>NC_133523.1:12407500-17407500 GCF_049354715.1 Callithrix jacchus
GGAGGCTGAGACAGGAGAATCACTTGAACCCGGAAGTAGAGGTTGCAGTGAGCTGAGATTGCACCACTGCACTCCCGCCTGGGTGACAAGAGCAAAATTCTGTCTCAAAAAAAAAAAAAAAAGAAATTCAAAACATGGCCAGGTGTAGTGGCACGTGCCTGTAATCCCAGCATTTTGGGAGGCTGAGGCAGGTGGATCACCTGAGGTCGGGAGTTTGAGACCAGCCTAGGCAACATAGCAAGACCCCATCTCTACAAAACAATTTAAAAATTACCCAGAAGTCACATGCCTGTGGTCCTTGCTGCTCAGGTGGCTGAGGTGAGAGGATCACTTAAGCCCAGGAGGCCAAGGCTACACTCAGCCATTATTGCACCACTGCACTCCAGCCTGGGTGACAGCGTGAGACCCTGTCTCTAAAAATAAAATAAAATAAAAGCCTCAGTTTGTGTGTCTCGTCCTTGCAGCTCAGGCCTCAGGGACCAGGACAATTGAGGCCACCCATCTGATCCCTAGCTAGGAAAGTCACCCAGTCCTAGCTGGTGACCTGCAGTTTGACTGGGCCTGGGTCCCTACATTAAGGGATAAGCCACGGTGGTAGCTCACACCGGTGATGTAAGCACTTTGAGAGGCTGTGACAGATGGATCACTTGAGGTCAGGAGGTCGAGGCCAGCCTGGTCAACATGATGAAACCCTGTCTCTATTAAAAATACAAAAAAAAAATAGCCAGGTGTAGTGGTGCGTGCCTGTAGTCCCAGCTACTCCAGAGGCTGAGGCAGGAGAATCCCGTGAACCCAGGAGGTGGCCAGTTCTGGCCTGGAATTCAAGGTCACGCCATCTCTGTCTTGGCTCTCGGGTGCCTCAGTAAGTAACCTGGAATTCACCTCTCGGGATCTGTTCACTCATCTGCATAAGGGGCAAAATAAGGGTCCCATGGGTCATCACAAGTAATCATAAGAAGATATTAAGTACCCACAATAACAATCACAGCAACAAACAGCTGCCCGCGCCGTGTTGCGAGATGGTTGTGTGCACTTGACAAGACGCCCGCACAGAATCCCTCCGGAGAACAGCATACAGCACCGCTACTTCTAACAATGAGGAGTCAACGAGTCAATGCACATAAAGGTCTTGGATCCGTGCCCCACGGATAATACGTGCTCCGTCAATACTGGGCTGCTTTGGTTTGGTTTGAGGCAGAGTCTTGCTCTGTCACCCGGACCGGAGTGCTGTGGTGCCATCTCAGCTCACGGCAACCTCCACCTCCCGGGATCCAGCGATTCTCTTGCCTCAGCCTCTGGAATAGCTGGGGTTACAGGCCTGCGCCACCACAACAGGCTAATTTTTGTATTTTTAGTAGAGACAGGGTTTCACCACGTTGGCCACGCTGGTCTCGAATTCCTGACCTCAAGTGATCCACCTGCCTCAGCCTCCCAGGTGTGAGCCACCACGCCCAGCCAATACTGCTAATTGCCAGGCACTGTGGCTCATGCCTATAATCCCAGATTCTCCAGAGGCTGAAGCAGGAGGATCGCCTGAGCCCAGGAGTTTGCGACCAGTCTGGGCATCCCCATCTCAAAAAAAACCTGGGGATGATGATTATTATCACGGCCTAATAAGTATTATTCATGACACTCATGCAGTTCCCTTAACACTCCTCTCTCTGCTCCCGTTCTCATAATGTTCTCTCCATTCTCTGATGAAGACAACAGTTTAGCAGCTCACAGCTTAGACCCGGCGGCCTATTGGAAAGAAATGCAGAAACCCTGGCCGGGCACAAAGGTTCACACCTGTAATCCCAGCACTTTGGGAGGCTCAGGTGGCCGATCACCTGAGGTCAGGAGTTTGAGACCAGCACCACCAACATGGAGAAACTCCATCTCTACTTAAAATATAAAAATTGGCACATGCCTGTAATCTCAGCTACTCAGGAGGCTGAGGCAGGAGAATCACCTGAACCCAAGAGGCAGAGGTTGCAGTGAGCCGAGATCACACCACTACACTCCAGTCTGGGCAGCAAGAGCAAAACTCCGTCCAAAAAAAAATAAGAGGAAGGCAGGCAGGATCCCAAGGCTTAGCCTAGACCTGTCGAAACAGAATCTGCATTTAAGAAGACCCTACAGGCCAGACATGGTGGCTCACACCTGTAATCCCAAGATTTGGGGAGGCTGAAGCAGGAGGATTGCTTGAGACCAGGAGGTTGAGGCTGCAGTGAGCCGATATCAAGTCATTGCTCTCCAGCCTGAGTGACAGAACATGACTCTGTCTCAAAGAGAAGCATTGAGTTTTATTAGTACTTAACTGATGGTTAACTCAAATCCACTGGGCTGGCTGGCAGCGGCTCTCTTTCATTGTTAGTCAATGCTTTTCCTCAAGAGATATTTTGTGAGCACCTACTAGGTGCTGGCCTCAGTCTCTGGGGACACAGCTGTGAACAGGACAAACAAGCAACCCCTTTGGGGATATTCCAGTGGGCAAGGCAGACCACCAGAAATGAGATAAATAACAATTCCAGGGCATGGCAATGTATTCTAGTCTGCTTAGACCTGCGTGAGTGGATTGATGGATTGGGATGTCGGCTGATAAAGAATCCCTTGAATCCGGGAGGTGGAGATTGCAGTAAGAGATCGCACCACTGCACTCCAGCCTGGGCGACAGAGCAAGACTTTGTCTCAAAACAAACAAAAACAAGTTCTAGAGATGGATGTTGGTGATGGTCACACAGCAATGTGAATGTACTTAATGCCACTGAACTGGATGCTTAAAAATGGTTAAAATCGTCAATTTTATGTTATGTATATTTTATCACAATTAAAAGAGAGAGAAACGGCAAAATGCAACACACAGACCTCCTTGATTCAGAAAAAGAATCAACTGTAAAACGATGAGCAAGGAACTCTGAATGTGGCCTGGAAATTAGATATAAAACCATTTATAGCTAATTATGTTCTCAGCGTGATATTCCTGAGATGTGTCTGTGCTTTAGAGACGTCGTCTGAAGTTGCAAAAATCACATGACGTCAGGGATTTACTTTTAAATATTCAGAAAGAGGATATTGATTTCTGAGGCACGCCTGGCACAATCCCGACAATAATTCAGTTGTGATGGGTATGGACGTTTCACCCAGCTCTTCCTCCTACTTTGAGCATATCAGAACAATTTTCAGAGTAAAAAAGCTCTTGTAGAACACAGTGTTTAAAAAGTGAAGGCAAACTTCTAAAACACGACGGCAAAAGCATGTTGTACTATAAATCAAACTCTTAAAGTCATTTGAAAATACGATATATCTCATTGATGTCTCGTCCTTTTCATGTTATCTTTATGTGTATTTTACAGTACATTTAACACATTTAGCAAAAGACTTTCATAAATTACATATAAATAAAAAGGCATAGGCCGTGGGTATGCGTTTCAGCTATGGGAGCACTGAGTAATTGTTTTGCTGGTTGAGTAGGAGTTCAAAGGTTGGAGATCATGGCTATGAGGGCACCCTGGGCCAGGCATGGTGACTCATGCCTGTCATCCCAGCAATTTGGGGGGCCAAGGCAAGAGGGTCGCTTGAGCCCATAAGTTTGAGACCAACCTGATCAAGAGCCCAACGCTACAAAGACAAAAACTTTTTTTAACTATCGGGTCATGGTGTGGTGCACCTGTAGTCCCAGCTACTTGCGAGGCTGAGGTGGGAGGCTCGTTTGAACCCAGGGGGTCAAGGCTGCAGTGAGCCATGGTAGAGCCACTGCAGTCCAGCCTGGGTGACAGAGCAAGACCTTGCCTCCAAAGTTAATTAATTAATTAAAATTTATAAAAATGAAGCTGGGCATAGTAGCACAAGCTTGTAATCCCAGCACTTTGGGAGGCCGAGGCGGGTGGATCATCTGAGGTCAGGAGTTCAAGACTAGCCTCTACTAAACCTTGTCTCTACTAAAAATAAAAATCAATTAGTCAGATGTGGTGGCGCACGCCTGTAATCCCAGCTACTCAGGAGGTTGAGGCAGGAGAATCGCTGGAACCTGGGAGGCAAAGGTTGCAGTGAACCGAGATCACGCCACTGCACTCCAGCCTGGAGTACAAGAGGAAAATTCTGTCTCGAAAAAAGAAAAGGAAAGGAAACGAGGAATAGTGGAAATACATGAAGACTCAAGAGGGAAGGAAGAGAGGAGTGGAGAGAGAAAGGGTGAGTTCTGCAGAGAGCAGAATGGAGAAGTGGTGTCCAGCGTTGGTGTAAAGGGAATGGGCGCACCCTGGCTAGTTACGGAACGATGGACGGGTGGACGGATAGACTGGTAGATAAAAGGATAGGTGGGTGGATGGACTGAAGAAGGGAAGAATGGATGGATGAATGGGCGAATGGAAGAATGGGTGAGTGGGCGGGTGGGCTGGATGATGGAGAGAGGTGTGGACAGGTGGGTGAATGCAAAAGTGGTTGGATGGCTGGAAAATGGATGGATGAGAGAATGAATACGGAGATGGATGATTGCATTGATGGAGAGAAAGATGGATGGATGATGGATGGATGGATGGATAGAAAGATGGATGGATGATGGATGGATGCACAAAAGTTTGGATGAGTGGCTGGAGAGGAGGGAAAGCTAAAAGGAACCCAGCACTGTGGCGGGTGGAGGGGAGGCCACCACATTGCCTTCCTAAACGATGCTCAAACGCACCAGCAGATGTCAGACTAACCTCAGGAAACCACCTCAGGGGCCAAGCTTGCACCACCCTGAGCCCCATCCGGAAGCTCTTCGATTCAAACCGAGCAACGGCTCATCTTAATAAAACAGTTTTCATTGCACCGTGTATTTACACACCCCCTCACCAGCACCCTCCCAACCCAAATGGCAGTTATAACCCCACTTCTCCTCCTGCAAATGGAAAAATGGGGGCGTGGTGGGCGTCTGGTGAAGCGTGCTTTCCACAGGGTGGAGTTCGGCTCATGGAGAGGGTAACGAGTAAATGTTGGGATCCCCTAAATCGATTAGCGTCCATATCAGCCTCAGCTCCAATCAACCTAATATTTATATTCTCATCCCACGCTCCTGCGATCTGCTCAGGAATCCACCCTAGGTCTGTGCCTTTGCCCAAAAAAAAAAAAAATCTCTTGAGGAAAGGGGAAAGAACGATAGAAGGGAAGGAAGAAAGGAGGAAAAAAAGGAAGGGAAGGAGGGGAGAGACTGTCTTAAAAGGAAGGAAAAGGGGGCCGGGCGCGGTGGCTCACGCCTGTAATCCCAGCACTTTGGGAGGCCGAGGCGGGTGGATCACGAGGTCAAGCGATCGAGACCATCCTGGTCAACATGGTGAAACCCCGTCTCTGCTAAAAATACAAAAAATTAGCTGGGCACGGTGGCACATGCCTGTAGTCCCAGCTACTCAGGAAACTGAGGCAGGAGAATTGCCTGAACCCAGGAGGCGGAGGTTGCGGTGAGCCGAGATCGCGCCATTGCACTCCAGCCTGGGTAACAATAAACTCCGTCTCAATAAAAAAGGAAGGAAAAGAAAGAAGGAAAGGAGAGAGAGAGGAACAGAAAGAGGAAGGAAGGGAGGAAGGGAGGGAGGGAGGGGAGAAGAAAAAACCCAGCAGTTCCCCTGTTGTGTGGAAAAGGATGTGCAGGGACTGGCCTGGGACTGAACCTTCAACTGTTGAACAGCCAAGAACCAGCGATTTCTGGGGTGAGGACCCAGCTCGGGAAAGCCATTCATCCAACATCGCCCAGCAGCAACTACGTGACGGAGCCAGTTCCACACCCGCATCTCCCACCAGAAGACCACTTTTGGGGTCACCGACAAAGAGAAATGGGGACCCAGGACCAGACTCAACTGAAGCCACCGTGTATCTAGGTCCCCTTCCGCCTTCACACCCTTCTGTCTCCAGCCCTTAAACCCACAGATTTCAACTCAACACTGGAAATAGAAATGGGATTCCCACATTTCCCCCGAGAAAGCAGCACTTCTCAGCCATCCCAACAAATATTTGCTGGCTGGGGGCGGCGGCTCACACCTGTAATCCCAGCACTTTGAGAGGCCGAGGCAGGTGGATCACCTGAGGTCGGGAGTTCAAGATTATGCCGACCAACGTGGAGAAACCCCGTCTCCACTAAAACTACAAAATTAGCCGGCTGTGGTGGCAGGTGCCTGCAATCCCAGCTGCTCTGGAGGCTGATTCAGGGGAATGGCTTGAACCTGGGAGGCAGAGTTGCAGTGAGCCGAGATCGTGCCACTACACTCCAGCCTGGGCAACAATTGCAAAACTCCATCTCAAAAAAAAGAAAAGAAATATTTGCCAAGCCATCAGAGTGGACACTCAACAATCCTCCGAGCCAGGTCCTGGCTGCCACACCCCTGGTTAACCCCTTTGCTGCCACAGCGTGGGGCAGTGCCGGGAGTCACAGAACCATGGGGGTGTCCAGGGTCTTAACTAATATTGATCAATTAGCAGGGAAGCATTTTGACATTTCAGAAGCCAGTACAGACATATCAATAACGTTCAATGCATGAATTTGCTCCCTGGAAAAAAGCGTGCCCAAAACATTCTAACCCCCGAAGGACCTCCCATTACAGCCCAACTCGACCCGGCCCATACTCACTCCCATTCTTTCCTCCTGGCCTGGGGGGTGTTGTGGATTTTGTGGGCCTGGTGGGCCAAGATGACATCTCGGTGGTCCACCACGCCACCACGCCGCCTCAGAGGGGGCCCCTCGAAGCAGATGCTGAGCCGGGGAGGCCGCGTGTCCTGCAGGGTGCTGGGCGTGCCCCGAGCTGCGGTCGTGCAGGGCGTCATAGTAACTGGGACGCCAGAGCATGGAGTTGGGGACCCAGGAAGACTTCAGCATCCATGGGGCTCGCTCAGAAATCCCAGGGTCTTCCGCCTCAGCACAGTGAGGGGGAAACTAGGGGAAGAAAGGAGAGAGAGGACCAGTGTGAGGGAGAGGCAGGCAGAGCTCGCAGAGGGCCAGGAGAAGGGAACTCAGAAGACAGGAGAGGCCGCCCCGCCCTCCTTCCCAGAAAGTCAAAATACACCCCAACCCCAGCTGGCCGGGATTTAGTAGTTCCTTGGCAACTCGGGGCCCAGAAAGCCAGTTCTTAGGTGCTGCTCGGCAACAGCTGCGCCCCATGGAGCAAAAGACTATCAGGCTGCGGGCACTCGCTCCACCTCCCAGGTGCCGGCCACAGAGGGCGGGACGCTGGGCTTCTCAGCATCTCTACCTCCCCCTCTGCAAAATGAACCACCTGAGCCTGCTGGTTCGTTCTCCTTCAGTCCCTAGGTCCTGTGAGCTCTGGAAAGCGGAAAGGGTGAGTTCCAGAGGCAGTTTTAAATGCACGTGGGAGACCAGGCACTGTGGCTCACGCCTATAATCCCAGCACTTTGGGAGGCTGAAGAGGGCGCATCACCTGAGGTCAGGAGTTCGAGACCAGCCTGGCCAACATGGTGAAACCTTGTCTCTACTAAAAATACAAAAATTAGCCGAGCGTGGTGGCACATGCCTGTGATGCCTCAGCTCAGGAGCAGGAGAATTGCTTGAACCCAGGAGGCAGAGGTTGCAGTGAGTCAAGGTTGTGCCACTGCACTCCAGCCTGGGCAACGGTGAGACTCTGTCTCTAAATAAATAAATAAATACATGTGGGAGTGGCCACCTGTCCAGCCACCCTGCTTCTCACCAGGTTCTCTGTTTTTTTTTTAACTTTATTATATTATTATTATTATTATTATTATTATTAGATATGGGGTCTTGCTATATTGCCCTGGCTGGTCTGTAACTGCTGGACTGTAGCAATTCTCCTGCCTCAGCCTCCCTCCTGAGTAGCTGGGAGGACAGGTGCATGCCACCATACCAGGCTTCAGCTGGTTTTGGGGTTGTCTGTTTGAGATGAAATCTCACTCTGTTGCCCAGGCTGGAGTGCAATGGCGCGATCTTGGCTCACTGCAACCTCCGCCTCCCAGGTTCAAGTGATTCTCCTGCCTCAGCCTCCTGGGTGGCTGGGACTACAGGTATCTGCCACCATGCCCAGCTAACTTTTGAATGTTTACTAGAGATGGAGTTTCACCATGTTGGCCAGGCTGATCTCGAATTCCTGATCTCAAGTGATCTGCCTGCCTCAGCCTCCCAAAGTACTGGGATTATAGGCATGAGCCACCGCGCCTGGCCATTTTTTTTTTTTTTTTTTTGAGATGAAGTTTCACTCTTGTTGCCCAGGCTGGAGTGCAGTGCTGTGATCTCGGCTCATTGCAACCTCCATCTCCTGGTTTCAAGCAATTCTCCCACCTCAGCCTCCCGAGTAGCTGGGATTACAAAATTGTATGTATTTATGATGTCCAGCATGATGATCTGGAACTTGTATGCCTTGTGGAATGGCGAACTTGGGCTAATTAACATATGCATTACCTCACATGCTTACTGAGGTCTTTCTGTGGCTAATCTCTTCTTAGAGGACACTAGTAATGGCTGAGAACAGTGGCTCACACCAGTAATCCCAGCACTTTGGGAGGCCAAGACGGGCAGATCACCTGAGGTCGGGAGTTCGAAACCAGCCCGACCAACATGGAGAAACCCTCTCTACTAAAAATACAAAATTAGCTGGGCGTGGTGGTGGGCCCCTATAATCCCAGCAACTTGGGAGGCTGAGGCAAGAGAATTGCTTGAACCCAGGAGGCGGAGGTTGCAGTGAGCCGAGATCGCACCACTGCACTCCAGCCTGGGCAACAAGGGTGAAACTGTCTCAAAATAAAAATAGAAAATAGAAGGACACCAGTAATATTGAATTAGCGCTCACTCATATAACCTCCCTTTACCTTAATCACTTTTGTAAAGGCCCTGTCTCCATATGTAGCCAAATTCTGAGATACTAGAGTTTAGACTTCAACATATGAATTTGGGAAGACACCATTCAGTGCATAACAAAGAGGGGTAAGATGTGTAGGCTGGGTGCAGTCACTCATGCCTGTAATCCCGGCACTTTGGGAGGTCAAGGCAGGGGAATTGCTTGAGGCCAGGAGTTCAGGACCAGCCTAGGCAATGTGACAAGGCCCTGTTTCTAAAAACAATGTTTTAAAAATTAGCCAGGCATGATGGCACATGCCTGTAGTCCCAGCTTCTCAGGAGGCTGAGGCAGGAGGATTGCCTGAGCCTGAGATGAGGTTGCAGTGAGCAGTGGTTGTACCACGGAATTTCTGCCTGGCCAATGGAGTGAGACCCTGTGTCAAAATGAGGAGAAGGAGGCGGGGGGGGGGGAGGGGGAGAGAGGAGAGGACGGAGGAGGGGGAGGGGAAGGGGGGAGAAGGGGAAGGAGGGAGGAGTAGGAGGAGGAAGGGGGGAGGAAGGGAAAGAGGGGGAAGGGGGAGGAGGAGGAGGGAGGAGGGAGAGGGGAAGGAGAGGAAGAGGGGGAAGAAGGGGAGGTGGGAGGATGGGGAAGGGAGAGGAGTAGGAGAAGGAAGGAGGAGGAGGAGAGAGACAACGAGAAAAAGGAGAAAGGGAGAGAAAAGGAGAAAGAGAAGGAGAAGGGGGGAGGAGGAGGAGGAAAGGGTTGGGTAGATTTTTACTTTATGAAATAGGGGCACAGAGACAGCCTCACTGAGTAGGTGACATCTGAGAGAGGCCTGAGGAGGGTGAGGAGCCATGTGGGTATCTGAGGGAAGAGTTTTCCGGGCAGAATGAGCAGCACGTGAGGGTCTGGAGGCAGGACTGTGTGTGGCTTGCTCAAGGAACAGTGAAGAGGCCCGTGTGGCTGTGGGTGGCATGGTCCATGGCTTCTGGAATCTACACCTCACCCAAAAGCGTATTTCCAATCCCAAACTGATTTCTCCCACCTGAGTCGGCCCCGACGACTAGCCTCTCAGTATCTGTCCAAGAAAAGCAATCTATTGGGAGAGTGGCATGAATGAAATAGAATTAGGCCATGCACGGTGGCTCATGCCTGTAATCACAACAGTTTGGGAGGCTGAGGCAGGAGGATCACTTCAGCCCAGAAGTTTGAGACCAGCCTGAGCAACATAGCAAGACCCTGTCTCAAAAAAAAAAACCTTTTTTTTTCAAATTCACCATGTGTGATGACATGCACCTGTTGTCCTATACACTCAAAAGGCTGAGGTGGGAGGAAACTCTGAGCCCAGGAGTTCGAGGCTGCAGTGAACCATGATTGTACCATGGCATTCCAGCCTAGGCTACCTTGTCAGAAAGAAAGAGAAGGAAGGGAGGAAGGGAGGGAGAGAGGGAGGGAGGGAGAGAGGGAGGGAAGGAGGCAGGAAGGAAGGAAGGATGAAGGGAGGGAGGGACAGAAGGAAGGAAGGAGGGAGGGAGGGAGAGAGGGAGGGAAGGACGGAAGGAGGCAGGAAGGAAGGGAGGGAGGGAAGGAGGGAAGGAGGCAGGAAGGAAGAAAGGAAGGGAGGGAGGATGAAGGGAGGAAGGGACAGAAGGAAAGAAGGAGAGGAAGGAAGAAAGAAAGGAGAAAAGAAAAAGAAAAAAGGAGAAATAAGGGAGAAAAAGGGAGAAGAGAGGAGAGAAAGAGAAGAGAGAGGAGAGAGAAAGAAAAGAAAAAGAGGCCAGATGTGGTGGCTCACGCCTGTAATCCCAGCAATTTGGGAGGCTGAGAAAGGAGGATCACTTGAGGTCAGGAGTTTGAGACATCCTGGTCAACATGGTGAAATCCTGTCTCTACTAAAAATACAAAAATTAGCCAGGCATGGTGGCAGGCACCTGTAATCCCAGCTACTCAGAAGACTGAGGCAGGAGAACTGCTTGAACCCAGGAGGCGTAGGTTGAGTGGACTGAGATTGTGCCATTGCATTCCAGCCTGGGTGACAGAGTGAGAAGGAAGGCAGGGAGGGAGGGAGGGAAAGAAAGGAAGAGAAAGGAAGGGAGGGAGGGGAGCGAAAGAGTGAGAAAAAAGAAAAGAGAGAGAAAAAAGAAAAGTGAGGGGAGAGAAAGAAAGGAGAAAAAGGAGAGAGAAGGAGAAAAAGAAAAGGGAAAGGAGAAGAAGAGAGAGAGAGAGAAAGGCAAGAGATGAAAGAGAGAAAGAAAAGAGAGGAGAGAGAAAGGAGAAAGAAAAAGAAGATCAGCCAAATTAAGAAGCTCAACCCCATACAGAAACCTTTCGTATCCCAGATATAAGTAGGCGGTGCACAGAATGAGGCTGCCCCCAGATTGCAAAGAACCGATTGAAGGAAAGAAGGAGGAGGGAAGATGAGCTCACCCCATCTCCTCTCGCCTGCGCTGGCATGCAGAGAAGCGCGAACTCCCCAGCCTCTTCTAAGCAGATCAACTCAGTATCGGCTTAACACATGTAGTTACCCCCAGTTTCTTTCCAAATCCTGTAACTGGTGGAGTTTAAAGGGTCTGTCCTTTGTGACGCCTTTAAGCTTCAATGTACTCCCCGAAACCTCAGTCTTCATTGCCCACAACTGTGCATTTATAAAATCTCTCGTGTATGGCCAAAGACTTTCCCATTGCGCGGAAAAGGAGAAATCTGCGGCTGCTTTTATAAGCACTTCTGCATGAACAGCATTTTTCTTCCCATTTCACAGAAATGAAACTGAAAACAGGAGGTAGACTCAAGTGTGTTCCAGCTACAAGGTTCTATTTCGCCCCTCCCCAAAAATATTCTTACTGCACATTATATATAAAATTTTTTTTTAAAGAGACAGGGTCTTGCTCTGTCACCCAGGTTGAAGCACAGTGGCATCATCATAACTCATAGCAGCCTTGAATTTCTGGGCTCAAGTGACCCTCCTGAGTAGCTGGGACCACAGGCCCCTGCCACCACAACAGGCTAGTTTTTATAATTGTTAAATTTTTCATAAAGACATCTCCCTATGTGGCCCAGGCTGGTCTCAAACTCCTGGCCTCAGTGATCTTCCTGTCTCAGTCTCCCAAAGCTCCAGGATGGTAGGTGTGAGCCCTCATGCCCAGCCACATCAATAGTAAAGAAAGAAAGAATCTGCCGGGCGTGGTGGCTCACACCTATAATCTCAGCACTTTGGGAGACCAAGACAGGCAGATCACAAGGTCAGGAGTTCGAGACCAGCCTGACCAACATAGTGAAATGCCACCTCTACTACAAATACAAAAATTAGCCGGGTGTGGTGGCGCATGCCTGTAGTCCCAGCTACTGAGGATGCTGAGGAAGAAGCATCCCCAGTAGCTGGGAGGCGGAGGTTGCAGTGAGCCAAGACCAAGCACTTGCACTCCAGCCTGGATGGCAGAGTGAGACTCCATCTCAAAAGAAAGGGCGGGGGGGAGAAGGAAAGAAAGAAAAGGAGAGAGAGAAAGAAGAAGGAGGAGGAGGAGGAGGAAAGGAAGGAAGGAAGGAAGGAAGGAAGGAAGGAAGGAAGGAAGGAGGGAGGGAGGGAGGGAGGGAGGGAGGGAGGGAGGGAGGGAAGGAAGGAAGGAAGGAAGGAAGGAAGGAAGGAAGGAAGGAAGGAAGGAAGGAAAGAGAGAGAAAGAACCCAGTTTACAGGTTGGGTGGGCTGTGTAATACCTATACATTAACTAAAATCCCAGAGTCCAGTGACAGCGTAAGCACTTTGATGGCAAAAATTCTGAACAAGCCAGGCTCTGAGACTCCCACTTGTGGTCCCAGCTACTCAGGAGGCTGAGACAGGAGGATCAGCCCAGGAGGTGGAGGCTGCAGTGAGAAATGATCAGATCATGCTACTGTACTCCAGCCTGGATGACAAAACTCTGAAGATTAATTAAGTTCCGAAAGCAGAGGAGTGTTTCTACCTGAGAGGGCAGGAAGAGAAGCAGAAAAGTCACAGCCTAAGGCGCATATCCCAGGTGACATCTTTGGAGACGTGCACCTGCTTATCCCACAGCCTGACATGGGATGCTCAGTTTCCCTCCCGAGTGCTATAGCACATAGCTCCAGTCTCCCCATCTCATTATAGGCCCCATATTCATCCTAATACCCAAGCCAGAAATTGACTTGTCATTCATGGTTTCTTGCTTCTCTTAACTCTGGGCATCAAATCCACCCACAGGTACCATCCACCCACTTCCAAAATATATCCTGAGGGCCAGGCATGGGGACTCATGCCTATAAACCCAACACTTTGGGAGACTAAGGCAGGAGCATGTTTTGAGCCCAGGAGTTCAAGACCAGCCTGGGCAACATAGCAAGACTTGTCTCTGCAAAATTAATAATAATAATAATAAATTAGCCAGGTGTGACGGCATGCAGGAGCAATGGTGATCCCAGCTACTCAGAAGGCTGAGGCAGGAGGATGACCTGAGCCCAGGAAGTTGAGGCTGCAGTGAGCCTCATGCCACTGCACTCCAGCCTGTACGACAAAGTGAAACCCTGTCTCAAAAATAAAAAGAAACCAGGCATGGTGGCTCATGCCTGTAATGCCAGCACTTTGAGAGGCCAAGGCAGAAGGATCACTTGAGGCCAGGAGCTCAAGACTAGCCTGGACAACATGGTGAAACCCTGACTCTACGAAAAATTAAAAAAAAAAAAAATTAGCCTGGCATGATGGCGAGCACTGTAATTTCAGCTTCTTGGGAGGCTGAGGCTGGAGAATCACTTTCACCCATGAGAAGGAGGTTGCAATGAGATGAGATTGCTCCACTGCACTCCAGCCTGGGTGACAGAGCAAGACTCTGTCTCAAAAAAATAAAAACAAAACATATCCTGAGTCCACCCACTTCCTGCACTGCCTGGCTGACATCCTCAATCATTTGAACCTCCTTTTTCCCTACTCCCGCTCCCAATCCATTCTCCCCTCTGCAATCAGTTGGGTCGTTCTAAAATGTCAATCAGGCCAGGTGCAGTGGCTCACACCTGTAATCCTAACACTTTGGGAGGCCAAGGTGAACAGATTACCTGAGGTCAGGGGTTCAAGACCAACCTGGTCAACATGAAGAAACCCAATCTCTACTAAAAATACAAAAATTACCCAGACCTGCTGGCATGTGTAATCTTAGCGAGAGGCTGAGGCAGGAGAACTGCTTGAACCCAGGAGGCAGTGAGGTGAGATTGTACCACTGCATTCGAGTCTGGGCAACAGACTGAGACTCCATCTCAAAATAATAATAATAAATTAAATTAAATATCAATCAGCACCGGATGTGGTGGCTCACGCCTGTAATCCCAGCACTTTGGGAGTCCAAGGTGGGTGGATCAACTGAGGTCAAGAGTTCAAGACCAGCCTGGCCAACATAGTGAAACCCAATCTCTACTAAAAATATAAAAATTAGCCAGCCATGGTGCTGGACACCTGTAATCCCAGCTGCTTGGGAGGCTGAGGCAGGAGAATCACTTGAACCCGGGAGGTGAAGTTCGCAGTGAGCTGAGATCGCGCCACTGCACTTCAGCCTGGGTAACAGAGTGAGACTCTGTCTTAAAAAAAAAAAAAAAAAAATGTCGATCAGCACATTTGCTTTTGCTGGAATAAAAGCCACATCCTCACCCCTGTGGCTTCGTCCCCTCCCCTTCTCCCTGTTGTCCTTTTAGCCCCAGAATCACTGGCCTCCTCCCTGTTTCTGGGCTGTGCCAAGTTCATTCCACCTTCGCATCTGCTGTTCCCTCTTCCTGGAATGCTGTTCCCCCAGTCTCGGACAGGCCAGCTTCCTGTCTTCATGCAAGGCTGTGATCAGATGCCGGCTTGCAGAACCGTCCCGCCAGAAGCCCCACCCCCAGGAGATGCTCTCATCACGCTCCCCCATGGGGTCTTCCTTACACTGTTTGTTGCTCCCCGGGACCAGAACGTGCATGCAGGTTTCTGTCACATCCACCTCCCCGGTGGGATCCCAGCCTCATTTGAACAAGAATCTTGGCCTGTTTCATTTGCTGTTGGGTCCCCAATACCTTCACTATTTCTTGCCTGAATGAATGAATGAATGTTCTTAGGAATGCGCCTACCCAGGAAAATGTCATTAAGCTCCTTCCAAACCATCACCAGGGGTCTGGGACTTTTCAATTTTATGTATTTATTTTTAATTTATTATTATTATTATTTTGAGACCGTCTCACTCTGTCGCCCAGACTGGAATGCAGTGGCACGATCTCGGCTCACTGCAACCTCTTCTTCCCACGTTCAAACTATTCTCCACCCAGCTGTTTTATTATTACTTTTGAGATGGGATCTCACTCTGTTCCCCATGCTGCACTGCAGAGGCACCATCCTACCTCACTGCGGCCTCAAACTCCTGGGCTCAATCGATCATCCCACCTCAGCCTCTCGAGTAGCTGGGACCAGAGGTGCACACCACTATGCCCGGATAATTATTTTATTTTATTTTTTGAGAGATGGGGTCTTACTACGTTGCCCAGTCTGGTCTCTAACTCCTGGCCTCAAACAGTCCTTCCACCTCAGCCTCCCAAAGTGCTGGGATTACAGGCATGAGCCACCGTGCCCAGGCTGGGATGTTTTTCTAAGTAGGGAAGGGATAAAGTATGCTGGGAAATAAGGCATGTTCTGGAACAAGGTCCAACCTCTTCACACAACAATGAACCGTGGGATCCCAGGAAAATTGACTAAGTCTCTGAGTCTCTGCTTTCTCCTCCACAACGTCGGGATCATGGCAAGTACTTCAGAGAGACATTGTCCTGAAGGGTCACTAGGATCCCCCAGGAGAAGACAATGCGATGAGCACAGCACTGGGCCATGGGAAGTGCTAGGTCCACACCTGCTCTAGTGTTGACCTGGGGCAGGTGGGCAGAGCTAGGTGTCTGCAGGAAAGAGGGACAGCTGCTCCAGCTACGTCACCGAGGGTGCTTTGCAGAGGACTCGTGAGCGGTTCCAACAGAGCTTCAGCTGTCCTGTGTGTACACACAAGAAGCAAACACAACCCTGGCCAGCGGTTGCTCCCTCCCCACCCGGGTGCCTGCCCCTGGCACCTGCGGGGACCCCGTGACCAAATGTGCTGTCCTTTCTCTCTCTCTCTGTTTGCCCAACCTCAGCACAGAGGAAGTGGCAAAGTGAATAGGGCTGGCTTCACCAACAATCAGCCAGGTTCCACCAACAGGTAGCGCCAAGGAGACAATGGAAAAACTAAATAGAAGAAAATAAACACCAGAAAATGTGAGGCCACGGAAAGCCTCATTGCTCATGTCATAGCAGTCATCACACCTGTCTGCTACACCAGGTATTGGTGGTACCCCCCACTTTCCCACTCCTGAAATGGGAGCTGACCCCTCCGTCATCAAGCCTGGACCAGCCTGAATTGCCATGACAACCGGATGGCACCTGGAGATGCTCCCGATTCACACAGCCTGATGCAAGAACTCTAGGGAAAGAGACAGAGAGGGAAGGACCACAGGAAAGCCTGCGGGTGCTTTCTGCAACCACCCCCTGTAGACAGGAACAGTGACCTGGCTGTGACAGGCACCAGGCTTCACCGCCCACAAGCAAAACAAGTGGTCACGAGCGGTAAAATGAGTAAAAGATACAGCACTTTTTTTTTTTTAGATGGAGTCTTGCTCTGGTCACCCAGCCTGGAGTGCAGTGGCACGATCTTGGCTCACTGCAACCTCCGCCTCCTGAGTTCAAGCGATTCTCCTGCTTCCGCCTCCCGAGTAGCAGGGATTACAGGCACTCACCACCACATCTAGCTAATTTTTAGTAGAGACGGGGTTTTGCTATGTTGGCCAGACTAGTCTTAAACTCCTGACCTCAAGTGATCTGCCCGCCTCGGCCTCCCCAAAGTGCTGGGATTACAGGCATGAGCCACCACGCCCGGCCTTAATTTTTAAAAAGTAGAGGAAAAACAAACACGTGATGCTGCAGCCAGGCATCATGGCCAGTGCCTGCAGTTCCGGCTACTTGGGAGGCTGAGGCCAGAGGATCACTTGAGCCCAGGAGGTCAAGGCTGCGGTGAGCTGTTTGCACCACTGCACTCTAGCTGGGACGACAGAGTGAGACCCCAACTCTTAAAAAAAAAAGTGGGGGGTGCACATAGGTTTTGCAAGATGCCAACGTTAAAAAAAAAAAGAGAGAGAGAGAAGAAAAGGGGGGGGATGGGAGAAAGAAAAACACATAATGCTCCTTGGAAGGGGATGGAAGCTCAGAAATGCCCCATATGTCCTTTATCTAAGGAATTCAACAGAGAGCCAGGCAGGGGCTGCACTGTAACCTTCCCAGCTCTCCCTTTATTCTCTGGCATGGGGAAGGGACTTTTTCCACCCATCTTGGAGGAAAATTTAAAAACTAAAAATGAGAGGCCAAGGTGGGGTAATCGCTTGAGCCCAGGAGACTGAGGCTGCAGTGAGTTATGATCGCACCACTGCACTCGAACTCCAGCCTGGGTGACAGAGCAAGGCCCTGTCTCTCTATGTTTTGTTTTTTTGGTTTTTTTTTTTTGAGGTGGAGTCTCATTCTGTCCCCCAGGCTGGAGTGCAGTGGTGCATATTGGCTCACTGCAACCCCCGCCTCCCGGGTTCAAGTGATTCTCCTGCCTCAGCCCCCCAAGCAGCTGGGACTACAGGCGCCCACCACCATGCCCAGCTAATTTTTGTACTTTTAGTAGAGACGGAGTTTCAGCATGTTGGCCAGGAGGGTTTAAATCTCTTGACCTCGTGATCCATTCACCTCAGCCTCCCAAAGTGCTGGGATTACAGGTGTGTGCCACCACCCCCGGCCAACCCTGTCTTTTAAAAGAAAGTACAAGAGATGGACTTGAACCACCATTGCTGGTTCTGAGATGAGGAGGCCACGAGCCAGGGAATGCAGGCAACCCCTGAAAGCTGAGAATGATCCCCTGCTGACAGCCAGCAAGGAAACAGGACTCGGGTCCTCCACAGCAGGAAACTGGATCCTGCCGGCAACTTAAATGAACAGAACAGATTCTTCTCTAGAGCCTTGA
Source organism: Callithrix jacchus (assembly GCF_049354715.1). Classification (NCBI taxonomy): domain Eukaryota; kingdom Metazoa; phylum Chordata; class Mammalia; order Primates; family Cebidae; genus Callithrix; species Callithrix jacchus. The sequence goes on from NC_133523.1 coordinate 12,425,292, forward strand.
AGGAAGCACAGCCCAGCAACACTTTGGTTTCAGCCCAGCCGGGCCTGTTGGATTTTTGGATTTCTGGATCTCTGACCTACAGAAACTGTGAGATAATGAGTGGTTTGGGTTTTGTTTGTTTGTTGAGATGGAGTCTCACTCTGTCATCCAGGCTGGAGTGCAATGGCGCAATCTCAGTTCACCGCAACCTCTGACTCCTGGGTTCAAGCGATTCTCATGCCTCAGCCTCCAAAGTAGCTGGAATTACAGGCGCCTGCCACCACACCTGGCTAATTTTTCTATTTTTAGTAGGGATGGGGTTTCACCATGTTAGCCAGGCTGGTCTCGAACTCCTGATATCAGGTGATCTACCCACCTTGGCCTCCCAAAGTGGTGAGATTACAGGCGTGAGCCACCACACCTGGCCCACTGAGTATTATTAAGGAATTTATTTTATGGTAATTTGGTATGGCAACAATAGAAAAACTCACAGTTACATACATGCAGAATAATTTTCTAGAAACACGGAATTTATGAGATTATGTATGTGGATATACATGCATGCACTTTTTTTTTGAAACAGAGTCTCACTCTTGCCCAGGCTGGAGTGCGGCACTGCCATCTTGGCTCACTACAACCTCTGCTTCCACGGTTCCAGTGATTCTCTTGCCTCAGCCTCCGGAGTAGCTGGGATTACAGGCACCTGCCACCGCATCCAGCTGATTTTTGGTTTTGTTTTTTGGTTTTTGGTTTTTTGGGTTTTTTGTATTTTTAATCAAGACGGGGTTTCACCATGTTGGCCAGGCTGGTCTTGAACTCCTGACCTCAGCTGATCCACCCGCCTCGGCCTCCCAAAGTGTTGGGATTACAGGTGTGAGCTACCACACCTGGCCAACTTTTGTATACTTAGTAATATATCTTAGATAACATTCCACATCAGTCCCTATAGGAATGTTCCCTATGAATATTCCACATCAATTCCTATAGTTTGTTTTTTTGTTGTTTTTTTGAGATAGGGTCTTGCTACGTCACCCAGGTTGGAGCACAGCTGCACCATCATAGCTCACTGCAGCCTCAACCTCCTAGGCTCAAGCAATCTTCCAGCCTCAGCCTCCCGAGTAGCTGAGATTACAGGCACACACCACCATGCCCAGCTTTCCATAGTATTTTTCAGTGACTCCATCAAACTTATCTGGTCTGGACCTCTCAGTCTTTCTGGTTTCTTGCTATTCCCCAAAAGTCACGGCGACAGTCCGGCACTGTAGGTCTTCATGTACTGCTGCAAGTAACACTGTAGAATAAATTCCCAGAGATGAAATTGCTCTGTCAAACAGTGGAAGGCTGGATGGAGTGAATGAATGAATGAATGAATGAATGAATGAATGAATGAATGTTCTCAGGAATGAGTCTACCCAGGAAAATGTCATTAAGCCTCTTCCAAACCACCACCAGGGGCCTGGGACTTTTCAATGTTATGTATTTATTTTTAATTTTATTATTATTATTATGAGACAGTCTTACTCTGTTGCCCAGCTGGAATGCAGTGGCATGATCTTGGCTCACTGCAACCTCCACCTCCCAGGTTCAAGCTATTCTCCTGCCTCAGCCTCCCAAGTAGCTGGGACTACAGGTGCCCACCACCAAGCCCAGCTAAGTCATGTATTTTTAGTAGAGGCGGCATTTCACCATGTTGGCCAGACTGGTCTCAATCTCTGGACCTCAGATGATCCGCTTGCCTCAGCCTGCCAAAGTGTTGGGATTACAGGCGTGAGCCACCGCACCCAGATGTTTTATTATTTTTGAGATGGGTTCTCACTCTGTCACCAAGGCTGGAGTCCAGAGACATGATCCTACCTCACTGCAGCCTGAAACTCCTGGGATCCATCAATCATCCCACCTTAGCCGCTCAAGCAGCTAGGACTACAGGTGCACACCATTATGCCCGGATATTTTATTTTTTGAGAGTTGGGGTCTCGCTACGTTGCCTAGGCTGCTATTCCCCAGAATGTTGCGGCCAAAATCCTGCATTGTAGATCTTCATGTACTTCTACAAGTCAAGGAAAAACATTCTCTGAAACTGCAGGTTCATCACACACACTGGAAACACGTGATGCTGCAGCCAGCCAGGCATCATGGCCGGCGCCTGCAGTCCCAGCTACTGGGGAGGCTGAGGTCACAGGATCACTTGAGCCCAGGAGGTCAAGGCTGCAGTGAGCTAAGATCGCACCACTGCGCTCTAGCTGGGGCGACAGAGTGAGAGGTGGAATTGCTCTGTCGAAGAGTGTAGGGCTGGGTGAGGTGGCTCATACCTGTAATCCCAGCACTTTGGGACGTTTGCATTCAAGTGGAATACACACAGGCGTGGAGTCCTGGTTGCAACCACGGAAGTGTTCCCTTAAAAGCAGCTTAACACTTTGGGAGGCCAAGGCAAGCGGATCACTTGGGGCCAGGAGATCGAGACCAGCCTGGCCTACATGGTGAAATCCCATCTCTACTAAAAATACAAAATACAAAATTTAGCCGGGCGTGGCAGCAGGCGCCTATAATCCCACTACTCGAGAGGCCGAGGCATGAGAATCACTTGAGCCTGGGAGGCGGAGGTTACAGTGAGGTGAGATTGTGCCCCTGCACTGCAGCCTGGGCAACAGAACAAGACTGTCTAAAAGAAAAATAAAATAAAATAATAATAAATAAAATAAAAGCAGCCTCTGTGTTTGAAATCACATCTCCTCCCTTCCTCTCTCTTTTTCTTTCTCTCTTTGGCCTCTTCTCCTTCCTCCACTTGTCATTTGACTCTGCCTTTCTCTGTGTGCTAAGAGCTCCATCAATAAAACATCTCAATCTAGCCCTGGACAAAACGGGTTGCTAAGACCCAGGGAAATGGTCTCCCAAGTTCTAGGCTGGAGAGTGTGAAATTCAGCAGACCGTGGATTCTAACAGCTCCTAAGGAGGCACCAGGATGAAGATCATTGACCTTCAAATGCATTCGTCACCTTCCGGGTGATGTTTTATTTGGCTGATAGTAAAAGCGATTTCCAGGCCCTGAACAAACAGTGTCCATGGTAGGGAGACAGGTATGGAGCAATTGCTAAGGATCTTCCTAGAACTGAAAACTCGGAACCAGGAAGCAACCCAAATGTGCATTGATGGTGGGATAGATAAGCAAAAAATGTGGTGCACACACACAGAGAGCTCATTCAGGCTTGGAGGGCGAAGAAATTCTGGCCGGGCACGGAGGCTCACATCTGTAATCCCAGCATGTGGGGAGGCCCAGGTGGACAGATCATCAAGAGATCGAGACCAGCCTGGCCAACATGGTGAAACTCCGTCTCTACTGAAAATGTAAAAATTAGCCAGGTGAGGTGGTGTGTACCTGTAATCCCAGCTACTTGGGAGGCTGAGGCAGGAGAACCACTTGAACCCGGGAGGCGGAGGTTGCAATGAGTAGAGATCACACCATTGCAGCCTGGTGACAGAACAAGATTCCATAAAAAAAAAAAAATTATTACAGCGGTCGATCATAAAATTGTTACATACATTTTATCAAAAATTCTCAATATGTGTAAAAAAATCCTTTATAAGTGGTGATCCAGAAATGCCCACCCACCTTCCTGTCGGTATATAAGTTCACCTACAGGCCTTAGTGCTTGCCCCAGTGTCTCAGCCTTCATGCCTCATCGCATTAACATCCACTTATTGAGGGCATCGACAAGCAGACATAAGAACTGATAAGTGAATATAGACATCAATAAGTGGGTGTGGGCACCAATAAGTGGGTATAGACATCAATAAGCGGATATGGACATCAATAAGTGAATATAGGCACCAATAAGTGGATATGGGTACCAATAAGTGGGTATGGGCACCAATAAGTGGGTATAGACATCAATAAGCGGATATGGACATCAATAAGAGAATATAGGCACCAATAAGTGAATACAGACGTCAATGAGTGGATACAGGCGTCAATGGGTGGATATAGGCGTCAGTAAGTGAATATAAACACCAATAAGCGGGTATAGACATCAATAAGCGGATATAGGCACCAATAAGCGGATATGGACATCAATAAGCGGATACAGATGTCAATGAGTGGATACAGACGTCAATGAGTGGATACAGACGTCAATGAGTGGATGCAGACGTCAATGAGTGGATGCAGGCGTCAATGAGTGGATGCAGACGTCAATGGGTGGATGCAGACGTCAATGGGTGGATGCAGGCGTCAATGAGTGGATGCAGGCGTCAATGAGTGGATGCAGACGTCAATGAGTGGATGCAGATGTCAATGAGTGGATGCAGACGTCAATGGGTGGATGCAGACGTCAATGGGTGGATGCAGACGTCAATGGGTGGATGCAGACGTCAATGGGTGGATGCAGACGTCAATGAGTGGATGCAGATGTCAATGGGTGGATGCAGACGTCAATGGGTGGATGCAGACGTCAATGGGTGGATGCAGACGTCAATGAGTGGATATAGACGTCAGTAAGTGAATATAAACACCAGTAAGTGGATATAGACATCAATGAGTGGATATAAGCACCAATAATTGGATATAGACGTCAATAAGTAGATATAGGCACCAATAAGTGGATATAGACGTCAATAAGTAGATATAGGCACCAATAAGTGGATATAAATATCAATAAGTAGATAAAGGCATTAGTAAGTGGGTATAAGCACCAACAAGTGAATATAGGCACGAATCAATAGATGTAGGCATGGCCAGGCACTGTGGAAGGCTGAGGCGGGCGGATTGCCTGAGCTCACTACCAGCCTGGGCAATGTAGTGAAACCCTGTCTCTATTAAAAATGCAAACAAAAAAATTAGCCAGGTGTGGTGGCACATGCCTGTAGTCCCAGCTACTCGGGAGGCTGAGGCAGGAGAATCGCCTGAACCCAGAAGGCAGAGGTTGCAGTGAGCCGAGATCCTGCCACTGCAGTCCAGCCTGGTGACAGAGCGAGACTCCATCTCAAAAAAATAAGTGGATATTGGTACCAATACATGGATAGAGGCACCAAATAAGTAGACATAGGCAGCAATAAATAGATATAGACCTCAATAAATAAAGGCATGAATAAGTGGACATGAGCCTTAATAAGTAGACATAGCATCAATAAGTAGCTGCAGGCACGAATAAGTAGATGAAGCCATCAATAAGTGTGTATAGGCACCAATAAGTGGCTATGGGCACCAATAAGTAGGGATAGGTATCAATAAGTGAATAAGTGGATATAGGTATGGGCACCAATAAGTGGATATAGGCACCAATAAGTGGGTATAGGCATCAATAAGTGAATATAGGCACCAATAAGTGGATATGGGTACCAATAAGTGGGTATGGGCACCAATAAATGGGTATGGGAACCAATAAGTGGGTATAGACATCAATAAGTAGATATAGGCATCAGTAAGTGGGTATGGGCATCAATAAGTGGGTAAGGGCATCAATAAGTGGGTATAGGCACCAATAACTGGATATAGGCATCAATAAATGGGTATAGGCATCGATAAGTGGGTATGGGCATCAATAAGTGGGTATAGGCACCAATAAGTGGGTATAGGCATCGGTAAGTGGGTATAGGCATCAATAAGTAGATATTGGCATCAATAAGTGGGTATAGGCATCAATAAGTGAATATAGGCATCAGTAAGTGGATATGGGCATCAATAAGTGAATATGGGCACTAATAAGTGGATATAGCCACAAATAGGTGGATGGGGCACCAATAAATGGGTATAGGCAGCAATAACTGGATATGGGCACCAATGAATGGATAGAGGCACCAATAAGTGGGTATAGGCATCAACAAGTGCATGTAGGCCCAATAAGAGGATATAGACTTCAATAAATGGATAAGGCATCAATAAGTGGATGCCGGAATCGATAAATTGATATAGGCACCAACAAGTAGAGATAGGCATCAACAGCCAGGTATGGACACATGCAAGGGTTGTTATGCTCATTCTGGCCGCAACCCGAAGCTACCCCACCTCGGGCAGGGTGGACCCCCTCACGCCCCATCCTTGCCTAGACAAGCAAACAGCAAGATGAACAAGAAAGCAAAGCTGGGGCTAACAAACGCTCTCATCCCTTGGAGCAAAACTCCAGAACTACCCCACATACACAAGAACAGAGCTAAATAAAATGCCAGGCCAGATGGCCAAGGTTGAGCCGAAGCTGAGGCCAGCAAGCCAACACAGCCCCGAGTGTGGCTGGAAGTGTTCATCCCCTGGTGAGAACAAACCATGTCACAGCTGGTGTCGTGTTCCACCCACTTTCTCCTTCACCAGCTGGACAGTGTGATCACGGTGTGGTGAGACAAACATGCACCCTCCCACCGAGATGAACAGCTCGCCCGGGATTGCTGGGTAGCTGGGCAGCCCCAGGACACTGAGGGGGATTGCAGGAATCAGGAAGGAGGGGAGGAGACCCCGGGGCGGGAGGCAGGCTATTGGGCTGAATCTCAGGCTGAATTCTTCCTCCCAACTTCACTTCGTGGTTCTGTTATCCTCCCCATCACTCATGCATCCATTCCTCATTCATTCATTCATCCAGCAATATTTTTTTTCTTTTTTTTTTTTGAGACGGAGTTTCGCTCTTGTTACCCAGGCTGGAGTGCAATGGCGCGATCTCGGCTCACCGCAACCTCGGTCCCCTGGGTTCAGGCAATTCTCCTGCCTCAGCCTCCTGAGTAGCTGGGATTACAAGCATGTGCCACCATGCCCAGCTAATTTTTTGTATTTTTAGTAGAGACGGGGTTTCACCATGTTGACCAAGATGGTCTCGATCTCTTGACCTCGTGATACACTCACCTCAGCCTCCCAAAGTGCTGGGATTACAGGAGTGAGCCACCATGCCTGGCCCTCATCCAGCAATATTTATTGAGCACCTACTGTATGCCAGGCACTGTTCTCAACACTGGGGATTAGGACATGAATAACAGAAACAGAAGTCCCTCCTGGAGCTGGCGTTCTAATGGAGGAGATGGACGAGAAACAGTAAACACTCGTGAAATAGACAGAATGTCAGATAGAGAAAAGAAAACGGGGCCAGGTGCAGTGACTCATGCCCGTCATCCCAGCACTTTGGGAGGCCGAGGTGGGTGCATCACAAGGTCAGGAGTTCGAGACCAGCCTAGCCAACATAGTGAAACCCTGCTCTATTAAAAATACAAAAAAAAATTAGCCAATAAATTACGGGTGGTGACGCACACCTGTAATTCCAGCTATTGGGGAGACTGAGGCAGGAGAATCGCTTGAACCCAGGAGGTGGAGGTTGCAGTGAGCCAAGATCATGCCATTGCACTCCAGCCTAGGTGACAGAGCAAGACTCAGTCTCAAAAAAAATAAAAAACAAAGAAAATCCTGCCAATGCCCACACCTCCCGTCTGCCCATGGCCCCGTGGCTCTAGCACCTGCTGCTCCCAACCTGGGGCTCCTCTGGCTGCCGGGATGAGGCCCACCTGCAGGGGACAGGTCACAGGTGCTACCCCTGGAATATTCCTCAACCAATGACTGCTGCCAGGAGTTGGTGGAGAAATAGTCCCATCTTTGCAGCCAGCCTGCTTGGGCTTGGGTTCGGGACCAGCCACCTCCTGCTATGTGACCTTGACTGAATCACTTCTCTCTGGGCCAGTTTCCTGATCTGTAAAATGGGGATCATAAAAGCACATCCTTCATAGTGTCATTGTGAGGACGAAATAACCCAATCCCATGCAGCATGCCCAGGACAGTGTCCCGCACATGGTGAGCCCCAAAATGAGTGTTTGCTGCTGTTAGGACCGCACTGCTGTGTATACAGTTACAATGATAGTTTCATTCTCTGTTAAACCCTCAAAGTCTAGCACAGTGCCTGGCCAACAGGAAGAACTCAATAAACCATTGTTGAAAGGTGGGTTGCCAGGTGCGGTGGTTCACCTCTGTAAACCCAACCATTTGGGAGGCTGAGGTGGGAGGATTTCTTGAGGCCAGGAGTTTAGGACCAGCTGGGCAGCAGAGGGAGACCCCATCTCAACAGAAAAATAATAATACATTAGCCAAGTGTAGTGGTGCGCACCTGTAGTCCCAGCTATGAGGGAGACGAAAGCAGAAGGTCCACTTGAACCCTGGAGGTTGAGGCTGCAGTGAGCTGTGATCAAACCACTGCATTCCAGCCTGGGTGACAGAGCAAGATGAGAGGATGAGAGAGACAGAGAGAGAGAAAGAGAGAGAGAGAGAGAGGAGGGAAGGGGGAGGGAGGGAAGGAAGGGAGGGAGAGAGGGAAGGAAGGAAGGAAAGAAGGGGAAGAGAGAGCGAAAGAAAGAAGAAAGAAAGAGGGAAGGCAGAAGAAAGAGAAAGGGATGGACACACGGAGGGGAGCACTAAACACTGGGGTCTATTGGGGGGAATAGGGGAGGGACAGCCAGGGGGGAACTGGGGAGGGATAGCATGGGGAGAAATGCCAGATGTGGGTGAAGGGGAGAAAGACAGCAAATCACACTGCCACGTGTGTACCTGTGCAACTATCTTGCATGTTCTGCACATGTACCCCAAAACCTAAAATGCAATTTAAAAAAAAACCTCCTTTTTATTATATTATGCCATCCTAGAAAATAAAGTATCATTAATAATAAAAAAAAGAAAGAGAAAGGGAAAAAGAAAGAAAGGGAGAAAGAGAGAGAAAGAGAAAAAGAAAGAGAAAGGGAGAAAAAGAAAAGAAAGGGAAAGAGGGAAGGAGGAAAGGAGGGAAGGAGGAAGGGAAGGGAGGGAAGGGAGGGAGGGAGGGAGGGAGGGAGGGAGGAAGGAAGGAGTGAAGGAAGGAAAAAGGTGGATCTATTATTCCTCTTGTCCAAGCAGGGCAAAACCGGTGGCATCAGGCCGATACTGAAACTGAACCAAATACCTGGACACTTAGCACCACGTGTCATCCACCCCACAACCCCACAAACCTGCTTGACTTCATCAGCGTTGGAGAGCTAAAAGGAAACAGCGCAGACTACCAAGAAAAAAATAAAACTTCCCGCACGGTGAGTGTACTTCTCTAATGTTTCTCCCACAAACGAAACCGTGCATCTGTCTCTGAAGCCATTCTTAGGCGGGAGTGGGTGGGTAACTGCTTACACTCCATCTCCTTGACTTTTCTTCCCGATTAGGTATTCCTGACTCCTCAATACTGAGCAACCGGTGGGTGTTTCAGCATCTCCCTCTCTCAGGCCAGGCAGCGTGTGTGTGTGTCATCAACATACTACTGTATTAAAGCAGTAATTCATTATAGAGGTCATTTTGTGTGTGTGTGTGTGTGTGTGTGTGTGTGTGTGTGTGTGTACAGGGTCTTGCTCTGTTGCCCAGGCTGGGATGCAGTAACACGATCAGAACTCCCTGCAGTCTCTAACTCCTGGGCTCAAGCGATCCTCCCACCTCAGCCTCCCGACAGCTGGCACCACAGGCATTGGCCACCGCACCTGGCTAATCTTTTCATTTTTTAATAGAAATGAGATCTTGCTCTGTTGCGCAGGCTGGTTTTGAACTCCCAGTTTCAAGCAATCCTCCCACCTTGGCCTCCCAAAGCTCTGGAATTACAGGCGTGAGCCATTGCGCCCAGCCCACAGTGGTCATTTTGAATTCTGATGTGCTTTGTTTGTACAACAAATAATTATTAACTACCAACTGTGTACCACTGTGATCCAATTATCATTCACCTGGGGATCTTAAGACTCTAGAGAAATCACCTAAAAACTGCCTCCCCTTGGAGGGTCAAAACAAAATGTAGTGGGCCAGGCGCAGTGGCTCACACCTGTAATCCCAGCACTTTGGGAGTCCAAGATGGGTGGATCACAAGGTCAGGAGTTCGAGACCAGCCTGGCCAAGATGGCGAAACTCCATCTCTACTAAAAAATATAAAAATTAGCCAGGTGTGGTGGCACGTGCCTGTGGTCCAAGCTACTCAAGAGGCTGTGAGGCAGGAGAATCACCTGAACCCAGGAAGCAGAGATTGCAGTGAACTGAGATGGCACCACTGCACTCCAGCCTCGGTGACAGAGCGAACACCATCTCAAAAATAAAATAACACAAAACAAAATAAATAAAATGGAAATCAGAAGTGAAAGATGCCAGACACACAAATGAATATTGTATGATTCGCTTACATGAAATATGAAGAGCAGAAGAAGTCCACAGAGACAGAGAGTAGATTAGTGGTCGCCGCGAGGGCTGTAGAAGACGGAACTGTGCCGTGACTGCGAATGGGGATCGGGTTTTCCTTTAGGGGGATGAAAATTTTCAGGAACTAGAGGTGCTGATACAACACTGTGAACGAAGTAAATTGCCATTGAATTGTTTACTTTAAAATGGTTAAAATGAAGGCCAGACACAGTGGCTCACTCCTGTAATCCCAGCACTTTGGGAGGCTGAGGTGGCTGGACTAAGTGAGCCCAGGAGTTTGAGACCAGCCTGGGAAACATGGCAAAACCCTATCTCTACAAAAAAAAAAACACTTAGCTGGGCATGGTGGCACATGCTTGTAGTCCCAGGTACTCAGGGGGCTGATGTGGGAGGATCACCTGAGCCCTGGAGGTTGAGGCTGCAGTGAGCCAAGTTCAGGCCACTGCACTCCAGCCTGGGCATTGAGTGAGACCCTGTCTCAATCAATCAGTCAATCAATCAAATGGTTAAAATGGTAAACTTACTTTGGGAGGCCGAGGCGGGTGGATCACGAGGTCAAGAGATCGAGACCATCCTGGTCAACATGGTGAAACCTCGTCTCTACTAAAGATACAAAAAATTAGCTGGGCATGGTGGCGCACGCCTGTAATCCCAGCTACTCGGGAGGCTGAGGAGGGAGAATTGCCTGAACCCAGGAGGTGGAGGTTGCGGTGAGCTGAGATTGCACCATTGCACTCCAGCCTGGGTAATAAGAGCGAAACTCCGTCTCAAAAAAATAAAAAATAAATAAACAGAATTTTAAAAAATGGTAAACTTTATGTGTATTTTACCATAATTTAAAAACAAACTGACCAGGCGCAGTGGCTCACGCCTGTGATCCCAGCACTTTGGGAGGCGGAGGTGGGTGGATCACCTGAGGTCAGGAGTTTCAGATCTTCCTGGCCAACATGGTGAAACCCTGTTTCTACTAAAAATACAAAAATTAGCCTGGCATGGTGGCTGGTGCCTGTAATCACAGCTACTTGGAAAGCTGAAGCAGGAGAATCGCTTGAACCCAGGAGGCAGAGGGTTCAATGAGCCTCTGTTTATTTATAAGAAAAATAAATCAAACACACGCTCTGGAGAGTAATGTGAAAGCATTTAGTGAGCACACACTGGGTGCCTGGCACTGGGTGTCACCTGGCTGGGCCTCCCAGCAATGCTAAGACACAGGTGCCGTCCTGATTCTTGCTGTCAGCCAGGAGCACCGAGGCAAAGAGGGGCTGACTGGCTCCCCTGGGTCACACGCCAGTGAGTGTGTGGCCTCCAGGGCTTCTCAGATGCTGACCGGCCCATGACTCACCCAGCCTCAAGTTCAAATGCAGACTCTAACTCAGCAGGGCTGAGTGGAGCCTGAGACTAGCCGAGACCTGCACTTTGAGAGGAGGATCTCCTCCCAGGGGGTTAAGTCTTCCCTCCTCCACTGAACAAACTTGGCCTTGCCCAAGGGGGCCAGAAAACGCTTACCCAGAGCTCTCGTCTGTCTGTCACTGTGGAAACAGCTAGCGTTGAAAGATCCTGGAATAGAAGCTCCCTTATTTGCCCTGGGCCAAGAGGGCCCTCTGGTTCTATACACTAACATTTTAAATAATAATGATCATAAGTGAAACCCTCTGTCAGAGCTTTTGATGTCCACTAGTTTTACAGGTCATTTGCCCCGTAATTTTGTTCAATGTCAAATCCACCCTCCCGCTCTTGAACTCTGTGACGATCTTCCATTTTCTTTTGGGGGAGGCTGGATTGAACTGAACCCATCTTACGTGGAGGGAAAGTGTCATTTGCACTGAGTGACATCTTGAGATGTCTCCTGTGATCTCTGTGTCTTGAAGGAAAACAGGGTATCCACACAAGGATAAACTCAGCCCTCTTAGACTTCTGGAGTTGGGGGGCCTTTCTGCAGCCTGGGCTTGGGGTGTTGAGGAAGGACTAGAGGGTCACATGGCGGGGGAGAAGTCAGTGTCAGCTGTAGGTGTCTGCAAGTGGCCTGAGACTCTTTCAGGGAAAGAGCAGGTGCGGGATGTATCAGGACTTCCCTGAAGCCATTGTCTCCTAACAGAACAGGACCCCTAAGTTGGGGAAACTTAGACAAGATTCCTCCATAGGCCGGGCACAGTGGTCCATACCTATAATCCCAGCACTTTGGGAGGCCAAGGCAGGTGGATCACGAGGCCAGGAGTTCAACACCAGCCTGGCCAAGATGGTGAAACCCCATCTCTACTAAAACTACAAAAATTAGCCGGGGATGGTGGCGGGCACCTGTAATCTCAGCTACTGGGGAGGCTGAGGCATAGAATTGCTTGAACCCACGAGGCAGAGGTTGCAGTGAACCGAGATCACACCACTGCACTCCTGCCTGGGCAACAGAGCAAGACTCCTTCTCAAAAAAAAAAGAAGAAGAAAGAAGAAGAAGAAGAAGATTCCTCCATGGCACTTTGCCTGGGCTTTGAGGAGGAGGAGGAGAGATAGAAGCTTCCCTGTTATTAGTTTGGCCTCTGGGAAGGTGCTCTGACCTCCTGTTGACATTCTAAATTGGCTCCTCCTCCCGGGTCAATCTCTCAGGGGCCTCTAAGAAAAGAGTCGAGCAGTCAACGTGATCCCCACGCCCCACAGCACCCGGCAGCATCTGTTGTACGAAGCTGTTGGCTTCAAAGGAAGGAGAGGGGAGAAGAGGAATTCTCCTGCCAGTTTTTCTCACTTCTTGAGAAACAAAAGCCACCCAGAGAGACAACTCGGTCCAAAATTCGAGAGAAAGGGGGAGGGGCGAGGGGGATGGCTCAGAGGGGGTGTCCAGCTCTTTCTCTGCTTTTCCTTCCAGTGGGGCAAGGATATCAAATACTAAAAGGAAGACGTGCTTTCCTAAGACAACGTAATTACCCTCAACAGCCTAACTAAACTCAATCTGCCATTTCTCTCTCTTTTCCCAACACCTTCACGCCGCGTTGATCGCAGCAAACAAGGCCCAGCCAGGGGGCATCGGGAACTTTGTTCGGGGTCCCCAAAGCCATGGGCAGTTGTGGGGGGTGGGGCGGTGAGGAGGTACTGCCTGATTCTCAATGTTGTCACTTGTTCAAAGCAGCACCAGACTTAAAATGTGGGCTTGAATGGGGCGGTGTGGGAGGGGAATGTAAAAAAAGTAGACTCTGACTTAGGACAGAAATGCTCGTTCTTGGGAAAATGTCACATGCTCAGGGCAGATGGCAAAGACGTTGGTTGCCGGGAGGGGGGTTGCCAAGGGCAATTGAATGAAAATGGATTTTTAAGAAAGAAACAGGAATACGCTGGAAATGAAGAGTCTGCCCCCAACCCCCTTCCTCCCAGCCAGAGAAATAAGACAGAAGGGAGTGAAACCTGGAAATAAACTGCCCACCCATGAGGAAAAACTCTTCACAGAGGGAGCCGGGGAAGATCTTTGTATTTCTATCTTTGCAGATGGACGTAATTTGCAGCGAAGAAAAAAGATTAAACTCCCTGCAGGACTCTGCCTGCAGTGTCCCCACCCCTCCGACGTCCCACTCACCTGTATGGCATCAGCGCTGCAGCTCAGGGGACATGGCTAGTGGTCAGCGCTCCGAGTCCTCCAGGGGTCCCGAGGGTCCCACCTCGTCAGCACCCAGGGGTCCAAGCCCTCTGAAGTCCATGCCTCCATGGCCCACCCAATGGAAAGAAGAAGGGTGGCCCACAGAGAGGAGGGAGAAACGTGGGTGCCAAGAGGAGCAGTTTTCTGAGCAGAGGGCTCCCCACAAAAGCAGACAGTGAACGGGGATGCTGTACCAGTTGCCAAGGAGGAAAAAAAAAAGAAAGAGGAGGAGGAGGTTTCCCTGATGCTGGGAGGAGGGAAAGGAGGACCGGTCATTAGCTCCTGACCATCTTCAGCAAACTGCTACATGGGGACCCAGCCTGAGGAGATCAATCCCGGCAGAAGCTGAGAGCAAGTCAGCCCACGGCTCCTCAGGGGGAAAGTAATTCACGATTTCTTGCTCTTTTCTCTGCACCCCTTAACGCGGCACCGTGACCTCCCAGCACAGGGCAGAGGTGTTGTCTCAGAAAGACCTTTCCCCACCATTTGGGCTTCCCTTAAAGAGCAGAGGAACGGTGGTAAGAAGAGAATTCTCTCTCCTCCACTGGTTCCTGTCGGGGGTCCGGGGAGGGGGCGTGTAGAACAGGCAGCAGGGATATGGAATCGTGGTATAATTTAACCATCTCCACCCCGCCCCATTGCAACCTAAATTATTTATGCTCTTAGAAAAATGAGAATTAGAGGACAGCTGCGAACCTCCTCTGAGTCTGCTGTGTTCATTCTGGAAACAACTTCCCCGGACGCTGATCTCCCTCAGGCAGAGGGGTTGTATTGTTAGAAAAGCAAGGCGGGGAAAGGGAAAGTTGAGTCCTTTCATGCCAAACAGCCATCGATTGCGAGTTGGTAAGTTTGTTTGCAATCTTTTCAAAGGCGCCCCCTGTTAAATATGGGGGTTGTGTTTTTCCTATATGAAGCCTCAAGGGCACTGAGAGTCTCAAATTCCCCCCCCCCGCCCAGGCTAAGCCACAATGGGAGGATCTACCTTGTTAAGAAAAAAGCAGCATTTAGACAGGTGGGGAAAATCAGACTTGACCGGATGCTAGGGGGTTTTAAGGAATTCAAGTGAGTTTTGTAAGAACTCTTGGTGGTATTTGGTTATATTGTTCTTTAAAAGTGTTTATCTGTAAGCCGGGTACGGTGGCTCGGGCCTGTAATCCCACCACTTTGGGAGGCTGAGGTGGGTGGATCACAAGGTCAGGAGTTCAAGAACAACCTGGCCAACATGGCGAAACCCCGTCTTTACTAAAAATACAAAAATTAGCCCGGTGTGATAGCGAGCACCTGTAATCCCAGCTACTTGGGAGGCCGAGACAGGAGAATTGCTTCAACCCAGGAAGTAGAGGTTGCAGTGAGCCAAGATAGCACCACCGTACTTGAGCCTGGGCAACAGAGCAAGACTCCGTTTCAAACAACAAAAAAAGTATTTATCTGTTACAGATGCATATGGAAGTATTTATGGATAAGGTGATATAATATCTGGATTTGCTTTTTTTAGAAACTCCAGGAAACAGCATGGGATAAATAAAATATGGTATAGCTATGCAATGGAATATTATTCAGCCATGAAAAGGAATGAGGCACTGATCCACGCTGCAAAGTGGATGAACCTCAAAAACATGATGTTGAATGAAAGAATCCAGACATGAAAGACCACATGGTTGTGTGATTCCATTCATACAAAATGTCCAGAATAGGCAGATCCATAGCGATGGAAAATAGGTTAGTGATTATCAGAGACAGGGGAGAGGGACTGCTGACAGGGATGGGGTTTCCTTTCTCAGTCATGGAAATGTTCTGGAACTTGCCGGGCACAGTGGCTCATGTTTGTAATTCAAGCACTTTGGGAGGCCAAGGAGGGTGAATCACGAGGTCAGGAGTTCGAGACCAGCCTGACCAACATGGTGGTGAAACCCTGTCTCTACCAAAAAATTACAAAATTAGCCAGGTGTGGTGGTGGCACATGCCTGTAATCCCAGCTACTCAGGAGGCTGAGGCAGGAGAATCACTTGAACCCGGGAAGCGGAGGTTATGGTGAGCTGAGATTGTGCCACTGCACTCCAGCCTGGGCAACAAGAGTGAAACTCCATCTCAAAAAAAAATTTTTTCTAGAACTAGATAGAGGTGATGGTTGCAGAACATTGTGAATGTATTATGAAATAGCATTTTATTTTATTTATCTGAGACAGAGTCTTGCTCTGTCATCACCCAGGCTGGAGTGCAGTGGGGCAATCTCGGCTCACTGCAACCTCCGCCTCCACCTCCTGGGTTCAAGCGATTCTCCTGCCTCAGCCTCCCGAGTAGCTGGGATTACAGAAGACCACCACCACACCCAGCTAATTTTTGTATTTTTATTAGAGACTAGTTTGCACCATGTTGGCCAGGCTGGTCTCGAACTCCTAACCTCAAGTGATCTGCCCGCCTTGGCCTCCTATAGTGCTGGGATTATAGGCATGAGCCACCACACCTGGCTGGAATTGTATTTTAAAATAGTTAAGTTTATGTTATGTGAATTTCACCTGTATTTAAAAAAAAAAAAAAAATCACCAAAAAAGAGAAAAGATACACCTGAACAGCAGAAAATTGCTAATTGGCCAGGCGTGAGGGTGGCTCACAGCTGTAATCCCAGCTGTTTGGGAGGCTGAGGCAAGAGAATCACTTGAGTCCAAGAGTTAGAGACCAGCCTTGGCAACATGGCAAAACCTTGTCTCTACAAAAAATGCAAAAATTAACTGGGTGTAGTGATGCACGCCTGAGGTCCCAGCTACTTGAGAGGTTGAGGTGGGAGAATCACCTGAGCCTGGGAAGTTGAGGCTGCAGTGAGCTATGATCATGCCACTGCACTCCAGCCTGGGCAACAGAGCAAGACTTGTCTCACAAGAGGAGTGGGAGGGGAGGGGAGGGGAGGGGAGGGGAGGGGAGGGAAGGAGGAAGAGGAGGGGAGGGGAGGAGAAGAGGAAGGGAGGGGAGGAGAAGAGGAAGGGAGGAGGAGAGGAGGAGGGGAGGAGAGGGGAGGAAGAGGGGAGGGAAGGGAGGGGAAGAGGGGAGGAGAGGGGAGGAGGAAGGAAGGAGGAGGGGAGGAGAGGGAAGGAGGGAGGAGGAAAAGAGAGGGGAAGGAGAGGAGGACGGGAGGGGAGGGAAGGAGAGGAGGAGGAAAGGAGAGGGGAAAGGAGGGGAGGGGAGGGGAAGGGAGGGGAGGGGAGGAGAAGGGAAGGGAGGGGAGGGGAGGAGGAGGGAAGGAGAGGGGAGGGGAGGAGGAGGGAAGGAGAGGGGAGGGGAGGGGAGGAAGAGGGGAGACTGAGCTTGCACACTCAGCTCCTCACCATGGCATCCCCTGCACTGACTTGGGACTCTGCAGAATCCCCGCTAGCATGGAGGCCCGTCCCAGATTTGGCCTCTTGACCTTGAACTCCTCAGCCTCCATAACTGGAAGAAATTAATTCCTTTTCTTTATAAATTACCCAGTTTCAGGAATACTTTTTTTTTTTTTGAGACAGAGTCTCGCTCTGTTGCCCAGGCTGGAGTTCAGTGGTGCAGTCACAGCTCACTGCAGCCTCAACATCTCTGGCTCAAGTGATACTCCCACTTCAGCTCCCCAAGTAGGTGGGATTACAGGCACACATCATCCCACCCAGCTAATTTTTTTAATGTTTTCTAGCGATAAGGTTTCGCCATGTTGCTCAGGCTGGTCTCAAACTCCTAGGCTCAAGCAGTCCTCCAGCCTTGGCCTCCCAAAGTGCTGGGATTACAGGCGTCAACCACCATGCCCAGCCCAGACTCAGGTATTCTGTTGTAAACAACAGAAAAAAGACTAACACAAAAACCATCTCTGAAAGACACATGAAAACCAGTCATAGGGGATCTCTGTGGAGGTGGAGGGGACTTTTCTCTGCTTACCTTTTTATATTCAGGGAATTTTAAACCATGTGAGTACAATATGGATTGTATGAGCAAATGTGTATGTTAAATAGCTTGATATAGCCATTCTACAATGTATCTATATCAAAATATCCATAAATATATATACAATTTTTACTTGATTTTAAAATGTATTCAATTAAAACATGAGATCATGCACGCCAAGAGACAGCATTCTTTTTTTTTTTTTGTAAAAAGTCAGATAATAAATATCCTAGACTTGTCCAGGTGCTTTGGTTCACACCTGTAATCACAACACTTTGGGAGGCTGAGGTGGGAGGATAACCTGAGGTCAAGAGTTCGAGACCAGCCTGACCAACATGATCAAACCCCGTCTCTACTAAAAATACAAAAATTAGTTAGGCATGGTGGTGCGTGCCTGTAATCCCAGCTATTCAGGAGGCTGAGGCAGGAGAATTGCTTGAACCCGGGAGGCAGGGGTTGTAGTGAGCTGAGATCACGCCACTGCACTCCAGGCTGGGTGACAAGAGTGAGGCTTCATCTCAAATAAATAGATAAATAAATAAATAAATATTGTAGGCTTTCAGGTCACACGGACTCTATGGCAACAAGTCGACTCTACCCTTGTAGCAGCAGCCCTGACCATATGTAAATGAATGAGCATGGCTTTCTGCCAATAAAACTTTATTTATAAAAACTGGTTATAGGCTGGATTTGGTGCCTGGCCCAGAGCTTGCTGACCTCCAGTACATGCAAAGCACTTAGCATCTGCTACCTGTAAAGTGTTTTTGTGAATTCCAGGCCCTGACATTTGCAAGCTGTGTTCTCTTGGGCAAGTCCCTTAAGCCTCCATTGCCACCTATTCAAAACTAGGATAATAATAGGAGAAAGACTGTTTCTAGTAAAACATAAGACATGTTATTGTTTATTAAAGTGCCTTGTGAACTCAAAACTGCTGTGTCATGTAAGCGGCTGTGGTGGTACAGAGTCATGTCTGGGCAGTCAGCGTTGAATTTTCCTGTTTTTAAATCACGTGACTTGCGTGACTCACTTTGCGATGATCAACATAAATAGTCATCCTGGTCTCCTCGGAAGTCCTTTGAAAATGCCGAAAAGTCCTGCTTTTCATCTTGCGCAAATGAGACCATCCTGAGTCAACCAGCTTTTAAACTCTCGGGTTTACTGCCGGGGTTGGTGACCATGAGCAGATTGAACAATGGGCCCCAGTGAGTCACTGTTTCCTGTGTGCCTGTCTTGGCGACGGTCTCGTCATGGGTGGTGGGGACTTCACTGCTTGGCCTTGGCCACGTGACTTGCTTCAGTCAATGGTATGTGGGCAGAAATGGCAAGGGGTGGGTTCCAACCCAGGATTCAGAATCCACATGTGGCTCTGCCTGCCATCTTGCACCTCTGCTTTCACCACGGAAGCAACCATCCCAGGAGGAAAGGAGGGACACATACAGCAGAATCGCCCGGCCAAGCCCCAGCCAGATCAGCCAAACCCCGACGGTGCACAGGGGCATGGGAATAAATGACTATTGCTTTAAGCCACACTGAGTTTTGGGGTCAGGTATAAGGTAGCTGTCATGATTAATTTGAGGTCAACTTGACTGGGCTAAGAGATGCCCAGATAGCGAGTTACAGGTTATTTCTGGGTGTGTCTGTGTTTTCAGAAGAGATTTGCATTGGAATCTGTAGATTGAGGAAAGAAGAGTCAGCCTCCTCAATGCACTGGGCATCTTCCAGTCCATTGAGGGCTAGAATAGAACGAAAAGGCAGAAGAAGAGGCTGGACACAGTGGCTCATGCCTGTAATCCCAGCACTTTGAGAGGCCAAGTGGGCAGATCACCTGAGGTCAGGGGTTCAAGACCAGCCTGACCAACATGGTGAAACCCTGTCTCTATTAAAAATACAAAAATTTTTTTTAAAAAATACAAAAATTAGCCAGGTGTGGTGGTGTGTGCCTGTAATCCCAGCTACTCGGGAGGCTGAGGCAGGAGAATCACTTGAACCCAGGAGGTGGATGTTGCAGTGAGCCCAGATCGTGCCACTGCACTCCAACCTGGGTGACAGAGTGAGACTTTGTCTCAAAAAATACATGAAACAAAATAAAACAAATTCCCTCAACCTCACCCTTCTCCCACTTTTTTTTTTCTCTGCTCTGTCACCCGGGCTGGAGTGCAGCAATGGGATCATAGCTCCCTGCAGCCTTGAACTCACGGGCTCAAGCAATCCTCCCGTCTCAGCCCCCAAGTAAGTGGGACTACAAGTATGTGCCACCACACTCAGCTAATTCTTTTCTTGCCTTTCTTTCTTCTTTCTATTCTTTCTTTCTTTCCTTCTTCCTTCCTTCCTTTCTCTCTCTTTTTTTTTTTTTTTTTTGTTCTTTTGAGATGGACTCTCACTCTGTCGCCCAGGCTGGAGTGCAGTGGCGTGACCTGGGCTCACTGCAACCTCCGCCTCCCAAGTTCAGGCAATTCTTTTGCCTCAGCCTCCAGAGTAGCTGGGATTACAGGCGCCCACCATCATACCCGGCTAATTTTTGTATTTTTAGTAGAGATGGGTTTTCACCATGTTGGCCAGGCTCATCTCGAACTTCTGACCTCAGGTGATCTGCCTGCCTCAGCCTCCCAAACTGCTGGGATTACAGGCATGAGCCACTGTCCCTGGCCCTTTCTCTCTCTCTCTCTTTTTCCTTTCTTCCTTTCTTTTTCTTTCTCTTTCTTTCTTCCTCTTTTCTTATTCTTTCTTTGTAGAGATGGGGTTTTCCTATGCTTCCCAGGCTGGTCACATACTCCCAGCCTCAACCAATGCTCCTGCTTCAGCCTCCCAAAGTGCTGGGATTACAGGCATGAGCCATCGCACCCCACCCCTTCTCCCACTTTTCTTCTGTGAGCACCTCCCATTGGCTGAGCCAACCAAAAGCCAATGGGCAACAGAGCCCAATGATGTTGTCTTTTGGGGTCAGCCTCGGGAACAAAGGAGGGTAGAACGCGGCAAAGACTAGAGCTGGAGGGAACAATGGACTTTACCCATTTTCCTTTAAGCAATTCTTAGCTGACAAAGCATCTTCAGCGCTTCCTGCATCCCTGCAGTTCAGGCCATCCTTCTCAGCAGCCCGCTTGGCTGATCTGATTCTTCTTTGTTTTCTTCTCTGGCTACCAGAGGAAACAGATACAAAAAGGAAAACTGATTCTCCAGGGAAGCCCCCAGTCAGCCTCAAGGACTATGCTTTTTTATGCACTTAGGTTCCTGGTGACAGCTGCTTTTGAGCCAGCTCCACTGTGAGTGGAGTGCTGTTAGGATACTGTTTATGTTCTGACCGTGTTTCTCTTGGCCGGAAGAGCAGGCAGCTGGCCACATGTATAATGCCCTCCACTGGGGCAGAGGTCTCTCTGAGCCCAGCAGCTGACGCCCCGCACCCAGAGCGCTACTGGGAAATCTGGCACCGTCCCCCATCGGCACTGTGAATGCCTCTGCCGTTGGCCCAGGCAAGACAATCGCTGCTTGCCTATCCTGGGCAAAGTCCAGTTATCCATTAACAGTGAGGGAGGGACAATTAGATCAGGAAACCAAGAAATAATATGTGAGATAAAGTGTGCGCTCTCCTCGCCTGCGTGGATCAATTGTCTAAACTGCGAGAAGACACACAGGCTCTGAAATAGAACCCTTCTGTGCTCACACCCCAACTTTACCACTTCCTAGTGCCACGGTTTCTCTTCCTTTCCTTCCTTCCTTCCTCTCTCTTATCATTCCTTCCTTCCTTCCTTCCACTGTCTCTCTTTCCTTCCTTCCTTTCTTCCTTCATTCCTTCCTTCTTTCCTTTCTTCCCCTCTGTCTCTCTGTTGGAAATAGATGCTTGGTGCTGCAAAGAAAAATCAGCACTGAGACAAAGGATTTTTTTAGTAATGCAATTTTTACTTCCTGGACCGCAGGGAGGGGACTTGCATTAGCCATTGCGCCACAAGGAACAAAGGAAAACACACAAATTTATTCCTTATACATTTGGGTTGTTCTTACTGCTCTGTTTCATTTCCATTGGCTGGAGTTAGACCTTACAATTTAAACTAAAACCCGACTGGCTAACAACTCAAACTTTTTTTAAAACAGGTAAAAGCAATGGAGAGCTGGGACATGCCTGTGAGCATGTTTAGCAGAGACATTTTGGTTAAAGTACAAGAACATAGAATGTACCACGTGCCTGTAAGCATAGCATGTTTAACAGCTACCAGGGTTTAACAAAGTTATTAGCACACTTATTTCTTTAACAAAAAAGAAAACTTTAAAGAAAAACTTTTATACTTCCCACACACTCTCCTTCCTTCCTTCTTTCCTTCCACTCTTTCTTCCTTCCTTCCTCTCTCTTTCCTTACTTCCTTTCTCTTTCTGTCTCTCCCTTCCTCCCTTCCTTCCTTCCTTCCTTTCCTTCCTTCCTTCCTTCCTTCCTGTGTGTGTCCACTGCCTAAGTTCAAAATTCTCCTCCTTCTATGAGGATAGCAGTCATATTGGACTAGGGACTACTACGATTTGAATCTATGTTTGCACCCAAATTGAAATGTTGGCTCCTAAGACCCAGTGGGATAGTGTTAAGAAGTGGGGCCTTTAGGAGGTCATTAAGTCAGGAGGACTCTGCCCCTCTGAATGGGATTCGTGTCTTCTATAAGGGCTTGAGAGAACTAGCTAGGGCCCTTGCCCATCTGTTCTTTATTTAAAAAAAAAAAAAAAAAATCACAAAATTGAGCACAGCATGTTGATGCATGCCTGTAGTCCCAGCTACTCGGGAGGCTGAGGTGGGAGAATTGCTTGAACCTGGGAGGCAGAGGTTGCAGTGAGCCGAGATTGTACCGTTGCACTCCAGCCTGGGTGACAGAGTGAGACTCTGTCTCAAAAAACAAATAAACGAACGAACAAAAAGCTTTTGTGGGGATCCTGGGTAAATACCAAAGAGCAGAACTGTTGAGTCACCTGGTGATTGTCTGTTTAGCCCCATAAGAAGCAGGCCAGGTGTGATGGCTCACACCTGTAATCCCAGCACTTTGGGAAGCTGAGGCGGGCAGATCACGAGGTCGAGAAATCAAGGCCATCCTGGCCAACATAGTGAGACCCCATCTCTACCAACATTACAAAAATTAGCTGGGCATGGTGGCGGGCACCTGTAGTCCTAGCTACTCGGGAAGCTGAGGCAGGAGAACCAATTGAACCGAGGAGGCAGAGGGTGCAATGAGCCGAGATCATGCCACTGCACTCCAGCCTGGCAACTGAGCAAGACTCCATCTCAAAAAAATAAAAAAAGCTACCAGACTGTCACCTACCAACAGTGTGTGCGTCACTGCACATCCTGGCCAGCACTCAAATCGCCGTCTTTTTGATTCTAACTGTTCTAGTGGATGTGTGTTGACATCTGCCTGGGGTTTGAATTTGCATTTCCCTAATGTCTAATGATGTCCTCTGCATACACATGCAAGGGTAAGCTTTAAGGAGATGAAAGGAATGCCTGGGGTCACAGATGAAGACACCGCTGAGAGTCAGGAAGTGGGCATGCAAGATGGCACTGCAGATGTTTTTAGGGTGTGGGAGTGAGGGGGTGGATGGGGGGCATACTGGGCATACCTCAAGGTGTGAGATGAGGCCTCACGTCTTTGCAAGATGATGAGTAGGAATTGATGCTCTCTGTATAAACTAGGAATCCTGGGCTGGGCGCAGTGCCTCACACCTGTAATCCCAGCGCTCTGGGAGGCCGAGGCGGGTGAATCATGAGGTCAAGAGATCAAGACCATCCTGGCCAACAAGCTGAAACCCTGTCTCTACTAAAAATACAAAAATTAGCCAGGCGTGGTGGTGTGCACCTGTAGTCCCAGCTACTCCGGAGGCTGAAGCAGGAGAATCACTTGATCCCAGCAGGCAGAGGTTGCAGTGAGCCAAGATCATGCCACTGCACCCCAGCCTGGGTGACAGAGCCAGACTGTCTCAAAAAAATAAATAAATGAAATAAAAAGCCATTCTTCTCCCCTTCTTTCACCCACCATCCTATGTTGGATTTTCTCCTTGAATTTAATCACCTCATAGTCTCAAAGGTGGCAGCTACAGCTGGACAGGAGGAGTAAGTGCTAGTGTCCTATACCACTGTAGGGTGACCATACCTAACAATAACACAGTTCCCAATAGCTAGGAGGAGGATGGTGAACGTTCCCAGCACAAACAGGTGGAAGTCGCAGTGAGCTGAGATCGCACCATTGCACTCCAGCTCTGGTGACAGAGCGAGACTCCATGTCAAGAAAAAAAAGTAGAGATCCTGGTAGGACCGCACCTAGGGTCAGGGTACCAGGAAGACTCCACTAGTCCAAGGCAAGCACAGGGGAACTCGTCTCTTTTCTGGACATTGAAAACATACACATACAGGTCATATCCAGTGTGCTCTGGGACATGGGAAACAGACATTAATTTACTGTTGGGCCGGGTGCAGTGGTATGCCTGTAATCCCAACACTTTGGGAGGCCAAGGCGGGCAGATTGCTTGAACCCAGCAGTTGAAGACCAGCCTGGGCAAGATGATAAAACCCCATTTCAGCCAGGTGTGACCGCTCACGCCTATAATCTCAGCACTTTGGGAGGTCGAGACAGGTGGATCACTTGCGGTCAGGAGTTCAAGAACAGCCTCAACAACATGGTGAAACCCCGCCTCTACTAAAAATGCAAAAATTAGCCGGGAGACTAAGGCAGGAGAATAGCTTGAACCTGAGAGGCAGAGGGTGCAGTGAGCTGAGATTGTGCCACTGCACTCCAGACTGAGTGACAGATTGAGACTCTATCTCAAAAAAAAAAAAAATTCAAAAATTAGCCAGGCGTGGTGGCGCATGCCTGTAGTCACAGCTACTTAGGAGGCAGAGATAGGTGGGAGGATCATTTGAGCCTGGAAGTTTGAGGCTGCAGTGGGCTATGATTGCACCACTGCACTCCAGCCTGGGTGACAGGGCACGACCCTGCCTCAAAAAAACCCAAGAATGGCGGGGTGTGCTGACTCACACCTGTAATCCCAGCACTTTGGGAGGCCGAGGCGGGCTGATCACAAGGTCAAGAGATCAAGACCATCCTGGTCAACAAACCCCACCTCTACTAAAAAATACAAAAATTAGCTGGGTGCAGTAGCTCCTGCCTGTAATCCCAGCTACTCGGGAGGCTGAGGAAGGAGAATCGCTTGAACCCCAGAGGCGGAGATTGCAGAGAGCCAAGATTACACCATTGCACTCCAGCCTAGCGCCTGGTGACAGAGCAAGACTCTGTCACACACACACACACACAAGAAAAAACCCTAAGAATTTACTCTGCTGTGGGTATGCACATTGTTTAAAAATTGCAGTAAACCAAAATTATATGAATCTTTTAATATTATCATTTTAATATTAAATAGTAATACTTTAATATATGTGATTATATATTAATCGGTAATGTATTATATTAAATCTAATATGTACTTGTTAAATAATATTCAATATTGCTAATCTTCATATTCTTTTTATTTTATCTTTGGTAGAGAGAAGGTCTCCCTATGCAGCCCAGAGTGGTTCTGAGTTCTTGGCCTCAAGCAATCCTCCTGCCTTGGCCTCCCAATATGCTGGGATTAAATATTCATATTATTAATTTTATTAAAAGTAATGAAAAATAAAATGAAAACTATTAGTTTTATGATTTTACATTCGCAATAAAATAACTCATTTTATTTTACAGTTAATTTTATTTTAAATAAAATTAGTTTACTTTTTTTTGTTGTTTAATTAGAGACAAGGTCTCACTTTGTGGCCTAGGCTGGTCTTGAACTCCTGAGCTCCAGGGACCCGCCTCGGCCTCCCAAAGTGCTAGGATTACCAGTGTGAGCCACTATGCACCGCCTAAGATTATTTTAAAATCAACATGCATGCTTATATTTATTTGGATTTTTTTGGAGGTATGTAGCAGAAACTACCTAAAGGCAATCTATGCAGAATCATGCTGAGGCTGATGATACGTCCGAAAGGCTGAGCCATACCTCCGATACTACAAGGTCAAGCATCAAGACCATCTTGGCCAACAAGGTGAAACAGGTGCCTGCCACCACGCCCGGCTAATTTTTGTATTTTTAGTAGAGACGGGGTTTCGCCTTGTTGGCCAGGATGGTCTCGATCTCTTGACCTCGTGATCCGCCCGCCTCGGCCTCTCATCATAAAACCATTTGAATGCAGTAGCTGCTTCATGTCTATGCATCGCTATCTAATCCTCTCACTCTGCATTCGTCCTTTTATTCATCCTCAAATATTCATGGAGCTCCTACCATGTGATGGCAGAATGTTTAGCACTGGGGTTAACCATGTGAGAGGCAGACCTGGGTTCAAGTCTTGGTTCTGCTTCTTTCTGACTTTGTGCTCTTGTATAAGGTCTTTATTTATTATTGCTATTATGATTAATTTTAGATACAAGGTCTTGCTCTGCTGCCCAGCCTGGAGTGCAGTGGCATGATCACAGCTCACTGCAGCCTCGAACTCCTGGGTTCGACTATTCCCCCAATGTCAGCCACGCACGTAGCTATGAATACAGGCATGTAAGACTATGCCTGAGTAATGTTTAAAATTTTCTGGCCAGGCACAGTGGCTCACGCCTGTAATCCCAGCAGTTTGGGAGGCTGAAACAGGTAGATCACCTAAGGTCAGGAGTTCAAGAGCAGCCTGGCCAACATAGCGAAACCCTGTCTCTACTAAAAATACAAAAAATTAGACAAGCGTGGTGGCAGGGTGCCTGTAATCCCAACTACCCGGGAGACTGAGGCAGGAGAATCACTTGAAACCAGGAGTCAGAAGTTGCAGTGAGCTGAGATCGCGCCACTGCACTCCAGGCTGGGTGACAGAATGATACTCTATCTCAAAAAGAAAAAAAAAAAAAAATTCCAGCTATTGCTGAGGCTGGAGTTTGGTGGCATCATCAGAGCTTACATGCAGCTGCCTCAAGGGATCCTCCCACCTCAGCCTCCCGAGTAGCTGGGACTATAGGAGCTCCCACCACAGCTGGCCTTGGACAAGGTCTTTAATCTGAGTCTCAGTTTTCTTCTCTGTAAAATGCGGATAGTCATGGGACCTGAATTATAGAGCTGGCATAAGGAAATGAGGTAAGTGCCTAGTGCCGGGCGCAGCTAAGCACTCGTGTGTGTATTGTTTTCTTAAACAGCAGTCTGTCGGAAATGAAATACAGACAGTCCCCCCCGTGGTGCCTTCAATCAAGAAACCTATCTGGGATAAACCAAAGAACCTTTTAGTGTCAATTCCAAAAGAAAGGAAAGGCTCTGAAATAGATGGTTTGGGTGAGATGCCCTCCCCAGTCTGATCAATTCTGCTGGGAGGAGGGCGAGAGGATGGGAGGAGTGACAGCATCGTACCAACATAGCTTCCAGAACCCTTCCTTTGGTTGGAGAATACTTCCCAAAGAGGGGTGAAGGTCACTGTGAGATAGGTTAGATAGGTGATCATAGCCTCCCTTAAAGGGAAACAAAGTTGCCAAATAAATAGAGCAAACACCCCACAGTGCACAAAATTCATCCTGGGCTCGTGATTAGAGCATCCTGCAGCAAGGAGAGAGAAAAGCAGAAGGGGCCGAGAGAAAAGCAGAAGGGGCCGGGCGCAGTGGCTCATGTCTGTAATCCCAGCACTTTGGGAGGCCGAGGCGGGTGGATCACAAGGTCAAGAGATCGAGACCATCCTGGTCAACATGGTGGAATCCCGTCTCTACTAAAAATACAAAAAATTAGCTGGGCATGGTGGTGCGTGCCTGTAATCCCAGCTACTCAGGAGGCTGAAGCAGGAGAATTGCCTGAACCCAGGAGGCGGAGGTTGCGATGAGCCGAGATCACGCCATTGCACTCCAGCCTGGGTAACAAGAGCGAAACTCCGTCTCAAAAAAATAAATAAATAAAAGAGAAAAAAAAGTAAAGCTGACCAGAGCTTTACCTTTCCGTGAGATTTCCAACAAACTCCTCCTAAATCCAGTACATTAGAAGAAAGGTGTAATTCACCATGAATGAATCGAGCTTATTGCTGCATAATTCATGAATTTCAAAGTCATGTTTTAATGCCAGTCATCTTCTTAGTATATTTTTTAAAACTTCTTGGCACTGTGGCACTGTCTTATTGCAAGGGAAAATTTTTGTTATACTTTTTTTTTTGAGACAGGGTCTCCCTCTGTCACCAAGTCTGGAGTTCAGTGGCACAATCACAGTTCCTTGCAGCCTTGACCTCCCAAGCTCATGCAATCCTCCTATCTCAGCCTCCCTAGTAGCTGGGACTAACAGAGTGTGCCACCATGCCTGGCTAATTTTTTTTTTTTTTTTTTTTTTTTTTGAGACAGAGTTTCATTCTTGTTACCCAGGCTGGAGTGCAATGGCGCGATCTCAGCTCACTGCAACCTCCGCCTCCTGGGTTCAGGCAATTCTCCTGCCTCAGCCTCCTGAGTAGCTGGGATTACAGGCACGCGCCACCATGCCCAGCTAATTTTTTGTATTTTTAGTAGAGACAGGGTTTCACCATGTTGACCAGGACTTTTTGTAGAGATGGGGTCTTACTATGTAACTCAGGCAGGTCTTATACTCCTGGGCCCAAATGATCCTCCTGCCTTGGCCTCCCAAAGTGCTAGGATTAGAGGCACAAGCCATCACACCTGAACAGAGGAAAAGAGTTTGCTTCCGTGGAAAGTCAGACACCATCTAGGGGAAGAACTGGCAAACAGCCCAGAGACCAAATCCAGCCACTCCTATTTGTTTATATTTTCTTTTCTTTTTTTTTTTAAAAGATGGGGTTTCACCATGATGGCCAGGCAGGTCTTGAACTCCTGACCTCAGGTGATCCAGCCACCTCAGCCTCCCAAAGTGCTAGGATTACAGGTGTGAGCCACCATGCCCAGCCTTTTTTTTTTTTTTTGAGAACAAGTCTTGCTCTGTCATCCAAGCTGGAGTGCAGTGGCGCAATCTCGGCTCACTGCAACCTTCGCCTCCCAGGTTCAAGTGATTCTCCTGCCTCAGCCTCCCAAGTAGTTGGGATTACAGGTGCACACCACCACACCTGGATAATTTTTGTATTTTTAGTCAAGACAGGGTTTCACCACGTTGGCCAGGCTGGTCTCAAACCCCTGGCCTGCGATCCTCCTGCCTTAGCCTCCCAAAGCACCGGGATTACAGGCGTGAGCCACCGCACCCAGCCTTGTTTATACTTTCTGCAGCTGTGTTCCCACTGCAATGGCAGGGCGGCCACGTAGACCACATGTCTAGCAAAGCCTAAGGTATTTACTACCTGGCCCTGTACAGAAAAAGCTCGGGAACCCATAGGGTAAAGAACGCTCTTCCAAGTTACCCGATTTGAGTCTTTCCTTGCCTTTGACCCATTTTACAATTCTGCAAGTTCTGGATAACTGAGAGCAATGCAACCTAATCCTTTTTTGTAGACATGAAAAAGCTGTGATGTCCACCAGAAGTTCGACCTACTTCTCTCCACCACTATGGAAGAGCTCAGTTTGCGCAATCATTTCCGTGTTTCTGATCCATAACTGTATTTTATTTGAATGCTCCCTTGAATGAGTGGTAACATCGGTTCCCTCATTCATGAGGAAGATAAAATCTTTAACACGTGTTCACTTTACATACATACGAAAGCCATGAGTTTTCTTCTTTCTTTAATTATTCTTGAACATTATTTATGGTTCCATAAGAGTTTGAAACCATGGAACAAGGCCCAGCGGACATGACAAGATGAAATATCTACACCATTCTACTGCATCTTGTAATAGTAGCCCTGAGCTATCAGTTTTGTCCCAGAAACTTTAGAAAAAGTTTGTCTGACTTCACGGCATTTTGGGAGGCTGAAAAATCAACTGTTGAGTAATAAACTGGAAATCCAAAGCCACGTGTGGTGGCTCACACCTGTAATCCTGGTGTTTTGGGAGGCCGAGGCAAAGGATCTCTTGAGGCCAGGAGTTCAAGACCAGCGTGAGCAACATAGCAAGACCCCGTCTCTACAAACATAAATGAAAAATTAGTCAGCCATGGTGGTCTACACCTGTAGTCCCAGCTGCTTGAGAGGATCTCTTGAGCCCAGTAATTCAAGGCTGCAGTGAGTGATGATCGTGCCTCTTCACTCTAGCCTGGGTGACACAGTCACACTCTGCCTCTAAAAAACAAAATAAACTGGAAACCCAAGTAACTAGATAATGAGGGCATAAAACGTAAAACACTCTCGGAAGTTATGAGTATATGTTACGGCTTGAATGTGTTCCCACATTTTATATATTTGAAACTAAACCCCCAAAGTTATATGTTAATTCAAAACAGGGCTTTGGGGAGGTATTTAGGATCAGATGAGATCGTCAGGGTGGAGCCCCCATGATGGGCTTTACAAGAAAAGAAAGAGAGACCTGAGCTTATATGCATGCTCCTGCCCCTCACTGCAGGATGCCTCTGCTATGTTATGACACAGCAAGAAGGCCCTCACCAGATGTCGATTCTTCAATCTTGGCCTTCCTAGCCTCTAGAACTGTAAGAAATACTTTCCTTTTTTTTTTTTTTTTTGAGAGTCTTGCTGTGTTGCCCAGGCCAGAGTACAATGGCACGATCTAAGCTCACTTTAGCCTTCACCTCCTGAGTTCAAGTGATTCTCACATCTCAGCCTCCCAAGCCACTAGGATTACAAGCATGTGCCAACATGTCCAGCTATTTATTTTTTATCTTTTATATTTTCAGTAGAGACGGGTTTTTGCCATGTTGGCCAGGCTGGTCTTGAACCCCTGGCCTCAAGCGATTCACCTGCCTCAGCCTCCCAAAGTGCTGGGATGACAGGAATGAGCTGCTGCGCCTGACCACATTTATTTTCTTTATGAACTACCCACTTTGTGATATCCTGTCATAGTAATACAAAACAGACTTAATATATAAGTGATCGTTGATGTCAAAAGGATGGTTGAGATCCCCCAGGGAGTGTGGGGGGAAATATGAGTGGAGGAAAAGGTGGATAAATTGGGAGGGACACAGGGTAGAGGAGCAACTGAGGACAGCTGAAGGTGGACTGGACAGAGTAGGCTGCACCGGCCTGGGCCAAAGCAGCTCTAAGGCAGAAGCATCAACACCACCAAGTTGTGTATAAAGGTCAAGGAAGTAAGGGCTGAAAGGTGGCCATTGGCTTGAGCAAATAACAGGTCATTAGTGGCTCTGGCAAGAACCATTCGCTAGGAGTGGCAGGCTGAAAGGCAAACAACCATGGGTTTGGAGCAAATGGAGAGAAGGAAGGGGAATTCCAGGTGGCTGAATAAATGAAGAATGATGCCTGATTGCTGCAGGGTTGTCATGACAACCAAAGATAATGGTGGTGGATGTGCTTTAAAGAATTTTTTATTGAGATATACTTTATAGACAGTGAAATCCACCCTTTGTTAGTATACAGTCCCATAGGTTTGGACAAACATACACAGTCGCGTAGCCTCTACAAAAATCAAGATATAGTACAGCTCCATCACAGACACACAGTTCTCTTCTGATCCTTTGTATTAATCCCTTCCTGAAGACTTGGCCACAGCAATCATCTACTTTCTGTCCCTATAGTCGTGCCTTCCCTAGGAGGTCACGTAAATGAACGTGTACACGACGTAGCCACTTGAGTCTGGCTCCTTTCGCTCAGAACAATGCACTTGATTGCCACCTATCAGTATTTTATTCTTTTTAATTGCGGAATAATATTCCATTGTATGTGAAGGTTCCTTGAAAAGTGAAATGCTGTATAAAATTGTAAAGACTCATTCTTCTTGGAAAACATATATATGTGAAGGAAGCAAAGTCTGCCATAGTATGGGCTCCCTCAGAAGCTGACCTTGAGACATGATTCAAGTGAAAGTTGTTTAGCGTCGGTTCCAGGAGACCCAGTGTGGGAAGAGAAAGTGACACAGGGAAGGAAAACAACAAGCGTTAAGCAAGTTACGACCATGAGCAACTGAAGCTCAGTTTTCTGGGGATGTAGGAGGCAATATAGAATACCTATGTCAGAATCGCCCAGCTGAGGAGTGAGGGAGCTGCAATATTTATCCTCCTTCCAGTCACTGATTGACAGCCACTCGTGGAGGACATTAAATCCCTAGCGTTTCTGGCCCAACTGTGTAGATCATAACGTGCACTCCAAAGACCAGAGACAGTCCTCAAACAAATGAATGCAGGTACTGGCCACTGGAAGTTAGGCCACAGTGTGCTGACCAAGGATGAGGTGGGGAAGACCAGGCTCTGACCATTCCTCCTGCAGTGCAGATAATCAGATCATAAACTATTTCCTCTTAATTTTCATCTCTTTCTTAAGCTGTAAACACTAAGTATTTTTACAGCTCTTCAAGTTGCATTGCATATGGAGACCTTCTAAGTCATCTCTATGTCCTCTAATTGGGCTTGTCACTCACAGCTAATATTGCTGTATTTATAGTTACTCTCTCCATATAGTGTCTTATGACTTATTTTTGGATTTGTGAGTCAGGCAAGCATACTCCAATATGCGTGCTCATGCTGCTGTTTCTCTCTATGGGAAAACAGGGTGCTGTGTTCCTTTTTTCCCTGCCTTACTATACCCATTCCTGACCCTTGTCTGACAGCCTTTTGGCTTATATTAACTGTTGGAAATAAGTGCTTATCTTCCAATGTCACAGGGAAGAATCAGCATTCAGACAAAAGGTTTCTCAGCAAGGCTTCCTTTTACTTTTTGCAGAAAGGGCACTGCTTGCCAGCAGTCTTGCTAGGAGAGTGCACAGTACAAAGGAGACAGGATTATTTATAACCTGGCAAGTCCACCCTAATGCTGTGTCCATCCTCCACTGTCCAGAACAGAACCTCACATTCTATGCTTTACCCAATTGGCTAATAATTTAAAACTTTCCTAAATAGGCAAAGGGTGAGAGAACAAAAAAAGAGGAAGTCAGGCTGGGCATGGTGGCTCACGCCTGTAATACCAGGACTTTGGGAGGTCAAGGTGGGCAGATCACCTGAGGTCAGGAGTTCAAGACCAGCCTGACCAACCTGGAGAAACCCCATCTCTACTAAAAATACAAAATTAGCCGAGCGTGGTGGCAGATACCTGTAATCCCAGCTATTTGGGAGGCTGAGGCAGGAGAATCACTTGAACCCAGGAGGCAGAGGTTGCAGTGAGCTGAGAGCACACCATTGCACTCCAGCCTGGGCAACAAGATCAAAACACCATCTCAAAAAAAAGTAAAAAAAAAAAAAAAAAAAAAAAGAAAAGAGGAAGTTGCTCACAAGATGGTCAAGGAAGCAGCTCCAAACAAGGAATGGCCTCAACCATGGGCTGGGACTTGCCTAGGCCTGTCTGGGGCGTGCCTGAACAAGTCAAAGCAGCCAGCTGGGCTAGAATATAGGGGCCAATAATGGATAGGGACTTCAGGGTAAGCATTTGTGATTCTTTTTTTTTTTTTTTTTTTTTTTTTTTTTGAGACGGAGTTTCGCTCTTGTTACCCAGGCTGGAGTGCAATGGCGCAATCTCGGCTCCCCGCAACCTCCGCCTCCTGGGTTCAGGCAATTCTCCTGCCTCAGCCTCCTGAGTAGCTGGGATTACAGGCACGCACCACCGTGCCCAGCTAATTTTTTGTAATTTTTAGTAGAGACGGGGTTTCACCATGTTGACCAGGATGGTCTCGATCTGTTGACCTCGTGATCCACCCGCCTCGGCCTCCCAAAGTGCTGGGATTACAGGCTTGAGCCACCGCGCCCGGCCTGCATTTGTGATTCTTTAAGGCCTAAGGTGAAAACTTGGAAGAACTTCTCTATTCCTTACATTAACTTTCACAAGTACCTTCTGTTGACTTCATAGTTTTCCAAATATTCAAAAACACTTCATTTCACTTAATCTCCAGGACAACACTAGGAGGCAAGCAGGGACCTCTCGCCTCTAATGCATTTTATGCATGAGAAAACTGAGGCTTATGTCAATTAAAAATTACTTTAAGCTAGTTCATTAAGTTCAAAATTAGTTTCCACAGCATCACTGAGAATGCTTCTGGTTGTGAATAAAATCCTAAACTGAATTAAACATTAAGGAAAATTATCAGCTCCCATGAAAAATATAATAAATGAAAAGTAGGGTGGGCTTTTAATAGAGGTTTGATGTGTCCACTCAGAAGACGGCTGCCAGGAGCAGCTCCTGAAATTTTATGCCCCTTGTTCACAACCAGAGATGGATATAGACTGCCTCCATCCTGAGATTCACTCTGATTGGCCCAGTCCATATCACATGATCACCTCTGAGCCAATGACTATAGCCAGGTAGATGGGGAATGCTGATTGGCCTAAAGTGGGTCATATGTTCTACTGGGAAGTTAAGGAAGAACTCTCTTCCCTGGAAATAGATTGAGTCCCAAGCAAAAGGCAAGAAGAAAGGGAAAATATTGAAAGACATTCCTGGAAAGTAGATTAATTAGGAATGTTGTCATCTGTAGGTCACCAATAACCTAAGAGTGGCTTAAGTAAATAGGACTTTAGTTTTCTCACAAAGCAAAAAATATGTAGGTAGATGGTAGCCATTTTTTAAAAAGCCCTTCTCAGGCAGGGGACAGTGGCTTGACTGTAATCCCAGCACTTTAGGAGCCTGAGGCAAGTGGATTATTGAGGCAAGGGTTTGAGACCAGCCTTGCCAGCATGGTGAAACCTTGTCTCCACTAAAAATACACAAATTAGCCAAGCGTGCTGGCGGGTGCCTGTAATCCCAGCTGCTCGGGAAGCTAAGGCAGGAGAATCACTTGAACCCAGAAACAGAGGTTGCAGTGAGCCAAGATCATGCCACTGTACTCCAGCCTGGGTGACAGAGCCAGACTGTCTGAAAAAAATAAATAAATGAAATAAAAAGTCATTCTTCTTCCCTTCTTTCACCCACCATCCTCACTATGTTGGATTTTCTCCTTAAATTTAATCACCTCATAGTCTCAAAGGTGGCAGCTACAGCTCGACAGGAGGAGTAAATTCTAGTGTCCTATATCACTGTAGGGTATATACCTAACAATAATATATAGTTCCCAATAGCTAGGAGGAGGATGGTGAACGTTCCCAGCACAAAGAAATAATAACTATTTGAAACGATCAATATACTGATTATCCCTAATGTAAGCATTCTACACTGTATCATGTACAATTATTTGTTAATTGAAAATGAAATATTTTAAAAGATGACTGCTACAGCTGCAGATATCTCAGTTTAAAGGCAGGAAGTAAAAGAGGGGTTGGGACAGTCCCAGAGCTGCACTTTGTATTGCTCATGCCTTTTTAAATTTTTATTTATTGATTTTTTGAGACAGAGTCTTGTACTGTCACCTGGGCTGGAGTGCAGTGGTGCAATCTTGGTTCACTGCAACCTCTGCCTCCCGGATTCACAAAATTCTCCTGCCTCAGCCTCCCAACTAGCTGGGATTACAGGTGCGCACTGCCACACCTGGCTAATTTTTTGTATGTATAGTAGAGACGGGGTTTCACCATGTTGGCCAGGTTGGTCTCGAACTCCTGACCTCGTGATCAGCCTGCCTTGGCCTCCCAAGGTGCTGGGATTACAAGTGTGAGCCACCTCGCCCAGCCAATTTTTAATTATTTATTTACTTTTTTTTTTTTGAGACAGGGTCTCACCCAGGCTAGAGCACAGTGACATGATCTCAATTCACTGCAGCCTCGACGTCCTCGGCTCAGGTGATTCTCTCACTTCAGGCTCCCGAGTAGCTGGGATTACAAGTGCTCACCACAAAGCCTGGCTATTTTTTTTTTTTTTTTGTAGAGATGAGGGTTTTAGCAAGTTGCCCAGGCTGGTCTCAAACTCCTAGGCTCAAGCAATCACATGGCTTGGCATCCCAAGGTGCTGGGATGACAGGCCTAAGCCACTGCATCCAGCCTGCTCTTGCCTTTTCACAAGAAATAAATCTACATCTTTAAGAGCCCTCCAGCAGACTTCCGTATCTTAGGTCAAGTTCTCCCAGCGTAGAGTCTGAAATAAGCATCCTCATACAAAGGGTGTACTCAGAGGGTTTGCTCCAGGAGAAACCAGGAAGTAAATAAGGAAAGCAGAACAAGGAAACGGAAGAAGCCAAGCCACGGAGGGGAAGTCCCTGCCTAGCCCCTTCCCCACAGAGAGCTCCAGAGCTTAAATCCCATCTTGGAGATGATCCCACTGTGTCTCTCAATCAGAGAAGCAGAACCACTAAGAGTGATCGAGAACAGGGACTTTATTACGGGATTTGATCTTGTGCATTAGTGAGAGTTAGTGGGGCAGACTGTGGCCCTTTGTCTGGTACTGGGTCTGCAATCACTGTAGGTTAGCCAGCCCATCAGTCAGGAGAGCACGATAGCAGGGCAGAGCAGAACCCACGAGGGACCTGTCTGTCTCACACCACCTGCAACCTCAATGTCGTGAGTGACCTGCAGGTGAAGCTGTCATCCTTCACCTTGGAGCTGCATGTTCACTTGGCCCAGTTCCCAGGGAAGGTAGAAGAGATCTGGCAAGAGCTGGAGAACAGCCAGCAGATCCGCAGCGATGTGTGTGTGCACTGCCGCCATGCCTGACACCTGCAGGGAGATATAAACTAGGGTCACAGTGGCTCGAGCCTGTAATCCCAGCACTTTGGGAGGCTGAGGCAGGCAGATCACAAGGTTAGGAGTTCAAGACCAGCCTGGCCAATATGGTGAAACTCCATCTCTACTAAAAATACAAAAATTAGCCAGGTGTGGTTGTGGGTGCCTGTAGTCCCAGCTACCGGGAGGCGGAGGCTGAAGAATTGCTTGAACCTGGGAGGCAGAGGTTGCAGTGAGCCGAGATCGCGCCATTACACTCCACCCTGGGTAACAGAGTCAGACTTCGACTTAAAGAAAAAAAAAAAAAAAGAAACCAACCTGGCCAACATGGTGAAACCCTATGTCTATTAAAACACAAAATTAGCCGGGTGTCATGGCGCACACCTGTAGTCCCAGCTACTTGGGAGGCAGAGGCAGGAGAATCACTTGAACCCAGGAGGTGGAAGCTGCAGTGAGCTGAGATTGCGCCATTGCACTCCAACCTGGGCAACAGAGCAAGGCTCTGTCTCAAAAAAAAAAAAAAGAAAAGAAAAAAGAAAACACCTGGGGTCGCTGCTTTACGTCCACCTTCCAAATCTTGTGCAGGTTAGTCTTCTAGCCAACTCTAACACAGAACCTTACAGGGAAGAGAGTAGGGGAATGTTCTTCCATTAGCTAAACTGACATCATCCAAAGCCACCAGTCCCACCTGGAGACAAAGGAGTTAGCCACGGGCTATGGGTGCCCAAAGGGAAGGTGTCATACACAGGCGTTCCCCAGGCTCCATGCAGGCTAGGAGGTCCCCGTGTCCAAAGGCAACCCTGTGATGGCCACACAGGCTGGACGTGAGCAGCAAAGCACACAGAACTGGTAAAGAGATCAGAGGGGATCTGGGCAGGGCATGACAGTGCCACTATGTGTTCATCTCCATGGCCAGAGTCAACGTCACCTCTATGCCCTGACTCATACAGGTCAAGGTTCCGGTCTCCCCCAGAGGGTAACCAACCCACATCCACATTACCATGAGAGCCTGGGCAAGGACAACGTCATTTAATCTCCTTCCCATGTCCTTCTACTTTTAAGAACATAAGTAATCAAGATTGGATGTCAAGAAAATCTTGTTTAAAATGCAGTGGCCGGGTGCGGTGGCTCACGCCTGTAATCCCAGCACTTTGGGAGGACGAGGTGTGTGGATCACACAGTCAGGAGTTCAAGACCAGCCTGGCCAAGATGGTGAAACCCCATCTCTACTAAAAACACAACAACAACAAAATTAGCAGGGTGTGATGGTGGACGACTGTAATCCCAGCTACTCAGGAGGCTGAGGCTGAGAATTACTTGAACCTGGGAAGCAGAG
The DNA here is from genome assembly GCF_049354715.1 of Callithrix jacchus. Lineage (NCBI taxonomy): Eukaryota > Metazoa > Chordata > Mammalia > Primates > Cebidae > Callithrix > Callithrix jacchus. Next base: position 12,462,837 of record NC_133523.1, read on the forward strand.
TTTGCGGTAAGCCCGGATGGCACCACTGCACTCATGCCTGGCAACAGAGTGAGACTCAAAAGGAAGAAAGAGAAAGAGAGAGAAGGAAAGGGTGGGGAGGGAGACAGAAAGCAAGCCTTGATTAAAATGTGTCGGCCGGGCGTGGTGGCTCATACCTGTAATCCCAGCACTTAGGGAGCCCAAGGCAGGCAGATCACCTGAGGTCAGGAGTTCAAGACCAGCTTGATCAACATGGTGAAACCCCCATCTCTACTAAAAATGCAAAATTAGCCGGGTGTGGTGGTGCATGCCTGCAATCCCAGCTACTCGGGATCCTGAGGCAGAAGAATCGCTTGAACCCAGGAGGCAGAGGTTGCAGCGATGTGAGATCGCACCTTTGTACTCCAGCCTGGGCAACAGAGTGAGACTCCATCTCAAACAAACAAAATGCAAGGTAAACCCATGGATTTTGATGAGACAGACTGATTAAAATGGTTTCAGATTCCTCAGAGCAACTAACCTTTAAGAAACCTCCAAGTTGTTTTGCCAGACGTGGTGGCTCACACCTGTAATCCCAGCACTTCGGGAGGCCAAGGCAGGAGGATCATGAGGTCAGGAGTTCAAGACCAGCCTGATTAACATGGTGAAACCCCATCTCTACTAAAAATACAAAAATTAGCAGGGCATGGTGGCGCAAGCCTTTAATCCCAGCTACTCAGGAGGCTGAGGCAGGAGAATCGATTGAACCTGGAAGTGGAGGCTGCAGTGAGCCGAGATTGCACCACTGCACTCTAGCTGGGGCAACAGAATGGGACCCTTTCTCCAAAGAAAGAAAGAGGAGGAGAGAACGCAGGCAGGAAGGCAAGAAATGAAAGGAAAGAAAGAAAGAAACTAAGAAACTTCCAGTTTTTGAGTTTTGGTGTAGTATCGAGGAGTAATTCATGAATTTTCTGAAATATTGAAAGTTTCCTCCCTTCATCAACTAAGTGTCTGTAGAGTTTCTTGAGTCTTCAACCAAAACAATGTATCACAACAGAGTGTGTGTAGCAGCTGTGAGAATAAAGCTGTCTTCCATTAGACTGGGCAGTAAAGAAATTTGTAAACATGTGAAGCAATGCCACTCTTCTAAATTTTCTTTTGGAAAATACAACAAAATATATTCATTGTGTTAGGCCGGGCGTGGTGGCTCACACCTATAATCCCAGCACTTTCAGAAGCTGCAGCAGGCAGATCATGAGGTCAGGAGATTGAGACTATCCTGACCAACATGTGAAACCCCATCTCTACTAAAAATACAAAAACTTAGCCAGGCGTGGTGGCATGTACCTGTAATTCCAGCTACTCAGGAGTCTGAGGCAGTAAAATAGCTTGAACCCAGGAGGCAGAGGTTGCGGTGAGCCGAGATCATGCCACTGCACTCCAGCCTGGGCGACAGAGCAAGACGCCATCTCAGAAAAAAAGAAAGAAAAAAAAACTCTGCTCTTTGAATGCTTGGGAAACTGATTTTAGTACTAATAAAACTCTGGTCTCCTGCACAGCCAGCTCTGTGGGAATTTTTGTCTATTTCAATTCCTCTGTCTTGATAAATCAGATGGCCAGGAACTGAAACCCACTACTCAGAGATAAACAGGAACCGTGCCTGGTTCACTTAACAAAGAGGTTTATTTGGCTTTGGGGCAGGGGTGGCATCTTCTCTGGGAGAGCAGAGTAGGGAAGGGACTTTGGGATCAGCCACTTGAAGCCCTCCTGGTTTCACCAGGCAGCACAAAACATTGAGCCTTAATTTGAGGCTTTGCACCACATTGCTTCTGGGCATGACTTTTTAGCAAGTATTGTGGAGTGACAGAAAGGAAAGATAAAATATTCTCCCAGAGGGACGTTATTCATAATCGCTGTGAGCTGTACAGAAATCAGTGTACGGTGTCTTTTTTTTCTTGTCCTAGGGAACCAAACTCCAAATGAAGTGAAATAAAGTTGGAGAAAACTTTAACCTCGCTGCCATGGAAACCGCATTTCTCACTCATGGGGAAACGAGGGTTTATGTGAGGATTTCCTGAGTTGATGAGGTATCTGGACATTGGCGATGCCAGATATTTGACTGACAAGAAGGAAATCATGTGGATTTCCTGGAATTGACTAGCTGAGGAAGGGAAGCTTTGGATTAAAAAAAAAAAAAAAAAAGCTTCTTTGAGGAGAGGCATTTCCTACCCCTTCCTTCTAAACCAGGATTCCTAGCCAGGCCCAGTGCCCATGCCTGTAATCCCAGCGCTTTGGCAGGCCGAGGTGGGTGGATCACCTGAGATCAGGAGTTTGAGACCAGCCTGGCCAACATGGCAAAACCCTGTCTCTACCAAAAATACAAAAAATTACCTGGGTGTGGTGGCAAGTGCTTGTAATCCCAGCTACTCAAGAGGCTGAGGCAGGAGAATCGCTCGAACCCGGGAGGCAGAGGTTGCACTGAGCTAAGATGGTTTCACTGCACTCCAGCCTGAGCAACAGAGCAAGATTTCTCAAAAAATCATAAAAAAGCTGGGCACGGTGGCTCATGCCTGTAATCCCACCACTTTGGGAGGCTGAGGCAGGCAGATCACAAGGTCAAGAGTTTGAAACCAGCCTGACCAACATGGTGAAACCCCATCTCTACTAAAAATACAAAATTAACTTGGTGTGGTGGTGAATACTTGTAATCCCAGTACTCGGGAGACTGAGGCAGGAGAATCGCTTGAACCCAGCAGGCAGAAGTTGCAGTGAGCAGAGATTGTGCCACTATACTCCAGCCTGGGCAACGAGTGAAACTCTGCCTCAAAATTACAATATTAATAAATAAATAAAATAAACCAGGGCTCCCCACCCACATTCTGCTCCCTAGTGAAAACCCAAGACTCTGCCTCAGAGACGCTATCGCCATTTGAAATGATGCATCATTTGTGTGTTCCTTGAAGGTGAACATGAGGAGGTAGAACGCAGGCAGACTTTTTTTCATTGCTCTGTCTCTGGCACTGAATACCCTGAGAATCAATACATATTTATAGAATAAATGAATACATAAATTGATGTCAGAACACACAGACTGACTTCCCAATGTATATCAAATTCTTACAATTTTCTGTTGCCTCAGCATCCATTTTATTTATTTGTTTGTTTAGAGACAAGGTCTTGCTGTGTTACCCAGGCTGAAGTGCAGTGGTATAATCACGGCTAATTTTGTCAGGAGTTTGAGCTCAGCCCGGCCAACATGGTGAAACCCCATCTCTACTAAAAATACAAAAATTAGCCAGGCGTAGTGGGCAGGCGTCTGTAATCCCAGCTACTTGGAAGGCTGAAGCTGGAGAATCGCTTGAACCCGGGAGGCAGAGGTTGCAGTGAGCTGAGATCGCACCAGTGCACTCCAGCCTGGGCGACAGAGCGAGATTCCCTCAAAAAACCAACAAACAAAAAACTCCCTGCGGAAAATGTTCTTGGGTAATGCCCTGAACCCCAGTAAGGGCTTCGGTCTCCAGTCCCCCACACATGTACTCCCCATCTTCTGGTTGATCTTGCATGTCCCAAATGGCTCCCCCCTCTTTTTTTTTTGATACAGAGTCTTGTTCTGTCACCCAGACTGGAGTGCAGTGGTGCAATCTCTGCTCACTGCAACCTCTGCCTCCCGGGTTCAAGCAATTCTCCAGCTTCAGCCTCCTGAGTAGCTGGAATTACAGGCATACACCACCATGTCCAGCCAATTTTTGAATATTTTTAGAAATGGGGTTTCACCATGTTGGCCAGGCTGGTCTTCAACTCCTGACCTCAGGTGATCCACCCACCTTCGTCTCCCAAAGTGCTGGAATTACAGGCATGAGCCACCACGCCCAGCCTATTTTCTTTTCTTTTCTTTTCTTTTTTTTTTTTTGAGAGGGAGTCTCACTGTGTCACCCAGGCTGGAGTGCAGTGGCGCAATCTCGGCTCACTGCAGCCTCTGCCTCCTGGGTTCAAGCGATTGTCTTGCCTCATCCACCAGAGTAGCTGGGACTAAGGGCATGCGTCACCATGCCTGGCTAATTTTTAAATATTTTTAGTAGAGACAGCATTTCACCATGTTGGCCAGGCTGGTCTCAAATTCCTGACCTCAAATGATCCACCCGCCTTGGCCTCTCAAAGTGCTGGGATTGCAGGCGTGGGCCACCGCACCCGGCCAATTTTCTATTTTTTGTAGAGACACTGTGTCTCACTATGTTGCCCAGGCTGGTCTCAAACTCCTGGCCTCAAGCAATCCTCCCACCTTGGCTTCTCAAAGTGCTGGGGTTAACATTCCGCCCAGCCCCTGGTATCCTTTATGTTGGCTTCATCAGCCGTCAGTTCCATCCTCCAAAGTTAGCAATTCTAACAAAAGTCCTGAGAGGGTGTCTCATTGGCTTGTCCTGAGATACGTGCTTATGACTGAATTATGAGCAGAGGAGCATGAGATTGTCCAGTCTGGGTCATGTGCCTCCCATCATTTTTTTTATTTTTTTTGAGACAGAGTCTTGCTCTGTCACCCAGGGTAGAGTACAATGGCGAGATCTCAGCTCACTGTAACCTCCACCTCCTGGGTTCAAGAGATTCTCCTGCCTCAGCCTCTTGAATAGCTGGAGTTACAAGTACGTGCCCACCATGCCTGGCGAATTTTTGCATTTTTAGTACAGATGGGGTTTCACCAAGTTTCCCAGGCTGGTCTCGAACTCCCGATCTCAGGTGATCTGCCCACCTCAGCCTCCCAAAGTGCTGGAATTACAGGCGTGATCCATCGTGCCTGGCCCTACATGCTGCATTCCAAAGCTGGCCCCTTTCCAACCACATGGATGCAAATGGGACCATGGCTCCCCCAGGGAAAATCAGAAGAAACAGGAGGAATGGATGCTACACAGGCAAAGGCAGCTGATACCCAGTCCACCTACACTAAGTGAGTCATTAAGGCTCACTTAAACATACTGTTTGTGAATTAAGAATAGAAAGTTGCTGTAATTTATCAAGCACTCTATTCTGGTATCCCACCTAGAAGCCTGGCTGACAACCACCACCTCACAGCGTTGCACGCAAGTGTACGCTGATAGTATAAATTTCCATAATTTCCTGGAGGAACATTTTGTCTTTGTGTTATCTTGAATTGGCCATGGTTTTCAACCGCTGTTCTTTTTGCTTAGCTAATGATAAATCGCCGTTTAGCTTGTTATTAGCAATTTAATTTGTTGTGGGTTGTTTGGCAAATTCTACAGTGTTTAATAATACTCATTTGCATCCGCGGTATTTTTGGCCTATAATTGTTCAATAAATAGACTTTAAGTCATGTATGCATTGAGCGAAAATAGAAATCATCTGTACTCTTATGGCTTAAGCAGATGTACCCACAATTCCCCAACTTTCAGAAAGTTTTAGGATGACGTTCCATTTTTATTCCCTACTTGTTTTTCTGCTGGAAAATGGGAATGGGGTGAAGTGGCAATTCCCTCCTAATTGGGCTGGGGGGAGGGGATTTAGAGCTGATAACTTCGAGAACTTTGCATATACTGGTTTTAGTACATTAGAAAGTCTCCGTGGTAGGGTAGCAGAGTGTATGTTTTTAAAACTGGTCTTCAATTGTGGATGGTCTTGAAAACTTTATCTAGGACCAAGGTTGGTAAATTTCTGCTAAAAAGGAACAGATAATAAATCATTTTGCCTTTGCAGGCTCTACAATAACTCAACCCTGATGCTGTGATACAAAAATAGCCAGAGGCAATACATCCGCGAATGGGCATGACAGTATTCCAAAAAACTATTAGTAACAAAAACTGGCAGCCAGCCAAATTTGGCCCATGGGCTGTGATCTGTCAAACCCCGGTCAAGGAGGTTGAACTTCCTTCCACTGGATCATCGACGATGTTGCAGGTGTCAATTTCAGTTCCCAGTTTAAAGACTTAAGAGATGTAAACTAATTTTCCTTTTTTGTTGTTAGTTTTGGTTTTTAGGGTTTTTTTCTTTTCTGGACACAGAGTCTAGCTCTGTCGCCAGGCGGGAGTATAGTGGCACAATCTCGGCTCCCTGCAACCTCCACCTCCCAGGTTTAAGCGATTCTCCTGCCTCAGCCTCCTGAGTGCGATTACAAGCGCCCACCACCATGCTCAGCTAATTTTTTGTATTTTTAGTAGAGACGGGGTTTTACCATGTTGGCCAGGATGGTCTCCATCTCTTGACCTCGTGATCCACCCACCTCGACCTCCCAAAGTGCTGGGATTACAGGCGTGAGCCACTGCACCTGGCCACCTTATGTTTCTAGAACTAAAAGTGACCACTAGTTCAAGTCCTCATTCTTCAAGCATGATGAAAATTCATCTCAGGTCAACTCAGAGTGCTTCCACCCTTTTCCTTGGTACCCTGGGTGCTGCACCTTAGTTCCCTGGGGCTTGGATGGCACCTAGGATGTGGGAAACAGAAGGGTGAGATAAACTGTCATGTCATCCCTGCCTTACAATGGCCCCAGGCAGGGGTTTCTCAGAAATGCGATTTTTTTTTTTTTTTTACTGCGAATATATATTATATTTAGTCACTTTTGTTTACAACTGAAACTCTGGGAATTCAAAATTAACATCCTTGCCCGTGAGCTTCTTATAAACACTAGACAGATGCTTTTCAATATAAGTTATAAAAATGAAAAACATAATTGCTGAAATAAAAACTCAACCAACAAAAATCGGCTTAAACACAACTCAAGAGGAAATGAATGTACCCAAAGACGTAGCTGAAAAAATAGCCTTGAATGTAACACAAAGAGACAGGAGACATAAAATATGAAACAGGCCGGGCGCAGTGGCCCACACCTGTAATCTCAGCGCTTTGGAGGCTGAGGCAGGAGGACTGCTTGAGCCCAGGAGTTCAAGGCTACAGTAGACCGTGATGGTAGCATTGCACTCCAGCCTGGGTGACAGCATGAGACCCCATCTCAATAAATAAATAAATACTAAAAATAAAATAAAATAAAATATGAAACAGTAAGAGAGATGAAGGATAAGATTATTAAATTCAGCGGGCACAGTGGCTCACACCTGTGATCCCAGCACTCTGGGAGGCAGGCTGAAGTGAGTGGATCACATGAAGCCAGTAAGAATACAAAAATTAGCTGGGCATGGTGGCGCATGCCCGTAATCCCGCTATTGAAGAGGCTGAAGCAGGAGAACTGCTTGAACCCAGGAGGCAGAGTTTGCAATGAGCCTACAGCATGCCACTGCACTCCAGCCTGGGTAACAGAATGAGACTCTCAGAAAAAAAAAAATATTAAATTCTAGATGCACCTAATCAAACACTCCAAAGGATCAAATTGAAAAAAGGGAGGAGAGGCAAGATTTAAAGAGATAAAACCTGCATATTTTCTAAAACTGAAGTCTACAGATTGGAGACACACAGTATATCCCAAGCAGGATAAATAAAAAGAAAGACGTGCCTAGGCCCACCTTGGTGAAACGAAACACCAAAGACAGAGAAAAGGTCTTAGCAGCAGCCAGGAAGAAAGTGGACATCATCTACAGAGAAATGGCCATTTCTTTTTTTTTTTTTTTTTTTTTGAGCTGGAGTCTCACTCTTGTCACCCAGGCTGGAATGCAGTGGCACCTCCATGGCTCACTGCAACCTCCACCTCCCAGGTTCAAGCGATTGTCCTGCCTCCACTTCCCGAGTAGCTGGGATTACACGTACCCGCCACTACACTCGGCTAATTGTTTGTATTTTTAGTAGAGACAGGGTTTCACCATGTTGGCAAGGCTGACCTTGAACTCCTGACCTCATGATCCATCCACCTCGGCCTCCCAAAGTGCTGGGATTACAGGCAAGAGCCACCACACCCGGCCTGAAATAGCCATTTCAACCTAGCTGACTTTCCATCAGTAGTAGTGGAAGACGGAAGGCATTGGAATGATACCTTGACATAGTTGGAGCAAAAGCCATTCTCCCCTCGAGACCTTTGACAGCTCTGGTACCATGAGGGATGAGGAAGGTCACCAGTGAGGACCACTGGACCCCAGCATCCTAAAAGCCAGGTCACTTATGGAAAGCACTGAAAGTAGAGATGGTAGCAAGGAGACAGCCATTGGGACTTCATTTACTTATTTATTTAGAGACAGGATCTCACTGTGTTGCCCAGGCTGCAGTGCAGTGGCACAATCTCAGCTCACCACAATCTCCACTTCCCAAGTTCAAGCGATTCTCCTGCCTTGGCCTCCCTAGTAGCTGGGATTACAGGCGCCCACCACCACCCCTAGTTAATTTTTGTATTTTTAGTAGAGACGGGGTTTTGCCATGTTGGCCAGGCTGGTCTCCAACTCCTGACCTCAAGTGATCCACCCGCCTCGGCCCTCCCAAAGTGCTAGGATTACAGGCGTGAGCCTCCACGCCCGGCCTGGCCACTGGGACTTTAACAGCAGCAAATCTGTTATGAGCAAAGTTTTTCCTGGGCACAAATGAAATATTCCCCTCAGAACCCTGCAACCGGCCTGGCCCACATGGCAAAAGCCCATCTCTACTAAAAATACAAAAATGACTTCGGGAGGCCGAGGCGGGTGGATCACGAGGTCAGGAGATTGAGACCATCCTGGCCAACATGGTGAAACCCCGTCTCTACTAAAATACAAAAAATTAGCCGGGCATGGTGGTGCGTGCCTGTAGTCTCAGATACTCAGGAAGCTGAGGCAGGGGAATTGCTTGAACCGGGGAGGCAGAGGTTGCAGTGAGCCAAGATCGTGCCACAGCCCTCCAGCCTGGCGACAGAGTAAGACTCTGTCTCAAAAATAAATAAATAAATAAACAAACAAATAAATAATAATAAAAAATAAAGTCCCAATGGCAGTTTCCTTGCTACCAACTCTGTTTCCTCTGCTTCCAGTGTGGGAAGCTTGCAGAGAAGAGATGTTGAGGTCCTCCATGTGGAAAATAATGAGTCACTGAAATTCAGGCGTTAATGTGGCCCCGTTTGTATTCAGTCTAATTGGGACCGGACTTTTTTGCTTCCAGGGTCGACCAACGGACTGATACATTCTAAATTCTGTTTACAAACTTTGGCTCAGGTTAAGCACTGAATCCATTTCTCTTAGATACACTCTAATGCCCAGATAGTAAGTGAATGTATTAGCATATAAATGAGATTCTGAAACTAAGACATGAAGATATTGAAGAGGCTGGGTGCGGTGGTGCATTCTTGTAGTTCCAGCTACTCAGAAGACTGAAGTGGGAGGATCACTTGAGCCCAAGAGGTGGACACTGCAGTGAGCTGTGGCTGCACCACTGCACTCCAGCCTGGGCGACAGAGCCAGACCGTCTCAAAAAAAAAAGATACTGAACAAAGAGACTCAAGAAAACAATGGCTCAAATAAGAAACAAGTGTAATTCTCTCTCACCTAAGAATCCAGAAGGAGGCAGAAGGTCTTGGTCTGACAAACGCAGGGGCTCCACTGCACAAAGTCACCCAGAAACCCAGTTCTTCCTATCTCACTGACCCACTATCTCTGGGATATGGCTTCATCCATATGCCAACCCGGCTCACCACAATGAAAGGGGAAAAGAGGAAAAGTAGCGAGCAAGCACCCCCTTCTAAGGAAGCAACACAGGACTTATGTTGTTCTGTCACTCGTTGCTGGGACCTTGGTCACATGGCCTTCTATAGGCAAGAGAAGTTGGGAAATGTAATCTCTAACTGGGCAACTGTGTGCCCTGCCAATACTCGAGGGAGTTCTATTCCCAAAAGTAGGAAGGGGAGAGAGATTTCCGGGACAGATGACAATGCCTGCCATGAGGGGACAGGGGATCAAAAAGAAGATGCTACAGTTAACTCACTGTAATTTGTTATTACTATTTATCAAATTGTTTTTGATAAATAGTAATAACAGGCTGGGCACAGTGGCTCACGCCTGTAATCCAGCAATTTGGGAGACTGAAGCGGGCAGATCACGAGGTCAGGAGTTTGAGACCAGCTTGGTCAACATGGTGAAACCCTATCTCTACTAAAAATATAAAATTTAGCCAGGTGTTGTGTCAGGCACCTGTAATCCCAGATACTCAGGAGGCTGAGGCAGAAGAATCACTTGAACCCAGGAGGTGGAGGTTGTAGTGAGCCGAGATCGTGCCATTGCACTTTGGTCTGGGCAACAAGAGCAAGACTCCATCTCAAAAAAATAAATAAATAGTAATAACAGCTGCCATTTACATCCAACGTACCAGGCATTAGTCTAAGCATTTGTATCAAGCCCTTTAATCCTCAACTCTGAGGCAGATGCTCTTATTAATCCCATTTGTACATGAGAAAAACACATAGAAAGACTAAATGATGTGACACGTGTCTAGCACGTGGTACAGCTAGAGTGTTTAACTCTTTAGTCAAAGTCTTAAGAAAATTTATCTCCTTGGCTTCGGTCAGTGCAGTGTGTTGCACCTGTAATCCCAGCTGCTCAGGAGGCTGAGGTGGGAGGATCACTTGAGGCCAGGAGTTTAAAACCACCCTGGACAACATAGCTAGACCCCTGCCTCTAAAAATAATCTTAAAAATTAGCTGGGCATGGTGGCTTGCACCTGTTAATCCCAGCTACTCAGTAGGCTCAGGCAGGAGGATCACTTTAGCACAGGAGTTTGAAGCCGTAATGAGTTATGATCATGTCCCTGCACTCCAGCCTGGGTAACGGAGCAAGACTTCATCTCTTAAAAAAAAATGACTTTGCAGGCCGAGACGGGTGGATCACGAGGTCAAGAGATGGAGACCATCCTGGTCAACAAGGTGAAACTCCGTCTCTACTAAAAATACAAAAATTAGCTGGGCATGGTAGTGCGTGCCTGTAGTCCCAGCTACTCGGGAGGCTGAGGCAGGAGAATTGCTTGAACCCAGGAGGTGGAGGTTGCGGTGAGCCGAGATCGCGCCATTGCACTCCAGCCTGGGTAACAAGAGCAAAACTCCGTCTCAAAAAAAAAAAAAATGACTTTGCATTCACCTCTAAGGTAATTATGTGAGGGAATGCAAAGAACATTTCTAGATCTGTAAAAAATAAAGCTAGCAAAGCAACTGGTTTCCCGTTTAGTGCAATCGGTTGCATGCAAGGAAGGCAAACTGTTTACTGAATAGAGAAAAGAATATTCTCTCTAGTTTATCTCTAAAAGTAAATGCTTTGAGAACATAATCGATTTGCCCTTAGGATGAAGTCAGAGCAATTTCAATCTCAGGATTCAATCTTTCTGCCAAATATGGTCTCTATTACTAACCCCTTGGCTAGAAATCTTTGGGAGTTAAGAATATTTCTTTCCTTTCCCTAATATACAGATGCTGAGAGCAGACATCTGTCTCCTGGGAATCTTGGCAGGAAAAATCTAAGATTTTTTTTTTTTTTTTGCCACTGAGCTACTTTGGGAATTAAGATCATTAAAGACTAATAGCAGCTGTTAGGCACTTAGCAAATGAAGCTAATCAGCCTTCCACACATGGAGAAGTATCTAAACTCACCACTGCTGCTAAATCCTCATCTTGACTTCAGTGATATCCACTCCCCTCCTGACCAGGTAATTAGAAAGAACTGGATAATCCCTTTAGCCAAATAGCAGATGCAGTAATGTATCACACCTGTCCACAAGCTGTGTTACAGGATTAGAGGTTGAAGGTGCCTTTGGGCTGAGAAATAGCACAGTAAAAATGATGCATCATAGAAGCTGAAATTCATGGAGCCAGCCCCAGTGAGAAGTACCTGACACAGAAGCAGTGGAGACCTGTAGAGTGGGCATGTTACAGGACCACCAGGTTTGTATCCCTGCTGTTCAGTGACATACCAATCCACCTAGACAGCAGGGTTTGCAGCAGAGAAAGAGTTTAATGATCACAGGCAGGTGAGTGAGGAGAAGGAACCCCTAAATCCATCTCCCTGAGGAGTTCTGAGCTGGGGTTTTAAGAGGATCATGGAGGGCAAGGATTGGGAAGTTGAAGTCTGACTAGTTGGGGTAAGGAGGATGAAATCATCAAGGTATGGAAACTGCATTATTTGGTGAGTCAGCTCTTTGTGAGGTTCTTCAGACCAGCTGGCATCAGAAGTTTCACTGACATGCAGTGTCTGAAAGAACATCTCAAATGGAAAACTTAATGCTTCACAATCCTTAAGATGACATCTGGAGAGCAGTTAAGGGAAACTATAATCTTGTCACAGGGTCTACATGACTCTGAGGCAATAGGAAGCAAACAGCTATAAGGAAGCGGGCCAGAGAGCAAGCTGACTTAATGATTAATGCTGACTGTGCTACGAGCTTGGCTTATTTTCACTTCTGCCCCTCCCTTTCTCCCTGATTAATTTTATAAAGTTTATAAGACGATTTCAGACACAGGGATGCCCAGTTGGAAACTACATCTTCAGCCTCTCTCGGGGCTGGGTGTGGCTAGATGAGTAGGGTCTTGCTGGGCAGGTTCTTGACTTTGCTCAGGAAGGAACTGAAGAGTGAGCCCCCGGTTGGAGAAAGCAGCTTTACTGAGGTGGCAACAGCGTTACCGCTCTGACCATTCCTGCTCCTCATAGGCACTGCACCAAGAGTAGCAGTGATTTGTGGTCATACTTATATCCACCTTTTTTTTTTTTTTTTGAGACAGAGTCTTACTCTGTCGCCAGGCTGGAGAGCAGTGGCACAATCTCGGCTCACTGCAACCTCCACCTCCCAGATGCAAGCGATTCTCCTGCCTCAGCCTCCTGAGCAGCTGGGACTATAGGCGCACACCACCATGTTCAGCTAACTTTTTGTATTTTTAGTAGAGACAGGGTTTCACCATGTTGGCCAGGATGGTCTCAATCGCTTGACCTCATGATCTGCCCACCTTGGCCTCCCATAGTGCTGGGATTACAGGCATTAGCCACTGCGCCTGTACCTTATACCCACTTTTAATACGTGCTAGGTAAGAACCAGATTATTCAGAAATAGCTAGAAAATGGGCAGTAACTGGGTGATGCCATGGCAATGGGTGGTAGTTTGGGATGTTGCCATGGCAATAGTAAACTCTCATGGTGCTGGTGGGGGTGTCTTATGGTGATGGGCAGCGAAGAAGTGCTTGTGGTGCTTTTAATACGGTCCAGAGATGAGATGAGATGAGCTAGGAAGCCATTTGCTTCTTATTGTCTCAGAATCATGTAGACCCTGTCACATGTCCAGAGATGAGTCCTGCCTGCCTTATTCCTTATTGCCAATGAAATGTGAGCCAAAGTGATGAGTTGCTTCCCCAAGAACTGGAACATAGACGCGCCCGAGAGCCAGTGTCCATCTATCAGATGAGGACTATGCCCTAAGTAACGACCTAGCAACGAGATAAGAAGCAGCAGGATCCCCTCCCTGCCAACCTGGACTGCTCATGGCCAACTACTCTGTGAAAGAGAGGTAATCATCTGTCCTCCGCAAGCCACTGTATCTGGGGGTCCTTTTTGGTTTTTTGTTTTGTTTTTGAGACTCGCTCTGTTGCCCAGGCTGGAGTACAGTGGCACGATCTTGGCTCATTGCAACCTCTGCCTCCTGGGTTCAAGCAATTGCCCTGCCTCAGCCTCCCAAGTAGCTGGGACTACAGGCACGCGCCACCATGCTCAGCTAATTTTTATATTTTTAGTAGAGACTAAAATCTCTATCTATTTTTAAAAATGAAGCCTCAGTTACCTCATTTGTGAAATGGGAACATAATAGTAACCAGCTCACTGGATTGTTGTAAAGATTAAATGAACTAGTCTACTGTTAGGACAAAGGTGAAGAGCTATAACAAGGCCGGGTGTGGTGGCTCACGCCTGGAATCCCAGTACATTGGGAGGTAGTGGTGGGTGGATCACCTGGGATCAGGGGTTCGAGACCAGCCTGGCCAACATTGTGAAACCCAGTCTCTACTAAAAATACAAAAATTAGCCAAGCACGGTGGTGGGTGTTTGTAATCCCAGCTACTCCAGAGGTTAAGGAAGGAGAATTGCTTGAACTCGGGAGGCAGAAGTTGCAGTGAGCTGAGATTATGCCACTTCACTCCAGCCTAGGAGACAGAGTGAGACTCAATTTCAAAAAAAAAAAAAAAAAGAAGAGCTAGAACAAAAAGGACCTGGCCAGGTGGTGGCTCACTCCGGCAATCACAGCACTTTGGGAGACTGAGGCAGGCAGATCATGAGGTCAGGAGATGGAGACCATCCTGGCTAACACAGTGAAACCCCATCTCTACTAAAAATATTTTTTAAATTAGCCGGGCGTGGTGGTGCATGCCTATAGTCCCAGCTACTCAGGAGGCTGAGGCAGAAGAATCGCTTGAACCTGGGAGGCGGAGGTTGTAGTGAGACAAGATGGCGCCACTGCACTTCAGCCTGGGTGACAAAGCAAGACTCCATCTCAGAAACACACACACACACACAAATTAGCCGGGCATGCCTGTAATCCCAGCTACTCGGGAGACTGAGGCAGGAGGATTGCTTGAACCCAGGAGGCGGAGGTTGCAAAAAGGACCCCCAGATACAGTGGCTTGTGGAGGACAGATGATTACCTCTCTTTCACACAGTAGTTGGCCATAAGCAGGCTGGAGTGCAAGGGCATGATCTTGGTTCACTGCAACCTTTTTGAGACTCCATCTCAAAAAAAAAAAAAGAAAGAAACTCTCCAGACTCCCAAGTTCTAGTCTCAGATATCTAAATGGCAACCAATAGCTTCCTAAACATTTTTTTCCCTTTCTGTACTGTTCCCTTCTCCCAGAAATTATTTGGATTCATGTATTCAGTTTCCTTAATAGGCAAATTCTCTTTTAAGCTCTGGATCTCTCCTAGGCAGGTGTCACACTTCCAAGGAGCAGTTACCGTGAAATTGTGAAATATGATGCCACTTTCTGGAGATCGTGTGACAGCTGTCTCACCCTCTGTCTTTTCTTCCTCTAGCTCTGTGACCCAAAATAACATTCAATGAGGCTGCTTGGGAAAGGTGACTTGTCGTTCTGTGCTGTTTCAACAGCAAATACTGACTACAATGAGACAGAAGCACCCTCAGCCTGGAGGGATATTATAATCAATAGCAAAAAACCGTTTTAGCACCCTAAACACCTGGGAAGTGTATCTTTGTTGCAAACCCAGCTTCAGCCTCAAAAATCATCACATTCTAAAAGCAAGCCACGGGCTGGTTACAGTGGCTCATGCCTATAATCCCAGCACTTTGGGAGGCCAAGGCAGGAAGATCACTTGATGCCAGGAGTTTGAGACAAGCTTAGGCCACACAGGAAGACCCCGTCTCTGCAAAAAATAAAATAAAATAAAAGTTAAGGCTGGATACAGTGGCCCATGCCTGTAATCCCAGCACTTGGGAGGCCAAGGTGGGCAGATCGCTTGAGGCCAGGAATTCAAGACCAGCCTGGCCAACATGGGGAAACCCTGTCTGTATGAAAAACACAAAAATTAGCCAGTATGGTGGTGTGCACCTGTAGTTTCAGCTACTCCAGAAGCTGACACAGAAGAATTGCTTGAACCTGAGAAGCAGAGACTGCAGTGAGCCAAGATTGTGCCACTGCATGCCAGCCTGGGTGACAGAGTGAGACTGTCTCAAAAAAAATTAAAATAATTAGCCTGGCATGGTGGCATGTGCCTGTAGTCCTAGCTATTCAAGGTGAGGGGATCGCTGGAGTCCAGGAGTTCAAAGTTACAGTAAGCTATGATCAAGCCGCTGCACTCCAGCCTGGGCTACAGAATAAGACCCTGTCTCAAAAAAAAAAAAAAAAGAAGAAAAGAAAAGAAAGGTAAGGTGTCGGCCAGGCGTGGTGGCTCACGCCTGTAATCTAAGCACTTTGGAGGCCAAGGTAGGTGGATCACCTGAGGTCAGGAGTTCAAGACCAGCCTGACCAACATGGTGAAACCCCATCTTATGGAAAAATATAAAATAAAAAGAAAGGTAAGGTGCCAAGTGCCAAGGGAGCTTATTGGTGACTCCGGGATGTCCAAGGATAAATCTGGCTTCAAACATGGCTAGATCCAGGGCTGCCAAAGATAACATCAGGACTCACACTCTCTCCATCTGTCAGTTCTGCCACCTACAGGACCTCCATCTCTCCCATAACAGCATGAGAGCTATGGTAGACAGGACTGCATTGGGAGCTGTGGCAGACAGGACTGCATGGGAGCCGTGGCAGACAGGACTGCATGGCAGCCGTGGCAGACAGGACTGCATGGGAGCCGTGGCAGACAGGACTGCATGGCAGCCGTGGCAGACAGGACTGCATGGGAGCCGTGGCAGACAGGACTGCATGGCAGCCGTGGCAGACAGGACTGCATGGGAGCCGTGGCAGACAGGACTGCATGGGAGCTGTGGCAGACAGGACTGCATGGGAGCTGTGGTAGATAGGACTGCATTTTTAAATTTATTTATTTTTGAGACAGAGTCTCACTTTGTCCCCCAGGCTGGAGTGCAATGGCACAATCCTGGCCCACTGCAACCTCTGCCTCCTGAGTTCAAGCGATTCTCCTGCCTGAGCCTCCCTGGTAGCTGGGATTACAGGCACATGTCACCATACCCAGCTAATTTTTGCAATTTTAGTATAAGTAGAATTTCTGTTGCCACAAAAGAAGTAGCTCTCAAATATAAATTTACTCAGCAAGGCAGTTTTATTTCTATAGAAGGGTGCAGCTCACAGATGGAGCAATGGCGGCTGCACACTTGGACAAGGGAGGAAAAGGGGTACTTATGCCTGACAGGGGACCCCTACTGCTGTGTCGTTCCCCTATTGGCTAGGGTTAGACCACATAAGCTAAACTAATTCTGACTGGCTATTTTAAAGAGAGCAGGGGTCCGAGCTGGAGTGGCAGGGTGGGTGTTTTGTCGAGAAGGACAGTTACAGGCAGGTCAGAGCAGGTAGCCAGGGGTGACCTAGAACAAAGAAGGTGACTGGAGCAGGTGACCGGGATGAGTCAGGACGGAGCCAGGGGCTGGGGGAACAGATGTGACCTACTGATTAGAACCAGTGGAGAAGGTTGTTTACTGGAATTACAAGGAAGTTAAGCTTTAAAATCTAGAATTAAAGAATAAGAGAGCTGAATATACTGACATACTGATTCTTTAAGGAGAAACTTGGGGTTCACTATATCTAACAAGTAGAGATGGGGGTTTCACCAGGTTGGCCAGGCTCACCTTGAACCCCTGACCTCAAGTGCTCCACCAGCCTTGGCCTCCCAAAGACCTATTACAGGCTTGAGCCACCACGCCTAGCTGGATTGCATTTTTAGAAATGCAGTACATCTACACTGGGCATGTGACTGTGCAGAGCCCTCCCACTGTGGGTAGTATATTTCCCCACCACATTGAAGGGCTTGGTCATGTGATTTCCTCTGGCCTATGGGATGTCAGCAGATGTAAATGTGCCCACAGGAAAGTATATTTCCCCACCACATTGAAGGGCTTGGTCATGTGATTTCCTCTGGCCTATGGGATGTCAGCAGATGTAAATGTGCCCACAGGACTTAGCTGAGCTCTTTCACTCAAGTATTCAGCCAGATAAAGAGCATGCCCCACGGAGTTGCTTACTTTTTTTTTTTTTTTGAGATGGAGTCTCGCTCTGTCGCCCAGGCTGGAGTGCAGTGGCACAATCTCAACTGACTGCAATCCCCGCCTCCCCAGTTCAAGCACTTCTCCCGCCTCAGCCTCCCTAGTAGCTACAGGTGCACACCACCACGCCCAGCTAATTTTTGTATTTTTAGTAGAGATGGGGTTTCACAATGTTGGTCAGGCTGGTCTTGAACTCCTGACACCGTGATCCACCCGGGAGTTGTTTACCCTTATCCTGATAATTATCAAATGTGGAGCAGAGTAAACCCAACCTTGGACTTGGCACCAAGGGAACCCAACCAATCCAACAGCCTGAATTGGAGTCATTTATCCAAGTCGTGAATGGCTCAGCTAAACCAAACTGGACCTGTAGACCCACGAGCATAAGAAAAAAGGCTTATTGTGAGTTAGCAAGCCTCTGCGTTTTGGCTGGTTTGTTACATGACATTATTATAGTAACAGCTGAAGAAGCATTGCGTAAGCATCCAGCAGCCACATGGCGAGTGAGTCATTATTCACATGCACTCAACGTTCACCTGAAAGAACGTCATTTATCACTTGCACCCAGAACCAACACCAGCAAAAGAAAGAAAATCTTATACAAAAATGCCACCTAAAAGCTGGGTGTGGTGACACATGCCTGTGGTCCCAGCTACTTGGGAAGCTGAGGCAGGAGGATTGCTTGAGCCCAGGAGGTCAAGGTGGCAGTGAGCCATGTTCTTGCCACTGCATTCCAGCCTGGGGAACAGAGTGAGACCCTGTTCTCTCCAAAAAAGATTATTATCCTACTATTGATAAACATTTGAGTTTCAAGTTTTGGCTAAATAAGCCTGCTGTGATATTCTTCTACAGGTGTTTTGGTGCATATAACCACCTCTTTTTTTGTTGTTTTTGTGGTTTTTTTTTTTGAGAGGGAGTCTCACTCTGTCAGCCAGGCTGGAATGCAGTGATACGATTTCGGCTCACTACAACCTCTGCCTCCTCGGTTCAAACAACTCCCGGGTGGATTCTC
Source organism: Callithrix jacchus (assembly GCF_049354715.1). NCBI lineage: Eukaryota > Metazoa > Chordata > Mammalia > Primates > Cebidae > Callithrix > Callithrix jacchus. Next base: position 12,481,351 of record NC_133523.1, read on the forward strand.
CTGCCTCAGCTTCCTAAGTAGCTGGGACTACCACCATGCCCAGCTAATTTTTGTATTTTTAGTAGAGACAGGGTTTCACCATGTTGGCCAGGATGGTCTCAATCTCCTGACCTCATGATCTGCTTGCCTCGGTCTCCCAAAGTGCTGGGATTACAGGCATGAGCCACTGGACCTGGCTGGGTCAGTCCTTTTAATATTAGCCATTCTGATGGAGATACAGTTAATTTGTATTTCTCTACTCAGCAAGGGCGTTAAGTACCTTATTGTATATTGGTCACTTTTTCTTATTTATTTGTTTATTTTGAGATGGAGTCTTGCTCTGTTGCCCAGGCTGGAGTGCAGCGTCCCAGTCTCAGCTCACTGCAAGGTCCACCTCGCAGGTTCAAGCAATTCTCCTGCCTCAGCCTCCTGAGTAGCTGAAATTACAGGTACATACCACCACATCCGGCTAATTTTTTATATTTTTAGTAGACACAGGGTTTCACCATGTTGCCCAGGCTGGTCTCAAACTCCTAACCTCAAGTAATCTGCCCACTTCAGGCTCACAAAGTGCTGGGATTACCAGTATGAGCCACCGTGCCCAGCCTGGCTCACAAAGTGCTGGGATTACGAGTGTGAGGCACCGTGCCCAGCCTGTTTTTTCTTCAATGTTCTCACTCTGCCACCCAGGCTGGAGTGCAGTAGTACAATCATAGCTCACTGCAGCCTCAACCTCCCAGGCTCAACAAATCCTCCACATCAGCCTCCTGAGCAGCTGGGACCACAAACAGATACTACTATACCTGGCTAATTTTTTTTTTGGTAGATATGGGGTCTCACTGTGTTGCCTAGGCTAGCCCTGAACTCCCGGACTCAAGCAATTCTCCCACCTTGGTATCCCAAAGTGTTGGAATTACAGGCATGAGCCACTGCAACTCTTTTTTTTTTTTTTTTGAGACAGAGTGTCACTCTGTTGCCCAGGCTGGAGTGCAGTGGTGAGATCTCGGCTCACTACAACCTCTGCCTCCCAGATTCAAGTGATTCTCCTGCCTCAGCCTCCTGAGTAGCTGGGATTACAGGCCCACACCACCACGCCTGGCTAATTTTTGTATTTTTAGTAGAGACGGAGTTTCATCATGTTGGTCAGGCTGGTTTCAAACTCCTGACCTCATGATCTGCTTGCATCAGCCTCCCAAAGTGCTGGGATTACAGGCATAAGCCCGTGCCCGGTCCTACAACTGTTACATTAATGTTGCCTTCAAAGGTAGTTGGGCCACATGTAATTTTGGCCTCTGTCCTGCCTTCCTAACCTACACCCTGTACAAGGTGCAACTCCACTGTAAGAAAAACTGCAGCTCCTCAAATATCCCGTGTTCTGCCTACATTTCCCAGTATCCCTTGCACTTTGATTAACATCATGTGATTAGCTTTGGCGAATGGGCTGTAAGCATAAATGATGCATGCCATTTCCAGACTGAAGCAGTGAAAAACTGGCATTCCTCCTATCTCCCTCTTCCTCCTGCCCAATAACCTTGGAAACTGTCAGATCTCCATATGCAAGCCTGGAGCCTGAAAGTCTGAAGTCCTGCTGGCCTCAGCTGATGTCTACCAGCCCCTGCCTGCATTTGCCATTGTCCCTGATTGCCCAGTGGAACTTCCCCGGACAAGCCCCTCACCCAACCCTGCCATCTCAACTGTTCTTACTATAATGTAAATACCTCTCACCCAACCCTGCCATTGTAACAACTTACTCTGCAACACCCCCGGCCCCCAAAAACCTACCCAAACCTATAAAACCAACTCCTATCCCACTGCCCTTTGCTAATGTCCTTTTTGGCCTTAGCCCACCTGCACCCAGGTAAATAAACAGCCAGGCTGCTCACACAAAGCCTGTTTGGAAGGTCTCTTCATTCAAACCATGCATTTTACAACATTTGGTGCTGAAACCCAGGACAGGGGAACTCCTACAGGAGACCAAACCCCTGTCCCTGTTCTTGTGCTCCCTCCATGAAGAGATCTACCTACCGACCTGGCTCACAGACTTCAAAGCGCCCAGACTGCGGCGTCCAGCTGCCCCTCCTGGACCTTGCTTCAAGTGTCGGAAACCTGGCCACTGGGCCAAGAAATGCCCGCAGCCTGGGAAATGCCCGCAGCCCGGGATTCCTCCTAAGCCCTGCCCCGTCTGTGCGGGGCGCCAACAGAAAGTTGACTGTCTGACTCACGTGGCTGCTCCCAGCGCTCCTGAAGCTCCAATCCTCGGCTTGGCGGCTGAAGACTAACGCTGCTGGGCTTCTCGGAAGCCCCTGGACCATCATGGACGCCAAACTTCGGGTAACTCTTACGGTGGGGGGTAAGTCCATCCCCTTCTTAATCAACTCGAGGCCACCCACCCCACGCTGCCTTCTTTTCAAGGACCTGTCTCCTCGGCCTCCATAACTGCGGTGGGATTGACCGCAAGGCCTCCGGGCCTCTCAAAACTCCCCCATCCTGGTGTCAATTAGGCCAGCACTCCTTTCCACGTTCTTTCCCAATCATCCCCACCTGCCCAGTTCCCCTGTTAGGCCAAGACATCCTCGCAAAATTGTCTGCCTCCTTCACTATTCCTGGGCCACAGCCACAGCTCATTGCCGTCCTCATCTGCGAACCCGCACCTCCCTCAATAGCTCCCCTTATGTCCCCAACCCTAACCCTGGGGTGTAAAACACCATCTTCCCCTCATCATCCAAGTCACTCACCCCTCATCATCCCCTTAAAACCAAACCACCCTTACCCTGCCCAGCCCCAGTGCCCCGTCCCACAACAGGCTTTAAAAGTAAAGCCTGTTATCACCCGTCTGTTACAACACGGCCTTTTAATTCACACTCCTGCTTCTTCAGCATCTATACTCAAAGGGGCATTGTGTTTACCCTTCCAAAGCCCAAATTTCTTCCCCATCTGTTATAATCTTTCGCCAGCATACACGCGCTCTCCCTGCCAACCATATCCAGTTAATTTCCCAAACCCCAACCCCATCCACCAAACAACAGCTTCTCTCCTTCCTGGGTATGGTTGCTGCTTTCACCTGCAGACACCAGGTTTTGCTATTCTAACTAACCCGCTGTATAAACTCACTAAAGCAAGCTTATCCAACCCTATGAATCCTAAATCCTTTCCTCACTCCTCCTTTCGCTCCTTAAAAACAGCTCTAAAAACTGCTCCCTCTCTAGCTCTCCGCAACCTGTCTCAACACTCTTTCATTATAGACTGCTAAAATCCAGGGCTGTGCGCTCGGGATTCTCACATTGAAGCCAGGCCCACGGCCTGTAGCCTTTTTATCCAAACAACTTAACCTCACAGTCCTGGGCTGGCCCTCAAGACAACTCGCAGCAGCAGCTGCCTCCCTAACACTCCTAAAATCCTCAAGATCACAGGCTGTGCCCCACTCACCCTGCAGCTCTCACCACCTCACACACTTGCTCTCAGCCCCTCACCTTCTCCACCTCTATACAGTCGCCCCTGCTACTTAAACCACAGCTCAAAGAGCCTCTTTCTGTTTGGATCTACTGCTAATGAGCCGCTATGAAAACAAGTCTGTTTCTGTTACCCTCTGTCTGACTGTGCTCAGATCCCCTGCACTCCTGGACTTCCCAGCCCCGCTTTTGCTTAAGCTGCCGGTTTACACTTTTCCTCCAGGCAATCGCAGCCGGTATTTCACTCTGAATCTGGCTCCGGTTCTCTGCTCAGACCCGATCTTGTTAATAAAACTGAGTGGTTCCTTATAAATACCACGTGCTTCCTCATACACCATGAAAACAAAGGCTCTCCCTCCGCAGTTCCCCTCCTCTAATACTATCTTTCCCCTTCTCTTATTTAAACCCTGTGTTTTTCCAATTAATCTCTCAATTCCTACAAAATCGTATACAAGCAATAACCCATCAGTCAATAGGACAGCTCCTCCTTCTAACAGTGCCACACTGTCACCCCTTTCCCAAAATCTCCCAGCATTCTAAATTCTTCCCCATTTTTAGGTTTCCACCCCGCCCCCAATCCCGCTCGAAGAAACCTTGAGAAACTTCGCCGCCACCCCCTAAAACCTGTTATCACCCCTTCTTCACTATTTCTCTCGATATATAAAAAGACAGGAATGTCAGGTCTCCATATGCAAGCCTGGAGCCTGAAAGTCTGAAGTCCCGCCTGCCTGGGCTGAAGTCTCCTACCCTCTGCCTGCACTTGCCATTGTCCCTGATGGCCCAGCACAGGGACAACACTGCCATCTCAGCTGTTCTTATGATGATGTAAATACCTCTCACCCAACTCTGCCATTGTAACAACTTACTCTGTAATACCCCTGGCCCCCCAAGACTACCCAAACCTATAAAACCGACTCCTATCCCACTGCCCTTTGCTAATGCCCTTTTCGGCCTTAGCCCACCTGCACCCAGGTGAATAAACAGCCACGTTGCTCACACAAAGCCTGTTTGGAAGGTCTCTCCATTCAAAGTGCGTGTTTTTCAACAGAAACCATATGTTCTAGATGGAAGAAGAGGGCTGGCCAACCTACCTCAGACTGTGCATGAGTGAGAAAGAAGCCTTCGCTGTTTTAAGCTACTAGATTTCAGGACTTGCCTATTGCAGCAGCTGGCATTCCTTAGTCTAACTAACACCCGAGGTGACTCAGAACAGCCATTAGTAGGAACCAAAGCTCTGCAGGCTGAGTGCATGTCCTGACAGTTTCTTTGCCCTCAGCTCCGTAGTGAAATTTGGTAAAGTTCTGCATCACTGATTTTCTTAGGTCAGATTCTCTTAAAAGCAGTCCCTGAAACAAGGATACAGGTGCAAATAATTTATTGAGAAGTCTGCCAGGTGCGGTGGCTCATGCCTGTAATCCCAGCACTTCGGGAGGCTGAGGCAGTTGGATCACCTGAGGTTGGGAGTTCGAGACCACACTGACCAACATGGAGAAACCCTATCTCTACTAAAAATACAAAATTAGCCAGGGGTGATGGCAGGTGCCTGTAATCCTAGCTACTTGAGAGGCTGAGGCAGGAGAGTCACTTGAACCCAGGAGGTGGAGGTTGCAGTGAGCCAAGATCAATGACACCCCTGCACTCCAGCCTGGTGACTGAGTGAAATGTGTGGTCCCAAAAAAAAAACAGAAGTGCAATGAGGGGGGAAGAAGGACAGGAAAAATGAAGAAGTAAAACAAAGATACGGTGGGTGAAGCCTCACATCCAGACCGTTCCAGCCAGGGACCCCGGCGGCACAAATTATACCCCAAAGCTGGTCCCACCTAGACAAAAGAGAGGGGCTTTTGGACCCTGTGTTCACCAGCTTGGGCTGCTGCAACAAAATGCCACAGACTTCGTGACTTAAGAGAAACGTATCTTAGTTTGGGAGGCTGAGAAGTTCCAGTTCAAGGTGCCAGCAAAGCCAGTGTCTGGAGTGGGCTCTCCCCTCGGGTTACAGACAGCTGCCTTCTCATGTGTCCCCACACGGCCTTTCTCTCATGCATGAAGAAACAGAACTCTCTGGTCTCTCTCTCTCTCTCTCTCTTTCTCTCTCTCTCTCTGGTCTCTCTCTCTCTCTGGTCTCTCTCTCTCTCTCTCTCTCTCTCTCTCTCTCTCTCTCTGGTCTCTCACACACACGTCTCTCTCTCTCTCTCTCTCTCTCTCTCTCTCTCTCTCTGGTCTCTCACACACACGTGTCTCTCTCTCTCTCTCTCTCTCTCTCTCTCTCTCTCTCTCTCTCTCTCTCTCTCGTCTCTCTCTCTCTGGTCTCTCTCTCTCTCTCTCTCTCTCTCTGTTTTTTGTTTGTTTGTTTGTTTTGAGACAGAGTCACCCAGGCTGGAGTGCAATGGCGTGATCTCAGCTCACTGCAACCTCCACCTCTCAAATTCAAGCAATTCTCCTGCCTCAGCCTCCCAAGTAGCTGCGATTACAAGCGTGCACCACCACACCTGGCTAATTTTGATATTTTTAGTGGGGATGGGGTTTCACCATGTTGGCCAGCCTGGTCTCAAACTCCTGACCTCAAGTGATCCACCATCTCAGCCTCTCAAAGTGCTGGGATTAAGGTGTGAGCCACCGAACCCGGCCTCTCTCTCTCTTTTTTTAAGAGACAGGGTCTTGCTCTATTGCCCACACTAGAGTGCAGTGGCAGAATCATAGCTCACTGCAGCCTTGAATTCCTGGGCACAAGAAATTCTCCCACCTCAGCCTCTCCAGTAGCTGTGACTACAGATGTACACTACCTCACCTGGCTAATTACTTTTTCATGTATTTTTTGTAGGGGTGGCCTCACTATGTTGCCCAGATTGGTCTCAATCTCCTGGGCTCAAGCAGTCCTTCTACCTCAACCTTCCAAAGCACCAGGATTACATGTGCCAGCCACCACACCTTGGCCTGCTGCCTCTTTTATTTTGTTTTTGTTTTTTTTTGTTTTGTTTTTTGAGACGGAGTCTCGCTCTATCGCCCACGCTGGAGTGCACTGGCGCCATCTCAGCGATCTCAGCTCACTGCAACCTCCGCCTCCCGGGTTCAAGCGATGCTCCTTCCTCAGCCTCTGGAGTAACTGGGACTACAGGTGCATGTCACCTGTAATGTAATCCCAGCACTTTGGGAGGCCACGGTGGGCAGATCACGAGGTCAGGAGTTCAAGACCAGCCTGGTCAATATGGTGAAACCCTGTCTCCACTAAAAATACAAAAAAAAAAAAAAAAAAAAAAAGCCAGGCACGGTTGTTCACACCTGTAATCTCAGCACTTCGGGAGGCCAGCGGATCACCTGAGGTTGGGAGTTCAAGACCATCCTGACCAACATGGAGAAACCCCGTCTCTACTAAAAATACAAAATTTGCCAAGTGTGGTGGCGCATGCTGTAATCCCAGCTACTGGGGAGGCTGAGGCAGGAGAATCACTTGAACCCAGGAGGCGGAGGTTGCGGTGAGCCGGGATTGCGCCACTGCTCTCCGGCCGGGCAAGAGTGAGACTCCGTCTCAAAGAAAAGGAAAAATGAGCTGGGCATGATGCTACCTCTTTTTATAAGGATGCCAGTCCCACTGGATCAGGGCCCCACCCTGAATACTCCATTGAACCTTAATTGCCTCCTCAAGGTCTTATGTCCAAATACAGTCACAAGCGGGGGCACAAGGATCTGGAGGTCACACAAACATTTAGACCATAACTGACCCCTGAACCTATTGACAATGGGCTTTGCAGGAAGGTTGAGTGAGGTAGGCTCCAAGGCACTCTTACCCTCCCTACGGGCAGGGCAGCTCCAGGGCCCAAGAACAACTTCTGAAGGTCACAGGTGTGAGCAGGCAGCAGGTAAGCATTAAGAAACCAGGGGATTAGGCCAGACGCAGTGGCTCAGCACCGTGGGAGGCCGAGGCAGGTGGATCACCTGAGGTCGAGAGTTCGAGACCAACCTGACCAACATGGAGAAACCCCATCTCTACTAAAAACACAAAAATTAGCTGGGTGTGGTGCCAAGCGCCTGCAATCCCAGCTACTCAGGAGGCTGAGGCAGAAGAATCGCTTGAACGTGGGAGGCAGAGGTTGCAGTGAGCCAAGATCACCCCACTGCACTCCAGCCTGGGCAGCAAGAACAAGACTCCGTCTCAAAAAAAAAAAAAAAAACACAGAAGATGGGTGTACCCAGGTGGGCTGAGGTCTGGGTGCGGCTGCCCACACTGTCTGCTACTCTGATGTTGTATCGAAAAACAGCTTATAAATTTCTGTCATAACGGGGAAGCAAACTTTAATCATATGTCTGCAGATTTCTCTCACTCCACTCCAGCCTGCAGATGTCTTATGCTAGAGTTAAAAATGTCCACGGAATTATCTCCAATATCCTCTCACAGCCTGGCAATTTGGCTAAAAGAAATCCCAGATGTGTCACAGAGTCCCTAATAGCGACCGCAGGGTTCTGATTTCTCCTCATCCAGTTGGTCCCAGGACACTGCCAAGCCCTGGTTGGTGTCTTTGTCACATTGCTCCAAGAGTGAGCAAAAAAACGGAGAGAGTTGTGCCCAAAGCCCAATCAGGCATTTGTCTGAAAAGCACACTTGCCTTGAAAGCCAGCCAACTTCTGTGAATAGAAAGGAATCCACTTTCTGCTTCTCTTCCTTGGCCCTTGAGCCGGCAGTGACTCAAGACTCAAGTCAGTGGTTGGTGCAGCTGCAATGAGACACCCGTCAGTGAACTGGCATCTCTGACAATGGCGCGTGCCCACAGAGAGGCTGTGACTCAGAAGGGCAGGTGGCATTCCACCATCCCCCAAAGCAGCCAAGCCAGGTGGGGTGCCAAGCATCCCAGGTGCTCCTGAGCTGGAAGACCGACAGTTTTCCACCAGTTAAAGTCGGGTCTGGCAAGGAAACTGTTCAGCCCTTTAACAGACATTGACAGCCTGCTAGTTTCCAAAATGGGGTCAAAAGAGGGAGACTCTCCTTTGAGGGTGTCAGCGGGTGCATAACGGGTGTGTGGCTGTTCTTTGTGCTCAGAAAGGTCTGCAGTTCCATCCAGTTGCACCCTGAAGGGAGGTGGGGAGCGGCCAACTCCTCCACGACCCGTTTCAAAATATTAAAAGAATTGTTAGCAGTTCTAGGTTGCTGGCAAAAGCATCTCCTTGGTTTGCTTTCCCCCATTTCAAATCACAAACAACCCAACCATTTCTGAGACACACAGCTCTAATGGGGTCCTATTCCGTGTGCTAGAGGAGACTGCAAAACAAAGTCTTTTTTTTTTTTTTTTTTTTTTTTGAGACAAGATCTCACTCTGTCCGCCACACTGGAGTGCTGTGGTGCAAACACGGCTCCCTGCAGCTTTGACCTGGGCTCGGGCAATCCTCCTACTCTCAGCCTCCTGAGTAAGACAAAATTTGTTGCGGCAATTTCAATTCTTTGTAAGGTTTATACTTTTCAAACTTGTGCTTTCTTTCTTCTTTTTCTGGAGTTTCCCTTTGTTGCCCAGGCTGGAGTGGAATGGCATGATCTCAGCCTCCCGAGTAGGTGGGATTACAGGTGTACAGGCAGCTGCCACTACACCCAGCTAATTTTTTGTATTTTTAGTAGAGATGGGGTTTCACCATGTTGGCCAGGCTAATCTCGAATTCCTGACCTCAGGTGATCCACCCACCTCAGCCTCCTGGGATTACAGGCGTGAGCCACCGCACCCAAACTTAAGCCACCGGGCCTGCTTTTTAAAAATTATTATTGTTTTTTAGAGAAGAAGTCTAGCTCTGTTGCCTAGGCTGGAGTGCAGTGACACAATCACTGTAACCTCAAACACCTGGGCTCAGGTGATCCTTCCACCTCAGCCTCCAGAGGAGCTGGGACTACAAGCACACACTACCTCACTGGGCTAATCTGTTTTTAATTTTTTAGAAATAGGGTCTTGCTATGTTGCCCAGGCTGGTCTTGGACTTCTGACCTCAAGCAATTCTCCCATATTGGCCTCTAAAAGTGCTGGGATAAGCCACTGCACCTGGCTTAAATTATGCTTTCTATACACGAGTGCGCGCACACACACACACACACACACACACACTCATGTTCAAGTTGCATAGACTTAAGATTCTCAATCTACTTATCTACTTTGAGAATGTCTTAATTTGAATTCCCCCAGGAGCCAAGCATGAGACGAGGATTTGAGGATAAGTACACGATTTAGGAAATAGCCCCAGGAAGCATCAGTAGAGAATAAGTAAGAAAGACCAGGAAGAGAAAGCAGCCAGCAAAGGATACAGCGAAAGTGAGTTACTGCTGTGGGCAGTAAGGGCCTAATCCCCTGGAAAACGGGAGGTAGAAAGCCACCTGACAGTTACCCCACTGGAAGGGCAAGGAAGCTGGGGATGGATCGACGACTTCTGTCAGTCATTAGCAGAAGATGGTTCTGGCCAGGCTCAGTGGGTCACGCCTGTAATCCCAGCACTTTGGGAGGCCAAGGGGGGTGGATCACGAGGTCAGGAGTTCAAAACCAGCCTGGGCAGCATGGTTGCCATCTCTACTAAAAATACAAAAATTAGCCGGGCCATAGTGACACGCACCCATAGTCCCAGCTACTCTAGAGGCCGAGGCAGGAGAATCGCTTGAACCTGGAAAGTGGAGGTTGCAGTAAGCTGAGATCACACCACTGCACTCCACCCTGGGTGACAGAGCAAGAATCCGTCTCAAAAAAAAAAAAAGACTCCTCTCTCCTATATGAGATCTAAAAAAAAGATTCTCACTCATATGTGAGATCTAAAAAAGTTGAACTCAAAGATGCAGAGAGAAAAATGATGGTTACCAGGAGCTGAACGGGCTGGTTGGGGATGGAGAGATTTTTGTCTAAGAGTACAAGTTTCAGTTAGACAGCAGGAATACTGTTTTGTTTTTATTATTTGGAGTCTCTCTCTTGTGGCCCAGGCTGGAGTGCAATGGTGAGATCTCGGCTCACCGCAACCTCTGCCTCCCAGCTTCAAAGGATTGTCCTGCCTCAGCCTCCCGAGTAGCTGGGATTACAGCCATGCACCACCAAGTCCGGCTAATTTTGTATTTTTAGTAGAGACGGCATTTCTCCATGTTGGTCAGGCTGGTCTCGAACTCCCAACCTCAGGTGACTCTCCCACCTCAGCCTCCCAAGGTGCTGGGATGACAGGCGTGAGCCACCGCGCCCAGCCTGGACCCCATTTCCAAATCTCGGATGCGCTCTATTGGAGCCCAGCTCTATTTCCCATCCTCCCTTGCAGTTAGGAATGGTCAATGGAATGTCGGCAGAAGCTACATGCGTAGCTTCTGGGTGTGGTGCGCAAAACCTCCCACAGATGCCGGGCAAGGTGGCTCACATCTGTAATCCCAACACTTTGGGAGGCTGTGGCGGGCGGATCATCTGAGGTCAGGAGTTCAAGACAAGCCTGACCAACATGGTGAAACCCCATCGCTACTGAAAATACAAAAAGTAGCTGGGTTAGTGGCAGGCGCCTGTAATCCCAGCTACTCAGGATGCTGAGGCAGGAGAATAGCTTGAACCCGGGAGGTGGAGATTGAAGTGAGCCGAGATCGCACCATAGCACTCCAGCCTGGGTGACAAAAAAAAAAAAACTCCCATAAATGCTCCATAGCTCTAATTCTGTGTCTTCATCCACTGAAAGCAAAATTCCAAGGTCTTGGCTATGGGGGAGCCACAAGATGGAAAGACTTTGTCTTTCTGAAGTCATGGGCTGATTATTATGCAAATGCATCTCCGGGCCCTGCAGGAAGTGTGATTAAACAAGCACCCTAGATGCTCAGCTCTGAAGTCCAGCACTTCACAGGAACCGAGGCCATGCTTCCCAGGGGCTGCTCCTCACCTGGGCCTGCGCAGAGCAGAGACACCGTGGCAAGCCAGGTCCCAGGAGGCCCAGAACTCTTCTGGGACATGCAACTTCAGCTCAATGGCCTGGCCAAAGTCTCAGAAACCTCCTGCAGTCTAAGATGCTTCCACCCCACCATCCTTTCTTCCCTCTCTCGTTTACTCTCTGCCGTCTGTGCACCATCAACAGTTCTCCCAGCCTCACTGGCTTCATCCCCATTTCCCCCACACCAGCATTGCCCCTCATGAATCTCTCACATGGCTGAGCTCATCCTGACCTCTGCTTCTTGGAGGTCCCAGACTCACTTGCACAGGAAACCAGTGGTCAGACACCCCAACAGAACTAAGTTCACATGAGCAAAAATCTTCCCTCTATGGTCTCTTTTTGTCAATTCCTGATAAATAACCTCTACTGTCTTAAAACACACTGGAGTTATGGGGCTTATCTGTTACAGCAGCAGTTGTTGCCTTAATTAATTAATACAGGAGGAAATAGAGGGGGGCCACTGCCCAAAAGGTTAAGTTTAAAACCACAACTCCAGGGCTGCAATTCAGGTATCAGGAAGCTGATGGTGGCTGGGTACACGGCCCACGCCTGTAATTCCAGCACATTGGGAGGCCAAGGCAGGTGGATCGCTTGAGCTCAAGGAGTTCGTGACCAGCCTGGCCAACATGGTGAAACCCCGTCTCTACTAAAAATAGAAATAATTAGCCAGGCATGGTGATGCACACCTGCCTCAGGAGACTGAGACAGGAGAATTGCTTGAACCCAGGAGGCAGGGGCTGCAGTGAGTTGAGATCATGCCACAGCACTGCAGCCTGGGCAACAAAGTGGGATGAAGGAAGGAAGAAAGGAAGGGGGGAAGGGGGAAGGGGGAAAGGGGAAAGGGGGGAAGGGAGAAAGGGGGAAAGGAGGGAAGGAGGGACGGAGGAAGGGAGGAAGGAAAAAGGGAAGGAAGGAAAGAAAAGAAAGAAAGAATAAAGGAAAGAAAGAAAAGTAGGGAGAGAGAAAGGAAGGCAGGTGGGAGGGAGGAAAGGAAGAAGGAAGGAAGAGAGGAAAGAAAGAAAGAGAGAGGGAGGGAGAAAGGAAAGAAGGAAAAGAAAGAAAGAGGGAGGGAGGGAGGAAGGAGAGAAAAAGAAAGAAAGGGAGGACGGAAGAAAAAAAGGAAGAAGGAAGGAAGAGAGAAGAGAAAGCTTATGCTACAACTGCAGACATCTCTTAAAATTCACAAAGCTAGACACCAGAAACAAATTCTGCTAGAAAATCAAATTTTAAAACCAAGGTCTCACCAACCATTCTCACAGCACAAAGAGCTGAGGCAGAAAAGAGCTAGGCTCCAACTCACTCCCCCCTTCTGAATCTAGAGTGCTTCCAGTTGGTGCAAAGGAATTCATATCCAGCACCCCAGCTGCAAGGGATTCTTCAAAATGGCACGTTTCAACGTTCAGCCTCTGCATTGCGAGAAAATACACTGGAAAGAGGCTGGGATGGATGCTGAGTGCAAATCCAATCATTATCAACCATCAAGCAGAAGCTTAACACGCCATATGTTCTCTGATGTTTTCCAGCTTACACTGATTTTCATACAAATCAAAGCTGGCCCCTAATCCTAATGGCAGATGACTTAGTTGGGGTTCCCTCAAGGTAAGTATTGAGATAAGTATTGAGTGGAGATAAGTATTTCAGTATAGTTGATGGGGGAGGTGATCTTAGGTAGCAGATGAAAGAGTTAGAAAGCAAGACAGGAAAAGGAAGCCAATAAAAGGTGTGATAATGTATTAGCTAGCTATTGCTGCAAAACAAATTACCCTCAAAACTTAAATGCCATTAAATAACATGTATTTATTATCTAATAGTTTCTGAGGGTCAGGAATCTGGGAACATCTTAGGTGGGTCCTCAGCTCTTGGGTCTCTCACAGGCTGCAAAGAAGGTTTTAGCCAGGGCTGTGGTCTCAACTCAAAGCTTAACTGGGGAAGACTCTACTTCCAGGATCACATAGTCGCTGGCAGGATTCACTTCCTTGCAGGCTGTTAGAGTGAGGGCCCTTACTGGCTCTTGACTGGAGGCACAACTCAGTTCCTTGTATGGGACCCTCCCCACCATGGTGGCTTGTTTATCAAAAGCAGCAAGAATCTGCAAGCGAGACAGAAGTGACAATTAACTTATGACATAATCATGACATAACATTCCCAGCACCTTTGCCATAGTCTGTGGATTGGAAGTACATCCATGCTGCAAAGAAATGGATTGAATGGAAAATGAACACCAGGAGGCAGGGACGATTGGAGGCCATCTCAGAGTCTGTCTGATACAAGCATATCCCCATGCTAAGCAACGAGGCAAAATCCCACGCTGAGCCACCAGGCACATTCCCACACTGAGCCACTAGTCACAATCCCACACTAAGAAACGAGGCACAATCCCACGCTAAGAAACAAGGCACAATCCCACGCTAAGAAACGAGGCACAATCCCACGCTAAGAAATGAGGCACATTCCCATGCTGAGCCACCAGGCACAATCCCACACTAAGCAACAAAGCACAATCCCACACTGAGCCACCAAGCACAATCCCACGCTAAGCAACGAGGCACAATCCCATGTTGAGCCACCAGGCACATTCCCACGCTGAGCCACCAGGCACAATCCCACACTGAGCCACCAGGCACATTCCCACACTGAGCCATTAGTCACAATCCCACGCTAAGAAACGAGGCACAATCCCACGCTGAGCCACCAGGCACATTCCCACGCTGAGCCACTAGTCACAATCCCACGCTAAGAAACGAGGCACAATCCCACACTGAGCCACCAAACACAATCCCAAGCTAAGCAACGAGGCACAATCCCATGCTGAGCCACCAGTCACAATCCCACGCTAAGCAACAAGGCACATTCCCACGCTGAGCCACCATTCCCTCAGAATTGTCCCACTGAGGAGTGGAGAGGTAGAATACCGACCCACCAGTCTCTCACACATTGTTTGAGGGCCACTCTGAAGCCATTCATTTTACAGTGCTTTTGGCTTGCTCACTGTCTAGCTGGGTGAGGTGGCTCACGTCTGTAATCCCAGCACTTTGGGAGGCCAAGGCAGGCGGATCACCTGACGTCAGGAGTTTGAGATCAGCCTGACCAACATGGTGAAACCGTGTTTCTGCTAAAAATACAAAAGCAGCTGGGTGTGGTGGCGGGCGCCTATAATCCCAGCTACTCGGGAGGCTGAGGCAGGAGAATTGCTCAAACCCAGGAGGCAGAGGTGGCAGTGAGCCAAGATCATGCCACTGCACTCCAGCCTGGGCAACAAGAGCAAAACTTTGTCTCAAAAAAACAAAACAAAGGGCCAGGCCCAGTGGCTCACATGTGAAATCCCAGTACTTTGGGAGCCCAAGCTGGGCAGATCGCCTGAGGTCAGGAATTCAAGACCAGCCTGACCAACATGGAGAAATCCTGTCTCTACTAAAATACAAAATTAGCTGGGTGTGATGGCGCGTGCCTACAATCCCAGTTACTTAGGGGGCTGAGGCAGAAGAATCGTTTGAACCCAGGAGGTGGAGGTTGCAGTGAGCCGAGATCATGCCACTGCACTCCAGCCTGGGAAACAAGAGTGAAACTCCGTCTCACACACACAAAAAGAAAGAACCAGAACCACAGACTAGGTGGCTTATAAAAAATAAAACTATTTCTTCCAGTTCTGGGGACTGAAACTCCAAGATCAAGGCACTAACAGTTATTGTCTTAGTCCATTTTGTTTTGCTGTAACCATAGCTTTCTCTTTCTTTTTCCTTTTGTTTAATGAGATGGAGTCCTGCTCTGTTGCCCAGGCTGGAGTGCAGTGGTGTGATCTCTGCTCACTGCAACCTCCACCTCCTGGGTTCAAGCAATTCTCCTGCCTCAGCCTCCTGAGTAGCTGGGACTATAGGCGTGCGCTACCACACCCAGCTAATTTTTTGTATTTTTAGTAGAGACAGGGTTTCAAAATGCTGGGCAGGCCGATCTTGAACTCCTGACCTCATGATCCACCCGCGTCAGCCTCCTAAAGTGCTGGGATTGCAGGCATGAGCCACTGCAGCCAGCCAATAGCTTTTTATTACTTAAAGCCAGTGTTTGTGGTTATTTGTTAAAGCGGCCCTAGGAAAATCATACAGTCAGAGAGATGCAGCTACCTGTCAGTGTGAAAGAGATGCCTGCCCCAGGCACAGTGGCTCACACCCGTAATCTCAGCATTTGGGGAGGCCAGGGCAGGAGCATCACTTGAGGCCAAGAGGTTGAGACCAGCCTGGGCAACATCATGATAACCTGTCTCTGCAAAAAATAAGAATGATTAGCCAGGTGTGGTGGTGCACACCTGTAGTCCCAGCTACTCAGGAGGATGAGGCAGGAGAATTGCTTGAGCCCAGGAATTCAAGGCTGCAGTGAGCTACGGCTGTGCCATTGCACTGCAGTCTGGGCAAACAGAATGAGACTCTTTGTCTAAAAACAATCATAACAAAATAAAAATAAAAAGGAACAGCCTGCAAGTGACCTCCAGGGTAGTCCAAAGGGGTAGAAGCAGGGACACTAATAGCATTTGCTATAGCAGGATACTTTTTTTTTCTTTGCACTGGAAAAATCTGTAAATGCAACAAAGAAACCATGAAGGTGACAAAGCCCTCCTTCCCCTTGGGTAGCTGACATTGGCTATATTTCTGGCTATACCACAGCTTCCCATTAGCACTCAGACTTCCCTTTTGTGGGGAATTGTCCACCTGAGAGTTGTCGTAACACAAGGACTGTTCCCAACACTAGCCTCCCAGGGCAAGCACCCTTGGCCAACCCAAAGCCCATTGCTTTGGCTCCTGGGTGAGTGTCCCAGTGCCACTGGAGAATGTCTGTAGGACGATGGCAGATATGGCATGTAGCCAGAGCTGTTTGTCATATGACCTTGGCTCTGAACTCTCTAGCTGGCCTCCAAGGAGGAAGGTTGATCTGACACAGACGTGCCAAGGATGAACTTCCCATGAACTTTTTACCCAGCGTGAACGTGTTTGGATATTTGGCGATAACACTCAAGTGACCAGGAGAAAGGATGTGCTGAGCTCCAGTGAAGGCCTTTTTCCCACAATATCAAGGAAGGAAACTGACCAGAGCTGGCTTTCAGACCGGGGAACCTCCGCCCTACCAGGCTCTTATCTTGGAGGAATAGTGTCCCCAGGTGACTAGGAGAATTCCAAGGAAGCTCTAGGTGCTAATATTGGCACCTAAATTCATGGGTCTGCGGGCTTCTGCCATGGAATGCAATTATCTTCATTTAAGTTCGCCTAGAAGTAGACGTGGACCCAAGGGCTCATGGGCAAGTAGTTTGTTTAACAGAGACCCCAGGGCTGGCCGGGCGCGGTGGGTCACACCTGTAATCCCAGCACTTTGGGAGGCTGAGGCAGGGGGATCACAGGGTCAGAAGTTCAAGACCAGCCTGGCCGAGATGGTGAAACCCCGTCTTTAATAAAAATACAAAAATTATCCAGGCGTCGTGGCAAGCCTGAAATCCCAGCTACTCAGGAGGCTGAGACGGAGAACTGCTTGAACCCAGGAGGTAGAGGTTGCAATGAGGCAAGACTGTGCCACTGCACTCCAGTGCAGCCTAGGAAACAGAGCCAGACTCTGTCTCAAAAAAAAGAAAAGAGAGAGACCCCAGGAGATAATAGTAGGGAATCAGGGACATGACACAGAGAAGAGAGGACAGCCCATAAAGGTGCATGATGAGCAAGTTTCCTCTGTGGGCAACAGGGGATCAGTCCTGCTGGAAAATGCTGGGAACTGAGTGGAACACACACCTGAGAGTCATCCCACGTGAGGGGAGAGGAAGTTGGGGTATTGATCCACCAGCTCCCATCCTTCATCATTAGGGCTGCTTATTAGGGAATGAAGAACCTGGCTGTTATTTCTCTGATACTTCCAGCCTACTATGCAGTCTTTGGCAGCTTTAAAGAAAGCCCTTGGGGGCCAAGCACAGTAATTCACACCTGCAATCCCAGCACTTTGAGACACTGAGGCAGGAGGATCGTTTGAGCGATCTACTAAAAATACAAAAATTAGCCAGGTGTGGTGGCGGGTGCTTGTAATCCCAGCTACTTGGGAGGCTGAGGCAGAGAATCACTTGAACCCGGGAGGCGGAGGTTGCAGTGAGCCTGGATCACACCACTGCACTCCAGCCTGGGTGACAGGAGTAAGACTCTGTCTCAAGATACAGACAGACATGCACACCTTATATGCAAACACTATGCTGTTTGATATCAGGGACTTGAGCGTCCACAGATTTTGGTATCTGCAGAGGTCCCAGAACTAACCCTCCTTGGACACCAAGGGACAGCAGTTATCCAATAACTACTGCTCAGCAGTTGGTAATAAAAGTTCAGAGTCTGCATAGAACCTTCATGACTTCTCTGATTTGACTCTGCTCCACTCTTTCATCTCCAACGGGCATGTGAGTTGCCCGCCATTCAAAATCCAGAACTGAGGGAAACCGTATGGTGCGGGTGTGATCGTCTACTTCCGGGAGTCGAGTCTTTCCCAGATGTGGGCATCTCTGGATGGTGGAAGGAGATGTTCCTGGCGGTGACCCTCAGTCACATGTACCCTTCATCCTTCCCTCTATCCTAAAAATAGCCAGGATCCTGGGAGCTGTTAGGGCTGCACTGAGCTATTTCTAGCCTGAGGATTCCAGAGTTGGGCCCAGCTGGGCTGAGCTGCAATGAAGGGGTGTCAGAGGGCAGGTCGAACCTCACAGAGCCTATGAGTGGCCCAGTAATGCCCAAGGTCTGATTTCTGACTTAATCAATGGTGAAAATCGCGCTATGATGAAAGAGGCAGAGGAATGAGTGAAATGCAAAAAGTCATTCATTCATTCACTCAGTGTCAGGATCTGTTCTCAGCACTGAGAATACAAGGACCAAAACAAAAATCTGTGCCTGCAAATGAACAGGCAGAGTTCAGAATATCAACTTGTCTCAGAAAGCAAGGAGAACGCTTTTAAAGACTAAAGTGTTGTTGTTTTTTTTAAAATGAACATGGAAACAAACTGAAAGAGGCTTGCACCGGTCAAAATTGGGATCACAACATTCTCCTCTGTTCATCAAAAGCCTGTGTCATAAAAACCTGGCTTACAGATGCTCCACGCAATTTCTTACAGCTCCAATCAGGGCAATTAAACAAGCAGACCGTCTAGGGGTTTCACATAACAAGAATAAATAGCCAAATGCCAGGGATTTTTGAAAAGCAATATGGTTCATTATTTCCCCCGGGAGAGTCGCGCGGAGCCATGGATTAATCAAAACACGGAGCGCTGAGCACTGAAAAGTATTCCATTACCAGGAAGTGTAATTTCTGGCTCATTCTACTTTAGAATAGTAAGCACTGCTCATTTCTGGGTCCTTTCTAGGCACCAGGCATTACTCCATGTGCCCCAAGAGTATTGTCTCACTTGACCCGAGCCACAACCCAGCAAGGGGTACCCAGACCTTTGTTCTTTTCTTTTCTTTCTTTTTTTTTTTTTTTTTTGCGATAGAGTTTCATTCTTGTTGCCCAGGCTGCAGTGCACTGGCTTGATCTCGGCTGGCTGCAACGTCTGCCCCCGGGTTCAAGCAATTCTCCTGCCTCAGCCTCCCAAATAACTTCCCAATCCCAAAGACTACAAGCCTGTGCCACCACGCCTGGCTCATTTTTTGCATTTTTAACAGAGACAGGGTTTCACTATGTTGTCCAGGCTGGTCTCAAACTCCTGGCCTCAAGTAATCCAGCCGCGTCAGCCTCCCAAAGTGCTGGGATTACAGGCGTGAGCCACCGCACCTGGCCAGAATATCCAGACCCTTTAAGCACATTTTAGCAAAGAAGAAATTGGAGGAGGAGGAGGATGAGGAGGAGATAAAAGGAGGGAAGATTAAGCATTTTAGTAATAGTTATTTTTTTCCCTTTCAGAATGTGAATATATGTATCAGTTAGAATTCAATTCTGCTACATAGAAGAGAAGAACAACAGTGGCTTAAACAGGGCAGAGGTGTACTTTCCTCCCATGTAGGCAGCTCCACAATTATCAAGTAAAGACCTTCTAACTTTCTGCTCTGTCATCCCTGGCTTCCATGCTCAAGATCGCCTCATGACCACAAAATGGCTGCAAGGGCACCAGCCATCATATCCATGTTCCAGGCAATATTCAGAGGAAAGGGGCTAGGGCTAAAGGGCACACTTCTCAACTGAGTCATCATCATTAAAGACTTTACTAAAAGCCTCATTCAATAACTTCCACTTACAGCCCATTGGGCCACTGCTATCTGCATTAAGTTAGGAAATGTAGTTTTCTAGCTGAGCACATCGTTAACTACAATAAATATGAAGGTAGGGGTTCTGTCAAAAAGGAGACTGGGCCAGGCATAGTGGCTCATGCCTGTAATCCCAGCACTTTGGGAGGCCGAGGTGGGGCAGATCACTTGAGGCAGGAGTTCAAGACTAGCCTGACAAATATGCTAAAACTTTGTCTCTACCAAATACACAAAAATTAGCATGGCTGGTGCCTGTAGTCCCAGCTACTCCGGAGGCTGAGGCAGGAGAATTGCTCGAACCCAGGAGGCAGAGGTTGCAGTGAGCCGAGATCGTGCCATTGCACTCCAGCCTGGGTGATGGAGCAAGACTCTATCTCAAAAAAAAAAAGAAAAGAAAAAGAAGAAGAAGAGAGTCAGACACAGTGGCTCACACCTGTAATCCCAACACTCTGGGAGGCTGAGACAGGATGATCACTTGAGCCAGGAGTTTGAGACCAGCTTGGGCAAAATACTAAGATCCTTTTTCTACAAAAAATAAACAAAACCCAGCAGGGCATAGTGGTGCATACCCATGGTCCCAGCTACCTGGAGGCTCAGGTGAGAGGATAACTGGAGCTGGGGAGGTGGAGGCTGCAGTGAGGCAAGATCGCACCACTGCACTCCAGCCTGGGCAACAGAGTGAGACCCTGTCTCAAAAAAGAAAAAAAGGAAGGAAGGAGGGAGGGAGGGAGGGGGGGAAGGAAAGAAGGGAGAGAGGTAGGGAGGGAGGAGAGGGAAAGGAAGGGGAGGGAGGGAGAGAGGGAGGATGAATGCTGAGAGTAGAATCAGCAGTCTCTGCCACAATAACCATGCTGCATTTTCCATCTGGTTTTCACTAATTGCACAGGAATTCTAGCCATGCCCCCTTGCCCTTACCTCTTCAAAGTCTGCAAAATAGACTGCTTCCCAAGTGCCAAAATTGGGGCCTTTTATTTGCCGTTGAGTCCTGCTTTGCCACATGTAGCTACAGAATGAATGCCCCTGAGAGCAGCTCTCAACTAGTAACTGATAAAAGTTGGCGAATAAATACCCCAGCTCTCTCACCTTCCAATGAGGGACTTTAGCCTATACCACATGGAACAGAAGAACTGCCCAGCTGAGCTCAGCCAACCATAGAGTCATGAGAAATCATCATCATCATTGTTCTCAGCCTCTGAGTTTGGGGACAGTTTGTTCCTCAGCAATAAATAACTGAAATGAATGGAAATTTAGCCTATCCTGACTGACTTACCCTCATTGTATTCACCATCTGCTGAAAGCCAGAGGTTTAAATCTCAGAGCAGGATGTCACCCTCAAACAAATGTGGTTTACTTGGTCTTGTGAAAGACATAGAATTTGCCAGCTATGTATGCTGAAGATCAATAGCATGTCCAGATGGCTGTGTCTAAAGGGAAACATGTTCTGTGCCTGGGTGTGGTAGCTCATGCCTGTAATACCAACACTTTAGGAGGGCAAGGCAGGAGGATCACTTGAACCCTGGAGTTCCAGACCAGCCTGAGCAACATGGTGAAACCCCGTCTGTACACACACACAAAAATGTATTAGCCAGGGGTGGTGGTGCTCATCTGTAATCCCAATTCCTCTGGAGACTGAAACAGGAGAATTGCTTGAGCCCAGGAGTTCAAGGCTGCAGTGAGACAAGATTGTGCCACTGCATTCCAGCCTGAGTGACAAAGTGAGACTGTCTCAAAGGAAAAAAAGAAAAGAAAAAGTGTTCAGACCCTTTTATTAACCTGGTGATAACCAAACATAATTATATTGCCACATTCAAGGTCCTAAAAGGCAGGTCTCTCTCTACTTTCCAATAGAAATAATAAACCATGCGTTGGTGCTCACTATATGTTCCCTTACATTTCCCAGAACCCCTTGCAGATGAGACAGACCCATGTGACTCATTCCAGCCAATGGGTTATCACCACTGGGATGAGGCAGTTAAGAGGTGATACATTCCTCTGTCCTTCTCCTTCCCTCCTGAGGTGGCTTTGGAAGCCATGTGAGAGATGGTGCTTTGCAAAATGGAGGAAGACTGGATCTCTGCATCACCACTTGGAGGCGAGCCCTGCTAACCAGCCTTGCAGGAATAAGAAACAAGCTTGTGCTGTATAAAGCCACTGAAGTTTCTGAATTGTTTGTTATTGCTACTGAATATAGCCTTACGCTGTCTAGCAAGCATCATTTTTGGAAAAAGGATGAATTTTCAGGGAATCTTGCAAACATTACACATCATTATCCCCAGCTACAATTTGCATAATTTGCTTTCTGAGAGGAACTCACAGAACTTAGCAAAGAACTTCCAAAGATAGGTAGGCAGCACTTTGCTGATCCCATTTGTTTCAGAAGAAAAAAAATTTTTTTGAGACAAGGTCTCACTCTGTTGCCCAGGCTGGAGTGCAATGGTGCGATCACAGCTCACTGCATCCCTGACCTCCTGGATTCAAGCAATCCTCCCACCTCAGCGTCCTGAGTAGCTGGGACTACAGGCATGCACCACCACCCCCAGCTAATTTTTTTGTATTTGTGTAGAGAGAGGGTTTCACCCTGTTGCCCAGGCTGGTCTTGAACTCCTGGGCTCAAGTGATCCACTCACCTCAGCCTCCCAAAATGCAAGGATTACAGGAGTGAGCCACCATTGCCCCGTGGAAAATGTATTTATTATGTGATGAATAGCAAGCTTCTTTTTAAAGAGGATATAGCTAAGAACCTCTCCTAGCAGTGATGTACATAAGTCACTTTGCCCATGTGAGCCTCCGTCTCCCCATTTGGAAGCCTGGATGGAAAGTCTCTGCAATCTATCCCCTCGTCAAAAAAAAAATGGGGGCAGGCATGGAGGCTCATGCCTATAAAATCCCAGCACTTTGGGAGGCCAAGGCAAGATGATCACTTGAGGCCAGGAGTTCAAGACCAGCCTGGGCAACACAGTGAGACACCCATCTCTACAAAAACGAATGTTTTCCATTAGCCAATGTGGCAGCGCATGCCTGTAGTCCCAGCTACTCAAGAGGCTGAGACAGAAGGATCCCTTGAGTCCAGGAGCTCAAGCCTGTAGTGAGCTATGATCACACCACTGCACTGCAGCATGGGCAACAGAGTGAGACCCTTTCTTTAAAAAAAACAAAAATGGGCCAGGCCTAGTGGCTCATGCCTCTAATCCCAGCACTTTGGGAGACCGAGGTGGGTGGATCACAAGGTCAGGAGTTCAAGACTAGCCTGGCCGACGTGACGAAACCCCATCTCTACTAAAAATACAGGAAAAAAAATTAACCAGGTGTGATGGGATGTGCCTGTAATCCCAGCTACTTGGGAGGCTGAGGCAGGAGAATCACTTGAACCTAGGAGGCAGAGGTTGTGGTGAGCCGAGATTATACCATTGCACTCCAGGCTGGGCAACAGAGCAGGACTCCATTTCAAAAATTAAATTAAATTAAAAAATGAACTGGGCGCAGTGGCTCATGCTTATAATCCCAGCACTTTGGGAAGCTGAGGCAGGCAGATCACCTGAGGTCAGCAGTTTGAGACCAGCCTGGCCAACATGGTGAAACCCCGTCTCTACTAAAAATACAAACAGCAGGGCCGGGCGCGGTGGCTCAAGCCTGTAATCCCAGCGCTTTGGGAGGCCGAGGCCGGTGGATCACGAGGTCAACAGATCGAGACCACCCTGGTCAACATGGTGAAACCCCGTCTCTACTAAAAATTACAAAAAATTAGCTGGGCACGGTGGCGCGTGCCTGTAATCCCAGCTACTCAGGAGGCTGAGGCAGGAGAATTGCCTGAACCCAGGGGGCGGAGGTTGCGGTGAGCCAAGATCGCGCCATTGCACTCCAGCCTGGGTAACAAGAGCGAAACTCCGTCTCAAAAAAAGAAAATACAAACAGCAGGGTGTGGTGGTGGGCACCTGTTAATCCCAGCTACTCGGGAGGCTGAGGCAGGAGAATCGCTTGAACCCGAGAGGCAGAGATTGGAATGTGCCGAGATCCCACCACTGCACTCCAGCCTGGGCGACAGAGTGAGGCTCCATCTCAAAAATAAATAAATAAATAAATAAATAAATATTTTTTTAAAAACCCGAATTCCAATTTCAGTCTGGATGATAATTCAGGGAAGAGAAGCAGAGAGGGAATTTGGAATTAACTCCATCCATGTGGCAACCCCTGAAGATCACAAACAGTTCCAGTGAGAATGGGAGCAAGGCTCCTAAAACTTCCCCACTCCTGGGGAACCTGCTGTCCTGCATTTAAACTTGGAAAAGCTTTTGGCATCACCCTCCTGCCTCTTTCTGCCAACAAACTCACTGAAATTAACAAATGGCCTGTTTGCTTATGTTTGGTCTGTCCTTAGCACGGAAACGGTTCTCCGCGCCCACAGCTGATTATATCCAAATTTACTTCCAGTTTTTCCTCTCCTCTCCACTGTTGTGTCCTCAGTTTGAAAAGTCACATTCATCAAATTAGAACATGAAAGGTTGGCACACAGACGTCTCGTGTGAACGCCTAAATGCCTGGAGCAGGATAAGAAGTTTAAAAAAAAAACTTTTGCAAAAGAAAAATAATTATCGTAACAGCTCGGGCACAGCCCTAGAGGTTTACATATATTAAATTTAGCAGCATCGGACTTTTTTAACAGCCTGATTTTCTCTGCTGTGCATGATTGCCTTTGCCCAAACAAACCATTGCAATAAATTTGTGATGCATAAAAATGCAGCTATCCGCCGGGCGCAGTGGCTCATGCCTGTAATCCCAGCACTTTGGGAGGCCAAGGCAGGCGGATCACCTGAGGTCAGGAGTTCAAGACCATCCTGGCCAACATGGCAAAACCCCATCTCTACTAAAAATACAAAAATTAGCTGGGCATGGTGGTGGGTGCCTGTAGTCCCAGCTACTCAGGAGGCTGAGGCAGGAGAATCATTTGAACCCAGGAGGCAGAGGTTGCAGTGAGCCAAGATCGCACCATTGCACTCCAGCCTGGGTGACAAGAGCAAAACTCCATCTCATAAAATAATATTAATAGAATTTTAAAAAATAAAATAAAAATGCAGGTATCATCCTAAAATGTAAAATGTCAAAAGTGGTGACTGAAAATAACAAAAACAAGCCAGATGTAGTGGCTCATACTTGGCACTTTGGGATACTGAGGCAAGAGGATCGCTTGAGCTCAGGAGTTCAAGACCACCCTGGGCAACACAGGGAGACCTCATCTCTGCAAAAAAATTTAAAAATTAGCCGGGCATGATGGCGCACACCTGTGGTCCCAGCTACTTGGGAGATTGAGGTGAAGGATCATTTGAGCCTGGGGGCTTGAGGCCACAATGAGCAATGATTGTACCTTGCACTGCAGCCCAGGCAACAGAGCAAGACCCCCACCTGTAAAAGTAATAGAAGACTTGTTTTGGAATATCAAACTTTTAGAACTTTTGGAGGATCTGACTTTGAAATATCGCCTAAGTTTTCCTTTTTTTTTGAGATAGAGTCTCGTTCTGTCACCATGCCGGAGTACAGTGGTACAATCTTGGCTCACTGCAACCTCTGCCTCCCAGGTTTCAAGGGATTCCCTTGCCCCAGCCTCCCGAGTAGCTGGGACTACAGGCGCCCGCCACCATGCCCAGCTAGTTTTTTGTATTTTAGTAGAGATGGAGTTTCACCATGTTAGCCAGGATGGTCTCGATCTCCTGACCTCACGATCCACCCACCTCGGCCTCCCAAAGTGCTGGGATTACAGGCGTGAGCCACCGCGCCTGGCCAGGTTTTCATTTTTTTCTTTCTTTCTGTGATATCCTATTTGGGTTCAAATCCCATTCCTCAGTCTCTAGAATTCTCTGCATCCACAGATCTTGTAGTCCTTATGCCTCAATCTCTGGATTTTGACATCAATTTCATGGAATGCAGCAGGCCCCCCACCAACACCTTATCTGCAGTTTCACATTTTGTAGCTTCAGCTCCCGTGGTTAACTGCAGTCAGAAAATAGGTGAGCACCGTACAAAAAGATATTTTGAGAGAGAGAGAGAGAGAGAGAAAGAGAGAGAGAGAGAGAGAGACCACATTCACATAACTGTCATCATTCGCTACAGCTGTTCCACTGTATTTTCCATCATTGCTGTTAATTTTCTTACGGAGCCTAATTTATGAGTTAAACTTCATCCTGGGTACATATGCCTAGGAAAGAACACAGCATACGTAGGATCTAGTACTATCTGTGGTTTCAGGCACTCACTGGGGATCTTGGAATAAATATATTGTCTCTCAGATAGTGGGGAGCTGCTACAGTCCTAATACCAAGGCTTTGGTGAGGGGCATGACAGCTCTGTGGGTTTGTTTGTTTTCTTAGGGTTTTTTTGTTTTTGTTTTATTGAGGTGGAGTCTCACTCTGTCACCCAGGTGCAGTATGGCACGACCTCAGCTCACTGAAACCTCTGCCTTCCAGCTTCAAGCAATTCTCCCACCTCAGCCTCCTGAGTAGCTGGGATTACAGGTACGTGCCACCATGCCCGGCTAATTTTTTCTGTATTTTTAGTAGAGACGGGGTTTTGCTATGTCGGCCAGGCCGGTCTCGAACTCCTGACCTCAAGGGATCCACCCACCTTGGCCTCTCAAAGTGCTGAGATTACAGGCATGAGCCACCACGACTGGTCACCTTCAAACTCTTTAAAAGCGTCAAGGTCATAGAAGATGAGGAAAGACAGGAAAGATCGTTGTTGGGTCCGTTCAGCTGAAGGAGGCTGAAGGGACCCAACAGCTAGATACAAGCCATGACTCTGAATTGGACCTTTATGCCCTAAAGGACACGATGGGGCTATTGGCAAATTATGAACAAGGCCTTGGCATTAGATGGTGGTTAGAGCAAACTTCTCCTGATTTTGACAGTCGTTCAACAATCTTACAGAAGAAAGCACTTGGGTTTAGGAAAGACAGTCTGAAGTATTGAGGAGTAACAAGCATTGCGTCTTCTGCAACTAACTTTTTTGGAGACGGAGTCTTGCTCTGTCTCCCAGGCTGGAGTGTAGTGGCGCGATCTCAGCTCACTGCAACCTCCGCCTCCCAGGTTCAATTGATTCTCCCGCCTCAGCCTCCCGAGTAGCTGGGACTACAAGCACACCCCGCCACGCTCTGCTATGCTTTTTCTTTTTAGTAGAGACGGCGTTTTGTCGTGTTGGCCAGGCTGGTCTCAAACTCCTGACCTCAGGTGATCCAACCGTCTCGGCTTCCCAAAGTGCTGGGATTACAGGCATGAGCCACCGCGCCCAGCTGCAGAATGTTCTGATTCTTAAGAGATGCACACTAAAGTATTTGAGAGTGAAGGATCAGCATGTCTGCAACTCTCAAAAGATTCAGGAAAATAATAATAATAATGTATATGTCTGTGGATACATACATAGCTGTGTATATGTCTGTAGAGAGAGACAGATGGAAACAGATGAACCTCTGTGGAAAACATAAACAACTAAGGGGTCCAGGTGAAGGGTTTCTGGGTGTTGATTGTACTGTAATTTTTCTATAGGTTTGAACATCTTCAAATTAAAATACTGAAAAAAAAAAAATCACGGCTGGGCATGGTGGCTCATGCCTATAATCCCATTACCTTGGGAGGCAGAGGCTAGCGGATCACCTGAGGTCAGGAGTCTGAGACCAGCCTGACCAACATGGCGAAACCCTGTCTCTACTAAAAAAAAAAAAAAAAATTCATCAGGCATGGTGGTGGGCACCTTTAATCCCAGCTACTCGGGAGGCTGAGGCAGGAGAATTACTTGAACCCAGGAGGCAGAGGTTGCAGTGAGCCGAGATCACACTACTGCACTCCAGCCTGGATGACAGAGCAAGATTCTGTCTCAAAAAGGGGGGCTGGGTGTGGTGGCTCACACCTGTAATCCCAGCACTTTGGGAGGCTAAAGTGGGCGGATCACTGAAGACCAGAAGTTAAAGACCAGCTGACCAACATGGTAAAACTCTATCTCTACAAAATGCAAAAAATTAGCCAGGCGTGGTAGTGCGTGCCTGTAATCCCAGCCACTTGGGAGGCTGAGGCAGGAGAATCGCTTGAACCTGAAAGGCATAGGGTGCAGTGAGCCGAGACTGTGCCACTGCACTCCAGCCTGGGAGACAGAGCAAGATGCTGCCTCAAAAAAAAGAAAAGAAAAAGGAAGCCACCTAGTCTATTGCCAGTGTTTTATTTCAAGCATGGACTCCGGGTATCAACATATCCTCCTCCTGAGAGTCTAATGAAGGAAACGGAGGAAGATTTGAGAATCTCAGAAACCACTTGGTCGCCGCTTATATATTAACCACGATGCTCCTCCCCATTTCCAACTCTACCTGCAAGTGTCTTTTCGACAACATCGTGGAGTTCAGATTAAAGAGCCGGTTTCCTCCTCAGAAAGTAAGAGACTCCTTCAACACTTGCATGAGCCATTTAGGAGCCAGGGAACCTTGGGATAGATGTGAATCTTGGAATGTGGGTTGTTAGAATATTTTAAAGCTGGTGAGAAAAAAAAGGAAGGAAAACAAGGATGTCCAGGCAGAGGCATCTTCAAGACAAATTAGCACCATCGCCACCACCCCACCCCCCTCCCCAACCCAGTCAACAAACAGGACAAGTAACACTTCTCTGCCCTCGTGGGAACAGATTGAGGGGAAGGAGTTGATGGGTGGGGAGGTGACGTTGCCAAAATCCCGAAATAGAGCTCTTCAAAACACCCTTTCACAGCATGTCAGACAAATGCCAGAGTGATTAAATGTTGAGTGGAGACTCTGAGAAGCTGAAAGAGGAGGGCAGAAACGAGGCATGAAAACACACTCCTTTCATCTCCTTCCAAATCTGGGTCAGCACTCCGCCGCAGCATCAGGACCCTTTCCCAGTGTCTGAGAAGCGGCGTCACCTAATCCAAGTCTGTCAGAGCGCCAAAACACTCTGGCTTCTGGGGATTAGCTGATGCACGGGGTATGCATTCATGGACTGCTTATGTCAGAAGCTCTGGAAGACACAGTAGCTTCTTCCAGTTCCTGCCATTGGGAGCTTGGAGTGCAGTGAGGGAAACAGAGGAGTGGTGATGATATGCCTGACTAAATTTTTTTTGAGACCGGGTCTTGCTGTGTTGCCCAGGCTGGAGGGCAGTGGTGCAATCATCACTTACAGCAGCCTCAAACTCCTGGGCTCAGGAGATCCTCCCACCTCAGCCTCCCATGCAGCTGGGGTTACAGGAGCTAGCTGAATTATTGTTCCAGTTTTTTCAGCCCTCTGTAGATCCACACTCTGTGTGCCATGGGACTTTACTATTATTCTCACCAAAGGTAGAACCCTTGCTTCTTGACTTAGGGGTGTGGGACCAGCTTTGCTCAACAGGTAACCAGTTCCAAGCATCCCTCAAGAAGCCTCCCATGTTTTGACTTGCCTTCTTAACTCTGTCACTATTCCTTTGGCCAAGGCCTCAGAATGAATACACGCCAGCTGGGTGAGGTGGCTCACACGTGTGAGCCACTTCAAGAGGCCGAGCACTTCAGGAGGCCAAGGCAGGCAGATCACCTGAGGTCAGGAGTGTCAGACCAGCCTGGCCAACATGTCGAAACCCCATCTCTACCAAAAAAAAAAAAAAAAAAAAAAAATTAGGCATGGTGGCAAGTGCCTGTAATCCCAGCTACTCAGAAGGCTGAGGCAGGAGAACTACTTGAATTCAGGAGGTGGAGGTTGCAGTCAGCCAGGATCACACCACTGCATTCCAGCCTGAGCAGCACAGTGAGACTACGTGTCAAAAAAGAAAAAGAATGAATACATGCAGAATTGACCTAAACTCAACCTGCAGAAAGAGGCCAAAGCATGCATCAAAGCTGTCCAGCTGGTCCCCGCCCACATCAGCCAAGTCCTCAGACATGTGGGCAAAAATAAATGATCGCTACTTTTGGAAGAGCCCCCGCAATAGCCCATATGCTGGGCTGTCAAGAAAGTCTCAACAAATTTTGAAGAACTGAAATCCTACAAAGTATGAGCACAATGAAATTGAACTAGAAATCGACAACAAAAAGGATAAGTAGAAATTTACAATTGCTTGGAAATTTAACCACACATATCTGAATAACTCCTAGGTCACAGAAAAAAAATCACCGTGGACATTAGAAAATATTGTGAACTGAATGCTAATGAACATACATGAAAAAATGTTCTGAGATGCAGCTAAAGCTGGGCTAGGAGGGAAAGGCATAGCTTTGAATGCCTGGAGGAAAAATGGAAAAAGCCAGGCATGGTGGCTCACACCTCTAATCCCAGCACTTTGGGAAGCTGAGGGGGGTGGATCACAAGGTCAGGAGTTCGAAATCAGCCTGGCCAACATGGTGAAACCCCATCTTTACTAAAAACACAAAAATGAGTCAGGCATGGTGGCGGGTGCCTGTCAGGCATGGTGGCGGGTGCCTGTAAGGCCAGCTACTCAGGAGGCTGAGGGAGGAAAACCACTTGAACCCAGGAGGCAAAAGTTGTGGTGGGCTGAGATCGCATCACTGTACTTCAGCCTGAAGACAGAGTGAAACTCCGTCTCAAAAAAAAAAAATGAAAAAAAGCTTAAAGTATTGTTGTTGCAACATACTGAGTTCTGGGGTCTCTTTTCTTGTACACCAATAGCTGACTGTATAATAAGTAGCATTCACATTGCATTCATCATGTGGCAGACCCAAGTAAACAAAACCACACGGGTTATGTGAATAGCCGGTGAGGACTAACGTCGGAATTCAAATCCAGATTGACTCCAGAGCTAGGCGCTCAGCATCGTACTATATTGCCCCTGGAGGGGAAGCCTAACAATCACGACATTGGGATAAATGCTGTTAATTCACAGAAGCGGGTAAACCTAACTCTGAGGATTGGAACAAGCTTCCAGAAAGAAGTGAGGCTTGAGCTGACAGCTAAGGGAAAGTGAAGGCTGTTGAAAAGGTTTCTCCAAACCCTGTTACTGCTTCCAGAAACCATTTTTCCAAATAAACTATGAGAAAAGCAAAACTAAGACAAAATAGAAGAGAACACTTGGGGCCGGGCGGGTGGCTCACGCCTGTAATCCCAGCACTCTGGGAGGCCAAGACGGATGGATCATGAGGTCAGGAGTTCAAGACCATCCTGGTCAACATGGTGAAACCCTGTCTCTACTGAAGATACAAAAATTAGCTGGGCATGGTGGCGTGCGCCTGTAATCCCAGCTACTCGGGAGGCTGAGGCAGGAGAATTGCCTGAACCCAGGAGGCGGAGGTTGCGGTGAACCGAGATCGCGCCATTGCACTCCAGCCTGGGTAACAAGAGCGAAACTCCGTCTCAAAAAAAAAAAGATACAATACAAAAATTAGCTGGGTGTGGCGGCACATGCCTGTAATCCTATCTACTCAGGAGGCTGAGGCAGGAGAATCGCTTGAACCTGGGAGATGGAGATTGCACTGAGCAGAGATCTTGCCACTGCACTACAGCCTGGAGACAGAGCGAGACTCCATCTCAAAAAAAAAGAAAACATTATGCAGAGGCCCAGAGGCATGAACGACACAGCCCAGAGTTCAGTGTGGCTGGTCCATGCCGTGAGCATGAGTTATAGCAAAAAAAAAAAAAAACGAGATTGAAGACGTAGTCCAGATCCAACTCAAGGCTGGCTAAACTAAATAGGGAGATGATCTGATTAGATTTGCACCTCCAAAAGATCCAGCTGTAGTATGTGGAGGAGGAGAAGGGAGATAGGATGCAAAAACCCCAGTTAGGAGGCCATGAAAGGGCTGGCGCTATGGCTCACACCTGTAATCCCAGCACTTTGGGAGGCCAAGGCAGGCAGATCACAACAAGGTCAGGAGTTGAAGATCAGCCTGACCAACATGGTGAAATCTCATCTCTACTAAAAAAAAAAAAAAAATTAGCTGGTTATGGTTTTGTGTGCCTGTAATCCCAGCTACCCAGGAGGCTGAGGCAAGAGAATCGCTTGAACCCAAAAGGCAGAGGTTGCAGTGAGCTCAGATAGCATCCAGCCTGGATGACAGAGCGAGACTCCATCTCAAAAAAAAAAAAAACCTGTCTTTACCACATTTAACTGGTGTCCGGCTCAGCTCTGTCTCTTCGACAGAATCCAAGTCACGAAGACCTGAACTAAAGCATTAACAGTTAGGCTCCATCAAGCATTTCTTTAGCATTGATTGTGTTACATGCTCAGACTTTGTCTAAGGCAATGGGAATGGAGCAGTAAACACAACAGGCGAAAATCCCTGCCCTGTAGAAGCAGCACAAGTCCCACGCACCCAGACTGCCTCCCACCTAAGTGTCGGCCACAGTAACTCATTTCTCTGCCTGGGAGCTTTTCTGCAGCTGTCGAAGGCTATCTGCGTGCAGACGCTGCCAGGAGTCAGGAAAAGATAAAGCCCCTAGGAGGTAACTCTCAAGCAGTGTGGAATGAGAGTCAGTAAATGACTGTCCCACTGCCCGCCCTCATCCGTTAGGGGGACTGTTCTGGGTTTTCCTCTGCACCATTTCCTTGCAGGTGTAGCTCAGTAACGCACCCTTCGTTGGCTTTTTCTCCAAACCCTGTTACTGCTTCCAGAAACCATTTTTCCAAATAAACTATGAGAAAAGCAAAACTAAGACAAAATAGAAGAGAACACTTGGGGCCAGGCGCAGTGGCTCACGCCTGTAATCCCAGCACTTTGG
Organism: Callithrix jacchus; assembly: GCF_049354715.1. Lineage (NCBI taxonomy): Eukaryota > Metazoa > Chordata > Mammalia > Primates > Cebidae > Callithrix > Callithrix jacchus. The sequence continues at coordinate 12,513,610 of NC_133523.1, forward strand.
GAGGCTGAGGCGGGCGGATCACCTGAGATCAGGAGTTCTAGACCAGCCTGGCCAACATGGGGAGATCCCATCTCTACTAAAAATACAAAAATTATCCAGGCATGGTGGAGCATGCCTGTAATCCCAGCTACTCAGGAGGCTGAGGCAGGAGAATCACTTGAATCTGGGAGGTGGAGGGTACAGTGAGCTGAGATCCTGCTACTGCACTCCAGCCTGGCAACAAAGTGAAACTCTGTCTCCAAAAAAAAAAAAGAGAGAGACAACAAAGTTGCTAAGGACATGGAAAACCCATGGGAAACCATCCCTATATGAGTTCACGCCTAGAGAGCCAGCCAGCCCCACCTGTACCCATTCTAAGGCAAAGACTAAACATACGATACAATTTATCCTCTGAAAAAATCCAGGTGGGATTGAGTGTGGTGGCTCACACCTATAATCCCAACGTTTTGTAAGACCAAGGAGGGAGAATCACTTGAGGCCAGGAGTTCAAGGCCAGCCTGGGCAGCATAGCAAGACCTCATCTCTACAAAAAATAAGACTAATTAGCCAGACAAGGTGGTGCACACCTGAAGTCCCGGCTACTCGGGAGGCTGAGGCAGGAGAATTGCTTGAAACTGGGAGGTGGAGGTTGCAGTGAGCCGAGATCCCATCACTGCACTCCAGCCTGGGTAACAGAGCAAGACTCCATCTCAAAAAAAAAAAAAAAGGCAGCCAGGTGCCGTGGACCACACCTGTAATCCCAGCTCTTTGGGAGGCTGAGGCAGGCGGATCACCTGAGGTCGGGAATTCAAGACCAGCCTGAAACACCTAGACGCAATAACAGAGCTCTTGTGCCCTCCTGTCAGTATCATGCCTCAGCTTGGGAGAGCAGCTCTAAGCGCTCCTGGGGAGAAGCTTGTCAGACACAAGCTTGCATCCAGGCACTGAAGCCAGCATCAGCATGCAATCGAAATGCTGGAGTAAGTTATGCTAAGAGCAAACGCCAAAGACCAACTCCACATGATCTCACCCCTCTATGAGAGCTAAAAAAGCTGGACTCAAAGATGCAGAGACAAGAGCAATGGTTACCAGGAGCTAAACAGGGAGCGATGACGGGTGGAGAAGTTTTTGTCTAAGAGTACAAGTTTCAGTTAGACAGGAGGAATACTTTTTTTCCTTTTATTTTTTTTTTTATTTGAAGTCTCACTCTTGTTGCCTGGGCGGCTGCCGTGCAATAGTGCAATCTCAGCTCACTGCAACCTCCACCTCCCGGTTCAAGCGATTCTCCCACCTCAGCCCCCAAGTAGCTGGGATTACAGACATGCACCACCACACCCAGCTAATTGTTTTGGTACTTTTTAGTACAGGCAGGATTTCTCCATGTTGGTCAGGCTGGTCTTGAACTCCCGACCTCAGGTGATCCACTTGCCTCAGCCTCCCAAAATGTTGGGATTACAGGTGTGAGCCACCACGCCTGGCCAGGAATACTTTTTTTATTTGTGCAAGTTATAGTGTATATGAATTTTTTTTTTTGAGACAGAGTTTTGCTCTTGTTACCCACGCTGGAGTACAATGGCGCAATCTCGGCTCACCGCAACCTCCGCCTCCTGGGTTCATGCAATTCTCCTGCCTCAGCCTCCTGAGTAGCTGGGATTACAGGCACGTGCCACCATGCCCAGCTAATTTTTTGTATTTTTAGTAGAGACGGGGTTTCACCATGTTGACCAGGATGGTCTCGATCTCTTGTCCTCGTGATTCACCCACCTCGGCCTCCCACAGTGCTGGGATTACATGCTTGAGCCACCGCGCCTGGCCCTATGAGAAATATTTTACATGTATATAATGCATAGTGATTTAATCAGGATATTTAGTGTGTCCATCACCTAAGTCTCTCACTGTCATGCAGGCTGGAGTGCAGTGGCACCAGCTCAGCTCACCGCAACCTCTACCTCCCAGGTTCAAGCAATTCTCATGCCTCACCCTCCCAAGTAGCTGGGATTACAAGCACTTGCCAGGACACCCAGCTAATTTTTGTATTTTTTGTAGTGACAGAGTTTCATCATCTTGGCCAGGCTGGTCTCGAACTCCTGACCTCAAGTGATCCACCCTCCTCAGCCTCCCAAAGTGCTGGGATTACAGGCATGAACCACTACATCTGGCTGAGAAGGAATACTTTATTTGTGCAACTTATGGTGTACATGAGAATCTTTTTATGTGTATATAATGCATGGTGATTAAATCATGGTATTTACGGTATTCATCACCTACATACAATACCTTTTTTTAAGTATAGTTATTCTACTCTGCTACCAAACACTGAATGTGGCTGGGCACCATGGGTCCTGTCTGTACCCTAGCAGGCAAGGATTACCTTGCCTTTCATCTTTGGGAAGCCAAAGCGGGAAGATCACTTGAGCCCAGGAGTTCGAGATCAGGCTGGACAACACAGCTGACAACCTTTCTGTCTCCTCCTCTGTCAAATGAAACTACCTTGAGGTTGGGCTTGGTGGCTCACACCTGTAATTCCAGCACTTTGGGAGGCCAAGGTGGGCAGATCACCTGAGGTTGGGAGTTTGAGACCAGCCTGACCAACTGGCAAAACCCTGTCTCTACAAAAAATACAAAGTTAGCCAGGCATGGGGGCACATGCCTGTAGGCAGGAGAATCGCTTGAACCCAGGAGGTGGAGGTTTGGGTGAGCCAAGATCACGCCACTGCACTCCAGCATGGGAACAAGACTGAAACTCCGTCTCAAAAAACAGAGAGGACTTCACGATTCCAAACAAGGTGGAATTTTGGAATTCAAGGTACATTATTTTCTGTGGGACTGATATGGCACTGAATTTAGGCCCAGGGAAGGAGCTGCCCAGGGGGGCAAATCAAGACGGGGGCTGGGGGTGCACGTCCCCACCTGAAACGTGCAGCCAGCTCAGAGGGTCGGAAGACTTCACCCCCTTGGGGCTCCGTTTCAGATCCTGTACTTACCTCATCCCTCCTGCAACCCACAGCCCACGAGAGCCCTGCCAGATGGTGGGGCGCCATGGGTAGTGGATGCAAATCTGAGCAGCGACTACGCTGGGCACAGCAACTTGTCCTAGGGACCAGGGAAGGAATTTGGGCCAACACCAGAGGGACAGACCTTCCCATAGAGGGAGGCAGAGTTAAAAGCAGGGAAACAGACCAGAAGGCCTGGCAGGCCCCACCTCCACAGAGCTCAAACTGAAGCCCTCACTAGAGAGCGTGGCAGCAAATACCCCAGCTTGAACCCAACCAGGAAGATCCAGCTGGGGAAGGAGAGATACCATTCGGAAGGTGGGGCCAATCTCACTTGCAAACAAACCACAGGGGAGGACCACCCACCCAGCAACCTGACTGAACCCGAGAGAGCCCAGCAGCGCCCCCTACAGACCAAAAAAGATACAGCTCCAACCTCAACAGAAAAAAAGTCCACTCAGAGACTCCTGAAATCACCGACTTCAAAGATTAAAGGGAGATAAATCCACGCAGATGGGAAAAACAGCACAAAAAGGATGAAACCATCAAAGAACAGAACACTTCTTCTCCTCCAAGGAATCACATCTCCTCACCAGCAAGGGAACAAAAAAAGAGAATGAATCTGACGAATTGACAGAAGCCAGCTTCAGAAGGTGGGTAAGAACAAACTTCTCTGAGTTAAAACACCAGGTCCCAACCCAATGCAAAGAAACTAAGAACCTTGAGGAAATGTTAGACGAAATGCTAACTAGAATAACCAACTTAGAGAAGAAAATAAACAACTTGATGGAGCTGAAAAACACAGCACAAGAACTTCGCGAGGCACACACAAGTTTCAACAGCCAAATAGATCAAGCAGAAGAGAGGATACCAGAGATAGAAGATCAAATCAATGAAATAAAACGAGAAGCAAGATTAGAGAAAAAAGAGGGAAAAGAAATGAACAAGGCCTCCAAGAACTGTGGGATTGTGTGAAAAAAACGAATCTATGCTTGATCGGTGTAACTGAATGTGACGGGGAGAATGAATCCAAGGTGGAAAACACTCTTCAAGATACTATCCAAGAGAACTTTCCCAACCTAGCAAGGCAGGCCAACATTCAAATCCAGGAAATACAGAGAACACCACAAAGATATTCCTCAAGAAGAACAACCCCAAGGCACATAGTTGTCAGATTCAGCAGGGTGGAGATGAAGGAAAAAATCCTAAGGACAGCCAGAGAGAAAGGTTGAGTCACCCACAAAGGAAAGACCATCAGACTCACAGCGGATCTCTCGGCAGAAACCCTACAAGCTGGAAGAGAGTGGGGGCCAATATTCAATATCCTTAAAGAAAAGAACTTTCAACCCACATTTCTTATCCGGCCAAACTAAGCTTCATAAGTGAAGGAGAAATAAAATCCTTTATGGACAAGCAATTGGTGAGAGATTTCATCGCTACAAGACGTGCCTTACAGGAGCTACTGAAGGAAATACTAAACAGGGAAAAGAACAACCAGGACCAGCCACTGCAAAACTGCACCAAATGGTAAAGAATAAAGATGCAAGAAGGAGCCACGTCAATTAACAGTCAAAACAACCAGCCAGTAACAAAATGGCAGGATCAAATTCAAACACAACAATATTAACATTCAATGTAAATGGCCTAAATGCCCCAATCAAAAGTCACAGACTGGCAAACTGGATAAAAAGTCAAGACCCATTGGTGTGCTGTGTACAGGAGACCCATCTCACATGCAAAGACTCACATAGACTCAAAATAAAGCAATGGAAGAAGATTTACCAAGAAAATGGAGAGCAAAAAAAAGCAGGGGTTGCAATCCTAGTCCCTGATAAAATTGACTTTAAAACAACAAAGATCAAAAATGACAAAGAAGGACATTACATAATGGTAAAAGGATCAATGCAAGAAGAAGAGCTAACTATCCTGAATATTTATGCACCCAATGCAGGAGCACCCAGATACACAAAGCAAGTTCTTAAAGACCTACAAAGAGACTTAGACTCCCGCACAATAATAGTGGGAGACTTTAACATTCCACTGACCTTATTGGGCAGATCAACAAGACCAAAAGTCCACAAGCATATCCAGGAATTGAACGCAGATTTGGACCAAGCGGACCTAATAGACATTTACAGGACACCCCAAATCCAGAGAATACACATTCTTCTCAGCACCACATTGCACCTACTCCAAAACTGACCACATAATTGGAAGTAAATCACTCCTCAGCAAATGCAAAAGAACAGAAATCATAACAAACTCTCTCAGGCCACAGCGCAATCAAATTAGAACTCAGGATTAAGAAAAGCGCCCAAAACCGCACAATCACATGGAAATCAACGGTGGCTCCTGCGTGACCAATGGATAAACAAGGAAACGAAGGCAGAAATACAAATGTTCTTTGAAACCAACAGGAATGAAGACACAACATACCAGATCCTACGGGACACATTTAAAGCAGTGTCTAGAGGGAAATTTATAGCAATAAATGCCCACATGAGAAACAAGGAAGGATCTCAGATCAACACCCTGTCATCAAAATTGAAAGAGCTAGAGGAGCAAGATCAAAAAAACTCAAAAGCCAGCAGAAGACAAGAAATAACTAAGATCAGAGCAGAACTGAAGGAGATAGAGACACACACACTAAAAAAAAAGGTCAAAAAATCTATAAATCCAGGAGCTGATTTTTTGAAAAGATCAACAAAATAGACAGACCCCTAGCTAGACTAATAAATAAGAAAAGAGAGAAGAATTGAATAGATGCAATAAAAAACAATAAAGGGGAGATCACCATCGATTCCTCAGAAATACAAACTACCATCAGAGATTATTACAAACAGCTCTATGCACATAAACCAGTACATCTAGAAGAAATGAATGAATACCTGAACACTTGCACACTCCCAAGACTAAGCCAAGAAGAAGTTGAAACCCTGAATAGACCAATAACAAGGTCTGAAGTTCAGGCAGCAATTAATAGCCTACCGACCAAAAAAGTCCAGATCCAGATGGGTTCACAGCCGAATTCTACCAGACATACAAAGAGGAGCTGGTACCATTCCTGTTGAAACTATACTAAACAATACAAAAAGAGGGAATCCTCCCTAACTCTCTCTATGAGACCAACATCATCCTGATACCAAAATCTGGTAGAGACACAACTAAAAAATAAAACTTCAGGCCAATATGCATGATGAACATCAATGCAAAAATATCCAATAAAATACTGGCAAACCAAATCCAGCAGCACATCAAAAGCTTATCCATCATGATCAAGTAGGCTTCATACCGGGGATGCAAGGCTGGTTCAACATATGCAAATCTATAAACATAATCTACCACATAAACAGAACCAAAGACAAAAGACACATGATTATCTCGATAGATGCAGAGAAGGCCTTTGACAAAATTCAACAGCGCTTTATGCTAAAAACTCTCAATAAACTAGGTGTCGATGAAATAAAAGCTATTTATGACAAACCCACAACCAATATCATACTGGATGGGCAAAAATTAGAAGCATTCCCTTTAAAAACTGGCACTAGACAAGGATGCCCTCTCTCACCACTCCTATTTAATGTAGCACTGGAAGTTCTAGCCAGAGCAATTAGGCAAGAAAAAGAAATAAAAGGCATTCAATTAGGAAAGGAGGAAGTCAAGTTGTCCTGATTTGCAGATGACATGAATCATATATTTAGAAGACCCCATCGTCTCAGCCCAAAACCTCCTTAAGCTGATAAACAACTTCTGCAAAGTCTCAGGATAGAAAATCAATGTGCAGAAATCACAAGCATTCCTATACACCAATAACGGACAGACAGAGAGCCAAATCATCAGCAAAGTCCCATTTACAATTGCTACAAAGAGAATAAAATACCTAGGAATACAACTATCAAAGGAGGGCAAAGATCTCTTCCAGGAGAACCACAGACCACTCATCAAGGAAATAGGAGAGAACTACAGACCACTCATCAAGGATAGGAGAGAACTACAGACCACTCATCAAGGAAATAGGAGAGGACACAAACAGATGTAAAAACAGTCCATGCTCATGGTTAGGAAGAATTAATATTGTGAAAATGGCCATACTGCCCCAAGTAATTTATAGATTCAATGCTATCCCCATCAAGTTACCATTGACCTTCTTCACAGAACTGGAAAAAAAACACTTTAAACTTCATATGGAACCAAATGAGAGCCCATGTAGCCAAGACAATCCTAAGCAAAAAGAACAAAGCTGGAGGCATCATGCTACCTGACTTCAAGCTATACTACAAGGCTACAGTAATCAAAACAGCATGGTACTGGTACCAAAACAGAGATATGGACCAATGGAACAGAGGCCTCAGAAGCAATGCCACACATCTATAACCATCTGATCTTTGACAAACTAGATAAAAACAAGCAATGGGGAAAGGATTCCCTGTTTAATAAATGTTGTTGGGAAAACTGGCTAGCCACATGCAGGAAGATGAAACTGGACCCCTTCCTTACACCTTATACAAAAATTAACTCCAGATGGATTAAAGATTTAAATATAAGAACTAATACCATAAAAACCCTAGAAGAAAACCTGGGCATTCAGGACATAGGCATAGACAAGGACTTCATGACTAAAACACCAAAAGCATTGGCAACAAACGCCAAAATAGACAAATGGGACCTAATTAAACTCCAGAGCTTCTGAACAGCAAAAGAAACAATCATTAGAGTACACCGGCAACCAACGGAATGGGAAAAAAATTTTGCAATCTACCCATCAGACAAAGGGCTAATATCCAGAATCTACAGAGAACTAAAGCAGATTTACAGGAAAAAAAAAATTTTTTAAACCCCATTCAAAAGTGGGTGAAGGATATAAACAGACACTTTTGAAAAGAAGACATATATGAGGCCAACAAACATATGAAAAAATGTTCATCATCACTGGTCATTAGAGAAATGCAAATCAAAACCACATTGAGATACCATCTCATGCCAGTTAGAATGGCGATCATTAAACAATCTGGAGACAACAGATGCTGGAGAGGATGTGGAGAAAAAGGAACACTTTTACACTCTTAGTGGGAGTGTAAATTAGTTCAACCATTGTGGAAGACAGTGTGGTAATTCCTCAAGGATCTAGAAATAGAAATTCCATTTGGCCCAGCAATCCCATTACAGGGTATATACCCAAAGGATTATAAATTGTTCTATCATAAAGACACATGCACACATATGTTCATTGCGGCGCTGTTTACAATAGCAAAGACATGGAACCAACCCAACTGCCCATTGATGATAGACTGGACAAAAAAAAGTGGCACATATACACCATGGAATACTATGCAGCCATAAAAAATGATGAGTTCGTGTCCTTTGTAGAGACATGGATGAACCTAGAAACCATCATTCTCAGCAAACTGACACAAGAACAGAAAACCAAACACCGCATGTTCTGACTCATAGGCAGGTGATGACAATTAGAACACTTGGGCACAGGGAAGTAAACAACACTGACAGGGCTGGGTGGGGGGTAGAGGAGAGGGGAGGGAGAGAGCAGGGGAGATGGGGGGAGGAGGGGGAGGGATAACACTGGGAGAAATGCCTGATGTAGGCAACGGAGGCGGGGCGGGGGGGTGGAGACAGCAAACCACCATGGCATGTATGTACCTATGCAACAATCCTGCAGGATGCAGGATGTGCACATGTACCCCAGAGCCCAAATACAATAAAAATTTTTTAAAAACTACTTTGAGCACATCATCTGGTATCCCACCCATATATATTATTGCAATTATTTTTTTTCAGGTCTGACCTGAGTAAACATTTAATAAAATCCCTTATTGATTTGTTCAGGGATGATCATTTATTTTGTGTCAGGCATTGGAGCAGATGGTAAGGCTACCAGGATGCCTGTAGTCCCAGCTACTTGAGAGGCTGAGGCAGGAAAATTGCTTGAACCCAGAAGACGGAGGTTGCAATAAGCTGAGATCGCACCACTGGACTCCAGCCTGGGCGACAGAGTGAGACTCTGTCTCAAAAAGAAAAAGAAAGAAAAGGAAAATGTTGGATATAGCACTCAATTTACAGCACAGTGTGCTTTACACAATGATTCTGACAGCTTCTAGGCCTGAAAATGTCCTGTCTCATGTTATTTATTTATTCATTCATTCATTCATTCATTTAGACAGCATCTCCATCACTCAGGCTAGAGTGTAGTGGTATGACCATGGCTCACTGCAGCCCCAACCTTCCAGGCTCAAGCAATCCTCCCCACTCAACCACCCAAGTAGCTGGGACTACAAGTGCACATCATCACAACCAGCTAATCTTTTTTTTTGGGTGGGGACTGAACCCCACTGTGTTGCCCAGGCTGGTCTCTATCTCCTGGGCCTCAAGCAATGCTCCTGACTCAGCCTTCCAAAGTGCTAGAATTATAAGCATGAGCCACCTTGCCTGGCCGAAATGTCCTCTCTTGATACTGGTGGTGGTAACATGGAATATACATATGTGTTGGAAATAGATGCTCAGTGCTGCAAAGAGAAATCAACACTGAAACAAAGGATCTCTCATCAAAACAATTTTTACTTCCTATAAGAAGGCTACCCTCTCTAGCCATCTTGCAACGAGAGTACAAGGAACAAGGGAAAAGCAGACATATTTATCCCTTACGCATTTGGGGTTGTCCTTACTGCTGTGTCTGATCTCCATTGGCTGGAGTCAGACCTCACGATTTAAACTAAAACCCGATTGGCCAATAACCTAAACCTTTTCTTTTCTTTTTTAACTTAAAACTTTTCGAAACAGGTAAGTCCAAATAAGGAAGGGGCACAGGCTGCGAACTGGGACATGCCTGTGAGCACGTCCGGCGCAGATTATCTTAAAGTACAAGGACAGACTGTTCTATGTGCCTAACATCATGTCTAACAGCTACGTAGGATCGGGCTTAATAAACAGTTATTAGCACAAAGCAAGAAGGCTTTATTCTTTCACAAGAAAGGAAACTCTGAAGAGGAACTTTTTACTTCCCGTAATCATCAAGCCATATGCGAAGGGTTATGCATTTATTTACCTAGGTTTTAGCACCTGGAACCCTTTTCCACCCTTGCAACCATCCCCAACTCCAGCTGTTAACTGACCCTCTCAGTCTCCAAGGCTTTCTGTCCACACTTTAAATTCGCCCCGAGGGGTTAGCACACCTTTTTCCTTAAAGGGCCAGGTAGTAAATACTTTGTTTTGCAGGCCAGAGGGTCTCTGCCCTGGCAACTCAACTCTACTATGGCAGCGGGAAAACAGTCATAGACGGCACAGAAAGAAATGAGCATGGCTCTGTTACAGGGGTGGGGTCGGGGTCCAGACCCCCCAGAGACAGTTCGTGGATGTCAGGCATGAAAGCAAGTTTATTAGGAAAGTGAAGGAATAAAAGAGGGTGGCTGGTTGCCCATTTTTATGGTTATTTCTTGATGCTATGCGAAAAGAAGAAGTGGATTCTTCATGCCTCCTTTCCTTAGGCCATAGAGGGGAACTTCCTGACGCTGCCACGGCATTTGTAACTGTCATGGCACTGGTGGGAGCGCGGCAGTGAGGATGACCGGAGGTCACTCTCGTCACCATCTTGGTGTCGGTGGGTTTTAGATGGCTTTTTTTTTTTAATAATCTTGTAGGAAGAGATATATTCTGTCTTTTTTTAATTCTTTTAGCATTCTGTACACTGACAAGAGGTACAAAAAAAAAAATGACTGAAACTGAAATGTGAAAGAACACTTCACAATTAAATCTCCAATTGTAGACATTTATCTTACTCACGTCAGTGAAAAATCACCAGTTATAAAAATGACAAATTACGTCACAAAAGCAGCAAAAATTAGAAAAAATTCATTGAAAACTATATCTGGCTGGACAAGGTGGCTCACGCCTGTAATGCCAGCACTTTGGGAGGCTGAGGCAGGAGATTCAGACCATCCCGGCCAACACGATGAAACCCTGTCTCTACTAAAAATATTTTAAAAATTAGCTGGGCATGGTAGCGCATGCCTGTAGTCCCAGCTACTCAGGAGGCTGAGGCAGGAGAATTGCTTGAACCCAGGAGGCAGAGATTGCAGTGACCCAAGATCATGCCGCTGCACTCCAGCCTGGGCTACAATGTGAGACTCAAAAAAAAAAAAAAAAAATATATATATATATATATATATATATATATATCCAACTATGAAAAGTGTTGCTCTCTTGGTGTTTTCACATCCTTCTCTTCTGTGTACTGATGTACAACACGTTGTCCCCATACTCATTCTTCAGTTGTCCACTTACTTCTTCCGTCTGCTCGAGGGCTATACTCATGTAGCCATCCAGGCAAGCTAGGACCGCTGGATAATACAGTCCAGAGTTCAATTTCACCACTTCTAGTTGTCAGATCATTTGCCTTAAGAAGTCACTAGGGGTTTGCTTCCAAAGATTCATTTTAACAATCCTCGGAGGCAGGAAACCTGTGTTCTAATCCCAGCTCTGCTACTTAATTAGCTGCGTGACTTGCATAACTCATCATTTCACGTCTCGTGGTCCCAGGTTCCTCATCTCGCCGGCGGGATTCAGACCCTCACTACAGGTGCCCCACAAGCCCGGCCTCCACGGACTTCATCGAACCCTTAGCCGGCTTCTTTACCACGACTTGCTTTATCATCAGGGTCGTGATGACCTGTATTTGTGCCAACCTCCTGGCTCACCCTGTGATGAAGAATGCCTCAACCTCCTGGGAACGCAGCCCAGCAGGTGGCAGACTTATTTTACCCAGCCCCTATTCAACATGGAGTTGCTCTGGTTCAGACACCTCTGACAGTTCTGTGCCAATAAAACTTTATTTACAAGGAAACACAGGAAGCCAGATTTGGCCCTCAGGCAATACTTTGCTGGCCTCTAACATATTCCACGTTTTTCTTTTTGAAACAGATCTTGTTCTGTTGCCTAGGCTGGAGTGCAGTGGCATGATCATAGCTCACTGCAGCCCCAACCTCCTGGGCTCAAGGGATCCTCCTACCTCAGCCCCCCAATGGCTGAGACTACAAGCACGAACCACCAAACCCAGCTAATTTTTACTTTTTTATTTTTTTGTAGAGACAGGGGTCTTGCTATATTGCCCAGGCTGGTCTCAAATTTCTGGCTTGCAGCAGGCTTCCAACCTCAGGCTCCCAAAGCACTGGGATTCTAGGCATGGGCCACCATGCCTGGCCTATACCACATGCTGTTTCGTCTGTCTTTTCTGTAAAGTGAAACTACCTTGTATGCAAGGGCAAGTGATTCCATCCTGGTAACCTTGCCATCTGCTCCAATGCCTGACACAAAATAAATGTTCATCCGTGAACAAATCAATGAGTGAGTCAATTAATTGTTTACCCAGCTCAGACTTAAATGGGAAGAGGGGGAAAGCAAAATAGAATAACAGGAGGGCAGAGCAAAAGATGACCCCCAACACCACGTCGAACACCTCCCCAGGAACCCCCCTACCACAGGGGTTCTGGCTACTGCCTTCAACACAAGTTTGCCGACAGCAGGTTTCCTTTGGGGGTGATGAAAATGTTCTGAACTAAACAGAGGTGGTTAGCCACCCGTGAACACTTGGGGGCTCGAGACTCCGAGGTGATCACTTGGGATCACAGGTGGCTAACCACTTCTGTTTAGTTCAGAACATTTTCTATTTAGTTCCAAACTCCTGGCCTCAAAAAGCCTCCTGAGTGATCACAGGTGACTAACCACCTCTATTTAGTTTCAGGAGGCCAAGGCAGGAGGACCACTGGAGCCCAGGAATTCGAGATCAGCCTGGGCACCATAGGGGGACTTTGTCTAATTTTGTGTTGTTGGTTTTTTTTTTTAATGTTGTGGCGGTTGCCTAACAGTGCAAACGTACTGCCGTTAAACTGCTCTTTTTAAACTCATGTTTGGTTTTTTTTTTTGAGACAGAGTTTTGCTCTTGTCGCCGAAGCTGAAGTGCAGTGGCATGATCTCGGCTCACTGCAACCTCTGCCCCCCCGGGTTCAAGAGATTCTCCTGCCTCAGTCTCCCGAGTAGCTGGAATTACAGGCGCCCACCACCACACCTGGATGATTTTTTGTATTTTTAGTAGAGATGGGATTTCCCCATTTTGGCCAGGCTGGTCTCGAACTCCTGACCTCAGGTGATCTGCCCACCTCGACCCCCAAAGTGCTGGGATTACAGGCATGAGCCAATGCGCCCAGTCTTAAACTTATTGTTATGTTTTGTGAATTTCAGTTCAACTTTGTTTGTTTATTGAAATAGGGTCTCTCTCTGTCACCCAGGCTGGAGTGCAGTGACACGATCTCGGCTCACTACAGCCTCGATCTCCTGGGCACAAGTCATCCTCCCACCTCAGCCTCCTGAGCAGCCAGGATTACAGGCACCTACCTCCACTCCCAGCTACAGTTCTGTATTTTTTGTAGAGATGAGGTCTTACCGTGTTTTCCAGGCTGGCCTCAAACTCCTAGTCTCAAGTGGTCCTACCGCCTTGGCTCCCAAAGTGCTGAAATTAAAGGAAAGAGTCACCCTGCCTGGCTCAATTTCAAAAAGAAAAAAATTGATAGACAAATTTGAAAACTTTCGCTAAGAAGAAAAAACAGAGGCTCCCCCTGGCGGCAGTATGGAGAATAGACCACGCTACAGGCAGAAGTGGACCGTGATGGTCGTCCGGAAGCTGGAGGGTATACCTGAGTTCCTGAACTTCCGTTATTATACTTTCCTTAGTTCTATTATTTATGAAATATTTATCAGCCGGGCATGGTGGCTCATGCCTGTAATCCCAGCATATTGGGAGAACGAATCGGACAGATCACCTGAGGTCAGGAGATGGAGACCATCCTGGCCAACATGGTGAAACCCCGTCTCTACTAAAAATACAAAAACTAGCTGGGCGTGGTGGCACATGCCTGTAATCTAGCTACTCAGGAGGCTGAGGCAGGAGACTCGCTTGAACCAGGGAGTCAGAGGTTGCAGTGAGCCGAGAATATGCCACTGCACTCCAGCCTGAATGACAGAGCGAGACTCCATCTCAAAAAAAAAAAAAGACAAGAGACCCCAGGGTATAACTGATCACAGTTAACATCAGCACATCACATCATATATCCCCTTATAGGCTATACTCAAAAGGACACATCATTTCTGTGGAATTCCCGCCAGAAATGCATAACCACATATGCAGAGTAGTCCAATTCACAGTGACAAAAACGTAGAATCGTGCTTGCCAGGGACTGTGAGAAAGAAGGGAATGGGAAATTATCGCTCAGTGGGTACAGGGAAAGATGAAAACACCCAGGAGAAGGATAGTGGTGACAGATGCGTAACAGGGTGAAATGTACTTAATGTCACTGAACTGGGCACTTAAAAACTGTCCAGATGGGCTGGGGGCGATGGTTCACGCCTGCAATCCCAGTGCTTTTGGAGGCCAGGAGTTTGAGACCACCGTGGGCAACCCCATCTCCCAGTAGTAAGACTCCATCTCCAAAAAAAAAAAAAAAAAAAAGAAAAAAAGATTAAGATGGTACATTTTCACCAGGTGCTGTGGCTCATGCCTTTAATTCCAGCACTTTGGGAGGCCAAGGTGGGCAGATCACCTGAGCTCAGGAGTTGGAAACCCCTTCTCTGCTAAAGATAGAAAAACTGAGCATGGTGGTGCATGCCTGTAATCCCAGCTACTTGGGAGGCTGAGGCAGGAGAGTTGCTTGAACCCGGGAGGTGGAGGTTGCGGTGAGCTGAGATCGTGCCATTGCACTCCAGCCTGGAGCCTGGGCAACAAGAGCAAAACTCAATCTCAAAAAAAAAAAAAAAAAGATGGTACATTTTACATTGTGTATATTTTGCCACAATTAGAGAAAGAATTGTTTGGTTAGATGTGGTGGCTCATGCCTCTAATCCCAGCACTTGGGCGGCTGAGGCGGGTGAGGCAGGCAGATCACCTAAGGGGAAGAGATTGAGACCATCCTGGCTAACACAGTGAAACTCTGTCTCTACTAAAAATACAAAAAATTAGCCAGGTGTGATGGGACACACCTGTAGTCTCAGCTACTCGGGAGGCTGAGGCAGGAGAATGGCTGGAACCTGGGAAGTGGAGGTTGCAGTGAGCTGAGATCATGTCATTGCACTCCAGCCTGGGTGACAGAGCAAGACTCTGTCTCAAAAAACAAACAAACAAACAAAAATTAGCCAGGCATGGTGGCACATGCCTGTGACCCCAGCTACTTAGGAGGCTGAGGCATGAGAATTGCCTGAACCCGGAGGCAGAGGTTGCAGTGACCCAAGAACTAAGACAATCCCATGTAACAGAGGAGGAGATGAGGCCCTGTATTAGTCCATTCTCACATTGCCATAAAGAAATACCTGGCCGGGTGCGGTGGCTCATGCCTGTAATCCCAGCACTTTGGGAGACTGAGACAGGTGGATCACGAAGTCAGGAGTTCAAGACCAGCCAGGCCAAGATGGTGAAACCCCAGCTCTACTAAAAATACAAAAATTAGGGAGGGAGGCGCCAACATAGCCAAGAGAGGCCAGCACTTGAATGCAACTCCCAGCGAATGAGACTCAGAGGGCTAGAGGACTTCACGATTCCAAACGAGGAGCCAGGTTCTTTTCTGTGGGACTCATAAGCACCGAATTTAGGCCCAGGGAAGGAGCTGCAGGGCGAGAGCCGCCCAGGGGGGCAAATCAAGGTGGGGGGGGGCACGTCCCCAAGGTGCAGCTGGCTTAGAGGGTCGGAAGACTTCACCCCCTCGGTGCTCCGTTTCGGATCCTGTGCTTACCTCATCCCTCCTGCAACCCACGGTCCAGAAGAGTCCAGACAGTGGAAATCTGAGCAGCGGCTACAGCCAGGGGTGACAAACTGTCGCAGGAACCTGGGAGGGAGTTTCGACTAATGCCAGCAGGACGGACTGTCCCACAGAGGGAGGCAGAGTCCAACGCAGGGAAACAGACCCGAAGGCCTGGCAGGCCTCACCTCCACAGAGCTCAAACTGGAGCCCTCGCTAGAGAGCTTGGCAGCAAATACACCAGCTTGACCCCAACCAGGAAGACGGAGCTCTGGGAGAGGCGCCATTGGGAAGGTGGGGCCAATCGCACCTGCAAACAAACCCCAAGGAAGGACCACCCACCCAGCAACCTGACTGAACCCAAGAGAGCCCAGCAGCGGCCTCTACAGGCCACAAAATATACAGCTCCAACCTCAACAGAAAAAGTCCACTCAGAGACTCCTCCTGAAATCACCAACTTCAAAGATTAAAGGGAGATAAATCCACGCAGATGGGAAAAAACAGCACAAAAAGGATGAAACCATCAAAGAACAGAACACCTCTTCTCCTCCAAGGGATCACAACTCCTCACCAGCAAGGGAACAAAAAAGGAGAATGAATCTGATGAAGTGACAGAAGCCAGCTTCAGAAGGTGGGTAAGAACAAACTTCTCTGAGTTAAAACACCAGGTCCCAACCCAATGCAAAGAAACTAAGAACCTTGAGGAAATGTTAGACGAAATGCTAACTAGAATAACCAGCTTAGAGAAGAAAATAAACAACTTGATGGAGCTGAAAAACACAGCACAAGAACTTCGCGAGGCACACACAAGTTTCAACAGCCAAATAGATCAAGCAGAAGAGAGGATACCAGAGATAGAAGATCAAGTCAATGAAATAAAACGAGAAGCAAGATTAGAGAAAAAAGAGGGAAAAGAAATGAACAAGGCCTCCAAGAACTGTGGGATTGTGTGAAAAAAACGAATCTATGCTTGATCGGTGTAACTGAATGTGACGGGGAGAATGAATCCAAGGTGGAAAACACTCTTCAAGATACTATCCAAGAGAACTTTCCCAACCTAGCAAGGCAGGCCAACATTCAAATCCAGGAAATACAGAGAACACCACAAAGATATTCCTCAAGAAGAGCAACCCCAAGGCACATAGTTGTCAGATTCAGCAGGGTGGAAATGAAGGAAAAAATCCTAAGGACAGCCAGAGAGAAAGGTTGAGTCACCCACAAAGGAAAGACCATCAGACTCACAGCGGATCTCTCGGCAGAAACCCTACAAGCTGGAAGGGAGTGGGGGCCAATATTCAATATCCTTAAAGAAAAGAACTTTCAACCCACATTTCATATCCGGCCAAACTAAGCTTCATAATTGAAGGAGAAATAAAATCCTTTATGGACAAGCAATTGGTGAGAGATTTCATCGCTACAAGACGTGCCTTACAGGAGCGACTGAAGGAAATACTAAACAGGGAAAAGAACAACCAGGACCAGCCACTGCAAAACTGTACCAAATGGTAAAGAATAAAGATGCAAGAAGGAGCCATGTCAATTAACGGTCAAAACAACCAGCCAGTAACAAAATGGCAGGATCAAATTCAAACACAACAATATTAACATTCAATGTAAATGGCCTAAATGCCCCAATCAAAAGACACAGACTGGCAAACTGGATAAAAAGTCAAGACCCATTGGTGTGCTGTGTACAGGAGACCCATCTCATGTGCAAAGACTCACATAGACTCAAAATAAAGCAATGGAAGAAGATTTACCAAGCAAATGGAGAGCAAAAAAAAAAAAGCAGGGGTTGCAATCCTAGTCCCCGATAAAACAGACTTTTAACCAACAAAGATCAAAAGAGACAAAGAAGGACATTACATAATGGTAAAAAGGGCCGGGCGCGGTGGCTCATGCCTGTAATCACAGCACTTTGGGAGGCCGAGGTGGGTGGATCACGAGGTCAAGAGATCGAGACCATCCTGGTAAACATGGTGAAACCCTGTCTCTACTAAAAATACAAAAAATTAGCTAGGCATGGTGGTGCATGCCTGTAATCCCAGCTACCCAGGAGGCTGAGGCAGGAGAATTGCCTGAACCCAGGAGGCGGAGGTTGCGGTGAGCCGAGATCGCGCCACTGCACTCCAGCCTGGGTAACGAGCGAAACTCTGTCTCAAAAAATAATAATAATAATGATGGTAAAAAGATCAATGCAAGAAGAAGAGCTAACTCTCCTAAATATTTATGCACCCAGTACAGGAGCACCCAGATACATAAACAAGTTCTTAAAGACCTACAAAGAGACTTAGACTCCCACACAATAATAGTGGGAGACTGTAACACTCCACTGACACTATTGGGCAGATCAACAAGACCAAAAGTCCACAAGCATATCCAGGACTTGAACGCAGATTTGGAACAAGCGGACCTAATAGACATTTACAGGACACTCCACCCCAAATCCAGAGAATACACATTCTTCTCAGCACCACATTGTACTTACTCCAAAACTGACCACATAATTGGAAGTAAATCACTCCTCAGCAAATGCAAAAGAACAGAAATCATAACAAACTCTCTCAGACCACAGCGTAATCAAATTAGAACTCAGGATTAAGAAAAGCGCCCAAAACCGCACAATCACATGGAAATCAACGGTGGCTCCTGCGTGACCAATGGATAAACAAGGAAACGAAGGCAGAAATACAAATGTTCTTTGAAACCAACAGGAATGAAGACACAACGTACCAGATCCTACAGGACACATTTAAAGCAGTGTCTAGAGGGAAATTTATAGCAATAAATGCCCACATGAGAAACAAGGAAGGATCTCAGATCAACACCCTGTCATCAAAATTGAAAGAGCTAGAGGAGCAAGATCAAAAAAACTCAAAAACCAGCAGAAGACAAGAAATAACTAAGATCAGAGCAGAACTGAAGGAGATAGAGACACGAAAAACCGGTCAAAAAATCAATAAATCCAGGAGCTGGTTTTTTGAAAATAGCAACAAAATAGACAGACCCTAGCTAGACTGACAAAAAAACAAAAGAAAACCTAACACCACAAAAACCCTAGAAGAAAACCTAGGCAAAACCATTCAGGACATAGGCGTAAGCAAGGACTTTATGACCAAAACACCAAAAGCATTGGCAACAAAAGCCAAATAGACAAATGGGACCTAATCAAACTCCACAGCAAAAGAAACAGTCATTAGAGTGAATTGGCAACCAACAAAATGAGAAAAAATTTTGCAATCTACCCATCAGAAAAAGGGCTGATACCCAGAATCTACAAAGAACTAAAACAGATTTACAAGAAAAAAAATAACGAGCCCATTCAAAAGTGGGCAAAGGACATGAATAGACACTTTACAAAAGAAGACATACATGAGGTCAACAAACATATGAAAAAATGCTCATCATCACTGGTCATTAGAGAAATGCAAATCAAAACTACATTGAGATACCATTTCTTGCCAGTTAGAATGGCAATCATTAAAAAATCTGGAGACAACAGATGCCGGAGAGGATGTGGAGAAATAGGAACACTTCTACGCTGTTGGTGGGAGTGTAAATTAGTTCAAACATTGTGGAAGACAGTGTGATGATTCCTCAAGGACCTAGACATAGAAATTCCATTTGACCCAGCAATCCCATTACTGGGTATATATCCAAAGGACTATAAATCGTTCTACTATAAGGACACATGCACACGAATGTTCATTGCAGCACTGTTTACAATAGCAAAGACCTGGAACCAATCCAAATGCCCATCGATGATAGACTGAACAGGGAAAATGTGGCACATATATACCATGGAATACTATGCAGCAATCAGAAACAATGAGTTAGTGTTCTTTGTAGGGACATGGATGAACCTGGAAACCATCATTCTCAGCAAACTGACACAAGAACAGAAAATAAAACACCACATGTTCTCACTCATAGGTGGGTGTTGAACAATGAGAACACATGGACACAGGGAGAGGAGCATCACACATTGGGGTCTGTAGGGGGGAAATAGGGGAGGGACACCGGGGGGTGGAGAGTTGGGGAGAGATAGCATGGGGAGAAATACTAGATATAGGTGATGGGGAGGAAGGCAGCACATCACATTGCCATGTGTGTACCTATGCAACAATCTTGCATGTTCTTCACATGTACCCCAAAACCTAAACTGCAATAAAAAAATTGAAAACAAAAAGGAGAGAAGAATTGAATAGATGCAATAAAAACACAATAAAAGGGAGATCACCACCGATTCCTCTGAAATAGAGACTACCATCAGAGATTATTACAAACAGCTCTATGCACATAAACCAGTACATCTAGAAGAAATGAATGAATACCTGAACACTTGCACACTCCCAAGACTAAGCCAAGAAGAAGTTGAAGCCCTGAATAGACCAATAACAAGGTCTGAAGTTCAGGCAGCAATTAATAGCCTACCGACCAAAAAAGTCCAGATCCAGATGGGTTCACAGCCGAATTCTACCAGACATACAAAGAGGAGCTGGTACCATTCCTATTGAAACTATACTAAACAATACAAAAAGAGGGAATCCTCCCTAACTCTCTCTATGAGACCAACATCATCCTGATACCAAAATCTGGTAGAGACACAACTAAAAAATAAAACTACAGGCCAATATGCATGATGAACATCAATGCAAAAATATCCAATAAAATACTGGCAAACCAAATCCAGCAGCACATCAAAAAGCTTATCCATCATGATCAAGTAGGCTTCATACCGGGGATGCAAGGCTGGTTCAACATATGCAAATCTATAAACATAATCTACCACATAAACAGAACCAAAGACAAAAGACACATGATTATCTCAATAGATGCAGAGAAGGCCTTTGACAAAATTCAACAGCGCTTTATGCTAAAAACTCTCAATAAACTAGGTGTCGATGAAATAAAAGCTATTTATGACAAACCCACAACCAATATCATACTGGATGGGCAAAAATTAGAAGCATTCCCTTTAAAAACTGGCACTAGACAAGGATGCCCTCTCTCACCACTCCTATTCAATATAGTATTGGAAATTCTTGCCAGAGTAATTAGGCAAGAAAAAGAAATAAAAGGCATTCAATTAGGAAAGGAGGAAGTCAAGTTGTCCTGATTTGCAGATGACATGATCGTATATTTAGAAGACCCCATCGTCTCAGCCCAAAACCTCCTTAAGCTGATAAACAACTTCAGCAAAGTCTCAGGATATAAAATCAATGTGCAGAAATCACAAGCATTCCTATACACCAATAACGGACAGACAGAGAGCCAAATCATCAGCAAAGTCCCATTTACAATTGCTACAAAGAGAATAAAATACCTAGGAATACAACTATCAAAGGAGGGCAAAGATCTCTTCCAGGAGAACCACAGACCACTCATCAAGGAAATAGGAGAGAACTACAGACCACTCATCAAGGAAATAGGAGAGAACTACAGACCACTCATCCAAGAAATAGGAGAGAACTACAGACCACTCATCCAGGAAATAGGAGGGAACTACAGACCACTCATCCAAGAAATAGGAGAGAACTACAGACCACTCATCCAAGAAATAGGAGAGAACTACAGACCACTCATCCAGGAAATAGGAGGGAACTACAGACCACTCATCCAGGAAATAGGAGAGAACTACAGACCACTCATCCAAGAAATAGGAGAGAACTACAGATCACTCATCCAGGAAATAGGAGAGAACTACAGACCACTCATCCAGGAAATAGGAGAGAACTACAGACCACTCATCCAAGAAATAGGAGAGAACTACAGACCACTCATCCAGGAAATAGGAGGGAACTACAGACCACTCATCCAAGAAATAGGAGAGAACTACAGACCACTCATCCAAGAAATAGGAGAGAACTACAGACCACTCATCCAAGAAATAGGAGAGAACTACAGACCACTCATCCAGGAAATAGGAGGGAACTACAGACCACTCATCCAGGAAATAGGAGAGAACTACAGACCACTCATCCAGGAAATAGGAGAGAACTACAGACCACTCATCCAGGAAATAGGAGAGAACTACAGACCACTCATCCAGGAAATAGGAGGGAACTACAGACCACTCATCAAGGAAATAGGAGAGAACTACAGACCACTCATCAAGGAAATAGGAGGGAACTACAGACCACTCATCCAGGAAATAGGAGAGAACTACAGACCACTCATCAAGGAAATAGGAGGGAACTACAGACCACTCATCAAGGAAATAGGAGAGGACACAAACAGATGTAAAAACAGTCCATGCTCATGGTTAGGAAGAATTAATATTGTGAAAATGGCCATACTTCCCCAAGTAATTTATAGATTCAATGCTATCCCCATCAAGTTACCATTGACCTTCTTCACAGAACTGGAAAAAAACACTTTAAACTTCATATGGAACCAAAAGACAGCCTGTGTAGCCAAGACAATCTTAAGCAAAAAGAACAAAGCTGGAGGCATCATGCTACCTGACTTCAAAGTATACTACAAGGCTACAGTAGTCAAAACAGCATGGTACTGCTACCAAAACAGAGATATAGACCAATGGAACAGAGGCCTCAGAAGCAATGCCACACATCTATAACCATCTGATCTTTGACAAACCAGACAAAAACAAGCAATGGGGAAAGGATTCCCTGTTAAATAAATGTTGTTGGGAAAACTGGCTAGCCATATGCAGGAAGCTGAAACTGGACCCCTTCCTCACACCTTACACAAAGATTAACTCCAGATGGATTAAAGATTTAAACATAAGAACTAACACCATCAAAACCCTAGAAGAAAACCTGGGCATTCAGGACATAGGCATAGACAAGGACTTCATGACTAAAACACCAAAAGCATTGGCAACAAATGCCAAAATAGACAAATGGGACCTAATTAAACTCCAGAGCTTCTGAACAGCAAAAGAAACAATCATTAGAGTAAACCAGCAACCAACGGGATGGGAAAAAATTTTCACAATCTACCCATCAGACAAAGGGCTAATATCCAGAATCTACAAAGAACTAAAGCAGATTAACAACAAACAAACCCATTTAAAAGTGGGTGAAGGATATGAACAGACACTTTTCTTTTCTTTCTTTTTTTTTTTTTTAAAGATGGGGCTTCACCATATTGGTCAGGCTGGTCTTGAACTCCCGACCTTGGGTGATCCACCCGCCTTGGCCTCCAAAGTGCTTGGATTACAGGTGTGAGCCACCACGCCTGGCCGAACAGACAGTTTTCAAAAGAAGACAAATATGTGGCCAACACACATATGAAAAAATGCTCATCGTCACTGGTCATCAGAGAGATGCAAATCAAAACCACATTGAGATACCATCTCACGACAGTTAGAATGGCGATCATTAAAAAATCTGGAGACAACAGATGCTGGAGAGGATGTGGAGAAATAGGAACACTTTTACACTCTTGGTGGGAGTGCAAATTAGTTCAACCATTGTGGAAGACAGTGTGGCGATTCCTCAAGGACCTAGAAATAGAAATTCCATTTGACCCAGCAATCCCATGACTGGGTATATATCCAAAGGATTATAAATCATTCTATCATAAAGACACATGCACACGTATGTTCACTGCAGCCCTGTTTATAATAGCAAAGACCTGGAACCAACCCAAATGCCCATCAATGATAGGCTGGACAAAAAAAAAATGTGGCACATGTACACCATGGAATACTATGCAGCAATAAAAAAACGATGAGTTCATGTCCTTTGTAGAGACATGGATGAACCTAGAAACCATCATTCTCAGCAAACTGACACAAGAACAGAAAACCAAACACCGCATGTTCTCACTCATAGGCGGGTGATGAACAATGAGAACACTTGGACACAAGGAAGGGAACAACACTCACAGGGCTAGGTGTGGGGGGGTTAATGGGAGGGGTGGGGGGAAAGTGGGGGTTAGGGAGGAGGGGGAGGGATAACACTGGGAGAAATGCCTGATGTTGGCAAAGGTGAAGGGGGATGGAGACAGCAAACCACCAGGACATGTATGTACTTATGCAACAATCCTGCAGGATACAGGACGTGCACGTGTACCCCAGAGCCCAAATGCAATTAAAAAAAAATTAGCTGGGCATGGTGGCAGGCACCTATAATCCCAGTTACTTGGGAGGCTGAGGCAGGAGAATCTTTTGAACCGGGAAGCAGAGGTTGCAGTGAGCCAAGATCACGCTACTGCACCCCAGCCTGGGCGACAGAGCCAGACTCCATCTCAAAAAAAAAAAAAAGAAAAGAAAGAAATACCTGTGACTAGGTAATTTACAAATAAAAGAGGTTTAATTAGCTCTTTAACCCACGGTACAGCCGCAGTTCCACAGGCTGTACAGGAAGCATGAGCTGGCATCTGCTTGGCTTCTGGGAAGACCTCAGGAAACTTACAGTCACAGCCGAAGGTGAAGGAGGGGAAGCAAGTGTGTCTCATATGGCCAGAGCAGGAGAAGAGAGAGTGAGGTGGAGGTGTTACACACTTCCACACAGCCAGATCCACGATAACCCACACACTATCTAGCACCAAGCGGGGATGGTACTAAACCATGAGAACTCCACCCCCAGGATCCTATCATCTCCCACCATGCCCCACTTCCAGCACTAGGGACTACAGTCTGACATGAGATTTGCAGGGGACACAGATCTGAACCATATCAGGACCAGAGAAGTTAAGGAGCTTTCCCAAGGCCACACAGCCAAAAAATGGCAGATATAAGGCTCCAACCAGACAACCCACTGCCACAGTCTACCCCTCCATCCCTATACTATGCCGCCTCTAAAAGTTAAGCAATTTCCCATTTTACATTTCACTGATTTAATCACAGATTTGTGTCCCCATAATTCCCTATTGTAAACCCAAACAACATTCTTCCAGCAACTTATTTGAATAACGTGTGTAGGACAGAAAGAAGTGACAGCTTGAAACTACTCTAATTTTACTTACGAATAATTGAGGTTGATTCATGCTGCTTTCTAAAAAACTGGTAATCCTCTTGGTTTTACAGGATGCCAAATTTGTCACATACGTCTCTTACAATTTCTACGATTCTCTCTCGAAAGCAGTACTCAAAAGCAGACAGAAAGATAGCGTACTCAGCGAGGGATACTCCAAGACAGGAGAAAGTTAACTTTCCCAGAACAGATGGAAAGAGCCAAAAAGGAAGAAGGAAAATGAAGGAGGAGCTTCCAGGAGAAAGACACATTAGTGTTCTATGTCACAAACTCTATTAGCAGAGTATAAAAAAAAATAGGCCAGGTGCAGTGGCTCATGCCCATAATCCCAGCACTTTCAGAGGCCAAGGCGGGTAAATCAACTCTGAGGTCAAGAGTTTGAGACCAGCCTGGCCAACATAATGAAACTCTGTCTCTACCAAAAATACAAAATTAACCAGGCGTGGTAGCGCAAGCCTGTAATCCCAGCTACTCTGGAGGCTGAGGCAGGAGAATCACTTGAACCCAGGGGGCAGAAGTTGTAGTGAGGTGAGATTGCGCCACTGCACTCTAGCCTGAGCAACAAGAGCAAAACTATGTCTCAATAATAATAATAATAACAATAGGCCAGGTATGGTGGATCACACCTGTAATCCCAGCACTTTGGGAGGCTGAGGCAGGTGGATCACAAGGTCAAGAGTTCAAGACCAGCCTGGCCAACATGGTGAGACCCCCATCTCTTCTAAAAAAAATGCAAAAAACGTTAGCCAGTCATGGTAGCAGGCACCTGTAATCACAGCTGCTCAGGAGGCTGAGGCAGAGAATTGCTTGAACCCAAGAGGCAGAGGTTGCAGTGAGCCAATATCACACCACTGCACCCCAGCCTGGGTGACAGAGTGAGACTCCATCTCAAAAATAATAATAAAGCTGGCTTGGCATGGTGGCTCACACCTGTAATCTCAGAACTCTGGGAGGCCTAGGCAGGAGGGTTACATGAAACCAGGAGTTCAAGACAAGCCTAGGCAATATGGCGAGATACCTGTATCTATGAAAAATTTTTTCTTTTAACAGGCAGGCATGGTGGTGGGAAACTGAGGGAGGAGGATTGCTTGAGCCCAGGAGGTTGAGGCTGCAGTGAGCCATGATAACAAAGACCCAAAAAGGTAGCAGTTTAAAGAACATCCAAGCGGCCAGGTGCAGTGGCTCACGCCTGTAATCCCAACACTTTGAGAGGGTGAGGCAGGTGGATCACAAGGTCAGGAGTTCAAGACCATCCTGGTCAACATGGTGAAACCCTGTCTATACTAAAAATACAAATAAAATAGCTGGGAGTGGTGGCGCATGTCTATAATCCCAGCTACTCAGGATGCTGAGGCAGGAGAATTGCTTGAACCCAGGAGACAGAAGATGTAGTGAGCCGAGATCGTGCCACTGTACTACAGTCTGGCAGCAGAGCTAGACTGTCTCAAAAAAAAAAAAAAAACCTCTAGCTTGAATTTTCCTCAGGTAACTACTTTGAGGTAAGTGGTACTAAAGGACATAAAAGCTTCTCTTTTATTTACTTCTTTTTTTTTTTGAGACAGTCTCACTCTGTCGCCCACGCTGGAGTGCAGTGGTACAATCTCAGCTCATTGCAACCTCCACCTCCCAGTTTCAAGCGATTCTCCTGCCTCAGCCTCCTGCCTCAGCCTCCGAGTAGCTGGGATTGCAGGCATGTGCCACCACGCCCAGCTAATTTTTATATTTTTAGTAAAGACAGAGTTTCACCATATTGGCCAGGCTGGTCTCAAACTCCCGAACTCAGGTGATCCGCCCACCTTGGCCTCCCACACTGCTGGGAATACAGGCATGAGCCACTGCACCTGGCCCCAGCTAATTTTTGTATTTTTAATAGAGACATAATTTTTCCATGCTGCCCAGGCTGGTCTTGAACTCCTGAGCCCAAGTGATTCGCCCTTCTCGGCCTCCCAAAGTGCTGGGAATATAGGCATGAGCCACCTCACTCGGTCAAACGCTTCTTTCTGCTGGGTCATCTGGGAGGTAGCTTCTTGCTATTTCTTGTTCTACCAAGGTTTTCATTGCTGAGGATTGCCATAACAACGTCACAAACTGGGTGGCTTAACACAACAGAAACGCATTCTCTTACTGTTATGGTAGCCAGAAGTCAGAAATCAGGGTGTCGACAGGGTTGGAGGATTCTTTCTCACCTCTTCCAGCTTCTGGGAGCCCCCGGCACTCCTTGGCTTGTGGTTGCATCACTCTAATCCTTGCCTCCATCTTCACATGGCCATTTTCCCTTTATCTCTCTCTGTCCTCTCCTCTTCTTGTAAAGTGGCCACTAGTCAGGCCAGGCATGATGGATGGCACCTGTAACCCCAGCACTTTGGGAGGCTGAGGCAGGAGGATTGCTTGAAGCCAAGAGGTGGAGGTTGCAGTGAGCAGAGATGGCGCCATTGGACTCCAGCCTGGGTGACAGAGCAAGACTCCATCTTGGGAAAAAATAATAATAATAAATTTTTTTAAAATAAGTCTCTTGCTCACAAGAGGATAAATGATAGGCATGGTTTCAACATATTTTTCTAATAGCAGTAAGATGGGACATTCAACACTTTAGCCTCTTTTTCCCCTTGGCTATATATTTTTGTGTCACTTCCTGGAATTAAGAGCATATTGTGGACCAGGTATGGTGGCGCACGCCTGTAATCCCAGCTATTTGGGAGGCTGAAGCAGGAGAATCACTTGAACCTGGGAGGAGGAGATTGCAGTGAGCTGAGATCACACCATTGCACTCCAGTCTGAGCAACAGAGTGACACTCAGTCTCAAAAAAAATGGAAAGATGCCAGGCATGGTGGCTCAAGCCTGTAATCCCAGCACTTTGGGAGGCCGAGGCAGGTGGATCACAAGGTCAACAGATCGAGACCATCCTGGTCAACATGGTGAAACCCCGTCTCTACTAAAAAGACAAAAAATTAGCTGGGCATGGTGGCGCATGCCTGTAGTCCCAGCTACTCGGGAGGCTGAGGCAGAAGAATTGCCTGAACCCAGGAGGCAGAGGTTGCGGTGAGCCAAGATCGTGCCATTGCACTCCAGCCTGGGTAACAAGAGCGAAACTCCGTGTCAAAAAAAAGAAAAAAAAATGGAAAGGAAAGGAAGGGAAGAAAAGGAAGAAAGGAAGGAAGGAAGGAAGAAAGAGAGAGAAAGAAAGAAAATGAAAGAAAGGAAGGAAGGAAAGAAGGAAGGAAGGGAGGGAGGGAGGAAGGAAGGAAGGAAAAGGAAGAAAGGAAGAAAAGAAAAAGAAAGAAGGAAACAAAGAAAAAGAAAGAAACAAAGAAAGACATCAAAATGAAGGCCATAGTTTAGATTCACCTACCAAGGCCAATCAAGAAAAAGAAAGAAACAAAGAAAGCCATCAAAATGAAGGCCATAGTTTAGATTCACCTACCAAGGCCAATCACCCATAACCACACAATCAAAGCTTCTCATCCTGATTCCCCTGAAATGCTAGCTCTAATCATAAATGAAACAGGAAAATGTATGTTTTACATTCTTTTTTTTTTTTTTTTTTGGGATGGAGTTTCGCTCTTGTTACCCAGGCTGGAGTGCAATGGCACGATCTCAGCTCACCGCAACCTCCACCTCCTGGGTTCAGGCAATTCTCCTGCCTCAGCCTCCTGAGTAGCTGGGATTACAGGCACGTGCCACCATGCCCAGCTAATTTTTTGTATTTTTAAGTAGAGTCGGGGTTTCATCATGTTGTCCAGGATGGCCTCGACCTCTTGACCTCGTGATCCACCCACCTCCGCCTCCCAAAGGGCTGCGATTACAGGCGTGAGCCACCGTGCACGGTCACGTTTTACATTCTTTTCAGCATGATTCAGTGAAATTAAACCAATTGTCTATAAACAAATGAGCTTAAACGGCTCTATTTGTCTTAAAAGAACTTAATGTAGGCTGGCTGCAGAGGCTCATGCCCGTAATCCCAGCACTTTGGGAAGCCGAGGCAGGCAGATTACCTGAGGTCAGGAGTTCAAAACCAGCCTTGACTAACATGGTGAAACCCCATCTCCATTTAAAAAAAAGAAAAAAGAACTTAATGTAAAACAGCCAATCACAAAAAAAAAAAGCTCAAAATACTTCCTCATTTATGCCTTATAAACTTGCCCTAACTGGTGTAAGAGAACTTATTACTTGAAGTCGTGAAGTTTCCCAGATCAAGATATGTACTTGCTGTATGACAAAGAACTTTTAAAATTTTTTCTAATTTTATTTATTTTTTATTTTTTATTTTTTTGAGACAGAGTCTTGCCCTATCACCCCAGCTGGAGTGCAGTGGCATGATCTCGGCTCACTGCAACCTCTGCCTCCTGGGTTCGATTCTCAAACCTCAGCCTCCTTAGTATCTGGGATTACAGGCACCTGCCACCATGCCACCAAAATATAAATATATAATTTTTATATTTTTGGTAAAGACAGAGTTTTACCATGTTGGCCGAGCTGGTCTCAAACTCCTGACCTCAGGTGATCCACCCACGTCGGACTCCCAGAGGGCTGGGATT
Organism: Callithrix jacchus; assembly: GCF_049354715.1. Taxonomy (NCBI): domain Eukaryota; kingdom Metazoa; phylum Chordata; class Mammalia; order Primates; family Cebidae; genus Callithrix; species Callithrix jacchus. The sequence continues at coordinate 12,542,851 of NC_133523.1, forward strand.
ACAGGTGTAAGCCATGGCACCTGGCCTGATTATATTTAGACACAAAAAGTATCGTGTGCAGAAGACAGATGGTACACACAGAAGCTTCATGCAAACAGAATAAAGCGTCCTCTCTAAAAGACAAATTAGAAGGTGCCCTATCTTTCAACTTGCAGAACACAGCTTAACCTGGACTTCAGCCCCATTCTCATGCCTTCAGCCAAGCACACTTGTTCAGTGGACAACCTACACAACCGTACACAGTCTGACTATGTCTGTATGCAACAACAAAAACAACAGGCCAGGCGCGGTGGCTCGCCCCTGTAATCCCAGCACTTTGGGAGGCCAAGGTGGGCGGATCACAAGGTCAGAAGTTCCAGACCAGCCTGGTCAATATGGTGAAACCCCGTCTTTACTAAAAATACAAAAATTAGCTGGGATGGTGGTGGGCGCCTGTAGTACCAGCTACTCAAGAAGCCGAGGCAGAAGAATCGCTTGAACCCAGGAGGCGGAGGTTTGAGTGAGCCGAGATCGCTCCACTGCACTTCAGCCGGGGCGACAGAGCAAGATTTCTCAAAAAAAAAAAAAAACATAAACTAAACAAAACAAAAAAATAAAGTGAAGCGCAAAGAGGATCCGGTATCCAAATGTGTTTTATATAAAATGAATCGTTTTCAGTGCACTGAGGAAGTTTTCTATTTAAAGAAATCCTGCTGTGAACTCTTTTGTGAAGAATATTTTCCTAATGGAAATTAGTCACCAAAATGAGTCATTTCTGCAAACTTTAGGCTTGAGGTTTTGCCTAAGCAAGATCTGGCCGGAGAAGTGAGACAAATTAAAGATGCCGCAAATAAATTGCAGAGTACTCAAAGGCAAAAGAGGAAAGAAAAAAAAAATGACACGTGTATATGAACCGCATTGACACAGTGGTCTCCACCAGCGCCTAATCATGGACGAGAGCCTCCTGTTTGTGCTTGTCCTTTGATCGAGACACGCTTCAAGTCAGCTTCTGTCCTCTGTCCAAATGGGGAGGGAACGAACTAACAACAACAATTAAGAGAAGGTTGGCCCAGTGAAAGCAAGTTGCCATTTAAGAGCCAAATAAAGGCGTGGCCACGTTCTGGCCCCGCCCCCCGGTCTCCCTGACAACCGCGCCGGCGCCTGGGCGGAGCTTCGGTCTCACAGACAGCCTCCCACAGGCCACGCCCACACATGCCTCGGGCTGAACCTTGCCGGGCAGCGAATTAGGATCCGGGGGGCCCAGGACGGATAAGAAAACTTGTCTGGGTGCCCACTTGGTACTGAGCGCTCTTGGGAGGGCTCTGGAGAAGATCATCGCCTCGCAGGGTAGCTCCCTCCCTCAAAGGTTCGAATCATGGTCCAGTTCTCTGGTCTCCCAGCCTCTGTTTCCCCATTTGTAGGAAAGGGATTCACAGCCTCTATCTCAGAGGCGGCTTTGGGGATTCAGAGAACTCAGAAGAGGGTAGGCTCTGTGGTGAGCGCTGGGTACGACTTCAGGGTGGGAGTGGTGGGGCAAAGTGTTGGTCCCCCACAGCAGCCCGAGGAGGTAGTATTATGGTCCTTATCTTACAGGGAAGGAAACTGAGGTCCAGAAAAGTTATGACTCTCCCCAAGGGGCTTGCCTGGCAGGACATGAAGGGGAAGGGTCCTGCCATGGGGTAACCCTCACTGGAGAATCCACAGGTGGGAACCATCACACCTACCTAAATTTTGTATTTTAGTAGAGGCGGGGTTTCACCACGTTGGCCAGACTGGTCTTGAACTCCTGACCTCAAGTAATCCACCTGCCTATTCCTCCCTGGATAGGATACAGCCATGAGCCACTGCGCCTGGCCTAAAAAAATGCATGCCTTTTTAAACAATACCTTTGCTGGAAAATTCTTAAGTCCACTTGGCATCTCCATCTTAGTCAAAGGGCCCATTAACTTTCTGTTCAAACTGAGCTCCTATTTTCATTTCTGGGTGTTTTGTTTTGTTTTTTTTTAAATTTATTTGAGATAGAGTTTTGCTCTTGTTGCCCAGAAGTGCAATGGTGCGATCTCGGCTCACTACAACCTCCACCTCCTGGGTTCAAGCGATTCTCCTGCCTCAGCCTCCCAAGTAGCTGGGATTACAGGCATGTGCCACCATGCCCGGGTAATTTTGTATTTTTGGTAGAGATGGATTTCTCCACGTTGGTCAGGCTGGTCTCGAACTTCTGACCTCAGGTGATCTGCCTGTCTTGGCCTCCCAAAGTGCTGAGATTACAGGCATGAGCCAGCATGCCCGGCCGATTTCTGGATTTCTAAACCTTGACGCTACTGGTATTCAGGGCCAGATCAATCTTTGTAGTGCAAAGGCTATCATGTGCACTGTCAGAAATTGAGCAGCATATCCAACCTCTACCCATTAGACACCAGAAACACTCCCTCCCAGTCCAAGTTGTCACAACCAAAAATGTCCCCAGACGTTGCCCCTGGAGGTTTCAAGATGGCTCCTGTTGAGAAACACTGGCCATGAGCCAAGAATTAAAAGCAATACATCTGTTTGCTTTCACTAAACAGATTTGAATTCTTTATTTTATTTTATTTTGAAAGGCAGGAACTCACTCTCTCCCCCGGGCTGGAGTACAGTGGTGCAATCATGATTCACTGTAGCCTCCAATTCCTGAGCTCAAGGAATCCTCCCACCTCAGCCTCCCTCATAGCTGGGATTATACACATGCACCAACCTCACTTGGCTTATTTTTGTATTTTTTGTAGAGACAGGGTCTCACTATGTTGCCCAGGGTAGTCTCAAATTCTTGGCCTCAAGAGATCCTCTCACCTCAACCTTCCAAATTGTTGAGATTCCAGGTGTGAGCCATCATGCCTGGTCTTGAATTCTTTAACCATTGTCCTCTACCAGAAAGTATACGCTATATGAATTCTCTCACTGTAGAGATTCTTTTCATTTAGAGGCAGAGTCTCACTCTGTCACCCAGGCTGGAATGCAGTGGCGAAATCTCGACTCACTGCAACCTCCGCCTCCCAGGTTCAAGCAATTCTCCTGCCTCAGCCTCCCAAGTACCTGGGATTACAGGAGCACGCCACCACGCCCGGCTAATTGTGCTTTTAGTAGAGACAGGGTTTCACCACGTTAGCCAGGATGGTCTTGATCTCCTGACCTCGTGATCCACCGGCCTTGGCCTCCTAAAGTGCTGGGATTACAGATGTGAACCACCACACCCAGTCTTTCTTTTTTTTTCAAGACAGGTTCTCTATCACCCAGCCTGGAGTGCAGTGCTGCAATCATAGCTCACTGCAGCCTCAACCTCCTGGGCTCAAGGGGTCCTCTCACCTCAGCCTCACGAGTGCTGGGATTACAGGCGTGCACCACCATGCACAGCTAATTGGTTTTCACTTTAGTTTTGGTTCTCTTTGTATAGCTGAGGCTGTGCTTTGTTGCCCAGGCTGGTCTCAAACTCCCTTGGGCTCAAGTAATCCTCCCACCTCAGCTTCCCAAAGTGCTGGGATGACAGGCATAAGCCTCTGCACCCAGCCGAGATTCTTAAAATAGCCACGTTTTCTGGAAACTGGTTGACCCAATGGATTATATGAAACACAATGGATGATTGTAATCAACAGTTCAACTGATGAGTGGATCTAGCCCTGGCAAAGAATCAGGAGGCCTCAGTGGGACGAAATGGCTCACGCCTGTAATCCCAGCACTTTGGGAGGCCGAGGTGGGCAGATCACCTGAAGTCAGGAGTTCAAGACCAGCCTGACCAATATGGTGAAACCCCGACTCTACTGAAAATCCAAAAATTAGCCAGTTGTGGTGGTACACACCTGGAATCCCAGCTACTCGGGAGGCTGAGGCAGGAGAATCGCTTGAACGCAGGAGGTAGAGGTTGCAGTGAGCCGAGATCGTGCCATTGCACTCCAGCCTGGGCAACAGAGCCTCCCGGACTCTGCCTCAAAAAAAGTAGGAGACTTGAGTCTGTCCCCAGTTCTGCCATTATAAGCTCTGTGACATTATCACTTAACTTCTCCCTGGACTTGTTTTCCCCTCTGTCAAATGAGGATGTTGAGGTGATTTCTAAGGACTTCAAAACATCCAGATTCAGTGGGCAAGGTGGCTCACGCCTATAATCCCAGCACTATGGAAGGCCAAGGTGGGCAGATCACGAGGTCAAGAGATCGAGACCATCCTGGCCAACATGCTGAAACCCCATTTCTACTAAAAACAAAAAATTAGCTAGGTGTGGTGGCGCACGCCTGTAATACCAGCTACTCAGGAGGCTGAGGCAGGAGAATCGCTTAAACCCAGAAGGAAGAGGTTGCAGTGAGCCGAGATCACACCACTGCATCCAATCTGGCAACAGAGTAAGACTCTGTCTCAAAAAAAATAAACACCCAGATTCTGTAGGATGCTCCCTCCCCTCCCCAACCAGAAATTATTTAAGCCACCCAGCCACTCCTCCCAATGCCCTCTCTTTTTTTTTCCAGCTCCCGAGCCCGGTCCCCTAAACACATCTTTCAGAGTCAGCTCTTCCGAGCTGCGTTACCACTCAAACTTGTGATTATTCCCACTTCTAAGGAGTAAACTACAGCAGTATTTAACACAGCAGTGGAGCAGCGGCAGGGCTCCTTTGTGGGAAATTACTGTGTTTAAGCACAAGACACCCTGGGCTTTGCCTGCAGAAAAATCAAATTTAAAACTGGCCTCGGGTTTTAAATTACAGATGAAGTGGCTCAGGCCTGTAATCCTGGCACTTTGGGAGGCTGAGGCGGGTGGCTCACAAGGTCAGGAGTTCAAGACCAGCCTGGCCAAGATAGCGAAACCCCATCTCTACTAAAAACACAAAAAAAAATTAGCCAGGCACAGTGGCAGGCACCTGTAATCCCAGCTACTTGGGAGGCTGAAGCAGGAGAATCACTTGATCCCGGGAGGTGGAGATTGCAGTGAGGCGAGACTGCGCTGTTGCACGCCAGCCTGGGTGACAGAGTGACACTCCATGTCAAAAAAAGAAAAAAAAACTGGCCTCTTGCTCCATGATATGGTGCATATTTTAGGAATGTCTCAAGTCTCGAATATCCAAGGAAACTAGGATATCCCAGTATCCTCAGTTCTTCTGACCTGGCTAATATGCATACAAACAGCCACAGCCTCTCCCTTTAATTAATTCTCTACAGCAGCCACCTCCTTTGCTTTTTTTTTTTTTCCTTTTCTTGAGATGGAGTTTCACTCTGTCACCCAGGCTGGAGTGCAGCGGCACAATCTCGGCTCACTGCAGCCTCCGTTTCCCAGGTTCAAGGAATTCTCCTGCCTCAACCTCCCAACTAGCTGGATGATAGGTGTCCGCCACCATGCCTGGTTAATTTTTGTATTTTTAGTAGAGACCGGGTTTCACCATGTTGACCAGGCTGGTCTTGAGCTCCTGACCTCAAGTGATCCGCCTACCTCAGCCTCCCAAAGTGCTGGGATTACAGGTGTGAGCCACCGCGCCTGGCCCAATTCTATCTCGTACTTACCCAGATACTCCGTACTCCCTCATTTCATTGATTGATTGATCCATTCGGTGTATTTACTGAGTGCTATTGCATAGCTCTAAATGTTGCGAGTGGAGTGATAAACAAAATAGGCAGTCTTTGCTCTATTTTTTTTTTTAAGAGACAGGGACTCAGCTCTGCACAGTGGCTGACGCCTGTAGTCCCAGCACTTTAGGAGGCCGAGGCGGGTGAATCACCTGAAGTCAAGAGTTTGAGACCAGCCTGGGAAACATGGCAAAATCCCGTCTCTATTAAAAATACAAAAATTAGCCAGGCATGGTGGCATGTGCCTGTAATCCCAGCAATTTGGGAGGCTGAGGCAGGAGAATTGCTTGAACCTGGGAGGAAGAGGTTGCAGTGAGCTGAGATCATCCCACTGCGTTCCATCCAGCCTGAGGAACACAGCAAGACTCCATCTCAAAAAAGAGAGAGAGAGAGAGAGAGAGAGAGAGACAGAGTGTGTCTCGCTCTGTCACTCATGCCGGAGTGCAGTGGCACAATCATAGCTCACTGAGCCTCGAACTCCAGGGCTCAAGTGATCTTCCTGCCTCAGTCTCCACTGTATCTGTGACTACAGGCACATGACACAACACCCAGCCTAGTTTTTAAACTTTTTTATTGTAGAGAGAGCATCTCACTATCTACCTGTGTTCTTTGTAGAAAAAAAAAAGAGAGAGCATCTCGCTATGTTGCACACACTGGTCTTGAGCTCCTGGGCTCATACTGGGATTACGGCATGAGCCACTGCGCCTGGCCACTTCCCTGCACTCTTCAGCTTTTGTTCTAGTGTCTTCGGTTTGGATTATACTGATCAGACCATCTTCAAGGAGCAGGATCCCAATTCTTCAAGTTCCTGTTCTTCCCATGTAGTCATAGAATCTTCTGGCCCATTATCCCAGTCCATCCACAGTGGAGTACATAGAAAAGCAGGTGGATGCTCACTGGGTGCAGCGGCTCACGCCTGTAATCCCAGCACTTTGGGAGGCTGAGGCGGGCAGATCACCTGAGGTCAGGACTTCGAGCACAGCCTGGCCAGCATGGTAAAACCCCATCTCTACTAAAAATACAAAAAGTAGCTGGGTGTGGTAGTGGGTGCCTGTAATCTCAGCTACTAGGGAGGCTGAGGCAGAAGAACTGCTTGAACCTGGGAGGCAGAGGTTGTGGTGAGTCGAGATCGTGTCACTGCCCTCCAGCCTGGGTGACAAGAGCAAAACTGTGTCTAAAAAAAAAAAAAAAAGGCAGAATATCTTAAAGTGGGGGCTTACAGGTCATAGATAGATTTAAACATCTTCTAGGCTAGCTGTTGTGGCTCATGCCTGTAATCTGAACACTTTGAGAGTCCGAGGCAGGAGGATCACCTGAGGTCAGGAGTTCAGGGCCAGCCTGGCCAACATGCTGAAACCGCATCTCTACTAAAAATACAAAAATTAGCCAAGGTGTGGTGGTGCGCACCTGTGAGCTTAGCTACTCAGGAGTCTGAGGCACTCCAGCCTAGGCGATAGAGCGAGACTCAGTCTCGGAAGATAAAAACAGAAAACGATTTCTGCTTTGCAGTGGGTTAAGGAAGAGCAGCTTTGTTTAACAATTTGGGGTCAGTAGGAAAATGTCAGCTAGTTAGGGGAAGTTTCTCCAAGCCACTCAGGAGGAAACGGGGAACAAAAAGGAGACAGCTAAAGTTTAGTCTTCACTTCCCCCTTATCTGGGCTCTATGTGCCATTGGCTTTATTCAGTGGGGTTCCAAGCCCCTGAAAGACAATTCAGGGACATGTGTTAAGATGGTATCTTTCATTTCTATAAAAAAACCAAACATCTCTGGGACTGTAACTTCCTTAGCTTTTGTTTTAGGTCATTACAACTTTGTTGTTGAACAAGTTACTTATTTACTTCTCAGGCCTAGCTAGGTGCCTGGAATTTCCGCTGAAGGAACTCAGGAATTTCCTTTATTTCCATGCTTGGGGTCACCTAAAAAAAGGGGATCCCTACTCTGTCTCAGGGTCTCACTCTGGCCCACTCCCAAACACCATACCCTTGTACTTGTTAAAGATTCCTCTGCGGTCTCATGGTCTTTAAGTTGAAGGCATTCAACCCAAAACAGTATAGCTCAGAGGATAAGGGAACAAGGTATAGCATGAGCAGTCGTAGGTCAGCTCCTCCACCTCTCACTAACCATGTCACCTTGAGCCAGTTACTCAAACCTCTCTGGGCGTGTCTCATCATCTGTAAAACAGAAATGATGAAAAGTATCCACGTTCTAGGGGCATTCTCTGGGGTTATGCATGTAGGTGAGTACCGAGTATTGCTCAGTGGTGCCTAGTGAACAGAGAGCACTCAACATGCAGCACCATGGTTCTATGAGAATTCACTTGTCAGTAGAGCCGGCTTTGGAGCAGAGGTGGAGCTTGGTACTGAATAATATAGCAGGAGTAACAGTAGCAATATCGTGATCACTTCTGACCCTGCTTTTGAGACATTGCCAATTGAAGTGTCTCCTTCATTGCTGAGAGAAGGTGTTCTTTCTTCTCTGAATCCCCCAGACCTGACATATAGCAGGTGCCTAATGAACAGCTGTTGAATGAACACAGATTCTGTTAGGCTCTACAGGGCATAAAAGTAAATTCAGTATGGGCACGGTGGCTCACGCTTGTAATCCCAGCAGTTTGGAAGGCCAAGGAGGGCAGATCACCTGAGGTTAGGAGTTTGAGACCAGCTGGCCAACATGGTGAAACCCCATCTCTACTAAAAATATAGGCCAAGTGCGGTGGCTCACGCCTGTAATCCCAACACTTTGGGAGGCTAAGGCAGGCAGATCACGAGGTCCAGAGATCAAGACCATCCTGGCCAACATGGTGAAACCCCATCTCTATTAAAAATACAAAAATTAGCTGGGCATGGTGGCATGTACCTGTAGTCCAGCTACTCAGGAGGCTGAGGTAGAAGAATCACTTGAGCCCGGGAGGCAGAGGTTGCAGTGAGCTGAGATTGTACCACTACACTCCAGCCTGGTGACACAGTGAGACTCTGTCCTGAGGGAAAAAAAAATTAGCCAGGTGTGGTGGTGGCTGTCTGTAATCCCAGCTATTTGGGAGGCTGAGGCAGGAGAAATGCTTGAACGCAGGAGGCAGAGGGTGCAGAGAGCCAAGACCACGCCACTGCACTCCAGCCTGGGCAACAGAGTGAGACTCCGTCTCAAAAAAAAAAAAAAGAAAAAAAGTAAATTCAAAAGCCATTCACCTGTGCAGAAGGCAGGGCCAGGCTACTTTGGAGGCCCCAAGAGAAGTTATCCACCCACTTCTGAAAAAGGCCAGACGGTAAATATTTCAGACTCTTTGGGCTCTCTCTTACTCTGCTGCAACCATTCAATTCAGCCCTGTTGCAGCCATAGACAGTACGTAAATGAAACAGATAAATGAATGGGCCCTGCTGTTGTAGGCAGGTGAAAAATGGCTTCCCTTCACCTTTATAGGATCTTTGGCTGGTCTACGAATTAAACTGACATGTAAACATAACAAAAGCCATATTTAATTATGTACCTATGCAGGAGAGTCCCATAAAATACGAGACTCCGAAAAGGATCAGAGCGGCTGGGCACAGCCGCTCAAGCCCGTAATCCCAGCACTTTGGGAGGCCAAGGCAGGTGGATTACTTGAGGTTAGGAGTTCAAGACCAGCCTGGCCAACATAATGAAACCCCACCTCTACAAAAACTAGCCAGGCATGGTGGCGGGCGCCTGTAATCCCAGCTACTCGGGAGGCTGAGGCAGGAGAATCACTTGAACCTCAGAGGTGGGGGTTGCAGTGAGCTAAGATCATGCCATTGCATTCCAGCCTGGGCAACAGAGGGAGATTCCCTTTCAAAAAAGGAAAAAGAGGATCAGAGAAAAGAATAGGGGTTTGGGGCTTCTGGGAGGGTGGTGGCAACACAAGTTATGGGAGTGTGAGGGGACAAATTGTATGATGAAGAAAGTCTGTCTTGTTAAGCAAATAAAGTCTTGCAGGTAATAAAAATTGTCTCAGGCCAGACACGGTGGCTCAAGCCTGTAATCCCAGCACTTTGGGAGGCCAAGGCTGGCGGATCACCTGAGGTTGGGAGTTTGAGACCAGCCTGACCGACATGGAGAAACCCTGTCTCTACTAAAAATACAAAATTAGCCAGCGTGGTGGCACATGCCTGTAATCCCAGCTACTCAGAAGGCTGAAGCAGGAGAATCGCTTGAACCCGGGAGGTGGAGGCTACAGTGAGGCAGGATCGCTTGAACCCAGGAGGTGGATGTTGTGGTGAGCTGAGATGGCGCGATTGCACTCCAGCCTGGGCAACACGAGCAAAACTCTGTCTCAAAAAAAAACAAAGTTGTCTCAGAGCAGCCCTCAGAACAGATGACTGGGCGTGGTTTCACTGTTCCCTAGTTAATAAAACCGTGAGAAAGGATTCATCTTTCTTTCTGTGTTCAGGCAGATAAGATCAATTCAGTTCAGAGAAAACCCCTCCTTCCCTGCATTTGCTGTTCCCCCCAAGTGCCCTTATTTTGAAGCAATCAGCAGATCAAAATGCATATCACTGTATTCCAATAAAACTTTATTTATGGACGCTGAAACTGGATTTTTTAATTTTCACGAGTCACAAAATATCTTTTCCCCCACCTAACCATTTTAAAATGCAAAAACAGAGCAGTGGTTCATGCCTATAATCCCAGCACTTTGGGAGCCAGCGGATTGCTTGAGTCCAGGAGTTCGAGACTAGCTGTGGCAACATAGTAAAACCTTGCCTGTGCAAATAATTTTTTTTTTTGAAATGGAGTCTCGCTCTTGTTGCCCACGCTGGATAACAGTGGCGCAATCTGGGCTCACTGCAACCTCTGCCTTCCGGGTTCAAGCGATTCTCCGGCCTCAGACTCCCAAGTAGCTAGGATTATAGGCGCCCGCCACCACACCCAGCTAATTTTCGTATTTTTTTAGTAAAGACGGGGTTCCACCATGCTGGCCAGGCTGGTCTTGAACTCCTGACCTCGTGATCTGCCTGCCTCTGCCTCCCAAAGTGCTAGGATTACAGGCGTGAGCCACCGTGTCCGGCAGCAAATGATTTTAAAAATTAGCCGGGTACGGTGGCGCGCGCTTGTCGTCCCAACTATTTGGGAGACTGAGGTAGGAGGATCGCTTGAACCCAGGAGTTCGAGGCTGCAGTGAGCTATGACTGCGCCACTGCACTCCAGCCTGGGCGACAAAGACAGACCCTGTCTCAAAAATAGAAAATAAAAATAAATTGGACAAACAATTCTTAGCTCACTAGCCGTCCGAAAACACGGCCTAGTGCGCTTCGCGCCGCGGGCTATAGTTTGCTCACCCACGCTGACCCACTGCCGCGCACAGGAGAGCACTCTCGGGAGGGCGGTGCCAGGAGGTGGGCCTCGGATTGGGCCCCACGTACTGGGCGGGACAGATACGCCATCTTGACGTAAGCGCAGTTGGGCGGGGAATGCCCGGATTGGCCTACCCGGCGTCACAGAGCGCGCGGCATATCGGTATTCAGCCAATCAGCGCGGCGCTGTTGTCTCGCCCCGCCTCGCGCCGGCGTCTGGGTGGTGTGGAGAGGGCGCCCAGTTTCACAGAGCTCCCAGCGCTCACTTCCGGGCACGGTCGGGCCGTGACGTCGGGAGGAGGGCAGGTAAGTGCGGAGGATCGGGGAAGGCCGGGGTCCGGCCGCCGCCTCACCCTGGCCTCGGAGCCGCCTGGCTCGCCCGTCCGCGTTGCGGGACGCGGAGCTGAGGACCCGAGTTGGATGCCCGGAGCAGGCCCAGGTCCCAGCCACGACCAAAGTCCCTGAGGCCCCAGCTGAGACCCCCGACCCAAGTGCCCGGTTCCCGGCCCCATCCTAGCCCGCATCCATATTATGCCTGAAGGGCCCCTTGGTTTCCGCATCCGGAAAATGGGACCAATAAGTCCCCACCTCACCAATTTTTTTTTAAATGATCCTTGTAAAACCGTGAGCAGGAGAAATTACTAAACTGCCAACATTTAACTCGGTGTCAGGCGCTGCTCTAAATGCCTTAACCAACCATTTTACACATAAGGAAAGCGAGGCTTAGAGAAACAGTTTGCCCCAAGTCAAGCAGATGGGCAGCAGCACGGTGGCACTCCGAACCCGAGCTGTAAGCCCAGGACAAACAGGGTCGGTAATTACTTTTGCACGAAGGACCGGAGATACCTACACGCCCCGCCCCCCATAGCCCAGTCTGTCATTTACTGGGGCAGTAAAACCATCTTAAGACATGCACACCCTCACGCTCCCGTAAAAGGAATATTTTTGCTCTTTGCAGGCTCTTCCCGTGTGTTACTTGATTCACAGCAACCCCAGAAAGTCAGTCTTGTCGTCATCATTCGCCCTTTACCAGGGACGAAATACAACAAGCCCGGGGAAGTACAGACACTGACCAAGGTCACCCAGCTGAGTGGAGCTGGGATTCAAGCCCAGGGTGCCGTGACCCCTAACGCCTCAAGGGGCACTTACCTATTTTGTTGGCAAAAGTATTTTTAGGTTCGAACAGACCTTGGAATAATCTAAGCTAAGGGCCGTACTTTATAGTGGAGTATCCAAGACTAAGATGCGAGCAGAACAGTTTATATCCAGGACTTGGCACCACTGCCTCCCCGCCTCATCACATAGCCCCCACTCCATCAGAACCTCATTCATTTGCTTCTTTTCTCTTCTTTTTTTTTTTCTTGAGACGGAGTCTTGCTCTGTTCACCTAAGCTGGAGTACAGTGGCATGATCTCAGCCCACTGCAATTTCTGCCTCCCAGGTTCAAGCAATTCTGCCTCAGCCTCCTGAATATCTGGGATTACAGGTGTGTGCTACCATGCCCAGCCAAGTTTTGTATTTTTAGTACAGATGGGGTTTCATCATGTTAGCCAGGCTGGTCTTGAACTCCCAACCTCAATTGATCCACCTACCTCTGCTTCCCAAAGTGCAGGGATTACAGGCGTGAGCCACTGTGCCCAGTCCCTAAGAATGGTTTTACATTTTCTAGTCATTGGGGAAAAAAATCAAAAGAAGGATGCTTTGGGACAGGTGACGAGTATGTGAAGTTCAAATTTGTGTCAACAAAATTTATATTGGCATGCAGCTACATACGTTCCTTTATATGTTGTTTGGGGCTGCTTTCTAGCTACAAGGGCAGAGTTGAGTTGTTGGAGCAGAGATCATCTGTCCTAAAAAGCCAGAAATATTTACTGTCTCCCCCCTTGACAGAGAAACTTGGCCAATCTTTGTTCTAGAATACGCTTCACTGCCTCACAGCATCTCTCTGTAGTGTAAACTTGAACTTCCTTCTATTTGACCTAAAAGGCTCCCTTCCAAAACATGGGAGGGCATCTGACCACCCCTAGCTTGAGGAGCCCCCACATTTGTTAGCTGTGTCACTTGCACTGACTGTGGCCCTTACGGAGCCTCGATCAGTTCTCTCAGTCGCTCACCCCATTGACGTTTATCTGGGCCTGGCACTGTCCAGGTGTTGGGGTATGGTACAGTATAACCTGGCCGGGAGACATGAACAGACACAGGGGATGTGACCAGAACGCCAGGAAACAGGCCGGGCGCAGTGGCTCATGCCTGGAATCCCAGCACTTTGGGAGGATGAGGCAGGCGGATCATGAGGTCAGGAGATCAAGACCAGCCTGAGCAACATGGTGAAACACTGTCTCTACTACAAATACAAAAGTTAGCTGGGCATGGTGGCAGGCACCCATAATCCCAGCTACTCAGGCGGCTGAACGAGGAGAATCACCTGAACCTAGGAGGTGAAGATTGCAGTTAGCCAAGATCACGCGACTGCACTCCAGCCTACAACAGAATGAAACTCCCTGTCAAAAAAAAAAAACAACTCCAGGAAACTAGTGACTATGGATTGAGTGGTCAGATGAGTCTGTGTGTCTGTGTGTGTATGTGTGTTTTGAGATGGAGTCTCACTTTGTAGCCCAGGCTGGGATGCAGTGGCACCGTATTGGTTCACTTGAACCTCTGCCTCCTGGGTTCAAGCGATTCTCCTGCTTCAGCCTTCCAAGTAGCTGGGACTACAGGCACGCGCCACCGGGCCCAGCTAATTTTGTATTTTTAGTAGAGACGGGTTTCACCATTTTGGCCAGGATGGTCTCGATCTCTTAACCTCATGATCTGCCCGCCTCAGCCTCCCAAAGTACTGGGATTACAGGCGTGAGCCACTGCGCCTGGCTGTCCATATTTTAAAAGATCCCCTGGGCTGCTGTAGGGTGAGCAAGCATCGGGGGCAGGGCAGGAAACGAGAAGACAGCGCTGGCCCACGTGAGTGATGATGGGTGCTGGACTGGTCGGGGCCACAGAGAGATGAAAGTGTCAGATGTGATGGGTACACTGGCTGTTGAGTAGGCAGAACTCCTCTTTCTGAACAGACACACGCCGCTTTTTGGATGTCTGCAACGCCTGGCAGGAGTCTTGTGTGAGCCGGCTCCACCACACGGCCCACGACATCTTCGCAGGGAAGACAGTGGACCAGGAGGCCAGGACAGGGCAGTGTGCTCACAAGGCCAGTTTCTGATCGTCTGCCCTGAGGGTGAGGACCAGTAGGCAACTGCCAGGATGGTGAGTAGACAGCCTCGTGTGCCCTGGGCTCCTCTCCCAGTCTGTGTTGGACCCTGGAAGCAGCCCCTCCTCCCCTCCCACAGCTCTAAGATGATGCTTCCTATGTCGGGGTCACCCTCTTGATGCAGTGGGTCTGAAACGTTGCTGTGCACTAACATCACCCAGGGGTGCTTTTTAAATGTTTCCTTTGGTGTTTTTTTTTTTTTTCTAAGACAGTCTCACTTTGTCACCCAGGCTGGAGTGCAATGGCACGATCTTGGCTCACTGCAACCTCCACCTCCTGAGTTCAAGCAAGCACCTCCCACTAATTTTTATATTTTTAGTAGAGACCGAGTTTCACCATGTTAGCAAGGCTGGTCTCAAACTCCTGTCCTCAAGGAATCCACTACGCTCAGCCTAAATTTCCCCTTCCCCCTCCCCTTCTTTCTCTTTCTTTCCTTCATTTTTTTAAAAGGTAAAATTCATATAACATAAAATAAAACATTATGAGGCCAGGCGCAGTGGCTCGCGCCTGTAATCCCAGCAGTTGGGGAGGCCAAGGCAGGCGGATCATTTGAGATTAGGCATTTTGAGACCAGCCTGGCCAACATGGCATAACCCTGTCTCTACAAAAAATACAATTACTAAGCCAGGCATGGTGGTTCACGCGTGTAGTCCCAGCACTTTGAGAGTCCGAGACAGGTGGATCGCCTGAGGTCAGGAGTTCAAGACCAGCATGGCCAACATGGTGAAACCCCCGTCTCTACTAAAAATATAAAATTAGCTGGCCATGGTGGCAGGCACCTGTAATCCCAGCTACTCGGGAAGCTGAGGCAGGAGAATTGCTTGAACCCAGGAGGCGGAGGTTGCAGTGAGCTGAGATCACAGTGAGCCGAGATTATTCCACTGCACTCAGCCTGGGCAACAAAGGAAGACTCTATCTCAATAAAATAAATAAATAATCCAAAAAAAATGTTTTTAATGAGATTTGGGTGGGGACACAGCCAAACCAAATCAGCCTGTCTCTCAGTCATGTCTCTTCCGCTTTACAGGGTGAAAGGAAAGGGGTCAACAAGTACTATCCTCCAGACTTCAACCCCGAAAAGGTAAGAGCAGCTCCCTCCTCCAGCCCCACACTAGCAGAAAGGCCCACGTCATCCCCTCTTGGGGTTGGAGCTGCTGCTGTGGAAGGATGGGCGGCCCACAAGGTCTTTTTGTCCTCCGCTCGTTACATGAGGCTCGGGCTGTCTTCACTTCTGGGTGGTAACTGGGGCTCTCCTCAGGGACCTGTCACTCCATGTCCAGCAAGGAGCATAGTGTGTTTACAGCGGGGGCCCAGGATATGGCCAAGCGCATGGATGAGGATCCCCTGGCTCCCCAGCTCCAGCACCTCTGGCGTCCTGGTTGTCGCCTCTGCCTGGAATCTTTTCCTCCATTTCACCATACCCTCAGTTCCTTAAGGGCTTTCCTCACAGAGGTCCTCCCTGACCACTGTCTCGTTCTCTGTGGCATGGCAGAGCACTTTATATAACCTCACAGCCCTTAGAACTCCCTCACTTATTGTTCCTTTATTTGTGTCTTGTCCGTCTCCCCTACTAGAACATTCTCTCCATGAGGACAGAGCTGTTCATGGCTGTGTCCCCACAGGGTAGGTGCTCAGTCAGGGCCCGAGTCCATTGCCTAGTCCTGAGTATACGACTTTGGCCTTTGTATGCCAAAGTTTCTGCATATGTCAGAAGGGGAAAATAAAAGGAGCTGACCTCACAGAATCATTGAGGGATAAATCCTAACTACTCGAGAGGCTGAGGTGGGAGGATTGCTTGAACCCAGGAGGTGGAGACTTCAGTGAGCCATAATCATGCCACTGCACCCCAGCCTGGGCTACAGAGCCAGACTCTGCCACAAAAAAAAAAAAAATTAGGTGATACACATGAAGTCCCCAGGGAATGTTTGCCAGCCTTGTCACCTCACCTCATCTTCCCCATAAACCTGGAAGTAATGATGACCATTATACATAGTTGACAGACGGGGGAAACTGAGGCTCAGGAAGGCAAAACATGAGGTCACTCACTCAGGGTCCCCTGGCTCTTTCAGTTCATAAATGGGAATGGGGCTGGGCACAGTGGCTCGTGTCTGTAATCCCAGCACCTTGGGAAGCCAAGGCAGGCAGATCACGAGGTCAGGAGATCAAGACAATCCTGGCCAACATGGTGAAACCCAGTCTCTACTAATAAAGTACAAAAATGAGCCAGGCATGGTGGCAAGCACCTGTAGTCTCAGCTACTTGGGAGGCTGAGGCAGGAGAATCACTTCAACCTGGGAGGTGGAGGTTGCAGTGAGCCGAGATTGTACCACTGCACTCCAGCCTGGGTGACAGCAAGACTCCATCTCTAAATGAATAAATAGGAGGGGGACTATTGAAACTCACATTCCTGGTTCCAAGCACGTGTGTTCCAGTAAGACTTGGGTGCCTCCCGGATTGCTGTGAACACCAATGTGCAGGACATAAGAACGAGGCCTCTCCCACCTGTGAGGCACCTGTCCCAAACCAGTGGGGGTGGCAGAAAAGCATAAGCCCCCCAGCTCGGCAGCACTAATCCGCTCCCTCACCCTCTCCACACAGCATGGCTCTCTCAACCGGTACCACAACAGCCACCCGCTTCGGGAGCGGGCTCGGAAGCTGTCACAGGGCGTCCTCATCATCCGGTAAGGCCCAGTATCACCTGAGGACACCACTGTCCCGCCCCCTTCCTCCAGTCTCAAGGAGAATTCGGTGCCCATTGGCCCAATGCTACAGGGTCACTGTATGAGTCAGTTACTGCCACGTAAGAAAACAAGCATTTGTTATTGCTCACGTCTGCAGCTCAGCAAAATACCTCTGCTGGGGCTGGAAGGGCTGGGCAGGGCTGGGCAGGTCTTGGCTGCACTAGGCTGGGCTGATCGGGGCTGGGTTCCCATGTGTTTCAGAGCTGGCTGGCTGGGGACTGGATGGTCTAGCGGGGCCTTGACCTGTACAGCTGGGCTCTGCTCCATGTTGTATCTCATCCTGTAGCAGGCCAGCCTGGACTTGATCCCACAGGACTCTCAGAAAAGACAGTGATCGTGGCTGAGCGCAGGGGCTCACTCCTGTAACCCCAGCCTTTTGGGAGGCCAAGGCGGGTGGGTCACCTGAGGTCAGGAGTTTGAGACTGGCCTAGCCAACAAGGTGAAACGCCATCTCTACTAAATATACCAAAGTTAGCCAGGCGTGGTGGCTTGCACCTGTAGTCCCAGCTACTGACAAGGCTGAGGAATGAGAAACGCTTGAACCTGGGAGGCAGAGGTTGCAGTGAGCTGAGATCATGCCACTGCACTCCAGCTGGGCAACAGAGTGAGATTCAGTCTCAAAAAAAGAACAAAAAGGCCAATAATCATACCTGTAATCCCAGCACCTTGGGTGGCTAACACAGGAGAGGATCACTTCAGCCCAGACGGTCGAGGCTGTGGGGAGCCATGATTGTGCCACTGCACTCCAGCCTGGTCAACAGAGTGAGACCCTAGCCAAAAAGAAAAAAAAAAATTAAGAGTAAATAAATAAAGGAAAAGCTATCTCACTGCTGTGAAGTGGAAAGCCAGGATCCATGTCATACATACAACTGTGATAAAGAAATACAGCGATAACACAGCAGCTTTTCGAAACTCTAATCAGACACAGCTGCCTGGGGACAGCGCCCTGAAAACTGCTTCCTCCTTTGTTCAGAAGTTGGTTTCACTGACGTGGTGAGGTGTTAAAACAGCACCAACCAAGCACAATGGCTCACGCCTGTAATTCCAGCACTCTGGGAGGCCGGGGCTGGTGGATAAGTTGAGGCTGAGTTGGAGAACAGCCTGGCCAATGCAGAGAAACCCTGTCTCTACTAAAAATAGAAAAATTAGCTGGCTGTCGTGACGCACACCTATAATCCCAGCTATTTGGGAGGCTGAGGCAGGAGAATTGCTTGAACCCAGGAGGCGGAGGTTGCAGTGAGCCAAGACCACGCCATTGCACTCCAGCCTGGGTGACAGAGGAAGACTCTGTCTCCAAAAAAAAAAAAACAACTCACAGCAGCACCCAAGGGCGTTTGTCCCTGGACCTGGTCAGTCTGCTGTAGAGCAGGGCGGGAGGTTCCCACTCAGTTACAGTGGCTGTGATTCTTTCTCCTCCTCATGTCCATTTCCTGTGTAATGTGACTGTAGCAACTCCCATGAGGCAGGGGCAGTATAATGCCCCACCCCTCAAATCACAACAGCAACGGGAGTCGCAGGTGTGGAGACCCAGGGAGTGTCCAAGTGGACAAGTGCAAGTAAGATCCTGTCTGTCGTTGCAGATTTGAGATGCCCTATAACATCTGGTGCGATGGCTGTAAGAACCACATCGGCATGGGTGAGCCTCTGCCCGCCCCGTCCATTCATTCCCGAAAACATCAGACCCCTAAACTGCTGGGCGCCACTGGGGTGGGGGGTGGGAGGGTCCTGATCAGGAATGAGGGAGGAGACGGGCACACGAGCGACTGGCTGGCCGTGGAAGCCAGGCTCAGGCTTCCAATCCCATCTCTGACTCCTCCTAGTTGGGGAAACCTCAGCAAGTGACAGTGAGCCTCTTTGTGCCTCTGTTTACCCATCTGCAAAATTCAGATGGCAATGAAATAACCACCCCCACCCAACCCCCTTCCAGGTGTTCGCTACAACGCAGAAAAGAAGAAGGTGGGCAATTACTACACAACCCCCATCTACAGGTAAGGGCGGCTTGGGGGCATCATGGGAGCAGGTTGGGTGGCCACAGGTCGAGGGGGCTACAAAGAGCCTGGGTGGGAGGGAAGCCATTCCCTGCAGAACTCTCCTGGAAACCGCCCTGGCTTCTCAATCAGGGCGTGCCCCCAGCTCCAACCTTCCATGGCTCCCACCTTCCTCAGTAAAAGCCCAAGTCCTCTCCCCGGCTCACAAGGCCCTGCACACTCTGCCTATCCTTTCTCCACCCTAACCTCCTCCCACTGTCCCACACACACCCTATGGACACACCCACTGCTGTGCTTCCACCTGGAATGCTCTTCCCCAGGTAGCTCCAAGGCTCCTCCCTCATCTGGGGTTTCTGCTCAACCACCACCCCTCAGAGACACCTTTTCTGGCTTTTTTGTGTGTGTAGTTACATGGGTGAACTTTTTTTTTTTGAGACAGAGTTTTCGCTCTTGTCACCCAGGCTGGAGTGCAGTGGCGTGATCTTGGCTCACTGCAACCTCCACCTTCCAGATTCAAGCGATTCTCCTGCCTCAGCCTCCCGAGCAGCTGGGATTACAGACATGTGCCACCACGCACGGCTAATTTTTTGTATTAGTAGAGATGGGGTTTCACCATGTTGGCTAGGCTGGTCTTGAACTCCTGACTTCAGGTGATTCCCTCAGCCTCCCAAAGTGCTAGGATTACAGGCATGAGCCATCGTGCTTGGCTCAGAGACGCCTTTTCTAAAGTGAGACTCAACACCAGTTGCTTGTGCCCTTGCTGTCAAGGTGGCCCCTGCTGGGACGTCAGCCTGTCCCCAAGCAGGTTGGCTTCTCCACTACTCAGCAGTGTCCCCAGCAGCTGGCACTGAGCATGCCACAGGGAAGCCTGTCTTGGGCGAGTTTGTGGAATAAATGAACTAATGGACAAATGAATGGATGAACAAATGATGAATGAATTAACGGATGGATGGATGAGCAAATGAATGTATGAATGAATTTAACAAATGAATCAGCGAACCAACAAACGAATGCGTTAATGAATGAACAAATAAACTAATGATTGAATGAACTAAAAAAATGGATGCTGTGGCTCATGCCTGTAATCCCAGCACTTTGGGAGGCCAAGGCAGGTGGATCGCCTGAGGTCAGGAGTTCGAGACCAGCCTGGTCAACATGGCAAAACCCTGTCTCTATTAAAACTACAAAAAAATTAGCTGGGCATGGTGGCAGTGCCTGTAATCCCAGCTACTCGGGAGGCTGAGGCAGGAAAATCACTTGAACCTGAGAGGCAGAGGTTTCGGTGAGCAGAGGATGCACTGTTGCCCTCCTGGGTGACAAGAGTGAAGCTCCATCTCAAAAACAAAAAACAAAACGGACGAGTGAATGAATGAACGAACGAACGAACAGATGAATGGACAAATGAATAAGTCAACCGCAGCTCCACTGATAGAGGGTCCATTCTGGGTGCCCAGATGTGCCCCTTTTACCCATGGCTCTACACAGCACATAGTGGGTGCTCAGTGAATTCTTGTCAAATGAATCTTGTCCATTGGGTGGAAGGAAGCAGGCAGAGGTGACAGGGCTGTCCTGGGGCACAGCCTCAGCCTCCTGCCTTCTGCCCACCGCTCCCTCCAAGGTTCCGGATGAAATGCCACCTCTGTGTCAACTACATCGAGATGCAGACAGACCCGGCCAACTGCGACTACGTGATCGTGAGTGGCGCCCAGCGCAAGGAGGAGCGCTGGGACATGGCGGACAACGAGCAGGTGCTGACCACAGGTGAGCACCACCCACTTACCTGCCTGGGGGCCCCGGCCCTGAGTCTGCGCCGGGTCCCCAAGGCCCAGCCGAGCTCTGGTCGTTGCAGAACACGAGAAGAAGCAGAAGCTGGAGACGGATGCCATGTTCCGGCTGGAGCACGGCGAGGCTGACCGGAGCACGCTCAAGAAGGCGCTGCCCACGCTGAGCCACATCCAGGAGGCCCAGAGCGCCTGGAAGGACGACTTCGCCCTCAACAGCATGCTGCGGAGACGGTTCCGGGTGAGCGGGGACAGACACCGTGGGCTCAGGCCTGGGCCAGCCCTCGCCCCACTGCATCCTAGCTATGAGCAGACCACTGTACCTTCTGAGCCTCAGTTTCCCCATTTGCTACATAGTGATCATGCCCTGTCTTAATCCATTCTAGCTGCTATAATCAAAAAAAAAAAAACACAGACTGGGTAATTTATAAATAGTAGAAATTTGTCTGGGCATAGTGACTCACGCTTATAATCCAGCACATTGGGAGGATCACCTGACACCAGGAGTTCAAGACCAGCCTGAGCAACATAATGAGACCCCCCCCACCCCGCATCTCAAAATTTAAAAATAAAAAAATGGAAATTTAACTTTTTTGTTTTTTTTTTTTTGAGACAGTGGGTTTCTCACTCTGTCACCCAGGCTGGAGTGCATTGGCACAA
The DNA here is from genome assembly GCF_049354715.1 of Callithrix jacchus. Taxonomy (NCBI): domain Eukaryota; kingdom Metazoa; phylum Chordata; class Mammalia; order Primates; family Cebidae; genus Callithrix; species Callithrix jacchus. Next base: position 12,564,145 of record NC_133523.1, read on the forward strand.
TCTTGGCTCACTGCAACCTCCGCTTCCTGGTTCAAGTGATTCTCCTGCCTCATCCTCCAGAGTATTTTTAGTAGAGACGGGTTTTCACCATGTGCGTCACCATTTGGGGGACGGCCTCCCAAAGTGCGGGAATCCCCGCACTTTGTACAGTTGTGAGTTGGTACACCTGACCTGGCCACCACATTTTAAATGGAACCTCCCAGCCCACCCCCTACCCGACCGTCCTGCATTTTTTTTCTCCTTGTCACTGTCTCACCAGTAGATGGTCAGCTCCACCCAGACAAGGGTTATTCTCTACCTGTTGCTGTGTCCCCAGTGTCTAGAACAAAGCCTAGCACAAGGTGGGTGTCCCAGAAGTATCTGTGGAATGAGGCCACGTGTGGTGGTGCACACCTGTAATCCCAGTGCTTTGGGAGGCTCAGGTGGGAGGACTGTTTGAGGCCATGCTTTGGAGGCCAGCCTGGGCAACATGGTGAGACCCCATCTCTACAAAAAAAACATTTTTAAAATTTTATTTATTTATTTAGTTTTGAGACAGAGCCTTGCTCCATTGCCAGGCGCCAGGCTGGAATGCAGTGGCGAGACCTCGGCTCACTGCAACCTCCGCCTCCCCGGTTCAAGCAATTCTCCTGCCTCAGCCTCCCAAGTGGCTGGGACTACAGGCGAGTGCCACCAGGCCCAGCTAATTCTTGTATTTTTAGTAGAGACAGGGTTTTCACCATGTTGGCCAGGATGGTCTCGATCTCTTGACCTCGTGATCTGCCCACCTCAGCCTCCCAGAGTGCTCAGATTACAGGTGTGAGCCACCTTGCCCAGCCAAAAAACTTTTTTTTTTTTTTTTTTTTGAGACAGTTTCCCTCTTTCGCCCAGGCTTAAGTGCAGTGCCGCGATCTTGGCCCACTGCAACCTCCGTCTCCCGGATTGAATCAATTCTGCCTCAGCCTCCTGATTAGCAGGGACCACAGGCGCATGCCTCCATGCCCAGATAATTTTTGTATTTTTAATAGAGGCAGGGTTTTGCCATAATGGCCAGGCTGGTCTCAAACTCCTAGCCTCAAGGGATCCACCCACCTCGGCCTCCCCAAGTGCTGGGATTACAAGTGTGAGCCACCATGCCCAGCCTCTACAAAAATAAATGTTTTAATTAGCTGGGCGTGGTGGTGCACACCTGTAGTACTGGAAACCCGGGAGGCTGAGATGGGAGAATCACGTGAGCCCAGAAGGTGGAGCTGCAGTGAGCCATGATTGTGCCACTGCACTCCAGCCTGGGTGACAGAATGAGACCCTGTCTCAAAAAAGAAAAGTAAATTGAAGGATGGGCGCGGTGGTCACGCCTGTAATCCCAGCACTTTGGGAGGCTGAGGCGGGTGGATCATGAGGTCAGGAGTTCCAGACCAGCCTGACCAACATGGTGAAACCCGGTCTGTACTAAAAATACAAAAATTAGCCAAGTATGGTGGTGCACACCTGTAATCCCAGCTACTCGGGAGGCTGAGGCAGGAGAATCATTTGAACCGGGGAGACGGAGGTTGCAGTGAACTGAGATCATGCTACTGCACTCCAGCCTGGGCAACAGAGCAATACTGTCTCAAAAAAAAAAAAAGAAAGAGAAGTAAATGGAGACACTGAGAAGAGCTGGAGCAGTGCCCGCTAGCCCACAGAGGAGCTGGCTCTAACACACCTGCTGTCTCTGGTGTTCTTGGCCCCGACACAGGAAAAGAAAAAAGCCATTCAGGAAGAGGAAGAGAGAGACCAGGCCCTGCAGACCAAGGCGAGCCTGACCATCCCGCTGGTCCCGGAGACGGAGGATGACCGCAGGCTGGCGGCCCTGCTGAAGTTCCACACCCTGGACTGTGCGTGGGGTGCCTGGGAGAAAGTGGGCAGGGAGGCTCACAGTTGCCTGGAGATAGGGGAGTTCCTCAGCCATGAGTGGACTCTGGTCTAGCAGAGGGCAGTTCTGGACTTCCTCCCCTCCCGCCCCTGAAATGCCCTCTCTTTTCCTCCAGCCTACGAGGACAAGCAGAAGCTCAAGCGGACCGAGATCATCAGCCGCTCCTGGTTCCCCTCCACCCCCGGATCCGGCTCCAGCAGCAAGGTCAGCGCCGTCCTGAAGAAGCTGGCACAGAGCCGCAGAACTGCGCTTGCCACCTCCCCCATCACCGTGGGGGACCTGGGCATCGTGCGGCGGCGGCCTCGGGACGTCCCAGAGAGCCCACAGCATGCGGCCAACACCCCCAAGTGTGGAGAACCGCGGGTACCAGAGGAGACTGCCCAGGACAAGCCTGTGTCCCCCGGAGACTGTCCTCAGGAAACAGCTGAGACCCCTAAGTGCAGCGGGCTGAAGGGGCAGGAAGGGAGTCGTCAGGACAAGTCCCTTTCCCCAGCAGGCTCCTCCCAAGAAGTAGCTGACGCCCCAGACTCGCGGCACCCCTGCAGCCTCAGCTCCTCCCTCGTGGCGGACTACTCCGACTCAGAGAGTGACTGAGCCATCCCCAACCTGGGGACTGGACCTGCTCCAGAGGCCGCGACACACCCAGGAGGCCCCTCACAGACTGTAGACCCTCTGCTTGCCCACCAGCCCGGGGAGAGCTCAGACGCGGCCCCCTCCCCAGACCTCGCCTTCCTGCAACCATGGAGTTGTTATTTATTTTGGTCCTGGTGAGGATGTTTGTGCCTTGTCGGACTTCGTACATTAAAACCCTGTTTCTTTTTCCCTGTCCTGGGTTATTAGACAGGCCCTGCGGCTGCCCCCCAGCCCCTCCACTTGACCAACCTTGGCAGGCCTCTCATCAGCAAATGCTGGTATAGGGTCATAGCTATGACCACGGATGTGGTCCCCACCCAGAGTGACAAGAGTCTCAAGGTGGTGGTTCAGGTTGGCCAGGAATCAGGGCAGACTTCCTGGAGGAGGCAGCATGGGCCATGTGTGAAGGGTGAAAAGGAGGCCGGGCAGCAGAAACCACACACACAAGGCCAGGGAGGAGCATACAGGGTACCCAAGATCTGTGCCACATGCAGCAGGGGCAGGAACACACGGGCTGTTTATTATCCCAGCCCATGGAAAAGCCTTCTGTGCATGTTACTTTTAGGGTTTTCTTTTCGTTTTGTTTTTAAGAATGAGTCTCACTGTGTCGCCCAGGCTGGAGTGCAGTCGTGTGATCTGGGCTCACTGCAACTTCCACCTGCTAGGTTCAAGTGATTCTTCTGCCTCAGCCTCCCGAGTAGCTGGGACTCCCAGGCACTTGCCACCAAGCCCGGCTAATTTTTTATATTTTTAGTAGAGACGGGGTTTCACCATGTTGGCCAGGCTGGTCTCGAACACCTGACCTCAAGTGATCCACCCACCTCAGCCTCCCAAAGTGCTGGGATTCCAGGCGTGAGCAACAGCGCCTGGCCTGCATGTTAACTTTTGAATGAAACCGAGCACAAAGTGGCCCAGAAACAGCCATGCATTCTTCAAGGGATGCACGACCCCCCACTACCTCCCTCTGAACCTTGGAGAAGGAAGATCATTTAACAAATTCTATCGTTTGAACACTTGATGTTACCTTGCCACCGGGAAGACACCCCTAACTCTAGATAGCAGGCTGCTAAACAGGGCCTGGTACCCAGCGGGCGCCCCATCAATAGTGCCACTTTTGTGGTTCCGAGGAAGCGGCTCACTGCTTCCGAGCTTGGCAAGAGACCTGGAGTGGGCTCGGTCCCTTAGGCGGTGCCTCCTGGGAAACCGTGGGGTCAGCTTGGATGCGCATGCGCATGCGTCTCTTCCGGGGGAGGCTCCGCCCACGGCCCTGCCCGCTCCTCACGTGCGCGCAGACTCCTGTGCCCCCGGAGCTGCGCTGGGTTTGGCAACTGCACCATGACCCTCAAGGCGATCCGCTACTCGCGGGGCTCCCTGCAGATCCTGAACCAGCTGCTGCTGCCCCAGCAAACACACTACGAGGCGGTGGGCTCGGTGCGCCAAGCCTGGGAGGCCATCCGTGCCATGAAGGTGCAACGGGGCAGCGGGGCGGCAGGGCTGGAAGTGAGGGTGCGCCCGCGCCTGCCCCCTCCGACGCCCGATCCCTCCCCCACAGGTGCGGGGCGCCCCAGCCATCGCCCTAGTGGGCTGCCTCAGCCTCGCCGTGGAGCTGCAAACGGGCGCCGGGGGACCAGGACTCGCCGCACTGGTGGCCTTCGTACGCGACAAGCTGAGCTTCCTCGTCACCGCCCGGCCCACCGCTGTCAACATGGCCCGCGCCGCCCGCGACATGGCTGATGCTGCAGCCCGGGAGGCCGAGCGGGAGGGCGCTACGGAGGAGGCAGTCCGGGAGAGGTACAAGGATCTGGTACCAGGCACTGCTCTGAACAGGAATTATATTGACTCTTTTTAAGTATACTGACCCATTATACAGATGGGGAGACTGAGGCACAGCGGCGACCTTATCCAGGGCCCCACAGATGGGGCCAGGAGTCTAGCCTGGGCAGCCTGGCCCCAAAACCCAACTCCTTAATCGTGCCTCCCCTGAATACACCCGGCTCCTTGTCCACCTTGGAGGCCCTTTTTGGTGTCACTTTGTTCTCTTTTTTTTTTTCTTTTTTTGTTTTTAGATGGAGTCTCACTCTGTCTCCCAGGCTGGAGTGCAGTGGTGCCATCTCGGCTCACTGCAACCTCCGCCTCCCGGGTTCAAGCCAGTCTCCTGCCTCAGCCTCCTGAGTAGCTGGGATTACAGGCCCGTGCCACCAGGCCTAGCTAATTTTTGTATTGTAGTCGAGATGGGGTTTCACTATGTTGACCAGGCTGGTCTCGAACTCCTGACCTCGTGATCCGCCTGCCTAGGCCTCCCAAAGTGCTGGGATTACAGGCGTGGGCCACCGTGCCCAGCTGGGTTTTTGCTTTTGAGGAATTTTGTTTCCTGTCCTTGTCCCCTTCCTGCCCTCTTTTTTCCCCCCACTTCCCTTTTGCTCCAGCCCTTCCTAGCAATGTCACTGTACCCCACCAAGCTCGACCCTGCCTTACGGCCTTTGCACGTGCCACTGGTGCAGGCCAGGCATCCACAGCACTGTCACCCTCCACCATTGGATATGATACTGCTCACCCGCTGCTCTCTATTGCCTGATTCCACGTCTTTTCCTTCATTTTATTATCTATTCATCACCTCAGCATCAACTCCACCGGGGCAGAGATTTCTGTCTTGTTTACTGCTGGGTCACACTGGAAGTGCTCAGTAAACATGTGTTTGGGTGAATGAATGAGTGACACTTTGGCGGCCATGGCGGAAGGGTCCAGGCCCCACAGCAATGAGAGGCTTTGAGCAGGAGGGCTCCAAGATAGCAGCACTGGGCAGAGAGGAGGGGGTCGCCTGGGTCCCAGGGCCTGGTGGCTGGTACTGAAAACCCCTTGTCCCTCCCAGAGTGATCCGTTGCGCTGAGGACATGCTGGAGAAAGACCTCAGAGACAACGAGAGCATCGGGGACTTTGGAGCCTTGTTCCTCCTGGACCAGGTGGCCCCCAACGGTGGCAAGGTGACTGTACTGACCCACTGTAACACCGGTGCTCTGGCCACTGCTGGCTACGGCACAGCCCTAGGTGAGCGGGCCTCCTCAGGGGGTAGGGAAGGGCCTTCTAGGACCTTTTTTGGATACGAGAGAAAGAACCCCAAACCCAAACCATATTACCCAGCAAAAAAGTGTGAAGGTATTAGTGTACAGAAAAACATACTGTTGGCTTCAGGTATGGCTAGATCAAGGGGTTCCACCAGTAGCATCAGGATCTATCTATCTCTGTTCTTTTGCTCTGCCCTCCTTCACCTCCGGGCTCCATGGGCTGGCAGGGAGCTATTAGGGCTCAAATCGTGAGGAAAAGAGCCTCCTGTACTAGAGAAGTCTCCTTGTATCTCAGGGGGTCCACTGGGCACTAGGACCACCTGCCCATCCCAGCTCAGCCATTCAGTGGGCCCTGTCTGAGCCATATGCCTGGTGCCAGGCCAGGATGTGGACTCCAAGACGAACTGGGGAGAAGGGAGTGACCAGAGAAAGATCAGGTAGCTGCCACCAGGAGAGGGTGAATGGGCTCTAGGGGGTCAAGGCAGCAGATTCCACTTGACCCGAATTCCCCAGGAAAGTTCCCTGCGTGCCTGAGTCCCACCTTCATCCCTGATGGCAAGACCTCTGCCTTTGATTCTTTCACTCAGCCAGCATTTAGTAAGCACCTGCAGCAGTCCACACACTTCCATTTGCTGGGGATGCAGCAGTGAACGAAACAGACAAAACCTCTGCTCTCAGGGGTCCCAGGGAAGTAGAAGGGACAGTCAGCAGGCAAGATAAATACAGTCCTTCTTCAGTGTCCATGGAGGACTTGTTCCAGGACCTCCCACAGATACCGAAATCCACAGGTGCTCAGGTCCGTGATATACAAAATGCCATCACATTTGCATAACCTATGCACATCCACCCATATATATATATATATATATATATTTTTTTTTTTTTTTTTTTTTTTTTTAAAGAGTCTTGCTCTGTCGCCCAAGCTAGAGTGCAGTGGCACAATCTCACCTCACTATAGCCTCCGCCTCCCGGGTTCAAGAGATTCTCGTGCCTCAGCCTCCTAAGTGGCTAGGATTACAGGCATGAGCCACTACGACTAGCTGATTCTTATATTTTTAGTAGAAATGGGTTTTCACCATGTTGGTCAGAGTGGTCTCGAACTTCTGACCTAAGGTGATCCTCCAGCCTCAGCCTCCCAAAGTGCTGGGATTACAGGTGTGAGCCACCGCCCCCGGCCCACCCCCATATTTTAAATCATCTCTAGATTGCATATGGCAGCGAGTACAATGTAAATACTAACTGAACGGTAGTTATTGTCTAGGTGCAGTGCAGTGCAGGCCTGTAATCAGGATGCTGGGTGGGAGGACTGCTTGTACTCACAACTTCTAGACCAGCCTTGGCAACACAGCAAGACCCCGTCTCTATTTTTAAGCCCATAATCCCAGCACTTTGGGAGGCCAAGGTGGGCAGATGGCTTGAGCTCAGAGGTTTGAAACCTGGGTACTATGGCAAAACCCTGTCTCTACAAAAAATACTAAAACTAGCTGGGTGTGGTGGTATGCACCTGTGGTCCCAGCTCTTCAGAAGGCTGAGATGGGAGGATGGCTATTTATTTATTCCTTTATTTATTTTGGAGACAGAGTCTTGCTCTGTCATCCAGGCTGGAGTGCCATGGCACCATCTCGGCTCACTGCAGTCTCTGCTTCTCGGGTTCCAGTGATTCTTTTCAAAGATTTTCAACCCACGTGGTTGAGTCCCTGGATGGAGAACCCACAGAAAATGGGGGCTGGCTGTACACGTGAGGTGTTAGAAGGTGATCAACGCAAAGGACAGATCATAGTGCGGGGGCTGCTATGCAAAACTGAGAGATCAGGGAAGGCTTCACCAAGAAGGTGTCCTTTAAACAGATGTGAAACAAGGAACTATGTGAGCGTTGGGAAGAGTGTAGCAGACAGGGAACTGACACTGCGAGGGCCTCGGGGTGGGACTGTGCTCGGGAAGCCTTTGTCCATCTATGCCCACCTTCGGAGCCTGCACCTTTAACCAGTGGACCACCCCGTCTGTTTGCCCCTCCCGGGGGCCTTCTCCTGGTGGGCGGGTCCCCTGCAGGTGTGATCCGATCACTGCACAGCCTGGGCCGCCTGGAGCACGTCTTCTGCACTGAGACCCGGCCCTACAACCAGGGAGCCCGACTGACGGCCTTCGAGCTGGTCTATGAGCAGATCCCCGCCACCCTCATTGCCGACAGCATGGTAGCTGCCACCATGGCCCATAAGGGTGTGTCAGGTAAGCAGCAGTAAGCCCTACGGGGGGTAAGCACTGAGGGTAGGGCTCTGGGGCATGGGGCCAGGTAATGACCCCCAACTTGTCATGCACCCCCTCCCCAGCCGTGGTCGTGGGAGCTGACCGCGTGGTTGCCAATGGCGACACAGCCAACAAGGTGGGCACCTACCAGCTGGCCATTGTCGCCAAGCACCACGGCATTCCCTTCTACGTGGCTGCCCCCAGCTCTTCCTGTGACCTCCATCTGGAGACCGGCAAGGAGATCATCATTGAAGAGCGTCCGGGCCAGGAGCTGACTGACGTTAATGGGGTCCGGATTGCGGCACCCGGTAAACTGCCCCCTCAGAAAGGGACACCCCCTGCTGGGCGCAGTGGCTCACACCTGTAATCCCAGCACTTTGGGAGGCCACGGTGGGTGGATCACAAGGTCAAGAGATTGAGACCATCCTGGCCAACATGGTGAAACCCTGTCTCTACTAAAAATACAAAAATTAGTCAGGTGTGTTGGCACACACCTGTAATCCCAGCTGCTTGGGAGGCTGAGGCAGGAGAATTGCTTGAACTGGGAAGGCAGTGAGCCGAGATCACACCACTACACTCCAGCCTGGGCGACAGAGTGAGACTCCATCTTAAGTAAATCAATGAATCAATCGATAATAAGTGGGACAGATGTGCATAGGACCCAGTAGCAGCTGGGAGTCTAAACTCACTATTGGGTACAGTGTCCCTGCCTGCATGTACATTAGGGGTGAGATTCCAGGTGCTCCAGGAGTCCCCAGTTCCAAGAACCACGGTGGTAGAAACAGGTGACCACAACCTGAGAACTCTCATGGAAGCAAATTCCTGCCTCCTTGCCTCCTCTCTCTCCCCTGCAGGGATTGGAGTTTGGAATCCTGCCTTCGATGTCACCCCCCACGACCTCATCACTGGCGGCATCATCACAGAACTAGGGGTATTTGCCCCTGAGGAGCTCCAGGCAGTCCTACCCATCTCTTCCAGGGATGGGACCCCAGATGTAACCAACTCAGCCCTCCCTAGCCTGCCTCTCTAGGATTTTTAATAAATTTCTTGAATGGCTGCCCAAAAGCTGACCTTTCCACCCCTGACCACACTTGTTCCTAGTGCAGGGAGATCAGACAGGACCTTCCATCTACATCCCAGCATCTAGAGGAAGGCCACCCAGGTTCAAATCCTAACTCTGCCACTTTTTCCACTGTGTGATCTTAGACAACTCACGTCAACTCTCTGTGCCTTGGTTTCCTCATTTATAAAGCGTGGCTAACACTTGTACCTCCCTCTTAAGGTCAGGGCTGGAGCTAGGGTGACACTGCCAGGGCAGAATTTTAAGAGAACAGTAAAAAAGCTCAGCAGGCAGCCAGGCATGGTGGCTTATGCCTGTAATCCCAGTACTTTGGGAGGCTAAGCCAGGCAGATCACCTAAGGTCGGGAGTTCGAGACCAGCCTGACCAACATGGAGAAACCCCATCTCTGGTTAAAAAAAAAAAAAAAAAATACAAAGTTAGCCATGCATGGTGGCGGATGCCTGTAACCCCAGCTACTCAGCTGAGGCAAGAGAATTGCTTGACCTGGAGGGTAGAGGTTGCAGTGAGCTGAGGTGGTGTCACTGTACTCCAGCCTGGGTGACCAAGTGAGACTCCATCTCAAAAAAAAAAAAAAAAAATTATCTGAGCATGGTGGGTCATACCTCTAGCCCCAGCTACCCAGGCTGAGGTGGGAGGATGGCTTGAGCCCAAGAGTTCAAGGATACAAGGTGCTGTGATTTCACTACTGCATTTAAGCCTGGACAACAGAGTGAGACCCCATCATTAAAAATTAAAAAATCGATGAAGAACGAAACAAAACAATTTTTTTTTTTTTGAAACAGGGCCTCCCTGTGTCGCCCAGGCTGGAGTGCAGTGACATGATTTCGGCTCACTGCAATCTCCGCCTCCCAGGTTCAAGCGACTCTCCTGCTTCAGCCTCCCAAGTAGCTGGGATTACAGGCACCCGCCACTACGCCCAGCTAATTTTTGTACTTCTAGTACAGGGTTTCACGATGTGAGGCTGGTCTCGAACTCCTGACCTTAGGTGATCCGCCTGCCTCGGCCTCCCAAAGTGCTGGGATTACAGGCGTGAGCCACCGCACCCGGCTAACTCTTTTGTACTTTTAGCACAGATAGGGTTTCACCATATTGGCCACACTGGTCCCGAACTCCCGATATCAAGTGATCCGCCACCTCAACCTCCCAAGTGCTGGGACTGCAAGCGTTAGCCACCGCGCCCGGCCAAAACAGAATTTTAAAGAGACTACAACACAGCACTTGTGCCTTCAGCTCACTGACCACAACACCCTGGTTCCACTGAAACTTTATTTATAAAATTCTGCTGCTGGTCTGCAGGATGCAGGTTGACAATTTGATTGTCTTGGATATGAAAATATTTTTTAAGTCTTGGAAATACTGTTATTGATTACCGAAGTTTTCGGACTTTTAAAAATTCTACACTAGAGGTAAGTGCTGCACCCCTAAACCTAATCTGAGTTTTTATGTGTAAAAAGCATAAAACGTTGTAAGTTTTCTAAAACACATAAGCACTCAATAAACGTTAGCTTATCATGGTCACCTTTTTTTCACAATATCTGCAAAACTCCGGCTGTGATCCTTTACCCTTTTGGGTTCCTGTCTCTTTAAATCTGTGCCACATTGTATCCCGTGAGGTCTTGCGTTTTTCCGCCCCGCTGTATCCCATAGTGCCCTGTGCCTTCCGGCCACGACCGCTCACAGCCCGGCCTCTTCCGCTGCTTGCGGGAACATGGCGCAGGGACAGCGCAAGTTCCAGGCTCACAAGCCAGCAAAGAGCAAGACGGCAGCGGCGGCCTCTGAAAAGAATCGGGGCCCGAGGAAAGGCGGTGAGGAGTGGCCCGGGAACTTGGGGGTGAGGTGGACCCGGGGCTTCCCGACTTCACGCGAGCGCATCTTTCCCCAGGTCGTGTTATCGCTCCCAAGAAGGCGCGCGTCGTGCAGCAGCAGAAGCTCAAGAAGGTGTGCCGGGGCGAAAGATGGAGCCCGGAGGGCGGCAGTAGCGAGGGGTGGAGCCTGGAGGATGGCTAGGGGCGAGGGGTGGACCCCGGGGGTCGGCGAGGGCAGAGGATGGATCCCGGGGACCAGCTAGGAGCGAGGGATGGAGCCCGGGGCGCAGAGAGAGGCAATAGGTGGAGGCTGACGAGGGATAGAGGCTGGGGGACGTGCTAGGGACGAGTTCAAGGAAGCCTGGAAGCCGGCGAGGGAAGGAGCCTTCAGGGAAGGAGCACAGGGTTCGGCAAAGGGCAAGGGATGAAGCCTGGAGGACTCCCAGCTCTGTGAGCCTCCCTTTTCTTTTTTGTGCAAGGGGTACAGGAACACCACTTACCATTTTAGCAGAGCCTCGTAGAAGCAAGACCTGCGGCGCAAAACGTGTTCAAATAACGTCAGCTGCTCTTATCTTTAATAGAACTCAGGAAGGGAGCGAGGTGATATGGGAAGGGAATTGAAAGCACAGCTTTGTAAGCCTCTGAGAACGGCAGAGGGCTCAAAGAAGTGTCAGGTGCGTTGGTTATCGGTTTTTTGTTTTTTTTTTAAAGTCAGGGTCTAACTGTTGCCCAAGCTGGAGTGCAGTGGCCCCATTATAGCTCACTGCAGCCTCAGCCTCCTGGATTCAAGCAATCCTTCCGTCTCAGCCTCCTGAGTAGGTAGGATTGCAGGTGAGTGCCAGTACCCGGCTAATTTTAGTTTTTGGTAGAGACAGGTTTCACTGCGCTGCCAGTACTGGTCATGAACTCCTGGCCTCAAACGATCCTCCTGCCTCAGCCTCCCAAAGTGCTGGGATTACAGGCTTGAGCCACAACACCCAACCCATTGGAACTCATAGCTGCAGGGCAGGGGCAGTCTGGAGGAGGCTACTGAGCCACCAGTTTGGGACTTACACTGCTAGTTTTGCCCCACACCTGTGCCTTCCTTGCCAGCTTCCTTGCTCATCCATCGGATCCTCAGCTTGCTGTCTGCAAAGCAGAGATGACCTGGGGCAGAGGAGGCTGTCCACCGAGAGACTGTGGCACGCTGGGTACCATGTGATGTAGGGACCTGGGCATTCAGTGCCTCCTGGCTCCAGCAGCCTGTTTCCCCATCTGTAAAAGGGACATGAGCAGAGGTTTAAAAGCTAAGGTGTGGAGGTTTGGATTTTATGTGTGTGTGGAGGCCTGGAGAGTGCAGGACTTAAACCCCACCCGCGAGGCTCACATTCAGGTGCGGTTTGAGGGGACAGTGCTGATCTAGCTTCCTGTGAGCTCTGGATGGGAAGAGGTTGACCAGTCAGGCCCTCTCTCCACCCCAGGCCACAGTCTTACTGCCCTGTGCTTGTCCCTCAGAACCTAGAAGTTGGGATCCGGAAGAAGATCGAACATGATGTGATGATGAAAGCCAGCTGCCTGCCCAAGAAGCTGGCACTGCTGAAGGCTCCGGCCAAGAACAGGGCAGCTGCTACCACCTCCTCCAACAAGGCACCTTCCTGAGGACGCTGGCCCAGCGCAGGCCAACACCCTACCCCCACCTCCACGATGGGACATTGATCCCACAAGCTGCAGTCTCAGGAAGAGGACCCTGTCCCCCAGCTCTGGGCCTCACCTAGAACTTCAGTGGGGACCTGGCCCATGGGCAGGTGATCAGCAGGTCTTAGCATACTGAGAACTGTCCCCATGCCCCTTCCCAGGTCCTGCCTCCACAGGTTTAACCCAGAGCAATAAACCTGACTTTGTCGTATCTCTTGCAGTCCTGTGTTCCGGTGAGCAGGACAGTGAGCCCACAAGTCTCCATGAGCCACATGGCCTGGCCGGCCCCACCCCACCCCACCACCTTTAGCAGCGCTATGCCCAGAGGACAGCTGGGCTTCTTTCTGCGCCTCTAGCCATGAGCCTGAGACCCGGGAAAGAGTCTTTTCTCATTTAATCCCTGGTGTCTCTCTCATTCCTCCTGGTCAGTCCTCAGCCCTGGGGACACAACCAGGGTCAAGCTGGACATGAGTAGGTCAGAATGCATTTGGAAACCACGTGGTATGACCTGGATAAAGAGTGCCAACTGTAAGGGACTCAAGACAGCCAATGTTTAGGTAGCGCTGCCTATGAGGCAGGCTACACTGTCGCCCAGACTGGAATGCAGTGGCACGATCATAGCTCACTGCAGCCTCCATCTCCTAGGCTCAAGCCATCCTCCCACCTCAGTCTCCCGAGTGGTTGGAACTACAGGCATGCACCACCATGCCCAGCTGTTTATTACTTTTTGTAGAGATGGGGTCTTGCTATGTTACCCCAGCTGGTCTCAAACTCCTGGGCTCCTGCAATCCTCCTGCCTCGGCCTCTCAGAGTGCTGCGATTACAGGTGTGAGCCACCAGTTCCAGTGCTTTATACATGTCATCTAGCAGGGTGCCCCATTCAGTCCTGCATAACATTCCAGAGTGGAGCTGAGCCGGTAGCTGCCAGAGTCCCGATCCGTGCTCTCAGCTGGCCTTCCGCTACCTGTCACTGTCACAAGACCAGAATTCACTTCTGTCCATCCTGGGGTTCCCCCACCTGCAAATTGGGTCAGCTAGGCCAGACAGCGCCTGTGGAATATTCTGGGATCTCTGGCCTGATGACTTTCCTTTTCTTCCTTCACTGGGCCCAGGTCAAGGTCACAGCACAGGGAACAGATGGGCTCCAGTCAGGGTGATACTGAATTGCTGTCTTTGGGGAGTTGTACATACTTGGCTTCTACCGTGACACGGGGTGGGGCGACTGGTTCCTTAGAGGCCCATCCTCTTCGTGGCCACCTCAGCTACCAAGGAGACAGAGGTGCTGGGTCACCAGCAGCTGCCCCCAAACCCCATCCCAAGTGTTTTCTGGGTTCTACAGTGACAGTCAAGACTGCCAATTTTTTTTTAAAGATAGTCTTGCTCTGTAGCCCAGACCGGAGTGCAGTGGCACGATCTTGGCTCACTGCAACCTGCAACCTCTGCCTCCCGAGCAATCTTCCCACCTCAGCCTCCCAAATAGCTAGTATTATAGGCATGCAGCACCACGCCCAGGTAATTTTTGTGTTGTTCTATTTTATTTTATTTGAGAAGGAGTTTCGCTCTTGTTACCCAGGCTGGAGTGCAATGGCGCGATCTTGGCTCACCACCAACCTCCGCCTCCTGGGTTCAGGTAATTCTCCTGCCTCAGCCTCCTGAGCAGCTGGGATTACAGGCACGCGCCACCGTGTCCAGCTAATTTTTTTGTATTTTTAGTAGAGATGGGGTTTCACCCTGTTGACCAAGATGGTCTTGATCTCTTGACCTCGTGATCCACCCGCCTCGGCCTCCCAAAGTGCTGGGATTACAGGCGTGAGCCACTGCACCCGGCCAACTCTTTTGTACTTTTAGCACAGATAGGGTTTCACCATATTGGCCAGACTGGTCCCGAACTCCCGATATCAAGTGATCCGCCACCTCAGCCTCCCAAGTGCTGGGACTGCAAGCGTTAGCCACCGCGCCCGGCCAAAACAAAATTTTAAAGAGGCTGGAACACGGCACTTGTGCCTTCAGCTCACTGACCACAACACCCTGGTCCAAAAATGGGACTGAAACTACAAAATAATAAACTGTGAACGAAGCCACACAAAAGGCTACATCTTGAGTCATCCCACTTACGTGAAATGTCCCAAACAGAGGCAAACCACGGGGGGAGAGCAGATGAGGGAGCGGGAATGGGGAGTGAGTGCTCATAGGAACGGGGTTTCTTTGTGGGGTGGGGGGGATGAAAATGTTAGAACTGATTGGACAACATTGTGATTATACTGAATTGTACATGTTAAAATGGTGAATTAGGCCAGGCATGGTGGCTCATGCCTATAATCCTAGCACTTTGGGGGGCCAAGGCCCATGGATCACTTGAGGCAAGGAGTTCAAGACCAGCATGGCCAATATGGCAAAATCCCATCTCTACTAAAAATCAGCCGGCTGTGGTCCTGGGCGCTTGTAATCCCAGCTACTCAGGAGCCTAAGGCAGGAGAATCACTTGAACCCCAAGGTGGAGATTGCAGTGACCCAAGACGGTGCCACTACACTCCAGCCTGGGCAACAAAACGAGACTCCGTCTCAAAAAATAGTAATAAAATTGTGATTTTTACCACCATCCCCACCCCTCCCAAACACGCCGAGAGAAATTTCACAAAGTCCTTAGCATCTTGAAAAATCAGGAACTGGGGCAGTGGAAGCCACATCGGATGGAAAGACAGTAGTCTGGCGTTTCCCAAGCTGCCAGGAAGGTCCCACCCTCATGGTTGCTGGGGCTGGAGGATGAATGAGGCCCAGACTCCAGACTGAGGGCTAAGGGTAGCTCTTCCCTTCATGGCCATTCCCCAGCTTCTGCGGCCATCTGCCCATCTCAGGCAGTAATTGCCTTCTGCCCTTGGTTTTGTTTTGTTGTTTTTGGATGTTTTTGATGGAGTCTCACTCTGTCACCCGGGCTGAAGCGCAGTGGCACCATCTCAGCTCACTGCAACCTCCACCTCCCTGTCCCAGTTTAAGCAATTCTCCTGCCGCAGCCTCCAAAATAGCTGAGATTACAGGCACGCACCACCATGTCCAGTTAATTTTTGTATTTTTAGTAGAGATGGGGTTTCACCATGTTGGCCAGGCTGGTCTTGAACTCCTGACCTCATGGTTCGCCCGCCTCGGCCTCCCAAAGTGCTGCCATTACAGGCCTGAACCACCTTGCCTGGCCTTTTTTTAAAAAAAAAAAAACAAAACAAAACAGAGTTTCACTCTTGCCCAGGTTGGACACAATCTCGACTCGCTGCAACCTCCGCCTCCTGGGTTCAAGCAATTCTCCTGCCTCAGCCTCCCGAGTAGCTGGTATTACAGGTGATCGCCATGACACCCAGCTAATATTTGTATTTTTAGTAGACACCAGCCTTCGCCTTGTTGGCCAGGCTGGTCTCCAACTCCTGACCTCAGGTGATCACCCGCCTCAGCCTCCCAAAGTGCTGGGATTACAGGCGTGAGCCACCGCACCCGGCCTCCTCTGTTTCCGCTTTGCTTCTCAAGGGTCCAGTGTCTGTTCAGGGCTGTGTCTCAATAGGCACTCGAAGAGCAGGTGTTTATTGAATGAAAGAGTGGTTCCTTCTTTCTACAAGGAAAACCTTGTGTTTCATGAATGAGCTGCGCGTATTCAATGGTTCATTCAGCGCCTTAGCTATGAGCAACACACCCTTCCTGAACACCTGATTCCTATCACTGTCTTTGAACTACTTCACAACTCTGAGTTGTGAGCACTGCTAGCAATACAAAGCAGGTCTTATCTACAGACACGCAAATGTCATATCCGGTCCAGCGGAGAGGTTTGCTTTCAGTGGACAACCCTTATTCCCAGGCGGAAACCCAACCTGCCTTCATTCACACCTTCGCTCAAACGCCCTGATTGTAAAGTGTCTTTTTCAAGGTCGGGCACCCTGGCTCGCACCTGCAATCCTAGCGCTTCATGTGTGGTTTGTATGAGGTTTTCTATTGTTGTTTTGTTTTGTTTTTTTTTTTTTTTTTTGAGAGTCTCACTCTGTCACCCAGGCTGGAGTAGTGCAGTGATGCCATCTTGGCTCACCGCAGCCTCCGCCTCCTGGGTTCAAGCAATTCTCTCCCTTGGCCTCCCGAGTAGCTGGGATTACAGGCACGCACCACCACACCCGGCTAATTTTTGTATTTTTTAGTAGAGACGGGGGTTTTGCCATGTTGGCCAGGCTGGTCTCGAACTCCTGACCTCATAATCCATCCACCTCAGCCTCCTAAAGTACTGGGATTACAGGCATGAGCCACTGTGCCCGGCTAGTTTTGCTTTGTTTGTTTGTTTTAAGATAGGGTCTTCCTCTGTCACCCAGACTAGAGTGTAATGTCATGATCTTAGCTCACTGCAGCCTCCACCTCCTGGGTTCAGGTGATTCTCCTGTCTCAGCCTCCCATGTAGCTGGGACTATAGGTGCCTGTCACCACACCTGCCTAGGTGATTGCACAAGATTGTGATTACACTGAATTGTACACTTTAAAATAGTGAATTAGGCCGGGCATGGTAGCTCATGCTTGTAATCCCAGCACTTTGGAGGGCTAAGGCCAGTGGATCACTTGAGGCCAGGAGTTCAAGATTAGCATGGCCAATATGGCAAAATCCCATCTCTACTAAAAATACAAAAATCAGCTTGCATTTTTAGTAGAGACGGGGTTTCACCATGTTGCCCAGGCTGGTCTCGAACTCCTGACCTCAAGTGACTCCCCCCATCTCAACCTCCCAAAGTGCTGGGATTACAGGTGTGAGCTACTGTGCCCGGCCTAATCCCAGCACTTTGGGAGGCAGAGGTGGGTAAATCGCTTGAGGCTAGGAGTTCTAGACCAGCCTGGGCAACATAGCAAGACCCTATCTCTACAAAACATTTTTAAACATTAGCTGGATGTGGTGGGGCATGCCCAGAGTCCCAGCTACTCCAGAGACTGAACTTGAAGGATCGCTTGAGTGTGGGAAATTGAGGCTGCAGTCAGCGAGATCGCACCACTGCCCTCCAGCTTGGGCAGTGCAACGAGGCCCCATCTCAAAAAAAAGTGTATTTTTCAGTCTCTCGAGCATAACATCTGCCTGTTTCCCACATCGATGAAATTAAGAAAAAAAAAAACAAGACCAGCGCGGTGGCTCGTGCCTGTAATCCAAGCACTTTGGGAGGCCAAGGCAGGCAGATCACCTGAGGTCAGACGTTTGAGACCAGCCTGGCCAACATGGTGAAACCCTGGTCTGTATTAAAAGTACAAAAATTAGCCAGGCGTGGTGGAGTGCACCTGTAGTCCCAGCTACTCAGAGGCTGAGGCAGGAGAATCACTTGAACCCAGGAGATGAAAGTTGCACTGACCAAGATTGTACCACTGCGCTCCAGGCTGGGCGACAGAGCAAGACTGTCTCAAAAAAAAAAAAAAAAATCTGACCTGGTAAACAGGAAGAAATAAACATTTTAGCACCCATTCATCTCTATGTGTTAGGGGAGTGGTGATTTTACTACTCTGGAAAAGTAGCTTCCAGCTTTTCTATTTGAATCAGAAAGGCGAGGGCCAGAATGGGGTGGGCTCTGGGTGCCATCTGGCGCCAGAGTTGGACACTAGGAGGCGCCTCTAACCAGAGCTCAGCCCACCCGAAGGCTGGCAGCATCCGTACCAGCCCAGGAATCCTGCAGATTGGCTCCTTTTGTGCCTCTGATGCCGACCCCTTTGAGGAGGACCCCAGGGGCAAGGAAGGGCTTTCCGGCGCTACAGGTATGGGGTCTGGAATGTCTTCTTCTCTCGGGCCTCCCCAAACAGCCTCATTTTCCCCCTCACTTTCCTGAGTGCCTTTTCCCTCCTGTACTCCCTGAAGCCCTCATTAGTGCTGGAGCCAGTAACCCGAGACTCCAGAAGAACCCACATCTTGAGTTCTTTCACCTTTCTGAGCCTCAGCCTGGGGTGGTGGCTCACCCCTGTAATCCCAGCACTTAGGGAAGCTGACGCAGGCAGATCACTTGATCAGGCAGTCAGGAGTTCAACATCAGCCTGGCCATCTCTACTAAAAGTACAAAAATTAGCGGGGCATAGTGATACGCACCTGTAATCACAGCTACTTGGGAGGCTGGGATAGAAGAATCGCTGGAACCCAGGAGGGGGAGGTTGTAAAGAGCTGAGATCCTGCCACTGCACTCCAGCCTGGGCAACAGAGTGAGACTATCTCAAAAAAAAAAAAAAAACCTTTCTGAGCCTCAGTTTCTCTGTTTGTTAAATTGGGATCCTCACTCCCCCTCAGCGTGAATTCAGAAGCCTAAGGATAAGGGACATACATACCGCCGTGACTAGGAGCTGCGCTTGTGTGCTGGGTGCAGGGTGGGGGGGACCCAAATCCTGCCGTCCCATGTCCTCTGTCTCTCCCCAGTTCCCCTCTCCCAGGGACCAGGGGTCATTAAATATGAGTTTTCTTTCTCTTTTTTTTGTTGTGTTTTGTTTTTTGAAACAGAGTCTCGCTCTGTTGCCCAGGCGGAGTGCAGTGGTACAGTCTTAGCTCACTGCAACCTCCACCTCCCGGGTTCAAGCAATTCTCCTGCCTCAGCCTCCCAGGTAGCTGGGATTATAGGTGCCCACCACCACACCCAGCTAATTTTTTTTGTATTTTTAGTAGAGATGGGGTTTCACCATGCTAGCCAGGCTGGTCTCCAACTCTTGCCCTCATGATCTGCCTGCCTCAGCCTCCCAAAGTGCTGGAATGACGGGAGTGAGCCACCACACCTGCACGGTGGCTCTTCAAGACATGGTTATTCTTGCCTAACCCTTTCTCTCCTGCCTCCAACTTCCCCCACCTTGACCCAACATGCCCACTTCCTCTGGCACTTTGATACTTTGCTCATGAAATCCTCTTTCAAAAAGGAAGAAAAGAAATGCAAGAAGGAAATCTTGCCAGCTGGGCATGCCGGAGGCACTGCGTCCCTGCGACCAGGAAGCAAGCGAAGCCTACCCAGCTGGTTTCCTGCCTGCGTCAACGGGGGCTTGGGGTGCTGCAGGGGGCTGGCAGAAGAGAGTGACCCTCAGAAAGCTGGGGTGGAGACATCCACAGAGCTGGGCGCCCTCGTCCCCGCCCTCAACTGAGTCCCCAGGGTAACCCCATCTCCCACAGGTTTCGAGCACACGTGGTTTGGAGTCAGGAGCTGCACATGCCTAGACAGTGAGCTCATGCTGGGCAGGCGGGTGGAATCAATGTGGCTTCCATTTCCCTAAAGCCCAAGCTTACTGGCTTTACTGAGAAGGAAGGACGCAGGTGCTTGGAACTACCCCCATCAAACTCTTTTTTATCTTTATCTTCTTTTTTTTTTGAGACAGAGTCTTGCTATGTGGTTCAGGCTGGTCTTGAACTCCCAGGCTTAAGTGATCCTACCTCCTCAGCTTTTCAAGTAGATGGGACTGGTGGGGCACAACAGCTCACACCTGTAATCCCAGCAATTTGGGAGGCTAAGGTGGAAGGATCGCTTGAGCCCAGGTTCTCAAGATCAGACTGGCCAACATAGTGAGACACCATCTCTTTTTAAAAGATTGTTTTAAAAAATTAGCCAGGCAAGCTTGTTGCAGTGGCTCACACCTGTAATCCTAGCACTTTAAGAGACCGAGGTGGGCAGATCACCTGAGATTGGGAGTTCAAGACCAGCCTGACCAACATGGTGAACCCCCATCTCTACTAAAAATACAAAAATTAGGTGGGCGCAGTGGCAAGCAACTGTAATCCCAGCTGCTTGGGAGGCGGGGGCTGGAGAATCATTTGAACCCAAGAGGCAGAGGTGGCAGTGAGTCGAGATTGCATCATTGCACTCCAGCCTGGGTAACAGGGAAGGACTCCATCTCAAAAAAAAAAAAAAAAAAGACATTCTCACCCTGTGATACTCCATTCTCTGTTCCTCCTAAAGTCTACCCACTGGCGAGAGTGATGTCTTAGCATCGCAGGACAATTTTGGAGCCCTTTCAAGGCTAAACTTAGTTGACATACCCACATATCGGATGCTGAAGAAGGCTGCTGGGAAAAGCCAGTCCTTAGGTCCTATTTGCAAGGGGAGCACCAGAAAGATGTGCTTTTGGTTTTTGTTATGTTTTGCTTTTTCTTCAGACAGCGTCTGGCTCTGTCACCCAGACTGGAGTGCAGTGGTGCAATCAAGGTTCGCTGCAGCCTCGACCTCCTGGGCTCAAGCAGTCCTCTCGCCACAGCTTCCTGAGTAGCTGGGACTACAGGTGTGCGCCACCACATGGTACACGTGGTACTTTTTTTTTTTGAGATGGAGTTTCATTCTTGTCGCCCAGGCTGGAGTGCAGTGGCACGATCTCGGTTCACGGCAACCTCCACCTCCCAGGTTCAAGCAATTCTCCTGCCTCGGCCTCCCAAGTAGCTGGGATTACAGGCAGGTGCCACCATACTCGGCTAATTTTGTATTTTTAGTAGAGACAGGGTTTCTCCATGTTGGTCAGGCTAGTCTCGAACTCCTGACCTCAGGTGATCCACCCACCTTGGCATCCCAAAGTGCTGGGATTACAGGCATGAGACACCATGCCAGGCCAATTTTTTTTTTTTTTTGAGACAGAGTCTCAAAAAAATAAATTTAGAGATGGGGGGAGGGGTCTGGCTATGTTGCCCAGGCTGGTCTTGAACTCTTGGACTCAAGTGATCCTCCCACTTCACCTTCCCCAAGTGTTGGGATTACAGGCGTGAGCCACTGCACCCGGCCGTCCTTTGCTGGGTCTCCTCTGAACTCCTCCCTGAACTCCCCGTGTCTCCTCTGACCCCAGTTACTCCTTCCCCATAGATCTATCGTTGCCCCAGATCCTTTGCAAGGAGATGCCCCAGTAAGTCTAGGGCTCCAAAGCAGCCCCCACAGGTCCAGGTCCCCCACTAGTCCAGCTCCTACTGCTGGGTGACCTCAAGCCAGTGGCTCAGCCTCTCCAAGCTTCAGGTTCCTCCTCTGAGAAACGGAGGTGACAGTCCCCACTTTGCAACACTGTTCGATGGCTTACACTGCAGCGTGTATCTCCACAGCGACAGCATTGCATGAGCAGTCAGTACATTCTTATTATGGCTGTTTCTGTTCCTGTCACCGTGGCAGGCTGTGGTTTCTTAAGATGGGAACTGTCTAATAGAAATACAACTCAAGGGCTGGGCGCAGTGGCTCACGCCTGTAATCCCAGCACTTTGGGAGGCCAAGGCGGGTGGATCATGAGAGATCGAGACCGTCCTGGTCAACATGGTGAAACCCCGTTTCCACTAAAAATACAAAAAATTAGCTGGGGACGGTGGCACGTGCCTGTAATCCCAGCTACTAAGGAGGCTGAGGCAGGAGAATTGCCTGAACCCAGGAGGCGGAGGTTGTGGTGAGCCGAGATTGCGCCATTGCACTCCAGCCTGGGTAACAAGAGCAAAACTCCGTCTCAAAAAAAAAAAAAAAAAAAAAAAGAAATACAACTCAAGCCAGGTGTGGTGGCTCAGGCTTCTCATCCCAGCAGTTTGGGAGGCCAACCCAGGAGGATGGCTTGAGCTCAGGAATTCAAGACCAGCCTGGGCAACACAGCAAGATTTCTTCTCTACTAAAATTCAAAAAAATTGGCTGGGTGCAGTGGCTCACACCTGTAATCCCAGCACTTAAGGAGGCTGAGGCGGGCAGATCACCTGAGGTCGGGAGTTCGAGAGCAGCCTGGCCAACATGGAGAAACCCTGTCTCTACAAAAAATACAAAATTAGTGGGTGTGGTGGCGCATGCCTGTAATCCCAGGTACTCGGGAGGCTGAGACAGGAGAATCGCTTGAACCTGGGAGGCGGAGGTTGTGGTGAGCCGAGATTGCGCCATTGCACTCTAGCCTGGGCAACAAGAGTGAAATTCCGTCTCAAAAAAAAAAAAAAAAAAAAAAATCAGAAAACTTAACCAGGTGTGGTGGCTCATACCTACAATCCCAAGACTGGGAGGCCAAGGCAGGTGGATCACTTGAGGTCAGGAGTTCGAGATCAGTCCCTGACCAACATGGAGAAACCCCTTCTCTACTAAAAATACAAAATGAGCAGGGCATGGTGGCACCTGCCTGTAATCCCAGCTACTCAGAAGGCTGAGGCAGGAGAATCACTTGAACTCTGGAGGCGGAGGTTACAGTGAGCCAACATCGTGCAACTGCACTCCAGCCTGGGTGACAGACTGAGACTCTGTCTCAAAAAAAAAGAGAAGAAAGAAAGAAATACAACTCGAGTCACATATATAGTTTTATTTGTTTATTTTTGAGATAGCATCTCACTGTGTTGCCCAGCCTGGTCACGAACTCCTGGGCTCAAGCACTGCACCCACCTCAGCCTCCCAAAGTGCTGGGGTTACAGGCACCAGCCACTGCGTCCTGACATATGTGTAATTTTATTTTACTTCATTTATTTATTTGTTTGTTTTTGAGATGGAGTCTGCTCCGTCACCCAAGTTGGAGTCCAGTGGCACAATCTCAGCTCACTGCAACCTCTGCCTCCCGGGCTCAAGTAATTCTCCTGCCTCAGCCTCCTGAACAGCCCTGATCAGAGGCGCACGCCACCACGCCCAGCCAATTGTTGTGTTTTTAGTAGAAACAAGGTTTCCTCATGTTGTTTGGGCTGGTCTCAAACTCCTGACCTTGTGATCTGCCCTCCTCAGCCTCCCAAAGTACTGGGATTACAGGCATGCGCCACCACACCCAGCTATTTTGCTTTCATTGTATTTTTTCAGGAGGAGTCTCACTCTGTTGCCCAGGCTGGAGTATAGTGGCTCAATTTCGGCTCACTGCAGCCTCTGCCCCCTGGGTTCCAGTAATTCTCCTGCCTCAGTCTCCGGGGTAGCTGGGATTACAGGCATTCACCACCATGCCTGGCTAATTTTTGTATTTTTGGTAGAGATGGGATTTTGCCACGTTGGCCAGGCTGGTCTGGAACTCCTGACCTCAGGTGATCCACCCGCCTCAGTTTCCCAAAGTGCTGGGATTACAGGCATGAGCCACCGCACCCTGCCAATTGTATTATTTTTTAAAGAGAAATGGGTTTTCGCCATTTGCTCAGGCTTGGTCTCAAACTCCTGGGCTCAAGTGATCCTTCCAACTCACCATCTCAAAGTGCTGGGATTCCAGGTGTGAGCCACCGCACTCGACCAAAACATTCTTAATGAAATATTTTGCCTTGTTTCCTTCCTGCTATGTCTCTGAAATCCACTCTGTATTTTACCTCTCCAGCACAACCTAATTCGAACCAGTCCCATTTCAAGGGCTCAGAGGCCACTTGCGGCCATTGGTGACCATACTGGACAGTGCCAGTCTGCAGGGGAGTTTAATGAATTGGGTGGGGGGAGGGGGTATGGGGAGTGGCTGAAGACTGGCCAGAGTGTGCAGCTGTGAGGCTCAGTTTCTCCAGGAAAAGCTAAGGATTCCATATGGATGGGCACATAATCAATGGGTTTTTTCTGCTGTGTGGATCATTTAACTGAATGAAGGCAAAGCATGAGTTGGTTGGTGTATTCAACAATTTCTAGCTTGAGCGCCTACTGTATGCCCAGAGCTATTCGAGGTGCTGTCTGTACAGCAAAGCACAAATGGGACAAGCTCCTGCTTCCTGAGGCTCACAGTGGAGAGGGAGCGACCGAAATTAACCACCAAGGGGGGGGGGGATCACTTGAGGTCAGGAGTTCGAGACCAGCCTGGCCAACATGGCGAAACTCCATCTCTACCAAAAATACAAAAATTAGCCCGGTGTGGTGGCAGGCGCCTGTAATTCCAGCTACTCAGGAGGCCGAGGCAGGAGAATCACTTGAAACAGGGAGGCAGAGTTGCAGTGAGCGGAGATAGCACCACTGCACTCCATCCTGGGTGACAGAGTGAGGCTCGGTCTGGGAAAAAAAAAAAAACAACTGCCGAAAGAGATAAATAAATGGTAATGGAGAGAAGTATGAGGAAGGGAAAATGCAAGGTTTTCTGAGGACATTGGCAGGGAGCCGGGACCGGAACGCGTGATGGAAACCATGGCCGGCTTCCAGGGCAGAGATGGTGGCCTGGACAAGCTGAGTCAGAAAAAATGCTCAGAGGTCTTAGGGTTTGATAAGTGTTAGACTGAACCTCATGGAATTGCCATTGTAACAGGCCAGAAATGGCAGAAAATCAGCAATTTCATATGACCCAACGTAGAATCTAGGGCATGGAAAGGAGGGGCGGGGTACTGCTTTTGAGGCTCAACGGATGACCTATGAATCCCCTAACCGAGCTCTGTTTCTGGAGAGGGGGTCCGCGGCCTGCAGGAGCTCCCCCAATGAGCCTGCGACCCCTCCGCCGCCACAGCACCAAAACTTGACCCGGTGCCCAGAGAGGTTGAGTGAGTTTCTCGGGTCACACAGCTTGGAGGGGCGAGGGGCTGAGCCGCTGCCAAGGGATCCCACTGCTCCGTCTCGCTCACCTACCGGGGTGTGTTGACTGTCCCCTCGCGGCGCCCGGAAGCAACCCTCAGTAAACAAAGCCGTGTGTGGGCGCAGCCCGAGCCGCCCCGGGCGTGCTGTCCAGCCCGAGGGAGGCGGGGGAGGAATGTTGTGAATGAACCCCGGGCCCGCCCCGAAACTCCGCATAAGGCCTGGGCCACAGGGGTCCTCCCGAGCTGATTGGCCTCTGGCGCCCCGTGATTGACAGCGCCCCTCGCAGCGGGCTCTGGTTGGGTTAACAAGAAAAGACTGGCATCACAGTTATCGAGTGAGCAGCAAGGCTTGGAGATGGGTCTGGTGGCGCAACCAATGGCGAGGGAGGACCGCAGAGGCCGAGGGGGGGCCAATGGGGACGGGCGGCGGGGGCGGGACGACGGCGGAGCTAAAGCGGAGGCCGAGGCAGCTTCATTGTTGTGAAGAGTCTTAAAGGGGCCGCATCACCCGGCCGGCCCGGCGCGGGTCGGGGGTGGGTGCGGCAGGGGTCCCGGGGCGGCCGAGCGCGGAGGACGGACGGGAAGGCGGGCAGGGGGCGCGGAAGCCGGCGACGCGAAGCGGGCATTGGACCGATCCCCCCAAGAGGCCCCGCCCCGGCCCTGGCCCCGACCGGGCCGGATGGAGCCCCCCGCGGCCAAGCGGAGCCGGGGCTGCCCCGCGGGACCCGAGGAGCGCGATGCCGGGGCCGGGGCCGCGCGTGGCCGGGGACGACCCGAGGCGCTGCTGGACCTCAGCGCCAAGCGGGTAGCCGAGAGCTGGGCCTTCGAGCAGGTGACCGCGGGGGAAGGGGGCGGGGGCAGGGACGCACCCCCGGCACCTTCCCCACCTGTCTGCTCCTCCCCAATTCCCAGAGTCCAGCGCTGCCCCCGTCAGGGACACCCCCTGAGATCGCACCCCCAGGATCATCAACCCTGCCCCGAACGCCCCCTCATCCTCCTATTTCTGTCCTTCAAACCCAATAACCCACCCCCATCCTGTCTCTGCCATCTCTGCCCCTCGGCGCCTCAGATCTCAAATCAGGACACTTCCTTCTCCTACCAACCCCAGAGGTCTGAGATCCGGCCCCCATGGTCCGCCTACAACCCCGTGCACCCCTCTTTTCCCACCTAATGCCCCAACGGCACTCGTCTTTTCCTATCGCATCTTTATTCCCCAGTCAGGGCACCCCATTAAGTCTTCAATCTTCTCTTCAAGCCCCGCTTGGGGATACTCTGTTTCCCTCCATCGTAGCCCCTAGAGACTCACACGCCCCCATTCCTGCTCTCTAGATCCCTACCCTACACCCCAAATAACTCCCCCATCTCTATAGATTCCAGCTCAAGACACCCTGTTTTTCCCCATTCATTCCTGCCCTCAGGCCTTCAGATCTCACCTGTTCCTTGGGGACCCCTCTCTACTCCAGATCTCTCTCTCTCACCCCTCCTCTCTCCTCTTCTCTCTCTGGCTCTCTTGGGACTGCCCAGCTTCTCCTGGCTTGAAGCAGGGATTACTCATGTCCCAGAGTCCCTCCTCATCCCCCATCCTATCCTATCCATCCCTTCCAGAGGTCGACAGCAGGGGCAGGGCCTGGGTGGTGGTCCCTGGACAAGTGCCCCTAGAACCTCTCTTCTGTGGCTTCTGGGGACGCTGCCAGGATGTCCCAGAGCATGGACCCTTTAAGCCTCCCTTTTCAGCTTCAGTGTGGGCCGCAGGGAGCTGGAGACACCCAGACCTGAACAGGGAGCTCAAACGGGCTCTATCCTCTGTCCAGCTTTAGGGGGCATTCTTTCCTGCCTGGCCTTTCTGGAGTTAGGAAGTTGGCCGGTATGGATGGGTTTGGGCCAAGTGTGGATGGGCAGGCTCTGATTCATGGACCGGAAAATCTCTCCTTAGTCATCTGTCAACTGTCCCCGGGGCCTGGGCTGGTCATCGGCTCTCCCACTTCCCCCAGAAACCCAGGTGGGCGGGGAGGCTAAGGAGGGCCCCTGCCCCTTCATTGCGTGTGAGGCACACAGAATAATCTGAAAACCATCTCTAAGCCTCCCACAAACCTGCCCTGGCCAAGCCGAGCCCTTGAAGTTCTTGACCCTCATGGAATCCTCTGCAACCCTTTGGGAGTTGTTCTCCTTCCCACTTTGAGGAAACTGGGACACAGAGAAGTTGAGAAACTTGCCCAAGGTCACCCAGCCAGGGAATAGCAAGTCCAGATTGGAAGGCAGGCTTGACTAGCTCATTGCACTGCCCAGAGCCCACAGGGGTGGCCAGGACACTCCCCCTCCTGGGGCCCCTTCCCAGGGATGCAGCATGGAAGGGAAACTAAGGAACGGCGAAGTCTGTTTTAGGAGTTGAAACAGCTCACAGCTCTGGGATCCTGAACAACTGAATTCATCTCACCTCTGAGTCTCAGATTCTCTCAGATTCTCAAAACAGGGTCATGATTTAGTATCAATTCACCATCAGGGATGCCCAAGCTTTTAGCTTCCCTGGGCCACATAGGGAGAACTGTCTTGGGCCATGTATAGAATGCACTAACACTAACAATAGCTGATGAGCTTTAAAAAAATTTTTTTTGTTGTTCTTGATGAGTCTGTTGAGCAGGCTGGAGTCAGCCTCCTGGGTTCAGGCAATTCTCCTGCCTCAGCCACCCAAGTAGATGGGATTACAGGCACATGCCACCATGCCTGGCTAATTTTTTGTATTTTTAATAGAGATGGGGTTTCACCATGTTGACCAGGCTGGTCTGAAACTCCTGACCTCATGATCCGCCCACCTCAGCCTCCCAAAGTGCTGGGATTATAGGCATGAGCCACCATGCCCGGCTAAGAAAATGTTATAATTTTTTTTTTTTTTTTTTTTGAGACAGAGTATCAGTCTGTTGCCCAGGCTGGAGGGCAGTAGCATGATCTTGGCTCACTGCAGTCTCCACCTGGGTTCAAGTGATTCTCCTACCTCAGCCTCCTGAGTAGTTGGATTACAGGGGTGGGCTGCCATGCCCAGCTAATTTTTGTATTTTTAGTAGAGATGGGGTTTCACCATGTTGACCAGGCTGGTCTGAAACTCCTGACCTCAGGTGATCCACCTGCCTCAGCCTCCCAAAGTGCTGGGATTACAGGTATGAGCCACCGCACCTGGCCGTATCTTATGTCTTAAGAAAGTTTACAGATTTGCGTTGGTCTGCATTCAAAGCCATCCTGGGCCAGGGCTGTGGGGCGTGAGTTGGACAAGCTCACACTAGGTGGCTGTGAGAATGTGGAAATCACATGCATAAGTGTTCAGCATAGTATGGCTTTCTTTTCTTTTTTTTTAGAAACACGGTTTCACCATGTTGGCCAGGATGGTCTCCATCTCCTGATGGAGGTGACCTCAGGTCATCTGTCCACTTTGTTCTCCCAAAGTGCTGGGATTACAGGTGTGAGCTGCTGCACCTGGCCTTCTTTCCTTTTTTTTTGAGACAAGGTGTTGCTCAGTCTCCCAGGCTAGAGCGCAGTGGCGCAATCACAACTCACTTCAGCCTCAAACTCCTCCACTTATGCTGTCCTCCCACCTCAGCCTCTTGAGTAGCTGGGATTCCAGGCGTGCACCACCATACCTGGCTAATTTTTTTTTTTTTTTTTTGAGATGGAATCTCACTCTGTCACCCAGGTTGGAGTGCAGTGATGCGATCTTGCCTCACTGCAATGTCTGCCTCCCAGGCTCAAGCGATTCTCCTGCCTCAGCCTCCTGAGTAGCTGGGATTCCAGGTGTGCACCACCACACCCGGCTAATTTTTGTATTTTTCATAGCGACAGGTTTCACCATGTTGGTCAGGCTGATCTCAAACTCCTGACATCATGATCTGCCCGCCTCGACTTCCCAAAGTGCTGGGATTATAGGTGTGAGCCACTGTGCCTGGCCAGTGTGTTTGTAGAGATAGGAGCCTCTCTATGTTGCCCAGGCTGTTCTCGAACTCCTGATCTCAAGTGATTCTCCCACCTCAGCTTCTCAAAGCACTGGGATTACATTAACCCCAGGCTCCTAACCCACTGGCCCTTCCCGCAGGTGGAGGAGCGGTTCTCCCGCGTGCCTGAGCCGGTCCAGAAGCGTATCGTGTTTTGGTCGTTTCCACGCAGTGAACGGGAAATATGTATGTACTCGTCCCTGGGTTACCCGCCCCCAGAGGGCGAGCACGACGCCCGGGTGCCCTTTACCCGAGGGCTGCACCTGCTCCAGAGCGGGGCCGTGGACCGTGTGTTGCAAGTGGGTGAGTCTTCGTTCCCCACTCCTTCCAAGGAGGCCAGGGAGGACCATACCAGGCCTGGAAAAGTGGGATTTGGAGGGAGGCCTGGGCCAAGGGATGGGAGGTTCCAGACCTCAGGCTTAGAGTTCCAGGTAGGATTATACAAGTTTTTGTTTTGTTTTTTTGTTTGTTTGTTTGTTTGAGACGGAGTTTTGCTCTTGTTACCTAGGCTGGAGTGCAATGGCACAATCTCAGCTCACCGCAACCTCCGCCTCCTGGGTTCAGGCAATTCTCCTGCCTCAGCCTCCTGAGTAGCTGGGATTACAGGCATGCACCACCATGCCCAGCTAATTTTTTGTATTTTTAGCAGAGACGGGGTTTCACCATGTTGACCAGGATGGTCTTGATCACTTGACCTCGTGATCCACCGCCTCAGCCTCCCAAAGTGCTGAGATTACAGGCCTGAGCCACCACGCCCAGGCTGTTTTTGTTTTTGTTTGAGACAGAGTCCTGCTCTGTTGCCCAGGCTGGAGTGCAGTAACACAATCTCAGCTCACTGCAACCTCCACCTCCTGGGTTCAAGTGATTCTCCTGCCTCAGCCTCCCAAGTAGCTGGGACTATAGGTGCCTGCCACCATGCCTGGCTATTGTATTTTTAGTAGAGACACGGGGTTTCACCATGTTGGCCAGGCTGGTCTCGAACTCCTGGGCTCAAGCAATCCTTCTGCCTCGGCCTCCCAAAGCATTGAGACAGGCATGCCCCACCATGATGAGCCATGTAGGATCAGCTGTGAGGGCTGGTCGCAGACCTCAGGCTAAGAAAATGCAAAGGCTGCAGAGACTGGGGGAGATGTAATGAGAGCAGTGGAAAGGCCTTAGACCTCAGGCAGCCAGACCCAGAAGGGGACCAGTAGAGGCTGAGCCAGAAAATAAGTGAGGCCTGGGACTTCAGAGCTCCAGCAGCAGCAGGCCACTTCTCCCAGCTGGAGGCAGAGGCTGGGTCAGGATAACCCTCCGTTGGCTCTGTGGCACCTTAGGTCCTCTCTGCTGGGACGTGGCCTGGCTGACCGCAGGCTCCTGGCAACCTCCAGCTGGTAAGAGAAAGCCATCTCCCTGCATGACCCAGTCTGGGCCCGAGCTGCCCAACCCGTCAAATAAGCCTGGCACTTGGGCTGCCCAGGGGCCAGGGAGGGGCATGGAGGAGTGAATGAGAGGCCTGGCCCCTGGCTCACTTCATCAGCCACTTGCCCCTGAGCGGCACAGGCCTTTGCCATCTTCTCAGGAAACTGAGGAGTTCCTGAAGCCCTAGCCATATTCATAGTAACCCGACTCAGAAGACCACCTTTGATACTATTATTTATAATGAAAATAGGAGCAAGTATTGGGTGGGGCATAGGTGGCTCCCGCCTGTAATCAATCCCAGCACTTTGGGAGGCCAAGGTGGGCAGGTCACGAGGTCAGGAGTTCAAGTCCAGCCTGGCCAACATGGTGAAACTCTGTTTCTGCTAAAAGTAGAAAAATTAGCCAGGCATGGTGGCACACACCTGTGATCCCAGCTACTCGGGAGGCTGAGGCAGGAGAATCGCTTGAACCCGGGAAGTAGAGGTTGCAGTGAGCCGAGATGGTGCCATTGCACTCCAGCCTGTGTGACAGAGCAAGACTCCATCTCAGAAAAAAAAAGAAGTGTTTACCTAGGACTTGACTTTATGCCAACAGCATTCTAGGCATTTTTTTTTTTTTGAGACAGAGTCTCAGTCTGTCACTCAGGCTAGAGTGGCACATCCTTGGCTCACTGCAACCTCTGTCTCCCGGGTTCAAGTGATTCTCCTGCCTCAGCCTCCTGAGTAGCTGGGATAACAGGTGCCTGCCCCCACGCCTGGCTAATTTTTTTTTTTATTTTTAGTAGAGATGGGGTTTCACCATGTTGGCCAGGCTGGTCTCAAACTCCTGATCTCATGATCCTCCCACCTCAGCCTCCCAAAGTGCTGGGATTACAGGTGTGAGCCACTGCACCCAGCCTACTTTTTGTATTTTTAGTAGAGATGGGGTTTCTCTCCATGTTAGTCAGGCTGCTTTCGAACTCCCGACCTCAGGTGATCAACCCGCCTCGGCCACCCAAAGTAATGGGAATACAGGCATGAGCCACCGTGCCTGGCCGTCTCTTCTAAAAATAGAAAAATTAGCTGGTGTGCTGGCGGCGCCTGTAATTCCAGTTACTCGGGAGGCTGAAGCAGGAGAATCGCTTGAACCTGGGAGGCAGAGGTTGCAGTGAGCCAAGGTCACAGTGCTGCACTCCAATCCAGCCTAGACAACAGAGGGAGACTGTCTCAAAAAAAAAAAAAAAAAAGGCAGAGGGAGTGAAGTGACTTACACTAGGTTGCTCAGCTGGGCTTTAAAAATGGGTCTTGCTGTGCACGACAGACACTGCCGGCCCCGGGATGACACAGACGGGACAGTTTGGCTTTCATCTTAGGGTTCCACCTGAGCGGAAACGTCCGCGAGCCGGGGAGCCCTGGGGAGCCCGAACGCCTCTACCACGTCTCCGTCAGCTTTGATCGCTGCAAGATCACCTCCGTGAGCTGCGGCTGTGACAACCGCGACCTCTTCTACTGCGCCCACGTGGTGGCCCTGTCCCTGTACCGCATCCGGCACGCCCGCCAGGTGGAGCTACGGCTGCCCATCTCAGAAACGCTCTCCCAGATGAACCGGGACCAGCTGCAGAAGTTCGTACAGTACCTCATCAGCGCGCACCACACTGAGGTGCTGCCCACCGCCCAGCGCTTGGCTGATGAGATCCTCCTGCTGGGCTCCGAGATCAATTTGGTGCACGGTAAGGGCACTCCACCCCGGGGGTCCAGTGGGGAGACGATGCCCCAGCACAAAGCCGTGCCACTTGCTGAGTGTCCTGCATGGGTCACTGAATGAGGGGAAGTTGGGTGGGGGCGGAGCGGCAGAAAAACAAGCCATAGCCTGCATCATCTGAAGTCACCCATCTAGGAATGGCAGATCCCAGATATCATCTGGCCACAGGACAGATGAGTAGCTGCAAATCAGCCTACGGACAGAGGGCAGGGGTGGGAGGGGAGAGCCTGCATTAGAGGGCAAGTGGGAGGTCCCATCCCAGGGCTAGGGGGTTTGATCTGGAGCAGCCTGGGTGTGGGAGGAGGAGGGCGTGAAGGTAATGTGAGACATTTGTGGGTGTCAGAGGTATTATGGGTGAGGGGATACACCAGGAGGTGTGGTGAGGACTGGGAGAGTTTGGGGGGCTCCAAGGGGCTTGCACTGTCTATCTAGGATGGGGGAAGTTGAGTAGTGGGTGGAGGCATACGTGGATGATGGAGGGTGGTGCTGGGTGGTCATGGAAAGTGTTCGTGATTGGCCGGGCGCGGTGACTCACACCTGTAATCCCAGCACTTTGGGAGACCAAGGTGTGCAGATCAGTTGAGGTCAGGAGTTCGAGACCAGCCCGGCCAACATGGCAAAACCCTGTCTCTACTAAAATACAAAAATTAGCCAGGCGTGGTGGGGGGGCGCCTGTAGTTCCAGCTACTCAGAAGGCTGAGGTGGGAGAATCGCTTGAACCCAGGAGGTGGAGGTTGCAGTCAATCGAGATCACACCACTGCACTCCAGCCTGGGAGACAAAGTGAGACCCTGCCTCCAAAAAAAAAAAGAAAAAAAAACAAGTGTTCACAATCAGGCACAGGGGGAAACTGACGGTGTGGAAAAATGAATGGGGTGGGTGAGATTATTTTGTTTTGTTTTGTTTTTTGACGAAGAGTCTTCCTCTGTCACCCAAGCTGGAGTGCAGTAGCACGATCTCGGCTCACTGCAACCTTTGCCTCCTGGGTTCAAGCAATTCTCTTGTCTCAGCCTCCCAAGTAGCTGGGATGACAGACACATGCCATCATGCTGGCAATTTTTTGTATTTTTGCAGAGACAAAATTAGGATTTCATCAGGGTTTGAAATATTCATCAATGGCATATTAAGTATGCCATTAGGTGAATAGGCATTAGAAGCTGGTTTTGGTGGCTCATGCCTGTATTTCCAACATTTTGGGAGGCTGAGGAGGGAGGATAACTTGAAACCAGCAGTTCAAGACCAGCCTGGGCAACATAGTGAGACCTCCTCTCTACAAAAAATAAACAAAAGTAGCTGGGCGTAGTGGCACATGCCTGTATGTAGTTATTTGGGAAGCTGAGATG
The DNA here is from genome assembly GCF_049354715.1 of Callithrix jacchus. Taxonomy (NCBI): domain Eukaryota; kingdom Metazoa; phylum Chordata; class Mammalia; order Primates; family Cebidae; genus Callithrix; species Callithrix jacchus. The sequence goes on from NC_133523.1 coordinate 12,597,375, forward strand.
GGAGGATCACGAGCCTGGGAGATAAAGGACACAGTCAGCTATGTCGCTCCACACTCTACTCCAACCTGATGACAGACTGAGACCCTGACTCAAAAAAGGAAGGACGGAATTGGTGGTGATGGTGATTGGAGGTGAGGATGGGTGGTTGGTTGGGGAGGACTTCGACTAGTGAGGTTAAAGTAGACTGAGTGGTGGACAGATGAAGTTAATGAAAGAGCCCATGGGTACATGGATTGGGAGTGAGTTGATGGACAAATGGAAGGTTCATATGTGTGGATCAGCATAGTGGGTGGGCCGAGTTGGGTGTAGGGTGGATGGATGGATGGATGGATGGATGGTTGGATGGGTGGATGGATGGATGGATGGGTGAGTAGATGGGTGGGTGGGTGGATGGATGATGGGTGAGTAGATGGGTGGGTGGGTGGATGGATGGGTGGGTGAGTAGATGGGTGGGTGGATGGGTGGGTGGGTAGGTGGATGGGTGGGTGGGTAGGTGGATGGGTGGATGGATGGATGGGTGAGTAGATGGGTGGGTGGGTGGATGGGTGGGTGGGTGGGTGGATGGGTGAGTAGACAGGTGGGTGGGTGGATGGGTGGGTGGGTGTGTTGTGTTTCAGGTGAGATAGATGAATGGATTGGATGGATGTGTATTAGTCTGTTCTCACCTGCCATAAAGACATACCTGAAACTGGGTAATTATAAGGAAAACAGGTTTAGTTGGCTCATGGTTCTGGGGGCTACACAGGCATCTGCATCTGGGGAGGCCTCAGGAAACTTACAATCATGGCAGAAGGCGAAAGAGAAGCGAACACATCACATGGCTGGCAGGAGAGAGAGGGCAAAGGGGGAGATGCTACACACTTTCAAACAACCAGATTTCATGAGATCTCTATCATGAGATAGCACTAAGGGGATGGTGCTAAACCATTAGAAACCATCCCAATGATCCAATCACCTCCCTCCAGACCCCATTTCCAACACTGGGGATCGTAATTCAACATGAGATTTGGGTGGAGACACAGAACTAAACTGTATCAGATGACCAAGTGGATGAATAAGCCAAGGGATGAATGAGCTAGTCATGTTTAGGACAAAATGGATGGACAGATGGAGGGATGGATGGATGGATAAATAGATAAACAGATGGCCAGGTGGGATGGACAAGCAGATGGGTGGGTGGTGTTTAGGTGGGATGGACGGAACTTTGGAATGGGTTGGGTGACCTGGAAGAATAGATGGATGGGCTGGGGGCAGTGGCTCACACCTGTAATCCCAGCACTTTGGGAAGCTAAAGTGGGCAGATCACCGGAGGTCAGGAGTTCGAGACTAGCCTGACCAACACAGTGAAACCCTGTCTCTACTAAAAATACAAAAAAATTGGCTGGGTATGGGCCAGGTGGAGTGGCTCACACCTGTAATCCCAGCACTTTGGGAGGCTGAGGCGGGCGGATTACAAGGTCAGGAAATCAAGACAATCCTGGCCAACATGGTGAAACCCCGTCTAAAATACAAAAAAATTAGTCAGGCGTGGTGGCAAGTGCCTGTAATCCCAGGTATTCAGGAATCTGAGGCAGGGGAATTGTGTGAACCCGGGCGGCAGAGGTTGCAGTGAGCCAAGATCGCGCCACTGCACTCCAGCTTGGCAACAGAGCAAGACTCTGTCTTTAAAAAAAAAAAAAAAAAAAAAAAATTGGCTAGGTGAGGTGGTGCGTGCCTGTAATCCCAAGCTACTTGGGAGGCTGAGGCAGGAGAATCGCTTGAACCCGGGAGGTGGAGGTTGCAGTGAGCGAAGATGGCGCCACCGCACTCAGCCTGGGCAAGAGCCAAACTCTGTCTGGAAAAAAAAAAAAAAAAAAAAAAGAATGGACGCTATCTCTCCCCAATCCGACCCCAGCCCCAGCCTCAGCTTCCTTTTCTCCGCGCAGGCGCCCCAGACCCCACCGCAGGCGCAGGAATCGAGGACGCCAACTGCTGGCACCTGGACGAGGAGCAGATCCAGGAGCAGGTGAAGCAGCTGCTGTCCAACGGCGGCTACTACGGGGCCAGCCAGCAGCTGCGCTCCATGTTCAGCAAGGTGCTGTGCGGGCCGGTGGGGGGCGTGGGGTGCAGAAGGCCCTGCGGGCGCCCCACCCCTTTCTCACCACCCTGTCCCCGGCGCAGGTGCGGGAGATGCTGCGAATGCGGGACTCCAACGGGGCGCGCATGCTGATCCTCATGACCGAGCAGTTCCTGCAGGACCCGCGCCTGGCCTTGTGGCGGCAACAGGGCACGGGCATGACGGACAAGTGTAGGCAGCTCTGGGACGAGCTGGGTGAGGCCTGAACCCCGGTGCGTGGTAGACACCGGGACTTCAGCTCCCATGGGGGCTGGCTCACTCCGGGATTAGGGTCTGTCCCCTGAATCCTCCCTCCGTTCATTTAGCAAACATTTAATGTGCCAGCCATGGTACTGGGCACTGATGGTCCCAGGAGAAGGAGAGACACAGAAATCCTGTTCACGTGAAACTGACATCTGACAGGAAGCCCAGGCAATCAAATGTCATTGGCCCACGGGCAGATTCACATGTACACACGTTTTCTTTTTCCTTTTTGAGACAGGGTCTCACTCTGTTGCCCAGGCTGGAATGCAGTGGCACAATCTCGGCTCCCTGCAACCTCTGCCTCTTGGGCTCAAAGTGATCCTACACCTCAGCCTCCCAAGTAGCTCAGACTACAGGAGCCCACCACCACATCCAGCTAATTTTTAATTTTTTCAAGAGATAGGGCTCACTATATTGCCAAGGCTGGTCTTGAATTCCTGGGCCCCAGCAATCCTCTCGCAGCAGCCTCCCAAAGTGCTAGGGTGACACGTATGAGCCGCCACGCCCAGCCCACATTTTGTTTTTTCTCTTTTCTTTTTGTTTTACTTTGTTTTGAGACAGAGTTTTGCTCTTGTTGCCCAGGCTGGAGTACAATGGCACAATCTCAGCTCACCACAACCTCCACCTCCTGGGTTCAAGAGATTCTCCTGCCTCAGCCTCCCAAGTAGCTGGGATTGTAGGTATTTGCCACCATGCCCGGCTAATTTTGTTTTTTGTTTTTTTTTTTTTTTGAGACGGAGTTTTGCTCTTGTTACTCAGGTTGGAGTGCAATGGCGTGATCTCAGCTCACCGCAACCTCCGCCTCCTGGGTTCAGGCAATTCTCCTGCCTCAGCCTCCTGAGTAGCTGGGATTACAGGCACGCACCACCATGCCCAGCTAATTTTTTGTATTTTTAGTAAAGACGGGGTTTCACCATGTTGGCCAGGATGGTCTCGATCTCTTGACTTCGTGATCCACCCGCCTCGGCCTCCCAATAATTTTGTATTTTTAGTAGAGACGGAGTTTCTCCAAGTTGATCAGGCTGGTCTTGAACTCTCGACCTCAGGTGATCTGCCCGCCTCAGTCTCCAAAAGTGCTAGGATTACAGGCGTGAGCCACCAAGCCTGGGCCTGCTCACATGTTTTCCTTCTGTCTTTTTTTCTTTTTTTTAGAGCCGGGATCTCACTGTGTGCCCAGGCTGAAGTGCAGTCATGGTTCACTGTAACCTCAAACTCTTGAGCTCAAGTGATCCTCTGGCCTTGACCTCTCAAAGTGCTGAGATGACAGATGTGAGCCACTGCACCAAGACATGTTCTTTCTATAACAGCCGCAGAGTTAATGTTACTCAGCTCTGCAGGCCATTTGGCCTCTGTCATGATGACCTAACTCTGTCCATTAATAGAAAAAGCAGCCACAGACATATATATCAAATGGGCACGGTGGCATTCCAATAAAACTTTATTTAATACCTGGGAGGCCAGGCACAGTGGCTCACAATTGTAATCCCAGCACTTTGGGGGGCTGAGGTAGGGGGATCACTTGGGCCCCAGAGATCGAGGCTGCAGTGAGCCATGATCGCCACTGCACTCCAGCCCGGGAAACAGAGCAAGACCCTGCCTCAACAAACAACAAGAAAAGGTGCTTGGCACCGTGCCAGGCACCTGCACTACCATCTACTTGGAAGGCTGAGGCAGGAGGATTGCTTGAGCCCAGGAGTTCGAGTCCAGCTTGGACAACATAGTGACACCCTGTCTCAAAATTTTTTTAAACCCTGCTTATTTGTGGATACTTATGTATTTATTTGAATTTTACATTATTTCTAAAAGTTGCAAAATATTCTTTTGGTTTTATTTCCTGACTATTTAAAAATGGAAAAACAGGCCAGGCGCAGTGGCTCACACCTATAATCTGAGAGGCTGAGGTGGGCAGATCGCCTGAGGTTAGGAGTTCAAGACCAGCCTGACCAACATGGAGAAACCCCGTCTCAGGTGCCTGCCACCATGCGCAGCTAATTTTTGTTTTTGTTTTTTTTTCTTAGTAAAGAGGTGTTTCACCTTGCTGGCCAAGGTGGTCTCAAACTTCTGACCTCAAACGATCCGCCTGCCTCAGCCTCCCAAAGTGCTGGGTTTACGGGCCTGCCTGATCCATAGCACCCAGCCTTTTTTTTTAAAATAAGCCTATGGCACCCAGTATTCCCAGGCGGTCTCCCATCCAAGTATTAACCAGGTCCGACCCTCCTCAGCTTCTGAGATCAGACAGGGGCATTCAGGGTGCTATGGCCATACACCGTTGTTTTTTTTTTTTTTTTGAGATGGGAGTTCTGCTTCTTTTGTTCATGCTGGAGTGCAATGGCACAGTCTCAGCTCACTGCAACCTCCACCTCCCAGGTTCAAGCGATTCTCCTGCCTCAGCCTCCCAAGTAGCTGTGATAACAGGTGCCCGCCACCACGCCCGGCTAATTTTTTTTTTATATTTTTAATAGAGACAGGGTTTCACCATGTTGGCCAGGCTGGTTTCAAACTCCTGACCTCAGTAATCCGCCTACCTCAGCCTCCCTAAGTGCTGGGATTACAAGTATGAGCTACTGCGCCTGGCCCTCTAATCCCAACAGAGTCGTGTTACGTTTCTGTGCCCCAGTTTGCTCGCTTGTAAAGTGCAGAAGCTATGGGTTGCAACTTCTGAGGGCCAAGGTGAAGGGTTAGCAAATCATCAGCTGGCACAGAGTGGGCACTGTGGAAGTGTGTGCTGCTGCTGCCACTGTTGGCAGGAATACTGAGGCTGCCCCTGCCTCCTCAGGGGCCCTGTGGGTTTGCGTCGTCCTGAGCCCCCACTGCAAACCAGAGGAAAGGGCAGGCTGGCTCCAGCTGCTCAGCAGGTGGGACAAGCTCGACGTGTGCCCACTGGAAGAGGGCAATTACTCCTTCGACGGCTCCAGCCTGCAGCCCACCGTGGCCCCCAGCCCAGGTAGGAGAGAAGGGTCTTTACCATGCACCCCCAAAACCATCACCACTAACTATGGCCCCACTTCCCATCATGTCGCTCTTCCCAGGAGAGAGAGGGAATGGGGCAGAGCAGTGTGGACCCCAGTCCTTGGCTGTTCTCCCAGGACTAATCCCGACTTGTCCAGCCCAAAGAGAGTGAGTGCTGAGGGCAGGAGCAATGACAGCCCAAGTGGGCAAGTGAAGTAAAATACTTAAAAGCACCTGCAGTCCTGGGCTGGTCTCCTGGCTTGGCCTCTTACTAGCCATGGGAGCAAAGAGGGCGAGAGAGGAAACAAGACAGGAGGAATCAGACAGAGGGGAAAGTGAGATACGGAAGAGGGAGAGACAAGTGAAGAGAGGCAGAGATGGATGAAGAGAGGAAGAGAGGCAGAGAAGACAGGAGGGAAGAGAGAGAGATTGAGGAGGGAGGGAAAGAAAAATAGCAAGCACAGGCCAGGCGTGGTGCCTCACGCCTGTAATCCCAGCACTTTGGGAGGCAAAGAGGGGCAGATCCCTTGAGGCCAGGAGTGCAAGACCAGCCGGAGCAACACGGTGAGACCTTGTCTCTACAAAAAATACAAAAATTAGCCACATGCAGTGGTACGCACCTGGAGTCCCAGACAGGAGGCTGAGGCGGGAGAATCGCTTGAGCCTGGGAGGCAGAGGTTGCAGTGGGCAGAGGTCGCACCACTGCACTCCAGACTGGGCGACAGAGCGAGACCCTGTCTCAAAAAAACAGAAAAGAAAAATAGCAAGTAGGAAGAGAAAAACAGGCCAGGCGTGGTGGCTCACGCCTGTAATCCAAGCACTTTGGAGGCCAAGGCGGGCGGATCACCTGAGGTCAGGAGTTTAAGACCAGCCTGACCAACATGGTGAAACCCCGTCTTAAAAAAAAAAAAAGGGAAGAAAAAGACAGGCAGTTAGTTGCTTGGCCTCAGTGTTTTCCATCCATATGATAGGGCTGTAAGAGCCCCTAACACATACACACATCCTTTTTTTTTGGTTTTTTTTTTGGACAGTCTTCCTCTGTCACCCAAGCTGGAGTGTAGTGACACAATCTTGGCTCACTGCAACCTCCGCCTCCCGGGTTCAGGTGATTCTCATGCCTCAGCCTCCCAAGTAGCTGGGACTACAGGCATGCACCATCACTCCAGGGTTAATTTTAGTAGATGGGGTGTCGCCATTTTGGCCAGGCAGGTCTCAAACTCCTGGCCTCATGTGATTCTCCCGCCTCGGCCTCCCAAAGTGCTGGGATTACAGGTGTGAGCCACCATGCCCAGCCCACGCAGGCATCTTTGAAGGTATCTTTCAAGGACAGGAGATGATGTATGACCACAGCTTTGCCCAGGCCTAACCTCAAGTTGGCACGTGGTGGGGCAAGCTGGCCATGGCTCAACTGCTCTAGGGACCCCCCCCTCCCCGCCACTGGGCCATGTTGGGTGCCTCTCTACAGGCTCGGAGGAAGAGGAAGCGGTGGCAGCCACAAGTCCCCGCTACACGGTGTTTGGCCGCGCCTTGCTGGCTGGAGAGCTGCAGTGGAATGACGCCCACCTGCAGAGGATCCTGGCCAGTGACTCCTACAGCTCCAGCCTCACAGGCAGCATGGGTGGGGACAAACCGACTTTCGACCCCCAGGGCCGCCCACTTTGGCTGGGAGAACCTTTCCCCACTGCCTGTGCCCGTGTGGATACCCTGCGTGCCCATGGATACCCCCGCCAGGCCCTGCGGCTGGCAAGCGCCATCGTCAACACGCTCCGACTGCAGCGGCAGCATCAGCTCGAGAGCTATGAGCAGCAGAGAAAAGGTGAGCACGAATACGGTCCGCCTCAACCATGCACGGGATCCGCACCTGTGATCCCAGCTCATTGGGAGGCCGAGGTGGGAGGATCGCTTGAGGCATGAGTTCAACATCAGCCTGGGCAACATAGACACTGTCTTTACAAAAAAAAAAAAAAAAAAAAATTAGCTGGGTGTGGTGGCTCACACCTGTAGTCCCAGCTACTCTGGAGGCTGAGGCAGGAGGATCACTTGAGCCCAGGAGTTCAAGGCTGCAGTGAGCTATAATTCTGCCACTGCACTCTAACCAGGGTGACAGAGCAAAACCTCATCTCTTAAAAAATAATTAGGCCGGGCCGGGCGTGGTGGCTCAAGCCTGTAATCCCAGCACTTTGGGAGACCGAGGCAGGTGGATCACGAGGTCAAGAGAGCGAGACCATCCTGGTCAACATGGTGAAACCCCGTCTCTACTAAAAATACAAAAAATTAGCTGGGCATGGTGGTGCGTGCCTGTAATCCCAGCTACTCAGGAGGCTGAGGCAGGAGAATTGCCTGAACCCAGGAGGCGGAGGTTGCAGTGAGCTGAGATCGCGCCATTGCACTCCAGCCTGGGTAACAAGCATGAAACTCTGTCTCAAAAAATAATAATAATAATTAGGCCGGATGTGGTGGCTCATGCCTATAATCCCAGCACTTTGGGAGCCCAAGGCGGGTGGTTCATGAGGTCAGAAGTTTGAAACCAGCCTGACCAACATAGTGAAACCCCATCTCTACTAAAATACAAAAATTAGCCGAGCGTGGTGGCACATGCCTATAATTCCAGCCACTCAAGAGGTTGAGGCAGGAGAATCGCTTGAACCCTGGAAGCAGAGGTTGCAGTGAGCCAAGATTGCACTACTGCACTCTAGCCTGGGTGACAGAGCGACAGTCCATCCAAAAAAAAAAAAAAAATTAACTGAAAAATAGAGACAGGCATGGTGGCTCACACCTATAATCCCAGCACTTTGAGGGACCAAGGCTAGAGGATACTTGAGCCCCAGAGTTCGAAACCAGCCAGGACAACATAGTGAGACACCTCTACAAAAAATGAAAAATTTTAAAAATTAGCTGGGCACGGTGACACACGCCTCTTGTCCCATTTCTCTGGAGCCTGAGGTGGCAGGATTGCTTGAGCCTGGGAGATTGAGGCTGCGGTGAGCTGTGATCACACCACAGCACTCCAGCACCACAGAGTGAGACTCCATCTCAAAAAACAACAAAAACCACACAGGCTGGGCATGGTGGCTCATGACTGTAATCCCAGCACTTTGGGATTATGTGAGGCGGATCATGTGAGGTCAGGAGTTAGAGACCAGCCTGGCCAACATGGTGAAACCTGGTCTCTACTGAAAAAACAATTTTTTTATAAGACAGAGTCTCAATCTGTCACCCAGGCTGGAGTGCAGTGGCGTGGACTCCAGCTCACTGCAACATCCACCTACCAGGTTGAAGCCTCACCCTCAGCTGGAACTACAAGCGAGTGCCATCACGCTGGCTAATTTTTACATTTTTAGTAGAGATAGGGTTTCACTATGTTGGCCAGGCTGGTCTTGAACTCCTGACCTTGTGATTCACCTGCCTCAGCCTCCCAAAGTGCTGCAATTACAGGTGTAAGCCATGGTGCCCGGCCTACTGAAAATATTTTTAAAATTAGCCAGGCCTGGTAGCGTGCGCCTGTATTCCCAGCTACCAGGGAGGCTGAGGCATGAGAATTGCTTGAATTCGGGAAGCAGAGGTTGCGGTGAATCGAGATCGTGCCACTGCGCTCCAGCCTGGGCAACAGGGCGAGACTCTGTCTCAAAAAATTAAAAAAAAAAAAAGAAAGAAAGAAAGGAGAGAGAAGAGGAAAGAAAGAGAGGCAGGGGGAGGGAGTGAGGGAGGGAGAGAGGTAGAGGGAGAGAGAGAAAGGGAGGGAGGGAAGACGCCTTCAGATGGGAACAGGTCACTAGTTATGGAAAAACTTCATACGGGTCCTTGGGGGCGCTAAAGGCTTTTGGAGCTCTATCGTCCGAGTGGCAGAGAGGGATTAAGAGCAATGAGGGGGGAACGGCACTTTGGGTGTTTTAGGAGCATCCAGTGGTCAGGCATGGTTGCTCACACCTGTAATCTCTTTGGGACGATGAAGCAAGAGGATCACTTGAGGCTGCAGTGAGCTATGTCTGACCCACTGCACTCCAGCCTGGGCAATAGAGCCAGACTCCACTTCAAAAAAAAAAAAGGTGAAGGTGACCATTGGGGTGGGCAGGTGGCGGGCATTATGGGGCTAGGCTGGGTGGCAGGTAGGTCGACAAGAGGAATACCCCTTCCTCCTAGAGGCTTGGGCAGGTGTGTGGGCATTGAGCCCCCTCTTTCCCCCTGCAGAGCTGCTCCAGAAAGGCTCCACCTGCATCACCAACACGGAAGGATGGGTGGGGCACCCCCTGGACCCCATTGGCTGCCTCTGCAGGGCCCTCCTGGAGGCCTGTCGCCTTGAGGAGGAGACACTTACCCTTTACTCAGGTACATGGGGGACTCTTACAGGAGGTGGGAGAGTCCCTGCCTCATTGGCCAGTACCCCCAGACTCTCACCCTTGGCCATGCCTTTACCCTTGGCTACCTCCCCTGGCCAGTGCCACGAGCCCCTAGGCTTAGCTTCTCCTGAAAGCGAGGCCACCAGAGGCCTAGCTGCTGCTAGAAGGTGCCCCCCCAACTCCGTGAGTGCTGGAAGCTTCCAGACTCCCTCTGAAGCCCGCCCTGCGCCCAAGTCTCCATGCTTGGGGCCAAGGGCTACAGGAGTCTTAGGGAAGGGGATCCGTTTCCAGCAGCCCCGGCCCTGTCTCCCCCAGACACAAGCCCTGAGAAGCGGAAGGTGGCCTACCAGCACGTGCCTGTGCCCGGGAGCCCTGGAGAGTCCTACTTGGTGCTGGCGCTGGAGGTGGCACTGCTGGGGCTGGGGCAGCAGCGGGCCCTGCCAGAGGGGCTGTACGCCCAGGACAAGGTGGTTCGCAACGAGGAGCAGCTGCTGGCCCTGCTGGAGGAGGTGGAGTTGGATGAGCGGTTGGTGCAAGTGCTGCGCAAGCAGGCGGGGCTGCTGCTGGAAGGTGAGGCCCCGCCCCTAGGCCTGGCTGTTCCTGAAAGGTAGGGCCCTGCCCCTGCTCCTGTAGCGGCCTGGTTGCTGCAGGATGGGAGGCCCCGCCCCATCCCCGCCCCTAGCCCCACTTCCTGGTCCATACTGTCCGCGCCTACCTCGGCAGTTCCTAAAAGGAGAGATCCGCCGGGCGCGATGGCTCAGTCCTGTAATCCCAGCTCTTAGGGAGGCAGAGGTGGGAGGATAGCTTGAGCCCAGGAGTTCGAGACCTGTCTGGGCAATATAGCGAGACCCCGTTCTCCACAAAAAGGAAAAAAAGAAAAAGGCCCCAAAAAAGGAGCGCTCCAGCTATTGTTACCGCTCCCTAGTGCATGCTGCCCCCCCCATAACTGCTGCGTGTGGTGAGGCCACGCCCCGTTACTCCCTGGAGCCAGTGAGCCAAGTGGCTGATGATAAAGCCAGGGCGTCCCACCTTCATCCGCAATTTATGCAGCGCCCCTAGCTTGTCCTTCGCCTTATTGGCCCCGCCCGTGCCCTGGCTCTATTGCCGTGTTATGAGGCTCCGCCCCTTAGTGCTGCCGGGAGCCGCTTGGTCCTGCCCCTTCCAGGCTCGCTTTGATAATAAATAGGATTTGGTGGTTTTGGCCATTGGTTACGCTCCGCAAGGCAGGTGTAGCCTCCACCCTCCATCCCCACCTTGCACCCCACCTTGCATCCTCTGGCCTCACCTCGCATCTGAGTCTTGCTCCACACCTGGGAGTGTGCCTGGAGTCTCTTCTATTTTTCTCTCTTTTTTTTTTTTTGACAAGAGTTTTTGCTCTGTCGCCCAGGCTGGAGTGCAGTGGCTGGACCTTGGCTCACTGCAATTTCTGCCTCCTGGGTTCAAGTGTTTCTCCTGCCTCAGCCTCCCGAGAAACTGGGACTACAGACATGCACCACCACACCCAGCTAATTTTTTGTAATTTTCGTAGAGACGGGGTTTCACCATGTTGGCCAGGCTGGTCTCAAACTCCTGACCTTAAATGTTCCACCCGTCTCGGCCTCCCAAAGTGCTGGAATTATAGGCGTGAGCCACCACACCCAGCTAATTTTTGTATTTTTGATAGAGACACAGTTTTCTCACGTTGGCCAGGCTGGTCTTGAACTCCTGAACTCAAGTGACACGCCCACCTCAGCCTCCCAAAGTGATAGGATTACTGAGCCACCACACCTGGCCTCCTCTGTTCTTTGGATTACCCAGTGCTTGTCTCAGTCTCAGCCCTGACCCTTCCCTGGGGGTCTAGGTAGCCACAGCCCCTCTACCCAGGGGCCAGCCCACCTTCTACTTAAAGCCTGGGGTCTAGGGAGACCTGGGGAGGACCAGAGGTGAGCCCCACTTGGGGGCTGAGCTCAGGCTTGTTCCTGCAGGGGGTCCCTTCAGTGGCTTCGGGGAGGTGCTGTTCCGGGAGAGCGTGCCCATGCACACCTGTGCCCGCTACCTATTTACTGCACTGCTGCCTCATGACCCTGACCTGGCCTATCGCCTGGCACTGCGAGCCATGAGGTGAGGATAGGTGGCCAGGGCGGGGGTGGGCCTGGGGGTCAAGGGGTGGGCATGGGAGGGGAGCTCAGAGCCCCACCCTTCCAGCCTGAACTCACAGCCTAGTTTAGTCTCCCTCACCCTGGCATTTGATGATGCCATGTGCTTTTCATTTTTTTTATGGGTTTTTTTTTTTTTTTTTTTGAGACAGAGTTTCACTCTGTCGCACTGGCTGGAGTGCACTGGTGTGATATTGGCTCACTGCAGCCTCTGCCTCCTGGGTTCAAGCAGTTCTCCTGCCTCAGCCTCCCGAGCAGCTGGGATTACAGGCATTCACCACCACAACTAGCTAATGTTTGCATTTTTAGTAGAGACGGGGTTTCACCATGTTAGCCAGACTAGTGTCGAACTCCTGACCTCAGGTGATCCACCCACCTTGGCCTCCCGAAGTGCTAGGATTACACTTGTGAGCCATCTCACACAGCTGTGCTTTCTATTATTAAGCATAAATGTGTGCTTTTTTTTTTTTTTTTTGAGACAGGGTTTGGCTCTGTCACCCAGGCTAGAGTGCAGTGGTGCAGTCTCTGCTCACGGCAGCCTCTGCCTCCCAGGCTCAAGTAATCCTCCCTTTTCAGGCTCCTGAGTATCTAGGACTGCAGACATCCACAACCACACTCGGCTGATTTTTGTTTTCGTCTTTGTTTTTTGAGACTGAATTTTGCTCTTGTTGCCCAGGCTGGAGTGCAACAGTGCAATCTCAGCTCACCACAACCTCTGCTTCCCAGGTTCAAGCAATTCTCCTGTCTCAGCCTCCGGAGTAGCTGAGATTACAGGTGTGTGCCACGACGCCCAGCTAATTTTGTATTTTTAGTAGAGATGGCGTTTCTCCATGTTGGTCAGGCTGGTCTTGAACTTGCGACCTCAGGTAATTCACCTGCCTCAGCCTCCCAAAGTGCTGGGATTACAGGCGTGAGCCACCACGCCCAGCCTAGTTTTTATATTTTTTGTAAAGACGGGGTTTTGCCATATTGCTCAGGCATGTCTTGAACTCCTGAGCTCAAGTGATCTGCTCACCTTGGCTTTCCAAAGCCCTGCAATTACAAGTGTGAGCCACTGCACCTGGCTAAATGTGTAATATTATTTTGAGTTTGAGAATATTCACATGAAGGCGGGCGCGGTGGCTCACACCTGTAATCCCAGCACTTTGGGAGGCTGAGGTGGGCGGATCACCTGAGGTCAGAAGTTCGAGACCAGCCTGACCAATATGGTGAAACCCTGTCTTTAAAAAAGTAAATAAATAAAAATCAAATAAAAAGAGAATATTCACATGATACATGAAAAGGTGCACAAAGCTGAACCTTTTCTAGGCAGGTTTGTCTCAGCCTACCCAGATCTCTCCAGAGGCAAGTAATGTTTCCACTTTTGTATTTATCCTGCAAGAACTGAGGTTTCTGCAAACCCATCATCTGGAAATTGAACGTGGACCCTCCTTTTTTCCCAGCAGTGCATCCTGTATGTATGCTTTGCACCTTTTTTTCACTGAGCTTTGCATCTTACAGGCTTTGTCCTATCACACAGTAAGTGAATCGGTTGGAAGCTGATAGACATTTACACCATTTCAAAAAAAAAAGGGCAAGGAATAACCTAGTTTTCATTTCTCATGTACACCAGCAGATCACAGAAGGAGAATATTTAAAGGCCAACTCGGTTGCGCACGGTGACTCACGCCTGTAATCCCAGCACTTTGGGAGGCCAAGGTGGACAGATCACCTGAGGTCAGGAGTTCAAGATCAGCCTGGCCGATGCAGGGAAAACCCATCTCTACTAAAAATATAAAAATTAGCCAGCTGTGGCGGTACGTGCCTGTAATCCCAGCTACTCAGGAGGCTGAGGCAGGAGAATTGCTTGAACCCGGGAGGAGGTTGTAGTGAGCCAATATCTTGCCATTGCACTCCAGCCTTGGTGACAAGAGCACAACTCTGTCTCAAAGAAAAACGACCGACTCGATAAGCCATGCCCAGCAAGGTGAAACCTATTCCACACCCTCTGAGACCATCCTTCAGAGGGAACCCATAAACAGTTTTGGAGCCAGCCTGGTGGTACACACCTGTGGTACCAGCTACTTGGGAGGCTGAGGAAGGAGAATTGCTTGAGCCCAGGAATTGAAGGGTGTAGTCATCTATGAGCCCACCTATGAATTGCCACTGCACTCCAGCCTGGACAACAGAGCGAGACCCCATCTTTCTCTTTTTTTGTTTTTTTAGAGACAGAGTCTCACTCCATTGCCCAGGCTGGAGCGCAATGGCAGGATCATAGCTCTTAACAGCCTCATATAGCTGGGATCAAAGCATCCTCCCACCTCAGCCTCCCTAGTAGCTGGGACTACAGGCACTCATCACCATGCCTGGCTAGTTAAAAAATTTTTTGGTAGAGATGGGATCTCATTACATTGCCCAGGTTGGTCTCAAATTCCTGGCCTCAAGCGACCCTTCCGCCTTGGCCCATCTCTTTAAAACACACACACATGGGCCAGGTGTGGTCACTCACGCCTGTAATCCCAGCAGTGTGGGAGGCAGTGGTGGGTGGATCACGAGGTCAAGAGATCGAGACTATCCTGGCCAACATGCTGAAACCCCATCTCTAGTAAAAAAAATAATAATAATACAAAAATTAGCTGGACGTGGCAGCATGCACAGTGCACGCCTATTGTCTTAGCTACTTGGGAGGCTGAGGCAGGAGAATCACTTGAACCCGAGAGGTGGAGGTTACAGTGAGCCAAGATCGCATCACTGTACTCCAGCCTGGGCAACAAGAGCAAAATTCTGTCTCAAAACACACACACACACACACACACACACACACACACACACACACAGAGAGAGAGAGAGAGAGAGAGTCTGGAGTGTTTTTCCAGAATATTTGGAAAGAACAACACGTAAGAGCCCAGATTTAGACAACAGACTTTTCTATGCAAGGCTTTTCTTCTCAGCAGAATGCAGCTCATGGGCCCTAATTCGGCCGACCACCTGTTTTTGTACAGCCCATGAGATAAGAATGGTTTTTACATTTATAAATGGTTGGAAAAAAATCAAAAGAATATTTTGTAACACATGAAAAATATATGCAATTCACATTTCAGTGTCCAGAAATGGTTTCATTGGCTCACAGCCCTGTCCATTCATCTGTGAATTGTCTGTGGCTTCTTTGGCAGGGCAGTGACAGAATTAAGTCATTGAAATACAGATCAGTGGCTAGGCATGGTGGCTCACGTCTGTAATCCCAGCACTTTGGGAGGCTGAGGCAGATGGATCACAAGATCAGGAGCTCAAGATCAGCCTGGCCAACATGATGAAACCCCATCTCTACTAAAAATATAAAAATTAGCCAGGCACAGTGGCACATGCCTGTAATCCCAACTACTCAGGAAGCTGAGACATGAAAATCGCTTGAGCCGGGGAGGTGTAGGTTGCAGTGAGCTGAGATTGCGCCACTGCACTCCAGCCTGGGCGACAGAACAACACTCTCTTAAAAAAAGAAAGAAAGAAAAAAGAAATGCGGACGAAAGAACCTGCAAAACCCAAAATATTAGTGGTCTGACCCTTTTCAGAAAAAGGTGCTGGCCTCATGTCTAAGTCCATGACTCAATGACTCATATAATCTTGAAAACAACATAGCAAAATAAGTATGTTTACTCTCATTTTCCATCTAAAGGAACAGCAAGGAAGTTTAGGTAATATTTGGAATGAGGCTAGCCTTGAGTCCTATTTCATGCTGTTAATCCCATCATCTGGCAACTATGAATAATTTTTTTTTCCTTTTTTTCTTTTTTTTGTAGAGACAGGATCTCACTCTGTCACCCAGGCTGGACTGCAGTGGCACTGTCACAGCTCAACATAGCCTTAACCTCCCAGACTCAGGTGATCCTCCCACCTCAGCCTTCTGAGTGGCTTGGACTAGAGGAGCCCACCACGAATTTTTGTATTTTTTTGGAGAGACAGGGTTTCGCCATGTTGCCCATGCTGGTCTCAAACTCCTGGGCTCAAGTGATCTGCCTGCCTCAACCTCCTAAAGTTCTAAAAGTACGGGTATGAGCCACCATGCCTAGCCTCGAATAACTTTCTAAACACAAAACTGTATATATGGTGAGCCACTTAACAGTATAGCTTTTAAGAAGGCTGAGACAGGAGAATCACTTGAGGCCAGGAGTTTGAGTCTAGCCTGGGCAACATAGCAAGACCCTATCTTTAAAAAAAAAAGGAAAAAAAGGCTGGGCGCAGTGGCCCCTGCCTATAATCTCAGCACTTTGGGAGGCTGAGGCGGGCAGATCACAAGGTCAGGAGTTCGAGACCAGCCTGACCAACATGGTGAAACCCCATCTCTACTAAAAATGCAAGAATTAGCCAGGCGTGGTGGCACGTGCACCTGTAATCCTGACTACTCAGGAGACAGGCAGGAGAATTGCTGGAACGTGGGAGGCAGAGGTTGCAGTGAGCCGAGATTGTACCACTGCACCCCAGCCTGGTGACAGAACAAAACCTCCATCCAAGAAAAAAGAGAGAGAGAGAGAGAGAGAAAGTTATAGTGGCACATGCCTGTAGTCCCAGCTGGGTGACAGAGTGAGACCCTGTCTCTAAAGTAATGTATCAATTAATAAACATCACTGCAGTGAACATCTCTCACACACATCTTCCATAATGGGCTCTCAGGGCTCTGCTGGCTGAAGTGGGGAGGCTGGGGCAGGAGGCTTCTCTGTCTCCTAGAAAGAATGAGGACGGCAGCCCCATCTCACCACGGTTCATTCTCCCCTTACCCAGGCTGCCCGTACTGGAGACAGCATTTCCTGCTGGCGAACCTCACCCCAACCCGCTGGACTCCATCATGAGCAACCGCTTCCCCCGCTGGTTCATCCTTGGCCACCTGGAGACCCGCCAGTGTGAACTGGCTTCTACCATGTTGACGGCCGCCAAGGGTGAGACTGGCAGCTGTCCCAATCCCTTTGTCTTCCTCCTCCGGCATCTCCTTCCTTCCCTCTTCACTTTCCTACCTCCTCTTATCTTTCATGAAATTCCACCCGAATTCCTTGAGTACCTCCTATATGTCCCGGGCACTGTCTCAGATGCGGGGCATGTAGATCCCCTGCTCTCCTCTAGAATTACATTCTAGTGGGAGATGAGAGTAATGCAATGGCCAGACATGGTGGCTCATGCCTGTAATCCCAGCACTTTGAAAGGCCAAGGTGGGCAGATCACAAGGTCAGGAGTTCAAGACCAGCCTGGCCAACATGGTGAAACCCTGTCTCTACTAAAAATACAAAAATTAGCCAGGTGTGGTAGTGGGTACCTGTAATCCCAGCTACTTGGGAGGCTGAGGCAGGAGAATTGCTTGAACCTGGGAGGCAGAGGTTGTAGTGAGCCAAGACCAAGCCATTGTACTCCAGCCTAGGCAACAAGAACAAAACTTTAATAATAATAATAATGACAGAGGCTAGCATTTGAGTAGCTCCTTGCCATGTTAAGGCCTTTCCAAGTATGGGCCTACCTACTTCCATTGCCTGAGCGTTACCCATTTTACAGATGGGGCAGCCAGGGCACAGAGAGGTAAAGTAACTTGCTTAGGGTCATCCAGGACAAGGATTTGAACCCTGGCATTCTGGGTGTGCAGCCTATGCCCTTGAGATGAGGGAGGAGAGGTCCACAGGATCCCTAGGTGGCTTTTTGTTTGTTTCTTTTTTTTTTTGAGACGGATATTGCTCTGTCGCCTAGGCTGGAGTGCAGTGCTATAATCTCAGCTCACTGCAACCTCTGCCTCCCTGGTTCAAGCAATTCTCGTGCCCTGGCCTCCCAAGTAGCTGGCATTACAGGCACCTGCCACCACACCCAGCTAATTTTTGTATTTTTAGTAGAGGCAGGGTTTCACTATGTTGGCCAGGCTGGTCTGGAACTCCTGACCTTGTGATCTGCCCACCTCAGCCTCCCAAAGTGCTGGGTGGGATTACAGGTGTGAGCCACTGTTGTTAACAGGAAAGGGGCACAGAGGAGAACTGGCAGGGACAGGGGTACTGAGGTCTGAATCTTCACAGAGCCTTTGCCTGGTGCACATCCCTCCACACTCACACATGTGCCCCTGGGTGGAAGGACCTGTGCGAACAGGTCGGTGGTGGTCAGAGGCTGGTGCTGGCATGTATCTGACGGTGTCCTCTGTCCCTCCCTTCTCCCAGGAGACCCCAAGTGGCTGCACGCAGTACTGGGCTCTATCCAACAGAACATTCATTCTCCCGCCCTGCTCTTCAAGCTGGCACAGGACGCCTGCAAGACAGCCACCCCGGTCAGCGCCCCACCGGACACCACGCTGCTGGGTATCGCGCTGGAGCTGGGCCTGCAGGTGAGGGCCGCCAGCTCGGAGGCAGGCCTGAGTGTGAGCTGCGCCTCCGGGAGCACGGGCTGAGTGTGCCCCACTTCCCTGGGGGCGGGGCATTTGCGTGAGCTGCTCCTTTGTGGCTGGGGCCTGAGTGAGAGCCACTGTCTTTGGGGCGGGGACTGCGAGTGAGCCACGCCTCTGAGGGCGTGGCCCGAGTGTGGGCCACTTCCTTGGGGGCGTGGCATGAGTGAGCCACTCCCCTGGGAATGGGGACTAAGTGAATCGTGCCTCTCGGGATGGGGTCTGCATGTGAGCCATACCTCTGCAGGTGGGGCCTGAGTGTGACCCTCACCTTTGGGGGCAGGGCCACAGAAGGGCAAGGTCTGTGAGAGTGAGGGAATGGGGTCTCCAGGGGGGTTGAAGCCTATGAATTATTAATAGAATTTGCCTATGGAGGGTACTGAGTTTAGGGGAGCGTTGTCCCTGGAGTGGAAAGGTAAGGCCTGCAAGCCAGCAGATAGATCACAAGCAGAGTCTGGGTTTGGGGCCTGGGAGTAATATGCTATTGGTTGAGAATCATGGGAGGATGGGTTTGAAGCCAAGGGTGGGGCAGAGCCTACCAATAAGGAGCTTCCTTGGGGGCGGGGCCTGAAGAGGACTGCCCTCTAAGAAGTGGGATTCACTACAGTGGGGCCAGCTTTTGGGAAGGTCCGGAAGATGAGATGCCAACTCTAAGGGTGGGGTCTGTGGTTGAAAGTCCTCTATACGGCCGGGCGTGGTGGCTCACACCTGTAATCCCAGTACTTTGGGAAGCAGAGGCGGGCGGATCACGAGGTCAGGTGTTCAAGACCAACCTGGCCGACATGATTAAACCCCCGTCTCTACTAAAAATACAATCCAGGCATAGTGGCCTGTGCCTGTAATCCCAGCTACTCGGGAGACTGAGGCAGGAGAATCGCTTGAACCTGGGAGGCAGAGGTTGCAGTGAGCCGAGATCAGGCCACTGGACTCCAGCCTGAGTCCATCTCAGAAGCAAGACTCCATCTCAGAAGAAAGAAAGAAAGAAAAAAAGTCCTGTATGCAGAGCCTGTGATGGAGTGTCTGTGTCATCCCCAAGGGCCGAACAAAGGGTGGTCCTGCAGGGGCTAGTCTTGAGTGCTGCCTGCTGGAAAGGTGTCATCCGTAGGGTGTGGGCCCCATGGGACCTGTAGGAGGGCAGGGTCTTCCGGGGTAGACAGGTAAGGGACCTGTGAGGGCAGGGCCTCAGAGGGTAGCAGAAGTTCACTAAGAAGATAAGGAATAGGGCCGGCACAGTGGCTCACACCTGAAATCCCAGCACTTTGGGAAGCTGCGGTGGGAAAATTGCTTGGGGCCAGGAGTTTGAGATTGATCTGGACAACATAGTGAGACCCCGTCTCCACAAAAAAACTTTAAAAATTAGCCAGCTGTGGTGGTGCACCCCTGGTCCCTGCTCCTCAGGAGGCTGAGGCAGGAGGATTGCTTGAGGCCAGTTTGAGGCTGCAGCACTGAGCTGTGATCACGCCACTGCATACCAGGTAACAGCAAAAAGACCCTAACTCTAAAATAAAAAACAGAAAAGAAAAAAGAAAAAAACTGGGGCCAGGTGCTGTGGCTCACACCTGTAATCCAGCACTTTGGGAGGCTGAGGTGGGCAGATCAGTAGAGGTCAGGAGTTCAAGACCAGCCTGACCAACATGGTGAAACCCCGTCTCTACTAAAAATACAAAAATTAGCTGAGTGTGGTGGCGAGCACCAGTAATCCCAGCTACTTGGGAGGCTGAGGCAGGAGAACTACTTGAACCCAGGAGGCAGAGGTTGTAGTGAGCCGAGATCATGCCACTGCATGCCAATCTGGGTGACAGAGCAAGACTCCATTTCAAAAAGCAAACACTGGGCATGTAATCCAAGCACTTTGGAGGCCAAGGCAGGTGGATTGCCTGAGGTTGGGAGTTCAAGACCAGCCTGACCAACATGGTGAAACCCGTCTTAAAAAAAAATGTAAAAACAAAAAAAAAAAAACATAAAAATAAAAGAGCAAACAAACAAAGAAACAAAAAAAACAGAACAGGCCGGGCACGGTGGCTCACGCCTGTAATCCCAGCACTTTGGGAGGCCGAGGCAGGTGGATCACGAGGTCAAGAGATCGAGACCATCTTGGTCAACATGGTGAAACCCCGTCTCTACTAAAAAATACAAAAAATTAGCTGGGCATGGTGGCGCGCGCCTGTAATCCCAGCTACTCAGGAGGCTGAGGCAGGAGAATTGCCTGAACCCAGGAGGCGGAGCTTGCGGTGAGCCGAGATTGCGCCATTGCACTCCAGCCTGGGTAACAAGAGCGAAACTCCGTCTCAACAAACAAACAAAACAAAACAAAACAAAAAAACCAGAACAACAATCCTATGAGACAGATACTATTTTATCTCCATTTTCTTTTTTTGTGTGTTTTTTTGTTTTTGTTTGTTAGTTTATCTCCATTTTCTAAGTAAGGAAACTGAGGCCCAGAGAGTTGAGATTACGTATGCAGGTTCACTGGAAAGCCTTAACCTCCAAGTGTTTCTGGGCTCCTCCATCTCCCAACTCCCCTCCATAGGCCAGCCCAAGACTCCCACTAACCCCCTTCTCCCCACCCCTACCCTGCAGGTGATGCGGATGACTCTGAATGTAATGACCTGGCGACGGAGGGAGATGGTGCGCTGGCTGGTCAGCTGTGCCACAGAGATCGGTGAGAACCCCTATTCTGCTTCTGCAGAGGGCACTGAGAGAACCAGGCAGACAAGAAAGAGAGAAGCGGCCAAGCATGGTGGCTCACGCCTGTAATCCCAGCACTTTGGGAGGCCAAGGCGGGACGATCACTTGAGCCCAGGAGTTCAAGAGCAGCCTGGGTAACATAGTGAGACCCCCATCTCTACAAAAAATTAAAAATTAGCTGGGTGTGGTGGCACGTTACTATAGTTCCAGCTGCTTGGGAGGCTGAGGCAGGAGGATCGCTTGAGCCCAGGAGGTCAACGCTGCAGTGAACCGTGATCTTGCCACTGCACTCCAGCCTGGTCGTCAGAGCAAAACCTCCTCTGGAAAGAAAAGAGAGAGAGAGAGAGAGAAGCAAGCTAATCATGGTCACATACCCATAGTCCAAGCTACCAGGGAGGCTGAAGTGGGAAGATCACTTGAGCCCAGGAGATTGAGGCTGCAGTGAACTGTGATTGTGCCACTGTACTCCAGCCTGAGTGGTGGGGTGAGACAAGGTCTCTAAACATTTTTTTAATAAAAGGAGGGCTGGGTACTGTGGCTCATGCTTGTAATCCTAGCACTTTGGGAGGCTGAGATGGGCGGATCACTTGAGGTCAAGAGTTTGAGACCAGCCCGGCCAACATGGCAAAACCCCCTTTCAACTAAATATAGAAAAAAATTAGCCAGGTGTGGTAGTTGTTCCTGTAATCCCAGCTACTTGGGAGGCTGAGGCAGGAGAATCACTGGAACCCTGGAGACAGAGGTTGCAGTGAGTGAACTCGCTATTGCACTCCAGCCTGGGTGACAGCAAGACTCCATCTCAAAACAAAAAAGGAAAGAGAAGCAGAGACTCTTCCCTGATTCCAGCCTGTGCTCAGGGTTTGGCTGGGAGGGAATGTCCGGCCAGCCGATGGAGCTGGACAAAGGCCTAGAAGCTGGTCAGGCTACTGTGTCTGCAGAGGGCTGGTGGGGGCAGGTAGGGGGGTGTGCAGAAAGAGGCTCCAAAGCTTAGCCTTTTAGCACGTGGTTCCCACGTGGTCCAGCTGCGCCCTCATGATTTGAAAAGGAAGTTTCTGTTCAGCAGGGCGTGGAGGCGGCAGAGTCATGGTCAACCCAGGCATACATGTACATGTCTCTGCCCCTCCTCCTAACGGGTTTTCCCCCTCACCTCCCACCAGGCCCACAAGCCCTGATCAACATCATGCAGAATTGGTATTCCTTATTCACACCGGTGGAGGCGGCCACCATCGTGGCCGTGACGGGGACCACACAAGCCACTCTGCTGCGACTGCAGCTGGACACACCCCGGAGGGAGGAGCTCTGGGCCTGCGCCCGCACCCTGGCCTTGCAGTGCGCCATGAAGGACCCTCAGAACTGCGCCTTGCCTGCCCTGACCCTGTGCGAGAAGAACCACTCGGCCTTCGAGGCGGCCTACCAGATCGTGCTGGACGCGGCGGCCGGCGGCCTGGGCCATGCCCACCTCTTCACTGTGGCGCGCTACATGGAGCACCGTGGGCTGCCACTGCGGGCCTACAAGCTGGCGACGCTGGCCCTGGCGCAGCTCAGCATCGCCTTCAACCAGGACAGCCACCCTGCCGTCAACGACGTGCTTTGGGCCTGCTCGCTCAGCCACTCCCTGGGCCGGCACGAGCTCTCCGCCATCGTCCCCCTCATCATCCGCAGCATCCACTGTGCCCCAATGCTGTCCGATATTCTGCGCCGCTGGACTCTCTCGGCGCCCGGCCTGGGCCCCTTAGGGGCCCGCCGGGCCGCCAAGCCACTGGGTGCAGACCGGGCGCCTCTCTGCCAGCTCCTGGACGCGGCAGTCACCGCCTACATCACTACCAGCCACTCGCGTCTCACACACATCAGCCCGCGGCACTACGGAGACTTCATTGAATTCCTGGGCAAGGCCCGGGAGACCTTCCTGCTGGCTCCCGACGGGCACCTCCAGTTCGCCCAATTCTTGGAGAACCTTAAACAGACCTACAAGGGCAAGAAGAAACTCATGCTTTTGGTGCGGGAGCGTTTCGGTTGAGGGACAGTGGGGTGCGTGGGAGTGGGGAGTCCTCTCGCCCCTGCGTCTCCCACCCCTCCTCTCCAATTAGGCCCACGTGGCGTTTCAGTATTATGAAGTCAGGGAAGGAGCCTGGCTGCAGATGGGGGGCAGGGGAAGCGATGTCCTGCCCCATGTGTGCCTGGGAGTGTGCGAGGAAGTGTGCAAGGCTCGAGAAGCAGAAGCCATACCGCCACCCAGAAGCCTGGAAGGGGTGTGTGCTTGGGCTGCTGGTATGACCCCACTTTGGACACCCCAAAAGCAATAGGCAAATTCCCCTTACCCAGGACTGGCTTGGGCTCTGGGAGGGAGACTGGGAGGCAGGACTTCCCAGAAATCGACCCTCCGAGTCAATGTAGCACATCCTTCCCCGACCCCACCCTGGGTGGCCAGGGGTCTTCCCCCACCCCCTACTGCTCAGGGCCCCCCCTTGTGCCACCTTCAAAGTGGCTGCCCAGCCAGGACCAATGCCTCACCCCCACTGAAGAATTTGAAGAGGCCTCAGGCCTCAGCCTCATACCTCACCTCCCCATTTTCTTGGGCACCAGGGTCCCAGGGTGGGCTCAGGGTTGGAGAAGTCATAGCTGCCCTCTCCTCTCACCTGCTAGTCACGGGACGTACAACTCAGGAACTGAGCGAGGCTCACACTGCCCCTCCCAACCCGGGGTCAGGGAACACAGACTGAGAGAGCCAGAGACCCCGCCCTCGATCTGGAAAGGCAAGAGACCTCCCTCCTGGCATTTTTCTGACTCTTTCCTCCTTTCTCCTCCTGTCTGTCTGCTTCGAGGCTTTATCTTACTCCGTTTTCATTGTTCTCTGCATTTACCGGCCTTTGTCTCTGCACCTCTCTAAGTCCTCACCCCCTCTCTCTTTGGCCATCCTTCTTTTCCACCACTTTGACCCAGGGAGAAAGGAGAACATCACACCCCCAGTCACCCCCACATCTTCTCCCTTCTTGTATATTAAGGACAAAAGATATGTCATTTTGTAACTTTTTTTCTATTTATTGAACCATATATGTCCTTTTATTCTTTTCTGTTTTGTTTTGTTTTTTTTTAAAGATTGAGGCTGGGCGCGGTGGCTCAAGCCTGTAATCCCAGCACTTTGGTAGGCCGAGGCGGGCAGATCACCAGGTCAAGAGATCGAGACCATCCTGGCCAACATGGTGAAACCCTGTCTCTACCAAAAATACAAAAATTAGCTGGGTGTGGTGGCGCGTGCCTATAGTCCCAGCTACTCGGGAGGCTGAGGCAGGAGAATTGCTTGAAGCCCAGAGGTGGAGGTTGCAGTGAGCCAAGATTGTGCCACTGCATTCCAGCCTGGCACCTGTCAACAGAGCAAGACTTTGTCTCAAAAAAAAAAAAAAAGATTGAACACAGCTTTTTAACTTTATTTTGAGACTGGGGTGCATCTCCAGGGTCACTCAACCCTGTTTCCTCCGCAAAAAAAAAAAAAAAAAAATATATATATATATATATATATATTCATATTTATATTTATATCTGGCCTCATTTCTGAAGCGAGAGGTGGGATGGGAGGAACTGCTGGCTTCATTACATGGTAATTATGTAAATTTGTATTTATTTATTTATTTGGTGTCGCTCTGTTGCCCAGGCTGTAGTGTAGTGGCATGATCTCAGATCACTACAATCTCCACCTCCCCGGTTCAAGCGATTCTCCTGCCTCAGCCTCCCAAGTAGCTGGGATTACAGATTATGCCACCATACCCTGCTAACTTTTGTATTTTCAGTAGAGACGGGGTTTTGCCATGTTGGCCAGGCTGGTCTCGAACTCCTGACCTCAGGTGATCTGCCCGCCTCAGCCTCCCAAAGTGCTGGGATGACAGGCATGAGCCACTGTGCCCGGTCTTATGTAAATATTTCAAAACAGGTATGGATAGCTCACTATGAGGGAACACAGAGCCGAATGCGGTACTGCTGTCATTTAACCGTCAGGGCAGCCCTGTGGGTCGGTAGGATTATCTTTTCCATTTTAAAGATGGGAAAACTGAGGTTGCAAAGTGGAAAGAAAGGACTCACAGCTAGGAAGTTTGATTCAGGACCTGGATGGCACAACTGACCCCTGCCCACCCCTGGCTGCAGGGCCCTTGAACCCTGGGAAGGACCACGATGGGGGACTGGGGGTTTGGGGGCACCCTGTTTCCAGACACCAACATTGGGGGTCCTTGTCTCCAAATTGCTGAGCCTAGGAGGCTGTGGCAGGTGTTGGGTGCAGCTGGATGGGGAAGACACCCCATCAAAAGCAGGAACCTCGAGGTTAGACTCTACCTAGGTGGGCGGGGTTCTGGCCAAAGAAGAAAAGCAGAGTAGGCGTGGTTATGGTGGTGATGCTCGTCGGGGGCGTGGCCAGGGCGTGTCTGCGCCAAGGAAGAGGCCTCCCAGTCCTCAAATAGAGTGAGGAATCCAGGGGACGGCGAGAAAGTCGGCGGTTGTATAAACGTCCCTGGCTCCCCGAGAAGCAGTTTCCTCGGGGCCTTCCTACCTTTTGGACGAATCGACGGACTGTGTCTGGGTCACTGTCAAGGCCGGGGCAGGAGAGAACAGAGGCTTCTCGGAGTGGCTGGGCCCGCCGCTAGAGGGCGGTGGGCTCAGTCGGGGGCGGGACTTTGGCGGCGCTGGGCACAGCGATTGGCTTTTGGCACCGCCCCTCCGCTCGGGGAGGCCAATCGGAGACGGCCCCACCTTCTGCCCCTCCTCACTTATTCCCGCAGGTATGTGCGGGCGGACCCGGGACTAGCCCACGCCCCGTGGCGCCGCCTGGAGGTCTGGGACGGTGGAGTTGGGTGGAGAGCCCGGAGTGTACCCCCTTGTGGTCCCTGTGCCTCCAAATGTCGCCTTCGGACCTGGGGGACCTTTTATTGTGCCCCTCAGGTGTCACTGAGGTGTCATGGACCTGGGGCATCACGCAGGTCCCCACAACATCCAAATGGCCCTTAGGACCTGGGGTTTCCTTCATGTCACGTCCTTCATACCCAAGTTTCCCTCCAGCATTCTCAGATACCAGGCACTCCAAATCTCCCTCCACAGATCTCAGTAATTCCGTAGGTCCAAGTTGCCCCCAAATGTCACTAGCTCAAGACCCTCAGGTCCTGGTTATCGCCACGTCACCCCTCAGGCTCAGCGTTTCCCTCAGGGTCACCTCACCCACCACCACTTCAGATCTGCTTCCATCCTCCCCTGATCAACAATGTGGAAACCTCTCCAGTCTAGGGTTTCCCTCACCGTGACCCCACAATCCAGGACACCCCCAAGGTTCACACTTCCAAGCACAGGGCACCCTGCTGCTGTCCTCAGAGCAGGTGGGGCAGGGATGTGCAGGCAGGCACCCAGAGTGCCAACACAGTAAATTCAGGCCAATCAGAAACACCAGTGATGGGAGGCAAGAGTGAATCACAGACCAGACCTTCAGGAATGAAGTGAAGGCAACTTTTATTTACTTCAGCAACAGACATGACACACAGTACAATCTCTCCTCTCCCTCGCATCCCACGCTTCTGTCCATGCCTACCCAGGGCAGGGGAAAGGGGCAACCACCAAGCCCCGATGACCTAGGGACTTCATTGTGCCTGCTTAGTCTCATCCAGAAAAGAGCCTCCTCCCATCTGATTTCAATATAGTAGAGAGAGGCCAGGCACGGTGGCTCACACCTGTAATTCCAGTGCATTGGGAGGTTGAGGCGGGAGGATGGCTTGAGGCCAGGAGTTCAAGACCAGCCTGGGCAACATAGTGAGAACCACCCCCATCTCTAACAAAAATTAAAATTAAACAAGATTAGCCAGGTGTGGTGGTGCATACCTGTAGTCCCAGCTACTGGGGAGGCTAAGGCGGGAGGAACACTCATGCCCAGGCATTCAAGGTTGCAGTGAGCCATGATCATACCACTGCGATCCTGAATTCCAGCCTGGGTGACAGAGGGAGAGTCTGTCATTTAATTTAAAAAACAAAAAAAGCCTGGCATGGTGGCTCACACCTGTAATCCCAGCACTTTGGGAGGCCAAGACAAGCAAATTGCTTGAGGTCAGGAGTTCAAGACCAAACTGGGTGACATGGTGAAACCCCCTCTCTACAAAACATTAAAAAAAATTTTTCTGGGCGCAGTGGCTCACACCTGTAATCCCAGCACTATGGGAGGCAGGTGGATCACCTGAGGTCAGGAGTTGGAGAACAGCCTGGCCAACATGGCTTAACCCTATCTCTACTAAAAATAAAAAATTAGCCGGGCGTGGTGGCAGGCGCCTGTAATCCCAGCTACTCGGGAGGCTGAGGGAGGAAAACTGCTTGAACTGGAGAAGTGGAGGTTGCAATGAGCTGAGATGTGCCATTGCACTCTAGCCTGGGCAACAGAGCGAGACTCCATCTCAAAAATAAATAAATAAATAAATTAGCCAGGCATGGTGGTGGGCGCCTGCAGTCCTCAGCTACTCAGGAGGCTGAGGCAGAATCATTCAAACGCGGGAGGCAGAAGTTGCAGTGAGCCAAGATCGCACCACTGCACTCCAGCCTGGTGACAGAGCAAGACTTTGTCTCCCCTCCCAAAAACGCAGAGTCCTAACTCTTCCCTGCCTTGAGACCTGCCCTCCCCCCAGCCCACAAGGTGGGGAGGATCAGCTATTCCCAGCTTAGTTCCCAGAGCCCCAGAACTAAGCAGACCTGCTTGTGTCCCTTCTGGCTCCACATGGACCCTGTTCTGTGCCCCACATGTGGGGAGGGAGTCACTGCTCCTCCTGGCCGTTTGAAAGCTACAGGGCCCAGGGAGAAGGGGCCAGGTCAGGTCACCCAGTCTGATTCCGGAAGCCAGGAGTTGGCATCTAACGGTCTGGAGCCCAAGGCAGCTTCCTCTTGAGTAACTGGCTGCTGGGAAGACGTGGGCCGGCCCAGTGCCCCTGCCAGGCTTGGGAGAGGAGGAGCCGAGCCTACAGGCCCAGAAGGGACACAGCTGGCTTCCCTTTTTATGGAAGGGCCACCTAAACTCACCCACCTGTCTACACTGGCACCACAGCCCAGCCTGAGCTGTGGCCACGAAGGGGGGTCCCCAGTTGCAGAATTGGGGAACAGGACATGCAGTAGACATTTGGGCCCAGCCAGCCCTGCCCACCCCATCCCTCCCAATGTCCCTCCTCCAGACACAGGTCTGACTCTGAGTCCTCATCTCTGCTCCACTCATCAGCCCACCCAGGGAAGGCAGGGGCTGCGGGCTCCAAGCGGGCTTGACCCCTGTTCCTGCTGAACTGAGCCAGTGTGCACAAACCAACTGTGTTTCAGCTCAGTAGGCACGGGAGGCAGAGCCCAGGGAGGCCGGGCAGCAGGACAGCAGACAGACAGGCAGCAGTGGGGGACAGGCGGCAGGGCCGGAGGAGGTGAGGGCCTGGGGGGCGGAACTTAGCCACTG
Source organism: Callithrix jacchus (assembly GCF_049354715.1). NCBI lineage: Eukaryota > Metazoa > Chordata > Mammalia > Primates > Cebidae > Callithrix > Callithrix jacchus. The sequence continues at coordinate 12,625,666 of NC_133523.1, forward strand.
TGAACATGACTTGGAGTGAACCCTGCTCACAAGCAGCTAAGCCCTGCTCCTCAGGCCAGGCACAGGCGTCGGGGCTCTCTGCCACCCCGTCCCCAGGCGGCATCCTCGGTGGCAGAGCTCAGGGTCGGTTGGAAATCCCTGGCAATGTGATTTGTGATAGGCAGCAAATCCCATCCCCAGGAACCCCAGCCGGCCATGGCACAGGGGTGAGGGGGCACTGGGCGGGGCTAGAGGCTGGCACCTGGAGGGGAGAGAGAGAGCAAAGGTGGTGATGAGATTTGGGGACACCCCCCCATCTAGGTCCCCAGACAGTTCCTTTCCATCACAGGGAAGCCCTTTCCTCATACGCAGGAGCAACCGCATATGAACGGCAAGGTAGAACCTAGCCCTGCCCTCCATTCCAGCCCCAGTGCTGGAGCGGCAGAGATACCTAGAGGGCCTGTGCATTACAAGGAGGCTCCAGCCTTACAGGACCAAGCCGAGCCCTGGGCAGGCCAAACGGGGCCATGGGGAGAGGAAGCCGGGTTGGGGGCAGGCAGGCGGGTGAGGAAGTGATCTCACCCCAGCTGGCGCCACTTCCTAGAAGCCTGGAGGGCTGGAGGAAACCACCAGGGCCTCCCCCCGTCATGGCCCCGTCTCCTCAGTGGCCAGGGCTTAGCCCACACCCACCGGGGCGGATGCCGACAGCAAAGCACCCCCTCTCTCCCCCTAGACACGCACCCCTGCACCCCCAGAGCACAGGATCCAAGCTCGAAGATACAGGCCTCTCCACCCAAACAGCCTGAAGTTCAAATCCCTGCTCCACAGTTTCCCACAGACCCCTCCAAGCCTCAGTTTTCCCACCTATAAGATGAAGCCAAGAGCCTCTCTGGCATAGCCCAGTGAGATGTCACTCAGTGTCTGTGTCACTTGGTAAGTGTCCAGCACAAGGGCAGGCTACAGAATTTTCGGAACCCGGTGCAAAATGAACACATGGTCCTCTAGTTCAAAAACTAAGAATTTCAGGCCAAGCATGGTGGCTCACGCCTGTAATCCCAGCACTTTGGGAGGCAGGAGAGTCACCTGAGGCCAGGAGTTCAAGACTAGCCTGGGCAATATACTCATCTCTACAAAAAACTCTTTTTTTTTCTTTTTCTTTTTTGAGACAGGGTCTCGCTCTGTCACTACGGCTAGTGTGCAGGGGTGCAATCACAATTCACTGCAGCCTCAGCCTCCCAAGTTCAAATGATCTCCCACCTCAGCCTCTGGGGTAGCTAGGACTACAGGCATGTGCCATCATGCCTGGCTAATTTTTATTCTTTTTGTAGACAGGGTTTCGCCATGTTGCCCAGACTGGTCTGCAACTCCTAGGCTCAAGAAGCGTGCCTGCCTGAGCCTCCCAAAGTGCTGGGATTACAGGCATGAGCCACTGTGCCTGGCCCACAAAAAGTTCATTAAAAAATCAGCCAGGAGTAGTGGTACACACCTGTAGCCCCAGCTACTCAGGCAGCTGAAGTGGGAGGATTCCTTGAGCCCAGGAGTTTGAGGCTGCTGTGATCTATGATCGTGCCACTGCACTGCAGCCTAGGTGACAGGGTGAGACCCTATCTCTAAAATAAACAAGAACAAGCTTTAAAAGAAAACAATTTCAGGCTGAGCAAGGTTGCTCATCCCTATAATCCTGGCACTTCAGAAGGCCAAGGCAGGAGGACAGCTTGAGGCTAGGAGTTCAAGACCAGCCCAGGCAACACGGCGAGATAAAAATAAATAAATAAATCATGACCCTGGGAGTAGACCATTAAACTAAGCTCCAGGTCCCTCACTGCCCGAGTCAGAAAACCATGAAGCTTTGGCCGGGCACGGTGGCTCACGCCTGTAATCCCAGCACTATGGGAGGCCGAGGCGGGTGGATCACAAGGTCAAGAGATGGAGACCATCCTGGCCGACATGGTGAAACCCCATCTCTACTAAAAATACAAAAAGTAGCTGGTCGTAGTGACAGGCGTCTGTAATCCCAGCTACTCCAGAGGCTGAGGCAGAAGAGCTTGAACCAGGGAGTTGGAGGTTGCAGTGAGCGGAGATGGCGCCACTGCACTCCAGCCTGGCAAACAGAGCCATACTCTGTCTCAAAAAAAACCACAAAAACCATGAAGCCAGCCCTAAGTCTTCAGTAAATGGAGGCTCGTTTGATAAGAGCCCAACACCTGGCTAGCAGACTCCAGTTCTGGAGCCCAAGTCCGCCTAGATTTGAAAGCCCCAGCTCTGCAGCTTCTGAGCTGGGTAACTCTGAGCAGGTCACTTAACCTCTCTGGGCCTCAGTTTCCCCATCTGCAAAGCAGGGATAATAAGTCTGGACTTCATAAGTCATGGTGAGGACCCCATGAAGGAGAAACGTGATCACGACAGAGCTGCTGCTATCTCTGCCCCGCAAAGAACAATGGAAACACGGGTGTCTCACACCAGGAGGACCCCAGTGTCCGCCCGATCTGGTGGTGCTCACCCCTGAGAGACAGGTGGCAAGGGATGTCCTGCTTTGTCCCCTCCCCGTACACACATACACGCATACCAGCCACTCTTTCCCAGCAGGCCCCAGCCCAGCCCTGTCCCCTTAGGGTCTGGAGGCTCCAGCTGGGAGCAGGCGAGGCCCCGCAGGGCGGCCAGCCTCCCGGGCCGCCTCCGGAAGTGAGACAGCACATTCGTGTCCCAGGGACGAGAACGGGAAGGGCGGCCATTTGGCCAGGCTCGTTTCCTGTGGGGTTTCCCCTGCACCGAGCCCATGGCTGGGGCCAAGGCCACTCCCCATCCCTGCAGGCACAAAAGGTCTGGGTCTTGAGTGGAAGGGGCGCTGCCATGCAGGTGCCCGGGAGCTGGGGTCCCCTTTACCAATCGTGGTGCACTTCTCAGGCTCCTGGGAGATGGTGTCCAGGGGGAGACCAAACTCCTGGCAGCTGGAGGCACGAGGGAGAGGGCGGATCCCTGGGCCAGGGAGCAAAGCAGGTCCCGGGCTGCACCAGGACACCCCGGCCAGCCAAAGCATGTGTGCATGCCTGAATACCCCTCCAGACAGCGTGTGCGAGAACCAGACACACGCGGGTACGTATGTGTACCGCTACCCTCCACCCCATGCTCCAAGAATGAATCAGGGGCAGCTTCCGCCGGGGGCGCCACCACCACCTCCGCCCCCAAGCCTGGTCCCCAAATACTTTCCACCCTCACAGAGCAGCTGGGATCGGAAAATACCAAGGGCTGCAGGCCCCGCCCTGCCCGCCGCGCCACCCGCCCTCCCAGCCTGTCACTAACGTTTTGCTTAATGGGCCCAGACTCTCAGCAGAAGCTCCATGGGCTGGGCCCTGAGCCAGCCGCCAACCTGGGCTGCCCGGCCAAGCGCCGCCTGACCACCAGCCCCCCGCCCCTCTGCCCCAATCCCAGCGCAGCGGCAATAACAACCACCCCAATGGGCCGCCCTCAGAGGGTGGCACCGGGTGGGGGAAGTCAGGGCACTGACAAATGGGTGGGCCCCGCTGCCCACCCAGGGCTGGGGTGGGGGGAGGCTCAGGAAGGGGTGAGTGAGGGCTGAATCACTTGTTATAAATAGGGGAACCATGGAAGTGACATCCCAGCCCCCATCGCGTCCGGCCAGTCCACACTCGATCCCCTCTTTAGACTTTAATCTTTCCCAGCCCAATCACAGAATTCCCAGGGGCCCCTCACCTTCATGCTGGGAACCCTCAGTAGAGGGACACCCCCATCATCATGTCCACCCCTGCCTTCTCCCTACAGAGGTGTGTTTTGCAGCGAGGGCCTGGCTTTGGGGGTTCACTGGTCTTGAAAGCAGCCACTGGCTTCCCGGCCCTCTCCACCTCCCTCAACACGCCAATTCCCAGGCCCAAGGCTCAGGGTCCGTGGGATCCCCAAGGCATCCTCAGAGTATGGGCCACCACGGTCCTGGAGGGCAACCCCAGAATCGAGGCCAGGCGGGAGGACCCAGGGCTTGGCGTGTCTTCTAAGTCGGTTCCCCAGGTCCCTGGCCACCAAGGGCCCACATTCTAGACCACCCAGCCCTGCTCTGCCCAGGGCCACAGCTCAGTGACCACACCCAGGGTGGCGCCAGCTCCAGCACCCTGGGGCAAGGCGTCGCTGGAGCGTGACTCAGCCATGCCCAGCATGGCGGCGCCCTTCTCTGCCCAAGGATTCTCACCCACGCCCACTGCCCTCCGCTCACAACCTTCCCAGGCGTCCGGCCCTGAAGGACACACCTCTGTGTGTCCAGGAGGAAGGCAGCAGCTGGGGAGAGGGAGTACTCTCTCCTTCCCATTTACAGACAGAATAACTGAGGCTCAGAGATGCAGACTGGGGCTTAAGGTCACAGAATAAGTCTCAGGAAAAAAAAAAAAAAGCCAGGCCCGATTGTGGCCTAAAACATATCCAACGTGGAAAACAGAGGGACAGGAAGGAGTTTTCTCAAGATCGCCCAAGGTTCCGGGCGCCATTATTCACGAAGGACAGAATCTCCTACCTAGCCTCCCAAGGCGAAGGACAAACTCTGAAAAATGCCTGAAGAGTTATCAAAGCACCACCTAGACCAGGGCGAGCGGGTCACCATAATGTACCCACCGGGTCAATTACACTGGGATTGCAGATGGATGAAGGCCTGCCCAACAGCTGCGCTCTGCATGGAACATCTGGCGTCCACTTGCATTGTTAGAGGGTGGGCACGACAAGGGGGTCCCTCCTAAAGCATCCACCTCTGCTGTCTCTCTCCAGCGAGCAAGGGTCGGCGGAGGCTCAGAGGCCGGGGCCTGCACAGACAGGCCCGACCCCCTGGACACGCCCTGTCACGCATGTGCTCCGCGTGCCAGCCCCAGGCCAGGCCGGCACCTATTTTAGGGGCCCCTCTAGGTCCATGGGCAAGGCCTGCCTGTTGGGGTCTTGAAGGAGCTCCCAGAGGACACGCTGCAAGGACAGAGGGCCACGGGTGCCTCGCGGATCAGAGAACAAAGCTAGCACCAGCCCCAGGGCCTGTGCCTGCCCAGGACATCGGCATGTGAACACATGTACCCAGGCTGGCCCGGGCAGGGCGTGTGGGCGAGCGGACAGGGTGTGTCCAACATCACCTCGCCTCTAAGCCTGGGCACCTGTTGGGCATAACCCTCCGGCTGGGGCAGGACTGCCAGAGGACACCCCTTATGCCAGGGGTCCCACAGCCCCCAGCCTCACCCTCAAAGACCAGGAGCCATGGGCTGCCAGCTGGGGAGAGCAGGGAAAGGGGCAGATGACAGGGAGCCAGTTGCACAGCCAAAACATTCAAGAAGCCGCTGGGCTGGGCTGGGCTGGGCTGGGCTGGAAGGTCAGTTAGGGCTGAGGGCTTTGGGGCTGTCAAATCGAGCGCTGAAATCAGAGAACAGTCTGGGGCTAAGACAGAGGGGTTGGGGTTCAATCTGGGCCCTTTTAACCTCCGCCTGCAGCCGAAAGGCATGGACCCCGAGATGCACAGGGTGATCCCCACCCTGGCTTCCCTTCCTATGCAACCTTGAATGAGCGTTTTTCTCTTGGATCAGGAGAAAGGACAGGAGACATTCCCCCAAGCCCCCACCAGCCCCTGCCCAAGAGGAGACCTTCCCCCTACCCACTAGGCGACACGTCAGGAACTTGAGCCAGTATCCACCAACCCCCCCCCGCCCCACCTCCATTCAAAGAACTCTGAGACCCCCCTCCAACTCATTCCCCCCGTCCAAAGAGCAGGTCGGGGGTGGGCCTGGGGATGCACATGCAGATCCATACCCCTCAACCCAAGCTCCATCCCGAGCCGGGCACGAGCCCTCCCACCCTGCCAACTCTGCCCACCTCGACCTGCCCAAGTCGCGTGGGGACCCGCCCTCTCCACCGCATTCCCATTCGTCTCCTGGGGGGTCGGGATGGGTGGGCCTGGGAAGGGAGCAGAAGCCGGGCCGCCCTTCCCCCGCTCCGTAGGGGGCGCCCCGGGACGCCGCCGCCGCCGCCAGACGCACAGTCCCCGCTCCCGGACTCAGCCCGGGCGCCGGGGCGCTTAGGGCGAGCGGGGCGGCGCCCTCCCCTTCTCACAACGCTCCTGGGGACCCGCCGGGCTCACCCCCACTCCGCCCACGAGCCCGGCGCGGAAAAGTTGCCGGCGCCGCTGTCGCCGATCGCCCCCGGCCTCCCTCCCGCGTCCCTCCCGACTTCCACTTACCCGCGGGGGGGGAGCCGGGCGCGCACTCCGGGCTCCGGCCGCCGCCCCGGGCCGGGCCGGCCCACGCTCAGACCGGCGGGCGGCGGGCCCGAGACCGGCCGAGGGCGGCCGCCGGCCGCGCTCCACCCCACTCACTGGCCGGCCCGCCGCGGGGCCGAATCGCTTTTAAAACCTTCCCGTCTCCTCCCCCCACTCCCCGGGCCGGGCAGGGGGCGGGCGCGGGGCGGGGCGGGCGTCGCCGTCATGTGCCCCCGGAGCCGGCCCGCCCCCACTTTCTCTGTCCTGTCCCCCAATTCGGTCCCGTCTCCAACTCAGGGCCAACTTTCTCCCTCCGTGTCCCGGAATCAGCCTGGACCCCAAACCCAGCCCAACTTCCCCCTCTGGACCCTGAACGTGGGTCCCAGTCCCGGGTTTTCAGCCCAAAGCTCTGTCTGCAGGGATAGGGTGGGAGCCAAGGGTCTAACCCCCCACCCCACCTCCGGAACCCCTGCTGGCCTAGGGCCTCTGTAGGAAGAGGCAACACAGGAGGCCGTGAGCCCCTGGGAATAGAGATTAATAAGGGGCGGTTTGTAGGGGAGCTCGGTCCCAGACCCAGAACACCCCGGCCACTGCAGACCCCTCCTGGGGAGGGGGGGGCCTGGGTCTGGGTATCGTCCTGGGATGCCACCAAACAGGAACCCCCACTTCCTCCAGTTCCACCGCACCTTCTCCAGCCTTAGAAAGTTCCTCCTCTTATCCCACCTAACCCTCTCCTGCTGCCATCGAGAAGACTTTCTGGTTCCAGGCCACGCGGTCCCTGCGTCTGAGTCCCCTCCCCCTAGGCTTCCCGGCACCCTCCCCCACCCACTGGGACCTCTGGGAAACTCCCGAGCTCCCTGAGAGCAAGGCCCTCGCCGGATCCCTCCCTCTTTCCCGGTGTGCCAGTCTTTCCCTCCATCCTCCACTGGAGGAACACGGCTGCATTGTTCCTCAGGACCAGGCCCTGCCTCGGGGCCTGGCCCGGTGCCCAGGTGGGGGGCCGGGAACCTGGAACAAAACTCCAGAATAGAGGGGCGGGGTGCCCTCTGTGACCAAGCCAGCCTCCTTGGGCATGTCCTGCTGCCATCTGCCCTCTCCAGGCCTCGACAAAGACCGATGGACCCCTACCCACCACCCAGGACCACCATCATGTCGCAGTGGGGGTCTGGAACCGGCAGGACCTTTCCCAGACCCGGGTGGGCATTGCTTTAGGGGATGATTTTTCCCACTCAGTCCCCAGTATTTTGGAAGTGGCATCCTTGGGGCTGGGGATCCAATTCTTCATCCACGTCCTGGGTGGTAAGAGGGCAGCCTCCTCTCTTGAGTAACTCTGGGGGGGGGGGGCGTGGGAGTATCCAGCAGCAGGCCCTCCAAAGGACTGGAGGGACTGGTTGGATGCCTCTGTGTCACCTTGCATCCCAGAATTCCTCCAGGGTCCCCCATTTCATCTGTTCATCTCACCTAGCTCTCACCTCGGTACCTGGTGGGACTGTGGAGAGGGAGCTAGGAGCCACACCCAGCTACCATCCTGTGGGGCCCAGCCCTGGGGGCCCTGGGGTCTTTTCTTCCCTGTGGGGCCAGAGGGGCAGGCTGGCCCAGGATGCAGGATCTGACAGGTTGGGGCAGGAGGGGGCAGAGCCGCCCAGCGGGGCCCTGGGGGAAGATTTGGGGTGGCACAGAATTCCCCAACTCAGGGTGGGGCACAGAAGGTGGGAGCAGCTTACCACATGACCTTCTGAGCAGCTACACACAAGAATGGTATTTCCAGGGCAGGCCTGGTGGGGGGGGGATCCCTGTGGGGGGGTACCCTGTGGGGGACACACATACACAGACACACTTGTCATTGCAAGAGTACAAAGTGACCAAATTACAATGACAAACAGAACTTGGATCTCTACCACACCCCGCCACGTCGCCCCTCCAGGATTCCCTTCACCCAGAACCAGCTCTTCCACCCAGACGTTGCCTTTCCAGTCATCAGTCCGATTCACATTCAGGCAGAACACCTTCTCCAGGCTGGCCTCTGGGGATACCTCTTCCCCAGATTCCTTCTGATCTGATTTTCGCTCTTCTGTTGCACGTGGCTCGGACCACACCCCAGCTCACTAGTATCCCTCAGCCCAGGCTTGGAGGGTCCTCCCAGAGGCCCCAGCCCTCCCTCTGGGTCCCTTGGCATTGACTTCCACAGGCCCTAGTCCCGAGCCTACTGGTTTACCCAGGGGACAAGGTGAGGGCGTGGTGAAGTGACAGGGCGAAGGTGAGACCAGGTCGAGTGGTCAAATGGCATGGCATGGCATGCATGCGAACACATACACCCACATATGTGCCCTTTTGTTCATTCTACAAACATTGAGTGCCTGCTGTATGTATGTCAGGCCCTGTTCTGGGCATTTGGGGACACGGAAGAGAAGAAAACAGAAAAAAAAAAAAAAATCCCTGTACTTTTGAGACCAGTATTTATGGGAGAAACAAACCTGATAAGCAGATAGACAAGTATAAAGATATATAATGTGGCCGGGCACAGTGGTGGCGGCTCACACCTGTCATCCCAGCGCTTTGAGAGGCCGAGGCGGTGGATCGCCTAAGGTCAGGAGTTCGAGACCAGCCTGGCCAACATGGTGAAACCCCATCTCTACTAAAAATACAAAAATTATCTGGACGTAGTGTCGGACACCTGTAATCCCAGCTATTCGGGAGGCTGAGGCAGGAGAATCACTTGAACCCAGGAGGTGGAGGTTGCAGTGAGCCAAGATCACCCCACTGCATTCCAGCTGAGATCGCGCCACTGCCTTCCTTTATACATATAAAAAATATGCTCGGTGGTAAGCCTAGGGGGGTAATCTAGAAAAAGGTGAGAGAGGTGAGAGATGAAGTGAGGAAAGGCCTCCCTGAGGAGGCGGTGACATTTGAACAAAGACTTTTAGGCACTGAGGGAGAAGCCACGCAGACATCAGAAGGGAGAGAGAGTTCCAGGCAGAGAGAGAGCAGCCAGTGCACAGGCCCTGAGGTAGGATATCGTGCCTGGGACATTTGAGAACCAGTAAAGCTGACCAGTTTCATGGAGGCAGAGAGGGGATGGAACGGAAGAAAAACAAAGTTTTTACGTTGTTGTTTTGAGAAGGAGTCTCACTGTGTCGCCCAGGCTGGAGTGCAGTGTCAAATCTCGGCTCACTGAAACTTCTGCCTCCCGGGTTCAAGCAATTCTCCTGCCCCAGCCTCCCAAGTAGCTGGGATTACAGGCGTGCGCCACCATGCCCAGCTGATTTTTGTATTTTTACTAGAGACAGGGTTTCACGATGTTGGCCAGGCTGGTCTGGAACTCCTGACCTCAGGCGATCTACGTGACTCAGTGGCATGATCTTGGTTGGAGTGCAGTGGTGAAGTCTCAGCTTCCTGCAACCTCTACCTCCTAGGTTCCCAAAGAGCTGGGATAACAGGCATGAGCCACCGTGCCCGACCCTACACCCCGGCTTTCTAGCTGGAAGTCTTTGGGACCAGGTGATTACACTTTCCTAAGCCTCAGTTTTGTCCGCTGAAAAATGGGGCTGAAAATGTACAATTTAAAGTTGTCACCAGGCTCTGAAGTGACACGTGTAATGTGCTGACTCTGGGTAGAAAGATTATAAGCCATCGATTGCACACTGATACACCAGGTACACCGGGATCAAGGGACCCTGACAGGCCCTACGGGCCCACAGGTCACCCCGACTCACATGCAGGGCTGCCTGCGGGCCCCATGGCAACGCCGCACACAGAGACATCAAACAGGCCGGGCCGAGGAAGTCCCACGTCACTGTGGTTAGCGTGGCTCCTCCCAGCCCAGCCCCCGGCTGGCGGCAGTGATCCCCCTTGCCAGTCAGCGCCCCTGCCTCCTGTCACCCTGGCGACCAGCTGTGTTATGGACTGAGCCCGGATCCCGCCACATCCCTGCCCCCTCACCAGGGCACCAGCCACTCCCCACATCCGGAGAGGACATTACACGGTGGCCCCAGCTCACTGTGACAAACCCAACCGCCTGGTGTCTGGAGCACCAGGAAAGACTTTGCCCACGTAATGGTTCAGAGGGACAGGTCCCAGAGATCGGTGGGGACCCCCAGCCAGGTACCCAAAATCCCCGGGGAAGGGTCCCCGTATTGCTCAAGGGCACTGGTGGGGCAGGTCAGACAGGAATAGCCCCCAGGCCTGGCCCAGCCCCCACCTCAGGAATGACTCACCACCCACCCAGTTCCCGATGACATCAAGGCCTGGCCTGCCACCCTGACCTGGCCCCAGGCCAGAATAGGGGGGCGTCCAAGAAGTGTCACATCTGGCTGTCCCTGCCTGGCTGAGGCCTGGCACGCTCAGGGTTAAGGAGGAGCCCGTCTGGGGGTCTCCCCCCTTCATCAGATACCCCCCTTTCCCGGGGATTTCGGGCCCCAGCCCCTCTGACGTCACTGGGGGTTGCTATGGCAACTGGCCGAAGTTCCCAAATAAAATTACCGCGGGCGGGTTAAGTTTCCTAGGAGGCAGCCGACGGGTAAACAATGGCGGTGGCAGGCGGGGCCGGCGAGGGGCCGTCTCCCCCCTCCCACCCCAGACTCTGCTGGGACCTGGGGGTCCCTGGGGCGAACAGCAGGGTTCCCCTCCCCGCCCAGGACCTGAGAGCCCTCGAGCCAGCCAGGGGACTGGTGCCCAGATGAGGGACAGCGAGGCCACGACCCAGATGAGCGGGGGATGGGGGCGAGGGGGGCTTTGGAGGGAAGGCTGGGGCGGCGGTGAACAAAGAGGGGACCGGAGGCCTGGGGATCCACCCTCCGCACGCCCTCCCCCCCGGCACCCCGCTCCCGGCCGGCCGCCAGTCCAGCTGTGGCTGTTCCCAGCTGCCTGGCTCCCCACATCTGGCGGGCCTCGCGCTCACTTCCTGTCGCCCCGGCTGCCTGGAGGGAGGTAAAAATAACCCGCCCCCTCCCCCTGCCCGCGGCGCAGACGTCGGATCCTTCCAGCCTGGAGGAGGGCGAGGCCGAGCCTCAGCCTCAGCCCGGGAGAGGAGGCCCCCTGAGGCCGCCTCCCGTAGCTCCCAGTACTTCGGAGTCCTGGAAGGAGGGGCGCAAGCAGGGGTGCCACAGAGCGTAGGCTGCGCTGGGGACCTGGGGAAGCTCATCCCGTGACAGGGGCCCTTACCTGGGTCACCAGCAACCCAGGGAACCATAGTGTCCAAGCATCGCCCCCACCTGCACCACCATCCCCTGTAGGAGGGGGTTAAAGCCCTGAGGGTTGGGGGACTGCCACCAACATGCTCGAGTTCCAATCGAGGGTCATCCACTTACCTAACCGTGTAGACAAGTTACCAAAACACACACACACACACACACACACACACACCCCAAAAGCAGTAATTGCTCCAGGCCTCAGTTTACCCAGCTGTAAAATGGGCATGATAGAAGTATTCACTTCAAAGTACGTTTGTTGGCTAGGAGTGTTGGCTCACTCCTGCAATCCTAAAACTGGAGTGGGAGGCCGAGGCAGAAGGATCGCTTGAACCCAGGAGTTTGAGACCAGCATGGGCCACATGGTGAGACCCCCCATCTCTATGAAAAAATGAGTAAGTAAAAGGAAAACACATTTAAAAAAGAAAAACAAAGTGCATTTACTCTCTGTGTATTAGCTACTATGATTATTGCCCCCTCCCCAGGGGCCCCTGACACCTGCTCCCCTCCACCAAGTATGGTTCCCAGATAAAACACAGGACACCCAGTGAAGCTTGATTTTTCAGATGCACAACGGATCTCTTTTTTTAGTATAAGTATGTCCCATGCAATTTTGGGGACATCGCTATACTAAAAAAAAAAGTTTTATACTAAAAAAACATTACTTGTTCTGTATCTGAAATTCAAATGTAACTGATGTCCTGTATTTTTTATTTGTGAAATCTGCCAACTGTATCCTTAAGTCACCATCATCTCTGGCCTAAATATATTCCCACAGCCACCTCCCTGGTCCTCTCCGACTTCCCCTATGCCTTCTATAAATCCTCCAGAGACGGCCCGGCCCGTTAAATCCAATCACGTGTGCCCTCCACCTTCCGCTTTGAAAAGTTCCTGCGTGTCCCAACCTCTCCCCAGGAGGTCCTGCCTGTTACCCACCACCTCCTGAGCATCCTCCAGGTCCCAGAGTATCACCTCCAAGAAGCCCTCACCTTCTTAGCTTTAGACTGTCCGGGAATCCTGTAACTCATCCATCTCCCCGTTCAACCAGTTACTCAACTCAGCCATTTGAGTCAAATGGACATTTCTTTCTTTTTTTTTCTTTTTTTTGTTTTTTTGAGACAGAATCTTGCTCTATCACCAGGCTGGAGTGCAGTGGCACCATCTCGGCTCACTGCAACCTCCACCTCTCAGGTTCAAGCAATTCTCCTACCTCAGCTTCCCAAGTAGCTGGGATTACAGGCACCCGCTACCACACCCAGCTGATTTTTGCATTTTTAGTAGAGACCAGGTTTCACCACGTTGGCCAGGCTGGTCTTGAACTCCTGACCTCAGGCCATCCGCTCGTCTTGGCTTCCCTTAGGGGTCCTGTGGGCAGCTCAGTGCTGACTATTGTGAGGTACCAGGGAGCCCAGAGTTCAGGTGATCTGATGCTGGCTATGGGGAACTCTCTCCTTGCACTCAGATGGCATGGGAAGTCTAGGGGCACGCTGGCATAGCCTCTGGAGGGCACAGCCTTCAGCTTCCTGTGTTGATAGCCCCCAGGGAACCCACCAGGCGTTCCCCCCCACTTGCATAGCCTACACACACTTCCCCACAACTATCCCCACAACTCCTAACGACTCCCACAGACATCACCCCGCCAAGTCCAGGCATACACCCTCCTGAGACAGGTGTGGGAGCCTTGGCTGTGCCTCCTCTGGCAAAGGACATTGCCCCTCTGTGACTCAGCTTCCCTATCTGTAAAATGATAATGTCAGTGAAATGTCAGAGGGCCATGGTGAACATTATTTTTTCAGTTTCATTTTATTTTTTTGAGATGGAGTTTCACTCTCCTTACCTAGGCTGGAGTGCAGTGGTGCAATCTTGGCTCACTGAAACCGCTGCCTCCCGGGTTCAAGCGATTCTCCTGCCAAAGCCCCCCAAGTAGCTGGAATTACAGGCACCGGCTGTATTTTGTATTTTTAGTAGAGATGTGGTTTCACCATGTTGCTCATGCTGGTCTTGAACTCCTGACATCAAGTGATCTGCCGGCTTCAGTCTCCCAAAGTGTTGGGATTACAGGCCTGAACCATGGCGCCCAGCCTCATGGTGAACATTAAATTAGTTAATACACATAGGTCCGCACATGTGTAGAACAGGGCTTAGAACATAGAATGTGCTCATTAAGTGTTAGCTACTTTGCAGGGTGGGGTGAAGGATGCAGAAAAGCCCTCATCACAGCCCTCCTGACAATCCCCGGCCAGGCCAGCTCCCCAGATCCTTCTAGGAAAATGACCTCGACCTCTCGGCTGCAACTCTAGCCCAGACACCATCCCCTGACCTGAGCACCCACTTCTGGAGAGCTCCAGGTGGATCTGGATTGGAGAGAGCCACCCTCAGCCCTCCCCACCTTCGTGGGATCACAGAGTCTCCTTCACCTTCACCGCTGTGCCCACCAGGACTACAAGACTGATCTGAACCCCTAATCTGGGGAAGCCCATGAAGTCCCAGAACCCCTCTTAGCTGGCATGCTGGCCTGAGGCTCGAACCCGGGTCCACGCTGGAGGGCGGTGGCGGTTGCCGGGCAACCCCTGTTTGTTGGTGCGGGGGGCGGGGCCTGGGCCGGCGCGCGGTGACTCACCGCGGCGTGATGCGGGCGGGCGCGGCGCCCAGCAGCCTGGCCGGCGGCCCGATCTCCACTGGCCTCGGCGTCCGGAGGGGCCCGACGGCGGGGGAGCCCCAGCCCCCAAGCGGGCGCCGGAGGCCCGTGGGGAAGCGGCGAGGCAGGCCCCGGGCTCCCAGACTCATTTCGAATCCCAGCCCTGCCTCTTACTCTTGATCCTTGACCTGTGACTTCAAAGCTCCTTGCCTCAGTTTACCCGTCAGTAAAATGCAAGCGACATTGGAGGGTGCAGTAACCCACCACTGACGTTTAAGGCAGCTGAGATGATCATGCAGTGACACTAGCGGGCAACAAGTTTGTGACATCCGGATTCTGCGTGTGAATCTCCTGTGTTACAGAAACTCTGCAACCTCACGGAAAATCAATTTCCCCGTCTGTTACAGGGCAGTCGCAAGAACACCCTGCCTCTTGGGCGGCTTGAGGATCCCGTGGATTCTTAGTGAGACAGTGCATGGCACATTTCAGCACCATGTCTGCTGCCCCATGGAGGGATGGGGTATAGAAGGGTTTCTCTGTGGTCCAAGCTCAGGAGGGCAAGGAGGGCAGGGCAAGACTGGCACCCCTAGAAAGTGGGTGGCAGGTCACAGGCCCAGGGGAGGGTGTCGTGAACGTGTCTGCAGAGGCTCCTATCCCGAAGCTGGCTCTCAACACCTGCTGCGGGGCAGGCGGGTGGAAGGGGGGCCTGGGCGTGAGTCACCACCCAGCAATGAGGCTTGAGTCACACAGGGTGGGGTCCCCCGGCAGCCTCCCCCCAGCCGCTCCCACAAAGGCCCTTTGAGAAGAGTTCCCCACCCCCTAGGCCCTCTCTGGGGGTGGGCAGTGGGGCTGAGGCCCTGCTTGGCAGCCCCCCGGAGCCCAGCCTGAGTCTGGGAGGCGCCAGCCAGTTTCTGCCATGTCTGTGAAAAGTCACCAAAGGAAGCTGGGCGTCCCCAGGGAAGGGGGCTTCTAGGCTGCCTGAGTCACTTGGATGGTGGAGGGTCACACCAGGGGCCTACGCACACAGCGGGCAAACTGAGTCAGGCTGTCCAGTGGGGCGGGCAGGCCAGGACGCTTGGGGTCAGGCTGCAAAGCAAGCCCCGGAAGAGACGTGCTTCTCCCAAGCCCCGGGCCTCTGCCAGGGAAAGAGGGTGCTTGAGGGCACATCTGGTGGGCTTTGCCACACCTGCTGCCCAGGTCGCCCCTTCTTGCCTGCCCCGAGACATTCTCCCATTTTTGCTCTGTCACCAAGCTGGATTGCAGTGGTGGGATCTCAGCTCACTGCAACCTCCGCCTCCCGGGTTCAAGCAATTCTCGTGCCTCAGCCTCCTGAGTAGCTGGGATTACAGGCGCGCACCACCATGCCCAGCTAATTTTTGTATTTTTAGTAGAGACAAAGTTTCACCAGGTTGGCCAGGCTGGTCTCGAACTGTCGACCTCAGGTGATCTGCCCACCTCAGCCTCTCAAAGTGCTGGGATGACAGGAGTGAGCCACTCGCCGGGCCCTTTCTATCCTTCTTACACTTGGGGTGGGAAGAGCAGCAGGCTGGTGTGACTCCGGGGAGGCACTCCACTAGGGGAAGAATCAAAATTAATTTTTATTTATGTATTTTATTTTTTATTTATTTTTTGAGGCGGAGTCTCACTCAGTCCCCCAGGCTGGAGTGCAGTGGCACGATCACAGCTCACTGCAGCCTCAGCCTCCCAGACTCGGGTGATTCTCCCACCTCAGCCTCCCAAGTAGCTGGGACTACAGGCACGCACCGCCACAGCCAGCTAATTTTTGTATGTTTTTGTAGAGACAGAGTTATGCTGTGCCGCCCAGGCGGGTCTGGAATTCCTGACTCGAATTCCTGCCCTCAAGTGTTCCGCCCACCTTAGCCTCCTAAAGTGCTGGGATTACAGGCATGAGCCGCTGGGCCCTGCCCTATTTGTTTATTTTTTTAGCAACAAGGATGTCTTCATGTTGCCCTGGCTGGCCTCAAACTCCTGGGTTTATGGGATCCTCCCGAGTAGCTGGGAATACAGGAAAGCACCTCCATGCCCAGCTTTAGGATAAATTTTTTTTTTTTAGATGGAGTCTTGTTCTGTTGCCCACGATGGAGTGCCGTGGCGTGATCCCAGCTCACCGCAACCTCTGCCTCCTGGGTTCAAGCGATTCTCCCACCTCAGCCTCCTGAGTAGCTGGGATTATAGGCATGTGCCATCGTGCCCGGCTAATTTTGTATTTTTAGTAGAGCCAGGGTTTCACCATTTTGGTCAGGATGCTCTTGAACTCCTGACCTTGTGATCAACCTGCCTCGGCCTCCCAAAGTGTTGGGATTACAGGCATGAGCCACCGCACCTGGCACAATCAAAAATTTTAAGACAGGGTCTTCCCACTGCTACCTCAAAGTCCTGGGCTCAAAGGATCCTTTCACCTCAGTCTCCAAAGTAGCTGGAACTAGAGGAGCAGGCACCACCACAGCTGGCTAATTTATTTATCTTATAGGGATGAGGGTGTGAGTGTCTTGCTGTGTTACCTAGAATGGTCTCCAACTCCTGGCCTCAAGTGGTCCTCAGCCTCCCAAGTAGCTAGGACTACAGGCATGTCCAACCACACCCGGCTCATTTATACTTTTTTTTTTTAGAGACAGGGTCTTGCTATGTTGCCCAGGCTGGTCTTGAACACCTGGCCTCAAGCGATCCTCCTGCATTGGCTTCCCAAAGCGCTGGGAGTACAGGCCTGAGCCATCTCGGCGGACCACTTTGCTTTTTCCATTTGTTGGCTGAATCGGCTACAAAGGGACTAACAGTACACAGAAGCTGCGCGAAGGGGTGATTCACACCCCAGGACTGGGAGATTTCATCACACTACACAGAACAGCCTGGAATGTAAAGGTATGACTTGTTTTGTTTCTGGAATTTATTTTCTCTCTCTCTCTGTCTTTCTTTCTTTACTTCCTTCCTTCCTGGAGGCTGGGACTCTGTCACCCAGGCTGAGTTCAGTGGCACGATCTTGGCTCACTGCAGCCTCCGACTCCTGAGTTCCAGTCATTCTCCTGCCTCACCCTCCCCAGTAGCTGGGATTACAGGTACGCACCACACCACGCCTGCCTAATTTTTGTATTTTTAGTAGAGACGGGGTTTCACCACGTTCGCCAGGCTGGTCTCGAACTCCTCACCTCAGGTGATCTGCCCACCTCCGCCTCTCAAAGTGCTGGGATTACAGGCTTGAGCCACCACACCCGGCGTCTGGAATTTTCCATTTAATATTTTCAGACAGAAGTTGACGGAGGATAAGTGAAACCGAGGGACTGGAAATTGCAGATAAGGGGGACTGCTATGTACAGTCACATGTGTTTAGAATGTTCATAGACTGACGAAACCGTCACCACAATCAACTTGAGTACATTCCTTTCCTTTTCTTTCTTTCTTTTTTGAGACGGAGTCTCACTCTGTCGCCCAGGCTGGAGCACAGTGGCGCAGTCTCGGCTCATTGCAACCTATGCCTCCTGGGTTCAAGCAATTCTCCGACCTCAGAGTCCTGAGTAGCTGGGATTATAGGTGCCCGCTGCCATGCCGGGTAATTTTTAAAATTTAAGTAGAGACAGGGTTTCACGGAATTGCCCAGCCTAGTCTCCAACTCCTGAGCCCAGGCAATCCACCTCCATCTGCCTCACAAAGTGCCAGGATTACAGGCATGAGCCACCGTGCCTGACCCCCTTTTTTTTTTTTGAGACAGGGTCTCACCGTGTAGCCCGGGCTAAAGTGCTGTGCTGCCATCCGGGCTCATTGCTCCATCCTCCCACCTCAGCCCTCTGAGTAGCTGGGACTACAGGCGACTGCCACCACACCCAGCTGATTTTTTTGTATTTTTTTTTTAAGAGACGAGTCTCGCTATGTTGCCCAGGCTGGAGTGCAGTGGCTATTCACAGGCGTGATCCCACTTCTGATCAGCACGGGAGTTTTGACCTGCTCCATTTCCGACCTGGGCCGGTTCACCCATCCTTAGGCAACCTGGTGGTCCCCCCCTCCCAGAGGGTCACCATATTGATGCCAAACTTAGTGCTGACACCCGATCGGCATAGCGCACTACAGCCCAGAACTCCTGGGCTCAAACGATCCTCCAGCCACAGCCTCTGGAGTAGCTGGGACTGCAGGCACGCACCACCACGCCCGGCGATTTTTTGTAAAGACAGGGTATTGCTATGCTGCCCAGGCTGCTCTCAAACTCCTGGGCTCAAGCAGTCCTCCCACATCAGCCTCCCAAAGTGCTGGGATTTCCAGCGTGAGTGACCACACCCTACCCAAGTTTAGAACATTCCCATCACCCCAAAAAGAAATCTCAAGCCCATTAGAAATCACTTTTTTTGAGACGGAGTCTCACTCTGTCACCCAGACTGGGGTGCGATGGTGCGATCTTGGCTCACTGCAACCTCCACTTCCCAGCTTCAAGCACTCCTTCTGCCTCAGCGTCCCCAGTAGCTGGGATTACAGGTGCCTGTCACCACACCCGGCTAAGTTTTTATATCTTTAGTAGAGACGGGGTTTCACCATGTTGGCCAGGCTGGTCTCGAACTCCTGACCTGGTGATCCGCCCGCCTCAGGCTCCCAGAGTACTGGGATTACAGGCATGAGCCACCGCACCTGGCCAGAAATCACTTTCGATTTCATCCCCAACATCCTCAACCGCTGGCGACCCTGATCTACTTTTTGTCTCTGTGTGTTGATGCTGTCATATGATGTGACATGTGACTAGCTTCTTTCATTTCTCAGGGTTCATCCATGTTATACCAAGTGTGAGGACCTTATTCCTTTGTACAGCACAATAATATGTGGTCTGAGCTGGGTGCAGTGGCCTGTGCCTATAATCCCAGAACTTTGGGAGGCTGAGGTGGGAGGATAACTTGACTTCAAGAGTTCGAGACCAGCCTGCACAACATAGTGAAACCCTGTCTGTACAAAAATTACAAAAATTGGCTGGGAACGATGGCTCACACCTGTAATCCCAGCACTCTGGGAGGCTGAGGCGGGTGGATTGCCTGAGCTCAGGAATTCGAGACCAGCCTGGGCTACATGGTGAAACCTGGTCTCCATTAAAATACAAGAAATTAGCTGGGTGTAGCGGCAGGTGCCTGTAGTCCCAGCTACTCAGAAGGCTGAGGCGGAAGAATTGCTAGAACCCGGGAGGTGGAGGTTGCAGTGAGGCAAGATCACGCCACTGCACTCCAGCCTGGGTGACAGAGCGAGACTCAGTCTCAAAAAAAAAAAAAAGGGAAGGCATGTCAGGACAATCTCCCAAGGCCAAGGAGGAAGCAGGCAAAGGTGACAGATACAACATGGAGGTCGAGGTGTCAGCAGTGTGATCAGACAGCTGTCTGACAAGTGAAGATGGGGGGGAGGGCAACAGAGGTGTGGGTCCAAAGAAACATACTGGGAGCCACAAACGCAAGCCACGCGTGTAATGAAAACTTTTAGTAGCCACATTTTTTTAAAAGAAGGAACAGGTGAACTTAATTTTATTTTATTTATCTTTGTTTATTCATTTTTGAGATGGAGTCTCTCTCTGTCACCCAGGCTGGAGTGCAGTGGCAGGATCTCGGCTCACTGCAACCTCCGCCTCCCGGGTTCAAGCGATTCTCCTGCCTCGGCCTCCGGAGTAGCTGGGACTACAGGTGCGCACCACCATGCCCAGCTAATTTTTGTATTTTTAGTAGACACGGGGTTTCACCATGTTGGCCAGGCTGGTCTTGAACTCCTGACCTCAGGCGATCCACCGGCCTCGGCCTCCCAAAGTGCTGAGATTACAGGCGTGAGTCACCACGCCCGGCTACCATTACTTTCAATAATAGCTGCATTTCAGGTGCTCAGTAGCCACATGTGACCAGTAATAGCGTCATTGGAAAATGCAGTCCCGACAGGCCTGAGTGCCGCCCTGTGTGACTCACGTCAGTCACCTATCCCTAATCGCAGCCCTACTGCATCCTGTCTTTATTGAAAAAAACAATTGTTTTTTTAGACAGGGTGGAGTGCAGTGGTGTGATCATGGCTCAATGCAGCCTCAGCCTCTAGAGTTCAACCAATCCTCTCACTTCTGCCTCCGAGTAGCTGGGACCACAAGTGTGCACCACCACGTCCAGCTAATTTTTAATTAAAAAAAATTTTTTTTTGAGACTGAGTTTCACTGTTGTTGCCCAGGCTGGAGTACAATGGCGCAATCTTGGCACATGGCAACCTCCACGTCCTGGGTTCAAGCGATTCTCCTGCCTCAGCCTCCAGAGTAGCTGGGATTACAGGCATGTGCCATCATGCTGGCTAAGTTTGTATTTTTAGTAGAGACAGGGTTTCTCCATGTTCATCAGGCTAGTCTTGAACTCCCAACCTCAGGTGAGCTGCGCGCCTCACCCTCCCAAAGTGTTGGGAGGGCGTGAGCCACTGCACCTGGCCAATTTTTAAATTTTTTGTAGAGGCCGGCCGTGGTGGCTTACACCTGTAATCCCAGCACTTTGGGAGACGAAGGTGAGCGTATCACTTGAGGTCAAGAGTTTGAGACCAGCTGGCCAACATGGTGAAACCTGTTTCTACTAAAAATACAAAAATTAGCTGGGCTTGGAGGTGGGCGCCTGTAATCCCAGCTACTCGGGAGGCTGAGGCAGGAGAATCACTTGAACCTGGGAGGCAAAGATTGTGGTGAGCCAAGATCGCACCACTGCACTCCGGCCTGGGTGACAGAGTGAGACTCCGTCTCAAAAATAAATAAATAAATAAATATTAATGGGAAAAAAAGCTTCTTGGTTGGGCACGGTGGCTCATGCTTGTAATTCCAAGACCTTGGGAGGCTGAGGAGGGTAGATCATTTGAGCCCAGGAGTTGAGACCAGCCTTAGCAACATAGTGAGATGCTGTCTCTACAAAAAATTTGTTTTAATCAGCCAGGTGTGGTGGTGTGCGCTGGTAGTCCCAGCCAGTTGGGAGGCTGGGGTGGGAGAATTGCCTAAGCCCCGGTCAAGGTCTCAATGGACTAGGACTGTGCTACTGACTTCCAGCCTGGGCAACAGAGCAAGACCCCATACTTAAATCCAAACTCCTTACTGATCAAGGCCCTCCAAGACATCACCTCCTCAAAAGCCTTCCCAGATTGCACTTCCATCCTCCAGGCTGGGCGTCCGGTGTCAGCACCAAAAACTCTTCATTGTAATAGGCCAGCTACATGACCAGCCCCCCTGCCGGATGGTGGCAGCCGAGCTCCAAGTCTGTTTTGCCCCCTCTCCATGACTCCCCACCCAGCTTCGCATCATCTTCCCCGCTTACACGTGCCAGGAACATAGTGATTATCAATGCATTCATTCACTAGATACTGACTAAGGCCCTTTTCTTTTTTTCTTTTTCTTTTTTTTTGAGATGACGTTTCACTCACATTGCCTAGGCTGGAGTGCAGTGGCATGATCTCAGCTCACAGCAACTTCCGCCTCCCAGGTTCAAGCGATTCTCCTGCCTCAGCCTCCTGAGTAGCTGGGACCACAGGTGCACGCCACCACGCCAGGCTAATTTTTTGTATTTTTGGTAGAGACGAAGTTTCATCGAGTTAACCAGGATGGTCTCCATCTCCTGACCTCGTGATCCGTCTGCCTTGGCCTCCCAAGGTGCTGGGGTTACAGGCATGAGCCACCGCACCCAGCAGGCCCTTTAAGTTCTCAGCAGTGATGAAGACAAAGGTTTTAGGCTAGGCACAGTGGCTCACACCTATCATCTCGGCACTTTGAGAGTGAGGCAGGAGGATTGCTCGAGTCCAGGAGTTCGAGACCAGCCTGGGCCACATAGTGAGACCCTCCCCCGACCCGCCATCTCTACAAAAATAAAAGATAACGGCCGTTGTCCTGGCAGAGCTGACATTCGAGTACAGGAGACAAGAAACAAGATGTGTAATGAAGCGTGTAGCGTGTTGAAAGGTGACAGGGCTGTGGGAAATAAACAGAGAACATAACAAGATGGGTGCAACTTGAAATAGGGGAGTGGGCCGGGCGCGGTAGGGTGGGAGATCATGTCTATAATCCCAGCACTTTGGGATGCTGAGGTGGGCAGATTGCCTGAGCTCAGGACTTCAAGACCAGCCTGGGTAACATGGTGAAACCTCATCTCTACTAAAAATACAAAAATATTAGCTGGGCATAGTGGCAGGTGCCTGTAATCCCAGCTACCTGGTGAGACCAGAGAATTGCCTGAACCTGGGAAGAGGAGGTTGCAGTGAGCCGAGATTGTGCCACTGCACTCCGGCCTGGGCGACAGAGCGAGAGAGCGAGAGTGAGAGCAAGAGAGAGGGAGAGAGAGAGAGACTGAGGAGGGAGGGATGGAGAGAGAGAGATTGAGGAGGGAGGGAGGGAGGGAAAAAAGGAAAGAGGAAGGAAGGAGAAAGAAAGAATAAAAAGAAAAAAGAAAGGAAGAAAGAAGGAGAAGAAAAAAGAGGCCGGGCGTGGTGGCTCACGCCTGTAATCCAAGCACTTTGGAGGCCAAGGAGGGCAGATCACCTGAGGTAGGGAGTTCAAGACCAGCCTGACCAACGTGGTGAAACCCCGTCTTATAAAGAAAAAAGAAAGACAAAGAAGGAAAGAAACAAATGAAAGAAAGAGGAGAAAGGAAGGAAGGAAAAGAAAAAAGGAAGAAGGAAGGAAAGAAAGAAAGAGAAAAGGAAATGGGGAGTCAGGGAAGCACTCACTGAGGAGGTGATGACTGAGCAGAGATTTGAAGCAGTGAAGGAGAAAGATGTGAGAATCAGCAGAGCCCCGGCAGAAGCAGCAGCTTGTGCAAAGGCCCTGAGGCTGGCCCATGCCTGGTGTATTTGAGTCCTCTTCTGAGGAGGGCTGGAGTGGAGTGAATGAGGGAGGGAGTGAGGAGACAGGAGAGATTGTGCAGAGCCTTCTGGGTCCTGCGGAGGACTTTGGCTCTTGCTCTGAATAAGGTGGGGGCCATTGAGGGTTCTGAGCAGAGGAGGGACTGGACCTGACTTGGGTGCTCACGGGTGCTTCCCCTCCCCCCACCACTGCTGTGGGATGAGGACTATCAGGGGCTGCAAAGCATGCAGAGAGGTGGCGATTGGAGTAATTGAGTAATTCTGGGGAGAGATGATGGGGGCCAGACCAGGGGGAAGCCCTGAAGGAGGCAGGATTCCGGATGCATTAGAAGGGACAGTAACCAGGCGGGCACGGTGGCTCATGCCTGTAATCCCAGCACTTTGACAGGCTGAGGTGGGTGGTTTACTTGAGTCTAGGAGCCAGAGACTGGCCTGAGCAACATAGCAAGACCCATCTCTACTAAAAATACCAAAAAAATTAGCCAGGCATGGTGGCGGGTGCCTGTAGCCCCAGCTATTTGGGAGGCTGAAATGAAAGGATGGCTTGAATCCAGAAGGCGGAGGCTACAGTGAGCAGAGATCGTGCCACTGTACTCCAGCCTGGGCAATAGAGCCAGACTGTTTCAAAAAAAAGACAGTAACTAAAACTGTTAATGGATTGCATCTGTTAATAAAGGTTATTGTCTGAACAGCTGGGAGGATGGAGCTGCCGTTTCCGGAGACCGGGAAGATGGTGGGAGAAACTGGTTTGCGGTTGAGGGAATGAGCTCCCAGCCCAGGGCTTTGTTCTGGCCCCAGTGTCCCTGCCCAGACTCTGGTGGGTGCAGAGGAAAGCACCCACACCACCTAGACTTTGCCTCCTGAGCGTGCAAGCTACACCCACATCTGGGTACACAGGGGCACCACCCAAGACCCCCGAGGCCTGACAGGTCTACCCAGTATACGATGGCCACAGCCTTGGGGGACTTTGGGGGCTGGAGTTCTGGGAGACGGGTTGCCTGGCTCTCCACCCACCCTGGGTCCCCACGGAGACCCCCAAGGGGACAGAGGTGAAATCTCCCAGGGAGAGGTTCAGGAAGAGCTGCTGCTGGGTCACAGCACTGGGCTCCCCCTATGAGTCAGCACTGGCAAGAGGCCCCAGGAACTGGGGACCGGGGATGTATGGGGGGAGGGCAGTTCCCACGCCCTAAGGCGTCTGTGGCGCTGGGGCTTCCCCCACCGCCCTCCCATCCTGTGCTGGGCTCCGGGGATCTTCAGAGTCTGGGGGGTGAGAAGCCCAGGGCGGACTGGCCGCTGGGCTGGGATCCAGGAATCCTCTCCTGGTCTGACCCAGCTCAGGAATGCAGAGGCTGCCCGCCCAAGCAAAGACGTTGCAGCGAGGAGGAGGCAGAGGAGAGAAGCATGGAGAGAGTGGACGTTTGTGGGGATGGCAGTTCTGCGGGGCTTTACTGAAGGAGGGCCTTTCTTCTGGGGCCTCTGCGCTTGGGCAATGGAGGCTCCAGCCTGGGGTGTGCAGGCAGAGTGCTCAGCTACCGTGGACTGGGAGGTGGCCGGGAGGAGACGGCGCTGAGAGCTGAGATCAGCCCCGCCGGCCCCCACAGCTGGGAGGGCGCTGGACTCTGCCGCCCCCTACTGGTGCCTGCAGGAAATTCGGCGGGTAGGACAGCTGGCGGCCGGTCCTGGAGAAGAGATCGGGGGAAAGGCCTCGCACAGAAAGAATTCCAGCTCTGACTCTTTTTTTGAGCCGGAGTCTCACTCCGTCGCCCAGGCTGGAGTGCAGTGGCGCGATCTCGACTCACAGCAACCTCTGCTTCCCGCGTTCAAGCTATTCTCCAGCCTCAGCCTCCTGAGTAGCTGGGATTACAGGCGCGTGCCACCACATCTGGCTAATTTTTGTATTTTTAGTAGGACGGGGGTTTCACCATGTTGGTTAGGCTGGTCTCGAACTCTTGACCTTGTGATCTGCCCACCTCGGCCTCCCAATGTGCTGGGATTACAGGCGTGAGCCACTGCACCCGAACCCAGGTCTGCCTCTTACTGCCACCTTGGGCAAGGGCAGCCCCCATCTGGGCCTCGGTTGCCCATCTGTAGAAAGGGCAGTATTCAACTTCATTGGCTTGCTGGGAAGACCAGGAAGAGGGTTCTAAAATGCAGCTGGGGAGAACTCTACCTTGGGCCCCCACCTCTCTAGATAAAGAAAATAGTTGGCTGGGTGCAGTGGCTCACGCCTGTAATCCCAGCACTTTGGGAGGCCGAGGCAGGTGGATCACCTGAGGTCGAGAGTTCAAGACCAGCCTGACCAACATGGAGAAACCCCATCTCTACTAAAAGTACAAAAATTGGCTGGGCGTGGTGGTGCGCACCTGTAATCCCAGCTGCTTGAGAGGCTGAGGCAGGAGAATCGCTTAAACCTGGGAGGCGGAGGTTGTGGTGAGCCGATTGTGCCATTGCACTCCAGCCTGAGCAATAAGAGCAAAACTCCAGCTCAAAAAAAAAAAAAAGTCCCTGCCTCAAGGGGTTGCCCTGGTTTGGGCAGGAGATGAGGCTTATACATGTCTATGGATGGATGAACGAGGGAATGAATAACTGAGTGAATGTTGGGTATTCCAGAGGGAGTCCCTCCTCAACACCCTCTGCCTCTTTTAGGAAAGCAACTCCTTTCCCAATGCCTCCATTTTTTTTTTTTTTTTTTTTTTTTTTTTTTAGAGAAGAGGTCTCTTTCTGTTGCACAGGCTGGAATGCAGTGGGACGATCATAGCTCATTATAGCCTTGAACTTCTGGGCTCAAGCGATCCTCTTGCTTCAGCCTCCCAAGTAGCTGGGACTATAGGTGTGCACCTCCACACCTTGCTAATTTTTTTTTTTTTTAATTTTCTTTTTGTAGAGACTGTGTCTCGCTCTGTTGCCCAGCCTGGTCTTGAACTCCTGGTCTCAAGTGATCCTCCTGCCTTGGCCTCACAAAGTGCTGGGATTACAGGCTTGGGCTACTGTGCCTGGCTCCCCTCACCCCTTTTCCGTAAGAAGGGCTGGCTGGCATGGGGAGGGGTGTGGCAAAGGAAGGGCATCAACAGAGCTAAACCCCCCACCCCATGGAATTATGATTACTAGATGGCAATTAACTCCCATTCTGTCCCTGGCATGTGTCTCCCCATCCCCACTCAGGAATTTACTTCCATTGGGAGAGGTTAGGTGTAGGCTGGGGCTGGACCCCTCTAACCTTTGGTGGGCTTGAGGATGGGGGAAGTGGTCCTGGAGAGACACAGTCTTCTGGACCTGGGACCAGACTTTCTGGGCGGAGACCCGAAGGAAATTGGACGATGTGGGAAGGTGAACCTGTCAAGGAGAAACTGAGGCAGGACCGTGGTGGAGGGGGCTGGAAGGAAGTGAGGGGTGCGGTCAGGTGGGGAAGGGCCATGGCCCCATAAGGGTTAAGGCCTGGGCTTGGAAGGGGGGCAGTCAGAGGTTTCTCCATCCCCCTCTCAGACTGGGGTGGGGGATAAATAAACAGAACGAGAAATCTGTCAGCTCCGCCTGGGCCAATGGGAGGCTGCCTGGCGCCATGGTTTGCCCTGATGTGACCTTCCTCTGCCAGCCGCGGTGGCTACTGCGGGCAGGGGCAGTGTGTGGAAGCTCAGCCAGGGTACGATCATTCCTGCTGTGTGCGTGCTCTGGTACCTGGGGGTGTGTGTGTCGGGGGGAGTATGAGGGGTAGTCTGCAAGGATCTGTGGGAGATCCGGTGAGCCCATCCTTTGTACGGCTTGCATGTGGTCCGTGCACCTGGCTTATGTATATGTTCCTGTCTCATGGTCCCAGGTACACGTCCCCACGTGCCCCCGAATTGCCTGTGTGTCCATGTGGACCCCCGTGGCTCTGGGGACTCACTGGGGGTCTTGTGCACGTGGCTGTTGGTTTTCTCTCTCCGTGCCTCTGCGCCTGGTCTATCTGACCCCAGTGGCTGTGCCTACGTATATGTGTGTGTCTGTGAACTTTGTGGGTCTGTGTGTGTCTCTATGGGTGTGTTCTGGTTCTACGTATATATTCATGTGTTAGGCTATTTTGTGTCACGGCGTTCCCGTGGCTGTGTACCTGGGGTACTGTGTGTGTATGTATTGCGGGTCTGTGGGTACCCCAGTGTGTCTGATCTCCTGCGTGTCCGTGTCTTGTATGAGCTGTGTGCGCCCCTGTGTTCGTCTGAGTTTCTGTATATTTCGGTTCTGGGGACCTTCCCTCCCGTCCTGGATGTAGTGTGTCTGTGTATCTTACATGTGTCTGGTGCCCCCGGGTGTCCCTCTGTGTGTTGCTGGGTTTTATGACCACCCCCGTGCGGCCCGGCACGCCTGCACGTCCCGCCACCCCCTCCCTCGGGTGTGTGACTCGCAGCCCCCTGCACACCGTTCCCTGTGTCTGTGGCCCGCGTGCCTTTGTGCGCGTGTGCTCCCCCGGAGCCTTTGAGGTCCCTGCGTGTGCCCGCCCGCGCCCCCGTGTCCCCGATTCCCCCGCGCGGGCTCCGGGAGCTGCATCTTGGAGACCCACGGGCATCCCCCGCGTGCGTCCCGGTGCGCCCGGCGGGAGGCCTCGGGGCGCGCACTGCCGCGGCTGGACCCACCGCCCGGCGCGGCTCAGGGAGGAGGGAGGGGACGGCGGCGGCGGGGAGCGCGGGCACGTCACCGAGACAGACAGGCGGGCGGGCGGCGGCGGCCACAGGTTCGAGCCGGCGCCGGAGCCCCGCGGCCCCCTCCCCCCCACCCGCCCACGGCCTGGGGAGCCCCCGCCTGGCCCGGGAGCCGCCGAAATGCAGTTTCCAGTGCAGGCGCCTTGGGCGTGGGGGGCTTTTCCGGGCAGGTTTTGGAAAGAAGAGGGGGAAATGCGGCGGCGGCCCCAATCCAGGTGAGCGCTGGCGCCGGGCGGGCCGGGGGCACAGGGGGCACGGGTGGGGCAGGGGCCGCCCGCGGGGAGGGGGCGCGGCGGGGCGGGGCGGGACGTGGCCGCAGCCCCCTCGCGCACCTGCTCGCGGCCCGGGGGCTAACGCCCCGGCCTCTGCGGCCCGGCCCTCCATTGTTGTTGGGGCTGGGAAGGGGGGCGGGGAGGCCCCGGCGGCATCTCTGCGTCTCGCCTTCCCTGAGAGGGGGCGCCGCGAGGGTCGGACTCTGCAAAGGGGACAGGCCTCCGAGTCCCCGAGCCGGGGCAGCCAGGGGGAGGGCGGGCGGAGATGCCCCCACGGGGCGGGGACGCGCGATGGGGGGCGTGGGGACCGCGGCGTCCCGGCCGCCGGACACCTGACCGCGCGCGAGGAGGCCACGGGCCGGGGCGGCGGCGAGCTTTGTTCTTGGGGGCGCGGGGCGGGTGGGGCGCTCGGAAATCGAATGCCGGGAGAGGGTCCGGCCCGGCGCGCGCGCGTGTGTTGATAAAGGCGGCTCCGGCCAAGTTCATGGGCGCTCGGGCCTGCGGAGACCGATCCCGGTGGGGCCCCCTCGCTCGGGCCTGGCTGCGGGCCGGGGGTGCTGCGGCCGCGCTGCCTCCGGAAGCCCTGGCGCCCTGCGCGGGCCGCCCCCCGGCCTGTCATTACCGGCAGCAGCTGCAGGGTATTGACTGGAGCCAAGGTTTTCGAACAGGAACCCGCCCTCCAAAACTAGCCATAAAAAGGAAAAATGGCCCCGAATCCCACTGCCGGGGAGCCCTTTTAAAGCGACAGGGAGCCTTTCACAGCGACCTGCCCTGGAGGGCAGGCTGGGTGGGGGGGGGTGGAGAAGACACCTCATTGGCTGATAGGGACTGAGACGTCCCCCCCACGCCCCACACTTCTGTTTCCCTCCCCCCATCTCCTTCCCTACCCATTCCACACCCCAGGACTGCCCACGGATGCATGAACACAGCCACGAGGAAATATCCCCAAGGCCCCGATGGAGACCCCCAAAATCACACGCTATACACAGACATACATACAGCACCCCCATTAATACACAGCCAGAAGTGATGCTCACACACACACAGTCCTCACAATAACACTGCCACGTGTGTAGACACGTCACCCCCAAGGGCTCGGACATCCAGGGATAGTGTTCATTGAAAGGCAGCCACAGAGAAATTCAGCCACCGAGGAAGGCAGCTGCTGTAACACGGACACTGCCTTGTGCATCACACCGACACACAGACGTGGGTGTTCACCCACGGAATGTCACTCAGGGGAGCAGTGACAAACGCAGATCCCTAAAGGCCTTCAGTCCGGCAGACACAGACTCCATCATCCACAATACCTGGGACACACACACAGACATATGTCCTCCCAAGCAAGTTCACACCGGCACACTCAAAGTCACTCAGTCACCCCTTCCCCTGCCACACACACAGACATGTCCTCCCAAGCAAGTTCAAGGGCGGTGCACACTCACCCCTCCCCCAACACACACGCGCACACACAGTACAAGGCCTGTAGAAACATTCATATCTGACAGCAGGTCACAGTCATATTTTTTATTTTTATGTTATTTATTTATTTTTTGAGATGGAGTTTTGTTCTTGTTGCCCAGGCTGGAGTGCAATGGCGAGATCTAGGTTCACTGCAACCTCCGCCTCCCGGGTTCAAGCAATTCTCCTGCCTCAGCCTTCTGAGTAGCTGGGATTACAGGCATATGCCACCACACCTGGCTAATTTTTGAATTTTTGAATTTTTAGTAGACACAGGGTTTCTCCATGTCAATCAGGCTGGTCTTGAACTCCTGACCTCGGGTGATCCGCCCACCTCGGCCTCCCAAAGTGCTGGGATTACAGGTGTGAGCCACCTCACCTGGCCTTATTTTTATTTTAAAATTTATTATTATTATTATTTTGAGATGGAGTCTCCCTCTGCCACCCAGGTTGGAGTGCCATGGCACAATCTCAGCTCACCGAAACTTCCGCCTCCCGGGTTCAAGTGATTCTCTGGCCTCAGCCTCCTGAGTAGCTGGGACTATGGATGCACACCACCACAGCCAACTAATTTTTGTTTTTTTAGTAGAGACCGGGTTTCCCCATCTTGGCCAGACTGGTTTCAAACTCCTGACCTCAGGTGAGCCACCGGTCTCGGCCTCCCAAAGTGCTGGGATTATAGGTGTAAGCCACCGTATAATATTTTTTTTTAATTTAATTTTATTTTTTTGAGGCAGGGTCTCGCTCTGCTGCCTAGGCTGGAGTGCAGTGGCACCATCTAGGCTCACTGCAGCCTCCACCTCCTGGGCTCGAGCAGTCCTCCCACCTCAATCTCCCAAGTAGCTGGGACAAAAGGTATGCACCACCACACCTTCGTATTGCTTGTATTTTCTGTAGAGATGGGGTCTTGCCGGTTGCCCAGGCTAGCTATCCACCCACCTAGGCCTCACAGAGCGCTGGAATTACAGGCGTGAGCCACCATGTCTGGTCCAATTTTGTTGTTGTTTGTTTGTTTGAGACTGAGTCTCGCTCTGTTGCCCAGACTGGAGTGCAGTGGCGCGATCTCAGCTAACTGCAACCTCTTCCTCCTGGGTTCAAGCAATTGCCCTGCCTCAGCCTCCCAAGTAGCTGGGATTACAGGGGCCTGCCACCACGCCCAGCTAATTTTTGAATTTTTTTTAGTAGAGACGGGGTTTAACCATGTTGGTTAGGCTGGTCTCGAACTCCTGACCTTGTGATCTGCCCACCTCAGCTTCCCAAAGTTCTGGGATTACAGGCATGAGCCACCACGCCCGGCCATTTGTTTTTGCTCTGTCACGCAGACTGGAGTTCAATGGCACAATCACAGCCCACTGCCGCCACAAACTCTCCGGCTCAAGTGATCCTTCCACCATAGCCTCCTGAGTAGTGGATCTCAGTAAGCTTGACACACACACACACACACACACACACACAGACCACCCCTGCCCAAGAACAAAGCTGCACACACGGACACACAGTTGTCCACAGTAAAGTGGATCCGAGTTCACCCACAAGGACGCTGTCACCCACAAACATACATGAGCGTGAACCCAGTGGTCGTACGCCCATAGTCACCTCCGCTGAGACGTGATTAGGCACTCAGACGCCTGCACATCTACAATAATGCTGACAGACACAAGGCACACACAGACACACGGGGAAATGACACAAGAGCAGGCAGAGATAGAAATGCCCAGTCATCTGGATGCCCACAAACCCAATACTATTTTGGATGGCGTCTCACTCTATCGCCCAGGCTGGAGTGCAGTGACATGATCTCAGCTCACAGCAACCTCTCCCTCCTGGCTTCAAGCAGTTCTCTGCCCCAGCCTCCCCAGTAGCTGGGATTACAGGCGCCCACCACCAGCCTCCCAATGTGCTGGGATTACAGATGTGTTGGGATTACAGGCGTGGGCCACCATGCCCGTTCTATTCATTTTTTGAGACGGATTCTCGCTCTGTTGCCCAGGCTGGAGTGCAGTGGCACGATCTCGGCTCACTGCAACCTCCGTCTCCCAGGTTCAAGCAATTCTTTGCCTCAGCCTCCCGAGTAGCTGGGATTACAGGTGCCTGCCACCACCTGGCTAATTTTTGTATTTTTAGTAGAGACAGGGTTTCACCACCTTGGCCAGGATGGTCTTGATCTCCTGACCTTGTGATCCACCTGCCTCAGCCTCCCAAAGTGCTGGGATCACAGATGTGAGCCACCGTGCCCGGCCCAATACTCATGTATTGAGCATCTATTATCTACCAGGCACTGTTGAGGCACTGGGGATGCAGCTGTGGACAAGAGGGAAATCTGAACAGGCACAGTGGTTCATGCCTGTTATCTCAGCACTTTGGGAGGCCGAGGTGAGTGGATTGCCTGAGCTCAGGAGTTTGAGACCAGCCCGACCGACATAGTGAAACCCATTTCTACTAAAAATACAAAATCAGCTGGGCGTGGTGGCACATGCCTGTCATCCCAGCTACTCGGGAGGCTGAGCCAGGAGAATTGCTTGAACCCGGGAGGCGGAGGTTTCAGTGAGCAAAGATTGCGCCATTGCACTCCAGCCTGGACGATAACAGCGAAACTCCATCTCAAAAAAAAAAAAAATTAGGCCAGGCACGTGACTCACACTTGTAATCCCAGCACTTTGGGAGGCCAAGGCACGTAGATCATGAGTTCAGCTCAACACCAGCCTGGCCAAGATGGCGAAACCCCGTCTCTACTAGAAATACAAAAATTAGCCAGGTGTGGTGGCGGGAGCCTGTAATCCCTACTTCTTGGGAGTCTGAGGCAGGAGAATCGCTTGAACCCAGGAGGCGGAGGTTGCAGTGAGCCAAGATTGTGCCACTGCACTCCAGCCTAGGCGACAGAGGGAGGCTCTGTCTCAAAAAAATTTAGCTGGGTGTGGTGGCATGTGCCTACAGTCCCAGGCACTAGGGAAGCTGAGGCAGGAGGATCGCTGGGGCCCAGGAGTTGGAGGCTGCAGTGAGCTGTGATGGCACCACTGCACTCCAGCCTGGGTGACAGCAAGACCTAGTCTCTTAAAAAAAAAAACACAATCCCTGCCCTCCCACACCTGACGTTTTAGTGGGGAATGGGATAGGGGGACACCATCACTGGATGATACACCGACTCCAGTCACTCATAGTGACACCAGCAGGCACCAGACACCCCCACACACTGGCTCACACATCGACCTGGAATTAAGCACAATTAGCCTGATACACACCCACAGGAACGCTGACATCCACACACAAACAGAAACCCACAGGAACTCTCACACACACACACACACACAACTGGTGGAGAGACAGCCACCCATTATGGCACACTCCCACCTGGACTTACAGACACCCACAGAACCCCCCAAAATAGCAAAGTAGCTTGGACCTGA
The DNA here is from genome assembly GCF_049354715.1 of Callithrix jacchus. Taxonomy (NCBI): domain Eukaryota; kingdom Metazoa; phylum Chordata; class Mammalia; order Primates; family Cebidae; genus Callithrix; species Callithrix jacchus. Next base: position 12,658,334 of record NC_133523.1, read on the forward strand.
CGCCCCCTATTTATAGACCCAAAGGAACACCCTGCAGTGTTCTTGCAGACAGAGCCCACCCAGACCCAGACCCAGGGTCACCCCGCACTACAAGCCTCAGTAGAAGTGCCTGAATTTCCTTTTTTTTTTTTGAGATGTTGCTCAGGCTGGAGTGTAGTGTCGCAATCTCAGCTCGCCACAACCTCTGCCTCCAGGGTTCAAGTCATCCTCCTGTCTCAGCCTCCTGAGTAGCAGGGATTAGAGGCGCCTGCCATCACACCCAGCTAATTTTTGTATTTTTAGTAGAGATGGGGTTTCACCTTATTGGTCAGGCTGATCTCAAACTCCTGACCTTATGATCTGCCTGCTCCTTGGCCTCCCAAAGTGCTGGAATTGCAGGTGACAGCCACTGCATCCGGCCTCAATTTCCCTTATTTTATTTTATTTTTTTTGAGATGGAGTCTCACTCTGTCACCCAGGCTGGAGTGCAGTGGCATGATCTCGGCTCACTGCAACCTCCACCTCCTGGGTTCAAGTGATTCTCCTGCCTCAGCCTCCCAGGTAGCTGGGACTACAGGCGCGTGCCACCCTGCCTGGCTAGAATTTCCCTTATTTAAAAAAATTTTCTTATATTTATGTTTTGTAGAGATGGGGTCTTGCTGTATTGCCCAGGCTGGTCTCGAACTCCTGGGCTCAAGTGATCCTCCTGCCTTGGCCTCCTAAAGTGCTGGGACTATGGGCGTGAGCCACTGCGCCTGGCCTGAATTTCCCTTCAACTTGGCCCCTCCATAGCCCCCAACTGCAAGCCTGGAAAAGCCAGAACCTCCTCGCCTCCCCCAGTCCTGGCCTCACATCTGGTAGGCCTGGGAAGGAAGCTGGGCTCCCAGCCCACCCACCGACCACGAGCTGGGTGGGACAGAGGAGCCCCTTGTCTGAGGACCCCCGGCAGGAAAGAGTCCTGCAGCCGTGAAGGAAGTCGGGGAGACAGCCTACGGAGGGTGGTGGGAACCTGAGAGCCCACGCAGGTATCACTGAGATGAGGCACCCCTGCCTGCCAGTCTAGACAGCCCGGGCCATCACCGTGACCCCGTGGAGAACCCCATGGGGCTCTTGGTGTCGCCGGAACCCCCATAATGGGCTCTTTGTCCGCCAGGTCCTGACTGCCTCCTCCCTGTGTCCCCCTTCCAGGCCCAAGTACACGCACACGCACACACAGTTACGTACCACACACAGACACACATACACAGAAACTCATGTGTGAACATACATAGAGACACCCCCATCCCCCATGCACCAAGGCTCAGGGTCAGGAGCAAGAAGAGACAACTTGTCACTTCCCACCCTGAGGGACTTCAAAGTCAAGCCTTCAGCACTCACCGCAGGACACACAGCCGACCAGATGCCTCTGCGAGTTCAGAGACTCTGACCTAGCCACACCTATCTTGTTCTTCAACTTTTTTTTTTTTTTAAAGACAGGCTCTTGGCTGGGCGCGGTGGCTCACGCCTGTAATCCCAGCAGTTTGGGAGGCTGAGGTGGGCCGATCACCTGAGGTCAGAAGTTTGAGATCAGCCTGGCCAACGTGGTGAAGCCCCATCTCTACTAAAAGTACAAAAAATTAGCCGGGTGTGGTAACGCATGCCTGTAATCCTAGCACTCGGAAGGCCGAGGCAGGTGAATCGCTTGAACCCAGGAGATAGAGGTTGCAGCGAGCCGAGACCATGCCATTGCACTCCAGCCTGGGCAACAGAGTAAGACTCTGTCTCGGGGGAAAAAAAAAAAAAAAAGACAAGAGAGGGTCTCACTCCCATAGCCTGGGCTGGAGTGCAGTAGCGTGACCACGTCCCCCTCACTGTAGCCTCGACTTCCCTGGCTTCCGTGATCCTCCCACCTCGGCCTCCCAAAGAGCTGGGACTACAGGTGGGCACCACACACCAGGCTAGGTTTTTGTATTTTTAGTTGAGACAGGGTTTCGCCGTGTTGCTCAGGCTGGTCTTAAACTCCTGGGCTCAAGCAATCCTCCGGCTTCAGCCTCCCAAACTGGTGGGATGATGGCCGTGAGCCACCCTGCCCAGCCTTGTTCTTCAACTTGACGATACAGCTGCCTCCATCACTTGCTCATCTGCCTCTGCTAGGACCTCTCACCTCCGACTCTGATCCCCGACCCGCACCAGCTGCTCTGTGCCTTCCTGGTGCTAAGAGGGGGGTGGGGACAGGGCCCTGGGATAACATGCCTTCTTTTTTTGAGACGGAATCTCGCTCTGTCGCCCAGGCTGGAGTACAGTGGTGTGATCTCTGCTCACTGCAGCCTCCACCTCCTGGGTTCAATGGATTCTCCCACCTCAGCCTCCTGAGTAGCTGGGATTACAGGTGTGGGCTGCCACACCTGGCTAATTTTTGTATTTTTAGTAGAGATGGGGTTTCACCATGTTGGTCAGGCTGGTCTGGAACTCCTGACCTCAAGTGATCTGCCTGCCTCGGCCTCCAAAGTGCTGGGATTACAGGTGGGATTATAATGTGGCTTCTAGAGGGACATCCCCCACACCCCACTTATCTCCAGATCCCATGCCCAGAAAGACCCTCCCAGCTGCACTGGGGTCAGGTGAGGGGGTCTCAGGAACAGGTGAGTGAGGGGCACAGTCTGACTCAGACGACCCTGGGACAACCAAGAGATAGGTGTGACGGGGCGCTGTGGTTCACGCTGTAATCCCAGCACTTTGGGAGGCCAAGGCGTGCAGATCACGAGGTCAAGCAATTGAGATCATCCTGGCCAGCACGGTGAAACCCCATCTCTACTTAAAAAAAAAAAAAATTAGCTGGGCGTGGTGGTGCGCACCTGTAGTCCCAGCTACTTGGGAGGCTGAGGCAGGAGAATTGCTTGAACCTGTGAGATGGAGGTTGCAGTGAGCCGAGATTGCGCCACTGCACTACAGCCTGGCACCTGGCGACAGAGCGAGACTCTGTCTCAAAAAATACAAAACTTAGCTGGGCGTGGTGGCTCAAGTCTGTAGTTCCAGCTATTCCGGAGGTTAAGGCAGGAGAGTCGCTTGAATCTGGGATGTGGAGGTTGCAGTGAGCCGAGAGTAAGAGCAAGACTCCGTCTCAGAGAGAGAGAGAGCGAGCGAGACAGGTGGGTCCAGATGGACACTGCCCACAGGCAAAGAAGGGAGATGGACCTCGGATTGGAGCTGCCGTCCTCCTGCCACCCCTCCCCTTGGCTCTTCTCCCTATCACCCCCACCCCGGTTTCCTGGCCATCAAGACTGGACCCCTCCTCCACCATGGTCCTGACCCTTGTCTTAGGGAGATCCTTACCAGGAACAGCCTCCTTGGTTCAAGGCCAAAGCCCTCAGAGGGAGGAGTGGGAAGCACAGAGGACCCACAGGAGGTGTCTCAAGACCCCCCTCCAACACAGCCAGGACGTCTCCTGCCTGATGACCCCACCCGCAACATTACAGCCGTTCAGTCATCAAGAAGAAAGATTCCGGACTGGGCTTGGTGGCTCACACCTGTAATCCCAGCACTTTGGGAGGCGCAGGTGTTTGAGACCAGCCTGGCCAACATGGTGAAACCCCGTCTCTTTTAAAAATACAAAAATTAGCCGGGCGGGGTGGCGGGCACGTCTAGTCCCAGCTACTCAGAAGGCTGAGGCAGGGGAATCACTTGAACCTGAGAGGTGGAGGTTGCAGTGAGCTGAGATCGTGCCGTGGCACTCCAGCCTGGCAACAGAGTGAGACTCCGTTTCAAAAAAAAAAGGAGAGACAGAATAAAGAGTTTTCTTTTTAAAAGAGACGAGAGCCAGCTCACACCTGTAATCCCAGCACTTTGGGAGGCTCAGGAGTTGGAGACCAGCTTGGCCAACATGGTGAAACCCGTCACTATTAAAAATACAAAAATTAGCCTTGGTGTCGGGCGCCTGTAGTCCCAACTACTTGGGAGGCTGAGGCAGGAGAATTATTTGAACCTGGGAGGTGGAGGCTGCAGTGAGCAGAGATCACACCACTGAACTCCACTCAGGGCGACAGAGCAAGATTCCATCTCAAAAAAAGGAAAAAAACAAAAAGAAAAGAAAAAGAGACAGGAGATGGGGGTGTCCCTGTGTTTTCCAGGCTAGTCCCAATCCTGGGCTCCAGCTACTGCCTCCCCGCTAGCTGGGACTACAGGCAGGAACCAAGCTTTTGAGGAACCTTGAGAGTTCTGGACTGTCAGAGCCTCACCTTTCAGGTCCACCAAATGGGTATCCTCTTCACGGGGTGATGAATTAGCGTGATCACCCGAAACTTTCCTGTTAACACCTGTGCTCCCAACTCACTCTCCTTCCCAGGTCCCAGGCATTCTTCTCCTTAGAATGATGACCCACACGCAAGGCAGCGGACAGGACACTTCCCTGGGAGGGGCCTGCACACCTGGGGTGGAGGTGGCAGATAAAGAGAGCCGGGCTGGATTCAGTGGTTCAGGCCTGTAATCCCAGCACTTTGGGAGGCCGAGGCGGGTGGAGCGCGAGGTCAAGAAACCCCGTCTCTACTAAAAATACAAACCTTAGCTGGACATGGTGGCGGGAGCCTGTAGTCCCAGCTGCTCTGGAGGCTGAGGCAGGAGAATCGCTTGAACCCGGGAGGCGGAGGCTGAAGTGAGCTGAGATCTCAGTGAGACAGGGCGCCCCACTCCAGCTCCAGACAGAGGGGCGGGAACGTGACCCGCTCCCGGGGTGGGTGAGAGGGCGGGCTCTAGAAGGTGAGGGGTGGTGTGTGTGGGGGGGGCTTCGAGAGGGCGAGTTGGCCGGGATCAGGCTCTGGGGGGCCCCTGACGAGGTTAGGCTTGGGGGCGGACCTTAGTGGGGGGCTGGGCCTTGAGGGGATCGGACGCAGTCCCCGGGCGTCTAGGGAGCAGGCTTTTGTCGTGGGCCCTAAGGGGGCGGGCTCTGAGGCGGGGGGGGGGGGGCGGAGAGTGGGGGCGCGCCCCAGGGGAGCTGGGCTTTTTGAGGACCGGCTTAGGGGCTTGGGGGTGGGCTCCGTGGGAGTCTATATGGGCGGGGTTTAGAGGGAGCGTGCCCTGGGGAGCAGGTCAAGGGGCTCTAAGGGGCAGGGCCTGGGGCGGGGCCTTGGCTGGCTCCAGACTGGGGTGGGGCTCTCGGGGGCTTGGCCTAGTGGGGCTGGGTCGGGTCCTGGGTGGTGGTGGTGGGTTCACTCAGGTCTGGACACTTAAGAGTCCCTCATTCGTCTTGGGGTTATGCCAGTTTATTTTGGGCCTCAGTATACCCCTTGGTGCCATGTCAGGGGCCAGGAAGTTATGTATTTTTTGCGGCTACGGGGTCTCGCAGTGTCACGCAGGCTGGAGTGCAGGGGCGCGATCACGGCTCACTGAGCCTCGAGCTCCTAGGGCTCAAGCGACCCTCCCATCTCAGCCTCCTGAGTAGCCGGGACTACCGGACTACACCACACTCAGCTCATTTTTTTTTTTTTTTTTTTTTTTGTAGGGACGGTGATCTTGATTTGTTGCCCAGGCTGGTCTCCATCTCCTGGGTTCAAACCCTCCTCCCGCCCTGGCCTCCCAAATACTAGAATTACAGGCATGAGCCGCAGTGCCCGGCCGAGCCCAGGAACTCTCAATGCTCCTTCCTAGGCCGTCCGCAGACGTGGGGCGGGGGGGCGACGGGAGGCGGGGCGAAGGCATGCCCCCCCATCCCTGGTCACTGCTTGGCTGGGGGATAGGGGTGCATAGCTACAGGCCTGGGGGCACCTGGAGCGGGGGGTAGGGTGTGGTCGCCAAACTCTGTGCGATCACTGGAGTAACGGAGTGGGGGCCATTTGAAGAATGAGGAAAGCGGGGGGCGCCGCAGCCCGTTTTGAGGCGGGAGGGGCAGCCCCCACGTGGCTGCGGTCCGCGCACTAGCTCCGGAAGTGTCCGAGTTCAGACGCAGTGCTGCGGCCCGGCCGCCGGGAACGCGCCCTCTCTGATCCTCCCGCCTCTCCCTTGTTGAGTGGGACCCCACTGCACTTGCAAAGCGGAGAGACCTGACCACTCCCCCCAGGCGCCCCCAATCCCGGCTGTTGTGGTTCCTAAACGGTGGTGCCGGGAGCAAAGTGAAGCTCCCGGAACGTATTACATTGTATTAAAATAGCTTGTTTATCTCCACGTTGCATTAGTGCCCCCGGGGCCAGGATCTTTGGTTGCCAGACTTCCCGGGGCCACTTGGAATGCCTCCTCCACCTGGGACTAGCAGTGCTCTTTGGCCTCAGTCTCCCCAGTTGACAAATGGGGGGTCATCTGCACCTCCGGGACCGCTTTGTGAATTACTTAGGGAACCGGCTTGAAGCCAGCACTCCCGGGGCAGCTCCGTCCCCTCAGCAAAGGCTACATTTTATATACTCTCATTCATATTTGCCTTGTGTTTTCCCAGATTGGCACCTGAAAAGGGTTTGTTAATTTCATGAGCATCAAGGGGTCCCTTACTCTCTCCTCCTCTTCCCCTTCACCCTCTGTGGGTCCCTGCCACCTCCGCCCCCCTCCCCCCACCGCTCCAGGTCCAGGAGAATTTGTCAAGGGTTTGGGGGAACATTCAACCTGTCGGTGAGTTTGGGCAGCTCAGGCAAACCATCGACCGTTGAGTGGACCCTGAGACCTGGAACTGCCACCCTCCTGCGGGTAACTCTGATCTTCCAGATGTAGGGGGACCAGGGGAGCCCCGACCCAGCCTGGGCACACCCCCTCCCCTAAGCCACAGCCAAGGTCACAATCAACATTCATTGTTGTCGGTGGGTTGTGAGGACCGAGGCCAGACCCACCGGGGGATGAATGTCACTGTGGCTGGGCCAGACATGGCTTAAGGGGAATAGGGACAGGGGACAGGCCCCCACCTCTACCCCCAGAGTAACTCAGCCTGTTTTTTTGCCCAGACCCCAGCCACTTTGGAGAGGAGAGCGGTGTCTGGGATCTGGACTGACTCTGGCTGCATTTGGGACTGTTAGAGGGTTGGGTGGGGGGTAAACAGAAACAGGCTAGGGTAGGTTAGGGCAGCTGAAGTCCCTTCTTTTTTTTTTTTTTTTTTTGAGACAGTCTCGATCTGTCACCCAGGCTGGAGGCAGTGACTGGATCTCAGCTCACTGCAACTTCCGCCTCCCTGGTTCAAGCGATTCTCCTGCCTCAGTCTCCCAAGTAGCTGGGATTACAGACACCTGCCACCAAGCTGAGCTAATTTTTGTATTTTTAGTAGAGACGAGATTTCACTGTGTTGGCCAGGATGATCTCAAATTCCTGAACTCAAGTAATCCTCCCACCTCAGCCTCCCAAAGTGCTGGGATGACAGGCGGCTGCTTCCCCTGGCCTAAAATCCCTTTCTGAAAGTGGGTGGTGAGTTCTGCTCCCTGGAATGCTCAGTTGTTCTGTTTTTTAAATTAGAGACAAACTCCTGACCCTGGGATTCCACTACCTCAGCCTCCCAAAGTGCCGGGATTACAGGTGTGAGCCACTGTGCCTGGCCTTTTTTTTTTTTCCAGTCTCACTCCGTCACCCAGGCTGGAGGGCAATGGCACGATCATAGCTCACTGCAGCCTCTAATTACTGGGTTCAAGCGTTGATCCTCCCGCCTCAGCCTCCCCAGTAGCTGAGATCACAGGCATGCACCACACCACACCTAGCTTATTGAAAAAATGTTTTTGTAGGAATGGGATCTTGAACTTTGCTAAGGCTGGTCTCCAACTCCTGGGCTCAAGCCATCCTCCGTCAGCTTCTCAAAGCGAGTTACAGTGCCTGGCCAACAAAGTTTCTTTTTTCTTTTTTTGAGATGGAGTCTTGCTCTGTTGCCCAGGCTGGAGTGCAATGGCACCATCTCTGCTAACTGCAGCTTCCACCTCTTGGGTTCAAGTGATTCTCCTGCCCCAGCTTCCCAAGTAGCTGGGATTACGGGTGCTACCACCATGCCTGGCTAATTTTTGTATTTTTAGTAGAGACGGGGGTTTCACCATGTTGACCAGGCTGGTCTTGAACTCCTGACCTCAGGTGATCCGCTGCGCCTCAGCCTCCCAAAGTACTGGGATTACAGGCGTGAGCTACCTCAGCCTGTAAAAGTTTCTTAAATGAATGGATGGGTGGAGGAGGTATGTAAAAAGTTAGAAGTTCTGTGTCCAAGTCCTGGGCACACCCTGCCCTCATGGGACTGAGCTGAGGTCTCATCTGGGGAGGACACTAAAGAGCTGTAGGTAGTAGGGGTCCCCTTCTAACAGCCCAACCGGCACCTCTGCTATCCCCCACCTCCCAGCTCCAGAGGGTTCTTTCTCATCCCTCTGCACCCCCAGCCAAGAGGGGCTCCCTCCCCAGCACCTAGTCTCAGGGGGCCCCAGTAACTGGAAGGAGGAGGCAGATTTGGTGCTTTAAAAATTTTTTTTTGAGACAGAGTCTTGCTCTGTTACCCAGACTGGAGAGCAGTGGCTTGATCTCGGCTCACCGCAACCACCACCTGGGTTCAAGCAACTCTGCTGCCTCTTCCTCCCAGCTTTTTTTTTTTTTTTGAACAGACAGGGTTTTGCCATTTTAGCCAGGCTGGTCTTGAACTCCTGACCTCAGGTGATCCGCCTGTCTCGGCCTCGCAAAGTGCTGGGATTACAAGAGTAAGCCACCCTGCCAGGCCTGGTGGTTGACTTTATACATAACTGGATGGGCAGGTGGCTTCAAGCCTGTTTGCTCATCCATGAAATGGGGGTTCCACTAAAAAAACCATGTGAAAACTCTTGGAGAGAGAACAGAGCTGGGGGCATGGGTTGTGACCCTTCCTCCCTACCCACCCCCAACCAGCCCATAAGCCTGGAACCTCCACACTCCTTTCAGAGACAGATGGAGCGTCAGCAACCGCCCCCGGATTCACAACACACAAAAAGAGCCCAGGGGCACCTGGCCACTCCCCGCCCAGGGGAAGGAAGAAAAAGTTAGAAAGAAGTTACTAAGTTACTGGTAACTGCTAGTCTTTGGGGTGGGGTTTCCAACCCTTCCTCCCCCATCCGCCAGTGGGGCTGCAGGGCAAAGGATTCCTACAAGGAGGGGAGGCAGGGAGCCCCCCAATTCCCCGGAGGTACGTACATGGGGGTGTGGGGCACATCTTTTCGTGTCCCCCCACCTGTGTCCTGCTGGCCCCCAGCACAGCTGGAGGCCATGCATGCCCTTGGGAGGTGCATTAATGGGACACCAAGCCCCCCTGTGACAATAGGGAACCTCCCACAGCCTGCTCCTCCCTCTTCACACCCACTTGGAAGTAAAAGGAGGGTCAGTTGGCCCAGACTCCCAGGCTCCGGAGAGGGGACAGAAGGGGCAGCAGAGAGGGGCAGAAGGAGAGAGTGTGGGCCAGGCAGAGTTTCTTGTCACTGGGTCTCCCAGCTATGGGGACCTTTGACCTGTGGACAGATTACCTAGGTTTGGCACGCCTGGTTAGGGCTCTGAGTGGTAAAGAGGGGCCTGAGACCAGGCTGAACCCCCAGCCAGAGCCAGAGGAGCCAGTGCCAGAGCCGGTGCCAACACCAGGACCCCAGGAGGAGAAGCACTGCCTGGAGCCCTCGCCAGCTCCCGAACGTCTGTGTTCTTTCTGCAAACACAACGGGGAGTCCCGGGCCATCTACCTGTCTCACGTGCTGAAGGACGAGGCCGGCAGGGTGCTGTGTCCCATCCTGCGGGACTACGTGTGCCCCCAGTGTGGCGCCACACGTGAGCATGCCCACACCCGACGCTTCTGCCCACTCACTGGACAGGGCTACACCTCGGTCTACAGCCACACCACCCGAAACTCGGCGGGCAAGAAGCTGGTCCGGCCTGACAAGGCGAAGACACAGGACTCGGGCCACCGCCGAGGAGGAGGAGCAGGTGACTGCACTGGTGGCTGGCCGGGGGGAACCTGTCCCAGGGTAGGGGCTGAGCCCTCTGTGAAGTAAAATTAGCCCCACTACCTACCTCCAACGGTTGGGGGAAGACTAACTTAGAGAGAGGTTAGAACAGCAGTTTATTTTATTATGTATTATTACTGTTTTTTAGATGAGTCCCGCTCTTGTCACCCCAGGCTGGAGTGCAATGGTGTGATTTCGGCTCACTGCAACCTCTGCCCCCTGGGTTCAAGCAATTCTTCAGCCTCAGCTTCATGAGTAGCTGGGATTACAGGCACCTGCCACCCCACCCGGCTATTTTTTGTACTTCTCGTAGAGACGGGGTTTCAGCATGTTGGCCAGGCTGGTCTTGAACTCCTGACCTCAGGTGATCCACCCCCCTTGGCCTCCCAAAGTGCTGGGATTACAGGTGTGAGCCACTGTGCCCAGCCCGAAAAGAAGACTTTTATGATTTTATTTTTACTTATTTTTATTTTTTATTTTTCTTCGAGATGGAGTCTCACTTTGTCGCCCAGGCTAGAGTTCAGTGCTGCTATCTCAGCTCATTGCAACCTCCACCTCACGGGTTCAAGCAACTCTGCCTCAGCCTCCCGATAAGCTGGAATTGCAGGCATGCACCACCATGCCTGGCTGATTTTTTGGAGTATTTTTAGTAGGAACAGGATTTCACCATGTTGGCCAGGCTGATCTTGAACTCCTGACCTCAAGTGATCTGCCTACCTCGGTCTCCCAAAGTTCTGGGATTATAGGCAGGAGCCGCTGCGCCCAGCCGGTCATTACAGATACAGAAAGAACTGACCGGGCGCGGTGGCTCACATCTGCAATCTCAGCACTTTGGAAGGCCAAGGCGGGCAGATCGCTAGGTCGGGAGTTCAAGACCCGCCTGACTAACATGGTGAAACCCGTCTCTACTAAAAATACAAAAATTGCCCTGCGGTGGTGGCGCGCACCTGTAAACCCAGCTACTTGGGAGGCTGAGGCAGGAGAACCCCTTGAACCGGGAGGTGGAGGTTGCAGTGAGCCCAGATCACGCCATTGCACTCTATCCTGGGCGACAGAGCAAGACTCTTGTCTCCAAAAACAAAAGAATGAAAGCCTCCAGGAGAAGACAGTGTTCCCTGTGAGGTTTGACGCGGTTCCACTGGGAGATGCTGGAGGCTAAAAGGGCATAGGGAAAGATGGCGTCAGAATTTTCCGTTTTTCCCTTTAAGCCGTAGGTATTGCTTTCCTGGGCTTGGAGGCCGGGGCCGGGGGAGCCCCCACCACCGCATTGGCACAGAAAGGCTGCCTGCGGCCGGCCTCCCTGGTTAACTTCTGGGGGACCCCAGAGCCCGGCGGCCACGAGAGGGCAGCATGGTCGCGGAATCGGAACTCCGGCGCTTTGTCTCAGCTCTGGGTCCCGTCGAGGCCTCGCGACGGAGCCGGGGACGTAACGGGCTCGCCGTCTCCGGAGCAGCCCCTGGGTGGCGCCAAAGCCCCGGCAGCCCCGGAGGCCGAGTCCTTGGGTAACGTGGGGAGCACTGAGTCATCGCCTGTGATTAAGTATTTCTCTACCTCCTCCTCCGCCAGGTTTCAGAGGTGCCGGGAAGTCTGAGCCTTCGCCCTCCTCCGGCTCTCCTTCCATGTCCACCTAGGAGGCCGGTGCGGGGAGGCCGCCTACACCCGGGGAAGGGCACCTGGGCTCCGCTGAATTTCAAGGAAGGTCACGTTAGGAGGATCGTCCCTACTCCGACGCTTCCCCCAGCTTGAGCTCGATCCCTGGGACGCAGGTGCTGTCTGGGGTTGTCAAAGGAACAGCTGAAATCGCCCTGTCCCTGGGGGACCCCGCCCTTTCTGCCATGGCGTGTTCGGCTCACAGCTGCCGTCTCCCGGACGCTGCGCACCCAGTCAGCACTCAATAAATGCTTATGAATGGATCAGCGACGGACAAGGCCTGGTCTTGGGACAAGGTGTAGTGTGAACCTTGCTAGGAGTCCTGTACCCAGATCTCCCCTTGTTCTTCTCTGAATTCCGGGATCCTGGGGTGCCGGGGTGGGCTGCTTTGTGCAGAGAAACCTTGGGGTAGCCTGGGGGGGGTACGGGCACCTCAAAGCCAGATTGAGATCATGAGACCCTTTCTGTGGACATTTGGTCTTTCCAAACTCTCCTCCAGCCACCCCCTGCACTGACATGTAAGATGGGTGGACTCCCCCCATCTCACCCCAGCACAGTACTGGAGGTGGGGGCTTCATTTGAGGAAGAAATCGAGGGACGGCTAGACAGGCCCCCCATCCTCCTTATGAAGGAAGGTGAATGTGTATGTCATGGATGTACCAGTGACAAGCCAGGCAGTTTAGAGCAAGGGAGGGACACGGGGGCAGAGAATGGGACCATTCCTGGGGGTTGGGCAGGGGTGGGGGCCTGGGTGGGTTTGGGCAGGAGCGGGAGAGGAGTGGGCTCTGTTATCCTGGCAGGATAAGGGAATGGGGGGTTGCATATGAGGGAATCCCCACGCCCCTGCCTGCCTCCTCCACCCCCAGATATTGTCCTGCTGGGGTGACAGGTGGCAGTGCTTAGGAAGCCAGAGGCACCCACTGTGCAGTCCACATTCTACCCTCAGTCCACAAACCGGCCCTGGGGTCTGGGCGCTGGGCCCACACAGCCTCCTGTGGTCTGGGCAGGGAGCAGGAGGCTTTCTGACTTGAACTGGAACTAGAGGCCCCGGGGATGGGGGTGGGCCTTTGCAGACAGCTGGGGCTTGGAGGGGAGGAGGGAGGGGGAAGTGGAGAGGAGGAGAAAGGGAACAGAAGGATCCCAGTGGCCCCCAGGGTCTGGGAATGGAGTTAGGGTTTCCTGGGGCAGAGCCGCGGGGGAGGAGAGCTGGGGGACTGGGCTCACACCAAGGCAGGCATGTCCTGGTGGGCAGGGGCTCATAACCCACCCCCCTGCTCTTTTCTCCCCTCCTGCTTCAGGACGCCAGGGTGTAAGATCACAGGGTGGGAAGCAGATCCTGCTTGGGCTGTGGGAGCTGGAGGGCAGGAGTCATAGAGTGCTTCAAGATGGCAAAGGTCCAGTCAGCCTTTCCGTGACAGGTTTCACAGAGGCATAGTTTGCTGTAAACAGGGAATGACAGCAGCATCGGTGGCTGCTACAGGATTGTCATCTGGCTGTTGCGAGGCTTGCGAGGGATGAGGGGTAGCAGGCCTTGAGCTGTGTTTGCATCATCACAACCTCCCGGGATGGCCCCCTTCCTGGCTGGGGCCTGCAGGCAGCTTGTCCGGTGAGGAGGGGCTAGGCCACCTGAGCGCTGGACTCAAGCCCTGCAGCTGTTGATCGCCCAGGGCGTCTCTTAGGCTTCTGCTCCACAGGTACCTGCGTGAGTGCTCAAGGACCTGCATGGACACCGGCACACGGTCACCTGGCCCTGGAGACTCGACCCCCCACCTTGCTTTCCCAGGGAAGTTAAGGCATAAAACTTGCAGACGGTGGGAGGAGGAAGTGGGTAGAGAGGTTTGTGGGCAGAAGGTGAAGGAACTGAAGCCTCAGCCCCAAACACCACATGGGGCCTCATTACGGAACCATTTATTATGGGTCTTCCCAGAAGAAATAAAATGGAAATCGTGAGAAGGAAAACAAAGGGAGCTCTTTTCTCCAGGAAAGAAACAAATTCTGAACCTTCCATAACCTTGACTCGGGAGCCTAACATTTGCAAATCCAAACAGGATGGGCCCTGCTTGGAGGCGGCCGGGGCGGGCTTCCTAGAGTTCAGTCCCGCCTGAAGCCAAGGGGGCTGCTGACCTTGACCCTGGCCAGTCCTCGGGGTCTCTTTTGTGTTGTCCATTAGAGACCAACTTCCGGGCAACTGAAGGGGGTTTGTGGGGTCCATTAGGACCCCCGGGAGCATCTTGGAGGAGATCAAAAGTACCAGGTTGCCCATGGGGGCCCACAGGCATGGGGGCCGGTGGCAGAGGAAACAGACCTCAAAGCCGCCGACAACTCCCTCCAGGGTTGGTCCCCTCGAGGGACATCCCCTGGCCCCTTTGAAGGGTAAGGCAGGGGGCTTTGCCTCCTGGCTTTGTCTTCCAGTAGTTGAGGCGCTTGAAGGCTTCCAGGTCCCGGTGGGTGCCCATGATCAGCCGGCTGTGGAAGAAACAGGCATGTGTGTGGGGCTCAGCGGTCACCAAGTGACAGAGGGGGCCGAGCCTCACAGCCACATGGTCACTGATGACTCAGAGGTACACACACAGCTCACACATGTGCACACAACTAGAAAGCGCCTGTGGCAGCACAGGCTGGGCCGGTTCCAGCCCTTCAGAGCCCATGTTCTGCAAAGGACAGGGGAGGGGGGGGCATGCCGAGGGCCCAGCAACAGTGGGGTGACCCTCGCAGTCCGCCCAGGGGCTTTGCACTTCAGTCCCTCCCTGCTCCTCTGGGTCCCCACTGGCCTCCCGCAGCCCCCCTGCTTTGTGAGTCCAAGCCCTCCCCATACTTCAGGTTGGAGAGCTCAACGATGAGGCCACGCACGATGTTGGTGGCATCCTCCATCCTGGGGGCCTCACAGGCCTGGATCCCCACAAAGGTCCTGGCAGGCAGGGAAGAAGCAGGGAAGAAGTTGAAAGTGGCCCAACCTCACCAGACTACCAGAGCTCTCCAGGAGGAGGGGCTTCCGCCGGCCTCGCGCCAGCCTTTCCAGGTGTCCAGCCTGTCCTCTGTTCATGACAGGGCCCTGATGGCCAACCCAGCTGGCTCTACCACCCATCAGGCCCAGAACCCAACCCCTTCTCCCCTGCCTCCCCCTGCCCTCTCAGGACGGTGCAGGGGCTGCTGCAACTGCCTCCCCAGCTCCTAATCCTGCAGCTTGCTCCCCGCATGCACCGGACATTGAATGTGGAAACCTGGCTCAGAGGCAGGCCCTCCCCTCCCAGTGGTCCACCCCCCCCCGGCCCTGTACCACCTGCCTGCCCCGTGCCCTCTCCTCGTCCCCCCTTCTCCCCTCCCCCCTGCTCCAGCCACACTGGATTTCTGGCCATTCCTGGAGCACCTCTCACTCAAGACAGTGGAATGTGCTTTCCCTAAAGTCTCCTCCTCGGTGGTGGGGGGTGGGCGGTGGCTCCCCTGAGCACCCCTTGCATTTTAACTCCTTCTCTGCTACCTTTTTCTCCCCAGCACTCTGCCATCTGATCATCTAATCTGCTCTCTCATGTCCTCACACCCTGAATCCCCCACTAGCACCAAACTGTGTTTTCCCACGCTGCCTCACCAGCACCCAGGGCAATGCCAGAAAAGCTGGCCCTGGATGGCATTCATATCCATGGAAGGTTTGGGAGGCCCGGGCGGGAGGATGGCTTGAGCCCAGGAGTTCAAAACCAGCCTTGGCAACATAGTGAGACCCCAGCTCTACAAAGAATACAAAATTGGCCAGGCTGCTGCTGCATGCCTGTGGTCCCAGCAACTCAGGAGGATGGTGGGAGGATCACTTGAGCCCAGGAGACGGAGGCTACAGTGAGCTATGATCGCACCACCACACACCAGCCTGGGCAACAGAGCAAGATTCTATATCAAAAATATACTGCCAGGCACTGTGGCTCATGCCTGTAATGTCACCATGGCAAAATCTCATCTCTAAAACAATATACAAAGTTAGCCGGGCATGGTAGTGGGCACCTGTAGTCTCAGCTCTTTAAGAGGCTGAGGTGGGAGAATCACAAGAGTGAGCCCAGGAGAGGCCGCAGTGAGTCAAGGTCGTGCCTCTGCACTCCAACCCGGTGATGGGAGTGACACTGTGTCTCAAATTAAAAAAAAAACACGGAAGAGCAGAGCAGAAGAGCCACAGAACAGCTGCCACTCAGACACGGGCAGTGGAGGGGCGGGTGGGGAAGTGGGAGTCACTCGCCCATGCCCTAGGCTTGGCAGCACCTCTGGGACTGTCGCTTCAGAAACGGCTGTCCTGCTCCTCCTGCCTTGGTCACCCCGAGGTGGCTGGCAGCCTCTGGGCCTTAGCCTCTTGTGTGTGTCATTCAGCCTTAAGCCACCAAACTAGACCCCAGGACCCTCTGGGAGCTTCCAGACATCCAGGGTGGTGGGGAGGGGAGCTGCATTGGCCCAGACGTGAAATCTTCCTGCCATTCACTCAAACCGCAGCGTCCCGCTCTGATAAACTGCCTCTGGTCCACATGCAGGTTGTGTGTGTGGAAGAAGGAGGCGGCCAGTGGCACACAGGTGCAAGTCCCGTGAGGGCAGAAGATGGGGACAGAGCCACCTTCTGCTGGGGGGGAAAGTAAGAGGAGCGGGAGGACGAAGAGAAGGAAGAGGGGAAGGGGAGGGGGAAGGGCAAAGTAAGGGCCACACAGCCAAGGGCTGAGTCCCAAAAAACCCTCCTCCACCCCCATGCCCCTCCCCCTACCAGACAGAAACAGAAACTTGGCCACAAATAATTGATAGGCCACTGCCTCTGCAAAGAGGCAGGTTCAAGTACCAGGTAACAGAAAGAGTGGCTGGCTGCCCAGTGC
This sequence comes from Callithrix jacchus, assembly GCF_049354715.1. Classification (NCBI taxonomy): domain Eukaryota; kingdom Metazoa; phylum Chordata; class Mammalia; order Primates; family Cebidae; genus Callithrix; species Callithrix jacchus. The sequence continues at coordinate 12,674,661 of NC_133523.1, forward strand.
TGGTGGCAAGGAGGGCTGCAGGAGGGCAGGGGAGGAGGGGACAGGCTGCAGGGATCCTGGGCATGGTGTAGAGGAGAGGGTGCCCTCCTCACACACAGCAGGCTGGAGGATGGCTCAGCGGGTGGCCTGTGGGAGGGAGGAAGTGTATCACCTGGGGCAGGAGCCAAATGGGCAGGGGAGGAGGTGAGGGCAGGTTAGACTCACTCGAACACCCGCCTGGTGCCAGAGCTAGTAACAGCTCCAAGATAGTCTCAGCCACCGGTTCTCAGGACTGTCTGTGTCCCCTCCCCTTCCCAGAGACTCAGGAGGAAGCTCTGGCCCCTCCTCCCAGAGAGAAACAACCCACAGAGCCAGGGGCACTATCCCAGGGCTCCTGTTTGGGTGCCCATCACTGGTCACTGTAGCCTGTTCCTCTGCTTTTAGGGATCAAGGGAACAGTTTAAAAAACAGGGCTCAGCTCCCCTGTTGGAATGAGGAAGTTGAGGCCCAGGGAGGGAGAACTGAGGTCCCTCCATCTGTCACCCTCCGTGATAAAATTGGTGAGTGTCCTGGAGCCCCTTCTCCCCGACCCCACACCTACCTCGGCTGGGCCCTGGCCACTGCAACAGGGTCTTCACTGGCATGTGGGCTGGGGCCAGGCCAGCAAGGGCCTGGCTTGCTCCCCGAAGGAAAGAGCTGGAAAGAGAGCACAAGGTGTGAGCAGCCAGGCCCGGGTTGGGCAAGCTCTGCACAAGGGAACCATTAGTCACGCTGGCACCTCTGGCTTCACCGTGGCCACAGCAGGTCACACCGGGGGCAGCTGGGGCTCCTGCAGAGGAAGACAAGGACCAGGGAAGAACTCTGCGATGGGTAGACCCAGGGCTACCAGCCTGGGCCGCACCTGCCGTTTCCCCTCAGAAAGAAAAAGGCCACAGCAATGCCAAACCCAACCTTGGTGTCCGCTCCTGGGCCCGGCACTCCCACAGGCTGATCTGGGCAGTGGGGAGCCCCACTGTGCCACGAGTTCTCTGGCCCTGACACCGCTGCAGAGAAAACACCGAGGAGTGGCAACTGAAGTGAAGTGAGTCGTCTACCTTGGCTGAGTAAGCCCCACATATCCATTAGGAAAAGAGTTTGCAAATCGAACATGAGGGGAAAGTCCCAGTGAATACAGGGGAAAGCCGCCAGGTGACTCCAAGGGTGGTTTAATTTCTGTGGGAAATTGTCACGCTCCATCACTGTGGTGACCTACAATGAGCCACTCTGGGCATGGTGGCTCATGACTGTAATCCCAGAACTTTGGGAGGCTCAGGTGGGAGGATTGTTTGAGGCCAAGAGTTCCAGACCAGCCTGGGCCACATAGCAAGACCCTGTCTCTACAAAAAAATACAAAAATTAGCTGGTCATGGTGGCGCTGCCTGTGGTCTCAGCTACTCAGAAGGCTGAGGCAGGAGCTCGGGAGGCTGAGGCTGCAGTGAGCTAAGTGAGCTGTGACTGTGCCACTGCACTGCAGCCTGGGCAACAGAGCAAGGCCCTGTCTCTAAAATTTAAATTAAATTAAATGACTCTGAGAGAGTGGGATGTCTGGCTTCCCAGTGGTAACCTTTGTTGCGCCAGGGACAAAAAATGAGAATTAAATATGGGTGATGTTGAGAAAGGCAAGAAGATTTGCGTTCAGAAGTGCTCCCAGGGCCACACCGTGGAAAAGGGAGGCAAGCACGACTGGGCCTCATCTCCACTGTATCTGTGGGGGAAGACAGGTGGGGCCGCAGGATTCTCTTACACTGACGCCAATAAGAACACAGCCATCATGGGGAGAGGATCCACTGAGGGGATATTTGGAGATTCACAAGAAGTACATCCCTGGAACAAAAATGATCTTTGCTGGCATTAAGAAGGGAGAAAGGGCAGATTTGATAGCTTATCTCAAAAAAGTTACTAATGAGTAATAATTGGCCACTGCCTTATTCATGCGCACCACACTCTGTCTGGTACTCCGCCTTACTCATGCGCGCCACAGTCTGGTACTCCGCCTTACTCATGCGCGCCACACTCCGTCTGGTACTCTGTCTTATGCGCACCACAGTCTGGTACTCCGTCTTATGCGTGCCACACTCCGTCTGGTACTCCGTCTTACTCATGCGCGCCAAAGTCTGGTACTCCTCCTTATGTGTGCCACACTCCGTCTGGTACTCCGTCTTACTCATGCGCTTCAGTCTGGTACTCCGCCTTATTCATGCGCGCCACAGTCTGGTACTCCGCCTTACTCATGCGCGCCACACTCCGTCTGGTACTCCGTCTTATGTGCGCCACAGTCTGGTACTCCGCCTTATGCGTGCCACACTCCGTCTGATACTCCGTCTTACTCATGCGCGCCACACTCCGTCTGGTACTCCGTCTTATGCGCGCCACAGTCTGGTACTCCGCCTTATGCGTGCCACACTCCGTCTGATACTCCGTCTTACTCATGCGCGCCACAGTCTGGTACTCCGCCTTATGCGCGCCACACTCCGTCTGGTACTCCGTCTTATGCGCGCCACACTGATACTCTGCCTTATTCATGTGTACATACACATATCTCATGACTTTTTTATGTGTACCATACTTTAATAGATCTCATTCACCAGAATTTACATAATGAACGAATGACAGAATATTTTGTTGGGCAGTCCTGATTTAAAACTAAGACTGGCCTGTGGTTAAATGAGTATGTTCGATTTTTGAATTTTTCTTTTTTTTTTTTTGAGACGGAGTTTCGCTCTTGTTACCCAGGCTGGAGTGCAATGGCGCAATCTTGGCTCACTGCAACCTCCGCCTCCTCGGTTCAGGCAATTCTTCTACCTCAGCCTCCCGAGTAGCTGGGACTACAGGCGCGCGCCACCATGCCCAGCTAATTTTTGTATTTTTAGCAGAGACGGGGTTTCACCATGTTGACCAGGATGGTCTCGTTCTCTTGACCTCGTGATCCACCCGCCTCTGCCTCCCAAAGTGCTAAGATTACAGGCGTGAGCCACCGCGCCCGGCCTCAATTTTTGGATTTTAATAGTAATTCCCATTTAGCAAATGCTATCACTGTTTACCCCTTCTAAAGATAATGATTAGACTTCGTTAGTAACAATGTTACACTTTTCACAAAGATGGTGAGTGCCATCTTAAAACTTACTGGAGACTGGTTTTATATTTAGATTTATGTAACTGGTTATGTGAATATATTTAAATATGGGGAAATTCCTTCCCTGTCGCAGAACCAAGCAAGGTTCACCTGTGTTTTGTGTTCATTTGCCTCTTAAAGGCAAGAGTTGAAGAGAAAGGGGTAGCAATGGCTACTTTATATTTTGGCCTTAACTATCTAATGAGAATTCCCTGTATTTAAAAGGTTTTTACTTATTGAAAGTGGTTTATGTGTAATATCAAAAATTATTTAACACCACACATTTTATAGATGATCTATAAGGTCACATGCTTTTAAAATAGTAGCCAACTACATGTCACTCTTGAATTCTTCACAATCTGAGTCAAACTAAGTTGTCATTTAGGATTGTCTTTCAACACCATTCAGAAACAAAACTGTAGAACTGCTGTGTATTTGCGATTGGGAATGGTGCTTTTGCCCACTTAAAAGGATTAAAGTAGAGGAGATAGACACAAATTTAAAAGTTATGTGTGATCATAAGACCTAACATAATTAAAAAGAAAACCACAGATCATGAAAAAATAAATTAAATGACTCCATATGCAGAGGCTTCACCGGCCTAGGAGCGAGTGCAGAGGAGCTATGAGAAAGTAACAGCACACCCTCCTGTGACAAGACCTTGCGGTTTGAGGTTTGAAAGCTGTCTCTGCTGTGTCCCTCCGAGTCCCCTCCTCTAGCACAGTGTGTGACCACAGTGAGGTCAGGAGGAGGTGCTGAGATGGTCCTCTTGATCTGTCTTTGCTGTTCCCGGGTGCCCCTGCCCACGCCAGGAGACATGGGCCTCAGCCTTCCTGCCAGGAGCTGCCCAGAACCTTCCCACGGGAACGTGTTCCTTGCCTGGGTTGCCTTGTCTTGCTGGGGAACGCCTGGTGTCAAAACCAAACATGCCCAGGCCCTGGCAGTGCTGTTGGGCGGGGCCTCCTCCCCTGGCCGGGGAAAGGCTGCTGATGCTGGTCGGGTCTGACCACCCTGGCTGTCTGTCGGGACCCCCCCGAGTCTGGATTTCGGGGTCTTTCTCCAAACTCAAAGTTTGGCAGCCCGTTTAGGAGGGCTCGGGCTTCACCTGCTAGATGCCACCTTGGCACACTTGGCCACACACACTCTAATCATTCCCCAGCCTTCTCTCCAAGCCACTGCCCACGAGACCACAGACTGGAGGCATTGGAGGCAGCTCTGCTCTTGAGCTAGGGATTTGCATTTTTCAGGTGTGAGGCTCTCATAAAATTTCAGCTGAGCCCAGCACCTGAACTCCTGCCTTTCCCAAGTGCTTGTGTTCAGGCTCTACCACTGAACCACACTGTGACTCCCAGTTTTTTTTTTTTTTTTTTGAGACAGGGTTTCACTTTGTCACCCAGGCTGGAGTACAGTGGCACGACTCAGCTCACTGCAACCTCAACCTCCTGCTCCAGTGATTCTCCCTCCTCAACCTCCCGAGTAGCTGGGACTGCACTCATGTACCCCCAAGCCCGGCTAACTTTTTTTTTTTTTTGAGATAAAGTTTCGCTCTTGTTGCCCAGGCTGGAGTGCAATGGTGTGATCTCGGCTCACAGCAACCTCTGCTTCCTGGGTTCAAGCGATCCTCCTACCTCAGCCTCCCAAGTAGCTGGGATTACAGACATATGCTACCACACCTGGCTAATTTTTTATATTTTTAGTCAAGATGGGGTTTCTCCATATTTGGTCAGGCTGGTCTCAAACTCCCGACCTCAGGTGATCCACCTGCCTTGGCCTCCCAAAGTGCTAGGATTACAGGTGGGAGCCACTGTGCCTGGCCATGAATTTTTTTTTTTTTAACATTTGAACACAAGGACAGTCAAAGAAACAGAAGCTGACATGTGAAAAACAAATTGGGCTCTGTGTTCCAGGACACAGCGGCTGGGGCACAACCTCCTCCCCTCCTGCCTGCCTCACCTCCAGCAGGTGCAGGAGCTCCTCCAGTCTTCGCTGCCACACCCAGTATGTGCACAGAGAACCGCCTACCTCCCAGGGCGTGGCTGTGAAGCCCTCAGCCCAGGCTCAGGTGTGCCAACGGCTGGGGAGATCGCTCTTCCCCTGGGGGCAGGGCTGAAGCAAGGCTGCCACCTGCCCAGACAGAACAAGCGCCAACAGCTGGCACTGGCTCTGGAGCCAGAGAAGGCCACATCCGGGCAGCGTTGCTGGGGGGCAGATCCCTGAAGGAGGGAAAGCCCTTACAAGTTCCGGCAGAAAAACAAAATTACTTAGGTATGTTTGGGAAAGAATCATATCAGGATCTTCAAAGGACCCTAAGGAGATGGGCAAAGCCTCTTTGGCAGCTTGGGAGTGAAGCCCCCTCCCCAGGCCCAGCTATGAAGTCGGCCCCAGGCCCAGCTTCTCCCCATGGCCCCGCTGTGTCTGCAGCCCTCAATACATCTCCTGAGACCCCATGGCCAGGGTCAAGCACTGAAGTGGAAGTGCCAGGGGCTGTCACTCCTGGGAACTCCAGTTCAATGCAGGAGGCCCTGGCTGAGAACGCAGCTTTCTGTCACCACCCTGGATGTGTCAACAACCACCACAAGGCAGGTCTGCACTTTCTGGAAAACCACACCCACTAGAGCTCCTAGGCAGTGGTTGCGTAAATGGAACACCATGAACCCCAGCTCCCCCTCCACCACTGTGCTGTGTGAGGAGGGGCCTGTGGATGTTGGGTACCTGCCCTGGGCAGGTATGTCTGTCACTCGGGGCAGCTCTCACCTGCTCAGGTGGGGCTTCGAAGTCAGAGGCATCCAGGGCATCCTGTAACTGGCTGTCTGGCAGGAAGTCAAGTTCCAGGGCTGAAGAGTCTGCCCAGGTGGCCTGGTCTGCAGAATGAGGCAGGTGGTCTCGCTGCCCTGCTGGGTCCAAGGTGGTGTCTGGATCACCCGGCTGGGTCCCAGGCTCCTGAAGAGGGCCGTCCGTTGCTTCTTTGTGTTCCAGCAGAACAGAGGCTTCTGGGGACAGACCGAGCCCCTCGAGGTCTTGTTCAAGGTTCTGGCTGCCTGTCTCGGCTGCCTCTTGGGCAGGGCCTGGCTCCTGCTTCTGACTGACACATGGACCTGTGTCCAGGGCTGGATGGCTGGAATCTCCAGCCCCCATCATGGGCTGTCCGCTCCCAGGTGCCAGAGCCAGGGAGGCTGCAGGGCCCACTGGGATGTCATCGGGGGGGTTGTCGTCCTGCCCTGCCTCCCCTCTCCCTCCTGTGGTTTCCCCAGTGAGTGGGGTGCAGCCTGGCAGGACTCTCCCGTGGCCTCCATCATCAGCCTTCCTCTCGGGAGAGGCAGGTGACATGGCGCTAACCTGCCTGTCAGGCCCAGCCACCTCCAGAGCCTTCTCTTCCAGCTCAGTGGGGTCTGTGCTCAGGTCTGTGATGACACCCATACTGAGGGAGGAACATTCCAGGCTGCTATGAGTCCCTTCCCTTTCCCTGCCCACCCTGCTGGGGGTCTGCTGGGAGTCGGGGGAGCCCTGGGCCACAGACCCGGGTTCCAGACACCAAGAGGCAGGGCCCAGTCCCAAAGCAGGGCCCGAGGTAGGAATTGATGGTGGGGCACAGGGGATATCGCCTCCCTCCTCCTGGGGCCCTCCAGGAAGGCCAGCCCCTGCTGTCCTTTGGGCTCCTCCCTCCTGGGGGGCTCCTCTGTCTGGCTCCTTCCCTTCAGAATCACTGCTTGGCAGGTGTTCCATTTGGCCAGGATCACCTGGAGCCCTCTCTGTCTCAGGCCTGCTATTGTCGGTCCCTTGTTCTGACAGGTGGTCCTGGCTGGCCCTCTGTGAGGCAGACCACCCCGTCCCCCTGCCTGGAGGGTCCTCAGGCTGAGAATCCCCACTGCTGGACACAGCTTTCACAGGGCTCTGGCTGCTCTGCTTAGGATGGGCACCGTCTGCCTGCATTGGGTCCCCTGGCTCTGTGGCCTCCTGGAAGGGGAGCCCCAGAGTCTCGGCTAGGAGCTGGTATCCTGACTCCTGGGCGCTGGACTCTGGGAGTGTTTCCTGTGGAGAGAAAAAGACTCAGCCCCAGGGCCTTTGACAACCAAGTTCTCTGAAGAGTTTTCTATTAGGTTGCCCTAAAAGTAACTGTGGGTTTTGTCATTACTTTTAATGCCAAAAACTGACTGGGTGCAATGACTCACGCCTACAATCCCAGCACTTAGGGAGGCTGAGGCAGGTGGATCTCTTGAGGTCAGTTCAAGATCAGCCTGGCCAACAGGGTGAAACCCCATCTCTACTAAATATACAAAAATAAGCCAGGTATGGTGGTACACACCTGTAGTCCCAGCTACTGGGGAGGCTGAGGCAGGAGAATCACTTGAACCTGGGAGGTGGAGGCTGTAGTGAGCCGAGATCGCACCACGGCACTCCAGGCTAGGCAATAAGCGATACTCCATCCATGTAAAAAAAAAAAAATTATTGTAGAGACAGAGTCTTGCCATGTTGCTCAGGCTGGTCAAGGGAAGTCCCAAAATGTTGGGATCACAGGCACGAGCCACTGCACCTGGTCGGTTGCTAGTTTTGGTGATGGACTGTAGCTATGCACAGAGTTAGCACTGGGAGAAGCCAGAAGGGAGAACACTGGAACTTCACTCTGTACTATTTTGCATGTTTAAAAAAATCGTGGTAAGACTGGGTGTAGTGGCTCATGCCAGTAATCCCAGCACTTCGGGAGACCAAGGCAGGTAGATCACTTGAGGTCAGGCATTCAAGATCAGCCTGGCCAACATAGCAAAACCAGGTCTCTACTAATAATACAAAAATTAGCCAGGCATGGTGGTACATGCCTGTAGTCCCAGGTACTCGGGAGGCTGAGCAGGAAGAGAATAGCTTGAACCCAGGAGATGAAGGCTGCAGTGAGCCAATATTGCACCACTGCACTCCAGCCTGAGCGACAGAGTGAGACTCCATCTCAAAAAATTAAAATTAAAAATAAATATTTCTGTGATGTGGGTCAAAAAAGAAAAATAAATAAATAAAACAGGCCAGGCGCGGTGGCTCATGCCTGTAATCCCAATACTTTGGGAGGCCGAGGTGGACGGTTCATGAGGTCAGGAGATGGAGACCATCCTGGCCAACATGGTGAAACCTCGTCTCTACTAAAAATACAGAAAAAATTAGCTGGGCGTGGTGGTGCACGCCTATAGTCCCAGCTACTCGGGAAGCTTGAACCCAGGAGGCGGAGATTGCGGTGAGCGGAGATCACGCCACTGCACTGTAGTCTGGGTAACAGTGCAACACTGTCTCAAAAAAAAAATTAAAGTTAAAAATAAAATAAAATATTGTTAATTGGCACATCACGCCTTTCTGAGTTTTTACCATCTCCATGAAACCTGGAGAAGGGGCTCTGGCCTTGACCCTGGAGGTGCGAATGCAGGCGTCCTGAATGCCTGCAACAGGCGCTAGAATGGTTGCATACTCCACACATCCATAGCACAGTGTACTGAAAACCGCAGGTGGAGAGGTGCAGGCCTCCCCATTTGCCAAAGAGCTCCAGGGTTAAATGGGGCTGCCGGGGCTGGGCCAGGAGGCTTCACGTGTGCTGGGCTCAGCCTGGCTGATTTTAGAGCCTTACCGCACTAAAGGGCCCACTCCCGAGGTCCTCATCCTTCATTCCTCCTGTTCTTGGCACTGTCTTCCTGGATTTTGCAAACTGGGGAACAAACCTGCCAACTGAGTTCTGTAAACCGGATACAAAAAGAACAAAGTGGCAGTAAAGATAAGGGAGGAATGAGGTCTCAGGAAGAAAGCAACCCCGAACTGCTCCTTTCTTACAGCCTCGGAGAACTCTGCCCTCGCCCTCCAGGCACCTTCCCTCCAGCCCCTGCAGACGGTGAGTGAGCAGTTGCTGACAATGAAGGGAGACACAGAGCCGGAACTTTAAGGGAGGCTTCTACATCCACTAGGCCCCAGGACAGGCTCACCTGAGAAGGAGGAAGGGGAGCTGGCTTCTTTTCTGGTTGATGGAGGAGCCTGCAGGGAGCTCCTGTTTCCTCGTTAGGAGAGCTGTGTAGGAAAAGAGAAAACCGAGGGGAATCTGAAGTCCTCCTAGGCTGTGTCTCACATATTAAGACAAACACAGAACAAATCCAAGAGGAAACTGGTGCCAACGGTCTCCTAGCCTGGGCGAGGTGGCTCAGGCCTTTAATCCCAGCACTGTGGGAGGTTGAGGCAGGTGGATACCCAGGAGTTCAAGACCAGGCTGGGCAACATAGTGAGACCCCATTTCTACAAAAAATTTAAAAATTAGCTGGACATAGTGGTATGTGCCTGTGGTCCCAGCTACTTGAGAGGCTGAGATGGGGAGGATCATCTGAGCCAGGGAAGTCTGAGGCTGCAGTGAGCTACGATCACACCACTGCACTCCAGCCTTGGTGACAGAGCAAGATCCTGTCTCAAAAAAAAAAGTCTGCTAGACGGAAAGCCCTGGAAAACTGCTTTAAAAGGATGGGATGGAGATGGAGAAGCAGTGACCTGAGAACATTTAACTGGCAAGGAGGGTGCAGAGTCCCACCTGGAGAATACGCTGCCCTTATAATCCCAGGAATTGCCTACTGAGCTAGGAAGAGGGATATTCCCATTTGGACAAACACTCCGGCCCTGACACAGCACATTCTAGGGAGAGAAAATTGTGGATGCAAGAAACATAGTGTCTCTAAAAACTAGTGAAACTTAGGGTTAGATTTAAATAAACATGGGCCAGGTGCAGTGGCTCACACCTGTGATCCCAGCACTTTGGGAGGCCAAGGTGGGCAGATCACTTGAAGTTAGGAATTTGAGGACAACATGCTGAAACCCCATCTCTACTAAAAATACAAAAATTAGTCAGGTGTGGTGGTGCATGTCTGTAATCCCAGCCTCTCAGGAGGCTGAGACAGGAGAACTGCTTAAACTCGAGGTGGAGGTTACAGTGAGCCGAGATGGTGCCACTGCACTCCAGCTTGGGTGAAAGAACAAGACCCTGTCTCAAAAAAAAATTAAATAAACATGGACATACATATGGTTTTGTTTTGGCTAGTTATTTTATTTCTTGTGGATATGGGGTCATCCTCGCTATGTTGCACAGGCTCCTCTCAAACTCCTGAGCTCAAGCGATCCTCTCACCTCAGCCTCCCAAAGTGCTGGGATTACGGGCATGAGCCATTGCACCCAGCCCTGATTGTTTTTCTTTTCTTGTCTTTTTTTTTGAGACTGAGTCTCGCTCTGTAGCCCAGGCTGGAGTACAGTGGCACCATCTTGGCTCACTGCAACCTCTGCCTCCCAGGTCCTAGTTCAAGCAATTCTCCTGCCTCAGCCTCCTGAGTAGCTGGGATTATCGACACGCACCACCATGTCCAGCTAATTTTTGTATTTTTAGTAGAGATAGGGTTTCACCATCTTGGTCAGGCTGGTCTTGAACTCCTGACCTCGTGATCCACCCACCTCAGCCTACCAAAGTGCTGGGATTACAGGTGTGAGCCACTGTGCCCAGCCCCTGATTGTTTTTCTTTTTTATCATTATTAGTTCACATATCAACAACTCCTTTGTTCCCTTCTTGATTAAGGAGGAGGAGGAGGAATGTGGAAGGTGGATGGATTTGACCAGCAGACAGAATGAGATACAGAATATGAATTCTGTAACCTTGAAAACTTCAATGTTATCTTTGCCCATATTTAAAACATCAATCCTTCTTTTCTTTTTTCTTTCAGATGGAATCTCGCTCTGTCGCCCAGGCTGGAGTGCAGTGGCATGATCTCGGCTCACTGCAATCTCTGCCTCCTGGGTTCAGTCGATTCTCCTGTCTCAGCCTCCCGAATATCTGGGATTACAAGCGTGCCACCACACCTGGCTAATTTTTGTATTTTTAGTAGAGACAGGGTTTTACCATATTGGCCAGGCTGATTTCAAACTCCCGACCTCAAGTGATCTGCCCACCTTGGCCTCCCAAAGTGCTGGGATTACAGGTGTGAGCCACCTCGCCTGGCCAAAACACCAACCCTTCTCACCAGCGGGAAAGCTAGAAGTGAAATCTGAGGGCCCTGAGCTCCGGAGGGAGTGGGTCACAGCACTAGATGGGTTGTGGGTCTCGTTCCCAAAGCACCGCTGTCTGCTGAGCTGCTGTGCTATGTGGACAGTCAGTGCAGAGACCTGCTGGAATGTTTGGAGCCACCTACCTGGAGACCACCTTTCCTGGTTCCTCCCCGTGCTGCTGTGTAGAAGGAACAGGTCCCAGCTTGCCCTCCAGCACCTCAGGGTGATGCAAACAGCCCAATGTGGAACTCTGGAGGTCCCCATCAGAGTCTTCTAGCCTTGGATTCTTTAGGGGTTTTGAAGGACAGATTCCTTCTCCTGGTTTAGAGATAGAGGAAGATGAAGGGGTGGGGGATACAGCATGTGCACTGCCATGGCTGACAATCAAACACAGCAAGGCCGCTGCCGTCTTGGAAGAAAGCAGGCTCATTCCAAGGGCATGAAAGCCCTGCTCTGAAGCTCACCTGATGAGTGAGAGAGGGGCTGGAACCCCTCCCAAAGGTGGGACTTACGAGCTTATGTGGCCATGAGATTCAAAGGCTTTTGCCTATGGACTGGCCATGGCTGAGGCTGAATCAGGAGGTGACCTGATCTGCCTCCAGATCACATGGAAGAATCTGGCTGGTCAACTCTCTCTCTGGGGAAGTGGTAAGAGGCGTGTAATGGGTCCCAGCCCCAACAACTCTGCAGAGGGTCCATTCCTGATTTCTCTACTGGACTCATGAAAGGGATTTTATGAGTCCATCTTCTACACTCCTCAGCTTTTCTGCAAGTATCTGATGTCCTGGGTCACCTCGTCTCCCCCACTACAACCAGGATGCACTCAAGAAGGGGCCAAATCCATCTCACTCTCTGCGGGGTCCCAAGTTCCTGTAAGAGCAACTTGCACACTGTTGGCGCTCAATACTTAGCACATGACTCAATAAATGCACACCACCAAGCGCAGACAAGACTATGTAGTACTCCAGTGTTCTGAGACATCTGCGAAGTAGCCATCCTGGGAAAACTGGGACCTGTAGCGACCGGGCACTGAAGAGGCGAGGCTTTAACCACCTCCTGGCCCCTTGCATTTCTGCACTAATTTCCCCATCACTACAAGCAATTGTGAGGTGTCTTATTCCAGCATTTGAGAGGCTAAAGATGCATACTGACATCTTTGTATATACAACACAGTGGCTCATGCCTGTAATCCCAGCACTTTGGGAGGCTGAGGTGGGTGGATCAACTAAGGTCAGGAGTTCAAGACCAGCCCAGCCAACACGACGAAACCCTGTCTCTACTAAAAATACAAAAATTAGTGGGGTGTGGTGGCAAGCGCCTGTAACCCCAGCTACTCGGGAGGCTGAGGCAGGAGAATCGCTTGAGCCCAGGAGGTGGAGGTTACAGTGAGCCAAGATAGTGCCACCACACTCCAGCCTGGGTGACAGAGCAAGACTCAGTCTCAAAAAACAAAAACAATAATTAATATATATATTACATGTAAAAATACATATATATTTGTGTTTAACATATACATAATTATAAATATGTTATAGTATATATTTATAATATATATTCATATATCATAAGACATATGCTTACATATTTATATGTGATATACTATATTATTTATTAAATATATACTATAAATATTATATATCCCACTATATTGCCAGGTTGTTCCCTGTGATCTAAAGCCAGGCCATGCCACCTCAGGATTCAGCCCAGCCAAATATGTAAATATATATATTTATACTGAATACATAAAAGATACATAACACATTATTTGTACATACTGTAGAGAATATATTCATTTTGTATGGAATATTTAATATATATTTTGTTTATATATTTTATATAGATATGGAGTAAACATATTTAAATGTGTATTTATATATTATATATAATTTTTCTTTCTTTGAGACAGGGTCTCATGTGGTTTCCCAGGCTGGAGTGCACTGAAGCAACTGCGGCCTACAGCAGTCTCGCCCTCCTGAGCTCATGCCCTCCTCCCACCTCAGGCCCCTCAAGTAGCTGGGACAACAGGTGTGCGCCACCATGCCTGGCTAAGTTTCTGTTTGTTTGTTTTGTAGATAGGGTCTCACTATGTTGCCCAGGCTGGTCTCGAACTCTGGGGCTCAAGTGATCCTCCTGTCTCAGCCTCCCAAAATGCTGGAATCACAGGCATAAGCCACCTTGCCTAGCCAGCATCTATTTTTTGAATGAAGAAAATTCCCTTACACAGAAACTTTCAATAGCAGCTGGCTTGCAAGACTTCCTCAAACCTGGCCCCAACCTAGTCATGTATTCAGTGAACAAATGAGAAGAGTTGACTCTAGTGAGTTCCGCACCAGACGCCATCCTAAGAACTTGTGTGTCTTAAGATAAAAGCTCAAGGGAGGGTGCTGCTGTTATGCCTTCCTTACAGAAGTAACCTTGAGCAATTCAGTATTATCTTTGCCCATGAATAAAATATCAGCCTTCGGCCAGGCTTGGTGGTTCACATCTGTAATCCCAGCACTTTGGGAGGCCAGTGTGGGTGGATCATGAGGTCAGGAGATCGAGACCATCCTGGCCAACATGGTGAAACCCTGTCTCTACTAAAATACAAAAAAACTAGCTGGGCGTGGTGGCGTGTGCCTGTAGTCCCAGCAACTTGAGAGACTGAGACAGGAGGATTGCTTGAACCCAGGAGGTTGAGGCTGCAGTGAGCCATGATTGTGCCACTGCACTCAGGCCTTGGGAACAGAGCTAGATCCTGTCTCTAAAAAAAATAAATAAATAATAACACTACCCAAACCCCAGGTAGACTCTTTCCAACCTCAGCTCTGCACTACACATACATCTTGAAGTAAATTTACTGAATGAGTTTCCTTTCCCTCGATGCCAATTGCTAGGGTCTGTCTCAGTCCTCACTCAGCTGTTTGCCCTCCACGAAACCACAGCGATCTTCCTATAATTGCTTCTAATTCTTTTTTTTTTTCAGATGGACTCTCGCTCTGTCAACCAGGCTGGAGTGCAGTGGCACAATCTTAGCACACTGCAACCTCCACCTCCCAGGTTCAAACAATTCTCCTGCCTCAGCCTCCCAAATAGCTGGGACTATGGGTGCAACCCACCATGCCCAGTTAATTTTTTGTATTTTCAGTAGAGACAGGTTTTCACCATGTTGACCACACTGGTTTTGAACTCCTGATCTCAAGTGATCTGCCAGCCTTGGCCTCCTAAAGTGCTGGAATTGCGGGCGTGAGCCACGGCGCATGGCCAGTTGCTCATAATTCTGTCAGTTACAGTTCAGGGGTGCCCATTTAGAACTTTATCCCAGTGCTGTGTATTTGCTTAGCTCTCCCTGGGAGAAGCATTTTCCTTTGCCCCGACTAGAGCAGAGGATCTCCAGGGCAGGAACTGAGTGTGCTGTATCCTTTGATCTCCTCCTCGCCCTGCCCTGCCCACTTAGGTATCCGCCTCAAAGGACTTAGCACCCCAAGTAAGGCTTGGATGGATGTTGCTTACAGAAACACATTCCTACCATCAGGGCGAGGTGGCTCACACCTGTAATCTCACTACTTAGGGAGGGGGAGGTGGGTGAATCACTTGAGGTCAGGAGTTCAAGACTAGCCTGGCCAACATACTGAAACCCTGTCTCTACTACAAATACAAAAAATTAGCCAGGTGTGGTGGCAGGCACGACACACCTACTTAGGAGGCTGAGGCAGGAGAATCGCTTGAACCTGAGAGGCGGAGATTGCAGGGAGCCGAGATTGTACCACAGTACTCTAGCCTGGGTGACAGAGCAAGACTCTCTCACAAAAAAGAAAAAAAAAAAAAAACACATTTCGACCTTGTGGTCTGCCAGAAAAGACAAAATATAGCTGCTTTGTTTATTTGGTTTCTTGAGATTCTCAAACCCTTGCTCACTTGGCTGACTGAATGGTCATTTGTACCAAATAAAAAGGGAAAAAAATATCAAGGGCAGTGAAGAGTCTTCTCTTTCCTTCCTGTGATCTGTCCACATGGGACTAATTTAAGAAAAATTAAGGCAGAACTTTGTGTTCAACACCAAAGACCGAAGACACTGAGAGGGAAAAGGCCTCTTTCACCACCTGCCAGAATCTTCTTCCTCTCTCTCCACCCTTCCAGCACACACAGAAAGGGCGGTGTAGGGCCAGCCCAGAGGTCCACTGAGCTGGGGAGTCTACCGCCAACAGAGGCCCCAGGTGACCTGCTGTGGGTGGGCCTAGCTGTCCCCAGCTTCCCCCTCCAAGGTCAGAGAAATTCTGGTGCCTCCAAGCAGCCTGTTGCTCATCTCTGCACAAAACATGTTCAATCTGCTGATCATTTCCTCTTCTGCTCCGCAACTTGGGGGAAAAAATGAACGAGATTTCCTAAATTCATCAGCCACTAAATTGGAAAGACATTTCAAAATATTGAAGAAATTTAAGGTACTTTAGAAAATGATAGGCAAATGGAACTCTACTACATCACACTGGGAGTTTGTCTAACTTGGTGTGTTCCTTTCTGCTTTTTAGACAGCGTCTCATTCTGTCGCCCAGGCTGGAATGCAACAGTGTGATCTCAGCTCTCCCCGGCTCAAGCGATTCTCCTACCTCAGCCTCCCAAGTAGTTGAGACTACAGGCACCTACCACCATGCCCAGCTAATTTTTTTTTTTTTTTGAGACAGAGTTTCACTGTTGTTACCCAGACTGGAGTGCAATGGCACGATCTCGGCTCACCGCAACCTCTGTCTTCTGGGTTCAAGCAATTCTCCTGCCTCAGCCTCCTGAGTAGCTGGGACTACAGGTGTGTACCACCATGCCCAGCTAATTTTTGTATTTTTACAAGGGTTTCACCTTGACCAGGATGGTCTCGATCTCTTGACCTCATGATCCACCCGCCTCGGCCTCCCAAAGTGCTGGGATTATAGGTGTGAGCCACCACGCCCGGCCGATTTTTTGTATTTTTAGTAGAGACAGGGTTTCGCTGTGTTAGCCAGGATGGTCTCAAACTCCTGACCTCATGATCACTCGCCTCGCTCTTCCAAAGTGCTGGGATTACAGGCATGAGCCACCACACCTGGCTGATGATTTTCTTTTCAAATGAAGACATTTTATAGGTATATTGACAAGTAAACATGGTCATGATACACTGCAAAGTGAAAAATGGAGGTTGCAGGTCAGTATGTGTGATGATTGTATTTTCTAATAAAAAAACTTTTTCTGGGCCAGGCACAGTGGCTCACGCCTGTAATCCTTGAGAGGCCAAGGCAGGCAGACCCCTTATAGTCAGGAGTTCAAGAGCAGCCGGGCCAACATGGTGAAACCCCATTTCTACTAAAAATACAAAAATTAGCCAGGTATGGTGGCACACATCTGTAGTCCCAACTACTTAGGAGGCTGAGGCGTGAGGATCACTTGAACCCAGGAGGCAGAGGTTGCCATGAACCAAGATTGGGCCACTGCACTAGGGCCTGGGTGAGAGTGAGATTCTGTTTCCAAAATAAATAAATAGATAAATAAAAATAAAAAACCAAAACCCCACCACTGTATCTGTATATATACAGAAAAAGTCTGACCAGGCGTGGTGGCACACACCTGTAATTCTCAGCACTTTGGGAGGTCATGGCAGATGGACTGCTGGAGCCCGGAAGTTCAACACCAGTCTGGGCAACATAGTGAGACGTCGTCTCTTCCAAAAAATACAAAAATTAGCCAGGCATGGTGGTACACACCTGTAGTCCCAGCTATTCAAATGGCTGAGGTGGGACGATCACCTGAGCCTGGGGAGGTCAAGGCTGCAGTGAGCTACAATTGCGTCACTGCTCTCCAACCTGGGTGACAGAGCAAGACTCTGTCTTGAAAAAAAGAAAAGAAAAAAAAATCTGGGTTAGGTGGCTCACGCCTGTAATCCCAGCACTTTGGGAGGCTGAGGTGGGCAGATCACGTGAGGCCAAGAGTTTGAGACCAGCCTGAGCAACATGGTGAAATCCTGTCTCTACCAAAAATAAAAAAATTATCCAGGAATGGTGGCACAATGCCTGTAATCCCAGCTACTCAGGAGAGTGAGGTAGGAGAATCGTTTGAACCCAGGAGGTAGAGGCTGCAGTGAGCCGAGATTGTGCCACTGCACTACAGCCTGGGTGACAGTGAGACTCTGTCTTTAAAAAAGTCTGGGCTGAGCGCATTGGCCCATGCCTGTAATCCCAGCATGTTGGGATGCTGAGATGGGCAGATCACCTGAAGTCGAAAGTTCGCCAGCATGGCGAAACCCTGTCTCTACTAAAAAAATACAAAAACTAGCTGAGTGTGGTGGTGGACACCTGTAATCCCAGCTACTTGGGAGGCCGAGGCAGTAGAATCGCTCAAACCTAGGAGGTGGAGGTTGCAGTGAGCCAAGATCGTGCCAGTGTACTCCAGCCTGGGCAATAAGAGCAAAACGTCTTCTCAACAACAACAACAAAAAGTCTAGAAGTAGTGAACTGAGGTTAGAGTCCTATCCTGCTTCTCATGCTGTTCTATAGCTGATCATCGTCCTATGGCTGTGCTAGATGTTAACATTAGGGAAAGCTTGGGGAAGGGTAGCTAGAACTCTCTGAATTATTTCTGCAACTTTTCAGTAAGTCCCAAATTACTTCAAAATAAAAGTTTTTTAAAAGACCTGGAAGAATAACTGTTAACAGCAGCATACATTTGTGTGCTACCTTAGGTCAGTGCTGGGTGCTTCACAGATACTAATCCACATGTGAGCTCTACAGGCAGGCTCCTCCACCTTGGGGGACATTTGGGGCTGGATCATTCTTTGTGGCTGGGAGCATGCTATGCGTGGTAGGATATCTGAGCAGCATCCTTGGCCTCCACCCACTAGATGTCAGTATCTTTTCCCGTTATGAAAACAAAAAAAAAGTCTCTAGGCCAGGAGTGGTGGCTCACACCTGTAATACCAGTACTTTGGGAGGCCAAGGTGGGCAGATTGCCTGAGGTCAGGAGTTTGAGACCAGCCTGGCCAACATTGTGAAACCCTATCCCTACTAAAAATACAAAAATTAGCTAGGCAGGGTGGTGCACATCTGTAGTCCCAGGTACTCAGGAGGCTGAGGCTGGAAAATCACTGGAACCCAGGAGATGGAGGCTGCAGTGAGCTGAGACTGTGCCACTGCACTCCTGGACAACAGAGTGAAACTCCAGCTCCAAATAAAAAAAAAGTATCAGGCCGGGCGCGGTGGCTCAAGCCTGTAATCCCAGCACTTTGGGAGGCCGAGGCGGGTGGATCACGAGGTCAAGAGATCGAGACCATCCTGGTCAACATGGTGAAACCCCGTCTCTACTAAAAATACAAAAAATTAGCTGGGCATGGTGGCGCGTGCCTGTAATCCCAGCTACTCAGGAGGCTGAGGCGGGAGAACTGCTTGAACCCAGGAGGCGGAGGTTGCGGTGAGCCGAGATTGCGCCATTGCACTCCAGCCTGGGTAACAAGAGCGAAACTCCGTCTCAAAAAAAAAGTAACTAAACATTGCCAACTGTCCCTTGGGGGTAAAAATCCCTTCCTCTTGCCTACTAGAGAACCACTGCACTAAAGGAAAGAGCAGTGGCTTTATTGTCCCCAATTTACAAACGGGGGAAATGAGGCACAGAGGAACTCATCCACCATTACACAGTGAGCAGAACTGGGATGTACCCAGGTTTTGAGCCCCAGAGTAAAACAGTCAGCCACATACCAGGTGGCTTTGTAGTACATCTACACTATTCCAGGGGTCATCTCTGGGACTGGTCCAGCGGGGAGGCTGTCCCACTGCCTGATGCCCCGGGAGGCCTCCTCTAAGCTGCAGACCCCACCAGAGGCTTGCAAAAGCTCTAGAAAACTTTTGCTTTTCCTGTATACTCTCTCTGTTATTTCTATTTTTCTTTCTTTCCTTTTTTTCTTCTTTTTGCTGGCATAACAAGACACTGTTTTTTGTTTGTTTGTTTGAGACAGGACCTCACGCTATCAGCCAGGCTGGAGTGCTGCGGTGCAATCTTGACTCACGGCAACCTCCACCCCCTGGTTCGAGTGATCTTCCTGCCTCAACCTCCCAAGTAGCTGGGACTACAGGTGCCCGCCACCACACCTGGCTAATTTCCTTATGTTTTGTAGAGACAGGGTCTCACTATGTTGGCCAGGTTGGTCTTGAACTCCTAGACTCAAGTGAATTAGCCTCCCAAAGTGCTGGGATTACAGGCGCATACCACCACGCCTAATTTTTGTATTTTTAGTAGAGACTGGATTTCACCATGTTGGTCAGGCTGACCTCGAACTCCTGATTTCAAGTGATCCGCCTTCCTTGGCCTCCCAAAGTCCTGGGATTACAGGTACGAGCCACCACACCTGGTTAATTTTTTTTCAATTTATTTTTTCTCCTTAAAAGAAAACAAGGATTGGCCCGGTGCTGTGGCTTGCGCCTGTAATCCTAGCACTTTTGAGGGCTGAGGTGGGCAGACCACCAGGTAAGGAGCTTGGACGGTTGTGTTAGCCAGGTCTGCAATAAATAAGCCCACATGCTTCCCACAAGTAGAAGCAAAAATCAAGAAACAACATACCTGAGGTCCCCAGCTTCTTCCTCTTAGTCATTTTATCTTCCCCTTGAAAAATCTGAAAACAAGCAAAATCTCTCATCGTTATAAGCAGTCCCTGTCTCTGTCTATATCCAGTGGTCTTGGCTGAGGGCAGAGGTTACCCCCATCTGCACCTCAGCCCATTTGGCTAACCCAGGGTCAGATGGCCCCCACTGGGACACAGAGTCACAGCCACTTTGGGCCATGGCCAGTTAGGAATTCAAACCTCCACGCTGCAGATCTTATGCCCAGGACCTGAAAGGCATATTGCCCCTGGGAGCTCCTCATGGGAAGCCCCGGGATCCAGACTCTGGTCCCTGGAATGAAATAGCCTGTGTGAAGACCCTCCCTCTAGGCTGGGGTATCTGGGAGCCCTTCCAAGGATACTCGAGGACATTCCAGAGGCTTCTGGGGTATTTTGAGACCAGCCTAGCCAATATGGTGAAACCCCATCTCTACTAAAAATACAAAAATTAGGCTGGGTGCAGTGGTTCACGCCTGCAATCCCAGCACTTTGGGAGGCTGAGGCGGGAGAAAGACAAGGCCAGGAGTTCAAGACCAGCCTGGCCAACTTGATGAAACCCCATCTCTACTAAAAATACAAAAATTAGCCAGGTGTGGTGGTGCGTGCCTGTAATCCCAGCTACTCAGGAGGTTTAGGCAGGAGAATTGCTTGAACCCGGGAGGCAGAGGTTACAGTGAGCTGAGATTGCACTCTAGCCTGGGTAACAGAGTAAAAAAAAAAAAAAATTAGGCTGGGTGAAGTGGTTTGCGCCTGTAATCTCAGCACTTTGGGAGGCTAAGGTGGGCGGATTACTTGAGGTCAGGGATTCGAGACCAGGCTGAACTATACAGTGAAACCCTGTCTCTACTAAAAGTACACAAATTAGCTGACCATAGTGGCACATGCCTGTAATCCCAGCTACTCAGGAGGCTGAGGCAGGAGCATCTCTTGAACCCGGGAGGTGGAGATGGCAGTGAGCCGAGATCACACCACTGCACTCCAGTCTGGGCAACAGAGCAAGACTCCATCTCAAAAAAAAAAAAAAAAATTAGCCAAGCGTCATGGCACACACCCATAATCCCAGCCACTCAGGAGGCTGTGGCACGAAGATCTCTTGGACCCAGAAGGCAGAGGTTGCAGTGAGCCAAGATCGCGCCACTTTAAAGGGGACAGCTGGGTCCTTGGACGGGCAAGAGCTGCCAGAGGCTGGTTTCTCCCAGCCTTGGGGGCCAGGCAAGCCCAAACCGACCTGGGCCACAGAAGTCGTTGAGGACCTTCTGTCCTTATCAGAAATGAGCTCTGCCCGGATCCGTTGGCAATAAGTGGCTTAAATTATCCGCGTTACCATTTTCGGAAAAAATAAATGGCCAAACTGGCCCTCACAGAAACCCGGAGGCTGAGTCAGGAGCTGAAGGATCAAAAAACCCAAGGGTGGGCCCTGTGGATCCCACTCTCGGTGACAAGCCCCACACTGACACTCCGCGGACCGCCGAGAAGTGAGGAATCCACAGCCCGAGAGCCCATGTGAAGCCGGAGCCCGTCGGTGGCTGCAGGACGCCTGGAACTAAACAGAGGTCGCCGCCCCTCACACCTGCGCGCGCTCTGCTTGTTTCCCGCGCTCCGCGAGGCCCCGCCCTGCGCATGCGCAACACGAAGGCCATCTCGCAGCCCACGACACTGCGCATCGCCCCCAGCAAGCGCATGCGCAGCCTCGCACTGTCTGCCGGGAGTTGTAGTTTCGACGCGGTGGACCCGGCGAGTCCGGTGGCCCCGCTCCGGTGCTGCGGCGCCCTAGGCCCGAGGCGGAAGTGCGGCGGCCAAGCAGGGAGGCGAGGGCTCGGGATCGACGGCCGCGGGGCGCTGACGAGGGGTGCAGGACTCAGGAAGGGCACGTGCGCGGCTACAGGGCCCGGGGAAGGAGGCAGAGCAAGGCCGGGCTTAGGGGCCGGTGGTCCGGGCATCCAGCCTGGAAGATGCACAAGAGGAAAGGACCCCCGGGACCCCCGGGCAGAGGCGCCGCGGCCGCCCGCCAGGTGAGTCTGCACCCCACGGCCCGACCTGAGGATCCCTCCCCACCTCTGATACAGACGCTCAGGGAAGGGCCCCACCCCGCGGGGAAGCACGATCTCCGCCCCCCAGGTGAGCCCCGGTCCCCGCCCGTCCCAAGTGAGACTCCAACCACCGCCCCCCACAAGTGTGGCCTACAGGCCTTGGCTCCCCAGCTTCTGGGGCTCCGCCCCGGGTTCGGGCCCACCTGTTGCCGCAGCAGCTCCACTCAGGGAGGGGCAGTCCTCGGACTTGGCACATCGAAGCCTTGCATCAGTCGGGCCCTGTCAGACTCTTTTTATTCCATTATACAGATGAGGACTTTGAGACTCAGAGACGTGAAGATATCTGCCCAAGGTCATAGGGATTATCAGTTTGGCCAGAGCTAAGCTCAAATCCAGGACTGCAGGCATAAGCTCATGGCACTGTGGCTGGGCCCCTTCTCCCTTTCCTAACTCCTCTGCCCTGGGCATCAGGAAGTTTGATTTTTCTCATTTTTGATGGAAGGAGCCCGGGACATAGCTTGCTGTTCAGATTATTAGTCTGGCTGACCTAAAGTTCCCTCCTGGCCTCTGCATATTGGACCCTTGACTTCACAGCTCTGAGCCTCAGCTTTCTCATCTGTAAAATGGAGACCTCTGTAATCCCAGCACTTCAGTAGCAGAGGCGGAGGCAGGAGACTCACTTGGGGCCAGAGTTCAAGACCAGCCTGGGCAAAAGTGAGATTCCCCCATCTCAACAAAAAAGAAAAAATTTTAGCTGTGCATGGTGGCATTTGCCTGTAGTCCTAGGTACTTGGGAGGCTAAGAAGGGACGATCGCTTGAGCCCAGGAGTTCAAGACCACAGTGAACTGTGATCCCACTACTTGTACTCCAGCCTGGGTGACAGAACAAGACTCTTTCTCTAAAATAAAAATTAAAAATGGAGGCCGGGTGCAGTGTCTCAGGCCTGTAATCCCAGCACTTTGGGAGGCCACAGCAGGCAGATCACCTGAGGTCAGAAGTCCGAGACCAGCCTGGCCAACCAACATGGTGAAACCCCATCTCTACTAAAAATACAAAAATTAACTGGGCATGGTGGCGGGCACCTGTAAACCCAGCTACTTGGGAGGCTGAGGTGGGAGAATCGCTTGCACTCAGGAGGCGGAGTTTGCAGTGAGCTGAGATCGCACCACTGTATTCCAGCCTGGGTGACAGAGCGAGACTCCTTCCCAGAATAAATAAATAAATAGTAAAAAATGGAGACCTCCAAGAGACCCTACCTTACAGAACAATTGTGAAGATTCATAGAGATAGTTTATGGAAAGTGCTAGCACATAACATTCAATAAATGTGACTATTATCATTATTAGTAGTTGGTAGAGCCATACATAACTGCCAATATTTGGCCATTTTCTACCTACAGGAAAGGCAGTTTCATATAGTTAAACACAATGTTATCACATCATGATTGGTCATTAACCAAGATAGGAAAAGGCCCCACTTCCAACTCTACATTGTCGTCAGGCCTCCGTTTTTTTTTTGAGATGGAGTCTTGCTCTGCTGCCCAGGCTGGAGTGCAGTGGCTCAATCTTGGCTTAGTGCAACCTCCACTTCCTGTGTTCAAGCAATTCTTCTGCCTCAGCCTCCCGAGTAGCTGGGATTAAAGGCATGTGCTGCCACAACTGGCTTATTTTTGTGTTTCACCATGTCGGCCAGGCTGGTCTCAAACTGCTGACCTCAGGTGATCCGCCCACCTCAGCCTCTCAAAATACTGGGATTACAGGCATGAGCCACCGTGCCCGGCCCTGTCCATCAGGGCTTCTAATTGCTTTTTTTTTTTTTTTCGAAGACAGAATCTTGCTCTGACACCCAGGCTAGAGTTCAGTAGTGTGATCTCAGCTCACTGCAACCTCCACCTCCCAGGTTCAAGCAATTCTTCTGCCTCAGCTTCCTGAGTAGGTAGGGTTGCAGACGCCCGCCACCATGCCCAGCTAATTTTTGTATTTTTAGTAGAGATGGGGTTTTGCCTTGTTGGCCAGGCTGGTCTCAAACTCCTGACCTCAGGTGACCCACCCGACTCAGCTTCCCAAAGTGCTGGGATGACTGGAGTGAGCCACCGCGCCTGGCCGCCAGGGCTTCTCATCGCTCTTGAAGCTCCGACCTTCCCACACCGCCCCCTCTGCTCCTCAGCAGAAAGAAAAGCCCAACTGTACGGAGCAGCTTTGCTTTGGGCAAACTGTGGGGCCTGCTTCTCTCCCTCCCTCCCTCCAACCCGCCCTCTTTCTTTCTTTCCTTTCTTTCAGTAGGGCCTCACTCTCTTGTCCAGGCCTAGTGCAGCAGCGCAATCATGGCTCACCGCAGCCTTGATCTCCCCAGGCTCAAATGATCCTCCTGCCTCAGCCTCCCGAGGAGCTGGGACCACAGGCACACACCACCACTGCCAGCTAATTTTTAAAAAAATTTTTGTAGAGATGGGGGCTCACTGCATTGCCCAGGCTGGTCTGGAACTCCCAGACACAAGCCATCCTCCTACCCTGGCCTCCCATAGTGCTGGGATTACAGGCATGAGCCACTGCGTGCACCCAGGGGCCCGTTTTTCCCACTGAACTTAGCCCAGCAGCACATCATAAGTGTGGATTCGGAGCAGGGAGCTGGGTCTCTTGCCCCCTGCCCCGGGTTGAACTGTGCCAGAGAGCCTGGCCTGTCTTGGAACACCTGTTCTGGGCCTATTCCAGCCTCCTGGCTCTCGACAGGGAAACAGCTTTCCCCAGGAGACCTTGGTTCCTTCCTCCCTATGGGACTCTGGGTCATGGCTGAATCCATCCCAAGGTCTAACTGAACCCTTGCTGTCCCCCTAGCTGGGCCTGCTGGTTGACCTCTCCCCAGATGGCCTGATGATCCCTGAGGACGGAGTTAATGATGAAGAACTGGAGGCCGAGTTCTTGGCCTTGGTCGGGGGCCAGCCCCCAGCCCTGGAGAAGCTCAAAGGCAAAGGTGAGATGGTTAACACACCCTTGGAACATTTTCTCATCTCCTGCAAGTGGCTTGGGCACAGAACTGGGGGCACTGGGTAGGTAGGAGAAAGATGACAGAGAAGGACCCCTGTTCTTCTGGAGCCCACAGTCTGGGGAAGAGGGTCAAGATCAACTCTGGGCCCACACTGAGAGTTGGAACCCCAGCTCCATGTCACTTACTAGCCATGTGACTGGATGAGTCACATCACGTGCGTTGCCCTCAGTTTCACCATCTGTAGAATTGGGATAATCACTATGTTATAGGAGTTAATCTTCTGGAGTCCATATTTCACCTGGGGCCTCTGTCACGTAATAAGCTCATGTCAGCGAGGTGCAGTGGCTCACACCTGTAATCCCAGCATGTTGGGAGGCAAAGGCAGGCAGATCCCTTGAGGCCAGGAGTTCAAGATCAGCCTGGCCAACATGGCGAAACCCTGTCTCTACTAAAAATACAAAAGTTATCCAGGTTTGGTGGCAAACATCTGTAATCCCAGCACTTTGGGAGGCCAAGGTGGGGGGATCACTTGAAGCCAGGAGTTCAAGACCAGCCTGGCCAACATGGCGAAACCCTGTCTTTACTAAAAATATAAAAATTAGCTGGGCTTGGTGGTGAACGCCTGTAATCCCAGCTACTCTGGAGGCTGAGGCAGGAGAATCGCTTGAATCCAGGAGGCAGAAGTTGCAGTGAGTGGAGACTGTGCCACTGCACTCCAGCCTGAGCCACAGAGCAAGATCCCATCTCTAGAAAACAAAAAGAGAAGCTTCATTCAGGCATGAATCACTGTGCTGTTGGCTGTGAATTCCAAGTTAATGAATTAACGATATAGATTCAGTAAGTTGTCTTCAAACAGAAACATGCAGAGCAAGGTTGTGTATTCATCAGTTGATTAAAATGTTGTGACCAAGCCGGGCTGGGTGGCTCACGCCTGTAATCCCAGCACTTTGGGAGGCTGAGGCAGGTGGATCACCTGAGGTCAGGAGTTCGAGACCAGTCTGACCAACATGGAGAAACCCCATCTCGACTAAAAATACGAAATTAGCCAGGTGTGGTGGCGCATGCCTGCAATCCAAGCTACTCAGGAGGCTGAGGCACAAGAATTGCTTGAACCTGGGAGTCAGAGGTTGCGGTGAGCTGAGATTGCACCATTGCACTTCTGCCTGGGCAACAAGAGCGAAACTCCATCTCAAAAAACAATGTTGTGACCAGAGCTGAGTGTGGTGGCACATACCTATAGTCCCTGCTACTTGGGAGGTTTAGGCAGGAAGATCACTTGAGGCCAAGAGTTTGAGGCTGCAGTGAGCTCTGATCGGGTCACCACACTCCATCCTGGGTGACAGAGCAGGATCCTGTTTCCAGCAAAAGGTTATGACCGGAGGCTCATAGGAACCTAAGCTGAAATTTCCCCTAGGAGCAACAGCCCCGTAGCCACTAATTTAGTCTTCAAGGCCACTTTAGAGGATACAACTTAAATAATAACAAGATACCGGCAATGTGCTGTTCTAAGAGCTCCATTGCCCTTCTGTGCTCCAACTTCCCTATGAAGGAGGAACTGTTTTTATCACCGTGTCACAGAGGGAGAAACTGAGGCCCAGAGAGGTGAAGTGACTTGCCCAAGGTCTCACAGCAAGAAAGTTGCAGAGCTGGATTTGTTGTTTTTTTGTCGTGTGTGTGTGTGTGTGTGTGTTGTTTTTGTTTTTTTGAGACAGTGTCTCGCTCTGTTGCCAGGCTGGAGTGCAGTGGCACGATCTTGGTTCACTGCAACCTCTGCCTCCTGGGTTCAAGTGATTCTCTTGCCTCAGCCTTCCAAGTAGCTGGGATTACAGGCATGTGCCACCATGCCCAGCTAACTTTTGCATTTTTAGTAGAGACGGGTTTCACATGTTGGCCAGATGGTCTCGAACTCCTGATCTACCCACCTCGGCCTCCCAAAGTGCTGGGATTATAGACGCGAGCCACCACACCTGGCCTTTTGTTCGTTTTTTTTTGAGACAAAGTCTCGCTCTGTTGCCCTGGCTGGAGTGCAGCAGTGGCGCGATCTCAGATCACTGCAACCTCCGCCTCCTGGGTTCGAGCGATTCTCCTGCCTCAGCGTCTCCAGCAGCAGGGTACATGCCACCACGCCTGGTTAATTTTTGTATTTTTAGTAAAGACTGGGTTTCACCATGTTGGCCAGGCTGGTCTTGAACTCCTCTTCCAGTGATCTTTCCACCTAGGCCTCCCAAAGTTCTGGGATTACAGGCATGAGCCACCATGCGCGGCCTGCAGAGCTGGGTTTTGGATTCAGGTAGCCAGGCCCCAGACCTGAGGCTGAAGAAGGAAGAAATGAACTGGGGAGGTCGGCGAGAGGTGGAATCACCTAGCTTGTCCGGGATGGGAAACGGGGGCTCTTGATGGATGACCCTGGCCCATCTGGGGCATCTCCCTGCCGCCAGGTCCCCTGCCAATGGAGGCCATTGAGAAGATGGCCAGCCTGTGTATGAGAGACCCGGACGAGGAGGAGGAGGAGGGGACAGACGAGGACGACTTAGAGGCTGACGATGACCTGATAGTAAGTACTGAGGGCAGAGCGGGGGCTCTTATCCCGTTGCCCCCATCCAGCAGGCCCTCATGTCCTGCTCCCGGCCATGTGTCCCTGCAGGCGGAGCTAAATGAGGTCCTTGGAGAGGAGCAGAAGGCTTCAGAGACCCCGCCTCCTGTGGCCCAGGTACAGTTCAGGTGGCCCCACTCCCTTGAACCATAACTGAACGGACAGCCCAGGGCTCAAGGCCTACCGTTTTTTTTACAAGACGGAGTCTTGCTCTGTCATGGAGACTGGAGTGCAGTGGTGACATCTCAGCTCACCGCAACCTCTGCCTCCCAGGTTCAAGCAATCCTCCCACCTCAGCCTCCAGAGCAGCTGGGACTACAGCTGTGCGCCACCACACCTGGCTAATTTTTGTATTTTTTGGTAGAGATGGGGTTTTGCCATGTTGGTCAGGCTGGTCCTGACCTCAAGTGATCCACCCACCTTGACCTCTTAAAGTGCTGGGATTACAGGCATGAGCCACTGCACCCAGCTCACTCTTGTCCTTCATGGCCACGTGACTAACATCAGGCGGTAATAGGATGCTTCTGAAACCCCATTCCCTCCACTGGGAAATGCGGTCTATGATTTCTGCCTCACTGGGGCAGGGAGGCTGGTTCAGGGGTGACATGTGGCTGACTGTTAGCACAGAAGGGGTTGATGGGGGCATCCCAAGTGGGGTCATCACCCAGACTGTGCCCCTGCCCCTCCCACAGCCGAAGCCTGAGGCTCCCCATCCGGGGCTGGAGGCCACCTTACAGGAGAGGCTGGCACTCTATCAGACAGCAATTGAAAGCGCCAGGCAAGCCGGAGACAGCGCCAAGATGCGGCGCTATGACCGGGGACTGAAAGTGAGTGGGCAGAGGACAGGGTACAGGGATCCCTGCCATCCCGATCCCCACACCAAGCTCTTGGCTTCTCCCAAACCAATACTCACACCTTGTCTCAGACACTGGAAAACCTGCTGGCCTCCATCCAGAAGGGCAATGCCATCGATGAAGCAGACATCCCACCGCCAGTGGCCATAGGCAGAGGCCCGGCGTCCACATCTAGCTACAGCCCTGCACCCACCCAGCTGGCTCCTGGAATTGTGTCAGCCCTGGAGCCCAGGGTCACCCTGGAGGGACCTCCTCCCTCCGCCCCAGCCTCATCTCCAGGCTCGGCTCAGCCCCAGTTGCCCCCAGGTAGGTGGTGGGCAGGGCCGGGCTGATGTGGGATCTGCGTGGGCCGTCCAGCAGGATGCCACTCTAGGGGGTGCAGGCTGTGCCCTGATTGTGAGATATCTGTAACATCTTCAGTCTTGGGGTCCTCATGCCCCTGGAGTTCATGAATGCTTCCCAAGCAGGACACAGATACCCAGAGAGGTTTTTTGGTTTTTTTTTTTTTGAGATGGAATCTCACTCTGTCCAATTATATCAGCTCCAATTATGTCAGCAAGAGGTCCATTTCTGGCAGAATTTTACTCTTGGTATATAAAAACTATCAAAAAGCTTAGAAGGGTCTCCATGTGGTGGCTCACGCCTGTAATCCCAGCACTTTGGGAGGCCGAGGCAGGTGGATCACGTGAGGCCAGGAGTTCAAGACCAGTCCTGGCCAACATGGTGAAACCCTGTGTCTACTAAAAATTTAAAAAGTAGCTGGGCGTGGTCGTGCATGCTGGTACTCCAAGCTACTCGGGTTGCTGAGGTAGGAGAATCGCTTGAACCGGGACGCGGAGGTTGCAGTGAGCCAAGATTGCGCCACTGCCCTCCAGCCTGGACAAGAGAGTGAGACTGTCTCAACAAGCAAACAAACAAAACCAAAAAGCTCAGCCGGGTGTGGCGGCTCACACTTACAATTCTAGCACTCTGTACAAAAAAACCCACATCTCTACAAAAAATTAAAAATTAGCCAGGCATCGTGGTGCATGCCTGTAGTCCCAGTTACTTGGGAGGCTGAGGCAGGAGAATCGCTTGAGCCTGGAAGGTTGAGGCTGCACTGAGCTGTGAGTGTGCCACTGCCCTCTAGCCTGGGCGACAGAATGAGACCCTGTCTCCAAAAAAAATTCAAACAAAAATAAATTTGATGTAGGTTTTGCCCAAATCCATGCCAGTAATAATAATTGCAATAATAATTCAACCTGGAAAAACACATTGTTTTTACCACTGAAAGATTTATGATCACAGGAAATAAAACCAATACAATGTCAAAGGTGTGTCCCTTCAGCCTTCAAATGCTCGGGGAAGTAGCCCAAGTTGAAAGCAATGGGTCCAGTTGTTAGAATGAGAAAAGGATACTGTGTGCTATTTTACGGGTGTTTCCAGATTTTGTAGGCACTGGTGGTGTCTTCATTATGCTGTGTTATTTTATACTCAGAATTGCATGTATAACTTTAAATTTTGAGATACTTCCCCAGAAAACATATTGAGCACATTATTTGAAACTATAACTAACACTGTTTAAAAAGCACTGAATACTGGGCTTCGCAACTTTGCCAACGGACTGAATGAATGTATTTCGGTTGTATAAATATACAATAGAGGAGGCAAAAAAGACTTTCAAACACACAGCTATGTCATGTTAGCATAAAATTCTGTGGGGGACGTGGATGGAAATAAGAGAAGACTCAAAATTCCCAACTGCTAAAACTGAGTCCCAGGATATATTTAAAAAGTGAGTCGGGCATGGTGGCTCATGCCTGTAATCCCAGCACTTTGGGAGGCTGAGGCAGGTGGTGGATCACGAGGTCAGGAGTTCAAGACCAGCCTGACCAAGATAGTGAAACCCCATCTCTACTAAAAATACAAAAATTAGCCAGGCATAGTGGCGGGTACCTGGAATCCCAGCTACTCAGGAGGCTGAGGCAGGAGAATCACTTGAACCCAGGAGGCGGAAGGTTGCAGTGAGCCAAGATCGCGCCACTGCACTCCAGCCCGGGCGGCAGAGCGAGACTCCTTCTCAAAAAAGGAAAAATAATTACATTAAATAAATAAATAATAAATGGTTTGCACGGTGAACTTGGCCCAGGCCCTGCAGGCTTCCTGTACCTTGTTCCCTCCTCCAGGTCCCTGCAGCCCAGGCCCTCTGGCCCAGTTGCAGAGCCGCCAGCACGAGTACAAGCTGGCTGCGCTCCATGCCAAGCAGCAGGGAGATACCGCTGCCGCCACCAGACACTTCCGCGTGGCAAAGGTGCGTCCAGCCGGACAAACAGGACTGGAGGGACGGGGCAGGATGCTTCCCACATGGCCCCATGTGAAAGCACCTGGTTTGCTGGGTCAGGCTGACCCAAATTTTCATCCTAGCTTGGTCGTTCCCTAGTGATAGTTTGCTATAAGTCTTCGAGCCTCGGTTTACCCCCTCTGTGAAATGGGCACGTGTTGGAAAAGGATTAAGCAAGGTGGTGCAAAGGGAAGGGAGGGGGCTGGAAGTCTTCCGTGACATGGCAGGGCAGGGGGGCTCCCCAACTGCACCTCCGCTTCTAATCTCTTCCTTCTCCCAGAGCTTTGATGCTGTCTTGGAGGCCCTGAGCCGGGGAGAGCCCGTGGACCTCTCCTGCCTGCCCCCTCCACCCGGTGAGGACCCTGCCATGCCCACTGTCTGGGATGGTTTCAGGCATACACTAAGTTCTCCTTGATGCTGAAGTCAGGCCCAGAGACCACCCTCAGGCCAGACCAGCTTGTTGGGGGTGCAGCAAGCAAGCCCCTCATTGGCCTGGACCTCTCTGTCCCCAGACCAGCTGCCCCCAGATCCACCGTCACCACCGTCACAGCCTCCGACTCCCGCTACAGCGCCCTCCACACCAGGTAGGTTCAGGGACCCTCTGGGGTGGGGGGCAGGCTGGAGCCAGACTGTCTACCTGTCCCTTGACTCTTAACTTTGCTCCCCTCTCCGGCCTAGAGGTCCCCCCACCCCCGAGGACCCTGCTGGAGGCGCTGGAGCAGCGGATGGAGCGGTATCAGGTGGCTGCAGCCCAGGCCAGGAGCAAGGGGGACCAGCGGAAAGCGCGAATGCACGAGCGCATCGTCAAGGTGCCCTGGGGACTGGGGGTGGTGGGGCAAGGGGGCAGCCCTGGAGCTCTTCCGCGGGAAGCCCTAACACCTGTGGCCCTCGCAGCAATACCAAGATGCCATCAGGGCTCACAAGGCTGGCCGAGCTGTGGATGTTGCTGAATTGCCCGTACCCCCAGGTAGGCCCCGCCCCCCCATAGGCCCTGCCCCCAGATAGGCCCCGCCCCCGGGAGGTGTGCCCCCCAACAACTGTTCCTCTAGCCTCTGAGCTTGGGCAGATGCTATTACTCCCCATGGCACAGGCTCAGGGAGCTGAATGCAACATAATTCAGGGGGTTTGTAAACTTGTTAATCAATTGGGAACTTGACATTGGACATGACGTAAGTGTTTGCAACATAGACATTGGCAAACCGGCTGGACGCAGCGGTTCCTACCTGTAATCCCAGCACTTTGGGATGCTGAGTGGGGAGCATCACTTGAGGCCAGGAGTTCAAGACCATCTTGGGCAACATGGCGAGACCCTGTGGCTACATGAAGTTTAAACATTAGCCAGGTGTGGTGGTACACACCTGTAGTCCCACTATGTACACCAGCCTGGGCAACAGAGCAAGATCCTGTCTCTAAAAATCAAAAACAATTTTAAGAAATAAAAAATAAAGGTCCAAGACTCTGTAGGTGGGGGAGGAATCTGTATCTCCACCAAAATGGCGTGGGTAGGTCTCCATCCTGACCACACAATAACCAGGCCTCAACCGGCCTCCCAGGCTTTCCCCCCATCCAGGGCCTGGAGGCCACCAAGCCCACCCAGCAGAGTCTGGTGGGCGTCCTGGAAACTGCCATGAAGCTGGCCAACCAGGATGAAGGCCCAGAGGATGAAGAGGATGAGGCACCTAAGAAGGTGTGAGGGTTGGGGCCGGGCACAGTGGCTCACACCTGTAGTCTCAGCACTTTGGGAAGCCAGGGTAGGAGGACTGCTTGAGGCCAGGAGTTTGAGACCAGCCTGGGCCACATAGTGAAACACCTGTCTCTACAAAAAAAATTTTTTTAATTAGCCAGGCATGGTGGCACTCACCTGTAGTCCCTGCTACTTCGGAGGCTGAGGCGGGAGGATTGCCTGAACTCAGGAGTTCAAGGCTGCAGTGAGCCATGGTTGTGCCACTGTACTCTAGCCTGGGTGACAGAGCAAGACCTTGTCTCTAAGAAAATTAAAAAATAAAATAAAATAAAAAACAGGTATTTGTTTGGTGAGAATTGTCTGAACTGGGAGGCGGAGGTTGCAGTGAGCCAAGATCAGGCCACTGGACTCCAGCCTGGGCAATAGAGCGAGACTGTGTCTCAAAAGAAAAAAAAAAAGGTGTTTGGGGCCAGGGACTTTGAATGAGGCAGGGGCGTGGCCCCAAAGCAAAGTCCTGGGATCCCACTAAGTGACCACTGTTGTCAGCGTCAGACCCTAATCTTTGGGGACTGCACTCATCACAGGTGCTAGGAAGTGTCTGACATCCTCTCTGTTCCTTCCTCCGCAGCAGAACGGCCCTGTGGCCCCCACAGCCCAGCCCAAAGCCCCAGCCTCAAGGGCTCCCCAGTCGGGATCAGCCCCAGCAGCCAAAGCACCCCCCAAAGGCACATCCACCAGAGGTAGGCACCCCCTCCCTGTCCCAGCTGTCTGTTGCCTGGCTGTGGCTTGAGCAGCACCTGTAGCAGCTCCTATGCCCACAGCCCAGCAGCAGCTGGCCTTCCTAGAGGGCCGCAAGAAGCAGCTCCTGCAGGCCGCGCTGCGAGCCAAGCAGAAAAATGATGTGGAGGGCGCCAAGATGCACCTACGCCAGGCCAAGGGACTGGAGCCTATGCTGGAGGCCTCCCGCAACGGTCTACCTGTGGACATCACCAAGGTGAACCCTCCAGGCCTGTGGGAACTGCCTGGGCATCCACCACTGGTCAGGCTCCTGCCTCTTAGCAGCCATGCGAACTGAAGTGTATCAGTCAGGATCCAGCTGCTGTAACAAATAGTCCTCCCAAGACAGTGGCTGAAATGAGACAGACATTTATTATGTTTCTTGCCTGTACCACTCAGGGCAGTCTGGGCTCTGCAATGGAAGGTCCTCCAGGGCCTGAGTTCCGTCCATCTTATTGCTTTGGTGCACCCTAAGGGGTCATCCTGGTCCACATGATCCAAGTGGATCCTGCAGGGAGGACTAGAGAAAGAGGCAGAGATAGTAGTCCCCTTTAAAGGAAGTGACATCACTACTACTTGCCTCCTTTTGCCCAGAACTAAGTCACATGGCCATATTTAGCTGCAGAGGAGCCTGGGACATGTAGTCTCTTGTTGGCACACAGTGTGATCAGCTGGAGCTCCATTACTAGGGAAGGGAATGGGATCAGATTTGGGGAGACACTTAGATTTTACCACTTTGGGTGGGACCATTTCTTTCTCTCTGAACATCATTTTTCTCCTTGGGGAAGTGGAGATGGTGACCCCTACCTCAAAGAAACACAGCCAGGATTCCTCATGTGATAGAGTAATACCCATTATAGGAAAAGTGTGGAGCTTGAACTGGGCACCCAGTTCAAGGAAGTGACATCACTTTGCTTGCCTCCCATTGGCCCAAACTAAGTCACAGGGCTTCGTTTAGCCTCAGGGGAGCCTGGGACATGTAGTCTTTG
The DNA here is from genome assembly GCF_049354715.1 of Callithrix jacchus. Lineage (NCBI taxonomy): Eukaryota > Metazoa > Chordata > Mammalia > Primates > Cebidae > Callithrix > Callithrix jacchus. The sequence continues at coordinate 12,708,652 of NC_133523.1, forward strand.
CTGGGCACTGAAGACATAGCCTTGAGCAAAAAAGACAAGATCCGCACTCTGGACACGGTGGCTCACACCTGTAATTCCAGCTACTTGGGAGGCTCAGGTGGGAGGATCACTTGAGGCCAGGAGTTCAAAACCAGACTGGGAAACACAGTGAGACCCACTGTCATGGAGTGGATAGCTAATTGAGAGACCACAAGAAACACATAAATAAATACAGTCCCTTATCCCTTACCATCTGCCCCATCACCTCCCTTTCCTGGTCTCTTGTTTTGTTTTGTCTTGAGACAGGGTCTCACTCCATCGCCCAGGCTGGAGTGCAATGGCGCAATCTCAGCTCACTGCAACCTCTGCCTCCCAGGTTCAAGCAATTCTCCTGCCTCAGACTTCAGAGTAGCTGGGAGCACAGATGTGTGCCATCGCACCTGGCTAATTTTTGTATTTTTAGTAGAGATGGGGTTTCACTGTGTTGGCCAGGCTGGTCTTGAACTCCTGACCTCAGGCAGTCCGCCTGCCTCAACCTCCCAAAGTGCTAGGATTACAGGCGTGCGCCTCTGTGCCCAGCCTGTCTGGTCTCTTTCACTCACCCCTCAATCACTCTTACCCTTGCTGTCTGGTAGCCTCAAACACCAGTCACTCTGCAACCTCAGGGCCTTTGCACATGCAGTTCCCTCTGCCTGAAAGCTTTTCCCACAGACACCTATGTGGCTCACTCTCTCCCCTTGTTAGGTCTCTGCTCCGACATCGCCATCTCCAGGAGGCCTACCCTACCTGCCTGTGTAAAATCCCTCCCTGTCGCCCAGATTCCTCTGCTCCTCCTCCCAACTCTGTGCCTCCCTGTGGCATGTGTCCACTTCTACTCTCATATGATTTACTTATTTCTTCTGATTATTGCCCATCTCCCCAAAGAGAATGTCAGCCCCACGAGGGCAGGGATTTTGGTGTCTCTTCCTCATCTCTGGTGCACAGTAGGGGCTCCATACATGACTTCTCGAACTCTGGAGCTCAAGCAATCCACCCACTTCAGCCTCCCAAAGTGCTGGGATTATAGATGTGAGCCACTGCACCCGGCACCATACATGATTTCTGGGGTGACTGAAGGATGCTCTTGTTAAGTGGGACAATGGAAAGATCAAGAAGAAAGAACAGGGGCTGGGTGTGGTCTTCCATGTCTATAATCCCAGCAATTAGGGAGGCCGAGGCGGGCGGATCACTTGAGATCAGGAGTTTTCAAGACGAGTCTGGCCAACATAGTGAAACCATGTCTCTACTAAAAATACAAAAATTAGTCAGGTGTGGTAGCAGGTGCCTGTACTTCCAGCTACTCGGGAGGCTGAGACAGGAGAATCCCTTGAACCTGGGAGGCAGAGGTTGCTGTGAGCCAAGGTCTCGCCACTGCACTCCAGCCTGGGCAACAGAGTGAGACTCTATCTCAATAAAAAAGAAAGACTAGGGAAGGATGACAGAGCCGCGGTTGGGGAATTCCCCCTGTCAAGGAAGGACGACATTTCTGCAGAGCCCTAGGTGGTTCTGCTTGTCCCCCTGCCCCCTGCCACCAGCCTCGTCCTCCCCAGGTGCCTCCTGCCCCCATCAACAAGGATGACTTTGCCCTGGTCCAGCGGCCCGGCCCGGGTCTGTCTCAGGAGGCCACCCGGCGCTATGGTGAACTCACCAAGCTGATACGGCAGCAGCATGAGGTGAGGGGGAAGCCCCCAGCCCATCCCCCAGGGGTGTATCCTCCCTCCCCTCTCCTCCTTCCCCTCTCCTTCCTCCCTCTCCTCCCTTCTCTTGCCTCACTGCTTTCGGTTCCCCCAGATGTGCCTGAACCACTCAAACCAATTCACCCACCTGGGCAACATCACTGAAACCACCAAGTAAGTGCCCCACCCTGTGCCGGACATGTGCACCCCCAGCCACCCACCCCAGGGCCAGGGACATGAGCAGGCCCTCCCACCGGCAGGTTTGAGAAGTTGGCAGAGGACTGTAAGCGGAGCATGGACATTCTGAAGCAAGCCTTTGCCCGGGGACTCCCCACGCCCACCGCCCGCTTTGAGCAAAGGACCTTCAGCGTCATCAAGTAAGGCTCCTGATCTACGCCCCACCATGTGGCCCTGACAGCCCTTTGGAGGTGGGGGTGTGCTTTGTGCTCCCCGGAAGCCAGCACAAGTTTTACACCTGGAGGAAAGTTTGGATGGGCGTAAGAGCACAGAGCCTGCAAAGGCCCTGGGGCAGGCATGAGGTACAAGTGAAGGGTGGCGAGGGTACAGTCACAGTGACACATTTGAGAGGGATTTAGAGAGTGCAAAAGTGTATCTTGTCCCAGGGCCTGGGTGAGTCCGTGGCGGACCAGAGGTGAGTTACGGCTTTGGTGGGGTTGGTCTTGCTACTCTTCAGTCTTCCTGTGCCTCCAGGAGTAGGGATCCTTTTCTCCACTGTTTTGTTTGTTTGTTTCTTTGAGACAGAGTCTTGCTCTGTCGCCCGGCACCAGGCTGGAGTGCAGGGGTGTGATCTCAGCTCATTGCAAGCTCCACCTCTTGGGTTCAAGCAATTCTCCTGCCTCAGCCTCCTGAGTAGCTGGGATTACGAGCACGTGCCACAATGCCCGGCTAATCTTTTGTATTTTTAGTAGAGACAGGGTTTCACCATGTTAACCAGGATGGTCTCCATCTCCTGACCTCATGATCCACCCGTCTCGGCCTCCCTAAGTGCTGGGATTACAGGTGTGAGCCACCCCACCTGGCCATTTTCTCCACTTTCTAAACGAGGTTAGGCGCAGCCACTGGCCCTCCAGTGGTTCCTCGCTGCCCCTGGGATAACCCACACCCCTTACTCTGCCTCCCCCGTCTCCACACAGCCTGGCTCCCTGTCACCTCCTCTGCCTGCTGTCCCCACTTCACTCAGCTCTGGCCACACGGGACTCTCTTTGGTCCCTCCTACAAACCAGGTGTGTTCCTACCCCCAGCCTCGGCACCAGCTCTTTCCTCTGCCCCCACCCTCTTCCCCAGGTCTCCATGTGGCAGCTCCCTCGACATCTAGAGTCACCTACGACATCACCTTCCCTCTGAGAGCCCCCCCCCCCGTCTATCCAGTCAGTCCCCTCTGAGCACACTTCACTCTCCCTCTCTGCTGAGGTTTTTATTGTTTCTCTATTTATGTACTTACGCTCATCTGTCCACTCAGCTACGTCAAGCACAGGGTTGGGGTATTTCTTGTTTACTTCTAGATCCCTAGCAGCTAGGGTACTGGCTGGCACATAGTAGGTACTCAAGAAATACTGTGAAATGAACAGAAGGTCCCCCAGCAACTAGGGCACTGACCGATGCTTTAGTAGGACTCAAAAAATATTAAGTGAGGCCAGGCTGGGAGGCCAAGGCGGGCAGAGTATTTTGAGGTCGGGAGTTCGAGACCAGCCTGGCTAATATGGTAAAACCCCATCTCTACTAAAAATACAAAACTTAGCCAGGTGTGATGGTGGGCACCTGTAATCCCAGCTGCTCTGGAGGCTGAGGCAGGAGACTCTCTTGAACCTGGGAGGCGGAATTTGCAGTGAGCTGAGGTCGCGCCATTGCATGCCAGCGTGAGTGACAGAGCAAGACTCTGTCTCAAAAAATATATACATATAGGGCCAGGCGCGGTGACTTACACCTGTAATCCCAGCACTTTGGGAGGCCGAGGCGGGTGGATCACAAGGTCAAGAGATCGAGACCATCCTGGCCAACATGGTGAAACCCTGTCTCTACTAAAATTACAAAAAATTAGCTGGGCATGGTGGTGCATGCCTGTGATCCCAGCTACTCAGGAGGCTGAGGCAGGAGAATTGCCTGAACCCAGGAGGTGGAGGTTGCGGTGAGCCGAGATCATGCCATAGCACTCCAGCCTGGGTAACAAGAGCAAAACTCTGTCTCAAAAAAAAAAAATTATATATATATATATATATGAAGGACCTACTGGCTGGCACGTAGTAGGTACTCAAGATATACAAGAAATATTGGGAAATGAAGGGAAGATCTCCCAGCAGCTAGGGCACAGACTGGTGCTTAGTAGGACTCAAGAACTATTGAGTGAAGGGAATGTCACCCAGCAGCTAGGGTACCTAGCACATGGTAGGTACCAAATAAATATGCACAGACTGATGAAAGGGCCAAAAGTGATCCATTGCTGACCTGAACAGAGAACTCTAGTCTGATTCTAAAATGAGCCCAGGAGCTGAGACACCCCCAAAGGCCAGGATAGGGTTTGTTCCCTGCCCCCACTGGGGGAAGAGAAGGCAGGCGGGCAGTGGGACTGAGGTGCCTGTTTCCCTGCCCACCTGCCTGCCTGCCCGCCTGGAAGGATCTTCCCTGACCTCAGCAGCAACGACATGCTCCTCTTCATCGTGAAGGGCATCAACTTGCCCACACCCCCAGGTGAGGGGGCTGTAGGTAGGGGTCAGGGTTATGGGGACCCCCTCTCTGCCCAGCTCTGACCCTTGTTTTGCCCACAGGATTGTCCCCTGGTGATCTGGATGTCTTTGTTCGATTTGACTTCCCCTATCCCAACGTGGTACGTGGGGAGCTAAGGGGACAGGGCTGCAGCCCTCAGTAAGCCAAAGCCAAGTCCCAGGCCCCTGAGATTTCCTGCCTCTTCTCTGGTCATAGGAAGAAGCTCAGAAAGACAAGACCAGTGTGATCAAGAACACAGATTCCCCTGGTGAGCCTCGGCTGGAAGAACCCTACCCCTACTCCCTTGCAGCAGAAGGGACAGAAGACCATGGCCTGACCCCACCCAACCCCCTCTCCCTGCTTCCCCCTGCAGAGTTCAAGGAGCAGTTCAAACTCTGCATCAACCGCAGCCACCGTGGCTTCCGAAGAGCCATCCAGACCAAAGGCATCAAGTTTGAAGTGGTTCACAAGGGGTGAGCTAGAGAGAGCCATAGCTGCTGGGTGGGCTCCAGGCAAGGGGAGCTCCACTCAACCAACCATCCTGTCCCCCCTATACACACATACACACAGGGGGCTGTTCAAGAATGACCGGGTGCTGGGGACAGCCCAGCTGAAGCTGGATGCACTGGAGACAGCGTGTGAGGTCCGGGAGATCCTTGAGGTGAGAGCTGGACATTCATCTGCATGCTCCAGTATGGCCATGCTACTCAGTAACATTATTCACATGCTGCCTGCCTTGAGCCCCCAACCAATAGCCCCCTCTGTTGACCCAGCCCCTCCCCTCAGAGTCTCAGACCTTCCTACTGCCCAGTCCTAAATACTTTCAGCACCCCACTCCATTACAATCAGCTGGCATTTCAGCCATACCATGGGCTCATATTTTAGAAACAATTCTTGTTCTCCCTGTTCCTGGCCCTGGGCCTCTTCCTGCTTCCTGCTTCCAACAGGAAGCAGGGTAAGTTTCTCCTTACTGCCACCCAGGTCCTGGATGGTCGCCGGCCCACAGGGGGGCGACTGGAGGTGATGGTCCGGATTCGGGAGCCACTGACAGCCCAGCAGTTGGAGACGACGACAGAGAGGTGGCTGGTCATTGACCCCGTGCCAGCAGCTGTGCCAACAGTGAGACCCCTTCCCCTCCATCAGCAGCCTCAGGGAGGGAAGCTTGGTTCAAAGGCCCAGGACTCATATGACTGGTTCTCTCCTCTGAAGCAGGTTGCTGGGCCCAAAGGGAAGGCCCCTCCTATTCCTGCCCCTTCAAGGGAGCCAGGGAACAGGTAGGTATCTGGGCCAGGGCATGCTGGAGGGAACACCCTCTTCCTCTCAGTCTCACATAGACAGATTCCCACTAGGCACAAATTGGACCATGTCCCTCCCCTGCTTTAAAACCTTTCCTAGCACCCCTTTTCCAGAGGATCCAGTTTAAACCCCTTGGTTTGATCTTAAAGACCTTTTGTGATCTGACCATTGTCAATATATCCAGGCTTCTCTCTCCCCACTCCTCCTGTGGTTCATGGCCTCTGGACTTTCACTGGCCTCTGGACTTCTATGGGTTCCAGTCCCCTAAGCACCCCTACCCATATCCTTGCTCTCTGCTCCTCTGCCCACCTCTAATTCCTTCTTTGGATCCCAACTTGGCTGTTACCTCCTCCAGGAAGCCCTCCCTGACCACTAGGTGTCATAGTTTCCTGGGTGTGCAGCCATCATCCCCACTAGGTTTTGGGATCAGCAACACCGGGGTGGGTCTTGCCTACCTCCCACCATATCCCCAGTGCATCTTTTGAATTAACAGGGTTGGGCAGGGGGAATCTCTGCAGCCCCTTATCCTTCCTCCACCCCTTAGATCAACCAGGCCCCTGCATAGCCTCAGTGTGCTGGCCTTTGACCAAGAGCGTCTAGAGCGGAAGGTGGGTATCCATCCTACCGGGCTCCATGGGGCAGGACCGGGGAGTCTGCAGGCCCAGGAAGGATCCTCACAGGCCCCTCTGTATCTTCCAGATCCTGGCCCTCAGGCAGGCGCGGCGGCCAGTGCCCCCAGAAGTGGCCCAGCAGTACCAGGACATCATGCAACGCAGCCAGTGGCAGAGGGCACAGCTGGAGCAGGGGGGCATGGGCATCCGACGGGGTAGGGGTTCTGAGATGGGCATCTGGTGGGTAAGGGGCTTGGAAATGGGCACCTTGTGGGGGAAGGGCTTGGGGATAGGCATCAGGTGGGGGAGAGGCTCAAGGATGGGCATCGGGTGGGGGAGGGGCTTAGAGATGGGTATCTGGTAGGAGAGGGGCTTGGGGATGGGTACCTGGTGGGGAGGGGCTTGGGATTGGCACCTGGTGGGAGGGGGCTTGGGATTGGCAGCTGCTGGGGGAAGGGCACCTGATGGGGGGGCTCGGGGTTGGGCACAGTCCGGGAGGGTTGGGGGCAGCAAGGCCCCACCCTAACCCCTCAGCATTCTCAGAATACGTAGCCCAGCTGGAGCGGCAGCTGCAGTTCTACACGGAGGCCGCCCGGCGCCTGGGCAATGATGGCAGCAGGGTGAGCTGGGCGAGAGCTGGGTGGGCGCTGGGTGGCAGGCAGGGCGGGGCCTGCAGGGACCACCTGCTGAACACCCATCCCCCACAGGAGGCCGCAAAGGAGGCGCTCTACAGGCGGAATCTGGTGGAGAGTGAGGTGAGCAGCTCAGGAGATGGGGGTGGCTGGGGGCTCACTGTGGTCGTGGCCACCCGCCTGACCCCAGTGGCCTCTCCCCCAGCTGCAGCGGCTCCGCAGGTGAGAAGCCCAGGAGGCAGGCGGCCCCCAGAAAGCGGGCAGCGGGCCCCCAGAAAGCGGGCAGCGGGCCCCGGCACCGGGAAGAGCCGGCAGCCACGAACCAGACACGCAGACAATCAGCAGACAATCGGCTCTGGACTCACCCCTCTTCCGGGCCCCCAGCCCAGCCAGAGCCTCTGTGGCTGCAGGGGTCGGGAAGGATGCCCACCAGCCAGCGCGTGCCCCTCACCCAGGCCTGGGTGGGCCCCAGAGAGTCCTGTTTGCACAGCCCAGGGGTGTCCGCCCTCTGGCCTGCCCCAGAGCAGGGAGGGTGGCTGGGACCAAGCCCCAAGGGCCCCTGCAAGCACTTTAATTCCTTTCCCTCCCCAGCCTCAACCCCAAAGAAGCCGCTGGGGCTGGCCGGGCCCCCCTGTCTCCCTGGGGCGCTGACCCAGCCCAGCTGGTACCCCAGGGCCAGCACATGGAATAAAATAGCCAGGGCCACACTGCACCCAGCTCTGTCCTGTGTGTTTCTTGCGTGGACCTCCAGTGGCCAGGCTAGGTTTTCCCGCTCGCCCTCTAGTTCCCCTGGAGGTGGATGGGGAGGTGCCTGTCAGGGAACCAGGCTGGGCAGTGTGCTTATGAAAGGTGCTTTCTGCCCAGCGCGGTGGCTCACGCCTGTAATCCCAGCACTTTGGGAGGCCGAGGCGGGTGGATCACAAGGTCAAGAGACCATCCTGGTCAACATGGTGAAACCCCGTCTCTACTAAAAATACAAAAATTAGCTGGGCACGGTGGTGCGTGCCTGTAATCCCAGCTACTCGGGAGGCTGAGACAGGAGAATTGCTTGAACCCAGGAGGCGGAGGTTGTGGTGAGCCGCGATTGCGCCATTGCACTCCAGCCTGGGTAACAAGAGTGAAACTCCGTCTCAAAAAAAAAAGAAAAAGAAAAAGAAAGAAAGGTGCTTTCTTTGAGAGACCTGTTTGCCTCTGACACCCAGGCTGGAGTGCAGTGGTATAGTCAGCTCACTGCGGCCTCCGCCTCCTGGGGTCATGTGATCCTCCTGCCTCGGCTCCTGAGTAGCTGGGGTTACAGGAGGGTACCACACCACACACCTGCCTTGAAGGGTGCATTTGACTCCTACACCTGCTGTGTGGGGGATACATGTGAGGGTCCCTCTGTCACCCACTGTTTTTTCAGCGGGTAGCCTTGGACATCTGTGCAGTCACACATGGCTGGGTCCAGTCCAGACTTACTTAGCATCCCAGAACCTCAGTTTCCCCAGCTGGACTGGTCATGGGGAGGAGTCCATGGACAGCCCCCCAGAAGGGCGTCAGTCTGTGCCAAGTCTGTTTGGAAGGGGTTGGCTTTATTGTTGCTGTGTCCATCTGCGCTGTGGGTCTGGGGTAGGTTGTGGGTCTGCAAGCCTGGAGTGTGCCAGCTGCATGCCTCAGTGCCTTGGCCAGCCCTGGAGGCCCAGGAGAGCCAGAGGGCCCCCTGCGGGCGCCGTCTCCTCAGTCCATAGCCCAGCGGAGCCCCAGGAGTCTGGGCTGCTCTGCTGGGCCTCTCCAGGATCAGGGCCCCCTGCCCGTGGCCCACGTCGGGTAGTGGGAGGTAACCGGATCAGGACCTGCTCTGGGTTCCCTGCCGTGTCCACCACGCGCAGATTTGGGAGCCCCAGGAAGGCCTCAGCCGAGATGCTCATCATGTGAAGCCTGTTGGCCCTGTACAGAGAGGTGGTCATGACCCTCCCAGGTCCTCCCCTGCCCACCTCTGCCCGCCCCAACACCCTTGGGGCACCTGAGGAAGAGGGCACGCAGGCAAGGCGTGCTGAGGAAGGCCTCAGGGCCCACGTGGCTGATTCGGTTGCCCTCCAAGTGCAGCTCCTCTAGGGCCTCAGGTAGGTCCGGGGGCACAAAGGACAGCTCGTTGTGGCTGAGGTCCAGCACCTGGGGCAGGGGGTCAGAGACGGTGCCATGGCAGTCCAGGCCTGGGCCACCCAGCTCAGCCAGCCTCCCTCCTTGAGAGCTTGAGAGTCCCCTCCTGCCCCCTTCATACTGGCCCGGCCCTTCTTTCCCCCCCAACCCCCCCATGATTGCCAAAAGTCCTCCCCTCTGCAGAGATAAACCAAGGCCCTTCCCAGAAGCCACAGACAGACGGGTCCCCACTTGATTCAGTGAGTTAGTTACTGAATCGCACCATACCTCTCATCACTTTTTTTTTTTCAAGAGACAGGGTCTTGCTCTGTTGCCCAGTCTGGAGGGCAGTGGCCCGATCACGGCTCATTGCAGCCTCAAACTTCTGGGCTCAAGCGATCCTCCTGCCTCAGCCTCCTGAATAGCTGGGACTACAGGCATGCACCACCACGCTTGGCTATGCTTTTTGGTAGAGATAGGGTCTTGCTATATTGCCCAGGCTGGTCTCAAACCCATAGCCTAAAGCAATTCTCCTGCCTTGGTTTCCCAAAGTGTTGGGATTACAGGCATCAGCTACCTCACCCGGCCTCCTCATCACCTTCTAACCCAATCAGCCACCTCACCTGGCCTCCTCATCACCTTCTAACCCAATCAGCCACCTCACCTGGCCTCCTCATCACCTTCTAACCCAACTGTTGCTGTTTGCTTGTTCTGATTGCTTTGCCCCCCTAACTAGAATGTTTGGAACGTGGTGGGGCAGGAAGGGGGAGGGAAGGGCCCTCGGGACAGTCAGTGTGGCTAACCGGCCCATGCCTGACCTGGAGGGCTTGGAGCTCATGCCAGGTGCCGGGCCCGATGTCACCGACCCGAAGCCGGTTGTGCGCCAGGTTGAGATCCCGCAGCTGGTCCAGGCGGGCCAGAGGCTCGGGCTCCAGCATCCGCAGCTGGTTGCGCTGCAGCCGCAGGGTGCGCAGGCCGGTGGGCAGGCCCATGGGCAGCCTGGTTAGCTGATTCCCGGCCAGGTCGAGGCTGCGCAGGGCGCGCAACCGGCGGAAGGCCCGGCGGTGCACACGGGCGCTGGCCAGACGGTTATACGCCAGGTTGAGCTCCGCCAGGCCCGGCGTGGCGGCCAGGTCGCGGGGGCCCAGCGCGGCCACGCGGTTGTGGGGCAGCACCAGGGCTTGCAGGCGGCGGGGCAGTGCCGGGGGCACACGGTCCAGCCCGTTGCCATAGAGGTGCAGCGTGTGCAGGCCCCGCAGCGGCCGCAGAGCCCCGGCGGGCAGCCCCGAGCTCCCCAGCTGATTGTGCTGCAGCAGCAAATAGCGCAGACCGCGCGCCCCGTGCAGCCGAGCCGCCTCCACCTGCCGGATGCGGTTGCGGCCCAGGTGCAGGATAGCCAGGGTCCGGGGCAGGCCGGCGGGCACTGTGGTCAGCTGGTTATGGGAGAGATCCAGGTACTCAAGGCTATGCAGCTTGCTAGTAGGAGAGAGGGGCGATGTCAGGTGGGGCACTCAGAGTGGGATGCCTGATAGATCTCTGTTTTTCTCTTTTTTTAGATGGAACCTCTCACTTTGTTGCCCAGGTTGGAGTGCAGTGGCGTGATCTCAGCTCATTGCAACCTCTGCTTCCGGGGTTCAAGCAATTCTCCTGCCTCAGCCTCCCAAGTAGCTGGGATTACAGGCATGCATCACCACACCCAGTTAATTTTTGTATTTTTAGTAGAGATGAGGTTTCACCATATTGGACAGGGTGGTCTCGAACACCTGACCTAAGGTGATTCACCTGCCTCGGCCTCCCAAAGTGCTGGGATTACAGGTGTGAGCCACCACGCCCAGCTGATGCCTGATAGATCTCACCGGGGAGGCTGGGGAGTGGGCCTGAGACAGATTTAAGCTCGAGATTTCAACTTGCGAGGGATGTGTTGAGCGAGCTGAGTGGGAGGTAAACTTGGGGTGCTGAAGGCAGATTCCAGCCTGAGGGTCAGCTATGGGGGTGACTGGGGTACAGCCCTGGGTCCAAAATGCAAATGCATGTGAGAGTTATGATGTCACTGCTGGGTGGTGGAGAACAGGGACACCTGCCCAGTGCTCAGCTGAGTCTGGCACACAGCAGGCATTCACCAGATGAGGCCGTGGCTTAGGTGCCATCCAGGGGAGGGGCACTCAAGGTTGGGACCTCTGACTGTAAATTCTCAGCCCCTGCTGCCCCCACCAGCCTGAACCTGAAGGTGGTGGCATCCAGGCCGCTGTCGGTCAGCTGGTTGTGCTGGAGGTAGAGCTCACGGAGTTGAGTCTGGCGGCTCAGGGCTCCTCGGGGCACCTTGGAGATGAGATTGTTCTGGAGAAGGGAGAAGAGAATGAGAGTTGAGTCTGGGCTATGGGCAACGGGGAGCCACAGAAGGCTTTTGAGTAAGGGAGTGACAGGAGCTCGCCTTGAACTCAAAGTGATTCCCAATAGTTATTCAAAGAAAGATAACTCCCACTGCTGGAATTCTGAGGGGCAATTGGAAGGATGGAAAGCAAGGAACTGGAGGGGACCCCTGGGGACAGGTAAAGGGGGTGTGGCCCGCGGTGGGACCTAGAGCAGGGCTACCTGTAGATGGAGCCGCTCGAGCGAGGGCGGCAGGCTGGGCGGCAGGTAGCTAAGCCGATTGTTGGAGAGGCTGAGGGTGGTGATGGCCTCGGAGCCGCGGAAGGCGTCGGGGGGCAGGCCAGCGTTGCTCAGCTGGTTGTTATGGAGGTACACGGACCTGAGGAGAGCCAGGCTCTGGCCACCAGCCTGCCCCTCGCCTCCCACCACCCCACACCCGCACCACACACCGCTCAGGGTCGCCTTCATGTGTGGAGTCTGTGAGAGTGTAATTCTGTGTGTGCATATGATTGTGTGTAGGTGTGCAGGTGAGTGTGTATTGCATGAAGAGGTGTGTGCATGTGTGTGTCTTGTGCATGTGTGAGTGTAATAAGTGTGTGGAGTGTGTGTACATATATGTGCATGTGATTGTGGGTGTGCATGTATGTATATGCCAATGTGCTATGTGCCTGTGCATAAGTGTGCATATGTGTGTGTGCATGATTGTGTACATGCATGTGTGTATGTGATTGTAAGTGTGTGTGCGTATGTGTGCTTGTGCATATGATTGTGTGTGCATGTGATTGTGTGCGTGTGATTGTGTGGGTGTGTATGGGGGTATGCCTGTGCAGAAGTGTGCATGTGTGAGTGTGTGCATAAGTGTGCGACTGTGTGTGCATGTGTGTGCTAGTGTGTATATTCAATCATGTGCATGTGTGTACATGTGTGTACGTGTGCACGTGTGTGCTTGTGCATGTGATTGTGCATGCATGAGTGTGTGCATGTGGTTGAAAGTGTATCTGCAGGTGTGAGTCTGTGTACATGTGACTGTAAATGAGTGTGTGCATGAGTATGTGTGCATGTGTTCATGTGGCTGTGTACAGGTGTGTTTGTGTGTGTGTCCCTGCCTCAGTCGAGTTCTGACAAGCCATACAGCACCATCTCCCCCCTCACTCCTCTCCCAGAGTAGACCTGTGCCCTCTTCCCACTCCCCAAGCCAAAGCTAGGGATCTGCCCCACCTTAAGCCCTCCAGGGCAAGGCGCTTTGTTTTTGTTTTTTTGTTTTTATTTTATTTTATTTATTTATTTTTTTGACACGGAGTTTTGCTCTTGTTACCCTGCAGTGCAATGGCGCGATCTCGGCTCACCACAACCTCCGCCTCCTGGGTTCAGGCAATTCTCCTGCCTCAGCCTCCTGAGTAGCTGGGATTACAGGCACGCGCCACCATGCCCAGCTAATTTTTTGTATTTTTAGTAGAGACGGGGTTTCACCATGTTGACCAGGATGGTCTCGATCTCTTGACCTCGTGATCCACCCGCCTCGGCCTCCCAAAGTGCTGGGATTACAGGCGTGAGCCACCGCACCCGGCCCTTGTTTTGTTTTTAGACAGTCTCACTCCGTCTCCAGGCTGGAGTGCAGTGGCCCAATCTCAGCTCACTGCAACCTCCACCTCCTGGATTCAAGTAATTCTCCTGCCTCAGCCAATCCTGAGTGACTGGGATTACAGGCATGTGCCACCATGCCTGGCTAATTTTTGTATTTTAAGTAGAGAGGGGTTTTCATCTTGTTGGCCAGGCTGCTCTCGAACTCCTGACCCCAGATGATCCGCCCACCTCGGCCTCCCAAAGTGCTGGGATTACAAGTGTGAGCCACTGTGCCCTTAACTCCCTCATTGCTTCTAGAACCAGGAGTGACCCAGACATATCTGAGGTTTGGGGGCCTGAGCTGGGCCAGGGGCTACCTGAGCGCTGGCTTCTCCCCAAAGGTAAGGGGAAAGATCTCCATCACTTGGTTGGCAGCCAGATCCGCGACGCGGAGGGACCGGGGCAGAAACTGCGGAGCCACCGAGAGCTGCGGGGACACAGCCCACAGCTGCACTGGTCCTGGTGCACCCAGGCCCCGCCCGGGCCCCAGAGAGCAGTCCGCTCCCAGCTCTGGGCTTGTGACCGAAGCTGCACCCGCCCAGCTGGTCTCCGCCTGCAGGTGGGGCTGGGGACTCACCTTGTTCTGGGCCACGTAGATGTGCTGCAGCTGGGTGAGGGACTCGAAGGCCTCGTCGGGCAGGCCTGGGGGAGTAGGGGCAGTGAAGGAACTCCCCCCCCCGCGCCTGGTCTTGGGTGGAAGGGGAGTCTGGGCTCCCAACTGGCTGCCCCACAACTCTGGGCCGGGAACTGACAGAAGCTCCCCAGGCCCTCAGATCCCCTCCCTCCATCCCTACTCAAAAGCCACAGCCCCCAACCCCCACCCCAGCCCCTGAGTTTCCATCCTGCTCAGCAAAGGGCAGTTCTGGGAAGTGCCACAGAGCTGCCCGCAGATGGGGTGGGGGAAGGGGATGGCGGTGGAGACCTGAGTCTGTCGGTCCCACAGCCCCAGAGGGGCCACCAACCTCTGCCCTCTCACCTTCCGAGGAGATGAGGTTGTTGTGGAGGTTGAGGGTTCGCAGGCCGCTGAGGCGGGACAGCTCATTGTAGGGGAGCTCCTGGAGCTGGTTGTTCTGCAGGGCGGGAGTTGGGGTGCTCACACCCGTGACCCCGTGACCAAGTGACCCCAAGCACTGATTCTCAACTCCCTGTCAGCTCAAACAAGCCCCATGCCATCACCCCACAGTTGTTCCGAAACACCCCATCACCCTGACCCAGTCTTGTAACTGCCAAGCTGTCAACCCCCAAGCCCCCACAATTGACCCCACTGGCCCCAACACCCCCACAATCAATGCCAAATGTGCCATCACCCCCACAATCGACCCCAAATGCCCCAACACTCCCACAATCGACCCCAAATGCTCCAGCACCCACACAATTGACCCTAGAAGTGCCATCACCCTCACCATCAACCCCACGTGCTGCAAACTCCCATCACACTGAGACTCCAAACAATGCCATAACCGCCAAGATGTTAACCCTAACCCCCCTCATCCTCAGTCCCCACCCACTTCCTGCATCTCCACGCCCACCCCTCTCACCTGGGGCTCTGCCAGAGCCAACCTGCCAAGAAAAAGCTCCGTCACACCCAGCTCTGCACAGCCCTCTTGCACGTGGGCTCCTCTACCCCACCATGCTCCTCAGCCCAAGGTGCCCCTCCAGCTCCCCTCACCTCTGTGTGCCCCCATGCCCCTCCCTGGGCCCCACCTGCAGGGAGAGGTGCTGCGCGGCCCTGGTGATGTTGTCCGGGAAAACCCGAAGGTCCAGGCCGTCACAGTCCACAGTGTCAGCTCGGGGGCAGGAGCAACGCGAGGGACAGGCCCGGTTCAGGGGCTGTGAGCTCTCCCCCAGGTGGGGGAAGTCAGCGTCGTCCATGCCAGAGACGGGCAGAGGGCTGGGCAGCAGCAGGAGCAGCAGCAGGCTGGGCCACTGCGGGGGAGGGAGGGTCACCATGGTGACCAGAGCATCCCCTCCTCGGGGAGTGTCTTGGTGGGAGGCAGTGGCCAGTTGGCAGAGTAGGGGTAGGGGGGCAGGCAGGCCCCACCCTCAGACCCTCCCTCGCCCCACCTTACCATGGCCAGCCCAGACTCTGCCGTCTCGCCCAAGCTGCTGACCAGGACTCCCTAATGGAAACCAGGCGGTCACCTCCTGGAGTCTCTGCTGTGGCCGCCACTGCCCCCCATCTCCGGACCCAGGCCACCCCCCCACAACAGCCTGTTCTCCCGGGGGTTTGCAGGAGCTGGCCCACCCCCTTCCCCGCCCTGGGATGGGGTGGTGACGACAGGCCAGCCCGTCCCCTCGGTCCCCCCCAACAACCACCCCATCTCTGCTTTCGTAACCTCAGCCAGCCTGGGCCGGGCCACAAGAACAAGGAATGTTTGGGGAAAAGCTGAGATTCGCCCTGTCTGGTATTTGGGACGACCGCAGGAGTAGGGGTGGGGATGGAGGGATGGGGGAAGCTTCGGGGCACAGGAGAGTTCCGAGACGAAGGGGTGGGCAGCAGCGAGGGATCAGGGAGGCCTGAGCTTAGCCTGGCAGCCCAGATGCCAGCCTGGGAGCTCCTGATGAGGTCTGCTGCCCCGCACCCACCTCCCCTCTCCTGGCTGGTCTCGCTCCAGACACCCCCCTCTGCAAATGGCCACAGCTGCCTGGAAGGAAATTACATATATCCAGGCATCAGCCTGGTGGTTAAGAGTGTGAGCTTGGTGCCAGCCTGCCTCGGTTTGAACCTGGGCTGTGCCACCTCTCAGGGCCTTGGTTTCCCTCTCTGTCAAGTGGGGTAATGGTTGACTCACCCCCCACTCCCCCGCAGTGTTGTAAGGATTTATGAGATAATAAGGATTATATGAAACGTGCCCTTGGAACAGTGCCTGGCATACACCAGGGCTTCCTCACTCGTGGACGGAGGTAACAAGCTGGCCTCCACCTGAGGTCAGATCTCCCGTATCCACCACTTACAAACAGGACGGCTTCAGACAGGTCCTTTTCCTGCCCAGACCTCAGCTTTCTTACGAATAAAATGGGATTGATGGGCTTGGCACTGTGGCTCATATCTGCAATCCCAGTGCTTCGGGAAGCGGAGACACGAGGATCTCTTCTGGGTTTGTTTTGTTTTCTTTTGAGACAGAGTCTCGCTCTCACTGTCACCCAGGCTGGAGTGCAGTGGTGCAATCTTGGCTCACTGCAACCTCAACCTCCTGGGTTCAAATGATTCTCCTGCTCCAGCTTCCTGAGTAGCTGGGATTGCAGGCTCGTGCCACCACGTCCAGCTAACTTTTGAATTTTTAGTAGAGACAGGGTTTTGCCAAGCTGGCCAGGCTGGTCTCGAACTCTTGACCTCAAGGGATTCGCCCACCTCAGTCTCCCAAAGTGCTGGGATTACAGGTGTGAGACATCACCGCCGGCTAGGAGGATCTCTTGAGGCCAGAAATTTGAGACCAGCCTGGGCAATATAGTGAGACCCTGTCTCTAAAAATACATTTTAAAACAATTATCCTGGGCTGGGCTCTGTGGCTCATGCCTATAATCACAGCACTTTGGGAGGCTGAGGCAGGTGGATCACATGAGGTCACGAGTTTCAGGGTAGCCTGGCCAACATGGTGAAACCCTGTCTCTACTAAAAATACAAAAGTTAGCTGGGCATGGTGACATGCTACTGCACTCCAGCCTGGAGGACAGTGAGTCCCCATCTCAAAAATAAATAAATAAATAAAAATAAAGATATGGTGTTGGCCGGGCACAGTAGCTCACGCTTTTAATCGCAGCACTTTGGGAGGCTGAGGCAGGTGGATCACCTGAGGCCAGGAGTTCAAGACAAGCCTGGCCAACACGGTGAAACCCCATCTATACTAAAAATGCAAAAATTAGCTGGGTCTGATGGTGGGGGCCTGTAGTCCCAGCTACTCCAGAAGCTGAGGCACGAGAATAGCTTGAATCCAGGAGGTGGAGGTTGCAGTGAGCTGAGATTGCACCACTGTACTCTGGCCTGGGCGACAGAGTGAGACTCCGTCTAAATAAATAAATAAAATAAAAATAAAGAAAAGATTTAATTTTGCCAGGCACGGTGGCTCACACCTGTAATCCCAGCACTTTGGGAGGCTAAGGTGGGTGGATCACCTGAGGTCAGGAGTTCAAGACCAGCCTGGCCATCGTGGTGAAAAACCCCATCTTTAAAAAATAAATAAATAAATGTGTGTGTGTGTGTGTGTGTGTGTGTGTATACCTACATATATATAAAGAAAAGAAATATTGAGTTGTCAAGAGAGTAATCAATTTGTCTGGAACTTTTCGATTTTATTGCTCAAAATCTGACATCCCAGGAAACCCGATTGTGCTGGGCAAATCGGGACAGCTGACCATGCCAGGAATCAAGCCCACTTCCCTGTGCGCAGCTGGGGCTCAGTTCCACTAGGGGAACGCTGGGAGGAGGGTAGAACACACACCGCAGTCATCCCACCTGAGGGCGAGGGAGCTGGGGATTTACCTCCTGGTTCTCTCCCATCAGTCACTGGTTGAGAGTTGCCGCTGAGGTGCCTTCATTTCCCCAGCAATTTGGTTAGAGCAGGGTCTGGCCCGAGTGACATAAATGTGAATGTAGGTGAGGTGTGCCACCCTCATGGTGAGGCCTGTGGGGAAGGACAGCACCTGCGACAAGGGATCATGGGGTCGAACCATAGTAGGGAGATGGCCATGAGGTATTGCAGGTGGCTGGGAAGAAGGGGCCAACATGTCAGGAGAACAATGGAGAGAAAGGATGTCCAATTTTTTTTTTTAAGATGGAGTCTCACTCCGTTGCCCAGGTTGGAGTGCAGTGGTGCGATCTTGGCTCACTGCCACCTCTGCCTGCTGGGTTCAAGTGATTCTTCTGCCTCAGCCTCCCAAATAGCCGGGACTGCAGGTGCGCGCCACCACGTCTGGCTAATTTTTGTATTATTAGTAGAGACAGAGTTTCACCATATTGGCCAGGCTGGTCTCAAACTCCTTGACCTGCCCACCTCAGCCTCCCAAAGTGCTGGGATTACAGGAGTGAGCCACCACGCCTAGCTTTTTTTGAGACGGAGTCTCACTCTGTTGCCCAAGCTGGAGTGCAGTGGCGCAATCTTGGCTCACTGCAACCTCCACCTTTCAGTCAAGAGATTCTCCTGTCTCAGCCTCCCAAGTAGCTGGGACTACAGGCGTGTGCCACCACACCTGGCTATTTTTTGTTTGTTCGTTTATTTTTAGTAGAGACACAGTTTTACCATGTTGGCCAGGCTGGTCTCGAACTGCTGACCTCAGGTGATTCACCAGCCTTGGCCTCCTAAAGTTCTGGGATTACAGGTATGAGCCAAGGTTGTCTATATTAAAAAAATGTATTTGTTATTATTATTATTTTTAGAGACAGGGTCTTGCTCTGTTGCCCAGGCTGGAGTTCAGTGGTGTGATCTTGGCTCACTGCAACCTCTGCCTCCTGGGTTTAAGCAATTCTCCTGCCTCGGCCTCCCGAGTAGCTGGGATGACAGGTGCCTGCCACCATGACTGCTTAATATTTCTATTTTTAGTAGAGACAGGGTTTCATCATGTTGCCAAGCTGCTCTCAAACTTCTGACCTCGCGTGATCTGCCCACCTCAGCCCCCACAAAGCGCTCGGATTACAGGCACAAGACACTGCGCCTGGCTGTTATCATTATTTTTTGAGTCGAGGTCTCACTCTATCACCCAGGCTGAAGTGTAATGGCGCCATCATAGCTCACTGCACCCTCCAACTCCTGGCCTCAAGAAATCCTCCAGCCTTGGCCTCCCAAAGCACTGAAATCACAGGCATGAGCCACCATGCCCAGCTATGATGTCTGAATAACCCACCCTTCCACGGAGGAAGAAACATGGGCCCAGAGAGGTGGTCATACGTTCATGTTTTCTAGGGCTGTGTGATCTCCTGAGGGTCCCTCCTCATGGGATGAGACAGGAGACGGGTCTTAGTTTTGGCCAGAAGAGAACTTGTGTCCTATCTCAAGTCCTCCCCATTAGCTTAGACACTGGGTGGAGGTTGCTCAGTCCCTTTAGCAGAGCAAGTGGGTAACCACGGGGAGACAGAACCACTGCTCCAGTCCTAGCCCCAAGGGAGGCAGCAGTAAGAATCAAGATGTTGGCCGGGCGCAGTGGCTCATACCTGTAGTCCCAGCACTTTGGGAGGCCACAGCAGGTGGATCACGAGGTCAAGAGATCGAGACCATCCTAGTCAATGTGGTGAAACCCCGTCTTTACTAAAAATACAAAAATTAGCTGGGCATGATGGCGCGTGCCTGTAATCCCAGATACTCAGGAGGCTGAGGCAGGAGAATTGCCTGAACCCAGGAGGCAGAGGTTGCGGTGAGCTGAGATCGCGCCATTGCACTCCAGCCTGGGTAATAAGAGTGAAACTCTGTCTCAAAATAAATAAATAAATAAATAAATAAATAAATAAATAGAATCAAGATGTTTCCGTTTGCTGGCAAGCCTCTTTCAATTGCAAAGAAAAGAGAACCCAGCTGAACTAGTGAAGACGAACAAGGGCATTTACGGGCTCATTACCAGAAACCCTGCATCCTCCAGGCACAGCTGAATCCAAGGCTTCCGTGGTATCTTCCACATGTATTTGGTGCAATGTCGGCTCATGACAACCTCCACCTCCCGAGTTCAAGCGATTCTCTCATCTCAGCCTCCCGAGTAGCCTCCTGGGGGGTCAAGCCATCCTCCCACCTAGGCCTCCCAAACTGCTGAGATTACAGATATGGGCCACTGTGCCCAGCATCTATTATTTTATTTTATTTTATTTTATTATTTTTTTGAGACGGAGTTTCACTCTTGTTACCCAGGCTGGAGTGCAATGGCGCGATCTCGGCTCACCGCAACCTCCGCCTCCTGGGTTCAGGCAATTCTCCTGCCTCAGCCTCCTGAGTAGCTGGGATTACAGGCACGCGCCATCATGCCCAGCTAATTTTTTGTATCTTTAGTAGAGATGGGGTTTCACCATGTTGACCAGGATGGTCTCGATATCTTGACTTGGTGATCCACCCACCTCGGCCTCCCAAAGTGCTGGGATTACAGGCTTGAGCCACCGCGCCCGGCCGCATCTATTATTTTAATGTGACACATATTTTATTTATGTATTCCTCTTTTATTCTTTTTCATTCCCTGATTCATCTTTTTTGATTTTGGTTTTTTTGGAGACAGGGTCTCGCTCTGTTACCCAGGCTGGAGTACAGTGGCTCGATCAAGGCTCATTGCAGCCTCGACCTCCCAGGATAAAGCAATCTTCCCACTTTAGTCTCCCAAGTAGCTGGGACTACAAATGCATGCCACTATGCCTGGCTAATTTTTTTTTTTTTTTCAGTTGTAGACACAGGGTCTCACTATTTTACCTAGGGTGGTCTTGAACTCCTGGGCCCAAGCAATCTGCCTGCCTCAACCTCCCGAAATGCTGCTGTTACAGCCACGTTCCACCACATCTGGCCTAGCGCCTGTTTATGAATCACCTGGTATGATAGCTGGGATTACAGGCGCCATCCCCCCACCACGCCCAGCCAATTTTTGTATTTTTGGTAAAGATGGGGTTTCACCATATTGGCCAGGCTGGTCTCGAACTCCTGACCTTAGGTGATCTGCCTGCCTCGGCCTCCCAAAGTGCTGGGATTACAGGCGTGAGCCACCAGGCCCTGGCCAGTATTGCATAATATGTGCCTGGTGTGTACTGGGCACAGTTGTGTGTGCGGGGACACAGCAGTCACTGTAGCAAAGTGGCCCACCTCTACCTCCACGGAGCTGGTGTTCTGATGATGGAGATAGACAATGAGTAAATACATAAACAGGATTTGAGAAATGCCACGAAGAAAAGGCAGGGAAGGGAAGAAAATATTACACCCGATAAGGAGTGAGGGAAGTTCTCTGAGGAAATGGCATTTGGGCCAAAATGTCATGATGGAGTAGAGTCCGAGACCATTTGGCCAACATGGTGAAACTCCGTGTCTACTAAAAAATACACACACACACAAAATTAGCCATTCGTGGTGATACGCACCTGTAATTCCTCCTACTGGGGAGGCTGAGGAAGGAGAATGGCTTGAGCCCAGGAGGCAGAGGTTGCAGTGAGCCAAGATCACTGCCCCTCAGCCTGGGTGACAGAACGAGACTCTGTCTAAAAAAAGACAGACAGAAAAAAAGGAAATGTATTGACATTTCCTTTCTAGAAGTCTGAAATCAAGGTGTTGGCAGCCTTGGTTTCGAATGGAGGTGTCTCCTGGCCTCTTACGTGGCTTCTAGTGGTTCCGGGCAATTCCTGGTGGTGTTTCCAGGTTTGCGGCCGCATCACTCTGACCGCGGCCTCACCTTCCACATGGTATTCGTCACTGAGCCTGTTTCTCCTCTCCTGTCTTTTATAAAGACACTGGTCGTTGGATTTAGCGTCCACCTGGTTAATCTAGGATAATCTCATCTCAAGGTCCTTAACTGAATTACATCTGCAAAGACCTGTTTTCCAAATCAGTTCACATTCACAGCGTCAGGGAGACAGGACATTTACCTATTTGAGGGCCACCATTCAAACCATGACATGGATTAACACGGGGAGAGATGATCTTGTGGGGAAAACATTGCATAATGATCTAACGATATTGATCATTTCCATATATTGAAACATACATATTGGCTAGCTCTGGGGGAAGACCCGCGTGGTTGTGGCGGGCGGTAAAGAAGGGCTTGCCGCAGGATATCCTCGGACATCTCTTTTTGTTTTGTTTTGAGACAGACTCTCGCTCTGTTGCCCAGGTTGGAGTGCAGTGGCGGGATCTCTGCTCACTGCCTCCGACCCTTGTGTTCAAGCCATTCTCACGTCTCAGCCTCCTGAGTGGGACTGTGGGCGTATGCCACCGTGCCCAGCTAATTTTTGTAGTTTTATTAGAGATGGGGTTTTGCCATGTTGGCCAGGCTGGTTTCAGACTCCTGACCTCAAGTGATCTGCCCTTCTTGGCCTCCCAAAGTGCTGGGATCACAGCTGTGGGTCACCACACCTGGCCAAGACTTCCCATATTTCTGATTTTGTGTCATTTTGTGGAAGATAATTTTCAGGACTCTCTCTTAATACACATAGGTATCTATTTACAAATAACACAATTGTACAGGTGCATTGAGACCACTCTTTCTAGACCATGAATTAAATCACACCTGGAAAATGGCCATAAAACAGGATGAGACAAGCAAATAGAACTAGACATTATGATTCATTTCCCAACCCGAATTTGGGGAACAGTAGCTTTGAACACAGAAAACCTTGGGCGCAGTCTTCTTGTGGTCCTAACTCCTAATTGCTTCCCTCTTATAGATTATCTCACTTTAATGCAGTAGTGATAGAAACTCAATGTTTTTTTTCTCAAGATGGAGTCTTGCTCTGTCACCCAGGCTGGAGTGCAGTGGTGGGTTCTCGGCTCACTGCAACCTCTGCCTCCCGGATTCAAGCAATTCTCCTGCCTCAGCCTCCTGAGTAGCTGGGATTACAGGCACCCACCACCATGCTGGCTAATTTTTGTATTTTTTATAGAGATGGGGTTTCACTATCTCTATAAAATTAAAAAAAAAAAAAATTAAGCAGGCAGGCAGATCATTTGTCAGGAGTACAAGACCAGCCTGGCCAACATGATGAAACCCTGTCTCTACCTAAAAAAACAAAAAGTAGCCAGGTGTGGTGGCACCCACCTATAGTCCCAGCTACTCAGAAGGCTGAGGCAGGAGAATCGCTTGAACCCAGGAGGTGGAGGTTGCAGTGAGCCACAATTTCACCACTGCATTCCAGGCTGGGCAACAGAGCAAGAAAACTCTGTCTCAAGAGAAAAGAAAGAAAAGGAAAGAAGAAATTGTAGAGATAGAAAGTCACCATTCGCTGGGCACAGTGGCTCAAATCACAACATTCTTGGAAGGCAAGGTGGGTGCATTGCTAGAGGCCCGGAGTTTCAGAGACCAGCCTGGGCAAGCCCCGTCTCTACCAAAAAAAAGAAAGAAAGAAAAAGCAGGCGTGGCAGCGTGTGTATTTGTAATCCCAGCTACTTGGGAGGCTACTGTGAGAGAATTCCCTGAGCCTGGAAAGTTGAGGGTACAGTGAGCTATGATCACACCAGCGAACTCCAGCCTGAGTGATAGAGTGAAACCCTGCCTCAAAAAACAAATCACCACTGAAACACCTTGATAATAACTGTAAGCGAGAGCCACTGAGGACTGCTGACATTAGTGGGTGAAACTTTTTTTTTTGAGATGGAGTTTCGCTGTTGTTACCCAGACTGGAGTGCAATGGCACGATCTCGGCTCACCGCAACCTCCGCCTCCTGGGTTCAAGCATTTCTCCCGCCTCAGCCTCCCGAGCAGCTTGGACTCCAGACGCGTGCCACCATGCCCAGCTAATTTTTGTATTTTTAGTAGAGACGGGGTTTAACCTTGTTGACCAGGATGGTCTCGATCTCTTGACCTCTTAATCCACCCGCCTCGGCCTCCCAAAGTGTTGGGATTAGGGGCGTGAGCCACCACGCCCGGCCCAAAAAATAAATCACCATTGAAACACCTTGATAATAATTGTAGGCAAGAGCCACTGAGGACTGCTGACATTAGTGGGTGAAACTTTATATATGTATACATTTTCTATCCTTCTTTTTCTTTTCTTTTCTTTTTTTTTTTTTGTTGAGACAGAATCTCGTTCACTCCCACAGGCTGGAGTGCAGTGGCACGATCTCAGCTCACTGCAACCTCCAACTCCTGGGTTCAAGTGAGCACATCAGGCTAATGCTTTTTTTTCCCAAGTTTCAGTTATTTATTCATTAGTGTAATCACCGATAGATGACATCAACATGATTTCATGCATTTAGAGAAGAAATATTTCCTGGTTCAGTGGAGAATTGTGTGGATGGCTTCTGGAGGACGGTCATTCTGAAGCAGATTTACATTCCATCTAGTAGTCTGGACGTTCTTCCTCCGCTCGCTGTAACCCACATTCACCGAGTAGAACCTGTATTGATCAATGCGACCCGGTTTGTTCCAGGACTCTGGGTTAGTCTTTCTGTCCCAACAAACATCTGGATTGAACAAGGCCGGAAGCAAGAGATACAGGGCTGCTCCACTCCCTCCAATAAATACAAAGAGGAGATCAAGCTCGGATGCTTCTTGGCCTGGCCTAAGATCTGGGGGAGCATGTCTGTGGCAGAGGCCTCTGGTTGGAAAGGAGAAAACCAACCTGGCCATCATCCTGCTTCTTATCTACAGCACGATTAGGTCCTGGCACACAGGTCCTAATTTAGAATTTAGGACTCTTCTGAGCTGCATGCCTCTGTACCTCCCAGTCCGCCATGCAGTGTGAGGGGTCTTATGTACCTGTGTGTGGACACACTCAGACCACTCATCCGAGTTCCAGCCACTCTACAAACAACAACTCCTTGGCTATTCCTCAGGTCCTGGAGAGGAGGAGAAGGAAGTGTAGGGTCCCAGGATCCCAGAGTGGGATCTAGAAGAGAGGGCATGTGGCTGGGCATAGTGGCTCACGCCTGTAATCCCAGCACTGTGGGAGGCCGAGGCGAGTGGATCACTTGAGGCCAGGAGCTCGAGACCAGCCTGGCCAACAGAGTGAAATCCTGTCTCTACTAAAAATATAAAAATTATCTGGGCGTGGTGGCGTACGCCTGTAATCCCAGCTATTCTAGAGGCTGAAGCAGGAGAATGGCTTGAACCCGGGAGGCGGAGGTTGCAGTGAGCGGAGATCAGGCCACTGCACTCCAGCCTGGGCAACAGAGTGAGACTCAACCACCTAAAAAAAAATTAAGGAAAAGAGAGGGCATGAGCTCTTGGATTGTCATGTCCTCTTGTTCTCGTTGGATGCCTGTCCTGGAGGAATGGACATACCCAGAGGGTGGCAAGAGTTTAGCTCCTGAGATGGTTTAAGTGCTGTATTCACCCGAAATTCATATGTTGAAATCCCAAGCCTGGCTTCGCACAGTGGCTCACGCCTGTGATCGCAGCACTTTGGGAGGTGAAGGTGGGATGATCCCTTGAAGCCAGAAATTCGAGACCAGCCTGGGCAACACAGCAAGAGCCCATTTCTATAAAAAATAATTTAAAAATTAGGCTGGGCACGGTGGCCTGCTCTTGTGATCCCAACACTTTGGGAGGCCAAGGTGCGCAGATCGTCTGAGGTCAGAAATTCAAGACCAGCCTAGATAACATGATGAAACCCCATCTCTATTAAAAATACAAAAATTAGCCAGGCATAGTGGCGGTGCCTGTAATCCCAGCTACTCAGGAAGCTGAGGCAGGAGAATCACTTGAACCCAGGAGACAGAGGTTGCAATGAGCTCAGTTGGTGCCACTGTACTCCAGCCTGGGTGACAGAGTGATACCCTGTCTCAAAAACAAAAAATAATAAGCTAAATAAAATTAAAATAAAGCATAATAGTAAATAAAGGTCTTTTTTTTTTTTTTTTTTGAGATGGAGTTGTCACCCTGGCTGGAGTGCTGTGGCGCAATCTAGGTTCCCACCAACCTCTGCCTGCTGCATTCAAGCGATTCTCCTGCCTCAGCCTCCGAAGTAGCTGGAAGTGCAGGCGCCGCACCACCGCGCCACCGCGCCAGGCTGATTTTTGTAGTAGAGACGGGGTTTCATAACGTTTGTCAGTTGACCTCGATCTCCTGACCTCATGATCCACCCGCCTCGGCCTCCCAAAGTGCTGGGATTACAAGTGTGAGCCACCGCGCCCAGCCAATAAAGGTCTTTTCTGAGTTCTGTGCGTGACCCCAGCAAATGATAAACCCTAAGAAGGGGTCACAGGAACTTTCCATGGCAGCCGGGAGTCCGGCTATTTGGGAGAATGCGGTGGGAGGATCACTCAGGCCTAGGAATGTGAGGCTGCAGAGAGCTATGACCATACCACACATACGTGTATGTGTTTGACTGACGTGGCCCAAACTGACTTCTCCCTGGTCTTCCTCACATAAGAAAATGGCAACTACGATTTTGCTAGATCTACTCAGATGCTAACGTCATCGCTGACTCCTCTCTCCTCGCCCCCATCCCAATATCCAGTCCATGAACACGACCCCATCAGCTCTGACTACGGCCACTTTTCTCCTCCCTTCCTCCCTTTCTCTCTCTCTCTTTCTTTCTGACAGAGTTTTGCTCTTGTTACCCAGGCTGGAGTGCAATGGCGTGACCTCAGCTCACCGCAACTTCTGCCTCCTGGGTTCAGGCAATTCTCCTGCCTCAGGCCCCCAAGTAGCTGGGATTACAGGAGTACGCCACCACACCAGGCTTTTTTTTTTTTCTGTTTTTAGTTGTTTAGGGGTTTCTCCATGTTGGTCAGTCTGACTTCCGGTGATCCACCTGCCTTGGCCTCCCAAAGTGCTGTGATTACAGGTGTGAGCCACTGAGCCCGGTCTTCTTTTCTTTTCTTTTCTTTTCTTTTCTTTCTTTCTTTCTTTCTTTCTTTCTTTCTTTCTTTCTTTCTTTCTTTCTTTCTTTTTCTTTCTTTCTTTCTTCTTTCTTTCTTTTTTTTTTTTGAGACGGAGTTTCACTCTTGTTACCCAGGCTGGAGTGCAATGGCACGATCTCGGCTCACCGCAACCTCTGCCTCCTGGGTTCAGACAATTCTCCTGCCTCAGCCTCCTGAGTAGCTGGGATTACAGGCATGCGCCACCATGCCCAGCTAATTTTTAGTATTTTTAGTAGAGATGGGGTTTCACCATGTTGACCAGGATGGTCTCGATCTCTTGACCTTGTGATCCACCCGCCTCGGCCTCCCAAAGTGCTGGGATTACAGGTGTGAGCCACCGTGCCCGGCCTCTTTTTATCTGTATTATTGTTTGTAAGACAGCATCTCACTCTGTTGCCCAGGCTGAAGTGCACTTGTGTGATCACAGCTTACCTGCGGCCTTGAATTCCTGATCTCAAGTGATCCTCCCACCTGAGCCTCCCAAGTAATTGGGAGTACAGGCTGACGCCCTCATGCTAATTTTTAAATTTTTTGTAGAGGCAGGATCTCACTATGTTGCCCGGGCTGGTCTCCAGCCATCAAGGGAGACTTCAAGCAATCCTCCCACTCAAGCCATCCTCCTACCTCGGTCTTCCAAAGCACTGGGATTACAGGCCAGAGCCACTGCGGCCAGCCTTCTCCATTTTCAGTGCTAATAACCAAATCGAAATCAGCATCACCTGCCCTCCTAGCTTCCGCAAGACTATTCCTGCTCCCATCCTCATCCCCTCAAACTGTCCACACATAGCCGTCATAATAACATCCTCCCCCGCTCTTTTAAAAGAACTTTGAGTTTATTTATTTATTTACTGAAGCAGAGTCTTGCTCTGTTGCCCAGGCTGGAGTGCAGTGGCCCGATCATGGCTCACTGCAATCTCTGCCTTCCGGGTTGAAGCTATTCCTGTGCCTCGGCCTCCTGAGTAGCTGGGATTATAGGCACCCACTACCATGCCCAGCTAATTTTGTGTTCTTAGTCCAGACAGGGTTTCACCATGTTGGCCAGGCTGATCTCAAACCCTTGGCCTCCCCAAGTGTTCAGATTATAGGTGTGAGCCATGGCACCCAGCCACTTTGAATCTTGAAACAACTTTATCTTTATTTTTAATTGTATTATTGTTATTATTAGCGACAGGATCTCTGGTCTGTCATCCAGGTTGGAATACAGTGGTGCAATCACAGCTCACTGTAACTTCAAACTCCAAACTCCTGGGCTCAAGGGATCCTCCTGCCTCAGCCTCCTGAGTACATAGGAATACAGACGTGCTACCACTCCCGACTAATGAAAAAAATCTTTTTCTTTTGTAGAGACAGGTCTCGGTAGTTGCCAAGGCTGGTCAAATTCTTCCCCTCAAGCAATCTTCCTGTCTCAGCCTTCTGAAGTGCTGGGATTACAGGTGTGAGCCACTGTGCCCAGCCTGAAACAATTCCACATTTTCAGAAGATCTCCAAAGAAGGTACAGAGAGTTCTTTTATTCTCTTCACCCAATTTCCTCTAATTTTTTCTGGTTTTGGGTTTTGTTTTGAGACAGGATCTCACGCTGTCACCCAGGCTGGAACACTGTGGCTCAATCTCTGCTCACTGTAGCCTCGAGCTCCCAGGCTCACATGATCCTTCCACCTCAGCCTCCTCTGCAGCTGGGACCACAGGTTCACACCACCACACGCTGCTAATTAAAAAAAAAAAAAGTTTTGTAGAGAAGGGGGTCTCCCTATGTTACCCAGGCTGGTCCCGATTTCCTGGGCTCAAGCCATCCTCTCACCTCGGCCTAAATTCCTTTAGTCTTAACGTTTTGCATAACTATGGTACATTTGTCACATCTAAGAGATTAACTAACTTTGGAACAGTGCTATTCACTGAATGACAGACTTCATTTGAATTTCACGAGTGTCCCCTGATGGGGGGGATCGCTTGAGGTCGGGAGTTTGCAAGCAGCCTGGGCGACATAGTGAGACCCGTCTCAAAAAAAAAAAAATTTTTTTAATGGAGATAATAAAAGTACCTACCTTCTAGATTGTTCAGAGGATTAAATGAGCTGACCACGGGTGGGGGTTCACACCTGTCATCCCAACACTTTGGGAAGAAGAGGTGGGAGGATTACATGAGCCCAGAATTTGGAGACCAGCCTGAACAACCTGGTGAAACTCCGTCTCTACAAAAAATTAGGCTGGGTGCGGTGGCTCATGCCTATAATTCCAGCACTTTGGGAGGCTGAGGCAGGTGGATCACTTGAGGTTAGGAGTTTGAGACCAGCCTGGCCAACATAGTGAAACCCCATCTCTTATACTGAAAATACAAAAAACTAGCCAGGTGTGGTGGCGCATGCCTGCAGTCCCAGCTACTTGGGAGGCTGAGGCAGAAGAATCTCTTGAATCCGGGAGGCGGAGGTTACAGTGAGCCAAGATCGCGCCACTGTACTCCAGCCTGGGGGACAAAAACGAGACTGTCTAAAAAGAAAAAAAATAGCCGGGTGGTGGTGTGTGTCTGTGGTCCCGGCTACATGGGAGGTTGAGGTGGGAGGATCACCTGAGCCCGGGGTGGAGGCTGCAGTGAGCCATGATTGCGCCACTGCACTCCAGCCTGGGTGACAAAGGGAGATCTGTCAAAAAAAGAAAATAAACGAGTTAATGCACACGAATATGATGCACGGAGCTGGCATTCAACAATTGGTTTTTTTTCGCCATCATCTGCATAATGGGCACAACAGAGCCCTGCCACATCGAACTGTTTAAGCTCAGAACCGTGTCTGTCACACGTAAAGCGATACATGATTGACGCTATCATTACCACCACCATGCTCCCACCAATCCGCCCAACGGAAACAAGCTTTCATCGAATCCCATCGTTTTTTCCCTTTTTTAAAATCTCTTTCCTCGGCCTAAGCATGGTCGTCAGGCCTTTGCCCACCCAGACCGGGAGTGGGCAAACCCTGGCTGAGGATTCGAGCCCTGGTGGACCGCAGGATCCCATCGCCCCGCCCAAGGGCCTGGACCGCCGGTGGTCTCCATGGAAACCCGCTAGCCACAGGGGGCGTGACGCCGTCGAGACAGACGGAGATATTCACCTATTAAATTAAAGTTTTCTGGGCTAGACGAACAAATGGGACCTCTGAGTGGTGCATCCTTAAGGTAGGGCGGGAATACGGCAAAGAGCCGCCGAGGCTGTTACTGTCTCTACCAATCAAGAGTCGACGCGGCTTTGATGGACAGGCATAGCGCGAGTGCGGGCTTTCACCCAACCGGCGGGCCGCTGTCCCGAGAAAGGACCAATGAGGAGGCGGCAGGGGTGGGGCGAAGGGGCCGGTTGCTCCGGAAGTGGAGGGAGGGGGTGAAAATGGCGCCCAGCTCGAAATCGGAGCGGAACAGCGGGGCTGGGAGCGGCGGCGGCGGCCCCGGGGGAGCCGGGGGGAAGCGGGCAGCGGGGCGGCGGCGGGAGCACGTCCTCAAGCAGCTGGAGCGGGTCAAGGTGAGGCCCGGAGCCGGAGTGGGGAGCGCACCGGAGAATGAGGAGTAGGGACTAGGGAGGCGGAGGAAGGAGGGCGTTCGCGGGGTGAGGGGTTGGGGGCGGGGACCCAGGGGAGGGGGCTCGGATGAGGGGCCTGGGCGGGGCCCGGGGGAGAAGACTTGGATGGAAGGGGCTCAGGCGGGGGCCTGGATGCTGGAGGTTGTGTCGGGTGACCGGCAAAGGGGCTTGGATGGAGGGGGTTGGAGTGGGTTGGGGGCGGGGCCCCGGGGAGGGGGTGAGGAGGGAGGCGACCCCAGAGGCCGCAGGGAGAATCAGGAGGAGGGGAGCGATCCAGGTTCAGATCCATTTTTCAAAGTCCTACTCTCCTGGCCCCTCGGTAATGGAACCTTCCCGCCCCCTTTGCAGAGCCCCTGCCGCTGGCTTTGGGCTTCCTCCGCCTGGTGTTCCTCTCCCTGCCCGAGCTCCGACCACACAGGAGCTGGGAGTTCCTGTACCTGGGTGGGCCTCCCCCATTGAAGGTGGGAGCTCCCTGGATAGGGCTGAGTCTTCCCCCCGCAGAGTGGGAGTTACTGAAGCAGTCTCTGTCTCCTCCATCAGACTGGGAACTCCCAGAGCTGGGAGACGATGTCTCTCTCCCCTATCAATTTGGGAGCTCTGAAGGGCAGAAATGTGAATCTCCTGCAGGTGGGGAGTAACTGGGACAAAGCCGTGTCTCTGTGGACAGGGACTGTGCCTTCTTCCTGAGGCTGATAACTTCCCAAGGGCAGAGCTGTGTCTCCCCCTTTTGACTGGGAGCTCCCTGGGCTGGGACAGTCTCCGCCTTTAGCCTGGGAGCTCCATTGGGCTTGGCTGTGGTTCCGCCCTTAGCTTGAAAGCTCCTTGGGCAGGGATTGTGCCTCCCCTCTCGGGCTGGGCCTGGTTGACCTGCCTGTTTCCTCCATCAGACAGACCTCTGAGACCTCCTTGAGGGCAGGGCTGTCTCCCATCAGGGAGCTTCCCAGACAGGACTCATCCCATCAGATTGTAATGTCTTGAAGGCAGAGCTGTGTTTCCCCAGTCAGCCTGGGTAGCAAGACTGAGGCTGCTCTGATATCCCTGTGCCTGGCTTGTGCCTGTCAGTCCACCCACATCCTTCCATGGTGAGGTTTAGGGGTTGAGGCATTCCACTGGAAGGTGGCAGTTAATTGGGAAGGGGGATTTGGGTCACTGGTTAGGCTCACCCTTCTATCTGCCTCCACTGGCCTTCAGCAGAGGCCAGAGCTGCCCTGGGGAGCAGGAGCCCCCTTGTTTGAAGGCTGGTGGGTTGGGGACAGATGGGTGCAGGTCAGGACCTCATCCCAGCCTCCTTTAATAGGATGAATACCCACAGCTTAGGGACAGCCTTCAGGGAGGGAAGCAGGTGGCCTAGCGTGGGGCAGGGTGACTGGGGAGCCTTCTTTAGGTGGTGATGCTGGGCTTAGGCAGGAGGGACCTGAGGCTGAAGTGGTGTGGAACTGCAAGCGTGGTGTGGGTCCCTGGTGGAGATGGAGGCTCAAGCGAGGTCCACCTGGTTTCAGTGTCGCCGGTCTGCCTTGGCTGTTCCCACCTTCCAGAGCTTGGCCTCCTTTTGACCATTCCATGGGCTAGGCTGGGCTGGATCCGTTGAGAGCTGCTCTGCGTCTCTCCCTTGGGTGAGGGGCTGGGGGCTGCAGGTGGAGCCTGAAGTGCCCCGACCACCCCTTCCCCAGATCAGTGGGCAGCTCTCCCCTCGCCTCTTCCGGAAGCTGCCTCCGAGGGTCTGTGTGTCCCTCAAGAATATCGTGGATGAGGACTTCCTCTATGCAGGGTGAGGCTGGGTCCGGGCCAGGGGGGCAGCTGGGCGAGGGTGGCGGGCTTGCCCTGACCTGGCTGCTGTGCCCTCTCCACCCCCACAGACACATCTTCCTGGGCTTCTCCAAATGCGGCCGCTACGTCCTCTCCTACACCAGCAGCAGTGGGGATGACGACTTCTCCTTCTACATCTACCATCTGTACTGGTGGGAGTTCAACGTCCACAGCAAGCTCAAGCTGGTAGGGCCAGGCCCTCCCCCATGGGAGGCTTCAGCACCAGGCTGGCCCTTCAGATAGCATGGCCCAGGACACAGCACCCGCTGAGCCTCAGATTCCTTGGGTGTAAAATGATCATCGTGTACTCATGGGGTTATTGTCAGGATTCTGTTTGTTAGGTCCAACCACATGAAATTACCAGGGCCAGGCCTGGTGGCTTATGCCTATAGTCCCACCACTTTGGGAGACTGAGGTGGGTGGATCACCTGAGGTCAGGAGTTTGAGACCAGCCTGGTGGACATGGTGAAACCCTGTCTCTACTTAAAATATAAAATTAGCAGGGCATGACGCACGCACCTGTAATCCCAACTACTCTGGAGGCTGCGGCAGGAGAAGCACTTAGAACCCAGGAGGCAGAGGTTGCAGTGAGCCAAGATTGCACCACTGCACTCCAGCCTAGGCTACAGAGTGAGACTCTGTCTCAAAAAAAAATTATAATTTTTATGGTTCAAAAAAAGGGCAATTCCATTTGGTTCCACACAGCCTCTGAAACTATAGACCCTGTTGGCCCAGGCCAGTTAGCTTTATTAGGACCAAGCCACCTGGCTTTAGCTTTGATCCTTGACTCCTGGAACCCCTGCTCCCAGGAGCTGGGTGGCTGTAACCTCAGCATATGTGTGAACTCAGCTGAATGGGCTTCAGGGCGGGCTGGGCTTGGGACCAGTGCCTGGCGCAGTCTCCACTGAGACAGCGTTCCCAGCGGCTGCATCCCACCGTGGCCTGGTACTGACTCTGAATGTGCCTCGCAGGTCCGCCAGGTCCGGCTCTTCCAGGACGAGGAGATCTACAGCGACCTGTACCTGACCGTATGCGAATGGCCCAGCGATGCCTCTAAGGTCATCGTCTTCGGCTTCAAGTGAGACTCGGGTCCTGGGGGAGCCATGGCTGGGTGGGGCTGGGGGTGTGCAATGGGGGCCCCCAGGCGCCGACCAGGCCGCTGAGGGTGTGCCGGCCCCCAGCACCCGCTCAGCTAACGGGATGCTCATGAACATGATGATGATGAGCGATGAGAACCACCGTGACATCTATGTCAGCACCGTGGCCGTGCCACCGCCGGGCCGCTGTGCTGCTTGCCAGGATGCCAGCCGGGCCCACCCAGGTGAGGGGGTGAGGGTGGCCTGTCCCCCTCCCCTCCGCCCCCCTGCTCTGGGCCGAGCGTGAGCTACTGTGGCATGTGTTGTAGGAGACCCGAACGCACAGTGCCTGCGGCATGGCTTTATGCTGCACACCAAGTACCAGGTGGTCTACCCCTTCCCCACCTTCCAGCCTGCCTTCCAGCTCAAGAAGGACCAGGTGGTGCTGCTCAACACCAGCTACTCCCTGGTGGCCTGTGCCGTCTCTGTCCACTCAGCAGGTAGGCCCTGGGGGCTCATGGCAGCCCGGCAGTGCGTGAGGCCAGCCTCTCCCTACCCCACCACACAGACGAGGGACCCCAGGCACAGAGAGGTAGAGCCTGCTCCCCCAGGTCACACAGCCTGGGCGCAGGAATGCAGGGGTCCAAATGTGGCCACGCCCTCCACAGCCCTGCCTGAGGGATCTTTCCCGTGGCTGAGATGTCCCATATCTTCGTTGTCCACCATGGCTGCCTCCAGGAGCCACTTGGAATGTGGCTCATGTGACCGAGGAACCGAGCTTTTGTTACTTTGTTTTTTTTTTTGAGATGGAGTCTTGCTCTGTCATCTAGACTGGAGTACAGAGGCATGATCTCCACTTACTGCAGCCTCCACCTCCCAGGCTCAAGAGATTCTCATGCCTCAGCCTCCCTAATAGCTGGGATTATAGGCACCTGCCATCACACCTGGCTAATTTTTGTATTTTTAGTAGAGACAGGGTTTCACCAAGTTGGTCAGG
Source organism: Callithrix jacchus (assembly GCF_049354715.1). Taxonomy (NCBI): domain Eukaryota; kingdom Metazoa; phylum Chordata; class Mammalia; order Primates; family Cebidae; genus Callithrix; species Callithrix jacchus. Next base: position 12,742,624 of record NC_133523.1, read on the forward strand.
CTGGTCTCAAACTCCTGACCTCAAGGGATCCACTCACCTCAACCTCCCAAAGTGATGGGATAATAGGGCCCAGCCTGCGATGGATTTCACTGTAGATATGTTGAAGTAACCACAGGCGGCTATCGGCTGCTGTGCTGGAGGGAAGCGCTCTTTTCTCTGAAAAAGAGAAACACTCTTGATACCTCGGGGCGCGGTTAATGGGCAGGCGCTTGCTTTACATCTTTGACGTAGTAAAGATGCCAGTGAAAACCACAAGATGGCCCTTGACAGTGACAGATGTTAAGAGGCTGGATTATGCTACCTGCTGGCAGCAATGGGAGGGAGGGGACGCTAGGGGCCACTTGGCAACAGAATTGTGACTGTGATGGACCCAGCTGCCCTGTGCCCAGGTCTCTCCCACTGGGTCCGTATGTCTAGGGCTGCTCAGGGGGAGCTGGGGGCCAACTGAAGAACCCTCCCTGGGGATTGGGGAGTGAGTTAGAAGGTGGGAGGCATTGGGGGCATCTGTGGAGCAGCAGTGAAGGTCCCTGTGTGTACATCCATGGAGCATGTGTCAGAAGACATCTTAGGCCAGGCACGGTGGCTCATGCCTGTAATCCCAGCACTTTGGGAGGCTGAGGTGGGCGGATCAGCTGAGGTCAGGGAGTTCAAGACCAGCCTGACCAACGTGGAGAAACCCTGACTCTACTAAAAATACAAAATTAGCCGGGCGTGGTGGCGCATTACTGTAATGCCAGCTACTTAGGAGGCTGAGGCAGGAGAATCTCTTAAACCTGGGAGGTGGAGGTTGTGGTGAGCCAAGATTGTGCCATCACACTCCAGCCTGGGCAAAAAGAGTGAAACTCTGTCTCAGGGAAAAAAAAAAAGAAAGAAAGAAAAAGAAGGGCTTGATGCCTGCGTGGTTTACTCACGCCCTGTAATCCCAACACCTTGGGAGGCCGAGGCGGGTGGATCACAAAGTCAGGAGTTCGAGACCAGCTTGACCAACATGGTGAAACGCTGTCTCTACTAAAAATATAAATAGCCGGGCATGGTGGCACACGCCTGTAGTCCCAGCTACTTGGGAGGCTGAGGCAGGCGAATCACTTGAACCAGGAGGCAGAGGTTGCAGTGAGATGAGATCACCACACTGCGCTCCAGCCTGGGCAACAAGAATGAAACTCTGTCTCAAAAAAAATAAAAGGGGGATTTGAATGAACTTCTGCACGCATGTGTGCGTGGTGTGCATGTGCAGAAAGGTCTTTCCCCTTCTGGGTATTTCAGACTGATCTCAGCATAGCCAGGTGTCCTAGAAGTATCTCCTTAAGGTGGGTTTCTGAGAACCTCTGGGGACACTGAGCAAGGCTGGGAGTGCCCCAGACCTGAACAGGTTCACTGACACTTCTCCACCCCCATCTCTTCTTCCAGGTGACAGGAGTTTCTGCCAAATCCTGTATGACCACAGCACCTGCCCCCCAGCGCCTGCCAGCCCCCCTGAGCCCGAGAGCCCAGAGGTGCCCCCTGCCCTCCCCAGCTTCTGCCCTGACACGGCCCCAGCCCGTTCCTCTGGGTCTCCTGAGCCCTCACCCGCCATCGCCAAAGCCAAGGAGTTTGTGGCTGACATCTTTCGCCGGGCCAAAGAGGCCAAGGGCGGGGCCCCTGAGGAAGCCCGGCCTGCCCCGTGCCCAGGACCCTCTGGCAGCCGCTGCCGTGCTCACTCTGAGGCCCTAGCCCTGGGTGGGGAGGCAGCACCCCGGGACAGCCCCTCTGCCTCAGAGGTGCCTGCCCCTGAGCCTGGTTATGTCAATTACACCAAGCTGTACTATGTGCTGGAGTCTGGAGAGGGGACGGAGCCGGAGGATGGTGAGTGGGGAGCAGGCCTGCGGCAGGGCCTGGGATGGGAAGGCCAACCCAGGGGGCCCTGGCCTCCCTCCACCCCACCCCCACTTCCTGCCTCCCCAGAGTTCGAGGACGACAAGATCTCTCTGCCCTTCGTGGTGACCGATCTTCATGGCCGAAACCTGCGGCCCATGCGGGAGCGGACTGCTGTCCAGGTGGGTGCAGGCAGTGGGCAGGCCGAGGGCAGCCCCAGGGAACTGCTGGGGGGTGGTTGGCACTATCCTCTGTGCCTGCCCCCTCACCCACAGGGCCAGTACCTGACAGTGGAGCAGCTCACGCTGGACTTCGAATATGTCATCAATGAGGTCATCCGCCATGATGCCACCTGGGGCCACCAGTTCTGTTCTTTCAGCGACTACGACATAGTCATTCTAGAGGTGGGCCCAGGGCGGGCAAGGTGGGTCTAGGGCCTCCCGTACTCTGGGTCATGCTCAGGAGGAGCTGGTGTTGTCCCCCCCCCCCCCCCCCCCCCCCGCTCCAGGTCTGCCCAGAAACCAACCAGGTCCTCATCAACATTGGCCTGCTGCTCCTGGCCTTCCCGTCTCCCACAGAGGAGGGCCAGCTCCGGTGAGCACAGGGACCCTGCCCTCCTCGTCCACCAGGGGGGCTGCTTGCAGACACTTCAGGGTGGGGGCATGGGGATGGGAGAAGGCTCTCCCTCTGCCACAACCTGGCTGGGCCCCTCCATAGCTGCTCCAAAGACAAAAACCCCTCAAGGTGGCATGGGGCGTGGTTCAGGAGCCAGGCCGTCCCAGCGCTTGACCTCTGTCCCTCTCCACTGCAGACCAAAGACCTATCACACCAGCCTCAAGGTAGCATGGGACCTCAACACAGGCATCTTCGAGACAGTCAGTGTGGGTGACCTCACCGAGGTCAAAGGGCAGACCAGGTGAGGCAGGGCTGGGGGGCAGGGTCGGGGCAGCCAGGCCATGAGAGCCACTCACCCCCTGGCCCCGCAGCGGCAGCGTCTGGAGCTCCTACCGCAAGAGCTGCGTGGACATGGTCATGAAGTGGCTGGTGCCTGAGAGCAGCGGCCGCTATGTGAACAGGATGACCAACGAGGCGCTGCACAAAGGTGGGGCTCAGCAACTCCGCCATGGTCAGTGCCCCCAAAGACACTTGCCCTCAGCCAGGCACTGATTGCTGAGTGCTGATGAAATGGGTGGGAAGGCTGGAATCGGGGTGAGGAGAGGGCGGGCCAGGCCAGGCCAAGCCAGGCCCAGCTCAGGGGCCCTGAAGGTGTCGGGCCTGGGAGCAGGTCACTGCTGCTTGCTGCAGACTAGAGGTGGAGGACAACTCAGCAGGGTCCCTGCCTTCTGGAACCTTCTGGGCCAGAAGCGAATCAGGTGAGGGTGCAGCCTCAGGGCCGGACAGGAGGCTCCATGCCTTGTCCTCACCTGTCCCTGCAGGGTGCTCCCTGAAGGTTTTGGCAGACAGCGAGCGATACACGTGGATCGTGCTGTGAGGGCCGGGCCGCCCTGGACACTGACTCCAACTACCTCCCCGGGTGGCCCGCCGGCCCACCAACCGATGACCGGCACTAGTGTTAGGCTGCGGAACAGGGCTGGGCGGGGCCGCCCCTGGTGGCCTGAGGGTCTGGACACTTTATTTATGCCTATTTAAGTTGGGAAGGGGCCGAGAGAGGGTGCCCCCTGCCCCACCAGCCCGAGTGCCCCCCTTCACCCCGAGCTGGGCATGGGCCTGGCCCCTCATGCATTTGCCCTTTTCCTTGGCTACAGCTGTGGACATTGCCCTCGGGGAGGCCAAATGGACCCGTTTACCCCGCCTTTCCACCTCCAGCCTCCAGCCTCCCCCACCCAAGCCGTCAACCCCCTGGCCATCCCCACTCCGTTCTTAATGTAATAAATGTTTTAATTTCTGAACCTCCTTGAGGCCCTGTAACTGCAGCCCGGAGCCCCCGCCCCAAAGCCTGGCGAGTCAGCAGTAGGCAAATACCACAGCGGAATTTATTGTTTTAAGAAACTACAAAAAGGTAGAAAACAGCTCGGCACACTAGACTACCACACATGTGGACACTCGCCGCCGGGAGAGGGAGCCTGTGGGCTCGGGGACTGGGCAGGGCTGCCCCAAAAGCTGTAGCACGCGGAGCACACAAAATAGTGGTTTTTATACAATAGGTCAGATTGCCTTTTTTTTCTTTTTCTTGCCATAAACATCTATCTCACAGGTTGAAAACACCGAGAAAACTGGAACAGATAAGGCCATGATGGTTGGAAAAAAACCCAACAAGTTACCAACTCCGCTCGGGCGGCGCTCACGAATCGCACAAGTCATGGGGGCAGGGGGTGCACGGCACGGAGGAGCACGGTCTCCGGGAACATAGCACAGAGAAGGTTCCATTACAAACCAGCGGCAGATAGCGGGGCGCGGGGGCTGTGGTGTGTGGGCATTCCCCGGCCCCGTGGCTCTTTGGAAGCTGGAGGCCATGCCCCTGCCGCCTTCCTCCCAGCCAGGCCGGGCAGTGCCCCCTTCTCGGGCTTGGGGGCAAGGGAGGGCCCAGTGCTGGAGCAGATGCGACACCCACGGCTTTAATTGCACTTAATACCAAGAAGGGGAAGCAGTGGGGTTGTGGGACTGGGGCGGGAGTATTGGGGTTGCTGCTGACAGTTGGGGGTCCCCAGGTGACGCCCACCTGCGCCGGCCCGGGGCTCAGGGCTGGGCCCAGGACAGGCTGTGCAAAGCCAGCGAGCTGAATAAGTTAACAGTTACGCATGGGAGGGGGCCTGCCTGCCGGCCCCCTGGGGTGGTGGGAGGATGGGGCTGGGGGGTAAGATGCTGCGGCCTGTGGGGGATGGGGGGGTGGGGCAAGGGGCCGAGCTGGATGCCCAGCGGGGCACCTGGGCACGCGTCGGGTTCCTTAAGGCACGTCTTTTGTGTCAAGAGTTTGCAGCTGCGGCTCCACCCAGCCCGCTGATTGTGCCGGCCCCATGGGGGAGGGGGGCCCCCCCCCCGACCTTTCCTGTCTCGGAGGCCCCCTCCCTGCCCTGGCAGAGGCTGGAGCGGTGACCACGAAGCCACAGAAGCTGTGAGGGACCCTGGTGTGGAGGGGTGGCGGGGACAGGTAGGATGGGGAGGCCAAGGGTTTAGCTGGATGGCAGCGCCTGCACGAAGAGGCCACGCGGGTCAGTCCGCGCCAGCTTAGCCGGCGGCTCCAGGGCCTCTGGGCCCAGCGCGGGAGACTCGCTACCGGCCGCCAGCGAGATGTCCTGCGGCAGCTCGTCCTCGCTCTCCTCCTCCTCTTCCTCCTCCTCGTCTGGGGGCACAGGGACCAAGTCGGGCTCGGGGTGGGGTAGCGACGTCCCCGGGGCCCCGCGGCTTCCTCCTCCACCCTAGCCCCTCCGTTGTCTGCCACCCCCACGACCCCGCGCCCTGGGTGGGAAGACGCTTCACCTACCTTTGTCGGGGTCCAGGGGATTCAGGGAGGTGGCCAGATTGGCGAACTAGAGGGAAGAGAGAAGAAAAAGGGTGAGGGTCCTGCCGCCTGGCACTCCACTCGCACGGCCCCAGTTCCCTGCTGTGCGCACCTCGCCCATGACGGCGATGGGGGTTTCGCCCTTGGCCTGGGCTACACGGTGCTCGATCAGGTAGTACATGTACTCGTCGTAAAGCAGCCGAATGAGGTGGAAGGAACCGAAGCTGGCCGCGCTACGCAGGGTCAGGTCACGTATCACCATGGAGCTGGGGAGGGCAACGGAGAGAAGACAGTCAGACCCTGCCCCGCCCAACTCCTTGTCCCCTCCTCACCACGATGTGCCCGGCCTCACACCAGCTCAGCGACTCAGCCTGGATCCCGCAGACTTCCCTGGGGCGAACATGGTAGAGAGTCCAGGGCCCCAGCCAGCCCGCCTGCAGGCTCGGGTCTTTGTAGAAGAGTACCTGAGCCCCCCAGGGACGCGGGGACTTCCCTGGTGCCGCCCAGGCCCGATCCCACCGCAAGCGCACCTGTAGAAGGACCACTTGAGGAGGAAGAGTTTGGCGGCCTTGGGGAAGCCGGCGCTGCCCTGGTAGGGCTTGAGCACCTGGCTCACCACACCGTCCAGCCAGGCCGCCCACTGCTCCAGCGAGTTCTGCTGCTGCAGCGTCACCTTGAAGTCCTGCTCCAGCCGCTGCACCACGCGGTCCTCGCAGCGGCACACCCACGAGGCCTGTTCCTGGGACACAGCGGGCGGACGGGCAGGTGCCCGGTGCTCAGCCGCCATCACCCCGGCCTGGAGCGCCCCGCCGGACTGCCCCTCGCTCACCCGCTCCGCCCCGCGCTCACCTGCACATTGGCGAAGTCCACGCGGTTGAGGTCGCTCAGCATCTGATTGATCTGCGCAGTGTTCTGCAGCACAGCGCGTGCTGCCTGCGCCAGGTGGTTGAGAGACGTGTAGCGCCGCAGTGTCTGCGCGAAGGCGCCGGCTGCGGCCACCTGCGTGCAGGGATGGGGGGCTTGCTGCTTCTGAGGAACCCCAGCCCGCCAGCCCTAGCCCCACCTCGCTGCAACCTCTCCAAGCCTGTTTACTTTTTGCTAAAAAGGGAGGGATGTGCCTTGCTACTTCTGTTGGAAGACAGAAGGGTTGGAACCTTCAAACTTTGGGTGTACCCTCACAAGCACCGCCCCTCTCCCCAATTCAATTTATTGTGTTCTGACTAGAGCACAGTATTTAAAAATTTATTATTTTTTAAAAAAATAACAATTGAGACAGGGTCTCGCCATGTTGCCAGACTGGTCTCAAACTTCTGGCTTCAAGTCATCCTCCTGCCTCTGCCTCCCAAACTGTTGGGACTGAGCCACCAGCGGGAAAGAGCCAGTTTTTTTTTTTAGACGGAGTCATGCTCTGTTGCCCAGGCTGGAGTGCAGTGGTGCGATCTCAGCTCACTGCAACCTCAAGTGACTCTCCTGCCTCAGCCTCCTGAGTGAGTGGGATTACGGGTGCCCGCCACCACACCCAGCTGATTTTTGTATTTTTTAAAAACTATTATGCCCTACATATTTGTATGATTTTTGTATTTTTAGTAAAGATGGGTTTTCACCATGTTGACCAGGCTGGTCTCGAACTCCTGACCTCATGATCTGCCTGTCTTGCCTCCCAAAGTGCTGGGATTACAGGCTGAGACACTGCGCCCGTTTTTTTTTTTTTGTTTTTTGTTTTTTTAAGGAAAGTACACAATAGAAAATACGGAGGGCACTGCGGTAGAAAGGGTAAACACTGCTTTGATAAACGTTTCATTTTCTTTTTTCTTTTTTTTTTTGAGACTGAGTCTCAGAAATCTCCCTCTGTCGCCCAGGCTGGAGTGCAGTGACACAATCTCAACTCACTGCAACCTCCGCCTCCCAGGTTCAAGAGATTCTTGTGCCTCCTGAGGAGCTGGGACCACAGGCACACACCACTATGCAAGGCTAATTTTAATATTTTAAGTAGAGATGGGGTTTCACCACGTTGGCCAGGCTGGTCTCGAGTGATCTGACCTCATCATCTGCCCGCCTCGCCTCCCAAAGTGCTGGGATTACGGTGTGAGCCACTGCGCCCCGCCTCGTTTTCTTTCACACTCTGGAATCTCAGCTTGGGAGAGGACAGGGGTTTTGTCCGCCTGGTTCATTGCAGTGTATGAGGAGGCTGGGTGAATACATGAGTGGAGTCTTGCCGGTTCTTCTGATGGGTCTGCTCCTGGTTTGGCGTCTGCTGTCTCCGCAGGCCCGTCTCTGCCCTGTGTCCAGTGGCGGCTTTCTGTTTTATTTTGTGGCCCAAGCACATCCCACCAAACTCCTAACATCTAAGTAGTCAGCAAATGTGCAGTATTGATGAAAACGGCAAGTATTATGTTTCCCTGCAGATGCTGTTGACTTTCTGAAGCGTTATCTATTTCTGTACACCTGAGGCACTTTCTAGCAAGGCTTGTCTGAACAGGGAACTACTGTACATTTGCAGCTGGTTTTTATTTTTTAAAGATGCTGTGTTGAGTACAATAACACCACAAAAAGCCTGCATTTCAGAAGTGGGTGCCGGAGGACACAGGTTTATAAAGATGACATCCAGGGCACTCCCCAAGGCAGAGACTTCCCCTTTCCTGACGGGCAGCATCCCCAAAACAGGCATGGGAACAAATCTCACTGCCATTGGGAGCAGAGGAGAGGAGGCCTGAGCCCCAGAGCTAGGAGGAAGGGACCCTCCACACCCTCACCTTCACCCGAAGCATCTCCTCGGGGATGTTGACCATGGCGTGGGTGAGCCAGCTCTCCAGGCTCTTCGCAAAGTTCCGGATTGCTTGGGTCAAGGCACCTGTGGGTGGAGGCAGTGGGGGGTGGCAGTCAGGGAAGGGTGGGCATGTGGGTGCCGGGGGTGCTGAGGAGGCGGAGCACTCACTGGGGATGGGCCGCAGCACATCAGGGATGAGAATTTCCACCAGGCCCTGGTATAGCACATTGTCACAGTGCTTGGTCCATTGGAGCACGGGCTCGAACTTGGAGAGGAGCACCAGGATGGCTTTGGGCAGCCGCTTCTCGGCCTCGTCATGCCTGTGGGTACCCACCCAACCCCGGGTCACTGGGGCACTCTGTGTTTCTACTCCCAGCGTCAGAAGGCACAGGTACCCCCTTATCCCACCCTGGGTCACTGGAGCACTCCATGGTCCTGTCCCAAGTGCTATAAAGGCACAAGTATACCCTGTCCCCAAGCCAGGGTCACTGGGGCAGTCTGTGGCCCTGACCCCGGTGTCAGAAGCACACAGGTACCCCCATCCTCCACCCAGGGTCAGGTAAGCACCCCCTGCCTCCCAAGGATCTCCAGGGTCCGGCTGGCACAGGCACAAGGGGTGGGATGGGATCCAGGAGTCAAACAGATCCCAGAACCCGCCACTCCAGGGAGGAGATGGTGCCGTGCCCCACGCCTGGGCTTGGTCAGGCACGCCACCCCTGGCCCTGAGCGTCGGGCAGTTACACACACACATTCTACACAGTAAGGGGCATGTGCACCCCACAAACTGCAGGGGACAAGCAGGCGCCCCAACCCTGGGTGTCAAAATCAACTGGGGTCACGCCCTCCTCCCACCTCGCCCTTCCCATGTGCTGGGCAGCACTCACACAGCCAGTGGCGGTGCCTCGCTGGGCTGGCTGAGGTTGTACCTCCAGAAGGTCTTCCACAGCGTCTCCACTAGGGTGAACTGCAGGTTCACCATGACATCGACGATGGCCTGTGGCAGAGGCAGAGGCTCAGGGAGACTGGGGGGCAGTGTGGCCCTCTCATGCCTGTGGCCTCTCCACCGCCCGCTCGCCTGCCCACCTGGCCGCCCTACCTCACAGTGTTCCCGGTACAGGACCTGGAAGGCTTTGATATCCCCGGGTCCAACACCCTCGGGCAGCACCTTGCCCTGGAGGTCGAGCTCTGTGAAGTCAGGGAGGCTCCGAGAGGCATCTGGGGGCCAGAAAAAACCATCAGGCCCTTCATCCTGCCTGCCGGCCCACCCTGGGGTCCTACTGAGTTGTCATCACCTTCCCACCAGGCCGGGGTCCCCCATGTGCCTGTGAGGGATAAGGCATGGTGGGGGGGAAGGGGGGGAAGTGCCTGGCGAGGGGTCCAGGACAGGGAGAACTTGAGAGCCCACGCTCCTCTGGCAGAGAGGAGAGGACAGGAGGGTCTTGTACCAGCCCTGTCTGCTGAGTGGCGGCACTGTACCAGCCCTCAGGACATGGACCTCTGAGTCACGGCTGAAACTCTGCACCCACCTGGCCAGGGAGTGGGTGGCCCCCAGGGTGCAGTCAGGACCACAGGACTCTGCCCCCAAGTGGGGACTAGCCATGGACAGTCACCCTGGGGATGCCCCTCGACTCTGCCAGAAGAATTGTTCTCCACCCTCCCCTAGGTCCCCAGGCACAGATGGGACACGTAGGAGGACCTCGAGACCTCCTGAGCAGATGAGGAAATGAGTTGCTGCGTGCTCAGGATTGAGGATGTGTGGCTGGACTATGGGCTCCAAGGGTTTGCTTGTTTACTTAGCATCCTTTGGCCTTGTTTTCATGGATTTTTACTTTGTCTTTTTCTTTAAAAAAAAAAAAAGGAAGGGATGGATCTTGCTATGTTGCCCAGTCTGGTCTCAAACTCCTGCACAAGCAATTTTTCCTGCCTTGGCCTTCCAAGGCCATGGTCGGGGGGAAGGGGGGGAGTGCCTGGCAAGGGGTCCAGGACAGGGAGAACTTGAGAGCCCATGCTCCTCTGGCAGAGAGGAGAGGACAGGAGGGTCTTGTACCAGCCTTGCCTGTCTGCTGAGTGGCGGCACTGTACCAGCCCTCAGGACATGGACCTCTGAGTCCCGGCTGAAATCCTGCACCCACCTGGCCAGGGTGGCCCCCAGGGTGCAGTCAGGACCACAGGACTCTGCATTTTGGCCTTCCAAAATGCTGGGATTCCACGCATGAGCCACTGTACCCAGCCTTTTTTATTTTCTTGAGACAGAGTTTCACTCACTCTGTCATCCAGGCTGGAGTGTAATGGCCTGATCTTGGCTCACTGCAACCTCCACCTCCCTAGTTCAAGCAGTTCTCCTGCCTCAGCCTCCTGAGTAGCTGGAATTAGAGGCACCCACCACCATGCCTGGCTTATTTTGGTATTTTTAGTAGAGACAGAGTTTCACCATGTTGGCCAGGCTGGTCTCGAACTCTTGACCTCAAGCGATTCCTCCTGCCTCGGCCTCCCCAAGTGCTGGGATTACAGATGTGAGCCACTGCACCTGGCCTCTTTTTTTTTTTTTAAAGCTTACTTTTAGAAACACTGGGTACATGCCTGCCTTCTTGGCGAGTGAGTGGTCCTAGAATGGCACTTGCCCCCTCTCCCTATGGATATCATGGCTGTGGGATAGCTGGATGGGAAAAGGAGTGGCCCTCACAGGACTCACGAAGGAGGAGGACCTGCCTGTCATATCTCTAACAAGTAACCATGACCATCTGGGTAGGATCTGAAATCTCACATAGGCCAGGTGCGGTGGCTCAGGCCTGTAATCCCAGCACTTTGGGAGGCCAAGCAGGGAGAATCACTTGAGGTCAGGAGTTGAAGACCAGCCTGGCCAATGTGGTGAAACCCCATCTCCACTAAAAAATACCAAAATTAGCCGAGCGTGGTGGCACATGCCTATAGTCCCAGCTACTCAGGAGGCTGAGGCAGGAGAATTGCTTGAACCCAGGAGGCGGAGGTTGCAGTGAGCCAGGATGGTGCCATTGCATTCTAGCCTCAGCAACAGAGAGAATCTGTCTCAAAAAATAAGAACAAAAATTAAAAAATAAAATCTCAGTCAGGTGCAGTGGCTCACACCTGCACTTTGGGAGGCCGAGGCAGGCGGATCACGAATTCAGGAGTTCGAGATCAGCCTGACCAACATGGTAAAAACCCGTCTCTACTAAAAATTAAAAAAATTAGCTGTGGGTGGGTGGTGGCAGGTGCCTTGTAATCCCAGCTACTCAGGAGGCTGAGGCAGGAGAAATCGCTTGAACCTGGGAGGCGGAGATTGCAGTGAGCTGAGATCAGGCCATTACACTCCAGCCTGGGTGACAGAGCGAGACTCCCCCTCAAATAAAATAAAATAAAATCTCATGTAGCAAAAAGGGGATTGAGTGGGGAGCTCAAAGCCCCAGAGAAATGCTTTGCATTTAAAGAAATGAGAATCTACCTTGAAGAAAAATTCTGGAGACAGAATTGTCACTGTGGATGGAGACTGTGATGTCTCACGCAACCCCTACTGGTCCTCAGGCATCTCTCACCAAGCCCTCCCCTGGCTCAGAGGCTGCTGGCTGCCACCTGGCTTTGGGAACTGCCTGCACAGGTGGGGGCGGGAGCTCTCACCCAGGAACTGCTGGTACTGCTGCACCTGTGCACTGATGTCCGACAGCCCCGTGCTCTGCTGCTGCCCTACCGCCACGCCGTTGGTCATGCCTTCCATCTTCTGGATGGGCTTGAGCCTGGAGGAGAATGGGCAGGCGGGACAGCTGGGGGATGGCCTGCGTGTCCTTCCCTGCCTGCCCTGCCCCGGGTCCAGCCCTGCCCTCGTACCTCTGCTTCTGCGAGAAGGGCTGGCCCCGCATAGCCATGTGCTGCTGGTCTTCCATCAGCCGCAGCAGGGGTGAGCTGGCCTTGATTCGCAGGCCATAGTAGTGGTACTTGGAGTTGCCCCTGGGAGGAAGGTGGAGGGTAAGGGCTGGGCTGGGGGTCTGCTGGCTGGCAGGGTATGGAGTGCCTCACAGCACACCCATCTCCTCTATTAGGGGCACAGATGGAGAGAGCCCTGCCCTGCAGAGCCGGGGGTGCTGTACTGAAGAGGCACAGGGGCAGCGGGTATCAGTGACTGAATGGGGTGACGCTGAACCTGGAAACAGGAACCAAGAGATGAGCAGGGGGCAGCCATAGGGTTGCAAAGGAAAGGAAGAGAGGGGCAGGTTCATGGGATGGCTCCTGTTCCTTCCCACGTGAATTCACTGATTCACAGCCTCTGATTAAGCACTGACTGGGTTCAACCCCGCATCATCAAGGTAGGAGCATTGCAGACGGACCAGAACATTTGAAATAAGTCATGTAAATGGCACGTGCGGGCTGAGTGTGGTGACTCATGGCTGTAATCCCATCACTTTCGGAGGCCAAGGCAGGTGGATCACTTGAGGACAGGAGTTCGAGACGAGCCTGGTCAACATAGCGAAACCCTGTCTCTGCTAAAAATAATTTTTTTTTTTTAGAGACAGAGTCTCACACTGTCACCCAGGCTGGAGTGCAGTGGTGTGCTCTCAGCTTCACTGCAGCCTCTGCCTCCTGGGTTCAAGCGATTCTCCTGTCTCAGCCTCCTCAGTAGCTGGGATTACAGGTGCCTGCCACCATGCTCGACTAATTTTTTGTGTTTTTAGTAGAGATGGGGTTTCACCATGTTAGCCAGGATGGTCTCAATCTTCTGATCTTGTGATCCGTACATATCGGCCTCCCAAAGTGCTTGAATTACAGGCATCAGCCACCTCACCTGGCTGCTAAAAATATTTTTTGAAAATTAGCTGGGCTAGCCAGGTGCGGTGGCTCATGCCTGTAATCCCAGCACTTTGGGAGGCCGAGGTGGGCAGATCACAAGGTCAGGAGTTTGAGACCAGCCTGGCCAACATAATGAAGCCTCATCTCTACTAAAAATATAAAAATTAGCCAGGCATGGTGGTGCCTGCCTGTGATCCCAGCTACTCAGAAGGCTGAGGCAGGAGAACTGCTTGAACCCAGCGGGTGGAGGTTACAGTGAACCAAGATCAAACCGCTGCACTCCAGCCTGGGCGACAGAGTAAGACTCCATCTCAAAAAAAAAAAAAAAAAAATTAGCTGGGCATGGTTGTGCATTGCTTGTAAGTCCCAAGCTACTCAAGATGCTGAAGCTACTCCAGAGAATTGCTTGAACCCGGGGGGAGCAGATGTTTTGGTGAGCCGAGATTGAGTCACTGCACTCCAGCCTGGATCACAGAGTGAGACTGTCTCCCCCCAAAAAAAAAAAAAAAAAAAATGCAGGTGTGAGGGTGCTCATGGCTAAGGGGCAAAATGAAGCAGGGTTGGGGGTGACAGGCGGGGGACAGAGGAAGGCTGCAGTTTTAGTTGAGGCCGCCAGGGGGTGTGTGAGTAGGATGGGGTAGAAGCACATGAGGTGGAAGGTACCGCCAGTGCAAAGGCCCTGGGGTGGGAGTCAGCGGGTGTGTCGAGGAGTCTTGTGGAGGCGGTGGGGATGGGCTGGGCTGGGCTGGAGTGCCAGAGATGACCTGGAGTGGGGGTGGTTCTCATTGTGCCCCCCGATTCCCCAGGGGCACCACCCCTACCTGGTGCCCAGACGGCGGGTTCGCAGGCCCATGAAGACGGAGCGGATGAGCTTGCCGAAGGAGGCGGCGTTGACGGGCTCCAGCTTCTGCTCCTGGCAGTGCAGAAGGTAGTGGCAGTAGAGGGTGCTCCGTGGCAGACTCACGCCCTCGGCCGTCTCATAGTTGTCCAAGAGCCACTGGACCTGGGGCCGGAGGGAGATGGGAGAGCACCAGTCAGAGGTGCTTCCGCCATCTCTGAGTGCTGTGGCTGAGTTCCCTGTATCGACTTCCAGCTGGGATCCTGACAGCCACGCTCACCAGAAGTTAGCACATCCTACTGCCATCCTCCCCAGGAACTACGTCCCACAGAACTCTCCAGAACTGCACTGTTCTATACACTTGCCACGTGCAGCTAGTTAAAAACATTAAGGGACGGGCACAGTGGCTTGCCCCTTATAGTTCCAGCACTTTGAGAGGCTAAGGTGGGAGGATCACTTGAGCCCACCCTGGGGAACATAGGGAGACCTGGTCTCTACCAAAGAATTTAAAAAAAAATTAGCCAGTGTCAGCCAGGCACAGTGGCTCATGCCAGTAATCCCAGCACTTTGGAAGGCTGAGACACGTGGATCACTTGAGGTCAGGAGCTCGAAACCAGCCTGGTGACCATGGAGAAACCCTGTCTCTACTAAAAATACAAAAAAAAAAAAAAAAAAAAATGAGCCAGGTGCAATGGCACATGCCTGTAGTCCCAGCTACTCAGGAGGCTGAGGCAGGAGAATTGCTTGAAACTAGGAGGCAGAGGTTGCAGTGAACCGAGATTTTGCTACTGCAAGACTACAACAAAAGCGAGACTCTGTTTTAAAAAAGAAATTAGCCAGTGTTGTGGTGCGTGCCTGCAGTCCCAGCTATTTGGGAGGCTGAGGCAGGAGGATCCCTTCAGCTCAGAAGTTGAAGGCTGCAGTGAGCTATGATCAAGCCACTGCATTTCAGCCTGGGTAGCAGTCAGACCTTGTCTCAAAAAAAAAAAAAAAAATATATATATATATATATATATATATATATATGCAGAGTAAAAAAAAGCAAATCTTCAAGCCAGGAGCCGATGACTCGCACCTGTAATCCCAGCACTTTGGGAGGCTGAGGTGGGTGGATCACCTGAAGTCAGAAGTTAGAGACCAGCCTGGCCAACATGGTGAAACACCATCTCTACTAAAAATACAAAAAATTAGACTGGTGTGTGGCAGGCACCTGTAGTCCCAGCCTCTTGGGAGGCTGAGGCAGGAGAACGTCTTGAACCTGGGAGGCAGAGGTTGCAGTGAGCCAAGACCACACCACTGCACTCCAGCCTGGGCAACAGAGTGAGACTCTGTTTCAAAAAAAAAAGAAATTAGCTGGGTGTGGTGATCGGCACCTGTAATTGTAGCTACTCTGGAGGCTGAGGCACAAAAATTGCTTGAACCTGGGAGGTGGGGAGGTTACAGTGAGCTGGGATTGCACCACTGCACTCCAGCCTAGGTGACAAGAGCGAAACTCCATCTCCAAAAAAGAAAAGAAAAAAAAAAGACTAGAATAGACAGAAGCCAGGCTACATCAGGGCCAAGAGGGACCGCCAGGACCACCAGCACTGAGTCACCCCACGGTCACACAATTGTCGAGTGGCCCAGTTGGGGCTGGAATTTAGGGCTGCCCCAGGGACTTCATGCAGCCACTTCTCGGCACAGGAAGTTCCAGTACCGCCCTTCCAGACAGCGGAAGAACCTTGTTCTGGAAGCTCCATATGGCAGTGCTGGCTTCTCCCTCATTATCTATTCTCTATCAGCAATTTTAATCGGAATAATCCCAGCACTTTGGGAGGCCAAAGTGGGAGGATCGCCTGAGGCCGGGATTTTGAGACCAGCGTAGGCAACAGAGTGAGATCCTGTCTCTATAAAAATTTTTTTAAAAATTGAAACCAGGCATGGTGGCTCATGCCTGTAATCCCAGCACTATGGGAGGCAGAGGTGGGTGGATCACAAGGTTAAGAGATTGAGGCCATCCTGGCCAACGTGGCAAAACCTCGTCTCTACTAAAACTACAAAACTAGCTGGGTGTGGTGGCAAGTGCCTGTAGTCCCAGCTACTTGGGAGGCTGAGGCAAGAGAATCGCTTGAACACAGGAGGTGGAGGTTGCAGTGAGCCGAGATCGTGCACTGCATCTCAGCCTGGCAAGAGAGCGAGACTCCATCTCAAAAAAAAAAAAAAAAAAATTAGCCAGGCATGGTGGTGCATGCCTGTAGTCCCAGCTACTTGGGAGGGGAAGCTGGGAGGATCACTTGAGCCTGGGAGTTTGAGGCTGCACTGCGCTATGATTATACCACTCCAGCCTGGGTGACAGAGCAAAACTCTGTCTCAAAAAAAAAAAGAAAAGAAAAGAATAAAAAGAATAGACAACATTTATTTTCTTTTAGAGCCAGAGTCTTGCTCTGTCTCCCAGGCTGGAGTGTGGTGGCACAATCTTGGCTCACTGCAACCTCTGCCTCCCGGGTTGAAGCGATTCTCGTGCCTCAGCCTCCTGAGTAGCTAGGATTATAGGCACTCACCATCATTCCTGGCTAATTTTTGTATTTTTAGTACAGATGGAGTTTCACCATGTTGGCCAGGCTGGTCTTGAACTTCTGACCTCAGCTCATCCACCCACCTCAGCCTCCCAAAGTCCTGGGATTACAGGTGTGAGCCACTGTGCCCAGCCAACTGTGGTACTGTTCTAAGAACTTCATGCTGAGGCCCAGAGAAATTACTTCATGCTGAGTAATTTATCTGAGGCCACACAGCATTCAAACCCAGGACATCTGCATATGTGCTCATCGGGGGGTACACAGACTCCTGCTAACAGTGGCTGGCTGCGCCCTCATGGACTGGGCTTCAAGTGCCCACCACCCACCACCACCTGTCTCCTCTGGGGACCAGGCTGGGGCACTTACCGTGGCTGGCGAGGCACGGGTGGTGTGGGAGTAAGACTGGCTGGCACTGCCCAGCATGTAGCCACCTTGGATCACGTAGGTGCCTGCTCCGCTGCTGCCGCCTCCGGTGCTGCCACTGCCACCCCCGCCACCACCTCCCCCGCCGCTGCTGCCACCGCCACTGCCACCACCTCCGCTGCTGTTGCTGGCCCCAGCCCCAGTGCTGGTAGAGCTGGCGACGACCTGGCTGCCAGACACGTACATGGGCATGGAGCCGCTGCTGGCCACAGCCTGGGAGGTGGCAGGGGTGCTGACCTGGGCGGCCGTGCCTGCGGTCTCATAGTAGCTGGTGCTTGCCGTCTGTGTGTACAGCGGTGTCTCAGGGTAGGAGTAGGTGCTGGAACGGCTGGGAAAGAGGCAAAGCCGGAGGACAGTCAGGGGCATGAGAACTGGGGGGGCTGACGGGCATGACTGTGCAGGAAGGGGTGTTGCCAGGAGGGGACTGGGGAAGCAGCAGCTCCCCCACAGCCAGGACCAGATCCTAGCATTCACCTACAATGGACTGGATACCATCCTGAGTGTCTGATGGGCAATATTTCATACAATCGCCAAAGCAGCCAGTCCTCTGGCAGTGCAGTCACCTTCTCCACTTGGGAAATCAGGAAATCGGGATAGAAGGACTAGGGAACTTGGCCGGGCATGGCGGCTCCTGCCTGTAGTCTTTGGAAGCAGAGGCAGGAGGTTCACTGGAGGCCAGAAGTTTAAGACTAGCCTAAGCTATATAGTGAGACCCTATCTCTACAAAAAATGTAACAATTAGCCAGGGGTGGTGGTGTACACCTGCAATCCCAGCTACTTGGGAGGCTGAGGCAGGAAGATCCCTTGAGTCCAGGAGTTCGAGGCTGTAGTGAGCTATAGCCATGCCACCACTGCACTGAAGCCTATGTGACAGCAAAACCCTGGCTTTAAATTTTTATTCTATTTATTTATTTATTTATTTATTTATTTATTGAGCCAGGCTGGAGTGCAGCGGCCTGATCTTGACTCACTGCAACCCCTACCTCTAGGGTTCAAGCGATCCTCCTGCCTCAGCCTCTGGAAGTGTTGGAACTATGGGTGCACACCACCACACCCAGCTAAATTTTGTATTTTTTTTTAGTAGAGTCGGGGTTTCACCATGTTGGCGGGGCTGGTCTTGAATTCCTGACCCCAAGTGATCTACCCACTTGTCTCCCACAGTGCTGGGATTACAGGCGTGAGGCACCACACCTGGATGACCCTGCCTTTAAAAAAAAAAAATACGGAAGGGGTAGGGAACTTGCAATGTTACCTACTTCATTATAAAAGTAAAACTGGCGAGTGCTTCGAGTGCCGACTGTGTGCCAGGCACTGTTCTGCGCACTTTGGACCTACTGTGTGCCAGGCACTGTTCTGCGCACTTTGGACCGACTGTGTGCCAGGCACTGTTCTGCGCACTTTGGACATGGCGATGGACGAGAATGAGAAGGCCCTGCCCCTGGGGGAGCTGAGGTCTAGCTGGGAGACAGGCAAGAAGCCACGTGCAACAGTAAGTTAGAGATCATACAGAAGGCGACGCGGCGAGTGAAGCAGGAAGGGGGCAGGGCTGGAGAAGGTGACGCTGTGATTGGAGGGGACTAGATTGGAAGAGACCATGAAGAATGCAGACATGTTTCCCCTGAGCCAAGCTACACATTCAGGCTGGTGAATTCTCTCTCATTCAGCTATCCAGGGACAGAATGGGCACCGGGAGACAGACTTGAGGCTGCAAATCGTCACAACATAAAAACCACCAGGAATTCAACCTCAAGGGGCTGTTAAATAAAAGATGATGGAATCCTACGCAGGGGTGAAGGAGGAGGCAGGGGTTGCGGTCCTTCCAAAGAAGAAGTTCCAGAACCGACCACTGGGCAGATAAAAGGAGAGAAGGGTGGGGACGGTGTGACTGAAAGACAGGGAAGACTGTCGTGTTTCGTGTGCATGTCTGCATGTCTGTCATCTGTGGGCATGGAGGGCTCAGCGGACAGGAGACAGGCGGGGGGTCACCTCTCACCATCTCATAAACGTCCTTAAACGTAGTTTTGATTTTTGAACTCTGTCAATGTATTAGTGATTAAACGCATAGCATTAAGCCAGGTGCAGTGGCTCACACCTGTCATCCCAACACTCTGGAAGGCTGAGGTGCGTGGATCACTTGAGGTCAGGAGTTCAAGACCAGCCTGGCCAACATGGTGAAATGGTGAAACCCTGTCTCTACTGAAAAATACAAACAATTAAAAAAAAAAAAAAAAAAAGCCAGGCATGGAGGTTCACACCTGTAATCCCAGCACTTTGAGAGGCCAAGGCAGGCAGATCACCTGAGGTCAGGAGTTCAAGACCAGCCAGGCCAACATGGTGAAACCCTGTCTCTATTTTTTTTTTTTAAATAAATAAATACAAAATACAAAAAATTAGCCAGGTGTGGTGGCGCGTGCCTGTAATCCCAGCTACTTGGGAGGCTGAGGCGGGAGAATCGCTTGAACCCTGAAGGCAGAGGTTGCAGTGAGCAGAGATTGTGCCAAGCTGGGGCAATAGAGCAAAACTCCATCTCAAAAAAAAATTTTTTTTTAACATCCAGAAAGACAGTGAGGTCAGTCAAGAGGTGACCTGGCTCAGACTCTGAAAGTGGCAAGGGACGGAGCTCTGCAGACCTAAGTGGTTGTGGGTGGACAAGGAGAGGGAGCTGAGGAGGACAGTGGAAGGAGATATGGAAGTATGGTCTTTGTCAGACACCAGGTCCAACTCTCAATCTCTCTGTCCTGCCCTATGTCTACCACACAAAGTGACACCAAGAGCACATGAGCTGAACAAGTGCCCCCATTTCTCCAAGGCAGAGGCTGCAGCCTGCTCACCCCTGCACACCCAGCATGTGATACGTGCTGCAAAAATGTTGCTTTGGTTGATGGTTGCTGATTGACTCAATAAATGAACGTGTGTGGCTCTGGATGCTCCCCAGAACAGAATCGAGGGAGGCCCAAGGGCTGTGGCTCTGGCCAGGGTGGGGATCAGGCTGGCAAAGAGTCAGGAACTCAGCAGTAATTCCCTCAGAGGGAGAAACAGGAGTGGACAGTTGACAGGAGGAGTGGCCCCCAACAACTTGACATAGCAGAAAAACCACACAGCTCAGAGGAGCTCAGAGGAGCAAAGGAGACAGGAGAGGCTCTCCCAGGGATGCCAGCAGGAGCCCTCAGACACTGGTCTCCTCTTTGCAACACTCTGTCTGGCCCTTGCCAGCTTGGGTCAACCACACAGTGAAAAGATTAGCAGCACTGGAAATAAACGGATGGAACTGTAAGGCAGCCGGATGGTGGGGACCACGCCTCACAATTCAGGACCATGCCCCGGGGGTCAGTCAGAGCCTCATGACCTTAGGACTCAGTCAGTCCACGAGCTAACCAATCCCAGCGTTGTCCCCAGAACAAGTGGCAAGGACAAAAAAAGAAATCATGCAAATGCAAAGAAAACCAAGTGAAACTTCTGGAAACTAAACCAACAGGAATTACAGTGCAGCAGTGATTGCTGTGGAGATGGGAGAGGGAAGGTGGCAGGGAGGACCCCCAGCGAGGAGCCAGAGCTGGGGCTGAAGCAGGGCCAGGATGTGGCACCTGCCTGACGTGGCACCTGTCTGACGTGGCCCACACACTGAAATGGTAGTGCTGCACGCAGGGAGGGGAAGTCCCCTACGTGCCACTGGGTGGGGACTGACAACATCGTGGCTGCTGCATCCACACAGGATTATTACACAGCAGCTAAGAGGGTGGCCGGGACCCACGAGGACACGTGGGAGAAGAGCCAGGAAAGAAACAAGGTATGGATGGAATGCCTGCCTCTATTTCTGACCAAAGAAAGGGGGTAGAGGCCGGGCACGGTGGCTCATGTCTGTAATGCCAGCACTTTGGGAGGCCAAGAGGGGAAAATCACGTGAGTCCAAGAGTTTGAGATGAGCCTGGGCAACATGGCAAAACCCCATCGCTACAAAAATACAAAAATTAGCTGAGCATGGAGGTGCACACCTGTAGTCCCAGCTACCAGGGAGGCTGAGATCAGAGGATCACTTGAGCCCATAAGCTGCAGTGAGCCGTGATCGCACCACCGTACTCTGGCCTAGGTGACGAAGTGAGACCCTGTCGCAAAAAAAGAAAAAAAAAAGAAAAAACAATGGGTAGAGGAGTAGAGTTTCTATTCTTAGAGTATCACTGGAAGGAAACAAAGAAATGGGTCACAGCATCCCCTCTGGGACAGGGTTGGAAGTCAAGTAATTTTTTTTTTTTTGAGACAGAATCTCGCTGTCACCAGGCTGCAGTGCAGTGGCATAATCTCAGCTCACTGCAACTTCCACCTCCCAGGTTCAAGTGATTCTCCTGCCTCAGCCTCACAAGTAGCTGGGATTACACGTACCTGCCACCATGCCCATCTAATTTTTGTATTTTTAGTCAAGACGGAATTTCACCATGGTGGCCAGGCTGGTCTTGAACTCCTGACCTCAAGTGATCCACCCACTGAGGCCTCCCAAAGTGCTAGAATTACACACGTGAGTTATCATGTGGGGCCTTTTTTGTTGTTGTTAAAAACCAGGCTCATATGACTCCCAAGCCATAAGCTATGCCAGGGACCCTAACCTTTGAGGGACCCTCTGCTTTGCCATTTTTCCTGGCTGTGGCTGCCCCTGGGGAGTGCCACCTGAGTGTCTGTCTCCTGAGGCCTTTAAGGCCAGCTGGCCTGCTGGGGGCTGGGACTGGGGCCTGCTGTCCTGGGAGCCTGGGGAAGGTCCAGTGCAGACCTGAGACCCTCACCCACCCCTCTCCCCTCACTTACATGGCACTGGCCGTGTAGCTGGCGTCACCGCCCTCCACATACTGCACCTGGCTGGAGTACACGTGTGGGACAGGCACCTGCTGGAGCTGCTGCACCTGGGGCAGAGAAGGGCACATGGAGGGTCAAGGTGGGCCAGCTCCTCCCGTTCCACCTCTAAAGGGCTGGTGCCCACCCAGGCTCTCCCTGACACCCAGCTCCCAGACTCAAGGACAGCTTCTGGGCTCTGAACAAAACGCCCTGGAGGAGGCCTGGGGTCAGAGGCCCAGGGGCTGCTGCCTGCACCAGGGCTGGGGATCAGGAAGGGCTATTTCAGGAGCAGAAGCCAGGACTCTCGGCTTCGGCTGGGGCCAGCAAGGGGTGGGGCATGACGGGCAGTGGAGTGGATGCGAGACAGGGTCCTGCAGTGGGCGTTAAGGTTGGACCCCAGGCACAGGGGCAAGGCTGTTGATGCAGCCAGAACCCGCAGCTACAGAAAGGGCCTCAGGGGCGGGGCCTGGAAACCGGGCAATGTATGTAAGGGGCGGAGCCTGGGGCCCCGGTTGGTGGGAAACAACCTGGAATCACTGACAGGCCTTTAGGGGCGGGGCCTGAGTCCCCCACCTCCATCCCCCAACCCGCGTCTGCAGGGGCGGAGCTGGGACCAGGACAGGGCTTGGGTAGGGAATCAGAGGCGGGTCCCCAGACCGACCCGTCGGGCGGAGGTGGGGTCTACAGGGCTTGCGGGGCCTGATGGGCGGCCCAGACTGGGCGCCCCCGCCCCTGCCCGCCCGCTGCCCCCCGTCCGTGCGTCCGCCACCTACTTTGAGGGCCGTGGCGGCCGTGCCGAACACTAGCACCTGGGGGATTCTCTGGATCCTGACCCTCTGGTCGGGGCTGGCTCGGGCCGGGAGCCGGGGCAGTGGCTCGAAGACCACTTTCTGCTGCGGCAGGAGCAGGTGCGGGGGCAGCACGCCCACCAGCTCCACCCACTGCTCGATGCCCGGCTCGTAATAGGGCGGCGGCAGCTCGGGGCTGCCTAGCTGCTGGGCCTCGCCGCTGCACACGGGCGGCCGGGGCGGCGGCTCCGGCGGCGGCGTGGGCCGGGGATCTCGCTGCTCTGCCTTCCTAGCGGGAAACTGACTGCCTGAGCTCTGGAGGACAAACAGAGACACTGGTGGGTCAACAGGGGCGGCCGCGGGTGGGGCTCCAGGCCTCCACCCACCGGGTTGCTGAGCGCGCACGCAGCCACCCGAGGGAAGATCCCCGCCGCCCGGGGTCTCGGAGACGGGAAGAACTGACCCAGGCCCACGCAAGAATGAAGCGGGATTCAAATCCAGACCTCTCTTAGCAAAACCCGGGCCCTGAGCTGCCAGGGGGCCGGGAAAGGGGAAGGATCTAGGGCAGGGTCTGCAGCTCACAGAGGCATTTCCCTCCCTGCGGCCTCAGGGGCCTGCACTCCCCAGCCCCAGCCCCAGCCCGGGACCAGCCTGTTTGTCCCTGGGGTAGGAGTGGGACACACACCTCTTGAGCCACGTGGACTGGCTGGAGGCCCTGCACGGTCAGTGGCTGCACCGGGCCGGCCTTGGGCGCTTGTGGAGTGGCCTGGACCACAGACCTCTGGAAAGGGAAAGGGAACGTTAAGATGACCATGGGAACAATGGCTGTCAACCCGCCCAGCCCCTGCACAGGTGAGCTTCTGTAACCTCACAGCAGCCTGGTAAGCAAGATGCTGCCATTCTCCAGCCAAACAGGGCATGGATTTGAGGGCAGGATCCCCTCCTGAAACCCTTCCTGGAATGAGCCAGGACGTGGCACTGGGGCTTCCTTCAGGCAAATGGGCCCAAAGAGGCCAAGGTGGTTTCTCCCAGCAGTTCCCTTGGCCCACGATGCCTCAAGTTCAAATTTCAGGCTCCCCACGGCATCCCCATCCTCCAGCCCCAGATTGCCGAATCTGGAGACAGGCAGAGACGCTTATCAAAGGCCTGGGTGGCAGGCCGGGGCTGGGCTCTAATAGGCCAGAGGCACAGCCGTGCGGGGCTACAGAGGCTGCCTGGCCGGGACCCCTGGTCTGAGCTGCTGCCCGCCTTGGCTTGGCACCTCTTGGGTGACGGGGACGCTCTGCTGGACACTGTGGACCTGCAGCTGCTGTGGCACTGTACCCGTGGGGGCCCCGGCTGTCTTGCTGGAAGAGCTGGTGGCCTGCACCGGCGACTGCTGTAAGGGAGGAGAGACAGGAGTGTACTGGGGTAGGCTTGCATCCTCTCTGGGGCACCCGGGCCCTCATACACCCTTCTCAGGAGAGCTGACCGCGGAGGGTCCTGTCCTAAGCACCTGTCGCAATTACCAACCACCCAGGCTGGTAACTGACCACATCCCATGCATCCAAATGCCTAATTCCTGCAATAGCCCCAGTCAACTCCTGGCAACGACTGGGGTTTCACCCTCCCCAGCAAGGATGGCTGATGGTAGGTGGTGCCTGCCACACCCCTGAAGCTCTCCTGGGGCTGCTCCTCATTTATGACAATGACAGCAGCAGCCTCCGGTGTGATACTGGGCTGACTCCTACCAGACACTGGCTGAGCTTTAAATGTACTCTCTGGAATCTCACGGCACTCCCACTTCCCAATGGAGGCACAGAGGGGAAGGCACAAGTCCCAGGTGACATGGCTGCAGGCGGTGAGGCCCAGGACTGGGCCCAGACAGGCTGGCCATGGAGCCCTGTGTTGGCTCTGAGCCCTGCCGTGCCTCAGGCTGTAATTCTCACAGCAAACTGAGGGGCAGTTTATACAATCAGCTGTTTGACACAGAGAAAACTTGGAGCTCAGAAGGCTCAAAGGGGCCAGGCGCCGTGGCTCACACCGGAAATCCCAGCATTTTGGGAGGCCAAGGTGGGCAGATCACCTGAGGAGGTCAGGAGTTCAAGACCAGCCTGGCCAACATGGTGAAACCCTGTCTCTACAAAAAATACAAAAACTAGCCAAGCGTGGTGGTGGTGGACGTCTGCAATCCCAGCTACTCAGGAGGCTGAGGCAGAAGAATCACTTGAACCCAGGAGCTGGAGGTTGCAGTGGGCTGACATAGCGCCACTGTACTCCAGCCTGGGCAACAGAGCAAGATTCTGTCCAAAAAAAACACAAAAAACAAAAACCAAAAACTAAAAGGCTCACAGGCCTGCCCAGAGTCCCAGAAGAGGAAGCAAGTGGGCTGGGCCAGCCATCTGACCCTGAGCTCCTGATGCAGACAACGCCCACAGCCTGCCTCCAAAACCCTCTGGTGTTTTTAGGTCCCCAGAATCTACCCTGAGGTCTGAGGCTTCGTAGTAGAGACTCTCCCCCTGTGGAGGGAAGAAGAACCTGCTTTGTTTCCTGGAATGCAGTTCCCTGAGCTGGAGCTGCCAGGGTCATCTCAACCCAGGAAGTCACCTGCTCCTCCCAGAGCAGAGCTCCACGGCCACTTAGCTCAGAGCTGGCAGGGCCAGGAACTGGGCAGCCAAGCCACCCTACCTGGGGTCCACAAGGGCATCACCCTGGGAGTGGAGAGGATGCAGAATTTTGAAGGAGCAAATGGGCTGCGGGGGCAGGAAGCCCCAAATATACTATGGGGGTACACTGCTGACCTGGGGAGACAGCACTGGGGAGGGCGGCTGACAGGGCCACCACTTACCTCTGGGGG
Source organism: Callithrix jacchus (assembly GCF_049354715.1). Taxonomy (NCBI): domain Eukaryota; kingdom Metazoa; phylum Chordata; class Mammalia; order Primates; family Cebidae; genus Callithrix; species Callithrix jacchus. Next base: position 12,767,760 of record NC_133523.1, read on the forward strand.
CGAGTGCACCTGCTGGGTGCTGTGGACCGTCAGGGAGACCTGGCCGCCTTTGCTGCCTGGGGCTGCACTCTGCACCACCAGACGCTGCGTGGGGAGAGCCTGGACCCAGGGAGGGAGAGGGAGGCGGATCACTCATGACAGCCAGCGCAGTTGCACCGAGCCATGTGCACAGTGCCAGCTCATGCTGTAAGTGCATCACACCTGTTAGCTCACAGAACCCCGACAGCCCCAATGCAGCTCAGCTGCTGCCCCCACTTCACAGAGGGTGACACCAGGCTCAGGACGGCAAAGGCGCTTATCTGAGGTCCTAGAGCCAGGAAGCGGCAGAGCTGGAGTTGTCATCGGGCCACGTGGAATGTGCTGTCATCCTTAAAACCTGACAGTACTAGGCTGGGCATGGTGGCTCATGCCTGTAATCCCAGCACTTTGGGAGGCTGAGGCTGGTGGATCACTAGAGGTCAGGAGTTTGAGTCCAGCCCGGCCAACATAGTGAAACCCCGTCTTTACTAATAATACATAAATTAGCCAGGCATGATGGCACATGCCTGTAATCCCAACTACTCGGGAGGCTGAGACAGGAGAATTACTTGAACCCCAGAGGCGGAGGTTGCAGTGAGCCAACATTGCACCATTGCACTTCAGCCTGGGTGAGACTCTGTCTTAAAAAAAAACAAACAAAAAAAACTTGACAGTACTTTGTCCAGTTCTGCGCTGATCAATCGGAAATGGGTGAGCGCTGTACCCCATCTGCGGCCTTCTTGGGGACAGACCACCCTGCGCTGGCTATGGACTCCTAACTCTAAACCTGGCTTGGGTTCTCTGCTTCGGGACACTGGGCTGGACCCGAAAATCACCTTCCCAGCTACACATCCTGTTGTCTCTGCTTAGATGGCCCCTACCTGATAGTCTCACCCTGGGGAGGTGACTGCCTAGAGCCAGGAGGTAGGGCAGCCCCAGGAGTGGGCCTCTTCCCTCGATCCTGGTGAGGACAGATCCAGGCTTGTCATAGGGGTTGTTCCTCCACCCTGAGGGAGCCTTCCAGGGTGGGGCCAGGTGCAGTGGCCTTACCTGCTGGGGCACTTGGATGTTGGTCAGCTGGAGGGGCGACACATGGCCCGGCTTGGCCTGCACACTCGTCTGGACCAGCAGTCGCTGTGGGGACAAGGCAGGAGCTGAGCCACTGCTTCCCCAGGGAGGCCTGGAGTGGTGAGTGGAGGGTGGCTGCCGTGCACACCTTGATAAGAACAGGTGAGCAGATGGCTCTGGCAGGAAGCAGGGAGGGGAGGCCAGGCCCCCGAGGCCGCAGCCTGCACTGCCACCCTCACTGGCCCTCCCCCGCCCCCGGGAGGGCCACATCATACCTGCTGGGTGCCCTGCACCTGCTGAACCACCTGAGTAGGGACGCCGGTCTGGCTGGCTGTAGAGCCAGGGCTGGCCTCCGACACCGTCTCACTGGCCCGCATGGCACCTTCTGTAGGAAGGGGCCACCAGGTCAGCTCTTCCTGCTGTGCCCACCCCCAGCCTAAGCCTGAGCCCACCTGGAGAGAAAGATGAAGCCTGAAGCCAGCCCCCAGCAAGGTCAGGCCCCTTCAGGAGTCCACTCCAGAGTCCTGGCAATGCTGGAAGAACCGAGGCGCTGGGGCCACCTTCGCTGGGGTGACCCCAGGCTTCCTGGGAGTGGAAGCTGCTGAGAGGAGTGCTCCCTAGAAGGTCTTCCTAGCCTGTAGCCAAGTCCTCCCTCCCTGCCCCCGTCCTCAGTGGGGTGGGACCACAGGGGCTAGGAGTCGGGGAGGCGGGTACTCACGCTGGCAGGCAGCTGAGAAGAGACAATCATAGAACATGGTGCTTGTCCCGCCCGCCCCGCCTGCGCCCTGTCCATCCAGGGGGGCCTGCCTGGCCCTCTTTGCTCCTGGCCTGACTCTACAGAACAGCAGGGTGTACAGGCGGCTTTATACCCGCAACCTTGGGGAGCTAATCCCCCCTGGTGGAGGCAGAGAGCCTGCCTGCCCTCTTGGGATAAACACTCCCCTCCCCAGCAGGGCGGGACCTTCAAGGGGCTGGGGCAGTGCTGCAGGGTGAGGAGGGAGGTTGGTACCCAGAGACACTATCGGGCAGGCACAGGTCAAATTTCATGCACATCTTGCTGAGTGACTAGCAGGAAAGCTGGGGGAACAGGGGAGCGTCCCTAAGAGGCGCTGGCTAGAAGACCCTCACCCCAGCTGGGACGCCATCCATCCTGTCCCCTCCATGTGGCCCGGCCTACCCCCAGCAGCTCCAGAGGCCGGGGTGGCGCTGGGGGTGAACATTTATATGTCCTTCCTCCACCGCCAAGGAGCCAAGGTCCCAGGCCCACCTCTCTTGGAAATGTAGAGGGGTTTATCCAACCCCCCTGGCAGGACTGAAGAGCCATGGGCCAGGAGTGATCACTGCAGAGACTAGTGTTGCTTCTGGCACACCAGGTGTTGTGCTAGGGGCTCTCCCTGGACAGCCAGATACAATAAGAGCTTTTTTTTTTGAGACAGGGTCTCGCTCTGTTACCCAGGCTGGAGTATATCTTCTGGGGTTCAAGTAATTCTCCTGCCTCAGCCGCCAAGCCGCTGGGACTACAGGCACGTACCACCATGCCTGGCTGATTTTTGTATTTTTAGTAGAGATGGGAGTCCTGCTATATTGCCCAGGCTGGTCTTGAACTCCCAGACTCAAGCAATCTACCTGCCTCCATCTCCCAAAGTGCTGGGGTTATAGGCGTGAGCCACTGCGTCCGGCTGACAGTAATAGCTTTCCCCCCCTTTATTTTTTTTGAGACAGGGTCTTGCTCTGTTGCCAGGCTAGCGTACAGTGGTGCAATCTCGGCTCACTGAAACCTCTGCCTCCCGGTTCAAGCGTTTCTCCTGCCTCAGTCTCCCTAATACCTGGGACTACAGGCACATACCACCACGCTGGGCTAAGTTTTGTGGTTTTAGTAGAGCCAGGGTTTTGCCATGTCGGCCAGGCTGCTCTTGAACTCCTGGCTTCATGTGATCCGCCCACCTTGGCCTCTCAAAGTGCTGGGATTACAAATGTGAGCCACTGCACCTGGCTGACAGTAAGAGCTTTAATTACCCATTTTCAGACAAGGCAACAGAGACCAGAAGCAAGAAAGTGATTTGTCCAAGGTCAAATGCACCATCCATCATGCAGGCCACGACACAGGTTCCCCTCTGGCCCTACATGAACCTCATCCCACACATGGAACCTGGAGTCACTGGTCCTGTCCGCGCTGAACCCGAAGGGCAGTGATGTGTGGACTTGGGCACATGGGCACAGGAAGGAAAGCAAGCTGGGGGGTCTATGGAGACCCTTAAGGTTTGGAGCATCCAGACTGGGTCTTGGGTGTGCAGGCAGGGCACAGGAAGGAGAGGGGCCTGGCCAGGGCAGATGCAAAGGCCAAGTCAAGGGCAGAGCACATGAGTGTGTGCGGGGGACATGGGTTGCCAGATGCAGGAGGAGGTGTTGGAGGAGGCCTCCGTGTGGCTGCACGTGGGCTCTGGGGCATTTGGTCAATCCCAGGCCTGCCTGACCAGCTGCCCCTGTGCCAATTCCACAGGCCCCAATCCCTATGTTTTGCTGGACTCTTCCCTGGCATCTGCTTTAGGCTTCCCTGGGCCATAAGGGAGGAGGCTTCACTGAGAAGGCCCCTCTGGGAGAAACCCGAGACAGCCCCGAGTCACGTGACCAGCCCTGCACACCTGGATGGTGGGGCACAAGGACTCAAGCCCAGTCTAAGGGATGGTGCCTCATCCAGGAGGCTCAAGGTGGGCAGGGAGTGGGGGTCTGGCCCCCACCACCTCCAGGGCTCAGGGGCTGGTCCCTGCGCAGGACCCACAGCAGAAGGAAGCCTGGGGAGCTGCTGAGACCAGGTGGCTGTCTCCAGGAAACAGTCTGGCATGTCTCCTGCCTCTGGGGTAGCCCTCAAGGCTGGGACCCCATGCCTGCCAGCCCAGGAGGGCACCAGGGGATGCACCACGAGGCTGAGCAGGTGAGCCTGAGCAACTTGTGCAGATGAGGGCTTCCTGTGCAGGTGTCCCTGTCTGCCTGCGGCCAGGCCAGGGCCCCTCCACCGTTGGGTCTGGCCCTCGCTGTGTTTCAGGGAGGCGAAGCCAGGAGGGGAAGTGGGGGGTGGCACTGGGTCTGCGAGCAAGTGTGTGCATCTGTCTGCCAGGATCGCCACTCTGGGCGTGTGCAGGAGACCAGGGAGGCCCCCAGTGTCTCAGGAAACGGCAGCTGATTTCCTGTCCCTGAATCTGACACATTAACGTCTCTGAGCAGTGGAATGACTGACAAGTGAGCCGCCCCCTCTTCCCCAGGCCCCGCACTTCCCCATCCAGACCTACTCAAGCCTTAAATGAGCTACCTGGGGGAGCCAAGGGGAGGCCGGAGAGGCTGGGCTCTGAGCACGGCAGAGGTTGGGTCCCTGGCACCCACCCTGGGGGTCCTTCCCCAAGGACAGATGGAGCCATCTGACGCTCTGCCTCCTGCCCCTGGGCTCCCTGAGATGATGTCAGTTGGGGGCTCGTGAAGGGGCCTCGGCTGCCCCCAGTGTCCTGTGTCCCTTGTTGGCTCCGACCTCAGTTCCCCATCTGTGTTTGGGAATGCTGACAAATACTCTCCACTTCCCCATCTGGACACAAGTCTTCTTGGATCCCCCAGAACCCCAAGTGAGAGAGAAGCGGGGAAGAAGGGCTGGACTCAGCCCCTCCTTCGGGCTGGCCCCTGTTCCCTGCAGTCCGGGTCAGTTTCACGTTCCCGGGAGTGGCTGCCAGAGCCCACAGCACTCTCCTTCCACCTTGGGCTCTGGGAGAGTCTGGTGGCCTCTGAGGACGGAGATATATGGATCTAGTATTGTTCCTGACCAGAGAAACTTGAGCTTCCTTCCTACCACCCCCAAAGTCACCTTTGGGGAGGGCAGGCGGGGACCGAGCTGGGTGAGCTGTGTCTGGTGTTGCTCTCGGTTGGCGTCCAGCCCTGGGCTCCAAGTCTGGGTCCAGGCCCCTCCCTCCCTCTTCCCTGCCCACTCCCTGGGTCCCTGGTCAGCTCCGATTGCTCCTGGCTTGGGAGAAGTCCAGGTGCCTTGTGGCAGCCTTCACCGGTGTCAGTTACTCCTGCTTCCCTGGTGCTCACGTGGCCTCAGCCACCCTGAGATGAGGCATCCTAACCTGGCAGAGGGTCAGGGAGGAAGGCTGAGTTACTGTGGTAGGGGGTGGGGAGAGGGGATGACTGGCAGGGCACAAGCCAACCTCCTCTTCCTCAGAACAAATCCAGGAAGCGCTGCCCAGTGACCCTTCCGGGCACAGGCTGGCACCTGCCAGAATGTGGAGTAGCAGGGAAATAAAATTCCCTGGGACCACCGTGAAAGACAACTAAGCCACTGACTGACCAAAGTAAGCCCCAGAGAGTTCTGTGGACAGCAGGGTTGTTGCGACCTGCCCTCATGGGTACAGAGTGCCCTTCTGGGAACATTACCGAGATGGGGGAGATAGAGGCCACCTCCCCATGCCTCATGGCTACTTAGGGTCCAGCCTGGCTCTGTCTGACCCAGAGGGTTTGCCTTGATCTTCGCTTCTTTTTTGAGGCAGAGTCTTGATCTATTGCCCAGGCTGTAATCTCCGTTGACTGCAAATTCTACGGGGTGCAACTGATTCTGCCTCAGCCTCCCAAGTAGCTGGAATTATAGGTGCCCGCCACCATGCCTGGCTAATTTTTGTATTTTTAGTAGAGATGGGGTTTCACCATGTTGGCCAGGCTGGTCTTGAACTCTTGACCTCAGGTGATCCGCCTGCCTCAGCCTCCCACAGTGCTGGGACTTGCTCTTAACTTTGCAGCACCAGGGCATCCCTGAGGAAGTGCCAGGAAGAGCAGGAGAAGCTAAGGCCAGGAGCGGAAGGACTTGGGGAGTTGTGAAGCCTGGAGCTGTGTGCCCACTCCAGATTCTGGCTCCAGGGAGCCCGGACCCTGAAGCAGGGAAGACCCACACCCAGGATGTGGATCAGGACACGTCAGACACTCTGGGGGCCAAGGGGAGCCGTCTACTGGTGCCATGCAAGGCCTCCTGCAAACTCTCAGCCACGGAGGAGCTGACTGGACACGATGGCTTGCTAGGTTCTCCTCCTCTAGGCTGTTCTGGATCAGGCTGGTGCTCACCAGTCATTCCACAAAGACTGAGCAGTGACAGAGCTCTGCCTGCAGGTGGGCACCGCCACCATCCCATTATCATAACTTTAAGTGACGATAAGTGTTAAGAAGACCAGCTAGGTACCGTGCTCACGCCTATAATCCTAGCACTTTGGGAGGCCAAGGCAGGCGGATCACTTGAAGTCAGAAGTTCAAGACCAGCCTGGCCAACATGGCAAAATGCCATCTCTACTGAAAAATACAAAAATTAGCCTGGCACGGTGGCATGCGCCTATAATCCAGCTACTCGGGAGGCTGAGGCAGGAGAATCACTTGAACCCAGGAGGTGGAGGTTGCAAACAAGAAGACAGAGGGTGAGCAGTGGGGGTAGAGAGAGGGAGTCAGGGAGGTGGCAGCTGAGCAGAGACCTGAGGGAGACAAGGAACAAGCTCCCAGAGAGTCTGGGAGGGGAGTGCTCCTGGCAGGGCACCGAGAGTGCAAAGATCAGGAGGCAGGACCGAGCCTGTTGGGTTTGTGGAGCTATAGGAAGGCCAGGGGGCTGGACCAGGTACATGAGGCCAGGGGGCTGGCAGGCCGGAGTTGAAGTGGCTTGGCATTTACTAGAAGGGGCACAGGGTGCATGGAACATGTTTTCAAATCTCTTGCCTCAGCCTCCCAAGTAACTGGGATTACAGGCACCTGCCACCATGCCCAGCTAATTTATATACCTGTGTGTGTGTGTGTGTGTGTGTGTATGTGTGTATGTATATGACTCCTACATATACATATATGTATATATATAGTGTTTTTGTGTGTGTGTGTATATATATATATGACTCCTACATATATATGTATATATAGAGTGTTTGTGTGTGTGTATATATATATATGACTCCTACATATATATGTATATATAGAGTGTGTGCGTGTGTATATATATAACTCCTACATATATATGTATATATATAGTGTTTTTGTGTGTGTGTGTATATATATATGACTCCTACATATATATATAGAGTGTGTGTGTGTGTGTGTGTGTATATATATATGACTCCTACATATATATATGGGGGGAGAGAAAGTGTGTGTGTGTGTGTGTGTGTATATATATATGACTCCTACATATATATATGGGGGGAGAGAAAGTGTGTGTGTGTGTGTGTGTGTATATATATATATGACTCCTACATATATATAGAGAGAGAGAGTGTGTGTGTGTGTGTGTGTGTATATATATATGACTCCTACATATATATATGGGGGGGGAGAGAAAGTGTGTGTGTGTGTGTGTGTGTGTGTATATATATATATGACTCCTACATATATATATGGGGGGGAGAGAAAGTGTGTGTGTGTGTGTGTGTGTGTATATATATGACTCCTACATATATATATGGGGGGAGAGAAAGTGTGTGTGTGTGTGTGTGTGTGTGTGTATATATATGACTCCTACATATATATATGGGGGGAGAGAAAGTGTGTGTGTGTGTGTGTGTGTGTGTGTGTGTGTATATATATATGACTCCTACATATATATAGAGAGAGAGAGTGTGTGTGTGTGTGTGTGTGTATATATATATGACTCCTACATATATATATGGGGGGGGAGAGAAAGTGTGTGTGTGTGTGTGTGTATATATATATGACTCCTACATATATATATAGAGTGTGTGTGTGTGTGTGTGTGTATATATATATGACTCCTACATATATATATGGGGGGGGAGAGAAAGTGTGTGTGTGTGTGTGTGTGTGTATATATATATGACTCCTACATATATATATGGGGGGAGAGAAAGTGTGTGTGTGTGTGTGTGTGTGTATATATATATGACTCCTACATATATATATGGGGGGGGAGAGAAAGTGTGTGTGTGTGTGTATATATATATGACTCCTACATATATATATGGGGGGGAGAGAAAGTGTGTGTGTGTGTGTGTGTGTGTATATATATATATATATGACTCCTACATATATATATGGGGGGGGAGAGAAAGTGTGTGTGTGTGTGTGTATATATATATATGACTCCTACATATATATATGGGGGGGGAGAGAAAGTGTGTGTGTGTGTGTATATATATATGACTCCTACATATATATATGGGGGGGGAGAGAAAGTGTGTGTGTGTGTGTGTGTGTGTATATATATATGACTCCTACATATATATATGGGGGGGAGAGAAAGTGTGTGTGTGTGTGTGTATATATATATGACTCCTACATATATATATGGGGGGAGAGAAAGTGTGTGTGTGTGTATATATATATGACTCCTACATATATATATGGGGGGGGAGAGAAAGTGTGTGTGTGTGTGTGTATATATATATGACTCCTACATATATATATGGGGGGGGAGAGAAAGTGTGTGTGTGTGTGTGTGTGTGTGTGTGTGTGTGTGGCTTTTAAAGCCCTTTTTTGTCAGGTATCAGGGGAGGGGAAGGAGCCTGCTCTCCCAGAGCTGAGAAAGCCTAGGCCAGGGTTTCTCAAAGAGTGCCCCTGGGACCACCTGCCTTGGAGCCCTTAGGGTGGGGCTAGGATGTGAGGAGACCTCATTGACAGCTGTGAGCCAGCTCCCTCTGGCTGCCGGGAGGGGTCAGACTGTGAGGGCAGAGGCTGGACCAGGCTTGGGGTCATAGAGTGCAAGAGGCGAGTAGTTATGGAAGAGTTAGGAGGCGGAGCCAAGAGGTCTTACTCAAGGAGCAGCAGGACAGAAACAAGACTGAGCCTGGGTTGGGAGGATGAGTAAAGAGTGGTTGGACGTGGGGTCCTGGGGTTCAGGGTTGCAGCCCAGGCTGGAGTCCTCAATGTGGGCACTGAGAGGTATGACACAGAATGAGGCCATCATGAAGGGGGAGCTGTGGGAGCCAATAGGGCTTCCCAGGCCTGAGTCCTTTGCTGACAAAGTCAGGGAGATGAGGAGGGAGCAGCAGAGGGGACCACAGATGGGCTGCAGGGGGCAGGTGGAGACCAGGGCAGTGTGGGCTCCTGGAGGACTCACAGGAGGGGATCTTTGGGAGAAAGGGGGCCAGCTGCAGGGGGTCCAGGAGCTGGAGGTTCCTGGATAAAATGGAGGCTTAGCTGGGTGAGGTGGCTCACACTTATAATTCCAGCACTTTGGAAGGCCGAAGTGGGAGGATTGTTTGAGGCCAGGAGTTCAAGACCAGCCTGGGCAACATAGCGAGACTGTCTCTACAAAAAAATTAAAAGATTAGCCGGGTGTGGTGGCACATGACTATAGTCCCAGCTACTTGGGAGGCTGAGGTGGGAGGATCAGAGCCCAGGAGTGCGAGGCTACAGTGAGCCATGACTGCACCATTGCACTCTAGCCTGGGCGACAGAGCAAGGCCCTGTCTCAAAAAATAAATACATTAAAAAATAACCAAAATGGTGCTGTTCCTCCTTGAAGGATGGGTGGGAAGATCTGCAAGAGGGGATTAAGTGATGCAGAAGGAACTAGAAGGAGCAATGGCAGGAGCGTGTCCTGGATGGGGTGGCCTGAGACATGGGCAGTGCCAATTCATCCAGCGAGAAGGCAGAGGTGGTGGGTGCAGACGGACCCCAGGAGCTGGGCGGGAGAAGGGGTCCTTGTGGTGGCCTGATGGTACTCAATCCCCAGGAAGGCTGTCTGCAGGGTCAGGGGCATAGTATGAGGCAGAGGTGATGGAGGTGATGGCAGGGCAGAGGGAGAACAGGTTTGTTGGAGCGTGAAGTTCACTGTTAAGGAAATGTTGCAGGATTTCTGAGTAGCGCTGAGAACCCACCAAAGGTGTGTGGCCGGAAGACCCTGCCCATGTCTGCAGCCTGACCTCAACCATGGCAGGGCTGTGTCTACACAGGCGGGGGGCACTAAGCATGGCGCTTATGCAGACAACCCCACTCCTGCCATACAGTAGAGTCACTGCCCTGAGTCGCTGCATGTCCCCACCCCAAACCTCTCCTGGGGACCCCGGCCCTCCCACGCAGACACTGCAAGAAGCCTCTGGGACACTGCCCAGGGCCCCAGCCCCAACTGCTGTGTTCCTTGACGGAGCCAATTGCTACATTTTTCTTTTTTTTTTTTTTTGAGATGGAATCTCACTTTTTCGCCCAGGCTGGAGTGAATTACTGCGAACTCGGCTCACTGCAACCTCTGCCTCCTAGGTTCATGAGATTTGCCTGCCTCAGCCTCCTGAGTAGCTGGGACTACAGGTGCCCACCACCATGCCCGGCTAATTTTTTGTATTTTTCACCATATTAGCCAGGATGGTCTGATCTCCTGACCTCATGATCCACCTGCCTCAGCCTCCCAAAGTGCTAGGATGAAAGGTGTGAGCCACTGCACCCGGCCCCACCTTAGCTTATGTCATGAGAAAGAAAAGCAAAAATAAAAAAAGAGGGCCGGTCCCTGGATCCTCCCCAAAACAACAGGGTGGCTCCTCTAGGAAGGGAGGTCAGGCCCCCAGCTGACCTCCCTGAAGTGCCCACTTGAGGCCAGCCTGGCTATGAGACCCTCACGTGTCCCCTGCGAGTGAGGAGTATGACGATCCCATCACAAATGAGGAACCTGAAGCGGGAGGCCAAAAGACTGGTGGGTGGCCAGGCCAGGCCTGGAGCTCGCCCTCAGCCTCCCACAGGTGCCTGCACACTTGGATTGCACTGCCCAAACCATTCTTCTAGCGACGCCTTACATGCAAAGAGAGATAGAAAGAGCTCTAAGAGGCTAAGCATGGTGGCTTAGGCCTGTATTCCCAGAACTTTGGGAGGCCGTGGCAGGAAGATTGCTTGAGGCCAGGAGTTCGAGACCAGCCTAGGGGCAACATAGGGAGACCCGATCTCTAATAAAAATACCAAAACTGGGCGTGGTGGCTCACGCCTGTAATCCTAGCACTTTGGGAGGCCCAGGTGGGCAGATCACCTGAGGTCAGGAATTCCAGACCAGGCTGACCAACATGGAGAAACCCCGTCTCTACCGAAAATACAAAAATAGCCAGGCGTGGTGGTACATGCCTGTAATCCCAGCTACTCAGGAGGCTGAGGCAGAAGAATCACTTGAAGCTGGGAGGCGGAGGTTGCGGTGAGCCGAGATGGTACCACTTCACTCCAGCCTGGGGCAACAAGAGCGAAACTCTACTTCAAAAAACACAATTAGCTGGGGGGGCTGCAAGCCTGTACTCCCAACAACTCGGGAGACAGAGGTGGGAGGATCATTTGAGGCCAGGAGTTTGAGACCTGCCTGAGGAACATGGGAAGACCCCATCACCACAAAAAATTAAAAAACTTATCCAGGCATGGTGGTGGGCACTTGTGATTTCAACTACTTGGGAGGCTGAGGTGAGAGGATTGCTTGAGCCTGGAAGGTGGAGGCTGCAGTGAGCTGTGATTGAGCCACTGCACTCCAGCCTGGGCAACAGAGCAAGACCCTGTCTCAAAAAACGAAGCAAAAGCAAAACAGAAACTCTAAAAGCTGCTCTGGTGGGAATGAGTTTGGGGGGCTAGAGGCCTCCTTGCATGGCGTGAGCACCCCTGCCCTATTGATGCCCACCCAGAAACCCTGGGGGGCAAGGCAGCCCTGTACCTTCACACCCAGGGGGCTGGGCTAGCTGAACAACTCTGAGAGGAGTTTTGGGACACAAGAGCGCTTGGCACTTACCGGAGACAGTGACCACGATGTACTGCTGGGGCGCGGGCGAAGGGGTGGGCACACCGGCCGGCTGCGAGGGTGCGGGTACAGCCGGGAGCTCCGTCACATACTGCTTCTGGCTGCCCGGTGGCTGTGCCTGGGGCTGGGGGCTCTGCAGCTCGGTGACATACTGGGGCTGAGGGGTGGCGGCGGTGGCGGGCGGCTGAGGGGGCTGGGGTGCCGCTGGGGGTGGTGGTGGTGGTGGCTGGGGCTGGGCTTGCGGAGGGGCCTGTGGCGGCTGGGATGGTGGTGGGGCTGCCTGGAGCTCAGTGTACGCCTGCGTTGCCATGCCAACGGTGGGGAAAATGATAATAAATAAGGCTTTTTTTTTAATTCCTTGGGAAGAAAGGGAGGGGGGAGAGAAAAAAACAAAACAAAACAAAAGAAGGAAAAACAGGAATTAATCTACAGGCAGAGAAAGCAGAGACAGCTCTGGGCTCCCTGGAGATGTGCTTGGGCTCATCACTAACTTAATTAAATCCCCAGGCTGGTGGCCAGAAATATCCAACCCGTCACTGCAGGGGTACCAGCTGTAGACCAGAGCTGGAGCCCCAATCCGCACCCACACTCACTCCAAGCCGGATGCCCACCTTCCAGTCCCTGATACCCAGGGATCCCCACATCCATTTCCTCACCCTGCGGGGGAACTCAGGGCCATTTGGTGGCTCTGTACCCTTACCCAGAGACGAATGGTTCTCACTGGGTCACTCTCAGATGCCAGGGGCTGCCCCCTCCCTTCCCTCCATCTCCTTAACTGAGGAACCCAAGTGGGCATGTCCTGAAGGCTCCTATAAGCCAGGCACAGGGCTGGGCACTTTCCCTACGTTACCTCATGTGTTTTTTTTGTTTTTTTTTTTTGAGGAGTTTGGTTCTTGTTGCCCAGGCTGAAGTGCAATGGTGCAATCTTCACTCACTGCACCCTCTGCCACCTGGGTTCAAGCGATTCTCCTGCCTCAGCCTCCCTAGTAGCTGGGATTACAGGCACCACGCCCGGCTAATTTTGTATTTTTACTAGAGACGGGGTTTCTCCATGTTGGTCAGCCTGGTCTGGAATTCCTGACCTCATGTGATCTGCCCACCTGGGCCTCCCAAAGTGCTGGGATTACAGGCTTGAGCCACCGCGCCAGGCCTTACTTCACCTTTTAAACTCAAGTCACTGTAGCCAAAAAGCCCTTATCTACCTGGTATCAGACCGTCACCCACATGAACCCTACCACTGTCTCTTAACTCATGACATATTACTAACCTCTTCTGGGCCTCAGTTTGCCTATCTGTCACCTGGGAATAAGGAGAATGCCCAATTCACCAAATTGCTGTAAAGATCCAATGAGATGAGGCTGGGTGTGGTGGCTCACACCTGTAATTCTACCCAAAAGCCAAGCCAAAGTTTGGGAGGCTGAGGCAGGAGGATCACTTGAGGTCAGGAGCTCGAGACCAGCCTGGCCAACATGGTGAAACCCCGTCTCTACTAAAAATACAAAGTTTAGCTGGGCATGGTAGTGCATGCCTGTAATCCCAGCTACTCGGGAGGCTGAGGCAGGAGAATCTCTTGAACCCAGGAGGCAGAGGGTGCAGTGAGCCAAGTCATGCCACTGCACTCCAGCCTGGGCCACATAGCAAGACTCTGTCTACACTACACACACACACAATTTTTTTCCCAGAGACAGGAGTCTCACTATCGTGCCCAGGCTGGTATCGCACTCCTGGGCTCAAGCAATCCTCCTGCCTTAGCCTCCCAAAAAGTGCTGAGATTCTAGGTGTGAGCCACCACACCGGCCTATTTCATTGTCAACTTTCCAACAAGCATGTCTAGGGTTGGGTTCTGCCTGCTAGGTAGGGAGCTGAGGCTCAGAGAGGTGAAGGTGCTTGCCCCAGCCACAGAGCAGCGAAGCGGTAGGGCTGCGGTTGAACCCTGGGTGTTCTGCGCTCCTGACTCATCAGTTGATTGCCAGAGAGCAGTCATGGGGAGAGCCGCCTCTGAGGAGCCCGTGCCGGTTCCCTGCGTGCCTGCCATCTGGACTTGGCATTCTTGGCTGAGCAGCATTCCCAGTGGGAAGGTGTTTGAGTCCAAAAGGCCCTGTGAGCTGCATGGGGCCACAGTGGCTTTCTGGGCCCTCTGCCTGAGGACAGTTATGGGTCTTGACACCAGATGTAAGCTCATCAGCGGGACAGTGCCCTTCCGTGGCCAGGGGCGACGGGGCTGGGAGCCGGCCCAGGCCACACTAAGAACCCAGCAGCTGCGGCTGACTTCAGAACAGGGCCGGCCTTGGCCAGGCACGGTGGCTCACGCCTATAATCCTAGCACTGTGGGAGACTGAGGTGGTTGGATCACCTGAAATCAGGCATTCAGGATCAGCCTGACCAACATGGTGACCCCATCTCTACTAAAAATACAAAAATCAGGGCCGGGCACAGTGGCCTATAATGCCAGCACTTTGGGAGGCCAAGGTGGGTGGATCACCTGAGGTCAGGAGTTTGAGACTAGCCTGGTCATCATGGCAAAACTGCATCCATCTCTCCTAGAAATACAAAATTAGCCAGATGTGGTGGCAAGCGCCTGTAATCCCAGCTACTCGGGAGGCTGAGGCAGGAGAATCGCTTGAACCTGGGAGGCAGAGCTACCGTGAGCCAAGATGGTGCCATTGCACTCCAGCCTGGGCAACGAGAGCAAAATTCCATCTCAAAAAAAAAAAAAAAAAAAATCAGCTGGGTATGGTGGCACGTACTTGTAATCCCAGCTACTTGGGAGGCTGAGGGTAACACTCCATCTCAAAAAAATAAAAATAAAAATAAACCGGCATGGTGGTGCATGCCTGTAATCCCAGTTACCAGGGAGGCTGAGGTGGGAGAATCGCTCGAACCCGGGAGGCAGAAGTTGCAGTGAGCTGAGACTGCACCACTGCACTCCAGCCTCAGTGACAGCACAACACCCTGTCTCAGAACCAAACAAAACAAAATGAAAGAACAGGGTGGGCGTGGCTAGAGGGTGTGTCCCTCTGAGCTGGGCATGGCCTCCCTCTGGTTCAGCCCCATTGCAGCAGTCAATGGGCAGTGGTTTCGGGGCCCTTGTACTCATGAGCCCCATCCCCAGGTCTGAAGCATTTGCGGGCTGGTGGGACAGAGGCACGAGTGGTCAAGAGGAAAGGCTCAGCTCCGTGCTTTTGTGGCCCCTGGAGGTACTGGGGTCTGAGAGCCCTGCCTGCACTCGGCAGTGACTCTGGCCAGTTCTACATCCTGGCTGGCAGCTGCACCGGAGCCTTTCCTGCACTAACAGCACCTGTGTGCCATGATGTGCCCAGGTGGCCCTCCAGCTGCAGGGTGACCCTCAAAGGAAGGAGGGGGTGGAAAACAACAGCTGCTGGTTGACCAGGAGCCCCCAGAACCCTCCACTGAGGTAACCTCCCAGCAGCTGTCTGAGGGAGGTGCCATCATGCCCATTTTACAGCCGAGTTCAGTGAAGCTGAGGGGTAGCCTGCTGAAAGCCTCAAGTACCTGGTGAGGCAGGGATTGAACCCGGGTCTCTCTGACCCCCAGATACATTCTTCAGCTTCCAGCCCTACTCAGCATGCCAGGCATGGCGCTCATTTGCTTTTTTTTTTTTTTTAGACGGAGTTTCACTGTGGAGTGCTGGAGTGCAGTGGTGTGATCTCAGCTCACTGCAACCTCCACCCCTCGGGTTCAAGCAATTCTCCTGCCTTAGCCTCCCGAGGAGCTGGGATTACAGCCGCCTGCCACCACAAGCGGCTAAATTTGTGTTTTTAGTGAAGACAGGGTTTTACCATGTTGGTCGAGCTGGTCTCAAACTCCTGATCTCAAGCGATCCACCCACCTTGGCCTCCCAAAGAGCTGAGATTACAGGCCTGAGCCAGGGCGCCCAGCCTTCATTTGCTTCTTACAGTCAGTACACAGCATCTTGCCAGTTCTTCCCACAGGGAGACCCAAGCGTCACCTGCAGAGGTTACGCCCCCTACCCAAGGCCCCAGATAGGGCAACAGAACCTGCAAGGGAAAAGCTGGCCTGAGCAGCCCTGAGGAGGCCGGGCAGCGCCGTGACACCTGTCCTTCCCACCTCCCCGTACCTCCCTCCCCTGGGACCCAGGTTCTGCCCTTTGATGTCAAACTCAAGAGCCATCCGAGTCAGAAGGGGGCAAGGCAGGTGAGAAACAAGGCCTGGACAGGGACGGATGCACCACGATTTGAACCTGGGTACTTCCTAGCGGAGTGACTTTTGCAGAGGCCTCTACAGCTCCATCTGTGAAATGGGAGGCCAGCCAGTGCTACCAGGCGGGGCTGCTGAGGAGTTCAATCTGATCCTGTGGGCAGCTCGTGGCCAGGCATCTGGCATGCTGTAAGCTCACAGGAAATGGCTGTGGCTCCCTTCACTACCCAAGGCCCTTTAACGGAGTTCCAGGAAAGATGAAACGACCTCCTGGTCCCGCCTCGCTTCCAGCGTCCAGAGCTTTGGGCTGCTGAGGACGAAGAAAACAGGAGCGTCTGCCTGCCTCTTGGGTGTGCCCTCTGTGCTTGAAGCAGGCTGGGGAGGGACTCCAGGACCTTCCTGGCTGGCAGGGCCCTGGGACCACCCTCCCTACAGGTGAGGTCATTCTGGTGGGAGGGGCGGAGGCAGGAAGGATGAGAAGCCATTTGGGGCCTTCCCACCCAGCAGGTGGCCAGCCTTAGTGCACTGTGGCCCAGGGACTCAGGGCAGCAGGGAAACTTGTCACCTCAAGAGGGAAACGCTGCTGTCTGCCTCAAATGGGGCCAAGACCATCTTCCTCCAGCCCCTGCCCTCCCCAAACTCCTTCCTCCCAGAGTTAGAGGGGAAGAGGTTCCTCACACCATCGGGTCCAATTCTGGCCTGGCTCAGGTACTCAGGTCACTGTCGCTGACAAGCCGTCATCTGCCTGGTGTCAGACCCTCACCCACACGAACCCTGGCGCTGTCTTTTAACTCATCAGCATATTACCAACCTTCTTCTGGGCCTCAGTTTGCCTGTCACCTGGGGATAAGAAGAACACCCAATTCATCAAATTGCTATAAAGATCCAATGAGATCAGGCCGGGTGCAGTGGCTCACACCTGTAATTCCAGCACTTTGAGAGGCCAAGGCAGGTGGATCACCTGAGGTCAGGAGTTCAAGACCAGCCTGGCCAACATGGAGAAACCCCATCTCTACTAAAAACGCAAAAATTAACCAGTGTGGTGGCCTGTAGTCTCAGCTATTTGGAAAGCTAAGGCAGGAGAATCACTTGAACCCAGGAGGCAGAGGGTGCAGTGAACCGAGATCACACCACTGCACTCCAGCCTGTGACAAAGCAAGACTCTGTCTCAGAGCAAAAAAAAGATCCAGTGAGATCAGCTCAACACCCAATAAACACTAATAAGTGGCAGGTGTTATTATTCATTCAACAAATATCCAAGCCAGGTGGGGACAGAGGAGGACGGAGACGCCAAGAGGAAATTCAGCCTAAGCTTTCATCGGCATCATCGGGCAGATTCCTGGGCTCTACTGCCCAGCGAGTCGGAAATAGCCCCGAGTATGTTTTACTAGTCCCTTAGATGGTTCTGAGGCACGAAGTCCTGAGATCACCCTAAGAAACGCTGGCCTTGGCTTTCTCAGCACTAAGACAGCTGGCCTCTTGTGGCCCCTCCCACAAAGAAAGGGCTTCAAAAGCTCCTCACTTACTGACTCTTTCTCTTTCTACGGACACAAAGCCCATGGGCCTCATCCCTTCCAACTCAGGTGCAAGAAGAGGAGGCGATGATTACTTTCTGAAAGCCTGAACTCAAAAGGAGGAGGTGGGAGATCAAGGAACAACTAAACCAACTTCTCTATGGACGATCTTCTCAGCACTGTCATTGTCAATCTTTTTCCTACAAGTATTTGGCCACGGAACCCTTTTCTACCATTTAGGGAGACTACATTAAGCAATGACACAGGTTTGTTCCCCAGAGAGAAATAAATCACATATACATACATAGCACGAGGTACTGCCCATGCGTTCGAGTATGACAACCCTTTATTTCCGGAGCTTGGCCCACAAAACAAGGTAATTACTGAACACTGTTCTTTGGCAGTGAATCTGCCAAGAAAAGCACTAGTGGCTGCACCTGTCTTCAGAGGCAGCAGGTGTTTCTGGAGACTGTTTAGATCTATTACTTTAAATGAGGGCTTGGCAAAGTTCTGCAAAGGGCCAAGTAGTAAACATTTTCCGTGTTGAGGGTGGTCTCTGTAGTGGCTGTTCAACTCTGCCATTGTCATGTGAAAGTGGTCACACACCACAGGTAAACAAATGAGCAGGCTCTGTGCCAATAAAACTTTATTTCCAGTCACTGAGATTTGAACTTCATGTAATTTTCACCTATCATGAAACATAATCCTGGTTTTGATATTTCCAATCATTTAATTATGTAAAAATCATTCTTAGCTTACCAGCCAAACAAAAACAGGCAGCAGGCCATAGCTTGTTGACCCCGGGTTGTTTTTTGTGTTTTGGTGTTATTTGAGACAGAGTTTCACTCTTGTCTCCCAGGCTGGAGTGCAACGGCACAGTCTCTACTCGCTGCAACCTCCACCTCCTGGATTCAAGTGATTCTCCTGCCTCAGCCTCCTGAGTAGCTGGGATTAGAGGTGCCCACCACCATGACTGGCTACCTTTTGCATTTTAGTACAGACGGGGTTTCACCATGTTGGCCAGGCTGGTCTTGAAGCCTGACCTCAGGTGATCCTCCCACTCAGCCTGGCCTGACCTCTGTTTTGGATGCCACATTCTCTAGCCAAATGGTTTACATCCTCAGCAAGGCTCTCCCAAGGACGTAGAAAGAAAACTCATGTTCCTCATCTACAGAATGGCTCCAGTAATAAACTTGCAGAAGAATAGTACAATTAAATGGAATGATATGTTTCTCTCATCCTCTATATCTAATTTGTTTATAAAATTTGTCAATTACTCCTCCAAAATAGATCCTAGAGGCTGCGTGTGGTGGCGCACGCCTGTAATCCCAGCACTTTGGGAGGCTGAGGCGGGCAGATCATTTGAGGTCAGGAGTTTGAGGCCAGCCTGGCCAACATGGTGAAATCTGGTCTCGACTAAAAATATGAAAATTAGCCAGGCCATGGTGGTATGTGTCTGTAATCCCACCTACTCAGGAGGCTTAGGCAGGAGGATTGCTTGAGTCTGGGGAGACTGAGATTGCAGTGAGCTGAGAATGTGCCACACACACACACACACACACACACACACAATATATATATGTATCTCCTAGTGACTGGGTGCAGTTCTCACACCTATAATTCCAGCACTTTGGGAAGCCAAGAATGGAGACTCACTTGAACTCAGGAGTTCGAGACCAGCCTAAGCAAAAGAGCAATGTCTTGTCTCTATAAAAAATTGAAAAAAATCAGCCAGGTACCTGTAGTCCCAGCTGCTCAAGAGGCTGGGGTGGGAGGATCACTTGAGCCCAGGTGTTCCAGGCTGCAGTGAGCTGTGATCACACCACCACACTCCATTCTGGGTGACAGAACGAGATCCTGTCTCTTTAAAATATATTCCGGCCAGGCATGGTGGCCCACACTTATAATCTCAGCACTTCGAGAGGCCACGGCAGGAGGACTGCTTGAGCCCAGAATTTTGAGACTAGTCTTACCACCATAGCCGAGACTCCATCTCTACAAAAAAAAATGTTTTAATTAGCTGGGTGTGGTGGCGTGTGCCTATAATCCCAGCTACTCGGGAGGCTGAGGAGAATCGCTTGAACCCAGGAGGCAGAGGTTGCAGTGAGCCTCTCTGCAAAAAAAAAAAAAAAGAAAACTGCAGATCCTCTCCTGCCTCACAGCCTCTTCCTCCTGCCTGTCACACTGTCCCCACTGCCACCTTCATGGCTGGCTTCTCCTCCTTACTCAGGACTCAGCTCATAAGCACTTCCTTAGGTCTCAAGGTACCCACAAGCACAAACCACTATTTTATTTGCTTAGAAAACTGACAGGCAAGGTGGGGTACGGTGACTCACGCCTTTAATCCCAATATTTTAGGAGATCTCCTGAAGTCAGAAGTTCAAGTCCAGCCTGGCCAACATGGTGAAACCCTGTCTCTTCTAAAAATACAAAAAGTAGGCTGGTGCGGTGGCTCACACCTATAATCTCAGCACTTTGGGAGGCCGAGGCGGGTGAATCACCTGAGATCAGGAGTTTGAGACCAGCCTGGCCAACATGGTGAAACCCTGTCTCTACTAAATATACAAAAATTAGCTGGCTGTGGTGATGGATGCCTGTAATCCTAGCTACTCAGGAGGCTGAGGCAGGAGAATCTCTTGAACCCAGGAGGCAGAGTCTGCAGATCACACCACTGCACTCCAGCCTGGGCAATGAGAGTGAAACTCTGTCTTTAAAAAAAAAAAAAAAATTCAAAACAAAAACAAAAATTATCCAGCTATGATGGTGGGCATCTGTATCCCAGCTATTCTGAAGGCTGAGGCAGGAGAATTGCTTGAACCTGGGAAGTGGAGGTTGCAGTGAGCCGAGATCCTGCCACTGTACTCCAGCCTGGGTGACAAGAGTGAGACTCTGACTCAAAAAAAAAAAAAAAATAGCCAGGCATGGTGGCAGGCATCTGTAATCCCAGCTATTCGGGAGGCTGAGGCAGGAGAACTGCTTGAACCCAGGAGGTGGAGGTTGCAGTGAGTTCAGATCATGCCACTGTACTCCAGCCTGGGCAACAGAGACTCTGTCTCAAAAAAAAAAAAAAAAAAAAAAAGAGAGGAAACTGACAGGTACACAGTGGCGCCTGATATACCACAACACACTGCTAGTCAGCATCAAAGGCCGGTTCCATTAACTGCTGAGACCTTCCTCCTGCCAGCAGCCGGCTTGTGCTACAGAGGCAGGCATTCTGGTCCAGAATGGGCCTGGGGAGCATGCAGAAGAAAGTATGGCCTAGGAAGACCACATCCTGTGCAGCTGCTAACGAAGGCAGCATCTCTGGGAGGTGCAACCTGGCCATGCCCTCACCCCAGATGCTTGGGTATGTGACAGAGGAGAACAGTGAGAATCTCTGCTCCAGAGACACCCTTACCAGCTCCCCATCTTTCCCACCATGTCCACATCCCTGCTTACCCAGCTGCCTCCTGAAAAGCTGGGGACAGAGTCTGGGCCTGAGCCTCAGTAGCATTTGTCTTTCTTTCTTTCTTTTTTTTTTTTTGAGACAAAGTCTTGCTCTGTCTCCCCTGCTGGAGTGCAGTGGTGCAATCTCGGCTCACTGCAACCTCCACCTCCCAGGTTCAAAAGATTCTCCTGCCTCAGCATCCCAAGTAGCTGGGACTATGTCATGTGCTACCATCCCAGGCTAATTTTTGTATTTTTAGTAG
Source organism: Callithrix jacchus (assembly GCF_049354715.1). Lineage (NCBI taxonomy): Eukaryota > Metazoa > Chordata > Mammalia > Primates > Cebidae > Callithrix > Callithrix jacchus. Next base: position 12,788,942 of record NC_133523.1, read on the forward strand.
AGATGGGGTTTCACTGTGTTGGCCAGGCTGATCTCGAACTCCTGACCTCAAGTGATCCACCAGCCTCGGCCTCCTGAAGTGCTAGGGGAGTGAGCACCTGAAGTTAGCCATGGGCGCAAAGCCAGGAGTTTTCTTTCTGGTGACTCTCCTAAAGCCGGAGAAAGGCCATTCAGCAGCAAGGGGAGTAACTTTCCCTCTACAAACTGGATTCCTGGTATCCAGCTTCCTGGATCCCTGTTACCAACCCACACAGCCCAGCAAGTGAGAAGCAAGTCAACCTTTAAAGCCACGAGGGCTCTCACTGCATTCAAGATGAAAAAAACAAAAGCCAACAGTGTATTTCCAGTGCTGAGCAGGAAGCGACAATCACCATAACAGCTGAGGCGAACCAGAGTAACTACGTTAGCAGTTACTTTGTATTTACTTTGTTTCGCTATTCCTATGCATTTAATGTTCAACAGGTATTATTTTCTGGGAACCACAGCACAAAAACATGAGATTGAAATGGCTCCCAAGGATTACGGCCCCTAGATGAAAGGAGGGGAAACTGAGGCCCAGAGAAGTTAAGTTACTCGCTAAGAGCACACAGCTGGAAAAGAAGCTGACTGTTTCCAGGACAAGCAAACCAACCCAGTGTTCTCTCTCTAGTCAAATGGCTCCTCTGGGCTCAGGCCCTTTACCTGTAAATGTAACTGGTGGGTAAGGGAGGCTGAGGCAGGCAGCAAGACCAGATAATTGGTAACATCACTTTCTGCTCACTTAGCTTTTTTTTTCTTTGAGGCAGAGTCTCACTCTGTTGCCTAGGCTGGAGTACAATAGCACGATCTCAGCTCACTGCAATCTCTGCCTCTCAGGCTCAAGCAACTTTTGTTCCTCAGCTTCCCAAGCAGCTGGGATTACATCACCATGCTCGGCTAATTTTTTGTAGCGATGGGGTTTCACCATGTTGGCTAGGCTGGTCTCCAACTCCTGACCTCAGGTGGTCCGCCTGCCTCAGCCTCCCAAAGTGCTGAGATTACAGGCATGAGCCACCGTGCCTGGCCTGTTCAGTTAGCCTTTCTAAGAAGCACTGGCCTGGCCCCAGCCGTTTGGGAGGCCGAGACGGGCAGATCACGAGGTCAAGAGATGGAGACCATTTTGGCCAACATGGTGAAACCCCATCGCTACTAAAAATACAAAAATTAACTGGGCGTGGTGGCAGCCGCCTGTAATCCCAGCTCCTCAGGAGGCTGAGGCAGGAGAATCGCCTGAACCCAGGAGGCGGAGGTTTCAGTGAGCCCAGGTCACGCCACTGGACTCCAGTCTGGTGACAGAGCATGATTGCATGTCAAAAAAATAAAAGACTAAAGTGCTGATGATCCTTCTAGCAACTTGGCATTTCTAGATTTTTTGTTTGTTTGTTTTACTGAAAAAGCAATCTCTACCTGTCCTAACTTTCAAGGAGCCCTGCCTCTTCTAAAAAGGACCTGGCTTAGAAGTACCAGAAGTGAGAACCCGCGCCCGCCCCGCCAAGCCTCATCTCAAACTCCTGGGGAAAAGCCTGAAATAATACTTTTCCATGGAATTTACTGTAGTTTGCACAGCGACACTAAGCTCAAAAAGCAAGACGGAGAATATGCCAAGTAACCCTGGCCTGGCTGGCTACTTAAAAAAAAATTCTTCCCTGAGCTGGCAGGATCTTATCACCCTAAAAAGCAGTGGCAAAGATTCTCCTCTCACAAATATGGATAGCTTCCCCTTCCCTCTGACCGCTGCTGCCCACGTGGCCCTAGAGGCTGGGAACTTGTCAGTGACATGTGACTCGGTTGACACTCATTTGACACAAAAACATGTGTCTGGCCAAGAGAAGCAGCTTAAAAAAATCTAACAAACTTCCTCAGGCACTATTTGCTCCCCCTTTCCCAGTAAGGGAGACCTTGATGGGCAGAACCCAGAAACACCCCATCGCCAAGAACAAGCCCCCGCAACCCCAAACCAGGGAACATCAGGTCTCAAACAGCAGCCCAGAAAGAAGCGCTCAGGTTTCTGTTCCTCTAAAGCAGTCCCTCATGATCACTCCTCCCTGCCATGGACTTTGATTACTGCAAACCAAATCCTCCAAGCTAAATCCAAGTCAACTCCTAGCTCCTCCATGAGCATGAAACTCGGCTTCCCCTCTTGTTTCCTCCCAGAGAGAAGGTGGCAGGTTTAGGAGTGGGCTGCAGTGCTGAAATCAGGACTAGCTGACATTTTATTAAACCACATTCAGAAACAGTAGACAGCAGGAAAAGGTTCAAAGATACGCCCTGGATGAAATTCCTGAAAGGAATGAGGAGTCCCTATACTCTAGAAAAAGGGCCATGTCAATGATTCTCCCCATTATAAAGGATGGAAAACTGAGGCCTCAGATGGACAGGCACTTGTCCAAGCTCAGAGTCCTAGGCACAAGTGCAAGGCTCTTAAGGAAGAAGGGAGTCGCTTATGGATCTGGAAGGAGGCCCGGGTGGTGGCTGCCCCACCCGGTTCCGGAGGTGGAGGTTGGGGAGACCCAGCCGACCCCGCCCACACCTTCCCTCTTGGCTCCGCCCACCTACCGTGGACCCGCCTCGTCCCTCCCTCACTCCCATTGGCCCAGCCTCCCCAGGCCCGCCCCTTCGCTCCTCCCGATATATAAAAGCCCCCCGCCCCGGCCGGCCGACCTCCACTCGCCGCCGGCCTTCGAGCGCCCGCCCCTCGCGGGGGCCGGGCCGCGGGGACGGGAGCGGGTGGTGTCGTTCAGCCGGGCCCCGGCCCCCTCCCCCACGGTCCAGACAGTCGGCGCCGCCATTTTGACCGCCCGCCCCTTCCCCCAGAACTGTGATTACAGAGACATCCGCTGCCCCGGCCCCGCCGCCCACCCCGGCCCGGCCAGCCACCCCGGGGCCGCCCCGGTTACCTCCGCTTCTCCCTACTTGTGTCTGAGGAAAGTCTTTTCGGAGGTCTCGGAGTCGATGTTGGGAAGGGGACGGGACGTGCTGGGGTCCCCGGGCCGGGCCGGGGGGGCCGGGGGTGGGGGTCGGCCGGGCGGTTGTTGTTGTTGACTCGCGTTGCCGGGTTGCTTGGTCGCCACGACTACCGTGGCTATGGCGCCTCCGTTTCCCTCACCGGGGCAACTGTTGCTACCCACCCTACTTACGTCACGCTTCGGGGGCGGGGCCCCGGGTGATTGGCGGCGCCGGGAGAAGTGATTGGACGGTGCCAACCCTTGCCGCTAAACTATTGGTTGCGAGGCACGCTTTTCAACACCCTCTCGACTTCCTGGCGATCTGATTCATCGATATGAATGTCCATCAAAAGAAACACCCTCAAAGGCAGCGGGGCCCGTCACTCCCGCAGGGAAGCAGCTGGCTAAGACTAAAGGGGTGGGACTTGTAAGGACGAGATTGGTTTGCCGCTGAGAAAACCGGCCTCCTGGTTCGATTAAAGGGACGTCAATCTACCAAAGGTTTGCCGCGCTCTCTGTCAGGAGGCCGTGCGCATGCTTGGCACGCAAGGCCAATTGGGAGTTGTAGTCCGCTCCTACGTATACTTTACATGTCTTACCAAATTAAAAAGGCGACAAAGGAAGGCTCCCCTCCAGACTTTTCTCTCTGTCGGTGGGCCAGTTTCTGGCCTTTCGCGCTGACGTCAGGGGAGGAATGAGGGGACGCAGCGCAACCCCTCTGTGACGTCAGCGGCGAAGGCCGGGCTTGGGGTTCGATGACGTCACTGAGCGCTCTTCTTCCCCTCCCCCCCCCAAATACACACCCCGCCCTTACTGCCCATGGTCCGGCCTGGGTTGGGTGGACGCGGGAGGCTGGGGCGGGTTCTATTCCAGCTCCCACCCCTTGGAGCGACATCCTCCTCCGCCTAGACCGGCCAGACTTTGCGGCCGCCGCGCCCTTTCCTGCCTCCCGTTTCCCTCCAGCCGGAAAAGGTCACCGCTGCCAGGGTGACCGCCGCTATCTCTGACCCGCAGGCAGTGCGCCCGCCCTGGGAAAGGTCTCTGCAAGGCGGGGGACTTCATTAGCGGCTTCAAACGCGGTAGATAAGCAAAGGTCAGCGCCTGGCGCAGCCCAGGGAGCTCGGTCTGCCCAGGAGAGCTCCCCACAGCCCCCGCCACCATCCTCTCACACATACGTTCCTCCTTGCCTCAGTTTCCCCAAGGGATTGTCCCGATGCTGCAGGAGAAGAGACAGAAACAGGGTCCGGACTAGGGTGAGCATCTTGGGCGCAAAAACTCAGTCATCAAGATAAATAATAATCTAATTCAGTATTTGTTAAATATCCAAATTAATGGGAAAAAATAAATCTATGATGAACGAAACATCACAATTTTAAATAAAGACAGGATCTGCCAACACATGGATTAAGGTGAGATGCATCATGCAAGCTCAGGGTCAGATCTTGTGTTTAAAAAAATGTTTATTTTTAATATTTTGGGTTTTTTTTTTTAGTTTTTATATTTTTAGGTTTTAACTTTTTAATTTAATTTAAATATCAATTATCTTATGACTGAGCTCTTTGGCCTTCTCTTAAATTTTGCACTCTCATCCCAGGAAGGCCTAGAACAAGAAGGGGAAAAGAAAAAGGCTCAGAGAGCCCTGAAGTCTAATGCCAGCCCTGCTGTGTGGCATTCAGAAAGTGACTCCACCTCTCTGAGTTTATTTCCTAGTTCAATCAACATTATATTTCCTCAGTGCAAGGCCCTAGGCTGTCAACGTGAAGAAAGGTGACTTCATTTATGGTGGCTCACACCTGTAATCCCAGCACTTTGGGAGGCCAAGCTAGAAGGATTGCTTGAGCCAATGAATTCAAGACCAGTCTTGGCAACATACCAAGACACCTGTCTCTACAAAAATTAGCTGGGCATAGTGGTGCACACCTGTAATCCCAGCTACTCCGGAGGTTGAGGTAGGAGGATCGCTTGAACCCCGGAGGTGGAGGTTGCAGTGAGCAGAGATTGGCCACTGCACTCCAGCCTAGTCAACCGAGTGAGACTCTGCCTCTAAAAGAATAAAGACAGGCCGGGCGTGGTGGCTCACGCCTGTAATCCAAACACTTTGGAGGCCAAGGCAGGTGGATCTGAGGTCGGGAATTCAAAAACAGCCTGACCAACATGGTAAAACCCTGTCTTTAAAAAAAATAAATAAAGACCTGGCCAGGGGCGGTGACTCACGCCTGTAATCCCAGGACTTTGGGAGGCCAAGGTGGGCGGATTGCCTGAGGTCAGGAGTTCCAGACCAGCCTGGCCAATATGGTGAAACCCCATCTCTACTAAAAATACAAATATTAGGCCGGGTGTGGTGGCTCACGCCTATAATCTAGCACTTTGGGAGGCCGAGGTAGGCAGATCATGAGTTCAAGTGATCGAGACCATCCTGGCCAACATGGTGAAACCCTGTCTCTAAAAAAAAAAAAAAAAAAAAAAAAAAAAAATTAGCCAAGCGTGGTGGCAAGCCCCTGTAATCTCAACTACTCGGGAGGCTGAAGCAGGAGAATCACTTGAATCTGTTGCAGTGAGCTGAGATCGCGTCACTGCACTCCAGCCTGGGCAACACAGAGACTCCGTCTCAAAAATAAAAATAACCATAAACATGGGCAACCAGCACCCCTTGAGGCTGCTCTGTCTATGGAGTAGCCATTCTTTATTCCATTCCTTTTTTTGAGACAGAGTCTTGCCCTGTCACCAGGATTGAATGCAGTGGCACGATCTTGGCCTCCCGGGTTAAAGAGATTCTCCTGCCTCAGCCTCCCAAGTAGCCCAGACTACAGGCATGCAGTACCATGCCCAGAGACAGGGCTTCCCCATGTTGGCCAAGATGGTCTCTATCTCTTAACCTCGTGATCCATCCACGACGGCCTCCCAAAATGCTGGGATTAGAGGCGTGAGCCACCATGCCCGGCTGTTCCTTTACTTTTCTATAAATTTGCTTCCACTTTACAGACTCGCCCTGAATTCTTTCTTTGGAGTCTGGATTGGGACGGCTTTCCTGTAACATCTTCACCCCAGGATCATGAAGCTGGAGGAGGCAGAACCCGGGCCACCCGTCTCTTTTCATGGGACTTTCCACTGCCCCAGATGTGACCCTGGATGGGAGAAGAGAAACAGCAGCAGCTCAAGTCGGCCTGGAAATACCAGCCGAGCCCCAGCCCTGAGAAGTACCTCCAAGAATTAATGAGACTTAGGCTGGGCGCCGTGGCTCAAGCCTGTAATCCCAGCACTTTGGGAGGCCCAGGCGGGTGGATCACGAGGTCAAGAGATCGAGACCATCCTGGTCAACATGGTGAAACCCCGTCTCTACTAAAAATACAAAAAATTAGCTGGGCACGGTGGCGCATGTCTGTAATCCCAGCTACTCAGGAGGCTGAGGCAGGAGAATTGCCTGAACCCAGGAGGTGGAGGTAGCGGTGAGCCGAGATCACGCCATTGCACTCCAGCCTGGGTAACAAGAGCGAAACTCCATCTCAAAAAAAAAAAAAGAATTAATGAGACTTACAGGCAGACAGTGCCCAAGAATGAATCCCAGCTGGCAGTACAAGTCACAGCATAGTCCCAGCACCAGCCACGGGGTCTTCATTGTTGGGAGGGAAACTAGAAGCCCTTTCTCCACCTCCTACCCATTTCTCCAATGCCCCGAAGTGGCTGGATCAAGCACGGAGACCATGTCTTCCATTAAAAATATTCAGCTGGGCACAACAGCTCACACCTATAGTCCCAGCTACTCCGGAGGCTGAGGCAGGAGAATGGCTTGAACCTGGGAGGCGGAGGTTGCAGTGAGCCAAGATCAAGCCACTGAACTCTAGCCTGGGCAACAGATCACAACTCTTCCTTAAAATAAATAAATAAATAAATAAATCGTTATAAGGCTTTGTGGCAGGAAATGCAAGGTGGAGGCTGGAATGTTCTATATTTTTCTCTGGTGTAGGTTGTACAGTATATAGTTGGTCCTCCTTGTATCCACAGGTTACACATTGGAGGATTCAGCCACCTGCAAATCAAACACTGAAATAGGTGTGCTCTGGTGAATAGGCACATAGGCTGGGCGTGGCGGCTCAAGCCTGGAATCCCAGCACTTTGGGAGGCTGAGGTGGGCGGGTCACCTGGGGTCAGGAGTTCGAGATTAGCCTGACCGACATGGTGAAATCCCGTCTCTACTGAAAATACAGAACTTAGTTGGGCACAGTGGTGGGTGCCTGTAATCCCAGCTACTCGGGAGGCTGAGGCAGGAAAATCACTTGAACTCGGGAGGCAGAGGTTGCAGTGAGCCGAGATCGCGCCACTGCTCTCCAGGCTGGGCCATCTCGTCCAGCCCAGAAACCACGCTCTTAAGAGCAGGGGGTTATGAGATCAGGACTAAGATGATATGTTATGAATGAGGAAATGGAGGCGCTGAAAGGTGGCCTGAGGCAGCAGATCCCAACTTTTTTTTTTTTTGGAAACGGAGTTTTGCTCTTGTGACGCAGGCTGGAGTGCAATGGCACGATGTTGGCTCACAGCAACCTCTTCCTCCTGGGTTCAAGTGATTCTCCTACCTCAGCCTATGGAGCAGCTGGGATCACAGGCATGTGCCACCATGCCTGGCTACTTTTCTATTTTTAGTAGAGACCAGGTTTCTCCATGTTTGTCAGGCTGGTCTCAAACTTCCGACCGCCTCAGCCTCCCAAAGAACTGGGATTACAGGCTTGAGTCATCACGCCCGGCCAACTGATCTTCGACAAAGCAAACAAAAACATAAAGTGAGGAAAGGACACCCTTTTCAACAGGTGGTGCTGGGATAATTGGTAGCCACATGTTGAAGAATGAAACTGGATCCTCATCCCTTACCTTATGCAAAAACCAACTCAAGCTGGGTTAAGGACTTCAATCTTAGACCAGAAACTATAAAAATTCTGGAAGATAACATTGGAAAAACCCGTCTAAGCATTGGTTTAGGCAGGATTTCCTGACGGAAATCCCAAAAGCAAATGCAATAAAAGCAAAAATAGTGCGCGCTTCGGCAGCACATATACTAAAATTGGAACGATACAGAGATCAGCATGGCCCCTGCACAAGGATGACACACAAACTCGTGAAGTGTTCCATAAATTAAAAAAAATTAAAAATTAAAAAAAATAGAAACAAAAATAAATTGCTGAGGCTTAATTAAACTGAAGAGCTTTTGCAGCCAGGCACAGCGGCTCGCGGCTGTAATCCCAGCACTTTGAGAGGCTGAGACAGGTGGATCACCTGAGGTCAAGACTTCAAGACCAGCCTGGCCAATCCATGGTGAAACTCAGTCTCTACTAAAAATACAAAATTAGCCAGGCGTGGTGGCACATGCCTGTAATCCCAGCTACTTGGGAGGCTGAAGCGGGAGAATCACTTGAATCTGGGAGGCGGAGGTTGCAGTGAGCCAAGATCATGCCATTGCACTGCAGCCTGGGCAACAAGAGCAAAACTCCATCTCAAAAAAAAAAAAAAAAAGAGCTTTTTTGTGGTGGAACTAACAGCAGAGTACACAGACAACCCACAGAGTGGGAAAAACATCTTCACAATCTGTACATCTGGCAAGGGACTAATATCCAGAATCTACAATGAACTTGAACAAATCAACGATAAGAAAACAAACAATCCCATCAAAAAGTGGGCTAAGGACATGAATAGACAAGTCTGAAAAGAAGATAGACGAGGCCAGCAAACACGAAAAATGCTCCACATCGCTAATGATCAGGGAAACGCAAATCAAAACCACCATGCGATACCACCTTACTCCTGCAAGAACGGCCATCATCAAAAAAACGGTGGATGCCCGTGACTACTAGTGGACACAGTGAACGGGGAACACTTCCCCGCAGCTGGTGGGAATGTAAACAAAACCGCCATGGAAGACGGTGTGCAGATTCCTCAAGGAACTCAAAGTCGAAGTCCCTACCATTTGATCAAGTAAACCCTCTGCTGGGGATCTACCCAGAGGAAGAGAGGTCATTCTGCAGAAAAGTTGTTTGCACATGCGTGTTTATAGCAGCAACATCTGCCATTGCAGAAACGTGGCACCAATCCACATGCCCACCAATCAACGAATGGATAAAGAAACTGTGGATAGGCACGATGGCTCACACCTGTAATCCCAGCACTTTGGGAGGCCGAGGCAGGTGGATCACGAGGTTGAGAGATCGAGACCATCCTGGTCAACATGGTGAAACCCCGTCTCTACTAAAAATACTGGGCGTGGTGGTGTGCGCCTGTAATCCCAGCTACTCGGGAGGCTCAGGCAGGAGAAGTGCTTGAACCTGAGAGCTGGAGGATGCAGTGAGTCAAGATCATGCCACTGAACTCCAGCCTGGCAGGGGAGCAAGACTCCATCTCAAAAAAAATTTATAAAAAAGGAAAAATAGAAAGAAAAAACTGGATATATATACAATAAGAATACTACTAAGCCATAAAAAGGAATGAATGAATGGCATTCACAGCAATGTGGATGGAACTGGAGACCATTATTCTAAGTGAAATGAGTCAGGAATGGAAAATCAAACATCGTATGTTCTCACTCATAAGTGGGAGCTGCGCTATGAGGATGCAAAGGCAGAAGAATGATAGGATAAGAGGCCGGGTGCAGTGGCTCACACCTGTAATCCCAGCACTTTGGGAGGCTGACGTGGGCGAATCACAAGGTCATGAGTTCGAGACCAGCCTGGCCAATATGGTGAAAGCCTGTCTCAAAAATAATAATAATAAAAGAAAAAGAGCAGGGCCCGGTGGCTCATGCCTGTAATCCCAGCACTTTGGGAGGCCAAGGTGGGTGGATCACGAGGTCAAGAGATCGAGACCATCCTGGTCAACATGGTGAAACCATGAAACCCCATCTCTCCTAAAAATGCAAAAAATTAGCTGGGCATGGTGGCGCGTGCCTGTAATCCCAGCTACTCAGGAGGCTGAGGCAGGAGAATTGCCTGAACCCAGGAGGCGGAGGTTGCGGTGAGCTGAGATTGCGCCATTGCACTCTGGCCTGGGTAACAAGAGCGAAACTCCGTCTCAAAAAAAAAAAAAAACAAAGAAAAGAAAAAAAGAATGATACAATAGACTGTGGGGACTCAGGGGGAAAAGGTGGAAAGGGGATGAGGGATAAAAGACTGCAAATAAGGCCAGGCACAGTGGCTCATGCCTGTAATCCCAGAATTTTGGGAGGCCGAGGCAGACAGATCATCTGAGGTCAGGAGTTCAAGACCAGGCAGATTAACATGGAGAAACCCCGTCTCTACTAAAAATACAAAATTAGCTGGGCATGGTGGTGTGGGCCTGTAATCCCAGCTACTTCGGAGGCTGAGGCAGGAGAATCACTTGAACCCGGGAGGCGGAGGTTGCACTGAGCCAGGATGGCAACACTGCACTCCAGCCTGGGCAATAGAGCAAAACTCTGTCTCAAAAAATAAGACTTCAAATAGGCTGCAGTGTACACTGCTTGGGTGATGGTGCACCAAAGTCTCACAAATCACCACTATAAACTTGCTCATATAACCAAACTCCACCTGTTCCCATAACCTATGGAAATAAAAAACATTTCAAGAAAAACTCAAATAGGCCATGATTGGTGGCTCATGCTTGTAATCCCAGCATTTAGGGAGACCAAGGTAGGAGGATCACTTGAACCCAGGAGTTCAAGACCAGCCTGGGCAACACAGTTAAACTCCATCTTTACAAAAAAAAAAGTAATGGAAAAAAGTTCAAATAAATAATTACAGACCTGTGTGCTGGCTCATGCCTGTAATCCTAGCACTTTGAAAGAACAAGGTGGGCAGATCACCTCAGGTTGGGAGTTTGAGACCAGCTGGCCAACATGCTGAAACCCTGTCTCTACCTAAAATACAAAAATTAGCTCAACGTTGTGGCACACCACTGTAATCCCAACACTTTGTGAGGCTGAGGTGAGTGGATCACTGGAGATCAGGGATTTGAGGGCAGCCTGGACAACATGATGAAACCCTGTCTCTTCTAAAAATACAAAAATTAGCCAAGTGTAATGGTGGGCACCTGTAATCCCAGCTACTTGGGAGGCTGAGGCAGGAGAATGGCTTGAACTCAGGAGGCGGAGGCTGCAGTGAGCTGAGATCACCACACTGCACTCCAGCCTGGGCATCTGGACAACAGAGTGAGACTCGGTTGCAGTGGCTCACTCCTGTAATCCCAGCCCTTTGGGAGGCCAAGGCTGGTGGATCACATCAGGTCAGGAGTTCGAGACCAGCCTGACCAACATGGTGAAACCCTGTCTCTACTAAAAACACAAAAATTAGCTGAGTGTGGTCATGGGTGCCTGTAATCCCAGCTACTTGGAAGGCTGAGGCAGGAGAATCTGTTGAACATGGGAGGTGGAGGCTGCAGTGATCTGAGATCGCACCACTGCACCCCAGCCTGGATGACAAAAGCAAAATTCTGTCCAAAAAAAAAAAAAGCGAAGTAAAAGGAAAGAATTAGAAAATCACCATGTTGCAAAAGCCAGAAAACACACTGATGTAGACGGCGATCATCTACAGGTACCATAAAACATAGGTGAGGCCAGGCGTGGTGGCTCATGCCTGTAATCCCAGCACTTTGGGAGCCCAAGGTGGGTAGATCACCTAAGGTCAGGAGTTCCAGACCAGCCTGGCTAAGATGGTGAAACACCGTTTCTACTAAAAATATAAAAATTAGCTGGGCGTGGTGGTGGGCGCCTGTAATCCCAGCTACTAGGGAGGCTGAGGCAGGAGAATTCCTTGCATCCAGGAGGCAGAGGTTGCAGTGAGCTGAGATTGCGCCACTGCACTCCAGCCTGGCACCTGGTGACAGAGCAAGACTCTGTCTCAAAAAAAAAAAGGGACGGTGACTGTTCTAGGACAGGTGGCACTGTTGATGTTTGGGGTGAAACCCTTCTTTGCGGTAGGGACTGTCCTGCGTTTCGTAGGGTGAAACCCTTCTTTGCGGTAGGGACTGTCCTGCGTTTCGTAGGGTGAAACCCTTCTTTGCGGTAGGGACTGTCCTGCGTTTCCTAGGTTGTTGGGCAGCAACCCTGGCTTCCGCCCACCAGATGTAGCATCCTCCACACGTGACCTCCAGCTATGAGCACCGAAAGTGCATCCAACATCATCAAATGTTCCTGCAAGTAAAAAATAAAAATTTAAGTTAAAAAAAAATCATGGCTGCACACAGTGGCTCACTCCTGTAATCCCAGCACTTTGGGAGACTGAGGCAGGTGAATCACGTGAGATCAGGAGTTCCAGACTGCCCTGGCCAACATGACCAAACCCTGTCTCTACTAAAAATGCAAAAATTAGCCAGGTGTGGTGGTGGGTGCCTGTAATTTCAGCCACCCAGGAGGCTGAGGCAGGAGAATTGCTTTAACCCAGGAGGCGGAAGTTGCAGTGAGCCAAGATTTCGCCATTGCACTCCAGCCTGGGCAACAGAATGAGACTCCATCTCAAAAAAAAAAAAAAAAAAAAAACTATAAAAGAAGAAGGGCCGGGAGCAGTGGCTCACGCCTGTAATCCCAGCACTTCAGGAGGCCGAGGTCAGGAGTTCCATGCCAGCCTGGCCAACATGACAAAACCCCGTCTCTAATAAAAATGTAAAAACTTAGCCAGGCATGGTGGTAAGTGCCTATAATCTCAGCTACTCGGGTGGCTGAGGCATGAGAATAGCTTGAACCCAGGAGGTGGAGGTTGCAGAGAGTCAAGATTGCATCACTGCACTCCAGCCTGGACAACAGAGCGAGACTCCATCTCCAAAAAAAAAAAATTAAAAATTAAAAAAGATGGTGGCTCCTGCCTGTAATCCCAGCACTTTGAGAGACTGAGGCAGGCGGATCACCTGAGGTCAGGAGACCAGCCTGGCCAACATGACGAAACCTTGTCTCCACTAAAAATGCAGATTACCCGGTGTGGTGGCACATGCCTGTAATCGCTTGAACCTGGGAGGTAGAGGTTGCAGTGAGTTGAGATCATGCCATTGCACTCCAACCTGGGCAACAAGAGTGAAACACTGTCTTTTATTCTTTTTTAAAAAAAATATTTTTAAAAGCCTACAGCACCCAGTATTCCAGGGCGGTCTCCCATCCAAGTACTAACCAGGCCCGACCCTGCTTAGCTTCCAAGATCAGACGAGATCGGGCACATTCAGGGTGGTATGGCCGTAGACAAGAGTGAAACACTGTCTAAAAAAAAAAGAAAAAAAGAAAGAAATCAATAATCCAAAAGTATAATAGGCGAGGGAGGTCACCAGAGAGTAAAGAGGAAAGTAATGAGTCTACTAATGATTCTTAAACACATGGGACTTTGCTCTGCCTCCCTTGTGGTCAGGAAAATGCAAATTTTCTCTACTCTTGAGATACTATTTTTCACCTGTCATGTTGGCAGGAACTCAGAGTTCGATGACACAGTCTGTTGGTAAGGCTGTAGGACAACAGAACTCTCACCCATTGCTAGAGAGAGTGTGAATTGCTCTCACACCTGAGGGGGAGTATTTGGCAATACGTGTGAAAATTACAAATGCGGCCAGGCGCGGTGGCCCACGCCTGTAATCCCAGCACTTTGGGAGGCCGAGGCGGGTGGATCACGAGGTCAAGAGATCGAGACCATCCTGGTCAACATGGTGAAACCCCGTCTCTACGAAAGATACAAAAAATTAGCTGGGCATGGTGGCGCGTGCCTGTAATCCCAGCTACTCAGGAGGCTGAGGCAGGAGAATTGCCTGAACCCAGGAGGCGGAGGTTGCGGTGAGCCGAGATCGCGCCATTGCACTCCAGCCTGGGTAACAAGAGCGAGACTCCGTCTCAAAAAAAAAAAAAGAAAAAAAAATTACAAATGCACCCAGTCTTTGAGCCAGAAATCCTGCGTTGGGGAATTTATCCACAGACACACTTGCACATGTGTAAAATGATGTTGTAGGAGGCTCCGTATGCTGATGTCAGCCTAAGAACAAACAGATGGAAAAGATGTCCATCTCTGAGGGTGAAATTAACTACGATAGAGCATTCCACCACAGCATGCTATGCAGCTGTGAAAAGTAAAACGTAACAAGGATGCAGCCGGGTGCGGCGGCTCACACCTGTAATCCCAGAACTTTGGGAGGCCAACGTGAGTGGGTCACCCGAGGTCGGGAGTTTGAGACCAGTCTGGCCAACATGGAGAAACCCCATCTCTACTAAAAATACAAAATTCGCCGGGCGTGGTGGGACCTGCCTGTAATCCCAGCTACTTGGGAGGCTGAGGCAGGAGAATCACCTGAACCTGGGAGGCGGAGGTTGCGTTGAGCCGAGATCACACCATTGCACTCCAGCCTGGGCAACAGGAGTGGAACTCCTTCTCAAAAAAAGAGGGTTTCTTTTTGTTTTTTTTTTTTTTTTAGAAACAAGGTCTTAGTATGTGGCCCAGGCAGGTCTCAGTTGTTTTTTTGTTTTTTGTTTTTAGACGGGGCCTTACTCTGTCGCCCAGGCTGAAGTGCAGTAGTGCTATCCCAGCTCATTGCATCCTTGACCTCCTTGGGCTCAAGTGATCCTCCTGCCTCAGCCTCCCAGAGTAGCTGAAACCACAGGTACATACCACCACGCCCAGCTAGGTTTTGTATTTTTTGCAGAGACAGGGTCTCACCACATTGCCCAGGTTGGTCTTAAAACTCCTGAGCTCAAGCAATCTGCCTGAATTAGCCTCTCAAAGTCCTAGGATTATAGGCATGAGCCATTGGGCTTTTTTTTGTTTTTTTTTTTTTTGAGAAGGAGTTTTGCTTTTGTTGCCCAGGCTGGAGTGCAATGGTGCGATCTCGGCTCACCGCAACCTCTGCCTCCCAGGTTCAGGTGATTCTGCTGCCTCAGCCTCCTCAGTGGCTGGGATTCCAGGCACGCACCACCATGCCTGGCTAATTTTATGTTTTTAGTAGACATGGGGTTTCTCCATGTTGGCCAGGCTGGTCTTAAACTCCCGACCTCAGGTAATCCTCCTGCCTCAGCCTTCCAAAATGCTAGGAGTACAAGCGTGAGCCACCTTGCCTGGCAAAAAAATGTTTTTAACACACTGGCCAAGCACAATGGCTCACGCCTGTAATCCCAGCACTTTGAGAGGCTAATGCAGGCAAAGTACTGGGATTATAGGCATGAGCCACCATGCCTGGCCTCCAGACAGGTCTTGAATTCTGGGCTCAAGCAACCCTCCTGCCTCAGTCTCCAAAATGCTGGGATTACAGGCATGAGCCACCAAGTTCAGCTTCAAAGACTTTTTCCTAGTGAGATCACATTCATAGCTCTCGGGGTTTAGTACGTGGACACAGATTTCTGCAGATCACCATTTTACACACGCCACTGACTTGAGTGCTAAGGAGAATGCTTAGGACTTTATAGAATTTCAGCAGAGTCCCTAAGAGCCTCGCGAAGCAGGTATACGTACCATCTCCATCTTCACAACTAACTCAGCGAGGCATAGGGTCTTGCCCAAGGACACACAGGAACAGAGATTTGAACCCAGCTATGTCAGGCCCAAAACTCTGATTCTATGTGAGACACAAAAGAGGCTCTGTGAGACACAAAAGAGGCTCTGGGCTGGGTGCAGTGGCTCACACCTGTAATGCCAACACTTTGGGAGGCTGAGGTGGGTGGATCACCTGAGGTCAAGAGTTCAAGGCCAGCCCAGCCAACATGGTGAAACCCCATCTCTACTAAAAATACAAAAATGAACCAGGCATGGTAGTGCATGCCTGTAATCCTAGCTGCTCGTGAGGCTAGGGCACATGAATAGCTTGAATCCTGGAGACGGAGGCTGCGGTGAGCCAAGATTGGGCCACTGCACTCCAGCCTGAGCGACAGTGAGATCTTGTGTCAAAATGAAAAAAAAAAAGAGGCTTCTGGTTTGGGGCCTGTCAGCTGAGTCAGGCAGGCAGCAAATGTTTCCTCAATGTCTGTTTTTCCCCAGCCCCCGGGCCAGGCGCTGGGAATGCAGGAGAAAAGGGCAGGAGGGTATCTCCCTGCAGGAGGTTGGAGGGGAAGAGAGTATTACTCATCAGCCCGTTAGATGCCGTACAATCAGAGGTAATCTCTGCCTCCAGAACATTGCAGTTGACCCGTGACACCCACAGCAGCCCACTGGGGCCAGGAGTTTGTGACACAGGAAAGGACAAAGAGATAAAATTCTAATCCAAACGGAACGTACCCAGTAGAAATAACATTTAAACAGGACTTTCTTCATGGCGATTGCAAAAATTTGACTCAGTCATTAAATCTTTCCCATTTGCAAGTGAGGAAACCAAGGCACAGAGGGGTTAAGTGACTTGGTCAAGGTCACACAGCAGGAAAGAGGAAGGGTCAGAATTTGAAGCCAAGCCGGCCCCTCTTACCAGAGTCCTTGTTTTTGCCATGTTTTAAGTCAAGGTGAAATTGACATAATGTAGCCAGGCCTGGTGGCTCATGCTTGTATTCTCTGGGAGGCCAAAGTGGGAGAATCACTTGAGATCAGGAGTTCGAGATCAGCCTGGGCAACATAGTCAGGCCTCATCTTTAAAAAAAGAAAAGGCGGATCAAAGCGGCTCACACCTGTAATCCCAGCACTTTGGGAGGCCAAGGCAGGCAGATCACTTGAGGTCAGCAGTTCGAGACCAGCCTGGTCAACAGGGTGAAACCCTGTCTCTACTAAAAATATAAAAATTAGCCAGGTATGGTGGTGGGTGCCTATAATCCCAACTACTTGGGAGGCTGAAGCAGGAGAATTGTTTGAACCTAGGAAGCAGAAGTTGCAGTGAGCTGAGAGATAGCACCACAGCACTCTGGCCTGGGTGACGGAGTGAGATTCCATCTTAAAAAGAAAAAAGTTGAGGCACGCTGGCTTGCGCCTGTAATCCCAGCACTTTGGGAGGCTGAGGTGGGCAGATCACTTGAGGTCCAAAGTTTGAGACCAGCCTGGACAACATGAAGAAACCCCGTCTCTACTAAAAATACAAAAATTAGCCAGGTGTGATGGCGGGCACCTGTAGTCCCAGCTACTCCGGAGGCTGAGGCAGGAGAATCACTTGAATACAGGAGGCAGACGTTGCAGTCAACCAATATTGCCCCACTGCACTCCAGCCTGGGTGACAGAGAGAGACTCTGTCTCCAAAAAATAATAAAATAAACCATTGAAATACTATATATACACACATGTTCAGAGCATCATTATTCACAATAGCCAAAAGGTGCAAACAACCCACATGTCCACCCACAGATGAAAAAACACGTGTTTCAGCCATATGATGGAACATTATTGAGACATAAAGATAAAGGAGGCCAGGTGCCATGCTCACGCCTGTAATCCCAGCACTTTGGGAGGCCGGGATAGGTGGATCCCTTGAGGCCAGGAGTTCAAGACCAACATGGTGAAACCCTGTCCCTACTAAAAATACAAAAATTATCCGGGCATGGTGGTGGGTGCCTGTAATCCCAGCTACTTAGGAGGCTGAGGCAGGAGAATTGCTTGAACCCAGGAGGCGGAGGTTGTAATGGGCCTGGTGGCTCACACCGATAATCCCAGCACTTTGGAAGGTTGAGGTGGGTGAATCACGAGGTCAGGAATTCAAGACCTATCTGGCCAAGATGGTGAAACCACATATATACTAAAAATACAAAAATTAGCCATGCGTGGTGGCAGGCGCCTATAATCTCAGCTTCTTGGGAGGCTGAGGCAGAGAATTGCTTGAACCCAGGAGGCAGAGGTTGCAGTGAGCCGAGATCGCGCCACTACACTCCAGCCTGGGTGACAGAGAAAGACTCCGTCTAAAAAAAAAAAAAAAAAAAAAAAAAAAGGTCAGAAGCACTGCTCCATGCCATGATGTGGAAGAGCCTCAAAAATATAATGCTGAGTGAGAGGAGCCAGACATGTACATGACTCTACTTACGTGAAATGTCCAGAAAAGGCAAATCCAGAGACAGAAAGTACATTACTGGTAGCCAGGGGCTGGGGAGAGGAGGAATGAGGTGCGGCTGCTTTCTGCGTATGGGTCCCCTCAGGAGTGATAACAACGTTTTGGCACTGGATACAGATGGTGGTTGCACAGCACTGTGACTGTACTAACCGCTATTGAATTGTGCAATTTAACGTGGTTCATTCTATGTAGTGTCTTTTTCTTTTTCTTTTTTTTTTTTTTTGAGATGGAGTCTCACTCACTCTGTCACCAGGCTGGAGTGCAGAGGCGCGATCTCTGCTCTCTGTAACCTCCGCCTCCTGGTTCAAGTGATACTCCCACCTCAGCCTCCCTAGTAACTGGGATTAGCCATCATGCCTGGCTAATTTTTTTTTTTTTTTTTTTTTTGAGATGGAGTTTTGCTCTTGTTACCCAGGCTGGAGTGCAATGGTGTGATCCCGGCTCACCGCAACCTCCGCCTCCTGGGTTCAAGCAATTCCTCTCCCTCAGCCTCCCGAGTAGCTGGGATTACAGGCACACGCCACTGTGCCCAGCTAATTTTTGTATTTTTTAGTAGAGACGGGGTTTCACCATGTTGACCAGGATGGTCTTGATCTCTTGATCTCGTGATCCACCCACCTCAGCCTCCCAAAGTGCTGGGATTATAGGCATGAGCCACCACGCCTGGCTCAAATTTTTGTACTGTTAGCAGAGACGGGGTTTCACCACATTGGCCAGTCTGGTCTTGAACTTCTGACCTCAATCGATCTGCCCGCCTTCGCAGTCCAAAGTGCTGAGATGACTGGCGTGAGCCACTGTGCCTGGTCACTCCCACTACATTTACATTATGGTGAGTTGTGTGGTTATCTCAGTATACAATTACAGTATAATGATAATAGAAACTAAATGTACGATAAATGTGATATGCTTGAATCATCCCAAAACCATGCCCCGTCCCCACTCCATCCATGGAAAAATTGTCTTCCACGAAACTGGTTTCTGGTGTCAAAAACATTGGGATCGGCTGGGCACCGTGGCTCACGCTCATAATCCCAGTTCTTTGGGAGACCGAGGCTGAGGCGGGGTGGATCACCTGAGGTCAGGAGTTTGAGACCAGCCTGACCAACATGGAGAAACCCCGTCTCTACTAAAATACAGAATTAGCCTGGCATGGTGGCACATGCCTGTAATCTCAGCTACTTGGGAGGCTGAGGCAGGAGAATCACTTGAACCTGGGAGGCAGAGGTTGCCGTGAGCCAAGATTGTGCCATTGCACACCAGCCTGGGAAACAAGAGCGAAACTCCGTCCCCCTGCCCCCCCAAAAAAAGTTGGGATCTCCTGCCTCAGGTCCCCTTTCAGCGCCTCCATTTCCTCATTCTTAATATGGGAATCATCTTAGTCCTGATTTCATAACCCCGTGCTCTTAAAAGTGTGGTTTCTGGGCTGGACGAGGTGTCCCAGGCTGGAGTGCAGTGGCACGATCTCAGCTCACTGTAACCTCTGCCTCCCGGGTTCAAGTGATTCTCCTGCCTCAGCCTCCCGAGTAGCTGGGATTACAGACACGAGCGACCGCACCCGGCCAGAAATGCAGATTCTTAGATATGTTCCAAACCTGTTGAGTCCAGCACGCTTCAAGTAGGACACAAAGATCTGTGTTTTTTTGGTTGTTTTTGACACAGAGTCTCAGTTTGTCACCCAGGCTGAAGTGCAGTGGCACCATCTCAGCTCACTGCAATCTCCATCTCCTAAATTGAAGCAATTCTTGTGCCTCAGCTTCCCGAAGAGCTGAGACTACAGACACAAACATGAGACACACACCTGGCTCATTTTTTGTATTTTTAGTAGAGATGGGGGCAGGTTCACCATGTTGGCCAGGCTGGTCTCGAACTCCTGACCTCAGATGATTTGCCTGCCTCGGCCTCCCAAAGCTGGGATTACAGGTGTGAGCCACTATGCCCGGCCTGATCGCCATTTTAACAAGCCCACCTGAAGGTTCTGAAGCTCACTCACATTTGAGAACCATTGCCTTGGGTTGTTGGGAGAATTAAAGACATTACACAGATATAAAATGCTTTGAACATCTGGGCATGGTGGCTCACATCTGTAATCCCAGCACTGTGGGAGGCCGAGGCAGGCAGATCACCCGAAGTCAAGAGTTTGAGACCAGCCTGGCCAATATGATGAAACCCCATCTCTACTAAAAATACAGAAATTAACCAGGTGTGTGGTAGGTTCCTATAATCCCAGCTACTTGGGAGTCTGAGGCAGGAGAATTGCTTGAACCTGGGAGGCAGAGGTTGCAGTGAGCTGAGATCATGCCATTGGGACTGTTATCTCGCCTGGGTGACGGAGCGAGACTCTGTTTCAAAAACAAATAGGCTGGGTGCGGTAGCTCATGCCTGGAATCCCCGTACTTGGGAGGCCGAAGCAGTCAGATCCAGAGGTCAGGAGTTCGAGACCAGCCTGGCCAGCATGGTGAAACCTCATGTCTACTAAAAATACAAAAAATTAGCTGGGTGTGGTGGCACACGCCTGTAATCCCAGCTACTGGGGAGGGTGAGACAGGAGAATCGTTTGAACCTGGGAGGTGGAGGTTGCAGTGAGCCGAGCCCGCGCCATTGTACTCCAGCCTGGGAGACAGAGCGAGACTCTGTCTCAAAAATAAATAAATAAATAAAATGCTCAGAGCAGTGTGCCTGGCCCCGCAGCACATCCATTCACTGTTATTGTTGTTATTATTCCCTTTGAAGAGGTCCAGGATTCTAACGTTGCGGGCGTCTGTTTGTGTTTTCCTACCCGGCCCATTGGGATTATGCGTTTCTGGTCTCTGCAGAATCAAAGCCTTCTAGCCTCTCTGTCGATGATGATGACAGTGAGCTGGGCCACGTCACCCTGTCCCTTGAGAAAGGTTATCACTTCGTTGGGGACATGAGAAAGGTCGGGTTGGGGGGGCTGTGCCTGTCTCCCCTCTGCTGGGAAAGATAAGGGAGGCACTCAGCTTTCATCAGGCAGTGTTGGGGGGAGCCACGATGTATAAATGGGGGGCCAGGAGGCAGTGGAGACACTGGCCCACTCTTGAATCCAAGGCGTCTCTGTCCATCCAGCATGGCCAGGTACAGGCTGCTGCTGCTCCTGGCGATGTGGGTGCTGACCGGGGAGTTGTGGCCGGGGACCGAGGCCCGGGCAGCACCTTATGGAGTGAAACTCTGCGGCCGAGAGTTCATCCGAGCAGTCATCTTCACCTGTGGGGGCTCCCGGTGGAGGCGATCGGACATCCTGGCCCGGAAAGCTATGGGTGAGGCTGGGGGAAAAGAGGATGTAGGCGGGGAACGGGTGCCCGGATGGGTCCCAGGAGCTAAGGACCGAGATGAGAGGAGGTTGCTGGAGGAGGAGGGTCCCCGCCCTGCCACATCCAGCTAGGGACACCTGCCCAGCCTTGAAACAACGGCTCAGGAGTTAGCAGAGCTGCAGAGCTGGGATGGGGGGTTGCAAGCCATGCATGAGGGCTGTAAGTCGGAGGACGGTCTACTCCTTTCTGAGCACCTGCTATTTGCCAACCAAGCCCTGTGCAAAGCAAAGCTGCTGCCTGTATGCTCCAGAGGTGAGAGTGGGGAGAGCGCCATTCACAAGGACAACGCTCAACCCTTTCCAGCAGGTCATGTGAAGCGTGTGGTACACACATAGCCGGATTTTGCCACCTAATGCGTGACCCTCCCCACAAGTTGGTTTTTCCTCCCATCTCCGAGGGTCTTTTTTTTTTTGAGATGTGATCTCACTCTATTGCCCAGGCTGGAATGCAGTGACCCAATCACTGCTCACTGTAGCCTCAACCTCTCAGGCTCAAGAGATCCTCCTGCCGTAGCCTCCAGAGTAGTGAAGACCACAGGCACCTGACACCACACCTGGATCATTTTTAGAATTTTTTTTTTTTTTTTTTTTTTGTAGAAACAGGGGTCTCAAGGTGGGGCGCAGTGACTCATACCTGTAATCCTAGCACTTTGAGAGGCCGAGGCGGGTGGATCACAAGGTGAAAAGATTGAGACTATCCTGGCCAACATGGTGAAACCTTGTCTCTACTAAACATACAAACATTAGCTGGGCATGGTGGCGGGCACCTGTAGTCCCAGCTACTCAAGAGGCTGAGGCAGGAGAATCCTTTGAACCCGGGAGGCAGAGGTTGCAGTGAGCCGAGATCATGCCACTGCACTCCAACCTGGTGACAGAGCAAGACTCTGTCTCAAAAAGAAAATAAAAGAAAAAGAAAAAAAAAGAAACAGGGGGGTCTCACTATGTGGCCTAGGCTGGTCTCGAACTCCTGGGCGCTAGTGATTGTTCCACCTTGGCCTCCCTAAGTGCTGAGATTAGAGTCTCTGAGTGTATCCTTGAATGGGAGACACAGTTCCTGAACCTTGCAGGATTGAGTGGATGACTACGTCAGAGCAGATTAGGGCAGAGTCTAAGCAGGGTAGAGGCACAGTCTGGGAGGTATCAGGAGAGCCGGGAGAAGAGGAGACCTAGCTTCATGAGGGGCAGGAGCCTGGCAAATCAATAGCTATTCATGACGGTGAGGAGGGTAGGAAAGAGCGTGGACCTAGCAGACACACCACTTGGATTTGGATAGTAGCTTTACAACATAATAGCTATGTGTTCCTGTGCAATTTTTTTTTTTTTTGAGACAGAGTCTCACTCTGTCATCCAGGCTGGAGTGCAGTGGTGCGATCTCAGCTCACTATAACCCCCATTTCCTGGGTTCACGCGATTCTCGTGCTTCAGCCTCCCAAGTAGCTTGGATTACAGGCTTGTGCCACCACACCTCGATAATTTTTGTATTTTTAGTAGAGATGGTGTTTTACCATGTTGGCCAGGCTGGTCTCGAACTCCTGACCTCAGGTGATCCATCCACCTCAGCCTCCCAAAGTGCTGTGATTACAGGCATGAGCCACTGTACCTGGTCATGCAAATTCTTTACTAAGTCCTGCCTTCATGGTCTCCTCTGGAAAATCGGAGTGATAATAACTGCACCCACCTCATCTGGTTTCATTGAGAGGAATAAAGAAATTAACGTGCCGAAGCACTTAAAATGTTGTTTGACACACAGTAAGTGCTCAATACATTGTAATTATCTTTTTTTTTTTTTAGACAGAGCCTTGCTCTGTTGCCCAGGCTGGAGTCCAGTGGCGTGATCACAGCTCACTGCAGCCTCACAGCCTCCACCTCTTGGGCTCAAGCAATTCTCCTGCCTCAGCCTCCTGAGTACCTGGGACTACAGGCTTGCACCACCATGTCCAACTTTTTATTATTTGTAGAGACAGGGTAGTGCTGTGTTGCCCCGGCTGTTCTTGAACTCTTGGCTCTAGTGATTCCCCTGCCTGGGGCCCTGAAGTGCTGGGATTACAAGTGTGAGCCACTGTGCCTGGCCTAAAGAATCATTTTTGAGTGCTTGTCATGCCTCATTGTTCTAAGTTTTAAAAAAAATCGATATTAACTCATTTACTCCTTATAAAGCTTGAGAAGTTTGGAGTAATTATTTTTTTCCACTTTGCAAAAAAGAAAACTGAGGCTCCAAGAAGTAAATTCACTTCCTAAGATTGTGGCTTGGAGAGGCTGGATTCATGCTCGGCCAGCCCAGCTCCCAAATGTACCAGGTCCTCAATTAACAAAGAGTAAGGGAGGCCGGGCGCAGTGGCTCACACCTGTAATCCCAGCACTTTGGGAGGCTGAGGCAGGTGGATAACTGGAGGTCAGGAGTTTGAGACCAGCCTGGCCAACATGGTGAACCCTGTCTCTACTAAAAATACAAAAATCAGCTGGGCCTGGTGGCAGATGCCTATAATTCCATCTACTCTGGAGGCTGAGGCAGGAGAATCACTTCAACCCCAGGAGGTGGAGGTTGCAGTGAGCCCAGATCACGCCACTGCACTCCAGCCTGAGTGACAGAATAAGACTCCGTCTCGAAAAACAATACTACATAAATAAATGACAGGAGAGGAAAGTCAAGCATAGTAAGGTTGAATAATCTGCCTATCCGGTCTGATTTTGATTCCACCAGGACTGGGTGGAATCAAAACTCGGAACTATGTCTGTGAACTATGTCTATGGTTCTGCCACAAGATCAGAGCTAGACCGGCCAGGAGCCAGGACTGTGGGTACAGCGGCAGCTGAGCCCTCAGCACTCACTCTATGCATCTTTTGCAGAAGACAGCTTCCTGGATGCAGACGCTGATGGAGACCATCTGGCAGGCACGCTGGATGAAGCTGTGGGGTCCAGCGAGTGGCTGATCCTGACCAAGTCCCCCCAGGCCTTTTCCAGGGGGCAACCCAGCTGGCAAGGAACCCCCGGGGCTCTTCGGGGCAGCCGAGATGTCCTGGCTGGCCTTTCCAGCAGCTGCTGCAAGTGGGGCTGTAGCAAAAGTGAAATCAGCAGCCTCTGCTAGTCCGAGGGCTGGGCAGCCATGGGCGCCAGGACCAATGCCCCAGTCCTGCCATCCACTAGACCGGTTTCTGGCTGGGAACCTGCCTTTCGAGCCTCACACATTCATTCGTTCATCTGCAAGTCACACAGGCCAGGCACTATGGGCTCAGGCACAGTCCCCCGACTCCACCTGCCTGTCCCCTGAGCAAGCTGTGCCCCTACCTGGCCAAGTGGGGAACCCCTGATCCTGACCCCTGACCTCTCCCCAGCCCAAACCATGTGTTTGCCTGGCTTACACACTGCACTGCTACAACTGGGTCCCGACCCTACCTAGACGGGTCACACGGAGACCCCTGTCCCGTGCCCAGTCCAAACTATGGCCGTTGTCCCCTGGCCAGCTCAGATTAAGCCTCTGTCTCAGTCTGGCCTTTGCACGTTTCTTTTCCTTGCCTTCCAGCCTCTTTCCCTCCAACTGCCCTGCCAGAGTTCCAAGACCATGGACCAGTAAAGGTGGCAGGTGGTCCCCCAGGAGAGCTCTGGACACATTAGAATCTTCCCAAACTCCAATAATAAAAATTTCAAGCCTTTGGCAGAGTGTGTGTGTATGTGTGTGTGTGGCGGGGGGTGGTGTTGGGCGTGGGAAAGATTTCAGGGGGCGCGCGGTACGTCGTACTCCCCCTCGGAGTCCCCCACCCCCAGACGCCTCAGGTCGCCTCTCCACTCCCCCTCAGCAGCCCCAGTCAGGGACTTTCCGTCGCGGGGAAGGGGCGGGGGCCCGGAGCACAAGGTGCGGAGGCGGCCTGCAGGGGTGGCTCAGCTTCCCGTCGCTGCCTCGGGCGCTGTACCCAGAGCTGGGAGCCAAGCGACGCGGTCGCGCGGGCCCGGCAGGGCTAGGCCGGACTCGGGGCGGGCGGAGGGCGCCATGCGGGGAGGCAGGGGCGCCCCTTTCCGGCCGCGGCCGCTGTCCAGGCTGGCGCTGCTGCCTCTGGTGTGGATGCTTTTCCAGCGGACAGGTCCCCAGGGTGAGTGCTGGAGGGAGCTCGAGACCCGGGCGCAGCCGCTGCGCTCCCGCGAAGGCGCCGATGCTCTAGGGTGAGCCACGCCGTTTGCAGAGCGAGCAGCGGAGGTGCAGGCGACATTCTGCTCCTCCCGCGGTAGGGACCCTGCGACACTGGGGAATGGGCGGCAGCGAGGTCGAACCGGAGCCCCGGGGCGGGGTGGGGGAGCTCTCTGGGTGGTTACAGGATGTGGCGAGCACGGGAAAAGGAGGGTTTTGCCTGGAGCCCGGGGAGGGGTGCCTAGCGCCCCCCTTCCTGCTGGCTGCTCTTTTCCCTAAGCGGCCCCCGACCTTGCAATTGTCAGAAGTCCAAGTTCTGGGGTATGCAGGCAGAAGGGGGGATTTCGATCCCCTTCCCTGAGACCCTCTGCCTCCCTCTCCAGGCAGCGCCGGGCCACTGCAGTGCCACGGAGTTGGGCCCTTCGGCGACTTGAACTGCTCATGGGAGCCTCTTGGGGACCTGGGAGCCCCCTCCAAGTTACACGTCCAGAGCCAAAAGTAGTGAGTACAGGGAGGCGATGTGGGGAAACTGAGGCTTTGAAGGTGGCCGCGCAGGTTCCAGGCTGCTTGGTGAAACCCTGTCTATACTAAAAATGCACACACAAAGTTAGCGGGGGGTGGGGGGCGGGAGCCGGGGTGATGACTGGGCCTGTAGTCCCTGGTACTCAGGAGGCTGAGGCAGGAGAATCGCTTGAACCCGAAAGGCAGAGGTTGCGGTGAGCCGAGATCCGACACTGCACTCCAGCCTGGGGGACAGAGGGAGACTCTGCCTCAAAAAAAAAAAAAAAAAAAGAAAAGTCCCAGGAATCTGCCCCCTCCCCCAATACTCTGAAGCCCTTCAATTCTACTGTCCCTCCTCATTTCTTTTTTTCTTTTTGAGATGGAGTCTAGCTCTGTCGCTTAGGCTGGAGTGCGATGGCACGATCGGGGCTCACTGTAAACTCCACCTCCCAGTTCAAACTGATTCTCCTGCCTCAGCCTCTAGTGGGACTACAGGTGGCTGCTACCAGGCCTGGCTAATTTTTTGTATTATTAATAGAGACAGGGTTTCACCATGTTTGCCAAGCTAGTCTTGAACTCCTGACCTCAGGTGATCCATCCCCCTCAGCCTCCCAAAGTGTTGGGATTACAGGTGTGAGCCACCGTGCCCGGCCCTCATTTCTTTGCTGTGTCACCCTGGGCAAGTCACTTTCCCTATTTGAGTGTCCTTTTCATTTCTCTATTAAATGCCAATCATAGGGCCAAGTGAGGTGGCTCGTGCCTGACATCCCAGCATTTTGGGAGGCTGAGGTGGGAGGATCTTTTGAGCCCAGGAGTTCAAGAGTTCAGAGTTTTAGAGAGCCTGTCTCTTAAAAAAATAAAATATAATAAAAATAAAGGGAAATAGGCCAGGCACGGTGGCTCATGCCTATAATCCCAGCACTTTGGGAGCCAGAGGTGGGCACATTACTTGAGGTCAGGAGTTCAAGACCAGCCTGGCCAACATCGTGAAACCCCATCTCTACTAAAAATACAAAAATTAGCCAGTGTGTTGGTGCATGCTTGTAATCCCAGCCACTCGGGAGGCTGAAGTGGGAGGATCACTTGAACCCAGGAGGCAGAGGTTGTAGTGAGCCGAGATGGTGCCACTGCACTTCAACCTGGGTGACAGGCTGAGACTCTGTCTCAAAAACCTTATAAAAGGGAAGTAATAATGGAACCTGCTTCGGAAGGTTGAGTCTGAGTATTTAAAGAGTTAGGTGCTTGGCAAGGAGAAAAATGCTTCATAATGGGAAGCTGTTTTTATTGCTGTGTGACTTAGGCAACTCACCTAACCTCTCTGAGCATGCAAAAAGATTATTCAGTGTGGTGCTGGGGATGCCACAATGAAAGAGGTAGACAGAAAGCCCTGCCCTCATGGGGCCCACAGTTGGACCTTCATAACGTTCCTTCATAATGAATCATACCTGGAAACTCATAATTTCTTTTTCTTTTTTTTTTTGAGACGGAGTTTCACTCTCGTTACCCAGGCTGGAGTGCAATGGCGTGATCTCGGCTCACCGCAACCTCCGCCTCCTGGGTTCAGGCAATTCTCCTGCCTCAGCCTCCTGAGTAGCTGGGACTACAGGCACGCGCCACTGTGCCCAGCTAATTTTTTGTATTTTTAGTAGAGATGGGGTTTCACCATGTTGACCAGGATGGTCTCAATCTCTTGACCTTGTGATCCACCTGCCTTGGCCTCCCAAAGTGCTGGGATTACAGGCGTGAGCCACCGTGCCTGGCTTCTTTTTTTTTTGAGATGGAATCTTGCTCTGTTGCTCAGGCTGGGGTGCAATGGCACAATCTCGCCTCACTGCAACCTCCACCTGCTGTGTTCAAGCGATTCTCTTGCCTCAGCTTCTTAAGTAGTTGGGATTTCAGGGGTGTGCCATCATGCCTGGCTAGTTTTGTGTTTTTGTGGAGACGGGGTTTCACCATGTTCATCAGGCTGGTCTCTAACTCCTGACCTCGGGTGATTTACCTGCCTTGGCCTCCTAAAGTGCTGGGATTATAGGCGTGAGCCAACGCACCCAGCAGAAACTCATAATTCCAAATTGGGCTAAGTGAAGGAAGAGGGAAAGGGTCAACAAAAGATAAGAATGGAGGACAGAGGTCCTGGGTTTTATTAAGATTATTTGTGACAGTAGTGGTTAAAATATACACAGGCTGGGCGCAGAGGCTCATGCCTGTAATCCCAGCACTTTGGGAGGCTGAGTTGGGTGGATCACCTGAGGTCAGGAGTTGGAGACCAGCCTGGCCAACATGGTGAAATCCCCACTCTACTAAAAATACAAACATTAGCCAGGCATGGCGGCGAGCTCCTGCATTCCCAGCTATTGGGAAAGATGAGGCAGGAGGATCGCTGGAACCTAGGAGGCAGAGGTTGTAGAGAGCTGAGATTGCACCACTGCACTCCAGCCTGGGTGACAGAGGAAGACTCTGTCTCAAACAAACAAACAAACAAACAAATAATGCAACATAAAATTCACGATCTTTCCAAATTTTCTGCAGGCGCAGGGTCTTACTCTTACTCCTGCCACCCAGGCTGCAGTGCAGTGGGACAATCACAGCTCACTGCAGCCTCGACATCCCAGGCTCAGGTGATCCTCCCACCTCAGCCTCCCAAATAGCTGAGACTATAGGCACGCACCACCACAGCCAGCAAATGTTTTTATATATTTTTAGTAAACACAGGGTTTTACCATGTTGCTCAAGCTGGTCTCAAACTCCTGGGTTCAAGAGCTCCACCTCCCTCGGCCTCCCAAAGTGCTGGGATTACAGGCGTGAGTCACCATGCATGGCCAAAATCTACAATCTTAACCATTTTTAAGTGTACAGTTCAGTGACATTAAGTACCTTCCCATGGTGCTATCCTGCCTACCATTCACCTCCAGAGGGGGGCCTAGATTTTTTTTTTTTTTTGGAGGTTTGCTCTTGTTGCCCAGGCTGGAGTGCAGTGGCGCAATCTCAGCTCACCACAACCTCTGCTTCCAGGGTTCAAGTGATTCTCCTGCCTCAGCCTCCCGAGTAGCTGGGGTTACAGGCACGCGCCACCACGCCCAGCTAATATTTTGTATTTTTAGTAGAGATGGTGTTTCACCTTGTTGGCCAGATGGTCTCGATCTCTTGACCTTGTGATCTTCCTGCTTTGGCCTCCCAAAGTGCTGGGATTACAGGCGTGAGCCACCGCACCTGGCCTTAAGTTTTTTGTTTTGTTTTGTTTTGAGATGGAGTTTTGCTCTTGTTACCCAGGCTGGAGTGCAATGGCGTGATCTCGGCTCACTGCAACCTCCGCCTCCTGGGTTCAGGCAATTCTGCCTCAGCTTCCTGAGTAGCTGGGACTACAGGCGTGTGCCACCATGCCCAGCTAATTTTTGTATTTTTAGTAGAGACGGGGTTTCACCATGTTGACCAGGATGGTCTCGATCTCTTGACCTCATGATCCACCTGCCTCGGCCTCCCACAGTGCTGGGATTAGAGGCGTGAGCCACCGCGCCCGGCCCAAAAGTTTATTCTTAAATGTACAACACCTTCAAGACAAATCCAGCTATTGGTGGCAAAAAATGTTCTGGCAGGGAATACAGATGTTTAAATACAGATGAAATAAAGGGTCACCGTGTCCTCAGGCACAGGAATGGCTCACTTTTTGCCACATTTCTTAATTCCACCTGTGGCCAAGGGCCCCTTTCCCGTGGTCTTCCATTTCAGATCCTCGAGTTTCTTGTGTTCCTCTTTCTGTTTCTGTCTGAAAGCCTCACCTCCTCGTCCATCTCTTTGGCCTGCCTCTTAGGCTGTTGCAGGGGAGTTTTCTTGTCTTCCTCATCTTCCCCCTAATTTTGTATTTTCAGTAGAGACAGGGGTTTCTTCATGTTGGTCAGGCTGGTCTTGAACTCCTGACCTCAGGTGATCCACCCGCCTTGGTCTCCCAAAGTGCTGGGATTACAGGTGTGAGACACCGTGCCCGGCAGGGGCCTAGTTTTAATTGGTGCAGGGAGGGGGAGTCAGAGAAGGTCCCTCTTTCTATTTTTATTTTAGTTTTATTGATTTATGTATTTAGAGAAGAGGTCTTGCTCTGTCACCCAGGCTGGAGTGCAGTGGTGCCATCATAGTTCCTCGCAACCTCAAACTCTTGGCCTCAAGCCATTTCCCTCCTCGGCCTCCCCAGTAGCTGGAACTACAGCCATGCACCACCATGACCAGCTAATTTTTAAAAATGTTCTGTAGTGGTAGCTCATGTCTGTAATCCCAGCAATTTGGGAGGCCAAGGCGGGAAGATGGCTTGAGCCCAGGAGTTGGAGACTAGCCTGGGCAACATAGTGAGACCCATCTCTATTAAAAAAAAAAAAGAAAGAAAAGAAAAGGCCAGGCCTAGTGGCTCACGCCTGTAATCCCAGCACTTTGGGAGGCCAAGGCAGGCGGATCATGAGGTCAGGAGTTTGAGACCAGCCTAACCAACATGGTGAAACCCCATTTCTACTAAAAAGACAAAATTAGCCGGGTGTGGAGGCACATGCCTGTAGTCCTAGCTACTCGGGAGGCTGAGACAGGAGAATCACTTGAACCTGGGTGGCAGTGTTTGTCTTTCCGTGTCTTATTTCACATAACATAACGTTCTCCAGTTCCATCCACGCTGTTACAAATGACGGGGTATCCTTTTGTTTTCTGAGACAGTTTTGCTCGTTGCCCAGGCTGGAGTGCAATAGCACAATCTCGGCTCACTGCAACCTCCGCCTCCTGTGTTCAAGCGATTCTTCTGTCTCAGCCTCCTGAGGATCTGGGATTACAGGCGTGTGCCACCATGCCTGGCTAGTTTTCGTGCTTTTAGTAGAGATGGGGTTTCATCCTAGTGGTCAGTTTCATCATATATTGGTCAGGCTGGTCTCAAATTCCTGACCTCCGGTGATCTGCCTGCTTCAGCCTCCTGAAGTGCTGGGATTACATATGTGAGTCACCATGCCTGGCCAAGATTTTCTTTTCTTTCCTTTTTTGAGACAGAATCTCGCTCTTTCACCCAGGCTGGAGTGCAGTGGCATAATCTCAGCTCGTTGCAACCTCTGCCTCCCGGTTCAAGTGATTCTTGTGCCTCAGCCTCCCAAGTAGCTGGCATTACAGGTGCACATCACCACGCCTGGCTAATTTTTGTATTTTTAGTAGAGCTGAGTTTCACCATGTTGGCCAGGCTGGTCTCAAACTCCTGACCTCAAGTGATCCACCTGCCTCGACCTCCCGAAGTGCTGGAATTACAGGTGTGAGCCACCAGGCTCAGTATTCCATTGTATATATATACCACACACAAACACACACGCATACACACATATATATATATATAGAGAGAGAGAGAGAAAGAGACAGAGTTTCCCTCTTCTTGCTCAGGCTGGAGTGCAGTGGCAAGATCTTAGCTCACTGCAACCTCCACCTCCTGGGTTCAAGCGATTCTTCTGCCTCAGCCTCCCGAGTAGCTGGGATTATAGGTGTGCACCACCGCACCTGGCTAATTTCGTATTTTTAGTAGAGAGGGCATTTCCTCATGTTGGTCAGGCTGGTCTCGAACTCCTGACCTCGTGATCTGCCTGCCTAGGCCTCCCAATATATACCACATATTTTTGATCCATGTATCTGGTGATGGACACATTCCATATATTGGCTATTGTGAATAGTGCTGCATTGGGGAGGGCAGACATCCATTGGACAAACTGATTTTATTTACTTTTACTTATTACTTATTTATTTTTACTTTTTTTTTTTTTGAGACAGAGTCTCACTCTGTTGCCCAGGCTGGAGTGCAGTGGCGCCATCTTGGCTCTGCAACCTGCACCTTACTGCAGTCTCTTAGGGTTCAAGAGATCCTCCGGCTTCCCCAGTAGCTGGGCCTATAGGCGTCTGCCAAGACACAGAGCTAATCTTTGTATTTTTAGTAGAAACGGGATTTCACCATGTTGTCCAGGCTGGTCTGAAACTCCTGGCCTCGAGTGATCCGCCTGCTGCAGCCTCCCAAAGAGCTGGGATTACAGGTGTGAGTCAGCACATGTGGCCCCTTCTTACTATTCGTCAAACACAGCAGGCATAGTTCGGCCTCCAGGCCTTTGCACGGTGTTCCCTCTTCTGGGAATGCTGTTTTTCTAGATACTGCATGAGATTCTGTCCTCGTCTCCTTCAGGCCTGTAATCCCAACACTGGGAGGCCAAGGCGGGGGCATCACTTGAGGCCAAGAGTTGGAGACCAGTCTGGTCAACAGAGTGAGAACCTGTCTCTCTCTCTTTCTTTCTTTTTTTTTTTTTGAGCCAGACTTTCACTCTTGTCGCCCAGGCTAGAATGCAATAGCACGATCTCCGCTCATACAACCTCTGCCTCCTAGGTTCAAACTATTCTCCTACCTCAGCCCCCCAAGTAGCTGGGATTACAGACATTTGCCACCATGTCCAACAATTTTGTATTTTTCGTAGAGACAGTTTCTCCATGTTGGTCAGGCTGGTCTCGAACTCCTAACCTCAGGTGATCTGCCCACCTTGGCCTCCCAAAGGGTTGGGACTACAGGTGTGAGCCACCACGCCCGGCTCCTTCTTTTCTTTTCTTTTTTTTTTTGAGACAGAGTTTCGCTCTTGTTACCCAGGCTGGAGTGCAATGGCACGATCTCAGCTCACCACAACCTCCACCTCCTGGGTTCAAGCAATTCTCCTGCCTCAGCCTCCCGAGTAGCTGGGACTACAGGCGTGCACCACCATGCCCAGCTAATTTTTGTATTTTTAGTAGAGACGGGGTTTCACCTTGTTGACCAGTATGGTCTCGATCTCTCGACCTCGTGATCCACTCACCTTGGCCTCCCAAAGTGCTGGGAATATAGGTGTGAGCCATCACGCCAGGCCCTTTTTTTTTTTTTTTTAAGATAGAGTCTTGCTCTTGCTGCCCAGGCTGGAGTGCAATGGCATGATCTTGGCTCACTGCAACCTCCATCTCTTGGGTTCAAGCGTTTCTCCTGCCTCAGCCTCCCAAGTAGCTGGGATTACAGTCACGCACCACCATGCCTGGCTAATTTTTGCAATTTTAGTAGAGACAGGGTTGCGTTTTGCCACATTGGCCAGGCTAGTCTCAAATTCCTGACCTCTTGATCCACCCACCTCAGCCTCCCGAAGAGCTGGGATTACAAGCCTGAGCCACCGCACCCAGCCTCTTTCTCCTTTCGCATATACATATATATGGTTTTGTTGTTGTTGTTGAGACAGGGTCTCACTCTGTCACCCAGGCCTGAGGGCAGTGGCATGATTGCAACTCACTGCAGCCTCAACCTCTTGGGCTCCACTGATCCTCCTATCCCAGCCTCTCAAGTAGCTGGAATCACAGGTGCACACCACCACCCCTGGCTAATTCTTAAAACATTTTTTTGTAGAGATGGGAGTCTCAGTATGTGACTGCTTGAGGCCAAGAGTTAGAAGAGGCCAGCCTGGGCAACATAGCAAGACCCTGTTTCTATAAAAAATTTAAAAATTAGCTGGACACTGTAATGCACACCTGTTATCCCAGCTGTTCTGGAGGCTGAGGTAGGAGAGTCACTGGAGCCTGGGAGGTCAAGTTTGCAGGAGCTCAATGATCTCACCGCTCCAGTCCAGCCTGGGTGACGGAGTGAGGTCGTGTCTCTAAAAAAAAAAGGAAAGAAAAAAAGAGAGGAAAGGGCCAGGCACAGTGACTCACGCCTGTAATCCCAGCTACTTGGGAGGCTGAGGCAGGAGAATCGCTTGAATCTGGGAGGTGGAGGTTGCAGTGAGCCGAGATCACATCATTGCACCTCCTGCCTGGGCAACAAGAGTGAAACTCCATCTCAATTAAAAAATATAAAAATTAAAAATAAAAGAAAGAAAGAGAGAAAAGAAGGAAGGGAGAGAGGGAGAAAGGGAAAGAGAGGAAGAGAAGGAGAGAAAGGAAAAGAAGGGAAAGGGAGGGGTAAGGAAGGAAGGAGAGAAAGAGACAGAAAAAAAAGAGAAAGAAAGAAAGAAAAAGAGAGAGAGAGAAAGAGCAGTTACAACCAGGTACAGTGGTTCATACCTGTAATCCCAGCACTTTGAGAGGCCAAGGCGTGTGGATCACTTGAAGTCAGGAGTTCGAGACCAGCCTAGCCAACATGGTGAACCCCATCTCTAGTAAAAATATATATTTAAAAAATTAGGCATGGTGGCACACACCTGTAATTCTAGCTACTTGGGAGGATGAGGTGGGAGGATCACTTGAACCCGTGAGGCAGAGGTTGCAGTGAGCCGAGATCACACTACATTCCAGCCTGGGTGACTCTGTCTCAAAAGAAAGAAAGAAAGAAAAAGAGCAGTTACTTTTATTACCCTTATTTTGTAGATGAGGAAACTGAGGTGCAGAGAAGATAAGTTACTTGCTCAAGGTCACACAGCTCTGAAGCAGCAGAGGTGGGATTTGAACCCAAGCAGAGCAGGCTGCACACTCTGTCAGTTCAAGGGTGGTAATCCACAGCCCTGGGTCTAGCTGAGCGTCCATCTGATCCCTGCCTCTCTCCTCACAGCCGTTCCAATAAAACCCAGACGGTGGCAGTGGCGGCCGGGCAGAGCTGGGTGTCCATTCCTCGGGAACAGCTCACCATGTCTGACAAACTCCTTGTCTGGGGGACTAAGACAGGCCAGCCTCTCTGGCCTCCCATCTTCGTGAACCTGGAAACCCAAAGTAACATGGTGGGAGGGTGGGGCGCTCTACGTGGGGTGGGTGCTCTTGGAGGGCGCTGCTCGCTACACCCTGGTCTCCCTTTCCCAGTGAAGCCAAACGCCCCCCGGCTGGGTCCTGATGTGGACTTTTCTGAGGATGAACCCCTGGAGGCCACTGTCCATTGGACCCCACCTACGTGGCCATCTCATAAAGTTCTGATCTGCCAATTCCAATACCGAAGATGCCAGGAGGTGGCCTGGACCCTGGTGAGTACTGCGGTCCTTTTCTCCCCATCCTATCTTGGGCAGGGACTGAGGCATCATCCCGGAATCGGAGACCCAGCCCAGGACTCATTCTGTGTCTGCCCCTGGATTTTGTCTGCATGCCACGCAAAAGGCCTGCATGTGCCTCTTGTCCAGCTACAAATCTTCTCCCGTGGCCGGGCGCAGTGGCTCACCGTAATCCCAGCACTTTGGGAGACCAAGGTGGGCAGATTACCTGAGGTCAGGAGTTTGAGACCAGCCCGGCCAACATGGTGAAACCTGGTCTCCACTAAAAATACAAAAATTAGCCAGACATGGTGCTTGGCACCCGTAATCCCAGCTACTTGGAAGGCTGAGGCAGGAAGAATCACTTGAACCCAGGAGGTGGAGGTTGCAGTGAGCCAAGATAGCGCCATTGCATTCCAGCCTAGATGACAGAGCAAGATTCTGTCTCAAAAAAAAGAAAAGAAAAACTCTGTTTCATAGTTGGGAAAGGTCAACCTCAGAGGAGTTAAGCAGTTTTCCCAAGGTCACACAGCAGGGAAGTGGAAGACAAGTTCAGAGCAAGGAGACCCCAGAAGGATACGGGGTACTAGACTTTACGCTTTTTTTTTTTTTGAGATGGAGTCTTGCTCTGTCACCCAGGATGGAGTGCAGCCGTGCGATCTCAACTCAGTGCAACCTCCACCTCCCAGGTTATTTGGGAGGCTAAGGTGGGCGGATTACCTGAGGTCAGGAGTTTGAGACCAGCCTGGCTAACATGGCGAAACACTGTCTCTACTAAAAATATGGAAGTTAGCTGGGCATGGTGATGGATGCCTGTAATCCCAGCTACTTGGGAGGCTGAGTGCCTGTAATCTCAGCACTTTGGGGGCCGAGGCAGGCATACCACAAGGCCAGGAGATCGAGACCATCCTGGTCAGCATGGTGAAACCCCGTCTCTACTAAAAATACAAAAAAATTTAGCCGGGTGTGATGGCGCGTGCCTGTAGTCCCAGCTACTCAGGAGGCTGAGGCAGGAGAATCGCTTGAACCCGGGAGGTGAATGTTGCAGGGAGTCAAGATCGAACCACTGCACTCCAGCCTGGGCCACAGAAGAAGACAGACTCAAAACCAAAACCAAAAATAAAACAACAAAAAAGTTAAGTTCAAGTACCCTTGGCTGAGCCCTGGCCCCATCACGCTCGCCTGTCTTCCCCTAGCTGGAACCGGAGCTGAAGACGGTACCCCTGGCCCCTCTTGAGATCCAAGATTTGGATCTAGCCACCGGCTACGAAGTGCATGGCCGCTGCCGAATGGACAAAGAAGAGGATTTTTTGTGGGGCGAGTGGAGCCCCATTTTGTCCTTCCAGACACCGCCTTCTGGTGAGGATGTCCGGGCTGGCCCCCGATCTGCGCCCCTCCCACCCCCGGAACTCTGTCCAAGCTGGTCTTGCTCATTTGTTCCCCGGTTTTCTCAACCTTGCCAGCTCCAAAAGATGTGTGGGTGTCAGGGAACCTCTGTGGGACGCCTGGAGGAGAGGAACCGTTGCTTCTATGGAAGGTGAGCCTCAGGGACCAGCTACATTTCTCTGTACGTGTCAGGAAACCCCTAAATAACAATGACATAAGGCCAGGCAAGGTGGCTCACGCTTGTAATCCCAGCACTCTGGGGGGCTGCTGTGGGTGGATCACTTGAGCTCAGGAGTTCGAGACCAGCCTGGCCAACATGGTGAAAACTGTCTCGACTAAAAATATAAAAATTAGCCAGGTGTGGTGGTACGTGCCTGTAATCCCAGCTACTTGGGAGGCTGAGGCAGGAGAATTGCTTGAACCCGGGAGGTGGAGGTTACAGTGAGCCAAGATCACGCCACTGCACTCCAGCTTGGACGAGAGTGAAATACCCTCTAAAAACAAACAAAAAAAAGACACAAGACAGAGTTGACCGTGCCACACCATTGAGGTTGCTTCAGAGATTCAAGGACAGGTTGCTAGAGTGGTCAGCAACAGGGTGGGGCATGGAGCAGGTTGCTACCAACGTCACCTGCTTCGGAGAGGTCCGAGCCACGAGGATGGGTGCAGATATTCCAGGCAGGTGGGTGGGCAGCAGATGCAAAAATCTGACAGCAAGACTGGAACTCAGCTCCAGAAAATATGTTAAACAGTTTGCAGGCCGGGCACGGTGGCTCAAGCCTGTAATCCCAGCACTTTGGGAGGCCGAGGCGGGTGGATCACGAGGTCAAGAGATCGAGACCATCCTGGTCAACATGGTGAAACCCCGTCTCTACTAAAAATGCAAAAAATTAGCTGGGCAGGGTGGCGTGTGCCTGTAATCCCAGCTACTCAGGAGGCTGAGGCAGGAGAATTGCCTGAACCCAGGAGGCGGAGGTTGTAGTGAGCCGAGATCACGCCATTGCACTCCAGCCTGGGTAACAAGAGTGAAACTCCGTCTCAAAAAAAAAACCAGTTTGCTAAGAATTTAAATGCTAGTATCAAAGGGCTATTACCGGCCGGGAATGGTGGCTCACACCTGTAATCCTGACACTTTGGAAGACTGAGGTGGGTGGATCACTTGAGGTCAGTAGTTCGAGACCAGCCTGGCCAACATGGTGAAACCCCGTCTTTACTAAAAAGACAAAAATTAGCCAGGCATGGTGGTGTGCGCCTGTAGTCCCAGCTTCTCGGAAGGCAGAGGCAGGAGAATCCCTTGAACCTGGGAGGTGGAAGTTGTAGTGAGCCGAGATTGCACCACTGCACCACAGCCTGGGTAAGAAGAGCGAGACTCCATCTCAAAAAAAAAGTATTATAAAATGGCAGACAAGGGTGCAGTCGTCCTCACGGATTCAAGTCTGTGAAGTGCCTGCTATGTGCCAGCCGTTGCTTGCCCCTTGCTCTCAGCAAATGAGCAAAGGAACACAATGACAGGTGTGGTCCTCTGCCTTCTTGACCACACAATCCAGTATCTTTTGCTTATTTATTTGAGATGGAGTCTCTCTCTTGTTGCCCAGGCTAGACTGCAATGGCACATCTTGGCTCACCGCAACCTCTGCCTCCTGGGGTCAAGCAATTTTCCCGCCTCAGCCTCCCAAGTAGCTGGGATTACAGGCACACACCACTACGGTCAGCTAATTTTTTATTTTATTTTTGTAGTGGTGAGGTCTGGCTCTGTTGCCCCGAGGCTGGCCTTGAACTCCTGAGCTCAAGCGATCCTCCCACTTTGGCCTCCCAAAGTGCTGGGATTACAACTATGAATTACCCTGCCTGGCCTAATGCAATATTTTATTTTTATTTATTTGGGTTTTTTTGGGTAGAGTTTCGCTCTTGTCACCGGCCTGGAGTGCAATGGTGCGATCTTGGCTCACTGCAACCTCCACCTCCCGGGTTCAAGTGATTCTTCTGCCTCAGCCTCCTGAGTAGGTGGAGTTACAGGTACCCACCATCATGCCCCATCTCTACTATAAATATAAAAATTAGGCCGGGTGCAGTGGCTCATGCCTATAATTCCAGCAGTTTGGGAGGCTAAAATTTTTGGCAGATCATCTGAGGTTGGGAGTTCGAGACCAGCCTGACCAATATGGAGAAACCCTGTCTCTACTAAAAGTACAAAATAAGCTGGGTATGGTGGCACATGACTATAATCCTGGCTACTCGGGAGGCTGAGGCAGGAGAGTCGTTTGAACCCAGGAGGTGGAGGTTGCAGTGAGCCGAGATCGTGCCATTGCACTCCAGCCTGGGCGACAAGAGCAAAACTCTGTCTCAACACACACACACACACACACACACACACACACACACGCACACAGATTAGCTGGGTGTGATGGCGGGCACCTATAATCCCAGCTATTCAGGAGGCTGAGGTAGGAGAATCGCTTGAACCCCGGAGGTGGAGGTTGCAGTGAGCCGAGATCGTGCCATTGCACTCCAGCCTGGGTGACAGAACAAGACTCAGTCTCAACAAATGAGGCCGGGCGAGGTGGCTCACGCCTGTAATCCCAGCACTTTGAGAGACCGAGGCGGGTGGGTCACAAGGTCAAGAGATTGAGACCATCCTGGCCAAGATGGTGAAACCCTGTCTCTACTAAAAATACAAAAATTAGCCAGGTGTGGTGGCGTGCGCCTGTAGTACCAGCTTCTCGGGAGGCTGAGGCAGGAGAATTGCTTGAACCTGGGAGGTGGAGGTTACAGTGAGCCGAGATCACGTCACTGCACTCAGCCTGGGTGACAGAGGGAGACTCTGTCTCAAAAAAAAAAAAAAAAAAAAGTACGTAACTGACTGGTGGTTTATCAGGTGACCTCAGGGAGACACACGTATGTGCCTGATTAATGGGATGCATTAACCCCTTTTTCCCTTCCTCCCTCAGCCCCCAGGGCCCTGTGTGCAGGTGAGCTACAAGGTCTGGTTCTGGGCTGGAGGGCGTGAGCTGAGTCTGGAGGGAGTTACCTGCTGCAATTCCTCTATTCCCAGCGGGGCAGAGTGGGCCAGGGTGTCTGCTGTGAATGCCACAAGCTGGGAGCCTCTCACCGAGCTCTCTCTGGTCTGCTTGGGTAAGAGACCATGGCCTCCCTCCGCTCGGAACCCTGGAGGGGTGGGAGGTGACTTCCTGAGTGGGCAGCTGAGACTTCGCCTCTCTACCCTCCAGATTCAGCCTCTGCCCCCCATAGCGTGGCAGTCAGCAGCATCACTGGGAGCACGGAGCTACTGGTGACCTGGCAGCTGGGGCCTGGGGAGCCACAGGAGCACGTGGTGGGCTGGGCTGGAGATGGGGACCCCCTAAAGAAACTCAACTGGGTCCGGCTTCCCCCTGGGAACCTCAGTGCTCTTTTACCAGGTGAGGCCTTGGGTCACCTGGGTTTCCATCCCAGCTGTTAAAGAACAGGAGATGGATGGGTGGACTTGTAAGAGGGAGTGCGGCTGGGCACAGGGACTCACGCCTATAACCCCAGCACTTTGGGAGGCCAAGGCGGGTGGATCACCTGAGGTCAGGAGTTCAAGACCAGCCTGGCCAATATGGCGAAACCCTGTCTCTACTAAAAATACAAAAATTAGGCTGGGCGCATTGGCTCACGCCTGTAATCCTAGCACTTTGGGAGGCTGAGGCAGGTGGATCACCTGAGGTCAGGAGTTTGAGACCAGTCTGACCAATGTGGTGAAACCCTGTCTCTAAAAAAAATTAAATAAATAAATACAAAAATTAGCCGGGCGCGGTGGCTCATGCCTGTAATCCCAGCACTTTGGGAGGCTGAGGTGGGCGGATCACCTGAGGTCAGGAGTTTGAGACCAGTCTGGCCAACATGGTGAAACCTCATCTCTACTAAAAGTACAAAAATTAGCAGGGCATGGTGGTGCATGTCTGTAGGCCCAGCTACCTGGGAGGCTGAGGCAGGAGAATCGCTTGAACTTGGGAGGTGGCGGTTGCGGTGAGCGGAGATTGCACCACTGCACTCCAGCCTGGGTGACAGAGTGAGACTCAGTTTCAATAAATAAAT
The DNA here is from genome assembly GCF_049354715.1 of Callithrix jacchus. Classification (NCBI taxonomy): domain Eukaryota; kingdom Metazoa; phylum Chordata; class Mammalia; order Primates; family Cebidae; genus Callithrix; species Callithrix jacchus. The sequence continues at coordinate 12,829,181 of NC_133523.1, forward strand.
AAATAATAAAGCAGTGTAAATTCACACAAGACTTTTGTTTGCTTTTTGGAGGATGCCACTCTGTGGCCCAAGCTGGAGGGCAGTGGTGTGATCTTGGCTCACTGCAACCTCCACCTCCAGGAGGGCAGTGGTGTGATCTTGGCTCACTGTAACCTCCGCCTCCCGGGTTCAAGTGATTCTTGTGACTCAGCTTCCTGAGCAGCTGGGACTATAGGAGCATGCCACCACGCCCGGCTAATTCTTGTATTTTTTTTTTTAGTAGAGACGAGGTTTCACCATGTTGGCTAGGCTGGTCTCCATCTCTTGACCTCAAGTGATCTGCCTGCCTTGGCCTCCCAAAGTGCTGTGACTACAAGCATGAACCACCTCGCCCAGCCTTCTTCACTTTTTTTCTTTGAGACGAAGGCTGGCTCTGTCACCTAGGCTGGAGCACAGTGGTGAGATCTCGGCTCACTACAGCCTTCACCTCTGGGGTTCAAGCAAATCTCATGGCTCAACTTCCAGGGTCACAGGTGCCCGCCACCACACCTGGCTAATTTTTGTATTTTTAGTAGAGACGGGGTTTCACTATGTTGGCCAGGCTGGTCTCAAACTCATGACCTTAAATAATCCACCCGTCTCAACCTCCCAAAATGATGGGATTACTGGCATGAACCACTGGGCCCGGCCCTTTTTTTTTTTTTTAAGACAGGGTCTCACTGTGTCACCCAGGCTGGAGTGCAGTGCGCAATCTCAGCTCACTGCAGCCTCAACCTGCATGGCTCACAGTCCTCCCACCTCAGGGCCCCGAAGAACTGGGATTACAGGCACGTGTCACCAAGCCCCACTAGTTTTTGGTTTTTGTATTTTTTGTAGAGGTGGGGTTTCTTCACGTTGCCCAGGCTGTTCTTGAACTCCCGAGCTCAGGCAATCCGCCTGCCTTGGCCTCCCAAAGTGCTGGGATAACAGGCATGAGCTACTGTACCTGGCAAGAAATCCTTGTAAATAAATAAAAGGACTTGGAAGAGCTGAGAAGATGTTCGATGACCATTTAGGACACAATCCCAAGACCCACAGGGCTCTATGAGCCAAAGAAGTCAAGGCCCGGCCGGGCGCAGTGGCTCAAGCTTTGGGAGGCCGAGACGGGTGGATCACGAGGTCAAGAGATCGAGACCATCCTGGTCAACATGGTGAAACCCCGTCTCTACTAAAAATACAAAAAATTAGCTGGGCATGGTGGCGCGTGCCTGTAGTCCCAGCTACTCAGGAGGCTGAGGCAGGAGAATTGCCTGAACCCAGGAGGCGGAGGTTGCGGTGAGCCGAGATCATGCCATTGCACTCCAGCCTGGGTAACAAGAGCGAAACTCTGTCTCCAAAAAAACAAAACAAAACAAAAAAAAAGAAGTCAAGGCCCAATTATGGAAAATTCCTAGCTGGGGAAGGGTACGTGGATGCCGTAGGAGTCAATCTCCAATTAGAGGAGGGATTGCAGCAGCCTCAGCTACCCTGGCAGCTGCTGTCAATTGCCGGCTCATAGCTGCTTGACCACCTCAGAGCCCCTAGGCCTCTCTTCCAGCTGCCCACTTATTTCCCAGCCTGAGGGCTTTTGCTGGTCACTGAGGCATTTTGCTTGCTGGAGAAGCAAGATGGAAATACTGAGGAGTTAAGGGCCCTCAGAAGCAGCCCTCCACCATAAGTAATAAGCCTTGGTGTATACATACCCCAGCTCCTTCCTCCTGAGCTGGGCTGACTCTATGATGCCTGCTCTCTGCTATCCCCAAGAGGTTCCCCCGTGGGACTGCATCTCAGTTGTCCACAGTGAAAATTTGTTTCTTCCCCGTTTCACTTCCCTACTGCCCTATTGGGATTTTCTGGGATTATCTCCCAGATAAATGACTGACACTCAAATCCTTATCTGAGAGTGTCCTTCTGGGGACCCCAAATGAAGACACCTAGCAAGTAGGAAATGAGCAGGGGAAGGAGAGCCAACTCTAACGGGTCTTTGTTCCTTTGTCACTCAGGGAATTTCACGGCCGGGGTCCCCTACCGGATCACTGTGACCACAGTCTCTGCTTCGGGCTTGGCCTCTGCACCCCCCGTCTGGGGGTTCAGAGAGGAACTAGGTAAGAAGTGGGGCTGGAGGATGGGGGAGGGTCCTGGAACCCAGGCCAACCTTGACCTACTGCCTTCCTCCCCAGCACCCCTAGTGGGGCCAATGCTTTGGCGACTCCAAGATGCCCCTCCAGGGACCCCTGCCATAGCATGGGGAGAGGTCCCAAGGCACCAGCTTCGGGGCCACCTCACCCACTACACCTTGTGTTCACGAAGTGGAAACCGCCCCTCCGTCTGCATGAATGGTGAGCTTCCCTGCCTGCCAGCCTGTCCTCCCAGCCCCCACAAGACCCACTCATCAGTCAGCCCCACTCCTTGTCCCCACGTGGGCCTCTTTGGCCCAGGGACCATACATGGTGTCGTCAATTCCCTCTTGGCTGTCAATGTAATGGAGTCTCATTTGGCCATTAAAAATGAAGATGACAATCTATATTTATTGACATTGAAAGATGCTTGTCATATTTTATTAGTGAAAAAGATAAAAGGATGACAAAACTCCATGGTATGGTTCCCATTTTTTTTTTTTTTTGAAACGGATTCTCGCTCTGTACCCAAGCTGGAATGCAGTGGCATGATCTCAGTTCACCGCAAACTCCGCCTCCCAGGTCCAAGCGATTCTCCTGCCTCAGCCTTCCAATTAGCTGGGATTATAGGCGCCCACCATCACACCCGGCAAATTTTTGTATTTTAGTAGAGACAGGGTTTCATCATGTTGGCCAGGCTGGTCTCAAACTCCTGAGCTCAGGTGATCTGTCCACCTCAGCCTCCCAAAGTGCTGGGATTACAGGCGTGAGCCACTGCACCTGGTCTATTTTGCCAATCTTGTTTAAATTTATCTGGCATATATATTTTTTCCTTAGAGTCTTTGGTGTCATTTCTCCCCTAAATACATCAGCCCTTCAGTTTTTGTCTAACTGATAGATTTATGTTTAACATAATTACCTTGCCTTGATTGTACCTTGCAAAATTTTCCATCTCACTAAGATAAAAGTTATACATATATGTACATATATATATAGAATATTTATATATTATTTAAAAAATATATATAGAAGGCTGGGCATGGTGGGTCACGCTTATAATCTCAGCACTTTGAGAGGCCAAGGCGGGAAGATCACTTGAGGTTAGGAGCTCCAGACTAGCCTGGCCAAGATGGTGAAACCCCATCTCTACTAAAACCACAAAAATTGGCCAGGCATGGTGGTGCAGCCCTGTAATCCAGCTACTAGGGAAGCTGAGGCACTAGAATTGCTTGAACCTGGGAGGCGGAGGTTGCAGTGAGCCAAGATTGTCCCGCTGCACGCCAGCCTGGGTGACAGAGTGAGAGACTGTCTAAAAACAAAAACAAAAAACAAAACAAAATAATATCTAAGCAGTGTATGAGATGGTGATAGTGCTGAGTAGAGAATGAAGCCAGGGGTCGGGCGTGGTGGCTCATACCTGTAATCCCAGCTACTCGCGAGGCTGAGGCGGGAGAATCGCTTGAACCCAGAGGTGGAGGCTGTGGTAACCTGAGATCGAGGTAAGCTGAAACTCCATCTCAAAAAAAAAGATGAGGAGGGAGCTAATCAGATACCTGGGAGAGGATGCTGCATTGCAGACAGTGGGAAGAGCACGTGCAAAGGCCCCGGGGTAGGCTTGACCACCTCCCCAACTTCTTTGTGTTCTCCAGTGAGTTGCCACACACAGAGTGTCACCCTGCCTGACCTTCCTTGGGGTCCCTGTGAGCTGTGGGTGACGGCATCCACCATTGCTGGACAAGGGCCCCCTGGTCCCATCCTCCGGCTTCACCTACCAGGTAGGGGGGTTGGGATGGGGTTGCCACAGGGAGGGGATGGGCTCCACGGGGGTAGAGGCAGCGTTTGGAGTCATTACATGGAAGCCAGGCGCAGTGGCTCATGCCTGTAATCCTAACACTCTGAGAGGCTGAGGCAGGTGGATCACTTGAGCCCAGGAGTTCGAGACCAGCCTGGACAACATAGTGAAACCCCATCTCTACAAAAAATAAAACAATTAGCTGGATGTGGCAGCACACACCTGCGGTCCCAGCTCCTGGAGAGGCTGAGGCTCAAGGATCACTGGAACCCAGGAGTTGGAGGCCGCAGTAGGCTGATTACACCACTGCCCTCCAGTCTAGGCAACAGAGCAAGACCCTGTCTTTAAAAAAGATAAGAATTGCCAGGTGCAGTGGCTCATGCCTGTAATCTTAGCATTTTGGGAGCTGGGGTGGGTGGATCACTCAAGGTCAGTAGTTTGAGACCAGCCTGGCCAACATGGCAAGACCCTGTCTCTACTAAAATCACAAAAATTAAACACACCGGGTGTGGTGGCATGCAGCTGTAATCCCAGCTACTTGGGAGGCTGAGACAGGAGAATCACTTGAACCCGGGAGGCGGAGGTTGCAGTGAGCCAAGATCGTGCCACTGCACTCCAGCCTGGGCGACAGGGCAAGACGCCGTCTCAAAAATAAAAATAAAATAAATACAATAAAATAAAAAATTAAGAATTATTTCTTGGCCAGGAGTGGCAGCTCATGCCTGTAATCCCAGTACTCTGGGAGGCCTAGGCAGGCGGGTCATGAGGTCAGGAGTTTGAGACCAGCCTGGCCAACATGGTGAAACCCCGTCTCTACTAAAAATACAAAAGTTATAAAAAAAAGTTTTAAAACAAACAAAAAATACAAAAATTAGCTGGGTGTGGTAGTGGGTGCCTGTAATCCCAGCTACTTGGGAGGCTGAGGCAGGAGAATCGCTTGAACCCCGGAGGCAGAGGTTGCAGTGAGCCGAGATCATGCCACTGCACTCTACCCTGGCGACAGAGCGAGACTCCATCTCAAAAACATAAAAATCAAATCAAATAAAATTAAGAATGATCTCTTCCCTACCCTACCAGATAACACCCTGAGGTGGAAAGTTCTGCTGGGCCTCCCGTTCTTGTGGGCCTTGTTCCTGATGGGCTGTGGCCTGATGCTGGCCACCTCTGGAAGGTGAGGCTGTTGGATGTGTGCATTTCTGCCCATATGGGGAAGGCAACTGGCCATTTTGCTGAGCTTCCATGGGGCTTGAAGGGAGGCCTCGGGGCTCAGTCACATTCATGGCCCCTGCATCCTGGGCTGGGGCATCTGGCCACCTGGATCCGATGCCCTGACTCCTCCCGGCTTGCCAGGTGCCACCACCTACGGCACAAGATGCTGCCCCGCTGGGTCTGGGAGAAGGTTCCTGATCCTGCCAACAGCAGTTCAGGCCAGCCCCACATGGAGGTGAGTCCAGCGGCCGGCCTGTCAGGGCAGAGATCGGGGAGTCCTGGAGCAGTAGGGAGGGGTGAGGTGTGGGCAGAGGCTGGGGCAAGATTAGAGGTTCATCTCTTCCCAGCAAGTCCCTGAGGCCCAGTCCCTTGGGGACTTCCCCATACTGGAAGTGGAGGAGATGGAGCCACCACCGCAGGTTATGGAGTCCCCCCAGCACCCCCAGAACACCGCCCCGCTTGACTCTGGGTATGAGAAGCACTTCCTGCCCACGCCCGAGGAGCTGGGGCTGCTGGGGCCCCTCAGGCCGCAAGTTCTGGCTTGAACCTCACCTCTGGCTGGGGGCTGCCAGCCAGGCCAGAGGGGTGCTCATGCAGGCTGCACCCCAGTCCTGGATTAGCCCTCTTGTTGAAGACACTGAGGGTTCAGAGAGGCTGAGTCACTTGCCTGAGGACATCCAGCCAAGCAGAGCTGGGACTGAAGGACTCCTACAGAGAAGGGCTTGGCCCCCCTGGGGAAGACATGGATGGAAGATGGAGCAAAGGAAAATACATGAAATTTGAGAGTGGCAGCTGCCTGCCAGAATCTGTTCCGCTCTAACAGAACTGTGTTTGGAGCCCAGCACAGTGGCTCAAGTCTGTAATCCCAGCACTTTGGCAGGCCAAGGTGGAAGGGTCACTTAAGTCCAGGAGTTCAAGACACAGCCTGGGCAACATAGTGAGACACCTCTCTACAAAAACAAAACATCAAAAACAAAAACAATTAGCTGGGCATGGTGGCATGTACCTGTAGTCCCAGCTACTTGGGAGGCTGAGGCGGGAGGATCATTTGAGCTGAGGAATTTGAAGCTGCAGAAAGCTGTGGTGTGTACCACTGCTCTCCAGGCTGGGTGACAAAATGAGACCCTATCTCAAAAATAAATAATAAATAAAAGCAAAAAAAAAAAGAAAATAGAAAAAAGAAAAGGTGGTGCCCCATATTTGGGCACCACCTCAGCTCCCTAGCAGCCAGGTGCATGGACTGAGTTCTTGACAACAGAATGTGGTCAGAAGTGACATGTGCCAACACAGAGTCTGGGTGGGGGCTCCCCCCTACTTTTTCCTTCCCTATGAGCTGGAACATAACACATGCCTAGGTTCCAGTTTTGACCGTGCCCAAGGGGAAGGTGGGGGAAGAAATGGAAAGGAACCTGAATCCCTGAATCACCACATGGATCAGAACCTCTGAGAAAAATAAACGTTTATATTTTTATAGCTACTGTAGCTTTGAGGTCTTTTTTGTTACAGCAACTCAATCTATACTCTCCCTGATTCATATTCCTTCACTGGAGCAGGGTTTAGCCCTCAAATTTCCCACCAAGAGATGATGCAGTGATTCTGTGCTGACTACACACACGTGCAAGCTGTCTGAGTGCTTTCACCTTTTATTTTCAAGTATAAAGGCTTCATTGCAGGAGGCGGCCAGGGTCACAGGCAATGGGCAAGGGGTCCGGAAGCCCAGGTGTAGGTGGATGTTCGGGCTAGCTGGCTCCCAGGTGCCATGGCCAGTCCTGTGGTGCCCTGTCTGCGCCTGGGATCTTCTTCTGGGTGCCAAGAGGCCGAGGTAGCTGAGAGAGGAGCTGGATGTGGGGTGGAGGGGCACGGGCTCACATGACCGCACAACACTGGCACGTCTTTTGCTTAGGGCCACTGGCCTCTTCACTCTCGGTGGGGGCAGATGCCTCATGCAGCCGGGCAAGTGCATAGGTGGGCACAGGGTGGGCACTGGGGTTGGCGCTGGGCCCCTCTCCCCGAAGCAGTGGCTGGCATTCAGCATGCTGTTCTGGGGCTGGGGTCTCAGCCAGAAGGGGTGTGGCATCCCCCAAGGGGACTTGGCCCTCAGCAGCGGTTTTCGACTTCACTCCCTCCTCCAGGGCTCCTACCGGCTTCTCCTGAGGCTGAGGTCCTTCCTCCTCTGGCCGTGTCTCCGTGTTAGCCTCGAGGGGAGTCCCTGCCTCACTCCCCTCCTCTGCCTGGGATTCACTTCCTTCCCTGGACTCCTGTCGCTCTAGACTCAGACCTTCCTTGACCCCTTGGGTCTTCTCTGCCTCCAGTGGTTCCTCCCCTCCCCTTCTCTCTGCCTGCAGTGGTTCCTCCCCTCCCCTTCTCTCTGCCTGCAGTGGTTCCTCCCCTCCCCTTCTCTCTGCCTCCAGTGGTTCCTCCCCTCCCCTTCTCTCTGCCTCCAGTGGTTCCTCCCCTCCCCTTCTCTCTGCCTCCAGTGGTTCCTCCCCTCCCCTTCTCTCTGCCTCCAGTGGTTCCTCCCCTCCCCTTCTCTCTGCCTGCAGTGGTTCCTCCCCTCCCCTTCTCTCTGCCTGCAGTGGTTCCTCCTCTCCCTTTCTCTCTGCCTGCAGTGGTTCTTCGCTTGCCTCTGGCCCTTCCTCACCTCTTTTCTTCTCTACTCTCCGTGGTGCTTCTGCCTCCTCCTCCTGTGCCCCTCGCTCTTCCTCACCTCCTTCCTTCTCTGTCCTCCAATCTCCCTCAACCTCTTTTTTCTCTACGCCCAGTGGTTCCTCCACTCCTTCCCTCTCTGTCCCCAGCTTTTCTGCACCTCCTCTGCTCTCCAGCTCCAACTTCCACTCCTCTCCTTTCCTCTCTACCACCGGCAACATCTCCGCTCCCTCCCTGTCTGTCTCTGGCTTTTCCTCACTTGCTATGCCCATGGATTCTTCCGCTTTCCTCTTCTCTGCCTCCCAGGACTCCTCGCCTCCTCCTGTCACAGCCCCCTGAGCGCCTGACGGACTCTCATCGCTTCCCTCCCTCCCTGCCACCACTGGCCCTTCCAAACCTTCCACCAGCAGCTCCTCCCACTCCTCGCTGAGGGTCACTCTCTCCACCCAAATGAAGGACCCCTCCTCTCCTCCAGAGCCCCTCAGCCCATCACCCTCAGGGCTGCCCCTGGGAACATCTTCCCCTTCTCTGGAAGCTGCCACCTCTAATCTCTCCTGAAGCCTAGGCAAGCTGGTCTGCAAGGCCTCGGGGACCCTGCCTACCTCCCCCATGGCCTCTGTGTTGCTGCCGCCCACCCCCTCCCAGACCACCTCCACAATGCCCCTGTCCTCCTTCACCCAGCCTGGGAGCTCCAGGCTGCCAGCTCTCTTCCTGTCTCCGATGGCTTCCAGCACCACTTCCTCCACCTTAGCCTCCAGCTCGGGGCCCGTGGCCCCTGTGGCACAGTCCTCCGTGGCCCTCAGCCCCTCCCACACCACACTCACCATGCCCCCTCCTTTGGCCTCGGCCACCTGCCCTTGGGATGGCGCTGCCCTCTGACCTGGCCCCTGCTCTGGAGCGGGGCTCAGACCGGGACAGGGGCCATTGGCTTCTGAGGAGTCCCCTGCTGCCCTGGGGACCTGCCTTGGGGCTGGCAGAAACCCCAAGACATCCTCCCTGGGCTCAGAGGGGGACTCTGGCGGCGTGCCCACTAGTCCGGCTGGCAGGGAGGTTCTCTTGTTCAGATCAGTCTGGCCTGGGGAGTCAGAGGCAGAGGGGAGAGGACAAAAGGGAAAACAGGGTGAAGAGGGAACAAGAGGACCCCCATCCACGCTCCCTTGGGGTCACCTGCTCACACCCAGGCTCTGGGGTGACCTAGTCCCCAGATCTAGAGGCTCCCACACTTACCTGCAGAACCTGCCTCGATGATGGGCTGGGAGAGAGGACGGTGACCCTGCAGGCATGGCGGAGACAAGGTCAGGCTGGCCCTCATCCCCACCCTCAGCCTCTCTGCCCTCCTCATCTATCTTATCACCCTATGTTCCAGGGCCTTGCACACAGTCGGTGTTTAAACAATACTGCATTCACATAGCCAGTCTCCTGTATTAGGGGCCCACTTTGCCAGTTACTGATGTTATATGGACAAGGGACACTTAATCCTTTTGCCATTGGCACTTACATTCCAATAAACATAAATACAAATTAATCTTTTTTGAGACGGAGTCTTGCTGTGTTGCCCAGGCTAGAGTGCAGTGGCGCCATCTTGGCTCTGCAACGTCTGCCTCCCAGGTTCAAGTGATTCTCCTGCCTCAGCCTCCTGAGTAGTTGGGACTACAGACATGCACCACCCTGTCCAGCTAATGTTTGTATTTTTAGTAGAGACCGGGTTTCACCATGTTGGCCAGACCGGTCTTGAACTCCTAACCTCGTGATCCACCTGCCTAAGTGCTGGGATTACAGGCGTAAGCCACCATGCTCGGCATAATTTGTTTTTGTTTTTGTTTTTTTGAGACTGAGTCTCCCTGTGTCATCCAGGCTGGAGTGCAGTGGTGTGATCTCAGCTCACTGCAACCTCTGTCTCCCGGTTCAAGCTATTCTCCTGCCTCAGCCTCCCGAGCACCTGGGATTACAGTCGCCTGCCACCACATCCGGCTAATTTTTTTGTGTTTTTAGTATAGACAGGGTTTCGCCATGTTGGCCAGGCTGTTCTCCAACTCCTGACCTTAAATGATCTATCCACCTTGGCCTCCCAAAGTGCTGGGATTTCAGGCATGAGCCACCATGTTCAGCCTGCCCACATGTTCTGAATTTCTCATGTGGCTATATTAGTAAGCATATATCGAAACTCTCCTGGCTGGGCACGGTGGCACACACCTGTCATCCCAGCACTTTGGGAGGCCAAGGCGAGTGGATCACTTGAGGTCAAGAGTTGGAGACCAGTCTGGCCAACATGGTGAAACCCCGTCTCTACTTAAAATACAAAAATTAGCTGGGCGTGGTGGCAGGCACCTGTGATCCCAGCTACTTGGGAGGCTGAGGCAGGAGAATCACCTGAACCCAGAGGAAAGAGGTTGCAGTGAGCCAAGATGATTCCAGCCTGGGGGACAGAGTGAGACCCTGTCTCAAAAAAAAGGAATAAAAGAAAAAATAAGCCTTTCCTTGTTGCTGTTACTAGTGCTAAGCTATGATCTCACCAGTCCTCCCAACAGCTCTTTTTGTACTGTTTATTTTTTATTTTTATTTTTTGAGATGGAGTCTCACTATGTTACCCTGGCTGTAGTGCAGTGGCATGATTTCAGCTCACTGCAACCTCTGCCTTCCTGGTTCAAGTGATTCTTCTGCCTCAGCCTCCTGAGTAGCTGGGATTACAGGCACACGGTGCCAGTCCGGCTAATTACTGTATTTTTAGTAGAGACAGGGTTTCGCCATATTGGCCAGGCTGGTTTTGAACTCCGGACCTTGTATCCACCTGCTTGCCCTCCCAAAGTGCTGGGATTACAGCCGTGAGCCACCACGCCCGGATGGTTTGTACTGCTGTTATTCCCATTTTAGAGATGGGGAAACTAAGGCCTGGGAAAGGAAGTGGACTTGCCCAAGACCTCCAAGCAAAGTAACAGCAGGAGGTGGGTCGAATGCAGACCTGGTGGCCAGGCTGCACTTGGAGAAAGATGCGCTTCCATTCCATGTCCCGCTTTGATGCCTGCTGGCCACTACCCCCCAACCCACTCCCCATCCCTCCCTCACCTGTCTTCGCCAGCTGGGCCTGCCCGAGGGCTTGTGTTGGGCACCGGTGGAAGCACTTTGCAACAGCTGCAGCTGGGACTGGAGTCTGAAGAAGAGAGAGGGCTGCCAGGAGCTGGGCCCCCAGGTTCCTTGAGCTCCCAGGCTCAAGCCACCACCTCCTTGAACGTGCCCAGGGTCTCGATCTCACCCAGCTAGGGCAGGGTTCGGGCATCGCTAGCAGGTCTCCACTCACGTGAATAAACTGTCTTCCAGGTTCCGGATTCGGGCCTGAGCCTGGCCCTCCGGTGACTGGGGGTCCTTCGAGGTGGGGTCCTCCGACGGCTCTGGCTCTGCAGCTGCCCCGTCCATTAGCCAACGTTCCCGAAGAGACTTCCTCTGGGCAGGGGAAGGGCGTCGGGGCTGGGCATACAGACTGCCCCGCTCCATGTAAAGTCCCCTCCCGATGGCTGCAGGCTGGGCAGGTATCTTACCACCACCTCACAACCACTTAGCTGCGACATACATCAAGCTGGCATACAGGGCCATAGTGCCCCCCAGCGCTGCAGGTGGGCAGACTCCCCTTGTTCCCATATCCCTTCCATAATGAAACAGGCATTCCCAAAGTGAAATCAATGTCCCTCCCTACTGGCCCCTCCCTACCCCAAAGCGGGACTTCGGGCTCGTCTCCATCTCCCTCAAATTGGGACAAAGCACCAACCCTGTCCCGGACTTTTCCCCAAACGCAACAAATGTCCCCAAGACCACCCCACTTCGTCCCTCCCAGGCTGGGAAAGACACCCCCCGCCCCGCCCAAGCTGGAACCAACGCCCCCAACTGCCCGCTGTCCCCCCAAAATTGAATACAGGATCCTATCGTCCCCTAAACTGACTTGCAAAGACACCCCCCACTTCATGCCCCAGGCTAGGCAGGCGCCCTCGCCCGCCTCCAACCTTGAGCCGCTCCACGCGGAGTTTCTCCTCCTCCAGCTCCCGGCGCGCGGCGCGGATCTCCTCCTGCAGCCGCCGCTTCTCCTGCGCAGAGGACCCGGAGCTGCCCGCCGGCCGGGCGCGGCCTCCACCACCTCCTCTTCCCTCCCTTTCCCCTCCCTCCTCCGCGGGGATCCCGAGGCAGCGAGCCCGGCTGGGGTGGCCCAGCGCGGGTCTGCGCCCAGGGCGGGGAGGGGGCTGCGGAGACGCTGACTCAGCGGCGGGCGGACCTGGGGGGGGGGGGGAGGGCGGGGCGGGGGCGGGGCCGGCCGCGCCCGGGATGCTGCGGAGGCCTCGCCTGCGCCCAATGGGGGTCCGCGGATGGGGGGTATAGGGGGTGGGGCCTTGGGACAGGGATCCGAAGGAGGGGCAGAGCTGGGGAGCTCCAAGATGTGAGGTTCACAAAAATGGGGATCAAAGGGAGGGTGCGGCCGGGCGCGGTGGCTCGAGCCGGTAATCACCGGACATCTGGAGGCCGAGGCGGACAGATCGCTTGAGGTCAGGAGTTCCAGACTACCCTGGCCAACCCCGGCTCTACTAAAAATACAAAAGTTAGCTGGGCGTGGTGGCGCGCGCCTGTAGTCCCAGCTACTGGGGAGGCTGAGGCAGGAGAATTGCGTGAACCCGGGAGGCCAAGGTTGCAGCGAGCGGAGATCGCACCACTGCACTCCAGCCTGGGCGACAGAGCGAGACTCCGAAGTGGGGGGAGGGTACTAGAGAGATGGGGATCCGCAATCGGGGTGCAGCCATGGGAGGCCAGAGTAACGGGAGTGTACAGATGGAATCTAGAGAGATGGGGTACAGAGGTAGGGGTGCAGAGAGATGGGGTACAGGAGTGGGGTGCAGAGATGGGGTACAGGAGTGGGGTGAAGATAGATGGGGTACAGGAGTGGGTATAGAGAGGTGGGGTACAGGAATGGGGTGAAGATAGACGGGGTACAGGAGTTGAGTGCAGAGAGATAGGGGACAGAAGTGGGTATAGAGAGGTGGGGTACAGAGAGATGGGGTGCTGGGAGATGGGGTTCCATAGTTGGGGATAAAAATGAAGTTGCTAGTGAGATGGGGTCCAAAATGGGGGTGCAGCCATGGGGGTCCAGAGAGATGGGGTGCAGAGATGGCAATCAAAAGGAGAATGCTATTGAGATGGGGGTGCGGATGGGGGTCTAGAGATACTGAGGTGTAGAGATGGGGATCAGGGAGATGGCATGCAGGTGTGGGAGTCAGAAATGTGGGGTTCAGAGGTGGCGGTATGGATAGATGGGGCATGGAAGTGGGTGCAGAAAGTTGGGGTTCAGGGAGATGTAGGAGAGAAGAATGGGGGACAGAGATAGGATCAGAGTAGTAGAGACCCAGAGATGGGGGAGTTCAGAGAGACAAGGAAGTCAGAGATGAAAGTCCTCACCCCAAGAAAGGACTTTCAGGATGGCGGCTCTGAGGTAGGCAGATTTGAGAGATAGCATCTGATAAACGACGGTCCGAGAGATGGGGCTCAGGCATGGGGTGTTTGGGAGGCTAGGATTCAGGAATGAGGCATCAGATAGTGCAGGTTCTGGAAATGCGGGGGCCACAGTCCCCCATTCTGACGGTGGTAGTGACCAGACAAGAACTGGGGGGTAGAGGGGGCTGAGAATGGATGTGCGGAGCTCTGGGCGAGGCTGGAGCTGAGAGTGCTCTCTGCAGGGATGACGGAGAGACAAGGAGGGAGCATGGGGCAGACTTTGGGGTGCCCAGGGCGCAGGGAGGGCCTCACTTACAGCGATGACTTCTAGCCGCTGCCGGTAGAGGGAGCTCTCCGCCATAGGCCTGTGGGGAGAAGGCAGGGGCTTCAAGGGGCTGCCAGAGGCAGTACCCCTCTTGAACACCCCTGTCTTGGCCAAGATCCCTGAGCAGTGTGGAAACCACTCAGAGCCCAGCGCTTTGCCTCTGTTTTCCCTTTGCACCTGAGAAGAGTTTGTGCAGGGGTTGAGAGTCTTGGGAGGGGAACTGAGCAGCGACCATGACCGGCGAGACTAAAGTCCTTTCTAAATGTGGTATTGCCTCTCTCAGCCTCAGTTTCCTCACCTGTAAAGTGGGCAAGGATAGCTTGACCACCCCACCCTCACCAACCCCAATCTCGGAGGACTCTTGCAAGGAACTATTCATGCACAGAAAGGTTTAGAATACAGTGGTACAAAAATAGTCCTATTGTTTATTAATAATCAGAATGTATATAATTCCATGATAAAGAATATGTATGATTAATCATAATAATCATCCCCAGTCCGATCTGCAGAAACTCTCAAATGCCACCAGGCCCCTTACAGGCTGTGTGTCTCTTTCTCTTCTCAGTCCCACACTCTGTCTGGACCTCAGCTCCTACTCAGAATTTCTCAAGTGCTGGGGGTTTGAGGGAGTCTCTGACCCTCCCATTGTTGCCATGGTAACTCCAGATCTGCCTCCTCCACCTGCCAACCCCCCCTCTCTGGGGACAAGGGTCACTGGGTCACTCTGTCCAGGACTGGACTCTGAGCTGGGAGGAGGGGGACTTGCTGTTCAAGGTTTAACTCGTGATTCCCCTGTCGTTCTCTTTCTCAAAGCATAGCTACTTCAGAGTGGCCTCTGGACCCACTTAGGCTCCCCCTGGAAGCTAGAAGGTGACTGTCATACTGCAAGATGATTGGGGACAGTCAGTGTCACACCAACCTTTTTTTTTCTCCCTTTCTTTTTTTCTTTTTTTACAGCAAAAATACAATCAGGACACACCAACCTTATTTATCAACACAGACATGCATTAAGCACCCCCAACTGTGTCACTACGTTGATGATGTGTCACAGGCCAGTATCTAGAAGGTGACGTCTCTCTGCCTGTCATCTCCAACATGGACGGGCGCTGACCAAGCCCTCAAACATTTATTAATTGAACAGTCACCCTCCTGGGTAAGCCTCATTGCCCAAACTCCGGCCGGGACCTCCAAGACCTTCCTAAGCCACACCATGATGGCATAAATGCACTTACTATATATAATGTTCTCAGTGCCCAGCGGAAGCCCCGTGGGGCACTCCCACAGCCACCTCTGCCTCCCCCTTCTATCATAACATAGTGGCGTCGACTCTTTGCTGAGTTGACATTCCAGCTAAGAACAAAATCAGCCACCATTAGTCAGCCCATAACACATGCCAGGTGCTGTGGGAAAGACTCTACTTAATGTAATTCACTGAGTAATTCCCAATGACCTTAGGAGGTAAGCCGTATGCATGCGTTCATTTTTTTTTTTTTGAGACAGAGTTTCACTCTTTTTGCCCAGGCCGGAGTGCAATTGTGCGATCTCGGCTTGCTGCAACCTCCACGTTCCAGGTTCAAGCGATTCTCCTACCTCAGCCTCCCAAGTAGCTGGGATTACAGGGATGCACCACTATGCCCTGCTAATTTTGTATTTTTAGTAGAGATTGGGTTTCTTCATGTTGGTCAGGCTGGTCTCAAACTCCTGACCTCAGGTAATCCACCTGCCTTGGCTTCCCAAAGTGCTGGGATTACAAGCATGAGCCACCACGCCCGGCCATGAATGTGTCCATTTTACGGATGGGAAAACTGAGGCTCTGAGAAGTGGCAGCAGCTAGATTTGTCCAAGGTCATGGAGCCAAGATCAGACCTTGAAGCTCTCAGATCCCAAATACTGAGAATACAGTTGGGAGGGGAGGTACAGGTTCAGGAACCCCTATCATGGTAGCTAAGAGATCAGCCTGGGGACCCTGAATGCTGTTTGGGGCAATGAATTGAATTGAAGTCATGCTTTTTATTGATTTATTTTTTGAGGGAGAGTCTCACTCTGTCACTTAGGCTGGAGTGCAATGGCTCAATCTTGGTTCACTGCAACTTCCACATTCTGGGTTCAAGTGATTCACCTGCCTCAGCCTCCCGAGTAGCTAGGACTACAGGTGCGTACCACCATGCCCGGATAATTTTTTTTATTTTTAGCACAGATGGGGTTTCACCATATTGGCCAGGCTGCTCTGAAACGCCTGATGTCAAGAGATCCACCTGCCTCTGCCTCCCAAAGTGCTGGGATTACAGGCGTGAGCCACCGCGCCTGGCCATGAAGTCATGCTTTGCAGGACAACCCAAAGGAAGCCGAGATCCCGTGCTCATAGCTTTGCCCCTCGGGGAGGGCTGAAGTCCCCAGCTCTCCTGTCCTACCCCCAAGATGTAATCTCCCTGCCTCTTCCTTGCTGGGGGGGATCGAGTTCCCATTGCTAAGCAACCAGGTTTGCAGTTGGTGAATAATGCAATGGAGGACCTAGAAGGGTGAGGAGCCGAAATGGGGTCCCCAGTATGGGGGGAGCCCCCTTTCCAGAACTCTTTCCAAACCTCTACCCTTCTAACCTGGAAACGCTCTCACCCCTCAGACGTGAAAAGACTTCACACAGCCCATTCCATCTTGCTGATCTCTAACTCTGGAAGAAAAACGTGGGCGGCCTGGGCTTCTGGCCACCCTCGACAGTTGGTGGCCATTTCATGAAGGAGGTCATCCTTGCCACGTTGCCATTGTCCTTCCCAGGCTGGGAGCGTTTCAATTCTGTTTGATTCAAGCTTTTTCTCCCACCCTGGACACTGAAGGGGTGATTCTAAAGGCAAAACGTGGAACCCAGTGGCCCCGACTTTCCCCACTCCCCAAACTACAGCAACAGCCCCGCCCCCTGGCTGCACTTTGGGTTCTCAGCCCTGGCAGCGGAAAATCCCCGAAGAGAAAGGGGCAGGGGGAGTCTATGTCCCTCGACCCCATGACTCTCTAGGGAACGGTGACATTGAGGAGCCTATGGAATTGGCTAGCCATCTCCTCCACTCCCCGGGTCCCCTCACGAGAGGCTACTGAAGCTCACGGCTCCCAGACAAGGCCAGCATCCCCCATGAGCCCCTCCCAAGGCCCTGCCCACCAACCCCCCTGATCCCCTGACACTTACATGGGTGTGGCTGGAGACCACACCTGACTCTGCAGGGCCATCTCTGCCCAGAAGTTCACTTTCTGGTCTCCAAATTCTGGACCCACCACCCGCTTTCCTGAAGGTGCCCCGGAGGCTATGACTTGGCTGCCTGGAGTGGGGGGGGGGGGCAGCAGGCGGGCACCGGGAGAGCTGGTCCAGCGGGTTTGGGGCAGGGAGGCGGGAGGCACACCAGAGAGGGGGGCTGGGGGCCGGAGGGCAGTTCTGGGGAGGTACTATCAGCTGTCCTGATAAATTATTCACCAGCCTCTGGCCTCTTTGTTGCACTCGGCTGCCTCCCGGAAAACACGCTTTCTCACAGTCGTGGTCCGGCATGGGGGCGAGATTGCTGAGTTGGTGACTCCCCCTGCCACCAGAGAATGGCATTTCTACTTGGCACCCCTATCATCTTGAGTCTGACTGCCAGCCAAGTCTCACCAACATGTGAGCACTATTGCACAGCACACAGGCTGGATACTCCTCTATTTTTTTAGAGGTGGGGGTCTCGCTCTGTTGCCCAGGCTGAAATGTAGTTGTGCAGTTATAGCTCACTGCAATTTCAGACTCTGGGGCTCAAGCCATCCTCCCATCTTGGCCTCTCAAAGTGCTGGAATTACAGGCATGAGCCACCGTAGCTGGTGGAGAACTTTTTTTTTTTTTTTGAGATGGAGTTTCGGTCTTATTGCCCAGGCTGGAGTGTAATGGCACCATCTCAGCTCACCGCAACCTCCACCTCCCAGGTTCAAGCTCTTATTGCCCAGGCTGGAATGCAGTGGCACGATCTTGGCTCACCACAACCTCTGCCTCCCGGGTTTAAGTGATTCTCCTGTCTCCGCCTCCCGAGTAGCTGGGATTACAGGCACGCGCTACCATGCCCAGCTAATTTTGTATTTTTAGTAGAGAAAGGGTTTTTCCATGTTGGTCAGGCTGTTCTCAAACTCCTGACCTCAGGTGATCTGCCTGCCTCTGCCTCCCAAAGTGCTGGGATTATAGGCATGTGCCACCTTGCTTGGCCCATTTTCTAAAATTACTTTTTCATCATGGTAAAACACACATAACAAAATTTACCATTAGTGACATTTAGTGCATTCACAATTCTCACCACTGTCTGGTTCCGAACATTTTCATCCACCCAAAGGGATGAGGTCACTACTCCTTCCCCTGCCTCCTGTCCCTGGCAACCACCAGTCTGTGTCTGTCTCTATGGATTTACCTATTCTGGATTTTTATCTTTTTTTTTTTTTTTTTTTTTTTTTAGATGGAGTCTCCCTCTGTCACTCAGGCTGGAGTGCAATGGTGCAATCTCGGCTCACTGCAACCTTCACCTCCCGGGATCAAGCAATTTTCCTGCCTCGGCCTCCCAAGTAGCTGGGATTACAGGCACCTGCCATCATGCCTGGCTAACTGTTGTATTTTTGTACAGATGGGGTTTCACTATGTTGGCTAGGCTGGTCTTGATCTCCCAACCTCAGGTGATCTGCCCGCGTCAGCCTCCCAAAGTGCTGGGATTACAGGCATGAGCCACTGCGCCTGCGAAGTCAGGAGATCGGGGCCATCCTGGCTAACACGTCCCAGCTACTCAGGAGGCTGAGGCAGGAGAATCACTTGAAGCTGGAAGGCAAAGGTTGCAGTGAGCCGAGATAGCGCCACTGCACTCCAGCCTGGGCAACAGAGCAAGACTCCGTCTCAAAAAATAATAGTGGCTCACACCTGTAATCCCAGCACTTTGGAAAGCCAAGGCAAGCAAATCACGAGATCAAGAGATTGAGACCATCCTGGCCAACATGGTGACACCCCATCTCTACTAAAGTACAAACATTAGCTGGGCGTGGTGGTGTGAGCCTGTAGTACCAGCTACTTGGGAGGCTGAGGTGAAAGAATCACTGGAACCGGGAGGCAGAGGTTGCAGTGAGCCGAGATTGCGCCACTGCACTCCAGCCTGGTGTCAGAGCGAGACTCCGTCTCAAAAAATAAAACAAATAAATAAAAGATAAATAAAAATAAAATTGGTGACAACTGTAACTGAAGGTGAGTTATTGAGAATACCTGGGATGGGGCTAAAGAAGGAGTGCTGTTGTAGGCTGGGTGATGAGAGACCCCTTCCCCGAAGAAGTGACATCTGAGGTGAGACCTGAATAGAGGAACCAGCCATGTGACTGTCATTTCAAGCAGAGACAACCGCAGTGCAAAGGCCCTGGGGTGGGAGTGCAGTTGGGGGAGGGGTGGAGGGAAGTGTGAAGCTGAAGTGAAGTGACACAAGGGGACAGTGTGAGAAGATGTGACCTGAGAGGTGGGCAGAGCCTTCCGGGGCAAGGTGGGGAATTTGGATTTTTATTCTAAATTTGGTGGGAGCCTTGGTTTTATTTGTTTTTGTTATTATTATTTTAGATACCGGTCTCACTATGTCACCCAGACTGTTCTTGAACTCCCAGGTTCAACAAGCCTCCGGCCTCTGCCTCTAGGGTAGCTAAGATTAGGAGCAAGCCACTGGGTGTGACTTGATGGAAACCTTTGAGAGGCCGAGGGCGGTGGCTCACACCTGTAATCCCAGCACTTTGGGAGGCCTAGATGGGTGGATCACGAGGTCAGGAGTTCAAGACCAGCCTGGCCAAGATGGTGAAACCCCATCTCTACTAAAAATACAAAAAATAGTAGGGAATTGGATGAATCTGGAAACCATCATTCTCAGCAAACTGACACAAGAACAGAAAGCCATACACCACATGTTCTCACTCCTAGGCGGGTGTTGAACAACAAGAACATGTGGACTCAGGGAGAGGAGCATCACACACTGGAGGCAGTTGTCTGGGGTAGGGGAGAGACAGCGGGGGGTGGGGAGGGTTAACATGGGGAGAAATGCCAGATATAGTATGCACCTAAAGTTAAATAAATAAATAAATAAATGTAAAAAAAGAAAGTTTATGTTCTAAAAAAATTACAAAAATTAGCCAGGCATGGTGGTGCACACCTGTAATCCCAGGTATTCGGGAGGCTGAGGCAGGAGAATCGCTTGAACCCTGGGGGGCAGAGGTTGCAGTGAGCCAAGATGGTTACACTGCCCTGCACTGCACTCCAGCCCAGGCAACAGAGTGAGACTCTGTCTCAAAAGGAGAGAGAGAGAGAGAGAGAGAGAGGAGGTGGCTGGAACAAGGATGGAGAGAAGTGGATGAATCCAAAATCTGTTTGGAGGCAGAGTCAAGAGTTTGCTGATGAACTGGAGGCTGACTCCTGGGGTATTTTTTGGCACGCAGAACTGAATGGCTGAAATTGACACACACAGTGAGGAGGAGTAGGGTTGGAAGCACCCAGAATGCAGTCTTGGAAGTGTTCAGTCTGACATGTCTGTTAGATGGGAGACCGCTGGATGTGAGTCCAAAGCCTAAGGGAGCATCAAGAGTTAAAGAGAAATTTCGGAAACATCAGCATAAAGATATACATATTTTTTTTAGAAGTGGAGTCTCGCTGTGTTGCCCAGATTGGTCTCAAACTCTTGGCCTCAAGTGATCCTCCTGCCATAGCCTTCCAAAGCACTGGGATTGCAGGCGTGAGCCACGGCACCCAGTCTAGATTTTTGTTTGTTTTTGAGACTGAGTCTACTCTGTTGCTCAGGCTGCGGTACAATGGCGCCATCTTGGCTCACTGCAACATCCACCTGGCAGGTTCAAGGGATTCTCCTGCCTCATCCTCCTGAGTAGCAGGCCCATGCCATCACATCAGACTAATTTTTTTATTTTTTATTTTTAGTAGAGACAGGGTTCCACTGTGTTGACCAAGCTGGTCTTGAACTCCTGACCTCAAATGATCCACCTGCTTCAGCCTCCTAAAGTGATGGGATTACAGGCGTGAGCCACCTCACCCAGCACAGCCTAGATGTGTAAAGTGTGAGATTGAAATTTGTCAGAGCCGGAATCCTGGTAGGAAAGATTGTGCACTTGAACACAGCAGTTGATGAGAACTTATTAAGACACAGTTTATAAAGGTGGAGGGAAACCATCAAGGCACAGTACAAACACCCTGGAGTTAGCAACACCTGACAGCTATTACCACCTCTCGGCCCTAGAGAGGGCTGTGTAGAGTTGCTCCCTGTAGAAGAGGGACGTCACCAGTGGGGCTTGGAGGGAGGGGACACGGGGTAAACTTTTTTTTTTTTTTTTGAGACAGAGTCTCGCTCTGTTGCCCAGGTTGGAGTGCAAGGGCGTGATCTCTGCTCACTACAACCTCTATCTCCCAGGTTCAAGCAGTTCTCCTGCCTTAGCCTCCCAAGTAGCTAGAATTACAGGTGCCCGACATCATGCCCAGCTAATCTTTAGCGTTTTTAGTAGAGACAGGTTTTCGCTATGTTGGCTAAGCTGGTCTTGAATTCCTGACCTCAGGTGATCCACCCACCTCAGCCTCCCAAAGTGCTGGGATTACAGGCTTGAGCCACCGGGCCCGGCCTTTTTTTTTTTTTTTTTTTTTTGAGACAGGGTCTCACTCTGTCACTCAGGCCAGAGTTCAGTAGCACAATCTTGGCTCACTGTAACCTCCGCCTCCCAGGTTCAAGCGATTCTCCCACCTCAGCTTCCTGAGTAGCTGGAATTACAGGCACCCGCCACCACGCCCGGCTAATGTTTTATAGTATTTTTAGTAGAGAAGTGGGTTTCGCCATGCTGGGCAAGCTGGTCTGGAACTCCTGACCTCAGGGTGATCCGACCGCCTCGGACTCCCACAGTACTGGCATCACGGGCATGAGCCACCGCGCCCTGCTGGTAACTATATCTTTTCTTCTGGTCACCCCAGAATGGTGGGGTTGGGGGCAGGAGAAGGGAAGAGTCTGCTTCCATAAGAGGGAAAGTGGAAAATGTCCCTGGGGGAGGGCGGCCCGTGCAAGGGCATCGATCCTGTCCTCGAACCGCATGATCCGGCCCCAGCTGATCTCTTCCCTTACCCTGGACGCCTCCTGCCCCCTGTCTGGGTCTCCCCAGGCGCCTGGGCCCAAGGTGACCGCCTTTCAACCGCAACCGCTAAGCTTGGCCCGGGGCGCGCTGTGTCCGTCTCTCCCTCCTCCCTGAATCCGGGAGTGCACTTGGCAGCAGACACTTCGCGGACTTTTCCGGGAGAAGGGAAGCCGCCTCTCAGCTTGGCGAGGGGCAGTAGCGCGCGGCTGGGAACCTCTCTGAGCCCAAGCACTGTGAGGGAGACCCTGGCGCGCCGTAAGGCGGCTCCTGGCGCCCTCTCGGGCCGGAGCTGTGCGCTGCAAGGCTGGATCGGAGGGAGGGCCCGGGCCTTAGGGCGTCGCTGCGCGCTGGCTGGCACAGACTGGGCGGGGCTGCCCGGGTTCCGGAAAGACGGCCTCGGGGGTACACCTCATAAAGGGGCTGGTGGTTCAGAACCCCAGTCCGACGCGCTGCTGGGGCTTAGTCTCCTGGACGTTGACGAGGACATGGCTCTGAAAAAGTGCCAGGGTGCGCTCAGGAGGAGAACACAGCACCCAGAGTGGCCCCCCAGTAGCGGGGCCGGGTCTAGGGAAGCCCTCTTCCAAGAAGTCCTGTGCCCTGAAGCTGACTGGGAGCGCTAGTTGATGAAACTGGGTGCCCCACCAAGGCGCCCTAGTCTCGAGGGCGGCGCCGGAGTCCTCCTGGCAGGTGCCGGGGGCGGTGCCCGGCCCTGCCCCTGGGGGCCGTTCCTGGAGGCCAGAGGCGGGTCAGAGAAGCGGCGGGTGCGGGCGACACCTTGGAACCAACGGGCGGCGACTGCGACCACAGGTGCCTCACAGGGCCCTGTGTCCTAACTCTGGGCATCAAAATCCCGGCTGGGAACTGACGCTTCCGAGCTGCTTCCAACCCTGGACACCGAGGTCCCCCCCTGGAGAACGAAACCCTAGGGTCGTCTGAAGAGGGGGGCCACGAGCCCCCAGGGCCAGACAGCGAAGCCCCAGAGCCTGTTGCGGAGCTGAACACTGAAGTCCCAGGCCGGGTGGCGAGGTCCCCAAGCCCTCCGCAAACGACGTGGAGACCCTCGAGCAAGAAAGCGAAGTCCTCGAGCAGGACTCAGGGAGCCCTGGGTTGTCCACAGCGGCGGGCTTTGAGTCCTGAGCCAGGCAGAGACGACCCGGGGCCGTCCGCAGCGCAAAGCGCGGGGATCCAGGGCAGCGTCCCGCTCCGGGCCTGAGACTTCCTCCTCCAGGTCAGGCTCGGAAGCCCCCCACCTGCGTTTTCCGCCGTGCCCCGGGGCTCCCCAACGTCCCCCGGAGGAGCCGTTCATGGAGACTCCCATAGAGCGCGAAATCCGCCGCAGCTGCGAACGCGAGGAGAGCCTGCGCCGGAGCCGGGGCCTGAGCTCGGGCCGCGCGGGCCGCGAACTCGTCGAGCTGCGCGTGAGGCCAGTGCTCAACCTGCCGGGTCCTGGCCCCACGCTCCCGCGCGCCCTGGAGCGCGCGCGGGCGGGCGCGCAGATGCAGCGGGACATCGAGCGGGAGGCCCACCGGCAGGCGGCGCTGGCGCGCCCCGCGGCCGCGGAGTCGCGCGCCCAGTCGCCGCCTCAGCCGCTGGGCGAACTCAAGCGCTTCTTCGAGGCCGCCGCGGGGAGTGGCTCCTCGGCGGGGGCGGGGGGCGGCGCGGGCCCGCAGGGGCTGCCAGAGCCCGGGGGCCCGGCGCGCTCGGCCGTACAGGGCCCGTGCCCGGTGCTGGCCCGCGCCCCGCCGCCTTTCGCTCCGTCACTGCTGGAGCAGGAGGTGCGCGCGGTGCGCGAGCGCGAACAGGAGCTGCAGCGCCAGCGGCGCAGTGTCTACGGCACCGCGGAGTTCAAGGAGCCTACGCCGAGTCTCACCGGTAAGCCGCGAGCGCGGCAACGCCAAGGACCCCCAGGGTTCCAGCCGCCCCCACCGACTGCCCAGCTTAGGCGGCCCCTCCTCTGGCCTTCCGATTCTCGGGGTCTCTCCCTCCAAGCTCCCAGGCTCCTCCGACCCCTTCTCAACTTTGTCTCTTGCCCACCCCTTCTGGGGCTGTGTTACTCGCTGTGATCCACCCCTCCACCCGGAGGGATGGACTCTCTGAGCCACACCACCCAGGCTGCGCGGGGATGGGTGGGGGCATTCCAGATGTCTTCCTCTTTGTCGGGTTCCAGGGAACCCCTGACTGGGTTCTGGCGCTCCTGGGTCCTCCCTCTGCATTTTCAGGCTCCTGCCTCCATTCTGGGTTTACCTCCCTCCTCCCTCGGATTCCTGGGTCACTGGAGCTGAGTGGAGGCTTTTATGGGGAGGCGGAGGGTGAACGCCTGTGTGTGTTTAAGGGGTGCGGCCGGCCTTTTTCATCCTGGCTGCCTCCAGCTGGTGAGATGAGCGCCCCTTCCCCCCTAGCGAGCAGGGGCGACGGAAAGTTGGCGGTGATCTGGCCCCCCCGCAGAAAGGTCTCGGAGAACGGCCTGGAGCAGGTGGGAGCCCCTTTACCTGTGTTCCTTTAGCGCTTGTCGGTCCGCTTACCCCTCCGCTGCCAGGACGCTGGGTGGGGAAAGGCGCATCCCCCCTGGAGGGCAATTCTGGTCCGAACTTGATTTGGGACGCATCCGGGGTGAAGAGGAGACAGTGGTCTTGGGGCCCAAACCGCCCCACCCTGAGCCTGAGTGCGGTGCGCAGGTCCCTGAGGCCGGCCTTCCTTCTGGCCCTCTGCCCCCAGGAGGAGCGCAAACCTTGAGGTTTGAGCAGGCTGGGTCCCCTGGCCGGAGGTAACGTACGCGTCAGAGGACCAGGGTGGGGAGCGTCTCGCAGAAGGCCTGGAGAAGGGTCAGCCCTCTGCATTGGGAAAGATGAAATCGACCAGCCCATCGTTGAACTTGACTTTGTGAAATTGACCATCCCCGTCTATAAAACTTAGAGTCCCCCATTGGGAAACTGACCACCACCCACAACTCTGCCAGTGAAACTGTCCAGCCCTTCTCCGCCTAATTGTAAACTGAACTACCCACTCCCTTGACTATAAGAGGGCCGGGGTTACGGCCGCGGCTGCCCCACTCCCTGCACCGCCAATAAAGCCTCTTCTTTCAGGGCACGGCAGCCTGTTCTGTTCTGGGTCCTCTTCGTCTGGAGTGGGGCGGGAGCACGGCGGGCCGAGACAGGCCTGAGAAAGCCCCAAGAGGTGCGGGTCGGAATGCGGGAAAGCGCCCTTATCGCCCTGTTCTGGGGCTGCCCACCTCCCATGCACTGCCAGACCCGGCCTGGCCCAGGTCCTACCGCCCCCTGGCGGCCGGGGTGCAAAATGTGGCGCTCGGACCGAGTTCACGCCCTGTTTCCAGGATTCCTCTTCAACATTTATTGGTGCACTGGCTAGACAGAGATGTAAGAGACTCTTCCTACCTTGGGAACGTAAACAACAGCTACTGAGGCCAGGCGCGGTGGCTCTGGCCTGTAATCCCAGCACTTTGGGAGGCCGAGACGGGTGGATCACCTGAGGTCAGCAGTTCGAGACCAGCCTGGCCAACATGGTGAAACCCCGTCTCTACTTAAAAAAAAAAAAAAAAAAAAAAAAAATTAGCCGGGCGTGGTGTCGGGTGCCTGTAATCCCAGCTACTCGGGAGGCTGAGGCAGGAGAATCGCTTGAACCCGGGAGGCGGAGGTTGCAGTGAGCCGAGATTGTGCCATTGCACTCCAGCTGGGCGACAAGAGCCAAAATGACTCAAAAAACAAAACAAAACAAAAAATACACACATACACAAAGAGGTGGTAAGAGTTCAGGCTTCTCAACATCATTAGTTCCTAATGATCACCATTCTTGACCTCATGGGTCCTCACTACGAATGAGCACACCTCATTCATAGTGTTGGATCAAGAGTTTCTGCTCTCCAGAAGCACCCATGTCTGCGTGTAGGCAAGCATCAAAAATAAATAAATAAATAAATAAATAACATCCATGGCCTGGCGCGTGAGCCTGTAATTCCAACACTTTGGGAGGCCGAGGTGGGTGGATCACTTGAGATCAGGAGTTCCAGACCAGCCTGGCCAACATGGTGAAACCCAGTCTCTACGGAAAATACAAAAAAAATATAGCTGGGTGTGGTGGCATATGTCTGTAATCCTGCTACTCAGGAGGCTGAGGCAGGGGCATCACTTGAACCTGGGAGGCAGAGGTTGCAGTGAGCCAAGAACACACCACTGCACTTCAGCCTGGGTGACAGAGTGAGATACTCTATTTAAAAAAAAAAAAAAAAAAAGCAACTGAAACCTAGTTTTTGAAAAGAGAAATCTGAATTTTTATGACTGTGACTATTTAAAAAAAAATTTTTTTGAGTCTTGCTCTGTCACCCAGGCTGGAGTGCAGAGGTGCAATCTCCACTCACTGCAACCTCCACTTCCTGGGCTCAAGCAATTCTCCTGCCCCTGAGTAGCTGGGATTACAGGTGCACACCATCGCACCCAGCTAATTTTTTGTATTTTTTATAGTCCCTACACTTCGGGAGGCCCAGGCAGGTGAATCACCCAAGGTTGGGAGTTCAAGACCAGCCTGACCAACATAGAGAAACCCTCTCTCTGCTAAAAATACAAAATTAGCTGGGCATGGTGGCACATGCCTGTAATCCCACTTACTCTGAGGCAGGAGAATCACTTGAACCCAGGAGGCAGTGAGCCAAGACTGTGCCATTGCACCGCAGCCTGGGCAATAAGAGCAAACTCGGTCTCAAAAGAAATGCTTTCAATTTTGGAGACAGGGCCTTGCTGTCATGCAGTCTGCAGTGCAGTGGCATGATCACAGTTCACTGTAATCTTGATCTCCCGGGCTCAAGTGACCCACCTGCCTCAGCCTCCTGAGTAGCTGGGACTACAGGAATGAACCACCACACTCAACCCAGGAATGGTTTAGAATTGCTGCTTAAACACTTAGCTCTGCACTCCAGCCTAGGCGACAGAGCACGACTCTGTCTTAAACAAAAACACCAGCCTGGCCAACATGGTGAAACGCCGTCTCTACTAAAAATACAAAACAATTAGCTGGGCATGGTGGCGGGAGCCACCAACTACTTGGGAAGCTGAGGCAGGAGAATCTTTAGAACCCGGGAGATGGAGGTTGCAGTGAGCCGAGACTGAGCCATTGTACTGCAGCCTGGGCGACAGGGTGAGACTCTGTCTCAAAAAAAACAAATTCTTGGTTCTGTCCAACTCTGTCTCTTGTATAGGTACATCAAATATCTAGTGAAATCCGTAGGCATAAAATACAGAGAGGTCACGCTGATACAGGGCTGCACCCAAGAGCAGGTCAGCCAAGAAGGGCTCATCACCTGACCCCGTCCATCATTGGTACAGTTACCCACTCCTCAGCATACTTCACCGTGACTGTGGGAGATATGTAAAGAAGGGCGGGAGAGCCGGGCATGGTGGCTCAAGCCTGTAATCCCAGCACTTTGGGAGGCCAAGGCGAGTGGATCACGAGGTCAAGAGATCGAGACCATCCTGATCAACATGGTGAAACCCCGTCTCTACTGAAAATACAAAAAATTAGCTGGGCACGGTGGTGCGTGCCTGTAATCCCAGTTACTCAGGAGGCTGAGGCAGGAGAATTGCCTGAACCCAGGAGGCAGAGGTTACGGTGAGCCAAGATCGCGCCATTGCACTCCAGCCTGGGTAACAACAGTGAAACTCAGTCTCAAAAAAAAAAAAAGTCGGGAGAGAGCCTGGGAAGTGGGAAATGGAAACACCTGGCGGCTGGGCTTCATTTCCAGCAGGGGAGCCAAGAACTAAGCCTATCAAGGGTGGACAGGGACAGGGCACGGTGGCTCAAGCCTGTAATCCCAGCACTTTGGGAGGCCAAGGCAGATGGATCATCTGAGGTCAGGTGTTCCAGACCAGGCTGGCCAACATGGCGAAATGCCGTCTCTACTAAAAAATAGTAAAATTAGGCTGGGCACGGTGGCTCACGCCTGTAATCCCAGCACTTTGGGAGTCCACGGCGGGTGGATCACAAGGTCAAGAGATCGAGACCATCCTGGCCAACATGGTGAAAACCCGTCTCTAAAAAAAAAAAAGAAAAGAAAAATTAGTCAGGCTTGGTGGTGTGCTCCTGTAGTCCCAGCGACTCAAGAGGCTGAGGCAGGAGAATCACCCATCTCAAAAGAGTGGACAGGACT
The DNA here is from genome assembly GCF_049354715.1 of Callithrix jacchus. Lineage (NCBI taxonomy): Eukaryota > Metazoa > Chordata > Mammalia > Primates > Cebidae > Callithrix > Callithrix jacchus. The sequence continues at coordinate 12,857,017 of NC_133523.1, forward strand.
ACTTTAGTATAGATGGGGGCTGGATTGGGTGGCTCACACCTGTAATCCCAGCACCTTGGGATGCCGAGGTGGGCTGATCACCTGAGGCTGAGAGTTGCAGACAAACCTGACCAACATGGAGAAACCCTGTGTGTACTAAAAAAAAAAATACAAAATTAGCTGGGCGTGGTGGTGCTTGCCTGTAATCCCACCTACTGGAGAGGCTGAGCCAGGAGAATCGCTTGAACCTGGGAGTTGGAGGTTGCAGTGAGTGAAGGTCAAGCCACTGCACTCCAGCCTGAGCAACAAGAGCGAAACTCCATCTCAAACAAAACAAAACAACACACACACACACACACACAGACAGTATAGATGGGAGACTCTGTAACTTCTCTGAATGTTAAACTCAACTGGAGGCCTCTGTATGTGAAGTCAGTCAGATGGGGCAAGGGCCTGACATCAGTATTTTTTGAAGCTCCCAGGTGATTCCAATGTGCAGCTGAAGGAAGTGTAAACCAGCAGTTCTCACAGTAGTGGCACCAGGACCAGCAGCATCCGAGATGCTTGGGGAACTGCTAGACATGTGCCTTCAGGGGCCAGGTGCAGTGGCTCATGCCTGTAATCCCAGCACTTTGGGAGGCTGAGATGGGAGGAATGCTTGAGTCCAGAAGTTGGAGACCAGCCTGGGCAATACAGCAAGACAAAGTCTCTTTTATTCCCCCACACTCCATTGTATATACTAGCAGGGACAAAGTCTTTTTTAAAAAAATGTTATCCCAGCACTGTGAGAGGCCAAGGTGGGTGGATCATGAGGTCAAGAGATCAAGACCATGGTGAAACCCCATCTCTACTAAAAAATACAAAAATTAGCCGGGCATAGTGGCATGTGCCTGTGGTCTCAGCTACTCCGGAGGCTGAGGCACGAGAATTGCTTGAACCCAGGAGGTGGAAGTTGCAGTGAGCTGAGATCATGCCACTGCACTCCAGCCTGGCGCCTGGCAACAGCAAGACTCTATCTCAAAAAAAAGAAAAGAGAGAGGGAGAAAGAGCTCACACCTGTAATCTTAGAACTTTGGGAGGCCGAGGCAGGTGGATCACCTGAGGTCAGGAGTTCGAGACTAGCCTGACCAACATGGACAAACCCCATCTCTACTAAAAATACAAAAATTAGCTGGGCGTGGTGGCAGGTGCCTGTAGTCCCAGCCACTCAGGAGGCCGAGGCAGGAGAATCGCTTGAACCTGGGAGGCGGAGGTTGCGGTGAGCCGAGATCGCACCACTGCAGCCAGCGTGGCGAGAGTGAGACTCCGTCTGGGAAAAAAAATAAGAGAGAGAGAAAAGCAGCACTTTCATGGGTGTCATCCCAGATCTAATGATCAAAGCCTCCATGTGATTCTGATGCACACTGGGAAGTCTGAGAAGCAAGGGTGTAGAAAGCTGCTGAGCCACAGGACCCAGGAAACAAAGCGTGTTTCCTTCCCCTTCCAGGACTTGCTGTCACCACCCACCAGAAACCCTGTCTTGAGCAGACATTGGATTTGACTTAAAGGAGACCGTTTAGAGGTGCTTGTGGCTAGTCTGAATTGAGATATGTTGTAAACGTGAAATACTAAATCTCTTTTCTTTTCTTTTTTTTTTTTTTGAGACGGAATCTTACTCTGCCTCCCAGGCTGGAGTGCAGTGCTGTGATCTCGGCTCACTGCAACCTCCACCTCCCCGTGGTTGAAGGAGAACCTTCAAGTGGTTCTCCTGCCTCAGCCTCCTGAGAAGCTGGGATTACAGACATGCGCCACCACGCCCAACTAATTTTTGTGTTTTTAATAGAGACAGGGTTTCACCATGTTGGCCAGACTGGTCTCAATCTCTTGACATCATGATCCACCTGCCACAGCCTCCCAAAGTGCTGGGATTACAGGGGTGAGCCACCATGCCCAGTCTAAACTCACTTGCTATTTCTGTTGGACCTTGTGAGTCTAAATAATCTTAAAGGCCAGTCGGGATGGGTCATACCTGTAATCCCAGCACTTTGGGAGGCCAAGGCAGGAGGATAGCTTGAGGCCAGGAGTTCAAGACCAGCCTGGTCAACATAGCGAGACCCTGTCTCTAAAAAAAAAAAAAAAAAAAAAGCAGAGGCATCGGTGCTGCTGGTACTACCAGCTGCTTGGGAGGCCAAAGTAGGAGGATCTTTTTAACCCAGGATTTAGAGGTTGTAGGAGATGGAGGTTCCATAATTGTGCTACTGCAGTCCAGCCTGGGTGACAGAGCAAGATCTTCCCTACCCCCAAAAAATCTTAAGAGACGGGAAAATTCACAGGGCCTCCCTCAAAGCGATCAAGGAGCATCAGGATTTCATGTCATTCAGACCAGGGCTGTGGACTAAAAAACATTCTTGATGCAGTCAGAAATTGTCACCAGAAACCCCCATGGAAGAGCAATAGTGGCAGGGTTCAGTGGGTTACACCTGTAATCTCAGCACTTTGGGAGGCTGAGGCGGGTGGATCACTTGACGTCAGGAGTTCAAAACCATCCTGGCCACATGGTGAAACCCCATCTCTACTAAAAATGCAAAAATTAGCTGGGCGTGGAGGCATTCGCCTGTAATCCTAGCTACTCCAGAGGCTGAGGCAGGAGAATCGCTTGAGCCTGGAAGGTGGAGGTTGCAGTGAGCCGAGATCACGCCATTGCACTCCAGCCTGGGCAACTAGCCTGAGACTCCATCTCAAAAAAAAAAAAAAAGGACGAGCAATAGTGTTGGCATCCAATCCAATATTGATTCATTTCACCACCTCTCACGTCCTTTTTTGTCATCTGGAAACGGGGTATAATACTATGTGCCAGGGATTGAAGATGGGCGCTTTGCTCAAAATCACATATAAGGACAGGGCTCTGGGTGTCTCCTCTTATGAAAATGCTGAGGGGAGGGTAACCAAAAGTGTCCCCCTTGGATTAAAGGGGGATAACCCACAGCTGAGTGACACCTGGCTCAGGATGACACCCTTCCCCTTGCAAGGGGCCATAGTACCCGGTTCAGGTCCAAGGTCCGACACTTCCTCGCAGGAGCTTTGAGCAGTTGAGTTCATTTCTCTCAGCTAGGGTTTCCTCTCCAGTCCGAGGTTGGAGAGAGGTTAAGAGATCCTAAGCTGGGATTCCATAGGGCTCCTCCACCCCGCCCGCACCCCGGATACCCCAAGAAAGACGACGACCTGTGCGGCCACCAAGTCCCAAATGCTAGAAGAGAAAAAAAAAGTCTAACTCGGGGCCTTCGGAAACTGATCGAGGGCACTTTCCTGGGGCACGTCGGGAAAAGTAGTTCTTTTACGCTACAAAGAAATAACTTCCGGGTGAAAATACGGGAGTGGGCGTAACCTTAAGTCTTTTCCTCCAGTGGGCGTTGAATTTCCTCGCTACCCGAAACTTGAGATTTTCTGGGTTCCGGTTGTTGACAGGCACCGCTTCTCTTGTTGCTTCATGTGCACCTATGCGCATGCGCCAGACTCTCGTCCGCCTATTGGTGGATTGCGGACTTCTCTCAAAAGACTACATTTCCCAGAAGACCATGCAAGCGGGCGGGGAATCCCCACCCCAGAGGGAGGGGCGCGGTGCTCTCAGCGGAGACTGAGCCTGTGACCTCTTTCTTTCTTTTATTTAACACAAAACTGGCATGTCCGCATTCTGGGCCCCACGGCTGGGCCGATCTCGGTGCAGACAGGTCAGCTCGGCCTGGCCCTTTGGAAGGCGAGGCCGGGCTGCACTGCAAGAACGAGTGAGCCCCTCCCCTGCCCCCTCTCCTGGAGTTTGGAACTGTCAAGCTCCAGCTCCTACCCTCTTACCCAGATTCAAGACCCTTGAGCCGCCCACCCCGCGGGCCCGGCTGCGCTCGGAGGCCGGGCCTGGCCTGCCTGGCCCGTGAGGATCTGCACCAGCAGGTCGGTGGCCAGCATGGGCGAGGGCTCCTCGAAGCCGATGGTCAGCAGCTGCTGGTAGTCCCCAAGAGGCTGCGGGCACAAAATCCTGTGGTGGGGGGGACCAGGGAGAGACAGGCCTGGACTTGAGTGCCCCCTGCCCCTCGGGAGTCCCTCCCTTTGAGTGAGAGGCGTCAGCTGAAAGCAGCTTTGTTTCAGCTGCGGGTGGGAAAAACCCCCGGGGGAAACTTGTTTCCTTGTTGATCAGAAACTTAGTAATGGCTCCCGGAGGCTGAATAACTGGTCCTGACCTGTCCAATCGCCCTGCTAGCTGTGTGTCCTTGGGCAGGTCACAACTTCTCTGAGCACCCTGTTTTCTTTGTTAAATGGGGCCAGTAGCTTAGACCTCGATGGGTTGTTACTGGGGTCTGCGTGCTTTTCAGGACACAATACAGTGCTATCATTACTAAGGGAAGCAAAGTATTTGGGAAGGTGGATTGTCTTTGAAGGGGTTCTGCCTCCCACCTCCAGCACCCAAGCCCGCTTTACTATTGCCCTAGTTCCTACCACGAATAAAGGTCATCCTCGGCTGGTCCCAGGGGCACCCATCGGCCGATGGACCACAGCTTCTGGATCTGCGGGAATGGATTGGCAGGAGTCTGGCCTGTGTCCTCCCAAGTATCTCGATAGCATAGGAAGTAGCTGGGAGGGGAGGGAGCTGTAATTAGAAGTGATCAGTTCCCTAGCTTCTTCTGTTGCGGGCTTTAATTTTGAAGGTGAGGTGGAAACTCATAGGAAGTTCTCAGGTAGGCTCCAAGGCCTTTTCTTCCGGCCAGCCTCCTTTTAAGATTAGGACTTTTATTTTGGTGGGAGGGTGGGTTTTAAGAAAATAGCGGTAGCCTTTCAAAAGCCTTGTTTCCTGGTTCACTTTTTTTTTTTTTAAAGAGACAGATTCTTGCTCCCACTCAGGCTGGAGTGCAGTGGCACAATCACAGCTCACTATAGCCTCAAACTCCTGGGCTCAAGTGATCCTCCTTCCCAAGTAGCTGGGACTACAGCTGCCAGCCACCATGCCTGGCGAATTTTGTTGTTGTTGTTGTTAAGACAGGGTCTTGCCATCTTGCCCAGGCTGATTTCAAACTCTTGGGCTCAAATGATCCTCCTGCTTCAGCCTCCCAAAGTGTTGGGATTACAGGCTTGAACCACCATGCCATGCCCTGCCCAGTTTTCACTTTGGTGGTGACGGTTTTGAGGCCCATACTGGCATTCATCATAGAAAGGGGAGGAATTTGATTTGGGTAAGAGGACTTACTAATCCACAAGGGTATCTTGTCCCCGACCAGGGGCCTCTGGGATGGTTTCCAGGTGCCAGCGCATCTTCTTATAGAGGTATCGGGGGAAGCGGCTGGCAGTGTAGGCGGCTGGGGCACAGTATCTGAAGATGGACACCTCGTGGGACATGCTGATGGAGAACCTCCCGCAAAAGAAACAGGAGATGCTGGCAGGACATGAGGGAATGCAGGGGTGAGGCTGGGCCTTGGACCCCTTCACCCCCCCATCCGAGTCCCCAGCTGTTATACCTAAGGGGGTTTGTCTCCTCCAGGTCCACAAACCCAAAGGAAGCGTACATGAGGACCAGCTGTTCCAGGCGCAGAGTCAGCTGCTGGGAGATCTCTAACAGCTGCATACAAGAGGGGCCACAGTGAGATCAGCTGGCCTAAGAGGAGCGGGCCTCCCCCTCCACCATCCACCATCCCCCCAGGCTTGGAGCTTTGAGAGGCAAGGGGTGTGGGGTCTAAGAAACCCCCACACACCCCCTTTCGGACCAGCTCCTGCAGGACTCCATAGATGGGGGGTACACTTCTCGAGGCTGCCTCCAGATACAGGAAGTAGGGTTCACACATCTGTAAGAATGTGGGCATGGCCTTGGCCAGCTGCTCCTTCTGTACTTGATCTCTGCTGAAGGAAGAAGGGAGCCTTTGCCTGTAATCCCTCACGACCCCTCCCCGCCACCCAGTTTTCCCCATTCTACTCACCCCCAACCTGTATCCCTTGGCTAGACCCCTGTTAGAAAAGGCCCCCAGTTTTAGATCTTTTCTGAACATCTTTCTGGTTCACCCGCATCACACCCATTTAGAACACTTGTTAAAGAGCTGACACCTGAGTCTCACAACTCTACTTAGGACCCAGAGCTTCCTGCAGTGGCTCATGCCTGCAATACGAGAGTTTTGGGAGGCTAAGGCTGAAGGATTGCTTGAGGCCAGGAGTTCCTGACCAGCCTGGGCAACATCGCAAGACCCCATCTCTACACAAAAAAACAATTAGCTGAGCATGGTGTCACCTATAGTCCCAGCTACTTAGGAGGTGGAGGCAGGAGGATTGCCTCCAGGAGTTTGAGGCTGCGTAAGCTATGGCTACACTATTGCACTCCAGCTTGGGCGACAGAGCGAGACCCTGTCTCATTAAAAAACCAGCCTCATGAGAATCGCTTGAACCCGGGAGGCAGAAGTTGCAGTGAGCCGAGATCGCGCCACTGCACTCCAGCCTGGGTGACCGACCGAGACTGTCTTAAATCCAAAACAAAACCCAACCTCGTGGATCATGAGGTCAGGAGTTCAAGACCAGCCTGGCCAAGATGGTGAAACCCCATCTCTACTAAAAATACAGACATTAGCCAGGCGTGGTGGTGGGCGCCTGTAATCCCAGCTACTCGGAAGGCTGAGGCAGATAATTGATTGAACCCTGGAGGCGGAGGTTGCAGTGAGCCGAGATCCTGCTACTGCACTCCAGCCTGGGCGACAGAGCGAGTTCTGTCTCAAAAAGAAAAACAAAAAACCACCACCAGCAACAAAACCCAGCCTCCTAGGAGATTCCAATGGACACTGAAATTGGAGAGCCACAGGGAAAGCTGGTCTGCGAATCACATTATCCTTTGGGGTCTCAAACTGACGTCCTACTGGCCAAGTGTGGCTCAGGTGGGTCTTGTTTAGCTGGCACAGGGTTCAAAAATATAAGCCAGCATTTAAAACATGGAAGAAAGTCCTAGAGATTTGACAACCGCAGGCCACACTGCCAGGACAGTAACAGCAGCCCCCCCCCTACCCGCGATTCCACAGCCCTCCTCACTCAGAAACTGATTCTAATAAGTTAGCTTCTTCCACTGTCTCCCTCTGGCTCCTAGCGCTTCTAATTTTGCGATTTTTGCGACCCTGGCGTGTGTCACGGGACAGCTCACTATAGCCTTGACCTCCTGGGCTCCCCTCCTGTCGCCTCCCCTCCAAGTCTCTACCCACGAGGAGCTGGGACCCTGTCCGACATCACCTGTAGAGCAAGTAGCTCTGGAAATCATCCGCCTTCTTGAGTAGGTAGCGCAGCTGTTCGGTAATGGGGCTGAACAAAGTTTCCAAGGGTAGGCGGGGTGGTGCTGGCCCGGGCCCGGGAACCAGAGGTTCTGAGGAAGGCATGGAGGCCGGGGCTTCAGGCAGCTGCCCCTCAGCATCTTCGGGGTCCGGCTCAGGTGGGTCCCCAGGCCTGCTGGGGGGCGTCGACCGGGAGGGGTCTGCGCAGGACGGCGTCCCAGGTTTTAAGACGTCTGGAGGTGGTGTTTCTCCAGGGTCCAGGCAGAGCGACCCCTCGAACCACTGCTCCGTAGCCATGGCAGGGCTGTAGGGAGGGAACCTGAGCTCTTTAAGCTTCCGATGCTGCGTCGTCGGCAGCGGGTTCGACCCCGCCCTGGGAGCCTCCGACTGGACCCTGCCTTGACCTCTCCACCGGCGCCGCGCCGCGCCCGGGAGTTGTTTGCCTCTTTTGAATTTCAACACGCGGGAGGGGCGCGCCGCTCCAGTCCGCGCGCCTGCGGCCCCCCGCCCCCCCACACCACGCGCACTCCGGGAACCTGGCGGTGGGGAGGGAGGGGTCCCGCCTAGAGAGGCGACCTCTGGCCTTGTCTTGGGGGTGTGGTTAGAGCCAGGACCTTAATCTCTCGAGGTGGATTCCTGGAGTGGAGGGGTCTCTAACGTGTCTCCAACTTCCCCCACCTGAAACAGGGATATGGAATGAGGTCGCCCGGGTCCCAGTCCCAGCCTCACGCTCCCAGAACCCGTTTTGTTGTTGTTGTTAAAAAATCATTTTAATTTAAAATTTTTATTTTATAGAGATGAGGGTCTCTCTTTGTTGCCCAGGTTGGTCTCAAACTCCTGACTCAAGCGATCTTCCCGTCTTGCCTCCCAAAGTGCCCAGCCTTTTTTTTTTTTTTTCTCTCTAATGGAGTTGAGAAACTGCCTTAGAACTCAGTAGGGACTTCGGATGTGTAGCTCTGAGAACTACCCCTAACAAACAATAAAACATCTTCAGGCCTGGCTCAGTGGCTCCTGCCTGTAATCCTGACACTCTGGCAAACTGAGGTGGGAGGATTGCTTGAGGCCAGGAGTTCAAGACCAGCCTGAGCAACATAGCAAGATCCTGTCCGTACGAAAATAAAATGTTAGTCGGCTGTTGTCTGAGGCAGAAGAATCACTTGTGCCCAAGAGTTTGAGGCTGTCACCAGTTATGATGGCACCACGGCACTCTAGCCTAGGTGACAGGAAAATCTTCACTTGGAAATCTTTTCCCATCTGATGGCTCAATCCTTTTTTTTTTTTTTTTGAGATGGAGTTTCACTTTTGTTGCCCATGCTGGAGTGCAATGGCGTGATCTCAGGTCACTGTAATGGCCGCCTCCCAGGTTCAAGCGATTCCCCTGCTTCAGCCTCCCGAGGTAGCTGGGACTACAGGTACCCACCACCACAGCCGGCTAATATTTTTAACAGACGGAGTTTCACCATGTTAGTCAGGCTGATCCTGAACTCCTGACTTTGTGATCTGCCCACCTTGGCTTCCCAAAGTGCTGGGATGAGACATGGGCCACCACGCCTGGCCCACTTCTGTTGTTTTAATGGGGAGGACCATGAGGCCTGGAAACCCTACTATGGACCTAGAACAGGCCCCCCCCGCCCTTGATAGTTGTAGCGGATTCTTTGCAGTAGGCTAAGGCTGACAGGTTTATTATACTTTTTAATATACGTATGTCAAACACACTAATTATAAAGTCTGAGTGAAAAAAAAAGACTCTGAGTGAAGAACTGAGACAGGTGTCAGATGCCACTCTGTGTGATCCCGAGCAAACAGCATCTCTGTGTGGGGCCAGTTGTCTCTTCTGTAAAGTGGGACTTGGGGAGGACAACTGAGAAAATGCTTGTAAACCCAAGAACTTAACTGTTAGTCATTAAACAATAGTTGAGGCCAGGCGTGGTGGCTGTTCTAATCCCAGACAGAAGAATCGCTTGTGCTTGTGGCTGGGAGTTCGAGACCAGCCTGGTCAACAGTTAGAGCCCATCTCTACAGAAATGTCTAAAACCTATCTGAGCAAGGCAGTGTGCACGTGTAGTCCCAGTTAGGAGGCTGAGGTGGGAGGATCACTTGAGCTAGCAGTTTGAGGTTACAATGAGCTATGACAGCACCACTGCACTCCAGCCTGGGTGACAGCATGAGACCATCTCTAAAAGAAAAACAAAAATTGGGCTGGGTGCAGTGGCTCACGCCTGTAATCCCAGCACTTTGGGAGGCCAAGGCAGGCGGATCACCTGAGGTCAGGAGTTCGAGACCAGCCTGGCCAACATAGAGAGACCCCCATCTCTACTAAAAATACAAAATTAGCCGGCAATGGTGGCGCATGCCTGTAATCCCAGCTACTCAGGAGAATCGCTTGAATCTGGGAGACAAGGGTTGCTGTGAGCCAAGATCGCACCACTGTACTCCAGCCCAGGCAACAAGAGCCGAACTCCACCTCAAAAAACAAAACAAACAAAAAAACTCAGCACCTGCTGTGTGCCTAGCTCTGTTCTGGACATGGAGAGATTACAGAGGAAAAAAAGCAAATATTCCCACCGCCTTGGAGCAATTACTGTTAGAAGTGGCTGTGAGACAGCTATAATTCATTCTTTCCTTTTTTTTCCCCTCCCCAAACAATTCTGTCCTAACCTTCGGCTCTCTTAGGAGACTCTTTAACACCCTCTCCCCTGCCCCATTTATAAAATGGACCCTGTGGCTTTTTTTTCCTTTTCCTTTTTTTAAAATTTTATTTAAAAAACCTTCGGTGCAATATTAAAAAGCAATACAGCCAGCTGGAGCAACAATCAACAGAAAGGAAAGAGGAAGGAGAGGAAAAACCCGAGGAACCCCAACCCAGCTAGTCCCCTAGGAGCTGGAGGCCAGGGGCAGAGACTGAGAAGGGGGGATGGGTGGTGGGGGAAAAAGGAAAGACCACCCACCGAAATCAGGCAGATCCAAACATTTATATAGGAAACACCTGGCTGAACGGAAGAGGATCTTGGGGAGATGAGAAGCCCCCCACATTTCATTTTTTTTTTTTTTTTTTCCTAAAATGTCCTGGGCTGGGTGGGGAGGGTCAGCCACCTGGGGTGTAAGGAGCAATCCTCTCCCTGCACCAATGTGCTGAAGGGCAAATGTGTGTATGAGAGAGACAGAAGGGGCAGAGATGAGGACACGGAGGGTGCCCCTCCCTGGAACCTGTTATGAGGGCTGAGGGTGTCCGTGTCCAGCTCCTGGGCTCTGGGGGGTCTTGGGTGAGATGGGGGCCAGAATGGGTTGGGGCAGAGATTAGGCTGGGTGCTCAGCCTAAGAAGCCATCGGGGTCGTCGTCCTCAAAGTGGCCTTGCTGCAGCACCTTGATGTGGTGCTCGTAGATTTTCAGGGCTGGCCCAAGGCGGATGGACAGGCCGGTGAGCACATCTGTGCGCTGCATGAGCAGCAAAGATTTGCCATCAATTTCCTGGGTGGGACAGGGACAGAGAGAGAGCGAGCTGGGTCAGGGCACATCCCACAGAAGCCCTCTGTCTGTCTGTCTGTGTGTAATCCAGGGCTGGAAACTCACCTGTTCTTGGAAAGCTGTCGCCTGCTCAGGGAAGCCTGCCTCAGTAAAATATTCCACAACATCCATCACTGTCCACTCCACGGGATCAGACGGCTTCTCTTTGCGCCCAGTACTGCATCAAAACAGACGGACACCAGTGAACATAGAGGTCCCTCTGGCTGTGCCACATACCTGTGCAGCACCCCCAAGTCTCCAACACCCCAACTTACGGACAGCCAAAGGGGGTCCCATCGGCCCCAGGTAGGGCTGGTTTTCCTGGGGGCAAAGGCACGGGAGATGGGGAATCTGGCCCGGTGGCAACAGAAGCTGGGAAGGAAAAAAACACCTGTCTTTGGCTTTGTCTTGGGGCTGAGTTCCTCCCAGCTGGTACTTTCCCCCCACCCAGAGGTCCTTACCTGTTCCCCCCTCCTTGTTCATGTTTGCCATGGAGAACACCTGGCGGGTGCCGCTGCCCGGGGCTGGCCCCCGCCCTTCATCCTGGCCCTGGTGAGTTCCGCAGGACGTCCAGTCTTTGACCCTCTCCTTGACACTCTGAGGTCCCCGCTCGCCGTTAAGCTGGTGGTGCTGGGCACCTGCTGGACGATCACTCTCAGGTACTTCAGAGCCCTCTGACACATCATCTTCATCATCTTCATCTTCATCATCATCATCATCATCTTTCTCAACCACTCGCTCTTCTCCACCTCTCTGGGGCGGAGAAGAAAAGCATGCAAGGTTAGCAGCTGTTCTAATCCCGGACCCTGACTGTGGCATCCGGGCGGCGGGGAGGATGGACCGATTCCACCTTTAAGAACAATATGGACTAACTTTTACGCATTCACTCCGTGCCAGGCTCTGTGTTAACTAAAGCCCTGGACAACCGAATCTCACTAAACTCGCGCAACAACCCCAAGGGGTCGCTACTGTTACTAAGCCGCGTTTACAGCGAAGGAAACTGAGGCTCCGGGAGATTCAGCCACTTGCCAAGGTCACCACGAACTAAGCCCGTAGGAAGCGCGCGAAAAGCCCCAGTCACCCGCCGCCCAGTTCCTCCCGGGACTCGCGCCCCCGCCACGAACTTCGCCCGCACCTGCCCACCGCGCGGCGCCCCCGCTCCCCGGCGCGCTCACCTTGCTCCGAGACGGGCGGGAGCTGGCGGCCGGCGGCGCCCGTCCGGGCCTGTCCCCGCGGGGCAGCGCTAGCGCTCCCAGACGGGTGCGCTCCAGGCGGCCCCGCGCCGCCGCCTCCTCCTCCAGCAGCCCTTGCACGCGGCCGCGGGTCAGACGACCGCCGGCGCCGCCGCTGCCCCCGAGGTAGCGCACGACTTCCCGCAGGCTCACGGGCCGCGCCGCGCCGCCGGCCCGCGCCGCGCCCCCCTCCGGCGGCGGCTGTGGCTGCGGCGGCGGCGGCTGCTGCTGCTGTGGCGGCGCCGGCGGCTGTGGCGGCGGCGGCAGCGGCGGCTCCCGGGCGGCGACGGCAGGCGGGGGGGCGCGGCGCGGGCCGGCCGGGGGCGCCACCGCCGGGGGAGCGGCTGGCGCGGGCGGCGGCGCGGCCAGGGGCGCGGCCCGCTGCGCGCGGGGGCCCGGCTGCGCGGGGCCGGGCGAGGGGGGCGCTGTGGCGGCGGCGGTAGCGGCCGCGCGGGGCGCCCGGGCCGGGGCGGCGGCGGCGACGGGCGCGGGCGGTGGCGGCGGGGCGGGCGTGGGCGGCGGCGCGGCGGCGGCGGCGGGGGCCCCGCGGGGGGCGCGCGGCGGGGCCGGCGGGGTGGCTCCGCGCCGGGGCGGCTGGACGCGCGCCGCGTTGCGGTACGAGATGCTCCCCTTGTAGCTGACCCGGAGCACGGCGCGCTGCTGGATCAGTTTCTCGAGCTCGGCGCGCGTGCGCTCCGGCTCCGGGCCGTGCCGCCGCCGCACCATCCGGCAGATGCGCTCCAGGTCCGGCCGCGCCTTGCGCGAGCGCAGCGAGTCGATGGTGTCCAGGATCCACTCTTGGTAGTGCGGGGAAGCGGCGGACGACGAGGCGGCGGCTGCCGTGGTGGCGGCCGCCGCCGTCTCCGGCGGGGGTAGGGCCGGGGGCCCCGCCATGCCTCCCGCCCGGCCCGGCTGCACCGTGCGCGCTGCCTCCCTCCCAGCGCGGCGCCCCCCTCCCCGGCTCCCCTCCCTCCGCCGCTGCCCGCCTCCTCCGCCTCCCCCCCCCGGGGGGCGCAGCGCCTCGGCGGAGCGGCGGCGGCGCTGCTGTTTCTTTGCAAAAAAAAAAAAAAAAAGAGAGAGAGGGAGCGAGAGAGAGAAAAAAACAGTGAGAGAGAAAGAAAAGAGAGGAAAAAAAATATGCACACACTCACTCACTCGCACGCACGCACACACAGACCCGCTTCTGCTGGGCGCGCGCGGGGCCGGGGATGCGAGGAGGAGGAGGGGAGCGCCGCGCGGCCGGCCCCTCCCCGCCGCCGCCGCCGCACGCGCGCCCTGCGCCCGGGACACTCCGGCCCCCCTTCCTTCCCTCCCTCCCTCCCTCCTCCCCGCCGCCCGCCTTCCTCCCTCCCACCCCCACGCGCCCGCTTTTAAGGTGGAGCCCGGGCCCCCCGCCCGCCCCCTTTACCCTGCGCTCTCGCTCACTCTGGCTCGCTCCGGCCCCCCCTTACAACTCCCGCGCGCTTTTTAAGGAGGCGCCGCGGAGTTGGCGCCGGGGCGGGGGCGGGGGAAAAGCGGCGGGCGGGGGAGGGGGAGGGGAGTGCCGGGGGGAGGGGTGAGGGGGCGGGCAGGGCGGGCGGGCGGTGCTCGGCCGCCCTCCAGCCATTGGGCGCGGGACCCAGACGTCCCCGGCGCCCAGCCCCCCTCTCCACGCCTCCCCGGCGCGCTCCGCTCTCGGGACCGCACTTACCGGGAACTCGCCGCCCGCGGGCTGGGGCCGCCGCGCTCGCAGGGTGCTGCGGGAACCCTCTTGCTGCCGCCGCCCCCGCGTCCCTCCGGCGGGCCTGGCCCGGCGCTGAGGATGCGGAGAGGGGGCCGCGCACCCTCTCCCCCCTTCTACTCCCCTTGCCAGTGCCGCCCCCGCCGCCGCTCGGCCTCCTGGCGCGCGGGCCCCAGCGCCTCCCTAGAGCGCCCTCTCGATCCCGGGCTGGACGCCGAGGGGGCGCACCGCAGATTTGGGGACCCCGAAGCTGGGGTCAAAGGGCAGTTTGACGCTGGTTTCTCCTGCGGGGCCGAAGGAGTGCCGGAATTTCAACTAAACCCTGTTTATAAGGACTCCAGGCCAGGACCTGATTGGCCTGCACGCTGGGGTCCGAAATTCCCTCCTCAACCCCCTGGGGGTGTGTGGGTGGGTGATCGAAGTCGAGAACACCAGCGACACTTTTTTTTTTAAACAAAACTTTATTGGTAATAGTTTTCAAATATGTTTACAACAGCACACTGTTCAAGAGGAAGTCTCGTCCTTCTCAGCACACAGGTTGAATCGCCCCCGAACCCACCCGGGGCCCCGTCCCAGGCCTGAGAACTCCTCCTGGGATGGGGAGAAGTTATGAGAGGGGGAAATAAGGGGATGAACGGGGTAGTCTCCACTTTTCTATTAAGAGAGAAAAATGCACAAATGAGACTGGGGGGAGACGTGATGGACAGCTGACAGCTAAGCCGGAGGAGGGGGACCCAGGATGGCAGAGGCGGAAGCTGGTGGGTGAGTAAAACAGGCAGCTCCTCCCCAGCAGCTCTAGCCTTGAACGCCGGGCCAAGACGTGGGGGCACTTGGCCTCTTCCGTGTCCTTTTGCAGATATGCCCTCCCCACTGAGCTGAGGGAAAGCTGGACATTAAAATCTAGTGGAGAATAAAATTAAGGAGTTGGGGGAAATTGCTGCTGGGAGGAAAGACTTGGGCTTGGGGCTCCCCCTCTGTCTTTTTGGGGGATGACTCCTCTTTGGCAGGGAGAGGGACAGCTGCTTTGTCTGGCTCTCAAAGCCCAAGGGTGAAGACAGGTCTGCTGGGGAAGAAGAGAGCGGAGGATTCCTAAAGGGGACTAGACCCTCGCAGGATTGGCAGAGAGGATCCCCCAGGGAGGGTCCCAGAGGAGATTAGCAGCTCAGCGGGGAGGTTCAAACCCCAGCGCCTCCCTTTCCAAAGTCAGTCTGCTTCTCATTAAAATGGATTGGGGAATGGGGGGACATGGGAGGGGTGGGAGTAGAGGAGGGAGGGAGGGAGGCACTGGTGGAACTTAAATAAGATTTTAAATCGTTTTTAAAAAAATTCTAGCAAGCAGCCCACTAAACATGTCACTAAAAATCTCTCCTTCCCAGGCAGGATTACTCCAAAGGGAAGGTTGGCGCTTTGTTCATTTGCCCTTAGCAAGTGGTGCCTGTGGTTGGGTGGGATGGGGGTGTGGGTGGGGGCTGGAGTTGAGTTTGAGCCCCTTTCCACACCCTGTCCCTGGATACACCAGCAAGACCTGGTCTGACTGGAGTTGAGGAACTCGTTTAAAACAGGCAGAAGTGGGCTGGGGTAGGGGCTGTGGGGGAGGAGGAAGGGAAAAATGGGAGGGGGGGGCCGGAGGGCAAAGGGGATGAGGGGGAGCAGCTGGTGTTTCTGTTCCTCCGATTATCTGGGCTTCCTGCTCCCCCTAACCCTGGAGGGTGGGGTGGGGGTGAAATTAGATGCAAGGAACTCTGGGGCCCTCTGGCTGTTCAATCCAACCCTCCCACCCCCCCCAACAACAACAACAAAAAAAGGAAAGAAATGAAAACCCATGGGGGCACAGGCACACCCCTAAAACTCATTAAACTCCTTGCCACACTTCTCATTGATGGAGACCCGGATTTCTTCTTCCTCATAGTCGTCAAAGTTACTCGTGTCCCCAGGGCCTTTAAACTTTGGTATGAAGGGAGCTTCCACCTGGAGAGGGATCAAAAACCACCCATACCTCAGCATTCAACATAATCATTATTACAACAATAAATGTGAATGGCCTAATGTTCAAGAGATAGTTACTCTGACTCAGGCCTGTGCTTAGCATTAGGTTATGGATTCCTCTTAACAACCAGAAATTCTACATGTAGCCAGCTCAAGGGGAAATTACTTCCCAGAGAGAGGCATCTTCTGCACTAGGTCATGGAATGGTCAAATGACACCAGAATTCCATTTCTAGATCCCACTGGCTCTAAGCACTCTACTCTAGGTTGCTCCTGTACCTCCCATGTTCTCTTCCCTTTCTTTCTTTCTTTCTATTTTGTTTTGAGACAGTCTCACTCTGTCATCCAGGCTGGAGTGCTTGGCTTACTGCAACCTTTGCCTCCCAGATTCAAGCAATTCTCCTGCTTCAGCCTCCTGAGTAGCTGAGATTACAAGCGCTTGGCACCATGCCCAGCTAATTTTTGTGTTTTTAGTAGAGATGGGGTTTCGCCATGTTGGCTAGGATGGTCTTGAACTTCTGACCTCAGGTGATTCACCCACCCTGGCGTCCCAAAGTGCTGGGATGACAGGCGTGAGCCTCTGAGCCTGGCCCTCTTCCCTTTCTATCTCTCTGTTGGTTGTCCTCCCTGACTCTTGGCCTGCCCCCAAATCTTCAGCAGGCTTAAGGAGGGGAGGCCCACCTTCCTCTGGTAGATGGCGATCCAGTCAGTCGTGGCAAACCACTTGTGGTTCTTGATATCGTTGACCCCATTCTTGAGGTTCCCAAAGCGCTTGGTGAGATCTACCTGCAGGAGGTTCCGCAGGAGGTCCTTCAAGTCAGAGCTGAAGTGGGAAGGGAACCGCACCTGGAGGAAGGGGTACAAGGACAGGGTGGGAAGCTGCTCTGGAACTTGGGGAGCCCAGGATGCTTCCTTCTCCATCCAGCAGTCCTACTGGGTGGGTGCCTCCAAAGCTGAGTGCCTGCTGGCATCCTGTAAAACAGCTCCTTGGGCCCACCCTAGAGTTTCTGGTTTAGGAAGTCTGATACTGTGGCCTGAGAATATGCATTTCTCAAACAACTTTTTAAAAATTAAAGAGCTAGTTACTCTAAGAAGTTTTTGGCTGGGCACAGTGGCTCACGCCTGTAATCCTAGCACTTTGGGAGGCTGAGGTGGGCAGATCACAAGGTCAGGAGTTTGAGACCAGCCTGGCCAACATGGTGAAACCCCAGCTCTACTAAAAATACAAAAATTAGCTGGGCATGGTGGTGCGTGCCTGTAGTCCCAGCTACTCCAGAGGCTGAAGCAGGAGAATTGCTTGAACCCAGAAGGTGGAGGTTGCAGTGAGCCGAGATTGTGCCACTGCACTCCAGCCTGGGCGACAGAGCAGGACTCTGTCTCAAAAAAAAAAAAGTGTTTGTAGAGACAGGGTCTCGCTACGATGCCCACGCTGGTCTCGAACTCCAAGGCTCAAATGATCCTGCTTCGGCATCACAAAGTACTGGGATTATATGCATGAACCACCACACCCAACAAGAATCTGCATTTTTTTTTTTTTCTTTGAGGCAGAGTCTCACTTTGTCACCCATGCTGGAGTGCAGTGGCGCAATCTCAGCTCATTGTAACCTCCGCCTCCTGGGTTCAACCAATTCTCCTGTCTCAGCCTCCCAAGTAGCTGGGATTACAGGCGCACGCCACGAGACCCAGCTAATTTTTATATTTTTACTAGAGACAGAGTTTTGCCATATTGGTCAGGCTGGTCTCGAACTCCTGACCTCAGGTGATCCACCCACCTTGGCCTCCCAAAGTGCTAGGATTACAGGTGTGAGCCATCGTGGCTGGCCCAAAAGTCTGCATTTCTAGCCAATTCCCCAGCAATAGTCCTGCTGGAAAGGAGTCCCCTTTAACAACCATAAGGCAAGTGCTATTATGGTTTCCATTTCAGAGAAGGGGAAACTGAGGCTTGGAAGGGTTAAAGAACTCTTCAAAGGTCACGCTGAGGAGTGGGACGGGGCAATTCCATCTCAGGTCTGTGGGACTCTAGAACTTGCATTCTCAGCTACTGCTGCCGTAAGCCATCTGTGCTGGGGTCTGTAGACTTCTGAAATAGTCATGCTTATGTTAAACGTTTTTCCCTCTCTCCCTGCCTAGCTAAGTCTCTTCCATTCTTTAAAGCCCAGCCCAACTCTTGTAGAAATCTTCCCCAAACGTTCTGAGTACATAGCCTTGTAGACAAGTCGTCACTGGAGTTATAGTTGCAAGAAATGACTTCTTGTTCCTGCTGTGCCTCTTACATGCTGTGTGACCTTGGCCATGGCCCTTAACCTCTCAGGGCTGCACGAGGAAGATAATACCACTGAGGGTGCGGGGGGACTGGAAAATGCTACAAAGAAGGGCATCATGTGCGTCTTCCCCTGTGGGATCTTCTGTGGCTTTTTTCTCCATTTTTTCCCACTCTGGGCCATTTTCTTGGCAATTTCTATTCGGCCTAGTGGCAAATGCCTCATCTTTCCTTTTCTTTTTTTCTTTTTTTTTTGAGAGATGGAGTCTTGCTCTGTTGCCCAGGCTGGAGTGGAGTGGTGCAATCTCAGCTCACTGCAACCTCCGCCTCCTGGGTTCAAGCAATTCTCTGCCTCAGCCTCCCTAGTGGCTGGGATTATAGGCACCCGTCACCATGCCTGGTTAATTTTTTGTATTTTTAGTAGAGATGGGGTTTCACCATTTTGGCCAGGCTGGTCTTGAACCCCTGACCTCGTGATCTACCTGCCTTGGCCTCCCAAAGTGCTGGGGTTACAGGTGTGAGGCACTGTGCCTGGCCTTCCATCTTTCCCTTTTAGTGATGCTATGTGTCTAACCAGAGAACCCCAGTTGCCTGAATTTTTTTAAGACAGGATCTGGCTCTTAGCCCAGGCTGGATTGCAGTGGTGCAATCACAGCTCATTGCAGCCTTGATCTTTTGGGCTCAAATGATCCTCCTGCCTCAGCCTCCCGATTAGCTGGGACTAGGGGTGCACCATCATGCCCAGCTAATTTTTAGATTTTATTTTTTAAAGAGATGGGGTCTGGCTATGTTGCCCTGGCTTGTCTGGAACTCCTGGCCTCAAGCCTCCACCTCCCAAGGTGGTGTGATTACAGGCGTGAGCCATTGCACCCAGCCCCAAAGTTTCAAAGCCAGCACTGGGCCCAGGCTGAGCCTGAGGGTGCTCCCACCGGGTGTGGTGACTCTGGGCCGACCAGAAGCTCCTATGTAGGAGATGCTGGACCAGGTCGGAGGATGGCTGGGTCCTCCCAGCAAGGTGGCTGAGCTGAGGGCAGAGGTGGGGTCCCCAACCTCTCTGGCCATCAGTGCCTATGATGACTCCTCTTACTCACTAAGGTGTGATCTTGGTCAGGACACATCTCTTTTCCCAGCCAGTTTCCTCACCTCTCCTACAGAGGGTGCCACCATCTCAGGGTGTGACTGAGGGGGGTGAATCTGGGGCCTGGCAGATGGCAGGCACTTTGCACCTGTCACAGATACAAGCTTACATGGTTTTACCACCCTTAATCTGAACTTTCAGAGTTTGACAAATCTGTGTTTTCGAGAGGAAGCATGGGCCTTAAACCCTAAGCGAGGGTCCTTCCTGGTGAGGCTGCAGACTGCACCTGGGAACCAAATACATCTTGGAACTTGCGAAAACTCACACTGACGGGGACAAGGAGAGGTGAGGAGGGTCGCCTGGCAAGGTGGTTTGTGTTTTGCAGCAGGGAAGTTCCCGTGAGGCTCGGGATTTTGGAAGCCCCTGGGATTCTGGAACCGTGGGGTTGGCGCTGGACAGCCAGGGGGCTCATGGTATTGGCACATCCAGCTTCACCACCTGGCCTGACTTACGGAACTTCTAGGTGATTCTGACAACAAGCAGGGCTCCCCAGAGAGTAGGATGGGTGAGCGGGGAAGGGACTGTCTCATTCTTTCAGGACTGTGCCCCTCATCCAGGCCTCACCTTTCCAGAGACGATCTTCTCATAGATCTGGATGGGCTGGTCTGCGAAGAAGGGCGGGTAGCCAGCGGCCATCTCATAGATAAGAACCCCTAGGGCCCACCAGTCCACAGCCTTGTTGTAGCCCTGGAGTGAGATTGGGAGGGAACAGGGTAAGGCGGGGGCGAGAGATAGCGAGCAGAGCCAGCCTCAGGGGAAGGGGAGGGCTGGGGAGGCGCCTACTTTGCTCAGGATGATCTCGGGGGCCAGGTACTCAGGGGTCCCACATAAGGTCCAAGTGCGGCCCTTCACACGCTTGGCGAAACCGAAGTCTGTCACCTGTGGGCACAAGAATAAGCAGTTGGCAGGGAGGGAGGGGCCAGGCCACGGCTTGCCCAGGGCTGCCCCTCGCCCGGCCTGGTGGACACCTGAATGTAGCCCTGCTGGTCGATGAGCAGATTCTCTGGCTTCAGGTCCCTGTAGATGAGATCCAGCGAGTGCAGATATTCGAAGGTCAGGACGATCTGGGCCGCGTAGAAACGGGCATGGGGCTCACTGATGGGGACAAACGGGGAGGTGAACGTCAATGGCCAGGCCCCAAAAGGGTCTAGCAGGTGGCCCTGCAGAGCCTCCCCCAGGGGAAGACACCCCCAGTCCAGCTGTCAGAAAGGCCAGGCACCTGATTCTTAGGTGGCCCGACCTGGGAAACAGCCTGTAGGTCCATCCACAGGGGAATGGAATCACAGACTGAGCTCTATTCATACAATGGAATTCCACTCAGCACCACCACCGCCAGCAGGACATTGCCTGCCTCCACTCCACAACGTGGCTGCATTTCAAACCGATTATGTTAAGTAAGAGAAGACACAAAAGAACACGAATGATTCCATTTATGTCATGTCCACACCCAGACAAAACAAAGGCACGGTGTTTGAAGTCAAAGGATGACTGCCTTTGTCGGGGACCTGACGTGTCAGGAGAGGGAGTCAGTCGGGCACATTAGCTCACGCCTGTAATCCCAATATTTTGGGGGGCTCAAGGTGAGCAGATCGCTTGAGCCCAGGAGTTCGAGACCAGCCTGGGCAGTACAGCAAGACCCCACCTTTGCTTATTATTGGAGGGAAAAAGAAGGGATTCAAGAGAATTTTCTGGGGAGATAGAAAAAGTTCCATATACTGTTTTGGATGGAGGTTAGGTGGCTGTGTACAACTGTCAACATTTGTGGAATGTAACACTGGAGATCTGTGCATTTTATTGTATATAAAGTGAATCTACAGCTATCTATCTAAAATACAACTACAGGGCCAGCACCATGGCTCAGACCTGTCACCACAGCACTTTGGGAGGCCGAGGGGTGCAGATCACCTGAGGTCAGGAGTTTGAGACCAGCCTGACCAACATGGAGAAACCCCGTCTCTACTAAAACTATGAAAATTAGTCAGGTGAGGTGGCCTGCACCTGTACTCCAGGCTACTCAGGAGGCTGAGATGGAGAATCGCTTGAACCCGAGAGGCAGAGGTTGCGGTGAGCCGAGATCGTGCCACCGAACTCTAGCCTGGGTGACAAGAACGAAACTCTATCTCAAGAAATAAAATAAAACAAAATGACATTTGTAAACTTACAAGTTTGTAAGTTAAAAAAATTTTTTTTCTTTGAGCAGGGTCTCTGTTACCCTGTCTGGAGTGTTGTAGTGTGATCGTGGCTCACTGCAGTCTTGACCTCCCAGGCTCAGCGTGTCTTTCCACCTCAGTGTCCCCACTAGCTGGGACTACAGGCATGTGCCACCATACCTGGCTAATTTTTTTTAAATTTATTTTTTGTGTAGATCGGGTCTCAATCTCCTGGGCTCTAGTGATCTGCTCACCTTGCCCTCTCAAAGTGGGGTTACAGGTGTGAGCCACAGTACCGGCCTGTGTCTTAAAGTTACACATTTATGTATATAGTTTTATTTTATGTATAAAAATATACATTAAAATCTATACATATAAAACTGTTGATCTATATAAAATAAAATAATTTTTTTTTTAAAAAAAGAGACAAAATCTCACTATGTAGCCCAGGCTGGTCTCAAATTCTTTTTTTTTTTTTTTTAATTCTTTTTTTCTTGAGATGGAGTTTCACTCTTGTTACCCAGGCTGGAGCACAATGGCATGATCTCGGCTCACTGCAACCTCCGCCTCCTGGGTTCAAACAATTCTCTTGCCTCAACCTCCTGAGTAGCTGGGACTACAGGCTTGCACCACCATGCCCAGCTAATTTTTGTATTTTTAGTAGAGACAGGGTTTCACCATGTTAACCAGGATGGTCTCGATCTCTTGACCTTGTGATCCACCTGCCTCGACCTCCCAAAGTGCTGGGATTATAGGCGTTAGCCACCATGCCCAGCCTTAATTTTTTTTTTTTTTTTTGTAGAGATGGGGTTTCACCATGTTGGCCAGGCTGGTCTCGAACTCCTGACCTCATGATCCGCCCACCTCGGTCTCCCAAAGTGCTGGGATTACAGAGGTGAGCCACTGTGCCCAACCTCAAATTCTTGAGCTCAAGTGATCTTCTGGCCTCAGCCTCAAGAATAGTGGGACTACAGATGCATGCCACTTTTGGGGGCTCAAAAAAAATGCACAAAATCACCAACTGCAATTTTTTTTTTTAAGACAGAGTTTCACTCTTGTTGCCCCAGGCTGGAGTGCAGTGGTATGATCTCACCGCCACTTCTGCCTCCCGGGTTCAAGCCATTCTCTTGCCTCAGCCTCCTGAGTAACTGGGATTGTAGGTGCATACCAACATGCCTGGCTGATTTTTTTGTATCTTGTAAAGACACAAGATTTTTTGTAACTTGTAAAGACAAGTTTCATCATGTTGGCCAGACTGGTCTCGAACTCCTGACCTCAGGTGGATCTACCTGCCTCGGCCTCCCAAAGTGCAGGGATTACAGGCGTGAGCCACTGCACCTGGCCAATTTTTTTTTTTTTTGAGATGGCATGTCGCTCTGTCACCAAAGCTGGAGTGCAGTGGTGTAACCTCAGCTCAATGCAATTTCTGTCTCAGGGTTCAAGCAATTCTCCTGCCTCAGCCTCCCAAGTAGCTGTGATTACAGGTACCCACCACCCCACCCAGCTAATTTTTGTATTTTTAGTAGAGACAGGATTTCACCATGTTGACCAGGCTGGTCTCGAACTCCTGACCTTAGGTGATCTGCCTGCCTCGGCCTCCCAAAGTGCTGGGATTACAGGCGAGAGCCACTGCGCCTGGCACCAGCTTCAATCTGGACACCTAAGTTGCCATGTTTGCTCTGTTTGGCTTTGTGGTGGTTGAAGTATCACTCATTTCTCAGCATAGGGGAAGCAGAAACCCACAGAGTTCTGGGAGCTCACTTGCGTGTTCAAGCATGCTGGACTCCTCTGCATCCCCAGGGGTCTTGGTCGTGCACTGCCACCTGTGGACACCCTGACAGCCTGGTGTGATGGGGGGGTGGCCCGCTTACCTGAACCTTCCAATCCGCCGTAGGTGTGAGAACATCTCCCCGCCAGGCACGTACTCCATGACCATGTATAAGTTTGAGTTGTCCTGTGGGAGGCAGCGGCTGATCAGGAGCCCACTCCCTGAACCTCCCACCATATCTGAAGGCCTTGGGGCCTCCCTGGCTGGTGTTCAAACATTAAATGACAACAGGGATCCTGGCTCCCCATAGGAATCATGTTCTAGGGACCAGGTGCTTTGCTGGCTGAACCCACATGTTGCATTTCATTCTGCCCAGGAAGCACGGTTGACCCTCATCCTACTGTCATAAAGGTGAAGGCGAGGGCTGACTCAGTGGTATGTCGGGACCTGGCTAGCCTGCCCTGGCTGGAGAGAGAGAACTCCGAAGTAGCTTGCTCTGGGAGCTTGAGTAAGGCTTTGAGGCCACAGTTTTGTCATCTGTAAAGCAGGACCATGATGGGCTGCAGAATTAGTGGGGCCCAAAATTAAAAAGGTGACCCTTGTTAGAAAGATTATTACAGAGGGCCAGGTGTGGTGGTTCATGCCCGTATAATCCCAGTACTTTGGGAGGCCGGGGTGGGTGGATCGCTAGAGCCTGGGAGTTTGAGACCAGCCTGGGTAACACAGTAAGAGCCCTGTCTATACGAAAATTAGCTGGGCATCATGGTGTGCACCTGCAGTTCCAGCTACTCAGGAGGCTGAGGTGGGAGGATCGCTGCAGTCCGGGAAGTGAAGGTTGCAGTGAGCTGTGATTACACCACTGCACTCCAGCCTGGGTGACAGAGTGAGACTCTGCCTTAAAAAAAAAATTAGGCTGGGCATAGTGGCTGAGGCCAGGGCGGGCAGATCACTTGAGGTCGGGAGTTTGAGACCAGCCTGAGCAAAATGGCAAAATCTTATCTCTATTAAAAATACAAAAATTAGCTGGACATAGTGGCATGCACCTGTAATCCCAGCTACTCAGAAGGCTGAGTCAGGAGAATTGCTTGAACCCGGGAGGTGGAGGTTGTAGTGAACTGAGATCACGCCACTGCACTCCTGCCTGAGCAACAGAGTGAGACTCTGTCTCAAAAAAAAAAAAAAAAAAAAAAAAAGAGAAAAAAATTATTAAGGGTCTCAAGGTAGCAGGAGCAGCAGCGGCAAAGCATTAAACCAGGTGTGGGGTCCCTTGAAGCGCAGGCCCTTGTGATTCTCTGGGTCAGGCAGCAATGAAATTGGCCCTGAGTGGTCTCTCCTGTTTCTCATGATCACAGCCTTGGATGGCTCCCAAAATGGCTCCCAAAGGGTACTCAAGATGTGGCTGGAACTGTCGCAACTCCACCAGGCTGGAACTGGTATGATCCCCATTTTACAGATGAGAACTGAGGCTCAGGGAGAGAAGTCCCTTGCTCAGGGCCACACATCGGGAAGTACTGAGCTGGGAACTGAATCCTGGCTGCCTGGGGCGAAGTTTGTGCTCCTGGCTGTGGGTCAGGCTCTTGCTGTAAACCAGGTGCTGATTTTGAGGGATGTTATTGAGGTTCGGTAACTTGCCAAGGGAATTAACTACAAACTGGCCAGTCCAGGAACTGAAGTGGGGTCCACCAGAGTCCCAGCCTGACTCCCATCCCCTGGTCTCCCTCCTCCAGCGATCTTCTTCCACAAAAGTGGGTGGCCACTGATTGTCCTCAGCTCTGACCCTAGCCCTGGGGGCCGGAAGGCTAGGACCCAATGCAGTGACCCCGTCCCTTGGCGCGGGGACCCCACCTTGAAGGAGAACTCCAGTCTGACGAGGAACGGAAAGTTGACGGCTTGCAGGATGCGCTTTTCATTCAGGGTGTGTTCTATCTGTTTCAGCTTTACCACCTGGGAAGGGTAGGAGGGGAGGGCAGAGAGGAAGGAGAGGTGAGAGGGGCCTCATTTCCCCTGATGCCTGGAACTAGCGGTGCCAGGGCCTGGCTGGGTCCTTCAGCCAGAATCATTTGCATGCCTGTGGCCTGTTGGGCCCGTGGCTGATGCTGAGGACACAGTGTAAGGGAGGCTAGAGGCTGCTTGTTCTTGCATGGCTCAGAGTTCAGGGCAAAGAATACATGGGTTACCCCCAGAGAGGTCAGAGCCATGATGGCAGGCATCTTGGGCTTGTGGAGAAGCAGCAGCCCCTAAGGAGCCCACATAAAGTACCTGGCATGGTTTGGGGGAGGGGGAACCAGAGAGGGCTTCCTGGAGGAAGGGGCAGCTGAGCTGAAATTGAAAAGACAGGCAGGAGAAGACCAAGAGGTGAGGGATTTAGGAACTGCCTTTCCATTGTCTAGAACATTCCACACAGCAACATGAACCTCAGCCATCAGCTGTCCCCTACAGCACATGACTTGAGCAGGTACCTGGCACCTAGTCTCTCACGGAATCAAAATAGGAGTCCTAGAGGCCCACACTGGGAGGATACCAGTTTAAAAGACCAGACATAGGCTGGTGCGGTGGCTCACGCCTATAATCCCAGCACTCTGGGAGGCCAAGGCGGGCGGATCACCTGAGGTAGGGAGTTCGAGACCAACCAGACCAACATAGAGAAACCCTGTTTCTGCTAAAAAAAAAAAAAAAATACAAAATTAGCTGGGCGTGGGGGCACATGCCTGTAGCCCCAGCTACTCAGGAGGCTGAGGCAGGAGAATCACTTGAACCGAGAAGGGGGAGGTTGCGGTGAGTCGAGATCATGCCATTGCACTCCAGCCTGGGCAACAAGAGCGAAACTCCGTCTCAAAAAAAAAAAAAAAAAAAACCAAACAAACAAATAAACATATCATTAGACCAGCTGCAGTGGCTTATGCCTGTAATCCCAGCACTTTGGGAGGCCAAAGTGGATGGGTCACCTGAGGTCAAGAGTTTGAGACCAGCCTGACCAACATGGCAAAACCCTATCTCTACTAAAAATACAAAAATTAGCTGGGCATGGTGGTGAACACCTGTAATTCCAGCTCCTTGGGAGGCTGAGGCACGAGAATTGCTTGACCCCAGGAGGCAGAGGTTGCAGTGAGCTGGGATCGCACCATTACACTCCAGCCTGGGCGACAAGAGCGAAACTCTGTCTCAAAAACAAAATAAAAATGGAACGCTTGATGTAGGGACTGGGTGACTTTCAGGCATGGTTGGAACATCTTGGGCACGTGAATCTGCTTTTTCAACTTCTCTATTTTTTCTCATCTTTCCAGGGAGAATTTACCATCAGAGTGGAGACCTGTTGTACGCATACGGTGGACACTGGTTTTAAAGATACTTTGGTACAGAGAAAGAGAAAACGTTTCCAAAATCATGGAGGACTGGAAAAAAACCTAAAGGAATGTAAACTGTCTCATTAATGATATTTCACATTGATATTCTATGAAAATGGTGACACTATAGCTATACTGGCTTAATTCAAACACATCATGCCGGGTGCGGGGGCGCACACCTATAATCCCAGCACTTTGGGAGGCTGAGGTGAGCAGATCACCTGAGGTCAGGAGTTCAAGACTAGCCTGGCCAACATGGTGAAACCCTTTCTCATTTTTTTTTTTTTTGAGATGGAGTCTCACCCTATCCCTCAGGCTGGAGTGCAATGGCACAATCTAGGCTCATGGCAACCTCTGCCTCCTGGGTTCCAGCAATGCTCCTGCTTCAGCCTCCCAAGTGGCTGGGGTTACAGGTGCCCGCCACCATGTCCAGATAATTTTGTTTTTTGCTCATTTTTGTATTTTCAGTGAGATGGGGTTTCACCATGTTGGCCAGGCTGGTCTTGAACTCCTGACCTCAGGTGATCCACTGACCTCAGCCTCCCAAACTGCTGGGATTACAGGCATGCGCCACCTTGCCTGGTGGTGAAACCCTTTCTCTATTAAAAATACAAACATTAGCCAGGCGTGGTGGTGCATGCCTGTAGTTCTAGCTACTTGGGAGGCTGAGGCAGGAAAATCACTTGAACCTGGAAGGTGGAAGTTGCAGTGAGCTGAGATGGCACCATTGCACTCCAGCCTGGGCAACCAACCAGACATATCATTAGGCCAGGTGCAGAGGCTCACACCTGTAATCCCAGCACTATGGGAGGCCAAAGTGGGTGGGTCACCTGAGGTCAGGAGTTTGAGACCAGCCTGACCAACATGGCAAAACCGCATCTCTACTAAAAATACAAAAATTAGCCAGGCATGGTGGTGGACACCTGTAATACCAGCTACTTGGGAGGCTGAGGCAGGAGAATCACTTGAACCAGGGAGGTGGAGGTTGCAGTGAGATGAGATCACACCATTGCACTCCAGCCTGGGCGACAAGAGTGAGACTCTCTCAAAAAACAAAACAAAACAACCCAAAACATGTCATTAAAATGAACTTCATGAATGTCACTAGTTTCTTTCACTTTCTTTTTTAATTACAGGTTTTTTTTTTTACAAGATAGGGTCTGACTGTTTTGTCTAGGCTGAGTTCAAACGACCCTCCCACCTCAGCCTCTTTAGTAAGTAGCTGGGACTGCAGGCGTGCGCCACCATGCCTCTTTTTACTGTTTTTGATGGAGCAAACCGTAAAGTAAAATCACTTCTGTGGCTTGGGTTACATTTCTATTGGTTACATTGCTGCTTTATAGCAGTGCCTGGTATTAAGTTAGGTCACAAAAATATTTGCAGGAAGAAAGTCCACGTAAACACCACTTCCCCCAAGAATGCTCTTGGCCTCCTCCCTTTGGGCTGGTGTCTGACTCTGTGTCACAGTGCCTGGCTTCGAATCCATGGCTGGCCTGGAGAGGGAGCCTTGGGAAAGCAGAATAAGGCCCTTCTGACCCCTGGAGATGGCATGTTATGGGGATTAGGGGAATAGTGGGTGAGCCTGGCATGGTGGCTCATGCCTGTAATCCCTGCACTTTGGGAGGCTGAGGTAGGAGGATCAGTTGAGGCCAGGAGTTCAAGACCAGCCTGGGCAATATAGCAAGACCCCCTGTCAGGCATGGTAGTGTGTGCTTGTAGTCCCAGCTACCAGGAGGATCGCTTGAGCTCAGGAGGTTCAGGCTGCAGTGAGCTCTGAGTGCATCACTACACTCCTGCTTGGGCCAACGGAATGAAACCCTGTCCCCTCCCCCGAAAACAAAGCAAGTGGCCAGGTGCGGTGGCTGATGCCTGTAATCCCAACACTTTGGGGGGCTGAGGCAAGTGGATCACCTGAGGTCAGGAGTTCAAGACCGTCCTGGCCAACATGGTGAAACACCATCTCTACTAAAAATACAAAAATTAGCCAGGCATGATGGTGGGCACCTGTAATCCCAGCTACTCAGGAGGCTGAGGCAGGACAATTGCTTGAATCCGGAAGGGGGAGGTTGCAGTGAGCTGAGATTGTACCACTGCACTCCAGCCTGAGTGACAGAGTGAGACTGTCTCAAAAAAGGCAAGTGAGTGAATGGGTGGAATGGGGACTCCAAAGAGTAGACATAGTCCAGGCCAAGGCCTGGCAGGCAGGACCTGAGCGGGGCGGGCCGGCTCACCTTCTGTTTGTCGAGGATCTTCATGGCATAGTGGTTCCCGGTCTCCTTGTGTTTCACCAGCATTACCCGCCCGAAGGAGCCCGTGCCGAGGGTCTTGATTCGTTCAAACTGATCCAAGTGGGCTGTGTTCTGTCGGCAGAGGGGTCAGCAGGCTCAGGGCATACCCTCCCTGCAGCCTCCCGGGCTAAGGTCTGGGGCATCCTCTCCACCACCGGCAGAGGGGGCCCCGGGGAGCACATGGGCTGAGCGGGGTGAGGACAGGGGGTGGAAAATCAAGATGGCAGAGATTCCTTAAGGCGGGTGGCAGGGGCCAGATCCGGCTCTGGCCTAGGGCCCGGGAGCTGCTGGCAGCTGTGCTGGGGGCAGGGGCGGGCCGTTGGAAGGGGTGGTGGGATAGGGGTGCCTGGGATTCGGCAGTCAGGTGTCTCCATGCAGGAGCCCCCATGGGCACCTAGGGAGTCAATGGGGAGGGTGTGGAGCCTTCCACGGGGTTCCTGAAATTCTAGCTGTGTCACAGGGACACAGCCAGGGGACTGGGGGGTCACCAGCTCACCCCTCCCTCCCTGGGCTCTGCACCTGGCAGCCTTACCTGAGCGGGACTTTCCCATTTTTTAAGAAAATCTTCTTTGGCTTTGGCTAAGAATTCTTTCACTGAAAGGGAGAGAAGGGAGAGTTAGAGAACCCCGTCGCGCCGAGGTGGGTTCAGGTGATTTCTGGGGAGATACTTGGTAGAAAGTGGGGTGCAGCTGCCTCAACCGGGAACCTGAGGTTCTGGTGCCTCTCAGGGCCCTGGTTGGGCCTCCCTTGCTCCAGAGAGGTGGGATCCAAACACCACTCCATGCAAAGTGGGGTACAGAGAGTCTCAGGGGGTCACTCCCAGGGGAACAGAGAGAGGCGTCCAGGCAGGCCAGCCCACCCCCACTCGCCCCAGTTCTGACCGACATTCCACGGCCAGGGCCGGCGCCAGCTGGGGTATTTATAGCCTTGGGATTTGGCGGTTCCTCCAGCGCCTTCTCTGGGGAGGCCGGGCCTGGGGTGGAGGCCTCAGGGGCTCGGGTAGCAGGCGCCCTTGGGGGGCTCAGCTGTCACCTTGGCCCCCAGCTGGCCCTGTTCTCTCTGTGCCAATCCCAAGGGCTTTGCTCCAGAGCTGGTTCAAGGGAAGTCCCTCCCGATGCCCACTCCTCGGCCCCACGGCACCCCAAGGTGAACATCGCCACCCAGCTAATGTTGAAAGTTCCCCGGCCGGCCGCTGTCCACACTGTCTCATCTGAATGCCTTGCCAGCCTGTCTTGTATCCACGGCCTCCATTTAGCAACCCAGGAAACAGGCTTGAAAACCGTCATTCTCATCTCTGCTGAGACACAGCCCAGCAAAGCAGCTGTGGGCCAAGACCTGGAGACAAGATCCAGTTCAGAGCCCAGCCTGGTCTCCGATGAACTTCATGACTTTGGGCAACTGATCTTACCTCTCTAGGCCTCAGTTTTCCTCATCTGCAAAATGGGGTAGTTTTGAGGAATGAACGAGTTCATCTTGGCAAAGGGGGTTAGACAGTGGCCCACATGATGTTAGTGCCAGATAAATGTCAGCTATTATTATTTTATTTATTTATTTATTTATTTTTTAGAGACAGAGTTTTGCTCTCTCGCTCAGGCTGGAGTGCAGTGGTGTGATCTCCGCTCACTGCAACCTCTGCCTCCTGGGTTCAAGCGATTTTCCTGCCTCAGCCTCCTGAGTAGCTGGGATTTCAGGCACCCACCACCATGCCTGGCTAACTTTTGTATTTTTAGTAAAGACAGGGTTTCACCATGTTGGCCAGGCTGTCACAAACTCCTGACCTCAGGTGATCTGCCCACCTTGGCCTCCCAAAGTGCTGGGATTACAGATGTGAGCCATCGTGCTGGCCTACTATTTTTTAATTGAAGTATAAAATATGGGAAGACAGGCCAGGTACAGTGGCTGATGTCTGTAATCCCAGAACTTTGGGAGGTTGAGGCAGGTGGATCACTAGGTCAGGAGTTCAAGACCAGCTTGGTCAATGCAGTGAAACACCGTTTCTACCAAAAGTGCAAAAAAATTAGCCAGGCATGGTGGCACGCACCTGTAATCCCAGCTACTTGGGAGGCTGAGGCAGGAGAATCACTAGGACCAGGGAGGCTGAGGCAGGAGAATCACTTGGACCAGGAGGCAGAGGTTGCAGTGAGCTGAGATCACACCATTGCACTCTAGCCTGGGTGACAGAGCAAGGCCCTGTCTTCAAAAAAAAAAAAAAAAAATTACCCAGGTATGGTGGCACATGCCTGTAATTCTAGCTACTCAGGAGGCTACGGCAGAAGAACTGCTTGAACCCAGGAGGCGGAGTTTGCAGTCAGCCGAGATCGCACCACTGCACTCCAGTTTAGGTAACAGCAAGACTTGGTCTTGGAAAAAATAATTAAATAAATAAATAATTTTTAAAAGGGCAGATGTGGTGGCTCATGCCTGTAATCCCAGCACTTTGGGAGGCCGAGGCGGGCAGATCACCTGAGGTCAGGAGTTCAAGATGATCCTGGCCAACATGGTGAAACCCCATCTCTACTAAACAAATATACAAAAATGAGCCAGGCATGGTGGCAGGCGCCTGTAATCCTAGCTACTTGGGAGGCTGAGGCAGGGGAATTGCTTGAACCCACGGGGTGAAGATTGCAGTGAGCCAAGATTGCACCATTGCACTCCAGACTGGCAGACAGGAGTGAGACTGAGTCTTAGAAAAATAAAAATAAAAAAGCAAAAATAAATAAATATGGGGAGAGACGGGGCAAGGTGGTTCATGTCTGTAATTCCAGCACTTTGGGAGGCCGAGGCGGTTGGATCACTTGAGGTCATGAGTTTGTAACCAGCCTGGCCAACATGGTGAAATCCCATGTCTATTAAAAATACAAAAATTCGCCGGGCATGGTGGTGGGTGCCTGTAATCCCAGCTATTTGGGAGGCTGAGGCAGGAAGATCTCTTGAACCTGGGAGGTGGAGGTTGCAGTGAGTGGAGATCATGCTGCTGCACTCCAGCCTGGGGGACAGAGTAAGACTCTGTCTCAGAAAAGTTCCAGCTACTCAGGAGGCTGAGGCAGGAAGATCATTTAAAGCCTGGGAGATTGAGGTTGCAGTGGGCTGTGATCATACCACTACACTTTAGCCTCAGCGGCACAGTGAGACTGTCTCAAAAAAATAATTATACCCTGGGAGGCCAAGATGGAGGGATTGCTTGAATACAGGAGCCCAAGACCAGCCTGGACAACATCAAAACCCTGTCTCTACAAAAAATAAAAAGCATTGGCCAGGTGCGGTGGCTCACACCTGTAATCCCAGGACTTTGGGAGGTTGAGGTGGGTGGATCACCTGAGGTAAGAGTTCGAGACCAGCCTGACCAACATAGTGAAACCCCATCTCTACTAAAAATATAAAAATTAGCCGGGCGTGGTGGAATATGCCTATAATCCCAGCTACTTGGGAGGCTGAGGCAGGAGAATCATTTGAACCCAGGAAGTGGAGGTTGCAGTGAGCTAAGACTGTGATATTGCACTCCAGCCTGGGCAAGAAGAGGGAAACTCCATCTCAAAAAAATAAAAAATAAAAAATAAATTAGCTGGGTGTAGTGGTGGGCACCTGTAGCTTTAGCTACTCAGAAGGTAGCGGTGGCAGGGCTGCTCAAGCCCGGGAGGTCGAGGCTGCAGTGAGCCGTGGCTGAGCCTGCACTCCAGGCTGGATGACAGAGTGAGGCCCTGTCTCAAAACAAACAAACAAACAAAAAAGAAAGTAGTAATAATAATAAGAAAACAAATGAGGGGATACATTGAGTGCTCGAATTTTAAATGTGCAGCCTGAGAGATTCTTACACTATGGACTTGTCCTTTTAACCACCACCTAGGGCTACAAGGGACCAGCCCTCACTGTGTTTTCTATGCTTTGTTCTGACCCTATGGGGTGGGAGCTGCTGTTATTCCCACTGTACACAGGAGAAGACTGATCAGGTCTGCGGTCACCTGCCTGCCCCAACTTCCCATGAGATTAACTATTTCACTGCCAACTCAGCCGCTGGTTTCAGCACCAAGTCTAGTGCACCAGGGTGGCCAATGTGGGCAGAGCTGTCTTCAACCCCCTGATGTTCCTGGGTTTGCTACCACTCTGAGGGGCCCCATGCATCTGCACTTTGGGACTGCTGGTCGTCTACCTGCCAGGAATCCCACATGGTCTTCTGAGAAGGGGGAACCACCCTCACTACTTGTCCCCAAGGCTCTCCCTCAGCATTTAGAGAGCAGAGCCCTCACTGGGCTAGAAAGTGGTAGACTGCGGCCGGGCGCGGTGGCTCACACCTGTAATCCCAGCACTTGGGGAGGCCAAGGAGGGTGGATCACAAGGTCAAGAGATCGAGACCATCCTGGTCAACAAGGTGAAACCCCGTCTCTACTCAAAATAAAAAAATTAGCTGGGCATGGTAGCACATGCCCGTAATCCCAGCTACTCAGGAGGCTGAGGCAGGAGAATTGCTTGAACTCAGGAGGCGGAGGTTGTGGTAAGCCGGGATCGTGCCATTGCACTCCAGCCTGGGTAACAAGAGTGAAACTCCGTCTCAAAAAAAAAAAAAAGAAAGAAAGTGGTAGACTGGGTCAGGCGCAGTGGCTCCCCGCCTTTAAACCCAGCACTTTGTGAGGCTGAAGCGGGCGGATGGATCACAAGGTCAGGAGTTCGAGACCAGCGTGACTAATGTGGTGAAACCCCATCTCTACTAAAAATACAAAAATTAGCTGGGCATGGTGGTGTACGCCTGTAATCCCAGCTACTCAGGAGGCTGAAGCGGGAGAATTGCTTGAACCCGGGAGGTGGAGGTTGCAGTAAGTTGAGATCACGCCACTGCACCCAGTCTGGGTGACAAAATGAGACTCCATCCCAAAAAAGGAAAAAAAAAGTGGCAGATTGGGGAGGAGAAAGACTGTGGTCAAGAAGGCCCCAGAAAGAATGACTAGGCCAAGAGGGGACAGGCAGTGAAGGGCCAGGAATCCTAGGTGGGTGTCTGGCTGGGCTACCAACTAGCCCAGCAGCCTCTCTGAGCCTGGTGGCTGCACCGAATCCAGTGCTTTCACTAGCAGAACGTTTGTGTGTTTTGTTTTGAGATGCGGTCTCGCTATGTTGCCCAGACTGGTCTCCAACTTTTGGCCTCAATGGATTCGTCTGATGTTAGCCTCCCAAAGTGCTGCTATTACAGGTGTGAGCCACCACGCCCGGCCTCACAAACAGAACCTTTGTGACACAAAACATCTTCCTTGGAAACCTCCAAATAATCCATATAGAACTCAGCACTGAGTGGGGAGGGTGGAGGGTACCCTCCTGGGACTCTACCTTCACCCACACAAGAAGGCAGAGAGGTGCCGGGCTTGAAAGGAATCCAAAAGGCCTGGTCTGTTTTCCCTTTTCTCTTAACAAAAAGGAAAGAATTGCTGAATCCTCCACCTCCCTGACTCTAAGCGCAGGGCCTCTGGCTGTCCGCTGGTGCTCCCTGACTCTGAGTGCCCAGCCTCTGGCTGTCTGCTGGTGCTCCCTGACTCTGAGTGCCCAGCCTCTGGCTGTCCACTGGTGCTCCATGGAGTGGCTCCACAGGGTGCTTTGCTCTTAGCACCGCCCTTCTCTGGCCTCTCAAAGGACAGGCGTGCCCAGGCTCTGTCCCTTCTGGTGCCACTATGGCCCTGTTAGCTTGTCAGATTTGGGGATGGGGCATGGGGGAGGCCAGTGCCAGGAGGAGTAGGAGACAGAGAGGGATGATGGGGGGGTAACCTCCATCACGAGCCCCCCCACTCACCTCTGCTTCCTGTCTCTTCCAGCAGAGGGTGGAATAAAGGGTAGTTGGGATGGGGTGACCTGGGGGCCTCCTGCCCCCTGGCCAGGGAGGCTCAGGGTGCTGGCTTTGGCTTAGGCTCCCGGAAGGTGTGGTGCAGGTAACTCAGGAAACGGACAGCCAGGTGGACCCAGAGGAGCAACTGCAGCCACAGCTGGAAGGTGGTCTCCGAGTCCTCGCTCTGGCTGCTGCCTGATCCCAGGTCCATCCCCAGCCCCCCCGGGCTCTCCCTGGAATCTTCCTTTTGCTGAGAAACCAGGAAAATGCAGAGCCTCTAAGTCAGCTTCCTTGGAAAGGCCTCGGGGGACCAGGGAGGAGGAGCTGGTTGCCACAGAAGCATTTAAAGGTACCTGCTCCAAGCTGGCCAAGGTTTGCAGAGGGCTTCCTTGGCAGGAGGCAATGGGAAGAGTCTCCCGAGGGTGTCCCTCTGACTGGCCTGCATGTCCTGGGGCAGAGTGATAAAGCTAACTTCCCTTTCCAGGGACTTCACTGCTCAAGGGATGCCAGGCCTGGCCTTCCTCAGTGGGCATGGGACTGTCCAGAGGACAGCGCCCGATGTGCCCAGAGCAGCGCCCACTGGGCGGCGGGGAAGGAGTTAAGGTTCAGGATCACGAAACAGTCAGAGACTCCCTGGGGGCTAAAATGGTCCCAGAGCTCCCTTAATTTGCTGAAAGAACAGCTGTAAAGAAAGGTTTCGGGTGGGGGGGGGGGGAGACAAGAGCCACCATGCCTTCTCCCCGAACTCCCTTTCACCATGGAACCCCCAAATCCTGCTATCCCCAGAGAGAAAATGGGTACGTCCGGCTCTTTGTTTTGCTCCTATGCGGGGGCAGAGAGGGGAACGGCATCCCAGGATGTCCTTGGCCTCTGTCAAACCTTGCCCTGTGCTTGGCTCTACTCTCGGCCATGAAAGTCCAAACCGGAAATGAGCGGCTAAACCCAGGGTTGGGGGAGGGGGAGCAGCCTTGACCATCTTTCTCCTTCTTTCCAGATTCCAAAAGAAGTGGAGGGTCAGTGGCAGCTTCTCTCAGAGTGCCTGGCACCCAGGATCCCTGCTAGCCACAGGAAGTGGCAGAGGAGGGTAACCCAGTCAGCTGCTGGCCTATACAACCTGCCACCCTGCCCACATCTTCCATATAGGGGGTGCCAGCTCCCACTCTGGTCCAGATTCTACTTGGGCTGATAGAGAAAACTCAAGATACTCCTTCAAAAGCCAGACCACAGCAGAAAGCAGAAGTCTAGAAACTTGCCCTGGGAATGGGGAATTGCAACAGCAGAATGTCAATTTGGGCAAGGGGCTCGGGGTCGCTCTCGGAAGGAGCCCAGCCTCAGAACCCCCTTCCTCCAGACAACAATCTCAGACCCTCTGACCTTTGAAATATGGCTGTCCTGGGAGTTCTGGGGCAAGAATGCCCAGCCTGGGCTGGGCCACCCTATTCCAGGCTGGCTGATTCCTCCAGTGGAGCTGGATTCCCCGCTCTGGGCTTACCATGCCACAAGTCTGAGCTGGACCCCAACACTGGGTTGGAACGACCCCCATTCTGGACTGGATGATCCCCAGTCTGAGGTGGATACCAACACTGGGATGGCCAGTCTCACATTCTGAGCTGATCCGCAACACTGGGCTGGTCCGCCCCACGATCCCTCTCTGAGCTGGACTCCCTCGCTGAACTGGGCAACCCATCCCCTCTGCTCTTCCCCAGGCCGCACAGGCTGGGGGTGTACAGGAAGCATTTCCAGGGCCAGCCAGGGGTCCACATCCTCCTCTTCACCTGCGCCCCAGACCCCGCTGCAGCTCCTCCCTGATTTGAGGGACGGAGTGTGTCTGGGAAGTTGCTATAGCAACACCGCTCTGCCTCACCGTTGCTGGAGTTGGAAGCCATCATTCCGTCCTGCTCTCTGGGCACCAGGACTACGGTGGCTGGGAAGGCTCATGAGACCTGCCGTGCCGGCTTGGCTGGCCATCTCCATAACCCTGCCTACAGGGGGAGCTAGGGAGCTGTGGGGTGGGAGCAGGAAGAAAAACCCAACCCAGAGACAGCTGAGTAAGGAGGAGGAACAGATAGGACCCTCTGAGTTTCTGCAGAGGCGCTCGGGCTAAGGCGAAAGCTGCCTTCACAAGACCCTCTTGGGCACCCATACAACTGCCAAGGTACAGAAGGCGTTTGGCAGTCTTAGGCATCCATGGGATGTTACACGGCACCAGTTCTTCCTATCTAGGGTCTTCTTGGGGGTGCTTTTCTCTCTTTGCCAAGATCTGCTTGTGTCCCAGGGATTGGGGTGGCTCCCTTTAACCTCTTCCTCTGTGGGCC
This sequence comes from Callithrix jacchus, assembly GCF_049354715.1. Taxonomy (NCBI): domain Eukaryota; kingdom Metazoa; phylum Chordata; class Mammalia; order Primates; family Cebidae; genus Callithrix; species Callithrix jacchus. The sequence continues at coordinate 12,893,763 of NC_133523.1, forward strand.
AGGTCCCAGGGGTATCTTCAGCCAGTGCCAGCCACAACCTGAGCCCCACTTGGCTGTCTGATCTGGGCACCAGCCCCCTGGGGCCGTTGCTCTCTCTCCATTCTTCCAGCTTGGCCAGAGCCTGGGGCTTAGTCTTTTTTCTTTAGCTCTACCCATGGCTTTGCCATCTTTGGGTGCGGATTCCCCACATTCCACTCCAGGGCTCATGCTAGACCCCTGCCTTCTTGGGAGGAGGCAGACTCTGTCCTGCCCTGGCACAAAAGATGGTACCACAGGGGACTGACTACAGGATGCTTAACTGGTGCCTCCCAAGGTCTGGACATTCTCCTGACCCTAGTCGGGCCGGCATCTGGCAGATGAAATCCAGGTGCCCCCTGCAGGCTGGCCTGGCTACTGCCCCCGCCCCTGCCCCATCCTTACAAGAGGGCAAATTTTGTCTAACTCCATCTTGTCAGAATCAGAGTGCCTCAAAGCAGAGGGACTTCCTTCCTCATCTTATTTCCTTATCTGGGAGCCTCTGGGAGGAAGTACAGCTTCGGGTGTTTCCCAAAGTGTGACATGGTCCCATTGGCAGAACATGACATGATTTTCAGTATGTTTCATTTATCTAGTTACACTGTATTTTAATGTGTATCAGAGAAAATATAACTGGTATAGCAAACCCAAGATTTCATTGATATTATTGTTTAGAAAGAGCTCAAAGTTTACATCTGAAAAGAAGTGAGAAAAATTTTTATTATTTTAAATTAAAGAAAATATGATAAAAGTAAAAATCTGGGAGGCAGCTGAAGAATGTCAGAGTTGGGAAATTCTGGGATTCAGGAAGTTTGCTGGTAGATGGATCTGGATGTGAATCCTGCCTCTGTGACATCACCTATGTCATGGATGTCATTTCTTTCTTCCTTTTTTTTTTTGAGACGGAGTCTTGCTCTGTTGCCAAGCTGGAGTGCAGTGGCACGATCTCAGCTCACTGCAACCTCCATCTCCCAGGTTCAAGCGATTCCCCTGCCTCAGCCTCCCGAGTAGCTGGGACTACAGGCGTGCGCCACCACACCCAGCTTATTTTCTTGTATTTTAGTAGAGACGGGGTTTCACCATGACCAAGATGGTCTCGATCTCCTGATCTCATGATTCACCTGCCTCGGCCTCCCAAAGTGCTGGGATTACAGGCATGAGCCACTGTGCTCGGCCCGTCATGGATGTCATTTATATCAGAGGGCTCCTTTGAAAATCTGGATAACAGCCCGTTATGAAAGTCACCAGAGTAGATGTATCTATCCGCCTGGCCATTTGGCCAGTGGTGCAGCCTAGACGCCCAATAAATAGTAGCTCTATTTCAGTGATCATTCATTCCTGGGTGTCTGACCTGTGCCCTGAGAGAATCAGCGGTTCCTTCCAGAGCCTCTGATCTTTTTCCTGGGATCCTTTTCTTTGTGCGGCTTTCCACCCCCGACCACGTGTCTGATAGCCTTGAAGGTTTCACAGGACTGTCATCTCCCCAACTTCCAGTGGAGCCACCGCAATACATTGCTGCCCGCCTCTACCTTCCACCTCCCAGCTGGCCTCACCTGCTGGGGGCCTGGCTCCTCCCCCTCTGCCTAGTCCCCTCCAAGCTCATGCCCGGACCTTTTTTGGACACCACCCACCTGCTCCTCGGTCATCAAGCACTCAGCTATGGGCACTTCCCTCCCCGGCCCCCTCCCATTGGTGACATGTCAGGCCTCTTCATGGTTGCTCTGTGACTCTGAGTTCTGCTATTTGAATCCATATGGGAATAAAGTTCCCTGGCTTTCATCCCTTTCAGGGAGGGGGCATTCCGAGAACTCAGATGCTGGGGTTTGAGACCCAAAATTGGCCTGCCTTTTCAGTTCCGAACTATTTCTGGGTAATCAGACGGGATCCCAGTCCCTTCCAGCTTTCAGACTGGAGTGAGAACAATTTAAGAGCTGGAAGCACTGGGAATGGGTTTTAAGACCATTTCTGAGGGTATTTCCAGATACAGAATCTCCTCTGGCTGGCTGGAAAAGGCCAACAGCATTTGGGGGCAAGTGGGTAAAACAGGTCTCTCCCTGGCTGAGTGCTGGGAATGATCAGAATCTATTTGTTCCTTGGCAAAACAAATCACTAGACGTCACCCATTACTCTCTTTGACCGCCTCCACCTCCCCAGTGCTCTTTCTGACCATCCCAATTCAAAGCGAACGAACCTCGCTAAACCCAGACACTTTTCATCTCAAGCCAGGAGCGGTGGAAGAAGCCCCAGGGACTGGGTGAATGACGAAGCCTCAGTTGGGAAACAACCATTTATTGAGAGGCCCTCCAAGGAGCCTAAGGCTCACTGCAAGGCAGGAACCGCGAGGGGGCTCTGGCACCGCCCCCTACCCCAACGCAGGAAAGACGACGCAATGAATCCCAACAAGACCAGCTCAAACTTGGCTTTGGAAGCACTTAAGCAGTTCTCTAGGTTCATAAACAGTCTGCTACCCAGCCAGGAACAGACGCTTCCTTGGAGGACGGAGCACAAGCAGAGAAGCAGAGTGACAGAGTGACAGGATGAGAGAGACAGAGGGACCCAGAAAGATCCTGTCCCCCATGCCAAGTGACACAGAAGAAAAAAACAGTGCTGGAGGTGGGCCTGGGAAAAGCTCAGGGGGCAGGGTGGGTTTGGAAGGGGGGCCTGTGCTAAGGTGAAGAGGGGAAGGGCAGGAGAAAGATGGCGGGGGCTGGAGGGGGGAGGGGTGTGGTCACCAAGTGGCCAAGGTCCCTGCGCGGTGGAGGCAGAGAGACCCCATCTCATTCCCAAACTGGCAGAAACCTGGGTCGGGGTCAGGCAGAGGATCCCATGGGAGAGGTGAGTGAGGAAGTGGGGGGGATTAGAATCTGGGGAGAGGGGCCAGGAAAGGAGGGGTAGGCTGGTGTCAGGGCCCCGTGTGGGGCCCCAGCGGTCATACGTGCCATGGTTGGCAGTGACAGCTGGGGGGGAGCACGGTCTTTGCAGTGTGGGGCGGCCCTAGAGGAAGGGGACCCCTACAGGGGGTACTCTGCGGGCCCGTGGGCCCCAGCCTTGGACAGGCCGGGGCAAGGGGCGCTGGGGGGTAGGCAGAGAGGAATGGGGGGGCCTCGTGGGGGGAGGGGCCAGGCGGTGATGGACAAGGCCGGGGCTGGCAGCGCAGGGCCGGGATCGGGGTCACGGCCCGGGCACTCACCGCTCTCCTGCTCGCTGCCCTTCTTGGCGGCGGCGGCGTTGCCCATCGCGGCGGCGGCGGCCGGGGCCGGTCCCGGAGCTGCGGCGTTGCGGGTGCTGGCGGCGGCCGGCGGCCCCGGAGCGCGCTGGGCGGCGGCGGCGGCGGCCCTCGGGCTGGCTGCGCTAGCTGCGGCGCCGCGACCCCCGCCCAGCCCCTGCTTCCCGCGTCTCTCCGCGCCCGCCCGCCCGGGAACCTCAGCCCAAGTCCGCTGCTGCCGTCCGTGACGCCCCCGCAGCCCGCCGCTCATTGGCCTAGGACGCCCTGACTGACGGCTCCGCGCCGTCGTCCATTGGTCATCCCTCGGGAAGGCCGCGCCGCTATAGGCTCTCAGCCTCGTGACGTATACCGGGGACTCTCGGCCATTCACACACTCGCGAGGCCGCAGCTGGGCGGGCAGACGAGTCTGATTGGTCAAGAAGCTGGAAAGGGCCCGGGGTCCGCCCCGCGAGGCCACCGATTGGCGGAGGCGCGCTGTCCCGCAAACCCCCAGTAGAACGCTCAGTGTCAATCCGGGGGTGAGAGGGCGGGGCGGAGGCGCAGTCTGCGGGCCCCGGCCGGCTGGGCGGAGCGGCGGAGGCTGGCGGGCGGCCGCGCAGCACTCGGAGGCTCAGGAGGCGGCTCCGGCGGGCTCCCGGCCGGCCCCGCGCACGCCGCAGTCCCCCGCCCCCGCCCAGTGCGGCAGCGGCTGTCGGCCAGCTGGGGTTGGCGCCGCGGCCTGCCCGGCGCAGCCGCTGTCCACCTGCCAGTGGGGGAGGAGAGCGGCCGGCGCGCGGGTCAGAGGTTGCCCGGTCGCCGCCGGCGTCATTCATAAGGCCTGGCGCTGGGCAGTCGTGGTGGCCAGGCCTGCTTGGGGGCCAGGCCGCGGAGGCTCCTGGGTTTTCCCAGCCGCAGGCAGGAGGATGCCGGCCCCGGCGCAAGGGGTGGCTGAGAGGGGGCGCTCCGTGTCCACCCCTTTGCTGGGCCCCAGTCCTGGGCTCCTGCCAGTAGTAAGAGCTGGCACCTACTTAACGCTCCTTCGCACCATACTCCCATCGCGTAGGTGCTACCATCATCACTCCCATTGCACAGATGAAGAATCTGGGGTACAGCCAGGCAGATTCCCTACTCACATTCCCTGTCTGTTTCCTGTCTGGGCAATGCAAAGGGAACCTGCCCCTTCCTTCGGGATTCTCTTTCAGTACGCACCTAGCCAAGGACAGTCTGGGTTTCCCAACTGCGACACTACTGACAGCGGAGGTGGGGCTGGATCATTCTCTGCTGGGGGGTGTCTTGTGCACCACTAGGTGTTAAACAACATCCCCGCCTCTACCCACTGGGTGCTAGTAGCCCCTCCTATTCCTGCTGGCCGTGGCAACCACCGTCTCCCGACGTTGGTGAATGTGCTCTTGCGGGGCAGAACTGCTCCTGATTGAGAAGCACTGATGAGGAGTGCTTTTTACATTATTTTTTAATATAAAAACATTTTAACATACAAACAGCAATCACAACAGCATCCACATGGCAGCGAGGGGACCGGGGCACTGCCAGGGGACGGGAGAAGGCAGGTCACCTGGACTCGGGAGGGCTAGCTGGGCTCAGAACTACAAGCCCATCTGCTGGTTAGACTTGAACAGCCCACACCCGCAGTCCCAGGCCAACCACAGTTCCGGGGAGGGTCAGGGCCTTTCTATGGATTCCCGGGAAATGGCTGACCACTCCGCCTCTGGATGGTTACATGGTAAGGTTTAGTAAAATTTAACAAAAGCGGTGTTGTTTGCGTGTTAGGATCACGGTGTTTATTTCTTCCTGTGGGTCAAGGGCAAAGTCTGAAAAATCACTGATTATAATCTATATGCAGGACAGCTGGTTTGCTTAAGTTTTGACAAAGAAAAACCTTTCCTGGAATGGAACCTGTCTGGAATACAACTGTAGAACCAATTAAGACTGGAATGGGAAGCTGGGAAGATATGGGACAGCCCACCCACTAAACACGCAAGAGGCCACCTCTGGGGGAGAGTGGACAGTTAGTTGCCTCAGCCCACCCGAGACAAAAGCACAAACATTCTAAACGAAGTGCTTTAAATTTTCAGACCGACCAAATATTTTTTAATATAAAAACATTTTAATAATATACAAACAGCAATCTCAACAGCATCCACATGGCAGAGAGGGGACCAGGGCACAGAGAAGGGGAACGGGCTGGGGAGGGATGGTTTTCAGGGTCCCAGTTGTTTCCCTGGGACCCTGATTTCCCAGAAGTCACCCTAGTCTTAGCAGAGGGCAATTAAGGCAGCCAGAGGCAGAGGGCTGACCCGGAGACAGGCCGCACAGCCAGGGCCCTCTGATACCATCTTCCAACCATGGCAGCCTCCAGGGAAAGCCAGATTCCTTTAGGAGATAACAGGAAAGCGGCTGTGATTGACAGGAAAGGCAACATGGTTCCTCAGCATCCTGCTGATCATACCTCTGGGAATAGAGTTTTCCAGGGGCTGCTGGATTGAAGAAGACCCAAGAATCTTCCTGGGAGCAGGATGGAAATGGGATCCGAGTCTACCTACTGACCAAGATTTCTTGCCTGTGACACTAAAGGCTAGAGTGGATCCGCTCAGATGTGTGGGAAGAGAAAGGAATGACAGAGCCTTTGGCTCAGCAGGACCAGAAACTTGGCAGGCACTGACCAAGTAGGTAAGTCCCTACTCAGGCCAGGGAAGTCTGTGGGAAAGCTCTGGGTCTGTGGCACTCAAGGGTGCACAGTGGCACAGTGGCCTCAGGTAGAATTGATGATGTGTGCAGAAGACGAAAAGAACACAAGTCAGAAAGAATTAAGAACTGAAGTACCTGTTTCTTACAAGCCTGTACAGGAGAAGTGAGATCCTCCTTCTCAGCCAGGACTGGGGAAGACCTGAGGCCTGTTCTTTCCTAGGGACTGAGTTTGACAGGCCTGGATGCAGCTGATGGCCCCCAAAATCCTCTAGATGGGCCCTGCAGGACTCGCTGGGAGGTCTGGGTGGCCCCTACCAGTGTGGTGGGACACTCTTAAGTTCCTGCAGTTAGATGAAGTCCATGGAGTTCTCAGGGAGGAGGCCAGGGATGCAGCCAGGGAGGCCTAGGCCCTTGATAGGAGTGCAGCTGAGTGGGAGACCGCAGCCCAGGGAGGGGTCCTGGTTCTCTATGGCCTCCAGCCTGTCCGTGTTGTTGTCCCAGTTGATGTGGAAGCGGGTCACCCGGGGGTTCGAGGCCAAGATGTTCCGTTGGAGCTGGGGCAGGAAGAGGAATGTCAGTCCTTGTTGGCCTCCCATTGAGCCAGGACACCCCCAATCACTCATCTCAAGCCCAGCAAGAGCAGACCGACATGTGGAACTCCAGAAAACACATGTGTACCATGATTTAGGGCCAGGACCTATCTTTTCTTTTCTTTCTTTCTTTCTTTTTTTTTTGAGACAGAGTTTTGCTTTTGTTGCCCAGGCTGGAGTGCAACGGTGCAATCTCGGCTCACTGCAACCTCTGCCTCTGGATTCAAGCGATTCTCCTGCCTCAACCTCCTGTGTAGCTGGGACTACAGGTACATGGTGCCACACCCAGCTCATTTTTGTATTTTTAGTAGAGATGAGGTTTCACCATGTTGGCCAGGCTGATCTCAAACTCCCGACCTCAGGTGATCCACCTGCCTTGGCCTCCCAAAGTGCTGAGATTATAGGTGTGAGCCACTGTGCCTGGCCCAGGACCTATCTTTTTTTTTTTTTTTTTTTTTAAAGGGACAGTCCCACTGTTGGCCAGGTTGGAATGTGTTGGCACGATCTGAGCTCACTGCAGCCTCAAACTCCTGGGCTCAAGTGATCCTCCCACCTCAGCCTCCAGAGTAGAGCACGCTACCCACGTCTGGCTCATTTTTTTGCTGGGTAGAGACAGGGTCTCGCAATGTTGCCTGGGCTTGCCTATCTAATCTTAATTCTCTAAGACATGCCTTTGAGAAACAAAGAGCTCTTTCTCCTGCTTTAAGTACTGTAAGAACTGAACATTACTTGAAAACCTTATGAAGAGACCTTGACTCCCAATTTGCATGGCTGAACTCCTCCCAAGTATAAAGAACTGCCCCATGGGAAACAGGAAGTGGAAAGAGACCCCACCTGAGAGAAATCTGGCTTCATGGGCGGGTTCTCACGCAGCTCGGGGTTGAGGTACTCATTGTTGACATAGTACCCCACTCGGATGAACTCCTGTCCGTGGTAGGTGCAGGTGATGAGGACCACGGTCACACCCACGGCATCAGTCTCTGGGATGAGGGATGGGTTGGGGGCGTCGGCCTAGGGGAGACACATTCTAAGCCTTAGCAGGGCCACAGCCATGTCTCACCATCATTAGCACAAAGATCCCCAAGCAACATGTATTTACTGAGCAAAAAGTACGCTCTCTGCCCTCAGCTTTTTTTCTGCCTCTGCCTCTCAGGTTCAAGCAATTCTGCCTCAGCCTCACAGGCAGCTGGGACTACAGGGGCATACCTGTGGCTAATTTTTTGTTTTGTTTTTTTTTGAGACGGAGTTTTGCTCTGTCACCCAGGCTGGACTGCAGTAGTGCAATCCCGGCTCACTGCAAACTCCGCCTCTGGGTTCAAGCAGTCTTCCTGCCTCAGCCTCCCGAGTAGCTGGGATTACAGGCATGCACCACCAGCCCAGCCTCTTTTTTTTTTTTTTTTTTGTATTTTTAGTAGAGATGGAAGTCAATGTGTTGGCCAGGCTGGTCTTAAATTCCTGACTTCAGGTGATCCACCCACCTCGGCCTCCCAAAGTGTTGGGATTACAGATGTGAGCCATCTTGCCTGGCCTTTTTTTTTTTGACATAGGGTCTTCCTCTGTCACCCAGGCTGGAGTGCAGTGGCGCCATCATGACTCACTGTATCCTTGAACTCCTGGGCTCAAGCAATCCTCCTGCTTCAGCCTCCCAAGCAGCTGGGACCAAGGTGTTTACCAACATGCCTAGCCAATTATTTTTTGTAGAGACGGGGTTTCTCCATGTTGCCCAGGCTGGTCTCGAACTCCTGGGCTCAAGCGATCCTCTTACCTTGGCCTCCCAAAGGGCTGGGATTACAGGTGTGAGCCACGGCGCCCCGCCAGGAGTTGTCAACTGATGGAAAGACAGAATCAACCCCACAAATGACTACAAAATGTTGACCGTGGCAGGGAGGGGCATGTAGAGGAGTGTGGTAAACCAGAGTACAGTGGCATGAAGCTGAACAGATGGGGCAGGTGGATATCAGGCCACTCAGGGGGCCAGATAAGGGATTGGGAAAGGATAAGAGTTAGCAGGAGGTTAAGTGCCACATCATTCTTGTGGTCTGAAAAGAAGACTCTGGCAATGTGCGGAGGAGGCTGTACCAGAAGCAGAAGGCTTACGCCAGTCATCCCGGAGAGGCAGTGGCCTTGGCCTAGACCAGGCAGAAAGGAGACTCAGGGTGTGCTACTGCAAACAAGACCAGCCACGTAATTGGCGCAAAATGAAACCAGTGCAAAATGGAAACACCAGGCCGCTCTGGAAAAGCTGTTAGGTGTCAGATGGTGACAGCGGAGAATCGCACCAAGTATGGGGTCCTGTGTGGCTGCCTGATAGTTGAGTAGATAGGGCCTGTCGGTGGATTTGATAGTAGTGGCTGGGGGGCTTAGATAGGATGTGGTAGCTTGTATTAGGGCAGTAACAGCAGTGATGGAGGTAAGGGAATGAATCAGAGCAGAGGCTCCCAGAGAATCACGTGGAGAGGCCAGAATCTCCATTTCTGCTTTCTTTTTTCTTAAGAGATAGGGTCTTACTCTGTCATCCAGACTGGAGTGCATTGGCACAATCACAGGTCACTACTGTCAACTCCTGGGCTCAAGTGAGCCTTTTTTTTTTTCCTGAGATGGTCTCACTCCATCGCCCAGGCTGGAGTGCAGTGGCAAAATCTCAGCCCACTGCAACCTCCGCCTCCCATTCAAGTGATTCTTGTGCCTTAGCCTCCCAAGTAGCTGGGATTACAGATGCGTACCACCACACCCAGCTAATGTTTGTATTTTTTAGTAGAGACAGGGTTTCACCATGTTAGCCAGGCCTGTGTTGAACTCTTGACCCCAAGTGATCTGCCCACCCCAGCCTCCCCAAAGTGTTGGAAGTACAGGCATAAGCCACTGCCCTCAGCCGGTCTCAAGTGAGTCTTCTGCTTCAATCTCCCGAGGAGCTGGTACTACAGACCTGCATCACTACAGCTAATTTTTTAATTTTTTATAGAGACAGGTCTCATTCTGTCACCCAGAATGCAGTGCAGAGAGACACTCATAGCTCACTGTAGCCTCAAACTCTCAGGCTCAAGCAAGCCTCCAGCTTCAGCCTCCCAAGTAGCTGGGAGTACAGATGTGTGCCACCACACCTAGCTAATTTTTTTCCTCTGCTTCCCAAAGTGCTGGAAGCCACCACATCTGGCCAGAATATACATTTGACAACCTAGGGTGCTGCATGAGAGCCATTTAGGAGTTACAGTTCGTCCTCATTATTCATGGGTTCCCTATGTGCAAATTCGCCTACTTGCTAAATTCATTGTAACCCCAAGATGAATACTTGCAGTGCTTTCACGGTCCTTTGCAGACATGCGCAGAGCAGGGAAAAACTGGAGCTACCCACCACACCTGTTCCCACCTGAGCTCAAACAAGGCAACACTGCCTTCCAGTCTCAGCTCTTACTGTGAACGAGTGTCCTTTCTTCAGTCTACTTAGTGCTAATTTTTTCCCATTGTGCTTTTTGTTGGTGAGTTTGCTGTCTATGACAGCACCCGGTGGTAGTGCCGAAGTACCGCACAGGGAGCAAGAAAGGCCTTAGGGAAGAGAAGGCTTCCGGAATGTTAGAGTGCTGTTGGCTGTGAACCGAACATAAATGAACCACAGTATATATTACTTAACGTGTCTTTTTTTTTTCTTTTCTAGACAGAATCTCGCTGTGTCACCCAGGCTGGAGTGTAGTGATGCAATCTCGGCTAACTGCAATCTCTGCCTCCCGGGTTCCAGCGATTCTCCCCCATCTGGAGGATTTGCCTCCTGAGTAGCTGGGATTACAGGTGTGCACCACCCTGCCTGGCTAATTTTTGTATTTTTAGTAGAGACAGGGTTTCACCATGTTGGTCAGGCTGGCCTTCAACTCCTCACTTCACGTGATCCACTCACCTTGGCCTCTAAAAGTGCTGGAATTACAGGCATGAGCCACCATGCCCAGCCTGGTGTCTTTTCAACGGAAACACACATACAAGTTTATGTATTGACTGGCTGACAAAACTTGACTTCCAAGAATCTACCCCTGTATTTCCCCTGGGGCAATGGTTCAGTATTCACTAATTCAGTGTTTATGGTAACTTTATAGAACATAACTCTTGTGAATAATGAGAATTGACTGTAAATCAGTGGCAGCTTTGACACAGAGGTGGGGGAAGAAAGGGCCTGACAGCTTCTGAGAGGTCAGATAGTTCCTGACAGTAGAACTAGGATTTAAACCTGAACTTAAAAATTTTTTTTTATTGATTGATTGAGACAGCGTCTCACTCTGTTGCCCAGGCTGGAGTGCCGTGTTGTGGTCTTAGTTCATTGCAGCTTCTACCTCCCAGGCTCAAGTGATGCTCCTACGTCAGCCTTCTGAGTAGCTGAGACTACAGGCACACACCACTGTGCTCTGCCGATTTTTAAATTTTTTGTAGAGATGGGGTTCTCACTATATTGCCCAGGGTGGTCTCAAACTCCTGGCCTTAAGCAATCCTCCCACCCCCGCCTCCCAAAGTGCTGGGATTATAGGTGTGAGCCACTGCACCCAGCCTCTATTTCTTTAAAAAAAAAAATTTTTTTTTTTGAGACAGAGTCTCGCCCTGTTCCCCAGGCTGGAGTTGCAATGGCATGATCTTGGCTCACTGCAAACTTCATCTCCCGGGTTCAAGAGATTTTCCCACCTCAGCCTCCTGAGTAGCTGGGATTACAGGCAAATGCCACCACACCCAGCTAATTTTTGTATTTTTAGTAGGGATGGGTTTTACCACATTGGTCAGGCTGGTCTTGAACTCCTGACCTTGTGATCCACCCACCTCAGTCTCCCAAAGTGCTGGGATTACAGGCGTGAGCCACCATGCCCAGACCTATTTATTTTTTCAATACTTATTTTGTTCTTTTTTTAGAGACAGGGTCTCACTGTGTTGCCTTGGCTGGAGTACAGCAGCTCAATTATAGTTCACTGCAGCCTTGGACCCCTGGGCTCAAGCAGTCCTCTCACCTCGACCTCTGCAGTAGCCAGGTCTATTAGCGTGAGCCCCTGCACTCAGCTGAACTTGAACTTTTGATTCCTAGCCCTCTGGTATTTCAGGTAAAAGAGGATATCTCCAGAAGTCAAGGTCTAAGGCCTAAGGCCTCATCTTTCTTACCTGAAAGACGAACATGTGTCTCCCTGCTGGCACAGGGCCCACCAGCACTGAGTCTAGGATCTGGTCAAACTCCTCACTCTCAGCTGAGCCAACATAAATGATCTTCCACTCCAGGTCTGCAAAAACGTAGGATGGTTAATGAGTTGAAACAGCTCGACAGCAGTAAGGCAGTGAAAGGGTCTTGTATTAATTTTTTTTGAAATGGAGTCTCGTTCTGTCACCCAGGTCGGAGTACAGTGATGTGATTTCAGCTCACTGCAACCTCCACCTCTCAGGTCCAGGCGATTCTCATGCCTCAGCCTCTGGAGCAGCTGGGATTATCAGTGCCCCCTGTCACACCTGGCTAATTTTTTTTTGAGACAGAGTTTCACTCTTGTCATCCAGGGCTGGAGTGCAATGGCATGATCTTGGCTCACTGCAATCTCTGCCTCCCAGGTTCAAGTGATTCTCCTGTCTCAGCCTCCTGAGTAGCTGGAATTACAGGAGCCTGCTACCATGCCTGGTGAATTTTTTTACTTTTAGTAGAGACAGCGTTTTACCGTGTTGGTCAGGCTGATTTCGAACTCCTGACCTCAGGTGATCCACCCACCTCTACCTTCCAAAGTGCTGGGATTACAGGTGTGAGCCACCACATCCAGACTTTTTTTTTGTATTTTTAGTAGAGATAGGGTTTTGCCATGTTAGCCAAACTGGTATCCAACTCCTGACTTCAAGTGATCTGCCCACCTCAGTCTCCCAAAGTGGTGGGATTACAGGTGTCAGCCACTGCAGCTGGCCAGGTCTTACGTTAATTTTATCTTTATTTATTTATTTTTTGAGACAGTCTCCCTCTGTTGCCCAGGCTGGAGTTCAGTGGCATGATCATGGCTCACTGTAGCCTCAACCTGCTGGGCTTGAGTGATCCTCCTGCCTCAGCCTCTCACCATGTTGGGATTACGGTGTGGGCCGCTGTACCCAGCCTTGTGGTAATTTTAGACAGAGTCTTATTCCATGTCAGGCATTTAATGCCAGGCACTGCAGTCCTGAACACAGAGATGGGCACGAAGGTCTGCTTCCATTAGGGAATTCTGTTTTGTAGGCCTAGCTATGACAAGTGACCTTGACTGTACCTCTGGGGAAACCTGGGCCTCTCATGGCCTGAGCATGAACTGTATGGCAGAGGCTGAATTAAGAGCCACGTGACACAGCCATGCCAAGAAGGGAATGGCAGGGAGTTGGGCCATTTCAGGGCTCTGCCCACTGGGTGCTGGGATAGGAAGCAGCATCTTCTTTCACACACAGGGACCGGTGCCACTCAACGGAGTGGATCCCTCGACAACTGGGGCAGGGCAGCAGATTCCAATCCGGCAGGAAAGCCAGCAGGCAGGAGGGGGAAGGTGAGGCTGCTCAGGGAGCTAGCCACCCTGGTCTTCCAGATCTGGCACCAAGTCATGCCTACTTAGAGACATTTGGGCGACTCAGTCAGTAAATGCAGCATCCGGGGTGTTACTCCAAACCCTCCCCTGCTTTTTTTTGAGATGGAGGCTTCACTCTTGTTGCCCAGGCTAGAGTGCAGTGGTGGGATCTTGGCTCACTGCAACCTCTGCCTCCTGGGTTCAAGCAATTCTCCTGCCTCAGCCTCCTGAGAAGCTGGAATTACAGGCATCTGCCACCACAGTTGGCTAATTTTTTATATTTTTAGTAGTGATGGAGTTTCACTATGTTGGCCAGGCTGGTCTTCAACTCCTGACCTCAGGTGATTCACCTGCCTTGGCCTCCCAAAGTGCTGGGATTACAGGTATGAGCCACTGCGCCCAGCCTCAAACCCTAACTCTTGTACCCCATCCAGCTGGGGAGCCCCATTGCCTGAAAATGCTCCAGGGAGATGAAAGCAGAGTGCTTACAGAGGCCCTGCCCGTCAATCACAGGAAATTCCCAGTGACCACGGCCTCTTGCAGGAGGTCCAAGTGTATCAGGGGCAAGGTCATGTTAGTACAAGGAGGCTTGGCAAGAGGCTTGAAGCTTATTTTCGGCTCTTTAGAAATTACACAACCCTTCAGCTCTAGCAGCTGGGGGAAGTTTCACAAGCTGTGATTTTCACAGGAAGCAAACTCTTTCAGAAGCTGCCCTGTTCCTTGGTCCCCTGTCCCACAAGTGCATCCAACTTTGGAAGTACACTGCTGCTGGCTCATGACTACAGAGATTTGTTACCAGAGCCCCAAGCCCTTCTCTGATGCTTTGGCTGCCTGTCCCTTTGTGGTTTCACTCAGGAACCCTATAGCTGGTCTGTAGGATACAGGCAACCACTGAACTCACTGGGGTTTGGTCATACTAGCCTCTTATTATTTTGAGATGGAGTCTTGCTCTGTCACCCAGGCTGCAGTGTTGCGGCGTGATCTCGGCTCACTGCAACCTCTGCCTCCCGGGTTCAAGCAATTCTTCTGCCTCAGCTTCCCAAGTATTGTAACTGTAGTACAGAAGGGGTTTCATCATATTGGCCAGGATGGTCTTGAACTCCTGACCTTGTGATCCACCTGCCTTGGCCTCTCAAAGTGCTGGGATTACAGGTGTGAGCCACCACTCCCAGCCTTAGCCTCTCATTATTTGCAGGGAGGAAATTAACTTTTTCTCCCCTAGAGATGGGGTCTTGGTCTGTCACACAGGCTGGAGTGCTGTGGCATAATGATAGCTCACCACAGCCACAAACTCCTGTGTTCAAGTGATTCTCCCACCTTAGCCTCCCAAGTAGCTGGGACCACAGGCTTGTGCCACAGGCCTAGGTAATTTTTACTTTATTTATTTATTTTTGAGACAGAGTCTCGCTCTGTCACCCAGGCTGGAGTGCAATGGCACGCTCTCAGCTCATTGCAACCTACACCTCCCGGGTTCAAGCAGTTCTCCTGCATCAGCCTCCCAATTAGCTGGGATTATAGGTTTGTGCCACCACACCTGGCTAATTTTTGTATTTTTTTTTCTCTTCTCTTTTTTTAGTGATCTGGTCTCTGAATATCAGTATAATTTTTGTATTCTTAAACAGAGATGGGGTTTCACCACATTGGTCAGGCTGGTCACGAACCCCTGACCTCGTGATCTGCCCGCCTCAGCCTCCCAAAGTGTTGGGATTACAGGTGTGAGCCACTGCGCCCGCTAATTTTTTTTTTTTTTTTTTGAGATGGAGTTTTGCTCGTTACCCAGGCTGGAGTGCAATGGCGCGATCTCAGTTCACTGCAACCTCCGCCTCCTGGGTTCAGACAATTCTCCTGCCTCAGCCTCCTGAGTAGCTGGGATTACAGGCATGCGCCACCATGCCCAGCTAATTTTTTGTATTTTGAGTAGAGACGGGGTTTCACCATGTTGACCAGGATGGTCTTGACCTCGTGATCCACCCGCCTCGGCCTCCCATAGTGCTGGGATTACAGGCTTGGGCCACCGCGCCTGGCCTGCCCCACTAATTTTTTATTTTTTTAGAGATGGGGTCTTGCTTCGTTGCCCAGCCTGGTCTCAAGCAGTCCTCCCACCTTGGCCTCCCAAAATTCTGGGATTTGTCTGAACCACCGTGCCCAGCCTGTTGATTTATTTCTGTTACAAGCAGTGACACAACTAGAATCAAGTTAGCGTGCATCTGTAGTCCCAGCTACTTGGGAGGCTGGGACAGGAGAATTGCTTGAACCCAGCAGGTGGAGGTTGCTGCTCCCCCATTTTTTTTGCCTTTGTTCATAATCACAGATGAGCCCTGCTACCATAACCACTGCGTTAGTTCTGGGTCAGAACATCTGGGTTCTAGGACTTGGAAGCATCTATTTCTAGATGTTGAAGATATAAGTGCAAAGGGGGCTTGCAGCCCTTGAGAAACACGGATCACCTGACTGGGGCTTAAAGGTTAGGGTGGTTTTTTTGAGATGGGGTCTTGCTCTCTTGTCCAGGCTGGAGTACAGTGGTGCAATCTTGGCTCCCTGCAGCCTTCACCTGCTGGGCTCATGCAATCTTCCCACTTCAGCCTCCTGAGTAGCTGGGACCACAGGCACATGCCACCAAGCCTGGCTAATTTTCTGATGTTTTTGTAGAGACAAGGTTTTGCTGTTACCCAGGCTGGCCTAAAACTCCTAGGTTCAAGCAATCCTCCTTCCTTAGCCTCCCAAATTGCTGGGATTATAGGCATGAGCCACCTCACATAGCTGGGTTAGGATTACAGGCATGAGCCACCTCACATAGCTGGGTTAGGATTACAGGCATGAGCCACCTCACATAGCTGGGTTAGGATTACAGGCATGAGCCACCTCACATAGCTGGGTTAGGGGTTTTGTCAGATCTTCAGTTGACACTGCTGAGATTGAGGCAGATTCTCTCATTTCATGGAGAGGAGGCCAGAAAGAGGCAGAAAACAAGCTGGCAGAGCAGTCACAGACAGCCCTAGGACTGGAAAAGCCCGGATTTCTCACTTGAGTATCCTGAAGAAAAAGCTTTATCATCCAGGTGCAGTTAATCATAGCATTCCCTGGCCAGGCGCTTGGGATTCGAAGTGTAGTCCCAGCACTAGGAGGCCGAGGCAGGCAGATCACTTGCAGTCAGGAGTTTGAGACTAGCTTGGCCAACATGGTAAAACCTTGTTTCTACCAAAAATACAAAAATTAGCCAGGCGTGGTGGCACACACTGGTAGTCCCAGCTACCTGGGAGGCTGAGGCTGGAGAATCGCTTAAACTCAGGCGGTGGAGAGTGCAGTGAGCTGAGATTGCGCCACTGCACTGTAGCCTGGGTGACACTAGAGTGAGACCCCATCTCAAAAATAAATAATAATAATAGCACACCCCTTCACTGAGTTTTGAGTGTCCTCATTTGGCAATACATTCTATGGTCGTTCGTTATCTATGCTCCACCTCTGAAATAGGGAATCCTTCCTTTCTTTCCCTGAATTGGAAAGATAAAGATTGTGAAGATAAAGAACTTAGATTCAGAAATCAGTGACAATACTTCTATAAATTGGCTGTGTGACCCCTGAGAAGTCATTCCATTTCATTTTTTTTTTTGAGATGGAGTTTCGCTGTTGTTACCCAGAGTGGAGTGCAATGGCACAATCTCGGCTCACCACAACCTCCGCCTTCTGGGTTTAAGCAATTCTCCTGCCTCAGCCCCCCGAGTAGCTGGGACTACAGGCACGCACCACCATGCCCAGCTAATTTTTGTATCGACAAGGGGTTTCACCTTGTTGACCAGGATAGTCTTGATCTCTTGACCTCGTGATCCACCCGCCTCGGCCTCCCAAAGCGCTGGGATTATAGGCGTGAGCCACTGTGCCCCGCCAAGTCATTCCATTTCTATTAAAAAATGACCAGCAGGGCCAGGTGAGGTGGCTCATGCCTGTAATCCCAGCACTTTTGGAGGCCAAGTCTTGTGTTCAGGAGTTCGAGACTAGCCTGACTAACGTGGTGAAATCCCATCTCTACTAAATTAGCCAGCCATGGAGGTGCGTGCCTGTAGTCCCAACTACACAGGAGGCTGAGGCAGAATTGCTTGAACCCAGGAGGCAGAGGTTGCAATGAGCCAAGATCGTGCCACTGCACACCAGCCCGGGCAACAGAGCAACACTCTGTCTCAAAAAAAAAAAAATACCAGCAGGTTGACTTTAGCCTTTCCAACTAATTCTCTAAGTAAGTTAGTAAAGTCACAGGACAGGAGCTTCCTAGGAGTAGAAGTATCAGATAATGACCGCATCACCATTTGTAAATGCAAGGAACACAAACAGGCTGATTGAAACCCGATCTCCTGCCGCCTGGAAGCTGGGAATCCCTCAGCCTATTACCTCCTTCCATCTCCTCCTGGCTTTTAAATTAAATCTTATTCCACAGTGACATTCTACACTTTATTTATTTACATGCTGCCCTGTTCCAGAAAGGATTTAACTTGGCTTATTCTATAGTTAGCCACAAGTAGACTCCTCAGGAAGAGGTGGACCTACTGGCCTACCCAGAGCACATCTGAATCTCACTGTATCAGCCCCGAGCTAATACACGCCACCAGCTTGGAGGGGAAACCACCCACCTGACCCCAAGAGGCACTAGTTAGCACCCCCGGCTTCACAGGCCACTGCACGGCCACCTCCTCGGCTGTGCCTTTTCTCTTTTAACCACCAAGTAGAAAAATGGCCTAATGAAGTACTTCTTCCTGAAAGCAGGACTCGCCTTTTAGTGGTGCCAAGGCTCCCTGGGTGACCTTAGATTCTGGATTGTACAAGCCTTGACGTGAAAGGTCTTTTGCGCTTTGTGCCTCCTGTCCTCTCATCTGTGAGATGAGAGCCATGTGCACCTTTAAGTCACACAGATTAATAAGTACATCTGCGGAAGCACCTTGGAAAAGATGCGTAAGAGGCTGTGACCCCTAAGCTCCAGCTGACTGTTTGAAGCTGGAGCCTGTCAGAGCTCAGCCCAGTCCACCCACCCCCAGACTAGGTCAGACCATCAAAAGCAATGGAAGCTTGGCACTGATTATCCAGCTATATAAAAGAAGAAAGGAAGAAGAAGAAGAAACAAGAAGAAAACTAGGCGCAGTGCCTCATGCCCGTGTAATCCCAGCACTTTGGGAGCCTGAGGCAGGTGGATCACAAGGTTAGGAGTTCGAGACCAGCCTGCCTAACATGGTGAAACCCTACTAAAAATACTAAAATTGGCCAGCTGTGGTGGCCTGTGCCTATAATCCCAGCATTTTGGGAGGACAAGGTGGGTGGATCACTTATAGTCCATAGTTCGCAACCAGCCTGGCTAACGTGGTGAAACCCCGCCTCTACTAAAAATACTAAAATTAGCCGGGCGTAGTGGCAGGCGCCTGTAATCCCAGCTACTCAGGAGGCTGAAGTTGCAGTGAAGTGCCACTGCACTCCAGCCTGGGCAACAGAGCAAGACTCTCTTTCAAAAAAAGAAGAAAAAGCGAAGAATTGCTGCAGTCAGTCAGCTGGAAATGGGCGGGCAAACCTGGGGAACTACTAATGCCTGCCTGGCTATGCCACCCCTCGGATCTCAGCGTGTATGTCCAAGCCCACAGAAGAGGGTGGGGAAAGGGAGCTGGGGAGACCAAGTTACTGCAAAGGGTAGCATCCTTCCCCGGGGGAGCTCAGGGATAGGGAGGTTGGGCCCCAACGAAGGAGGGAAATCAGGTTCCAGGGTATGTGCATTGGGGTAGAAAACCAGCAGCAATTGGTGGGGGGCAGGGTTATTGAAATATCGGCAGGTTGGGGAGGGGAGAGCCGGGAGACAGATGGGAAGATGGGGGAAGAGAGCGGTCTTGACAAGGGATTGACGGGTTTTCATAGGGAAAAAAGGTTACTGGAGGGGAGGGTCTTCACGGTGGGGGGAGAAGGGAGTTGGGGGAGAGGTCTCCATAGGGGAAATAGAAAATGGCTGGGATTTTCCCCGGGAAAAATGGGAAGGGGCTGGAGAGTGGGGTCTCCAGAGGGAAAAAGGGAGATGGGAGTATCTCACTATAGGAAAGAGTCTAAGTGGGCAAAAATGGGTGGGTGGCTGAAACAGGGGTCTTGCCACAGGGAAGCCACAGTGGCTGAAGATCTCCGTGGGTTAAGAAATAGAGGCCGAGAAGGTCTCTGCATGAAAATGGGTACCTCGGAAGAGCTCCAAAGAAAAAAGATGGATGAGGCTCCCCACGCTGGAAATGGGGCTTGGGTGGGGGGCGTTAATCTCTATGGGGAGGTTGGGGCGGGCAGTGGCGAAGATCACTGGGATGTCCGAGTTGGCTAGCGGGAAGCCTCCACCCGGGAGGTCAATGCGGGCAGTGGGGAAGGAAGTCCCGGGGAGGTCCAGGTTGGCTGGTGACTGGGGGGGGGGGGGTCTCCACCCGGACACCGGGTTGACTGGCGGGCTGGGGGAGATCGGGGTTAGCTGAGAGGGAGGACGAGGAGTTTCATGGGGGAGATCAAGTTGGCCATGAGAGCAGTTTTCCGCGGGGAGGCCGGGGTCGGCCCGAGGGTGGGGATTAACCCGCACAATCCCAGCCTCACCGTCCGCCAGGGCTTCACTGCACTCGAAGCTGATCTCGAACCGGAAGGGGCTGTGGAAAGGGCTCGGGTTCTCCAGTACCGCCACGTTCAACACCGACACCTTGGCCATCGCCTCGCCTCGCCTCACTGCGCTGCAGCAGGGGCAGGGGCAGGGGCTGTGGCCGAGGCCGCGTCTGGGTCCGGTGGTGAGGTCAGCGGGGTAGGGTTGACAAAACCCACTCCAAACTCTTCCCTCCGCGGACTGAAGTGCGCATCTCGTACGCGCGCCGCCTTCAAATAGCCGGCCTCCGCCCTCTGGCCAATCACCGCCAACGCTCCCTGGCGGCGCGCGCACCCTCTCAGCCAATCCTGGAGCGCCAGTCGGCGCGCGCCCAGACTCCTTGGACCAATCAGCGGAGCTCCCTCTCCGCGGAGCGTGAGGAGGGTGGAACCACCTCCAGGCTTCTTAGCGTGTCCTCTGGGAACCAATCCCCAGCGTCTCCGACTAGGAGGTCAACGGCAGGAGTGGACAGAGTCAGAGCGCCGGCCTCCTGCTGGCCAATCCTGAGGGTTCCCGCACCGGCGTGGCCCGCCCCTCGCCCCACTATTCCGGGATATGTATCCCGCAGCGCGCAGCGCCGCCAACCGCCGAGCGGTGGCGCGCGGTGCTCGCTAAAGAAGGCGGGAAGGGCGGTGCTCGCACCCCCAGTGATTGGCAGGAGGGAGTGGGGCGGAGATAAAGAGGGTTTTTTGAGAGTTGATTGGCTGGATTGGTAATGAAAGCGGGAGCCTAAGGAGGCTCAGCTGGGGATTAGTTGGAGAGAAGCGGAAGTGGGAGTTACCCTGGTGCCGGGGTGTGTGAAGAGAGAGGAGGAGCGTTTGCGGCCTCAGCGTCTGTTCAACAGGTGAGCGTCTGCTGGAGCTTTTCTGAGTGGCTGGCTCCTGACCTCGAGGTGCAGCAGCCCGGGTGTCCGTTGTGAACGTTGTGAACGTTCGGAGTGGCGGTCACGCGCCGCGCTCGGACCTCGGGAGTCTGGCCGAGTTTGGATCCCGTTCTTGCCCCCGAGGGGTTGGAATCCCTTTCTCGCCCCCTGGTGGGCTCTTGGGAGGTTTCAAGCGGACGGAACTGAAAATGGGAGTTCCAGTTCGAGTCGGTGCTCTGCTACTCGGCTTTCGAGGCAGCGTCTCCCTTCCCATTGAACGGGCCGTGGAAATTCCCTGGCATGACTCATGACCACATAATACATCCAGAAACTTCTCTCCGCCGCATCCCACCTGGGCCGTCGCCTGGGAGACTGTCCCACGGGAAATCAGCGCTGCCCAGTGGAAAAGTAATGCCTGCCGCGCACCTAATTATACATTTTTTGGAAGCCACTTAAAAAAAAACCGAGTCTCGCTGTGTGGCCCAGGCTGGAGTGCAGTGGTTCCATCTTGGCTCACTGCAACCTCCACCTCCCAGGTTCAAGAGACTCTCCTTCCTCAGCCACCCCGGAGTAGTTGGGATTACAGGCGCACACCACCATGCCTGGGTAATTTTTGTTTTTTCGTAGAGACGGAGTTTCTCCATGTTGGTCGGACTGGTCTCGAACCCCTGACCTCAAGTGATCCGCCCGCCTCAGGCTCCCAAAAGTGCAAGAATTACAGGCGTGAGCCACAGCTCTGAGCCGCTAACACACAGCGTGTTGCGTTCTTTTACCCAGTGAAAAGACGTTGAGATTCCTTGTGTTGTACACTCAGCTGCACGTCTGTCATCGGGCATGTGAATACATTTTCTTCAAAAAATCGTTGATCTGGTTTCTTATGTTTCATAAGGTTTGCAGTTGAAAATGTAGATTCACACATTCCTACTATTCTCGACGTACTTCAGAGTCTTCCACGAGCTCAATTTTTGTATTTTTTTTTTTTTTTGAGACGGAGTCTCACTCACCTACCCAGGCTGAAGTGCAGTGGTACGATCTCGACTCACTGCAGCCACCACCTCCCGGGTTCAAGCGGTTCTCCTGCCTGTCTCCTGAGTAGCTGGGATTACAGGTGTGCACCACCACAACCAGCTAATTTCGTGTGTGTATTTTTAATAGAGACAGGGTTTCACCATGTTGGCCAGGCTGGTCTTGAACTCCTGACTTCAAGTGATCTGCCCACCTCGGCCTTCCAGAGTGCTGGGATTACAGGTGTGAGCCACTGCGCCCGGCCATGTCTTTTTTTTTTTTTTTTTTTAATTTAAATTTTACTTTGTTTAAAAATTAAATTTTAGAGTCTGGGCATGGAGGATTTCTTGAGGCCAAGAGTTCAAGATCAGTCTGGGCAACATAAAAGAATAAGCCAGGTGTGATAGTGCACACTTGTACTCTGCTACCTGGGAGGCTGAGACAGGAGGATCACTTGAGCCCAGGATGTTTAGCCACTGCACTCCAGGCTGTGTGTCAGAGTGAGACCCTGTCTCTAAAAATTAAAATTAAATTTAAAAAAAAGTTCAGGGGGCTGGATGCAGTGGCTCACACCTGTAATCCCAGCACTTTGGGAGGCCGAGGCAGGTGGATCACAAGGTCAGGAGATCGAGGCCATCCTGGCCAACATGATGAAGCCTCATCTCTACTAAAAATACAAAAAAAATTAGCTGGGGGTGGTGGTGCATGCCTGTAGTTCCAGCTACTCTGGAGGCTGAGGCAGGAGAATTGCTTGAAACAGGAAAACAGAAGTTGCCGTGAGCCGGGATCGAGCCACTGCATTCCAGCCTGGTGATAGAGCGAGACTGTCTCCAAAAAACAAAAAAAAAAAGGGCGGTTTAGTCTTGATAGCCACTGTTGGGTGCTCCTGAGCCCCGGTGACAAGTGGCTACTGTATTACTGGACAGCGGAGGTGTCCAGTAATAATCAAAACACATTTGATCAGGTCACTTCTCAGGATGAAAACGTCTTCCAAACTCTGTGCTTTGTCTCCTGTTAACCACCCAGCTCCAACTTCAACCCAGCCTAAGTAGCCCTCTTATTGTTAAAAATCCAACAAGCCGCCAGGCGTGGAGGTTCACACCTGTAATCCCAGCACTTTGGGAGGCCAAGGTGGGCAAGGTGGGTGGATCACAAAGTCAGACGTTGGAGACCAGCCTGGCCAACATGGTGAAACCCCGTCTTTACTAAAAAAAAAAAAAAAAAAAAAAAAAAAAAAAAATTAGCTGGGCATGGTGGCATGTGCCTGTAATCCCAGCTACTCAGGAGGCTGAGGCAGGAGAATCGCTTGAACCTGGGAGGTGGAGGTTGCAGTAAGCCGAGATTGCACCACTGTACTCCAGCTGGGTGACAGAGCAAGGCTCTGTCTAAAAAAAAAAAAAGATCCAACAAGCCACTCCCAGCACAGAGCTTCCGCCCAGAACATCTTCTCCTGGGCTCTTGATATGACTTATGCCTTCTTGTCATTCAAGTCTTGGTTCAGATGTCCTCTCCCCAGAGAGGCCTTTCTAAGGGTGCCCTGGACAGTGTTCACACTCATAGGCCGTAAGCCTGAATAGCTCTGACCCAAGCCACTAGCATTTCTTCCCCAGATACCTCTGTAGGTTCACTAGGACTCACTCACTATGCTAGGCATAGGATTCCTTTTCTTTTTAAAGAATCTAGTTCCTGTGGGATTTTTTTTTTTTTGAGGTGGAGTTTCGCTCTTATTGCTCAGGCTGTAGTGCTCACCACAACCTCTGCCTCCCAGGTTCAAGCAGTTCTCCTGCCTACTACTCAAGCTACTCTCTCGAGTAGCTGGGATTACAGGCATGTGCCACCACTCCTGGCTAATTTGGTGTTTTTAGTAGAGATGGGGTTTCTCCATGTTGGTCAGGCTAGTCTCGAACTCCTGCCCTCAGGTAGTGGGCCCCTTTACCCTCCCAAAGTGCTGGAATCACAGGTGTGCGCCACCATGTGTGGCCTTTTTTTTTTTTTTTTTAATAGAGTTCTGTTGCCCAGGCTGGAGTGCAAGTGGTGGCATGATTGTCGCTCACTGTAACCTCCCACCTCAGCCTCCTGAGTAGCTGGGACTGCCAGTGCATGTCCCCATGCCTGACTAATTTGTTTTACTTCTTTTTTTTTGTGAGGGAGTCTTGCTCTGTCACCCAGGCTGGAGTGCAGTGTTTCGATCTTGGCTCACTGCAACCTCCTGCTCCTGGCTTCAAGTGATTCTCCCATCTCAGCCTCCCAAGTAGCTGAGACTACAGGCACATGCTACCTTGCCCAACTAATTTTTGTATTTTTAGTAAACATGGATTTTGCCATGTTGGCCAGGCTGGTCCAAAACTCTTGACCTCAGTTTATCTGCTCACCTCAGTCTCCCAAAGTACTGGTATTACAGGTGTGAGCCACTGTGCCTGGCCTGTTTTGCTTTTAAAATGTTTTGTAGGGACAGGGTCTTGCTGTTGCCCAGGCTGGTCTTGAACTCCTGGCCTCAAGCAGTCCACCTGTTTTGGCCTTGAGTGCTGAGATTACAGCGCCTAGCCCATTTTTTTGGTACCTTCATCTCACATTAAGTTAAAAAAAAGTTTTTTTTAAGTTGTTAAAAAAATTGAAAGTTTTTTTTATTCTTTTGGATTATTTGGCTTCAAGGAAACTCACATTTATGATTCACTTGATTTCTTGGCAGTCATTGCATACTTGGGGATATTTGTGATTTGAGAAGATCTAATTTCCAAATGTAATTCAATTGCTTATGAATACTGAATTAATGATTAATGCAGTTGTCACGACATTACATTTTCAAGGTGCTTAATTAAACATTTATTCATTCCAACTTTGTAGTTTTCTCTTGGCATTGTGGAACGTTTTTCCCTTTATCCCTATCCCCGACCTTTTCCTGGCCCCTGAGAAGCTCATGAGCCACAGGCATTATTTCCACGGTGCCAGTGAAGAAAGTGGCCCTGTCTGTGATGCGTTCTCTATACAGCTGGCTGAATGGTCTTCACTGGTAAACCAGATCATGCCATTACTCTGCTTAAAACCTTCAAAGGCTTATCCTACTTAGAATGAAACCTAAGATCTTTCCTATGGCTTAGGAGGCCCTTGGTGGTGGCCTCAGCTGACCTCTCAGGCCTCGTCTCCCATTCTTCGTCTTGTCACCGCTCTCAAGCCCTGCTGGCCTTATTTCCCTTCTGTCAACACCGCAGCTTATTCCTGCGGCAGACCTTTCCCCTGGCCGTTCCTCTGCCTGGAATGTGCTTCCTCCAGATAATTGCATGGCTGTCTCACTCTCTTCACTTGTAGTTCAGCTCAAATGTCCTCTGAAAGAAGCCTTCCCAAAGTATCCCTATTTAAAGTAGCCCTTGGCCGGGTGTGGTGGCTCATGCCTGTAGCCCCAGCACTTTGGGAGACTGAGGTGGACATAACATCCGAGTGTGAGTCCAGGAGGCAGAGGCTGCAGGAGTTTGAGACCAGCCTGGCCAATATGGCAAAACCCCGTCTCTACTAACAATATAAAAATTAGCCAGGGGTGGTGGCATGCGCCTGTAGTCCCAGCTACTTGGGAGGCTGAGGCTTGAACCCGGGAAGTGGAGGTTGCATTAAGCCGAGATGGTGCCATTGTACTCCAGCCTGGGCAACAAGAGTGAAACTCCATCTCAAAATAATAGATAACTAAAGTAGCCCTTTCTTAATCACCTCACCCAGTCTTATGAACTTTGTAACACATCAGAATTTGTACTTATTTGTGGGTGTGCATGGTGGCTCACACCTGTAATCCCAGCACTTTGAGAGGCCAAGGTGGACTGTTACTTGAGTTCAGGATTTCCAGACTAGCCTGGCCAACATTGCAAAACCCCATCTCTACTAAAAAAAATATACATGGCCAGGCAGAGTGGCTCATGTCTATAATCCCAGCACTTTGGGAGGCTTTGGCGGGCAAATCACGAGGTCAGGTGTTCAAGACCAGCCTGGCCAATATGGTGATACCCTGTCTCTACTAAAAAGAGAAAACTTAGCTGGGCATGCTGGCACGCATCTGTAATCCCAGCTACTCAGGAGGCTGAGGCAGGAGAATCGCTTGAACCTGGGATGCGGAGGTTGCAGTGAGCCGAGATTGCACCGTTGTACCACCATGCCACCGCATTCCAGCCAAGGCAACAGAGCAAGACTCCGTCTCAAAAAATATATATACATATAAAAAAATTATCTGGTCATGGTGGCATGTGCCTGTGGTCCTAGCTGCTCAGGAGCCTGAGGTGGGAGTATCGCTTGAGCCCAATAGGCAGAGGTTGCAGTGAGCCAAGATCACCACTGCACACCAGCCTCGGTGACAGAGTGAAAATTAGTAGCACATAGTAATAAGCAGATATATCTTCCTTCTTCTCGTGTAATACTTCAGGTGCACACACACTCGAAAAAGTATAAGAAGTTCTATAGCAAAATATCCTTTACCCATTACCCAGCTTAAGAGCTGAAACAGATGCAGCTCAAGGATCTTGTACCCCTACATCAAACCCATTCCTCCCTCTTTTTCCTCAACTGTAACTGCAATCTTGAATTTGATGTTTATAGTCTTCTGTGCATATAGGCATGTATCTTTAAACAATATATAGTATTGTTTGTCACGTTCTGTACTTTTATATAAATGGTGTCTGCGCAATTTAGAGTTCGCCTAGGTCTGAGACTGCTATTCTTAGGAAGACCTGTTTGCAAGATTGGCCCTTGGCTGCTATCTAGGAACTTGGATTTTAGGAGGGTTCCTGCAGTTCCCCAAATGATGAGTGCCGAAGCTATTCCCACCAACAGTGCGGTTCATGGTGAACACCTGCTGTGCTTCTGGAGTCTAGCACTTTGGTGCACGACCACCCCTAGTACAACCCTGGTCACTGAGTAATGAGCTTCCCTGGTAGACCGCATATCCCTCGCGCTGTCATTGGAGGTAGGAATTGATCAAGTCCTGTGTGACTCCACTGGGAGAGGACTCTTAGAAGCTTGTCCTGGTTTCCTCCGGACTTTAGGTCATGCACATTTTTCCTTTGCTGATTATGTCTTGTGTCTCTTCACTGTAATAAATCACAGCCATGCCTACACCTCCAAGCTAAATCCTGTGAATCCTCCTAGTGAGTCACTGAACCTCAGGGTGGTCATGGAGACCTCTGATAACAGGACCATACTGGGTGTATCCTGACAGAGCTGGCACTAGGGTGGCACTAGGTCCTGCCTTCTGAAACTTCCTTTTTTCTTTCTTTTTTTTGAAACAGAGTCTCTGTCACCCAAGCTGGAGTGCAGTGGCATGATTTTGGCTCACTGCCACTTCTACCTCACAGGCTCAAGCAGTTCTCATGCCTTAGCTCCTGACTACCTGACTAGCTGAGATTGCAGGCGCGTACCACTGTGCCCTGCTCATTTTTGTACTTCAGTGGAGACGGAATTTCACCATGTTGGCCAGGCTGGTCTCCAACTCCTGACCTCAGCTGCTTTGCCTGCCTTGGCCACCCAAAGTGCTGGGATTACAGGTGTGGGCCACCACGCCTGGCCGAAACTTGCTTTTTTCATCCAATGTTATGCTTTTGAGATTTATGTGGAAGCATGCATAGCTCTAATTCACTTATTTTCACTGCTATGCAGCTGTGCTGATAAGGTAGCCACTAGCCACATGTGGTTATTTAGATTAAAATTAGACAAAATGAAAAACCCATTTCCCCAGACACACTAGTCACATTTCACATGTTCGGCAGGAGCCTGTGGCTAGTGGCCACTGGTGTATAGAGAACACAGACGGAACATTTCCCTGGGAACAGAAAGTTTTGTTGGACAGTGCTTACTGATTCACTTGGTTGAAATTTAGGGTGTTTTCAGTGCTGCAGTATTCGTTGGTATCTTTGTCTCCTGAGCACACATAGGAGTTACTCTGGGATATGTACCAAGGAGTTGAAGTGCTAGACTGTGGCTTGTGGAAATATTCACCCTTACCACATGCTGCCAACCTGCTTTTCAAAATGATGTTACCAGTTCTCACTCCCACCATTAGTGTTCCTGTGGCTCAATGTGCTTATCTTTTATTTTTATTTTTGAGACAGTTTTGCTTTTGCTGCCCAGGCTAGAGTTCAATGGCACAATCTCGGCTCACTGCCACCTCCCAGTAAAAGCGATTCTCTTGCCTCAGCCTTCTGAGTAGCTGGGATTACAGGTGTGTGGCACCGCATCTGGTTAATTCTTGTATTTTTAGTAGATATAGGGTTTCACCATGTTGTCCAGGCTGGTCTCAAACTCCAGATCTCAGGTGATTCGCCCACCTCAGCCTCCCAAAGTGCTGGAATTACAGGCGTGAGCCACCGAGGCCGGACACAGTGTCCTTATGGGTACTTGCTATTGTCAGACTTTAAAATGTGTGTCCTTCTGATGGGTGGGAATTAGTGGGTTCGAATTGCATTACCCTGATTACTAGTGAGGTTGAGCTATTCTCACGTTTATCAGCCAGTTGCCTTCTGTGAATTGGTGACTTCTGCCGGATTGTCTTTGGCTTATGGACTGCAGGCATTCTCACATCTGAGACTTGTCCTTTATTTTTATTCTTTTTATTTGTTGTTTGTTTTTTGAGACAGAGTTTCACTCTTGTCATCCAATCTGGAGTGGTATGATCTCTCCGCCTCCCGGATTCAAGTGATTCTCCTGCCTCAGCCTCCCAAGTAGCTGGGATTACAGGTGCCTACCACCAAACCCGGCTAATTTTTGTATTTTTAGTAGAGACAGGGTTTTGCCATGTTGGCCAGGCTGATCTCAAACTCCTGACCTCAGGTGGTCCTCCTCCCTCAGCCTCCCAAAGTACTGGGATTACAGGCATGAGCCACTGTGCCTGGCTGTCTTAATTTTTATAATGTTTTGATGTTCAAGTTTTTAGAAATTATTTTTATTTTAGGCTGGGTGCAGTGGCTCATGCCTGTAATACCAGAACTTTGGAAGGCCAAAGCGGGAGAATGGCTTGAGCCCAGTTGTTCAAGACCAGCCTGGGCAACAAAGTGAGACCCTGTCAGCTGAGCATGGTGACGTATGCCTGTAGTCCCAGCTGCTGAGGAGGCTGAGGCTGGAGGATTGCTTCAGCCCAGGAGATTGAGGCTGTAGTAAGCTATGATTGCACCACTGCACTCTAGCCTGGGCCACAGAGCAAGACTGTATCTCAAAAAGAAAAGAAAAAAGAGAAAGTAAAACATTATTTTAAAAAAAATGTCATCAGAAGTATCTATTTATTTATAGTTTGCGGTGGGTTTGTGTGTGTGTGTGTGTGTGTGTGTGTGTGTGTGTGTGTGCCTTGCTTCAGAAATCCTACCCTGAGGTCAATAAGATATCGTACTGGA
Organism: Callithrix jacchus; assembly: GCF_049354715.1. Lineage (NCBI taxonomy): Eukaryota > Metazoa > Chordata > Mammalia > Primates > Cebidae > Callithrix > Callithrix jacchus. Next base: position 12,922,650 of record NC_133523.1, read on the forward strand.
TTTTCTTCTGGAAATTTTACTTTTCATATTTAGCTTTAAAAAATCTATCTGAAATTCATTTTTATTTATTTATTTTTTGGCCAGGCGCAGTGACTCATGCCGGTAATCCCAGCCCTTTGGGAGGCTGAGGTGGGCAGATTGCGAGGTCAGGAGTTCAAGACCAGCCTGACCAACATGGTGAAACCCTGTCTCTACTAAAAATACAAAAATTAGCCAGGCATGATGGCGGGTACCTGTAATCCCAGCTACTCAGGAGGCTGAGGCAGGAGAATTGCTTGAACCCAGGAGGTGGAGGTTGTAGTGAGCCAAAATTGCACCACTGCACTCCAGCCTGGGTGACAGAGCGAGACTCTGTCTCCAAAAAAAAACAACAAAAAATAGATTTCTTCTGAGAATTACATGAGAGAAAACGTGGGAAAGAGCTTTGAAATGATACATCTCAGCATAAATGTATTGTCCCTGGCCACGTGCAGATGAATGGGTGCCCCTAGCAACCACCTGAGGGTTAGAGGTTGTCAGGCACAGCGGGTTATTTTTATTTTTGAGACAGAGTCTCTGTTGCCAAGGCTGGAGTGCAGTGGCACGATCTCGGTTCACTGCAACCTCTGCTTCCCAGGTTCAAGTGATTCTCTTGCTTCAGTCTCCCAAGAAGCTGGGACTACAGGCACCTACCACCATACCCGGCTAATTTTTTTTTTTTAAATAGGGAAGGGGTTTCATCATGTTGGCCAGGCTGGTCTTGAACTCCTGACCTTAAGTGATCCACGCACCTTGGCCTCCAAAATGTTGGGATTACAGGTATGAGCCACTGCACCTGGCCAGGTACAGCCGGTTTAGATTGTATGTAGTGAAGGGGAGAGTAAAAGACACAGAAGGACTGGTCATATTTGACTCTCATTGTATGTGGGATTCGATTTCAAATTAGAGCATTAGGTCAAATCACATATAGTTAAACTTACCTACTTTTTTTTTTTTTTGAGATGGAGTGTTGCTGTCAGCTAGGCTGGAGTGCAGTGATTCGAACTTGGCTCGCTGCAACCTCTGCCTCCTGGGGTTCAAGTGATTCTTCTGAATAACTGGGATTATAGGCATCTGCCATCATGTCCGGCTAATTTTTGTTTTAGTGGAGTTTTGCCATGTTGGGCAGGCTGGTCTTGAACTCCTGGTCTCAAGTTATCCGCCCACCTCAGCCTCCCAAAGGGCTGAGATTACAGGAGTGAGCCACCGTGTCTGGCTAAAATTGTGTACTCTTAAAGTCCCCATGCTTGCCTGTAGAGCATCTCTCAGAAAATCTGTTAGATTCATTTCATTCTCCAGTGTGAGAACAGATTGCCTCTTCATCATTCGGGCACCAGATGAAATACTGATCTTAGGTTTTGAGGCCAAACTGAATTAAAATCTTAGCGTCACACAGTGAGTGACGTGTGGAAACTGAACTAGCTGAGGGAATGGCAGATGTACAGTTTATGTCATTCATTTTTTTTTTTTTTTTTTTTTTTTGAGAAGGAGTCTTGCTCTGTTGCCAGGCTGGAATGCAGTGGCATGAATGCAGTGGCGCGATCTTGGCTCATCACAACCTCCGCCTCCTGGGTCCAACAGATTCCCCTGCCTCAGCCTCCTGAGCAGCTGGAACTACAGGCGTGCGTCACCATGCCCAGCTAGTTTTTTATATTTTAGTAGAGACGGGGTTTCACCATGTTGGCCAGGATGGTCTTGATCTCCTCACCTTGTAATCCACCCACTGCGGCCTCCCAAAGTGTTGGGATTACAGGTGTGAGCCACTGTGCCTGGCCTCTTTTTTTTTTTTTAATATATATATATTTATTTATTTTTAAATTTTTATTCTAGATGGAGATTGTAAGGGTTATTGCCGAGTTTAAAATGAGGAAACTGAGGCCAGTATAAGAAAATTGAATGCTAATTTATTCAGCTCCTGGGCGAAGTTCTATGGTCTGGGGAATGGGGGCCAGAGAAGTTGCACTGACTTCCTGGGGCGTGGGGTTTTTATGGCTATAAGGAACGAACAACAGCTGGGTGCTCTGATTGGCTCCAGGGGAGCGGGATTGGGATGGGGTGGGCGGCTATTGGTTGGTGGGTTGTTAGGCAGGTTTTCTGGTGTGAGAGCCAGCCAGGGTTGCATCAGCTGGAGCCTTCCAGGGGAGCCATGCAGCAGAGATAGGTACCAAGTGCAGAGCCTGGTGCTGGGTGCTGAGTGCAGAGGTGGGTGTGTCCAGCCTCCCGGCGAGGCAACTGACCTTACATTCCTACCCTTTTGATGATATAGGACGCTGCTTCTTTCTGGCTACTTCCTGCTGAATAGGGGCAGAGTGAGGGAGAAGGGTCAGTTGGCTGGTGCCTTGGTTGGGAGTCGGACATAGGGGTGAAGTAGCATCTGGTTTACGGCCACCCTGGAAATTTCTCTCATGCAGTCCTGTAAAAACCTGAGGAAAAAAGGGGCTAGCATTAACAGAAGACAAACTAAGATGATGGGAATGATAATAGGGGTTAGCCAGATTAGCTTGGGGGGTTGCCACCAGTTAAGAGGCGAGACTGATGCATTCTGCTTCTTGCTCAGGTTCTCTTAGAGGCGATAGAGAGTGTTGACATTTTCTTCTACAAGGCCTGTTTCATTGATGTCATAGCAGCACTGCTCCTGAAGAAACAGACAGGTACCTCCCTTTTCTGTTGTCAGCAGGTCAAGGGCCTGTCGGTTCTGGAGAGTTACCTGGGCCAGTGACGTGATTTGTCACTGGAGGGAGGCCAGGGAGGTGGCCGATGCTTCGATAGCCACGTGAAGCCTGTCCTTTAGTTGACTGACTGAGGTGACACTGTAGCCTAGGGCGCCACTACCCAGCCTAGCCACCACCAGAGAGGATGCTAGAGAGAGTCGAACGACCATTGAGAGGAAGAGTGCTCGTCTGTCTCGGTGATTAGGGGAGGGCAAAAGGAGGGATAGAAGTTTGGCCTGTCCTTATACCTCTAACTGTGGAACTAAGGTGACAGGCACACAAGGGAAAGGGAAGGAGGCATTAATAACTTTAGGTAAGGTTCCATTACACCAGAAATATCCTCCTGGTATTTGCTAGCTTTCCCTGTGCTAGTGTGAGAGCTCGGGTTAGGGCAGTGAGCTCTGCCTTTTGTGATGTGGTTCCGTCAGGGAGGTGACGTGCCTCGAGGGTGTCTGAATCTGCGACTACCGTATAGGCTGCCTTTCGCCTCCCGTCGGCTGTTATTACTGAACTTCCATCCACATAGAAAGTAAGGTCTGGGTTAGGCAGGGGAAGGTCGGATAGGCCCTCCCGAGGTTTGGCAAGTGCATTCATTAGGTCAGGGCAGGAGTGGGCTGGGGAAGGGGGAAGGGATGGAAGAGGAAGCAGGGTAGCCGGGTTGAGTGGGGAAATAGGGTGAAGGCTGACTGAAGGATTCTCAATGAAGAGCAGGTGAAAATCCTGTAGACGAGAGGGCCCTAGGTGAGCGAGGGATTTGTGGGAGAGGAGGTCGGTAAGCCGGTGAGGAGAGAACACTGAGATGGGCTGGCCCAGGCTAAGTTTTAGGGATTCCTTGGTAAGTTCTGTTGCTGCTTCCACGGCCCACAGGCAAGGCTGCCACCCCCTGACCGTGGGGTCAAGTTGCTTTAATAAGTAGGCTGCAGGGTGGAACACAGGACCCAGGGGTTGGGTTAGAACCCCGACAGCAACGCCCTGTTTTTCATCAGTGAACAGATAAAAGTGGCGATTGAGGTCTGGCAGATGAAGTGGGGGTGCAGTGGACAGAGCAGTTTGGAGGGTTTTAAAAGCCTGTTTTAAAAGAGTGGGAAAAGGGGTGTCCCTTAAGGACACAGGCTAAAGGATGGGTTTGATTAGGACAGGAAGGCTTTCTGTCAATTCCCATGACTGAAACCTGGGAAGGTATGCTAGGTCCTGAGTAGGAAGGCAATACAGCAATATTAGTAATAGGAAGCCCCCGTGTTCACTAACAAGGAAATGGACTTACCTGCTACCTGCAGTGTTACCCTGGGCTCGGCAAGGGTGATGGGGGTCTTCGAGTCCGGGCTGCGTCAGTCGTCCAGAAGGCCGAGAAGTTCAAGCGATGGGATTGCTTCCTGTGGACCGGCCTACCCTCCACATAGAGGTGCGGGGGGTGGGCCTGTAGTCCGGGACGGGCAATCACTGCGCCAATGTCCAAGTTGCTTGCAGTCCGGGCAGGGCTTGGTAGGCGGTCGGGGACATGGACACTGACATGCCCAGTGTCCCTCCTGACCACACTTGAAACAGGGCCCAGGCAGAACGCCTTCGGAGTTCTTGGCAGGTTTTGATGGACCCCCTCTATCAGGCACCTGGTGGGCTGCCGGCCTCAGGGCTGCCACAAGAGCTTGGGTTTGGAGGCTTACCTTTTGCTATAGACGGGCCTGGCGGGTGGCCTCAGCCTTTTCCTCTTGGCCATTAAAAACTTTAAGTGCCATGTTTACCAGGTCTCATATGGGAGTTTGGGGGCCCTCCTCAGCTTTTTTAAGTTTCTTTCTAATGTTAGCCACTGACTGAGAGATGAAATGGGTGGCTAGGACTGTAGCTCCCGGTAAAGAGGCCGGGTCCAGCCAGGTATGAAGGATCATAGCGTTAGTTAATTGGTCAAGGAAGGCGGTGGGGTTTTCGGTAGGACCCTGAGTTATTTCCTTTATCATAATTAACTACCTTTTGGGCTGTGCCTTGCATGCCCGCTAGGAGGCACTGTAGCATTTGGTGTTGGTGGCGGCCATCTTGACCAGTTTGATAAATCTAATTAGGGTCGGCTTCGGGGACCGCTGCCACACTTACTGGCATCTGATTGTCTGTGAGATGCACCTGATCAGCGTGTGCCCGGGCCGCCGTAAGGATGCGGTCATGCTCATCTGGGGTGAGGGTGGAGGACAGAATCACATAGGTATCATGCCAGGTGAGGTCGTAAGCCTGGGTGAGGTAGCAGAATTCTTTGGTGTAAGCAGTAGGATTGGTGGAAAATGACCCTAGGTGTTTCTCAATGGCTGATAGATCAGAGAGGGAGAAGGGAACATGTACGTGAACAATGCCTTCTGCTCCAGCGACCTCGAGAAGGGGCAAAGGAGGGAGGTTTCATCGTTAGGAGCACAGCGCAAGCTGGTGTGAGCACTGACAGGAGAGGCTAGGTTGCGACTAGGAAGAGGACGAGCTGGAGGGGGTTGAGGTTCTGCATATGGCAGACGGTTTGTGGATCGGGCGGGTGGAAAGGAGAGTTCTTCGGGCGGGTGGAAAGGAGAGTTCTTCCTGCGGGTGGAAAGGAGAGTTCTTCCTGCGGGTGGAAAGGAGAGTTCTTCCTGCGGGTGGAAAGGAGAGTTCTTCCTGCGGGTGGAAAGGAGAGTTCTTCCTGCGGGTGGAAAGGAGAGTTCTTCCTGCGGGTGGAAAGGAGAGTTCTTCCTGCGGGTGGAAAGGAGAGTTCTTCCTGCGGGTGGAAAGGAGAGTTCTTCCTGCGGGTGGAAAGGAGAGTTCTTCCTGCGGGTGGAAAGGAGAGTTCTTCCTGCGGGTGGAAAGGAGAGTTCTTCCTGCGGGTGGAAAGGAGAGTTCTTCCTGCGGGTGGAAAGGAGAGTTCTTCCTGCGGGTGGAAAGGAGAGTTCTTCCTGCGGGTGGAAAGGAGAGTTCTTCCTGCGGGTGGAAAGGAGAGTTCTTCCTGCGGGTGGAAAGGAGAGTTCTTCGGGCGGGTGGAAAGGAGAGTTCTTCCTGCGGGTGGAAAGGAGAGTTCTTCCTGCGGGTGGAAAGGAGAGTTCTTCCTGCGGGTGGAAAGGAGAGTTCTTCCTGCGGGTGGAAAGGAGAGTTCTTCCTGCGGGTGGAAAGGAGAGTTCTTCCTGCGGGTGGAAAGGAGAGTTCTTCCTGCGGGTGGAAAGGAGAGTTCTTCCTGCGGGTGGAAAGGAGAGTTCTTCGGGCGGGTGGAAAGGAGAGTTCTTCCTGCGGGTGGAAAGGAGAGTTCTTCCTGCGGGTGGAAAGGAGAGTTCTTCCTGCGGGTGGAAAGGAGAGTTCTTCAGGCACGTCAGGGTCGGAAAAGGAGGAGGATGGTGGAGGGGCCGAGGGCAGTGAGGGAGTTTCTTTGGCCAGGAGCACCTGAGCTGTGGTGCAAGAGGAACAGAGGGTGGGGTGGGAGCAAAGGTACCAGAAGGCGTGAACCTAGGGGACCTGCAACCATTTACCATTTCTTTGACAGAAATTGTATAAATCGGTTAGAATGCCGAGATTGAAAGTTCCCTCTGGTGGCCACTTGGACTGGTTGTCCAGAGGATACTGGGGCCAGGCCACGGTGGAGAGGAAAAGCAGCCTTTTCTTTTTATGGAGAGGCCCAGCTTGAGTAAATTTTGGACTAGACATCCCAATGGCAACTTGGGGTCTAGGCAGGACTCCTGATTACCCATAGTCCACTCTCTGTCGCGGAGTAGTCAGGAGTGAGGAATGGCATCCCGGACCTCAACACCTGAGTACCGGAGATTACAGGGAAGGACAGGAGTATAGGGACGTCTCCACAATATTCCTGTCTTCCGGGACGGGTGAGCAGGGGCACCAGGACGTCTCCGCAAGACCCACAACTCGAGACGGAAACGAGTCCCTGACACGGCTGCGATTACGGACAGGGTACTCCAAGGTTCAGAGCAAACAGAGGATGGGGTTATGGGCAATAGGAGTCTTACCGAGTGATGGCTGCAGACGATCGGAGGGGCAGTGGCTCCCTGGTTTGGCTTATGGTAGAGGAGTCAATTTCCCCCAGAAGGGGTCTTGAACTCCTCCCGGGTTTTGGCACCACTTGTAAGGGTTGTTGCCAAGTTTAAAATGAGGAAACTGAGGCCAGTATAAGAAAATTAAATGCCAATTTATTCAGCTCCTGGGCGATATTCTATGGTCCAGGGAAAGGGGGCCAGAGAAGTTGCACTGACTCCCTGAAGCATGGGGTTTTTATGGCTATGAGGAACGTGCAACAGCTGGGTGCTCTGATTGGCTCCAGGGGGGTGGGATTGGGATGGGGCAGGCCGCCATTGGTTGGCGGGTTGTTGGGCGGGTTTTCTGGTGTGAGAGCCCGCCAGGGTTGCGTCAGCCGGAGCCTTCCAGGGGAGCCATGTGGCAGAGCCTGGTGCGATGCAGAGTCAGGTGCTGAGTGCAGAGGTGGGTGTGTCAGGCCCCAGCGTTACAGAGATTAAATATATTTCTTTATCCTCATTGAAGAGCTCTTCATCACTCATCACTCTTCCATCACTCATCACTCATCAGCTGTCCCATCACTCATCACTCTCATCTCATGCTCGCTTTGGGTCTTATGCTGAATTCAGCCTCATTCATTCTTTTTTTTTTTTTGAGATGGAGTTTCACTCTTGTTACCCAGGCTGGAGTGCAATGGCGCAATCTCGGCTTACCGCAACCTCCGCCTCCTGGGTTCAAGCAATTCTCCTACCTCAGCCTCCTGAGTAGCTGGGACTACACACATGCACCACCATACCCAGCTAATTTTTGTATTTTTAGTAGAGACAGGGTTTCACCATGTTGACAGGATGGTATTGATCTCTTGACCTCGTGATCCATGATCCACCTGCCTGGGCCTCCCAAAGTGCTGGGATTATAGGCGTGAGCCACCGAGCCCAGCCCATTCATTCTTTAACAGATACTTACAGATTGCCTGTGTGCCAGATGCTGTAGGCCTAGACCAAGAACTCTTGCTTTTCAAGGTCTTACCTTGTAGCCAAGAGGCAGATGAGCAGATAAGCAAAATGTAATTGCTAGAGAGTTGTAGTACTATGAAGATAGAGCAAGGACAAGTTAGGAAGTTCTGGAGTGGCTTGGGAAGGCCATCTGGGGAGTAGGATTTCATTTTCATAAACTGCAGAAGTCAACTCTGTGGATATGGGGAAGGGGGAGGGAGGCCAAGCCAGCAGAGAGAACAGCCGGTGCAAAGCCCCTGAGGCAGGCAAGAGGGTGCCTGCCTGTTTGAGCCCAGCGAGTGGAGGGAAGGTGGGGAGGAAGCTGAGAGGTGAAGTTGGAGGGCCTGTAGGCCATTGTGTTGACCTTGGCTTGTGCTTTGGGTGAGACACAGCATTGGAGAGTTTTGAGCTAAGGAGGATGGTACGTGTTTACGAAGATCACTGTGGTTCCTGTGTTGAGAAAAGCCTGAAGAAGGACAGGGAGCTATAATGTTTAGGGACTGTTGTAGTGGCCCTGGTGAGACAGGTGAGAACTGATTAATTCTGGATATTTAGAAGGTAGAGCCACCATTGCATTCACTTAAAGATTAGATGTGGGGGATCAAACAAGATGAGTTCAAGGGAAACTCCGAGGTCTGTAGCTTGAGTCAAGGGATGGATGGACTCACTTTTAGTTGAGGTGAGGAAGCCCCAAAGCCTCATTTGGGAAGAACTACAGTGGTGGCAGTGGTAGAAATGGGGATAGGGGAGGCCAGGGTCTCAGTTTAGGACAGGTTAAGTTTGAGATTCTTCCAGATACCAGGGAGAGCTATGGGTAGGTAGGTGAATATATGTACATCTGGAGCTCAGGTAGGAGTTCAGGCTGGAGATCTATGTTCGGTGGTCGTCAGTGTATAGGTAGCATTTCAAACCATGAGGTGGGATGAGACCTTCCAGGGAGGGAGAGCAGGTAGGGAGAAGGTCTAAGGACTGAGCCCCTGGGTTCCCATCCTTATGGGATGGAGCCAGTCATGAAGACTAGGAGGGAGTGGCTGTGGGAGGGTGGGTGGAGACTCAGGACTGTGGTGTCCTAAGCCGGTGTCTAAGTCAGAGGGGCCCAGAGTTATTCCTCTCTCTCTGTCTCTCTCTCTCAGCATGGGCAGTTCACTGGTGAACGGAGAATGGGAAATACACATGATGCAGTTTCACTGTGTCAGGTTCGAAAGTGCTCCACACCAGTAGTGTGTGGAGTCTAGGAATGGCAATTGTAATGGGACATCACAGTGTAAAATTCCTGACCTCTGCTCTAGTACAGCCTGGGGACAGACGTCCGGGCCAAGAAGGGCTTCTCTGAGACACGGCATGGGACAGTGGCCTGGCCAGAGAGACTTGGGCATACACCTAAGGGCTGTAAGCCTCCGTTTTCCCATCTGTGAAATGGAGCTCTAATTGCTGTCTCTACCTGGGAGCATTTTGTGAGGATTCAGAAAAACTGCACATGAAATGCTCCACCAGGCCCAGGAACTTAGCAGTGTCTTATAAATGTTAATGACTCGATGTTACCAGGCCTTGGCCAGAGGTTCTGAATGCTCAAGTGCAGCCCAGGGCCCAGGGCCCCTCCCCTGTGCAGATCTACTCAACCCTTTCTTTCTTTTCTGAGACAGGATCTTGCTTTGTAGCCCAGGCTGGAGTGCAGTGGCTATTCACAGGCATGATCTCACTGCTGATCAGCATGAGAGTTTTGACCCCCTCCGTTTCCGACCTGGGCTGGTTTACCCCTCCTTAGGCAACCTGGTGGGCCCCTCCCCTGCTCCAAGGAGGTACCATATATTGATGCCAAACTTAGTGCGGACACCCAGCTGGCATAGTGCGCTATAGCCCAGAACTCCTGAACTCAAGCGGTCCTGAGTAGCTGGGACTACAGGCACACACCACCACGCCCAGCTATTCACCCATTTCTTACTCCCCTGCTCAAGAACTCACACCACTCTTGTCATTCCAAGAAATCTTAATTTCTTTATTGACTTTTTGACTCAACAATTTTTTTTAAACTTTTTGTTTTTTTCTGAAATGTTCTTGTTGTTATGAGCCTTTTGTTTTGTTCTCGTTAAATGCACTCGACCCAAAATTGGTTTGGCATATCGAAAAGGAGACCAAGGAGGGAGGGGCTGGGGCATGGGAGGCAGGAGGAGGCCCGAATGGACAGAAAGTTGAGGATGAGAGAAGAGGAACATAGAGACAGCAAGAAAGACATGGGTAAAGAGAGGTGGAGACAGAGAAAGAGAAGGCCAGGGAACGCCAAAAGAAACCAAAGTCCAGAGGAAAAGAATTAACAAGATTTAGGAGCAAATGAGTTCAGGAGCCCAAGGGAGTAGGAGAGGAAACCAAGACCCTTCTCTGTACCGTCCCAGCTGGGGTGGGGGCGTCAAGGCACCAGGTCTGGTTAGGTGGGGGGGACACCTGGGCTTTGGGGGTGGCTCTGCACTGGACTGCAATGGCATCCAGCCCCAGTAGGGGGCCCTGCCACACTGCTCTGAGCCTAGCAGCCACCGGGCGATGCTGGCTGCAACTGGACCTGCTGTGTACCCTCTCCCTTTGATTGTCCCAGTTTGGAGAGACACAAGCTGGGCTGGGCAGGGAGGAAGCAGGCCTCCCTTTGCGTCCCAGCCCCCATGGAACTCTCCGGACCCTCCTACTGGTGTCAGGGGCAGCCATAGGCTGTAGCTGGGCTGCTGCCCGGGCTGGGCCGGCTCCTCACCTGCCCATTCTTCAGACATCTGACCGCCTCTCCACACAACAGAGCTCCCTGCCTAGTGCAGTCCAGGAAGGGCCACAAACTGTCCCCTGCCCTCCTCGGAGTTGTCTGGCAGGACTGTCCCCAGCCTCACTTCTCCTCCCCATCTAGACTTCACCCATGGTCTTCTGGTGTAATGGGTTAGGCCTTTCTACCAGAAAAAGCCAGAGATGGAACCCAACCTCACCTCTTCCCACACCTGTTCCCTTACACGGGACAAACCACCATCTTTGGTCTGACCCCTTCTCCCCTAATTGATGGGGACAAGCCAGCCCCAGCTCCCCAGGAGAAGGGAGGGGCTTTCTAGCAGCAAAAAGGGTCCCTCCAGCCACCTACCGTCCCTTTCCCCCAGTTCCTTCCTAGAGCCCCTCCCCCTTAACCCAACAAAGTTCATGGCAGCAGCAGGCTGAGACCCAAAGATGTTTGAAAACTCATGGCACTTGTGAGAAAACAGGGAGGGGCAAGAGACCAGAGAGGTCAGAGCAGAGGTGGAGGGGCCACCTCTGGGGAAATGGCAATGCAGGGGCTGGGCTAGGGTGGCCTTGGGGCTACGCTACCCCTAGAGTTGAGAGGAGGGGGCTGGGGAGGCTGGGTTGACACGCTGGAGAGGAGGGGGCTGTAAGAGGTGCTCAGGAGACACCCCAAGCCTGGAGCTTCCAGGCCTGGGATCTGGGGTCAAGCCCCCCAGAATATGGGTATCCTGACCCCAGCCCTGGCTTCTTCTCCCCTGCAGGAGGGTGGAGGGTAGGGAAGGTGATCTCTCACCTTTGCCTCTCCCCCTCCCTCAGACAGAAGACCACCGTGCAGCTCCTAGCACCCTCCTCAGCCATACCCATGCCCTCCACGACCCCAGTTCCTCTCCATTTTCCTTCCACCATCAACCTCTCCAGGTGGGAAGTCAGCCCCATCTTCCCTGGCTAGAGTCCCCAAAACAATACACAAGAAGCAGGAACTCAAAGGGACAGCGCAGCCATCTTGGCAAAGCATCTTTGGGTGTGAGGGGGTCTCCCCGGGGCCAGTGGGGAGGGGAGGGGAGGGGGAGACAGGCCTCTGGTCCTGGGGCAGGCAGTGAGGTACACGCCCCAAGAGGGCTGATGATGCCAGGCAGGCGGAGCAGGAAAGGAGGGGACAGAAACGGGTGCCAGAAAGGAAATGGGTTCTTTGTTTCGGTGTTGCATCTAGATTTTGTTTTCTGTCTCTGGATTGTAAAAAGCTGCTCTGGCGGCCCGCCCGCACAGGCGGGGACTGGGGATGCACGTATGCGTAGAAGTCCTGGCTGCCAGGCCGGCAGCGCCACTCTGCTCTGGAGAAAGCCTGGGCTGGCCCCGGCCACAGGCTCCTGGTGGCTTCAAGTGATGAGATTTTTTTCTTTTCTTTTTTTGTCTTTTTTTTTTTCTTTTCCATTTCGTTGAAATATTTACAGCAATGGGGGAGGAGGAGGAGGAGGAGAGAGGAAGGGATAAGAGGGCCCCCTAGGGAAAGATCCAAGCCCAGGACCCACTCCCCAGGGAAATCCAGACCCAAAATCTGCTTCCCAGATAGCCAAGCCCACAGGACTGGGAACTGCCCAAATATGGCCACCCCTGTGGGCTGGGGGCCCTGCAGGGAGTTGTGCTTCATCAGGAGTCACCCCAAGGGAGGGAGTCATTGGGTGCACTGGGAGGCGGAGGGGGCAGGCTTGCTTGGGGGGGCAGGGACCAAGAGCAAGGGTAAAGGAGCTTCAGAGAAAGTTCAACCTTTAAACCACTGCTCAGTCCCCCTGCCTGCGGCCTTTTCCTAGTCTCCAAGGAGCAGAGAACTGTAGCGCAAGGAGGAACGTGTCCATGCGTCCTGCCTCGCTGCTCCCTCCGGGTGCAGCCAGCAGCATTTCTGACTGCAGAGAGGGGCAGCTGACAGGTGCTATCCAGTGGGGGCCTTCGGCAATCTCAGAAGCTGCCCTCCCTGCCCAGGGAAACTAAAGCCCTCATTTTCCTTCAGGCAGTCAAGGGTGAGAGAGGGGAGAGTCTGAAAGTGGGCTGCACCCTTCCAAATTCTCCCTCCTCACTCCCCTGGGACCTCTGGGCTCCTCCTCACTACACTTCCCCTAAATAGAGCTGGTGCATGTGGCTGGTGGGAAACCCTGTCTGTGAACCCTGGCACCTCGGGCCCCTAGGTCGGAGTCCCTTGAGGGGACTGTAGGGCCCATGGCCGAGGGGCATCAGGAGAGAGTGGCCCACCAGCCACTGCCTCCATCTGTCTCCCTCTTCTACCAGAGCCTTGACCAGGGTTCCCTCCCTGGCCTGGGCCACCAGCCCCTGGTCCATGAGGTCCCCTCAGAGACTGGTGACCAGCTGCATCTGCCCGTCCCCATCGGGCCCTGGCCCCTCAAGGCCTGGGGCTGCCAGGTAGCCCTCGTGGCTAGGCCGCCGCACCTGGTAGTAGCCCTGCAGGGGATTCCGGGCGACCAGGGCTGGCGGGCGCGAGGTGTAGTAGATTTCAGGGGGGCCGGGGGGTGCGGGAGGGGGTGGGGGCAGGGCCTCACTGGGCCCCTCAGGGCTGCTGTCCGGGTAGGAGGGTGAGTCCCGCAGGTTGGCCCCGCTGGCATAGAGGGAGTCCCGGCCCGGAGGGGAGGAGAGGGGCCGGCTGGTAGCGCCGTCCTCGGCTGTGCAGCTCTCCGACTCGTCCAGATCACTCTGGTACAGCACCGACTGGGCCCGGGGCAGCAGCAGAGGCTCCTCCAGGGCCTTATAGAGAAGTTCAATCTCCGCCCGGTCAGCACCCCCGGGCCCGCCTGCCTCTTCCTCGCCCCCGCCCCCTGGTACAGGTGGCACAGGGGGCTCAGGTGGTGGAGGGCCCTTGGCCGCACTGCTGCTCCCCCGCAGGTTGTTGTGCACCAGCTCTGAGATGATCATCTTCTCGAAGGCCGCAGCATCGGCCAGGTTCCGGCCTCGGGGCGGCTCGGGGCCCCCATCCCCGGGAGGAAAATCCCCGCTTCGCAAGGAGTAACTGTTGTTGAAGTTGCCGTTCAGGGGCAGGGTGTCCATGCCACAGGCTTCCCGGCCTCCCAAGGGGTGCTCTGCAGGGCAGAAAGGGGCTGGTCAGGTGGGAGAGGGGCCCTGGCTGCACTAGGGGGCCGTGAGGGGATATGGTCCATGGGGAGAAATGGGGCTCCATTCCTGCTGGTTTTCTGTGGGCTTCCCACTGCCCCATGGGAACTCTTGGTCTGACACTCCCTTTCTCCCTCACTGGCAGTAGAGACAGCAGCCCAAAAGCAGATTGGTTAAAGTTGGGGGACAAGGACCAGTTCCCCCAGGGTCTCGTCCCCCAGCTGGAGGTTCAGAATGTCAGCAGTATGAGGAGGCTTGGGCGACAGGATCCCTTTCCTGTGCCCAGACCCTCATACCTAAAGGCCCAAACTCAATGACCACCGCCCATTATCCTCCATCCGGCTGCCAGCCAGACTGTTCGGTGGGGATGGGGGGGGATTGGGAGGGTATCCCAAGTTGTCCTCCTTAAGTGAGCCTATCTGAGAAGGCCACTGTCTGTCCTTCTCTGAGTCTCGGAAACATTTCCAGGGAAGAGTCGCACTTACTGGGTTCCCGGTAGCTCCCTGCAGGTGGCAGCCGGGAGAGAAAAGAGAAGGCAAGGGTGAGCTTGAAATGCCAAGTCCAGGCTCCAGTTCTGGCGCATAGAACATCCCAGGCGGGGCCCCTGGGATGCAAACCCCACACTTCCCGACTTGGATGCTTCCCCTGTGCCCTCACCTGGGGAGTTGAAGACAGGGGGCGAGGAGGGATTGAAGCCCACTGACTCGGCGATGAGGGTGTTGTAGGGGCTGGTGCCCCCGCGGGGCTGCAGCACAGGGTTGGTCAGCAGGTGGTTCCCCATGGTACCTGGCCAAGGGATCAAAGGTCACAAGGTGGCCGGGAGCCTCGAGGGACCAGAGCCAGCGGCAGAGGGACACTTCTCACCTCGGTTCAGGGTGGGGGTGCTGTTGATGTCACCCGCCATGAAGGAGGACTCTGTCTGTTTCCTCACAGTGTCATTCCACATCCTCCGAATTCGGCTCTGGGGACACAACCCAGATGTGAGGGGACCTTGGGCCACCTACCCTCTGGCATCTGAGACTGCTCTCGCGATCATCACCATCACAGACCCAGGCCAAGCCACTCCCCGCCTCTCAGGCTCCAGGTTCCAACACTCAGCCCCAGGGAGCCCTGCCTGGCATACCTGGGTCCCTGTGTAGTAGCGGGTGTTGCTTCGCATGGCTGAGGTCTTGAGGGACCCGTGAGTACCCCCAGGTGGGGAGCGGATGCAGCAGTAGGAGTGACGCAGGCACTTGCTGTACTCCTTATGCACCTGGGGGACGAGGAGGATAGTCAGCTGGCCGGGACGCTGGCCTCCTCTGTGATCAAGCCTCTCATAGGGTTGGCACAAGAGAGTCTCAGGAGGCCGAAGACAGAGTTTCCAATGACTGTGTTCCCCTGCTCAGTGACTTGCAAGCCACAGAAACCCTGCTGTCTCCTGTCCCCCAACAGCCAGCTGATCAGGTTCTCCACTGACCGTTTTTCATTCATTCATAAAAGCAACAGAGCATTAATAAGTATCCGCTATATGCCAAGCACATATTAGGCCTCGGGGATGGTAGAGAAAACAACAGACACAAATGCCTACCTCTCAGAGCTTATATTTCAGTAGACAGAGACACAACATACATGAAAATATACATATGCAGGCTATCAGATGGTGTTAGATTCTGTGGAGAAAACTATGGCTGGAAAGGGGGCTAGGCAGTGCTGACTTGGAAGCAGGTTGTGATTTTAAATAGATCAGGGAGCATGGTAGTTCACACCTGTAACCCCAGCTCTTTGGAAGGCTGAGGTGGGCAGATCACCTGAGGTCAGGAGTTCGAGACGAGCCTGGGCAATATGGTGAAACCCCTGTCTCTACTAAAAATACAAAAATTAGCCAGGTGTGTGGTATGCACCTTAATCCCAGCTACTTGGGAGATGAAGGCAGGAGAATTGCTTGAACCCAGGAGGCAGAGGTTGCGGTGAGCCAAGATCACACTACTGCACTCCAGCCTGGGTAAAAGAGTGAGACTCTATCTCAAAATAATAATAATAATAATAATAATAATAATAAAAGACCTAAAAAAATAAATAGATCAGAGGAAGCCCAGGGCAAGGACAGGGGCTGTACATTTAGGTGTCTGAAAGTAGAGATAGGGAGGGGAACCGAGGGTCCCAGATCAGACCATAGGGACCTGGGGGCCCCTGAAAGGGCATCACTGTCACTGTGTGTGAGGTGGGGGCTGTGCAGACACTGCCTTTGACTGTGTGTCCAAGAAGGGACCAGGATAGTGTTGGGCAGAGCAGAGACACAGACCACCTCTTCCCTTGGAACGAGAATTCTCATGACTGTTGCCTCTGCCATCCCCTGCCTTAAACCTTACCCGCCTCACCACTCCCTAAGTCCAACAGCAGTCTTCATGGCTCGCACTGCTGCCAGGGCCGATTCGACAAATGCCTCAGCTCTGTCTCCCCAGCTTCAGTCCTTAGAGTGCTGCCTGGACCCTCGCTCCCTGCCCACGTTCCCCTGATACTATTTTCCCTTGTTTTTTTTAAATAGAGATGGGGGTCTCTATGTTGCCCAGGCTGGTCTTGAATTCCTGGGCTCAAGGGATCCTCCCACCTCAGCCTCCCAAAGTACTGGGGTTACAGGCATGAGTTACTGCACCCAGCTCTTTGTATGTGTTTGTTGTTGTTGTTGTTTTGGAGACGGGGTCTCACTCTGTCACCCAGGCTGGAGTACAGTGGCATGATCTTGGCTCACCGCAACCTCCGCCTGCTGGGTTCATGTGATTCTCCTGCCTCAGCCTCCCAAGGAGCTGGGACTACAGGCACCACCACCATGCTTGGATAATTTTTATATAAAGGAGAGATGGGGTTTCGCCATGTTGGCCAGACTGGTCTGGAACTCCTGACCTCAGGTGATCCGCCTGGCCTTGGCCTCCCGAAGTGCTGGGATTACAGGCATGAGCCACCATGCCCAGCCTGTATGTTTCTCTAAGATTCATATTTTAACCCATTTATTTTAAAAAGATCCTTTGTATCACCACAAAATTCACAGTTCTTTCCAGAACTACTAAGGTAGGCAGTGCTCCCTCAGGTTGGCTCCCAAAGTCCTCCCCCTTCCAGGCCTGACTTGTGGTCCTCATGGTGGTAAGGGTTGCCCATCACCAAATCTGTTCTGCTCTTACTCCTTTAAGCTGTTGTATCTTGCTTTTTTCCAGAACCTCTTCACCTGTGGTTAAATCCTGAGCTCATGCTCCCCTCCTGGTGGACGCACACCTGACCGTTGAAGGCCTGCAGCACTCACTGGGGGCTTGAGGGAGCCCAGAGTCCCCTCCACCCTCGCCTCCTTCTCCTGGGTGCCCAGGAAATGTCTCCAAGGGAGGCTGTGACCCAGGACCCCGGCTCGACCTCACCTTCTTCTGTAAGGCGCAGTGAAAGACGAAGATGAAGACCCCCTGGAAGGCGTTGAAGGTGGTGAAGAGATAGGCCATGACCACTGACTCCTTATTGATAAAGAGGAGGCCGAAAGCCCAGGTGAGACCCAGCAGGAACAGCAGCGCGATGGCCCCCAGCGCCCAGGATCTGAGGGTGGAGAGATGGGGTGTCAAAGTACCCGCCAGAGGGGATGGCCTCAGCCTAGGCCTCCCTTGCAGCCTATAAGGGGGGGCCGCTGGGTGGGCCTGGGCACTGTCTGCAAAGCCCTAACCGAGCAGGGTGGGCGAGTGGGCCTTGGGGGCAGTGGCCTGCCCAGGACGCCTCCACCCTAGCCTGGGCCTGAGGGAAAGGTATTGGGTCAGGGGTTGGGGTTTTGTGAATATCAGTCATTCCTCTGCCAACTTTATTATTTTTGCCCAATTTCCAGACCACTTAGGCTACATCTTGCTGCCTATTTCTCTTTAAGTTGCCCTTAAACAGACTTACCTTTTGAATTTAGCCTCACTCTATGCAGTTATGCCCCTAAAACCAGAGGCTGGACATGCTAATGATATGCTTTCTAAGACCCATTAAGTAGGTACATAGTGAATACAATAAAACACCCCTCTTGATACTTAAAATTGCAATGTGTGTCATCAGAGTTGACAGCACCACCTTTTTTGGACACCCTGGGAGAAGTGGGCCCAGCAAGGGGGGTGATGGGGTAGGGGGCAGGCAGGGGCGGGGCTCACTTAATGTTGTCCAGGCGGCTGGAGTCAGGCTTGAGCACAGATGAGCTTCGGATCATCTTGTGCAGGGTCACCATGAGGAACACCAGGTTGACCTGAGGGCCGGACAAGGGACGGGCTGGGCTGAGAGTGGCCCTGCGTCCCTTAGTGAGTGCTGAGGCTAGGGCCCGGCCTGGCAAAGTCTTGGCTGTAGCCCTCGCCTCTCCTGGGAGAACCCCGGAACTGCCCCTGAGGTGCCCAGCATGTTGCAGTGAGCTCATTTTACTGCTACTCCTGGGTGCTGGGAAGACAGGGCCCACGACCTGACACACGGTAGGGGCTCAAATCACAGCCCCCGGTGAGCAGCCCTCAGTGCTGGAGCTCCACAGACCCAGCGCACTCTTATTCTCTCAGCTGGTAACTCAGTTCCAGTGTTCGGGGGGAGTGTAGGGGGCAGGGGGCAGGGGCTGGGGTCAAGGACAGCCTGGATTAAGAAAGGAGATGAGGTGTCATCTCCCAACTCACCACGATAACGAAGGAGACGGGCCCAATGAAACTCCAGATGAAATAATTGTCCACTCGGAGCCAGCAGCTGTAAAGGAAACAGGGCCGGGTGTAGAGAGAAGCTGAGGGACCATTCCCTGTGATCTGTGAAGGCCCAGGACTCTAGAGGCTCCAGCCTCAGGGATGAGGAGGAAGGGAGGCCACTGCCCCGAGGGTCCTGGTCCAAGGGGTGCCACGGAGCAGGGAACCAGGTGGGAGGAGAGAACAGGTAGAGGGCCAGGAGGTGGGAACTCACGCCTTCTCGGTGCCATAGCTGCGGTAGTCAATGGCAGCCGCGATGCCCACCACCAGGGCTGGGAAGCAGTAGCCGCCCAGGTAGTAGTACTTGGTGCGGGAATACTCGCTCTCAAACACCTCCACCAGCAGCAGGTAGAGGTGCACGCCCTCCAGGCACAGCCAGGAGAAGGCAGCCAGGAAGAAGTAGTGCAGCAGGCCGGCGAAGATGGGGCAGGCGATCTGCAGGGAGCACCGAGAGTGAGGGCTGCTGCCTAGGCAGCCATCACACTTTCCTGGCCCCCAACCCAGGCACTGGCCATCACCTGCCCTCGAGTCCCAGCCCACCTCATACTGAGTCTTATCGATCCCAACCAGGAAGAGTAGCTCAGCCAGGAAGAGGTTGATGCACAGGTTCTTGTGGATGGTGTTGCGGTCAGTCTGCAGCCCCCGCAGGAAGCAGAAGGTGGAAATGCAGATGGCCAGGCAGACCAAGGAGATCACGATGCCCACCCAGGTGATGACTGACAGCAGCAGTTCGTTGATGCGGCCCTGGTACTGGGAATAGGAGCAGGGGCACGCTCAGGGCCTTTGGTTTTGCACGCTGGGTTCAGCTAGGTGCCAGCTGCAGGCAGGGCCCTGGGCAAGGCCACAGGCCTCAAGGACCTCCAGTGCCGCCAACCTGGCAGCCCCCACCCTCTGCACACAGCAGTGTGCTCACCTCATGCTCTGGAAGGCTTGTGGAGAGATGACCAACATGCCACCAACCTGCTTCTCCAGAGTGCCTTGGGAGGTGGGACCATGCCACAGAGGACCACAGAGAACCAGACGCATGGCCTCATGCCCCAAGCAAGACTAGGCACCCCCCAACGCCCACGAGGCTGGCCTCCCCTGGCACTTCCCATGACCTCTAGGATGCCATGCAAAGCCAGGCCAGCAAGCAGGCCCGCCCGGAGAAGCAGAGTGCCAGCCAGCTTACAATCTCGCGGTGAGCCATGAGCACGGCGAAGTTGGTGAGGTGGCTGCAGGCACACGTGGTATGGGTCTTGTTGGACTCCACCAGGCGGCAGCCCTGGGTCGACCAGTAGCCCAGCATGGAACGCTCCGAGTAGTTCCAGAAGGAGCAGTTAGCATTGAAGTGGTTCTTGTCCTGTTGTGTGGTGGCGCCGGGGTGTCAGAACTGGAGTCAGAACCAGGGAGTCCCATTCTGGCCCCCCACACCTGGCTACAGGGATGGTGCCAAGTATCAAAGAAGTGCCTGGGTTTCGGGACTCCCTCTGACATCCTGAGAGCTCGGGGGACAAATGGCCCAAGCCACTCAAGTGGAAGAACCCAAAACTTGTTCTGGAGATGAGCACATGGTGTGGGGGCAGGTACACAGCCAGGGAACAGAGGGTACAGCAACCCCCCTGGAGGGAGGGGGCATCTCAGCTCACCTCCAGGTGGGCCACGGTGAAGATGACAGGGTCCATGAGGAAGACGCGGCTGGACTCCTTGTTGATGGAGGCTGCGATGACCTGTGAGTTCACCACCAAAGAGGCACCCCCGGGGCCACCCGGGCCTGCTTCCCCAGCCAGCTTCACCGTGGCGTTCTCCGTGGACAGGAAGAGACCCAGGTTGTTATAGAGGATGAAGACAACTTTGACCACCCCTGGCGAGGACAGGCATGATTGGATGTGTCAGCATCCTCAGCTGGCACACCTCTGTCCAGGCCCCTGCCCTCCCAGCTTAGCCAGCTCCTCAGCCCTTAGCCACACCAGTCACTGGGACTACTGAAGCCAGTCCACAGCCCAGGCAGGTGGGAGTCAGGGAGCCCTGTCCACAAGACCGCTGCTCAGCCGAAAGCAGTTCTGAACAGCAGGGCAGTGTGACGGGACACAAGGGCTGAGCCCCCGACCCACCCATTCTCACCGTGTCACCTTGGGCAAAGCCCTGACCTCTCTGAGCTATGAGGCCCAGGAGCCAACTTGGCAAACAGGCAGGGGACCCACGAATCCCCTGAAATTTTACACTAGCATGGGAAAAGTTCGGGACCACTGCCCTCCATAAACGACGCAGAAACAGTGGCACAGGGCTGATGGGGGTCTGTCTCCCCACCCAAGGCCCCCAGGGGCACTGACCATTTCGGCTGTTCTGCTTGATGGTTTTGGCAGACAGCTGGATGGAGTTCTTTCTTGGGTACTCCTCCTGGGGGAACACCAGCTCCTGCACCTGGCCCTCTGTGTTCAGGACTGTGACCTCCAGGACTGTGGGGACAGGGGAAGGCAAGGCACACGCAGTTGGGGTCTGTCCCTGGTCCGCAGGCTCAGGCTGTATAATGAGACCCTGTGGCAAGGCGCCCAAGGGCTGGGTATCCCCCTGTGACCTCCAGGCCAGAACCCTGTGGTTTAAGGTTTGTGTCTGAGTTTGCCCTAGGTGACCGAGGCACTCACCCACGTTCTCCTTGGCAGCCAGAAAGCGGGCAGGCTCCCTGACGTTGTCAGCCAGTAGGAAAGCACCCTCCTCCAGGACGTCCAGGAGCATGGTGGCCGTGTGCACCTGCTCTGTGGCGTTCATGTCCTTCCAGGACTCCAGAGCTTCTGGCCGGAGCAGATTGTCCACTGTCTCCACCACAGCCTGCGCAGGCAGGGGGATGGTGCTGTGAGGCCCCTGTAATACCCTCCAATTCATCTGGGTGGGCTCTGTGTGCCCTCTTCTCAACCTCCAACCCTATTCCCTGGCCCTCCACAGCCCCCATCAGCTGGAGCCCACAGTCCTTACATGAACCCCTTGGTTCATATACCTTGATATAATCCTTGCAAGTTCTCTCTCGCTTGTGCATCTAAAAAGAGATGGAGATGATGTCAGGCCAGGCCCCTGGGCACCGGTTCCCTAACCCCAGTACTGTCATATCTGGATAGCTTTGTCATCTATGGCTACCACTGATCCAGGGCTGAGCTATGAGCAAGATATTTCCTCAGGGATCCCCAGCCCCCAAGACCATCTGGGGCAGCACAGGAGTGAGACCCAGCAGTCCTTGGGGTTCTTTCCTCTCTGAGGAAGTGAGAGAGGGTGACAGCCTGGCTGAAAGGTACCAGGTCGGATACTTCCGGAGACCCTGGGGGCAGGTGTCCTCCCTGCACCAGGTCAGCCCCACCACCAGGTCCCACCTTGTTGTAGTTTTTGCCAGCTGACTCGCGCTCGATGGGCCGAAGGGCCTGCAGCTGGGCGTCCAGGATGTCCAGCAGCTGCTCCATGAGCTTCACGGAGGAGGAGACGTCCCCCGCGTAGATGGAGCCCCGGGTGTGTCTGGCCAGCTCGCTGGCAATGTTGGCCGCATTCTCTCCACTCTTGATCTGTGTGAGGTGGGGGGTGGGGAGGGAGAATCCCAGGTCTGTCAGGGACCATCCTGCCCTCCCTGGGTTCCCTGGCCTGTGCAGCCTCTCCCCTCTTTCTCTGCTTCCCTGTTGCTGCCTGCCCTTTCCCACCCCATCTTTCCCTGTTCCCTCTAGGCTGGGGAGGTAACCCCACAGTCCTGCCTTCCAGACCTGCCAGCCCGTCTCCCCAGTTGCTCCATAACCCCCGCTGGGCCCTGGGCCTGAGCACATGTGCCTGCCTTTGAGGGGCAGTGGCTGGTACCTTCTGGGCCACCTGGTTGACCCAGGGGGAGGTGCAGTTGCTGAGGTCAGGGCCCCGGGGGTTCCAGAGCCCCAAGGCTGGTAGACACTGGAAGGAGGCAATTCCTGCAGGGATAGACAGACAGAAACAGGAAGAAGAGAAGGATGGGATGAAGAGAGGGAAAGGAGATGACAGAGCAAGGGATGAGCGAGCGAAGAGAGAGAGGTGAGGGAAACACAGAGAAACACATATGAAGCGGGCCAGACAGTCAAGAGAGGCGCCACTCACTTCTCCTTGAGCTCTCCCTCTTGCCCCATCTTTGCCTCCAGAATTAGAACCTTCCATCAAGGCTCATCTCAGAATGCCCCTCTGCCCCCTGCCCACAAAGCACCTGCCAACCCTCCCCTGAGATCTCCAGGACACACGGCCCCACCCTTTCCGCACTTCAGCTGGCCACCTTGTGAAGCTGGCTGTTCCTGGGCTGTCCCAGGTCAGCCTGAGGCCAGGAGCCCGGTCACCTCCTGAAGGCTCCCTGTAGGTTCTGCAGGTGGGGCCAAGGGCACTGGCTGAGTGGCCCATGTGCAGAGCTCTGCTGGTCACTGGGGATGACCGCTGCCCTCAGCCCCTACTCCAGGGGACACCACCACCCACACATGCATCTGTGCTAAGCTGCTGGGGGGCATGGCCCCTATCCCCCTGGCCACAGCTTCTGTACTCACCTCGAGTCCCCTTGGGGCAGGGCCTTTCCACCAGCATGCCCTGCTGGGTGGCTGGCCACTGGACCCGCCGTACCTCTCGGGGCTCGCAGAAGAGCTCAGGAGACACGTGGAGATTCGGGGCTGGGGGCCGCCGGGTGCTGGGGGCTGGGGCTGTGGCTGGAGGCAGATCAGGTCCCAGCTGGTTGATGGCACCCACTGGGTGCGTGGTGAGGGGTGCCCGGCGGAGTGGGGTGGTGGCTGCAGGCGAGGCTGTGCTGGTGAGGGGCGTGGGCCTGGCTGTAGTGGTCGTGCTGAGGGGCGGGGAAGTGGCTGGGCCTGGAGAGGGGATACGAGACAGGGTCATCCCCATGCTCAGGGCCATGCTACGGCATGCCTGGCTGAGCAGGGGGTCCCAGGCCATCCTAGCATCTTCCTCACCTACTGAAGCGGAAACATGTTGGGTCTCGCTGGGTCTGGTTGTAGATCTCCCCTTGCCTCTCTGTGCCCACCAAAGTCCCTTATGCCCACAGGACCATATAAAGTATGAAAGGGTGGTAAGAGTTCACTAATGATCAGGGGAGAGGCGCCTTCCTGGGTCCATGTCAGCTCTGCCACCTCCACCTCATTCCTCTTTCTAGCTGACCTTGGCTTCTGTAACCTGGCTATGCGGCTTCCCTCTGGTGGAGCCTCAGCTCCCCCTTTTGCAAACAAGATGGGATTAGACTGGGCTCCCTGGAGCCCTGGGGCTGCACAGAGCTGGCAGGGCAGCTAAAGGGTACAAGGGAAGACTGCAGAGTTGCCCCCAGCCCAGTCAGCATGAGCAGCTGAGCTCTTTGTTTTGTGGATATTGGACTTCCACCCAGGATTTTGGTGGATCCAAGGGGGTAAAGGTGCCCAAGCCCCTGGGGGAGATAGTGCAGTTCAGTGTTTGGGAGGCTGGGTTCAAATCCTCGAATAACTTAATCCCCTACCTGTGCAGGGCCTCAGTGTCCTCATGTGTAAAACAGGGCAGTAAGGACCTCAGTGTCATAGACTGAGGAGATGAGTTAATGGCTGTGAAGTGCTTAGAACAGCCTCTGTCACATGCTGTGAATTTCCTTTACCTCCCAATTCCCAAGAGCTCACAGGATGGGGCTCCCTGCCCTGGGACCCAGGGGGTGGGGGTTGGGGGTGGAGGAGACAAAAACAAGCAGGCTCCATGCCTGGAAGTGAGTCGTCCTCACCAGCACTGGGGTCGGGCGGCCCGAACTCCAGGCTATAGCGCACCACGAAATAGTTGTTCCAGACATACAGCTGGTTGTCCCGAGGGTTGTAGTCGACGGAGGAGATGAACTGGTAGGGGTTAGGGAAGGCGAGGCTGACAGGCTCCTCGCGGTTGGCATTGGTGTTGAAGGCATAGTCCACGCGGTTGCCGGCTGCCTCACTGTCATCGTCCACATACACGGAGCGCAGCACATACAGGACCCCACACACCATGAAGGCATTGGATGCAGAGCGCTTGTCGTAACCCGTCTCCCATGTGCCCTCGAAGCGCAGCGTATAGGGGTTCAGCTGGCTCACCACCAGCCGCCCGTTGTTGCCCTCGGTCGCATAGATGACCCACAGCCCATTCTCATCTACCGCCAGGTCAATGTCGGTCTTGCCACCCCAGCGGTAGGGCGAGGTGTCATGGTAGTTGGCGGTATTGATGACCGTCTCCCCGCTCTTGATGCGTGTCCGCAGGTCATACTTGACGATGTTGCGCGTGCGCTCCTTGTTGTAGAAGACGGCACCATCATAGACCACGAAACCTGTGCCATCCACGCGGTTGGGCAGGCGATAGGTGGTGGTGTGGCGGGCGGCCACGTAGTCCTCCCATGAGGCATACTCAGTCAGCGTGTCCGTGCGGTAGGGGATCCAGGGCATCACGTAGATGCGGTCACCAGCCTGCAGCGGGTCCTTGCACCACGCGCCAGACTGGTGCTCTGACTCGTGTGTCGAGGTAGGCTCAAGCACCTTCTGCAGGGTCCCTGGGCACACGAAGACTGTACAGGGCAGGCGGGAGGGGAAGAGACAGGAGAAGAGGGGCAGAGGCAAAGGGGAAAAAAGAGAAAGAGGGAGGAGAGAGGCAAGTTGGTCACGCTGCTGGGTGGGGAGCCAGGTTGTCCCCTCCTGCTGCTGCAGTCACGGTTGCTTGGTAGGGCTGGTGATGGGAAGGGGGTTTCCGGGCTGGGACCCGACCCCCCTCCCCCTGCCCTGCCCAGCTGCCCCTCTCCCTGGAGATATGAATCCTGGAGGCCATTAAGAGTGGGGTTAGTTGGGGAAAGTGGTGCCCTCTTCCCTTCCCTGGCTGCTAGAGACCCCACAGGCTGGGGAGGAGTTTGGCAAGAGCCCTCCCAGAGGTGGTCCCATGTGATTTAAGTGGGGGCAAGTTCTCCCCACTACAGTCCGTCCAGGGACTCAGCACCCGGCCCCTTCTCCCTCCTCTCTGCCACCTAGGGAAGAGCTAGGGTCCAGGGTCCCATCCTTCACCAACCACACCTGGACAGATTTTTTTTTTTTTAACTCCACTTTCTTCCTCCTGCAAAAATTGCAAGGCAGAGTGATGTTTCCATACCCACTGTGGGTGTCAGGAGTGTCCCTCTATTCCAGGCTGGGGCAAGGATAGAGGTTTCAACTCTCTCCCCAGGTTCCTGATGCAGCCTGTATCCCACCCCACACCCGGTACCCACGAAGTCGGTAGCCGAGGAAGGGATTCCCAGAGGCAGCTCCCAGGCTAGGATGGGGAACAGAAGAGTCTGGCCCCTCCTGAAGGGTGCCCTGCCCTGCCCCCAGCCGGCAGGGTCTCTCATGGGGTTTGGCTCAGCAGCAGACAGTGGCACTGTGCACAGGGGTTGGGGTGGGGACATGGAGAGGGACAGGACTCCCGGGAGAGTTGGGGAGGGAGAGGAGAGCTGTGCAGGGGGAAGAGAGACAAGGGGATGTGGGGACTTGGCGAGGTCCTGGCTCCGTGGGAGGCCGCGCTGGAGACCACCTGGGAAGAAAGGGTTAGTGCTGGCGGAGGAGAGAGGGGTGAGCAGAGAATTCACTCCAAGGCCCAGGCCCGACTGAGGGTCCCTCAGGGGGGCAGTCCCAGGTCCAGCTCGGAGGGGGCAGGGGAGGGAATCAGGCGCTAGGATAAAGACCCAGCCCGCCCCAGCCAGGCCCCCCACCTCCCCTGGCCCGAACCCCGATTTACCTGCGACCATCCCCGGCTCGGGAGGAGGGACCAAGGCAGCGCTGATGTCAGAAAGGTGGGGGGCCCCGCCCCACCCCCCCAATCCCTGAAAAGGAGGAAAACCTCAACTGCATCTCGTTGGCCGCTGCTGGCCAGCCCACCCTTGCCCAGTCACGTCCCAGCGCCACCTACTCCTAGCCTCCCCTTGACTGATCCGGGGGTCAGTGTGGCCAGACCCCCCACCTCCTCCCAAAGTGCCGACATCCACGCGCCCCTCCATCCAGGATGGTCAGGCCTCCCTCACCTCCCGACCAGCAGAACCCACACACAGGCCAGGGCGAGGGTGGGGGGTTTGCAGTGAATTCTCTGCTCCTGCTTGGCCTGTCACCAAAGCAGCTGGCCCCGAGGGGAACAGGGAGGGTTGGGACCTGGCATCAGCTTGGGGGTCAGCCCTAGTGGCGAGATGGGCTTGGGAAAGAGATAGTCCTCATTCCCCACTACCGGCAGGCTTGGGAGGGAGAGGAAAGGCAGCACTCCCTTCACAGCACTGGGGACAGAGTGGCTCAGGGGCCCCCTGGCACGAAGCAGCCAGGAGCATGTAGTTTTTGTACGGTGGGGGGAGTCTGGGACACAGAGCTGGGCAGGATCCAGAGTGACCCTGGCTTGGGCCCTGGCAACTGGCCATTCTCCCAAGGGGTTGGCCTGCACCCTCCGTCCATCACACTGGCCTCTGCCCAAGCCAGTCACCACCCTGCCCCTCCTCTCCCCTGCAAGGTGTGTGGCATCTGAGGGGACATGTTTGTGTGAAGGGGACGGTGGGAGGGAGGCCTCAGAGCCTGACCTGGTTAGAGGGTCTCGGGAGGAAAAATGTGGTTAGAGGTCAACTCCAGGGAGAGGGGGAGAAGATGAGGAAGGGTCTGTCTGGGGCCTTGGACAGCAAGGCCCTTCACCAGCACCAAGCTCCCAATCCCTCCTCTTCCCTCCCTTGCCCCGTCACCCCACCCGCCCTGCCCTGGCCCTCGAAGAGAAAAGCTCCAGTGGTGTCGCATCCAAACCAGTGGGCCTGCAAGAAGAGTGGCTGGTGCTGGGAGGGAGAGAGACTCCAGGAGAGAGAGCGGAGAGTGGAGGGGTGCGGTGAGGGGGCGGACCTCAGGCCAGTAGCCCAGGCCTCTCTGAGATGGGGGAGAGGAGAAGACGGGGAGGGGAGCAGCTCAGAGGGACCCTGCCCCACCTCCTTCATAAGGGATGCTCCACAGACCACCGTAATTTCAAGGCAAAAAGGATCCCTAAAGGCCACATCCTCCAGCCCTGCCCACTGCTGCCGGCCTCAGATGGGTCAATTTCCCAAAACTTTCTGGGGAGGAAATGGTCATCCCTAACATCCCACCCTAGAAGCGCCCCTCAGCAGCAGCACCTCCGCCCCAACAATAATCGACAGCCCCATCCCATCCATTAGGGAGTTCTCTTCCCGAAATTACGGAGTCTGTGGAAGTCCCAGACTGTGCCCCCCTGCCCGCCACCCCTCTCCCCTGGTCCTCTAACCACAACAGCCCAGAAGAAACCCTGACTGCAGCTTTGCAAGTGTGAAAGAAACAGAAAACACACTCCCCCACCCCTCGCTCCCCCCTCCAGGAGGCCCACCCCCACCCCCTCGCCCTCATTTTTCATTTTTTGGCAGGCTACCCCCTCCCAGGGCTGGGACAGCTGACACCCCTCCCCAGGGCTGGGCCCCCAGCTGGTCAGAGATGGGGATCAGGTTGGGGGTGGGGAGGACTGGTGCTCCGTGCTCCAAAACAGCTCTGGGCCTTGGAAACGTCAAACCAGAAGGAACTTAAGCCACCAGGAGCCCGAGACATAGGAGGAATCTGCTCCCCAAAAGGAAAACAATAGCATCCCCTCCATCCCGCCTCCCCTGAACTGGAAACATGTTATAAAAGGTACAGGGGAAGGAGGAAGAGAGAAGAGACAGAAAGAGAGAGAGAGAGAGAGAGACAGCTCACCCGGTGCCCCAGTGGGGGAGCCGGGGAAGGGAGTCCCTCCCTCCCCACCCGCCCTGGATGCTTATACACTTCTCCTGAAGGAGGCAAAAGAAGTATGAGAGAGGGCCAGGTCCCCTGAAAGGGCCAGGGACCAGGAAGGAGGGACAGAGAGAGAAACAGCAAGAGAGAAAATCCTCCCCAAGCTCAGAGAGGAGCTTCCATGGGTATCTGGAGGGTGGAGATGCCCGTGGCCGCACCAGGGCTGGCCCCACTGGGAGGACAACCCGGGGTGGGGGATACTGACCGGACCGAGTGTGGGTGGGGGAGAGAAGAAGGGGCCAGGAGGGAGGGCAGGTCACATAAGTATGGTACAGGTAGAACAAAGTGTGAGTTAGGGGTTAGCATTGGTAACAGTGCGTTTACCTTTCTGCTCCACTTCTACTTTAAGCATCGGAAGAGAGAGAGAAAACAAATTGAAAAAAAAAATGTGCAAGAAAAAAAGAGAAAAAAAAAAGAGATTAAATTGCTTTCGTTTCTTTTCTGGCAACACGCCCCCTTTTCCTTTCCTTCCTCGCTCCTGCTTCCCCAACCCCTTCCGTAGCATCAGTTCGGGCCCCCGCCCCCAGGTCCCTTCCTCTGGGTGGGGAGTCAGGTGGGGTGAGAGGGTACCAGGGAGACAGTCAGAGGGACGAGGGGGACACACACAGGAGGGAAGAGACACAGAGACACAGGGGTGGGAGGGGGCACCCTTGGTGCAGAGGGGACAGGGAGTGGGGAGCCCCAGGTGGGAGGTGGGCTCTGGTCAGAGGGGGTACCAGGGAGTGGTGGGGTGGACGAGCCACTCAGCTTCCTTCCCACCCTGCCTGTTGCCCTCCTGCTAGAACCAGGGGCCCCAGGGGAAGGGGTTCAGTGTCTCCCAGGGCCTGGGCCCCCACCCAGCTGAAAAACAGGCTGAACTGCTTCCCCTTTGTGCTGGCCTCATCCAGGTCCAGCTGACTTCCCCCAAGCCCTCACAACCCAGAAGAAGCAAACACAGAGAGAAGGTGGCAGAGCCAGACACAGAACGACAGAGAGGCAGACGGGCGGATGCACCCGGGCCCCAGAGAGCACCAGGGTCGGGGAGACAGAGGCAGAGAGGTGGCGGGGATGGAGGACACAGACTGGGTGGGACAGCAGGTGGGGGCACAGAAAGCTCCCAGGCTTCCCCGGGGCAAGCCCGAGGCTCAGCTTCTCTGCTTAACCCACCCAGGGCCCAGGGGCCCAGGGGCCGGGAACTCCGCCCTGCCTGCTGCCCTGTGGGCGGGCGGCACCTGGGGGAGGAAGGGGCACGGTTAGACTGTGCTCAGCTGCAAAGCAAATACAGCGTTAGTAGGGCTTGTCCAGTGTGTGGGAGGATCCCCACACATCACGTGCCCCCTGCCACCCATACCAGCACTGGGGTCACCCCAGCCTCTGAAGCCCTGGGCTGAGTCACTGCCCAGGCCACTCCCGTCTGCATCCCTGGCCCCTCAGGAACTTCTAACCAGAGGGCCTGGTTCTCCTGGCCCCTCTCTGAAGGTTCCAGCAGGGAGCTCTGCAGGGTGGCCTCTGGCTCCCTTCCCAGCGCCTCACCCAGGGCCTAGCACTCAGGAGATGCTCAGCGAACATTTGGGGGACAAGTGAGTGTCTGGCCTCCCTGTCCTCTAGCTACCTCCTGTCCTCCTTTAACTCCAGCCTCCTCCTTCTGAAGGATCAGGGTTAGCTCTGCCCCCAACATCCACCATGTGTGTGCCTCCTGTCTCCCCTCGGGCTCGGGCTAGCTCTCTTCCATCAGACAGGCGGCTGCCCATCCTCTGAAGTGTCCTGCCCTCTGTCCCTAGAGCCCACCTGTCTCTGTGGGTTGTGGCCCCTGGACCACACTCAGGGCCTCAGCTTCAGGTCTCTGAGCTCCTCTCCTCCCCTACCTTCTTTCCTGCTGCTTGACCTGAGCGTCTCATCTACTTGCTTTGGTTTCCACTTGGACCAGGGAGTTTTTCTTGCCCTTTATCTCGCCTGCCTCAAGACAAGTTGGGTTCACGATCCATTATTATTTAATTTCTATTACCATAGTAATCATCATCACTGACAAGACGCATTACAAGGAGTTGCAACAAAAGCAAAGACTACGAAATGTCTAGCACTCACAAGGGGCCAGCAACTATGCTAGGTACCTCACAGGCCGTCTTTCAGGAACCCTGTCTACAGATGGGAAAACTGAGGCTCAGTGAAGTGAGACCGCATGGCTGGTAAAAGCAGAAGCAGGCACCGTTTCCTTTGCGTCTAAAGCTCGGGCACACACAAGCTTGACACACTGTCGCTACTCCTTGCAGCTTCCCAGGGAAGGTGTTTGACCCCCCTACACCCATCACAGATGAATACACAGGTTCAGCTGGCTTAAAGGGCATTAGAACTATTACTGAGCACATTCTGAACCAGGCACGGGTCTGGGCGCTGGGGCGGCAGATGAAGACGAAGCCTCTGCCCTTGGCAAGTTTACACTCGGCACTCAAAACCCTGCCACCGGGAGCCACTCTGCGGTCGGCCCTGGGCCAGGCGCTTCTCACACATCATCTCTCAGACTCATACCTCCTTCCATAGTGGCTCAGAGAAATTAAGTCATTTGCTCAAGGTTTCAAAGACAAAAAACTCAAGAGCCCAGTCGAGCCTTGAAACTACACCCAACTGACTGCCCCTCTATGCTGAGCTCACTGCCTCCTTGCCCCCGCTTCCCTGCCATCCCAGCCTCGGGGGTCGGCCGTGTCCCCAGTGCTGTGGGGAGGCTTCAAGGAGCAGATGGGCGTCCCCCTCGGTGGTGGCTGAAGGCCTCAGGTGCTGAAAGGAAAGGACGAGGAGTAAAAGAAGAAAAGTATGGAAGCACAGAAGGGATCCTGTTTCCCCAGCATCGAGTCACCTGCGAGGAGAAATCAAAGGTTGGCAAGGAAGGTTGGGGTGGGAGGGGAGAGGAGGGAGAGTTACAGGGCCTCTTGGTCCCCAACCCTGGCCCGCCACACTCAGACACCCTGGTGGCCCTGCTTCTCCCCACTCTGCCTGGAGGCCCTACCACCAGGTTGGCTACATGGAACCCATTGTGGGAGGAAAGGGGAAGGGATAATGGGAAGGAGGGAGGAAGGAGAGAGGGCAGGAAAAAGGCAATGTCAAGGGCAGAGTGCTGAGGAGGAGAGACCCTGTCTTTGTCTGCTCCCCTTGGTCAGGTGCAAGACAGCCAGACTTCTGGCTCCCCAAATCACTTTCTTCAGGCCACCCTCAGTCAAACATGGTGGCACTTCCTTTGCAGACAGGGAGTGCTACATGATAATGGGGAACTATGAATCTGTTGAAAATGTCCCCCAGGCCTTCACCCTGGATCTGCCACCAGGCCTCAAAGGGTGGTCTGCCGCTCTATGGGTTTATAGTCTAGCTTCCATGATTGGGAAGGGGCATGTGGGGAGTAAGGGTGCCTACAGAAAGGAGAGGTGTTGAGAGGGGCAATGGGGTGAGTGAGAGGAAGAGAAGGTGGATGAGAAGGGTCAGAGAAGGAAGGGATGTAAGAAGAGGGAGGCAGATGGGCAAGGAAAGTATCGAGGTCAAGGGAGAAGAGAGAGATGTAAGTATGCCAGGCAGCGCACAGGACCACGGCCTGGAATTGTGGAAATGAGCACAGGGTATGAAGAAGCAGGGTGAGGGGGCCAGGGTAAGGAGAGCTGGACAAGGTGCTCCCACAGGAGGCGACAGTCTGTGAGGCGGGGTAGCAGGCACTGAGTGTGGACAGTGGTGTCTGGGAGGAGAGAATGTGTGCTGGAGAGAGCAGACCTGGCTGTCCCCCCTGTGCCCAGGCCCCTTGCATGTGCACACTTGTGTGATGGGTCAAGGTGTCTCCTCCTCACTCATGGGGGAAGGGCCCGTGTCCGCACAAGGAACAAGATGACTCACTGTAGGGGACACAGTCGTACTGCACCTCCAGGTACTTGTAGGTCCCAGGACAGGGGTCAGGAAAGGCATCCGAGCCAGCAACCACCACGCACTGGGTGCGGTTGTTACACCTGCGGAAGAGAGAGAGGGCATTGGGAAAGAAAGACATAGAATGGGCTCGGAGCAGTGCATGTTCCAAGGTCAGGGTGTCATAGACTCCCTCAAATTGGGAAGAGGCACTGGAGCTAAAAACCAAGTGATACAGTCTGGATCTGTGTCCACACCCAAATCTTACGTTGAATTGTGATCTCCAGTGTTGGAGGTGGGGCCTGGTGGGAGGTGACTGGATGGTGGGGGTGGTTTCTAATGAATGGTTTAGCACCATCCCCTGGGTGCTGCTGACATCTGGTTGTTTAAAAGTGTGTAGCACTTCCCCCGCTCTCATTTTTTTTATTTTTTATTTTTTTAAGATGGAGTCTCCCTCTGTCACCCAAGCTGGAGTGCAGTGGTGCAATTTCAGCTCACGGCAACCTCCACCTCCTGGGTTTAAACAGTTCTCTGCCTTAGCCTCTGGAGTAGCTAGGATTACCGGTGTGTGCCATCGCACCCAGCTAATTTTTTGTATTTTTAGTAGAGACGGAGTTACACTATCTTGGCCAGGCTGGTCTTGAACTCCTGACCGCGTGATTCACCCGCCTCGGGCTCCCAAAGTGCTAGGATTACAGGCATGAGCCACCACGCCCAGCTCCCCACCCCCACTCTGGCCATATAAGACGTGCCTGCTTCCCCTTCGCCTTCTGCTAGCATTGTAAATTTCCTGAGACTCCCCAGAAGCAGAAGCCACTATGCTTCCTGTACAGCCTGCAGAACTATGAGCCAATTAAACCTCTTTCCTTTATAAACTACCCAATCTCAGGTATTTCTTCATAGCAGTGTAAGAACAGGCTAATACAACAAGCCCAGAGGCCTTGTGTGGGCACTGTTTTCCATTTCCTGCCTGCTCTCTCTTTCCCATCAGGATTCTTCTACTTTCAGCCCCAGCACAGCATCATGCTCAGGGCTGAGAAGGAGGAGTCACCCCCTAAACAGTGCTTTCCTGGCCACCCCTCATCACTTTCATTCTGAGTATAGCCAACACTATTATATCCTTAGCAGTTTTCTTCAAATGGACTTTAAAGCCCCTTCATTGTTCAATGGAGAGTAATACATGTGAAGCCACGCACGTGAGGTGGTGCAGACATACGATCAATGAACTGTTCAGTGTCCAGCTGTGTCCACTTCACACCATCTCGTGGACACGTCCTACCCTTTGGGCAGTGCTGCTGTGCAGACTTATAGCCAGGGCAGCCAGGAGAACGTCCCCTGGGAAAAGCCATTCTCAGTTCCCAAGAGGGAACTCCTCCAAGTCACTGTCACCTTCCCAGGGGGCTGGTAGCATGTAAGGGGGAACGTATTTAACAACAACTAAAAGATGTGTCTCATCTGCTGTCTGTCTCTCTGTCCCCTGTCAGGGTCTCTTTTCCTTGCAGCAGGCTGGGGCTAGGCCAGGCAGGACACAGCCATGGACACAGTTTGAGAGGTTTTCCAGACAGGTCTGGGGCAGAAGAGGCCCTGTGTCTCCCCTTCAGTCCTGCTCTTAACCAAGGGTACTGAACACAAGCAGACACTCAAGAAGGGACTAAGGATCTAGCAGGGAGGGAGAAAAAGGTGGGGCAGGAAGGCACATGGGAAGGTCTATATCCATCCGCCTCACCCTCTTCTTTAAAAATAGAATACTGGCTGGGCACAATGGCTCACCTCTGTAATCCCAGCACTTTGGGAGGCCAAGGTGGGCAGATCATGAGGTCAGGAGTTCGAGACCAGCCTGACCAACATGCTGAAAACCCATCTCTACTAAAAATAAAAAAAATTAGCTGGGCGTGGTGGCATGTGCCTCTAATCCCAGCTACTTGGGAAGCTGAGGCAGGAGAATCACTTGAACCAGGGAGGCAGAGATTGCAGTGAGCCGAGATCACACCACTGCACTCCAGCCTAGGCAACAGAGCGAGACTCCATCTCAAATAATCAATCACTCACTCACTCATTGGGATCGGGTATGGTGACTCATGCCTGTAATCCCAGAACTTTGGGAGGCTGTGGCAGATGGATCATTTGAGGCCAGGAGTTCAAGACCAGCCTGGCCAACATGGTGAAACCCCATTTCTACTAAATATATAAAATTTAGCCAGGCATGGTGGGGCACACCTATAATCCCAGCTACTGGGGAGGCTGAGGCCATGAGAATCACTTGAACCCAGGAGGCAGAGGTTGCAGTGAACCAAGATTGTACCACTGCACTCCAGCAGCAGACGATTCATAAATTTTAAGTTGTGTGATGTTCTGAGCAGCCTGATGCAATCTCATGCTGTATGCAACGTGTCCACGCTGGATCTGCTCCCTGTCTGTTGTCCCTAGTCGTCATCTCATTTATCTGTCGACTGTCACAGTATCACAGTGCTTATGGTCAAGTAGCCCTTATTTTATGTAACAATAATTTACTACTAAAATTTATTATTGTTGTTAGTCTCTTACTGTGCCTATTTTATTATTATTTTTGAAACAGGGTTTCACTCTGTCATCGAGGCTGGAGTGCAGTGGTACAATCTTGGCTCACTGCAGCCTCAGCCTCCCAGGCTCAAGTGACCCTCCAGCCTCTGCCTCCCAAGTAGCTGGGACTACAGGTATGAGCCACCACACCCTGCTAATTTTTGTATTTTTAACAGAGACGGGGTTTTGCCATGTTGCCTAGGCTGGTCTCAAACTCCTGGGTTCAAACAATTTACCCACCTCACCTCCCAGAGTGCTGGGATTACAATCATGAGCCATCACACCCAGTCTATTTTATTTTATTATTATTAACTGTTTAGACAGCATCTTACTCTGTTGCCCAGGATGGAGAGCAGTGGTGTGATCGTGGCTCACTTCAGCCTCTACTTCCCAGGCTCAGGTTATTTTCCTGCCTCAGCCTCCTGAGTAGCTGGGACTACATGCATGCACCACCACGCCCAGCTAATTCTTTTGTATTTTTAGTAGAGATGGGTTTCACCATGTTGCCCAGGTTGGTCTCGAACTCCTGGGCTCAAGTGATCAGCTGGTCTCGGCCTCCCAAAGTGCTGGGATTACAGGCATGGGCCACCGCATCCAGCTGTGCATAATTTGTAAATTAAACTTTATTATAGTTAGTGATGTATAGGAGAAAACATGGTATATATAAGGTTCACTTGCTCCCTGCAGTTTTAGGCATCTACTGGGGTTCTTGGAGCATTTCCCCAGTGGATAAGGGAGGACTGCTGTACCCAAAATAATTTAAAACCAGTGTTAGAGAGCAGATCTTTGTACGTGCATGCTCCCAGCAGCATTATTCACAATCACCAAAAAGTGGAGGCAGCCCAAATGTCCACCAACAAGTGAATACCTAGGCTAGGCGCAGTGGCTCATGACCATAATCCCAGCACTTTGGGAGGCGAAGGCTGGCAGATCAATCGAGGTCAGAAATTTGAGACCAGCCTGGTCAATATGGCGAAACCCTGTCTTTACTAAAAATACAAAAAATTAGCCAGGTGTGGTGGTGCATGCTCGTAGTCCCAGCTACTTGGGAGGCTGAAGCAGGAGAATGAATCCAGAAAGGGTGAGCCGAGATTGTGCCATTGCACTCCAGCCTGGGGGACAGAGCGAGACTTTATCTCAAAAAAAAAAAAAAAAAAGTCTCCAGGCTTGGATGTGGAGCAGCAGGGGTTGGGAACTCGATGGAAAGTAAACAGGACTGAGGCCCCCTCGCAAATCCTTCTGGATGTGACTCCAGAGGCCTCATCATACTCCCTCAGCCCCAGTAACTGTTCTGCACACCATTCCCCATGGAGACTGGAACTGGGCCAGATGCTGTACTAGGTGCTAGAGAGATGATGAGAAGAATGCAGTCCCCCAAAGCTGGTGTTGAATGAAGTCAGCAGGGAGAATTTGGAGAGGCAGGAGGAAGGGGGCTCCCAGGGAGGGGGCGCACAGCCTAACCAAAGGCTGGAGCCACGTAGGGGTGTCAGGAGACAGGAGGCAGGGAAGAGGGGCAAGATTGCTGGAGGGGAATGGCAGTTTAAGAGACAGACAGAGAGGAGGAGGAGATGATGAGGCGCCTCCAGCCCAGCCCAGCTGTCTCAGCCACCTGAACACTCTCATCCCCTGGCCAAACCTCTCCTGCTCTCCTGGGGCTCTCAGCGACCCCTAGTAACTTTTTTTTTTTTGAGACGAAGTCTTGATTGTCACCTGGGCAGGAGTGCAGTGGCGTGATCTTGGCTCCCTGCAACCTCTGCCTCCCGGATTCAAGCTATTCTCCTGCCTCATCCTCCCGAGTAGCTGGGACTACAGGTGCACACCACCATTTCTGGCTAATTTTTGCATTTTTGGCAGAGACAGGGTTTCACCATGTTGGCCAGTCTGGTCTCAAAACTCTGGACCTCAGCTGATCCACCTGCCTCAGCCTCCCAGAGTGCTGGGATTACAGGCATGAGCCACCCGCCTGGCCTGTCTTGTTGTTGTTGTTAAGAGACAGGGTCTCGCTCAGTCACCCACCCAGGATGGAGTGCAGTGCTGGGATCACAGCTCACTGAAGCCTCAAACTCTGGGCTCAAGTGATCCTCCTGCATCAGTCATCTGAGTAGCTGGGACCACAGCCATACACCAATGTGACTGGCTAATTTATGTTTTAGTTTTTAGTAGAGACAGGATCTCGTTATATTGCCCAGGCTGGTCTTGAACTCCTGGCCTAAAGCAATCACCCAACCTTGGGCTCCCAAAGTGCTAGGATTACAGATGTGAGCCACCACATTCAGCCCGGGTGTAATTTGAAGGAAGGGCTAATTGGCTCTATATGGACTGACTGTGGGTGTGAGAGAGGCTTGTGAAGATTTGCACACGTGATGCCTCAGCCTGGGGCAACCCCTCCAAGCTCACACACACAGTCACACACTCAAAGAAATACAAATACACTCCCAGTCAACCACACACACTCATCCACATACACACATCTACCCAGACACACTTAAACACACAAAGACAGCCACACCCACCCACCCCCACAGATGCTCACCCATTCACCCCACCACTCAGACATGAAAACACACACCTCCGTCAGTCACACAAACACACATGCTCACTCTAAGACAAATGCTCACACACATGCTAACACCCACACCTGCTCACAAACACTTAAACATACTCACTCAGACCTATAACTACATATTCACCCACAAACACATACACCCATATTCACACACACCCCCCCACACCCACCCACCCAGATATACACTCTAATACACAGTCACTCATAAAGACACTCAGACGCAAAGACATATGCTTAGTCACATACATCTGCACACACCCACACCTATTCACACACACATACAGACACAGTCACAAAAACACATTCAATCACACATTCAAAAACGCACACACCCTCATACTCAAATACACTGGCCGGGCACGGTAGCTCACACCTGTAATCCCAGCACTTCAGGAGGGCAAGTCGGGTGGGTGAATCACCTGAGGTCAGGAGTTCAAGACCAGCCTCGGCAACATGGTGAAACCCTGCCTCTACAAAAATTAGCCGGGCATGATGGTGCCTTTAATCCCAGCTACTCGGGAGGATGAGGCAGGAGAATTGCTTAAACCCTGGAGGTGGAGGTTGCAGTCAGCTGAGATTGCGCCACTGCACTCCAGCCTGGGCGAGAGAGAGTGAGATTTTGTCTCAGGAAAAAAAAAAAATACGGTCACACTTATAAATACATGCAATCACAGACACATTTCGTTAGTCTTGTACCCTCAAGCATTCACCCCACACACACTCACTCACATGCCTATGCTTCCATCATCTGTACCCCGGTGGGTGTGTCCGTCCTGGAGAAGCCTCATGGCCTCTCACATCTGGGATGGGTAGGTGCGGTGGCTCATGCCTGTCATCCCAGCACTTTGAGAGGCTGAGGCAGGACTGCCTGAGGTCAGCAGTTCAAGACCAGCCTGGGCAACACAGATGACCCCACTTCTACCGAAAATAAAATAAAATTAGCCAGGCATGGTGTAGTCCCAGCTCATCAGGGGATTGAGGTGGGGGGATTGCTTGAGCCCTAGTGGTCAGAGCTGCAGTGAGCTGTGATTGTGCCACTGAATTCCAGCCTGGGCGACAGAGTGAGACTGTCTCTCAAAAACAAAAAAAAGTCTGGGATAAAGGGACAAGTCCTCCCATGACACCTTCACTCTGTCCTGCCATTCTTTGTATTTTACAAGCTCCAAACTGCCCTGGCATAGGCTGGGCGTGGTGGCTCATCTCAGGCCTGTAATGACTCCCTCCTTTGGGAGGTTGAGGCAGGCGGACCACCTGAGGTCAGGAGTTCAAGATCCGCCTGGCCGATGACAAAAACCTGTCTCTACTAAAAACAAAAAAATTAGTCAGGCGTGGTGATGAGCACCTGTAATCCCAGCTACTTGGGAGGCTGAGGCAGAAGAATTGCTTGATCCCAGGAGGTAGAGATTGCAGTGAGCTGAGATCGTGCCATCGCACTCCAGCCTGGGTGACAGAGCAAGACTCCATCTCAAAACCTGGCTAATCTCGGGATGGAAACTTTGGAAGTAAGAGGCTGGTGGGGGAGGGACTTGCCGGTGTGTGTATGGGGATAGGCCTGTATCAGGGCACAGGCTGGTTGTGGGGAATGGACTCAGTCTTATCCTCTGTTTGCACAGGGCCCAGCACCTAGTAAGTGCTCAGTAAATGTGTTGAATGCATGACAGAAAGACGAATGGTGAAGGGGCGCACCAGCAGGTGTCCAGTGCTTTTAGGTGCAGCTTCATCCAGGAACTGACCCGAGAGCCCACTCACCTCTGTGACATGATCTTGAAGGCATCCGGCAGGTAGCACTGCACATTCTCCATCTGGAAAGGGTCAGCGTCGCAAATCTTGTCGTCTGTGCGCCCGTAGTTGGCGTTCTCCACCATGATGACGTCGCTGCCAGGGCACCGCAGCTCGATGGGGTAGCCTTCACACGCCAGCTCCCGGCGCATCAGCCCGAACGGGAGCCCAGCCCGGCTCAGGCCTGCGGGGAGGGTTGGGGACGGTGTCACTCCTGGGCCTGGGCCTGGGCCAGGAAGGAAAGACCCTGCCTGCTGCCGACTGCAGCCCAGGCTGTGTCCTGGAAGCCAGCTGAGGGAACCTCAGTTGATTCGGCTGTAGAATGGGCCTCTCGGTGTGCCCACCTGTGTAGTGAGGACATTAACCCGGCCCAAAGAGAGCCTGGTCTCTCAGTGCCTAGGAGGTGACGTCTAAGCCTTTGGGATGCCCTACTTGATAAGAGTGTCTGTTTTCCTGGGGCCCTTGGGCTACACTAGATATACTGTTATGGATTGAACTATGTCCCCCTGAAATTCATACGCTGAAGTCCTAACCCCTAAGACCTGAAAATGTGACATTATTTGGAGATAAGGTCTTCACAGAGATAAATTCAAATGAAGCTGTTAGGGTGGGCCCCAATCCAGTATGACTGTGTCCTTATAAAAATGGGAAATTTTGGCCAGGCTGAGAGGCACACACCTGTAACTCCAGCATTTTGGGAGACCAAGGCAGGTGAACTGCTTGAGCCCAGGAGTTTGAGACCAGCCTGTCTCTACCAAAAATACACAAATTAGCCAGACATGGTGGCACACACCTGTAGTCCCAGCTACTGGGGAGGCTGAGGTGAGAGGATCGCCTGAGCCTAGGAGGTTGAGGCTCCAGTGAGCCATGATTGCGCCATTGCACTCTAGTGTGGGCAACAGAGAGAGACTCTATCTCAAAAAAGGGGTAGAAGTTGTTGCTGTTGAGATAGGATCTTGCTCTGTCACCCAGGCTGGAGTGCAGTGGTGCGATCATGGTTTGCTGCAGTCTCTACCTCCCGAGCTCAGGTGATCGTCCTGCCTCAACCTCCTTAGTAGCTGGGACTACAGATGCATGCCACCATGCTTGGCTAATTTTTAAAACTGTCATGGAAATAGGGGTCTCACTATGTTGCCCAAGCAAGTATGGTCTCAGGCAATCCTCCAGCCTTGGCCTCCCAAAGTGCTGGGTTACAGGCCTGAGTCCTCGCACCTGGCTAATGGGGGATATTTGGGCACAGATGTGTACAGGGGGAAGACAATGTGAAGACACAGGAACAGGCGGCCATCTACAAGACAAGGAAAGACCGGGCGCAGTGGCTCACGTCTCTAATCCCAGCACTTTGGAAGACCAAGGCAGGCAGATCACCTGAGGTCAGGAGTTTGAGACCAGCCTGGCCAACATGGTGAAACCCTGTCTCTACTAAAAATACAAAAATTAGCCAGGCATAGTGGCAGGCCTGTAATCCCAGTGACTTGGGAGGCTGAGGCAGGATAATCGCTTGAGCCCAGGAGGTGGAGGCTGCAGTGGGCCTCCACTGCACTGTACTCCAGCCTGGGTGACAGAGTGAGACTCTGTCTCAAAATAAATAAATAAAAAGAGATAAATAAATAAAAGCCAAGGAGAGAGGACTCAGAAGGACCCAACCCTGGCTGACACCTTGACCTCAGACTTCTGGCCTCGGCAACTGTGAGACAATCAATGTCTGTTGCTTAAGATACACGATGTAGGCTGGGTGTGGCAGCTCACACCTCTAATCCCAGCACTTTGGGAGGCTGAGGCAGGCAAATCACCTGAGGTCAGGAGTTCAAGACCAGCCTGACCACCAAGGCAAAACCCAGTCTCTACTGAAAAATACAAAAATTAGCCATGTATGGTGGCACGTGCCTAAAATCCTAGCTACTCGGGAGGCTGAGGCAGAAGAATTGCTTGAACCTAGGAGGTGGAGGTTGCAGTGAGCCGAGATTATGCCATTGTATTCCAGCCAGGGAGACAAGAGCAAAACTCTGTCTCAACAAAGACACATGGTCTATGGTACTTTGTTAGGGCAGCCCTAGCTAATGAATATGCTGACAGAATTTAGGGCAGGAGCTTTGGGTCACGTGATCTCAGCTGACCTCTAGAGGTGATAGAGATGGAGCTCAGGCCTGTAGGTAGAGCTGAGCTCCAACACAGACTCTGGACAACAAGGCTTGGGGGGAGCCTCTCTGGTTGGCAGTTCGCCATGCGTGTTGTCACACATTGTTGCCAGGAGCGTTAATGCTGTCCCTGGGAGGGGTAACTGGAAACTCCGTGCAAGGAACCTTCTTGGACTCTGCCCTGTGCATCTCTTCCCTTGCCTGCTTTTCATTTGTTTGTTTTGAGAGTCTCACTCTGTCATCCAGGCTGGAGTGCAGTGGCCAATCTCACCTTACTGCAACCTCAGCCTCCCCAGTAGCTGGGATTATAGGCACACACCACCACGCCCTGCTAATTTTGTTTTTTGTGGTTTTTTTTGAGATGGAGTCTCACTCTGTCCCCCCGGCTAGAGTACAGTGGCATGATCTCAGCTCACTGCAACCTCCGGTCCCTGGGTTCAAATGGTTCTCCTGCCTCAGCCTCCCGAGTAGCTGGGATTACAGGCGCCTGCCTCCACCTCTGGCTAATTTTTATTTATTATTATTTTTTTGAGATGGAGTTTCACTCTGTCACCCAGGCTTGAGTGCCGTGGCGCGATCTTGGTTCACTGCAACCTCCACCTCCTGGGTTCAAATGATTCTCCCGTCTCAGCCTCCCAACTAGCTGGGATTACAGGCATCCACCACCACGCCTGGCTACTTTTTTGTATTTTTAGCAGAGATGAGGTTTCACCATGTTGGCCAGGCTGGTTTCGAACTCCTGACCTCAAGTGATCCACCCACCTCGGCCTCCCAAAGTGCTAGGAATACAGGCGTGAGCCACCAGGCCCAGCCTTAATATTTGTATTTTCAGTAGAGATGGGATTTCACCATCTTGGCCAGGCTGGTCTTGAACTCCTGACCTTGTGATCTACCCACCTCAGCCTCCCAAAGTGCTGGAATTACAGGCGTGGGCCACCATGCCTGGACTTAATTTTTTATTTTTAGTAGAGATGGGGTTTTCCCATGTTGGCCAGGGTGGTCTCAAACTCCTGACCTCAGGTGATCTGCCCGCCTTAGCCTCCCAAAGTACTGGGATTACAGATGTGAGCCACTGAGTAACTCTGTCACCCAGGTTGGAGCACAGCGGCATGATCATAGCTCACTGCTGCTCAGCTCAAACTCCTGGGCTCAGTGGATCCTCCTGCCTCAGCCTCCTGAGTAGCTGGAACTATAGGCACATACCATCATGCCTGGCTAATTTTTAAATTTTTTTTGTAGAGTTGGGGTCTTATTATGTTGCTCTGTTCAGGCTGGTCTCAAATTCTTGGGCTCAAGCAATCCTCCCAGGCGTGGGATTACAGGAGTGAGCCACTACACCTGTCCCTGATTTTAATCTGTATCCTTTTGATGTAATAAACCGTAACTGTGAACATAACATCTTCTAGTCAGTTCCAAGTCCTAGTGAATGATCATACCTGAGTGTTCCCTGGGGGGGCCCCTAAACTTGTCATTGGTGTCAGAAGTGAGGCTTGTCTTGGGGACTTCCCTAACTTCACCCTACTCCATGCAAGGGGTAGAGAAAGCATGAGAATGAACTCATGTTTCTAGAAGAAACCACAGAGACTGGCTTTGCAGCTGACAGGGCAGATGTGAGGGATGGTTCAGAATGCAGATTCTGGGCCCTATGCTGGGTCTGCTGGATCAGAATCCCGGGGTGAGGTCAGGAGCCTGCAAGCCTATGTGCCAACCAGGTGCATGCTCAAGTTCGAGAACAGGGGCCGCACACGGTGGCTCACACTTGTAATCCCAGCACTTTGGGAGGCCAAGGCGGGTGGATCACCTGAGGTCAGGAGTTTGAAACTAGCCTGACCAACATACTGAAACCCTGTCTCTAATAAAAATACAAAAAAATTAGCTGGGCGTGGTGTCAGGCCCCTGTAATCTCAGCTACTCAGGAGGCTGAGACAGGAGAATCTCTTGAACCTGGGAGGTGGAGGTTGCAGTGAGCTGAGATCAGGCCATTGCACTCCAGCCTGGGTGACAAGAGCGACTCCATCTCAAAACAAAAATGTAAAAAAAGTTTGAACAGCCACCATTGTTCTCTCCCCAAGCTTCAGTTTCCCAATCTGTAAAATGAGCACCTACTGCCCCAGGTCCTCCTGCAGGGATTCTGTGCCTTAGAAAATGCTCTTGAAGGAAGCACTGAGCAAGGTGCCCTGCACACGGAAGGTGCCTCATGGTTATCACCGGGAAACCTCCCGGGTCACTGTGACAAGGAAGGGACATGTCCTGAGCAGGCTGAGCTCCAGTGGGGGACTGCACTGCCCCATGTTGGTGATCATCTTGTACCATATGGGGACCGAGAACTAGAGCAGACAGCCGGCTAGAGTGGGAATTTCATCCCGGCCACTCCCTGGCTGCAGCCTCGTCCAAGTCACTGACCGCCTCTGTGCCTTTGTCCCTCCCCTGAGGGGCAGAGAGGACAATTCCCATCTCACAAGGCTGCTGTGATGGCTCCAGGGTGTTAATGTGCACAGAGCGCAGTGAGATGATATGAATGCTAATTATTATTATCATGAGTATTATTAAGGCGGTTTGTCTGCACAACAGAGGGGGCCTGGCAGGGTCCATGCTGGCTGGGCAGCACCTTCTGTGACGCTGGTCTCAGCCAGGCCCTGCTGGGTGCTGAAAGGGAGCAGGGACTCAGCCGGGGGCCCAGATGCATCAATGTGGGGACCATCGCTTGTAGGTGCAGGAAGTGACCATCTGCAGTTCGAGGTTTGGGAGGGCACTCATGTGGGATGGTGACAGGGCCAAGCCTTTCCAGAGATGTAGGTGGGTACCCAGGGGTATGGCAGGGAGGCCCTTGGGGTTTTTTGGGGTGAGTTGAGTCCCAGCGGGGGGAACATTTCACATGTGTTCCTCTAGCACCATCTGCCTCCTCATCTAATTTTAGCCTTCCCGGGCTTGGGAGGGAGGGCCGGGGGTGGAAGGCTGGCTCAGATGGGTCTGGGGGTGGAGGCGGCCCCTCCCAGCCCAGCTGGGGCAATGGGGCAGGACCTAGATGGGCAGAGAATGTAGCAGCAGGGGAGTGAGGCTGCTGGCCGGGTGGGGAAGTGCCAAGGCCCTGGGGCCCAGCCGAACCGTGTTCCCTCAACCTTTGGAGCTCTCCCAAGGGCAGAGCTGGAGGGAGCAGAGTCACCCACCAATGCCCTTCACACAGGGATGTCGGGGCAGGCAAAGGGCACATCCCAAGGTGAGGGGCTGGACCCACTGGCCT
The DNA here is from genome assembly GCF_049354715.1 of Callithrix jacchus. Lineage (NCBI taxonomy): Eukaryota > Metazoa > Chordata > Mammalia > Primates > Cebidae > Callithrix > Callithrix jacchus. The sequence goes on from NC_133523.1 coordinate 12,966,789, forward strand.
CTTCTCTTGGCCTCTCACCTCATCCTGCCCTTGTCCCCTAAGAGGGCCCACCACAGGGCTGGTAATTGAGTAATTGGTGAGGGTGGGCGGGCAGGCTTGGGGCACTAATTGTGGCATGTGCAGTATCCCAGGGCCAGCATAGGGCCGAGTCGGGTAATTAGTTGTTTTTAAATAAACGTCAGTGGGCATGCTTTAATTAAGCCTTCTTCCCAGTGAGAGCCTTGAAGATGTAATCACAGAGAGAGAGAGAGAGAGAGAGAGAGAGAGAGAGAGAGAGGGAGAGAGAGGGAGAGAGAGAGGGAGGGAGGGAGGGAGGGAGGGAGAGGGCGAGAGCAAGTGCAAGCGAGATCGCGAGCAGAGCACTGGCTCACCAGTAAGGCCTGTCCTGGTGCCAGGGGCCACAGTGGGATGGCCCCTACCAACCTGGCCCAGACAACTTACTGGAGGTGAGGGGATGGTCCAGGGGCCTCTTGGTGGCACTGGGGTGTGTGTTACCACCGATTCTTCCTCTGGCCTGCTCCAGCCAAGGTCTGGTGTGGGTCGGGGGGCTGTGATTCTTTACTGAGTGATCAGGAAGGTTTTCACCACTTTATCTGCCCTCCCAGCAGGGTTTGGGAGCCTCAGCCCCTCCTCGGCCCCAGCAACACCTACCTTGGGTGGCCGAGGTGACCAGGACAGCGGTGACACACAGATTCCAGAGCACTGCAGCCAGGCGGGCCATGGTGGCAGCTGGGGGCGTGTCCGGTGCGCTCAGTGGCCTGTGCGGGGGGCCTCGCCCCACATCACCTGGTGGGCACCACGGCCTGGCCCACCAGCCTGAGGGAGGAGAGCAAGAATGAGGTGTGCGTAGGGGCCTCCAGGCCGCTCCCCTCTCCTACTGGTAGCTGAGTGGCTCTGAGAGGCTGAGGTCTAGCATGTCCCTCGAGTCAGCCCTATCTGTAAGGCCCCCTCCAGGGCCTACAGCTCACATCTCATCCCCCACCCCTACACCCAGCAGGCAGACCCACCCATCTGGGTACCTCCGGGCAAACAGACTGCCATCTCTTCCCAGCCAGAACCTCCTGGGGCAGCTCATGGGGAGGTCCCAGGCAGGCCTTGGACCCTCCAGAAGCCTCTTCCCCATCCCCGTACTGACCCTGCCCGCTCATCTTCCCCACCCTCATCCTCACCGTGAGCAAGGAGGTAACACGCATCCTCCCGAGTGGGGGACCCAGGCGTGCAGCCTGCCTTGCAGCCTCCCCGTCTTGGGCAGGAATCCAAGCCCCCACCCCCAGCCCCCTGCTTCCTGTCTCTCGAGCTCTGGTGGCTAATTAGAATCCAGCTGGCGCCACAGATCGGGAACCAGGGACGCCCAAGTCCCCTCTTTCCTCTCCCGGGGACCTTCAGGGTAAGCTGGAGACAGGCAGGCGGGGTGGGAGGGGGCGCTGCCTCTCCCTCTGGGAGGGGGGTCAGAGGAGATGGGGCAGGGTGAGATTTGCATGCCCTCCCCTGCCATCCTCCCCACCTGCTCCGTCCCCAGGCATAGCGGCTCAGTTCTTTCTTGTTTTTTAATTTTATTTATTTATTTATTTTTTAATTTTTTAGTTTTTTAATTTTAGAAACCGGGTCTCACTCTGTTGCCCAGGCTGGAGTGCAGTGATACAATCATAGCTCAATGCAGCCTTGACCTCCCAGACTCAAGCAATCCTCCCACCTCAGACTCCTGGGTAGCTGAGATCACAGGCTTGTGCCACTACCACCAGCTAAGTTTTTAAATTTGTTGCAGAGATGGGGTCTTGCTACGTTGCCCAGGTCTGATCTCAAACTCGTGGGCTTAAGAGATCTTCCTGCCCAGGCCCCCCAAAACTCTGGGATTACAGGAGTGAGCCACAGTGCCCAGTCCAGGGCTCAGTTCTAACCAGTTTCTTGCTCCCTTATGGCTGCTCCTTCTTGCTTCTCTCCTGCCTCAGTCTCCCCAGATCCTCTCAAGGTTGCACACTCAAATGTCTGTTCTCGGCTCTTTGCTTTACCTACACTTTGGTTCTCCAGGTGTGGGCCCAGCACAGTGGCATCAGCCTTGCCAGTAACTTGCTAGAAACATACATTCTCTTTCTCTTTTTGAGACAGGGTCTTGCTCTGTTACCCAGGCTGGAGTGCAGTGGCGCAATCATGGCTCATTGCAACCTCCACCTCCTGGGTTCAAGTGATGCTCCCACTTCAGCCTCCCTAGTAGCTGCGACCACTAGCTCTTAGCACCACACCCAGCTAATTATAAATTTTTTAATAGAGACAGGATCTCGCTATGTTGTCAGCTGGTCTCAAACTCCTGGCCTCAAATGATCCCTCCGCCTTAGTCTCCCAAAGTGCTGGGATTACAGGTATGAGCCACTGTGCTAGCCAGAAACACACATTCTCTGAGGAAGGCTCTCCAGCATGGGAACCTCCGCTCTGTCACATCAGCTGTCATCCCAGCCTGTCCCATCTTAGGCTGCCCTAGGGTCTCGTCTCAGTGCCATCATTGAGCCAGCCCTTACAAATCTCTGTGATCAGCCTGGAATCTCTCACCAGAGCCCCCACTACTATTTCCCTGCTGAAAACCAAAAACCCTTACAAGTGGCCCAGTCAGTTCCCTGACCCCATTTCTGCTCCGGCCACCCCTGCTATTCCTGGACCACGCCAGGCCCTGCCCAGGCCCTTTGCACCTGTCGCTTCCTCAGCCTGTATCTTCTGCCAACCCGTTATCCACATGGCTGGCTCCTGCAGGCCTCGGCCCACAGGGAACTATTCATCTGGTGTGTGCAATGTCCTCTTCATGGGGCAGGGATCACTGAATTGTTTTGCTCATGGTAGCTGTATCCACGACTTTATTTTTTTTAGAGATAGGATCTCGCTCTGTCACTCAGGCTGGAGTGCAGCGATGAAATCAGAGCTCACTGCAGCCTCCACCTGCCAGGCTCAAGTGATCCTCCCACCTCAGCCTCCCTAGTAGCTGAAACCACAGGTAGGCACCATCACGTCCAGCTAATTTACTTTATTATGAAAAGATGAGGTCTTGCCCAGGCTGGACATGAACTTCTGGCCTCAAGAGATCCTCCTGCCTCAGCATCCCAAAGTGCTGGGATCACTGCATGAGGCCACACCATGGCTGGCTCCCTGGCCTCAACTTTTACAAGAGGCCTGGCCCGTGGCAATGAATTACTTGTTGAATGAATCTCAGACCCTAAACCTAGGCCTCTGCTTTGATTCTTCACCCTCCCTGTCACCCCCCTCACAGGAGCCATCAGTAAGTCCTGCAAGCTCTACCTCTGAAGTATCTCGCCAACCTGCCAGCTTCTGGCTCCAAGCACAGCACCTAGGCCCATGCCACCATCCTGTGTCACCTATACACTGTCCCCGCCTCCTTGCCCTCCTCCCAATCCATCCTCCACCCAGAGCTGAGGGATTACTTAATGACTGATCCCAACATGAACTGTCCCCGCCCCCCCACCCCCACCCCCCGTCTCTGCCAGGGTCTCAGTTCCTCACCAGAGCCCAGAGGCTGTGGGTGAACTGGTGCTGCCAAGCTCTCCGAGCCCCATTCTGTCCTCCCTCCCGTTCCTGAAACATTCCAGCTCCGGCCGGAAAGCAGGATCCCTTCCATCGATCGCAGCTGCTCAATCAGGGCTCCACCGCAAGGTCACCCCAGCAGAGTGACCTGCCCTGGCCCCCTGCAAACAAAACAGCCCTCGACTGCTGCGCTCGCCCACCAGCCTTTTCCCTGTTTTAAATTCACAGCTTTCAAGTGAGCACCAGAAATTACCTTTTTATATCAACACAAGCTTTTGAGAGAGGCCCTTATAAATCAGCACACGGCCTGCGGTGGCTCACACCTGTAATCCCAGCACTTTAGGAGACTGAGGTGGGCAGATCACTGGAGGTCAGAAGTTCAAGACTGGCCTGGCCGACACGGTGAAACACTGTCTCTACTAAAAATACCAAAAAATTAGCTGGGTGTGGTGGCGGGCACCTGTCATCCCAGCTACTCGGGAGGCTGAGCCATGAGAATCATGTGAACTCAGGAGGTGGAGGTTGCAGTGAGCCGAGATTGTGCCACTGCACTCCAGCCTGGGCCACGGAGCCAGACTGTCTCAAAAACAAACAAACAAAACAAAACAAATGGACACAGGCCCTCAATAAATAAAGATCCCCACAGGGCAGGACACCTGCCTCCGCACAGGGGAAACAGGGAGACAGTATCTGCTAGACAGCCCTGAACACCCCCTCCAGCTCTCCACCCACTTCCCCTCTCACACCCACTCCTGATGCCAGCTCCCTCTCCACTGCCCCAGCTTCTTCAGTAAATCCCCCCACCCGCCTCCATCCCCCATCTGCATCTCCTGCTCCATCCCTGACTAGACATGGCCAGTGTCACTTTCAGATTATTTTCCAGCATGTTACCTTGGGGATGGGGAGTACCTTCCTCATTTCAACTTCCTCATATCTCCCTGAGCTTCCCAGTCACGGAAAGACGTAGGGGAGGCACTGACCCCAGGCTAAGGAGTACTTCCCTCCCCAGGTCTCCAAGCACTTTCTTTCACAGGCAACAGGCGTCCTAGCAAGAGGAAGTGTTTAGGGGAAGTAAAAATAGCTGGCTTGGGATCCCAGTGTTTTGGGAGGCTGAGGTGGGAGGATCACCGGAGCCCAGGAGTTCAAGGCTGCAGTGAGCTATGATCATGCCACTGCACTCCAGCCTGGGCCACATAGTGAGATCCTCTCTCTAAAAAAATTTTTTTTAATTAGGTGTGGTGGTGCACACTTGTAGTCCCTGTTACTTGGGAGACTGAGGCAGGAGGATCACTTGATCCCCAGGATTTTGCAAGGCTGCAGTAAGCTATGATCCTGCCACTGCACTTCAGCCTGGGCAACAGAGCAAGACCCTCTCTCAATTAACAAAAAAAAAAAAAAATTAGGCCAGGCATGATGGCTTATGCCTGTAAATCCCAGAACTTTGGGAGGCTGAGGTGGGCAAATCACAAAGTCAAGAGTTCAGACCAGCCTGACTAACATAGTGAAACCCCGTTTCTACTAAAAATACAAAAAAATTAGCTGGGTATAGTGAGTGGTAGGTACCTGAAATCCCAGCTACTCAGGAGGCTGAGACAGGAGAATCACTTAAACCCAGGAGGCGGAGATTGCAGTAAGCCAAGATTGCACCACTCCGCACTCCAGCCCGGGCAACAGAGTAAGATTCTGGCTCAAAAAAAAAGGGCGGGAAAGCCACCTGATGCCAGCTGTGTGGGCAGCCAATCCACATGGGTCTAGATCCCAATTTTGCCTTGTCCGTGCCCCATATGACCTTGAGCCGGTCTCTTTACCTCCCTGGCCCTGGCTCCCACTGCGCTGCTAATCTGCAGGGTTCTGGTAAGGAGAGCAGTGCACGTACACACCAGGCCAACACAGTCCCCATCAGAGGGTGCTGTGCACAGCCTGGTGCCAGTCAGGGCATGAGGACACCCAAGGAAGAGGCAGTCCCTCTCTCCCCCTCCCCTCAGGCAGCACACTAGAATGCTGAGGCTCCAAAGTGGAGCCCCCCGGAGCCATCTGTACTTCCACTGGGAGCTCCAAGGCATCTTCAGCCCAACCAGACCAAAACCAGCCCCTCCATCAGGGCATGGTGCCACCTTCTTCCCAGGCCCTCCAACTGTAACCCCAGGAGCTGAAACTCTTGACTCCTCTTTCTCTCACCCCTAAATCCAGTTCAAGAGTAAGTCTTGAGACTGTTGATACCTCCAGAACACCCCAGTGGGGGTCCACACATCTGTCTTCAGCATGTGCCCCTCTAGTCCTAGGCCCTGGTCACTGCCCTCTGGCCCCTTTGTCCCCAAAGTCCAGAATCTCCTGGCAGCCAGAGGTCCCCCCCTCACTTTTTAAAAACTTTTTTAAGACGGAGTTTCATTCTGTCGCCCAGGCTGGAGTGCAGTGGTGCGATCTCAGCTCACTGCAACCTCCACCTCCTGGGTTCAAGTGATTCTCCTGCCTCAGCCTCCTGAGTAGCCAGGATTACAGGCACATGCCACGATGCCCAGCTGGTCTAGTTATGTTGCCCAGGCTGGCATTTAAACCATTTCTTAGGGTACAATTCAGTGGCATTAATTGCGTTCTCAAATATGCAACCATCACCACTATTTCCAAAACTTTTTTTTTTAACTGAGTTTCGCTGGCTGGGGTGCACTGGCAGGATCTCAGCTCACTGTACCCCTGCCTCGTGAGTTCAAAGCAATTCTATTTTAGCTTCCCGAGTAGCTGAGATTACAGGCCTGTGCCACCATACCTGGCTAACTTTGATATTTTTAGTAGAGACAGGGTTTTACTACATTGGCCAGGCTAGTCTCAAACACCTGACCTCAAGTGATCCAACAGCCTCGACTTCCCAAAGTGTTGGGATTACAGGCGTGAGCCACTACTCCTGGTCTGATTTTGTGTCCGGCTTCTCTCACTCAGCACCAAGTTTCCAAGGTTCACCTATGTTATAGCCTGAATCTGAGCTTCATTCTGTTTTATGGCTGCGTGCTATTCCACTGCACGGGTGGACCACATTTTCTTTATCCATTCATCGGTAATGGACACGTGGGGCTGCCACAGAAGGGTCCTTTTTATTTTCTCCCGGGCTTTACTGAGGCCTAAGTGACAAACAGAAATTACATATATTTGGGGTTACATGCCAGTCCGACATCCACATGTGCTGTGAAATGATGGCTACAGCCAGGCTGACGGCATATCTAACACCTCACCTAGATACCTTTCGGGTGTGTGTGGTAAGAATGCTTGAGTCTGTTTCCTCAGCAAGTTTCAAGAAAACAATATGCCATGATGACAATAATTATTATTTCTTTGAGACGGAGTCTCGCTCTGTCACCCAGGCTGAGTGTGGCGCGACCTTGGCTCATTCCACATACCCCCAAGGTTCAAGTGACTCTCGTGCCATAGCCTCCCAAGTGGCTGGGACTACAGGTGTGCACCATTGTACCTGGCTAATTTTTGTATTTTCAGTAGAGATGGGGTCTCACTATGTTGCCCAGGCTGGTCTCAAACTCTTGAGCTCAAGTGATCTGCCTGCCTTGGCCTCCCAAAGTGCTGGAATTACAGATATGAGCCACCACGCCTGGCCTGCTCTTATTAATTATAGTCACCATGCCGTACCTTAGGTCTCTGGAACTCTTTTTTTAAGACATGGGGTCTCGCTCTGCTGCCCAGGCTGAGCACCGTCATAGCTCACTGCAGCCTCAAACTCCTGGGCTCAAGAGATTCTCCCACCTCAGCCTCCCGGTTAGCTGGGATTACAGGCCTGCACCACCATGCCTGGCGAATGTGAAATGTTTTGTGGAGACAGGGTCTTGCTATGTTGTTCAGGCTGGACCTGAATTCCTGGCATCAAGCAAAGCTCCCGCCTTGGCCTCCCAAAATGCTGGGATTACGGGCACAAGCCATCCTGCCTGGTTAAAACGTGTTTATCTTAGAGCTGAAAGCCTGTACCCTTTGACCTACACCCCCCACTTCCCTCTGCCCTCTCCCCGTAACCATGGCTCTACTCTGCTTCTGTGAGTTCACTTCTTTTTTAGATTCCAGAGTTAAGTGAGGTCACACAGTATTTGTCTTCCTGTGTATGGCTTATTTCACTTAGCATAATGTCCTCCAGGTCCATCCATCCAGAGAGGTGTTTTAAAAGACCATCTCGGGAGAATGATCCAAGATGGCCGATCGCTAACATCCCGGGATTGCAGCTCTCAGGGAAGGCGCGGAGAACTAGAGGACGCCACACTTTCAGACAAAGTCTGGTCGCTCACGAAGCAGAAGATCCCCCAGTGGTGGAAACACACGAGTCGCCAGCGCGACTCTCGTGGTCAGCGCAGCGGTTCCGCCGGCACCTCGATGCGGCAGCGCTCGGCGCAGAGTAAACGGGACCGGTTCCCCTTCTGACCGAGGTTTGGAGCCCCGGGAAGGCAGAGTCACCTACTACGGAAACAAGAAGGAAGCCCGACAGGAGAATCCTGGGCAGAAAAGCACCATCAGTTTTAACGCCGCTGCTCTGGCCCTGGGAACTAACAACCTGGACGTCCACTCAAGAGACCTAATCTGAAAGTTGGTAATTTCAAAGACGACAGGAGGATAAATTTACAATGACGGGAAGAAACCAGCGTAAAAAAGCTGAGAATACTCAAAGGCAGAACGCCTCTCCCTCCAAAGATGATCACAGTTCCACATCAACAATGGAACAAGGCTTGATGGAGAACGAGCGCCTCCTGATGACAGGATCACTCTTCAAGGAATGGATAATAACAAACTTCGGTGAGTTAAAAGAACACGTTGTAGCCCAACGTAAAGAAACTAGGAACTTTGAAAAAAGGTTTGATGAAATCCTATTGAGAATAGACAACTTAGAGAGGAGTATGAGTGAATTAATGGAACTGAAGAATACAATACAGGAACTCCGAGAAGTATGCACAGGTTTAAACACTCGAATTGTTCAAGCAGAAGAAGGGATATCAGAGGTCAAAGTCCAACTTAATGAAATAAAATGTGAAGAAAAGATTAGAGAAAAAAGGATAAAAAGGAATGAGCAAAGTCTCCAAGAAATGTGGGACTATGTGAAAAGACCAAATTTACGTTTGATAGGTGTACCTGAATGAGACGGAGAGAATGAATCCAAGCTGGAAAATACCCTTCAGGATATTATTCAGGAAAATTTTTCTAAACTAGCAAAGCAGGTCAACATTCAACCCCAGGTAATACAGAGACCACCACAAAGATATTCCTCAAGAAGAGCAACCCCAAGGCACATAATCGTTAGATTCACCAGGGTTGAAACGAAGGAGAGGATACTAAGGGCAGCCAGAGAGAAAGGTCAGGTTACCCCCAAAGGCAAGCCTATCAGACTTACAGCAGATCTCTCGGCAGAAACTCTACTGGCCAGAAGAGAGTGGGGGCCAATATTCAACATCCTCAAAGAACAGAACCTTCAGCCCAGAATTTCATATCCAGCCAAACTAAGCTTCACAACTGAAGGAAAAATAAAATCTTTTATGAACAAGCAAGAACTCAGAGATTTTATTACCACCAGGCCTGCTTTACAAGAGCTTCTGAAAGAAGCATTACACACAGAAAGAAACAACCAGTATTAGCCTTTCTAAAAATACACCAAAAAGTAAAGAGCACCAACATAAAGAAGAATTTACACCAACAAATGGATAAAACAGCCAGTCAACATCAAATGGCAGTAACCCTAAATTTAAATTGACTAAATTCCCAATCAAAAGACACAGCCAAAACCCAACGGCATGTTACATCCAGACCTGTTTCACATGCAAGGATACACAAAGACTCAAAACAAAGGGATGGAGAAAGATTTACCAACCAAATGGAGAGCAAAAATAAATAATAAATAAATAAAAAGCAGGAGTTGCAATTCTTGTATCGGATAAAATAGATTTTAAAGCAACAAAGATATAGTGGTAAAAGGATCAATGCAACAACAAGAGCTAACGATCCTAACACCCAGATATGAGACTTAGATTCAATGAGACAGAAAATTAACAAGGATATCAAGGACTCGAACTCAGATCCGGAACAAGTAAACTTAATAAATATTTATAGAGCTCTCCACTTCAAATACACAAAATATACATTCTTGTCAATACCACATCACACCTACCCATAAGTTTAAATGAAACATTGATTGGCCATTATTAATACCCAATTTTTTTCAAAATAAAGCAATATTTCCATTTACTCTTCCTCTTTCTTCCTCTCCTTTACTTATTTTTTTTTTTTCTTTCCTTCTCTCAAAAAAAAAGAAATCAACTTGTAAACCTCTAGATCCAGGTCGGCAATGTCTCTTTCATTGCTTGATTTCCTTTCTTCCCTTCCCGCCCTCCCTCCTTCCCTCCCTCCCCGCTTCCTCCCTTCCTTCCTTCCTTCATCCCTTCCTTCCCTCCCTACCATCCTTATTCCCTTCCTTCCTGCCTTCCTCCCCCGCCAAGAAAAAAAAAAAAAAAGACCATCTCAGCCAGGCACCGTGGCTCACGCCTATAATCCCAGCAGTTTGGGAGGCTGAGGTGGGAGGATCACCTGAGGTCAGGAGTTTGAGACCAGCCTGGCCAACACGGTGAAACCCCCATCTCTACTAAAAATACAAAAATTAGCCGGGCGTGGTGGTGCGTGTCTGTAATCCCAGCTACTCAGGAGGCTGAGGCAGGAGAGGAGAACCGCTTGAACCCAGGAGGCGGAGATTGTGCCACTGCACTCCAGCTTGGGTGACAGAGCCAGACTCCATCTCAAAAAACAAATGACAGTCTCGACTGGTGGGTGGTGTCCCTGAGACTCAAATGTGTCCTCCCCAGAGACGCAGACACAGACCTCCACCACCCTGTATCACAGCGCCCTCCTCCGCCACCCTGTATCACAGCGCCCTCCTCCGCCACCCTGTATCACAGCGCCCTCCTCCGCCACCCTGTATCACAGCGCCCTCCTCCGCCACCCTGTATCACAGCGCCCTCCTCCGCCACCCTGTATCACAGCGCCCTCCTCCGCCACCCTGTATCACAGCGCCCTCTCCGCCACCCTGTATCACAGCGCCCTCCTCCGCCACCCTGTATCACAGCGCCCTCCTCCGCCACCCTGTATCACAGCGCCCTCCTCCGCCACCCTGTATCACAGCGCCCTCCTCCGCCACCCTGTATCACAGCGCCCTCCTCCGCCACCCTGTATCACAGGCCCTGTGGTCACTGCCTGCCTGTATCACAGGCCTTCCTCCGCCACCCTGTATCACAGGCCCTGTGGTCACTGCCTACCTGTGCAGCCCTTGCCATGCTGAGACTTCTTGTGTCTCTGTTTCCTTCTTGGTAAAACAGGGATAACTCAGAGGGCAGCTGTGCAACAGGACAAATTCACATACACCAGACACTCGGGGTGCTCCTGGCACATGGTCAGGGTGACACATCCCTTGTCCCCATTGTCACCGTCTCTATTAGCCCGGGCTGCCATAACAGAGTACCACAGACTGCGCAGCTTAAGCAGCAGAAATTTACTTCCTCCTCGTTCTGGAGGCCAGAAGTCCACAATCAAGGTGCCAGCAAATTCGGCTTCTGTGGAAACTGTCTTCCGCCTTCTCACTGCGCCCTTGCAGGGCCTCTTCTCTGGACATGCACAGAGGAAGAGTTCCCTGCTATCTCTCTCTTCTATCTTTTCTTTTTTCTGAGACAAGGTCTGGCTCTCTTGCTCAGGCCGGAGTGCAGTGGCACAATCTCGGCTCACTGCACTCTCAACCTCCCAAGCTCAAGCGATCCTCCTGCCTCAGACTCCTGAGTGGCTGGGACTACAGGTGCGTACCCCTGTGCCCAGCTACCTTTTTGATTTTTTTTTGTAGAGATAGGGTCTCACTATGTTGCCCAGGCTGGTCTTGGACTCCTGGCCTCCTGTGGTCTTCCTGCCTTGGCCTCCCAAAGTGCTGGGATGACAGGCATGAGCCCCAGCCTCTCTCTCTTCTTATTGGGACACCAGTCCTCTCAGAGTCCGGCCCAACCTTTCGGATGTCATTTAACCTTAATGACCTCCCTCAAAGCTGTGCCTCCAAATACACTCACCCTGGGAGTTCAGGCTTCAACCTGTGCATTTGGGAGACAGGCAGGAACATACAGTTTAGCCCGCAGCCTCATCCCTCCCATCCCTGCTCCATGCTTTCACCTGACCGCCCCTACAGCTCTTTTCTTTCTTTCTTTCTTTTCAGACAGAGTTTCACTCTGTCACCCAGGCTGGAGTGCAGTGGCAAGATCTCAGCTCACTGCAACCTCTGCATCCCCGGTTCAAGCAATTCTCCTGCCTCAGCCTCCTGAGTAGCTGGGACCACAGTCACACACCACCACGCCCAGCTAAGTTTTGTATTTTTAGTAGAGACGGGGTTTCGTCATGTTGGTCAGGCTGGTCTCAAACTCCCAACCTTAGGTGATCCACCCACCTTGGCCTCCCAACGTGCTGGGATTTTAGGCACGAGCTACCGTGCCGGCCTTCCAGGTTTCCTTTCTACTCCCAGGAGTAGAAAGGTTTTCCTGACTGCTGTCTCCTGGTCCCCTGAACACACAGTAGGTCCCCAAGCAAAAGCTTCCTAAAGACACAGGGGAGTGATAAGGACTGAGAGGACTGGTGTCCCAATAAAAAGAGAGAGAGGCTGGGGCTCATGCCTGTCATCCCAGCACTTTGGGAGGCCAAGGCAGGAGGACCACCGGAGGCCAGGAGTCCAAGACCAGCCTGGGCGACATAGTGAGACCCCGTCTGTACTAAAAATCAAAAAGGTAGCTGGGTATAGGGGTACGCACCTGTAGTCCCAGCTACTCGGGAGGATTCAAGCAGGAGAACTGCTTGAACCCAGGAGGTGGAGGTTGCAGTGAGCTGAGATTGTGCCATTGCACTCCAGTCTGGGTAACAACAGCGAAACTCCGCTCAAAAAAAAAAAAAAAAAAAAAAAGTAGCTGGTCGTGGTGGCATGCACCTGTAGTCCCAGCTGCTCAGGAGGCTGAAGTGGGAGGATCACTTGAGCCCAGGAGGTTGAGGCTACAGTGACCTGTGATCGTACCACTGTGCTTCAGCATGGGCAACACAGCAAGACCCCATCTCTGAAACAAATCAATAAATCCAGAGTCTCTATTGCTAAAGCTGTCCCATCTGTGATAATCTGTTGCAGGAACCTAGGAAATTCACATAGGGAGTCAGGACACAGGGTGAGGACGGAAGCAGAGATGGGGGCGGGGCCCTGAGCCACAGAACTTTAGGGAAGCCATTTACAGCAAACAGCAACTGACAAGGTGGACGCCTAGCTGGGCTCCCCATCGAGGAGCCACCTGAGATGCCGGGGACAATGGCTGACACCTCCATGTCCCAGCCTGAGCACCTTCCATGTGTAGCTCATGTAATCCCAATAACCATTTAGGGAAGGGGAGATGCTTGTACCCACACTTTACAGAGGAGGGAAGTCAGGTCCCATCATTGAAGAGACATACCCAGGGACACTCAACTGGTCAGGAGGCTTGAACCCAGGCGGGCTGGCCCCCCAGGTGGGGCTTGGTAGGCTGTGGGGAGACCCTGGAGGCCATAAGTGCCCCCACTCCTGGGCCCACACCACATCTGAGTGACTATGCATCCTCAGAGCTGGTCATGCCTGGCAGTTCTGCACCTGAGGCCAGGTGAGCCCACACCTGTCTGTCCCCACCTGGCACCTCTCAGTAGTCTCAGGTCACCCTATTTGTCTGCCTGTCTTTCTTTTCTCTTTCTTTTTTGAGATGGAGTTTCGCTCTTATTGCCTGGGCTGCAATGCAATGGTGAAATCTTGGCTCACTACAACCTCCCCATCCCAGGCTCAAGCAATTCTCCTGCCTCAGCTTCCGGAGTAGCTGGATTACAGGCATGTGCTACAATGCCTGGCTAATTCTGTATTTTTAGTAGAGATAATGTTCTCCATGTTGGTCAGGCTGGTCTCAAACTCCTGACTTCAGGTGATCCACCCACCTCGGCCTCCCAAAGTAATGGGATCAAAGGCGTGAGCCACTGCGACCAACCTCCTTTTTGGAGACAACAGAGTCTTGCCCTGTCAGTCAGGCTGGAGTGCAATGGTGCACTCGGCTCACTGTAGCCTCCACCTCCCAGGCTCAAGTGATCCTCCCACCTTAGCCTCCCGAGTAGCTGGGACTACAGGCACACACAACACCTGGCTAATTTTTGTATTTTTTGTAGAAATGAGGTTTCACCATGTTGCCCAGGCTAGTCTTGAATTCCTTGGTTCAAGCAATCCTCCCTCCTCAGCCTCCCAAAGTGCTGGAACTACAGGTGCACCCAGTAATCCACTGCACCCAGCCATAGGTGACCCTATTTCACCCATGGGAATGGGGCTGCACACCTGCCTGGATGTTTCCTTCTGAGCCCTACGTCTGTCTCAAGTCAAGGGTGGGTGCAGCAGGGTGGGCCACTGAGGCCCAGACTCTGTCCTCGGGTGCCCTGGGATGGGAATGGGGAGGGCAACAGGAAGAGAGGCGGCTGCTGGAGGAGAGGGGGCGCCTCTAGCCTGCCCTAGCCTGCGGTTGCCATGGCAACCCTCTGCGTGCTTGAGTGGGTGGGAGTCTGAGTGCCTTGGGTGAGAGGGGGTGGGGAACCAACGTGGGGATCTGGGATCTGGGCCCCCCTCCTGGTCTCCTCCCTTCCCGGCAGCAGCCAGCTCCTCCACACATGACCCTCTGGCTACATCTCCAGCCTCTGGCCTACACCCAAACCCAGCTGCCCATGAGCCTGCCTCCTCCAGGAAGCCCTCAGGCATCCAGCAGGTCCCTAGGGAAGTGGTAGGCCCCGGTGTAACTATGAAGGAGTGGTCAGCTGGGAGTCAAAGCTCCTGGGTTTCAATCTGCTGTGTAGCTTCAGAACAGGCACTTGGCCTCTCTGAACCCACTTCCCCATTGCTATTCAGGGACCAACAGACCTACCTCGCAGAGACAGAGGGTGTGCCCAGAGAGGGCCCGGGTACATGGTCCTCGGGCAGGGCAGGGTTCTCACCGCATCTTCAGCCCCCGCCCCATCCCCCAGCTCAGCGGAGGGCAGCCCAGTCCCTCCAGGTACTCAAGAACCGGACAGTCATCCTGGATCCCTCTCCCCTCATAGCACATCCAGCCTTGGCGGGTCCTGGGCTACTCCTTCAGGGGCTGCTTACCTCTCAGCTTCTCTCTAGTCCAGCCCCGTCACCTCCGGGTTGGACCCCACTTCCCCACCTCGCTGTCTACGGTATGTTTCCCCCATGGCCGCCAGAGGGCGCTTGTGAGCCTCTAAACCAGCCACTTCCCTTCTTCTGCTCAGAACCCTCCATGGCTCCCACCTCATTCAAGCAAAAGCCACAACCCATCGTACAAAGGCTCCTTGGAGAAGCCTGATGACCTCTCAAATCTGGGATGGGTGGGTGCAGTGGCTCACACCTCACACCTGTAATCCCAGCACTTTGGGAGGCTGAGGTGGGCTGATTGCTTGAGCTTGGAAGTTCCAGACCAGCCTGGGCAACAGGGTGAAACCCTTTCCCTACCAAAAATACAAAAAGTTAGCCGGGCATGGTGGCACATGCCTGTGGTCCCAGCTCTTCGTGAGGCTTAGGTAGTAGGAGGATCTCTTGGGCCTGGGAGGTGGAGGTTGCAGTAAGCTGAGATTATGCCACTGCACTCCAGCCTGGGCAACAGAGCAAGACTCTATCTCAAAAATGGGAAACACCAGGTACTGTCCTGCCTAAGGGCCTTTGTACTGGCTGTTTCTCTCTTCCCCAGATCCCCTCACAGCTCCTCCTGCATCTTCCTTTCGGTCTTTCCTCAAACATCACCAGCCCGGGGAGGTCCTACCGGCCCCAGCACTCCTATACCTTGTCCCAGCTTGATTTCTCCGTGATACCCATCACCAGCAGGCCATGCATTTTAATTTATTTGCTTATTAACTCTGCCACTAGCATGGTTCCCGATGCTGGCTCTGCAGGGCGGGGTGTGCGTACTGCACTCAGCGCAGCGCCCGGCCCCAGCCGTAAGCTGAAATACAATTGTTCAATGAAAAACCTTTACAAGGTCATCCTGGAGCTGGGCGCAGTGGCTCATGCCTGTAATTCTAGCACTTTGGGAGGCCAAGGCAGGAGGACTGCTTGAGGCCAGGAGTTGGAGACCAGCCTGGGCAACACAGTGTGATCCTGTCTCTACAAAGATTTAAAAATTAGCCGTGCATGGTGGCATATGCCTGTGGTCCTAGCTAATCGGGAGGCTGAGGCGGCAGGATCACTCCAGCCAAGGAGGTCAAGGCTGCAGTGAGCTACAATCACTCCACAGCACCCCAGCCTGGGTGACAAACAAGACTCCATCTCTAAACAAAATAAATAAAATAAAGGTCACCCCCGGCCACCAAGCAGCACTGGACTGCAGAGCGGTGGGGGTTGTTCAAATAATCCCCTGCCCCTGGACATCTTCTCCCTCATGTCCCACCTATCTGCCACCTCTGTCCCATCCAATCTCTACCCTGAGGCCAGAATAATCCTTGCAAAATGAAAATCCAATTACACCCCTCCCTGCCTACAACCCTCCATGGCTCCCTATCGCCCATGATGCTCCCACATGGCATCTCAGGCCCTGTTGTCCTCGTACCTCCCCATCACCTCTACTCAGTGCCTGTCTCTCTGAGTAGGCACACACACGATTCTTACTCTGCTCTCCCTTCAAAGAGCTCTGCCCCAAGTACAGTGTCGGATCTCACATTCACTCTCACAGCACACAGGGCCTCCATGTTTCGCTCCCCTAATTGGACTTGGATTCAGCTATTAAACGTCTCTTCCCCACCAACGAGGGACTCTGGGGAAAGTACCACTGTGGGTTGGGCTGGCTCTTGTCGCGTGCCCAGCCCTGGGCAGGGAGTAAATGCTTGTTCATTTGTTTAACCAATGAAGATGAAATAGCCCCAAAAAGCAGGTCCTCCATTCAGTGGATGGTTCCGAGCTCCCAACTGGCCACAAGTGCAGTGGAGAGAGGAAGGTGTGCCTGAGAGGGGTATATGCGTGAGTGCAACTACAGACAGGGTGGCCAGGAAATGCCTCCCCTAGGAAGTGACATTTCAGCAGAGGTCTTGAGGTGAGCCATCCAGGTACCCGAGGAAAGAGCATTGTGGGCAGAGGGAACGGCATGTGCAAAGGTCCTGGGGTAGGAATGTGCTGAGATGTGGCTGGAGCCCCGCCAGTGAAGGAAGAGTGGAAGGAGGCGAGGGCAGCTGGGGAGGAGGCCACGGGGTGGGTCATGCAGGGCTTTGTGGACCTCAGGGAAGACTTTGGCTTTCTTTTCTTCCTTTTTTTTTTTTTGAGATGTATCGCCCAGGCTGGAGTGCAGTGGCACATTCTTGGCTCACTGCAACCTACTGGGTTCAAGTGATTCTCCTGCCTCAGCCTCCCAAGTAGCTGGGATTACAGGCATGCACCACCACACCTGACTAATTTTTGTATTTTTTTAGTAGACACGGGGTTTCACCATATTGGCCAGGCTGGTCTGGAACTCCTGACCTTGTAACTGCCTGCCTCAGCCTCCCGAAGTGCTGGGATTAGGTGTGGGCCACCGCAACGGGCAACTTCAGCTTTCTAAAGAGGTGGGAGCCGTGGGGAATCCTGCACAGAGGAGGGATGGGACCTGGCGGGTGTTCACAGGTGTCCTCTGGCAATCAGACTGTGTGGGGAGGGTTGCTGGGAGTGAAGGGTACTCCCGGCCCCACCTGCCCCTTGCCTTTTGTCTGCAGGGCAGTCAAAGCCAGAAACCTGAAGCTTCCGCCAGAGCTGGCTGCTTCCGGCCCCCACCTTGCTGGTTGCCTCCCGGCCTCCCTTCTGCCCTCCTGCGGTTCTCTCCCACATAGCAGTTAGAGGGAGCTCATGCTAAACATTCTCGCCTGCCATCTGGATCCTGACCCAAACCTCCTACCCCCACCACAGGCCCTGGCGGCCCCAAGGACAAACCAAACACAGACTCACGGCCACAAGGCCAGCCTCCAGCCTCTCTTCTTGTGCAGCTGTCAAACATCTCTCCTTCCTCCCCTTTGAGCCACTACCATCTCTCTGACCTCAGTGCAGCCCCTCTCTCTCAGAGATGCTCCTTCCTTTCCACTGTGCCCCTCCTCCCCTTCCAGGTTGCAGCTGGGAAGCCCCATCCTCCGGGAAGCCTTCCCTGATTTGCACCTCTGCTGCACTCACCATCATGGCAGGTCTGTACCCCAGTGGCCTGTGGTCTGTTTCCACTCCAAAGTGTCCACTGTCCAGCCCCAAGCTTTGCACTCTGAGCTCAGCAGAGCAGAGCAGAGCTGAAGAGTTCTAGAAGCTAGGGCCCGAGCAGAGGGCACAGAGGTGGGACCCTCCTGCCCCATCAGATGCTGCAGTGAAGGGCAGGTTGGGGACTGCACAGACCAGGAGAGGGGGGCATGGTGCCTAGCTGGGCAGGAGTGAAGAGGCCCCAGGCATAGCTCCCTTAAGTCAAAGGTTCAAATCCCCGGCTGTGCGTCATCTCGGCACGACAGGACACCCACGTCACTCCTCTCAGTTCCGTCTCTCCACAGGGGAGCTGGGGAACGAGAGCCTCCCAGGGTGGCTGTGGGGCTTAGAAATAATTTTCGGCAATTCCACACATCTTTTTAGAGCATCTTTATGTGCCAGACACTGAGGGGCTGGGTACAAAAAAGTCGATTCTATAGCGTACCAGTGTTGTGGAAGAAGATAAAGCCAGGAAAAGTGGCTGTGAGTTTATGTGGGTTTGGAAGTGCTGTTATTTTATGGTGTTTTTAAAGATAGGGTCTCGCTCTGTTGCCCAGGGTGGAGTGCAGTGGCTCAAGCATAGCTCACTGCAGCCTCTGATTCCTGAGCTCAAGGTATCCTCCAGCCTTGGCCTCCCAAGTAGCTGGGACCACAGGGCATGTGTCACCACACCTGGCTAATTTTTCATTTTTTTGTAGATATGGGGGCCTCGTCATGTTGCCCAGGCTGGTCTCGAACTTCTGGCATCAAGTGATCCTCCCACTTCATCCTCCCAAAGTTCTGGAATTACAGGCATGAGCCATTGTGCCCGGCCATTGCAATTTTATTTTATTTCATTTATTTATTTGAGATTGCGTCTTGCTCTGTCACCCAGGCTGGAGTGCATTGGCGTGATCTGGGCTCATTGCAACCTCTGCCTCCTGGATTCAAGTGACTCTCCTGCCTCAGCCTCCTGATTAGCTGGGATTATAGGCGTCTGCCACCACACAATGCTCATGTTTGTATTTCTAGTAGAGATGGCATTTCACCATGTTGGTCAGGCTGGTCTTGAACTTCTGACCTCAGGTGATCCACCTGCCTCAGTCTCCCAAAGTGCTGGGATTACAGGCGTGAGCCACTGTGCTTGGCTGTTACAATTTTAAAAAGGATGATCAGGAAAGGCCATCCACCTGGAGAAGAAGACATTTTAGCAAAGCCCTGTGAATCCAAGGGAGGAGCGCGCGCACAGCTGTTCAGTTCAGGGGAGGTAGAAGAGTGTCCTAGGCAGGGGCGCAGCCCTTGCAAAGGCCCTGGGGCTGGACTGTGCCTGTAGTTTGGATAACGGTGGCAGCTGCCTCCAGGAAGCGGGTGGGGAGGTGGTGGGGGGAGTGGGAGGAGGTGAGAGCAGGGAGGCGCTGGGAACAGACTGTGTGGGGACTGCCTTGCATTTAAGCACACAACTGCTCCCCAAATGGGGCTGAATCCCTGGGTCGCTCAACCTTCACCCCCAGGGGCCACTGGGGGGCGGTCTGGGGCAAGGGTTGGTCAACCATGGTCTGGTCCCTGCCTGCATTTGTACAGCTGGTGAGCTAAGAACGGTGTTTACATTTTTAAAGGTTTGAGGAGAAGAGAGAACAGGCCGCAGAACCGGTCTGTGGCCGGCAAAGCTTGCAGTATTTCCCATCTGGCTTTCTGCAGAAAAGTCAGCCAACTCTCTATTTTATTTACATATACATTTTTTTGAGACAGGGTCTCACTCTGTTGCCCAGGCTGGAGTGCAGTGGCTTGATCACAGCTCACTGCAGCTTCGCCCTCCCAAGCTCAAGTGATCCTCCTGCCTCAGCCTCCCGAGTAGCTGGGACAACAGGCATGTGGCACTATGCCCAGCTAATGTTTTATTCTATAAAGATGGGGGTCTTGCTCTGTCACCCAGGCTGGTCTCGAACCCCTGGACTCAAGTCATCCTCCTGCCTCAGCCTCCCAAAGTGCTGGGATTACAGGTGTGAGCCACCCTGCCCCGCTGGCAGCCTCTACTCTGCAGCCATCCCTGCCAACCCAGGACAGTTCTGCCCCCCATGCCAGTAGGCTTAGCAGTGTCTGGAGACTTTCCAAGGCGTTACAACTATGGAAGTGGGGTGTCACTGACATTTAGCGGGTGGAGGCCAGGGTGGCATCTGAGCATCTGAGGACAGCCTCCCAGAGAGAATGCTGCAGCCCCAAAGTCAGGACTACAGAAGTCGGCTGGGAAACCCTTTCTGGGAAAGCCAGCCCTGGCCCCGTCACCTCCTCAAGGGACAGGAAGGAGAAGCCACCTGGCTTCCTGGCCTGGCCGTTTATGACCTGCAGGGTATTTTTAGCCTCTGACAGAGGGGCACTGGCTATTCTGAGTTTTGGGGGTTAGGGGCAAGGCTATTTCTGCCCTTGGCATCTATTAATTGAAATTTTTTTTTTTTTTTTTTTTTTTAGAGACAGGGTTTCTCCATGTTGGTCAGGTTAGTTTCAAACTCCTGACCTCAGGTGATCCGCCCACCTCAGCCTCCCAAAGTGTTGGGATTACAGGCGTGAGCCACCGTGCCCGGCTTATTTATAGAATTTTTATCTTCCCCCACATTTTGGAGCAGGAGGCAGGAAAGGCAGGGGCTTTTTTTTTTTTTTTTTGAGTCAGGATCCTGCTTGGTCACCCAGGCTGGAGTGCACTCAGGCAGTCTAGCTTACTGCAGCCTCAAACTTCTGGGCTCAAGCGATCCTTCCGCCTCAGCCTCCTGAGCAGCTGAGACTCCAAGTGCCTATCCCGATGCCCAAGTATTTTAAAAAAATGTTTCTGGAGACCGGTCTCGCTATGCTGGCCAGGCTAATCTCAAATTCTTGGCCTCAAGCGATCCTCCCACCTCAGCCTCCCAACGTGCTGGGATGACAGGTGTGAGCCACCACATCCGGGCCAGGTAAGGCTTCTGGGACACACACTGCGGACCAGCCATGACTGCTGGCACCTGGGATTCCCAAAACAAAGCAAATCACGACATCCTGGAGCCCTCAGATCCTCCTCGCAGGAAAGACAGTAAACAAACAAGCACAGAACATCAGGAAATTACAGCCTAGTGAAAAGCCGTCCGCAAACATCTGGGGTTCTAGCACGTTGGAGGAGCAACCAGGAGCGGGGAGGTGTCCCAGGAAGACCATGAAGGACCAGACCCCAGGACAGCCCAAGCTGGGCGCTACTCCAGTCAGCACCTGGGGCTGCCCTCGAAGCGGAGACACAGGCCTTCTCCCCAGCTCCCATGAAAGGAGAGTTTTCTTTTTTTTATTTTTTTATTTTATTTTTTTTGAGACTGAGTTTCACTCTTGCCCAGGCTGGAGTGCAGTGATACAATCTCAGCTCACTGCAACCTCTGCCTCCTGGATTCAAGCCATCCTTCTGCCTCAGCCTCCTGAGTAGCTGAGATTACAGGCACCCATCATCATGCTCAGCTAATTTTTGTACTCTTTTAGTAGAGATGGGGTTTCACCATGTTGGCCAGGCTGGTCTCGAACTCCTGACCTCAGGTGATCCACCTGTCTCAGCCTCCCAAAGTGCTGGGATTACAGGTGTGAGCCACCTCGTCCCGCTGATAGGAGAGCTTTGATGGAAACCCCGCAAGTGTTGCTAGACGGTGAGCTCCACAAAGACAGGACATGGCCGCTACACCCCATGGCGTCCAGGCAGGCACTGGGCAGAGAAGGCACTTGGCAAATGTGTGCAGATTGCATGACGAGCTGCGCCCCGCCTTGCTCCAAGGAGTCCTGAGCACACAGCTGCAGGTGCACACGAGATGCAGACAGCCTCATGTGTGCACACACAGCTGCCGCTCCTTGCAGCCCCCTCCCCCACAGCATGACCACCCCCTCTGCAAAACACAAACACCAACACATGAGGGACCCCTATGAACACCGGATGAGCCTGATGGACACGTGGCTACACTCACGATTGGCTAGATCACCACCCAGGCCACGCACACAGAGGACACCTACACACAGGTGCAGACAGACAGACACCAGGACCCCTCCCACGTCTGTACTTGGCCTCCACCCCCCTCTAGGACCCATCTCTCTCCTTCCATCCCAGCCTGGGAGGTGCTGTCTGTCTTGCCAGGGCCCCTCCAGGGTCACTGGGGTCAGGGTTTCAGATCCAGGGAACCCCCGACTTGGGACCCCTCCCCTTGCCTCCCCACAGACGAGCAGGAGGAGGGGAGGTGTCTGGCATCTGGAAATCAGATCCTCGAGAGGAACCCACACAGAAAGCAGACCCTTGTGTGTCCTTGGCCACACGTCTCCCCGGGGAGGCGGGAGGAGGTGGGGGGCAAAGATGCTCCAGTGGGGATGGCACTGCTCGCACTCCTCCCGCTCCCCTTCGGGGTGCCGCTGCCACCCTCCCCACTGAGATGCCTGCACTGGGGCGGAAGCAAAACACGCTCTGCCACCAGCCTGGCAGGGCAGGGAGGACGCAGACACCCCGAGACGCAGCATCACTCATGCAGCCTCTCAGGCAGGTGGAGACGCCGCCAGCCAAGAGCCCAAACCGCTGGATGCAAACACACTCCCTTGCCACCGAGGCATCTGCAAGCCCCTCCCCAGCATGCCCACAGGGTCCTCCTAGGCCCCTCAGGAGAAAGGGCTCCCCTGGGCAGGCTGGGAATAGAAGCTGGGCTTCCAGTCCACCCCCTCACCTCCTCCCTGCAGGCTCCACAGCCCAGGTGTGCTGGTCGCCAGTTCCCCATCCTCCCCAACCCTGGGCACCAGCTCCACCCCCAAGGGCAGGCATCAGTGTGGGTGACTCAGGGTACTCAAGCTCCCTAGAAGTGGGGATAGAGATGGGCGCCCCTTGGAGAAAGAGAGGGCCTGGGGGGGTGTCCTGGGGCAGGTGCCACACACACAAATGGTGGACCAAGCACGGCCACATGGGAGGTCACCAAGCTGGGGAGGAAGATGGTGGCAAGACCAGCGGGAGGGCTGGCACCCACATGTGAGCGCACAGGTCTGTGGCCCGCGCACGGGCGCGATCACCGCCAGCCAGGGAAGTAGTTTCCTTTCCCGAATTCCAGATGATTTTTCATCTCTGTAATTAATGGGCAAGTCAGTTCTGAACTGCACGCAGGCAAATTGCTAGTTAGGGAAATCACAGGCAGTTTTCTCGATATGATAATGAAGGTTGTATTCCTTCTCTCATTCTCCCTGTTTTCATCCTACTTTTAAACAATAAATTTGGCATTAGTGGGAGGGGAGCAGGGAGGAAGAAATCACCTGGCCCCCAAAGCTGGGGCCTGGCAGGGGCCCACGCAGAGTTCCCTGCACACCTCCCCGCCCCCGGCCCGTGGGACAGATTGGAGAAGAGGATAAGGGGTGTGGACCTTCCTTGGGGGTGATCGATTTAGGGGTCCAGGCCCTGGAGAGCAGGTGGGGGCAGGGAGCCTCCAGGCTATGAGCCAAGGTTAACGGGTGGGGTCTGAGGTCAGGTGAGACTCGTGCCAGCCCTTGGGGTGCTGGAGAGAGAAGCAGAAACCAATGGCCTGTCCCCAAACAGCTCAGAGGTCAACAGCCCAGAACAGACGTAGACATCTACCCTCAGGTGTGCCCCACTGTGTCCAACTTCCTCTGAGGTGCCTCCCTACCAGGCTAAGGGAACCGGGGAAGCAGAGAGAGGGGAAAAGAGAGAGAGAGAGAGAGAGCGCGAGCGAGCGCGCGCGCAAGCCAGCCATCTTGGCAGCCATTTTGAACCCCTCCCCCTCCTGCCCCCAGGCACACATGTTGGGATGTGGAAGGTGGGACGGCAAACCCAGGCTCTGGGTCCTGTGGAAGCCAGGAAGGGGGGCCCTGCCTGGAAGGGGGATCCAGGGACACCCACACAGCTGCCATGGCTGGGGGTGGAGGGGGGTTGGAACAGGAGGAAAGGGACCAGGCAGGTACAGTGAGGTGCTGCCAGGGATGGGGCAGTGTGAGGACCCGGACTGGAAGTGTAGGGACAGGGGTGTGTGCAGCCAGGGGGCCATCTTCAGATGGTGGCCGAGATGCACGGGAGAGATACCTGGAAGGGCATTTTCTGGACAGTGCAAGAACAAATACAACACACCCCGCCACCCCACCACTTCAGGCCTGGACTCGGGTCCCAGGACCGTCAGATGGGAGGATGACAACCGAACCCTCGGAGCTCTATCCAATGCGCACCTGGGGTGGGGGTGGGGAATTGTCCTCAAGGCACGAATAATCCCGGTGGATCAAACCTGCCAGCCTCGCGTGCTTTACCCGGCACCACGGAGAGAAGAGGTTGCCCAGCTGCACCCCCTCCTTCTGACAGCGTCGCCCCCCGGGCTGCGGCCGGCCCGACACCCAGACAGACCCCTCCCCATCCCCCCCCCCGCCACTGCCTCCCAGAGAAAAACAACCCCCTCGCCCAGCATCCTGTGGTGCCAGCCCTCGACAAGGCTCCTCCGGGGCCCGGGGCCGGCGCGCGGCGCGCACACGCACCCCCTCCGCTCACACCCAGACACCTACACAAACAGGGCGCCAAGCACCCGCGCGCACACGCACCGGGGACACGCAGGCACCGCCGCGCCGCTTCCCCACAAAGGCTGGCGCGCGCGCGGGCACACGCAGCCACGCGCGGGCACACTCGCGGTCCCCTCCCCCCGCCAGGCACCCTGCGGCCGGCAGTCCGCACCCCCGCGCCCTGGGCGCTCCGTGGGGCAGCCCCTCCCCGACCCCTAGCCAGTGGGGGTGGGGTGCGAGCCGCCCTCGACGCTCCTCCCGCTCAGGTGCGGTGCCCCGCGCCGCTCCAGCATCCCCTCCCCCCTCGCGGCCAGAACAGGCCCGGGCTCCCATCCTTCCCGCCTCCCCTTTTCCGCGCGCCCCGCACACCTGGCCCAGGTGCGGCGTCGCCCCTCTTCCTGGGCCGCAGACACTCACCTGTCCAGCGCCGCTCTGGGGTCGGCCCAGCGTGTCCCTCCTGCTGCTCCGCGAACCCGGGCCCCCCGCCCGGCACATCTCCCGGAGCCGGGACAGGGGGAAGAGGGTAGGGAGTGGCGGGGCGAGGGCAGCCTCCTTGTCCCTTCCTTCCCCAGGCCCAGCACCGCCGCCACGGACCAAAAATTTAAAAAAAAAAAAAAAAAGGCAGATTACACGGATCCAAAGGCGGCCCCCTCGCGGCGGCGGAGGCTCGGGACTGGGGGCGATCGGGTCTGCGCCCCTCCCGGGGAGGGAGGCGGTGGAGGCGGCGGGGCGGGGGCGGCGTCAGAGCGCCGGGGGCTGGGGCGAGGCGGAGCGCCCCGAGGCGGCGCCGGCAGCGGCCCGCATCTCCCCCGCAGCTCCGCGGCCCCGACGGAGGCGGCACGTGTGCGCCCAGGCGACTTCCCAGCCCCCTCCGACGGCGGCGGTGGACGAGGGGTTAACGGGGCAGGCGGGGCGCCCCTGCAGGCCCCCGCCGCCCGGCGGTGCCGCTCCGGGGCCCGCGCGGCCCCATCCGCCGGGGCCTCCTCGGCAGACGGCGGGGCGGGGGCGCCGCAGCGCCGACAGCTCCCGCGCCGACGGCTCAGGCTCCCCGCAGTGGCCGCGGGGGGCTCGGGTTGGGGGCGGGAGGCGCGGAGCTGGCGGAGGGGGGCGGCGCGGCTGGAGGCGGGTGCCGCGGCGTCGCGCCCCCGGTGCGGCCGGAGGGGGGGGCGCTGGGCCGGGCCCGTGGGCACCGCAGGACGCGCGGACCGAGCCGGCGCCGGGCACCAGCAATGACAAGCCGCCTGCTCGCTCCGCTCCCCGGCGCACCCGCTCCGGGAGGGGGGCGGCGGGCGCGCGCAAAACCCGGCCCGGAGTCGCCGCCCGGGACTGGCCGCCGCAGCCTGCTTGAGCGCCCCAGGAGCCGGCCCGAAAACCCGGACTGGACTTTCCTTCCTTTTGCCTCCTCTCGCTTCTTCCCTGGAAAAGCAGGGAGTGGGAAGGCGACGTGCTGGAGCCCAGTGTTGGAGCGCGGAGTGGGGGAAGGGAGACAGGCGTAAGGAAAACCCGGGGCGGATTTTCCAGCTGCGAAGTAAAAGGAAAGGCGCCGAGCCCGGGGAAGGGGGGCGCAAATGGGGAGATCTGGAAGGCTTGTGCAAAACCTGGGTTGGATTAGACAAAGATGGGAGGAACGGTGTGGGGGCGTGTGGGGGGGGAGCTGCGACACGGCCAAATGCACCCGGGGCACGCAAATTTCGGGCCGGATTCTTTCTCGGGAGACGGAGTAATGCGTCAGGCCTAATGCAGTGAAAACAAGCAAGACCCGGCCCGGAATTCCCGGGACCTGGGCTCGCATTGGGGATGCTGGAAGGGGGATGCTTAGTGGCTGAGGCGACTTGGGCTGCCCTCATCTTCCTGGCAGCGACGTGCAAGGGGGAGGGGCAAAAGGAGGACTGGACTCCAGTACGAAGGGATTCGGCGCTGGCTGCAACGGAGCGGGCAGGTGAAAGCGGTTTCTGGATCCAGGGGCGCAGCGAAGGGAAAGCGATGAGGCCGCTACCCTGGGAGACCAGACCTACAATAAAAGGCGAGGGAGGCACGCAAAGCCAGGACTGGAGCAATCGGAACGGGATGAGACCCTCAGCAGAAGATCCCGGCCAACGGGACAGGGGTTTGGAGCTCACCGGGCAGCAAGGTCGGAGGGAAGCGTTATGGGGAGGTTTGTATCTATAAACGCCTCAAAGTCTTGCTTTTGGGGAGGCGGGTGCGGGGAGAAAAATGGAATTTTATGTTCTCCGCAAGAGTAAAAACCCGGTCTGGATTTTCACCACCTAACAACTCCATTGCAGCTGGTGGACTATAAGAAGTAGGGCAAGAAACAGGCTGGGGTTCCCAGGCATCAGACCGAGTGAGGCGAGGGGCAGGCTTCGGGTTGAGGCTGCAGAGGGAGCCTCCGCACCCTTCCCTGGGGTGGGGAAGGCTGTTGGACCCGCCTTGGCTCTCTGGAGAGCCAAAGTTGTGACTGCCAAGACCTATAGTGGGGGCTATAAAACCGGGCCCCAAGCCAAAAATAGGCACTTCGGCAGAACAGGCAACTGAGTGCAGGATGGGGGCTGAAGAGAAGTGGAAGTCGGGGCAGAATCCTAGAGAGGAGGGAACCGGAGGAGGGGGAGCCCCTGAAGCGGGGGTGCTGGCTCCATTTTATGAAAGATGGGTGCAACTGGAAGACTGATTGCTGGGGAGGAGCAAAACCCAGGTCTGCATCCTCAGGGAAGGGAATCCATTCAAGTGAGACCTAAATGTTAAAGCAGTCAGCTCAAAGTTCAAAGTCAGGCTGAATCTTAGCAGCAGGGCAGACAAATCCTGATAGGAGTTTTAGAGGAAGGGGACAGGCTGAGGATGGGGCTGGGGGAAGCCCCCATTCCCTACGTGTCCAGGGAAGAGAGTGCTAACCAGGCGCCTTGCAGAATGAATGAGGAACATGAGGAACGGGAAAAGGGTTCCTGAGTAGGAGTGGTAAATAAACCAAACTTGGGGCACATCTGGATGGAAAAAAGGAGCATCTAAGAGAGCATGAATTGAATATCTGCACGGGGATTAACTTGGCCTCTGAGAATCTCTTCCTAGAAGCATGTCCCTGTGGCTAAACTGGATGACCAGCAGGGACACCAGACTTCCAGGCTGGCTGGTGACCACGGGCCACCACTGTGGCAGCCTGTCACCCTCCACCGCCTTCTCTGGACAGCTGTCATTTCAGAACTGCAAAAGGATTCTTAAAAGCCAGAACCTAGGCAAATCTGACCCCAGAGAATTTCAAAATGAAGGGATGCGTCACTCTCGTTCCTCCCTCTTGCCCAGGATTTCACGGCTTAGAGCTGTCCGTCCTTGAATCTGGGTGGCCAGGCTGGACACCTGGATCTGGGAGACCAAAGGGGTAAAACGTAGGTGTGGTGAGTGCAAAAACGATCCCATCTATCTGTGGTTGACTGCAGATCTACTGGGTATGGAGGAGGGGATCCCATCTCTCTATGCGTCAGTTTTCCACTTTGAGATATTGACAGCGCCAAGTAAGACCCTTGAAGGCTTTGAGATGCTGGGCACTCCAGGCAGCCAGCTTTCTATAAAGCCAGCAGTACCAAAACGGGAACAGAAAGAACTTGGAGCTCAGGAAACGCTGGTCGCCTCCTTCTTGTCTGGCCCCAGGCCTCCTGCCCGCACCCCACCCTCCAGCCCTGAGCAGCACACCCGCTTCCCCCTACAGAGCGAGCGTAGAAGGTGGTTCTAACTTGCATTCTCCCGAGGCTGCGAGAAGTGGCCTTTACGTAGATGAGGGAAAACGACGTTCTTTAAAGTACCCTCAACTCAGTTTGGAAAAATCCCAGCCGGAACCCCTAACCCCACCCCCGCACCCCATCCCCGCCCCGTTCTAGACCCTCTAAACTCCCCTGGTCCCAGCTGGGATCGGTTCTCCAGCCTCCATCTGATCCGTGTCTCCTGGACTTGTGAGCGGCATGCTTACGAGGCAAACGTTGCGGAGAGGCTGGGGGGCGCGTAAGGAGCCCCGGCGCCCCCCAGACCTTCGGCTGCGCAGTCGCAGTGGAGGCCGCGCCAGCTACTGGGCTCCGGGAACCTAGGCGTCCGCGCGCGCATGCAGACTCGCCTGCGCGCTGCGTGCCCCGCTCTGCCCGGATCTGTACTCGCACCTCGGACACCCTGCTCCCAGGACGCTCCTCGCTTCCAGCCTCCCACTTTGTACCTTGGGATCCCCAGGAGCCCCACGCCTGAGACCCCATGCTCTGTGCCTTCCGTCCCACGGGACCTCCACATCTACTCTGCCACGCGCTTCAAGTACCCCATGTTCTGTGAACTCTGCACCTGGACGCCCCACCTTCTGTGCACCCGGTGCTAGAGAGCCCGCATGCCCAGGGTGCCCCATGCATAGGGCACCCCGTGTTCTCCTTCTGGGACCCAACATTCTGTACGCCTAGCACCTCCACATCCCAGCGCCAGACACAGTTGGGCTCTCCCGTGCCCTGTCTGTCCGCTCTGTGCCTTCCATGTATTGTGCCCACTGCCTCGGTTGGGACCCCGGCCTCAGCGTCCCGAAGCCTCTGCTTCGCCCCAGCGCTCAGCTTCCCCTTGCCTCAGGCCCCGCGCCCTCGTTCCCTGGTGCCCTGCCTCAGGCTCCTGGACAGGTCAGGGCAACACCAGACATCCACTGCCCATCAGGCGCCCCCAGCCTGGCCTTTCCCAGAGTCCACTCGGTATGGGATGCACGACCCTGCTGTTCATTTCCATTTACACCTCAAACACAGTGCGCACTTTATGTGCCCTTACCTGCCAGGCGCGGTGTGATTCGTTGAGGATGTGCTTCCAGTGCACAGAGAACAAGACAGGAAGGTTTCTCGGGTGCTCCCTTCGTCATGGAGAAGATGGACACAGACCGTGTGATGGAATGAGACCCGGAAAGTCAGCAGGTGCCGGGGAGTGGAGGATGGACCCATCCAAGCCTCGAGGTGTGGGTGGAGTTTTGTGTGTCGCTGGCCTTTCAAGAGGCTCCCTGTACCCTCATCATGGGCAACTTCTTTTATTTATTTATTTATATTTGTATTCACCATGTTGGCCAGACTGGCCTCAAACTCTTGACCTCAAATGATCCGCCTGCCTCAGCCTCCCAGAGTGCTGGGATTACAGGCATCAGCCACTGTGCCCGGCCCCAACTGTGGTCTTTGCAAAGCGGGTGGGGAGCACTGAGTCAGCCAACAAACGTTTATTGAGCACTTACTGTGTGCCAGGCACTGGGCTAGGTGCTGGGGACTCAGCAGTGGACAAGGTATCTGTCCTCTGAGGCTAACATTCTAACTGTGAAAACACAATAGATCAGACAAATAAATAAAAGATACAGGATGGGGGCCAGACACAGTGGCTCATGCCTGTAATTCCAGCACTTTGGGAGGCCAAGGCGGGTGGATCACAAGGTCAGGAGTTCGAGACCATCCTGGCTAACACAGTGAAACCCCATCTCCACTAAAACTACAAAAAATTAGCTGGGTGGCACATGCCTGTAATCCCAGCTACTCAGGAGGCTGGGGCAGGAGAATAGCTTGAACCCGGAGGTGGAGGTTGTAGTGAGCCAAGATTGTGCCACTGCATTCCAGCCTGGGCGACAGAGCAAGACTCTGTCTCAAAAAAAAAAAAAAAAAAAAAAGATACAGGACATCAGGAAGAAAGAGAGGGTATGGTGGTGGCTGCAATTTTATTTTTATTTTATTTACTTATTTAGAGACAGGGTCTCACTCTGTCTCAAAAAAAAAAAAAAAATGTAGTTAGGTTCTGAGCTAGGTCCCAGAATTGGACTGTGAGGATAGGGTGGGAGCGGGGAATAATTCCAACTGTGGTCTTTTTCTTTTCTCTCTCTGTCGTCCAGACTGGAGTGCAGTGATGCAATCTCAGCTCCCTGCAACCTCCGTCTCCCATGTTTAAGCACTTCTCCTGCCCCTCAGTCTCCTAAGTAACTGGGACTGCAGGTGTGTACCACCATGCCCAGCTCATTTGTGCATTTTTGTAGAGACAGGGTTTCATTATGTTGCCCACGTGCGTCTCAGACTCCAGGCTCAAGCAATCCTCCCTCCTGGGTCTCCCAAAATCCTGACATCACAGGCACGAGCCACTGTGCTTGGCCAGATAGGACTATTTGAAAGGCATGAGGGCTAGCATGCTGGGAGGCCAGGGAAAGGGTCTAGATTATATTCCCAGTGATACTAGGAACCCCAAGAGGGCTTTCAGGAGTGAATGGCATGATCTCATATGTTTAAAAGATTACAGGGCTGGGCTTGGTGGTGTGACCTTGTCTCCCAGCTGAGGCGGGAGGATTCACGAACACAGGGCTTCTAGGACTTCTGGGAGGTAGTGTGCTATGACCATCGGTGGGAATGTAGTCACCCGCTGGGAGCAGGGGACCACCAGGTTGCCAAAGGAAGAGTCAGCTGGCCCAGGTTGGAAACAGAGCAGGTCAAAACTCTTGTGTTGATCAGTAGTGGAATCAAATCTGTGAATAGCCACTGTGCTTCAGCCTGGGCAACAGAGCGAGACCCTGTCTCTGAAACAAAATGTTAAATAAACATAAAAATAAAAGGTTATAGTAGCGCTTCCTCAGTAAGCGTAACACGGAATTACTGTATGAGGCAGGGCGCAGTGGCTCAAGCCCGTAATCCCAGCACTTTGGGAGGCCAAGATGGGAGGTTCGCTTGAGTCTGGGAGTTCAAGACCAGCTTGGGCAACATTTTTGTTGAGACAGGGTCTTGCTGTGTCACCCAGGCTGGAGTGTCGCCCAGGCTGGAGTGCAGTGGTGTGATCTATATGGTTTCTACAAAAAATATAAACAGCTGGGCATGGTGGCTTGCACCTGTAGTCCCAGCCACTCAGGATGGGAGGCTGAGGAGAGAGGATCACTTGTGCCTGGGAGGTTGAGGCTGCAGTGAGCTATGATTGCACCACTGCACTCCAGCCTGGGTGACAGAGCAAGACCCTATCTCAAAAAAAAAAAAAAAATTGCCGTATGATTCAGCAATTTCTCTCCTAGGTTTAACTGAAAGAATTGCAAGTAGTGTCTTAAACAAATACTTGTATGTGGATGTTCCTAGCAGCACTACTCACCACAGTCAAAAAGTGGAAAGGCCAGGCACAATGGCTCACGCCTGTAATCCCAGCATTTTTGGAGGCCAAGGCAGGAGGATCATGAGGTCAAGAGATCGAGACCATCCTGGCCAACATGGCGAAACCCCATCTCTACTAAAAATACAAAAGTTAGCTGGGTGTGGTGGTGCGAGCCATCCTTAGTCTCAGCTACTCGGGAGGAGACTGAGGCAGGAGAATTGCTTCAGAGGCAGAGGTTTCAGTAAGCTGAGATTGTGCCACTGCACTCCAGCCTGGTGACAGAGCAAGACTCCATCTCAAAAATAAACAAACAAATAAATGCTAGGGGCCAGGCACGGTGGCTCACCCTGTAATCCCAGCACTTTGGGAGACAGAGGCTGGCGGATCACTTGAGACTAAGAGTTTCAGACCAGCCTGGCCAATGTAGTGAAACCCTATCTCTACTAAAAATAAAATTAGCTGGGCTTAATGGCACATGCCTGTAGTCCCAGCTACTCAGGGAGGCTGAGGCAGGAGAATCACTTGAACCCAGGGGCAGAGGTTGCAGTGAGTCGAGATTGCATCACTGCCCTCCAGTCTGGGCAATAGAGTGAGAAACCATCCAAGAAAGAAAGAGAAGAAAGAAAGAGAAAGAAAGGAAGAAGAGAAACAGAGAAGATGCTAGGAATGCTGGTGTGCTCCTGTAGTCCCAGCTACCGTGGAGGCTGAAGTGGGAGGATCACTTGAGCCTGGGAGTTAGAGGCTGCCGTGAGCTACGATCACAACACTGCACTCCAGTCTGGATGACTGAGCGAGACCCCAATCTTTAAAAAAAAAAAAAAGAGTTTTTCACTTTTTGAGACATGAGCCCAGGATTTCAAGACAAGCCTGGGCAGCATAGCGGCTTTGTCTCTAATTAAATACATTATATAGGTGATTTGAGCCAGGAGATTCGGGCGGTGATCACCACTATCGTCCAGGTGAGAGGCAGGTGATGGAGGCCCAGAACAGAATGCTAGGGGAAAAACGTTAGGTTTGGGGTGAGTCTTAGGGGCAGAGTCCACAGGATCCCTTACTCGGTACCCCCCTTGAACTCTGCTCATAAGTTACCTCCTTACCACTCTATTGAAAATGCAAAACACAAAAATTAGCCGGGCATGGTGGCGCACACCTGTAATCCCAGCAACTCAGGAGGCTGAGGCACAAGAATCGCTTGAACCTGGGAGGTGGAGGTTGCAGTGAGCCATGCTAATGCTTCTGCACTCCAGTCTGGGCAACAGAGTGAGACTCGGTCTCAAAAAAAAAAAAAAAAGAAAAGAAAAAAAGAGCCAGGCGCGGTGGCTCAAACCTGTAATCCCAGCACTTTGGGAGGCCGAGGCGGGTGGATCACGAGGTCAAGAGATCGAGACCATCCTGGTCAACATGGTGAAACCCCGTCTCTACTAAAAATACAAAAAATTAGCTGGGCACGGTGGCGCGTGCCTGTAATCCCAGCTACTCAGGAGGCTGAGGAAGGAGAATTGCCTGAGCCCAGGAGGCGGAGGTTGCCGTGAGCGAAGATCGTGCCATTGCACTCCAGCCTGGGCAACAAGAGCGAAACTCCATCTCAAAAAAGAAAAAGAAAACTGCAAACACCCCCACCCTCCACACTTCCTTGATCCCTTCTCTCCTTTATCTCTCTCCAGCCCCAGAGATAGGGGTCTCACTAGTTGCCCGGGCTGGTCTCGAACTCCTGGTCCCCACAGCATATTCTGATCTATTTTCGTTTTCGTTCATTTATCTATCTCCCTCACTAGAATACCAACTCTCCCAGACAACGGATGTTTGTTTCTTGTTCACTGCTGTCTATCCGGAGCCTAGGACCCACCTTGGAACATAGTAGGCGCTCAGGAGAAAGTGGGGGAGTGGAGGAAAGCGAGAATCCAGGAAGCCGCCGGGTTCCAGCTTGAGCAGCAGGCGGGCGTTAAAGTGGAGGCGGATTCCTAGTTAGGCACCAGCTGGAAGGGGGAGCCCGGCTGGGCTGCGCTTCCTTCCCCGGCCGCTAGGGGCCGCTACCCCGCTGCTCTGCGGCCACCAGGTGAGGGGGCCCCGCCCCTTCGCCGCAGGTGCGCGGGAGGGGCGGCCCGGGGAGGGAGGGCGGTGAAGAGCGCAGAGCTGGGGGGCTGTTGGGATGTGAGGGGACAAAGTGGGGGTGAAGGGAGAGAGCTGAGCGTGTTTGAGGTCGGGGCTGCTGAAAGGAAGGGAAAAATGCGTGGGGAGGTTGGGAGGTGTGAGAAGGTGAGGAGCCAGCCCGGAGTTTGGAGGAGAGGAGCGGAGGGTTGAGGGATGCGTGGGAAGATAGGTGAGCGGCTGGAGAGTCGGGAAAGTCCGGCTGGGGGAAGGCCTTGCCCTGGTGGCTCCACTGGAGGAAATTTGGACCATGCATGGAAAGGGCCGGGCCGACTGAAGGGGAGGGGTTGGTCTTTGGGGTTGAGGATCCCAGAGAGGAAGCCCTAAGCTTTGCTGGATTTGTACTTAGCCAGTGGGGTCTGGAGAGGCTGAGGGGTTTCTCAGACGCTGACCCCTCGGACCAGCAGCGGGGAGGGACTTCCCCACTGACGAGCGAGCTGTGCCTGGCAAGCTCACCCGAGGGGCCCAGCTAGCTTCTGCAGAACGTGTGGCAGGGAAGTGGCTTCTTCAACCTGGCACTGACTCCTCTTCTCTCTCTTTCATGCCCCATGGCCAGGATTCATTGTGTAATGAATTGAGTGGTGGGAAAACAGCAATGAATGAGACAGATCCAGTCCTGGCACTGGCCCAGAGGCTCAAAGGTTGCCCTGCCCTGGGGACGTGACAGGTAAACTGAGGCAGGGACCGGCTAGCTTTAGACAGCAGCCCTCCCGTAGTGATCTAGGCAGAGAGGACCACTCATAGGGAGGTTCTGAGGGTGTTACCAAGAAAAAAGCTGGCGGCCGGGTGTGGTGACTCATGCTTGTAATCCCAGGACTTTGGGAGGCCGAGGCAGGAGGATCACCTGAGGCCAGGAGTTTGGAACCAGCCCGACCAACAGAGAGAAACCTGTCTCTACTAAAAATACAAAATTAGCCGGGGGTGGTGGCGCCTGCCTGTAATCCCAGTTAGTTGAAAGGCGGAGGCAGAAGAATCGCTTGAACCTGGGAGGCAGAGGTTGTGGTGAGCTGAGATCGGGCCATTGCACTCCAGCCTGCGCAAAAAAAAGTAAAACTCCATCTGGAAAAAAAAAAAAAAAAAAAAGCCAGCAGGATCCAAGCTGCAGTAGTGTAACAGGGAGGGGTGGGGTCCGCAGCAATGCCTGCTGGGTCTAATGGGACCCTGTGTTTGGGATCGAGCTTGCAGGCTCTGTGGAATGGAAATAGGTTGGGAAGGGGTTGGGAACAGGAGTGAGGGGTTATAGGTGGGTCCTAGAGAGGTAGAGGTGACGGCCACGGGAAGGTAGATGGCTACTCCTAACCTTGCATGAGTTCATTTTAGGGGACACAAAGCCAAATGCTGAGCAGGGAATGACAATGCAGAAATTGGGCTGGGTGAGGTGGCTCACGCCTGTAATCCCAGCACTTTGGGAGGCAGGCGGATCACAAGGTCAGGAGTTTGAGACCAGCCTGACCAACATGGTGGAATCATGTCTTTACTAACTGTACAAACAATTAGCCGGGCATGGTGGTGTGCACCTGTAATCCCAGCTACTCGGGAGGCCGAGGCAGGAGAATCGCTTGAACCGGGAGGTGGAGGTTGAGGTGAGCGAAGATCACACCACTGTGCTCCATCCTGGACAACAGTGCGAGGCCCTGCTCCTGCCCCCAAAAAAGAAAGAAAATGCAGAAATTGGGCAGGTGCGGGGTGGTGGTGAAGGACAGGGTAGCTGAAGCTGCACCCCATTTTCTATGGGCAACCATTTGCAACCGCTCACTCCAGCTGTGCACTAGCATGTGGGAACTCAGGCTCGGTGTTGCCAGAACAGCTTCTTCAAGAGAAGCCAGAAACCATGGTTGTCGAGCAAAATTCCCTGAGCTTTAAATACCCCGGGAGGAATCTACAAAAGTTAAATTGCTGCAACCCAGCAACTCCATTCCTGGGTTGATTCCCAGTGGGAACGGGAGCTTAAGTTCACTTAAAGACACATCCATGGATGTGCCTAGCAGCTTCATTCATGATCGCCAGACACTAGACACCCCCTAAGTTGACAATCAACTGGCAAGTGGAAAATAAATAGGGGGACGTTCATATAACGGAATACAACACAGCAATGAAAAAGAAGAAACTACTAATGTATTCACAGCATGGATGAATCCCAGAGATGTAATGTTGGTAGGAGAAGCAAGACCCAAAGAGAATATCCCGAGTGATTCCATCTCCGTGTCATTCAAGGCCAGGCGGAAGTAACCTGTGAAGAGAGTCGGGGAAGCCCAGGGTTTCCTAACGTCGGCAGCATTCATTGATGTTTGTGGCTGGATGATTCTGCGTGGTGGGGACTGTCCTGTGCACTGTAGCATGCTGAGCAGAATCCCTGGCCTCCAGCCATTACGTACCAGCAGCACTCCCTAGTTGTGACAAATGTCTGTCGTGAGAGGCATAATCACCATCAGATGACAGCCACGGAACCGGGCACGGTGGCTCATGCTTGTAATCCCAGCAGTTTCGGAGGCCGAGGCAGTCGGGTCACCTAAGGTCAGGAGTTCAAGACCAGCCTGGCCAACAATGGTGAAACCCCGTCTCTACTAAAAATACAAAAATTAGCTGGGTGTGATGGCACAAACCTATAATCCCAGTTACTCAGGAGGCTAAGGCAGGAGAATTGCTTGAACCCAGGAGATGGAGGTTGCAGTGAGCCGAGACTGAGCCACTGCCCTCCAGCCTGGGCAACAGAGCAAGACCCTATCTCAAAAAAAAAAAAAAACAACAACACCTAGCCAGGCATAGTGGCGTGTGCTTATAGTCCCAGCTACTCCAGAGGCTGAGGCAGGAGAATCACTTGAACCCGGGAGGCAGAGGTTGCAATGAGCAAAGATCATGCCACTGCACTCCAGCCTGGGTGACACAGCAAGACTACATCTCAAAAAAAAAAAAGAGAGAGAGAGAGTTTTCTGGCTTACTGATGTTTTGAGGCAGACCACTTCCTGGAAGGTAGCCCAGGGAGCCTCCTGGAAAACTGAAATATTCTTCATCTTGAACTAGGTGGCAGTGACAAGGGTGAAATGTATCTCAAAAATCCACAGAGCTGAGCCTCTAAGATTTATGTGTTTCGCAATAAAAGCATTAACCCTACAACATGGATGACCCTTGAAAACATTTGGAGAAGTAAAAGAAGCCGGACACAGAGGGTCACATAGTGTATGACTTCCTTTACTTGAAATGCCCAGGACAGGTCAACCCACAGAGACAGAAACAGGGGCTGGAGAATGGGGAGTGGAGATTGACTGCTGATGGGGATAGGGCTTCTTCTGGGGGTGATGAAAATGTTCTGCAATTAGAGGGGATGGTTGCACAACCCTTTGAGTATACACAAGTCCAGTGAATTGTGCACTTTAAAATGTGCAATGAAGGCCGGGCACAGAGGCTCACGCCTGTAATCTCAGCACTTTGGGAGACCGAGGTGGGCAGATCACTTGAAGTCAGGAAATCGAGACTAGCCTGGCCAATATGGTGAAACCCTGTCTCTACTAATAATATAAAAATTAGCTGGGCATGGTGGCCCATGCCTGTAGTCCCAGTTACTCAGCAGGCTGAGGCAGGAGAATCGCTTGAACCTGGGAGGTGGAGGTTGCGGTGAGCCAAGATCCCGCCACTGCACTCCAGCCTGGGTGTTGCTACAAGATATCTCAAAAACCAAACAAAAACCAAAACCAAAAAAATGTACAATTAATCTTGGCTGGGTACAGTGGCTCATGCCCGTAATCCCAACACTTTTTGAGAAGCAGAGGCAGGAGGATCGCTTGAGCCCAGGAGTTCGAGACAAGCCTAGGCATCATTGTAAGACTCCAGCGCTACAAAAAAAAAAAATTTCTTTTGAGACCAAGTCTTGCTCTGTTGCCCAGGCTGGAGTACAGTGGTGTGATCTTGGCTCACTGCAACCTCCCCCTGCCAGGTTCAATCGATTCTCCTGGCTCAGCCTCCTGAGTAGCTGGGATTACAGGTGCCCACCACCACACCTGGCTGATTTTTGTATTTTTAGTAGAGACGGGGATTTCACCATGTTGGTCAGGCTGGTCTTGAACTCCCAACCTCAGGTGATCCGCGCCCGCCCCTCCTCCCCCGGCCTCCCAAAGTGCTGGGATTACAGGCAAGAGCCACCGCACCTGGCAAATTTTATCCCAAAAAGGATTTTTTTTTTTTTAAAGAAGGACTTAACCCATACAGGCCAAACAAACACATCTGGGCCAGATTGGCCAAAGGGCTGAGGTCATTTGGGAATGGAGGGAGAGAAAGGGGATGGAGCGGGATGGGGGGCGGGGCTGGCGGGAATTAAGCAACTTGGAGGCAAAAGAAAGTGTCTCGGCTCAGGGGGCTCAGGGGAGCCTCCCTCTTAACCCGACCTGTCAGCCCCGGAAAGAAATCAGCCAGGGTCGGAGGCCAGCCAGCGAACTGTGGAAGGAAGTGCAGAGTTCTGACGGGTGAGGGAGAAATGACAACTCCGAGACCTGGCCCGGTGTGACATCCTGGCAGTGGCGTGATGAAGTGTTTTTGCAAGCTTGCAGGGAAAGTGGGGGTGCTCACCCGAGTTCTTCTGCAGTGTGAAGAGAGATAGATTCTGCCTCCCTGGAAACAGAGGGCAGACGGGGGAGGGGGCGCATTTGCATCTACACATTCCTCCTAGCAGGAAAACCATTCCCACGGGTGCAAGGAAAAGAAAGGATTTGGAGCATCTGGGGGCACAGCTGAGGGTGCAGGATCTGAGTCTCCACTGGCTTCAGAAAACTGAATGAGGCCAGGTGTGGTGGCTCACGCCTGTAATCCCAGCACTCAGGGAGGCCAAGGCAGGCAGATCACTGGACATCAGGAGTTTGAGACCAGCCTGGCCAACATAGTGAATCCCGGTCTCTAATAAAAATACAAAAATTAGCTGGGCATGGTGGTGTATGCCTGTAATCCCAGCTACTAGCCAGGCTGGAGTGCAGTGGCTCTATCTGAGCTCCCTGCAACCTCCTCCTCCTGGGCTCAAGCCATCCTCCCACCTCAGCCTCCCCAAGAGCATCTGGGACTACAGGTGCGCGCCACCACGCCCAGCTAATTTTTGAATTTTCCTAGAGATGGGGTTTCGCCATGTTGCCCAGGCTGGTCTTGAACTCATGAGTTCAAGCCATCAGCCCACCTCGGCCGCCCAAATTGTTGGGATTACAGGCGTGTGACACCAGGCCCGGCTGCTTTTTGCATTTTTGGTGGAGACAGGGTATTGCCATGTTGGCCAGGCTAGTCTCGAACTCCTGACTTGCAGTGATCCACCTGCCTCAGCCTCCCAAAGTGCTGGGATTCCAGACTTGAGCCACCGTGCCCGGCCCGTTGTTCTCATCTTTGCGTCCATGTGTGCTCAGTGTTTAGCTACCACTTCTAAGTGAGCACATGCAGTATTTGGTTTTCTTTTCCTGCACTAGCTGGCTTGGGAGAATGGCCCCCACCTCCATCCATGTTGCTGCAAAGGACATGATCTCACGCATTTTTGTTTGTTTGTTTTGAGGCAAAATTTCATTGTCACCAGGCTGGACTGCAGTGTTGCCATCTCTGCTCACTGCAACCTCTGCCTCCCAGGTTCAAGTAATTCTCCTGCCTCAGCCTCTGGAGTAGCTGGGACTACAGGCACCTGCCACCACACCCAGCCAATTTTCAGATTTTTTTTGTAGAGACAGGGTTTTGCCACGCTAGCCAGGCTGGTATTGAACTCCTGGCCTCAAGTGATCCACTTGCCTTGGCCTTTCAAAGTGCTAAGATTACAGGCACGAACCAAAATGCCCGGCCTCCTTCTTTTTTAATGGCTGCATAGTATTCCATGGTCCATATGGACCACATTTTCTTTATCCAATCCTCCACGGATGGGCGCCTCAGCTGATTCCATGTCTTTGCTATTGTGAATAATGCTGCGATGAACATATATGTGGGTGCATTTTTATAGTAGAACAATTTTTATTCCTCTGAGTATATATCCAGTAATGAGATTGCTGGGTCAAATAGTACTATTTTAAATTCGTTGAGAAATCTCCAAAATGTCATGCTCTATTATAAGGGCAACAATCCCACCCATGAGAACGGGGCCCTCCTGGCGTAATCACATCCCAGGAGCCCCAACTCTTCCAACATACGGATTTGGAAGGGACACAGACATTCAAACCACAGCTGTGACCTTATTTGGACAAAGGGTTTTTGCAGATGTAATTAGTTAAAGATTTTGCGATGAGATCACCCTGGATTAGGATGGCCCGAAATCCAATGATAAATGACCTTAGAAGAGAAGGGGGGCAGACATGAGGAGCAGGCAAAGGGAAGACAGAGGCAGGGCCAAGATAGCCAGGAGCAAGGAACCATCAGAGGCTGGAAGAAAGAGCGAATCCCCGCCTAGTGCCCTCAGAGGGACTGCAAGCCTGTGCGCCCTGATTGCGACCTCCGGCCTCCGGAATGCTGAAATCATAAATTCTTGTTTCTAGCCACCTAGTTTATGGTAATGGATTTCAGCAGCCCCAGGAAATGAACACAGGCCCTGATATCCAATTCCACAAACACTTGATAGAGCGTTTGGAGGGGACTGTGGTATAGTGTCGGGAGGAGGGAAACTTGAAAATGGGGAGTGTTGAGAAGCAGATGGGCAGTGAGGTGGAGGACCGATCAGAGAGCCTCTTTTTTTTATTTTTGAGACAGAGTCTCGCTCTGTTGCCCAGCCTGGAGTGCAGTGGTGCTCACTGCAAACGTCACTCCCCTGGGTTCAAGAGATTCTCCTGCCTCAGCCTCCTGAGTAGCTGGGATTACAGGCGCGTGCCACTACACCCAGCTAATTTTTGTATTTTTAGTAGAGATGGGATTTCACCATATTGGCCAGGCTGATCTTGAACTCCTGACCTCGTGATCCACCTGCCTTGGCCTCCCAAAGTGCTGGGATTACAGCTATAAGCCACCTCGCCTGGACTTTTTTTTTTTTGAGACAGAGTTTTGCTCTGTCACCCAGGCTGGAGTGCAGTGGCTTAATCTCAGCTCACTGCAACCTCCACCTCCCAGGTTCAAGCAATTCTCCTGCCTCAGCCTCCAGAATAGCTGGGATTACAGGCACCCACCACCACGCCCAGCTAATTTTTAGTAGAGATGGGGTTTCCTGACCTCATGATTCGCCTGCCTTGGCCTCCCAAAGTGCTGGGATTACAGGCATGAGCCACCGTTTTTTGCTTTTTTTGTTTTTTTTTTTTTTAAGACAGGGCCTCTCTCCATCACCCAGGCTAGAATGCAGTGGTGCAGTCAACCTCCTGATTTCACATGATCCTCCTGCCTCAGCCTCCCGAGTAGCTGGGACTGCAGGCACATGCTACATGCGTGACTATTTATTTATTTATTTATTTTCTGTAGAGATGGGGTGTCACTGTGTTGCCCAGGCCGGTCTTGAACTCCTGGCTTCAAGTGATCCTCCTGTCTTGGCCTCCCAAAGTGCTGAGGGTATAGGTGTGAACCACCACACCTGGCCTGGGGAAACTCTTTATAGCAGAGGCAATGACTCGGAACTGAGCCTGGAGCAGGCCACAAACCTACAAGGGACAGACAGTATAATGTAAACACGCAAAGAAGCCAAGTTAAAAAGACTGACTACACCAGCAATGGAACTTCAGTGTCAGGGAGACAGGAAGGAGGGGTGGGGACTGTGGCAAATAATGATAAGAATGGGTAACATTTATCAGCACTCGATGAGTCTTTCCTTATATGGCATGAACTCATTTGTTTTTTGCTTTTTTTTTTAATTCTGAGATGGAATCTTGCTCTGTCAGGCTGGAATGCAGTGGCGCAGTCTTAGCTCATTGCAACCTCTGCCTCCCAAGTTCAAGCGATTCTCCTGCCTCAGCCTCCCGAGTAGCTGGGATTACAAATGTGTGCTACCACTCCTGGCTAATTTTGCATTTTTAGTGGCGATGGGGTTCGCCATCTTGGCCAGGCTAGTCTCGAATTCCTGACCTCAGGTGATCTGCCCGCCTGGGCCTCCCAAAGTGCTGAGATTATAGGCGTGAGTCACCTCGCTCGGCCAAGGTTTTGTCTTATGGGAAGCCAGGCATCCAGATTTTTATTTAAAAAAAAAAAAATTACC
This sequence comes from Callithrix jacchus, assembly GCF_049354715.1. Lineage (NCBI taxonomy): Eukaryota > Metazoa > Chordata > Mammalia > Primates > Cebidae > Callithrix > Callithrix jacchus. Next base: position 13,008,428 of record NC_133523.1, read on the forward strand.
CAAGGCCGGGCACTGGTGACTCAGGCCTGTAATCTCAGCACTGGGTTGCCAAGGCAGGCGAATCACTTGTGGTCAAGAGCTTGAGACCAGCCTGAACAACATAATGAAACCCCATCTCTCCTAAAAGTAGAAAAAAATTAGCTGGGCATGGTGGCCTTCACCTGTAATCCCAGCTACTTGGGAGGCTGAGGCAGGAGAATTGCTTGAACTGGGGAGGTGGAGGTTGCAGTGAGCAGAGATCGTGCCACTGGATTCCAGCCTGGGTGACAGAGCGAGACTCCATCTAAAAAACAACGACGACAACAAAACAGCCTATATTTAAAAGCTAGCAGGTCATTACAAAATGTTTTGAAACCCTGCATGGACCAAATCAATTACATCTGTGGGCTGGATTCAGCTCTGGGTGGACACAGAGGGAGGGGCAGGGCATGTGGTGAGGGCGATGCAAAGCATCATGGGTGAGTTGGGGACCACATGGGCCAGGGTTTTGACGAGGTGGTGCCCAGGCAGGGGCAGGTGCCGGCATGTTTGCGGGGGCTGGGGCTGGGGCTGGAGGCGGTGCTCTAAACTGAACAGGTGTTTAGGTCTAGGTTGGAAAGGACCTTTGGAGCCACGCTAACATTTTTCAATTTTGAAGAAGTCAGTGATGGCTTTGAAACAGCTGAATGACTCAGTCATGCCTGCCTGTCCCCATCCCCCAATCCCAAACCCAGAAAGCTATGAATCCGGCTTTCTTGAGGGGTGGGGGGACCGTAGATCCATCCATGAAGGAAACAAATGAAACAGTCCCCGTCTTCCAGCGCGCTCCACAGCCTGGCGGGAAGTGGGGGAAGGCGTCCTTAGTAAGGTTAGGACATGATGGCAGGCGTGATGGTGGGACGGTGGCAGAGGGTTGGTGGCTGTCTGCAGATAGGGGAGCCACTGCTATGTGTTCTAGCGCTGAGGATGCAACAGCGGAAGTACAGACATGGCCCTGCCTTCAAGGAAAAAGAGCGTGAAGGAGGAAGGAAATAAGGAGAGACGGTAATTCCGGGGCTGATGACAAAATGTAAAAATTTAAAGCGGAGGATGGGGGTGGGGTTCAGTTCCGGCAGCCTACCGGCCCCCGGAGAAGAGCAGGTGGGCAGGAGGATGGAGGATGGGGAGCGGGGGTCCTCAGTGGCTCACAAGCCACCCCTTGCCCCCTGGGACCCGGTAGCCTGGCTGGGCCTCCGTCTCCCCAGAATCACCCTATCACACCCAGAACAAACCCACGGCTGACATAGATTCCTGACTCCGAGCCCAAGCAAGGGGGAGAAAGGGGAGGAAAAAAACACCCATCTGTTCTTCCTCTGATGGAATGTGATTTTTCACCCAGTGCTTAAACCCCGAGCTTCTCCTCCCATTTCCTCTCGGCAGCAGCCGCGATGCGATATAAATCGCTGTAAATGGGTTTTCCCGGCCGGTTGCCGTGTTGTTTTAATAATGGTTCATTTTCTGCCTGGGGGGAAAAATAGTTCATGAAGAAATTGAGGAGGGGGGTTTCATTTTGTGTGTGTGTGAGATTGTGTGTGTGTATGTGTGTATCCCGTTGCCTGAGAGAAGATTCTGGAATATTCCACTGGGACACCAAGTGACCTGTCCAGGTGGGGAATTGCTGATCAGAGAACCAGTGCATGGCTTTTCCCCTTTGCCTGGGAAAGGGATTTATTTTCTTTTTCGAGACTGAGTCTTCCACTATTGCCCAGGCTGGAGCTCGGCTCACCGCAATCTCCGCCTCTCGGGTTTAAGCGATTTTCCTGCCTCAGCCTCCCAAGCAGCTGGGATTACAGGTGCCTCCCACCATACCCGGATAATTTTTGTATTTTTAGTAGGGATGGGGCTTCGCCATGTTGGTCAGGCTCATCTCAAACTCCTAACCTCAAGTGATCCGCCCGCCTTGGCCTCCCAAAGTGCTGGGATTCGGGCGTGAGTCGCCTTGCCTGGCCAAAAGGAATTCATTTGCAAACCTCCTGGGAGCATTTATTAAGCACCTACTATGTGCCGTGCCTGACTAGGTGCATGGATATGTAAATGAGTAAGTCTCCCAGGCCCTGACCTCCCCACGGACTGACTTTCTAGAAGCAGAGAAAGCAACATTAAGACATCGTTCTGCCAAACTAGGTAATTACAACTGTGGAAACCTCTCTGAGAGTGTGGAGTGTCATGGGAACGGAAAATGGATCTTGGCAGGGCTGGGTATGGTGGCTCACAAGGACAATCCCAGCACTTGGGGAGACTGAGGCAGGAGGATTGCTTGAGGCCAGGAGTTTGAGACCAGCCCAGAGAACATAGTGAGAATAACAACTCTAAAAAAAAATTTTTTAATTAGGTGGGTGTGATGGCACATGCCTTGTAGTCTTAGAGGGAGGCTGAAGCAAGAGGATCACATGGACCTAAGAATTTAAGGCTGCAGTGAGCTATGATCATGCCACTGTACTCCAGCCTGGGCCACAGAGCAAGATCCTATCTCAATAAAGAAAAGGCAGCCAGGCGTGGTGGCTGACGTCTGCAATCCCAGCACGTTGGGAGGCTGAAGTGTGTAGATCACTTGAGGTCAGGAGTTCAAGACCAGCCTGGCCAACATGGTGAAACCCCATCTCTACCAAAAATACAAAACTTAGCTGGTGTGGTGGTGCACACCTGTAATCTCAGCTACTCAGGAGGTGGAGGCAGGAGTATTGCTCGAATCCGGAAGGCGATAGTTGCAGTGAGCTGAGATTGTGCCACCGCATTCCAGCCTGGGCCACAGAGTGAGACTCCGTCTCAAAAAAAAAGAAAAGAAAAGGAAAGAGAAGAAAAGAAAAGAAAAAATAGATCCTGGCATAATCCAAGCCCCCTTCAGAAGGGGAAACCTGGCTGCTACTTAAACCTCCACCTCCCAAGTTCAAGCTATTCTTCTGCCTCAGCATCTTGAGTAGCTGGGATTACAGGCACACGCCAGAGTGAGGCAGCGGGAGTTGTGGGAGGGAACGCCAGTTGGACAGAGAGACTTCCTGGGCAAACTTATGGAGTTTTTTTGTTTGTTTTGTTTTTGTTTTTTTGAGACAGAGTCTCACTCTGTCACCAGGCTGGAGTGCAGTGGTACAATCTCAGCTCACTGCAACTTCTGCCTCCCGGATTCAAGCAATTCCCCTGCCTCAGCCTCCCGAGTAGCTGGTACTAGAGGCGTTTGCCACCACGTCCGGCTAATTTTTTGTGTTTTAGTAGAGACAGGATTTTACCATGTTGGCCAGGATGGTCTTGATCTCATGACCTTGTGATCTGCCCGCCTCAGCCTCACAAAGTGCTGGCATTACAGGCGTGAGCCAGCACACCTAGCCTACTTCTGGAGGTTTGAAAGGGTGCGCTGCAGGCTCTGACCTGGGAGAATGGTCATGGAGCTGAGGACATTCGGGGGCAGGGGGCGGGAGATGCTGGGTTGGTGGTTCGTGGAGCTGAGGATATTCGGGGGCAGGGGGCGGGAGATGCTGGGGTCCTAGGGAATGGCGTGGGGAGTGGCCAGAGACTTGAGCACTTTTTCTTGTTCCTGAGCAGAGACCATTCCTCCTGCATTGAGACTTCCTTTTTCGAGACAGTCTCTCTCTGCACCCAGGCTGGAGTGCAGTGGCATGATCTCAGCTCACTGCAACCTCCGCCTCCCGGGTTCAAGCGATTCTCCCACCTCAGCCTGGCGCCTGGACACAAAGCAAGACTCTGTCTCCAAAAAAAAAAAAATTCTCAGCAGCTCAGATTTAGAAAATGATAAAAATAAAAAAAAAATACAGTACAACAAATACAGTACATAGAATGTACACTCTATTAGTTATTATGTAATCTAGAGATGATTTAAAATATACGGAAGGGGCGGGGCGTGGAGACTTACACCTGTATCCCAGAACTTTGGAAGGCTGACGCGGGCGGATCACTTGAGGCCAGGAGTTTGAGACCAGCTTGGCCAACATGGTGAAACCCCGTCTCTACTAAAAATACAAAAAAAGTAGCCAGGCATGGTGGCATGTGCCTGTAATCCTCGCTACTTGGGAGGCTGAGCACTGATAATGGCTTGACCCCAGAAGGTTGATGTTGCAGTGAGCCAAGATCGAGCCACCGCACTCTAGCTTGGGCGACAGAGTGAGACTCCACCTCAAAAAAAATTCATCAATAAAAATAAATGTCACCTACACGCAACAGCGCCCAATGGCATCCCTACCTCTCACCTCGCTGCTCACCTTCACCTGCCCCACATGTTTCTGCTAGAAACCCAGTGGGCACACCCAGGTGTGATGCCTGAAACAGACTCTTCACTGCACTCCAGACCTGTGTCCTCCTCTGTCCTCCCCAACTCAGTTAAGATACATCATTGTCATGGCCAGGCGCGGTGGCTCAAGCCTGTAATCCCAGCACTTTGGGAGGCCGAGGCGGTTGGATCACGAGGTCAAGAGATCGAGACCATCCTGGTCAACATGGTGAAACCCCATCTCTACTAAAAATACAAAAAATTAGCTGGGCATGGTGGTGCGTGCCTGTAATCCCAGCTACTCAGGAGGCTGAGGCAGGAGAATTGCCTGAACCCAGGAGACGGAGGTTGCGGTGAGCCGAGATCGCGCCATTGCACTCCAGCCTGGGTAACAAGAGTGAAACTCTGTCTCAAAAAAAAAAAAAAAATACATCATTGTCCTCTGTTGGTGCAGGAGATGGAATAGTGTCTTCCTCCACTCACAAAATTCATGTTTACCTGGAGCCTCAGACCATGACCATTGTCGGAACTAGCATCTTTGCAGATGTCATTAGTTAACTTAAATCGAGCTCTTACTAGGCTAGCACCGTGGCTTGAGCCTGTAATCCCAGCTACGCAGGAGGCTGAAGTAGGAGGATCACTTGAGGCCAGGGGTTTGATACCAGCCTGGGCGACAGAGTGAAATCTTGTCTCTACAAAAAAAAAATTTTTTGTTTTAGAGACATAATCTCACTCTGTTGCCCAGGCTGAAGTGCAGTGGCACAATCTCTACTCACTGCAATCTCCACCTCTCAGGGTCAAGCGATTCTCCTGCCTCAGGCTCTCAAGTACCTAGGATTCCATTACAGGGGTGCCCCACCATGCCCAGCTAATTTTTGTATTTTTAGTGGAGACAGGGTTTCACCATGTTGGCCAGGCTGGTCTTGAACTCCTGACCTCAAATGATCCCCCCACCTCAGCCTCCCAAAGTGCTGGAATTACAGGCATGAGCCACTGCGCCCGGCCAAAAGTTTAAAAAATTAGCTAGGTATATGGCTACTTAGGAGGCCAAGGTGGGAGGACTGCTTGAGCCCAAAAATGGAGGCTGCAGAGAGCCATGATTGTGTCATGCGCTCCAGCCTCGGTGACAGAGTGAGACCCTGTCTCTGAAAAAATAACAATAATAGGCTGGGCACAGTTGCTCACACTGTAATCCCAGCACTTTGGGAGGCTGAGGCGGGTAGATCAGGAGATCAGGAGTTTGAGACCAGCCTGACCAACATGGTGAAACCCTGTCTCTACTAAAAATACAAACATTAGCCGGGCATGGTGGCCTGTGCCTGTAATCCCAGCTACTCGGGAGGCTGAGGCAGGAGAACTGCCTGAACCTGGGAGGCGGAGGTTGCAGTGAGCTGAAATTGTGCCACTGCACTCCAGCCTGGTGACAGAGCAAGACTCCATCTCAAAAAAAAAAAAAAAAAAAGTCTTACTGGACCAGAGTGAACCCTAAATCCAATGACAAGTATCCATCAGAGTCACTTGGTGGCTTTGCTCTGGTGCCTGCTGGCAGCCAGAAGTTCTGGAGCATTCAAGATCTAAGAAGAGGAGAGGACACAGTCACACAGACCACAGAGACAGAGATCGGAGTTGGGGAACACCAAGCATTACAGGCAGCTACCAAACTCCAGGAGGCAGGCAAGGAAGGGTTCCTCCCCAGACCCCCCAAAGGGAGCCCAGCCCTGCCAACACCTTGACTTGGGACTTCCAGCATCCGGAACTGTAAGAGAATAACAAACTTATGTTGCTTCCAGCCACCCAGTTTGTGGCACGTAGTTTTCTAGCAGCACTAAAAAACGAATACAGCTGGATGCTTCAGAAGTGTACCTGAGACACTCTGATTCCAGTCCAAGTGGTTTACCTGGAAGGTCACTTCGGGGAGTGTTGGCAGGGGATGGAGGAGGTGAGGTGCAGAAAGGAGGGCAGCCAATAAATCATGTGGAAATGAGCTGGTTATCCTGGGATATCTAGGGCTTAACTCGTCTTGGACAAACGCTGAGCGTTATCTTACGCAAAGGGTGAGGGAGCTGGAGTATTTATCCTCCATTTTCCAGCCTTTGTTAGTCGAGGTATGCTAGCAGGGAAAATGACTTCTCCACAACTTCTGGCTGCCTGCAGGCACCAGAGCAAAGCCATCAGGCAAAGAGTCACCTACAAGTGACCTGTAGGTGCAGGTGGTGTGAAGCCGCTGGACTGCTGGGCACAGTGTGGGGACAACCTCTAAGATCGCCTTCCGTGTTCCAGCCCTTGCATTCATGCCCTGCCCTTGAGTGTGGGTGAGACTCTATGACTTGCGTCCTGCCCACAGAATGTGGCAAAATCAATGCAATGTCACTTCCAAAATTAGGTCCCCAAAAACCGTGTTTTTCATCTTGGGTGCTCTCCCTCTCTCTCTCTCTTTTTTTTTTTTGAGATGGTGTCTTGCTCAGTTGTCTAAGCTGAAGTGCAGTGGCGTGATCTCTGCTCACTGCAACCTCCGCCTCCCAGTTCAAGTTATTCTCCTGCCTCAGCCTCCCAAGTAGCTGGGATTACAGGCATGGGCCACCATGTCCAGCTCATTTTGTATTTTTTGTAGTGATGGGGTTTCACCATGTTGGTCAGGCTGGTCTCAAACTCCTGACCTCAGGCAACCTACCTGACTCAGCCTCCCAAAGTGCTGGGATTGCAGGTGTAAGCCACTGTGCCTGGCTGGATGCACTCCCTTTTTTGCCCTCTCTTCTGCTCACTCTGAGGGATGCCACCTGCCAGGCTGTGAGCTGCCCGTTAGAGAAGGTCACAAGGCCAGGAGCTAGAAGAGGCCTCTGACCAACAGCCAGTGGGCAACTGATCCTGCCAGCAACTTGTGAGCTTGAAAGTGGGTCCTCCCCAGTCGAGCCTTTGGATAAGATCATGGTCTCAGCCACCAACTTATTCTTTTTAATTGAAATGCATCCATGCCCATTTGCTTTTTGTTGTTGTTGTTACTTACTTACTTAATGAAAAAATAGGCCAGGCATCATGGCTCACACCTGTAATCCCAGGACTTTGGGAGACTGAGGTGGGCAGATCATGAGGTCAGGAGATTGAGACCACCCTGGCCAACATGATGAAACCTCGTCTCTATTAAAAACACAAAAATTAGCTGAGCGTGGTGGCACATGCCTGTAATCCCAGCTACTCGGGAGGCTGAGGCAAGAGAATCGCTTGAACCCAGGAGGCGTAGGTTGCAGGGAGCCAAGATCGCACCATTGCACTCCAGCCTGGAGACAGCTAGACTCCGTCTCAAAAAAAAAAAAAAAAAAAAAAAAAAAGAGATAGAGTCTCACTCAGCTGCCCAGGCTGGAGTACGGTGACGTGATGAATAACTCCTTGCAGTATCAAACAAACTCCTGGGCTCAAGTCATTCTTCCACCCAGTTTCCCAAGCAGCCGGGACTACAGGTGCATGCCACTACACCTGGCTAATGTTTTGTTTAGTTTTGTTTTGAGACCGAGTCTCACTCTGTTCACCTAGGCTGATCATGCAGTGGTGCGATCTCGGCTCACTACAACCTCCACCTACCGAGTTCAAGCGAGTCTCCTGCCTCAGCCTCCTGAGTAGCTGGGACTACAGACGTGTGCCACCACGTCCAGCTAGTTTTTGTATTTTTAGTAGAGATGGGGTTTTACCATGTTGGCCAGGCTGGTTTTCAACTTCTCACCTCAAGTAATCCGACTGCCGTGCCCTCCCAAAATACTGGGATTACAGAAGTAGGTCACTACACTGGACTAAAGTTTATTTAATTGACAAATTAAAATTGTACATATTTACGGTATATGACATGATGTGAAATGCGTATACATTTCAGAATGGCTAAATGGAGTGAATTAACATATACATTACCGCACATGCTTATTTTTGTGTGTGGTGAGAACACTTAAAACCTCTCAGTGATTTTCAAGTATACGATACACTGTTATTAGCTGTGGTTACCATACTGTACAAGACATCTCTGGACTGCATTCCTACTGTCTAACTGAAATTGTGTGGCCTTTGACTAACGTCTCCCCAGTCCTTCTCCTCCAGGCCCTGGTAACCACCGTTCTGCTCTTTGCTCCGATGCAGTCACCTTCTCACCTGTCATCTTTTTTTGTTTTGTTTTGTTTTTTGAGACAGAGTTTTGCTCTTGTTGCCCAAGCTGGAGTGCAGTGGCCTGATCTTAGCTCACGGCAACCTCCGCCTCCCGGGTTCAAGTGATCCTCCCACCTCAGCCTCCCCAGTAGCTGAAAGTACAAGTGTGCACCGCCATGCCCAGCTAATATTTCCATTTTTTTTTAAGATAAGAGTTTTGCTCTTGTTACCCAGGCTAGAGTGCAATGTCACAATCTTGGCTCACTGCAACCTCCACCACCCAGGTTTGAGATTCTCCTGCCTCAGCCTCCGGAGTAGCTGGGATTACAGGCACCCACCACCACACTCAGCTAATTTTTGTATTTTTAGTGGAGACAGGGTTTCACCATGTTGGCCAGGCTGGTCTTGAACTCCTGGGCTCAAGTGATACTCCTGCCTTGGCCTTCCAAAATGCTGGGACTAGTGGCAGGAGCCACTGTGCCCAGCTGTGTTGGAGCAATTTGTTACAGACCAATAGATAATTAGAAAAGCTGATTGCCGGCCAGATGCGGTGGCTCACCCCTGTAATCCCAGCACTTTGGGAGGCCAAGACGGGCAGATCGAGAGATCAGAAGATTGAGACCATCCCGGCCAACATGGTGAAACCCCATGTCTACTAAAAATACAAAAAAATTAGCTGGGTATGGTGGCACACGCTTATAGTCCCAGCTACTCGGGAGGCTGAGGCAGGAGAACTGCCTGAACCCAGAAGGCGGAGGTTGCAGTGAGCCACAGTGGAGGACAGTGCAAGACTCCGTCTCAAAAAAAAAAAAAAAAAAAAGAAACGCTGATTGCTACAGGGGTGGGGAAGGTATGGGAACAGTGGCTGGTAACCCATCTCCACCCCATCGCTGGGGCCTCCCCGCTTTCTGTCACCCTCCCACCCCATCCATTAGCCAGCCCTATCCATTCCAACTCCAAAACCCACCCAGAACCCACATCGCCTTCCCCACCTGCACTCCCACCAGCCTGGGGCAACTCATCCTTGTCTGTCATCTGAATTGAAGCAAAGGTCTCTCCTCCCTATCAATCTCTATCCGGGTGGATCTCCTCAGCCAACTTAGGCTTTTTTCTTCTTCAGAGACAGGGTCTCACTCCATTGCCCAGGAGGTAGTAAAGTGATGTGATCACACCTTATCGCAGCCTCAACCTCCTGAGCGTAAGCAAGTCCCGACTCAGCCTCCAGAGCTAGGACTACAGGTGCATGCCACTGCGCTCAGCTAATTTCTCTCTCCTTTTGAAATGGGGTCTCACTCTGTCATCCAGGTTGGAATACAGTGGTGTGATCCTGGCTCACTGCATCCTCCGTCTCTCGGGTTCAAGTGATTCTCCCGCTCAGCTTCCAGAGTAACTGGGATTACAGGTGTGCACCACCATGCCTGGCTAATTTTTGTGGTTTTAGTAGAGACGGGGTTTCACCATGTTGGCCAGGCTGGTCTCAATCTCTTGACCTCAGGGGATCCGCCTGCCTCAGCTTCCCAAAGTACTGGAATTACAGGCGTGAGCCACTGCACCCAGGCTTCAAGGCAAATTATTTCTAAACAATAGTATTAGCAGCATTTGTCTTATGACTCCTCAAAACATCTGTAGGCACATGCTATAATCAACCCATTTTCTAGATGTGGAAACAGACTGAGAGCGATCCAGTAGAATTTCAATTTCATTCATTCATTTTGAGACTGAGTCCCTCAGGTTGGAGTGCAGTGGCGAGATCTCAGCTCCCTGCAACCTCTGCCTCCCAGGTTCGAGTGATTCTCCTGCCTCAGCCTCTCATGTAGCTGGGATTACGAGCGAGCACCACCACACCCAATTTTTTTTTATTTTTAGTAGAGACGGGGTTTCACCATGTTGGCCAGGCTGCTGTCGAACTTCTGACCTCAGGTGATCCGCCCACCTTGGCCTCCAAAGTGCTGGGATTACAGGTGTGAGCCAGTCTCACTTTGTCACCCAGACTAGAGTGTAATGGCATGATCTCAGCTCACTGCAACCTCCGCCTCCCGGATTCAAGCCATTCTCCTGCCTCAGCCTCCTGAGTAGCTGGGACTACAGGTGCCCACCACCATACCCCGCTAATTTTTTTTTTTTTTTTTTTTGGAGACAGGATCTCACTCTGTTGCTCAGGCTGGAGTGCAGTGATCTCCACTCACTGCAACCTCCGGCTCCTGGGTTGAAGCAATTCTCTGCCTCAGCATCCCAAGTAGCTGGGATTACAGGCGCCTGCCACCACATCTGCCTACATTTTTGTATTTTTAGTAGAGACGGGGTTTCACCATGTCGGCCAGGCTGTTCTTGAACTCCTGACCTCAAGTGATCTACCCCCTCGGACTCCCAAAGTGCTGGGATCACAGGCATGAGCCACCACACCTGCCCTTTCTGTGGGGTTTTTGTTTTTTGTTTGGTTTTTTTTGGAGACTACAGGTGTAAGCCATTGTTCCTGGCTTTTTTTTTTTTTTTTTTTTTTTTTTTGAGACAGGGTCTCATTATGTTGCCCAGGCTGGTCTCGAACTCTTGGCCTAAAGCGACCCTCCTACCTTGGGCTCCTGAGTGGTTGGGATTACAGACTCTGGTAGGTTTTATTCCTATCCTCACTTTATAAATGAGGAAACTGAGGTTCGGAGAAGTTAAGTAACATGCCCAATGTCACACAGTGAATAACTGTGAAACTGCGATTTGAACCCAAGCCCTCGGATTCCAGAGCCTAAGACTGTGAGTTCAGGTAAGTAATACCATGTCAGCTGACAGATGGTGGTTAACAACATGAACCACTGGGCCCGGCAAGCTGGCTCACGCCTGTAATCCCAGCACTTTGGGAGGCCGAGGCAGGTGGATCACCTGAGGTCAGGAGTTTGAGACTAGCCTGGCCAACATGGTGAAACCCAATCTGTGCTAAAAAGAAAAACAAAAAACAAAAATTAGCCAGGCAGGGTGGCATATGCCTGTAATCCCAGTTACTCAGGAGGCTGAGGTGGGAGAACTGCTTGAACCCAGAAGTTGCAGTGAGCCAAGATCACAGCACTGTACTCTAGCCTGGGTGACAGAGTGAGACTCCACTTAAAAAAGAAAAAAAATGTTGGGCGCAATGGCTCACATCTGTAATCCCAGCACTTTGGGAGGCCGAGGTGGGTGGATCACCTGAGGTCAGGAGTTCGAGACCAGCATGGCCGACATGGTGAAACCCCATCTCTACTAAAAATACAAAAATTAGCTGAGTATGGTGGCGGGTGCCTGTAGTCCCAGCTACTCGGGAGGCTGAGGCAGGAGAATTGCTTGAATCTGGGAGGTGAGGGTTGCAGTGAGCCGAGATGGCGCCATCGCACTCCAGTCTGGGCAACAAAAGCGAAACTCTATCTCAAAAAACAAAGAAAGAAAAAAACCACACCAGGGACAATGAGTTGATGGGTGGGATGCTGATAGGTGGCCAGGGAAGTCCCTTCTTAGGAGATGACATTTGAGCAGAGGCCTGAATAAAGGGAGCACAGAGCTATGGGAATATTAAAGAGAACGGGCCAGGTGCGGTGGCTTTGGGAGGCCGAGGCGGGTGGATCACCTGAGGTCAGGAGTTCAAGACCAGCCTTCCCAACATGATGAAGCCCCATCTCTACTAAAGACACAAAAATTAGCTGGGCATGGTGGCCTGCGCCTGTAATCCCAGCTACTCAGGAGGCTGAGGCAGGAGAATCACTTGAACCTGGGAGGAGGTTGCAGTGAGCTGAGACTGCGCCACTGCACTCCAGCCTGCGCAATAGTGCAGGACTCTGTCTAAAAAAAAAAGATAAAATAAAAACAAAGAGAACAGCCAGTGGGAAGCCCCAGAAATGGGTGCACACTGTGTGTGTCTGGGGTGCACTGAGGGAGCCGTGTGGCTGAAGCAAAGTCTAGGGATTATTGCAGTCACTTTGCACATGTGACCTTCCACAATTATTCATAGAGCGACTCCTTCACAACAGTCTCATGACATAGGTTTGTGTAATTCTTCTCCCTTGACAAGCGGGGAAACTGAGGCTCGGGGTGACTGAGCTGTCAGAGGACACACAGCCAGAAAGCAGTGGAGCTCCCATCTAAACCCAGGTAGCCTCACCCCACTGCTGAACCCCAAGGGAAACAATGTAGGGAGCAAATGTCAGCAGGCTGGGAGGGCTGCCTGGAGGAGGTGGACGTCACCAGACCTGGGGGAGACCCTGAGGAGCAGGGAGGAAGAGAGGTGCCGCTGACCACCAAACAAAAGCATGTTTCTGGGGCGGTTCTTGGAAGGCAGATTTCCAGGCGCCTGCCCCCAACGTGGCCCAGCCTCCCGCTCCCCCAGGCCCTCTCTTCCTAGAGGGAAGGCGGCAAGAGGCGCTTCATTACCGCCTCTGAGGCCCCAGCAGCCCCGGGGGATGAAAAGGACCTAGGAGGGGAGCCGTCCTAATTTTGGCACACCTGGTAGGGGGCCCAGGGCACTGAAAGGGATTCAGCTGGGGCCGGCTGGGCAGGCCCGGTCATTGTTCCCGCTAGAACCGCGGTCCGGGCTTCAAATGCAAAACCGGGCTGGGGTGGGGGGTGCGCCGGTGGCCTCTGCTCTTCCTTTAATAGACCAAAGGACTCTGGCGGCTTAGCTCTTTTTCCTAATTTAAAGATATTTTCAGGCGTTTGGGAGCTCCCCTACGGCGAAGCAGGAAGGCTGGGAAGTGGGGGGCCTTGAAACTCTTTTCGAGGTTGTCCACGGATGATGGAGAAAAAGGCGGGGGGGGGGTGCTGAGGTGGGTCTGGGGCCGCGGGTGGGGCGCTGGGCAGGTAAGGAGACCCGTGTTGCGTTCTCGGCTGTCCTCTGCCCCAGTTTCCCTCTCTGGAACCTCTGCCGGGTTTCTGGAGCCGTCCCCAGCAGGTAGGACGGAAGCAGAGGTACCCAAACGGCAGTTTCTTCCCAAGGAGCTCTCTCGGGTCAACTCTGGAGGCCATCACTTGGGAGGCGGATGGAGGAGGCTTGATCCCTCTCAGCCTGGCAGCCGTGGTGCCAAGGCGGGAAGGAGGGTAAGGAGGCAAGCCAGTGGGGTGCAGCCGCCTCCATGCCAGAAGCTGGGGGCTCCCAGGATGGTCTCCTCGGCGGCTTGGTGCACGGGGAGCAGGAGCGAGAACCAGGGGCCCCGCTGGAGGGGGCCTGGGGCTAGGGGCAGTCTGGAGGGGTTGTCTTCCCTTCTCTCCTGGCCACGCTGCCCTCTCGGACCTTTTCTCCCCTTTCCTTCCCCTTTTGCTCCCCCCCAGGCCCCAGCGCCCCCCACTCCCAACCCCCCCCCGCCTGCTCTCCCGCCTCCCGCGTGCCACCTCCTCGGGCTGCGTTTCTCGTCCCTCCTCCGAGTTCCCAGCCATCCCCTCTCCCACTCCCCAGCCTGCCCTCCTCCCTCTGACTGGCTCCCGCCTCCCCAACGCTGTCCCAGCCTCCCAGCCCCCTCCTCTCTCCCTTCCTCCCTCCCTCCCTCACTCCCCTTCCTTCATTCCCGGCCCCTCTTCCCACCTTCCCCAGCAGGAGAGAGGGGGCCGCGCTCCCCCCAGCCCCTCCCCCTCCCTCCCTGGGGCCGCCGCCATCTTGCAGGATGCTGGGGAGGGAGCCGCGTGCAGGCAATGGAAACAATGCATCTTTTATGAAGCGATCCCCCCTCCCGGCCGGGAAACCTTGCATTAATGCGGCATTGATTTCCCTCGAAATAGAGGGGGCTCTCCCGTGCCCCCAACCCGAGGGGCGCAAGAAGGGAGGGGAACAGCTCCGGGGGCGGGGAGGGAAAAGTGGGGGGTGATGGAGTCTTCGCTCTGGGCTCCCAGCTCTGCAGCCGGCGCCCTCCTCGCGACCCGCTGGGACCCCCCCCCCCGCAGGTGGAACTCGCTGGGCGCGGGGCGCAGGTTCCAGAGTCAGGGAGGGGCTCCAGCGCGAGGCCCTCTAGGAGCTCGTGGGCTGCGACCAGCCAGAGACCTGGCGGAAGGGACCCCTACCCCCCAATTCTCAGCCCTGGTATTGGCCCGAAAGGGCCCAGGGATCTTCGGCTGCCCCTGGGGGCCGCTGTGTGCGGCCAGGTCCTCCGGGACCCGTGTCCTCCCCTCCCCGCAGAGCCCTCCGTGGCTCCGCCTCTCCTCCAGGCCCTGTTTCCTTCCCCTCTTCTCTTCCACCTTGTGCCTCACTCCCATCCTTACGGCTCCTGCCTCCCCCGTCCTCTCCCGGCTCCCCGCTTCCCCTTCCCTCCTGCCTGCCCCTCCCTCCTCACCCCTCCCCTGCGTGCTAATGGCCGGGTGGCCGGCGGGTTTGCGGCCAGGGGAGATGAGGAGCGGTTGGGGAGGAGGAGGAAGAAGAATTATACACACAGAAATCTGGGATAATGACGGTGCTGCTAATGGGGCCGGCGGCGCAGCTCCCGGCCGCCCCCCTCCCCACCCCGCCACACCCCAACACACACACTCAGGAACCAACCTGGTTTCCTGACCGGTCTGAGGGTCGGAGGGCCCCGCTCATCTCCTTGACTAGCCCCGAACCATCCCTGCTGCATATTCGGGGTCTAGGCTCATTTGTGACACTCACACATCCCCCTCCAACTCCCGGTTCAATTTGCAGCGCGCCACTTTGCTTGCCCTGTGACTAAGGGGCGGTAGTATCCCCGGCCCGACAGGTGTTCTCTTGGGTCTTCTGTTATCCCGCCACCAGCCTGGAACCCCCCCCCCCCGCACATGACATCTTTTATATAATTGAAGGAAGATCAGATGCAGTTTCTTACCCTTTCTCCGTTTCACAGCTGTGCGACCTTAGGCAAGTCACTTAACCTCTCCGAGACTTAGTTCTCTCTACTTGTAATTTGGGGATAGCTATATTCAAAGAACCTGAGGCTGAGGTGGGAGGATCACTTGAAGCAAGGAGTTCAAGACCAGCTTGGGCAACATAGTGAGACCCCTGTCTCTGCAAAAAAAAAAAAAAAAAAACCTTAAAAAAATTACTCACACCTGTAACCCCAGCACTTTGGGAGGCCGAGGGTGGGAGGCCAAGGTAGGCGAATCACCAGTTCAAGAGATCAGGACCATCCTGGCCAACATGGTGAAACCCTGTCTCTACTAAAAATACAAAAATTAGCTGGGTGTGGTGGTGCGCGCCTGTAGTCCCAGCTGCTTGGGAGGCTGAGGCAGGAGATTCGCTTGAACCTGAGAAGCAGAGGTTGCAGTGAGCCGAGATTACGACACTGCACTCCAGCCTGGAGACAGAGTAAGACTCTGTCTCAAAAAAAATAAAAATTAGTCAAGCTAAGGGCTGGGCCCCATGGCTCACACCTGTAATCCTAGCACTTTGGGAGGTCAGGGCTGGTGGATCATTTGATGTCAGGAGTTCAAGACCAGCCTGGCCCACATGGCAAAACCCTGTCTCTACTAAAAGTACAAAAGTTAGCCCGGCATGATGGTACATGCTTGTAGTCACAGCTACTCTGGAGGTGGAGGCACAAGAATCGCATGAACCTGGTAGGCGGAGGTTGTTGTAAGCGGAGATCGCACCATTGCACTCCAGCCTGGGCACTGGGCAACAAGAGCATGACTGTTTCTCTTTTTCCTTCTCAGTCCCTCCCCTCCCCTCTCCTCCCCCCTCCCCCCCCTCCCCCCCCTCCTTCTCTCTCTCTTTCTTTTGGAGTTTCACACTTATTGCCCAGGCTGGAGTGCAATGGCACCATCTCAGCTCACCGCAACCTCTGTCTCCCAGGTTCAGGTGATTCTCCTGCCTTACCCTCCTAAGTACCTGGAACTACAGGCGCCCACCACCATGCCCAGCTCTTTTTTTTTTTTTTTTTTTTTTGTATTTTTAGGAGAGATGGGATTTCATCATGTTGGCCAGGCTGGTCTTGAACTCCTGACCTCAAGTGATCCACCCACCTCAGCCTCCCAGAGTGCTGGGATTACAGGTGGGAGCCATCTCGCCCAGCTCTTTCTTTCTTTTTTGAGATGGGAGTCTCACTCTGTCACCCAGGCTGGAGTGCAGTGGAGCGATCTTGGCTGTAACCTCCACTGGGTTCAAGTGATTCTCCTGCCTCAGCCTTCCGAGCACCTGGGACAACGAGTCGCCATTCCCGGCTAATCTTTGTATTTTTAATAGAGATAGGGTTTCACCATGTTGGCCAGGCTGTTCTTTTTTTTTTTTTTTTTTTTTTTTGAGACGGAGTTTCACTCTTGTTACCCAGGCTGGAGTGCAATGGCGCGATCTCGGCTCACTGCAACCTCCACCTCCTGGGTTCAGGCAATTCTCCTGCCTCAGCCTCCTGAGTAGCTGGGATTACAGGCATGCGCCACCATGCCCAGCTAATTTTTTGTATTTTTAGTAGAGACGGGGCTTCACCATGTTGACCAGGATGGTCTCGATCTCGTGACCTCGTGATCCACCCGCCTTGGCCTCCCAAAGTGCTGGGATTATAGGCGTGAGCCACCGGGCCTGGCCTGGCCAGGCTGTTCTTGAACTTCTGACCCCAAGTGATCCACCCACCTCAGCCTTCCAAAGTGCTGGGATCACAGCTGTACGCCACAACGCCCAGCCAAACTTAATTAATTACTTTATTTATTTATTTATTTATTTGAGATGGAATCTCACTTTGTTGCCCAGGCTGGAGTGCAGTGGTGCAATCTCGGCTCACCACAACCTCTACCTCCCGGGTTCAAGTGATTCTCCTGCTTCAGCCTCCTGAGTAGCTGGGACTACAGGCATATGCCACCATGCCCGGCTAATTTTTGTCTTTTTGGTAGAGACAGGGTTTCACTATGTTGGCCAGGCTGGTCTTGAACTCCTGACCCTGTGATCCACCTGCCTCAGCCTCCCAAAGTGCTGCAATTACAGTTACTGCTCCTGGCCCAACATTTATTTTTAAATCTTGACTCGAATTCTGGGTGTGTCTCACAATACCTGGCACCTACTAGATTTTCAAATCTGTGTTGAATCAGTGAATTAAATAAATAATGTTGTGACTATATAAGGATATAACTGATGTAAAAGTCCTTGGCAGGTCACCGGCATTCAGTAAACCAAGATGTGGACACTGGCTGATGCCTGTAATCTCAGCACATTGGGTGGCCAAGGCAGGAGGATAGTTTGAACCGGAGGTTCCAGAACAGCCTGGGCAACATAGTGAGGCCCTATCTCTACAAAAATTACAAAAACATTAGCATTAGCCAGGGTGTGATGGTGCATACCTGTGGTCCCAGCTATTCAGGAGGCTGAGGTGGGAGGATCACTTGAGCCTGGGAGGTTGAGGCTACAGTGAGCCAGGTGCATACAATCCAGCCTGAGTTACTGAGTGAGACCCTGTCCACACCCCCACAAAAAGTAAACCTATGTTCATCAAAAGACATGGACAAGAATGTTCATAGCGGCTTTATTTATGATAAGCAATCACTTAGGCCGGGCGCAGTGGCTCACACCTGTAATCTCAGCACTTTGGGAAGCTGAGGCGGGTGGATCACAAGGTCAGGAGTTTGAGACCAGCCTAACCAATATGTTGAAACCACATCTCTACTAAAAATACAAAAATTAGCCAGGCACGATGGCTTGCACCTGTAATCCCACCTACTCAGAAGGCTGAGGCAGGAGAATCACTTGAACCCGGGAGGCAGAGGTTGCAGTGAGTTAAGAATGGGCCACTGCACTCCAGCCTGGGCAACAGAGCCAGACTCTGTCTCAAAAAAAAAAAAAAAAAAAATCACTGCAAACAACTCAAATGTCCATCAGCAGTAAGATAAATACATTGTGATACATCTGCACAATGGAATATTTTACAGCAAGGAAAAGAACAGGCAAACATGACAGTAAAGATTCTCACAGATACCGTGTTGCAAAAAAGCAGGACATCAAAGAGGATAGATACACCATGTATTTCCATCTATAGGAAGTTCAGGGATGGGCAAAGGTAATCTATGATGAAAACGTCAAATTGGAGGAAATTGACTGAGAAAGAGCATTTGGGAATTTCCTAGAGGGACAAACATATTCTTTTGGTCTGCATGGTGGACACACAGGCATACACACGTGTAGAAATTCACCAAGCTGAAATTTACGATTTGTGTGCTTTACCATATGCATTTATTAAAAACAGAGAAAAGGGCCCGGCGCGGTGGCTCACACCTGTGATCCCAACACTTTGGGAGGCTGAGGTGGGAGGATCCCAAGGTCAGGAAATCGAGACCAGCCTGGCCAACATGGTGAAACCCCATCTCTACTGAAAATTCAAAAATTAGCTGGGCATGGTGGTGGGCGCCTGTAATCCCAGCTACTCAGGAGCCTGAGGCAGGAGAATTGCTTGAAATCGGAAAACGGAAGTTGCAGTGAGCCGGGATGCGCCCCTGCACTCCAGCCTGGCCATAGAGCGAGACTCCGTCTCAAAAAAAAAAAAAGCACACAGAAAAAAGAAACAGAAAAAAGAAAGGCAGGCACAGTGGCTTGTTCCTGTAATCCCAGCTACTCAGGAGGCTGAGATGGGAGGATCACTTGAGGCCAGGAGCTCGAAACCAGCCTGGGTAACGAAGTAAGACCCTGTCTTCATTTAAAAAAAAATAAAGTCTGGGCGCAGTGGCTTACACCTGCAATTGGGAGGCTGAGGCAGGTGGATCATGAGGTCAAGAGATCGAGACCATCGTGGTCCACATGGTGAAACCCCATTTCTACTAAAAAAAAAAAAAATTAGCTGGGCATGGTGGCACGTGCCTGTAATCCCGGCTACTCGGGAGGCTGAGGCAGGAGAATTGCCTGAACCCAGGAGGCGGAGGTTGCGGTGAGCCGAGATTTCGCCATTGCACTCCAGCCTGGGTAACAAGAGCGAAACTCCGTCTCAAAAAAAAGGGAGAGAGATTAGGCTAGGCGCAGTGGCTCACACCTGTAATCCCAGCACTTTGGGAGGCAAAGCCGAGCAGATCACTTGAGGTCAGGAGTTAGAGACTAGCCTCACCAACATGGTGAAACCCTGTCTCTACTAAAAATATAAAATTAGTGGAGAGTGCCTGTAATCACAGCTCCTTAGGAGGCTGAGGCGGGAGAATCACGTGAACCTAGGAGGTGGAGGTTGCAGTGAGCTGAGGTCACACCACTGCACTACAGCTTGGGTGCGAGAGCGAGACTCCATCTCAAAAAATAGATAAATAAATAAAGGAAGCCGGGCTCAGTGGCTCACTGTGATCCCAGCCCTTTGGGAGGCTGAGGCGGGCAGATCACAAGGTCAAAAGATCGAGACCATCTTGGCCAACATGGTGAAACCCCATCTCTACTAAAATATAAAAATTAGCTGGATATGGCGGTGTGCACCTGTAATCCCAGCTACTTGAGAGTCTGAGACAGGAGAATTGCTTGAACCCAGGAGGCAGAGGTTGCAGTGAGCCGATATCGTGCTGCTGCACTCCAGCCTGGTGCCTGGTGACAGAATGAGACTCTGTTTCAAAAGAAAAAAAAATGCTGGATGCAGTGGTTCATGCCTATAATCTCAACACTTTGAGAGGCCAGGGCAGGAGGATCACGAGAGGCCAGGGCAGGAGGATCACTTGAGGCCAGGAGTTTTAGACCAGCTTGGGCCATATAGCAAGACCCTGTATCTACAAAAATATATATATATTTTAAAAATCAGCCAGGTGTGGTGGTGCATGTTTCTAGTCCCAGCTACTCGGGCGGCTGAGGCAGGAAAGTCACGGCAGTCCAGGAATTTGAGGCTGCAGTGACTCATGATCGCAGCACTGCAATTCAGCCTGGGCAACAGAGCAAGACCCTGTCTCAAAATAAAATAATAAAATATACAATAAAAATAAGACGGAGCAAAGAAAATGTCCCCTAGAGCCATGTGTGATCCATACGCTTTGTGAATCCTGACACCTCCTCTCCTTAGAGGCTGTACAACTGTCTTCCAAAGTTGGAAAATCTGTTAACAGCTGCCCAGATTCAGGAGGGAGGTCCCAGGGATCCGACTACCCTCCCCCACTTCCCTGGCATGACAAGGGTCTCCAGCCTTCCCTGGCCCTGGGGTGTGGGCAGCTCGGTGTGAGGACAAGTGCTTGATCTTAAAGTTTGCTTCCTACTCCCTCATCCCTTTCTGGCCCAAGCTGTGGTCCCAGCTGACTCTGGTATCAGAGGCTGTGAGTGAGTTTGGTTGCTATGGCAACGGGGCTGCAGAGATCCCCAGGAACCTGCTGGTCCGCCTCATTGCCTCACCGTATGGGGAGCTGCTTTTCCCCCTTAAAAATGAAATGGGTGTGGGGCGGGGGAGGAACCCCCTTCTTCTGCTCTGGAAGGAAATGCCTCCCTCACCTCCTTTGTCCCAAACCCCTGGTTTTGAGAGGAGGGTCTGGATGGGACCCAGACTGTGGATAAAGATAACACTGCCCCCGGGTTATATAGCAGCCGTCCCAGGTTCACAGAACACGAGGAATGCGGTCTTTCTCCAGCTCCAACTTTTCTCATCTGTTCATTCATTTTTTCCACAGGAGGCATGAGGAGGTGATAGATGGCAAGAATGGTGCATGTCATTTGGAGTCAGACGGAAGAGATGGTTGAGGGTCTGGCAGCTTTGCTGTAGTGGGTTTTTTTCCTGTTTCACTTTTTACAAAATCGAGATAATCATTTCTACTTGGTAGTGTTATTGTGAGGCATAAAATGGATTAACATGCAAACTGCTTAAAGCAACTTCTGGCATATGGTGATCTCACAACCAATCGATTATTATTATTAATTACTACTATTATTTCTTGAGATGGAGTCTCTGTTGCCCAAGCTGGAGTGCAGTGGCACAATCTTGCCTCACTGCAGCCTCTGCCTCATGGGCTCAAGCTATTCTCCTGCCTCAGCCTCCTGGGTAGGTGGGATTACAGGTGTGAGCCACTACCCAGCCTTATTAGTATTATTATTTTGAGACAGGGTTTTGTTCCATCAACGAGGCTGGAGTGCAGTGATGCAGTCTTGGCTCACTGCAGCCTCCACCTCCTGGGTTTCAGGCATTCTCCTGCCTCAGCCTCCTGAGATTACAGGTGTGTATCACCACGCCAGTGAATTTTTGTATTTTTAGTAGACACAGGGTTTCACCATGCTTGCCAAGCTGGTCTCGAACTCCTGACCTCAGGTGGTCCACCCACCTTGGCTTCCCAAAATGCTGGGATTACAGGCGTAAACCACTGTACCTCGCCTGATTATTTTTTTATATGCCAGGTCACGTGTGAGTCACTTTTATGTGTAGTACTATATGTAATCCAAGCCGGGTACTGTGGCTCACACCTGTAATCTCAGCATTTTGGGAGGCAGAGGTGGGAGAACCGAGGGAGGCCAGGAGTTCAAGACCAGCCTCAGCAACATAATGAGCCCTCATCTCTACAAAAAAAATAAAAAATATGTTAGCAGGGCACAGTGGTATGTGCCTGCAGACCTAGTTACTTGGAAGGCTGAGGTGGGAGGATCACTTGAGCCCAGGAGTTTGAAGCTATAGTGAGGTATGACTGTACCATTGCACTCCAGCCTGGACAACGAAGGGAGACTGTTTCCCTCCCTCCCTCCTTCCCTCCCTCCCTCCCTCCTTCCCTCCCCCCCACCCCCCTCCCTTTCTTCCTTCCTTTTCTTTCTTTTTTTTTTTTTTTGAGACAGTTTCGATCCTGTTGCCCAGGCTGAAGTGCAATGCTGGGATCTCAGCTCACTGCAACCTCTGCTTCCCAGGTTAACATGATTCTCCTGTCTCAGCCTACTGAGTAGCTGAGATTACAGGCACCCACCACCATGCCTGGCTAATTTTTGGTGTTTTTAGTAGAGACAGGGTTTCACGATGTTGGCCAGGCTGGTCTCAAACTGCTGACCTCTGATCCATCTGCCCCAGCCTCCCAGAGTGCTGGGGTTACAGGTGTGAACCACCCGATCTGGCAGGGAGACCCCGTTTCTAAGAGATAAACATTACTAGGGTTGGCGGCTCATGCCTGTGATCCTGGCACTTTGGAAGGCCAAGATGGGAGGATCACTTGAGCCTAGGAGTTTGAGTCTAGCCTGGGCAACATAGCGAGACCCCCATCTCGAAAAAAAAATAAAAAGAAAAGGAGAAGAAAGAGGAGGAGGATGAAGAAATAATTACATGTACCTAACAGCAGTTTTGTGGGATTGCTATGATCACACCCATTTCACAGATTAGGTAACTGAGGTTTAAGTGTCCCTGGAGAAGAGGGCATTCTCTAGTCTCCCAGAAGTCCTGGACTCTCTTGAACAACCCCACACCCTAAGCTCAGCAGTAAAGTGGGTTGGTGGCTTCTGAGGGTTTAGAGAGGGGCTGCCAGTGCCTGCCCCCCAGCCCTTTCTTCCTGCACCCTGTGTATTAAGAGGGTCGAAGCTACTTATGGGCCCGTGTCTCCACAAGTCATCATGATGGCCTCCTGATCATGGCTCTCTCTCTTTCACTAACCACAGGGATTCAGAAAATTTTTCCTCCCTTGGGGCAAAAAAAAAAAAGAAAAATCCATACGCTATGGATGAACGGATGTAGTTTGGATCTCTGTCCCCGCCAGATCTCATGTTGGACTGTAATTCCCAATACTGGAGGTGGGGCTTGGATCATGGGGCGGATCCCTCATGAACAGCTTAGCACCATCTCTTTGATGCTATCCACACGATTGTGAGTTCTTTGGAGATCTGATTGTTTTGTTGTGTTTTGTTTTGTTTTTGAGATGGAGTCTCACTCTGTCGCCCAGGCTGGAAATTCAGTGGTACTATCTCAGCTCACTGCAGTCTCCGCTCCCTGGATTCAAGTAATTCTCCTGTCTTAGCCTCCTGAGTCGCTGGGCTTACAGGCGTGTGCCACCATGCCTGGCTAATTTTTTTTTGTATTTTTAGTAGAGTCGGGGTTTCACCATGTTGGTCAGGTTGGTCTCGAACTCCGGACCTCAAATGATCCACCCGCCTCAGCTTCCCAAAGTGCTGGGATTATGGGCATGAGCCACCATGCCCGGCCCTTTAATATTCCTTTATAGCAAATTTACCCATATAGACAACAACCTAATACATGAACCCTCTCAACCCCCATCCCAGTTCCCTCCTTACAGAAGCTCCTGCTGTCTGTTTGGAGTGTATCCTTACGGACCTTTTTCTAAATGTTTACATACACCTATACCAGCAATATAAACACACTATTGATTTTGTGGGATATCTTAGTTTGGGTCCCCCCTGAGACAGAGACCCTGAGACAAAGATTTGCAGGGGTAAGTTGTTGACCTGGGAGCAGATCCCAGGAAACAGCAACAGGGAAGCTGGGAAGTGAGAAAGGAATGACAGGTTGTGATTTTCAAAGGTCACCACCCCTGAAATTGATCGTGTTGCACAGTATCTTCTTACAAAGTCCTGGTACTCATCTCATGAGAGGTGGGCTGTATTAATTCCTTCTCACACTGCTTTGAAGAAATACCTGAAATTGGGTAATTTATAAAGAAAAGAGGCTTAATTGGCTCATGGGTCTGTGGGCTGTACAGGAAGCATGGCTAGGGAGGCCTCAGGAAACTTACAATCACAGTGGAAGGCCAAGGGGAAGCAGGCATGTCTTACATGGCTAGAGGAGGAGCAAGAGAGAGAGGAGGGAGGTGCTACTCGCTTTTAAACAACTGGATCCTGGGAGCCGCGGTGGCTCCGGCCAGTTGTCCTGGTGCTTGAGGAGGTGAGGCTATGAGCTCAAGGCCAACCTGAGCAATGTAACAAGTTCTCATTGATTAACAAACAAACAAACAAAAATTAAAAAAAAAAAACTGGATCCTGTGAGAACTCACTATCACCAGAACAGCAAGTGGGGGCTCCGCCCCCATGATCCAGTCACTCCCACCAGCCCTTCCGCCAACATGGGATCACAATGCAACATGAGATTGGGGTGGGGACACAAATCCAAACCATAACATACTGTGTGTTCCCACCTCCTAAACCTGTGTGGGACTTGTGACTGCTCCAACCAACAGGGTATGAAGACAGTGCTTCAATGAGCTTTTGAAGGTTGAGTCATAAAAGGGCTTTCACCTGGCCTGTCTTTCTTTCTTTCTTTCTGTCTCCCTCCCTCCCTCCCTTCCTTCCTTCTGTCCTTCTTTGCTTCCTTCTCTCTGCCTCCCTCCCTCCCTATCTCTCTCTCTCTTTCTTTCTGAGACAGGGTCTTGCTCTGCTGCACAGGCTGGAGTGCAGTGGCGCCATCATAGCTCACTGGAACCTCAAACTCCTGGGCTCAAGGATCCTCCCAGCTCTACTATAAAATTAGCTGGTGGGGGGGCGGGGGTGGTAGCACGCACCAACTCTTGGTCTCCAGTGGTCCTCCTGCCTCAGCCTTCCAAATTGCTGGGATCACAGGTGTGAGCCACTGCACCTGGCCCTCTCCTTTGTCTTATAAGGATGTCAGTCGTTAGATTTACAGTCTACCCTAAGATCCAAGATGATGTGATCTTGAGATGTTTAACTCAATTCCACCTGCAAAGACCTATTTCCAAATAAGGCCACATTCACAGATACCAAGGGTTACACATTTCTTCTTCCTTCTTCTTTCCTATTCCTCCTCCCCCTTCCCCTTTCCTTTCTTCTTCTTACTTTTTTCTTTTCTTTTTTTTTTGAGACAGAGTCTTGTTGTGTCACCCAGGCTGGAGTGCAGTGGCACGATCTCAGCTCACTGCAACCTCCACCTCCTGGGTTCAAGCGATTCTCCTGCCTCAGCCTCCTGAGTAGCTGGGACTACAAGTGCACACCATCACGCCCAGCTAATTTTTCTATTTTTTTTTTAAGTAGACAGGATTTCACCATGTTGGCCAGGAAGGTCTTGACCTCATGATCCGCCCGCCTTGGCCTTGAAAAGTGCTGGGATTTCAGGCGTGAGCCACTGTGCTGGCCTTTTGACGCTTTTCCTGCACTGTCTCTTATCTTTATAACAGACCTCAGTCACCCACTGTGATTACAGGATACTTCCCAGGGGGACTGTGACCAAAAAAACATTCTTCCTCAGGAGCTTTCCTGATACCAAAAGTATTAGATTTCGGGGAAAAAAATTTTTTTTCTTTTTGTTTTACGGGAAAATTTTTAAATAACTTTTTTATCTTTTTTGTTATTTATAGGAAGGAAATATAGTATGTGTAAATCCAAACAGAACAAAGATGTCTCCACATTTCTAACCCTGAGGAAACCACTTTAGGTGTTATTCTTCTTGTCGTTCTTTCTTTTTTTTTGGAGACGGAGTCTGGCTGTATCACCCAGGCTGGAGAGCAATGGCGAAATCTCAAAATCTCAGCTCACAGCAACCTCTCTACCTTCTGACTTCAAGCGATTCTCCTGCCTCAGCCTCCTGAGTAGCTAGGACTGCAGGGCACACACCATCACACCCGGCTAATTTTTGTATTTTTAGTAGAGACAGGGTTTTACCATGTTGGCCAGGCTGGTCTCAAACTCTTGACCTCAGGTGATCTGCCTGCCTTGGCCTCCCAAAGTGCTGGGATTACAGGCATGAGCTACCGTGCCCAGCTTTTTTTTTTTTTTTTTTTTTTTTTGAGACAGAGTCTTACTCCGTCACTCAGGCTGGAGTGCAGTGGCACAATCTCAGCTCACTGCAGCCACTACCTCCTAGATTCAAGCAATTCTCCTGCCTCGGCCTCCTGAGTAGCTGGGATTACAGAGGCGTGCCACCATGACTGGATAATTTTTGCGTTTTTTAGTAGAGACAGGGTTTCACCATGTTGCCCAGGTTGGTCCTGACCTCCTGACCTCAGCTGATCCGCCCGCCTCGGTCTCCCAAAGTGCTGGGATTACAGGCATCAGCCGCTGTGGCCAGCTTCCTTGTCTTTCTCAGGACAAGGCTTTGGGGTCAGACAGAGCTGGGCCTGAGTGCCAGTCTGATCATGAGCTTCAGTTTCCTCATTTATAAATGGGGTAAGCATAATGTCAACTTTGTCGGCCGGGTGCGAATGCCCCAAGGTTGATACGTTTTGGTTCCTACGATATCCCCAGACTTTAGTGCAGTGGTATGATCACAGCTCACTGCAGCCTCAAACTCCTGGGCTCAGGCGATCCTCCCTGTCAGCCTCCCTAGTAGTTGTATGCGATGCCTGGCTAATTTTTAAAAATATTTGCTTAAAAGACAGGGGTTTCACTATGTTGCCGAGGCTGGTCTCGAACTCCTGGTATCAAGAGACCCTCCTGCTTCAGCCTCTCAAGTATCTGGAATTACACGCACAAGCCACCACCCTGGCTACAGTTAGAGAATAGATGTTCAATTTTTTTTTTTTATTTTAAGATGAGTTTTCACCATGTTGGCCAGGCTGGTCTTGAATGCCTGACCTCGCGATTCACCCACCTCGGCCTCCCAAAGTGCTAGGATTACAGGCGTGAGCCATTGCCCCCTGCGTTCAAGTTTTTGTTAAGGCTTTCTGTACATAACAGGATTTCAGCCTCTCTTTTATGTGACCCAGGCAAGTTTTGGTCTTCTTCCACCGTCCTAAAACCTTATAGGGTTGCTCCCAGTCTGCCACATGTTATGTATCTTGGGCTGGGTGTGGTGGCTCATGCTTGTAATCCTAGCACTTTGGGAGGCTGAGGCAGGCAGATCATGAGACCATCGTGGCTAACATGATGAAACCCCGTCTCTTACTAAAAATAGAAAAAATTAGCGGGCCATGGTGGCACCTGCCTGTAGTCCCAGATACTCGTGAGGCTGAAGCAGGAGAATTGCTTGAACCCAGAAGGGGGAGGTTCCAGTGAGCCAAGATAGCGCCACTGCACTCCAACCTTGGTGACTGAGTGAGACTGTCTCAAAAATATATATATATATATTGGATGTCTGGGCCGGGAATGGTGACTCACACCAATCCTAGCACTTTGAGAGGTCGAGGTGGGTGGATCACTTGAACCCAGGAGTTCGCAACCAGCCTGGGCAAAATGGTGAAACCCCATCTCTACTAAAGGAAAAATACAAAAAATTAGCTGGACTCATGGGGAGCTGAGGTGGGAGGATCGCCTGAGGTCAAGGCTGTAGTGAGTTATGATCGCACCACTGCACTCCAGCCTGGGCAACAAGCGAGACCCTGTCTCAAAAAATAAATGAAATCAAGATCTTGTGTGTGTTTTTATAGTTGTTCTGTTATTCCCTTCAAAAATCCAAGTGAGAGGCCAGGCGTGGTGGCTCACGCCTGTAATCCCAGCACTTTGGGAGGCCGAGGTGGGTGGGTCACAAGGTCAAGAGATCAAGACCATCCTGGCCAACATGGTGAAACCCCATCTCTACTAAAAATACAAAAATTAGCTGGGCGTGGTAGCGTGCACCTGTAGTCCCAGCTACTCAGGAGGCTGAGGCAGGAGAATTGCCTGATCCCAGGAGGCGGAGGTTGCGGTGAGCCAAGATGGCACCATTGCATTCCAGCCTGGGTAACAAGAGCGAAACTCCATCTCAAAAAAAAAAAAAAAAGAAAAAGAAAAAGAAAAAAAGTCAAAAAGTCAAGTTAATGTTTTATTGTGTGCTTACTAAGCACCATGCACTAAGGCTAAACATTTTGACAGAGTATTTCCCCCTCCCCTCCCCTCTCCTTCTCCTCTCTTTCTATCTCTCTCTCTTTCTTTCTTTCTTTCTTTCTTTTTTTTTTTTTTTTTTTGATGGAGTTTCACTCTTGTTTCCCAGGCTAGAGTGCTGTGGGGGGACTACAGGCATGTGCCACCATGCCCAGCTAATTTTTTTGTATTTTTAGTGGAAACAGGGATTCACCAAGTTGCCCAGGGTGGTCTCAATCCCTTGACCTCATGATCTGCCTGCGTCAGCCTCCCAAAGTGTTGGGATTACAGGCGCGAGCCACTGTACCTGGCCGGCCGGACATTATTTTCTACAACAGTCACAAGAACCCATTCGAAAGAAAAGAGAGCTGGGCGCGGTGGTTCACGACTGTAATCCCAACACTTTGGGAGGCTGAGGCTGGCGGATCACCTGAGGTCAGGAGCTCAAGGCCAACGTGGTGAAATGATCTCTTCTAAAAATACAAAACTTAGCTGGGGGTGGTGGTTCGTGCCTGTAATCCCAGCTACTTGGGAGGCTGAGGCAGGAGAATTGCTTGAACTCGGGAGGCGGAGGTTGCAGTGAGCCGAGATTGCGCCACTGTACTCCAGCCTGGCGCCTGGTGACGGAGCAAGACTCTGTCTCAAAAATAAATAAATAAATAAATAAATAAATAAGCCAGGTGTGGTAGCAGGTGCCTGTAGTCCTAGCTACTTGGGAGTCTGAGGCAGGAGAATTGCTTGAACCCAGAAGGAGGAGGTTGCAGTGAGCCGAAATTGCTCCACTGCCCTCCATCCAGCCTGAACAACAGAGCAGGACTCTGTCTCAAAAAAAAAAAAAGTAAGGGCCACAACCATCAGTTCAACTTGACTAGAATACAGTAACCACCCACCACATGCCAGACCTTATATTTCTCAAGGAGAAACAGCTCAGATCGCCCACCTTCCTGGAGCTTATAAGATTTCTGGGTCATATCCTCTAGCTTCTGCATAGACTTGTATTATTATTTATTTTTGAGACAGGGTCTCTCTTATCCAGGCTGGAGTGCAGTGGTGTGATCATGGCTCACTGCATCCCCAACCTCCTGGGCTCAACTGATTCTCCTGCCTCAGTCTCCCAAGTAGCTGGGACCACAGGCATGAGCCACCACGCCTGGCTATTTTTTTTTTTTTTTTTTTTTTGTATTTTTAGTAGAGATGGGGTTTCACCATGTTGCCCAGGCTGGTCTCAAACTCCTGACTTCAAGTGATCTGCCCACCTTGGCCTCCCAAAATGATGGGATTATAGGCGTGAGCCACCTGACTGGCTGAGAGTTTTTCTTTGCACTCAATGCTAAATTGAGTTTCAGATGGTAAAGGTGTGAGAACAATGCCTGGGGGACAATAAGGTCCCGTTACTGGTGATGACTTGTCTAGGAAGGGAGCAGTTTTGGGAATGGGAAGGGGAAAAAATAAACTGCAGTCCCAGGCCTGGAGCCATGACTCAGACCTGTGCTCCCAGCACTTTGGGAGGCTGAGGTGGGCGGATCTTCTGAGGTTGGTTAGAGACCAGCCTGACAATATGGAGAAACCCCATCTCTACTAAAAGTACAAAATTAGCTGGGCGTGGTGGCCGATGCCTGCAATCCCAGCTACTCGGAGGCTGAGGCAGGAGAATCACTTGAACCCAGGAGGAGGTTGTGGTGAACTGAGATCGCGCCACTGCACTCCATCCTGGGCAACAAGAGCGAAACTCCATCTCAAAAAGAAAGAAAAAAAGAAAAAGAAAGAAAGAAACTAATCCCTAGGGATAAGGGCTGCATGAAGCCCTGGCCCTCCAATGCCTGCATTTGAATCCCAGATTCATCTCTTACTTGTGGTGTGACCTTGGACAAGCCCTCTCATTTTCCCGTGCCTCAGTTTCTCCATCTGTAAAATAGACGTGGTCACAGTAACCTGCTTCCTAGAATTGCAGCGTGAGCTGAAGGAACTCTGCAAAGCTTAAGACAGTGACTGGTCCGCGGGGAGCAATCAATGAAGCCGCCATCACAATAATCCCTTGGGATCCCCAGGGCGTAGCTCGTGGGTGCAGATTCTGAACCCACAGAGTTGGCGTGGAGGAGGAAGAGGGAGCCTGGTGAGCACCCCACTTACACCCCCAAAAACCTTGGAGCCAAAGCACCGGATCCCAGCGCCAGCTTCCGAGGAGCTGCCTTGGGGGTGGGACTGCCCCGGGCCTGGCCCAACCCCAGCAAGCTTGTTAATTACTTCTCAGGGTCACGGGTCTTAAGGAGCCCCTCCGAGGGGATCTTCGCCCAGCCCTCTGTTTATCGATCGAATCTAATCTCTCCGCAGGCGGGTGGGCCTCTAAATCCTCCTTAACTCTCCTTTCCTGCCCTTTCCGGGCAGGGAGGCCCCGGGCTGGGTTTAGCTCGCAGCGAAGGAGGGCTGGAAAACTGGAACGCACTGGGAGACCTCTGGGCTCCCCGCCCTAAACGGAGAAGGGATGGTGGGTGCCCCCCAGCATCTCGGGCCCCCCAACCTCTACCCACCTGTGGGCGAGGACACCGCCCGTTTCTGCCCCTCGAAAACCCCCGATCTTGGAATCCACCTCTGTGGCTCCAGAATCCAGGGAGACCGCGCCCACTTCCCTCTCGGCCAGCCGTGGCCTCACTCGGTCCCCACCCGGGGAAAGAGGATCGGGAGCTGGGGAGCCGCCCTGACTTGCCCTTCTAGTCAACGTAAAGAAACCAGCACCGCTGGAGGAAGCGGAGCCCCCGGCCCCCGGCCTGGCTTGGCTCTCTGCCCGGGTGATTAAGATGCGTCCTCCGAGGGCGCACGGCTTTAACCCGAGTTGCCAGCGCTTTTTGGCCCCGGGCCATGTCGGTTGTTCTGGGGGCTCTCTGGGTGCCCCGCAGGCCTGGTTCCCACCTTTGAAGTGAGCTCCGGTTGGATGGTGGGGGGAGCTGGGGGCGAGGCGGGGTGTTCTGCTGGGCCAGGTCTGGGAGGAATTCGGTGGGAAATGCGGGGAGCTAATGGGGCAGACAGAGGCAGTGTCAAAGAGACAGCCTGCTAACATTTTCAAAACGTTTTTCACATTTTTGTTTGTTTGTTTTGAAACCAGGTCCTGGACGGGCGCGGTGGCTCACACGTGTGATCCCAGCATTTTCGGAGGCCGATGTGGGTGAATCACCCGAGGTCAGGAATTCGAGACTAGCCTGGCCAACATGGTGAAACCCGTCTCTACTAAAAATATTTAAAAAATTAGCTGGGCATGGTAGCAGGCCCCTGTAATTCCAGCTACTCGAGAGGCTAAGGCAGGAGAATCGTTAGAACTCAGGAGGTGGAGGTTGCAGTGAACTGAGATTGCACCACTGCACTCTAACCTGGGCGACAGAGCAAGACTCCGTCTCTAAACAAACAAACACACAAACACACAAACCAGGTCTTGCTCTGTTGCCAAGGCTGGAGTGCAGTGATATGATCATGGCTCACTGCAGCCTCGAAGTCCTGGGCTCAGGTGGCCCTCCCACCTCGGCCATCTGAGTAGCTGGGACTACAGGTGCATGCCACCACACCCAGCTAATTTTTTTTCTTTCTTTGTAGAGAAGGGGTCTCACTATGTTGCCCAGGCTGTGACAGGCTGGGCAACATAACGAGACCCCGTCTCTACAAATAATAATAATAATAAAAATAGCCAGGTATGATGGCACACCCATAGTCCCAGCTACTCAGGAGGGATCACCACTTGAGCCCAGCAGTTTGGGGCTGCAGTGAGCTATGATGGTGCCACTGCACTACAGCCTGGGCAACAGAGTGAGACCCTTTCTCCAAATAAAATAAGATAAAAAGATAATAAAGTAAGAAACAAAAACTTGGAAGACAGAGCAGCCTAGGTTCGAATCCTGCCTCCTCCACCTAGCACTGGGAGACTAAGTGAGTGACTTTGCTTCTTGGAACTGTCTCCTCACCTGTCACCTGTCAGCTTCTCTGGGTCAAGAACTGAATGACTAAAAGTACCCGGTTCAGAATGAGCGCTCCTCCTGGCTAAGAGAGAAGGCTACCAGATGGAGGAAGGACAGGGGGTGGGGTGGGATGGTTGTAGGGGTCGGGCCTGTGGGGAGGTTGCTGGTTCCTATCTTCTAGAGCTCCCAGGCTGTGGCCAAAACTGACATGAATACCTGCTCTTGCCCAGGGGGTGTGGATGTCCAGGGGGTCTCTGGGTGAGGAGGAGGTGGGTGCCTATTGTTCCATTGGTAAAGGATCTGATAAAGGATGGGGGTCTTCACTTCCTGTTTCCCTAGGAATGTGTGATGGAGCTCTATGACCAGACACGAGTGTGATCAGAGCTCCGGATCAGGCACCAGTGCACCCTGACCTGTGCTTCAGGGGCTGCACACTCCTGGCGCACACCTGGTGTTTACCTGGCACACACCTGCCACATTCATGGTGCATGCCGTGGTGTATAGCTGCACACACACCACATTCCTAGTACACACCTGGTGTATACCTGGCACACACAGCACATTCCTGGTGCACCCCTGGCCGATACCTGGCACACATGGCACATTCCTGGTGCACTCCTGGTCTATGCCTGGCACACACTTGGTGTACACATGGCACATCTTTCAGGCTTTCAGTCACTGGCCCATGTTGGTCTTGCTCTCCAGTGTCAGAGAGGCATCAGGCACCTGAGTGAAATCACTGGTCTTGATGAAACACGAAACTAGGAACCACATAAGGGGCACTCACTATATGCCAGGTGCTGTCTCAGGTGAGTTAACATTCATTAACTCAGTTTATTTTCACAACGCCCTGTGAGTTGGAGGCCATTTATTCGGTTGGCCATATATTTCCTGCTCTCCCCTTTCCTGTGTGCAAGGTGGTATAACTGAGTACCCCCATTTTTTTCTTTTTTTTTTTTTTTGTGAGACAGAGTCTCACTCTGTCACCCCTGCTGAAGTGGAGTGGCACAATCATGATCATGGCTCACTGCAGTGCAGCCTCTATCTCCCAGGCTCGGGGGATCCTCCCACTCAGCCTCCTGAGTAGCTGGACTACAGGCGTGTTCCATCATGCCTGGCTAATTTTTTGTAGAGATGGGGTCTCACTATGTTGCCCAGGCTGGTCTTGAATGCCTGAGCTCAAGCCTTCCACTTCCCTGAGCCTCCCAAAGTGGCAGGATTACAGCCATGATCCACCACACACAGCCACCCCCATTTTTCTAAGATACGGTTTACTTTTTTCTCTCTCTCTTCTTTTATCATTCCCCTGGTTCCCCACTTCCTACTCAGCCCTTTAGAAATACAAATATAGGCCAGGCGTGGTGGCTCATGCTTGTAATCCTAGCACGTTGCGAGGCCGAGGCAGGCGGATTACCTGAGGTCAGGAGTTCAAGACCAGCCTGGCCAACATGTGAAACCCTGTCTCTACTAAAAAATACAAAAAATTAGCCAGGTACACAGGCGCATGCCTGTAATTCCAGCTACTCGGGAGGCTAAGGCAGGAGAATAGCTTGAACCTGGGAGGTGGAGGTTGCAGTGAGCCAAGGTCACACCACTGCACTCTAGCCTGGGCTACAGAGCAAGAGGTTGTCTCAGAAAAACAAAACAAAACAAAACAATTGGATACAATGAGTTCGGAATTTCTCTGAAAAGAATCAGTATGTCATTATGTTCACTTATTTGTCCTTCATTTTAAAGTTTAACTTTCTTGTAGTTCCAGTAAACAGCCTCCACCAACCGGTTCTGATCAGTAGTTCACATCTGTTCCCCCAGCCCCAGGCTCCATCCTGACTCATCCCGGCTCCAGTCACCTGCTCTGACCCACCCGTAACCATCCTTATCGCCAAAACACCCACCCTGCCACTCCTCCTTGAACCCCTGCTCTCTTTAAAACAGCCAATCGGGATTAGTCCAGCTTGTGCGGTCTAACCCTAGCCAACAGGGGAACGACACAGCAGTAGGGACGACCCCTGTCAGACGTAAGCACCCCTTTTCCTCCCTTGTCCAAATACGCTGTCACATTGGTCCATCTGTGAGCCACACCCTTCTATAGAAGTAAACTGCCTTAATGAGAGGATTTATCTTCAGGTGCTATTTCTTTTGCGAGATCGAAATTTTACTTATAACAATACAAATATAACGGTATCCCCTCCTCCTCTCCCAGCCCCTCCCCGCCCATTCACCAGAAACTCTCTACAGGGCAGGTTCTTCAAACTCCTCCCGAGCTGACAGTTGATTTACAGACCAAGGTATGCCTGCTACAGAACTCTCATCCGTTGGAAGCTTGCCTCAAGAGATAGCCAAATCTACGAAACTCCCTCCACTCAGAGACTACCTCGAAAAACTCTCACCTGGGGAGAATTTGGCCTAGTCCTATCCACAAAAGTATCAGCAGCCACCAACTCAACCGATCAGTAAATTAGGCATCAGAGCTAACATGCGCCCCCCACCCACTTTCTCCCCTGCTTTTTCAAGTGCTGACTTTCTGCTCCAAAACGGTAGCAGTATGTTTAAAGGTGGGATGCCTGTGCTTCTCCCCCTAAGCTAGTTTTGGAATAAATCACTTTCTTTAGACCAGACCTAGCTCTCGTTAATTAGACTTTGCAAGCTGGCAAGTGACTAACCCACATTTTGGTTACAGTAGCTGTACTTCCTGCCCACCTTGTGTTGGATGAGGTCATGTGACTAGCTCTAACCAATGAGCTCTGAGTGAAATTGACATGCATTATTCCCAAGCTACAGCATTTAATTGCCCATGTGATACTCTCCAAAGCTCTTATTTCTTTCCAGCGTGACAGCAAGCAGTGTTTCATAATGATCCAGAATGTGGCTTTTCCATCGGAGACTATGATGAGCAACAAACACCTCCTTGCAACGACCCAAAATGGACATGAAGCGTGGGTGAGAAATAAACGTTGTAGTTTTAAAGTTCTTGGGTTAGTCTGTTTCTGCAGCATAATCTAGCCTATCCTAACCATTACAAATTACACCCCCCACTTTACAGGTGAAGAAACTGAGGCATAGACAGGTTAAATCACTTGTTCTTGGTCGCCCAGCTAGTAAGTGACAGAGTGATAGTCAGAGTTAGAATCTGGACAGTCTGACCCTAGAGTCTCTGCTTTTTCTTTCTTCCTCCCCCCTCCCTCCCTCTCCCCCTTCCTTCCCTCCCTCCCTTTCTTTCTTTTCCTTTCTCTCTCTCTTTCCTTCTTTCTTTTTATTTTATTTTTGAGACAGTTTCACTCTTGTTGCTCTGGCTGTAGTGCAATGGCACCGTCTTGGCTCACAGCAACCTCCACCTCCTGGATCCAAGTGACTCTCCTGCCTCAGCCTCCCAAGTAGCTAGGATTACAGGCATGCACCACCATGCCTGGCTAATTTTGTATTTTTAGTAGAGACGAGGTTTCTCCGTGTTGGTCAGGCTGATCTATCTGCCTTGGCCTCCTGAAGTGCTGGGATTGCAGGTGTGAGCCATCACGCCCGGCTTTTTTTTTTTTTTTTTTTTGAGAAGTAGTCGCACTCTGTCATCCAGGTTGGAGTGCAGTGGCACGATCTTGGCTCACTGCAGCCTCTGCCTCTTGGGCTCAAGTGATTCCCTTGCCGCAGCCTCTTGAGTAGCTGGGATTACAGGTACATGCCACCATGCCTGTACTAAAAATAGTTTTTGTATTTTTAGTAGAGACATGGTATTGCCATGTTGGCCAGGCTCAAACTCCTGACCTAAGGTTATCCACCTGCCTCGGCCTCCCAGAGTGCTGGGATTACAGGCATGAGCCACCACCCGACCTCTTTTTTTATTTTTAGAGACAGAGTCTTGCTTTGTCACTCAGGCTGGAGTGCAGTGGTGGGATCATGGCTCACTGCAGCCTCAAACTTCTGCGTTTAAGCAATCCTCTCCCGTCAGCCACTGAAGTAGCTAGGACTACAGGCATGCGCCACCACACCTGGCTAATTTTTTTTTTTTTTTTGTAGAAACTAGGTCTCACTATGTTACTGAGGCTGGTCTCAAACTCCTGGCCTCAAACGATCCTCCAGCCTTAGCCTCCCAAAGTGTTAGAATTACAGGCATGAGCTACCAGCCCTGGCCTGCTGTTGTTTCTGAACTGTTATTTTGGTGTGTGTGTGGGGGGGGGGGGTCCCTAAACATATGGAATCTTCACAAACTGCAACAGATTCTGGATGAGGTTGGCCTCTGCTGTCCTGTTGCCTCTGATAATTTTTTTTCTCTTTTGAGATAGAGTCTCGCTCTATGGCCCAGGATGGAGTATGGTGGCGCCATCTCAGCTCACTGCAACCTCCGTATCTTGAGTTCAAGCAATTCTCCTGCCTCAGCGTCCCGAGTAGCTGGGGCTATAGGCATGAGCCACCACGCCCGGCTAATTATTGTATTTTTAGTAGAGACGGGGTTTCCACATGTTGGCCAGGCTGGTCTCAAACTCCTGACTTCAGGTGATCCACCTGCCTCGGCCTCCCACAGTGCAGAGACTTGGTCTCCCTCTAGCACCTCCCCTAGAGGAGATCTTAGAGGCTGGACCAGAAGACTGGGGAACATTCTCCTCCCTCAAACACCCATCTGGGCCCCTTCAGTTCCTTCAGCCTTGCACCTCCACCCCCTCTGATCTCCAGCCCTGGCAGATCTCCTGCCATCCCCTGCTCTGCCTAAGTGCTGATCACGTGAGCCCTAATGCTTCCTCCTAAGGGCTGGAGGGCAACTGATTGCTACAAGGGAGAAAAATCCTCAGGCCAGAGAGCTGAGCCACTAGACTCCTGGGTCCTGAGGTGAGCCTGGAGCAGAGGTTTCAGAAATATCTTCTCACCTCACACCCCTTGGGCTGCCTCCTGTCACTTCTCGGGGTCTTTGAGTCTCCTCTGCACTCAGAAGCTCCCAGGGAGAACCAGCCAGACAGGGCTCAGGACACTTCCAGGCAAACCTCCGCTCCTCCCGCCCTGACCAGTTAACACGACACTTATTCTACATTAAATACCAATTGGACCAATTTTCTGCTGTAATTAAAACCTCTGCAGACGTGTTCCCTGCTCAGCAGTGATGAGTTTATTAACCTCCAGCTCTGAAGGAATGCGGGGGCAGGGAAGAGGGAAGGAAGAAGAGTGTTTTCCAGATTAGGAGATTGGGGGAGAGGGTAGGGTTGGAGCTGTGGTGTCTCCTTCTTGGGCTCTGAGCAAGAGACAGACGTCACTGCAGTCCAGCCTGGGTGACAGAACAAGACTGTATATAAAAAAAGAAATACTGCAAATATCTACTCCACCACCCTGCCCTGCTACAGAACGAGGACTGCCATTCCATAATCAAGTGTGTTTTATAGTCCTACTTACCAAACGATTGGCAGACAGCATGTCCTCAGTCTGGAAATACAGTCTCTTTCAGTTCAACAATCTGGCCTTGTATGGGATCACTTGTCAGGCAGCGTAACTTAGGTTAATCTGACTATTACATATTAGTAATAGTATCTCCACTGCATAGTTGGTGAAACAGGCACATGCCTCCATGCCCAGATAATTTTCTCCTCCGGGCCGGACACAGATGGAGGCATGTGCAAAAGCATTGACATATGTTTGCAGCTTCTGCAGTAGCGACTTGGAAATATCTAACCCCACCACCCTGACCTCGGTTTCACAACTGAGGTCCAGTTGACATATGAACCTAGGTGAGGCCATGAAAGGTTCATAGCCTGCAGCCGTAGAGGCTGGGAATCAATGCCTAGGACTTCCCCGGCAGCTCAAGGAGTCAGTTTATTTCTGTTAACTAGAGATCACAGAATTATCACGTTCTCTTTCTCTCTCTCTCTCTTAAGAGACAGGGTCTCACACTGTCATCCAGACTGGAGTGCAATGGTACAATCCTATTTCAATGCAGCCTCAAACTCCTGGGCACAAGCAATCATCCCACTTCTTTTTTTTTTTCTTTTTTGAGATGGAATCTCGCTCTGTTGCCCAGCCTGGAGTGTAGTGGCACAATCTCAGCTCTGCAACCTCTGCCTCCCAAGTTCAAATGATTCTCCTGCCTCAGCCTCCTGAGTAGCTGGGATTACAGGTGTGTACCATCACATCCAGTTAATTTTTGTATTTTTAGTAGATGGGGTTTTACCATGTTGGTCAGGCTGGTCCCAAACTCCTGACCTTGTGATCTGCCCACCTCAGCCTCCCAAAGTGCTGGGATTACAGGCATGAGCCACCATACCCAGCTTCAGCCTCTTAAGTAGCTGGAACTACAGGCACATGCCACCATCTTTGTAGAGATGGGGTCTTGCTATATTGCCCAGGCTGGTTTTGAACTCCTGGGCTCAAGCAATCCTCTTGTCTCAGCCTCCTGAGTAGCTAGGATTACAGGCGTGAGCCACTAGACCCAGCTTCTATCACCTTTCAAACCTCCTCCGTTCCAGCCACAAGCCACTCTGGCCAAGCATGGTGGCACATGCCTATAATCCCAGCACTTTGGGAGGCTGAGATGGGCAGGTCACTTCAGGTCAGGAGTTGAAGACCAACCTGGCCAACACAGTGAAACTGCATCTCTACTAAAAGTACAAAAATTAGCCAGGCATGGGTGGCACACACATGTAGTCCCAGTGATTTGGGAGGCTGAGGCAGGAGAATTGCTTGAACCCAGGAGACCGAGTTTACAGCGAGCCAAGATCACACCACTGCAGTCTAGCATGGGTGACAGAATGAGACTCTGTCTAAAAAAAAAGAAACAGAAAAAGGAAAAAAAAGCCACCCTATCTTTTTGTTATTAATACACTTCACTTGTTACAGCAATTTTAAGTTCTCAGCAAAGTTATACAGATAGCGCGGCTTCCATGTACCTGCTCTATCCCCTCCCCCTTCTCCTGTTATTTATTTTTAGAGACAGCGTCTTGCTCTGTCACCCAGGCTGGATTGCAGGGGCACCATCACAGCTCACTGCAGCCTTGACCTCCCTAGCTCAAGTGATGCTCCCATGTCAACCTCTCAAGTAGCTGAGTTGATGAGGTCTTGCTTTCTTGCCCAGGCTGGTCTCAAACTCCTGGGATCAAGTGATTCTCCTGCCTCGGCCTCCCAAAGTGTGGAGATCACAAGCGTGAGCCACTCCCGCCTTGCCCTTTTTCCTATTATTAATATTTTGCATTAGTGTGGTAGATTTTTTACAACAGAGGAGCCAAGATTGATAATTATTATTAACCAAGGTCTGTGGTTTACACTCGGGTTCACTCTGTGTTGCACCGTCTATGGTTTTAACAAATGTGTGACATATATCCACCATTACAGTATCATACAGAATAATTTCACTGCCCTAAAAATCTCCTGCACTCAACCTATTCATTCCTCCTCCTGCACCCCTGCGACCACTGATCCTTTCACTGAATCCATAGTTTTGCCCTTTCCAGAATGTCACAGAGTTGGAGTGATACCGTCCATAGCCAGGCTCGGTGGCTCATGCCTGTAATCCCAGCACTTTGGGAGGCCGAGGCAGGTGGATCACTTGAGGTCAAGAGTTTGAGACCAGACTGGTCTACACAGTGAAACCCCGTCTGTACTAAAAATGCAAAAGATTAGCTGGATGTGGTGGCGGGCACCTGTATGTAATCCCTGCTACTTGGGAGGCTGAGGCAGGAGAATCACTTGAACCCGGAGGCAGAAGTTGCAGTGAGCCGAGATCATGCCACTGCATTCAAGTCTGGGTGACATGGTGAAACTCCGTCTCAAAAAAAAAAAAAAATTCTGATATGGTCCATACATACGGCCTTTTCAGATTGGCTTTTTCCATTTAGCAGAACTCATTTCAGATTCTTCCATGCCTTTGCCTAGCTCATAGCTCATTTCTTTTTCTTTTTTTTTTCTGAGATAAAGTCTCACTGTTACCTATCCTGGAGTGCAGTGGTGTGATCTCGGCTCACCACAACCCCCACCTCCTGTGTCCAAGCGATTCTCCTGCTTCAGACTCCCGAGTAGCTGGGATTACAGGCGTGTGCCACTACACCTGGCTAATTTTTCTGGATTTTTAGTAGAGATGAGGTTTCACCATTTTAGCCAGGCTAGACTCAAACTCCTGACCTCAGGTGATCTGCCCACCTTGGCCTCCCAAAGTGCTGGGATTACAGGTGTGAGCCACCATGGCTGGCCATTCTTTTTATTTTTGTAAATTTTTTCTGAGATGAGATTTCACTATCATGGAGGCTGGAATGCGGCTGGGCAGTCACAGCCCACTGCAGCCTCGGACTCTTCGGTTCAACACATCCTCGCACCTGAGCCTCCAAAGTAGCCGGGACCACAGGTGGACATCACCATGTCTGGCTAATTTTTTTTTTTTTGAGACGGAGTCTTGCTGTTGCCAGGCTGGAGTGCAATGGTGAGATCTCAGCTCACTACAACCTCCACCTCCTGGGTTCAAGTGATTCTCCTGCCTCAGCCTCCCGAGTAGCTGGGACTACAGGTGTGCACCACCAGCCCCAGCTAATTTTTGTATTTTTAGTAAAGACAGGGTTTCAGCATGTTGGCCAGGATGGTCTCGATCTCCTGACCTTGTGATCCACCCGCCTTGGCCCCGCAAAGTGCTGGGATTACAGGTGTGAGCCACCGCGCCCCACTGCTAATATTTTTTTGTACTGCTTGTAGAGATGGAGTCTCACTATGTTGTCAAAGCTGGTCTCAAAACTCCTGAGCTCAAGCAATCCTCCTACCTCAGCCTCTCAAAGTGCTGGGTCACAGGCTTGAGCCACAGCACTCTGCCCTGCTCATTTCTTTTTATTACCAAGAATTCTCCATTCTTTACTTTGTAACATCCCCTTCATTCACTAGGGCTCAACTCTGTCCTCCAACTTTTATTGCTTTGTGGGGAGGAATGCAAGCAAAGAGACACAGGGAGGCAATGACCTCCTGGAACCAGGAAGCCGTGCTGGACATCTGGAATGGAGCTGGATTTCTGCTGTGGCTCAGGAGCACGTCCAGGTACTCCTTCCGACGTGTTACCATGTCTCGAACCCTGCAGCCAACGCTGCCATTTGTCACCTTTTTGAATGTGTTGGATGGTCTGTTAGCCCATCTGCCTCTTGTTTTCCCGTGCATTTCAGGCGCTGGAATTCTGGTAACTTCTGCACATCTCAGATTCTGTCGCCATCCAGGCTGCAGGGCGGATTCTACATGCGAGAAGCATCGGCTCACCGGGTGGCTCACACCTGGAATCCCAGCACTTTGCGAGGCCAAGGCAGACGGGTCACTTGAGCTCAGAAGTTGGAGGCCAGCCCGGGCAACATGGTGAAATCCCATCTCTATCAAAAATACAAAAACTTAGCAGGGTGTGGTGGCACATGCCTGTAATCCCAGGTACTTTGGAGGTTGAGGTGGGAGGATCACTTGAGCCTGGAAGGCAGAGGTTGCAGTGAGCTGAGATCACACCATTGCACTCCAGCCTGGGTGACAAGAGTGACACTCCATCTCAAAAATAAATAAATAGAGAACATGTGGCCTGCAAAGGCAGAATTACTTATTTTTATTTATGTATGTATTCATTTATTTATTTAGAGATGGAGTCTCGCTCTGTAGCCCAGGCTGGAGTGCATGCAATCTCGTCTCACTGCAATCTCCAACACCCAGGTCACAGTTCAAGAAATCCTCCTACCTCAGCCTCCCAACTAGCGGGGATTACAGGCACGAACCACCATGCCCAGCTAATTTTTGTAGTTTTTAGTAGAGATGGGGTTTCACCACGTTCAGTTTGGTCTTGAATTCCTGACCTTGTGATCTGCCCAACTCGACCTCCCAGTGCTGGGATTACAGGTGTGAGCCACCGCACCCGGACTATTTATTTATTTAGTCTTGCTCCGTCATGCAGGCTGGAGTCAATGGTGAAATCTCAGCTTACTGCAACCTCCGCCTCCAGGGTTCACACAATTCTCCTGCCTCAGTCTCCCGAGTAGGAGAGACTAAAGGTGCACCACCATGCCTGGCTAATTTTTTTTTTTGTATTTTTGGTAGAGATGGAGGAGGGGGGTTCACCATATTGGTCAGGCTAGTCTCGAACTCCTAACCTCGTGATCTAGCCGCCTCAGCCTCCCAAAGTGTTGGGATTACAGGCGTGAGCCACCATACCTGGCCCAGAAATATTTAGATTCTGATCCTTGATGGAAAAAGCTTTCCATCCTCTGCCCTAGATTTTATCTGATCATTCCCACAATGAATAAGTTAGTTCTAGGATCTGGAGCAAACATGTCTGTATTCGTCTGTTTTCACACTGCTATAAAGAACTACGTGAGTGTGGGTGATTTATGAAGAAAAAAGGTTTAATTGACTCACAGCTCTGCCTGGCTGGGGAGGCCTCAGGAAACTTACAAAAAGTGAAGGGAAAGCAAGGCACGTCTGACATGGAGGCAGGAAAGAGAGAAGGGGGAAGTGCCAGACACTTATCAAACGACCAGATCCGGGGAGAACTCACTATCAGGAGAACCGCAACGGGGAACCACTCCCTCCATCTCCCACCAGGTCCCTTCCTCCACATGTGGGGATTACAATTCTACATGAGGTTTGGGTGGAGACACACTCAAACATGACAGTGTTCTTTCTCTAAGCCTCCATGTTCTCCTCTGTAAAATGGGGTAAGTGGCCCCTACTTGCTGCACGAGCTTGCTTTGCAATTAAAATTGAGCCAGGCACAGTGGCTCACACCTGTAATCTCAGCACTCTGGGAGGCTGAGGCGGGTGGATCATGAGGTTAGGAGTTTGAGACCGGCCTGACCAACATGGTAAAACTTGGTCTCAAGTAAAAATACAAAAATTAGCCAGGTGTGGTGGCGAGTGCCTGTAATCCCAGCTACTCGGGAGTCTGAGGCAGGAGAATCGCTTAAAACTGGAAGGCGGAGGTTGCAGTGAGATTGGGCCACTACACTCCACCCTGGGCAAAAGAGCAATTCTCCATCTCAAATACATACATACATAAGTAAATAAATATTGCATGTCATGGGCCAAGGGACTTTGAAAGTGGGACAGCTCCTGCAGGTGCCCCTGGCTGGAGTCACAAGATCCAAAGCCCCCAGTAATCCTGACATCTTTCTTTTCTTTTCTCTTTCTTTTTGTCTCTGTTTC
Source organism: Callithrix jacchus (assembly GCF_049354715.1). Taxonomy (NCBI): domain Eukaryota; kingdom Metazoa; phylum Chordata; class Mammalia; order Primates; family Cebidae; genus Callithrix; species Callithrix jacchus. The sequence goes on from NC_133523.1 coordinate 13,051,353, forward strand.
TTTCTTCCTTTTTTTTTGAGACGGAGCCTGACTCTGTCACCCAGGCTGGAGTGCAGTGGTGCGACCTGGGCTCACTGCAACCTCCGCCTCCCAGGTTCAAGCGATTCCCCTGCCTTAGTCTCCTGAGCAGCTGGGATTACAGGCTCCTGCCACCATGCCCAGCTAATTTTTGTACTTTTCGTAGAGACAGGGTTTCACCATGTTGGCCAGATTGGTCACGAACTCCCGACCTCAGGTGATCTGCCTGCCTTGGCCTCCCAAAGTGCTGGGATTACAGGCATGAGCCACCGTGCCCGGCCCTTTTCTTTTTTTTTTTTTTTTTGATATTATCTTTTTACAGCGGTCCCGGGGCTGGGTGACCCGGCCCAGGCGCGCCCCTTTTCTTTTTTTTTAGTGGAAATGGGATCTTGCCATATTGTCCAGGCTGGTCTTGAATACCTGGACTCAAGCAATCCTCCCTCCTCAGCCTCCCAAAGTGCTGGGATTACAAGCATGAGCCACTGCACCTGGCCACCTTTCTCAGTTCTGCCTTAATGTCTCACGTGGCTGTATTTCTTTTCTCCTATGCATTCTTTCCTCCTCCCTCTCTTCTTGCTTTTCTTAACTTGAGAAAGAGTCTCACTCTGTCACTCAAACTGGAGTACAGTGGTATGATCTTGGCTCACTGCAACCTCCGCCTCCTGGGTTCAAGTGATTCTCCCACCTCAGCATCCTGAGTAGTGGGACTAGAGACTCATGCAGCCATGCTCGGTTAATTTTTATATTTGTTAATAGAGACAGGGTTTCACCATGTTGGCCAGGCTGGTCTGAAACTCCTGACTTCAAGTGATCCACCCGCCTCAGCCTCCCAAAGTGCTGGGATTACAGCGTGAGCCGCCGCGCCGGCCTCTTCTGGCTTTCTCCTTCTCACGCCTCTGTCTTCCCTTCTGGTTCCCTCTCCCGGCCTTCTCCGCACCTCCTCCACTGCCACTTGCTCTCTTCAAACTCGGGGATGAGAGAAAGTTCCGGCCGAAATTGCAATCTCCTCTCCTCTCATGTGGCTCTGAGATAAGACAGTAAAAATCCGATTTTCAGCAATTTGCTTCATTTGTGAGCTCTCCGGAGTCTCTCGTTTTCCCCCTGACACGGGCTTAGCAAAATTGCCTGGGCAGAGTGGATATTTTTAACCACTTAGTAGTCAGAGCGACTTCAGAGAAAGTTTTGCAAGAAACCGGTCCAGGTCCTGTGCCTGGGGCTGCTGGCGGGTTTGGGGCTGGAGGGAAGCATGTGGGGTCGCCTCAAGGGGCTCAGTGGAAGGGCATTTAAGAAAAGGATGTGGCCAGGCACAGTGGCTGCCACTTGTAATCCCAGAGGTTTGGGAGGCCAAGAAGGGTGGATCACTTGAGGTCAGTAGTTCAAGACTAGCCTGGCCAACATGCTGAAATCCCGTCTCTACTAAAAATACAGAATATTATCTGGGCGTGGTGGTGCGTGTCTGGCCTGTAGTCCCAGCTACTCAGGAGGCTGAGGCAGGAGAATCAGTTGAACCTGGGAGGCCGAAGCTGCAGTGAGCTGAGATCGTGCCACTGCACTCCAGCCTGGGCGACAGAGCAAGACTCCATCTCAAAAAACAAGAACAAAATAAACAAACAAAAAGCCATTCTGGGGACCAAAGGCATCTCCTTCCCAAAACCAAAGGGGGTGTGGGAACAGTGAACATTTATTGAACACCTGCTATGTACCAGGCACACGCTAAGTGCTTTATGTGTATGACCTCATTGCATCCCCACAAAAGTCAATGAAGGACGCCTTTTTCTTTGTTGGCAGCTGGGACAAAAACCAAAAGCACAGTGGCTCAAGAAATAAAGATTTCACTTATTAATACGGAATCAGGGTCTTGCTCTCTTGCCCAGGCTGGAGTGCAGGGGCACAATCATGGCTCACTACAGTCTTGACCTCCCTAGGTTCAAGCGATCCTCCCACCCCAGCCTCCCAAGTAGCTGGAACTACAGGCGTGTGCTACCACACCTGGCAAATGCTAAAGTTTTTTGTAGAGATAGGGTCTTGCTGTGTTGTCCAGGCTGGTCTTCTTAGCCTCCCAAAGTGCTGGGATTACAGATGTGAGCCATCATGCCTGGCCCAATTTAGATTGCTTTTTTCAGATGGAGTCTTGCTCTGTCACCCACAGAGCAAGAATTCTCTCTGCCACAGCCTCTCAAGTAGCTGGGACTACAGGCACCTGCCACCACCCTGGCTAATTTTTTTTTTTTTTTTTAGTAGAGCAGGGGCTTCACCATGATGTTGGCCAGGATGGTCTTGATCTCCTGACCTCGGATTCCAACCGCCTCGGCCTCCCAAAGTGCTGGGATTACAGGTGTGTGCCACCATGCCCAGCTAATTTTTTTATTTTTAGTAGAGATGGGGTTTCACCACATTGGCCAGGGTGGTCTTGAACTCCTGACCTCAAGTGATCCACTTCAGCCTCCCAAAGTGCTGGGATTCCAGGAGTGAGCCACTGCGCCCGGCCCCAATTTAGATTTTAAAGAAATCACTCAGGCTGCTAAACCTTATGTTGCTCTCAGCCCCGAGAGCGTTGAGACTTGGGTTTTCCTGATCCCAGGCTTCCTGGGTATAGTTTTCCACCCATGTTCCCTCATCCATTCTTTCTTCCCTTCTACAGATTTTCCCCTTCTCTGTTCACCAGGAACATTTATGCAACAATGTCACATCACTGACTACCAGAGCTGAATGTTGATAAAGAGGATGCTAAGATGGACATTTCAACCAGGCAGACACAAGGACTAGCAGCAGAAGCCAGACCACAGTGAATATCTCTCTTCCTTCCCTTCCTCCCTCCCTCTCTCTTTCTGAGACTCTTGCTGTTGCCCAGGCTGGAGTGCAATGGCCAATCTCACCTCCCTGCAACTTCCACCTCCTAGAGTCAAGCGATTCTCCTGCCTCAGCCTCCTAAGTAGCTGGGATTACAGGCGCACACCACCATGCCTGGCTAATTTTTTTTCTTTTTTTTTTTTTTTGAGACGGAATCTCACACTGTCACTGAGGCCAGAGTGCAATGGCCCAATCTTGGCTCACTGCAACCTCTGCCTCCTGGGTTCAAGCTATTCCCCTGTCTCAGCATCCCGAATAGCTGGGACTACAGGTGTGTGCCACCACACCTGGCTAGTTTTTTCTTTTTTACTAGAGGCAGGGTTTCGCCATGTTGGCCAGGATGGTCTTGATCTCCTGACCTCATGATTCACCCGCCTTGGACTCCCAAAGTGTTGGGATTACAGGCATGAGCCACCATACTTATTTCTTATTTCTCTGTAGAAATAATACATACTTATTTCTCTGTAGTGAAAACAACTTGTTTTTTTTAGAGAAAGGGTCTCTAAAATACTTCCCAGGATGGTCTTGAACACCTGGGCTGAAGTGATCCCCCCCATCTCAGCTTCCCTAAGTGCTGGGATTACAAGTGTGAGCTACCGCACCAGACCTTGTAATGAGACCATTTAAAATCCATTCATTTCACAAGTTTGAAATATACATTTTGATTAGCTATAGCCACCCTGCTGTGCAATAGATCACCAGGACTTACTCTTCCTGTCTAATGGAAACTCTGTATCCTTTGACCAACATTTTCCCTTTCCCCTTCCCAGACTCTGGTAACCACCATTCTACGCTCTACTTCTGTAAATGGGCTTTTTGGGTTTTTTTAGACAGAGTTTTGCTCTTGTTGCCCCCGTTGGAGTGCAGTGGCATGATCTTAGCTCACTGCAACCTCCACCTCCTGGGTTGAAGTGATTCTCCTGCCTCAGTCTCCCAAGTAGCTGGGACTACAGGCGTGCGCCACCATGCCCAGCTAATTTTTTGTATTTTTAGTAGAGACGGAGTTTCACCATGTTGGTCAGGATGGTCTCAAACTCCTGACCTCATGATCTGCCTGCCTCAGCCTCCCAAGTAGGTGGGATTACAGACATGCCCCACCACACTGGGCTAATTTCTGTATTTTTAGTATAGCCGGGGTTTCACCATGTTGGCCAGGCTGGTCTCGAACTCCTGATCTCATGATCTGCCTGCCTCTGCCTCCCAAAGTGCTGGGATTACAGGTGTGAGCCACTGCGCCTGACCTGAATATGGCTTTTTTTTTTTTTTTTAAGATTCTGCATAAAGTGAGATCATGCACTATTTGTCCTTCTGTGCCGGGCTTACTTCACTTCGAATAATGTCCTCCAGATTCATGCCCATTATTGCAAATTACAAGATCTCCTTCTTTTTTGAGGCTGAACGGTACTCCATTGTGTGCATGCACCACACTTTCTTTACCCATTCACTCCTTCATGATGGACACTTAGGTTTCTTCCATAGCTCGGCTGTTGTGAATAGTGCTGCAGTGTACTTGGGAGTGCAGATAGCTCTTCCAATACTGATTGCATTTCCTTTGCATGTTACTTGGAAGACAAATATCTTTCTTTTTTTTTTTTTTTTTTTTTTTGAGACAAAGTCTTGCTCTTGTTGCCCAGGCTGGAGAGCGATGGCTCAATCTTGGTTCACCACAACCTCCGCCTCCCAGGTTCAAGCGACTCTCCTGCCTCAGCCTCCTGAGTAGCTAGGATTGCCAGCACCCACCATCACGCCTGGCTAATATTTTTGTATTTTTAGTAGAGATGGGGTTTCATCTTGTTAGCCAGGAATAGTCTTGATCTTGTGATCTGCCCACCTCGGACTCCCAAACTGCTCAGATTACAGGTGTGAGCCACCATGCCCGGCCTCTTTTTTGTGTGTGTGACAGAGTTTCACTCTTGTTGCCCAGGTTGGAGTGCAATGGCTCAATCTCGGCTCACTGAAACCTCCAACTCTCAGATTCAAGCAATTCTCCTGCCTCAGCCTCCAAGTAGTTGGGATTACAGGCACCCGCCACCACGCCCAGCTAATAATTTTGTATTTTTCGTAGAGATGGGGTTTCTCCATGCTGGTCAGGCTGGTCTTGAACTCCCAACCTCAGGTGATCTGCCCGCCTCAGCCCCCCAGAGTGCTGGGATTACAGGTGTGACCCACTGCACCTGGCCTCTTTTTTTTTCTCTTTTTCTACAGGATCCTACTCTGTCACCTAGGCTAGAGTGCAGTGGCACAATCTCAGCTCACTGCAACCTATACTTCCTGGTTCAAGTGATTCTCCCACCTCAGCCTCCTGAGTAGCTGGGATTATAGGTGCATGCTATCATGCCTAATTTTTTTATTTTTTTAAAAGTAGAAATGGGGTTTCCCTGCCCAGGCTGGTCTTAAACTCCTGACTTCAAGTGATCACCCGCCTTGGCCTGAGTCAGGAGAATCGCTGGAACTCGGGAGGCAGAGGTTGCAGTGAGCTGAGATGGCCCCACTACAATCAAGCCTGGGTGACAGAGTGAGACCTTGTCTCAAAACAAAACAAAACAAAACAAAACAAAAAGGCCAGGCATGGTGGCTCATGCCTGTAATCCCAGCACTTGGGAGGCCGAGGCGGGCAGATCACCTGAGGTTGGGAGTTCGAGATCAACCTGACCAACATGGAGAAACCCCATCTGCACTAAAAATACAAAATTATTAGCCGGGTTTGGTGGCGGATGCCTATAATCCTAACTACTCGGGAGGCTGAGGCAGGAGAATTGCTTGAATCTGGGAGTTGAGGTTGCCTGACCAACATGGAGAAACCTCGTTTCTACAAAAAAAAAAAAAAAAAAAAAAAAAATTAGCCAGACATGGTGTCGCATGCCTGTAATCCCAGCTACTTGGGAGGCTGAGGCAGGAGAATTACTTGAACCCAGGAGGCGGAAGTTACAGTGAGCCGAGATCATGCCATTGCACTCCAGCCTGGGGAACAAGAGTGACTCTCTGTCTCAAAAAATAAAAGTTAAAAAGTGGGAGATTTTATTCTGAACTACTGAGAGGGAGGGGTGGCTGACAGCAGCCCCACTTCAGTGAGAACCTTCTGACCCTGGATTTGTTTCCTGCTCTTCAATGAGAACTGTCTGACCCTGGATTTCCTTCCTTCTCTTCAGTGAGAACCGTCTGACCCTGGATTTGTGGATTTCCTTCCTTCCTGCAGCCACGTGGAAGCTTTCCTTCCTGGAGCTATCACAGTTCCACGAACGGAGTGGCTTTAAAACAACAGAAAGCTCTTCTCTCACAGCTCTGCAGCCCAGAAGTCTGAAAGCAAGGCCTCCGCAGGGCCACGCTCCCCACAAAGGCTCTAGGGAAGAATTCTTCCCAGCCTGTTCCAGCTTGTGAGGGCTCCAGGCGCCCCTCCACAGTGACCGCCGCATCCCAACCTCTGCGTCGCTCTTCCCGGCTCCTTCTCCTCTCCTGAGCCTTTTCTGTGTGTTTCTCCCAAGGAGTGTCGTCCGTGGATTTCGTGGATTTAGCCACTGTGTTTTCCGGGGTGATCTCATCTTCAGATTCCTAGTATCTGCAACGACCCTTTCAAAACCCCTCCCACGGGGTTGATGGGGATGGCATGCCAGGTTCCAGGCAGAAATGCAGTGACAGTGAACCATGAATCGGGCTGCACTAGCACCCCTTCCTTGCTGCTAAAAGTCAGGTAGCACTTTTGCATCCCATTGCTTCTACAGATAGGATCTCTGACATTAGAAGCATATGGCTTTTTTTTTTTTTTGAGAAGGAGAAGGAGTCTCACTCTGTTGCCCAGGCTGGAGTGCAATGGTGTGATCTCAGCTCACTGCAACCTCCGCCTCCCCATTTCAAGTGATTCTCCTGCCTCAGCCTCCTGAGTAGCTGGGATTGCAGGCATGCGCCACCATACCCAGCTAAGTTTTGTATTTTTAATAGAGACGAGGTTTCACCATGTTGGTCAGGCTGGTCTCGAACTCCTGACCTCATGACCCACCCACCTCAGCCCCTCAAAGTGCTGGGATTACAGGCGTGAGCCACCACGCCAGGTCAGGATCATATGGCTTTTGCTGAAGGATTGCTTCTGATGTTTTTACAGGCTCTGAATTCCAGAAACCAGTGTGAAGAGGACCCCCATGTAGGAATGGGATCAGCATGGGAATACAGCTTCTTCACCCCACCCCTGTCCCCCAACTTCACCCCCAAGCCCCTGGGATTTCACCTTGCACTCTTTGACCAATCAGACAATCTCCCCACTTGGGCCCACTCTTAAACCCCTTAAAAACCCCAGCCCCAGGTCGGGCACGGTGGCTCACGCATGTAATCCCAACACTTTGAGAGGCCAAGGCACGCAGATCGCCTCAGGTCGGGTGTTTGAGACCAGCCTGGCCAGCATGGTGAAACCCATCTCTACTAAAAATACAAAAATTAGGCTGGGCGTGATAGCTCACGCCTATAATCCCAGCACTTTGGGAGGCCGAGGTGGGTGGATCATGAGGTCAAGAGATCAAGACCATTCTGGTCAGCAAGGTAAAACCCTGTCTCTACTAAAAATACAAAAATTAGCTGGGCTTGGTGGTATGCGCCTGTAGTCCCAGCTACTCGGGAGGCTGAGGCAGGAGAATTGCTTGAACCCAGGAGGCAGAGGTTGCGGTGAGCTGAGATCGTGCCATTGCACTCCAGTCTGGGTAACAACGGCGAAACTCCATCTCAAAAAAAAAAAAAACAAAAATTAGCTGGGCATGGTGGCACACCTGTAATCCTACCAACTTGGGAAGCTGAGACAAGAGAATTGCTTGAACCCTGAAGGTGGAGGTTGCAGTGAGCTGAGATTGCACCACTGCACTCCAGCCAGGGAAACAGAGTGAGACTAAAAAAAAAAAGAATCACCAAAAAAAAAAAAAAAAATACCTAGCCCGAAATTCCTCAGGGAGATGGATTTTATTAATTTGTATTTTTTTGGCGGGGGGACACAGAATCTCACTCTGTCACCTAGACTGGAGTGCAGAGGCACGATCTTGGCTCACTACACCTCCCAGTTTCAACTGATTCTCCCACCTCAGCCTCCCGAGTAGCTGGGACTACAAGCATGCACGATGTCTGGCTAATTTTTGTATTTTTAGTAGAGAAAGGGTTTTGCCATGTTGGCCAGGCTGCTCTCAAACTCCTGGTCTCAAGTGATCTGCCCACCTCGGGCTCCCAAAGTGCTGGAATTACAGGTGTGAGCCACCGCGCGTGCCTGGGAGATGGATTTGAGATTTCCTCCCATCTCCTCCATCTGTGGCCCTATGATTAAACCTCTTTCTGTGCTGCAAACTTGTATCTCAGCGTATTGACTTACCCAGTGCCTCCAACAATGGGTCCATTATAGTTAGTTTATCCACTAGGATCACATTCAGGCCAGGCTCGGTGGCTCACACCTGTAATCCCAGCACTTTGGGAAGTCAAGGTGGGAGGATCGCTGGAAGCCAGGACTTCAAGACCAGCCTGGGAAACATAGCAAGAATCTCTCTCTGCAAAAAACACAAAAATTAGCTGGGCATGGTCTTGCGTGCCTGTGGTCCCAGCTACTTGGAAGGCTGAGGTGGGAGGATCACTTGAGCCTGAGAGATGGAGGCTGCAGTGAGTGGAAATCATGGCATTGCGCTCTAGCCAGCCTGAGTGACAGAGCAAGACCTTGTCTCTAAAAAAATAAGTTAATATAAAAACAGCGCTTTGGGAGGCCGAGGCAGGCGGATTACAACGTCAGAAGATTGAGACCATCCTGGCCAACATGGTGAAATTCTGTCTCTACTAAAAATACAAAAATTAGCTGGGCGTGGTGGTGTGTGCCTGTAGTCCCAGCTACAGGGGAGGCTGAGGCAGGAAAATCACCTGAACCAGGGAGTTGGAGGTTACAGTGAGCCGAGATCTCACCACTGCAGTCCAGCCTGGCAACAGAGGGAGATTTCATGTCAAAAACAAAAAACAACAAACAAACGGCCGGGCGCGGTGGCTCACACCGGTAATCCCAGCACTGTGGGAGGCTGAGGCAGGCGGATCACGAGGTCAGAGATCGAGACCATCCTGGCCAACACAGTGAAACCCCATCTCTACTAAAATACAAAAATTAGCTGGGTGTGGTGGTGCGTGCCTGTAGTCCCAGCTGCTCGGGAGGCTGAGGCAGGAGAATTGCTTGAACGCGGGAGGTGGAGGTTGCAGTGAGCCAAAATCATGCCACTGTACTCCAGCCTGGCGCCTGGTGACTGGCAACAGAGCGAGATTCTGTCTCAAAAAACAAACAAAAGAAACAGCACAATCACAGGTTGCAGGGGCTAGAGTGTGGACACGTCCTTTTCGGGGCTACCATTTGACAAATACTGCTCCCTCCCGGAGCTGCAGCCTGGCTGTGAAAATGGAGAGGAAGCAAAGAAGGAAGGGTCCCCTGCATCACCCAGACCCCCAGAACCTGACTCTGGTAGGAATGGAGGAGAGGAAGGAAAGAAGGAAGGGTCCCCTGCATCACCCAGACCTCCAGAACCTGACCCTGGTAGGAATGGAGGAGAGGAAGGAAAGAAGGAAGGGTCCCCTGCATCACCCAGACCCCCAGAACCTGACCCTGGTAGGAATGGAGGAGAGGAAGGAAAGAAGGAAGGGTCCCCTGCATCACCCAGACCCCCAGAACCTGACCCTGGTAGGAATGGAGGAGAGGAAGGAAAGAAGGAAGGGTCCCCTGCATCACCCAGACCCCCAGAACCTGACCCTGGTAGGAATGGAGGAGAGGCAGTAAGAAGATTTAGGTCTAAACCAAGGCCCAAGCTTGGGTCTGGACATCCTGATTTTGAATCCAAGCCAAGCTGCCCCATGACCTAAGGTGATTTCAGGAACATCTGTTACCTCAGATGAATACAGAACAAAGTCACAAGGCTGAGATTTTATCCAGGGAACTGCGGGGCGGCGGGGGCACATGTTCCCCTGGGAAAAGCACGTTATAGAGGGCCTGAGAGATTGTCCCTCCACCAGAGTTCACACAACACTGGTTTATTTCATCGCAGGGACGACCTGACCTCCACGATTGTTCCAGAAGGTCTTTTTCTCTACTCTCTCCACACCAATCCCTCTCCACCTGCTCCTCCCACCTTCCACTGGGTCCCGATCCTTCTCTGGGCTGGGGCCCTGCTTGCTTGACCTCCATTTACTCAACAAACACTTATTATTTTTTCTTTTTTTCAAAGCTACTGCAAATCTAACTTATTATTTTTTTAATTATTATTATTTATTGAGACAGAGTCTCTCTCCATCAATTAGGCTGAAGTGTAACGGCTCAATCTCAGCTCACGGCAACCTCCGTCTCCTGGGCTCAAGTGATTCTCCTGTCTCAGCCTCCCAAGTAGCTGGGATTACACACCATGCCTAGCTAAATTTTTGTATTTTTAGTAGAGATAGATTTTCACCTTGTTGCCCAGGCTGATCTTGAACTCCCAACCTCAGGTGATCTGCCCATCTTGGCCTCCCAAAGTGCTGGGATTACGGGGTGAGCCACCACACCTGGTCTATTGTTGTTTTTTGAGACATAGTCTCACTCTGTCGCCCAGGCTTAAGTACAGTGCTGCGATCACTGCCCACTGTAACCTCTGCCTCCCAGGTTTAAGCAATTCTCATTTCTCGGTCTCCCCAGTGGTTGGGATTACAGGCACGCATCACCACACCTGGATAATTTTTGTATTTTTGTAGAGACGGGGTTTCACCATGTTGACCAGGCTGTTCTCAAACTCCTGGGCTCAAAGGATCTGCTCACCTCAGCCTCCCAAAGTGCTAGGATTACAGGCGTGAGCCACGGCACCAGTCCTAAAAAACACTTATTGAGCACCTGCTGTATGCCAAGAGCCAGGGAAGGGGGCGGCATACAGAGCCAGGAGGGAACAGGGTGGAGGAACTTCCCTTTTGGAGCTGACATTCCACAGAGAAGAACCTGGGTAATGGCAAGATGCACAAGGAGTGATAATTCTGTGGTGCAGCCAAAAGCAGCCTCACCTCCTCCCAGCGCTTTGGGAGGTCGAGGTGGGCAGATCATGAGGTCAGGAGTTCAAGACCAGCCTAGCCAATATGGCAAAACCCTGTCCCTACTAAAAATACAAAAATTAGCTGGGTGTCATGGCACATGGCTATAATCCCAGCTACTTGGGAGGCTGAGGCAGAAGAATCACTTGAACCTGGGAGTCAGAGGTTGCAGTGAGCCAAGACTGTGCCACTGTACTCCAGCCTGGGCAACAGAGCAAGACCCTGCCTTAAAAAAAAAAAAAATTGTGCCCCTGGGGAGGGGCACAAACGGGGGAAACCTGGAGGAGGGGAGGGGGGAGCCATGTGGATAGCTGCGGGAGGATGACTCAGACAGAGGGGACAGCCTGTGCAAAGGCCCTGAGGCAGGATGTCTTTGGTGAGTTTGGAGAACAGTAAGGAGGAAGTTAGGTTTTCTGGCCTCCATGATGATGAGTTTTGCTCTGAGCGAGGCAGTTGGTAAGAATAATAGTGCTCTCCTTCATGAGATATCTACTTCCTCATTCTAAACTTTCACAAGATCTTGTGGCCTGGGGAGGACAGGAGAAAGGGGCTGGTAACTGCTCCACAGGTTGATAAACATGGGTACTTTCAGGAGGGCTTCCTGGAGGAGGTGTCAAGGATATGACTGGCTTGAATGTGGCAAGAGGCAGGTTGAGCAGGGAGCAGGTACTCAGGGAGAGGCAGAAAATAGGTCAGACACTTCATGCCTGTAATCCCAGCACTTCAGGACGCTGAGGCAGGTGGATCACCTGAGGTAGGGAGTCAAGTCTAGCCTGGCCAACATGGAGAAACCCCGTCTCCACTAAAAGTAGAAAATTAACTGGCTATGGAAGCACATGCCTGTAACCTCAGCTACTCAGGGGGCTGAAACAGGAGAATCACTTGAACCTGGGAGGAGGAGGTTGCAGTGAGCCAAGATCGTGCCACTGTACTCCAGCCTAGGAAGCAAGAGCAAAGCTCCGCCTCAAAAAAAAAAAAAAAAAAAAAAAAAGAATGTCTAGAGGAGAAAGACTCCTCTCTACACGGCCAGGACCTGAGAGGCAGGGTTAGTGAACTGCTACCTCCTCACGCGACAAAAGGGTCTTTGCTGATTATACAATTAAGGAACTTCAGACAGGGAAATGACCTGGGATCATCTTATCACACAAGTCCTTAAAAGTGCAAGGGGGCAGCAGAGGGGAGTTGAAGGCTGTCATATGAGGAGGACTTGACCCCTCCTTGCTGGCTTTGAAAATGGAGGGAGAGCCCACGAGCCAAGGAATGCAGGCGACTTCCACAAACTGGGAACAGACAACCAGCAAGGAAACAGGGGCTTCAATTCTACAACCCCAAGGAACTGAATCCTGCACCCCTAAATGAGCAAGAAATAGATGGTCACTTACGGCCTCCAAGAAAGGGGTGCAGCCTGCGGACATCTTGGTCTTAGGCCAAACCACATTTCTGACCTCTAGAGCTGTGGGATAATTTGCGTTGTTTAAAAATGCTAAGATTTGGCCAGGCGCGGTGGCTCAGCCTGTAATCCCAGGACTTTGGGAGGCCGAGGCGGGTGGATCACGAGGTCAAGGGATCGAGACCATCCTGGTCAACATGGTGAAACCCCGTCTCTACTAAAAATACAAAAAATTAGCTGGGCATGGTGGCGCGTGCCTGTAATCCCAGCAACTCGGGAGGCTGAGGCAGGAGAATTGCCTGAACCCAGGAGGCGGAGGTTGCGGTGAGCAGAGATCGCGCCATTGCACTCCAGCCTGGGTAACAAGAGCGAAACTCCGTCTCAAAAAAAAAAAAAAAAAAAAGCTAAGATTGCGACGTCAGCCATGGGAAATAAACACAAGGTGGGAGCATTCCGGGTTCTGAGCGGAAGGAGGGGGCGTGGCTTGACTCAGGTGTTCGCTCGCGCCCTCTGGAGGCTGCGGAGGGAACAGGCTTCACGGCCAGGCTGGAGACCCGAGCATGGGAAGAGGGAACCACAAGGTCCAGGTGAAGGTATGCTGGGCTGCACCAGGTGAGGGCCGGGGAGGTGGGGAGGAAATGAAGTCCGAGGTTTGAACGTGGATGGAAAGAGAGAAAAAGAGAGAGGACTCCAGCAGGGTGCGGTGGCTCACACCTGTAATCCTTTGGGAGGCTGAGGTGGGAGAATCACTTGAGGTCAGGAGTTTGAGACACAGCCTGGCCAACACAGTGAAACTCTGTGTCTACCAAAAATACAAAAATTAGCCAGGCGTGGTGGTGCACGCCTGTAGTCCCAGCTACTCGGGAGGCTGAGGCAGGAGAATCGCTTGAACCCGGGAGGCGGAGATTGCAGTGACAGAGCCTGGGCGATTGAGCAAGACACCGTCTCAAAACACACACACACACACACACACACACACACACACACACACACACACACACAAAGAGAGAGAGTGAGGATTCAAGTAAAGGATGAGTGGAGGCTTGTGAGCTGGGAACTTGAAGTCTTCTGTCCCCTCCACCCCAACTCCACCAGTCCCTACCTCTCCCTGGCCTCACATGCCAGCAGCTGCCCTGTGACCTCTCATTTGCGACATCTCCTGTCTCCATTCTAAAAACGAAGTCAGATGGGGGCTTTAGAGGGGCTGGGACCTGTGAGCCCCCAGGCCTCCAGAGGGATTCCAGATTTGGGAATCGGCCTCCTGCCTCCCACCCAAGCCCAGCACCGCCAAAGCAGCTCCCAGCTCACCCCCTGGTCTGCACCTCTGTCTCTGTCTCTTTCTCTCTCTGGAATTTCCATTGTCCTTTTGGTAACTGAATTATCCCATCTCTGCCTCTCACTGGGGGCTGCCCGCAGAGGCGTGGGCGAGGAGGGGCCCGGGTCGCAGCGCAAGATATTAAACCATCAATCACCTGCCAATGCTGACTCCCCCACGCTGGGACCCTCCATTGGCTCCGCCTGGTAGCAAATCAGCTCCAGTGCAGGCTGGAGGCCCAGAGACCCCATCACAATGGGAGTCCTTGGAAGAATCTCACAGGCCCACCTGGGCAAGTGCCTTGATGCAGACTGGCCTGGCTCAATGCCCAGACAGGTGTCCTGGGTTAAAATCCACAAGCTGCTTCCTATCCACGCAAGGGAGCCACTGCATAGTTCTGTGCCTCAGTTTCCCCACCTGTACAATGGTGATAACAGCAGGGTGTGTGGCTCATGCCTGTAATCCTAGCACTTTGGGAGGCTGAGGAGGGCAGATCACGGTCAGGAGTTTGAGACCAGCCTGGCCAACACGGTGAAACGCCCTCTCTACTAAAAATATAAAAATTGGCTGGGCATGGTGGCTCATGCCTGTAATCCCAGCACTTTGGGAGGCTAAGGTGGGCGGATCACCTGAGGTTGGGAGTTCGAGACTAGTCTGACCAACATGGAGAAACCCCATCTCTACTAAAAATACAAAAATTAGTCGGGCGTGGTGGCGGGTACCTGTAAGCCCAGCTACTCAGGATGCTGAGGCAGGAGAATTGCTTGAACTCGGGTACAGTGAGCCCAGATTGCACCACTGCACTCCAGCCTGGGCAACAAGAGTGAAACTTCGTCTCTAAATAAATAAATAAAAATTTAGCCAGGTATGGTGGTGTGCCCCTGTAATCCCAGCTACTTGGGAGGCTGAAGCAGGAGAATCACTTGAACCTGGGAGGCAGAGGTTGCAAAGAGCCGAGATTGCACCACTGCACTCCAGCCTGCAGGATGGAGCGAGACTCCATATTAAAAAAAGAAATAGTGGTAACGTTTTTTACATCTTGGGGGTTCACTGTGAGGATTAAAGCAGTTACCGCAGATGGAAACACCTGGCCGATAGTAAATCCCGTCTAGGATTTGCTGCCAGAATAATTTACCTTCAGGACTGGGGGCTTATTCGCTGGTGAAAGAAACACAAGATTCTTGGATTTGGGGGGACTTAGTGGAGTTCGTGTTTGTGTCACCTCACAGCTGCTGCCTTGCGTGGGTTGGAATCGGACTTTTGTTTTTTTGGGTTTGAGAGGTCTTGCTGTGTCACCCAGGCTGAGTGCGGTGGTATGATCATGGCTCACTGCAGCCTCAACCTTCTGGACTTAAGTGATCCTCCCACCTCAGCCTCTTGAGTAGTTAGGATTATAGGCATGAGCCCACAGCCAGGTCTAGGGGAAAAAATGTAAAGGCTCTTTCAGAACCTTAACTAGGGCCAAGCAACCCATACTTCAGGGCACTCAATTCACAAAATAAGGCCTCAGTACTTTGCAAATGCTGTTCCCTCTGCCCAAAATGCTGTTCCCTCAGACAGTCATGTGACTCCTTGCCTGCTTCTGGGCTTGCTGCAAGTCCCCTCCTCAATGAGGTCACTTTGCAAAAATTGTACCCAGGGCCCCTGCCTGACCCCACCCTTGCCGGCTGTATTTCTGACCATACCACGCACCCTATTTTGCATACCGTATGCAGTCATGTTGGGTCTGTCTCTTCATCCCACTGGAGTGTCAACCCCAGGGCAGGGATTCATTCATTCACTGCCCAGTGCAGCACCTGGCATGAAATAAACACCCAGTAAATACTTGAGTGAATGCATGAACAAATTCCATTCAGCTGCTTCCGGAGAGCCCTGCAGGCTGCAGCCAGCTCAAAGCTGCTCTGTTCTGGGTCTGTCAGCAATCCTGGGCTTCCTGGGGGATGGAGGGGTGTCGCTGGATATATGCAGAGATGCAGTTGGTTCACTATTAACGCTGTATGGACTTTTGTCTTTTGTGTGTGTGTGTGTGTGACAGAGTTTCACTCTTGTTGCCCAGGCTGGAGTGCAGTGGTGTGATCTCGGCTCACTGCAACCTCTGCCTCCCAGGTTCAAGCGATTCTCCTGCCTCAGCCTCCCGAGTAGCTGGGATTACAGGCGCCTGTCACCACGCCTATCTAATTTTTGTATTGTTTTTTAAGGGGGTTTCACCATGTTGGCCAGGATGATCTCGATCTCTTGACCTCATGATCCACCTGCCTTGGCCTCCCAAAGTGCTGGGATGACAGGCCTGGGCCACTGTGCCCAGCCCCCCCCCTTTTTTTTGAGACTGGATCTCGCTCTGTCACACAGGCTGGAGTGCAGTGGTGTGATCACAGCTCACTGCAGCCTTGGTATCCTGGGCCCAGTGATCCTCCCACATCTGCCTCCTGAGTAGCTGGGACCACAACCACAGTGTGCGCCACCATGCCTAATTTTTGTATTTTTCATAGAGACAGTTTCACCACGTTGCCCAAGCTGGTCTTGAACTCCTGAACTCAAGCAATCTGCCTGCCTGGGGCTCAAAGTGTTGGGGTTATGGGATTACAGGCGTGAGCCACCATGCCTGCCCAGGATCTTTGTTTTTTCATTATTTATGTGTTTGTTGCAGAGATGGGGGTCTCCCTGTTGCTGCTCAGGCTGGTCTTGAGCTCCTGGGCTCAAGCAATCCTTCCATTTTGGCCTCCCGAAGTGCTGGGATTATAGGCGTGAGCCACTGTGCCCAGCCTTGGGTAGATCTTTAAAAGGTACCCCTTCCTGGCTGGGCACAGTGACTCACGCCTGTAATCCCAGCACTTCGGGAGGCCGAGGTGGGTGGATCACCTGAGGTCAGGAGTTTGAGACCAGCCTAAGATGGAGAAACCTTGTCTCTACTAAAAAAAAAAAAAAAAAACAAAATTAGTTGAGCTTGGTGGCACATGCTTGTAATCCCAGCTGCTCAGGAGGCTGAGGCAGGAGAATTGCTTGAACCTGGGAGGTGGAGGTTGCCATGAGCCCAGATCACGCTGCTGTACTCCAGCCTGGGCAACAAGAGCGAAATTCTGTCAAAAAAAAAAAAAAAAGGTACCCCTTCCTCTGGGCAGATGCAGTGTGCGGTGAGGGGAAATGATGATGTCAGCTCCTGCTGTAGCTCCTGTCCCGTATGCTTACGCAGTGGGCAACTTGCACAACTGTCCTTGGCAGTCCTGCTTGTGTCCCCCATCTCTTGAGCAGCTCAGAAGGTGGGGGGCGTGCTATGATGATCAAGTAACCAGAGGCTGGACCTCCACACCCAGGTGTTTAGAGGGCCAAACCCCAATCTCTGTGCCCAGCTCACTGCTGGTAAAAAAATCTGCCAAGGAACTGAACTGTTCTAGGTAACACCCCCAAATTCCCCCTCCAGGTATCCCCGGCAGTGTCTCCCTTGCTCTTCCAGACTGGGGGCACCCTCACCTTCCCCAGCCCCCTCTGCACGTTTCCATCCAGCCAGGAGTCCCACACTTGCCTGCTTCTCCCAACCTTCTCTCCCTCTCTCCAGCATCGGCTATTTTTATTTTTCCTTCTTATTAAATTTCCAACTTCGGCAAACACCATGGCCCCTGCCTCGCCGCGCCCCCCCTTCCCTTAGGGCGGATTTGATTCACTTGCGTTTTATTAACAGATTAAAAAAAAAACAACTCGCAGCTGCCACCACAATGTGACTTTCTCCGCTTTCCTGGAGGTTTAGGGAACCGAGGAGAACCGGGCTGCCGGATCCCTCTCCGGGTTTAAATTCGCCCTCCTCCCCACTCCCCGGGACCTTTCCATCACAGCCTGAGCCGCGAGGCCGGGAAGGGGCTGGGGAGTGAGGTTGGGTCTCGTCCTGGGTTTTGAGGGGGAATGGGATGGGTGTCAGGCCTGATGCGGTCCCCCAGCCAGGGCCTCGTCGCAAGGCGGAATTGGAAATTTAAAAAAAAAAAGGGCAATCCGGAGGGAAGCCCCGCCCCCGCCCCGCCCAGCCCCGCCCCGCAGACCTTGGGTGCGAAAGGCTTCGGGTGGACGGGGCAGCCTCCGGGGTGGGGGCTTAGAAGCTGGGGGCGCCCCCACCCTCTCTCCCTTCGGACGGCTGGCAAGCGGCCTTGGGAAGGTTCGCCACCTACCCTCGCCCTGCTCGCTCAGTTTTCTTTCCTCCTCAGGATATTCTGATTCCGGCGCTGACTCCCAGACCCGAGAGCAAATTGCTTCCTCGTGCCCCCGGGGTGTTTTCCTCCCCCCACGGTTTTTTGTTTTTTTTTTTTTTTGGCAGTCGCCATGGCAACCAAGAACCCAGCTGCACTTCACTTCCCTAGGATACAGGATGGGGGTAGGGGGGTGATGGGAAAACTAACTGGGTCATTTAGGCCAGGACCTTCCTACCCTCCTCTTTGCCCCCTCTCTTAGTCCTCCACTCCTGCCCCACACCACCTGGCCCAGCCTTGATCAAGAAGAGGCCAGGTTGCCCTGTCATACCCATCTGGGTGGTTGAGCTGCGTCTTCCTTCTGGGTCACTCTGTTCCGGGAAGGTCCTTCATTTGGCCCGAGGGCTAAGGCTCCGGCTCTCGGTGAAATCCGTTTTCCCTTCCTTTCCTCCTATTTAGTCCCTCCATCAGGTGGGCTGGTACGGTTGGGCATGTTGGACACTGCACAAGGGAACACTGAGTAGGTTCAAGCTGAGCTCCTGATTTCCCTTGCTCCTTTGCTCCATAGCACGCTACAGACTAACCTCTCCTCTGCCTCACTGACACCAACTCTGTTTGCTATCAGCGGAGCCAGTGATTTCAATAAAACACTTCAGTACTGGTCACACCCCAATGCAGAGGAAGAAGGGAAGTTCAGTCGGGAATTTGGGGTCTTGAACAACTCAAGCCACAGCTCCTCTGGGAGCTTACAGAGACAGCAAACCTGGGCAGAAATAACTTCTACAGGGGCAAAAACTAGGGTCGAGGACCATAGAATGCCTTGGGGTACTCAGAGGGAGGCAGGGAATGATTATCAAAAGCCCCAAAGGAATCATAGGGCTGATCAAGTTGCTTCCCGTATCCAATTCTACCGCCCACCATCTATACTGTTGGCCTACGTGGCTCCTCCCACGGAAGGTGGAGCCTATTTCCACGCCCCTTGAATCTGGGTTGGTCTCGTGGTCTCCTTTGGCCAATCAATAGATCGCAGCAGAAGTGAAGTCAGTTTCCAATCTAGGCCTGGAGAGGTGCCTCAGGTTTCTGGTCGGTGTCTGGAGACTCCGCCTCTGTCAGGTGACCACGCCCCAGCTAGCCTGCTGGAGGATGAGGGAAGAATCCTGTTATCCCAGCCAAGCCGTCCCAGACCAGCCTACAGCCCGCTGGGCCGAAATATACGAAAAGTCCCAGCCTGGATAAGTAGTCTTGGGCCCATACACATTGGCGGTTAAGCCCAGCCAAGAGCAGCCTGCAGCCTGCGAAGCCAAAATTAACGCTGATTTTCCTAAGCTGCTGGATTTGGGTGCTGTTAGGCAGCGTTTTTGTTTTGTTTTTTGAGACACAGTCTCACTTTGTGGCCCAGGCTGGAGTGCAGTGGTGCAATCTTGGCTCTCTGCAACCTCTGCTTCCCAGGTTCAAGAGATTCTCCTGTCTCAGCCTCTCGAGTAGCTGGGATTACAGGCACAGACCACCATAGCTGACTAATTTTTGCATTTTTAGTAGAGACAGGGTTTCGCCATGTTGGCCAGGTTGGTCTCGAATTTGTCTCAAGTGATCCGCCCGCCTTGTCCTCTCAAAGTGCTGGGATTACAGGCATGAGCCACTGGGCCTGGCCTTTGTTAGTTTAACTGGCAACAGGTAACTGACAAGGAACCTGGCAGGCACAGGTGTGCGTTGGTCAGAACTTCCCCACGAAGGAGTTGGACTCAGATCCTAGGGGCTGTGAAATGGATTGTCAACTCTTTAACTTCCTGAGGAATCCTTCTCCATTTTCCTTTGTTTCTTTTTTGTTTTTTCACATGGCCTTCCAATGAAATGCCCCATTTTTCCTTTTTTTTTTTTTTTTTTTTTTTTTGAGATGGAATCTCACTCTGTAGCACGGGCTGGAGTACAGTGGTGCGATCTTGGCTCACTGCAACCTCTGCCTCCCAGGCTCAAGCAATTCTCCTGCCTCAGCCTCCTGAGTAGCTGGGATTACAGGCTTGTACCACTATCCCCCACTAATTTTTGTATTTTTAGTAGAGACAGCGTTTCGTCATCCTGGCCAGGCTGGTCTTGAACTCCTGACCTCAGGTGATCCGCCCACCTCGGCCTCCCAAAGTGCTGAGATTACAGGCATGAGCCACCATGCCTGGCCTCCCATTTTTTTTTTTCCTTGGTATCTCTCTGAATTGCATCTCCTCTCTCTCTCCCTCTCTCTCTCTCTCTCTCTCTCTCTCTCTCTCACACACACACACACACACACACACTTCCTTCCAGCCACACAAGTCTCCTAACTGATTTCTATTCTTCCATACTAGTTCCCATCTCGGGGCCTTGGCACCGCTGTTCCTCCTGCCTGGAACCCTCTTCCCCCAGATCTCTGTGCATCCTCCCCTTTTACTCCTTCAGGTCTCTGCTCATGTGCCTGACACCCTGAGATCCCCTCCTTAACTCAGATAGGGATATCTCCTTCCAGGCCCTCACCAACCTGCTACTGCTCCCAATGGGAGCACATCATGTCCAGCCTAGGACGCTAAGGCTGACCCGGGGTTCAGATGGGAGCAGAACAGCCCTCCACAAAAACATGCCTTTTTAGGGCCGGGCGAGGTGGCTCATGTCTGTAATCCCAGCCCTTTGGGAGGCTGAGGTGGGCGGATCACAAGATCAAGAGATTGAGAACATTCTGATCAACATGGTGAAACTCCGTCTCTACTAAAAATACAAAAATTAGCTGGGCATGGTGGCGCACACCTGTAGTCCCAGCTACTCAGGAGGCTGAGGCAGAAGAATCATTTGAACCCAGGAGGTGGAGGTTGCAGTGAGCCAAGGTTGCACCACTGCACTCCAGCCTGGTGACAGAGCAAGACTCCGTCTCAAAAAAAAAAAAAAAAAAAAAGACAAAAAAACTCAGACATTTCTCTTTTGGGCTGGGTGCAGTGGCTCACACCTGGAATCCCAGCACTTTGGGAGGTTGACGTGGGTGGATCACAAGGTCAGGAGTTTGAGACCCACCTGGCCAATATGGTAAGACCTCATCTCTACTAAAAATACAAAAATTAGCTGGGCATGGTGGCGAGCGCCTGTAGTCCCAGCTACTCAGGAGCCTGAGGCAGGAGAATCGCCTCCCAAGTAGCTGGAATTACTTGCACCCGCCACCACAGCTGGCTAATTTTTGTAGTTTTAGTAGAAACGGTTTTACCATGTTGGCCAGGATAATCTCGAACTCCTGACTTTAAGCGATTCACCCGCCTCAGCCCCCCAGTGTGCCGGGATTACAGGTGTGAGCCACTGTGCCC
The DNA here is from genome assembly GCF_049354715.1 of Callithrix jacchus. Classification (NCBI taxonomy): domain Eukaryota; kingdom Metazoa; phylum Chordata; class Mammalia; order Primates; family Cebidae; genus Callithrix; species Callithrix jacchus. The sequence continues at coordinate 13,072,449 of NC_133523.1, forward strand.
TGCCACACAAAAACATTCTTCATTCACCTTTCCCCTAATGATTTTACCATCCACGGCTAATCATGCTCTAAATCCATGATTTGTTTTTTTGTTTGTTTTTGTTTTTGTTTTGAGATAGTCTCAGTCTGTCGCCAGGCTGGAGTGCAATGGCACGATCTTGGCTCACTGGAACCTCTTACTCCCTGATTTAAGGGATTCTGCCTCAGCCTTCTGAGTAGCTGGGATTACAGGGGCACACCACCATGCCTAGCTAATTTTTGTATTTTTAGTAGAGATGGGGTTTCACCATATTGACCAAGCTGGTCTCAGTCTCCTGACCTCATGATCCTCCTGCCTCGGCCTCCCAAAGTGCTGGGATTACAGGTGTGAACCAGCACGCCTGGCCTTTTTTTTTTTTTTAATTAAGAGATGGGATCTCACTATGTTGCCCAGGCTGGTCTCAAACTCCTGGCCTCAAGCGATCCTTCTACCTTGCCCTCCCAAAATTCTGGGATTAAAGCCGTGAGCCATGTCACCTGGCCTGCAGCCATGATTTCATTACAAGTTGCAAAATACTGCATTCCCAGTTTATCACAGCGTTTTCCCATTTATACATCTGTCGTCTCCAACAATCTGGAAAGCCCTCAACAGCAGAGATAGAGCTACAGGGTACCAAAGAAACGTTTGCTGAAAGAATCTGAATTCAGGAGATGGAGTCTACTGGGGGAAACAAACAAACAAACAAACAGTTATTTGTCGTTTACGACAAAGAAACACGGCACCATTTCTCCTGCTTCTGGGATCAAAGGCTGCTCCAGTCCATTCTCCTCTGGATGCCAGGCCTGGCCAAAAGTCCCAGGACATGGCCTGGCCCCCTAACCCATCACAGCTTTCTCCCTTCTGACACCGTCGCCACCCCATGGACCCAAGACCTAGAGGGGACTGGGCAGAAGAAAGATCGACTGTCTATAGGTATCAACATCGCTTTCCTTCTTAATTTTTTTTTATTTGAAACCTCCCCACAATTCAAACGTTTCTCTTATTATCTTCTGCCGAGGGAAAAAAATTAATAACATGGCACAATATAAAATACTAAATTAAAGGCATTTTGGAACCAGCAATTATTTCATAAGCTTCTCTTTTATTGCAACGCTAATGTGCCTAATTGCTATCTTAATGAGGACATTAATTTCTGGCTAATGTGATGTTATTATAGAAATTGCAGTCAATCTCTTAAAAGGGGGAAAGTGCTAGAAAGCTGTCCCACAAGGCAGAGGCTCTGGTCACCCTGCAGCTGAGGGGCAAAGGGGAGGGGAGGAGACGGTGCTGGAACCCGGGCCAGGAGTGGGGGAAGGATGGGGCTGCTGGGAGCCAGAGGGGGGAAGGCAGGGGGCTTGTGTGGAGGAGAATAAAGACGCCCAGGGAGGCCCTGATCTGAAAGCCAGCTGCTGCCATGCCCAGGGACCTAGGAGGTGGAACTCTGAATAGGGGGAAAGTGTTACAGCAATAATAAAACCTGACATCAGTGGCAGGCACCGTTGAGGCTTTTCCTATGCTGATCCTTGCAATGGCTCTATAAAATAGTGTCATTTCCCCCATTTTACACATGGAAGAACAGAGAGGTTGAGTAACTTACCCAAGGTCACACAGCTATTACATGGTAGAGATGGGATTTGAACCCAGCACGTCTGGCTTAACTGCTGAGCTATGCTGCCTTTTAGCCAGCACCCTGAGACCATCAATAATAACAATTTCAAACATTTATTGAGGATTTATCATGCACTGGCCGTGAGTCAAGCCTTTTGCACACACCATCTCTTGCACACAGGGCTCCATCTTGGAGGGAAAGTTTCAGCGACAGCCACATCTGAGCACTCCTTAATACACAGGGAGGACGAGGTGAGGCTCAAATTTGGGGGGCTGGGGCTTCACCTCCCTCCCCATGTAGGAAGAAGAAATCCATTGCAGGTGGTGAGACATCAGGGCGCAGAGAGAAGTTTCTTTCCTCTGAGTTGCACCTTACGGCAGGTTATTGTCGTGGTCAGGGGAGGTTGTGAAGGCAAATGGTCTTTGTTAGAATTCTGACTTTTCCCACTGGGTGAGTGGCCAACCCTCTCTGCACCCCGATTTCCTCATTTAAAGACTGGGGCTATGGAGCCAGGAGCCATGGTTCATGCCTGGAATCCCAGCACTTTGGCAGGCTGAGGTGGGCAGATCACTTGAGGTCAGGAGTTCAAGACCAGCCTGGCCAACATGAATAAACCCCGTCTCTAATAAAAATTCAAAAATTAGCCTGGTGTGGTGGCACATGCCTATAGTCCCAGCTACTTGGGAGGCTGAGGCAGGAAAATTGCTTGAACCTGGGAGGTGGAGGTTGCAGTAAGCTGAGATCCTGCCACTGCACTGCAGCCTGGGAGACAGAGTGAGACTCTGTCTCAGCAAAAAAAAAAAAAAACCAGGAGCCACTTTTCAATTCAGGCAGTGTATTATTTACATAAACAGCAGAAGGAAGGGAAGCCAAAAGTGCCAGCTCCCCATGGTCCTTGTTCCACACTTCAAAATAATAATAAAACAATAGCTGGCAGGCGCCGTGCACAGTGGCTCACACCTGTAATCTTAGCACTTTGAGAGGCCGAGGCGAGCAGATCACTTGAGGTTAGGAGTTCAAGACCAGCCTGGCCAACATGAAGAAACCCCCGTCTCTATTAAAATTGCAAAGATTATCTGGGCGTGGTGGCAGTCACCTGTAGTCCCAGCTACTCAGGAGGCTGAGGCACCAGAATCATTTGAACCCAGGAGGGGAGGCTGCAGTAAGCTGAGATCCTGCCACTGTACTCCAGCCTGGAAGACAGAGTGAGACTCCATGTCTACGTGCTGTGGCCCAGGCCGTAATCCCACAAACAAGCATAAAACAGACAAAATGAGGCCGGGGACCGTGGCCCAGGCCCGTAATCCCACAAACAAGCATAAAACAGACAAAATGAGTCCGGGGGCCGTGGCCCAGGCCCGTAATCCCACAAACAAGCATAAAACAGACAAAATGAGGCCGGGGGCCGTGGCCCAGGCCCGTAATCCCACAAACAAGCATAAAACAGACAAAATGAGGCCGGGGGCCGTGGTCCAGGCCTGTAATCCCTGCACTCTGGGAGGCTTAGGGTGGAGGATACCTTGAGCTCAGGAGTTCAAGCCCAGCCAGGGCAACATAGCAAGACTCCATCTCTACAAAAAATACAAAAATTATCTGAGCATGGTGGTGTGAGCCTGCAGTCCCAGCTACTTGAGAGGCGGATGTCGGACAATCTAAGACTGAGAGGCAGAGGTGGCAGTGAGCTGAGATTGCACCACTGCACTCCAGCCTGGGTGACAGAGCTGAGACTGTCTCAAAAAATAAAAATAAATGAAAGCACAAAGAGATATTCTCCCTATACTTTGTCAGGAATCTAAGGCTGGGACTAGCTCTTTTTGCAAAAAAAGTGAATTTAGGAAGCATCGTAGGGGTGTGAAAGTCGTGCTAGCTAGCGCCTCTCTGAGAAATTTTTTTTTTAGACGGTCGCTCTGTCACCCAAGCTGGAGAGCAATGGCACAATCTCGGCCCACTGAACCCTCCACCTCCCAGGTTCAAACGATTCTGCCTCAGGCTCCTGAGTAGAAAGAACAGCAATGAAAGAAAAGGGACCAGGTGTGTGAAGGATGAGTTGCAGCGACCCCCTTGCTGGAGAATCAATCTCGGCCCACTGAACCCTCTACCTCCCAGGCCCAAATGATGCAGTAAATATACAAGGGAACCCATGCCTGGGAGCACAGGCGCGCGCCACCGCACCAGGCTAATTTTTATATTTTTAGTAGAGACGGGGGTTTCACCATGTTGATCAGGCAGGTGTCGAACTCCTGACCTCATGCTTTGCCTACCTTGGCCTCCCAAAGTGCTGGGGTTACAGGCATGAGCCACAGTACCTGGCAGAATTGTTTTTATTTTTGGTTTTTTTTTGAGACAGAATCTTGCTGTGTTGCCCAGCCTGGAGTGCAATGGTGCAATCTCACTGTAACCTCTGCCTTTTGGATTCAAGCGATTCTCCTGACGCAGCCTCCCGAGTAGCTGGGATTACAGGCATGCGCCACCACGCCCTGCTAATTTTTGTATTTTTAGTAGGGGAGGGTTTCACTATGCTGGCCAAGCTGGTCTCGAACTCCTGACCTCAGGTGATCCACCTGCCTTGGTCTCTCAAACTGTTAGAATTACAGGCGTGAGCCCCCACGCTCATCCTGAGACTTGCTTTCTTTTATGGATTAGAGGGATTGATGGTGCAGTAAAGGAAGTCACTTTCTCACTAGTGGTTCTGGGGTACCAAAGCCAGGGCCAGGTATCCATGGGCAAGTGGGTGAGTAGATGTTCCAGGCCACCCAGCCGGCCAGAGGAGGAGCCGATTCCAGGTCTTCCCTCATCTCTTGGCTGTTTACACGCTTTTTGTTCCTTCCGATGGGGAACAGGGAAGGGGGAGGCTGTGAGATTGGAACAGAAGCGTCCCAGACTCCAGAGGCCCTGAGCAGTCATTCCCTCCCTGTGCCTCAGTTTTCTCATCTATAAAATGGATAGCTGCAGCCTAGAGAGGCAATTTGTAAAGTTCTACTGTGTTAGTGAGGGTTCTCCAAAGACACAGACTCAACAGGACACACACACAACCATTCTGCTTAATGACTGCAGGCTTGTCACCCAGGCTGGACTGCAGTGGCCTGATATTGGCTCACTGCAACCTCTGCCTCTGAGATTCAAGCAATTCTCCTGCCTCAGCCTCCCGAGTAGCTGGGACTATAGGTACGTGCCACCACCCCCCCCGCCCCCCACCCACAGACAAAGAGACTGATTTATTTATATATATATTTAAAGACAGTGTCTCATTTTCTTTTTTCTTTTTTTTTTTTTTTTAATTTTAATGAGAAAGGGTCTCCCTCTGCCACCCAGACTGGAGTGCAGTGGTGGAATCATAGCTCACTGCAACCTTCACCTCCTGGCCTCAAGCGATCCTCCCACCTCATCCTCCCAAAGTGTTGGGATTACAGACACGAGCCACCGCGCCTGGTGGATTTCTTTTCTTGGAAAAGCAATACATGCTCATGATAAAATGCAAGGAATTCAACCCCTATCGAAGGGGGAGCATACTGAATGGAGTGTCCCTCTACTGCCTCCCTTCCCCCTAATATAGCTCTGCTAGGAGCTGCCTGGTGTATCCGCCCTGGCATTTTCTATTTGCACAGCAGCTTCTATACGAACATCCTCCCTTTTACCTTCACAAATAGGGATCGTTGCAGGCACACAGTTCCATGATAGCTTTTTCCAGTTAATTATATACCGTGGACATCTTCCCCAAATCAGCACACCCAGACCTGCCTCATTCTGCTTAATGACTGCAGAGTGTTGGAAGATGTGCCTTAAGAGGGAGAGAGAGAGAAAAAAAATGATAGGTTTGGAACGTTCCACCTGGGAGTCCCAGATCTGGGCTAATGGGAGGGGAGATCACACTCCAATTCCTCCCCATCTCTTCTGGCTTTTTTTTTTTTTTTTTTTTTTAATGGAGCTTAGCTCTTGTCACCCATGCTAGAGTGCAGTGGTGCGATATCGGTTCACTGCAACCTCTGCCTCCTGGATTCAAGCGATTCTCCCGCCTCAGCCTCCTGAGTAGCTGGGATTACAGGTGTGAGCCACCACGCCCAGCTCATTTTTGTATTTTTAGTCCAGACGTTAGCCAGGCTGGTCTCAAACTCCTAACCTCAGGTGATCTGCCCGCCTCCGCCTTCCAAAGTGTTGAGATTCCAGCTCGAGCCACCACGCCCGGCCTCTTCTGACGTTTCCATGTCTTGGGAACCAATGCGGTTGTAGTCTCTGGCCAGCTCCATTTGAGGGCGGCAGACAGGCTTGTGTCTGGGTCAGAGTGGAGGTGCCAAGCTCCTGTTCCGGCCATCAGCAGTCCTTGGAGAAAAAAAAAAGCCAAACCAAATCCCAGAGCTAAGTCCACTTCTTGGGACATAGTTTACTGGGACTGGGACCTGCTGTGAGGCTCTGCAGACCTCATGGCCGAGGGCAGTGGCCCTGAGAAAAGGCTAGGAAGATGCAGCAGGGCAAATCTCTTTCCAGCCTGGGTGGTCACTTGCTTCAGAGGGTCGGTCCTGATTGGTCCACATCCATCTAATGGTCCATTTCCTCATTGGTAATTGGCTTAGGCACCGCCCACCACCTGTTTTTAAAGTTTTATTGGCACACAACTGTGCTCATCTGTTTGCGTGTTGCTCGAGGCAGCTTTCCCTCAAGGACAGAACCAAATACAGATGGTCCCAACTTAAAGATGGTTGAACTTACAATGTTTCAACTTTACAACGGTGTGAAAGTGACACGCATTTGGCAGAAATCCTACTTTGGGCACCCATACATTGTGTTTTTCACGTTCAGTATAGTATTCAAAGAATTATGTGAGATATTCAACACTTTATTTTAAAATAGGCGTGGTGTTAGATGATTTTGCCCACCTGTAAGCTAATGTTAAGTGTTCTCAGCATGTTTAAGGTAAGTTAGGCTAAGCTATGATGTTCACTGAGTTACATGTATTCCGTGTATTTTCAGCTTGTGATCTTTTCCCTTGTCCTTTTTCTTTTCCTTTACCTTTTCCCTCCCCTCTCCTCTCCTCTCCCCTCCCCTCCCCTCTCCTCTCCTCTCTTCTCCTCCCCTCCCCTCCCTTTCCCTTCCCTCCTCTTCCCTTCTTTTTCCTTCCTTTTGAAACAGAATTTTGCTCTGTTGCCCAAGGCTGGAGTGCAGTATTTCGAACACAGCTCACTGCAGCCTTGAACTCTCAGCTAAAGTGATCCTTTTACCTCAGCCTCCCAAGTAGCCGGGACTACAGGTGTGTGTCACCACACCTACCTAATTGTTTAAGTTTTTTGGTAGAGATGGGGTCTTACTATGTTGCCCAGGCTGATAAACTCCTGGGCACAAGTGATCCTCTCACTTCAGTGATGTTTTCAGTTTACAATGGGTTTATTGGAACATGTAGTTGCAACAGAGAATGTCTGGCCTGCAAAGCTGAAAATATATACTATCTAGTCCTTTACAGAAAGAGGTTGCTGAGCCCTGGGCTAGTGTATGCCAATAGCATGTGCTCCCTACCCCTCTCTGCCTGGGGGCTTTCTCCTGGCCCACATGTGGGACAGGTCAGAAGTGCCTAGGGCACAGCCCTTAGTGTTTGATGGGTGGTAACTCTCGAATATCTCAGCTTCAGCTGGGCACCGTGGCTCATGCCTGTAATTCCAGTACTTTGGGAAGCCGTGGCAGGTGGATTACTTGAGGTCAGGAGTTCAAGACCAGTCTGGTCAACAGAATGAAACCCCATCTCTACTAAAAATACAAAAATTAGCTGGGTGTGGTGGCACATGTCTATAATCCCAGCACTTTGGGAGGTTGAGGTGGGCAGATTACCTGAGACCAACATGGTGAAACCCCATCTCCACTAAAAATTAAAAAATTAGTCAGTCATGGTGGCAGGTGCCTGTAATCCCAGCTACTTGGGAGCCTGAGGCAGGAGAATGGCTTGAACCTGGGAGGCAGAGGTTGCAGTGAGCCGAGATCATGCCACTGCACTCCAGCCTGGGTGACAGAGCGAGTCTCTGACTCAAAACAAAAACAAAATCAAAACTGTTAGCTCCCTCTCCACTTGGGCGGGATGTCTCCAAGATGCATGTGTCACACAGTCTTCACAACGAGCCTCAGCAGGACTGGAACCCAGCAGCTCTCAGCAGGAACTGCTTATTTATACTTGGGATGGGCTGTTCTCATGTTCCTGTCTCATTATTCTTCTCCCCATCAGTGATTCCTGGACTCACTCAGTTTTAGTCTGCTAGGGCTAACAAAATATCACAAAACAACACTAATTTTCTTACAGTTTTGGAGGCTGGGAAGTCCAAGATCAAGGTGTCAGCCAATTCACTTCCTGGTGAGGGCTCTCTTCCTTGCTTGCAGACAGCCGCCTTCTCAATGTGTTCTCATGTGGCCTTTCCTCAGGGTGCACACAGGGAAAGAGAGTGAGCTCTGTGCTGTCTCCTCTTCTAAGGACACCAATCCCACTGAACAAGGGCCCCACCCTTATGACCTCACTTAACCTTAATTACCTCCATCTAATTACCTAAAGGCTCCATCCCTACATACAGCCACATCCGGGGTTAGGACTTTAACATGTGAATTTGGAGGGACAGGCACTGTTCCATTCCATCCCAGATAAACTGCTTGCACTCAAACTCTTACTCCTGGATCTACTTCTGGGAGGCCCCAAATCAAGATAGCACATGACAGCTTTCAGGTTAGGGAGACCTGAAGGCAAGTACCAGGAAGGTGTTGCTTCCTTTTGAAAAGAGGCATGTTTAAAAGTTGGCCTCTTCTTCCTCTGGAACCTGCTATTTCTGCATGTGATGGATGGAGTCTTAGAAGCTGTCTTGGGACCAAGAGGAGGGAATATCCTTAGGATGAAGCTGAGATGCTGGGGGAGGTGGACTGGACAGACAGAAAGAACCTGTGACGGTATCATGAGGCCACTGAATTAGCCAACTCTAGAGCTGCCCTAACCCTGAATTTATTGTTCTGTGACATGGTGACTATTATTGTTTACGTCAGCTTGTGTGGAGTTTTCTTCTTCCTTTCTGATAGGCGGTGAGGCCTGAGGTGGAAGGGTGGGTGATTAACCCAGTGGAGTAAACACAGGCACTTCTTTTTTTGAATAGAAGAGATTTGTTCATACAGCTGAAAAACGTCCACCTTTCTGGCTGGGGGAGGTCAGAGCAGGGGTTGCGGCAGACAGAACGTTTCTGTTGCTGTTAGCACATAAGAGAACCCTTACCTGCCACAACTAATTAAGAAGAGAAGAGGCTGGGCATGGTGACTCATTCCTGTAATCCCAGCACTTACAGAGGCAGAGGCAGGAGGATCACTGGAGCCCAGGAGTTCGAGACTAGCCTGAGCAAGATAGCAAGATTCTGCTTCTATTAAAAGATCTTTTTTTTTAATTAGCTGGGCAATGTGGGGAGCAACTCTATTCCTAGCTTCTCAGGAGGCTGGGACCAGAGGATCCCTTGAACCCAGGAGTTTGAGGCTACAGCAAGCTATGGCTGATGTCACTGCTATGACGAGTGGAGATAACTCTCCACTCCAGCCTGGGCAACAAAGCAGACCTTGTGTCTGAAATTTGTTTTTCTGAGACAGTCTCCGCTCACTGCACACCCTGCCTCCCGGGTTCGAGCAGTTCTCAGCCTCCCGAGTAGCTGGGATTGCAGATGTACACCACCACACCTGGCAAATTTTCGTATTTTTAGTGGAGACAGTTTTATCAGGTTGGCCAGGCTGGTCTCACACTACTGGCCTGAAGTGATCCACCTGCTTCCAAAGTGCTGGGATTACAGGTGTGAGCCCCTGAGCCCAGCCTGAAAACAAATTTTTTTTAAGGAAAGAGAGTCTGCCGGGCGCCGTGGCTCATGCCTGCAATCCCAGCACTTTGGGAGGCCAAGGCAGGTGGAGCACTTGAGGTCAAGAATTTGAAACCAGCCTGGCCAACATGGTGAAACCTCATCTCTACTAAAAATACAAAAAATTAGTTGGGCATGGTGATACACGCCTGGAATCCCAGCTACTGAGGAGGCTGAGGTAGGAGAATCACTTGAAACTGGGAGGCAGAGGTTGCAGTGAGCTGAGATCGTGCCATTGCGCTCCAGCCTCGGCAACAAGAGTGAAACTCTGTCTCAAAAGTAAAAAAAAAAAAAAAAAAAATGAGTAAAAAAATAAAAAAGGGAAGAGATTTGCCCACACAGCTGAAAAAAGTACAGCAGGAGTATATCTTCAGGTGCAAAGACACCTCACACCTGAAGTGTATCTTTAGCACCAGTATCTCTTTAGGTGGGTCCAGGTGCTGAGGTAACGTCACCAGGAGTCTGTTTCTGTCGATCTCTGTCATAGATTTGTTCACTCTAGTTGATGCCACAGCAACCATTTTTAGGCCTGACCTAAGTTGTTTGAAACCCTGTTGTATCCCATCAACTTTGGCCCAGTTGACACTTCCCCTTCCCGGTCAGGTGCGTTGCGGTGCCGCCTGCTTGAACCCCGAAAGTGGAGGCTGCAGTAGGCTGAGATCGCACCACTGCACTCCAGCCTGGGCGACAGTGTGAGACTTTGTCTCAAAAACAAAAACCAACAACAAAAAAACCCAACCAACCAAACGACAACAACAAAAACTTTCCCTTCTTGGTCGGGCACGCTGGCTCACGCCTGTAGTCCCAGTCCTTTGGGAGGCCAAAGCGGGTGGATCACCTGAGCTCAGGAGTTCGAGACCAGCCTGACCAACATGGTGAAACCTTGTCTCTACTAAAAAATACAAAAAAAATTAACTGGGCATGGTGGTGCGCGCCTGTAATCCCAGCTGCTCGGGAGGCTGAGGCGGGAGAATCACTTGAACCCTGGAGGTGTAAGTTGCAGTGAGTTGAAATGGTGCCATTGCACTCCAGGCTGGACAAGAGCAAAACTCCGTCTCAAAGCCCATGCACACGCACACATACACATATACACACACATACACACGCACGCACACACACACACACACACACTTCCCCTTCCTGTGTGGTTGTTTGTGGTGTAGTTCACTTGTTTCTCATCTTACTGACCCAAAACATAACACATCCCACAACTGCCAACCACACTGAACCCTAATGGTGAACACTAGAGTTATATAAATAAAATAAATAAATTCCCTCCTTTGCTCACGTTTTCTTTCGTTTTTTTTTTTGGAGACAAAGTCTCCCTCTGTCACCCAGGCTGGAGTGCAATGGTGCGATCTTGGCTCACTGCAACCTCCGCCTCCTGGGTTCAAGTGATTCTCCTGCCTCAGCCTCCTGAGTAGCTGGGATTATAGGCGCCTGCCACCACACCTGGCTAATTTTTTGTATTTTTAGTAGAGACCGAGTTTCACCATGTTGGTCAGGCTGGTCTCAAACTCCTGACCTCATGATCCGCCCACCTTGGCCTCCCAAAATGCTGAGATTACAGACGTGAGCCACTGTGCCAGGGCCCTGTTGGTATTCATCAGGTTTGTTTTTTTTTTAATTTTCTGAATTTTATAAAGCTTTGACATTTGGAGGCTTACTGATCCTGGAGAGACTGCCCCTCCCAGGGCTAGCTAATTCCTAGAGAGAGCAAACAACACAGCTGTGAGCATATGTTTAATATATAAACCAAGCAATCCAGAGCCCACACCCCCAGCTAGCTCCTTTATCAAACTCTCACACACCAAGCCAATATTCCTCCTGCCCTAAATCACCCCAGGGTCAGGTATGGACAACTAGGGATCACCTCTATAACTCAGAGACTGCGGGAATTATTCAAATCCTCAAATCTTCATTTTTATTTTTATTTTTTTGAGACAGAGTCTCGCTCTGTTGCCCAGACTGGAGTTCAGTGGCATCATCTCAACTCACTTCAACTCCACCCCCTGGGATCAAGTAGTTCTCCTGCTGCAGCCTCCCAAATAGCTGGGATTACAGGTGCTTGCCACCACACCTGGCTAATTATTGTATTTTTAGTAGAGACGGGGTTTCATCATGTTAGGCTGGTCTCTAACTCCTGACTGCAAGTGAGCAATCCCCCTTGGCCTCCTAAAGTGCTGGGATTATAGGCATAAGCCACCTCGCCTGGCATCAAACCAATTTTTTTTTTTGAGACGGAGTTTCGCTCTTGTTACCCAGGCTGGAGTGCAATGGCGCGATCTCGGCTCACCGCAACCTCCGTCTCCTGGGTTCAGGCAATTCTCCTGCCTCAGCCTCCTGAGTAGCTGGGATTACAGGCACGCGCCACCATGCCCAGCTAATTTTTGTATTTTTTAGTAGAGACGGGGTTTCACCATGTTGACCAGGATGGTCTCCATCTCTTGACCTCGAGATCCACCCGCTTCGGCCTCCCAAAGTGCTGGGATTACAGGCTTGAGCCACCGCGCCCTGCCCAAACCAATTTTTTTTTAGATGGTGTTTCCCTCTTGTCATCCAGGCTAGAGTACAATGGTGCAATCTCTGCTCACTGAAACCACCGCCTCCCGGGTTCAAGCCATTCTCCTGCCTCAGCCTCCCCAACAACTGGGAATACAGGTGCCTGCCACCACGCCCAGCTAATTTTTGTATTTTTTTTAAGTAGAGACGGGGTTTCACCATGTTGGCCCGGCTGGTCTCGATCTCCTGACCTCAGGAGATCCGCCTCGGCCTGCCAAAGTGCTGGGATTGCAGGTGTGACACCATGCCCGACCAAAAATTTTATTTTAAAATTATTTCTCTTTCTCTTTAACTCTCTCTCTTCCCTTCTTTATTTCTTTTTCTCTCTCTCTTTCGCTTTTTCTTCCTTTGTACCAGCACTGAATAGGATAACGTGGATAAAATGCTTCACACTTAGTATGCACTCATGAAATATGGCAACCACAAAGCCACGGACTCACCTGTACACACAAAAAGACTACATTTCCCAGCTTCCCTTGCAGCTGGGCAGGGTCATGCGACTGGATCCTGGCCAATTGGATACAGAGGGAGTGATTGTTCCAATTTCAGTTTGGGACCCTAAAATGTCCTTCCAGATCCTCCCTCTCTCCTCCTGCATCAGCCAATCGGACGTGGAGGATGAGCTTCTAAGGGTGGACGGTTTTTCTCTACCTCTATATCCTTTTAGAAAATAGAGTGATAACAGCGTCTATCTCATAGGGCTATTTATGGATAGCCCTAATTAAATGAATTAATATTTGAAAAGTGCTTAGAAGTGCCTCGTAAAGAGTTCAGGGCTGTATATGTGTTAAATAGATGTTTAAATGTATAGTTTAAAGAATAATAAAACAAGCACCCTTCTACTTGCAACCCAGGTTGAGAAACAAAATGTGCCTGATGCGTAGGCACTGATGAAATGAATACCTACATTACACAAAACTGCCATTATTCAATTATAACAAATGCCCCAAAGGAATAGAACAGGGAGCTATGAGAATAACCAGGGTGGCCACATTTTGGTTAGGAGGGAGGTAAGGAAAGACATCTTCAAGATACTGCATTTGATCTGAGCTAGGAGTATGTAGAAATTAGCTGGTGGCAAATGGAGAGTGTAGCTTTCCAGGGAGAGGGAACAAAGGGTGAAAGACCCCAAAGTGGGCAAAAGTATGGCATGCTCAAGGAATATGGACCAAGTGCCTATGAGGAAGGAACAGTGAAAGAGAGCTGGGATGGAGGATACCGGTGGGGACAAAGGCCATGTTAGTTAATATTCTAAAAGCCACAAAGACCAGGTGTGGTGACTCACACCTGTAATTGCAGCACTTTGGGAGGCTGAGGCGGGACGATCACCTGAGGTCAGGAGTTGGAGACCAGCCTGGCCAGCATGGTGAAACCCTGTCTCTACTAAAAATAGAAAAATTAGCTGAGTGTCCTGGCAGGCTCCTGTAATCTCAGCTACTTGTGAGGCTCGGGCACAGGAATTGCTTGAATCCAGGAGGTGGAGGTTGCAGTGAGCTGAGATTGCACCATTGCACTCCAGCCTGGGTGACAAGAGCAAAACTCCGGCTCAAAAAGTAAAAAATTTAAAAAGCGACAAGGAGCCACGAAAGCTTTGATCTGATGATTTGCACTTTAGGAAGACATCTCTGCCCCCAGAATCCCACACACTGGCAGTGGAAGGGTGAATGATAAAACCACTTTAGAAAATGATGTCATACCATTTCCTAAAGCTGAATACTCACCTCCCCCATGACCCAGCAATTTCACTCTTGGGAAAATAGCTCCAAACCGGAAACTCTCCAAATGCCCCTAAGAATAGAATGTTCCCAAGGGGGATATATATTTTTTAAAGCTTTTGGCTGGGCACAGTGGCTCATGCCCATAATCCCAGCAACTTGGGAGGCTGAGGTGGGGGAATCACTTGAGCCAAAAAGTTCGAGACCAGCCTGGGCAACATACTGAGGCCCCATCTCTACTAAAAGTTTTAAAAATTAGCCGAGCATGGTGGTGAGTGCTTGTAGGCCCAGCTACTTGAAAGGCTGAGGTGGGAAGATCACTAGAGCCCAAGAGATCGAGGCTGTGGTGAGCCCTGATTGCAACTCTGCACTCCAGCCTGGGTGACTGAGAGAGACCTAACTTTGTCTCTTTTTGTGTTTTAAAGAATAGAATGGGCTGGGTGTGGTGGCTCATGCCTGTAATCCCAGCACTTGGGAGGCCAAGGTAGGAAGATTGCTTGAGCCCAGGAGTTTGAGACCAGCCTGGACAATGTAGTGAGACCCCACCTCTTAAAAAAGAAAGAATCAAATGAACAGATTGATGGAATACTATGCAGCAATGAAAAAGAGTAAACCATTGCTGTGAACCAACAACATGAATGAATCCCTCAAACTTAATATTGGAGAAAAGAAGCAAATAGGAAGACATAGAGAATTATTCCATTCATATGAAGTTCCAGAACAGACATAATTAGTCTATGCAGATAGAAATTTCAATCATGGTTATCACTGTGGTAGGAGGGAGTGGCTGTAAGGGAGCACAGGAGGTCTCTGGAAGCTCGTAATGTTCCATTCTTTTTTTTTTTTTTGAGATGGAGTCTGGCACTGTTGCCTGGACTGGAGTGCAATGGCACAATCCTGGCTCACTTCAACCTCTGCCTCCTGGGTTCAAGCAATTCTCCTGCCTCAGCTTCCTGAGTAGCTGGGATTGCAGGTGCCTGTCCCCATGACCAGCTAATTTTTTGTATTTTTCTTAGTAGAGACGGAGTTTCACTACGTTGCCCAGGCTGGTGTCAAACTCCTGACCTCGTGATCCACCTGCCTCGGCCTCCCAGAGTGTTGGGATTACAGACGTGAGCCACCGTGCCCTGGAATGTTCCATTCTTGATCTGGTGCTGGTCACACAGGAGTGTCTGTTTCATGAAAATTCTTCAAGTTGTGTGCTTATGATATGCACATTTTGCTGTGTGTTTTTATGCTCTAATAAAGAGATTTTTAGAGGTGGAGTGCAGTGGTTCACACCTGTAATCCCAGCAGTTTGGGAGGCTGAGGCAGGAGGATCACCTGAGCCCAGGAATTCAAGACCTGCCTGGACAGTATCTCGAGACCTTGTCTCTACCAAAAAAAGAAAAAAAAATTTAATTAGCCAGATATGGTGGCATTTGCTTGGGAGCTCTAGCTACTTGGGAGGCTAAGGTGGGAGGATTGCTTCAGCTGAGAAGGTTGAGGCTGCTGTGAGTCATGATTGCACCATTATCCTTCTAGCTTGTGTGACAGAGCAAGACTCTGTCTCAAAAAAAAAAAAAAAAAAAAACCACCTATTTTTAAAGGTTAAAAGAAACCGAAAGATTGCTCTGGCCTTTCTGGGGGAAAAAATGAGGAAGGTATTGTATTTTCTCATGGAAGCAAGAGGGAAGTAATGACTTTGGTGGAGGGTGGAGATGTAGGCAGTGCTGGGCTGAAGAGGGCTCATAATGCACACATCTCTTCCCAACTCCATGCCCAGTGATTGGTTGCTTGAAATCAGCCACAGTGGGAGTATTTACACCACAGAAATTGGCAGGTGCTGCAGATCAGGGCCTTTTAATTTTATTTCTCTATTTATTATTTATTTATTTATTTAGAGATGGGGTCTTGCTACGTTGCCCAGGCTGGTCTCCAACTCCTGGCCTCAAAGTGGCCTTTTTACCTTGGCCTTCCAAAGTGTTGGGATTACAGGCATGAGTCACTACACCTGGCTCCTTTTTATTTATTTATTTATTTATTATTTTTGGATGGAGTCTTGCTCTGTCACCCAGACTGGAGTGCATTAGTGCAATTTCTGCTCACTGCAACCTTCGCCTCCTGGGTTCAAGCAATTCTCCTGCCTCAGCCTCCCGAGTAGCTGGGATTACAGGTGCATGCCACCACTCCTGGCTAATTTTTTAATTTTCAATAGAGATGGGGCTTCGCCATGTTGGCCAGGCTGGTCTTGAACCACTGACCTCAGGAGATCTGCCAAAGTGCTGGGATTACAGGCGTGAGTCACTGCTCCGGGCTCCTTTTTAAACTTCTAATTAAGAGCTGGCTCCCTCATCACTCATGACAGCCCTGGATGCGATCCTCGGGGTGAGGGAAGGCAAGGGCATGCTTTCAACTAACTCTATTTATGCTCGGTCATGTTAGCCCCTGAAATGAGACCTGAGGGCACCGTACTGAACAAGATTCAATTTCTGGTCTCAAGGGAGCTCACAGACTGTGAGTGAAAAGGGAGACAAATCTACTTAATAAGATAAAAAAAAAAAAAAAAAAGCCAGGTGTGGTGGCTCATGCCTGTAATCCCAGCACGTTGGGAGGCTGAGGCAGGCAGATCACGAGGTCAGGGGTTCGAAACCAGCCCGACCAACATGGTGAAACCCTGTCTCTATTTTAAAATACAAAAATTAGCCAGGAGTGGTGGTGCGCACCTGTAATCCCAGTTACTCTGGAGGCTGAGGCAGGAGAATTGCTTGAACCCAGGAGGCGGAGATTGCAGTGAGCCAAGAGTGTGCCATTGCACTCCAGCCTGAGCGACAGAATGAGACTCCATCTCAGAAAAAAAAAGAAAAAGAAAAATGCCAAGTAGGTTGCCTCAGGGGAGTTCTGCCTTAGGTAACTGCTGAGCAAAGTTTTGCAGGATGTATAGGAGTTTTCTGCCTCAGTAGGAGGGCCAAGCATAGGGCAAAGGACATCCAAAGGCCTGGGTGTGATCTCTGCCCAGCTAATTTTTAATTTTTTATTAATTTTTATAGAGACAGAATCTCACTATATTGCCCAGGCTGGCCTCAAACTCCTGATCTCAAGCAATCCTCCCACCCCAGCCTCCCAGGCAGCTGAGATTATGGATGTGAGCCATGTACCCAACCATGGCTAGGGAGTTTTTTTAAAGAACGTGTCAGGTTCCCTGAGCCATAACTTGCCTGATAAGTTTAGTTAATGTAGAGAGTGTGAACTGATTAAAACCAGCCCATATATGTGCTTTGCTTTGCTAAATATTTGGATAGATCAATAACATTTATATTCTTTGGTTTTGGAGGAGTTTCATTTTATTTTATTTTATTGAGACAGGGTCTTGCTCTCTTGCCCAGGCTGAAGTGCAGTGGCACAATCACTGCAGCCTTGACCTCCTGGAACTCAAGAGATCCTCTCACCTCAGCCTCCTGAGTAGCCGGGACTACAAGCATGTGCTACCATGCCCAGCTAATTTTTAACTTTTTTGTAGAAATGGAGTCTTGCTATGTTGTCCAGGCTAGTCTCAAGTTCCTGGGCTCAGGCAGTCCTCCTACCTCAACGACCCAAAGTGTTGGGATTACAGGTGTGAACCACTACGCCCAACCTAGCAGTATTTAAATGTTAATGATTCTGAACAAAAATCCATACTTCTGGCTTTAATATCAGGATTTGATTTTTTTTTTTTTTTTTGAGACAGAGTTTTTGTCACCCAGGCTAGAGTGCAATGGCTCGATCTTGGCTCACTGCAACCTCCACCTCCCAAGTCCAAGTGATTCTCCTGCCTCAGCCTCCCAAGTAGCGGGGATTATAGGTGCCCGTCACTGTACCCAGCTATTTTTTTTGTATTTTTAGTAAAGATGGGATTTCACTATCTTGGCCAGGCTGGTTTTGAACTCCTGACCTTGTGATCAGCCTGCCTTGACCTCCCAAAGTGCTGGGATTACAGATGTGAGCCACTGCGCCTGGCACTGATTTTTTTAATCAGAAAATTTGATAACCCTGAGCCTACATTCCCACAAGCAGCAACTGAAAAAATAATGTTTCGTTTGGCGTGTGTGTGTGTGTGTGCGTGTGTGTGTTTAAGAGACGGGGTCTCGCTAGGTTGCCCAGGCTGGAGTGCAGTGGCTGTTCACAGGCGCCATCCCACTACTGATCAGCACGGGAGTTTTGACCTGCTCCGTTTCTGCCCTGGGCCGGTTCACCCCTCCTTAGGCAACCTGGGGGTCCCCTGCTCCTGGGAGGTCACCATATTGATGCCGAACTTAGTGCAGACACACGATCGGCATAGCGCACTACAGCCCAGAACTCCTGGGCTCAAGAGATCCTCCAGCCTCAGCCTCCCAAATAGCTGGGACTACAGGCACATGCCACCACACCCAGCGGTTTTTTTTTTTTTTAGAAACAGGATCTCGATCTGTCACCCAGGCTGAAATGCAGTGGGATGATTAGAGTTACAGCAACCTCAAACTGCTGGGTCAAGTGATCCTGCCACCTCAACCTCCAGCTTAGCTGAGACTACAGGTGTCTGCCACCATGCCTGGCTTCACGAGCAGTAATTGACTAGAGCATGATGAAAATATAACCTTCAGGCCAGGCGCGGTGGCTCATGCCTGTAATCCCAGCACTTTGGGAGGCCAAGGAGGGCCGATCACAAGGTCAGGAGTTCGAGACCAGCCTGGCCAAGATATTGAAACCCCATCTCTACTAAAACTATAAAAAATTAGCCAGGTGCGGTGGCGTGCACCTGTAATCCCACCTACTCAGGAGTCTGAGGCAGGAGAATCACTTGAACCCAGGAAGAGAAGGTTGCAGTGAGCCGAGATCATGCCATTGCACTCCAGTCTGGGCAACAGTGTGAGACTCTGTCTCCAAAAAAAAAAAAAAAAAAGGGAGGAGGCTGGGCACGGTGGATCCAGCCTGCAATCCCAGCACTTTAGGAGGCCTAGGCAGGTGGATCACGAGGTCAGAAGTTCAAGACCAGCCTGGCCAACATAGTGAAACCCCATCTCTACTAAAAATACACAAAATTAGAGGAGCGTGGTGGCAGGTGACTGTAATCCCAACTACTCAGGAGGCTGAGGCAGGAGAATCACTTGAAACTGGGAGGTGGACGTTGTAGTGAGCCAAGATCATGCCACTGCACTCTAGCCTGGGTGACAGAGCGAGACTCCATCTCAAAAAAAAAAAAAAGGGAAGAAATGAGAGAATTCCAAGAGGACTGTGTGTTTTGCATCCTTGGCTGCCTTTGCCTTTGTCTCCTGCCCAGTGGCCCTTGTAGATCTTCAAGTTTGTCATCCCTGATGTAGCACCAGGACAGAAAGCTGTGTCACAGTGATTTTATGTGCCAGCTCAGAAGTCTGGGTTTTGTCCTTCGGGCTATAAGGAGGTATTAAAAATGTGTATTCAATTATTCAACTAATAGTTTGGAGCAGAAGCTGTAGATGCCCAATTCATATCCCTCCGGCCTCACCATTTCAACAGGCTCTTGCCGACGTCCAGTGCTATCTGCAGTACTTCCTGGCCTGAGGGCTTTCTTGGAAGCTGTTGAAGGGGACTCTGAGTGGCGCATGGCAGGCTGGAAGTACCAGGGGAAGGAATAGCCTTCCCTGGAGCATCTCTCAAACGGATGGGAATTTGTGGACTGTGGGCACCTCTCTCACCTCTCAGAAGAGTCCTATGCTGCCTCCCAGAGGTCCCCAGCAGGTGTGAGTGCCCGGTCCCCTCAGCAGTAACCTATTTGATTTTTAATTTTTTTTCAAATTAAAAAAAAATTTTTTGAGACAGAGTTTCACTCTTGTTGCCCAGGCTGGAGTGCAACGGCATGATCTCAGTTCATCACAACCTCCGTCTCCTGGATTCAAGCAATTCTCCTGCCTTAGCCTCCGGAGTAGCTGGGATTACAGGCACGCGCCACCACACCCGGCTAATTTTGTATTTTTAGTAGAGACTGAGTTTCTCCATGTTGGTCAGGCTGGTCTCAAACTCCCGACCTCAGGTGATCTGCCTGCCTTGGCCTCCCAAAGTGTTGGGATTACAGGCGTGAGCCACCACGCTCAGCCAGCAGTAGCCTATTTGGTATCACACCCACCACCAGTTACCTTCCTTTCCCTGTCCCCCTTCCCTTGCAGTGAACTGAGATTGCACACCTGCTGGTGTTTCCTGAGGTCATCTCCTAGATAAACGTATTTGGCCTTGATTCCTTGCCTTGGTTTCTGCTCCTGAGGAACCCCGATTAAGACCTAATTATTAGGCATCTGCTCTATGTTAGCGAACAAAGAAGGCCCAGTCTGTGCTGGAGATCTTACATTCTAGTAGCAGAGAACAGAAATCATAAATAATAAAACTAAAGACACTTTGGGAGGTCGAGGCAGGAGGATCACTTGAGCCCAGGATTTTGAGACCACCTTGGGCAACAATAATTAGACCCTATATCTACCAAAAAAATAAAAAGAGAGAGAGAGAGAGAGGAGGAAAGGAAAAAAGAAAAAGAAAGGTTTAGTGGTGCTCACCTGTGGTCCCAGCTACTGGGGAGGCTGAGGTGGGAGGATTGCCTGATCCGAGGAGTTCGAGGCTGCCGCCAGCTATGATCACATCACTGCAATCCAGCCTGGGCAAGAGAGTGAGACTCTGTCTCAAAAAAGTAAACCAGTGATATATGCATGATTTTATGTGGCTTTCTAAGAAGAGAAGAAAAATAAAGCAGAGTGCAGTGGTTTTAAAATATGTCCAAAATCGCTGGGCATGGTGGCTCACACCTGTAATCCCAGCAATTTGGGAGGTCGAGGTGGGCAGATCACCTGAGGTCCAGAGTTCGAGACCAGCCTGATGGAGAAACTCCATCTCTACTAAAAATACAAAATTAGCTGGGCGGGGTGGTGGTTGCCTGTAATCCCAGCTACACTGGAGGCTGAGGCAGGAGAATCGCTTGAACCCGGGAGGGGGAAATTGTAGTGAGCGGAGATTGTGCCATTGCACTTCAGCCTGGGCAACAAGAGTTTAAGCTCTGTCTCTAAATAAATAAATAAATGTCCAAAATCACCAAGAGAATAGATTTCAAGTGTTCTCACCACAAAAAAGGACAAGTGTGTAAGGTAATGGATATGTTAATGAGCTCAATTTAGCCATTCCACACTGTATACATACTTCAAAACATCGTGTGATATGTGATCAATATATACAATTTTTAAAAGGAAGGAATTCAAATCAAAACAAAAAATATGTCAGGAGGAAGCCAGCTACCATGTTATGAGGAAGCTCAAGCAGCCCTTTGGAGAAGCCCACGTGGTGAGGAACTGAGACTGCCCACCAACAGCCGTGTGAGGGAGCCATCTTGCTTGGAAGAGGCTCCTCCAGCCTCAGTCTGGCCTTCAGATGACTGCAATCCCCACCAACATCCTAATTGCAACTTCCAGAAAGCCCCTGAGCTAGAACCACTCAGTTAAGCCACGTTCAGATTCCTGGCTTTCAGAAACTGTGAGGTAATAAACATTTGCTGTTTTAAGCTGCTAAGTTTCAGGATAAGTTGTTAGAACACCAGCAGACAATGATGAGCAAGGAGGAGTTTATTTAAATGTGTGACCAAGCCAGGCACAGTTGCTCACACCTGTAATCTTAGCACATTGGGAGTCTGAGGTGGGCAGATCATTTGAGGCCTGGAGTTCAAAACCATCCTGGCCAATATGGGTAAAACCCGTCTCTACTAAAAATACAAAAATTAGCCGGGCATGGTGGCTCATGCCTGTAGTCCCAGCTACTCAGGAGGCTGAGGCAGAAGAATCGCTTCTGCCTGAGAGGCAGAAGTTGCAGTGAGCCAAGATCATTCCACTGCACTCCAAAAAAAAAGTGTGGTCAATGAATCCCTCCCTTAAGTGGTTATATTTGAGCAAAAAATCAGAAAGAAATGAACTATCTAAGGAAGAGAACTTCAACCAGAGGGAACAGCCTGTGCAAAGGCCCTGAGGTCGGAGGAACAGCAAGGAGGCTAGTATGGGCCGAGTAGGAGAGGAAGAGAGGTGAGGCCAGAGAGAGGCTGTCAGGGGCTATGGTAGTTCTCAATGAGGGAAAATACTGGAGTTGGGGGTTTTCACAATGCCTGGGGTGCTTATGGCATTTGGAGGTGGGGACAGGAATACATAATACTATGACAACCAGTTCCACATCCTGAAGAACTGCCCTGCCCAGAATGCCTGGGTCAAGGCTTAGGTTAAAATATTGAACAGTGGATATGAACATGACCAATTTGTTCTTTGAAAAGATCTCGGCCAGGTATGGTGGCTCACACCTGTAATCCCAGCACTTTAAGAGGCTGAGGCTTGTGGATCACAAGGTCAGGAGTTCGAGACCAGCCTGACAAATATGGTGAAACCCTATCTCTACTAAAAATACAAAAATTAGCCGGATGTGGTGTTGGCACCTGTAATCCCAGCTACTGGGGAAGCTGAGGCAGGAGAATCGCTTGAACCCAGGAGGCGGAGGTTGCAGTGAGCCAAGATTGTGTCATTATACTCCAGCCTGTGCGACAGAGCCAGATTCTGTCAAAAGAAAGAGATTGAGAGCGAGAGAGCTCTCCCAGCTGGGCATGGTGGCTCATGCCTGTAATCCCAGAACTTTGGAGTTTAAGGTGGGAGGATCACTGAAGCATAAGAGCCAGAGGCCAGCCTGGGCAATAGAGTGAGACCCCATCTCTACAAAAAGTGGAAAAATTAGCCAGGCATGGTGGCATGCAGCTGCGGTCCCAGCTACTCAGGAGGCTGAGATGGGAGGATTGCTTGAGCTGGGGAGGTCAAGGCTGCAATGAACAGTAATTACACCACTGCACCCCAGCCTGGGGGACAGAGCAAGATCCTGACTCAAAAAAGCAAAATGAAACAAAAACAAAACAAAACAAAAAAGACTCCCGGTGCACAGTGTGGAATCTGCTACCTTTTCTGTAAAAACAAGGAAGAAAGATTTTAAAATTTTCATATTTGCCTGTATTTGCTTAAGACATGGAAAGATACACCTGACTCTGATAATTATGGTTTTCTGCCTGCAAAGTGGGCCAGTGGAGGTCTAGGGTAAGGAGGGAGACCTTTCAAATAATTCCTCTTTGTTTTTTTTTGAGGCTGGGTGTGGTGGCTCATGTCTATAATCCTAGCACTTTTGGAAGTCAAGACAGAAGGATCTCTTGAGCCCAGGAGTTTGAGACCAGCCTGACCAATATGGTGAAACCCCATCTCTACTAAAAACACAAAAATTAGTCGGGCGTGGTGGCATGCACCTGTAATTCCAGCTACTCAGGAGTCTGCAGCAGAAAAATCGATTGAACCTGGGAGGTGGAGGTTGCAGTGAGCCAGATGGAGCCACTGCCTGTAACCAGCCTGGGCAACAGAGCAAGAGTCTATCTAAAAAAAAAAAATTACCTTTACTTTTTTAGAGACTGGTCTCATTCTGTCACCCAGGCTGATCATAGCTCACTGCAGTCTTGAACTTCCTGGGCTCAGGTGATCCTCCTGTCTCAGCTTTCCAGGTAGCTGCGAATACAGGTGTGCGCCAGCTGGCCTGGCTAATTTTTGTATTTTTTGGAGAGAGGGGGTTTCTCCATGTTGCCCAGGCTGGTCTTTGAACTCCCAACCTCAAGCGATCCTCCTGCCTTGGCGTCCCATAGTGTTGGGATTACAGGCATGAGCCATTGTGCCTGGCCATCTTAGCCTTACTTCGCAAACACTTTTCTGTGTCACCTTCTGGGTGCCAAGCTTTATTCTAAGAGCTGCCCAAATTGACCGCTTCACAACAACCTAGAAAATGGACCCGTTTCTACCACCACTCTGGATTCCGGTCTCCAGAAGCCTCCCCCTCACTGCCCGGTGTCCACCAACTCTCCCCACACCGCCTCCGCCTGCAAATCCTCCTTCTCCCTCTTGATTGACTCCTAATCTGCAGCCTTGGGCGGTGCTGCTGAGAAGGCAGGTGGAAATGATTTTATCCAGCACCTTCCAGGGCACAGGGCATCAGGTGGGAGTCCCCATCCCCGTTTTTCAGTCCTGGGTCTGCAGCCCCCTTGCTGAGCCCAGTTCCACTTCTTCACTGTTCCCCCCACGGACCTTCCCCACCCCGGGGCATTTGGGGGAGAATGTGGCAAAAAGAATGGCTCCCCAAAGAGCTTGGCATGGTGGTGCATCCTGTAATCCCAGTTACTCAGGAAGATCGCTTGAGCCTGGGAGTTCAAGACCAGCCTGGGCAACAGAGTGAGACCCAACTGAAAAGAGAAAGCAAGTTCCCCCAGAGACCAGAGCTTCCTGGGGATGTGGGAGGCAGCGTAATGACTGCGTCATGGCTCACTCACCCATCTAGCCCGGAAGTTGTCACCTGGGGTGATTCTGCCCCCCACGGGCACCATCTGGAGATGCACTTGGTGGTTGCAACTTGAGGTGGGGGTTGTTTCTGGCATCTGTGGTGTGGAATCCCAGGCCAGGAATCCCAGGATGGCCCCCAAAACAGAAAGTAATGGTCTGGTTCCAAATTTCGCTAGTGCCTAGAGTCTGCCTGGGACAGGAGGTACGGCCAGGGTGGAGGTGGGGGTGCCAAAAACATTTTATTTTACTTTATTTTATCGAGACAGAGTCTCACTCTGTCGCCCAGGCTGGAGTGCAGAGGCACCATATCGGCTCACTGCAACCTCTGCCTCACGGTTCAAGCCATTCTCCTTCCTCAGCCTCCCGAGTAGCTGAGATTACAGGTGCACGCCACCACACCAAGCTAATTTTTGTATTTTAGTAGGGAGGGTTTCGCTATGTTAGCCAGGCTGGTCTCAAACTCCAGACCTCAAGTGATCGGCCTGCCTTGGCCTCCCAAAGTGCTGGGATTACAGGCTTAAACCACTGTGCCTGGCCTTCAGAAACATTTTAAAGCTCCCCTGGGTGACTCTCAGGTGCAGCCAGGCTTGGGAACTGCCTGTGTAGGGAGTCAGAGAGTTCTCCTGTTGGGTCCCCCTCTGCACTGCCCGGAACCTCTCTCCTGGTTCCCCCCACTCCTGGTTGTCTGTGGCTAGAGTGGGTGGGAGGATCTGCTGGTGGGAACAGCCTCAGCCTCCGAGCCCCCTAGCCCAGGTCCCAAGTTCTCCTTCTGTGGATCCCAGTGGCCTGGCTTGCGAGAGGGGATCCCAGTGACCTCCTTCAGGTCTGGAGAGGTCTCCCAGGGTCTTCCTCTCCCTCAGCTTCCTGGTCTTGGGTCTTCCTCTCCCTCAGCCTCCTGGCCCTTGCTAGGGAGAGAGACAGGAATGGGGCCAACAAAGAGAATAAGAATTTGGGAGGGGGCTGGGCGTGGTGGCTCATGCCTGTAATCCCAGCACTTTGGGTGGCTGAGGCAGGTGGATCACTTGAGGTCAGGAGTTCAAGACCAGCTTGGCCAACATGGTGAAACCCTGTCTCTCCTAAAAATAGAAAAATTAGCTGGGCATGGTGGCACACGGCTGTAGTCCCAGCTACTCAGGAGGCTGAGGCAGGAGAATTGCATGAACCTGGGAAGTGGAGGTTGCAGTGAGCAAATATGGTGCCATTGTCTGGGTGACAGAGCAAGACTCCGTCTCAAAAAAAAAGAAAAAGAAAAAAAAGAATTCAGGAAGGGAGAGAAGTAACCCCGGTATAAAGTGTGAGTGCAGAGAATTTAGGGCAGGAGGGGCGGGGCGGAAGTGAGCGGTGGCCAGGCTCGGAGCACACGTGCATTCTGAGGAAACGGGGCCCTGTCCCGGAACATACACTCACCTTCATGACTGTCACACTCACACAGTGACACACATGCTCACACATGGTCTCACCTACTCATGCATATTCACATTCGCTCAACACAGTCACACACCTCACACAGCCCCACAACCCTGCACCCGCACCCACCCTCACACACAGCCCCACACCCCCGCACACTCACCCACCCTCACACACAGCCCCATACCCCCGCACACTCACCCACCCTCACACACAGCCCCACACCCCCGCACACTCACCCACCCTCACACACAGCCCCACACCCTCACCCACCCTCACACACAGCCCCTCACCCTCACCCACCCTCACACACAGCCCCTCACCCTCACCCACCCTCACACACAGCCCCACACCCTCACCCACCCTCACACACAGCCCCTCACCCTCACCCACCCTCACACACAGCCCCTCACCCTCACCCACCCTCACACACAGCCCCTCACCCTCACCCACCCTCACACACAGCCCCACACCCTCACCCACCCTCACACACAGCCCCTCACCCTCACCCACCCTCACACACAGCCCCTCACCCTCACCCACCCTCACACACAGCCCCTCACCCTCACCCACCCTCACACACAGCCCCTCACCCTCACCCACCCTCACACACAGCCCCACACCCTCACCCACCCTCACACACAGCCCCACACCCTCACCCACCCTCACACACAGCCCCACACCCTCACCCACCCTCACACACAGCCCCACACCCTCACCCACCCTCACACACAGCCCCACACCCTCACCCACCCTCACACACAGCCCCACAACCCCGCACACTCACCCACCCTCACACACAGCCCCACACCCTCACCCACCCTCACACACAGCCCCTCACCCTCACCCACCCTCACACACAGCCCCACACCCTCACCCACCCTCACACACAGCCCCACACCCTCACCCACCCTCACACACAGCCCCACACCCTCACCCACCCTCACACACAGCCCCACACCCTCACCCACCCTCACACACAGCCCCACACCCTCACCCACCCTCACACACAGCCCCACACCCTCACCCACCCTCACACACAGCCCCACAACCCCGCACACTCACCCACCCTCACACACAGCCCCACACCCTCACCCACCCTCACACACAGCCCCTCACCCTCACCCACCCTCACACACAGCCCCACACCCTCACCCACCCTCACACACAGCCCCACAACCCCGCACACTCACCCACCCTCACACACAGCCCCACACCCTCACCCACCCTCACACACAGCCCCACACCCTCACCCACCCTCACACACAGCCCCTCACCCTCACCCACCCTCACACACAGCCCCACACCCTCACCCACCCTCACACACAGCCCCTCACCCTCACCCACCCTCACACACAGCCCCACACCCTCACCCACCCTCACACACAGCCCCTCACCCTCACCCACCCTCACACACAGCCCCACACCCTCACCCACCCTCACACACAGCCCCACACCCTCACCCACCCTCACACACAGCCCCACACCCTCACCCACCCTCACACACAGCCCCTCACCCTCACCCACCCTCACACACAGCCCCACACCCTCACCCACCCTCACACACAGCCCTCACCCTCACCCACCCTCACACACAGCCCCACACCCTCACCCTCACCCACCCTCACACACAGCCCCACACCCTCACCCACCCTCACACACAGCCCCACACTCTCACCCACCCGCACACACAGCCCTGCAGCCTCACACACTCACACGTTCACATAGGAACACACAACCATGTGGTCACACCTATAGACACACACACAGTCGCACAATCTCATTCTCACACACATCGTGTAAACACACACAGACATACACTCTGCTAACACCCGTGGCCTCCTTCACTTTCGCCCTCCCTGAAAGCTGCCCGAAGACTGTGTCAACCTCACCTGCCGAAACTGCTGCCATGGCCTGAGCAGGAGGGAGCACAGACGGGGAGGCCACATGGGAGGGAGCAGTGGCCTCAAGATGCCCCAAATCCCTCTGCTTCATGTCTACCCTATTTAGAGAGAGGATCACCCTTTGAAATCCAGAACCCCTCAATGCCAGCACCCCCCGGGTCTCTAGGGTGAGGAAGAGCAGGGAAACCCTCCCAGACAAAGGACTGGCTCCAGGCCTGGAGCGACATGGGTGCCTGGGATCCTCTGCTTTTTGTTCATTCATTGATTAATCTCGCTTATTATTATTATTATTATTGAGACTGAGTCTTGCTCTGTCACCCAGTCTGCAGTGCAATGACACGACCTTGGCTTACTGCAACCTCTGCCTCCTGGGTTCAAGCGATTCTCCTGCCTCAGCACCCCTGAGTAGCTGGGACACAGGCGTGCGCTACCACGCAGGGCTAATTTTTGTAATTTTAGTAGAGACGGGGTTTCACTATATTGGTCAGGCTGGTCTCGAACTCCTGACCTCAGGTAATTCACCCATCTCAGTCCCCCAGTGTGCTGGGATTACATGCCTTAGTTTTTGTATTTTTAACAGAGACGGGGTTTTGCCATGATGGCCAGGCTGGTCTCGAACTCCTGACCTCAGGTGATCCACCTACCTTGGCCACCCAAAGTGCTGAGATTACAGGCTTGAGCCACCACTCCTGGCCCATCTTGCATATTAGATCCAATGGTTTCTCCGTGTTCAACTCTGTCCAGGCCATTGGGGTCACCACAGCACCCAAGATAGAAACCCCCGCCCACATGGGGCTGAGGTCCAGTGGATAGGTGGACATTAACAAAAGTATGTGTGTGCATGGGTGTGCATGTGACAGAGAGAGCCCCGATAAGGAATATATAGAGGGAAGAAAGAGCTGAGCCCAGTGGCTCATGCCTGCAATCTCAACACTTTTGGAGGCCGAGGCAGGCGGATCACCGGAACCCAGGGGATCGAGACCAGTCTAGGCAACATCAAGACCCCATCTGTACATAAAATTTAAAAAAGCAAATTGAGCCGGGAGCGGTGGTTCACACCTATAATTCCAACACTTTGGGAGGCTGAGACAGGCGGATCATTTGGGGTCAGGAGTTCGAGACCAGCCTGGGCAACATGGTAAAACCCAGTCTCTACTAAGCCTACAAAAGTTAGCTGGGTGTGGTGATGCACACGTGTAATCCCAGCTACTCAAGAGGCTGAGGCAGGAGAATTGCTTGAACCTGGCCAGG
Source organism: Callithrix jacchus (assembly GCF_049354715.1). Classification (NCBI taxonomy): domain Eukaryota; kingdom Metazoa; phylum Chordata; class Mammalia; order Primates; family Cebidae; genus Callithrix; species Callithrix jacchus. The sequence continues at coordinate 13,101,105 of NC_133523.1, forward strand.
CACGATGGCTCACACCTGTAATCTCAGCACTTTGGGAGGCCGAGGCAGGCAGATCATTTGGGGTCAGGAGTTTGAGAACAGCTTGACCAATATGGTGAAACCTTGTGTCTACCAAAAGTACTAAATTAACCGGGCACGGTGGCGCATGCCTGTAATCCCAGCTACTCAGGAGGCTGAGGAGGAGGATCACTTGAACCCAAGAGGTAGAGGCTGCAGTGAGCCAAGATCATGCCATTACACGCCAGCCTGGGCAACATGAGTAAAACTCCATCTTAAAAAAAAAAAAAAAAAAGAATCGCTTGAATCCAGGAGATAGAGTTTGCAGTGAGCCAAGATTGAGCCACTGCACTCCAACTGGGCAACAGAGTGAGACTCCATCTAAAAAAAAACAAAATAAAATAAAACAGAAAACCAGCTGGGCATGATGGCACAACTGTAGTCCCACCTACTTGGAAGGCTGAGGCAGGAGGATTGTTTGAACTCAGGAGTTGCAGGCTACAATGAGCTAAGATTGCACCACTGCACTCCAGCCTGAGTGACAGAGTGAGACCGTCTCAAAATAAATAAATAAAATAGGCCGGGCCTGGTGGCTCATGCCTGTAATCCCAACACTTTGGGAGGCCGAGGTGGGCGGATCACAAGGTCAAGAGATCAAGACCATCCTGGCCAACATAGTGAAACCCTGTCTCTACTATAAATAAAAAAACTAAAAAATAAATTAGCTGGGCATGGTGGCATGTGCTTGTAGTCCCAGCTCCTCGGGAGGCTGAGGCAGGAGAATTGCTTGAACCCAGGAGGCAGAGGTTGCAGTGAGCCAAGATGGTGCCATTGCACTCCAGCCTGGTGACAGAGCAAGACTCCATCTCAATAAATAAAATACTGGCTGGGTGAGGTGGCTGTTGCCTGTAATCCCAACACTTTGGGAGGCCAAGGCGGGTGGATCGCTTGAGGTCAGGTGTTCAAGACCAGTGTGGCTGACATGGTGAAACTCTTTCTCTGCTAAAAATACAAAAATTAGCTGGGCACAGTGGTGGGTGTCTGTAATCCCAGCTACTCCGGAGGCTGAGGCAGGATAATCACTTGAACCAGGGAGGCGTAGGTTGCAGTGAGCTAAGATTTCACCATTGCACTCCAGCCTGGGTGTCCTCTGCATCTAATCTGGCCTCTACACCTGGGACCCCTGTTCCCTGAGGCCCCACCCCAACCACATCCACACCTGGTGGGATCCAGCACCTATGTTCTGCTCTAACAGGTGGCACTCCATCCCTGTGTCCCCACTGGCAGGGACCGTGGGCAATTCAATCCCATTCTCCACCCAGAGACTTTGCTGGAAAAGAGCTAATTACATGTCTCCCCCGGAGCCGGTCTGGTGGGGCCCGGGTGGCGATGGGTGAGCGGGTTCCGCGTCCACGGCCGGCGGCATGGGCACAAACACAGCTTCCTGTATATTTTTAATTCCGCAGCCATACTTTGATTAGAGAGCCGATGTGTTGTGTATGACCTCAGGGACCTCATTATTTTTCTAACTCAAATAAATACGGCGTTCAGAACTCGGAGAGGGTGGGAGTGGGGAGCGGAGGAAAAGACGCAGAAAACTCCATCTATAAAAAGAATTCAGGCCTTAATGAGCTTTTAAAACTTGCCAACCTCTCCCCCACCCCCTGACACCGATCTATAAACAGAAGCCGTGCCTGCTGGCTTTGACCGTGGGAGCCTAGGTGGGTGAAGATTGGCCGGGGTGGGTGTTGGGGGGCCGAACTCACAGCAGGGGAGGGCCCCCCCTGCAAAGGTAACTGGGTGTCTATACGATTTGGGGAAGGGGGTGGCAGGCACAGTGGCTCATGCCTCCAATCCCAGCACTTTGGGAGGCTGAGGTGGGAGGACCACTTGAGGCCAGAAGTTGGAGATCAGCCTGGGCAAGATAGCAAGACCCTATCCCTACAAAACAATTTAAAATGGCCAGGCGCAGTGGCTCACACCTATCATCTCAGGACTTTAGGAGGCCAAGGCAGGTGGATCACGAGGTCAGGAGTTCAAGACCAGCCTGGCCAATGTGGTGAAACCCCATCTCTACTAAAAATACAAAAATTGGCTGGGCATGGTGGCATGTGCCTGTAATCCCAGCTACTCGGGAGGCTAAGGCAGGAGAATTGCTTGAACCAGTAACCAGGATGTGGAGGTTGCAGTGAGCCGAGATCAAGTCACTGCACTCCAGCCTAGGCTACAGAGCGAGACTCCATCTAAAAAAAAAAAAAAGAAAAACAAACTAAAAATTAGCCTGGTATAGTCCCAGCTACTCTGTAGGCTGAGATAGGAGGATGGCTTAAACCCAGGAGTCTGAGGCTGCGGTGAGCTACGTTTGTGCCTCTGAACTCCAGCCTGGGTGATACAGCAAGACTTCGTCTCAGAAAAAAAAAAAAAATTAAAAATTAGCCTGGCATGTAGCATTTGCCTATAGTCCCAGCTACTCTGGAGGCTGAGATAGGAGGATGGCTTAAACCCAGGAGTTTGAGGCTGCAGCGAGCTATGATTGTGCATCTGAAGACCCTGTCTCTGGAAAAAAAAAGAAAATATATTTGGGGAAGTGGGTTCCCAGCCACTGGGAGAATGGAAATGGCCTCTACCCAAGCTCAGCAGGAATCATCAGCGTTCATGGGCCCAGGTTGCCTCGGGTGTGGATCTGAGATAGACCCATTTGGGCTATGATATGAGGAGGAGTTCTGCCTCATTCTTTTTTTTTTCTTCTTTTTTTTGAGACAGAGTCTCGCTCTGTCTCCCAGGCTGGAGTGCAGTGGCACGATCTCCACTCACTGCAACCTCCACCTCCCGGGTTCAAGCGAGTTTCCTGCTGCAGCCTCCCAAGAGTAGCTGGGATTATAGGCATGCACCACCACACCCCCAGCTAATTTTTGTATTTTTAGTAGAGATGGGGTTTCACTATGTTGGCCAGGCTGGTCTTGAACTCTTGACCTCAGGTGATCTGCCTGCCTCAGACTCCCAACGTGCTGGGATTACAGGCATGAGCCACTGCACTCGGCCTCTGCCTCATTCTCGTGTGTCTGGAGATTCTTCCCCAGAATCTGGGAGATGCTGGGATAAGCAGATGGGTAAACTAAGGCAGAGCAAAGAAGTCTGGACCACAGGGTACTCTCCTCACCCACTTGGAGTCAGCTACAGCCCACCTTCCTTTCGGGCAGATAAGCCCTGGCTGGGGGTGGGGGGTGCCCCGCTGAGCAGGCACCAGCCTAAGGAGCTCCCTCAGTGGCCGTGGTATTGCGTTGGGGTGGACAGAGAGCAGGCAGTGACCACGGGGCTCCTGAAAGGACAGGGTGACCTTCAAGTCACTCCCCATGTGCATCGTTCCAACACCAGCAGAGACATTCCCGGAGCGGGCAGCAAAGCCAATTTCAGGTGAAAGATGAGTTAAGTGGGCAGAAATTAGCTCCGGGCTGAGAAATTTCTGCATGACGAAAATTCCAGGGAGCAGGACAGACCCAGGGGCAGCTGAGCAAGAGCCTCGGGAAGGACTGAGTGGGGATGGGAGGGGAGGGGAGGGATGAAACATGAAACGTAAGATCGGGACATGCAGTAATGCAGCGAATGGGGGGCAGGGCGGGGGCAGCAAGAGACTGGGGGCTGCACCACAGTCGGAGAGGGGTTTTCCCTGCTCCTGAATCTGAAATCTCGGCCCATCTTTTGCTTTTCCCTCTCCCCTCTCCCTGCTGTTGTTTTCTTTGTTTCTTTGGTTTTAGAGATAGGCTGTCACTCTGTTGCCCCGGCTGGAGTGCAGTGGTGCAATTGTAGCTCACTGCAGCCTCCAGCTCCTGGGCTCAAGTGATCCTCCTGCCTCCGCCTCCCCAGTAGCTGGGACTACAGGCGTGTACCAGCACGCCCAGCTAACCTTTTATTTTTTTACTTTAATTTTTGAGACAGAGACTTGCTCTGTTGCCCATGCTGGAGTGCTGGAGCACAGTCTCGGCTCACTGCAACCTCCGCCTCCCGGTTCAAGCGATTCTCCTCCCTCAGCCTCCTGAGTAGCTGGGATTACAAGTGCATGCCACCACACCTGCCTCATGTTTTGTATTTTTAGTAGAGATGGGGGATTTCACCATGTTGGCCAAGCTGGTCTTAAACTCCTGACCTTGTGATCCACCTGCCTTAGCTTCCCAAAGCACTGGGACTACGAGTGTGCACCACCATGCCCAGCTAATCTTTAGATTTTTGTAGAGATTAGTTCTTCCTATGTTCCCCAGGCTGGTCTCAAACTCCTGGGCTCAAGTGATCCTCCTGCCTTGGCCTCCCAAAGTGCTGGGATCACAGGTGTTAGGCACTGCACCCAGCTTCTGCTGTAGTTTTCTTTGTGAGATTTTCTCATCACCCTCTGTCATGATGTTTGTCATCTGCCTCCCCCATCAGACTAGCCACCTGCCTTGCCCCACCTGAAGACAGAGAGTTTTGTCTGTCTTCTTGAAAGGTGGGCAGGAAGATGTCAGCTGGGAGGGGCCTTCCAGATGGGTGTAAATAGTGGTGTGCTTGTGAACCCATTGTGGGGAGGGAAGGGGATTTGTGGTGTTTGCCAATTCCAGTGGTGTAAATTCTGCCATCTTGGCTGACTTCAACCTGTGAACATGATATCTCCTTGAGAGGTTGGGGGGAGTTTGAGGGGGCAAGGAGATTTTGAGGTGGTGTCTAGATGGGTGTAATAAATGATGTGCCGGTAAGCCAGCTGCAGGGAGGGGACCCAATTTGTAGAGTTTGCCAGTTTCCATGGTGCGAATTCCTCCCCCTTGGCTGATTTCAAGCTATGAGTGTGATGTCACTGAATCCCAACTTAGGAAGAGACTGCATCATGACTCTTGTGAGTCACTTTGACCCAGCTCCAGTACACCACGAGGTGGAACCTCCTGGCCTGGAGTTGACCCTTTTTCCAGTTTGGGATTAGGAGGGAGGGAAGGGAAGTAGGAGGGTGAAGCCAGTCTCCCTGTCTTCCTCCCATCCCGGCGCCATCCTACTCTCTGGGACCTCTGCCAGGGATACTCCTCCATGAGATACTGATAACGGAGCTGTTCCCACCCATTCTGAGTAGACCCATCCAATGCCCCTGCAAGGAAAGCAAGACCTTGTTCAAGTGGCTGCATGGGGACCCCTGCCCGCTGCTACCTTTGCTGCCTTTTTGTTAATTTTTTTTTTTTTTTTTTGAGACAGAGTTTTGCTCTTGCTGCCCAGGCTGGAGTGCCTCCCAGGTTCAAGTGATTCTCCTGCCTCTGCCTCCTGAGTAGCTGGGAGTACAGGTGTGCGCCACCATGCCTGGCTAATTTTTGTATTTTTAGCAGAGACAGGGTTTCGCTATGTCTCTACTAAAGTGAATCCAGTAGGTGGGGTTACAGCACCCACCACCACGCCCAGCTCACCGCAGGCAATCACATGGGGAAGCAGGGAAGAGTGCAAGCCCCAGCTCTCTCCTCTGCCTTCTAACCGTCTTCTGGGGCTTCCAATTGGCTGAACCTAACAGCAGCCAGAGGGCAAGGGAGTTATCAATGAGTTTTGCTTTTTTTTTTTTGAGACACAGTCTGGCTCTATTGTCCAGGCTGGAGTACAATTTGTGATCGCGGCTCACTGCAGGCTCCGCCTCCTGAATTCAAGTGATTCTCCTGCCTCAGCCTCCTGAGTAGCTAGGATTACAGGCATGGGCCACCATGCCTGGCTAATTTTTTTTTTTTTGAGACAGAGTTTCACTCTGTCACTCAGGCTGGAGTGAAGTGGTATGATCTCGGCTCACTGCAACCTCTGCCCTCCGTGTTCAAGTGATTCTCCTGTCTCAGCCTCCAGAGTAGCTGGGATTACAGGTGCCCGCCACCACACCTGGCTAATTTTTGTATTTTTAGTAGAGCTGGGGTTTCATGTTGGCCAGGCTGGTCTCAAACTCCTGACCTCAGGCGATCCCCCCACCTCTGCCTCCCAAAGTGCTGGGGTTACAGGTATGAGACACCATGCCTGGCAATGGATTCTTACATATCAGCCTCCTAGGCATGGAACAGGGCAGAGGAAGATGAAGGGTGGCTTGTGTCCCAAAGATACACTACTCAGTTCTCCTTCTTCCCCATCTGCCTGCACAGACTTCAGGCTTCCATCGCTGTCTGATGGCTCTCGCCATCAGCTCCGGCCCCACTGCCCCTCTGTCACTCATGGGAGTCTCCTCTCATGAATCTCTTATACTTTCAACTCCATCTCAGCACCCGCTTCTCAGAGGACCTGAAGTGATGCGAGGGGCACGTCTTCGTCAGCTTGGACTCTGTGTTAGTCAAGGCTCACCAGAGAAACAGAACCAATAGGATATATATAGACATAGAGGAGATCTATTATGAGAGATTGACTCATGTAATTACGGAGGCTGAGAAGTCCCGCAATCTGCCATCTGCAAGCTGGAGACCCAGGAAAGCTGATGGTATGATTCCAGTCCACACTGGAAGGCCTGCATACCAGATGGGTAAGTCCCAGGTCCGAGACCAAAGGCCTGAGAACCAGAATCGCCAGTGTCTGAGGACGGGAGAAAATGGCCATCCCAGCTGGAGCAGAGAATGAATTCAAGCTTCCTCTGCCCTTTGGTTCCAGCCATGCCCTCCGTGGATTGGATGAAGCCCACCTACGTTAGGGAGGGTGGATCTTCTTTCCTCGCTCTGCTAATTCAAACGCTAATCTCTTCCAGAAACAGCCTCACAGACACATGCAGATATCATGTTTCACCGGGTCTTTGGGTATCCCTTAGCCCAGTTAAGTTGATAACGAATAAACATCACAGGCCGCCATAAGAAAATACCATAGATGGGCCAGGTGCCCACGCCTATAATCCTAGCACTTTGGGAGGCCAAGGAGGGTGGATCGCTTGAGGTCAGGAGTTTGAGACCAGCCTGGCCAACATGGTGAAACCCCATCTCTGCTAAAAATACAAAAATTAACAGGGCATGGTGGCAAGTACCTATAATCCCAGCTACGTGGGAGGCTAAGCCAGGAGAATTGCTTGAACCCAGGAGGCGGAGGTTGTAGGAGCTGAGATCACACCACTGCACTCCTGTGTGGGCAACAGAGTGAGACTCTGTCTCAAAAACAACAACAACAAAGAAAATACACAGACCGAGTGGCCTTAAACAACAGGTATTTCCTTCTCACACTTACAGAGGCTGGAAGTCCAAGGGCAAGGTGTCGGCAGGGTCGGCTCCTGGTGAGGACTCTCTCCCTGGCTTGCAGATGGCCTCCTTCTTGCTGTGTCCTCACATGGCCTTTCCTGTGTGTTCTTGAAGACAGAAAGAGAGAACTCTGGTATCTTTTTCTCTTCTTGTTTTTTTTTTTTTTTTTGCTTTTTTTTTAAATAGAGATGCGGTTTCACCATGTTGGCCAGGATGGTCTTGATCTCTTGACCTTGTGATCTGCCCGCCTCGACCTCCCAAAGTGCTGGGATTACAGGTGTAAGCCACTGTGCCTGGCCTCTTTTCATCTTCTTATAAGGACACCAGTCTTATTGGATTAAGGCCTCACTCTGATGAGACCCCCTGTAACTTTTGTTACCTTTTTTCTTTTGAGACGGAGTCTCGCTCTGTTACCCAGGCTGGAGTGCAGTGGTGCAATCTCCGCTCACTGCAACCAGGTTCAAGTGATTCTCCTCCCTCAGCCTCCCCAGTAGCTAGGACTACAGGTGTGTACCACCACGCCCGTCTAATTTTTTGTATTTTTTTTTTTTTTTAGTGGAGACTGGGTTTCACTGTGTTAGCCAGGATGGTCTCGATCTCCTGACGTTGTGATCCACCCGCCTTGGCTTCCCAAAGTGCCGGGATTACAGCCATGAGCCACTGTGCCTGGCCCTTCATTACCTCTTTAAAGGCCCTATGTCTAAATAGTCACATTAGGGATGAGGACTTCGACATTTTAATTTGGAAGGGCACAATTCAGTCCATAATGGGACAAATGAAAAACATTCAACACACAGCCAGCCCGTGGGCTCCCCAGGTACATATGGACTCACAGACCCTTCATGAATAGGGGGTGGGTCTCCCCATTAGCTTGTAGATCAAGGAAGGGAGGGCTGGAGTGGGGTCTGCTGGGCTGTACACAGTGGCTAATTCACCTACAGATGGGATGTTCAGGGATGGCTGTGAGAAGCCCCCCAAAGGTACGATTCAAGCAGGACAACGTTCAGAGCTAAAGATCATCCCCACCTCCAGGTCATGGATTACCAGGCCCTCTGCCCATCATGGTTGTCCAGAGGCAGCTGCCTAAGGAACAAGAAAGCCCCGGTGGGTGGTGCTTCAGCCCAGTTCTCCACCTCTCCAAGTCCAGGCTCAGCAAACATGGGTGAGTGCTTGCTGGTTCTATATTTGGTCAGGAGGAGGATTTCCTGTCCTTGAAAAAATTCCTGAGATCCTGGGAAGATGTGAAAGCCATGGCAATTTGATGAGGGCGGGGAGGGAAGGAATCAGACAGCTCAGCTCAAATGAGAAGAGGACAAGCAGGACTCCAAGTTGCCAAGTCTGACTGCAAAACCAGAAGCTTGTGATGGAGCCCCACCCCTCTGGAGAGAGGAGAGCGCAGTAGGTGCATATTTAGATTCGACCAGTATCCCAGGCGTGATGGCTCATCCCTGTAATCCCAGCACTTTGGGAGGCAAGGCAGGTGGGTCACTTGAGGTCAGGAGTTCAAGAGCAGCCTGGCTAACATGATGAAATCCCATCTCTACTAAAAGTAGAAAAATTAGCTGAGTGTGGTGGTGTTCCCAGCTACCTGGGAGACTGAGGCAGGAGATCACTTGAACCTGGGAGGCAGTAGCTTCAGAGAGCCAAGATCGCACCACTGCACTCCAGCCTGAGTGACAGAGCGAGACTCCATCTCAAAAAAAAAAAAAAAGGCCATGCACAGTGGCTCATATCTGTAATCCCAGCACTTAAGGAGGCAGAGGCAGGAGGTCAGGAGTTTGAGACCAGCCTGGCCAATATGGTGAAACACTGTCTCTACTAAAAATATGAAAACCAGCTGGGTATGCTGGTATGCCTGTACTCCCAGCTACTTGGGAGGCTGGGGCAGGAGAATCCGGGAGGCAGAGGTTGCAGTGAGCCAAGATCACACCATTGTACTCCAGCCTGGGTCTTGAACTCCTTTTGTGAGACCTCGTCTCTACAAAAAGTTTAAAAACTTGGCCAGGTGTGGTGGCGGATGTCTGTTGCCCCAGCTGCTGATCTGAGCTTGAGACTAGAGGATGGCTTGAACCAGGAGGTTGAGGCTGCAGCGAGCTATAATCATGTGATGGCACTGCAGCATGGTGACAAGATGAGACCCTGTCTCAATAAATAAATAGAAATGGCCCCTTTGAGCTGGGCACAGTGGCTCACACCTGTAATCTCAGCCCTTTGGGAGACCAAGGTGAGAGGATCACTTGAGCTCAGGAGATGGAGGCTGCAGTGAACTATGATTGTGCCACTGCAGTCCAGCCTGGGTGGCAGAGCAAGACCCCAACTCAAAAAATAAACGTAAAAATTAATTCAGTAAATTCAGTAAACAAAACAAAGTCCCTCATCTTCACAGAGACAGCATTCCAGTGGGGAGGTAGCCAGGAGTCAGTTAAATAAAATAGGTGGTAGGTTCAGCAAGGAAAGGAAAGAAAATAATACACAAATAAAGCGAGGGAGATCAACAGGAAGTGCTGAGGATGGGCTGCAATTTTTTTTTCCAGACAAAGTCTCGCTCTGTCACCCAGGCTGGAGTGCAGTGGCGTGATCTCAGCTCACTGCAGCCTCCACCTCCTGGGTTCAAGCGATTCTCATGCCTGAGCCTCCTGAGTACCTGGGACTACAGGCACCACCACACTCGGCTAATTTTTATGTTTTTAGTAGAGACAGGGTTTCGCCATGTTGGCCAGGCTGGTCTTGAACTCCTGACCTCAAGTGCTGCCTCAGCCTCCCTAAGTGCTGGGATTACAGGTGTGAGCCACTGCACCCAGCCCAGGCATCATGGTCTTTTAAAACCTAATCTTAGAAGTGACATCCATCATTCTTGCCATGTTTTGTTGGTTAGAACGGAGCCGCTAGTCCAGCTGTAATTCCAGCACGGAGGCCAAGTTGGGTGGATCACCTGAGGTCAGGAGTTTGAGACCAGCCTGGTCAACATGGCAAAACCCCATCTGTACTAAAAATACAAAGATTAGCCAGGTATGATGATGTGTGTCTGTAATCCCAGCTACTTGGGAGGCTGAGGCAGGAGAATCATGTAAACCTGGGAGGCAGAGGTTGTACTGAACTACAGTTGCACCACTGCACTCCAGCCTGGATAACAGAATGAAACCTTGTCTCCAAATAAATAAATAAATAAATAAATAAAGTTGGGAGGTGAGAGTTGAAACAAGGTGGATTATCATTGAAGCTGGGTGCTAGGAATGTAAGGGCTTTTTACACTATTTTCTCTACTTTGGCACGTGTGTCTGAGTATTTTGCAAAATAAAAAAGAAAGCAATGAAAACCAAATATATGTCCAGAACATTGGGAGGCTGAGGCAGGTGGATCACTTGAGGCCGGGAGTTCAAGACCAGCCTGGCCAACATGGTAAAACCCTGTCTCTACTAAAAATACAAAAGTTAGCTGGGCATGGTGGCAGGCACCTGTAGTGCCAGCTACTTGGGAGGCTAAAGTTCTGCTTGAACTCAGGAGGCGGAGGTTACAGTGAGCCAAGATCATACCACTGCACTCCAGCCTGGGTGACAGAGCGAGACTGTCTCAAAAAAAAAGCAAAAATTACCCAGACATGGGAGCATTTGCCTGTATTTCCAGCTACACGGGAGGCTGAGGTGGTTACAGTGAGCTATGATCACACCACTGCACTCCAGCCTGGGAGACAGAGCAAGACTCTGTCTCAAAAAAAAAGACAAAGACAAAACCTATATCTGCTTTCTAAGAAAGAGAAGAACTGTAGGGGGGCCAGGGCAGAAACGGGGTCAAGGAGGAGGTAAGTCCAGTGATCTGAGCTAAACCCCCAACGTGGCCACAATTAAGACTGACAATACCAAGTGTTGACATGACGTGGAGGAACTGGAATGCTCATCCGCTGCTGGTTTGAGTGTGAAATGGCACAACCACTTTAGAAAACAGTATTTATTTATTTAGTATTTTTTTGAGACAGAATCTCTCTCTGTCACCCAGTGGCACGACCTCGGCTCACTGCAGCATCTGCCTCCCAGGTTCAAGTGATTCTCCTGCCTCAGCCTCCGGAGCAGCTGGGACTACAGGAGCGCGCCACCACACCTGGCTAATTTTTTGTATTTTCAGTAAAGATGGGGTTTCATCATGTTGGCCAGGATGTTCTCCATCTTCTGACCTTGTGATCGGCCCACCTCAGCTTCCCAAAGTGCTGGGATTACAGGCATGGGCCATCATGGCCAGTTCTACTCAGAAAACAGTTTTTAAAATAGTTATTACTTTGGATGGCCAAGGCAGGCAGATTGCCTGAGGTCAGGAGTTTGAGACCTGTCTGGCCAACATAGTGAAACTTCGTCTTTACTAAAAATCCCAAAAGTTAGCTGGGCGTGGTGGTGGGCACCTGTAATCCCAGCTATTTAGGAGGATGAGGCAGGGGAATTACTTGAACCAGGGAGGTGGAGGTTGCAGTGAGCCGAGATCTGGCCACTGCATTCCAGCCTGGGCAACAGAGGAGACTCCATCTCAAAACAATAAATAAATAAATTTTTAAAAATAAAATAGGGCAGGGTGCTGTGGCTCATGTCTGTAATCCCAGCACTTTGGGAGGCTGAGGTGGGTGGATCACGAGGTCAGGAATTTGAGACCAGCCTGATCAACGTGGTGAAACCCTGTCTCTAAATAAATAAATAAATAAATAAATAAATAAAGGGCTGGGTGCGGTGGCTCATTCCTATAATCCCAGCACTTTGGGAGGCTGAGGCAGGCAGATCACCTGAGGTCAGGAGTTCGAGACCAGCCTGACCAACATGGAGAAAACCTGTCTCTACTAAAAATACAAAACAATTAGCTGTGCATTGTGGCGCATGCCCAGAATCTTAGCTACTCAGGAGGCTGAGGCAAGAGAATTGCTTAAACCTGAGAGTCGGAGGTTGCAGTAAGCCAAGATTGCACCATTGAGACTCAGTCTCAAAAAAATAAATTAATTAAAATTAAATTAGACTTACCATTCATCCCAGCAGTGAAAGAATACGTTCATGCTAAGACCTGTTGGCAAATATTCATAGTGGATTTGATTATTGCTGAAAAAACTGGAAACAATCAAAATATCTATAGATATTTTGTATCTTACACATATTTTATGATTTTGTGTCTACAGATATTTTTTATTTTATACAGGAGAATATAAATTAAGGCTCACCAATAGGATGCAATAATTTTTTTTTTTTTTAAGATGGAGTCTCTCACTGTCACCAGGCTGGAGTGTAGTGGCGCGTTCTTGGCTCACTGAAACCTCTGCCACCCAGGTTCAAGTGATTCTCCTGCCTCAGCCTCCCAAGTAGTTGGGACTGCAGGTACTCACCACCACACCCGGCTAATTTTTGTATTTTTAGTAGAGACAGGGTTTCATCATGTTGGTCAAGATGGTCTCAAACTCTTGACCTCGTGATCTGCCCACCTCGGCCTCCCAAAGTGCTGGGATTACAGCTGTGAGCCACTGAGCCTGGCCAAGATGGAGTAACTCTTAGCAACAAAAAGGAGCAAACTACTGATTCACATAATGTTGATAAATCTCAGGATGTGTGATGCTGAGTGGAAGAGAGACCACACTGTGATTTTATTTGTCTGTCTGAAATTTTGCAAAAGGCCTAAGGAATCTAGGGTGATAGAAATTAGAACAGTAGCTGGGTGCAATGGCTCATGCCTATAATCCCAGGGAGGTTGGGAGTTTGGGAGGTTGAGGCGGGCAGATCAGTTGAGGCTAGGACTTCAAGACCAGCCTGGCCAACATGTCGAAATCCCATCTCTACAAAAATTAGCCAGGTGTGGTGGCGTGTGCCTGTAATTCCAGCTACTTGGGAGTCTGAGGCATGAGAATTGATTGAACCTGGGAGGTGGAGGGTACAGTGAGCCGGGATGGTGCCACTGCACTGCAGCCTGGGCAACAGAGCAAAACTGTCACACACACACAAATAATTCAGAATAGTGGGCCCGATCCAGTGCTCACACCTGTAATCTCAGCACTTTGGGAGGCTGAGACAGCAGGATTGCTTGAGGCCAGGAGTTCAACACCACCCTGGGTAACAGCGAGATCCTGTTTGTCTCTACAAAACATACAAAACTTAGCTTGGCTTGGTGGTGAGGGCCTGTAGTTCGAGCTACTCGGAGGCTGGGACAGGAGGATCCCTTGAGCCCGGGAGGTGGAGGCTGCACCCGTGCCCTCCAGCCTGGGCGACAGGCAAGGTCCTGTCTCTATGAAGAAAGGAAACAAATCGGAGGAGTGGTTGTGGGTGGGGAACGCATGCAGGGAGATTGATCTCTGGGCCGTCTGGATGGAAATCTTCCTTTCTTTGATGGGACGGGGGTACGGGGTCGTGTATACAAACAACATGAGCAGGCTTGGGACTTCGCCGCATGTAAATTAACCCTCAGTAAAGTTCCAGGAAAAGTACTTCCAGCTCTAGCGACCGGATTCTGGGCTCAGTTCGGAGGCTGGCCTGCAAGCCTTGCCTGTGGGTGGCATGTGGGGGTGACAGGAAACCCCCGGGCCTCCCCCTTTAGGGGAGGGGAGCCTCACCCTTGCCCCCGTCCCGGACGAGCGGGCAGATCTAAAAGCTTCCCTACCGTGGCTGAGGCGGTCGATAGCAGACTCCCAGGCTCCGGTTCTGCCTGCCCGGCAGCCGGGGTCCTTCCCGCCAGTCCAGCCCATGGGAGGGGACCCGCGCCGGGCGGAGCCTCCTCCGCAGCCGCACACTGGGTTCAGCTCTCCCTCCCTGGATGCCCCTCCTTCTCCATCCCCAGAAGTCACAGCCACTGAGATTCCCCTTGTCCCGGAGGCTGGAGGGGAAGACCCAGTCGGAGGCTGGACCATCGTGGGGTCTGTCTGTGCTGTTTTCCCCCATTCAAGAGTTACCAGGGCCAGGCGCAGTGGCTCAGGCCTGCAGGCCCAGCATTTTGGGAGGGCAAGAAAGGCGGATCGCTTGAACCCAGGAGCAATATGGTAAGCCTGGGCAGCATGGTAAGACCCCATCACTATATTTAAAAAGAAGAAAAAAAGAGGCTGGGTTAGTTGGCTCACACCTGTAATCTCAGCACTTTGGGAGGCTGAGGCGGGCAGATCACAAGGTCAGAAGTTCAAGACCAGCCCACGAGGTCAGAAGTTCGAGACCAGCCTGGACAACATGGTGAAACCCCGTCTCTACTAAAAATACAAAAATAATTAGCCGGGCATGGTGGTGGGTGCCTGTAATTCCAGCTACTCCAGAGGCTGAGGCAGGAGAATTGCTTGAACCTGGGAGGCAGAGGTTGCAGTGAGGTGAGATGGCACCACTGCACTCCAGACTGGGCAACAGAGCAAGACTCCATCTCAAAGAAAAGAAAGAAAGAAAATTCTCATCATCTACCCCTCACCCTTCTGAGTCTCTCTTGTCGATCTTTTCATTCTCTGTGTCTATGTGTGAGTAGATTTCAGTGCCCACTTAGGAGTGAAAGCATGCAGCATTTGACCTTCTGTGTCTGGTTAGTTTCACTTAAGATAATGGCCTTCAACTCTATCCATGTTGCTGCAAAAAAGTGATTTGTTTTTTTTTTTCTCCTTGAGACAGGGTCTCCCTCTGTCACCCAGGCTGGAGTGCAGTGGCATGATCTTGGCTCACTGCAACCTCTGCCTCATGGATTCAAGCAATTCTCATGCTTAAGCCTCCCCAGTAGCTGGAATTACAGGTGTGCACCACTGTGCCTGACTGATTTTTGTGTGTGTATGTATAAACATATATATATATATATTTTTTTTTTTTTTTTGAGATGGAGTTTCACTCGTATTGCACAGGCTGGAATGCAATGCTCACTGCAACCTCTGCCACCCGGGTTCAAGCAATTCTCCTGCCTCAGTCTCCCGAGTAGCTGAGATGACATGCATGCACCACCACACCTGGCTAATTTTGTGTTTTTAGTAGAGACAGGGTTTCTCCACATTGGCTGGGCTGGTCTTTTTTTCTTTTTCACAGAGTCTCCATCTTTCACCAGGATGGAGTGTAGTGGCACAATCTCAGCTCACTGCAAACTCTGACTCCCTGGTTCAAATGATTCTCCTGCCTCAGCCTCCCAAGTAGCTGGGATCACAGGCATGCGCCACCACACCCGGCTAATTTTTGTATTTTTAGTAGAGAGGGGGTTTCACCATGTTGTCCAGGTTGGTCTCAATCTCCTGACCTCATGATCCACCCACCTCAGACTGCCAAAGTGCTGGGATCACAGGCGTGAGCCACCGCACCTGGCCTAATTTTTGTATTTTAATTAGAGATGGGGTTTTACCACAGTGGCCAGGCTGGTATCAAACTCCTGACATCAGGTGATCTACCTGCCTCAGTCTCCCAAAGAGCTAGGATTATAGGCGTGAACCACTGCACCCAGACTTAATTTTTAAAAATGTATTCCATTAGCCGGGCGCAGTGGCTCAAGCCTGTAATCCCAGCACTTTGAGAGGCCGAGGCGGGTGGATCACGAGGTCAAGAGATCGAGACCATCCTGGTCAACATGGTGAAACCCCGTCTCTACTAAAAATACAAAAAATTAGCTGGGCATGGTGGCGCGTACCTGTAATCCAAGCTACTCAGGAGGCTGAGGCAGGAGAATTGCCTGAACCCAGGAGGCGGAGGTTGCGGTGAGTGGAGATCGCGCCATTGCACTCTAGCCTGGGTAACAAGAGGAAACTCTGTCTCAAAAAAAAAAAATTTATCTCAATGACTAAGTTTTTTGACACCCTCTTAAATTATGCACCCAAGGCCTGGGCATGGTGGCTCATACCTGTCATCCCAGCACTTTAGGAGGCCAAGGTGGAAGGATTCCTTGAAGCAAGGAGTTCGAGACCAGCCTAAGTGGCAGAGTGAGACCCTGTCTCTACAAAAAAAAAAAAGAAGAAAGAAAAAAGTTACATACCCAAAGCCATTCTGAGGCAAAGACCTCACATGTCTCAGCCTGGTCATACACACAATATGCAAAGACACACACACTGGCCGGGCGCGGTGGCTCACACCTATAATCCCAACACTTTGAGAGGCTGAGGCAGGTGGATCACCTGAGGTCAGCAGTTCCAGACCACCCTGGCCAACATAGTGAAACCCCGTCTCTACTAAAAATACAAAAATTAGCCGGGCGGTGGTGCACCTGTAATCCCAGCTACTCAGGAGGCTGAGGAAGGAGAATTGCTTGAACCCAGGAGGAGGAGGTTGCAGTTACCAAGATCTCATCACTGCACTCCAGCCTGGGTGACAGAGCAAGACTGTCTTGAAAATACACACGCATATACACATGTACATACATGAGTTCACACATATCACTATTTTTTTTTTGAAACAGGGTCTCACTTTGTTGCCCAGGCTGGAGTGCAGTAGTGCGCAGTCACAGCTCACTCCAGCCTCTACCTCCTAGGGTCAAGTGATCCTCCCACCTCAGCCTCCCTAGTAGCTAGGGATATAGACGCATGCCACCACACCTGGCTAATTTTTGTAGAAATGGGGTTTCACCACATTGCTCAGCCTGGTCTCAAATTCCTGGGCTCGTGCGATCTGCCTGCCTTGGCCTCTCAAAGTGCTAGGGTAACAGATGCACGCATATACACTACAACTGCTAATGGAGATAAAAATCAAGCTAGAGGGCCGGGTGCAGTGGCTCATGCCTGTAATCCCAGCACTTTGGGAGGCTGAGGTGGGTGAATCTCCTGAAGTCAGGAGTTTGAGACCAGCCTGACTGAGATAGTGAAACCTCATCTCTAATAAAAATACAAAAAAAAAAAAAAAAAAGCCAGGCATGGTGGCCCATGCCTATAATCCCAGCTACTTGGGAGGCTAAGGCAGGAGAATCACTTGAACCCAGGAGGTGAAGCTTGCAGTGAGCCGATCTCGCACCACTGCACTCCAGCCTTCCAGCCTGGGCCACAAGAGCAAAACTCCATCTCAAAAAATAGTAATAATTAAATAAACAAATGAAGCTAGTGAACTGGAAATACCACTTTCCCTGTCTCCCTTCATCCTTTTCTTAGACACTCTCTAGACACCCTTGTTATCGAGAGTCTGGGTTACATTAACCAGAACCTTAAAAAGAAAAATACCGTAATTGCGAAAACGACCAGCCTTTTAAAATGGAACAAGAGACTAGAAAATATCAGAACCCGCTGCACAGTAGAAGTGTGACTATGACTTCCTGAAACTTTTGTTTTAGTTTCAAACCTGGGTAGATCTACTTTGCAATGTAAAAAATTAATTCTTTGATTCATAATCAAAGTGCTTGAAATATGTGGTTGTATATGATGTTTGAACATTTTTTTCAATTACTGTATCACAGAGGTCATGCTGTGTCAATGGATATATGTTTTAGCGTTTAATTTTCATTTGCTTTTTTTTTTTTCCCGAGAGGGAGTCTCACTCTGCTGCGCAGGCTGGAGTACAGTGGCAAAATCTCAGCTCACTGCAACCTCCGCCTCCTGGGTTCAAGCAGTTCTCATGCCTCAGCCTCCCGAGTAGCTGGGATTACAGGCATGTGCCACCACGCATTGTTAATTTTTTGTATTTTTAGTAGAGACAGGGCTTCACCATGTTGGTCATGCTGGTCTTGAACTCCTGACCTTGTGATCCACCCGCCTCAGCCTCCCAAAGTGCTGGCATTACAGGCATGAGCCACCACGCCCGGCCTTAAAGCTTAATGATGATAATAGTAGGCACCCTCTGTGTGCCTGGCAGAAGGCTAACTAAGCATTTCACACACGGTGCCTCACGGAGGCCTCATGAGAGGCCCATTTTACCAATCAGAAAATCCGGGAATGGTAGCAATAAAGTATGTGGCTTAC
This sequence comes from Callithrix jacchus, assembly GCF_049354715.1. Classification (NCBI taxonomy): domain Eukaryota; kingdom Metazoa; phylum Chordata; class Mammalia; order Primates; family Cebidae; genus Callithrix; species Callithrix jacchus. Next base: position 13,119,120 of record NC_133523.1, read on the forward strand.
TTAGCTCACACAGACTGAAGGTGGTGAAGCCAGAATTCCAACCCTGGCCGCCTGATTCCAGAGCTCTTAACCACCCTGTGTTACTCTTTATAGTTCTCTGCCTATTTGACTGATTATCTCCCCAAAATAAATTCCTAGAGGTGGATTTGCTGGGTCAGAGAATCCACACACTTGAAGGTTTAATACTAATATCTAGAACGCCCTCCCGAGAAAGTTGTATTGTGGCTGGGCGTGGTGGCACACATCTGTAATCCTAGCACTTTGGGTGGCAGAGGAGGGAGGATCAGCTGAGCTCCGGAGTTTGAGACCAGCCTGTGCAACATCATGAGACCTCATCTCTACAAAAGTTTTTTTAAAATTAGCTGGGTAGGGTGACGTGTACTTGGAGTGAGCTATTTGGGAGGCTGAGGTGGGAGGATTCCTTGAGCCTAGGAGGTTGAGGCTGCAGTGAGACGTGCTTGCGCTGCTGCACTCCAGCATGGGTGACATAGGGAGGCCCTGTCTCAAAAAATTTTTTTAAAAAGTTGTTTCAATGTGAACTCCCATGAATGACCATGCTCAAGTGTGCATTCCCAGAACTTCACACACATTCATAAGCGTGACAAGTGAAGGTGATTCTTCAGCTGAACGGTCAGATTGGGCATCTTTGCAGAGGTTTGTTAAGCTTTCATCATTCCTTTGTGAACCCCCTATTCAAGCCCTGTGTCAATTTCACATTTAGCATGTTCTTATTGATTCATATGTGCTTTTTGTATATTAAGGCTCTTAATGATTTGTCTGCCATATATGTGACAAACAATCTAGTCTTCCTTCATCTTTTCTTTTCCTTTTTTTTCTTGAAACAGTCTCACTCTGTTGCCCAGGCTAGAGTACAGTGGCACCATCATAGCTCACTGCAATCACTGTAGCCTCAACCTCCTAGGCTCAACCCATCCTCCTGTCTCAGCCTCATGAATAACTGGTCATGGCACCATGCTCAGATCATTTTCTAAAAATTATATTTGCAGGCTGGGCACAGTGGCTCATGCCTGCAATCCCAGCACTGTGGGAGGCCAAGACGGGCAGATCACCTGAGGTCGGGAGTTCAAGACCAGCCTGACCAACATGGTGAAGTCTCATCTCTACTAAAAATACAAAATTAGCTAGGCGTGGTGGCGCATGCCTGTAATCACAGTTACTCGGGAGGCCAAGGCAGGAGAATCGATTGAACTTAGGAGGCGGAGGTTGTGGTGAGCTGAGATTGTACCATTGTACTCCAACCTGGGCAATAAGAGTGAAACAGTGAAACTCTGTCTCAAAAACAAAAAGGAAAAAGAAAAAATTATTCTTGTAGACATTGGGTCTCACTGTGCTGCCCAGGCTGCCAATCTCCTCCAATCTGGGCCTCCTTTGAATGTCCAGCTAGATCTCTATCGTGTTCCACTTTTCTCCTCACCCATTTTTTTTCTTGAGACAGAGTCCTGCTCTGTCGCCCAGACTATAGTGCACTGGCACAATCTCGGCTCACTGCAACCTCCACCTCCCGGTTCAAGCGATCCTCCTGCCTCAGCCTCCCCAGTAGCTAGGACTACAAGCACTCACTACCACACCCACCTAGTTTTTGTATTTTTAGTAGAGACAGGGTTTTGCCATGTTTGCCAGGCTGGTCTCGAACTCCTGACCTCAAGTGATCCACCCACCTCAACCTCTCATAGTGCTGCGATTACAGGTGTGAGCCACCATGCCTAGCCCTCACCCACTCTTTAAAATATCCTACCAAATTTTATGGTTTATCTGTGCCTCAGTGTCCCCATCTGTCAAATGAGGATAATTTTAAGGATCACCTGAGTTAGCATCTGTGAAGGGGTTAGAATGGTACCTGGCACATAGTAGGTATTCAGTAAACGGCATTGCTGACATGTTTCCACTGATGGTTGTATTATTATTAGGAATAAAATGTGGGATGGAAAAACGTGGCTCTGGACACCTGGAACCAGCCCCAGGGGCAGGCGGGGCTCTGCACAGGCTCCTTACCCTATGCCATGCAGGAGAACCCTCTGGGGGGAAACTGAGGCAATGACAATCCTCTGCCTTCCCAGCCCTGAGTCCTTCTCACCCGTGCCTGAAGCCTCAGAGGCCATCAAGGTGCCCCAAGGGAAAGCCACACTTCTGAACTGCGCTGCCTGGAACAATTACCGTTTTCATCCTCATTAAACTACATTTTCATTCTAATTAGAGTTTCACCGCCTCCCAGAGAGAAGGCCCGATTACTTTTCAGCATCATTACCACTGGCTCCCTCCCTGCTTTCCTCCTCCCCGGCTCGGGGTTCCAACTACACCAGGGCATTCTCTCTCTCTTTCTTTCTCTTTCTCTCTCTCCTTCACTCCACGGACCAGAGAGAAGCAACGGAACCTTTATTGCCTACTGTTCCAGGATGGATGCTGGGAACCCACAGCCTCTTCACCTTATCTTGGCCTGGTCTAATTTCCTTTTTTTCCCCCAACACTGACTCCTTTTTACTTTTGTTTTGTCGAGAAGAGAGTCTCGCTCTGTCGCCCAGGCTGGAGTGCAGTGGCGCAATCTCAGCTCACTGCAACCTCCACCTCCCGGGTTCAACCAATTCTCCTGCCTCAGCTTCCCGAGTAGCTGGGATTATAGGCATTTGCCACAACGCCTGGCTAATTGTGTGTGTGTGTGTGTGTGTGTGTGTGTGTTTAGTAGAGACGGGGTTTCAACATGTTGTCCATGCTGGTCTCGAACTCCTGACTCCCAAGTGATCCACCTGCTTCGGCTTCTCAAAGTGCTGGGATCACATGTATGAGCCACCCGTGGTGCCCCGCCCCCTTGGAACATGCTCTATGCTTTACTCATTTTTTCTCCTCTGTCTTCCCTTTCCCAGAATGTCAACACCCACTCACATCCCCAAAGCACTCCTGAGTACACTGACCCCACAACTTCTAATGACCATCTCTGGATAACTGGCTCTGGCTGCTGGGTGGGTAGGAAGTGCAGTGGCTCACACCTGTAATCTCAGCACTTTGGGAGGCTGAGGTGGGTGGATCACCTAAGGTCAGGAGATGGAGACCAGCCTGGCCAACACAGAGAGACCTCCATCTCTACTAAAAGTACAAAAATTAGCCAGGTGTGGTGGCAGGTGCCTGTAATTCCAGGTACTCAGGAGGCAAGGCTGGAGAATCACTTGAACCCGGGAGGTGGAGGTTGCAGTGAGCTGAGATTATACCACTGCACTCCAGCCTGGGCAACAAGAGTGAAACTCCATGTTCCAAAAATAAAAGGGCCAGTGGCTCACGCCTGTAATCCCAGCACTTTGGGAGGCCGAGGTGGGTGGATCACCTGAGGTCCGAAGTTCAAAACCAGCCTGACAAACAAGGTAAAACCCCATCTCTACTAAAAACACAAAAATTAGCTGGGCATGGTGCCTGTAATCCCAGCTATTCGGGAGGCTGAGACAGGAGACAGGAGAAGTGCTTGAAGCTGGGAGGTGGAGGTTGCAGTGAGCTGAGATCGTGCCACTGCACTCCAGCCTGGGCAACAGAGACTCCATCTCAAAAAAACAAAAACTAGCTGGGCGTGGTGGTACACACCTGTAATCCCAGCTACTCAGGAGGCTAAAGCAGAAGAATTGCTTGAACCTGGGAGGCGGAGGTTGCAGTGAGCCGAGATTGCACCATTGCACTCCAGCCTGGCACCTGGTGACAGAGCAAGATTATGTCTCAAAAAAGAAAGAAAGAAAAGAAACACTCTCCTGGAGCAGCCCTTGAGCAATGGCTGATGGGAGTAGGTGGATAAATGTCCCAGCTCCCTCGCCCCTGGGTGGGAACCCTCTGAGGAGTACACTCTTTTTGGTTTCAGCAATCCTCCAGCGGAACTGAGTTGCTCACGGCGGAAACTGGTTCATCAACACCCTTCTTTGGCTACCTGCCCTTCTCTTCCTCACTCCCCTTCCCCACCCATGCTTACAGAGATCATCGCTCAGATCAGCCAGAGCCTAGATCTCCTGGCCCCATTGTAGTTCAGGCAAACCGCATCTCAGAGATGGGGTCAACACCCAAGGACAGGTTAAGAAAGCCTCTGCAGGGCCAGGCCCGGTGGCTCAAGACTGTAATCCAGTAATATGGGAGGCAGAGCCAAGATGATCATTTGAGGCCAAGAGTTCAAGACCAGCCTGGGCAACGTGGTGAAACCCCATCTCTACTAAAAATACAAAAATTAGCCAGGCGTGGTGGCTTATGCCCGTAGTCCCAGCTAGTTGGGAAGCTGAGGCAGGAGAATCACTTAAACCCAGGAGGCAGCGGCTGCAGTGAGCTGAGATCATGTCACTACACTCCAGCCTGGGCAACAAAGCAAAACTTTGTGTCAAAAAAGAAAAAAGAACACCCTGAGCATCATAGCGAGATCCCATTTCTAAAAAAAGAGCTGAGCATGGTAGTGTATGTCTGTAGCCCAGCTATTTGGGAGGCTGAGGTGGGAGGATCACTTGAGCCCAGGAGTCTGAGGCTGCAGTGAGCTATGATCGTACCACTGCACTCCAGCCTGGGTGACAGAGAGAGAGAGAACCCATCTCTTAAAAAAAATAAAGCCTCCACAGCTCTCTCACTCTAAACAAAAACACTGTCATGACCAGAAGGCAGCATTGCTGGGCAGCTATGACGCGTATTTCAGAGGTTCCATGTGGACGAGGGTATCACCTGCACAGCACTTTTGGGGAGCGGCTTGGCAGAGTGCTTTAAAATGTGACGTTCAGCCGGGCGCGGTGGCTCTGCCTGTAATCAGGGCGCTTTGGGAGGCTGAGGCAGGTGGATCACTTGAGGTCAGGAGTTCGGGACCAGCCTGGCCAACATGGTTGAAACCCCATCTCTACTAAAATTACAAAAATTAGCTAAGCTTGGTGACATGAGCTTATATTCCCAGCTACCTGGGAGGCTGAGACAGGAGAATCACTTGTACCCAGGAGGCATAGGCTGCAGTGAGCCAAGATTGCACCACTGCACTCCAGCCTGAGCGACTGTGTGAGATTCTGTCACAAGAGAAGAGTGATCTACTGGGCGCAGTGGCTCACGCCTGTAATCCTAGCACTTTGGGAGGCCAAGGAGGGTGAATTGCCTGAACTCAGGAGTTCTAGACCAGCCTTAGTACAGACCCCGTCTCTACTAAAATACAAAAAAATCAACCGAGCATGGCAATGTTCACCTGTAATCCCAGCTACTCAGGAGGCTGAGACAGGAGGATCGGTTGAACCTGGGAAGCAGAGGTTGCAGTGAGCCAAGAGTGCGCCACTGTACTCCAGCCTGGGTGACGGAGTCAGACTTCATCTCAAAAAAAAAAAAAGAAAAGAAAAGAAAGATGGCCGGGCACGGTGGCTCAAGCCTGTAATCACAACACTTTGGGAGACCGAGGTGGGTGAATCTCCTGAGGTCAGGAGTTTGAGACCAGCCTGACCAACATGGTAAAACCCCTTCTCAAAAAAAAAAAAATTATTTTAATATGAAGAAAAAAGTGATCTGCAGCCAGATACAGTAGTTCACGCCTGTCATCCCAGCACTTTGGGAGGCCAAGGTGTGAGGATCGCTTGAGCCCAGGGGTTCAAGACCAGCCTGGGCAACATAACGAAACCCGGTCTCTACAAAAAATACGCAAAATTAGCCAGGCATGGTGGTGCTCACCTGTAGACTTAGCTGCTTGGGAGACCGAGGTGGGAGGATCCCCTGAGCCCGGGAGGTTGAGGCCGCAGTGAGCTATGAATGCAGGACTGCACGGCAGCCTGGATGCCAGAGCAAGACCCTGTCTCAAAAAAAAAAAAGTAAATAAATAAATAAAGACACCAGTCATAGTGGATTTAGGACCCGCCCTGGTCCAATGGGACCGCACATTTGCAAAGGGGATATTTCCAAATCAGTTCACATTCATGGGAAAGGGGGGTTAGGACTTCAATATACAGTTGGTTGGGTTTTTTTGTTTCACTACGTTGGCCAGGCTGGTCTCGAACTCCTGACCTCAGGTGATCTGCCCACCTCGGCCTCCCAAAGTGCTGGGATGACAGGCGTGAGCCACCTCGCCCGGCCTTTGTTTGTTTGTTTTTTGAGACAGTCTTGCTCTGTCGCCTAGGCTGGAGTGCTGTGACACGATCTCTGCTCACTGCAACCTCCACCACCTGGGTTCAAGCAATTCTTGTGCCTCAGCCTCTTGGATAGCTGGGTCTAGAGGCGCCCACCACCACGCCCAGCTAATTTTTGTATTTTTGGTAGAGATGGGGTTTCGTCATGTCGCCCAGGCTGATCTCGAACTCCTGAAATCAATCCATGTCATGCTTGGCACCACCATGCTTAGCTAATTTTGTGTATTTCTTGTAGAGACAGGGTTTCGCTATGTTGCCCAGGCTGGTCTTGAACTCCTGGGCTCAAGCAGTCCACCCACCTCAGCTTCCCAAAATGCTGGGATTACAGGCATGAATCACCGTGCTGGGCCTTCTGCTTTTTATTGTTTGTTTGTAATAGAGGTAGGGTCTTGCTATGTTGCCCAGACTGACCTCAAACTCCTGGCCTTGAGCAATCCTCCTGCCTCAGCCCCTCAAATTATAGCCTGGGAATGAGGCACCCCACCTGACGAAACATATTTTTTTTTTTTTTTGAGACAGAGTCTTGCTCTGTCATCCATGAGTGCAGTGGCGAGATGTCAGCTCACTGCAACCTCTGCCTCCCAGGTTCAAGCGATTATCCTGCCTCAGACTCCTGAGTAGCTGGGACTACAGACACCTGCCACCACACCTGGCTGATTTTTTTTGTATTTTTAGTAGAGACGGGGTTTCATCATGTTGGCCAGGCTGGTCTTGAACTACTGGCCTCAAATGATCCACCCACCTGGGCCTCCCAAAGTGCTGGGATTACAGGCGTGAGCCACCACGCCTGGCTGATAGCCCATTTTACAGACAGAAAACTGATAGCCAGGTACATCGAGTCCTGTGTGCTGATCATGCTGCTGGTAAGAGGCGGAGCTGGTCTCAGTGGCTGCTGAGCCGTGAAGTGTGTGTGACATGAAACGCACATGGCCATTTATGTATTCCAACAACCTTGCAAGGCAGAAGCGAGTAAGCAACTTGCCTGAGGTCAGGCAGGTGCCAGAGCAGGGACTGGAGCCTTGGAAGGGGACCATGGGACCCTCTGGGGGGACCACTGGCTCCATCTCCTGGGCGGTGGAGTGAGGGTCTCTTTCAGTGCAAATAGCCATAGGGAGAAATGGGGGCTGCAGCCTGGTCCCCCGAGATTGGGCCAGGGAGAAGCCCTGACTGGTTAAGATCTTCCAGGGAGGCTGGGCGCAACGGCTCACACCTGTAATCCCACCACTTTGGGAGGCTGAGGCAGGGGTTACCGCTTGAGCCCAGGCGCTTGAGACCAGCCTGGGCAACATGGCAAGATCCCATTTCAAAAAAAAACAAACAAAAAAAAGACATACGAAGCCTGCAGGCCCTGCTCTTGGTCCCTGCGGCAACTGCCTCGCATCAGGGACCCAAGTCAGTTTCTAGGTATTTCAGAGTCTCCGGATCCACTGGAGCGGCTCTCACCACACAGGGGGTTATTAATTAATGCTAATTAATATCTGTGTTCACAGAGCCAGCCAGGCCCCTGGGCCTGGAGCATCCCCAGGAGAAAAGTACAAGAAACCCGGCACCCCACCAAGCAGTAGGGATTATTCAGACACCCGAGGGCTGGTTTGCCCAGGGCCAGCTGGGAAGGACTCATGGTGACCAGAAGGGGAAACTGAGGCACTGCTGAGGACCAACAGTCCTGGAGAGCTTTAAAAATGGCTGCCATTTGAGGCCAGGCACAGTGGCTCACGCCTGTAATCCCAACACATTGGGAGGCCAAGGCAGGCGGATCACTCGAGGTCAGGAGTTTGAGACCAGCCTGGTCAACATGGTGAAACCCTGTCTCTACCAAAAATACAAAAATTAACCTGGCATGGTGGCACGCACCTGTAATCCCAGCTGTTTGGGAGGCAGAGGCAGGAGAATCTCTTGAACCCAGGAGGCAGGAAGCAGAGGATGCAGTGAGCTGAGATTGCACCATTGCACTCCAGCCTGAGTGACAGAGTGATACCCTGTCCCCCCAACCACCACACACACACAAGAATGGTTGCCATTTGAAAGGAACAAAGAAATGGGCCTTGGAGACCCAGAGCCATCAGCTTCCACATGAGCTCTGGCCCCACCCCAGCCTCAGCTTCCTCATTGGTAAATGGGAACATAAATTCCTTTCCTTACACATAGTAGACATAAGAACTCATTCAGCAGTTACACATGTAAAACGATTTGCAGATAATCAGTTTCCAATAGCTGTTAACTCCCTTTCCCTGACTGTCGTACGCCACCTTGTGCCTCAGTTTCCCTCTTGGGCATACAAGCAGCGGGCAGGTCTTTGAGGCTACCCTCTGGGAGGGCTCTGGGCAAGGTGCCTTGACTCAGACCTCGGGGCAAGTACAAAAAATCACTTCACATCGGCCTCATTAATAACACAGTTGCATCTGGGCGCAGTGGGCCACACCTGTAATCCCAGCACTTTGGGAGGCTGAGGTGGGCAGATCACAAGGTCAGGAGTTCAAGACTAACCTGGTCAACATGGCGAAATCCCATCTCTACTAAAAATACAAAAATTAGCCAGGCATGGTGGCGTGTGCCTGTAATCCCAGCTACTCAGGAGGTTGAGGCAGGAGAATTGCTTGAGCTGGGATCTGGGAGGTGGAGGTTGCAGTGAGCTAAGGTCACACCACTGCACTCCAGCCTGGGCTACAGAGTGAGACTCTGTCTCAAAAAAAAAAATAAAAATAAAATAAAACACAGTTGCTAATGTGTCAGTAAGACAGTTCCCTGGCCCCTGATTAAAAACAGAAGTTTCCCCCACATTCGTGGAGACGGAGCAGAAGGGAAAACAAAGACAAGCACACTCGTGCCAGATAAATACAGACGCAAACACATGCACGCAGATAAACACACACTGGCACACCAATATACACACAGCCGGCTGCAGACACCCAGGCGGGCTCGTACAGCCCAGCTCACACAGCTCAGGGACCCCCAGAACAGCCACACAAAAAGGCAGAGAAACCACTGCAGAGATGTCCCCCGGACCCTGGCCACATCTGGGACCTGATCACTTTGGTGTACATGACCAGGAGACAGAAGTGGGAGAAATTAACATCCCTGGGAGTAGCCCTGGGCCAGAGGTGGAATAAGTGGGTGGATAAATGTCCCAGCCCCTCCCCAGCAGATGCCTAATCTACAGTCTTCCAGAGACCCCTGGAGGGATCAGGGTCCAGTTTTTCGTGGTGACAACCTGTTTGCTATCCCTTGGTCTCTCTTCTCCCCTCCTCAGGTTTCCTGTGTTCATTTTCCAAATTAATCACTTGCCTTTCAATCTCTGTACCAGGGGTCTGTTTCTGACCCGTATGTATACCTCTCAGAAGTTTATACACCTATGGGTCTCAATGAAGGTGACTCTGTCCCCCAGGGGACATTTTGTGATGTCTGAAGGTATTTCTGGCTGTAAAATTGGGGCAGGGGGCCGGGCACGGTGGCTCATGCCTGTAATCCCAACACTATGAGAGACCAAAGGGTCTCACTATGAGAGATCACTTGAGGTGAGGGGTTCTAGACCAGCCTGGCCAACATGATGAAAACCCCCTCTCTGCTAGATACAAAAATTAGCCAGGCCTGTCATCCCAGCTACTCGGGAGGCTAAGGTGGGAGAATCACTTGAACCTGGGAGGCAGAGGTTGCAATGAGCCAAGATTGTGCCACTGCACTCCAGCCTGAGTGACAGAGCAAGACCCTGTCTCAAAAAAAAAAAAAAACGAAAACGGGCTGACTCTAGTCTCACACAGGCCTGGTGTCTCCAGTCCCAGCCTTGCCATTTTCTGGCTCTAAGAACCTGGGTGAGCCACATCGCCTCCCTGAGCCTCAGTTTCCCCATCTGTAAAACGGGGATTCACCCATTCACCGTTCCACAAATGTGCACCCAGGACCCAGTGACACCAAGCACTGCGCCCAGCTCTAACCTATAAAAAGTCAAGGCATAACGCGAACGTGGTAAGTGCGTCCCCCTCCCCCAGGCATGGAGCTGCTGAACTAGTTTTGGGAATGGGGGAATCAGAGCGTGAGTGCACAGACAGAAGGAGGAAGCCCTCAGCTGCCCGGGGCCAGCAGCCCACCACCCCCACTATTCTCAGATCCCCCTTATTTGACCAAAAAGGCCCTCTATCAGGAGGTGGGACCGCAAGCAGGGTCCCGCGGCTTGGCGTCCACATCCGGGCCGGGAATTGACCCCAGCAGGCAGACAGGGGAGGGGGCTAAACGCTCGGATTTTCCCACCTCCGCTTCCCGCCGCTGCAGCACGGGGAGCGAGCGCCACCTGTGGGCCGCCAGGGGGAGGTGCGTGCTACTCCCGGCAAAGTGAATGGTCGCCCCAGTTTCTCTCCGACCCAGGGCGCCTTGGGTCCCCCAGGAGTTTGGGAAGCAGCTCTCATCTCTTAAATTCTCCTCCACATCCCACTTTTCCCACCTGTGATTTCCCAGCTAGAACTTGTCATCCATATATTCATGCAACATTTATTGAGCACCTACAGTGTGTATTGAGCAAACCTAGAGCATTACAGGTTTTAGAGTACACAGAAGAAACACCACAGGCCTGCTCCGGCCTGTAACCGCAGCCACTCAGGAGACTGAGGAGGGAGGATCACTTGAGGCCAGGAGGTGGAGGCTGCAGTGAGCCATGATTGCACCACTGCACTCCAGCCTGGGCAACAGAGCACAACCCTGTCTGTAAAAGTAAAAAGAAGGCAGGTGCAGTGGCTCATCCAGGTGGTGGCTCAAACCTGTAATTTCAGCACTTTGGGAGGCCAAGGAAGGCAGATCACGAGGTCAGCAGTTCGAGACCAGTCTGGCCAACTTGGTGAAACCCTCTCTCTACTAAAAATACAAAACTTAGCCAGGCATGGTGATGGGCACCTGTAATACCAGCTACTCAGGAGGCTGAGGCAGGAGAAGTGCTTGAACCTGGGAGACGGAGGTTGCAATGAGCTGAGATCATGCCACTGTACTCCAGCCTGGGTGACAGAGCAAGACTCCATAAAAAAAAAAAAAAAAAAAAAGGAAACAGAACAGACAAACCTCCATGCCCTTCTGGAGCTTACAGTCCTTGGAGGAGAGAAGAGACAGGAGGACCATGGCCTGCAAGGTCACTGCCGGTTGTGGTTAGTGAACAAAAGGAGAAAGTGTATAGAGGCATGTAACTGACGCGCCTGCTGTGGGTGGAGTGGGCTCTGAGGAAGTGACACTTGCCCTGAGGCCTGAGAAGAATAAAGCCTCAGCCACGCGGAGTCTGGACCAGGCTTTCCAGTGGAAGGTGCAGCCAGCGCAAAGGCCCTAAGCCAGAAAGGAGCTTCGGTGTTGGACAGCAGGAAAGGTCACAGTGGCCAGAGCTGAGAGACGGAGGGACAAGTGGGCTGCGATGTCAAGGCCTATTTTGGAGACAAATCTGACCCCTGACTTCCCTCAAGGAGTCACCTCCTAAAAGCCAGTCCAGGCGGGGTGGCTCACACCTGTAATCCCCGCACTTTGGAAAGCAGAGATGGGTGGACTGCCTGAGGTCAGGAGTTCGAGACCAGTCTGACCAACATGGTGAAACCCTGTCTCTACTAAAAATACAAAAAAAAAAATACCAGGCGTGGTGGCAGGTGCCTGTAATCCCAGCTACTCGGGAGGCTGAGGCAGGAAAATTCCTCGAACCTGGGAGGCAGAGACTGCAGTGAGCTGAGATTGTGCCACTGCACTCCAGCCTGGGTGACAAAGACTCTGTCTCAGCAAAAACAAAAGATCCTCCCACCTCAGCAGCTGAGACTACCAGTGCTCACCACCATGCCCGACTAATTTAATTTTTTTTTTTTTCTTTCATAAAAATAGGGTCTCATTATGTTGCTCAGGCTGGTCTCAAACTTCTGGCCTCAAGCGATCCTCCCACCTTGGCCTCCCAAAGCGCTGGGATTATGGCTCTTCTGTCCCTTGACACTAAGATACAGCAGACGGCCAAGAGTCTCCCACCTCTGTCAGCCTGGGGACTGCAGTGAGTGCCCCCACCAGAAAGTGTGCTCTGTCCTCTCTGAGCCCCCGTCCTCCCTCTGGTCATTAGTGAGGATAGTCACATACTTGGCATCGTCACTTCCATTTGGAGCTGGGGAGTGTCTCATCTTCAGCTCTGCCTGGCTAGAGAAAAATGTCCTTAAAGGTTGACAGGTCGAGGTGACTCACACCTGTAATCCCAGCACTGTGGGAGTCTGAGTCGGGCAGATCACTTGAGGTCAGGAGTTTGAGACCAGCGTGGCCAACATGGTGGAACCCCATCTCTACTAAAAATACAAAAATTAAATGAGCGTGGTGGCAGGCGCCTGTAATCCCAGCTACCCAGGAGGCTGAGGCAGAAGAACTGCTTGAACCTGGGAGGCAGAGGTTGCAGTGAGCCAAGATTGCACCATTACGCTCCAGCCTGGGCAACAGAGCAAGATTCTGTCTCAAAAAAGAAAAAAAAAAAAAAAAAAAAAAAGGCAGGGTGCAGTGACTCATGCCTGTAATCCCTGCACTTTGGGAGGCCAAGGCAGGTGGATCAAGACCAGCTTGGCCAACATGATGAAACCCCATCTGTACTAAAAATATAACAAAACAAGTCTGGGTGAGGTGGCTCATACCTGTAATCCAAGCACTTTGGGAAGCTGAGGCAGGCAAATTACTTGAAGTCAGGAGTTCGTGATCAACCCGGCCAACATGGTGAAACCCCGTCTCTACTGAAAATTTAAAAATTAGCCAGGCGTGGTGGCAGGTACCTGTAATCCCAGCTACTCAGGAGGCTGAGTCAGGAGAATCTCTTGAACCCGGGAGGCAGAGGTTGCATTGAGCTGAGATTGCACCACTTCACTCCAACCTGGGCAACGGAGTGAGACTCCATCTCAAAAATAAAGTAAAATAAAATACAAAAAAACAACACAAAATTAGCTGGGTGTGGTGGGGCATGCCTGTGATCACAGCTACTCGGAAGGCTCAGGCAGGAGAATTGTTTGAACCTGGGAGGCAGAGGTTGCTGTGGGCTGAGATTGAACTATTGCACTCCAGCCTGGGCAACAAGAACGAAACTCCATCTCGAAAAGATAAAAAGGTTGTTATCAGCCACACACACGAACCCCAGCACAGTCTGCCCCCTTTGCCTTCATACCCTCAAGAGCAAAGTCTCTCCATGTCGCTTGAGAACCCCAAAGGGGCTTGCAGGAAAGAGACTGGGTTTCATGAACGTTGCTGTTGCAATCCCTGCCTGGGGTGGCCTTGAGAGAGGCTGTGGGTCTCGCTGAGCTCCAGGAGGGGAGCAGAGTCCTGTCCCCCACTCCCTGCCATCGCAGAAGGGGCACACCCCGTCTCCACAGCCTGGCCTCAGTTCTGGGGGCTGCCCGGCTACTGGGGAGGGGGCGGCCTCTCGGAGCCTGTAATTAAGGCTTCAGAGGCACCGGCTTAATTACTCCCTTGCGAAGGGTTAATTACTCCTAATTGGTCGGGAATCTGGCAATTTTCGTGCCTTCTGAGAACCAAAATATTTTCCCTTTCAGAAATGCCCCCTCCTTTTCCCTTTTGCTTCTTCTGATTTCCCTGCAAGCAGGGGCATGGTGGGCTGAGTGGGGTCTGGAGGATGGGAAATCACCAATGTCCCCTCAGAAAACACACTTGCCGGGTCTGCCATAGGCAAGAATGGGATTCAGAGGAGAGAGGTTCCTGGCTAGCTCAAGCCAGGAAGACTTCCTGGATGAGGCAGCCAAGGGCTGTTCTTAAGGACCCCAAGTCCCAGGTAGGCCAAGGACTCCTAGAATTCTTTTTTTTTTTTTTTTTTGAGATGGAGTTTTGCTCTTGTTGCCCAGGCTGGAGTGCAATGGCACGATCTCAGCTCACTGCAACCTCCCCTTCCCAGGTCCAAGTGATCCTCCTGCCTCAGCCTCCTGAGTAGTTGGGACTACAGATGCATGCCACCACGCCTGGCTAGGGTTTTTGTTTGTGTTTTTAGTAGAGACAGGGTTTCTCCATCTTGGTCAGGTTGGCCTCGAACTCCCAACCTCATGTAATCCACCGTCCTCGGCCTCCTCATCCCAAAGGCATGAGCCACCACACCTGGCCGCTTGTGCTCCTAGAATTCTGTCCCACCTAGAGGGTGGCAGGCATGAAAGTGCTGCCTGGAGTCTCAGTTTCCTCACCTGTTAAATGGGGTCAGGGCTGTGATGAGCCAGGCAAAGTGAGCGGGAAAGGAAGGCTGCCCTCGGAGAGGAAATCCCAGTGGGCACCGAGGAGACGTCATTCATCTGCAGTTCATCCAGCTTGCTGCTCCTCTGCCTGGGTTTGCAGTGATACATGTATTAGGGCCTGCCCACTTCCCAGCCCTCATCTCCCTGCCCTTCCTTCCAACCCCCTTCGTTGTTACCAGCCACACACACGAACCCCAGCACAGTCTGCCCCCTTTGAACACACCATGCTGGTTCCCAACTCAGAACCTTTGTCCCTGGAGGTCCCGATGCCTGGCTTACTTTCTCCCGATGGTGCGGTGTCTGAGAAGCTTTTGTCCTGAAGTGTCACCTCCTTGGCTTGGTGGCTCATGCCTATAATCTCAACTCTTTTGGAGGCTGAGGAGGGGGCATCACCTGGGGTCAGGAGTTCAAGACCAGCCTGGCCAACATGGTAAAAGCTCTTTTCTAACAAAAATTAGCTGGGCGTGGTGGCAGGCACCTGTAATCCCAGCTACTCAAGAGGCTGAGGCAGGAGAATGGTTAGAAACGGGTGGTGGAGGCTGCAATGAGCCAAGATTGCACCACTGTACTCCAGCCTGGGGGACAAGAGCAAGACTTCGTCTTGAAATAAAGAAAGAGAGACAGAGAGAGAGAGGAAGGAAGGAAGGAGTAAAAAAGAAAGAAAAGAAAGAAATGTCGCCAGGCGCGGTGGCTCACGCCATCCTGGTGAAACCCCATCTCTACCAAAAATACAAAAAATTAGCTGGGCATGGTGGTGCATGCCTGTAATCCCAGCTACTCAGGAGGCTGAGACAGGAGAATTGCCTGAACCCAGGAGGCGGAGGTTGCGGTGAGCCGAGATTGCACCATTGCACTCCAGCCTGGGTAACAAGAGCAAAACTCCGTCTGAAAAAAAAAAAAAGAAAAAGCAAAAGAAAGAAAAAGGAAGGAAGGAAGGAAGGAAGGAAGGAAGGAAAGAAAGAAAAGAAAGAAATGTTACCTCCTCCAGGGAGCCTTCCCTGACCACCTTGTCTTCCCTGAACCACTCCTTCCTGGGAATTCTCCACAACTTATCACACTTTTACCTCTCTCTTGCTCTCTTTTCTTTTTTTTTTTTTTTTGTGAGATGGAGTCTCACTCTGTTACTAAGACAGGAGTGCAGTGGCAGTATCTCAGCTCACTGCAACCTCAGCCTCCCGGGTTCAAGTGGTTCTCTGGCCTCAGCCTCCCAAGTAGCTGGGATTACAGGCATGCACCACCACACCAGCTAATTTTTTATATTTTTTGTAAAGGCAGGTTTCACCATGTTGGTCAGGCTGGTCTCGAACTCCCAACCTCAAGTGATCTGCCCACCTCAGCCTCCCAAAGTGCTGGGATTACAAGTGTGAGCCACTGTGCCCGACCCTCATTCTCTTATTTTAGAGACAGGGTCTCACTCTGTTGCCCAGGCTGGAGTGCAATGGTGTGCTCATAGCTGACTACAGCCTTGGACTCCTGGCCTCAAGCGATCCTCCCAAGTAGCTGCGACTATAAGCATGCACCACATGTCCATATAATTTAAAAAAATGTTTTTGTTGGCTGGGCACAGTGGCTCATGCCTGTAATCCCAGTACTATGGGGGACCGAGGTGGGCAGATGACCTGAGGTCGGGAGTTCAAGACCAGCCTGACCGACATGGAGAAACCCCTTCTCTACTAAAAATATGAAATTAGCCGGGCGTGGTGGTGGGCACCTGTAATCCCAACTACTTGACAGGCTGAGGCAGGAGAATCACTTGAACCCGGGAGGTGGTGGTTGTGATGAGCCAAGATTATGCTGTTGTACTTCAGCCTGGGCAACAAGAACAAAACTCCATCTCAAAAAAAAAAAAGTTGTTTTTTTGTAGGGATTGGGTCTTGCTATGTTACTCAGGCTGGTCTCAAACTTCTGGCCTCAAAAGATCCTTCTGCCTCTGTCTCTCAAAGTGCTGGGTTTACAGGCACCAGCCATTACCACTGGCCACACTTTTACCTCTCTTATGTAAATTGCCTTGTTTAGATCCTGGCCGGGTGAGTCAGGGAGGTGTTTTCTCATCTGTGAAATGGGGGTGATGACAAAGGCCCCCTAGAGTTCCGGACCCTGACTGCTGTGGCCATGGAGGTCCAGTGGTTTGAGATCTTCTTCTGGCCAAAGAGGCCACCCCTGAGTTCCCCTTCCCAGGAGTCGGGGAGCCCCCACCCCTACCATGTCCCAGGACACACTCGGGCAGGGCTGGCAGGAGGATTCTAAGCAAAGCTTTAGGACAGAGGGCCAGAGGGCCAGATCAGGGCAGGTGAGCAAGGCTCGAGTGACGGGTCAGTCAGGAGGAGTTAGAAGGCTGGCACCATGGCTCACGTCTGTAATCCCAGCGTTTTGGGAGGCCAAGCCAGGCAGATCACTTGAGGTCAAGAGTTGGAGACCAGCCCGGGCAACATGATGAAACCCCGTCTCTACTAAAAATACAAAAATTAGCCAGATGTGGTGGCAGGCGCCTGTATTCCCAGCTACTCAGGAGGGTGAGGCAGGAGAATCGATTAAACCTAGGAGGTGGAGGTTGCGGTGAGCTGAGATCATGCCACTGCACTCCAGCCTGGGCAACAGAGCAAAACTGTCTTGAAAAAAACAATAAAAAAATAAAAATCTGGAGGAAGGTGTTCCAGGCAGAGGGCACAGCGCAGGCCAAGGCCCCAAGGCTGCACTGGGCCGGGTATATTTATTTGGGCAACAGTGAGGAAGCTGGTGTGGCTGGAGCAAAGTGAATGAGGGGCCGAGAGCTGGAGGTGACAGAGCAAACCACACAGCTAAGCCATGTGGGCCTTGGGGAAGACTGGATTTTACTGGGTGAGGCGGGAGCCATAGAGGGTTCTGGGGAAGAGGAAGAACAGATTCAGGTTCTCAAAGAAACAGATGGCCAGACCAACCAAACAGCAGTGACAGATACAGGAAGAGATTTTGTATCTCCTTGTGGTTGGTTTTGCGGTCTTTTCACAGGACTCAGAGGGAGAGGCACCAGTGGGGTGAGGAGCTGGGAGGACAGGCCACCCCAGAGTTCCCCTTCTCAGGAGTCGGGAAGCCCCCACCCCCACCACATCCCAGGACACACTCAGGCAGGGCTGGCAGGAGTGTTTGCGTTTCCCCCTCTCTAGGTGGGTGGAAACGGGATGTGGCTGGGAAGGTGCTGGGGTGACCAGGAGGGCAGCGGGGTCCCGGAGAGGCAGGACCCATGAAGGCATCAGAGGAGGGGCGCCCTCTCTGAGAGGTGCAGGGGCCTTGCTGTCTCCTTTCTCTATTTGAGTATCGAAGCCCTTCTCATGCCAGAAGCTAAAGTGAAGGTCAAGGATGTGGGGGCGGCAGGCTGTGTGCCTGGGTTCAGTCACAGCTGTGACTGCGCTGCTGATAAGCACCCTCGAGGCTGGATTTCAGCCCTGCCAGGGTTGGGCGACATCCTGTTTGGGAAGTCTCCTCTAGTTATTTTTTATTTTTATTTTTTTATGGAGTTTTGCTCTTGTTGCCCAGGTTGGAGTGCAATGGTGCCATCTCAGCTCACTGCAACCTCTAATTCCCGGGTTCAAGTGATTCTCCTGCCTCAGGCTCCTGAGTAGCTGGGACCACAGGCGCCCGCCACTACACCCAGCTAATTTTTGTATTTTTAGTAGAGATGGGGTCTCACGATGTTGGCCAGGATGGTCTCAATCTCTTGACCTCGTGATCCACCTGCCTGGGCCTCCCTGTAATGTTGGGATTACAGGTGTGAGCCACCACCCCTGGCTAAATTTGTATTTTTAGTAGAGACGGAGTTTCACCATGTTGGTCAGGCTGGTCTCGAACTCCTGACCTCCGATGATCCACCTGCCTCGGCCTCCCACAGTGCTGGGATTACAGGTGTGAGCCGCTGCGCCTGGCCAGGCTCTTCTACATGTGGGTTTTTGCTTCTCCAGCCCTGCCCTGACCCTAGTGGGAGAATTACAGGCAGGGGAGCACATGCTGACTGCTCGATTTACCAAAAGCAGAAATATTCCCCTTTACATGTTCGTAAGAATGGGAAATGCAAAAAAATAATAATTATTATATAACTAAGACCCTACCTCATAATCATACGCAAAAAGTAACTAAATGAGGCCAGGCACAGTGGCTCATGCCTGTAAAATCAGCACTTTGGGAGACCTCCTGAGGTATCTCAGGTCAGGAGTCCAAGACCAGACTGGCCAACATGGTGAAATCCAGTCTCTACTGAAAAAAAAAAAAAGCCGGGCGTGGTGGCGGGCACCTGGAGTCCCAGCTACTTGGGAGGCTGAGGCAGGAGAATTGCTTGAACCCAGGAGGTGGAGGTTGCAGTGAGCCAAGATTGTGCCATTATACTCCAGCCTGTGCAGCACAGTAAGACTTGGTCTTGGGAGACCAAAAAAAAGAAAAAGAAATCTTCGAGACCTTGCGTTAGGCAAAGGTTTCTCGGCTATGTCACAAAAACCACGATTCGTAAAAGAAAAAAAGAAATGAGCGAATTGGACTTCATCAAAATGGAAACTTTGCTCTTCAAAAGACAGAAAGAAAATAAAAAGACAAGCCACCAACTAGGAGGAAATACTTTCAAATCATTTTTCTGAAAGCATGTGTACCCAGAATATATAAAGAACTCTCAAAATAAAAACTCTTTTTATAAGAATATATACGGAGCTCAACAATAAGAAGAAAAAAAAATCCCAGTTTAGAAATGGGCAAAAGATTTGAACAGATGCTTCACCAAAGAGGACATTTAGATGGGAAACATGCATATGAAAAGATGCCCCACGTCATTAGTTGTTAAAGAAATGCAAATTAAACTACAAGAAGATGCTGGGCGCAGTGGCTCACGCCTGTAATCCCAGCACTTCCAGAGGCCGAGGAGGGTGAATCACCTGAGGTTGGGTGTTCGAGGCCAGCCTGACCAACATGGAGAAACCCCATCTCTACCAAAAATACAAAAATGTAGACGGGTGTGGTGGCGCGTGCCTGTAATGCCAGCTACTCAGGAGGCTGAGGCAGGAGAACTGCTTGAACCCAGAAGGTAGACGTTGCAGTGAGCTGAGATCACACCATTGCATTCTAGCCTGGGCAGCAAGAACAAAACTCCATCTCAAAAAGAAAAGAAAAGAAAAAAAATGCAAGGAGATACCACTTCATACATCTATTAGAAAGCCAAGATTTATTTTGTATTTTTTATTTTTGAAATGAGGTCTCTGTCACCCAGTCTGGAGGGCAGTGGTGCAATCATAGCTCACTGAAGCCTCGACCTCCTGGGTCAAACCAGCCTCCCACTTTAGCCTCCCAAGTCTCTAGGACTACAAGTGCACACCACCGCACCTGGCTAAGTTGGGTTTTGGAATTTCTTTTTTTAAGATGGGGTCAGCCAGGTACGGTGGCTCATGCCTGTAATCCCAGCACTTTGGGAGGCTGAGGCGGGTGGATCACGAGGTCAAGAGATCAAGACCATCCTGGTCAACGTGGTGAAACCCCGTCTCCACTAAAAATACAAAAAATTAGCTGGGCATGGTGGTGCGTGCCTGTAATCCCAGCTACTTGGGAGGCTGAGGCAGGAGAATTGCCTGAACCCAGGAGGCGGATGTTGCGGTGAGCCGAGATCGCGCCATTGCACTCCAGCCTGGGTAACAAGAGCGAAACTCTGTCTCAAAAAAAAAAAAAAGATGGGGTTCATTTCTGTCACACAGGCTGGTGTGTAATGTTGAGATTGCAGCTCACTGCAGCCTTGAACTCCTGGGCTTAAGTGATCCTTCCACCTCAGCCTCCCAAGAAGCTGAGAACCACAGGCATATGCCACTACACCCAATTAATTTTTCTTTTGTTTGTTTGAGACAGTCTCATTCTGTTGCCCACCTGGGGTGCAGTGGTGCAATCTCAGCTCACTGCAACCTCCACCTCCTGGGTTCAAGCAATTCCCCTGTCTCAGCCTCCTGAGTATCTAGGACTACAGGTGCCCACCACCACACCTAATTTTTGTATTTTTAGTAGAGACAGGATTTCACCATGTTGGCCAGGCTGGTCTCAAACTCCTAACCTTGTGATCTGCCCGCTTAGCCTCCCAAAGTGTTGGGCTGACAGGTGTGAGCCACGGTACCCGGCTGAATTTTTTGTATTTTTTATAGAGACAGAGTTTTGCCATGTTGCCTAAGCTGATCTCCAACTCCTGAGCTCAATTGATCCTCCTGCCTCAGCTTCCCAAAGCGTGAGCCACCGTGCCTGGCCCTTAGTGAACCCTTTAAATCATCTTTTATGCTTCAGCCTCTTCTTTTTAAATTGGCAAATTCAAGTGTCCATCAACAGATGAATGGACAAACAGCTATGGTCCCCCCATGCAAGGAAACCCTGGTTAGCAATAGAAAGCAACAAACTATTGATGATCACAGCAACATGATAAACCTCAGAAACGTCTTGCTGAGTTAAACAAGCCCGACACGAAATGTTACATACTGCATGATTCCACTTATATGAAATGTCTAGAAAAGGCGGTGCTGTAGAGACCAGTGGTTACCCAGGGCGGAGGCTGGGAGTGAGGATGGATTGCAAATGTTGGACTGGGGGGTAATTGAAGTATTCCTCACACACTGGATTGTGGAAATACTTGAATCACTAGGTGCGTTTACTAAAAATCTTCTAACTGTAGGTTTGTAATGGGCAACTTATATTCTATAAGTTATGCCTCAATAAGGTTATAAAAATGTTGCTGTGGCCGATGCAGTGGCTCGAGCCTGTAATCCCA
Source organism: Callithrix jacchus (assembly GCF_049354715.1). Taxonomy (NCBI): domain Eukaryota; kingdom Metazoa; phylum Chordata; class Mammalia; order Primates; family Cebidae; genus Callithrix; species Callithrix jacchus. Next base: position 13,140,191 of record NC_133523.1, read on the forward strand.
GCACTTTGGGAGGCCGAGGCGGGCGGATCGTGAGGTCAGGAGTTTGAAGCCAGCCTGACCAACATAGTGAAACCCTGTCTCTACTAAAATTCAAAAATTAGCTGGGTGTGGTGGCGCACGCCTGTAATCCCAGCTACTCAGGAGGCTGAGGCAGGAGAATTGCTTGAACCTGGGAGGCGGAGGTTGCCGTGAGCCAAGATGGTGCCACTGCACTCCAGCCTGGGCGACAGAGTGAGACTCTGCCTCAAAAAAAAAAAAAAAAAAAGTTACCTTAAAAATTTGGCTATGGGCTTGTCACCATCCAATCTATTGACTCAACGGGTTCCTGCAGGGCCTGACCGTGTTCTGAGCCCTGGAGGCACAGCAGGAAATGAAACAGACAAAAATCATGGGGCTGACATTCTCACAGGGAACAGACGAGCAAGTTCAAGAACTGAAATCTTATCAGGTGCGCCGGGTGTGGTGCTCACTTTGGGAGGCCGAGGAGGGCAGATCACCTGAGCGCAGGAGTTCGAGACCAGCCTGGCCAACATGGTGAAACCCTGTCTCTACTAAAAGTACAAAAATTAGCCGGGTGTGGTGGCGGGTGCCTGTAATCCCAGCTACTCGGGAGGCTGAGGCAGGAGAATTGCTTGAACCTAAGAGGCAGAGGCTGCAGTGAGCTGAGATTGTGCCACTGCACTCCAGCCTGGGCGACAGAGCAAGACTCTGTCTCAAAATAAATAAGTAATATCTACATCTCTTTAGAAGCAAATGAAGAAATAAAAGACTTGGGCCGGGTGCCAGCACTTCAGGAGCCCAAGGTGGGCGGATCACTTGAGGTCAGGAATTCGAGACCAGCCTGGCCAACATGGTGAAACCCCATCTCTACTAAAAATACAAAACTTAGCTGGGTGTGGTGACACATGCCTGCAATCCCAGTTACTCGGGAGGCTGAGGCAGGGGAATCACTTAAACCCGGGAGCTGGAGGGTGCAGTGAGCCGAGGTTGTGCCACTGCACTCCGGCCTGGGTGACAAGAGTGAGACTCTGTCTAAAAAAAACAACAGGGAAAAAAGGGGGCGTTGAAGGGGGCAAGAGGAAGCCACGTGGGGATCTGGAGGAGGAGGTGGTACCACAGGGCAGAGGAAGATGACGTACGTGCCAAGCCCCTAAGGTGGGAGCATGCCCCAAACAGCAAGGAAGCCGGTGTGGCTGAAGGGAATGAGCAAATGGGAGAGAAGGGGGAGGTAAGGGCAGATAAGTGCTGGGCAGATCCCCCAGGGCCTTGTGGGCCACAAGGAGGAATCTGGCTATTGCACTGAGTGAAGTGGGAGCCCTGAGGGGTTCTTGAGCAGAAGAGGGACATGCCCAGACAGAACAGCATGAAGCACGTGAGCAAGGGCAGCAGCCAGGAGAGGACAGAGGAGCCTGCACTGGACCAAGCGGGAGATGATGGGGCTGGACCAGCTAGGGCTGTGGAGGAAGTGAAAAGTCAGTAGACGCTGGGGAGATTTTGAAAATAGAGCCCTCGGGAGTGGCTGACGCAATGGAGACAGAGAAAGGGACAGAGGCAGAGACAGAGGCCGAGCGCGGTGGCGCACGCCTGTAATCCCAGCACTTTGGGGGGCTGAGGTGGGCAGATCACTTGAGGCCAGGAATTTAAGTCCAGCATGGTACACATGGCAAAACCCCATCTCTACTAAAAATACAAAAATTATTTGGGTGGGGTGGCACATGCTTGTAATCTCAGCTACTCTGGAGGCTGAGGCATGAGAATCACTTGAACCTGGGAGGCAGAGTTTCCAGTGAGTCAAGATCACACCACTGCACTCCAGCCTGGGCAACAGAGCAAGAGTCTGTCAAAAAGAAAGAACAGAAAAGAAAAGAGAAAGGAAGGAAGAAAGGGAAGGGAAGGAAGGAGAGAGAGAGAGAAAGAAAAAAAGAAAGAAAGAGAAGAAAGAAGGAAGGAAACAGAGAAGAAAAGAAAACAGAGAGACATGGAGAACTCCAAGTATTTTGCCCCGAGCATCTGGGCCAGTAGGAAGGAAATGAGGCTGAAAGAGGTCCTGGGAGTTTTCTGGAGGCCCAGGGCCACAGTGGCCCTCATCCCCAGCCAAGGTGTGTCCCCAGTCTAAGGCCACTCAGCCAGGCACCTTCTCCCGCTGCCTCCCAATGCCCCCCTCCCAGCACCCTCACCCCGCCCCCGGGGCCCTTTGTCCTCCTCTCCGTCTTATTTCCAGAATTTCTCCTCCCTAGGGAATCCAGCCCATGTGCTTTTGATTCCTTTGTCCTGAACTCATATGGCAGGAGCACCCCAAAGCCTTATGTGGAAAAATCTGGAGGCTAGGGTGGGGAGGGGGTCACATTCCTCCCGGAGATGCAGAGTTATGTCCGGCCTGGGCAGCAGGGAGGCATCTTCCCAGGCCAGGCCAAACAGGACGCTGCCCATTACAGGCTTTCTTTGGGGCTTGGCCAGCGCCTGACCACAGCCCCGGCTACAGCTGCCCTGACCCCTCCACCACCACTGCCTCCCACCCCAGCCTCCCACACGTTTCCTCCTGGAAGCCCAGACCCGAGGGACTTGGCTCCCCAGCACTTTCCCTCTCTACTCAGCTCTTGGACTCCTGCAGCTCTCCTCCTGGGTGACCACAGAGGGACCAGCTCACCTTAGTGGGACAGGCAGCCCCAAGTCACCCTGGCAGGGCTTCTGCGTGTGGCCAGAGCCTCGGGCAGGTATCCGGCCCTCCCTGGTTCTCTCTCATCCTCTAGCCTCTGGGCTCTCTCCTCTTCCCCAGCCACACTCGAAGCCTGCCTCTCCATCGCAAAGTTTCCAGGGTCTCCTTAATTCACCTGCTTTTTACAGAATCCTGAGCACCTGGACCCTGCTCTCGCTACTGAGGAGATAAAGTGACCAACACTTAAAAGGTCATCTTCAGGCCAGGTGTGGCGGCTCATGCCTGTTATCCCAGCACTCTGGGAGGCTGAGATGGATGGATCACTTAAGGTCAGGAGTTTGAGACCAGGCCAGCAAGGTGAAACTTCGTCTTTACTAAAAATACAAAAAAATTAGCCAGGTGAGGTGGGAGGGCGTGGAGGCTCACACCTGTAATCCCAGCACTTTGGGAGGCTGAGACAGGTGGATCACCTGAGGTTAGGAGTTCGAGACCAGCCTGACCAACATGGAGAAACCCCCATCTCTACTAAAAATACCAAATTAGCCAGGCGTGGTGCTGCATGCCTGTAATCCCAGCGACTTGAGGCTGAGGCAGGAGAATTGCTTGAACCAGGAGGCAGAGGTTGCGGTGAGCTGAGATCGCGCCATTGCACTATGGCCTGGATAACAAGAGCGAAACTCCGTCTCAAAAAAAAAAAAAAAAAAAATGAGACCGGTCTCCGTGGCTCACGCCTGTAATCTCAACACTTTGGGAGGCCGAGGTGGGCCGATCACCTGAGGCCAGAAGTTCGAGACCAGTCTGGCCAACATGGTGAAACCCTGTCTCTACTAAAAATACAAAAATTAGCTGTGCATGGTGGTGGGCACCTGTAATCCCAGCTACTCGGGAGGGTGAAGCTGGAGAATTGCTTGAACCCAGAAGCAGAGGTTGCAGTGAGCTGAGATTGCACCATTGCACTCCAGCCAGGGCAAAGTCTCAAAAAAAAAAAAAAATGATTAGGATATTAGAGGAGAGGAGGTGAGGCAGACAAAATCCAAGACTCCTCCGTGACGCCCACCTCCTGATGTCTGCACCCTGTGTGATGCCCTGAGTGTGAGCTGGACCCAATAGCTTGCTACTAACAATAGAATATGACAAAGTAGGCCAGGCACAGTGGCTCACACCCATAATCTCAGCACTTTGGGAGGTTGAGACAGAAGAATCCTTTGAGCCCAGGAGTTCGAGACCAGTCTAGGCAGCATAGCAAGACCTCATCTCTATAAAAATTAAAAGATTAGCCAGGTGTGGTGGTGCACACCTGTAGTCCCAGCTACTCGGGAGGCAGAGGTGGGAGGATTGCTTGTGCTCAGGAGGTCAAGACTGCAGTGAGCTATGATTACGCCACTGCACTCCAGCCTGAGTGACAGAGTGAGACCTTGTCTGTCTGTCTGTCTCTGTGTGTGTGTGTGTGTGTTTAGATGGAGTCTCACTGTTGCCCAGGCTGGAGTGCAGTGGTGATCTCAGCTCACTACAACCTCCACCTCCCAGGTTCAAGGGATTCTTGTGCCTCAGCTTCCCAAGTAGCTAGTGTTAACAGGTGTGCAGCATCACCATTGGCTAATGTTTTGCACTTTTAGTAGAGACAGACTTTCACTATGTTGGCCAGGCTGGTCTCGAACTCCTGACCTTGTGATCCACCCGCCTCAGCCTCCCAAAGTGCTGGGATTACAGGTTTCCAGGCGTGAGCCAACGCACCTGGCCTGTGTGTGTGTGTGCGTGTGTGTGTGTGTGCATACATATGTATTTAATGTTACTATTTTATTCATCATGGTTTTGCATTAATCTTGACTTTTACTAAATATCACATTAAAATAATATTTATATTGACTCTTGAGTTCTTTGACACCCCCTGAAATTTTGTTCCCGAGTCAAGCATCCACCTTGCCTCTCATTCCAGCCCTAGGGCTAAATGATGTGAAGCCATCAGCATGCATAGGAGAGTGACACCCGCAGATTTTTCTGCCAAGTCAGACTCAAGGCAGGCTCAGTTCTGCTGCAGTGACAAGCCTGGGAAAAAGATGAGCCTAGTGTGGTAGCACACACCTGTAGTCCCAGATGTGTGTCCCTTTAAGCCCCAATCTCAGGAACTTAAAACATCAGAGGTTTCACTTTCACTCGGCCACCATCTGGCATGTTGCCAGTTGCCAAGCAGAAGAAAATGAAAATCTAGCATGCTCTGCCCAGCTCTTAAAGCCTCTGACCAGAAGTGACACATGTCACACCGGCTCCCACGCCATTGGTCAGAGCAAGTCACGTGCCACACAAGTGTGTGGAGCAATGCCTCCCTAGCTTGTACCTGGAGGGAGAAAGAGAGCTGGATTCTTGGTGAATGGCTCGGTGATGATAGCAGCATCCCTGGGTGAGGTTCAGAGAAGAGCTGGATGTGTGGAGGTGAACAGGGAGGTCCAGGTGGAGGCATGTGGGACAGAAGGAGGGCCTGATCACTCCTACTGTGGAGGAGACACAGGGGTCACCTGCCAGGACCCACATGCTGGGATTTCTGCCCCAGTCTTGTCTGAATCCTCCGGCCCTGGATTTTTCTTTTCTTTTTTTTTTTTTTTTTTTGAGATGGATTTTCGCTCTTGTTACCCAGGCTGGAGTGCAATGGTGCGATCTCGGCTCACCGCAGCCTCCACCTCCTGGGTTCAGGCAATTCTCCTGCCTCAGCCTCCTGAGTAGCTGGGATTACAGGAACGCACCACCATGCCAGCTAATCTTTGTATTTTTAGTAGAGACGGGGTTTCACCATGTTGACCAGGATGGTCTCGATCTCTTGACCTCGTGATCCACCCTCCTCGGCCTCCCAAAGTGCTGGGATCACAGGCTTGAGCCACCGTGCCTGGCCTTCTTTTCTTGTTTTGAGATGGAGTTTTGCTTTTGTTGCCCAGGCTGGAGTGCAGTGGTGTGATCTCGGTTCACCACAACCTCCGCCTCCCAGGTTCAAGCGATTCTCCTTTCTCAGCCTCCCGAGTAGCTGGGATTACGGGCATGCACCACTACACCAGGCTAATTTTGTATTTTTAGCAGAGATGGGGTTTCACCATGTTAGTCAGGCTGGTCTTGAACTCCAGACCTCAGCTGATCCACCTGCCTCAGCCTCCCAAAGTGCTGGGATTACAGGCATGAGACACCTCCCCAGCCTTTTTCTTTGGACAGGATTTGGCTAAAATGCAGTGGTGAAACCACAGCTCACTGCAGCCTCAACCTCCTGGGCTCAAGTGGTCCTCCTGCCTCCGCTGCCGGAGTAGCTGAGACCCCAGGCACGTGCCATCAGGTCTGGGTAATTTCAAAACTTTTTTTGTAGACAGGGGCAGGTGTTGCCCCAGCTGGTCTCAAACTCCTGGCTGTAAGCGATCTTCCTGCCTTGGCCTGCTGAAGTGAGCCACTGTGCCTGGTCTCCAGCCTGGATAACTTTTGTGGCAAAATACACATGACACAAAATGTTTCATCTTAACAATTTTAAGTGTACAGTTCAGTTACATTAAGAAAATTATCAGGCTGGGTGTGGTGGCTCACACCTGTAATCCCATCACTTTGGGAGGCCAAGGCAGGTGGATCACCTGAGATCAGAAGTTAAGAGACCAGTCTGACCAATACGGTGAAACCCCATCTCTCCTCAAAATATAAAAATTGGCCATGCATGATGGTATGCACCTGAAGTCTCAGCTACTCAGGAGGCTGAGACAGGAGAATTGTTTGAACCTGGGAGGTGGAGGTTGCAGTGAGCCAAGATCATGCCACTGCACTTTGGCCTGGGTGACAGAGTGAGACTCTGTCTCAAAAAGAAAAAAGAAAAAGAAAATTTTCGTCTGGGCACAGTGGCTCACACCTGTAATCCCAGCACTTTGGGAGGCCAAGGTGGGCAGATCATCTGAGATCAGGAGTTCGAGACCAGCTTGGCCAACATGGTGAAACTCTGTCTCTCCTAAAAATACAAAAATTAGCCAGGAGTTGTGTGCAAAGCCTGTAATCCCAGCTACTTGGGAGGCTGAGGCATGAGAATCACTTGAACCCAGGAGGTGGAGGTTGCAGTGAGCCGAGCTTGTGCCACTGCACTGCAGCCTGGCCAACAGGGTGAGACGTGTCTCAAAACAAAACAAAAACCAGAAAAAAAAATTCACATAGTTGCACAGTCACCACTGTCCATCTCCAGAACTTTGTCATCTTGCAAAACTAAAACTTCGTGTCTGCAAAACACTCCCCGTTCCTCCTCCCTCCGGTTCCTGGAAACCACAATTCTACTTTCTGTTTCTATGAATTTGGCTAGTTTAGTTTTCTGCCTATAAACGTGATCATACGGCATTTGTTCTTTTGTGGCAGGCTTATCTCACTTAGGATAATGTCCTTGAGGTGTCCTCATGTAATACATACCCGAATTTCCTTCCTCTTTAAGGCTGAGTAATATTCCATGTAGAGACTGACCACACTTCGTTTACCTATTCATCCATCCATGGAAACCGGTTGCTTTCGACTTAAACGATTGCTGCTGTGAACACAGGTCTTCAGATGTCTCTTTGAACCTTGCTTTCAGTTCTCAGAAGAGAACTGAGGTGTATACTCAGAAATAGAACTGATGGATCATGTGACAATTCTATGTTTAATTTTTTTTTTTTAAGATGGATTCTGGCTTTGTCACCCAGGCTGGAGTGCAGTGGCACGATCTTTGCTCACTACAAACTCCACCTCCACCTCCCCGGTTCAAGTGATTCTCCTATCTCAGCCTCCCGAGCAGCTGGGACTACAGACACCCGCCACCACGCCCGGCTAATTTTTGTTTTGGCTTTGTTTTTGTTTTGAGATGGAGTCTCTCTCTGTCACCAGGCTGGAGTGCAGTGGCACGATCTTGGCTCACTACAACCTCTGCCTCACCGATTCAAGTGATTCTCCTGCCTCAGCCTCCCAAGTAGCTGGGACTACAGGCGTGTGCCACCATGCCCAGTTAATTTTTGTATGTTTAGTAGAGATGGGGTTTAACCATGTTGGCCAAGATAATCTCAATCTCTTGACCTTGAGATCCACCCAGCACCCAAAGTGCTGGGATCACAGGTGTGAGCCACCGCACCCGGCCTGTGGTTCTGATATGCATTTCTCTAATGATTGTGACTTTGAGCCTCCTTTCCTTTCCTTTCCTCTTTCCTTTTCCCCTTTCCCCTCCTTTCCTTTCCCATCTCTTCCCTTCCTTTCCTTCCCCTTCCCCTTCACCTCCTTTCCTTTCTTTCTTTCTTTTTTTTTTTTTGAGATGGAGTTTCGCTCTTGTTACCCAGGCTGGAGTGCAATGGCATGATCTCGGCTCACCGCAACCTCCGCCTCCTGGATTCAAGCAATTCTCCTGCCTCAGCCTCCCAAGTAGCTGGGATTACAGGCGCGCACCGCCATGCCCAGCTAATTTTTGTGTTCTTAGTAGAGACGGGTTTTCACCTTGTTGACCAGGATGGTCTCGATCTCTTGACCTTGTGATCCACCTGCCTCGGCCTCCCAAAGTGCTGGGATTATAGGCATAAGCCTCCGCGCCCGGCCTCCTTTCTTTCTTATTTTCTGAGACAGAGTTTCACTCTTGCTGCCCAGGCGGGAGTGCAATGGCATGATCTCAACTCACCACAACCTCCGCCTCCCAGATTCAAGTGATTCTCCTGCCTCAGCCTCCCGAGTAGCTGGGATTACAGGCAGGTGCCACCACGCCCGACTAATTTTGTATTTTTAGTAGAGACAGGGTTTCTCCACGTTGGTCAGGCTGGTCTTGAACTCCTGACCTCAGGTGATCCACCCGCCTGAGCCTCCCAAAGTGCTGGGATTACAGGCGTGAGCCACGATATCCAGCGGAGCTTCTTTTCACGGGCCTATTGGCCAACTGTCTAGCCTGGAATTTTAACTACTCTGTTTCAAAGGAAGCACAGAGCGTGGGTGTCAATCTTCTTGCCAATGTCAGGGCTGCCTGGCCTCGTGGGTGACGGGGCGGGCTCCTCAAACCTGACAGAAGCTGGACATGAGAGGCGGTGGTGGGAGTGGCAATTCCACTAGGGGAATGCCAAATTGCCATTGAACTTTGTCACTGAGACCCACACCAAAGGCCCCAGGAAGTCCCAGTGACACCTTCAGTGCTAGATAGGAGGGTACTGACAGGAAACGCTCTCGGAAAAATGCCTCCTTGTACACTCGAAAATGACTCTTGCCGCCCGCCTAGAGGGGCCCCGATCCCCCTGACTCACCGAAGCACCGCACAGTGGACAATTTTGACTGCAGGACGTCACCCCCGCTGCGGGGAGTTGATCTGTGAGCCCACAAACGTCATTCATTCCTTCCACCTCCAGGATTTGGAACGTCTCCCTGGACCACAGATTTTCCTTCAATCAACTTGCTTTTCCTTTAAAAAAAAAAAAAAAAAGTCTTAAATGAATTTATTTGGGAAGGAACTTTTATGCCACTACCACAAAAGGAAACCAGGGCCATTTCCATAAGTAGAAGAAGCAACAGCAAAAGGACCTATATTGGTAGGGTTGGGGGTGATTCTACATCTGCTTCCTGCGCCACCTGGTTGAAGCCGCCTGGTGGAAGCCTCAGAGCCTGGGACTAGGGTGTGGAGAGGGAGGTGCCCAGGTGTCGCTCACTCGAAGGACGGACCCTGAGGGCCATAGCCTCATCCTCCAGTGAAGATCTGGATCAGAGACTGCTCTTTTGGTGTAAAAAAAAAAAAAAAAAATGGAAAACAGACAAAAAGGGAAAGAAATAGGCTGGGCGCAGTGGCCCACGCCTGCAATCCCAGCATTTTGGGAGGCAGAGGCGGGAGGATTGCTTGAACTCAGGAGTCCAAAACCAGCCTGGCAACATAATGAGATCCCTGTCTCTATTTAAAAAAAAATAAAGAAAGCCAGGCACGGTGGTTCATGCCTGTAATCCCAGCACTTTGGGAGGCTGAGGCAGGATAATCACCTGAGGTCAGCAGTTCAAGACCAGCCTGGCCAATATGGTAAAACCACATCTCTGCTAAAAATATAAAAATTAGCCCGGTGCAGTGGCATGTGCCTGTAATCCCAGCTACTCGGGAGGCTGAGACAGGAGAATTGCTTGACCCTGAGAGACAGAGGTTGCAGTGAGCTGAGATCTCACCATTGCACTCCAGCCTGCTCAACAGAGTGAGACTCCATCTCAAAGAAGAAAACAAGTGGGGGAAAGGAAATGAAAAACAAAGAGAAGACTGAAGTGTTTAGAGGTGTCAGAGATATAGCTGTGAAAAGCTCAGACTTTTTTTTTTTTTTTGAGACAGAGTTTTGCTCTTGTTGCCCAGGCTGGAGAGCAGCGGCGCAATCTCAGTTCACTGCAACCTCCTCCTCCCAGGTTCAAGCAATTCTCCCACCTCAGCTCTCCTGAGTAGCTGGGACTACAGGCATGTGCCACCACGCCCGGCTAATGTTTGTAGTTTTAGTAGAGATGGGGTTTCACCATGTTGGCCAGGCTGATCTTGAACTCCTGACCTCAGGTGACCCGCCCATCTCTGCTTCCTAAAGTTTTGGGATTATAGAAGTGGGCCACCGTGTCTGGTCTGTTTTATTCATTTATCTATTTCTTTTGAGACAGTCTCACTCTGTTACCCTGGCTGCAGTGCAGTGGTGCGATCTTGGCTCACTGCAACCTCTGCCTCCCAGGTTCAAGCAATTCTCCCACCTCAGCCTCCCAAGTCGCTGAGACTACAGATATATACCACCATGCCCAGCTAATTTTTGCAGTTTTTGCAGAGACGAGATCTCAATATGTTGCCCAGGCTGGTCTCAAACTGCTGGGCTCAAGTAATCTGCCCACCTCAGTCTCCCAAAGTGCTGAGGATACAGGCACGAACCACTGCACCCAGTCTATTTTTTTTTTTATGAAGATGAGGTTGACATGTCATAAAATAGATCCTTTTAAAGTGCATGGTTCAGTGCCATTTAGTATATTCCCTGAGTTAAGCACCCACCCCTCCATCTAGTTCCAGAACGCCCTGTCCTCATTAGCAATCACTCCACATTCCCCCTCCCCTAGCCCCTGGCAACCACCAATCTGCTTTCTGGCTACGAATTTGCCTATTCTGGACACTTAACACAAATGGAATCGTCACTATGTGACCTTCTGTGTCTGGCTTCTCTCACTCAGCATCATGTTTTCAAGGCTCATCCACTCTGTAGCATGGGTCAGAGCCCCATTCCTTTTTATGGCTGAATTAAAAATTGCTTTTTATGGCAATTGTGAACTGTGCTGGTATGAACATGGGTGTACAAGTATCTGTTTGAGGTCAGTCACAGTGGCTCACGCCTGGAATCCCAGCACTTTGGGAGGCTGAGGCAGGCAGATTATTTGAGGTCAGGGGTTCGAGACCAACCTGACCAACAGGGTAAAACCCTGTCTCTACTAAAATACAAAAATGATCTGGGCATTGTGGCACATACTCGTAATCTCAACTACTCTGGAGGCTGAGGCAGAAGAACCGCTTGAAACCAGTAGGTGAAGGTTGCAGTGAGCCAAGATTGCACCACTGCACTCCAGCATGGGTGACAGAGTGAGACTCCATCTCAAAAATAAAAAATAAGTATTCGTTTGAGTGTCTGCCTTCAGTTTTCTCCGGTGTCTACCAGGAGTGGAATGGCTGGATCACAAGGTCACGCTACACGTAACTTTTTGAGGAGCCCCCAAACTGTTTTCCATGCCTGGAAAGAAGTGAAAGAGAGGCCTCCATCTGAGGGGCAGAGCCCTGCGGATGAGCTGATTCTCACCAGCGCCTTCCCGTCACCTCTTTCCAGGACTGGCTGAGACTACCAGTGCCTACTTCTCGGGAACCCACAAGCCCACAACAGAAGAGGCCCAGCGGCACGAGGAGGGCTTGACCCGGGTGGCACCAGCCTAAATACGCCCCTTCCTCCCTGCCCTTCCCCCGCCACCGTAAGTCAGGGGCAGGATTCGGAGACCCCCTCTCCTCACAGTGCCCCTGGGATCCTGACCTCACCCTTACTGGAACATCAGCACCTCAGCTCAGAAGGCCTTGTGAAATGGGGAAGGTACCAAGAGCTGCAAGAAAGTGACAAAGACGCCACTAAGTGTCACACAGCGTGCCCAGCTCATGCTTCCTGTTGGCTGCAGCCAGTTCCCCAGCCCGGCTGTCCCCTCCCTCACCCTGCTCTCTCCTTTGCTTCCTCTAAACCCTTCTCCTTAAAACCTTTAAACATGGGACCGGGCGCGGTGGCTCAAGCCTGTAATCCCAGCACTTTGGGAGGCCGAGGCGGGTGGATCATGAGATCAAGAGATTGAGACCATCCTGATCAACATGGTGAAACCCCGTCTCTACTAAAAATACAAAAAATTAGCTGGGCATGGTGGCGCGTGCCTATAATCCCAGCTACTCAGGAGACTGAGGCAGGAGAATTGCCTGAACCCAGGAGGCGGAGGTTGCGGTGAGCTGAGATTGCGCCATTGCACTCCAGCCTGGGTAACAAGAGCAAAACTCCGTCTCAAAAAAAAAAAAAATAATAACAACAACAAAAGAAACAGCCATCATTTTAGGAAATGTTTATATGTGGAAACTTCTATGTGCATTGTTTGCAATTTGCGGGAATAAAGAATTTTACTTTGCAAAAAAATATGTAAATTAAAAAATTAAAAAGGGAAGGAAGGCACACCATGAGCCTCCCCCCGCCAAGAACTGAGACATGACCTTGTCCCCATGCTCCCATCTTTATCCTGCTGACCACCAACACCCTGAATATTCTTGCCCCTATTCCTTTCCTCAGTTACTTAATTTTTTTTTTCTTTTTTTTGAGATAGGGTCTTGTTCTGTCACCCAGGCTGGAGTGCAGTGGTGTAATCACAGCTCACTGCCGCCTCGAATTCCCGGGCTCAGGCCATCCTCCCACTTCAGCCTTCTGAGTAGCTGGGACCACAGGTGCAAGTCACCACACCTGGCGAATTTTTTATTTTTATTTTTGGAGAGATGGGAGGGTCTCACTATATTGCCCAGGATGGTCTCGAACTTCTGGGCTCAAGAGATCCTCCTGCCTAGGCCTCCCCAAGTAGCCTGGATTACAAGCATGAGCCACTGCGCTCGGCCCAGCCTTGTTTATATTTATTTGTTTGTTTGTTTGTTTGTTTGTTTATTTTTGAGACGGAGTTTTGTTCTTGTTACCCAGGCTGGAGTGCAATGGCCTGATCTCGGCTCACCGCAACCTCCGCTTCCTGGGTTCAAGACTCCATCTCTTGATCCACCCGCCTCGGCCTCTCAAAGTGCTGGGATTACAGGCTTGAGACACCGGGCCCGGCCTATTTATTTTTATTTATTTGAGACCAAGTCTCGCACTGTCACCCAGGCTGAAGTGCAGTGGTGCGATCTGGGCTCACTGCAACCTCTGCCTCCCAGGTTCAGGCAATTCTCCTGCCTCAGCCTCCCAAGTAGCTGGAATTACAGGCATGCACGACCACACCCAGCTAATTTTTTGTCTTTTTAGTAGAGACGGGGTTTCAGCATGGTTGGCCAGGCTGGTCTCAAACTCCTGACCTCATGATTCACCCACCTTAGCCTCCCAAAGTGCTGGGATTACAGGTGTAAGCCACCTCGCCCAGCCTATTTTATTTTTAATTTTTTGATACAGAATGTCTCACTCTTGTCACCCAGGCTAGAGTGCAATGGTTCAATCTCAGCTCACTGCGACCTATGCCTCCCAGGTTCAAGTGATTCTCCTGCCTCAGCCTCCTGAGTAGCTGGGATTACAGGCATCCACCACCATGCCCGACTAATTTTGTGTACTTCTAGTAGAGACGGGGTTTCGCCATGTTGGCCAGGCTGGTCTCGAACTCCATCCTCAGGTGATACGCCCGCCTCAGCTTCCCAAGGTGCTGGGATTACAGGTGTGAGCCACTGCGCCTGGCTGCCTTGTTTATTTTTTAAAGTCTTCTTGCATACATTTGTATCCTGAAACAAATCTCATTTTATTATCTTTGCGTCTGAGCTTTTTCACAAGGTGCCTTTTTCCTACGGGGCTTTGGAGACTTTTTCTGTTCACGATTCTACCATGGAATCTATCACGCTGCAATTTAAGATTTTTTTTCCCCCAACTTCATTCGGGTTTTAAAGTTAAGAAAGGGGTGCGGCTGGGCATGGTGGCATGCACCTGTAATCCCAGCATTTTGGGAGGCTGTGGTGGACAGATCACGTGAGGGTCAGGAGATTGAGACCAGCCTGGCTAACATGGTGAAATCCCATCCCTACTAAAATACAAAAATGAGCCAGGCATGGTGGTGTGTGCCTATAATCCCAGCTTCGACGGAGGTTGAGACAGGAGAATTGCTTCAGCCTGGGAGGCGGAGGATGCAGTCAGCCGAAATCTTACCACGGCGCTCTAGCCCGGGTGACAGAGCAAGATTCTGTCCCCCCTCCAAAAAAACTGCACATCGCTGAAGGTTTTCTTCACGGCTGTATAACATTCCAATTGCTTTATAAAGTTACCGCTGAGAAAGTGTTAGGGTTTTATTAATGACTTAATGACCATCGTGTTCATAGATTTCCCTGAAGGACTAATGATACCCTTTTAAGCAATTCACCCCTCACTTCCTCTTTAGTGTCCCAAATCTTTGTGATCTCTGGGAGGGGCCACGGCGGGGGACACTTTTGGGTCCAGCTGCCCATGGGGACCTGGCCTCTGCTTCGGCCGCTTCTGCTCAGCTGAGCCTGAGGCTGCTTATATACCATCTATTTATAGCTCCGCCCCCCACCCCACGTCACGGCCCCCTGCCAGGGAACCAGTCAACTCAGTGCCCGTGGGGAAGGGGAAGTGGGTTACTAGGCGCTAGAGTTTGTTTGGGGTTCGGGGGTGCCCCTGCCACTTCCTGAAGTGCTTCATTTCCTAGAAGCCGAGAACACTAAGCTGACAGCTCAACCCCCTTTTCTTTTTCTTTCTTTCTTTTTTTTTTTTGAGACAGAGTTTTGCTCTTGTTCCCTGAGCTGGAGTGCAATGGTGAGATCCCAGCTCACTGTAACCTCCACCTCCTGGGTTCAAGCGATTCTCCTGTCTTGGCCTCCTGAGTAGCTGGGATTACAGGTGCCCAAAACCATGCCCAACCAATTTTTGTATTTTTAGTACAGACTGCATTTCACCATGTTGGCCAAACTGGTCTCAAAATTCTGACCTCTGGTGATCTGCCTGCCTCAGCCTCCCAAAGTTCTGGGATTACAGGCATGAGCCACCGCGCCCAGCCTGCAATCCCCTTTTCTTCCCATCGTGGGGCAAAGAAGGAAGAAGAGGAACCAGATTCGGGGACCCCAGGACACAAACACATGTGCTCCCCTTCGGCCCCGGAGCACCTGGCCTGGCGGCCTTGTCCCTCTGAGCCATCTTGGCCTCTTGCTTCACTATGTTTGGTCTCCTCCTGGACTCCCCTCCAGCACCAGAGACCTCTGCAGCCCTGACCCTAGGAGCCTGAGAGGCCTGGGTGGTCTCTGGGATGGGTAGGGAGGCATGGATGGGCAGGAATGGCTCCTTTCCACTCTGCTCCAGGGCTGAGGCCCCAAATAGCTGGACTTCTATATTTAGAAGCTGGCTCAGCAGCACCAGAGAACTATAAATACAGCCCAGATCAGCGCAGCCTCCAAAATCCCCAGGCCGGGCTGGGATGAGTGGGGAGCAAGAGGTTAGGGAGACATCGGTGGGACTAGTTGGGGTCTGCAGTGAGGACCCCGTGGGCCAGGTGCATGCCGACAGGCCAGGCTCCAGGGAGCCCAGGTGTTCAGCATGCAGGAGGAAATAGACCGTAGTGGGAACTGCCCCAGGTTGGGGGTCAGGGCTGGCCAGCGAGCTTCCCGCCTCTTTCCCGTTCTCTGGGGCTTCCTGGCGCAGGGACATGTCTAGTCTCACAATAGCTGCGCCGCCCTCCTGGAGCCAGCTGCGGGGCTCATCCGAGTGGGGGCTGCCCGGCCTCTTCCTCTGCCATTGTCTCTCAGACAGGGGGCATCCTGTTATGCCCCCCTCCACCCAGAGACCCCATCTGACCCCCCACCTCAGCCCAGGCTTGTACGGCTGCTGGGCATGGGCTGGCAAAATAAGAAGCCCGAAAGTGGGGCGCTGGGGTCTCCTGGTCTCCCTCCCCCTTGCAGAGGGCAGCAAAGAGACAGTTCACCCCACTCTGAGATCATCCTAACACCAGCTTCTCTTGTTTATTGAGCGTCTACACCCAGCTGCACTTCTGCAATGCATTCCCTCCGGTCGGATCCTCATGGACACCCAGAAAAGTTCTGACCATTTCACAGATGGGGAAACCGAGGCACAGAGAGGCCACATCACCTGCCTGAGACCACACAGCCCAATAGGGAGGCCGGGTGTGGTGACTCATGCCTATAATCCCAGCACTTTGAGAGGCTGAGGAGTGTGGATCACCTGACGTCAGGAGTCTAAGACCATCCTGGCCAACATGGTGAAACCCTGTCTCTACTAAAAACACAAAAAAATTAGCCAGGCGTGGTGTCAGGCACCCATAACCTTAGCTACTCAGGAGGCTAAGGCAGGAGAATTGCTTGAACCTGGGAGGCAGAGGTTGCAGTGAGCCGAGATTGCACCACTGCACTCCAATCTGGGCAACAAAAGGGAAACTCTTGTCTCAAAAAAAAAATTAAACCTTAGCCCCAGGCATGGCGGCAAGTCCTAGTTACTTGGGAGGTTGAGGTGGCAGGACTGCATGAGCCCTGGGGGTGCAGGACGGCTTAAGCCATAATTGTGCCACTGCACTCCAGCCTGGGCAACAGACACCTGTCTCTAAAATAATCATAATCAATTAGGCCAGGCAGGGTGGCTCACACCTAGAATCCCAGCACTTTGGAGGGCCAAGGCAGGAGGATCACCTGAGGTCGGGAGTTGGAGACCAGCCTGACCAACATGGAGAAACCTCGTCTCTACTAAAAATACAAAAAAAAATTAGCTGGGCATGGTGGTGCATGCCTGTGATCCCAGCTACTCAGGAGACTGAGGCAGGAGAATCACTTGAATCAAGGAGATGGAGGTTGCAGTGAGCCGAGATTGAACCATTGCACTCCAGCCTAGGCAATAAGAGCAAAACTCCATCTAAAAAAATTATATATATATGTATATACATATACTAACATAATTAATAATACCATTATTATTATTGGTTGGATAATCTTGGGTTGCTTCTTCTTTTTTTTTTTTTTTTTCTTGAGATGAAGTCTCACTCTGTTGCCTAGGCTAGAGTGCAGTGGTGTGATCTCAGCTCACTGCAACCTTCCCCTCCTGGGCTCAAGCAATTCTCCTGCCTCAGCCTCTCAAGTAGCTGGGAATCTTGGATTATTTCTGAGCTGAGCGACCTGGGGCCAGTGGCCTGAAGCCCCCAGGTGCCAGTTCCCCTTTTAACAAATGAGGACCATGTTCCCCCACCCCCATCATTGCAGAACAAAAGTCACCAGGTTGTCCAGAAGCTGCACAATAGGTCAGCGGGACTGAGACTTCGGGACAAAGAGAAGGAGGAGAGACATAGGCAGACACCCCAGCAGGGAGCAGATCAGCCAGGCTGAAGGAGGCTTCCTTTAGCTGGGGGCGGAGGAGTGGAGTGGCAGGAGAGCTGCTAATTTGCATGGTTTACCATACGGGGCCCCACTCAGGACAGGCTCTGTGCTGGCGCTATGCAGAGAACAAGACAAAAGTCACTCTCTGGGCTGACAGCCTAGTGCCGCTCCAGGGCAGATGGCTGCAAGGGAAGAAGGGAGATGCTGAGAAGTACTGGAGAGACTCAAGACAGCCGCAGGGGGCAGGGCTTACCCCTGTAATCCCAGCACTTTGGGAGGCCGAGGCAGGTGGATCACTTGAGGTCAGGAGTTTGAGAGCAGCCCTGGTAATGTCTCCACTTAAAAAATAATAAAGCCAGGCACAGTGGCTCACGCCTGTAATCCCAGCACTTTGGGAGGCTTAAGACCAGCCTGACCAACATGGTGAAACCCAGTCTCCACTAAAAATACAAAATTTAGCCAGGCGTGGTGGCAGGCATCTGTAATCCCAGCTACTCAGGAGGCCGAGGCAGGAGAGTCGCTTGAACCCAGGAGTCAGAGGTTGTGGTGAGCTCAGATCACACCACTGCAATCCAGCCTGGGTGAAAGATCGAGACTCTGTCTCAACAAATAAGTAAGTACATAAATAGGATAAAAATATGAAATTAGCCAGATGTGGTAGTGGGCCTCTGTGGTCACAGCTACTTGGGAGGCTGAGGCACAAGAATCACTCGAACCCAGGAGGTGGAAGTTGCAGTGCTCCGAGATTGCGCCCCTGCACTCCAGCCTGGGAAACCGAGCAAGACTTCATCTCTAAAATAAAATAAATGAAAATAAAAATAGGCTGGGCATGGTGGCTCCCTCACGTCTGTAATCCCAGCACTTCGGGAGGCCGAGGCGGGTGGATGACCCGAGGTCAGGAGTTTGAGACCAGCCCAACCAATATGGTGAAACCCATCTCTACAAAAAAATTTAAAAAGAAAAAAGAAAAAGAAAATAATTTTTTAAAAAATATTAAAAACCTGATGGTGCTCACCTGTAATCCCAGCTCCTTGGGAGGCTGAGGCGGGAGGATCGCTGGAACCCAGGAGTTGGAGGCTGGAGTGAGCTATGATCGCACCACTGCACTCCAGCCTGGGCAACAGCAGGCTCTGTCTGTAAAATAAAGTAAAATAAAAGACAATACAAAAGTGTCGATGATCACCGTGAATGGGGTGTGGGGCCAAAACCAGGCATCAGCCTCCCTGAGATTCTGCAGGTAGCAGCTGTCTGACCTCCCATCTCATCTGCAGGGAAGGGACACTGAGCCCTGTGGTTCCAGCTGGGATTTCTGGCTGAGAAAAAAAATTGTAAAAGGCAAAATCCCTCCAGAGCTGGTCTGGCCACTTCTCCTTCCAGCTTCTGCTGGTGTTCATTCCCCTCTCCACAGCCCCTGGCCACCCCTCCTTTGCCCCCGCAACCTGCTGGAGCCCGGGACAGGAAGGGGTAAATTCCAGGACTGGGG
Organism: Callithrix jacchus; assembly: GCF_049354715.1. Classification (NCBI taxonomy): domain Eukaryota; kingdom Metazoa; phylum Chordata; class Mammalia; order Primates; family Cebidae; genus Callithrix; species Callithrix jacchus. The sequence goes on from NC_133523.1 coordinate 13,158,893, forward strand.
ATGTTTGGTTACTCCTGGGACAATAGTTCTCTGACTTCAGTCATTAGTGACTTTTTTTCCCATAGCTACAATCTCCCGCTTTGAACAATTGAACTATATTTTCCCTAGTTCATCACTTCTGCATCTTGAATTTATTCATGTAACAAGGAGACTTGATTTCGGCATCCTCACTGAAAAACCCTCCTCATTGCCCCAAATAGAAGGGAAACCTAAAAATAAATACGAATATACGGAACCCAAGTCCTTGAATGCTGGCTGGATGCAGACGCCTGCTAAGCCTCAGGGTCACAGAGGCATTAAAGACACCTTAGCACCCAGCAGAGACTTTCTCCGGGGCCGGGCTGCCCGCTTGTGAATCTTCTCGGCTGGGTGAGTCATTTGTGCCTCAGCTTCCTCCTCTGTAAAACGGGAATGGCAACAGGATTGCAGATGTTTTCAGGAGTAAATGAGTTAAAATAGATTTTTTTTTAATTTAGGACCAGGCCTGGTGCAGATTAAGTCCTCTATAAATAACAGCGTTTTCTTGGCAGCATAGTGAGACCTCATCTGTATAAAGATTTAAAAAAAAATTAAGAAAAAACTAGTCAGGCTTGATGGTGCACAGCTGAGGTCCCAGCTACTCAGGAGGCTGAGGCAGGAGGATCCTTTGAGCCCTGGAGTTCGAGGCTGCAGTGAGCTATGATGTTGCCACTCTACTCCAGCCTGGGTGACAGAGTAAGATCTCTTTGAAAAAAAAAACCAGCGTTTTAAAAAATTATTAGGTAGCCCAAGAGACAAGCTAATCATGTGATTTATCCAAAAAGGAAAGAACACTCCTATCACATGATTCTCTGTTGATTATGGAAGTGCCCAGGGGCCTCTGAAATATACATTTCCCACAGCAGGAAACTGGCTTACAAAGACCAGAAAGGCCGGGCATGGTGGCTCATGCCTGTAATCCCAGCACCTTGGGAGGCCGAGGCAGGTGGATCATGAGGTCAGGAGTTCTAGACCAGCCTGGCCAACATGAGGAAACCCCATCTATTAAAATACAAACAATTAGCTGGGTATGGTAGTGCACGCTGGTAGTCCCAGCTACTCGGGAGGCTGAGGCAGGGGAATACTTGGACCCAGGAGGCGGAGGTTGCAGTGAACTGAGGTGGCACCACTACACTCCAGCCTGGTGACAGAGCCAGACTCTGTTCCAAAAAAAAAAAAGACCAGAAAGATCAGGGGGTCTGCTCTGTGCGGTGAAGCTTCTCTTCTTGGCACCTGCCTGGCATCGGAAGAGGGCCCGTTCTCCCTCCCTGGCTCCTATTTACATGGACACCGTAGTGCCTCAGTCTTCTTCCTTCCTTCCTTCCTTCCTTCCTTCCTTCCTTCCTTCCTTCCTTCCTTCCTTCCTTCCTTCCTTCCTTCCTTCCTTTTCTTTCTTTCTTTTTTTGATACGGAGTTTCGCTTTTGTCACCCAGGCTGGAGTACGATGGTGCAATATCGGCTCACTGCAACCTCTGCCTCCCAGGTTCAAGCAATTCTCCTGCCTCAGCCTCCTAAGTAGCTGGAATTACAGGCATGCGCCACCACACCTGGCTACTTTTGAATTTTTAGTAGAGGTGGGGTTTCACCATGTTGGTCAGGCTGATCTTGAACTCCTGCCCTCAGGTGATCTGCTGACCTTGGCCTCCCAAAATGCTGGGATTACAGGTGTGAGCCACGGTGCCCAGTCTTTTCTGTTTTTGACACAGGGTCTCCCTCTATCACCCAGGCTGGAGTGCAGTGGCGCCATCATAGCCGACTGCATCCTCAGACTTCCTGGCTTAGGTGATCCTCCCCGCCTCAGCCTCCTGAGTAGTAGTAGCTGGGACCACAGACGTCTGCCACCAAGCCGGATAAATTTTGTACTTTTGCTGGGCATGGTGGCTCACGCCTGTAATCCAAGCACTTTGGAGGTCAAGGCGGGCGGATCACCCGAGGTCGGGAGTTCAAGACCAGCCTGGCCAACATGATGAAACCCATCTTTAAAAAAATTTTTTTTTGTACTTTTTTTTACTTCATTTTTTTTGTAGAAACAGAGTTTCTCCACGTTGTCCAGGCTGGTCTCAAACTCCTGAGCTCAAGCGATCCTCCTGCCATAGTCTCCCAGACTGCTGGAATCAGGTGTCAACCTCTGCAGTTTCCTCATTTGGAAAACAGCAGGAGGAGGTATGGCCAGCTGAGATGCAGGCTCTGCCAACTCTGGCATGCCAAAGCTCTGGACACAGGGCGAGCCCTGCCAACGTGGGAGCCCAGAGCTATTTCTGACCAGGCCCCTGCGCGCCTGCCCCAGCAAGAGCCAAGTGGCCATGGGCAAGACCGCCCCGCCCGCCCTCCCGGCTGCCACACCTTCCCCTCCACAGCAACCAGCCCCGACACAGGAGGCCAGAGGGTTTGTCAGAGCCACAGGGTGGAAACTCCAGCAGAGGGTTCTGAAAGCAGGTTGTACTTCATTCTTGCTGAGCGAGTGCACACGTGTGTGTGTGTGTGTGTGTGTGTGTGTGTGTGTGTGTGTGCAGAGTCCCCGGCTCTGTGTTTTTATTGCACTTTCCTGCTGGGCTTCCAGCTGCCCCGCCAGTTCCGGGGAGGGCCCTGGGCCAGAGGCTGTCCGTCCCCCTCCTTCATAAAGTCCTGGCCTTGGGACTCCCTGCACAGCTGCCCAGTCTGCGAGACGGGACAGCCCTGTCCCACCCACTCTTTCCTGGGCCGGGCCGATCCAGCTGCTCCTGCCCGCAGCTCCTACCATGGGAGGCCGCATCTTTCTCGGTAAGAACTTCGGGGGCCCTGCTGGGAGGGGCAGGGAAGGTCCCTTGGGATCCCATGGCTGCGTCTGAGAAACGGGAGGTGCTGCCGGTAGCTGTGGAGCTTGTGATGGAGGAAGCCACATGGTCAGACAGGCACTCGGGGGCCCATGGGGAGAGGGCCAGGCTGGCACTCGGGGGCCCATGGGGAGAGGGGCTGCTGGTCCTTGGCACTGCCACACCCCGGCAGGAACGCCAGGGTGCTCTCAGAGTCTGCTCCCCTGCCTGGAGGGATCCTCAAGCTTTCTACAGGAGCCAATTTGGCATCTGCTCCCTAAGAGGGGAAACTGAGGCACGGGGGAAGGAAAGGGGCAAAAAGTGAATGCTGGGACCTGGAGCACCACTGCTCTTAGCACAGTGCATAGAAGGACACGGGTGAGGGTGGGGAAGCCAGAGGCCAGGACTTCTCCAAACCAGGGTACCTCTCACAGTCTCAGCAGCAGGGGCAGCCCAGAGACCCCAGTTCTTGCTCCCCGCGGACCTGGCTGGGGCTCAGCAGCAGGTGGAAGGGACTTCAGCGGCTGTGGGTTTGAATTTGACTTTGACTGTGACTTCCCCTGACTCCCTTTCCCGCCCCACCCAAGGTGACTGTAACGGTTATCAGGTCAGCTGGTTGCCTCAGCAACGGGGCAACAAAGAGAGTGAAGAAATGACATTTGGGGCAAAAAACAGAACTTCCCGGACCACAGGGACGCAGCTCTCCTGGGCCAGCCCCAAGTGGCAGGTGTCAGCCCAGCACCCACTCTGGGCTCAAGAGAGAGAGAGATAAGAGCCCATCTTGGGGTTCTTGGGGACAAGAACCAGCTTCCCGGGGATTCCCTGCCCTGACTGTCTGTGTCACCCGGGCCAAGTCACAGAGGCTCTGCGCCTAACAGAGGCTCTGTGTAAGGTGGAGCACAGCCTGTCTCCACGTAAGAATGTTTTCAGGGTTGAGTTAGGATGCACACCGTTCCTGGTTCACAGTGAGAAGCCGGTGGACGGCATTGCAATATTGTTGGCCAGGCATGGTGGCTCACACCTGCAATCCCAGCACTGAGAGGCCAAGGCAGGTGGGTCTCTTGAGCCCAGGGGTTGGAGCAACACAGCAAGATGTCTCTACAAAAAAAAAAAAAAAAATTTTTTTTTTGAGATGGAGTCTCGCTCTCTTGGCTCAGTGCAACCTCTGCCTCCCGTGTTCAAGTGATTCTCCTACCTCAGCCTCCCGAGTAACTGGGACTACAGGCACGCACCACCACGCCCTGCTCATTTTTGTATTTTTAGTAGAGACAGGGTTTCACCATGTTGGCCAGGATGGTCTCGATCTCTTGACCTCGTGATCAACCCGCCTCGGCCTCCCAGAGTGCTTGGATTACAGGAGTGAGCCATCGCGCCTGGCCAAAAAAATTTTTTTTTTTGAGACGGAGTTTCGCTGTTGTTACCCAGACTGGAGTGCAATGGCACGGTCTCGGCTCACTGCAACCTCTGCCTTCTGGGTTCAAGCAATTCTCCTGCCTCAGCCTCCTGAGTAGCTGGGACTACAGGCGCCCACCACCATGCCCAGCTAATTTTTGTATTTTTAGTAGAGACGGGGTTTCACCATGTTGACTGGGATGTTCTCTTGACCTTGCGATCCACCCGCCTTGGCCTCCCAAAGTGCTGGGATTATAAGCGTGAGCCACCGCGCCCGGCCAAAATATTTTTTTTTTAATTAGTGGTACGTGCCTGTAGTCCTCGCTGCTCTGGGCTGAGGTGGAAGGATCTCTTGAGCCCAGGAGGTTGAGGCTGCAGTGAACTGTCTTTGCACCACTGCACTCCTGCCTGGGTGACAGAGCAAGATCTTATCTCGAAAAATAAATAAATAATAAGGCTGGGCAAGGTGGCTCATGCCTGTAATCCCAGCACTTTGGGAGGCTGAGGCGGGCAGATTGGTTGGGGCCAGGAGTTCAAGACCAGCATGGCCAACATGGTGAAACACTGTCTCTATTAAAAACAAAAATTAGGCCAGGCACAGTGGCTCATGCCTGTAATCCCAGCAGTTTGGGAGGCCGAGGCAGGCAGATTGGTTGAAGCCAGGAGTTCAAGACCAGCATGGCCAACATAGTGAAACCCCATCTCTACTAAAATCAAAACCTAGCCGGGCATGGTAGCCTGTTCCTGTAGTCCCAGCTACACAGGAGGCCGAGGCAGGAGAATCGCTTGAACCTGGGAGACCGAGGTTGCAGTGAGCCGAGATTGCGCCACGGTACTCTAGCCTGGGGGACAGCGAGACCCTGTGTCAAAATAAATGAATAAACAATAAATTATGATGATTATTAAATTCTGGTAAGACCCGGGTGGGTTTGGGGAATCATCTGGAGGTCCTTAGCAGGAAGCCTAAAGAAGGCGTGACTGCCCCGCTCCCCCACCCCCACCCCAGGGTCTCTCCGCAGGAAACTCACTACTCAGGGCTCCACCCAGAGAATGCGAACCAGATGGAACTCAACCCAGAACAGCAGCTCCTCTCCTGGCTTCTGTTTGGGCCACTTCCAAGGCCCCAGATGGAGGCAGCCAGGCCCTGTCGCCTCAGTGTGGGGGTGGGGAACCCAGCTCAGCCCATGCAGATGGGAGAAGCACAAAAGAACCCTGTCTGGGGACACAGGGACCTCAGTCCCTCCATTCCTCCTTCCCCAGCCTCTTCCGGTCACTGGATTCTTCCTGATCTTTTTCTGGGCTCCAAGCCTCAGTTTCTCTATCTGTAGAATGGGTGTCAACACAGCCCCTGCCTCCTAGAGCGGATTTGAGCTTTAACGGAGTTACCTGGGGCTTTGGGAGTTGGAGACGAATCTGCCTAGATCAGTCCTGCCAGGGAAGCTCATTTCATGGTCTGATCTGCAAAGAGGAACTGGGTCCTGGCCGAGGGAGGAACTAGCCAAGCCCCGTGGCCAGACAGGAGGAAGAGGGAAAGCCTGACGCCGGCTGAGGAGGGGACACAGGCTTGGGCTGGGGTGTCGGCCTCGGTTTAACCCAGCTGGAAGGAGCGTGGAGGTGGGAGTGGGGTTCTCTGCCTTCCACCCACCTAAGGGGTTGTACATTTGGACACGGGGGCTAAGTGGTCCGGGCACCTCCAATCTGCACCCCAGACACCCCCTCCGAAGCAGTGCTCACAACCCACCCCAGAATTCCCCTGGGAGCCCCCTCCAGGGTTGAATTGGGGCGGATGAGTGGTGAGTCATTCCTTCCCTTAGGCCCAGGAAGTGACTCATGCCCAGCCGTTGTCCTGGTCCCCATCCCTCTGCCCAACAACCCCCTTCAGGTCTCCCTGGATTATTGAGGTCCCCAGTATTTACAGATCGGCAGGGACTGGACGTCCCCTCCCCGCCCTCCCCAAGCCCCACCTGCCACTCAGATCCCAACGCCCTCCCATCCCCCACTTCCCTTGTTTCCATCCACCCTCCTTTCTCATGCTTCTCTCTCTGCCTCACTGTTTCTCTCTCTGCCTCACTGTCTCTCTCTGCCTCACTGTCTCTCTCTCTGCCTCACTCTCTCTGCCTCACTGTTTCTCTCTGCCTCACTGTTTCTCTCTGCCTCACTGTCTCTCTCTGCCTCACTGTCTCTCTCTCTGCCTATCTCTCTCTGACCCACTGTTTCTCTCTCTGCCTCACTGTCTCTCTCTCTGCCTATCTCTCTCTGACCCACTGTTTCTCTCTCTGCCTCGCTCTCTCTCTGCCTCACTGTCTCTCTCTCTGCCTCACTGTCTCTCTGCCTCACTGTCTCTCTCTCTGCCTCACTGTTTCTCTCTGCCTCGCTGTCTCTCTCTGCCTCACTGTCTCTCTCTCTGCCTCACAGTTTCTCTCTCTGCCTCACTGTCTCTCTCTCTGCCTCACTGTCTCTCTCTCTGCCTCACTGTCTCTCTCTCTGCCTCACTGTTTTTCTCTGCCTCGCTGTCTCTCTCTGCCTCACTGTTTCTCTCTGCCTCACTGTCTCTCTCTGCCTTGCTGTCTCTCTCTCTGCCTATCTCTCTCTGACCCACTGTTTCTCTCTCTGCCTCACTGTCTCTCTCTCTGCCTATCTCTCTCTGACCCACTCTTTCTCTCTCTGCCTCGCTCTCTCTCTGCCTCACTGTCTCTCTCTATGCCTCACTGTCTCTCTGCCTCACTGTCTCTCTCTCTGCCTCACTGTTTCTCTCTGCCTCGCTGTCTCTCTCTGCCTCACTGTCTCTCTCTCTGCCTCAGTTTCTCTCTCTGCCTCACTGTCTCTCTCTGCCTCACTGTCTCTCTCTGCCTCACTGTCTCTCTCTGCCTTGCTGTCTCTCTCTCTGCCTCACAGTTTCTCTCTCTGCCTCACTGTCTCTCTCTGTCTCACTGTCTCTCTCTCTGCCTCACTGTCTCTCTCTGCCTCACTGTCTCTCTCTCTGCCTCACAGTTTCTCTCTCTGCCTCACTGTCTCTCTCTGCCTCACTGTTTCTCTCTCTGCCTCAGTGTTTCTCTCTCTGCTTAACTGTCTCTCTCTGCCTCACAGTTTCTCTCTCTGCCTCACTGTCTCTCTCTGCCTCACTGTCTCTCTCTCTGCCTCTGTTCTCTCTGTCCCATCTTCTCCTGTGTTCTCTGCTGCTTTCTGTGGGTCCCTTGTTTCTCTCCACCTCTATCACCATGTAATTTCTGTCTCTTGTCTCTCTATCTCTGTCTCCTTCTCTGTCCTTCCTTCCTTCCTTTAATTTTTTATTATTTATTTATTTATTTTTAAGCGGAGTTTCGCTCTTGTTACCCAGACTGGAGTGCAATGGCATGATCTCGGCTCACCGCAACCTCCGCCTCCTGGGTTCAAGCAATTTTTCTGCCTCAGCCTCCCGAGTAGCTGGGATTACAGGCATGCACCACCATGCCCAGCTAATTTTTGTATTCTTAGTAGAGATGGGGTTTCACCATGTTGACCAGGATGGTCTCGATCTCTTGACCTCGTGATCCACCTGCCTCGGCCTCCCAAAGTGCTGGGATTATAGGCTTGAGCCACCGCGCCCAGCCTTATTTTTTATTTTTTTTGAGACAGAGTGTCCCTCTTGTTGCCCAGGCTGGAGTGCAGTGGTGTGATCTCTGCTCACCGCAACCTCCGCCTCCCAGGTTCAAGTGATTCTCCTGCCTCAGCCTCCTGAGTAGCTGGGATTACAGGCGCCCGCCACCACACCCAGCTAATTTATTTTTGTATTTTTAGTAGAGACAGGGTTTCACCATGTTGGCCAGGCTGGTCTCAAACTCCTGATCTCAGGCGATCCGCCTGCCTCGGCCTCCCGAAGTGCTGGGATTATAGGCATGAGTCACCACACCTGGCCCTCTCTCTCTCTCTCTCTTTCTATTTCTCTCTCTCTGGCTTTGTGTCTTTCTGTCTTTTTCTGTCTCTGCCTGTCTCTCTCTGTCTCTCTCTGTCTCTCTGTGTCTCTCTCTCTAATCTCTATTTTCTCTCCACCTCTGCCTCTTTGTCTCTCTTTCTGGGGAACAGCGAGGAGATCCCTAGGTCCCGGTCTCTAAAGCCCCTGGTGACCTGAGGAGAGTCCCCCAACACACCCTGAGTGCTGGGAACCGCCACTGCACGTGCACCCAACAGGCAGCCATGCGTCTTCCTGTGGGCGGGGCGCCCCAGAATGAAATATTACTGCTGGCTCCCAGGATGGGCCGCCAGGGCTGGTGGCGGTTGTGGGTGCGGTGGGTGTGCTGTGTGTACACCTGTGTCCCTGAGGAAGCCTGCGGGTCCAGAGCATCTTAGAGCCTGGGAGATCCAACACCTTCACTTTGTTTTTTTCTGAGAGGGAATCTCGCTCTGTCTCCCAGGCTGGAGTGCTGTGGCATGATCTCGGCTCGCTGCAACCTCTGCCTCCCGGGTTCAAGCAATTCTCTTGCCTCACCCTCCTGAGTAGCTGGGATAACAGATGCCCACCACCACACCTGGCTAATTTTTTGTATTTTTAGTAGAGACCGGGTTTCACCATATTGGACAGGCTGGTCTCGAACTCCCAACCTCAGGTGATCCACCCGCCTCTGCCTCTCAAAGTGCTGGGATTACAGGCTTGAGCCGCAGCAACCGACCACACCTTCGTTTCTACCTAAAGAAATGTAAACGGCAGTAAATGCTCAGGCACGCCAGACAGCAGTCCAGCAGTTCACTCCCACATGACACTGGGGAGTGGGCGCCATCATCATCCCCATTCTACAGAAGGGGAAACTGAGGCAGAGAGGCCCACGGTCTGGGATTTGAACTGGGGTAGCCTGTCTCCAGTCGGTTTCCTTAGCCGCTCCCCACACACCCCCCAGGTCAGAAAAGCAGCAGCTGGCGCTGAGAACCACCCCCAGGCTCAAGGCCCTTCCCTACTCCTCAGTTCCTGAAATCCCATCCCCAAGCCGAGCTCAGGAGGCTGAGGCAGGAGGATCACTTGAGGTCAGGAGTTCAAAATCAGCCTGAGCAGCAGAGCAAGACTCTGTCTCTAAAATAATTTTTAAGATTATTTTTAATTCGGTGACTGAGGTCTGTAATCCCAGCACTTTCAGAGGCTGAGGCGGGTGGATCACCTGAGGTCAGGAGTTGGAGACCAGCCTGGCCAACATGGAGAAACCCCATCTCTACTGAAAAATTACAAAATTTAGCTGGGCGTGGTGGCTAAAGACTAGTCCCAGCTACTCGGGAGGCTGAGGCAGGAGAATCGCCTGAACCCAGGAGGTGGAGGCTTCAGTGAGCCAAGACTGCACCACTGCACTCCAGTGACAAAGTGAGACTCCGTCTCAAAAAATAAACAAATAAAGCTGGGTGCAGTGGCTCACGCCTGTAATCCCAGCACTTTGGGGGGCCGAGGCGGGTGGATCACGAGGTCAAGAGATCGAGACCATCCTGGTCAACATGGTGAAACCCCGTCTCTACTAAAAATACAAAAAAATTAGCTGGGCACGGTGGTGCGTGCCTGTAATCCCAGCTGCTCAGGAGGCTGAGGCAGGAGAATTGCCTGAACCCAGGAGGCGGAGGTTGTGGTCAGCTGAGATCGCGCCATTGCACTCCAGCCTGGGTAACAAGAGCGAAACTCTGTTTCAAAAATAAATAAATAAATAATAAAAAATAAAGTATTTTAAAATTTTTGAGCCAGTAGCCATGGCTCACGCCTGTAATCCCAGAACTTTGGGAGGCTGAGGTGGGCGAATCACCCGAGGTCAAGAGTTCGAGACCAGCCTGGGCAATGTGGTAAAACTCTGTCTCTACTAAAAATACAAAAAATTAGCTGGACATGGTGGTGGGCTCCTGTAATCCCAGGTACTTGGGAAGCTGAGGCAGGAAAATTGCTTGAAACCAGGAGGTAGATATTGCAGTGAGCTGAGATCAAAGTATTTCACTTGCCTGGGCAAAAAAGCCAGATTCTGGAAAGAAAGAAAGAGAGAAAAAGAGAGAGAGAGAGAGGGAGAGAGGGAGGGAGGGAGGGAGAGAGGGAGGAAGGAAGGAAGGAAGGAAGGGAGGGAGGGAGGGAGGGAGGGAGGGAGGGAGGGAGAAAATTCAAAATATGGTGGTGCACACTTGTGGTCCCTGGTACTCGGGAGGCTAAGGCAGGAGGATCACTTAAGCCTAGGAATTGGAGGCTGCAGTGAGCTGTGATTGCACCACTGCACTCCAGCCTTGGTGACCGAGCGAGACCCTGTGTCCAAAACAAAAACAAAAAATGCACCCCCATGGGGACAGGATGACAGACTCTCTGGCTTGAGCACCCGAGTTGGATGTGATATCTGCTCATTCTGTTTGAACGACTGACCAGGAACTCAGTCTGAGATGGGTCAGCATCCTCCTCCCCCAAAATGCACCCTCTTCACCCTCCTTTCCCAGCTCTGGGGTCCCCTCTGATCCCCTTTCCTTTCTCTGTTGCAGCATTCTGTGTCTGGCTGACTCTGCTGGGAGCTGAAACCCAGACCACCAAGGGTGAGTCTGCTGGGAGCAGACAGCACAGTCCACAGCCAGAGCCCAGGGAGGGCCCTGGACCCCCACCCAGCCCCTTTCAGCCCAGAGAAAGAGAGGCCTTGGGCACAGGAACCTCAGTGCTCTCCCTGTCTCCCCCAGGGCCCCTTTTGTGGCTCCCATTGCCCCTCACCTTCTGACCACGCTCTCTGCTCCTGCAGGCTGTGCCCATTGGTGCCCTCAGAACTCTACATGTGTCAATGACACCGCCTGTCGCTGCGATCCAGGGTTCGCCACTTTATCTTCAGCTGAGATCTTCACCAGCCGCACGGAGACGTGTGATGGTACAGAAGCTTGGGGGCAGCGCAGGGCACTCCGAGATTATGAGGCATTGCCCAGTGCCAGCAGGAGCCAGAGGTTGTTATTAGGGGCCTCAGCCTCACCTTCCAGATGATCATCATGGGCAGAGAAAGGAGAAAGAGGGCAGGCGCGGTGGCTCACACCTGTAATTCCAGCACTTTGGGAGGCCGAGGTGGGCAGATCACCTGAGGTCTGGAGTTCGAGACCAGCCTGGCCAACATGGGTGAACCCCATCTCTATACTAAAACACAAAAAATTAACCGGGTGTGGTCTCGATTGCCTGTAATCCCAGCTACTTGGGAGGCTGAGGCAGAAGAATCCCTTGAATCTGGGAGGTGGAGGTTGCAGTGAGTGAGATCATGCCACTGCACTCCAGCCTGGGTGACAAGAGCGAGACTCTGTCTCAAAAAAGAGAGAAAGACAGAAAGAAAAGAGAAGAAAAGAAAAAGAGAGGGAAGGAGGGAAAGAAAGAGAAAAGGAAGAAAGGGAGAGGGAGAGGAAGGGAGGGAAGGAAGAAGGGAGGGAGGGGAGGAGGGAGGGAAGGGAGGAGGGAGGGAGGGAGAAAAGAAAGAAAGGAGGGAGGGAGGGAGGGAGGGAGGGAAAGATGGATGAGAAGTAAGAAGTTAATAGGCATCACTTCCTGGAAAGACAGAAGCTGGGTGCTCAGGAATCTCAGGTCTGTGCCTTGGTTTACCCTTAAGACTGGGGAGAAGGTACATTCTGGCCATGTTTTCTTCTTCCTTATTTTTCTTTCTTTTTTTTGAGTCGGAGTCTCACCCTGTCACCCAGGCTGGAGTGCAGTGGCCCGATCTCATTTCCCTGCAACCTCTACCTCCCAGGTTCAAGCAATTCTCCTGTCTCAGTCTCCTGAGTAGCTGGGATTACAGGCATCCACCACCACGCCTGGCTAATTTTTGTATTTTTAGTAGAGATCGGGTTTCGCCATGTTGGCCATGCTGGTCTCGAACTCCTGACCTCTGATGATCTGCTGGCCTTGGCCTCAAAAAATGCTGGGAGTACAGGTGTGAGCCACCTCGCCTAGCTGTGATGGGGTTTAATTTTCTACAAAAAGACTGAGGAGGGGGATGTGGAGCTTCCTGCCCATCCCCCACCTCAGCGCTGTCTACCGTGTCCAAATCTAGGATGCCAGCCAGAGAACTGAGATCAAGTGTGGTCTTCAGGAATGGCTTGCTCCAGCTGCAGCACAGTCTGTGCAATGCAACTTCAGATTCTTTCCACAAGATATGAAGAAGCAGGCCCCATGTTGGGGAGTAAGGACAGGGGCCTCTGCCCTGAAGGAACTCACATCTTTGGGAGGTGACTCCCTGTCCTGTTGTGTTCCAGACATAAACGAGTGTGTGTCACCATTCAAACCATCATGCGGAAAATTCTCGGACTGCGTGAATACGGAGGGAAGCTACTACTGCGTGTGCAGCCGGGGATATGAACCTGCTTCTGAGACAAAAATATTCATGAATGAGAGCCAGAACACGTGTCAAGGTAAGAAATGCCCCATGTCCTCTGACGCTCCATCCATGAGGTTTGGGGTCACCAGAGCCATTCTGGCAGCTCCCAGAGAGCAGGGTCTTCCAGAGTGCAGGGTCAGTGCCTGGGGTCTGAGATGGGACAGGTGTGCATGTACCTGCCCCACCAGCCCAGAGAGGCAGAGTAACGTGAGGATTAGGGGCTGACCCTGGGACCAGCTGCCTGGGCCAAATCCTGATGACCATGTGCGTGACATTGGCCAGGGTACTTATTCAGAAACCACTGCCCACATGTGAGATGTGATAACACTATCACGCTTTTAATCCCAGCGCTTTGAGAGGCTGAGGCAGGAGGATCTCTTCAGGCCAGGAGTTCAAGACCAGGCCAGGCAACATAGCAAGACCCCATTCCTAAAAAGAATATGAATATTGGCGGGTGCAGTGGCTCATGCTCGTAATCCCAGGGCTTTGGGAGGCCAAGGTAGGTAGATTGCTTGAGCATGGGTTTGAGACCAGCCTGGGCAACATGGTGAAACCCCCAAAAATACCAAAAAAAAAATTAGCCAAGTACAGTAGCTGGCGCCTGTAGTCCCGATACTTGGGAGGTTGAGGTGGGAGGATCGCTTGAGCCTGGGAGGTCAAGGCTGCAGTGAGCTGTGATCACACCACTGCACTCCAGCCTGAGTGACAGAGCAAGCAAGATCCTGCCTCTAAAAAAAAAAAAAAAAAAAAAAAATCAAACCAAAGCTTTCTTGGAGGCAGGATTTTTAAATATCAAAAAATTAAAAACATTAAAAAAAGAATTGGCCAGGCGCAGTGGCTCACACCTGTAATCCCAGCACTTTGGGAGGCCAAGGCAGGTGGATCATGAGGTCAGGAGTTCGAGACCAAACTGACCAACATGGTGAAATCCTGTCTCTACTAAAAATACAAAAATTAGCCGGGTGTGGTGTCGCATGCCTGTAACCCCGACCACAGGAAGCTAAGGCAGAAGAATTGCTTGAACCCAGGAGGCAGAAGTTGCAATGAGCCAACATTGTACCACTGTGTGCCAGCCTGGGCGACAGAACGAGACACCGTCTCAGAAAAAAAAAAACAGATAGGTTGGTGCCATGGCTCACACATGTAATCCCAACACTTTGGGAGGCCAAGGTGGGAGGATCACTTCCCTTGAGGCCAGGAGTTCAAGACCAGCCTGGGTAACATATATAGAGAGAGATAGGGGAAGAAAGAGTCCTTATCTTTTACCTGTTTTTGTTTGTTTGTTTTTGAGACGGAGTCTCACTGTCACCCAGGCTGGAATGCAGTAGTGCAATCTCAGTTCACTGCAACCTCCGCCTCCTGGTTCAAGCTATGCTCATGCCTCAGCCTCTTAAGCAGCTGGGATTACAGGCATGAGCCACCATGCCCGAGTCCTTATCTTTTAAAGATAAAAACAAAAGCAGCTTTGACCTTTGTTAAACTTATGACCTTGGAGAAGTTACTTTATCCTCCCTGCACCTCAGTTTGCCCATCTATAAAAGGAGACTAATGGCATTTATCTCGTAGAGTTGCTGAGAACGTAAATTCTATTAGAAAAGCACTTAACAGGCCAGGCGCATTGGCTCATACCTGTAATCCCAGTACTCTGGGAGGCTGAGTCAGGTGGATCATCTGATGTCAGGAGTTTGAGACGAGCCTGGGAAACATGGTGAAATCCCGTCTCTACAAAAAATACAAAAGTTAGCTGGAGGTGGTGGCACATGCCTGTAGTCCCAGCTACTTGGGAGGCTGAGGCACAAGAATCACTTGAACCCAGGAGGCGGAGTTGCAGTGAACTGAGATTGTGCCACTGCACTCCAGCTCAGGTGACAGAGCGAGACTCCGTCTCAATTAAAGAAAAAACACGTAGCAGCCCCTGGCTTGCAGAACATACTCTTTCTGCGATGACTGTTGGGTTTTTATCGTAATTCTGACCTGATGCGGCCCCAGCATGGGTTTCCCTAGGGTGCGAGGATGAGAGAGCAAATGCGAGGCTGCAACCCTGCACAGAGGCGCGGAGCCTTTGCTATGGTCTTGCTTGAGGTACCAGCTCAGGCCAAGAGAAACGGGGACTCCAGGCTTTGCCTGTCTTCCAAGGAAGCTGGTCGGGCAGGGGAGGGGCTTCCAAGATCCACTGGGGCAGATAGGAGCCAGCAGTGGGCAGCTGGGGGCCGTGACTCATTCCAAGAGAGGGAGTTAGTGCAGGCTACCATGATCAGGAAGAGGACTGGGGCAGAGCTGGGAGGTGATGAGGCTCAGGACTCAGAAGGTCAGGAGGGCCCCTGCTGTAGAGAGAAGAAAGGGCCCACCACCGGATCCCAGCCCCACCCCTCCTGCCCAGCATTCAGGCAGAGGGACAAAGAGGGAGGTAGGGTGGGGGACAAAGCAGTGATCCGCGTACCTGGGACATGCACCTGTGTGGATCCCAGCAGGAGGCTTCTGCCTGCCACACGGCTAGCCCTGGGAGCCCCTTGCAAGCGGACATTGTGTAGTTCCACATGCACGTGACTTGACCAGAGGACAGAGTCTTCGTGTGAATTGGAAAAAGACTCCCCTCTCCCAGTGGACACATTTGGCACACAGAGTGGACTGATTTTCAGCCCCTGTGTGAATGATTCTCATTGGCCCAATACCTTTGTGCAGTGAGCAACTGGTACAACTGTACTTGGCAATCCGGTCCCCTCCCAAGGTGCCATGACTAGGGGTGCTGCCCACTTGATGCTGTGAGCCCCTTGCATGGGATGGTGGTTATGATTATGGAGGAGGTGTGTTGCTGTGTTAGAAACAGGCCTGAGCTGAGAGACAGAGACTTAGCCAGGCAGCTGGGCAGAGACATGGACAGCAGGGCTGAGGTGTTAGAGAGACCTCCACGGACATCAAGGCAGGTGATGGAGACAGCTGCTGGTTTGGAGTAGGACCTACCACCAGAGGTGAGACGCTCAGAGGGACCTCAGCACTCCAGGTCTCACTACCGCACCAGAGGACACATACACCCAGCATCACAGCCCATGGGGCCTCTGACATCGGGGCCGGAGACCTGGGGCAGCTCCCTCAACTCCTCACCCACTGTCTCCAGGCATCTCAGTGGTGTCCTAGACACCCGATCACCCGTGCTTATCCTAATCCTGAGACTCAGAACCCTCCAGAGGGGGCCACTTCTGGAAGCTGAGAACATCTCCCTGCCCCTCTGGTACCTTATTTGCACAAAACAAAAGGGGGTTGGCACTCAGGATATTTCAGGAGCTCACGACATGGCGTGGCGTGATGCATCCCAGCACAGTATCTGTCCTCTTCACCATCGCGGTGGACTGCCAAGATGAAACTTGCCGCCACGGCTCACACAGGCTCAGCCACACCGGGAACCCCTTGGACCCCCACCCCTATCATAATGAACCCCAAAACCCTGTCCAGAGGGAATCTCAAGGACAGGACAACCTTGCCTGAAGAAGATGTCTCCTGATGGTTTTCCTGGCCGTTTAGCCTGAGTTCATTTCCCCATCCAAGGCTCCACCCCAACTCGCCCTGATAATTTCTGAGCCTGAGGGCACCTCCAATGACCGAGGCTTGGGAGGATGCTGTGGTCAGGGGTGAGCAGGGTGACATCGACCCCACAAATGCACTCAGAGTGCTGGGAGCTGCGACTCATGCCTGTAATTCTAGAACTTTCGGAGGCCAAGGTGGAAGGATCACCTGAGGTCAGGAGTTCGAGACCAGCCTGACCAACATGATGAAACCCTGTTTCTACTAAAAATACAAAAATTAGCTGGGCGAGGTGGCAAGTGACTGTAATCCCAGCTACTCAAGAGGCTGAGGCAGGGAATCGGTTCAGCCCGGGAGGTAGAGGCTGCAGTGAGCCGAGATCGAATTACTGCACTTTAGCCTGGATGACAGAGTGAGAAACCATCTCAAAAAAAAAAAAAAAACAAAAAAAAACTCGAGGGTTGGATGAAGGAAGCAGCTCAAGTCTGGACTAGATGGCAAGAGAGAGTGTCACTGAGGGCCATCGCCCCGGCCTGATCCTCTCCCGAGGTTAGTCCTGGTCTGGACCGCTCAGGGACAGAGATGGAAGCTTGAACCCCATTCAGCAGGCCCCACAGGTTTCCACCCCCGGAGGAATGACAAGGAATGAGAGGACAAATTCATCTGCTACCCCTCACCCATCAGCACCTGCACCCTCTCCAGCCACCAAGCCCTCGCTCACGGCCGGCTCTGCTCAGATGTGGATTCTCACCATCTCCTGCTAGTCCCTTGTCCATAGATCTCTTCCTGGGGATCAGAAAAAAAGCATCTTCATAGACTCAGGCTGCCCAGCTGGACCTCAGCCCCTGCTGTCCACCCCAGCCTGTTGCCCACTGTCCAAGAGGCCCTGGCCTGTCCCGCAGCATCCCTGGCTCTCCCCACCCCTGCTGTTGAGCCGCATGGGGGGGCCCTGGCTCAGGAGGGGTCTTGGTCCCTGCCCATGAAGCTGGGCTCTCAGAGCTTTTGTGGATGAGAGAGCGCCATCCTGTTAGGGCCTCTGGGATTCTGATAATTCAGCCAGTGAGCTGCCACTCTGGGGGAGTCAGGCCCAGGGCCACCGTTGGGAGCCAAGATGCGTCCTGCCTGGGTACATGACATGTCCCTGCATTTGGTTCTCAGGAAGGCCTCACCCTGGCCTTTGCCCAGAATCCTCAGGCTGGGACACCCTAGCTGGGAGCTGCCCACGAAGGCAGAAGAGAGGGGGAGAACTCAGCTGCTTCCAGCCACATCTGAACAACAGAGGACCTGGGCCACTGTGCTCACCATGGGACTCCTCTGTGTGGATTGGAAAAGGGAGGAGACAGTGGTGCCTTCCAGATGCTTCCGTTCCAGGAAACGTGGTGGACCCACAGCCCCGAAAGCTGCTCACAGTTACGGGATCTTCACCCTCTCCTTCCTCTTGCAGACGTGGACGAATGTCAGCAGAGCCCAAGGGTCTGTAAAAGCCACAGCACCTGCACCAACACCCTCGGCAGCTACGTCTGCCAGTGCCTGCCTGGCTTTGAGCCCAACCCCAAGGATCTGAAGCTCTGCCAAGGTAGAGGCCCTGGGAGAAGGCTGTGAGGCTGGACAGGAGCTGGGATGGAACCAAAGCAGGCCAAGGAGGAGGGAGAAGATCCGCAGGTTCCCATGAACCCAAGAACCTGCTAAGCCCCTGCCTAAGCATTCACCACCCAGGAAGGTCCCGCCACAGCAGGGAGGTGGCAGGACTTTCGGGGCCTGGAGTGCCCTTGTGGGACCCCCAGACTCCGCCCCTTCCTCACCTATCACATGCAAGTGGAAGAAGGTATCACTGCCAGTTCTAAGAAAAAGACCGCCACCATAGTGAGGGAGGGAGCAGATGAGAGATTTTAGCTTTTAGTCATGGAAGTCCGGCTCTCGTGACTCAGTTTCCCCTTTGGTTTCAGCTCCTATAAACTGGGGACCATGGTCTCTGCTGTGCCCTTCTTGTAGGGAGACCATCATAAATGCTTTGAAGGTGAAGTTGAAGGTCACCAAGTGGCGGCACTTGTAATAATGATGTTCAGTTTGGGGCAATGAAAAGACAGGGAGTGGGTACAGTGAGTGGAGGGCAGGCCTGGGCTGGTCAGGGACAGGGTTTGACCCTCTGACTTTGTCCTCAGATGTGAACGAGTGCACCTCCGGGAAAAACCCATGCCACAACTCCACCCACTGCTTGAACAAAGTGGGCGGCTATCAGTGCCTCTGCCGCCCGGGCTGGCAACCGATCCTGGGGTCGCCCAGTGGCCCAAACAATACCATCTGTGAAGGTCGAGAGCTCAGATCCCACATTCCCAAAGACCCACAAACATCTGATCACATGTTCCACGCGCCCACACAAACTGAGCAGAATGAATGCTGGAGGCACCCGGCTGTGCCAGGCGTTCATTCTTCTGAGACTAGATGAGAAAAGAACAGGGGTCCTGGAGAAGGAGCTGGGGTACTGAGGGGGAGGCTCAGGGGGACCCCAGGCAGCAGCTGATGACTCCCTGGGAGGAAGGCATTTCACTGTTTTCATAACCTGCACATCTGCACAGGGCCCACCTGCTGCACCCAGGTCTCTCCATGCTTCCATAACCCACCATCCACCACTCCAAGGCGGGCACTAATGCCGGGAATGAGGTGGGGGTGCGGACAGGAGACAGGACCCTATCCAGGCTGGGACAGGGCCTGACCCCCTCCTGTGTCCTCAGATGTGGACGAGTGCCGCTCCGGGCAGCATCAGTGTGACAACTCCACCATCTGCTTCAACACCGTGGGTTCATATAACTGCCGCTGCGGCCCAGGCTGGAAGCCCAAACAGGGAATCCGGAATAACCAGAAGGATACTGTCTGCGAAGGTAAGACCCAACCCTAGAAGCTCCCCAACCCCGAGCACACAAACAGACACTGTCCCACCTAGTGAGCCGCTTGTCTTGTTCCCTACAGACACGACTTTCCCCACGTGGACCCTGCCCCCTGGAGTCCACAGCCAGGTGAGTGGCCCCCGCAGGGACCAGGGTGTGGGGACTCCATCCACAGCCTCGTCCGAAACTTCCCACCCACCGTCAAAGCTCTCTGACCCCCGCATCTCCCCTCTCTGCAGACGCTTTCTCGCTTCTTCAACAAAGTCCAGGATCTGAACAGAAACTCCAAGCTGAGCTCAGCCAAGGACACCATCCAGGTAAGGGCAGGACCTCCCCTAGGGTATAAGCAGCTGGGGGAGGCTGGGCATGGTGGCTCATGCCTGTAATCTCAGCACTTTGGGAGGCTGAGGCGGGCACATCAAGGTCAGGAGATTGAGATCATTCGGGTTAACGCAGTGAAATCTCATCTCTACTAAATATACAAAAAATTAGCCGGGCATGGTGGTGCGCGCCTATAGTCCCAGCTACTCAGGAGGCTGAGGCAGGGGAATTGCTTGAACCCAGGAGGCAGAGGTTGCAGAGCAAAACTCTGTCTTAAAAAAAAAAAAAAAAAAAGCAGGGGGAGGCTTCAACCCAAGCAGGGGCCTCTAGTCAGACACACACATTTGCACACACATTCACATAACATATACACACCACACACAGTATGTACACAAACATATATACACTCAGAAACGAGAAGACACACACACACACCCCGGGTATAATGGCAACAGAGTGCAGCACTTAAGAACCTGGAGTTGGACCACAAGAGTTCAAATCCCCCCATTGCCACTTCTTGCTGTGTGACCTCAAGCAAGTGACTTGCCCTCTCTGGGCCTCAGTTTCCTCATCTGCTTTTGGGCTGTGGTTTCTTTTTCTTTGTGTTTGTTTGCTTGCTTGCTTTTAAAGACAGGGTCTTGCTCTGTTGCCCAGTCTGGAGGGCAGTGACGGGACTGTGGCTCACTGCAGCCTCGATCTCTCAGGCTCAAGTGATCCTCCCACCTCAGCCTCCTGAGTAGCTGGGATAAAGGCATGTATCACTATTCCTGGCTAATTTATTGATAATTAATTTGCTGGGCACAGTGGCTCACGCCTGTAATCCTAGCACTTTGGGAGGCTGAGGTGGGTGGATCACCTGAGGTCAGGAGTTCCAGGTCACCAGCCTGGTCATCATGGTGAAACCCCATCTTTTAAAAAAATAATAATTAAAAAATAAATAAAAAGATAATTTATTTATAGATGGGGTCCTGTTATGTTGCCCAGGCTGCTCTTGAACTCCTGGGCTTAAGGGATCCTCCTGCCTTGGCCTCCCAAAGTGCTGGGGTCACAGGCATGAGCCACTGTGCCTGACCAGTTTCCTCATCTGCAACACAGGCATGAAAATGGTGCTTCCTTCATACAGTCAGTGTGAAGGGTAAATAAACTCGTAGAAGTAAGGCTCAGAGAACAGTGCCTGACGCATGGTAAGCCTTATACAAGTTTGCCCGGCCGGACGCCATGGCTAACGCCTGTAATCCCAGCACTTTGGGAGGCTGAGGTGGGCAGATCACGAGGTCAGGAGTTTGAGACCAGCCTGGCCAACATGGCGAATTCCCATCTCTCCTAAAAATACAAAAATTGGCTGGGTGTGGTGATGTATGCCTGTAATCCCAGCTACTCAGGAGGCTGAGGCAGGATAATTGCTTGATCCCAGGAGGCAGAGGTTACAGTGAGCCAAGATCGTGCCACTACACTCCAGCCTGGTGACAGAATGGGACTCTGTCTCAAAAGAAAAAAAAAAAAAGGTTGGGCTCGGTGGCTCACGTCTATAATCCCAGCACTTTGGGAGGCCGAGGCGGGTGGATCATGAGGTCAAGAGATCGAGACCATCCTGGTCAACAAGGTGAAACCCCGTCTCTACTAAAAATACAAAAATTAGCTGGGCATGGTGGTACACGCCTGTAGTCCCAGCTACTCGGGAGGCTGAGGCAGGAGAATTGCTTGAATGCAGGAGGTGGAGGTTGCGGTGAGCCGAGATCATGCCATTGCACTCCAGTCTCCGTAACAAGAGCGAAACTCCGTCTAAAAAAAAAAAAAAAAAATATCTGGGCATGGTGGCTCACGCCTGTAATCCAAGCACTTTGGAGGCCAAGGCAGGTGGATCACCTGAGGTTGGGAGTTCAAGACCAGCCTGACTAACATGGTGAAACCCCGTCTTATAACAAAACAAAACAAAAAATTTAGACAGGTGTGGTGGTAGGCACCTGTAGTCCCAACTACTCAGGAGGTTGAGGCAGGAGAATTACTTGAACCCAGGGAGGGGGAGGTGGCAGTGATCCATGATGGTGCCATACACTTCAGCCTGGGAGACAGAGTGAGACTCTGTCTTGGATAAATTAATTAAGATCGCATCAGCTGGGCACGCTGGCGCGTGCCTGTAGTCCCAGCCACTCAGGAGGCTAAGGCTGGAGGATCGCTTGAGCCCAGGAGTTCTGGGCTGTAGTGCGCTATGCCGATCGGCTGTCCGCCCTAAGTTTGGCATCAATGTGGTACCTCCCGGGAGCGGGGCACCACCAGGTTGCGTAAGGAGGGGTGAACCAGCCCAGGTCGGAAACGGAGCAGCTCAAAACTCCTGTGCTGATCAGCAGTGGGATCACACCTGTGAATAGCCACTGCACTCCAGCCTGGGCAACATAGCGAGATCCTGTCTCTTAAAAAAAAGAGAAAAAAGTAACCCAATAGATCCAACATATTCACCACTTTAACATGGAATGATTTTTTTTTTTACCCTGTGATATTTTGTATTCTTTTTCTAAAAATAAGTCTTTGAAATCTGATGTGTATTTTACAATTCAGAGCAGGTTCAAATACATTGCAAGTGTCGGACAGATAGAGTTAGAACAGAGCTGGCCAGGCGCGGTGGCTCACACCTGTAATCCCAGCACTTTGGGAGGCAGAGACGGGTGGGTGACCTGAGGTCGGGAGTTTGAGACCAGCCTGGTCAACTACAGTGAAACTCCATCTCTACTAAAAGTAGAAAAATTAGCAGGGTGTGGTGCCAGGCACCTGTAATTCTCAGCTACTTGGGAGGCTGAGGCAGGAGAATTGCTTCAATCTGGGAGGCGGAGGTTGCAGTAACATGAGATTGCGCCATTGCACTCCAGCCTGGGTGACAAGAGTAAAACTCTGTCTTAACATAAATGAATAACAAAAACTAGCCAGATGTGGTGGCATGCTCCGGTAGTTCCAGCTACTCAGAAGGCTGAGGTGGGAGGATTGCTTGCATCTGAGAAGCGGAGGTTGCAGTGAGCTATGATCATGCCACTGCACTCCAGCCTGAAGGACAGTGAGACCCTGTCTCAAAAAAAAAAAAATAAAGGAAAAAAGGGCCAGGCTAGGTGATATAGACTCCCTTTAAAAAAAAAAAATACCATGTGGCTGGGTGTGGTGGTTCACACCTGTAATCCCAGCACTTTGGGAGGCCAAGGCGGGTGGATCACTGGAGGCCAGGATTTCAAGACCATCCTGGCTAACATGGTAAAATCCCATCTCTACTAAAAATACAAAAAAGTAGCCAGGCATGGTGGTACCCGCCTGTAGTCCCAGCTACTCTGGAGGCTGAGGCAGGAGAATGGCTTGAACCCAGGAGGCAGAGGTTGCAGTGAGCCAAGATCGCGCCACCACACTCCAGCCTGGGCGTCAGAGCAAGACTTTATCTCAGAAAAAAAAGAAAGAAAAAAGAACAGAAAGACAAAACAGCATGGCAGGCAGCCTGTGCCTGAGCAGTGGTAAGCACTGAGACTCCTACATGTGTGCAGGCACACACTCAATCCGGCACACACTCAATCCGGCACACACTCAATCCGGCACACACACAATCCGGCACACACACAATCCGGCATACACTCAATCCGGCATACACTCAATCAGGCACACACTCAATCCGGCACACACTCAATCCGGCACACACTCAATCAGGCATACACTCAATCCGGCATACACTCAATCCGGCACACACTCAATCCGGCACACACACAATCCGGCACACACACAATCCGGCATACACTCAATCCGGCATACACTCAATCAGGCACACACTCAATCCGGCACACACTCAATCCGGCACACACTCAATCCGGCACACACTCAATCCGGCACACACACAATCAGGCACACACTCAATCCGGCATACACTCAATCCGGCACACACTCAATCCGGCACACACTCAATCCGGCATACACTCAATCAGGCACACACTCAATCAGGCACTCAATCCGGCACACACTCAATCCGGCACACACTCAATCAGGCACTCAATCCGGCACACACTCAATCCGGCATACACTCAATCAGGCACACACTCAATCCGGCATACACTCAATCCGGCATACACTCAATCCGGCACACACTCAATCCGGCATACACTCAATCCGGCACACACTCAATCAGGCACACACTCAATCCGGCACACACACAATCAGGCACACACACAATCAGGCACACACTCAATCCGGCACACACTCAATCCGGCACACACTCAATCCGGCACACACTCAATCCGGCACACACTCAATCAGGCACACACTCAATCAGGCACACACACAATCAGGCACACACACAATCAGGCACACACTCAATCCGGCACACACTCAATCCGGCACACACTCAATCCGGCACACACTCAATCCGGCACACACACAATCAGGCACACACTCAATCCGGCATACACTCAATCCGGCACACACTCAATCCGGCACACACTCAATCCGGCATACACTCAATCAGGCACACACTCAATCAGGCACTCAATCCGGCACACACTCAATCCGGCACACACTCAATCAGGCACTCAATCCGGCACACACTCAATCCGGCATACACTCAATCAGGCACACACTCAATCCGGCATACACTCAATCCGGCATACACTCAATCCGGCATACACTCAATCCGGCACACACTCAATCCGGCATACACTCAATCCGGCACACACTCAATCAGGCACACACTCAATCCGGCACACACACAATCAGGCACACACACAATCAGGCACACACTCAATCCGGCACACACTCAATCCGGCATACACTCAATCCGGCACATACTCAATCAGGCACACACTCAATCAGGCACACACACAATCAGGCACACACACAATCAGGCACACACTCAATCCGGCATACACTCAATCTGGCACACACTCAATCCGGCACACACTCAATCCGGCACACACTCAATCAGGCACACACTCAATCCGGCACACACTCAATCCGGCACACACTCAATCCGGCATACACTCAATCCGGCACACACTCAATCCGGCACACACTCAATCCGGTACACACTCAATCCGGCATACACTCAATCAGGCACACACTCAATCAGGCACACACTCAATCCGGCATACACTCAATCCGGCACACACTCAATCAGGCACACACACAATCAGGCATACACTCAATCCGGCATACACTCAATCAGGAATACACTCAATCCGGCACACAATCCGGCACACACTCAATCCGGCATACACTCAATCAGGCACACACTCAATCCGGCACACACTCAATCCGGCACACACTCAATCCGGCATACACTCAATCCGGCATACACTCAATCAGGCACACACTCAATCCGGCACACACTCAATCAGGCACACACTCAATCCGGCATACACTCAATCAGGCACACACTCAATCCGGCATACACTCAATCCGGCATACACTCAATCCGGCATACACTCAATCCGGCACACACTCAATCCGGCACACACTCAATCAGGCACACACTCAATCAGGCACACACTCAATCCGGCATACACTCAATCAGGCACACACACAATCCGGCACACACACAATCCGGCACACACTCAATCCGGCACACACTCAATCAGGCACACACACAATCCGGCACACACACAATCCGGCACACACTCAATCCGGCACACACTCAATCCGGCACACACTCAATCCGGCACACACTCAATCAGGCACACACTCAATCCGGCACACACTCAATCCGGCACACACTCAATCCGGCACACACTCAATCAGGCACACACTCAATCCGGCACACACTCAATCCGGCACACACTCAATCCGGCATACACTCAATCAGGCACACACTCAATCCGGCACACACTCAATCCGGCATACACTCAATCCGGCATACACTCAATCAGGCACACACTCAATCAGGCATATACTCAATCTGCCACTTGTTTTCTGGTTGCTGCGTCATCTCAGTGACTCCCTTGTGCCTGTGGATCTCCAGGATGGTGTGTCCCCTGGTCGGGGGTGAGATCCGGGTCCTTTAGGCAAACCTCGTGGTCCAATGCTCCAGCGATTCTGTCACCCGCCACCCCCTAGAACCTCATCAAATTGGTGGACGAACTGATGGAAGCCCCTGGGGACATAGAGGCCCTGGCCCCACCTGTCCGGCACCTCATAGCCACCCTGCTGCTCTCGAATCTTGAAGACGTCCTGAGGACCCTGGCCAAGACCCTGCCTAAAGGCCCCTTCACCTACCTTTCCCCTTCGAACACAGGTGAGGCCTTGGCCTGCCCTGCCCCAGCCCGGGACCCCGCCTAGTATCTGGGGTCCCCAATGACTGCCCCTCTCCCCTCAGAGCTGACCCTGATGATCCAGGAGCCGGGGGACAAGAACATCACTATGGGTCAGAGCAATGCACGCATGAAGCTGAATTGGGCTGTGGCAGCTGAAGCCGAGAACACTGGTACCAGCAGCCATCCGGAGTGGGAGCCCATGGGAGAGGGATGGAGGAGCTGGGATGGGGCCAGGGGGAGGTTCAGAATATGGAACAACTGCAAATCCCAGCACTTTGGGAGGCCGAGGTGGGTAGAGCACTTAAGATTAGAAATTCTAGACCACCCCAGGCAACATGGTGAAACCCCATCACTACAAAAAATACAAAAATTAGCTGGGCATGGTGGTATGTGCCTATAGTCCCAGCTACTCGGGAGGCTAAGTGGGGAGGATCAATTGATCCCAGGAGGTCAAGGCTGCTATGAGCTGATTGTGCCAAGGAGCTCCAGCCGGGGAGACAGAGTGAGACCTTGTCTTAAAAAAAAAAATTAGGCCAGGCGCGGTGGCTCACGCCTGTTAATCCCAGCACTTTGGGAGGCCAAGGCGGGTGGATCATGAGGTCAAGAGGTTGAGACCATCCTGGTCAACATGGTGAAACCCGTCTCTACTAAAAATACAAAAATTAGCTGGGCATGGTGGCGCGTGCCTGTAATCCCAGCTACCCAGGAGGCTGAGGCAGGAGAATTGCCTGAACCCAGGAGGCGGAGGTTGCAGTGAGCCGAGATCGGGCCATTGCACTCCAGACTGGGTAACAAGAGCAAAACTCTGTCTCAAAAAAAATAATAATAATAAAAATAAAAAGCCAGGCACAGTGGCTCATGCCTGTAATCCCAGCACTTTGGGAGGCCAAGACAGGTGGATCACCTGAGGTCAGGGGTTTGAGACCAGCCTGACCAACATGGTGAAACCCTGTCTCTACTAAAAATATAAAAATTAGCTGGGTACAGTAGCAGGTGCCTATAGTCCCAACTACTCAGGAGGCTGAGGCAGGAGAATCGCTTGAACCCGGGAGGTGGAGGTTGCGGTGGTCCGAGATCGTGCCATGTGCACTCCAGCCTGGGTGACAAGAGGGAGACTGTCTCAAAAAAAAAAAAAAAAAAAGGCCCGGTTCAAAGGCGAGGTAACTTACACCTGTAATCCCAGCACTTTGGAAGGCTGAGGCAGGCAGATCATCTGAGATCAGGAATTCGAGACCAGCCTGGCCAACATGGTGAAGCCCTGTCTTTACTTAAAATGTAAAAATTAGCCAGGTGTGGTGGCACATGCCTGTAATCCCAGCTATTCGGGAGGCTAAGGCAGGAGAATTGCCTGAACTTGGGAGTGGAGGTTGCAATGAGCTGAGATCGTGCCACTGCACTCCAGCCTGGGCGAAAGAGCAAAACTCCATCACACACACACACACACACACACACACACACACACACAGGAACAACTGGAAACTGACCCATTGGGAGGGACTGCTGGCATCATGGTGGTGGATTGGCTGAGCCTGGGTTGGGCCATCTTGGGAGGGAGGATAGAGCATGGGAGGAGGATGGCATGAGTGGGCAGCGAGCTTGTCTGTTCCCCAGGCTCCGCCATGGTGGGAATCCTCTCCATCCGGAACATGACGACATTGCTGGCCAGCGCTTCCTTGGACCTGGATTCCAAGAAGAAAGCCGAGCTAGAAGAGATATACGAAAGCAGTGTCCGTGGCGTTCAACTCACATGCCTCTCAGCCGTCAACTCCGTCTTTCTGAGTCACAACAACACCAAGGAACTCAGCTCCCCCATCCTTTTCGCCTTCTCCCACCTTGAGTCCTCTGGAGCCAAGGTCTCTGCTCACTCTGCTCTTTCCTCAAAGAGAACCCAGGGCCTTTGCACGTGCTGGGCCTCTGCCTGAGAGGCTCTTCCCCCATGTGTTTCTGACCCCATTTGGGCCTTTCCTAACCTCATTACTTTACTTACTTACTTTATTTTATTTTGAGACAGAGTTTCGCTCTTGTTGCCCAGGCTGGAGTGCAATGGTGCGATCTCAGCTCATTACAACCTCCGCCTCCTGAGTAGCTGGGATTACAGGCATGCGCCACCAGGCCCGGCTAATTTTTGTATTTTTAGTAGAGACGAGGTTTCTCCATGTTAGTCAGGCTGGTCTTGAACTCCCGACCTCAGGTGATCCGCCTGCCTTGGCCACTTGGGATTATAGGTGTGAGCAACTGCACCTGGCCTATTTTATTTTATTTCATTTATTTATTTTTAGTATTTTTATTTTTTGAGTTGGGGTCTTAGTCTGTTGCTACACTTGGAGTGCAATGGCACAGTCTCAGCTCACTGCAACCTCTGCCTCCCGGGTTCAGGCGATTCTCCAGCCTCAGCCTCCCAAGTAGCTGGGACTATAGGCACGCGCCACCACACCCAGCTAATTTTTGTATTTTTAGTAGAGATGGGGTTTCACCATACTGGCCAGGATGGTCTTGATCTCTTGACCTTATGATCCTCCCGCTTTGGCCTTCCAAAGTGTTGGGATTACAGGCATGAGCCACCGTGCCCAGCCATCTCTCTCACTCTTATGTCAACCTCACAAGGGTAGGTGCTTGTGTCTGCCCTGTTCACTGCTGTGTCTCCAAACCTGTTACATTCAGTAGGTGCTCGGTAAATGCTCATTAATGAAAAACAGCCCTCTTTTGCTCAGCCAAGCCCAGGACCTAACAGTGAGCTCCAGGCCAACCTCTCTGACCACCCCCATCTGCCCACAGGACGTGACACCCGGGCCACGGCAGGAGCTGATCTGTGCTTTCTGGAAGAGTGACAGCAACAGGGGAGGGCACTGGGCCACTGAGGGCTGCCAGGTGCTGGGCAGCAAGAATGGCAGCACCACCTGCCGATGCAACCACCTGAGCAGCTTTGCCATCCTCATGGCTCATTACGATGTGGAGGTGAGCAGCTAGGGCCATCTTCAAGCACCCACAGGTAACAAGGTCCAGCTGCAACCAGACAGGCAACCAGTTCTCCATGGAGCCCCACCGGTTGCTCAGATACATCTGCAGGGTTGTACAGCCCAGGTGTCCCCATGTCACTCCTCTTGCAGCCTCTTCCCTTGGCCTCTTCTCTGCGACCCTGAAACTATACATTGGGTGCAGCCAGTGGCTCCTTTGCCTATCCATCCTATACCAGTGGTGAGATGTCACTAAAAGCTTCCTGTGTAGAGCATTCCAAGGGAGCACCACTTTCTTTTATTTTTTTTG
The DNA here is from genome assembly GCF_049354715.1 of Callithrix jacchus. NCBI lineage: Eukaryota > Metazoa > Chordata > Mammalia > Primates > Cebidae > Callithrix > Callithrix jacchus. The sequence goes on from NC_133523.1 coordinate 13,187,662, forward strand.
AGACAGAGTCTCACTCTGTCGCCCAGGCTGGAGTGTAGTGAAGGGATCTTAACTCACTGCAAGCCCCACCTCCTGGGTTCAAGTCATTCTCCCGATTCAGCCTCTGAAGTCTGGGAGGCATTACAGGTCTCTGCTGGGATTACAGGCCTGCCACCACCATGCCTGGATAAGTTTTGTATTTTTTTTTTTTCTTTGAAAACGTTTTCTAAGGTTTTGTATTTTTAGTAGAGACCGGGTTTCACCATGTTGTCCAGGCTAGTCTCGAACTCCTGACCTCAGGTGATCTGCCCACCTTGGCCTCCCAAAGTGCTGGGATTACAGGTGTGAGCCACCCAGCCCAGCCTATTTTTTTGAGACAGTCTTGCTCTATCACCCAGGCTGGAGTGCAGTGATGTGATCTTGGCTCACTGCAACCTCTGCCTCCCAGGTTCAAAAAGTTATCCTGCCTCGGCCAGGCGCGGTGGCTCAAGCCTGTAATCCTAGCACTTTGGGAGGCCGAGGCGGGTGGATCACAAGGTCAAGAGATCGAGACCTTCCTGGTCTCGATGGTGAAACCCCGTCTCCACTACAAATGCCAAAAAAAAAAAAATTAGCTGGGCATGGTGGCGTGTGCCTGTAATCTCAGCTACTCAGAAGGCTGAGGCAGGAGAATTGCCTGAACCCAGGAGGCAGAGGTTTCGGTGAGCCGAGATCGCGCCATTGCACTCCAGCCTGGGTAACAAGAGCGAAACTCCGTGTCAAAAAAACAAACAAAATTATCCTGCCTCAGCCTCCGGAGTAGCTGGGATTACAGGCGCACACCACCACGCCTGCTCATTTTAGTATTTTTAGTAGAGATGGGGTTTCAACATGTTGGGCAGGCTGGTCTCAAACTCCTGACCTCAGGTGAGATCCACCTCACCCCTCAAAGTGCTGGGATTACAGGTGTGAGCCACTACTCCCAGCCTGGAGCACCTCTGTTTGTGACTTCAGTAGAATCCATAATTAAGCTGGGCCTTGTCAAAAACTGTATTAACCAGGCAGAGAAGGGGGGCGCCTGTGGTCCAGGCCAAAGGTCCAGCAAGCACAAAAATGTGAAATCCCTAGACTCACCTACCAGCTGCTAAGTGTGGCTAGATGTAGTAGGGACAAGGGAGGAGGTCAGAGAGGCGGGCCTGTCAGAGTGTGGGGGAAAAAGTGGCCAAAAAGAGGCCGGGAAGGCCTCAGGCCCTGAAGGAACCCTGAGCACCCAGTGCTGCTCCTAGGACTGGAAGCTGACCCTGATCACCAGGGTGGGACTGGCGCTGTCACTCTTCTGCCTGCTGCTGTGCATCCTTACCTTCCTGCTGGTGCGGCCCATCCAGGGCTCGCGCACCACCATACACCTGCACCTCTGCATCTGCCTCTTCGTGGGCTCCACCATCTTCCTGGCCGGCATCGAGAACGAAGGCGGCCAGGTGAGGTCCCGTCCCGCTCCCACCTGAGCTCTGGGTCAGGGAGGCCTGGGAGGGGGTTGGTCGGGGAGGCGGGCCCTGGAGGCTTGGGGTTCCGCCCCTGCCCGTGACCTGGCCCCGCCCACCTGGGGGGTCGGGTTGTCTTTTTAAATGGCTCTGTCTTTGAAGCCGCCTGGCCCTGCCCTGAGTCCCAGCTGGCTTCTGTGAGCGTTGTTGGGGGTGGGCCCTGAGAACCTGGCGCTACCCCAGACCCGCCCACTCCCCCGTCGGCTCTGGCCCCATATGCCCCGCCCCTCGCTGACATCGCCCCGCCTCTCCGTCCTCGCCCGGCAGGTGGGGCTGCGTTGCCGCCTGGTGGCCGGGCTCCTGCACTACTGCTTCCTGGCCGCCTTCTGCTGGATGAGCCTCGAAGGCCTGGAGCTCTACTTTCTTGTGGTGCGGGTGTTCCAGGGCCAGGGCCTGAGTACGCGCTGGCTCTGCCTGATCGGCTACGGTGTGCCCCTGCTCATCGTGGGCGTCTCGGCTGCAGTCTACAGCAAGGGCTACGGCCGCCCTAGATAGTGAGTGCAGTGAGGCGGGGCAGGGGAGGGCGGGGTGCCAGGCCCGGGGCTCACAGGCAGTGTCACATACCATGCCCCACTGCCCTGGGTTCTGCTCCTGGCTTCCTGGGGCACTGATGGAACCCCTCCCTTCCGTCCCAGCTGCTGGTTGGACTTTGAGCAGGGCTTCCTCTGGAGCTTCCTGGGGCCTGTGGCATTCATCATTTTGGTAAGTACCCACTCCCCCTTCAAGGGCCAAGGGCCCAGGCCTGGCTGAACCATCTCTCCCACCCTCTAACCCACAATCTGCTCCCTGCCCAGTGCAATGCTGTCATCTTTGTGACCACTGTCTGGAAGCTCACTCAGAAGTTTTCTGAAATCAATCCAGACATGAAGAAATTAAAGCAGGCGAGGTAAGGAGGGGCTGGGAGGACCTGGAGGCGGGGCCAGGACGAGGGACGTGAAGCTGGAGGCGAGGTGGGGGCCCACACTGTAACCCCTCCCCACAGGGTGCTGACCATCACGGCCATCGCGCAGCTCTTCCTGTTGGGCTGCACCTGGGTGTTTGGCCTGTTCATCTTTGACAGTCGGAGCTTGGTGCTTACCTATGTGTTCACCATCCTCAACTGCCTGCAGGGTGCCTTCCTCTACGTGCTGCACTGCCTGCTCAACAAGAAGGTGGGGGCCCGGGCACGGTGGCGCATGCCTGTCATCCTCCCATCTACTTGGGAGGCCGAGGGGGGAGGACTCCTTGAGCCCAGAAGTTCAAGACCAGCCTGGGCAACATAACCAGACCTCATCTTTACAAAAAATTCAAAGATAGACAGGTGCAGTGGTGTATACCAGTAACTTCAGCTTCTCAGAAGGCTGGGACAGGAGGATCACATGGAACCAGCAGTTCCAGGTTGCAGTGAGCTATGATGGCACCACTGCACTCCAGCCTGGGTGACGGGGAGACCCAATCTCAAAAAAAAAACCCACAAAAACACCAATGTGGGGCTGAGGGCAGAGCATGGGAGGGGCCTGCAGGGTCCCAGGGCCTGCTCCTGGCCTGATCGGGTGTCCTGGGCCAGCAGGTTCGGGAGGAGTACCGGAAGTGGGCCTGCCTAGTTGCTGGGGGGAGCAAGTACTCAGAATTCACCTCCAGTACGTCTGGCACCGGCCACAATCAGACACGGGTAAGGGGCTGCGCCTTAGGCGGGTGTGTGGGCAGGAAGATACCAGAGCTGGCTTGGGCCTCACCGGGCTCCTCTCCAGGCCCTCAGGGCATCAGAGTCTGGCATGTGAGGATGCACCGCTCTGGATGGGCCAGCAGCTCCTGTGGCCGAAGCAGCTTTGCACATGAAGACCATCCGTCCTCCCTCCATTCGCCACTCTGCTCCCTCCACCCTCCCTCCTTGAGTCCACATGTGCCACCAGGAGGGAGTGGCAGCTATAGTCTGGCAACAAAGCCCAGGACTCCCAGTGGGGTGGAGTAAGAGCCGCTGGTCCTGCTGCTGGCTGCCTCTCTCCCCCACCTTATGACTCAGGGTGGGGACAGGCTGGCCCGGGGCTTCGGCCTGTTGCCCTGGCACATGTGGCCAGCACTCGGGACAGACTGAGGGCTCTTGTCCCGGCCTAGCCTTTTCCTCTCATGTCTGCTGCAGACTAGGCGCTGGGGCTCAGCTTCCCTCTTAAGCTAAGACTGATGTCAGAGGCCCCACAGCAGGGCCCCTTGGGCCCACTGCCTGAGGCTCACGGTACAGAGGCCTGCCCTCCCTGGCCAGGCTGGAGGTTCTCACTGTTGTGAAGGTTGTGGATGTTGTATAATGTGTTTTTATGTTTAAACCTTTCAATGTTGACACTTAAAATTAAATACATTCATACAGAAGATGGCCTTGACTGCTGGTGGTGACTTAGAGGCCAGGCCCAGGGTGTCTGTGAAAGGCCGAGGCGACCAAGAAACATGGTGTGGGAACCAGGCTTCCATAATACAAGTTTATTCTTACACAATCTATAGCTTTTGAACAGGGGCGTCTGGAAAGAGGAGGTGGAGCTGCATGTGGGAGGCTCCAGGTTGGCGGCTCTGGACTGGCAGGGCACGTGGTGGTTACCGGCTCTGCTCAACTGTAAGACACAGAGGATGCAGTGAGCCAAAGGGCCCAGGGAGGGACCCTCTGCCCTAGACCCCCACCCTGCCCAAGGTACTTACTGTATGTGGAGATGTCAATTTCCTCTGGAAGCTCTGCCACATTAACTTCAAACCGGTCCTGGACGTCATTGAGGATTTTAGCATCATTCTCGTCAGACACAAAAGTGATGGCTAGGCCTTTGGTGCCAAAGCGACCCGCCCGGGCCACCTGTAGGCAGAGGATCAGGGTCAGGCCACAGATGCCTCCTCAGGACTTGAGGAAAAGCAGGGCTGGGGCCCCACCCCACAGCCAGAGGAGAGCAACGCGCCTGTGAGGCCCTCACCCGGTGCAGGTAGGTGTCCGAGTCCTCGGGCATGTCATAGTTAAAGACAATGTTGACTCGCTCAATGTCCATCCCTCGGCCAAACAGATTGGTGGCCACCAGGATCCGCCGCTGGAAATCCTTGAACTGCTGATATCGTGACAGGCTGGGATGCAGGAGAAACAAGTGGAGGCCGTCAGACACTGGGCTCCTGGGTGGCACTCCCTGCAGCCTTGGCGGGCAGCTGGCACTCACCGCTCCTCCTGGGCCATGCCCCGGTGGATGGCGATGGCCGGGAAGTTCTGCTCCACAAGGAGCTGGGCCAGGGCCATGCAGCGCTGCACTGACTTCACGAAGATGATCACCTGGGGAAGAAGGGGCGGTCAGGGCCACACAGTCTCTGCGGCCCAGAGCCCCAGGACGAAGTGATGGAAGCGTCACCTGGTTAAACTCCAGCACGTCCAGGAGGTCGAAGAGCTTCCGGTTCTTCTCGCTGTCTTTGAGTTTGACGTAGTACTGCTGCAGTCCGTGCAGCGTGAGCTTGGTCTCATCATCCACAAACACCTCCATGGGCTGTGTGGGAAGGGAGGTGGGAGGGGCGGGCAGGGATCACCTCTGGGCATCTCACTTGCCCAGAACTTTCCAGTGGGCGACTCCTCTGTGCGACGCTTCCCAGAGGGCCTGCTGCACCGGACCTCAGTAAACATTGCTCTACCAAAAGCTGGACGTAAGCTCTGGTCTGGCTCAGGTGTGGACCAAGCTTGATTCCTAGTTTGACAAGACCGAGGGGAGGGAAGGAGGCTCCGCCGGCTCCCAGCATCCCAGCATCCTCTGTGCCGTGTGGGCGTCCTGGGGCCCCAGGCTCCATGACCCTGGGGAGGGCCGAAGCTGCCATTCTCGCCCTACTCACATCCTGCATGAACTTCCTGCACACAGGCCGGATGTCCTTGCTCAGGGTGGCGCTGAACATCATGCACTGCTTCTCATGTGGCGTCAGGCGGAAGATCTCCTGCACGTCCCGCCGCATGTCTGAGTGGGGAGGGCAAGACGTGGGTGGGCATGAGCATCTGCCAGGCAGGACCCCCACCCCAGACCAGACCCAGACCCCTCCCAACCTGTGCCAGGGAGCCAGTGGCACTGCGACGAGGGCAGAGTGAGCCAAGGGAGGGGCCAGTCCTGGTGCCTGAGGGGCTGGGGATGGCCAATAAACGCAGGCGCGGGAGGAGCTGCAATCCACTTACACGCTGGCGCGGAGCAGCGGTGCCCGTGCGCCTCGAGCCAGGCTTCAGGGAGGGGAGCCTGAGGCAGAGACAGCCGCTGGGGTGAGAGCTGCAGCTGCCTCCCAGGACACAAGCCCATCTCCCACCAGCCCTGTTGGGTCTGAGGCAGGTGGGGCCTAGAACCAACCCAACAGGTAGCTGAAGCCTCAGAGGTACAGGTGTGTGCCTTTACATCCAGGCAGGGACAGGGGTTTGTTTGGGCCCTGTGGTCCCATTCAGCTCAAGCTCAGAAACAGGATATCCCTCTGCCAGTGGCAGAGCTTTCCCTAAGATCACGCATGGGAGCCCCACATGCTGACCACCCACATGACCCACTCGAGCCTTCTGCCTGCTACGGGCCCGCCTAGCCGCTGACTCTCCAGCAGGCGCTGTGAGGGCAGAGGACTCACCCAGCTGCTCCAGCATTTTGTCGCACTCGTCCAGCACAAAGTGCTTCACATTCTTCAGACTGAAGCTTCTGTTCCGCACAAGCGCCAGGATGCGGCCCGGGGTCCCCACCACAACATGGGGACAGCTCTTCTTCAACACTTCTTCATCCTTCTTGATGGAGAGGCCCCCAAAGAACACAGACACCTACAGGGATGAGGAGGAAGTTGCTCCAAGGCCCCGACCTGCACGGCCCCAGCGGCCCCTGAGGGCACCCAATACCTAGTCCCAGCACCTGTAAACAGGCAGTCTCGGGGGGACCAGGGCAGGCCTGAGAGCCTCCCAGGGCTCCACTCAAAGGCAGCCCCAGGCTGGGACCGGCGCAGGCTCCTGGGAGCCATGCATAATTCATCAGGCTTTTAAGGAGCAAAAACCACCGCAAACCTCAAAGGCCGCTACCCCTGCCAAGCTTGGTAAATGCTGGTTGGGCCAGAGCCGAGGCTAACAAAGCTGCAGAGACCAAGAAGCGCCTAGCCTAGTCCAGCCCGAGGGGCTCACCTTGACGCTGGGCATGTACTTGGAGAAGCGCTCATATTCCTTGCTGATCTGAAAGGCCAGCTCCCTTGTGTGGCACATGACCAGGACCATCACCTGGGGCATAGCAGGAAAGAGGGCCTTCAGGCAGTGTCCTTTTCTTGTTTTGAGACAGAGTTTCGCTATTGTTGCCCAAGCTGGAGTGCAATGGTGTCATCGTGGCTCACTGCAACCTCGGCCTCCCATTTTTGAGCGATTCTCCTGTTAGGCAGTATCCTAACCCCTTTCCCACCAGAGTCCACCCCACCAGTCCCCGATACACTGTACCCCACATCATAGGCCATTTGAAGGCACAGTCCAAACGTCTCCCCCCACCACAGCCCTTCCTCAACTCTCACTCCCTACATCCTCCCACAGCTACTGAAACCCCAGCCTCCCAACACCAGGACCCGCAATGAGGAACAGAAAATGGCCTGCATAATGGTTAGATCTGGCCTGCCCAGTGGATGTGGGACCGATTCTCTAAGGACTTCCTGGGCCTTCCTGCCTATGCCACCAGGCACTGGACCACACCACAGCCTCCCACAGCACCTTCATCCTTCAGGATATACTGAGATAACGGGGGCACGTGGGCCAATACAAAGCCCAACGATGTGCACCTGGCATGACTCAGGAGTGAGACTCCAGAATTCACTCGAGTTTTTCCCCCAAGATGGTGGCATACAACAAGACAATGGTCGAAGACAGCCAGGGCATCACAGCAAGGACAGGTGACAGCTGTATTTGGGGCAACCTTAACTTCATAAACACTCTCTAGGTAAGTGGCACAGCAAAACAACAGCCACGTCTCTGGGGCAAGGAGCAAACTGTGGGCGCTTTCCAGTTATTTTGGCCTATTATCAATTTCTGATTTTTGCTATAACTTAGCACTCTTTTAAGAGTCTCACTCTATTGCCTAGGCTAGAGTGCAGTGGCACGATCCGGGCTTACCGCGACCTCCACCTTCCAGGTTCAAATGATTCCCCTGCCTCAGCCTCCCAAGTATCTGGGATTATGGGCACCCACCACCACACGCAGCTAATTTTTGTATTTTTAGTAGAGATGAGGTTTCACCATGTTGGTCAGGCTGGTCTCAAACTCCTGACCTGGTGATCCACCCACCTCAGCCCTGCAAAGTGCTGAGATTACAGGTGTGAGCCACTATGCCCAGCCACTCTTACTATTTTTTGAGATGGAGTCTCCCTGTGTCTCCCAGGCTGGAATGCAGTGGTAAGATCATAGCACACGCAGCCTCAACTTCCTGGGCTCAAGCAATCCCACAGCCTCGGCCTCCCAAAACGCTGGGGAAACAGGTATGAGCCACCACATCCAGCCTATTCTACTACGGCCACCACAGGCAGGGTGGGCCTGGGAAGGGAGGAGGCCACCCACCTGTCCGTTGACGGGCTCGATCTGTTGCAGAGTGGCTAGCACGAAGACTGCCGTCTTGCCCATCCCAGACTTGGCCTGGCACAGGACGTCCATGCCCAGGATGGCCTGGGGAATGCACTCGTGCTGGACTGCAGGAGAAGGACAGCATGAGGAACTAGAACTTGGATGTGCCCTCGTGGAGGCTCCTCACCAGGTGGCTGGGGTCCCACAGAAGAGGCCAAGTCCGGACCCAGCCATAGACACCTGCAGGGTTAGGGTATCCGCCTGGTCAAAGCAGAGCGCCCTGCTGCTGAGGGCAGCCATAGGACCCGCAGGCAAAACTGATCCTAGGGGCAGGAAGGCCCCTCCCTCACCCACAGCACACCCGATGCAGCACTGCTCTGGGTGGGCAGGGCCAGTCTTGTCTTGGTGAAAGGACCTGGGCAAGAGGATCACACCCGGAAGGCATACCCTCAGATGGATGCTCAAAGCCACAGTCCACGATGGCCCGCAGGAGCTCTGGCTTCAGCAGAAAGTCCCGGAAGCCAGAGCTGTGGATGGAAACATAGGATCCCTTGATGTCTTTTTTAGGGGGAGCTGGTGTGCTCTCTTGAGGAGCCTGGGGCTCTTCCTCTTCGTCGTAATCCAAAAGCTCGTTTTCCACATCCTGTTCTGCCATGCTGCTGAGGACAGAGAGAGGCAGGGCCCCGTGAGTGAGCACAGAAGGGCAATAAAGCTTCATCAAAACGGAATTCTCTGCCGCCTCCTTCCACAGAGCCCATCAGCTCCACCTAGGCTGCACCTCACAGCTTTGCTCGCTGTCTCCACCTCCCCACCCCCGAGCCACTCCCGAGCCACCCCATCTCTCTCCCGTGCCCAGCTGGCCACGCCCACATGTCAACCTTCAAGAGCTTCTCATGATTCCCAGAGTTAAAATCCCAACTCTCACTACAGGCCAGGCAATCCCCTTGGTCTGACCCCTGCCCACCTCATCCCACCCTACCCCTAGCCTTTTTCGGCTGCTCAGACCCCTGGAGCCCCTGCCCCAAACCTTTGAACCCCACTGTCACCACCAGGAATGCTCTGCCCCTAGTCTCTGCACGAATACCTCCTTGACATGTAAGCCTCAGTTCCTATGAACCTCCTCAGACTACTGAGCCCAAAGAAGCCCCCTCTCCATCACTCACCAAGGAACCCGCTGGGCCTGCATGGTACAGGAGCCCAAAGACCCTAAGGGTGGGGCTGCAGGATGCTGGCACGACTGTTTTTGAGAGAGCAAGCGGTGTCTGCCCAGCCGGGTTCTCCCGCTCTCTGTGGTCTGCACAGGGGGATAATTAAGTGCTCTCATGAAAGGCCTCCCATTGGGCCCAGGCCAATAAAAATAAAGCTGAGATGGAAAATGGAATTAATACAAAGTCTGCTCACCTCTTTGCTTTATGAATCTAATGCATACCAAGTGCCTGCTGGGTGCAAGGAACTCAAACATGAGGACAACTGTCTTTTGTCCTCCTCCTCTACCCCAGACTCTTAGTCAGGTGGGTACAGCAGAAGGGCTACAGCTGCTACACTTCTTCCTGAGGCTGGATGCTGAGGATCCTGAGCCATTTCTGGCCCACTGTCACTCATTCCCAGCTCAGAAACAGCAATTCCATTCTCTCAATAGCTGTTTTCTCTCTCTCAGCCTCCCTGTCCATCAGGCAGTGAATCCCAAGTTCTCACCTATGTTACCCTGCTGGCCCCAAGCTGCTATCACCTGTTTGTTATTATTAGTTTTTTTTAAATTAGAACAGCTATACGGACCAGGCCATAGAATAGCTTGACAGGTGGCTCACACCTGTAATCCCAGCACTTTGAGAGGCCTGAAGTCAGGAATTCCAGACCAGCCTGACCAACTTGGTGAAACCCTGTCTCTACTAAAAACACAAAAATGTAGCCAGGTGTAGGTTGCATGCCCCTGTAATCCTAGCTACTCGGGAGGCTGAGGCAGGAGAAGTGCTTGAACCCAGGAGGCGGAGGTTGCAGTGAACTTAGATCACACTACTTCACTCCAGCCTGGGCAAGAGAGACTCCATCTCAAAAAAAATGTGCCGGGCGCGGTGGCTTACACCTGTAATCCTAGCACTTTAGGAGGCTGAGGTGGGTGGATCACCTGAAGTCAGGAGTTCAAGACCAGCCTGGCCATCATGGTGAAACCCCTTCTTTTAAAAAAAAGAAAAAAGCTTTAAGGAGATATTTACATGCTATACAACTCATTGCTTAAGGCAGACAATACAGTGTTTTTTTTTTTAATTATTATTATTTTATTTTAAAAATTGAAACGAAAAACAAAAAACTTTTTCTTTTAAAAGATGAGGTTTCTCTGGGAGTGGTGGCTCATGCCTGTAATCCCAGCACTTTGGGAGGCTGAGGCGAGTGGATCATGAGGTCAAGAGATCGAGACCATCCTGGTCAACATGGTGAAACCCCGTCTCTACTAAAAATACAAAAAATTAGCTGGGCACAGTGGTGCGTGCCTGTAATCCCAGCTACTCAGGAGACTGAGGCAGGAGAATTCCCTGAACCCAGGAGGCGGAGGCTGCCAAGATTGTGCCATTGCACTCCAGCCTGGGTAACAAGAGCGAAACTCCGTCTCAAAAAAAAAAAAAAAGATGAGGTTTCACCATGTTGGTCAGGATGGTCTTGAACTCCCGATCTCAGGTGATCTGCCTGCCTTGGCCTCCAAAGTGCTTGGATTACAGGCATGAGCCACCACGCCCGGCCATTGTTTCTCTCTTTTTTTTTTTAGACGGAGTCTCGTTCTGTTGCCCAGACTGGAGTGCAATAGAGCAATCTCAGCTCACTGCAACCTCCGCCTCCTGGAGTTAAGCAACTGTGCTGCCTCAGCCTCCTGAGTAGCTGGGATTACAGGTGGCTGATGGGGTGGTGGGGGGCGGTTTCCATCATGTTGGTAAGGCTGGTCTTGAACTCCTGACCTTGTGATCTGCCTGCCTTGGCCTCCCAAAGTGCTGGAATTACAAGCATGAGCCACCGTGCCTGGCGAATTCAGTGGTTTTCAGTGTAGTCACAGACATGTGCAACCACTACCACTTGTGCAATTTTAGAACACTTCCTCACCTTGAAATTAAAGCTCCTGTACCATTTACCCACCAGCCCCTAAACACCAGACCCTGGCAACCACTCATCTGCTTTCTGTTTCTGTGGATTTGCCTGTGTGGGAATCCTATGGTTTGTGACTTTTTGTCTGGCTTCTTTCACTTAGCAAACTGTTTTGGAGGTTCATCCCCGCTCTAGCACATCATCGGTACTCCATTCCTTTCTTTTTTTTCCCTTTGAGACAAGGTCTTGCGCTACTGCCCAGGCTGGAATGCAGTGACCCAATCAAAGCTCACCTCAACCTCTGCCTTCTGGGCTCAAGCGATCCTCCCACCTCAGCCTCCCTGGTAGAAGCAGCTACAGGTGTAAGCCACTCATGCCTGGCTAATTTTTGTAACTGTTGTAGAGACTGGGTTTCACCATGTTGCCCAGGCTGATCTCGAACTTCTGGGCTCAGGCGATCCGCCCACCTTGGCCTTCCAACGTGCTGAGACTACACGTGTGGGCCACCATACCATGCCCAGCCTCATTTCTTTCTATGGTCACTTAATTTTCCATGTGACGAATATACTCCATTTTGCTTAACCACTGTCAGCTGGATATGTAGGTGCCATCATCTCTTGCCTGAATAAAGCCATCAGCCTCCTCCCTGCTCTCCCTGTTGCCACCCCCCAGCCCCTTGCCAGAACAGCCAGACAGATCCTATCCAATTAAGTCACGGCTGGGCACGGTGACTCACACTGTAATCCCAGCACTTTGGGAGGCTGAGGCGGGCGGATCACCTAAGGTCAGGAGTTTGGGACCAGACTGACCAACATGGTGAAACCCCGTCTACTAAAAATACAAAAAATTCCAGGTGTGGCGGCGGACACCTGCAATCCCAACTACTGGGGAGGCTGAGGCAGGAGAATGGCTCGAACCTAGAGGTAGAGATTGCACCACTGCACTCCAGCCTGTGCAACAGTGTGAGACAGAAAAAAAACAAAAACAGGCCAGGAGTGGTGGCTCACACCTGTAATCCCAGCACTTTGGGAGGCCGAGGCAGGCGGATCATGAGGTCAGGAGATCAAGACCATCCTGGCTAACACGGTGAAACCCCGTCTCTACCAAAAATATGAAAAATTAGCCAGATGCAGTAGTGGGCGCCTATAATCCAAACTACTTGGGAGGCTGAGGCAGAGAATCGCTTGAACCCGGGCGGCATAGGTTGCAGTGAGCCGAGATTGTGCCACTGCACTCCAGCATGACAACAGAATGAGACTCTGTCTCAAAAAGGAAAGAAAAGAAAAAACCCTAAGGGCACATCACTATGCAGCTCAAAACTTTTCATGGGTTCCCACCATGCTCAAAAAAAAAAAAAACTCGAGAGTCCCCACAAACCCAGCCTACCAGGCCCCTCCTGACCCAGCTCCTGTATACTCAGACCTCATCTCCCCCATTGCCCCTCACTCGCCAGCCTTGCTGCTGTCTCTCAAACACACCTCAGCACCTGTGCCCTTGCTGTTCCTGCTGTCTGGAAGGGTCACAAATCCCCGACTTCTTTTGGGCCTCCTTTGCTCCGAAAGGACGACATTTCCTTGCAGCCCCAACTAGAAAAGCACCGCTTCCAGTCAGCCCTGCCCTGTGTCTACAACAGCAGATAAGCGCTCTAGCAACGGCTGAGTAAATGGAACTAGAATAAAGGCGTTAAGGCAGAGTTGAGCATCTCTCTTCATCTGACCCTTCAAACAGGCAATCTGAAGGGGCCACTTCCCAGACAGCAGGGAAAAGAACAGGACCCAAGAAAGGTCAGTCCAAAAAGCACCAGAGCCTTTTGGGGTATGGAGAGTAGGACTAGCCGGCTGAAGTCAGGGCAGAAGACAAAGCTGAGGAGCTGGTCGGGCACAGGGCTTGGGTACTTTTTATTTTCTTATTCAGAGACAGGGTCTCGCTCTGTCACCCAGGCTGGAGTGTAGGGGTGCGATCATAGCTCACTGGAACCTCAACATCCCAGGCCCAGGTAAGTCTCCCACCTCAGTCTCCTGTGTAGCTGGGACTAGAGGTGCACACCACATGCTTAATTTTTCTATCTGTAGTAGAAACATAGTTTCATCATGCTTCCCAGGCTGCTCATGAACTCCTGGACTCACGCAATCCTCCGGCCTCTGCCTCTCAAAGTGCTGGGATTACAGGCATCAGCAACCCACCACACCCCGCCAGAGCATGTGTACTTAATTTGTTAAGCAATGGGGAATTACTAATTAAGCCAGAGTTGAGTGACTCATCAGGATCTGCCCAAGAGTACTGTAATTTACTCCACTGATAAAGTGGGAGGTTAAGACCAGCAGCAGGGAAAACTCCTCACCAAATGAAAGAGAAGTAACCAGATAGGAGAGCGAGGTAGGGAAGGAAAGGGTGGGACACGCCACAAGACAGGACCATCCCCTGAGCAATCCATGGGTAAAGAAGAGCCACAGTCTACGATGGGCTCTAAATCTAGGTGGCCAAGATATGGTGTATTTCAAGGAAATACACTGGGCATGGTGGCACACTCCTATAACCCCAGCACTTTGCGAGGCCAGGGTGGGAGGATGGCTTGAGCCCAGGAGTTTGAGACCAACCTGGACAGTAAGTCTAGACCCCGTCTATACAAAAACAATGTTTTAAAAAAGTTAGCCGGGTGTGGTGGCACGGGCCTGTAGTCCCAGCTTCTTGGGAGGCTGTGCCAGGAGGATCGCTTGAGACAGGAGGTCGAGGCTGCCCGTGATGGCGCCATGGCATTCCAGCCTGGGTGACAGAGAAAGAACCTTTCTCAAGAAAAAGAAATTTAAAAAAAGAAACTGGGGCTGGGCGTGGTGACTCACGCCTATAATCCCAGCGCTTTGAGGTGAGGCGGTTGGAACACTTGAGGTCAGGAATTCGAGACCAGCCTGGCCAGAGCAAGGCTGTCTCAGGAAAAAAAAAAAAAAAAGAGAAAAATTGGGACAAATTAAGTTTGTTAAAATACAAAATTTTCGAGAAAGCGGGATGGACAGGATCTAAAGCTCAAAACAGATTAGACCAGGAAAGGATGTGGAGGGGTTTTCCCCGCCTAAGTGGGTGGCCGTGACCGCGGAGGCGCCAGGAGCGGATTAACTTGAAATGTGACAGCAAGGAACTGACAATCCAGACACGCCACGTGTACCCATTTACCCTTAAGTGTCCCCAGACAGGCTGGCTTTCCACCCCGGAGTTTATTCCCTACTGGGGACTCCTACTTCCAAAAGAAAATCTTATTTGTCCTAAATCTCAGCATCTCGAATCCCGTAAAAATAGAATTAAGAAGAAGGAAAACTGGGAAAGGGGGAAGTCCCTCGGACCCAAAGAAACCCCTGACATCTGGAAGCTCAGACTTCTCCCACCAGGCCCCAGACCCCGGCGTCTCCCCCTCGTCCCTCTCCAAACAGCCCCAGGCCGCCGCGCGGTCTATTCGGAAGGAGTGGCAGACTTTAAGTAGAGTTCTGAGCGGAGGGGACCATGACAGCCTCTCCCGGAAGCGGGCCCCGAAACTTGAGCACCAACGGTCGGCCCCAGACCCTGCACATGCGCTCCGGTGCCCAACGGCCACTACACAGCGCCAGACACCCAACCGCCCCGACCCCCTCGTCTCGCGACCCCTTCTCCTCTTCTCCTTAGCTCCCAACGTCTCCCTTCGTACTCCCGTTCTTAGGCGAGACGTCTCCACACCGCGGCCCCGCGCCCGGGATCCGCCGCTCACCTGACTTCCCGTTCTTCGCGTGCTGCTAGGAGCGCCTTCCGACTTCGGTTATCCGCGGGCGCTCACGCACGAGCTGCCGCGCTTCCTGCCTCTTGCGTCAGACTACAGCTCTGCTCACTGGGCCGCTGCCTTTTCACTCAAGAGAGACCGAAGCGGTGATTGGGTCCTGTGGAAGGGACCGGGAGATTATTGGTGGAGAGGGAAAGAAAGAGGGCATGCCTTACGCCTCCCGTTCATTGGTCAATCTAAAAGTAGGCGCGCCCCAGTGAGCCGACCGAGACGAGCGCCGACTGCGCGCGGTCTGGTGATCTGGGTGTGGCGCTCTATGGGTGCCGCCATGTTTACTGAAGACCAGATTGCCCCAGGGCGTGTGCCCCACCCTCTCAAAGCGCGGCTTTTGCGCTAGCAACCGAAACCGCAACTGTTGGAGTTGCTTTCAATGTGCGGCCTGGTGATCCTCCTTTGTGAAAGCTCTGAAAAGAACAGGGAGTGGCCGGGCGCAGTGGCTCACGCCTATAATCCCAGCACTTGGGAGGCCGAGGCGGGTGGATCCCGAGGTCAAGAGATCGAGACCATCCTGGCCAACATGGTGAAACCCCGTCTCTACTAAAAATACAAAAAATTAGCTGGGCATTAGTGGCGCGCCTGTAGTCCCAGCTACTCTGGAGGCTGGGGCAGGAGAATTGCTTGAACCCAGGAGGCGGAGGTTGCGGTGAGCCAAGATAGTGCCATTGCACTCCAGTCTGGGTAACAACAGCGAAACTCCGTCTCAAAACAACAACAACAACAACAACAAACAGGGAGCTTGGAATGACTCAAGTGGAGAGGACATTTTGTACTATTTTCCTATTGCCACAGGATGCTTTGTCTCCTTCAATTTCACATAAGTAGAGTTGTCTTTTGTGTCTGACTTTTGCTCAACAATTTTTTTTTGTTTTGAGACGGAGTCTCGCCCTGTCGCCCAGGCTGGAGTGCAGTGGCACAATCTCAGCTCACCGCAACCTCCGCCTCCCAGGTTCAAGTGATTCTCCTGCCTCAGCCTCCTAAGTAGCTGGGACTAGAAGCGCTCGCCACCACGCCTGGCTAATTTTCATATTTTTAGTAGAGACGAGATTTCGCCATGTTGGCCAGAGTGGTCTTGAACTCCTGGCCTCATGTGCTCCGCCCACTTCAACCTCCCAAAGTGCTGGGATTACGTGATCCACCATGCCTGGCCTCAACAAAGTGTTGTGGGTTTTTTTTTGTTTAAGACGGAGTCTCACTCTGTCCTCCAGGCTGGAGTGCAATGGCACGATCTCAGCTCACTGTAACCTCTACCTCCCGGGTTCAAGCAATTCTCCTGCCTCAGCCTCCTGAGTACCTGGGACTACAGGCTCCTGCCACCACACCCTGCTAATTTTCATATTTTTAGTAGAGACAGGGTTTCACCACGTTGGCCAGGCTGGTCTCCAACTCCTGACCTTGTGATCCGCCCGCCTCGGCCTCCCAAAGTGCTGGGATTACAGGCATGAGCCACTGCGCCCAGCCCAACAAAGTGGTTTTGAGAGTTGCCTGTGTTGTGGGGATATCAACAGCTCATTCTTTGTATTGCTGAGTAATATTCCATTGTGTGGCCATACTGCAATGTGGCCAATACAGTTTCACCCATCTGTTCTTGGCCAATTGTTTGTGTCCGGTCTTTGGCCACTGTTAATAAAGCTTGTACTGTACAAGTATTTTAGGGAAGATAAATTTTCATTTTTCAAATACCTAGGAGTAGCATGGTAGACCATAGGCCACCTGAAAGGTGAGGTGGAACAGGTCATTCCTGACAGATTTCCCTTCCTTCCTCCTTCCCTTCCCTCCCCTCCCCTCCCCTCCCCTTCCCTTCCCTTCCTTCCCTCCCTCCTTCCCTCCTTCCCTCCTTCCCTCCTTCCTTCCTTCCCTCCCTCCCTCCTTTCCTTCCTTCCCTCCATCCCTCCCTCCCTCCCTCCCTCCTTCCCTCCTTCCTTCCTTCCCTCCCTCCTCCTTCCCTCCTTCCCTCCTTCCTTCCTTCCTTCCCTCCCTCCCTCCCAGCTAATTTTTAAAAAGTTTGTAAAGATGGGGTTTTGCAGGCTGGGCGTGGTGGCTCCCACCTGTAATCCCAGCACTTTTTGGGGCTGAGGTGGGTGGATTGCCTGAGGTCAGGAGTTTGAGACTGGCCTCGCCAACATGGTGAAACTATCTCTACTAAAAATACAAAATTTAGCCAGGCATGGTGGTGGGCACCTGTAATCCCAGCTACTGAGGAGGCTGAGGCAGGAGAATCACTTGAACCCGGGAGGTAGAGGTTGTAGTGAGCTGAGATCATGCCACTGCAGACCAGCCTGGGCAACAGAGCCAGACTCTGTCTCAAAAAAAAAAAAAAGACCAGGTGCAGTGGTTTACATCTGTAATCCCAGCACTGTGGGAGGCCAAGGCAGGCAGATCACCAGGTCAGGAGATAAGACCATCCTGGCTAACACGGTGTTATTTTGTATTTAAAAACACAAAAAATTAGCTGGGTGTGGTGGCACACACCTGTAGTCCCAGCTACTCAGGAGGCTGAGGCAGGAGAATCACTGGAACCTGGGAGGCCGAGGCTGCAGTGAGTACAGACCTTGCAACTGCACTCCAGCCTGAACAACAAGAGTGAAACTCCATCTCAAAAAAAAAAAGGACAAGGGTGGACTGAGCCATACTGGTGCCTGAGGCAAAAAGGGGAAATCAAGAATCCTGTCTTCATTTGGATTTGTTGCATTAATTTTGATTTTTTTTTTTTTTTGAGATGGGAGTTTCGCTGTTGTTACCCAGACTGGAGTGCAATGGCTCAATCTCGGCTCACCGCAACCTCCGCTTTCTGGGTTCGAGCAATTTTCCTGCCTCAGCCTCCCGAGTAGCTGGGACTACAGGCACACACCACCATGCCCAGCTAATTTTTGTATTTTAAGTAGAGACAGGGTTTCACCTTGTTGACCGGGATGGTTTCGATCTCTTGACCTCGTGATCCACCCACCTCGGCCTCCCAAAGTGCTGGGATTACAGGCGTGAGCCACCACGCCCGGCCTCCTAATTTTGATTTTTAAAAAACTATTGGTGGTGGCTCCTGCCTGTAATCCTAGCACTTTGGGAGGCTGAGGTGAACGGATCACTTGAGGTCAGGAGTTCTAAACCAGTCTGGCCAACATGGTAGAACCTCGACTCTACTAAAAATACAAAAAATTAGCCAGGCATGGTGATGGACACCTGTAATCCCAGCTACTTGGGAGGCTGAGTCAGGAGAATTGCTTGAACCTGGACGCAGAGGCTGCATTCAGCCGAGATTGCACCATTGCACTCTAGCCTGGGAAACAAAGCGAGACTCCATCTCAAAAAACAAACAAACAAACAAATCCTGTCGGGAAGCTGAAGCAGAAAGATCGCTTGAGACCAGGAATTCCAGACCACCTTGGGCAACACAGCAAGACCCATCTGAAAGAAACAATTAGAAGATAAACAAATGGCGGCGGAGGGGCTCACACCTGTAATCCCAGTACTTTGGGAGGCTGAGGCAGGCAGATCACCTGAGGTCAACAGTTCAAGACCAGCCTGACCAACATGGAGAAGCCCTGTCTCTACTAAAAATACAAAAATTAGCCAGGTGTGGTGGTGCATGCCTTTAATCCCAGCAACTAGGGAGGCTGAGGCAGGAAAATCACTTGAACCTGGGAGCCAGAGGTTGGAGTGAGCTGAGACCACAGCATTGCATTCCAGCCTGGGCGACAGAGCGAGACTGCGTCTCAAAAAAAGAAAAAAAAGAAACCCCATCTCTACTAAAAATACAAAAATTAGCCAGGTGTGGTGGTGGGCACCTGTAATCCCAGCTACTCAGGAGGCTAAGGCAGGAGAATCGTTTCAACCTGGGAGGCGGAGGTTGCAGCAAGCTGAGATCACACCATTGCACTCCAGCCTGGGTGACAGAGGGAGACTCAGTCTCAGAAATAAAACGAAAAAAAAAAAAATAGCTGGGTGTGGTGTTGCAAACCTGTAGTTCCAGCTACTCAGTAGGGAGTGATGGGTGGATTACTTGAGCCCAGGAGGTCCAGACCACAGTGAGCCGTGATTGTGTCACTACACTCCAGCCTGGGCAACACAAGGAGACTGTCTCACACATACAAAAAAATAATAAAATTAAAAACATTTAATCCTTAAGTGGAGCAGATGACATGAAGGCATTAACATATTTGTAGCCAGGTGTGTGAAGTAAAGCTCAGAGCACGTTAATCCCAGGCCCAAGATCATACAGCTGGCAGGGATCCAAGCCCAGGTCATCTCCCTCTGTTGGAATGCACTGTTGGAAGGTGGAGACAGAGACCAAGGCTAGCCAATGTGGGAGTCTGGGGAAAACCAGCCCTGAGGGAGAGAAGAAATGTCCCAGGGAAGCAGGTGGAGGCAATTTTGGAGCCTCATAGATCATCTGTGCTGAGTTATAGTCGAGCCTCTCAGGCTGGGTGTGATGACTCACACCTGTAATCCCAGCGCTTTGGGAGGCTGAGGTGGGTAGATCACTTGAGGTCAGGAGTTCGAGAACAGCCTGGCCAACATGGTGAAATCCCGTCTCTACTAAAAATGCAAAAATTAGCCGGGTGTGGTGGCAGGCAGCTGTATTCTCAACTATTCGAGAGGCTAAGACAGGAGAATTGCTTAAATCTGGGAGGCAGAGGTTGTACTGAGCCAAGAGCGTGCCACTGTACTCCAGCTTGCGCGACAGAGTGAGACTCTGTCTCCAAAATAAATAGGCTGGGCGCGGTGGCTCACCCCTGTAATCCCAGCACTTTGGGAGGCCGAGGTGGGTGGATCACGAGGTCAAGAGACAGAGACCATCCTGGCCAACATGTTGAAACATCGTCTCTACTAAAAATACAAAAAATTAGCTGGGTGTGGTGGTGGGCACCTGTAATCCCAGCTACTCGGAAGGCTGAGGCAGGAGAATTGCTCGGACCCAGGAGGCGGAGGTTGCAGTGAGTGGAGATGGCGCCACTGCACTCTAGCCTGGCGACAGAGCGAGACTCTGCCTCAAAAATAATAATAAAATAAATAGGGCCGGGTGCAGTGGCTCACGCCTGTGATCCCAGCACTTTGGGAGGCCGATGCAGGTAGATCACAAGGTCAAGAGATCGAGACCTCCTGGTCAACATGGTGACCCCGTCTCTACTAAAAATACAAAAAATTAGCTGCGCATGGTGGCGCGTGCCTGTAATCCCAGCCACTCAGGAGGCTGAGGCAGGAGAATTGCCTGAACCCAGGAGGCGGAGGTTGCGGTGAGCCGAGATCGCGCCATTGCACTCCAGCCTGGGTAACAAGAGCGAAACTCCGTCTCAAAATAAAATAAAATAAATAGAAGAGACTGTCAAAACGAGTTAAGTCCAGTTAAGAGATCTGAGAAAACAGGAAAACACCCCCAGCTCACCTACCATCCATGCCGCCAGGAGGAGCTTCTGTTTTCTTCAACAAAATAAAAGTAAATGTTAAATACAGAACAGATTAGAGCCTCCTAGTGTACACCCACACCCAAGATTAACAGATGTTAATATTCGTCATGTTGGCTTGATTCACTTCAGAATAGTTTAAGATATTTTTAAAAAATATATTTTTTACTTCTTCCTGCACACTGAAAGTTATAAAAAATTTTACATTTTCTTTTTTTTTTTTTTTTTTAATATAAGAGACGGGATTTCACCATGTTGGCCAGGCTGGTCTTGAACTCCTGACCTCAGGAGATCCACCCGCCTCGGCCTCCCAAAGTGCTGGGATTACAGGCGTGAGCCATCACACCCGACCTACTTTTTCTTCTTATTTATTTTGAGACCAAGAGTCACTCTGTTACCCAGGGTGAACGGCACTGGCACAATCTCGGCTCACTGCAACCTCTGCCTCCGGGGTCCAAGCAGTTCTGCCTCAGCCTCCCGAGCTACAGGTGAGCCACCACACCTGGCTACTTTTTATTTTTTTATTTTTAGTAGAGTTGGGGTTTCACCATGTTGGCCAGGCTGGTCTTGAACTCCTGACCTCAGGTGATTTGCCCAACTTGGCCTCCCAAAGTGCTGGGATTACAGGTATGAGCCACCATACCCAGCTTATTTTTAATTTTAATTTTTATTTTTGAGATGGGGTTTCTCTCTTCTTGCCCAGACTGGATTGTAAGGGCCCAATATCGGCTCACTACAACCTCCGGCTCCCAGGTTCAAGCAATTCTTCTGCCTCACCCTCCCAAGTAGCTGAGATTAAAGGGGCACCTCCCCCACCAACACACCCAGCTAGTTTTATATTTTTAGTAAACATGGGGTTTCACCATGTTGGTCAGGCTGGTCTTGAACTCCTGACCTCAGGTGATCCACCCTCCTCAGCTTCCCAAAGTGCTGGGATTACAGGTGTGAGCCACCACACACAGCCACAGCAGTATTTTTTTTTTCTTGTGAAAGGGAGTCTATTCACCACTTTCTTGGTGAAAGAAAGAAAGAAGAAAGAAAGAGAGAGAGAGAGAGAGAGGGAGGGGAGGAGGGAGGGAAAGAAAGAAAGGAAGGAAGGAAAGAAAGAAAGAAAGAGAAGAAAGACAGAAAGGAAGGGAGTCTACAGCACCTAGCCTGGAGTTCAGTGTCCCACTCTCGGCTCACTGCAACCTCTGTCTTCTAGGTTTAAGCAATTCTTCTGCCTCAGCCTCCCAAGTAGCTGGGATTACAGGCACACACCACTATGCCTAGCTAATTTTTGTATTTTTAATAAAGATGGAGTTTCACCATGTTGGCTACGCTGGTCTTGAACTCCTGACCTCAAGTGATCCTTCCTCGGCTTCCCAAAGTGCTGAGATTATAGGCCTAAACCACTGTGCCCAACCTGAAAGATATAGAAAATTTTAAACAAGCCCATCTGAAAGGCTAAAAAGCAAAAGACCAGCCAGGCTACTGTAGTCTCATCGACTTGGGAGGCCATGGCCGGAGGATCGCTTGAGGCCAGGAGTTCAAGACAGCCTAGGCAACATAGTAAGACCTCATTTCTAAGCACCGTGGCTCACGCCAGTAATCCCAGCATTTCGGGAGGCTGAAGTGGGCAGATCACCTGAGGTCAGGAGTTCGATACCAGCCTGGCTAACATGGTGAAAACCCATCTCTAAAAAGGAAAAATTTTTTAAATATATAAACAAATAAAATATAAAAATTAGCCAAGCATGGTTGGCTGACACCTGTATTCCCAGCTACTGGGGAGGCTGAGGCAGGAGGATTGCTTGAACCTAGGAGTTTGAAGCTGAAGTAAGCTATGATTGCGCTATTGCACTCAAGCCTGAGTGACAGAGCAGTGTCTAGGCCAGGCGCAGTGGCTCACGCCTGTAATCCCAGCACTTTGGGAGGCCGAGGTGGGCGGATCACCTGAGGTCAGGAGTTTGAGACTGGCCTGGCCAACATGGAGAAACCCCATCTCTAAAAAAAAAGAAAAAATGGATAAATAACACGTTGTAAAGTTGAAGTCACCTGTGCTTCACTCCAGTGCCATTACTGTCAGTACAGAAACAACGCCCGAAAGAAAAACGGTTTTAGTGAAAAGTTACTGCACCCAACTTTACAAGAATTACACTCATGCAGTCACACAATGACAGGGACATGTTGGGAAATGTCTCCTGAGGCGATTTCTTCATTGTATGAACATCATGCAGTTTAACATACTTTGGTTTTGTCTCCTCCAAATCTCATGTTGAAATGTGATCCTCCTTGAGCCCAGGAGGTCAAGGCTGCAGGGAGCCATGTTCATGCCGCTGCGCTCCAGCCTGGGAAACAGAGTGAGACCGTCTCTAAAAGCGGGGGTGCCGGTGTGGTGGCTCACACCTGTAATCCCAACATTTTGGGAGGCCGAGGCCGGTGGATCACTTGAGGTCAGGAGTTAGAGATCAGCCTAAACAACATGGCGAAACCCCATCTCTACTAAAAATAGAAAGATTAGTCAGGCGTGGTTGCAGGCACCTGTAATCTCAGCTGCTTGAGAGGCTGAGTCATGAGAACTGCCTGAACCCAGGAGACAAAGGTTGCAGTGAGCCAAGATTACATCACTGCACAGCAGCCTGGGCAACAGAGTAAGAGTGTCTCCAAAAAAAAAAGGAAAGAAAGAAGGAGAGGCAGGAAAGAAAGAGAAAGAAGAAAAGAAAGAAAAAAAGAAAAAGAAAAATAAGGAAAGAAAGAAAAGACAAGCCTGACCAACATGGCGACATCCTGTCTCTACTAAAAATACAAAAATTAGCCAGGTGTGGTGGCGCGTGCCTGTAATCCCAGCTACTCAGGAGCCTGAGGCAGAAGAATCACTTGAACCCAGGAGGTGGAGGTTGCAGCAAGCCGAGGTTGCAGCGTCTGGAACCATCCCCTGCTCCAGTTTCATCAGCCCTAAAAACTGTAGCCGTGACTTCTATGCAGGGTTTGTTCATCCATTCACCATGTGGCTGTTTATTGAGCAACTACTATGTGCTAGACCCTGTTTTAGGAGCCAAGGACCCGGCAGTGAACAAAACAGATCCCTGTCCTTGGAGAGCTGACATCCTCCTGGGAGACAGCAAGAAACAAAATAGTAGAAAAAATTCATTAAAATGTGCAAGGAAGAAAAATCAAGCCATGTGAGGAGTGGTGTTTGGTAGGGATGAGGTGGGGCTTGGGCTTGTTTTCTATGGTGGTGCAGTCAGGGAAGACTTCTCTAAGGAGGCGACCTTTGGGCAAAGGTGGAAATTAAGTGAGGAAGAGGGAATGCCAGGAGAAAAGGAAGAGCAGGCCAGGCGAGGTGCTACATGCCTGTAATGCCAGCATTTTGGAGGCTCAGGCAGGGGGCGTTGCTTGAGCCTAGAAGTTCATAACCAGCCTGGGCAACATAGCAAGACCCTGTCTCAACAACAACAAAATACCAGTCAGGTGTGGTTGTGTGTACCTGCAGTCCCAGCTACTCAGGAAGCTTCTCAGGAGGCAGGAGGATCACTTGGGCCCAGGAGTTTCAGGCTGCAGTGAGTTATGATCACACCACTGCACTCCAGCCTGGGTGACAGAGGGAGACCCTGTCTCAAAAAAAAAAAAAAGAAAAAAGAAAAGAAGGCCGGGTGTGTTGGCTCACGCTTGTAATCCCAGCACTTTGGGAGGGCGAGGCGGGTGTATCACGAGGTCAGAAGTTCAAGACCAGCCTCGCCAACACAGTGAAGCCCTGTCTGTACTAAAAATACAAAAATTAGCTGGGCGTGGTGGCAGGCGCCTGTAATCCCACCTAATTGGGAGGCTGAGGCCGGAGAATCACTTGAACCCAGGAGGTGGATGGTTGCAGTTAGCCGAGATCGCACCACTGCACTCTAGCCTGGGCGACAGAGCCAGACTCCATCTCAAAAAAAAAAAAAAGTAAAAAGAAAACAAAAGCAAGAAAGAGAGAAAGAAGAGGAAGGGAGGGAGAGAGGGAGGGAAGGAGGGAGGGAAGGAGTGAAGGGAAGGGAAGGAAGGAAAATGAAAGGAAAAGCATTTCAGGCAGAGGGAATAGCCAATGCAAAGCCTGAGAGGTGGAACTAGGCCTCATTTTCAGAGCAGCAAGGAGGTCCCAGAAAGTGCCAAGTTTTTTTTGCCCGTCTTGGGCCTTTGCCCCTGCTCTTCCTTCTATCAGACACCTTTTCGCTCTTTACCCAGCAATTTTGCTTCGTTTTCTTTCCTCCTTTTTCTTTTTGCTTTAAATTATGGAGACAGGGTCTTGCTCTGTTACCCAAGCTGGAACTCCTGGGCTCAACTGCTCCTCCTGTCTCAATCTCCCAAGTGGCTGGGAGTACAGGCTTGTTCCACTATACCTGGCTAATTTTTTTTTTCAGAGATGGGGTCTTGCTATGTTGCCCAGGCTGGTCTCGAACTCTTGGCCTCAAGTGACCCTCTTGCCTCAGCCTCCCAAAGCACTGGGATCACAGGCATAAGCCACCAAGCCCAGCCTTCATTTTGCAATTTTCTAGCTTGTCTTTCCCAATTTCACACCAGTATCAGCCACTCAGGGAAGCCTAGGCTGACCGCTTCCTCCGAAGTGGTATGGCTGCCCCCTCCAGCCTTCGCAGGTCTGTGATACCTTTCACCTTATACTTCATACTTCCACTCATTCCTTTAACAAAGACGAAAATAGCACAGCCACTGTGCAATTTCAGGGAGGAGTAACATGCAAAATAATCAAACAGGGCCAAGGGCCAGAAATGACGTGGGTGTGGTCTGGGAAGGTTGCTCAGAAGATACAACATTTAGGCAGAACTAAAGGAGCAAAGCGGGCAGCCTTGGAGAGACATAAAAGGCTTTCCAGAACAGGTAACAGCCAGCGCAAAGGGCGTGAGGTTGAAAGTAAGGGGAGGTGGGCTGGGTGCGATGCCTCAGGCCTGTGATCCCATCACTTTGGGAGGCTGAGGTGGGTGGATCACAAGGTCAGGAGATGGAGACCATCCTGGCTAACATGGTGAAACCCCATCTCTACTAAAAATACACAAATTAGGCCGGGCACGGTGGCTCACACCTGTAATCCCAGCACTTTGGGAGGCCGAGGCAGGTGGGTCACGAGGTCAAGAGATCGAGACCATCCTGGTCAACATGGTGAAACCCCGTCTCTACTAAAAATACAAAAAATTAGCTGCGCATGGTGGCGCGTGCCTGTAATCCCAGCTACTCAGGAGGCTGAGGCAGGAGAATTGCCTGAACCCAGGAGGCGGAGGTTGTGGTGAGCTGAGATCGCGCCATTGCACTCCAGCCTGGGTAACAAGAGCAAAACTCCGTCTCAAAAAAAAAAAAAAAAACACACACAAATTGGCTGGTGTGGTGGCAGGCACCTGTAATTCCAGCTAATGAGGCAGGAGAACGCTTGAACCCTGGAGGTGGAGGTTGCAGTGAGCCGAGATTGTGCCATTGCACTCCAGCCTGGGCGACAGAGTGAGACTCCACCTCAAAAAAAAAAAAAAAAGAAAGTAAGGCGAGACTATTTTTTTTTTCAAAGTGGGTGGTTGTTTTTCGTTTTTCTTTTTTTATTTTTCAAGGGGCTGTTTAATGCTTTTCGTTTCTTTTCTATTCTTTTTCTTTTCTTTCTTTCTCTCTCTCTCTCTTTCCTTTCTTTTTTTTTTTGAGACAGAGTGGCTCACTGCAACCTCCGCCTCCCGGGTTGAAGCAATTCTCCTGCCTCAAGCCTCCCAAGAAGCTGGGATTACAGGCATGCACCACCACACCTGGCTAATTTTATGTTTTTAGTAGTTAAAGTTTCTCCATGTTGGTCAGGCTGGTCCTGAATTCCCGACCTCAGGTGATCTGCCCAACTGGGCCTCCCAAAGTGCTGGGATTACAGGCGTGAGCCACCGAGCCCAGCCTGTTTTTTGTTTCTTTGAGACAGAGTCTCTGTTGCTTAGGCTGGAATTCAGTGGCATGATTTTTTTCTTCTTTTGAGACAGACTTTCCATCTTGTTGCCCAGGCTGGAGTGCAGTGGTATGATCTTGGCTAACTGCAGCCTCCCGTTTTCAAGCGATTCTCCTGCCTCAGCCTCATGAGTAGCTGGAAATACAGGCACGTGCAACCATGCCTGGCTAATTTTTTGTATTTTTAGTAGCAATGGGGTTTCACCATGTTGGCCAGGCTGGTCTTGAACTCCTGACCTCAGGTGATCTGCCTGCCTTGGCCTCCCAAAGTGCTGGGATTACAGATGTGAGCCACTGTGCCCAGCTTATTATTATTATTATTATTTGAGACGGAGTCTCACTCTATTGCCCAGGCTGGAGTACAATGGTGCAATCTTGGCTCACTGCAACCTCTGCCTCCTGGGTTCAAGTGATTCTCCTGCTTTGGCTTCCCAAGTAGCTGGGATTACAAGGCACCCACCACCACACCCGGCTAAGGTTTTGTATTTAGTAGAGACGGTTTCACCATGTTGGTCAGGCTGGCCTCGAACTCCTTTTTTTCCCTTTTTTTTTTTGAGACAGAGTCTCACTCAGTCACCAGGCGCTAGGCTGGAGTGCAGTGGCGTGACCTTGGCTTACTGCAACCTCTGCCTCCTGGGTTCAGGCAATTCTCCTGCCTCAACCTCCCAAGTAGCTGGGACTACAGGCACTCACCACCACGCCCAGCTAATTTTTTTGTATTTTTAGTAGAGATGGGATTTCACCATGTTGGCCAGGACGGTCTCTATCTCTTGACCTCATGATCCACCCGACTTGGCCTCCCAAAGTGTTGGGATTACAGGCATGAGCCACCGCGCCCAGCCTAATTTTTGTATTTTTAGTAGAGGTGGGGTTTTGCCATGTTGGCCAGGTCTCAAACTCCTGTCCTCAGGTGAGCCGCCTGCCTTGGCTTCCCAAAGTGCTGGGATTATAGGCATGGGCCACCGCACCCAACAACCCCCCTCTCCGATTTATTTATTTTTTTGAGACAGAGTCTTGCTCTGTTGCCCAGGAGTGCAGTGGTGGGATCTCTGCTCAATGCAACCTCTGCCTCCCAGGTTCAAGCAATTCTGGTGCCTCAGCTTCCTGAGTAGTTGGGACTATAGGCACATGCCACCACGCCCAGCTATGTCTCCCCATTTTCTTTTTTGAGATGGAGTCTCCCTCTTGTTGCCCAGGATGGAGTGCAAGGACCGTTCTTGGCTCGCTACAATCTCTGTCTCCCAGATTCAAGTGATTCTCCTGCCTCAGCGTCCTGAGGAACTGGGGCTTCAGGGGCTCACCACTACACCTGCCTAATTTTTTTTGTATTTTTAGTTTCTCCATGTTGGCCAGGCTGGTCTCAAACTCCTGACCTCAGGTGATCCACCCACTTTGGCCTCCCAAAGTGTTGGGATTACAGGCTTGAACCTGGCCATGTCCCCTTCTAAAGCGCAAAATGAGGCTGGATGTGGTGGCTCACACCTGTAATCCCAGCATTTTGGGAGGCTGAGGCTGGAGGATCGCCTGAGGCCAGAAGTTCAAGACCATCCTGAGCAATATACTGAGACTTCATCTCTGAAGAAAAAAAAAAAGAATTAGCTGGGCATGGTAGTGCATGCCTGTAGTCCCAGTTACTCACAGGGCCGAAATGGGAGGATAACTTGAGCCTGGGAAGTTGAGGCTGCAGTGAGTGGCCATCTCACCCATTGCCCTGCCTGGGTAACAGAATGAGCCTGTCTCAAAAAGAAAAAAAAAAAAAAGTCCCAACTGCAACTTTGTTTCCAGTGCCACCAAACTCCCCCATGGGTCTCTAAATGTTCACTGAGTAAATGAATGCCTGAAGGGTGGAGCGAGAATTTGGCTGGTTTCCCCAGCCTATCTGGGGAGGCAGCCTGGGACCTGGCAGGCAGAGAGGGAGGGCCCAACCCTATGCAAGGTGGTTCCAGACAACCCAATCCCTCAGCACCCCCCACCCCCCACCCACACCTCGCTCTGCCTTGTCCTCCTCATCTGTAGAATGGGTGGGCTGGAGAATTAGAGGAAGATACTTCGTTTCTCAGGTAAAGGGCCATAGACATCCTGCCTTGATGATTGGGGTGAGGGGCTTCTCAGCTTACTCACCTGCAAAACTGGAGCAAAAGAACTAGTTTAGGCCAGGCTTGATGGCTCATGCCTGTAATCCCAGCATTTAGGGAGGCCAAGGCAGAAGGATTTCTTGAGTCCAGGCTGGATGGATTTTGGATCAGCATGATACTCCTCTCTTTCTGTCGTTAATATCCTCCAAAGAGTTGCTCAGAGGAAAAAATAAGAGCGAAAACATCGCGGCCTGGTTTCTGGGACAACTGAAACCACACAGAGTCACGCGTAACCAAGGTACCCGCAGCCCACTGCGCTTCCGCATATCCCCAGAGGGCGTCAATGCGCTGGTACCACCGCCAGGGTGCGCTCCCCGCCAGAGCCCCGGGAACAAGGTTTGGCTCCCTCTCCTGGTTTCCGAAGGAGTGAGGGGTCCGACGACAGCCACGAACAAAAGGTGCATGCTCTGCAGACCCCGGAGATCCTCTAGAAATTCCGCAGAGGCCTCCACCCTCCGCTTGGGCACGAGTCTGCATTTATGGAGCGCCATCTGCATGCAACAGCCCCGAAAAAGAAGGCGGTGCCCATTTTATAGCGGGGAGAACTGAAACTCAGAGGCCACAGACGTCCCCAGGATGAACAGCGAGTTGGGATTCAAACCTCTTTTAATAACAATAACAATAATAGACGCCGGGCGCGATGGCTCACGCCTGTAATCCCAGCACTTGGGAGCACGAGGCGGAGGAGGGTGGGAGATCACCTGAGGTCAGGAGTTTGAGACTAGCCTGGTCAAACACGGTGAAACCCCGTCTCTACTAAAAATACAAAAATTAGCCGGGCGTGGTGGGGCGCCTGGAATCCCACCACGGGAGGCTGAGGCAGGAGAATCACTTAAACCAGGGAGGCGGAGGTTGCAGTGAGCCTAGATCGCGCCATTACTGCACTCCAACCTGGGCAACCAAGCGAAACTCTGTCCCCAAACCAACAGCAAAACAACAAACAATAACGATAGCATTAAAAGTGGCAGCAGGCAACACTTACTGAGCGTCTAGTGTGCGCTTGGCCTGCACTGTCTCATTGAATTTTACCGACACCCAAGAGGCGGGTGCCTCATTCCCATTTCACTGATGAGCTGCTCTGAAGGGTTTGGTTTCCCCGAGGCGTGGAGCGCTGGGATTTTAATGCAGATCTACCTAGAGCTTGTCTCCAGGTAACGGGGAACCTTCCATGCCCTTGAATAGGGGACCACAGATGCTGGCATTCCGAGCCTGCAAATGCACCGGGGTGGGGTGGGGAGGTTGTTTTTTCAGGGGTCCCGGGAGGCCCAAAGGCCTTGGCCGCTCTCCGTTTGAACGCGGGGAACCGTTCTCCTCGGGTTCCCGCGCGCTCCAATGAGGGACCCCTCGGAAGCTTGCGGTCGTCGCGGGACCCGGAAAAAGGCAAGGCGGGGCGCCGATGGGGGCGCTCGGGTCTCGGGAGACCGAGGGGGCGGGCGGGCGGGACCCCGCAGCCCCGGGGGCCTCTGGGAGCCCCTCCCCACTCGGCCCCGCCCCCTCCCCGGGCGCCGACCTCCGGGGTCACGTGACCGGGCCCGGCGGCCGCTGGGGCCGGAGGGCGCGGCGCGGGGACGCGGCGGCCTGGCCAGGCGGGGCCGGAGCCGAGCAGGCCGGAGTGGGCCGCGCGCCGGGGAGGGTCGCGCCGCGCCCGCCCCCTCCCCGCCGCGCCTGGGGCGCACGCGCGCTCCTCTCGCCGCCCCTCCCTCCGCGTGGGGACCCCTGGCGGGCGGCACGAGGACATGGCCAGCGACGCCGTGCAGGTAGGCGCACCTGCGTCTGGAGTCGCGGGGCGACCGGACAGCGCGGGGACCCGGTCCGCGCGCTGCCGGGTGAGACCCCCCCAGCCCCCCAAACCGGACCCGGGTGGCGAGGGCGGGGACCTGAGGAGCGCCGGGCGCCCCCTCCCTGGGCCATGACTGTGGAGCCAGCGAGGCCCCCTTCTCGGCAGGTGGTGATGTGGACGGGGCTGGTGGGGGGGGGCGATCCCAGAGGCAATCCCCTGCCGCACCCCCAAACTCGGCCTCTCCGGGAGAACTAGAAGGGGGGCGGTGGCGGCGCGACTTCGGGTGTCTGTGGCTGGCTGGGAGTCCCGGTGCCTCTCGTCCCCCCAAACTCATCTCCCTCCCCAGGGTTGGGTGCCCGGCAGGTGCCACTCCACCTGGGCCAGGTGCCTGGCGCGGTGCCCTGGGAGGAGAGGAGGCTGCCGGGCCGGGCCCGTGCCCTTCCCCCGCATAACAAAGCTCCAGCCACCCCCGCCTCTAGACAGCTTTACGATCTTCCAGACGCCACCCAGATTGGCACCTGTTGGCGGAAGTACCGGAGTCACTGCATTAGGTCAGGGGACTGGGGACCCCCCCACTCCCACCCTCTGTGCTGTCTGGTGGAATCTTCTCCTGGGTGGGGAGTGTCCCAGTCAGCAGGCTGGAGTGCTCCCATATATAGAATCCTACTTCTTTGCATGGTGGCTGGGCAGGGCTGGGTCACCCCCAGTCCCCCAACACACACGTGACTGGCACAGATTCCCCCAGCCAGATTCCCCCTTTGCCACCTGGTGGATATCACTGCCCTGGACTCACCACCTTCCCCGTCTGTGACAAGCATAGCCAGGGTGACTGCCAACCTTCTTTGGTTCAAGTGACCCAAATCTGAGCAATGTCTGTGCCTCGGTGTCCCCATTAGCACCTCACCAGCCAGTTGACCGTCCTGTGGTTGTTGTGTAACTGGGTTCTCATCTCCTTCTGCACCTGCCCCCGGCCCCTCTGTGTCTCCCCCGTGACCCCCGTCACCCCCGTCCCTCCCGCCTCCCCAGTCCTGCTGATGGCCTGCCGGCCTTGCCGAGGAGCTGGGCGTATCTGGTGTTGCCGATCACACAAGGTCAGACCTCAGGGCTGGGATGGGCCGGGGTCCTTGCCTCTACCCCTGGCCCAGAGCAGGCTGTGTAGGAATTCCCGGGCGCTTGCATGCGCTTGGCGCATCCCACACATGACCCAGACAGGCTGTCCCATGCCCTGGTCTCCCCTTCCCATCTCCTCCCCTGTCTCTTCCCCTGTTCTGGTCTTTCCTCTCTCAAGGCTGCTTGGGCCTGCCGCCCTGTCCCTCTGTCTGTCCCAACGTGTGCTTGTCTGTTCTGTGTCCTGCAAACGGATGTCCTGTCCAGATTCCGGAAACGCCCAAGGCATTGAAATCTCCGGATGTGGGGGTCTAGGTCCCTGGCTGTGCTGGCAAGGCGGGGATTCTGGGAGGCAGGTCCTCTGGGTCTGAGGTCTCCGCTCCATGGGGGAACAGGGCTTCTCCATAGGCCAGGCCAGGCCCCTGAGTCCTGGGTTTGCCTTGCTGGCCCTCAGGTGACCCCAATGCCCTGGGTAGAAGTGAGTCATACTCAGGGGAGGAGAACCCAGGAGCCCAGCCTCCCTCCCTCTCTGTGTTACCTCCCTCAGCTGCTGGAGGTGGGGCCGAGGGAGGCTACCTCTCCTCTCTGCCTGGACTTCCCCAGTTGAGCTGGCCCCGCTCTTGGCTGTGTCCTTGCTCTGCCTGCTGGGATTGGGGTGGGGCCTGACTGAGCAAGGGTTGTATTCGGTGAGCCTGGGTTTAAATTCCAGTGCTGACACTTCCTTGCTGTGTGTCCTGGGCCCGGTGCCTTCGCCTCTCTGAGCCTCGGTTCTGACCTAGGAAAAATGGGACTAAGAGGGTGTTCATGGGAGAGAGAGACCAAGACCTGGCCAGCACTTTGCAGGCGGGGCTGCGGTGAAGGCGTTATGGTAAGCGTCCTGGTCAGCGGCTCAGGGTGTGAATCTATGTGCTTCGTGATTTATTTACTTATTTACATTTATTTATTTTGGGGGAGAGAGTCTTCTCTGTCACCCAGGCTGGAAGTACAGTGGTGCTATCCTAGGTCACTGCAGCCTCGATTTCCGGTGCTCAGGTGATCTTCCTGCCTCAGCCTCCCAAATAGCTGGGACAAAGGCACAGACCAACACACCTGGCTAATTTGTTTTTGTTTTTGTAGAGACAGGGTCTTGCTCTGTTGCCCCGGCTGGAATGCAGTGGCGAGATTCTAGTTCACTGCAGCCTCAAACACCTGATCTACAGGACTACAGGCGTGCACTGCCACACCTGGCTAATTTTTTCCTTTATTTCTTTTTTAAAATTAAGACTGGGGTCTCACTCTGTCACCCAGGCTGGAGTGCAGCTGCGTGATCTCTGCCTCCTAGACTCAAGCCATCCTGTCACCTCAGCCTTCTGAGTAGCTGGGACTACAGGTGCCATCTGGGCACCACCATGCCCAGCTAATGTTTGTATTTTTAGTAGACAAGGTTTTGCCATGTTGCCTAGGCTGGTCTTGAACTTTTGAGCTCAAAGCGACCTGCCCGCCTAGCCTCCCGAAGTGCTGGGATTACAGGTGTGAGCCACGGCACCCAGCCTTTCTTTTCTTCTTTTTTGAGACAGGCTCTTTTGCTCAGGCTGAAGTATGGTGGTGTGATCTTGGCCCACTGCAACAACCTCTGCCTCCTGGGCTCAACCGAGCCTCCCATCTCAGGGCTCCCAAGTAGTTGGGAGTACAGGCACACATCACCACACCTGGCAAATTTTTGTATTTTTTGTAGAGATGGCGTCTCACCATTTTGCCCAGTC
This sequence comes from Callithrix jacchus, assembly GCF_049354715.1. Classification (NCBI taxonomy): domain Eukaryota; kingdom Metazoa; phylum Chordata; class Mammalia; order Primates; family Cebidae; genus Callithrix; species Callithrix jacchus. The sequence goes on from NC_133523.1 coordinate 13,220,655, forward strand.
TGGTCTGATCTGGCCTCATCCTCCGGCCTCATCCTCTTGAAGTGCTAAAACTCTTGGCAGTGCCATCATACCCTTCCAATACTTTTTTCTATTTTGTAGAGATTTTCTATATTGCCCAGACCTATCCAATTTCTGACCTAAAGCACTGCTCCTGCCTCAGTCTCCAAAAGTGCTGGGGTTCCAGATGTGAACCACTATGCCTGGCCAAATCTGTGAACCTTTGGCCTCAGCACTGCTGACACTGAGGGCTGGGTTGTTCTTTGCAGTGGGGGCTGTCCTGAGTACTGCAGGGTCCTGAGCAGCATCCCTGGCCTCGTCCTGATAGAAGCCACCTCCCTACCCACAGTTTGACAACCAAAAATGACTCTGTATGTCACCACATGTCCCTGGGTTTGGGGAGGAAATCTCCCCTCCATTGAAAACTACTGGGTTACTGGCCAGGCACGGTGGTTCACACTTGTAATCTCAGCACTTTGGGAGGCCGAGGCTGGCTGATCGCTTGAGGTCAGGAGTTCAAGACCAGCCTGGCCAACATGTGAAACATCGTGTCTACTAAAAATACAAAAAATAGTTGGGCGTGGTTGGCACGTGCCTGTAATCCCAGCTCCTCAGGAGGCTGAGGCAGGAGAATCGTCTGTACCAGTGAGTTGGAGGTTGCAGTGGGCCAAGATCGTGCCAGTGCACTCAAGCCTGGGCAACAGAGCGACACTCCGTTTCACAAAAAAAAAACCCCAAAAACAAAAAAACAAACTACTGTTACTTCCTTGAGCCTCACTTTCCTCACCTGTGAAGTGGGGAGATTGTTGGCAGCTCCTCAGGATGATTAGGGAGGGTTGGTAAGATGGTGGGAGTGATACAATTGGTCTGTGTCATTCCTTCCTAGGGCAGCTGCTCTTGAGATCAGTTAGGGGCCAAGGATAACATTCCTTGGCTGCGAAATGGATGCTCCCAGCTGAGGGAGATAATGCCAGGGGGCCATTTCCTAGCCAGCATTTGTAATCTGGGTGCTCTCATTTCAAATTGAGGCGGGGTGGGGGGGTTGGGGGGGACTCACACCTGTAATCCCAGCACTTTTGGAGGTCAAGGCAGGAGGATTGCTTGAGCCCAAGAGTTTGAGATCAGCCTGGGCAACATAGTGAGACCCCAGGTCTTTGAAAAATACAAAAATTGGAGGCTGGGTGCAGTGGCACGTGTCTGTAATTCTGGCACTTTGGGAGGCTGAGGTGGGTGGATCATGAGGTCAAGAGATTGAGACCAGCCTGGCCAACATGGTGAAACCCCGTCTCTATTAAAAATACAAAAATTAGCCAGGCATGGTGGCGTGCGCCTGTAGTCCCAGCTACTCTGGAGGCTGGGGCAGGAGAATTGCTTGAATCCAGGAGGCAGAGGTTGCATCAAGCTGAGATCACACCACTGCATTCCAACCTGGTTATAGAGCAGGACTCCATCTTAAAAAAGAGAGAAAAATACAAAAATTAGCCAGGTGTGGTGATGCGTGCCTATAGTCCCAGCTACTCAGGAGGCTGAGCTGGGAGGACCGTTTGAGCCTGGGAGGTAGAGACTGCAAGGAGCCTGGATCACACCATTGCACTGCAGCCTGGGAGACAGAGTAAGACCCTGACTCAAGGCCGGGCGCGGTGGCTCACGCCTATAATCTCAGCACTTTGGGAGGCCAAGGTGAGTGGATCACGAGGTCAAGAGATCGAGACCATCCTGGTCAACATGATGAAACCCCATCTCTACTAAAAATACAAAAAATTAGCTGGGCATGGTGGCGCATGCCTGTAATCCCAGCTACTCAGGAGGCTGAGGCAGGAGAATTGCCTGAACCCAGGAGGCGGAGGTTGCAGTGAGCCGAGATCGCGCCATTGCACTCCAGCCTGGGTAACAAAAGCGAAACTCCATTTCACGAAAAAAGAAAAAAAAAAAAGACCCTTACTCAAAAAAAGAAAAAAAAGTTACATGAGATATTCAACCTAATTGTAAAGTAGCTTTATATTAGGTATTTTTGCCCAAATGTAGGCTTGGATAAGTGCTCTGGGCACATTTAAGGTAGCGAAGGGTGAACTGCGATGTCTGGTAGATAAGGTATATTAAATACATTTTTGACATGATATTTTCAACTTACGATGAGCTTATCAGGCAGTCACCCATCGTAAGTTGGTGCATGTCTGTAGTTGTTCTTGAACGTTACTGTGTATTTAGCGAGTGGTTTTGTAGGCTGTTGATTTGGGGCATTCTTTTTTTTTTTTTGGAGACAATCTCGCTCTGTCGCCCAGGCTGGAGTACAGTGGTGCGATCTCGACTCACTGCAACCTCCGCCTCCTGGGTTCAAGCGATTCTCCTGCCTCAGCCTTCCGAGCAGCTGGACGTTTCACTATGCCTGGCTAATTTTTGTATTTTTAGTAGAGACCGGGTTTCACCATATTGGCCAGGCTGGTCTCGAACTCCTGACCTCAAGTGATCTGCCTACCCCAGCCTCCCAAAGTGCTGGAAATACAGATGTGAGCCAACATAACCGGCCTGGTTTTGGGAACTTTTTTTTTTTTAGACAGGGTTTCACTCTTCTTGCCGAGGCTAGAGTGCAATGGCGCAATCTTGGCTCACTGCAACCTCCGCCTCCTGGGTTCAGGCAATTCTCCTGCCTCAGCCTCCTGAGTAGCTGGGATTACAGGAGTGCACCACTATGTCCGGCTAATTTTTTGTATTTTTAGTAGAGACGGAATTTCACCATGTTGGCCAGGCTGGTCTTGAACTCCCAACCTCAGGTGATCCACCTGCCTCAGCTTCCCAAAGTGCTGGGATTACAGATGTGAGCCACCATGCCTGGCTGGTTTTGGGAAGTCTTATCCCAGCCTCCCATTGCTGTCCCCTAATCGTGTTCACCCAAGGGAGGTGCCACCGGGCTGGCCAGGACCGTGGGCCTCTCAGCTACGGTCAGCAACAGTTGGCAACTGGACTGAGAGGAAGCAGGAAGGTGGGACGGCCTGTCTGCAGGAAGGGGGCCTCGCCTCTGAAGAAGTGGCTCTTCTGACCCTGAAGGGGAAGCCGGGCGGGGACAAGGGGTGGTTGGGAGGGTCTGGGTGTAGGGGACGTATGCAGGTAGTCACAGGGCTGGAGGCCTGTGGGAGCATGGATGCACTGCGAGGGCCTCAGGGAGCGTGCATACATGTGTGAGCATGCGCACATGCATGAGCATGTGGGCCGTGCCCTCGGGAAGGTGGGAGTGTGTCTGGTATGGGTTCTAGAGTGATGCCTATAAGCACTTGTGTATGTTTGCAAATAGGTGCATCGTATGTGGTAGGCATGGGAATGGGTACCCTGTGAGCCCATGTTCCAGGCACACACCTGCAGGTGTGGAAGTGTGCACCTGTGTGTGGGTCTTGGTTTCATTCAAACCCACAGCATGGAAGTGTGCACTTATATGAGCCTGTGCTACAGGCACACACCTGCAGGCATGAAAGTGTGCAAACACAGGCCGGCGTGGTGGCTCACGCCTGTAATCCCAGCACTTTGGGAGGCCAAGCTGGGTGGATCACCTGAAGTCAGGAGTTCAAGACCAGCCTGGCCAACATGGTGAAGCCCCATCTCTAGTAAAAATATAAAAATTAGCCAGGCGTGGTGGTATGTACCTGTATTCCCAGCTACTCGGGAGGCTGAGGCAGGAGAATTGCTTGAACCTGGGAGGCGGAGGTTGCCATGAACCAAGATCGTGCCACTGCACTCCAGCCTGGGCAACACGGAGGCTCCGTCTCAAAAAAGAAAAAGTGTGCAAACACTTGTGAGCCGTGTTCTGTGCACATGCTCATGTGTATGTGAAGGTGTGTGCAAACTCACGTCAGCCCTTGGTGCCTGCATCCCCTCCTGGATACACTGAGTGTGTGAATGTACGAACTGCCTATACCTTGGACATTCTTTAGGGACAGGGAGCAAGGACTGTACCTGGGTTTCATCTAGAGGAGCAGGCTTGGCCCTAGAGGTGGCTGAAGGGAAGGTCCCTTAGATGCCCTGAAGTTGGCCCCACGCACGGGGTGCTGGGAGTTGACAGGAAAGAGGAAGTGGCAGCCAAGAGGCCCTGGTGGGGCTGAGGTTCAGGAAGAGGGCGGGGCCCTCAGCCCGGACCCAGGATGGCGGAGGCCGATACCCCCTTGGAGCCGGAGCTGGAGGTGGGGGCCGGGGTCCCTGTGGGGGCAGGCAGAAGGGGACCCCAGGTGGCATAGGCTGGTAGTTCTACCCCGGGTACCTCTCAGTTCGGGAGCAAGGAGAGGAGATGGGGCACTGGCCTCAGAGATCTCTGTTTGGCGGATGAGAGTATCCAGGGCCCTTCGGAGCTCCCAGGTTGGTGGAGAGAGAGGAGGGAGACGGGGCTGTGCTCAGGGTCCCAGTTGTTGAAGATAGGAGAAGAGCAGATGAGGCCTGTCCTCAAGACCCCATAGTTTGGGGGTACAGCAGAGAGAAGACTCGACCTGCCCTTGGGATGCCGTAGTTTGGGGGTGTAGCTGAGGAAAGAGGCCTGCCCACAGGATACCTGGTTTGGGGGTGTAGCTGAGGAAAGATGAGGCCTGCCCTCAGGATGCCTTAGTTCCAGAGTACAGTAGAGGGAAGATGGGGCCTGTTCTCAGGACCCCGTAGTTTTGGGGGTACAGCAGAGAGAAGATAGGGCCTGCCCTTGGGACATTGTAGTTTGGGGAAGCAGCAGAGAAAAGAAGGAGCATCCTTTGGGACCCTCTAGTTTGGGGGAGGCAGAAGGGAGATAGATCTTATTCTTGAGACCCCCTTAATGTGAGGGACACCGTGGTGGTGGGGGTGACAAGGCCCTGCTCTTTTCTTTTTTTTAAATGTACAGCAAAACTATGATCACGAGAAGAGGCCCTGCTCTTGAGACCTCTCAGTTTGGGGGTGGGGTCAGGAAGCAGTGTCAGGGCCTCGTCTCACCTTTTAGTTTTGGGAGTCAGAGGAGGTACAGCAGGCCTGTCTTGGGAGCCCCAATCCAGGGCAGAGGCTGGGCCAGGCTGACTGCATGTGGTCTGTACCCAGAGTCCTCCTGGCTCCACTGACCCTGCTCTGTCCCCCGTAGAGTGAGCCTCGAAGCTGGTCCCTGCTGGAGCAGCTGGGCTTGGCCGGGGCAGACCTGGCGGCCCCCGGGGTGCAGCAGCAGCTGGAGCTGGAGAGGGAGCGGCTGCGGCGGGAAATCCGCAAGGAGCTGAAGCTGAAGGCGGGTGCTGAGAACCTGCGGCGGGCCACCACTGACCTGGGCCGCAGCCTGGGTCCTGTGGAGCTGCTGCTTCGGGGCTCCTCCCGCCGCCTCGACCTGCTGCACCAGCAGCTGCAGGAGCTGCACGCCCATGTGGTGCTGCCCGACCCAGCGGCCACCAACGGTGAGCAGGGGTGCCCCCAGGGATGTGGGACTCCAGGGGTTCCAGTGCCCACCGGCTCACCCATGGTCTCCAGAGCCAGCTTAACCCATCTCCACAGACCCCCAGGGAGATGCATGCCATGACCCACCCAGCCATCAACACTTAGAGAGGTACACACAGCCATGCCAGCACGGGGTAACACAAGACTGTGCACCCCTGGCCTGCACACATCTTTTTAAACATTCTTTCTTTTTTTTTTTCCCCAAATAAATAAAAATACAAAAATTAACTGAGCGTGGTGGCGGGCACCTGTATTTCCAGCTACTTGGGAAGCTGAGGCAGGAGAATCTCTTGAACTGAGGTGGAAGCTGCAGTGAGCCGAGATCACACCATTGCACCCCAGCCTGGGCGACAGAATGAGACCCCCTCTCAAAAAAAAAAAAAAAAAAAAAAAGATGTGCCCTCTGTTGCCCAGTCTGGAGTACAGCTGTTCACAGATGCAGTCATGATATACTACAGCCTTGACCTCTTGGGCTCAAGGGATCCTTCCAATCTCAGCCTCTCAGGTAGCTGGGACTACAGGCATGCACCACTGCTCCTGGCTAAATTTCCTTTTTTAAAAAAAAAAATTATTTATTTATTTATTTATTTTAAGATGGGGTTTCACCATGTTGGTCAGGCTGGTCTTGAACTCCCGACCTCAGGTGATCCTCCTGCTTTGGCCTCCAAAGTGCTTGGATTACAGGCATGAGCCACCACGCCCAGCCAATTTCCCTTTTTTTTTTTCTTAGATGAAGTCTCGGTCTCTCACCAGGCTGGAGTGCAGTGGCGCAATCTTAGCTCACTGCAACCTCCACATCCGGGGTTCAAGCAATTCTCCTGCCTCAGCCTCCCAAGTAGCTAGGACTACAGGCATGGGCCACCGTGCCCAGCTAATGTTTTGTATTTTTAGTGGTGACGGAGTTTCACCATGTGGTCCAGAATGATTTTGATCTCCTGACCTTGTGATCCACCTGCCTCAGCCTGTCTCAAGGAAACAAAACAAAACAGCTGGGCACAGTGGCTCACAGCTGTAATCCCAGCACTTTGGGAGGCTAAGGTGGGCAGATCACTTGAGGTCAGGAGTTTGAGACCAGCCTGGCCAACATAGCAAAACCCCGTCTCTACTAAAAACAGAAAAATTAGCCAGGCGTGATGGTGCTTGCCTGTAATCCCAGCTACTAGGGAGGCTAAAGCAGGGGAATCGCTTGAACCCAAGAGGCAGAGTTTGCGGTGAGCTGAGATCGTGCCACTGCACTCCAGCCTGGGTGACAGAACGAGACTCCATCTCAAATAATAATAATAATAATAAAGAAAATAAAATTTTATAGACTCTCGCAGAGTCATGACAACACCCAAAGGCTTATATACTGTCACCCAACACCCAGAGAAATATAGACACACCAACATAGACAGTACCGACCTGTGCAGTCAGTCACACCAAGCCTCAGAGATTCACATACTCAGCCGCTGAACCCTTACAGACGTACACAGTCCCAACAGTCAGAGGCTTATACCCACAGTCAGGTGAAGCTTGATGATGCCACAGCACTTATGCCCATACCCAGTCCTTCCATAGACACAAGCATGTCAGCTACTGGAGAACGGCACTGTCACATCAGCACTCAGGAGCAGAGTTGAGACAGCATCCCAGACCTCAAACAATCACTCTGGTTTTTTTTTGAGATGGAGTTTTGCCCAGGCTGGAGTGCAATGGCATGATCTTGGCTCACCACAATCCACCTCCCGGGTTCAAGTGATTCTCCTGCCTCAGCCTCCTAAGTAGCTGGGATTATAGGCATGTGCCACCACCCCTGGCTAATTTTGTATTTTTAGTAGAGATGGGTTTTTTCATGTTGGTCAAGCTGGTATCGAACTCCTGACCTCAGGTGATCCACCCGCCTTGGTATCCCAAAGCGCTGGGATTATAGGCATGAACCACCTGGTCTTTTGGGTTTTTTTTGGTGGAGAGCGGGTGGGGATGGAGTCTCACTCTGTCGCCCAACCTGGAGTGCAGAACACAATCTCGGCTCACTGCAACCTCTACCTCCCGGGTTCAAGTGATTCTCTTGCCTCAGCCTCTCAAGTAGCTGGGATTAGAGCCCTCTGCCACCATGCCCAGCTAATTTTTGTATTTTCAGTAGATGCAGGGTTTTACCATATTGGCCAGGCTGGTCTTGCACCCCTGCTGTCAGGTGATCCATCTGCCTTGGCCTCCTAAAATGCTGGGATTACAGGTGTGCGCCACCATGCCCAGCCTTGGCTAATTTTTGTATTTTTAGTACTAGAGATGGAGTTTTACCATGTTGGCCAGGGTGGTCTTTAACTCCTGACCTCAGACAGTCCGCCTGCCTCGGCCTCCCAAAGTGCTAGGATTACAGGAGTGAGCCACTGCGCCCGGCTTCAGTCATTTCTGCACCCAGGGTCCCCTTCAGTATCACACCACTCTCCAGAGACTCATGCAGACACACGTATCTGGAGGCTTGGTCATACCAAACTGGAGCTCTGAACTCACAGTTGTAGCACCAGTCAGAAATGTACACAGAGCCTCTCCCAACACGCACAGTCTCAGACAGTTGTTCTAACACACGGTGTCTCACAGAGTCAAGCTGAAACCTAGGGAGACACACACTCAGCCATGCCAACACCCTGCAGCTCCCAGATGGCACCACTCCCACATCCATAGGTTCACACAAGCCATGTATGTAGTTACTCACAGGCCTCCCAAGTGCAGTGGAACCAGCACCACAGACACGCTTGTACACCTGGGTGCCTGCCCACACTCATTCATCCTGGGTCTGCCCCAGCCTTGAGGGGTTTCCCTGGGAGGGCAAGGGGATAGACCCCTGGGCCCTGGTATCCCCCTGCCTGCCTGTCTGCTGGTCCACAGCTCCCCATCCCCTATTCCCCAGGGGCAATGCCCAGGCTGGGCTGAGGGTAAAGCCTCCCAGGCAGACCGAGGTGATGACGTGTAGTGACTCTCTCCCACCTGTCGCCTCCAGATGGCCCCCAGTCCCCGGGTGCGGGTGGCCCTGCCTGCTCGGCCACCAACCTGAGCCGTGTGGCGGGCCTGGAGAAGCAGTTGGCCATTGAGCTGAAGGTGAAGCAGGGGGCAGAGAACATGATCCAGACCTACAGCAATGGCAGCACTAAGGTGAGACAGCACGTGCACACATGCCATGTGCACACACCACACCTGTGCACACCCACCCAAATGCACACACCACACCTGCACACCCACTTGCATGTGCACACACCCACACAGATGCACATACCACACCTGTGCACACACCACACCTGCACACCCACCTGCATGTGCACACACCCACACAAATGCACACTCCATACCTGCACACCCACCCGAATGTGTACATACCCACTCAAATGCGCACACCACACCTGTGCACACACCCACACAAATGCACACTCCACACCTGCACACCCACCCGCATGTGTACACACCCACTCAAATGCGCACACCACACCTGTGCACTCACACTCCACCCACACCTGCACACCCACCCGCATGTGTATACACTTGTCCGTGTGTGCACACACCCACGGGAATCTGCACCCACACCTGTGTATGCACACCCACACGTGCACACCCACCCATACGTGTACACACCTGTCCATGTGTGGACACACCCACTCGAATCTGCACCCACACCTGTACATGCAAACACTCACTGGCATGTACCCCCACATTTGTACATGCACACACCTACCTGCATGTGTACACACATACTTGAATGTGCACACACAGATGCACATTCATGCACACTTGCACACACCCACATGTGCACACACCAGCCTGTGTACCTACACCCCATGTGCATGCACACATACCTGCACATGCACACACCTGCTTGTGTACCCACACCTGCCCTTTGCTTATGCACACACACCTGCACATACACATTTGCAGTGCACATGCACGTGTACACGCCCATGTGTGCACACTCACCCACTGATATATCTGCACACACACCGCACATGTATGCACACACCTGTGAGCAGATCACAGGCTGGGGGGCACAGGGTGCAGCCTACAGCTGCCCCATGGGAGGCTGGGACCCTCTGGGTTGGGGACATACTGACAGATGGGTGTGACTTGCTGGCAGGACTCAGGTATGGGCAGCTCATGGGGGTGTATAGGAAACATGACTGTGAGTGATGTCAGACACGTGATAGATTGTCTCCCTTCCCCACAGAGTCCCCATGCAGGGCCTCAAGTGCACCCACAGTCAGGGAAACATACAACCCCTCACTGCTGACGGTGTCCCCTATTACAAGCACACACAGTCATGTCAATGCCTTGACATACACACACACCATTATCAAAACATCTAGACACACACACACTCACACACAGAGACTTTCTCATACTAGGGACACACATCAGTAACAGCATCTAGGAACACATGGAGAATCGCACCACAGCCACATCTGGATACACACACACACACACACACACACACTCTCTCTCTCTCTCTCTCTCTCTCTCTCTCTCTCTCTCTGTCTCTCTCTCTCTCTCTCTCTCCTCTCTCTCTCTCTCACATCCATACCCAGAGGTTGGTGCACACGGCCACAAACACACTCACATTTCCCGTCCTGCCAATCAGTTCTGGGAACATGCAGGTCTGCATCAACACCCAGAGATTCCCACACCACAAGCACAGGCTGGCTGGAGAAATCAGGTCCAGACTCACAGGTTGCTGTGTGCATGTCCTCCCCTGTGAATGTCATATGGAAGGATACACTGCATGGATTTTTAAAAATTACATTATTTTATTTATTTATTTTTTGAGATGGAGTCTAACTCTATCGCCTAGGCTGAAGTGCAGTGGCATGATCTCGGCTCACTGCAACCTCTGCCTCCTAGTTCAAGTGATTCTCCTGCCTCAGCATCCCAGGTACCTGGGATTACATGCATGTGCTACCATGCCCCGTTAATTTTTGTGCTTTTGGTAGAGACGAGGTTTCACCATATTGGTCAGGCCAGTCTCTAACTCCTGACCTCAGGTCATCTGCCCACGTTGGCCTCCCAAAGTGATGGGATTACAGATGTGAGGCACCTCACCTGGCCTGACATTATTTTATTTTATTTTTATTTTTATAGAGATAGGGGTCTCACTATGTTGCCCAGGCTGGACTTGAACTCCTGGGCTCAAGCAATCCTCCTGCCTTGACCTCCCAAGGTGCTGGGATTACAGATGTGAGCCACTGCACCCCATTCATCAATTGATGAACATTTGGCTCTTGCCACCTTTCTAGCAATTGTGAATAGTTTTGCTATGAACACCTGTGTACAAGTAATTGAACACCATTCTATGAAAATGTACAGTCTAGATCAATCGCATATTTTTGTATGTGTATCTGAGCATTATATACAAAAAGAATAAGAGTTTCTCATCTCCTGGCCGGGCGCGGTGGCTCATGCCTGTAATCCCATCACTTTGGGAGGCTGAGGTGGGTAGATCATGAGGTCAGGAGCTCAAGACCAGCCTGGCCAACGTGGTGAAACCCCGTTTCTACTAAAAATACTAAAAATTAGCTGGGCGTGATGGCACATGCCTGTAATCCCAGCTATTCAGGAGGCTGAGGCAGGAGAATCGCTTGATCCTGGGAGGCGGAAGTTGCAGTGAGCTGAGATTGCACGGTTGCACTCCAGCCTAGCAGCAGAGCAAGACTCCTTCTCAATAACAAAAACAAAAACAACAACAAAAAAAGAGTTTCTCACCTCCTAAGAAAGAATTTCTGCCCCCCCGGGAGTGATACTGACCCAATGAAAATGAGTAGAGTAGGCCAGGTGGTGACTTATGCCTGTAATCCCAGCATGTTGGGAGGCCAAGGCAGGTGGATCACTTGAGGTCAGGGGTTCGAGATCAGCCTGGCCAACATGGTGAAACCCCAGCTCTACTAAAAAGAATACGAAAATTAGCTGGGCATGGTGGTGCATGCCTGTAATCCCAGCTACTCGGGAGCTGAGGCAAGAGAATCGGTTGAACCTGGGAGGCGGAGGTTGCAGGAAGCTGAGATTGCGCCACTGCACTCCAGACTACGCAACAGAGTGAGATTCTGTCTCAACAAAATAAAATATAATTAATTAATTAATTAATTGCCGCCAAGAGAGGTTGACTGGCTTGCTGGAAGTCACAGAGATATTAGGTGGCAGAGCCAGGATCCAAACCCCATGGACTATGTCACGCCATGGTACCCAGGAATGCACGGAAGTGCATTTATTTACTTATTTATTTCTTTACTTTGAGACAGGGTCTTGCTCTGTTGCTCAGGCTGGAGGACAGCGATGCAGTCTCAGCTCACTGCAGCCTCCAACTCCTGGGCTTGAGTGATCTTCCCGCCTCAGCTCTGAGTAGCCGGGATTACAGGTGCACGCCACCAAGCCCAGCTGAGTTTTATATTTTTTGTGGAGACAGGGTCTTGCCATGGGTTGCCCAAGCTGGTGTCGAACTCCTGGGCTCAGTGATCCACCCGCCTCGGCCTCCATAAGTGCTGGGATTACAGGTGTGAGGCACCGTGCCCAGCCTGCAAATGTGTGTTGTTACATCCACACATCATCTAGGACCTGTGAGGTGTGGCCGGACCCCAGCCACCTAGCCTTCCTCTCACAGCCTGTCTGCCTCCAGGACCGGAAGCTGCTGCTGACAGCCCAGCAGATGTTGCAGGACAGTAAGACCAAGATAGACATCATCCGCATGCAACTCCGCCGGGCACTGCAGGCCGGCCAGCTGGAGAGCCAGGCGGCCCCGGATGAGACCCAAGGTGAGTTATTGGTACATAGTCATGCCCATTCATTTGCTATGTTTTTGATTCCTTTTACATCACAACAGCAGAGTCGAGTAGTACAACAGAGCCTTGTGGGCTGTAAAGTCAAAATTATTTGCTATCTGACTTTTTTTTTTTGATATGGAGTCTCACCTGGGCTGGAGTGCAGTGGTGTGATCTCGGTTCACTGCAGCCTCTGCCTCCCGGGTTCAAGCGATTCTCCTGCCTCAGCTTCCCGAGTAGCTGGGATTACAGGTGTCTGCCACCACACCTGGCTAATTTTTGTATTTTTAGTAGAGATGGGGTTTCACTATGTTGGCCAGGCTGGTCTTGAACTCCTGACCTCAGGTGATCCACCCACCTCAACTTCCCAGAGTGCTGGGATTACAGGCGTGAGCCACTGCACCTGGCCAGCAATCTGACTACCAAAAAGAAGGTGTGGGCCCCTGCATCAGGTGGTTGTCTTGTCACCACAGCCCCTCTGTGTGCAGAACTGTGAGTATGCCTGGCGTGTGCATGTGTGTGTGTTTCTGTGTGCATCTGTGTGTATGAATGCCTGGGGGTGTCTCCCAAACTCAACTTGCTGGGATTGTCAGCCTGAATATGTGACAGGATCTTGGTGTATTGTGTGCAGGGCTGTCTTCGTCCATACTACTGATGTGTGTTTCCGGTTTTTGACAGAGTCACTTCCTCATCCAGGCTGGAGTGCAGTGATGTGATCTTGGCTCCCTATGACCACTGCCTCCTGGGTTCAAGCAATCCTTCTGCCTCAGCCTCCCAAGTAGCTGGGATTACCGGCGTGTGCCACCATGCCTCACTAATTTTTTGTGTTTTTAGTAGAGATGGGGTTTCATCATGTTGGCCAGGCTGGTCTTGAAATTCTGACCTCAGGTGATTTGCCCACCTTGGCCTCCCAAAGTGCTGGGATTACAGGCGTGAGCCACTACACCCAGCCTAAATTTTTTTTAATTAGCTGGGCATGGTGGCATGCACCTGTGGTCTCAGCTACTCACTCAGGAGGCTGAGATAGGAGGCTCGCTTGAGTCCAGTCCAGGCTCTAAGTAGAGCCCAGGGAGAATCAAAACATAATCACACTGCCATATGGTAAAGCATAGGGACAGGTGAAGAAATGCCATCACGTTGTCACACAGGCAAGTCAGTTTCACTGACAGCCACAGGCATAGAGACCCAATGTCACAGGGAAAAAACTTGAGTGTGTTCTCACACCCAGTGTGAAGTCATAGGGACACAGTCACCGAGTGGCACAGGGAGAGGCACAAGGACACAGTCACACAGGTGTAGGACATTTGTCACCCACAGATCACGCTTACTCATGGTTGTAGTTTCCTAGGACGGTCTTATTAAAATAACTCTTTTTTTTTTTTGAGACAGGGTCTCACTCTATTGCTCAGGCTGGAGTGCATTGGTGCAATCTTGGCTCACTGCAACCTCTGCCTCCCGGGTTCAAGCAGTTCTCCTACCTCAGCCTCCCAAGTAGCTAGGATTACAGGCCCTTGCCACCATGCCAGGCTAATTTTTGTATTTTTTAGTAGAGATGGGTTTCAGCATGTTGGTCAGGCTGGTCTCGAACTCCTAACCTGTGATCCACCCGCCTCAGTCTCCCAAAGTGCTGGGATTACAGATGTGAGCCACCACGCTTGGCCTGACTATTCTGAATAATGACCCTGGCACTTGGTCTCGGAGAGTCACACTCACAGTCACCCCGTGCCCACGTGTCACTCACTGGGACACCAATAACACAGACACAGTCGCAGGGAAGTTGATAGTCACAGGCACGTTGCCTTATAAACGCAGCCTCAGCTAGATGCAGTGGCTCACGCCTGTAATCCCAACATTTTGGAAGCTGAGGGGGTGGATCATTTGAGGTCAGGAGTTTGAGACCAGCCTGGCCAACATGATGAAACTCCGTCTCTACTAAAAATACAAAAATAGCTGGGCATTGTGGTGGGCACCTGTACTCCCAGCTACTCAGGAGGCTGAGGCAGGAGAGTTGCTTGAACCCGGGAGGCAGAAGTTGCAGTGAGCTGAGATTGTACCACTGCATTCCAGCCTGAGCAACAGAGTGATACTCTGTCTCAAAAAAACACACACAAAAAAACACATAGTCTCACTGTCACCCCTAGACCTTCCGCCACACGGTGCTTAGTCAGTCACTGGGACTTTTAGGGATAAAGTCACCATGCTTGTGGCAACACCCAGAGACAGTGGAATCTGTGATCCTACCATTACACATGGTCACTGCGAAGTCCATGTGGGTATCCACAATCACACCCACCATCGCACTGACACATTGCCCAAGACACTATTTTTTTGTTTAGACTGGCTGTGTTGCCCAGGCTGGAATGCAGTGGCACAATCATAACTCACTGCAGGCTTGACCTTCTGGGCTCGAACAATCCTGCTGAGTAGCTGGGACCTCAGACATGTGCCACCATACCCAGCTAAATAAAAAAAAATTTTGGCCGGGCGAGGTGGCTCCCAGCACTTTGGGAGTCAAGGCGGGTGGATCATGAGGTCAGGAGATCGACATCACCCGGCCAATATGGTGAAACTCCGTCTCTACTAAAATACAAAAAAATATTAGCCAGGTGTGGTGGCACACACTTGTAGTCCCAGCTGTTTGGGAGGCTGAGGCAGAAGAATTGCTTGAACTCAGGTGGTAGAGGTTGCAGTGAGACGAGATTGCACCACTGCACTCCAGCTGGGTGACAGAGTAAGACTCTGTCTCAAAAAAAAATTTTTTTTTTTTTTTTGTAGAGACTGGATTTTGCTATGTCACCCAGGTTGGTCTCAGACTCCTGACCTCAAGTGATCCTCCTGACTTACCCTCCCAAAGTGTTGAGATTATACGCGTGAACCACCATGCCTGGCCTGTGCCCCTTTCCTTGACCATGTGCTTGGGCATAAATGCATTTGTGTCTGTGACCGTGCTTCTCTGCCCCTATAATGGTGTCCCTGTGCCCAAGGTGACAGGGCTGTGTCTGTATAACAGAGCCTGACTCATGACAGTGTCTCTATGTGACAGTGTGACTGCATCTATGTGACACAGTATGTGTTCCTCTGCTTGCAGGTGACAGTGTGCCCACGCTGGTGACAAAGTGGTAATGCTGTTTGTCCCTGTGGGCGACAGTGTGACAGTGTCAATGCTACAGTGCCTGTCTTACTTGGCTTGGGCCACCATAAGAAAGTCCCATAGGCTGAGTGGCTTAAACAACAGACATTTATTTTTCTCATAGTTCTGGAGACTGGCAGTCCCAAGTCAGGGTGCCAGCATGGTCAGTTCCTAGTGTGGGCTCTCTTCCTGGCTTACAGATAGCTGCCTTCTTACTGTGTCTTCACATGGCGGAGAAAGAGCTTTAGTGTCTCTTCCTCTTGTTTTTTATTTTTATTTATTTTTTTGAGACAGAGTTTCGCTCTTGTTACCCAGGCTGGAGTGCAATGGGGCGATCTTGGCTCACCGCAACCTCCGCCTCCTGAGTTCAGGCAATTCTCCTGCCTCAGCCTCCTGAGTAGCTGGGATTACAGGCATGCACCACCATGCCCAGCTATTTTTTTGTATTTTTAGTAGAGACGGGGTTTCACCATGTTGACCAGGATGGTCTCGATCTCTTGACCTCGTGATCCACCCGCCTCGGCCTCCCAAAGTGCTGGGATTACAGGCTTGAGCCACCGTGCCCGGCTATTTTTATTTTTTTGAGACAGGGTCTTGGTCTCTCACCCAGGCTGGCATGCATTGGCATGATCACAGTTCACTGTATCCTTGACCGTCTGGGCTCAAGTGGTCCTCCTGCTTCAGCCTCCTGAGTAGCTGGGACTACAGGCACACGCCACCATGCCTGGCTAATTTATTTATTTATAGTAAGACAAGGTCTCTCA
This sequence comes from Callithrix jacchus, assembly GCF_049354715.1. Lineage (NCBI taxonomy): Eukaryota > Metazoa > Chordata > Mammalia > Primates > Cebidae > Callithrix > Callithrix jacchus. The sequence continues at coordinate 13,236,737 of NC_133523.1, forward strand.
ACGGTGCCCAGGCTGATTTCAAACTCCTGCCTCAGCTTCCCAGAGCACTGGGATTACAGGTGTGAGCCACTGTGGCCAGCCTCTTCCTCTTCAGATAAGGGCACTAATCTCATCATGATGGCCCTTCCTCTATGACCTCACCTAACCCTAATTACCTCCCAAAGGCCTTTTCTGCAAGTGCCATCCATTGGGGATTAGGGGTTCAACATAGGAATTTGGTAGGAGACAAACATTCAGTCTCTAACAGTGTCTTTGTGACTGATGCCATCTGTGTGGGTATAGTTGTATCTCTGTGGTTGTCCAAATGCCCATGAGTGTCACTGTGCCTGGTTGACTATGTAACCTGGTGACTGTATGATTTTTTTTTTTTAATGAGATGAGTCTCGGTCTGTCACCCAGGCTGGAGTGCAGTGTTGTGATGTTGGCCCACTGCAGCCTTCACTTCCTGGGTTCAAGTGATTCTCCTGCCTCAGCCTCCTGAGTAGCTGGAATTACAGGCATGCATCACCACACCCAACTTTTTTTTTTTTTGAGACTAACTCTTGCTCTGTCACCAGGCTGGAATATAGTGGTACAGTCTTGGCTCACAGCAACCTTGCCTCCTGGGTTCAAGCGATTCTCTTGCCTCAGCCTTCTCAAGTAGTTGGGACCACAGGCATGCACCACCACGCCCGGCTAGTTTTTGTATTTTTTTTTCCCAGTTCAGGTCAGATGGGTAATGTACTGATGTCATAACAAGGTTCGAGGGTGGCACATCTCACACAAGCGTGTGAACACTCAATCATCATGCTCATGAACTACAAAAGGATCTAATTTTTGTATTTTTAGTAGAGACAGGGTTTCACCATGTTGGCCAGGCTGGTCTCGAACTCCTGACCTCAAGTGATCCACCTGTCTTGGGCTCCCAAAGCGCTGGGGTTACCTAGCCTATGATTTATGATTCTGTCTCTTTGGGTTTCAGCCTCAGGGTGACAGTGTCTGAATCTAGACAATGTGACTGTCCCTGGGGCCACAGCGTGCCTGTGTCTGTCCCTGTGCAAATCCCTGGAGGTGAACAATGTGTCTGTCTCTACGCCTGGGGTGACAGTGTGCCTGTGTATCATTACTCAGACTGTCCCCCATAACCGGGTAACTTTGTCCCTAGGACTGGCCCTGTGAGTGATGGTGTTTGGATGAAAGAGTCTGGGTGGAAATGTGGCTGCCTGTAGGTGACAGTGCGACAGTGTTACTGTGCCCACCCTTTGGATGAAGTGTGATGCATCTTCATGATGGTTTGTCTGTGGCCCATGCCTGTTCCTGTGAATGGCTGGGTGTCTGGGACTAGGTTGGTGGGGCGCTGCAGGCTAGCCTCACTGCCCTGTATTCCACGCTCACAGGAAGCCCTGACCTTGGGGCCGTGGAGCTGCGCATCGAAGAGCTGCGGCACCACTTCCGAGTGGAGCACGCGGTGGCCGAGGGTGCCAAGAACGTACTGCGCCTGCTCAGCGCTGCCAAGGCCCCGGACCGCAAGGCTGTCAGCGAGGTGAGGGCGGAGCTTTCATTAGAGGTGGGGCTTTAGCTGGGGGCGCAGCTTCAGCAAGCAGCGGGGACTTTGCCAGGAACTGCCATGGTAAGGGGTGGAGCCTCAAAGGGGGTGTAACCTTCATATGAGGCGGGGCATCTGCCAGAGTAGACTGCTGTGAGGGGCGGGGCTTCAACCAGGAAAGGGGCGGGGTGCCAGGAACAGCTTCCGTGTGAGGGGCGGGGCCTCACTGAGGGGCGTGGTTTCAGGCCGGAATGCCTGCGAGTGGCAGGGTCTAGTTTTCCCAGGGGTGGGACTGAGTTAGTTTGAGGTTTAGCCCTCTAGGGAGGAGTCCAGTGGGAGACTCAGTCAGCCTGATGGTGGCGCCTAAGCCTGCACTTGGGAAGGGGCAAGCTTGGTTCGGCCCCCAGAACCACACTTCACATCGCAGGCCCAGGAGAAATTGACAGAATCCAACCAGAAGCTGGGGCTGCTGCGGGAGGCTCTGGAGCGGAGGCTCGGGGAGCTGCCCGCCGACCACCCCAAGGGGCGGCTGCTGCGAGAAGAGCTCGCTGCAGCCTCATCTGCCGCCTTCAGCGCCCGCCTGGCCGGTCCCTTCCCCGCCACTCACTACAGCACCCTGTGCAAGCCCGCGCCGCTCACAGGTAGGCCTGAGACCTGCCCCTCCCACACAGCCCTGGGCCTCTGACTCCTCTCATTTCCCCATTCCTGTGATCCACAACTTCAATCGCCACTCTCCCCAACCCTGGACTCCCATCCTACTGTCCCCTCCCCTGCATCCTGGGCTCTTGCCCCTCTCCACTCCTCAATTTCTCCACTCCTCAATTTCTCCACCCCTCCTCACCTGGCCCAGTGTTTTCCCCCAGCCCATGTCCCCCACCTCAGCCTCACAACCCTCAGCTGTGAGCCTCCTACCCCCTGCTGTAGACCAGCCAGCCCCACCTTCCTCAAACCCCTCAGCCATCTACCCCTCCAGACTGGCCCCGCCATAGACTCCAACCCATCTCAGACCTCAGATTCTCCACCAAATCCTCCCGGAGAACTCCTAGTCCTACCCTGTTTCTGTTTGCCTGGGCCCCTGGCCTGCACCCTGAACCTCTCTTCTGCCTCAAAACTCCCACATCCAAGCCCTTCCTGGCAGGACCGCTTATCTCATATTCTCCTATCCCAGCATGGACATCCTGGCCTCAGGCCCCGTGCTCCAACCTGGCTGTTCTTCACTGGCTCCCACTTGTACCATGGCTGTGTCTGGATGTGTCCCCTCCCCACTGTGGTCCCCTCCCCTCAGCCTGTCCCATACGTGGACCCCTGCTGAGCTTTCCCCTCCTGTAGGGACCCTGGAGGTACGCGTGATGGGCTGCAGAGACCTCCCAGAGACCATCCCCTGGAACCCTACACCCTCAGTGGGGGGACCTGGGACCCCAGACAGCCGCCCCACCTTCCTGAGCCGTCCAGCTCGGGGCCTTTACAGCCGAAGTGGAAGCCTCAGTGGCCGGAGCAGCCTCAAAGCAGAAGCGGAGAACAGCAGTGAGTGGGCATCATAGACCCTAAGAAACAGGGTGGCATGGGGGACCTGGAATGCCCCATAATCCTTTAAAAAATAGGCCAGGGGCCGCTCACGGTGGCTCATGCCAATAATCCCAGCACTTTGGGAGGCTGAGGCATGTGGATCACAAGGTCAGGAGTTTGAGATCAGCCTGACCAATATGGTGAAACCCTGTCTCAACAAAAAATACAAAAATTAGCCAGGGATGGTGATGCACCCCTATAGTCCCGGCTACTTGGGAGGCTGAGACAGGAAAATCGCTTGAACCCAGAAGGTGGAGGTTGCAGTGAGCTGAGATTGCATCACTGCCATCCAGCCTTGGCAACAGTGAGACTCTGTCTCAAGAAAAAAAAAATAGGCCATGGGTCGGGCATGGTGGCTCACACATGTAATGCCAGCACTTTGGAAAGCAAAGGTGGACAGATCACTTGAGGTCAGGAGTTTGAGACCAGCCTGGCCAACATAGTGAAACGCTGTCTGTACTTAAAAATACAGCACTTTGGGAGGCCGAGGCAGGTGGATCACGAGGTCAAGAGATCGAGACCATCCTGGTCAACATGGTGAAACTCCGTCTCTACTAAAAATACAAAAAATTAGCTGGGTGGCGTGTGCCTGTAATCCAGCTACTCAGGAGGCTGAGGCAGGAGAATTGCCTGAACCCAGGAGGCGGAGGTTGCGGTGAGCCGAGATTGCGCCATTGCACTCCAGCCTGGGGAACAAGAGTGAAACTCTGTCTCAAAAAAAAAAAAACAAAAACTTAGCTAGGCGTGGTGGCGCCCACCTGTAATCCCAGCTACTTGCAAGGCTGAGGAGGAGAATTACTTGAACCCAGGAGGTAGAAGTTGCAGTGAGCCATGATCGTGCCACTGCACTCCAGCCTGGGTGACAGAGTGAGACTCCTTCTCAAAATAAAACAAAAAGAAACAAGCAGGCCAGATGCAGCACCTCATGCATATAATTCCAGTACTTTGGGGGGCTGAGTCAGGAGGACTGTTTGAGGCCAGGAGTTTGAGACCAGCGTGGGCAACATAGCAAGACCCCGTCTCTACAAAAAATAAAATGTAAAAATTAGCCACGTGTGGTAGCCTGCATCTGTAGTCCTAGCTATTGCAGAGGATGAGATGTGAGAATCACTTGAGCCCAGGAGCTCCAGGCTGTAGTGAGCTATCATTGAGCCATTTCACTCCAGCCTAGACAACAGAATAATACCCTATTTCTAAATTAAACAACAACAACAACATTCAAGTTTATTTAGATTAAAAAAAGAAAAAGAAAAAACGAGAAACCAGTATGTCATACTCATTAGGATCACTAATACTATTTTTAAAACCCAACAAAACGAACAGAAAATAACACATGTTGGTGAGGATGTGGGGAGAAGTTAGAACCTTTGTGCACCATTGGTGGGAATGTAAAATGGTGCAGCCACTATGGAAAATATATTGGCATGGCCAGGCTTGGTGGCTGACACCTGTAATCCCAGCACTTTGGGAGGCTGAGTGGGGGGCAGATTACCTGAAGTCAGGAGTTCGAGACCAGCCTGGCTAACATGGCAAACCCCATCTCTACTAAAAATACAAAAATTAGTTGGACATGGTGGTGTGTGTCTGTAATCTCAGCTACTCAGAAGGCTGAGGCAGGAGAATTGCTTGAACCCAGGAGGCAGAAGTTGCAATAACCAGAGATCGTGCCACTGCACTCCAGCCTGGGTGACAGAAAGAGACTCCGTTTCAATATATATATATATATATATACACACACACACATATATACATATTTATACATACATACACACACACACACATATATATATGTGTATATATATGTGTGTGTGTGTGTGTATATGGAGTTCCTGAAACAATTAAAAACACAGTAGGCAGGCCAGGAGCAATGGCTCACACCTGTAATCCCCACACTTTGGGAGGCCGAAGCAGGTGGATCACTTGAGGTCAGGAGTTTGAGACCAGCCTGGCTATCATGGCGAAACGCCATCTCTGCTAAAAATACAAAAGTTAGCTGGGCGTGGTGGCGCGTGCCTGTAGTCCCAGCTCTCCGGAGGGTGAGGCAGGAGAACTGCTTGAACCTGGGAGGTGGAGGTTGCAGTGAGCTGAGATCATGCCACTGCACTCCAGCCTGGGTGACAGTGTGAGACTCTGTCTCAAAAGAAAAAAAAAACCGCTCCAAAAAAAAAAAACCAAGACTCCAGAGTAACCATATAATCCAGTTCTACTTCTGGGCATATCCCCAAAAGGATTAAAAACAGGGCCTCCGAGGTTCCATAATGTATACATATTTCAAAACAACGTGGTGTACTTGACAAATACATGTAATTTTTATTTGTCAGTTTTAAAAATAGTGATAGAAAAATATTTTAAAAATAAAAGGATTTCAAAGAGATATTTGTATACCTGTGTTCATAGCAGCATTATGAAAGCCAAAAATGGGAGCAATCCAGTGTCCACCAATAGATGAATGGATAAACAAAACGTGGGCCAGCCATACAATGGAACATTACTCAGATACAAGAAGGAAATAAGGGTCAGAGCAGTGGCTCATGCCTGTAATCCCAAGACTTCGGGAGACCGAGTGGGCAGACTGCCTGAGGTCAGGAGTTTGTGACCAGTCTGGCCAACATGGCGAAACCCCATCTTTACTAAAAATACAAAAAATTAGCCAGGCGTGGTGGTATGTGCCTGTAATCCTAGCTACTCCGGAGGCTGAGGCAGGGGAATTGCTTGAACCAGGGAGGTGGAGGTTGCAGTGAGCAGAGATTGCACCCACTGCACTCCAGCCTGGGCAACAGAGTGAAACTCCATCTTAAAAAATAATAATAAAATGAAAAAGAGAGAAGGCTGGGCGTGGTGACTCAGGCCTATAATTGCAGCACTTTGGGAGGCTGAAGCGGGTGGATCACAAAGTCAGGAGTTCGAGACCAGCCTGGCCAACAAGGTGAGACCCTGTCTCTACTAAAAATAAAAAAAATTAGTTGGGTGTGGTGGCAGACGCCTGTAATCCCAGCTACTCGGGAGGCTGAGAAGAGAACTGTGAACCCGGGAGGCAGAGATTGCACTACTGCACTCCAGCCTGGGCAACATATGAGACTCGTTCTCGAAAAAGAAATAAAAATATATATAAAATAATATAATATAAAAAGTAAATAAAAAGGAAATAAATCTTTCCAGGTGTGGTGGCTCAGGCCTGTAATCCCAGCACTTTCAGAGGCCAAGACAGGTGGATCACTTGAGCTCAGGAGTTTGAGACCAGCCTGGGCAACCTGGTGAAACCCCATCTCTATTAAAAATACAAAAAATTAGCTGGGCGTGGTGGTACATACCTGTAGCCCCAGCTACTCGGGAGGTTGAGGTAGGAAAATCGCTTGAGCCCAGGAGGCAGGGGTTGCAGTGAGCCAAGATCATGCCACTGCACTCCAGCCTGGGCATTCTATGACAAAAAAGTGAGTGACATTCTATCTCAAAAAAAAAAAAAATAGGGAGGCCGGGTGTCGTGGCTCATGCCTGTAATCCCAGCACTTTGGGAGGCCAAGGCGGGTGGATCACGAGGTCAAGAGATCGAGACCATCGTGGTCAACATGGTGAAACCCTGTCTCTACTAAAAATACAAAAAATTAGCTGGGCATGGTGGCACGTGCCTGTAATCCCAGCTACTCAGGAGGCTGAGGCAGGAGAATTGCCTGAACCCAGGAGGCGGAGGTTGCGGTGAGCCGAGATCGCCCCATTGCACTCTAGCCTGGGTAACAAGAGCGAAAAACTCCGTCTCAAAAAAAAAAATAATAATAGGGGGAAAGAAATCCTGTCCCATGCTGTAACATGGATGAACCTTGAGGACATTAGGCTACGTGCCAGTCCCAAAAAGACAAATATTTTATGATTCCAGTTATGTGATATCTCTAGAATAGTCAGACTCACAGAGACAGAAAGTGGAATGATGGATGCCCGGGGGTAGAGGGAGTGGGGAATGGGGAGTTATTTAACGTGGACAGAGCTTTCGTTGTGTAAGGTGAGAGAGTTCTGGAGGTGGATGGTGGTAATGGTCGCACGGCAGTATGAATGTGCTTAATGCCACTGAACTGGATGCTTAAACATGACTGTGATGGCCGGGCGCGGTGGCTCACGCTTGTAGTCACAGCACTTTGGGAGGCTGAGGCAGTCAGGAGTTTGAGACCAGCCTGGTCAACGTGGTGAAACACCATCTCTACTAAATATACAAAAATGAGCTGGGCGTGGTGGCAGGCACCTGTAATCCTAGCTACTCCGGAGGCTGAGGCAGAGAATTGCTTGAACCCGGGAGGCGGAGATTACAGTGAGCCGAGATGGCGCCACGGAACTCCAGCCTGGGCAACAGAGCGAGACTCAATCTCAAAGAAAAAAACAAGATAAATTTTATGTTATATGTATTTTACCGTAATTTTTTTTTGAGATGGAATTTCAATCTTGTTGACCAGGCTGGAGTGCAATAGTGCGATCTCTGCTCACTGCAATCTCAGCTTCCAGGGTTCAAGCGATTCTCCTGCCTCAGCTTCCCGAGTAGCTGGAATTACAGGCATGCACCACCATGCATGGCTCATTTTTGTATTTTTAGTAGAGACTGGGTTTCACCATGTTGGCCAGGCTGGTCTTGAACTCCCAACCTCAGGTGATCTGCCTGCCTTGGCCTCCCAAAGTGCTGGGATTACAGGCGTGAGCCACCCCATGCCTGGCCTCATAATTTTTTTAAAAAGAAAATTTAATTTCTAATCTTGTGGCTAAAAAATAAGAAAGAAAATTAACACATATGTACCAAAAAAAAAAAAGGGGAGTGTTGGGAAGAATAACAGGAGAACAAACACCCATGTCACCACCACCTGGGTTCAGAAATAGAATATTGCGAGGCTGGGCAAGGTGGCTCACGCCGGTAATCCCAACACTTTGGGAGGGCCGAGGTGGGCAGATCACCTGATGTCAAGAATTCAAGACCAGCCTGGCCAACATGGTGAAACCCTATCTGTGAAAAAAAAAGAAATAGAATATTGCAGCCAGATGCCTTGGCTCATACCTGTAATCCCAGCACTTGGGAGGCTGATTCAGGAGGATCACTTCAGCCCAAGAGTTCAAGACCAGCCTGGGCAACATGGTAACACCTTGTCTTTACAAATAATAAAAAGATTGGGGTACATGTTGTCAGGCCCTCCTGAGTCTGTGTCACAGAAAAGAAAAATAATGGGGGAATAAAAGAAAACAGATGAATCAAAAATGTGGTTCCCGCTACTCAGGAGGCTGAAACGGGAGGACTGCTTGAGCTTAGGACGTCAGGGCTACGGTGAGCTGTATTTGCACCACTGGACTCCAGCCTGGGTGACTGAGGTAGACTCCATCTTAAAAAGAAAAGAGAAAAAGACCGGGTGCAGTGGCTGACGCTTGTAATCCCAGCACTTTGGGAAGCCGAGGTGGATTTCAAGATTAGGAGTTCAAGACCATCCTGGTCAACATGGTGAAACCCTGTCTCTCCTAAAAATACAAAAATTAGCCAGGGGTGCTGGCGGGGCGGGGGGGTTGGAGGTGGCGCTTGTAATCCCAGCTACTCAGGAGGCTGAGGCAGGAGAATCCCTTGAACCTGAGAGGTGGACGTTGTAGTGAGCCAAGATTTCGCCACTGCACTCCAGCTTGGGTGACAGAGTGAGACTCCATCTCACAAACAAAAAAAAAGCAAAACCAAAAAAAAACATTGTTTTGGGAGACTCATCTATTTTGTTGTGGGAAGCTATAGTTAATTCATATTTTTTTCCTGCTTAATAATCCATTATGTTAGACTAAGCCATATCAAATTGCCTTTTTCTGAAAGCAAAAAAAAAAAAAATAGTTAAATATCAGCAATTTCATACTTCAGCTACTAAGACTGTATTGCAGTTTTAAAATATTAATTCTGTTAATGGACTGTGGGAGGCCTCTATTTTGGGCCATTATATATACGTTATGTAGATGTATCTCCTGACATATACCCACATGCATTTTACTAGGGTAATCTTTAGGAGTGGCTGGGTGCGTGGCTCATGCCTATAATCCCAGCACTTGGGAGGCCGAGGCAGGCAGATCACTTGAGGTCAGGAGTTCAAGACCAGCCTGGCCAACATGGTGAAACCCCATCTCTACTAAAAACACAAGAATTAGCTGGACATGGTGGTGTGTGCCTGTAGTCCGAGCTACTTTGGAGGCTGAGATGTGAGAATCTGAAGGAGGTAGAAGTTGCAGTGAGCCAAGATGGCGCCACTGCACTCCAGCCTGGGAGACAGAGCAAGACTCTGGTTCAATCAATCAATCAATCAGTAAATCCTTAGGAATATGTTGCTGAGGCTTCCATGTAGAATAAAAGTGAATTTGGGGCCGGGCGCGGTGGCTCAAGCCTGTAATCCCAGCACTTTGGGAGGCTGAGGCAGGTGGATCACGAGGTCAAGAGATTGAGACCATCTTGGTCAACATGGTGAAACCCCGTCTCTACTAAAAATACAAAAATTAGCTGGGCATGGTGGCACGTGCCTGTAGTCCCAGCTACTCGGGAGGCTGAGGCAGGAGAATTGCCTGAACCCAGGAGGCAGAGGTTGCGGTGAGCCAGGATCGCGGCGTTGCACTCCAGCCTGGGTAACAAGAGTGAAACTCTGTCTCAAAAAAAAAAAAAAGTGAATTTGGATCCCTGCCTCCCCTTATACCATAGTAAAAAAAATCAACTGGATTTAAAGACTTTAATGTCAAATGCAAAACTACAGTGGCAGAAAAGTTACGGAGGGAGGATTTCGTTAAAAAAGACAGTAGACAGCCAGGCCTGGTGACTGATGCCTGTAATCCCAGATACTTTAGAGGCTGAGGCAGGAGAATCACTTGAGGCCAGGAGTTTGAGACCAGCCTGGGCAACATAACAAGACTCATCTCTATCAAAAAAGGAAAAAAAAAAAAAAAGAAAAAGGTAATAGAGGTGCCCCTTTCTACCAGCATTTTCTTTTTTCTTTTCTTCTTTTTTTTTTTTTTTTTTTTTTTTCGGTTTGAGACAAAGTTTTACTCTTGTTGCCCAGGCTGGAATGCAATGGCACAATCTCAGCTCACTGCAACCTCCGCCTCCTGGGTTCAAGTGATTCTCCTGCCTCAGCCTCCCGAGTAGCTGGGATTACAGACATGCACCACCATGCCTGGGTGATTTTGTATTTTTAGTAGACACAGGGTTTCATCACTTTAGGCAGGCTGGTCTTGAACTCGTGACCTCAGATGATCCTCCTGCCTCAGCTTCCCAAAGTGTTGAGATTACAGGCATGAGCCACTATGCCCAGCTGTTTTTCTTTTCTTTTTTTGAGACAGAGTCTTACTGTGTCACCCAAACTGGAGTACAGTGGCACGAGCTCAACTCAGTGCAACCTCAGCCTCCCGGGTACAAGCAATTCTCCTGCCTCAGGCTCCCAAGTACTGGGCATTACAGGTGTGTGCCACCACACCCAACTAGTTTTTGTATATATTGTAGAGATGGGATTTCGCCATGATGGCCAGGCTGGTGTCGAATTCCTAGCCTCAAGTGATCCGCCTGCCTCGACCTCCCAAAGTGCTGGGATGACAGGCATGAGCCACCTTTGCCTGGCCACTGCCAGCGTTTTCTGACTGAGCCCTCTCCCCGTTTCAGATGAAGTCAGCACTGTGCTTAAGCTGGATAACACAGTGGTGGGGCAGACGTCTTGGAAGCCATGTGGCCCCGACGCCTGGGACCAGAGCTTCACCCTGGAGCTGGAGAGGGTGAGCTGTGTTGAAGGGCATTAGAGCTGAGAGGAGGAGGGCTTCCATGCCTCTGGCACCCTGAGTGATGGCCCTCTTCCTCTTTCTCCAGGCGCGGGAACTGGAGTTGGCAGTATTCTGGCGGGACCAGCGGGGCCTGTGTGCCCTCAAATTCCTGAAGTTGGAGGATTTCTTGGACAATGAGAGGCATGAGGTGCAGCTGGACATGGAACCCCAGGGCTGCTTGGTGGCTGAGGTACAGCCCACCCCTAACCCTGAGAAAATGCTGCTTCTCCCTCACTCCCCAACTTCCAGTTTTCTAGAAGGAAAAACATTTTAGGTCTGGCTCTTCCAGAAGGGGAAGATAAGTTTTAGGCTCTTCTAGAAGAGGAAAAAAAAGTTTTAGATCCAGCTCTTCTAAAAATGGAAGACACGTTTTAGCTCTGCCTTTTCTAGAAGGAGAAGATGCTTTTTAGGTCAGCCTCTTCTAGAAGGGGAAGATGCGTTTTAGATCTGCTTTTTCTGTAAGGGGAAGACACATTTTAGGTCAGGCTTTTCTAAAAGGGGAAGGTATGTTTTATATCTATCTCTTCTGAAAGGGGAAGATATGTTTCAAATAGATGTCTTCTAGAGGGAAAGATATGTTTTAGATCAGGCTCTTCTAGAAAGGGAAGATAGGCTTCAGATCTGCCTGTTCTAGGCTGGGCATGGTGCCTCACACCTGTAATCCCAGCACTTTAGGAGGCCGAGACAGGTGGATCACTTGAGGCCAGGAGTTTAAGACCATCCTGGCCAACATGGGGAAAACCCACCTCTACTAAAACTACAAAAATTAGCTGGATATGGTATTGGGCACCTGTATTCCCAGCTACTTGGGAGGCTGAGGCAGGAGAATCCCTTGAACCCCTTAGGTGGAGGTTGCAGTGAGCTGTGATCCTGCCACTGCCCTCCAGCCTGGGCAACAGAGTGAGACTCTCTCACAAAAAGAAAAAAATAAAAAAAGGCCACATCAGTGACATGACCTTAGCTGGGTTTGGTTTTGTTCCGAAGCAACATATTCAAAAAACAAAAAGAAGAGGAAGAAGAAGCTGATTTCCAAATTTAGAAATGTTTAAAGAAAGAAGTAAATAAATTATAAAATTTCATCCAGCCAGGAAAGAGATAGAAAACCTGGCAGCGTGTCGTGGTGTTTGCTACCAGAGCCACGGTCGAGAGAGAGCAATTCCGTCCACAGTTGTGGGAGGGTGATGGTCTGAACGGAGGTGTCCTGTCTTTGGTGCTGTTCACACTGGGGCCTGGTCATCCTCTGTGACAGGGCTGTCCCGTGCTCTGGAGGACGGTTAGCAGCACCTCTGGCCACTGCTTACAGGATGTTGGTGACTCCGCCTCCCCTGAGCTTTGGCAGCCCAGAGACCTCCAGACATTGTCAAGGGTTTTCAGTTGGGAACTCTCATCTGAATAACATTTCTAGCAGAGTTCTCATTGCATAAACCGGGCTCTGTAGCAAGCACTTTGCCAGCATGAACTTGTTAATTGTCACAGCCACCCAACAAAAGAGGGACTGTTATTACTCAAATTTGACAGTGGGCTGGGCGCAGTGGCTCACGCCTATAATCTCAGCACTTTGGGAGGCCGAAGTGGGTGGATCACGAGGTCAAGAGATTGAGACCATCCTGGTCAACATGGTGAAACCCCGTCTCTACTAAAGATACAAAAAATTAGCTAGGCATGGTGGTGCGTGCCTGTAATCCCAGCTACTTGGGAGGCTGAGGCAGGAGAATTACCTGAACCCAGGAGGCGGAGGTTGCGGTGAGCCGAGATCACGCCATTGCACTCCAGCGTGGGTAACAAGAGCAAAACTCCGTCTTAAAAATAAATAAATAAGGAATTAAAAAAAAATGTGACAGTGGAGGAAACTGAGGCACAGAGGAGGAAAATCACTTGACCCCTCATTTAGCCAATTTATCCTAAAAAACACTTTTAATATTCCCCTAACCTAAATGTGTACCCTGTTTTACATACATATATTGCATAGGTTATCTATGTATGTATGTATACACAATCTACCTACCTACCTACTAACCTTCCTATCCATCTATCCATCCTATTTTTCTATGCATTCATCCATCCATCTTGTCTATGCATCCATCTGTCCATTAATAGATGTACCTATATTATCTGTTTTATCTGTGTATTCATCTATAATAGGTATCTATATTATCTGTTTATCTTATCCATCCATCCATTCATCTATATTATCTATCAATCAACCAATCTGTCTTTGCATCATCCATCTATAATATCTATCAGTCATTTATCCATCCATCCATCCATCCATCCATGTATCTGTATTATCTATCAACCAATCTGTCTTTGCATCCATCCATCTATATTATCTATCAGTCATCTTATCCATCTATCCATCCATCTCTGTATATTCCTCTCTCTTATGTCTACCCATCTGCTCTCTGTCTCTATTCTCTATATCTACCTGCTGCTGCTGCTGCTTTTTTTTTTTTTTTTTAATAAAGACGGGGTTTCACCATGTTGGTCAGGCTGGTCTTGAACTCCCGACCTCAAGGTGATCCGCCTACCTTGGCCTCCAAAGTGCTTGGATTACAGGCTTGAGCCACCGCGCCCGGCCTATTCTCTATATCTATCTGTGCCCCTCTCTATTTTTTTCTGTATATCTGTGTTTATCTACATGTCCATCCATCCATCTCGCTATGTCTGTGTGTCCCTATCTCTGTCAATCCCTCTCTCTCTAGCTGTAACTACCCAGCCATCCATCCCCTGTCTCTGTATCTGTCTATCTGTTTCCCCATCTCTCTATATCCACATCCCCAAGCAGAGGTTCTTCCCTGGTCTGACCATCGCAGACCACTGAAAGAAAGGGGCTCGGAGGGGGTTGACCTCAGATGGCAGAGCTTTAAATTGTTTTTCCATTCAGAGCACAGTCCAGAACCAAATGGGAAGTGGTGGCGGGTGGCCTGGGCGACAAATTTTTTTTAAAATTTTTTGAGATGGAGTCTTCCTCTGTCACCAGGCTGGAGTGCAGTGGCACTATCTCAGCTCACTGCAACCTCTGCCTTCCGAGTTTAAGCAATTCTCCTGCCTCAGCCTCCCGAGTAGCTAGGACTACAGGAGCCCGCCACCATGCCCAGCTAATTTTTTTATTTTTAGTAGACACGGGGTTTCACCATGTTAGCCAGGATGGTCTCGATCTCTTGACCTCATGATGTGCCCACCTCAGCATCCCAAAGTGCTGGGATTACAGGCATGAGCCACCATGCCCCGCCCTGGGGGACAAATTCTAAAGCATTTCTCCTCGCCTTCAAGGTCTGCCGGTAGCGCTCTGTTCTGTTTGTACGCCTCCACAGCAGCACCATCCCCTAGAACTTTCTGCAGCACCAGCCCATAGAACTTTTGGCCAGGTGCCATGGCTCATGCCTGGAATCCCAGCACTTTGGGAGGCCAAGGTGGGCGGATCGTTTGAGGCCAGGAGTTGGAGACAATGAAGAGGTTGATGACCTCTTCATTGTCACCTAGTACTTGGATTGAATGTGATGCCCCACAATCAGAACCCCACTCAGGTGCGCATGCCTATGCTCCTAGGGGCTTCCTCACCAAGCTGTCTGCCTGCAGGGGGGCAGGGCGACCTCACCTTTTGGTCCCTCCCTCCAGGTCACCTTCCGAAACCCTGTCATTGAGAGGATTCCTCGGCTCCGACGGCAGAAGAAAATTTTCTCCAAGCAGCAAGGTGAGAGGCTGCTCCAGAGCCTCTCGGGGAGAGGCTGGGGATCCTGAGAGTGTCACGAGGGGTGACACCTGCCCCTGTCCCCCCAGGGAAGGCGTTCCAGCACGCTAGGCAGATGAACATCGATGTTGCCACGTGGGTGCGGCTGCTCCGGAGGCTCATCCCCAACACCACCTTCAGCCCCGGGGCTTCTCCGGGATCCGAGGCCCGGAGCGCCAGGTAAGGAAGGAGGGCCCCAGGGACCCAGTTGCCCCTTGAAGCTTTCCAGGGTCTTGCGTCCCAGACACACCCTTCTCTCTTCTGCTGCAGTGACATATCGGTGGAGAAGCTGAACCTCAGCACCGACTCAGACAGCTCACCGCAGAAGAGCTCGCAGGATCCTCCTTCTAGCCCATCGAGCCTGGTGAGGGTCCCCCCTTCTTTCCCCCTAGGTCTGGCCTGGGCAGCGTCAGGGGTCCTGCTCCAGGCTCAGAGACCTCTAGGAACTTCCCTGGAGTCACGCAGCATGTCTATGCTGGCTAAAAATGTGTGCCCAGATCTCCATCCTGGTTAAAAAGTGGCTCATGCCTATAATCCCAGCACTTTTGGGAGGCAGACAGGGGAGGACCACTGGAGCCCTGGAGTTTGAGACCAGCCTGAACAACACAGTGAAACCCCATTTCTATAAAAAGTTAGCTGGATATGGGCCGGGTGTGGTAGCTCACGCCTGTAATCCCAGCACTTTTGGAGGCTGAGGCGGGTGGATTATGGGGTCAAGAGTTCGAGACCAGCCTGGCCAATATGGTGAAACCCCATCTCTACTAAAAATACAAAAATTAGCTGGGCATGGTGGTGGGCACCTGTAGTCCCAGCTACTCGGGAGGCTGAGGCAGGAGAATTGCTTGAACCTGGGAGGCAGAGGTTTCAGTGAGCCAAGATCACACCACTGCACTCCGGCCTGGGTAACAGCGAGACTCCGTCCCAAAAAAAAAAAAAAAAAAAAGAGTAGTGTTCTCTAGACAGAGGTTCCCGAAAGCCAGGAGCCACAGTGGGACATACAGGGTGACAGAAATGTTCCTCATCTTGATCTAGGTCAGAGGGCAGCACCCATTTTCCGTAAAGCACCAGAGAGTCAATAGTTTTGGCTTTGCGGCCAGACAGTCCCTGTCTGCTCTGTAGGAGGCTGAGAGCAGCCACAGACGATCTGTACACCATAAGAGAGTGTCTGTCTTCCAGTAAAACCTCACTGGTAGTACACACTGAAGTGCGGACATCGTAGAACTTTCATGGGTGATGAAATATTACTCCTCTTTTCTTTTTTTTCCCCAACAACTTTGTTTTTACCCCAATCAGTTTTTTTAAACTGATTTTAAATGTAAAAATCAGTTCACCTGTGGTCCCAGCTACTCGGGAGGCTGAGGCAGGAGGATAATTTGAGCTCAGGAGTTGGAGTCCAGTCTGAACAACATGGCCAAACTCCAAAACGCCGGGCACCGTGACTCACACCTGTAATCCCAGTGCTTTGGGAGGCCGAGGAGGGCGGATCATAAGGTCAGGAGTTCGAGACCAGTCTGGCCAACATGGTGAAACTCGTCTCTACTAATAATACAAAAAAAAAAAATTAACCGGGCACGGTGGTAGGTGCCTGTAATCCCAGCTACTCGGGAGGCTGAGGCAGGAGAATTACTTGAACCTGGGAGGTGGAGCGTGCGGTGAGCCGAGAAGATGTCACGGCACTCTAGCCTGGCCAACAGAGTGAGACTCCATCAAAAAAAAAAAAAAATGTGAAAGCCATTCTTAACTCTTACAAACTTGATAAAAACAGAATGTAAAATAGGCCACCAGCCAGCATTTGCCAACTCCTAGGCTGGGTGATGGTTTGCTGGGTGCACACATATGTAACCTGTTCCTCTTGCCCACCTTACTGAGTGCATTTTATTTATTTATTTAGAAATGGAGTGTCACTCTAAATGGCACGATCTTGGCTCACTGCAACCTCCGCCTCCTGGGTTCAAGCGATTTTCTCACCTCAGCCTTCTGAGTAGCTGGGACTACAGGCATGCGCCACCATGTCTAGCTGATTTTTATATTTTTAGTAGATATGGGATTTCACCATGTTGGCCGGGCTGGTCTGGAACTCCTGTCTTTTAAGTAATCTGCCCACCTCAGCCTCTCAAAGTGCTGGGATTACAGGCGTGAGCCACTGAGCCCAGCCTGAATGCATTTTATCTTTTTTTTGAGACAGGGTCTTGCTCTGTCACCTAGGCTGGAGTGCAGTGGTGCGATCATGGCTCATGGCAGCCTCAAACTCCTGAGCTCAGATTATTCTCCCACTTCAGCCTCCCAAGTAGCTGGAACTGCAGGTGTGCACCACTACACCTGGCTCATTGTATATACATATCTCTATTTTTTTAGAAAGTAGAAGTAGTTATAAAGTAATTATAAAGTACTTTTGTTTTAAAAATTATACCTGTAATCCCAGCACCTTGGGAGGCTGAGGTCATGTGTTTGTACCAGCCTGGGTAACGTAGTGAGCTCCCATCTCTACCAAATAAACAATTGGCCAGGCATGGTGCCTTGAGCAGTTCTCCTGCCTCAATCTCCCAAGTAGCTGGGAGAACAGGTGCCCACCACCACATTCGGCTAATTTTTAAATATTTTTAGTAGAGACGGGTTTCACCATGTTGGTCAGGCTGGTCTTGAACTCCCGACCTCAGGTTATCAACCCACCTCAGCCTCCCAAAGTGCTGGGATTTTAGGCATGAGCCACCATGTCTGGCTGATAAAATATATTTGGAATGTAAAACATGCTGGGGAAAGACATAAAGCTGAGAAGGGGCACAGGGCACGTGAGGGGCTCTGTTGTATGCGGTGGTCAGCAGAGCTGACGTTTGAGTAAAGGCCTGGAGGAGGTCAGCGAGGAGCCACACAGGTGTCAGAAGAGAAAAGTTCGGGAAGAGGGAACAGCTGTGCAGAGGTCCTGGGGTAGAATTGCGCCTGGTTTGTTCAGGGTGCAGGGTTGGGTGGAGTGTGGCTGGAGGAGAGTGAGAGAGGGCTGTGTGGGAGGAGACATGAGGACGGGGTCGCGGGACCAGATATTGCTGGGCCTTGGAGGCTGTTGTTACGAGGGCCTCTCTGACTCCCCTTACTCTGGCCTCCTCTCTCCTCCACAGAGCTCCCCGATCCAGGAATCCTCCACCACTCCCGAGCTGCCTTCGGAGACCCAGGAGACCCCAGGCCCCGCCCTGTGCAGGTGACACCCCTCCCCGGCCCCTTGCCCACCACCCCTGGTTGCCTGGTTTCCTGTTCCCATCAGTGGCCTCTCTCCACAGCCCTCTGAGGAAGTCACCTCTGACCCTCGAGGATTTCAAGTTCCTGGCAGTGCTGGGCCGGGGTCACTTTGGGAAGGTGAGGTGGAGGGCAGGGAACTGGGGGGCTGAGAGTCCAGACCCCCATGTCTCTGGCTGGCTACTAAAACCACCCCTGCCCACTCTGGTTCCAGGTGCTGCTCTCCGAATTCCGGTCCAGTGGGGAGCTGTTCGCCATCAAGGCTTTGAAGAAAGGGGACATTGTGGCCCGAGACGAGGTGGAGAGGTGGGGACCTGCTCTGGTCCTCTGGGGACCTTGTTTCCTCTTTTGGGAAATGGGAGACAAAGCAGTTCTCTCCCTGTGGCTGTAGGGAGAGTGACTCATAGTTGTTATTAACGCCAGGCGCGGTGGCTCTCGCCTGTAATCCCAGCACTCTGGGAGGCCAAGGCAGGCAGATCCCTTGGGTTCAGAAGTTCAGGACCAGGCCGGGCAACGTGATGACACCCCCATCTCTACAAAAACAGAATAATTAGGCAGGCGTGGTGGCACATGCTTGTAGTTCTAGCTACTCATGAGGCTGAGATAGGAGGATGGCCTGAGCCCAGTAGGTGAAGGTTGCAGGGAGCTGAGGTTGCGCCACTACACTCCAGCCTCGGCAACAGAGTGAGGCCCTGTCTCAAAAGAAAGTCATTAATACCTACCAGCCTAGGCCAGGCGCGGGGGCTCACACCTGTAATTTCAGCACTTTGGGAAGCCGAGGGGGGTGGATCACGAGGTCAGGAGATCAAAACCAGCCTGGCCAAGATGGTGAAACCCTGTCTCTACTAAAAATACAATAATTAGCCAGGCGCAGTGGCAGGCGCCTGTAATCCCAGCTACTTGGGAGGCTGAGGCAGGAGAATCGCTTGAACCCAGGAGGTGGAGGTTGCAATGAGCTGATTTCACGCCAGTGCACTCCAGCCCGACTTTGCCTTCCACACGGTTGTCAGGTGCTCTACACAATGCCTCACCCCTCTACACATTTGGTACAGGCACCAAGACTGCCCTTGGTCTTCCCAGCATCCTTTTGATAATCAGGAACCCAACTCAGAAAGACTGAAACAAGTAAAGAAATTTATTGGTCTGGATAAGAAAAGTTCAGGAGAGTGCTGCCTTCAGGCACGGCTGTATCCAGGTGCTGAGATGACGTTTCTCAGTTCTGCTTTCTTCTGTGTGGGCTTTGCTTGCCTTCTGGGAGTCTGAGGTAAGGGGTGGCCATATTCTCTGACCCCTGCCTTCTGCCCCTCCCCAGCCTGATGTGTGAGAAGCGGATCTTGGCAGCAGTGACCAGCGCAGGACACCCCTTTCTGGTGAACCTCTTCGGCTGTTTCCAGACACCGGAGCACGTGTGCTTCGTGATGGAGTACTCAGCCGGCGGGGACCTGATGCTGCACATCCACAGTGATGTGTTCTCCGAGCCCCGTGCCGTGTGAGCCGAGTCCCCCAGGCTGGGCCCCTGCCTCCCACCCCAGCATCTGACACCTCAGTTCCCCCAAGAGGCTGGCAGTCTGCTGCTCGCCTCTCCACCCTCAGGCCTTGGAGCTTTGGGGAGACTGGGGGACTTTTGAGGATGTGGGAGCCAGGCTTATGTAACCCTCCCTGCTGGTAGGGTGGCCCCGCCCCGCTCAGCAGCCTCTGTCTCTCTGCAGCTTTTATTCTGCCTGCGTGGTGCTGGGCCTACAGTTTCTTCATGAACACAAAATCGTCTACAGGTGTGTGCCTGTGTGCGTGCATGTGCACACTGCCCGCTGTGGGAAGAGGCCGCCGACCCCCACTCATCCCTCTTTCCACCCACACAGGGACCTGAAGTTGGACAATTTGCTCCTGGACACTGAGGGCTACGTCAAGATCGCAGACTTTGGCCTCTGCAAGGAGGGTGAGGGCTGGCCTCAGGATTAGACACAGGATGGGGGACGGAATGGGGTCCCTAATGCTACTCGGGGTACCCCCCACCCTGACCCTGGGACAGGGCAGGCTGTGTGGACGACCCTACATTGGGCTGAGTGACTCCTCCGGCCCCCATAACCTCACATGCCCTTCTATCCGCAGGGATGGGCTATGGGGACCGGACCAGCACATTCTGTGGAACCCCAGAGTTCCTGGCCCCTGAGGTGCTGACGGACACGTCGTACACGCGGGCCGTGGACTGGTGGGGGCTGGGTGTGCTGCTCTACGAGATGCTGGTTGGTGAGGTAAGGCCCTGCCCCTGTGTGCCTCACATGCCACTGGAACCTGTGTGTGCCAGGGGGTGGGATCCAAGTCTGCCTCCACCACATGCTGTGTGATTGAGGGCTGCTGTCTCTGCCTCTCTGGCCTATTTCCATATCTATAAAATGGGACATTTCCCTGCCTGAGTAAACCAGCACCCAAGAGCTGCAGCAGAGCCGAGGGCTCAGGCCGGGCTGGGTCTGGAGCAGCCAGAGGAGGGTCCTCATTCACCCCGGGCCTCCCTCTCCCCAGTCCCCATTCCCAGGGGATGACGAGGAGGAGGTCTTTGACAGCATCGTCAATGATGAGGTTCGCTACCCCCGTTTCCTGTCTGCCGAAGCCATCGGCATCATGAGAAGGGTGAGGATCCTCGCTGTGAGGTGGGCCTGGGGAGGGACTGGAAGGGGACAGATCCTGACACAGTGCTCCTTCCTCCAAGCTGCTGCGGAGGAACCCAGAGCGGAGGCTGGGATCCAGCGAGAGAGATGCGGAGGATGTGAAGAAACAGCCCTTCTTCAGGGTGAGGTTCCCTCAGGGACCCCAACCACCCAGCCCCCTCCTAGGGCCAGTTCATCGCCCCATGCCCGATGCCCCCCCAGACTAGTCGCTTTGCCTCCTGCACCTCCAGGGCAACATCATCACCTCCTCTGACCCTCTGATTCCCTCCCCTACTTTTGTTCCCTTCAGGGACCCTCCTAATCCCTTTTTTCTTAATCTCCACTTTTTTCTCTTTTTAATTTTTTTTTTGAGCCACGGTCTCACTCTGTCTCCCAGGCTGAAATGCAATGGTGCAATCTCAGCTCACTGCAACCTCTGCCTCCCGGGTTCATGCGGTTCTCCTGCCTCAGCCTCCAGAGTAGCTGGGACTACAGGTGCCCACCACCACGCCTGGCTAATTTTTGTATTTTTAGTAGAGATGGAGTTTCACCATGTTGGCCAGACTGATCTCGAACTCCTGATCTCAAGTGATCTACTGACCTCGGCCTCCCAAAGTGCTGGCATGAGCCACCGAGCCCAGCCAGGCCTGGCTAATTTTTGTATTTTTAGTAGTGATGGAGTTTCACCATGTTGGCCAGGCTGGTTTTGAACTCTTGGCCTCAAGTGATCCTGGATTACAGGCGTGAGCCACCATGCCCCGCCTCCACTTTTCCTGATCTGGCTTCTCCACCAGGCTCTGGCAGGTGATCCCTCTTGAGCACGTCTCCCCAGCCCACTTTTCCTTCATATGCTGACTCCTCTCCATGGTCCCCCAGCCTCAGAACTGGTCCCCACTGCAGCACGCCCCCTCCACAGCCTCCCAGGTTGACCTTCCCCTCTGCTGCCCTCCCCTGCAGACTCTGGGCTGGGAAGCCCTGTTGGCACGGCGCCTGCCGCCGCCCTTTGTGCCCACGCTGTCCGACCGCACAGACGTCAGCAACTTCGATGAGGAGTTCACTGGGGAGGCCCCCACACTGAGCCCGCCCCGCGACGCGAGGCCCCTCACAGCTGCGGAGCAGGCGGCCTTCCTGGACTTCGACTTCGTGGCGGGGAGCTGCTAGCCCCTTCCTCTGCCCCTGCCCCTGCCCGAGAACTCCTAGTTTTTAAAGACGCCTTTGGGATTTGCCTGATCCATGCAACCTCCGTGTCTTCTTGTGTGCAGTCGTTGGGGGCGGGGCTGTGCTTGGAGGTGGGGACGTTTGGGAGGCAGGTGGCTGGGTGGTCGTGGGAGTCTCGAGTGATGGGGGTGTCATTCGAAGAGGATCAAGGAACGGTGTGGACTCGGGGCTGTTCGTATGATGGGTAGCGTGGGTAAGCCGAGATGGGAGAGAGGTCGGGTTTGTGGTGGGGGGCACCCAGGAGCAGGGGGCAACATGGTTTGGGAATAGGGTTTTGGGACTGTATTGGAAGAGCTGAAAGCCACAGTGAGCAAAATGGTTGCGGAAGTCGGTCAGGGCGGTGGCAAGGGCAGGAAACGCCCCCAACACCCTCTCGCTCAGCTCCCAGGGGATCCCCAGCCCCCGCCGCGCGCACGGTGCGCTTGCTCCTGCGGTGCCCACGGCCCGGCACCGCGCGCCGCCGAAGACCGCGCGCCCGATGTCTCCACGCCCTCTTCTGGCAGGTCCCGGAACGGCACCCGCCCTGGAGGCGCACGTCGCGCCTCTGCAGCGCCCGCGCGGCCGCACTGGCTGTGGAAGCCCGGACGGGACACACCACCCACCCTGCCTGGGCTCGCAGAATGGCTTTTTATTCCTCAAAGGCACCTGGGCCTGGCCTAGGGTGGGCTGGTTTAGTCGTTGGACCTCCGGTTGTGCTTAGAAGTGGCTGAGGCCGCTGTGCCGGGAGCTGCGCAGCGAGCTGGCCTCCCAGGCGCTCCGGGTCAGGCCCAGCCCTGCGGGGCCGCCCTTGGCCCCGGCCCTCGAGGGCAGGAGTCGAAGCAGTTGGCGCAGCACGGCCTGGCGCAGCAGGATGTACACCCAAGGATCCAGGATCTGGTTCCAGGTGGCAAGGCGCACGGCCAGGAACAGTGGCCGCTGCAGGGAGGTAGAGCTCCAGCCCCCGACGGCCAGTGCCACCAACACCTGCGGGAAAAGCCGGTGTGAGCCGCCGGGCGGGCGCAAGGTGGCGCCGGGATCGTGGGGGCGTGGCTGGAGGCTAAAAGCCTGGGAGGAGGGGCGACCCTTCGCAGGGAGGGTAAATGGGGATCCAGGGAGGAAAGGGGGGCAAAGAAACACCTTCAGTGGCCAGAGGAGTCTCAGGTATCCCGGAAAGAGGAAAAACGAGGGGATTGGGTGAAAGGACTAGGGAGTGAAGAGGAGGCTTGTGTGGGTTGGGGTGCACTACAAAGACCCCAGAAAGGAAGAAGAGATGGGGTCCAGGAGGAAGGATGGAAGGGAGGTCAGCTGGAGAAGGCGATGCTGGCTTTTCGGGCAGGTGGGGCCTCCAGGGGTCAGGGCCTTAATTGGGTCCAGGAAGGAGGCCCCAAGTGTCCTGGGACCAGGAAGGGCAGGAAGGGCCCAAGAGGGAGCTGGAAGGAGCTGGCTCGAGGGGCCGATGCGCCCCTCACCAGCAGCGGGCTCCAGCAGATGCACGACACCACCATGATACCGATAAGCTGGCCCACCATCTCCACGTCGTGGGCGCGAGCTCTGCGTGCCGAGCCGCGGCTCCGGGAGCTGCCAAAGGCGGTGGAGGCCGAAGCGATGGACGAGGCGGAGGAGGCGGAGGCCGAGCGAGGTCCGCGCGCCCCCCAGCGACGCCGGCTGTCTGGGCCCGAGGCCTGAGGCCGTCGGGAGCGGCGTCTCCAGCGGGCTCGCAAGAGGGCCAGGCCGCTGAGCGTGTTGCACACCAGCGCGGCGAGGAGCGCGGCCAGGCCGAGGCCGGCGAAGATGCCGGCGAGCAGTGCCTGGCGCCAGCCGCCCGGGGGACCCAGGCCGATGAAGCACCACGTGCCGGGATACTGCAGCTCGTAGCGGCCCACGCGCGCCAGCGGCAGCAGCGCCACGGCCAAGGCCACCGCGGCCAGTGCGCCCAGAGCCAGGCGCGCGCGGGTGACTGAGACCCGCGCGGCGTGGAGCAGCGGCCGCGTGACGCCCACGCAGCGTTCCACAGCCATGCCGCAGCCCAGCAGTAGCGGGCACAGGCCGAAGAAGACCATGCAGCCGCCCAGGAAGTGGCAGGCCCCGCCGGCCGGCGCGCGCCCCGCGGCGTACAGGCGCAGCACCAGCGCGCCCGGGATGACGTGACCCGCCAGGTCGGTGGCCAGCAGGCTGGCCACGAACAGCAGGAAGGTAGCGGCCGAGCGGCGGCGTCGCAGACGGCCCGCGGCCTGCGCTAGCAGCGCCAGCGCCAGCAAGTTGGACACGGCACCCAGCGTCATGGAGAAGATGGGCAGCGCAGGCGAAGTGCCCGAAGCGCCCGAAGGCGGCACAGCCGACGCGTTGGGGACCCAGGGCACCGTGCACGTGGCCGCCTCGCCGGCCAGGCTCAGGTTGAGGGGCCCGCAAGGGCTCATGTCAGGCGCCGGGAGTGCTGGGTAGAGGAGAGGAGGGCAGAGTGAGGCTGGCTGGGCCCGGGCAGGGACCACCCCACAATGGCATCTCAGAACATCAGGGCCCTTTGACTCCATGGCGTTCTCCTGCAGCCCCTCTGCCCATGGCAACTCCACATGACCCTGGCCACTCCATTTCGAAACCCTCCTCCCTCTCCTCTGCCTCTCACCAACCCATCTCCTGCTCCAGGGCCTCCTTCTTTCCCTACTGGCCCCTTCTCTGTCCTTCATGGTTCCCTGCAAGATTCCCCCCAGCCTGGCCTGAGGGTAGTCTCTGCCAGCGCCTCTGGGCCTCACAGATCCCCCTCTGACCACCACCACAGCAAATTCCTGGCCTGTGGCTCCATGTGATAACTGTCACCCATTTCGCTCCTGGGGCCCTATCTAACCTTCCGTCTGTCAGCTTTACTCCAATCCCTTCCCTGATGACCCACCCCCATCTCTACCATCATGGGCACATGTCTCCCCACGGCCCCATCTCTGTCCCCACAGCCATGTCCCTATCCCCCATGGACCCATCTCTGACCCCACATGGCACAGCCACATCTGTGCCATGGACCCATCTCTGCCCCCACCCGCTGGACAGGTCTCTGCTCCACTGCAGTCTCTGTCCAGGCCCTACCCCTATCACCTCTGCCTCACCCTGGATGCCCGCGGTTCCACTCCATGTCCCTGCCCCAGAGGCCTCGAGGGGGGCCCCAGGACCATCCACTCTTTGATATCCTGGTGGTAAGGGCTGAAGTGCCCACCAGGCCAGATGGGAAGGGAGGATGGCCAGAAGGTGAGATAGGGATGCACAGATGGGGGGAAGAGCACAGGGGCACAGGATGGACAGACAGGTGGCCATGGCCCCATCCCTTTGTGCCCTCCTCCTCCCCAACCAGGGACCCTCGTATGCCCCAACCTGCTTACCCGGCACTGCCTGGGATGTGGGGTCCCCATTGCCCGCCGCTCAGCCCTGCTCCCCACTGCGCCCTGGCTCTCCGGCAGGCCGCTTCCTTCCTCCCTCTTCCTTGGGCGGCTCCTTGGCTCCTCCCGCCGCCCTTGCTGGCCTCCAGGGGCCGCTCCACCCCGCGCACGCCCGCTGGGGGCCTGGAGTGGCAGAGACCCCCGCCCCCTGCTCCTGGCAATGGGCGGGGGCCACTCTGGGCCCTGGCTCATCCATGAGGAGCGAGGCTCCCTGGAGTCAGTCTGGCTCCCTGTGACCCCCTCCTTCCATCGGGGTAAGAGCAGCCCCCTTCCCCCAGACTCTGGCCTCTTGCCTCATTAATAAAGCGGATAAAATCTAAACACTGGAAAATGTGAGCGTCGCCTGGGGCGGGCTCGGGCGGCAGCAGAGGGTGCCATTGCCCCTCCCTGGGGCTTTGGGGTTAGGTGGGGCTAATCCAAATTCTGTGGGGGCAGCAAGGCTCTCTTGTCCTGCCAGAGCTTTCATGGATGTCGGGGTGGGTGGTGGTGGGCAGTGCCCACCAAGGGATTCACCTACTATTTATACAGGGGCTTAAGCCCAGGCCAGGGCCACAGCAAGTCATCCTGGAAGACGAGGGGAGGAGGCTGAAAGGGGGCAGGGGATCCAGGAGGCCTGGGGCCCCGGGGTCTCGCCCCAGCGTCTGGCTCCTGCTTTAAGATGGGCTGAGCGACACCTGGGACACACACCTTAAGCCACAAAAACTCACCTCCTGCCCTGAAAAGTAGGGTCACACCTGACAGACACTTGCACAGCCTCACACTCTAAGAGGTACAGTCCCATCACTTACCACTCAGTTTCATCCTGTTCCAGCTCTCACAGCCAGGGTGCTGCCACCACATCCCTCAACTCGGGGTCTTATCCCCAACACCGGAATGCACCCAGAGTTACTGTCTCAATCTGCCCCTTCCCTCCACACCCCAAAATGCAGCCCCCCAAAATGACCACCCGCAGCACCCTCCTTAGTGCCCCAGCACATACACACACACACACACACACACACACTCATTGCCTAAACTGACCCCTGGTCACACTCCATATGACTTGTAATGACCCAGAAACAATCCCAGACAGGCCCCACCAGCACACTCCAAACATACACTCAAGGTACAAGAAGTGGCATCCCCCACCCCCTGGACACCAGAGACCTAGCTGGCCACCCCTCCTTGCCCCAGAAACACCACCACCCTAAGACATACACGCCCACACCCTGGGACACCCCAAGACACAGTCGCTTAGTCACACTCCCCACCACCAGACACTGCCAGTTAAACCTGCAAATCCCATGGAACTCGGAGCCAGGTAACCCCTTACCCACAACACAGATACAAGTCACAGCCCTCCCTCGCGGTGTCACGAGCCATCAACACTGACAGACGCACACAGCCACACCCCTTCACCGAAGCCGGCTCCCAGCAGACACCCGAGAACCCCACGGGTGCCCCAAGTCATTAGAGCACCGGCTCCCCACTCCAGCTCGGGCCTGCACACCAAGACCCAGCCTCGAGGGGCTTCCCCTTTTCCCCCTTCCCCACTTCCTGATGGCCTAGTGCCCGCCCGCCTGTTGGAAGGATGATTGCAAGCTGGCCTCAGACTTCCCCACAGACTCTCAGCTCACCCCCAAACATTCCTGCGCTGGCCCAGCGCCCCTTGCTTCAGTCCCCTCCCTTCCCTTCAGGTCTGGCCAGAGTCCCACCCCGCCTTTCTCTCTGATCACCCTCAATCCTCAAGGATGAAGCGGGTTGTCAAAACAAGAATGTCGGGTTTATGTCAGGGTTTATGTCCGCAGTGCCCCATGGACGCCCTCCTGTCCAGCATCAGGCAGAGTGTGGTAGGGGCTTCATCATGCCTATCCCCCACCTCCTGGCATGGGGGTGGGGCTTTGGTAGGCCTGAGGTTCCCTCTTTTTCCAAGCCAGGTTTCAATTCCCTGGTGCTCCCCACGGTCCGGGAGTTGTCACCGGCTGCAAACAGTCTCATGAAGCTCCAGGAGGTAGGAGGTCTTGTGGGAGAGGGGGCAGGATTTGAACCCTCAGTAGTCCAGGAAGCTCTGGCCCTGCCTGGAAGCCTGGTGGCCTGTAGCCAGGAGCAACAGTGGGAGGGGCAGGTGGCCTGGTGCCAGCTCCTAATTCAATTTGGAGCCTGCGGAAGACGGATTTCAGCTGCTGAATTCTTTCTCAGCCCCAACCCACCCCCTCTCCCACCCCGAAGCCACACAGGTCCAACAGCAGAGAGATTCTTTATGTTCAAGACAGCAAATTCAGATACAAAAGCCCACTGCCATCGTCCCTCCCTCCCTCCTGCTCTGGGCCAGGGATGGGCCTGGAGGGAGAGATGGGATGTGGGGAGGAGGTTGGGGGGGTTCACAGCAGACTCCTGTCAGATGCGGAGGTTACAGACTCCATGGGGAGGGTGCTTCTCTCGGGAGGGGCGAGGGCATTATTGCATTTGCTGGGGGGAGCGACAGCCCCCTTCCCTGTATTCCCTGCGTCAGGAAACTAGGAAGGCCATGACCCCCAAACAGAACCCAAGGCTCCAGGGAGACAGAGGGACCAGTTTGGCAGCTGATGGTGGAAAGTGGAGGAGGTGGGGGTGGCCACCCAATGTGACCCGTCCCTCCCCTCCCCGTGCCTGACCCGGCTGAGGTAGGTGGGAACAGGGCACAGGGGGGCCGGGAACCCCGGCCAGACTGAGAACCGGGGAGGGGATGGTACCAAGTGGAGTGGGGTGGGGGGCCCGGCCCCACCTCCCCTCCCCATCGTCCTGGGGCTGCTGAGCTAGGCTCAGGTCAGAGGTTCGGGTCCTGACATTGGTGGCCCTGCCGGGGGGCTCCCACCAAGTTGGGCCCAGGTCATCATCATCTCAGGGTCGGTCCGGAGGAGGTCCTAGTAGCGGCCGACTTTGGCGTCCCCAATGGCGCCCCAGACGTCAAAGACAAACTCATCGGGGAAGGCAAAGTCCCCCAGCCGTTCATCCAGGGCCTCGGCCAGCTCATCCGGGTTCCTTTTATCCTTTCCCAGCTCCACCATGGTGGCCGCTATTGGGGGAGGGGGCAGAGTGGAGGCACAGATGACATCAGGGGCCAAGGGGCTCAGGGTGGACTCAACCCCCACCAGTCCTAGAAGTCCCTCCCCCAGGAGCCCCACTCACCCAACTCTGTGTCCCTGATACCCATGTAACTCTCCAGCAGGTCATCCACCTTCTCAATGGCCTTCTCCTCAAAGGCAGAGGGCTAAGGGCCGGGGAGGGGTGACAGTGACAACATAACGAGAATGGACATTGCAGTCGGACTGACCACCCTCGTCACTTTACATATATTCGTATTTAGTCCTCAGGATGACCGAGAAGGAGGTGTTGGTGTTCATCTCACCCCCATTTTCCTGATGGGAAACTGAGGCCTGCATGCCCAAAGGAGGTCCCTGGGAGCTGGGAGGTGGCAGAAGTGGACTGGAATCCAGGTTGTCTGCCCAGAGTCCCTTCAGCTAACAGGTAATGCTGCCTGCCATGAAAGGGAAGGGAGGGCTGGGCAAGGTGGCTCACATCTGTAATCCCAGTACTTTAGGAGGCCAAGGAGAGTGGATCACCTGAAGCCAGGAGTTCAAGACCAACCAGCCTGGCCAACATGGTGAAACCCCATCTTTACTAAAAATACAAAAATTAGCCGGACATGGTGGTGGGTGCTTGTAATCTCAGCTACTTGGGATGCTGAGGCAGGAGAATCATTTGAGGCAGAATCAGGAGGCAGAGTTTGCAGTGAGCCAAGATCATACTATTGCACTCCAGCCAGGGTGACAAGAGCAAGACTGCCTCAAAAACAAAAACAAAAACAAAGAAAACACAGGGAAGGGACGGCAGGGATGGGGTACGGCACTCACCAGATCCTCCACCGTGGCGGGGCCCCGGGATCGGAGTCGCAGGGTCCCTCGGCCAGTGCCCAGCTGTGGGCCAGAGCCAGGGCGGCCACCCGCTGAACGCTGGCTGATCATGTCTGAGAGGCAGGAGAGGGGTGAGCATGGGGGAAGGTTGGTTTGAGCACGCTCTGGGCAGGAACTTGTCCCTCCTGGCTTTCGACACCGCCCCAAACTTCTCCAAGCTTCTGCAAGTTCCTGGGGGCTGGGGTGATTCCAGGAGGGCAGGAGTCCTGACTCAGGTGAGGCATGGATGTGGGGCAGAGCAGAGGGACAACTGGGGGCCAGGAATAGGAAATGCTGGAGGGGAGACTGAAGGGGCCACCTCTGCTCCCAGGGGCTGGGGGAGAGGGAGCGGGGGTACCCCAGCCTGAGTCTGCAGCTGCCTGAGTCAGTCTCCTCTTGGCCAAGGGAGTATGGCTGCCGGGCCATGGAACAGCCCTACCTGCCCGGTGAAGTGATTTAGTCCCCCACCCCCACCTCCGGGGCCTGGGGCCCATTCCTGAGGGTTAGTGAAGCCAGATAGAAAAGTGGGGGGTGCTGGCACTGGGCGGCCAAGCCTGGCCTGTTGGGGCTGGGGGGCTGGCCAGGGATGGGGTGCTTGGCTGGGCTAATGGCCCCTGGAAGCTAGGCGTGAGGGCAACTTCCTCCTTGCCCCCACCCTTTTCCCCAGTCGGGCTAAGAGTTAGCACCCTGTCTTGGGGCAGGGTGGAGCTGCACCCACTTCTCTTGCAGCTGGCCAGGCTCGGGCGCCACCTGTTGGCAGCTCCTGGCACCACCGCCTGCACACACAAGCAGCATCACTGGGGAGGAGGGTGGCGGGTGGCGGCTCCTCACCAAAGGCCTTTCGAGGCTCTGTGAGTTTCAGCGTGAAGGTGCGGCCTCGGGGAAGCTCCTTGAGCAGCCGGGCCACCTCGTAGTGCCGGCAGCCCAGCAAGCTCTGCCCATTGATGGCCTCAATCATGTCACCCACGCTGATGACGTGGATGTGGTCGATCACACTGCCCTCCTTGATGCGCTGCAGGGGCGGGGAGGCATCAGCAATCGGGGCTCTGCCCTGCTTTCGGGGGTCCCGTGGCCCGCCCACGCTCCCAGGCACCTTGATGAAGGCGTAGCCAGCCCCGTTGTCCGTGATGGTGAGCCCCAGTGCATCCTCTGACTTGAACACCTCCACCTCCTTGCGCTGCCCCTTCACGTGGGCGAAGATGAAATCCTCCAGCCCGATCTGGCCTCCCAGGAGCTTGTCCATGTCTACTTTGTGGGTGTTCAGGGTACAGAACATCACCTGCAGGGGTGGGAGACGCTGAACCCTCTCCTCCTTCCCTCCCCCTTTGCTAATCACCACTGCCAGGGGAAGGAAGAGAGGTGGGAGAGTACTGGGGGGACTCCACCCCAGTGCCCGACCACCCACTGAGCCAGGGCCAGGGCAGGGCCCCCAATTAGTGTGTCAGCTCTGCCAGGACTAGGATTTAGTTTTCCTTTCTTTTTTATTTTGAGACAGGGTCTTGCTCTGTCACCCAGGCTGGAGTGCAGTGGTGCATAGCTCACTGTAGCTTCAACCTCCAGACTACTCCAGCAATCCTCCCACCTCAGCCTCCTGAGTAGCTGGAAATACAGGTGCATGCCACCATGCCTGGCTATTTTTTTTTTTTTTAGACAGTGTTTCACTGTTGTTGCCCCGGCTGGAGTGCAATGGTGCAATCTCAGCTCACCAGAACCTCCACCTCCCCAGTTCAAGCAAGTCTCTTGCCTCAGCCTCCCAAGGAGCTGGGATTACAAGCATTCAGCACCATACCTGGCTAATTTTGTATTTTTAGTAGAGGCAGGGATTCTCCATGTTGGTCAGTCTGGTCTCGAACTCCCAATCTTAGGTGATCTGCCCACCTTGGCCACCCAAAGTGCTGGGATTACAGGCATGAGCCACCATGCCCAGCAACCTGGCTAACTTTTGTGTTTTTTGTGGAGGTGGGGGTCTCACTATGTTGCACAGGCTGGTCTCCAATTCCTGGGCTCAAGTGAGCCTCCTACCTCAGCCTCCAGAGTAGCTGGGGCCACAGGCATGTGCCACATACTTTAAAAAAAAAAAAAACTTTTTATAGAGATGGGAGTCCCATTTTGTTGCCCAGGCTGGCCTGGAACTCCTGAGCTCCAGTGACGTCCCGACCTCAACCACACAAGTAGCTGGGACTACAGGTATGCACTACTGTGCCTTGCTAGGATTTCTGTCCTTGTAAAAATTCATTGCTGCTTCCAGGGAATGGAGCCTGGCATACAGTGAGTGCTCAGAAAATGCTTGGGGAGGACACAGAAACTGGCCCCACACTCCTGCATCTACTTCCTGGTCAAGTCCACTGTTGCGTTCCTTGCCCCCTCCCGCCCACCCACACAGTGCTTGGCACCAGGCAAGCCAGCCTCCCACAGCACTGGGATTCTCCAAGGCATCATGGAGAAGTGCACCTTGTATCTGGCCTCCAGCCTCCACCATCTCCTGGGGCACGGGCCTCCCCATGCCTGACAGGAACTCAGCATGCAGCCCTGGCCATCAGTCTTGCACAATCTACTGGGATGCAGGCCTCTCAATCCATCCATCCATGCAATCAATCCATCCAGCCCTGGCCTCCCACAATCCATTGGAGCTCAGGTCTCCCAGTGCCTGATGGGAACTCAGCATCCAGCCCTGGCCTCCAGTTTCCCACAATTCACTGAGGAACAGGCCTCCCGATACCTGATAGGAACTCCATATCCAGTCCTGGCCTCAAGTTCCCCACAGTTCACTGGGGCACAGGCCTCCCAATGCCTGATGGGAACTCAGCATCCAGCCCTGGCCTCCAGTTCCCCACAATTCACTGGTGTACAGGCCTCCCAGTGCCTGATAGGAACTCAGCATTCAACCCTGGCCTCCAGTTCCCCACAGTTCACTGGGGCACAGGCCTCCCAATGCCTGATGGGAACTCAGCATCCAGCCCTGGCCTCCAGTTCCCCACAATTCACTGGTGTACAGGCCTCCCAATGCCTGATGGGAACTCAGCATTCAACCCTGGCCTCCAGTTCCCCACAGTTCGCTGTGGCACAGGCCTCCTAATCTCTTACCAGGAACTCAGCAGCCAGCCCTGGCCTCCAGTTCCCCATAATTAACTGGAACACAGGCCTCCCAGTGCCTGATGGGAACTCAGGATCCAGCCCTGGCCTCCAGCAGTTCCCCACAATTCACTGGGCACAGGCCTCCCAGAGCCTCATGGGAAGTCAGTGTCCAGCCCTAGTCATCGGCCCCAACACCGAGTAGGGCACAGGCTCATCATTTGCAGCTTTGGCAGCTGAGCCCCAGCTCATGAACAGGATGTACGCTCAGGCCTCTGGCCCACCAGCAGGGACCCTGGTGCCTGGCTCCCCATAGGGTACCTCGGCAGTTGGCAGGCGGAAGGCCTCAGCGATCTTGCCGTACAGCTCCTTGACGTTGGTGAAGCCCTCGATGCGGCCAGTGGGACTGCCGTGGGCCAGCTGGGTGTGGAACACGAGGCGGGGCCGCAGGGCTGGGGGTGGGGGGGGCAAGCCCATTTGGGGCCTCCCCGCCCCACCTCCGACCAGGGGCCCTGGCTCCTCCTCGCCCAGCCCTCCACGGCCTGGCTCAGCCTCCTCATTTTCCACAAGAGGGGGCGCCTTTTTCCGCCGCCCCAGTCCCAGCGGCATGAGCAGCGAGAAGCAGGGTCACGCCCAGGAGATCTGTAGGACAGGAAAGCGGGCTCAGGGCCTGGGCAGGGCCTTGAGTGCCCCTCCCTCACTACTCGAACCAGATAGGCCCAAGGAAGTTCTGAGAGAACAAACTGGCCTCAGCTGAAATCCTCATCTCTTGTATAGTGAAGGGACACTTACATAAAAGTAGTAACAGGGCTGGGCACGGTGGCTCACGCCTGTAATCTCAGCACTATGGGAGGCCAAGGTGGGTGGATCACTTGACGTCAGGAGTTTGAGACCAGCCTGGCCAACATGGTGAAACCCCTCCTCTACTAAAAATACAAAAATTAGCCGGGTGTGGTGGTACACACCTGTAATTCCAGCTACTCAGGAGGCTGAGGCTGGAGAATTGCTTGAACCTGGGAAGTGGAGATTGCAGTGAGCCGAGATCGTGCCCTTGCACTCCAGCCTGGGCAAAAGAGCAAGACTCCATCTATAAATAAATAAATGTAATAACGGCTGGGCACAGTGCTTCGCACCTGTAATCCCAATACTGTGGGAGGCTGAGATGAGAGGATCACTTGAGGTCAGGAGTTCAAGATGCCTGGCCAGCATGTCGAAATGCCATCTCTACCAAAAATACAAAAAAATTAGCTGGGCGTGGTAGCACGCACCAGTAGTCCCAGCGACTCAGGGGGCTGAGGCAGGAGAATTGCTTGAACTGGGAGGTGGAGGTTGCAGTGAGCCAAGATCACACCACTGCATTCCAGCCTGGGTAACAGAGCAAGACTCTGTCTCAAAAAGAATAACAATAATAATACCACCAACTAGGATCTATTGCTTTGTGACCTTCCTTGTGTGTTTGTTTCGTTTGTTTGTTGTGACAGGGTCTTGCTCTGTCACTCAGGCTGGAGTGCAGTGATGCAATTAAAGCTCACTGTAGCCAGGCGTGGTGGCACGTGCCTGCAGTCCCAGCTACTCGGGAGGCTGAGGAGGGAGGATCGCTTGAGCCCAGGAGTTCTGGGCTGTAGTGCACTATGCCGATCGGGTGTCTGCACTAAGTTTGGCATCAATGTGGTATCTCCCGGGAGTGGGCGACCACCAGGTTGCCTAAGGAGTGAACTGACCCAGGTCGGAAACGGAGCAGGTCAAAACTCCCATGCTGATCAGTAGTGGGAAAGCGCCTGTGAATGGCAACTGCACTCCAGCCTGGGCAACACAGCGAGACCCCGTCTCTTAAAAAAAAGTTATAAAATTACTGCAATAGGACTACTCTAAAAAAAAAAAAATTTATAAATTAAAAAAATAGCTCACTGTAGCACTGTAGTCTTGATCTCCCAGGCTCAAAGAATACTCTCTCCTCAGTCTCTCAAATAGCTGGGACCACAGGCATATGCCATGAAGGTAACCTTTTTTTCTTCTTCTTTTTTATTTTTTTATTTTTAGCAGTGACGTCCTGAGAACCTTTTTTTTTTTCTGGAGACGGAGTCTTAGTTTGTTGCCCAGGCTGGAGTGCAGTGGTGTGATGTCTGCTCACTGCAACCTCTTCCTCCCAGGTTCAAGCAATTCTTCTGCCTCAGCCTCCTGAGTAGCTGGGATTACAGGTGTGTGCCACCACACCAAGCTAGTTTCTACATTTTTAGTAGAGACGGGTTTCTTACCACGACTTCCGCCTCCTGGGTTCAAGCAATTCTCCTGCCTCAGCCTCCCGAGTAGTTGGGACTACAGGCATGCGCCACCATGCCCAGCTAATTTTTGTATTTTTAATAGAGACAGGGTTGACCA
Organism: Callithrix jacchus; assembly: GCF_049354715.1. Classification (NCBI taxonomy): domain Eukaryota; kingdom Metazoa; phylum Chordata; class Mammalia; order Primates; family Cebidae; genus Callithrix; species Callithrix jacchus. The sequence goes on from NC_133523.1 coordinate 13,271,200, forward strand.
GGATGGTCTTGATCTCTTGACCTCATGATCCACCCGCCTCGGGCTCCCAAAGTGCTGGGATTATAGGCGTGAGCCACCGCGCCCAGCCTGAGATGGGGTTTCACTAAGTTGTCCAGGCTACTCTTGAACTCCTGACTTCAAGTGATCCACCTGCCTTTGCCTCCCAAAGAGCTGGGATTACAGGCATGAGCCGCCACACTTGGCTGACGCTCAGCTATCATTTTAAAACTTTTTGCAGAAACTGGGGTCTCAATATGTTGCCCAGAGGGATCTCAAACTCCCAGGCTCAAGTGATCCTCCTGCCTCAGCCTCTCAAAAGTGCTAGGATTATAGGAATGAGCCATTGTGCCCGCCTTTTTTTTTTTTTTTTTTAAGGAGTCAGGGTCTCAGCTGGGCATGGTGGCTCACACCTGTAATTCCAACACTTTGGGAGGCTGAGGCAGGCAGATCATCTGAGGTAGGGAGTTTGAGACCAGCCTGGCCAAAATGGTGAAACTCCGTCTCTACTAAAAATACAAAAATTAGTCTGGCGTGGTGGTAGGCACCTATAATCCCAGCTATATGAGAGGCTGAGGCAGGAGAATGGCTTGAACCCGGGAGGTAGAGGTTGCAGTAAGATGAGATTTCGCCATTGTACTCCGGCCTGGGCAACAGAGCGAGATTACATCTCAAAAACAAAAAAGAGTCAGGGTCTCTTCTCGCTGTGTCCCCCAGGCTGGAGTGCGACGAGGTGATCATGATCATAGCTCACTGCAGTCTTGACCTCTTGGGTTCAAGTCATCCTCTGTTCTCAGCCTCCCAAGTGGCTAGGACTACAGGCATGTACCACCACACGTGACTAATTTTTAAAAAATTTATTGTAGGCCTGGTGCGATGGCTTATGTCTGTAATCCCAGCACTCTGGGAGGCTGAAGTGAGCTGAACACTTGAGTAGCTGAGGTCAGGAGTTCAAGACCAGCCTGGCCAACATGGCGAAACCCCATCTCTACTAAAAGTAAAAAAATTAGCCAGGTATGGTGGCACATTTCTGTAATCCCAGCTACTAGGGAGGCTGAGGCAGGGGAATCGCTTGAACCCGAGAGACGAAGGTTGGCAGCGAGCAGAGATTGCAACATTGCATTCACTCCAGCCTGGGTGACTCTGTATCTAAAAAAAAAAAAACTTGGCGCCATGGCCCAGGCCTGTAATCCCAGCACTGTGGGAGGCCGAGGCGGGTGGATCATGAGGTCAAGAGATCGAGACCATCCTGGTCAACATGGTGAAACCTCGTCTCTACTAAAAATACAAAAATTAGCTGAGCGTGGTGGCGCACGCCTGTAATCCCAGCTACTCAGGAGGCTGAGGCAGGAAAATCGCTTGAACCTGAGAGGCGGAGGTTTGCAGTGAGCTGAGATCGCAACATTGCACTCCAGCCTGGGTAACAAGAGCGAAACTCCGTCTCAAAAAAAAAAAAAAAATTATTGTAAAGAAGGAGTCTTTCTGTGTTGCCCAGGCTGGTCTGGAACTCCTGGCTTCAAGGAGCTTTTGGCCTCCCAAAGCTCTGGCACAACAGGTATGAGCCACCATGCCCAGCCCATGACCTTCCTTAATCCTCACACCACACTATAACATATAGGGATCACGTTATACTGTAATTATGCCCATTGAACAGATGAGAACATGGAGCCTCAAAACAACTAAGATTCTTTTTTTTGAGACGGAGTCTCACTCTGTCACCCAGGCTGGAGTGCAGTGGTGTAATCTCAGCTCACTGCAACCTCCGCCTCCTGGGTTCAAGTAATTTTCCCACCTCAGCCTCTCAAATAGTTGGGACTACAGGCATGTGCCACTGCATCCGGCTAATTTTTATATTTTTAGTAGAGACGGAGTTTCACCATGTTGGCCAGGATGGTCTCGATCTCCTCACCCCGTGATCCGCCTGCCTTGGCCTCCCAAAGTGCTGGGATTACAGGCGTGAGCCACCATGCCCAGCAAAGCGACTAAGCTTCTATTTTCCTATCAGCCACAGTGACTAACGCTGTGTGCCAAAAATGTCTGACTCACCCCCTTCGGAGCATACAGGCGGATGGCACTTCCTGGCCTCCTTGTGACTGGGCAGGTAAATGATTTTTTCTGGTGAATGGGTTGTAAGAGGAAGTGGCACATGACATTTCTGGGCTGAAGCTTGTAAATGCTGGAGCCTCCAGAGATCTATGTCTCCCAGGCAGGGTGGCAAGCCACATTTGATATGGCAGTGACAATATGAAGCCAGGCCCTGAATGACTACAGGGAATGGAGCCCCCTGCTGAGCCACAATGGAAGTGTGGCAGGAAGCAAAAGCAAACCTTTGCTGAATTCAGCCATTGAGACTTTTGAGGTTACCACTAAGGCTTTTAGGGTTACTACAGCAAAAATTGTCTTGATGGACATAAATTTATTTTTGTTTCTTTTTTTTTCTTTGAGACAGAGTCTCGCTCTGTCACCCAAGCAGGAGTGCAGTGGCGCAATCTCAGCTCACTGCAACCTGCGCCTCCTGGGTTCAAGTGATTCTCCTGCCGCAGCCTCCCGAGTAGCTGTGACTACAGGAGCACACCACCATGCTTGGATAATTTTTGTGTTTTTAGTAGAGATGGGGTTTTGCCAGGTTGCCCAGGATGGTCTTGAACTCCTGACCCCAAGCAATCCACCCACCTCGGCCTCCTGAAGTGCTGGGATTATAGGTGTGAGCTATCGTGCTGGGCCCCTGTTTCTTTATTTCTCTCTTTCTGCATTCTCCCCTCCCTTCAAACACTTTTTTTAGTACTTACTAGATTCTGTGCACCATTTTAGATATTGCCTTCAATAAAAAAAAAAAAGATCCCTGACTAGGGTCACCACGTGCAGTTACACGAGTTGTACACTGTGCAAAAGTATTAGACCAAGGCAGCAAGTGGGACTGAACTCAGCCTGTGCTCTGCCTGCAAAGCTATGCTTCTTGGTGTGGTGTCTACCAGGAGGAAGAGATGACTTTTTTTTTTTTTTGAGACGGTGTCTTGCTCTGTCATCCAGACTGGAGTGCAGTAGCACCATCTTGGCTCACTGCAACCTTGCCTCCCAGGTTCCAGAGATTCTCCTCTCTCAGCCTCCCAGGTAGCTTGGGACTACAGGTGCATATCACCATGCCCAGCTAACTTTTTGTGTTTTTAGTAGAGACAGGGTTTCACTATATTGGCCAGGCTGGTCTCAAACTCCTGACCTTGAGATCCACCTGCCTTGGCCTCTCCAAGTGCTGGGATTACAGGTGTGAGCCACCACGCCTGGCTGAAGAGATGTCTTTCTAATTCACTCACAGATGCTATATACATAGGCTAGCTGGGGCTCTGTCCACAATCTCTGGAAGAGGAAATGCACAGTGAGCAGGGAAAGGTGTAAATGTTTAATACTATTTTTTTTCTTTCTTTTGTTTTCTTCTTTTTCTTTGACAGTCTTGCTTTATTGCCCAGGCTGGAGTGCAGTGGTGCAGTTAGGCCTTAGGTGGTGAGCTCAGGTGATCCTCCCACCTCAGCCTCCTGAGTAGCTGGGACCAAAGGGGCTTGCCACCATGCCCTGCTCATTTTTTTATTTTTTAGAGACAGGGTCTTGCTGTGGTGTCCAGGCTGGTCTCAAACTCCTGAGCTCAAGCAATTCTCCAGCCTCAGCCTCCCAAAGTTCTGGGATTACAGGCATGAGCTACTGTGCCCAGCCTCATATAATTTTTAATGTTGATATGGAGACAAAGCAAGACAAGTTCTATAGACAAGATCAGGAAGTGCCTCTCTGAACAAGTGATGCTGAACTTGAGACCTGAATGACAGGAGGAAGCACCATGCAATGATTTGGGGCAAGAACATTCCAAGTAGAGAGAACAGCCAGTAGAAAGGCCCTGACCTGAGCTGCAGCTGGGTGTGGCGGCTCACACCTGTAATGCCAGCACTTTGGGAGGCCGAGGTAGGTGGATCACCTGAGGTCAGGAGTTTGAGACTAGCTTGACCAACATGGCGAAACCCTGTCTCTACTAAAAATACAAAAATTAGCCAGGCGTGGTGGTGGGCACCTGTAATCCCAACTACTCGGGAGATGGGGTTTCACCATATTGGTCAGGCTAGTCTCGAACTCCTGACCTCGTGATCCGCCTGCCTCAGCCTCCCAAAGTGCTGGGCTCACAGGTGTGAACCTCCCTGCCCGGCCCGCACCCAATCTTATGTACCCATTTGTTCACGAATGCATTCCTACCTGGTCCATCTCCATGATCACTCACCTAAACTACTGCTCTTGCCTCCTGGTGGGTTTCCCAGCTTCCACCCTCACCCCCCACGACTTCGTGTCCAGACAGCAGCCAGAATGGTCCTGTAAAACAGAAGTCACGTCACATTTGTCTCTGTTATGACCCCTCCTCGGGCTCTGGCCTCACTGGAAGGAAAATGGTGTCAGCCAGCCACCACAACCAGCCTCGGTTTGTTTTCCTAGTCAGGGGTGTCATCTGTTGTGCAGGCTGCAGTGTGGTGGTGTAATCATAGTTCACTGCAGCCTCCACCTCCTGGGCTCAAGTGATCCTCGTGCCTCAGCCTCCTCCATAGCTGGCACTACAGGAGCACACCACCTTACATGGCCAATTTTTATTTTTATTTTTGAGACAGAGTCTCGCTCTGTCACCCAGGCTGGAGTGCAGTGGTGTGATCTCAGCTCACTGCAACCTCTGCCTCCTGGGTTCAAGCAATTCTCCTACCTCAGCCTCCCTAGTAGCTGGGATTATAGGCACATGCCACCACGCCTAGCTAATTTTTGTATTTTTAGTAGAGATGGGGTTTCACCATGTTAGTCAAGCTGATCTCGAACTCCTGACTTCAGGTGATCCACCTGCCTCGGCCTCCCAAAGTGCTGGTATCACAGTCATGAGCCATGGCACCTTGCCTTAATTTTTTTTTTTTTTTTTTGGAGAGATGGGGTCTTGCTGTGTTACCCAGGCTGGTCTCAAACTCCTGGGCTCAAGTGGTCCTCCTGCCTTGGCCTTCCAAAGTGCTGGGATTATAAGCATGAGCCACTACATCCGGCCAATAATATTTGTTGAATGAATGAATGGATGACTGAATGATCCCAATATCCACACACCCAGCAGTCTGGGTGCCTGGCCCCAGGAAGACAAAGGCTCTCATCTCTGCAGCAAAAGCACAAGTCCCATTCTGTGGCCCCCACATCTCTTGCTTCCCAGGTTGGTGCTAGGCACATAGTAGGTGCTTCAGCTAGCCAGGAAGGCAGGAATAGCATCTCCCTCACCTTTCATTGTCTGTGTGGTTTCTTTTTCTCTTTTTTTTTTTGAGACGGAGTCTTGCTCTTGTTGCCCAGGCCAGAGTGCAGTGGTGCGATCTCGGCTCACTACAACCTCTGCCTCCCAGGTTCAAGTGATTCTCCTGCCTCAGCCTCGCGAGTAACTGGGATTACAGGTATGTGCCACCATGCTCAGCTAATTTCTTGTATTTTTAGTAGTGACGAGGTTTCTCCATGTTGGTCAGGTTGGTCTCTACTAAAAAAACAAACGAAAATAGCCAGGGATGGTGCTGCATGCCTGAAATCCAAGCTACTGGGGAGGCTGAGGCAGGAGAGAATTGCTTGAACCTGGGAGGTGGAGGTTGCAGTGAGCCAAGATCATGCCACTGTGCTCCAGCCTAGGTGACAGAGCAAGACCCTGTCTCAAAAAAAGAAAAAGAAAAAAGCCTTTGTCATCCGTCATTACCCCCCCAACTCCACCAGCTCTGTGCACTGGGAGGCAGGAAGCTAAAAACCTGTCTGGAACCTGGCCTCATCTCTTACTAGCTGTGTGGCTTTGGGTAAGGGTCTTAACCTCTCTGAGCTCCAAGGAAATCACACATGTGCTTGCAATAGTCCTGGTACACAATAAGCTTTTTGTAAATATTGGTGACAATTATTACTACTGCCATCTGTACCAAGATCCAAACTTCCAAGATCCCTACATCCTGACCAAGATTCCCAACCTCCCTACTCTCTCTCTGTCCACACCCACTGCCCTGGTTCATGCTGGCTTCTGTGTCCCCACCCGTGAGTGAGGATTAACAGCAGGGAGGAAAGTGAGTGATTAATGAATCTGCCTGCCACAGCCATAAGAGGCTTCATGGCCTGGGTTCAAATCCCACCCTTGCCACTTACCAGCTGTGTGGCTGTGGGCAGGTCACTTCACTTCACAGGGCCTCAGTTTCTTCATCTGAAAAATGGGTAGAATTCCTGTCACTCTCAAGGTGGTTATGGAAATCCAAAGAGATTGCCCACGTATCCCATCTATACTCTGCCTCAGACTCCATGTAAGGAAGCTGTTGTCATTATTACTGGTATCGCCTTCTCTGCCCTGCCCTGCCCAGGAATATCCCCGCCCTCTCTGCCTGCCAAGACCTACTCCAGGCTCACTCCTCCAGGCAGCCTCCCAGGCTTGCCCCAGCATGTTGGAACCTCCCCTGTGGTACAGACAGCTCAGGCCCAGGAACTTAATTGCATGCTGCCCTGGCAGAACTCTTGTCTTCCAGCCTCAGGCTGTCATTTAACTTCATGTCTCTATTTTAAAACATAAATGAGATGGCATCATTGCCCTGACTGAAACTTTACAACGGTTTCCCACCTTCTGGAAGAAAAATTGCAAACTCCTTACTGTGACCCACAAACCCCTGCAGAATCCCTGCTCTGGGTTCATCTGCTCCAACTAGATTCCAAGCTTGGTCCAGCCTAAAGAAAGACCTTGGCCTTGCCCGACCTGTTTTTTTTTGTTTGTTTGTTTTGTTTTTTTTTTTGAGATGGAGTCTTGCTCTGTTGCTCACGTTGGAGTGCAGTGCCACGATCTCCTCTCACCGACACCTCCACTTTCCAGGTTCAAGTGATTCTCCTGCCTCAGTGTCCCAAATAGGTGGGATTACAGGCATGCACCACCACGCCTGGCTAATTTTTAGTAGAGGCAGGGCTTCCCCATATTGGCCAGGCTTGTCTCAAACTCCTGACCTCAAGTGATCCACCTGCCTCGGCCTCCTAAAGTGCTGGGATTACAGGTGTGAGCCACCTTGCCCAACCCCCTTATCTGATCTTCCTGGCACTGGCACCCCCTGCCCACAACCCTCTATAGTACTACCCACACATTTATTCATAGCACTTAGTGTCATCTGAAATTATCTTCTTTATTTACTTGATAACTTGCTGTTGGCTGCTTCCTTTCAGAGTGCCAACTCCTCAAGAGCAGGAATTTTTGTTCATTTATGTTATTTTCTGTGCCAAGAACAGTGCCTAGCACGTGCCCATAGTAGGTGCTCACTTGAAATATTTGTAGAATGAATGAATGTGTCTCAGGTCCTCATTCTGACTGCTCTCTGCAAACCTCCATCCTCAAAACAGCCCCCCAAACATGCCTACTGTGGGGTTACTAACTCCCCACTTTCCCTGGCTCCCCTCACACCTGAACGCAGAGATGAAGAAGAGAAACTTCGACCTGGATATTAACTGTTTGGGCTGGAATTTCGGCATCCCGGCCCCCTCATCCTGGGAAGGGCCTGAAACTTCGCAACCCCACAGCCATCCAGAAACACAGTGTGGTCGGCAGGAGGAGGGAAAGGGGTTCCTGGGAGCACACAGAAGCTAGGGGAAGGGGGAAATCACGCCCAGGCTCCCCCTTCCCACACCGTGTTGCCTTGGAGAGGAGGGAGAGAGGCCTCTGATTCACTCTTGAAAAACCGGCTCCTGGGTGTTTCCCTGGAGAACGCCTACTGCTCAGCCTTGGCCCAGGTTGCCAGGGGGGACCCAGCAGGCCCAGGACCCCAGCATCCTGGGCCCCTGCAGATGTCACTCTTCTCTGGACCCAGGTAGTCAAACCTGCCCTCTCCAGCTCAGGGTAGAAGGGACATGAGGGCAGCTTCCTGTTTGAGTGGCTGGTATCTGGTGATCTTTGGGGGTTGTGGGGGTGGGGGGGAAGGAAACAAAAGACCAACAAGTGTGGCCCTGATGATGAGTATGAGGTAGGGGTGGGAGGGGTAGGGGCTGGAGCTGCTCAGCAACAACTGAACTATGGAGCCAGTGGGTATCAAGTCTAGTGGCTGAGACTCCAGTTCTGGACCCTGGGGGCATGAGTTCCAGCCCCAGATGTGCCAGTTACTAGCTGTGTGACCTTGAGCAAGTCACTCCACCTCTCTGAGCCTGCTGCCTCACCTTTTTTACAAGAAGGCACAACACCTCCCATGAAGTGTTTTGATTCAATGATCCGCATGGTAAATGCCTGACACGGAAGCGCTCCATAAATGCTAGCTGGGGTGGAGTTTTTCATGATGATAATTATCCAGGCCCTGGTCCTCACTGCGTGCCCCAGGCCCTGGAGGGTTCAGACGCGGTTCGCTCAGGGAAAATGGACAGGAAAGGGTCAGAAACATCGACCCCACGCCTGTCCCCCCCGGGATGGGGGCCGTCTAGAAGGGGGAGGGGGGAGGGGCAAGCCCGGAGACCCCTACCTGGTGCTGGGAGGCGTTTGCCCTCTGCCCTCCAGCAGGAAGGGAGCTGCCCCCACCACCCCCACCCTCGCTCCCCCCAGGAAGGGGCCTCCGGCATCCCCGCGCTCAGCCTAGACCTCCAGTCGCGTCCCCGGGGCCCGCCCCACCTTGCACGATCCGCCGGATCCTCGCGGGCCCGCGACATCCGGGGCCCCCAGAGTGGACACATCCCTCCCGCCGGGGCCACTCACCTGCGCCGCCGCCACCGCCTCCCCGCGCGCACCCGGCTCGGCCCTCCGCAAACTCCTGCCTGGGCCTCTCCCGCAGTGGCGCCTAGGGGGGCGGGGCCGACGCCCGCGGAAGACCAATTAGCGGCTGTCTTCCGGAGCTCGCGGCCAATCCGCGCCTCCCGCTTCGGGTGGACCCGACGGAAACATTCCAGAGGGATCCCTCCGCCTCACCCGGCTCTTCCCGGCTCCCCCTGCGCCGCAAAGCAGTGGACCTTTCCGCCCCGCCTGAGCCGCGGCGGGCTGTACCACCAGAGGGCTGAGGAGGGGGGGCGGAGCTGCGGCTGGGTCCCGGCCAATCGCGGGGAAGGAAGGAGGCGAGCGGCCAATGGGAAGGAAGCTGGGGCCCCTGAACCACGTGCTGTTGGCTGAATGTCCGTCTAGGGTGCCCTGGGTGGTGAGGGGCGGGGGAGTCAGGTGACCGAGGCCAAGTTTCGGGGACAGGATGCGAACTCCCGACGTCCGGGAAAGTGGACCGTTTAGGAGGCCTGGGTGGGGGGTCGATGGCAGCTCCTAACCCAGTTCCCCGCCCGGCCTCTGCCCCAGCCTGGCCATCCTCGGAGCTGATAAAAAGTGCATTCATACTCTAGGGGCGGGCGGGGGGCAGAGATAAATACGGAGGGTCCCGAGCGTCCCTGCTTCCTGGAGTGTACAATGGAGAAAGGCATTCATTCATTCATTCATTCACTCACTCATCAAATATTTAATGTGCCCTCTGCTCCGTGCCAGGCTCTGTCCTACAGACAAACGCGTGAGCCAGTAAGCCGAATATGCTTCCAGTAGAGATAACAGAGTGTGCAAAAGCCAGAGAGCTACAGCACGCTTTAGGATAGTGCAACATCGTGGGAGCTGGTAAATCAGTGTGGAAAGGCAAGATGGAATGAAAGACAAGAGTGAGATAGTTTTTATTTGCTTGTTGATTTGTTGGTCACTTACTACGTGCTAGATCACAGAGGGTACCCAGCCAGCCTCCGACCTTTGATGGATCTGTCTCCATCTGACTGTGAGGATGGAGGCTGACTGAGTCTCTCTCGTCAACCCCTCACTCCCATCTCAAGCTGCCACATAACAGGTTCTCAGCAAACCTGTGTGGACAAATGCACCAGGTAGTTTATAAGGAACGGGGATTTCTCAGGAGGGCACAGATCCAAGAAACATGAGTCACAAACGCACCTGGAACAGGCCAGGACGCTCAGTTCCCAGGACAGGCGAGATTTCCTTGTTCTAGTTCAAACCCAGCCACTTGGACAGCAACTGAATGCTGCGTGTTCTGGGAACTGTAGTTCTTGGAAGCCTCTAAGCGCTGAGACCCTGCTCAAGCTTCATCGGATGACTGGTTCTTTGCAGTTTCCAGGGTGTGACTGTGTGCAACTCAGCCCCACCAGGACCTGCAGAGGGGTAAAGTGAAAGGGGAGATGGAGACCCGGCATGGTGGCTCACGCCTGTAATCCCAGCAATTTGGGAGGCTGAGGCGGGCAGATCATGAGGTCAGGAGATCAAGACCATCCTAACACGGTGAAATCCTGTCTGTACTAAAAATACAAAAACTTATCCGGGCGTGGTGGCACGTGCCTGTAGTCCCAACTACTCGCCAGGCTGAGGCAGGAGAATGGCTTGAACCAGGGAGGCGGAGGTTGCAGTGAGCTGAGATCGCGCCACTGTTCTCCAGCCTGGGCGACAGAGCAAGATTCTGTCATGAAAAGAAAGAGAAAGAGAGAGAGAGAGAGAGAGAGAGAGGAGAGAGAGAGAGAGAGAGAGAGAGAGAGAGAGAGAGAGAGAGAGAGAGAGAGAAGATGAAACCTTGAGCTTCACTGCTGAGGATTGCTTAGTCAGCCCCACCCAGCTGGCAAACACTGAGAAGGCTGTGGCAGGCCAGGCAACAGGCACAGCTATTGTCCCTCTCTTCCTGTTCTGCTGACCTCTGCCATCCCACTGAGCAATAGGTGCCTGGGCTGGCCAGTGCCTTCTGTGGGACTGTGCTGCCTGCCCTGCCTGAGCCTGGCATCTGAGCTGCCCCCTGCACTCTTGGAGAGCCCAGGGGACAGCATGACTGAGGCTGCAAAGTCCTGAGCCAGGATCCACCTGGCTCCTGTTGTGTGATGAGGAAATGCCCAGAGAAGGGGTGATGGGATTATGTGATTGCTCAAGACACAAAGCGGCACTGGGCATCTCCTTTCTGATTTATTTTTATTTTTATTTTTTGAGACAGTGTCGGGCCAGGTGCAGTGGCTCAAGCCTGTAATCCCAGCACTTTGGGAGGCCAAGGCAGGTGGATCACAAGGTCAGGAGATTGAGACTATCCTGGCCAACATGGTGAAACCCTGTCTCTACTACAAATGCAAAAATTAAATGGGTGTGGTGGTGAACACCTGTAATCCCAGCTACTCAGGAGGCTGAGGTAGGAGAATCACTTGAACCCAGGAGGCGGGGGTTGCAGTGAGCTGATTTTGTGCTCCTGCACTCCAGCCTGGGCGACAGAGCAAGACTTAGTCTCAAAAAAAAAAAAAAAAAAATCCAGTTGGGCGAGGTGGCTCATGCCTGTAATCCCAGCACTTTGGGAGGCTTAGGCAGGCAGATCCTAAGATCGGGAGATTGAGACCATCCTGGCTAATGGTGAAACCCCATCTCTACTAAAAATACAAAAATTAGCTTAGTATGGTGGCGTACCCTGCTCACACCTCTCCTAGTCCAGCCAGCCCCATCACCTCCCACCCGGTGCAGCGGCTTCCACCCTGGTCCTCCCGCTCCACCCTCACTGTCAGCCCTACAGTCAGTTCTCTGCACAGCGGCCAGAGGGCGTCCGTGAGCACCCGAATCAAGTCACCTTCCTTCTCGACCAAGGACCGCACCCCCCGAGGCCATGTGTCCCCAAAAAAACCTGTCCCTGTGAGCCAAAGTGTGTTTTTTTTTTAGGAGTCACACCTGGCCACACTGATGTCCAGCATAATATTCCTGGGGAGCGTTGGGATCCCACGAAGGCAAACTACCCAGTTCCTGGCTCTGACTTCCATGTGAAAGAAAATCGGGCCTTGCCCCTCCTGACTTAAACTCTCAATTTCTCTTCCAACTCAGGAATGCAGGGCCTGGTGTGTCTCATTCCTAAACACACCCGGTCCTGCTCTCTCCTGCTCTCTCAGTTTCAGCCACATCAGGCTTGTGTGTGTGTGTGTGTGTGTGTGTGTGTGTGTGTGTGTGTGTGTGTTGGTTCCCAGATCCCCAGCCTAGGGGCCTCATCCCTGGCTCATTGTCCAGGAGCCCCTCCCTGCATCCTAACAAGCTCTGTGCCTTGGCTTGTGGGTCCGGGGCCTGCCAGCCCTCTTCCCCTCCACGCTGCAGGCCTATGGAAAGTGCCTCTGTCAGTTTAATGAGTTGAAAGATGCCCCCACCCTAAAAGGAATGCCCACATTCCAGAACCTGTGAATGTGACCTTACTTGGAGTAAGTGTCTTCAAAGATGTCATTCAGTGGAGGATCTTGAGATGAGATCATCCTGGATTAGGGTGGTTGGCCCCGAAATCCAATGACGGGTGTCCTTACAAGAGACAGAAAAGGAGACACAGACGCACACAGCGGGGAGGGCCGTGGCAGAGACTGGAGCAATGCAGATATGACCCCAAGGAAGGCTCAGGATGGCTGAAACCACCAGGAGGCAGGAGAGAGCCGCCCCCACTTGTTAATGCCGGGTGCAATGGCTCACGCCTGAAATCCTAGCACACTGGGAGGCTGAGGTGGGTGGAGTTCAAGACCAGCCTGGTCAACATGCGGAAACCCTGACTCTATGAAAATACAAAAATTAGTTGGGCATGATGGTGGGTGCCTGTAATCCCAGCTACTCAGGAGGCTGAGGTGGAAGAATCGCTTGAACCCAGGAGGCAGAGGTTGCAGTAAGCCAAGATCATGTCATGGCACTCCAGCCTGGGTGATAGTGAGACTAAATCTCAAAAAAAAAAAAGAGTGAAAGAGAAAAAAGAAAAAGACAAAAGGTCTTTCAGGAAAGAGGGGCTCTCCTGGAGCCAGAGTGAATATCTGCTTCTCCCTGGTGGGAGAGTTGAAGAAATTAGGGCACAGGGGTGGGGTCCCTGGCAGGTGTGGGTGGGGCAGAGGGAACCACCAGCTGACCCCAGGGCTGGGTTATCCTTCCTCTGCACATACCCTGACATGAATTATCATAGGAAAAAATGTTGCAGGTCCTCTTGTCTGAATCACTTTGTCACTTAATTATTCACTTAGCGAACACTCAGAGGGTCAGATTTGGGGCAAGCGTCACTCTGGCCACTGGTGATGCAGATTATTAGGATGTGAGTGGTGACCTCAAGGGAACTCACAGTTGCCACGGAGTGGGGGACATTTTCAAGTATTCTCCTGCAATTGTCACTGCTGCCCCTCTGACAAAGAGGGAAGGTGTCTTACTTAAAAATTATGGAGTTTGGGGCCGGGCGCAGTGGTTCACGCCTGTAATCCCAGCACTTTGGGAGGCTGAGGTGGGTGGATCACGAGGTCAAGAGATCGAGACCATCCTGGCCAACATGGTGAAACCCCGTCTCTACTAAAAATACAAAAAATTAGCTGGGCATGGTGGCACGTGCCTGTAATCCCAGCTACTCAGGAGGCTGAGGCAGGAGAATTGCCTGAACCCAGGAGGCAGAGGTTGCGGTGAGCTGAGATTGCGCCATTGCACTACAGCCTGGGTAACAAGAGTGAAACTCTGTCTCAAAAAAAAAAAAAAAAAAAAATCACGGAGTTTAGCCAAGGCAAGATGGCTCACACCTGTAATCCTAGCACTTTGGGAGGCTGAGGTGGGTGGATGACCTGAGGTCAGGAGTTCAAGACCAGCTTGGCCATCATGGTGAAACCCCATCTTTAAACAAAACAAAACAAAAAAAGAAAATAAAAAAGAAACCCCATATCTTCTAAAAATACAAAAATTAGCCAGGGATGGGGGTGCATGCCTCTAATCCCAGCTACTTGGGAGGCTGAGGCAGGAGAATTGCTTGAACCCAGGAGGCAGAGGTTGCAGTGAGCTGAGATTGCACTACTGCACTACAGACCGGGCGACAGAGTGAAACCCCACATCAAAAATAAATATACAAATAAATAAATCACGGAGTTTGAAAAAATCAGACTCCGTCTCCTCTCCAGTAAGTGTAATGTCAACAGAAAGTGCTCTCAGGTATGTGGGAGAGAAGATAAGTGCACGTTCTTTAAGGCCTAGATTATTTTTTTTGACATGGAGTTGCACTCTGTCTCCCGGGCTGGAGTGCAATGGCACACTGCAACCTCTGCCTTGGTTCAAGAGAGTCTCCTGCTTCAGCCTCCCCAATAGCTGCAATTATTGGCCTGCACCACCACGCCTGGCTAATTTTTGTATTTTCAGTAAAGACAGGGTTTCATCCTGATAGCCAGGCTGGTCTGGAACTCTTGACCTTGTGATCTGCCCGCCTCAGCCTCCCAAAGTGACCTAAGTCAGCCGGCCTAGACTTTCATAGAAAACATAGATAGATGCTTCTTGGTTGTGTTGTGCCATTTTTAGTTTTTTTTAGTTTTTTGTTTTTAGACAGTCTTGCTCTGTCACGCAGGCTGGAGTGCAGTGGCACAATCTTGGCTCACTGCAACCTCCACCTTCCAGGTTCAAGCGATTCTCCTGCCTCAGCCTTCCGAGTAGCTGGGATTAATTTTTGTATTTTTAGTAGAGACAGGATTTCACCATGTTGTCCAGGCTGGTCTCAAACTCCTGACCTCAGGTGATTCACCCCGCCTTGGCCTCCCAAAGTGTTGGGATCACAGGTGTGAGCCACCGCGCCTGGCCAATTTTTAGTTTTTAGTGGAATTTTGGTGCATTGAGATTTCTTATTTTTATTTTTATTTTCTCTTTCTTTTCTTTTCTTCTTTTTTTTTTTTTTTTTTGGTGACAGGGTCTTCCTCTGTTGCCCAGGCTGGAGTGCAGTGGCATAATCATGGCTCACTGCAGCCTTCATCTCCTGGGTTAGGGTGATCCTAACCCAGCTTCCTGAGTAGCCAGGACTACAGGCACTTGCCACCAAGCCAGAATAATTTTTATTTTAATTTTTTTTTTGAGACGGAGTTTCGCTCTTGTTACCAAGACTGGAGTGCAATGGCACGGTCTTGGCTCACCGCAACCTCCGCCTCCTGGGTTCAGGCAATTCTCTTGCCTCAGCCTCCTGAGTAGCTGGGATTACAGGCACGCGCCACCATGCCCAGCCAATTTTTTCTTATTTTTAATAGAGATGGGGTTTTACCACGTTGACCAGGATGGTCTCAATCTCTTGACATTGTGATCCACCTGCCTTGGCCTCCCAAAGTGCTGGGTTTAGAGGCATGAGCCACCGCGCCCGGCCCAATTTTTAATTTTTTTTTTAGAGATGGGGTCTTGCTATGTTGACCAGGCTGGTCTCGATCTCCTGACCTCATGATCCACTGTCCTCGGCCTCCCAAAGTGCTGAATTACAGGCATGGGCCCTGGTGCCTAGCCGAGCATGGCTAATATTTAGGGAGACCTGGGACAGGTCTCTTTCCTTTTTTTTTTTTTTTTTTTTTGAGACAGTCTTGCTCTGTAACCCAGGCTGGAGTGCAGTGGTATAATCTCTGCTCACTGCAACCTCCATCTCCCAAGTTCAAGTGATTCTCCTGCTTCAGCTTCCCGAGTAGCTGGGACTACAGGCACACACCACCATGCCCAGCTAATTTTTGTTTTTTTAGTAGAGACAGGGTTTCACCACATTGGCCAGGCTGGCCTTCAACTCCTGACCTCAAGTGATCCACCTGCCTTGGCCTCCCACAGTGTTGGGATTACAGGGGTGAGCTGCTGTGGCCAGCCTGGGGCAGGTTTTCTGCTAAGTGCTTTAGGTATATTTGCTAATGTTATGCATGCTTGCTCTATTCCTGGCCTGGATAAAGCGCTTCTTGGGGATTAGCTGTCTTGAGTTCTAGCTCCAGGAGAGTGAGAAAGGAGGGCTTGCGACGTTTGATTAGTCAGTCCTGTTATACATGGAAGAAAACTGAGGCTCTGAAAGGTTTTGTCATTTGTTCAAGGAAATGTAGTGAGCAGAACTTGGACTTGGCATCCCCACCCCACCCCCAGAAGCTGGGGTCCCCACTGCTATATATATATATATATATGTTTTTTGAGATGGAGTCTCGCTCTGTCACCCGGGCTGGAATGCAGTGGCACGATCTCAGCTCACTGCAACCTCCACCTCCCAGGTTAAAGTAGTTCTCCTGACTCAGCCTCCTGAGTAGCTGGGACTACAGACGCACACCACCATGCCCCGCTAATGTTTTGTATTTTTTGCATAGACGGGGTTTCACCATGTTAGTCAGGATGGTCTCGATCTCCTGACCTCATGATCTGCCTTCCTCGGCCTCCCAAAGTGCTGGGATTACAGGTGTGAGCCACTAAGCCCAAACCCTCATCGCTATATTCTTTTGCTTCCTAAAGGCACTACCTCGCCCAGATGTCACAGCACCTTTATGAGGACTGGACTTCTGTTTCCTGTTACTTCTATTTTTTTTTCTTTTCCTTTCTCTTTCTTTCTTTCTCTCTCTCTCTCTCTCTCTCTCTCTCTCTCTCTCTCTCTCTTTCTTTCGAGACAGAGTCTTGCTCTGTCACCCAGGCTGGAGTGTGTGATCTTGGCTCATTGCAGCCTTCACTTTGGGGTTCAAGTGATTCTTCTGTCTCAGCTTCCTGAGTAGCTGGGATTATAGGTGCACATCATCACACCTGCCTAATTTTGTAATTTTAGTAGAGACGAGGTTTCATCATGTTGGCCAGGCTGGTCTCAAACTCCTGATCTCAGGTGATCTGCTCACCTCAGCCTCCTGAAGTGCTGGGATGACTGGCCTGAGGCACTGCACCAGGTCTCTATTTATTTCTTTATTTCTTTATTGAGATGGAGTTTCGATCTTGTCACCCAGGCTGGAGTGCAGCGGTGCAATCTCAGCTCACTGCAAACTCCACGTCCCAGGTTCAAGTAATTTTCCTGACTCAGCCTCCTGAGTATCCGGGACTACAGGCACACACTACCATGCCTGGCTAATTTTTTGTATTTTTAGTATAGACGGGGTTTCACCATGTTAGCCAGGATGGTCTCGATCTCCTGACCTCATGATCTGCCTGCCTCAGTCTCCCAAAGTGCTGGGATTACAGGCATGAGCCACCATGCCCGGCCTATTTTATTTTATTTTATGAGACACAGTCTTGCACTGTTGCTCAGGCTGGAGTGCAGTGGTGCAATCACAGTTTACCGCAGCCTCGAACTCCTGGGCACAGGCCATTCTCCTGCCTTGGCCTCCCAAAGTGCTGGGATTACAGGTGTGAGCCACCGTGTCTAACTCTGGCTCATTTTTCAAAGGAGGCCACTGCGACTCAGAGAGGTGAAGTTACTTGCTTAAGGAAATACAGCAGCAGAATGGAGGAGCTGGGATTCAAACCCAGGGCTGCCCAGCTCTGGAGCCCAGTGCTCTGCTACTTCTGTTGAATGAGCAGGTTGTTAAGAGCAGGCCTGGGGTGCTCCTGCTTGAAGTATGGCTTCCGCAGACTGGGCAAGAGCCAGGGCTTGAGCTGAGGGTCTCAGTGGCTTGTCTGGAGATTTGATTCCTGGAACTCATCAAAGAGCACTGGCCCCCAAGACCCCAGACTCACCTCAGTTTTGGGGTTACAAGTTGTGATCTAAAAAATCATCACATAAGAACATAATGATGGCTGGGTGTGGTGGCTCACTCCTGTAATACCAGCACTTTGGGAGGCCAAGGCAGGCTGATCACCTGAGGTCAGGAGTTCGAGACCAGCCCGGCCAACATGGTGAAACCCCATTTTTACTAAAAATACAAAAATTAGCCAAGTGTGGTGATGCTTGCCTATAATCTCAGTTACTCAGGAGGCTGAGGCAGGAGATCGCTTGAACCCGGGAGGCAGAGGTTGCAGTGAGCCAAGATGGTGCCACTGCACTCCAGCCTGGGTGACAGCGTGAGACTCCCTCTCGAACAAACAAAAAACAAACAGAATGTAATGATGGCGGGGTGCAGGGGCTCAGATTTGTAATTCCAGCGCCTTGGGAGGCAGAGGTGGGCAGATCACTTGAGTCTAGGAGTTCAAGACCATCCTGGACAACATGGCAAAAGCCCACCTCCACTCAAATTACAAAAATTAGCCAGGCATGGTGGTGCACACCTGTGGTCCCAGCTACTAGAAAGTCTGAGGCACAAGAATTGCTTGAAGCCGGGAGGTTGTAGTGAGCCAACACTGCTCCATTGCACTCCTGCCTGGGTGACAGAGACTGTCTCAAAAAAATTTTATTTTTTCAATTAAAAAGACTATAATAAGAAATGACACAAAGTTCTCCCTGGTGTGTATGTATTTCTTTTTCTTTTTTTTTGTTTCACAGATGCCTAAACTTTTTATTTCACTCAGCTATGCAAGTTGTGAGGCCGAGGACATGACTGCAAACAAGGTTTAATTTAAATGAATAGCCAGGCATGATGGTTCACACCTGTAATCCCAGCACTTTGGGAGGCCTAAGGGGTGAATTATCTGAGGTCAGGAGTTCCAGACCAGCCTGGCAATATAGTAAAACCCTATCTCTACTAAAAATACAAAAAATTAGCTGGGTGTGGTGGCACATGTCTCTAAACCTAGCTACTTGGAAAGCCAAGGCAGGAGAATCGCTTGAAACCAGGAGGCAGAGGTTGCAATGTGCTGAGATAGCATCATTGCACTCCAGCCTGGGCAACAGAGCAAGACTCCATCTCCTACCCCTCCCCACCACCAACAAAAAAAATTGATTACATAAATAAGCTTTCTTCCCCATGAAAAGACTACTTGTTATTTCACACTTGGTCTAACGTAGGCATCCCCATTTTTCTTCCATCACATAATCTGTTTCTCTGATTAAGTTGGCAATATCTGCTAGGATCCACAGAACGCAGGAGAAACAGCAGTTATTTCTCAAGGTTTGAGAAATCTGGTCCACCTTTAGTGTGACTTCCTGAGAATTCTGCTCCACTGAAGTCAAAACCAGGATTTTCGTTTTGGAATCTCTCTAATGTAAGCTTTCTCTGCATTTGGTCTTGTACCCAAGGATCAGCTGCATATTCAGATTCTAGGAGAGAAGTCCAACAATTTGCTGCATCTCTGCCTTGGTAAGAACAATACGAACCATTTTTCTATCCTCCAAAGTCCATGTTCCCTCATCAGCTATTGTAGATCAAAGAGTTTGCCCTTGAGGATCTCGTGGCCGCCCACCGCCAGTGCCACATGCTGGCTTTGCAGGCCGCACTGGATATCCTGGGTGCACGTGCCTGGTGGCACCTGAACTTCAATAAACACCTCCTCCAGGGTCTGGTACCACTGACCCCACGGGGTCCCGCACAGAACCACCCGACTCTGCTCCTCAAATGGGGCCGACATACCCCAGTTGCCTCCCGGCCGCAGCCGCCTTCTTTTTTTTTGAGACAGAGGCTAGAGTGTAGTGGCACAATATCAGCTCACTGTAACCTCCTCCTACTGGGTTCAAGCGATTCTCCTGCCTCAGCCTCCCATGTAGCTGGGATTACAGGCGCCTGCCACCGCTCCCAGCTAATTTTTGTATTTACAAAATACAAAAGAGACAGGGTTTCACCATCTTGGCCAGGCTGGTCTCGAACTCCTGAACTTGTGATCTATCTGCCTCAGCCTGCACCTGGCCATATGTGTGTATGTGTGTGTGTGTGTGTGTGTGTGTGTACATATATGTATGTTTTTCCTTTTTGCAGAGATAGGGTCTCACTATGTTGCTCAGGCTGGTTTCAAACTCCTGGTCTCAAGTGATCCTCTACCCGCCTTGGCCTCCCAAAGTGCTGG
Organism: Callithrix jacchus; assembly: GCF_049354715.1. Classification (NCBI taxonomy): domain Eukaryota; kingdom Metazoa; phylum Chordata; class Mammalia; order Primates; family Cebidae; genus Callithrix; species Callithrix jacchus. Next base: position 13,290,806 of record NC_133523.1, read on the forward strand.
GATTACAGGTGTGAGCCACCGTGCCCTGCCTATATCTATATAATCTTAAAATCCTTATAGACTTAGCAGAGAGTTATGCCCATTTTTCAATTGACGAAACAGAGGCACAGAGAGGTTAGGCCACTTGCCCAAGGTCACACTGCATTTCTTATTTGCATTTTTTTGGTGTATTTTTATTTTTTATTGTATTAGAAAATGACTGAGGCCAGGAGCAGTGGACCACACCTATAATCCTAGCACTTTGGGAGGCCAAGGCAGGTGGATTGCCTGAGCTCAAGAGTTCCAGACAAGCCTGGGCAACATGGTGAAACTCCTTCTCTATTAAAATACAAACAATTAGCCGGGCTTGGTAGTGCATGCCTATAGTCCCAGCTACCCAGGAGGCTGAGGCAGGAGAATCACTTGAACTTGGGAGGTGGAGGTTGCAGCGAACCGAGATCACACCACTGAACTCCAGCATGGGCATCAGAGCAGTCAGGAGTCACCAAACAATAACCTAGATCTTCACACCCATCTGGGTGGGCCTGACCGAACAAAGGTGTGGAATAGCACGGGAATGAGGAAGTTCACCCTCATGCTTTATGTTCAGAGCAACTTGTTCCAGAGAAAAGATAAGCAGAGTATACAGTATATACTCCTAGTGTAAGAAATGAAAAATGTGGCCAGGTGTGGAGGCTCACACTTGTAATCCCAGCACTTTGGGAGGCCGAGGTGGGTGGATCACTTGAGGTTGGGAGTATGAGACCAGCCTGACCAACATGGTGAAGCTGTCTCTACTAAAAATACAAAATTAGCTGGGGGTGGTGGTGCACACCTGTAATCCTAGCTACTCAGGAGGCTGAGGCAGGAGAATTGCTTGAACCTGGGAGGTAGAGGTTACAGAGAACTGAGATAGCGCCATTGCACTCCAGCCTGGGCAAGAAGAGCAAAACCACTTCTCAAAAAAAAAAAAAAAAGGAAAAGGAAAATGTATTTCCTGTAGCATCTCAGGAAAGGCACAGGAGAGGCTGGGAACACTGGTTCCTGGTTTGTGGGTGTGAAATTGGATGGCAGGGTGGGAGGGAGGACTTTCACTCTGCACCCTTTCCAGTTTTGTATTGTGATTACACAGTCAAAAAATAAAACTGAACATTTAGAAATTGCGTTTATGCTTACGTAAGCACAGACTCACTCTCTTGGAAGAAGCACAAAAATGCTTTTTTTAAAAAAAAGAAAAAAAAGGCCAGGTGCAGTGGCTCATGCCTATAATCCCAGCACTTTGGGAGGCTGAGGTGGGCAGATCACTTGAGGTCAGGAGTTTGAGGTCATCCTGGGCCAACATGATTAAACCCCATCTCCAGTAAAAATACAAAAGTTAGCTGGACATGATGGTACATGCCTGTAATCCCAGCTACTAGGGAAGCCTGACCTTCCCTAGGGAATCTCAACTACTCCTAAAATCGATTGAACCTGGGAGATGGAGGTTGCAGTGAGCAGAGATCCCACCACTGCACTGCAGCTTGGGTGACGGAGCGAGACTCTGTCTCAAAAAAAAAAAAAAAAAAAACAACTAAAAAAAAAACAAAGCCCAAGAATTTGGGAAAAGTTTGCATGTGGGTGCACCAGATGTCTGGCCAAGATAGACAAGCCAAGCAGTGGGCTTTAAGAAAACAAAAGAAAACAAAAACCCAGAAGCAAAAACGTGTGGGTCCTCTTCCCACTAAGATCTTCCCCTCACTATGTGCCCCACTCCTCACCCTGGGTAGGTTCCTTGGTAGTGTTTTTGTAAGTTCCCAGAACTGTACATACCCTAAGGCATTGTGCACTTTCGTGTCTGTGACACTTTTGTATGACGTTCACAGGGAGCTGGTGTATAGTGGAGACTTGGGGGTGGGGATGGCAACCCTGGGGATTTGTGACACCAATGAGGTCAGTCAGGTCAGTTCTGCAGTCACCTTGGTGCCTGGGATACTTTGGTAAACATCTCTTAGCTCTGTTATTCCAGGGGTCACCTCCTGATGGGGGTGGCATCTCCTGGCTTAATGTGGCTGCTCTTCAAAGTGACACTGTATTACCTTTGGGGAAAAGCCTGGAGACGTGACCTGTCTAGCAATTGCCACTGGCTATATACATCTGTGGGCTGCTAAGCAACTGAAGCATGGCAGGAGCCACTGAGGAACAGAGTCTAAGTTTATTGAATTTGTAAGATGTTTTAATTAACGGTATATATAACTTTCCAGTCATTACACAAAGTCCTCCTGGCCTGACAGAGCTGCCCCTAGACCGTTTTCAGTGCTTAAACTGTTTCAGTGGGAAGGGAAAGCAACTCTTAGCCTGACTTTTTTTTTTTGAGACAACGCTCTGTCCCCCAGGCTGGAGTGCAGTGGCAGCACGTTTGCTCACTGCAACCTCCACCTCCCAGGTTGAAGGGATTCTCACGCATCAGCCTCCTGAGTAGCTGGGATTACAGGCGTGTACCACCATGCCTGGCTAATTTGTTATTTTTAGTAGAGATGGGGTTTTCATCATGTTGACCAGGCTGGTCTCAAGCTCCTGACCTCAGGTGATCTTCCTACCTTGGCTCCCAGAGTGCTGGGATTACACCCATGAGCCACTATGCCTGGTCCAGTTTGACTTTTATAGTTTTTTTTTTTTTTTCTTGAGACAGGGTTTCACTTTGTCACCCAGGCTAGAGGGCAATGGCACAAACACAGCTCACTGGGTCATCTACTTCTTGGGCTCAAGTGATCCTCCTGCCTCAGTCACATAAATAGCTGGGTCTATAGGTGTACGCTGCCACCCCCGGCTGAATTTTTATTTTTTGTAGACATGAGGTTTCTCAGTGCTGCCCAGGCTGGTCTCAAACTCCTGAGCTCAAGTGATCTGCCCACCTTGGTCTTCCAAAGCCCTGTGGTGACAGCCCTGAGCCTTGCTCCTGGTCTTTATACAATGTTTCCACTTGGGAACATGTTGCAGCAAAGCAGTGATACATTGTTTTAAGCCTGAGTAATTACTTACCTTATAATAAAACCAGCTCTTTAAAAAAAGTTACAAAGTAAAAGCAGCTTCAGTGGCCTACAAATAAAGCCAAGGCAGGAAATGGGGCTTCTCTAGGGTGGGGCGAGTCCTGGGCAGGCCCTGGAGTTCCGGTTTGGCCAAGTTCAGGACGTGCAAGCAGTTCTAGCAGGAAAGGAGTGATACGGAATTAAGAGGCCAGACCCTGGGTTGCCCCCTTGGCCCCAGGGCAGCGGTCTGTTGGAAAAGCCAGGGGCCCTGAAGAAAAGGAGGAGTATTAGGAACTACACCCTGCCTCCCCCAACCTTCATCAAAAAATGATCCCCAAGGCCAGTGTGCTTGGGTCTCTGGTTGTTTGTACCCAGAGTCTGGGTGGAAGTTCTCCAACCCACTTCAGGCCCAGGAAGGGAGACTTATCTTTCTCTTGCAGGGTACTTGCCTCCAGCCCATCCCACCCTCCCATCTTGACTGCACCTGGAGGGATGCCCAGGTCCTCACTCCACCCCCCCAAACCAGCAGAACCCTCAAACAGAGTCACAGGACTTCTCTCCTGAGGTTTAGCATCAGTCTTTAATGCTGTCGCACTGCATCAACAAGTCACACACTTTGGTCTCATGTTGGCAGTGGCAACTTACAATGAGTCTAAAGGTCTGAGCACCCAACTGGTGTCGAGGGAACAGACATTTGTTCCAACTCCCCCTCCTTCCCCAAGATTTCTTCAGAATTCCATTATGGCCCTGTACAGAGAGCAGCGGCTGCTGGGGACTGGTTTTATTTGAGTGTACACCAACTATACACGGAATTAATTATAAAAACATATTTACAGACGTTCCACAGTGCTCCTGTAATCAGAAGCAAAGACCCTTTTATCAAAAGGGATTATATCTAGGGCTGTGCAAAACTCAAAAGGATCAGATCCCTTTGAAAGAGTCCAGAGTCCATGAAACAAAAAATTACCTAGGCCACTGGTACGGCCCAGGTGTGACAAGATTGCCTGACAGAAATGGAAAGTGTGACCCACAGTGAGCACATTCAGCTTCCCTAGAGCCAGAGGTCCGGAGGGTCCCTTGCTGGGGCCGGGCTTCCACACCCTCCAGCGAGAGGTGCTGCACTTACTGGAGTCACTTGCTGGAGACTGGCTCCCTTGGTCCTGCTGGAACAAGAGGTATTGCTTGTGGGCGCCAGCCAGGCAGTTCTGCAGGAATAGTTTAGAGGTTCTCAATTTGAGATGGCCAAAGAGAAGACAGGATTCTTCAGGGGAAGATTAAGACATGGGAGACAAATACAGAATAAATCACAAACTGATCACACAACAGAGACGGAGGAGTGTACAGGGTCTGGCGGCAGCTTGACACCATCTACCAGCCAGAAGCAAAGGGACACAAGCATCAAGTCCAGCTGCTGGTCTGTCTGCCTCTCACCCCTGGACAGGGACTGGAGGAGGAGGATGTGGGCCCCTCCTGGGAGGGCTGCCGGACCCAGTGGGGCAGACTGGAATGCCTTTTCCTGCTGTTCCCACCACCTGATGTCCTATTGCTCAAAAAACCACTTAAGTCTAGTGTATGACTCTGAAAGATTGTAATATATGCTCTGGAAAACATTCAGCAGTATGAAAACCCTCCCTGGGCCCTCCGCCCTCTCATGGTCCACAATAGGTAGAAAGGTCCAGAAATCCTTGAGCTCTGGAAAGGTCCCTAGTCAGTCTGGAGAGCTCAGGTAGCTATATCGGAAGAACCTTCTCAAGTGCAGATCTTGATGTCTGGGGAATCCTTTCGGGGAAGATCACTTCAAACTCAATAATGAGGTCCCCACGTTTCTCGGGCGTTTTGGGGAGGGGGAGGCCTTCTCCAGGAACTTTTCGACGCATGCCAGGCCTGATGACATCTTTGAACACCACGGGTATGGTCCTGCCGTCCAGAGTAGGGACGTTCACTGTGCAGCCACACAAAGCCTTGGAAAGCAAAGGGACAGCATTAGATGGAAGCTGGCTCAAGAGGCTCAGCTCTTGCCCAGAGGCCATCTGGCAAAGAGTAAGACCCATCAGGCCTGTGCAGCCAAGACCTGGTTCCCAGATCTACACGTCACCACCATGAAAGCTCCAGCAGTCCTGTTCACTTTGTGCCCCTAACCTGGCATGTACCACATGCCCCAACACATTTGCTCAGCAAATAGTTATCTGCTTCAAAGAGCAGCCATCTACAGCCACTGCCCCACCTGGCACCTTACCTCCCGGAGGCTGATCCTGGCAGGATAAATGACATCAGAGCCATCTCTCTTAAAGATATTGTGTGGCTTGTCCTTTAAAACAAAGACAATATCAGCTGGAATGTTGTTGGAGGTCTGGTCTCCTTCCTTGGGGAATGTGATTTTGGTCCCTTCTTTCCACCCCTTCTTCACTTCGATGGTCAAGATTTTGTCTTCATTTCGAATGCTCTTTCCATCGGGGTTTAGCCGCTTGTGGGAGATTTTCATCTTCTTGGTGCAGCCGCTGTAGATCTCTTCAAGGGAGACCCGAAGGTCGTGGGTGACTGGAGGATCTTGCTTCTTTCGGGCGGGCTCTTGGGCAGGGCGGGAGCGGCCAAAGTTCATGTTGGTGAAGCCACCCATGCCCATATGGAAGCCAGAGAATGGGTCGTCAATGTCCATGCCTTCCTCCCCGTTCCGCTGCCCAAAAAAGGTGTCAAAGGGATTTCTGCCACCGAAGAATTCAGCAAACATGGCATGAGGATCTCCATGGAATGTGTAGCTGAAAGAGGTACCATTGGCACCACCACCGCTACCGCCACTGGGGCCGCTGCCCTTTAGCCCTAAAAAGCAGAATTGGAAGCAGTCAGATGGCTGAACAGCAGCCTCTCTCAAGGAGCTTCCCTTTTGGGGGCTGGGGGGAGGAAGCTTGGAAGCCATGGGGGAGGAACTTTTTTTAGCCTGTCAGGGGAGAGCGAGGAAGAACCCCAGGTTTCTACCTCTCACTGCAGCAGCAGAGACGCCCCCCACCCCAGTACTTCCGTGTAGTGTGACAGTGGCAAAGGACTCATGCAGTTAGGTATCCACCTCCAGGTGCCACCCATGCCCTACCATCCCTGGACTGACTCATCCCCCTGGCTATGTCACCAAGGATGGCTTAAGACACGGTCCAGGGTGGGCTTTCGGTAAGTGTTTACTCTCAACATTTTAGGACCACTGATGAGAAGAGTAAAAATAAGGAAAAAAAATAGATGGGGAGTTTTTGAACCCTCACACACTAGCATTCACTGCCACCATGCTTGCATAGAAAGTCAGTTCATTCCTCCAATTAAGCCCAGAATCCAGCCTGAGTCATCAACCAGCACATGGACAAAAAGCCCCGCTCTCTGCACCTGGGCGGCCGCAGTGGGCGCCGCTGCCTCCTGCGTGCCCGGCCGGGGCCAGGTCATCGCTTTCCAGGTATTATCCCATCCCCGCCCGCAAGCCCGCGAGGGTCGGCGCCCGCATTCGCAGCCCGGCGCCCGCAGCTGAACCTGAGACGCCGCCCTGCAGACCCCGGCGGCCGAACCTAGGTAAGCCCCGGCCCGCAGTGCGCTCCGCCGCGCCGTCCCCGTCGTCCGCCCTCCGGCTCCCACACGGCCCCACTGCCCCTGCACCGCACCCCGGGGCTGCTCCGGGCCTCGGGAGGACGCGCCCAGGGAGGGGCAGCCCCAGACTTGCTAGAAGATTCTGGGCGAGCGGCTGGGCCAAGGCTCCTCCTCCCACCCCGCGGCCACCAATCCGAGGGCGGAGGCCCGCTTGGCCCGAGGGCGGAGCAGCTTAGCCCCCGGGCCCGGGGCGTCCTCCCCGGAGGGGGGAGGCACCCAGAGCGGCCGGCGTGCCTCGGTTTCCCCGCCTGTCAAACGGCGGGGCCGCGCCCACGCACCTTCCTCCCCGTAGCGGTCAAAGATCTCGCGCTTGCGCGGGTCGCTTAGCACGTCGTAGGCCTCGGCGATCTCCTTGAACTTCTCCTCGGCGCCGGGCTCCTTGTTCTTGTCCGGGTGGTAGCGCAGCGCCTGGCGACGGTAGGCCCGCTTGATCTCCTCGTCCGACGCGCCGCGGGACAGGCCCAGCGTCTGGTAGTAGTCTTTGCCCATGGCCCCCGCCTGCGGCCCGCCGCCCCACAACCGCCGTACCCCGGCTCCACCGCCGCCCGGTCCCGGACTCTATATACCCGTCCGGCGGAAGCTTCCAGAGCCCGCCAGCCCCCTCCAGAACCTTCCGCCCCGCCCCCCCCAGCCGGGCCGGCCAATCGCCGCCGCCCAGTCCGCGACGCGCGACATCCGGAGCGGGGCCTCGGCGTCAACGGCCGCCCGCGCGGAGCCACACCCCCTCCTGCTCCGCCGTCGGCAACGCCTCCCCGCGGCGCGCACCCAGGTCGGAGGAGGCCCCGCCCAACTTCCGGGACGAGCCAGTGGTGGCCTTCTTTCACTCTCTACGCGGCCCCAGCGACTCTGCGCCCCGCCCTCCGCCTGAGTCAGTGGGTCGGGAGGCACGACGAAGGTGCCGTTTAGGGAAGGGGTGGGGCCTGGGGCTACCCCGACCTTTCCCCAGGAGATGATGAACTTGCCCACACTTGTCTCGTTGGGCCCGCTGTGGGCTCCCTCCGGGTGACGCTGCACGAACTGCCTGTGTCTGCCTAACCCAGGAGCCCCGTTTTATTTGTAATATGGAAATAAAAGAACGCACCAGGCTGGGCGCCGGGCCTCACGTCTGTAGTCCCATCACTTTCTGAGGCCAAGACGGGAGGATCGCTTGAGGCTAGGAGTTGGAGACCAGCCTAGGCAACATAAGGAAGCTGTTTAAAATGACCAAAAGGCAGCGCGCTGTGGCTCACGCCTGGAATCCCAGCACTTTGGGTGGATCGCCTGAGGTTAGGAGTTCGAAACCAGCCTGGCCAACATGGTGATACCCTGTCTCTCCTAAAAATAACAAATTTGTCAGGTGCGGTGGTACACACCTGTAATCCCAGGTACTTGGGAGGCTGAGGCCTGAGAATAGTTTAAACACGGGAGGCAGAGGTTGCAGTGAGCTGAGATCAGCCATTGCACTCTAGCCTGGGCAACAGAGCAAAACTCCATCTCAAAAAAAAAAAAAGGCCGGCACTTTCTGTAATCCCAGCACTTTGGGAAGTTGAGGCAGGCAGATCACAAGGTCAAGAGATTGAGACCATCCTGGCCAAATGGTGAAACCCCGTCTCTACTAAAAACACAAAAAAATTAGCCAGGCCTGGTGGCATGCACCTGTCGTCTCAGCTACTTGGGAGGGTGAGGCAGGAGAATTGCTTGAACCGGGGCGGCTAAGGTTGCAGTGAGCCAAGATCGGGCCACTGCACTCCAGCCTGGTGACAGAGCAAGACTCCCTCTCAAAACAAAAAACCAACATAATGAGAAAATAAAATGAACAAAGAACCCACCAGCACTATTCTCCCAGATGTGGGGAGAAGGCCGTTGCGACGGAGATGGCTTCTGGTCTCACCTCCTAAAGCAAGGTGAGGATCTGGACGAAAGCTCACCTCCCAAGGTCCTCCCAGTTCCACCCCCTTCACTTTACTGCCTTCTCAAGAGGACTTGCTGCTAAATTTGAAATCATCTTGTTCCTTGGCATGCATCCTCCCTCCCAGTCTGAGATTGCCACCTGGGCAGAGGCCACGTTCTGTCTGCACTGGATCACCAAGGCCTGGAATACAGAGCCTCATAAATATTCCCCGTTCTTAAGTGAATCTCTTTCTCTTCCCACTACCTTTATGATTTGGGGGACATAGGTGTGTCATACACCTTTCAAGTCCTCTGTTTCCTCAGTTGTGGGCAACGTGATCCCATTTGGTTCTGAAAGTCTGGGGTGCCTTGGTCAAGAACAGGGCTGATGGGAAGAGGAGGCTCAGAAAGGGGTTCTACTGGGGAAGGGCCCAAGGATGTGGGGGAGATTCCTGGAAGAACTGTCCGGGAGGGTCAGGGCCATGTAACACTGGCTCTGGAACCAGACAGCCGGGCTTCATTCCCGGCTCCAGCATTTCCTGGCTGAGTGACCTGGGGTTAGTTACTTAGCCATTGCTGGCCTCAGCCTCCTCATCTGTACAAAGAGGATAGCAGTCACACCCACATCAAAAGGGCTTTGAAGTTTACATGAGTTAACATTTGCAAAGTGCTCAGGACAGACATGGCACAAAGGAAGCATTGCCAAAGGGGTGACAAACCATTTTGCTTAGTGGTGTGCTCTTCAGCCATCACCCTCTTCCTGAAGCATCACAGCTGAAAGCTTCCAGTGACAGCTGTGCCTGGGCAGACAGGGATTCCTGAGGAAAAAGACCATGGCCACAGCCTGCCCTGCTGCCCATCAGGCGGAGCTGGTTCTCTCTGCCCACACAAAGACCTGCGAGGTAACCACATCAGAAAGAACTCTGGACTAGAACTGGACAACCAGGAAGGATGGGTGCTGAAATTCCCTAGACATTGATAACTGTACTTGAGCAGGGGTCCTGAACCAATCATGGGGAGAGAGAACAACATGTATATATATTTTCCTATTTTCCCCCGAGAAGGAGTGTTGCTCTGCTACCCAGGTTGGAGTGCAGTGCCATGATCTTGGCTCACTGCAACCTCTGCCTCCCGGGTTCGAGCGCTTCTCCTGCCTCAGCCTCCCAGGTAGCTGGGATTACAGGCACGTGCCACCACACCTGGCTAATTTTTGTATTTTTAGTAGAGACGGGGTTTCACCATGTTGGCTGGGCTGGTCTCAAACTCTTGACCTGGTGATCCACCTGCCTCGACTTCCCAAAGTGCTGGGATTACAGGCTTGAGCCACCGTGCCTGGCGCCCGGCTAATTTTTGTATTTTTAGTAGAGATGGGATTTCACCATGTTGGCCAGGCTGGTCTCAAACTCCTGATCTCAGGTGAGCCACCTGCCTCCGCCTCCCAAAGTGCTGGAATTATAGGAGTAAGCCACTGAACCAGTCCTCCACCTTTTTTTTTCTTGAGATAGGGTCTCACACTGTCACCCAGGCTGGAATACAGTGGCACAATCTTGGCTCACTGCAACCTCCACCTCCTGGGTTCAAATGATCCTCACGCCCCAGCCTCCTGAGTAGTTGAGATCACAGGTGCCCACCACTATGCTCGGCTAATTTTTTGTATTATATTTTTTGGTAGAGATGGGGTTTTGCCATTGTTGTCCAGGCCGGTCCCAAACACCTGAGCTCAAGTGATCTGCCAGCTTTGGCCTCCCCAAGTTTTGGGATTACAGGCATGTAACAACATCTAACACTGACATGACCAAACCGGTTCCAAGTGCTCAATGAATATTAACTCATATAATTGTCACAACAGCTCTATGAGGCTGGGCTATCTTTTTTTTTTTTTAAGATGGAGTTTCACTCTTGTTGCCCAGGTTGGAGTGCAATGGCACAATCTCAGCTCATTGCAACCTCCGCCTCCTGGGTTCAAGCGATTCTCCAGCCTCAGCCTCCTGAGTAGCTGGGATTACAGGCAAGCACCACCATATCCAGCTAATTTTTTGTAGTTTTAGTAGAGATGGGCCAGGCTGGTCTTGAACTCCTGACCTCAGGTGATCACCTGACTCAGCCTCCCAAAGTGCTGGGATTACAGGTGTGAGCCACCATGCCAGGCCAAGGCTAGGCTATTGCTACACCCATTTTACAGGTGGGGAGACTGAGATTCTGAGAGGTCATGTGACTTCCATAGGGTCACCCAGTGAGTAAAATGCTGAAGTGTTTAGCATACTGAGTGCTTTCAGTAGACACTCAGCTTGTGTATAATGTGACTTAGATGATCATAAAGCTTTAAAAAAAATTGCATTACTCCTGTCTTCAGCTTTTCATCTGTTCAAAGAGTCCTTCAGGACAGGTGTGGTGGCTCACACTTGTAATCCCAGCACTTTGGAGGCTGAGGCAGGAATACTGCTTGCGCCCAGGAGTTCCAGATCAAACTGGCCCACATAATGACTCCATCTCTACAAAGAATGAAAAAGAAAGTAGCTGGGCATGGTGGCACATGCCAGCTACTTGGGAGGCTGAAGTGGGAGGATCACTTGAGTTCAGGAGTTCCAAGCTGCAGTGAGCTATGACTCTACCTTGAGCAACAGTGAGACCCTGTCTCAGAAATAAATAAAAATCAAAATAAATTTTAATTTTTTTTCTTTGGTATCTGCAGGTAGGACAAAATAAATTTTAAAAAGATCTTCAAGGCCAGGTGCAGTGGTTTATGCCTATAATACCAGCACTTTGGGAGGCTGAGGCAGGTGGGTCACTTCAGGTCAGGAGTTTGAGACCAGCCTGGCCAACATGGTGAAAGCCTGTCTCTACTAAAAAGGTAACAATTAGGTATGGTGGCACACATCTGTAATCCCAGCTACTTGAGGCTGAAGCAGGAGAATCACTTGCACCTGGGAGGTGGAGGTTACACTGAGCTGAGATCATGTCACTGCACTCCAGCCTGGGTGACAGAGCGAGACTCCATCTTAAAAAAAAAAAAAAAAAAGGCTGGGCATGGTGGCTCACACCTGTAATCCAAGCACTTTGGAGGCCAAGGAGGGCGGGTCACCTGAGGTCAGGAGTTCAAGACCAGCCTGACCAACATGGTGAAACCCCGTCTTTATAATTAAAAAAAAAAAAAAAAAAAAAAAGACCGTCAAAAGCACTACAGCCATATAAGCCAGCAATCCCACTCCTAATGGGATACCCAGGTGAAATAAAAACTTTTGTTCATTTACGAAATTTCATGAGCAAATGTTTGCTGAGGCTTTATCAGTTATTAGTTGCAGCTGTTAAATCTGTCCTTCAGTAGATGAATGAACAAATGTGATCCATCCACACAATGGAATACTATTCAGCCACAAAAAGGAACGAGCTACAGACACACAGACAAACAAAAAAAAAACCCGTTACAGATGAACCTGAAATGCATTATATGGGTGAAAGAAGCCAGGCTCAAAAGGCTGCATGATTCCATTTTACTCGACCTTCTGGAAAAGGCAAAAGTATCAGGACAAAAAACAGATGAGTAGTTGCCAGGGGCTGGGACCTGCAACAAATGGGTAATTTGGAGAATGTTGGCGGATGATGTAAATGTTCTACATCTTGATTGTAGTGGTGGCTGCCTGACTGTATGTTTTCAGAGCTGTACACTAAAATGGGTGAATTTCACTGCATGTCAATGATACTTCAATTACAAACAAACAAAAAAAAAAAAAAAAAAAAAAAAAAACAAGGAAAAAACCAAACATCCCAGGCAAGACAGGCTAGGGCTTGGGAAACCTCTCTCTGGGATTCCTGACACAGCAGAAAATTGCTAACCAGCCCTGGCTCGTCTCATCCCAGCTTCACCTTCCTTCACACACTAGTGAGCCAGCTCAATCACACATGCCTCACAAAAACAACCAAGCCAGGTTCTGACCTGCCCTGCCCATGGGAAATAGAAAAGGAGCTTGTGAGACAAGACATGACCAAACACATCAGATCTCTGACATTAAAGTGATCTTGGGTTCCCTCAAACCTGAGGTCCCAGGAAGCCCACATCATCCTTGGAAGCTGCCACAGCCGAGGACATCTCTTGCAGTTTCTCCCTTGGAAATTACTTTAATAAAGGTACAATCAGTTCAGCAGGAACCCAACAGATCTACCAGTCACCATTATGAATCAGCCACTGTGCTGGGGCTGTGAGGACACCAGCAAGATCTAGCTGTCTCTACTGACAGGCACCGTCAGGGGGCCACGGTACAGTGTCCTCAGTGGCTTGAACAAAGTGTCCAGTCTTTATTCTAAGGGTGGATTTCATTTCTGCTGAGAGCCTGGGTACTGGAAACCAGATTGGTAAACAAGGGGTTCCTCGAGCCTGCTACACCCTCAAAAACAAAGAGGAATTTTACTTTGGAGGATGGATCCTGCCTTTCTGCCAGCTTCTTCTTCTTCTTCTTTTTTTTTTTTTTTTCCAGAGATGGAATTTCACTCTTGTTGCCCAGGCTGGAGTGCAGTGATGCCATCTTGGCTCACCAAAACCTCTGCCTCCCAGGTTCAAGCAATTCTCCTGCCTCAGCCTCCTGAGTAGCTGGGATTGCAGGCATTCGCCACCATGCCTGGCTCATTTTTTGTATTTTATTTTTAGTAGAGACAGGGTTTCTCCATGTTGGTCAGGCTGGTCTTGAACTCCTGACCTCAGGTGATCTGCCTGCCTTGGCCTCCCAAAGTGCTGGGATTACAGGTGTGAGCCCCCGAGTTTTGCTTTTGAAGGCACACAAACAAAACACCTTCATGTTTTCACCTGTTTTCCCCAGATAGCACCAGTGAAAAAGATAAGGAGTTTCCTGAAGACCACGTAGCCTTGGCTTCCTGTATTCGGAGTCAGGGATCCCCAAAGGCTACAGGTTCAGAAGTTTCCAGAGCCGAATCTGGATGACTGAGTTCCAAGCACTGACTCACCCTTGCCTCCACCTGCTCCCTTGTGAATCAGCGATCTATCTTTAAGGACTTCTCATCATGTCTCTGATGACAGGTCTGTGAATTCCGGATGGTCCAACAGCTGATGAAGGCTCAGGAGTAGGACCTGGAAACAGGAGTAAAGAAAGGTGAAGAAGTGTGCCAGGTACTGCCTGCTCTTTTGCCTGTCTGAAATCTTTTTTTTTTTTTTTTTCTTCAAGACAGATTCTTGCTCTGTCACCCAGGCTGGAGTGCAGTGGCATGATCTTGGCTCACTGCAACCTCCACCTCCCAGGTTCAAGCAGTTCTCCTGCCTCAGCCTCCTGAGTAGCTGGGATTACAGGCACCCAACACCATGCCAGGTTAATGTTTGTATTTTAAGTGGAGATGGGTTTTCGTCATCTTTGCCAGGCTGGTCTCAAACTCCTGAAGCAGGTGGTCCACCTGCTTCAGCCTTGCAAAGTGCTGGGATAATAGGCGTGAGCCACCGCACCCAGCTTGTCTGAGGTCTTGAGTGTTTGCAGGCATGAATACCCATGTGTGTGTCCCCAGCTTGCTCATAACAATCAAGGGTGCCAAAGCATGCCATGATCTCAGATCAGTACTGTCCAATAAAAATAGTGTAAGAGGGTCCAGTGCAGTGGCTCACGTCTGTAATCCCAGCACTTTGGGAGGCTGAGGCGGGCACATTACCCGAGGTTGGAGGTTCAAGACCAGCCTAACCAACATGGAGAAACCCCATCTCTACTAAAAATACAAAATTAGCCAGGGGTGGTGGTGCATGCCTGTAATCCCAGCTACTTGGGAGGCTGAGGCAGGAGAATCGCTTGAACCCAGGGGGCGGAAGTTGCGGTGAGCTGAGATCACACCATAGCACTCCAGCCTGGGCTACAAACTCTGTCTCAAAAAATATAGTGTATGGGGGCGGGGCAAGGTGGCTCATCCCTGTAATCTGAACTCTTTGGGAGGTAAAAGCAGGAGGATCGCTTGAGTCCAGTAGTTTGAGGCCAGCTTAGGCAACATAGAAGTGTTAGGATCTCCTCAAGTGTGGTGTCCAGGGTCACAGTGAGCTATGATTGCGCCACTGGTTTCCAGCTTGGGTGACGGAACAAGCAAGACTGTCCAAAAAAAAACAGAAAAACGTTGCACAACTGTCAGCCACAAATGTGAGCTCTGTTTGTGATTTTAAATGTTCTAATGGGCACACTCAAAATATAAAAAGACGCCCCAGCACGATGGCTCACTTCTGTAATCCCAGTGCTTTGGGAGGCCATAGTGGTCAGTCACTTGAGGCCAGGAGTTGGAGACCGAACCCAGCCAGAAACTGATGTATTTTTCATTTACAGGGCGTCTCAGTTTGGACCAGCCCCATTTCAAGGACTCAGTGGCCCCATGGAACCACTAGACACCATTCTGGACAACGTCAAGCAGAGACAAATATAGGGCCGAGCAGGCTGGGTGCGGTGGCTCACGCCTATAATCCCAGCACTTTGGGAGGCTGAGGCATGAGCATCACCTGAGGTGAGGAGTTCAAGACCAGCCTGGCGAAACCCTGTCTTTGCTAAAAAAAATACAAAAATTAGCTAGGTGTGGTGGCAGGCACCTGTAATCCCAGCTACTTGGGAGGCTAAGGCATGAGAATTGGTTGAACCTGGGAGGGGGAGGTTGCGGTGAATCGTCATTCTCGAATTGAACTCCATTGAACTCCAGCCTGGGGGACAGAATGAGCCTCTGTTTCCAAACCAAACCAAACCAAACCAAAGTGGGGCGGGGGCTTTCATTAAGAGCGGCAGTGAAGCCATCCCCATAATGGGGCTGGGGCTCAAGGTTGCAGGTTGGGGGTTCCCAAATGGGGAGCTTTTTGCCATCGCACATTCCCTTTCCTTCCCTCCCACTCAAGAGTCTCCTCCCGGAGTGGCCTTGCCATCCAGGCTCCTCAGCCCGCGACCCCAGTCCCTTCCTGGTGTATCCCGGGGGCCGCCCACCTCGGAAGTTAATCCGTCTGCGTCGCCTGTCATGTGGACACTGCTTTGCCTGTCACTCAACTTTTTACCCCGCCCCCCGCCTGGCCGTAACCGTCGCTTACCTTGGTTTCCACAGCGACGCCATCAGGGGTCGGGGCAAAGGGACGCGCGGCGCAGAAGCCTCCTTTGGATTGGTGGATGGCCAAGCCTCTTCTCTTTAGCCCCTCCTGCGCTCGCTCCGCCCCCTTCGGTGGGTCTCGCAAGCTGATTGGTCAATCCCCTGGTGCTAGCCCTGGTCCTGGTTCGGACCTGCCCCAAGGGGCAGGGGCGAAGGTGGTCGCCTCGTGTCCTGATTGGCCGGAGGGGCGCGCGCGGCCGGGAGGGGCGGGGCGGACGCAGAGCCGCGTTTAGTCTCTCGCAGCGGCAGCGAGTGTTCTAGGGACCCTGTGTTGTGTCGCGCTCAGTTAGGCAGCAGCAGCTGCGGAGCTGTAGCCGCCGTGGGAGTGAGCCATGAAGCACTACGAGGTAAGACGCGAGAAACGGGGACCGCGTGGCCACTGCCGACACATTCTTTTTCCTTCTTTGCGGACCATGGGACTCCACTTTCTGGTCCTGAGCCCCAAAGGAAAAGCCGGACGGCGCAGGCGCAGTGGGCCAGCGTTGCTCCCTGGGCCACTCGTAAATTCCAATGCGCATGTGCGGAGGAGGTATTTATAAATCTGCAACCCAGGCTGTTTTGGGGGTGCTTTTTCTTGGGGGTCTCTGCAGGGGCTGGGACGTTTGCAGGTTCCTTGCAGCTCCCTGAGCGGGCTGAGTTGCAGACTTTGTCATGGGAGCTACGAAGGTCCGGGACCCTTGCTCCCAAACCGAGGGAGAGGAGTC
This sequence comes from Callithrix jacchus, assembly GCF_049354715.1. Classification (NCBI taxonomy): domain Eukaryota; kingdom Metazoa; phylum Chordata; class Mammalia; order Primates; family Cebidae; genus Callithrix; species Callithrix jacchus. Next base: position 13,307,079 of record NC_133523.1, read on the forward strand.
TTGCACAAATCTTGCACCACGCCGCCGCCACCAGCGTAGGAAGGGCTTTGCAATCAGTCTTCTTGTGTCCGACCTTTGGACCCCTTCCCTCGCCCGGGAGGTTCCCTAGAGGCTTAGGCGGTGAGGGAGGTGCAGCTCCACGGCTGGATTTCGCAGAGCAGCGAAGCTGATCTTGTTTTCTGGTTATCTAAGAGGTCATCTCCGTCAACCCCCGGGTGTCACCAAGGAGAAATCTTATACCACTACCAGCCACTCTTAAAGCCCAAGTCTTCTGACTCCTAACTTGGATCTCTTTTTCCCTTAAAACGAAGTCTTCTGATGTGCGTATCGCCCTAAGTGATAATGTGATATTGATAATTCAACTACTTATCCCTGAATTATTTCTGCTTTTAAGTAATTATCAAATAATAAAATTTATTATTAAAATTTAAAATAACAGTTGAGCAAGTGCTCACTCTTGTGCTAGTGAGATTCTATTACCTTGTAAAGAACTATTATTACTCCCATTTGTAAGGATGAATAAAATCTCAAAGATATCAAGTGACTTGTTCAAAGGCCCCAGCTGGTAAATGCAGAGCAGACAGAGGAACTCAGAACGACAAAGCCACTTTGCCATTTGGCCCTCAAATGAAAATTAGCAAGCAGGTCGAGCGATTTCTTGTTTCTCCCTTCCCCTCCAATTTAAAAAATTCTGGCAAAATACACGTAACATTTACCGTCTTAACTATTTCTAAGTGTATAGTTCAGTGGCATTAAGAACGTTCAGTTGTGCAACCATCACTACCATCGATCTCTAGAACTCTTTGCATCTTGCAAAGCAGCTGTAGCCATTAAATACTAAGTCCCCATTCCTTTCCACCTCCACCTGTGGCAACCACCATTCTACTTTCTGTCTCAATGAATTGACTACTCTAGGTACCTTACATACGTAGAAGAAAAGAATTTGTTTTCTTTTCAAGACAGTTTTGCTCTTATTGCTGAGGCTGGTGTGCAATAGCGCTATCTCGGCCAACTGCAACCTCTGCCTCCAGGGTTCAAGCGATTCTCCTCCCTCAGCCTCCCACGTAGCTGGGATTACAGGTACCTGCTACCATATCTGGCTAATTTAAAAAAATTTTTTAAAAAATATTTTTAGTTGACACGGGGTTTCACTGTGTTGGCCAGGCTGGTCTCAAACTCCTGACCTCAGGTGATCCACCCACCTTGGCCTCCCTCCCAAAGTGCTGGGAGTACAGGAGTGAGCCAGTGCGCCTTGCCGTTTGTTTTTATTCACAAGTTGAATATTCCTACCTCTGCCTGCTCCGTTTATTATTATTTTTGGAAATTTACCCACAATCCTTTGAAGCCTTTTTTTTCTTTTTGAGATGGAATTTTGCTCTTATTGCCCAGGCTGGAGTGCAATGGCATGATCTCGGCTCACTGCAACCTCTGCCTTCCAGGTTCAAGTAATTCTCCTGCCTCAGCCTCCCAAGTAGCTGAGATTACAGGCATGTGTCACCACACCTGGTTAATTTTGTATTTTTAGTAGAGACTGGGTTTCTTCACGTTGGTCACACTGGTCTCAAACTCCCAACCTCTCATGTGATCCGCCCATCTTGGCCTCCCTAAGTGTCGGGATTACAGGTGTGAGCCACAGCGCCTGGCCCCTTTGAAGCTTTTAATCCGTAAATCCTGTCATTTTTGACACGGTATCAAGAATGAGCAGGTTTGTATTCAATAATCTCTAATGTGTCATTTAAGTTTTCATTCTAGAATAAAGTTCTGGGCCAGGCGCAATGGCTCACACCTGTAATCCCAGCATTTTGAGAGGCCGAGGTGGGCAGATCATGAGGTCAGGAGTTGGAGACCAGCCTGGCCAACATAGTGAAACCCCATCTCTTTAAAAAAAAAAAAAAAAAAATATATATATATATATATATATATATATAGTCCTGATGTGGTTTCCCCTCTCAAACTCTGTCTAAATCTATAGTCCCACTACTGTATTCTCAGCTACTTGGAAGGTTGAGGCGGGAGGATGGCTTTAGACCAGGAGGTTGAGGCTGCAGTGAGCCCAAAAATCAGGCCACTGCACTCCAGCCTGGACAACAGACCCTGTTTCAAAAAAAAAAAAAGCCACCACGTCTGTCTTGAAAGATGAAACATCCATGTGGCATTTTGCAAAATATAGTCGGTTTAGTTTTACTAGTTAGCAGTCAGATAAAGTAGGCCTCTGATTGCCCTGGGGGTGCGCGCTTTTGTTCCAGGAAGCTGGGCACAGCCTGAGACCCAAGACTTGAACTGAAGAATATGCTGAACCATGCTTAATCTTTTTCTCCCCCAGAAAGAAGGGAAAGCTTTGGCCGGGCATGGTGGCTCATGCCTGTAATCCCAGCACTCTGGGAGGCTGAAGTGGCTGGATCATTTGAGGCCAGGAGTTCAAGACCACCCTGGCCAACATGGAGAAACCCCATCTCTACTAAAAATACAAAAATTAGCTGGGTGTTGTGACACACGCCTGTAATCTCAGCTACTTGGAGGCGGACAGAGGTTGCAGTGAGCTGAGATTGCACCATTGCATTCCAGCCTGGATGACAGAGTAAGTCTGTCTCAAACAAAAAGAAGGGGGAAGCCTCAGACTCACTGTTTACAGTGACCTTGGAGGTAAAAAAATAAATTGCTATTTTGCTGTGTTCTTTGTTGTTCTCTACCAGCCTTTGCCAAGTACCCATGGAGGTGATAGCTACAGGGATTCTGGATGGGAAAAGCCGTTGTCTTCCAGCCCAAGCAGATTAGTTTATCTGCAAGAGTTTATTGTAGGTCAATAAAAATAGAAGAGATGCTTTCACTCATATTTAACAAGCAATTTGAGAAAAGATTTATCTACATCAAAGAATATATTTCTGGCTGGGCGAGGTTGCCTATGCCTGTAATCCCAGCACTTTGGGAGGCTGTGGTGGGTGAATCACTTGAGGTCAGGAGTTCAAGACCAGCCTGGTCAACATAGTGAAAGTTTATCTCTACTAAAAATAAAAAAATTTAGCTGGCCATGGTGGCATGCACTGTAGTCCCAGTTACTGGAGAGGCTGAGGCATGAGAATCACTTGAACGTGGGAGGCAGAGTTGCAGTGAGCCGAAATCATACCACTGTACTCCAGCCTGGGTGACAGAGTCAGACTCTGTCTTAAAAAAAAAAAAAAAGGGCTGGGCGCGGTGGCTCAAGCCTGTAATCCCAGCACTTTGGGAGGCCGAGGCAGGTGGATCATGAGGTCAAGAGATCGAGACCATCCTAGTCGACATGGTGAAACCCCATCTCTACTAAAAATACAAAAAATCAGCTGGGCACGGTGGTGTGTGCCTGTAATCCCAGCTACTCAGGAGGCTGAGGCAGGAGAATTGCCTGAACCCAGGAGGTGGAGGTTGTGGTGAGCTGAGATCGTGCCATTGCACTCCAGCCTGGGTAACAAGAGTGAAACTCTGTCTCAAAAAAAAAAAAAAAAAGGAAAAGGATATATTTCAGCCCATTGCAGTGGCTCATGCTTGTAATCCCAGCACTTTGGGAGGCCAAGGCGGGCAGATCACGTGAGGTCAGGAGTTCAAGACCAGCTTGGCCAACATGATGAAACTCCGTCTCTGCTAAAAATACAAAAATGAGCCAGGCGTGGTGGTGGGTGCCTGTAATCCCAGCTACTTGAGAGGCTGAGGCAGGAGAATCGCTTCAACGAGGAAGTCAGCGGTTGCGGTGAGTGGAGATTGTGCCATTGCACTCTAGCCTGGGTGACAGAGCAAGACTCCGTCTCAACAAAACAAAACAAAACAAAAAGAATGTATATTTCTGCTTGATACTAAATCCATCCTCCCACCCTCAAGCAATCTCTTGTTCACTGAGAGATTAGCCCCCTTCAAAAGACTTTCTTGGCCCCTGAAGAGACCTTGGAGAGTAGGAAGTGAAATTTACAAGTGATAGAGGTAATGTCCAGACAGGTGCAGGATGGCTCACTGTCGCACAGCAAATTTATGTCTGATGTCGTGGCAATTGGGATCCCAGCAGTGGGGGTTGATTGGTGGCTATTTCCATAGTAGCTTCATATCACTGCCAATCTCATCTGATATGGGGAGGAGAAGTTATTCGTTCTGTGGCCTGATTGAGGTGAAACCTCTAGAACAGGTCACCTCCAGGCCTTGGCTGAAGCCCTCTCCTTACAATGCCAGAGCAGGCCTTGGCATTGTCTTTGGGTCAGAGCTGGGTCAGTAAGCGAACTGCTTATCCTAGGCTACAGTAGGTTTTTTTTAAAATTGCTGTTTTTGCCACTGCTGATGAGACTCAAAGCAATGTGTCCCCTAGCAACTGGAAAAACAGCTAATGCATCTTGTAAATTCCTGTTAATTCCTGAGAAAACCAATCCCTCTTCTGCCTCCAACAGTCCAGATCACTGCCATTTCCTGCAGCTTAGTACCTGGAGGCTAGGAAGCCTTAGCCTCCTGGGGTCCCCACGACCTGAATTTAGGATATTTTCTTTTCTTTCTTTTTTCTGAGACGGAGTCTCGCTCTGTCGCCCAGGCTGGAGTGCTGTGGTGCGATCTTGGCTCATTGCAACCTCCATCTCCTGGGTTCAAGCAGTTCTCCTACCTCAGCCTCCCGAGTAGCTGAGATTACAGGTGTCGGCCACCACACCTGGCTAATGTTTGTATTTTCAGTAGAGATGGGGTTTCACCATGTTGGCAGGCTGGTCTCGAACTCCTTACCTCAGGTGATCCACCCACCTCCGCCTCTCAAATTGCTGGGATTATAGGTGTGAGCCACCACGCCTGGGTGCATTTAGGATGTTTTCATCCCCACAAAAGTGTCGCTCTTTTGGTACCCACCTTGCAAATAATCCTGGACCAACATAGTACCTTGTCTCAGCTTTCTCCTTAGGAATAAGTGCAAGTTCAGAGGCCACGTGTGGTGCCTCATGCCCGTAATGTCAGCAACTTGGGAGGCCAAGGCAGGAGGATCACTTGAGGCCAGGAGTTTGAGACCAGCCTGGGCAGTAGAGCTAGGCCCCATCTCCACAAAAAGTGAAAATGTTACTGGGCATGGTGGTATGCACCTCTAGTCCCAGCTGTTTGGGAGCCTGAGGTGGGAGGGTTGCTTGAGCCCAGGAGGCTAGATGAGCTGTGATCATACCACTGCACTCCAGCCTGGGCAGCAGAGTGAAAATCTGTCTCAAAAAAAGTTCTAAAAATGGAGTTCTGGTTAGGAGGCAGTTGTTTGGAGACAACATGGATAAGAAGGTGAAAATTCAAGAGAAAGTCGACTGGTGTCATGGTGTCCTGGGTATGTGGACTTTGGACAGGCCTGGTACTTAGTCCTGACACTGCCACTTAGTAAATAGTTATGTGCCTCAGGACAGGTTAGTTAACCTCTCTGAGCCTTCCCGTGGCTGCTCTCTGGAGAGAGAAACCCATTTGATTGTAAAAGCAACTGGCTAGTTTGAAAGAACATTATGAAGTTGCCAGAAATACATACATAACAAAAGAATAAATCGTAATAAGGGTCAGAAAAATATTATTGAGATTACAGTGTAGTTAGAAGTGCTGTTGCTGGGGATGGTGGGAAAAAGGTGGGAAGGCTTAACAATTTTTTTAAGGCTAGTCAAGTGAAGCAGTGGGAGTGGAGAAGGAACAAAGAAATCTGTAACAGGTTGTGATCAATTAGTTGTAAACACCACTGCACTCGGACCAGCCAACTATTTTTGTTTGTTTTTTGAGACGGAATCTCACCCTGTTGCACAGGTTGGAGTGCAGTGGTGCCATCTCAGCTTACTGCAACTCCACCTCCCAGGTTCAGGTGATTTTCCTGCCTCAGCCTTCCAAGTAGCTGGTTATTACAGGTGAGTGCCATCATGCCCGGCTAATTTTTAAAGTTTTTTTTTTTTTTTTTTTTTAAAGATGGGGTTTCACCATGTTGGTCAGGCTGGTCTTAAACTCCTGACCTCAGGTGATCGCCTGCCTTGGCCTCCAAAGTGCTTGGATTACAGGTGTGAGCCACCACACCGGCCCTAATTTTTATAGTTTTAGTAGAGATGGGGTTTCACCATGTTGGCCCAGGCTGGTCTTGAACTCTTGGGCTCAAGCGATCCTCCTGCTTCAGCCTCCCAAAGTGCTGACCTTACGGGCATGAGCCACCATGGGGTGAGCCACCATGCCTGGCCCTGGGCAGTCTATTAGCACCTGATCAGATGGGAACTAGTGTTCTACTTTACAGACAACGAAACTTAGGCTCAGAGAGGTAAACTAAGTTGCTCGAGATCACAGAGTCTGGAAGCCGGGGAGCTGAACCTCGTCCTGGGTTTGTCTGACACCAATTTTGTCCACACTGATGGCTTCTCTGTTGATGCTGCCACAGGACAGCTGGTGGCTGTCCTGCTGTGTTTTGAGGACAGAGCATCCCTGAAGGAAGGACAAGTGCTGTTGGTCGGTGTGGACTGCAGGGAGAGGGTCTCTCTGCCCTAAAATCGGATGGGCTGACCCTTATGGTAAGGACAGGATTGAGAGTGATGGGCTTTGGCTGGGTGCAGTGGGTGGCTCATGCTTGTAATCCCAGCACTTTGGGAGGCTGAGGAGGGAGGATTACCTGAGGTCAGGAGTTCGAGACTAGCTTGGCCAACATGGCCAAACCCCCTCTCCACTAAAAATGCAAAATTTAGCTGGCCATCATGGTGTGTGCCTGTAATCCCAGCTACTCGGGAGGTGGAAGCAGGAGAATCGCTTGAACTCAGAATGCGGAGGTTGCAGTGAGCCTTCCTGTGTTAGCCTGACTTAGGCCAAGATCCTGAGGGGGAGGGTGGGGGGATTTTAGGCTTTTCAGATTTCCCTGCAGGCTTCTTGGTCTGAACAGATGGTCACTCACTGGGCAGAGTCTCCTGGTGGAGTCCCTTCTGTCCCCGTGGCTGTAGCTTTGTACTTAGGCTGTTTCTTTGCTGTAGGCACTCAGCATCAGAGCCCCAGGCCTGAGGGAATGTTTCTGGTTTAAAATTCTGTAAAGTTACAGATGAGGGACCTGAGACCCAGAGGGGAAGGCATTTCCCAGGGCCTCACGGCAATTCCCCTTTGGGTTGGGCAGTATCGATGATTGATGCTGCCGCATCAATCAAAGCAATGTCTGCGGGCTTTGGATCAGAGCTGTGCTCAGATGCTTAACAGTCACTGAGAAGGTATGGAGCTCATGGGGATGTTCTTTAGCCTCAAGCTAGTTTTCTTTTCTTTTCTTCCCCCCCCGCCAAGCTGTTGCCCAAGCTGGAGTGCAGTGGCACTATCTTAGCTCACGGACACCTCTGCCTCCTGGGTTCAAGCGATTTTCCTGCCTCAGCCTCCTGAGTAGCTGGGATTACAGGCACCCACCACGACGCCTGGCTAATTTTTGTATTTTTAGTAGACAGGGTTTCGCTATGTTGGCCAGGCTGGTTTCAAACTCCTGACCTGAAGTGATTCTCCCGCCTCGGCCTCCCAAAGTTTTGGGATTACTGGCGTGAGCCACCGCGGCTGGCCTTGAGCTAGCTTTTTCATCCATAAAATGACCCCTGGTTGTGCGAGACCGGGCTCACATTGGCTGATGGTGTGCGTCTTCCCAACTCTGTGTTCAGGGACATCAGGCTAACATCTCTTAAGTCACGGGTAGGGTATTTACACCAGGGGAAGTGGCAAACGCTACAGCTCAGGCCCCTTCCTCTCTCCTGCCAGATGTTCATATTGACTGGGATAATTGTCCCTGCCTCTCAGGGTTATCGTTTCAAGAGGTTCTTGGTTTGATGAACACTTTATGGACAGATACATGCCTGGAAAGCCTCAGCTCGGTGCAGCACCACGCAGCAGCTAACATTTGACAAGTACTGTGGCCATACTCACCTCTGGACACAGTAGGGCAGATGTGGGGAGGCGGGGCTTGAGAAATGGGAGGGGGGCTGAGGAGGGGGAGGAGGACTGGGAGGGGGAGGTGGGTCTTAAGGAGTGGGAGGCGGAGCTGAGCAGGAAAAGGCGTGTCCTGAGGAGGAGAAGGAGGAGGCAGGGTAGAGGTGGAGGAAGTGGTCGCCGAGGATGAGGAGGCAGGGCCGAGACGGAAGAGGCGGGGCCGGGGGGAGGCGAGGTCGAGGAGGAGGTTGGGCTGAGGAAGCCAGGCTAGGAGAAAGAGGCGGGGCCAGGATGTAGGAGGCGGGGCCAGAGATGGGGAGGCAGGGATGAGGAGGAGGAGGCGGGGCCGGGATAGGGAAGAGGGTGTCAAGGAGGGGGAGCCTAGGCTGAGGAGGAGGTGGGGCCAGGGAGGGGGAGGCGGGGCCAGGGAGGGGGAGGCGGGGCGAGGAGCAAGAAAGTGGGACAGGGTGAGTGGTGGGTTTTTGGGTGTGGTGGGGTATTGGGTGTGCCAGGTGGCGTAGCTATTTCTGCCGAGCTCAGGTGGATTTAGAGGCTCCACCAGCTGGGCCCAGCAAAGCCCTCTGGACTAACTGGTTCCTGAGGAGAATGGAGGAGGGTTGACAGCCTTGAGTGAGGGCGGTGCTTAGAAAGGCTTTGCAAATCTGGTAAGGTGGTTGGGTTTGGTCGGGAATTGAGCCCTTTAACTGACAAGCCTGGCTGCGTGAGAAAGGCCAGAGACCTTGAGCTAGTTGGTCAAATTCAGGCTGGGTCTTAACACCCTCTTGCTGGTATTGACAGTGACAACTGAGAATGTTTTAATACCTGAGGACACTTCCTGCAGCAATCAGAACATAGTAATCATCCTAGTAAATTACTGTGAACATAGTGCTTAATTCTAAGTTTTTTTTTTTTTTTTTTTTGAGACAGAGTCTTGCTCTGTTGCTCAGGCTGGAGTGCAGTGATGTTATCTTGGCTCACTGCAACCTGCATTGTGCCTCCCCAGTTGAAGTGGTTCTCCTGCCTCAGCCTCAGCTGGGATTACAGGTCCCCACCACCAGGCCCGCCTAGTTTTTGTATTTTTAGTAGACACAGGATTTTACCATTTTGGCCAGGCTGATCCACCCACGGCCTCCCAAAGTGTTGGGATTACAGGTGTGAGCCACTGCGGTCTAAGTGCTTATTATCTAGTTATCTCATCTAGTAAGATATCAAAATTTCACACTAAACATAAGAAGTAGATGCTCTTATCTCTGCCTAACTGATGGAGAAACTAAGGCACAGAAAGTGAAGTGACTTGTCCTCAGCTAGTGGTTAGCAGAGCTGGGATTCTTCTAAAACCAGAGTGGGCTTTGCTGTGGGTCATGCACTGGAGAAAGAATGAAGCGTGTGGTGGTGGTGGTAAAGGACTTGGAGACCACCTGCTTTGACCTTGGGGTAGTTACTTAACCTGTCTAAGCTTCAGTGTTGTTGTTTTTTTGAGACGGAATCTCGCTCTGTTGCCCACGCTGTAGCCTGGTGGTGCGATCTCAGCTCACTGCAATCTCTGCCTCCCGGGTTCAAGTGATTCTCCTGCCTCAGCCTACCAAGTAGCTTGGATTACAGGCACCTGCCACCAGGCCTAGCTAATTTTTGTAGTTTTAGTGAAGACGGGGTTTCACCATGTTGGCCAGGCTGGTCTTGAACTCCTGACCTCTGGTGATCCACCCACCTCGGCCTCCCAGTGCTGGGATTACAGGTGTGAGCCAAGGCTCCTGGCTGCAAGTCACATTTTGCGATGATCAGCTCTTTCCTTCCTCATGGGAAGACCCTTGGTGAAGCCACAACACACTCAGAGCCCACTTCTTAACCTGTTGTGACAAAGAACCATCCCAGGAAGTGGATGCTGGAAGACAGCCTGGCCAGCAGGTGCCTGTCACAGCCACCTCACCCCAGGAGCATGCTGCTTCTGTTCCTGCCCCCTCCTGGCTGTCTGTCCCCCATCCAGCCACAGGCAGAAGGCCTTTTTGCGTGTAAGTGGGAGGATCTTAGTGTGCCATGGCTCAGAACCCTCCCTCAGAGGTTTCTTGTCATCTGTCCCATGCTTTCCTCACTCGTCACTATGCTACTGTCTTTCATCTCTGCAGACACCCACAGCCATGTTCCTGCCCTTAGCACATGCTGTTCCCTTGACCCTGGACGCCCTTCCCTCTGCTTTTTCTCATGCCTGGCCCTTCCTGTTACTGAGTGCTCAGCTTCCATGTCCCCCAGAGAGACCTTCCTTGGTCATCCTGTCTAGAGTCCAACCCCCTGGCACCCCACTCATCTCTTTTGCAGCCCATCTGGGCTCAGGTTCTATTACTTTCCTTTCTTCCTTCCTCATCTCTTTCAGGTTCTATTTCCCTCCTTCCTCCCTTCCTTCCATCCTTCTCTACCTCCCTCCTCCCAGGTTCAAGCGATTCTCCTGCCTCAGCCTCCTGAGTAGCTGGGACTATAGGTGTCCAACACCACGCTGGGTTAATTTTTGTATTTTTATTTATTCATTATTTAAAAAAATGTTTTTGAGGCAGAGTCTTGCTTTTTCACCTAGGCTGGAGTGCAGTGGTACAAGCTTGGCTCACTGCCACCTCCGCTTCCGGGGTTGAAGCAATTCTCCTGTCTCAGCCTCCCGAGTAGCTGGGATTACTAGTGCCTACCACAACACCCTGTTACTTTGTGTATTTTTAGTACAGACAGGGTTTCACTGTGGTGGCCAGGCTGGTCTCAAACTCCTGACCACAAGTGATCCACCACCTCAGCCTCCCAAAGTGCTGGGATTACAGACATGAGACACTGTGCTTAGCCATATTTTTGTATTTTTAGTAGATAAGAGGCTTTACCATGTTGGCCAGTATGGCCTTGAACTCTTGATCTTTTTTTTTAATATATCTATTTTATTACATATATATTATTATATACTGTAACCAGCCCAGATGGGCTGCGTTTTAGGTTTTGGGGTATATATGAAGAACTTGCAGGATTGTTGCATAGGTACATACATGGCAATGTGGTTTGCTGCCTTCCTCCCCATCACCTATATCTGGCATTTCTCCCCATGTTATCCCTCCCCAAGTCCCCACCCCCTGCTGTCCCTCCCCTAGTTCCCCCCCCCACAGACCTCAGTGTGTGGTGCTCCCCTCCCTGTGTCCATGTGTTCTCATTGTTCAACACCCGCTTATGAGTGAGGGCATGCGGTGTTTGATTTTTTGTTCTTGTGTCCGTTTGCTGAGAATGATGGTTTCCAGGTTCATCCATGTCCCTACAAATGACACCAACTCATAGTTTTTTATGGCTGCATAGTATTCCATGGTGTATATGTGCCACATTTTCCCCATCCAGTCTATCATCGATGGGCATTTGGGTTGGTTCCAGTCTTTGCTATTGTAAACAGTGCTGCTCTGAACATTCGTGTGCATGTGTCCTTATAATAGAACCATTTATAATCCTTTGGGTATATACCCAGTAATGGGATTGCTGGGTCAATGAACTCTTGATCTTAAGTGATCTGCCCACCTTGGCCTCCCAGGTAGCTGGGACTGCAGGTATGTACCACTATGCCTGACTACTTTTTTTTTGAGTTGGAGTTTTGCTCTTGCCCAGACTAGAGTGCAGTGGCATGATTTCACCTCACTGCAATTTCCGCCTTCTGGGTTCAAGCCATTCTCCTGCCTCAGCCTCCCGAGTAACTGGGACTACAGGCCATACCCGACTAATTTTGATATTTTTAGTAGAGACAGGGTTTTACCATGTTGGCCAGGCTGGTCTCGAACTCCTGAGCTCAAGTGATCCACCTGCCTCAGCCTCCTGAAGTGCTAGGATTACAGGCATGAGCCACTGTACCTGGCCAGTGCCTGGCTAATTTTTAAAGTATTTTTTTGTAGAGACACTGTCTCACCATGTTGCCCAGGTTGGTCTTAAACTCCTTGGCTCAAGTGATCTCCTGCCTCAGCCTCCAAAAGCTCTGGGATTCAAGTGATCTCCTGCCTCAGCCTCCAAAAGCTCTGGGATTCACAGGTACCACTGTGCCTGCCTGGAAACCAGCTGCTTTTGGCCTCTTGGCCACAAGCCCTGGGTCCATCCTACCCATGGCTGTCCTGTTCCCCATCATCTCACCCCTCCTGGCACTGGGGCTATTCTGAGATGGGAGCTGACAACACAGCACCTGGGCTTGCCCTTGTCACACAGCTTGTGGGCAGGTTCTGCTGGTCCAGGCTTTTTCTTGTCATGGTGCCTCTGTTTTCTAGTCCTTCACTTATTCATTAGTTCATTCGTTTCAACATGTTTTTTTTTCCCCTCTTACCAATGCCAAGAATCCTGGGATGAAGAAAACACATTCTCTGCCCTCACGATCTTTTCATTTAAGCCAAGGCCTGAAGGACGAGGTCTTTGGGGCCAGGGAGGATAACGGGCTTCTGGGCAGAGGGAACGGAGAGGTGTGTGCAGAGGCATGGGGCCCAGGCTTTGCCGACGTCCCACCCTGAGGGATGAGTCTGACAGGGCAGGGCTTTGCAGCCACCCAGAGAGACCTGTGGACTTCATTTCTTTGTTTTTTTTTTTGAGACAGAGTTTCATTCTTGTTACCCATGCTTGAGTACAATGGTGTGATCTCGGGTACTGAAACCTATGCCTCCTGTGTTGATTCTCCTGCCTCAGCCTCCTGAGGAGCTGAGATTACAAGCATGTGCCACCACGCCCAGCTGATTTTTTGTAGTTTTAGTAGAGATGGGGTTTCACCATGTTGGCTGGTTTGGTTTCGAACTTTTGACCTCAAGTGATCCATCTGCCTCAGCTTTCCAAAATGTTGGGAATACAGGCATGAGCCCTTTTCTGTTTTTTTCAATTACCTATGATTTACTATTTTTGGTAGAGATGGGTCTTGCTATGTTGCCCAGGCTGGCCTCCGACTCTTGTACTCAAGCGATCCTCCTGCCTTGACCTCCCAAAGTGCAGGTATTATAGGTGTGAGACACCATGCCCGACCACGTTCTGCTGATTTTACCTAAAAGGTTCGTTATTGGAGGGCGGTTCGTTTTTAAGTCCTTAGGAGGCCCTCATGCCATAGTGGGTTTTTTTTTTCTTTTTTTTTGAGATGGAGTTTTGCTGTTGTCACCCAGGCTGGAGTGCAATGGCACAGTCTCAGCTCACTGCAACCTCTGCCTCCTGGATTCAAGTGATTCTCCTGCCTCAGCCTCCTGAGTAGCTAGGACAACAGGCACATGCCACCATGCCCAGCTAATTTTTGTATTTTAGTAGAAACGGGGTTTCGATATATTGGCCAGGCTGATCTCGAACTCCGGACCTCAAGCGATCGACCAGCCTTGGCCTTCAGAAGTGCTAGGATTGCAGGCGTGAGCCACTGCACCCGGCCACCATAGTGTTTGCAATAAAAGTGCACAGAGCACTTGTTCCTTACCCTGGGAGGTGTACTGTGGATTGTGTGTGGGGCTTAGTGGGAGCAGAGCGACTCACCCCAGTTATGTGGGTTAGCTGGACGTGGGTCACAAGTGTTTCCCAGCCCTGCAAGATGTAAAGGCCCTCCGTGGCCCTGTAGCTGTGGTGCATTGACAGGCTGGCGGGGCCCTGACCCTTTCCCTGCTTGAACCAGGCTCTAATGTAAGCTGAGCCCACCAGCTATTCAGACTGCCTGAGAGACTGCAGAGCTTTGTATAGTCTTCTGGGTCCTTCCACCTTTTTTTTTTTTTTCCATTTGAAAGTGAACAGGGATCACTGGCCAGAGCTTGGGAACTGAGCTTGTCCTCAGGGTGGGGTGCCAAATTGGGGGTGGGGGTGGGAAGTGAACACAAGCCCTGGGGCTTCAGGAACCATCTGGAAGCAGGCTGAAGTCATGGAGCCGAGCCTCCAGGCTCCTTGTGGAGTGTAGATTTTTTTTTTTTTGAGATGGAGTCTTGCTCTGTTGCCAGGCTGTAGTGTAGTGGTCTGAAGCTGTTTCCCAACACCTCAAGTATCTAACTCGGGAGGTGGGTGGATGTGAGGAGGTGCTGAATGAATGTTTCTCAGGAGCTGGGTGGGGCTGGAGGATTGCAGAGGATGGGGTGGGGGTGTGTGTGCAGATACTGGAATTCCTGGGGGAGACGTGTGTAGTCGGAAGCAGTGTATTGTCTGTATACTACTTGCTATAGAGAATAGTTTTTTTTTTTTGAGATGAAGTCTTGCATCGTCTCTTGGGCTGGAGTGCAGTGGCTCAATCTTGGCTCACTGCGACCTCCGCCTCCTGGGTCACGCAATTCTCCTGCGTCAGCCTCCTGAGCACCTGGGATTACAGGTGCACACCACCATACCTGGATAATTTTTTTGTATTTTTAGTAGAGATGGCGTTTCACTCTGTTGGTGAGATTGGTCTGGAACCCCTGACCTCATGATCCGCCCTCCCTGGCCTCCCAAAGTGCTGGGATTTACAGGCATGAGCCACCGCAGCCGGCCTTTTTGTTGTTGTTGTTGTTGAGAGAGTCTCACTCAGTTGCCCAGGCTGGAGTGCAGTGGTACGTCTCAGCCTCCTGAGTAGCTGGGGCTACAGGTGCGTACCACCACGCCTAGGTATTTTTTGTATTTTGAGTAGAGGGGTTTCACCATGTTGGCCAGGATGGTTTCAGTCTCATAATCTTGTGATCTGCCTGCCTCGGCCTCCAAAAGTCCTGGGATTACAGGTGTGAGCTACCGTGCCCGACCTTTTTTTTTTTTTTTAATTGAGATGGAGTCTCCTTTTATCACCCAGGCTAGAGTGCGCTGGTGCAGTCTCAGCTCACTGCAACCTGTGCCTCCCAGGTTCAAGTGAGTCTTCTGGCTTAACCTCCTGAGTAGCTGGGATTACAGGTGCATACCACACCACCCCCAGCGAATTTTTGTATTTTTAGTAGAGATACGGTTTCGTTTCACCATGTTGGCCAGGCTGGTCTCAAACGCCTGACTTCAAATGATCCTTCCACCTTGGCCTCCCTAAAGCACTGGGATTACAGGCATGAGCCAACATGCCGGGCCCAGAGAATAGTTTAACAAACTCTCCCAGCTAGGGGTGGGGGATCCACTGAGGACCGAGCTGGAGAATCCCTGTGCCAGATACTGGTGTGGGGAAGGTTTCTGGAGAGGCCGGCTATGTGGTCTTGGTCTAAATGTGACAAAATACCTCTGAGAAGCCTCTGCCGCTGACCCACTCAGGCAGTACTTATCACCTTGTCACCACTCATGATTGAGTTCTCCACACAGCACTTGGCACCTTCTGATAAGATGTGTCTGTGTAAGCCCCTGGCTCTCCCCTGGGACCCCTGGCCCTGGGGAGGGTCTCTGGATACTTGTGGAACGAGTATGCGAATGTTAGTTACAGGCCACTGTCCTAGTGAACAAAACAGGACAGGCTCAGGCGTTCCTCTGTGTCATTGGTGCCTGCCCTCCAAAATCATTGCAACTGATGGGGACGAGGATGCTTGCGTGATCTTGGGGTGTGTGGCCATTCTGTGGGATGGGGGCTGGCTTTGAGCGCAGGTCCTGAGCCTGTAGCATGTCCTTGATGTGGAGGGTTCTGCACTTCCACGAACCTGGCTCTGCTGCTGTGGAGTTAGGCCATTCCTTTTTTCTTTTTTTTGAGCCTAGGTCTTGTTCTGTTGCCCAGGCTGGAGTGCAGTGGCATGATCATGGCTTCCTGCAGCCCCTGACTCCTGGGTTCAAGGGATTCTTGTGCCTCAGCCTCCCCAGTAGCTGAGACCACAGGTGCATGCTACCACACCTAGTTAATTTTTTTTTTTTTTTGAGATGGAGTCTTGCTCTGTCGCCAGGCTGGAGTGTAGTGGTCTGATCGTGGTTCACCATAACCTCTACCTCCCAGGTTCAAGCGATTCTCTTGCCTCAGCCTCCAGAGTAGCTGGGACTACAGGCTGTGTGCCACCCTGCCTGGTGAATTTTTGTATTTTTAGTAGAGACGGAGTTTCACTATGTTGGCCAGGATGGTCTTGATCTCTGGGCCTCTTGATCCACCCTCCTTGGCCTCCCAAAGTGCTGGGATTACAGGCGTGAGCCACTGTGCCTGGTCACACCCAGCTAATGTTAAAATTTTTTATAGAGACGGGATCTTGCTATGTTGTCCAGGCTGGTCTTGAATTCCTTGGCTCCAGTGATCCTCTTGCCTCTGTCTCCCAAAGTGTTGGGCTTATAGACATGAGCCACCACACCCAGCTGGTAGCTTGTTTTGAACCAGTGGCCCCTCAGAATCTAGGAACTAGGGTGCCCTTTTCACCACTTCCCTCCTCTGTTCCCTCCCTGGTCCAAGCCACCGATGTCTCTGTCCTGGGCTGTTTCCAAGCGTCTCACCGCTGTCTCTGAAGCCACATTTGCTCCCCTAGTATTTCTCTGTCCCCAGCAGTGAGATGATTCTTGTATAAACCAAACCAGCCTGTGGCACTCCAGCGACTTCCTGTTGCTGAAGGGTTAAACTGAAAGCACTTGTCTTGGCTCTGCTCCGGCCTCCTGCTCAGCTGCTCCCCTTAAGATTTACCCTGTTCTGGGAGGGGAACATTATACACTGGGGCCTGTCGGGTGGGTCAGGGTGGTGGGGGGGTAGGGGAGGGATAGGAGGGGTGGGGAGATTGGGAGGGATAACATTAGGAGAAATACCTAATGTAGATGACAGGGATGGATGCAGCAAACTACCATGGCACGTGTATACCTATGTAACACACCTGCACATTCTGCACATGTGCCCCAGAACTTAAAGCATAAAAAAAAAAATGTACCCTGTTCCAGCCTCTGGGTGTTACCCACTCCCCGAAAGCTCTGTGCTGCCCCAGGGCCTTTGCACCCCCCCCACCAGGGAGCCTCCTGCTGGCCCTTGGCTCAAATCTAATTCCCTTGGCAGGGCCTTCCCTGGCACACTCACTGTGGCCCTCTGGGCCCTCTGTCCTGCTGTCTCCTCTCCACGGCGCCTGGTACATCGTGAACTCATATTATGTAATAAGTGCTTTGTTCTCGTCCCCTTGAGTACCAGCAATCCTGGGGGGTGGGGGGCATGGCCTCTCTAAGTCGTGGGCACTGCTGTTGTATCCTGGCTGCTGGGTTGCTGACCACATGGTCCTGTGACACGCGGACCCGCCTGACTGCCATTGGTCACCAAGCCCAGCAGCTGGCACAGGCAGGCCGGGTACAGCAAGGGGTGCATCCTGTGTTGGTTGCCCGAATGATTACTGCAAAGTGTAGAGTTAACAGAAAGGGCTTTTGGGAGTGACAGGCACTCCCTCACAGGAGGTTTTTTTTTATGAGACAGAGTTTTACTCTTGTTGCCCAGGCTGGAGTGCAATGGTGCAATCTCGGCTTACTGCAGCCTCTGCCTCTGGGTTCAAGTGATTCTCCTGCCTCAGCCTCCCGAGTGGCTGGGATTACAGGCATGCGCCACCATGCCCAGCGAATTTTTTTGTATTTTTAATAGAAATTAGCCTGTTGGTCAGGCTGGTCTCGAACTCCTGCCCCGGCCTCCCAAAGTGCAGGGATTACAGGTGTGAGCTACTGCGACTGGCAACAGGAGCCCTTTGTAGGTCTCTGTGTGGCAAGTACAGCCCTGATCTCCTTGGGAAAGGGCTGCGGCTTCCTGGGCTGTGCAGGTTTCCTGGCTTCTCCCTTCTGTCCCCGAGGAGCATTGGAAATGGGTCACAATGCAGGCGGTAACTGCAGCCCTGCTTAGGCAGAGCTGAGTGGCTTAGTGTTCCCTCCAAGGCTTGATCAGAGCTCCTCTAGGCCATGTAGCACCGCCAGGAGATGGTGGACCAGGAGTTGGGACCCTGATCTCCCACCCTGGCTGGGTCGTGCCCGCCATGCCACTTGACTTTTGGGGACCTGCCTGGAAGGTGAGGAAGGGATCTGTGCCACCTTGTTCCTGGGGACCAAGTCCTCTTGCACCTCTGGTGGTCACAAATCTGCTTTCAGAAAAATCGTGGGGGTGGGGCTGGGGGGCTGCTCAGCTGCGAGATCATTACAGATAGTTCTGATCATAGATCAGAGTGAAGGTTTTTGGGCATCTAACTCAGAATGAGTAGATTTGGGGTTGTTTTGGCTCTAAGAAAACTCCACCCTAGACCAGGTGCAGTGGCTCACACCTGTGATCCCAGCACTTTGGGAGGCTGAGATGGGCGGTTCACTTGAGGTCAGCCTGGCCAACATGGTGAAACCCTGTCTCTATTAAAAATACAGAAGTTAGACAGGTGCAGTGGCACGTGCCTGTAATCTCAGCTACTTGGGAGGCTGAGGCAGGAGAATCGCTTGAACCCAGGAGGCAGAGGTGGTAGTGAGCAGCCTCCTGAAGGAATTTTCTTTTTCTTATTTATTATAGAGACAGAGCTCTCACTATCTTGACCTGGCTGCATGCACCACCACATCCAGCCTGGATTTTTCTTTTCGTGCTTGAAAACTTTTGATCACTGAAATATTTTTAAAAAATTAAATTTCTGGCCAGGCATGGTGGCTCACACTTGTTAATCCCAGCACTTTGGGAGGCTGAGCTGGGCGAAGCAGGAGGTCAGGAGTTTGAGACCAGCCTGGCCAACATGGTGAGCCGAGATTACGTCACTGCACTGCAGCGTGGGCAAGACAGCGAAACTCTGAAAAAAAAAATTAAATTTCTTTTTTTCTTTTTCTTAAGAAGGAGTCTTGCTCTGTTGCTATGGCTGGAGTGTAGTGTCGACAGCTTGGCTCACTCTGCCTCTGAGGGCGGGTTCAAGCCATCCTCCCACCTCAGCCTACCAAGTAGCTGGGAGTACAGGTGTGGGCCAGTATGTTTGGCTAATTTTGGTGTTTTTAATAGAGACAGAGTTTCACCATGTTGGCCAGGCTGGTCTCAAACTCTTGACCTCAAGTGATCTGCCCACCTGGGCCTCTCAAAATGCTGGGATTACAGGCATGAGCCACTGCACCCAGCCTAAAGATTAAATTGCAATTAGATCAATATGATAGGGTAATCAATACTAACCTTGAGTCATCAACATGTATTAGGTCCTGTGAAGGAGAGGGACAGAAACCAACTTGAAGCAAAAAGAGCAAATGTTAAAGCGCTTATTCATAGCTATTTTTTTTAAAAGGGATGATGGCAGGTTTCAAATTACTAAAGCATTTAGACTCTGTAGCTAGATTTAACGGAGCCCTGTAAATGTTTATATAAAATGTTTAATACTGACAGTAGGCCAGAAATGACATCTTTTGCAACTCTTAAAGCTTAGGTAGAAAATACTAGATGTCACCTTAAAAATGCTGGGGGTGTATGTAACATTTGCAAAATTATTTTTGGAGCAAAAAGTTTGCAGAGCCCTGAGTTTGCATACTCATAGATATTTCTGTCTGATTCAGGGTGGGAGGGTGGTGGCAGCTGGTGCTTCTTAATGAACTGGATCTCTCCATGTGGATTTTTTTTTTTTTTTGAGACGGAGTTTTGCTCCGTCACACAGGCTGGAGTGTACTGGTGTGCTCTTGGTTCACTGCAACCTCTGCCTCCTGGATTCAAGCAATTCTCCTGCCTCAGCCTCCCAAGTAGCTGGGATTACAGGTGTGCACCACCATGCCCTAATTTTTTGTATTTTTAAGTAGAGACGGGATTTTACCTTGTTGGCCAGGCTGGTCTTGAACCCCTGACTTCGTGATCTACCCACCTCGGCCTCCCAAAGTGCTGGGATTACAGGCATGAGCCACCGTGCCCGGCTTCCATGTGGATTTTTATTATTTTATTTTATTTTTTGAGACGGAGTTTTGCTCTTGTTGCCCAGGCTGGAGTGCAATGGCAGAATCTTGGCCCACCGAAATCTCCACCTCCCGGTTCAAGTGATTCTCCTGCCTCAGCCTCCCGAGTAGCTGGGATTATAGGCATGCACCACCAGGCCTGGCTAATTTTTTGTATTTTTAGTAGAAATAAGGTTTCTCCATGTTGGCCAGGCTGGTCTGGAACTCCCGACCTCAGGTGATCCTCCTGCCTCGGCCTCCCAAAGTGCTGGGATTACAGGTGTGAGCCACTGCGCCCAGCCTATTTTATGTTTTTTGAGACAGTCTCACTCTGTTGCCCAGGCTGGACTGCAGTGGCATGAACTGCTCATCGCAACCTCTGCCTCCCAGGTTCAAGCGATTCTCATACCTCAGTCTCTGGAGTAGCTGGGACTACAGACATATGCTACCACGACCCGGCTAATATTTTTTTAGATGGAGTTTCGCTCTTATTACCCAGGCTGGAGTGCAATGGTGTGATCTCGGCTCACCACAACCTCTGCCTCCTGAGTTCAGGCAATTCTCCTGCCTTAGCCTCCTGAATAGCTGGGATTACAGGCATGTGCCACCGTGCCCAGCTAATTTTTGTATTTTTAGTAGAGACGGGGTTTCACCATGTTGACCAGGGTGGTCTCGATCTCTTGACCTCGTGATCCACCCGCCTCGGCCTCCCAAAGTGCTGGGATTACAGGCGTGAGCCACCGCGCCCGGCCAACCGGCTAATTTTTGTGTTTTTAGTAGAGATGGGATTCCTCCATGTTGGCCAGGCTGGTCTCAAACTTCTGACCTTAGGTGATTCCCCCGCCTCGGCCTCCCAAAGTGCTGGGATTACAGGCATGAGCCACTGTGCCCAGCCTCAAATTTTTTTTTTTGAGTCAGGGTCTCATTCTGTCACCCAGGCTGGAGTACAGTGGTACAATCTCAGCTCACTGCAACCTCCTCTTCCGAGGTTCAAGCGATTCTCCTGTCTGAGCTTCCCAAGCAGCTGGGATTACAGACGCGCATCACGACACCTGGCTAATTTTTGTATTTTTAGTAGAGACGGGGTTTTACCATGTTGGCCAGGCTGGTCTTGAACTCTTGATTTCAAGTGATCTGCTCATCTCTGCCTCCCAAAGTGCTGGGATTACAGACGTAAGCCCGAGCGCCCGGCCATCTCAGAGATCGTAGTGGCAGTGATACCACAATAGTGGCAGCCACGATGTTGTCCAGTGAGGATGGTGTGTTCCAATACAGCAATATGGACACCGAAATTCGAATTTAATTTTCACGTGTCATGAAATAGGTTTCTTTGATTTATTTTCCACCTGCTTAAACATGTAAAAACCTCATTTATTTATTTATTTTTATTTTTACTTTTTTTGAGACGGAGTTTCGCTCTTGTTACCCAAGCTGGAGTGCAATGGCGCGATCTCGGCTCACCACAACCTCCGCCTCCTGGGTTCAGGCAATTCTCCTGCCTCAGCCTCCTGAGTAGCTGGGATTACAGGCATGTGCCACCATGCCTAGCTAATTTTTTTGTATTTTTAGTAGAGACGGGGTTTCACCATGTTGACCAGGATGGTCTCGATCTCTTGACCTTGTGATCCACCTGCCTCGGCCTCCCAAAGTGCTGGGATTACAGGCGTGAGCCACCGCGCCTGGCCCAAAACCTCATTTATTTTTAAAGCCATTTATAGTTTGTTCAAAAGCCAGCAGTAGACCAGAGTCGCCCTATGGCCTGTAGTTTACTGACCCTTTGTCTAAGCCATCACTATCTTCACAGAATTATTTCCACAACCTTTAATTGGACTTTTTTTTTTTTTAAAGGCAGAGTCTCACTCTGTCGCCAGGCTGAAGTGCAGTGGCGCAATCTTGGCTCACTGCAACCTCCGCCTTGTGGGTTCAAGTGATTCTCCTGCCTCAGCCTCCCGAGAAGCTGGGACTACAGGTATGTGCCACCATGCCCGGCTAATTTTTGTATGATTCGTAGAGACAGGGTTTCACCATATTGGCCAGGCTGGTCTTGAATTCCTGACCTCATGATCCGCTGACTTCAGCCTCCCAACCCGGCTAAGTCTTTGAATGTTTTTGTAGAGATAGGGGTCTTGCTATGTTGCCCAGCGTGGCCTCAAACTCTTGGGTTCAAGTGATTCTCCTTCCCTGGACTCCCAAAGTTCTGGGGTTACAGGCATGAGCTAGCGTATCTGATCTGCACTCAGCTTTTGGCCACTTTATTAAAAACTGTAGGCTGGGCACAGTGGCTCACACCTGTAATCCCAGCTACTCAGGAGATTGAGGCAGGGGAATTGCTTGATCCCAGGAGGTGGAGGTTGCAGTGAGCCGAGATCACACCACTGCACTGTAGCCTGGGTGACAGAGCAAGACTCCATCTCAAAAAAAAAAAAAGAATTTCCTGCCCCCTTCACCCGCCACTCCCTGTCCCCTTTTCTTTCTTTCTTCTTTCCATGTCACATGTTACCTTTGAATATATTACATACAGCGATTTATTTCATTGTCACGCTCTGCTAAGACGTCAGTCCCAAAGGGATTGTCTCTTTCTAAAGCTGAATCCCAAAGTCTGTAACTTTGTGCCTAGCATGTGTCGGTGAACAGACAAGCCCCAGTTTCCTCATCTGCAGAAGGGTATGAATGGTGGAGGATGAGCCTCTGTGCCTGGCTGGTTGGGACTGGGGGGAGGTGTTAGCTGCCACCACGTGCATAAGGTCGGCCACATAGATCCCAGTCTAGGCTCTTTGGCAAGCTGAGCTGGTGGGGGTGGACTAACCTGTCTGCTAGACTCGAGCAGTTGGGGGTTGACCGGGATGAGCTCCTCTTGCTCCTCCAGTCAGCTTGTGTCCGAAGGCCTTAGCCTCTGGCGCACTTTCAGCTCCTGGTCCAACAGCGCCTTCCTGCCCTGAGTTGGAAAGAGACCCCGGTGTGGTTACCAACTGCAACCCTGCGGTGAGTGCAGGGATGAGAGATGCTGTTCTAGACCATGCCCTGGGGACCTGGGGAGCTGAGTGGTTGGTCCCTGCACTGGAGCTCCTTGAGTGCTGGCCCAGCAGTGTCAGTTTTTTTTTTTTTTTTTTAGATGGAGTCTTGCTCTGTCGCCCAGGCTGGAGTGCAGTGGTGTAATCTCGGCTCACTGCAACCTCTGCCTCCCGGGTTCAGTTGATTCTCCTGCTTCAGCCTCCTAAGTAGCTGGGACTACAGGCACACGCCACCATGCCCAGCTAATTTCTGTATTTTTAGTAGAGACAGGGTTTTACCATGTTGGCCAGTCTGGTCTCGAACTGCTGACCTCAGATGATCTGCCCACCTCGGGCTCCCAGAGTACTGGGGTTACAGGTGTGAACTACCACACCTGGCTCTTCCTTTTTTCTTATAAGGACACTCCTTTCTCTTATTAAGTCCACTTCGTACATTCAGGATAATGTCATCTCAAGATCCTTAATTATGTCTGCAAAGACCCTGTTTTTTTTTCTTTTTTTTGAGATGGAGTCTTACTCTGTCACCCAGGCTGGAATGCAGTGGCGTGATCGCTGCTGACTGAAACCTCCACCTCCCAGGTTCGTGGGATTCTTCTGTCCCAGGCTCCCAAGTAGCTGGGATTACAGGCAACTGCCAGCATTCCTTGCTAATTTTTTTCATAGTTTTAGTAGAGATAGGGTTTCATCCTGTTTGCCAGGCTGGTCTTGAACTCCTGACCTCAGGTGATCCACCCACTTCAGCTTCCCAGAGTACTGGGATTACAGATGTGAGCCACTGCACCCGGCCAATTATTGTATTTTGTGTTGAGATGGAGTTTTGACATGTGGTCCAGGCCACAGGAATTCCCTAATTCCGAAGCAGCCCTCAGTGTTAGATCTCACAGACACATCTGTTTACTAGTTGGAGAAGCCAAGGCTCAGACAGGCAAGGCAGGTCTGACACAGCGCCTGTGGCCCTGCCTCTCCGTCAGCGTCAGCACTGGGGACATGCCCTTGCCTTTTCAGGCGCATTGGGGGTCTTAGCTTGTGATAGAAGGCATTGGCACAGCTGTAAACCCTGCCTGGGCTGGGGTGTGAGTTGCTGACAGACCTTTTGCTCTGGTACGGCCTGGCCGTGCGAGGCTGTGGGGCAGAGGCCAGTGGGCTGGGTCCTCAGTGCCTGCTGGAGGATTGAATCCAGGGTGTGTTTTCTTTTTTTCCCCTTCTTTTGTCCCTTCCTTTTTTTTTTTTTTTTTTTTTTGAGATGGAGTCTTGCTCTGTCACCCAGGCTGTAGTGCAGTGGCGCGATCTCAGCTCACTGCAGTCTCCCTCTCTGGGGTTCAAGCAATTCCCCTGCTTCAGCCTCCTGAGTAGGTGGGATTAAAGGCATGAGCCACCATACCCAGCTAATTTTTTTGTATTTTTAGTAGGGATGAGGTTTCACCATATGGGCCAGGATGGTCTCGATCTCCTGACCTCATGATCTGCCCATCTCGGCCTCCCAAAGTGCTGGGATTACAAGCATGAGCCACTGTGCCCAGCCGCCTTTTCCTTTCTCTGTTCCACGCAGCCCTGCTCTCTAGAATGGAGGCATTATTTCATTGTAGGAGCTTTGGTGTAAGCAAGCTGGGTGGACACTCACACTGGCACTCCCAGGCTGCTTACCTCAGACAAGGGCTTCCTTGTTCCTAAGCCCCGGTTTTCCAAGCCACCTAACAGGCGTCACAGTCCCTTGCTTACAGGGCCTGGGCAAGGCCTGGGTGGCGGTCTCAGCACAGTCCTAGTTATGGGGTGAGCCTCTGATAGATGTCACTCTTGCTGGCACATCTGGATGAAACAGGCCAGAGCAGTGCCCCTCTGGGTGGGCCAGTGGTCCTTGGAGGCCCTGAGGGCACAGTCCCAGGGAGAGGCCTAGGCTGTGGGTGTCATGAAGCACGCGGGGCCAGCCCAAGGGTGAGACCCAGGTTCTCCAGCTTCCTGCTGTGTTTGTCCTGTGTCACATTCATCCTCATCTCCCGTGGCCGTGTTGCCCAAGCTAGGAGCTCCTGTGTCCAATGGTCCTTCAAGTCTGGATTGCTACCTGCTCTCTCGGGGCTCTGCTGGATGGAATCAGTAACCCCAGTTTCTCCGGGTTCGGGCTACCACTGCGCCTGCACCTGGCCTTGGCCCTGGATCCAAGAGCCTCGGGACACTGGCATTCAGACCCTGACATCTCTTGTCTTGCCAGCAGGGGTGGAAGACCGGAGCAGAGCAGTCAAGGGGTCTGGGAGTGAGAGGCCAGTGTCTCTCAGCCCTTCCTCCCCACCCTGGGTGACATTCTCCTTACACTGTGGTATCTCCGGGAGGCTGGCGCAGTTGCCCCTGGGTTGGGTGCTACTGAGAAATGAGGTCACGCGCTGAGGCCACTGGGGAAGGTGGTATTTCTGGCCGAGCAGGTGTGGCCTGTGCAGGGCTCCTGGCAGCTGAGCCCTAGGTCTTCTCAGCCATCCTGGCATTAGCAGGTTGACTTGATATTTCTGGAAGGAAAGGGAGCCGAGAGTACCCAGCCACTGAGCCGGAGTCCAGATGAACGTGCCGGAGTCTCTGCATTTGCGATGGGAATGAGGTGGCCGGTGTGGCGCTGGGCATGATTGGGCCAGGCATCTATCTTCTATGCTGGGCATTGCCTGGACAGAGCTCAGGCGATGTGGGCAGCAGTGCTTGTGCCCAGCTGGCCAGCGGCAGGACCCGTCGGGCCCTTTGTGTCTTTACCTGGGGCCCTGGTTGTGCCGACTAGGGCTTGCACCCCCAGCTAGGCTTCCTGTGCCCCAGACTTGGGAGAATATGCTTCCTCCCAGGGAGCGCAGTCCCCTGTGGGGTCCGAGGGAGCCTGCTGGAACTTTGAGCACCGCATCAGCTCTGTGAGGGGCCCTGGGGCCCGTGTGTGGTGCGGCATGGCCTGGCTTTGAACATGCACCTGTGGTCCTCCAGGCTCTGGGGTTTACTGCTTAGATCTCGGCCTCTTCATCTGTGAAAAGGACCTAATGGCTCCCGCTCCCTCCGGCCACTGTGGGAGAGACATCTGGGAAGCTCTGGCAGTTCCAGCCCAGGCAGGGGTAACTGTTGGTCGCTGTTGTTACCCATAACCATCAGGCAGGTCACATCCTAGGACACATAGAAGTTGCAGGTGCATAAGTCATGGGTGGTGGGGCCGGCCCAGAATCCAAGCTCCCGCTCTCCCCTTTGAGCCTGCAGTGAGCCATGATTGCACTCCTGCACTCCAGCCTGGGTGCAGAGCAAGACTCTGTCTCAAAAACAAACAAACAAAAAAACAGGCCAGGTGCGGTGGCTCATGCCTGTAATCCCAGCACTTTGGGAGACCGAGGCGGGAGGATCACGAGGTCAAGCAATTGAGACCATCCTGGCCATGGTGAAACCCTGTCTCTACTAAAATACAAAACTGAGCTGGGTGTGGTGGTGGTGGGCGCCTGTAGTCCCAGCTACTCAGGAGGCTGAGGCAGGAGAATCGCTTGAACCCAGGAGGTGAAGTCTGCCCCTCGTCTAGGGCTGAGAGGGCGAGCAGGTGGCTTGCTGGGTCTTGTGATGTGGACTCTGTCGCCAGCAAGGCCACTGAACCTGGTTGTTTACAGCCAGGAGGGGAATGGGAAGCACCAGGCTTGGCTTGTGAAGCTGGAGAAGCAAAGCTCCAGAGGCCTTCTGGGCATGGCCGCGCGTGCCAGGCCTTCGGGCTGCGCCTCCAGGGGGCGAGCAGGAGTTGTAGGCTCAGCTCTTCCAGCCTGGGCTCAGTGCTGCCTGCTCCTCCCTCCTGGGGCTCAGGTCAGAACCCCAGTTCCCTGCATGTCTCAGCCCCACACCCACTCCACTGTCAGGTCGTGTTGCCTGCACCTCCACAGTCTGTCCAGAATTTCATCACTTGTCTCCGCCTTTTTTTTTTCTTTTTTGAGATGGAGTCTTAAAAAAGTCTATATATATATATTTTAAGACAGAGTCTCACTCTATCACCCAGGCTGGAGTTCAGTGGTGCAATCTCGGCTCACTGCAAACTCTGTCCCCTGGGTTTGAGTGATTCTTGTGCCTCAGTCTCCCAAGCAGCTGGGATTACAGGTGTGTAATCCCAGATAGAATAAAGGCCAGTAGACAGTGGGGCAACCCGTGCAGTTTAGGTAGAGGGAACGGTAAGTGCTGAGGTCCTCGGGCTGGACCATGTCCAGCATGTCTGAGCAGCCAGGAGGCTTGTGTGGCCCGAGTGGAGTGAGTCAGGGAGAGGGTGGGAGGAGTCACTGCAAGGTGATGTGGCGGACAGTGTCACAGCTTTGTGGGCCATGGGGAGAACATTAGCTTTTACTCTGAGTGAAGTGGCAGCCATAGAGGATTCTTGAGCAGAGGAGGGTATTGCCACTGCACTTCAGCCTGGGCGACAGTGAGACTGTCTCAAAAAAAAAAAAGGCCATCTTCTCTACTCCTGATATCCCCCCAACCTTCTAGTTTTGTTCATGACACTTGGTGACAAAACATGGCATGGCTGTCTTTCCTCC
The DNA here is from genome assembly GCF_049354715.1 of Callithrix jacchus. Lineage (NCBI taxonomy): Eukaryota > Metazoa > Chordata > Mammalia > Primates > Cebidae > Callithrix > Callithrix jacchus. The sequence goes on from NC_133523.1 coordinate 13,334,194, forward strand.
CCCGATGCTGAGGCTAGAATTCAGGTCCCATGAAGCCCAGAGCCTGGCTTTTTTTTTTTTTTTTTGAGATGAAGTCTCTTGTTGCCCAGGCTGGAGTGCAATGGCATGATCTTGGCTCACTGCAACCTCCGCCTCCCAGGTTCAAACGATTTTCCTGCCTCAGCCTCCCCAGTAGCTAGGATTACAGGCATGCGCCACCATGCCCAGCTAATTTTGTATTTTTAGTAGAGATGGGGTTTCTCCATGTTAGTCAGGCTGGTCTCAAGCTCCTGGCCTGGTGATCCACCCGCCTCAGCCTCCCAAAGTGCTGGGATGACAGGTGTGAGCCACTGCGCCAGACTCCTGGCCTGGTTTTCTTCACTGCCATATCCTAGGACCTGGAACAGCGCCTGGGATGTGGATGGAGGGAGGCAGGAATGAATGAATGGATATATGAACGCAGGCTCCCTGAGCTCTCTTGGCTGATGGCAGGGCTAGCGTTAAGATCCCATTCTGCATTCTGCACCAGAGCTGTCTCCGTCTCTGACGCAGGCTTTGGGACTGTGCCTGAGCCAGCTGCTGCGGATGCCCTTACGGCAGGCGGGGAGCGAGGCTGCGGCCACAAGGGGGCAGTGGAGAGCGTTGCAGCCTCCACTGCTTGCCGCCAGTCATCCTGGTGGTGATGGGTCGGCTCGGCCTCTGCAGGGAAAGTCTCTCTCTATTGTTAGGGTTTGGGTTCACTATGACCTGCTCGTGAGGCATCGCTGCACTAGCTGTCTGGCCCTGGCTTCCTGTAGATGGGGCCCTTCAACAGCATGGTCAGTGTCTCAGGAGAAAGGACCGGTGTGTCCTGCCAGGGCTTGGCTGACTGTGCATCTGGCCTGGGTGTTCTGCTAGTGTTGGTCTAATCATATTTATTTATTTATTTATTGAGTCGGATTCTCACTCTGTTGCCCAGGCTGGAGTGCAGTGGTGCCATCTCCGCTCACTGCAACCTCCGCCGTCCCGGGTTCAAGCGATTATCCTGCCTCAGCCTCCTGGGTAGCTGGGATTATGGGCATGTGCCACCATGCCTGGCTAATTTTGTATTTTTAGTACAGACGGGGTTTCTCCATGTTGGTCAGGGTGGTCTGGATCCCAACCTCAGGTGATCCGCCCACCTCGGCCTCCCAAAGTGCTGGGATTACAGGTGTGAGCCACTGAGCCCGGCCTGGAGGTAGGGAGGTTACTCTTTTAAATAGATGTCCCGGCCAGATGTGGTGGCTCACGCCTGTGATCCCAGAACTTTGGGAAGCTAAGGCAGGCAGATCACTTGAGGTCAGGAGTTTGAGACCAGCCTGGCCAACATGGTGAAACCCCATTTTTACTGAAAAGACAAAAATTAGCTGGGCATGGTGGCAGGTGCCTGCAGTCCCAGCTATTTGGGAGGCTGAGGCAGGAGAATCGCTTGAACCTAGGAGGTGGAGGTTGCGGTGAGCTGAGATCGTGACACTGTACTCCAGTCTGGGTGACAGAGAGAGACACTATCTCAGAAAAAAAAGAAAGATGGCCAGGAAGGCCTTGCCAAGCAGTCCTCTGAAGGCCACAGGAGGGCAGGAAGGAACCCTGTGGTGTGGAGGAGAGCCTTTGGGCAGAGGGCAAAGCCAGTGCAAATGTCCCCGCCTCCCTTGGGACTGCCCTGTGATTCTGCTTCTCTGGGTTGTTGACCCACCAGGCATGTGCCGTTCCCCGAGAGCCCCTCTTTCCACTCCTCCTACCCCTATTAGTAATATCTTCATAATCACAAAGTCAGTGGAGACCGGGGCCCTGTTACTTGGCCCTGGGCGCTCCCCTCCGGGCTGGGGAGGCCCAGACCTTGCCCCGCTCCCCTCCTGTAATGCGCGCTTCGGGCCCCACCCTGTGTCCTGGCTCTCGGCTGCCCTGACCTCGTGCTGCCATGAGTTGCTATGGGCTGAGCCTGGGAATCTTGGGTCTCTTGGTGAGAATTCCTCAGGCTAGTGGAACTGTCATCACAGAGCCACATGTGGCCAGAGCGCCTGCCCGCTCCTGTCCTTTCCCTGCCCATCGTGCTGGAGTCTCTGGGGCCACACCCATTGCCTGTGACTAGCACTGAGACCTTGTTGACACCAGCAGCCCCCACCACAGGCCTCCCTTCATTTGCCCAGAAATGTCAGCCCCTCTGTGGGCTTCCTCTGGAGGGCCCCCTTCTCCCTGCCTCACTGCTTCTCCCAGAGATGTGGTGGGAGTCTGCCACCTCCCCGTCTGTGCCCAGGACCCCCTGCCTGGGGCTCTTCTCAGCAGCCACCTGTGCCCTCTGCAGCCCTGGGCATCCCGAGAGCCCCGGCCCTCTGCTGGCCTCAGGCCTGGGCAGGCGTGTGTGTGTGTGTGTGTGTGTGTGTGGCAGTGGGATGTGGGGGGTGAGCCCTTGCTGAGGTCTCACATTAGACCCTCCCTCTGGGGGGGGCAGGGAACCTCTCCTCCTCCTCCTACCCGACTGTTTTTTTTTTTGATGGGTATTTGAGGCCTGTTTATTATCCCTGGCCCCTTTAAAAAGTAATCTATTGAGGTGAAATTCACATAACATGAAACTAACCATTTAAAAGTGAACAGTGGCACTGAGTGCATGCGCAGTGTTGTGCAGCCTCCACCTATTTTGTTCCAGAACATTTTTCTCACCCCAGAGGAGACCAGGTGCCCAGCAGCAGCCTCCCCATCCCCCTGTTCCCCACCCAGCCCCTGGCCACCTCCAATGTGCTTTGTCTGCTCTGGGCATTTCGCATAGATATGGGACTGTTTGTGTCTGGCTTGCTTCCCCTAGTGTAACTTGTTTCTTCCCCCCCCCACCTGGAATAGCTTATTTAACTTTTTACTTTGAGATAATTATAGGTCAGGCACGGTGGCTCACACCTGTAATCCAGGCACTTTGGGAGGCCGAGGTGGGTGGATTGCCTGAGCTCAGGAGTTCGAGACCAGCTCGGGCAACATGGTGAAACCTCATCTCTCCTAAAATACAAAAAATTAGCCAGCTGTGGTGGCATGTGCCTGTAATCCCAGACACTCGGGAGGCTGAGCAGGAGAATCCTTTGAACCCGGGAGATGAGGTTGTGGTGAGCCGAGATCTCATCACTGCACTCCAGCCTGGGTGACAGAGCAAGAATCCGTCTCAAGAAGAAAAAAAAAAAAGAAATACAGAGTCATGGGGACTTGTAAAAACAGTACAGAGAGGTCCCATGTTCCCCCCAGGGCCTTTCTGTTCTCTCTGTAGGGGAAGATGGGCGATGGGCTGGGGATTTGGGGCAGGCATTGGGAGAGGGCAGCCATCCCTTGGGGACCCCTAGGCACTGCCCTGCAGTCCGGGCTTACCTCCTTGCAGGTTCAGGTGTCTCCTCTCCTAGGGCCTCAGGCTGGCCTGGGCGCTGCCACTGCAGCTGTGAGTGTGGCCCCTCTCTTGGCCGCCCCCTCCTGCTGCTGCCCATCGTCCTCTCCCAGCAGCTAGCCGGCACTCGACGGCTGTTCTCTCCTTCCTGGGCCCTGGTTTGGTGCCCGGGTTGGGGGAGCAGGGTAGGATTTCACCCCTCCCACTAGCAGCTGGCTGGACAGGGAGAGGGGCTGGTTGTATTTTAAGCTGTTGAGTGGTTCAGCAGGAACTCGGAGCCCTCCTCTCCCTGTGGATGCTGGGCTGCCTTCCTGCAGGCCACACGGGCTTGGAGGCATGTGGGCACTGCCTGCTTGGGGCCCAGGAACTATTAATATACTTGCAGCCACAGGGCAGGCCCCGTGCCTACCCAGGGCCCTGCTGTGCTAACCCTTTCCCATGTATCCCGCCCCGTGTCCTCTATCCCTCTCCTACAGATCCCCGTGGTGGGGCCTGGTGTCCCATGTGGGGTGACCGAGCTCTTTTTCCTGGCCCCTGCCATGGGCCAGCTCTCTGCTCGTCATCCCTGTGGCTTGGAGGGGTTCAGTAACCTTCCCCGAAAGGCCACAAGGCCAGGCAGAGCGTGGAGTTGACAGCGGGGACTCAGAAGGCCCCATGGGCTAGAATTTCCTCACTGCTGGGCCCATTCCCACCCTCATGTCCAGGAAGGGGTGTGAGTGTGTCATAGCTGGGGAAGTGGGTCCCCATGCTGTGCTGACCGCCAGGCCATCAGGGGAGTGGGGATCTGAGCCAAGCCTCCCATCCCATGGGGTGCACCCCCATCTGTCAGGAGTCACCTGGTGCATCACGCACATAGTCTCAGGGGAATTTCACAGTCCTGGAAGGTTGTCCGCTTCCTACCTGCCCCTGGCTGAGGGCTAGAGAGAGGTGACATGCCTGGGGTCCCCCAGGAACTTCAGGACAGGGCTGGTTTTGTATAGACCCCGAGTGCAGGCTGCTAAGCCCCCTGCGTCTCCCACTGTGGTTGGGAGCATGCGGGAGGGGTGACCAGCCTCTCTGGCTTTACCATGGTGCCCTCTCCTTCAGGGTGCCTGGCCTGGTCTCCCTGGGCTCTGGGTGGGTGGCTCTGCCCTGGGATGGGTCTGGCCCTGAGGTTTGTTTCTGAGCATTGCGTCCTGCTCCTTTTCCTCAGGCAGCCTCTGGGGGCCCTCTTCTATGGGTAGAAAGGGTCCGCCAAGAATCACTGTCTGGTGGCTGACTTGGGAGGGACCCTTGTATAATGGGATAGCACTGACTCCTGCGTGTGGGGGTCGGATCCCCAGGGACTACTGTCCAGCCCTGCCCCTCTGCATCCCCAGCGTCCATCACTGGCCTTAGGGCTCAGGGAGGGTTGGGCCGGGCTCCGCCCTCAGGGGCTGGCATAGGCCTGGCTCTTGGATGCAGGAAGCACCAGGCTTTAGGGGGCGCAGGTCCTGGCTGGGGGTGCGGTGTTTGCACTAACTTAGTGGGAAACATGCCCCACAGGTGGCTACAAGTGAGAAGCAGGTGGGGCGGGAGGTCAGGGAGGCCTCCTCAGCCCAGGCTGGGGGCATCTGCCTAAACCTTCCCCGAGCCCTAATCCTTTCCACACTCGGAGAGAGGCTCTCTGCACCAATAACTCCGGAATCTGTCACCTCCCTGGTAACACAAATGCACAAGGAAAATAATCCAAAGTGTCTCTTACAGCTCAGAAGGGGAAGTGGATGATCTGTCTGGCAGAGTCTCAAAATAGCTGGGATTTCTCCAAGCCCAGTCAACTCTCCAGGCCTGAGCTGCGAGCCGAGGTCTGGGTGGCCTGCTGGTCTCTCCCCCTCCTCCGGCCACTGGCTCTGGGCAGGGTGGGGGCTGGGAGGTGTCGCCATGTCCATCCCCAGGGCTCTTCCTGCCCTGGTGCTGCTGACGGGCTGTGAACACTCAAAAGCTGCTTTCAGGGCATACTGGCTCCTGGGGGGTGACTCTCAAACCCCCCTCAGAGAAGGTCTGTGGCTTAGGTTCTGGGGGGTCGCAATCTGGTAGTTTTATATTTAGCTGGGCTGTGGCTGTGGTTGCCACTCGGGTTACATCTGGCACAGGAGCCGGCAGCACCAGGGCCGGCACGGGCTCCTTTCCAGCACCGCGGCAGAATTTGATCGCGCCTGCCCGGCCCAGGGCTGCTTCGCGTGGGGAGGTCGGTGGTGGGGGCTGACGGCCGGCAGCTGGGGCTGCTGGCCATCGTGGGCAGAGCTGAGCAGCAGGGTGGGTGGCAGGCAGCATGGACATGAACTTGAGCTTGGTGGCCCGGGAGGCCACCCCAGGCCTCCTCCCTGGTCTCAACGGGCTCCCCAGGCCCGCACCCCCAAAGGTGGCCAAGAAACCTAAAAAGGCTGTTCTCTTCTTCGAGGTGGAGATTCTGGACGCAAAGACAAGGGAGAAGCTCTGTTTCCTGGACAAGGTAGGACTGGGGTACGGGCTGCCCTGGGCCAAGGGCACTAGGCCTGGAACCCTGTTCCTTCCAGCCCAGGAGCTGTCCAGCTGGGCCCTTCATGCCCCACCCCCCTGCCCTGTGGAGGGGTATGCCCTCACTTGGGGTAGGGTGGATAGCTGTGGCCCCTGGGTGTGGCAGAAATGGAGTCACGGCAGCCTCAGTGGACCCTGCAGGGATTTGGGTCCTGGGAGGGTGGTAGAGGATCACCTGCTGAGGCCAGGCCTGGGGGAAGGGACTTGGGCTGTCTGTCCCTGGGGAAGACAGAGGGCCTTTGCTCCTGGGGGGAGTCATGGGTGAGGAGTGGAGAAGAGGGGCAGAGAAATGCTTATCTGCCTCTAGCCGGCTGGGGGCATGCTGGCCGAGGCCCACGCTGTTCCCACACTGGTAGGGGCCTTGCTGCTCCTTCCCTGACCATGGAGGCAGAGGCCTGGACCCTAGGCCTTCCTGCTTCCCATAGCTGCAGCCCAACTCACAGCCTGTCCTCTCCTTCATTACCTCCCCATCCTGGGTCCCTGTGGCCTGTGCTTCCCTCAGGTGGAGCCCCACGCCACCATCGCAGAGATCAAGAACCTCTTCACCAAGACCCGTGAGTCTGAGACCTGGCCACACTGCCATCTGCAACCCCTCTGACCAGGAACCTGGGGTGGGAGGGATCCTGTCCTGCATGCCTCTCCCAGGGCCTGCAGAGATGCCCGTGTGTGTGGCCCAGGCTTCTGGGGTGTGACTGGGGCTGGCGCCCCCACGTGGCACTCCGCAGGAACGCCCTTGCTGGGCTCTGGAAAGGGACAGGATCCCGCTTCTGTCCGTGCTCTTCCGGCCAGTGGCCTGGAACTGCACGGTCCTGAGGCCTTGCCCCCGGTGGGGAGGAGCTGTGGGGGTCCCTGCATCCTGGGAACCCTGAGACACTGACACAGCTGCTGGGCAGTGGACCTGCTGAGCCCTGCCAGGCTGTGGGCTGTGACTGCCCTTTTCTCCCCGCAGACCCGCAGTGGTACCCCGCCCGCCAGTCCCTCCGCCTGGACCCCAGTGAGTATAGCTGTCCGCTCGGCCCACCCCCTGGGCTCCTGGGTGGCAGTGGGAGAAGGCCAGGGCAGCCCCTGAGCCCTGGCCTGCCTTTCTGCAGAGGGTAAGTCCCTGAAGGATGAGGATGTTCTGCAGAAGCTGCCCGTGGGCACCACGGCTACACTCTACTTCCGGGACCTGGGGGCCCAGATCAGCTGGGTGACGGTGAGTCTTGACGCTACCCATGGCCTCCTTTCCCATCAGCCGCACTGGGTAACTTATCTTGCCCCCTCTACCCTCAGGTCTTCTTAACAGAGTATGCGGGGCCACTTTTCATCTACCTGCTCTTTTACTTCCGAGTGCCCTTCATCTATGGCCACAAATATGACTTCACGTCCAGCCGGCACACGGTGGTACAGTAAGTGGGGCAGGTGGGGGGAGGGTAGGGGAAAGCGGAAGACCTGCCGGACCAGCCCCCGCTGAGCCCGCTCCCCCCGACCAGCCTCGCCTGCATCTGCCACTCATTCCACTACGTCAAGCGCCTGCTGGAGACGCTTTTCGTGCACCGTTTCTCCCATGGCACCATGCCTTTGCGCAACATCTTCAAGGTGAGAGCCCGCTCTGCCTCTCCGCCCCATCCCGCCCCCGCGGAGCCCCACCCCTAGAGACCCTAGCTTCACCCCTGGGCCCCTCCTGTTCACCACGCCCTCACAGAGCCCTGCCTTAGTCCCACCCCTGCCTCACCCTGTCTGCCACACCCTTGCAGAGCCCTGCCTAAGCATCACCCCTTGGCCCCGCCCATTCTCTGCAGCCCTGCCCCCACAGAGCTCTGCCCCAGCCTCACCCCAGGCTCCTGTCCTCCCCTACCATGCTTCCAAGTCCCTAGGGATGAGACACGGGCAGAACCTGCCCTCTCCAGCGCTGGCCCAAGTCCCATCCATGCTCTGCTCCCTTTCAGAATTGCACCTACTACTGGGGCTTCGCTGCGTGGATGGCCTATTACATCAACCACCCTCTCTACACGCCCCCTAGTAAGTAGCCTCAGACTGTGCTTCCCTCCCCCACTGGGCCCTCCCCTTATGGGCTCCCCTCCTTGCTTCCTTTTCAGCCTACGGTGCTCAGCAGGTGAAGCTGGCACTCGCCATCTTTGTGGTAAGGAGGCTGGGGGTGGGGATGGTGTTGGGGGGAGCCTGGGTGGCTCTGGGCTGATCCTGTTTCTCTGACAGATTTGCCAGCTTGGCAACTTCTCCATCCACATGGCCCTGCGGGACCTGCGGCCTGCTGGTGAGTGCCTGCTGGGGGGCAGGCGGACAGCTGGGCTGGGTGAGGGGGTCTGACTTTTCGCCCTGCCTGCCAGGGTCCAAGACTCGGAAGATCCCATACCCCACCAAGAACCCCTTCACGTGGCTTTTCCTGCTGGTGTCCTGCCCCAACTATACCTACGAGGTGAGGGGCTGCCTTGCTCATCCCTCTCTGCCCTGGGGCTTGGGGTCCCATGTGGAGGGGCCAGCCTCTAGGAGGGGGCACCTGGCTGGGCAGCTGCTTTTGCCCCTTGCACAGAGAGCATTGGGAGGTGGAGACCACTGCCTCCCCGCTCTGGGGACTGGGAGGCATGTGCTGCTGGGTTTCCGCTGTATACACCCATGCCTACATGGGAATTGGGCTTCCACCCCTGACTCAGAAAGCAGGGGTGTGAGGAGGTGGCTGGGTGAGTCCAGGGTAGCCACATGCACGGGGTGGGCGAGGCTGGTGGAACAGCGGTCCTTGCCCAGCCCTGCTGGCCCTCACCTTCCGCCCCTGCCCACAGGTGGGGTCCTGGATCGGCTTCGCCATCATGACACAGTGTCTCCCAGGTGAGCCTGCCGCCCTGGCCAAATAAAACCTGCTCCTCCAGGCAGGCAGCTCCTCCCTCCCTGACGCCCGTTCTTCCCTGCAGTGGCCCTGTTCTCCCTGGTGGGCTTCACCCAGATGACCATCTGGGCCAAGGGCAAGCACCGCAGCTACCTGAAGGAGTTCCGGGACTACCCGCCCCTGCGCATGCCCATCATCCCCTTCCTGCTCTGAGTGCTTACCCCTGCCTGGGCTCTGGGGGACGGGCGGGACTCACAGCTCTCCAGCACCTGGAATAAAACCCGTCTGCCCCAGTTGGACTCAGGTTCTGTGTGTTTCATTCCGGGCTTGGGGATCACCACACTGCCCCTCACTCTCCCCAGCCTCCAGTTGGCACGGTAAGAGGGGGCTCAGGCTGAGGGGCCCAAAGGTTTTATTTGGCTGTTTCATAGGGTGGGGGGCGCACCCCCTACAGGGCCACCTCGGGGGCCACTTTTCCGGGTCCCTGGCCTTTGGCCAACTCTGCCGCCGCCTTCTTCTCCCGCCGCTGCTTCCGCAGGAGCAGCCGCCGCTCCCGCTCGAACTCCTTCATGCGCATCACATAGCTGGGGCAGAGCGCCAGAGGGACTGTCAGGTCCCTGGCCAGGACATGGCCCCCACCCTCCAAGGCCCTGGAAGCGGAGGGGTTGTCCCAGAGCACTGGAGGGGCCTCTGAAGAAGACAGACCTGTGTGCCTGTGGCTTGGGTCTGGGGTCTGCCTACGCAGGTGGCAGGGCCTCCCACTGGAACCCAGGCTTGGCCACGCTCCCAGGAGGCTTCAGCCACCTGCCCTGTCCCCATCCACCAGGCCCCTAGAGAGCCCTATCTGGGACTACGGTGGGGCCAGGCTAGAAACCTCAGGGTCATTTCAGGATCCTGGCCTCAGGAGCCACATCCTGCCTAGGGCCAGGACCTGGATTGGGGGGGGGGGTGCAAACCAGAGATGTGGGGGACTCTAGCAAGCCAGGGCTATGGGGGACTCCGGTGGGCCAGGGGAATGTGGGGCTCGGGCGGGCCAGGGACTCACTCTCGGTGCTCGCAGTACTCCCAGTCGTGCCGCTCGTGCTTGCAGGCCAGGATGTTGGGGAAGTTGTCACGCTTGCACTTGAGCAGCCGGATGAGGTAGTGGGCACAGTAGTCCCGCAGCTGGAGCCTCAGCTGCGCGTCCATCATCTCCTGCTGTGTGGCCACCATCTCTGCAGGGAGTGGGTGGGGTTCAACCAGGCCAGAGGCCCCCCACCCCAATTCCAGGGATCCCACAGGGACCGAGGCACATGGCATCAGGAAGCCACACCTCAGGGTGTCCCCCATGGACATCCAGGTGGCAGACGGCAGTGGATGGCAGCTGCCTCTCAGATGCACTGTCCTGAAGGGGACTCCGTTTCCAATTTTCACAAAGGCCACTCCAGACACCCTGGCCCAGGCAGAAGGCTCTCCCTCACCCAAGGCACCTCAACTCCCACATGGGATCCTCGCCTCCCCTCCCCCAAGGATGCCTGCCCCAACTCTCAACAGCCCCACTTTGCATGCAGAGTCCCAGCTCAGAACTCACCTTCTCCCAGAGCACCCCTTAAGCCCCCAACCTGCACCTGGAGCTCCAGTCAGCACTCGTAGCCTTTCTTGTCTGAAACCTGCCTGAGTCCCAGCTCTGCACTGGCTGGAGGCATGGCGTCTCTCTGAGTCTCAGAACTGACCCTCAGGTCATGGACGTTACCCAAGCATCCACTGAGCTAAGAGAACCTGTAAGGTACTTAGGCACGGGCTCAGAAGACAGCTGGACTAGTCTGGGGTCCCACTTACCTAGCAAACCCGACTTGGGACAAACCTTAAGGAGGATGCCAACGGGGGCATTAGGAATCTTGACAACTCGCCCCCAACCTGTGCTTGGCAATCCGGCACTCCTTCCCCGCCGTCAGACCTGACCCCTGGCCCTCCTGACCTCCACATCTTTCTCTGTCCCAGCTCCTTCCCATCCGCCAAGTGAGACAGACACATTCACGTCTCAGTGGCAGTTGTTCCAGGCTGGCTTGTCTCCCCTCTGCTTCCCAGCTGCGATTCTCTCATCCCACTCAGGCCCAGGTCCTCCTCTCCAGCCCCTTGTCCTACTCTCTGGCTTCTGCCCCAGCCCCTCACTGCCCAGACCCCACTCTCACCGGGCCACCCAACAGCCCAGGACACCAGCATCCCGCCTGTTGGCTGGCTTCTTTCCTGTGGCTCCTCCCACATCCCACCTCCCAGGTTCCCTCCCATCTCTATGGCTGCCCTGCAGCCTTGTTCAGAGAGCCTTTTTCTTTTTTTTTTTTTGAGATGGAGTCTCACTCTGTAACCCAGGCTGGAGCACAGTGGCGCGATCTCGGCTCACCGCAACCTCTGTCTCCTGGGTTCAAGCGATTCTCCTGCCTCAGCCTCTCAAGTAGCTGGGATTACGATGGCCCGCCAACACACCCAGACCATTTTTGTATTTTTAGTAGGATGGAGTTTCACCATGTTGATCAGGCTGGTCTCGAACTTCTGACCTCAAGTGATCCACCCACCTTGGCCTCCCAAAGTGCTGGGATTACAGGCATGAGCCATCATGCCCGGCCTGAGAGCCTTTTTTTCTGCTGCCACCCCATATGTAGATGAGCCTAATGTGGTCCCTCTACCTGACACCTCGCTTGTGCCCCAGGCCTGGGTATGACCTGTAGCCCCTGGCCGTTCCCTAGGCGCTTGGAGTTCCAGGTGGCAATCCTAGACTCCTCTCCTTTTGCCTCAAACTTACAATCAGCTAGCAGCCAAGACCTCACAACACCTACTGTGTGCTTAGTAGTTGGGATACAGCAGGCAACACAATGCACAAGCGTCCCTGCCCTCAGAGGGAGACATGGAACAGACAGAATGCAGAGCGCCACAGTGTGCCTGGCAGTGCTTAAGCATTAGGGAGACCAGCCTGCGCAGCACAGGAAGACCCCATGTCTAGAAAAACAATCAAATGATCTGGGCATGGTGGTGCACACCTGCAGCCAGAGCTATCAGGAGGATCGCTTGAGCCCAGGAGTTTAAGGCTTCAGTGAGTGACAGGTACGTCATTGCACTCCAGCCTAAGCAACAGAGCAACCACCTCTGTAAGTAAGTAAGTAAATAAAAAATAAATAAATAAATAAATAAGGGCCTGGCTCGATGGCTTTTGCCTGTAATCCCAGAGGGAGGCCGGGATGGGTGGATCAGTTGAGGTCAGGAGTTCCAGACCAGCCTGGCCAACATGGCAAATCCCTGTCTCTACTAAAAATAGAAAAAAATGAGCCAAGCGTGGTGGCATGCACCTGTAATCCCAGCTACTCGGGAGGCTGAGATGGGAGAATCGCTTGAACTGGGAAGGCGGATATTGCAGTGGGCAAAGTGACTGGCTGAACGGGGGTGGAAAGGAGGAAAGCAGGGCAGGGGACGGTGGCCTAGGAGGGAGGGAGAGTGAAGGACTGGGAGGTAAGAGAAAGGCCAGGCAGCATAAGGAGTCCACCGGAGAACCAATTGGGAGACCAGTCAGAAGGGACTGCAGGAACGGAAGCCCAGCTAATTTAATAATAAAAAAAATCTGGCCAGGCACAGTGGCTCACTCCTCTAATCCCAGCACTTTGGGAGGTTGAGGTGGGTGGATCACCTGAGGTCAAGAGTTCGAGACCAGCCTGACCACCATGGTGAAACCCTGCCTCTACTAAAAATACAAAAAGTTAGCCGGGTATAGTGGCACATGCTTGTAATCTCAGCTACTCAGAAGGCTGAGGCAGGAGAATTGCTTGAACCTGAGAGGCAGGGGTTGCAGTGAGCTGGAGATAGCACCACTGCATTCCAGCCTGGGCAACAGAGCAAGACTCCATCTCAAAAAAAAAAAAAAAATTGTAGAGGTGGGGTCTTGCTATGTTGCCCAGGCTGTTCTTAAACTTCTGGCCTCAAGCGATCCTCCTGCCTCGGCCTCCCGAAGCACTGGGATTATAGGCACGAGCCATTCTGCCTGACTCAGAGTTGTTTTTTTCTTATCTTCCCCATCACTATGTTCAGTTGCACAGGGACAGGCACCAAGGAAGGGAAGGGGATGAGTTTATCCAGAGTAAGTGAGCAAGAAGGGCAGCGGGTTGCTGGCGTTTGCAAAGCTGATCTTGGGCAAAGCAGGATATGTGAGGCAGTGGGAGGGAGGTGGACGGACCAGTGGACTGCAGGTTCACTGGGGTGGAAGGACTACCTGGAGTGAGGACACTGGAGTCATGATACCACCTCCCAACTTTCTCTCAAATCCAGGCTGCTTAGAGGTCTGTCTCAAGCTTGTTGCCCACTCAGCAGACAGCAGGACCTCTGGGCCAACCAAACCTGATTGTGCCCCTCCTCTGCTTAGAAGCTTGGCTCTGCCACCTCTCTCTGATCAATCCCTACCTAGGCCCCGTCACATCTTTTTCTTTTTCATTTTTTTTCCCAGACAGAGTCTCACTCTGTCACCCTGGCTGGAGTGTGGTGGCCTGATCTTGGCTCACTGAAACCTCCGCCTCCCTGGTTCCAGCAATTCTCCTGCCTTAGCCTCCCAGGTAGCTGGGATTACAGGCGCACACCACCACCCCCGGCAAATTTTTATATTTTTAGTAGAGATGGGGTTTCACCACGTTGGCAAGGCTGGTCTCGAACTCCTGACCTCAGGTGATCCGCTGTCTTTGGCCTCTCAGAGTGCTGGGATTACAGGTGTGAGCCACTGTGCCCAGCCTAATTTTTGTATTTTGTAGTAGAGATGGCGTAATTTCCCTGCCTTAGCCTCCCAAAGTGTTGGGATTACAGGCATCAGTCTCTGGGCCGAGCCACCCTTCACATCTTTGTTTCCAGCCACTGCCTCCTGGAAGCCTGCCTGCCTGGATACCCCCCAGCTCTGCCTGATTCTACTATCTTTCCCACTGAGCTGTGAGTTCTCTGGAGACAGGGCCTGCATCCCTCCTGTTCCCTAAGGTATCTGCAGTGCCTAATGTGGGGCGTGGTCCAGAGCTGGCGCTCTCATGCCGGTGATATTACTACATTAAAAACAAAAACAAGGAGGCTGAGGCAGGAGAATTGCCTGAACCCAGGAGGCGGAGGTTGCAGTGAGCCGAGATCGCGCCATTGCACTCCAGCCTGGGTAACAAGAGCGAAACTCCGTCTCAAAATAAATAAATAAATAAATACAAAAACAAACACAGGAACCAAAAAACAGTAGTGGCTCACATCTGCAATCCCAGCATTTTGGGAGGCTGAGCAGGATCACTTGTGCCCAGGAGTTTGAGACCAGCCTGAGCAACACAGCAAGACCCCCATCTCTAGAAAAAATAAAAAAATCAGACTGGCATCCTGGCACACTCTTGTAGTCCCAGCTGCTCGGGAAGCTTAGGCGGGAGAATAGCTTGAGCCCAGGACGTCGAGAATGCAGCGAGCTGTGATGGAGCCACTGCACTCAGCCTGGGCAACAGAGCAAGACCCCATCTCTATGAACAGTATAAAAAATCAGCCGGACGTGGTGGCACACATCTGTAATCACAGCTACTCGGGAGGCTGAGGCAGGAGAATCGCTTGAACCCGGGAGGTGGAGGCTGCAGTGAGCCGAGATCGCGCCACTGCACTCCAGCCTGGGCAACAGAGTGAGACTCTGCCTCAAAAAAAAGGCTCGGCCCAGCTCTGCGCGCCGCATTTCTGCCCGATCCCCCACTTGTCGCCTTTCTTTTGTCCCCTGGCTTTTGCTCCAGCCGTACCCTTGGCCTGGAACACCTCCACACTCAGGCGGGGTCACGCGCGTCCTCTGAACTCATCCGAACAGAGTCTAGACGCAAACCTAAACACAACACGCGAAGTTAGAGCCCAGCTCTGGAGAGCCGGGGGTTCGGGGGTTCAGGTGCCGGAACCCAACTCCCTCCGGCCGCGCCTGCGCACTGGGCCTCACCGCGCTCCTTGCGTTCCGGTAAGCCATAGTCGGGAGGGAAGGTTGGCAAATTCAGGGGGTCGGGTTCCTTCGAGGCATCGCCCAGGTAGCGCCGGACCAGGTGCGCCCCCATGGCTGCAGTCGCCGCAGATTCCTGCAGCAGCCGAGGGTCACCTCGCTCCTACCCGGAAGCACTGACCCCTCAGCCAGGCGTGGCTTCCGGGTTGCTTAGCCCGCGGCGGAGATCATAGAGATGAAGGCCTCCAGAGGGCCGCTCCGGTCCGCATGGCGTCACCTCGCGGACAGGTAGAGGTGGGACAGGTGCTGCGTCCCCTCGCAGGGTATAGTTGGACGGGAGGGCACTTCCCTGAGACTGGAAATCTATCTGGGCAGGGCAGAAGGGGACGACGTGGGATTGAGACCTCCCTCGAGCCTATGTGGGACTATTCTGGTAGCCTGAGGCTAAAGCACATATTAAAATTATTTTTTCATATATTTTCCAAAAAGTGTATTCTTCTAAAACATTAAAATTTCTCTTTAAAAAAGCACAATATCGATTATATCGTTAATGTATGTAATTTTGAATAAAGTTTTTTTTTTTTGAGGCACAGTCTCTGTCGCCCAGACTGGAGTGCATCGGTGCAATCTTGGCTCACCGTAACCTCCTCCTCCTGGGCTCATATCATTCTTCTTCTTCGTCTTCTTCTTCTTCTTTTTTTTTTTGAGACGGAGTTTCGCTCTTGTTACCCAGGCTGGAGTGCAATGGCGCGATCTCGGCTCACCGCAACCTCCGCCTCCTGGGTTCAGGCAATTCTCCTGCCTCAGCCTCCTGAGTAGCTAGGATTACAGGCACGCGCCACCATGCCCAGCTAATTTTTTGTATTTTTAGTAGAAACGGGTTTCACCTTGTTGATCAGGATGGTCTCGATCTCTTGACCTCGTGATCCACCCGCCTCGGCCTCCCAAAGTGCTGGGATTACAGGCGTGAGCCACCGCGCCCGGCCTTCAAATGATTCTTCTGCCTCAGCCTCCTGAGTAGTTGGGATTACAGGCGCCGGCCACCACACCCAACTAATTTTTGTATTTTTAGTAGAGATGGGGTTTCGCCATGTTGGCCAGGCTGGTCTTGAACCTGACCTCAAGTGACTCCCCCCGCCTCAGCCTCCCAAAGTGCTGGGTTTATGGGCGGGAGCCAACGTGCCTGTCCAAGAAATATTTTGATTCAATTTAACATAAATAAAAGTTATTCATAAATACAATTATTATGTTATTATTTTTCGAGACAGGGTCTCATTCTGTCGCTCAGGCTGGAGTGCAGTAACACAACCATAGCTCACTGCAACCTTTAACTCCTGGGGTCCGGAGATCCTCCTGCCTCAGCCTCTCAAAATGCTGGGATTACAGGCATGAGCCACCGTGCCCCGACAAAAACAATCATTTAAAGCTGAAATTTTAAATAAATTGTATCAAAATATATAAATGTAATCTTTATATAATTTAAAAATATATATATAATAAATAGTATTAATATCTAATTTATATTTTACCCCAATCTGACAAAGCTTGTATTAGACCCATCTGCTGTCTGCTGGGTCTAGAGGCCAGAAAGGTAGGCATGGCTCCTGCATTGCAAGCTTACAGTCTAATGGAAGAGAAAACCATAAAAAAATATGGGCTAGGGCGGTGGCTTACACCTGTAATCCCAGAGCTTTGGGAGGCTGAGATGGGAGGACCACGTGAGCTCAGGAGTTTGAGACCAGCCTGGTAATATAGGGAGATTCTGTCTTTACAAAAAAAAAAAAAAAATTAGCCAGTGTTGTGGTGCACGCCTGTAGTCCCAGCTACTTGGGAGGCTGGGGCGGGAGGATAGCTTGAGCCTGGGAGTTCCACGCTGCAGTGAGCCGTGATCTCATTACTGTACTCCAGCCTAGGCAACAGAATGAGACTCTGTCTATACAAATTCCCAGGTGATGTGCTGTCACTGCTCTAGGGATCAGCTTTGGGAGATCTACTCAGCTAGATCTTCATGTGTTGACATGGGGAAGTGACTGCTGATACATTAAATGAAAAAAGCAAGCTATAGAGAATAGACAACTGGCATTAGAGACTTTCTTTCCAGGGCTACCTGTGTGACCTGTCCCTATCTCCAGGCCGCCGCGTTAATTGGTGATTCTTGTGACCTTCCAGACTCAAGGGGGCAGCCTTCACCTTGTGATTGCTATGAATGGGGCTTCTGGAGTTGTGCAGTGCACAGCCTGCACATATGCACCTGATACCCCTGCCTCGTTCTGGGTGTCTCTCCTTAACCTCCCTTCCTCTGGGCTTCAGCTACTCACCCAGAGGTCAGAGCCCAAAGGGATCCCAGAGAGGCAAGTTACAGTACTAGCTTACTCTCCCTGTGTGACCTCTGGAAGGGATTTTATTTCTTGGAGACTGAGTTTACTCATCTGTAGAACGAGGTCCACAATACCTATCTTATGATATTCCCTGCCAGTGAGGGCTCCCCTCTTGGGTCCCACCCCTTTCCTTGTTTTATTTTTTATTTTTTTGAGACAGGGTCTTGCCCTATTACCCAGGTTGGGGTGCAGTGTCATGATCTCGGCTCACTGTGGCCTCTGCCTCCTGGGCTCAAGAGACCCTCCTGCCTCAGCCTCCCGAGTAGCTGGGATTACAGGTGTGTGCCACTACCCCTGGCTAATTTTTGTATTTTTGTAGAGATGGGGTTTTGCCGTGTTGCCCAGGCTGCTCTCAAACTCCTGGGCTCAAGCGAACCTCCCACCTTGGCCTCCGAAAGTGCTGGGATTACAGGTGTGAGCCACTGCACCTGGCCATATTTTCCTTCTTAGCACTTAGCACCATTTAAGGTGTGATCCATTTGACTTATTTATTATTGGCTTCTTTCAACTCAGCTCTGTGAAGCAGGGAGTTTTGTCTGTCTTGTTCACCGCCATATTCCTGCACCTAGATTCTCCTGTCTGAGTCTCCTGAGTAGCTGGGATTACAGGCACTGCCACCATGCCTGGCTAATTTTTGTATTTTTAGTAGAGATGGGGTTTCATCATGTTGGCCAGGCTGGTCTCAAACTCCTAAACTTAGGTGATCTGCCAGCCTCAGACTCCCAAAGTGCTGGGATTATAGGTGTGAGTCACCCTCTCAGCCTATTTATTTATTTTTTGAGATGGAGTCTTGCTCTGTTGCCCAGGCTGGAGTGTAATGGCAGGATTTCAGCTCACTGCAACCTCTGCCTCCTGGGTTCAAGCGGTTTTCCTGCCTCAGCCTCCTGAGTAGCTGAGATTAGAGGTGTGTGCCACCACACCCGGCTAATTTAAAAAAAAAATTTTTTTTTTTTTGAGATGGAGTTTTGCTCTTGTTACCCGGGCTGGAGTGCAATGGCATGATCTTGGCTCATCACAACCTCCGTCTCCTGGGTTCAAGCAATTCTCCTGCCTTAGCCTCCCGAGTAGCTGGGACTACAGGCATGCACCACCATGCCAAGCTAATTTTTGTATTTTTACTAGAGACAGGGTTTCACCGTGTTGACCAGGATGGTCTCGATCTCTTGACCTGGTGATCCACCCGTCTTGGCCTCCCAAAGTGCTGGGATCACAGGCGTGAGCCCCTGCTCCCAGCTGGGGTGAAGGTGAGTTTAGCAGCCTGTGCTGAGTCTCCATCACCCATGATTCGTATCCTTCCTGTTTTTTCTTTGTCAACCGCCCACCAAGGAGAACTTCCTGGGTCCCCTGACCACCACCCCAGGGGACTTTTCTTTTTTTAAATACAGAGTCTTGCTCTGTAGCCCAGGCTGGAGTGCAGTGGTATGATCTCGCTCACTGTAACCTCTGCCTCCTGGGTTCAAGCGATTCTTCTGCCTAAGGCTCCTGAGTAGCTGGGATTACAGGCAGGCACCACCACACCCGGCTAATTTTTGTATTTTTAGTAGAGAACAGAGTTTCGCCATGTTGGCCAGGCTGGTCTTGAACTCCTGACCTCAGATGATCCTCCCTCCTCGGCTTCCCAAAGTGCTGGGATTGCAGACATGAGCCACCACGCCTGGCCAACAGTTTATTGGCCAACCTGGTTTATTGGCCACAGTTCCTGCCTCTCGCCTTCTTTCCTTCCCCTGCCCTCCTGTCCAGCCCCATCTGGCCTGTACCAGGCAGGGGCTGCATTAGCACTTTGTGAGCAGAGCAACCTCAGAGGCCCCACATGGGACCTGAGGTGGGGAAGGAAATTCTGAGTGGTGTCTGCGCCTTGCCACAGTCTGCTGGTTGGGAGACCAGGTGCTCTGGGGGATTCAGTTTTAGGGAAGGAGGAAAAACAAGGTCAGTGAGGCCTCAGCAGAAAATTCCCAGGGCAGAAAATTCATTTCTGCTTATAGGGGCAGACAGAACATTTGTCTCTAATCCAGGCGGGAGTGCTAGGGACACCCAAGGATTGCTGAGGGTGGCTGGCTGGTATTGGAGGGATGAGAGAGCCTGGAGGGGTGGGGCTTCAGGGCTGGTCAGGCAGGAGGTCACGCATTCATTCAACAAACATTCATTGAGTACCTACTGTGTGGGAGGCAGTGAACAGGACAGATACAAATTCCTGCCCTCATGGAGTTGAGCTGCTAATAGGTGGAAGACAGGTAGAGAACAAGATTAGGGAGTGAGGTATGTGAAATGTGAGATGGTGATAAGACTGTGACAGGTCGGGTGTGGTGGCTCAAGCCTGTAATCGCAGCACTTTGGGAGGCCGAGGAGGGCGGATCACGAGGTCAGGAGATAGAGATTATGGCCAGCATGGTGAAACCCCATCTCTGCTAAAATACAAAAAAATTAGCCAGGCATGGTGGCGGACTCCTGTAATCGCAGTTACTCGGGATGCTGAGGCAGGAGAATCGCTTGAACCTGGGAGGTGGAGGTTGCAGTAAGCTGAGATCACGCCACTGCCCTCCAGCCTGGTGACAGATTGAGATGCTGTTTCCAAACACACACACACACCAAAAAAAACAACTGTGACAATTAGGGGGGCAGTTAAGGGGAAAAATGGCAGATAGAGTTGATGAGAAGGGCTTGTCTGGAATTTTATTTTTATTTTTTTTGAGACAGTGTCTTGCTCTGTTGCCTAGGCTGGAGTGCAGTGGTGCAATCATGGCTCATTGCAGTCTTGAATTACTGGGCTCAAGGAATCCTCCTACCTCAGCCTCCTGAATAGCTGGGACTACAGGTGTGTACCAACATACCTGGCTATCTTTTTCACTAATATCTACAGTGTGTAAAAATGTGATATGATAAACATCAGAGCGACGTTTCATTAATTTTATAGAGACAGGTCTCCGTGTCTTGCCCAGGCTGGTTTTTCACCATGTTGGTCAGGCTGGTCTTGAACTCCTGACCTCAGGTGATCCACCTGCCTTGGCCTCCCAAAGTGCTGGGATTACAGGCGTGAGCCACTGCAGCTGCCATCTACTTCTTTTTCTTTTGTTGTTCTCGCTATGTTGCCAGGCTGTTCACAGCTGTGATCACCATGCACTGCAGCCTCAAGCTCCTGGGCTCGAGGACTCCTCCCATCTCAGCCTCCTGAGTAGCTGACACTATAGGCTCCCGCCACTGCACCTGTATTTTCCTTCTTTTTCTACTTATGACTATCTGACATAACTTCTAATATAGCTGAGTTAATTATTTTATTCATTCTCTTTCTTCCTGTTGCTGCTCCCAAGGGTAAAATTTTTTGTTGTTTACCATTGTATTCCTTGTTCTGATGCATTAGAGCTTAACACAGACTAGGTGGTCAGTACACATCTGTTGAATCGATGAATGAACAAATGAATCCCCGTTGGACATATCAGGAGACCAATGCTCAGAGATGTTGTTCTACACCCCCGAGGTCACACAGCAAGAATGGGCCTGAGCCGGAAGCAGCCTGGGCTTATACCCTTGCTTTATTCAGTTAATGAGGCTGGAGTCCAACATCTGTTCCTGAATATCTGCAGTGTGCCAGGTCCCCAGGGATGCCATTGGCCATGTAGCTATCACCCCTGTACCATGAGGCCACCCAGCCTTTATTGTAGGAAGGTCCTTTCACCTTTACGAGTACTCTTTTCTTTTCTTTTTTTTTTTTTGGAGACAGGGTTTTTCTCTGTTGCCCAGGCTGGAGCACACTGGTGTGATCAGATCTCACTGCAGCCTCAATCTCCTGGGCTCAAGTAATCCTCCCACATCAGCCTCCCAAGTAGCTAGATCTAAAGGCAGGCACCACCATGCCCAGCTAATTAAAAAAATTATTTTGGCTGGGCGCAGTGGCTCATGCCTGTAATCCTAGCATTTTGGGAGGCCGAGGAGGGCAGATCACAAGGTCAGGAGTTCAAGACCAGCGTGGCCAATATGGTGAAATCCTGTCTCTATTAAAAATACAAAAATTAGCTGGGCATGGCAGCATGTGCCTGTAATCCCAACTACTCGGGAGGCTGAGGCAGAAGAATCACTTGAACCCGGGAGGCAGAGGTTGCAGTGAGCTGAGATCGCGACACTGCACTCTAGCCTGGGCGACAAAGTGAGACTCCATCTCAAAAAAAAAAAAAAAAAAGAATTTTTTTTGGTATAGTTGGGGTCTCACTTTGTTGCCCAGGATGGTCTCGAGCTCCTGGCCTCAAGAGATCCTCCTGCCTCAGCTTGCCAAAGTGCTGGGATTACAGGCACCATGCCCCGCCCAAAAAGCGCTCTTGATGGGCAGACATACTGTCAGTCCTTTTGACCTATTTACCTGTCTCCTGCCCCGTTACTTTCCCCCTCCTCCTGTCCCTCTGTGTCTGTTTGGAGCTGCTCCCCGCCCCCATCCATCTGGAGCCTGATTAGCACTGTGGTGCTTGGCAAGTGTTTGCTGAGCAGACAGACTTCTTCCTCCTTTTCAGATGAATGTCCGTTTCCTCACCTCTAGAACGGGTATAGCCACATTTGCCTTCCTATGGGTTGGGAAGGTTCTGTGACATCAGGCCATACAACGGGGAAAACCCATCCCCCAGAGTCAGCTTTGAATGGAAATGGAGCTTCATCTGCTCCTGCCTTCCTACCTCGATTAAGACTGGGGCTACCCCACTGCCTACGTGCGGTGCAGGGGAAGGTGAAGTATATTGCTTATACTGAGCCTGTCAGGTGAGAAATACATCCTATTTTGTTTGAGGCACTCGTGTTCTGAGTCTCAGTTGTGGAAACCCGACCTAACGCTCCCCGTGGGCCTGATGAATGTTCCTCGTTGAAGCCAATTTGAGTTGCATTTCCTCTTACTTTTAGTGAAAATCCCCCACAAAGGGAAGGTGGGGTCTTGCCCCTTGGGGTAAGTGTTCGTTTCCTATAGTGACTATAACTAATTACCCATAAATTGAGTGCCCCAGAGCAATGGAAATGGATTATTATTATTATTACTATTTTTGAGACAGAGTCTTGCTCTGTCACCCAGGCTGGAGTACAGTGATGCGATCTTGGCTTACTGCAACCTCCGCCTCCTGGGTTCAAGTGATTCTTCTGCCTCAGCCACCTGAGTAGGGGATTACAGGCACTGGTCACCATGCCCAACTAATTTTTTTTTCCTGTATTTTTAGTAGAGACGGAGATTCACCACGTTGGCCACGCTGGTCTCGAATGCCAAACCTCAAGTGGTCCACCCATCTTGGCCTCCCAAAGTGCTGGGTTACAGGCGTGAGCTACTGCGCCCAGCCATATTAATTAGTTTATAGTTCTGGAGGTCAGGAGACCAACATCAGCCTCATTGGGCTGAAATCAAGATGTTTGTTAGCTGGGCCATGCTTCTTCAAGAGGTTGTGGTGTAATAATCCTTTTGTTAGCTGGGCCATGCTTCTTCAAGAGGTTGTGGTGTAATAATCCTTTTTCTTGCTTTTTCTAGCCTCTGCAAATGTGTTCTTCTTTTTTTTTTTGAGACTCTCTTGTTGCCCAGGCTGGAGCGCAGTGGAGTGATCTAGGCTCATTGCAACCTCCACCTCCAAGTTCAAGCTATTCTCCTGCCTCAGTCTCCCGAGTAGCTGGGATTATAGGCATGCGCCACCACACCCAGCTAAATATTTTGTATTCTTAGTAGAGACGGGGTTTCTCCATGTTGGCCAGGCTGGTCTCAAACTCCTGACCTCGAATGATCTGCCTGCTTTGGTCTCCAAAAGTGCTGAGATTACAGGAGTGAGCCAATAACATGATGTTTTAAAATACATACACATGTGGAATGGTTCAGTTGCATCAATTAGCATATGCATTACCAAACCTGCATGTTTTTGGTGGTGAGAATACAAATTTTTTTTCTAAGTTATTTATTGATTTTAAACTGACAAATAGGCCAGGCATAGTGGCTCACACCTGTAATCCCAGCACTTTGGGAGACTGAAGCGGGTGGATCACCTGAAGGTCAGGAGTTTGAGATCAGTCTGACCAACATGGTGAAATTCTGTCTCTACTAAAAATACAAAAATTAGCCAGACTTGGTGGTGGGCACCTGTGTTCCCAGCTACTTGGAAGCCTGAGACAGGAGAATCACTTGAACCCAGGAGGTGGAGGTTGCAGTGAGCCGAGATGGTGCCATTGTACTCCAGCCTGGGTGACAGAGCAAGGCTCCACCCCAACCTGGGGAACAGAGGGAGAGACTCCATCTCAACAACAACAAAAAACCCCTAACACATAAAATACTACATATTTGTGACATTATATGACTTAATGTTTTAAAATATGTATATATTGTGGAGTGGGTAAAGTGAGCTAATTAACACATGTGTGCTTCACATACTTCTCTGTTTTGTGGTTAGAACACATTTTTTTTTTTTTTTTGAGACAGGGTCTCGCTTAGCCATCAGTTGCCAGGCTGGAGTGCAGTGGAGTGATCCTGGCTCACTGCAACCTCCGCCTCCCAGGTTCAAGCAATTCTCCTGCCTCAGCCTAGCTGAGACTACAGGAGTCCGCCACCACGCCCAGCTAACTTTTGTATTTTTCAGTAGAGGCAGGGTTTCATCATGTTGGCCAAGATGGTCTCAATCTTCTGACCTCATGATCCGCCCTCCTCAGCCTCCCAAAGTGCTGGAATTACAGGCATGAGCCACCGCGCCCGGCTGTAGAACACAAATTTTAAAATTGTTTATATATTTGGCTTACATTAACAAACAAAAATTACATGTATTTATGGTGTTCCATGTGAGTTTTAAAATATGTATTCGTTGTGGACTGTTTTAGCATCATGCCCGCCAAGTTGAGCATCATCTCACGTGCTTCTCTCATGGCCTTCTACCACGTTTTGTTGGTTCTAAGAGAGTCACGACCGGGCACGATGCCTCACGCCTGTAATCCCAGAATTTTGGGAGGCTGAGGTTGGCAGATCACCTGAGGTCAGGAGTTTGAGACCAGCCTGGCCAACATGGCGAAACCCCGTCTCTAGGAGTCCAGGGTCACAGTGAGCTATAAGCACTCCCTCCTGGGTGACAGAATGAGATCCTGCCTCTAAAAAAAAAAAAAAAAGTAGAGCTGGTGGAGAGGAAGAGAGATTGGTCAGTGGGTACACAGTTAGATGTAAGGTTGAAATTTTTTTTTTTACTTTTTAAAAAAAATAGAGATGAGGGCTCTGTGTTGACCAGGCTGGTCTCAAACTCCTGGTTTCAAGCAATCCTCTCATCTTAGCCTCCCAAAGTGCTAGGATTACAGGCATGAGCCACCATGCCTGGCCGGAAGTTCTAATTTTTGATAACAGAGTAGGGTGACTACTTGTTATCACAATATCTTATATAATTCAAAGTGGCTGGAAGAGAGAACTTGAAATGTCTCTAACATGTAGAAATGAGAAATACTCAAGGTAACCCCAAATAACCTGACTTGATCATTACACATTCTATGCATGCAACAGATACGACATGTATCTTGTAAACATCTAAACTGTTAGGGACCATTTTTTTTTCCCCTAGAGACAGAGTCTTGCTATGTTGCCAGGCTGGAGTGCAGTGGCTCTTTACAGGCACGATCCCACTACTGATCAGCATGGGAGTTTTGACCTGCTCCATTTCCAACCTGGGCCAGTTCACCCCTCCTTAGGCAAGCTGGTGGTCCCCCGCTTCTGGGAGGTCACCATATCGATGCCGAACTTAGTGGGGACACCTGATCAGCATGGTGCACTACAGCCCAGAACTCCTGGGCTCAAGCGATCCTCCAGCCTCAACCTCCCAAGTAGCTGGGACTTCAGGCACATGCCACCACCACCACAAGAACCAAGTTTTAAGAAACGAAGCCAACTCTATTTGAGTCCGAGCTGGTGACTCTCTCTCTCTCTCTTTTTTTTGAGGAACCTCGCTCTATCACCCAGGCTTGAGGGCAGTGGCACGATTTTGGCTCACACAACCTCTGCCTTTTGAGTTCAAGCAATTTTCCTGCCTCAGCCTCCTGAGTAACTGGGATTACAGGTGGGTGCCACCACACCCGGATAATTTTTGTATTTTTAGTAGAGACAGGGTTTGCCATGTTGGCCAGACTGGTCTCAAACTCCTGACCTCAAGTGATCTGCCTGACTTGGCCTCCCAAAGTGCTGGGATTACAAGTGTGGGCCACCATGCCCCACCAGTTGTCATTGTTCCTCCTGTGCATGAATCCAAACTGGGAGAAAGGCCATGTGTTTTTTTTTTTTTTTTTTGTGTGTGTGTGTGTGTGAGCACATGTGAGGTCTGGGGGCTTCCCCTCAAGATGAATTTGCATGTAATTTACTTTGAAGGGAAAAGGGAACTGAGAGAGCCCCAAGACACCCGAGTAGGAGGGACAGTGGGCAGAGGTTGCCAAGCCCTGGCTGCCACTTGTCAGTTTCCTTGTGTTAGACATGCATAATCTGTATACCAGTGCTGGGTACCCGGACCCACCAGGTAAAGCTTCAACCAGACTGGGACTGGGGCCCAGGTGTGGTCAGGACCCAGGGTACAGAATCCCCTCCACGGGGCAGCTGAGGCAGAGACCAGGGCTTGAGGGATGAAGGGAGGAGGGAATGGCTGGCTTTGACTTGCCTTTCCCCTGGAAGGGACCGTGGAGGAGGAGGAGGATGAGGAAGATGATGACTATGAGAACATGGCGCCTCCCTACAAGGACCTTCCTCCCAAGCCAGGTAAGAGGACTTTTTGGAGCATGACCTGGGGGGAATGCAGAGAAGAGGGTCTCCAGGGGGCGTTGGATGGGTATTGTAGACACATAGTCTCCTCTGTACCCAGCCCATGCCAGGCACCGTGCAACCCACACCCTGTCCAGGATAATCTGCCAGTCTGATGGCGGAGGTGGGTTTGGGCACAGCCTTGGTGAGCAGGGCTGAGAGAGGAGGGGTCAGGAGATTGGGGCAATCCTCAGGGGATTGAGGGCTCAATTAGAGGAAGAGACTTTGGGGTGGGACCTGAGGGATGAGTAGATATTTGTTTGTTTGTT
This sequence comes from Callithrix jacchus, assembly GCF_049354715.1. NCBI lineage: Eukaryota > Metazoa > Chordata > Mammalia > Primates > Cebidae > Callithrix > Callithrix jacchus. Next base: position 13,360,242 of record NC_133523.1, read on the forward strand.
TTTTGAGATGGAGTCTTACTCTGTTGCCCAGGCTGGAGTGCAATGGCGCAATCTCAGCTCCCTGCAACCTCTGCCTCCCGGGTTCAAGTGATTCTTGTGCCTCAGCCTCTTGAGTAGCTGGGATTACAGGTGCACACCACCACACCAGGCTAATTTTTTGTATGTGTAGTAGAGACGGGCTTTCACACTGTTAGCCAGGATGGTCTTGATCTCCTGACCTTGTGATCCACCCGCCTCAGCCTCCCAAAGTGCTGGGATTACAGGTATGAGCCACCGCGCTCAGCAAGTAGGTATTTCTTAAGAAGAGAAGTCCAGGAGAGAAGTGTTGGGTACAAAGTCCCTGAGTCACAAAAGCTGGTGCTTGCGAGACTGGGAGTGGACTGTGGGCTCGCTATCTCCTTACCTTTCCACCGCAAGTCCAGGCTTTATTTGTACTTGGATCTCAAACCCAAGGCATGGCACACGGTTCAGGAAGAGCCTGATGAGTGCTTATAAAAGTGGAGGGTTGGGCTGGTCGCAGTGGTGTGTGTCTCTAGTCTCGATGCTTTGGGAGGCCAAGGCAGGAGGATCGCTTGAGCACAGGAATTCTGGGTTATCGTGAACTATGTGATCAGGCGCCTGCACTAACATGCTGACATTTTGGGAGCAGGGGACCACCAGGTTGCCTAATGTGTCTGAGGAGGGGTTTCCAGGTTTGAAATGGGGCAGCTCGACACTCCCTAGCTTATCAGTCGTGAGACTGCTCCTGTGAGTAGCCACTGCATTCTGGCCTGGGCAGCATAGCGAGATCCCACTTACCAAAAAAAAAAAAAAAAAAAAGAATAGAAAATGAAAGTGGAAGCTTTTGAGGTTTTCCTGAGTTTACCGCCACCAGGGGCCCTGAGACCATGAGAGATCCCAGGGGCCCAAAACACAAAGTCCCTGAGATATGCCGATGGCCTGGTCTTCGGGTCCTTAGAAAGGGGCCATTCCACGAGGGCTGAGGCTGTGTATCACCGTCACTCAGTCCAGTGTGGGGCCCCCTGGGAGGCCCAGGAGTACGGTAGGACTTGCATGAGGCAGGAGGTGAACTGGGCTGTGTTTTTCTCCGCCCCATCTCCAACTTATGATCCCAATGTCACCCTCGAGCTCGGAGTCTTCATATATGACCCACCCATCCCAATCCCTTCTTCAGGGCCATGTCTCCTCCAAAAGCACAGTCCTGTCCCCACCGCAACATGCAGCCCCACATCCGCCCTCCAATCCAACTTCATCACCGTCTACTGTAACCCAGCCTCGACGCTCTTCCCATCCCCAAACCTGGCAAGGACTCTCTCCTTCACCCTAAGCACATCATGACCCTACCCCACACCCAACCCTGTCCCCAACTCATCTTCCATTTCATCCCACCCCACCCCAACAAAAATTCTCTCTTTTTTTTTTTTTTTTTATGAAGAGGGTGTTGAACAGGGACCAGACGACGTGGTCGGGCACGGAGGTCTCGCTTCGGATGTGGATCACGGTGGATATCGGGGGTGCAGGGTTGTGAGGCGCCCCCAGAGCAGCCACCTCATGTTCCTCTTTCAGCATCTCATAGTTCGGGGAACGGTTGGTGCTGGTGGGAGTGAAGAAGGTTTGGATGGTGTGGTTCATGGTATCCAGGGAAGACTGGCCGTGGTCGGGTTGCTGAGATGCTTCTCCCTAATTTTTTTTTTTTAACACGGGGTTTCACCATGTTGGCCAGGATGGTCTCGATCTCCTGACCATCTTCTGATCCACCCGCCTTGGCCTCCCAAAGTGTTGGAATTACAGGTGTGAGCCACAGCTCCTGGTAGAAGTTTTCATTATTTTATTTCATTTTTTGAGATAGAGTCTCATTTTGTTGCCCAGGCTGGAGTGCAGAGGCATGAACATGGCTCACTGCATCCACGACCTTCCAAACACAATCAATTCTCCCTCCCAAGTAGCCTTCCATGTAGCTGGGACTACAGGCGTGCACCATCACACCCAACTAACTTGTATTTTTGTTTTTTGGTATTTTTTTGAGATGGAGTCTCACTCTGTCACTCAGGCTGGAGTGCAGCGGCACCATCTCAGCTCACTGTAACCTCCACCTTCCAGGTTCAAGCAATTATCCTGCCTCAGCCTCCCAAGTAGCTGAGATTACAGACATGCACCACCACACTCAGCTAACTTTTGCATTTTTAGTTGAGACAGGGTCTCACCGTGTTGGCCAGGCTGGTCTCAAACTGCTGATCTCAGGGGATCTGCCTGCCTCAGCCTCCCAAAGTGTTGGGATTACAAGTGTGAGCCACCACACCCAGCCTATTTTTTGTAGAGAAGGGGCTTCACCATGTTGCCTGGGCTGGCTTCAAACTCCTGAGCTCAAGTGGTCCACCCGCCTCAGCCTCCCAAAGTGCTAGGATTACAGGTGTCAGCCACTGCACCTGGCCTTTTCTTTCTTTCTTTCTTTCTTTTTGAGATGAAATTACACTCTGTTGCCCAGGCTGGGGTACAGTGGCATGATCTCAGCTCACTGCAACCTCCACCTCCTGGGTTCAAGGCAATTCTGCCTTAGCCTCCTGGGTAGCTGGGATTACAGGTGCACGCCACCACACCCAGCTAATTTTTATATTTTTAGTAGACACGGAGTTTCACTATGTTAGCCAGGCTGGTTTCGAACGCCTGACCTCATGATCCGACCAACTCAGCCTCCCAAAGTGCTGAGATTACAAGCGTGAGCCATTGCGCCCGGCCCTTATTTTTTGATATAGGCACTTATAGCTATAAACTTCCCTCTTAGTATTGCTTTCACTGTACCCTATAGGTTTTAGTATGTCATATTTCCATTATCATTTATTTCAATAAATTTTTCTTTTCTTTTTTTTTTGAGATGGAGTCTCGCTCTGTTGCCTGGCTGGAGTGCAGTGGCGCGATCTACGGTCACTGCAACCTCTGCCTCCCAGGTTCAAGTGATTCTCCTGCTTCAGCCTCCCGAGTAGCTGGGATTACAGGTGCGCATCACCACGCCAAGCTAATTTTTGTATTTTTAATAGGGACGGGGTTGGTTTCATCATGTTGGTCAGGATGGTCTCAAACTCCTGAACTTGTGATCTGTCCAGCTTGGCCTCCCAAGGGGCTGGGATTACAGGCATGAGCCATTGCGCCCGGCCTTCTTCTTCTTTTTAAAGAGTGGGGTCTTCCTCTGTTGCCCAGGCTGGAGTGTAGTAGTGCAATCATGGCTCACTGCCACGTCAACCTTCTGGGCTCAAGCAATCCTCCCACCTGAGCCTCCTGAAAGTTGGGGCTACAGGTGTGCACCACCATGCCTGGATGGCTTTTTCTAAAATTTTTTGCAGAGATAGGGTCTTGCTATGTTGCCTAGGCTGGTCTTGAACTCCTGGCCTCAAGCAATCCTCCTGCCTTGCCCTCTCAAAGTGCTGGGGTTATAGGTGTAAGCCACCATGTGCAGCCTATTTCTATGTCTCTTTACTGGTTTATTGTCAGTCTGATGGTGGAGGTGGGTTTGGGCACAGCCTTGGTAAGCAGGGCTGAGAAAGGAGGAGTCAGGAGATTGGCAAAATCCTTTGGGATTTAGGGCTCAATTAGAGGAAGGGACTTTGGGCTGGGACTTGAGGGACCAATAGATATTTCTTTTCTTTTCTTTTCTTTTTTTTTTTTTTTGAGACAGAGTCTCACTCTGTTGCCCAGGCTGGAGTTCAGTGGTGTGATCTCAGCTCACTGCAACCTCCACCTCCCCATCTAGATTGAAGGAAGGAGCTTATCCATCTCTTCTACCTAGGGCTTGGTGCTCTGTAGGGGAGCTCAGCTGGGGTTGGAGGGGAGTGTGGTCATTGCTTCTTCTATGTGTGAATCTAAACTCCAGAGAAAGACGCGCGCGTGCGTGTGTGTGTGTGTGTTTGTGTGAGGTCTGGGGCTTCCCTCCTAGATGGATTCGCATGTACTTGACTTTGAAAGGAAAGAGAAACAGACAGATGCTTTAGACACCTGAGTAGGAGGGACAAGCCCTGGCTGCCTCTTCTTATGTTCCTTGTGTTAGCTGTAGCCACGCACAACCTGTATACTATCGCTGGGTGTCCAGACCCACCAGGTAAGGCCCTGGCCATGCTGGGGCCCAGGTGTGGTCAGGACCCAGGGTACAGAATCCTCTCCATGGGGCAGCTGAGGCAGAGACCAGGGCTTGAGGGATGGAGGGAGGAGGGAATAGCTGGGCTCTGACTTGCCTTTCCCCTGGAAGGGACCATGGAGGAGGAGGAGGGGGATGACTATGAGAACTCAGCACCTCCCTACAAGGACCTTCCTCCCAAGCCAGGTAAGAGGACTTTTTGGAGTGTAACCTGGGGGAATACAGGGAGCAGGTTCTCCAGGGGGCGTTGGGTGGGCACTGTAGACACACAGTCTCCTCTGTACTCAGCCCATGCTGGGCACCATGCCAGGAGGATCTGCCAATCTGATGGAGGAGGCAGTTCTGGGCACAGCCATGGTGAGCAGGGCAGAGAGGAGGAGTCAGGAAATTGACAAAATCCTTGGGGGTTTGAGGGCTCAATTAGAGGAGGGACTTTAAGGCGGGACTTGAGGGATGAGTAAACATTTCTTTCTTTTTTTTTTTTTTGAGATGGAGTCTCCTTCTGTTACCAGGCTGGAGTGCAGTGGCATGATCGTGGCTCACTGCAACCTCTGCCTCCCGGGTTCAAGTGATTCTCCTGCTTCAGCCTCCCTAGTAGCTGGAACTACAAGCTCGTGCCACCGTGCCCAGTTAATTTTTTTTTTTTTTTGTATTTTTAGTCGAGATGTGGTTTCACCATGTTGGCCAGGCTGGTCTGGATCTCCTGACCTCATGATCTGCCCACCTTAGCCTCCCAAAGTGCTGGGATTACAGGTGTGAGCCAACGTGCCTGGCCTGACATGTCTTTTTCTTTTTTCTTTTTGAGACAGAATCTCACTCTGTCGCCCAGGCTAGAGTTCAGTGATGCGATTTTGGCTCACTGCAACCTCAGCTCCTGGGCTCAAGTGATTTTCCTGCCTCAACTTCCTGAGTAGCTGGCCTTACAGGTGCCCACCGCCATGCCCGGCTAATTTTTGTATTTTTAGTAGAGACGGGGTTTCACCATGTTGGCTAGGCTGGCCTCGAACTTCTGACCTCAGGTGATCCTCCCGCCTTGGCCTCCCAAAGTGCTGGGATTACAGGCGTGAGGCACCGCGGCTGGCCGAGTAGACATTTATTCAGAAGAGAAGCACAGGAGAGAATTGTTGGCTGCAAAGTCCTGAGTCACAAAAGCTGGTGCTTGAGAAACTGGGAGTGGATTGTGGGCTCCTCAATCTCCTGCCATTATCACCAAAAGCCCAGGGTTTTATTTAGGCTTGGGTCTCAGTAAACCCCAAGGCATGGCCCAGGGTTCAGTAAGAGTCTGATCCGAGGATGTCACAGTGGAGGTTTGGGCTGGTTGCAGTGTGGTGTGTGTCTGTAGTCCCACTGCTTTGGGAGGCCAAGGTGGGAAGATCAGTTGGCCAGGAGTTCACTGGAGGCCAGGAGTTTGAGACCAGCTTGGGAAATATAGCAAAACCCCCATCTCCACCAAAAAAAAAAAAAAAAAAGTGGATGTTTGGGCCAGGCAGGGTGACTCATGCTTGTCATTCTAGCACTTTGGGAAGCCAAGGTGGGAGGATCGATAGAACCGCAGAATAGAGACCAGCTCTGGTAACACAATGAGACCCCCAGCTACACAACAAAAAAATTTTTTTTTTCAAATTAAGAAAATTAGCCAGTTGTGGTGATGTGTGCTTGTTGTCCCAGCTTCCCAGGAGGCCCAGATGGTAGGATTGCTAGAGCCCAGGAGTTCAAGGCTGCAGTGAGCTATGATGGCACCACTGCACTCCAGTCTGGTGATAGAGCAAGGCACTGTCTTTAAAAAATAAAATAGGCCAGGCACAGTGGCTCATGCCTGTAATCTCAGCACTTTGGGAGGCTGAGAGGGGCAGATCACAAGGTCAGGAGTTCGAGACTATCCTGGCCAACATGGTGAAATCCTGTCACTGCTAAAAATATAAAAAATTAGCTAGGCGTGGTGGTGGGTGCCTGTTATCTCAGTGACTCAGGAGACTGAGGCAGGAGAATCGCTTGAACCTGGGAGGCAGAGGTTGCAATGAGTCGAGATTGTGCACTCCAGCCTGGTGACAGAGCGAGACTCCTCAAAAAAATATGTAGCTGGGCACAGTGGCTCATGCCTGTAATCCCAGCACTTTGGAAGGCTGAGGTGGATGGATCACTTGAGGTCAGGAGTTTGAAATCAGCTTGGCCAACATGGCAAAATCCCAAAATACAAAAGTTATCCGGGCATAGTAGCAAACCCCTGTAATCCCAGTTACTTGGGAGGCTGAGGCAGAATTGCTTGAACTCAGGGGGTGGAGGTTGCAGTGAGACAAGATGGTGCCACTGCGCTCTAGTCTGGGCAACAGAGTAAGACTCCATCTCAAATAAATAAGTAAGTAAGTAAGTAAATAAAGGGAGATACCCAGGCAATACATGTTGGTTGGTTACTCTAGCTTAATCCCATCTCCATCCCTCATCCCAATTCCATTCTCACGTCTAACCCCATGTCTAAGCCAATCTCCAACCCTCCACTGCAGTCCTAACCCTGTTTCCATCTCTTCCTTTCAACGCGTTCCCATCCTCAGCCCAGCCCTTACCCTGAGCTTCTCTTCTCCAGGTTCAGTTGCTCCACCAAGACCTCCACGGGCAGGTGAGTTTGTGCTGAGGGTGTAGGAGAATGAGAGATGGCTTTGCCATGCTCTGGGCCTGAACAACTATTCCTCCCTCCTCAGAAAAGAAAACAGAGAAACCCCCACTTCCTCACAAGCCCCGGCAGACGACAGGTGATAGCTGAGGGCTGGGGTCATCCTGCTCACCTGGCTGAAGTCCTTCTTGGAATGACTTTCTCATCTCTTCCAGGACTGGACCTTGCCACTGTCACCTGCACACCTCCTCAACTGGGTGAGCGGTGGGAAGACCCTTCAAGGAGCCTAAGAGGTGACACCTGGAAGTTTCCTTTCAATCACCATTTTTTTTTTTTTTTTTGAGACAGAGTCTCACTTTGTCATCCAGGTTGGAGTGCAGTAGCGCTATCTGGCTCACTGCAACCTCCACCTCCCGGGTTCAAGTGATTCTCCTGCTTCAGCCTCCTGGGTAGCTGGGACTAACAGGCAAGAGCCACCATGCCAGGCTGATTTTTATATTTTTAGTAGAGATGGGATTTCACCATGTTGGCCAGGCTGGTCTCGAACTCCTGACCTCAAGTGATCCACCCGCCATGGCCTCCTAAAATGCTAGGATTACAGGCATGAACCACTGTGCCAGCCAGCCCCCTAAATTCTGACCAGAGCATAAAGTAGAGGTTGTTGATCTTGGAAGACAGTCTTTCAGCATCTTCGGAATAAATCTCTCTACCCCTTTCTCCCAGCAGTGGATCTTGAGCCTTCTCCATTGCAGCCACCCCTGGCCGGTAAGTTCTCATGCCCTGCAGGTGTCCTCCTGTTTCCCCTCTGACAGTGGCTACTGTATTTGATTGAGACGTATGGCTCTACATTGAGACCCTGAGTCAGAAAAACTTCTCCTTTAAGAAGCTGCTCCTTCAGGACCTGCTGCATTGTTCTGAGTTAGTCTAGTAAGCACTACTCTAAGTAAGAAAGACAGCTCTTCATTGAGATCAGAGTTTGCAAACATGTATTGTCCTTCTGAGGACTGGAGGTATGTGGTTGTTTTGTTTTTGATATGATGATGGTACTTATGGTTCTGTTGGTGATTGTGATGGAAGGATGAGGAAGGAGATGATGGAAAGGAAGACGATGGTTGGTGGTGGTAAAGATGGTGGAGGCAGTGATGATGGCGTTGGTGCTGATGGTGATGGTGGAGTTAGGGATAATGGTGGTGATGGTGGAGGTAGTGATGGTGTTGGTAATCATGGAAGTAATGATGTTAGTGATGATGGTATTGTTGGTACTGATGATGGTGGTGATAGTGGAGTTAGTGATGGTGATAGTGGGATGGTGATGGTGATGGTGGTAGTGATGGTATTGGTGGTGATGGTGGTGGTGGTGATGATGGAGGTAGTACAGGTGTTAGTGGGATGGTGATGGTGATAGTGGTGGTAGTGATGGTGTTGGTGGTGATGGTAGAGGTAGTGATGGCATTGTTGATAATGACAATGTTGGTGATGATGGTGATAGTGAAGGCAGTGATGGTGTGGGGGATGATAGTGCTATTGGTAGTGATGATGGTGGTGATGGTGGAGGTAGTGATGTTGGTAGTGATGATGGTGGTGATGGTGGAGGCAGTGATGGTGTTGGTAGTGGTGATGATGATGATGGTGGAGGTAGTGATGGTGTTGGTAGTGATGATGGTGGTGATGGTGGAGGCAGTGATGGCGTTGGTAGTGGTGATGATGATGGTGGAGGTAGTGATGGTGTTGGTAGTGATGATGGTGGTGATGGTGGAGGCAGTGATGGTGTTGGTAGTGATGATGGTGGTGATGGTGGAGGCAGTGATGGCGTTGGTAGTGGTGATGATGATGATGGTGGAGGTAGTGATGGTGTTGGTAGTGATGATGGTGGTGATGGTGGAGGCAGTGATGGCGTTGGTAGTGGTGATGATGATGGTGGAGGTAGTGATGGTGTTGGTAGTGATGATGGTGGTGATGGTGGAGGCAGTGATGGTGTTGGTAGTGGTGATGATAATGATGGTGGAGGTAGTGATGGTGTTGGTAGTGATGGTGGTGATGGTGGAGGCAGTGATGGTGTTGGTAGTGGTGATGATGATTATGGTGGAGGTAGTGATGGTGTTGGTAGTGATGATGGTGGTGATGGTGGAGGCAGTGATGGTGTTGGTAGTGGTGATGATGATGATGGTGGAGGTAGTGATATGTTGGTAGTGTTGATGGTGGAGGTAGTGATGGTGTTGGTAGTGATGATGGTGGTATGGTGGAGGCAGTGATGGTGTTGTTGGTAGTGATGATGGGGTGATGGTGGAGGTAGTGATGGTGTTGGTAATGATGATGGTGGTGATGGTGGAGGTAGTGATGGCGTTGGTTGTGATGATGGTGGTGATGGTGGAGGTAGTGATGGTGTTGGTAGTGATTATGGTGGTGATGGTGGAGGCAGTGATGGTGTTGTTGGTAGTGATGATGGTGGTGATGGTGGAGGTAGTGATGATGGTGTTGGTAGTGATTATGGTGGTGATGGTGTTGTTGATAGTCATGATTTTGGTGATGGTGTTGGTAGTGATGATGGTGGTGATGGTGGAGGTAGTGATGGTGTTGGTAATGATATGGTAGTGATGGTGGAGGTAGTGATGGTATTGTTGGTAGGGATGATGATGGTGATGGTGGAAGTAGTGATGGTATTGGTAACGACCATATTAAAAAAAAGGAAACTGTTCTTCTCTGAGTGTGGTCCAAATCTCCAGAAACTCAGGGTGTCTGCTTGCATAAGATATGGGAAATGTTCTCTGCTCTGGAAGCCGGGGTCCACAAGCTTCCTTGACCTAGGAGCAACTTAGGTAGGGGCTTCTTGAGAGTAGGGAAGATGCATCGTAGATTCTAAGAACAAAGCTGGGTCCAAGTCATGCCTAATTTCACTAAGCCTCACCTTACTCAATTTCAAAATGGGAATAATACTTATAATATACATTATAAGGATGAGATTCCAGTAAGATAAGAAGGATGTAGGTTGGGGTTACGGTGGCTCACACCTCTAATCCCAGCACTTTGAGAGGCTGCAGCAGGGAGGATTGCTTGAGGCCAAGAGTTCATGACCAGCCTGTGCAACATGGCAAGACCCCCATCTACAAAAAAAAAATAATAAATTAGCTGGGCCTAGGGGCACACACCTGAAGACCTAGCTACTTGAGAGGCTGAGGTGGGAGGATTGCTTGAGCCCAGGAGTTAGAGGTTGCATGAGCTATAATTGTGCCACTGCACTCCAGCCTAGAAGACAGAGTGAAACCTTGTTTCAAGAAGGAAAGAAGGAAAAAGAGAAGGATGCAACATGATGCTTAGCGCACAGTAAATGCATCAAAAGGACCCTGAGCCTCCCCAGGGTTCACTCTCCTAACCTTCTCTTGCTGACCTCATCTGCTGAAGCAGTCATGACTACAGATTTCTGCCCCCTGCTCTTGGAGAAAGGCTTAAGGGTCTCTTCCTCACTCTCTGAAGTCCCAGTACCAGTCTCTCTGTCCCCATCCCCACTCCCCGGCAGCTCCAGTGCCCTGGCTCAGTCAGACATCTGGAGGTCCTGGGTGTTGCCAGAAGAGGCTGATAGTGTGCCTATGTCTGCTGGTGGTGACTTCCCTGATCCTGAGCTGCTTTGGTCTCATTGTGACCCTGACTAAGTGTGAGTAGGGTCAGGATGGGACATGGGGAGATACTGGGGAGGGTGCACAGGAGGACCTGGGCTCAGTTTGGACTCTTGCTCATAGATGAGGAGTTGGTGAAAGAACTGAGACTGTTAAGCTTTCAGCAGATGACGTGGCGAGCAAATGGTGAGTGCTTTCACCCATTCCTTCATGCCGTTCCTATTGAGCCTTAACCCAATGCTCAGATCCAACTCCAAGATCCACCCTCATCCCCGTCTGCTGGGCACTGTGCTAGATAGCAGGGGGGTAAAATGGTAACCACGTCAGACACAGCCCCTGTCCCTGTGAGGTGTGATGCGTGTGTATGTGCCCTGACCTCCACTGTCCAATATGGTGGCCACAAGCCTCATGTGGCTGTTGAATATTTGAAATGTTGCCAGTCCAAATGGAGATGTGGTCTATGTATAAAATACACACTGGGCCAGGTACAGTGGCATCTGCCTGTAATCCCAGCACTTTTTCTTTCTTTCATTTGTAATTTTTTTTTTTTTGAGATAGAGTCTTGCTCTGTCACTAGGTTGGAGTGCAGTGCCGTGATCTCGGCTCACTGCAACCTCCGCCTCCTGTATTCAAGCGATTCTCCTGCCTCAGCCTCCAGAGTAGCTGGAACTACAGTCATGCGCCATCATGCCTGGCTAAATTTTGTATTTTTAGTAGAGACGGGGTTTTACCCTGTTGGCCAGGCTGGTCTCAAACTCCTGGCCTCAGGTGATCCACCTGCCCCAGCCTCCCAAAGTGCTGGGGTTATGGGCATGAGTCACCATGCCCCATCTAGCAAGACCATGTTCCTACAAAGAATAAAAAAAAATTAGCCAGGCATGGTGTTGTGTGCCTGTAGTCCTAGCTACTCAGGAACCTGAGGTGGGAGGATCCCTTGAGGCCAGGAGGTGGAGGTTGCAATGAACCACCATCACATCACCGCACTCCAGCCTGTGGGATGGAGCAGGACTCTGTCTAAAAAAAATAAAATAAAGGATCCAGACATCCGAGCTCATTCTACTTTGATCTCAAGCTTTTCTGAGTTTTCCCTCCACTCTTATAGGCTTTGCCAGCTCACTGCAACATACTCGCTATTTTTGCTTTCTTTTTTAGTTTTTTTTTTTTTTTTTGAGACAGAGTCTCACTCTGTTGCTCAGGCTGGAGCGCAGTGGTGTGATCTTGACTCACTGCAACTTCTGCCTCTGGGGTTCAAGCGATTCTCCTGCCTCAGCCTCCTGAGTAGCTGGGATTACAGGCATGCATCACCACACCCAGCTAATTTTTGTATTTTTATTAGAGACGGGGTTTTACCATGTTGGCCAGGCTGGTCTTGAACTCTTGATATCAAATGATCTGCCTTCCTTGGCCTCCCAAAGTGCTGGGATTACAGGCTTGAGCCACCACACCCAGCCTGCATCTTTGCTTTTAAGATAGTCCTTGGCTGGTGGGCTTCTTCCTCACTTCATGGTTATCAAATCACTTTTTTCCTTTGTTTTATTTATTTATTTATTTGAGATGGCATTTCGCTCTTGTTGCCCAGGCTGGAGTGCAATGGCGTGATCTCGGCTCACCACAACCTCCACCTCCCTGGTTCAAGTGATTCTCCTGCCTCAGCCTCCCTGGTAGCTGGGACTACAGGCGTGTTCTGGCACTCTCGGCTAAGTTTTTGTATTTTTGGTAGGGACGAGGTTTCACCATGTTAACTAGGATGATCTCAATCGCCTGACCTCGTGATCTGCCTGCCTCGGCCTCCCAAAGTTCTGGGATTACAGGCGTGAGCCACCGCGCCCGGCATTGTCTTCCTTTAAAACCCACTTACCCCAGGGTGCCCACCATCCTTACTCTTCCCCAGGTCCCAGGGATTGATCCGTCCTCTGAGCCATTCTTGGATTCTGAGCACTGTACATGTGGTTTTTGAGCTCAAGCATGACCCGCTGGAATGTGGACACAGTGGGGAGCGCAAACTTTGCTTCTCTGTGATGTGTCTGCAGTCCGTGGTGGATGGATGGGGTGGGTTCTGAGTCTCTAACCCTCAAGCCCATCCCTTCTGACAGTGACTGGCATGGCAGGGCTAGCTGGCCTGAAGCATGACATTGACCGTGTAAGAGCTGACACCAACCAGTCCCTGGTGGAACTTTGGAGCTTATTAGGTGAGTGAGACTTGGGTAATTGCCCAGGGACAGGGGCCATGGCAGAGCTGGCACATTACATTACTCCACTGAAGTGATTCTCAGTGCAGTCTATGTGAATGGTGCTACCCTGGAGTTGAGCAGTGTACAGCCTGCACAACTGTATGTGGCATACAATGTACATGGCTCAGGCTCTGGGGCCATCCTGACAGCATCCTGTCTGGTTCCCAGACTGCTCCCGAGTTACCTGTCCTGAAGGTTGGCTCCCCTTTGAGAGCAAGTGTTACTACTTCTCCCCAAGCACGAAGTCATGGGATGGAGCCCGGATGTTCTGCCAGGAAAATTACTCACACTTGGTCATCATCAATAGTTTTGCTGAGCACGTGAGTTGTTCCCACTGGATCTTTGAGAACCTTCAGGGGCAGCCTGCTTCTCTTTCAGGATGCACACATCCCTCCCTTCCCTGGGTGGCGGGAACTAGAATTACTTTTTAGTTACTAAAACTTTAGCATCAAGCTCTTCCTAAGATAGCATCTTGCAGAAGTTAAGAAGATATGCTTTGTTTTTGAGTTTGAATTCTGAGTGTGTTGATTTAACCTCTACAAGTTTCAAGGTTAATTCAATATTGTATTATCTCTAATGTGAAAATACAATAATGAATACCTGTTAGGTAGCACTTTCTATTTTTCAGCTTGTATTCCAAATGCTTTGTATCTTACATTCATGAACATAGGCAATTCTCATGACAACCTGTAAATTAGTATGTCAGTCAGAAGATGTTATTTTATGATGCATTAACAGACAGTCTCCATAGCCCAACGGAGAATGTAGATGAGGCAGCCGGGTGCGGTGGCTCACGCCTGTAATCCCAGCACTTTGGGAGGCCAAGGTGGGCGGATCATGAGGTCAGGATTTCAAGACCAGCTTGGCCAACATGGTGAAACCCCGTCTCTACTAAAAATACAAAAATTAGCTGGATGTGGTGGTGGGTCCCTGTAATCCCAGCTACTTGGGAGTGAGAGGCAGGAGAATCGTTTTGAACCCAGGAGGCGGAGGTTGCAGTGAGCCGAGATTGCACCATTGCACTCCAGCCTGAGCAGAGACTCTGTCTCAAAAAAGAGTAGATGAGACAAATCATACATCGATATTAGAGTTTCCGCTTGTTTTTGCTCACAAAGAAGTCACACATACACCCCTATCTTTTAAGGTGGTAGGGAAATAAGTCTCACCTGTGTGCAACCGGAAGGAGAACTGGACTATTCGTAAACAGCTTTACTGACTTCCTACTACAATTTAGGAAGTATCACTATTTGTACACAGCGTGTATCATCCGTACTTCACAGCTGAGGAAACCGAGGTACAGGGCGCTTCAGCAACTTGCCTGTGGTCACTTACACCTAGAGGGATTTGAGCCTGGGTAGCTGGCTTTCAGGTCCGTGGTCTTGAGCATAGGCATACCACTACAGCATGGTTTATGTCTTCTTTTCTTCTGTTTTTTAGAGATAAGGTCTCACTCTGTCACTCAAGCTGGAACGAAGTGGTATAATCATAGCTCATTGCAGCCTCAAACTCCTAGGCTCAAGCAGTTCTCTCCTCACCCTCCTGAGTAGCTAGGGCTACCAGGCACTTGTCACTGTACCCAGAAACTTATTTTTACTTTTATAGAGACAGGGCCATGCTGTGTTGCCTAGGTTCATGGTTTATGTTTTCTAATCATTTTACTTTTTTTTTTTTTTTTGAGACAGTCTCACTCTGCCACCTTGGCTCACTGCAGTCTCCTCCTCCCAGGTTCAAGTGATTCTCCTGTCTCAGCCTCCTGAGCAGCTGGGACTACAGGTGCGCACCACCACACCCAGATAATTTTTGTATCTTTAGTAGAGATGGGGTTTCACCATGTTGGCCAGGATGGTCTCGATCTCTCGACCTTGTGATCTGCCCGCCTCATCCTCCCGAAGCGCTCGGACTACAGGTGTGAGGCATCGCACCCAGGCCCATTTTACTTTTAATTTATTTATCTCATTATATTTAAAAATAAAATGTCATTATATATATTTTTCCAGACAGTATATAGTTGGGTTTGGGTTTTTAAAATCTGATCTGACATTCTCTGGCTTTTAATTGGTGTTTTCATTTATTTATTTATGTGTTTTGGGAGACGGGGTCTCACTTTGTCACCCAGGCTGGGGTGCAGTGGCACAATCTTGGCTCACTGCAGCCCCGCCTCAGCCCCCCCAACAAAGTAGCTGGGACTACAGGTGCGCGCCACCACACCCAGCTAAGTTTTAAAATTTTTTGTAGAGACGAGGTTTCTCCATGTTGCCCAGGCTGGTCTGGAACTCCTGACCTCAAATGATCCATTCGCCTCTGCCTCCCAAAATGTTGGGATTACAGGCATGAGCCACTGTACTCAGCCTAATAGGTATTTTTAGACCATGTACATTTAATATAATTACTGATTGGGTTAGATTTAGGTCTGTCATCTTATTATTTTCCTGTATGTCTCTTCTGTTTTTTATATCTCTGTTTCATAGCATTATTTGTATGAGTAGTTAAACAGGGTTTTGTTTTTTTTTTGAGACGGAGTCTTGTTTTGTCGCCTAGGCTGGAGTGCGGCTGCACGATTTTAGCTCACTGCAACCTCTGCCTCCTGGGTTCAAGCGATTCTCCGGAGTAGCTGGGATTACAGGTGTGCACCACCACGCCTGGCTAATTTTTGTATTTTCAGTAGAGACGGTTTCACCATGTTGGCCAGGCTGGTCTTCAACTCCTTACCTCAGGTGATCTGCCTGCCTCGGCCTCCCAAAGTGTTGGGATTATAGGCATGAGCCACCGTGCCTGGCCAAAACAGGGCTTTTGAAGGAATTAAATTAGATAGTGTAAATGGGGCAGGTACAAATCATATTCCCTAACTCAGTTTCACAAGAAGTACAACTACGTTTCCTTTAAATTACTCATTTTCGTTTCTCTCTTGAGTTCTCATTCTACTAGGCTGGTGGACGTTTACTCTCAGTCAATCGGGGTCCCTCATTTTACTTCCAAATGGGGGCAGCTTTTATGGGGTCAAGGTGGAGGTGCACACACATCGGGTCCTTGCTGTCTTCACTCCGAACTGGTATCTACGAGGACATCGACAGACCGAATGATCCTGGGAAAGTTACTTAACCTCTCTGTGCCTCAATTTTCTCATCTACAAAATGGGCATAATGATAATTCCTGCTTCAGTGAGTCATGATAAGGATCCAATGAGGCAATTTGTGCAAAGAAGCATAGCTCACTTTGTTTTTTTTCTGAGACGGAGTCTTGCTCTGTTGCCCAGGCTGGAGTGCAGTAGCATGATCTTGGCTCACTGAAGCTTCCACCTTCCAGGTTCAGGCAATCCTTCTGCTTCAGCCTTTCAGGTAACTGTGACTGCAGGGCAGGTACCACCACTCCCGGCTAAGTTTTGTATTTTTTTTCAGTAGAGTTGAGGCGTCACCATGTTGGCCAGGCTGCTCTCTAGCTCCTGACCTCAAGTGATCAGCCCCCCTTGACCTCCTGAAGTGGTGGGATTACAGAGGTGAGCCACCACACCCATAGCTCACGTCTGAATTCATTAATTCAACCAACATTTCCTGAGCACTTACTATGTGCTGAAGACTATTCTACATATTGAGAATCCAGCAATGACCAAGACACATGAGTTCCCTCTTCTTTTTTTTTTGAAATGGAGTTTCACTCTTGTTACCCAGGCTAGAGTGCAATGGCATGATCACTGCAACCTCTGCCTCCCAGGTTCAAGCAATTCTGCTGCCTCAGCCTCCTGAGTAGCTGGGATTACAGGCACATGGCACCACACCCAGCTGATTTTTGTATTTTTAGTAGAGATGGGGTTTCTCCATGTTGGTCAGGCTGGTCTCGAACTCTCTTGACCTCAGATGATCTGTCCGCCTCGGCCTCCTATAGTGCTGGGATTACAGGTGTGAGCCACTGCGCCCGGCCAAATTCCCTCTTCTTAAACTGCTCTGATTTTGGTTCATTGAAATGGCAGGGACTCTAAATGTTAGAGAGTCTTCTGTTTTTCTGCGACTCAGTCTTTTGGACAACTCTTCCATCACCAAAGCCTTTTGGGCCTAGAGGTCTTTTCTTGCTGTTCTTGGGCACAAGAGATCTTTCTGCTCCTTCTATCCCCTTCTGGGGTCTAAGATACCATGAGGCCTTCTAAGCCTCCATCTAACCTGATGGGTCAGGAACCCTTTCCGCTTTCTGATTTCCTGTCCCCTCCCTGGGACTTTACCCAGGAAATAGTGCCCAGGCCCCTTCTGCTTTTTAGAGTCTCTAAACCCACCTGGGGTTTTTACCATCGCCTGGTGCTTGCCGGAAATGAGATGCCGGATTCTTCTCTCTGGGACTTGTGGTCTCCACATCTATTACTTCCTTCCCATGGTGGCCTTACCTCTCCACATTTTATTTTTTTTCTCAAAGCAGAAATTTTATTGGTCACATTCTTTGAACACAATGGATATAAATACAGGATTATATATATACTTTTTTTTTACAAAAATTTCAATCACCTTAAACATGTTTAAATTCAGCTGGCCATGGTGGCTCACACCTGTAATCCCAGCACTTTGGGAGGCCGAGGCAGGTGCATCACCTGAGGTCAGGAGTTCGAGACAAGCCTGACCAACATGGTGAAACCCTGACTCTACTAAAAATATAAAAATGAGCTGGGCGTGGTGGCGAGCACCTGTAGTCCCAGCTACTTGGGAGGCTGATGCAGGAGAATCGCTTGAACCTGGGAGGCGGAGGGTGCAGTGAGCTGAGATCACACCACTGCACTCTAGCCTGCGGGGCAGAGCAAGACTCTGTCTCAAAAAAAGAAATGATTTTTTTTTAAAGTCACTAAATAACTTTGGTTCAAAGAAGAAATTGAAACTGCAAATAAATAAAAGCAGACATGAATTGGCATTGTCTACAGTAGAACATATGAAATAGATTCTAGTAAAAATTCTTAAAACACAAAGAATTCCAGGATGTAAAAAGCTGGGACGAGTGTTACTCACATCCAAACAGGAACAACAGCCAGGAAACTACAAAATCATAACTTTTCCTAAACTCATTATATAACTGAGATCATAGGGCAATCAACGTCTAAAATGGGCTGGGCGGGGTAGTTCACACCTGTAATCCCAGCACTTTGACCTCCCCATATTTTAAGGAATCTTGGTTTGGTGATAAGTTGGGTGAGTGAGTTGTGATTTGCATATGGTAAAAGGCACAGGTCTTTGGTGTATGTTCAGTGAACTTTGACAAATGCATACACCTGTGTAACTGTGAAACTAACCAATATTTGTAATCTTTCCACCACCTTAGAAAGTTTTTTCATATCCTTTTTCTAGTAATCCCTCCCTGCCCGTGACTGCAACCACTGGTCTGATTTCTTTCTTTTTTTTTTTTTCGAGCTAGAGTCTCACACTGTTGCCTGGGCTGGAGTGCAATGGCACGATCTCGGCTCACCACAACCTCCGCCTCCCAGGTTCAAGCAATTCTCCTGCCTCAGCCTCTTGTGTATCTGGGATTACAGGCACCTGCCACCACGCCTGTCTAATTTTTGTGTTTTTAGTAGAGATGGGGTTTCACTATGTTGCCCAGGATGGTCTCAGTCTCTTGACCTCGTGATCTGCCCACCTGGGCCTCCCAAAGTGCTGGTATTACAGGTGTGAGCCACCATGCCTAGGCACACTGGTCTGATTTCTTTCGCCGTAAGTTAGTTTGCCTGGAGAGGAGTTGCTTCTAACTATATTTTCTTCCCCATCATTAATCTTTGACATAAGTCCTTTCTTGTCTTCCAAAGGTCTGGGATTTTGATTTTTTTTTTTTTTTTTGAGACGGAGTTTTGCTCTTGTTGCCCAGGCTGGCATACAATGGTGAGATCTCAGCTCACTGCAATCTCCGTCTCCTGGGTTCAAGCGATTCTCCTGCCTCAGCCATCCGAGTAGCTAGGATTATAGGCATGCACCACCAAGCCCAGCTAATTTTGTATTTTTAGTAGAGACGGGGTTTCTCCCTATTGGTCAGGCTGGTCTTGAACGCCCAACCTCAGGTGATCTGCCCACCTTGGCCTCCCAAAGTGCTGGGATTACAGGCGTGAGCCACCACGCCCTGCCAGGATTTTGATTGTTTTTCGGGACAGGTTCTTGCTCTGTTGTCCAGGCTGGAGTGTGGTGCATTCATGGCTCACTGCAGCCTTGAACTCTTGGGCTTAAAGGATCCTTCCACCTCAGCCTCCTGAGTGGCTGGGACTATAGGTATGCACCATCATGTCTGACTAATTCTTTAAAATTTTTGTAGAGACGGGGTCTCAGTATGTTGCTCAGGCTAGTCTCGAACTCCTGGGCTCAAGTGAGCCTCCCTCCTTGGCTACTGGGGTTACAGGTATGAGGCAGTTTGTGAAGGATCTGGGCTTTTGAAATACCAAAGCCAGGAAACTGACTTTTCCTCTTCCTTCTTTCTTTCCCTGAAGCAACAAACTCCTGTGCTGTTGGATGCCGATTAAGGCTACAGGTGGGGCAAAAGTGCAAGAGAAACCAAAAAACATCAGTTATTATTGCTAAAAATGTCACTTACATGTTATAATGCTAAATACTAAGATATTACAGTATGAGGCCAGGCACAGCAATCCTAGCTGTAATCCTAGCTCTTTGGGAGATTAGAGCCTGCAATCCTAGTTCTTTGGGAGACTTACAGTGACCTTTGGGAGGCTGCAGTGAGCCATGATTGCACCACTGCACCCCAGCCTGGGTGACAGAGTGAGACTCCGTCTCAAAAAAAAAAATTAATCCTCACAACACTACCAGGAGGTAGCTAATGTTAACTCATTTTACAGATGAGGAAACTGAGGCACAGAGCAGTTCACAGATTGCATGAGAGAAAGTAGCACAATTATTCCCATCACACATGCTACAGTGGGAGGATGGCGCTGGTCCTGTTCTGCATGTGATGGGGATGGGGACGGGGTTCGGGAGGTGACGTTCCCAAGCCCTAAATGTGTGGGACAGGGTAGGGGGTAGGTTCTCACCCCAAGGGTCATGTAGAGGAATGGCTGGCTAAATGGAGTTTGTATTTGCAGAATTTTGTGGCCAAAGCTCACGGCTCTCCACGGGTGTACTGGCTGGGGCTGAATGACAGGGAACAAGAAGGGGACTGGAGGTGGCTGGATGGGTCTCCTGTGACATTAAGGCAAGTGCCCAGGTTTCCTGGGGTGTCTCTGCTTCCTCTGATGGCCCTGATCATGGGGAGAGAAGAAGGTGATGGAGTACATGATTGAAGGAGTCAGGAGCTGGTTCTTACCAGTAGAGCTCTACTTGCTTTTTTATTTATTTATTGAGACGGAGTCTCTCTGTTGCCCAGCCTGGAGTGCAGTGGAGGGCTGTCGGCTCACGGCAACCTCTGCCTCCTGGTTTCAAGTGATTCTCCCATCTTGGTCTCCTGAGTAGCTATTACAGGTGACCACCACAACACCTGGCTAATTTTTGTAAGATGGGATTTCACCATGTTGACCAGGCTGGTCTTGAACTCCTGACCTCAGGTGATCCATCCACCTCAGCCTCCCAAAGTGCTGAGATTACAGGCGTGAGCCACCGCGCCCAGCCTTATTTTATTTTTTTGAGACAGGGTCTCACTCTGTCACCCAGGCTGGAGTGCAGTGGTGCAATCTCGGCTCACTGTGGCCTCAACCTCCCAGGCTCAGGTAATCCTCCCACCTCAGCCTCCCAAGTAGCTGGGACCACAGTCAGGCACCACCACGCCCGGATAGTTTTTTGTACTTTTAGTAGAGTTGGGGTTTCACCATGTCGCCCAGGCTGGTTTTAAACTCCTGAGCTCAAATGATCTTCCCGCCTCGGCCTCCCAAAGTGCTGGATGACAAGCTTGAACTACTGCTCCTGGCCTCTACTAATTTTAAAGACAGAAAAATTCTTGTCCCGTTTGGTAAATTGCTGTTGCTTTAAGTCTCCTGAGTCCCTCTGCTGCCCCATGGACTTCCACGTGGCCTAACCTCTAAAGGGTTTGTCCCTGGCACAGAAGGGGCCTAGAGACCCTCATTGCTGGGTGTGTGTGCACAGGTGGCATTGCTTGTTATTTTGGTACACCACCCTCCCCTCCGACAGCATTCCCTCTTCACCATGTGCTTGGCATCCTTGCAGTCCAAGCAGACAGGCTGTCTAGAATGCCAGGCTGGGCCAGACATGACAGCACCAGGGGAATTTTTTGGTGGCAGGTTGTCTGGACCCTGAACCTTCAATATTTCCTCCATTGCAACATCTCAGCCTCTTCGAACAACTACTCAAGTGTATCAAGTTTCCAGGGCTAATGGCTGGGAGAAACAAGGGGGAGGATGAGGAAGATTGTTTTTGAGACAGAGTCTTGCTCTGTTGCCCAGACTGAAGTGCAGTGATGCGATCTTGGCTCCCTGCAACCTCCGGCTCCCAGCCTCAAATGATTCGCCCACCTGAGGCTACTGAGTAGCTGGGATTACAGGCATGAGCCACCATGCCCTGCCTTTTTTTTTTTTTTTTTTTTTTAGGCGGAGTCTCACTCTGTGGCCCAGGCTACAGTGCAGTGGTACAATCTTGGCTCACTGCAACCTCTGCCTCCTGGATTCAAGCAGTTCTCCTGCCTCAGCCTCCTGAATAGCTGGGATTACAGATGTGCACTACCATGCTCGGCTAATTTCTGTATTTTTAGTAGAGACGGAGTTTCGCCATGTTGGCCCGGCTGGTCTCAAACTCCTGGCCTCAAGTGATCTGCCCACCTCGGCCTCCCAAACTGCTAGGTTACAGGCGTGAGCCACCACACCTGGCCTGGCCAATCTTTACGTGTTTGTATAGATGGGGTTTTGCCATGTTGCCCAGGCTGGTCTTGAACTCCTGAGTTCAAGTGATCCTCCGGCCTTGGCCTCCCAAAGTGCTGGAATTACAGGTGAATCACACCAGGCCTGATGAGGAGGATTTTGATTTGCCAAAATAATGAGCAAGATCTCATGAAAAAAAAAGACACAGGGTCTCACTCTGTCATGTAGGTTGGAGTGCAATGGTGTGATCACAGCTCACTGCAGCCTCCAACTCCTGAGCTCAAGTGATCCTCCTACTTCAGCCTCCTGAGTAGCTGGGACTACAGGTGTGCACCACCACACCTGGCTAATTTTTAATTTTTTTGTAGTGATGGGGTCTCACTGTGTTGCCCAGGCCAGTCTGGTGCTTCTGGGGTCTAGTGATCCTCCCACTTCAGCCTTCCAAAGTGTTGGGATTTATTAGCATGAGCCACTGTGTCTGGCCAGGATCTCATTTTTTTAAGAAAACAAACTAGAGGATAATCTCTACAAGATCTCTCTCCCTCTCCCCCGACTTTTTTTTGTGGAGTTTTGCTCTTGTTGCCCAGGCTGGAGTGCAGTGGCATGATCTCAGTTCACTGCAACCTCTGCCTCCCAGGTTCAAACAGTTCTCCTGCCTCAGCCTCTTGAGAACTTGGGATTACAGGCACCTGCCACCACATTCAGCTGATTTTTTTGTATTTTTAGTTGAGACAGGCTTTCACTATGTTGGCTAGGCTGGTCTCGAACTCCTGACCTCAGGTGATCCACCCACCTTGGCCTCCCAAAGTGCTGGGATTACAGGTGTGAGCCACCATACCCAGCCAAAATCTCATTTTTAACTGAAGATTCCATAACTCTCTGGAGAAATGGTACAGCATGGTGAGGCATTGAGGGTGCCTGGCTTCTTCCAACATTGGGTTCTTTTTTTCTTTTGAGACAGAGTCTTGGTCTGTTGCCCAGGCTGGCGTACAGTGGAACCATCTCGGCTCACTGCAACCTCCGCCTCCCTGGTTCAAGCGATTGTCGTGCCTCAGCTTCCTGAGTAGCTGGGATTACAGGCGCCTGCCACCACACCTGGGTAATTTTTGTGTTTTTCTTAGAGACATGGTTTCACCATGTTGACCAGGCTGGTCTTGAACTCCTGACCTCAAGACATCCACCCGCCTCAGCCTCCCAAAGTGCTGGGATTACAGGTGTGAGCCACTGCACCCAGTGGAACTTTGGCTACTAAAAGCTCACAGGAATGCTTTTTCCAGAAAGTTGTTCTCAGCTGAATGGGAGCGTGCTCACCAAAGATGTTACCCAACTCTATTGGGGTCAATCACAACCAGTGACAGCCTAAGACAAGCCTGGACGCCTTATGACAAATTGGGATGACTCTGCTGCTATTCACATCCCAGTGGTCTCTGTGGGGTCAGGCTGAGGGGGTGATCTGAGTCCATGTTCCTGCTCAATTCCTTTCCCTTCTCCTTCCAGCTTCCCTCACCTTCCTCCTAAGAAAATCCTTTAATAAATTCCACACACTGCCAGGTGCGGTGGCTCACCTGTGTAATCCCAGCACTTTGGGAGGCCGAGGAGGGCGGATCACCTGAGGTCAGGAGTTCGAGACCAGCCTGACTAACATGGAGAAACTCTGTCTCTACTAAAAACACAAAAACTAGCTGGGCATGGTGGTGCATGTCTGTAATCCCAGCTGCTCTGGAGCCTGAGGCAGGAGAATCACTTGAACCTGGGAGGCAGAGGTTACAGTGGGCTGACGTCATTGCACTCCAGCCTGGGCAACAAGAGCGAAACTCCGTCTCAAAAGAAAAAAAAAACCCACTCCCGAGTCCTTGAATCAGGCTCTGCTTTAAGCAGACCCTACGTGACCTAAGACGTGACAATTCCTAGGAGGTTGGGAAGGTTGGGTTGGTAGGTTGTAAAGGAAAGAGTCCTTGGAAGACAAGACAGAAACTGACCAGATTCAGAAATTGATTCAGGGCCAGGCAGGGTGGCTCATGGCATCCGGATTGCAGGTGTAAGCCTCCGTGCCCAGCCTGATACGGGTTTTGACAAATGCCTAATGCCAGCTATTGACCATTACAGTATTATACAGAAGAGTTTCACTACCCTAAAAAATCCCCTCCCTCTGCCCACTGTTTCCTCCATCCAGCTTCTGGGAGCCAGAGGAACCCAATAACATCCAAGAGGAGGACTGCGCTAGCATGAACAAAGGTGGCACCTGGAATGATCTCTCTTGCCATAAATCTACGTATTGGATTTGCGAGCGGAAGTGCTCCTGTTGAAGCTCAGGGCTGAGGCTGGGGGTTCATATTCGAGCGTCCCTCACTCTTCGAGATGAGCATCTCTCGACCTTTCACGGATGGCCTTGCCTCTTCATGAATGGACACAGATGCGCCCCAGATAGGATCGGCACCCTGGATGCAGCAAGTTTCTAGGGATGCAAGTTAGGCTGTTTCTAGAGTGAAGACTTGGGTTTGCCCCAGTAGAGGGTGAGCTGGGAGGACACTCAGGGCTTGGGGGTGGGAGGCCTCTCCCAGTTCTAGGGTTGAAAGGATCGTCACCAAGTTCCTGATCATGACTCTTGGGAAGCGATACTAGCTCTGAGAACCCTGAGGCTGCCATTGAACCTGGATGAAACATTGTGGCACCTCTGCTGGGACTGGTCTCCCTTTTCTGCAGCCTGAAACTTCTGGATTCAGGTGATCCTCCCATCTCAGCCTCCTGAGTTAGCTGGGACTATACATACGCACTGCCATGCCTGACTAATTTTTTGTAGTGTTTGAAGAGAGGGAGTCTCACTATGTTGACCAAACTCCTGGCCTCAGCTGATCCTCCTCCTTGGGCCTCCCAGATTGTTAGGATTACAGGTGTGAGCCACTGTGCCTCGCTCAAAATTATTATTATTATTTTTATAGAGGCGAGGTCTCACTATGTTGCCCAGGCTGGTCTCGAACTCCTGGGATCAAACAATCCTTCTGCCTTGGGCTCCCAAAGTGCTGGGATTACAGGTGTGTGTCACCGCACCTGCCAATACTTTTATTTTTATTTTAACTTCCCTGTCTTTTCCTTTTTTTTTTGTTTTAACAAAAGCTTTGAAAGTGGTGACAGCAAAATTTGCCTTTGAGCTAGACCTTTGGGTCTGCCTTGCACATTAAGTGGGCTGGCCTCACATTGCCTCCACCATCATTGCAAATTACAAACCTAGCAATTACAGAACGTCCGCGGCGAAGACAGGAGAGCTTCCATACCCACCCCGTGTCCTCCTCTCCAGACACTGATTCCTTCCTCACCTTAAACAGCACAAATAACCCAGGAGCCATCAAAATTATTTTCGACAAGCAACTTTCTCAATGTCTTGGGTAAGGTTTGCACAAACTAAGTGGCAGAATCAGACCTTTGCCAGAAGACTTGGCCCATGAAACTTCTACCCTGTTTTTTTTGAGATAGGATCTCATTCTGCCGCCCGGGCTGGGGTGCAGTGGTATGACCATAGCTCACTGCAGTCTCCGCCTCCTGGTCTCCAGCAATCCTCATGCCTCAGCCTCCCATGTAGCTGAGACTGCAGGCATGCACCCTCATACCTGGCTAGCCCCGGGAACTTCTAGAAAGGCATACCAGCTGAAAAGCAAGACTTACATAGTGTGGCCAGGCCAGGCCTTAACCTGGTCAGAGCCACACAGGACAACGATGGACATATCTGCCAACATGTGCGCTTGAGCTGACCTCGGGCTGTAACATCTTTGATATTATTCACTTTACTGGCAAGGCATGGTGGCTCATGCCTGTAATCACAGCCCTTTGGGAGGCTGAGGTTGGCAGATCACCTAAAGTCAGGAGTTTGAGACCAGCCTGGCCAATATGGTGAAACCCTGTCTCTATTAAAAACACACAAGAAAAGTAGCTGGGTGGCTTGAGCCTGTAATCCCAACTATTTGGGAGGCTGGTGCAGGAGAATTGCTTGAACCCAGGAGGGGAGGTGGAGGTTGCAGTGAGCCGAGATCGTGCCACTGTATGCCAGCCTGGGTGACAGAGCGAGACTCTATCTCCAAAAAAATATTCACTTTACTTCTGTGTGAACTTCCTTGGGCTATTAGCTCTTGCAATGTTAGTGCTTCTCAAAATGCCATGGTTTTGGGTGTCCCTTGTCTACTGTGTGTTAGTTTGCTGGGGCTGCCATAACAAAAGACCATAGACTGGGTGGCTTCAGCGACAGAATGCATTTTCTCAGTTCTGGAAGCTGGATGTCTAAGATCAAGGTGTTGGCAGGATATTTCTTCTGAGGCCTCCTGTCTTGGCTTGTAGATCCTCTTCTCCCTGTGTCTTCACCTGGTTTTCCCTCTGTGTGTATCTGACTTCTCATCTCCTCCTCCTTTTTTTTTTTTTTGAGACAGGATCTTGCTCTGTTGCCCCAGCTGGAGTGCAGTGGCACAATCTCAGCTCACTGCAACTTCCACCTCCCAGGCTGAAGCCATCCTCGCTCCTCAGCCTCCCGTGTAGCTGGGATTACAGGTGCACACCACCACGTCTGGCTAATTTTTGCATTTTTTGTAGCAACGGGATTTTACCATGTTGCCCAGGCTGGTTTTGAACTCCTGGGCTCAAGCGATCTGCCCACCTTGGCCTCCCAAAGTGCTGGGATTACAGGTGTGAGCCACTGTGTTGGGCCTACAATGACCTCTTTAAAGATCCTGTCTCCAAATATAGTCATATTATGAAGTACTAGGAATTAGAATTTCAACGTATGCACTGGGGAAGGGTGGCACAATTCGGCCCATGGCATTCACAAACTGCCAGAGTGACCCCCTGCCACGTGACAACCAAACATCAATTAGAGGATTGGTATTACTCCCGGCTAGGCATACTCAACATAGTATTCCCTTTGGATAATCCCCAAATTGCATTCAAGAATGGGTAGACATTCTCTGAACCAATCAATTTATTTTATTTTATTTTTTTGAGACAGAGTCTTGCTCTGTCACCCAGGCTGGAGTGCCGCAGCGCGATCTTGGCTACTGCAACCTCTGCTTTCCAGGTTCAAGTGATTCTCCTGCCTCAGCCTCCTGAATAGCTGGGATTACAGGTGCGTGCCACCATGCCTGGCTAATTTTTGTATTTTTAGTAGAGACGGGGCTTTGCTGTATTGGCCAGGCTGGTCTTAAACCCCTGACCTCAAGTAATCCATCTGCCTCAGCCTCCCAAAGTGCTGGGATTACAGGCGTGAGCCACCACGCCTGGCCTTATTTTATTTTTTGAGACAAGGTCTCACTGTGTCGCCCAGGCTGGAGTGCAGTGTTGTTATCATAGCTCACTGCCGCCTCAAACACCTGGGCTCAAGCGATTCTCCCTCCTCAGACTCCTGTATAGATAACTAGAACTGCAGGTGTGCTCCACCACACCTGACTAAAACATTTTTTCTTTGTAGACATAGGGGTCTTGCTATGTTGCCAAGACTGGGCTTAAACTCCTGGTCTCAAACAATGCCATCCTCCTGCCTCAGCTTCCAAAGTGCAAGGATTGTGATCAATTTATTTGTCAACAATCACCCTTCATTCATAGCAGACTCTTTCCTGTTTTTTCTGAGAACAGGTGATTATAGCAAAGATACTGCAAGGGTGGGGGAGGTTGGGGCTGATTTCACTTCCTGTTTCTTTGATTTGTTTTAAATCTACTTGTTTTTTTATTTCGTTATTTTTTTTTTTATTTTTTGAGATGGACTCTCACTCTGTCACCCAGGCTGGAGTGCAGTGGTGCGATCTCAGCTCACTGTAACCTCCGCCTCCTGGGTTCAAGTGATTCTCATGCCTCAGCCTCCCGAGTAGCTGGGATTACAGGTGTGTGCCATGAAGCCCAGCTAATTGTTGTATTATTAGTAGAGACAGGTTTCCACCATGTTGGCCAGGCTGTTCTCAAACTCCTGACCTCAGGTGATCCACCCGCCTTGGCATCCCAAAGTGCTGGGATTACAGACGTGAGCCACCACACCTGGCCACATTATTTATTTTTAGGAGGTGGGTTCTCAGTATGTTTCCCAGGCTGGAGTGCAGTGGCAATTCATAGGCAGGAATGATCCCACTACTGAGTTTTGATCGACTCTGTCCTCTGTTCTCACCTCCGCCCACCCCTGCACCTGCCCCCACTCATCACTACCAAAGCCAGCTCCGGTACTGTCCGCAGCCTGCTGAGTGGGTGGGTGTGGTGTTGTAAACCGTCCATCCAGGGGACTGTTGTGGCAAGCAACTTTATCTGGGGTCAGGGGAAGTTCTCACATTTCAGAAGAGGGAACTTGAGTGTTCTCTGATACGTGTATTGAGAAATGGGGAAGCTGGGGGCTGTGGTCACATCTCTGGGTCATGCTGGGTGGGGAGCCTGGAGGAGCTGGTTCCAACCTAGCTCCTTTCCATATCACTCATGATTGTCTAATTGTGGACAGAGAGGTAAACACAAAAGAGGTCGCTTTTTACCACTTTAGGTCCAGGGGAGCAACAGGTGGATAAAAATAATAACCACGGTTTATCAAACATGTACTGCGTGGTAGATAAATGCAGTGGCTCTCATTGAATCTTCACCATGATTTTGTGAGGTCGAAATAATTATCAACTCCCACCAATCTTTTTTTTTTTTTTTAGACAGAGTCTCACTCTGTTGCCCAGGCTGGAGTGCAGTGGTGTGATGTCAGCTCACTGGAACCTCTGCCTCCTGGGTTCAAGTGATTCTCCTGCCTCAGCCTCCCAAGTAACTGGGATTATAGGAGCACCATATTGTATTTTTAGTATAGATGGGGTTTCACCATGTTGGCCAGGCTGATCTTGAGCTCCTGAGCTCAGGCAATACCTGCCTTAGCCTCCCAAAGTGCTGGGATTACAGGTGTGAGCCACTGTGCCCAGACCCATTTCCTTTTTCTTTCTTTTCTTTCTTTCTTTCTTTTTTTTTGAAAGACAAGGTCTCGCTCTGTCACCCAGGCTGGAGTGCAGTGGTGCAATCATAGCTCACTTAAAATCTCTCATTGGGTACAATGGCTCATGTCTGTAACCTCAGCACTTTGGGAGCCCGTGGTGGGTGGATCACTTGAGGTCAAGAGTTGAAGACCAGCCTGGCCAACATGGTGAAACCCTGTCTCCACTAAAAATACAAAAATTAGCTGGATGTGGTGGCATGCACCTGTAGTCCGAGCTATTGGGAGGCTGAGGCAGGAGAATAATTTGAACCCAGTAGCCAGAGGTTGCAGTGAGCCTAGATCACACCACTGCACTCCAGTGTGGGTGACAGAGAGAGACTGTCAAAAAAAAAAAAAAAAAAAAGAAGTTAGCTTGTATCAGCAAGGAAGCAAAGGCAGTAGGAAGTCAATGGTTTGAGGGAATGAATGAGTTCAAAGAGCAAGTTTATGGTCAAGTGCGGTGGCTCATGCCTGTAATCCCAGCACTTTGTAATCCCACCTGGAATTCTCCCAGGTGGGAGAATAATTTGAGCTCAGGAGTTTGAGGCTGTAGTGAGCTATGATTATGCCACTACATTCCAGCCTGGGTAACAGAGTGAAACCCTGTTTTAAAAAAAGAGTAAGTTTAGAATGAGTCAGACTAAGAACTTGAGGAAAAGGACCTCTTCATTTACAAAAAGTAAAGGAAACATTTGCAGTGGTCATGATTTGGGTTTCTAGGGACAAGCATTGACTGAACACACCATAGTGAAGGGAGACGCAATTTACCACACATTTATTGAGAGCCTATTACACAGAACAAACACTGCAGGAAGTAAAGGTTGTTTATTTCATCTCCAAGGTTGATATGTTTCATGAGTTCCCTTGTCCTAAGCTTCATTCTTCATAATGCCAAAGAGATCCATGGGTATGATTTTCTATATTGAGTTGAATGTTATAGTTTTAATATTTTTTCTTCACTTGTCCTGGAAAAACATCCCCCCATAAAAGAGGTTTAGATTAAAGGCATATGTAATAATATAATAAAGCAAACAAACGAAATCAACAACATGGAGAAAGAGCAGGAGTGCTTTAAACCCAGCTTGAACCAGCAGGCAAGGATGGCATGATCTCCTAGCATTTAAAAATACTAGGGCAAATGTGGTCTTCTTTGGCTTAGAGTGGGAAGACTTATCAAAAATTCAGCAAGAAGAATTCTTCTTTTTGTTAAGTTTTCAGACATAACATCTGACTCTGGAATTTTAGCCCCCGGATGTTTTTTGTCTATGAAGAAAGATTAGAGTCTTGTTGGCTTTGTTCCTCTTTGAATGCCCATTGTCTAACATAGTGCCTGACACACTGTAGAACTCAACAATTATTGTCTTTGCACCCCACAACTTACAGCTTGGTTTAACAGCCCCAAACTCCATAGAGGAACCAACATCTCCTGTAGAAGCCTATGAGGTTAGTGGTTCCTAGCCTAGTTATAGGAGTTTTTGTGTGTAAGAAGTTCAAAGTTATGTCTTCCTTCCTGGTATTTATGGTTCATTCATAGAATTTCCCATCCAGATGCAACTTACAAGTCAAGCATGACTTTTCCTCTAGGCAGCACTGCCTGGAGATATAACTGATCTTCCAACTTAATCAAGTTTCTTGGGAACAGAGCTAGAAAGTTAACCTAAGGTCAAATTTGTCTGTAGAGAAAGAGTTTCTATATTAGCTTTTTACTCAAACTTTGTGCCTAAAAAGTAAAAGCATAAGATATTTTTCTGTAGATATGGGGTCTTACATTGTCTCAAACTCCTGACCTTGGGCTGGGGGCAGTGGTTCACACCTATAATCTCAGCACTTTGGGAGGCCGAGGTGGGTGGATCGCTTGAGGTTGGGAGTTAGAGACCAGCCTGACCAACATGGAGAAACACTGTCTCTACTAAAAATACAAAAATTAGCTGAGTGTGGTGGCACATGCCTGTAATCCCAGCTTCTCAGGAGGCTGAGGCAGGAGAATTGCTTGAACCCGGGAGGTGGAGGTTGTGGTTAGCCGAGATTGCACCATTGCACTCTAGCCTGGGTAACAAGAGTGAAACTCCACCTCAAAACAAAACAAAACAAAACGAAAAACTCCTGACCTCAAGTGATCCTCCTACTTTGGTCTCCCACAAAGTGCTAGGATTACAGGCATGAGCCACCATGCTTGGCCAAAGCTAATGTATTTCTTAAAGAGACATTAATAGGAAGGATAACATGGGGAGAAATGCCAGATAAAATATGCACCTAAAGTAAATAAATAAATTTTAAAAAAGAAAAAAGATACGTATGTGTGTATATATATATATATATATATATATATATATATATATATATATACTCGCATATATATATATATATATATATATTTTTTTTTTTTTCTTTGAGACAGGGCTTTGCTCTGTCATCCAGGCTGGAGTGTAGTGGCATAATCTTGACTCATTGCAACTTCTGCCTCCTGGGCTCAAGCAATCCTCTTGCCTCAGGCTCCCAAATAGCTGAAACTACAGGCATGCACCACCACACCTGGTTAATTCTTTAACATTTTTGTAGAGACAGGGTCTCACTATATTGCCCAGGTTGTATTCAGTATTTCCCTTCCAAAGATACACTCATATTATCCAATTTCCGAAATGTTAAGTGATGAAAACGCTTTCCTTATTTTATTGTGGAGAACCAGTAACTGGAATGCCGGCAGCTTTGGGAATTATTCTGGATTTTCTGGGAAACTTTTCACAGGTCACAGTCAACAGTCTGTACCTATAATAATTTTACTCTTGTTGAGAATAATTAACCATTTTTTTTTTGAGACAGAGTCTCGCTGTGTCGCCCAGGCTGGAGTGCAGTAGCACAATCTCGGCTCATTGCAACCTCCGCCTCCCAGGTTCAAGCGATTCTCCTGCCTCAGTCTCCTGAGTAGCTGGGATTACAGGCGCCTGCCACCATGCACATCTAATTTGTGTATTTTTAGTACAGATGGTGTTTTGCCATGATGGCCACGCTGGTCTCAAATTCCTGACCTCAGGTGATCAACCTGCCTCAGCCTCCCAAAGTGCTGCGATTACAGGTGTGAGCCACTGAGCCTGGCCATATTAATAAAATTTTTTGGGGGGTCACCTAACATGCCCTAAAACTTTTCCTGGTCCCATTTTCCTTTTGGTGTTGAAAAGATTTAGAATTAATTCACCTCCTTACCTCTAATAGGAATAGATGCTTCTTCAGTGACCTCAATATTTCCACTGCCGAGGAAAATAACATATTATCTCAAGAAATGTTAAAGATGATTTATCAAAAATTTCTCCACTTAGCTTAAGGTAAAAACATATATATATATATATATATATATATAATTTTTTTTTTTTAGATGGAGTTTTGCTCTTGTCACCTAGGCTGGTGTGCATTGGCGTGACCTTGGCTCACTACAACCTTTGCCTCCCGGGTTCAAGTGATTCTCCTGCCACAGCCTCCCAAGTAACTGAGATTACAGGCACCCGCCACCACACCCAGCTAATTTTTCTATTTTTAGTAGAGACGGGGTTTTGCCATGTTGGCCAGGCTGGTCTGGAACTCCTGACCTCAGGAGATCCACCCGCCTCAGCTTCCCAAAGTGCTGGGATTATAGGTGTGAGCCACCGCACCTGACATAAAAATGTATTCTAAGACCTTTTGGTGAGCGGATATGGGGGCTGTGCACATGAAAGGCATGAAAACAAATGAGATAGGAAGAGATTTTGTGGATTTAGGGCTTAGGAGCCCATCTTGCTCACCCAGAAATAGATCTTTTCATTTTATTTATTTATTTAAGAAAAAAGAGATGGAACCCGGCGAGGTGGCTCATGCCTGTAATCCCAGCACTTTGGGAGGCCAAGGTGGGCAGATCATTTGAAGTCAGGAGTTTGAGACAGCTGGGCAACATGGTGAAACCCCATCTCTACTAAAAACACAAAAAAATTAGCGAGATGTGGTGGCAGGCACTTGTAATCCCAGCTAATGGGGAGGCTGAGGCAGGAGAATCGCTTGAACCCAGGAGGTGCAGGTTGCAGTGAGCCGAGATTGTGCCACTGTACTCCAGGCTGGGTGATAGAGTGAGAGTCCATCTCAAAAAAGAAAAGTAAAAGAAAAGACAGGGTCTCACTATGTTGCCCAGGCTGGTCTTAAACTACTGGACTCCAGTGATCCTCCTGCCTCGGCCTCCCAAAGTGTTGGGATTACAGGTGTGAGCCACCATGCCCAGCCTCTTTTTAGATGTCTGTTCTGTCATTTATTCAAAAAGCCAAATACGGAACAAATATGGAAGCGTAATGTCACATAGTGCTGAAAGCTCATTCTATGGTGCACTGAGCCTGACTTAGTGCAATGGAAGAAGAGAACACCAGCAATCAGATTCCAGAAGTATCATCTTTCTAACAGGGCCATTTCAGCCCACAGAAAGGTCCTATGATTCCCTGCACTCCTCCTCTGTAATTATGCAGAGCAGCTGGGGTAGAATCCCTCCCCTGGAGCCTTTTCCATGATGCACCCGAACTCTGTGGGGCTCACATCCACATCTCTGTGGACAGTGGGGATTTGGGGGAAGATGTTCACTCTGCTATGCCTATGCTTGTAAATTTCCCCCAATGGGAGTCTATGTTAGATTGCATTGGTTCTGGTGATATATTTTACCCATACATCTTTGCACAATGAGAGTGCATACAAAAACCAGCTCACGTGCTGTTAGTGAGCAGCGATGGGTCACTGAGGAACAATATAACAAGAATGAGGAACTCGCCAGGTTATCAGGAATAGGACTCTTCCTCATACCCTCCAGCAAGGGGAGTTTGTACTAAGAATAGCTCCTCAAAGCTACCCTATGTTTCCCAGGCTGGTGTCAAACTCCTGGGCTCAAGCAATCCTCCCATCTCAGCCTCCCAAGTAGCTGGGGGTGCAGGCATGCACTGCCACACCTGGCTTCCTTTTTTTTTTTTTAAATTTGAGATGGAGTCTCGAACTCTCGCCCAGGCTGGAGTGCAGTGGTGCGATCTCGGCTCATTGCATCCTCCGGCTCCTGGGTTTAAGTGATTCTCCTGCCTCGGCCTCCCAAGAGCTGGGATTACAGGCACCCACCACCATGCCCAGCTAATTTTTCATATTTTTAGTAGAGAGGGGTTTCAGCTTGTTAGGCAGGATGGTCTCAATCTCCTGAATTTGTAACCCACCCACCTCAGCCTCCCAAAGTACTTGGATTACAGGCATGAGCCGCTGCACCCAGTGCCTCCCTTTTTTTTTGAGATGGAGTTTCACTCTTGTTGCCCAGGCTGGAGTGCAATGGCACGATCTTGGCTCACTGCAACCTCCACCTCCAGGGTTCAAGGGATTCTCCTGTCTCAGCCTCCCAAGCAGCTGGATTACAGGCGCCCACCACCAAAACTGGCTAATTTTTTTGTATTTTTAGTAGAGAAGGGGTTTCACCATGTTGGTCAGGCTGGTCTTGAACTCTTGAACTCAGATGATCCGCTTGCCTTGGCCTCCCAAAGTGCTGGGAATACAGGCAGGAGCCACTGCACCCAGCTAATGCTGGTCTTAATACCTAAGTGATGGGTTGATAGGTGCAGCAAACCACCATGGTACACGTTTACCTATGTAACAAACCTGCACGTCCTGCACATGTAACCTCAGAACTTAAAAAAAACAAACAAAAAGCTCCCCAAAACTAGAGGGGGTTTGCAGTGTCAAGAGAGGAGTATGTAAAACAGAACAATTCACATGTTCACTTACCTCACTGGGTTTTGAGTCAGGACCCACTTTGCTGGAAAGTGTGTGTGTCTCAGACTCAGATCTTGATTTGACCATCTCTCTAAACCACTTTTGATATTGTTTCTGGACCTGGAACATGAAAGGAAATCCCTGGATGGCTTTTGCTAACATTAGTGAAGGGCAGAAAAGTCAGTGAGGCAGGAAGAGGATAGAGACGCATTATTATGTATTTCTTTTCACAAAATGTGGTCTATTCATACAATTGAATATTATTCAGTCTTACAAAGGAAGGAGATTCTGACACATATTACCACACGGATGAACCTTTAGCACATCAGGCTGAGTGGTCACGAAATAAGCTGGTCACGAAAAAGCAAATACTGTATGGTTCTATTTATATGAGGTCCCTAAATGTTGGAAATACATGCTCGGTGCCACAAAGAAAAATTGTTCCTGGGACAAAGGATCTCTCAGCAAAGCAATTATTTTTAGTTCCTGCAGAAAGGATACTCCCACCAGCAATCTTGCCATGAGAGTACAACAAACAAAGGAAAGCAGACAAATCTATTTCTTACGCATTTGGGGTTGTCCTTACTGCTGTGTCTGATCTCTGTTGGCTGGGGCCAGACCTTACAATCTAAACTAAAACCTGATTGGCTAATAACTTGACACTTTTCTAAACAGGTACAAGCAATGGAGAGCAAAAAAGGGAAGTCCAAATAAGGAAGGGGCATAGGCTGCAAGCTGGGACATGCCTGTGAGCACGTTCAGCACAGATATTTTGGTTAAAGTACAAGGACATAGAATGTACCTGTGAGCATGTCTAACAGCTACAGAGGATAGCGCTTCCAACAAAAAGCAAGATGGCCTTTAAAGAAAGTGTTTAAAACAAACCATTATTTCTAACACAAATTTTTCTTAAACAAGAAACTTTGAAGAGGAACTTTTCTATTTCCCACACGAAAGTAGTCAAATTCATACAGACATACAGTAGAATAGTGGTTTCCAGGGCCTGGGAGGAGGAGGGTGGTTAGTTAGCGTTTCATGGGGATGGAGTTTCAGTTTGGGAACATGAAAGTTCTGGAGATGGATGTTGACAGTGGTTGCATGACGAGGTGAATGCAATGCTGCTGAACTGTTGGTACATTTAAAAATAATTAAAAAGGTAAATTTTATATTATATATATTTTGCCACAATAAAAATTTTTCCATTACAGGGTATATAATTGTTGTAGAAAATTTATAGTTGGGCATGGTGGCTCACACCTGCAATCTTAGCACTGTGGGAGGCTGAGGTGGGTGGATCACTTGAGGTCAGGAGTTCTAGACCGGCATGGCCAACATGGTGAAATCCCGTCTCTACTAAAAATACAAAAATTAGCCAGTCATGGTGGCACACGTCTATAATCCCAGCTACTCCAGAGGCTGATGCAGGAGAATTGCTTGAACCTGGGAGGCAGAGTTTGCAGTGAGCAGAGATCTCGCCACTGCACTCCAGCCTGGAAGAGAGAGTGAGACTCTGTCTCAAAAAAAAAAAAAAAAAAAAATTTATAAGATTTGCATACACAAAAGGAAGAAAATTGAAGTTACAGAGAATTCCTCAATCTAGTGAAAATCACCAATAATATTTTGGTAGCATCCTTCCATGTATCTTGGTTTTGGGTACCTCAGAAGCAGACTCTGCAACAAGGGTTGAAGTGTAAAGAGTTTATTTGAGGGGTGATCCCAAAAAGCACCAGTAGGGCCGTGAGGATGCAGGACAGGGAAGAGAAGGCAGCTAGTAAAGGGTGCATAATTAAGGATGTTTCCACTGTGGGCATCCGCGGCTCAGCCCCATTTAGGAGCTCTGCAGTATAGCATGGAACTACCTCAGAGTCAACTCGCCTGAGGGAGGAGGGAGCTGGGGTATTTATCCACCAGCTCTTATCAGTAAAGGTTTGATGGTCACTCTCAAGGGCCATTATTCTTGGGTGTCACCAGTTTGCCCTGTGCGTGGGCCAGGCATATCCTGTGGGCAGTAACAAGCCCTCAGGCACAGTCATGGGTGTTTGCAATAAGCAGCTCCAGGCATGTAGAGATGAGGGCCAAAGGGATATGAGAGGGCCATAGACAGCATCTGCCATACCATGATACCCCAACCTTGGTGCTATTGACATCTTGGGTTGGATCACGTTTTGCTGGAGAGGGCTGTCCTGTGTGCATTGTTTAGGATGTTTAGCAGCATTCCTGACCTCCACCCACAAGATGGCAGTAGTACCCCCAACCCCAGTTATGACAATCAAACATTTCCCCTGACATTGCTAACTATCCCTTGGTGGGAACACAATTGCTCCTGATAAGGACCACTCTGGGCTGAGTGCAGTGGCTCACACCTGTAATCCCAGCACTTTGTGAGGCTGAGGCGAGTGGATCATGAGGTCAGGAGATCGAGACCATCCTGGCTAACACGGTGAAACCCTGTCTATACTAAAATACAAAAAATTAGCCGGCCATGGTGGTGTGCGCCTGTAGTCCCAGCTACTCGGGAGGCTGAAGTGGGAGAATTGCTTGAACCTGGGAGGTGGAGGTTGCAGTGAGCCGAGATCACCCTGCCACTATACTTTAGCCTGGGCCACAGAGTGAGGCTCCTTCTCAAAAAACAAAACAAAGAAACCATTTGGATATGCCATAAACATCTATACCTACACAAAAATAAATACATAGCAATAACCAACAATGAGTGCTTATACCCATTATATAAACACAATGAAACTCTCCTGAGTAATGTTTTTTATTTTTATTTTTGAGATGGAGTCTTGCTCTGTCGCCCAGGCTGGAGTCCAAAGGCATGGTCTCAGCTCACCGCAACCTCTGCCTCCTGGGGTCAAGTGATTCTCCAGCCTCAGCCTCCCAAGTAGCTGGGATTACAGGTGCCTGCAGCCATGCTTGGCTAATTTTTATATTTTTTAGTAGAGACGGGGTTTCACCATGTTGGCCAGGCTGGTCTTGAACACCTGACCTCAGGTGATCCGCCTGCCTCGGCCTCCCAAAGTTCTGGGATTACAGATGTGAGCCACCATGTCCAGGGTCAGGTTCAATTCTAGAGCCAGCGTGCAGTCCAAATGATCCCCAACCACCCCTTAGTAAGGGAATATCTTGAAGGACACACTCCTGTTCAGCCGCAGACAAAGTGGTTTGGATTTAGTAGCCATGTGAACTAAAACCATATATATCTTTAAAAGCTGGATGCTGATATGCCTCAAAAACTGAGATAAACTGCAAGAAGAGTACATATAAGTCCGTTCGGTATGCTCATTCAGATGTGTACATGTACTGAGAAGAGCTGCCCACGGTTTTCTTTGGCTATGCAGGTGAGCTACAGTTGTTTGTAATGAAATAGAGGAATGGATGAATAGAAGGTTCAATATGTAATAGAGCAAATATTGCCCAAGGTTAGTGACAGCATCTAGGTGATTGGTGTATATGTGCTCACTGTATAATTCTTTAAACTCTTTTGGATGTTTGAAAGAGTTCATAGTTAATGTTGGAAAAATTGGCTTATTATGAAATTTCATGGCAGAACTTAAAACATATTAATATGGAGACTACACCAGCACATGGAAATGTGCTTAAGAATTTGACCAGATGTGGTGGCTCGTGCCTGTAATCCCAGCACTTTGGGAGGCTGAGTTTCAGTTTGGGAATGAGGTCAGGAGTTTGAGACCAGCCTGACCAACATGATGAAACCTGATCTCTACTAAAAAAACAAAACAAAACAAAAATTAGCTGGGCATGGTGGCAGGCACCTGTAATCCCAGCTACTTTGGAGGCTGAGGCAGGAGAACTGCTTGAACCCAGGAGGTTGGAGGTTTTGGTGAGCCAAGATCGTTCCACTGCACTTCAGCCTGGGTGACAGAGCAAGACTCCATCTTAAAAAAAAAAAAAAAGAATTCCTGTTGTGGTCAGGTGCAGTGGGTGGCTCATGCCTGTAATACCAATATTTTGGGAGGCCAAGGAGGGAGGATTCCATTTGAGCCCAGGAGCTGGAGACCAGCCTGGGCAATGTAGTGAGATCCTTGTCTTAAATTGATTGACTGATTGATTGATCGAGATAGAGTCTCGCTCTGTCACCCAAACTGGAGTGCAGTGGTGTGATCTTGGCTCACTGCAACCTCCACCTCCTGGGTTCAAGCAATTCTCCTGCCTCAGCTTCCCGAGTAGCTGGGACTACAGGTTTGTGCCATCACACAAAGCTAATTTTTGTATTTTTAGTAGAGACGGGGTTTTACCATGTTGGCCAGGCTGGTTTCAAACTCCTGACCTCAGGTGATCCGCCCGCCTCAGTCTCCCACAGTGCTGGGATTACAGATGTGAGTCAGCACATCCAGCCTTGAATTTAATAATAATAATAAAAATAATGTTGATGAAAAACACTCTGCCAGTGATGCTGTGAACCGAGTGGAGATGAGTTCTGCCTCCTGCCTCAGCCTCCTGAAGTGCTGGGATTATGGGCATGAGTCACTGTGCCTGGCCCCAGTTTCTCTTTAACAAGGCAGTTAACCTGCAGCACAGTGAAGTTCAAGATCCCATCATGCCCACTGCTGTTCCATGGTTTGAGATGTCAGTTGCAAAAACTGCAATAGCAGATGGAACAGATCTATGAGTTTGCCTTTGAGGACACCCAGTGTTACAAAGAAGGCTGTGTGATCCTGGAATGTGACCTAGTTCGGGACAGTGAGGGCTTCAAGGGGCATGTATCATCTGATAAGTCTTGAAGAAAAAGAGATAAGTCAGCCCAGCATGGTGGCTCACCCCTGTAATCCCAGCCATACAATTAGTGTTGACTAAACAATTTTTTTTTATTTGAGAGGGAGTCTTGCTCTGCCACC
Source organism: Callithrix jacchus (assembly GCF_049354715.1). NCBI lineage: Eukaryota > Metazoa > Chordata > Mammalia > Primates > Cebidae > Callithrix > Callithrix jacchus. The sequence goes on from NC_133523.1 coordinate 13,399,150, forward strand.
CAGGCTGGAGTGCAGTGGTGTGATCTCGGCTCACTGCAACCTCCGCCGTCCAGGTTCAAGGGATTCTCCTGCCTCAGCCTCTCGAGTAGTTGGGATTACAGGTGCCTCCACCACACCCAGGTAATTTTTTTTTGTATTTTTTAGTAGAGATGGGGTTTCACCATGTTGGCCAGGCTGGTCTTGAACTCCTGACCTCAAGAGATCTGCCTGCCTCAGCCTCCCAAAGTGCTGGGATTACAGGTGTGAGCCACTGTGCTGAGCCTAAACCACTGAGATTGTTGAGGTTGTTTGTTACACAGCATTAGCTATTACAAGCGGGAAAACTGAGAAAAAGCCATGATTTTTTTGGACATAGCAATTATTTTTATTCTGAAATGTGTTAACAAATGATGTATCTTATGGCCAGTAGCAATTTTTTTTTTGAGACAGTCTAGTTCTGTCGCCAGGCTGGAGTGAAGTGGCATGATCTCGGCTCACCTCAACCTTCGCCTCCCAGGTTCAAGTCATTCTCCTGCCTCAACCTCCCGAGTAGCTGGGATTACAGGCACGTGTTGCCATGCCCAGCTAATTTTTGTATTTTTAGTAGACACAGGATTTCACCATGTTGGCCAAGATTATCTCGTTCTCCTGACCTCATGATCCACCCACTTCGGCCTCCCAAAGTGTTGGGATTACAGGCGTGAGCCACTGTGCCCAGCCAACATTTTTAAAGTAGAGAAAATAGAGGGAGCGTTTATACATGGATTATAATCTCATATGGAGAACATTGACTTAAAATCCTCATTTATACTCCACTTCCAACATTTTCTCAAGTTTTAAATGACAAAGAAAGGGGTCAGTGTTTACCTGCTGGCTGAGGAGGCAGTAGACCAAGAAGATGAAGAAGCCCTGCAGGCTGTTGATGATGGTGAAGAGGTAGGCCATGACCCGGGCAGCTGGACCCACCTGTAGGAAACCCAGACACCATGTGCAGCCCAGGATGAAGAGCTGAGCTGTTGCTTTGAAAGTCAGCATCCTGGGAGGAGGAAGTCAGAGATTAGGATGTCAAAAAACGAATAATGGGCATGAAACCCCCTCTGGTTAGCTGGCCAGGCTGGTCTCAAACTCCTGACCTCAGGTGATCCACCTGCCTCTGCCTCCCAAAGTGCTGGGATTACGGGTGTGAGCCACTGTACCCGGCCTAAAGCAATGAGATTTTTGAGGTTGTTTGTTACACAGCATTAGCTGACTATTACAAGCAGGAAAACTGGGAAAAAGGCAGTGAGAACTCTGGAGCTAAGCTACCTAGGTTTAAATGGAAGCCAATACTGGCTACCTGTGTGACCCTGGGAAAGTCGCTTTACCTTCTTGCAACTCAGCTCCCTCATCTTATTTTTATTTTATTTTATTTTTGAGATGGAGTCTCGCTCTGCTGCCCAGGCTGGAGTGCAATGGTATAATCTCAACTCACTGCAACCTCTGCCTCCAGGGTTCAAGTGATTCTCCTGCCTCAGCTTCCCGAGCAGCTGGGACTATAGGCATGTGCCACCATGCCTGGCTAATTTTTGTATTTTTAGTGGAGATGGGATTTCACCATGTTGACCAGGCTGGTCTCGAACTCCTGACCTCAAGAGATCTATCCACCTCGGCCTCCCAGAATATTGGAATTACAGGATGAGCCATTGCACCTGGCCTCAGTTCCCTTATATTAATAATTGTCCTATTTCATGGGGTTGCTATAAAGATTGCATGAGACTTTAACATGGGAAAGTATGTAAGACAATGTATGGTACAAAATTAGTGCCACACATACATAAGGCATTCTAAAACCTGAGTGCTTTTTATCTCTCATTCTTATCATTTATGGATGAGGTCTGTCACCCAGGCTGGAGTGCAGTGGCGTGATCTCAGCTCACCCCAACCTCTACCTTGCTGGGTTCAAGTAATTCTCCTTGATAATTATAAAAATCTCCAAGTAATACTCAGCCTCTGGAGTAGCTGGGATTACAGATGCGTGCCACCATGTCTGACTCATTTTTGTATTTTTATTAGAAATGGGGTTTCACCATGTTGGTCAAGCTGGTCTTGAACTCCTGACCTTGTGATATACCCGCCTCAGCCTCCCAAAGTGCTGGGATTACAGGTGTCAGCCAGCACACCCGACCAAGGTACAGTTTGTATATTGTAATCCTGCTGTGCATGTGTCTGTCTGTTCTACTTAAAGTGCACAGAGAAAGCTCTGGGAAAATGTCATAGATATCATATCTCACACATCAAATAGCCTGTGAATTCTGGCTTCCTGGGAAGTGGAAGTAGCAGGAAAAGGGACAGTTAGCCACTTTCACTTTTTACTTTATACATTGCAGAAAACTATGAAAAGAATTTAACAAACTTATTGTTATGACTAAAATGAAAACAAATTATGTGCGCAAATTAAAATGGATGGTGCAACATAAAAATACTCACACCTCGAGATATTTTGAAGTGGTATTATACAAAATATATTTTAATCTGGATCCTTGTTGACCTATGACACACAATTGGAGATATACATTTAAACTGGTATGTGTACAGAGAGCATAATTTGTAATTTAAGCATGTGATTTAATATAGCTAGATTGATCTCTACTGGCTGGGGTGGACACAGCTTTGTGACATTACAAGATTAATTTTTAGGGTTTCTATAGAATTTAAGCTTTTTAGTAACTGTCGGATTAGCAACTCTGAATTGGTTGTTTTTGACAAAAAAACGTACTCCTGTTTGCATCTTGTGTTGTGTAGCAGAAATGAACGTTTTCCTCCATTTTCATCTTCCTTTTGGTGTTAGATCTCTTCCTCTCTGAGTTTTTACGAATGAGGCAATTTATTAACCCAGCATGGTTTGTTCTAATGCTTCTTGTTGGCAGCTGCCACCTGTCCGGCGATTCTGTCCAGATCTCTCTGTCCCTGAGATGTCAGTTTGCGGCCCCCATCTTGGTCCTTTTCCACCATTTTCAGTCCCTCCAGGGCTTGGAGGACCCGGCGGGCCACCCTCTTGGAGCCTCAGCTGAAGTGGCTGGGCATGACGCCATTTCTCTAACGTACCCCATAGATGTTGGTCATGGAGCCAACCCCAGCGCCACCCCAGAGGTACAGGTGCCATGCTGTGGCAGCAGCTCGCGTGTAGAACCAGTTCTCATTGTAGGTAGCAAGTTCTTTGTGCTTGGCCAGCTTGGCGGTGTCCACCCATTCAGGGACTTTCAGCTTCCCGGACTTTTTGAGAAAGGCTGCTAGAGCTCTGAGAACTCCTGCTGCTTCACGTCTTTTACAGTAACTCCAGGCATTGTGTGGCCTCCCTGCTGCCAGCCAGGGAAAAGGGCCTCTCTGAGTTTTAAAACAAGGCACATGGTCACTTGGTTAGAGACTACCTTTCCCAGCTTCCCTTGCAGCTGGGTGTGACCATGTGACCAAGATCAGCCAATGGGATATGAGCAAATGTAGCATGTGCAGCTTCTATATTACCTCCTTCCCATGGATGGGATATTGACCAGGACAATATCCTTCTAGAGGATGGTGGAGCAACAAAGTAGAAAGAACCTGAGACCACGGATCACTGTGTGGAGCAGAGATTCTTTATTAGCCCTGTACTGCCCACTTCTGGGTTGCAACATGCGAGTGAAATAAACTTGTATTTTATTCCTTATTTTTTTGAGATCTTTTTTATCACAGCAATTTAGCTTGTAGTCTAGCTAATACATGTTCTCATTAATTGTGACAGTGGAAGATTACGGTGGTCTTGCTAGTCCTGGGAGCATGGCTTTTGAGTGTATGTGTGTGTGGATATGCAGGAGGGATTGGTAGAAAGGGATTAGGAAGTACCATTTGCCACATCCTACCTTGTGTTCTGGATGGTTGACACTTCACTGTTGAGGGAGGAAAGTTTTCTTTTCAAAATCCAAAACACCAAGAGAAAAAATACTAAATTCACCTGCAGGAGCAACAGAAACAAGGCAAAATGCAAGTGAAAATAATGTATGATGTCCACTTTAAACTGCACGCAAGAGTCCTACCTCCCTGTACATGGGATTGAAGTGGTAGCAGGTGCAAAATCAAACCACACAACGGTGGAAATGCAAGCCCCTTGTACCCAGAACTTCTCTTGGTTCTCCTTCGTTTGGGAACATCAAAGGCACATACTCACAGAGAAAATGGCACAGACTGGGCCAAGGAAACCCCAGATGAATCCCTGGTCCAGGTGGAGCCAGCACCTATGAACAATGGGAAAAGAGACACAAAGAGAGATCAGAGAAAGTGCATGACACGAACACAAAGAGACTCTTTTCCTACCAGAGAATTGTTTCCAATTTGTCCCAAAAGTCAGCTGATGACAATCAACTTTTTTTTTTTTTTTTTGGGACAGGGTCTTGCTCTGTTGCCCAGGCTGGTGTGTAGTGGCTCAATCTCGGCTCACTGCAACCTCTGCCTCCTGGGATCAAGTGATTCTCCTGCCTCAATCTCCTGAGTCGCTGGGATTACAGATGTGCACCGCAACACCTGGCTAATTTTTGTATTTTTAGTAGAGATCAGGTTTTGCCATGTTAGGCAGGCTGGTCTTAAACTCCAGACCTCACTGTGATCTGCCCCCCTTGGCCTCCCAAAGTGCTTGCATTACAGGCATGAGCCACCGTGCCCGGCCAACAATCAGCACTGATTACACATTTTGACTGCAACTTTGATCCATACATCATGCATTACCGTCCTGTTAAGCATTTTACGAGCACAGTCCTTTTGAATTTTCACACTAGCACTGTGAGGTTGGGACAATGAGGACAACTATTATTCTAATCTCACTAATGAGGGGAATGAGACTTGAGAGCTCAAATTGCAGGAAGAATAAAGCTGGGACCTAACTCTCATGATCCGAGAGATTAAAATAGACACTCCTATATCCACTAAGATAAATTCTAAGGTTAAGGAAACCAAATTACAGGTGGGTCAAGGATTCGGGACACACTGAACCCTTGTGGCTGGCACAGCAAATTTTCTTTTCTTCCTTCCCTCCCTCCCTCCCTCCTTCTTCCTTCCTTCCCTCCTTCCTTCCTTTCTCTCTTCTTCCTTTTCCCAAGTTTCACACTTGATGCCCAAGCTGGAGTACAATGGTGTGATCTCGGCTCACCGCAACCTCCGCCTCAAGCGATTTTCCTGCCTCATCCTCCTGAGTAGCTGGGACTACAGGTGTGCACCACCACGTTCAGCTAATTAAACAATTTTTTTCATAGAGATGGGGTTTTGCTATGTTTCCCAGGCTGGTTTTGAACTCCTGGGCTCAAACAATTCTTCCTCCTTGGCTTCCTAAAGTGCTGGGGTTACTGGCATGAACCACCAAGCCTGGTCTTCCACCTTATTTTAATGCTAAAATCTTGCCCCAAAGTAAACATGGGATGTATGTTATATGTACATATATATTTTTATCCATTGTGCATGCACTCTGCTCCCGTCTTAAACAGGTACAGTTCTTCCTCGAAACCTACAGAATGCATATGACTCTATTGTGTAATATGGATCTAGTGAGGCATAAAACCTAACCTGTCCTTTCCCTTCTCAAAGAGAGAGCACCTTTGGCTCATGCTAGAGACTTTGTCTTTTTGGTTTGCAAGCCAATGTTGCCAATAAAGCTCTCCTCCCTTCCTTCCTTTTTCTTTCCTTTCCCTTCCTTCCTTCCTTCCTTCCTTCCTTCCTTCCTTCCTTCCTTCCTTCCTTCCTTCCTTCCTTCCTCCTTCCTTCCTTCCTTCCTTCCTTCCTTCCTTCCTTCCTTCCTTCCTTCCTTCCTTCCTTCCTTCTTCTTTCTTTCTTTCTTTCTTTCTTTCTTTCTTTCTTTCTTTCTCTCTCTCTCTCTCTCTCTCTCTCTCTCTTTTTTTTTTTTTGACCATTTCACTCTGTCACCCAGGCTGGGGTGCACTGGTACAATCACAGCTCACTGCAACTTCTGCCTCCCAGGTTCAAGTGATTCTCCTGCTTCAGCTTCCTGAGTAGCTGGGATTACAGGTGCCCACACCACCATGCCTGGCTAAAGTTTGTATTTTTAATAGAGTTGGGCTTTCACCATGTTGGCTAGGCTGGTCCCGAACTCCTGACATTCTCCCCCTATGGCCTCCCAAAGTCTGGGATTACAGGCATGAGTCATCACACCCAGCCTTAAAGCTCTTCTTTCTATTATATATTCATCTTGATGGTCTTTTGAGCAACACCCAAAGCCCTCTCCTTCTGAAGCCATCCCTATAAACTTTATAAAAGTAATCAGAGAAGAAGGAAATGGGAGAAATGAAGATAGACCAAGCTTTCAGCTTGCTCTCTGAACTGCTTCCTCCTAGCTGTTTGCTGCCTATTATCCTAGAATCACACAGATCCTGGACAACAGTTTCCGTTTACTGCTCTATAGGTAACAACTTAAATATTATAAAACATTAAGGTTCAACCTGGCATGGAGGCTAATGCCTGTAATCCCAGCACTTTGGAATGCCGAGGCTGGTGGATCACCTGAGGTCAGGAGTTTGAGACCAGCCTGGCCAACATGGCGAAATGCTGTCTCTACTAAAAATACAGAATTAGCCAGGTGTGGAGGCACATGCCTGTAATTCCAGCTACTCGGGAGGCTGAGGCAGGAGAATTGCTTGAACCTGGGAGGCGGAGGTTGCTGTCAGCCGAGATCGTGCCATTGCACTCCATCCCGGACAAGAAGAGCAAAACTCTGTTTTGAAAAAAACCATTAAGATTCAGCCAGACATGGTGGCTCATGCCTGTAATCCCAGCACTTTGGGAGGCTGAGGTGGGTGGATCACCTGAGGTCAGGAGTTCCAGACCAGCCTGGAAAACAAGGTGACATCCAATCTCTACTGAAAACACAAAAATTAGCTGGGTGTGATGGCGGGCACCTGTAGTCCAAGCTACTTGGGAGGCTGAGGTAGGAGAGTCGCTTGAACCCGGGAGGAGGTGGAGGCTTCAGTGAGCTGAGACTGTGGTACCATTGCACCCCAGCCTGGGCAACAAGAACGAAACTGTCTCAAAACAACAACAAACCCTACAAAAAATTAAGTTTCCCTTGAGATGGTCTTTCAGGTCCTGCGTACCAGTGAAACTACTGGCTTCAGCTGCTCTGAGGAGGAGCACCTGTTCTGCAGGAGGAGCTGAGCCACCAAAGAAGGCAGTTTCTGCCTCCCGACAATTTCATTCACTGTACCACGAACAATGACCCAAATTTTCCAGCCTCCCCACCCTCCATGATCCCCTTAAAAGCCTTAGTCCAGAACTCCTTGGGGAGATTGATTTGAGTCTTCTCCCATCTCCTCGCTGGTGCCCTGAGATTATTAAGCTCTTTTTCTTTTTTTTTTTTTTTGAGACAGGGTCTTGATCTGTCACCCAGGCTGGAATGTAGTGGCCTGAGCATAGCTCACTGCAGCCTTGAACTCTTGGGCTCAAGCAATCCTTCCGTCTCAGCTTCCTGAGTAGCTGGGACTACAGGTGTATAATATAACCACACCTGGCAATTTTTGAAAAAAAACTTTTAGTAGACACAGATCTTGCTGTGTTGCCCAGGATGGTCTTGAACTTGTGAACTCAAGTGATCCTCCTGTCTGGGCCTCCCAAAATGCTGGGATTACAGGTGTAAGCCACTGTGTTCAGCTGATTTTTATTTTTATTTTTGTAGAGTTGAGGGTCTTGCTATATTGCCCAGGCTGGTCTTGAACTTCTGGCCTCAAGTGATCCTCCCACCTTGGCCTCACAAAGTGTTGGGATTACAGGTGTGAGCCACCACACCTGGCCTCATTAAGCTCTTTCTCTGCTGCAAACCCTGCTGTCTTGGGGGATTGATATGTTACTGTGCAGTGGGCATATGACCCTGTTGGTTGTATAACACTTCCAGACTTTGCAAACTCTTACCACTGTCTCACCCTGCCTTGCTGGGAAAGAGGTTAGAACTGTTATAAAGTGGACATAGAGTGCATTGGTTATGTATATTTCCACCATCATCATGAATGTTGCCCTCAAAAGCTTTCTTAGGAAACTGTCCATGACACAGGGTGGGATTCAGGCTCACCGATCAGTGGTTCCGTAAAGGTGAGGCCTGGAGGCTGCAGAAATGGCCACAATCACAGCGGGAATGCCATAGCCAACTGGGAACATGACCCACTTCATGAGTCTGTTGATGCTTGAGTAGTTGACCACTGTCAGGTTCCGTGCAGTGAGGAAGAGGTGCAGGCTCTCCAGCAGCATCCAGGTGAAGGCGGCCAGGTAGAGATAATGCAAGGCACCGGCGATGATGGCACACAGCACCTGGGGGAGGAGAAAGGGATGCCTGAAGGTGTTGTCAGGGTGGAGTTTGGCCCTAGGACCTCTGCTTGACATTGGCTTTGGGTTCATAGCAGCTGACATCAGACCAACGGCATTAAAAGTCAACGGGAACTGGACGCAGTGGCCCATGTTTCTAATCTCAGCACTTTGGGAGGCTGAGGTGGGAGGATTGCTTGAGCCCAGGAGTTTGAGACCAGCCTGGGCAACTTAGTGAGATCCCATCTCAATTATATTTAAAAAAAGGCTACCATTGGCCACCTGGGCACCCTTTGACCTGCCCTTGGGACTGAAAGTGTGGCAGAATGTGCCACCTTTACCTATGCCACTTTGCACTAGGTCACCAGAGCTCATTCCTCCTTTTTAATCACTCAAAGACTTCGTATGCTTTCAGCAATGTCTCCTTTCCTCCTCCACTTCCCCCAACCTCAGGCAACCTCCACTCTACGCTCTACTCCTACTATACTGCATGGTGACCATAGTTAATAATAATATGTTGTGAATTTCAAACTTGCTAAAAGAGTGGATTTTATTTATTTATTTTTGAGAGGGAGTTTCACTCTTGTTGCCCAGGCTGTCTGGAGTGCAATGGCATGATCCCGGCTCACTGAAACCTCTACCCTCTGGATTCAAGTGGTTCTCCTGCCTCAGCCTCCCGGGTAGCTGGAATTACAGGCATGCACCACCAGGCCAGCTAATTTTGTATTTACAGTAGAGAGGGGGTTTCTCCATGTTGGTTAGGCTGGTCTCGAACTCCAGACCTCAGGTGATCCGCCTGCCTCGGCCTCCCAAAATGCTGAGATTACAGGTGTGAGCCACTGAGCCTGGCCAACAGTGGATTTTATTTTATTTGAGACAGGATCTCACTCTGTAACCCAGGCTGGAGTCACCAGGGACAATCATAGCTCACTGCAGCCTCAAACTCCCAGGCTCAAATGATCCTCCCACCTCAGCCTCCCGAGTAGTTGGGACCACAAGCATGTGCCACCCCACCCACTAATTTTCCTAGAGATGGGCTCTCACTGTGTTGCCCAGGCCAGTCTCCAAGTCCTGGGCTGAAGTCATCCTCCTGCCTCGGACTCCTAAAGTGCTGGGATCACAAGCATGCACCGTCACCCCCAGGCCTAAAAGAGTGAATTTTGAATGTTTTCACCAGAAAGAAATGATAAGATGGAAGTGATAGATATATTCATTATCCTGGATTGATCATTTCTCAATGTGTACCTCAATGGAAACTTCACATTGTACCCCATAATTTTATACAATTACTATTTTTCAATGAAAAATAAAATTTAGGAAGAAAGTTACACTTTAGCGTAAGAGATTATGATTAAGATTCTCTTTTTGAGACAGGGTCTTGCTCTGTCACCCAGGCTGGAGTGTGGTGGTTGCCATCATAGCTGACTGCAGCCTCGAACTCCTGGGTTCAAGCAGTCTTCCTGCCTCAGCCCTGAGCAGCTGGGACTACAGACATGCACCACTGTGCCCAGCTAATTTTGTTATTTTTTGTTTTTTGAAGAGACAAGGTCTCACTATGTTGCCCAGGTTGGCCTCGAACCCTTGGCCTCAAGTGATCTTTCTGCCATTGCCTCCCAATGTGTTAGAATTACAGATGTGAGCCACTGTGCCTGGCCCAGGGGATTATTTTAAACTGAAGGCAGTTGAGAAGAAGCCTATAAAAAAAAAAGAAAAGCTCTCTGCCCTTCCACTGCTTGCTTAAAAGGAGGACATATGTTTATATACTTGTCTTTTTTTTTTTTTAGAGACGGGGTCTCGCTATGTTGCCCAGGCTGGAGTGCAGTGGCTATTCACAGGTGTGATCCCACTACTGATCAGCACAGGAGTTTTGACCTGCTCCGCTTCTGACCTGGGCTGGTTTACCCCTCCTTAGGAAACCTGGTGGTCCCCCGCTCCTGGGAGGTACCATAATGATGCCGAACTTAGTGCGGACACCCCATCAGCATAGTGCACTACAGCCCAGAACTCCTGGGCTCAAGCGGTCCTCCCACCTCAGCCTCCCGAGTAGCTGGGACTACAGGCACACACCACCACATGTGGCTATATACTTGTCTTTTTTTGGGAGTGAGAACACTTAAAATCTACTCTGTTAGCAACTTTTCAATATACACTCCATTGTGATTCACTATAGTCATCATGATGTGCAATAGTTCTCTTGAATTTATTCTTCCTGTCTAACTGAAATTTGGTATCCTTTGACCAACATCTCCCGAAACCCTTCCCCATTGTCTTAGTCTCTGCTAACAACCAATCTCCTCTTGGATTTTGTGATTTTGGCTATTTTAGATTCCACACATAAAGTGAGATCATGCAGTATGTGTCTTTCTGTGCCTTGCTAATTTCACCCAGCATAACATCCTCCAGGTTCATCCATGTTATCACAAATGGCAGAATTTCCTTCTTTTTCTAAAGGCTGAGTAGTATTCCAGGACATTAAGGCATTCCTCCCACCTATTCTCTTCCTTCTACCCTCCTACCCCTGCTATGGAGAGGACAAAAGTTGATCACCAATACAACTTTATTTTTTGAGATGGAGTTCTGCTCTTGTCACCCAGGCTGGAGCGCAATTGCACAATTTCGGCTCACTGCAGCCTCTGCCTCCCAGGTTCAAGCAATTCTCCTGCCTCAGCCTTCTGAGTAGCTGGGATTACAGGCACTCACCACTGTGCCTAGCTAACTTTTAGTATTTTTAGTAGAGATGGGGTTTTGGATGTTGACCAGGCTGGTCTCAAACTCCTGGCCTCGGGTGATCTGTCTGCCTCAGCCTCCCAAAGTGCTAGGATTACAGGCATGAGCCACTGCACCCAGCCACCAAGACAACTTTAGATCCTCATTGGCCTGGAGTCAATGCTGGAGGAATCTACATAACCAATGAAATGGTTTGGCTCTGTGTCCCCACCCAAATCTCATCTTGAATTGTATTCCCACAATTCCCATGTGTTGTGGGAGGGACCGGTGGGAGATAATTTGGATCATGGGGGCAGTTCCCCCATACTGTTCTTGTGGTAGGGAGTAAGTCTCACGAGATCTGATGGTTTGATCAGGGGTTTCTGCTTTTGCATCTTCCTCATTTTTTCTCTTGCTGCCGCCATGTAAGAAGTGCTTTTCACCTCCTGCCATGATTCTGAGGCCTCCCCAGCCATGTGGAACTGCAAGTCCAACTAAGCCTCTTTTTCTTCCCAGTCTCAGGTATGTCTTTATTAGCAGCTTGAACATGGACTAATACAACCAATGATACTAATAAGCCTTTATCTATCACTCATTTTCCAGATATTTGATTTCCACACTTTGCTGCCCCTAGAGACCCAAGGTCTTTTTCCCTTCTCCAAAAATATATAATTCTTTGTCAAAAATGCTGTTGTTCTAAACTACCTCTTTGAGAATACCTCATTCCCTGGGTATCTCCCATGTTTATATGAAATATGCATACATGTTAATAAACTTTTGTTTGCTTTTTCTCTTATCTGTCTTTAGTTATACAGGTCCCAACTATGATCTCAGAAGGGTAGTGGGAAAGTTATATTTTTCTCCTCTACAGATGCAAGGACATTTTATTAAGGCATCCAGTGCAGCTTTGCTCCATAAGCTCAGTATCCCTTGCGGCAGGGCAGGGCATCTTCTGAGACACTGTCAGTACCTTGGGTTCAGTTTGATCAATCCCCACGAGGAAGAGGAGGTGGGCCAGGAAGAGGCAGAGTGAGAGTTGCAGATGCAGTGAGGTGCTGGTGTTCTGGATGGCTTTGCACAGGAGGAAGGTGAGGGCTGCCAGGAGGAGGCACAGCAGAGAGAGGCTCAGCCCCACATAGGTGATGATGGTCAGCACGGGATCCTCCTCCTGGGACCGAGAAAAAGAGTTCACAGTTATGCTTTCCTGCACTGGGATTATGGCTCCCTGCCTTGGACTGGGGCATCCTTGACACAGGCACCAAGCCCAGTGGCAGTGTGGGATCATTAGACTGCTAATGTAGATTGCTAACGTAGACTGCTAACGTAATTGCTAATGTAGACTGCCAATGTAGATGATTGCTAATGTAGACTGTTGATGTAATTGTTAATGTAGACTGCTAGTGTAGACTATTAATATTGATTGCTAATGTAGACTGCTAATGTAGATTGGTAATGTAGACTCAGAATATAGATTGTAGATTGCTAATGTAGATTGCTAATGTATATTAGCAGTCTGGTATAATACCTGGCTGGTGAGTGCCATCAGGACAGCGAAGCTGGACAGGTGAGTGGAATTGCACATGGTGTGACTCTTGTTCATGCTTATCAGGAAGCAGCCATCCCTGGACCACTGGCCGCCCTGCTCTGTGCTTTCCCAGTAGACACAGAAGACTTTTTTGCTCCTGGGGTTTATCTGAAAATAGAAAGGGCTCATTGTCTTTTTTTTTTTTTTTTGAGATGGAGTCTCACTCTGTTGCCCAGGCTGGAATGCAGTGGCATGGCATGATCTCAACTCACTGCAACCCCTGCTTCCTGGGTGCAAGTGATTCTCCTGCCTCAGCCTCCCAAGTAGCTGGGATTACAGGTATGTGCCAACACACCTGGCTAATTTTTGTATTTTTTGTAGAGACAGGGTCAACTATGTTGTCCAGGCTGGTCTTGAACTCTGAGACTCAAGCAATCTACCTGACTTTGTCTCCCAAAGTGCTGGGATCATATGGGCATGAGCCACCATGCCAGGCTGGCTCATTGTCTTTTTCCTCAGGCGGGACCATTCTCAGTGTTGATCTATATCAAGGTGCCACCTGCTAAGGCACCTGGGTGATGAGTGACTCAGGTGATTTCTGTTTTGTTTGTTTGTTTTTGAGACAGGGTCTCATTCTGTCATCCAGGCTGGACTGCAGTGGCACGATCACAACTCACTGCTGCCTTGACCTCCCTGGCTCAAACAATCCTCCTATCTCAGCCTCCAGAGTAGCCGGAACTACAGGTGTGCTCCACAATGCCCGACTAACTTTTGTGTTTTGAGTAGAGATGGGGTTTCAGCATACTGCCCAGGCTGGTCTTGAACTCCTGGCCTCAAATGATCCTCCTGCCTTGGCCTCCCAAGGTGCTGCGGTTATGGGTGAGCCACTGTGTCTGATTTCTATTTTATGTGGCCACCAGGACCTCTGATCCATAACCGCAGCTCTTTTGGGATTTTATGTAACATAAAGCGAAGGCTCCCTGGAAACCAGTTGCATGAGGTTTCATTGGCTTTGGAAACTTGACCCATCATGGGAGAAAAACAAACAAACAAATAACCAAAAAATCGGTGGAGTTGGAAGTTCGCATAATATTTTCCTCCAGAGTCTCTCTAAGCTAAATGTCCCTGTTCCTTGGACAATCGATTCTGTCCCTGACTCCCTTACAACACAATAATTTCAATAGGATGAGATGCATAGTATAGGAAAGAAAGGTCACAGGGAGAATGAATAAAATTAGGCTTTGAGGCTGGGTGCAGTGGCTCACGCCTGTAATCCCAGCAATTTTGGAGGCTGAGGTGGGTGGATCACCTAAAGTCAGAAGTTGGAGACCAGTCTGTCCAACATGGCCAAACCCTGTCTCTACTAAAAATACAAAAATTAGCCAGGTGTGGTGGTGCTTGTTTGTAATCCCAGCTACACAGGAGGCTATGGCAGGAGAATCCCTTGGACCCAAGAGTTGGAGGTCGCAGTGAGCCAAGATCACACCACTGAGCTCCAGTCTGGGCGACAGAGACTCCATCTCAAAAACAAAAACAAAAACAAAAACAAAAAAAAAAAAGAAAAGAAAGAAAGAAAAGAGGCCGGAGGAAGTGGTTCACACCTGTAATTTCTGAGTTTTGGGAAGCTGAGGCAGGAGGATCGCTTGAGGCCAGGAGTATGAGACCGGCCTGGGTGACATTGTGAGTCCTCCTCTCTACCAAAAACAGAAAAATTAGTTGAGCATGGTGGCTCACACCTGTAATTCCAGCTGCTGGGGAGGCTGAGGTGGGAGGATCACTTGAACCCAGTAGTTTGAGGCTGTAGTGAGCTATGATTGTGCACCTGCACTCCAGCCTGGGCAACAGAATGAGAGCCTTTCTCAAAAAAGGTAAGGACATAGGTGAAATTAACTTTAATGTAATCCACTATAGTCAACATAGTATCTTTTAAATATATCAGTATAAATTAGTAAATATAATCAACATAGATATTATTAAGGAAATATTTTACTTTCTTCTTTTTTGTTTAGATTTACTTCTTTTTAAAAATTTATGTTAGGCTTCATCCTGGGGATGCAGGGCTGGTTCAACATATGCAAGTCTATAAATGTAATACATCACATAAACAGAATTAAAGACAAAAACCACATGATTATCTCAATAGATGAAGAGAAGTCCTTCGACAAAATTCAACAGCCCTTCATAATAAAAACTCAACAAACTAGGTATCAACAGAATGTGTCATAAAATAATAAAAGCTATTTATGACAAACCTACAGCCAATATCATACTGAACAGGCAAAAGCTGGAAGCATTCCCTTTGAAATCAGGCACTAGACAAGGATGCCCTCTCTCACCACTCCTATTCAATATTGTGGATATATTGAATATACTCCAATTTCAAATTCAAGAAAAAGAAATAAACGGTATTCAATTAGGAAAGGAGGAAGTCAAACTGTCTCTACTTGCAGACGACATGATTGTATATGTAGAAGACCCCGTCGTCTCAGCCTGAAAAGCTCAAACTGATAAGCAGCTTCAGCAAAGTCTCAGGATACAAAATCAATGTGCAGAAATCACAGGGATTCCTATACACCAATAACAGATAGCCAGCCAAATCAAGAGCAAACTCCCATTCACAACTGCTACAAAGAGAATAAAATACCTAGGAATACAACTAATGAAGGATGTAAAGGACCTCTTCAAGGAGAACTACAAACCACTGCCCAAGGAAATAAGAGAGGACACAAACAGATGGAAAAACATTCCATGCTAACGGTTAGGAAGAATCAATATCATGAAAACGGCCATACTGCCCAAAGTAATGTATAGATTCAACACTATCCTCATCAAGCTACCAATGATCTTCTTCACAGAACTGGAAAAAACCACTTAAAGCTTCATATGGAACCACAAGAGAGCCCGCATAGCCAAGACAATCCTAAAGCAAAAAGAACAAAGCCGGAGGCATCACACTGCAGGACTTCAAACTATACTACAAGGCTACCGTAATCAAAACAACATGGTGCTGGTACCGAAACAGAGGTATAGACCAATGGAACAGAACAGAGACCTCGGAGGCAATGCCACACATCTACAACCATCTGATCTTTCACAAACCTGACAAAAACAAGCAATGGGGAAAGGATTCCCCATTTAATAAATGGTGTTGGGAAAACTGGCTAGCAATGTGCAGAAAGCAGAAACTGGACCCCTTCCTGTCACCTTATACTAAAATTAACTCCAGATTTAAACATAAAAGATGTAAACATAAAACCTAACACCATAAAAACTCTAGAAGAAAATGTAGGCAAAACCACCCAGGACTTAGACATAGGCAAGGACTTCATGACTACAACACCAAAAGCATTGGCAACAAAAGCCAAAATAGACAAATGGGATCTAATTAAACTCCACAGCTTCTGAACAGCAAAAGAAACAATGATTAGAGTGAATCAGCAACCAACAGAATGGGAAAAAACTTTAGCAACCTACGCACCTGACAAAGGGCTGATATCCAGAATCTACAAAGAACTAAAACAGATTTACAAGAAAAAACAAACAAACCCATTCAAAAGTGGGCAAAGGATACGAACAGACACTTTTCAAAAGAAAACATACAGGAGGCCGACAAACCTATGAAAAAATGCTCATCATCACTGGTCATTAGAGAAATGCAAATCAAAACTACATTGAGATACCATCTCATGCCAGTTAGAATGGCAATCATTAAAAAATCTGGAGACGACAGATGCTGGAGAGAATGTGGAGAAAAAGGAACAGTCCTACACAGTTGGTGGGAGTGTAAATTAGTTCAACCATTGTGGAAGGCAGTGTGGCAATTTCTCAAGGATCTAGAAATAGAAATTCCATTTGACCCAGCAATCCCATTACTGGGTATATACCCAAAGGACTATAAATCATTCTATTATAAAGACACATGCAAACGTATGTTCATTCACTGCTGCCCTATATACAATAGCAAAGACCTGGAACCAACCCAAATGCCCATAGATGATAGACTGGACAAAGAAAATGTGGCACGTATACACCATGAAATACTATGCAGTCATAAAAAATGACGAGTTTGTGTCCTTTGTAGGGCCTTGAATGAATCTGGAAACCATCATTCTCAGCAAACTGACACAAGAACAGAAAACCAAATACTGCATGTTCTCACTCATAGGCAGGTGTTGAACAATGAGAACATGTGAACTCAGGGAGAGGAGCATCACACAATGGGGGCACTTGGGGGTCTAGGGGAGGGATAAAGTGGGGAGAAATGCTGGATATAGATGAAGGGGTAATAGAGGCAGCAAACCACCTGGTTATGTATGCAGCTGTGCAACAACCCTGCATGACCTGCACATGTACCCCAGAACCTAAAGTAAAATAAAAAAAATTTATGTTAAACTGATAAATTATAATAGTGTGTCTTTATGGGATGCAATGTGATGTTACAATACCTGTATTTGCCTACAATGTAGAATGATTAAATCTAGCTAATTCTTTTTTTTTTTTTTCATTTATTCTTATTGGTTCTCTGAACTTCCTGGATCTGCGGGTCTGTGATTTGGTGTTTGACATTGGTCTGGGGAAATTCTCAGTCCCTCCTTCCCTTCCCTCCCTCTCCTCTCGCCCCTTCCTTCCTTCCTTCCTCCCTTCCTTCCTTCCTCCCTTCCTCCCTTCCTTTCTCTATGTTTTTTTCTTCTTCTCCTTCTCATTTTTCTTCTTCTTCTGGTAGTGTCTTGCTCTTTACCCCAGGCTGGAGTGCAGTGGTGCAGTCATAGCTCACTGCAGCCTCCAACTCCTGGGATCAAGTGATCTTCCTGCCTCAGCCTCCCAAGTAGCTGCAACTTATAGGAGGATGCCAGCCAGCCTGGCTTAAATCGAGCTAATTGTTTTCTTTTTCTTAAGTCTTCAAGAGCTGATTTACAAGACGTAACTCTGGAAATACCAGCTTCAAAATCTCGATTTAGACTAGCCACATTTCAAATGCTCAATAGCCACAGGTGATCACGACTTCCACCCTGGACAGCAAGGTCTAGAACTGCAGCTGGGATGATACACACATCGTCCAGGCAGCCCCCTTGAGAGCTGAGAAGGGGATGATGCACACATCGTCCAGGCAGCGCCCTTGAGACCTGAGAAGGGGATGATGCACGCATCGTCCAGGCTGCTCCTTGAGACCTGAGAAGGGGATGATGCAAGCATCCTCCGGGCTGCCCCCTTGAGACCTGAGAAGGGGATGATGCATGCATCGTCCGGGCTGCCCCCTTGAGACCTGAGAAGGGGATGATGCAGGCATCGTCCGGGCTGCCCCCTTGAGACCTGAGAAGGGGATGATGCAGGCATCATCCGGGCTGCTCCTTGAGACCTGAGAAGCTCAAATCACACCTGTAACCCACCTTCACGTGCTGGAAAGTCAGCATCACAGGCGTGGAGAGGGACACGTTCCTTTTGGGTCCAATAGCAGCACTCACTACCTGAGAGTTCAGATATAGTCGATCTTTCTCATCCATCTCTTCAAAAAAAGTTGCATTTATGATATTTCCAAGAGAAGAATATGAGATAAAGGCAACGGCACTGGGACCTGAGGAAACAGAAAATGGAATCTTTTTTTTTTTTTTTTTTTTTTTTTCAGACAGTCTCGCTCTTGTAGCCCTGGTTGGAGTGCGGTGGCGCAGTCTCAGGTCACTGCAACCTCCACCTCCTGGGTTCAAGCAATTCTCCTGCCTCAGCCTCCTGAGTAGCTGGGACTACAGGTGCACACCACACCCAGCTAATTTTTATATTTTTAGTAGAGACGAGTTTCACCATGTTGGCCAGGCTGGTCTCGAATTCCTGACTGCAGGTGGTCTGCCCACCTCCGCCTCCCAAAGTTCTGGGATTATAGGCGTGAGCTAACATGCCCAGCTGAAAATGGAATCTTTAAAAGCTTCCCGAAAGCCAGGCACAGTTGCACCACCAGTGACTCGGGAGACTGTAATTCCAGTGACTTAGGAAGCTGAGACTGGAGGATCACTTGAGTTGAGGAGACTGAGGCTGCAGTGAGCCAGGACTGTGCCACTGTACTCTAGCCTGGGTGACAGAGCAAGACCCTGTCTCAAAAAAAGGTGAATTGTATTCAGTGGCATTGAGTATTCACAATGTTTTTTTTTTTTTAATCACCTTTATGTCATTCCAAAACATTCTCATAACCTCCAAGAGTACCCACTCCCATAAGCAATCCTCACTCAGCCCCTGGAAACCACCAACCTGCTTTCTGTCTCTGTGAATTTACCTGTTCGAGACATTTCACACAAATAGAACCATACACTATGTGACCTTCTACGTCTGTCGTCCTTCACTCACATCACGTCTTCAAAGTTCCACATCCACGCTGTAGCACGGCTCAGTGCCTCATTCCTTTTTCTGACTAAGTAACAGTCCATTATATTCCCTTCCCCTCCCCTCCTCGCCTTCCTCTCCCCTTCCTTCATGTGTCAGGAACATGCTCAGAACACCTACTATGTGCTAAGCACTCCCTGGGCGCTGGCCTTACAGCAGTGGGCAGGGCAGATGTGGCCCAGTCCCTGGTGTTTTCCCAGCCTTTCCAGCCCCACCACGGCTGCCTCCACTAGTGGTCTCCTCCCAGACTGCCCAGGTTCAAATCTTAGCTCCCCATTTCTAGTGATGTCATCTTGAGCAAGTTACTTTCCCTCTCTGTGTTGCCTTTGCTTCTATTTTTTTTGAGACAAAGACCCTCATCTCTTTCTTCCCAACTCTCTCTCCTCATCTCTCTAATTCCATTTTTCTCCCAATCTCTCTTTCCATCTCTCTTCCCTTCTCTCTCTCCCTTCTCTATGATTCCAACTCTCTCTTTCTATATCTCCCTTTCCATATCTCTCTCTCCATCTCTTTCCATCTCTGATTCCATCTCTCTCTCCCTATTCGTCTAATTGCATTTCTCTCTTGTCTCTCTCCCCATCTCTCTTTCCATCTCTTTCTCTATCCCTCTCTTTCCATCTCTCTCTCCCATCCCTCTCTTTCCATCTGCCTCTCCACACCTCTTTCTCTCCATCTCTCACATGTCTTGCTCTCTCTCTCTCTCACCACACACACACACCTCCTACACCCTACACTTTAACTCTTTATTGTGATTCTCTGGAGAACCCTGATGAATACGCCATTGCTGTTCCTGGGGATTGCCTCCCAAAGAAACTCCTCACTCAGGGTTTGCTTCTGGGTGAACCCAAACTGGGACACAGGCAGCACAGCACTCCCCTGCCCTCCCAAATTGCAAAGAAGTCCCTTCCATACTGAATAATAGAAAGCCCCCGTTTGGGGAAAATGCTCTTTTTTTTTTTTTTTTTTTAAAGGGAGAGTCTCCAATATCGCAGTTTGAGGGTAACACGCCCATTAGGGGAGGAGTCCACTGGGCTACTTCCCCATATAGAACCATACATTATGTGACCAGGGACTCACACAAGGACATGGCTCTGTGTGACGGATTCTCAGTGCAGCCCTCACTTGTACCTTGTGTGTCTCCCTGGATGACGTCACGGCAATGGATGTCCATGGAGTTCATTTGGACGTTCAAGTTGAATGTCTGTCTTTCTTCAGAGCAATTGTCTGTAATCACTCGAGTTTCAACAGCTGGCAAGAAAAGCAATGGGCCAGCTTAGCGATATTGTAAGAAGCTTAAAACATGTGCATCAGAACAGGACACGGCAGTGCATGCTGTAGTCCCAGCTACTCAAGAGGCTGAGGCACAAGGATTGCTTGAGCCCAGGAATTCAAGCCTGGGCAACTCAATGAGATGCTGCCTGTAAAAAAAAAATGTTGCAGGGGGCAGTGGCTCGCGCCTGTAATTCCAGCACTTTGGGAGGCCAAGGTGGGTGGATCACCTGAGGTCAGGAGTTGAAGATCAGCCTGACCAACATGGAGGAACCCTGTCTCTACTAAAAATACAAAATTAGCTGGGAGTGGTGGCACCTGCCTGTAAACCCAGCTACTTGGGAGGCTGAGGCAGGAGAATCGCTTGAACCCGGGAGGTAGAGGTTGCAGTAAGCTGAGATCACACCACTGCACTCCAGAAACTCTGTCTCAAAAAAATTTTTTTTTCATAGCAACAGAAAGGGCTCACACATACTGAATGTCTAGAATGTGTCAGGCACTGAGCTAAGAGCTCATGTTGTCTTATAATAACCTGTAACCTCAAGGGGAACGATCCAAGATGGCTGATCACTAACATCTCGGGATTTCAGCTCTCAGTGAAAGCGCAGAGAACTAGAGGACACCACACTTTCAGACAAATTCTGGTCGCTCACGGAGCAGAAGATCCCCAGTGGAGGAGTCAGACGGGTCGCCAGCGCGATTCTTGTGGCCGGCGCAGCGGTTTCGCCGGCACCTCGGCGGGGCAGCTCTCTGAGCAGAGTAAACAGGGCTGGCTCCCCTTCTGACAGAGGTTCGGAGCCCCAGGAAGGCAGAGTTGCCTATTACGGACACAGGAAGGAAGCCAGACAGGAGAATCCTGGGCAGAAAAGCACCATCAGTCTTAACACCGCTGTTCTGGCCCTGGGAACTAACAACTTGGACGTCCACTCAAGAGACCTAATCTGAAAGTTGGTAATTTCAAAGACAACAGGAGGATAAATTTACAATGATGGGAAGAAACCAGTGTAAAAAGGCTGAGAATACTCAAAATCAGAACGCCTCTCCCTCTAAAGATGATCACAGTTCCACATCAACAATGGAACAAGGCTTGACGGAGAACGAGCGCATCCCAATGACAGAGTCACTCTTCAGGGAATGGATAATAAGAAACTTCTGTGAGTTAAAAGAACACGTTGTATCCCAATGTAAAGAAACTAAGAACTTTGAAAAAAGGTTTGATGAAATCCTATTGAGAATAGACAACTTAGAGAGGAATATAAGTGAATTAATGGAACTGAAGAATACAATACAGGAACTCCGAGAAGTATGCACAGGTTTAAACACTCGAATTGTTCAAGTAGAAGAAAGGATATCAGAGGTAAAAGTCCAACTTAATGAAATAAAACAAGAAGACAAGATTAGAGATAAAAGCATAAAAAGGAATGAGCAAAGTCTCCAGGAAATGTGGGACTATGTGAAAAGACCAAATTTATGTCTGATAGGTGTACCTGAATGCGACAGAGAGAATGAATCCAAGCTGGAAAATACCCTTCAGGATATTACTCAGGAAAATGTTCCTAAACTAGCAAAGCAGGTCAATATTCAACCCCAGGTAATACAGAGAACACCACAAAGATATTCCTCAAGAAGAACAACCCCAAGGCACATAATCGTTAGATTCACCAGGGTTGAAACGAAGGAGAAAATACCAAGGGCAGCCAGAGAGAAAGGTCAGGTTACCCATAAAGGGAAGCCTATCAGACTTACAGCAGATCTCTCAGCAGAAACTCTACAAGCCAGAAGAGAGTGGGGGCCAATATTCAACATCCTTAAAGAACAGAACTTTCAGCCCAGAATTTCATATCCAGCCAAACTAAGCTTCACAACTGAAGGAAAAATAAAATCTTTTATGAACAAGCAAGTACTCAGAGATTTTATTACCACCAGGCCTGCTTTACAAGAGCTTCTGAAAGAAGCATTACACATAGAAAGAAACAACCAGTATTAGCTTTTCTAAAAATATACCAAAAAGTAAAGAGCACCAACATAAAGAAGAATTTACATCAATGAATGGATAAAACAGCCAGTTAACATCAAATGGCAGTAACCCTAAATTTAAATCGACTAAATTCCTCAATCAAAAGACACAGCCAAAACCCAACGGCATGTTATATCCAGACCTGTTTCACATGCAAGGATACACAAAGACTCAAAACAAAGGGATGGAGAAAGATTTACCAACCAAATGGAGAGCAAAAATAAATAAATAAATAAAAAGCAGGAGTTGCAATTCTCGTATCGGATAAAATAGATTTTAAAGCAACAAAGAGATAGTGGTAAAAGGATCAATGCAACAACAAGAGCTAACAATCCTAACACCCAGATACATAGAGACTTAGACACAATGAGACAGAAAATTAATAAGGATATCAAGGACTCGAACTCAGATCCGGAACAAGTAAACTTAATAAATATTTATAGAGCTCTCCACTTCAAATACACAAAATATACATTCTTGTCAATACCACATCACACCTACTCATAGGTTTAAATGAAACATTGATTGGCCATTATTAATACCCATTTTTTTTCAGAATAAAGCAATATTTCCATTCACCCTCCCTCTTTCTCTTCCTCTTTCTTCCTCTCCTTTACTCATTTTTTTCTTTTTCTTTCCTTCTCTCAAAAAAAAAAAAAAAATAACCTGTAACCTCATGAGGGACCATTCTTTTTTTTTTTTTTTTTGATACAGAGTCTCCTTCTGCTGCCTAGGGTGATGTGCAATGGCATGACCTCCGCTCACCACAACCTCCGCCTCCTGGGTTCAAGCAGTTCTCCTGCCTCAGCCTCCCAAGTAGCTGGGACTACAGGTGCCTGACACCATACCCAGCTAACTTTTGTATTTTTAATAGAGACGGGGTTTCACTGTGTTGACCACGCTGGTCTCAAACTCCTGACCTCATGATCTGCCCTCCTCGGCCTCCCAGAGTGTTGGGATTATAGGTGTGAGCCACTGTGCCCAGCGGAACCATTCTATAGATGAAGAAACTGAAGTGGAGAAGTTAGGTAAGACTCTGACTTCTGAACCCCGGTTCTTTACCAGCAGCCCCTCCCATACCACCTTTGAAGCAACAGTTCTGATTCTAGGAGTTAATTCTCAGAAAATGATCTTGGACAGAGGGCAGATTTAACTACAAGAAAGTTCACAGCAGCTTAGATGATAATGGTGGAAAACGGGAGATTATCTAGATGTCCAACAAGGAGCAACTGATTAAATAAGTGATGATGTAGGCTGGGCACAGTGGCTTGTAATCCCAGCACTTTGGGAGGCCATGGTGGGTGGATTGCTTGAGGCCAGAAGTTCAAGACCAGCCTGGCCAACATGGTGAAACCCCAACTCTACTAAAAACACAAAAATTAGCTGGGCGTGGTGGTGTGCACCTGTAATCTCATCTACTTGGGAGGCTGAGGCAAGAGAATAGTTTGGACCGGGGAGATGGAGGTTGTGAGCTGAGATCGAACCACCGCACTCCAGACTGGGTGACAGAGCGAGACTCTGTCTCAAAAATAAATAAACAAACAAGTGATGACATATTCCTATAGTGGGGAACCAGGCTTCAAATAAAAATAAAGTCACAAATGAATTGCAATCAAGAAAAACTCATGAGGAAAAAGGTAACCAGGCGAGTGATGGATGTGTTAGATCATTTGATTGTGGTGGTCATGCCACACTATATATGTATGTCAAGTCATACTGTACACCTTAAATATATACAATTTTATTGTCAATTATACCTCAATAAAGCTACAAAAAAGTTAAGCTCATGAAAACGTGTATCTTAAAAGCAGACGGCCCAAGACTGGCTGTGAGTTGGAATTGTTTTTCCTGTATTTGAATGTTGGCCTGCTTTTAGGTGAATCTGGGGTTTTATTCCCCTAACTCCTTTTGTGTATATTAAAAGGTTAAAAACAAAAAGAATCAAGCAACATAATAGCACTTCAAGAATGACACTATTTTATGACCGGGCACAGTGGCTAATGCCAGTAATTCCGGCACTTTGTGGAGCTGAGGCCGATAAATTGCTTGAGGTCAGGAGTTGGAGTAGGGATTACAGTTGTGCACCACCATGCCTTTTTTTTTTTTTTTTTTGAAACAAAGTCTCACTCTGTCTCCAGGTGCCAGGCTGGAGTGCAGTGGCGCGATCTCGGCTCACTGCAACCTCCGCCTCCCGGGTTCAAGCAATTCTTCTGCATTAGTCTCCCGGGTAGCTGGGGCTACAGGCACACGCCACCATGCCCAGCTAATTTTTTTTTTTTTGTACTTTTAGTAGAGATGGGATTTCACTATGTTGGCCAGAATGGTCTCGATCTCTTGACCTCGTGATTCGCCCACCTCAGCCTCCCAAAGTGCTGGGATTACAGGCTTTGGGTCACTGCACCCGACCTAATTTTGTTATTTTCAGTAAAGATGAGGTTTCACCATGTTACCCAAACTACTGGCCTCAAGTGAGCCACCCACCTTGGCCTCCCAAAGTGCTGAGATTATAGGTGTGAGTGGTGGGAGTCACCATGCTCAGCCCAAAACCTGTTTTTATTTTTTTTATTTTTTTGAGACAGGGTCTTGTTCTGATATCCAGGTTGGAGTGGCAATGGCAGGATCATAGTTCACTGCATCCTCAAACTCCTGGGCTCAAGCCATCCTCTCCCTCAGTCTCCCAAGTAGCTAAGACTGCAGGTACGAACCACTGCACCTGGCAAATTAAAAAAATACTATTTTCTTAGCGACAGGGGTCTTGCTATGTTGCCTAGGCTGTTCTTGAGCTCCTGGGCTCAAGTAATCCTCCCACTTCAGCCTCCCAAAGTACTGGGATTACAGGCATGAGCCATCATGCCTGGTCCTCAAACTACATTTAAGGGAAAATTCCAGACCTGGGATTGGAAGCCATTGGCAATCTTCTGAATAGGCAACTGTATTGAGGTATAATTGATGTCTAACAAACCGCACATATTAAAGTATACAATTGGGTGAGTTCTATTGGGTGTATACAATAAAACCGACACCACAGTCAAGGCAGGGAAGATTTCCATCACCTCAGTAATTTCCCCAGGTTTTCTCATGCCTCTGCCATCCCTCCCTCCAGCCCCTTCCGGTCACTCCAGATAAGTCTGTGTCTTCTAGTATTTATGCAAATTTATGTAATTTATATAAATAGACTCAAGTGGTATATTCAATTATTTTTTTCTAATTGCCTAACCCAGACCCCGGCTGCTAAGCAGTCCCCCCAGCTGCTAACTAGTCATCATTGTCTTACCCATGGTACTGTTCTGGATTTTCTGGATTTTTTGTTCTGGCATTTTCAAGGCAGTTTCTAGAACGCTCGATTCCACATCCTGAAGAATAGAGGTAGCTCTGGATGAGATTTCTTGTCTCTCTCCTGTTCTCAATAGAGTCTGATTGGTGAGAAGCGACTCAAAATCGTCCACGATTCTTTGCAGCTTTGAAGACATAAAGAATTTTCGTTTTTAAAAATGTAATCTGTTAACTCCCCATATCCACAAGAGCAGTAGAAAGCACGAGAAAGCAGGTTCTGGAGCTGGAGGAATCATGTTCAAATCCTGGCACTCCACTATGTCCTAGCTGTGTGACCTTGGGCAAGTCGCTCAATCACTCTGTGTCCCAGGACAGGAAAAGGAACGCCTGGGGTTTTCTGGACCATTAGAGTTAACACATGCTCTGCCTTCAGGACAGTGTCTGTGCCTGGCAAAAGCTATGTAAGGGCGAGTCATGATTACTATTTTTGAGACAGAGTCTTGCTCTGTTGCCCAGGCTGGAGCGCAGTGGTGGGATCTCTGCTCACTGCAGCCTCCAGCCCCTGGGTTCAAGCTATTCTCATGCTTCAGCCTGCTTAGCAGCTGGGGCTACAGGTGCGTGCCGCCATGCTTGGCTAATTTTTTTATTTTTTATTTTTTGTATAGATAGAGTCTTGCTATGTTGCCCAGGCTGGTCTAGAACTCCTGGGCTCAAGCGATCCTCCTGCCTTGGTCTTCCAAAGTGATGGGCATATAGGAGTGAGCCACCGTGCCCGGCTGGGTTAGTTATTATTAACATTTCTTTTTTTTTTTTTGCCAACAAGGTAGTGATAAGTTTATTAGCAATTGGACTTTTTATTAGCAAAGTTTATTAGCAAAAGTGGTTCTCAACTGGGGGTCGATTCTGCCACTCCCTCCACTGGGCACATGTGGCAATGGCTGGAGACATTTTGGTTGTCACTGCCACAACAAGGGCATGGTTGCCGCTATTGAAGCGGTGTCACTGTCTGGGGTAAATACCCAGAGTTTGTCATCTTGTGCCAAGAAGATTAAGGACATGGACACACATGAGGAGTGAGTTTAGGAGTGGAGGTTGAACAGGCAAAAGAAAGAGAAGAGAGGGCTGGGCGCAGTGGCTCATGCCTGTAATCCTAGCACTTTGGGAGGCCGAGTGGGGGGTGGATGACCTGAGGTCAAGAGTTCAAGACCAGCCTGTCCAACATGGTGAAACCCCATCTCTACTAAAGACACAAAATTAGCCAGGTGTGGTGGTGCATGCCTGTAATTAAGGTGCTCAGGAGGCTGAGAGAGGAGAATCACTCGAACCTGGGAGGCGGAGGTTGCAGTGAGATTGCACCATTGCACTTCAGCCTGGGCAACAAGTGCAAAAAAAAGCTTGATCTTCAGCTTCCTGAGTGGCTGGGATTACAGGCATGCACCCCCCATGACTGGCTAATTTTTGTATTTTTAGTAGACATGGGGGTTTCATCATGTTGGCCAGGCTAGTCTCAAACTCCTGACCTCAGTTGATCCACCCGCCTTGGCCTCCTGAAGTGCTGGGATTACAGACGTGCGCCACCGCGCCCGGCCGGATTACATGATTCTTTATTTGTTCAATGACCATTCCTTGAACTCCTCATTTGGGGTTGGTTTTCTTCCTTTTCTCAAGAAGCTTACAGTCTAGGGATTGATTACGTGATGTGATTACATATTAATATAAATGCTGTCAGTTGGCCAGAGACAATGATGATTACCATTGAACACCTGGGTCTCTTTTGTGTAGCTGTTCAGCAGAATTTAGCACACTCTCTGTTAGCCTGTCTTTCTCGGGCTGGGATGGATTCCTTTCTTTAGAGGGAAACACACACACACACACTCTCTCTCTCTCTCTCTCTCTCTTTCTCTCTCTCTCTCTCTCTCTCTCATATGTATGTACCCACATGCACAGTGTGTGTGTCTATCTACACTGATGTCCATAAATAGATATATAGATGCAGTCCTCTCTTGGTATATGCATGGCATTGGTTCCAGGACCGTCCCTATATGCTTAAATCCATCCATGCATGCTCAAGTCCCACGGTGGGTCCTTTGGAACTCGCTCATGAAAAGTCAGTCCTTCCTCTCTGTGGGTTTTGCATGCTGCCAATATTGTATTTATTATTATTTTTTTCTCAGACAGAGTCTCGCTCTGTTGCCCAGGCTGGAGTGCAGTGGCACCATCTCTGCTCATTGCAACCTCCACCCTCCTGGATAGAAGTGATTCTCCTACCTCAGCCTCCTGGGTAGCTGGGATTACAGGCATGTGCCACCATACCTGGCTCATTTTTGTATTTTTAGTAGAGATGGGGTTTCACCATGTTGGACAGGTTGGTCTCGAACTTCGACCTCAAGTGATCTGCCTGCCTTGGCCTCCCAAAGTGCTGAGATTATAGGCTTGAGCCACCACGCCTGGCTGGCAATACTATTTTTGATTCACATTTAATTGAAAAATGTCTTTGTGTAAGTGGATACCTGCAGTTCAAATGTGTGTGGTTCACCTGTATATATAGTGATATATCTGTAGTCAGCTCTATAATGATACACATATAGTAGTATACCTAATGGCTATATCTATCTATCTATCTGGCTATCTAGCTATATATATAGATAGATAGATGTATATATAGCACAGTTATATATAGTATATAATTGTATATTATATGTAAACAATGTGTAAACATGTACTATTATGTAGCAATATGATATTATATGGTAATAATATTTTAAGTATTTATATACAACATATACGTCTTACCCTAAATCCATCCCCATTTGTTCACTTTGGGCTTTGTGAATATTTGTTACCTGATGTTTGTCACTTGGTTAGGGTCCAGGGATCAGCCTCCACTCACCTCTTTCCCACCTTGGGTTGTCTCTGAGGAGGTGGCATCTGCAAAAGACGTCATGAGGGAGTTACTATTGGAACTGAGAGTGTCCAGGGAGAGGGGTGGGCAGGTGGGATAGGTAGAGGGGTGGGCAGGTGGGATAGGTAGAGGGGTGGGCAGGTGGGATAGGTAGAGGGGTGGGCAGGTGGGATAGGTAGAGGGGTGGGCAGGTGGGATAGGTAGAGGGGTGGGCAGGTGGGATAGGTAGAGGGGTGGGCAGGTGGGATAGGTAGAGGGGTGGGCAGGTGGGATAGGTAGAGGGGTGGGCAGGTGGGATAGGTAGAGGGGTGGGCAGGTGGGATAGGTAGAGGGGTGGGCAGGTGGGATAGGTAGAGGGGTGGGCAGGTGGGATAGGTAGAGGGGTGGGCAGGTGGGATAGGTAATGGGGTGGGCAACTTTGAACCTAGAAAGGTGAAAGTCTGAACTCATAGTTTTTATTTATTTAAAATTTTAAATTGTTTTTATTAAAATTTTTTTTTCAGGGTCCCATTTTGTTGCCCAGGCTGGAGTGCAATGGTTTGATCTCGGCTCACTGTGACCTCCACCTCCTGGGCTGAAGTGATTCTCCTGCCTCAGTGTCCAAGTAGCTGGAATTACAGGCATGTGCTACAGGCCTGGCTCATTTTTGTATTTTTAAAAATTGTCCTTTAAGCTCTGGGTTCATGTGCACATCTGCAGGGTTGTTGCATAGGTATACACATGCCATGGTGGTTTGCAGTCTCCATCCCCCCATCGCCTATATTAGGCATTTCTCCCAGTGTTTTCCCTCCCCAGCCTCCCCGTCCCCCAATATCCCACCCCAGCCCTACCCCCAACCTACCCCAGTGTGTGATATTCCCCCCCTATGCCCATGTGTTCTCATTGTTCAACACCTGCCTATGAGTGAGAACATGCGGTGTTTGGTTTTCTGTTCTTGTGTCAGTTTGCTGAGAATGATGGTTTCCAGATTCATCCATGTCCCTACAAAGGACAAGAACTTGTTGTTTTTTATGGCTGCATAGTATTCCATGATGTAGATGTGTCACATTTTCTTTGTCCAGTCTATCATTGATGGGCATTTGGGTTGGTTCCAGGTCCTTGCTATTGTAAACAGTGCCACAATGAACATACATGTGCATGTGTATTTTTAGTAGAGATGGCGTTTCACTATGTAGGCCAGGCTGGTCTCAAACTCTACCTCATGATCTGCCCACCTTGGCCTCCCAAAGGGCGGTGATTACAGGCATGAGCCATTAAGCCTGACTTAAAAATTTTTTTTGAGACAGGGTTTCACTCTGTTGCCCAGGCTGGAGTGCAGTGGCACAATCTTGGCTCACTGCAACCTCAACCTCCTGGGCTCAAGCAATCCTCCCACCTCAGCCTTCTAAGTACCTGTAGCTGGGACTACAGGCTTGTACCACCACACCTGGATAATTTGTTTTGTTTTGTTTTGTATTTTTTGTAGAGATCAGGTTTTGCCATGTTGCCCAGGCTGGTCTCAAACTCCTGACCTCAGGCAATCCTCCCGCCTTGGCCTCCCAAAGTGCTAGGATTGTAGGCATGAGCCACCTCACCTGGTCTCCAAATTCTTTTATTCCATCTTGGCTAGAAATTACAACTGAAATGGCTGAGAAAACAGAAAATTAGAAGCCTTCTGTTTTTAAAGTTGGCCTGGCTGGGAATGATAACTGAAACAGAAGCATCTCTGGCTGGCTGTCAGCTGTTAGTGAAGACTTTTGTGTTGGTTCCTATGCTTAGTGAGAACATCTCTATTTTAGAAATTTGATGAAGGGTGCACCTGTAGTCCCAGCTGCTTGGGAGACTGAGGCAGGAGGACCACATGAGCCCAGGGAGTTCCAGGCCAGTCCGGCCAACATAGCAAAACCCCGACTCTACTAAAATTACAAAAAGCCAGATGTGGTGGTGGCGGGTGCCTGTAATCCCAGCTACTTGGGAGGCTGAGGCAGGAGAATCCTTGAACCCAGGACGTAGTGGTTGCAGTGAGCCAAAATCACACCACTGCGCTCCAGCCTGGGAGACAGAGCAAGACTCCATCTCTGGGGGTGGGAGAAGGACAAGGAAAGGGTAGCAAATGTGTACATATCTATTATCATCAGGCTGAGATTAAATCTGTACTTATTCTAGATCTCAGTTTTCAGTTGAGTCTGTTTGCTTAAAAGCACAAACAGCTTTGTTTTAATACTGAACATTTTATCTTAAGGGTTGAAGAATTTTGACTTACAACCCTGAGTTTAGAATATATTTCTTTCTTTCTTTTTTACCTGCCTCCCCCATCAGCAGTAGAAAATGTTTGTTATAGAAAACCATATTCACTGTAGAAAACTGCCCTTTTGAACCAAACTGCACACTTTACCCTTGGGTTGGGGTGGGAGTTGCTTAGCCCTACCAGCCCTGGTAGTAACAAACCCCAAACGGGCTCAATCTTTATAAAAGCACGGCGAAGAGCTCTTAATATTAGGAAAACAACCAAAGGCATCTTCCTTTTTTGGTAAAAATAAGGCAATTTTAAGAGATTAAATCAGAATCCAGGTAGAATCGCAGTCTGCTTCTACATTGTCAACAGAGGCGCCCATTGCTTAGTAAAAGACAGATTTATGGCTGGGCACTGTGGTTTATGCCTGTAATTCCAGGACTTTGGGAGGTCAAGGCAGGAGGATCACTTGAGCCCAGGAGTTTGAGACCAGCCTGGGAAACACTGTGTTACAGTGAACCCCAAGTGTCTCTTCAAAGAATCAGTATGTCAGTATGTTCAGCTCTTATTCTTTAATTCTCTATTTTAAAGTTTAAACAACCTTCTCCACCAGTTCTAATCAGTAGTTCACATCTATTCCCCCTTCCCCACCATCCTGACTCATCCCAGTCACTTGCTCACCCCTGGCTACCTGCTCTGACCCACCTGTAACCGTCCTTCTTGCCAAAACACCCACCCTCCCACTCCAGCTTGGACCCCTGCTCTTTTTAAAATAGTCAGTTGGGATTAGTCTAGCTTGTGCAGTCTAACCCCAGCCAATAGGGGATGACACAGGAGTAGGGACGACCCCCGTCATGCATAACTACCCCTTCCCCTCTATAGTTTACTATAGAAGTAAACTGCCTTGTTGAGAGGACTTATTTTCAAGGGTAATTTCTTTTGTAGCATCAGCATTTTACTTATAACAATAGTGAGACCCCCCCTCATCTCTTCAAAAAAACAAGAAATTTGCCAGGTATGGTGATTCACACCTATAATCTCAGCTACTCAGGAGGCTGACGTTGGAGGATTATTTGAGCCTAGGAGTTCAAGGCTGCAGTGAGCTTTGATGGTGCCCCTGCAGTTTAGCCTGGGTGACAGAGTGAGACCCCGTCTCTGGAAAATAAAAGTCTCTCTCTTATTATCCCAACAGTAGCCAATATCTCGTGGGTGATCTGCCACCTCTCATCTCTTTTCTCATATAGACTTTTCCCATCAGTGTTTTCCATGGGAGTGATCATGTTTATATGACACAGCATCTCTCCCTGGACACAGAGCCAAGGGTGCACAAGAGGCTCAAACTGGCTCAATTTTCATTCCCAAAGAATTTGCAACGGGGTCTTTGAGAGAGTCAACTGATCTGTCTTTGGTTGGTTGAGGCAACAAAAATGGTAACATCTGGAATGATTGGTGGGCATACTTCCTTTTTTTTTTGTTTTGTTTTGAGACAGAGTTTCGCTCACTCGGGCTGGGGTGCAGTGGCACAATCTCGTCTCATTGCAACCTCCGCTTCCTGGAATCAAGAGATTCTTGTGTCTTGGCCTCCCTAGTAGCTGGGATTACAGGCGCCCATCACCACATCTGGCTAATTTTTCTATTTTTAGTAGAAATGGGGTTTCGCCATGTTGGCCAGGCTGGTCTTGAACTCATGGTCTCAAGTGATCTGCCTGCCTTAGCCTCACAAAGTGCTGGGGTTACAGGGGTGAGTCATCTCTTCCAGCCGGTGGTCATATTTTCTGTCCTGGGGTCTAGGAAGTAGAGAAAGCCACCCTGCAGTGAAAGAGAAGGAAGGAGCAGATCCAAGGATAATTCCAGAAGCCCAGCTGTGTTCCTGCCCTTGCAGGGCATGGCCACACATCCTTTTCATAAACCCATCTTTTCTGCCTGTTAGCCTGAGTGAGTTTCACTTCCTTGCAGTTCAAAGAATGTGGTCTCAATCATCACCTTATCACTTCCTCCATCTCCAAACTACAGTTCCCTTTCTCACCCCATTATTTCCCTCGAGTTGAACTTCCTCCTTTCCTTTGTTTTCTTCTAGCTCCCTGCAGAAAATAAAGTATCCTGGCCCTATAACGAGAACGTCTTTTCTGATGTTAGATTCAATAAAAAACGAGGAAGGACTCTTGCCTGTAAGAAAGCCCAGCACTTGTCGAGGCTAAGGCAGTGGATCAAAAAAATTAGCCAGGTATGGTGGCGCACACCTGTGATCTCAGCTACTCGGGAGGCTGAGGCAGGAGAATCGCTTGAACCCAGGAGGCGGAGGTTGCAGTGAGCTGAGATCATTCCACTGCACTCCAACCTGGGCAATAGAGTGAGACTCTGTCTCAAAAAAAAAAAAAAGAGGAAGGAAGACAGGAGGTTAGAAATGTTCTTACCCTGACAAGTGTTCTCGCTGGAACTCTTGAACTGTGCAACCCCAGAATGGGGTTTATATCCTGGGACACAGTGACAGTAGAAACTTCCTTCGACATTCTGACATGCGGCATTTACCCCACAGTATACACTAAAGGGTGGTTGACATTCATTAATATCTGGAACACAGAGAAGGAATCGTGTCATTCATTCAGCAAAGGTCTATTGAGCATCTACTATGTGTCAGGAGTTGTGTCTTTCCCCAAGGTCTGTTCTGGCTTTCCAAGACGAATCACTTTAGGTTTTAGGTCGTGCTTATCTTGTTTTTTTGCTTTCTTCATTGACTTTGGCGGGATTCTCCAAGAAGCAGACATTGAGACAAGGATATAAGTATACACACTTTATTTGGGAGGGGAGGGGATCCCAGGAAACACTGGGAGGGGTGTCGTGAAATGATACAAGAAACTATCTTTTTTTTTGAGAGGGAGTCCCGCTCTGTTGCCCAGGCTGGAGTGCAGTAGAGCTATCTCGGCTCACTGCAACCTCTGCCTCCTGAGTTAGAGTGATTCTCTTGTCTCAGCCTCCCATGTAGCTGGGATTACAGGCACATGCCTCCATCACTGGCTAATTTTTGTATTTTTAGTAGAAACGGGGTTTTACTATGTTGGCCAGGCTGGTCTCGAACTCCTGGCCTCAGTTTATCTGCCCGCCTCAGCCTCCCAAATTGCTGGGGTTACAGGTGTCAGTCACCGCAACCAACTGAAACAAGAAACTATCTTAAATGAACTACCAAATTTCCAAAATAGCCCCCATTTTGCCTCCCTTTCGCTCATGCCTCTGGATGACTTGTAAATTACCACTGGCCAGGTGCAGGGTTCATGTCTATAATCCCAGCACTTTGTGGGGCTGAGGCAGGAGGATTGCTTCTCTACAAAAAATAAAAAAAAATTTAGCTGGGTGTGGTGGCATGCCTGTAGTCACAGCTACTTGAAAGGCTTGAACCCAGGAGTTGGAGGCTGCAGTGAGTATTTTAATTTATTTTTTTGATCAGAGTCTCCATCTGTCACCCAGGCTGGAGTGCAGTGGTGCAATCTTGGCTCACTGCAACTTCTGCCTCCCAAGTTCAAGTGATTCTTATGCCTCAGCCCCTAGGGTAGCTGAGATTACAGGTGCCCACTACCATGCCCAGCTAATTTTTGTACTTTTAGTAGAGACAGGATTTTGCCATGCTGGCCAGGCTGGTCTTAAACTCCTGACCTCAAGTGATCCATCCGCCTTGGCCTCCCCAAGTGCTGGGATTACAGGCCTGAGCCACCATGCCTAGCCTGTAGTGAGGTTTGATCATGCCACTGCAGTCCAGCCTGGGCAACAGAGTGAGAACCTGTCTCTTAAAAAAAATACTTCTTTACCTTTACATATCTCCAAGGGGAATGTGAATAGTTTCTGTCCAGATCCAGAAGCATATCCTGGGTCACAGGTGCAGTAAGTATTATTGACACAGGAAGCATTTTCAGGGCACTGAGGACAGGAAGCTGCAGGGAGAAGACAGAAAGGTTAAATGCACTGGGGCCACAAGCTCTCCTGTTATAATTAGGCCACCCCTCCGTATTACCTGAGGTCAGGAGTTTAAGACTAGCCTGGCTAACGTGCTGAAACCTTGTCTCTACTAAAAATACAAAAATTAGCAGTGTGTGGTGGCGCATGCCTGTAATCCCAGTACTCAGGAGGCTGAGGCAGGAGAATCACTTGAACCCAGGAGGAGGAGGTTGTAGTGAGCCCAGATCACATCATTGCACTCCAGCCTGGGTGACAGAGGGAGACTCTGTTTAAAACTAATAATAACAAAAATAAATAATAATTAGGCCTCGCCTCTGGGCAGGTCCTCTCAAGGCTGAGGAAGCCTGTGTCTTTTCCTGTTGTGAGATCTCAGCACATTAAAAAAATTAGAGCTACCAAACCATAATTACAGGAAAAAGTGGAGTTCCTGTGCATGATCAAGGACTGGGGTTGGCAAAAATCAAAGTAATTTTAGTGCAGACATTTCTGGTGCAATATAACTGTGTTATTCTCAAAACCACTGCAGAATTTACACAAAAGAGGGCTGGGTGCAGTGGTTCATGCCTGTAATCCCAGCACTTTGGGAAGCTGAGGTGGGAGGATCACTTGAGATCTGGAGTTCGAGATCAGCCTGGCCAACATGGTGAAACCCTGTCTCTACTAAATAATATAAAAATTAGCCGGGTGTGGTGGCAGGTGCCTGTAATCCCACTGATGTGCCCCATTCCATCCTCAAATGGATTAGGACCTGACTCTGAGCCCCCAAGGCTCAGCTTCTGGTTTATCCACCTATTCCTGCTCCTCTGCTCCTGTCTTTTAACAGCTGTGGGCTGCTCCCATATTTTAACTTAATAGTTAAGCAGGGGCGTCTGGGCAGAAGAGGTGGTATTTTTTTTCATTTTTCCTTTTATTTCTTGTTTACATGAATAAGTTCTTCAGTGGTGATTTCTGAGCTTTTGGTGTGCCCATCACCTGAGCAGTGTACACTGTACCCAATGGGCAGTCTTTTTGCCCTCACCACCTCCCACCCTTCCCCTGAGCCCCCAAAGTCTATTGTGTCATTCTTCTGCCTTTGCATCCTCATAGCTCAGCTCTCACCTATGAATGAGAACATATGATGTTTGGTTTTCCATTCCCGAGTTACTTCACTTAGAATAATAGTCTCCAATCCCACCCAGGTTGCTGCCAATGTCATTGTTTTGCTCCTTTTAATGACTGAGTAGTATTCCATGATACACACACACACACACACACACACACACACACACACCATAGAAAAGATACACACACACACACAAACACACACACACATGGCGCATTTTCTTTATTTACTTGTTTATTGGTGGGCATTTGAGCTGGTTCCATGTTTTTGCAATTGTGAATTGTGCTGCTATAAACATGCTTGTGCAAGTATCTTTTTTGTATAATGGCTTGTTTTCCTCTGGGTAGACACCCAGGAGTGGGATTGGGGATCAAATGGTAGACCTACTTTTAGTTCTTTGAGGAATCTCCATACTGTCTTCTCTAGTGGTTGTACTAGTTTTGATTCCCACCAACAGGGTAAAGTGCTCCCTTTTCACCACATCCAAGCCAACATCTATTGTTTTTTGATGTTTTGATGATGGCCATTCTTGCAGGAGTAAGGTGCTATTGCATTGTGGTTTTGATTTGCATATCTCTTATAATTAGTGATGTCGAGCATTTTTTCATGTTTCTTGGCCATTTTTTAAAGACAGAGTCTTGCTGTGTTGCCCAGGGTGGAGTGCAGAGGTGTGATCTCAGCTCACTGCAGCCTCCACCTCCCGGGTTCAAGTGATTCTCCTGTCTCAGACTTCCGAGTAGCTGGAGTTACAGGTATGCACCACCACACCTGGATAATTTTTGTGTTTTTTGGTAGAGATGGGTTTCACCATGTTGCCCAGGCTGGTCTTGAACTCCTGACTTCAAGTGATCCACCTGCCTCAGCCTCCCAAGGTGCTGGGGTTACAGGTGTGCACCACCATGCCTGGCC
Source organism: Callithrix jacchus (assembly GCF_049354715.1). Lineage (NCBI taxonomy): Eukaryota > Metazoa > Chordata > Mammalia > Primates > Cebidae > Callithrix > Callithrix jacchus. Next base: position 13,435,665 of record NC_133523.1, read on the forward strand.
TGTTGGCCATTTGTATATAGAAGAGGTGGTATTGTACTCAGTGGAGCAAAATAGTCACCCACTAAGTATGCACAATTCTCCTTGGGGGACAGGGAGAAATGATACCCTCTGCTACTCATTTTTTTCCTTCCCTTCCTGCCCAGGTTATGCTTAGTTCTGAAAGTCTACTCTTGACATTTTCCAGGAAGTAATACCTTACCATACTGAGTATACTGGTTTAAATAGTGTCCTCCTAAAACTCATGTCCACCCAGAACCTCAGGATGTGACTTTATTTGGAAGCAGGTCTCCACAGATGTAACCTAGTTAAGATGAGGTCACACTGGAGAAGGGTGGGCACAAGTGGTCCCTTCATGTAGTTTCAGGCTGTGGGCTAGTTTGGGCTTCCTTCCAACATGGCAACCTCAGGCAGGCTGTTTATGGCCTCCAGAACTCTGGGAAGGGGAGTTCGGGTTGTCTGGGGAGACTCAGCAGAGAGGAAATGTGGCAGCTGGTGGCTATGAAGCGAGACTTGAAGCAGATGGAAATTTTTTGCAGTGAAATGTGGCATGCCCTGTAATGCAAACACCCCTCCATCCTTCCTGTGAACGGGCCAGTAAAATCTACCTTGCTCATGAATGTCTTCTTTTTTTTTTTTTTTTCAGATTACAGTAACATGCACATAACATGAAATTTACCATCTTAGCTATTACTAAGTGCACAGTTCAATGGAATTCAATACATTCATATGTTGTGGAACCATCTCCATAGCTGTTTTCATCTCGTAAAACTGAAACTGTACCCACTAAACACACATTCCAGGGCGGGCATGGTGACTCATGCCTGTTATCCCAGCAATTTGGCAGGCTGAGTTAGGCACATGGTGTGAGGCCAGGAGTTGGAGACCAGCCTAGGTGTTATGGTGAAACCCTATCTCTACAAAAAGTGCAAAACTTAGCCCAGTGTGGCATCTGGTCCAAGCTACTCAGGAGGCTGAGGCATGAGGATTGCCTGAGCCCAGGAGGCGGAGTTTGCAGTGAGCTGAGAGGGTGCCATGCACTCCAGCCTGGGTGGTAGAGTGAGATTCTGTCTCAAAATAAGAAACGAAAAAAAAAATATTCTTAGGCTCCACCCTAGACCTGATGAATCAGAATCTAGTGAGAGAGTCCGGGGCAGTAACATTAAACAGAAACGATCTTGTTCATTAGATGTTGACTGTTTATGATGAGAATGACAAAGATTACCGCTGCTTTGTCTCTCAACTAGGATGTCTACTTCATGAGACTTCGTGCGTTTTAGTTACTGTTCTAGTTCCACATTGTACCCATTGTGGTTAGCAAAAACAGACAAATTACAAATGAAAAAAAGATAAATGAAAGGCTATTCATGTTTAATATAATGATCAATTAAGCAAACCAATAATAAAACACAGGAGAAAGCCTTCCCAAATCTCACTCTCAGAACAGGCACTTTTCTCTAGCCCATTGGTGAACGTGGGTGGCCCCAGGTCCAGCCCTTGGTCCACAGCTTCTCTGTTCTGGCTCTGAGCACTCACCTTTGGTTTTCTGAATCACAGCTCCAAACAAGCTCAGCAGAAAGACAAGGGCTGGAATAGATGGGAAACAGAAGGGAGAGACATGAAACAATTGAGGAATGATTCAAAGAAATTGCCCAAGGACTGTGTGTTAGTTATCTGTTGCTGTGTAACAAATCACAAAATGTAGCGGCTTACAAAAAGATTTTTGTTGAGTGTGGAGCTCTCTCAAAGAACTAAAAACAGGACTACTGTTGGACCTAGGAATCTCACTGCCAGGTATCTACCCAAAGGAAAAGAGAACATTGTATCAAAAAGACACCTGTACTCATATGTCTACAGGAGCATTACTCACAATAGGCAAGTCGTGGAGCCAACCTAAGTGTCCACCCACAGTTGACTAGATAAAGAAAATATGGTATACATGCACCATGGAATACTATGCAGCCATAAGAAAGAATGAAATCATGGCCTTACCATCAACAGGGATGGTGCTGGAGGCCATTATCCTAAGTGAACTAAGTCAGAAGCAGAAAATCAAATATTGTATGTTCTCACTTACTGTGAGAGCTAAACAATGGGTAGAGCTGGGCATGAAGATGGAGACAACAGACTCTGGGGACTTTGCAATAGCTGTGACTTGGCTAATGCGAACACCGCTGCCATAAACATATGAGTGCAGGTGTCTCCTCTGAGACTGAGTCTCTTTTTGTTCACTGAGTCTGGAGTGCAGCAGCGCTCCAGATCTTGCCTTACTGTCACCTTTGCCTGCTAGGTTCAATTCTCCTGTCTTAGCCTCCTGAGTAGCTTGGATTACAGATGCTGGCTACCATGCCTAGCAAATTTTTCTAGTTTTAGTAGAGAGGGGGTTTCACTGTGTTGGCCAGGCTGATCTTGAACTCCACCTCAAGTGATCCACCCATCTCAACCTCCCAAAGTGTTGAAATTACAGGGATGAGCCAGTGTGCCCAGCACAATGCTTACTTTTTTTGGGTTTAGGGGGCAGATAACCAGTAGTGGGATTGCTGGATCTGACAGTAGTTCTGTTTTTAGTTCTTTAAGAGATATTTATACTCAACAAAATGTTGTTTTAAGCCACTGAAAGAGGAGAGGATGTGGGGTGGTGAGGGTTGAAAAATTACCTATTGCATACAATGTTTAATATTTGAGTCATGGTACATCAGAAACCCAGTCTTCACCATTATGCGTGTAATGTCCATGTAAAAACCAAGCATATATACCTCTTGAATTGAAGAAAAAAGAATGCTTGTTTGCTTATCACTCTTGGTTTCTGTGGGTCAAGAATCTGGGTAGGGCTCAGCTGGGCGGTTCTAGCTTGAAGGTCTCATATGATTGTGGTCAGTTAGTGGATGGGGCTGCAACAGCTGAGAACTAGCTGGGCATTGCTGTCCCTTCACCTGTTGTTTGAGGGTGTGGGCTTGTTTGGGCTTCCTTCCAACATAGAGACCTGAAGCGGGCTGCTTTGAGTGTCCCACCAACGAGGCTGCATCTCCTCTTGACACCCATCCCTGAAAGTCACCCAGCACTACTTTTATCATATTCTTTTGGTTACAAGCAAGTTACAAGCTCATTCAGATCCAGGTGGAGAAGAATCAAATTATTCCTTCCTAGAAGAGACCAGCAAGATTCTAGAAACACATTTTAGATGGGGGATATTATTTCTGCCTTTTTGGAAAGTAGTGTGCTCAGGCTGGCTCTATCGTGGCTGGTAAAGAGCCCTTTGCTCTTTCCTCTGCCTTTCCAACATCAGGTGGTGTCATCAGTCATGCTCCTGCTTCTGCAAAGACCCAAAGGTGCTGGGCGGATGGACCGCTTTTCTCATCTTCCTAATAAATCATCCATCACTCTGATCACTTGTTCTCACTGTACCTGCTTTTCATTCTGTTACGGCTTCCGTGTGTCAAGAATCTGAGAAGGGCTCAGCTGGGTGGTTCCAGAATACTTATTTATAGAATTATTTGCCATTTGTAAAAACGGTATTAAAAATATTTAACAACTGGTAAGGTGCAGGAATTGACAAACCAGAACAAACACTGGAGATTGTCTCTGATGCACCAGGCATTAGCCTTACAGCTGCTGAACTTTGAGGTCAGTGGGGTCCACAAGCAAGGTCTGGTCTGACTGGAGTGTCCCAGGAACTGGTTCTGGGCAATGATTATTTACAAGTGGTGTGGAATATTTCAGCATAAACAGCCACCATGGTCTTGTGGTGTGCACTGGTTGAAATGTAGGTCTGGTGACTCACAACCTGATTTGCAACTTTGGTTATCCCCTAAGAGGTGGGTCCTGGTAACAAAAGGGTCTTTGTCTACCAAATAGGGTCGTGGGTGTAGATGAGAGTGAACTATTTGATTCCTGTGCATGATAAAGAACTAGGGTTGGAAGGATTGAGAGAAGATCTGACTGAGTTTGAGTCTAGAGTAGGTGGGGAAGAGGCCTTGTGGCTGCCCAGACGAGGCTCAGCGCGAGGAGATGTGGCAGCTGGTGGCTAAGAGTGAGACTTGGAGCAGGTGGGACTTTTTCTGAATAAAATATAATGCAAGCATCCCTATGTCTTGCTTATTAATGTGACAGTAAAATCGACCTTGCTTACTGATGTTATTCCCCATTTTGAAAGTTTGACTGAATACACATAACACGAAATTTATCATCTCAACCACTTTTAAGTGTACAGTTCAGTGGAATTCAGTCTATTCATAGTGTTGTGCAACCATTTCCATAACTCTTCATTTCTTAAGACTAGAACTCGGCCGGGTGCAGTGGCTCACGTCTGTAATCCTAGCACGTTGTGAGGCTGAGGCAGGCAGATCACGAGATAAGGAGTCCGAGAGCAGCCTGGCCAATATGATGACACCCTGTCTCTACTAAAAATACAAAAATTAGCTGGGCATGGTAGTGTGCGCCTGTAGTCCCAGCTACTCGGGAGGCTGAGGCAGAAGAATGGCTTGAACTCAGGAGGCGGAGCTTGCAGAATCTACACAGTGGCAGGGCACTCCTGCCTGGAGGCAAAGCGAGACTGACTCAACAAAAACAAAAAACCCCAAAAAACTAGACCTCAATACCACTGAATATATCTTACTTTCTGCTGTCCTACAAGCTTTCCACTAAAACGTTTGCTGCCAGATATACCGGATCTTCTTTACATGTTATTTGTTTCTTTTCTTCACGCTGCTTTTACTGTCCTTTCTTTGTCCTTAACTTTGAGAGTTGAATTATTATATGCCTTGGAGTGTTCTTATTTTAACTGAATGTTCTTGGTGATCTTGGACCTTTTATGTGGTATAAATTTCTTTCTCTAGATTTGCAACCTTCTCTGTCATTATTTTTCTGAGTAAACCTTCTGCGACAAAAAGAGTCAAACTCTGCAAAATATTTGAAGAGATTTTTTTGACACAGCCCTCAGGATAGCCTGAGAACATGTGCCCAAGGTGGTCAGGATACAGCTTAGTTTTAAACACTTTAGGGAGGCATGAGACATCAATCAGATTCTTGTAAGATATACATTGGTCCTGTCTAGAAACACGGGGCAACTGGAAGTTGGGCTTCCAGGTCATAGACAGATTCAAAGATTTTCTGATTGACAATTGTTGAAAGAATTAAGTTATTGTCTAAAGACTTGGGAATGTCTGGGTTAAGATAAAGGGGATGTGGAGGCCAGGGTTTTATCACACAGGTGAAGCCTTCAGGTAATGGCTTCAGAGAGGATAGATTGTAAATGTTTCTTGTCAGACTTAAAGAGTTCGTTGGAATTATCAGTAATTCCAAAAGGGAGGAGTGTATAATGAGGCGTGTCCCACCCCCTCTCACTTCCCAGCATGGCCTGAGCCAGTTTTTCAGCTTAGCTTTATAATGCCCTTGCTCAGAGGAGGGGTCCATTCAGATGGTCGGGGGGCTTAGAATTCTATTTTTGCTTTACATTTCTATCCTTATCTCTCTGTTCACTCCCTCTTTTAGGTCAGTGACTCTTAGACTTACCATTTTGAGGCTATTTTCTATATCTCATTAGCATTTAAACATTTCTTCTTTTTTTTTTCTGACTGTATTTTCCAATAGCCTTAGAGCTGATAAATTTTCTTCTGCTTGATCAATTCTTCTGTTGAGACACTTGATGCATTTTTTTAGTTTGTGTCAATTGCAATTTTGAGCTCCACGATATCTGTTTAACTTAAACACTCACTCCCCATTGCTCACTAATGTCTTGGAGAGAAAATTTCCTTTGTGGGGGAATTGAGCAAAGGTCTCAACTCTACTTCCATAATGTCTAAGATAAAATGAGCCCTTACTACATACTGTGCACTTGACACAAGTGAACTCACTTCAGCTTTGCAAAGACTTTAGCAGGAAAGTGCCTTTGGCATCATCCCCATTTTTCAGATTAAGAAATGGAGTCACAGACAGGGTAAGTAACTTGACCCATTCACTGGGCTAGTCAGTGGCAGAACTGAGGTTAAACACAGGTTCTAGATTCTAGCTGATAACCCATTATACCACATGGCCTCTTTTAGAAATTTCTTTTAGAAATCCCACAGGGCACTGCATGCATGGTTCAGATTGTAGACACTGTAGGTTGGCATGTTTATTGTGACAGTGACTTGTCCTTTTTCCCCCAGCAGATGCCACTCACCAGATCTCACTAGAGCCTCAAAGTCCAGTAGAGAGTGATATGTGACTTGGTCATTTCAGGCAGTGCAGATGAATTGCAGGATTTTGGAGAAAAGGCCCTAGGGGCTAGCTGTGTGGGTCTTCACGGATGGCAATGGGAGCAATCTAATCTTTCTGGATCCCTCTGTATAAATTTCCAATTGCTGCTATCACATGTTACCATTGAGGTAGTCGGTTAAAACAGCCCTGATTTATTCTCTTATGGTTCTGGAGGTCAGTCTTAAATCAACCTCTATAGTGAAAAGCAAGAATGTTAGCAGGGCTGGTTCCTGTTGAGAGCTCTAAGGGAGAATCTGTCTCTTTGCCTTTTCCAGCTTCTAGAAGCTGCCTGCATTCCTTGGTTCACAGACCCTTCCTTCTTCTTTAAGTCCAGCAGCACGGCATCTTCTCTTCTTCCTGATCTTCCACCTCCCTCTTAAGAGGACCTTACTGATTATTATATTAAACCCCCCTGGAAAATTCAGGGTATGTGAGAGATGGGCAAGTTCTTCTTCAAAGTTAATATCTTAGAATACATTATAAGGAGTTACAATCTCTTGCTCTATGGCCATCATGTGCTATTAGCATAAACATATACCCATGTGTATATATTCTCTAAATCAGGTACGTCTTAAAGCAGCTATGCTGACTTGCTCCAGCATGTCTGAACAGGACTGGGCAAGCTCCAAGCCCTGGTGCGTGCCATTCCTTATTTGAAAACCCTCCTGACCTTCTCCTGACTAGCTTCCTCTTTTTCTTTGTCTTCTTCCTCATCTTCTTTCCCCTTATCTATTCAGTAAATTTCCAAGTTCTTTAGCCAATCAGGTCAAGCATAGAATGTGAGGTCCCATTCTGGCCAATGGAACTGGACACAGCAGTAGGGCGACTGGGTCAGGTTATGAAAGTTATAAAGGTCCCCGTCTCCCTGTGCAGGTGTGCTCTTGTGGCAAGACTGCCGGTCGAGTGGCACCCTTTCTGCAGGAAGTAAACTAGCCTTGCTGAGTGATCCATTGTCTCAGTGTGGACATTTCCCAACATTACAAATCCGTTTCCAACAGAGTACTACCCCTATATCAAGATTCTTAGCTTAATCGACATCTGCAAATTCTCTTTTACCATGTAAGGTAACATATTCACGGGTTCCAGGGATTAGGATGTGGACATCCTTGGGGGGCTGTTATTTATCTGCCCAGACTTCTCACTGTTTCCCCAAGAAGATGCCAGGTCTGGTTTGTGATCAGTTACTTGCACAATTGCATTCATAGAACATTTTGAATAGTCTCAGCTCTGCTTAATGTCAGGCTGATGTTTCCTTTAAAGTCCTCTTCCTCCTACTTTTTTTTTATAGGCAAGTTCTCTTTCTGTTGCCCAGGCTGGAGTGCAGTGGTGCAATCACAGCTCACTGTAGCCTTGAACTTCTAGGCTACATGCATGAGCTACCACTCATGGCTAATTATAAAAAAATTTTTTGGGGTAAAGATTGGGTCTCGCTGTGTTTTCTGAGCTGGTCTTGAACTGTTGGCCTTAAGTGGTCTTGCCTCCTCAGCCTCCCAAAGTATTGAAATTACAGGTGTGAGACACTGTGCCCAGCCCTTTCTTCTTTTGTGTAAACATGAATGTGTAGCAGCCACACAAACCTTACACCTGCCCAAATGATGACCAGCTCACAAGGCCAACTGATAAACCATATGGTTGAATAGTGTTACCTGTTCCTAAAATGCAGGCAGTCTGGGCACCATCCTGTTTCCTCAAAGGATTATAAATCACTCTACTATAAAGACACGTGCACACGTATGTTTATTGTGGCACTGTTCACAATAGCAAAGACTTGGAACCAACCCAAAAGCCCATCAATGATAGACTGCATAAAGAAAATGTGGTACATATTTACCATGGAATGCTATGCAGCCATAACAAAGGATGAGATCATGTCCTTTGAAGGGATATGGATGAAGCTGGAAACCATCATCCTCAGCAAACCAACACAAGAACAGAAAACCAAACACTGCATGTTCTCACTCCTAGGTGGGAGTCGAACAATGAGAACACATGGACACAGGGAGGGGAGCATCACACACTGGGGCCTGTCAGGGGATGGGAGGGGTAGCATTAGGAGAAATACCTAATGTAGATGACAGCTTGATGGGTGCAGCAAAGCACCATGGCACATGTATACCTGTGTAACAAACCTGCATGTTCTGCACATGTACCCCACAACTTAAAGTATAATTAAAAAAAAAAAGACTAGTCCTTAGCCAGCAAGCCTGTACTCACTAATTTGGGCACCTGTCTTCAGTTAGGGTGTCTGCAGAGTCATCCGTGTATCAGAATCCCAGAGTTCTAAGAAACTTTGGAAATCATCCACTGACTCATTTTGTAGATGAAGAAACAGGTCCCTTGGGGTTAAGTGGCTGGCACACTTGTTGGGCAAAATTGGGTAAGTTGTTTAACTTCTCTAAGTTTCCTTATGTGAAATAGGGTGGCAATATGACCTACTTTCTGGGGTTTTTGGAGCTGACTTAAACACGGGACTGTGTAGAGCACAATGTCAGGCAGAAAGCCCTCCATTGATGCCGGCTGCCTCTGTCATCATTTGACTTTCTCCTTTCTGATTTGGATGCTTTTCCTTTCTTTCTTTTTGCCTAATTGCTCTGGCTAGCTGCCTCTGTTATCATCTGAGCTCTGTTGCCCAGGCTGGAGTGCAGTGATGCAATCACATCTCACTGTAACCTTGTGCTCCTGAGCTCAAGCAATCCTCCTGCCTCAGCCTCCAGGGACTACAGGTGTATGCCCCCAATAATGGCTAATTTTTTTTTTTTTTTTTTGAGACGGAGTTTCGCTCTTGTTACCCAGGCTGGAGGGCAATGGCACGATCTCGGCTCACCGCAACCTCCGCTTCCTGGGTTCAGGTAATTCTCCTGCCTCAGCCTCCTGAGTGGCTGGGATTACAGGCACACGCCACCATGCCCAGCTAATTTTTTGTATTCTTAGTAGAGAGGGGTTTCACCATGTTGACCAGGATGGTCTCAATCTCCTGACCTCATGATCCACCCGCCTCGGCCTCCCAAAGTGCTAGGATTATAGGCGTGAGCCACCGCGCCAGGCCCGGCTAATTTTTAAAAGATGTTTTGTGGAAACACAGTCTTTCTATGTTGCTCAGTCTGGTCTCAAACTCCCAAACTCCTGGCTCAAGCGATCTTCCTGCCTTGGCTTTCCAAAGCTCTGGGATTATAGGTATGAGCCACCGTGGCCAACCCTAGAATCCTAATTCTTGACCCAATGCTCCTATCATCATCCTTGACTGTACCATCCAGTGATACGGACTAATAGTTCCTGGATAACCGAAATTCACTAATAATCCACCTCAGAAGTATTGAAGTCTCTGTCTCCAGTTGCCAGAAAACAGGCTTCTTTCATATTTGATTCCACACACACTGAAACTCCTATTATATATAAGATGCTATGCTAGGGGTTGCAAAGGTGAGGGAGACACGACATTTGGATTTAAGGGTAGCTTGTATTATTTCAATAGAATTTATTGTCTATCAGCTGTCTCTGCAGCAGAATAACCGTGAGGCTTTGAGCAATTAATGTATCTCTCTACGATGCAATTTCTTATCTATAATGCGGAGATGCTATGTGACAATGTAAAGCAATTTAAGCCTAATGCCAGGCTAAAGTAGCTGCTTCATAAATGTAAGCTTTGATCGATATCACGACTATCAGTGATGTTAATTCATCTGGAGCTGGAAAGATGAATGGGATTTCATCTGTACAGAGATGGTGGGGGAAGCCATGGCATTATGAGATTCCTATAGGGAGGGGGAGTAGAAAAACAGAAGACCCCAGGAAGAATCCTGTGGGCGGGGCATTATAGCAAAGATCTGGAGACAGATGGTTTGGGTTCAAATCCCAGCTCTGTTATTTGTTTGCCAGCTGTGTGGTGTTGGACAAATAACATAATCTCTCTGTGTCCCAGTTTTCTCATCTGTAAGATGAGGATAGTGAGTGTCCCCACCCCAGCCTACTGTGAAGATGCAACAGATTAATACCAGATCAATACATGAGAGACGCATAGTGAGTTTTTGAAAGTGTTGGCTGTTATTATTTGTATAAATTTATGGACTACGAGGGTAATTTTGTTACATACATAGATTGCATAGTGGTGAAGCCAGGGCTTTTAGAGTATCCATCATCCAATGATCTACGTCGTACCTGTTAGGTAACTTCTCGTTTTCCACTCCCCTTCTGCTCCCTGAGCCATCCCAGTCTTCACTGTCTATCATTCTACTCCCTATGCCCGTGTGTCCACATTATTTAGCTCCCACTGATAAACGAGATCATGAGGTATTTGTTTCTCAGTGTCTGAGTTATTTCACTTAATATAATAACCTCTAAAATTAATAATAAAATTATCATTAATTTTCTTGATAATGATAAAGCACAGAAAAACGATAAAGGAGGAAGAAGACACAATAGCAAGAGAAAAAGGAAAAAAGTCAGGGTGGGGCTAGGTTGCAGAAGTTATCAGGAAGGAGAGGACATCAATTAGAAAACAAAACTCGCCAAGAGGAAGACGAACAACCTGTTAGAGGCTGGGTGTGGTGGGTCATGCCAGTAATCCCAGCACTTTGGCAGGCCGAGGAGGGCAGATCACGAGGTCAGTAGTCTGAGACCAGCCAGGCCAAAGGTGAAACCCTGTCTCTACTAAAACTACAAAAATTAGCTGGGCATGGTGGTGCACACCTATAACCCCAGCTACTCAGGAGGCTGAAGCAGGAGAATCGCTTGAACCCAGGGGGCAGAGTTTGCGGTGAGGCAAGATCGTGCCACTGCACTCCAGCCTGGGCAATGGAAGGAGACTCCATCTCAAAAAACAAAACAAAGCAAACAAATGAAACAAACGACAACCCAACCTATGAGATTGGGTAAGGAACATTTTAGGGATATTTGAGAGCATATTTTGAATAGGCTGGTCAGGAAGGAAACCACAGTCCAAAGGGAAAAGGTGAGAGTGTTCAGAGCAGAAGAAAGAGGAGGTGAAAATAACCAATTGTTGAAGCAAGTGGCCCCTGTTTGGGGGATAGATTAAGACTCAGTCATTGTTACGGTCACATACCTGGAAGAAGCAATGGCCCTTGCATTCCTGTGGCACAGGTATCCCACACCAGTCAGCCGTAGAAGCTCCCTACTGTGCCGTAAGCCAACCACCTTCCTAGCTCAAGAAATCTCAGGAGAGTTGACGTATGTATCTCAGGTCAGCTGACTCATGAAATTGCCATCAGAAAAGTGAACCGCTTCCCCTCTTTTGCCATCAGACACATGGTTCTGCTTTTCCTTTATTGGCCGTGCCTTTTCTGCCTAGCTATTGTAGATCACCTTTGGGATGATGGAATCAGCCAACCTAACAAAGAAATGCCCTGTAAGTTACATCACATCGCCTGAGGATTAGGAAGTGCTTTTGGGGCCAAAATAAATCTTAAAAACCCTGTGGTTTTGAGCTGGATGAACCAGACTTTAGGGCTTCTGTATTGGTATCTGAAGTTTCCAGAGGAGTCATTTCTAAATGGGGGAAAACCTTCCTTTTCCCCCAGTGGATGATGCTCACTGGTTATGACTACTGAGTCGTAAGAAGTTAAGAGTCCCAAAGTCTCATAGAGGGTAAAACATTATTTGTTTATTTGGACCAACCCCGACCAGTTGCAGGATTTGGAAGAAAAGGTCTCTAAATCTTTCCTTCTTCCGACAAGTATTTATTTATTTATTTGGGTCTTGCTCTGTTACTCAGGCTGGAGTGAAGTGGCACAATCACAGCTCACTGCAAGCTCAAACTGCTGGGCTCCAGCGATCCTCCCACCTCAGTCCTCCGAATTGTTAGGACTACAGGTGCACGCCACCACACCTGGCTAATTTTCTTTCAGTTTTATTATTATTATTATTTGTATTTGAAAAACAGATTGCAGGCTGGCTGTGGCCCTCAGCTGTAGTTTGCTGATCCTGGAGTTAGAATTTGCATAGTTCTTCTCTCTCTCTCTCCTTTTTTTTTTTTTTTCCCTTTGAGATAGAGTCTCGCTCTGTCGCCCAGCCTGGAGTACAGTGGCATAATCTCAGGTCACTGCAATCTCCGCCCCCACCCCAGGTTCAAGTGATTCTCCTGCCTCAGCCTCCTGAGTAGCTGGGACTACAGGCACCCGCCACATCCCTGGCTAAGTTTTGTGTTTTTAGTAGAGATGGAGTTTCCTCATGTTGGCCGGGCTGGTCTCAAACTCCTGACCTCAGGTGATCTGCATGCCTTGGCCTCCCAAAGTGAGCCGCCACGCCCTGTCTAGAATGCCCTTTCTTTCTTGCCACTTTACTCCTGGCCACGCCCTTCAAGTGGCATTCTTTTTCATATCTTCCCTTGATAAGCTCTTGTGAAAGGAAAATAAAGTCTCACAACCCCAATTCACTATTCTAAAAGGAAAATAATTAAGCTGAAAGCAGGGTCATGCAAGAAACTGCCATTCCTTTTGTTCCTAAGCAGATAAGCTACAGATAAAAAAGGCCAGATAGCTTCACAGCTTGCTATTGTATATTCATTTTATCCTATGTAAAGTGCCAATTTACTAAGCATGAGATGAATTCATCATTGATTATCCCCCCGCTCCGCTCCTTTTTCTCTTGCAACATGTGGGTTCAGTAATGTGGCCAAACTCTCTCTTTCCCTCCCCACTAGTCTGCTTTTCCCCTTTAAACAGTGAAGCCCCCAAAATTATCTTTGGATAAATGAACAGATGACAGTAAGTTTTTCTGTATTTCTTTCTACCAGGCATGTTCTTAACCCTAGTAAAATAAGCTTCTAAATGGATTGAGACCTCTTCTCAGCTTCTCAGGCACTTTTCGGTTTATGTGCTACACTGTCCCCTTCCCTGCCTCTAAGACAGAGTTAGTTAGCTTTTCTCGTTTCTCTGTTCATACCATACTTCATCAAATCTAAAGCATTATTAATTTTAAGGTATACCATTGGCTGGGTGTGGTGGTTACACCTATCCCAGCACTTTGGGAGGTTGAGGTGGGCAGATCACTTGAGGCCAGGAGTTCAAGATCAGCCTGGTCAACATGGTGAAATTCTGTCTCCACTAAAAACAAAAAATTAGCCAGGCGTGGTGGTGCATGCCTGTAATTCCAGCTACTTGGGAGGCTGAGGCAGGAGGATCACTTGAACCTGGGAGGTGGAGGTTGCAGTGAGCTAAGATCATACCACTACACTCCAGCCTGGGTGACAGAGCAAGACTTTGTCTCAAAAAAGAAAAAAAAAAAGAAATTAAGCACCATTATTTTATGTACCACTATACCTAACCATTGAACTGTGACACAATGCTTTCTTATTCCTTAGACATTTTTATTTTATTCTTGAATGAGCTATAGATTTCGAAATGAATTTTTGTCATGCATGACTCTGTTGCATGCATACAAAGGAAACTAGCTGTGGGAACTAAATTGGTTAAGATATTCTTGAAGCTTCTTCACATTCAGAATCTTCTAAACTTCTTTCAACACAGTCATTGATGCCCATGTTTCAATGTCTGTGTTTCTCTACATCGGCAGTTTTCAAGATGTGGTCCCAAGAGCAGCTGCAACAATATTGTCTGGGACCTTGTTGGAAATGCAGATTCTTGGACCATATCCAGACCTACGGAATCAGGAACGTTGAGCTAGAGCCCAGTGAGTGTTTTTAACAGACCTTCCGGTGATTCCGATACATGCTTAAGTTTGAGAACCCAGCTTGGCATGGTATTGTTCTCTGGACCATCAGGAGTATTGTGATTGAGTGTTTTTTCAAAGAACCCATGAGAGAACCAGAGGCCATTGCTAGTTCTCTGCCATCCTCACGTTCCTTAGTGGAGCACCTGAGTATAAATCAAATGTCTTTCAACTGTGATGACAAAATGATATTATAATTCCTTTTCATAATCAAGTTATTGCGGTTTAGTATTCCAGGGGCTTTCATGCTGGAAGTCTAAAAGTCTTCTCAGTTATATCAGAGTTTCTCACAGGTTCACCTCACAGATGCCCCTGAATAGCTCTTTCCATCCTTCCATGCATCCATGCATGCATGCATCCATCTATCAATGCATCCATCCATCCATCCATCCATCCATCCATCCATCCATCCATGCATCTATCCATCCATACATCTATCCATCCATGCATGCATGCATCCATCCATCCATTCATGCATCCATCCATCTATCCATCCATGCATCCATCTATCTGCTCACCCATCCACCTACCTTTCATCCATCCACTCACCCATCTATACTTCTTTTCATCCACCAGTCCATTTATGCATTCATCCATCCACTTAGTGACACACTCAACTTTTCATCTTGGGTGATAGAGGTTGGGATGCTCATGATTTTGGTGATGTTAGAGATTGAGATGCAAATGATTTTTGGTGGGGGATAGAGGCTGGGATGCACATATTTTTTTAGGGATAAGGATAGAGGTTGGAATGCACATGATTTTTAGGAGGGATAGAGGTTGGGATGCACATGATTTTTAGGGGGATAGAGCCTGAGATGCACATGATTTTTAGGGGGGATGGAGGTTGGGATGCACATGATTTTTGGGGGTTAGGGTTTGTAATGCACGTGATTTGTTGGCAGTAAGAGTTGGGATGCACTTGATTTGTTGCGGGGACGAGGATTAGAATGCACTGAATTTTGAGGGGAGTGTAGTGTTCATCACACACATGATTTTGGGGTGGGGTTTACAGTGCACATGATTTTGCTGGGGGGCAGGGTTTAGAATGCACTTTGTTGGAAGGATAAGGATTAAAATGCATGGGATTTTCTTCTTTTTGATGCAGGGAGTGGGATGCACGTGATGTTTGAGGCATAGAGGTTGGGATGCCTATAACTTTGGGGGTAGAGGTTGTAATGCATGTGATTTCTTACAGAGGGGGCACTTCTAGAAGACGAGTACTGATAGGACAGAGGAAGGAGCTAAACAAAGAGGTGGTCTCAGCAAGAGTCCAGCCTCAGGCTAATCCCATGGGGAGCTCTGGACTATGCACCCTGGAGTTGATCCACCTTGAGGCAGGGCCCTTATGCAAGGTCCCTGTGTCAATCAATCATTGGCTGTGGCTGCCCCAGGGGTGGGTGCAAGCCAAACCTTACAGGTAAATGAATGAATGCAACTGTGAAAGGCATCTGGGTGGAGCAACAGGAGCACTGGCTGCATTGCTCAAACCTTTCTCTGGGTCATGCTTACCCGCTGCCTCAAATGTTGTTACACAGAGTGTGAACGTCACTTCCTCTTCATTTTAAAGTGTTCAAAATAACAATTCTCATAAGCCATGTTGCATCATCACAAGATAAATGTGGGGGCGAGGAGCTTCCACATGATTTTTTTCAATTTCTGTTGTTATTTTTAATTGAAAAATAAGAATTTTATATATTGATGGGGTACTATGTTAATGGGTTGATATATGTATACATGTATAATGACTGTACCAAGTGAATTAACACATTCATTACTTCACATACTTGTACATTTCGTTGTAGTGAGAACATTTAAATGTCATATATATATATATTTTTAGATATGGTCTCACTCTGTTGCCCAGGCTGGAGTGCAGTGACATGATCATAGCTCATAGCTCACTACAGCCTTGAACTCCTGGGATCAAGCAGTCCTTTTGCCCCAGTCTCCTGAATAGCTGGGACCACAGGGGCATGCCATGACGCTGGGCTCATTTATATGTATATATAGATGTTTTGTAGAGATGGGGTCTTGCCATGTTGCTAACTCCAGAGCACAAGCCCTCCTCTCACCCTAGCCTCCCAAAGTGTTGGGATTACAGGCGTGAGCCACTGCACCTGGACAAAATCTATTTTTTAAGATAATTTTCAAATTTTTAACTATTGGCACCTTGCTGGGCAATAGATCTTGAAAACTCATCTCTCCTATTTAACTGGAACTTCATATTCTTCGGTGCATATAATGCTTAATTATTATTATTATTTCTTGAGATGGAGCCTCACTCTGTCACCCAGGCCGGAGTGTAGTGGTGTGGTCTCAACTCACTGCCTCCTCTGCCTCGCAGGTTCAAGAGGCTCTCCTGCCTCAGCCTCCTGAGTAGCTAGGATTACAGGTACATGCCACCACACCTGGCTAATTTTTGTATTTTTAGTAGAGAAGGGGTTTCACCAAGTTGGCCAGGCTGGTCTTGAACTCCTGACCTCAAGTGATCTGCCCACCTTAGCCTCCCAAGATGCTGGGATTACAGGTGTGAGCCACCTCGCCTAGCTGTAGTGCTTAATTCCTCACAGCCTCAAAGATTATCATGGAAGCCAGCTTGGTAGTCAGGTTGAATTTATTTAAGTGTTGATGTAGATCCCTATAGAGAGGATGCTGTTGATGGCTCACCCAGGTCCCATTTCCTGGTTTATTCCCTGGAACTATTTCCGTGAGAAATAAAATCAAATTTTATTAATGCCAAGAAAGTATTTCTTTGCCCATTGTTCTGCAGGGACTCATCCCCCAGCTGTTGTGAATTAGTTGCTATCACTGTGTCACAGCTGTTTGATATGTCAACCTGAAATCATCAAAAGCATAAGATTCCAGTTTTAAAGAGCTTATTCAAGAGAAAAGCCAGGAATAACCATTCTGGGATGCACAGACTCTAGAGAAACGGAGTCAAGTTCTGAAGTTAAAAGCTAAGTTCTTGCTTATATATAGGAAGACAGAGTGATCCTCCCGCCTTCACCTCCCAAGGTACTGGGATTATCACAAGATGGCACTATAAAATACAGTTCCTTAATCTCACCACAAGATGGCACTATAAGATAAAGATTAAACCCTCTGAGCTAGGCCTGTGAGTAATCTAATCACTTTGTAGATTAAAGAACAAGAAATCAGAGGTAGCTTCAAATGCTGGGCTTCACCTGAGGGTGAAGGGTGGGAGGAGGGAGAGGATCAGGAAGAATAACTAACGAGCACTAGGCTTAATATCTGGGTGATGAAGTACTCTGTACAACAAACCCCTGTGACATGAGGGGGGTGTTTTAAGTTCAGAGGTACACATGCAGGTTTGTTAAAAATAGGTAAAAAACCTATAAATCCTTTTTTAACCATATATAACAAACCTGTATGTGTACCCCTTGACTTAAAATACAAGTTAAAAAAGAAAGAAAACGGTGTTAATCTTGTAAATACATGGACTCCTTTCTTTTTCTTTTCTTTTTTGAGACAGAGTCTCGTCTGTTGCCCAGGCTGGAATGCAATGTCATGATCTCGGCTCACCTCAACCACCACCTCCCAGGTTCAAGGGATTCTTTTGCCTCAGCCTCCCCAGTGGCTGGGACTACAGGCGCCCACCACCACACCTGGCTAGTTTTTGTATTTTTAGTAGAGATGGGGTTTCGCCATGTTGACCAGGCTGGTCTGGAACTCCTGGACTCAAGTGTTCCCCTGCCTTGGCCTCCCAAAGTGCTGGGACTACAGGTGTGAGCCACCGTGCCTGGCTCGATTTCTTTGTAAGAACATTTAGCTTAAAAGAGATACATTATACAGCATAAAGGTGTTTTCTTTCTTTGTATCCTTGTTCTACAAGCTTTCTTTCTTTTGTTTTTTTTTTTTCTCTCTCTTTTTTTTAGACTGAATTTCGTCTTATCACACAGGCTGCAACCTCTGCCTCCAGGTTCAAGTGATTCTCCTACCTCAGCCTCCTGAGTAGCTGCGATTACAGGTGCGTGCCACCACGCCCAGCCAATTTTTGTATCATTAGTAAAGACTGGGTTTCACCGTGTTGGCAAGGCTGGCCTTGAACTCCTAATCTCAGGTGATCCACCCTCCTTGGCCTCCCAAAGTCCTGGGATTACAGGCGAAAGCCATCTCGCCCAGCCTTTTCATATTTTTAAAACCTTTTAAAATGACTGGCAGAGATTTGTTTACATCAGCATTACCATAAACGTGAGTAATTCGTTGCATTGCAACATAGTGACAGCTACCACAATGATGGGAAATTTTCAGCTCCATTATAACCTTATGGGATTACAACTGTGTATGTGGTTTGTGGTTGACCAAAATGTTGTTATGCGGTGCATGACTGCACATGTGCCTGATATATAAAGAATACCAGCTGGGCACGATGGCTCAGGCCTGTCATCCCAGCACTTTGGGAGGCCAAGGCAGGTGGATCACGAAGTCAGGAGATGAAGAACATCCTGATCAACATGGTGAAACCTCGTCTTTACTAAAAATACAAAAATTAGCAGGGCATGGTGGCATGTGCCTGTAATCCTAGCTACTCGGGAGGCTGAGGCAGGAGAATTGCTTGAACCAGGGAGTCAGAGGTTGCAGTGAGCCGAGATGGTGCCACTGCACTCCAGCCTGGAGACAGAGCAAGACCCTGTCTCAAAAAAAAAAAAAAAAAAAAAAAAGAATACTGGGGAACTAGTGACAGTGGTTGTTTCAGGGAAGGAAAATTTAGGAATAGAGTTTAGAGTGAGCCTCCCATTTGAACTTTTCCTATAGGTATTATGTATACTACATAACACATAATTTTAAAAAGTCAGATCTATGTCTTAAACAGATTCACACATCTTATGTTTAGTGAGAAAGGCAAGCTGTAGAAGAAACAAAAATACATTATCGTATTTTTAGAATAAATAAAGTTGACCCTTGAACAACAAAGGTTTAAACTGTGGCTATCCCCTTATAGGCAGAATTTTTCCTACCTCTGTCCTCCCTGGGACAAGACCAACCCCTCCCCTTCCTCAGCCTACTCAGGGTGAAGCTGACGATGAAGACCTTTATTTATGATCTTTATGATCACTTCCACATAAAGAATAAATACATTTTCTCTTCATGATTTTCTTAATAACACTGTCTTTTCTCTGAGGTTAGTTTATTGTAAGAATATGGCATATAATACATATATATGCAAAGGATGTGTTAACCAACTTTATGTTATTGGTAAGGCTTCTGGTTAACAGTAGTCTGAGTAGGTAAGTTTTTGGGGAGTCAGAAGTGAATTTTCCACTGCACAGGGTGGCGCCCCAACCCCTGTTGCCTAAGGGGTGCCATATATAAAAATACAAAAACATTCTTAATATGGGTATATTTTTGCAGGTGATTGGATTAAGCCCATGGATAAAGGTGGAAGGGGCTGGAGAGAAAGGAAGAAGGGGTGAGTTAAATATTGAGCATCCCTAAAGAGCCCTGGGGGAGGTGGGATGTCCCCTCTCCAGCGTCCAAACCCAAGTCCCGTCATCCCTCCCTCCGAGTGCAGGCCCCGCCCCCTCTCTGCTCCTAAGGCACTCACCCCACCCCTACCACCCCCTCTCCAAACCAAGGCCCCGCCCGCTCCGCCTTTGGGGTGCAAGCCCCGCCCATGTACCTTCTGAGTGGCATCGTTTCGAAAAAGAAGACACAAACAAAAAGGAGCCGGGCGCGGTGGCTCACGCCTGTAATCCCAGCACTTTGGGAGGCCGAGGCGGGTGGATCACGAGGTCAAGAGATGGAGACCATCCTGGTCAACAAAGTGAAACCCGTCTCTACTAAAAATACAAAAATTAGCTGGGCATGGTGGTGCGCGCCTGTAATCCCAGCTACTCAGGAGGCCGAGGCGGGAGAATTGCCTGAACCCAGGAGGCGGAGGTTGCAGTGAGCCGAAATCGCACCATTGCACTCCAGCCTGGGTAACAAGAGCGAAACTCCGTCTCAAAAAAAAAAAAACGAGAGTTTAAAATTTTTTTTATTTTTTATGTTTCAGACCTTTACTTCTGCTGTGGACATCAAGTTTTTTACTGTGAGGTGAGGGTATCTTAAGAAAAGCTATTTCTCAGTTATTTCACAAATATTATCAACGATAATAAGACTTATTATTAAAAGCAAGCCACACCCCCACCCTACCCCAGCACAGGCCCCGCCCCACTTCTGCCCCTGGGACCTAAGGCCACCCCTATCCCCGTACCTCGGACATAGGCTCCGCCCCCAGCACCACCCTCCCTGCCCGGTGGGACCCCACTCAGAGCCTAACTTCATCCCCCGGGTAAGAATACTAGAATTTCTTCTTGGAGGCTAAATAAAGAAAAGGTTAGTTTTCCTGCTGCCGCCTAAGGCTCCTCTGGCCAGA
This sequence comes from Callithrix jacchus, assembly GCF_049354715.1. Classification (NCBI taxonomy): domain Eukaryota; kingdom Metazoa; phylum Chordata; class Mammalia; order Primates; family Cebidae; genus Callithrix; species Callithrix jacchus. Next base: position 13,455,964 of record NC_133523.1, read on the forward strand.
ACAGCGGAGTCATAGCTACTTCCGCTCCCAGCGGCCCCGAGACCAGAAGCGGAAGTGCGCGCGGCGGTGGCTGTCTGCGGCTGAGCTGCGCGGCGCGGCGAGGTGGGAGTGTCTCCGGCTGGTCTGCAGGTGTGGCCTGGCCCCTAGGGAGGGCGGGGAGGGCTCTGCTGGTGCTGGGAGGGGCTGGAGGGCCTAGAACAGCTCTGCGGGTCTGAGGTGCTTCCTCCTGGCGGTCACCCAGGGGCGGCCTGAGGCCCACACTGCCAGGGCCTTGCATCTGAGCGCCCAATCTCCGGTCTCTTGTTGTCAGCTATCTCCCGTCCGGACAGACAGGGTTGTCGTCTTGCCAAAAGGGAAATCTCAAACAGTCCTGATCCTACAGCTCAGGAATGTGGTGGTACCGGCCCCAGCCCTCACCTGTCCTTCCCAATTTAGGGAAAGTGCATGAAGAGGGCCCTACCTTGCCTATAGTATGCAAGATAACTGCGAGTTAGTAATTCGCTTTTTATATGATATGATACTTAATATTATCTAGCTTTGCAACTGGAAAGGCCACATTTGCAAATTGGTTTAAATGATTGGCCGAATTTACTTAAAAAATTGAATGCATCCTTCATTAAGGAATGAATTAGATGAAGAGAGATTTTTTTTTTTTTTCTGAGACTGACAATTGGAAGTCTTTTAGCTTAATATATTAGCTTTGCTTTGCATCTTTTCCTTTTCCTTTTTTTCTTTCTTCTTTTCTTTCTCATAAGAGAACTTTTGGCTGGGCGTGGTGGCTCACACCTGTAATCCCAGCACTTTGGGAGGCCGAGCAGGGAGGATCATTTGAGGTCAGGAGTTCAAGACCAGCTTGGCCAACATGATGAAACCCTGTCTCTACTAAAAATACAAGAATTAGCCAGGCATAGAGGCGGGCGCCTGTAATCCCAGCTACTTGAGAGGCTGAGGCAGGAGAATCGCTTGGACCCTGGAGGTAGATGTTGCAGTGAGCCAAGATCGCGCTACTGCACTCCAGCCTGGGTGACAGAACAAGATTCCGTCTCAAAACAACAACAACAAAACAAAAAGCAGAGTTAAAATTTTTTTTGTTTTTTCTTTATTTTTTATGTTTGAGACCTTTTAATTTTTGACTTTTACTTCTGCTGTGGGCAGCAGTGAAAAACTTGATACGGTGAGGGTATCTTAAGAAAAGCCATTTCTCAGTTATTTCACAAATATTATTATCAAAGAAAAGTAATACTGTTATTCAGATCTTTTCAAGTTGGCTCCAGGCCTTCCCCCAAGCATATGAATCACAGAGCTTCAAAACGTATGGGACTTCACGGAAAAGATGGTAGAAACTTTGTTAGTACTGGAAATTCAAATTGAGTTGGACATAAGTGGGATGTCTTTTTAAATAATGGGGTAAAAGCTCATGTCTACTGAGAAATGAGGAAAAAATTAACTCCAGAGGAAAATTATGCATCAGATTTCAGTTTTATGAGTGAGGTGTTTGTTTCCAAAAAGAATATATACCCTTGCCTTGCCTTTTTAGAAAGAATTAATATTGTTCCTTAAAGATACCTGAAACTTGTGATTATGGCTTGTGAAAGACAGGCATTTTAAGTTATTCTTATATTTGATTGTTGTGGTGTCATATTCTTTATTTTGAGACAGAGTTTCACTTTTGTTGCCCAGGCAGAGTGCAGTGGTGGGATTTCGGGTCTCTGCAACCTCCACTTTCCAGTTTCAAGTGATTCTCCTGCCTCAGCCTCCCGAGTAGCTGGGATTACAGGTGCCCACCAATACACCTGGCTAATTTTTTAATTTTTATTGAGATGGGGTTTCACAATGTTGGCCGGGCTGGTCTCAAACTCCTTACCTTGTGATCCGCTTGCCTTGGCCTCCCAAAGTGCTGGGATCAGAGGCATGAGTTACTGCGCCTGGACCCCCACCCCCCCTTGTTTTTTTGAGAGAGTCTCTGTCACCCAGGCTGGAGTGCAGTGGCACAATCTTGGCTCACTGTAGCCTCCACCTCCCAAGTTGAAGCAATATTCTTGTAACTCAGCCTCTTGAGTAGCTGGGATTACAGACGCCAACCACTAAACCCAGCTCATTTTTGTATTTTTAGTAGAGACAGTGTTTCACCATGTTGCCAGGCTGGTCTCAAACTCCTGACCTCGGGTGATCCACCTGCCTCGGCCTCCCAAAGTGCTGGGATTACAGATGTGAGCCACCATACCTGGCCTCATATTGTCTTTTGTGTGTGCATGGGGACGTCCCTTCTAAGGCTAGCTCTACTGAGTTATTCTTGAGGAGTGTTGATTGTTTGGCATATTTTCACTGGGGTGCCCTCAATGAATTGGGCCCTGTACATGGGGAAACAGTGCAACTGAAATAGTTACAATGCTTGCCCCATGGAGGTTTTATTCTAGCTAAGAAGATTGTAAATTAGTAGTGCCAAAGTCGATACAAGAACATGGAACACGAGAACTTGGGGAGGGGATCAGGGAACACATCAGAAAAGACACAAATGTTTGAGCCTTCAAGGTGAGTTGTACGTAGCTAAACAAGGAGTCAGGCTGTGGAGTGGGGTAGGAGGAAACTTGAGAGACCGTTCCAGATGCATTGTCCTTCAGGCAGTACAAAGTCTGTTGTGTTTTAGGAGCTGAGAACAGGCAGAGAAACTAAAGCAGAGAAAATAAAGTACTGAGTGGATGAGCCAGGTGAGAGAGGGAGGCAGGTCCCTGAAGATCATGGTGAGCATTGAACTATTGTCTTTTTTTTTGAGACAGAGTCTTGCTCTGTGACCCAGGCTGGAGTGTGGTGGTGGGATCTGGGCTCACTGCAGCCTCCACCTCCCAGGTTCAAGCGACTCTCTTGCCTCAGCCTCCTGAGTAGCTGGGATTACAGATGCCTGCCACCATGCCCAGTTTCACCATATCGGCCAGTTTGGTCTTGAACTCCTGACCTCAAGTGATCCACCTGCCTCGGCCTTCCAAAGTGCTGGGATTACAGGTACGAGCCACCACGCCTGGGCTTCTTTTTCTTTTTTTTGACATGGAGTCCCAGTCTGTCGCCTAGGCTAAAGTGCAGTGGCACGATCTCACCTCATTTACAGTTGAGCTGAGATCTGAGCTCATTTACAATTCAAGCAATTCTCTTGCTTCAGCCTCCCTAGTAGCTGGGATTACAGGCGCCTGCCATCACACTCAGTTAATTTTTCTATTTTTAGTAGAGACGGGGTTTTACCATGTTGGCCAGGCTGGTCTCAAACTTATGACCTCAAGTGATCCACCCACCTCAGCCTCCCAAAGTGTTGGGATTACAGATGTGAGCCACCACTCCTGGGCCTCATTCTAAGGCCATGGGGAAGCCACCGAAGTTTTAGGTAGGGGAGTGACATGATTATGTTCGTGAGGTAAACAAAACACCAACTCCTGGATTGAGCATGGAGTTTAGGATGGACAAGGATGAATGTAGAGTCAATATGGGAGGATGGAGAAGTTCAGGACTTGGATGATGGTAACTGGGGCTTGATGATTGTGGAACTGGAAGAGTTGGAATGTTTGAGATGCCTGTAGAAGGTAAAATTGAGAGAATTCAGTGATTGATGCATTCTCTTTACCACATAAGCAAGGTCTGCAAACTGTGGCCAGTGGGCCAATCTGGTCTGATGCTGGCTTATATCAATAAAGTTTTATTGGAACACATTTATTCATGTGGCTATTTTTGCCCTATGACCATATGGCCCACAAATCCTAAGATGTTTATTAGCCCTTTCCAGAAAAAGTTTACCAACCCCTAATATGTAAAGTACTTAGTATTCATTATGCACTGTGTTCGTGACTGGATGTGGAGTTCTGAAAAAAGTGGATAGAGGTCTATACTTAAAAAGTTTCTGTGAGGCTGGGCATGGTGGCTCAGGAGTGTCATCCCAGCACTTTGGGAGGCCTAGGCAGGTAGATCACCTGAAGTCAGGAGTTCAAGACCAGTCTGGACAAAATGGTGAAACCCCATCTCTACTAAAAATATAGCTGGGCATGGTGATGCATGCCTGTAATCCCAGCTACTCGGAAGGCGAATCACTTGAACCCAGGGGGCAGAGGCTGCAGTGCACTGAGTGAGATCATGCCACTGTACTCCAGCCTAAGCAACAGAGTGGGACTCAAAAAAACAAACAACAAAAAAACCACAAGTTTACATCATAGTTGGTGGAGATAGAGACAAAAATCATTTAAGAAATAAATATCAGGCCAGACATAGTGGCTAACTGTAATCCTAGCATACTGGAAGGCCGAGGCAGGTAGATCACCTGAGATTGGGAGTTCGAGACCAGACTGGCCAACATGGCGAAACCTCGTCTCTACTAAAAATACAAAAGTTAGCTGGGCGTGGTGGCCAGATACTTGGGAGAATCGCTTGAACTGGGGAAGCGGAGGTTGCAGTGAGCCAAGATCGTTCCATTGCACTCCAGCCTGGGCAACAAGAGCAGAACTCTGTCTCAAAAAAAAGAAAAAAAAAAAAGAAATATCAAATTACATCTTCCTACGGGCAGTGGAAGAAAAGTGGAGGATCTTAGAGGTATTTTGAGGGAAGCTAGGAGGAAAAATGATCCTTTGATGACGTGGGAAGAGCCAGTAGAAGTCACCAGGGGCTGTTGTTTCAAAGGTGGTTCAAGGCCCAACATGTTGCTTATGGAGATAAATGTCCTGTAAGGGTTTTTAGTGTGGCCACTCTGCTGGAGATCCCCCAAAATGCTCTGCTTCTGTCCTCACCCTTTCTTTGACCTCAATATCTCTTCTGTTGCAGGGAGGACACCTACTGAGACCTCAAACCCTGGCTCCAGTGCCATGGTGAGGAAGCTGGGGGGCTCCGATGGCTGAAGGGGTGGATAAGTAGGGTAACTGTGTCCTCTGAGCCCTGTCTCCTCTTTTCCCACTTCCCTCCCCAACTGAGGAAGAAAGGGGCGGGGTGGCATGAGGCATATCCTCATCCCTGCCCTAGGGAACCTAGGGATGTCCTTCTGTGTGTGACCTCCAGAGGGTTACCAGCATGGAAGAAGAGTTCCACAGCAGACCCTGGGGCTCTGAGCAGAGCTCTCCAGAGTCAGTCTCCCTGGTGAGATCTGTTGAAAACACACGTGGCCATGTAAATATAAATTAATCTTGAATTAATTAAGATTCAATACATTTAGCTGGGCATGGTTGTGTGTGCCTGGAATCGCAGCTCCTTGGGAGGCTGAGGTGGGATGATAGCTTGAGCCCAGGAGATTGAGGCTGTATTGAGCTAGGATTGTGACCTTGTACTGCAGCCTGGGCTACAGAGTAAAACCCTGTCTCTAAAAAAAAAAAAAAAAAAAAAAAAGAAAATTAAAAAATTAAAGTGCTCAATTTCTCAGTTGCCCAGCTGTAGGGCTGAGGGCCCCACAGGGTTGTGGGGTGAGCCTTATGCTGTGCTGAGGTGCAGGATCTGAGAAATAAAGAGACAGGACATAGAAGTACAAGAAAAACACAGCTGGGCTCGGGGGGCCACGCCACCTGTAAGCAGAGTCAGGCGAGGCCCCGAATGTCCAGAAGCCTGAGTATTTATTGTGTATAGGTTAGGGGGCAGGGCAGTGAGTGAAATCATCTTTAAGGATAGTGATAGGGTGGTGAGCAATAAAACATGGGGTCCACCCCCATTAGGTCACCTAGGCCAGGAGGTGCACAATGCACAGCAAGGGGCCAGTTCCCATGAATGCAAGGGCCGTGTGCAGTAAGGGGTCCACCCCCATTAGGTCACCAAGGCTTGAAGGTGGGCCGTGCGCAGTGAAGAGGGTACAGTGTGCAGTACTTCTATCTATGGGCAAACTACTTCTAAGAAGATTTATAGGAGGATGCTTTAAGTCACATAGCAGTGACAGAGCTGTCAGGGTTACCGCTTCCAGTGGGTTCTATGGGAAGATGCTTTTCAAGCAGCACAGTAGCAAGAGCTGATAAAGTTGACAGTCACCAAGGTGGATTGCCAGTCTGAGGGCAGCCTTCCACAAGAACTGGAGCAAGGTCCTACCACTCCTGTATCAGGAAGAATGACTCTCACCCCAAGCCTGCCATGCAGCGGGTATCTTTACGATACTGAACGCTGCCTCCTGGGCCATGGATTCTTGAACTGTTTTCCCTTAAATCATCCTCTGCACTGTGTCTGCTCTAGACATTCCTCTGATTATAAGCTGCTTATTCCTTAATTCATGCTCTGTACTGTGTCCACTCTAGGCATTCCTCCGATTATGAACTAAGATATAATTATAGGTATATATGTAGGGAGATATTCTTTAGGCATTCATACTATTAACTATTATATGGTTATATATAGAGGATTATATAAAGGGATACTTCAAGCCCTATTTCTATAAACTAATATATGATCATGTAAAGGATTATATAAAAGGAAATAGCTGAGTAGTAACACTATAAATTGAGATATTCCTCAGGCCCTAACTGTGCCTGGGTTCTGCTTAGCTCTCATTCCTTGGTGCCTTTATGGGGGGTTACCCACACCCAGCCATATTTTTCAACATTTTACACGTGCTGGTAACCCCTTTCTGGAAAGCACAGGCATGGAATGTTCCCATCATCACAGAGTGCTGTCTGTTGGACAGTGCTGCTCTAAGGAATTCTGCAATTAAAAGGCCGTAAAGATTGTGGTGGCTCATGCCTGTAATCCCAGCACTTTGGGAAGCCAAGGAGGGCAGATCACTTGAGGCCAGGAGTTCAAGACGAGCCTGGCCAACATGGTGAAACCCTGTCTCTACTAAAAATACAAAAAATTAGCCGGTTGTGGCAGCAGGCACCTGCAGTCCCAGCTACCTGGGAGGCTGAGGCAGGAGAATTGCTTGAACCCAAGAAGCGAAGGTTGCAGTGAGCTGAGATCACACCACCGCACTCCAGCCTGGGTGACAGAGCAAGACTCTGTCTTAAAAAAAAAAGTTATCAGATGCAATAGAAGTCCTACTTTCACAGGTATAAAAGATTATTAAGGACGTAAGTCTTGGGGGATCCAGGAACTTCACAGAAATTAAGCAGTCAAGCCCAAATTTGTGATGTTGTGCCAATTTGTGATAAGGAGTTTAGGAAAAACTCTCTAAGCCAAGAAGGACAGGCCCTGCCATCACAGGTCAGTGGAGTTACAAAGAGAGACAAAACGTATACTTTAGGATTTGTCCAAGTGTTAAAAGAACATAAACATTTCAGCTTGGTGGCCCATGTGATCTGTGTCACAACTACTCAGTTCTGCCATTGTGGTCCATTGTGGCCTAAAAACAGCCACAGCCATAGGTACATTGTAAATAAATGGACGTGACTATCACCAAGAAAACATTATTTACAAAAAGAGGTGGTGGGCTGGATTTTCTGTACCTGCCATGTCTGAACAACCTCTCTTCCCCAGTGATAACCAGTTGCTCTGCTCAGTGGTGGGGGTAGTCTTTGCTCAGCCGGAATATGTGTGCTGTTTTAGGAATCAGTCACCTTTGGGGATGTGGCCGTGGAGTTCATCCAGGAGTGGATGTTGCTGGACAGTGTGCGGAGGAACCTGTGCAGATATGGGATGCTGGACAAGTGCAGGAGCCTGGCCTCCAGGGGTAAGGCTGGCTTCACGTGGCTCCTTCCTGTACGCAGGCACTAAGTGCTTCTTTATTGCCTGCCATGTGAACAAGATGGTTGTGGCTTAGGCTTTGTCACAGGATGACAAAGCTTCATCCATTGCACTCACTTCTTTTTCTCCCTCTGCTCCAAGGGGCTGAGGCTCTCTCACCTCGGAAGCCTGGGGCCAAGTTCAAGGAGACCCAAACAGGGCCTTTCTCAGCCACTTGGAGCAGAGGGGAGGGTGTTTGTGGGTTGGGTCCCGAGTTTGTTAGCTGTTGGGCAAGATCCCTCTGCTCCCCATCACACTTGCTCAGTCTAGGGAATCTAAAGCCCACGTTGAAGCTGAAGGAGAGTTGGAGTTGAATAACAAGAGTTTGTTTTCCCCTGTAAATTCTTCCTCCCTCAGCACCTGTGTCTTTCTTCATGTGCAGAAACTCCACTCTTGTCACCTAGGCTGGAGTACAATGATGCGATCTCGGCTCACTGCAACCTCTGGCTCCTGGGTTTAAGTGATTCTCCTGCCTCAGCCTCCGGAGTAGTTGGGATTACAGGCATGTGCCAGCACGCCTGGCTAATTTTGTATTTTTAGTAGAGACGGGGTTTCTCCATGTTGGCCAGGCTGGTCTCAAACTCCTGACCTCAGGTGATCCATCTGCCTTGACCTCTCAAAGTGCTGGGATTACAGGTGTGAGCCACGGCACCTGGCCTTGGAGTGAGGTTTCTCAAGTTCCGTTAGCTTCTCTTCTGTTTTCACTTTCTAGCCCTCCTCTCCTGCTTTCCTTTGGTCTCAGAAAAAGATTTGTTCTAGTTCCTCTTAAAAAAAAAATTAGAGGGCTGGGCCTGGTGGCTCATGCATGTAATCCCAGCACTTTGGGAGGCTGAGGCTGTCAGATCACCTGTCGGGAGTTTGAGACCAGTCTGGCCGACATGGTTAAATCCTGTCTCTACTAAAAATACAAAAGTTAGCCAGGCATGGTAGGGTGCACCTGTAATCCCAGCTACTTGGGGGGCTAAAGCATGAGAATTGCTTGAACCTGGGAGGTGGAGATTGCAGTGAGCCAAGATTGCACTATTGCAGTCCATCCTGAGGGACAGAGAATTTGCCTCCAGAAAAAAACAAAGCAACAACCAAAAAATTAGAGCTATAAGTCACACATCATGAAATTCACCCCTTTAAAGTGTGCAGTTCAGTGGTTCACAACCGTGTGTAACCATCACCACTACCTAATTCCAGAACATTTTAATCACCTCAAATAGAACCCCTGTCCCCATGAGTAGCTACTCTCATTCCTCCCTTCCTCAGCCCCTATCAGCCTCTCATCTGCTTTCTGTCTTTATGGTTTGTCCTATATAGACATTTGTGTAGTGGAAATCATATCATAAGTAGCCTTTGGTATAATTGTTTTGTGTTGCAAGTAAGTTACAGACTGGGTAATTGATAAACAATGGAAGTTTATTTGACTCCTGGTTCTGGGGACTGGGAAGTCTAAGGTTGAGGGGCTGTGTCTGGTTAGGGCCTTCTTGCCGTGTCGTAACATGGTGGAAGACATCACGTTGCAAGAGAACAAGAGAGGGTCAGGCTTGTTTTTACAGTAAGGCCACTCTTGAGATAACTCACCTCCTTCTGAAGTAACCACATGAATCCATCCATGAGGGTGGATCCCTCATGACCTCATCACTTTTTTTTTTTTTTGAGATGGAGTCTCACATTGCCCCTAGACTGGAGTACAAGGGTGTGATCTAAGCTCACTGCAGTCTCTGCCTCCTAGGTTCAAGTGATTCTCCAGCCTCACCCTTCTGAGTAGCTGGGACTACAGGTACACACCACCACGCCCCACTCATTCTTTTGTATTTTAGTAGAGAGGGGGTTTTACCATGTTGGCCAAGATGGTCTCGGTCTCCTGGCCTTTTAATCTGTCTGCCTCGGTGACCTCATCACCTTTTAAAGGTCCCAGCTCTCAATACTCTTGTATGGGGAATTGCTTCCAATCCGTGAACTTTGGAGGATGCACTTAAACTATCTGTCTTTCACTTAGCATCATGCTTTCCAGATCCATCCATGTTGTAGCATGAATCAGAACTTCATTCCTTCTTAAGGCTGAATGATACATATTGGATGGATAAGCTACATTTTGATTATTCATTCAGTTTATAGTCGGATTGTTTCTACTTTTTAGCTATTATGAATAATGTTGCTGGGGACATTTGTGCACAATAATCCTTTTTGTTTTTTGGAGATAGGGTCTTGTCCTGTCGCCCAGGCTGGAGTGCAGTGGTGCGATCATAGCTCACTGAAGCCTCAGCCTCTTGGGCTCAAGTGATCCTCCCACCTCAGCCTCTTGAGTAGCTGGGACCACAGGTGCATGCCATCATGTCTGGCTCATTTTTAATTATTTTTATAGAGACCGTTCTTCTTGTGTTTCCCAGGCTGGTCTTGAACTCCTGGTCTCAGGTGATCCTCCCACCTTGGCCTCCCAGAGTGGTAGGATTACAGGCATGCACCACTGTGCCTGGCCTTGTGTACAAGATTTATGTAGACATGTTTTAAATTCTCTTAGGTGTACACTGAAGAGTGGAATTGCTGAGTCTTATGGTAACACTATGCTTAACTTCTTGAGGAATTATACCACTTTCCAAAACAGGTGCACCATTTTATGTTTCCACCAGTGGCAATGAGGGTTCTGATTCTCTACTTTCTCACCCATACTGTCATCCACTTCTTCTTTAAATGTAGCCTTTCTTTAAATGCAACCTTTAAGTGTAATCTTTTAAAAATATAACCTTTCTTTAACTATAATCTCTTCTTTAAATGTAACCTTTCTTTGTATGTTCTTCGTGTAGTTCTTTCTTACTCTTTTTTCTAATAACATCTGTTTTCTGAAAATAAAATCGGTTCTTATAGAATTCTTAGCTAGGAAATTACCTCTCATTTCCCCCTCAGTCTACCCATAGCCCCATACACAGATGCTGTCTTCCCTTTCAGGATCTTCCCAAGTCTAGGGTCAATATTAAAAGGAAAAGCCGGACTGGGAGAGGTGGCTCACACCTGCAGTCTTACCACTTTGGGAGGCAAGGTGGGTGGATCACCTCAGGTCACGAGTTCAAGACCAGCCTGGCTAACATGGTGAAACCTGTTTCTGTTAAAAATACAAAAATTAGCTGGGCGTGGTGGTATGCACCTGTAATCCCAGCTACTCGGGAGGCTGAGGCACAAGAATTGATTGAACTTGGGAGGTGGAGGTTGCAGTCAGCGAAGATCTCACCACTGCATCCCAGCATGGGTGACAGAGTGAGACCCTGTCTCAAAAGTAAAATGAAAGGAAAATACCTGTGTGTACACACATACCTGAATATATATTTTCAGTTTTATGCCGCTGTTTCTTTTTGAAAAGAATTCACTTAGGATTGGAAATCTCAGCTTGGAGATATATGTATTCAATATTAAAACTTGAATATTTACATTCAGTACTAAAAGAAAAAGCCTATGTGTATATAGTGTGGATACATATTCACATGTGTGAATGTGTATTTTCAATTTAATGTCACTATTTCTTTCTGATATCTCATTTTTCCCTTTATTCATTTCAGCCTGGGAATCTCAACTTAAACCCAAAGAGTTGCCTTCTATGCGGGATATTTTGGAAGAAGCATCCTCCAGGGACATGCAAATGGTAAGATGTCCAGGGTTTTCCCTGGCTCCTAGCACAGGAGAAGTTGCGGGACACGTGAGGTGGAAATACAGGACCAGTGCCAGGGAGATATTAGCAGCATGGCTGTCTCTGGGAAAGGAGACAGTGTCTGAGGGGAGTGCCTGTGACTTCAAGATTTTTCTTTTCTTTTTTTTTGAGACAGTCTTGCTGTGTCACCCAGGTCAGAGTGCAGTGGCATGATCACGGCTTATTGTAGCCTCTGCCCCCTGGGTTCAAGTGATTCTCGTGCTTCAGCCTCTTGAGTACCTGGGACTGCAGATGTGCACCACCAGGCCTCACTAATTTTTGTATTTTTTGGTAGAGACAGGTTTTCACTGTGTTGGCCAGGCTGGTCTCAAACTCCTGGCCTTAAATGATCCACCTGCCTCTAGAACCCTTTTTCCCTGGGTTTCCTGAAGGAAACATTTTAGTAAATGTGAGTCAGACATTGAGTGTGTGAAATATGACTTCCTCTTCAGCAACTGTCAGAAAATCACCTCCTGCTAGAGAAGCCCCATTTTGAATAAGACGGAGTCCTGTAGGAGAGCTGGCAACACACTCAACTGGAAGAACTCCAGCTGTCTAAACAAGGCCTGGCTTGAAAATGCTGAGACTGTGTTCCTGGTGGGGAGGACCCCTGGGCACTGGCACAGATATTGGCGAGCTTTCCACCATCACTCACCTCTTTTTTTGTTTTGTAAAAGACAGGGTCTCTGTCTGCCACACAGGCTGGAGTGCAGTGTCATGTTCATGGCTCACTGCAGCCTCAAACTCCTGGGCTCAAGTGATCCTCCTTCTCCAGCCTCCCAAGTCGCTTGGACCACAGGCCTGAGCCACTAGAGTTACCATGCTCAGATACTTTTTTCTCTCTTCCTTCCTTCCTCTCTCTCTTTCTTTCTTTCTCTCTCTGTTTTTTTCCTCTCCTCCCCTCCCCTCCCCTCCCCTCCCCTCCCCTCTCCTCCCCTCTTTTCTTTTCTTTCTCCCTTTCTTTTCCTTTTGTCTTTCTGACATTGGGGTCTTGCTATGTTGCTCAGGATGATCTGGAACTTCTGGCCTCATGTGATCCTCTCACCTCAGTCTCCCAAGTAGCTGGGACCACAGGTGTGAGCCAGTGGGCCCAGCCATCATTCACCTTTTGTCAGGAGCAAGCTTCACCTGGAGAAAAGGCACCTGATGAGTTGAAAGGAGGTAGGAACAGTTTCTGGAGGATCTGGAGAGGTGGGGAGAATGAGCCATGAGGGCCAGGTGCCCTCTTCGTTTCTGTGGGCTCTCTCCTTTCAGCACAGGGCTCCAGCACCTTCCACAGAACTCCACAACCAGCCCAGCAAGCCCCTTGTAATGGGTGCTGAGTGGCAGGCATGGGGCTTTTGTTACATCAGAGCCCCAGGAAATAGGCAGTCACAGACTATTCTGAGTGGGCAGAGGGGGTCCACCTATGGAACATGTAGGGAAGCTGAGCAAGTTCATCCCTGAAGACATCCAGCCCTTGAGTAATAGAGGTGGGTTTGGAGCGAGGAGTTGACAGACCTAACCGCAGGGACCACAGTCTCAGCTGCCAGGTTCTACTGCCTGATGATCATACAACCTGCCGCTGGGTTGATGGTGCTGACCCTTCAGACCCTTCAGGTAGTCCTTCCAGGCCATGCCAGGCACCACTGAGCCTTACCACAATCATTGAGGCCCTGTACAGTGGCTCTGAGGCCTCCCTGTCACATAGGGAAAAGTGCTGATGGCCAGGGACAGATTGAGTCCCCATGGCCTCCCTCTCTTTGATCAGCTGGTCCAGCAGAGGGACCAGTGAAGAGAGGGTAGGAAACTGCTCTCAGAAGAGCCCCCAGGAAGTCAGGTGCAGGGGCTCACCCCTGGAATCCCAGCAACTCAAGAGGCCGAGGTGGGAGGACCATGGGAGCCCAGGAGTTTGAAACCAGCCTGGGCAACCTAGCAAGAAGCCGCCTCTACAGAACATACAAAAATTAACTATAGCCAGGTGTGGTGGTGTGCACCTATAGTCCCAGCTACTTGGGAGGCTGAGATGAGAAAATTCCTTGAGCCCAGGAATGCAAGGCTGCAGTGAGCCTTGTGTTCACACCACTGCTCTCTGGCCTTGGTGATAGAGTGGGATTGTAGCTCAAAAAAAGAAAAATAAATGAAAAAACCCCAAGGGAGGCTGAGGAACAGCCTCTCCAGGCTCAGCCCTTCTTCTGTCCCAGGGCCACCCCACAGCTGCCTCTTCTGCAGATGCTCATCTCTTTGAGGTTGCAGTGTTGCTGCTTTCATCCTCTGCTGTGTCCCCAAAGCCTGCACTAGCACTGCCCATGTCTTAGTCTGTTTCACCCTGCTAATAAAGAGATAGCCAAGACTGGGTCATCTCTAAAGGATGGGGGTTTAATTGGCTCACAGTTCAGCATGACTGGGGAAGCCTCGGGAAACTAACAACATGGCGGCAGGGATGCAAACACGTCTCACATGGTGGCAGCAAGGAGAATTATAAACAAAAGGGGGAAAAGCCCTTATAAAATCATCAGATCTCGTGAGAACTCACTCACTATCATGAGAACAGCAGCCTGGGGGAAACTGCCCCATGATTCAGTTACCTCCCACTGGTCCCTCCCACAACATGTGGGGATTATGGGAACTAGGATTCAAGATGAGATTTGGGTGGGGACACAGCCAAACCATATCAGCCTAGTATGTATTTGTTGGACAAATAGGCGGAACACCTAAAAACAGTTTCTTAAGTAGAATGATCTGTGTCAAAATCATTCTGATGCTGACACTTGTCTCAAAACATACCTATGGGATTTTGATTTATGACACAGAGAGGCCAACGTCATTGGAAAATTTTTATTACTTGTATTTCTCGGGAGGCCAGGGCACACCACACCACACAGGGCCACACAAGGAAGCACAGGGTCAGCCTGGAGGCAGAAAGGGGATAGCCTAGGCCAGAGCTTTTCTTGGGGTTTCCACAGGAAAGGTGAGGCTGGGCAGGGTAAACTGTGAGTTTGAATAATTCCAGTGGACCTTGGGGGATAGGTGCTGTCCCTAGCTGATTGAGGGCAGGGGAAATATTGGCTGGGTGAGAGTGAGGTAAGGAGCTGGTACAGCCTGTGGGCTCTGGGTCCCAGGGGAGGTAGAGGCAAAGTTGGCAGGCAGCTTGGCCCTGTGACTGATGGATGCCCTGTGGACAAGGACAGCATTCCTCTTCAGGACCAAGATCTCTCAACCTTTCTTTTTTGTGTTTTTGGGTGACTTAAACAGCAGAAATTAATTTTCTCACCCTTCTGGAGGCTGGAAGCCCAAGATCAAGGTGTCGGCAGGGTTGGGTTCTCCTGAGGCTTCTCTCTTTGGCTGGCAGGTGGCCATCCTCCTGCTGCCTCTTCACATGGCCACCCCTCTGTACCACACCTTCATGTCTCATAGCGTCTCCAGGGGCTCTGTCCTAACCTCAGGTCTGTCTCTGTATCTGCAGTGTGTTCAATCCTCCAGACCCTTGGTGGCAGCTGGTGCCTGCAGTAGGCTGGGGATAGTTACTAGGTCTGAGATCACCAGATGCCAGACCTGTGTACCTTGGCTTTTTTTTTTTAGGCACAGTCTTGCTCTGTTGCCTGGGCTGGAGTGCTGTGGTGTGATCTTAGTTCACTGCAACTTCTGCCTCCCAGGTTCAAGTGATTCTTGTGCTTCAGCCTCCCGAGCAACTGGGACTATAGGCATATACCATCACACTTGGCTGACATTTGCAATTTTAGTAGAGATGGGTGTATTAGTCTGATTTCATGTTGCTGATAAAGACATACCTGAGACTGGGCAATTTACAAAAGAGAGAGAGGTTTAATTGGACTTACAGTTCCATGTGGCCAGGGTAGCCTCACAATCATGGTGGAAGGCAAGGAGGAGTCAGTTACATCTTACACGGGTGGTAACAGGCAAAGAGACCTAATGCAGGAAAACTCTCCCCATCCCCATAATAACCTTTGGATCTCGTGAGACTTATTCATTATCACAAGAACAATCATGGGAAAGACCTGCCCCCATGATTCAGTTACCTCCCACTGGGTCCCTCCCACAACATGTGGGACTTCAAGATGAGATTTTGTTGGGGACACAGCCAAACCATATCAATGGGGTTTTTCTGTGTTGGCCAAGGTGGTTTGGAACTCCTGGCCTCAAGCATTTCTCCCACCTCAGCCTCCCAAAGTGCTGGGATTACAGGCATGAACCACTGCACCTGGCCTCATTTTTCTTTACTTCTGGAAGCCCTAAGCCCCAAACCAAAGGTCTCTCAGGCCTAGAACAGCTATGGTACCACCTCTGTCCTGCTCAGCACCCTCCTGTCTTTTCCCAGGGGCCAGGGCTGTTCCTGAGGATGCAGCTGGTGCCGTCCATGGAAGAGAGGGAGACACCATCGACTCAAGAGGACTGGCCAGCTCTCCAGGAGCCACCTTGGTTTCCAGGATGCATGGTAAGCCCAGGAGAATTCAACTGTGATGGCACCAGGTGCAGTCAGGAAAGCCTGGGGTGTGGGGTGTCTATAAATTGGAGGAGGGGAGGGAGAGGTGGTAGGTGTCTGGGCCCACATTTGGGACTTGAAAATCTGTAAGAGACCCAGGCTCTGGGCTTGGGGTGTTAGAGTCTGTTTCTGTGTTGAATGTACTTGTCCCCAGGGAGATGGCGGGCTCCAGGGTAGGTCCTGGGGTAGGGTCTGGCTGCTGGACTGTGAGCCCTGCCTTTCCTGGTCCAGCCTTTTTCTTTCATGTCCTTCTACCCCAGCTCTACTGCTTCTGTGACCTTGAAACTGACAGGAACTGGCAAGTCCTATGACATGAGGGCTGGGCAAGGGAGCACCCAGGCTGAGGGAAGTGAGGACCTCTTGGCTCAGGGCCCTGTGTGTCCTCACCAAGGCAGAGAGAGAATGGGAGAGGGATGCTGTAAGGCACTGGTCCCCAACCCCAGGCTGTGGACCAGTACCAGCCCCTCGCCTGTTAGGACCCAGGCTGCAGAGCAGGAGGCGAGCGGCAGGTGAGCATCTGTGTCTGAGCTCCGCCCCCTGTCAGATCAGCAGCAGCACCGAACCCTGTTGTGAACTGCGCACGTGAGGGATTAGGCTGCATGCTCCGTATAAGAATCTAACTAATGCCTGATGATCTGAGGTGGAACAGTTTCATGCCAAAACCAACCCCCTACCCTGGTTTGTGGAAAAATTGTCTTCCATGAAACTGGTCCCTGGTGCCAAAAAGGTTGGGGACTGCTGCTGTAAGGCACATCCTGAGTCCTGCCCTAGGAGAAAAGGCCTCTTCCCACTTGCCCCTGCCCTAGTCCCTTGCCTGAGGGACCTGCTGCGTGTACCTCCCACCTCCCATTAGTCCCTTGCCTGAGGGACCTGCTGCGTGTACCTCCCACCTCCCATCCGCCACCAAGTCCTGCTAGCATTATCTCCAAAATGTAAACCACCTCTAGCTGCCCCTCCCATCCCTGCTGCTGCCACCCTGCCCAGAGCCACTATTAGTTCTCCTGGACTCCAGGTTTGCTCCTGACAGGCACCTGGGCCCCACCCTGGACACAGAGGACAGAGGGGTCCCTTAGAACTGCAGGTCAGGTCAGGCACCTTTCCTGAGTGAGCAGCTGCCAGCAGAGAAGAGTACAAATCCTACTCCAAGGATTGATATTCCTCCCAGAGAAATTCACTGCCTGTCCCTCATCACACGGGTCCACTGCCAAGCTCCATTTCCCCTCTATCCCTCAAACTCCTGGTCATCCACTCCCCACTTTTTCCCAGCTTTTCCCTGACTTCTGGAGGCTCCTTGGAGTGTGCCATCTCCCCTAGCCTCTCTCCAGGCCATTTTGGATCACAGTGGTTAGCTGTACTTAAGGATTGGGTAAAACCCAACAAGGTGAATGGGCCTATCTCTTCTTTTATTAATATGTTCCCCAAAGCAGGATCAATCGTGCAGATTGATGTGGGGTGAGCAGGTGTGAGTGGACCCCCTCAGTCTCATGTCTCTAATCTGTGACCTCTGTTACTCCGTCCAGGGACCGAAGGCCGCTGTGCAGATTCAAAGGACGGTGATGCCAGTGCCCACGTTGGGCCACCCTGACCCGTGGGTGGCTGGGAATTCTGGTGAGTGAGTGCCATGTGGAACACATGGCCAGAGGGCCCTGCCGTCCTTGGGTTCTGTTCAGGAACTTGTAGCCCATCCTGTCTGCATTTTGTCTGACTGCAGGCACTGCTGTGACACCATAGGGAGAGGATACAGAAAGCCTCTCTTCTTATTTGTGTGTTTAAGGGGGAGGACACTTCCAGTGACAGATCTTTCTGTTGAGAAAGAGAGGGCTCACCCATCCGCAGCAAAGGCCAGATGTCTCTTTGGGCAACAGAAAATTATCGACGACACGATAATGTCGATTTTGAAAATTATGATTGAATCTACTAGAAATGGCCTGTGTTTGAACTGTGCTTTTAGAAATGAGGACCAGGCTGGTTGCAGTGGCTCATACCTTTAATCCCAGTGCTTTGCAAAGCCTGGGCAGGAGGATTGCTTGAGGCCTGGAGTTTGAGACCAGCCTGGGTAACTTAGTAAGACCCCTAGTTCTACTAAATAAATAAATAAATAAATAAGCAAGCCGCGGGTGGTACCTCTCAAGTCCCAGCTACTTGAGCGGCTGAAGCAGGAGGATCGCTGGAGTCCAGGAGGGCCAGGCTGATGTGAACTACAATTGCTTTATTGCGCTTTCCAGCTTGGGTGACAGAGTGAGTCCCTGTCTCTAAAAAAAAGAGGTTCAAAGCCACTTCTCTTGAGAAGTGGGGAAGAAATTAATTCTAGAAGACAAATAACATTTTAGCTTTAATGATAAAGGATTTGTTTTTTTCCAGTTTGCCTTTTAGTAAGAATAATAAACTTTGTTTCTTAAAAATGCCATCCACTCTTGTGTTTGGAATCTGTGTTATCTTCTTGACAGGAAACAATTCTTAGATCTAGGTCATGTGTTGCTCTTCAGTATATTTTTGATAAGCCTTCTGGGCTCCTTCTGGGCTGGGCTCTATTTTGTTATTTCCTTTTTTTTGTTTTTGAGATGGATCTTGGTCCGTCGCCCGGACTGGAGTGCAGAGGTGTGATCTTGGCTCACTGCAACCTCTGTTTCCCGGGTTCAAGCCATTCTCCTGCCTCAGCCTCCCAAGTAGCTGGGATTACAGGTGTGCACTACCATGCCTGGCTAATTTTTGTATTTTTAGTAGAGACAGGGTTTCACCACGTTGGCCAGGCTGGTCTCGAACTCTTGACCTCAGGTGATCTGCCCACCTTGGCCTCCCAAAGTGCTGGGACCACAGGCGTGAGCCACTGCGCCTGGCCTATTTTGTTACTTCTTGAAGCAGGTGTGACTGTTGTCCGGTAGTGAGATGGTGACGAGGAAACAGTCACAAAGAAAACCCTGACCCTTCCTCTGTGGAACTCACAGTCTGGCTTGGGGGTCAGGGTTTGAAATGAAGAACAGAGTCCAATGGAAGTGTGTTATACAAGGACTTCATCTCAGGGGATTGGGGAGAGTTCTGGGAAAGGATAGATATTTAAGCTTAGGCCAGGGTTTCTCAGCTGCAAAACTGCTGAGACTGGGGCCCATTCACTGTCAGTCATGGGGCATCCTATGCATTGTGGGATGTTGAGTCGCATCCCTGGTCTCAACTCACTAGATGCTAGGAGCACTTTTCCTCTATGTGTTTGCTAGGGTTGCCATATCAAAGTTCCACCAGCTGGGTGGATTAAACAGCAGAAATGCATTTTCTCACAGTTCTGGAGGCCAGAAGCTCGAGATCAAGGTGTTGACATGGTTGGTTCCTTTTGATGCCCCTCTTTGGCATGTGGATGGCCATCTTCTCTCTCTATCTTCACAGCATCTCCCCTCTGTACATGCCTGTGTCTAGATGTCTTCTTCTTGTGATAGGGTTTGTATTTGTGTCCCCGCCTAAATCTCATGTTAACTGGTAATCTCCAGTGTTGGAGGAGGGGCCTGGTGGGAGGTGACTGGATCTCGGTGGTGGATTTCTCCCTTGCTGTTCTCGTGATGGTGAGTAAGGTCTCATGAGATCTGGTTGTTTGAAAGTGTGTAGCACCTCCCCCTTCACTCTCTTGCTCCTTCCCCAGCCATGTAGCACATGTCTGTGTCCCCTTTGCCTTCTGCCATGATTGTAAGTTTCCTGAGGCCTCCCCAGCCATGCTTCCTGCACAGCCTGTGGAACCATGAGCCAATTAATCCTCTTTTCTTTATTCATTTCCCAGTCTCAGGTAGTTCTTTATAGCAGTTCAAGAATGGACTAACAATACATATCCTAAGTACACCCATCATACTGGACTAGGGCCCACCCTACAACATCATTTTAATTTAATTACCTCTAAAGACTCTATGTTCAAATATGGTTACCAGGGGCAAGATAAGATACCAGGGATTAAGGCTTCAACATATGAATTTTTGGGGTAATACAATTCGGCTTGTAACAGCCACATATCCCCTAGTCTTGAAAAGCTAAAATGTCTCCAGATGTTACAGACCGAATTGTGCTCCCTTTCCCCAAAGTTCATGTTGAAGCCCAAATGTCTCCCCCAGAGGTGCCTGTATTGGAGATGGGGCCTCCAGGGCGGTAATAAAGGTTAAGTTAGGTCGTAAGGGTGAAGCCCTGAACCAAGAGAACTCATGCCCTTACAAGAAGAGGAAGATACACCAGAACTTTCTCTCTCCTCTGTAAGGACACAGCCGGAAGGCAGCCATCTGCAAGCCAGGAAGAGAGCCCTCACCAGGAACCAAGCATGCTGGCATCCTGATCTCAAACTTCCAGCATCCAGAACTGTTAGCAGCAAATTTCTGTTACGTCACCTAGGACATGGTATTTTGGAATGACAGCTCAATACCAGACATTGCCAAACGTCCCCTGGGGGACAAGCCCTGACCTAGACCATGATAAGCACGGTCACATTTAGTTTGATCAGGTGTTGGGCTGTTGGGAGGTTTGGAGTGAGGATATCAGGCCCAGGAACAACATTGATAACATTTCCCATGGAGCAAGAACCTGTTGTGTCCAGGGCTCATGGAAGATGGTGTGAAGGGAGCAGGAAGAAGTGGGGAGAGAGTGATGTGAGCTGATTGAGGAAGGAGTAGGTTTCAGATTATTTAGTGCCGAGACCAGCTTGGTCATAGAGTCCCCAACCCAGGCGGTGCTGAAGGAAAGAAGAAACAGAAACAAAGAGTGTAAAAGTGGGAAACAGAGTGGGACGTCAGGGGGCTGACAGCATTTCCCAGCTGACAGTCCAGAGCAGACTCCGACTCATGTATTTATTCTTTGTGAACAAGTGATTATTTTTAATAAGCAGGTGCTCAGTGTTTCTTCATAGAATAAAGAAGAAACCAGACTAGACTAAATAGGCAGCTAGTGCCTGTTCACTACTAAAATAGAAATAAGCTAGAAAGCAGACTTTGTGAGTCAGCAATGGGGACAAGGTCAGATATTCTGTGTTCTGGGAGCTGGTTTAACTAGTGCATGACTGGTACATACTGCTTACTATTCTAGAAGTTTTCTGCCTGGGGATGGCTCGGTGTTCCTTGCCATCACCTTTCAGTAAACAACATATACTCCATCACGCACATGTCAAGACCTTCTCCCAAGTTCAGGGCTTGGTATGCAGGAAAAGAACCCTGACTTATGTTCTAAGCCCACAGGGAGCCAGTGACGTGTTTAGGTGAGTGCTGCAGTACACTTGTGATTTTATCAGAACCCCACCCCCAGCACCTGGGAGGAGCATGGGCTCAGGGAGGAAAGCAGTGGTAGATGGAGGCCATCAGGAGTAGAACAGTGCTGGTCTAGACTTGGGGCTGAGTGTGGAGGAGGTGTGCTGGGTTCCCCCAAGACCACCCCAGGCTCGATGATCCACTGGGACGACTCATAGGATATGTCATACTCATGACTATGATGTATTACTACAAGTGGATATGAAGCAGAATCAGCAAAGGGGTGCTGGGTGCAGTGGCTCACGCCTGTAATCCCAGCACTGTGGGAGGCTGAGGTGGGTAGATCACAGGTCAGGAGTTCGAGACCAGCCTGGCCAACATGGCAAAACCCCATCTTTACTAAAAATACAAAAATTAGCCGGGCATGGTGGTGCGCACCTGTAATCCCAGCCACTCAGGAGGCTGAGGCAGGAGAATCGCTTGAACCTGGAAAGCAGAGGTTGCAGTGAGCCGAGATGGTGCTGCTGCACTCCATCCTGGGCGACAGAGTTTCTTCTATCAGTTAGGGCAGTGGGAACCTTCTCGAAATCCAGGTTCTCAGACTCTACCCAAGGGTCAGCCTTGCAAACACATCTTGCTAAAGAGACCATCAAGGCTGGCTGTCTTAACTCCTTTCTGCACAGTAGGGAAGGGAGGAATGATTTAAAACACATAGAGGCCAGGTGTGGTGTCTCTTGCCTGTAATCCCAGCACTTTGGGAGTCTGAGGTGGGAGGACTTCTTGAGGCCAGGAGTTTAAGACCAGCCTGGGGCAACATAGCAAATTCTATCTCTACAAAATAAGAAAATTAGCCAGGCATGGTTGTGTGCACCTGTGGTCTTGCTACTCAGGAGGCTGAGGAGGGAGAACCACTTGAGCCCAGGAGTTCCAGGCTGCAGTGAAATAGTCCAGCCTGGATGAGAGAGCAAGACCCTGTCTCAAAAAAAATTATAGTAGTAACGCATATGAAACATTTAGAGAAGGTCAAGTTAATTTGGTGTTTCCTGTATTCATTTACAAATGACATGGAGTGTTTTTGTGCCAAGTAGGGTATCAAGGACAGGGCAGTAAAAGAACCCAGGCTTATTCTTACAAAGCTTCCAATCCAGTGAGGATGTCAGAAAATAAACACTCATGGCAGCAGTACAAAGCTGGTTACAGATGGGTAAGGGCTGCAAAGAGGGGGAAAGGGTTCTATCAGAGAAAATGAGAGAAGGGGCTCTTTCTACAGGGGAGGAGACCTCAGGACGGGACGCTCTGAGGGGAACATTTCAGTGGATCCAAAAAGAAAAGGCTCGACGTAGGTGTCAGCTGTAGGGGATGGATGGGAGAGGGGCTTGGGGGTGAGTCCTGCCATGTAGCGACCTCATCACTATTTGTTCTGATTAGTTGCTGGGAGCTATAGAGTGTTAGAAGGGGTAAGTTCTCTAATTAAAGACAGGGAAGCACTTCGTGAGATTGAGGACATGGTTAGGGAGAGCAGGCTTTAGGAGGATGGTGATGAGGTTTTTTTTTTTTTTAAGAAATAGTCTCGCTCTGTTGCCCAGGCTGGAGTGCAGTGGTGCGATCTTGGCTCACTGCAGCCCCCACTACCTGGGTTCAAGTGATTCTTGTGCTTCAGCCTCCTGGGTGGCTGGGACTACATATGTGTGTCACCACACCCAGCTAATTTTTGTACTTTTAGTAGAGACAGGGTTTTGCCATATTGGCCAGGGTGGTCTCCAACTCCTGACCTCAGGTGATACTCTGGCCTTGGCCTCCCAAAGTGCTGTGATTACAGGTGTGAGCCATTGCACCTGGCCTATTATTTTTTTTTAATGACAGAAATTTCTCTTTCATAGTTTAGGATACTAGAGGTCCGAAATTGAGGTGTTGACAGGACCATGCTCCCTCTGATGGCACTGAGGGGTGTGGTATGGATCCTGCACCTGCCTTCTGATGGTGGCCTGCAGCCCTGGTTCTCCTTGGCTGTGGGTGCAGCCCTCCTGTCTCTGCCTGTGTTGCCTCATGGCCATCTTCCTTCTGTGTATCTGTCTCTGTCTCTTCTCTTAGGAGAAACATCGTATTGGATTAAGGGCCCTATTGGATTAACCCTACTCTCATGTGATCTCAACTTGTTACATCTGCAACAATCCTGTTTCCAAATAAGATCACATTTTGAAGTACTGGGGGTTAGGACTTCCACTTTTTGGGGGGACACAATTTGAGCCATAGCAATCTGTTCTCTAGTCCCCACAAATTCATGTCCTTCCCAAAATACACTCACTGTGATCCTGATGTCCCCCAAATTTTAATCCATTTCAGCATCAACTCTAAGTGCAAAATCTCATCTAAACACCATCAAGTCAAATCTCATCTCAACTGATGAGAATCCAACATCTCATCATGTCACTCATCTACATCAGGTAGGAGGGAGACAGAGTGTGGTCTATGGTGGGGCAAAATTCCTCCCCATCTGCGAACCTGTGAAATCAGACAGCAAACAATCTGCTTCCAAAATACAATGATGGGGCAAGCATAGGATAGACATTCCCATTTCAAAAGGAGAAACTGGAAGGGAAAAGGTGGTGTAATGGATCCTGAACAAGTTTAAAACTCATCAGGGCAAATGCTATGAGGTTTTCAGGCCTGGAAAAAAATCCTCTGGTTGGAAACTCTGACCTCTGGACCTAATTTTGGCTACATTCTATTCCTGTTCCCTTAAATGGGCAGAAAGAGTTGAGCCAATGGTTGGATACATGGATCTGGTGTTCAGATGTGAGAGTCCACCTGGAGATTTGGGCTTCATCATGCAGATTTTGGAATTGACACCTATAGAATGGGCGAGGTTGCCAGCCAAGGCAGAGGATTGAGGGAGACGTGAAGAGGAGCGTCTGTAACCTGTGAATGCCAGTAGCATGTTGGAGGAGAAGCTCTTACAGGAAAAAGAGGAGGCTGGGTTGTGATCACTGATCACAGACTGGGTGGGCTACAAGAAGGAGGGATTGGCTGGGTGCAGTACCTTGCAACTGTAATCCTGGCTACTCAGGAGGCTGTGGTGGGAGGAACACTTGAGGCCAGGAATTTAAGGCTAACCTGGGCAACATAGTGAGACCCCCATCTCTAAAAAAATTTTAAAAATATTAGCTTGGTGTGGTGGTGCACACACGTAGCCTCAGTTACTTGGGAGGCTGAGGTGGGAGGATCACTTGGGCCTAGGAGTTTGAGGCTGCAGTGAGCTGTGATTGCGCCACTGCACTCCAGCGTGGGTGACAGAAAGTCACTGGCTCAAAACACCAGCAGCAGCAGCAGCAGCAGCAGCAGCAGCAGCAGCAGCAGCAGCAGCAGCAGCAGCAACAGCAACAAAAACAAACCCAGGAGATAGTAGATGATGAACACACATCAGTGGGATTTCTCACCATGGATTGAGGTCACTGGTGATTCCAGAGCAGTGCCAGCCCTTGGAATGTGGAGCTGGGAGATGAGTGGGAGGGGAGGAGGTGGGCGAAGAGGGTAGATAGCCCACGATAGGGAATGAAGACAGAACAGTAGCCCAAGGGAAAAGTGGGGTGTTATGGCTTGAATTGTACCCCTTCAAAAAGATATGCTGAGTTCCTAGCCCTGTGGATGTGGCCTTATTGAAAATGAGGGTCTCTGCAGACTAATCCAACATGATTGTGTCTTATGAGAAGAGGAAGGCGCCATGTGCAGGCAGACACATAGGGAGAGGACCGTGTGACGGTAGAGGCAGATGTCGGAGGGATGCATCCCCCAGCCAAGGAGCCCCAAGCGTCGACAGCCACCACCAGAAGCCAGGGAGAGGCACTCTTCTCAGAGCCTCAGAGGAGGCCTGACCCTGCTGACACCTTCATTTTGGACTCCTGGTTTCTAAAACTGCCAGAGGATACATTTCTGTGGTTTTAAGACACTCAGTTTGTGATACTTTGTTATGGCAGCTGCAAAAAAACACATTTGGGGTCAGGGATTGGGTGTGGGTCAGGTTTAAAAAGTGAGGGGACATGGATGAAGCTGGAAACCACCATTCTCAGCAAACTGACACAAGAACAGACAACTAAACACTGCATGTTCTCACTCATAAGTGGGGGTTGAACAATGAGAACACATGGATGCAGGGAGGGGAATGTGATACACTGGGGCCTGTTGGCGGGTGGGGTCTAGGGGAGGGATAGCAGGGGGTGAGGGATGGGGGAGGAATAGCATTAGGAGAAATACATACTGTAGATGATGGAGTGATGGATGCAGCAAACCACCATGGCAGGTGTATACCTATGTAACAAACCTGCATGTTCTGCACATGTGCTCCAGAACTCAAAGTATACATTTTAAAAAGTGAAAGGAAAGGTCCCATCTGGAGGGAGAGGCAAAGATGGAGGGAGAGGCAAGGATGCAGGAGATGAGGAGTGATCTGAGAGTTGCTTGCTTGTCTGTCATAGGCCAGAGGGAGGATGCCTGGTGCAGAGGGAGGGGTGGTGGTGATTTGAAGGCAGGTGGGAAGGAAGTTTCCTTTTAAGGCAGACTTGCAGGGTGGTTATGGTTTATCTGCCCTCGACTTGTGGTAAGTCCTGGACACCACTAGCCCTGCAGTGTAGGGGGCAGAGGAAGAGGCCAGACAGCCAGGGAGGAAGAGCTGTCCCAAAGCTGAGTCAGGGGACAGTGGAGGGTGCTCTAGGAACTTTGGAGTCTTCTGGTGAATTATTGAGTCTGTGGCTCTTGGGATATGGAATGAAGGGGTGTGTGTGTGTGTGTGTGTGTGTGTGTGTGTGCATGTCTCTGTCTCTGTGTGTGCTGTGGTCTGTGTGTATATGTATGTATGCACAAGTGCATGTGGTATGTAACTGTGTGTATGTGTGTGCATGTGATTGTGTGCATGCATGCCTGTGCAAGAACTTGCAGATGTGTCTGCATGTGTGTCTCTGAGTATGTGCATATGCATGTGTATGTGTGTACACATGTGATCACTCACTGCCAGGGTGGGCAGCCTTGGGGCTTGTGAGTGTGCTCAGTAGGCCAGGCACCAACCCTCATGCCTCCTCCCCTCTCCCCTAGCTGTGTCCCCAGGGTGCCCTGCCTGGCTTCAGGAGGACAGAGTAGAGGAAGAAACCATGGCTCCTGGGTTGCCAACCGCCTGTTCACAGGTAGGTAAGAACTTCCTGTTCTAAAAGAACACTGCTGTGTCCAAAGGCTGGACTTGCCCTCTTCCTGTAACCTGCCTGGCTCCTCTCACAGGGTTGGTCTCCATGCCTCCAGGGACTGGACTTCTTGCAGTGGGTGTCAGTGGGGGAGCCCGGCCCACTCTCCCACCACCCCATTCAGACCCTCCCCAGGCTGTTGAGAACCAGGAGGGAAAACAAAGCAAAGATCTGAGCCATTCTCATTTTGTGGTCTCCATGGTCTCACTGAGCAAAGAGTGGAGTCATTTTCTAGATATTTCCCTCTTGCCTGTACCATGCTCAGCTCTGCTGGACCCTGAAGCTAGAAGGGGGACAAATCTGCAAGAGCTTCCTGGCTCATTGTCAATAGATAAGTCCCGTCCTGAAGCTGAGGACTTGCAACATTAGTTTATCACCTCTTGCTGTTCTTGCTTAAGGAGTGACGAGAAGAGAGAGGAGTTCTAGTTCAGAGTCCTGAGCCAAGAGGCAGATTCTGGGGGATCTCAGAACCCCTAGACTGAAAGTCCTCTGCCTCGGGTCTCCCTTCCCCAGGCCTGCCAGCCTGCAGCATCCTCTGGTGTACTGGTAGGGGCGGTCCCTGGCTGAGCTGGGATGGATGTGTGTTTTAGGAACCAGTCACCTTTGCAGATGTGGCTGTAGTGTTCACCCCAGAAGAATGGGTGTTTCTGGACTCTACTCAGAGGAGCCTGTATAGAGATGTGATGCTGGAGAACTACAGGAACCTGGCCTCTGTGGGTAAGGTGGCTTTGTCTTGTCTTTCCTTTTTTTTTGAGTCAGTCTTGCTCGTTGCCCAGGCTGGAGTGGGAGGTGTGACCTTGGCTTACTGCAACCTTCACTTCCTGGGCTCAGGCGATCCTCCCACCCCAGTCTCCCTAGTAGCTGGGACCACAGGTGTGCATCATCACACCTGGCTAATTTTCATGTTTTTTGGTAGAGATGGGGTTTTGCCACATTGCCCAGTCTGGTCTTGAACTTCTTTGGCTCAAGCGACCCACCTGCCTCAGCCTCCCAAGTGCTGGGATTACAGACATGAGCCACTGTGTCCAGCCAAGTCTTTGTCTTTTTATCACATGCTTATGCAGCAACCATTAGCTCCAGGAACTGTGCAAGTCTGGCAAACCTAGAGGTGAAAAACAGATAATTCCCACCCTCATGAGGCTTTCAGTCTACTGGGCTTTGTATGGAATGAAGATCTGTCTGCTGCTCTGTCTCTCTGTGATTAAAAGCTTTTATACTTCTCAAATGTATTCTTGAGCTAGGCCCTTGGTTTTGTAGCCCAGAGAGCCTCAGTGTCCTCTTGGACCCAGTGAGGAAACTTGTGTCTAGTTCCTCAGTGAAAGAGCTTGGCTGTGTCCATCAGAATTTAGGCACATGCATTTTGTCACTCCCATCTCTAGAGCCCCTAAAGACTTAATATCAGTCCTTGTGTCATGTTGTGGCACAGTCCTCCCACAACATGGCATTTTTTTTCTCATAAGCAGGTGATCAACTGTGCAAACCCAATGCCTTGTCTTATTTGGAGCAAAGAGGAGAGCAATGGACCACTGAGAGGGGAGTCATCTCAGACATCTGTCCAGGTGAGCCCAGGCAGATCAGGTGAGCATCATCTCTGGTCAGTAAGGGCAGTGTCCAGTTTGGAAACTGTCAATCAGGGCAACCTATACACACCCTTGACTGAGAAGGCTGCTTGGTTGAGCTCCCTTATTAAATGTCACCTTCTTTCCTTTTTCCCTTTCCTGTTTAATCTCTGAAACTTTACATTAATCTTCTAGAAAGATTTGTCCTACTTTCTCTTCATATTTAATATTTCCATGTGTATATTTTATCCATTTTCTCCCCACTGTACATTGTTGCTAATATTTTTTCTCAACATTAGGTTACAATCTTCATGGAATCCTTTTTTGGAAAATCACCTACGATTTCCATCCCATGTTTCTCTGATTACATAACTTCTCACCTAGCCAAACACCTTACAGTTTTCCTTAACTCTTAGATACATTCCTTGTCTTTGTAATTTCTTCCCATATTTAGGATCAGTATTTGGAAAAAAAAGTCCACATGTGCCTTGCTTACCTTTTAATTCACCTTGATCCCACAGTTTCTTTCCCTGTGCACTTAACATCTTCTTCTCTAATTCATTTCAGAACCTCAACTTCAGCCCCAAGAGGCAATACCTAGCCAAGATACTTTAACGGAGATTCTGTCCATTGGCATGAAAGGGGTAAGACTTACGGGGGATTCCTCTTGGTTCTCTATAGTAGGATGAGTCTGGGGTTGCTATAAGTTAGAAAAGCAGCCCAAGAGCCAAGAGAGATACAAGGCAAGTAGTGCTTGCCCAGGAGAAAGCAGTTTCTTGGAAGAGAGTCTGTAAATGTCATGAACTGATGGCAAACTAAATGTAGATCATCTTCCTACAGGCAAACATTTTCACAGATATGACACAGATACCAAGTGTTTAAGACTTAATTTGGCCTAAAAGAAATTGGAAAAATTCTGCACCTAAGAAGCCCCATGAAAGTAATGAAAGATAGCACTTTGCAACAGAGTATCCACCCTGTTCCACTTAAGGGAACTCTGGGTAGAAATGGTATGGACTCAGTAAATGGTAAAAGTATCAGATGTAGAACTGTGTTTATCTTACATTCATTTCACATACAGGAGAATATCTGAATCTAATAAGGCCTTTGGTCTTCACATTTTCCTTAATCAACAGGAGCAACCTCAGCCTGGAGAAAAACTCTATAAATATAATGAACTTGAGAAACCTTTTAACAGCATTGAACCACTTTTCCAGTACCAGAGAATTCATGCTGGAGAGGCCTCCTATGAGTGTCAAGAGAGTAGAAATTCCTTCTTTCAGAGTGGTCACTTAATTGTGCCCGAGAAAATCCATAGTGGGGATAAAACCTATGCATGTAACAAATGTGAAAAATCCTTCAGATACAGCTCTGACCTTATCAGGCACGAAAAGACTCATACTGCAGAGAAGTGCTTTGACTGTCAAGAATGTGGGCAAGCCTTCAAATATTCCTCGAATCTTCGGCGACACATGAGAACTCATACTGGAGAGAAGCCATTTGAATGTAGTCAGTGTGGGAAAACCTTCACGAGGAACTTTAACCTGATTTTGCACCAGAGAAACCACACAGGAGAGAAGCCCTATGAGTGTAAAGATTGTGGGAAAGCCTTCAATCAGCCATCATCCCTTAGGAGCCACGTGAGAACTCACACTGGAGAGAAGCCCTTTGAATGCAGCCAGTGTGGGAAAGCCTTCAGGGAACACTCTTCACTGAAGACACATCTGCGAACCCATACCAGAGAGAAACCATATGAGTGCAACCAGTGTGGCAAGCCCTTCCGGACGAGCACTCATCTGAATGTGCACAAGAGGATACACACAGGGGAGAAACTGTATGAGTGCGGGACTTGCGGTCAGGTCTTGAGTCGTCTTTCAACCCTGAAGAGTCACATGCGAACTCACACTGGAGAGAAGCCCTATGTGTGCCAGGAATGTGGGCGAGCCTTCAGTGAGCCCTCATCCCTTAGGAAACATGCAAGGACTCACAGCGGCAAGAAGCCCTATGCATGCCAGGAATGCGGGCGAGCCTTTGGTCAGTCTTCACACCTTATTGTACATGTGAGAACACACAGTGCCGGGAGACCCTATCAATGTAATCAGTGTGAGAAAGCCTTCAGGCACAGCTCCTCACTCACTGTACACAAAAGAACCCACATGGGAAGAGAGAACATCAGGAATGGCAGCCTGCCTTTATCCATGTCTCATCCATACTGTGGGCCCCTTGCTAATTAACTTCCATTTTGTAAAAATGTAAACATATGGGGCTATGACTTTCCATCATAATACTCCTTTAGCTGCATCCCATGTTTTAATACATATTTTCATTTTGGTTTAATTGTAAGTATTGTCTTAACCTCCATTATCATTTATTGTCTGATCTATCTATTATTTGGAATTAGATTTTTCAAAACTAATACATGGATATATTTTCATAGAGGTATAATGACTTATAGTGAAATGCACACATCTTAAGTGTACAGTAGATTAATTTGACAGATGCATACATGCATACAGATGCATGTAACCAACACCCCATTCCTGATACAGAATGTTTCTGTCATTCTGGAAGTTTCCTGCATGTTGTATGGTTATTTCTTAGTTGCTGTTTTTTTTTTTTTTTTGTTGGTTTCTAATTTAATTACATGGTGAGGCGACTATGTGGCTTCTTTGTTATTGAGTCTTAGGTATTTGCTGAGATTTGCTATTAGGTCTGGTGTGGCTTATTCTGCTAGCCATCAGCCAAAATTGTTCCTTCCTCCTTAGAAAGGAACCTGGGTTTTCTGTTCATATTGGTAATGTGCACTATTAAAAAGCTTCCATCTGCCAGCCAGGCACAGTAGCTCACACCTGTAATCCCAGCACTTTGGGAGGTCAAGGTGGGTGGGTCACCTGAGGTCAGGAGTTTGAGACCAAGCCTGGCCAACATGGTGAAACCTTGTCTGTACTAAAAATACAAAAATTAGCTGGGTTAGGTGGCACACACCTGTGATCCCAGCTACTTGGGAGGCTGAGGCAGGAGAATTGCTTGACCCCAGAAGGCAGAGGTTGCAGTGAGCTGAGATCTCACCACTGCACTCTGGCCTGGTCAACAGAGTGAGAACTCTGTCTCAAAAAAAAAAGCTTCCATCTCCCAGCCCTTCTTGTGAGCAGGGGCAGGCCATTTCCTCCAGTCCTGGCTAGTATGAATATGAGAAGTCACTGGATGTCACTCTGGGGAAGTTGTACAGGGATGGTTTCATGTAGCCATGTCTCTTCACTTCTTGCCCTTTGGACAAGCAGACCTGATGTCTAGAGCTAGAGGAGCCCTCCTATGACCATAAAGGTAAAAGCCACAGGCTAAGAAGAGTGTGGCTGGAAGTCACAGCCATCTTGATTCCCTAATCTAAAACATATTTAGAATATATTTAATGGAATTGACGTATTTGTGTGATTGCAGCACCCCTGGACTATTTATTTCTGGATCTCCCACACATGAAAAATATGCACTTCTTACTGGTACAAGATTTTTTTTTTTTTTTTTGGTGGGGGGTTTATTTCAGCTGAATATAATCCCTAACTGATGCACTTAGTATATGTTAATTTTTATAAATGCTTCATGGGTGGTTGAAGTC
Organism: Callithrix jacchus; assembly: GCF_049354715.1. Taxonomy (NCBI): domain Eukaryota; kingdom Metazoa; phylum Chordata; class Mammalia; order Primates; family Cebidae; genus Callithrix; species Callithrix jacchus. Next base: position 13,487,374 of record NC_133523.1, read on the forward strand.
AATGTATTATATTCTACAGATGTCTGCTAGATCAAACATATGTGTTTAAAAACCATCTACACATTTATAAATATTGATCTGTAATCTATCATTTTTTGAGATAGATATTAAACTCTCCCACCATGATTTTTATGGATTGCTGAAAAATCTTTGTCATTCTGTCAGTTTTTAAATTTATGTACATACATACATATGTTTTGAATCAATGAAATTAAATATAGATACTGACACTTTTTACATTTCCAACAAATTGTTGCTTTTATTCTCATGATGTGATCATCCTTTTCCCTGGTACTGAACATTCAACCATTCATCATAATAATAGTAAATACTTATTTAGAGTTTACTATTACCAGATAGTAGCCACTGCCTGAAGCTTTGCATCTTTTAATTTAGTCCTCACACTGATACTTTGAGGTATGAACTGTTGTCATCCCCAATTCACATATGAGGGAGCTGAGCCCCAGCAGGTTAAGGTGGTATTTCAAGGTCATCTGGGTGGCATGTGATGGGTCTTGATGCTCTCTACAGCGGCAGACCCAGGGGACTAGTCTCCATTTTTACTTCTTCTCACTTGTTCTTTTTTATAGGTATAACTTACATAAGTTATAAAGTATAGGTATAACTTACATAAATGTTAATAAATTTTAGGGTACACCTTGGTGAATTTTATATCCACCACTGGGTGTAAAATTTTATATCCACCACTGCCCCCATCAAAATATTTTATCATCCCAGAAATTTCTCTTGGGCCCATCTCATCCTCAAAAGTTACCACTATTCTGACTTCTGTCACCATAAATTTGTTTTTCCTGTTGACGGAAATGGAACCCTAAACAGCCTTCTTGTGTCTGTTTTCCTCACTTAACATAGCGTCATTGAGATTTATCTATGTCGCATCATCAGTAGTTTATTCTTTTTAATTGCTGTGTAATAGTTCATTTTCTGAATATACCATAATTTTAAAATTTCATTCTGTTTACGAACATGTGAGTTCTGTCCTTCATGTTCATCCATGTTATCGCAAATGACAGACTCTCCTTCCTCATTAAGGCTGAATAGTATTCCATTGTGTAGATTATGACATTTTCTTTCTTTTTTTTTTTTTGAGATGGAGTCTCGCTCTGTAACCCAGGCTGGAGTGCAGTGGCACAATCTCAGCTCACTGCAACCTCTGCCCCCAGGATCCCAGTTCAAGCAATTCTCATACTTCAGCCTCCCAAGTAGCTGGGATTACAGGCACAAGTCATCATGCCTAGCTAATTTTTGTATTTTTTAGTAGAGACGGGGTTTCACCATGTTGGCCAGTCTGGTCTTGAACTCCTGACCTCGTGATCCACCCGCCTCGGCCTCCCAACATGCTAGGATTACAGGTGTGAGCCACTGTGCCTGGCCTGATATACCACATTTTCTTTATCCACTCATTCACTGATCGACAGTTAGGTTGATTCCATATCTTGGCTATTGTGAATAATGCTGCAGGTTTTTTGTTATGAATAAAGCTGCTGTGAATGTTCTTGTTAAGTCATACTGTGGACATAGGTATCCATTTCTCTTGAGTATAAATGTAGGAATGGAAGTGCTGGATTTTGGAGGAGGCCATCTTTAGCTTTAGTAGATCTTACCAGACAGTTTTTCAGTGTAGTTGAAACCATTTATACCTCAATTCATACATCAATGCATGAAAGTTTCATTGCTTCACATCCTTGGCAACATGGGATACTGTCACTTAAATTAATCCGAGATACATTACTGGGTATGCAGTAGTTTCTTAGGTTTAATTTGCATATTCTTTTAAAAAAATATTGCGTTTTAGGTTTTGGGGTACATGTGAAGAACATTCAGGATTGTTGCACAGGTACATACATGGCAATGTGGTTTGCTGCCTTCCTCCCCATCACCTATATCTGGCATTTCTCTCCATGTTATCTCTCCTGAACTCCCCATCCCCCACTGTTGCTCTCCTGATTCCCCCCGACAGACCTCAGTGTGTGATGCTCCCCTCTGTGTCCATGTGTTCTTATTGTTCAACACCCGCCTATGGGTGAGAACATGCAGTGTTTGATTTTCTGTTCTTGTGTCAGTTTGCTGAGAATGATGGTTTCCAGGTTCATCCATGTCCCTACAAAGGACATGAACTCATCATTTTTTATTGCTGCATAGTATTCCATGGTGTACATGTGCCACATTTTCCCTGTCCAGTCTATCATCGATGGGCATTTGGGTTGGTTCCAGGTCTTTGCTATTGTAAGCAGTGCTGCAATGAATGTTCATGTTCATGTGTCCTTATAATAGAATGATTTATAATCCTTTGGATAAATACCCAGTAATCGGATTGCTGGGTCAAGTGGAATTTCTATTTCTAGGTCCTTAAGGAATTGCCACACTGTCTTCCAAAATGGTTGAACTAATTTACACTCCCACCAACAGTGTAAAAGTGTTCCTATTTCTCCACATCCTCTCCAACATCTGTTGTCTCCAGATTTTTTAATGATTGCCATTCTAACTGGCATGAGATGATACCTCAATGTGATTTCAATTTGCATTTCCTCTAATGACCAGTGATGATGAGCATTTTTTTATGTTTATTGGCCTCATATATGTCTTCTTTTGTAACGTGTTCATATCCTTTGCTCACTTTTGAATGGGCTTGTTTTTTTCTTGTAAATCTGTTTTAGTTCTTTGTAGATTCTGGATATTAGCCCTTTGTCAGACAGGTAGATTGCAAAAATTTTTTTCCCATTCTTTTGGTTGCCAATTCACTCTCATGATTGTTTCTTTTGCTTTGCAGAAGCTCTGGAGTTTAATTAAGTCCCATTTGTGTATTTTGGTTTTTGTTGCCAATGCTTTTGGTGTTTTAGTCATGAAGTTCTTGCCTATGCCTATGTCCTGAATGGTTTTGTCTAGATTTTCTTCTAGGGTTTTTATGGTGTTAGGTCTGATGTTTAAGTCTTTAATCCATGTGGAGTTAATTTTAGTATAAGTTGTCAGGAAGTGGTCCAGTTTCTGCTTTCTGCACATGGCTAGCCAGTTTTCCCAACACTATGTATTAAACAGGGAATCCTTTCCCCATTGCTTGTTTTTGTGAGGTTTTTCAAAGATTAGATGGTTGTAGATGTGTGGCATTGCCTCTAAGGCCTCTGTTCTGTTCCATTGGTCTATATCTCTGTTGTGTTTTTTTGTTTGTTTGTTTACCAGTACCATGCTGGTTTGATTACTGTAGCCTTGTAGTATAGTTTGAAGTCAGGTAGTGTGATGCCTCCAGCTTTGTTCTTTTTGCTTAGAATTGGCTTGGCTACGCAGGCCCTCTTTTGGTTCCATATGAAGTTTAAGGTGTTTTTTTCCAGTTCTGTGAAGATGGTCACTGGTAGCTTGATGGAGATAGCGTTGAATCTATAAATTACTTTGGGCAGTATGGCCATTTTTACGATATTGATTTTTCCTAACCATGAGCATGGAATGTTTCTCCTGTTTGTGTGCTCTCTTATTTCGTTGAGCAGTGGTTTGTGGTTCTCCTTGAAGAGGTCCTTTACGTTCCTTGTTAGTTGTATTCCTAGGTATTTTATTCTCTTTGTAGCAATTGCGAATGGCAGTTCATTCTTGATTTGGCTCTCTTTAAGTCTGTTATTGGTATATAAGCATGATTGTAATTTCTGCAAATTGATTTTGTATCCTGAGACTTTGCTGAAGTTGCTTATCAGTTTCAGGAGATTCTGGGGTGAGACGATGGGGTCTTCTAAATATATAATCATGTCATCTGCAAATAGAGACAATTTGACTTCCTCCTCTCCTAATCGAAGACCCTTTATTTCTTTTTCTTGCCTGATAGCTCTGGGTAGAACTTCCAATAATATATTGAATAGAAGTGGTGAGAGAGGGCATCCTTGTCTAGTGCCAGATTTCAAAGGGAATGCTTCCAGTTTTTGCCCATTCAATATGATATTGGCTGTTGGTTTGTTGTAAATAGCTTTTATTATTTTGAGATACGTTCTGTCAATATCTACTTTATTGAGAGTTTTTAGCTTAAAGGGCTGTTGAATTTTGTCAAAGGCCTTCTCTGCATCTATTGAGATAATCATGTGGTTTTTGTTTTTGGTTCTGTTTATGTGGTGAATTGCATTTATAGACTTGTATATGTTGAACCAGCCTTGCATCCCTGGGATGAAGCCTACTTGATCGTGATGGATAAGCTTTTTGATGTGCTGTTGCAATGGGTTTGCCAGTATTTTATTGAAGATTTTTGCATCTATATTCATCATGGATATTGGCCTGAAGTTTTCTTTTCTTGTTGAGTCTCTGCTGGGTTTTGGTATCAGGATGATGTTGGTCTCATCAAATGATTTGGGAAGGATTCCCTCTTTTTGGATTGTTTGGAATAGTTTCAGAACTATTCCAAACTATTCCAAACTATTCAGAAACTACCAGGTCCTCTTTGTATGTCTGGAAGAATTCGGCTGTGAACTCATCTGGATCTGGGCTTTTTTGGTTGCTAGGCTGTTAATTGCTGCCTCAACTTTAGCCCTTGTTACAGGTCTATTCAGGGTTTTGACTTCTTCCTAGTTTAGTCTTGGGAGGATGCAAGTGTCCAGGAATTTATCCATTTCTTCCATATTTACTAGTTTATGTGCATAGAGTTGTTTCTAGTAAGCTCTGATGGTGGTTTGTATTTCTGTGGAATCTGTGGTGATATCCCCTTTATCTTTTTTTTATTGCATCTATTTGATTATTCTGTCTTGTTTTTTTTTATTAATCTGGATAGTGGTCTGTTTTGTTGATCTTTTCAAAAAACCAGCTTCTGGATTTATTGATTTTTTTGAAGGTGTGTGTGTGTGTGTGTGTGTGTGTGTGTGTGTGTTTCTATCTCTTTCAGTTCTGCTCTGATCTTAGTTATTTCTTGTCTTCTGCTAGGTTTTGAGTTTTTTTGAACTTGCTCCTCTAATCTTTCAATTTTGATGATAGGGTATCAATTTTAGATCTTTTCTTGCTTCTCATTTGGGCATTTATTGTTATACGTTTCCCTCTAGACACTGCTTTAAATGTGTCCCAGAGATTTTGGTACGTTGTGTCTTCATTCTCGTTGGTTTTGAAGAACATCCTTCTTTCTTTTTTTCCTTTTTTTTTTGAGACGGCGTTTTGCTCTTGTTACCCAGGCTGGAGTGCAATGGCGTGATTTTGGCTCACCACAACCTCCGTCTCCTGGGTTCAGGCAATTCTCCTGCCTCAGCCTCCTGAGTAGCTGGGATTACAGGCATGTGCCACCATGCCCAGCTAATTTTTTGCATTTTTAGTAGAGACAGGGTTTCACCATGTTGACCAGGATGATCTCGATCTCTTGACCTCGTGATCCACTTGCTTTGGCCTCCCAAAGTGCTGGGATTACAGGCATGAGCCACCACACCCAGAACATCCTGATTTCTGCCTTCATTTCATTGTTTATCTAGTCAACATTCAAGAGCCAGTTGTTCAGTTTCCATGAAGTTGTGTGGTTCTGAGCTAGTTTCTGAATTCTGAGTTTTAATTTGATTGCACTGTGGTCTGAGAGACTGTGTTATGATTTCCGTTCTTTTGCATTTGCTGAGAAGTGATTTACTTCTAATTATGTGGTCAATTTTAGAGTAGGTGTGATGTGGTGCTGAGAAGAATGTATATTCTGTGGATTTGGGGTGGAGAGTTCTGTAAATGTCTATTAGGTTTGCTTGGTCCAGGTCTGAGTTCAAGTCCTGGATATCTTTGTTAATTTTCTGTCTCGTTGATCTAATATTGACAGTGGAGTGTTAAAGTCTCCCACTATTATTGTGTGGGAGTCTAAGTCTCTTTGTAGGTCATTAAGAACTTGCTTTATGTATCTGGGTGCTCCTGTATTGGGTGCATATATATTTAGGATCATTAGCTCTTCTTGTTGCATTGCTCCTTTTACCATTATGTAATGCCCTTCTTTGTCTCTTTTGATCTTTGTTAGTTTAAAGCCTATTTTATCACAGACTAGGATTGTAACTCCTGCTTTTTTTTTGTGTTCTTCATTTGCTTGGTAAATCTTCCTCCATCCCTTTATTTTGAGCCTATGTGTATCCTTGCATGTGAGATAGGTTTCCTGGATACAGCACACCGATGGGTTTTGACTTTTTATCCAATTTGACAGTCTGTGCCTTTTGATTGGGGCATTTAGCTCATTAACATTTAAGGTTAATATTGTTATGTGTGAATTTGATCTTGCCATTTTGATGCTATCTGTCTGTTTTGCCCATTAGTTGACACAGTTTCTTCATTGTACCAATGGTCTTTACCATTTGGTATGTTTTTGGAATGGCTGGTACTGGTTGTTCCTTTCCACGTTTAGTGCTTCTTTCAGGAGCTTTTGTAAAGCAGGCCTGGTGGTGATAAAATCTCCAAAAAATTGCTTGTTTGTACAGGATTTTATTTCTCCTTCACTTATGAAGCTTAGTTTGGCTGGATATGAAATTCTAGGTTGAAACTTCTTTTCTTTAAGGATGTTGAATATTGACCCCTACTCTCTTCTAGCTTGTAGTGTTTCTGCTGAGAGATCTGCTGTTGAGTCTGATGGGCTTCCCTTTGTGGGTAACCTGACCTTTCTCTCTGGCTGCCCTTAGCATTTTTTCCTTCATTTCAACCCTGGTGAATCTGACAATTATGTGCCTTGGGGTTGCTCTTCTTGAGGAATATCTTTGTGGTGTTCTCTATTTCCTGGATTTGAATAATGGCCTGCCTTGCTAGTTTGGGGAAGTTCTCCTGAATAATATCCTAAGGAGTATTTTCCAGCTTGGATTCATTATCTCTGTCACATTCAGGTACATCTATCAAATGTAGATTAGGTCTTCTCATATAATCCCATATTTCTTGGAGGCTTTGTTCATTTCATTTTACTCTTTTTTCTCTAATCTTGCCTTCTCATTTTATTTCATTGAGTTGATCTTCAATCTTTGATATCCTTTCTTCTGCTTGGTCGATTTTGCTCTTGAAACTTGTGTATGCTTCGTGAAGTTCTCCTGTTGTGTTTTTCAGCTCCATCAATTCATTTTTAGTCCTCTCTAAGCTGTTTATTCTGTTAGCATTTCATCAAACCTTTTTTCAAAGTTGTTTGTTTGTTTGCATTGGGTTAGAATATGTTCTTTTAGCTCAGAAAAGTTTATTACCCACCTTCTGAAGCCTGTTTCTGTTCATTCATCAGACTCATTCTCCATCCAGCCTTGTTCCCTTACTGGTGAGGAGTTGTGATCCCTTGGAGGAGGAGAGGCATTCTGGTTTTGAGTGTTTTCATTTTTCGCGCTGGTTTCTTCCCATCTTTGTGGATTTATCTACCTGTGGTGTTTGTAGTTGGCAACTTTCAGATGGGGTCTCTGGGTGGATGTCCTTTTTGTTAATGATGAAGTTATTTCTTTCTTAGTTTTCTCTCTTAACACTCAGGACCCTCTGCTGTAGGACTGCTGGAGGTCCACTCCAGACCCTACTTGCCTGGGGATCACCTGCAGCAGCCTCTGCGTTTTCTCTGGGAACTGCAATCCAGAGCTGTTCCTATTCCACCATCTTGGATCCACCTGCTGATGTGAGGATCTTAAGCAACCAGGAACTGTGGTGACCTGGATGCAGGGCAGCTTCTGGAAACTTGAGAAGCTCAGCTCCCAGCTCTGGCTGTCCAGGTCCCAGGCACAAACTGGGGACTCCTCCACCCGCCCCCTGTGGCCTCCTCCACCCTCCCCCACCTCGGCCCCTCGCCTCCTCTTGGAGGCTTTGGCCTCCTTGCACACCTGCCGCCAGCTCAGGTGCTGCTTTTGCACAGTGGAGAGACGGAGTAGAGGTTCTGGCCAAGGGTGGGCCCCGGGAGCAAAGCCGAGGGAGCCCGCGAGGGAGGTTGGGCAGCCCCTCACCCCCAGGAGGTGGGCGGTGCAGGACGGACAGGTGGGAGGCAGTCCCGGCCCTCAGGGCTGGGGCTGGGGCTGGGGAGAAAGGGGTGGTGCCGCCGGGGAGGCGGGGCCGTGGGGAGCGGAGCCCAGCCTATCCCCCCACCCACTTCGGTGCTGGAGTCAGCGACTGTCAGCGGCTTCCGACCCAGCTGAGGGCTGCTGTGCAGGTGGGGGCGCCGCACGAAGGGCCAGGCGGGGCGGAGCTGGGGCTGCAGGCGCCCCCTCGGCCCTGTTCGCGCCCTCCGGGTAGCCGGCCCTGGGCGCGCGTCTGGCTGAGCGGGGCGGGCGCGCCGGGACCACCCAGCGATGCCGTCGCGCCGGGACCACCCAGCGATGCCGTCGCGCCGCCGCCTCTGTGGAGAAGCGCCCGAGCTCGTAGCGGAGAAAGGTCAGTGAGTTCCGGTTTGTTTCTCTGCTCTGCCCGCTCCGGGTCCGGGGAAGAGGGAAAGGGCAGCTGCCGCCTGCTGTAGCTGGGGGTATCTTCTGGAGGACGGATAGCGGGGTGGCGGGCCGCAGAGGCCCGGGGAGGGGAGCGCGGGGTCCGCGGGGCACGGGGGAGGTGGTCGCGGGAGTTGCGTGCTTCCCGAGCGCTGGCGGAGTTGGGCGGGTGGCCGCGGCGGGAGCGGCGCTCTGGGCGCTCGGCCTAGTCCTCAGATGCCCCCTTGAACTCAGGACCCTTCCGAGGGAGGTTCTTGAGTGATTTGTGGGAACTCTGAAAGCTCATTGGAAAGTACTGGCACAGAACAGATATTCGGTGGGTAGCAGTTGGTGACTCTGTCCCAGTTTCCCGTTCAATACGCTCATAGTCAAGGCAGAAAATTTCTCGGGACAGGAAATGAGCCGAGTGTTGAAGCGGCGTAGTTTGGGGAAATATCCGAGGTTGGTTGTCTCGCGCTAAGGAAATAAAAGAGCCAGACACAGGAGCAGTGGGTTTAAGAGCAGAAAGTTTAATAGGCAAAAGCAAGAAGAGAGATTTTCCTCGGGGGACCTGAGTAGGTTTCCGGGTTTGAGGACGATGCGGTTGTTTTTATAGACGAGGTTGAGGAGGCGGTGTCTGATTTACACAGGGCATGCACAGTGGATTGATTGGACCAGGTGGGACATTTACTAGCCTGTGAAGAGGCTGGCCATGCAACCCTCATTTTTATTATGCAAATGGGGTTTTTCCCTGGCTGGTGTCCGCCACCTGCACATGTGGCGACAAAAAAAAAAAAAAAAAAAAAAAAAAAAAAGAGAGAGAGAGAAAAAAACCCCGCCATATTGGATACACCTGACTTCCAGGTATTCCTTCTTCTTTTTCTCCTCCTCCTCCTCCTCCTCCTCCTCCTCCTCCTCTTCTTCTTCTTCCTGCTTCTGCTTCTTTTTTTTTTTTTTTTTTTTTTTTTGAGATGGAGTCTTGGTCTGTCACCTAGGCTGGAATGCAGTGGCAGTATCTTGGCTCACTGCAATCTCCACCTCCCTGGTTCAAGGGATTCTCCTGCCTCAGCTTCCTGAGTAGCTGGGATTAACAGGCACATGCCTAGCTAATTTTTGTATTTTTAGTAGAGACAGCGTTTCACCATGTTGCCCAGGATGGTATCGATCTCCTGACCTCATGATTCGCCAGTGTCAGCTTCCCAAAGTGTTGGGATTATGGGCATGAGTCACCATGCCAGGCCCAGGTATCCCTTTGGTATTGGCACAGCTGTTGGCATTTACCAATGCAAGCTTCCAGCCTGCTTATCTAGGCTTCCAGCTTGATTTCTCAGGCTGCTTTTTGTTAGGAAAGAATAGCTGGGCATGGTGGCTCATGCCTGTAATTCCAGCCCTTTGGGAGCCTGAGGCAGACGGATCACCTGAGGTCAGGAGTTCCAGACCAGCCTGACCAATATGGTGAAACCCTATCTCTATTAAAAATAACAATAATAAATTAGCTGGGCATGTTGGCATGCGCCTGTAATCCCAGCTACTCAGGAGGCAGAGGTTGCAGTGAACCAATATCATGCCACTGCACTGTAGCCTGGGCGACAGAGCAAGACTCAGTGATGTGTGTGTGTGTAAATTTACAGTTGCTATTGGTCCATCAAAATAAAATTAAATATTTCAATTAAAAAACATCACAGAAAGCAAAAATAAAATGTGAACTAAGATGGCAATACATATGAAAGGCGATTTATTTTTACTAAAGATACAGCAGAATTTTCTACATCAAGAAAATTTGGAGAAGATGGGTACACAGTATGACAAGCTGGGAGATTTGACCACAGGAAATTTGTAAACTTTCACATATTCCCACAGATATAATCTATACGTACACAAACAATGGACTATTATTCTGCAAAGTTGGTGAAAAATCTCTCATTCTTTATCTGAAACAATGTAAAGAAAGAATAAAAGTCAGACTCTTGACATAAAAGCCAAGAACTTGCAAAATTTGCCATAAAGTAAACGGCTAACAAACCAACAAGCACTGTATACTCAGCCTCAGCAGAAAGGAAATGAGATTAAACACTCTTGAATATTCCTAATTTGATCTATAAAATAATATTTTTTCACGTGATTATGAAAAATAATCTGGGGATGCTGCTCAACAGCCTACAATGCACAGGATAGCCCACAGCAAAAAATTATGCAACAAAATGTTAACACGGGGAGATTGAGAGGCCATTCTGTTCACACTGTGTCCAACCTCAATGGGTGTGTGCTTCAATTAGGGATCTTGTTCAAATGTAGATGCTGATATGGGGCCTCTAGGATAGGTCCAGACATTCTACATGTGTAACATTTTTTTTCTCTTAATGTTGATGCTCCCTAACCTGTTGGGTGGTTCACTCTTTGAGGATCAAGTTTGTGGTGTAGTGTTAGAGTCGGATTTAAGTACTTTGAGGTCTTCTCCAGCAGGAATCCTACCGCACACCTCATGGATGACTTCAGGTGGTCAAATGTTGAACTTGGCAGGTCAGCTTTTGCATAAACAAAGATTGCATGTGCTTCTTGTGTGCTTTTCTCATGACAGGAAATGAAACCTTTTAAAAAAACTTCCATCTTGTTTATGGAGTTTCTGTGAGAAGTAGTATTTTGAAGCTCGTTGGAGATTACCTTGCACAAAGCAGATGCTTAGTGGAGGACAGCTATTCTATGTCTCCTGGTGCATCAAATTACTTCTTCACTCTTGTAGGAAACTCTTATAGGACCTCCTATAGCTTTTTTTTTTTTTTTTTTTTGAGACGGAGTTTCGCTCTTGTTACCCAGACTGGAGTGCAATGGCACAATCTCAGCTCACCTCAACCTCCGCCTTCTGGGTTCAAGCAATTCTCCTGCCTCAGCCTCCCGAGTAGCTGGGACTACAGGCGAGCACCACCATGTCCAGCTAATTTTTCTATTTTTAGTAGAGACGGGGTTTCACCTTGTTGACCAGGATGGTCTTGATCTCTTGACCTCATGATCCACCTGCCTTGGCCTCCCAAAGTGCTGGGATTATAGGCGTGAGCACCTGGCTCCTATAGCTCTTTCTAGAACTCTTCTCCTTGTTGAAGCTTACAGCACATTATGCATTAAGAACTAATGTCAACATAAGTATGAATGCCTGCATATCTGTTTTGCATGCCAGTATAGATACATTTAATTTTCACATATTGGTTAACTCCCCAGTTGTCTTTAGGAGAATTGTACTTCCACACCTTTGGCTCTGGGTTTTGTTAATAGCTCAGTTGGAAAGTGTGTTTATCCTTACAGTGGTTGATGTTGAGCTTGGACATATGATGTGCCTTGTCTGAAACAATGTGCGCAGTCAGGAGATATCCAGTGTCTCTGGGGATGTTGTGAGAGGCATTCTGAGATTCTATCACTTTTCTTCATCTTCCTCTGCCAAATTGTCTTTTCTGTTCAAAATTCAAAAACCTACTAGATTTGGATAGTTGTATGGAGTGACTATTTTGTCCTCTCTAAGTTTCATATGTCCTAATTCCAATGTAAAAACCTTCCCTACATAGATTCCTATGTGATCAAAAAGCATGACAATTAAGTCACTTACCAGTGGGATTGCTTGTTATGCAGCATTAGCTTACTGGTGCAATAAACAGTGCAAATAGATCTAAAGACATTCAGAATATTCTGATGCCTGCTATTTTTTAACACGAGTTCTGATATTTCAAGGCAGCATTCATGATTACCTGGATATTCATGTTTATGCCAGAAAACTGGATGAGACTATTGTCTCCTTTTTTTTCTAGGTAAACAGAAGAGGCTGAAAGGAGATATATTTAATTTAAATTTAACTTTTATTTTAAGTTCAGGGGTACATGTGCAGGTTTGCTAGATAGGTAAACTTTTGTCATGGGGGTTTGTTGTACAGATTATTTCATCACCCAAGAATGAAGCCTATTACCCATTAGTTGTTTTTCCTAATGAGGGTGAGTCTCTCCTACCTCTTAGCCTCCACCCTCTGATAGTCCCCAGCATGTGTTGTTCCCCTCTGTGTGTACATGTGTTCTCATCATTTAGCTCCCATACAGGAGTGAGAACATGTGGTATTTGCTATTCTGCTTCTGTGTTAGTTTGCTAAGGATAATGGCCTCCATCCATGTTGGCTGCCAAGGACGTGATTTAATTTTTTCTTATGGATGCATAGTATTTCATGGTGCATATGTACCACATTAAAAAAATCCAGTCTATCATTGATTGGCATTTAGATTGATTCCGTGTCTTTTCAAATGTGAATAGTGCTGCAATAAACATACCCATGCTTGTGTCTTTATAATAGAAAGGTTTATATTCCTCTGGGTATATACCTAGTAATGGGATTGCTGGGCTGAATGGTATTTCTGTCTAGGTCTTTGAGGAATCACCACACTGTCTTCCACAATGACTGAACTAATTTACACTCCCAACAGCAGTGTAAAAGTGCTCATTTTCTCCACAACCTTGCCAGAATCTGTTATTTTTTGACTTTTTAATTATGGCTATTCTGACTGGTGTGAGATGGTATCTCATTGTGGGTTTGATTTGCATTTCTCTAGTCAGTGATGTTAATTTTTTTTTCATATGATGTTGGCTGCATGTATGTTTTCTTTTGAAAAATATCTGTTCAAAAAGACATGTATGTTTCTGGAGAAATGAGTTCTGACCTTGAGTCACACAAATCTCTATTTCCAGGAGCAATACTGGGCAGAAATTCAAGCTCTTGCGTGAGTCTTCCTTTGATCAGGAGGGTTGTAGAGAGTTTATAGTATAAAAGAAATAAAGCAATGGCTGATAAATTAAACACACATATTGTTCACTTATCTGCAGTTTAATGCTTATGGGAAATTGTTTAAAGGGAAAGATATTTATTAGTACAATGGAAAGAGTTGTATTTGCAGGTAGCACAGGAAGCTTTTAGGTAGAATGCAGATGATACAATAAAATTACATAGACAATGACATCAAATTGTTCACTCAAATGAAAAAACTTCATTATACATGGACACCAGTATTCCTCGCTCCAAATGTTCCAGAGTAATTCCATGCATGACTAAACATTTTACTCTGTCATAGTTAAGATAATCTCTGAGTCTAAGTCCAGATGAAGTCAATTGATGTATGCTAATTTGTCTGTTTAGACCACACTTAGAACATGGATTTCATAAGCAATTTTTGTCATCTTTGTTTTAAACAAGAGAGATGGTGGGCATCGTGGATGTGGAGATGACTAGAGAACAGCATCTTAGTGAAGAGGATAAAATGCCAACACTGGCTATAAACATATGAGTATATTAAAGTTTTACATTATGAGGAGGAGCAGTTGAGGCAGTGATGGAGAAAAAAACGTACAAAACTGTGGTCTCAGCTATTCATCCACAATTAAGTTATATTAATCATTTTTATAGTTGCCATTCTTGGTTCTTTGCAGTAACGCAACTCACCAGCGTATGAGACCAACAAGAATATCCACCTTGTTTCTGACCTTAGTCTGGTTATAACTCTGGGGAAGTTGGGAAATGACAAAGGAGAAAGCGGTTGGCTATCTTGAGAGCTGAAAGCTTCTTTAAGGAAATGCATACATTCTACAAAGCAGTTAAGATCATAGAATTTGAAAGTCCAAGAAATTAATAGGAGGAGCAATTCCTACTTCCACCATCTGACTACAAAATCACAATTTCTGGGTCCGGGGCTTAGAGCTCTGGAATGACAGGCCCTTCTTGAAAAACAGCTCTTTTATTGTTTCCCTCTGAAGAATTGTGTCAGAGCCCCCTTTATGTCTTTATTCCTCAGGCTGTAGATGAAGGGATTCAGCATGGGGGTGACCACAGTGTACATCACTGAGGCTGCAGCTCTTGAATGTGAGTTGCCAGTTGCAGCAGAACTAAGGTACACACCTAGGAGTGTACCATAAAATAAGGAGACAATTAAGATGTGAGATACACAGGTGGAAAATGCCTTGTACTTCCCCTGAGCTGATGAGATTGCACGTATGGAGGAAACTATCTTAGAGTAAGAGTAAAGAATCCCTGCAAGGGGACCACCCCCCAGCAGCACAGCGGCCAAATACATCACCACATCATTAAGAAAAGTGTCAGAACAGGCAAGGTGGATGACCTGATTAAGTTCGCAGAAAAAGTGGGGGATTTCCAAGTCTGTGCAGAAGGAAAGCCGCAGCACTATTAAGGTTTGTAATGAGGAATTCAGGGCACTCAGGATCCAGGATGCCAGAACCAGCAGTCCACACAGTCTGGGGTTAATGGTGACTGTGTAGTGCAGTGGGTGACAGATGGCCACATACCGGTCATAGGCCATCACAGTCAGCATGAAGACGTCCAATACTGCAAAGAGTAGGCAATGGCCTATCTGGGTGATGCAGCCTGCAAAGGTGATGACTTTGCTGTGTGTCTGGATATTTACCAGCATCTTCGGGACAGTGGTAGACACAAAACAGATGTCTACAAAGGACAGGTTGGAGAGGAAGAAGTACATGGGGGTGTGGAGGTGGGAGTCTGAGATTGTGGCCAGGATGATGAGCAGGTTCCCGAGCACAGTGACCAGGTACATGGACAGGAACAGCCCGAAGAGGAAGGGCTGCACTTCTGGTTGCTGTGAAAGTCCCAGAAGAAGGAATTCTGAAATTTGTGTATCATTCCCTGCTTTCATCTGGTTGACGTTTCTACCAAAAAGAGAAAAGAACATGACACTCACATGCATTACAAACCTACCAGAAATGCTGTTGCGGATATCCTACAGTGAAGAAGCTATGGACTTTTATTTTTTAAAGTTGATTTTTTTTATGTCAGCAGATAAAATGGTGGGTCTTTATTGTGTACACCATGATGTTTTGAAGTATGCTTATACTGTGAATGGCTAAATCTAGCCAGTCATCATTTTACATAGTCATCGTGTGTGATGAGAACATTTAACATCTTTGGATTTTTCAAAAATACAATGTGTTACTATTAATTATATTATATCACCATTGACGATTTTATGTACATGATTATATTACCATTAGAACCATGGCGTACAATAGGTCTCTTGAACAAAATCTTTCTCTGTCTAGCTTAATTTTGTATCCTTTGACCAACATCTCCCCAGCTCTGCCCAGCAACCCTCCCATCCTCTGATAATCTCCATTCTACAAGAATTCAGTCTTCCTGTCTAATTGTAATTTGTGTCCTCTGATCAACACGTCCCCAACCCACCCTCCCAGCACCCCCAGCCTCTGGTAACCTCCATTCTACAGGAAGTTAATTGTGCGTATTTTGGGTGTGAATCTGGTGCCGACCAGGGCATCCCCTTGCCATCTTGAATTAGGAATTCTGTTCCACTCTCAGCCTTTCCCTGATGGCGTGTACTCTACAGTACTGATGAGAAAATCTTTCATGCATCTGAGGACTATAAAGTGAATTTTGATATGTTTCAGTCATGGTCTAGTAAATGAGTATGTGGTGTTAAACAACAAAAGTCTCTACAATCTAATAACTGAGAAAGAATGAAGACAAAAATTTAAATTCCATATATTATATGAAATGGCAACAGATCCTATGATGAGGAAGAATGATGCTAAGAAAAAGTGTAGATGGAGCATTATTATTATTATTATTATTTCTGAGATGGAGTCTTGCTCCGTCACCCAGGCTGGAGTGCAGTGGCACAATCTTGGCTCATTGCAACCTCCGCCTCACCCTCCTG
Source organism: Callithrix jacchus (assembly GCF_049354715.1). Classification (NCBI taxonomy): domain Eukaryota; kingdom Metazoa; phylum Chordata; class Mammalia; order Primates; family Cebidae; genus Callithrix; species Callithrix jacchus. Next base: position 13,503,431 of record NC_133523.1, read on the forward strand.
AGTGAGCCACTGCACCTGGCCTGTTACATTGAACTCTCTTCACCATTATATAATAAAATTCAAATGAGCAGGAACTTCACCTGCTCTGTTTATCTTTGTGTTTTTTTCACTTAGGTACATAAATATGTGTAGAAGAGTTACAAAAAAATTAAAGCAAGAGGAAGTTTTGAAATAAAAATTGTCAGTGGAATAAAGCCAGAAAAATATAGTGAATTAAAAAACACTATCTTAAGTGAATTTGAAGGAGACATTGAAAATTAATTGAAAGAAGGTATAAAATAACAGTAATTTAATATCAGAAGGGACTAATTATTTAATTGGCAAAGACCTACACAATATATTGCATACAGTGTCACTAGAATGTTCTGGCATATGGCAGATACTCATTTGGTATTGAATGAATCAGAAATTAAGTATTAGTATATAGGGACATTTAACATATGACAGGTTAGATTGCAATTTAGTTGGAAAATGCTGAATTGTGGAACAAAAGCTGGCAAATGGCTACCTACCTGGAAGACAACGAAGTTTGTCCCCAGCTCATATTTTACAAAAAATTAGTGGGTTTAAACACCTTATAAAGTAAATAATACATGTTAGCTGAACATGTAGAAAACCACATAGAAAATGATGTGTATGCAAAGCATGCTAAGGCAAGAAACAGAAGATTATAGACATATATTTAGGTAAATAAAATTTACAGCTTTTTGTGCTGAAAAGTATTTCCTCAAATGTCAATGAAAAATCAATAATCTATAGAAATAATTTGAAATGGTGATAACTAGAGAAATGGATATATGATAATAAACAAATGAAAATGGTGATTATATATAGGAATCTTTACTCAAACCCAGTAACGGTTTAATGCAAGAATCTCTATCACACCCATCAGCCTGGGAAAAGCCTGAAGGGCAGCTGCCATGTTGAGTGGGGTTGGAACTTTGCAACAGGTAGCAAACGGGGACTCTGTTGTTTTGCCGGCAGAAGTGTAAAGTGTTACAAGCTCTTGGGGAGGTAATCTAGAAGGAGATGTGAATATTGAAAACACAGATATTCATGAACTCCAAGTTCCTCAATCCAGCGCTAATGAACTTCGGGGCCAGATTATTTACTGTGGTGGGTCTGCCCTGTGCATTGTATTATCGTTTATCAGCTTCCCTGTTCTCTACTCACCCTTGTCAGGGTGACAGCCAAACCTGTCATTGCTCAAAATTCCACGGGGGACAAAACTATCTGCAGTGAAGATCACAGTTTTAACGTGAAAATCCTACAATATATATATATATATAGTATTTAATATAAATATTTATATACATAGCTATCTCTGCCTCCACAGCTACTACTTTTTTCTCCCTCCACTTATTTGCATAATCCTTGGGCATGTATCTACTTTTACTGGAACCGCTTTATTCCTCCCATTTCTTCATCAAATTGGGCCTCCGTGACCATTACTTAACTGTCAGGAATCACCCTCCTTGCTGAGTTCAATGTTCACTTCTCTTTTTAGCATCATAAACAATTACATGAATCAAATACTTTGTCAAGCAAGCAAGCCAACAACCAAAGCAATTTCTCTTCTCTGGGCTTGGCTGGGTTGGCTCTCAGATGACTTTGGGTCCACGTTCGTGGACTGCGTTCTCCCTGATCCATTCCTACGGTACCTACTGGGCTCTTGGACTCACCTCGTTGGGTCTTCTGAGAGGAAGGCATCCACGTGGATGTGTGACTACCTCCCCAGGTGGTCGATGATGGAGACTGAAGCTCTGTCCTGAGACAGTAGGAGACAGGAAAGCATCGGTAGCTGAGCCAGATCAAGGACTCCAAAGGAAACAACCATGTCTCATTGAGCCCAACATTGCATATTCTGAGGAACAGCAGCAGAGGGGAAATTTACAGCTTTGTAAATCTGCTCATTAGGCACATTTCCTCTTGTTATTCCACCTGATTACATCATTTTCCTATGGGATTTTCCCCTGCACTTAAAGAAATTTTTTTCTGCATGCTCTGTTCCCAAGACACCATATTGAATCTGAGGTTAATGCAGCCTTCATTACTCCTTCTCCATGGACTTGCTTGACTTCTGGAGACCTAACCTCCTAACACCTTAACCAAACCCTAGAGGAAGGTTTTTTCCAAAGTCTAAACTGAGGAACTTGTTTTGACTAGGTCTCTTGGGTCTCCAAGAATCTGACTTGTGATGTGAACTCAGCCCTTGATACTTCTTGTTCCCCTCTTCAACAAGGGGTGAACTATGTTCTTCTGATAGAAAACCGTGGGTGCTACATCCTTTGACTTCAACAGGTCAAGAGCTGTCATATCATTATTCATTTATAAAACATTTGGTTGCTGTAAGAGATATATTTGTATCTCTTTATACAAGTTGCCTTGAGATTAGCACCTTATAAAATTATTTTAATTTTGCAAAATGTATTTATTCATTTTTTTAAATTGATGGGTAAGTTGGCACGTATTTATCACGTCTAACAGTGTTTCGAGATCTAGCTACAGTATGGAATGTTAAATTCAGATAATTAATTTATGCTTTACCTCACATCATATTCATTTTGAGGACACTTAACACCCCTTAGTATTTTTCCCTGATACAGTATATTATCATTAAGTATGAAGTATTCATGTTGTACTCTGTATCTCAAGAGTTTATTCCTTCTAACTGCAATTTAGTATCCCCACCCCTCCTTCCACAACTGTCCCAGGTTCTCGTGGTCACTATTCTATTCTCTAATTTTATGAGATCAATTCCTCATGTGAATGATGTCAAGTGGTATTTGTCTTTCTGTGTCTGGCTTATTTCACTTAACATGATGTCCTTCAGGTTCATTTGTTTTGTTACAAATCCCGGGATTTCCTTCTTGTATATGGCTGAATATTTTTCCATTGTGTAGATGTACCACATTTAAAATTCCATTCATCCATTGATGGACACTTAGACTAATTTCATGTCTTGGTTATTGTGAATGGTGCTGCAATAAATGTGAGTGTGCAGCTATCTCTTTGATATACTGTTGTCATTTACTTTGGATAAATACCAGTAGTAGCATTGCTGAATCATGTTCTAGTTCTCTCTTTACTTTTTTAAGGAACCTCTATACTGTTTTTCATATTGGTTGTATTCGTTTACATTCCACTAACAATATACAATATTTTATCTTTCTCCACATTCTTGTCAGCCATTGTTATTATTCTTTCTGTTTTTTTTTTGGATGGAGTTTCGCTCTTGTCTCTCAGGCTGGAGTGCAGTGGCGCAATCTTGGCTCACTGAAACCTCCACCTCGTGGTTCAAGCGATTCTCCAGCCTCAGCCTCTGGAGTAGCTGGGATTATTATTCTTTTCCTGTCTTTTTGATAATAGCCATTCTGATGATATGAGGTAGTATCTCACTGTGGCTTTGATGTACATTTTCTTGGTGATTAGTGATTTTGAGCACTTTTCATGTATTTGTATGTTGTATTTGAAAAAATGTCTCCTCAGATCTTTTTCCCATTTATTATTTATTGCTTGAGTTTTTATTTGTTTCTTGCTATTGAGTTTTTCATATATTCTGAGTGGCCCCTTTTTGGATATATATTTTGGGCATATTTCCTCCCATTCTGAAGCTTGTTTCTTCAATCTGTCAGTAATTTTATTTGCTGTGCACAAGCTTTTTAGTTTGATGTCATCCCATTTGTCTATTTGCATTTTTGTTATCTGTGCTTTTGAGGTCTTATTTCAAACATCATTGCCTACACCAATTTCATGAAGGATTTCCCATTACAATAGCAAAGACATGGAATCAACCTGAATGTCCATCAATAGCAGACTGAATAAATATGCAACATGGAATACTATAGAGCCATCAAAAGGAATGAGACCTAGTCCTTTGCAGCAGTGTGGTTGGAGCTGGAGGCCATAATACTAAGCAAACTGATGTAGGAACAGAAAAGCAAATGACCACATCTTGTCATTTACAAGTGGGAGCTAAATAATGAGAACACATGGACACAAAGAGGGGAACAACAGACACTGGGGCCTTCTGGAGGGTGGAGGGTGGTAGGAGGGTGAGGATTAAAAAAACCCATCTATCAGATATGCTTAACTGGGTGACAAAATACTCTGTGCACCAACCCTCACCACATACAATTTGCTTATATAGCAAACCTGCACATGCACCCCTGAATCTAAAATAAAAGTTTAAAAAATTGTCCCTACTGTTCAACATTCAGGAACTAACTAGGTTTGGATAGTCCTATGGTGAATATTTTCGTCCTACCCAGGATATATATGTCCTAATTCCCAGTGAGAAAACAATGTAGACTCTGATGTGATTTTTTGAAAGCTTGACTTTAAACCATTTATTATTGGGATGTTTTGTTATGCAGGATTAGATTACTGATACAGTAATCAAAGCAACGTAACTAAAGATATTGGGAATATTATGATTTTTTAGATGTCAGATCCTTTTGTAAGTTTTGTATTGGGTTAAGTGTATTCAAAATATTCCACTGGCTCATATATTTTGATGCTTTTTCTGATATTTGAAGGCAGGGATCTTAATTATATGGATATTTATATTTACTTCAGATAACTGTATCGTAAGGAGACAACTTTTAGATTCCTTCTAGGTAACCAGGAGAGTTGGGCAGGGCCCATATATTTTTGCTGAAACAAACTGCAGTCTTGAATCACAAGTCTTTAACCTTATATGCAATACTGGGAAGAAATTCAAGCTCTTGTGTGAGCCATCATTTGCTCATGAAGACTGAAGAGAGTTTGGAGTGTAAAAGAGACAAAGCAAATGATAATGCAGTAAATGCACACATTCTTCACTTACCTCCAGTTTAACGCTATGACACGATTTCCTAAAGGGAGGGATATTTTTAGAACAATGCAAGAAATCGCATTTGTAGCACTGGAAACTTTTTATCAGAAACGGTAAGATGATGCAATAACAAAACATAGATCATGACACCAAATCTTTACCTAAATGAACAAACCTCAGTACCCACGGGCAACAGGCTTCCACACTTGAATGAGTAGATGTACACTGTATTAGTTTGTTTTCATGCTGCTGATAAAGACATGCCTAAGAATGGATAATTTATAAAGAAAAAGATGTTTAATGGACTCACAGTTCCATGTAGCTGGGGAGGCCTCACAATCATGGCAGAAGGCAAAAGGCATGTCTTACATGGTGGCAGGCAAGAGAGAATGTGAGGGGAACTCCCCTTTATAAAACCATCAGATCTCATGAGACTTATTCACTATCATGTGAACAACAGGGGAAAACCCCACTGCCGAGATTCAATAACCTCCCACCGGGCCCCTCCCATGGCACGTGGAAATTATAGGAGCTACAATTCAAGATGAGATTTGGGTGGAGACACAAACTATACCTACACCATCAAAAACAAATCTTCCATGGAAATCATTGCATGACTGAAAATTTTAGTCCATTATATTTACGGCCATCTCTGAATCTGAGGCCATATGAAGTCAGCAGATTGATTCAAACGTGTCTTTTTGTGTAGACTACACTAGGAACATGCATTTCATATGTAATACTTGCCTTCCTCCTCTTTACCAGGGAATATAGTAGGCAGTGTGTACACTGAGCTGGATAGAGTGCAGGATGCTAATAAGGACAACAGAATGCTGTGACAATCTGTGAACACACTGGCATGGTGAAGTTGACATGGTCAGAAAGAACAGTCAAGGTAGTGACAGAGAAAGAAATGAGGGACTCAGATGTGAAAAACTGTGGTCTCAGATGATCATCTACAATGTAATTATACTAATGACCTTACAGGAGCCAACTGCAACTGATTTTTAGGACGGATACAACTCTCTAGTATATTAAACAAATAGGAATCTCTAAGAGGTTTTTTACTCTAGTTTGGAAATAACTGGGAAATTAGAACAATGACAAAGAAAAAACTGATTGGATATCAGAGCAGAAAGCTTTCTAAAGAAATAGCATAAAACCTACACAGCACTCAAGAACAAGGAAATTCAAACTCTAGAAATTGAAGAGAAGCAGGACTTTTTCCTTCCATGATCTGATTCGTGAATCACAATGTCTAAGTCTGAAGGTTAGAGCTTTGAAATCACATGCACTTCTGGAAAGATGCTCCTTTTATTTCTTTCTTCTGAAGAATCGTCTTAGAGCTTCCTTTATGTCTTTGTTCCTCAGGCTGTAGATGAAGGGGTTCAGCATGGGGGTGACCACAGTGTACATCACTGAGGCTGCTGCGCTTGAGAGTGAGCTGTGGGTTGCAGCAGAACTCAGGTACACCCCTAGGCCTGTACAATAGAATAAGGAGACAACTGAGAGGTAAGATGCACAGGTGGAAAATGCCTTGTACTTCCCCTCAGCTGATGAGATTGCACGTATAGAGGAAACTATCTTAGAGTAAGAGTACAGGATCCCAGCAAGGGGACCACCGCCCAGGAGCACAGTTGACAAATACATCACCAGGTTATTAAGAAAGGTGTCAGAACAGGCAATATGAATTATCTGATGAATTTCACAGAAAAACTGGGGGATTTTCAAGTCTGTACAAAAGAGCAGTGGTAATACCATTAAGCTTTCTGTCAAGGAATGCAGGGCACTCATGATCCAGGACACTAGAACCAGCAGTCCACAGAACTGAGGGTTCATGATGACCGTGTAGTGCAGGGGGTGACAGATGGCCACAAACCGGTCATAGGCCATCACGGTCAGGAGTAAGCTGTCCAACCCTATGAAGAGTACAAAGAAGTACAACTGGGTGACGCAGCCTGCATAGGTGATGACTTTGCTGTGTGTCTGGATGTTTGACAGTGTCTTCGGAAGTGTGGTGGAGGTAACACAGATGTCCACAAAGGACAGGTTGGAGAGAAAGAAGTACATGGGGGTGTGGAGGTGGGAATCAGAGCTGATGGCCAGGATGATGAGCAGGTTTCCAAACACAGTCATCAGATACGTAGAGAGGAAAAGTCCAAAGATAACAGGCTGCAATTCTGGTTCCTCTGAAAGTCCCAGAAGAAGAAATCCTAAAATCCTTGTATCATTCATGGGTTCCACGTGGTTTTGGTGACTACTAGTCAGAGAAAGAGAACATGACTGAGTTTCACTCAAAAGGGCACCACTCGCATTGCTGAAAGGCAACCATTTATATTTTGCAGTCAAGATATTCATTTCTATATTTTGTGTATGGAACTTGTCTCAATTTCTGTGCTCTTCAGAGCTGTCTCTGATTGAAAATTCCTGTGCTATGCTCAACCTTTCCCTAAGAGGCTGTGCATTGTTTAATGAGAAATTCTTTCATGCACTTGAGTAATACTGATTGTGCGCTGACCATGCTCCAGGAACTGTCTGGCTAATGAGTGTAGGGTGCTGAGAAGTTGATGTTCTTACTATCCAATGATGGAGAAAGACCATGAGCTGATAAAGACATCATCATCTGATGTGTTAGATGGTGCTTAGAAGGAAATGAAAGCACATCAAAAGAGAATGGATAGGGGCTGCTATTTTTTATGGGTGTCCAGGCAAGACCAGCAGACCAGGTGACATTTCAACAGAGACCTCAAGGAAGAATGGGTGGGAGCTGGAGGATATGTGAGAAAGTCTGTGCCTGGCGGAGGGAATGACTAGGGCAAAGGCCTGGGGGAGGTTCTTGTTTCAGATAATGAAGGCTCGAATAGGAGCCAGTGTGGTGAGGGGGATGAGTGATGGGAGGAGGAAGGAGTGATGAGAGGTGGTGTTGGGGTGTTGAGGAACCAGGTGGTCTCCCTACTGCTGCTGAAACTTCAACACACTGACAGCCCCATCTCCCCAAGTGGTTCCCAGCCCTCTATTAATGTGGCCCCTAAGAATGTAAACAGGGCAGCAACTTCCAGGCTGTAAGCTTCCCATGGATGTGTAAAAGTGGGGCTCTATTTTACATTATCATTTTGTGCCTTGTATTTAACAAAATATATAAAAATCTGCATAACAAAAGAGATGAATGATCGGCATGATGGACACAGGTGGTTGATGAGAGACTGATGAAAAAAGCTTCCTTGTTTCTGGCAACATTTCAACTCTGCTTATATACCCCAATGCCCAGAATAATTATTAATTAATACAAACTGATACCTTTATAGTGTCAAGATGTCTTACAGATTAAACACCCCAAGAGAAAAGGGGAAAAGGGAATAAACCCACAGTTTACAAAAGGAATCACACAAAGTCCAATAAAAGTGGGTGGGGGTGTTTAAGATGCAATTGTAAAATATTTGTGTAAACTATAGTAAATGCAAAACAATGTACGTGAAAAAACTTTGCATGGCTCTTTCTTATTCCTAAATGAATGGTTATCACTGGTGATGAGATGAGGCTGTTTTTCTTCTACCTCTCATTTTTCCTGTCTGTCACTCAAATGTCTCCATCCCTTTCTCACCTTTCCAGTCCCAATTCTCTGGCCTCATTTCAGGTCCTTGTCATCTCTCCCAGGCTGGCACCCCTCCATGCCAATATTCTCATCAATTCAGAGAAATCTATCTTTCAAAGCTGGTTATTGAATGTTCCAGCTTGTACATGTTTGTAAATGCAAAACAACTATCATCAGAAAAAAAATTTATAATTTTGCATCTGCTCTGTACTTGCTGTTGGACTTAGAAAAGCCTACAAAGTCATTCTAAATTATTTAAAAATTTTTATAAATACATAATTGTACATATTTATGGGCTACATGTGATAATTTGATGCAAGCATACAATGCATAGTGATCAAATCTGGGTAAGTGGCATACCTGCCCTGTCAAACATTCATCATTTCTTTGTGTTGGAAATACCCCATATCTTCTCTTCTATCTGTTTAGAAATATATAATAAGTTATTGTTGAGTATAGTCATCCTGTTGTGCTGTGGAACAGTAGATCTTATTCCTTCCATCTAACTGTAGTTTTGTGCCCATAAGCAACTGGCTTTCATCCTTCCCTCTGCACTACCCTTTCCAGCCTCTGGTAACTGCCATTCTATTCACTACCTTTAAGAGATCCTGATTTTGGGCTCCCATGTAAATGTTTTCTGTGCCTGGCTTATTTCACTCAACATGATGACCTCCACTTCCACCCATGTTGCTAATAATGACAGAATTTATAAATGCTGGTATCTTTCCCTATAGAGTGGATGGCATTGTCCTGATGTGGTCCACAGAGTTAATCAATATATGTATAAAGTGCTTTGCATGGTTCCTTCCTGTTAGTAAATGAATTGTTATCCCTGGTGATGAGACGAGGCTGATTTATCCCATCTGCCACTCAACGTCTCCATCCCTTTCTCACCTTTCCAGTCCCGATTCTCTGGCCTCATTTCAGTTCCTTGTCATCTTTCCCAGGCTGGCACCCCTCCATGCCAATATTCTCGTTAATTCAGAGAAATCTATCTTTCAAAGTTGGTCATTGAATATTCCAGCTTAATCCCTCCACCCCCACCCTATGACTTCCCACTGGAGAATGAAAGTAAAATTCTGTGCCTGCAAAGACAAGGCTTCACCCTCTGTGATACCTTCACACACCCTTCCCTCTCCCACATAGATCTCCCAAAAATTGAAATTGACTTCAGCTTCGCCAGAAGCAGAGCTTTAATGTTCAATGATCCACTTGGCAGAATCCTAATCTAATTTTTATTCCTCTGCCTATGCCATATTTATTTGAAAATATGTCTTTGGTTCGCACTCACCTCCCTGTATTTGAGTCTCACCCCCTGGGTCTATCTGTAATTTTCACCATGTCTTTGTGTAGAAAATTCCATCCATTCTTGGCCGGGCACGGTGGCTCAAGCCTGTAGTCCCAGCTACTCAGGAGGCTGAGGCAGGAGAATTGCCTGAACCCAGGAGGCGGAGGTTGCGGTGAGCCGAAATCACGCCATTGCACTCCAGCCTGTGTAACAAGAGCGAAACTCTGTCTCAAAAAAAAAAAAAAAAAGAAAATTCCATCCATTCTTTCAGGACTCCCCAGAGTCACTTCCGTTGTGAACCATTTAAAAAAATTCCCACAGTTAAATGACATTTCCTTTATGTAATTAATTCATGAGTAGGGATTATCACTGTGTCAATTTCATTTCATTCCATATAATCTTCCCCAGCTAGACTGTGGGCATCTGAGTGAGCGACATGATAATGTTACATGCGATTCCTCACCACCCCACGTTTAGTGCAGTTGGTGACAGTAGCCAAACAAATATACACTCTGTGAACAAATGAGAGAATGTGCTGTCTCAGAGTTTTCTGACAATGAGGAAAAGAAGAAAAGCCAAAAAAGAAGCCTTAGATAGGGAGCCTTAGAGAAAAAAGAAACCTTAAAAAAGATGCTAAAATAGGTGTGGAGGGCATAGTACTGGAATGTTGTTCATAATCTTGGATCAGGACCCATTAGAGGGTCAGAGTGTGGTTTGAAAGAATTAAATAGAATAGGTCCGGGCGCGGAGGCTCACACCTGTAATCCCAGCACTTTGGGAGGCCAAGGCAGGCAGATCACAAGGTCAAGAGATTGAGATCATCCTGGCCAACATCGTGAAACGTGGTTTCTACAAAAAATACAAAAATTAAATGGGCATGGTGGTGTGGGCCTGTATTCCCAGCTACTTTTGGGAGGGTGAGGCAGGAGAATCACTTGAACCCAGGAGGCAGAGGTTGCAGTGAGCCGAGATTGTGACACTGCACTTCCAGCCTGGTGATAGAGCGAGACTCTGTCTCAGAAAAAAAAAAAAAAGAATAGGGCCAGGCGCCGTGGCTCAAGCCTGTAATCCCAACACTTTGGGAGGCCGAGGAGGGTGGATCACGAGGTCAAGAGATTGAGACCATCTGGTCAACATGGTGAAACCCCGTCTCTACTAAACATACAAAAATTAGCTGGGCATGGTGGCGTGTGCCTGTAATTCCAGCTACTCGGGAGGCTGAGGCAGGAGAATTGCCTGAACCCAGGAGGCGTGGTTGCGGTGAGCCGAGATGGCGCCATTGCACTCCAGCCTGGGTAACAAGAGCGAAACTCCATCTCAAAAAAAAAAAAAAAAAAAGAATAAATAAACCACAAAAGAAGCTATCAGAGTGCATTATGCATATTAAACACACATACACAAAGATTTCATGATACTCTCTCTCCCTGCCCCTCCGTGCGTTTGTGTATGTGTGTGTATTTGTGTTTGCACACATGTTGAGTCCTGAAGTACAAGGTATTTCTTACTCTGGGACACAGTCTAAAAAGTTTCTAATCCAGAGCAGTAAAAGCAGAATAGTTCAAAAAGAACATGAGTTCCTACGACCGAGGGAAATGCATCCTGGATGAGGAATCCAAGAGAAGAGCCAGGCTGTTGGGCAAACAGGCCGCTGGCGTGGAGCTGACATCATCTCCAGACTCAAGGGCCCCCAACTGAATAGACCTTTATAGATCCGCCTGCCTCATCGTGGAGCTCACATCAGGGTCCTGATCTGCTTGCTATTCGTGTACCCACTCCATATTTATTTGACACGTGTTTTTCTATGGCCCAGTTTGGGTGAAGACGACTCTTCACTCACTCTTCTTTATGGCACCTTTTCTTTGTTACTCTTGGCTTTGGGTTTTGACCTCTTTTCTGACAAATAAAGTGGGCACACTGTAGTCCTGATCCAACATGTGGAGCCCTCATCAGCCTAGACCCTGCAATGCCCTGCATACCTCATATCAATCCACTGTCTCTTTTCATATGCTTCTTCCCTTGGGTTATGATGTCAGGCACACATTTATTTCATTGCACTCTACCATTCAAGTCCAATACAAGGTCCTAATAATAGCAAACTTCACCCGCCTTGTTCGCTTCTGCAGTTTCACAGAGATGTGCATCTATCTGGAAACTATATATACATATGTTTGAGACGGGGTTTTGTTATGTTGTTGGGGCTGGTCTCCAACTATCGCCCTCACACAATCCTCCTGCTTCAGCCTCTTCAGCAGCTGGAACTACACACGTGTATCACTGTGTCTTCCTTGGAAACAAACTTCAAGGAAATTAGAATTGATAAAATAAAAGGATGTCAGGGAAAGTAAACCAGGTTAAACAGAGCCGATTCAAAATAACTATTTAATGAAATTGAATTAAAACTCACTTCTGAAAGAAAGAACTTAAGGAAATGATTATCAGTTGACATCAAAATGGGTCACAACTTCAATTTTATTTTTGAAAGGCCTGCAAATAAAAACATATGAAAATATAATTATTTAGAAGGCATGGAGGAAATAGTATCTAAAGCTACATAGGTGCATCCAGTATAAACATAAGTGGATTCAAATATCTTATGAAAAAGATCTTAGGTTGAGCACAGGAGAATATGTTCCACAAGATGGCACAAGATGACTGACATTTAAAAAATAAGCTGGGCACAGTGGCTCACACCTGTAATCCTAGCGCTTTGGGAGCCCAAGTCAGGCAGATCACTTGAGGTCAGGAGTTCGAGACCAGCGTGGCCAACATGGCGAAATGCCATCTCTACTAAAAATACAAAAATTAGCTGGGTGTGATGGGGCACCTGTAATCGTAGCTATTTGGGAGGCTGAGGCAGGAGAATTGCTTGAACACAGGAAGCAGAGTTTGCAGTGAACCTTGATTGTGCCACTGCACTCCAGCCTGGCCACGGAGCAAGAGTCTGTCTCTAAATATAATAAAATAAATAAAAAATAGATCTGTATGCCTTCCTTTAGATGTAAAATCACACGAAGTCAAATCCATAGAAGTAGAGAGTAGAATGGTGGTTACCAGAGGCAGGGATGGGGCAGGGTGGGTGGGAAATGAGGTGACTCTAGTCAAAGGGCATAAAGTTTTAATTAAACAGAAGGAAAGAACATTTATGATCTACAGCAAAGTGTGGCGATGATAGTGAAGATTAATCTATGGTATATTTCAGAATGGCAAAGATAGATTTGAAATGTTCTTACCACAAAGAAATAATAAACATGGGAGGTTATGGATATGTTAATTAGCTCCATTTATTCGTTTCATAATGTACACATGCATTATCACATTGCACCTTATAAATATGTAGTTACTATTGGTCCATCAAATGTCAAATTAAAATAAAATTAAATGAAAATGAAAGTATGGATCCAATAACAAAAGGCAAACAGATGGGAATAAGGAAAAACAGATGCGAAATAAGAAGGGCATAACTATAAAAGGTGATTTATTTCTAGTAATGAGATCAGAGGAATTTCCTAAGTTAAAAAAATGGCTGGTGATGGGGGAGTGTGTAAATGAGTGACTGGGATATTTGGCCACTCAAAATGTATGAACTTTCACACATTCCCTCAACATACATTTAAAAATACATTAATACAGACATTATATTATGATAATACATACAAACATTAAAAAATTAAATGGTGTTTAGCAAGTTGGTGAAAAATTCCAATTCTTTGTTTGAAATAATGCATGCAAAGAGTAAAAGCATCTAGACCCCCGAACATACAAGCAAAGAACTTGTATTATTTATAGTAGAAAAAGTAAAAGGTAACAAACCCACAAACACTGTATGCTCAGCCTCCCCGGAAAGAAAGTCATGGCAAATAAAAACTCTTCAGTATTCCCATTTTGACTTAAAAGATAACATTTGTGATTTCATGTGAATATCTAGTGTGAGAGAAGAGACTACTAAAATGTATGTTTTGGGTCAGGCGCGGTGGCTCACGCCTGTAATCCCAGCAGTTTGGGAGGTCAAGATGGGCAGATCATCCGAGGTCAGGAATTCGAGAGCAGCCTGACCAATATGGTGAAACCCCATCTCTACTAAAAATACAAAAATTAGCTGTGTGTAGTGGCACGTGTCTGTAGTTCCAGCTATCTAGGCTCCTGAGACAGGAGAATTCCTTGAACCTGGGAGACAGAAGTTGCAGTGAGCTAAGATGGCACCATTGCACTCCAGTCTGGGCTGCAAGAGTGAAATTCCATCTCAAAAAATAAAACAAATAGAATGTATGTTTTATGGACTGCTTTGCAGGGTGGTATTTGCAAGTGATATATTGGTCTGTATTTTCTAGTGAATACATAGTGTGCTCGAATACACTGATCATAAAAATTTTAAAAGTAAGCCCTCAATTCATTGCATGTCTACCCACAGCTAATATTCTACTTTCTTTCTTCTTAAACTGCAAAGCTCCTAGTACATGTTCTTATCTTACTGAAACCACTTTATGTCTCCCATTCCTTCTCTAGTCTCATCCAATTGGACTTAGCTTCCATCACTCGATTGTAAATAATAATCCTTGCATTCCTGAGTCTAACAGAACATTTAACATGTTAAACAAATTGGTTATAGATGAGTCAACCAGACAAGCAAACACACGTCAGTCTCTCAGTTTGGGCTGGGTGGGTTTGGCTCTCAGGTTATCTCAGGTAAAGGTTCTTGGCTTCCATTCTCTTTGAGCATTTCCTGCAATACCTTTCTGGTGCTCAGACTCACCTGTATGAGGACTCCAGGATGAAGGTCACCATATGGAATGCAGAGTTCTTCCGTGGATGGTTGATGATGGAGACTAAACCTCCGTCCCCACATAAAATGGTAGAAGGAAATTAAGCATCACTCCCCTAGCCACACATGAAACTTTGAAAGAATCAACCATGTCCCGTTCTTCTCAACGTTGTACAATCCTCAGGATAACAGCAGAAGAAATATTTACAGCTCCCCGTATTTGCTAATTAGGTACATTTCGCTGTTGTGACTCTATCCTCTGAGCACCTGATTTTCCTGTGGGATACTGGTCTGGAAGGCAAGAAAAATCTGCCTGTTGTTCTCTATTCCCAGGAGTGCATTGAAGAAGTAGGCACTTATTCCAATCAGGCTGTGATCTGTATCTGACTAACTAGAAGTAGAGTTTACATGGAAAGCCAAATTAAAAAAAAGTGGTCTAGTATTGCCTTACAGTCGGAAATAAACAAATATAATGAAGTAAATTTAAAATCATACATTGCATTACTATGCAAAATATTTGCATTTCATGCTGTGTCGACTTGTTGAAGTATAAAAGATTGGTATTCATGTATAAAGGGTGTCATTCATTGCAGTGAAGGATTGTTTTTTTGTTTGTTTTGATTTGTTATTGAATTACCTTCTTGTTTCCTTTTGTTTTGTTTTTGAAGATGGAGTCTCGCTGTTGCCCAGGCTGTCATGTAGTGGTGCAGGTGGGATCTTGGTTCACTGAAACCTCCACCTCCCGGGTTGAAGTGATTCTCCTATGTCAGCCTCTGGAATAGCTGGGATTACAGGTGCCTGCCACCCTGCTCAGCTAATTTTTATATTTTTAATAGAGACAGGGTTTCACCATGTTGGCCAGGCTGGCCTCAAACTCCTGACCTCAAGTGATCCACCTCAGCCTCTGAAAGTGCTGGGATTACAAGCGTGAGCCACCATTCCTGGCCTATCTTCTTGTTTCTGATTGAAAACATTTAGTGGTGACTAAATGTAGGGCTTTCATGGCTCTAAATGAAATATCTCCCCCTTTTCTCAACTTTGTCATCATCAGTCGGGTGTGAATGAACTGTACTAATGCTATCTATGAGACACATTTATTGTACGCGGAAACTTGAATGTTAATGATCAAGGGACTTCTCAAAAGACGCTGTGAATGCCTGTCCAGTCATATGATCCAGGGTCACAAGTTTTCCTGCACAAACATGCATGTCCTTCCACCCTCCCTGGTCACCTGGCAAGGAATCTCAATGTAGTTGCTCTTTAATACAATTTTCTAAAATAAATTTGAAATATGGATACTTTTCCAATATCAGAGAAAAGGCCGAAACCACAAAGTAACAGATACTTATAATTTCCCTCAGTTCTGATCACGTTGATTATCATATCGGTCAGCAATTGCTTCCATCATGTGTGCCCTGAATGTAAGGCTTGAGAAGAGATTGGATTTACTAGAGACTCAAAGATAGGTGGGACAGCATGAAGTGATGTACCAGAAGCTACGCCAGCATCCTTTTCAGTTGCACACATGTTTCTTGACCGCTAAGTCTTTACTTATGCAGAAGAAAACCTCGCAATACTATTTTCTTGCTCTGGTCACCCAATGACATTTTTAAAAAAATTTTTTCTGTATGTGAGTAATTCTCCAATGGAGATCTTCTAATTTGAGAAGACATTTCTTTGTGTGTAGACCCATCAAAGAATAGGAATACGCTCCAATTGTTTCACTTGTTACAATGTACTTATGGAATATAATCAATTTTGATTCCCATGTAGGTTTTCCATACATATGGCATGATACAAACATTCTAAAGTGTATGGTAAACAGTGTGGCAAGTTATAGATGCCATTCAGCTGCAAGTCATAGAAAGTCAAACAAAAATAGTGCCAGTTAATTTGTTAAGGGATGCTCTAAATTAAAAGATGTAAAATGTGATAATGAACTCATAAGATGAAGTGGGGACAAGGGCTAGAATAAAACTGGAATTTTGGCCGGGCACAGTGGTTCACAGTGGCTCCCAGCACTTTGGAAGGCCAAGGCAGGTAGATCATCTGAGGTCAGGAGTTCACAACCAGCCTGGCCAACATGGTGAAACCTCTTCTCTACTATAAATACAAAAATTAGTTGACTTTGGTGGCGGGAACCTGTAGTCCCAGGTACTCAGGAGGCTGAGGCAGGAGAATTGCTTGACCCCAGGAGGCAAATGTTGCAGTGAGCTGAGATCACACCACTGCACTCCATTATGAGTGACAAAGTGAGACTTTGTCTCAAACAAACAAATAAATAAATAGTGGAATTTTGATATGTGGTCAAAGTTACAAGCTTACAATAGCTTGTTATAACTATGAGGTTTTGAGAAAAAAAATTTTTGAGACTGTCACTCTCTGTGACTCAGGTGGAGTACAGTGATGCAATCTCAGCTCACTGCAACCTCCTCCTCCCAGGCTCAAATAATTTCTATTAATATCTTCATTTAAAATTCAGCCTCCTCCTCAGCCTCCTGAGTAGCTGGGACCGCAGAAGCATGCCGCCATGCCCTGCTAACTCTGTGTGTGTGTGTGTGTGTGTGTGTGTGTGTGTGTGTGTATTTTTGTAGAGATAACATTTCACAGTGTTGTCCAGACTGGTCTCAAACTCCTGGGCTCAAGCAATCCACCAGCCTCAGCCTCCCAAAGTGCTGAGATGCTTGAGGGGATGGATATCCCATTATGTGATTATTATGCATTGCATACCTATATTAAAATATTTCATGTACCCCAGATATACATACACCTATGATGTACCTACAAAAATTTAAAAAAGAGAAATTTAGAAATGTTATATTGGGATGCAGCAAAAGTCACTTTAAGAGAAAAGTTTAGGGGACCAGGACTCAAGATGGCGCTGTGAGAACAACCCAGGATTGGAGCTCTCATTGTGTCCGCGGAGAGGTGAGTCTGAGCTGCATTTCCAGACTGATCTTTGTTGCCCACGGAACGGGGAAATTCCCAAGTGAAGAGGAGACGCGGGATGCCAGGCAGAACCTCCGCCTGGCAAAGCCGGCAGCCCGGGGTGGCGGCGGCCGGCCCTGCCCAGCGCTCCCCACAGGGCGCGCTTGTCCGGGTGCCCTGTTGAACCGGCAACCGGAGACGTGAGAGGGCTGGACTTGAGACTGAGCTAGACTTGGACAGTGGGCCAGCCCAGGGGATTGCAGGGACAGAGCGTTAGGGGTGGCCTAGTAGGACGAACAAAACTGCGATTTCAAACAAGCCCCGTGCAGACGGCCCGAGACGCTCTGTGGGGGAGGGGCGTCCACCATTACCGAGGCAACCCACCCCAACTGATATACACGCCCATTGCTGATGCAGCCAGCTGTTGCCGAGGCAACCCGTCCCTACTGAGATACACGCCCACTGCTGACGCAGCCTGCCGTTGCCGAGGCAACCCACTACAACAGAGAGACTCCGCCGCAGGGTGTGGCGGAGAACATAGCAGAACAGCAGAGCCAGGGTGAGCCTCACGACAGCAGGGTGGAGCCTCGGCAGGCAAACAGTGGCTAGTCTGCGTCCTAGCTGGACAGGACCTCAACGGACATCCAAAAATAAAGCCCAAACCCCTCAACACAGAGCATTCGAGAAAAAAAAGGGTTTTTTTAATGAGCTCTGTTGCAGCAGAATCAAACATAGCAGCCTAACAGCCCTGAATGAACAACAGAGCTCACAGCTCAGCAATTAAGCCCCTATAAAGTACAAACTGTCTCCTCAAGCAGCTCCCTGACCCCTCTATATCCAAAAGACTGACATTAGGCAGGCATCATCCTGGGACAAAGATAGCAGAAAAAGAAACTGGTAGCATCCCTCGCTGTGCCACAGCAGCTAGAGGTGCACCCCAGACAAGCAGGGTCTGGAGTGAACCTCAGCAGTCATACAGCGAAGGGGCTAGACTGGTAGAAGGAAAACCAAGCAACAGAAATACTTCATCATCAACATTCTGGGTGTCCACTCAGAGACCCAATCGAAAAGTCAGCAACTACGCAGACGACCAGCGGACAAATCCACAAAGATGGGAAGAAACCAGCGCAAAAAGGAGGAAAACACCCGAAACCAGAACACCTCGCCTCCTAGAAAGGACCAAAACTCCTCCCCAACAAGGGAACAAAGCTGGACGGAGAATGACTGTGACAAAATGACGGAATTAGACTTCAGAAGATGGATAATGAGAAACTTTTGTGAGCTAAAAGATCATGTATTAAATCAATGCAAAGAAACTAAGAACCTTGAAAAAAGATTTGAAAAAAGATTCGAGGAAATGATAACAAGAATGGATAACTTAGAGAGGAATATGAATGAATTAAAGGAGCTGAAAAACACAATACAAGAACTTCGCGAAGCATGCACAAGCTTCAATAGCCGAATCGACCAAGCAGAAGAAAGAATATCTGAAGTCGAAGACCAACTCAATGAAATAAAACGAGAAACCAAGATTAAAGACAAAAGCGCAAAAAGGAATGAACAAAGTCTCCAAGAAATGTGGGACTATGTGAAAAGACCTAACCTACGTTTGATAGGTGTACCAGAAGGGGACGAAGAGAATGAATCCAAGCTGGAAAATACTCTTCAGGACATCATCCAGGAAAACTTCCCCCACCTAGCAAGACAGGCCAACACTCAATTGCAGGAAATACAGAGAACACCACAAAGATATTCCGCAAGAAGAGCAACCCCAAGGCACATAATCGTTAGATTCAACAGGGTTGAAATAAAGGAGAGAATACTAAGGGCAGCCAGAGAGAAAGGTCGGGTCATCCACAAAGGGAAGCCCATCAGACTCACAGCAGATCTCTCAGCAGAAACACTACAAGCCAGAAGAGAGTGGGGGCCAATATTCAACATCCTTAAAGAAAAGAACTTTCAACCCAGAATTTCATATCCAGCCAAACTGAGCTTCAGAAGTGAAGGAAAAATAAAATCCTTTGTGAACAAGCAAGTACTCAGAGATTTTGTCACCACCAGGCCTGCTTTACAAGAGCTCCTAAAAGAGGCACTACACATAGAAAGGATCAACCAGTACCAGCCATTCCAAAATCACACTGAATGCTAAAGAGCATCAACATAATGAAGAATCTACAACAACTAACAGGCAAAACAGCCACTTAGCATCAAAATGGCAGTATCAAATTCACACATAACAATATTAACCCTAAATGTAAATGGACTAAATGCACCAATCAAAAGACACAGACTGGCAAATTGGATAAAAATCCAAAACCCATCAGTGTGCTGTATCCAGGAAACCCATCTCACATGCAAGGATACACAAAGGCTCAAAATAAAGGGATGGAGGAAGATTTACCAAGCAAATGGAAAGCAAAAAAAAGCAGGAGTTGCAATTCTCATCTCTGATAAAATAGACTTTAAAGCAACAAAGATCAAAAGAGACAAAGAAGGCCATTACATAATGGTAAAAGGATCGATACAACAAGAAGAGCTAACGATCCTAAACATATATGGACCCAATGCAGGAGCACCCAGATACATAAGGCAAGTTCTTAACGACTTACAAAAGGACTTAGACTCCCACACAATAATAGTGGGAGACTTTAACACTCCACTGTCAATACTAGACAGATCAACCAGACAGAAAATCAACAAATCAACAAGGATATCCAGGGCTTGAACTCAGACCTGGAACAAGCAAACCTGATAGACATTTACAGAACTCTCCACCCCAAATCCACAGAATATACATTCTTCTCAGCACCACATCATACCTACTCTAAAATTGACCACATAATTGGAAGTAAAGCACTGCTCAGCAAATGCAAAACAACTGAAATCATAACAAACAGCCTCTCAGACCATAGTGCAATCAAGTTAGAACTCAGAATTCAGAAACCAACCCAGAACCGCACAGCTTCATGGAAACTGAACAACTGGCTCTTGAATGTTGACTGGGTAAACAATGAAATGAAGTCAGAAATAAAGAAGTTCTTCGAAACCAATGAGAACGAAGACACAACGTACCAGAACCTCTGGGACACATTTAAAGCAGTCTCTAGAGGAAAGTATATAGCAGTAAGTGCCCATATGAGGAGAATGGAGAGATCCAAAATTGATACCCTATCGTCAAAATTGAAAGAGCTAGAGGAGCAAGATCAAAAAAACTCAAAACCCAGCAGAAGACAAGAAATAACTAAGATCAGAGCTGAGCTGAAGGAGATTGAGACACGAAAAACCCTTCAAAAAATCAATAAATCCAAGAGCTGGTTTTTTGAAAAGATCAACAAAATAGATAGACCACTAGCCAGATTGATTAAAAAGAAAAGAGAGAACAACCAAATAGATGCAATAAAAAATGATAAAGGGGAAATCACCACAGATTCCACAGAAATTCAGACCATCATCAGAGAATATTACAAACAACTCTATGTGCATAAACTAGTAAACCTGGAAGAAATGGATAAATTCCTGGACTACTGCGTCCTCCCACGCCTAAACCAGGAGGAGGCTGAAACTATGAATAGACCAATAACAAGGTCTGAAGTTGAGGCAGCAATTAAGAGCCTACCACACAAAAAAAGCCCAGGTCCAGACGGGTTCACAGCCGAATTCTACCAGACACACAAGGAGGAGCTGGTACCATTCCTTCTAAAACTATTTCAAACAATCCAAAAAGAGGGAATCCTTCCCAAATCATTTTATGAGAGACCAACATCATTCTGATACCAAAACCCGGCAGAGACCCAACGAGAAAAGAAAACTTCAGGCCAATATCCATGATGAACATAGATGCAAAAATCTTCAATAAAATATTGGCAAGCCAATTGCAACAGCAAATCAAAAAACTTATTCATCATGATCAAGTAGGATTCATCCCGGGGATGCAAGGCTGGTTCAACATACGCAAGTCTATAAACGTAATTCACCACATAAACAGAACCAAAAACAAAAACCACATGAGTATCTCAATTGATGCAGAGAAGGCATTTGACAAAATTCAACAGCCATTTATGCTAAAAACCCTCAATAAACTCGGTATCGATGGAACATATCTCAAAGTAATAAAAGCTATTTATGACAAACCAACAGCCAATATCATACTGAATGGGCAAAAACTGGAAGCATTCCCTTTGAAATCTGGCACTAGACAAGGATGCCCTCTTTCACCACTCCTATTCAATATAGTACTGGAAGTTCTAGCCAGAGCAATCAGGCAAGAAAAAGAAATAAAGGGTATTCAAATAGGAAAGGTGGAAGCCAAATTGTCTCTATTTGCAGACGACATGATAGTATACCTAGAAGACCCCATCGCCTCAGCCCAAAAACTCCTGAAACTGATAAGCAACTTCAGCAAAGTCTCAGGATATAAAATCAATGTGCAAAAATCACAAGCATTCTTCTACACCAATAACAGACTTAAAGAAAGCCAAATCAAGAACGAACTGCCATTCGCAATTGCTACAAAAAGAATAAAATACCTTGGAATACAACTCACAAGGAACGTAAGAGACCTCTTCAAGGAGAACTACAAACCACTGCTCAATGAAATCAGAGAGGACACAAACAGATGGAGAAACATTCCATGTTCATGGTTAGGAAGAATTAATATCGTGAAAATGGCTATACTGCCCAAAGTAATTTACAGAATCAACGCTATCCCCATCAAGCTACCATTGACTTTCTTCACAGAACTGGAAAAAACCACCTTGAACTTCATATGGAACCAAAAGAGAGCCCGCATAGCCAAGTCAATTCTAAGCAAAAAGAACACAGCGGGGGGCATCACACTACCGGATTTCAAACTATACTACAAGGCTACAGTAATCAAAACAGCATGGTACTGGTACCAAAACAGAGATATAGACCAATGGAACAAAACAGAGGCACCGAAGGCAACACAACATACATACAACTATACAATCTTTGATAAACCTGACAAAAACAAGCGATGGGGAAAGGATTCCATGTTCAACAAATGGTGTTGGGAAAACTGGCTAGCCATGTGCAGAAAGCAGAAACTGGACCCCTTCCTGACACCTTACACTAAAATTAACTCCAGATGGATTAAAGACTTAAACATAAGACCTGGCACCATAAAAACCCTAGAAGGAAATCTAGGCAAAACTATCCAGGACATAGGAGTAGGCAAGGACTTCATGAACAAAACACCAAAAGCATTGGCAACAAAAGCCAAAATAGACAAATGGGACCTAATGAAACTCCACAGCTTCTGCACGGCAAAAGAAACAGTCACTAGAGTGGATCGGCAACCAACAGAATGGGAAAAAATTTTCGCAGTCTACCCATCTGACAAAGGGCTGATATCCAGAATTTACAAAGAACTCAAACGGATTTACAGGAAAAAAATAAGCCCATTCAAAAGTGGGCAAAGGATATGAACAGATACTTTACGAAAGAAGACATATATGAGGCCAACAATCATATGAAAAAATGCTCATCGCCACTGGTCATCAGAGAGATGCAAATCAAAACCACATTGAGATACCATCTCATGCCAGTTAGAATGGCGATCATTAAAAAATCTGGAGACAACAGATGCTGGAGAGGATGTGGAGAAAAAGGAACACTTTTACACTGTTGGTGGGAGTGTAAATTAGTTCAACCATTGTGGAAGACAGTGTGGCGATTCCTCAAGGCCTTAGAAATAGAAATTCCATTTGACCCAGCAATCCCATTACTGGGTATATATCCAAAAGTCTGTAAATCGTTCTACTATAAGGACACATGTACACGAATGTTCATTGCAGCACTGTTTACAATAGCAAAGACCTGGAATCAACCCAAATGCCCATTGATAATAGACTGGATTGGAAAAATCTGGCACATATACACCATGGAATATTATGCAGCAATCAGAAATGATCAGTTGGTGTCGTTTGTAGGGACATGGATGAATCTGGAGAACATCATCCTCAGCAAACTGACACGAGAACAGAAAATGAAACACCGCATATTCTCACTCATAGGTGGGTGATGAAAAATGAGAACACATGGACACAGAAAGGGGAGTACTAAACAGTGGGGTCTATTGGGGGGAAAAGGGGAGGGCCAGTGGGAGGGGGAGGTGGGGAGGGATAGCCTGGGGAGAAATGCCAAATGTGGGTGAAGGGGAGAAGAAAAGCAAAGCACACTGCCATGTGTGTACCTACGCAACTGTCTTGCATGCTCTGCTCATGTACCCCAAAACCTAAAATCCAATAAAAAATTTAAAAAAAAAAGAGAAAAGTTTATAGTAGTAAATGACTTCATCAAAGAAGAAAAAAACAGAATTATACAAGAAAAAAACGAACCCATTCAAAAGTGGGCAAAGGATATGAACAGACACTTTTCAAAAGAAGACATATATGAGGTCAAAAACATATGGAAAAATGCTCATCATCACTGGTCATTAGAGAAATGCAAATCAAAACCACATTGAGATACCATCTCATGCCAGTCAGAATGGCAATCATTAAAAAATCTGGAGACAACACATGCTGGAGAGGATGTGGAGAAATAGGAACACTTTTACACTGCTGCTGGGAGTGTAAATTAGTGCAACCACTGTGGAAGACAGTGTGGCGATTTCTCAAGGACCTAGAAATAGAAATTCCATTTGACCCAGCAATCCCATTACTGGGCATATACCCAAAGGACTATAAATCGTTCTACTATAAAGACACATGCACATGTATGTTCATGGCAGCCCTGTGTACAATAGCAAAGACCTGGAACCAACCCAAATGCCCATCCGTGATAGACTGGACAAAGAAAATGTGGCATATATACACCATGGAATACTATGCGGTCATAAAAAATGATGAGTTTATGTTCTTTGTAAGGACTTGAATGATTCTGGAAACCATCGCTCTCAGCAAACTAATGCAAGAACAGAAAACTAAATACCACATGTTCTCACTCATAGGCAGGTGTTGAATAATGAGAACACATGGACTCAGGGAGAGGAGCATCACACACTGGGGGCAGTTGGAGAGGGATAGGGGAGGGACAGCGGGGGGTGGGGAGGGATAACATGGGGAGAAATGCTGGATACAGATGAAGGGGGAATAGAGGCAGCAAACCACCTGGTTATGTATGCAGCTGTGCAACAACCCTGCATGACCTGCACATGTACCCCAGAACCTAAAGTAAAATAAAAATTAAAAAAACCACTTAAATGAAAGAATCAAAAAATATGAAACTACTATTAAAAATATATAGGAAATCCTTCATGAAATTGGTCTAGGCAAGGACTTTTGACTAAGACCTGAAAAGCTCAGATAACGAAAGTACAAATAGACAAATGGGATGACATTAAACTAAAAAGCTTGTGCACAGAAAATAAAATAACCGACAGACTGAAGAAACAAGCTTCAGAATGAAAGAAAATATTTCCAAACTATACATCTGAAAAGGCGCCATTCAGAATATATAAAAAAAAAACTTAATAGCAAGAAAACAAATAAAAACTCAAGTAAAAAATATATTAATAAATGGGCAAAAGACCTGAGGAGACATATTTTCAAATAAAACATACAAATAGCAAAAAATACATGAAAAGCGCACAAAATCACTAATCACCAGGAAAATGCACATCAAAGCCACAATGAGATACCACCTCATCACATTAGAATTGCTATTATCAAAAAGACAGGAAAAGAATAATAATCCCAGCTACTCCAGAGGCTGAGGCTAGAGAATGACTTGAACCCATGAGGTGGAGGTTGCAGTGAGCTGAGATGGTGCCACTGCATTCCAGCCGGGGCAACAAGAATGAAACTCCTTTAAAAAAAAAAAAGAGAAAGGAACAGAACAGAGGCATTGGAGGCAACACAACATATCTACTATCATACAATCTTTGATAAACCTGACAAAAACAAGCAATGGGGAAAGGATTCCCTGTTTAATAAATGCTGTTGGGAAAACTGGCTAGCCATGTGCAGAAAGCAGAAACTGGACCCCTTCCTGACATCTTACACTAAAATTAACTCCAGATGAATTAAAGACTTAAACATAAGACCTGGCACCATAAAAACCCTAGAAGAAAATCTAGGCAAAACCATTCAGGACATAGGAGTAGGCAAGGACTTCATGACCAAAACACCAAAAGCATTGGCAACAAAAGCCAAAATAGACAAATGGGACCTAATCAAACTCCACAGCTTCTGCACGGCAAAAGAAACAGTCATTAGAGTGAATTGGCAACCAACAGAATGGGAAAAAATTTTTGCAGTTTACCCATCTGACAAAGGGCTGATATCCAGAATTTACAAAGAACTAAAACAGATTTACAAAAAAAAAAAAAAAAAACAAGCCCATTCAAAAATGGGCAAAGGATATGAACAGACACTTTACAAAAGAAGACATACAGGAGGCCAACAAACATGAAAAAATGCTCATCATCACTGGTCATTAGAGAAATGCAAATCAAAACCACATTGAGATACCATCTCACGCCAGTTAGAATGGTGATCATTAAAAAATCTGGAGACAACAGGTGCTGAAGAGGATGTGTAGAAATAGGAACACTTTTACACTGCTGGTGAAAGTGTAAATTAGTTCAACCATTGTGGAAGACAGTGTGGTGATTTCTCAAGGACCTAGAAATAGAAATTCCATTTGACCCAATCCCATTACTGGGTATATATCCAAAGGACTATAAATCGTTCTACTATAAGGACACATGCACACGAAT
The DNA here is from genome assembly GCF_049354715.1 of Callithrix jacchus. Lineage (NCBI taxonomy): Eukaryota > Metazoa > Chordata > Mammalia > Primates > Cebidae > Callithrix > Callithrix jacchus. Next base: position 13,529,557 of record NC_133523.1, read on the forward strand.
GTTCATTGCAACACTGTTTACAATAGCAAAGACCCGGAACCAACCCAAATGCCCATCGATGATAGACTGGACTGGGAAAATGTGGCACATATACACCATGGAATATTATGCAGCAATAAAAAACGATGAGTTCGTGTCCTTTGTAGGGACATGGATGAATCTGGAGAACATCATTCTCAGCAAACTGACACAAGAACAGAAAATGAAATACCGCATGTTCTCACTCATAGGCAGGTGATGCACAATGAGAACACATGGACACAGGGAGGGGAGCACTACACACTGGGGTCTATTAGGGGAAATAGGGGAGGGACAGCGGAGCAGGGAGCTGGGGAGGGATAGCATGGGGAGAAATGCCGGATGTGGGTGAATGCAAGATAGTTGCATGTTCTGCACATGTACCCCAAAACCTAAAATGCAATAAAAAAAGAATATAACAATGGCTGACAATAATGTAGATAAAGACAAAATATTGTACATTGTTGGTGGAATGTAAATGAGTATAATCATTATGAAAAATAGTACAGAGGCTCCTAAAAACATTAAAGGCAGAACTAGGACATGATTCAGCAATCCTACTACTGATATTTAGCAAAAGTAAATGACAACAGTATATCAAAGGGACATCTGCACTCACGTTTATTGCGGCACCATTCACAATAACCAAGATGTGATATTAGTCCGAGTCTCCATCAATGGATGAATGAATTTTAAATGTGGTACATCTACACAATGGAAAAATATTCAGCCATGTACAAGAAGGAAATCCTGTGATTTGCCACAAAACGAAGGAACCTGAAGGACATCGTGTTAAGTGAAAGAAGCCAGACACAGGAAGACAAATACCGCTTGACAGCATTCACATGAGGAATAAAAAAAAATTGATCTCATAGAATTAGAGAACAGAATAGTGACTACCAGAAGCTGGGACAGTTGTGGAAGGAGGGTGGGGAGATGTGTCTCAAAGGACACTAAATTGAAGTTAGAAAGAATACATTCATGAGATTGAGTACAACATGGATACTTTATACTTAATGACCACATATTGTATTATCAAAACATACTAAGGGATGTTAAGTGTTCTCACTAATGACAACAATGTGAGGTAAAACATAGATGAATTAGCTGAATTTAACATTCCACAATGTAGCTAGACCTCAGAACATTCTTTTAGAGATGATAAATACATACCAATTTGCCCATCAATTAAAAAAATTATTAAATACATTTTAAAAAATTAAAATAATTTTTATAAGGTGCTAATCTCAGGGCAGCTTGCATAAAAAGATCCAAATACATCTCTTACAGCAACCAAATGTTTTATGAACGAATAATGATATGACAGCTCTTGACCTGTTTTAAACATATGCAATTTCTCATTGTTTTGGTAAAAACATCATAAAGCCCAAGAATGTAGTACCTACGGTTTTCTATCAGAACATAGCTCACCCCTTGTTGAAGAGGAGAATATCAATTTTCTGGAGGTATCAAGGTCTGGGTTCACATCACACGTCAGATTCTTGGAGACCCAAGAGACCTACTCAAGACAAGTTCCTCAGTTTAGGCTTTGGAAAAAAACTTTCCTCTAGGGTTTGAGTTAAAGTGTTAGGAGGTTAGGTCTCCAGAAGTCAAGCAAGTCCATGGAGAAGGAGTAATGAAGGCTGCATTAACCTCAGATTCAATATGGTGTCTTGGGAACAGAGCATGCAGAAAAAAATTTCTTTCAGTGCAGGGGAAAATCCCATAGGAAAATGATGTTATCAGGTTGGAATAACAAGAGGAAATGTGCCTAATGAGCAGATTTACAAAGCTGTAAATTTCCCCTCTGCTGCTGTTCCTCAGAATATGCAATGTTGGGCTCAATGAGACATGGTTGTTTCCTTTGGAGTCCTTGATCTGGCTCAGCTACCGATGCTTTCCTGTCTCCTACTGTCTCAGGACAGAGCTTCAGTCTCCATCATCTACCATCCGGGGAGGTAGTCACACATCCACGTGGATGCCTTCCTCTCAGAAGACCCAACGAGGTGAGTCCAAGAGCCCAGTAGGTACCGTAGGAAAGGATCAGGGAGAACGCAGTCCACGAACGTGGACCCAAAGTCATCTGAGAGCCAACCCAGCCAAGCCCAGAGAAGATCCAAATACATCTCTTACAGCAACCAAATGTTTTATGTGTTTTTTTCTATGTGGTTTTCTACATGTTCAGCTAACATGTATTATTTACTTTATAAGGTGTTTAAACCCCCTAATTTTTTGTAATTGCTTTGGTTGTTGGCTTGCTTGCTTGACAAAGTATTTGATTCATGTAATTGTTTATGATGCTAAAAAGAGAAGTGAACATTGAACTCAGCAAGGAGGGTGATTCCTGACAGTTAAGTAATGGTCACGGAGGCCCAATTTGATGAGGAAATGGGAGGAATAAAGCGGTTCCAGTAAAAGTAGATACATGCCCAAGGATTATGCAAATAAGTGGAGGGAGAAAAAAGTAGTAGCCGTGGAGGCAGAGATAACTATGTATATAAATATTTATATTAAATACTTTATATATATATACATAGAGTAGGATTTTCATGTTAAAACTGTGATCTTCACTGAAGATAGTTTTGTCCCCCGTGGAATTTTGAGCAATGACAGGTTTGGCTGTCACCCTGAGGAGGGTGAGTAGAGAACAGGGAAGCTGATAAACGATAATACAATGCACAGGGCAGACCCACCACAGTAAATAATCTGGCCCCGAAGTTCATTAGCGCTGGATTGAGGAACTTGGAGCTCATGAATATCTGTGTTTTCAATATTCACATCTCCTTCTAGATTACCTCCCCAAGAGCTTGTCACACTTTACACTTCTGCCGGCAAAACAACAGAGTCCCCGTTTACTACCTGTTGCAAAGTTCCAACCCCACTCAACGTGCCACTGCCCTTCAGGCTTTTCCCAGGCTGATGGGTGTGATAGAGATTCTTGCATTAAACCGTTACTGGGTTTGAGCAAAGATTTCTACATATAATCACCATTTTGATTTGTTTATTATCATATATCCATTTCTCTAGTTATCACCATTTCAAATTATTTCTACAGATTATTGATTTTTCATTGACATTTGAGGAAATACTTTTCAGCACAAAAAGCTGTAAATTTTATTTACCTAAATATATGTCTATAATCTTCTGTTTCTTGCCTTAGCATGCTTTGCATACACATCATTTTCTATGTGGTTTTCTACATGTTCAGCTAACATGTATTATTTACTTTATAAGGTGTTTAAACCCCCTAATTTTTTGAAAAATATGAGACGGGGACAAACTTCGTTGTCTTCCAGGTAGATAGCAATCTACCAGCTTTTGTTCCACAATTCAGCATTTTCCAACTAAATTGCAATCTAACCTGTCATATGTTAAATGTCCCTATATACTAATACTTAATTTCTGATTCATTCAATACCAAATGAGTATCTGCCATATGCCAGAACATTCTAGTGACACTGTATGCAATATATTGTGTAGGTCTTTGCCAATTAAATAATTAGTCCCTTCTAATATTAAATTACTGTTATTTTATACCTTCTTTCAGTTAATTTTCAATGTCTCCTTCAAATTCACTTAAGATAGTGTTTTTAATTTACTATATTTTTCTGGCTTTATTCCACTGACAATTTTTATTTCAAAACTTCCTCTTGCTTTAATTTTTTATTTATCTTCTACACATGTACCTAAGTGAAAAAAACAAAGATAAACAGAGCAGGTGAAGTTCCTGCTCATTTGAATCCTTTTATATAATGGTGAAGAGAGTTCAATGTAATAGGCCAGGTGCAGTGGTTCACTCCTGTAATCCCAGCACATTGGGAGGGTGAGACGGAGTTTGCAGTGAGCCGAGATTGTGCCACTGCACTCCAGCCTGGGTGACGGAGCAAGACTCCATCTCAGAAATAATAACAACAGTAATAATGCTCCATCTGCCCTTTTTTTTTCTTAGCATCATTCTTCCTCATCATAGGATCTGTTGCCATTTCATATAATATATGGAATTTAAATTTTTGTCTTCATTCTTTCTCAGTCATTAGATTGTAGAGACTTTTGTTATTTAACACCACATACTCATTTACTAGACCATGACTGAAACATATCAAAATTCACTTTATAGTCCTCAAGTATGTCAAAGATTTTCTCATCAGTACTGTACAGTGCACTCCTTCAGGGAAAGACCGAGAGTGGGACAGGAATTCCTAATCCAAGATGGCAAGGGGATCCCCTGGTCGGCACCAGATTCACACCCAAAATACGCACAATTAACTTCCTGTAGAATGGAGGTTACCAGAGGCTGGGGGTGCTGGGAGGGTGGGTTGGGGACGTGTTGATCAGAGGACACAAATTACAATTAGACAGGAAGACTGAATTCTTGTAGAATGGAGATTATCAGAGGATGGGAGGGTTGCTGGGCAGAGCTGGGGAGATGTTGGTCAAAGGATACAAAATTAAGCTAGACAGAGAAAGATTTTGTTCAAGAGATCTATTGTATGCCATGGTTCTAATGGTAATGTAATCATGTACATAAAACCATCAATGGTGATATAATATAATTAATAGTAACACATTGTATTTTTGAAAAATCCAAAGATAGTGGATGTTAAATGTTCTCATCACACACGATGACTATGTAAAATGATGACTGGCTAGATTTAGCCATTCACAATATAAGCATACTTCAAAACATCATGGTGTACACAATAAAGACCCACCATTTAATCTGCTGACATAAAAAAAACCAACTTTAAAAAATAAAAGTCCATAGCTTCTTCACTGTAGGATATCCATAACAGCACTTCTGGTAGGTTTGTAATGCATGTGAGTGTCATGTTCTTTTCTCTTTTTGGTAGAAACGTCAACCAGATGAAAGCAGGGAATGATACACAAATTTCAGAATTCCTTCTTCTGGGACTTTCACAGCAACCAGAAGTGCAGCCCTTCCTCTTCGGGCTGTTCCTGTCCATGTACCTGGTCACTGTGCTCGGGAACCTGCTCATCATCCTGGCCACAATCTCAGACTCCCACCTCCACACCCCCATGTACTTGTTTCTCTCCAACCTGTCCTTTGCTGACATCTGTTTCACATCCACGACCGTCCCAAAGATGCTGGTGGATATCCAAACACAAAGCAAAATGATCACTTTTGCAGGGTGCCTCACCCAGATTTTTTTTTTCGTTGCATTTGGATGCCTGGACAATTTGCTCTTGACCGTGATGGCCTATGACCGGTTCGTGGCCATCTGTCACCCCCTGCACTACGCGGTCATCATGAACCCCCGGCTCTGTAGACTGCTAGTTCTGGGGTCCTGGTGCATCAGTGTCATGGTTTCTCTGCTCGAGACCTTGACCATTTTGAGGCTGTCCTTCTGCACAAACATGGAAATCCCACACTTTTTTTGTGATGTTCTCGAAGTCCTGAAGCTCGCCTGTTCTGAAACCCTCGTCAATAAAATCGTGATGTATTTTGTGACAATTGCAATGGGTGTTTTTCCTCTCTCTGGAATCCTATACTCTTATTCTCAGATTTTCTCCTCCATCCTGAGAGTATCACCTGCCCAAGGCCAGCACAAAGCCTTTTCCACCTGTGGGTCTCACCTCTCAGTGGTCACCCTGTTCTATGGCACGGGCCTTGGGGTATATCTCAGTTCTGCAGCTACACCATCTTCTAGGACAAGTCTGATGGCCTCGGTGATGTACACCATGGTCACCCCCATGCTGAACCCCTTCATCTACAGCCTGAGGAACAGGGACATAAAGGGGTCCCTGGGCAGACTTCTTCTCAGGGCAACATCTCTCAATAAGGGGACCACTGCCAAGCTCTCATGAATAGCGGTGAACACAATACTGAGGCCAGACTGGCCTCCTTCGGCCAATATTTTGACTTCTGCTTTTATGCATTTGGAGTGGGGCAGGGAAGGCATCTCACTCTGTCTCCCAGGCTGCAGTGCAGTGGCACGATCTCAACTCACTGCAACCTCCGTCTCCCAGGTTCAAGTGATTCTTCTGCCTCAGCCTCCTGAGTAGCTGGGATTACAGGCATGAGCCACCAGGCCCCACTGATTTTTGTATTTTTAGTAAACATGGGGTTTCGTCATGTTGGCCTGGCTGGTCTCGAACTCCTGACTTCAGGTAATCTGCCTGCCTTGGTCTCCCAACATGCTGGGATTACAGGCAGTAAGCCACTGCACCTGGCCTTCTTTTATACATTTTAAAGCATTTTTTCCTTTGGAAACTTTCCTGCCCTTGCTACTGCTAATAAAGTTATATAGGATCACCCTTTGACTTTCTAACCAGTAATTTTAACTGTATGAATATGATCTGGCATTTTCTCAGTTATCTTCAGTAATGATTTTTTGTTTGTTTGTTTTTTGGGTATGTTTGTTGTTGTTGATTTTGAGATGGAGTCTCCCTCTGTTGCCCGGGCTGGAGTGCAGTTGTGTGATCTCGGCTCACTGCAACCTCCACTGCCCAGGTTCAAGTGATTCCTCTGCCTCAGCCTTCTGAGTAGCAGGGACTACACGTGTGCACCACCACGCCTGGCTAATGTTTGTATTTTTAGTAGAGACAAGGTTTCACCATGTTGTCCAGGCTGGTCTCGAACTCCTGACCTCAAATGATCTGCCTGCCTCGGACTCCCAAAGTGCTGGGATTATAAGCGTGAGCCACTGTGCCTGGCCTGATTTGGGTTTAAAAAAAAATCAAATCTGACATGTTAAATGTATATCCTCAGAAGCGATGGGATATGTCCCTATTTTTGAAATGTTGCCCTGGAAACTCATTTACAGAGATGTTTTTTGAGGTTATGTGAATAAAAATAACTCCGAGTTCCCTCCTTTTTTATCTGATTCACTTTCCTTTCAGTCACACCAACTTAACTTTTCTACTCCTTCATAATATGGGTTTCTTGAATTTGAGAGCAATGTCTTACCATTTTTGCAATAACAATGGCTAGTGAAGTTGTCGGTAAGGAGTTCATGTTTACATGATATTTGTCAAACAGAGTAGAAAAATAGATGGGTGGATGGCTAAATACAAAATAAGATCGGGACCAGAAAAATACACATTCATTAATCTGATTAGAGCTTTTAGCCAGGCATGGTGCTGCATGCCTGTAGTCTCAGCTACTCAGGAAGCTGAGGCAGGAGAATGGCTTGAACCCAGGAGGTTGGGGCTTCAGTGAGCCATGATTTTGCCACTGTACTCCAGCCTGGGTGACAGAGTGAGCTCCTGTCTCCAATTAATTAATTAATTAGGTTTTTGAGCTAGAAACAGAATTCAAGGTTATTGATGTTGATTTTTTATATATGTTGAACTTTTTAAAAATTTATTTTATTTTTATTTTTATTATACTTTGTTCTAGAGTACCTGTGCAGATCATGCAGGATTGCTACACAGGTATACACATGCCATGGTGGTTTGCTGCCTCCATCCCCCCGTCACCTACATTAGGTATTTCTCCTAATGTTATCCCTCCCCAATCTCCCCACCCCCTGCTGTCCCTCCCCTAGCCCCCCACCTCCCAACAGACCCCAGTGTGTGATGTTCCCCTCCCTGTGTCCATGCGTTCTCATTGTTCAGCACTCACTTATGAGTGAGAACATGTGGTGTTTGGTTTTGTGTTCTTGTATCAGTTTGCTGAGACTGATGGTTTCCAGCTTCATCCATGTCCCTGCAAAGGACATGAAGTGATATAAATAACACTTTATATACCAACACAGTTTAAGAGCTTTATATACATTGCCTCATTTCATTTTTCTAATAACTCTTTTATGTAATTAGTTTTATTTCCCATATTGACAAATAAGAAAGTAAGAGCTTATGGTAAGTAGGGAACTAGCTCAAGGTAATGAATGTGTGAGAAGCTTCAAACGTAGGGTTGTATGAATCAGACAGCTGTCCCAGGCGTTATGTTACTGTGGAGTCCTCATTAGGGAAAAGGATTCAGCCTGGCTGGACCAAGGGAAAGCAAAAAGAAGAAGCAGATAAGAGTCTGCCTTTCTTCATGGTCCCGGACACAAAGCCCTCCTTACAAATAATTCACAATCTTCCTGCACGCAGCTATCACCAGACCCTCAGCTGATACAAAAATTGCAAGTTAGCTCACTGCAACCTTGGCGTTATCAATACTGTACAAAGCCCTCTTCAGCACAAAGCACAAGCACTGTCCCGTAAAATCCCCAGCAAGCTTTTGTCTTTTGCAGTCAGCTCCTCTATTGCTGGCCTGCCCATTGCTTCCTTGCAATGTATTTTCATACTTTCTCCAATCAATCTGCCTTTCCTTACCTACAACTGTGTTGGTAGATTCTTCTTATCCTCCACACCACCACCCCCAGACAGTCGCCACTCACCCATGACAGTTATCTCTAGTCAAACCTCCTAATAATAATAGTCAATCTCAAAGGAACCAGGAGTTCTCTGACATAAATTCTTACTTCTGGAATTATGCACCCCAACAAAGAAATATTCTGTGTCTGGGGGCTGCAGCCTTAGAATTAAATTAAACCTGACCCAGCAATCCCATTACTAGGTATATACCCAAAGGATTGTAAATTGTTCTATAATAAAGGCACATGCACACATATGTTCAGTGTGGCACTGTTTACAATAGCAAAGACTGGGAACCAACCCAAATGCCCATCAATGATAGACTGGATAAAGAAAATATGGCACATACACACCATGGAATACTATGCAGCCATAAAAAAGGGTGAGTTTGTGTCCTTTGCAGGGACATGGATGAAGCTGGAAACTATCCTCCTCAGCAAACTGACACAAGAACAGAAAACCAAACACCGCATGTTCTCACTCATAAGTGGGTGCCGAACGGTGAAAACACATGGACACAGGGAGGAGAACATCACACACCGGGGTCTGTCAGGGGTTGGGGAGGCTAGAGGAGGGATATCAGAGGGTGAGGGCATTGGGGAAGGATAACATTAGGAGAAACACCTAATGTAGATGACAGGGGAGGGATGGAGGAAACCACCATGGCATGTGTATACCTATGTAACAATCCTGCACGATCTGCACATGTACCCGGGAACTTAAAGTATAATAATAAAAAATAAATAAATAAAAAAGCAAATTAAACCCATGAGTAAGATTTATTGTTTCCTTTGTATTTTAATTTGACTTCCTTTGGTTGTTCATGAAAATGAGCACATTTTTGTGCTTGACCTTTTTGTGTTCGAAATTTTTATAGTAACTCTTTTTTCCAGCTTTACTGAGGTATAATTGACACATTAAAATTGTACATATTCAAGGTGTATAGCATGATGGTTTGATACATGTACACATTGTGTAGTGACTGACTTACATTTATTTTTACTAAATTCTGAGTTTACCTCCTTTGATCATTCATAATTTTATATTTTTAAAAAATTCTAGTTGACTTAGTTTTTGAAGTTTTATTCTTAGTCATTATGGATACATACTAGTTGTACATATTTGTGGGGTATGTATGAAATTTTTACACAAACGTACTTATATAATAATCAAATCAAGGTAATTGAGGTATCTATCACTTCAAGCATTTATCATTTCTTTGTGTTATGAACATTCCAATTCCACTCTTTTGGTTATTTTGAAATATACAATAAATTACTGTTAAGCATACTCACCCTATCATGCTACCAAATACTAGATTTTATTCCTTCTGACTGTAGGTTGTGCCCATTATCCTTTTTTCATTCTCCCTCCCTACTACCCCTCCTAGCTTCTGGTAACCATCATTCTACTTTGTTTCCATGAGTTCAGTTTTTTCAGCGCCCACATACGGGCGAGAACATGTAATATGTGTTTTTCTTGCCTGGCTTATTTCTTTTCTTGTTGTTGTTTTGTTTTGTATTTTTGAGATAGACTTACGCTCTTGTCACCCAGACTAGAGTGCAATGGTGAGATCTCGGCTCACTGCAACCTCCACCTCCCGGATTCAAGCTATTCTTCCTGCCTCAGTTTCCTGAGTAGCTGGGATTATAGGCACCCACTACCACACCCAGCCAATTTTTGTATTTTTAGTAGAGATGGGGTTTCACCATGTTGGCCAGGCTGGTCTTGAACTCCTCACCTCAGGTGATCTGCCTGCCTCAGCTTCCCAAAGTGCTGGGATTACAGGTGTGAGCTACCACGTCCAGCTGCCTAGCTTATTTCATTTAACACAATTTCCTGCAGTTCCACCCACGTTGTTGCAAATGATAGGATCTCTCATTATTTTATATGGCTGAATAGTGCTCTGTTGTGTACATGCGACACATTTTCTTTCTCCATTCATCTGTTGATGAACACTTAGTTTGATTCCAAATCTTAGCTATTGTGAATATTGCTGAAATAACCTGAGGGTGCAGGTATCTCTTTGATGTATGTGTTTCTTAAATATTTTCCATAGCTTTCCATTCATCTTTTATTATCTTTACTGTGTTACCTGCAGATGTCTCACATGTTTGAGTCCATCAATTATTTTTCTTTCTTCTATCTGGATTTCTGCTCAGAGGGTTAATCTCTCCTTTTTTCTAGAAGTCTACTGCTATTTCACATTTTCCTCCAACTTCATTCTATTATGGTAGTTGATGTTAAGACAGGAATTTAACTTGACTTTGGTCCCCAATTAATAACTAATTATCCAACTACCATTTTTTCAACACCTTTTCTTTCCTTGTTGATTTATTTATTTTATTTTATTTTTTGAGACTGAGTTTCACTCTTGTTGCCCAGGCTGGAGTGTAGTGGTACAATCTCAGCTCACTGCAACCTCCACCTCCTGAGTTCAAGTGATTCTCCTGCCTCAGCTTCCCAGGTAGCTGGGATTACAGGTGTGCACCACCACACCTGTAATTCTTGTATGTTTGTATTTTTAGTAGAGACAGGGTTTCATCATGCTGGCCAGGCTGGTCTCAAACTCCTGACCTCAAGTGGTCTGCCTGCGTCAGCCTCCCAAAGTTCTGGGATTACAGGTGAGAGCCACCACACCTGGTCCCCTCATTGATTTTAATATCACTTGTATAATATAGTAGCATCTTATTTTAGTGAATTTGTTTTTTATCATCTTGAAGCATTGGTATGAGGTCACGCCCCACGTGACGTTTTGGCAAATGACAGGCCACGTATATTATGATGGACCCATCAGATTATAATGGAGCTGAAAATTTTCTTTTCTTTTTTTTTCTTTCTTCCAGACCAAGTCTTGCTCTGTCACCCCGCTGGAGTGTAATAGTGCAATCTCAGCTCATTGCAGCCTTCTCCTGTGGCACTCAAGCCATCCTCCCATGTCAGCCTCCCGAATAACTGGACTACAGGTGCACACCACCACGTTTGGCTAGTTTTTTGTACCTTTTGGTAGAGGCGAGGTTTTACCATGTTATCCCAGCTGGTTTCAAATGCCTGGACTCAAGCAATCCTCCTGCTTCGGCCTCTCAAAGTGCTGGGATTGCAGGTGAGTCACAGTACCTGTCCTGAATTCAGTGAGTCTTTCTAGTGAATTGCTGAACCTAAAGGTGGTCTTGGGGACCCCTGACATAGAGACCACGGATACCGTTTTGTTAAAAGAAATAATGGTTTTTCTTTACCCTCTTCAGTTCTGCCACTCTTTGAGAATATAAGAAACATGAGTTGACCCCTCTTCTTGTTGAAGCTGAGGCTTCCCTGCTCCCCAAACCTAGGAGAAACTTTTCTTCCCTTCCCTTGCTCATGCCCTCCTTCAAGTCCTCAGCATATGCTCAGAGAGAAATAGACCTTATATACCTTTCATTCCTGCTCCTTTATTTCACTTTTCCCTCCCCCCTAAACAAGCCAAGCAGAACATGTGTGCTCAGCCCACGGTCAGTTGGGCGACAGATGTGTCCCCAGGACTCCCCTCCCCAGCCCCCTTCCCTCCTCTCTGGGAGGGGACAGAGCTGGGGGGTCCCTCACATAGCACTCTCATTGCCTCCCCGTCCCCGAGATGCCCCCTTCTCCTGTGCCATGAGGGACTTGTAGGGTTTCCCCAGGCTGGGGAGGGTGAGCTCAGCTTCTTGCAGCTCCAGCTCCCGCTGAGACAAGTGCTCGATGACGGCCGCTCCAATTGAGTCTCCCAGTACATTGGTCATTGTGCGAAGCCGGTCACTGGTATGGGAAAAAGAAGCTGCCATTAATTGGGGGCTTGGAAACCTTCGCAGGAAGAGGGTGCATCAGAGGGGGTCCCTGCGCCAGGGAGTCAGGGGGCTCCCATTCCAGTACAACATGACTCTGTTTCAGAAACACAAACACAAGAACAAAAGACAACAAAACCAGGAGGTTTACATTAAAGGAAGCCTGGAATTTCATTCCCAGTGAGCTGTCAGCTGAGCCTGCATTCCAATTTTATTTTATTATTTTATTTATTTATTTTTATTTTTGAGATGGAGTCTTCCTCTGTCGGCCAGGCCACAGTGCAGTGGTGCAATCTCTGCTCACTGCAACCTTGGCTTCCCAGGTTCAAGCGATTCTCCTGCCTTAGCCTCCCGAGTAGCTGGGATTACAGGCGCCCACCACCATACCCGGCGAAGTTTTGTATTTTTAGTAGAGATGGGTTTCACCATCTTGGCCAGGCTGATCACTGTGTACTGCCCGTAAACCTCCTGTTTTTAAAAATTGAGATTTAAATATATATTTGCAGCTGGGAGTACCAGCTCACACCTATAGTCCCAACTACTTGGGAGGCTGAAACAGGAGGATTGCTTGAGCTAAGGAGTTCAAGGTCAGCCTGGGCAGCACAGCAAAACCCAATCTCTAAAAAAATAAAAATAAAAAATTTTTTTTTAAACTTTAAAAATTTTGAAATGAAGTTTCACTTGTTGCCCAAGCTAGAGGGCAGTGGCACGATTTCAGCTCACTGCTACCTCTGTCTCTCAGGTTCAAGTGATTCTCCTGCCTCAGCCTCCCTAGTAGCTGGGATTACAGGTGCCCATCAGCATGCCCAGCTAATTTATTATTATTAGTAGTAGTAGTAGAGACAGGGTTTCGCCATGTTCTCCAGGCTGGTCTTGAACTCCTAACCCCAGGTGATCTACCCACCTTGGCCTCCAAAACTGCTGAGATTACAGGCATGAGCCTGTAATCCCAGCCTGGACCACCTTTTTGTGACTTCTACATAAAACAGGTAAAAGAGGAGTTCTTCCAGCTGATAGGTAAAGCCCCAATGCTGTCTCCACACCCTACTTCCCAAAGATAACTCTGGGATTTGGGATCCAGAGGCCATGGATTGGAGGCCTCTCCAAGGCCTCCTTTTTACTCGAAAATTCTGGACCACTGCATCTTTGCTGGAATGAAAGCCCACAGGCTGAGGATGGTGCAGGGGAAAGCAGTGTGTGCAGAAGAGGGAGCAGCAGGGTCCAGCCTGGAGAACACTCACAGAAACCAGTCCACGGCGATGATGAGCGTGATGTCTTCCGTGGGCAAGCCGACCGACGTGAGCACAATAACCATGGTGACCAGACCCGCCTGGGGGATGCCAGCAGCCCCAACACTGGCTGCTGTGGCCGTGATGCTGCAGGGGAAGGGAGAACATGGGGAGGCAGGTGGAGGGAAGGGGGCGAGGAGGAAGAGACAGGAAAAGAATAGAGAGGGGAAGAGATCAGCTCCCCAAAGCATCTTAAATTAAATACCCAAGCCAGACACAAAGAGAAGAATACTGCCTGATCTCGCTCTCTGTCTGTTTTGTTTGTTTTGGAGACAGTCTCACTCTGTTGCCCAGGCTGAAGTGCAGTGGTACAGTCTCAGCTCACTGCAACTCACTGCTCACTGCCCCCTTAACCTCCTGAGTAGCTGAAACCACAGGCACAGGCCACCACGCCTGGTTAATTTTTTTGTATTTTTGTAGAGATGGGGTCTCACTATGTTGCCCACACTGGTCTCAAACTCTGGGCTAAAGCAATCCTCCCACCTCAGCCTCCCAAAGTGCTGGGATTATAGACATGAGCCACCAGGCCTGGCCTTGATCTCCCCTCTACGTGGAATCTAAAAGATAATAGTAATAAGTTGAATACATAGAAACAGAGAATAGAATGGTGGTCACCAGAGGTGACAGGGAATTTGGAGACGTAGTCAAAGAATTCAAAGTTGCACGTAAAGGCTGAGCATAGTGGCTCACACCTGTAATCCCAGCACTTTGGGAGGCCAAGGTGGGAGGATTGCTTGAGCCCAGAGTTTGAGACCAGCCTGGGCAACATCGTGAGACCCTGTCTTTGCAAATTTTTTTTTTTATGAGACAGTCTCTGTCACCCAGGCTGAAGTGCAATGGCACAATCTCGGCTCACTACAACCTCCCCCTCCTGGGTTCAAGTGATTCTCCTGCCTCAGCCTCCTGAGTAGCTGGGATTACAAGCATGAGCTACTGTGCCCGGCCAGTCTCAGGTATTTCTTTATAGCAATGTGAGGACAGCTCAATACACCTGGTAAGTCTCAAACTGGCCATCCATCAAGCTCTCTTCAGATTCCCAGGAAGAAGGTAGATGGGATGCTAAGTGCACTGGTCCATTTAATACCACTTCAAACATCTCCCATCCTCACCTTTTTTGGTAACATCCCTACTCCCAATGACATCAAAGTTTCCCTTGAGAAGTGTTCATTATAATGTTTGGGACCTTAAGCAAAAAAACAAAAAAAGGCGGGGGGGTTTCCTTTGTTTTCTTTATGTCATTTTTTTTCTGCATCCTTGGACTCCCATGGAAAAGGAGGTCATCCCATCAGAGGGTGTGCATGGAGCACTCAGTACATTCATTCTTCCAACACATATTTATCAAGCATATACTACATGCTAGTGTAGTGAAATAAGCCAGGTACAGAAAGACAAATACTGTCTGATCTCATTTATATGTGGAATCTAAAAAAGTTAAACTGAGAGAAGCAGAGAGAAGAATGTGGTATATATACACATAGTAGACATTCCCATAAAAAGAAAATCCCTGCCCAAACATTACATTCTTTTTTTTTTTTTTTTTTTTTTTTTTTTTTTTGAGATAGAGTTTTGCTCTGTTATCCAGGCTGGAGTGCAGTGGTGCAATCTCAGCTCACTGCCACCTCCACTCCCAGGTTCAAGCGACTCTTCTGCCTCAGCCTCCTGAGTAGCTGGGATTACAGGTACCTGCCACCATGCCCGGCTAATTTTTGTATTTTTAGTAGAGATGGGGTTTCACCATGTTGGCCAGGCTGTTGTCAAACTCCCGACCTCAAGTGATTTACCTGCTTAGCCTCCCAAAGGGGCAGGATTACAGGCGTGAGCCACCGCGCCCTGCAGAGCTTACAATCTAGTATGGGAAGCAGGCAATAAACAAAATGAATAAGTAAAATTCCTACTATATGGAGATGGTATTACATGGGGAAATGGCGCCTCCTTAGCAAGTCCCGATATGCCATTTTAAACAGGGCTTCCCTGAAAAAGTAACCCTGAAGACCTGAAGGAGATGACGATGTTCACTGTTATTTTTATAATGACTAAGTTGGAACCACTGGATGATGGAACCTATAAATACAGGAATAAATAAATGTATAGGGCCTATAAACATAAGAATCTATATTTATAACAAGAACCTCGGGTTATTAGGATGCACCCACCATGCTTTGGAAAACACGGGACAAAGGGCTCTCCCATGGGAGAGGAGAACTGGTGGGAACGTCTTGGCAGCTCCTGACAGCCTCACGTGGCAGCTTTACCTTTCACCTCATCCGGCATTGGGGCTCTTCCCACATCCCCCTTCCAACATCAGAGGGCTCCTCTGAGCTCCAGCTGTGGCCCCCTCCTCCCTCTCCAACCCTCCCAGGGAAGCTGATGACAGCTTAGCTCTCCCTTGGTGGCAGGTCCCACCCAAGCCCCCTCACCTGATGGTTGTGATCTGACCCAGGTTTAGCTCGTAGTTGTTAACTTGAGCAATGAAGATGGCAGCCAGGGCCTCGTAGAGGGCAGTGCCGTCCATGTTGACCGTGGCACCCACGGGCAGGACGAACCTGGTGATGCGGCGGTCCACACCCAGGCCCTCCTCCAGGCAGCGGAAGGTGATGGGCAGCGTTGCGGAGCTGGGGAAAGAGCCTAGGGCTGAGGATGGGGCGTGGACTGGTGGGGGCGGGGCTGGAAACACGGCGTGGCCTAGTTGGGCAGGACAGAGCATGGACTTGGGAAAGTCTAGGACAGGCTGGGAACGGGGCCTAGCCTAGTGGGGCTCGGCTGAGAATGGGAAGGGCCGCGTCACATGGGCGGAGCTGAGAACAGAGGAGGAGTAGGTGAGGCGGGGCTCAGAGCAGGGCGTGGGGAAGAACTGAGAACAGGGCGTGGCCAGGTAGGGCGGGGCTCAGAGCAGGACAGGGGCTGGGCGTGGTCTGTGCAGAAATGAGCATTCCCCATGAGAACATTGAGCATACTAGGTGGGTGCTCCGCAAGAGGCAGAAAACTGTACAAAGGAAAGGAGCGACTCCTCACGATACAGGGAGAAAACAGCAATGAGGGTCTCCCAAGCTGAAGATCTCTTGATCCACTTAAAGCCAATAGCTAAGGCCAATGACTCACACTAGTTTATGGGAAAAACTACACACTAGTTTATCATAAAGGTCTGCTGACTTTAGAGAGGGTCCCTATTCGGGACTCCCCTGTTTACACTAGCATTGACCTCAGCTATGCGAACCCTCTCTTTCCATCTCTCCGCCACTTCTTATCGGAGAAAAGTGACCTAATTGATGGGCGAGTTTGGTCAAAGAAATGGGCATCTTATTTGAAGTAAGCCTGTCCACAGGATGTGTGTTCTGTGGTCAGCTTTACATCATACAGTTAGAATTCTGGACTCATAGAGGGTCTTTGGGTGTCCAGCTCGGCAGTGACTACATGAGTTTAATTCTAGGATACAGTGACATCAGTCTTACATAGCCATAGACCAAGAGGCACATTCCCTGACCAGCGTTATGGGTAATTTAAAAAATGATATTTTTGACCAGGTGCAGTGGGTCATGCCTGTAATCCAAGCACTTTGGAAGGGCAAGGCAGGAAGATCACCTGAGCTCAGGAGTTCAAGACCAGCCTGGCCAACATGGCAAAACCCCATCTCTACCAAAAAAAAAAAAAAAAAAAGGAAAAGAAAAAAAATTGACTGGGAGGGCTGGAATCATGCACCTGTGATTCCAGCTACTTGGGAGGCTGAGGTGGGAGGAATCACTTGAGCCTGGGAGGTGAAGGTTGTAGTGAGCATAGATCACATCACTGCACTCTAGCCTGGATGATAGAATGAGGCCTCATGTCAGAAGAAAAGAAAAAAAAAGATATTTTTGGCCAGGCATGGTGGCTTACACCTGTAATCCCAGCACTTTGAGAGGCCAAGGTGGGCAGATCACATGAGGCCAGGAGTTCAAGACCAGCCAGGCCAACATGGCGAAACCCAATCTCTACTAAAAATACAAAAAATTAGCCAAGTGTGGTGCCACACGCCTGTAATCCCAGCTAGTTGGGAGGTTGAGGCAGGAGAATCACTTGAATCCAGGAGGCAGAGGTTTCAGTGAGCCAAGATCACACCACTGCACTCCAGCCTGGGTGGCAGAGACTTTGTCTCAAAAAAAAAATTCTTTTATCTTTTTGGCTGTTATGCTACTTCTCAAATTGTTTTTGAATTTGGATGATGCTCTTAATTAATCCCCTAAAACTACAAAAGAAGATGAAGAAGAGGAAGAGGAGGAAGAGGAAAAGGAGGAAGAAAGACGAGTAAGAGGAAAAAGGAGATGGAGGAAAAAGAGGAGGAGGAGGAAGAAACAGCCAAAAGAGCTCCCAGACACCATCTCACAAGGGGATATCACACCTTCCAAGCTAGGAAACGACTGAGCTCATGGGGCATCCTGGAACCTTCCCTTTTCACCTCAAAATTGGCGCCTGGTTTTCCTCCGTATAAAGTTAAAAAACAGGAAAGGAGAAGGGGAGACCAGGAGAGCCAGCCCAGGAAAATGACCAACCCCCAGGTGTTGCACCAGCTGGAGACCCTCAAGAGCCCTCGGAGAAGCCGTGAAGGACAAGAAGTGCATCCAGGAATGGTGCTGGTGTGGGGAGCAAGGCCATACCTGGAAGACGTGCCCATGGCAGTAATGAGGGCTTGTAGCATGCCCCCAATGAAGGGGAAGGGGTTCCGGTGAGTGACGAGGAAGTAGATGAGGGGAAGGACGCCACCAGCATGGAGGAACAGGCCCACGATGACGGTCAGGGTGTACATGCCCAGCTGACCCCCCAGGACAGCCATGTCTTCCATCTCCAGAATCTTCCCAGCGATCAGGAACAGGATGCCCACGGGTGCATACCTGTGTGAGGGAGCCACATACCTGTGAGGGCTCCCTCCTGACTTCCCTTGCAGGTCTGAAGCTGGCATCTCCAAGGCTTTACCCAAATAGGGCCCTGGAGCCATGCAGTACCCACCAGACAGCACCCTACTCCATCCCAGTCTTCCCCGTAGATTAACGAATGCCACTGGGCCCCATGAATGAAGCCCACCTCCTCCTGATGCTCTTCCACATCTCCCCC
This sequence comes from Callithrix jacchus, assembly GCF_049354715.1. NCBI lineage: Eukaryota > Metazoa > Chordata > Mammalia > Primates > Cebidae > Callithrix > Callithrix jacchus. The sequence goes on from NC_133523.1 coordinate 13,548,068, forward strand.
GAGTGATAGAAAAGTTTCTACTACTCCAGGATATACAACCTTTCACATCTCTCCTTTCTACTCCTCATTCAAGACCTCTCAACCCCACCCCAAATAATTACTACCTTCAGGATCCTTCCCTAGACATTGCCAAAACATTCCCTCACTCTGGCCTTCTAAGTTTCCTTTATCTTCTGCCCCCAACTCTTTTTTCCACATTTGAAACCTTTATTCCCCTATTCTCTTCCCTATCAGTGCCTGTTCTCACTCATTCACCAGCCTAGGCATTTCCCACTGATATCTCAAACCACCTGTCCTATCAAAACCACCTATGTATTTATTCATTCCACAAATATTGACTGAGTACCTACTATGTTCCAGGCACATGGCTCCTGTCCTCATTGCACTTACATTCTATTATGGACTAAATGTTTATGTCCCATCCACCCTCCCACCAAATTCATACGTTGAGATTGTTACCCCCAAAGGCATAGTATTGAGAGATGATTAGGTCGTGAGGGTGGAGCCATCATGAATGGAATTAGTGCCCATGTAAAACAGACACCAGAGAGCTCCCTCCATCCTTCTGCCATTTGAGGACACAGCAAGAAGATGCCTTCCATGAACCAGAAGACAGCCCTACCAGACCTGGAATCTGTGGGTGCCTTGATCTTACACTTCCCATCCTCCCGAATTGTGAGAAATACATTTTTGTTGTTTAAGCCATGATGTCTATGGTATTTTTGTTATAGCAGCTGACATGGACTAAGACATATTCTAATGGGGAAATCAGAAGGTACTCATAGAAATGCACTAATTACAAACTTCAAGTGGTGATAACAGCAAAGGAGAGTCATTGGATGGGGCTGCTTCTGAGCAGGTGGTCAGAAAGGGCTTCTTTGAAGAGGTTACATTTAAGCTGAGACTCGCATGATGACAAAGTACCCTGTGTGTCTGGGAGAAATCATTGCAGGCACAATGCAGATTCTGAGATGGCATGCACTAGGAGTGCTGGATGACCAGAGAGAAGACCAGTGTAGCTGGAGTAGTGAGTAAAAAGGAGAACAGAGAAGATGAAAGAAGCAAGTTCATCAGGGGCTCACCTGTTTTCCCCACAATCCAGTCTGCTGGTCAACTATGTGAGTTTCTGCCATCGGGACCATCATCTCATTTCTAGGCTTCAAGGGATACTCCTCTTTCTTTAGAAACTGAAGTATATGGCTAGGGGTGGTGGTTCATGCCTGTAATTCCAGCACTTTGGGAGGCTGAGGCAGGTGGATCATGAGGTCAGGAGTTTGAGACCAACCTGACCAATATTGTGAAACCCACCTCTACTGAAAATACAAAGCCAGACATGGTGGCATGCGCCTGTAGTCCCAGATACCCAGGAGGCCGAGGCAGGAGAATCACTGGAACCCGGGAGGTGGAGGTTGCAGTGATCTGAGATCACGCCACTGCACTCCAGCCTGGGCAACAGAGCGAGACTCTGTCTCAAAAAGAAAAAAAGAAATTGAAGTCTACTTTTGCTCACGTTTATCATGGATGTACTGGAGAAGGTGAAGACCTCTTGGGAAGGTGGTACAATAGCTTGAGTCAAAAATGAGGATGTGGGGACTTCTCCAGTCACATCTGTGTTCTCCAAGCTGGGCTCAGACTTATCCCTAGTAGCTGCTGAGTCCTCTCCAAGTCAACGTGACTAGATCCACCTCTATGCTTAGTCTGAGTAATCCCTCTTTCAACTTTCTTACCTCCATCCTTTCACCTCATACCCTGCAAAATTCTTTCACCCAAGATTAATTGTGCATGATTTCCTAACCCCTACAGTCAGCCACCTGGCACATCTGGATATTTCACCCAATCATGCCATTGACACCACTATAAATTCATGATTCCCAATTCAGCTGAGCCTTCAATATTCCTTGCTAGTGCTCTGCTTATCCTTAGTAAGCTTCCCCAGTCCCATTCCTTTTTAATAATTTGCCAGGCCCTCAACTTGGCCTCAAGTCCCCTATACAACTTTCCAATTGTTTGGGATGATGTACAAAGTCTCCTCCCATTTGGGATCTGACAGCCTTGTTAATATCTTCACTGCTCCCAACTTACCTCATGCTCTCACCTTCCTGAATGCCCCACCATTCTCCAAACAACTTAGGTACTTTCAAGCTGTGCACATTCTCTTCCCTCTGCCTGAAATACTTCTCACCTCTCACTGTCCAACTGAAGTTCTACTCACCTGTCAAGATGCAGTTAAGAGGTGACCTTCTTCATGACTCCCTCTTTAGGAAGCATTCACTGTGTATCCCTCTACTCACTGCTCACTTCTCCATGAACCCAACACTTATTAAATGTTTCTTTGCTACAGAACCTACCACTTTGTGTTACATTGATCTACAACGTGTCTCTCTCCCCAAAGATTTTGTGCGCTCCTTGAGGAAAAGGTATGAGTGCAATGTATCTCTGTATTCCAGAGGTCAAGACAGAATCTGTCTGGGAAAATGCCTGCTGAGTGAATGAAGAAATTTTTGAAGGAATGAAGGAATTTAGGGAAGGAAGGAAGGAAAGAAGGAAGGAAGGAAGGAAGGATTAGCAAGTGGATGAAAAGTAAGGAAATAAACAAATGAGACGTTAGTATGTGAGTGAACAAATAATATTGAGTGAACGAAGAGAATACTTGAGTAAATGAGTGAAAGAATAACAAATGTATAGATGAATGAGTGGGTCAAAGAATGAATTAGAATAAATGGCTTAACTGAGTAAATAAACAGATGAGTCCATCAATGATTTAACTAACGCATGGATGAGTTTGTAAGTAACTTTATGAGCGAAGGAATGCACAAATGAGTGAATTAACTGATGCATGGAAGAATGAATAAATGAACAAGAAAGTGACTGAACTGAGAGAAAAATGAGAGTAAGTGAATAAATCGGTGAATGAAGAGAAAAATGAGGAGGTAAATGAGTGACTAAATCACTGCAGAAAGGAGTGAATGAATGAATAATAACTAACCAATGCATAGAAGATGAGTAAATGTGACAACACAGATGAACCTGGAGGACATTCTGCTAGTTGAATAACCAAGATACAGAAAGGCAAATACCACATGATCTCACTTATCTGTGGAACCTAAACAATCAAACTCATAGAATCCAGGAGTAAATTGGTGGTTACCAGGGACTCTCAGGGAAGGGACGCTGGGGAGATGTTGTTCAGGAGAAATAAGTTCAAGAGGTCTACTGGACAACGTGGGAGGTATAGCTAAAAACAATGTATCGTATACTTGCAAACCACGAAGAGAGTAGATTTTAAGTGGTCTCTCTCTCTCTTTTTTTAATTTGAGACTGGGTCTCATTCTGTCACCCAGGCAGTCACAACTCATTGCAGCCTCTACATCCCAGGCTCAATCTGTCCTCCTGCCTTAGCCTCCCAAGTAACTGGGACTACAGGCATATGCCACCATACCCAGCTAATTTTTTTTGTATTTTTTGTAGAGATGGTCCTTGCCATGTTGCTCAGGCTGGTCTTGAATTCCTGGGCTCAAGTGATTCTCACACCTTGGCTTCCCAAAATGCTGAGATTTTAGGCATGAGCCACCACACCCAGCCTAGACCTTAAGTATCCTCACCACAAAAAAATAAGTATGTGAGGTAACATCTATGTTAGCTCAACTGAGCCATTCCACAATGTAGAGATATTTCAAAACATTATGTTTCACATGAAATATATATGATTATATTTCATGTGCAAATTAAAAATACATTAATTTTTTAAAAATGAATAAATGATGACCAAATATATCCTTGAACCAATGCATGAAAGAATAAACGTAGATGAATAAATGTCAGTGAATGGTTTGGTCAATGCATGGAAGAATGAGTGAATAAACAGATAAACAAGGGAGTGAACAAGTGAACAAATCATTGCAGAAAAGTGTGAATGAATGAATGAGTTAGTGAGTTGGCCAGTGATTTAACCACTGCTTAGAAGAATGAATAAATGAATAAGGAAATGAGTAAATCAACACAGGGAAGAATGAGTATAGATGGTCAGTGCATAGAAGAATGAGTGAATGAACAGATGAACAAAGGAGTGAAAGAGTGAACGAATCATTGCAGAAAGACATAAATGAATGAAAGAGTTAGTGAGTTCTTCCATGAACTAACCAATGCATAAAGAGTGAATGAATGAGGCCGGGCGCGGTGGCCCATGCCTGTAATCCCAGCACTTTGGGAGGCCGAGGCGGTCGGATCATGAGGTCAAGAGATAGAGACCATCCTGACCAACATGGTGAAACCCCGTCTCTACTAAAAATACAAAAATTAGCTTGGTGTGGTGGCACAAGCCTGTAGTCCCAGCTACTCGGTAGGCTGAGGCAGGAGAATTGCTTGAACCCAGGATGCGGATGTTGCAGTGAGCCGAGATTATGCCATTGCACTCCAGCCTAGCAACAGACTCCTGTCTCAAAAAAAAAAAAAAAATGAATGAATGAACAGATGAACAAGGAAGTGAACTAGTGATGAAATCATAGCAGATGAACATGAATTAATGAGTTAGTGAGTGGGTAAGTGAATTACCCAATATGTAAATGAATGATCAAAAGTCCCCAACAAGCCTTTCAGCAGCTTCCCCATGATCAAAAGGCCCCAACAAGCCTTTCAGCAGCTTCCCCACAGCCTGACTTCCCAGCTCTTGCTCTGCTTTCCCGTGGGCACAGCCCAGGACTCACCAGATAATGATGCCCACCAGCCTCATAATAGCCTCATTGAGGCTGTCGAAGAAGTCCCTGAGGACTCGGCCCTTGTGTTTCATGCCACCGATAACCAGCCCAAAGGCCACAGAGAAGACCACGAGGCCCAGGGCATTGATGCCGTTGGCAGAGCCAGGCACAGGTACGGTCTCCTCAAAGCTCAGCACCTCCTGCAGGGTGCCCAAGGCCCGAGTGACATTTTCCAGGAGGCTGGTTCCATTCTCCACTGAGAACGGAGGAGGCATGGAGGCACCCAGCTCAGACCCGTTCTCTGTCCTCACGATGGTCCTGGTTACCACCCTTGTGCTGTACTGCGTCTTGAACTGGAACAGAGAGAGATTGGGCCCATACTCAATTCAGTGGACACATCAGAATCACCTGGAGAAATTCCTTGAGCCCACCCACTTCCAGCTCCCACACCCTGGAAGGCCTTATCCAGCAGATCTGAATGAGTGAATGAATGATTTGATCGATGCATGGAAGACTGAGTGAATGCATCAGTAAACCCCTTATAAAAAATTGTATGGAGGTTCCTCAAAAAATTAAAAATAGAAACTACCATAGGACCCAGCAATCCCACTACTGGGTATATATCCAAAGGAAATGAAATCAGTGTCTCAGAGAGATCTCTGCACCCCCATGTTTATTGCAGCACTATTCACAGTAGCCAAGATATGAAATCCACCTCAGTGTCCATCAACAAATGGATGGATACAGAACATGTGGTATACGTATACAATGAAATACTATTCAACCTTGAAAAAGGAAGAGATCCTGTCATTTGTGACAATAGGGTTGAACCTGAAAAACGCTGTGCTATGTGAAATAAGCCAGGCACAGAAAGGCAAATATTGCATGCTCTCACTTATATGTGGAATTTACAAGAGTTGGACTCACAGAAGCAGAAAATGGAATAGTGGTTACCAGGGACTGGGGGCCAGAGACATTGGGGAGATGTTAGTCAAAGGACAAAAAATTTCAGCTAGACAAGAGGAATAACTTCTCTATCATACAACATGGTGACAATGTAGTGTGTATTTGAAAATCACCAAAAGGGTAGATTTCAAGTGTTTTTATCTCAAAAAATGATATGTATATAAGGTCACTGATATGTTAATAAGCTTGAGTCATTCCACAATGCAGACATATTTCAAAACACCATCATAGCTCATAAATAAGTGCATTAAAAATTTTTTTGAAGAATATGACTGAATAGATGAATGAGAGAGTGTACAAGCAATGTGTGGAAGAAGTCGTATAGATCCTGAATTTTTCACAAGTTCCCTGGGCAATGTTTAACCAGAGTCGAGGGCCTCTCCACTCAACCATCTCCGGCCAAAGTTTCTGGAATCTACAGCAGCCTTTGTGCCTCCTCTAGCCCTGTGCTCAGGAAGTCCCCGGCCTAAGTCCTTTTTTTTTCCTTTTTTTGAGATGGGGTCTTGCTCTTTCACCCAGGTTGGAGTGCGGTGGTGTGATCACAGCTCACTGGAGCCTTGATCTCCTGGGTCCAAGCAGTCCTCCCACCTGAGTCTCCAAAAGAATGAGATGGGCATGCCCAGCTAATTTTTTGCTATTTGTAAAGACAGAGGGTCTCACTCTGTTGCCCAGGCTGGTCTTGAACTTTTGGCCTCAAGTGACCCTCCCGCCTTGGCCTCCCTAAGTGCTGGGATTATAAGCCTGAGCCATCATGCCTGGACCTAAGACCTTCTCCTTATCCCTCCTAGATCACCATGGAAAATACATTATTTCTCCTAGACTCCTCAAGAACCCCTGCCCATTGCTCTGTCAGGCCCTTCCTCCCATCTCTTGCCCTTGGACCATGCCCTCAGCCCCAGGCTCCCGCCACCCTCCGAATCTCCTTGATCAAACTGTGTACTTCCCCCTGACCTGTTTGAAGCAGGCCTCCACAAGGTTTGGTGGAAACATATTTCTGCAGAAAAACATCAGAAGGAAAGTGGTTAGACCGTGGAAGGGCGTCTAGGGTGATAACAGTAATACTAACACCAAGAATGGTAATGATGGCAGCCAACATATGAATGCTTCCTCTAGACTGGACACTGAGCAAGTATCATCTGATTTAAACACTAAATAACCCTAGACATGAGTGCTATTTGATGTCCCCATTTTACACAGAAAGAAACCAAAGCCTAGAGAATTCATGTAAGCTACCCAGAGCCACAGAGCTGCTAAGAGGTGCAGACAGACCTCAAATCCAGGTCTGAGTACTTGGCAGAGGCCTACATCACCTCAAGAGTTTAATTCAAACACAGGTCTGTCAGTGATGCCTCAAAAAAACACAGAAAACTCCTAAACTCTTGTAACTTTAGGTTTCCCCTGGGTCAATGATTAAGGTAGTACCATGGCTATCCTTGATTCTGGCTGGCAAAAATCTGACTGTTGTAATTAAAACAGGTGGTATGAGATACCATCTTACCCCAGCTAGACCGGCCATTATTAACAACTCAAAAAACTGCAGATGTTGGCATGGATGTGGGGAAAGGGGAACATTTATACACTCTGGTGGGAATGTTAATTAGTACAACCTCTATGGAAAACAGTATGGAGATTTCTTAAAGAGCTAAAAGTAGATGAACCATTCCACCCAGTGATCCCACTAGTGGGTATCTACTCAAAGGAAAAGAAGTCACCCTATCAAAAAGACACCTGCACACACGTTTATCACAATATAATTCACAGTGGCAAAGAAATGGAATCAACCTAAGAGTACATTCACTGATGTGTGTATAAAGAACACATGACATATGTGTTTTAATGCTCTCCCTCCCCTTGCCCCCCACTGCCCGACAGTCCCGGTGTGTGATGTTCCCCTCCCTGTGTCTGTGTCTTCTCATTGTTCACTTAGGACACATGAATACTACTCAGCCATGAAAAAGAATGAAATAGGCCAGGTGCAGTGGCTTAGGCCTGTAATCCCAGCACTCTGGGAGGCTGAGGTGGGTGGATCACTTGAGGCCACGAGTTTGATAGGAAGTCTCCACCCCAAAGAGGATGTGGGTCATATGTTTTGTGCAACTTTGTTCAGTATGCATGCATCAGAACCCCCTCCATGAATATGCGTAGCTCCTCCTGTAACCTATTGAATATGGATGTTTAGCCAACACATTCAGCATGAAGCTCCTCCTCCAATCCCTCCTCCTTAGAAGGGCCTGCCTCTGATCTTGACCAGACGCATTCTTCCCAGACTGTGGGATGGCCACTTTGCAGGCTATAACCCTTTACAATAAACAAAGCCTCCTTTTCCAAATGTGCTTATTGTGTTTTTTTGGGTTGGCACACCTGATCAGGTCCATGAAGGCATCGGCTGTGGGGATGGTCTCGATCCGGCCCTCCCGGTGCAGCCCCTCCTTGGAGCCCTTCCCTGGATGGATGATGGTGACCATGAGGATTCCAATGAAGACCGCGATGATGGTGGTCACCATGTAGTACACAGCTGCCCGCATCCCCATCCGCCCCGTGGCCTTGTTGTCCAGGGACGCCATACCTGCAGGACAGATGATGCGGCGCCCACAGCTCCATGCATACCCAACACCAGGTCTCCTGGCTATCCATTCCACCCATCTCACCAGCTCAACAGCCATTCCACCAAGCATCCCTTTTCTTACAGCCCACCCCAGAACCCACCCATTACCCATTACCCACACCACTATCTTCCTACTGCTATTCTATTTTCCAAATACACGCCCTCACACTCCACCCCAATTCTTACCCAAGCAGCACTCCACTACCCTGCTACCTTCCCTCCATTCCAAGCCAACCTTTTCCACCCTTTCACCCCATCCTCAATGGACTCTTGTTTTGCACCATAACCTAACTTTCTTTCTTTTTTGAGACAGAGTCTCCTTCTATCACCCAGGCTGGAGTGCAGTGGTGCGATCTTGGCTCACCGCAACCTCTGTCTCCAGGTTCAAGCAATTCTCCTGCCTCAGCCTCCTAAATAGCTGGGATTACATGTGCCTGCTGCCATGCCGGGCTAATTCGTGTGTTTTTAGTAGAGATGGGGTTTCACCATGTTGGCAAGGCTGGTCTGGAACTCCTGACCTCAGGTGATCCGCCCGCCTCAGCCTCCCACAGTACTAGGATTACAGGCGTGAGCCACCACACCCAGCCCATAACCTAATTTTCATTCCACTTGCCATCCCACTATTCATCCCAAAATCACACCTTCCTCCAACCCACCTCACTGCACGCTGTTTGTATCACATGTTCTTGCTGTTTCACTCCTACACCCTTTCCTAAGCCAATATGCTGATCCTTCAGCCCCAAGAGCACTGGCTACAAATAGCTCAGGCTGTCCCCTTCTGCTGAGAATTGCCCTCAGCAAAACAGGAGCTATCTTGTCCACAAAAACCCCAGAAGAGACCTACGGCCAGTGAATGACTCTGCAGGGATTTGCACCGGCCAGCTCTTTTGACTCAGGTGGCAGCAGAGCTGGGGAGGGGTTCAATTCTGTGGTTCTGCTCAAACTCCAGAGCTCCCCATGGATCAGGCTGAGAGGCCAGCCTTCTTCTGTAACCCACATCTTTGCTTCACTGGTTTCCCAGTCCTGTCCCACTTTCCTCACTTCCTTATGAGTTTCTCTTGAGAGCTATCCCACAATAAATCACCACCTGTGCAGATATCCCCATCTCAGTCAGGCTCTGTTTCCAGGAAACCCAACCTAAGAAACCATTTCTTCATGTATTTTTCTTCTTCCCCATCCCCAAATCTGGTGATTGGCAAGATGCTATTCATGCCAAATCCGGCCCTCTGCCTGCTTTTGTAAATAAAGTTTTATTGGAACACAACCATGCCCATTTGTTCACGTGTTGTCTATGACTGCTTTTGTGCTACAATGGCAGAATTGAGTACAACTGACCCTTCAACAACATGGGTTTCAACTGTTCGAGTACACTTATGCATGATTTTCTTCTGCCTCTGCCATCCCTGAGACAGCAAGACTGTCTCTTCTTCCTCCTCAGCCTACTCAGCATGAAGAAAATGGGGATGAAGATCTTCATGATGATTCACTTCCACTCAATTAATAGTAAATAAAATTTCTGTCCCCCCGCAATTTTTTTTTTTTTTTTTTTTTTTTTTTGAGACAGAGTCTCACTCTGTCTCCAGGCTGGAGTACAGTGGTGCGATCTTGGCTCACTGCAATCTCCACCTCCAGGTGTTCAAGTGATTCCTCTGTCTCAGCCTCTTGAGTAGCTGGGACTACAGGTGCACACCACCATGCCTGGCTAATTTTTTGTATTTTAGTAGAGACGGGGTTTCACAATGTTGGCCAGGATGATCTCAATCTCTTGACCTTACGATCTGCCCGCCTCAGCCTCCTAAAGTGCTGGAATTACAGGTGTGAGTCCCTGCACCCGGCCCCCCTTATCATTTTTTAATAGACAGGATCTCACCCTTTTGCCCAAGGTGGAGTGCAGTGTTGCCATCACAGCTCACTGCAGCCTCGAACTCCTGGGTTCAAGTGATCCTCCGGCCTCAGCCTCTTCAGTAGCTAGGACTATAGGCATGTGTCACCACATCCTGCTGATTTTTTTTTTTTTGTGGAGATGGAGTCTCACTGTGTTGCCCAGGCTGGTCTGGAACTCGTGGACTGAAGCAATCCTCCCACCAGAGGCATAAGCCACCTCACCTGGCCTCATTTTCTTAATAACATCATATTCTCTAGCTTACTGTATTTTAAGAATATAGTATATAATGCATGCAGCATGTAAAATACGAGTCAGTCTGCTGTTTATGGTCAATAGTAGGCTATGAGTATAGTAGTTAAGCTTTTGGGGAGTCAAAAGTTTTATGTGGATTTTTGACTGTGTGGGGTTGGCATCCCTAACACCCAAATTGTTCAAGGGTCAACTCTAGTTGCAAAAAAACCATATGGCCCTTGAAGTTGAAAATGTTTACTATCCAGCCCTCTAGAACAAAAGTTTGTGGACCCCTGCATAAGTCAACTATACTCCCACTTCCATTCCACCTTCTGCCCACTAAGCTGTTACCTCATCTCACACACCTTCCACACCTTAATCTACATCCTACTCTCTGCACATCCGCACCATAGCCCAGCCACCTACCTAGATGCCCCTCCAATACTTTCTCTCACCTCTGGGTGATACTGAGCCCCTTGCAGGCTGGCATTTTACCTCCAAGGAAAAGTACAGGAAGCCTACTGAGATAAGTGGTGTGGGTCATATGGGGTCTGGAACCTGGGACTGATCAGGACCTGGGCTTTGTTTTGCCAAGGACCCTGGACCAGACAGCTTCCATGTTTGAGGTGCAGCATGAAGGACATGGTCCCATGCTCAGGGTAGCCTTGGCTCTGGGTTCAAGCTGAGGCTCTGGATGGGTCTGGGAGGCCAACACTGGCCTGGGCTCTCTCACCTGTGACCAGGCTGGAGACAATGAGAGGCAACACCAGCATCTGCAGCATCCTCATGAGAAGCTCTCCAGGAAAAGAGAAATACTTGATCTGGCGGTAGGTGAGCTGATAGGGGCGCAGGGCAAAGGCGAGGCTGACCCCTAGGGGCAAATGAAAAGGTCTATGGAGCGAAGTCTGGATCACTCAGCCCCAGACATGGTCCATCCATCCCAAGAAGGGTAGGGTAAGGGGAGGGGTGAGAGAGATAAATACCCTATAAGTGTGTGTATTTGTGTGTGCACTGATGTGTGCATACCTTGTAGAAATGTATACATTTATGGGGAGCCATATTGATATTGTGTAAATACATGTCCATGTCTGTGTAAATATAAATGCATAAATGTGTAAGTGTGTATATATCCAGGATATGTGACAGTAGCCGTTCTTGTGAACATGTATAGGTGTCTGTTCACATGGCATATACACATGAATATGCACGTGCATTTTCCTGGACATCTATAGGTGTGATGTGTGTATATGTTACTATTTTCAAACATGGGAGTGTATGTGTTTTAAGCTCATAAGTGTGTGCACATGTGCTCAGGAGAATGCATGTGGACATGTGAATGTGTTTATAAGTTCCAATATACATGAGCAAGTGTGCATGTAAGTTTCTGTGTTTGCACCTGTAGGTTCTACGCGTGCATAGTAAAGTGTGTTTGTACAGTGTATATGTATATATGTGTGTGTATACACACGGATATGCATGTAACTGTGTGCACACATAGCTGTGTTTGCACATGTGTGTATCCATCTGTATGTTCTGTCTTTATGTGGTGTTGAGGGTGGCTGGTGGGACTGAGACGTGTGTGCAGGTGAGAATGAGGGGGTGGGACAAAGAGATGTGTAAGGGCCAGGAATTTCCCTGAAGTCCCCGCCCTCCAGGAGGCAGAGCTCACCGATGACCACGGCGCTGACCGTCAGCAGGATGAAGGCGTTTCGGCGCAGGAAGCGCAGCACGTGCTCACGGGTCATGGTCTGCAGGCGCAGGCGCGTGCGCAGTGCTCTCTGCTGCAGGCTTTCCTGCAGCCGCTGCAGCCAACCCACCCGACCCAGCCGCTGGCCGCTCTCCCGCAGGAACAGGCTGTTGCCATGGCTGCTCATGGTCTATCTGCGGGAAACAGAGAAGCCTGGGGCTGGTGAGGGCCAGGACAGAAGGTAGGCGTGGGCAGATGGGGAGGGCTGGGAAGGGTGATGGGCGCTTTCTGAGGACTCTCAGAAGGCGGGGGTAGCTGGGTGTGTTGGCTCACGCCTGTAATTCCAGCACTTTGGGAGGTGGAGGCAGGAGGATTACTTGAGCCCAGGAGTTCAAGACTGGCCTGGGTAACATAATGAGACCCTGTTTCTAAATATTTAAAAATAGCTGGGGGTGGTAGTCCCAGTTCTTTGGGAGGTTGAGGCAGGAGGATCACTTGAACCCAAGAGTTCAAGATTACAGTGAGCTATGATCTTCCTAGCCTGGGCAAGATAATGAGACCTCCACCCCTCTAAAAAATCACAAAGGCCAGGCACAGTGGCCCACACTTGTAATCCCAACACTTTGTAAGGCCAAGGCAAGAGGATTGCTTGAGCCCAGAAGTTTGAGGCTGCAGTGAGCTATGATTGCACCATTACACTCCAGCCTGGATGACAGAGCACAGCTCTGTCTCTAGGAACAACACATGAATAAAAATAAAATTTTTAAAAAGAAGGTGGGAGGGAGAAGGTCAGTCTGTTGGGATGTGCCCGTCCTAGGACACCTGAGAGACTGCCTGGGGTTCCAAGGTCAGGTCTTGGCAGAAAAAGATTAAGTCTCCAGAATCATTCCTGGGAATGGCAGGGAAGAGGAGAAAACCACAAAATAATGGATGTTTTTGACATTCCCTGACTCCAGCCCACTCTTATTTCACTGATTTCATCACGAGCCTCTGGGGGCTGCCCCAGCTGCTCAAAGGAAACTAACAAGCGTTTGTTAAGTGCCAACTGCATACAGAGCTGTAGACAAGGCACCTGGAGGCTAGTTACCCAAATTAAGACACTTTCATGTCCGGCATGGAGGCTTTCCACAAGGACACAATCAGCAGGTGCCTGGCAAACCACAGGTGCCCAGTAAATGCAGCTATTCTGCCGGAATGCCCAGGTGAGCAACATGGAGGCAGGGAGTCCCTTGGGAAAGAAATGATAATGATTCTCGCGGCCGCAGTGTGATGTTCATGAGCCCCTCTGGGGTAGCAGGCACTGTACCGATGTTTCCCAGACTGCAGATTGTTGTGCTTTCTCTTTATCTTTGGCCATATCCATGTGTCCTTCTTCACTTATCTAAAAACCTGTACCAAACCAGGCACAGTAGCTCAGGCCTGTAATCCCAGCACTTTCGGAGGCTGAGGCAGGCAGATCACCCGAGGTCAGGAGTTCGAGACCAGCCTGGCCAACATGATGAAACCCCATCTCTACTAAAAATACAAAAATTAGCTGGGTGTGGTGGCGGGTGCCTGTAGTCCCAGCTACCCCAGAAGCTGAGGCAGGAGAGTCACTTGAACCTGGGAGGTGGAGGTTGCAGTGAGCCAAGATTGCACCACTGTACCCCAGCCTGGGTGACAGAGCCAGACTTTGTCAGAAAGAAAGAGAGAGAGAGAGAGAGAGAGAGAGAGAGAGAAAGAAAGAAAGACATTTCTGTGGGTCCCTAAAAGCACTGTGTGCTATAGATGCTATACCTCCTAACCTACACTGTTGTCATAACCAAGAAAGGACAGTGCCTTTGTTCCAGGGATACTGAGAACTCTGTTCTTCCTTCTTGACCCACTCTCAGGCTCCCTCTCCCACTGGTTCCCTTTCGATCTGTCCAGGGGAAAGGACAACAGTATGGCGATTTCTCAAATAACTAAAAATAGAACTACCATCCATCCAGAAATCTCCCTACTGAGTCTCCACCCCAAGGAAAACAAATCATTGTATCAAAAGGATATCTGCACTGATATGTTTCATCATAGCATCATCTGCAACGGCCTGGATGTGGAATCAACCTAAGTGTCCAGGAATGGATGATTAAGGAAAATGTGATGTAGATAAGTATATTACATTATAGATAAATCAATCTGTATCACATTTATATCAACATCACATTTTCTTGCTGCATTGTTGCTTATATTATTGTATCTACGTTTCGTGATGTATATAATGAAATACTAATCAGTCATAATAAAGAATGAAATGTACCACCCATGCAACATGCATGAAACTGGAGGCCAGCGAGATAATTCAGAAGCAAAGTTTAATACCACAAGTTTACTTATAAATGGGAGCTAAATGATCTGTACACAAGGATACAGAGTGGAATAACAGACACTGAAGACTGGAAAGAAAGGGTGGGAGGGTGAGACGGGGCTGGGGAGGAAAAATTACTCAATAGGTACAGTGCACACAATTAGAGTGATGTTTATAGTAAAAGCCCAGACATCGCCGCCATGTGACCTATACATGTATCAAAACTACCCTTGTACCCTCTACATGTATACATGTATACAACATTCTTTTTTTTTGAGGCTGGAGTGCACCGGCACAATCTCGACTCACTGCAACCTCCACCTCCCAGGTTCAAGCGATTCTCCTGCCTCAGCCTCCCAAATAACTGGGATTACAGGCGCCCACCACCACACCTGGCTAATTTTTGTATTTTTAGTAGAGTCGGGGTTTCATCACATTGACCAGGCTGGTCTCAAACTCCTGACTTCCGGTGCTCTGCCTGCCTCGGCCTCCCAAAGTGCTGGGATTGCAGGCATGAGCCACTGTGCCTGGCCACAAAATTCTTTTAAAGACAGTAGGAGAATGGAGGGCGGGAAGAGATGGAGATGGAGTGTTTATTCTTCTACCTCCCAGCTCCCTGTGCCAGGCCACTATTTGGCTGATGTGTTCCTCTACCTAAGGCCACTGCTCCCATAGGGCAGTCTTGTGGCATAACCTCTAATCTCCTTGGGTCCTCTTCTCTGCTCATATCTTCATGAATAGTCTGATCATAAATCCTTTACTTCTCCCTTTGGAATCTGCCATCTGTTCCCCTAGCAATACACCAGATTCATCTGACTCAGAAAGAAAACCCCTCTAAATCAAAGGAAGACACTAAATATTGTATCCTTTACTGGACTCTGTACCTGTTTGGTTTGCCTGGGAGTGTCACACCTATAAAGAGAATTTGTTCACCTCTCCCATCTACTTCCTTTTTTTCTGAGACAGTTTCACTCGTTCCCTAGGTTGGACTGCAGTGGCGCAATCTCAGCCCACTATAACCTCCGCCTCCTGGGTTCAAGCAATTCTCCTGCTTTAGCCTCCTGAGTAGCTCAGATTATAGGCACCTGCCACCGCACCCGGCTAATTTTTTTTTTTTTTTTTTGCATTTTTAGTAGAGACAGGGTTTCATCATGTTGGCCAGGCTGGTCTCAAACTCCTGACCTCAGGTGATCCACCCCTCTCAGCCTCCCAAAGTTCTGGGATTACAGTCATGAGCCACAGCACCCTGCCATCCCCACCCCTCCGCCCATCTACTTTCTAAGGGATCAAGGCTCCCTGATATCTTTTCTCACCTCAACAGTATCTGAATTCAACCAGGTCGGGCTGGGAGTTTCTTGGAGGTCTCAGTTTTACCAGTATGTAGGTGCCTGGGCCTTTTTTTTTTTTCCTGCCACTGGCTTTTCTGGGATCTTTCTTGCCCTCCTCCACTCCTCACCATATCCAAAGGATGGGACATCCGCCCTGGTTTTCCAGAGCTATGTCCTCTAGATTGAATCCAAATTCCCAATGCCAAGCCCCATTTAGGATCCTGCTCCAAATGGATCCGTCTTCTGAAACCACAATGCTGCTTCTCACATTGCTGTGGGAAAAAACCCACAGAGAGTGAACCACAAGACTACAGAGGGAATGTACAATCCCTCCCTCTCCTCTGGGATATTATGTTTCCAGGCACTAAGCCATAGCAGGAGGTTGCCTGTGGATCCCAAGAGAGATCATTCACCTAAGATCTGAACAGTCAGGAAAACTCCAGAGCCTAGAGTTTTGTCTGGTTCCTTTCTCTTCCTTACAAGACATAGCACAGTATTGACAAACCTAACCTTTGGTCTGCTAGCCAAATTCAGCCCACTGCTTGTTTCTGTAAATAAAGTTTTATTGGCACACAGCTACACTCATTCATTGTCTACAGCTGCTTTCAAGCTACAATGCCTGAGTTGAGTTGTTGGAACAGAGACTACCAGCCACAAAGCTGAGACTATCTCCTCTTGGGCCATTTGCTGAAAGAAATTGCTGAGCCCTGGAGAAGAGCAGACCATACTTAGCATCTGTGGGCCACAGTGGCTTATGCCTGCAATCCCAGCACTTTGGGAGGTGAAGGCTGGAGGACTGCTTGAGCCCAGGAGTTCATGACAAGCCTGGGTGATGTAACCAGACCCCATCTCTTTTTAAAAAAATTAAAATTAGCCAGGCATGGTGGCCTGTGCCTGTAGTCCTAGCTACTCAGGAAGCTACAGCAGGAGGCTCACTTGAACCCAGGAGGCTGCAATGAGCTATGATCACGCCACTGCACTCCAGCTTGGGTGACAGCATAAAACCATGACAAAAAAAAAAAGAAAGAAAAAGAAAAGAGAAGCACCTGAAGACCACAAAATAGATGTCAACTGTGGTTGATAAAAAGCAGAAACCTGGCCGGGCGCGGTGGCTCAAGCCTGTAATCCCAGCACTTTGGGAGGCCAAGGCAGGTGGATCACAAGGTCAAGAGATCGAGACCATCCTGGTCAACATGGTGAAACCCCGTCTTTACTAAAAATACAAAAAATTAGCTGGGCATGGTGGTGCGCACCTGTAATCCCAGCTACTCAGGAGGCTGAGGCAGGAGAATTGCCTGAACCCAGGAGGCGGAGGTTGTGGTGAGCCGAGATCACGCCATTGCACTCCAGCCTGGGTAACAAGAACGAAACTCTGTCTCAAAAAAAAGAAAAAGAAAAAAAAGCAGAAACCTAACTCACACAAAACTACAAGTACAGTAAAATGCTACAGTGTCAGGATGACTTACTATCTATTTTTCTCAGTGCTGTCTGCATCACTTATGAGTATATACCAGTGTGATTGTCAATTAATAGTAACATTAATTTTCAAAACTGTTTGACTCAAAATGTGATCTTGATCTCCACTCGGGCCTCTCTGGGTCTCTCTTCTCCCTACCCTGGGCTCTCTCTTTTCTAGGCTTTCCTGGGTCTAGGTTTTCTTCTGGACCTACCTCTTGGGTTTCCTGCTCAGAAAATGTCCCTTTTAGTGTCCCCAGTTTCTACAGGGTGAGGGGTGAGAGTAGGTCTTTCCCACTTGGGTCTCTCAACCTCCAGACGCTTACATGTGATGAGATGTGTCAGCTGCCCCTTGGAGCCTCTTACATCTCTAAAACTAAAGCAAGCTACAGTGAGCAAAATGAAAATGCTTTCTTTTCTTTTTTTTTTCCCCTGGGCTCCTTAATTTTTTTTTTTTTTGAAAACGCTTTCTATACATTTTTTTTTCACAATTGCATGCTAGCATTGAGTGAGGGGAGTGAGGGAGGGGAGGGAGAGACAGGATGGAAACCATGTACACATCACACACACTCAGACACACACAGGCACACATAACCTCGAAAACCTCTTGCATGCAAATGACACATTCACAACCCCAGATAGACACAGTCACAAACTCTTCAGACATACAACCACACACATACACACACACACACACACACACACATGAATACCTTCAGAAATGCAGCTCCATGCATGCAGTCCTACAATCCCTACACACACACTTACCACATTCATGTGCACCCTCAGGCACACAACCACACACGCCTTCAGAAATGCAATTCTGCACATGCACACTCACACACTCGCCACATTCAGGTACACCCTCAGGCACACAGTCACATACCTTTGGAAATGCAATTCCAGGCAGGCAGTCATACAGTTCTGCACGCGCACACACATTCATGTACATGCTCAGACACACAACCACATACACCTTGGCTCTGCACAACCACCCTTCATGAACTAAATACCACAGAGGCAGGTACTGTGGCCTGTGCCTGTAGTCCTAGCTACTCAGGAATTGTAGGAGACAATCATACAATTCCTACACACACACACACACACACACACACACACACTCTTTAAAACACAAAACTTCAGACTTTCAAAATCATCCCCACATTTAAGCATTCAGCTCCACGCACCTGTTCAGGAAGGCGACCTCAGTCTCTCTCTGTCTCTCTCTCTCTCTCTCTCACACACACACACACACACACACACACACACACACACAAATGCCCAGACCCCCTGCAGCCTCAGCCACATCAGATATGTGTGGAACTGGTGAAATAAGCCCTCTGATGGGGAAGGCAACCGAGCCCTGTAAATGCACTGAGGCATCAGGCTCGTGCTCGGTGCTGGAAGCATGAGGGTGAGCGGAGGCCACGGGCTGGGAGGTGGGGTGACGGGCAGGGAGACCCGGGGATAACTAAGGTGATAGGAAACAAATCGGAATGACCAGGAGAGAAGCGGTGGCAGGGAGCGCCTCCCACGCCTGCCCCCAGAGTGAGCCCGGCGCGCCTCGCATCCCACCTGCCAGCCACCCCTGCGCCCCAGCCGAGCCGCGGAGCCCCCACTCACCGATGTCCTGAGCGGCGGGGGCAGCCTGCCCGCGCCTCGGCCTGCACGATGCGCCCGGAAGCAGGAGCCGGAGCCCGGCGAAGCGCCCGGCCGGGGCCGCGGGGACCCGCCAGGGACTGTGCAGCGCCGGCGCAGGGACCCAACGGTGGAGGCACGGGCGCGGAGCCGGGACGCGCTGTGCTGCCGGCGGGATCCAGGCCGGCCCTGCGCTCACGTGGGTGTGGGGGCGCCGGGCGGCCGGGGGAGGGGGCGGGATCCCCTCCGCGATGCCCCCCGCCTCCCCCGCGCCCAGTCCAGGCTCGGCAGCCGCACGGGATAAGGGGGACCGCGTGTTTGGGAAGGGCGGGGGTTGGGGTGGTGGGCGGGCGTGAGTGGCATCTCCAGCATCCAGCCCCCGCCCCCTGCTCGGAGCCGCGCCTTCGCGCCCTCCCCACCCCCAGCTGACCGCCTCCGGAGCCCTCTGAGGCCCCAGTATCCCGGGAAGAGCGCGGGGACCAGGCCCTGGCACCGCGGGACCCGCGCCAGCAGCCTCCGCGGAGGCCTGGGGAAGGCGCGGCTCTAGTGTCCCAGTGGCCACAGCCAGGTCGAGGGCTCCGCCGCCTCCTTCTGCTCCCTGCTGGGGCACGGTCCGGCGGTGGCGGTGGCCACTTGGCCGCTGTGTGCCCTTGGGCCAACCCCTCTCCCTCTCTGATCCTGGCCTCAGCTAAACAAGGGAGATGACTTGGCCGACCCTACAGAAAATCAAAGCTGAGAAAATTAAAGCGCGTGAGGCTGGAAATGCTCCGTGCCAGCGCGAAGCACTGGGCAAATGGGAAATGGATAATGCTGTTCCTATTGTAATTATTATTCTTTGCTGTCTTTAGAGCACAGCAGGCAAGCTGCACTTGGCTTTTCTTCTCGAAAAGCAATGACTTGGTTGCTTCCCACATCTTCCACCTCTCCTGAGAACTAATGCCGTCTAAAGATCTAAGCATAGTCTATCGTGTGAATAAAAACTCAGTGCAGGCCAGGTGCGATGGCTCACACCTGTGATTCCAGCACTTTGGGAGGCCGAGGTGGGCGGATCATTTGAGATCAGGAGTTCAAGACCAGCCTGGCCAACATGGTGAAACACTGTCTCTACAAAAATTAGCGGGGCATGGTGGGGTGCCTGTAATTCCAGCTACTTGGGAGGCCGAGGCAGGAGAATCGCTTGAACCCGGGAGGCGGAAGTTACAGAGAGTCGAGATCGCACCACTGCACTCCAGCCTGGGCTAGAGAGCGAGACTCCATCAAAAACAAGCAAACAAAAAACCCTCAGTGCAGTTCAATGTTTTTTATTATTGTTGCTGATAATGATTGAGTTGGTGGCAACCTCCTGAAAGCTCTTTTATTAATAGTGATATTTAATCTACACATTCCTACGAAGTAAGTATCACTTCCTCTATTTTCAGAGAGGGCACAGGTGCTCAGAAAGGTTCAATAGCTTGTCCAAGGTCACACAGCCAGGAAACAGGTGCCCCAATTCTAGTTCTTTGCATGCATCGCCCTGGCTCTGCTTCTTTGCAACAGCTCCTAGATAGGTGATTCTCAAACTTAACTGTATTTAAAAATCACCGGGAGAGCTTTTAAAAACTCTGAAGCCAGCCTGACATGGTGGCTTGTGCCTGTAATCCCAGCACATTGGGAGGCCAGGGAGAGAGGATCACTCAAGCCCAGGAGTTCAAAATCAGCCTGAGCAACGTAGCAGGACTCTATTTAAAAAAAATAAAAAATAAAAAAAATAGCTGGGCACACACCTATAGTCCCAGTACTCAGGAGGCTGAGGCAGGAGGGTCACTTGAGCTAGGAGGTTACAGTGAGCTGATTGTGCCACTGCTCTCCAGCCTGGACCACAGAGCAAGACCCTGTCTAAAAAAGAAAGAAAAGAAATCTGATACCCAAGCCACACTGTAGACCAAGGGCATCAGCATCCCTGGAAGTGGGACTCAGGCATCAGCATATTTGAATGCTCCCAATGTATGGCCAAGGCTGAATCCCTGTCTTTGACATCAGGTTCCCCCAGACCACATTGGGAAGCCCTCCCTGCAGCCTTCTCACTCCTGCTTCAGTCGCTCGCTGTGCTTGGTCGATTCTGCATCCTTCTTGAACCTAGAGCTGCTCCTGAACTCCTGTCTCTTACAGTCATTCACTCCACAAATACTTCCTGTACACCCGGCTGTGCCAGAGGCTAGACATTCAGCAGCGAAGACAACAGGACCCTTGGTCTGTCACCCAAAATAGTAAATAAAATAGTAATAGTTTCCCGGCGACTGGGTCTTGCAAACCCTTTACACCCATAACGGTCAGGGAGGATCCCAAAGAAACCCTCGCTCAAGTCTAAGCATGAGGAAAATGTCAGATAAACTTCAATAGAGAGGAATCCTATAATCTACCTGCATAGTCCTCTTCAAAACAGTCATTAAAAATTAAGGAACGTTCGGAGCAGGTTTTGGTGGCAGGTGCCTGTAGTCCCAGATACTCAGGAGGCTGAGGCAGGAGGACCTCTTGAGCCCAGGAGGTTGAGGCTGCACTGAACTATGATTGTGCCACTGCACTCCAGCCTGGGCAACAGAGCAAGACCCTGTCTCTAAAGAAGTAAAATAACATAAGAAAATGAGAAAATAAGGAGTGTCTCAGAAACTGTGAGAGACAAGAGGGTCTAAGAAGATATGACAACCAGATGTAATGTGAGATCTTAGAACAAAAAGGATATAAGGAAAAAAATGAGGAAATCTGAATAGAGTATGGGCTTTTGTTAATAATAATATATCCATATTGGCTGGGCATGGTGGCACAACACCTGTATTCCCGGCCCTTTGGAGGCCAAGGTGGGCGCATCACTAGAGATCAGGAGTTCAAGATCAGGCTGGCCAACATGGTAAAAGCCCGTCTCCACTAAAAATACGAAATTAGCCCAGGCATGGAGGCAGGTGCCTGTAATCCCAGCTACCCAGGAGGCTGAGGCAAGAAAATCACATGAACCTTGGAGGCAGAGGTTGCAGTGAGCCAAGATTGTGCCACTGCACTCCAGCCTGGGCAACAGAGTGAGACTCTGTCTCAAACAAAACAAAACAAAACAAAACAAAACTATCCATATCAATAACATTTTGTTAATAATGTATCAATATAATAATGTATCAATATTACAATATGGTAATTATATAAATGTGCCATACTAATGTAAGATATTAATAATAAGTGAAATTAAGTCAAGGGAGTATATGGGAACTGTCTGTATTATCCTTGCATTTTTTATGTAAATCTAAAACTGTTCTCAGAGTCTGTGACTAAAAATGCAAAACTTAGCCAGGTGTGGTGGTGCACGCCTGTAATACCAGCTACTCAGGAGGCTGAGACACAAGAATTGCCTAAACCCGAGAAGAGGACGTTGCAGTGAGCCAAGGTATCGCCACTACACTCCAACCTGGGTGACAGAGACTGTATCAAAAAAAAAGTTAATTGTACATTACACAAGTTTCACTTCAATAAAACAAAAGGAAAGGAGTGCCAAAAAACCTCAGTATTAAAGAGAAATAATGTTTCAATGCAACATTTTTAGAAATCAAAATGAATGCAAAAAATCCACAATGAACAAAGTAGATCAACATGTTAAATAAAGACAGGACCAAAGTTCTTCGCTTTTCCTTCTGCTTTTTATTTTATTTTATTTTTGAGACAGAGTCTTGCTCTGTCCCCCAGGCTGGAGTGCAGTGGCGCAATCTAAGCTCACTGCAACCTCCACCTCCCAGGTTCAAGCGATTCTCCTGCCTCAGCATCTTGAGTAGCTGGGATTACAGGTGCCCACCTCCATGTCTGGCTAATTTTTGCATTTTTAGTAGAGACGGAGTTTCACCATGTCGGTCAGGCGGGTCTCGAACTCCTGACCTCAAGTGATCCACTAGTCTGGGCCTCCCAAAGTGCTGGGATTACAGGCGTGAGCCACTGCTCCTGGTCCCTTCTGGTTTTTAGGCTCCTGTATGGCTCAGTTCAACACTCTTACTGATTCTATCTTGAACATTCTGCTATTTTGTTCAACTATGGAGTTTTTTGCATTAATTTTGTGAGGTTTTTAAAAATTATTAACGTTGGAATATTATTTAGCTTAGTCACTGAGTTTTTTGGTGCTACCTTATATTTTGCATGCAGGACCAGTGTCTCAGCCTCATCATGGTGTCATGGGTCTGCTGCTCTCTCAGCAGTAAAGGCTGCCAGCTCTCTTTTACAGATGTAGAAGGGGCTCAAAGAGGTTAAGCAGCAGGCCTCAGAAGAACAGGGTTAGGGCTGGGCATAGTGGCTCACGCATGTAATCCCAGCACTTTGGGAGGCTGAGGCAGTCAGACCACCTGAGGTCAGGAGTTCAAGACCAGCCTGGCCAACATGGCGAAACCCCATCTCTACTAAAAATACAAAAATTAGCCAGGCATGGTGGTACACACCTGTAAACCCAGGTGCTTGGGAGACTGAGGCAGGAGAATCACTTGAACTCAGACGGAGGTGGAGGTGACAGTGACCTGAGATTGTGCCACTGTACTCCAGCCTCAGCTACAGAGCAAAACTCTGTCTCAAAAAAAAAAAAAAAAAAAAAAAAAATGAGTGGGGTCAGATTCAAGCCCACATTTGTCTTTCTAAAGCCACCCCAGGTCCACTCTGACTGGAGGTTCTAACTCTGGCCCTAGCATTAGGAGGGCAGGCAGTGCAGACAGAGCATCCCCAGGCTGCCCCAGACCACTGCCCAGGCTGCAGGGTGGAACTTGAACACGAGCTGAGCCAAGAAGAGCCTGAGACCGAGGAATCGAGGCTAATTCCTCTGTGGGAAACGCTCCCTATTAATTAATTAGGGCAGAGCTAGCCGGAGGCATCCCCGCATCCCCCAGAGTCATTAAGGGAGAGGGGGTCTCATTATCTGCTAACAGCTTCCCCACCGTTCCAGGGCCACAGAGGGAGCAGGGGGAGGTAGGAGGAGGATCAGGTCTCCCCCTCCTGATCCCCCCTCTTCGTTACCAGAGTGGCCTGATATGCAAGTGAAGTGTCTAAAAGCAGAATTTCAGGGGCAATCAAAAGGGGAAGTCAGAAACGAGGGATTCAGGATACCTCCTCCCAAATTCAGTCTGCATTTATATTTATATAAAATATCCAGCACAGGTAAATCCATAAAGACAGACACCCAATTAGTGGTTGCCCAGGGCTGGAGTCGGGGGCGATGGAGAGTGACTGCTGATGGGCACAGGGTTTCCTTCTGTGGAGATGAAAACTGTACTCAAACTTGATCGGGATGATGGCAGCACACCAGGGCGAATGTACTAAATGTCACTGAACCATCAACTTTCAGATGGTCAATCTTATCTTATGTGTGTTTTAAATTGTTAAAAAATCAACCTCCTTTTCATCCCTGGGTATTTCATCAACACTTATATTAACATGTGCTTTCTGTCCAGCATTGTACTGGTAGGGGAGGCCTGGTCCCACCCTGGTAACTGTCTTAGTGAGAGATGTCATGGTCAGCAGCTGTTTGAGGCCTGCGTGCAGGGGTTAAAGGAATTTACCAAGACAAGAGTGAGTTTTAAAAGGCATATTTATTGAAGGAAGGGGGACGTGCATTGCAAGGATGCAATGGGTAAGACAGCAGAAGGAAGGCTGTCTGCTGTCTGCAAATAGGCAGGGGCTGGAGGGGAAGTTTTATAAGGTCATGCTGCTTGAGCTGAGTACCTGCAGACAGGATGCTTGGGTGCAGGTGGGCTGTGAGTTGAATGCTTGTAGACAGGACGCTTGGTTGCAGGTGGGCTGTGAGCTGAGTGCCTGCAGACAGGATACTTGGGTGCAGGTGGGCTGTGAGCTGAATGCTTGTAGACAGGCTTGGGTGCAGGTGGGCTGTGAGCTGAATGCTTGTAGACAGGCTTGGGTGCAGGTGGGCTGTGAGCTGAATGCTTGTAGACAGGCTTGGGTGCAGGTGGGCTGTGAGCTGAATGCTTGTAGACAGGCTTGGGTGCAGGTGGGCTGTGAGCTGAATGCTTGTAGACAGGCTTGGGTGCAGGTGGGCTGTGAGCTGAATGCCTCCAGACAGGATGCTTGGGTGCTGGTAGGCTGTGAGCTGAGTGCCTGCAGACAGGATGCTTGGGTGCTGGTGGGCTGTGAGCTGAGTGCCTGCAGACAGGATGCTTGGGTGCTGGTGGGCTGTGAGCTGAGTGCCTGCAGACAGGATGCTTGGGTGCTGGTAGGCTGTGAGCTGAGTGCCTGCAGACAGAATGCTTGGGTGCAGGTGGGCTGTGAGTTGAATGCTTGTAGACAGGACGCTTGGTTGCAGGTGGGCTGCGAGCTGAGTGCCTGCAGACAGGATGCTTGGGTGCTGGTGGGCTGTGAGCTGAGTGCCTGCAGACAGGATGCTTGGGTGCTGAGCACTAGATGCTAGTGGGCCTTTTGCAGTTGACCCCATTTGCTTCTCTCAATCCCAGCTAAGCCCATTCTTTTTTTTTTTCCCAGAAGCATTTTTATTTCTTTGTATTTAATCCTGGGATGTTATTTTCTTTTTTTTAAATTGCATTTTAGGTTTTAGGGTACATGTGAAGAACATGCAAGATATTTGCATAGGCACACACGTGGCAGTGTGATTTGCTGCCTTCCTCCCCTTCACCTATATCTGGCATTTCTCCCCATGCTCTCTCTCCCCAACTCCCTACCCCCCCGCCCCTCCCCTATTCCCCCCAACAGACCCCAGTGTGTAGTGCTCCCCTCCCTGTGTCCATGAGTGAGAACATGCACATTCTCACTCTTTAATTTTTCTTTCAACTCATTAGGGCTTCACAAGAAATGATGCTGGAGACCTTCCAGATGGCTTCCAGGGATGTTCACCCTTCCTCCCCTTGTTCTGTGTCCAGGTTCATGGACAAAAACCATCAGGAAGCCTTGTCCTCTGCCTTCTAGTTGGCTTCAAGCAATGGGAAGCCCTTACAGGAGGCAAGAGGGATGAAAGGGGGTGAGGCCAGAGTATCTATTTCCTGGGGTCCCTCCCTGTATCCCCCTACGGATTGGCACTAGACTGCAGAGCACAAGCCCCTGGCTGGCAGCCCTCTCTAGGTTCCAGTAGTAACAGCTCCCTCCCTTCTTGGGTCTGCCCAAGAGTGGTAATATCTCCCAGATGCTGCCTGCTCCAGGTGACTGCATGGATCCCACAATCCTGTGTGGCTTCTTTACCCGCTTCCACACCTGACCCGACTCCCCTCAAACTACCCAGTCTCCTCTCCATCCTCCTCCAGGTGTTAGAGAGAACGCACCCCTCTGACTTGCTCTGCACACTGGGCTGCCTGCTTTGGAGAATCTGCTGGGGTTGGCTTTGTGAAAGGAAATACATTTTGGGACCCCAAAATCACTAAGCCAAAGGGAAAAGTCAAGCTGGGAGCTGCTTTAGGGCAAACCCACCTCCACCGTATTCCTTAAATGTTTGAGTGTGCCATCCCAAGTTTCTTTCTGCTCAGACTTCCCTCTGGATAGGTATTTAGAAAAGGAAGAAGAAAAACAAGCGGGCAGGTAGTGGAGTATAATCACAATGAGATAATATTCAGCCGTGTGTATCATGTACCACATGGTGTTTTGAAGTATATATATTTAGTATCTATATACCATATAGTCATTTATATATATAGTTTTGAAGTATATATATAATATATAGAGTAATATATATATGCTAAATACATATATTTATTCATGTGCAGCCATCACCTGCAGAAGGCAGTGGTTGCACAAGTGTCATTGTACTTAAGCCACTGAACTGCACACTTAGAAACAGTTAAAATTGTAAATGTTATGCCGTGTATATTTTACCACAATAAAAAATATTAGAATCCTGCCAATTTGTCAGTTTGTTCTCCTTCTCCTCTTCTCTTCTCCTTCTTCCTTCTTTCTTTCCTCTTCCTCCTCTCCTCCTCCTCCTCCTCCTCCTTCTTCTTCCTCTTCTTCTCATTGTACCTTAAGCCATTACTTCTAACTGGCATTATCTCGGTAGTTGATTTTAGTTTTTTTCATTTTTCCCACTGAATAACAAGCTCTGGGAAAGAAAAGAAACTTCATCTTACTGCTCTCCTCTCCTGGCTCTTAGCCTGGTGCCTGACACAGAGCAGACGCTCAGTAAATGTTTGTCAAGTCACTCAATCAATCAATCAATCAAGCCATTAGGAAAGAGAGATTTTCTAGTGGGACCCCAAGTCTACTCTCCACCCTTCTCCAGGAGGTAGAAAGGATGCACCCCTCCAACTTGCTCTGTGCCCCAGGAGGTGGATTTTTGTGGATATCAATGGGTTACCTGCTATGGAGAATGTGTTGGGGTGTGAAAAGAAAATAAAATCTGAAGACCCTGAAATCAATAAGGGAACACAAGCTGGGAACGACGTAGGGCAAATATGCCTCCCATTCTATTCCTAAACAAGATAGCTACTAAGATAAAAGAGCTACATACTTTTTTTTTTTTTGAGACAGAGTTTCCCTCTTGTTACCCGGGCTGGAGTGCAATGGCACGATCTCGGCTCACCGCAACCTCTGCCTCCTGGGTTCAGGCAATTCTCCTGCCTCAGCCTCCCGAGTTGCTGGAATTACAGGCCATACTTTCCTCACAAGGAATTTCCTTGAAGACAAGGGACAGACAGAGCTTAAAGTCATCCCTCTGCTCACTGAGATAAATGCATAGATATGCATAGATGTGCATTTATGCATATTATGATTATCTCCTTTGGAAAAGCTAATCAGAAACTCAAAAGAACGCGACCATTTGTCTCTCACCTACCTATGACCTGGAAGCCTCCTCCTCTCTTTGAGTTGTCCTGCCTTTCTAGACAGAACCAATGTATTTTTACATATATTTACTGATGTCTCATGTCTCTCTAAATGTATAAGACCAAGCTGTGCCCAGACCACCTTGATCAGATGTCATCAGGACCTCCTGAGACGGTGTCACGGGCACTCATTTTTAACTTTCACAAAATAAACATCCTAAATTGACTGAGACCTGTCTCAGATATTTGGGGTTCATAGCTTAAAGGAATCCCCAGAAAATGGCAGCACTGGGGCAGATGAAGATGGGAAACCAGGAAATTAGAAGATGAGCTTCAGACAGCCAAGAGAGCAATTGGCTGCTTCTCTCTTGCTCTGCTATTTGAGATGTTTCCCCTGTGTACCTACCTGTGATAGGCAATGCCACATAGAGACAGGCCAGGAATGGGAAGAGGACCCTCAGCTAAAGGACCAGAAGCCATTATATTAGTTTCCTAGTGCTGCTACAACAAATCACTGCAAACTGTCAAGCTGAAAGCAGCAGGAATTTATTCTCACACAGTCTTGGAAGGCAGAAGTCTGAAATCAAGGTGACAGCAGGGCTGTACTTCTTCCAAAGGTTCTAGGGAAGAATCTTTCCTTGCTTCATTCTAGCTTCTCATGGTTACCAAGAATCCTGGGCATTTCTTGGCTTGTATATCCTTCACTCCAATCTTCATGTCTGTTATTTTTTTAATTGCAAGTAAAAACTGTATGTGTTTATGATGTACAATATGATGCTTACACGTGTGTCCGTGTGTGTGTATGCATTATGGACTGACTAAATCAAGCTATTTAACATACACATGTAAACTGAAAATAAAATTCTAAGCCTTACCAACCATCCAAATGGACCCCTCTTAGCCAAGGTCATTCCAAAGTTAACCTGAAAAACTAGTTCAGGCCATTCTGGGAAGGTGGAGTCAGATGTGCCTCATTATGCCCTCCTCCCTTTGGAATTCAGGCATAGCTGGCCAGCATTAACATTAAAACAGAGATCTTGGCCAAGTGTGGTGGCTCACACCTGTAATCCCAACACTTTGCAGGGCCAAGGCAGGCAGATCATTCAAGGTCAAGAGTTTGAGACCAGCCTGGAATAGTGAAACCCTGTCTCTGCTAAAAATACAAAAGTTAGCTGGCTATGGTAGTGCATGCCTGTAGTCTCAGCTATTTGGGTGGCTGAGGCAGGAGAATCACTTGAACCCAGAAGGCAGAGGCTGCAGTAAGCCAAGATCACACCGCTGCACTCCAGCCCGGAACACAGTGAGACTTTGTCTCAAAAAAACAAAAACAGAGATCTTGAGACTTTGTGTAGCAGTAAGACACCAAATTCCAGCCTGACTCCAGTATAGCAGCACATGACAGACAGCAGGTCCTGAAAGAAATTGAGGTATTTTACTCCAAAATATATTTCTTTGACATATTTTGAAATGGCCCTGCAAAGCTGTCTCTTGTGGGGAAAACCCATACTCTTTAGAGCCTCCCTTTTCCTTTCTAGGTCTTCTCCCTGATCCAGGAGATAAATAACTGAGTCTGGAACCTTTTTAAGTCTGATAAGAAACATAATCTACTCTCTCTGAAGCCTGTTACCTGGTGGCTTCATCTACAAAATAAGAACCTTGGTCTCCACAACTCCTTATTTTAACCCAGACACTCTCTTCTATGGATTCCAGGTCTTTATATAAATGCTTTCAACCAATTGCCAACTGGAAAATCTTTGAATCCACTTATGACCTGAAATCTCCCCCAACCCCCAACTCCTCCCCACCTCAAATTGTCCCACCTTTCTGGATCAAACCAATGTACCCCTAACATGCATTGATTGATGTCTCATGTCTGCCTAAAATGTATAAAACCAAGCTGTAGCCCAAAAACCTTCGGTATATGTTGTCAGGACTGCAACCGTGTCACAGGTATGTCAGTGACCTTGACAAAATAAACTTTTAATGCATATAAACCAGAAGGACTCATCTGAGATACTTTCTGGTTTATATGCATTATCTCACATACTTATCATTATTTTGTGGGGAGAACACTGAAGATCTCTTTTAGCAATTTTCAATTACAGTCAGTCTTCAATTTACAATGATTCAGCTTGTGATTTTTTGACTCTGCAATGGTGCAAAGTAGAAACCATCATTTGAACAGCTGCACAATCAATCTTGTTTTCACCTTCAATACAGTATTCAATACATGACATGAGATGGTCAACATTTTATTATAAAATAGGCTTTGTGTTAGATGATTTTACCCAACTGTAGGTTAATGTAAGTGTTTTGAGTGTGTTTAAGGCGGATTAGGATAAGCTATGATGGTCAGAAGGTTATACGTATTAAATGCATTTTGATTTGTAATATTTTCAAATTATGATGTGTTTATCAGGATGTAACCTTATCAAAAGTTGAGGCATATTTCTATGCAATATATTGTTATTAACTACAGTACCCATGATGTATAACAGATGTGTTGAGCCTATTCCTCCCTTCTAAATAAAATTTCATGTCTTCTGACCAACATCTCCCCAATTGCCCCCAATCCTACCTGCTGGCAACCACCATTTTATTGTTTCTATGAATTTGCCTTTTTCACCTTCCACGTATTAAGGGAGAAGATGCAGTATTTGTCTTTGTGCCTGGCTGATTTCATTTAGCCTAATGTCCTTCAGCTTCATCCAGGTTGTTGCAAATGACAGGATTTCCTTCTTTCTAATGGCTAAGTAGTATTCTTTTGTGTAGATGTGCCCCATTTTCTTTACCCATCCTGGTGGACTCAGGTTCATTCCATGTCTGGGCAACTGTGAACAGTGCTGCGATAGCCATGGGGAGTGCACATATCTCTTGACATACTGATGTCATTTCCTTTGTTGATCACCATGTCTTCACAGGGCATTCTCCCCATGCGTCCCTGTCCTCTTATACCCGTGGCCATCTTGTTACAAGGACACCAGTCGAGTTGGATGAGGATCCACCCTACTCCAGTACCATGTTACCTTAATTACACCTGCAATGAGCCTCTTTCCAAATAAGATCACATTCACATGTTCCATGGGTGAGGACTCCAATGTATCTTTTTTTGAGAGGCCCAATTCAACCCATAATGGTAGATAAGGCCTTTCATCAGTTCTGCTTCCCATCTAATTTGGGTTATCCCACAGACAGAAAAGATGCTTTGGGTTTGAACAGCTAGAACAGGAGCATTCATAGCAGAAGCAGAAGAAAGTCCTTGGTTGGTCCACACAAATGGAGTATGTCTCAGCATGGCAGAGCTGCCATCATTATGTCATTCAACAAACAAATATTACGGGTCTGCTTTGTTCCAGGAACCAGGCTGAGAATTGTAGATTGACAGATGAGACACCCCTCAAGGAGCTGACATTCCAGAGAGGGAAGCAAAAGAATCACAAACTGACAAGAGCTATGAGGGGAGGAGGGATGGAGCATACCCCGGTGGTGTGAGACCTCAAACCAAGTGGTCAGAGAAGAGTTCTTTAAGAGATCATATTTGAACAGAGACCTGAAGCAAGAGAGGGAGTAAGCCCTATAAAAATGCAGAATAAGAACACGTCAGGGAAGAAAGAACATTTCAGACAGGCAAAGACTGTGAGGTTAAACATGGATGGTGAGCACCATCATGACTGATTCTTTATGATCCCAGGACAGAAGAGTGGGAGATGGAAGGAAAGGTGGGATAGGACCAGGTGGTAAGAAATTGGGGTTCTGTAGATCATGGTAAGGATCTTGGATGCTATTCTAAACTGGAGGTTCACTTCATTGAACCTACCCTGTGGCTGTAAAGCCACAATCTTCCTAACTTTTTTTTAATTGAGACAGATTCTCACTCTGTCACCCAGGCTGGAGTGCAGTGGCACAATCAGGGCTCATTGCAGCCTCCACCTCCATGGGCTCAGGTGATTCTCCTACATCAGCCTCCAGAGTAGCTGGAACCACAGGCTCACACCATAATGCCCTGCTTATATTTTTTATTTTTTGTAGAGTCAGGGTTTGCCATGTTGCCCAGCCTGGTCTCAAACTCCTGGGCTTAAGCAATTCACCTGCCTCAGTCTCCCAAATTGCTGGGATTACAGGTGTGAGCCACCACACCTGGCCCTAACCTATTAATAACCAAATTCACTAACGTGAATAAGCTTTTCCAAAGAAAAAGTGAGGGGAACGAGAAGTGAATGGAGAATGAAAACCTGATGTATGAACTAGATATGGCTGTGTAACAAATGATCCCACAAGTTGGCAGCTTAAAATAGCAATATGGTAATTATATGGATTCTTTTTTTTTAAATTTTTTATTGGATTTTAGGTTTTGCATGAGCAGAGCATGCAAGACAGTTGCGTAGGAACACACATGGCAGTGTGTTTTTCTTTCCTTCTCCCCTTCACCCACATTTGGCATTTCTCCCCAGGCTATCCCTCCCCACCCCCCCCACTGGCCCTCCCCTTTTCCCCCCAATAGACCCCAGTGTTTACTACTCCCCTTTCTGTGTCCATGTGTTCTCATTTTTCATCACCCGCCTATGAGTGAGAATATGCGGTGTTTCATTTTCTGTTCTTGTGTCAGTTTGCTGAGGATGACGTTCTCCAGATTCATCCAAGTCCCTACAAATGACACAAACTCATCATTTCTGATTGCTGCATAATATTCCATGGTGTATATGTGCCACATTTTTCCAATCCTGGGCGTGGCTTAGCTGGGTTCTCTGGCTCAGGGTCTCTCACCAAGCTACTATTTCACCTCCACACCAGACTGGGCATTTGATTCAGCAATCCCACTACTGGGTATGTACCCAAGGAAAAGAAATCATTATATCCAAAAAACACCTGCACCTGTATGTTTATCGCAGCACTAATAATCAACCTAAGGACCAAACAATGGAAGACTGAACAAAGCAACTGTGGTATATATTAATACATGCAATAGAATACTATTCTGCCGTAAAAAAAGAACAAAATCATGTCTTTTGCAGCAACATGGATAGAACTGGAGGCCATTATCCTCAGTGAAATAACTCACACACAGCAAGTCAAATACCACACGTTTTCATTTATAAATGAGAGCTAAATAATGAGTACATATGGGTATAGAGTATAGAATGATAGACACTGGAGACCTGGAAGAGTGGGAGGATGAGAGGCACTGGGGGATGAGAAACTACTTAATGTGTGCAACGTACACTTTCAGGTGATGGATACACTAAAAGTCCAGACTTCACCACTATACAGTATATCCACATAACAAAACTTTACCTCTATCCCCTAAATGTAGAAGGGAGGAGGGAGGGAGGGAAAGAAAAGACAGGGAGGGAAGCAAGAGAGCGGAACGGAAGGAAGCAAGAGAGGGTAGAATAGAAGCCATGATCGCTTTGTAGCCTAATCTCAGAAGTGGCATCCATCACGCGTGCCATAGCCTTTTGGTTACAAGTGAGTCATCAGGTCCAGTCCATCCTCAAGGGATTACACAGGGCGTGAGGACCAGGAGGTGAGGACCATTCAGGGCCATCTGAAGATGCCTAACCCAGCTTTAAAAAAAAAATTTGAGGGGTGGATGGCAGACAACCAGCTAGTAAAGAACAGAGCGTAGAGGTGAAAAAGAAAACATGTAAAAGAATAAAGATGAGGGGATTCAAGTCACAGGGGACTGACAATTTCAAAGCTCCCAGGAGGTCAAGCTGAGCAGGATGGAAAAGAAACTATGGAATTTGCCCTTTGCAGGAAGTCATCAATGATGGTTGCTGAGCCATTATTTTTGTTTGTTTGTGTGTTTGGTTCTGGTTTGTGTTTTTGTTTTCTGTTTGTTTTTTTTGTGTGTGGGGTGTGTGTGTGTGTGTGTGTGTTGTTCTTGTTTGAAATAGTCTCTGTTGCCCAGGCTAGAGCATAGTGGCACAATCTCAGTTCACTGCAACCTCCACTCCCTGGGTTCAAGCGATTCTCATGCCTCAGCCTCTTCAGTAGTTGGGATTACAGGCATGCACCACCACACCTAGCTAATTTTTGCATTTTTGTAGAGATGGAGTTTCACCATGTTGGCCAGGCTGGTCTTGAACTCTTGGCCTCATGTCGTCCACCTGCCTCGGCCTCCCAAAGTGCTGGGATTACAGGTGTAAGCCACTGTGCCTGGCCTGCCTGAGCCATTTTAAGAGACTAATTGGGGGTACAGCCATAGACACAGGTCCTTGTCACTTGCTGACCAGCAGGATCACTGCCTTTGCAGGAGCTGACAGGGAAGAACCAGGAAGCACCTCCTCTCTCAGCCTGGGGCTTCCCACCGTCTCCTGACACCTCCACCAGAAAACGACCTCATTTCTCAAAGACAAAACAGATTCTAGGTTATATCCCCCTGGAACGAGAGACCAACTGATGTGATTATCTCCAAGAGAAAGAGGGGCACCTACTAAAAGTAGAACCTGGTGCCCCAGAAGGGAAGACATCGGGGAACCTAAAAAGGGGTCTCTGATAATTACCTGACAAGATTTCACAGCGAAGGGCATCTCCATGTAATGCCAAAAAGAAAAAAAAAAAAAAAAGAAAAAAGGCTAGAAGTTTTAGAAGGTTCTTCTTCATCCATTCTGCAATTTCACTCGATTTTACCCAAAAGCAGAATTCTGCTCTCTACATTGCATGAATCCGTATATAGAACAGGTGGCCCCAGCAAGGATGGTTGCAAAAAGGAATTTCTGTAAAACGTTCTTTATTATAAAAATCAGAGAGCTGCCAGGTGCAGTGGCTCATGCCTGTAATCCTAGCACTTTGGGAGGCCAAGGTGGGCAGATCACAAGGTCAGGAGTTTGAGACCAGCCTGGCCAACACAGCAAAACCCCATCCCTACTAAAAATATAAAAATTATAGGGTATGGTGGTGGGCACCCAGGTATTCAGGAGGCTGAAGCAGGAGAATCGCTTGAACCCGGGAGGTGGAGCCAAGATCACGCCACTGCACTCCAAGCCTGGGCGACAGAGTGAGACTCTGTCTCAATAAATAAATAAATATAAATATAAATCAGAGAGCTAATTTCACAAAAAAAATATAACTTCCTATTGGCCTGAGTTAGAAGTATTTGGGCTTCAGTATATTGGGAGGAAGGAAATATGTAGAACTATAATTGTGTATACACACACACACACACACACACACACACACACAGGCATGGTGGGGAATGAATGTGGAACGGTTAGAGTGAAATCAAGAGCAAGTTCAGAATAGATTTCTCTGGATAGTAAAAATAAAACATGAGGCCGGCCACAGTGGCTCGTGGTCATAATCCCAGCACTTTGAGAGGGTGAGGCAGGAGGATGGCTTCAAGCCAGGAGTTCAAGAACCAGCCTGGGCAACATAGCAAGACCTCATTTCTCAAAAAAAAAAAAAAAAAAAAAAAATTAGGCGTGATGGCAGGCACCTGTAGATCCAGCTACTCAGGAGGTTGAGGCAAGAGGATCTCTTGAGACCAGGAGTTCAAGGATTCAGTGAGCCGAGACTGTGTAACTTCATTTCAGCCTGGGTGACATAGTGAGACTCTGTCGCAAAAATAAAATAAAATTCTTATTCATTTCGTTATGTTTTTCCATATTTTATACAATGGGCATATGCTGCTTTCATAGGTTATTTGTTAGTTTAAGAGAAGTGTTTAGGCGTGAAGAGCAGTGAAAAACTTTCCCAGTCCCAGGCTTATGTACACAATGGTTCCGTAGCCTTATCTGAACACCATTGTTTCTGTTCAGACATACGTCCAGATACGCAATCTGGACAGATACGTATCTGTCCAGATACGCAAATCACCTGGAAACCGAGAGCTAATCCTGGCCCGGCAATCAGTGGTTCCTTCCAGACAGGTCAGGCACAGTTGCTCACACCTAAAATCCCAGAGCTGTAGGAGGACTGTTTGAGCCCAGGAGTTTGAGACTAGCCTGGGCAACATAGCAAGACCCTGTCTCTACAAAAAATTGTAAAAATTAGCCAGGCCTGGTAGCACATGCCTGCAGTCCCAGCTACTCAGGAGGCTGAGGCAGGAGGATTGTTTAAGCCCAGGAGTTCAAGGTTGCAGTGAGCCATGATGGCTCTATCCTGGGTGACAAAACAAGACCCTGTCTCAAAAAAAGAAAAAAAAGAAAAAGCAGGGCGTGGTGGCTCATGCCTGTAATCTCAGCACTTTGGGAGGCCAAAGCGGGTGGATCGTCTGAGGTCAGGAGTTCAAGACTAGCCTGGCCAAATGCGGTGAAACCCCATCTGTACTAAAAATGCAAAAAAAATTAGCTGGGCATGGTGGTGGGCACCTAAAATCCCAACTACTCGGAAGGCTGAGGCAGGAGAATCACTTGAACCCAGGAGGCAGAGGTTGCAGTGAGCCGAGATCATCCCATTGCACTTCAGCCTAAGCAACAAGAGTGAAACTTTGTCTCAAAAAGAAAAAAAAAAAAAAAAAAAAAGGAGATAGTTCACCTGTTCTTCAAATGCATACATGTCAGGCTAGAGAAATGTCCAAAATGGGGTTATCAAAGCCAGGAGCTAGCAGTGAGTTTCTGGAAGTTGATATAGAGAATGGAAACTGGGGTTGGGAGATAGAAATGTTGGCCAGATTAAGCAATGGTCTGCACCAATTTCAATGCTTAGATAACGGTATTATATACTAGCAGCGTGCTGGTGTCAGTGTGTTGAACGAATAAAAAGACAGAATGAGCCGGGGCAGTGACTCACACCTGTAATCCCAGCACTTTGGGAGGCTGAGGCAGGCAGATCACGAGGTCGGGAGATCAAGACCATCCTGGCTAAGATGGTGAAACCCCGTCTCTACTAAAATACAAAAAGAAAAAAATAGCCAGGTGTGGTAGCACGTGCCTGTAGTCCTAGCTACTCCGGAGGCTGAGGCAGGAGAATCACTTGAGGTGGAGGTTGTGGTGAGCTGAGATCGCGCCACTGCACTCCAGCCTGGGCAACAGAGCCAGACTGTCTTAAAAAAATACAAAAAAAGAAAAAAACAATGTAACAGCCTGTACCCACATCCACAGCCTGTACCCACATCCATAGCCCTAATGCATTTCACCAGAGAGCCATGTGGAAGCCAAAATCCTCACATATACACCTGGCATGAGAAAGCTTCCTAAGTGCCTCTCAGGTAGCCTGGTACAAGTTCTGCCCCATGGAGGTGTTTCATACACCAGGCGGCAAGCCTACCCAATGAGATCCCCTGGTCGGGAAGGTGGGAGTACTTCATGAACAAACCAAAGGTGGACGGCTGTATGCAGAGAGTCATCTCACGTGAGCTGTCTCCCCAGTTCTTTGTGACACCCTCTCTGGACCTCTTCTGGTTTTGAAATAGCTCATTCATGGGTTCGTGCAATTAACAAAAGTGAAAAGTAAACACTTACATAAAGCTTACTAGGTGTCCATCACGATGCCAAGCACTTCATACTAACTCATTGTCTCCACGAATATGACAGTAAGTGGCAGAATCATAATTTGAATGCCAGCTCATCTGGATCCAGAATACGGACCATAATACTCTCCTGACTCCCTTTGGTGATGGAGGCTTGGGAATATGGGGTTAGCACAGTCCCAGCAAATGACCATCTCTTGCTGGTGGCCCTAAAGAACACAATGGTGGGTCTCCAGCATGGCTGGCCTGGGAGCCGCTGGTTGCCTATGTGATTCCACCCCATTACGGAATGATCCCTTGGTTGCAAAACCAGGGTCACTCATTCCTTCTTCACTGTCACACACTTCATTGACTCAATATGAAAATATTTGGGCTCCAGCCTGGGCTACAAGGTAGGGCTCAGTCTCTTTAAAAAAAAAAGAGAGAGAATATCTATTATTTCAAAAAAGAAAAAAAGGTTGACAAGGTTGCAGAGAAAATGAAAGACTTATACACACTGTTAGTGGAAATGTAAATTAGTGCAACCTCTAGGGAAAGGATGTGGGGGAAACCCGGCAAGTGCCGTGGCAAGGGTCTGAAGCCTCAGTCTGTTCCCATATAAATATTGATTCAGAAAAGAATTAGAAATATAAACACATATATATTCCTTTATATAATCGTATATAATCTTATAGTTACTCACGTACAATCATAAAGCTATATACTCAATATAACCTTTGATTTTACTAATGACTATCGGGTTATGAAGCATGGAACTGAGGTGACATTGTAAACAAAGTGATCCTAAGGCAAGATGCTCTGAGCCCTCTGTCACACCCGCATAATGGCTGCTGGAGGGCGCCTCGGCTGTGCGGCAGCGCCAGCGCTGTGAAAGTGCCCGCTGTTTAGCCAGCTAGGGAAGGAGATGTCCAAAATGACCGAGACGTCTCCTTCCTGGGGGAGTTAGGAGAAAACTCCGCTTCTCCAAGCTCTTGTGGCAAGGCCTGACGGCTGTCAGGGAAGCCCGCAGACATCCAGGGGCTTAACTGTGTCTGTGTGATGCTGTGCTTCAGTGGTCACGTTCCATGCCCACTCTCACGCCCTACTTCTGCACCTGGTTTCTCTTTTTCTCAGAAGATAAGAATTAATGTCCTTGATATTTCTGACAAATATGTGAAGAGCGCTGACGCATTAGGTTTTCTCCTTGCCTCGGCTACTTGAAAGTATTGGGTCCCCTCTCTCCAAGACACGTGATTTACCTGACCCTATCACTGACCACCAGTACCTCACCCTACCTTCCCTGCCCCCTGCTTTGTACTCAGTAAAAGTCAGAGTGTCCAGGTACTTGGTGCCACTGAAGGTCTCTGCACTTTAGCAGGCAATGGACCCCCGAGCCCAAATACTCTTTTCTCTTTCTTAGCATCCTGTGTTTTTATTTCTAGCTTCTCGTCTCCATACCAGCAGAGAGGGACTCACGGGACCCTGTAGGGCTGGACCCTATAAAAGAGTATGATGATTTCTCAAATAACTAAAAATAGAACTGCCCTTTGGTCCGGCAATCCCGCTGCTGGGTATATACCTAAAGGAAAAGAAACCACTATATTAAAAACACACCCACACTTGAACATGTTTCTGGCAGCACTATTTACTGTAGCAAAGTTTATGAAATCAACTTATGTGCCCCTTAACAGATGATTAGATGTTAAAATGTGGTACAGAGGCTGGGTGCAGTGGCTCACCCCTGTAATCTCAGCATTTTGGGAGGTCGAGGTATAGAATTGCTTGAGTCCAAAAGTTCAAAACCAGCCTGGC
Organism: Callithrix jacchus; assembly: GCF_049354715.1. Taxonomy (NCBI): domain Eukaryota; kingdom Metazoa; phylum Chordata; class Mammalia; order Primates; family Cebidae; genus Callithrix; species Callithrix jacchus. The sequence continues at coordinate 13,586,851 of NC_133523.1, forward strand.
AGCACAGCAAAACCCCATGTCTACTAAAAATATTAATAATAATAATTAGCATGGTGGCAGACACTTGTAATTCCAGCTATTCAGGAGGCCAAGGTGATAGAATCACCTGAGCCTGGGAGGCAGAGATTGCACTGAGCCGAGATTGTGCCACTGCACTTCAGCCTGGGCAACTTGAGTGAGACGCTGTCTCAAAAAAACAAGTTGTGTGTGTGTGTGTGTGTGTGTATGAAAAGTAAACACTTACGTAATGCTTACTGGCTGTCAGCCACAGTGCTAAGCACTTTATTCAACCTTTGGTGATGATAGATAACCTTTGGCGATAGGTATATATACTGTCTCGAGAGGTCACATAGATATGTTATCTAGAGAGCATATATATATATATAGCATATATCTAGATAGCATATATATATATATAGCATATATCTAGATAGCATATATATATATATGGCATATATCTAGAGAGCATATATATATATAGCATATATCTAGATAGCATATATATATATATAGCATATATCTAGATAGCATATATATATATGGCATATATCTAGATAGCATATATATATATATGGCATATATCTAGATAGCATATATATATGGCATATATCTAGATAGCATATATATATAGCATATATCTAGATAGCATATATATATATGGCATATATCTAGATAGCATATATATATGGCATATATCTAGAGAGCATATATATATATATAGCATATATCTAGAGAGCATATATATATATATAGCATATATCTAGAGAGCATATATATATATATGGCATATATCTAGAGAGCATATATATATATGGCATATATCTAGATAGCATATATATATATATGGCATATATCTAGATAGCATATATATATATATATGGCATATATGTATCACATAGATATGTTATCTAGAGAGCATATATATATATATGGCATATATCTAGATAGCATATATATATATATATGGCATATATGTATCACATAGATATGTTATCTAGAGAGCATATATATATATATGGCATATATCTAGATAGCATATATATATATATATATGGCATATATGTATCACATAGATATGTTACCTTCCAGTAACACGATGGAGTCTCACTCTGATGCCCAGGATGGAGTGCAGCGGCACAATATTGGCTCACTGCAACCTCCGTCTCCTGGGTTCAAGCAATTCTCTGCCTCAGCCCCCCAGTAGCTGGGATTACAGCCTCCTGCCACCATGCCTGGCTAATTTTTGTATTTTTAGTAGAGACAGGGTTTCTCCTACTTGGCCAGGCTGGTCTTGAATTCCTGATCTTGTGATCCACCCTCCTTGGCCTCCCAAAGGGCTGGGATTACAGGCATGAGCCACCGCGCCCGGCCGATGATTGGTTCTTTCTCAAGGAGTCAGGATTCCAAGGCGCTTGGGCCTTCCAAAGCAAGGCTTCCATCCTACTCCTCCCCCACCTCTGGAATTCCACCTTCCTTCCGGCGCCCATCGCTATGGTGATGTGCCGGCTCTCAGTTCACTCACTCTACAGGCCAGGAAGGAGTTGTGTGTCGTTGGGGTCCCCTCTGCTCAGCGTCGTGGTCCCAGGCCAGGCCAAGGGACCAAGCAGGGACCATGCCCGTGTTGGCACCCCAGGCTGACCGCAGCCAGGACGCGCGCATTGGGGCCCCAGCATGGCGTGAGGAAGTTCAGGCCATGGTGAGGACCTCGCACATTCTGACTGACCGTTGCGGGCAGGAGGCGGTGGCCATGCGGCAGCCCAAGGACACTGTGCTGGACCCGAACCTGGCGCACCATCTCGGCCGCGCCGCCTACATCCAGCCCTGGCGCTTCCGCGTGGAGATGCTCAAAGGCGGCGGCACTGTGGAGAAGCCGCCGCCCGGCGAGGGTGTCACGCTGTGGAAGAGCAAGATGAAGCCGCCGGCCTGGTATGCCCGCCTGCCGCTGCCCCTGCACCGCCAAGCGCTCGCCCTGCAGACCGCCGAGATGGTGCTCGCCCACGCGCGTGGAGCACGCCTCACCGCCGCCCGCCTCGGCCGCGCACAGCACCAGATTAACGGGCGGGTGCTACAGCTGCTACGCCAGCGCGAGGTCACCGACCACAGACTCAGCGAAGTGCGCAAGGGTCTGCTTATTAACCAGCAGAGCGTCAAGCTGAGGGGCTATAGACCCAAGTCTGAGAAGGTGGGACCTTGCTCCCCAGCCCCAGTCTAACTGCAAAGACAGAGGCCTCCGCTATGCGGTGTTCAGCCCCAGAAAAACCCTTTCCATACTTTGGGAGGCCGAAGCTGATAGATCACCTAAGGTCAGGAGTTTGAGACCAGCCTGACCAACATGGTGAAACCCAGTCTCTACTAAAAATACAAAATTAGCCTTGTGTCGCATTCCTGTAAAATCTCAGCTACTTGGGAGGCTGAGGCTCCCGCTTAAACTCGGGAGGCAGAGGTTGCAGTGAGCCAAGATTGCATCATTGCACTCCAGTCTGGGCAACAAGAGCGAAAGTCAGTCAAAAAAAAAAAAAAAAAAAAGAGCCGTTCCATAGAGAAAACACCCAACTCTGGTGAATAAGAAGCAAGAAGATGAGGGCCAGGAGCAGCAGCTCATGCCTGTAATCCCAGCACTTTGGGAGGCCTAAGTGGGAGGATCGCTCAGGGCCAGGCTGTGCAGGCTAAAGTGAGCTGTGATGACCCCACTGTGCTCCAGTCTCGGTGACAGAGTGAGAACCTGTCTCTACCAAAAATTTTTAAAAGTTAGCTGGGTGTGGTAGTGCACACCTGTAATTCCAGCATTTTTCAGCAGGAGACAGGAGGATTGCTTGAGGCCAGGAGTTGGAGACCAGCCTGAGCAACAGTGAGACCCCCGTCTCTACAAAATAATAATAATAATTAATGGTTCAGTGTTGTGGCATGCACTTATGGTTCTAGCTACTTGGAGGCTGAGGCAGGAGGATTGCTTGAGCCTGACTTTGAGGCTGCAGTGTGCTATAATCAGGCCAACTGCAATCCGGCCTCGGCAACATAGTGAGATCCCATCTCTCCAAAACTTGAGGGGACATTAGCCAGGTGCAGTAGTTTGTGCTTGCTATCCCAGCACTTCAGGAGGCCAAGGCAGGAGGATTACTTGAGGCCAGGAGTTTGAGGCCAGCCTGAGCAACACAGTGAGTCCCTGTCTGTGCCAAAGTTTAAAAAACAATACCCAGGCATGGTGGTGCATGCCTCTAGTCCCAGCTGCTTGGGAGGCTGAGGCAGGAGGACTGTTTGAGCTCAGGAGTTCAAGTCTGCAGTGATCTATGATAGGGCCACTACACTTCAGCCTGGGAGACAGAGAGACTCAAAAACAAACAAACAAAAAAAGATGACGGAGAGAGGCCCAAGAAGAGATGCCTAATTCCCTAAGACCCAAAGAGTGAGCCCTGCCCAAGGAGCCAAGATGCTCAGCTTCCCTGTCCCAGAGGAGAAAATTATCCAAATCTCTCAGTCTGGGAGGGAGGGTGCAGTTCCTGATTCAGACTCCATGAAAATCTCCCCAAAAATAAAACCCACAGCCCTCTGCCCAGGCATAAAATCATCCACCCAGATCCCAGGCCCAGAGGGTAAGACCCTTCCAGAGGTGTGAGACCCTTGCAGTCCTAGTGAAAACACACTCCCAACTCCCAGCTGAGGAGAGGTCCCCCCAGTATGTGAAATAAGACACAGCTCCCCTAGCTTAAAGAAGTGAAAATCCCTCCTCAGGCCTCATCTGTGGAGGGATCTCATTTCTCTCCCTAGAGAGTGAGACTTCAGACTCCCAATCCTCACACCCAAAAGTTAAGCTCCTGTCCAGGAAGAAAGGGTGAGACCTCTAGTGGTGAAATCCTCCCCCTAAAGTGAAACCCCAAATCCCCACCCCAAAAAGTACGAAAATTCCAGCCTCCCAGGGCAGAGATGAGACACCACCCATAGAATGGGATCCCCACCCCCAGCCCCCAGATCCAAATATGAAGACTCCAGAAAGGCAAACCCTCATCATCCCTATGATATGATCCCTCCATCTGTAGCCAGGGAGAATAGATAAGACCATCACTGGGGAAGTGGTGCCCAGCTCCCAGCCTCAGGGGGTGAGAACCCTCTCCCAACCTGAGATACCCTCATCTCGGCTCCCTGGGCTCCTATCTGTAAAAGAGAGAAGCCCCCAGCACCATGCTCCAAAGGGCAAGACCCTCCCAAGTGATAGAATCCACTGAAAGGATCAAACCTTCTCAGAGAGTGAGAGACCCTGCCCAAAGGATGCCTTCATCCTTCAAAATTCATCCTTCAAACTCAGAGTTTATGATGCTGGCAAACCCTCTACTACTCTGGAAAGAGAAATATCTTCCCAGCCCTTTCTCAAGGATGTGAGGGATTCTCTCCTTGTTTTCTAGGTCCCTGACAAGGCTGATAGTATGCTTACATGGGAGAAGGAGGAGCTGAAAAGCATGAAGAGGAAAATGGAGAGAGATATGGAAAAATCAGAGGTCCTACTCAAGGTTAGGGGTGCCTGGGGACAAGTTACGGGGGCTGGAGTGGGATCCCTGGCTGCCTAATGAGGACTGTCACAATAGCAATTCCTTCAAGCCACACTGACCAGATATTCACTGCATTTCACTTCATGAAATGGAAAAGTGAGGCCATGGGAGATGAAGGTTGGTTTCAGAACAACAACAAACACTCACTCTGTACCAAACCCTGTGCAGTCATTGAATCCACTCCTTAAGACTCTCCTGTGAAGTAGAAACTATGATCCCCTCATTAGAGAGGGGGAAGTTGAGACTCAGAGAGAGATGACCTCACCTAATAAGCAAAGCCATCAACAGCAGCATTGTGGTTTCAGCCCAGGTGACTTGAGTCTACCTTTTTGCACTCTAACATGTGTTCCATCCAGCTTCAGTCAGATTTGATCTCTTGATGCATCCTTGTGCTTGCAATGAGAGCTTCTTCATGAGGACACAAATGAAGGAAGGGAGCAGCCAGACTTCAGGGGGCCTTTGGGACCTGTTAGGATTTGCTGACAACCCGTGGGTGCTTTTGACTCATCCATTTGATAAATGCTAATCTGGTACCTGCTTCCCAGACGCCAGGCTTTGCATCGAGGATAAAGTGGTGACTGGGAAAGAACTAGCCTTGCCCTTGAAGAGTTAGCATTCTAGGGGCATCCAAAGAAAAGAGAGGCTGGGGAATTGCTTGTTCCTGATTGTTAGATTGAACTGTCAAGTCTTGTATTGTTGCTGAACTTTCCTTGCTTTTATATAGAGAGAGCTCCTCAGCTAGACTGCATTTAAACAGGCATTGGACCTTGAAGGCATATACAGTACTAAATTATATTTCACATAGCAAAGCTCAGTAAGGATGTGTTGACTTGGGGGTGGGGAGGAGGGGAGAAGAAGGGACAGGCTGGGGGGCACTGGAGTTTGGACAAGGCAGGAGACTCAGAGACTGGTGAAACACTGTCCGTGGCGCTGAACTGGAATAGGGTGTATCTTCTGACCACTGTCATATTCCTTTAAATCTGGTGATTCTTGAAATACCCTTCCAGGATGTCTGAGGCAGAGAAGGGAGAAGGCCTTGCGGATGGACCTGGGAGTGAAGGGCTATAAAGAGGGAAAGGGATCATGCCCATAATCCTGGTAGTTTGGGAGGCCAAGGCAGCAGGATTGTTTGAGGCCAGAAGTTCAAGACCAGCATGGGCAACACAGCAAGGCCCCATATTTATTAAAAAATAAAAATCAAACTAGCCAAGCACAGTGCCTTCAGTTCCTATTCAGGAGGCTCAGGAAGGAGGATAGCTTGAGCCCAGGAGTTCAAGGCTGCAGCGAGCCATGATCACATCACTGCACTCCAGCTTGGGTGAGACCCTATCTCTGAAAAAGAGAGAGGTGGGAAAGGACAGATGTAGACAGACTACTAGAGAGAACCTGGTCTGAATATTGCTGGAGAAAAATGATTACCACCAATCAATGCTTAAAATCATGAAGTCAAACCTCAAACTGGCACTCAGACCTTTCCCAGAGATCTCGCCTTAAGTCTCTAAAAGACTTTCTCATCTCCCTCCTGGGCAAGTGATTTCATACCTTCTCTTCCTTCAGTCCTCTCCAACTTCCTGTGCCTTCCTTGCTCTACAGTGATCTCAATACATGAAAACCACCGAAGGGAAGTTTTTTCATTTTTCCTCTGTCAATCTTATAATTCCACCCTTCTCCTGCATCATCCACATTTCCTTCTCTCTTGGCTCATTCTCACCAGTGAACAAAGGGAGAGTAATTATTTCATGGGATGGTGAAAATGTTCTAGAGATAGATTGCAATCCAGCCTGGAAGACAGAGAAAGATTCTAGGTAAATGAATGAAAGAAGGAGGGAAGGAATAGAACAGGTAAAACTAATCTCCAAGTCAGCTTACTGGAGGGGATTGTTGCACAAGAGCACTAATACACTTAATGCCACTAAACTGTACACTTAACAAGGTTAAAATGGCAAAATGTTACGTTATATATATTTTTACTAAAATAAAAAGCCCACCTCTCTTGATCCACATGCTCCTCTAGATACTTATTTCTCTTTTTCACTGGATCTTATCTGCATGTGGCAACTTTCTCATGCTGACTCCAGGCAGGTTCCTCAGCTAGACTGCATTTAAACAAGCATTGGACCTTGAAGGTATATACAGTACTAAATTCTATTTCACGTAGCAAAGCTCAGTCAGAATGTGTTGACTGTGGGCTGGGGAGGAAGGGAGAAGAAACAGGCTGGGGGTGTAGGGTGTGGATGAGGTAGGAGACTCAGGGGTTGGTGGAATGCTGTCCGTGGTGCCAAACTGGACAGCTGTCCTTTTTTTTTGTTTGAGACAGAGTCTTGCTCTGTTGCCCAGGCTGGAGTGCAGTGGCGCAATCTCTGCTCACTGCAACCTCCACCTCCCAGGTTCAAGCAATTCTCCTGCCTCAGCCTCCCAAGTAGCTGGGATTACAGGTGCCCACGCTTAGTGAACCACGCTTGGCTAACTTTTGTATTTTTAGTAGAGACGGGGTTTCACCATGTTGTCCAGGCTGGCCTCGAACTCCTGACCTAGTGATCTACCTGTCTTGGCCTCCTAAAGTGCTAGGATTACAAGCATGAGCCACCACACCCAGCCTGGAAAGCTGTCTTGCTGGTCACTGTATTTATTCCCCACCACCTGGCACATCTCCTGGCATCGGTAGAGGTTTAAGGAATATTTGAATTCATGAACAAAAGACTTTTTAAGTCCACTTTTTAAACAAATCAATAAATCCCAAATATGTCATATTCGGAGAAAGAAGCTGGACATAAAGTATACACACTGTAGGATTCCATTTATATGAAGTTTTAGATTCAGCAAGGTTTTTCTTCAAGGGACAGTGAGTAAATGCTTTCAGCCTGTGTGCTGTGCAGTTTCTGTCATAACTACTCAACTTGGCCAGTGTGCCATGAAAACAACCGGAAATGACATGCACGTGAATGGCATAGCTGTGTTTCGACCAAGTTTTACTTACAAAAACAGATCACCCATCCATAGGATGGAAGTTTATCAACTCCTTAAGATCAGGCAAAACTCGGCTGGGGACAGTGGCTCACATCTGTTATCCCAGCACTTTGGGAGTCCCAAGTGGGTTGCTTGAGGCCAGAATTTTGGGAGTTTGAGGCCAGCCTGGGCAACATAGCAAGATACTATCTCTATAAAAAATTTAAAAAAATAGCTGGGCATGGTAGCATGCCCCTGTAGTCCTGGCTATTTAGGAGGCTGAGGTGGGAGGATCTCTTGAGCCCAGGAGTTCAGGGCCACAGCGAGCCAGGATCATGCCGCTGCAATCCAGCCTGGAAGACAGAGCAAGATTCTGTATAAATGAATGAATGAATGAAGGAAGGACTAGAACAGGTAAAACTGATCTCCAGGTCAGCTTACTGGTGGGGGTCAGGGAGAGAGAGAGGGAAGGGGAGCCAGAGAAATGTATGGCATGATGGAAATGTTTTATATCTTGATGAATAGTGTTTATAAGGGTGTATACATGTGCAAATGACTTGCTTTGATAACTGCAAATATCAAAGGAATATGATATGTTTCATTTTATTGTGGAGGAAGTAAGGTTTGGACATGGGTGGGGTGCTGTCCAGATGAGATAGAGCCTGAGGGGAGGGGGAACTCAGAGAACAGCAGAAGTCTCTTAATATTGATCAGAGCAGAGGAAGGGAGACTTCAAGGCTAGTGGTGGGGATGGGATGAGCACCCGTTGAGTATCAAGGGAGTGACACAGGATGACCAAGATGTGGGTGAGTGAGTGCCAGCTCTCCATGTTACAATGTGGGTATAGTGAGTTCCAGCTCTCCATGTTACAATGTGGGTATAGTGAGTGCCAGCTCTCCATGTTACAATGTGGGTATAGTGAGTGCCAGCTCTCCATGTTACAATGGGGAAATGGATGAGACAGTCTGCTTTCTCAGGGTGCCAGAGGAGAGCTAGGCACAGAAACCAACCAGTGGACACCCAGCACAGGGAAGCTGTTGCTGTCTTTTACTGCTCCCCTCACCCCACCCCAAAGAGTCACTGAAGGCTTCTGAACTGGGTGAGGGGGTAGGAGATGGCTGAGCTTCAACTTGGAAATTGCTTCTTACCAAGAACTGCAAAAAGAGCTGGAAAGTGGCCAGATGTGATGGCTCACACCTGTAATTTCAACACTTTGGGAGGCTGAGGCAGGAGGATCACTTGAGTCCAGGAATTTAAGACTAGCCTAAGCAACATAGCAAGACCCTGTCTCATTAAAAAACAAACAAACAAAAAACAGAAAACGGTTAAGAATGAAGTGAGGAATGAAACAAGCTTCTCAGAACCAATCCATATCGCAGCACTTTGGGAGGCCAAGGTGGGTGAATTACCTGAGGTCAGGAGTTCAAGACCAGCCTGGACAGCATAGTAAAACCCTGTCTCTACTGAAAAATAAAGAAAATTAGCTGGATGTGGTGGCACATGCCTGTTATCCTAGCTACTCAGGAGACCGAAGCAGGAGAATCCTTTGAACCAGGGAGGTGGAGGTTGCAGTGAGCTGAGATCACACCATTGCATGATCTGTCTGGAAGTGATCAGACTCACTTTTACCTGGTTATTATGCACAGTGCCATAAATAGAAGACAACTTTGTGAATAAAAAAGTGATCTTAACACATTTCCTTAGCAGGGCATGGCAGCCAATGCCTGTAATTCCAGCACTTTGAGAGAGCAAGGTGGGTGAATCACTTGAGCTCAGGAGTTTGAGACCAGCCTGGCAACATAGTAAAACCTTGTCTCTACAAAACAAACAAATAAAAAAAAAAACTAGCCAGTGTGGTGGCACATGTCTGTGTCCCAGCTACTTGGGAGCCTAAATGGGAGGATTGCTGGAGCCCAGGATGTCAAGGCTGCTGTGAGCTGCGATCATGCCACTGCACTCCAGCCTCGGAGACTGAGTGAGACCCTATCTAAAAAAAAGTGTATGTGTATATGTGTGTGTGTGTACACATATATTTATTTATATAAAATTTCCCTAGATTACCTGACATCCAAGTAAACACTCATCACCTGGGAAAATGTAAGCAGAATTCCCTGACCTTTGACTCTTATTTCCACGTTCCCAAACCTTAACACACCATCCCTTCTCTAAAAGCCACATTTGAGGGCATATCTGTCAGCACCACTAACTCATCCGTGTGTTTATTGAGGAAACCGTACTGTTCATGGTTTTTTGTTTGTTTGGTTGTTGTTGTTGTTGTTGCCTAGGCCAGAGTGCAGTGGTGCAATCATGGCTCACTGCAGCCTCAACCTCCCAGGCTCAGGTGATCCTCCCACCTCAGCCTCTTGAGTAGCTGGGATTACAGACATGAATCACCACGCCTGGCTAATTTTGTTTGCATTTTTTGTAAAGACAGAGTTTCACCATGTGGCCCAGGCTGGTGTCGAACCCCTAGGCTCAAGCAGTCCTCCCACCTTGGCCTCCCAAAGTACTGGGATTATAGTCTGAGCCACTGTGCCTGGGCTGAATGCAGTGATTTTGTTTTACAGTGTATTCATACATCAAAACATCAAGTTGTATACCTTAAATAAATATAATTTTTATTTGTGAGTTATACCTCAATAAAGCTGGGAAAAATTAAGAGGAAAAGAACAGATTTTAAATAATCTTGCTACAGAAAATGATAGGTATGTGGGGTGCGGATATGTTAATGAGCTTGATATCATCCTTCCACATTGCATACACAAATCAAAGCATCACATTGCATGCCATAAATATACACAACTATTTTTCAATTAAAAACAAAACTTTAAGTAAAAATAATAAAGTAAATCTTGAGGGGTGGTTCAATGTGAGTCGAAGGAGGAAAAAATTATTTTTTCATAAGACAAAGACATACCTCTCCTAAAAAAGATTTCGTGAAAGAAAATATTTCTCCAGAAGACTGGGGAAATGAAATAAATCAAAAAATATTTCCAGGTCAGGCACAGTGGCTCAGGACTGTAATCCTAGTGCTTTGGGAGGCTGAGGCAGGATTGCTTGAGCCTAGGAGTTTGAGATCAGTCTAGACAACATAGTGACATCCTGTCTTTACAAACAAAATAAAAAATACACATTAGCTGTTTCAGGAGGCTGAAGCGAGAAGATCGCTTGAGCCCAGGAGGTTGAGGCTGCAGTGAGTTATGACTGCACCACTGCAATACAACCTGGTCAAGAGAGTGAGACTGTGTCTCAAAAGGAATGGATATATATATCCATATTTACTTATAAATAAATATATATATTCATAAGTAAAAGCCTTTACTAGTATCAAAAAAAAAATAGGCACATTGCCTCATGCCTGTAATTCCAACACTTCAGAAGGTCAAAGCAGGAGGATCGCTTGAAGCCAGGAGTTCAAGACCAACCTGGACAACATAGCCAGACCCCTTTTCTAAAAAAAGTTTTAAAAATAGCAGGGCATGGGGCCGGGCGTGGTGGCTCACGCCTGTAATTCCAGCACTTTGGGAGGCCGAGGCAGGTGGATCACGAGGTCAAGAGATCAAGACCATTCTGGCCAACATAGTGAGACCCTGTCTCTACTAAAATATAAAAAATTAGCTGGGCGTGGTGGCGCGTGTCTGTAGTCCCAGCTGCTTGGGAGGCTGAGGCAGGAGAATTGCTTGAACCCGGGAGGCGGAGGTTGCAGTGAGCGGAGATCGCACCACAGCACTCCAGCCTGGTGCCTGGTGACAGAACCAGACTCTGTCTCAAAAAAAAAAAAAAAAAAGGAGGCCATGGTGGTTTGCACCTGTAGTCCCAGCTACTCAGGAGGCTTAGTCAGGGGGATCACTTGAGCCCAGGATGTTGAGACTGTAGTGTGCTATGGTGGCACCACTGCACTCCAGCCTGGCTGAGAGAGCAAGATTTTGTCTCTTAAAAAAAAAGAGAGAGGGTCAGTTTCCGTTCAGAGGTAGAGATGCTTTATAGACTATAAGGCTCAAGCCTACAGCAAATGAAAGCAAAGAAATCACTTTCATCCAGTGAACCTCCCAGTTCACTCTGCCTTCTCTTCCTCCCTGCCCCACCCAGACCCTGGCCTCCTGCCGAGACACCCTGGCCTTCTGCTTCAAGGAGAGGCTCCAAGTCGTGGACCTGATGAACCAGCCTCTGGACAAGGTTCTGGAGCAGGCCGGACGCCGCTCATGGGTGAACCTCTCCCGGGCCTCCACCCCACGCACGCAGGGTCAAAAAACGCCTCCTCCAGACCCTGTGGGCACCTATACCCCAGGTAGGAGGACTTCTGGGTAGCATTGGTGTCCACCCAGACCCCCTTGACTATCAGTGCAACCCCTCGCCCACTTAGCTGTTCCTTTCCTGGGAAATAGCCCTGCAGCGAATGGGAGGGCTGAAAACTTATATTGCCGAACACATGTTGTCGCTCAGCTTTTCCCCCTCTGCTCTCCTGCCCACACTTGCGTGAGGACTCAGTCACTCACAGGCTCTGCTTCTAAGGAAATCAACCCAAGACGCTACACTATCCCCCGTGCCCCCTGGACTTTGAGTCCCTCAACAAAGCCCCCTTGCCAGGGCCCACCACCACCTGAGGATAGAGAGAGGGGCAGGGGGTCTGGGAACCGAGGGCTTGGTGCCCCCACGTGCGTCCTGGGCAATTTGCAGCGTGCGCCGCCGCGCTAAACGAAGCCAAGCGGTTGTTGGTCGAGTCCAAGGACACCTTGGTGGAAATGGCAAAGAACGAGGCGGACGTCGGGAAGCAACACCTGCAGATAAGCGACCGCGTGTGTGCCTCGCTGGGGCAGAAGGCACGCGAGACCTTGGAGCTGAAGGTGAGCGCGTTACCCGCGGCTGCGGGCAAGGGTGGGACCTGAGAGGAGAGGGGGACTGGGAGCCAGCATGATCCCCCTGCAATACCCCGCTCCCAGGAAAGATTAAATATGACATTAGGACTGATGAGGGGAACTATCCACCGGTGCACGAAATACAACCAAGAGATGCACACCACCTGCGGTCTCATCAAGGTACATTTCGGCGTGAGAGCCTTCGGGGATGGAGGCAGGGGTGTCGGTGGGCGGAGGCTGCTTTTCAATGCTCTGCGCACCACACTCCACCAGGGTCCTCTGTGGAAAGGTCACCTGGAGACTGGAGAAAAGCTGGACAGACCCCTGGTTCGCATGTACCAGAGACACGTGGGCACCCAACTCCCCGAGGCTGCGCGCCTGGCACAGGTAAACTCCTTCCCCATACCCCTCTAGGCACATCCCCGCCAATGGTAAGGCTCCTTCTTCAAGCACACCTGGACCAGGTAAGACCCCCCCCCCACCACCACACACACACTCAAGTCGGCCTGCCCTTCACCTCCTGCCACGAAGTGGGGTAGGGGGGGCTTCAGTACCCACACCTGGCTCAAATAAGTCCCCTCAACCCCTGTCCTTCCCGCTCACATACACCCTCACTGTCCCTCTCTGCCCTTAGTCTCTCTAATCTGTAAAATGAGTAGCATGTCAGCACCCACTTCAAATGGGGATGAGGACTGATGAATTCAAGCATGAAAGGCATGTAGCATGGTGCCTGCATAGAATACCCTCAAAGCACTCGCGTTGTTGTTATTATTATTAGAGATGGAGTCTCACTCTGTTGCCCAGGCTGGAGTGCAGTGGTGCGATCTCGGCTCGCTGCAACCTCCGCCTCCTGGGTTCAAGCGATTCTCCTGCCTCAGCCTCCTGAGTAGCTGGGATTACAGGCACGTGCCACCACTCCCCGCTAATTTTTGTATATTTAGTAGAGACAGAATTTCGCTATGTTGGCCAGACTGGTCTCAAACTCCTGACCTCAGGTGATCCACCCCTCTCGACCTCCCAAAGTGCTGGGATTACAGGCATGAGCCACCGCGCCTGGTCCTGAGCTGTTATAAAGCACCCCTCCTAAGGAGGCTCCTTCCTACACACCTTGACAAGATAAGGCATTCCCATCCCTCCACAGGCCCTGTCTTTTTTTTTTTTTTTTTTTTTTTTTCTCCAGGCACACCCGGCCCGCCAAGATGTGTTCCCCTCCTTAGCTGTGTTCCTTACACACGCACCTGGCACAGGTGTGCCTGCCCACCCCAAGTAGCTCCCTGCCCTTGGCTCTGGCTCACCGATGTGCCTTGCGCCCTCTCCAGGGCACCGACAGGGTGCAGCGCCACATCACGCATGTGGAAAAGAACCTGGACGAGCTGCTGGCCAAGCACAGGAGCCTCACCAGGGGCCTCAACTGCAAGAACGTCGGGCTTGAGGTGGACCACAGCGTGGTGCGCCTGCGCCTGCGCCAGCGGCACCCGCGCGTTTGCTACGAGCAGGCGCAGCGCCTGGTTAAGTGCTGGGACCGGTCCTCACCGCCGCCGCCGCCGCCGCGCAGCAAAAGCAGCGCCGACCCCTAGTCACCCAGCGCCCCCCGCCCCAGCCGGCTGGTTGGTTGCTGGCGGGAACTTCGGAGAGCAGACACAGCCCGATGGCCCTCCCTCTCCCCTGACGCACCCTCCCTCCAAGCGCCCTCTAGGAGAATTATAATTAAAAATAATAATTATCATGTATTAGGCACCTACTGTATATCAACCGCTTACCCGAGGACACGATATGGGCAGCATATCCTGATAGTTAACAGGATGGATTTGGGTGCCAGCGGGCTGGGATTTAAATCCCAGCTTCTCGGTTTCAAGCTGTGTAGCCTTGGGCAAGTCACTGTCCGTCTCTGGCCTTGGTCTTTCTAACCTGTAAAATGAGCACGGCAGCACCCACTTCAAATGGTGATTGTAGGTGGGGCGCGGTGGCTCACGCCTGTAATCCCAGCATTTTGGGAGGCCGAGGTAAGCCGATCACCTGAGGTCAAGAGTTCAAGACCAGCCTGGCCAACATGGTGAAACCCCATCTCTACTAAAAATATAAAGATTAGCCAGGTTTGGTGCTGTGTGCCTATAATCCTAGCTACTAGGGAGGCTGAGACAGGAGAATCGCTTGAACCCAGAAGGCGGAGGTTGCAGTAAGTTGCAATAGACCACCACACTCCAGCCTAGGTGACAAGAGTGAGAGTCTGTCTCAAAAAGAAAAAAAGAAAAAGAAAAAGAAGTGGTGGCTGTGAGGACAGGTGAGTTTATGCATGAAAGGCCTGTAGTATGGGGTCTGTATAGTGTATCCTCAAGGCAGCCGAGCTGTTATTATTAGCATCTGCATTCTACAGTTGAGGAAACTGAGGCACAGAGAGGTTGTGTAGCTTGCCCAAGGTCACACAGGAAGTAGCAAAGCTCAAGAGCCTGTACTCTACGCAAAACTTCTAGAAGCTCTACTCTGTCCTACCCCAGCAGGGTCTGGTCCTGAGCCTGGCACTGAATATAAAGCAGTGAGCAGGGCTGATGTGGTCCCTGCCCTCAGGGAGGTCACAGGTTGATCCAGTGCAGCTAACGTCATCCATCTGGGTGTGGCTCTGGTTCAGGTCCTCCTAGGTACTCCGGTAGCCTCTTGGAGACTCTGCCATCACAGGACCCCTCACACTGAGCTGTGGTTATTATCTGCTCTTCCCAGAAAGATCCAGGGTGCTGCGCACATAGAGAAGGAATGTTAATTACAGCTACAGATATCTCCTAAGCAACTGCACTGTGTCAAAGGCTGTGCTAGGTGCCAAGAATACAGCATGGATGTGCCCTCCATTATGGAGCTCACAGTGCATATGTCAGGAACGGCCCTCACACATGTTGGTATCTTTCTGGCAAAGCCAGCCAATCATATGGACCCAAGCACCAACATGTTGCAGAGAAGAAAATGGAGCTCATTCTTCTCATTTTCCCAGGGTTACACAGAGATGGGTAAAGCAGGATATGAACTTGTCTTTCTCCACATTTCACACAGGGACAAGGATCTGAATGAGTCTCCAAAACAGCAGAATGGAGATTGGGTAAATTATGGCCATTGGACAGAAAAATGCATGGGCAAAAAAGAGAGCCATCTATTGAGGCACAGATGGGTCTCAAATAAGTCCCCTCAACTCCTTTCTTCCCGCGTCACACACACCCTCACTGTCCCTCTCTGGCTTTAGTCTCTCTAACCTGTAAAATGAGAAGCGTGTCATCACTTCAAATGGTGGTGGTGAGGACAGATGAGTTCATGCATGAAAGGCATCCAGGATGGCAGAGGTGGGTAGGAGTTCAGCTGGGGCTCAGCTCCACTGGGCTGACTCAAGCATTGTGTATCATAGCCAATTCCCTTATCTCAAGACAGACTCTACCGTCAGGGAATTACAAGCACTCCCTGGGGCTCAGACTCCCACATAACCCGTTCTTCTTCAAGCACTTCTTCCCAGTACCAATCAGGATATCAACAAGAAATAGCACACTACATTTGAAAGAAGATTAAGGGCCAGGTGCAGTGGTTCACACCTGTAATCCCAGTACTTTGGGAGGCTGAGGAGGGTGGATCATTTGAAGTCAGGAGTTCAAGACCAGCCTGGCCAACATGGTGAAACTCTGCCTCTACTAAAAATACAAAAATTAGCCAGGCATGGTGGCAGGCGCCTGTAGTCCCAGCTACTAGGGAACTTGAGGCAAGAGAATCGCTTGAACCCTGGAGGTGGAGGTTGTGGTGAGCTGAGATCGCCCCGCTGCACTCTAGCCTGGGTGACAGAGCAAGACTCTGTCTCAAAAAAAAAAAAAAAAGTTAAAGAAAAAGACCACAGTTGATTCTCATTATCCCCGAATTCACTTGCTAATTCACTTGCCAAAATTTATTTGTAACTTCAAAATCAGTACTTGTAATGCTTTCACGATCATTTGCAGGCATGCACAGAGCTGTGGAAACGATTTTAGCCACCTGATGCTGCCTTTCTGTGCCAGCTCTCTCACTGTAAACCAGTGTCCTTGTTGCAGTCTATTTAGCATCTCTCTCTTTGTTTTTATTTTTGCATTTTGTGCTTTTTTTTTGGTGATTTTGCTGTTTGAAATGACTTCCAGGGGTTAGTGCTGAAGCACATGTGTTAGATAAACTTCATTATAGTGCGGCTGGCCATGACCGCCATGTGCATGGATCCATCACATATATTAAATAAGGTGTTTTTGGTTTTTGATTTTTGAGACGGAGTTTTGCTCTTTTTGCCCAAACTGGAGTGCAATGGCACAATCTTGGCTCACTGCAACCTCTGCCTCCCAGGTTCAAGTGATTCTCCTGCCTCAGCCTCCCAAGTAGCTGGGATTACAGGTGCATGACACCATACCCGGCTAATTTTGTGTGTGTGTGTGTGTGTTTAGTAGTAACGGGGTTTCACCATGTTAACCAGGCTGGTCTTGAACTTTCGATCTCAAGTAAACTGGCCGCCCCCCTCGGCCTCCCAAAGTGCTGGGATGACAGGCATGAGCCGCAGTGCCTGGCCATATAAAGTGTCTTTAAATAGAAACACATAAAACAAGGTTATGTCTTGATTTGTTGACAAAAGTGCTGTGACTAGAGGCTTACAGAAACCTAACGCTGTATTTCCCCATGAGCCATGGTTCCGTATTCACCGATTCAGTGTGCGTGGTGGCTTTATAGAACATTACTGTAAATAATAGGAATTAATTGTGTTTGCAAAGGTGTGGGCAGTTAGCAGGGAAACTTCAAAGGACAGCTAGCATAGTATCCACATGCCAGCAATTGCAGGTAGCCTTTCCCACCTGTGGGTCTGAAGGGAAAGGGCTGTTAGCAGATGGGAGCGTCTAACTGTTAGCAGATGTGACGCTGCAGTGTAGACCCTGGGAAATGCCCCTCCCACCCACCCCTCTCTCCGTTGACCAGTGTCCCATGTGGGTCAAACCATCCTGCTGACTTTTGAGCCTCATGCTGAGGGAGCCGGGAATTATCCCTTTACACTCGCCTTTGCCCATCCTGATGCCCAGAAATCTTGCATAGGATGCAAATGCTCCCCTTGCAAGCAATGTCTTGTCCTGTTTGCAGCCTGCCACCCTCATCCTTGCTGACATCACCCTAGTTCATGAACTCAACTCACACATTCTTCCCAAACAGCATTTGCTCAATCCGCCCCCCGTCATTGCCTCAGAACTGAGATTTCAGCTGCTGTCCCAGATGTGAGTCCTGAGCACCCAGCAAGCCTTTCCATGACACTGTGAGGTGGGTGTCATCATCCCCACCTTAGAGATGAAGAAATAGGCTCACAACAGTGCAAAATGTATAGAAGCCACCGTCCAGCAAGAAAGGGGCTGAGTGTGGGCTGTAAAAACTGCAGGCAGGCTGGGCGCAGTGGCCCATGCCAATTTTTCTGGAGATGAAAAACTGACATAGGTAGGAAAAAGTACGTAATCCGCTGTGGGGGGAAATGCAGACCTGGGCTTGACCCTTTTTAGCTGTGTTACCTCAGGCAACTTGCTTAACCTCTCTGAGCCTGTTTTCGTGATGGGCCAGATGCAGTGACTCAGTGAGCCTGTAATCCCAGCACTTCGAGAGGCTGAATCACCTGAGATCAGGAGCTTGAGACCAGTCTGGCCAATACAGTGAAACCCCATCTCTACTAAAAATACAAAAATTAGGCGGGCATGGTGGCAGGTGCCTATAATCCCAGATACTGGGGAGGCTGAGTCAGGAGGATTGCTTGAACCTGGGAGGTGGAGGTTGTAGTGAGCAAAGATTGCACCACTGCACTCCAGCCTGAGCAGTAGAGCTAGACTCCATCTTAAAAAAAAAAACAAAAACCACTGTGGATGATAAAAGTACCTCTCTTGCCAAGTTGCTCGGAGGACCGATGAACACAATCAAGTTTTTCATTTAGTTCAGGGCCTGGCGTGTAGGGAGGTCTCCATTCATGGTCAAAACTTATGCTCTTTTTGTTTATTAAAATGGCATTCACATAAAATTAGCCATCTTAAAGTTAGTAGCATTTGGTGAATTCACACCAAATGCAAGCAATGCCTCTATCTAGTTTCCAAGGCATTAACATCTCCCAAAAAAGGACACCCTGTGCCCATCGCAAGTCACTTCTCATTTCACTCTAAGAAGGACCTTCCTGCTTCTAACCATGGAGGCCATGCTTTGCAAAGTAGCGAGTTCTCTGGCACAGAAGCAATCAAGCGTGGGCTAGAATTTTTCAGGGAACCCTCACACAGGACTAAAACAGTATTTCTTTTTTCTTTTTGAGATGGAGTCTCACTCTGTCACCCAGGTTGGAGTGCAGTGGTGTGATCTCGGCTCACTGCAACCTCCACCTCCCAGATTCAAGCAATTCTCCTGCCTCAGCCTCCCCAGTAGCTGGGATTACAGGTGCACACCACTATGCCCAACTAATTTTTATAGTTTTAGTAGAGACGGGGCTTCACCATGTTGGCTAGGCTGGTCTTGAACTCCTGACCTCAACTGATCTGCCCGCCTTAGCCTCTCAAATCCTGCCTGTTGGGATTACAGGCGTGAGCCACTGCGCCTAGCCTAAAATAGTGTTTCATGACGAGAGTGATTCTCCCCCTACTCTTGGGGACATTTGGCAGTCTGTAGACATTTTTGGTTGCCACAACTGGGGATGGAGTATCTTGCTGGCATCTCTTGGGTAGAGGCCAGGGATGCTCCTAAATACCCCACAGTGGACAGGGCAGCTTCCTGCCATGATAAAGAAGTCCTCAGTTGAAAATGTCCATTGCATCACGGTTGAGAAACCCCACACCAAACTAAGATAACTCAGAATCATCTTCAAAGTCAAAAACTCTTGAACAAAGCCTGGAAGTAGTGATGGAAGCATATTGGGATTAGTTATTTCAGTACGTTCTTCTTTCCATCTACAGGGACACTCCAAGGTATCATCACCAAGTATTTCTTTCACCTAAAACTCTAGGATCTCTGGGGGATGGGAAGCTCTCCCCATCAAGTTTGAATGTGGTATGCTATGGTTTGGCTGTGTCCCCACCCAAATCTCAGCTTGAATTGTAGCTCTTGAACTTCCCATGTGTCACAGTAGGGACATCTTACATGGTGGCAGGTAAGATGATTAATTTGCTATAGCTTCCACATTGTATTCCAAGATAACTGTCCCAGCACTCCTCCTCATGCCTGTGGTCAGCAGGAAGGAGGAAGGGGGAAGGAAGAAGGAAAAGACATGCTCCTCCCCTTTAAGGGCATGACCTGGAAGTTGTACATACAACTTCTGCTCACTTCCTGTTGGCCAGTACTTAGTCACATGGCTGCCTCTAGTTGCAAAGGAGCCTGGGAGACATAATCTTCAGCTTGGTGGCCATATGCCCAACTGAAATTTATATGACTCTGCCACTGATGCAATATGGATTGGGGGGAAACTTGAGGTTTTCATGACACTCTTCATCCGTCAACAAAGAATACGTGAGGCTGCAGACTTAAGGAAATGCTTGAAAGATGGAAAGAACAGTTGAGTGATCTGGGGTTCAGGTTGACCATGAATGATGTAGGGACAAGTCTTTTCGTCCCAACAAAGTGTTTAGCTCATGGATTTCTGCAGAAGATGGTGAGGCACTTTCTAGAACCTAGAAATGGAAAAAGGCCCAATCACATCATTTTACAAATGAAGGTGCTGACACTCAGAAAGGAGAAGCAATTTCATTTAGGTCTTGCACTGAGTTTGTAGCAGCTCAGAGCTAAAACTGAGGCCCTGACTCCATTCCCAGTGCTCTCTTTGCAACTCCATTCATCCTCTAGAGTTGCAGACTGAGAAAGCACACCATGAGGCTTGTGGCTTTGAAACGCAGGAAGCAGGACACTGCTAGGTCCTTGAGGAGGCATATCTTGGCTGAGGATAGGCTGAGAGGGCATGGGGAATCCATTGAGACCAGTTGTGGCTATGGAACTATATTCTGGCCAATTGAATGGCCCAGTTACTTATATTCTATAAGACTTCCGAACTTATAAGTAATATATTGGGTGGGGGTGTATTATTTCTTTCAGTTCCCACATTGTTTTAGTAGAAGTCCAGGGTCCCCTTTGCCTCTCCATCTCCAGAGGCATAACCGGCCTCCTCCCACCTTCCCCAGTTCATCACTAGAGTCATCTACTGACTTAACCATATATCCCTGCAAAGCATTGTATCATTGTTTGGTAAGACCTAAAAGGGGGCTTAATGACCCCTGTTTTATAGCGTAAGTCCTGCAGGGCATGGTAGCTCATGCCTGTAATCCTAGCACATTGGGAGGCCGAGGCAGGTGGATCACAGGTCAGGAGTTCAAGACCAGTCTGGCCAACATGATGAAACCCCAACCCTACTAAAAATACAAAAAAAAAAAATGCCAGGCATAGTGGCGCATGCCTGTAATCCCAGTTGCTTGGGAGGCTGAGGCAGGAGAATCACTAGAGCCCCAGAGGCAGAGGTTGCAGTGAGCTGAGATCACTGCATTGCACTCCTGCCTAGGCAACAGAGCAAGAATCTGTCACAAAATAAATAAATAAATAAATATAGGGTAAGTTCTAAGTGCCAGAGGGTGCTAGGAAGAGCAGCGCCTTCTTGCTCTGAGAAGTCTCTGCATACTTGTCCGGCCTCACCCATCTTCCCTCTATGCTGCAGGAGTGTTAGAGAATGTGGATGCAAGAGTCAGCTGTCGGTTCAAATTGTGATATGGCTGATTATTAATTGAGAGATGTTGGCCAAACTAAACTCTCTGTGCCTCAGTTTCCCCCATATATAATGGTCATCATAAAGATTCCTATCTTACAGGGCTGTGAGAATTAAATGAGATAATGTTCCTTAAAGTGCTCACTGTAGTGTCTAGCACAAAGTGAGTGAGCTCATCATCAACGGAGAGGGCAAATGTTGACCTGAGTAATAAAAGGATCAAAAGGAGGCCTGGGCACAGTGGCTCGTGCCTGCAATGTCATTGCTTTGGGAGGCCAAGGTAGACAAATCATTTGAGGTCAGGAGTTTAAGACCAGCCTGGCCAACATGGTGAAACTCCATCTCTACCAAAAATACAAACATTAGCTGGGGAAGGTGGTGCATGCCTGTAATCCCAGCTACTCAGGAGGAAGGGGGGGAGAATCACTTGAACCCGGGAGGCAGAGTTTGCAGTGAGCCAAGATCGCACCACTGCACTCTAGCCTGAATGACATATCAAGACTCCTTCTCAAAAAAAAAAAAAGGAGGAGGGCCAGGTGCGCTTGATGAATAAAATGAAGGAGATCTTACCCAGAGGAAGTGAAGGCAGTCAGGGAAGTCCCTAAGGAAGCTGCCATCTGAGGTATGAATGGACATCAGTCAGGCAAAAAAACAGAGTGGGGGCTGGGTACGGTGGCTCACACCTGTAATCCCAGTACTTTGGGAGGCCGAGGTGGGAGGATCACCTAAGGTTGGGAGTTTGAGACCAGCCTGACCAACATGGAGAAACCTCATTTCTACTAAAAAAAAAAAAAAATCAAAATCAAAATTAGTCAGGCATGATGGCACATGCCTATAATCCCAGCTACTTGGGAGGCTGAGTCAGGAGAATCACTTGAACCTGGGAGGTGGAGGTTACAGTGAGCTGAGATTGCACCATTGTATTCTAGCCTGGGACACAAGAGCAAGACACTGTCTCAAAGAGAGAGAGAGAGAGAGAGAGTGCCAGGAAAGCATAACAGCCTGTGCAAAGGCCCTGGGGTAGGTTGGAAAGCATGTGGTATGTTTGGGAAGTTGAAGATTTTTTTTTTTTTTTTTTGAGACGGAGTTTTGCTCTTGTTACCCAGGCTGGAGTGCAATGGCGCGATCTCGACTCACCACAACCTCTGCCTCCTGGGTTCAGGCAATTCTCCTGCCTCAGCCTCCTGAGTGGCTGGGATTACAGGCACGCGCCACCATGCCCAGCTAATTTTTTGTATTTTTAGTAGAGAGGGCGTTTCACCATGTTGACCAGGATGGTCTCGATCTCTTGACCTCGTGATCCACCTGCCTCGGCCTCCCAAAGTGCTGGGATTACAGGCTTGAGCCACCGCGCCTGGCTGAAGATATTTTTAAGATGGTGGTGGATGAGTCTGGAGAGGGGGCTGGGGGCTCAATGTTGCAAATCAGATTCCTCTGTGAATGTCCTCTGGATGCCTTTTTCCTTCAAATTTTTTCACTTGGGACCCCTCTTTTTCTGTACATCCTCCTTGCTGGAAAGTCACATTCTTCCAACAGAAATCTCATTCTCATTGATGAAAAATTCTGCAATGCATCAGTATACTTGAGGACTCAAGACTCTCACGCTCTCAGGAATCCCGGGTACCCAGCCTTTATCCACAGATTCTTAAAGAGGTTTCCCCACTCTGGGGCACTCACAAAGTGCCTGACCTAATGGAATTAGGCCTTGTCAATTGAGGAAAGTCTTCTCTGGGTTTGATTTGAGCAGTCTTGGGCATACTTGTCTCCCTCAGTTCTGACACTACTACCTGAGGTGATTGGAGGCCAGTGTGGGGAGGTTTGATTCCATTCTGTTTGGAGAAAAGACTTGCCTGCGGACAGAAGCCTGCAGGGCCGGCTCCTACCTCTCCTTCTCCATTCAAATCTTGGACCATCAGCTGGCCACAGTGGCTCACACCTGTAATCTCCCAGCACTTTGAGAGGCCAAGGTGGGTGGATCACTTGAGGCCAGGAGCTCAAAACCAGCCTGGCCAACATGGCAAAACCCCGTCTCTACTAAAAAATATGTATATTTTTACAAAAAGTAGCCTGGAGTCATGGAGACACCTGCAATCCCAGCTACTCGGGAGGCTGAGGCACAAGAATCACTTAAACCCAGGAGGCGGAGGTTGCAGTGAGGTGAGATTGCACCACTGCACTCCAGCCTGGGCAGCAGAACAGAGAGAGGGGGAAAAAATCTTGGGCCATTTCTCCGTCACCTTCCCATTGGCCTCCTCTCCAGCCACAGGGAATTTTGTTCATGTTTGTTCTATACCCGGGCCACCCTTTCTCACTTCCCCTCGTTCTCACACCTTTGCCCAGAAAATTCTCACTCAAGCATGTCTCCTCCTCAGGGATGTCTTCCCAGTGGTCCTAGCAGTGGAGTCTTGGCTGGTCCCGTTATGTTCTCAAAGAACCAACTTATCCGTGTGCTGATCTCAGCTTCCAAATACACATTCATTAGTGTGACTGTTTTGTTAATGATTGTCTCCCCCCAGTAGACTTAAGGTTAATGAGAGCATGGACCATATCTAATTTTTTCCACTGTATCTGCTATGCCCGGGGAGTAGTAGCAAGACAATAGATGTTAACAGGAAGGAGGGAAGAAAGGGAGAGAGAGAAGGAAGAAAAACAGAGGAAGGGAGGAGAGGGAGGGAGGCAGGCAGGAAGGTAAAAAGGAGAGAAAGAGGGAAGGAAAGATGGAAGGAAAGAAGGTAAAAAGGAAGGAAAGATGGAAGGAAGGGAGGGAGGGAGAGAAGGAAAAAGGGAGGGAGGGAAGGAAGGAAGTAGGAAAGGAGAAGAGGATGGAAGGAGAGAAGGAAGTAAGAGAAGAAAAGAGGATGGAAAGGGGGGACAGAAGGAAGGAGGGAGAAGAGAGGAGGAGGGAAGGAGAGAAGGAAGGAAGAGAGGAAAAGAGGAAGGAAGGAGAGAAGGGGAAGGAAGGAGGCGAAAAGAGAAGGAAGGAAACATATACCATGGACTATTATGCAGCAATCAGAAATGATGAGTTTGTGTCGTTTGTAGGGACATGGATGAATCTGGAGAACATCATTCTCAGCAAACTGACACAAGAACAGAAAATGAAATACCGCATATTCTCACTCATAGGCGGGTGATGAAAAATGAGAACACATGGACACAGGGAGGGGAGCACTAAACACTGGGGTCTATTGGGGGGAAAAGGGGAGGGCCAGCATGGGGGGGAGCTGGGGGGGGATAGCCTGGGGAGAAATGCCAAATGTGGGTGAAGGGGAGAAAGGAAGCAAAACACACTGCCATGTGTGTACCTTTGCAACTGTCTTGCATGTTCTGCACACGTACCCCAAAACCTAAAATGCAATAAAAAATTTAAAGAGAAGGAAGGAAAAGAGAAAATGAGGAGAGAAGAAAGAAAGGAGGGAAGGAGTGAGGGGAAAAAGGAGGGAAAGAGAGATGAAGAAAGAAAGGAGAAAGAAAGAAAGGAGAGAAGAGGAAATGGAAAAAGGAAGGAAGGGAGGGAGGGAGAGGCAGGAAGGGAAGAAGGAAGGAAGGAGGGAAGGAAAGGAGAGGAAGAAGGAGGGAAGGAGGGAAGGAGACAAGGAAGGAAGAGAAAAGGAAGAAGGAAGAAAAGGAAGGAGAAAGGGAGGGAGAGAAGGCAGGAAGGGAGAAGGAAAATGGAAGGAAAGAAGTGGGGGAGGGAAGGAGGGAGGAAGGAAGGAAAGGGGAGAGGGAGGGAGAGAGGGAGGGAAGGCGAGGAGGAGACCCTCTTGAGGTCAGCATTTGGGGGATCTGATTTCACATAGACATTTTCCACTTCTGGCCCTTCCGTGTTCTAGAAGGCCTCTACATCTCATCAACAGTGTCCCTTGAGATTCAACACGTTCCATCAGTTGATCCGCTTTTGACAGCAGTGGACTTTCATTTCATCCTTCTGTGGCGAAAGGGCCTGGTGCAGGCAATTTTGCTACATCCCTCTTCCAGCTATCATCTACCCAAGCACCCTTCACATGCCTGCTGGAATTCTCTCACTTGGCCTTCCCCATCTCTTTCCTCACCCCTTTCCTGAACACAGAAACAAGTTTGTGACTCTTGAGTGCAAGAGTAACCACCGTTGCCATTCCTGCTTGTTCATGGTACTAACACAGTAATTATTCCTCTATCTTCATCTCCTGCCTCGTTAGCGCCCGCAATGATTACAGGCATCGTTAATTGCTATTAGGTCATCTCATCCCACGGTGGTGTGAACCAGGTCCTCCCTGAAGACGTGGCCCAGCTCATGGGTAGTATCAGTTTATGGTCACCTCCTTTCCTCTGCCTTCATCATGGAAAAGACCTGCCATGCACACACCACGCAGCTTCCAGAACACCAGCCAGCTGACCAGAGCCACACTAAAGAGGCAGTTGTCCTGGGGCGTGGCAGGGGCTTTTCTAGGTCACACAACCAGCTAGTAGGGATATATTAGGAGTCTACATCTGCTGCCCAGGTCACAGATACTGGACATCTCAACTAGGGCACAGGAAGGGATGTTGGAGCGAAAAGGACGAGGTTAAGAACTATTTAGGGAGTAAACCAGAATGTTTCCTAGATGACAGAAACTCTTCTAAGTGTTTTAGATATATTAACCCCTCCCCACACTCCAGCAACGTGGGTGTTACTATTGCTCCTTTTTTTTTTTTTTGAGAGGGAGTCTCGGTTTGTTGCCAGGCTGGAGTGCAGTGGCACGACCTTGACTCACTGCAACCTCCGCCTCCCAGGTTCAAACAATTCTCCTGCTTCAGCCTCCGGAGTAGCTGGGATTACAGGCACGCGCCACCACACCCAGCTAATATTTGTATTTCTAGTGGAGATAGGATTTCACCATGCTGGCCAGGATGGCCTTGATGTCTTGACCTCGTGATGCACCCACCTCGGCCTCCCAAAGTGCTGGGATTACAGGAATGAGCCACCGCGCCCGGCCGACTATCACTTCTTTATAGGTAAGGAACCTCGGCCACCAAGAGGTTACATAATTCAGAATTCAAGTCGCTAGGGTCAGGGATCCAACCCAGAAAGTCTGATTTCTTTTTATTTTTTTCTTTTGAGATGGAATCTTGGTCTGTCACCAGGCTGGAGTGCGCTGGCGTGATCTCGGCTCACTGCAACCTCCGCCTCCCGGGTTCATGCAATTCCGCCTCAGCCTCCTGAATAGCTGGGATTACAGGCACACACCACCATGCCCAGCTAATTTTTATATTTTTAATAAAGACGGGGTTTCACCATGTTGGCCAGGATGGTCTCAATCTGTTGACCTCATGATCCGCCCACCTCAGCCTCCCTCCCAAAGTGCTGAGAAAGCCTGGTTTCAAAGGATACATTTTTACCATTGTGCTGTTGTGCCTTCCATTCAATTATCTGCTTGCTACAGAATGAAATCTCCTCAGTTGTATTTCATCTCTTCCACCTGTACCCTCACACCACACACACACACACACACACACACACACACACACACACACCCGCTTTAGCGACTTGGTAGGGATAGAAGCAACATGCAAATGGTGAAAAGATGCACCAGGTCAGAGAACGCAGGTGTGCAGCCAGGCAGGTCAAGGTCAGAGAGGGAGACCTGCCCTTGTTACCAAACCTGCTTCAGTTCCCCCAGAGCAGTTTTGGCTAATTCATTCTCCCAAACCCTTATGAGCCTCTCAGGACGGACCTGGAGAGTAGCCAAGCATTTGTTTCATTTCTTTTTCATGGAGCCAATCCCTGGGCCATAAAGGAAGGGAAATAAGAGGACTTGGGAGTTCCAGATTGCTGCCCTCAGAGCCCAGCTGCAACACTTGGGAGCCATGTTATTTAACTGTTCTCAACCTCAGTTTTCTCCATGCAGTTGCACAGCTGTTGTCGGGATTCGTGTTCCCATGCTTAAAATGCTCTAAGTCAGTTCAGGCGCAGTGGCTCACACCTGTAATCCCAGCCCTTTGGGAGGCTAAGGCAGGCAGATCACCTGATGTCAGGAGTTCAAGACCAGACTGGCCAACATGGAGAAAACCCCTCTCCTAAAAATACAAAATTATCCAGGTGTGGTGGTGCATGCCTGTAATCCCAGCTACTTGGGAGGCTGAGGCAGGGGACTTGCTTGAACCCGGGAGGCAGAGGTTGCAGTGAGCCAAGATCACACCATTGCACTCCAGCCTGATCAACAAGAGCAAAACTCTGTCTCAAAAAAATATTAAAAATTTAAAAAGTAGATTGCTCTAAGCCCCCACACTTGTAATCCAAGCTCTGAGAGGCCAAGGCAGGAGGATCACTTGAGCCCAGGAGTTTGAGACCAGCCTGAGCAACACAGAAAGACCCCTTGTCTATGAAAAAGAAAAAAAATGCTCTAGGTGAATGAAAAGCATCCCTCAATCCTGTGACTCAGGTAAGTGAAAGCCAGTAAAAGAATACCTATCATACCTGAAGTATAGGTTTCCTGTGTTATTAATGGACAGCGTCCATGTATACTTTATATAAATCTTGTTTTAAAAAGTGACATGTGTGATATGCATTCCCTGCCTTGGTGATCAATCAACTCCCCTTCTTCACAGAGCTGAGTTGCAGGAATCGTTGTAAATGCTATCAAGATTCTCGTCCTACTACAACAGCTACTACTACTGCTGGTATGACTGCTACTTCCAAACATATTTGAATTTTTAAATTGTGCGTGCACATGGCAATAGACACCCAGAAGGAACGTTTAAAAATGAGATGAAGTAAAAAACAAAAATATAGAATTATCTTGGGGATTGCTTGAGAAATCACAACTGCACAGCTGTGCCCTCCATTGCATTGCGAGCTCAGTGGCTTGCAAAACTTTCATACTTTCAGGGAGGGAAGGAACACCTGGGGTGCTTGGATGTCTTCCCAGATTGTGGTGAACAAAATCCTGCCTGACAAGATGCTGTCTAATCTTGTTGCTCACCCATGGGTTGTTTACCCCCCAAGGAAGCCTGGAATGATGAAAAGTTGCCAAAGATCTTTGAGCAACACTGCCTCCTTTCATCACGGTGATGAGCTCTCACTTCTGCAACTCCCAACAAAAGGAAAGGGGGCTCCAGAGGTCAGGACGTGAGATGCTGAGAGAAGCATGGGCTGGTGACACAGATGCAAATATGGGCTCCAGGCAGAGAAAGAGCTCTGAGGCTACAAAGATGAATTCATGGATGTACCCAAGGGAAGAGCATGAACAATTTAGATTCATGGCCATTCTCTGATGGTGTGTGAAGGCAGAGCATATCCACTAGGCCTGTGAACTCTCAGGAAAACGAAGTTCAGGAAGCACAAGCATGTCCGGTGAAACAAAGACACTCGCTCTTCTGCAAACAACTCAAGAGACTTGGGCTGCTTGGAGATGGGGAGCCCTCACCCACATTGACTTTCAGGCCTAAGATGCCATTGCTGCTTTTATTTATTTATGGTTGTTTTTTTTTTTTTTTTTTTTGAGATAGAGTCTTACTCTGTCACCTGGCTGCAGTGCAGTGGTCCAATCTCAGCTCACTGCAATCTCTGCCTCTCAGGTTCAGGCCATTCTCCTGCCTCAGCCTCCCAAGTAACTGAGCTAATTTTTGTATTTTTACACACCTAGCTAATTTTTGTATTTTTAATAGAGACAGGGTTTTACCATGTTGGCCAGGATGGTCTTGATCTCTTGACCTCATGATCCACCTGCCTTGGCCTCCCAAAGTGCTGGGATTACAGGTGTAAACCACTGCTGGAAAGAATCTTAATAGCTGTGAGGCAAAAGCAGCAGCCAACCTATGAAGGAAAACCTATCAGATTAACAGCAGATTTCTCAGGAGAAGCCCTACAAGCTAGAAGGCATTAAGGCCCTATCTTCAGCCTTCTTAAACAAAACGATTATCAGCCAAGACTTTTGTATCCAGCAATACTAAGCTTAATAAATGAAGGAAAGATAGTCTTTTTCAGACAAACAAATTCTGAGAGAATTTGCTCCTACCAAGCCAGCACTATAAGAACTGCTAAAAGGAGTTCTAAATCTTTTAACAAATCCTGGAAACACCAAAATAGAACCTCTTTAAAGTATAAATATCATAGGAACTATAAAACAAAAATACAATTTAAAAAACAAGATATACAGGCAACAAATGGCACAATGAATGGAATAGTATCTCACATCTCAATACTGATGTTGCGTGTAAATAGCCTACATGCTCCACTTAAAAGATTTAGAATTGGCCGGGCACAGTGGGTCATGCCTGTAATCCCAACACTTTGGGAGGCCGAGGTGGGTGGATCACTTGAGGCCAGGAGTTAGAGACCAGCCTGGCTAACATGATGAAACCTCGTCTCTACTAAAAATACAAAAAAAGTTAGCTGGGGGTATGGGGCATATGCCTGTAATCCCAGCTACTCAGGAAGCTGAGGCAGAAGAATTGCTTGAACCTGAAAGGCGGAGTTTGCAGTGAGCTGAGATCACGCCACTGCAATCCAGCCTGGGTAACAGAATGAGACTCTATCTCAATAAAAATAAAAATAAAAAAGATTTAGAATTGCAGAATGGATAAGAATTCAGCAACCAACTATGTGCTGCCTCCAAGAGACTCACCTAACACATAAGGACTCACATAAACCTAAGGTAAAGGGGTGGAAAAAGACATTCCATGTAAATGGACACCGAAAGTGAGCAGGAGTCGCTATCCCTATATCAGACTATGTACCCCATAAATATGTACAATTGTTACGTCAATTTTTAAAAATTGAATAATAGTAATTTTAAAAAGCATATTTCTCTTCACTTCACTAAAACTTGGAAATGTTGGTCAAAGAATGCAAATTAAAGGATGCCGTTGTTGACTGCGATTGTGACCCATGTCAACTGTCCCCTGGGATTCAGTCCTTCATGGATTGAAACCAAATATGAAGTAAGGTGGTAGTTGGTACCATCTGTATACATGACGTGGTCATTTGTATCCGGCTTCTTTCTCTGAGTATAATGCATTCAAGTTTCATCCCTGTGGTAGCAGGGATCGATCTACATTCCACATTTCTTTTATTTATTTATTTATTTTTGAGACAGAATCTCACTCTATCGCCCAGGCTGGAGTACAGCGATGTGATTGTGGTTCTTTGCATCCCCCACCTCCCAGGTTCAAGCAATTCTCCTGCCTCAGCCTCCCAAGTAGCTGGGACTACAGGCATGTGCCACCGCACCCAGGTAATTTTGTATTTTAACTGCCTTAATGGAGACGGAGTTTCCATTTGGAGTGATGTAAACATTCTGGAAGTACCGTAGTGGTGATGGCTGGACAATGTCATGACTGTACTTAATGCCACTGAGTTGTACACTTTGGTTAATTTTATGTTATATGACCTAGGTCCCATCAACTAAACTGTATGTCTAGGGATGTAACCCAGGCATTAATACTTTTTAAGACTGCCTCATTGATTACACCAGGCAGCTGAGTTAGGAAACAAGTGTTGAAAGGGAAGGGGAACGTAGCTGCATGGGTTGAGCACCTATACCTCCCAGGATTTAGCTCAAGCATTGTCTCCTCTGAGACCCACCCTCAACCACCCTGTAGCTGCCTCTGGTGATTCTGTCACCTCATCTGGTCTATTTTCCATTTTAAATACATGTCATCATCTGAGTTCTCTTGTTTACCAGTCTATCCACTTATTACCTGTCCCTTCCCATAAAAGTCACCAGTACTGATCTTGCAATGCATTAGAATCACCTTGAGGCCTGGTGGTATATATATATATGCCTGGTGGTACAAGCTTGCTACTCCAGAGGCTGAGGTGGGAGGGTCAGTTGAACCCAGAAGTTTGAGGCTGCAGTGAGCTGTGATCACACCACTGCACTCCAGCCTGAGCAACAGAGCAAGATTCTACGTAACAGAACTTTGAAATGTACAATCCGCTGTTACAAGCTATAGTCACCCTGCCATACAACATGTCACAAACTTATTCCTCCTGCCTAACTAAAAATTTGAATGTAAATTAGTATAACTATTATGGAAAATGGTATGGCAGTTCCTAAAAAAAAAAAACACTAAAAATAGAGCTGCCATATGATCCAGCCATCCCACTCCTGATTATGTATCCAACAGAAATAAAATCAGCATCTCAAGAGAGTTATCTGCACTACCATATTTATTTCACCATTATTCACTTATAACCAAGGCATAAAATAAAACTAAGTGCCCATCAACAATTGCATGGATAAAGAAAATGTATATTATATATTATATTGCAAACGTTATACATTATACAATATTTTGATACATATATAATGTCTACATAAATGCATAATGTGTATATTCATATGTATACATATAGTCTACTTTGTATACATGTATACACACAATGGAATACTATTCAGCCTTTAAAAGGAGGAAATCCCATCATTTGTCACATGGATGAATCTGGAGAACATGATGGTTAAGTGGATAATCCAGACACAGAAAAACAAATACTGCATGATCTTACATATACGTGAGATCTAAAAAAGTCCAGCTCATGAAAGTAGAGAGGTAGAACAGTTGTTGCCAGGGGCTGGGGCAGGTAATAGGGAGATATTGATCAAAATATACAAAGTTTCACATTACATTTTCAGGGTTTTATTTGTTTGTTTGTTGATTTGTTTTGGGTTTTTTTTGTTTTGTTTTGTTTTGTTTGTTTGTTTTTGAGACAGGGTCTGGTTCTGTTGCCCAGGCTGGAGTAGAGTGCAGTGGTGCAATCATAGCTCACTGCAGCCTCAAACTCCTGGGCTCAAGTGATCCTCCCACCTCAGCCTCCCAAGTAGGTGGGACTATACCCCTCCTAGCTCATACTACATTCTTGAGGCAGGACCTGGTATTATTTTCAGTTTATATCTGTGGAGTGAAGACACAGAAGCACCAATTCTGACAACTTCACACCTTTGCTCCCAATGCACATCAATTGAACGTTTTCCATGTGTCATGCTGGTTGCCATGCAAACACAACATGCATGGTTCACACTCTCACTGGCTGACTGTCTTTATGAGAAAGAAAGCAGATATCAGAGGAGCATTATAAGAGCAGAGTGACTGTCCAGGAGAAGTGCAGGCAGCCATGGAAATTGGGAACCACCTGGTCCAGGAAGGGTTCAGCAGCAGCTTCCTGCAGAAGCTTCGTTTTACTTGAGATCTGATTAATCTCTTAACAACCAAAAGTCCTTGTGTCACTCTCCAGCTATGAATTCCTCAGTGGCTCCCCTTGCCTATTTGGATCAAGGATAAACTTAGTCACTTTGCCTAGGGCTTCCCTGGCTTCTTAGTGAAATCCCCACATGCCAGAAAACTCTGCAGATCTGGGCAAACCAGGACAGTTGGTCACTCCAAAACCCAACCACATTCAGACACCCTCAGAGTGACTTCAAGCCCCTTCTTGATCCCACCCTTTCCTGGAATCACCTCTCACCATTAGGACTCACTTCCCGTCAGCAGGACTCATCTCTCAACAAAGGGACTCTCCTGTCATCACTGGGCTCACCTCTCACCACCAGAGCTCAAATCTCACCGCCTGGACTCACCCACCTGGACTCACGTCTCATCAGCTGGGCTTACCTCTCACCACCAGAACTCACATCTCACCACCTGGACTCACTGTCACCTCCTGGATTCACCCATTTGGACTCACCTCTCACCACCTGGCCTCATCCTTCACCACCTGGACTCACTTCTCAGCAGCTGAACTCACCCACCTTGACTCATCTCACTATCTCACTACCTGGACTCACATCTCACCTGGGCTCACCTCTCACCATCTGGACTCACCTCCAACCACCTGGATTCATCTCTTACCTCAACTCACCTCTCAACTGGACTCACTTCTCACCACCTGAATGCATCTCTCACCAACTTGACTCACTTCTTACCCCCTGGACTCACTTCTCACCTCCTGGACTCACTTCTCACCCCATGGACTCACCTCTCACCCCTTGGACTCACCTCTCAACATCTAGACCTCACTTCTTACCACCCAGACTCATCTCTCACAACCTGGGCTAATTTCTCACCACCTGGACTCACCTCCCACCATTTAGACTAACTCTCACCACCACTGTCTCTTACACTTTATTCCCTGGCCACATGGAGGCAGACATGGTGCCTTGCATCCACCAAGCTCACACTCATTTACCTCTGCTATTGCCCCATGTTGGGACCCCTCTGCATTGGCTGCCTTTCCCAAATGCCCACTTGGAAAGCACCTACTCATTCCTCAAGCCTCAGGTGACATATACCGCCTGTGAAGCCAACTTGTAACCCTGAAACCATTAGGCAGGCGTTCCTCCATGGAGTCCTTACACCAGGTTGCCTTTCTTGGATCAGCCAATTGTCAGAAAACTCTGATTAGTATAATTAATGTAATTACTTAATTAGTTAACTTACAGGTACTCCAGCACATGGTGATGCATCCTTCTCTTACATACTGATACTGTGGAAATACGTGTCTCAGTAGAGGAGTGAGGACCTAGTGACATTTCATCATCGATGGACTGAAGATAAATTCATGAGGAACCACCTCTGCCAACATCCATTTTTAGAGACAACTGGACATCCCCGTACACTCATCCACCCAGTTCTTCCTTCTTGGGCTCTTACTGTGTGCCTGGTTCCAAATGAAACACTCACCCACAGCCCTCAACCCAAGAACTGGGCAGTCTAAACCCACCTGCCTCCATGCAGGAGGGGGCTGCCTCAGAAATGCCGTTTCAATCTTGGGCTGATCCAAGGCCAGTTCTTCCCAACTCTGCAGTCAATGATGCCATGTTTGTAACTTGACATCTGCAAGTTGACACTAACTTGACAGCTGCAGCGAGAATACATACACCATGGAAATTGGCAAACATTACAAATGAGGACATTTTCGCTTTTTATTGCTTAGGAGGTTTTTCGTTTTGCTTCTTTTTTATTTTTAATTGACACATAATAACTGTACATATTCATGGGGTACATAGTAATGTTTTGAGGCATATGACATTCAGTAATCAGATCAGGGTAATTGACATGTCAGTCATCTCAAACATGTATCATTTCTTTGTGTTGGGAGCATGCAATATTCTCCTTCCAGCTATTTGAAACTATGTAATATATTATTGGTTTTTTTTTTTTTTTGAGATGGAGTTTCGCTGTTGTTACCCAGACTGGAGTGCAAGGGCACGATCTCAGCTCTCCTCAACCTCCGCCTCCTGGGTTCAAGCAATTCTCCTGCCTCAACCTCCCGAGTAGCTGGGACTACAGGCACCCACCACCATGCCCAGCTAATTTTTGTATTTTTAGTAGAGATGGGGTTTCACCTTGTTGACCAGGATGGTCTCGATCTCTTGACCACGAGATCCACCCGCCTCGGCCTCCCAAAGTGCTGGGATTATAGGCGTGAGCCACCGCGCCCAGCATATTATTGTTTACTATAGTTATCCTACAGTGCTGTAGAACACTAGAACTTATTCTTCCTACCTATCTGTATTTTTGTGGGAGGAAGCAGGGAGACAAGGGCAAGTAAAAATGCCATAAATTGTTCCTACCATTTTGAAGTTACCTTTATCTTTCTTTTTTTTTTTTTTTTTCAATTTTTATTTTAAATTCAATGGTGAGTCCTGGTGGTGGGAGGTAAGTCCAGGTAGAGAGAAGTAAGCCCAGATTGTGAAAGATGAGTTCGGGTGGTGAGAGATAAGTCTAGGTGTTGAGAGGTGAGTCCAGGTGAGAGGTGAGTCCAGATGGTAAGAGGTGAGTCTGGGGGGTGAGATGTGAGTCCAGCATATTTGTGATATGGGTATATCAGTTTGTTTTCACACTGCTATAAAGAAATACCCGAGACTGGGTAACTCATAAAGAGACGTAATTCACTCACAGTTCTGCATGGCTGGGGCATCCTCAGGAAGCCTAAAATCATGGCAGAAGGGGAAGAAGCATGTCTTACATGGTAGCAGGACAGAGATGTGCAGAGCAAAGTGGGAAAAGCCCCTTATAAAACCATCAGATTTCTTGACAACTCACTCACTATCATGGGAACAGCATGGGGGAACTGCCCCCATGATCCAGTCACCTCCCACGAGGTCCCTCCCCCAGCATGTGGGATTACAATTCAAGATGAGATTTGGGGAGGGACACAGAGCCAGGCCATATCAATGGCTAAACTGCGTGATGCTGATGTTTGCTATATGAACGATCCCATCATCCAGTAGTGAGCACAGGACATAGTAGGTAGTTTAGCAACCCTAGCCTCCTCTCCTGTCCTCTTCCCTCGAGTAGTCACCAGTGTCTATTGTATCCATCTTTATGTTCATGAGTAGTCAGTGTTTTGCTCCCACTTATAAGTGAGAACACATGGTGTTTGGTTTTCTGTTCTGGCATTAATTCACTTAGGATAATGGCCTCCAGCTGCATCCATGTTGCTGCAAAAGACATGATTTTTTTTTTTGAGACACTGTCTCTCTGTCACCCAGGCTGGGGTGCATGCAGTGTCACCGTCTCAGCTCATGCAACCTCTGCCTCCCAGGTTGAAGCGATTCTCCTGCCTCCGCCTCCCCAGTGGCTGGGATTACAGGAATGTGCCACCATGCCTGGCTAGTTTTTTTATTTTTAGTAGAGATGGGTTTCACCATGTTGGCCAGGCTGTTGTCAAACTCCTGACCTCAGGTAATCCACCCGCCTCTGCCTCCCAAAGTGCTGGGATTATAGGTGTGAGCCACCATACCCGGCCATGATTTTGTTATTTTCTATGGCTGCATAGTGTTCCATGGTGTACATATAACATGTTTTCTTTATCTAATCTACTGTTGATGGGCACCTAGGTTGATTCCATGTTTTTGCTGTTGTGAATAGCACTAGCTGTAATTTTATATCCTTTAACAAATCTCTCCCTATCCTCTCTTCCCCCTACCCTTCCTAGCCTCTGACATCCACTGTGCCACTTTTTGCTTTTACAAAATCAACTTACTTTTTTAGCTTCTGCATATGAATGAGAACATGTGCTGTTTAACTTTCTGTTTCTAGCATATTTCACCTAACGTAATGTCCTCCAGTTCCATCCATGTTGCCACAAATGACATTCTTTCTTATGGCTGAAATGGATTTCATTCTTTTTATGGGGATGTTGGTTTGTTGTGTGTTTTTTACTTCATTTTGTTTTGCTTTTAGAGAGCCAATGGTGTGTTTTCCAACATGAGATTTCAAGGAGGAGGAACATGGTGAACGCATGCTTTAGCTAAAATGTTGGCATGGGGTAAGAGTAGGATATTATGTCCAGTTTGATTTGGTGTTTCCCTGGGTTTTGTTTCTCTTTTAGCCAAAAGTGTGTACTTTTTGTGCCATTGCAGAATTAATTCAATGTCTCCATTGAAATGGTGGTCGCATGGGTTGGTTCAGTTTGAAAAAATTATCAAGCTGCACATTTAAGAGTTGTGTACTAGGCTGGGTGCGGTGGCTCATGCCTGTAATCCCAGCACTTTGGGAGGCCAAGACGGGTGGATCACGAGGTCAAGATATCGAGACCATCCTGGTCAACATGGTGAAACCCCGTCTCCACTAAAAATACAAAAAATTAGCTGGGCATGGTGGCGCGTGCCTGTAGTCCCAGCTACTCAGGAGGCTGAGGCAAGAGAATTGCCTGAACCCAGGAGGCGGAGGTTGAGGTGAGCTGAGATCGTGCCATTGCACTCCAGCCTGGGTAACAAGAGCGAAACTCTGTCTCAAAAAAAATAAAATAAAATAAAAGAGTTGTGTACTTTCCTTGACATAGGTTATTATCTTTTATTATTATTATTATACTTTAAGGTCTAGGGTACACGTGCAGGTCGTGCAGGATTGTTACATAGGTTTACAGTGTAAACCTATGTTTATGCTGCATCCATCCCCCCGTAATCTATATTAGGTATTCCTCCTAATATTAGCCCTCCCCAATCCCCCCACCCACTGCTATTCCTCCCCTAGCCCCTCCACCCACCAACAGGCCCCAGTATGTGATGTTCCCCTCCCTGTGTCCATGTGTTCTTATTGTTCAACACCCACTTACGAGTGAGAACATGTGGTGTTTGATTTTCTGTTCTTGTGCCAGTTTGCCGAGAATGATGGTTTCCAGCTTCATCCATGTCCCTGCAAAGGACATGAATTCATCCTTTTTATGGCTGCATAGTATTCCATGGTGTATATGTGCCACATTTTCTTTATCTAAATAGTTTTTTAAAGAACACGAAAAAATTGAGTGAGTTCCACATGTGCTAACGTGGAAAGCTGACCCAGGCGTATAATTTAGTTCCACATGTGCTAACATGGAAAGCTGACCCAGGCGTATAATTTAGTTCCACATGTGCTAACATGGAAAGCTGACCCAGGCGTATGATTTGGTGAACAAGGCAAGTAGCAGGACAATTTTGTAGAACGAGCCTAACTATGTAACTAACACTGTGAACGTGTGTAAGTCAATGAAGAAATAGGAGCTGAAGGAAAGTTGCTCAGTCTTGTGTCTGGGTTACCTCGAAGCAAAGGAAAGAATTGGAGGGATGAGAGTGGGCCAGTTTTGCTAAAAAACCTTTCTGTATTGCTTAAAAATCACAGTAGTAGGAAGGGAATCAAAACATGCATCAGGCCAAGCATGGTAGGGATCACTCCTGTAATCCCAACACCTTGGGAGGCCCAGGCAGGTGGATCATTTTGAGCTCAGGAGTTTAAGACCAGCCTAGGCAACATGGCAAAAGCCCGTTTCTAAAAAAAAAAAAAAACAAAAATTAGCCAGGCATGGTGGCACACACCTGTAGTCCCAGCTACTGGGGAGGCTGAGGCTAGAGAATTGCTTGAGTCTGGGAAGCAGAGATTGCAGTGAGTCAAGGTTGTGTCCTTGCACCCTAGCCTGAGCAACTAACTTCATGAGACCCTGTCTTAAAAAAAAATCCACACAAAAACTTACACATAAATATGTCTAACAGCAACCTTCAAACAGCCAAAAGCCTAGCACAACTCAAATGTCCCTCCACAGATGAATAAATAAACAAAATGAGGTATATCTGTACAACGGACTATTATTCAGCCACAAAAAGGAATGAAGCACTAATGTGTGCTACAATGTGGATTCTATCTTCTTCCTCCTTGAAACTTCATTGCTTTACAGAGTCTGGTCAGCTAAGAAGGTTGTATCTTAGGCGGGGGATTAGAATGGGAGTAGCTGTGATGATTTGCTGAAAGATGCCTGACACTTGGCTCTCTAAAAACCAAAACAAAATGAAACAACAGACAACAAACCAACATCTCCCAATGCTGTTCTTGAAAACATCATGCTCAGCGAAAGAAGCCAGACACAAAAATCACATAATATGATTCTATTTTTGTGAAATATCCAGAACAGGGTTAGCTACAGAGACAGAAAGTCAGCTAGTGGTTGCCTAATGCTAGAATGTATGGAGAGATTGGGAGTGGTAGCTAAAGGGTACTGGGATTCTTTTGGGCAGGGGGGTTTAAAAAATATTCTAAAATGGGCCAGGTATGGTGGCTCACACCTGTAATCCCACACTTTGAGAGGCCAGATGAGGATGATCCCTTGAGGCCAGAAGTTCGAGACCAGCCTGGGCAACATAGCAAGACTCTGTCTCTACCATAAATTTTTTTAAAGAAAAAAGCTAAGCAGGCGTGGTGGTGCACACTTGTAGTCTCAGCTACCCAGGAGGCTGAGGCGGGAGGATCACATGAGCCCAGGAGTTTGAAGCTGCAGTGAGTTGTGATCTCTCCACTGCACTCCGGCCTCGGTGGCAGATCAAGATCTTGTCTCCAAAAAAAGGAAAAAAGAAAATGTTCCAGAATGAACTGTGGCAATGGTGGTATCACTGTGAATATACTAAAACTCACTGAATCGGACACTTTCAGTGAGTGAATTGTATAATACGTAAATTATATCATTTAAGCTGTTGCTATGGAATCGAGTTTGTTCTGCCTCCATGGAGCAAGCCAATCACTGTAGTGACAGATTTTGCAGAAGAGAAAGAGTTTATTCACAAGGCAATTAATCGAAGTGATGGGGAAACAGGTCCCAAATCCTCCTACCCAAAAATAGGGTTTGAGGGTACTTATGGGATAGAACACAGGGTGGTCTAAAGTATGAAGAAAGATGACGGGCAGTAGAAAAGGTGAGTCATGAGGATTTCTGAGCAAGCATAGTTGAGCTACATGGCTCTGGATAGGACATATGTACAGAAAGTAGCATTTAGCACGATCTGAGGGTGGAGTTTATGGCCCTCTGATTTCAGCTACCCACATGGGTCCAGATGAAGGGCCCTCGATCTCCACTGGCTTAAACTAGACAAGAGCTGCCTCCCACCTAGTTCTTGAAAAAACTTTAAGCACGCATTACCACAGTGACCCACAGTTAGAAATGTTATTGAGAGTTTAGTTACGCGTTATTTGGCTATGTGACTTGCTAGTGGCATTTTAAGATCAACTGTAAGTAAGCAATTAAAACCAAGTAAGCAATTAAAGGCAAGGCAGGTTGAGTTTGGAGGGCTTAGTCAGGCTCGCCTTTGGTTTCACTGTTAGCATATGTAAAATAAAATGAAATTAAATGGCTGAAAAAATAGAGGAGTAAGAAGAGAAAAGAGGGCTCAACATGAGGCATCAGTTAAGGCAACTGGGCTGGAAACTTCTAGGGTTTGTTTGCTTGTTTTTATATTTAAGACAGGGTCTGGCTCTGTCACCCAGGCCGAAGTGCAAGGCAGAGTCATAGCTCACTGCAGCCTCAAACTCCTGGGCTCAAGCCAGCCTCCTACCTCAGCCTCCTGAGCAGCTAGGACTAAGGGTGCATGGTATTATTTTGTTTTTTGTTTGTTTGTTTGTTTTTTTAGAGACAGGGTCTCACTATGCCCAGGCTGGTCTCAAACACCTGACCTCAAGTGATCCTCCTGCCTTGGCCTCCCAAAGCACTGGGACTACAGGTGTGATCCACCACACCTCACCCCTTATAGGTTTGAATGCCAACTGTGCCAATTGCTGACCTTGGGCAGTCATTTCACCTCTATGAGCCTCAGTTTCCCCACCTGCAAAATGGGACAATACTGATCTCTCTAGACTCTTGAGGACTTGATGAGATGATAAGTAAATGAAGTCGATGTTGTCTACACAGTGGAAGGTGAGATGAATGAACTAGGCATAGTGATGATGTAATAACCAGATGAGCTGGATATGGGATGGGGGCTGGGAGAGGTTGCGGCTGGGCTGGCACAGACTTCTAGCTAATTTAGAGGCTCTGCCTAGGCCACCTTTGCCAAAGGGAGTTCACTCAGCCTTACCGTCACCCATTCCATTGGCGTTGGCTCCATTTTCACACCAAGGCTGTGCCAAGGGTGTGTCATGAGGGTTCTTGAGTGACAGAAAACTCACTGACAATAAAGGGACAGAGGATTGTGCCACCTCATTCACAGACAGGCCTCTCAGGAGAAACCCGGGGAGATTCCACACTGTCAGCCCCTTCTCCAACATCAGCACGTGGTTCTGACTCCTCCTCGGTGCCCAGCTCTGTATTGGCAACCAGGAGAGTAGTGAAATTGAACTTGGCCTTGAGGAACAGCTGCCTCCAGGGTCGGTAAGTGATTTGACAGATATCAGCTCTTCCATCTCTCTCTCTCTCTCTCTCTCTCTCTCTCTCTCTCTCTCTTTCAATCTCTCTCTCTCTCTCTCTCACAGACACACACACACACACACACACACAAACTCTCTTACATACACACGTTCCCTTTCCCTTCATGAATTAATGCTCTGGCCAGTTTGGGCAGAATGGAAGAAATTTCCATCCGTACATCCACTCTTTCTTTCATCTGTTCATTTGTGTCTTATTTGTTTACTCAGCAAATTCTCTCAACACCCACTCTGTGCTCCTTGCCACACTGTTGGCCGTGATGGAGACAGAGATAATGAAGTCAGGCTCTCAGTCCTGAAAACTGAGCTGCCAGTTCAGCAAGGAGAAGAAGAACCAATAACAATGCTGCGACTCAAGTCGGACCAAGCAGAGCTGTGAGAGTCCAGAGGAGGAAAAGTTCCAGGAGGTTAAGAGGGATCGTAGAACCTACCTGGGTTTGCCATTGCTGTCAAGCACCTAGAGCTCTCCCCAGGTTCTTTGTGGATGGGAAAATCGAGTCTCTAGAGAGAATGAGATGTCCAAGGTCACACAGCAGGGAAGGGACTGAGGCAGGATCTGGTTTTGGTTTGTCTGACTCCAGGGCTATGCTCCTTCCATTTCCTCCTTCACAATCTTTGGTTCCTCTTTCTTCACAGCACTTGCTGTGTGTGTGTGTGTGTGTGTGTGTGTGTGTGTGTGTGTGTGTGTGTGTAAAAAAGATATTTAATATTCATTTCTGTCACAGACTAGTGCTGCAAAAGGACAGAAGGGCAGGGAACATATCTGTCTTACTTAGTGGATTCTAAGTGCATAACACATAGATACCCAGAAAATATTTGCTGGCTGACTGGCTGGCTGGCAGGATGGGTGGGTGGATGGGTGGATAGATGAGTAAATAGGTGGATGGATAGATGGAATATAGAGATGATGGATGAAGGAATGGATAGAGGGAGGGTTAGATGAAGGGATGAATGGAAGATAGAATAGATGAGG
Source organism: Callithrix jacchus (assembly GCF_049354715.1). NCBI lineage: Eukaryota > Metazoa > Chordata > Mammalia > Primates > Cebidae > Callithrix > Callithrix jacchus. The sequence continues at coordinate 13,628,518 of NC_133523.1, forward strand.
GATGGAAGAAGAAAGAGATGACAGATGAATGGATGGGTGGATGGATGAATGAATGAGTGGATGGATGGATGGATGGATGGACATATTGGTTGATGGAAGAACGAATGGGTGGATGGAATTACTGATTAATAGATGGGTAGATGGATAGATGGATATATGTGTGAGTGGGTGGATGGATGAATGGACGAGCAAATAGGTAGGTGGAAAGATGATGGGTTGATGGATAAAGGAATGGATGAGTAGATACATGGGTTGATGGAAGAACAAATGGGTAGACGGGATGACTGATCAACAAATGGGTAGATGGACAGACAGATGGATAGATGTGTGAGTGGGTAGATGGATGGATGGATGTTTGGATAGATAGGTCAGTAGAAAGATAAATTGGTGGACAGGTTGATGGATAAATGGATGGATGTATAATTGGGCTGATGGGTGACTAGACAGATGTGTGGTTGGAACACAAAATGAGTGGATGGGATGACTGATTAATAGATATGTAGATAGACAGATGGATGAATAGATGGATGGGTGAGTGGGTGAGTTTGTGGACAGATGATGAATTAATGGACAGATGGTAGATGGATAGATGAATAAATTGATGGATGACTGGATAGATAGGTGGATGAAAAGATGGATGGATGTATGGGTGATGGGGAAGGCATAGCAGATATTATGCCACCCAAACTGTCAGAGAAGGATCTTGATAGGTGAAAGGAAGAAAGAAAGAAGGAAAGAAAGAAAGAAAGAAAGAAAGAGAAAGAGAAAGAAAGAAAGAAAGAAAGAAAGAAAGAAAGAAAGAAAGAAAGAAAGAAAGAAAGAAAGAAAGAAAGAAAGAAGAAAGAAAGAGCATTTCCAGCTGGGCGTGGTGGCTCATGCCTGTGATCCCAGCATTTTGGGAGGCCGAGGCGGGCAGATCACGAGGTCAGGAGATCAAGACCATCCTGGTTAACATAGTGAAACCCCGTCTCTACTAAAAAGACAAAAAATTAGCCGGGCGTGCTGGTGGGTGCCTGTAGTCCCAGCTGCTCGGGAGGCTGAGGCAGGAGAATCACTTGAACTTGGGAGGCGGAGGCTGCAGTGAGCCGAGATCATGCCACTGCACTCCAACCTGGGCAACAGAGTAAGACTCCATCTCAAAAAAAAAAAAAAAAAATGAAACCATTCCCTACTGATAAGAAAGTGTAGGGAAAGGCAATGAGATGGTGAAATGCCAAGAGTGTGATAAAAATCTGTCTGTGCAGTCAGAGAACAGAACAGGACTCAGAGATGAGAATGGAGAACATGGACAGACACTCAGCCTCAAGGAAGAGCAAGGGAGGTGGATTGACCCCTTTGTATTAGATAATATCAACTGAGATAATATCAACATTGTATTCCCTGCTTTGATGGCATTATCCCTTTAAATCCACCTCCAAGGCATCTCCTTGAGATGGCTTCCCCAGCCTGTCATCTCCTGGGTAGAAAAGGGAAACACACGGGCCACTTGCCTCTGCTCGTCTTTCCAGGACTTTCAGAGGGAAGCTCAGTCCATTGCAAGCTGGTGATACAGGAAGTTTTTGGAGGTGGGGGTCATTGTGGGTGGGCCCAGCAGTCTCAAGACACCATGAAATTGTCATTCTAGGGATGATATATTACCACTTCATGGACTACCATCCTTTGCCCAGATCTGTCCATGGACCAGATCCCCACCACTGGGGTGCTATTTGGTCCCAAAAATCCAGATAAGCCAGTTTGTCCCCCCCAGCCCCTCTGCCTCTTTTTAATGACCTTTAACCTATTTTTTTCTGACCCCCAGGATCAGACAAGGGTACGGGGAGCTGGAGTTCACAGTCAAAGGAGAAATGAGCAATCTGCGACCTTTGGAGGAGGTCAGCTGGGTGCAGGTTGAGGGGAGGGCGATCATATGGGGAGGAGGAAGGTGAGGACCTTAATGTCTTGGGAAGAGGGAGTGAAAACATCGTGACCAGAACTCAGAGCTAGGAGGTACTTCGTAATCAACAAAATAGCCAAAAAGGACTCAGAGATGGAACCCAAGTTAGGTTGGGGGGTGGGGGCAGTCAGACTCAGCTACATCTGTCTCCAAAGATCACATTCTTCTCAACACATTAAATGTTCTGAGAAGTCGTGCAATGAACAATTTTACTTTGAGGTTTTAAAAGATGACTTTCTTATCACGGGGGTACTCAGTACCCTGCTTCTGTTCTGAAAAGAAATGTTGACTCCCCAAAATTCTTCTTCCTCAAATGGGAAAGCATGGGATCTCAATATTAGCTTCAGAAACTCTGAGACCTCTGCAAGTGGGGAGGTAATGGAGGAATGCTCCGAACACTCTTGGGGTGGATGAGGAGACTTGTAAAGCCACAAAATATGACAACTAGAAGGGATCTTCAAAATCACACACACTCTCATTGTCTATATTTGGAAAGTGAGGCTCAGATGATCAGATGGGTGCAGTGACTTGCCTCAAGTTCACACCAAGCTAGAACAAAGCTGGACCCCAGGTTGGGTTGCCAGATTTGGGAAATAAAAATAAAGGACACCCAATTCACATCAACAACAAATAATTGTATAGTGTAAGTATATCCCATGCAATATTTGGGATATACTTATACTAAAAAATTGCTTTTTTTTTTTTTTTTGAAATGTAAACGTACCTGAGCATCTTGTATTGTACCTGACAACCCTTAGCTCAAGCCTCTCTTATTTTGTTTGTTTGTTTTTGTGACGGGGTCTCGCTTGTTGCCCAGGCAAGAGTGCAATGGCAAGATCATGGCTCACTGCAACCTCAACCTCCCAGACTCAAGCGATTCTCCAACCTCAGCCTCCAAAGTAGCTGGTACCACAGGTGCACACCAGCACACCCTGCTAATTTTTCTTTTTTTTTTCTTTCTTTTCTTTTTTTTTTTTTTGAGACAGAGCCTCACTCTGTTGCCCAGGCTGGAGTGCAATGGTGCGATCTCAGCTCACCACAACCTCTGCCTCCTGGGTTCAAATGATTTTCCTACCTCAGCCTCCCAAGTAGCTGGGACTACAGGTGCATGCCACCACACTTAGCCAGTTGTTTGTATTTTTAGTAAAGATGGGGTTTCACCATGTTAGCCAAGATAGTCTCTATTTCCTGACTTTTTGATCCACCCACCATAGCCTCCCAATGTGCTAGGATTACAGGCGTGAACCACTGCACTAGGTCCAGATAATTTTGTCATTTTCTGTAGAGACAGAGTCTCACTATATTGCCCAGGCTGGTCTCAAACTCCTGGGCTAAAGTGATCCTCCCACCTCAACCTCCCAAAGTGATGGGACCACAGGCATGAGCCATCACACCCAGCCTCCACATCTCTTTTCACTACATCTGCTTCTCCTTGAACCTCCCATGCTGATTTTTGTCATCTCTTGGCCCAGGAGAAATACGATATGTCAGGTGCCCGCCTGGCCCTCACATTGTGTGTCACCAAAGCCCGGGAAGGTTCTGAAGAAGACCTGGATGCCCTGGAACACATGTTCCAGCAGCTGAGATTCGAAAGCACCATGAAGAGAGACCCCACTGCCCAGGTATCAGGGTGCCTGCTCCAAGCCAGGCGGGGGGAAAGATACTAGGTTGGATGTGTGGGCTCTAGGGACTCAACTGAGTCTGGTTCTTCCTCTCACTCCAGCAATTCCAGGAAGAGCTGGAAAAATTCCAGCAGGCCATCGATTCCTGGGAAGAACCCGTCAGTTGCGCCTTTGTGGTACTCATGGCTCACGGGAAGGAAGGCCTCCTTGAGGGAGAAGATGGGGAGATGGTCAAGCTGGAGAACCTCTTTGAGGCCCTGAACAACAAGAACTGCCAGGCCCTGCGAGCCAAGCCCAAGGTGTACATCATACAGGCCTGTCGAGGAGGTGGGGACAGACCCAAGAGCAGTCTGTGCTTTGTTGTTTTTGTTTTGTTTTCTTGAGACAGAGTCTTGCTCTAGCACCCAGGCTAGAGTGCAGTGGTGCAATCTCAACTCATTGCAATCTCCATCTCCCAGGCCCCAGCCCTCCTCCTGCCTCAGCCTCCTGAGTAGCCGAGACTACAGGCACCTGCCACTATGTCCAGCTAATTTTTGTAGAGAGAGGGTCTCGTTATGTTGCCTAGGCTGGTCTCAGTCCTCCTGCCTCAGCCTCCCCCCAGCCCACCATGCCCAACCAAGTCTATGGTTTTATCCAACCCAGTCTCAGATCCAAAGCCCCAGCTGAAGCCAGGCACCATGGCTCATGCCTGTAATTCCAGTACTTTGGGAGGCCCAGGTGGGAAGATTTGTTTGAGGCCAGGAGTTCAAGACTAGCTTCTGGGCAACATAGTGAGAACCCAGCTCTACAAAAAAAAATTTTAAACTAGCCAGGAGCATGGTGGCATGGGCCTGCAGTCCTAGCTACTCAGGAGGCTGAGGCAAGAGGATCACTTGAGCCCAGGATTTAGAGGCTGCAGTGAGCTATAATTACACCACTGCACTCCAGCCTGGGCAACAGAGCAAGCCCTTGTCTCTAAAAAATGAAATTAAATTAAAAAGTCCCACTGCACCTACATACCACCAGATCATCCTAGGACCTTCTCCTTACCTTTTTTTTTTAAAGAGGCAACATCTCACTTTGTCACCAGGCTAGAGTGCAGTGGTACAATCATGGCTCACTGCAGCCTCAAACTCCCAGGTTTAAGCGATCCTCTTGCCTCAGCCTCCCAAAGTGCTGGGAGGACAGGTGTGAGTCACCATGCCTGGCCCCTTTCCTTACCTTTCTCTCTGACTTTGCCTTCTCCTCTGCTTGTTGTTTCAGAACAAAGGGACTCCGGTGAAATAGTAGGTGGGGATGAAATTGTGATGGTCACCAAAGACAGCCCCCAAACCATCCCAACTTACACAGACGCCCTGCACGTCTACTCTACGGTGGAGGGTATGAGCTCCCAGCTGACCCAGGGCTACCTCTGCTCTTCCCCATCACCTGCCACTCCCGACCCCTGAACCTCTCCTCCAGGACCCACCCCCTTCCAGGATCCCCTCTATCTACCCCGCTGAAGCTTCCCTGAACCCACCTCTCTGGAATTCCCAGGATACATCGCCTACCGACATGATCAGAAAGGCTCCTGCTTCATCCAGACCCTGGTTGATGTGTTCACAAAAAGAAAAGGACATATCTTGGAGCTTCTGACAGAGGTGAGTTGACATGAGGTAGCTGGGCCACCGCTCAGGCCAAGTAGGGTGCAGGCAGAGGGGGCTGAGCCTCTTTCTAACCCGTCCCCATTTCCCCCAGCCTCAAATCCAACCTACATCTCAACACAGAAACTAAGATGCCCATCTTCCAACAACTTTCCCAAATGCAGGGACTCTCAAAACTCACAGTATGTGAAATTGTTTCAATGAAATACAGACAAATTTCAATGAAATACAGACAAACCTCCCCTTGGATATAAACAATGTTTGGGCAAACTGTTTTCTTTTTAATGTTTATATATGTTTTTATTGCAAATTAGGAAAACAAATGGCCAACCAAGGATTCCATACAAACTATGGTATAGGAGGAGACCATAAAGGTCTCTCATCTTAGGACAAGAATACTCACCTGCCCCGTTACCTAACCCTCCCCCCATAAGCCCATGACACCGACTCCTCCAAGCTGACCACACCCGTTGCTGCAGGTGACCCGGCAGATGGCAGAAGCAGAGCTGGAGCAGGGAGGAAAACCAAGGAAAGTGAACCCTGAAATCCAAAGCACCCTCCGGAAACGGCTGTATCTGCAGTAGAAGCAGAAAGACAGGGAGGAGCTTTCCTTGCATCATTCCTTCTGTACCACAGAAATTTAGAGGCAGCTTTTACCACTCCCAAGATCTTCTCTTCCCAAGGATAAATGATGCCCACTTTCCTTTTCATCACGTGCCTCATGCAGGTCCTCCTTTAATCTGTCCCTGTCCTTCTTAGAGCAAACCAGCCAAAACTTAGCACAAGGCATGGTGGTAACCTTAACATCATCTCCCTCAGGCTGGACTTTCTATCTTTATTAATGCAACCTCAGAGACCTAAGAGTGCATTCACTTATCCCACTTCCTGTTCCTGTGGTCTTCTTTGTCCCATGAAGCAGAAACAGGATAAAACTCAAGATTTTCCATGGACAAATCAATGCCCACTCATCCCCTCCTACCCCAATCCAACCTCCGCTGGCTCCTGCATCTCACTTGGAGATAAAACCTCCTCCTGAGGTCAATGCATTCCCAACTTCCAGTTCCCTCCTTTACTCTGGTTATTTAGTAAGGCAAGAACCATTCTTTCCAAAACCACTCCTCCTTGGCTAGCAAGTTGGTGTCTTAACTCCGTTCTCTTCCTAGCTCATGGCTTCTCTGGATAATGAAGTTGTCTCTTCCTTTCTGGATCTCTTCCTCCTCACACCCCTCCCCCTGAGACCGTGGACTCTGCCCTCTCTCCAAGAAAATCCATCCATTCATCTATTCTTGCAGTCAACTACTCTGAATGACAGCATGCTGGAGCTATGTCAAATTCCCTGTTCTTACCTTGCTATTTTGCAGACAACATAACATTTAACCTCTCATAACCAGAGAGGTTCAATAATTTGTCAAATGCAACACAGTAAGACAGAGACAAGGACTAGGCTTGACTTCCAGTTTAGCCTCCTTTCCACGACATGCTAAGTCTTGATCCATCTGAAATATTTTTTAATTAGTGAAGATGCCTAATAAAAATTTTCCCTACCTCCAAGGTAGGAGCCTTCTGGAAGTTTCTAGAAATTCTCAATAACCACCAGCTAAGGTTATGTCCAGGTAACCTTGTAGCACCAGGCTGGAAGTCAGACCGGCTTCACTATCTTCCCAGTCTGTATCTCCCCATCCCCAGCCCTGACCTTTCCTGCTCAGATAACCTGTGGGTGCATGCAGTGTCACTGAGAACACAGAGCTAAAGATGAACCTTTTCTTCCTGGTTGCTACTGCAAGCATTCCCTGGTATCCTCAACCTCAGATTCCAGGTTCCAATTTCTGCAGTTAATCTATGACCCCTCTCTTCTTGCATCCTTCATATGCCACCAGACACCATGCCCAGTCCAGCTTGATTTTGAAACAACTTTCGTGCCTGTCTTCTCTTCCCTGACATGTTACCATCTAGGCTCAAGTCCTCATCTTCTCTTAACTGCATCTTTGCAACCAACTTCTTCCCTTGCCTCTCTGCTTTTCCATCTCACTTTCCATGTGTCCTCTGTATCATCTATAACAGTGATTTCCCTGGAACACTCAAGAAGACACAACATACCCCATTACTTAAAGACCAGGGGTCTGGGTGCAGTGGCTCATACCTGTAATCCCAACACTTTGGGAGTCTGAAGTGAGAGGATCACTTGAGGCGAGGAGTGAGAGACCAACCTGGGCAACACAGCAAGATCTTGTCTCTACAAAAAAAAAATTAATTGCCCGGGCACGGTGGCTCAAGCCTGTAATCCCAGCACTTTGGGAGGCCGAGGTGGGTGGATCACGAGGTCGAGAGATCGAGACCAACCTGGTCAACATGGTGAAACCCCGTCTCTACTAAAAATACAAAAAATTAGCTGGGCATGGTGGCGTGTGCCTGTAATCCCAGCCACTCAGGAGGCTGAGGCAGGAGAATTGCCTGAACCCAGGAGGAGGAGGTTGCGGTGAGCTGAGATCATGCCATTGCACTCCAGCCTGGGTAGCAAGAGCGAAACTCTGTCTCAGAAAAAAAATTAATTAACCGGGTATGGTGGCAAGTGACTGTACTCGCAGCTACTCAGGAGGCTGAGGTTGGAGGATCACTTGAGCCCAGGAGTTTGAGGCTGCAGGGATCTATGATCATGCAGCTGCATCCCAGCTCTAAGCAGGAGAGTGAGATCTGGTCTCCAAAATCAATCAATCAATCAAAGACCAAAGTCAAACTGCACATCGGGATCTCTCACACATTTCCAATGTTACCATCTGCCAGCACTTGGCTAAACTCATCTCCCATCTCTTCCGCCATGAATTCACTCTTTCAGCAAGGCTAATGTCACCCTTACTCACCCTTGCCTCTAAGCGTTTGCTATCACCATTTTCCCTAAGCTGGGGGGCTCTCCCTCTCCCTTTATCCCTCTTCCACTACCTCCCACCCCTACTTTTTCCAGAAAGCCATTTCCACTCTTTTTTCTGGTTGATCCTGCCCTCTCGCCCAGGATGAGATGCTGGAAATGACCACTTCAGGAGGACAGGGAACAAGAGCTTGCTCTGCATAATAAGTGTTCAATAAACAGTTGTCAAACTTTGAAAGAAAATGTTGAAATCTTTGTTCTGTGCTGAAACCATGAGGCTGATATGAAAGGAGTTATGGATTTAATTATTTTCCCCAGTGGCCACTTCTTCCCAGGTGTGTCTATCATGAATGGAGAATCAGGAGGCTCATCCTGTGTCTTCTGTCCTTTTTTTTTTTCTTTAAGAGATATGATCTTGCTTTGCCACCCAGTCTGGAGTGCAGTGGCGCCATCATAGCTCACTACAGCCTTGACCTCCTGGGCTTAAGCAGTCCTCCCACCTCAGCCTCCCACGTATATAGAACTACAGGTGTGCCCCACCACACCTGGCTAATTTTCTTATTTTTTTTGTAGAGATGGGGTCTCACTATGTTGCCGAGGCTAGTCTCACACTCCTGGCCTCAAGCAATCCTCCTGCCTTGGCCTCCCAAAGTGCTGAGATAACAGGTGTGACCCTCCACACCGAGCTCCTGTCTCTCTCATAAAAACAGACGGTTTGGGTATTTGTAAAGCTGCAGGCAACACTTCCATGCTGAATGGCCATCTTTTACATAATTGTTCCATCTCCAGAATGTTTCCAAGGAAGTATGCAGACACAGAAATGTTGCTTTTCAAAACTATAAGGGACATTGGAAGTGGGCTAGTTACAGCATCAAAGACATTTAGCAAGTGTGCCACCTCTCTCTAGCCTGGTGCCCATGGCAGACATGACTAATCAACCACATATCTTTTTCCTAATGAACTCAAGTGAAGCCTCAAAGCCTTTCTCCTCTGAGCACTCAGGAAACACACCCGTCTATTGGCCTAAGCACATCATCCCTGATCTATCTGAACCTCCGCCTTTGAGAGTAAATTGTCTATTGTCCTCTTATGTGGTACACTCAGTGCTCTAGCCATGGCAGTAACTGGGGTTTTATCCGTGGAAATGGCAAAGCAAGCGGCCAGCGCAGGGGTGGGTTTCCAGGGCCAAGAGATGTGGGGTGGTGCATGCACTGAGTTCTATACACTCATTTATGTGCCGACCTGCGGTCCAATCACCCAATGATTCTGAAGTTTCCAAATATGAGATTCAGGAAACTGTGTCTCATTCACCAGATCCAGCCTGCAGTTTGTTCTTACCAACAAAGCTTTGCTGGCACACAGGCCAATTTTTTCACTTACATACTGTCTGCGGCTGCCTTCTCCCTACCATGGAAGAGGTGAGTACTTAGAACAGACAACATATGGCCCACAAAGCTGGCTATCTGCTATTTGGCCGCTTACAGGGAAGGTTTGACAACCTCTACCCTGATATCTTTCCAAAAATTCCTATTTTGAGATATCATCTCACACCCGTTAGGATGGCTATTATCAAAAAGATAGGAGGTAAGTGTTGGTGAGGGTGTGGAGAAAAGGGAACCTTTGTACAATGTTGGTGGGAAATAGAATGGTGCAGCCATTGTAGAAGACAGTATGGAGATTCTCAAAGAAATTAAAATCAGGCCGGGCACGGTGGCTCACGCCTGTGATCCCCTCACTTAGGAAGGCTAAGGCGGGCAGACCACTTGAGGTCAGGAGTTCAAGACCAGCCTGGCCAACATGTTGAAACCCCATCTCTAATAAAAACTCAGAATTTAGCTGGGCATGGTGGCAGGCGCCTGTGATCTCAGCTACTCAGGAGGCTGAGGCAGGAGAATTGCTTGAACCTGGGAAGTGGAGGTTGCAATGAGCCGAGATGATGTCACTGCACTCCAGCCTAGACAACAGAGTGAGACTCTGTCTCAAAAAATGAAAAAAGAAAAGAGAAACTAAAAACAGAACTACCAGATAATCAAGTAATCCCACCCCTAGGTATATATGCAAAATAAAGAAAATCAATATATCCAAGTGATATCTGCACTGCAGCACTATTCACAATCGCCAAGATACAGAATCAAGCTGAGTGTGTATCAACAGATGAATGGATAAAGAAAGTGTAGTACAGAGGCACAACGCAATACTATTCCGTCATAATAAAGAACAAAATCATGTCATTTGCGGCAACATGGATGAGCTTGGAAGACGTTAAGTAAAATAAGCCAGGCACAGAAAGACAAACATCACATGTTCTCACTCATTATGTGGAAGCTAAAAAAGTACATCTTGTGAAGACAGAGACTGGAATGGTCACTACCAGAGGCTGGGAAGAGAAGCGGGGAGAAGCTGATGATGAGAAATGGGTTATTGGGTACAAAAGTGCAGTTAGGTAGGATGAATAAATTCTTGTATTCAAAAGCAAAGTAGGAAAATTACCATTAACAATAATTATTTGTATATTTTTAAATAGCAAGAAGAGAAGAATTGCAGTGTTTTCAACACAAGAAAAAGATAAACATTTGAGATGATGGATTACCCTAGTTGGTCCTTATCACAAAAATCTGTACAACTATGATATTCATTTAATTAATTAATTAAAAAACAGAATTATCCAGGCATGGTGATTCATGCTTGTAATCTTGGCACTATGGGAAGCCAAGGCAGGAGAATCACTTGAGCTAAAGAGTTTTCAACCAGCCTGGGCAACATAATGAGACTCTGTCTCTACTAAAAATTTTTTTAAATGAGTTAGGTGCAATGGTGTGTTCCTATAGTCCTAGCTACTTGGAGGCTGAGGTGAGAGGATTGCTTGAACCCAGGAAGTTGAGACTGCAGTGAGCCAAGACTGCACCTCTGCACTCCAGCCTGGGTGACAGAGCAAGACCCTGTCTCAAAAAAAAAAAAAAAAAAAGAAAAGAAAAGAAAAGAAACAGGACTTACCATATGACCCAGCAATTAGACGTTTTGAATATATATTGGAAGGAAATGAAATTAGGATCTAATAAAGATATCTGGCTGGGCTTGGTGGCTCATGCCTGTAATCCCAGCACTTTGGGAGGCTGAGGTGGGCAGATTGCCTGAGCTGAGGAGTTCGAGACCAGCCTGGGAAACATGGTGAAACCCCATCTCTACTAAAATACAAATAAGAATTAGCTGGGTGTGATGGTGTACACCTGTAGTCCCAGCTACTCAGGAGGCTGAGGCAGGAGAATTGTAAGTACCCGGGAGGCGGAGGTTGCAGTGAGCCGAGATTGCACCACTGCACTCCAGCCTGGGCAACAGAGCAAGACTCCATCTCAAAACAAACAAATAAGCAAAAAAAGATATCTGCACGCCCATGGTCATTGAAGCATTATTCATAATAGCCAAACTGAAAAAATCAAAGTGTCCATCGACGGATGAATAAGGAAAATGTGTGTGCGTGTGTGTGTGTGCACATGCACATGTGCAAGTGTGTGTGTACACACAATGGAATGTTATTCAGCTTTAAAAGAGAGAGAGAGAGAGAGAGATATTCTGCCATTTGCCACAAAATGGATGAACCTGAAGTATACTATGCTTGGTGGAATAAGCCAGCATTGAAATCCATGGTTGTATTAGTCTGTTCTTGCACTGCTATCAAGAAATACTTGAGACTAGGCAATGTATAAAGAAAAAATGTTTAGGCCAGGCATGGTGGTGGCTCACACTTATAATCCTAGCACTTTGGGAGGCAGAGGTGGGAGGATCACTTGAGGTCAGGAGTTCAAAACCAGCCTGGCCAACATGGTGAAACCCCATCTCTACTAAAAATACAAAAAAAGTATCTGGGTGTGGTGGTGCTCACCTGTAATCCCAGCTACTTGGGAGGCTGAGACAGGAGAATCACTTCAACCTGAGAGGCGGAGGTTGCAGCCAGCCAAGATCGAGCCACTACACTCCAGCCTGGGTGAGAGCAAGACTCCATCTCTAAAAGAAAAAAAGGTTTAATTGGCTCAGGGTTCCACAGGCCATACAGAAAGCATGGCTGGGGAGGTCTCAGGAAACTTACAATCACAGCGGAAGATGAAGGGAAACCAGACACGCCTTACACAGCTGGAGCAAGAAGAAGGGAGGTGGGGAGGTGCTACACACTTTCAAACAACCAGATCTTGCAATAACACACTCCATCACAAGAACAGCAGCAAAGGAGAAACCTGCCCACATGACCCAACCACCTCCCACCAGAGTCCACCTCCTACACAGTGGATTGCAGTCTGACATGAGATGGGGCAGAGATAGACGCAAACCATATCAATGGCTTTGTTCTTCAAGACCTCTGACTAAAGGTTTTCCCCAATTATTAAGCAAGGGTGTGTAGGTTTAGCCTGGAAGTTTCATACTGAGCATCAGGGACTGACCCAGGCATTGTAGGACCTGTACAATCGTGCAGAAAGAGTCTCTTTTTAAGAAGAGATAAACAGCAATGCAGAATTAGTACAGCCAGATAAGCACATTGTCAGGGTCTCTCCTCCAACCTTGGAGAGACCCATTAAAGTTGGGATCCTGGCCGGGTGCGGTGGCTCATGCCTTTAATCCCAGCACTTTGGGAGGCCGAGGCGGGTGGATCACGAGGTCGAGAGATTGAGACCATACTGGCCAACATGGTGAAACCCGTCTCCACTAAAAATAAAAAAAAAAAAAAATTAGCTGAGCGTGGTGGCATGCACCTGTAATCCCAGCTACTCGGGAGGCCGAGGCAGGAGAATTGCTTGAACCCGGGAGGCAGAAGTTGCAGTGAGCCGAGGTTGCACCACTGCACTCCAGCCTGGTGACGGAGTGAGACTCTGTCTCAAAAAAAAAAGTGGGGATCCTGGCCAGGTGCAGTGGCTCATGCCTGTAATCCCAGCACTTTGGGAGGCAAATGCGGGTGGATCACAAGGTCAGGAGTTCAAGACCAGCCTGGCCAAGTTGGTAAAACCCCGCCTCTACTAAAAATACAAAAATTAGCCAGCATGGTGGCAGGCACGTGTAATCCCAGTCACTTGGGAGGCTAAGGCAGAGAATTGTTTGAACCCAGGAGGCAGAGGTTTTAGTGAGCTGAGATCATGCCACTGCATTCCAGCCTGGGTGACAGAGCAAGACTCCATCTCAAAAAAAAAAGTCCACTTCCTCTACCTATGAGCAGTTTCTATTTAATGGCGTTTAAATGTTATTCACTAATAAGGATGAATAAGCGATTTCCAAAAGTTCCAAAGTTCAGCCCCCGGATCAGCATGAGACACAAGAAAAGGGAAGGAAGTTCTAGCTTTGAGTACGTGGAACATGCACTGGTTCACTTTCATTCTGATTGGTCAGGTTATTTGGGAATAAAATATGTTGGCCGTTTGTGAAGTTGTTCTTGCAGATCATCAATTATAAGAATGAGCTCACCTTCACCCTGGCCAATTCAGTGAGCCCATCACCCTATGGCTGTGTACGCTCACCCACAGTCCATACCCATGGCCTCAAGGCTGTCTTCATACACCCAGTTGGCTTGCTGTTAACTTCTGATAGTACAAGGGACGAGAGAGAAAGAGAGAGAGAGAGAGAGAGAGAGAGAGAGAGAGAGAGAGAGAGAGAGAGAGAGAGAGAGAGAGAGAGAGAAAGAGAGAGAGAGAGAGAGAATGGGAAGAGGACCAAAAAAGAGGATTCTTCCTCTTTGGGTTGCCAGCAGCATCACATCATTCCAGTTTCCAACTTTTTTTGCCCCCACACAAAACCAGCATCATTGTGCCCTCTGAAATTTACAAGCACCAGCTGGCCAGCAGCCCTGTCTCAGATATTAGCACAGATGTGCACATGGCACTATCTTCTTCCTCCTCTAAGCTTCTAGAGTTTGATAACCTCAACTCTTCCCAGTGTTTCCCAGGCCTCAGCTTGGCAGCTGATTCCACGGGCATTGTTTCTGTGTTAACACTACTATTAACTGGGTCCTAGTTAACTAGTCTTGCCTTCTTGCTTTTCTGGTGCTTCACTACCGATTTAATCAATTCCCATGTTAAATTCTTTCAGTTAAAAGACATCAGCAGGCTGGGTATGGTGGCTCACGCATGTAATCCCAGCACTTTGGGAGGCTGAGATGGGCAGATTGCCTGAGGTCAGGAGTTTGAGACCAGCCTGACCAACATGGAGAAATCCTGTCTCTACTAATACAAAATTAGCAAAGGGTGGTGACAAGTTCCTGTAATCCCAGCTATTCAGGAGGCTGAGGCAGGAGAATCACTTGAACCCAGCAGGTGGAGGTTGCAGTGAGCCAAGATCATGCCATTGCACTCCAAGCTGGACAACAAGAGTGAAAAATCCCCTCAAAAAAAAAAAAGACATAAGCAGATGTTTGGGTAATGAAAATGGGGTATATGTACAGAATGGACTATGATTCGGCCATTAAAAAAAAAAAAGAGTGAAATAATGTCTTTTGCAGCAACCTGGATGGAACTGGAGGACATTGTCTTAAGTGAAACAATGCAGAAAGTCAAATAGCACATGTGTATTAGTCCATCCTCATGCTGCTAATAAAGACCTACCCAAGACTGAGTAATTTATAAAGGAAAGAGTTTTATAGTTCCACATGGCTGGGGAGGCCTCACAATCATATCACAGTGGAGGACAAAGGTGGAGCAAAGGCACATCTTACATGGCAGCAGGCAAGAGAGCATGTGCAAGGGAACTGCCCTTTGTAAAGTCATCAGATCTCGTGAGACTTATTCACTATCCCAAGAACAGCATGAGGATAATTGAACCCATGATTAAATTACCTCCACCGGGTCCCTCCTGTGACACATGGGGATTATGGGAACCACAATTCAAGATGAGATATGGGTGGGGACTCAGCCAAACCATGTCAACATGTTCTCATTTATAAGTGGGAGCCAAATAATGTGTAGACAAGGACATAGTGTAGAATAATAGACAATGGAGAGAGAGAAGGGTAAGAGAGTAGGAAGAGGTGGAAGATGAGAAATTATGGGTACAATGTACATTATTTGGATGATGGTTACCCTAAAAGCCCACACTTCACCACTAGTCAACACATTCATGTAACAAAACTGCCCTTGTACTCCTTAGATTTATGCAAAATTTTTAAAATGTAGCATCTGGAAAATGTCATCTATAAGAAACTACAAGTAGAACACAAATAAATGATAGAATATGAGCTTTTGGTGTCTAAATTCAGTAAATCCAGTAAATAATAAATGTTAACATACAGGCCAGGAGTGGTGGCTCACATCTGTAATCCCAGCTGGGATTACAGGTAAAGGTGGGCAGATAGCTTGAGCTCAGACATTTGAGACTGCCTGGCCAACATGGTGAAACCCCATTTCTACTAAAAAATACAAAAAAAAAAATAGTTGGGCATGGTGGTGCATGCCTGTAGCCCCAGCTACTAGGGAGGCTGAGGTGGGAGGATCACCTTGATCCTGGGAGGTGGAGGTTGCAGTGAGCCAAGATGGCACCACTGCACTCACAGGGTGACAAAGTGAGACCTTGTCTTAAAAAAAAATTACATGAAAAAAAATTCTCTCTGTTAAAATATCTTGAATCCTCCCACAACTTGGATAAACCTTGGAAACATTACATTAAATTAAATAAGCCAGTGACACAATGCACAAATATTGTATGATTCCACTTTAGAAGGTACCCAGAATAGGCAAGTTTATAGAGGCAGAAAGTTGATTAGAAGTTTTCAAGAGCTTTGGCCAGGTGCAGTGGCTCATACCTGTAATCCCAGCACTTTAGGAGGCCAAGGTGGGCAGATCGCAAGGTCAGGAGTTCGAGACCAGACTGGCCAACAGAGTGAAACCCCATCTCTACTAAAAATACAAATATTAGCCGGGCGTGGTAGTGGGCACCTGTAATCCCAGCTACTCAGGAGGCTGAGGCAGGAGAATCGCTTGAACCCAGGAGGCAGAATTTGCAGTGAGCTGAGACCACGCCGTTGCACTCCAGCCTGGGTGACAGAGCAAGACTCTGTCTCAAAAAACAAACTAACAAATAAGAAGTTTTCAAGAGCTAGGGATAAGGAGGAACAGGGAGTGATTGCTTAATGAGTATGGGTTTTACTTCAGGGTGTTGAAAACACTTCGGAAATAGATAGTGGTGATAGTTGTACAAGGTTGTGAGTGTAATTCATGCCAGTGAACTGCACACTTTAAAAAAGGTTAGAGTGGCCAGACATAGTGGCTCACACCTGTAATCCCAGCACTCTGGGGGTCCAAGACAGGCAGATCACTTGAGGCCTGGACAACATGGTGAAACCCCATCTTTATTAAAAATACAAAAATTAGCCAGACATGGTGGCAGATGCCTGCAATCCCAGCTACTCAGGAAGCTGAGGTAGGAGAATCGCTTGAACCTGGGAAGCAGAGATGGCAGTGAGCCAAGATCATGCCACTGCACTCCAGCCTAGGTGACAGAGTGAGATTCCGTCTCAAAAAAGAAAAAGGTTAAAATGGCAAATTTTATGTTATGTAATCTACCACCATTTGTAAAAATTTAATTATGTAAATATAAAAAAAAATGAATTATACATTTTACATGGGTGAATTGCATGGAGTGTGAATTAGATCTCAATAAAGCTGTTCAAAAAAATAATGTGTGTGCTTTACAATGAAGAAAACTGCAGAAGCTACCCTTACCAAGGAAAGAAGGTTAACGTCACCAAGACAGTCGAGTGGATTTCACATAGCTCCTGATATGATGTGGTCAAAGGACCCTTTCATCTCTTTAGTCTTCTTTCCAAAAACCCATCATTCCAATCTAATCATGAGAAAAAATGATGACAAACCTAGATTGGTTGACATTCTAAAGAATTTCTGACCAGTCTTCCTCAAGACTATCAAAAACGGCCGGGCATGATGGCTCACACCTATAATGCCAGTAATTTGGGAGGTCAAGGCAGGAGGATTGCTTGAGCCAAAGAGTTCGAGACCAGCCTGGGCAACATAGCGAGACCCCTGCCCCATCTCTACCCAAAATCTAGAGGAAAAAAAAGAGTGTCGAAAGTAATGAAAAAACAAAAAACAAACAAACAAACAAACAAAAAACAAGAAAAGGCTGAGAAACGGTCACAGACCAGACTCTAAGAAGACAAGAAGACTAAATGCATTGTAGGATCCTAGATAGGATTCTAGAACAGAAAAAGGACATTTGTGGGAAAATGGGTGAAATCTGAATAAAACCTGGAGTTGAGTTAGTAATACTAATGTTAGTAGTAATGTTAGTTTTGACAAATGTATCCTGGTTATGTCAAACGTTAACATTAAAAGAAACCAGAGGAAGGAAGAGTATAGGAATGCTCTGTACTGTTTTTGTAACTTTTCTGTAAACTTAGAATTATCCCAAAACAAGTTTATTTAGCACTGCAATGAACACGAGACCAAAGTTTTATCATGCAGATGAAGCTTCCAGGCAGCAGGCTTCAGAGAGGAGAGATGATACATATGATCAGATTTAAAAAGGGGCCAGACTCTTAGTTAATTCTCTCCTAGATCAGGGAAAAGATCCAGAAAGCAAAGAAGATTCCCTACAGCATGTAAATTTTCCCCACAAGAGACAGTTTTGCAGGAGCACTTCAAAATATGTCAAAGAAATATATTTCAGGGTAAAATACTTTGATTTCTTTCAAGGCCTGCTAGGTGTCACGTGATGCTATCCAAGAGTTGGCCAGGAATCTACGAAAGTGCTTCTTGTCAGTGTTAAGATCTTTGTTTTATAACGATTTATAATCCTTTGGGTATATACCCAGTAATCGGTCTATTATAAAGACACATTCACAAGTATGTTCATTGCAGCACTGTTTATCATAGCGAAGACTTGGAACCAACTCGAATGCCCATCAATGATAGACTGGATAAAGAAAATGTGGGACATATACACCATGGAATACCATGCAGCCATAAAAAAGAATAAGTTCATGTCCTTTGCAGGGGCATGGATGAAGCTGGAAACCATTATTCTCAACAAACTGGCACAAGAACAGAAAACCTAATACCGCATGTTCTCACTCACAAGTGAGTGTTGAGCAATGAGAACACATGGACACAGGGGAACTTCACACACCAGGGCCTGTGGGAGGTGGGAGGACTAGGGGAGAGATAGCAGGGGGTGGGGGGATTGGGGAGGGATAACATTAGGAGATGACAGGGGGATGGATGCAGGAAACCACTATGGCATATGTATACCTAAGTAACAATCCTTTAAAATCTGCACATGTACCCCAGAACTTGAAGTAAATATATATATATTAAAATTTTTAAAAAGATATTTGTTTTAATGTTAATGCTGGTCAGCTGGGCCTGAATTCCAAAGGGAGGAGGGTATAATGAGGCATGTCCAACCTCCTCTTTAGTGTACAGATTTCAGTGATTTAATCATGGCACAATGTAGATGTATGTTACAATATCACATTGTCCCCCATAAGCGTACGCAATTGTTATTGTCAATTGAAAATAAACAAACCAAGTTTATCTAAAACAAATAAAAATAACAACTGGGATAGTTTTCATTTCTTGGACTTACCCTGGATTGCAACAGGGTGTAATCATCATTGATTATCATGTAGGAGAAGCAAATCTAGATTATCTAATCCGTGTAAATGAATTTGTCAGTTCTCATCTGTTGCTATCAGAATACAAGGTAATATCCAAATGGAAAATCATAAATTTTGATTTGTACTTAATTTGAGAAGTGTTTGGATTTTGTACCTGGTGCTGGGGTTAGAGCAGTACTGTGGCACGCAGTATCTACAGCATTCTGGGTGGGTTTAGGTTTTTAGGCAACATATCTATTCTTTTATTTTAATTTATTTATTACACTTTAAGTTCTGGGGTACATGTGCAGATCGTGCAGGTTTGTTACACAGGCATACACATGCGTGGGGATGGTTTGCTACATCCATCCCCTCGTCATCTACATTAGGTATTTCTCCTAATGCTATCCCTCCCTAATCCCCTCACTCCCTGCTATCCCTCCCCTAGCCCCGACCTACAGGCCCCAGTGTGTGATGTTCCCCTCCCTGTGTCTGTGTGCTCTTATTGTTCAACACCCATTTATGAGTGAGAACATGCGGTGTTTGGTTTTCTGTTTTTGTGTGAGTTTGCTGAGGATGATGGTTTCCAGTTTCATCCATGTCCCTCCAAAGACATAAACTCACCCTTTTCTATGGCTGCATAGTATTCCATGGTGTATATGTGCCATATTTTCTTTATCTAGTCTATCACTGATGGGCATTTGGGTTGGTTCCAAGTCTTTACTATTGTGAACAGTGCCGAAATAAACATGCGTGTGCATGTGTCTTTATAATAGAATGATTTATAATCCTTTGGCTATATACCCAGTAATGAGATTGCTTGGTCGAATGATATTTCTAGTTCTAGATCCTTAAGGAATCACCACATTGTCTTACAATGATTGAATTAATGTACACTCACATGAATAGTGCAAAAGTGTTCCTATTTCTCCACATTCTCTCCAGCATCTGTTGTCTCCTGATTTTTTAATGATCGCCATTCTGACTGGTGTAAGGTGGTATCTCAATGTAGTTTTGATTTGCATTTCTCTAATGACCAATGATGATGAGGGTATTTTTTTTTACTAGCAAGATATCTATTCCTATAGACAGACTCTTGGTGAGAGCTTGGCTGGAAGAGATTAGGGAACAGATATTGAGTATTTCCCAACATTTTCCTATTGATTATTCTGTAGAAACCAACATTGGTGGGAAGACTGAATAAATGATCCACCCATGAAAACCACAGAATTAAAGAATGTTTGCACACCCAGAAGGCACACCCCTGGTTGTTCATGTTGACTGTGCATGTATCCAAATGGGATTTCAAAACCACAATTTCCCAAATGTCGGTCTTTTACATGCAAACTTCATCCCATGTCTACATATCACTGTGATTAGTGATTGTTCCACTAATATTTTTCTTTAAAATAATTCTATTTTCTTTCATTTGAAAAGAAACCATCTCAGAATTCACCACTATGTAATTCATCCATGTAACAACAAACACTTGTACCCCAAAAGCTATTAACATTTACAAAATTGCTTTAAAAAGGAAACTGACATCCATACAATGAAATGTTATTTGGCAATAAAAAGGAATGAAGACCCAGGTGGGGTGGTTCACACCTGTAATCCTAGCACTTTGGGAGGCCGAGGTGGGAGAATTGCTTAAGGCCAGGATTTTAAGACCCTGTCTATAGGGTCCAGCCCTATAGGTTCTGGAAACTGTAGAAATAAAAGACACAGACACAGAGATAGAGAAAAGAGAGTTTGGGCTCGGAGGTCCACTGCCAACCAAAGCATGGAGTCCTGCAGTGGCTCCGAGTGCCTGGACAAAGCAGGGGGCAGGGAAGGCAGGGTGAGGTACTGGTGGTCGGTGATGGGGTCAGGTAAATCACGTGTCTTGAAAATAGGGGGGCCCAAGACTTTCAAGTAGCTGAGGAGAGGAGAAAAGCTGATGCTTCAGCTCTCTTTGCATATTTGTCACAAATATCAACATTAATTCTTATCTTCTGAGAAAAAGAGAAACCAGGTGCAGAAGCAGGGCGTGAGAGTGGGCATGGAACGTGACCACTAAAGCACAGCATCACACAGACACAGTTAAGCCCCCGGATGTCTGCGGGCTTCCCTGACAGCTGTCAGGCCTTGCCACAAGAGCTTGGAGAAGCGGAGTTTTCTCCTAACTCCCCCAGGAAGGAGACGTCTCGGTCATTTTGGACATCTCCTTCCCTAGCTGGCTAAACAGCGGGCACTTTCACAGCGCTGGCGCTGCTGCACAGCCGAGGCGCCCTCCAGCAGCCCTTATGCGGGTGTGACAGAGGGCTCAGAGCATCTTGCCTTAGGATCAATTTGTTCACAATGTCACCTCAGTTCCATGCTTCATAACCCGATAGTCATTAGTAAAAGGTTATATTGAGTATATATCTTTATAATTATACGTAACTATAAGCTTATATGTGATTATATAAAGGAATAACTATGTGCCTATTTCTAATCTTTTCTAAATCAATATTTATGTGGGAACAGGCTGAGGCTTCAGACCCTTTCCATGGCACTTCCAGGGTTTTCCCCCACACCTGTCTCTACAAAAAACAAAATGAAAATGAAAAAATTAGCTGGGTGTGGTGGTGACTGCCTGTAGTCCCAGCTTCTCAGGAGAAGGAGGTGGGAGGATCACCTGAGTCCAGGAATTCAAGGCAGTAGTGAGCTATGATCATGCCACTGCATTCCAGCCTGGGCAATAGAGCAATACCCTGTCTCAAAATAAAATAAGATAATTTAGTTTAATTAAAAAACTAAAAGGAATGAAGGACTAATACGGGCTACAACCTGAATGAACCTTGAAAACATTATGCAAAGTGGGAGAGCCTGTTGCAAAAAGTCACATATTACGCAGTTTCATTGATATGAAGTGCTCAGAACAGGGACGTCCATAAAGACAGAAAGCAGATCGGCAGCTGCCAGGAGCTGAAGGGAAAGAAAGGAGCAGTGATTGTTTAATGACTACAGGTTTCCTTTTGGAGTGATTAAAAACCTTTTGGAAATACAAAAAATTACCCAGGCTTGGAGACACACGCCTATAGTCCCAGCTACTTGGGAGGCTGAGGCAGGAGAATTACTTGAACCTGGGAGGCAGAAGTTGCAGTGAGCAGAGACTGCATCTCAAAAAAAAAAAACTTTTGGAATTAGATAGTGGTGATGGTTGCACACTGTTTGAACATATCAAAAACCATTGAATTGTATACTTTCTTTCTTGGGTGGATGGGGGGATAGGTTCTCACTCTGTTGCCCAGGTTGGAGTGCAGTAGCACAACCTTGGCTCGCTGCAGCCTCCACATCCTGGGCTCAAGCAGTCCTCCTCCCTCAGGCTCCCAAAGTGCTGGAATTACAGGCATAAGCCACCAGGTCCTACACTGAATTAGATACTTTCAAAGGGTGAATTTTATGGTATGTGAATTATATATTAATAAAGCTGTTGTTTTAAAAAAGGAAAATGTACCTATTTAAAAAAGGAAAGTTAGTATCACTTGCCATAATAGGAAATAACCATACCAATAAGAATATACAATTAAAATCTTAAGTCATCTCGATGTACCACAGGGAGTGTGAGTGTCACATACTACGTGCAAACATTTCTCTAAAAGTAGTATTGCTCGTTCAAGGGCTACGAGCATTTTAATTTTGATAGATTTGTCCACTCATTCATTGCATTAAAATAATGTATCAAATCTCTATCACATACCAAATGCTTACTAGGTGCTAGAAATAGTGTCATCGACAAAGGCAAAGTCTTTGATCTCATGGGACTTAATTGTAGTAGGGGAAATGTGATAAGTGAACACATACCACCACAATATATATTTTTGGTAATGCTGAGGGTCATGGAAAAAAATAAAACATCATAAGGGGGTTACACAACCATGGGAACAAGGTACTTTTTTTTTTATTGTGGTAAAATACACATAATATAAAATATATTGCTTTAATCGTTTTTTTGTTTGTTTGTTTGTTTTTTGTTTTTTGAGACAGAGTTTTGCTCTGTTGCCCAGGCTGGAGTGCAGTGGTGCGATCTTGGCTCACTGCAACCTCCACCTCCCAGGTTCAAGCAATTCTCCTGCCTCAGCCTCCCAAGTAGCTGGGATTACAGGCACCCACCACCAGGTCTGGCTAATTTTTGTGTTTATAGTAGAGATGAGGTTTCACCATGTTGGCCAGACTGATCTCAAACTCCTGACTTTGAGTGATCCACCAACCTCAGCCTCCCAAAGTGCTAGGATTACAGGTGTGAGCCACCACGCCCAGCCTCGCTTTAACCATTTTAAAATATTCAAGCAGTGGCATTTCGTGCATTCACAGTGCTGTGCAACCAACACCTCTGACTAGTCCCAGAATATTTTAATTACCCAAAAGGAAACCCCACACCCAGACAGGTGGCCAGGAAGGTGACATTTGAACAGGAATCTGAAAGAAGCACAGGGAGTGCCATGTCAAGATCGGATCTTCTGTGCATACTGCCTTCATCCCATATCAACAAACTCCTGTACTGTTATTTAGTTCGTATTTTCCTTTAAAGTGAGTCTATCTCTTTATCTAAAAGTACAGTTATCTGCTGGGTGCAGTGGCTCATGCTCCTAATCCCAGCACTTTGGAAGGCTGAGGTGGGTGGATTGCTTGAGGTCTGGAGTTCAAGACCAGCCTGGCCAACTTGATGAAATCCTATCTCTACTAAAAACATAAAAATTAGCCTGGCATGGTGGTGCACGCCTGTAGTCCCAGCTACTTTGGAGGCTGAGGCAGGAGAATTGCTTAAACCTCAGAGGCGGAGGTTACAGTGAAGCAAGATTGTGCCACTGAACTCCAGCCCAGGTCACAGAGCGAGACTCAATCTCAAAAAAAAAAAAAAAAAAAAAGCAAAAGCTAAATAAGTAAACGTACAGTTATTCATAAAATAGAATATTGTTATTTGGCAATGAAAACAAGTAAAGTGCCATCTGTTGTTGAAAAGAGTCGAACTCTGTAAAATATTTGAAGAAATTTATTCTGAGCCCAATATGAGTGAGCATGGGGTCCACTCAGGAGATCCTGAGAACGTGTGCCCAGGGTGACCAGGCTACAGCTTGGTTTTATACATTTTAAGAAGACATGAGACATCAGTCAGTACATATACAATGCACACTGGCTCAGTCCAGAAAGGCAGGACAACTGGAAGCAGGGGCTTCCAGGTCATAGGCACATTCAGAGATTTTCTGATTGGCAATGGGTTGAAAGAGTTATTATCAGCTGGGCGCAGTGGCTCACACCTGTAGTCCCAGCACTTTGAGAGGCTGAGGCAGGCAGATCACAAGGTCAGGAGATCAAGACTATCCTGGCTAACATGGTGAAACCCCGTCTCTACTAAAAATACAAAAAATTAGACAGGCATTGTGGCACACACCTGTAGTCCCAACTACTCAGAAGGCTGAGGCAAGAGAATCGATGGAACCTGGGTGGCGGAGGTTGCAGTGAGCCGAGATCATGCCACTGCACTCCAGCCTGAGTGACAGAGTGAGACTCCATTAAAAAAAAAAAAAAAAGAGTTGTTATCTAAAGACCTGAAATCAATAGAAAGGAATGTCTGGGTTAAGACAAGGGGTTGTGGAGACCAGAGTTTTATTACACAGATGAAGCTTCCAGGTAGCAGGCTTTAGGGAGAATAGATTATAAATATGATCAGACTTTAAAAAGTGCCAGACTCTTAGTTAATTCTCTCCTAGATCGGGGAAAAGATACAGAAAGGAAAGAAGATTCCCAACAGAGTGTAATTTTCTTCACAAGAGACAGTTTTGCAGGGCCATTTCAAAATATGTCAAAGAAATATATTTTTGGGTAAAATACTTTGATTTCTTTCAGGGCCTGCTACCTGTCATGTGATGCTATCCTAGAGTTGGGCTGGAATTTGGTGTCTTATTGCTACAAAAGGTCTTCTTGTCACTGTTAAGATCTTTGTTTTAATGTTAATGCCAGTCAGCTAGGCCTCAATTCCAAAGGGAGGAGGGTATAATGAGGCGTGTCCAACCTCCTCTTCCCATCGTGACCTGAACTAGTTTTTCAGGTTAACTTTGGCATGCCTTTGGCCAAGGGGAGGGTCCATGAGTTGGCTGCAGGGGCTTAGAATTTTATTTCTGGCTTAAAAGTCATCCCTCTGTATATCCTCAGGAGATTGGTTCCAGGATTTCCCATGGATAGCCTGGATCAGCATAATCAACTCTCTTCTCAGATTCAACCAACTACAGATGAAAAATATTCAGAAAAAAAGCCCAATAAAAAATAATAATAAAACAATAAAAACAGAGCAATATAGTATAACAACAACTTATGTAGCATTTACATTGTATTAGGTTCCAATACAATCCAAGAATGCTCAACTCCCTCATATAAAATCACATATTTGCCTGTAACCTATGCACATCCTTCTGTACACTTTAAATCTTCTCCTCGTTAATTAAACTACCTAATATAGTTGTAGATGGTTGAATTTGAGGAGAGGGTTGGTTATGCTGATCCGTGCTACAGCATAAATGATCCTTGAAAATAGTGTGCTTTTAAAGAGACTTGAAGGGGAGACTTCTGTGTGGCTCTAGGAGAAACGCAGGCACCCACAAGTAGAAATATTGAGAAAGCAGATTTTAGCTTAGCCTCAGGAAGAACTTTCCAACCCCATAAACTATTCCCCAATGAAACTACCCAGCTCCAAATTCCAAGATCTCCCTCCGTACAACCCTGAAGCCACTTAGGTAGAGCTCATCCACAAAAATCCCCAGAAAAGAACATACCTGTCTCAGACAAGCACACCAGAAAATGTTCTTCTGCAATTAGCAGTCAACAAAATGCAAATTCCACCAGTTTATACTGGAGTCTTTGTCAAGCTCTTCTCAAACTAACTTATTCCAGTTAAAAGATCTTTTATTTTTCGGTCTGAGGAGAGTTAGGATGGATAGAGATACTTTTCTGAAGCTGAGAGTTGCCTCTGACTTGGAAGATCTCCACAGGATGTAATAACGCAAGCATCAAATGTAATAGTTTGAGGCAAAATTGACTGGGTACATTAATAACTAGGTGGTCAGCAACAGAGCAAGGAAAAAAGAAGGAGTAATAGGATAGATGAAAGAGAGTTACATTTTTCTTAGCTTCAGTTTGGTAGGGTTTCCCCTGAGACTATGGCCCATGACTCTGGAGGGGGTGATGCTTTCTTGACTCATGTGTGATGGGTCCATCCCTTTTCTGCTGTCTGGACTGTGGTTTCAGTAGTTAGGAACACTAGGTGAGGTCCTTCTCAGGCTGGTTCGAGCTTTTCCTTCTCTCCAATTTTGACAAGGACATGGTCCCCAGGCTGACGTTGGTGTGCTGGAAACTCTAGGGGTGGCACCTGTGCTAAAAGACCAAGTATATAATTTCTGAGAAACTGATCTTTTGTTTCTAATGTGGGGAGACCAGTAGTAGAACATAGATAAGGCAATTCATAAAGTATCTCACAAGGGGATAGGCCTGTGGTCTTTTCAGGGAGCAGCTCAGATTCATTATTTATTTATTTATTTATTTATTTTGAGATGGAGTCTCGCTCTGTCGCTAAGGCTGGAGCGCAGTGGCATGATCTCGGCTTCCGCAACCTCCCCCTCCCTGGTTCAAGCGATTCTCCTGGCTCAGCCTCCCAAGTAGCTGGGACTATAGGCACGTTCCACCACACCAGGCTAATTTTTTTTTTTTTAGTAGAAAAGGGGTTTCACCATGTTAGCCAGGATGGTCTCGATCTCCTGACCTCATGACCCACCCACCTCAGCCTCCCAAAGTGCTGGGATTACAGGTGTGAGCCACCTCCCCCGACTGCCATTCAGACTCTTAACAAGGTAATAGGCCTTCCTACTTTCCCTGATGAAGGTGGGTGCCGGGGAGTATGATATTTCCATGTTATATCCAACACCTGGGCTTATTTCCTAATGATACGTGCAGTGAAATGAGTCCTGTTATCTGAATCAACGTTCTCTATTAATCTAAACTTGGGTATAATATTTTCAGTGAATGCCTTGACTGCCTTATTAGCAGTTGTACTTGAAAAGGAAATAGGTCCTACCCAATGAGTAAGGTGATCTGCTGTTACCAATAAATACTTTAGATGACCAATTGGAGGCATCCCTGTGTAATCAATCTGGATACTTTGGAAAGGCCTTAAGCCTGGATTCCTTCCCCCAAGGGGTAATTTTTAAAATAGTTTATTAGTTTTCTTGGATACTAAGCAACTGTCTGTAACCTGTTTGGCTAGGAGATAAATTCTTATGCACCCATAAACTCTGAGGACTGTGTGGCACATGGCTTGGGGCCCCCAGTGTGTCCCTCAATGCATTTGGGATCAGATTCCCCTCATAAGGTGTTTGGATAACATTTCTCTCTGGTCTGGCGAAGGGCTAATATCCAGAATCTACAAAGAACTTAAATAAATTTACAAGAAAAAAAACAGTCCCATCAAAAAGTGGGCAAAGGATATGAACAGACACTTCTCAAAAGGAGACATTCATGCAGCCATCAAACATATGAAAGAAAGCTCATCATCACTGGTCATTAGAGAAATGCAAATCAAAACCACAATCTCACACCAGTTAGAATGGCAATCATTAAATAATCAGGAGACAACAGATACTGGAGAGGATGTGGAGAAATCAAAATGCTTTTACACTGGTGGGAGTGTAAATTACTTCAGCCATTGTGGAAGACAGCGTGGAGATTCCTCAAGGATCTAGAACTAGAAATACTGTTTGACTCAGCAATCCCATTACTGGGTATATATCCAAAGGATTATAAATCATTCCGTTACAAAGACACATGTATGTTTATTGTGGCACTGTTCACAATAACAAAGACTTGAAACCAACCCAAATGCCCATTAATGATAGGTTGGATAAAGAAAATGTGGCACATATATACCATGGAATACTATGCAGCCATAAAAAAGAATGAGTTCATGTCCTTTCCAGGGACATGGATGAAGCTGGAAACCATCATCCTCAGCAAACTGATAGAGGAACAGAAAACCAGACACTGCATGTTCTCACTCATAAGCGGGAATAGAATGAGAACACATGGACACAGGGAGGGGAATATCACACACTAGGGCCTGTCACAGGGAGAGGGCTAGGGGAGGGATAGCATTAAGAGAAATACCTAATGTAGATGATGAGGTGATGGATGCAGCAGACCCCCATGGCACGTATCTAACTATGTAACAAACCTGTGCCTTCTGCATGTGTACCCCAGAACTTAAAGTATAATAAAAAATAAATAAAAATATGAAAAGAGGTCTTTCCTGCTAGTGAAGTTAGAAAAAGAGAGAGTGAGAAGAAAAAGAGGTCCAACTTCACCATCAGTCAGGGAAACGAAAATGAGAGTAACAATGACTTGCTACTTTTCACTCATCGGACTGGCGATCATTCAAAAAATAATAATGCAATAAAACCCAGTGCTTGCAACTGTGTGTTGAAAAGGACACACCTGTGTATTGTTTGTGGGAACATGATTTACTATTGCATTTTTAGAAAGTGACTAGAACAATACCTCGTTGAAATTCCACACTGGGAATCCACCCTATAGAATGATATTTATCAAGGAATTGTTCATAGTAGCAACAAGAGACAAACTGCAAATAACCTGTGTGCCCTCAGATGTGGAAGGGTTGAATAATCAGAGTACACTCCTACCATGAGCCATTAGGTAGCTATTAAAAATAATGAGTTAGATATTTATCTATTCACCTGGAGGAATTCCATGATGTACGTGCTGCCAAGTTTTTTAAAAAGTACATAAATAAGTAGGTTTTAGAGAAATATATACAGTCACCTGTCACTTAATGACAGGGATTGTATCTGAGATATGCATTAGGCAATTTTATCGTTGTGTGAATAACCTAGAGTGAACTTACATAAACCTAAATGGTGTAGCCCACTACACACTAGCGCTAGACAGTCTAGTCTATTGCTCCTAGACTACAAACCCATACAGCACGTTACTATACTGAATACTGTAGGCAACTGTAACACAACAGCAAGTATTTGTGTATCTAAACATAGAAAAGGTACAGTAGGCCAGGCGCGATGGCTCACACCTGTAATCCCAGCACTTTGGGAGGCCAAGGCAGGTGGATGACTTGAGGTCAGGAGTTCAAGACATGGTGAAACCCCGTGTCTACTAAAAACACAAAAACTAGCTGGGTGTGGGGGCGCGGGCCTGTAGTCCCAGCTACTCAAGAGGCTGAGACAGGAGGATCTCTTGAACCCGAGAAGCGGAGGTTACAGTGAGCGTAGATTGCATTTCTACACTCCAGCCTGGGAGATAGAACAAGACTCCATCACAAAAACATACAAAAAAAACAAAACAAAACAAAACAAAACTCACTCTTTTCCTTACCTAAAAGCAATTCCTCGAGCAGATGCTGAAGATGCCCCAACCCATAGCCCCTTGTCTCACCACTGATTTCCCGTTACAGCAGCAGTGGGCAATTTCACATGTGCTGGCGGAGGCCCCCGCCTCTGTCTTTGCTGTCTGGATATCTTCTCCAGCACCGTGGGAGGGTGTTCAGCCACTCGACAATGCAGAGAAGCCTGCACAGCAGGGGATTTAACACCCCCAGGTACCACTATCACCCAACAAGGGAGTCAATGGTAAATACCCAAGTATCTCTTCCCTCAGTGGAATAATTCTGAAGGTGAGCTGTACGTAATACCCCAGAGAATGCCCCCAGCAGAACTGAGCCCTGTTTCCCACAAAGGAAATATGACATGTTTGTCAGCACACTTTCTTTCCTGCTTCACTTTCCCCACTTCTGGGACCAAATAAACCATCTGCGCCCAATTGTTTTATGATTAGAGCCTGTTTTGAGACTATCATTTCCCCTGGGCACAATGACTCATGCCTGCAATCACAGCAATGTGGGAGGCTGAGACAGGAGGATCGCTTGAGTCCAGGAGACCAGCCTGGGCAACACAGCAAGATCTCATCTCTCTTTAAAAAAATTCATTAGCCTGGCATGGTGACACATGCCCGTAGTCCTAGCTACTTGGGAGGCTGAGGTGGGAGGATCACTTGAGTTCAGGAGTTCAAGGCAGTAGTGAGTTATGATGGCACTCACAGCCTGGGTGGTAGAGCAAGACCCTGTCCAAAAAAGAAATAAACCAAACACCACATGTTCTCATTTATAAGTGGGAGCTGAACAATGAGAACACATGGACACAGGGAGGGGAAAACACTCACTGGGGCCTTTTGGGGGAGAGCAGGGTGGGGAGAGCATTAGAGAAAAGAGCTAAGGTATAGTGAGCTGAATACCTAGGTAATGGGTTGATGGGTGCAGCAAACCACCATGGCACATGTTTACCTATGTAACAAACCTGCACATCCTGCACATGTACCCTGAAACTTTCAAAATCATAATAATATTTTGTAAAAACTCTATCAAAAAATAAATAAATAGGATTATAAATCATTCTAGTGTAAAGACACGTGCACATGTATGTTCAATGCAGCACTATTCACAATAGCAAAGACTTGGAACCAACCCAGATGCCCATCAATGATAGACTGGATAAAGAAAATGTGGTACATATACGCCATGGCATACTCAGCAGCCATAAAAAAGGATGAGTTTATGTGCTTTTCAGGGACATGAATGAAGCTGGAAACCATCATCCTCAACAAACTAACACAGGAACAGAAAACCAAACACAACATGTTCTCACTCACAAGTGGGAGTTGAACAGTGAGAACACATGGACACAGGGAGGGGAACATCACTCACTGGGGCCTGTCGGGGCATAGGAGGCAAGGGGAGGGAGAGCATCTGGGTAAATACCTCATGCATGCAAGGCTTAAAACCTAGATGATAGGTTGATGTGTGTAGCAAACTGCCATAGCACATGTATACCAATGTGACAAATCTGCACGTTCAGCACATGTATCCCAGAAGCTAAAGTAAAACAATAAATAAATAAATATAAAAATTGAAAAGACTGTTCATTCTAACTCAGCCACTACCACATCAGGAACGCTTGATCCAGTAAGAACTCAGAAATCCCCACCTCTCCTAGATTCGAATCAAGGAAGAAAATCAGAGACTATATAAAAACCTTTTAGGTATTGGATTTAAAAAAGAATTTGTGTTTGGAAAAATGGCCGGGGCATGGCTGAAGCTCAAGATGCTGAGAGAGGAAATCTGGACCTCATGCCTAGAGAGGACTGAATGAAGCAGACCAGCCCCTTCCTCCTCCCTCCCAGTGTTCCCTGATGGTTTCCTGGTACCAGACTTGTAACCACATAAAGATTCTAAGATTTTCCCAACACAATCAGCCACTGGACTCCAAACCAACAGGGACTAGAAAATTGGACTTTGGGAGTATAAAACAAGTCCTCCCTCATGCCAGCTTCCTAGGGGGTCATGTTAATTTTGATAACATGATAACATTTTTTATAGAGTCATATCAAAACAAAAGGCTTTTATCTTCCTGAATAGATCTTTTGTTCCTCTTTCTCTCTTCTGTTTTTCTTCTCTGACTCTTCCTTCTATAACTGGTTTCGGAATTCCCAGGAGAGTTCGGATGGCAGACACCAATGTGCTACCTACCATGGCTTTGGGTGAAATTTTTTTTTTTTTTTGCAGAACCATGGACAGTAGCAAGTTTGTTCACCTACGGTTTTTTTTTTTTTTTTGGAGTCTCACTCTGTCACTCAGGCTGGAGTGCAGTGGTGCCATCTCAGCTCACTGCCATCTTCACCTCCCAGGTTCAAGCAATTATTCTGTCTCAGCCCATCCAAGTAGTTGGGATTACAGACGCCCACCACCACGTCCTGCTAATTTTTCCATTTTTATAGAGATGGTGTTTCACTATGTTGCTCAGGCTGGTCTTGAACTCCTAACCTCAAGGGATCCACCCACCTCAGCCTCCCAAAGTGCTGGGATTACAGGCATGAGCCATCATGCCTGGCCACCCTGTGGACTTTTTAGCCGGATTTTTCACCAACCTTTGGGCTCAAACTGATTTTTTTTTTTTTTTTTTGAGACAAGGTCTCACTTTGTCGCCCAGGCTGGAGTGCAGTGGCATGATCTCAGCTTGCTGCAAACGTCACCTCTGGGCTCAAGGGATCCTCCCACCTCAGCCTCCTGAGTAGCTGGGACTATAGGTATGCAACACCACACCTAGATAATTTTGTATTTTTAGTAGCAACAGGTTTCACCTCCCTTGTTGGGCATGGTGGCTCATGCCTGTAATCCTAGCAACAAGGGAGGCATTTTGAAACCCCAATGCCAAGCAGAACACCTGACCTACAGCAGGTGAAAAAGAAGCGTTTGATAGGCCAGGCACAGTGGCTCACACTTGGGGAGGCTGAGGAAGGAAGATCACTTGTGGTCAGGAGTTCAAGACCAGGCTGGCCAACATGGTGAAACCCTGTCTCTACTAAAAATACCAAGATTAGCTGGGCATGGTGGTGGACGCCTGTAATCCCAGCTACTCAGAAGGCTGAGGTGGGAGAATCACTTGAACCTGAGAGGTGGAGGTTGCAGTGAGCCAAGATTGTGCCACTGCACTCCAGCCTTGGTGACAGAGTGAGACTCCAACTCAAAAAAAAAAAAAAAAGGCAGGGCATGGTGGTGCATGCCTGTAATCCCAGCTATTCGGGTGGCTGAAGCACAAGAATCACTTGAACCCAGGAAATGGAGGTTGCAGTGAGCTGAGATTGTGCCACTGTACTCTAGCCTGGGTGGCAGAATGAGACTGTCTCAAAAAGAAACATTTGTAAATGCTTGTAATTGAATATTTTTCCCTTGCACGTGTTGACAGCACAGAGCTTAGCTTCGAAATGCCTCACAAAGAGGTGAGAGTGGCCATTCTTAGTGAGGCAATGGAGTATGAGAGAGTGAAAATAAATCTAAATTCAAAGGCAAGATCAGGCACTTGCAAGGCGAGTGCCCCTGGTAGCTCTCTCAGCCCCAGTCTGCTCACTGTAAATTGCAGGTAACACAATCTCCCAGTCGGAGTTATGGTGAGACCTATGCATTGAGAAACTGGCTCCTGGCCAGGCGTGGTGGCTCACACCTGTAATCCCAGCACTTTGGGAGGTTGAAGCAGGCGGATCACAAGGTCAGGAGTTCGAGACCAGCCTGGCCAATATGGTGAAACCCCGTCTCTACTAAAAATACAAAAATTAGCTGGGCATGGTGGTGCATGCCTGTCACCCCAGCTACTCAAGAGGCTGAGGCAGGAGAATCACTTCAACCTGGGAGGTGGAGTTTGTAATGAACCGAGATCATGCCACTGCACTCCAGCCTGGGTGCCAGAGTGAGATTCCATTTCAAGAAAGAGAGAGAGAGAGAGAGAGGAAAGAAAGAGAGAATAAAAGAAAGAAAAGAAAAGAAAGAAAGAAAGAAAGAAAGGAAGGAAGGAAGGAAGGAAGGAAGAAAGAAAGAAAGAAAGAAAGAAAGAAAGAAAGAAAGAAAGAAAGAAAGAAAGAAAGAAAGCAAGCAAGCAAGCAAGCAAGCAAGCAAGCAAGCAAGCAAGCTGGCTCCTCATCAGGATAATGCAGCATGTGGGGCTGAATATCTAGGTGCTGGGCTGATAGCTGAGGCAAACCACCATGGCACACATTTAACTGTGGAACAAACCTGCACTTCCTGCACATGTATCCCAGGCCTTTAAAAAAATTATAAAAATTAAAAAAGATAAAAATCATGCTGAGCAGCCAATAGCTGAGGGAAAAAAGAAAGAAGCTGGCTCCTAAGAAGGTTTAACCCATTACAGATATCATCATTGCTGAGGACAAAATAAAAACACCTGTGCCAGCTACAAGGCTGGCTGAGGTGGGAGAAGCACCTGAGCCCAGGAGGTACAGGCTGCAGTGAGCCGTGATTGTGCCACTGCACTGCAGCCTGGGTGACAGAGTGAGACCCTGCCTCAAAATAAATTAAATAGAATAAAATAGACCTTGTATTAGATGGTTTTGCCTAACTGTAGGCTAATGTAAGTGTCTGAGCACGTTTACAGTGGGCTAGGCTAAGCTGTAATGTTTGGTAGGTATGTTCAATGCATTTTTCACTTATGATATTTTATTTTTTTGAGACAGTGTTTCGCTCTTGTTGCCCAGGCTGCAGTGCAGTGGCACAATCTGGGCTCACTGCAACCTCTGCCGCCAAGGTTAAGTGATTCTCCTGCCTCAGCCTCATAAGTAGCTGGTATTACAGGCATGAGCCATAACACCTGGCAAATTTTGTATTTCAGTAGAGACTGGGTTTCACCATGTTGGCCAGGCTGGTCTCAAACTCCTGACCTCAGGTGATCCACGCACCTCAGCCTCCCGAAGTGCTGAGATTACAGGTGTGAGCTACTGTGCCCAACCTGACTTATGATATTTTCAATGTATGACCCCACTATCAGTCTCAGAACATCTGTGCCTATAATTTCTTGGTGATGAGAACACATAAATTGACTCTTAGAGTTTCTCAAGTATACAACCCATTGTTATTAACTATAGTCACTATGCTGTACAAATAGATCTCTTGAATGTATGCCTCCCATGTCATTGAAATTGTGTATTCTCACACCCACCTCCCTCCCCCACCTTCCGGTAGTCACCATTCTACTCTAGGCTTCTATGAGATTGACCATTTTAAATTCCACATATAAGTGAGAACATGTGGTATTTGTCCTTCTATAACTGGCTATTTCATGTTACATAATGTCTTCCAGCTGCAACTATATGGGGGCAAATGACAGAATTTCCTCTTTTCTCGATGGCTGAATAAATAGTACTCCGTTGGGTATTCCTACCACATTTTCTTTATCCATTTATCTGTTTTTAACACAAAACTGATGTTAAAATTACGTATTGTTGGTGGAAGGATGAAAGGGAAAGAACGTGGGGGGAGGAAAAAAAAAGAGGGAGCTGGCCAGGCATGGTGGCTCACACCAGTAATCCCAGCACTATGGGAGGCCACGGTGGGTGGATCACTTGAGGTCAGGAGTTCAAGACCAGCCTGGCCAACATGGTGAAATCCCATCTCTACGAAAAATACAAAAATTAGCCAGGTGTGGTGGTGTGTGCCTATAATCCCTGCTACTTGGGAGGCTGAGACACAAAAATCACTTGAACCCAGGAGGCGGAGGTTGCAGTGAGCTGAGATGGCACCACTGCACTCCAGCCTGAGTGACAGAGCAAGACTCTGACTCAAAAACAGAAAAAGAAAAAAGAAGACAGAAAGATAAAGGAAAGGAAGAGAAGGAAAAACAGAAGATTGTAAGGTTCCTTTACTGTATAGGGCTTTTGCTGGGTTTGAATCTGCTTGATTTTTATTTGTTTGTTTGAGATGGAGTCTTGCTCTGTCACCCAGGCTAGAGTGCAGCGGTGCAATCTCAGCTCACTGCAACCTCTGCTTTCCAGGTTCAAGTGATTCACCTGCCTCAGCCTCCTGAGTAGCTGGGATTACTGGTGCCCACCACCACACCCAGCTAATTTTTTTGGTATTTTTCATAGAGACGAGGGTCAACTATGTTGGTCAGGCTGGTCTCGAACTCCTGACCTCAGGCGACCTGCCCACCTTGGCCTCCTGAAGTGCTGGGATGATAGGCATTAGCCACTTGGTTTTGTTTTTTATGAAGCTTTGCTCCACTGAAGGAAGCGAAAGTGTTTATAGAGAACATCCAAGTTTGACTATGAGCAGCATCTCCGTTAGATCCTTAAGACCCTGACTGCCTCAGGCATGAATGGCCTGGCTTGAGAGGCAACAGAAGCCCCCTGAAAATGGCTTGAGGATAACCAAACACAAAGGAACTTGATGGATACGATGGAATTTTCACAGAACAGTATAGGTTTCCAGGGGAAGGTGGGACCAGAATGGCATCTCTGACCTCTGGCTCTATACGGCTTCTCTCCCTTTTTGTTCCCACTAGACAAAGACCATACAAGGAACCAGAAAACCAAACCGAAATCTCAGAACTCTTCCTCCAGGGACTCTCAGAAAAGCCAGAGCATCAGACCCTCCTCTTCACAATGTTTCTCTCCACATACCTGGTCACCATCATCAGGAATGTCCTCATTATCCTTGCCATCCTCACGGACTCTCACCTCCACAAGCCCATGTGCTTCCTCCTGTCCAACCCATCACTCGTTGACATCCTATGATCCTCCACCACCGTCCCCAAGATGCTAGTGAACATCCATCGGGACTCAGAGCAGAGCCACCCCCTTAGCGGGCTGCCTCACCCAGATGTACACCTTCCACCTGTTCAGGACCATGGACAGCTTTCTCCTGGCAGTAATGGCCATTAACCACTTCGTGGCATTGTCCACCTGCTCCTTTACTCGGTCCTCATGTGCCCCCGTGTCTGTGGGCTGCTGCTGGGGGCACCGTGGGTGATCACCAACATCCAGTCTCTCGTACACACCTGCCTCATGGCTCAACTGACCTTCTGTGCCGGCTCCGAAGTCTCCCACTTCTTCTGTGATCTCATGCCCCTGCTGAAGCTCTCCTGCTCAGACACGCACACCAATGAGCTGGTGATCTTGGCTTCTGGTGTCATCATGGGCATCGCCCACTCTCCTGCATCCTTCTCTCCTACATCTGCATTTTCTGGACAGTCTTTAAGATCCCTTCTGCTCGGGGCAAGTGGAAAGCCTTATCCACCTGTGGCTCACACCTCACTGTGGTGTCCCTGTTCTGTGGGACCATCTCTGCTGTGTACTTACAGCCCACATCCCCCAGCTCCTCCCAGAAGGACAAGGCAGCCGCCCTCATGTGTGGGGTGGTCATCCCCATGCTGAACCCTTTATCTACAGCCTACGGAACAAGGACATGAAGAGGCCCTGGGGAAGCCCATCTGCAAACCGGCCATCCCCCTGTCCTAGGGCAGAACGGTTATTGGATGCTTATGATGTTCCAGGATCACTGTTGGGTGCTAGGGACACAGAGATCATCCCATCCCCTAGCTGAGAATACAGACACGGAATAAATCCTTCCCGTACAACGTGGTAAATGTGTCTTAAAGAGATGAACAAAGTGGATGGGCCCCCAAAGGGAAGGCGTGCATTTTCCCCATGATTTATCTTCCCCATAAAGATCAGAATAGCAAAGATCAAAGTGGCCTGAAATCAGCCCCTCTGGGGGATTGAGCATTTAGGGTTGCTAGGTGGATAAGAGTAGTTGGAAACAAGACATGTGGCTACACTCATTTTCCTATTGACAAAGGATGGGTGTGGTGGCTCAAGCTGGCAATCCCAGCATTTTGGGAGGCCAATGTGGATCGATCACCTGAGGCCAGGAGTTTGAGACCAGCCTGGACAACATACAGAGACCCTATCTCCACAAAGAAAATCATTTCAGCAAGACATGGCGGTGCACACCTGTGGTGTCAGCTATTCAGGAGGCTGAGGCAGTTAGATCATTTGGGCCCAGGAGTTCAAGATTGCAGTGAGCTATGATTGCACCACCACACTTCAGCAGCTTGGGAATCAGAGCAAGATCTGTCATTCATTCATAGATGTATAGAGCCATAGATTGATTGATTGATTGATTGATTGATAGATAGATAGATAGATGATAGATAGATAGATAGATAGAGTGCACCTGTCATCTTAGCTACTCAGGAGGCTGAGGCAGGAGGCTCTCTTGAGCCAAGGAGATCAAGACTGCAGCGAGCTATGATTGCACCACCACATGCCAGCCTGGGCAACAGAGTGAGACCCTGTCTGTAAAAGTAATCATAATAATAAAATTTAAAAGGATGTGTTGAAGTCCTAACCCCAAGGACCTCAGAATGTGGCCATATTTTGATGGGCTTCCCTTTGTGGGTAGCCTGACTTTTTTCTCTGGCTGCCCTTAGCATTTGTTCCTTCATTTCAACCCTGGTGAATCTGACGACTGTATGCCTTGGGGTTGCTCTTCTTGAGGAATATCTCTGTGGTGTTTAGGGTTTCACCATGTTGGCCAGACTGGTCTCAAACTCTGCCTCGGCCTCCTGAAGTGCTGGGATTACAGGCATGAGCCACCACACCAGCCTGACACCTTCATGTTGGACTCCTAACCTCCAGAACTGTAAGACAACAAATTTCTATTGTGTAAGTCACCTAGTTTATGGACTTTTTAGTTTTTTTTTTAGAGAGAGACAGGATCTCACTCTGCCCCAGGCTGGAGTACAGTGGTACAATCATAGCTCAGGTGCAACCTCATCTCAAACTGCTGGGCTCAAGCAATCCTCCTGCCTCAGCCTCCTGAGTAGTTGGGACTACAGGCCCATGCCACTGCAACCAGCAATATATATTTATAGAGACAGGGTCTCACTCTGTTGCCCAGGCTGGTCTCAAACTCCTGGCCTCAAGCGATCTGCCCTCCTCGGCCTCCCAGAGTGCTGGGATTGCAGGTGTGGCCACCAC
The DNA here is from genome assembly GCF_049354715.1 of Callithrix jacchus. Classification (NCBI taxonomy): domain Eukaryota; kingdom Metazoa; phylum Chordata; class Mammalia; order Primates; family Cebidae; genus Callithrix; species Callithrix jacchus. The sequence continues at coordinate 13,666,556 of NC_133523.1, forward strand.
ACTCAGCCTGATTTGTGGTACTTTGTTGCAACATCCCTCGAAAACAAATACAGTTAGTTTAGGAAATGTCACCAACCTACAAAGACTATGTCCCATGGCTGGGCGCGGTAGCTCACGATTGTAATCCCAGGATTTTGGGAGGACCAGGCGGGTGGATCACACAGTCAGGAGTTGGAGACCAGCCTGGCCAATATGATGAAACTCCGTTTCTACTAAAAATACAAAAAAAATCAGCCAGTCATGGTGGTGGGTACCTGTAGTCCCAGCTACTCAGGAGGCTGAGGCAGGAGAATCGTTTGTACCCAGGAGGCGGAGGTTGAAGTGAGCCAAGATTGCACCATTGTCCCTTAGCCTGGGTGACCTGGGTGACAGAGTGAGACTCTATCTCAAAAAAAAAAAAAAAAAGACTGTGTCCCAATATCCCAATACAGCCTCTAAGTTTATGACTGACCACGTGTTCTGGTGTAGGGACCATGGGCTGGAACTGGAGAAAAGGATGAAGGCTCTAAGTTGCACGGATTCACTTACTGGGTATCAGTGTGATGCCAGTAATGATGACGACAACCGAGATGTATTATCTGAACAACGCTAACTCCCTTATATGCACAGTCTCAATAAAGTTTAAACAACAGCCCTACAAGGTAGGTGTGGAAGTAATTTCTGGTTTGCCGTTGATAGTAATGGCAAACAGCAATGACTTCTGCACCAACCTAATAGTTTAACACCTTTTTTTCACAGAGGGGAAAGTTAAAGCTTCAAAAGTAAAGCTGGCAAGACATGGTAGCCAAGGCTCAAACAGAGAACCCATCCCAGAGCGCCGGACCTTGATGAGAACAAAATGTAGTTTAGCATTCAGAGTCTACAGAAGAAACCTGCAGATTATAGCCCAAGGCCAAATCCTGCCTGTGATCTGTTCTTACGTGGCCTGCAGAGCTTAACAATTTTAACATTTTAAATGGTTGGAAAAAAAATAAAAGGTGATATTGCCGGGTGCAGTGGCTCATGCTTGTAATTCCAGCACTTTGGGAGGCCAAGGTGGGTGGATCACCTGAGCTCAGGAGTTTGAGACCAGCCTGGCCAACAAGGTGAAACCCAGTCTCTACTGAAAATACGAAATTTTCCAGGTGTGCTGGTAGGCACCAGTAATCCAAGCTACTTGGGAGGTTGAGGGAGAAGAATCACTTGAACCTGGGAGGCGGAGGCTACAGTGAGCCGAGATCATGCCATTGTGCTCCAGCCTGGGCGACAGATTGAGACTCCATCGAGGAAGAAGGAGGAGGAGGAGGAGGAGGAGGAGGAGGAAGAAGAAGAAGAAGAAGAAAAAGAATATCTTCTTCCAGAATATAATATATTCTGGATACTAGAAAAAGGAAAAAGAAGAAAATTAATTTTAAAAGAGAATTAGAAGATTCTATGACCAAATAAAAGTATATAAAATTCTGGCTGGGTAGTGGCTCATGCCTATAATCCCAGCGCTATGGAAGGCTGAAGGGGGAGGATCACTTGAGGCCAGGAATTTGAGATCAGGCTGGGCAACATAGTGAAATCCCATCCCTACAAAAATTTAAAAATTAGCCAGGTGCGGTGGCGTGCACCTGTGGTCCCAGCTACCCACGAGGTTGGGGCTAGAGGATCGCACACCCAGGAGTTTGAGGCTGCAGTGAGCACTTTATCCTGAGTAACAGAGCGAAACTCTGTCTCAAAAAAAAAAAAAATTACTGTTTGTCTCTTTACCAAGCAAGTTTAATGACTTCTTTTCTTCAGAAAAGCTAGAGCCTGCTACCCAAAGTGATACATGAATCAGAAGAACCATCATGCTTGTTAGAATGAAGGCTCCCACTCTATCCCACACCTGCTAATCATAATTCCCCAAGGCGTTCATACAATCCTTACAGTTTGGACATCACTGCAGGCAGCAGAGAAGTGCACCTGGAGCCCCAGCTATTCAAAAGGCTGAGGCATGAGGATCACTTAAGCCTGAAAGTTCGAGTCCAGCCTGGGCAGAGTAATGAGACCCCTGTCTCTAAAAACAAACAAACAAAAAAAGCCCAGCACTTTGGGAGGCCAAAGCAGGCGGATCACCTAAGGTCAGGAGTTTGAGACCAGCCTGACCAACATGGGGAAATCCCGTCTCTACTAAAGACAAAATAGGTGGTGCATGCCTTTAGTCCCAGGTACTCGGGAGGCTGAGGAAGGAGAATTGCTTCAGCCCAGGAGGTGGAGGTTGCAGTGAGCCGAGATCGATTGCCCCACTGCACTCCAGCCTGGGCAACAAAAGCGAAACTCCGTCTCAAAAAAACAAAAACAAAAGTTTGTAATTTAAAAGTTTGAGCATCACTGGGCTAGATGGGGGTCCTGTAGATAACCGGGACCCAAATAGACTTTAGGTTCAGAGATAGAGAAGACCCAGATCTGGGATGCTGCTCTAGCTCCTACCACAGGAGGAAACCTTCCCAACCACTCTAAAGGCTCTGAAAAGTGCAGTTGCAGAAGTGGCCACTAGGCGGCAACCATGCCATCTCACCAATTGAATTTAAAACCTTTTTTTCCCCCAGAAACTCATATTCCAGCGGTAAGCGGGCCCAGTTCCATGGGCCTTCAGTGTAATCTCCCCCTGGAAGGGAACAAGAAGTGCAAAGTTTCCATAATGAGAGGGAACCTCTGTTGCTCAAATAAATTATGGAGACTGGTGTGGCCTGAGCCCAGAGTAAGGGCCCGTGGAGGGCACTGGGAGTCACATGGCCTGTGGGCCCCAAGGATTGTGACCATGACAAGGTTTAAGGAGGATGCAGAGGACTGTGCTTCAGAACGAACCCGCTGGTGAACCACACCATAGATTTGGAGTCAGCACATTTTTTCTGTCAGGGTCCAGGTCGTCAATATTGTCAGCTTTAGGGATCTAACCGTCTCTGCTGCAGTGACTGAACTCTGCTGCTGTCTGGTGAAAGCAGCCATAGATGAGACATCAAGGAATGCCTTGGCTCTGTCCCAATAAAACTATTTATAAACACAGAAGCTTCCATTTCGTATCATAGGACATGTCACACAATGCAGCCTTTGGGTTTGTTTTCAGCTACTTTTAAAATGTTACAGCTATTCTAGGCCAGGTGCATTAGCTCATGCCTGTAATCCCAGCACTTCCTGACCCTGAGGGAGGAGGACTGCTTGAAGCCAAGAGTTCGAGATCAGACTGGGCAACATAGTGAGACCCCATCTCTACAAACATTTTAAAATGAGGGGGGCATAGTGGTGTATGCCTGTAGTCTCAGCTACTCAGGAGGCTGAGGAAGGAGGATCACTTAAGTCTACGAGGTCAAGGCTGCAGGGAGCTGTGATTGTACCACTGCACTCCAGCCTGGGGGACAGAGTAAGACCACTGTCTCTAAAAAACTAAACAATAATAAGGCCAGGCGTGGTGGCTCACATCTGTAATCCCAGCACTTTGGGAGGCTGAGGCAGGTGGATCACAAGGTCAAGAGTTCAAGATCAGCCTGACCAATATGGTGAAACCCCGTCTCTACTAAAAATACAAAGAATTAGCTGAGTGTGGTGGCGTGCGCCGGTAGTCCCAGCTACTCGGTAGGCTGAGTCAGGAGAATTGCTTCAACCCGGGAGGCAGAGGTTGTAGTGAGCCGAGTTCATATCGCTGCACTTCAGCTTGGGCAACAGAGCAAGACTCCATCTCAAAAATAAATTAATTAATAATAAAAAATAAAAATAAATGCAAAACTGGTATTAGCTTGAGGGCTGAATTTAGCCTATGGACCACAGGTTGCCAACTCTGGTATAGATGGATGGGAATGACAAGAGTTAAGGGGACCAAGAAAGACCAAAAAATGAGGGGTGAAGTAGGCTGAAAACCATCAGAAGAAATGGAGCTGGTGCCACAGGACCTTTGCAAATGCTCTTCCCACCCCCTCCCGAGTAAATTCCTGCTTGGCACTGACATTACAGCACAAACTCCACGTCCTCAGGGAAGCCTCCCCAACCCCTATCCCTTGCCCAGCTACATCAGCTGCCCTAATGTTACACTCACTATCCCCTCATTCACCTCTTCATCACTGCAGTGGTTTTCTGGGGTGGGTTTTGTTTTGAGGCAATCTTGCTCTGTCTCCCAGGCTGGAATGCAGTGGGGCGATCTTGGCTCATTGCAACCCCCACCTCCTGGGTTCAAATGACTCTCCTGCCTCAGCCTCCCAAGTAGCTGGGATTACAGGCGTGCACCACCACACTTGGCTAATTTTTTGCATTTTTAGTAGAAACAGGGTTTACCTTGTTGGCCAGGCTGGTTTCAAACTCCTGGCCTCAAGTGATCTGCCTGCCTCAGCCTCCCAAAGTGCTGAGATCACAGGTACGAGCCACCACATCTGGCCTCATCACTGCAGTGTTTTTTTTTTTTTTTTTTAATAAAGATGGGGTTTCACCATGTTGGTCAGGCTGGTCTTGAACTCCTAACCTCAGGTGATCCACCTGCCTTGGCCTCCAAAGTGCTTGGATTATGTGAGCCACCATGCCCGACCCACTGCAGTGGTTTTATATTAGTTTGTGTCATTCTTGGATTAATGTCTGTTTCACTCATCTGACTCAGCTGGGAACTGGGGACTGAAACTCTGTTAACTTGTTTATCTTGTGCAACTCTGTGCCCCTATGATTAGTACGGTAGCCACTCAAAGTGTATCTTCTGGATGGGCACGGTGCCTCACGCCTGTAATCCCAGCACTTTGGGAGGCCAAGGCAGGTGATCACCTGAGGTCAAGGAGTTCAAGTTCAGCATGGCTAATCATGGCCAACATGGTGAAACCCTGTCTCTATTAAAAATACAAAAATTGGCCAGGCATGGTGGTGAGGACCTGTAACTCCAGCTACTTGGGAAGCTGAGGCAGGAGAATTGCTTAAACCCAGGAGGCAGAAGTTGCAGTGAGCAGAGATCGTGCCACTACACTCTAGCCTGGGCGACAGAGACGCTGTCTCAGAGAAATATATTTTATTTTTTTAATTAATTTTTGTTTTGAGACAGAGTCTCACTCTGTCACCCAGGGTGGAGAGCAGTGGTGTGATCTTGGCTCAGCAATTCTCCTGCCTCAGACTCCTGAGAAGCTGGGACTATAGGTGCATGCCACCACACGCAGCTAAATTGTTTGCATTTTTAGTAGAGATGGGGTCTCACTATGTTGGCCAGGCTGATTTTGAACTCTTGATCTGGAGAGATCCTCCCACCTTGGCTTCCCCACATGCTGGGGTTACAGGCGTGAGCCACCACACCTGGCCTCACATATTAGGATGTACAAAACACCAAAGATCTTTTGAAGGAGCTGAACAAACCAGTAATTTTTACAGAAAAAAGTAGTGGGAGTGTCTAGCACAACCAAAACCAGGCATCAAAGTCAGCAGTTAAACATTGTAGGCTGCATCGATGACCCCCGGCCCAGCTTCTCGACCTGCTCAGCCACTGACCCCACCACCCTGGCCTTGCTGAGCTGGACTTCCTCCTCTTCCTCATGACCAGGGTGAATTAGGAAGTTTTTAAAGACACGCCCTTCCAAATTCTGTAACGCATTGTCATTGGAGAAGGTAACGCTTGGCAAGACTGAACTAACATCATTTACAACTTTTCTACACATAGGCTGTGGTCATGTTTGTCTCCAGAACATTTGGCTTTAGTATTTTTAAATTTTAATTTCACTGTTAATCTTTATTGTCTTTTTTATTAAGATGTTGGAAAAGCAGGAGGCAGTTGTGCCTCGTCTATTATTGCAAAAATGTAACAATAAACTTCCTCAAATTAAAAAAAAAAAAAACATTGTAGGCTAGGCACAGTGCCTCACACTTGTAATCACACTTTGAAAGGCCCAGGCAGGAGGATTGCTTGAGCCCTGAGAAGCAGGATTGCAGTGAGCCATGATCGTGGCTGTATTCCATGTCTCTGTATTCCAGCCTGGAAGACACAGTGAAACCCTGTCTCAAAAATAAACAAACGAACAAATAAATAAATAAATAAATAAATAAATAAACAGAACCAGTGCTCACATCGGCAGCACATAGACGAAAATTGGCATGACATGGAGAAGAAGAGCATGGTCCCCGTGGAAGGATGACACACAAATTCAAAAAGCATTCCATATTTTAAAAAACACTTCAGAACCAGGAAAAGAAATGAATCAAAAGAAAGGGAAGACCATGGTGATTCCTTCCATATTAGAAAAAATCGGCCAGGCACAGTGGCTCATGCCTGTAATCTCAGCACTTTGGGAGGCTGAGGTGGGTGGATCACTTGAGGTCAGGTGTTCGAGAACAGCCGCCGACATGGTGAAACCCCATCTCTATCAAAAATACAATTAGCTACGTGTGGTGGCTGGTGCCCCTAATCCAGCTACTTGGGAGGGTGAGGGAGGGAGAATGGCTTGAACTGGGGAGGGGGAGGTTGCAGGGAGCTGAGATCGGGCCACTGCACTCCACCCTGAGTGACAGAGTGAGACTTCATCTAAAACAAAAAATAATAAATATAAATAAATAAATTTGCAATTCTGAGTGTGGCAAGAAGAGCGAACTGTGGCCCCGTGACTGGCACGCACATTTTAGAGTTCATGGTGTGCTCTCTCAGAAACTGTTTTAGCCAAAATTGTGTCATCATCTCTGGCCACTCACTTCATTCAAAAGACTTGACTTGAAATGACTATTTGTGGAAATCAGCCTCAACTCTAGCCTCAAAAGACAAAAACATTGTAGTTCTAAAGATATTCAAAAGAAGGTAATTAAGGTTATTAAAAAGAATGAAGGGCCAGGCACCATGTCTCACACCTGTAATCCCAGCACTTTGGGAGGCTGAGGCAGAAGGATCGCTTGAGTTCAGGAGTTTGAGACCAGCCCAGGCAACATAGTGAGATCCTAAAATAATTTTAAAACTTAGCTGGGCATGGTGGTGTGTGCCTGTTGTCCCAGCTACTGCAGAGGTTGGAATTGGAGGATGACTTGAGGCAGGAGTGTGAGGTCGCAGTGATCCAGGACTGCACCACTGCACTGCAGCCTGGGTGGCAGGGAGAGATTTCATCTCTAAAAGAAAAATAAAGGAAGCAAGGAAGAGCTGCTCCTCCAAATACCCCACATCATTTGGGGCAGTTACAAGATTCCAGAAAACATAGAAAACCTACCTTGAGTACCTTTTTGGATGTATGCTTATAAGAAAACAAATCTCTTTAATTAACTCATAGAAAGACTAAGAGGAAAGGAGCCTAGGGGACATGTGGTTTTACTTCCCTATTTAATTTATTTAATTATTTATTTATTTAGACAGAGTCTCACTTGTCGCCTAAGCTGGAGTGCAGTAGCACAATCTCAGCTCATTGCAACTTCCACCTCCCAGGTTCAAGAGATTCTCCTCCCTCAGTCTCCCAAGTAGCTGGGATTATAGGCACCTGCCACCATGCCCAGCTAATTTTTGTATTTTTAGCAGAGATGGGGTTTCCCCATGTTGGCCAGGCTGGTCTCAAACTCCTGTACCTGCCTTGGCCTCCTAAAGCGCTGAGACTACAGGCATGAGCCACCTTGACCGGCCCCTTAATACTTATTCCTTCTAATAACGTTGATTGTGTGCCTACTATGTGCAATTACTAGACTAGGTTCTGAGAAGGAACAAGATGAGACTCCTGCCGTAGGGAGCTTCTGTTCTGATTCCACGTGAGTTTGGGAGGAGAACATGCAGACAAGCAATTCAACAAATAACAAGCTGGTTTTTGAGTGTGATATCTGCTTTGAGAGAACCAGGCAGGACGAGGCAGTGCAGAGGAGGACAAGTCCCCCTTCACAGGATGAGGGAGAATTTCTCCGCAGAGGTGATGTGTGAGCTGAGGTCTGAAACATGAGAAAAATCCAGCTGTGGCAGGAGGTGTGGGAAGTCCATTCGGGCAGGGAAGAGCATGTGCAATGGTCCTGAAGGGGGAAACCGCTTGGCATTTACAGGAGCAGAAAAGAAGCCCAGATGCCCGATGCACGATGAGCAAGAGGAAAAGAACAGAGGTGGCGGGCAGGGTCAGGTCATGCTAGGATTAGTTTGGTTTTTAAAGAGACATGGTCTCACTCTGTCACCCAGGCTGGAGTACAGTGGGGCAATCATAGCTCACCACAGCCTCAACTTCTCCTGAGTTCAAGGGATTCTGTCGTCTCAGCCTCTCAAGTAGCTGGGACTACAGGCATAAGCCCCACCAGGCCTGGCTAATTTCTTTCTCATTATTAGAGGCGAGAGTCTTGCTGTTTTTCCTAGGTGGGTCTCAAACTCCCACACTCAAGTGATCCTCCCATCCTGACTGCAAAAAGCATGGGAATTACAGGTTTGTACACTACATCTGGCCAAGATTGGGGGTTTAAAAATGCTTTACTTTTAATTTTTGTGGGTACATAGTAGGTGTATATATTTATGGGGTGCGTGACATGTTCTGGTATGGTCATGCAATGTGTAATAATCATCAGGATAAATGGAATACCCCTCACCTTAAGCATTTATCCTTTCTTTGTTTTGCAAACAATTCAATTAAGCTCTTTTTCTTTTTTCTTTCTTTCTTTTCTTTTTTTTTTTTTTTTTTTTTTTTTTGAGATGGAGTGTAGCTCTGTCTCCTGGGCTGCAGTGCAGTGGTGCAATCTCGGCTCACTGCAACATCCGCCCCATTCTCCCAGGTTCAAGTGATTCTCCAGCCTCAGCCTCCTGAGAAGCTAGGACTACAGGTGCATGCCACCAAGCCTGGCTAATTTTCGTATTTTTAGTAGAGACAGTGTTTTGCCATGTCAGGCTGGTCTTGAACTCCTGACCTCAGGTGATCCTCCTGCCTTGGTCTCCCAAAGTGCTGGGCTTACAGGCAAAGCTGCCACCCCAGCCTCTTTTAGCTATTTTAAAATATACAATAAAATATCGTCTACCATTGTCACTCTGTTGTACTACCAAGTACTACATCTTATTCATTCCAACTGCATTTTTGTACCCATTAATTATTCCTGTGCACCCCCCCCAGCCCACTACCCTCCCCAGCTTCTGGTAACCATCATTCTATTCTCTATTTCCGTGAGTTCAATTGTTTTCATTTTTAGCCGTCACAAATTGGAAGCATGCAAGATTTGTCTTTCTGTGTCTGGCTTATTTTAGTTAACCTATCTACATATAATGTATATACACACATATCTGCATATTTATTTATAATATACTAAATAAAAGGTAAATTCTTAATGTCCCAGTGAAAGGGAATGGCAGGCCAGGTGTAGTGGCTCACACTTGTAATCCCAGCACAGCGGGAGGTTGAGGGGGGAGGATCACTTGATCCCAGGAGTTTGAAACTGGCCTGGGAAACATGGCGAGACCCAGTCTCTACAACAAATATAAAGATTAGGCAGGCATGGCGGCTTGTACCTAGGGTCTCAGGAGGCTGAGGTGGGAGCATGACTTAAGCCAAGAAGGCAGAGGTTGCAGTGAGCCGAGATCACACCACTGCACTTCAACCTGAATGACAAAGCAGTAACTTGCCTCAAAAAAAAAAAAGAAAGAAAAAATGGGTATCCCAGAAAACTTTAAAATGTCTATTCACAAATGTATATAATCATAGTATATCAGTCAAAAAGTAAATTCTTAATACTTCATGGCAAGTGAACGGCAGGCCACGGATGACGGCTCATGCTTGTAACCTCAGCACGTTGAGAGGCCCAGGCAAGAGGACTGCTTGTGTCCACAAGTTTAAGACCAGCCTCAGCAACAGTGAGGACCCACCTCTCAAACAAAATCAGACATTAGTCAGGGATGGCGGCAGGTGCCTGTGGTCTACGCTACTCAAGATGCTGACTTGGGAAAGTCAGTGGACACCAAAAGGCCACGGCTGCAGTGGAGCCACGAACACACGATGACACTCCAGCCTGGGTGGCAGAGCAAGACCCTAAGGGAAAAAATTAACTGTAAAAAATATAAAAAAGGAAGACATGAAATGAGATGCTACCACGTCCAGGGCAAGACAAACAGCCCAAGCAGAGGCCTGTTCCCCTCTGAACCCCCAGGAGACAAGAAAAACCATGAGACACTAAATAAGAGACATCACTGTAAAAAGAGACAGGCAGAATTTGCTACAAATCTGTCAAAAATACACTCTCCAGGTGAGAGTAGGGACAGGTGTTCAGCCAAGACGCCCTGCTGAAAAGTGAACAAGTGAGAGGCCAGGGAAGCTCTGGGCTTTTTGATGCTGTTGATGATCTAAGACCTGAAGAGCTGGATCCAGAGGAGGCCACTGTGAGCAAGTGCAGGGCAGAAAAACCACGAAGAGGCAGGAGATGAGCCTGGAGAGGCCGTGGTGGGCACAAGCTGGTATAGGAAAGGCCACCATGAAAAAACAGCTGAACCTTGAGAGGCAGACGTGACGCAGAGGATGGGGCTGAAGAGGCCACTGGGAGGCAAATGCAAGGCCTGCCAAAATGGCTGAAAAACAGGTAGTAACAGGGCCAGAAAAGGCCTGTATAGGGAATTGCTGGGCCGAAGAGGCTGCGGTCAGGCAGGAGCTGGGTCTGTCCAGGCCACCAGTAGGCCGAAGGAAGGCCTTGAAAGCCCGACTTGAAAAAGACTAAAGTCTATAGAGGCTGCTGGGAGCTGGGCAGCAGCTGGGACAGACGTAGTTGCTGTGAGGCAGGAGCTGAGCCTGTAGACCCAGTGAGGAAGAAGAGCTGGGCCTGGAGAGGCCGCCATGAGGGAGGCAGAGGCGGAGCCCGGAGAGGCCAGATGGGAGGCAGGAGCTGGGCTGAAGGAGGCCGCTGGGAGGCAGCAGCTGGCCCCACCCTGGAGGGGCCCACATCAGAAAGTTTTGCGCCTGGAGAGGCCGCTGGGAGGGCAGGAGCTGGGCCTGTGAGGCAGCCAGGGGGAAGAGCTGGGCCCAGAGAGGACGCCGGGAGGCAGCACCTGGGCCTGGAGTGGCCGTGAGAGACGTGAGCTGGGCCTGGAGGGGCTGCTAAAAGGCTTCCAAGAACTGGGCCTGGAAGGCGGCTGTGAGGAACGAGCTGGGCCTGCAGAGGCCACTGGGACACAGGAGCTGGGCCTGCAGAGGCTGCTGAAAGGCAGGAGCCTCCCTCGGGGAGGCCATGGTGAGGCATGAGATTTTCCTAAAGAGGCCGTCGGAAAGGCAGGAGCTGGGTTTGTCCACGCTGCCATCAGGCAGGCAGGTGGGCAGGCAGAGATGGCCTGGGGGGGCCGATATCGAGGGCAAGAGCTGGGCCTGGAGAGGCTGTGGTCAGGCAGGAGCTGGGTCTGTCCAGGTCGCTGGGAGGTGGAAAGTGGGCCTAGAAAGCTCAACTTGAGGAAGGCTGTGGCCTACAGAGGCTGCCTGGAGCTGGGCCAAACGTGGTTGTTTTGAGGCAGGAGGTGAGCCTGTGATGCAGCCAGGAGGAAGGGCCAGGCCCGGAGAGGCTGCCTTGGAAATGTTCTGGGCCTGGAGAGGATGCCAGAAAGCCAATGCTGGGCCTGGAAAGGCCACCGGGAGGCACCAGCTTGTCCTAAAGAGGCCACTGGGAGACCACGGCTGGGCCTGTACATACAGGCTGCCAAAAAGGCAGGAGCTGGGCCTGATAGAGGCTCTGGTGAGGCCGAGTGCTGGGCCTGGAGGGTCCACTGAGTGGCAGAGGCTGGGCCTGAGGGGCCTACCACAGGCAGGAGCCTGCGGAGGCCCACCAGAGGAAGCTTTGGGCCTGGAGAGGCTGCCGGGAGGCAGGAGCTGGCCTGGGAGAGTCCGTCAGAGGCAGGAGCTAGGCCTAGGCAGCTGGGCCAGTGCAAGGGAGGAACTGGGCCTACACTAGAGGCCAGTGAGTAGCCAGAGCTGGGCCCAGAGAGGCCGCCAGAGGCATGAGCTGTGTCCAGAGAGGCTTCCAAAAGGCTTTGAGAGGTAAAGCATGGGATCTGCAGAGGGTGTTCTCAAGCGAAAGCTGGGCCTTTACATGCCACTGGGAGGCAGATGTTGGGCCTGCAGAGGTGAACGTAAGGACGGTTTGGGCCGATAGTGGTTGATGGCAAATGGGCAGGAGCTGGGCCAAAAGAGGTTTTTAAGAGGCACCAGGTGTGCTGTGTTGCAGCTAAGACGTAGAGTTGGGCCTGGGGAAGCCGTCATGAGGCAGAGGCTGGGATTTTAGAGGCCAATGGGAGGTAGGATCTGGGCCAGGAGAGGCCAACTTGAGAAGGATTTGGGCATTCAGAGGCCACCAGAAGGCAGTAGGTGGGCCTAGAGAGGATGACTTAAGGAAGTTTTTGGCCTGGAGACGCCATTCTGGGACAAAAGCTGCAGGTGGAGATGCTATTGTGAGGCATAGGCTTTGCATAGAGAGGCCAGTGTGAGGCAGGACCTGGACCTATCCAGGCTGCCGGGGAACAAGCAGCAACCCAGACGGGGAAGATTCCATGAGGCAAAAGCTGGGTCTGGAAAGGTCCCTGTGAGGCATGAGCGTGGCCTAAAGAGGCCATTGGGTGGCAGGAACTGGGCACGTAGAGGCTGCTGAAAGGCAGGAGCTTGGCTTGGTGGGGCCATGGTGAGGCAGGTGCTGGGCATGAAGAGTCGCTGTTAGGCCTGCAGAGGCAGACGGGAGCCAGGAGCTGCGCCTGGAGAGGCTGCCGCACGCAGTAGCTTTGCCTGGGGAGGCTGCCAAGAGGCATGAGCTGGGCCTACAGAGCCCAGCGTGAGGCAAGTGCTCAGCCTGGAGTGGCCAACTTCAGGAAGATTCCAGCCTGGAGAACGTGTCAGGGGCAGGAGTGGGGCCTGTCAGGGCTGCTGAAAGGCAGGAGCTTGGACTGCGGGTGCTGCGGTGAGGCAGATGCTGGGCCTGGAGAGTCTGCTGTGAGGCAGGATTTGGGCCTGGAGAGGCCAATGGGAGGCAGGATTTGGACTTGGAATGGCAGACTTGAGAAAATTGTCTGGTGAGGCCACCAGGATGCAGGAACTGGGCCTGAAGAGGCCACCGAGAGGCAGGAACTGGGCCTAAAGTGGTCACCTCGAGGAAGTTTTGGGCCTGGACAGCCTGTCAGGGGACGGGAGCTGGGCCTGCAGAGGCCACCGTGAGCTGGGCCTAATGAGGTCAGTGTGAGGCAGGATCTGGGCCCGTCAGCGCTGCCAGGAGGCAGGTGGAAACTTGTTCAAGGAAGACCTCCGTGAGGCACAAGCTTGGCCTGGAGAGGCCACTGGGAGACAAGAGCTGGGCTGGAGAGGCCACTGGGAGGCTGAAGGTGGGCCTGTCCAAGCCATTGGGAGGCTGAAGGTGGGCCTGGAGAGCTTGACTTGGGGCAGTTTGGGGCCTAAAAAGGCCACCAGGAGCTTGGCAGGAGCTGAGCAGAAAGAGGTTGTTGTGAGGCAGGTGCTGGCCCTCTAGGCACAGCTGAGAGGAAGAGCTCAGCCTTGAGAGGCCGACTTGGGGACACTGTGGGCCCAGATAAGCCACTCAGAGGCAGGATCTGGGACTAAAGAGGCCATTGTCATGATGAACCTGGGCCTGTGGAGGCTGTGGTGAGGCAGTAGCCTCATCTGCAAAGAGGACCATGAGGTGGGGTATGGGCCTAAATAGACCATTGTGAGCCATGAGCTTGGCCTGTAGAGGCCAACTGGAAAAAGTTCTGTGCCTGGAGAGGCTGCCGGCAGGCAGGAGCAGAGCGAAAAGATTCAAGCACATTACTTATTGGGCACTTTATTTCCATTATTACATTGTAATATATAATGAAATTATTTTATTTATTTTATTTTATTTTGAGACGGTATTTCACTCTTGTTGCCCAGGCTGGAGTACAATGGTGTGATCTTGGCTCACTGCAACCTCCACCTCCCAGGTTCAAGCAATTCTCCTGCCTCAGCTTCCCAATTAGCTGCGATTACAGATGCCCACCGCCATGCCTGGCTAAGTTTTTGCAGTTTTAGTCAAGACAGGGTTTCACCATGTTGGCCAGGCTGGTCTCAAACTCCTGAATTCAGGTGATCCACCCACCTTGGCTTCTCAAATTGCTTGTATTGCAGGCATGAGCCACTGCACCCAGTGAGAGATTTATTTCCTATACAGGGTTGCAGCCTGCAGGGTAGTCCTCCTAATGGGCTGGGAAGCATTGACTCCAGTCAGAAGCCAGAAGCAGACACTTCAAGGGAGAGGTAAAGGAAACAGTAATTTACGCTGAGTGGCATGGCCAAATACACATATTTAATAAGCTCTAGGAGGAGCCATGAATATTTATGAAAGGAGAAATGCGTGCAGTCACAGTTGAGTTTCTTACTCCTTCATGGGTCCCATGTACAAAAAAAATGGCACTGTTAGCATGATCCCAGGGTGACATTTCAGCCCTCTGACATTAAAAGGTGAAGCAGAGGACATGAAAACTTGCTCTGTGCATCCTCTGTATACTGGCCAGTACCTCTCTGTCATGGGTGGTCTCTTATCAGGCAAGAAAGGAGAGGCAGCTTCACAGCTGGTTGATCTCAGTGGTGGAGTCTTTTGAAAGCTCTGGTTTTCCTTAAATCCTTGGGTGAGGTGTCTGTTCAGATTTGTGTGCATCTTTAGTTGGGCTGTTTTACTTAGTAAGATTTTTTTTTTGTATATTGAATACAAATTCTTTCTCAGAACTGTATTTTGCAAATATTTTCTTTCAATATGTGACTTTTCTTTTTATTCTCTTAATAAGATCTTTTCCAGAGTATACTCTTAATGTTTAAAATATCCACCTAATTCTTTGTTCTGTGTGTATTGACACTTTGTGTTGCTTGTTAAAATTCATTACCGAACCCAAGGGCACAGAGCTTTTATTCTATGTCTTCTTCTAGAAATTGTATAGTTTTGCATTTTTTGTGTAACGGTGATTTTCAGTGATTATTTGTATAAGTTGTAAAGTTTTCATCTACATTCATTTCATTTTCTATGGTTTCCAATGAATCATTCCTTCCCTACTTTTTGGAAAGACACAGGATAGTGGGCTCTGTTAGAGTAGGTGGGTAGCTAGACATGAACATGATGGGAAGGCTCACCTGGAGGGACCATCAACAATTTATATATTAGTAGCAGCTCTAATGCTGGAGTGGATGGGCAGTTGTCAGTTGTGGATAGGAGGAAGAAGAGGTACCTGTGCAGAAAGAAACACCCTAGAACTCCTCTTCGGGTGCCCCAATCATCATTCACTCTTCAGTTAAAATGTCAGAAAATGCTAGCTACATGCTGATAAGAAGGACAAAGGAGACATTCATAAGAGAAACCTGGCACTGTAAGTACAGGTTGGGGCAGAGAAGGACATTCAAAAGAGACAGGCAGGCACAGGAGGTACAGACGTGACCACTGTAGGGCCTTCCCGGGAGGCGGGAAGGAGCCAGCCCCAACAGTGACTTTGGGTTGATCACCACACATGTGCGTTACCTAACAGTGAGGAGGTCCCACGAGCCTAAGAGGGGCAAGTCAGGGACTTAAGACAGGAGCAGAAAAACCAAAGAAAACAGGTGGATACTTGAGACAGAGGCAGGAATGTGAATACGTCCAAATAAAATTCCCTGCACAGGACCCTTGGGCTGCTTTCCTGCACAATCAGCCTGCTCCTCCCTTGGGGCCTACGTATTTTTTTCTGGAATAAGCTAGAAACAGTGTATTTGTTTTCAATGAAGTTATCTGCCATCTTTGTACTGCCTCTTAATGAAAATATTTCTCCCAAGTTAGACAAGAACTGTGACATCTGCTCTTTCCAGTAATAGCTCCATTTCAGTTCGAATTTCCAGAACTGTGGGTGCTGAATAACTGGCGCTCTGACTTTAAGTGGTGCAGAAGGAGGCCAGTAGGGGTGCGCCAGCCATCACACTGGGAGCAAGAGGGCACTGCCGTGTCCCAGCTGCCAGCTGGGGGCGTGCTGCCACAACACTGAGCACGAGGGTTCCGCAGTGTCCCCAGCTGCCAGCAGGGGGCGTGCTTCCAATACACTGTGAGCAACAGGACCCTACAGTGCCCCCAGAAGCCAGCAGGGGGCCTGCCACCACTACACTGTGAGCCAGAGGGCCCTACAGTGCCCCGAGCAGCCAGCAGGGGACACACAGACACCACACCATAAGCAAGAGGACCCTGCAGTGCTCTGGTTGCCAGCACAGGGCTGCTGCCACACCAGAGAAAGAGGGTCTTGCAGTGCCCCCAGCGGCCAGCAGGGGGCGTGCCGGCACTACACCGCGAGTAAGAGGGCCCAGCAGCACAGACACCACACCAGGAGCAAGAGGACGCTGTATTGCCCTGGTTGCCAGCAAGGGGCGTGTTGCCACTACACTGTGAGCAAGAGGGCCCTGCAGTGCACCAGCCATGAGCAGGTGATGCCCATCACCTCACTGTAAGAGGGCCCTACAGTGGCCCTAGCCGCCAGAAGGGGGCGCAGGCGCAGTACCGTAAGCAAAGCAGGGGGTGCCCGAGCCCGCCTTTTCAGATGGCACCATGGAGGCGTGCATGGCGTGTGTGGCGCTGTGGCGGCATGCGTGGTGGCAGGGCGTCGGCATGCGTGGCATGCGTTGTGCTTGCGGGTGTAATGTGCGTCACGGCACTGGCGTGTATGGTGTGCATGGTGTCGCGGCGCCAGCGTGTGTGGCGTGCGTCGTGGCGCTTGCGTGCGTGGCATGTGCTGCCGTGCCGGTGTGCCAGGGTCTTGCAGTGCACTCAGCGGTCAGCAGGGGGCATGCCGCCACTACACCGCGAGTAAGAGGGTCAAGCAGCACAGGCACCACACCGGGAGCAAGAGGACGCTGCATTGCTCTGGTTGCCAGTAGGGGGCGTGTTGCCACTACACTGTGAGCAAGAGCGCCCTGCAGTGCCCCAGCCGCCAGCAGGTGATACCCATCCCCGCAGTGTAAGAGGGCCCTGCAGTGACCCTAGCCACCAGCAGAGGGCGCCCGAGTCCGCCTTTTCAGATGGCGCCGCGGCGGCGTGCGTGACGTGCGTGCCGGCCCGGCGCTGGAGTGCGTGGCGTGAGTTGTGGCGCTTGTGGGCATGGCGTGCGTGGTGTCCAGGCGCCGGCGTGCGTGGTGTGCGTCCAGACGCCAGCGTGAATGGCGTGCATGGCTTGCGTGTGTCCAGATGCCGGCGTGCGTGGCATGCGTCGTGGCGCTTCCGTGCGTGGCGTGCGTCGCGGTGCCGGTGTGCGTGGCGTGCGTGGCGTCGCGGCATTGGCGTGCCAGGGTCTTGCAGTGCCTCAAGCGGCCAGCAGGCGGCGTGCCGCCACTACACTGTGAGCCAGAGCGCCCTCCAGTGCCCCAGCCGCCAGCAGGTGATACCCATCCCCGCAGTGTAAGAGGGCCCTGCAGTGACCCTAGCCACCAGCAGAGGGCGCCCGAGTCCGCCTCTTCAGGTGGCGCCGCGGCGGCGTGCGTGACGTGCGTGGCGGCCCGGCGCTGGAGTGCGTGGCGTGAGTTGTGGCGCTTGTGGGCAGGGCGTGCGTGGTGTCCAGGCGCTGGCGTGCGTGGCGTGCGTGGCTTGCGTGCGTGGCGTGCGTCCAGACGCCGGCGTGCGTGGCGTGCGTCGTGGCGCTTCCGTGCGTGGCGTGCGTCGCGGTGCCGGTGTGCGTGGCGTGCGTGGCGTCGCGGCATTGGGGATGCCAGGGTCTTGCAGTGCCCCAAGCGGCCAGCAGGCGGCGTGCCGTCACTACACTGTGAGCAAGAGCGCCCTGCAGTGCCGCAGCCGCCAGCCGGTGATACCCATCACGGCAGTGTAAGAGGGCCCTGCAGTGGCCCTAGCCGCCAGCAGGGGGCGCCCGAGCCCTCCTTTTCAAATGGTGTCGTGGCGCCGGCGTGCGTGGCTTGCGGGTGTGCGTGGCGTCGCGGCGCCCCCCCCCCAGCGTGCGGAGTTGTGTTCTCCTTAGTGCACACCTGGGGGACACCGCGAGTGCGGAGCTGCGTTTTCCTCTGTACGGACCTACGCGGCACAGCCTCGCTTTGGGACTACTGTGGGCCGCGTCCACGGTGAGTAAAATCCTTCCTATTTGCAGCCCTGATTGCTTAGGGTCAGAGACTAGTAAGATCTCGGGGTGGAAAACTGGACGCCAAACGCCCCTCTGAATCCTGCGCGCCTGGGTTCTCCCCCACAAGGCCGGGCGACTGCAGCGCGAGGTGAGCAGGGCAGCCTCGGAACACAAATAGAGCGTTCCTAAGGCAGACACGACCTCCGAAATGCGAATACAACACCCGCAGCGCTCATGTCGAAAACACCTGTAACTGTTACTGTGAAATCCGCACTGCTCACGGGGCCGGGCCAGTGCCGCAGTTTTAATAATCAGCGCCGACGTATCAGCGCAGACTAGAAACTCAAGTATGGTTAGGGCTTAGGGTGAGGATTAGGACTAGGGGTTAGGGTTGGAGTTAGGGGTCGCCGGTTAGGGGTTAGGATGTAGAGGTTAGAAGAACTTTAGGCACAAGACATTTAAACGGTTTATTTGAGCAAAGGAATGATTCATGAATCACACCTGAAGCACCAGAACGGAAAACGGCTCGGGGCTTCGCGTTCTTAGTGGTGGCAGCTGAGCGAGGTTCCTTCTTGGCGCCTGTTGTGGGGATGGTTCCCTCCGCGTCCCTGGTCGTGCAGCCAACTGGCGGCTGGGCTTTTTGTCATCGACTGGTTGGTTGGTTAATGTTTTTTAAGGCAGTTTAAATGCCTCCAATTCGGTTTCCGTTTGCTTAGGCAGGACCTCGGGCCAACGGCTTCCTCCTTTTTGCTTTAACAGGTCAAAGCCGTAATTCATTTTTATTTTACTGGGATTGATAGAAGTAAATTCACATTTTTGTTGTTATTCAGAAAGTCGGTTTAATTGGCAACCTGTTTGATGGTGCATAAAATAATGTCTGTCGATCATTAGCGTCTTAGATTAGATGAACTGCGTTAACTCTATTAAGCTTTGTTATTAAACAGGAGTTGAGTTTTTCTTTCTCCTAGACTCTAACCATTCAAAATACACTCAGCATCTCCTACCGATGCGGATACTTTCTGAGAAATTTGTCCTTAGTGGTTTCATCTTTGTGCTTTGTGGTTATAAAAGCTCGATGGTGCAGCGCACTCCACACGTAGGTTATAGGGTGTAGCCTGTTGCTCCCGGGCCACAAACCTGCATAGTATGTCTCTGTACTGAATGCTGTAGTCAGCTGTCACGCTGTGGTGACTGTAGACTGTGATCCCAAAACATCTGAGTCAGGACTCAGTCAATTTAGAAAGCTTTTTTTTTTGCCAAGGTTAAGGACATGTCCATGACACAGCCTCAGGAGGTCAGGGTAGAGCTTGCTTTTATACGTCTTAGAGAGACATGAGACGCCAGCCAATCTGTGTGAGAGGTACCGTCGTTTGGTTCAGTAAGGAGGAACAACTAGAAGTAGGAGGTGGGGGTGCTTCTGGGTCAGAAGTAGATAAAACAGAAGGTCGCATCCTTTTGAATCCTTGATCAGCCTTCCACTGAATACAATTTAGTCTGGTTCAGAGAATCTGCATTTTTACATACACAGTAGGGCAGAGGAATGGCCTGAGCTTGGCCCACTACAACCTCTGCCTCCCAGGTTCAAGCTATTGTCTTGCCTCAACCTCCCGAGTAGCCGGGATGACAGGCATGCACCACCAGGCCTGGGAAATTTTTGTATTTTTAGTAGAGATGGGGTGTCTCCATGTTTGTCAGGCTGGTCTCAAACTCCTGACCTCAGGTGCTCTGCTTGCCTTGGCCTCCCAAAGTGCTGGGCTCACAGGTGTGAGCCCCCATGCCTGGTCAGGAAGCTTATTTTGATTCTGATATTGTCAACTGTATTTCAGGCATAACTTGGAGCATTAAATACTGCTTTGGTGTTTTATTACACAAATAAAACACAGATCCCTTTTTGTCGTATTTATTGCTAGTGATGCCGACATCTAAATTTAGAAACATTGCAGAGTCTGGGCTTCCAGTAATTCTGTGTGATCCTCTAAAAGGTAAATTATTTTTTCTTGTAAGACACAGTGGCATCTAAAGTCACATTGAATGTCCTGCCACTTTTGTTTCTCTAGCTTCATCAATTTCTGCGAAGCATCTTTGGGAGAATAGCTTTGACTATCCCTTTAAACTCTTCTGTATGAGAAAGCATCCTGATGAAACATTGAATAATTGTGGTCGCAAATTCCGTCTACAGTCTTCCTGTCTTTGAATTTTTTTCCAATGGCAAATATTTGCTCTTGTTGTTTTGTAACCAAAGGGAATGCTGGGAAACAAAGACGAGCGTTCAGTAGAGTAAGTGATTCAGTCACAGTCAATTTGCTATTTTAACTTTTTTTTAACTTACACTTTTGAAAACATCCAGCCATAGATTGAAATAGTCTCCAAAATATGAATTTTTTCCCTGGTTCTAAGGTGGCCAGCTTTCCTAGAGAGTGAACCACACTACAAGAAAAAAGCTATGATAAATATGTTTATGTGTATCTGTTATATTCATATAAAACGTGAAAGGTATTTCCTTGAAATTATTTGCATAATTGACTTTGCATTATGAATGCTCTTATTTTAAAAAGTAGTAATGTTATGTACTACTTATTAATATGAATAATTAAGCAGATATTTGAAAAAATTATAATTTTTAAATAAAGGTTTTATTTGAAATTAGTTTGATTCACACTGAAATTGGGAAGAAAATGCAGATTTCCTATGTAGACCCAACCTAGTTTCCCCTTGTATAACATATCAAGGTGTATCAGATATGTTATTAACATCTTTTTTTTCGAGGTGGAGTCTTGCTCTGTCACCCAGGTTGGAGTGCAATGGCACGATCTCAGCTCAATGCAACCTCTACCTCCCATGTTTAAGCAATTCTCTTTCTTCAGCCTCCCAAGTAGCTGGGATTACAGGCGCCCACCAGCACGCTTGGCTAATTTTTTGTATCTTAGTAGAGACGGGGTTTTGCCATGTTGGCCAGGCTGGTCTGGAACCCCTGACCTCAGATGATTGGCCCGTCTCAGCCTTCCAAAGCTCTGGGATGACAGGCAGGGGCCAGCATGCCCCGCCTACTGTCGGTATATTTGCTGTAGTTGGGTGTCTGTTCAGATATTTACCCAGTTTTAAAATCACGTATGTATTTTGTAAATATCTTCTCACATCTGTCTTGTCTTTTTGTTCTCTGAATACAGTTTTTCACAGTAGAATATTTAGTTTTATAAAGTCTGTTAACAATATTTTCATGAATTGGCATTTGATGTTGTGTGTTAAAACTCAACACCAAACCCAAATCGCATAGATTTTCCTTTAGATTGTTTATAGTTTTGCATTTCAAATTACAGTCGCTGGACTATTTTGAGTGAGTTTTTGTTTTTCTTAATTTGCGTATATATTCATTTCCTTCTACATGGCTTCCAAAGTCTTCCATCACCGTTTTCGGGAAGGATATGGCCACGGTGGGCTTCATTTTGATTTGAATTTCCAGTTATTACACTGAATAAGCTGAATATTGAATTTTATAGGTAATTCAGGACAGCCGGGCAGGGTGGACATCCACCGAGAAACTGAGCAAGTGTCTGTGCTGAGCTCTGGCAGCACCAGAGGGCGCACGAACCCACCCCGACCAACTTCCCTCTGAGGAGCCAGAAGCAGTGAGGAGCTTCCACCTCCTCAGGGCAGCACGAGGGTCGTGTCAAGTAAGTGTTGTTCATTGGTGAGTAAAAAGCTTCCTTTCCACGGCCCTGAGTGCAGAGCAGAGAGTGTTCAGAGTACTCAGCAAAGGAAGACGTTCATCTAGAAAAATGAAATCCCCAAATCCCATCCTTATGACTACACCTGATGTCATTGTCAACGTCCCAGACACAGTGGCCTCTCATGTGATAATCACACCGTGCCCTGACACCAATCTAACATCCGTAGCGTACTCTACCGCTAATCTAATAGCCACACTGTTGCTTCTAATACCAATGCCATACTATCCACACAGTGCCCTAATGCTAATGTAATATCTGCCTCTTCTCCAGCACCAATATAATATGTGCACTGTGCCCTGACACCGACGTCCGCCCCGTGCCCTGACACTGGTATCCACACTGTGCCGTAACACTGATGTATCCACACAGTAGCTTCCACTACTAATAAATATGATAATATCTACTCAGTGGGTCTGTTGACGTTGAGGCTTTATAAGGGTTCACAGCTTTGGATGAAGCGTAGCCTCTGTAGTGGATTTTGAGGATGTCTCTGCTTTTCTGGCATAGTATTGATATGGTTGTTTTAAAAAGCAATTTACTTTTTAGTATGTCATACTTCCAGGAAGCTTCAGTAGCAGTGCAAAATATAACCTGTTTCTTTTCTTAGAGTCCCCAGCAGTTACTGCTGTACCACATCTGCAGTGTCCCACAGAATACTCCGGTGTATTTTACCCAAAGCATGGACGCTCTCCCAGGTTACCACCATAACCCCTGGATCAGGAAATCAGCACGGTTCCTACGTGATAATTCAGTCCACAGACTCGTTTCCCTTTTACTTCCTGCCCCACCTGGGAGTATAATGAGCTTTTTCATTCTGAGCCGGTGTTCCTGGCACCGTTCCCAAGACTCTCCTGCATATTTATGATCTTGACACATTTAAAGAGCGTACAGGTTTTTGTTTGAACACGTTTTCAGGTCTTTGGGGTATACACCTAGGAATGGAATCACTGAGTCATACGGCAAATCTACTTGTAACTGAAGAAACACCGAATTATTTGACACATGCTGCACCACTTCATGTTGTCACGAGCAGGGTTTCATGGTTCAGGTTTCTGGATACCGTTGTCAACACTGGTTTTTTTCTCTTTGGCGTAACTGTTGTATGTGAGTTGAGGGACATCTCTGGTTTTAATTCTGAGAAATGATGTTAAGCATCTTTTCATGTGCTTCTTGGTCAAGTGTGTGTTGAAGTCCTTTGTCGATTTTTAGGTTGGGTTGTCTGTTGCTGAATTATAAAAGTTATTTATACATTCTGGATAACAGACACTTATAAAGTATCTAATGTGTGGTTTTTTTCTTCTGTTTTGTGGGTTATTAAAATATAACGAGAGTTAATGTGTGGTCTCTCCCGCGGGGTCCTGAGACAGAGCTCCCAGCCTTTGGAATGTATGAAGTGATGTGTCTTTCGTGTGCTAATGAGATGACTGATGGCTGGGGGCACCTGGACAGCCTCAGTGGGGCTGGCTGCCAAGGGAACCAACCTTGTCACTAGAGGATTTGAAATTTCATCCCCCTCCCATCTCTGTGAAGGGGAGAGGTGCTGATGTCTGACTTGATCACCCGTGGCCACTCATGTACCTAATCTGCCTGTGTAAGGACCGGGCTGGGACAGTGCGAGCGTCTGTGTTGCTGAACATGGGGAGATGCTGGGAGGAGCATATCCGGAGCGGGCGAGGGAGGCCTGCACCCCTTCCACATACCTCACGTTGTGCATCTCTTTATCCGACTGTTCATTCTTAGCCTTTAAAATATCCTTGGCAGTAAGTCAGCAATGGGAAGTACACGGTGCACGGGTTCTGTAACGTGCTGGAGTAAATTGCTGAACCCAGTAAGGCTGTTGTGAGAGCCTCCAGTCTGTCGCCACGTCAGACAGAGGATAACCTGGTAACCTACTGTTTGTGATGGTCATCTTAGAACTGAATGCCCGTATTTTCTCAGAGAAGAGATGAATTACTTTTACCGTTTTTCTTGTCCTGCTCTTCCTACTTAGCTCTTGAGGAATGCAGTTATAAGCTTTACTGTCTCTCCACGAGGTACTTCCTACACTGCAAACTTTTCTAACTGTGTTTACTTAGGAGTTCCAGGGAACAAACCTGGGAATGAACGAGGCACCTCCGGAACTCTCCCCCACCGGGAGATTGCCAGGACACAAGTCAGTGTACAACCTACCTCTGCCCACGAGGACAGCAAGATACCTGATGGATAAGACATCAGAGCTGGTCTCGTTGACCCTGCACCTCCTCACCCCAGCCCCTGCACCTCCTCGCCCCAGCCCCTGCACCTCCTCACCCCAGCCCCTGCACCTCCTCACCCCAGCCCCTGCATGCCATTTTGCCAAGTCCTCCTTTTAAAGCTCCCACTTTCTGCCCCGAAAGTGGAAGTGGTTTCCTCAAGGCAAAGAGGCCGTCCGTTCCCTTTAGCTGCGCACTGGCATAAAGTCACTGCGTTTTTACCATCCTATGTTGGTCAATTGAATTTGCAAGCAGCGAGCAGCATGACCTGCCTTCCTAGGACTGGGTCCTCAGTCTGTGGGGTCTGATGCTCTCTCCAGTTAGTGTCAGAAGTGGACTGCGCTGTAGGACAGCTAGCCGGGACCCAGGATTCGGTCTGTGGGGAAGAACCCGTGCCTCTGTTAATAGAAGTGTCTGTTGAGTGTTGAGAGAAGACAGTTTTTCCTCTTACAACAATTCTATCTTAAAACTGTTTTCTTCATGTCTTCTGAGGCATAAAAGTTATGAATTTTGAGGAAATCAGTAGATTTTCTTTTATGGTTTGTGGTTTTCTGGCAGATCTAAGAAACTATTGCTACATCCAAGGTCATGAAGTTTTAATTTTATGTTTTCTCTGGAGATTTTAGTTTTGCCATATTTAGATCTTTGATCCATTTTAAGTTAAATTTTTCATGTGATATGAGGTGAGAATACAATTTCATGTCCCTTTATGTGGATCGCAAGTCGCCGTACGTCACTTACTGAGGACAGCATTTTTCCTCAATTTACTGGTTTGGACCTTGTCTCAGGTCAGTTGAGCATCGAGGTCCTGCTTTATGTCTGGACTTCCGGTTCAGTTCAGTTGATTTTTCTGTTTATTCTTGTGCCAGTATCACACTGTTTTCATTACCACTGCTTTGTAATAAGATTTGAAACTGGGATGTGCGAACCTCCAGGTTTGGAGTTATTTTTCAGAATGGGTTTGGCTTTTCAGGGTTCCTTGGAATTCTATATGATCATTCGGATCAGCTGTCCCACTTCTGTCCCAAGGCATTTGATATTTTCATAGGAATAATGTTGAATCTGTAGATTGCTTTGTGTAGTTTGGCAAACTTAACAAATATTATCTTTACACCCATGAACATGACATGATTTTACATTTATTTGGGCTTTGGTTAATTTCCTTGATTAATGTCTTACAGTTTGCCCCATCTAAGTCTTGCTCTTTGATTACATTTATTCCTAAACGTATTATTGCTATTATTTAAAGTGGAATTTTTATAATTTTGTTTTCAGATTATTCATTGCTAGTGTATACATATAAAATGGATTCTTTAGCCAGGCACGGTGGCTCACATCTGTAATTCCAGCACTTTGGGAGGCCGAGGCAGGCAGATTACCTGAGGTCGGGGGCCCAAGACCAGCCTGGCCTAAATGGCCAAAACCTATCTCTACTGAAAATACAAAATTAGGCAGACCACCATTGATTTACTGGGATAAAAAATCATGTTCATCGTGTTTGATGCTTTCAAAATACTTTTGGTTTAAATTTGCTGTTATTATGTTGAAGATTCCTAAGTCTACATTCTGAGGTTCTGATCAGTCCTTGATGTGGCGTGGCGCTGAGTAGGACAGAGAAGGATGGGATTGTGAACAGACTGTGGTTAGCGTTTACAGATTTACTGTGTCAGTGCATTACAAATCAGGAGACGGGGTTTCAGGGTTACGAGTTCACCAATCCAATATGATACTATAAGGGCTGCAAGGAGGAGGTTCCGGTTGGCGGTTGGGAGCTGCATGGTAGAGATGAGTGGGAGAGACCAGGTGAGTAACGGGGTGAGGTTGAGAGGTCAGGATGATGGCGAAGGGTTAGGGTGAAAGGGTTTGTGAGGTTCAGGGTTAGGGTTACAGTAAGGGTTAAAGTCAAGTCGGAAGACTGTGTTGAGTGAATTTTTGCATAAGCTGTAAAATATGCATCCATGCTCGTTTTATTTCCTATGGTTTCCAATTGATTGTCCCTTCTTTATTTTTAGAAACACATGGGCTAGTGGGCTCCATGCCAGTTTGCATTTACAGAACGATGGCCCTGAACACTTCTCCCTCATTCCCACCGCCAGCACCTGCGCGAGGGCCCTGCAGTGCCCCCGGCTGCCAGCAGAGGGTGTGCGAGCCCTGCTTTTCTAATCCCGGAGGCCACAGCGTCCTGCCCATTTCCTCCGCACAGGCCCCTGCGGGTTCTCCTCAGCACAGACCAGGGGACACCCCTCACTTGGGGACACCTCGAACCCGCGTCCACAGTGAGTAAAATCTTTCCTGTTTGCCGCCGTGACTGCTGAGGGGCAGGCACCCTTCCTGTGGAAAATTAGAAACCAAAAACCACGGTGAATCCAGCGCAGCTGAGGTTGATTCTCTGCACCAAAGGCGAGGCAGCCACGGGGCCATGCAGGAGGCTCGGAGCGGAAATGCAGCATCAGGAGAGCAGAGAGAACACCCGCCACACTGATGATAACCGCCTATAATACCAGTAATGCTCCTCCTGTGCTGCTGCTGTAGCGCCCATTATACAGACGTCACACCCGTTAGGGGAACGCAGCAGTCACCGCGCAGGTCCGATCCCGGGAACCCGGATGTGTCTCAGGGTGCACAGAGTGCCCGGAACGCCTGTGAGTGCGCACATACCACCCGGAACACCCGAGACACAGTCAGACTAACGTGGCACCCGTCACACTCATGTAATCCCCAGAACATGCACGTGTCCCTCAGCGCACACATTACCCAGCCCATGACACCGTAGGACTAACACGACCATCACATGCATATAACCCTGGGAACACACGTGTCCCTTAGAACACACGTATCACTCGGGACGCGAACATGGTCTTTGGAGCGTCTGCAGCACCGAGTGTGGGACCCTCCGGCTCTCACCGGGACACGGGGTTCACCGTCTGTGCTGGGCTGGGTTCAGGCTGGATTTGGCATCTGTGATGAAGTGTGATGTTGCTATTTCTGCCTTTCTGACATGGTATTGACGGTCGTTTTTAAGTAGTTGACTTCCCAGTAACCTCATGCATCCGGGAAACTGGCACCTGCAGTTAGTGTGCCTTCTCCTTTCCCTCCGATTCCCCAGCAGTTACTGCTGTGCTAGATTTGCAGCTTCTCACAAAATACTCCCGTGTGTTTCACCAAAAGCAGAAACACTCCTCCAGGTGACCCCCACATACCCCCAAATCAGGAAATACACGGTTCATTTTTTTTTCTTTTGTGTTTGGATACAGCATGTTGCTCTGTTGCCAGACTAGAGTGCAGTGGTGCGATCTCAGCTCACTGCAACCTCCACCTCCCGGGTTCAACAGATTCTCCTGCCTCAGCCTCCCCAGTAGCTGGGATTACAGGCGTGCATGACCACGCCCCGCTGATTTTTTTGTATTTTTGGTAGAGATAGGGTTTTCCCACCTTGGCCAGGATGGTGTTGATCTCTTGACCTCGTGATCCTGCCACCTTGGCCTCCCAAAGTGCTGGGATTACACGTGTGAGCCACCACCCCCAGCTAAAAATACATGATTTCTATGTGAAAGTCCTGTCCACAGACCTACTTCTTCACTTCCTGCCCTCGTGGCAGAAAAATGTCCCTTTCCATGTTGGCCCAATTTTCCTTTTTGGGAATGGTTCCTGACACTCTCAATTTTTTTTTCTTCTTTTTTTTTTTTTTGAGATGGAGTTTCATTCTTTCTGTGCAGGCTGGAGTGCAATGGTGTGATGCCTGCTCACTGCAGCCTCCACCCCCCAGGTTCAAGAGTCTCCTGCTTCAGCCTCCCAAGTAGCTGGAATAACAGGCATCCACCACCACGCCTGGCTAATTTTTTGTATTTTTAGTAGAGATGGGATTTCACCATGATGGCCAGGCTGGTCTCAAACTCCTGACCTCAGGTGATCCACCCACCTCGGCCTCACAGAGTGCCGGGATTACAGGCATGAGCCACCATGCCCAGCTGACTCTCTCAGTTTTCACAGCCTTGACAGATGTAAAGAGCGGAGATGATTCAACGCTGGATCTACTCAGCCTTTCCTTCTGAACAGGTGCAGACCCCGCATTGCCGGTAGGAACACCCTGGCCTGGTGCCGCGCTCTCAGTGCAGCCCACCTGGAGGATCTTTCATCTCCCACCTCCAATGGCGACCTCACTTGCTAATGTCAAAATATTTATTTACAGTCACAGATTCCATCCTGTCAAGCTCTGGATTTAAGTTTGCCAGTGGTTTCCCAAAGGCTTTAGAACCATGGCCTCCAGACCCTGAGTGCTCCTGCCTGCTGCCCTCTCCCATCCAGTCTGCTATAGCTGCCTGCAGTCCCACTTGTGGGGACACAGGCTCCCGGGTGTCTCAGCGCGGATTTTATATGTGTCCTTCCCGCCCATTCACCCAGTGGCCACCTTAGGTTTTTAAGACGTTGTCAAGACAGGTTCTTGAAGTCATAGCAGTTATGTTGTCTAAAAGTAGAACAGTTAATAATGTGATTTTTCTAAAGACAAGGAAATAATCCATTATTTATTAGATCACCTGTGAGATGACCCTCATTTTTTTGTTTTGTTTTTTTGATATGGAGTCTCCCTGTGTTGCTGAGACTGGAATGCAGTAGCACAATCTCTGTTCACCACAGCCTCTACCTCCTGGGTTCAAGCAATTCTCATGCCTCAGTCTCCTGAGTAGCTGCGACTACAGGCACCCACTGCCACACCCAGCTAATTTTTGCATTTTTAGTACAGATGGGGTTTCACTATGTTGGCCAGGCTGGTCTCAAACTCCTGACCTCGTGATCTACGTGTCTCAGTCTCTGAATGTGCTAGGATTACAGGCGTTAGCTAGCATGCCGAGCCTGTTTTTAACTTTTTAGGGGAATACCAAACTATGTTAAAAGTAGGCTGCACCAGCTTATATTCCACATACATTATTTAAGGGTTGTAATTTCTCTCCAACCTTGCCAACACTTGTCATTTTACATTTCTTGGATCATAGCCTTTCCAGTGTGTGTGAAGGAGTTTGGCACTGTGGTTTCGGTTTAGATGGCCATAAGAATGGTATTGATAAGAATGGTGTGCTTTCCATTTGCATGTCTTACTGAAGGAGTGTGTGTTCAACTCTTCATTTTGTGAGTTTGTTGATTTCATTGATGAGTTATTCAGATTATACACTGAGGTTAGCAGACTGTTGTGAGATATGTAGTGCACAAATTCTTTCTGCGTGTCTTTTCACTTTCTTTCTTTCTTTTTTAAGATGGAGCCTTGCTCTGTCGACCAGGCTGGAGTGGAGTGGCACAATCTTGGCTCACTGCAACCTCTACCTCCCGGGTTCTCCTGCCTCAGCCTCCTGAGTAGCTGGGATTACAAGTGTGCATCACCACACCCTGCTAATTTTTGTATTTTTAGTAGAGATGGGGTTTCTCAATGTTGGTCAGGCTGGTCTCGAACTCCTGACCTCAGGTGATCCCGCCAGCTCAGCCTCCCAAAGTGCTGGGATTACACGTGTGAGCCACTGCACCCTGTCACTCCCAGGAATTTTGTTTTTCTTTCCCTTTTCTTTGAGATGGAATCGTGCTCTGTCGGCCAGGCTGGAGTGCTGTGGTCATATATAGGCTCATGGCAATCTCTGCCTTCTGAGTTCAAGCAATTATTCTGCCTCAGCCTCCCAAGTAGCTTGGAATACAGGTGCGTGCCACCATGCCCAGGTAATGTTTGTATTTTTAGTAGAGACGGGGTTTTGCCATGTTGGCCAAGTTGGTCTTGAACTCCTAACCTCAAGTGATTCTTCTACCTCAGCGTCCCAAAGTGTTGGGATTACAGGCGTTAGCTGCCATGCCCAGCCTTTCTTTTTTGAGACAGGGTGTTATGCTCTCGCCCAGGCTGGAGAGCAGTGGTGCGATCTCGGCTTACTGCAACCTCCACATTCTGGGTTTAGGCAGTTCTCCTGTCTCAGCGCCTCCGAAGAAGCTGGGACTACAGGTGTGTGCCACCATGCCTGGCTAATTTTTGTATTTCTAGTAGAGACGGGGTTCTGCTATGTGATCGTGGGTGGTCTTAAACTCCGGGACTGAACTCAAGTGATCCGCCTGTCTCGCCTTCCCCATGTGCTGGGATTACAGGCATTAGCTACTGTGCCTGGCCTATTTTTAACTTTTTGAGGAAATGCCAAACTATGTTAAAAGTAGGCTGCACCAGCTTATATTCCACACAGAGTATTTAAGGGTTGTAATTTCTCTCCAACCTTGCCAACACTTGTCATTTTACATTTCTTGGATCATAGCCTTTCCAGTGTGTGTGAAGGAGTGTGTCACTGGTTTCAGTTTAGATGACCATAATGAACACGGTATTGATCATCTTTTATGTGCTTTCCATTTGCATGTCTTACTGAAGGAGTGTGTGTTCAACTGTTTCTCTGTTTTGTAATTCGGTTGTTTTTGTTGTTGAGTTATACAAATTATACGTTGTGGTTAACAGGCTGGTGTTAGATATGTAATGCACAAATACTTTCTTTCTGTGGGTTGTTTCTTCACTTTGTTTTCTTTTTTTGAGACAGAGTCTTGCTCGGTTGCCCAGGCTGGAGTGCAGTTGTGCAGTCTCGGCTCCCTGCAACCTCCACCTCCCAAGTTCAATCCTCCCACCTCAGCCTCCTCAGTAGCTAGGATTACAGGCAGGTGCCACCAACCTGGCTGTTTTTCTTTTTTGTACTTTTAGTAAAAGCGCGGTTTCACCGTGTTAGCCAGGCTGATCTCGAACTTCTAACCTCAAGTGATCCACTCACCTCGGCCTCCCAGAGTGCTCAGATTACAGGCATGAGCCGCTGCACCTGCTTTAGTATTTATTCTTCATACCATTTTCCACCTGATGTGCTGTCTGTGTTACTGGTTTATGGCTCGCCTGTCTCTCTCCCCCTCATTAGAATCACGGATCCATTCAGAGAGCAGAAACTTTGTTTTGTTCATTGCTGTTTCCCCAAAGCCTAGAATCCTGCCAGGGACATGATAACCAGGCAGTAGTTATTAGTGGAATGAACTAATGTAAGAACGAATGAATGGCCGGGTGCAATGGCGCATGCCTGTAGTCCCAGCACTTTGGGAGGCCGAGGCGGGCAGATTGCTTGAAGTCAGGAGTTCGAGACCAGCCTGGCCAACATGGTTAAACTCCATCTCTACTAAAAATACAAAACTTAGCCAGGCATGGTGGCAGGTGCCTGTACTCCCAGCTACACGGGAGGCTACGGCAAGGGAATCAACTGAACCCGGGAGGTGGAGGTTGGGCTGAGTCGAGATCATGCCACTGCACTCCAGCCTGGATGAAAGAGCAAGACTCTGTCTCAAAAATAAATAAAAATAATTTTAAAAAACAATGCATAGAGACAAGGCCTAGACAGAAGGAGTGATAGTAATCAATAGTACACAAGGGAAATCATTGCAAATGAGAATTTATTTAACGAGGATAGCTAGAAGAGAAGGATTGTCATGCTCCCAGTACAGAAAATAAATATTTGAGGTGATGACCAGCTCAGTTACCCTGAATGATCATCACATACCACCTACCTCAGGGGTCCCCACACCCCTGACCATGAATCAGTACCAGTCTGAGGCCTGTTAGGAACTGGACAGACAGCCCAGCAGGTGGGCAGTGGGCAGGCGTATGAGGCTTCACCGTCTTCACAGCCACGCCTTATTATTCACATCAGCACTTAAACTCCACCTCTAGATCAGTGGCAGCATTAGATTCTCATAGGAGGGCGAACCCTGCCATAAACAGCACATGCGGGGGTCTAGGCTGCATGCTGCTTTTTTTTTTTTTTGAGATGCAGTCTTGCTCTGTTGCCAGGCTGGAGTACAGTGGCACGTTCTTGGCTTACCGCAACCTCTGCTTTTGAGTTCAAGCGATTCTCCTGCCTCAGCCTCCTGAGTAGCTAGAATTACAGGCACATACCACCGTGCACAGCTAATTTTTGTGTTTTTTTTTTTTTAGTAGAGATGGAGTTTCACGATGTTAGCCAGGCTGGTCTCAAACTCCTGACCTCATGATCCACCTGCTTTGGCCTCCCAAAGTGCTAGGATTGCAGGCATGAGCCACCACGCCCTGCAGCTGCATGCTTCTTATGAAAATCTAATGCCTGATGATCTATCACAATCTCCCATTGCCCCCAGAGGGACCATCTAGTTTCAGCAAAACTAGCTCAGGCTCTCACTGATTCTGCATTATGGTGAGCTGTGTAAGTATTTCATTATATTTTACAATGGAATAATAATAGAAGCAGGCCAGGCACAATGGCTCATGCCTATCATCCCAGCACTTTGGGTGGGTGAGGCGGGAGGATAACCTGAGGTCAAGAGTTTGAGACCAGCCTGGCCAACATGATAAAACCCCATTTCTACTAAAAATAACAAAAAATGGCTGGGCGCGGTGGCTCACGCCTGTAATCCTAGCACTTTGGGAGGCCGAGGCGGGTGGATCACGAGGTCAAGAGATCAAGACCATCCTGGTCAACATGGTGAAACCCCGTCTCTACTCAAAATACAAAAAATGAGCTGGGCACGGTGGTGCAGGCCTGTAATCCCAGCTACTCAGGAGGCTGAGGCAGAAGAATTGCCTGAACCTAGGAGACGGAGGTTGTGGTGAGCCGAGATCACGCCATTGCACTCCAGCCTGGGAAACGAGTGAAACTTTGTCTCAAAAAAAAAAAAAAAGATACAGAAAATCAGCCAGGTGTGGTGACAGGCACCTGTAATCCCAGCTACTCAGGAGGTTGAGGCAGGAGAATTGCTTGAACCCAGCAGGCAGAGGTTGCAGTGAGCCATGATCATGCCATTCCACTCCAGCCTAGGTGGCAAGAGCAAAACTCCATCTCAATAAATAATAATAATAGAAGTAAAGTGCACAATAAATGTAATGTGCTTGAATCATTCTGAAACCACCCCCTGCCCCCAGGTCCATGGAAAAGTTGTCTTCTACAAAACTGATCCCTGGTGCCAAAAAAGGTTGGGGACCACTGCTCTACAGGTCTCAAAATATCACCTGTGCCCCTTAAATAGGTACAACTCTTACATATCAATAAATACTAAAATAATAAAAATTCAAAGTTTTTAAAAAGTAGGACTGAAAAGTTACCATTGGATCACAGAATTAGGGAAATGAATGATGTCCTCGTTAAAGGTGGTCTCAGAAGTTGGACTCAAATGGATACAGAGAGTGAGCAGGAGACAGAGTAGCTTGGGAAGTGCAGGTAACTCCTCCAGGAAGTGTGCTGGGAAGGGGAGGATGGAGGGGATGCTGGCTTGGCAGTGAGTGCCTTTGAAGTTGAGCATGTCCCCAGGGGACTACACCTCACCCTGATGGACAGATGTGCCCCAACCTGCTCCTGCCTGGGCTCCCCAGTTTCACCCTGTAGATGCAGACATAGGACACTTTTCCTTTTGTGGCCACAGGGCATGAATCTCTCGGGCGAGAAGCAGCGGAGCCTCTCCCAGGCTATGTACAGGAAGGCAGCTGTGTACCTGCTCGATGACCCCCTGGTGGCTGTGGACGCCCACATCAGGCAGGTCAGCAGGCCTGGCGGGAACTCCAGGGAACAGTAAGTTTGGGAACATGTGTCAGAGGGCACAGGGCAAAGGCAGAGGATGCCCTTAGCATCCAGTCCTAACCCACATTTCTCTCACCGCCCCCTTCCACTTGAGTCCAGTTTTCCTCTTTGTATTGGTCAGTTTTTGCTGTGATGATGCTACATAACAACCCCTCAGATTCCATCCACTTACAACAGCAGCTGTTTCTTGCTTATGTGTCTGTGGTTTAACTACTACAGCTCTGCCTTGGATGATTGGCCCGGGTCAGGTGGACTCCCTGTCTTCTTGAGACAGGTGGAAGCAGTCCTCTCTGTTTCTCTATTTGGAAATGCTATTTTCAAGAAAGATGGCAGGAGCACAAGAAGGGAAGCTCTCCCCACTCTGAGTCCAGGGACAATACTCCCACCCCAACCCCCTGCTGCAGGAGGCTGGCCGTGCACATGTGTGTAACTTTTCTTACTTTCTTTCCCCTTCCCTTCCTTCCTCTTTCCCTTTCCCTCCCTCCCTCTTTCTCTCTCCCTTCCTTCCTTCTTTTTGACGGAGTCTTGTATCACCTAGGATGGAATGCAGTGGTGCAATTTGAGCTGACTGCAACCTCTGCCTCCCAGTTTCAAGTGATTCTTGTGCCTCAGTTTCCCAAGTAGCTGTGACTACAGGTGTGTGCCACCATACCTAGCTCATTTTAATATTTTTAGTAGAGACAGGGCTTAGCCATGTCGACCTGGTTGGTCTTGAACTCCTGGCCTCAAGTGATCCACCTGCCTTGGCCTCCCAAAGTGCTGGGATTACAGGCATGAGCCATGGAACGTGGCCACATGTGTGTTAACTTCTACCTTTTCCCTGCCCAGGCACAGATTCTCATGACCCACACACTCCACATCCTGCCCTAGGCTGATTGGATCGTGGTGCTGGCAGATGGGGCCATTGTAGAGATGGGATCCTACCAGGAGCTTCTGCACAAGAAGGGGGCCCTCATGAGTCTTCTGGATCAAGCCAGACAGCCAGGAGAGGAGAAGGAGGTACTAGGTGGGCTTTGCTGATTCTCCGTGCCTGGCTTTTGCCACCCTTGGGGAAAAAAGGCTCAAAGGGTCCTACTGGCAAGAGTGGCGTGCTCTGGTCACACCCTCCCTGCAGGCCCATGCCCAGAAGCGGATGGCTCTCCAATAGGTCACCTCTCTCCAGGAAGAGCCAGTAACACTATCTACAAGCCAGGGGCTATGCTAAGTGCTTCTGTAAAAAATACACCACTTCATTTGCTTCTCAGAGTGCCCTCAGAGGCATGTGAAGTTACTGCTGTCATTTTACAGATGAGCAAAGAGCGTTAAATTAGTTGCCCAAGGTCACCAGGTTTGAACCTGAGTGTGTCCAACTCCAGAGTCTATGCTTGCAGTTGCTATGGAGACAGCACAAGGTTTTGGTGCCTAGAAAGCTACAACATGCCAGCTAGAGTTTCTAATAATCCAAAGAACACAGAGTCCGCTGGATACGTGACAA
This sequence comes from Callithrix jacchus, assembly GCF_049354715.1. Lineage (NCBI taxonomy): Eukaryota > Metazoa > Chordata > Mammalia > Primates > Cebidae > Callithrix > Callithrix jacchus. The sequence continues at coordinate 13,701,514 of NC_133523.1, forward strand.
GGTTCTGGAAGTAGAGTTGCCAAGCCAAGCTCACCCACAATGAAAAGTAGCAACTCGCAGCACATCACATGTATTAGCTCACTGAATCAACATGATGCCCTGTGGGGCTGGGACTAGAATCATTTCCATTTCACAGATGAGGAAACTGAGGCCCACAAGTTAAGGAACTAGTCCCAGATTACATGGCTTTTAAGTAGCAGCACTGGGATTTGCATCCAACCAACTTGATTCCAGACAATGTGTTTTTTAATTACTAGGCTTTTTACTATCCCTGCTTGACAGAGCAAGGACTCACCCAGGTCTCCCTCAAGCTCAGACTTTGTCTCTTCTGAGAACATCTGCTTAGGATTGGCCCACCCTGGCTAAAAACCCTAAGTGTTGATTCACAATGTCCCAGTCCTGAAGCTTGAAGCTAGAACTTGCCTGTTTGTATTGGTCAGCTTTTGCTGCAATGATGCTATGTAACAAATAGCCCCCCAGCTCTCAGCAGCCAACGCTAGCAGTTATTTCTTGCTTACAGGTCTGTGGTTAAACTTCTACAGCTCTGCCTTCAGTTACTGGCCACATCCGGGGCATAGTGGTGGGGAGGTGTCCTTCCTGGGAGAGATGGCACCTGAGGGTAGGTGGGAGCGCAAAAAAAAGCAAGCCAGAAAAGAGCATTCCAGACACAAGGAACTGCTTGAGCAAGGCTGTCAGGAGAAACAGAGATAACTTTATACAGTGTTCACTGCTGCTTTTCCAACCTGTGAATCAAGTTCACAGCAGGTGCTCAAGTCACTGATTGAAAAACTGAATGAGTGAGTGAATGCCTGAATGATGTTCCTGGAAGAACTCAGAGTGGGGTGTTGAGGTTGCTGGAGAGGTGGCAGGAGCCAGAACAGGGAAAATGGATGGTCAGAGCAGTTAAGGCCACGTGGTCAGTGGGTTTCACTGAGTATCTGGACCATGTCGTGTGACAGGACTCTCTTGACCTTGCAGAAACAACCTGGGACCAGCACCAAGGACCCTAGAGACTCCTTTGCAGGCAGGAGGCCGAGCATAGACCTGAGAGGTGAGTCCACCATGGTGCCACACTCAGAAAGGCACAGGCTGGGGCTGATGTAGCTGTGTCTCGGGCAGTTAGGGGGCAACCAGCACCATTATGGATGGAGCACCTGCTGAAGTCCCCCCATGGCGCCCTGCTGAGGGATAATTCACCAAAATCGGTCCAGTTGGCCAAGATGATTAGTTCCCCATAGGGCCAGTTCATGGGATGAACAAGTGCCTTCCAGCGTGATGGATGTCTTCAAGGGGGCCAAGCCAGCTTGCTGGAGTTGTCACAGTGCTGCAGTAGGGCAGGGCTGGTTCCAAAGAAAGACTCTCCCCTTAGTTGTTAACCACCATGCCAGGCCCAGTTATTTCTGCTTTGACAGGTGGGTTATGCGCAGGGCTTGGGTCTATACACACAGCCTCACTTGCTGTTGGCCAGAACACATGGACAAGAGGCCAGCAGGAGGCCTGCGGTCCCCATTTCACTCAGCTCCCTCCAGCTGGGACAGCTGAGCTCACCCTCTGAAGCAGAGGGACCTGCTGCCTGCTACTCTCCCCTCTTAATGAGCGGGATCTTAGGAAGCAGAACCACAAACCACTGGTATCAGGTGCTTCGAGCTTAAGTGCCTTCTATACAGGGGTGCAGGGTAGCAAGGATCCTGAGGGGCCTCAGTCCCTGGGGATCACTGGGGCTGACCCCCATCCCAGCTAGCCACCCTAAGGACACTTCTCATACACAGACCAATCCCACGGTGTTCATGGCGCACAAGAATCCGAAGTAAGATCAGATGGATAGGTAGTCATGTTTGGAGAAAACCTTTAGATACATTAGGGCTGGGTGTGGTGGCTCACACCTGTAATCCCAGCACTGTGGGAGGCAGAGGCAGGTGGATCACCTGAGGTCAGGAGTTCGAGACCAGCCTGGCCAACATGGCCAAACACTGTCTCTATTAAAAATACAAAAATTACCCAGGCCTGGTGGTGCACGCCTGTAGCCCCAGCCACTCGGGAGGCTGAGGCACAAGAATTGCTTGAACCCACGAGGTGGAGGTTGCAGTGACCAGAGATTGTGCCACTGCACTCTGGCCTCGGCGACAGAGCAATACTCCATCTCAAAAATAATAATCATAACATCTGTCTAACTTAATGTGCCTAAAATTTTGTTTCATTCTGTTCTGTTTCTGAGACATAATCTCTCACTGTCCCTCAGGCCGGAGTGCAGTGGCACGATACCAGCTCACTGCAACCTTTGCCTTCTGAGTTCAAGAGATTCTCATGCTTTAGCCTTCCAAGTAGCTGGGACTATAGGCGTGCACAACAAGGCCCGGCTAATTTTTGTATTTTTAGTAGAGACAGGGTTTTGCCATGTTGGCCAGGCTGGTCTTGAACTCCTGACCTCTGGGGATCTGCCTGCCTCGGCCTCCCAAAGGGCTGGGATTACAGGCACAGGTCAAGGCACCTGGCTGACAGAGGTTAATTGAGTAAAGAGTGATCTGCACATCATGTAGCTGCTGAACCAGAATATGGACAGAAAAAGGAAGGTGGAGGACAGAAAACAGAAGTGAGGTCAGAAACAGCCAGATTGGTTGTAGCTCAGCGTTTGCTTTATTTGAACATGGTTTAAACAGTTGGCTACCTTTGATTGGCTGAAATTCAGTGATTGACACATGAGTAGGCTGCAGTCTGTGTAGGAGTCCAGGTAATTTACAGTTCACTATGTATGGGAAAACCTTTAGGCCAAACCTAAAATATGTAAGGAGGCAGCTTTAGGCTAAACCGAATAGCAGGTAGGCAGACAAGTATATACAGATAAACAGATATGTAGATGGATGGATAGATATTACCCCATCTTGACAGCTGAGGAAACTGAGGTACAGAGTATTAAGTCAGCTCACTCATCCACAGATAAGACATTCGAAAAGTCTTCAACATCTGAATTGTGCATAATTTATATTCTGTCAGTTGGACTGACAAATCTGATGGTTAAACAGTAGGGGCAAAACAGTTGCACCAAAGCTTAAGCCAAAATCAAAATTCTGAGAACAGGATGGGTGCACTGGCTTATGCCTGTAATCCCAGCACTTGGGGAGGCTGAGGTGGGCGGATTGCTTGAGCCCAGGAGTTTGAGACCAACCTGGGCAACATAGCATGACCCCGTCTCAAAAAAGAAAAAAATAAAATTTTGAGAGCCGAGTTCCAATGGTGGGCAAAGTAAGTTCATCCTGTGAAATGGCATCAGAAGAATGGGCTTGCTTGACTCTGGGGTAATAGATGGCATTTAGCTGGGTGCCACACAGGGAGAAGGGAAGTGTGATACCAGGTCAGTATTCTGTTGGATGGATGGATGAAAGACTGAATGAACTAAGAGTATACCCTGAGCTCAGTGGCTATCAGTGGGCCTGAGGGTTGGGCACATACACCCCACCATTGGGAGAGACACTGACTTCATCTTTATTTCCTCTAAACAGGTCCATCATGTCGATCCTTGAGAAGGACCACACTGCTTCATTAGCCCAGAGAGGGGTTCCTCTAGATGACCCTGACAGGACAGCATGGCCAACAGGAAAGGACAGTGTGCAATACAGCAGGGTAAGCACCAGCTTGGCCCACCCCTCCCCGCCCACTGCTGCCACCCCCAGGGGCCCAAGTCCTCCCACCAGATGTAGCAGTTGGCAGGGGCAGTGGTGATACTCACCTTTCTTGAGTACCTACTATGTGCCAGTAGAATTCTAGACCTTTGTTTTCTTAATCCTCACAACCACTCTAAAATATAGATATGATAGCTCTATTTTAGACATACATAAAAAGTCTTTTAAAATTTACTTTATTTTTGAGAGAGTGGCTCAGACACTTACCCATCCTGGACTGCAGTGATGTAATCACAGCTCACTTGCAGCCAAGTTAAAAGACTTGTCTGTGTCCTCATAGCTAGCCTGGGACTCAAATCTAGGCCAGTCCAGGTGTGAAGCTTGTCCTGTTTCTCCCCTTCTATATGGCTACATACCTCCACCCACCTACTTACCATCCCGTCATCCACCTAGGTGCTCATCCACCCACCCACTCATCTATCCATCCCACCCACTCATTTATCTCATCCCATCCATTCACCCACCTACCCGTTTATCCAACCCATCCATGTAACCCAGCTAACAATACATGCCAACCACTCCCTCACCTACACATCTCTTTAGCTGTTACTCATTCACCCACATACCCACCTACGCACCCACCCCCTCGTTCATCCAGCAAACACATACACAATGCCCACTATGTGCCAGGCTAAATCTGGCAGCTACTGGATACTAGTGAGGATAGACAGAGTAAATAATTAGGCTGATAAACAAGCTATGTCTGACAACAATAAGTGCTATAAAGTAAGAATGGCCAGGTATGGTGGCTCACACCTATAATCCCAGCACTTTAGGAGGCCGAGGCAGGTGGATCACAAAGTCAGCATTTTGAGACCAGCCTGGCCAACATAATGAACTCTGTCTCTACTAAAAATACAAAAAAAATTAGCTGGGCGTGTTAGTGGGCGCCTGTAATCCCAGCCACTTGGGAGGCTGAAGTAGGAGAATCACTTGAACCCAAGAGGTAAAGGTTGCAGTGAGCCAAGATTGTGCCATTGCACTCCAGCCTGGCACAATGGCTCCAAAGTGGTAAGTGCTTTAGGGTGCCAGAGAAAGGGGTCCCCTGAGGCTGGCAGGCAGTGAGTGGGGGCGAGATAAGAATCTCAGAATTTCCGTTTGTTTTGAGATGGACTTCTCCTCTTGTCACCCAGGGTGCAGTGCAATAGCACAGTCTCGGCTCACTACAACCTCTGTCTCCCATGTCACCCAGGCAGGAGTACACTGGCACAATCATGGCTAACTGCAGGCTTGAACTCCTAGGTTCAAGTAATCTCCCAAACAGCTGGGACCATGGGTTTAACAAAACACCATGCCTTGTTAATTTTCCTATTTTTAAAGAGATGGAGTCTTGTTTCCCAGGCTGATCTCAAACTCCTGGCCTCAAGTGATCCTCCCTCCTTGGCCTCCCAAAGTGCTTGGATTACAGGTGTGAGCCACCACACCCATCCAGAAGGGTTTTCTTGAACACCCGCCATGTGTCACGCATGCTCATAATAACCTCCATTTCACAGATAAGGAAGCTGAGGCACAGAGAGGTTCGGCCACTGGTTTAGGGTCCTGCTGCTACAAATCTGAAGTTCGTGCACAGTTGCGGCCAGTCAGGACTATTGAAAACATCCATCTAATCCTATCTTGTCACTTGCCTGTCCATGGCTATCTCTTGCTCTTAGAACAAATTCCAGCCAGGTAGGTGACTCACACCTGTAATCCCAGCACTTTGGGAGGCCAAGGCGGGCATATCACCTAAGGTCAGGAGTTTGAGGCCACCCTAGACCAACACGGTAAAACCCCATCTCTACTAAAAATACAAAAATCAGCGAGGCGTGGTGGCGGGTACCTGTAATTCCAGCTATTTGGGAGGCTGAGACAGGAGAATCGCTTGAATCTGGGAGGCGGAGGTTGCAGTGAGCCGACATCACGCCACTGCAGTCCAGCCTGGGTGAGACTGTCTCACAAAAGAAAAAAAGAAAAAAAAAATGAATACTAACTCACTGGGGATCGTATAGGAGGTGGGGGTTCTCAGGCTAGCCAGGGCCTGTGGGGGAGATGGAGCTCCTGGTGGGAGGAACAGAGGGAGAACCCATGGGGTCTTTGTGGTGGTTCCCTCTGCCCATTGGCTTGTTTTCTGAGAGCTTTGCCTGGCCTTGCCTCAACTCACCCCTCCTTCCAGGGGCGCTCTCTGCCTCCCTCTTTGTCCTGTGTGCTACAGGTGAAGGCTGCAGTGCACCTGGCCGACCTGTGGCCCATGGAAACCCACCTTCTGCCTCTATGCGCTCTTCGTTTTATTCTGCCAACAAGTGGCCTACTTCTGCCAGGGCTGCTGGCTGAGTCTGTGGGCAGACAGCCCTGCAGTGGGTGGGCAGCAGACACAGGCAGCTTCTCAAAGTGTGGCCCCAGGATCAGCAGCAGTCTCACCTTGGGACTAGTTAGCAGTGTACACTCATAGGCCCTAGCCCAGGTCTACTGACTCAGACACTATGTAGGTCAGCCCATGAATCTAGGTTTTAATTAACCCTCGAAGTAATTCTGATGCACACGAATGTTTAGAAACCACTGGCTTACCTCTGTTTGCTCTCATTTTGCACATGCTCTTTTACCAGGGCAGGTCTGATGGCCAGTAGCCATCATATCATCTCACTTTAGCAATTCAACATGTAAAATGTTTCTCCAGCTCATTAGTCATATATTAATCCCAGAGAAGGTTCTGATTGGCCATTGTGGCTGCTGTATGCATCTCTGAACTCATCACAGTAACTGAATGAATAGTAGACTCTGATAGACTAGGCTGTGTCATGTGACCACCTCTCTGATCAGGTCCCATGATTGACAGTACCCCAACCCAGCCCCTTCCCACAGGAAACCAAACACAGTAGTCAGATAAAAACCCTGGCTAGGGCTGGGCATGCTGTCTTACACCTGTAATCTCAGCACTTTGGGGCTGGGCACAGTGGCTCACACCTGTAATCTCAGCACTTTGGGAGGCTGAGGCAGGCAGATCATGATGTCATTAGTTTAAGACCAGCCTGACCAACATGGTGAAACCCTGTGTCTGCTAAAAGTACAAAAATCAGTTGGGCATGGTAGTGCATGCCTGTAGTCCCAGCTATTCGGGAGGCTGAGGCAGAATTGTTTCAACCCAGGAGGTGGAAGTTGCAGTGAGCCAAGACTGCACCACTGCACTCCAGCCTGAGTTATAGAGCAAGACTCCATCTCAAAAAAAAAAAAAAACAAAAAAAAAAAACCTGGTACCATCCAGTATGAAGAGAGGAGCCACCCACGGGGTCTGTCACTAGGAACAGGGACAGTGTTGAATGAATGACTTAATGAGCCAGTGAGTAAGGCAAACTCCCAAAGTCCAGAGGCCACTGTGCCAGGGGCATCACCTTGCATAGTCTATGGTGGTGTTGAGCCACTGGGCAATGGTGAAGACACTGCATCCTTTGAACTGCATCCGGATGATGGACTGAATGAGGTTGCCCATTTCCAGGTCCACGGCCGCTGTGGCCTCATCCAACACAAGGATCCAAGGATCTTAATCTTGCTCAGCAGGGCCCGAGCCAGCACACAAGCTGGTGCTGCCTGACACTTTACTGGAAGAAAAAGACCAGTAGTAGACAGTGTTGTGTCAAACCACCCCGACCCTGAACCTAGGCACAGGCTGGGAGAAGTGAGACAAGACACTCTGTGGTCCTTGACCAGAAAAGCCCATCCACTCCCAACATCTGTGCCTGCAGCAGACATCACTGGTCAATCTGAACACATCTATTCAGCAAGATGCAGGTTCATAATCATCTCAAAACAGTGGCTCACACCTACAAACCCAGCACTTTGGTGGCTGAGGTGGGAGGATTGCTTGCAGCCAGGAGTTTGAGACCAGCCTGGGCAACAAAACAAGACCTCTGTCTTTCCAAAAAACAAAAGTAAAAAAATTGGTTGGATGTGGTGGCACACTTCTGTAGTCTCAGTTACTTGGGAGGCTGAGGCAGGAGGATTGCTTGAGTCCATGAGTTTGAGGCTGAGCTCGAGCCACTGTACTCCAGCCTAGGCAACAGACTGAGACCCTGTCTCTTAAAAAAAAGAGCCAGACACAGTGGCTCACATCTGTAACCCAGCACTCTGAGGCCAAGGCAGGTGGATCACTTGAGGCCAGGAGTTCAAGACCAATCTGGCCAATGTGGTGATACTCCATCTCTACTAAAAATGCAAAAATTAGCTGGGTGTGGTGGTGGGCGCATGTCATCCTAGCTACTTGGGAGGCAGAGGCAGGACAATTGCTTGAGCCTGGGGGTGGAGGTTACAGCTGAGATTGTGCCACTGCACTCCAGCCTGGGTGACAGAGAGAGACCCTGCCTCAAAAACAAAAAAAGGCCTCATATCCATGCATCTCTATCCAACTGTGGGGCCATGATAGTTGCCTCTGCACGCAGACATGTACCTTGTTTTGGCCAACGGGACACCAGCAAACATAAGGCCAGCCAAAAGAATACTGCGAGATGCACATGGGACTTTATAAGCTCTTGTGTCCCTGTCATCGCCATGACAACATGCCCAAGAAGGTCAGATCTGCTGGAGAATGAGGAATGCGCACATACCCTTCTTGTCCCACCTGAGGTCAAGTAGATCAGCCGACAGCCTGCTGATCCCAAGACATGATGTGAGCCCAGCCGAGATCAGCAGAGCCACCTGCCTGACTGCCCTCGCAAGGGAGCAGAGATCACTGCTTTGTTTGAACGTGACTGAGACTTTGTGGTTGGTTGTCACGGAGATGGATAACCAAACCAGAACCAGATACCCACAAAGAACACCAGAGTTGGACCCCAGAGGTGCCCCTGCTGTGCCAGGCATTAATGCTCTAGTTACTGGGTCATGGACAGATCTCCAGTATGTTGGGAGAAGGACCAAGACAGCTGGGGACTTGGGGGGCTCAGAGCAGTGCTAGTGACCAACTGGTACAGAAGCCTTTCTCTAGCTTAACAACTGAGGGCCACAGTCAACTGAATGGAGCTGGTGTGTATAAAAGGAAATGCATTGTCCATCCTGGTTGTTATACCTCATGGTACAAAGAGCCTGCATTTAGACCCATTTTACAGATACAGAAACTGAGGCTCCAAAAGCTGAAGGGACAAATGGGACATCAGCACAACTGGGACTCAAATCCAGGTCTGACAGATCTGGGCAGAATATTGAAACACCCCTACTGAGGTAGCACCTAGGAGACCTTGAGTCTACCCCCGCCTACCTGAGGTTCTCTCCACCTTCTGCGCACTCACGGTCCAGCCTATCAGGAAGGGCTGATGCGAAGTCCTTCAGGTGAGCCAGCTCCAGGGACGTCCAGACTTTATCTGAGTACTGGCTGAACGGGTCCAGCTTCATGCAGAAGGAACGCGAAAGCAAAACAGGGTCCTGTTCGGAGAAAAGAGAGTGGTGGCATGTGATGCCTACGTCACGCTGACATGCATGAAGAGGTGAGTCACAAGGACTTCTGGCCAGGACTGGTGAAGGTGGGGTTTCAGAGCTCCTCAGAATCACTGTTTCTGGTGATGTTAATAATGCAGAAAAAGGCCAGGTGCAGTGGCTCATGCCTATAATCCCAGCACTTTGGGAGGCCGAGTTAGGCACTTCACTTGAGGTCAGAAGTTTGAGACCAGCCTGGCCAACATGGCAAAACCCAGTCTCTACTAAAAATACAAAAATTAGCCGGGTGTGGTGGCATACACCTCTAGTCCCAGCTACTCGGGAGGCTGAGGCAGGAGAATCACTTGAACCCAAGAGGTGGTGGTTGCACGAGCCGAGATCAGGCCACTGCACTCCACTCTGGGTGACAGAGCAAGACTGCTCCTCCCTCCAAAATAAATTCCTTAATAACGGGAAAAAAGTCTGGAAAATCCGAGTCTGGCAGAATAAGATAGATTTCCTTTCCATACAACGTCCTTGAGGCTTCAATATGCACATGGGTTGAGAACCTTACAGAATTGAGAGGTAAATCCTCATGGTAAAGTCCTGTGGATTTCTGTCCTCCAGAGATTAATCTAGAAAATCCTTATTTTGGTCAGGGATGTTGGCTCACCCCTGTAATCCCAGCACTGTGTGTGGGAGGCTGAGGCAGGCAGATCACTTGAGATTAGCAGTTTGAAAACCAGCCTGTGTAACATGGTGAAACCCCGTCTCTACTACAAATACCAAACTAGCCAGGCATGGTGGCGTGCACCTGTAATCCCAGCTACTTGGGAGGCTGAGGCAGGAGAATCACTTGAACTCAGGAGGCAGAGATTGCAGTGACCCGAGATCGCACCACTTCACTCCATCCTGGGACACGTAGTGAGACTCTGGGAGGCTCAATTTAAAAAAAAAAATACTTTTTTTTACCAAACACTGCATGTTCTCACTTTTAAGTGGTAGCTGAACTCTGGGTGTTCGTGGATGTAAAGATGGGAACAACAGAACAGGAGTGTCCAAAAGTAAGGAGAGATGGAGGAGGGGAATGGCTGAGAAACTCACTCTCGGGTGCTCTGTTCAGTATTAGGGTGATGAGATCCACAGAAGCCCAAGGGCCAACATTACACAGGTGCCCATGTAACAAGCCCGCATGTGCGCCCCATGATCTAAAATTCAAAAGAAAACATTCTTATTTCTTGTCTAGCTCTTAGAAGGGCTAGAGAGTCTCAGTCTGACTCTGACAAGAGAGAGAGAAGACAGTGTCCTTTTGGATTTTTCTGGATGCTCAGAAAACTACCACTTGCAGGGAAAGGAAGTCGGGAGTGATACTCAGTGATTTTCCACATTGTTAACTCTAAGAGGAAATTCAGGGAAGCAGCAGCATAGCCTAATCAGAATAATGAAGGCCAGGTGTGGTGGCTCACACTTGTAATCCCAGCACCTGGGAGGCCAAGGTGGGCAGATCATTTGAGCCCAGGAGTTTAAGAGCAGGCTGGACAACATGGTGAAACCTCATCTCCTCTAAAAAAAAAAAATTAATTAATTAACTGGGTGTGGTGGCATGTGCCTGTAGTCCCAGCTACTCAGGAGGCTGGCTTAGGAGAATCGCTTGAGCCTGGGAGGCAGAGGTTGCAGTGAGCGGAATTGCATGGAGACGGACTTCAGGGGAAAAAAGACCATTTCAGGAAGAAAAAAAAATGAAGTAGGGCCACAAGTATGTTTGTCCCCAAACTAAACATACATCACTGTTAGTGCAGTCATAGGGCATGCCACCCCTGGCTCACCTCTTGGGTAGCACCCAGACCCCACCTGGGGGATGAAATCTTGAAGCAGAGGTTGTGCAAGCCGATCTTGGCAATGGTGATATCATCGATGATGATCGTTCCTTCGGCAAACTCATTGATCCGAAAGAAGCCCAGGGTCAGGGACGACTTCCCTGCCCCCGTCCGCCCCATGATGCCAACCTGGAGGATAGAAGGGACCGGGTGTGGTGGGAATGCTGGCATCTGGACTTAGCCCTGCCCCACAGTGCCCTTATCTCTGCCCTACCTCAGGCATTGGTCATCTCGTCAACGCAACTCCACATCCCGTCCCTCACCCATTGCCCAGAGACACTCCTTTAAGGGTGTTTGGCCAAGGGTCAAGAAGGACTCTCTTCCCTTTGCCAGGCTCCCAAAAGGAATTCCTCAACTTTTTATAGGTTACTAGAGACCTCAAAGGAGACACATAAGAGGCAGAAGGAATTTCCAACAAAGCCCTATTTGTTTCGACTCAGTAACTATTTACTAATAATTAGGCATTTCCTCATTTCTCCACACTGTTTTTCACACCTCCGATGGTGAGTTTCCCCTCATCAGCTGTTGAAATACCTGAAAGATTCAAGCAGATCTTCAGTGCCCTTTGCCATGACCTGGTCTCCACATGTCCTCGTTTGAAGGAACTAAGTTCTCCAGGTGATGGCCAATAATGATATTCCTCATCTCCAATTTTCCCTGGGTGTCACAGAGCAGCATACGTACAGAAATTCTCATGACATAACATAAGCCATGAAGACTTAGCAAGGGCCAGGCACAGTGGCTCATGCCTATAATCCCAGCACTTTAGGAGGCCAAAGCGGGTGGATCGCCTGAGTCAGGAGTTTAAAACCAGCCTGGCCAACACGGTGAAATCCTGTCTCTACTAAAAATACAAAAATTAGTCAGGTGTGGTGGCATGTACCTGTAGTCCCACATACTCAGGAGACTGAAGCAGGAGAATCACTTGAACCCGGGGGATGGAGGTTGCAATGAGCTGAGATGATGCCTCTGCACTCTGGCCTGGGCAGCAGAGTAAGACTCTGTCTCAGAAACCACCCCCCCACCCCGCCCGGAAAAAAAAAAACTTCCAGGGGCCAGGCATGGTGGCTGACTCCTATAATCCCAGCACTTTGGGAGTCTGAGGTGGGCAGATCACTTGAACTCAAGAGTTGCAGACCAGCCTGGGCAACATACTGAGATCCCATCTCTACAGAAAATACAAAAATGAGCCAGGCATGTGGCACACGCCTGTAGTCTGAACCACTTGTAGTCCCCTCACTTGGGAAGCTGCAGTTGCAGTGGGCTGAGATCACACCACTGCACTCTAGCCTGGGCGAGAGAGAGAGACCCTGTCTCAAAAAAAAAAAAAAAAAACTTCCAAAACATATCTGTGGGGCTCATTTGGTCTCTGGGCTATCAGTTCACTTAAGCTTTCACTTCTACAAGTTGGATGCGCTCTAACGACTTTCACTGCCACAATCTACTCCCAACCCCTGCAGCAGCCATTCAGGTGGAAATGCGGAGCTGTGAGTGACAGGGCAGATGCCGCAGCTAGGTTCATCCACCTGGTGGCACCCTGTGCCCGACTTGGGAATGGGGTGGTGATGTGTACCCACCTTTTCTTCCCCATTGATGTACCTGAGAACAAAATCCAGGTCTTCTCGGTAGCACCGGCAGTAGTTCCAGAATTCCACTCGGCCCACCTGGAGCCAGCTGCTGGGCAGAGCTGTTTCCTGGATTTGCCAGGGTGCCTTGAATCACAGCAGAGGGAGAAAGTAAGGAATACCCAGTCCATCCTAGAAAGCTGTGACTCCCCCAACCTCCCCTCCCTCTCACTCTGCTGCCCAAGGTGACCTCCCAGGCCTTAGCACTGGGGGTTTGCTCTTCCCTGTATGACCCCCCTCACATCCTGCGGATCTGTGATCGATGCAGAGGGCTCTCATCCCTCTGTCCCCTCCCACGCTGTCTTCTCCTTTAGAGTACTGCCCGCCTCCAGCCCTCTCAGGGCTCGTATACTCGAGTGTATTCTGTCTCCCACGCTCACTGCACCTCCACTCAGTGAGGACAGGCTCTAATTGTTCACCATGGTATCCCAGGGCTCAGAGCACATAGTAGGTGCTCAATAAATATGGACATAAGAGTGACACAGTTGCTAACATAGAGGGGGAACCAGTGGTAGAAGACACAGAAACTCAGGGAACATCATCATCTCTCAGTAGGTCAGCGAAACCCTTTGTGAAGCTGTCATCTCTCTGTAATAGACAATGGCTGACTAGACCATAGTTCACTTTTGTCTGCCAGAATTAATCTGATGTTCATGTTCACCTTTCTCTTAAAATAACTGTACAACTGACTTGTATCGAAATGGTTCTTTTTATTTTTGTGAAACGGAGTTTTGCTCTGTTACCCAGGCTGGAGTGCAGTGGCGTGATCTCAGCTCACTGCAACCTCCACCTCCCCGGTTCAGATGATTCTCCTGCCTCAGCCTCCCGAGTAGCTGGGATTACAGGTGCCTGCCACCACGCCCAGCTAATTTTTGTATTTTTAGTAGAGACGGGGTTTCACCATATTGGCCAGGCTGGTCTTGGACTCCTGACTTCATGACCCGCCCACCTTAGCCTCCCAAAGTGCTGGGATTACAGGCGTGAGCCATGGCGCCCGGCCACAGATACTGTTCTTAATATGAACGTAGTAGGTAAACTTTTTAAAATGTTTTCTAACAAAATATAAATGTTGTCCCCAGATTTTTTTAACCTCAAGGAAATGAATAACAGCTTGTCAGAGACTTCCTATAGAAACAGTTTTTTAGATAACTGTCATTAGGTTGGATAAGGCAGTAATTTTGAAATAGCCAGCAGTAGTACATCTTACCCATGTCTTTAGGCTGATGCCAAGTTTTAAGGGTACAGACAACACTGATGTTTTTATGCACAGACTGCTCTAGGTATTTGAGGAACACAATACAGAGATTTTAAATGATTCTGTAAAATCCGCACTGTTCTGTTTCTCTAAAGTGTTTGTGATTTGTTCCTCACGCTGCAGTGAGTGAAAAACAAGAAAACAGTAACCTAAACCTTGCGGTATGTTTCAATGTTGGGTGAATTTTTCTTTTTAGACACCAATAGAACTTATTTGTCTGATTAAAACAAATTTAAAAATAAATATTTATGGATGGAGTCAATGAAATGAGTGGTCTTCTCTGGACAGGCACAAGAATAAAAGTGAGTTACCTGGCTGCCCACCCCGGCGGGAAGGCAAGGATAAAAGTGGGGACCATATCTCAGTGCCTCGTCATCCTCACAGCAATCCCATGTGGAGGGTCCTTCAGTTATCCCCAGTTTACACACAAGGGGACTGAGACAGGGGAGGTAGCTTTCCGAGGGAAACGCAACTCTGCTTCTGAAAAGCAGTCCAGTTCAGCATTTCCTGAGGCCCACAGCTGGATGTGGCATGGGCCAGGTTCAGTGGTTTTAGCCTCAGAGAATGCACATCCCTCTAGGGCACACAGGTGGGGAACTAGGCTGCTGAGCACATGGCCAAGCTCAGGAGCACCGCGGAGGGAATGTAACAAGAAAACGTCGGGCACCTTTTAGGCAAGACACTCAGCCCTTTTGTGGATGTGCTATAAAATAACAGTGTTGCCTGGCATGGTGGCTCATGCCTGCAACCCCAGCAGTTTGGGAGGTGGAGGTGGGAAGATCACTTGAGGTCAGGGGTTCAAGACCAGCCTGACCAACATGGTGAAACTCTGTCTCTACTAAAAACACAAAAATTAGCTGGGCATGGTGGCAGGAGCCTGTAATCCCAGCTATTTGGTAGGCTGAGGCAAGAGGATCACTAGAACCCGAGAGGCAGAGGTTGCAGTGAGCCAAGAGCATGCCAGTGCACTCCAGCCTGGGTGACAGAGAGTCTCTCAAAACACACACACACACTGTTATTTTTTATTTTGTGGAGACGAGGTCTCACCATGTTGATGGTGAGATGGTCTTGAACTTCTGAGCTCAAGTGATCCACCTGCCTCAGTCTCCCAAAAGTGCTGGCATTACAGACATGAGTCACCGCACCCATCCAAAAAGTAAGTGTTATTACTGAGCACTTAGAGTGCAACTAATGCAAGTTGCTCTGCTCAGCACTTGAGACCCATGATCTCATCGGAGTCTCACAGCAGCCCTTAGAGGCAGTGACTATCATTATATACGGATGCAAAGCCGCCTCAGGGTTCCAGAAAAGGTGAGGCCTCACAGGATAACATGTAGACCCCACTTATGTTGAAAGAAAAAGAAACAAGGAAACAAATGTGTGGGGTATGTGGGAATCCCACAGAACAGGGAAGTTCTGGAGGAAATACACCTAAATGCTAATGGGGCCTCTCGGTGGGAACAAGAGGAACGGGGTGAACAGGAACCAACTTTCATTCTCCCCCATAAAGTTCTTGTGTGTGTGTGTGTGTGTGTTTTTGTTTTGTTTTTAAGATGGAGTCGCTCTGTTGCCCAGTCTGGAGTACAGTGATGTAATCTCAGCTCACTGTAACTTCCGCCTTCCAGGTTCCACCGATCCGCCCACCTCAGCCTCGTGAGTAGCTGGGATCATAGGTGTACACACCACACCCAGCTAATGTTTGTATTTTTAGTAGAGATGGGGTTCACCATGTTGGCCAGGCTAGTCTCGAACTCCTGGCCTCAAGTGATCTACTCACCTTGGCCTCTCAAAGTGATGGGATTACAGGTGTGGGCCACCGTGCCCAGCTGTGTATTGATTTTGTTTTAAACAAGCATATCTCTATAATTTATGTACATCATTGAAAGGGAGATGCTAGGACAGCACAGTGGGGGGAATGGAGAGAAGCACGTGGAACTTTCTATCTACATATAAAAATACATGTATATACAGACAGAACAGTGGTAGTAAGGGCAATTACTTTCTCTTGTGATTGTCAGATACACTCCTTCTAAAAATATGAAAGTAAATCAAAAGTAAAATGCTTTTAAAAACAGAATTCGTGCCAGGCGTGGTGGCTCACGCCTGTGATTCCAGCACTGTGAGAGGCCAAGGTGGGCAGATCACAAGGTCAGGAATTCAAGATGAGCCTGGCCAACATGGTGAAACCCCATCTTTACTAAAAATAGAAAAATTAGCTGTGCAAGGAGGCGCGCACCTGTAGTCGCAACAATTCAGGAGGTTGAGAATCGCTTGAACCCAGGAGGTGGAGATTGCAGTGAGCTAAGATTGCGCCACAGCAATCCCGCCTGCTGACAGAGCGAGACTCGGTCTCAAAAAAAAGAAAACAAACAATTCAATCAAACTGCACGGTTTAACTGGGTGAACTGCATGGCATGTGAAATTCATGTTAATAAGGCCATTATAACAACCCATAAAATAGCTGCGCGGGCTGGTGGGTACCTGTAATTCCAGCCTTCAGCCTGGGTGAGAAAAACAAAATTCCGTCTCAAAACAAAAATAAAAAACTAATGAAATACCTGTAAATGAATTCAGTGTCAAGTTGGAAGCTGCCGGTGTAATGCACCCTCGGTTCCTCAGGGGGGCACTCACGCCATTCTTTCAATGCTCACCGGTACCATGGGACCTGCTTCACCCAGAATGTTAAAGGAGTGGGCAGAGGTCACCTCTGTGAATTCCTGGGGAGGACAGAACTTACCAGAGGCCTTGGTGTCACTCCCAAGGGGCATTTCCTCAGGAGGCAGTGTAGTATGACTCCCATGGCACTGGAGAGGGTCTCCGAGGAGGCGCAGGCTCAAAGCCTAGGTCTGCTATTTACCAGCCATGTGATCTTGGACAAGTAACTTCACTTTTCTATCTGTTTCCTTGCCTGTAAAATGGTGGTAATCAAAATTATCGAAATTATCAAGCTGGGCCGAGCACAATAGCTCCCGCTTGTAATTCCAGCACTTTGGGAGGACAGGAGGATCACTTGAGCTCAGGAGATTGAGACCAGCCTGGGTAACGTGGCAAACCCCCATCTCTACTAAAACTACAAAAGCCAGCTGGCTGTGATGATGTGTGCCTGTGGTCCCAGACACTCAGGACGCAGAGTAGGAGAATCACTTGAGCCTGGGAGGCAGTGAGTGAGATCACACTACACTCCAGCCTGGGCAAGACTGAGACCATGTCTCAAAAATCAATCACAGGGTGAGGTAAAGACTGACTGCCTTATTCTGTGTTAAGCGTTTAGGTCTGGGCCTGACATACTACAAGGCACAGTGCCTGTCCCTGTTACCATTACTTGCGTGTGTGTGTGGGGTGGGGGGGGGTCACCAGGCATCACTGTGACTGTTATCACTGTTGTTTCTACTCGTGCTGCTGTTCAGGGCCTAAGAAGGCAGTTATTAAGGACAATGTGACATCAAAGTCTGGAGACAAGGGTCCCAGATGTTCTACCACGCCACATGGGACCTTGAAGCCACCATCCC
Source organism: Callithrix jacchus (assembly GCF_049354715.1). Lineage (NCBI taxonomy): Eukaryota > Metazoa > Chordata > Mammalia > Primates > Cebidae > Callithrix > Callithrix jacchus. The sequence continues at coordinate 13,718,833 of NC_133523.1, forward strand.
TCCCCAGGCTCCCTTTTTCTCCATCTATAAAAAGAAGACTGGGGTTAATGACTGCAGGTTTCCCAGACTTGGTTCAGTTCCCAACTGCATCATTTGTGTAGTATGCAGGCACTGATTCTCTTGTTTGAATACACTTAATCAACTCACTTATGCCTCATTTCTCAGCTTACTTCAGAGGATAATTTATTACAATCGCAAATGGAAAAGTACTATTTTCCATAACAGGAGTCTCCCATACAACTACATAACAGACAGGCCGGGCACGGTGGCTCACACCTGTAATCCCAGCACTTAGGGAGGCTGAGGTGGGTGGATCACCTGAGGTAAGGAGTTCAAGACCAGCCTGGCCAACCTGGTAAACCCCATCTCTACTAAAAATACAAAACTTAGCCAGGCATGATAGCTGGCGCCTGTAATCCCAGCTAATCAGGAGGTTGAGGCAGGAGAATTACCTGAACCTGGGAAGTGGAGGTTACAATGAGCTGAGATCGTGCCACGGCACTCCAGCCTGGATGACAGTGACACACCATCTTTTTTTTTTGTTTGTTTGTTTTGACATGAAGTCTTGCTGTGTCGCCCACGCTAGATTTCCGTGGCATGATCTCGGCTCACTGCAACTTCTGCCTCCGGGGTCAAGCGATTCTCCTGCCTCAGCCACCCGAGTAGCTGGGATTAGAGTTCCCACCACCACACCAGGCTAATTTTTGTAGTTTTAGTAGAGAAGGGGCTTCACCATCTTAGCCAGGCTTGTCTTGAACTCCTGACCTCATAATCCACACACCTCGACCTCCCAAAGTGTTGGGATTACATGGTGTGAGCCACTGAGCCCAGCCAAGACTCCATCTTAAAAAAAAAAAAAAAAACACCAAATACATAACAAGTAACAGAAGGTTATTTTTGACAGAAGACAGAGGCTGTCCTGTTGAGGGCTCCAAGTGTGAAGGCTGCTATTTATCCATCTGTCAAAGGGAGATCATCTCAATTGCTAAGATGTTAAAGACCTGCTAGCACCAAACTCAGACCTTCTCTGTGATACCATCAAAAGGTATGAAAGAATTGGAGGGAAACAACTTCAGAAGGTAAAGTGAACACCTTCTGAATGCTCTGCCAGCATCCCACAGTCTTGTATGCGGATACCCCAGATCTTGGGGAAAGCTGGTCAACTATTCTCACCCTAAAACCAGGCTCTAAGTAAGTGCTGCCAAAAGACTGGACGAGCGTAAGATGCACTTGTACCTGATGGGTATCCAGCTCTCTCCTGCTGAGAGGCGGAGGGTGCACAGGACAGGGCTCAGAGACGTCTTTGGGATAAAGTGACAGCACAGACCCAGAGGTCAGGCCAGGGCCGTCGCCTGCCTCCCTCTCAGGTTCTGAATACTCCTCGAGTCTCTCCATGGCCACAATGTCGGTTTCCATCTCAGATGACATCCGAACCAGCCAGTTCAAGTACACGGTGACCTGCAAGGGGAAGAATCACGTGGCATTTCTAGAGTGAGCAGGCGTACTTTATTTTCCCATGTTTCTTTTTCTTTTAAATAAGATAACAGGAAACAAATTATTTTCAATAAAAATGAATCATGGGAGGCCAAGGCAGGTGGATCGCCTGAGGTCAGGAGTTTGAGACCAGCCTGGCCAACATGGCAGAACACATCTCTACTTAAAATACAAAAATTAGCTGGGCGTCGTGATGCACACATGTCAACTATTTGGGAGGCTGAGGCAAGAGAATAGCTTGAACCTAGGAGGTAGACCTTGCAGTGAGCTGAGATTTTGCCACTGCACTCCAGCCTGGGTAACGGATTGACACTCTGTCTCCCTCCCCCGCAAAAAACAGTGATGAATTATGAAACATTCAGGTAAGAATGGTATAGAAATGAGCAACCCAGGCGTAGCCATCACCCAGGCCTGCCACACTGCCATCTCCAAGGCATATACCACGTTTCCACAATAACCTATGGGCCACATAAGTCATCAGAAAGGAGACTGGAAAATATTGTGAACCAGGTGACAATATAAAAACACAGTGTATTACCATTTGTGAGATGCAGCTCAAGCAGTGCTTAGAGGGAAATTCATAGTTTTAAAAGCATTCCCCTTGTACCTGTAAGTATCTTCTTGGGCCCATCAAGGAATGTCTTTGATGGGGAAAATCCTGGCAACATGTCAAATTCCTCTCCATTCTAGTTGGTCACCAGGCATCGTATCCACTCCTCAAACTCCAGGCCTCTCCCTTTCCTCTCCCCCATTCCTGGAGTTGGAATCAAAAGCAAAGCACAACTGGCTCCCCCATTAACACATGTTAACGATCCAGCCACGAGCATCCCCTCTTACCTGCAATGAGTAAGACACTGGGAGGCCCGCCAAGCCAGCACCAAGGCTGTGCCTGGAGATCACTGCAAACGGCAGCAAACAGGACAGTGCAGTTACCCACACACTCCAGACGCACAGCCAGCCACCTGGACAAGACACACGGGCAGACAGACAGGCATGGGGTCAGCGTTTCAGAGACTTGGCTTCCAGCGCTTGGAGACAAAAGGGAACACTTTGCTAACTCAAGTAACTCCACAATAGTTGCAGAGAGAGGCCTTCTTGGCACTGCTTTTTCAAAACAGGCACAATGGCACAGGGTAGGGAGGGCAGAAAGGGAATAATGCCAGTAAATCCTATTAATCTGGCAAACCCATGGATTAAACCAGAGCTCTCCAGAGGCAATCTTCCCTGGAATCTGAAGCTGGCCTTTTTGAGAACCAAGTTTTCCTCATTGAAGCCTTTAAAATATACACATATAGGCCGGGTGCAGTGGCTCAGAGTTGTAATGCCAGCACTTTGGGAGGCTGAGGCAGGTGCATCACCTGAGGTCAGGAGTTCAAGATCAGCCTGGCCAACATGGCAAAAACTACTAAAAATACGAAACTTAGCTGGGCATGGTGGCGCATGCCTGTAATCTCAGCTCCTTGGGAGGCTGAAGTGGGAGAATTGCTTGAATCTGGGAAGGTGAAGTTGCAGTGAGCCCAGACCGTGGCACTGCACTCCAGCCTGGGCGACAGAGCGAGACCCTGCCTCAAAACTAAACAAAAAGCAAAACAAATATATATATATATACACATACATACATATATACATACATACATAATGTGCAATAACACACACACACACAAAAAGACATCCTGGAAATTCCTAAATACTAAGGAGACAAAAACATCAAGTATAAGAGGCACCAGTGATTTAAAATAACCATCAATGTTTCTTAACTTTTGGCTAAGAACAAGCATAAAGTAACCGTCTCATTACCAGAGAGATCTGAGAGGGGAAGGGAAACAATGCTATGATTGATCATCACTGTAACGTTCCAAAGCCAGACTCTCCTCCTTTTCAAAATGTTAAAATATACTATTTCACCCTTAAAATAGACACAGAAATCTTTTTAGTCATTTTGTTTTTTGAGATGGGGTCTTGCTCTGTCATCCAGGCTGGAGTGTGGATGTCATGATCACAGCTCACTGCAGCCTCAACCTTCCAGATTCAAGTGATCCTCCTGCCTCAGCCTCTTGAGTAGCTGGGACTACAGGCCCATGCCACCATGCCTGGCTAATTTTTTTTTCTTTTAATTTCTTTTTTTGTTTTACACAGATTCTCCCTACAGTGCCCAGGCTGGTCTCGAACTCCTGGGCTCAAGTGACCCTCTTGCCTTGGCCTCCCCATAGTGCTAGGATTAAAGGCGTGAGCCATCGCACCCAGCCATCTTATTTGTTTAAAGCTAGGCCTTGTATAACACAAGAACTATTATTTTAATGTTCTAAAATATAAACCATTCTAGGAAGATGGGGTGTTGGTCTTTTATCAATTGCAGCCCTCATGAACCATTTGACTGATGGACTACTCTGGCAGACACAGCCAGATTGTCACAAACTCCTCCCTAAAAATTCTGCAAGGGAAGTCAAGGTCTCTCGTTATTCAGGGTTGGCACGCCCACCTGACACTATGGGGTTAGAGCGTGTAAGACAGGCTAGTGGTTATAGATCACCTCTGTGTGCTGGTACGTTTTCAGAAAAGCTTATCAGGAAGCAAATGGGTGAGAGGGGTGCTGTTTTAGGGATAAGCCAGACACGTCTCTAAATTCAGCAAATAATCAGCAAACGTCTGCCTCTTTTGGATTGATGCTATTATCTGTGTCCACAAGATGTCAATCTCCTACCCCATCTCCTTTTTTTTTTCTTCCAGAGACACGGTCTCACTCTGTCACCCAGGCTGGAGTGCAGTGGTGCAATCATAGCTCACTGCAGCTTCAAATTCCTGGGCTCAACTCATCCTAGGACTCAAATGAAGCTAGGACTATAGGCACACAGCACCATCCCAGGCTACTTTTTTTTTTTTAAGGGGGAAATGGGGTCTTGCTATGTTGTTGCTCAGGCTGACCTTGAATACCTGGCCTCAAGGAATCCTCCTGCCGCAGCCCCCTAAAGTACTGGGATTACAGGCATGAGCCAGGACATGTGGCCCACAAGATGCCAATCTCATGATTCAGCTTAGTGACATTAGTAAATTGCTTCTGACACCCTTCACCCAGGGGTGCATGACCACCCCCAGATGGAAACAGCGTTGTGAAGATACTCAATAGCAGAGTCTGCCACTGACAATCTTCAAGCCTCTCCATCCTTTCTGCGAAGGCCCAGTTTGCCTTTACACCCACCACAGGTATGAAGAAGAGATCAAGGCAAAGGGACAAAGTGCTCGTGCGCCTCCTCTGACCCCTCCCGCAGGCCCACCATTCCCACCTGTTGGCCACAATGCTGGGGTAACAGGCCTTCTGGTTCTCATCCACCTTCAGGTCACTCAGTGGATAAAGTGCTCCTGCTCCTCACAGGTCCAAATGATGCTGACCCCCAGCAAGGTCTCATTGAAATGGGAATAGACAGGGGAGCGGCTGACCGACTCGAGGTGCTTCAGCTGCCAGGAGGTGGCCACGTAGAACCTCTGGAGTTGAGAATGGACATGGAAAGCTGAGGCAGGCTCTCTCATTCCTCATCCTCCCAGGGCTGTGCTGGAGAAAGTCTAGACAGAACCGATACCTCCAGGAGGCACAATGTTAGAGCCGGGCCGCTCCCACAGGGGAGCCCACTCACCTAGTGAGCCACAGGCACAGCACCGCCAACCACGAGGACAAAGACAATAAGAGGTCGTGCCTATGCAAAGCCCAGTGCCCCAGGCATTGTTCTAAGCATTTTTACACACATCAGTTCATTCAGTTCTCACAAAAAACCTACCAGGTGCTCATTCCTACATATGATGGGTAAACTGAGGCTCAAAGAAGCTAGTTAATCTCCTCCCCAAGGTCACATGGCTAACAAGGGGCAGAGCTGCAGTTCGAACCCAGGCCATGTGGGCTGCAAAGTGCTAACCTCTACCCTGCACAGCCTCTCTGAAGTCTTTGACCTCTAGTGTTTTCTGGATCCAGCACAGTGGTTTTAGGCACAGCCTTTGAGGTCAATCAGACCTCAGTTCAAATCCTGACTCAACTAGTAATTCGCAACATAAACATGGGTAATATGTTATTTCTCTAAGCCTCAGGTTCCTTATCTGTAAAATAGGAACAACAGTGCTTGCTCGGTGAGGCGTGGTGGCTCACACTCGTAATACCCACACTTCGGGAGGGTGAGGCGGGAGATCACTCGAGGCCGGGAGTTTCAGACCAGCCCAGGCACATGAGAAAACACCATCTCTACAAGAACAGAAAATTATTTTAAAAAAACAAAAAACAAGACTTGCTTCACAGGGTAATTGTGAGGCTGACAGGTAGCAATCACACAGTCATCCGTCTGATGTAAATTTGCACGTACACATTATTTCACAAATCACACAGTCATACACAATGTCACTAAGCATAGTGCCTGGTAATAACAGAAACAGCTGTTTCTGTAGATAAGAAATGAATATTAGCAATTTCATACAGTTTGACCTAACGAAAAGCACTCAGTTCGACGGTGACTACTGTGAGCATTAAGTGACAGAATTCTGCCTATTGATCACATCCCCTCAGGGGGAACTGTTTATTCCATGGCCAGTTCCAGCACTCTCAGCCCAGCTGAGACGCCCATGAGGACAAGGCAAACCTTGTCACCTGCCTCTCCTTCGATGGCCTCCCAGTGCTCTTAGAGGTGCCAACCATGCTTCCCCCCACTCACCTCATCCTGTAACTCCCCCTGCTTTCCTGCATGCAGGCCACCTGCCTCCACCACTATCCCTGTCCCATACGGGCCATTCCTCATCACCCAGCAGATGACAGCACAAATGTCACTTCCTCACGAAGCCCTTCCCATCCTGCAATGTGGGCACCATCTCCAGGCTTCAGTGTCCCAGCCCCTAGGCTACAATGACACATTTCACAAGCAGCTCCATGCAACCTCGTGGGCAGACACCTCATCTGCTCTGCCTGCCCCAACCTGGGCATTCAGCCAGTGCCAGGCACCGAGAGCCGCCCATAGGTCTTGTTAGATTCATAACAAAAGCCAACCACCTTATGGAAGCTTTGAGGAGCTGTGGAACATATGCTGGGACGGCCGTCTGAGGACACTTGCGCTCTCCTGGTCTAGGTTTCGTCATCTATGCACAAGGAACTGGTGAGCCCGGGGTTCCTGATTCCAAAAAGTGCCTACAAGTGCTTATCAACAGCAGAGCTCGGAAAACTAATGACAGGTTGCTAGAAACTCGGCCTCCCTGTGTCCTGCCCTGGGCCAGATATACTGGGCCACCTTGGGGCAGAGTCCAACAGAGAGCATCGACAGCAGCAGGTGGCTTTTACAAGGCCTCTGTGGTTGGCAGCTTCTTTCTGGGTGGCAGCATGGGCATTAGTTGGAACCCACAGATGGAAAGCCTTCTGGGGCCCAGAAATGCTGTAAGTGAACCCACCTACTGCACAACCACAGATCAGCTCAGAAGAGCTGTTCCGTCAATTCCCAGAATGTGGATCAGGTATCATTTCTTGTCCTGTTCCCACCACCTCCCATGAAATCCCAAGCCCTCCGCATGCCTGAAGGCCCAGGTGATCTGCCCCATCTTACCCTGGACCGCCCCCCTTACTCTCTCACCAGCTTTCTTTTTGAACAGTCCAGATGCCAATTGCTCTGATGTGTGTAAGTGTGTTCCCTGTTCAATTTCCTCCCCTTACTACTGCCTCTGAACCTTATTTACTGGAAAAATCTAATCTGAGAAAATATTTGTTCAGGAATGATCTGTTTTATTTTGAGACAGAATCTTGCTCTGTCACTCAGGCTGGAGTGCAGTGGCACAATCGTGGCTCACTGCAACCTCTGCCTCCCAGATTCAAGCAATTCTCCTGCCTCAGCTTCTCTAGTAGCTGGGATTGCAGGCACCCGCCACCACACCCAGCTAATTTTTGTATTTTTAGTAGACACGGGGTTTCACCATGTTGGCCAGGCTGGTCTCAAACCTCCTGACCTCATATGATCCACCTGCCCCGCCAATCTGATATTTTGAGACAGAATCTTTTTCTGTCACCCAGGCTGAAGAGCAGTGGCATAATAGCTCACTGCAACCTCCACCTCCCAGGCTCAAATGACCCTTTCACCTCAGCCTCCCAAGTAGATGGAACTACAGGTGTACACCACCACACCCAGCTAATGTTTGTATTTTCTGTAGAGACCAGGTTTTCCCATGTTGCCCAGGGTGGTCTCCACCTTTTGGGCCCAAGCGATCCTCCTGCCTCAGCCTCCCAAAGTGCTGGAATTACAAATGGGAGCCACTGCGCCCGGCCGAACTTCATAGAAACAGAATCTCAGTACATATTCTTTTGTGTCTGGCTTTTTCATCACTATAATATCTGTGAGATAAACCCAAATTGTCGTGTATTAGCATTTCATTCCTTTTTACTACTCAGTCATAAATTGTATAATTATTTCACGATTTATTTCTCCACAGTCCTGTTATGGACATTTGAGTTGTTTCCAGTCTGGGGCAATTATGAATCAAGATGCTGAGAACATTCTAAGCATTGCCTTTTCTCTTTCTCTTTTATTCATATACTTAGGAATGAGACTGCCTGGTGAGAGGATAAATGTACATTTAGCCAAAAGCCATTAAAAAATTATCCTACAATCCCAACCCTTAAAAACATGATGTTTTCATGCATCTGCGTCCCTTCCAGTCCTGCCCACACACATGGTGCATTTCCTCTCAGTGATAATGACGGTGCACACACAACTTGGCCCTTTGCTGAAAGCATTTCCTTTGTTGTTGAAAAATAAAATCTTTGGTGTGGCCACAACAGCTTCTTCTAATGCTCCCTGCTCAAAGCCACATGGCTCCATGGCATTCCCCGGGTCCTGCTATCGGCAGATATTTAAGTTGCCTTCAACACTGCATTTGGCCTGTTTTGTTCTTTTTGAGTCTTTCAGGAAATTTTCCAGCTGGTGTATGAACACAGAATTACATTTTTGGTAAATGTAAAAAAAAAAAAAAAAAAAAAAAGCTGGGGCCGATTTCAAGGGGATATAATGAGACTCTGGGAACGGGACCTGCTCTCTCTGATTCTATCACTGTTTGTTCTCAGTCACTGGGCCACAGTGTGGTGGGCCACAGGGGCTGGATGACGGAACAAGGCCTCCTGGACGCCACCTGAACGGTTGTGCACATGGTCTGAGATATGGCGAACCTCGTGGTTTCTTACTCTTGTGATGCATTGCAGCTGGAATGCTCTCATCTAAACAACCCATCCCTACTGCAAATGTGCTGCAGTGAATCCTTTAGGGGTAAGTAACAGCACAGTTTTGGAATTGGACAGACCAGAGGTTGCACTCTCAGCTCTCCCACTTCACAAGACACTCCACCTGTCAACTGAAAACATCTATCCTGCAGTACCCTAAGAAACCACATGTTCAGAGAACATATAACAGACTCTGCAGAAGGGATGTAGCAGAGACTGATTACCTACACAATTTCCCTTTCCTTTCCAACAGAAACTTCTTTATTTTTCAGATAGGGTCTTGCTCTATCGGCTCACTGCAACCTCCACCTCCCGGGTTTAAGCCATTCTCCTGCCTCAGCCTCCTGAGTAGCTGGGACTACAGGCACGCAATGCCATGCCGGGCTAATTTTTTTGTATTTTTTTGTAGAGATGGGGTTTGACCATCTTGGTCAGGGTGGTCTCGATATCCTGACCCCATGATCAGCCCGCCTCAGCCTCCCAAAGTGCTAGGATTACAGACATGAGCCACCACACCCAGCAAATGTTTGCATTTTTTGCAGAGATAGGGTTTTGCCGTGCTGCCCAGGCTGCTCTCAAACCCCTGGACTAAGCAATCCACCTGCCTTGGCCTCCCAAAGTGCTAGGATTATAGGCATGAGCTACTGCACCCAGCCTTTATTTAATTTTCATAGTTGAAATAGCTACCTGTGTCTTGTGACTACCACACCAGACAGCAGAGCTCTAGAACAGACACTGTTGCTGTGTGAGTTCAGGTAATATCACACCCTCTCTGTTCTCTACCTTCCCTCAGTTAGTTTGTATGCCACAGTCCCTTGCCCTAATGGCAAGGAAAGGGGAGGTTAGGGATTGAGAGACTCAAGGAATCCATGTCTGCTCTGCTACAGGTGGGTTTTCCCAAAGCCATCTCCTGGAGATCCTGAGACATCGGTGCTTCTCTCAAACTACCCACAGGAGGGCAGTGTGCGTTCCAGAGCAGCAACTTCCTAGGAACAGAGAGGCTTGCATCTCGGCCTCTTTAATCAGGAAGACACCCATGAAGCAGGGACTCCAGTGACAGACTCTGGAGCCAATGTGCCAAAACCCACCTCCACCACTTACCAGCTCTGGGACCTCCTACAGGTCACTGAATCTGTTTTCTCATCTATACAATGGACAATGATGCTGACCTCGGAGCACTGTGGAATGTAAAATTCCCACCTGGCAATGTGCCTGGCATAAAGGAGGTACTCAAATGTGTCAAGCCTATCCATTTACTGCGTATGTATCATATGGAACATACATGTGTATTTACAAACATGGCTCACACACTGCATAGCACAGTGGTTAACAGCGTGAGCTCCTGAGCCAGACTGCCTTGTTCAATGCCAACGCCGCCAGGTATTAGCTGTGTGACTCGGGGCAACTCCCTCAACCTCTCTGGGCCTCAATTTGTCTCTCCACAATCAGAGAAATATTAACTCCTACCTCACAGGACTGCCGCATGGATAAAATAAGTTAAAGCAGTTGGACATGTTTAGAGCAGAGCCAAGTACCAAGTAAATGCTCCACCAACACCAGCTGTTATGATCGACCCCGCTGCATTTGAGGACTCCCACAGGACCACACAGAATGGTATAGAGCAGGGATTCTTTTCTGTTTTCTGTTTTTGTTTTTTTGAGACAGGGTCTTGCTCTGTCACCCAGATTTGAGTGCAGTGGTGCAATCATAGGTCAAACTATGGGCTCAAGCAATTCTCTGACCTCAGCCGCCCAAGTAGCTGAGACCACAGGCACATACCACCGCATGCACCTGAAGTCTATTTTATTTATCTATTTTTTTACTGGTCTACTTTTTCTAGAGACAGGGTCTCACTATGTTGTCCAGGCTGGTTTGAACATCCAGCCTCAAGTGATCCTCTGGCCTCAGCCTCCCAAAGTGTGGGATTACAGGGGTGAGCCACCACACCTGGCCAACAGCAGGGTTTCTCAATCCTGTGACAACCAAAAGCATCTCCAGATATTGTCAAACATTCCCTGGGGGACAACACTGCCCATAATTGGGAATTACTAGTCTGAACCAATTTTCACCCTCGCCCAGCAGACAAAAGTCCACAAATGAGACCTCACAGAAGCTCTGCCATCCTGACAGAGCAAACATGGTCAGAGGGTTCTCCCAACTCTCAGTATTTCCAGTGGTCTCTGTTCCCAACTGTCCTCATCTGTAAAATGGGCACACTGAGCACTCCTCCCATCTACCACCAAGGGCCACATGAACAAAGCACTCAAACATTCACTCTACAAATCTGAGTGTCTACTAGCTGACAGCTAGTGTTCCTCTTGGTTTGGGGGTCCCACAAAACTCTGAGGACTCTAAGGATCCAGTTGTATAATTAGACAAAGCCACCACAGGGTTCCACATTGGGCAGGGTGGGTGACAAAGGCACCCACTTGCAAAATGCCCAGGGATCCACAGATGCTCAGCCAGACTTTCATGTGCTCCTGGGTCCCGTGATGATGGGGTCATCAGTCCAGAAGCTGAGTCAATAGTTGGCAGCCAGCACAGCCACATGGTTACATATGAAAAGGAAGATGCTGAGAAAGGAGATGAAGAGGCCAATGGCCTTTATGTAGTCCCAGTACACAGAAAGCTTGACCTGGAGACCATGGGAAATAAGGCAGCTTAGCATATGCACACTCCCAGCCCAGCTGCACAAGGGCAGGGCTTCACCGGCACTGCACCGCCCAGCTGCCTGCCTTTGCTCCCACCTAGAACACCCTCACCTTTAGCTATTCCACAAAGTCAGCAGTAACAAAGCCAAGGGCCAGCACGGTGGCTCACACATGTAATTTTTTGGCACTCTGGGAGGCCGCGGCAGGTGGATCAACTGATGTCAGGAGTTCGAGACTAGCATGGCCAATATGGCAAAACCCCGTCTCTACTAAAAATAGAAAAAATTAGCCAGGTTTGGTGGCGAGCGCCTGTAATCCCAGCTAACTGGGAGGCTGAGGTCCAAGAATCGCTTGAACCCAGGAGGCAGATGATGCAGCAGTGAGCCAAGACTGCCCCACTGCACTCCAGCCTGGGAGACAGAGTGAGACTCCATCTCCAAAACAAGAACAACAAAAGCCAAACTCGAGGTCTCTTCCCTGATGCACGGAGCTTCTGTCCATGTGGTGAGATGGGCTCCCATCAAATCATCCCAGATAAATGCCTCATCACAGAGAAGGGCTGTAAACAGCATACGATTCCACGTGAGTCAAAAATTGGGCATCCCGACCTAACACAGCGTAAAGAGGTATTGGGGGAGGTTTTCGTTGAGAAAGTGACATTAAAGAGTTAAACCAAATCTGGGTGTGATGGCTCACACCTGTAATGCCAACACTTTGGGAGGTCGAGTCAGGTGGATCACCTGAGGACAGGAGTTTGATACCAGCCTGACCAATATGGTGAAGCTCCATCTCTACTAAAGTATAAAAATTAGCTGGGTGTGGTGGCAAGTGTACTTGGGACACTGAGGCAGGAAAATCGCTTGAACCCGGAAGGCGGAGGTTGCAGTGAACTCAGATAGTGCCATCGCACTCCAGCCTGGGTGATAAAGTAAGACTCTGTCTAAATAAATAAATAAGTAAAGAGTATTGGTTGGGTGTGGTGGCTCACGCCTATAATCCCAGTACTTTGGGAGGCAGAGCCAGGTGGATCACCTGAAATCAGGAGTCCAAGACCAGCCTGGCCAACATGGTGAAACCTCTTCTCTACAAACATACAAAAATTAGTCGGGTGTGGGGGCACATGCCTGTAGCCCCAGCTACTCAGGAGGAGGCTAAGGCACAAGAGTCACTTGAACCCAGGAAGTGAAAGTTGTAGTGAGCCAAAATTGCACAACTGCTCTCCAGCCTGGGCGACAGTGGGAGACTCTGCCTCCAGGAAAAAAAAAAAAAAAAGAGTTAAACCAGCTGAAAATAGAAAAAGGCTGGCAGAACCAGCACGTGCAGGGGCCTGGAAGCAGGAGGGAACACAGCGTATCCGGGGCACTGAGTGAAGGCACAGGCGGCTGGAGCTAGGAGATCATGGGGCAGCGAGGAGTGAGGCTGAAGAAACCGATCTCAGCCAGACCACACATGACATGGGAGACTCGGGCCATGATTCCAACTTTTATGCCAAGACTAGCAAAAAAGAGAAGACACCATTGAGCTTCAAGCAATGTGTGACATATTGCCCAGCAACCAAGGTCAAGTGTCACCTCCATGCCGCAACTGGACCAGCCTCCCCAGCTCCTTTCACTCTGAGCACAGAATACCAACTCACCCATCTCCCCAGTGCTCAGCTTCCTCCAGGAGGCAAAGGTTGGAGTTTCTCTCCTTGGTGTATTCCCTGGGGAGCCCAGCATGGCACTAAACAAATCAGTCTAGTCACCTGACATGCAAGATGGCAATCTGCTTTAGGCCAACCCCTGCCTAAACCACCTGGCTTGCTTTCAAGAAACTCCAGGTGTCTTTACCCGTGTCTGTGCTCATTGTCATTTCAAGCTTTTCATGCTGAATTTTGAGTCGTAAAAATCAACTGGACTGGGTGCAGTGGCTCACCCCTATAATTCCAGCACTTTGGGAGGCCAAGGCAGGAGAATCGCTTGAGCCCAGGAGTTTGAGACCAGCATGGAAAACACAATTAAGATCCTATCTCTACAAAAAATTTTAAAATTAGCAAGGCATGGTGGTCCACACCTACAGTCCCAGCTACTCAGGAGGCTGAGCTAGGAGGATCCCTTGAATCCAGAAGCTTGAAAATGCAGTGAGCTATGGTCACACCACTGCACTCCGGCCTGAGCAACACAGCAAGGCCCTGCCCCCTACCAAAACAAACAAACAAAAATCATCTGACCCTACAGTCTAGCTGAAAGGTAACAGGTATGATGCGTAACTGATTGTTCCCTTTTGAGTTTTTAAGTCTCCATTCTGAGAAATGAAATACGTGGGAGAAGACAGGTCATAATTAAGAAAGTGTTTATTTCACCAGGCGGCTTCATCATGCAGCCAAGCTGCCTGCTGCCCCTGAAATTAGCCTGCAGGGTTTGGGAACTCCTTTCTCATGAGCAGTGGAGTGTGGTGGGCTCAGCGGTCAGAAGTGACAAGTGTGTGGCCTGGCATGGTGGCTCATGCCTGAAATCCCAGTACTTTGGGAGGCCAAGGCAGGCAGATTACTTGAGCCCAGGAGTTCAAGAACAGCCTGGGCAAGAGTGAAACCCCATCTCTACAAAAAATAAAAAAAAGATTAGTCAAGCACACCTGTACTTCCAGCTACTCAGAAAGCTGAGGTGGGACAATCACTTGAATCTGGGAGGTGGAGGCTGTAGTGAGCCATGACTGTGCCACTATACTCCATCCTGAATGACAGAGTCAGATCCTGTCTCAGGAAAAAAAAGGAAAGAAGAAAGAAAGAAAGAGAGAGAGAGAGAGAGAGAGAGAGAGAGAGAGAGAGAGAAAGAAAGAAAGAAAGAAAGAAAGAAAGAAAGAAAGAAAGAAAGAAAGAAAGAGGAAGGAAGGAAGGAAGGAAGAAGGAAGAAAGAAAGAAAAGAAAGAGAAAGAAAGAAAGAAAGAGAAAGAAAGAAAGAAAGAAAGAGAGAGAGAAAGAGAGAAAAGGAAGAAAAAAATGGTGAGCATGTCGTGCTGGCTCCACTCTTGGTCCAACTTTGATAAGTTATAAACATTCTGGCTTTGCTGTTCCTTGAATGTAAAATTGAAGTTAAATGAGGATTAAATGGGCCTGGCATCTCTGCCCCTTCCTTCCCATGTCCTGTGATTTGAGGTAATTTCTCTGGCTTCCTGGAGGTTCAGTAAGGGTAAGATGAGAGAGGACACCACAGTCACCTCTGCCCCTGGCCACAGTCCTGACTGTGATGACAAGTTAAGGAAGAAACCAGGAACAGACAGTCCTGGGAAGCTCTGGACACATCCGGGCAGGTCTAAGAGAAAGCATCCCAGCCTTACTCCCCTGCTACCACTTCTCATGGGGTTTTTTGTTTATCTCTATGCTTATTCTTTTACCTACATTAAAAATTCCATTCCCTGTTTTTTTGTTGTTTTTTTTTTGAGACGGAGTTTTGCTCTTGCTAACCAGCTGGAGTGCAATGGCGCAATCTTGGCTCACCGCCACCTCTGCCTCCTGGGTTCAGGCAATTCTCCTGCCTCAGCCTCCTTCCATTCCCTATTTTTTTAAAAATATAATCACATTTATTTTTAAAAATAAACTTTGAATCACTACCATAAATGGAGAATTATTAACACTTGCCCAAAATAGATGATCTTTTAAAAAAAATAAATAAATGAAACAGGAGCCTGAAACACGCTTTCCTTGTTACAAAGAGAGGCCAGTGGCTGTTAGATACCAAAAACAGGCTAGGACCCAACTGAGACTTTCTCAGGGACATAATCATAGGACTAAATGAGAAATGAAAAACAGGCCAGGTGCAATGGCTCACACCTGTAATTCCAGCATTTTGGGAGGCCGAGGAGGGAAGATGAGCCCAGGAGTTCAAGACCAGCCTGGCCAACACAGTGAAACCCTGTCTCTACTAAACATACAAAACTTATGCAGGCATGGTGGCAGCACCTGTAGTCCCAGCTACCAGGGAGGTTGAGACAGAAGAATTGCTTGAATCTAGGACACAGAAATTGCAGTGAGCCATGACTGTGTCACTGCACTCCAGCCTGAGACACTGAGAGCCTGCCTCAAAAGAAAAAAATAAAGGACTTTGTAGGCCAAGCACGGTGGCTCACGCCTGTAATCCTAGCACTCTGGAAGGCCAAGGTGGGTGGATCATCTGAGGTCAGGAGTTGAAGAGCAGCCTGGCCATCACGGTGAAAACTGCTTTTAAAAAAAATTTTTTAAGTTAAAAAAAAAAAAAAGGACTTTCTGTACATCAGTGGTCATTATCTTTTTGCAGGCCCGAGAACATCACAGACTGCGTTGTCCACAGTTTGTGTTCAGTGGCTGAGTTGGCACCACTGCACACTGAACTCAGCCTGCGCAACAGAGGGAGGCTCCATCTCTTAAAAAAAAAAAAAAAAAAAATGAAAGAAAGAAATTATGGAGGCCATGCAAAACACAGATGTGGCTCTTTGCCATGGAACTTTCTAGGCCTTCCTCTACCTACGTATCTCCTGAACAAGATTACAAGCTACCTGAGGTCAAGAGCCCCATGTGATTCACTATACCCCCAAAACTGTGTCCCCTGAAAACACTTCCTGAAGGCCAAATTAACCTCCAGCACCTCCCCTCTTTGATGTAGGGCCTGGGGGTGGGTAAACTTTCCTTGCCCATGAGAGCTGTGCAAAAGTGTTTGGTTAAGGTCAAGGAGGTGGAAGTGGCCCTCAAATGCGAAAGCAAGTGTGGTTTTCAGGAAGCAGCAAAGGGAAGAATCAGAACCAACTCTGGATGAAATCTAGAATTCAGGTGGGGAACCGGGGCTCCCTGCTTCATGACCTAGGGCTCATAAACCCTCGCTAGCACCTCAGATGAAAATCTTACATCCTTCTGCGTTCGTGCACTGTCTGAAATCTCCCACTAGAATGCAGGCTGTGTAGGATTAGATAACAATGGCAAAAGTGACATGTACCAAGGCACAGTGCTAGGCCACATCGTCTTTGCCCTCTTCTGACCCCTAGAGCAACTGCAGGTCCACAATCCTTTCTTAAATCCCCAAGGTACAGTATGTGTAGGCTCTTAATTTGTCAATGTTTGTTATTGTTCTTTGCTGTTTTTTTCTTTTTGTTTTTTGAGATGGAGTCTCACTCTGTTGTCCAGGCTGGAGTGCCATGGTGCAAACTTGGCTCATTGCAACCTCTGCCTCCTGGGTTCAAATGATTCTTATGCCTCAGCCTTCCGAGTAGCTAGAATTTATATGCGCCTGCCACCATGCCTGACTAATTTTTCTATCTTTAGTAAAGACAGGGTTTCACCATGTTGACCAGACTGGTCTTTTTTTTTTTTTTTTTTTTTGAGACGGAGTTTCGTCTTTGTTACCCAGGCTGGAGTGCAATGGCGCAATCTCGGCTCACCGCAACCTCCGCCTCCTGGGTTCAGGCAATTCTCCCGCCTCAGCCTCCTGAGTAGCTGGGATTACAGGCACACGCCACCATGCCCAGCTAATTTTTTGTAATTTTTAGTAGAGACGGGGTTTCACCATGTTGACCAGGATGGTCTCGATCTGTTGACCTCGTGATCCACCCGCCTTGGCCTCCCAAAATGCTGGGATTACAGGTGTGAGCCACCATGCCCAACCAACTTAGCCAGTTTTTAAAAGCTAGCATGGTTAATATACTGCATATGCTATGAATCCCCAGGGATCTAAGGAAGCCCTCTATAATCAAACACAAGGATA
This sequence comes from Callithrix jacchus, assembly GCF_049354715.1. Taxonomy (NCBI): domain Eukaryota; kingdom Metazoa; phylum Chordata; class Mammalia; order Primates; family Cebidae; genus Callithrix; species Callithrix jacchus. Next base: position 13,735,911 of record NC_133523.1, read on the forward strand.
CTTCCTTTTTTTGTAGAGACGGGGTCTTGCTATGTTGCCAATGGTGGTCTCAAACTCCTTGCCTCAAGTGATCCTCCTGCCACGACCTCCCAAAGTGCTGAGATTACAAGCATGAGCCACCATACCTGGCTTTGAGATAGTTTTATATCGAATACTGCTTCACAAAGCTTAAACCTTCCAGGCACCCCCCTCCACCAAGTAACCTAAGCAAAGACCCACATCATGTAGGGAACTCGAGTGTCAGAAGCATGGGCAGATGGTGAAATCGTGAGGTCTGTGTGAGTCACACCACCTCCCCCCACTTACCTCTGTAGCTGCTTCCCTGCACTGTCCATCACCAGCATGCCATTCTCCATTTGCTTTGCTTCCTTCCCTGGACCGATGATGCCCATGACCCCTGGCAGAAAAGAGACAAGGGAGGGGAGGGGAGTTATATGAGCCAGATGCTAAAACCAAGGGCAAGAAAAACTGGCCACTTCAGGGAGGAGATGGCAGAGCACTGCACAGCCAGGATGCTCAGAAAGTAGACCTGCTCTGCAGAGGCCATGAACAGGCTGTCTGATTGAGGGGCAAGGGGTATCCGGAGTTCAGTCCCTTGGGGCAGGAACAGTGCTTTGCAGCTGTGCAGAGAGCTCCATCACTGAGGGCACTGGGCTCGAACCAGCATCCTGTACCAGCAGCAAAGGGTAAAACCCAGCTCAGATAACAGTATCTCTGCTGTGTTAAGCTCACTTCCCAGGAGCAAGATGCAAGGAACTGCAGGAGGGAAAGGGCATAGCCCCCTGGTTCCCAAGCACTGCAAGAAGAGGTGATATTCAAAATAAACAACCAGTTTGACAAGGGTATCAGCCAATGTAACAGAGGCCCAGGGACCCCTGTAGGGCCACAAATTAACCCTTTAGTGCCCAGATCACAGAGAGCTCCCGAGTTCATTGTAAAAGGTACCTGGGGCACTGGCTGTTTCCACAGTAATAAGGAAGTATTTCAACATTTGAACAACTGAGGAACCAAGTTCTGCCAACAACCAGGTGAGCTTCGAAGTGGGCCCTTCCCCAGTTAAGTCTTCAGATGAGACCCCAGCCCTGGCAGAGGCCTTAGCTGCAGACTTAGGAAAGGACCCTGATAAGGACACCAAGGGACAGCTGGGTACCTGCCCCGATCCCAGGAAGAGTCCACCCAGCATCAATAATAATCACCAGAACAACAATGACAATGACACCCAACATTTATCAAGGGTACTCAGGCACTGTGCGGTGCTGAAACAGATCATATCTATTTCCTGGCTCAGTGATGATGATGAATACAGCCCCCACTCTGCACTGGCTGCCTCATTCTTTGGTGCTAGGAGAGAAAGCAGCACAATGTAAGGCAAGAAAGGGCTGACCCCAGAAGAGGTGGAATAGGACCCAGGACAGAAGATACAAAAGGGATAAATATGCAGCCAGCAGCAGTCAGGGTAACCATGGGAACATGCTCAGGTGACACGAATAAAAGAACTCAAAATGCAGGGTTTCCCAGAAACAGCCACAGGGAGACGTAGGCGCACCTGGAAGGGAAGTGGGGGCTGCAGATCATTCCTGAACTCGGGGAGGCACTCTGCACCAGGGATTCTCAGTCTTGGATGCAAGTGAATCACAGGGGGCTTTATAAATGAGCAGGTGGCAGTTGAGCACGGTGGCTCACGCCTGTCATCCCAGCACTTTTGAGGCCAAGGCGGGCAGATCACTTGAGGCCAAGGGTTTGAGTCCAGCCTGGCCAACTTGGCAGACTAAGGTATTTGTGCCAGGATGGAAACCAGTGCTTTCTGCTTCCTGCATTAAAAAAGCTTTATAAAAAATGTGAGCTAAGCTGAATGTCATGCTTGGTGCCATAATTGATCTTCATTATGGTGCTGCCTCCTCATTTTGTCACCAACTGGTCACAACGTGTGGACTGTCAGTGTCCCATGGACCACATGTCAAGTGTGTTTAGACCACAGTTATGGCATGGTCTAAACACACTCTAAAATTTACTTATTTTGGGCTGGGTGCGGTGTTTCATGCCTGTAATCCAAGCACTGTGGAAGTCCGAGGGAGGTGGATGGATCACTTGAGGCCAGGAGCTTGAGACCAGTCTGCCCAACCTGGCAAAACCCTGTCTTTGCTATTTAAAGGAAAAAAATTGCTGGGCAGGGTGGTGCACGCCTATAACCCCAGCTACTCAGGAGGCTGAGACATAAAAATCCTTTGAACCTGGGAGGCAGAAGTTACAGTGAGCCAAAATTGAGCCACTGCACTCTAGCCTGGGAAATAGAGCAAGACCTTGTCTCAAATAAAATAAGAAGTTTTAAAAATATACTTATTTTATTGCCTTTCTATCTCCAGTAGAATGTCAGCTCCAAGTGGACTGCTGTATCCTCAGTACATAAAACAACGCACAGCAGGTGCTGAACAAATATTTGTCATCCACTGTAAAAAGAAAAAACAAATCATACAGAAAGATATAAAATGAAAAGTATATAGCCTTCTCTTCCATCAGTTCCTCTCCTCCAAAGTGACAGTTCTGTGTATGCTTTTAGAAGAAAATGTACAGGCATATAGGTATTTAAAACATATTTTGACAGATTTAAATGAGATCACACTGTATGTAGAGTTCTTTGTGTAGTTAATAATATATCATCTGGGTTCATTCTGATCTGCTTTTGGATTTTGTTTTGAAATGGAGTCACGCTCTGTCCCCCAGGCTGGAGTACAGTAGTGTGATCATAGCTCACTACAGCCTCTTGCTTCATTTGTGTTCATGATGCATGCTTGTCGGGCGTGTGGATATGACCTGCTGGAATTACCTTTCTCCCATTCCTTGCAAAAACAGGTTGTTCCCTGTTTCTTACAGGGAACATTATGGTCCATGTTCTGGTGCCTGTCCTGGGGCACGGTGACAGGTCTATTCCTGCCTCACTGGCTTTGAAAAGTTTAAAGGCAACAGTGGAGGCAGGGCACAGTGGTTTACACCTGTATCCCAGCACTCTGGGAGGCAGAGGCAGGGGCGGATCACCTGAGATCAGGAGTTCGAGACCAGCCTGACCAACAAGATGAAACCACATCTCTTCTAAAAACACAAAATTAGCCACATGTGATGCCTCGTGTCTGTAATCCCGGCTACTGTGGAGGTTCCTGAGGCAAGAGAATCACTAGAACCCAGGAGGCAGAGGTTGCAGTGAGCCGAGATCATGCCATTGCACTCCAGCCTGGGCAAGAAGAGTGAAACTCCAATTCAAAAAAAGCAAAAAAAGACAGTACAACTTACCGTTTTGCAAAGCTGGCCCCACATCAGCAGACCATATAGCGATGGACTATGAAAATTTCCTTTTAAGCACAGTTAAAAACAGTTAATTGTGAAGGATGACTTCAGATCATGCCCTGTGTTTTTTCTGTCTTTTTATTATTAATGTGTCATTCTTCTTGTAATGTTGTTCTCATTACAATTATTCCTTCTTGGTCAGGTTGCCAAATTTTTCAGGCAAGTTTCTGTGAAGCAGCGTTGAACATTTTTTTTTTTTTTTTTTTGAGACGGAGTTTTGCTCTTGTTACCCAGGCTGGAGTGCAATGGCGCGATCTCGGCTCACGGCAACCTCCGCCTCCTGGGTTCAGGCAATTCTCCTGCCTCAGCCTCCCGAGTAGCTGGGATTACAGGCACGTGCCACCATGCCCAGCTAATTTTTTTTGTATTTTTAGTAGAGACGGGGTTTCACCATGTTGATCAGGATTGTCTCGATCTCTTGAACTCGTGATCCACCCACCTCGGCCTCCCAAAGTGCCGGGATTACAGGCATGAGCCACCGCGCCCGGCCAAACATTTTTATAATATAAAACCTGTCTGTTAAACTACCACCTGCTTCATGTTAGCTCAGTTGCAGGTGGAATGTTTAAGGAAGTTCTAGCCTTTCCAGCATTTGCGAAAGTGACTTCATACTGACACTGAATTTTCTTACTCTTACCTAAAATCTCTCAGTCTGGACCTGCAGGACAGATGGTGTTCAAATTTAAGCCTGCATCAGAATCACCTGGATAGCTTATTATATTTGACCGATTAAGATGGAATCTCACTCTGTCTCCCAGGCTGGAGTGCCTTGGCATGATCTTGACTGACTGCATCCTCTGCCTCCCAGGTTCAAGCGATTCTTCCACCTCAGCCTTTGGGTAGCTGGGATTACAGGCATGAGCCACTGTGCTGGCTGATAGCTTGTGATTATAAAACACAGCTTGCTGGGCCCCACCCAGGTTTTCAGTTTAGTAGGTCTGGGTGGGTCCTGAGTATCTGCATTCCTAACACATCCCCAGGTACTGCTGCTGCTGGTTCAGGTCGACACGTAGCGACACACTGGAGTCGATCCTCACTACTCGAAGTGTGCGAAGTGTGGTCCATGGAACAGCAGCCATGGCATCACCTGGTGCTTGTTAACAGTGCGGAATTTTAGGCCTCAGCCCAGATGAACAGAAACAGAATCTGAATTGTAACTAGTTCTCTAGGTGGTATGTATGGACATTAAAGTTCAAGAGACACTGGAAGAAAGTAGAAGTAAAGAAACCTTTTCTGGAAACACTTTGAGCATTGCGGGCCATATGGCCTTTGTCACAAATACCTGTCTCTTCCAGCGGAATGGAAAAGCAGCCTTAGATAATACGGAAATCGATGGGTGTGACTGTTCCTGTAAAAATGTATTTGGAGAAACCAAAATTTGAATTTTACAGAAATTGCATGTGTCATGGAATTTTTTTTTTTTCCACCGTTAAAAATATGAAATCCAGCTGGGTGTTGTGGCTCATGCCTGTAATCTCAGCACTTTGAGAGGCTGAGGCAGGCGCGTTGCTTCAGACTAGGAGTTTGAGACCAGCCTGGCCAACATGGTGAAACCTGGTCTGTACTAAAAATAAAAAAATTAGCCAGGCATGGTGGTGCACACCTGTGGTCACAGCTAATCAGGAGGCTGAGGCAGGAGGATCACTTGAACCCAGGAAGCAGAAGTTGAAGTGAGCCAAGATCATGCCACTGCACCCCCAGCTGGGCAAAAGAGTGAGACGCTGACCCTCACAAAAAAATTGCCTGGGTGCAGTGGAGCATGACAGTCATCCCAGATTCTTGGGAGGCTGAGGCATGGGAATTCTTTGAACCCAGGAGGTGGAGGTCACGTTGAGCCAAGATCATACCACTGCACTTCAGCCCAGGCAACTGAGTAAGACTCTGTCTCCAAAAAAATTTAAAAATGAAATCCATGCTGAGCTCATGAGCCATATGTGGACCTCAGTCCATCTTGGCCAGCCCCTGGCTTAGAGGAATGTTCTTCTGAGAGTCAGGTCACCTGCCACATTCTACTGCCAGCTCACAGTGTGACCCGGAAGGTGGTTAGCTAACCTCCCTGGCTCTAGATTTTGTCATAAGAAAAATGAAGGGGTTAGATCCCAAGCATGTCAAATACTGGCCCTGCCCTCCCTTCTGATGCGCACAGCAGACACCCACAGTCACTCATGGTGAGTTACATTCAAGCAGCCCTCCAGGTGACTGCTGCCAGTGGACTGGAGTTGAGCAAGAAATGGCATCTCGTTGCTCTTCTGTGACTCCATGTTCCCTAAGATCACTTCTAGCTCCAGTGCTCCTGCATTCTGCCTTGTATATCACATTCTTTTACACTCTAGTCCCCTGACTTTACCAGGGTGCACTGATGAACTCTCTTTTTTCCTTCAATTTTTATTTAGATTTTTAGTAGAGATGGGTTTCTCCATGTTCGAGGTCAGGGTGGTCTTGAACTCCCAACCTCAGGTGATCAGCCCACCTCGGCTTCCCAAAGTGCTGAGATTACAGGCATGAGCCACTGTACCCCACCTTTCTCTTTTTTTTTTTTTTAGAGACGATGTCTCACTCTGTCACTCAGGCTGAAGTGCAGTGGCACAATCTCGGTTCACTGCAGCCTTTGCCTCTTGGGTTCAAGCAATTCTCCTGCTCAGTCTCCCAAGTAGCTGGGAGTACAGGTGCATGCCGCCATGACAGGCTAATTTTTTTATTTTTAGTAGAGACAGGGTTTCACTGTGTTGCCCAGGCTGGTCTTGAACTCTTGAGCTCTGGTGATCCACTTGCCTCAGCCTCCCAAAGTGCTAGGATTACAGGCGTGAGCCACCATGTCCATCCTTTTTTTTTTTTTTTAATTGAAACAGAGTCTCACTCTGTCACCCAAGCTGGAGTGCAGTGACACCATCTCAGCTCACTACAACCTCTGCCTCCCAGGTTCAAGTGATTCTCATGCCTCAGCCTCCCGAGTAGCTGGGATTACAAGTGAGCATCACCACACCCGGCTAATTTTTATTTTCAGTAGACAGGGTATCATCACGTTAGCCAGGCTGGTCTTGAACCCCTGACCTCAGCCTCTGAAAATAACCGAGATTACAGGCATGAGCCACTGTGCCTAGCCAATAGCTCGTTCTTGTACGTAACTTAGCGTTCAGTTGTGTACATGCACATATGGGTATATCTGTCTGTTCACTTGCTAATAGATGTCTGGCTTACTTCCAGTTTGGGTTATTGCAAAAAAGTAGCTAAGAACGTTCCTGTATCAGTCTTTTATGAACATATGTTCTCAGCTCTCTTGGGTGGATGTCTGGGAAGAGAGTGACTGGCTGTACGGCCACTATGTCTAACTTAAAAAAAAAAAAAACTGCCAAACTCTTCCAGAGTCACAGAAGCATTTTATACACACACCAGCAGAAACCACAATCCAAAATGGCCCTAAGCTCTCAGTGGCCATACACACACAAGAGAACATAAAACCATTACTCACAAACCAATGAAGCACTGAGTTTCTAAACCCAAAGATAGAAGCAGGCAGGGAGATTGCTCACACCTGCCTCCCCCCCCCCTCCCCCGCCCGAGATGGAGTCTCACTCTATCCCCCAGGCTGGAGTGCAGTGGGACAATCTCGACTTACTACAACCTCTGCTTCCTGGATTCTCATGCCTCAGCCTCCCAGGTAGCTGGGATTACAGGTAAGCACCACCACAGCTAGCTAATTTTTGTATTTTTAGTAGAGATGGGGTTTCACCATGTTGGCCATGCTGGTCTCGAACTCATGACCTCATGTGATCTTCCTGCCTCAACCTTCCAAAGTGCTTTGATTACAGGCATGAGCCCCACACCTGACATTTGAGAGGGAGTCACTCTGGGATGAAGAGAGGTTATAAAGGGGTCCAAGAAGCCATGCAGACCCCTCAGCCCGGGCCTCCCTCACCTGGTCCTCGAGCCAAGGACACCCAGCAGCCCAGAGCTGCACGGGCTGCATTCCCTTCTCCGCTTAACTAAAGGGATCTGGGTGTAAGGGGCCACACCAGGAAATTCCAGCATACGACATGGTTGTTCTTGTCACTTCCTCCAGTTCCACAGGGGTTACAGGTGTCAGATCTGGCTTATGCCTCTGGGAATAAAGCAAGCGATCCATCTATCAATGTCCCTAGGAAATGACACCCTGGTCCCAAGCTAAGCATCCCTAAACACCAAGGTACTCACAGAGCCAGCCCCTTTTCAGGTGGCCCGCTTTCAAGCCCAATGAGCCAGTTCTCACCACACCCTTCCTGGCAAGATGGAGGTGTAGAGATTAATAAATACAACTTGTACAACTAAAACCTGCCCAGCATTTACTCAGGACTAGGGCACAGCTTATTATGACACTTTTCTCACTGAATTTTCGGAAAATGCTACGGGTAATAAATGGAGGCTCATGGCTGTCATCTCAGTACTTTGGTAGGTCAAGGTAGGTGGATTGCTTGAGCTCAGGAGCTCAAGAACAACCTGGGCAACATGGAAAGACACCATCTCTAAAAAAAAAAAAAAAAAAATAGCCAGGTGTGGTAGTACGTGCCCATAGTACCAGCTACTAGTGAGGCTGAAGCGGGAGGATCACTCCAGCCTAGACGACAGAGACTGCAGTGAGCTGAGACATCACCACTGCATTCCAGCCTGGACAAAAGAGAGAACCTGCATCAAAATAAATAAATAAAATGGAGGCTCCCAGTGAGGCATGAAGGAACTTCATGGACAGGCCCCACCCAGGTCTCCCTGCCTTCTCTCTCATCCCTAATATCCACCTTCCCCAGGGCAGCCTGGGTTGTTATAAACCAGAACTCAGCTGGGTATGGTGGCTCACACCTGTATGCCCAGCTACCTAAGAGGCCGAGGCAGGCGGATCATCTGAGGTTGGGAGTTTGAGACTAGCCTGACCAACATGGAGAAACCCTGTCTCTACTCAAAATTCAAAATTAGCTGGGTGTGGTGGTGCATGTCTACAATCCCAGCTACTCGGGAGGCTGAGGCAGGAGAATCATTTGAACCCAGGAGGCAGCGGTTGCGGTGAGCCAAGATTGCGTCATTGCACTTCAGCCTGGGTAACAAAAGTGAAACTCTGTCTCAAAAACTAAATATATAAAATAATGAAATAAATAAATAAACAAATAAGAAGTCAAGCATGGTAGTGAACACCTGTAATCTCAGCTACTCAGGAGGCTGAGGCATGAGAATCACTTGAACACAGGAGGTGGAGGTTGCAGTGAGCTGAGATGATGCCACTGCACTCCAGCCTGGTGACAGAGCAAGACTCCATCTCAAAAAAAAACAAAAACAAAAAAGTCTGTTTTGTTCCACTCTCTAACCCCTCAGACACTAAACATCACTAAGCACAAAAACAGTTTCACCTGCTCAATGAATTAAGACCCAGGTCAGTGGAGGAGCTTCTTGATTCAAACTCGGTCCTCCTCCCGAGGCTCTGCCTCTCCCACGGTGTCTCTGGCAACCAGCTCACCTAGCAAGCTCCCGGGAACACAAAGGTGGGCATCCTTCTTCCATGAAAGGAAGCCGAGCCAGGCAATCAGCAGAGGCGTGGGTGATGAGGAATGCTGAAGCCCATGCTACAAAGGTGGCTTTCATAGCAGGTGAGGCTGAAGGAATCCAGGTGATAGGTGATGTTAGCAGTCAACTTGATGGGGTTAAGATATACACAGATGGCTAGTAAAGTGTTATTTCTGAATGTGTGCCTGTGAGGGTGTTTCTGGATGAGACTGACATTTGAATCAGTGGACTGAGTAAGGAGGATCCATCCTCGCCCCATGTGGATGGGGACCACCCAATCAGCAGAGGGTCCAGACACAAGAAAAAGTCAGAGAAATGGCAGACTCATGTGATCTCTTTTCTGTAGCCAGGATGTCCTGCCCCTGGACATCAGAACTCCAGGCTGTCTGGCCTCTGGACTCTGGGACTTACCCCAGTGACTCCAGGTTCTCAGGCCTTTGGCCGTGGACTGAATTCCACCATCAGCTTCCCTGGGTCTGAGATCTTCAGACTTGGCCTGAGCCATGCCACCAGCTTCCCCGTTCTCCAGCTTGCAGATGGCCTAGCATGGGATGTCTCCATAATCACGTGATCCAATTTCCCCAGTAAGTCCCTTCTCACCCTCAATCTATCCACATATCCATCATCTATCAACCATCCATCAATCATCCATCTACGTATCCTCTATCCATCTACCTATCATGTATCCATCCACCATCTATCCATCTATCATCTATCTATCATCTACCAATCTATCATTTATCCATCCATCCATCCATTCATCCTACTAGTTCTGTCTCCATGAAAAACTGTGATAAACAGGGACCCCACCTCTGCCTGCCAATGATCTTCAACTGGGTCATGGACATGGGCCATTTCCATACAGTGCTCAGCCATGGAGGCCCAGGCTCTATCTGCCTCCCACGAGACAATTTCTCCCATCACCTGGACCACCCAAACAGCCTCCCACCAGGGTCATGAGGTCCTCTGCTGATGTCCTGGTGGCTGGCACCATGAATGTCCCAGATTTCCACCCACCATCTGGGTCTGATTGAAGGCCTGTATCCTGGGCATCCCCCCTATAGAATGAGGAACTGAAACCCGGGTCTGGGGTTTTTCTCTGTAAAGCCAACGGGTTTGTGGGGAATCCAAAGCACCAGGCTGGCCCTGTCATGGCTTACCATAATAAGCTTACCCTGGAACAGGCAACAGAAACAAAAACAGCCACCCTACTGCCCCCATGGCCACAATCCACTGCCCCCACGTCACTTGCAATTTCATGTTCCAGCTCGTCCGGGCTCGGGATGCATCTTGCGTCCTTGTTTAATTGGCAGTTGCTTTTCTTCCTGTTACACAGAATAATAATCTATTGTGCAACTGATGGTATCTCATTTTTGAAGAGTTAAGGTATGTGCAGTGGAGGCCGTGACCTGATTCCCGAAAGAATAATAGAGGTGGCGCAGTGGGGCACGCCTTACGTAGGGGGTAGAGTCTAAAATCCAGTACAGCCAAAATCACCCACAAATGGGGCTTCTTTGGCTAAACTAACATGCATGGTCAGCTTGGTGTGCTGGACAGAAACACCCTCAAACAGCAGGAACACACAGGATGCCAGATGCTCAGAAAGAGACAGAAAAAGTGAGACTGACTCAAGGAGGGACAGTCACGTGCCATGGCAAACTGCATCAACTGCCTGCTGGGGCAGCGTTTTTCTCTCTTCTTTTTTTTTCATTTTATAATCTAAACTTGTAAAATTTTCATAAATACATGATCATTCTACACAATACAGATCTTGTAGAGCATTTCTAAAGGATATTACAGTTTTTGGTCTTAAGGAATAAAGACTAAGATGGAAAAAAAGATGAAAACAGTGAAATCTGAGGAAGCAATACACTCTCTACACACAAGCAAACTGTAGTTCATCCAGTCAAGTTAGCGGTTACAGTTCAGTACATGATTTTCAAGGCAACTAAGAAATCAGGACACAGATATTTCCCCTTCCTAGAGTTAACAATTCTTTTAAAAGCTCTGATGTATCTATAAAGGAGTGTTGATTTTTGTGGGGTTTTTTCCAAAAGGAAACAAAGAATAAACAGGGAAAAAAGTTTCCATCCCTAAATTCACATACACAACAAGTTAAGTTAAACTATATGCTAGTTTTAGACTACCCAGTGAAACAGAATTGCTGGTACCATCTGAAGCAGGTGCTACCCTCCCTAGTCAGTTCAAAACATGATCCAGTAAAACAAATACACATTGTTATGCCTCAAACAACTATAAAGCATTTCATTATTCTTCAAATACCATGTTTAATTAACTCCTAAGGTAACTTTTAGAATGTTGTATCTTAATGGTGTACCTGAATCAATACTAGCAACAGAATTCAAAATTCAAAACCGCTAAAAAGTAAAATCATCATTAAAAAAAGAAAAACTCAATCCTTACGTAAAAAGAGAGAGAACTGAGTGTGAAATACTAACACCAAATGTCTGAAGGCAGAATTTTTGTTTGTGGAAGACAGAGTGAAGAGATAGATGCACCTAATCAAGACCAAATGGAAGACAGTGAAGAGTATGAAAAATGTTTGTAAAAGAAAAAGAAGGAAAATGGAGAAAAGGCAGCTAAAGAATTACTAGATAGAACAAAAATAAGATAAAATGAAGCATGTGCATATGGCTCTTTTTTCATGTCCATTGTGTTCCTAAATAACTTAAAATGTAAGTGGCATGTAGGCCACACTAGCAGGCAAGAATGAGCCTTGTGATGGATAGAGATGAAGGATCTGAGGCTAATGAATTGTTTTGTTTTTGTTTTTGCTTTTAATTCATACCTGAAAGCCTTGAATCCTTGCTAAATATTCCAGTTGTTTTGAAGGTTGTACTGGAGAACAAGGGGGAGTAGGAGAACTTCCTTTTAAACCTATGGCTTCAGCTGTAGAAGATGTTCCATTCATAAGGAGTTCCCTGGCAATTGTAGCTGAACTATTTGATGTGGGAGATATACTGAAGAAAGAGCTTGAAGGTTGGTTCATATCTTTGGGTGACAAATAGCCTATAGTAGTGCCAGAGATTACTTTGTGGCGGCTGGCTTCCATCTCTTGATAAACATCAGGAGACAAATGAAGAATTCCTTTTGGAGTATTATTTGTTGGTTCAGGAAACCCAGCCTTCGTACCACTCCATCCTTTGTTTTCCCGTCCCTTCCTAATAGGAGTTTCCTGCTGGGAGAAGCTAAAACAGGGAGACTGTGGACACCAGGCACAGTTGAGGGTGAAATCCCTGTGTCACCCTTATCAAGTGGATCCTGAAGATTAGTGGATGCTTTATAACCAAGCTGTAATAGCATTGCTTCTGCAGCATTTTTTTTGGCTATCTTTTTATTAGGTCCTGTTCCTGTAGCAACTTCATTGCCTACCTTCACCTGCATCATAAATTCTCGACGTCGAGGCATTCCTCTTTCAGAAAGCAAAACATAATCTGGCTCCTTTTCCTTTTTGGCCTGTTGAATTTGTGCCAGGCGGCTAATAGGGTTCATCCCTTGGCCATATTCTGGTCCAGCCTTTACTATTGTTTTAGGGCGTTTTTTAAAAAATAGTTTTGGCTTTTCCACCACAGGAAGAGGTGGGAGTTTCTTAAGCTCCTGTAAGACGGTAGTTGCAGCGCGCTTCTTGGAGAGTTTTTTGCTATTTCCTTCTCCTTCTGCAGAGAACTCTCCTACTGACACTCGAGTAACAAAGCTTTTCATATGTGGTGGTCCACTTTCTTTAATAACCTCAAAACTGACAGGCATATTTCGCTTCAGAGCAATTTCAAACACCAAGCTGATCTCAGACTTATTTGCATCTTTGTCATCGTCCATATCCTTTCCTGATTCACCATTCTGAGGCGACTTTTCTGGAATAGGTTCATTCTGTAGTGCTTGGAGAGCTTTCATTGCAGCATTGTGTCTAGCAGCTTGTCGAGTCTTTCCTTCCCCCAAAAATTCATTATTTCCTACAGTGAGCTGAACGTAAAAGATCTTAGGCATTGGGCAATGATACCTCTGATTGTACATGCCCCGAAAGTTGTAATTAGCTCTATAATTTGGGAATGGCTTTGGATCTAATGGCCTGTAGATGGCAGGCTCTCCCCTTTTCATAGCAAGCCCATTTAGTTCCACAGTTGGAGTTATACTGCCTGGGTTATTGTTAACATTACTTTTGGGTGGCTTCTGAACTGGTTTGGGAAGCGTAGATTCAGTCAAAGCTTTATTAGCAACAGCCTGTTGAGCCTTCTTTATACTGCTGCCTTCGGATTCCCATGTCTGCTCACCAAGACTCAGCTGCACTGAGAACATCTGATTTATTTGAAGCATGTTAAGACAATATTGACCAAACTGCTGTATCCCTCACGGCTCCAAAAACTTCTGAGCCTTGGTCAAATTACTTTGAGTCTCTTTTGAGTTCTTCTTTTTCTGTCTTCTTTTTTTTCTTCAATCTTTAAAAAGTAAGCTAAAGTCCTTGTGGTAGGCAGCCTCTTTCCCAGGCTCTCTGGCTGCCCCTCTCTGCCATGCAGGGGACGCGCGACCATCCCGCGTCTGCTCCCTTCTCTCTTCTTTTCTTGAGACAGACTCGCTGTCTCCCAGACTGGACTGCAGTGGTGTGATCCTGGCTCACTACAACTTCCACCTCCTGGGACCAAGCGATTCTCCTACCCCAGCCTCCTAAGTAGTGGGGATTATAGGTGCCTGCCACCACACCCAGCTAATTTTTGTATTTTTAGTAGAGATGGGGTTCCACCATGTTGGCCAGGCTGGTCTTGAACTCCTGACCTTGTGATCCACCCAACTTGGCCTCCCAACATGCTGGGATTACAGGTATGAGCCACCATGCCCAGCTTCTCTCTTCTTTTCTGCCCAGTTACCTTAATGACTTGTGAGATTTTACCCCATTTGGCAGAAAAGCTAACTGAGGCCTGGAGGAGAAGCAAGAACCATAAAGCTTACAACATCGCCAGGGCCGCAGCCTGGATTCAGGCCACAGGGGCAGGAAGTAGGAAACCGGGGCATCCTGGAGGACAAGGAAATGCACACTTACTTCCTAGACTTAATGCATTCCTTCTTTCAGTTCTTTCCCAAAACAGGCACGACTTGTTCGAACGTGTCCTCCTTATTTAAGGACCAGAGCCCACTGCTCATCAGGGACTGGTGGTAGCCCCGGACGATCAACCTGAGGCCAAGACACAAGAGGGTTAGGCAATGAGAGTCAATGAGAGGAGGAGGAGGACGGGGCTCACTCCACACGCATGCCGATGCTGTGCCCCTGCACAGCACAACGGCCCACTGCGAACAAACGCAGCCATGCAGCTGGGGATGTCTGAATGTGGACAGACATCTCACACATTACAAGGTTATTACAGCTCATTCTGTTGGGTCATGCAGGAAAAATGGCTTTCTTTTAGGGGAGTGTATACAAAAGACTTAGGGAAAAAAGATTATTTAGGAGGGAAATATCAAGATGGCTCTAATTCACTCTTTTTTATCATTCATTATTTGTTTTCTTGTTTTTTTGTTGTTTTGAGATGGAGTGTCACTATGTCACCCAGGTTGGAATGTAGTAGTGTGTTCTCAGCTCACTGTAACCTCTGTCTCCCAGGTTCAAGCAATTCTCCTGCCTCAGCCTCCCAAGTCTGGGACTACAGGAGCACACCACAATGCCTGGCTAATTTTTTATATTTTAGTAGAGACAGGGTTTCATCATGTTGCCTAGGCTAGTCTCAAACTCCTGAATTCAGGCAATCCGCCTGCCTTGGCCTCCCAAAATGCTGTCATTACAGGCATGAGCCACCATGCTCGACCTCATTCTTTTATTTGGTGACAGTGTCTCTCGTTGTGTCACTCAGGATGGAGTACAGTAGCACGATCACGGCTCCCCGCAGCCTCCAGCTCCTGGCCTAGAGCAGTCCCCCTACTGCAGCCTCCCAAGTAGCTGGGACTTCAGGTGTGAGCCATTATAGCTGGCTAATTTTTTTTTTTTTTGACAGAGTCTCCCTATGTTGCCCAAGCTGGTCTTGAGCTCCTGGGCTCAAGCAATCCTCCCACCTTGGCCTCACAAAGTGTTGAGATTATAGCCATGGGCCACCATGCCTGACCAACTTTTTTAAATTTTACATTAAAAAAGGCTAATATATGGGCCAGGCCCAGTAGCTCATGCCTATAATCCTAGCACTTCAGGAGGCTGAAGCGGGTGGATCACCTGAGGCCCAGGAGTTTGAGACTAGCCTGGCCAACATGGTGAAACCCCATCTCTACTAAAAATACAAAAATTAGGCAGGTGTGGTGGTGCACGCCTGTAATCCCAGCTACTAAGGAGGCTGAGACAGGAGAATCACTTAAACCCAAGAGGCAGAGGCTGCAGATCATGCCACTGCACTCCAGCCTGGACAACAGAGCAAGACTCTGTCTCAAAATATAAAAAAGTTAAGATGTAGGCTCTACATATCTTTGCCCCCCCAAAAATGGGGATTTTCCCTTACAATCCAGGACGTGCTCTTATGTAACTAGAGCACAAGTTTCCAAAACAAGAATGAATGTTATTAGCAAGCATCTGGTGTCCTGCAGTCATATAGAAATTAACCAACTGTCCTAGTGATGCTCTTTAATAGTATTTTGAAGGAATTATTTGAAACATCTCATCTTTTAAAAAGATGTTTACAAAAAGTTCATAAAGACAAAAATGAGACTGGGCATGTGGCTCACTCCTATAATCCCAGCACTCTGGGAGGCTGAGGTGGAAGAATCACTCGAGCTCAGGATTTGGAGACCAGCCTGGGCAACATGCTGAAACCCTATCTCTGCCAAAAAAAATGGCAAAAATGTGCTGGGCATGGTGGAGCATGCCTATAGTCCCAGCTACTCGGGAGGCTGAGGCAGGAGCATCACCTGAGCCCAGTAGATCGAGACTGCAGTGAGCTACAATTGTGCCACTGCACTCCAGCCTCAGTGACGCAGCAAAACCTGTCTCCAAAAAAACAAAAAGATGATGCATATTAGGGTAAAAAAAAAAAGATTCTTCAAATAATCCCCAATAAGATGTTGAAAACGGGCAGAAAGAGATGTACAAAAAGAAAACAACAAGGTGGCTGGGCATTGTGGCTCACACCGGTAATCCTAGCACTTTGGGAGGCCGATGCGGGTTGGTTACCTGAGGTCAGGAGTTTAAGACAAGCCTGCCCAACATGGCAAAACCCTGTCTCTACTAAAAATACACAACCTCGCCAGGCATGGTGGCGCACGCCTGTAATCCCAGCTACCTGGGAGACTGAGACAGGAGAAGCACTTAAACCGAGGAGGCAGAGGTTGTAGTGAGCTGAGATTGTGCCACTGCACTCCAGCCTGGGAGACAGCGCGAGACTCTGTCTCATAAAGAAAAGAAGACCAGAAGGAGGCGTACTAATGGTGACAGTGGCCTCTGCGTGTTTCCTTACTGCTGATCTGCAAATGTGTTTTTTTTTAACCCACGTTTCCTAGGGTGACACAGTATTATTTCTCTAAGGAGCTGAGAGCAGGAGGGGAACAATGTCAATAATAATAATTTAAAAAACCCAAATCTGTCAGATTGAACATGATGTCTAGGTAAGAAATAAAAAAATAAAAACCCAAATCGGAAGCTAAAGCAAGAGCAGTCCAGGGTATGGCTGTCCCAGGCCAAGCCTTCTGCAGAGATTTAAGCTGCTCATGGCTCATGTGTTTATCACATTCAAGGTGACGGACTTGCAGGACAGAGTTGGTGTCTCTGAGACCACATGGCCAGCACAGTCAGGTTCAAGACAACTCTACAGAAGAGCGAAGGAGAAAGAAGTCAAGGGAGGAGCTCGGCATTGGGGGCCCAGCCTTAACCGGTGATCCCCTAGAAGGTGATCTTGGACAGGAAGGAGGCACTGAACTCTGGGCAAGGATACTAGTGGAAAGAAAGAACAGGTTAGCGAGGAAGAGGGAAGGGAACAATTCAACTTTTCATCTGGGCCAGAGCTTAGCAGGGAGTAGTCAGCTGCCCATTCTTCCTTCAAGAGGACCAGCGTCTGCTCCATACCATTCTGTACCCCAAAAGGATTCTCTCCTAAGCCCCAGGAGAAAGAAACTCACAGCATCTTCTCCCGTTTCACTCAACAGAGTGTCTACCACACGCAAGCACAATACAACAAGCTACCGACCTGCCTTATCTTCTAACCCCGCAACAACGCTAGGAGCTGGTGTTACGGTCATTCCCACTTTACCCATTCATTCAACAAATATTTTCTGAGCACCTACTATGTGCTTGGCACTCTACGATGTACTACAGAGTTACCTCAGATCCCCATGACAACCTCATAAGCTGGTATTATTATTGTCCCCTTTTCCTCATTGGATATTTATTGACACCTACTATGAGCTAGACAAGCTACCAAGAACTTATACACTTGCATTATTTTATATCCTCACGGAACGCTATAAACATGGTATTACTGTTATCTCCACTTCATTCATTCATCCAACAAATATATCCTGTGCACCATCCATGTGCCAAGCACCCTACATACAAATCTAAACAAACAGAAACAGCCCCTGCCTTGTGGTCCACTGCAGTAATCATCAGTAATACCTGCCAAGATTCTCTACTATTAATAGCTAGCTCTAAGTGCTTTATACAAGTTACCCTATTTAATCTTCATCCCCACTTCACAAGGTAGGTCAAAGGATTATATCATTCCTGTTTTGCAGTTAAAAGAAACTGGGAACCAGAGATGAAATGATTTGTTCAAAGTCCCACAGCTAAAAGTGGTGGAGACAGGATGTGAGCCCTGCAGAGTCAGGCTCCAGAGAGACATGCATCAAATGATCACACGAACAAATGCAAAACTGCAACTTCTGGGCCGTGATATGTGTCCTGAAGGTAGAGAAATATGACCAACGAGACAAACTCTGCACATGGGGACTGATCTGGTGTACCAAGGTCAGAGAAGGCTCCCGCAAGGAAGACAGTCAAGCTGGTGCCTGAAAGATGAGTAGAGGAGAACTAAGTAATGAGAAAAGGCAAGGCACTCCCAGCAGACAGCAGTGTGTGTAAAGGCCCAGTGGTAGAAGGAAGCATGGCAGACTCCAGGAACCAAGAGGGGGCCTGAGCAGTCTACACCGAAGGCTGTGCACAGTCTACACTGCAGGCCACATATTTTTGTATTCATTCTAAGGGCAAGGAAAAGTACTAAGAGACTCTAAGCAAGCTACCAAAGAACTTATCTCCCAGAGACACGAAGATGAGCCCCAGCTCAACATACAGGCAAGGAAAGGAATCAACAGAGTCCTAGGATGACAGATCAAGCCTGGCTTTCAACACAGATGCATTCAGGTCAAAATTCTGAAACACAAGCTTTAAGCAGGAGAGGAAGAAATGTCACCACGTAGCAATGAGAGCTTTAGCCAAGGACTCCACTCAAAGTCCCAGCCTTGTGCAGAGAGAGATAAGGCATTTACAGAGCCCGATAAGGCGGCATACTCTCCTCAAGGGGTTTCCACATCCAAGGCTGGGCATGCTTTTTAAAAGATACTGTATCCTGGCAGGGTGTGGTGGTTCACATCTGTAATCCCAGCACTTTGGGAGGCCAAGGTGGGCAGATTACTTGCGGTCAGGAGTTGGAGACCAGCCTGGCCAAAACCCTGTTTCTACTAAAAATACAAAAATTAGCTGAGAGTGGTGTCTCACAACCGTAGTTCCAGCTACTCAGGAGGCTGAGGCAGGAGAATCATTTGAACACAGGAGGCAGAGGTTGCAGTGAGCTGAGATCCCACCACTGCACTCCACTCTGAGGACCCCATCTGTATGTGGGCCCTATCCCCACCAGGATTCTGATTAAGTTGGTTTGGAGTGCGACTGGGTCACTGAAACTTTGTTTTTGTTTTAAATGTTTCACATTCTTCTTGCAAAAGTGGCTGGGGAGGAAATACGCAAGATAAGCCAAGAACATTGTGTCACACTGGACAATACAGAAACTAAACAAACAGTATTGTTAGCAGGCCCAAGAGCCAAGCACAAGTGGCACTGCAGGCTAAAAAAGGGACAATTTGAGCTTGGACAAGGAGAGTAAGTGCAATGGGCTGAAACATACCATGTATGTTTTGTTTTGTTTTGTTTTCAGACTGAGTCTTGCTCTGTCTCTCAGGCTAGAGTACAGTGGCGTGATCTTGGCTCACTGCAACCTCTGTCTCCTGGGTTCAAGTGATCCTCCCACCTCGGACTCCCAAGTAGCTGGGATTAGAAGCATGAGCCAAGACACTGGGCTAATTTTTATATTTTTGGTAGAGATGGGGTTTCACACTGTTGGCAACCGGGCTCATCTTGAACTCCTGATCTCAAGTGATCCACCCGCTTCGGCCTCCCAAAGTGCTGGGATTACAGAAATGAGCCACCATGCCTGGCCAAAAACCTCCATTTTTACTTAAGGTTTTAATGATTAATTTCACATTATAATGTGAAAAGTAATCAGTCCCTGGCAATCTTATCCCCAAAACTGGGGCTGATTACTTTGCTCAGTCTCGTTTTCCTTCACATCACCTATTTTGAGTATATACACCAGTTTCATTTTCCACCCCTGTATAGGGGTGGTAAATACTACTAGGGAAAAACCCATAATTAGCACAAGTACAAACTCAAGGTTTCCAACCTGGGCATAAGCATTGCTTTGTAATTTTTATCCATCCCAGATTATAGTCTCCTATTACCCCAAAATGAAATCTCAAACAAATGTCCTTCATTCTGCATAAAACCCATGCTGGCCCCTCAGTGGAAAACATCAACCATAAATTATGGATCTCTTCTCCTTTACCTTCACACCACTCATCTCTTGCACTGACTGTGCTTATTACCATGTATGTCTAGCATTAGACTGGACCCCTAGAGGAGAGGAACTCACATTCATTTCTTGGTCCCAAGGGCCAAACTCCAAGGTGCAATTAAGGAAAGAACTAACTCCAATTCTTTCGAGTTCTGAATTCATGTTCCTCTCAAAAATGGCAGTGTGTATTCAAGCCCTGCTTATTTTCCTGATCCAGTTCTCCACCTTTGGGGCTCTTACAAAATAGGCCAGGAAGTCAAAAATGTCTCGAGATTACTCCCACATGGTAATCTTTGCAAATAAAACTCTTAGACCTAACCTTACATTAATACAAATTTCATGGTACTTTTTTTTCTTTTTTTGGAGACAGCGTCTTGCTCTGTCACCCAGGCTGGAGTATGATTACAGCTCACTGCAACCTCATCCTCCTGAGCTCAAGCAATCCTCCCCACCTCAGCCTCCAAGCACAAGCCAGCATGTGTGGCTAATTTTTTTGCAGAGATAGGGTTTCACCATGTTGTCCAGTCTGGTCTCAAACTTCAGGGCTCACAGGATCCACCTGTCTCAGCCTCACAAAGTCCTGGGATGACAGGCGTGAGCCTCTGTGTGCAGCCCTAATACCACATTTTAATTGTGTGTTGGATTGAAGGAAGAAACGGGTACTCCATTTTCTTTCATTTCCCAGTCCTAACCGGTTTTAAACACACTAATATTAAAGTTTAAATGCCCTAGAGCTGAAAAAGAGATTTAAAAATTTGACAGTTTCACAGTATCTGGTATAAGTTGAAGTAAAATAATAAGCAAGATTTGAGTGAATTTTACATCTTTAAAAATGAAATCAGAATAATCTGAGAAAAGATTTCAGAGATAAAAAGCATGGTTTGGCCAAATTTAAAACAGCAATAGAAGCAATAAGTAGCAGATGAAATATTACCAAACAAAAATTAGTAACATAAAAAAAAATCAGTAAATGAATTATCCCACAACTCCAGTCAAAAGGACAAAATAGATTAACAAGATGAAAGAAAAAATGTTACAAATACACAGATCAACCTTACCAATACTGTGTATAGAAAGAAAACAGTATTTTTTTTGACAAATGTATTGAGCATCGAGCATCTAGTATACTACACCCATGATACAGTAGAGAATCAGAGAGACGTGAAATGTGTCTTCACAACATTCACATTCTAGAACAAATGAAGCTGAAGTAGTAACCAAAGAAATTACTGAAGAAAACTATGCGTATGAAGAAACGGGGCAGGAAGAGAAGGAAAGGAAAGAAATAAATGTGTACATTTTATGTTTTAGCCAATTTTAAGGCAAAGAGATTCTGACAGAATTTCAAAGATTTCAGAAATAAAGTAAGTATCCTTCAAGCACGGTGAGGACTGTCTGGGGTAATCACGTTTTTTTAAAAATATGGGTGGCAATGTTTTAAAACAAATACCACGTGTGGACAAGGGTATGGTTAAATTGGCACTCCCACACATTTGAAGTGGGAACATAAATTGTTTTACTTTTCTAGACATAAATTTGACAATTCTACTTCATGTAAAGCTTAAGAACCTTACCAAGGTTTCTCCCAGGCATGGTAGCTGACGCCTGCAATCCCAGCACTTTGGGAGGCTGAGAAAAGTGGATCACTTGAGGTCAGCTGGATCAGCTGAGGTCAGGAGTTCCAGACAATCCTCATGGTCAAACTTCATCTCTACTAAAAATAAAAAAATTAGCTGGGTGTGGTGGTGTATACCTGAAATCCTAGCTACTTGAGAGGCTGAGGCAGAATTGTTGAACCCAGGAGGCAGAGATTGCAGTAAGTATCATCAAAGTGATACTGTTGAATCAGTCAATCAATCAATCAATCGATCAATCCTTACTAAGGTTTCTTATACCCTTCCCATCCCCTTCCATTCTTTGTGCTATTGTCGTACCTTTTACTCCCATGTGTTATAAAACTTGTAATGCATTATTATTTTTGCTTTAAACAACTATCTTTTTAAAGCTACTATTTCTTTAATTCGCAGTGTTGTGCAACCATCGCCACCAATTGCAGAACATTTCCATCAGGCAGAAAGGGAAATCCTGTACCTGTTAGCAATCACCTTTACAAGAGTCTTTTAAAGAGATAAAAAAAGAAAAAAAAGTTGTCTTATTTTTACTTCCACATTAGTTCTAGCACTTCTCAATCTTTGGTGAAGATCTAAATTTCCATTTTAAATCATTTGCCTCCTGCCTGAACAACTTCAACATTTCCTCTGGAGGTCAGCCGGCAACAACTTCCAGTAGGCCTTTCTTTTTTGAGACAGGGTCTCGCTCTGTCACCCAGGCTAAAGTGCAGTGTGGCTCAATTACAGCTCACTGCAGCCTCTGCTTCCTGGGCTAAAGCAATCCTCTCACCTCAGTCTCCCAAGGAGCTGGGACCACAGGCACGCGCCACCATTGCCGGCTGATTTTTGTATTCTTTGTAGAGATGGGGTTTGCCAAGTCACCCAGGCTAATCTCAAACTCCTGGATTCAAGCAATCCGCCTGCCTCAGCCTCCCAAACTGCTGGGATTGCAGGTGTTGGCCACTGCACCCAGTCCCAGTAGGCTTTTTTAAAAAGTACCTTAAAGGTGTCTCTCCAGGCCAGGCACAGTGGCTCACACCTGTAATCCCAGCAATTTGGGAGGCCGAAGCAGTCAGATCATGAGGTCAGGCGTTTGAGACCAGCCTGGTCAACATAGTGAAATCTTGTCTCTACTAAAAATACAAAAGTATTAGCCAGGTGTGGTGGCATGCACCTGTCACCTCACCTACTCGGGAGGCTGAGGCAGAAGAATCACTTGAACCTGGAAGGCAGAGGTTGCAGTGAGCCGAGATCAGGCCACTGCACTCCAGCCTGGGCAAAAGTGAGACTGTGTCTGGGCAGGGAGGGGGGAATTAAAGAGGTCTCTCCATTGTATTCTGATTTGCTAAATTTCTGATGAGAAGTCTGCTGTCATTCTTATCTCTGTTACTCTGTATGTGATGTGTATTGTTTTTCTCTGCCTGCTTTCAAGATTTTCTCTTTATTATTGATTGTCAACAATGTGATAATGATGTGCCTTGGTGTGGTTATCTTTATAGTTATTCTCCCTGGGATTCTTAAATATGTGGGCTTATAGTTTTCAGCAAATTTGGAACTTTTCTGGTCATGATTCTTTTACAATCTCTTTTCTGTTCTCCCCTTTCCCTCTTTTCTGGGGCTCCAATTACATATATGTCAGACTGTTTCTATCTCTTTGTTATACTCATTGATGCTCTATCAATTTTTCCATTTTTCTTTCTGTTCTCATTTTGGACAGTTTCTATTGCTGTCCTGAAGTTCACTGATGTGCAGTGTCTCTACTGTTAATGCCATCATTGTACTTTAAAATTTATTTTGAACTCTAGATGTTCTGTTTGGGTCTTTTAAAAATATACCTTCCAGTTCTCTTCCCATGATGCTAACCATCTCTTCTTCTTTTCTGAACTGAGAGCATATTTATAGTTGCTGTTTTCATGTCTTTGTTAATTCCATCATCTCTGTCATTTCTGGATCTAGTTCTGATGACTGTTCTCCTGATTATGTCACTTTTCCTGGTTTTTTGCATGCTTGGTCATTTTATTGAATGCCTAACATTATGAGTTTTGTGTTTTGGATTTTATATACTCCTTTAAATAGCACATTTAAATGGACTTTGATCTCACACACAGGTAAGATTCTTTCGATTGGCTGTGTGAGATTAATCTTTACATCTTCCAAGACTTGCTTTTTCATTGTTAGAGTAGGTCCAGAGCAGCCTTAAACTTAGGGCTAACTTAGCCTCATTACAAAAGGCCATGCCCTTTTGATGCCCTTGTATATACTCTGGCTAATGGCAACACAGACTATTCCAGCTCTGTGTGAGCTCCAGGAATCGTTTGGCCTGCTCCTTTCCAGTGGGGTTCTTTCTCTGGCCTCAGATGCTTTCCTCTCATGCATGTGTAGATCAGGACTCAACCTGACTTCAGGAGACTCCTCCACCTGCCTCTGGAGTTCTGTGTACAACTCCCACCTCTCTGGTACTCTGCCCCACAAATTATGATAATCTTTCCTCCCCACCAATCCCCATCTTGTCCTCTCAATTCAGTAAGACACCAGGCTTTATTTGGGTTCACCATCCCTGCTCTACAGCCTGAAAACTACCTCCAGATGGTAAATTGGGGCAACCATACAGCTCAGCAGGTTTGTTTCCCACCTTTCAGTGACAACAGTCTTGTGTTGCCTGTCACCCAATGCCCACAAATTGCTATTTCATATATTGTCCAGTTTTCTGGTTGCTTAAAATAGCAAAGTAAATCCAGTCCTTGTTATTCCATCACTGCTGGACAGAATATATATTCAATTACATATTCAAGTAACAGTTTCTCAATTTCGTATCTTGTTGTTGCTGTTTTGAGACAGGGTCTCATTCTTGCCCAAGCTGGAGTGCAGTGGCTCATAACTCACTGCAGCCTCAAACTCCTGGACTCCAGGCAACCTCCCACCTAGGCCTCCCAAAGCACTGGGATTACAAGCATGTGCTGCCATTACACCCTCAATTAGTATCTCAAGGCTTAGTCTTCATCGAGCTCTATCTCTTTATAAAGCCAAACATCTTTCCTCCTTTTTTCTTGGAATGTGCTCTGCTCTTCTCAGTTTGACCCTAAACTCTTAATTCTCCCACCTCTTTATGATTTCTGATTCTTGAATCCTGAAAGTTTTAGAAAAGCATAGGCAAGTTTCCAAAATCCTATTCTTGCCACATTTTCTTCTACATCTGTGTAGGATCTCACCCTGTCCAATTTCAGCAAGTCCCACAAATTCATTCACGACCTCTTTTGGAGCTAACTCTTAACAGAAGTACTATGCAACTGGCCTTGGGCTTCTTCACTCACAGAGGGGGAAAAGGTGAATACAAAATAGAATTTCTACATTTTAAAGTGTGTGTGTATATTTTTTTTTTTTTGAGCAGAGTCTTGCTCTGTCACCTAGGCAGTTCAGTGGTTCAATCTTGGCTCACTGCAACTTCTGCCTTGGGTTCAAGCAATTCTCGTGCCTCAGCCTCCCAAGTAGCTGGGACTACAAGCACATGCCACCACACCCAGCGCTAATTTTTGTATTGTTAGTAGAGATGGGGTTTCACCATTGGCCAGGCCAGTCTCGAACTCCTGGCCTTAAGTGATCCACAAGCCTCAGCCTCCCAAAGTGCTAGGATCACAGGCACGAACCACCATACCAGCTATATAAATACCTTTATACACATATAACCAGAGGAGAAAAACAGAAGTAAATTCACTTAAGTTTTAAGAATCATGATCTGTTTTATGGGTAACATTTTATTTTTCTGTATTTTCAATACACACACATTCGTGCACACACGTGCACGCGTGCACACACACACACACACACACATACACACACACAGAGCCCTATTTTTTTAAGTCCCCATTTCTAGCACATAACTCCAGCTGTTTTTGCAGGCCAGAATCTCACACTACTATTTTCAAAAGCAAGTCACATTATCTTCCACCTAGAGCTGTCTTTCTCCCTCTGTGCCCAGTCCTCCCATAAGCTTCAGAGTCATTTCAACTTGTTCTTCTGTTCCCACATCTAGTCAAAAATCCTACTGGAAACAATACATTTCAATCCCTGAGAAACAATATTATTACAGAGGGCTTTAGAATAATGATCTCAAAGGAGCACTAAAAAGCTAGCAAAATGAAAACCCCCCCTTTTTCCAGGTCAGAGATGTGAGGAAAATCTGCAAGGAGAAAGCCATACGCTTGGCATAGAAGCAGCTTGTTCCTGAGGAAATGATGGAGATTTGAAAGAGCAGGCCAAAGTTGGACAGTAAGCCAAGGGGGAAACTGTTGAGCAGAGTCAAGAGGCTGGGGACCTGAGCCTGCATTTTGGGGGTACCCACAGAGGACAAAAGGGGGAACACGTCATAAATCCAGTTTCAAATGGCACTTTGGCCTAAAGTTGTTTTGTTGCCCAAACTGGCATTTGATATTCGTTGAAATGAAAAAGACACACCAGCCATCAACTTTTTACCATGTAATTAACCAGCTCTGAATAATGTCATGTCTTTTTACTTTAATGCTCTTTTGAAAATGTACAGAATTCAAAAGTCACAAAATAGTATGGACCTTGAGAACATTGTGCTAAGTGTAACAAACCAGTTACAGAAAGATAAATATTACAGGATTCCACTTGCATGAGCTGTCTAGAGCAGTCCAGGTGATAGACTCGCCGGGCAGGAGGAAGTATCAAGTACTTGTTTAATGGCTATGAAAAGGTTTGGAGACTGGTTGTACGATATGAATATACTTAACACTGCTGAACTGTACCTTAAAAATGTTTAAGGTAGTGAGTTTTGGTATATGCATTTTATCACAATTAAAAATTTAAAAAAATCTTAAGTCACAAAGTAGGATAGAAAGTATCACCCAATTGTGCCTTCTGGCCACTCAGGATATCGTCTCATCTTTCCAAGTACATTCTATCTATATATGTTTGCAAATATACGCCTTTTGAGATAAAACACACCCATACACAAATAGTACCATATTACATGTACTGTTCGTGCACTTTGGTCTTTTCATTTACTATATCTTAGAGACCTTACTAAATTACTTCATATCAAGCTGCCTTACTCATTTTAAGAGCTGCTACTAATCCACTGTATTGACTGTATCAATTATTCACCAGTTCCCTACTTATGAGTAATTAGGTTTTATACAAACTTTTGTGCTTACAAACACAGCAACGAACACCTTCGTGCTATTTTTAACCCCTACATATCCAAGAGTGTGTGTAAATATCTGTTATATGCCTAGGATAAAACTGCTAAAACAAAAGTTACATGCATTCTTTACGTGTGACTGCGTGTATGCATGCTATTTTTATTTACATAAAAATGTGTACCGAAGTATAGGATACATTCAGAACAGTACATAATTCTTAAGTTCATAGGTCAATGAGTTTTCCCAGTATATTCCCACCTAAACACAGACAAAAAAAAAAAAAATGAAGATTATAAGACTCCAAAAGCCCCTCATGTCTCCACCCAGTGAGCTCCACAAGAGTAATACTACCCTGACTTCTAACACAACCAATTTTGTCTGGTTTTGAACATGTATTTCTGTGTTTGGCTCTGTCACCTAACATTATGTTTGTGAGTCATTCATGTTGTCTGAATTGTAATTCATTCATTCATTCTTATTGCTCTATAGTATCCCAGTATGTAAATACATCACAACTTACCTAAATTATCTATACTACAGAAGGGATGTCTATTCTTAAATTTTACTAAATATTATTCAATTGCTCTCTCTAGTGTCTAGAATTTTACCATCAATACACAGAAGAAGCTGTTTTCCTACACCTTAGCCAACAGCTAATCAAAGTTCTTAATCTTGGCTAATGGGAAATTTTTAAAATGCTTTTAGTACAGTTTCAATTTGCTTTACTAACGACTGAAACTGAGGAACATTTCAAACATCTATGTATGAAAGCCACTTGTCTTTCCTTTGAACTGTCTTTAACGAGCCCACTTGTCTAATGAGCTGTTGGCCTTGTCTATCAGCAAGCGATCCTGCTTTGTAAAGGAAACTAGCCCTTTGAACAGCTTATCACTGGAGTCCCAATTTTGTTTATACTAGAGTTTTTGCCATGTCTAGGTTGTCTGCATTTTTTTTTTTTCTTTTGAGATAAGAAGTCTCGCTCTGTCGCCCAGGCTGGAGC
This sequence comes from Callithrix jacchus, assembly GCF_049354715.1. NCBI lineage: Eukaryota > Metazoa > Chordata > Mammalia > Primates > Cebidae > Callithrix > Callithrix jacchus. The sequence continues at coordinate 13,763,371 of NC_133523.1, forward strand.
GCACTGTAGTGGTACAATCTTGGTGGCTCATGCCTGTAATCCTAGCACTTTGGAAGGTCAAGGCAGGTGTATCACTTGAGGTCAGGAGTTCAAAACCAGCCTGGCTGACATGGTGAAACCCCCATCTCTACTAAAAAAAAAAAAAATTAGCCAGGCATAGTGGCAGATGCCTGTAATCCCAGCTACTCAGGAGGCTGAGGCAGGAGAATCGCTTGAAACCGGGAGGTGAAGGTTGCAGTGAGCCGAGATCACACCACTGTACTTTAGGCTGGGTGAGAAAGAGACTCCATATCAAAAAAAAAAGAAAAAAAAGTGAATGGCAAGCTAGTTCTCTTTTTTCCCAAATGGCTACTCAGTTGATCCAATACTATTTACTAAGGAATTCACTATTTTCATCATATACCACTGTTGACCACACAAAACATTCCTATAAATGAGGCTACTTCAGTGCTCTCAACTCTGCGCCAGTGACCTGATGCTCAAATTGGTTTGGCTTCAACGTACACTTTAATATTTGACAGCACTCATACCCCCTTCATGAACAGTTTCATAATTTTGGTGAAAATTTTCATTTTTTTTCTTTCACATAAGAATCAAGTTTTTAAAAGCCTATTGAGATATTAATTGAGGAGCCCGGGAGTTTAAGACCAGCCTAGGATCCAAGATGGCCGATCATCAAAAGCTCGGGACTGTAGCTCCCAGCAAAGGCTCAGAGAAGGAGACGACGCCACACTTTTAGATGAATTTTCATTACTTACAAATCAGCCGATTCCCAGTGGAGGAGCCCCACGGGTCGCCAGCACGACTCTCGTGGCCACCAAAGCGGTTTTGCAGGTGCCTCGGCACAGCAGCTCTTCAAGCAGAGCAAACGGGACCGCTTCCCCTACTGACCGGAGTTTGGAGCTCCGGGAAGTCAGAGCCGCTTGTTGCGGACTCAAGAGGGAAGCCAGACCAGAGATTCCCAGGCAGAAGAGCACCATCATCAGTCTTACCGCTGCTATTTAGGCCGCCACAGTGGGTTGCTCGAATCCCAGCACTGGGAATCAATAAATTGGACTTCGACTCAGAAACCTAAGTAGAAAGGCAGTTCATCTACAATGAAGGGAAAAAAACAGCCTAAGAAGGCCGAGTATACCCAAAATCAGAACCCATCAGCCCTGATGGAAACAAGCCCTGATGGAAAAGGACTCATCAGCAACGGAACAAGCCCTGATGGAAAAGGACTCATCAGTAACGGAACAAGCCCAGATGGAAAAGGACTGTGTTCCATTACCTGAAGTAGGCTTTAAACGGTGGATAAGAAACTTCTGGGAGTTAAAGGAACTTGTTCTAACCCAATGTAAAGAAACTAAGAACTTTGAAAAAAGGTTCGATAAAATGATGAAAAGAATAGACAATATAGAGGGAAATACAAATGAACTTACGGAGTTGAAAAATACAACACGAGAACTTAGTGAAATATGTACAAGCTTAAATAGCCGAATGGATCAAGCAGAAGAAAGGATATCAGAGGTCGAAGACCAATTTAATGAAATAAAATAACAAGACAAGAGGCGGGTGGATCACGAGGTCGGCAGATCGAGACCAACCTGGTCAACATGGTGAAACCCCGTCTCTACTTAAAATTACAAAAAATTAGCTGGGCACAGTGGCGTGTGCCTGTAATCCCTGCTACTCAGGAGGCTGAGGCAGGAGAATTGCCTGAACCCAGGGGGCGGAGGTTGCGGTGAGCCGAGATCGTGCCATTGCACTCCAGCCTGGGTAACAAGAGCGAAACTCCGTCTCAAAAAAAAAAAAAAAAGAATAGAGAAAAAAGGATAAAAAGGAATGAGCAAAGTCTCCAAGAAATATGGGACTATGTGAAAAGACCTAATATACGTTTGATTGGTGTACCTGAATGTGATGGAGAGAATGAATTCAAGCTGGAGAACACTTTTCAGGACATTATCCAGGAAAATTTTCCCAACTTAGCAAAGCAGGACACTATTCAACCCCAGGCAATACAGAGAACACCACAAAGATATTCCTCAAGAAGACCAACCCCAAGGCTTGCTATCGTTAGATTCACCAGGATCAAAACGAAGGAGAAAATATTAAGGGCAGCCAGAGGGAAAGATAGGTTACCCATAAAGGGAAGCCTATCAGGCTTACGGCAGATCTCTCAGCGGAAACCCTACAAGCTAGAAGAGAGTGAGGGCCAATATTCAATATACTTAAAGAACAGAACTTTCAGCCCAGAATTTCATATCCTGCTAATTTAAGCTTTACAATTGAAGGTAAAATAAAATCTTTTAGGAACAAGCAAGTACTCAGAGATTTTATTACCACCAGGCCTGCTTTACAAGAATTTCTAAAAGAAGCATTATATATAGAAAGGAACAACCAGTATGAGCCTTTCTAAAAATACACCAAGAAGTAAAGAGCATTAACATAAAGAAGAATTTACATCAACGAAAGGATAAAATAGCCAGTTAATATCAAATGGCAGTAACCCTAAATTTAAATCGACTAAATCCCCCAATCAAAAGATACAGACAAAATCTAATGGTATATCTAAAGATATACAAAGACTCAAAATAAAGGGTTGGAAAAAAACTTACCAACCAAGTGGAGAGCAAAAATAAATAAATAAAAAGCAGGAGTTGCAATTCTCATAATTAATAAAATAGATTTTAAAGCTACAAGGATACAAGGGTAAAAGGATTAATGTAATAATAAGAGATCTTAACACCCAGATACATAAGACCCATAATGAGATTTAGATTCAACGCGACAGAAAATTGATAACGATATCCAGAACTTGAACTCAGATCCAGAACAATTAACTCAATAGAGCTCTCCATTTTAAACACACAAAATATACATTATCTACTTTAAACACACAAAATATTGATCGGCCATTATTAATACCTATTTTAGGAATGAAGTAACATTTCTTTTTCCCTCTTTTTTTCCTTTTTCCCTCTTTTTCTTTCTCAAAAGAAAAAAAAAAAAAAAAGACCAGCCTAGACAACATAGTGAAATCCCATGTCTACAAAAAATACAAAAAAATAACCACTGTGGTGCAGGCCTGTAGTCTCAGCTACTCAGAAGGCTGAGGTGGGAGGATCGATTGAGCCTGGGAGGTCGAGGCTGCAATGAGCCGGTATCGTGCCACTGCAGTGCAGCCTAGGCAACAAAGCAGGACGCTGTTTCAAAAAAAAGCATGAAAAAAAAAAAAAAAAAAGGGAGGAAAGCTGAATGTAATGTAGTCTCCTGGATAGGATTGTGGAACTGAAAAGGACATCAGGGAAAAATTAATGAAATATGAATAAAGTATGAAATTAAAAAAAAAAGATAAAAAAAGAGATATTGAGATTACTTTAAATTCACAAATTATGTGTGTGTGTATATATACACACATATTTTTTACTATATATATATGTATATATATATTTTTCCCTCCCCCAGAGATGGCATCTCACTATATTGCCCAGGCTTGTCTTCAACTCCTGGCCTCAAGTAATCCTCCCACCTCAGCCTCCCAAAGTGCTGGGTAATAGGTGTGAGCCACTGTGCCTGACCTATTTCCCTCAATTTAAGATGCATGGTTATTTTATGCCAATGGAAAGAGCTTCTTTAGACTTAAACGCTTCTGTTTTCCTATCACATTTGACTTGTGCTTATAATGAAAGGAAAGTTATATAAAATAAATTAAGATGCTCCTAACCTATCTTCATAATTACCACATGACCAGAAGTACCTGGAAGATGTCATTAGTTTTAAGGCATACCTTAACTTTAGAAATCATAAAAGGTTAAAAAAAAATGTCTTTCTAACAATATAAAATACAGCAACTTAGAGGGGATACTGACATCTTATCAATGTGAGAGCTATCCTATTCAAGAACAAAATGTTTTAGCATTTATTCAATTCTTTTATGAGCTTCAGTAAAGTTCTGTAATATTTTTAGAAGTATCTTTCATTTTCTTGTTAATTTGTGTGAATTATTAAGCTTATCTTACTTTTTCTTTGCAGAGATAGGGTCTCACTGTATTCCCCAAGCTGGTCTCAAACTCCTGGGCTCAAGTGATCCTCCCACCTTGGCCTCCCTCCCAAAGTGTGGGGATTACAGGCATGAGCCACTGTGCCCAGCCAGTTTATTTCAAAGTAGAATTTTTTCCTTCAAAAATTCTGCTTGGAAAATGTGCAAAACCTTTATACAGAAAATTATATAACAATATTGAGAAAAAAATTAAAGATCAAAACACATGGAGAAATCATGTTTATGAATCAGAAGATTCAATGGCATAAAGATTTCAAATTCCCATTACAGCAGGTGTAACTAAAAACAAAACAAAAAAATTTCCATTATTCCAAACCGATTCAACACAATTCCAATAAAAATCCTAACAGGTATTCTTGTGGAACATCACAGCTGGTTCTAAAATGTATGTGGAAAAATGCACATGGCCCAGGGCCACACAGAACCAAGAGTTATTATCCACTGGATAGCAAGACATAAAACTAGACGAGTGGTTCTCAAACTTTTTGGTTTGACATTCCTGCAAACTACTGAGATTCTAAAATGCTTTCATTAACCTGGATTACAGCTATTGTATTTATCACATCAGAAATTAAAACAGAAAACTTATTTATTTATTTATTTATTGAGAAGGAGTCTCCCTGTCACCCAGGCTGAAGTGCAGTGGCACTTGGCTCACTGCAACCTCTGCTTCCCAGATTCAAGCAATTCACCTGCCTAGGCCTCCCGAGTAGCTGGGGATTACAGGCATGTGCCACCACATCCCACTAATTTTGTATTTTTAATACAGACAGGGTTTCACCATGCTGCCCAGGCTGGTCTTCAACTCCTGACCTCAGGCGATCTGTCCACCTCAACCTCCAAAGTGCTGGGATTTCAGGCATGGCTCTAGCCATCACACCCAGCCAAAACAGAAAAAGTTTTTAATATCAATTCATTCATTTAAAAATAGCAAGAAAGATATTATATGCTAACATAAGTAACACTTTAATAAAAAAAATAACTGTTTTCCAAAACAAAAAAAAAAATGAGTGAGAAGAGTGGCACTGTTTGACACTTTCGGAAATCTCCTTTATTTGGGAGACAGCTTGGTTCTCTTATCTGCTTCTGCATTCAATCTGTTGCAACGCTGCATTTCATGTGGCCTCTGGAAAACCCTATCGTAAACTTGTGAGAGAGTGAGTCTGAGGCAAAAAAGTCACCAAGTGTTACTATGAAAATAGTTTTGGCCTGGCCAACACCCCACTCTGAAAGAGTCTCAGGAAACCAGGAATAGAAGAGGCAGGCAAATCCCTGGATACACAATCACCTGATTTGTGACCAAGGAAGCTCTACAGAGCAGGAGGGGATGGCCTTTTCAATAAATGGAACTAAACAGCATCATCGTCATCGTCATTGTCATCATCATGTTATCTAGAAAAACAGACTGACCCCATCTCACACCACACACACAAATTCCAGAGACTGTTGATTTAAATGTGAAAGGCAAACAATAACAAAATCATGCAGCTTATCTTCACACAGGGATACAAAAACCCCTGACTACAAAGGAAAACTCAGAAATGTTCAACTGCATGACAATTAAGAATTTCTTCAATCAGAGAAATGGAAATAAAAACTACAATGAGATGTCATCTCACTCCAACTTAAATGGCTTTTATAAAAAGAACGGTCAATGACAGATCATGATGAGGATGTGGGAAAGGGGGAACCCTTACACTGTTGTTGGGAATGTAAATTAGTACAAGCACTATGTGGACGTTCCTCAAAAAAACTAAAAATGGAACTACCGTGTGATCCAGCAATCCCACTGCTGGGTACACACCCAAAGGAAAGGAAATCAGCACACTAAAGAGATTCCTGCACTCCCAGGCTTACTGCAGCACTACTCACAACAGCCAAAATACAGACTCCACCTAAGTGTCTATCACTAGATGAATGGATAAAGAAAATGTGGTACTTGCACACAGTGCAGTACTATTCAGCCATCAAAATCAGTGCAATCCTGCCACTTGCAATAACATGGATAAAACTGGAGGACATCGTGGTAAGTGAAATAAGCCAGGCACAGAAAGACAAACATGGCATGTTCTCACCCATATGTGGGCGCTAAAGAAAAAAACTGAACCCACGTAGACAGAGTATAGGACAGGAATGGAAGTGGGAAATGAGGGATTGGTGAATGGGTACAAAAATACAGTTAAAAAGAACAAGTAAGTCTAGTGTTCAGCAGCACAAAAGGGCAACACGGTTAACAGTAATTTATATTTCAAAATAACTAATAGACTAGAATTGGAACATTCCTAACATGAAGAAATGATCAATGCTTCAGGTGATGGGGTACTCTACCCTAATTTGATAATTAAGCATTGTATGTTTTCATCAAAATACCACATCTGCCCCATAAATATGTGTGGTTATTATGTATCTGTAATAATTAACAACAAAAATTAAAACTTTTTCTGTTAGCAAAGAGATACCTTTAAGAGAATAAAAAGGCTAGCCACTAGCTAGTAAAAGATAGCTGCAGCACAGATACAGGGCAGGGAGGAGGGGGGACCAATATATTTATCCGTTATATAAACCAATAAAACAAAGAACATCTACCAGAAAATGAGGCAAAAGACTTCAACGAGCTCTTCAAACAGAAGATATACAAATGGCCAAAACAAAAAACATATAAAAGGCTGCTCAACCTCATTAGTAATCAAGGAAATGCAAATTAAAACCAATGTGGCATGTTAATTAGTACAACCACTTTGGGAAACTGTTCTGTCATTTCTAATAAAGTTAAATACTCATCTATCCCATGACCCAGAAATCCACTCCTAGATATATACCCAAGAGAAATAAGTATATATAAGAATATTCATAGCAGCTTAATTCACAATATCGAAAGCCTAGAATCAATAAGAAAATAAACAAAGTGTAATACAATCATACAACAGAACTCAGCAAGAAAAAAAGAGTAACCAACAACTTGGATCAATTGCAAAAAAATACCATTATGCTGGGCAAAAGAAGCCAGACATAGTAGAGTCCATATGGTCTGAGCTCATTTACATGAAGTTCAAAAACAAGCAAAACGCATGTATAGTGGCCAAAGTCAAAACACTGTGGATAGAATAGCAGCTTCTTTCTGGAAAAGAGCATGAGAGAACTTCCTGGGGTGATGGAAATACTCTATATCTTCATCTGGGTAGTGGTCACATAGATACATTTATATGTAAAATATTCTTTTAGGCTGCACATTTTCACATTTTATTGTGTATGACATACACGTCAGTTACACACAAAAACCCATTATGTACCAACCAGAATAGTTAATAAAATTTAAGATTGACAATTCTAAGCCTTTGCAAAGAAGTGGATAAGCAGGAATTCTCACACATTGTTGGTAGGAATCTAAACTAGTGCAACCACTTTGAAAAACAGTCTGGCATTACTAAGTAAAACTGAAGATACAAAAAAATGGTCATAGCAGCGGTATTCATAATTGCTATAAACTGGAGACAAATATCCATCAGAAAGAGAGTGAAGGCTGGGCATGGTGGCTCATGTCTAATCCCTGCACTTTGGGAGGCCAAGGCAGGTGGATCACCTAAGGTCAGGAGTTTGAGATCAGCCTGGCCAACATGGTGAAACCCCATCTCTATTAAAAATACAATAATTAGCTGGACGTTGTACTGTGCACCTATAGTCCCAGCTACTTGAGAGGCTGAGGCAGGAGAATCACTTGAACCCAGGGGGCGGAGGTTGCACTGAGCTGAGATCAAACCACTCCAGCCTGGGTGAAAAGAGTGAAACTCAGTTTCCAAGAAAAAAAGAGAGTGAATACAACTGTGTTAGATTCATAGTAGAGTATTATTCAGCAATGTCTAATGAACAAACTACAGCTCCATAAAACACGGGGGAATCTCATAAAATGACACTGAAAGCAACCAAGTAAAGAAAACAACTAAATGGTTCCATTTACATAAAGTTCAAAGAGCAGGAAAAACTAAACTACCAAGTTTGGGTGCAATCTTAGAAAAGTAAGAAAGTGATTTCCATGAAAGTCAGGAGAGAGGTAACATGTTTGAGGAGGAGGCATATAGCTGATTCGAGCTTTTAGGAGTGCTGGCATTGGTCTCTTTAATGACCTGAATATTGGTTACAGGGTTATGCTTTGCTGATTACAACAACAAAAGATGCACCGCTCAATGATTTTTCTGTGTATGTGTTTTTTTTGGGAGGAAAGAGGACGGAGTCTCAATGTGTCGCCCAGGCTGGGGTGCAATGGCATGGTCACAGCTCTGCAACCTCCACCTCCTGGATTCCAGTGATTCTCATGCCTCAGCTTCCTGAGTAGTTGGGACTACAGGTGTGTGCCACCTTGCCTGGCTAATTTTTGTATTTTTAGTAGAGATGTAGTTTCACCATATTGGTCAGGCTGGTCTCAAACTCCTGACCTCATGATCCGCCAACCTTGGCCTCCCAAAGTGCTGGGATCATAGGTGTGAGCCACGGTGCCCGGCCCTGTGTGTATGTTATTGTTCACAATAGAAGAAGGTTAAAAACAATCAATGGGACCTGGTGATTGATTGAATTTCGTGAGGGAGGAGAGGAGAGAGAAAGAATCACCGACAAGTCCCAGGTTTCTGACTTGCCCAATTGCTTGGGTGGCGATGCCTTTCTTTACTTTTCTTTTTGTTTGGAGACGGAGTCTTGCTCTGTCACCCAGGCTGGAGTGCAATGGCACAATCTCTGCTCGCTGCAAACTCTGCCTCCTGGATTCAAGTGATTCTCCTGCCTCAGTCTTCGAAGTAGCTGGGATTATAGGCACCCACCACCATGCCCAACTAACTTTTTTGTTTTTTGTTTTGTTTTGTTTTGTTTTAGTAGAGATGGTTTCACCATGTTGGCCAAGCTAGTCTTGAACTCCTGACCTCAGGCAATCCACCCACATCAGCCTCCCAAAGTGCTGGGATTACAGGCATGAGCCACCATGCCCAGACAGTGATGCCTTTTGTTAAGATAGCAAACAGCATTTTCAGAGGAAGAATATGAAATAAATCTTGGACCTGCTGAATTTAGAATACTTTTGAGACAGCCAGGTAGAGATGTCCAATACACAATTGTATTAGCAGATGGAGTTCTCAAGAGTAAAGGCTGGGGTAGAGATGAAAATGTTGGATTCGCCCACGAGTGAGGCATGGGCATGGCTGTGAATGTTTAGGGAAAGAAGAATGACAGAAGGGCCTAGGGCTGATTGTGGAACATCAACATTCAATGGCCAAATACAGGAGAATAAGCCAGAAAAAAGAAAAAACATGGAAAGTGGTAGGAGGAAAATGAAGAACATGTCATGAACCATTAAGCAAGAAGAAAGAGCATCTGAGGAGTAACAAGTCACTCTCTGCAGGCTGATGCACAGCTGGGGGTGACATGGATTATGTGTCATTCTCAGCAAGTCAGTTTTTACTCTACCTCTTTCTGGCTGACTTGACACAAGCAACAACCCAACAGAAAACCAATGCTTCTGAGAATGGCTGCAAGTTTTTATGTGCTATCTTTTGAGGCGAGAAACCAAGCCTGAGCTCTTCTTTCTCCTGATTCTCAGGAAGGAGGAAGGCAGATGTGAGAACACTGACTGAGTCTGTGCGTCATTGGGCAGCATCACTGTTAAAAGGTCAGCACACAGATGTGAGCTCACTTTTCTCCTTTCATGTGACTGAAGTGGTTGAGAAGGTGGTCGCTCCCCCACTGTCAGGGATAGCCAGGGCCAAACCTACTGCTTGGGCAGAAGAGGCCAGGGCAGGTGCCCATGGCCAGATCAGCAGTCAGCCAGGGCAAATGGGCTCACTCTGGTTACATGACCCGGGGCAACTGACAGAAAGGAGTGAAACGCGGGGAAAATCTCGGTGTGTTTGGGAACTGGGGAGATGAAAAGGGTTCATCTCATGGCCTGCTTTAGTTTGAAACAATTTAAGCTTAACTAGATTCCAAAAAAACCCAGCATTTCCACATGAACCAGCTGGGCTCATTCCAGTCTTCCACCCTGGAGTTTGCTGCCCAAGTCCTAGTTAAGAATAAAATGCACAGTCCTTTCGTTTTCCATTTGTCAGTGCAAATATTTAATACAAATCTTTCTCCCAGGGACCCTGTAGACTTGAAAACAGTGGCTATAGATCAGAGACAACGCTGATATTTCAGGGATCCCCGACCAGAATAATACGAAATTACCATAATTCCTCAATTTCTAGCACCACACACACACACACACACACACACACACACACACACAGGTAGGCTTACCTAACTCTCAGAAAATCACACAGATTCAACAAAAATAAATGTTAATTAATATGTTCCTTAATGGCTGGTGAATAATAATGTAAACTAAAAGAAAAACAAGTTTTATTTTTAAACCCACTATTGCCCCCCACCAAATATTTAAATCACAGAGTCTGAACTGACAGAACAGCTAATTAATACGGTCCTTTGGAAGGGAAATCTAGTGATACATATTTGAAACCAACCCTGTTATTTGTCACTTTTTTTAAAAAAATGACAAAAAATAATGACAAAACATTGTTTGATAAATCATAGTACATTCTTATAATGAAATACTATGTAAACTCTTTAAAAATGACATGCTTGTGTGAGAACTAGCTTTGAAGGAGACACAAAGTATTTACCAATTATCCTACTGAATGATAGCTAGGATTTGTGGAACACCTATGTACTAGGGCTGTGCTGACTGACTGTACACCTGCTGTTTAATTTTATAATAACCTCACAAGGCAGGTGGCAGACTAACCTCATTTAACAAATAAAATGGAAGCAGAGGCTTAAGTTTATTATCTAGTATCACTGAGGGAGGACATAGCAGAATTAGGATTTAAAACCATGAAACCTTGATTTCAGAACCTACGCTTCCACTCACTGTACCAGTGTGTCATAAAGTATACATACTCTTGATTAAATTATTTAATATGCATCAATGTTATATATTTCTTAATATACAGCAATGTACATAAAACATCAATGTTATGTATTTATCTAATATACATCAATGTATGAGTTCACAGCTCTTCCCACTAAGGATTTTTGGGTTTCTTTAGTAAATTTTAAGAAAACTATTACAAATAGTACAGATGGGTCAGGCGCAGTGGCTCACGCCTATAATCCCAGCACTTTGGGAGGCCGAGGTGAGTGGATCACGAGGTCAAGAGATCGAGACCATCCTGGTCAAAAAGGTAAAACCCTATCTCTACTAAAAATACAAAAATTAGCTGGGCATGGTGGTGCCCGCCTGTAGTCCCAGCTACTTGGGAGGCTGAGGCAGGAGAATTGCTTGAACCCAGAAGGCGGAGGTTGCGGTGAGCCAAGAACGTGCCATTGCATTCCAGTCTGCGTAATAGTGAAACTCCATTAAAAAAAAAAAAAAAAAGCAAATAGTAGAGATGATAGAAATATATGGCAAAAGTAACAAGGAGGCACTTCAGTGACTGAAAGTTTGGAGAACAAAACTCTCACCTTCTGAAAAGGCACTTTCTTCTTTATAACCTGCAATATTGTATGAAATTTTCACAATAATTACATTGTGAAACAGTTTTTTCTGTTTTTTGTTTTTTTTGAGACGGAGTTTCGTGCTTGTTACCCAGGCTGGAGTGCAATGGCGCGATCTCGGCTCACCGCAACCTCCGCCTCCTGGGTTCAGGCAATTCTCCTACCTCAGCCTCCTGAGTAGCTGGGATTACAGGCACACGCCACCATGCCCAGCTAATTTTTTGTATTTTTAGTAGAGACGGGGTTTCACCATGTTGGTCAGGATGGTCTCGATCTCTTGACTTCGTGATCCACCCGCCTCGGCCTCCCACAGTGCTGGGATTACAGGCTTGAGCCACCGCACCCGGCCCCAAACAGTTTTTTCAAAAAAAACAAAACCACCCCTCCTGAAACATTTTTCAAATAAAACAAGAGTAAAAGCACTATCTTAATGTGTACTCTCAGAAACTGGAAACATCCTTCATATCTAACATAAGAGTTAAATGCAGTTATCAACTTGATTAGTCCTTAATCATTACATTAGTGACAGTAAGAAAAACAGATCATACTATACTGCCAATTATTTCAAGAGCCTGAGTATACATATACCATATGTCATGATAAAGTCTCTTTAGACCCAAAATTAAAGGTGAAAAGAGAAATGAAAACAGGGAGAGATGATATAAAGCTTTTCCCTCAACTAATTTGCTCTAATCCTATCTTTGTAATACGTGTGTTTAGAACAAAACAATGCTACAATGAACATCTAGGTTAAAACTCTTATCAGCGAGGCAACTCCAGAATAGACACATACACCTTGATGGAAAGACCTGCTAGTGAGAACTGACTCCTTCCATATTCATTGATAAATTTAGCACAATTCTCATCAAAACCTCAATGGGATTTGTCTTAAAACTCATCAAGATAACTCTAAAATTCACCAGAAACAGTAAATTCATGAGAATAGCTAAGGAAAATTTGAAAATGAGCATATTTGCCCTATCAGATATCAAACTTCTATAAAAAGCCACAGGGGAGGGGAGGTAATGGAATAAACACAGACAGACCTGTCACTGGAACAGAACTGAGAATCCAGAAAGAAGCCTTATGTATGCAGGAAAACCTTGTGGCATTTCAAATATGAACAAGTCAGTGAACTGAGAGATGCAAAAGCCTATCCATTCAGGAAAAAGTTAGATTCCTACCCTCACACGAGACACAAAAGAAAATCCCATACGAACTACATGAGCTCAGTTAATATATGAAAATTTTTAAAAGATAATCTTGAAATGGTAGAGATTTTGCTGAACAAGAAAAAAAGAACCCAAAAGCTTTAAAGAAGTGAATGATTTTCAAGTTGAACAATGAATTTTTTAAGTGAAAGATCTGACCACGTAAGTTAAAACTTCTGTATAAAGACATCATAAACAAAATTAAAACACAAGTAACAAATGAGGACATACATGTACAACATATAACAAAAGATTAACCATTGTGAATCTAAAGAACTCCTATAAAGCAGTAAGAAGAAAAGATAAACAACCCAGAAGGGGGAAAAGTGGGCAACGGTATGAACAGGCAATATCCAGAAGACAATGTAACACCCAGTAAACTACAATCTAGGGGATTAAAGAAGTCATGGTTTTTAAAACTAACAAATTACACATATTTATATGATATCAGAATGGGAAATGCCATTTTAAACTTGAATCAACAGACAAAAATTACCAAGAAAAATCACTAAAATTTTCATAGACTTAAAAAGACCTCTGTACTAGCATATGTCTAAACCAATGTGAAAAATTTTAAGATTTATCTAGGCAGGAGAAGAAACAGTGAATAAAAACTCAAAAACCTCATTATCGAACAAGGTGATTATAAATTAAAAAATACTTTTTTTAAATGTGAAAACCATTAAACCTTGCGCTGATGCTTGGGGAAAATGCAAACCAAAACAATGACATGACAGTTTTCATATATCATATTGGCAAATATCTAAAAAGTGAGAATGCCCAACATTGGCAAGGGTACAAGACACCCAATATTCCCTTACATTACTGGTGGAATTTTTAACAACATGAGAAAACAGTTGTGATATGTTTTCTTTTTTCTTTTTTTGGAGACGGAGTCTCTCACTCTGTCATCCATGCTGGAGTACAATGGCACAATCTTGGCTCACTGCAACCTCCACCTCCCCGGTTCAAGCAGTTCTCCTCCCTCAGTCTCCCATGGAGCTGGGAATGATTTTTGTATTTTTAGTAGAGTGGGGTTTCACTATATTGACCAGGATGGTCTCAAACTCCTGACCTCAGGTGATCCACCTGCCTCAGCCTCCCAAAGTGCTGGGATTACAAGTGTGAGCCACCATGCCTGGACAACTTTTTATTTTAAAAGTACTATAATTACAAACCACAGGAATTTGCAAAAAACTAAACGGGGAGGTCCAAAGTACGCTCACCCAAATTTCTCCAAGGTTGTAACTTATGTGACTCTAGTACACTGTCACCATCAGGAAACTGACCTTGGTACAATCCCAAGTTTATTCAGGTTTCACCAGTTTTGTATGCAAAATGGGACTTGAGAATGCTAGGATTTGTATGCAGTATGCGTTTCTGTGGTTGTATAAAATTTTATCACATTGGCAGCTTTGTATAATCACACCTGAGATACAGAACTGTTCCATCCCTACACAGCTCCCTCATGCTACCACTTTAAACCGCACCACCCCTCACCTCCCACTCCTAACTACTAGCAACCACTAAATCTGTTCTCCATCTCTGCAGTTTGTTATTTCAATAATGTTACATAAATGCAATCATACAGTATGTAACCTTTAACTCTCTCTCTCTCTCTTTTTTTTTGAGATGAACTCTTGCTCTGTTACCCAGGCTGGTATGCAGTGGCACAATCTTGGCTCACTGCAATCTCCACCTCCCAGGTTCAAGGGATTCTCCCGCCTCAGCCTCTCAAGTAGCTGGGATTACAGGCCTGTGCCACCATGCCTGGCTAATTTTTGTATTTGTTGTAGAGACACGATTTCACCATGTTGGTCAGGCTGGTCTTAAACTCCTGACCTCAGGTGATCCATCCGCCTTTGCCTCACAAAGTGCTAGGATTACAGTCATGAGCCACCACGCCCAGCCTTCACTCAGTATAACTCTCTTGAGATAACCCAGCAGTACAAATCAGTTGTCCTAATATATTAAAATTTAGCATGTTATGCACTTGAGTGTATACAAACATTTATAATATTTTAAAGTTTAAAACATTAAAATGTGAATCAAAGGCGTATGAAATCCCTGTTTCACTGACCCATAACAAGGATTCTGAGATACAAATTTTGAAAACTGCTAAACTAATACAAGTCTAGTACAATCCATTACAGGTTTGTAATGGATTCCTTATCTGAATGCTTTGGAGCAGAAATACTTTGAATTTGGAATTTTTTCAGATTCAGGAATATGTGCATTATATACCGGTTGAGCACCCCAATCTGCAAGTGCAAAATCCAAAATTCCAAAATCCCAAAACTGTGAGTGCCAATATGACACTCCAAGGAAATGCTCACCAGGGCATTTCAGGGTTTGGATTTTTGGATTAGGGATCCTCAGCCTGCACAAGCACTTTACAGAAGAAAGGCCCAGGGCTCAGTGCTATGCCTTATCAGTGTTTACAAGAGTACATGGTTTACAAGAATGCCTGGTTTTGCATTTTTTACGGCCAAGCTCTAGATTCTGGTTCTTTCCCAACCCAGTTGAATATGTTATATTCAAATATGACCATTTAATCTTCTTCTCAAATGACCACAGGTTTGCTACCCTTTCAAGTTCTTCTGAATGATCATGGAAATGAACTCCTCTTAAATTTCCAGATCTGGGTGGTGCTTTAGGAGGCACCACACCTCACAGCCAATTCCCCCGCCTCTATGTGCAGCAGGTCCACAAGACAAGGCCTCCCTCAGAAAGGGCTACCCCAGCCTAGGACGTTCAAACAAACTCTTCTCCCTCTCCTTCCCTCTAGGTGCCTAGATCCCCTGTCTCCTTCCTCCCTAAGCTAACCGGCTAAGTCTTCCAGACAGCTCACCCCCACTGCCTATCTGTTAGCTAACTAGTGTGACAAACCAAGTTCTCACACCTTCAGGTTTAGCAGGCAAACACTCCAGGAACTTACTTCTTAATACCAATACCTTCACAGTGATGTCCCTGCCTCTCCAAAGAGTGCTCTAAACAGGTAAAAGCTATAATACAAACTCTATAATAATTTTTGGTATACAGATACCAAACATGGCAGCATTTTTGTTTCAATCTATAAAATCTGGTTGATATGGTTATCGCTCTAACAATATTAGATCTAAATGGAATTTGAAGTAGTGGTAAAAGGCTGGTTGTGGTGGCTCACACCTGTAATCCCAGCATTTTGGGAGGCCAAGGTGGGAAGATCGCTTGAGGCCAGGAGTTTGAGACCAGCCCAGGCAACAAAGTGAGACCTTGTCACTATGAAAAATAGAGAAAATGAGCCAGGTGTGGTCTACAGGTCTACAGGGGTGTGCACCTGTAGACCCAGCTACTTGGGAAGCTGAGGTGGGGGAATTACTTGATGTGGGGAGGTTGAGGCTGCAGTGAGCCATGACTGCACCACTGTATTCAGCCTGGGGAGACAGAGTGAGACAATGTCTCAAAAAATAAAGAAAGGAAAGAAAAGAAAAAAGGAAAGGAAGAAAAGGAAGGGAAAGAAGGGAAGGAAGGGAAGGCAGGAAAAAGGAGAGGAGAAGAGGGGAGGGGAAGGAAGGAAATGAAAGGGAAGGAGAGGGAAGGATGGAGAGAGGGAGGGAAAGGAAGAAAAAAAGAAAGAAGGGAAGACAGGAAGACAGAAAGAAAGAGCAGTGGTAAAGAGCTTGGACTCTTGAGCCAGTCTACCTGGGTTAGACTCAGGTCTCTGCCACTGTACTACCTGGATCAAGTGTTAGTCAGTTTGTGTGGCTCCGTTTACTCATCTGTAAAATGGCAATAAAAGCTACCTGCCTCATGGGACTGTCATGAGACTTCAGTAATATATGTAAAGCATTCAGGCCACTGCCTAGCACACAGTAAGTATTATCTGTAGGTATTAACATTTGTCTCTACTACAGTCCAGATTCATTTCTTTGTGATATTTCTCTATTCTTCTTGGACTCTCTGCAGCTCAACCTGCTTCTAGAACTTCCATACCAGGAAACAATGACAATGTTAAGAATTTTATTTATTTATTTTTTAATTGCATTTTAGGTTTTGGGGTAAATGTGCAGAACATGCAAGACAGTTGCATAGGAATACACATGGCACTGTGTTTTGCTGCCTTCCTCCCCTTCACCCACATTTGGCATTTCTCCCCAGGCTATCCCTCCCCAGCTCCCCCCCGCTGCTGTCCCTCCCCTATTCCCCACAATAGACCCTAGTGTGTAGTACTCCCTTCCCTGTGTCCATGTGTTCTCATTTTTCATCACCCGCCTATGAGTGAGAATATGCAGTATTTCATTTTCTGTTCTTGTGTCAGTTTGTTGAGAATGATGTTCTCCAGATTCATCCATGTCCCTACAAAGGACACGAACTCATCATTTTTGATGGCTGCATAATATTCCATGGTGTATATGTGCCACATTTTCCCAGTCCAGTCTATCATTGATGGGCATTTGGGTTGGTTCCAGGTCTTTGCTATTGTAAACAGTGCTGCAATAAATATTCGTGTGCATGTGTCCTTATAGTAGAACGATTTATAGTCCTTTGGATATATACCCAGTAATGGGATTGCTGGGTCAAGTGGAATTTCTATTTCTAAGGCCTTGAGGAATCATCACACCGTCTTCCACAATGGTTGAACTAATTTACACTCCCACCAGTAGTGTAAAAGTATTCCTATTTCTCCACATTCTCTCCAGCATCTGTTGTCTCCAGATTTTTTAATGATCGCCATTCTAACTGGCGTGAGATCGTATCTCAATGTGGTTTTGATTTGGATCTCTCTAATGACCAACGATGATGAGCATTTTTTCATATGTTTGTTGGCCTCATATATGTCTCCTTTTGTAAAGTGTCTGTTCATATCCTTTGCCCATTTTTGAATGGGCTTGTTTGTTTCTTTCCTGTAAATCTGTTTGACTTTTTTGTAAATTCTGGATATCAGCCCTTTGTCAGATGGGTAGACTACAAAAATTTTTTCCCATTCTGTTGGTTGCCGATTCACTCTAGTGACTGTTTCTTTTGCCACGCAGAAGCTGTGGAGTTTGATTAGGTCCCATTTGTCCATTTTGGCTTTTGTTGCCAATGCTTTTGGTGTTTTGGTCATGAAGTCCTTGCCTACTCCTATGTCCTGAATGGTTTTGCCTAGATTTTCTTCTAGGGTTTTTATGGTGCCAGGTCTTCTGTTTAAGTCTTTAATCCATCTGGAGTTAATTTAGTGTAAGGTGTCAGGAAGGGATCCAGTAAAAATATGGAACGCATCACGAATTTGCGTGCCATCCTTGTGCAGGGGCCATGCTAATCTTCTCTGTATCGTTCCAATTTTAGTATATGTGCTGCCAAAGCAAGTACAAGAATTTTATTTCTTAAATTCATCTTGGTTATTCAAAACTACTAGAACGAATTCTCTTTTACGTCCTAGCAGTTATTAACATTTCACTAAATATAAATACAAGCATTTAAAGTAAGGCAGTAACGGAACAAATGCCAAGCCAAAAGCAGGCTATCTATCAGAACATACACATGACACTCCCATTTAAAGAAAAAAAGGGGGGAGGAATAATATGGTCATATGGATGTTTGTGTATGCGTCAAATGGCTCTGAAAAGTTTCACAGCGGTCTACTGACAGGGAGAACTGGCTGTTTGTGGGAAGGGATAAGAAGACTTCACTGTACATGCCTTGTTATCTTTCAACTCTGAAGCAGCAAATGCATTACCTAGACAAGATTTAATTTTTTAAATGGGGGTGAACAGGTGACTCTAAATAAGTATTCTGGAAGCCAGGTGCCAAGTCTCAATTTGCTATGACCTGCGTTATCTTGGGCAAGTCGCTTAACCTCTGAGTCTCAGACAAAGCAAGGAGCAATAAATACTTCTAGGGTATATATATATATATATATATATAGTTTTTTTTTTTTTGGAGATGGAGTTTCGCACATTGCACAGGCTGCAGTGCAGTGGTGTCAACTCGGCTCCCTGCAACCTCCACCTCCAGGGTTCAAGCGATTCTCCTGCCTCAGCCTCAGGAGTAGCTGGGATTACAGGCACACACCACCACACCCAGGTAATTTTTTATATTTTTAGTAGAGACGGGAGTTTCACCATGTTGGCCAGGCTGGTCTCAAACTCCTGGCCTCAGGTGATATGCCCACCTCAGCCTTCCAAAGTGCTGGGATTACAGGTGCCAACAACCACACCTGGCACTAAGTTCTATTCTAAAAGCTTTATTATCTCAGTGGGGTAGTAGATAGATGGTACTTTCTTTTAAGATACAGGAGAGGTAGTCATCCAACATTTTGTAAAACAAGGCAACTTTTTTTGTGGACTTGATTTTCAGATACAGTGGACCCTTGAACAACATGGGTTTGAGCTGCACGGGCCGATTTATATGTGGATCTTTTTCAACCAAATGCAGACCTGCATATACAGAGGCCCAACTTTTCACACACCCAGGATCTGCAGGGCCCACAGTGGGGACTTGAGTGTGCCAGGATTTTGGTAGAAATAGGGGTCCTGGAACCAACCCCCTATGGTATATATCCTATGCATATACCATAGGACAACCAGACTACTTTTACAGTGTTAAGAAACATAAATCTGTCAAGCCTATTAACCTTTCCAGATCACTTGTACTATTCTTACATAGAAACCCTTCTTAGAGGGAGTCTAATATATAGGAAGTACCTACATACAGTATTCTGCATATTAGAGCAGGGCGCGGTGGCTGATGCCAGTAATCTCAGCATTTTGGGAGGCTGAGGCAGGCAGATCACCTGAGGTCAGGAGTTCAAGACCAGCCTGTCCAACAAGGCGAGACCCCATCTCTACTAAAATTATAAAAATTAGCTGCGCACGGTGGTGGGTGCCTATAATCCCAGCTACTTGGGAGGCTGAGGCAGGAGAATCGTTTGAACCTGGGAGGCAGAGGTTCCAGTGAGCAGAGATTGCACCTCTGCACTCCAGCCTGGGTGACAGAACAAGACTCCCTCTCAAAAAAAAATAATATTCTCCATATTAGTTTCTCTTGCAAAACCTCAAAAGTGTTTTAAATGAACACATCTATATGCTATGCCATGAAGTCAGCAATAAAATAAAACAATTAATGTTTAAACATATAAACAACTATATATAAGAACTTATTATATTTAAAGGCATTTATTATCAAACACTGAAAGAAAAAAGTACCATCTTCAATCAGTTGGTAACAGCTATAACTGAGGACAGACTTTATTTCAGGAACATATGTGCAATCACTCTTCATCCTAACATTCATGCGCAAAGTAGGTTGGTTGGTTGGTTTTTTGAGACAGGATCTCTCTCCACCACCCAGGCTGGAGGACAGTGGCACCATCATGGCTCAAGTGATCCTCACACTTCGGCTTCCCAAGAAGCTGGAACTAAAGGCATGCACCACCATGCCCGGTTAATTTTTGTATTTTTTGTAGCGACAGGGTTTTGCCCTGTTGCCCAGGCTGGTCTGAAACTCCTGAGCTCAAAAGATCTGCCAGGTGTCTGCCTCCCAAACTGCTGGGATTACAGGCGTAAGCCAGGCCCTAAGTAGGTGTAAAAATCCCTATTTAACATAAGAAATGGAGGCACCATGAAGATAAGGCCACAAGTCTAAGAACTGGGAGAGCTGGAAGCCCCGCAAGATCCCTTAGATTTGAGCTCAGTATACCAAACCAAGGGGCAGGGAGGGCTAACTTAATGTTGGCTGGCAGGCTGGTATCAGTTTGTAGCAGAATTTTCATTGATTTATTGGAAAATGGGGAAAAGTAAGGACACAAAAATAAATTTTTTTTTTTTTTTTGAGACGGAGTTGCACTCCTGTAGCCCAGCGGGAGTTCAGTGGCACCATCTCCACTTACTTCAACCTTTGCCTCCCGGATTCAAGTGATTCTCCTGCCTCAGCCTTTGGAGTAGCTGGAATTACAGGTACACGCCACCACGCCCAGCTAATTTTATATTTTTAGTAGAGACAGGGTTTCACCATGTTAGCCAGGCTGGTCTGAAAGTAAACTTTTTAATATAACTAAATGATTCCATTTAAAGATCTTTTATTCTGGCCGGGTGCAGTGGCTCATGCCTGTAATCCCAGCACTTTGGGAGACCGAGGAGAACAGATAACGAGGTCAAGAGACCAAGACCATCCTGGACAACATGGTGAAACCCTGTCCCTAGTACAAATACAAAAATTTGCTGGGCGTGGTGATGCATGCCTGTAGTCCCAGCTACTCAGGAGGCTGAGGCAGGACAATCACTCAAACCAGGGAGGCAGAGGCTGCAGTGAGCCAAGATCGTGCCACTGCACTCCAGCCTGGCAACAGAGCAAGACTCCATTTCAAAAAAAAAAGAAAAAAAAATCAGCATTTCTATTGTAGCCTCCTAATTTGGGGAACATATTTCTTTAGAAATCTAAACTCTGGCCCTTTGCATCATTATGGCTCCAAAATAATATGGAACTTTACACACAGAAAACACATGCCCCTCAAGATTCTCTCTTTAACCTCTACCTTATTCCGTTTGGATTAGGACATTTGGGGATGTGAAATGAGAATAAAGTTGAGTATAAGCAATCCAAAACCATGTGCTGACACTGAACCCTGGAAGAGGACTCTCTTCAGAATCTTTTTTAATCTGTTAACTTTTCTCTGGGCTCAAACTTTTTTTTTTTTTTTTGAGACAGAGTTTTACTCTTGTTGCCCAGGCTGAAGTGCAGTGGTGCAATCTCAGCTCACCACACCTCTGCCTCCCGGGTTCAAGTGATTCTTCTGCCTCAGCTTCCTGAATAGCTCAGATTACAGGTATGCACCACCACACCCAGCTAATTTTGTATTTTTAGTAGAGACAAGATTTCTCCATGTTGGTCAGGCTGGTCTTGAACAACTGACCTCAGATAATCCACCCATTTCGGCCTCCCAAAGTGCTGGCATTACAGGTGTGAGCCAGGTGGCTTCAAACTTTCTTATTTATTTATTTATTTATTTGAGACAGAATTTCGCTCTTGTTGTCCAGGCTAGAGTGTAATGGTGTTATCTCAGCTCACCGCAACCTCCATCTCCGGGTTCAAGTAATTCTCCTGCCTTAGCCTCCCGAGTAGCTGGGATGACAGGTGTGTATCACCACATCCCCCCGCCAACCTAATTTTGTATTTTTAGTAGAAATGGGGTTTCTCCATGTTGGGCAAGCTGGTCTCGAACTCCCGACCTCAGGTGATTCCCCCTGCCTCGGCCTCCCAAAGTGCTGGTATTACAGGAGTGAACCACCACACCTGGCCTGTGCTGAAACTATCTTTTCCTAAGAGTCCCATCTTTGATTGGTACTGCTACATGGCAATCACTACTCAAAAGAAGCTAACTGAGGTGTCCCATAATCAGCTTTCATTTAAAGTCTCTTTCAGCTTGACAAAATAAAAACTTTCAATGCTTTGTCAACCCTCCAAATGAAAATTAGTCTATATATGTATGTATATGTGATTATATATGTATATGTACATGTGATTTTGATCAGCCTGCTTATAAACTATTTCCAAAATAAGTTGATGTGTAAATTCATTTATTAAATGAGTAGTTTATAAA
Organism: Callithrix jacchus; assembly: GCF_049354715.1. Lineage (NCBI taxonomy): Eukaryota > Metazoa > Chordata > Mammalia > Primates > Cebidae > Callithrix > Callithrix jacchus. The sequence goes on from NC_133523.1 coordinate 13,785,722, forward strand.
CTACTTGATTTTCCAAGTCGTTTATACACAGGCTGACCAAACCGAACAAATTTCTTAAAATAATTTCACTGTATAGATAGCAAGTAAGTTATTTACTGTTCTCATTAGCATGTCTTATTTTTACCTATCCTTTAACAAGCGTCTACATTAAACTGCTTTATGTCCACAGCTACACACTGAAACAACACTTTCGGTCACAACATATTAAATTCAAATTTAAACTATAAAGAGATCCAGCTACCTTTAGTCTTACATGTACTTATATATATATTTAATATACTTCTTGATGTTTTATGATGCACAAACATGCAGCTCTTGTAGGATATATAACTATGAGAATCTTTAGAGTGTATGCTTATTACATGGTTCAAAATTCTTTTTTTAAAAAAAGTCAATTTAAAGAACTTAAGCATACAGTAAAGTACTCCTTCCATGCCCCAGTGTTTAAAGGCCCATTTATTTTAGACTACTTGTTTCAAAAAAAATCTAAAATTGGGATCCAAGATGGCCGATCAGAAGCAGCTCAGGATTGCACCTTCCAGCAAAAGCGTGGAGGGTGAGTGGACACCACATTTCCAGATAGATTTTTATTGCCCACAGACCAGGAGATTCCCAGGTGGAGGAGCCCCACGGGTCAACAGCACAGCTATTTTGGCTGGCGCAGCTGTTTTGCCCAGCACCCCTGTTTTGCCCAGCACCACGGCACAGCGATTATCCATACAAAATACACGGTCCAGGCACCATTTTAGCTGGCAATTGGAGCTCGGGGAAGACAGAGTCACCCATTCAACTGATAGAAAAGGGGACTGAAACAGGCCAGGAGATTCCCGGGCAAAAAAGCACCACGAATCTCAGAGTGGCTGTTGCAGCCAGCACAGTGGGTCGCTGCACAGGAAATCACACGGATCCCCGCAGCTTTTCAACAGGCGACTGGAACACCTGGGAGACAAAAAAAAAAGGCTCTGAGGCAGACGGCCAAGTGATTAGGCTTGGCTGGTCCCACCCCCACAAAGAAAAACAGCAATCTGAAACGCTCTGGATTGAGTTTCACAGCAAGTACAGCTGAACCCAGGACGGTCTGGCTCTGTGGGGGAGGGGCATTGCCATTGCCTTACCAAGGCACTCCACCACTACAGAGGTAGTCCACCATTGCTGAGGCAGCCTGCCATTGCCCAGGCAGCTCACCATTACAGAGAGAGCCTGCCATTACAGAGGTGAGCCGCCACTGCCAAGGCAGTTCTAACTACATCCATATAAACAGGACTGCAGGGAAGTTCACATGGCAGCTGGGCGGAGCCCACAACAGCTCAGCAAAGCCTGTGCAGCCAGACAGTGACTAGGATGCCTCCTCACTAGGCAGGGCAGCCCTGAAAAAGGCCAGCAGCACAACAGAAACTCATAAATAAAGCCCTAAATCCCCGGGACAGAGCACCTGGGGAAAACAAGGGGGATTTATGAGTTCAGCTGCAGCACATTTAAACGTACCTGCCCAGCAACTCTGAATGAACGATGGAGCTCACAGCTCAGTACTTGAGCTCCTATAAAGGACACACTGTCTCCTCAAGCAGCTACCTGACCCCCGTATATCCAAACAGTCATCTCATAAAGGAGAGCTCAGACTGACATCAGGCAGGTATCCTTCAGGGACAAAGATACCAGAAGAAACTGGAAGCAACCCTTACTGTTCTGCAGCTGCTGCAGGTGACCCCCAGGCAAGCAGGTCCTGGAGTAGACCTCAGCAGTCCTACAGCAGAGGGGCCAGACTGTTAGAAGGAAAACTAAGAAAAAGAAAGAAATAACTTCATCATCAACAAACTGGATGTCCACTCAGAGACTCAATCTGAAAGTCAACAACGACAAGGATGACAGGTGGATAAATACACAAAGATGGGAAGAAACCAGCACAAAAAGGATGGAAACACCCAAAACCACGATGGCTCTCCTCCTACAAGGGATCATAACTCCTCACCAGCAAGGAAACAAGGCTGGATGGAGAATGAATGTGATGAATTGACAGAATCAGGCTTCAGAAGGTGGGTAATAAGAAACTTCTGTGAGCTAAAAGAACATGTTCTAACCCAATGCAAAGAAACTAAGAACCTTGAAAAAGATTTGAATGAAATGCTAATGAGAATAAACAACTTAGAGAGGAATATAAGTGAACTGATGGAGCTGAAAAACACAACATGAGAACTTCCGTGAAGCATACACAAGTTTCAACAGCTGAATTGACCAAGCAGAAGAAAGGATATCAGAGGCCGAAGATCAACTCAATGAAATAAAACAAGAAGGCAAGATCAGAGAAAAAGGGTAAAAAGGAATGAACAAAGTCTCCAAGAAATATGGAACTATGTGAAAAGACCTAATCTACGTTTAATACATGTACCTGAATGTGACAGAGAGAATCAATCCAAGCTGGAAAATACTCTTCAGGATATTATTCAGGAAAGCTTCCCCAACCTAGCAAGGCAGGCCAATATTCAAGTCCAGGAAATACAGAGAACACCACAAAGATACTCCTTGAGAAGAGCAACCCCAAGGCACATAATCGTCAGAGTCACCTAGGGCTGAAATGAAGGAGAAAATGCTAAGGGCAGCCAGAGAGAAAGGTTGGGTTGCCCACAAAGGGAAGCCCATCAGACTCACAGCAGATCTTAGCAGAAACCCTACAAGCCAGAAGAGAGTGGGGGGCAGCATTTAACATCCTTAAAGAAAAGAACTTTCAATCCAGAATTTCATATCCACCCAAACTAAGCTTCCTAAGTGAAGGAAAAATAAAATCCTTTGTGAACAAGCAACTACTCAGAGATTTCATCACAACCAGGCCTGCATTACAAGAGCTCCAGAAAGTGGCACTAAACATAGAAAGGAACAACCAGTACCAGCCACTCCAAAAACATACCAAATAGTAAAGAGCATCAACACAATGAAGAAACTGCATCAACTAATGGGCAAAACAGCCAGCTAGCATCAAAATGGCAGGATCAAATTCACACTTAACAATATTAACCCTAAATGTAAATGGGCTAAATGCCCCAATCAAAAGACACAGACTGGCAAATTGGATAAAAAGCCAAAATCCATTGGTGTGCTGTATCCAGGAAACCCATCTCACATGCAAGGATACACAAAGGCTCAAAATAAAAGGATGGAGGAAGATTTACCAAGCAAATGCAGAGCAAAAAAAAAACAGGATTTGCAATGCTCATCTCAGATAAAATAGACTTTAAACCAACAAAGATCAAAAGAGACAAAGAAGAACATTACATAATGGGAAAAGGATCAATGCAACAGGAAGAGTTAATGATCCTAAATATATACACACCCAATACAGGAGCACCCAGATACATAAAGCAAGTTCTTAATGACTTACAAAGAGACTTAGACTCCCACACAATAATCATGGGAGACTTTAACACCCCATTGTCAATATTAGACAGATCAACGGGACAGAAAATTAACAAGGATATCCAGGACTTGAACTCAGACCTGGATCAAGCAAACCTAGCAGACATTTACAGAACACTCCACCCCAAATCACAGAATATACATTATTCTCAGCACCACATCACACCTACTCTAAACTTGACCACATAATTGGAAGTAAATCACTCCTCAGCAAATGCAAAAGAACGGAATTCATAACAAACAGCCTCTCAGACCACAGTGCAATCGAGTTAGAACTCAGAATTCAGAAACTAACTCAGAACAACACAGCTTCATGGAAACTGAACAACTGGCTCTTGAATGTTGACTGGATAAACAATGATATGAAGGCAGAAATAAAGACGTTCTTCGAAACCAACGAGAATGAAGATACAACATACCCAAATCTCTGGGACATATTTAAAGCAGTCTCTAGAGGAAAATATATAGCAATAAATGCCCACATGAGAATCAAGGAAAGTTCTAAAATCGACACCCTATTGTCAAAATTGAAAGAACTAGAGGAGCATGACCAAAAAAACTCAAAACCTAGCAGAAGACGAGAAATAACTAAAATCAGCGCAGAACTGAAAGAGATAGAGACACAAAAACCCCTTCAAAAAATCAATAAATCCAGGAGCTGGTTTTGCGAAAAGATCAACAAAATAGACCACTAGCCAGATTAATAAAAAAGAAAAGAGAGAATAATCAAATAGATGCAATAAAAAGATGAAGGGGATATCACCACAGATTCCACAAAAATACAAACCATCATCAGAGATCATTACAAACATCTCTATGCACATAAACTAGTAAACCTAGAAGAAATGGATAAATTCCTCGACAGACTTGCATCCTCCCAAGACTAAACCAGGAAGAAGGTGAAACCCTGAATAGACCAATAACAAGGTCTGAAGTTGACGCAGCAATTAAGAGCCTACCACCCAAAAAAAGCCCAGGTCCAGACAGGTTCACAGCCGAATTCTACCAGACATACCAAGAGGAGCTGGTACCATTGCTTCTGAAACTATTCCAAACAATCCAAAAAGAGGGAATCCTTCCCAAATCATTTTATGAGACCAACATCATCCTGATACCAAAACCCGGCAGAGACTCAGCAAGAAAAGAAAACTTCAGGCCAGTATCCATAATGAACTTAGATGCAAAAATCTTCAATAAAATACTGGCAAACCAATTGCAACAGCAAATCAAAAAGCTTATCCACCATCATCAAGTAGGATTCATCCCGGAGATACAAGGCTGGTACAACATACGCAAGTCTATAAACGTAATTCACCACATAAACAGAACCAAAGACAAAAACCACATGATTATCTCAACTGATGCAGAGAAGGACTTTGACAAAATTCAACAGCCCTTTATGCAAAAAACCCTCAATAAACTAGGTATTGACGGAATGTATCTCAAAATAATAAAAGCTATTTACGACAAACCAACAGCCAATATCATACTAAATGGGCAAAAACTGGAAGCATTCCCTTTGAAATCTGGCACTAGACAAGGATGCCCTCTCTCACCACTCCTATTCAATATATTATTGGAAGTTCTAGCCAGAGCAATCAGGCAAGAAAAAGAACTAAAGGGTATTCAAATAGGAAAGGAGGAAGTCAAATTGTCTCTATTTGCAGATGACATGATTGTATATCTAGAAGACCCCATCGTCTCAGCCCAAAATCTCCTGAAAGTGATAAGCAACTTCAGCAAAGTCTCAGGATATAAAATCAATGTGCAAAAATCACAAGCATTCCTATACACCAATAACAGACTTAAAGAGAGCCACATCAAGAACGTACTGCCATTCACAATTGCTACAAAGAGAATAAAATACCTGGGAATACAACTAACAAAGGATGTAAAGGACCTCTTCAAGGAAAACTACAAAACACTGAGAGGACACAAACAGATGGAGAAACATTCCATGTTCACGGTTAGGAAGAATCAATATCGTGAAAATGGCCATACTGCCCAAAGCAATTTATAGATTCAACGCTATCCCCATCAAGCTACCAATGACCTTCTTCACAGAACAGAAAAAAACCACCTTAAACTTCATATGGAACCAAAAGAGAGTCCACATAACCAAGTCAATTCTAAGCAAAAAAAAAAACAAAGCAGGAGGCATCACACTACTGGACTTCAAACTATACTACAAGGCTACAGTAATCAAAACAGCATGATACTGGTACCAAAACAGAGATATAGACCAATGGAACAGAAGTGAGGCCTCAGAGGCAACACCACACATCTACAACCATCCAATCTTTGACAAACCTGACAAAAACAATCAATAGGGAAAGGATTCCCTGTTTAACAAATGGTGTTGGGAAAACTGGCTAGCCATGTGCAGAAAGTAGAAACTGGACCCCTTCCTGACACCTTACACTAAAATCAACTCCGGATGGATTAAAGACTTAAACATAAGACCTAACACAATAAAAACCCTAGAAAAAAAGCTAGGCAAAAACCATTCAGGACATAGGCGTAGGCAAGGACTTCATGACCAAAACACCAAAAGCATTGGCAACGAAAGCCAAAATAGACAAATGGGACTTAATCAAACTCCACAGCTTCTGCACAGCAAAAGAAACAGTCATTAGCGTGAACTGGCAACCAGCAGAATGGGAAAAAATTTTTGCAACCTACCCACCTGACAAAGGGCTGATATCCAGAATCTACAAAGAACTAAAACAGATTTACAAGAAAAAAAGGACATCAACAGACACTTTACAAAAGAAGACATACAGGAGGCCAACAAACATGAAAAAAATGCTCTTCATCACTGGTCATTAAAGAAATGCAAATCAAAACTACATTGAGATACCATCTCACGCCAGTCAGAATGGCGATCATTAAAACATATAGAGACAACAGATGCTGGAGAGGATGTGGAGAAATAGGAACACTTTTACACTGTTGGTGGGAGTGTAAATTAGTTCAACCACTGTGGAAGACAGTGTGGCGATTCCTCAAGGACCTAGACACAGAAATTCCATTTGTCCCAGCAATCCCATTACTGGGTATATATCCAAAGGACTATAAATCGTTCTACTATAAGGACACATGCACACAAATGTTCATTGCAGCACTGTTTACAATAGCAAAGACCTGGAACCAACCCAAATGCCCATCGATGATAGACTGGACAGGGAAAACGTGGCACATATACACCATGGAATACTACGCAGCCATCAAAAACGATGAGTTTGTGTCCTTTGTAGGGACATGGATTAACCTGGAAACCATCATTCTCAGCAAACTGACATAAAACAGAATATCAAACACCGCATGTTCTCACTCATAGGTGGGTGTTGAACAAAGAACACATGGACACAGGGAGGGGAGCACCATACACTAGGGTCTATAGGGGGTAAATAGGGGAGGGACAGCAGGAGGTGGGAAGTTGGGGATAGAGAGCATGGGGAGAAAAGTCAGATATAGGTGATGGGGAGGAAGGCAGCACATCACACTGCCATGTGTGTACCTATGCAACAATCTCGCATGTTCTTCACATGTACCCCAAAACCTAAAATGCAATTTTAAAAAAATCTAAAATTGGTAATAATTCTGCTTAAATTCCATATTAACCTAGGATCAAGTTATTTTTAGTTCTCGTTTCTTAAATACTTGAAATGTGCCGCTGCATGTTTTCCTTATTTATTCAATTTATTCCTAATTTATTCAATTAACTAACTTCAGGTGGCAGGTACTTAGGAGATTAAAAGTCCTTTCCCAAAGTGAAAATAACATAAAAATTTTGCATAAAAGACACTCAATGTTTCTCAAACGGTATCTGAGGGTCTAATCAGCCTATTACCTTGGTTTGGAATAACCACCAACAACAAATGTGAGCTTTTTGTCACATCTATGTATTTTCCCCTATAAACTAATTCCTACATTTTAAATGCATGTTCAAAATGTTTTACTTGGCCATGTGATAATTATTTCCCCTGTAAAAAGCTACAGGATTTTGGTTTAAGAGCAAATGAGATAGAGTATCTCGTCCATGAGAAGGCTAAGTGGAAAGATCCACACCCTGCAGCTTGGAACCAATAATAAGACAAACGCCAGTGCTAACTTGTTCATGTAATCAACAATACGTGAGTCGAAATAAACTAGTGAACTCAAATGTGACTACAGTTAACAAACATGTTAACAAAGGTCTGAATATTAGACATAGTCTCTATTAAAATCGTAATCTATCCATTCTGAAATCATTCCTTCAACTGCTGTTATGTTTCCAATCCCCCCCCCAAAAAAGAAAAACAAAAAACAGCAGCCACCTTTAAAATGTAAATTTCTCCCTTTTTCGAAGTAACTTGCCTAGGAAAATTTAATGCGTTAAAATAAAACGTAAAGGACAAACCAATTACAACATAAAAAAAAAAAAAAAAAACCTAAAATGACCAGTAACACAAACCAATCGCTCACATTTAGCAAAGCGTGTGTTTTTAATCTGTTGTGGGTATCTATCCTATTATACTAATAACAACGTTTAAAAGGCATCCCAATTCCTAAACCACCACCATACACATAACATACTGGTCCTTTACTCCAATGAGGCTTAAACTCAGACCATTTCCCCCTCCTGGCACACTGAAATATACGAGGGGAAATCCAAGATATCAGATATGTTAAGTGCCGGTATCTTCTTCCAGAGTAGAGTCAAACTCCTGTTTGCCCGCAAATGTCACCGTCCCATTAAGTCTGCAAATTCTCACTAGCGCTGGAGTACAAAGAGGCCTGACCACGGAAACACCTGTCCTAGCACCAGGAAGACAATGGGAAACACAAGACTCCTGAGTCCGCGCCGGCCCCAAAGCTTCGGCTGCAGGGATGAGGGGACAAGCGGTGGCCTCGCGGGTGCGGCGGACAGGGTCCCACACCCCCGACCCGCCTCCCGAGAACCAGGAAACCTGTCAGGCTGGCCGGGACCCGACCTCCTCAGACCCCCGCGCTCCCGCCCAGCGCAGCCCCCGCCCGACAGCCCGACCGCCCCGACCGCCGGGGCCTCCCAGCTGCACTCTATCACCTCATCCCGCCCTGGCGGCCTCGCGGCCCCGCCACCTCCGCCGCGCTGCCTGAGCTCGGGCCGCCCCCCTGCCTGGCCCCAGCCCCGACCCCGACCCCGTCCCTTTCCCCGCAGCCGGTTCCCCACCCGCCCAGGCCCGAGCTCCCGCCGCGCGCTCCCCTCCCCAAGCCTCCGCTCTCGCCCCAGTGGCTACCTGCAGGCAAGGTCGACGAAGCACTTCACCCAGGGCCCCAGGTCGCAGAAGGCCCGGTGCTCGGGGTCCCGCTCCTTCTCCAGTTCCATGTGGTAGGCGCGATGAAAAGCAGGATCCCGGCGGCGCACACGGGTACCGGGCCACCCGCTCCCACCGCGGCACCGACACTTTTAGGAGGACGGACACCACCCCCTTTCACCTGCTTCCGCCTCCACCTCAGCAGCCGCTGCGCCCCATTGGCTCGGTCGCTTGGGTGAAGGGCGGGGCCCGGGGTGAGGGGCCGGCCCCGGCGGGAGGGAGTTAGCGGAGCCGTTGCAAGGAATACGTCCCACTGTGGATGGCTGGGTGAGCCCTCGGCCCCTCCCTCTGGGATGGCACTTGGTGTTCAACCTGTGCAAAACTGTTTTAAATTAAAAAACTATTTTTAAAAAATGATTTATGGGCCAGGCGCAGTGGCTCACGCCTGCAATCCCAACACTTTGGGAGGCTGAGGAAGGCAGATCACTTGTGGTCAGAAGTTTAAGACCAGGCTGGCCAACATGGTGAAACCCGGTCTCTACTGAAAATACAAAGATTAGCTGGGCATGGTGGTGGGCGCCTGTAATCCCAGCTACTCATAAGGCTGAGGTGGGAGAATCAGTTGAACCTGAGAGGTGGAGGTTGCAGTGAGCCAAAATTGCACCACTGCGCTACAGCCTTGGTGACAGAGTGAGACTCAAACTCAAAAAAAAAAAAAAAAAAAAGGCAGGGCGCGGTGGCTCATGCCTGTAATCCCAGCACCTGAGGTCAGGAGTTCAAGACCAACCTGATCGACTTGGAGAAACCCTGTCTCTACTAAAAATACAAAATTAGCCGGGCATAGTGGCACATGGCTGTAATCCCAGCTACTCAGAAGGCTGAGGCAGGAGAATCGCTTGAACCCAGGGGGTGGAGGTTGCAGTGAGCCGAGATTGCACCATTGCACTCCAGCCTAGGCAACAAGAGTGAAACTCCATCTCAAAAAGAAAGTGTTTGATAAATGTATTTATTCAATGTCTATTTATTGATGATAGTTTGATAGTTTTCTGGAGCTTTCCTTAATGAACCAGTTTCTTCCATGATGTACTGAATGAAAGGACCTCTCAGCTTGAGGCATCTGAGTGCCCTGCTGAAGGCAGGGACCTCCCAGACCTCCCTGCTTCCATGAAGCGCAGTCTGAGCTGGGAGGAGACCCTAGAGAGATGTCCTAGTGAGAGTGAATCCCTGGAGACTGTTTCCTCTTCTTATCCACCCCATGATCCCAAAGCACACCCACCTCCAAAAGAACAGGTCACATGTGGCAAAGAGGAGAAACAAAATAATTAGCATCCTCTTCCTTAACAAGGAGCTATGGGGATGAAGTCTCCTAGAGTCCCCAGAATATAAATACCCTGCTGTGCCCCTGGCCCCCACTCACCTTCCCAGTCTTAGGGGGACACACATGAGTCCTTCCCATAAACATCAGGCTCACTCCAGCGATCACAGGTGAGTAGCCTCTCATGCCCTTCCTGGGGGTTTACTGCTGACCTCGGGATCCTCTAGCAGTTGGTGGAGAAGAAGGCTTCCTGAGACCCTCCCTTGGTGATGCCATCCTGGTGAGCAAATGATGGATGGGGAAGGGATTGAGCTGGGGGTGGGGGTGGAGGGGTGGAGGAGAGGAATCTGTCTCTTTCTTGGATGTCGAAAGAGAGAGAGAAGAGACTGAGACCAATTCTAGACTCTGAGTGGACCAGGCAAGCACAGGGCAGACCCTCTGTGGCAGGACATGTGGAGGAAAACTACTGAGGGTCTCCAGTTGCAAGACATTTCACAGATAAGAGAGGTCTTGAAAAACAGGTTTCTCCAATGCAGCAGCTCCACAGCTGTGGTCCCTGGGCTAGAAGCACCAGCATCCTCTGGGAACTGTCTAGAAGTGACCTTGGAGTCATTCATATCTTTTCTTGTACAGACCTATCTGCATGCTGGTTCTTACACCAGACACTTCAGAGAAAGGGCTTAGCTTTTTGTGTCCTATGGGTTTGGAGGGAGTTTTGTTTTGTTTTTTGCTTTCACTTTTAAGACAGGGTCTTGCTCTGTCGCCCAGCCTAAAGTGCAGTGGCATGATCATAGTTCATTGGAGCCTCGACCTCCCAAGCTCAAGTGACCCTCCCACCTCAGCATCTCGAGTATCTGGGATGACAGGCACATACTACTGTGCCTGGCTAATTTTATTTTTGTAGAGTCAGGGGTCTCTCTACATTGCCCAAGATGGTCTCCCACACCTGGGCTCAAGTGACCCTCCTGCCTTGGCCTCCCAAGTAGCTAGGACTAACAGATGTATGCCACCATGCCCAGCTAATATTTTATTTTGTAGAGATAGGGGTCTCACTATGTTGCACAGGCTGGTCTGGAGCTCACAGACTCGAGGGATCCTCCCAGCTCAGCCTTCCGAGCAGCTGAGACTATGGGTGCATGCCACCATGCCCAGAATTTTTTTTTTTTTTTTAGATCGGGGTGGGGGCAGGAGGAGTGGTCTCACCTTGTTGGCCAGACTGGTCTTGAACTCCTGGTCTCAAGCAATTCCCCCACTTCAGCCTCCCAAACTGCTGGGATTACAGGTGTGAACCACCACGCCGGCCAGCTTTGTGTGTCTTAACAAGCCCACCAGGAGACCCTGAAGCGCATTCAAGGTTGAGAACCACTGTTCTATGCACCCCAAGGCAACAAGTGAGGACTCTTACAAATACATTGGCAGGAAGGGAATCACAGTATTCTTTGCAACCTAAAGAAAACCAAGCATTGTTGCAAAAACCTCCGATCCAACGCTAAAAAGCCTTGAAAAGTAAATAGGGCTTTGCTGAAGGTCTCTCGGGGTTACCAAGGAGATTATGCTGCTAACCTTCCTTAAAAACCTTTTTCATCATTTCATCGACCTCCAAGTGCCCTGCTTCTCGTGGCAGCTATTTTTATTTTTCCGTCACTCTCACAACACGTTGGGGTCGTTCATATCCTTTCTCGTACAGACCTATCTACAGGCTACATTCTCCATTTACATTCTGATCCCACTTCAGCAAGCCTTACATCTTGCTGAAGATTTAAGGGAGATAAGAATTGTAAATGTTCATGGCCATTCGGGGTGGGTCACACCTGTAATCCCAGCACTTTGGGAGGCTGAGGCAGGCTGATGGCTTGAGGTCAGGAGTTCAAGACCAGCCTGGTCAACACGGCAAAAACTCATCTCTATTAAAAATACAAAAATTGCCCCAGTGCAGTGGCTCATGCCTGTAATCCCAGCACTTTGGGAGGCCAAGGCGGGTGGATCACGAGGTCAGGAGATCAAGACCATCCTGGCTAATACAGTGAAACTCCGTCTCTACCATAAATTCAAAAAAATTAGCTGGGTGTGGTGGTGAGCACCTATAGTCCCAGCTACTTAGGAGGCTGAGGCAGGAGAATTGCTTGAACCTGGGAGGGTGAGGTTGCAGTGAGCCAAGATTGCACCACTGCACTCCAGCCTGGGCGACAGAGCAAGACTCCATCTCAAAAAAAAAAAAAAAATTAATCAGGCATGGTGGTGCATGCCTGTAATCCCAGCTATTCGGGTGGCTGAAGCACAAGAATCACTTGAACCCAGGAAAGGGAGGTTGCAGTGAGCTGAGATTGTGCCACTGTACTCTAGCCTGGGTGGCAGAATGAGACTGTCTCAAAAAGGAACATTTGTAAATGCTTGTAATTGAATATTTTTCCCTTGCACGTGTTGACAGCACAGAGTTTAGCTTTGAATGCCTCACAAAGAGGTGAGAGTGGCCATTCTTAGTGAGGCAATGGAGTACGAGAGAGTGAAAATAAATCTAAATTCAAAGGCAAGATCAGGCACTTGCAAGCCGAGTGCCCCTGGTAGCTCTCTCAGCCCCAGTCTGCTCACTGTAAATTGTAGCTAACACAATCTCCCAGTCGGAGTTATGGTGAGACCCATGCATTGAGAAACTGGCTCCTGGCCAGGCATGGTAGCTCACACCTGTAATCCCAGCACTTTGGGAGGTTGAAGCAGGCGGATCACAAGGTCAGGAATTCGAGACCAGCCTGGCCAATATGGTGAAACCCCGTCTCTACTAAAAATACAAAAATTAGCTGGGCGTGGTGGTGCATGCCTGTCAACCCAGCTACTCAAGAGGCTAAGGCAGAAGAATCGCTGGAACCTAGGAGGCAGAGGTTGCAATGAACAGAGATCACGCCACTACACTCCAGCCTGGGTGCCAGAGTGAGACTCCATCTCGAAAGAAAGAAAGAGAGAGAGAGAGAAAGAGAGAGAGAGAGAGAGAGAGAGAAAAGAAAAGAAAGAAGCTGGCTCCTCATCAGGATAATGCAGCATGTGGGGCTGAATATCTAGGTGCTGGGCTGATAGCTGAGGCAAACCACCATGGCACACATTTAACTGTGGAACAAACCTGCACGTCCTGCACATGTATCCCAGGCCTTTAAAAAAATTATAAAAATTAAAAAAGATAAAAATCATGCTGAGCAGCCAATAGCTGAGGGAAAAAAGAAAGAAGCTGGCTCCTAAGAAGGTTTAACCCATTACAGATATCATCATTGCTGAGGACAAAATAAAAACACCTGTGCCAGCTATGAAGCTGGCTGAGGTGGGAGAAGCACCTGAGCCCAGGAGGTACAGGCTGCAGTGAGCCGTGATTGTGCCACTGCACTGCAGCCTGGGTGACAGAGTGAGACCCTGCCTCAAAATAAATTAAATAGAATAAAATAGACCTTGTATTAGATGGTTTGGCCTAACTATAGGCTAATGTTAGTGTTCTGAGCACGTTTACAGTGGGCTAGGCTAAGCTGTAATGTTTGGTACATATGTTCAATGCATTTTTCACTTATGATATTTTATTTTTTTGAGACAGTGTTTCGCTCTTGTTGCCCAGGCTGCAGTGCAGTGGCACAATCTCGGCTCACTGCAACCTCTGCCTCCCGGGTTAAAGTGATTCTCCTGCCTCAGCCTGATAAGTAGCTGGTATTACAGGTATGAGCCATAACACCTGGCAAATTTTCTATTTCAGTAGAGACTGGGTTTCACCATGTTGGCCAGGCTGGTCTCAAACTCCTGACCTCAGGTGATCCACGCACCTCAGCCTCCCGAAGTGCTGAGATTACAGGTGTGAGCTACTGTGCCCAACCTGACTTATGATATTTTCAATGTATGACCCCATTATCAGTCTCAGAACATCTGGACCTATAATTTCTTGGTGATGAGAACACATAAATTGACTCTCAGAGTTTCTCAAGTATACAACCCATTGTTATTAACTATAGTCACTATGCTGTACAAGTAGATCTCTTGAATGTATGCCTCCCATGTCATTGAAATTGTGTATTCTTTGACCAGTATCTCCTTCACACCCACCTCCCTCCCCCACCTTCTGGTAGTCACCATTCTACTCTAGGCTTCTATGAGATTGACCATTTTAAATTCCACATATAAGTGAGAACATGTGGTATTTGTCCTTCTATAACTGGCTATTTCATGTTACATAATGTCTTCCAGCTTCGTCTATATGGTCGCAAATGATAAAATTTCCTCTTTTCTCGATGGCTGAATAAATAGTACTCCATTGTATATTCCTACCACATTTTCTTTATCCACTCATCTGTTTTTAACACAAAACTGATGTTTAAATTACATATTGTTGGTGGAAGGATGAACAGGAAAGAGGGTGGCGGGAGGAAAGAAAAGAGGGAGCTGGCCGGGCATCGTGGCTCACACCAGTAATCCCAGCACTATGGGAGGCCAAGGTGAGTGGATCACTTGAGGTCAGGAGTTCGAGACCAGACTGGCCAACATGGTGAAACCCCATCTCTACGAAAAATACAAAAATTAGCCAGGCATGGTGATGTGTGCCTATAATACCTGCTACTCGGGAGGCTGAGGCACAAGAATCACTTGAACCTGCGAGGCAGAGGTTGCAGTGAGCTGAGATGGCACCACTGCACTCCAGCCTGGTGACAGAGCAAGACTGTCTCAAAAACAGAAAAAGAAAAAAGACAGAAAGATAACAGGAAAGGAAGAGAAGGAAAAACAGAAGATTGTAAGTTTCCTTTACTGTATAGGGTTTTTGCTGGGTTTGAATCTGCTTGATTTTCATTTGTTTGTTTGAGATGGAGTCTTGCTCTGTCACCCAGGCTAGAGTGCAGTGGTGCGATCTCGGCTCACTGCAACCTCTGCCTCCAAAGCGTAAGTGATTCACCTGCCTCAGCCTCCTGAGTAGCTGGGATTATGGGTGCCCGCCACCACGTCTGGCTAATTTTTTTTGTATTTTTCGTAGAGACGAGGTTCCACCATGTCGGCCAGGCTGCTCTTGAACTCCTGACCTCAGGTGACCTGCCCACCTCAGCCTCCCCAAGTGGATTATAGGCATGAGCCACTTGGTTTTGTTTTCTGTGAAGCTTTGCTCCACTGAAGGAAGCAGAAGTGTTTATAGAGAACGTCCAAGTTTGACTATGAGCAGCTCTGTTAGGTCCTTGAGACCCTGACTGCCTCAGGCATGAATGGCTTGGCTTGAGAGGGAACAGAAGCCCCCTGAAAATGGCTTGAGGATAACCAAACACAAAGGAACTTGATGGCTATGATGGAATTTTCACAGAACAGTATAGGTTTCCAGGGGAAGGTGGGACCAGAATGGCATCTCTGACCTCTGGCTCTATATGGCTTCTCTCCCTTTTTGTTCCCACTAGACACAGACCATACAAGGAACCAGAAAACCAAACTGAAATCTCAGAATTCTTCCTGCAGGGACTCTCAGAAAAGCCAGAGCATCAGACCCTCCTCTTCACAATGTTCCTCTCCACATACCTGGTCACCATCATCAGAAATGTCCTCATTATCCTTGCCATCCTCACGGACTCTCACCTCCACAAGCCCATGTGCTTCCTCCTGTCCAACCCGTCACTCGTTGACATCCTATGATCCTCCACCACCGTCCCCAAGATGCTAGTGAACATCCATCGGGACTCAGAGCAGAGCCACCCCCTTAGCGGGCTGCCTCACCCAGATGTACACCTTCCACCTGTTCAGGACCATGGACAGCTTTCTCCTGGCAGTAATGGCCATTAACCACTTCATGGCATTGTCCACCTGCTCCTTTACTCGGTCCTCATGTGCCCCCGTGTCTGTGGGCTGCTGCTGGGGGCACCGTGGGTGATCACCAACATCCAGTCTCTCGTACACACCTGCCTCATGGCTCAACTGACCTTCTGTGCCGGCTCCAAAGTCTCCCACTTCTTCTGTGACCTCATGCCCCTGCTGAAGCTCTCCTGCTCAGACACGCACACCAATGAGCTGGTGATCTTGGCTTCTGGTGTCGTCATGGGCATCGCCCACTCTCCTGCATCCTTCTCTCCTACATCTGCATTTTCTGGACAGTCTTTAAGATCCCTTCTGCTCGGGGCAAGTGGAAAGCCTTATCCACCTGTGGCTCACACCTCACTGTGGTGTCCCTGTTCTGTGGGACCATCTTTGCTGTGTACTTACAGCCCACATCCCCCAGCTCCTCCCAGAAGGACAAGGCAGCCACCCTCATGTGTGGGGTGGTCATCCCCATGCTGAACCCTTTATCTACAGCCTATGGAACAAGGACATGAAGAGGCCCTGGGGAAGCCCATCTGCAAACCGGCTGTCCCCCTGTCCTAGGGCAGAACAGTTATTGGATGCTTATGATGTTCCAGGATCACTGTTGGGTGCTAGGGACACAGAGATCATCCCATCCCCTAGCTGGGAATACAGACACGGAATAAATCCTTCCCGTACAACATGGTAAATGTGTCTTAAAGAGATGAACAAAGTGGATGGGCCCCCAAAGGGAAGGCGTGCATTTTCTCCATGATTTATCTTCCCCATGAAGATCAGAATAGCAAAGATCAAAGTGGCCTGAAATCAGCCCCTCTGGGGGATTGGGCGTTTAGGGTTGCTAGGTGGATAAGAGTAGTTGGAAACAAGACATGTGGCTACACTCATTTTCCTATTGACAAAGGATGGGTGTGGTGGCTCAAGCCTGCAATCCCAGCATTTTGGGAGGCCAAGGTGGAACGATCACCTGAGGCCAGGAGTTTGAGACCAGCCTGGGCAACATACAGAGACCCTATCTCCACAAAGAAAATCATTTCAGCAAGACATGGCGGTGCACACCTGTGGTGTCAGCTATTCAGGAGGCTGAAGCAGGTAGATAATTTGGGCCCAGGAGTTCAAGATTGCAGTGAGCTATGATTGCACCACCACACTTCAGCAGCTTGGGAATCAGAGCAAGATCTGTCATTCATTCATAGATGTATAGAGCCATATATTGATAGGTAGATAGGATGAATGGATGGATAGATAGACAGACAGACAGATAGGATAGATGAGATAGGTAGGTAGATCAATTGATCAATCGATAGATAATAGATGATAGATTGATAGATCAATAGACAGATGATAGAGACAGAGACAGAGAGCGACAGGATAGATAGATGTAATAGGGAGGGAGGGAGGGAGATAGATAGATAGAGTGCACCTGTCATCTTAGCTACTCAGGAGGCTGAGGCAGGAGGCTCTCTTGAGCCAAGGAGATCAAGACTGCAGCGAGCTATGATTGCACCACCACATGCCAGCCTGGGCAACAGAGTGAGACCCTGTCTGTAAAAGTAATCATAATAATAAAATTTAAAAGGATATGTTGAAGTCCTAACCCCAAGGACCTCAGAATGTGGCCATATTTTGATGGGCTTCCCTTTTCTGTGGGTAACCTGACCTTTTTCTCTGGCTGCCCTTAACATTTTTTCCTTCATTTCAACCCTGGTGAATCTGACAATTATATGCCTTGGGGTTGTTCTTCTTGAGGAATATCTCTGTGGTGTTTAGGGTTTCACCATGTTGGCCAGACTGGTCTCAAACTCTGCCTCAGCCTCCTGAAGTGCTGGGATTACAGGCATGAGCCACCGCACCAGCCTGACACCTTCATGTTGGACTCCTAACCTCCAGAACTGTAAGACAACAAATTTCTATTGTGTAAGTCACCTAGTTTATGGACTTTTTCGTTTTTTTTTTAGAGAGAGACAGGATCTCACTCTGCCCCAGGCTGGAGTACAGTGGTACAATCATAGCTCAGGTGCAACCTCATCTCAAACTGCTGGGCTCAAGCAATCCTCCTGCCTCAGCCTCCTGAGTAGTTGGGACTACAGGCCCATGCCACTGCAACCAGCAATATATATTTATAGAGACAGGGTCTCACTCTGTTGCCCAGGCTGGTCTCAAACTCCTGGCCTCAAGCGATCTGCCCTCCTCGGCCTCCCAGAGTGCTGGGATTGCAGGTGTGGCCACCACACTCAGCCTGATTTGTGGTACTTTGTTGCAACATCCCTAGAAAACAAATACAGTTAGTTTAGGAAATGTCGGCAACTACAAAGACTATGTCCCATGGCTGGGCGCAGTGGCTCACGATTGTAATCCCAGGACTTTGGGAGGACCAGGCGGGTGGATCACACGGTCAGGAGTTCAAGACCAGCCTGGCCAATATGATGAAACTCCGTCTCTACTAAAAATACAAAAAAATCAGCCAGGCATAGTGGTGGGTACCTGTAGTCCCAGCTCTACTCAGGAGGCTGAGGCAGGAGAATCGTTTGTACACAGGAGGCGGCGGTTGAAGTGAGCCAAGATTGTGCCACTGTCCCTTAGCCTGGGTGACCTAGGTGACAGAGTGAGACTCTATCTCAAAAAAAAAAAAGACTGTGTCCCAATATCCCAATACAGCCTCTAAGTTTATGACTGACCACGTGTTCTGGTGTAGGGACCATGGGCTGGAACTGGAGAAAAGGATGAAGGCTCTAAGTTGCACGGATTCGCTTACTGGGTATCAGTGTGATGCCAGTAATGATGACGACAACCGAGATGTATTATCTGAACAACGCTAACTCCCTTATATGCACAGTCTCAATAAAGTTTAAACAACAGCCCTACAAGGTAGGTGTGGAAGTAACTTCTGGTTTGCCGTTGATAGTAATGGCAAACAGCAATGACTTCTGCACCAACCTAATAGTTTAACACCTTTTTTTCACAGAGGGGAAAGTTAAAGCTTCAAAAGTAAAGCTGGCAAGACATGGTAGCCAAGGTTCAAACAGCGAACCCATCCCAGAGCGCCGGACCTTGATGAGAACAAGATGTAGTTTAGCATTCAGAGTCTACAGAAGAAACCTGCAGATTATAGCCCAAGGCCAAATCCTGCCTGTGGTCTGTTCTTACGTGGCCTGCAGAGCTTAACAATTTTAACATTTTAAATGGTTGGAAAAAAAATAAAAGGTGATATTGCCGGGCGCAGTGGCTCATGCTTGTAATTCCACACTTTGGGAGGCCAAGGTCGGTGGATCACCTGAGCTCAGGAGTTTGAGACCAGCCTGGCCAGCATGATGAAACCCAGTCTCTACTAAAAATACAAAATTTGCCAGGTGTGCTGGTAGGCACCAGTAATCTCAGCTACTTGGGAGGCTGAGGCAGGAGGTAGGAGAATCGCTTGAACCTGGGAGGCAGAGGCTAGAGTGAGCCAAGATCGTGCCATTGGACTCCAGCCTGGGCGACAGAGTGAGACTCCATCTCAAAAAAAAAAAAAAACAAAAAAAGAAGAAGAAAAGAAGATCTTCTGCCAGAATATAATAGATTCTGGATACTAGAAAAATAAAAAAGAAGAAAATTAATTTTAAAAGAGAATTAGAAGATTCTATGACCAAATAAAAGTATATAAAATTCTGGCTGGGTAGTAGCTCATGCCTATAATCCCAGCGCTATGGAAGGCTGAAGGGGGAAGGATCACTTGAGGCCAGGAATTTGAGATCAGCCTGGGCAACACAGTGAAATCCCATCCCTACAAAAATTTAAAAATTAGCCAGATGCAGTGGCGTGCACCTGTGGTCCCAGCTACCCACGAGGTTGCGGCTAGAGGATCGCACACCCAGGAGTTCGAGGCTGCAGTGAGCACTTTATCCTGAGAAACAGAGCGAAACCCTGTCTCAAAAAAAAAAAATTACTGTTTATCCCTTTACCAAGCAAGTTTAATGACTTCTTTTCTTCAGAAAAACTAGAGCCTGCTACCCAAAGTGATACATGAATCAGAAGAACCATCATGCTTGTTAGAAAGAAGGCTCCCACTCTATCCCATACCTGCTAATCATAATTTCCCAAGGCATTCATATGATCTGTAAAGTTTGAACATCACTGCAGGCAGCAGAGAAGTGCACCTGGAGCCCCAGCTATTTAAGAGGCTGAGGCACGAGGATCACTTAAGCCTGGGAGTTCGAGTCCAGCCTGGGCAGAGTAATGAGACCCCTGTCCCTAAAAACAAACAAACAAACAAAGCCCAGCACTTTGGGAGGCCAAAGCTGGCGGATCACCTAAGGTCAGGAGTTTGAGACCAGCCTGACCAACATGGGGAAATCCCGTCTCTACCAAAAATACAAAATTAGTGGTGCATGCCTTTAGTCCCAGGTACTCGGGAGGCTGAGGAAGGAGAATTGCTTCAGCCCAGGAGGTGGAGGTTGCAGTGAGCCGAGATCGCTCCACTGCACTCCAGCCTGGGCAACAAAAGCGAAACTCCCTCTCGAAAATACAAAAACAAAAGTTTGTGATTTAAAAGCTTGAGCATCACTGGGCTAGATGAGGGTCCTGTAGATAACCGGGACCCAAACAGGCTTTAGGTTCAGAGATACAGAAGAACCAGATCTGGGATGCTGCTCTAGCTCCTACCACAGGAGGAAACCTTCCCAACCACTCTAAAAGCTCTGAAAACTGCAGTTGCAGAAGTGGCCACTAGGCGGCAACCATGCCATTTCACCAATTGAATTTAAAACCTTTTTTCCCCCCAGAAACTCGTATTCCAGCGGTAAGCGGGCCCAGTTCCATGGGCCTTCAGTGTAATCTCCCCCTGGAAGGGAACAAGAAGTGCAAAGTTTCCATGATAAGAGGGAGCCTCTGTTCTTCAAAGAAATCATGGAGACTGGTGTGGCCTGAGCCCAGAGTAAGGGCCCGTGGAGGGCACTGGGAGTCACATGGCCTGTGGGCCCCAGGGATTGTGACCATGACAAGGTTTAAGGAGGATGCAGAGGACTGTGCTTCAGAACGAACCCGCTGGTGAACCACACCATAGATTTGGAGTCAGCACATTTTTTCTGTCAGGGTCCAGGTCGTCAATATTGTCAGCTTTAGGGATCTAACCGTCTCTGCTGCAGTGACTGAACTCTGCTGCTGTCTGGTGAAAGCAGCCATAGATGAGACATCAAGGAATGGCTTGGCTCTGTCCCAATAAAACTATTTATAAACACAGAAGCTTCCATTTCGTATCATAGGACATGTCACACAATGTAGCCTTTGGGTTTGTTTTCAGCCACTTTTAAAATGTTGCTATTCTAGGCCAGGTGCATTAGCTCATGCCTGTAATCCCAGCACTTCCCAACGCTGAGGGAGGAAGGCTGCTTGAAGCCAAGAGTTCGAGACCAGACTGGGCAACATAGTGAGACCCCATCTGTACAAACATTTTTAAATTAGCTGGGCATGATGGTGCATGCCTGTAGTCTCAGCTACTCAGGAGGCTGAGGAAGGAGGGTCACTTAAATCCAGGAGGTCAAGGCTGCAGGGAGCTATGATTGTACCACTGCACTCCAGCCTGGGGGACAGAGTAAGACCAAAAAACTAAACAATAATAAGGCCAGACGTGTGGCTCATGCCTGAAATCCCAGCTCTTCGGGAGGCTGAGGCAGGTGAATCACAAGGTCAAGAGTTCAAGATCAGCCTGACCAATATGGTGAAACCCTGTCTCTACTAAAAATACAAAGAATTAGCTGAGTGTGGTGGCATGCACCGGTAGTCCCAGCTACTCGGTAGGCTGAGGCAGGAGAATTGCTTCAACCCGGAAGGCAAAGGCTGCAGTGAGCCGAGATCGCACCACTGCACTCCAGCTTGGACAACAAAGCAAGACTCCATCTCAAAAATAAATAAATAAATAAACAAAATGCAAAACTGGTATTAGCTTGAGGGCTGAATTTAGCCTATGGACCACAGGTTGCCAACTCTGGTATAGATGGATGGGAATGACAAGAGTTAAGGGGACCAAGAAAGACCAAAAAATGAGGGGTGAAGTAGGCTGAAAACCATCAGAAGAAATGGAGCTGGTGCCACAGGACCTTTGCAAATGCTCTTCCCACCCCCTCCCGAGTAAATTCCTGCTTGGCACTGACATTACAGCACAAACTCCACGTCCTCAGGGAAGCCTCCCCAACCCCTATCCCTTGCCCAGCTACATCAGCTGCCCTAATGTTACACTCACTATCCCCTCATTCACCTCTTCATCACTGCAGTGGTTTTCTGGGGTGGGTTTTGTTTTGAGGCAATCTTGCTCTGTCTCCCAGGCTGGAGTGCAGTGGGGCAATCTAGGCTCATTGCAACCCCCACCTCCTGGGTTCAAATGATTCTCCTGCCTCAGCCTCCTGAGTAGCTGGGATTACAGGCGTGTACCACCACACTTGGCTAATTTTTTGCATTTTTAGTAGAAACGGGGTCTACCATGTTGGCCAGGCTGGTCTCAAACTCCTGGCCTCAAATGATCTGCCTGCCTCAGCCTCCCAAAGTGCTGAGATCACAGGTATGAGCCACCACACCCGGCTTCATCACTGCAGTGTTTTTTTTTTGGTTTCACCATGTGGTCAGGCTGGTCTTGAACTCCCAACCTCAGGTGATCCACCTGCCTTGGCCTCCAAAGTACTTGGATTACAGGCGTGAGCCACCATGCCCAGCCCACTGCAGTGGTTTTATATTAGTTTGTGTCATTCTTGGATTAATGTCTGTTTCACTCATCTGACTCAGCTGGGAACTGGGGACTGAAATTGTGTTATCTTCTTTATTTTGTGAAACTCTGTGCCCCTATGATTAGTACGGTAGCCACTAAAGTGTATCTTCTGGATGGGCACGGTGCCTCATGCTTGTAATCCCAGCACTTTGGGAGGCCAAGGCAGGTGATCACCTGAGGTCAAGGAGTTTAAGATCAGTCTGGCCAACCATAGCCAACATGATGAAACCATGTCTCTACTGAAAACACAAAAATTAGCCAGGCATGGTGGCGGGTGCCTGTAATTCCAGCTACTCGGGAGGCTGAGACAGGAGAATTGCTTGAACCCAGGAGGCAGAGGTTGCAGTGAGCCGAGATGGTGCCGCTACACTCTAGCCTGGGCAACAGAGACTCTGTCTCAGAAAAATATATATTTTTTATTTTTATTTTTTTTTAAACAGTCTCACTCTGTCGCCCAGGGTGGAGAGCAGTGGTGTGATCTTGGCTCACTGCAACCTCCACCTCCCAGGTTCAAGTGATTCTCCTGCCTCAGCCTCCCAAGTAGCTGGGACTATAGGTGTGTGCCACCATATCCAGTTAAATTGTTTGCATTTTTAGTAGAGATGGGATTTCACCATGTTGGTCAGGCTGGTCTCAAACTCCTGACCTCAGGTGATGTGCCCACCTTGGCCTCCCAAAGAGCTGGGATTACAGACGTAAGCCACTGCACCTGACCACAATTCGTACGTTTTAAACTGTGTGCCATTCTGAGTAGTGTGATGAAATCTCGCACCATGACCATCCATCCCCCCCGGGATGTCAATCATCCCTCTGTTTGGCACTTCTACCCTGTAAACACCCCACCCATTAGTCTCTTACTAGCCATCACAGTTGTCAGATCAACAAAACATGGTATAGCTGGGATTCAGTACCACTCACAGTTTCAGGAATCTATCAGGGGTCTTGGAACATGTTCCCTGCAGATAACAGATGATTATTAGTGTCTTGGGGTTACCATAACAAAATACCACAGCCTGATAGGCTTAAAAAACAGAAATTAATTTTCTCAGAGTTCTGGATGCTGGAAGTTCAAGATCAAGTTCAAGATCGTTGGCAGGGTTGCTCTGTGGCTTCTCTCCACCTTCCTCTGGAAGATGTCAGATAGAAGCAAGCCTCAGGGGACTCCATGTTTGGGTCCCCTTCCACGAATACTCCCTTTGTGGAAGCCATCTTTCTCTCTCCTGGATTTCCCCTCTGGAGTCCCCTTCCACTCTCTCTTCTGGAAGCTTGTCTTCCCCTCCTAAACTCCATCTCTATTCCCTTCCACTCAGTGTGGAAGCTGCTTTCCTCTACTGGATTCCATCTTTCTGGATTCTCTCACTCGGTGTGAGAGTTAGCTGTTTCTTTCTCTCTCCTACTCTTGTTTCTCTCTCTCTCTTTAAATAAATCACTTTCTACCAAAAAAAAAAAAAGAAAAGAAGAAGCCTCAGGTATGGAAACAAACGGCGGCAATGACCACAAGGCACAGAGGAAGTTTGGGGCCTGCTCCCCAAAACCTTCTCTATCTCCCATCCCCTAGGAACTGAGCACCCCAGGGAGCTGGTAGAATGGGGATGTGGAAACATGTCCCATACCCATAGCCTCGAAAACAGACTAATTTATTCTTCCCTTTGCACATGAAATGGAGGCCTAGACAGAATGTCTGTGTTTGGAGTTCACCAGAAGCCAACCCTGAGACAAAGACTCAAGTCTTTAGGAAATAAACAGGAAATACTCTAAGTGGGGTGGATATGTGGGAGAGGGAAGGGAAGGAAGTCAGCAAAGAGTTTAAGAAGCAGGTTTCTACAGTGGGCAGCTGGAGCTCAATCCCCTGGGTGAACACCAGGGGTCAGTGTAGAGCACAAACCGCAATCATCCCACACAAAGGTGAGAGAGCTGGGGTATTTATCCATCAACTCCCCTTGACTGCCACAGAGGTGCTGAGCTCTGCCCAAACCTGACCAGCCTCTCTACCTGCATTTGGTTTTTCAACTAATTGGTCTGTATGTGTCTGAGGCTGGTTAATCCACTGGGTACCAAAAGCATAGCACATCAGGCCTGCAGCCAATAACAACATTTAGGGGAAAGAAAATACACACATGGCCAAGTGCAGTGGTTCACACCTAAAATCCCAGCACTTTGGGAGGCCAAGGAGGAAGGCTCACCTGTGACCAGGAGTTTGAGACCACCCTAGGCAACATAGCAAGATCCTGTCTCTACAAAAAAATTTAAAAGCTAGCTGGGTGTGGCAGTGCATGCATATAGGCCTAGCTACTCAGGAGGCTGAGGCAGGAGGATTGCTTGAACCCAGGAGTTCAAGGCTGCAGTGAGCTATGATCATACCAATGTATCTCAGCCTGGGTGACAGAGGGAGATCATTTCTCTAAAACTATTAAGGCCAAGCATGGTGGCTCACACCTGTAATCACAGCCACTTGGGAGGCCCAAGGTGGGGAGATCACTTGAGCCCAGAAGTTTGAGAATAGTCTGGGCAACATTATGAGACCCTATCTCTACAAATAAACAGAAAAATCATCCAGGTATAATGGCACATGCCTGCAGTTCCAGTTGCTTGGGAGGCTGAGGCAGGAGCATCACTTGAGCCCAGGAGGTTGAGGCTGCAGTGAGCTGTGGTAGTGCCACTGAACTCCAGCCTGAGCAACAGAGCAAGATAAATAAATAAAATAATAATAATAAAGTAAATGAAAATAAATTTTTTACAAAGAAAAGAAAATGTACACATACAGGCTTCAAAATCTGTATAGCAACTAGCAAAATCCACGAGAATAAGCATACAAACATCATTGTGAAATTTAGAATTCATAATCCTTCCATTATATACAATTTGTAGATAATCTTCTCACTTATGAAGATTTCTGACTGCTAAGAAAGAATCATAGCCAATGGTGAATTAAATAGGCTACATGTAGGCAAATAAAGACAACAGGAAAAGTACAAAAACTCAAAAAGATTTATAAAAAATAATAACAATAAATATTTATGTGGTATATGGGTATCATGTGGGTGGGGCTAAGAGCTGCTCTCACCCCCATGTCAGACCCCAGCTTCTCTGAGACTCTGAATTAACCCAATGGGACCCTGCTGCCTGTGCCCTCAACTTGCAAGAAGGTATTGTCTTAACCCCTGACTTCTTTCCCCACTGTCAATAGCTGCCTCAAAGGCACTCTCGAAGGGATCTCATAGGGAAAAGGACACACCCCACCCTTTTACAGACTGATGCCCCCTCAAACACACACATCCAAGAAAAATGAACAGCACCTATGAGAACTGTATACCAACAGTTGCATAATGAGTATACCAATATAAGCATAATGAGTATACCAATATATGCATAATGAGAGTTCCAGAAGGAGAGAAGTAAAAGGATCAGAAAGAATATTTGATGAGGCCAGGTGTAGTGGCTCACAACTGTAATCCCAGCACTTTGGGAGGCTGAGGTGGGCAGATCACCTGAGGTCAGGAGCTTGAGACCAGCCTAGCCAACATGTTAAAACCCCATCTCTACTAAAAATACAAAAATTAGCCAGGTATGGTGGTGGGCATGTGTAATCCCACCTACTTGGGAGGTTGAGGCAGGAGAATCACTTGAACTTGGAAGGCAGAGGCTGCAGTGAGCCATGATCATGCCTCTGCACTCCAGCCTGGGTGACAGAGTAAGACTCTGTCTCAAAAAAAAAAAAAGGAATATTTGATGAAATAGTGGCCAAAAACCTCCCGGAATTGATGAAAGACATAAATCTACATATCCAAGAAGCTCAACAAACTCCAAGTAGAATAAAAACAGAGAACCACACCAAGACACATTAAAAGCAAACACACACAGCCTCCTAAGTCCAGGCTTCTTGGACACCCCCTCCTATACAGAACTCCATCACCTTACACCTGATCTCCTACCTGAAGAGACAAGCATCACTTGATCACTTGGTGGAGCATGAGTCTGGACAAGGAGGCAGATAAACTAAAACAAACCTCTGAGACTATTAAATTCAAGTTTTGGCAAGTGTTAAAGAAAGGAAACTGAGTGATGTGATAATGACTAGACAGAGGTGCTAGGCAGAAAGGGTCTCCCCAGAAGGTGCTATTGGATCTAAAGGTTGAGAGAGAGGTGACCACCAAAGAACCACAGCTTCCCAGGCAGAAGGAACCATGTGTGCAAAGGACCTGAGGCAGAAACAGCTTGATGTGAAGGAGAACCAGAAAGGAGACCACAGTGAGTGAATGGGACAGCAAAGAGATGAGGCTGGAAGTCTTGTTAGACCATGGTGGGAATCTGGATTTATTCTATGTGGCGTGAGCAGGCACAGGAACACTATTCAGCAGGATGGTGCCACAATTTGATTTCAGTTTTAAGTCCACTCTGGGTAATATATGGAGAATGCAACATAGGGCTAAGGCAGGTTATATTTTCCCAGATGGCCACAATATCTCCCATCCTGCATTCACTTGTACAAGGTCACCTTGACATGCCTCCCATGGAAAGAGGTACAGCCTATGTCCCCTTTCCTTGAGTCTGGTGGCAGAAGTGACACAGCAAGACACATGAAGCTAGGTCAAAAGAGATGTAATTTCTTCCTTGTTCACTTTTAGAGGTCTTGGTGGCTGTCTAAGAAGTCTGACTACCCCAAGGCCACAAGGCTGGAAGGAAGCCCAAGCCACATGGAGTGGCCTGTGGGGTTGCCCTAGTCTACAGCCCCAGCAACAGCTGGCGTCAATTGCAAGACCTCCAGATGATTCAGGACTCCCCTCAACCCCATTTTTTGAGTCACTCCTAGCCTTAGAGTCTTCCCAGATGAGGTGTAGGGACAGGTACTGTCAACTCTGCCCTGTTCAAACTGAACCATAGCATCTGTGAGCATCATGTAAACCAAAAGATATCTGAGACAGGTCTCAATCAATTTAGAAAGTTTATTTTGCCAAGGTTAAGGAAGTGGCAGTGACACAGCCTCAGAATTTCCTGAAAACATATGCCCAATATAGTCAGGGCCACTACCTTGATTCACACCTATGATCTTAGCTAACTGGGGGGCCACAGTGGGCAGATCACTTGAGCCCAGGAGTTTGAGACCAGTCTGGATAACATGATGAGACTCCAGCTCTACAAAAATAGAAAAAAATAGACAGGTATGGTGACAAATGCCCAAAGTCCCACTTGCTCAAGAGGCTGAGGCAGGACCATCACTCGAGCCCAAGAGGTTGAGACTGCAGTGAGCTGTAGTGGCACCACTGCATTCCAGCTTGGTCCAGTTATATATATGTGTGTGTGTGTGTGTGTGTGTGTGTGTGTGTGTGTATGTGTATGTGTGTGGGTATACATATATATATTTATATATGTATGTATGTATATTTTTTTTCTTTTTTTTTTTTTTGAGACGGAGTCTCACTCTGTTGACCAGGCTGGAGTGCAGCTGCACGATCTCAGCTCATTGCAACCTCCATCTCCTGGGTTCAAGGGATTCTCCTGCCTCAGCCTCCTGAGTAGCTGGGACTACAGGCACGCACTACCATGCCCAGCTAATTTTTGTATTTTTACTAGAAACGGGTTCACCATGTTGACCAGGATGGTCTCCATCTCTTGACCTTGTGATCTGCCTGCCTCAGCCTCCCCAAGTGCTGGAATTACAGGCGTGAGCCACCACGCCCAGCCTGGTTTTATATATTTTAGGGAGACAGGAGAGCAATCAATATATGTAAGATGTACATTGGTTTGGTCTGGGAAGGCGGGACAACTCAAAGTGGGGAGAGGGCTTCCAGGTTATAGGTAGACAAGAGACAAAAAGCTACATTCTTCAGAGTTTCTGACTAGCCTTTCTGACTATGCAATTTACAGAGATAGTTACTTATGCCTTAGTCTGGCTTAGTGAAACAAACAGGTGAGGAAGCGATCAGATATATGTCTGTCTCATGTGAGCAGAGGGACAGTTTTGAGTTCTGCCTGTCCTTTGCCCATAAGGAATTTCCTTGTGGGCAAACTGTGAGGAAGATACGTAGCTTTTTTTTTTTTTTTTTTTTTTGACACGGAGTCTTGCTTTGTTGACCAGGCTGGAGTGCAGTGGCACAATCTCAACTCACTGCAACCTCCACCTCCTGTGTTCAAGCAATTCTCCTGCCTCAGCTTCCCAAGTAGCTGGGATTACAGGTGCCCCCACCCCCCAACCATGCCAGGCTTTTTTTTTTTTTTTTTTTTTTGTATTTTTAGTAGCGACAGGGTTTTCACCATGTTGGCCAGCCTGGTTTTGAACTCCTGACCTCAAGTGATCCACTGCCTTGGCCTCCCAAAGCACTAGGATTACAGGAGTGAACCACCGTGCGCAGCTAGCTTTTTTATCCTTATAGCTATCTATCTTACTTAGGAATAGAATGGGAGGCAGGTTTGCCCTACACAGTTCCCAGTTTGACTTTTTCCCTTTTGCTCAGTGATTTGGGGGGTCTCAAGATTTATTTCCTTTCACAATTACGACATGGTTGTTTTACATCACTACGTTTGGGGATGGTTTGTCAGACAGCAGCAGTAGTTGGCATTTGGAGGGTTAGACTTCAGTGGGGAAAGGGTGGCATGGGGAGAGCCAGGAAGAGGCTCGGCGTGGGGTGGGTAGTGGGGACCGTCATTGAAACGAATGACACTACGGCTTGCACCAGGTTGAAGCAGTACTTGGGAGGGAGAGAAGGGATATGCTCAGGTTGCGATTTGGAGACAGACCCAAGAGAACTTCCCGGATGTCATCATCCAGGGAGACTCCATCCAGGGCCGGTAGGTGACAAGGAAGACCAGGGCTCCGGCCTGCGCCACGATCGTCACGTCCCATCGAAGCTGGAGCGGATCTGGGCAGCCCCTATCCCATCCCCTCCCGGCCCCAGGCAACTACATCTCCCAGCATCGCCCGCTCGGGCCGCGGGAAAGGGAAAAAAAAAGTTTGGGCAAAGCATTCCCGGAATGTGCTTCCTG
This sequence comes from Callithrix jacchus, assembly GCF_049354715.1. NCBI lineage: Eukaryota > Metazoa > Chordata > Mammalia > Primates > Cebidae > Callithrix > Callithrix jacchus. Next base: position 13,815,231 of record NC_133523.1, read on the forward strand.
CTGGCGCAGGGCGGGGGGGGGGGGCGGGCTGGGAGAGGCCCCGGGTGGGGCGGGGTGGGCGAGGGGCGGCGCGGCCGGAGCCCAGGACGCGCACTCGGCTCGGCCCGGCCCGGGCCGCAGCATGGCCGAGCCGCTACTCAGGAAAACCTTCTCCCGCCTGCGGGGCCGGGAGAAACTTCCCCGGAAAAAGTCGGACGCCAAGGAGCGCGGTGAGCAGGGATCGGTGAGGGAAGAGGGGGCGCCGAGCCCCGCCCGGCCTAGGAGCGGGGTCCCAGGGCCCCAAGGACGAGGACGGATGGCGGGGAGATCAGGGAGAGTCCCCCCCAACTCCGCACCCCGCTGCAGACGGGGTTGCCTCGAGCCAGGGGAGGGTAGGGGTCCTGGAATGAAGGGGCTGGGAGGGAGGGGGCGCGGACCGTTATGTGCAGCTGGCCAGGGATGCCAGCGCTGCGGGCTCCTTGGGAGGCCCGGGAGGGGGCCTCGCCCACGACAGGAAATGGGGCCGTGACTGAGCGCCTGGAGGGTGGAGGGGAGGAGGGGCTGGGAGGCCGGGACACTGGGGCCCAGTCAAGCTGGGCAAGGGGCATCGGGAGCCCTGGAGGCGCAGGATGGGAGATGGGGGGCGTACTCCTGCAAAGGAGAGAGGGGGCAGCCCGTCAATCAGAGTAGCTCCCCGCTCTGCCTCCCACCTACTAACCAGTGACTGCAGCTGCTCCTGTCTTAGCCTCATGAAACTGTCCCCTTTATACAGATGGGGTAACTGAGACACGGAACAATTGGGTAATATGCACAGGGCCAGTGACTTTAACAGCTCTTCGGACTACGCTACCAACAGAGACTCTAGTGGGTGGGCATCAGAGGTGACCAGAGAAGGAGTTCAGCACGGTGACAAGTAAAGAGCTTAGAGAAACAGCTGCGTGAGACAGGGTAACCCAGGAAGGAAGGAGTTAAAGGAGAAGGCCAGACCCTCCCTCTCCCCACCAGGCCTTCCCAAAGATTCCCAAGGTTCTCAGGGCAGGGAGAAGGGCCAGGGATGCCCAAACACAAACACACACAGGAAACAGCCCAGGACATGAGAGAGGAGGGGGGAGGGGGAAGTCCGAAGGCACTGACCGTGGGGGGGTCTGCCCTGGGCTGAAGGACAAGGGCCCATCCCAGGGAATAGAGAACCCAGCTTCTGACTCCTGAGCAAGTAGTCTCTGCTGTAGGCTCTGAACTTTTCCAAAAGGCTCCTGGAAGCCTCCCTGGACATGGAAATCGCATCCCCCATTTCACAGGACATTGAGCCTCAGAGAGGGAAGCAACTTGCCCAAGGCCACCCAGGTGCAGAGCTCCATGCCAGGGTTATTGAGGGGGAGAGGAACGCAGTACCTACGGGCCCCAGGAAAACAGACTTAGACTCCTGAGGCTGCAGGGACAGAGTCCCCTTTTGGGATGCCAGGGACTGAGGAGGGGGAGCTCTAAGCTGGCAACTGAAATCGATATTCTGTGGCTGCCAATTCCAAACAAAACAGCAGGACCCAAGGAGCAGTGACTTACCAGGGGCAGGTCAGGGCCGCACACAGCACCCCACCCACTGATCAACTGCACGGGGCTGCTCTGCAAGCAGTGAGGGGCTGGCTCTCACTCCCTTTGCTCTCTGCCAGGCCGTCCAGTCCAGCACCCAGAGCCCAGCCCTCCAGAGCCAGAGCCCCGGGCTCCCGAAGGGTCCCAGGCTGGAGCAGAGGGGTCCCCCAGCCCCGAGGCATCAAGGAGCCCTGCACGGGGAGCCTACCTGCAAAGCCTGGAACCCAGCAGCCGCAGATGGGTGCTAGGTGGGGCCAAGCCAGCTGAGGACACCTCTTTAGGGCCTGGGGCACCTGGCAGTGGGGAGCCCGCTGGTGAGATCTGGTACAACCCCATCCCTGAGGAAGACCCCAAACCTCCAGCATCTGAGCCCCCTGGGCCACAGCCAGATTCAGCTGAGCCAGAGGGCCCAGCCCCCCAAGGTAAGAATAAGCTTCACACCCCTCAGGGGAGCACCAGCCTCACACCCCTCCCTCCAGGAGAGCACCAGCCTCACACCCCCTCTCCCCAGGGAAGCACCAGCCTCACATCCCCTCCCTGCAAGGGAGCACCAGCCTCGCACTCCCTCCCCTGCAGGGGAGCATCAGCCTCACATGCCTTCCATTCAGGGGAGTACCAGCCTCATAACCCCTCCCCTCCAGGAGAGCATTAGCTTCACATCCCTTCCCTTGAGGGGAGCACCAGCCTCATAACCTCCCCCAGGGGAGCACCAGCCTCACACTCCTTCCCTGCAGGGGAGCACCAGCCCCACACCCCTTCCCCCAGGGGAGAACCAGCATCGAATCCTTTCCCTTCAGGGGAGCACCAGCTCATAACCCCTCCTCCCAGAGGAGCACCAGCCTCACACTCCTTCCCTTCAGAGAAGGACCAGCCTCACACTCCCTCCCCCGAGCAGAGCACCAGCCTCACATCCCCTCCCTCCAGGGACCACAAGCTTCATACCCTCTTCCCCTAGGGAAGCACCAGCCTCACCCTCCTCCTCTAAGCCCAGGTTCCTGGACCCTGAGGTCTGGTCTCCGCATAGGTGCAGTCCCGGCCAGTCCCCCAACCAAAGCGTCCCGCACGAAGTCCCCGGGCCCCGCCAGGCGCCTCTCCATCAAGATGAAGAAACTGCCGGAGCTGCGGCGCCGCCTGAGCCTGCGAGGCCCCCGGGCTGGCCGGGAGCGTGAGAGGGCCGCCCCTGCGGGTTCCGTCATCAGCCGCTACCACCTGGATAGCAGCGTGGGGGGCCCTAGGCGGGCAGCAGGGCCCGGGGGCACCCAGAGCTCAAGGACCGGTTACCTCAGCGACGGGGACTCACCGGAGCGTCCAGCTGGGCCCCCGTCGCCGACCTCCTTCCGGCCCTACGAGGTGGGTCCCACAGCCCGGTCGCCCCCGGCCGCACTCTGGGGCCGCCTCAGCCTGCACCTGTACGGCCTTGGGGGGCTGCGGCCAGCACCAGGGGCCACCCCCAGAGACCTCTGCTGCCTACTGCAAGTGGATGGGGAGGCCCGGGCCCGAACGGGGCCACTGCGAGGGGGGCCGGACTTCCTGAGGCTGGACCACACCTTCCACCTGGAGCTCGAGGCCGCTCGGCTCCTGCGGGCCTTGGTGCTTGCATGGGACCCTGGCGTGAGAAGGCACCGGCCCTGCGCCCAGGGCACTGTGCTGCTGCCCACGGTCTTCCGAGGTAGGACATGTGGCTGCAGGGGAGGGGGGATAGGGACCCCCAAACCCCATCGCCACCCCCGCAGAGTGCCTAGGGGGCTGGGCTGGCAGGGCTCTGGGTGAAAAGTGTGACCTGGAGTGGGGAGGCCAAGGTACAAGAACCTTCAGAGCACACCCAGCTCAGGCCTCCTTGTGTCCTCAGGGTGCCAGGCCCAACAGCTGGCTGTGCGCCTGGAGCCCCAGGGACTGCTGTATGCCAAGCTGACCCTGTCGGAGCAACAGGAAGCCCCTGCCACAGCTGAGCCCCGAGTCTTTGGGTTGCCCCTGCCACTGCTGGTGGAGCGGGAGCGGCCGCCTGGCCAGGTGCCCCTCATCATCCAGAAGTGCGTTGGACAAATTGAGCGCCGGGGGCTGCGGGTGAGCACCCACCCCACCCCACTCACCCCTGCCGGCCCCCGGACCTCAGCTCCACTACAGGACACCCAGCGTACAGATGCCAGACCCCAGACCTGAGCCGCTCCTGGCACCAATCCCAGCCTAGACAAAGGCAGAAAGGCCTCCCTTGACTGTGGTACCTTGGGCAGAACCGGTGGGTCATCCATCTATTTAACAACAGGACCCAAGCCCTCCTGGAGCTCAGGGTCTGATGGGGGAAAAACTATGATGCTAGTAATTCCCAAATGTAAAACTGTAACTGGGACTAGAGTTGGGGGCGGGGGTACCTAGAGTCTGGGATTGTTTAAAACAAAACCTGGGGTAGTCATGGAAAGCTTCCTGGAGGAAATGTCAGAGTTTCCTAAGCCAGAGGAGGTGGGAACCAAAACAAGTAGTCCGAGCAGAGGGTATATAAAGCCAGGTTGTCCAGGTAGTTCCAACCTCCCAGCCAATAGTGCCCATCGCTGCCCTGGCCCAGAATTCCAATGCTCACGCTGCTGCTCCCTGATTAGTCTGTGGCCCCACCTGGAAGACATCCTCTCTCCCTCCCACGCCCAGGTAGTGGGACTGTACCGTCTCTGTGGCTCGGCGGCAGTGAAGAAAGAGCTTCGGGATGCCTTTGAGCGGGACAGTGCAGCGGTTTGCCTATCTGAGGACCTGTACCCCGATATCAATGTCATCACTGGTCAGCATACCCCCCTCACCCCTGCCTGCTCACCCCATTCAATGCCTCACTTCAAGGCCTTGGGGCTCCTCTGTCACCTCATTCCTCCTATCTGACCTTGCTTTCACCCACCTCCTCTTCTCTCTCATCTGTGTCCCTCCTCGGCCTCAGAAGCCAGCAGTGCCCTGACCAGCGGGGACCCTGTGTTCACAGGCATCCTCAAGGATTATCTTCGAGAGTTGCCCACCCCACTCATCACCCAGCCCCTGTATCAGGTGGTACTGGAAGCCATGGCCCGTGACCCCCCAAACAGAGCTCCCCCGACCACTGACAGCACCCGAGGTCTCCTCAGCTGCCTGCCAGATGTGGAAAGGGTGAGTTGGGCCTGGTGGGAGTGGTAGGGTTTGAGAGTGGGCTGATACCCATAGAAAGTTTCACCCATGTCTGGGTCTGCGATGGGCATGAGCTTGCAGCATCATCATATCCCCAGGAAATAGGTGCTATTAGCATCCCACTTCATAGATTTGGAAATTGAGGCCCAAAGTAGTTGAGTGAATTGCCCAAGGTTCAAGACCAGCCTGACCAACATGGAGAGATGAAGAAACCCCATCTCTACCAAAAATACCAACTTACCCAGTTGTGGTGGCACATACCTGTCCCAGATACTTGGGAGGCTGAGGCAGGAGAATCACTTGCAGTGAGCCTAGATTGTGCCATTGCACTCCAGCCTGGGCAACAAGAGCAAAACTCCTTCTCAAAAAATAAACAAAAATAAAAAATTAAAATGTAGGCTGAATACTGGTCTTTCCACCTACAAGAGAGGTTCCTGGCTGTGGAAACTAGACCGTTCCCATCCCTCTCTGTGCTTCAATACTTTCCTCTGTAAAATGGGATTCACGGCAGCTCTGCCTAACACACAGGAGTGGGTTCAAGTCCCAGCCCTGCCTTTTCAATGCTTAGTTGCCTTTGGCTTCAGTATCCTCTCCAACAAAATAGGATTATAATACCAATACCTGATGATTAACAGTCTTAACCCGACCACATCCTAGCTATGAGACCGTGAACCTCAGTTTCCCTACTCTAGCCACCTTAGTCTCCTGCAGGTAGGTGCCAAAGGGTCCTGACTCTGTCTGCTTTACATCCTCTCAACCCTCTCCCAGGCCACGCTGACACTTCTCCTGGACCACCTGCGCCTCGTCTCTTCCTTCCATGCCTACAACCGCATGACCCCGCAGAACCTGGCCGTGTGCTTCGGGCCTGTGCTGCTGCCGGCACGCCAGGCGCCCACACGGTCTCGTGTCCGCAGCTCTGGCCCAGGCCTCACCAGTGCAGTGGATTTTAAGCGCCACATCGAGGTGCTGCACTACCTGCTGCAGTCTTGGCCAGGTGAGCTCAAGTCCAGGGCCTGCACCACCAATCTGAGCCAGGCTGCTGCAGTGATGCCACTGTAGGGGACCAACCAGTGTCTTGGACTTGAAGCAGCCTACACCCCCTCATGGGGTAAACTGGTACCTTGTTGCCTCAGCAACCAGTTCAGATCCAACCAATCTGTTTTGTCTTTTTTTTTTTTTTGGTAAAGACAGGGTTTCCCTATGATCTCAAGCCATCCTCCTGCCTCAGCCTCCCAAAGTACTGAGATTATAAACTAAATCACCTTGCCCCATGGAGCCGATCCATCTTTTTTTCTTTTTTTTTTTTTTTTTTTTTTTTTTGAGATGAAGGCTTGCTCTGTAGCCCAGGCTGGGGTGCAGTGGCGTAATCTAAGCTCACTGCAACCTCCACCTCCCAGATTCAAGGGATTCTCCTGCCTTAGCCTCCCAAGTAGCTGGGATTACAGGCACACACCACCAGTCCCAGCTAATTTTTGTATTTTTTAGTAGAGACGGGTTTTCACCATGTTGGCCACAGTGGTCTTGAACTCCTGACCTCAGGTGATCCACCCACTTCAGCCCTCCCAAGGTGCTGGGATTACAGGCATGATCTAGAGCACCTGCCCCTATCCATCCTTGATGCAGTCAGAGGCCCTGCCTCTTGGCATGCTAATCAGAGGCCTAGTTGCCTAAGCAACCAACCAGGTCGGTTGTCGCCTCTGTGTATGATCCACCCTGTCTCTCTCCAGATCCTCACCTGCCCCCAGAAGCTCCAGATGTCGCACCGTACTTGCGGCCTAAACGACAGCCACCTCTGCACTTGCCGCTAGCAGACCCCGAAGTGGTGTCTCGGCCCCGGGGCCGAGGAGGCCCCGAGAGCCCCCCAAGCAACCGCTACGCCGGCGATTGGAGCATTTGTGGGCGGGACTTCCTGCCATGTGGGCGGGACTTCCTGTCCGGGCCGGACTATGACCACGTGACGGGCAGTGACAGCGAGGACGAGGACGAGGCCAGCGAGCCAAGGATCACTGCTGACTTCGAAGACGACTTCGATGCGCCCTTCAACCCGCACCTGAATCTCAAAGACTTCGATGCCCTCATCTTGGATCTGGAGAGGGAGCTCTCCAAGCAGATCAATGTGTGCCTCTGAGCCAGAGGACGGGGTGGGGCCCTCATTACTAAGGACCAGGTGCCCAGTTGCTAAGGCGGTGCCCTGGTGACCGAGGAGAGCCAGACCTGTTGCTCAGGCGGAGCTCCTGGTTGCCAGGGAGTTAACTGCGGGACCAGTCGCGTGCATGGCCGAGAGTCACAGAGAGTCATTCCTGGTTTCCAGGGCCCAGTATTTGGACACTAGTTGCAAAGTCTGGGGACTGGTGATTTTAGGGACCAGTGGTTGTGACCATCTTTCCTAAGCACCAAGGAAAACCTTTTTTGTTGCCACAAAAGGCAGTTCTAGTGCTTGTTAGGCTGGCCTCTCTTGCCTCCCCTTAGCTGGGGAAACACCAGTTACAGTGAACATTACCCTGGCATGGTGAGCCACCTCTAGTGGGTCTTCTTGCTGCTGCCAACCAAATCAGTATTAGCTTTGAGCATTGCACTCTGTTTCTCCCTCCCTTGGACGACCCAAGGACTAGCATGAGGCACTGTTTGTGGGGGGCAGCCCCTATGCTGGGTTCCAGCAGGGATACAGGGGCAGCCTGGGACATAAGAGAAACAGCTCGTTTTCCCCACCCTTTTTCCAAAAAGACCCCATGATTCCTCTAGTCAGCAAATGGAGATAACAGAGTCTGGCCTTTCCCATCCCCATCCCCCTCTCCCCACCCCTGAAAAACATTGAGCACTTAAGCCCCTCCCTTTTGGAGGGGGCCCCCCTGAAGCATCAGGCTGGGGGCAGTCTGGTACGGAACATATTTATTGCCTCCGTGCATATGCATGTGTGTCTGTGACGACTGGTGTGCATGGACACGTCTGGAGCAGGCGTGTGGGGCTCTTTCAGGGACCACAGAGGAGGGAACAGTTTGCAGTGCCCAGCCACCCTGAAATCCCCAGTAATGGTGCCTCAGTGGGCCCAAGTTCCACTGGGAGGGTATGGTTCCCTCCTGTCTCCCTCTTTTCCGCACCTCCATCTTTGTGGATAATAAATCAATATGCACAGGTCCTGAGACTGACTACTTCCACCCACGTGGGCCAGAGTGGTTTATTCTGTCTCCATAAGAGAGGGCAAAGGGCACAGCTGGGTCTGTGGAGAGGAAGGCCCAAGAGCTCACCAGGAGCCTCTCTGAGCTTTGACCCTTCCATCCACTCCTCAGGGAGGTTGAGGAGTCATCTGGCCTCATGGGATAGGCCCAGGGCTAACAATGATGAGACTCCAAACCAGCTGGACACAGTCCAGGGGCAGGAAGGCTGCCAAGCATCCTGACCCACAAGGCCCTATACAGCAATGGAGCCATCCCGGAAGTCCGTCCTCCCGATGAGGATGTTTACCACGACTGGGTGGCCATCTCGGCACTGCTGCTGGGCGTTGTGCAGCACCTCAACCACCTGATCCTCGTTCTCCCGTGAGAGCAGCAAGCCCCGGGCCCCCAGACCCATGGCTGCCTTGTGATAATCTAAAAGAGAAGATTAAGTCAGACAGTGGACTCAGCCCACCACATGTGCAGCCAGCCCAGGAGATGAACACAAGCCCAGCAGGAACTCAAACAGCCTCCTGTCCTTCCCCCACTTGCTGAGGCCTCCTCACCAGTGTAGGCCAGACCACAGGCCACGTTGCTGCCCAGGCAGGGCACCTGCTCCCGGGAAATCTGCGTCCAGCCAGCATCATTCCCTACCAAGGCCATCACTGGGATCTACAGGAAGAAGATGGGACCAGGCCGCAGCCTTCAGCCCCATGGCTTGGCCAGCCAGAGGACAGAGACCTCTACTAGACAGGGCCCCTGCCAGACAGGAGGCTCCCTCCCCACCTCAGCCCACCCCTGGTGACATCTCCCAGAACCCCAGGTCCTAAGCGTCCCTCAGGGCTACCCAGTTACCTTGTGTCTGACAAACGTGTCAAATTCGATGAGGCTGTAGCCGAAAGCTCCATCCCCAAATAGGCACCAGACCTGGTGGGGAGGGGACCCAGCATGGTTAGGGTGGATCAGAGCCCAGAGAGCAGCCAGTCTCCCAAATCCAGGCCTCACCTCGGCATCTGGCCGGCACAGCTTGGCCCCAAGTGCAAATCCGGCGCCAACTCCCAGAGTCCCAAAGGCCCCTAAGAAGACCAAGAGCAGGTGGGTACGAAGGTGTCCGGAGGGATGGGGTACCAGTTGCCCCAGGCAGGGGCCCTTCCTTACCAGGATCGAGCCAGCACAGGGGTCCGCGGGGCTGTACCAGATGTGCGGCAGTGCCCACGAAGTCCCCGCCGTCTACCACCAGAATCGAGTTATCAGGTAGCGTTTCCTCCACCAGCTGCAGCACCCGCACTGGGTTGAGGTGCTGAGCCACAGGCACTGCTGCCTTCTCCCTGTGACAGGACAGCGAAGGTTACCAGGACTGGCAGCAGGGTCTTCTGGGAATGCCCATCCTACCTCTACTTCACTCAGCCCCCACCGAAATGTCTGCTCCTTCTGCCGATCAGCTTCCTGCAGCTCCTCCACCCAGTCTGGGGCCCACGTCTGGCCCTGAAGGCCTTCCACAAGCTTCAGCACGAAGGAACCCACATCTCCTAGGGAAGGAAGAGAGCACAGCTGTGGGGAACTGGCTTCCTCCCGTTCTTCCAGCACCAGAGGCCTCAAAAGAGCAGGAAGCCAGTAGCAGCATCCGAGCAGGCACATGGGAAGCAGGCCAGGGGTGCTCCTAGGAAAAAACAGCTGAAACACCCCAGAACCTGCCAGAACCACGGAAGGGCAGCCCAGGTAAAAAGGGAGGACAAGGCCCAAAAAACACAGCTTAGGAAGCACAAGGAAGGTGACAAGCCAAGCTGGCCTGGTCCCCTCCCTCTACCCCCCCACCCCAGATCACTAAGTCGTATCACTTCTACCTGGGAAACACTCAGTGAAGAGCTACATTCACCAAGCACATCCCTCAAATCCAGGCAAGTGGAAGGGCATGACAAACATTACTGAAATGAACTAAAAAGCAGCCCTATGATGTACTTTTCACCACCCCATTTTTGTTTTTGTTTTTTGAGATGGAGTCTTGCTCTGTTGCCAGGCTGGAGTGCAGTGGCATGATCTCGGCTCACCGCAACCTGGGTTCAAGTGATTCTCCTGCCTTAGCCTGAGTAGCTGGGACTACAGGCACACACCACCACGCCCAGCTAATTTTTATATTTTTAGTAGAGATGGGGTTTCACCACGTTGGCCAGATGGTCTCGATCTTGTGATCCACCCACCTCAGCCTCCTAAAGTGCTGGCATTACAGGTGTGAGTCACCGTGCCCGGCCTACCACCCCATTTTTGCAATGATCATGGAGGTTCCCGAGGTGAGGCTCTCTTGCTGTTCATCTCCACTCCAGGCCTCCTCGTTTCTGGCCTGGCCTATTTTTTTTTTTTTTTTTGAGATGGAGTTTCACTCTCGTCGCCCAGGCTGGAGTGCAATGGCACAATCTCAGCTCACTGCAACCTCCGTCTCGCGAGTTCAGGCGATTCTTCTGCCTCAGCCTCCTAAGTAGGTGGGACTACAGGCACCTACCACTATGCCCAGCCAATTTTTGTATTTTTAGTAGAGATAGGGTTTCATCATGTTGGCCAGGATGGTCTTGAACTCCTAACCTCAGGTGATCCTCCTGCCTCGGCCTCCCAAAGTTCTGGGATTACGGGCATGAGCCACCGTACCCGGCCTGTCCTGGCCATTTTTAACAGCTCCCTGGCCTCCACCCAGCCCTCTTCTGGCCTGCCGACCACGGCTGCTGAGTGGACCTTCCTAACACAGATGCAATGGTGCCACTTCTCTGCTTAACACAAGAGTGTCCTGTCACCTAAGCTGCAGGGGAGGCAACGTCCTCAGAATGATGAACCAAGTTCAAGTCCAAGGGGACTGAAATAAGGGAAAGGCAGAGATATGGTGGAAAGACAGAGAGGCTAAGGGGTCAAGGAGTGTGCTCTCTGTCCTGAGGGCAGTGTGTAGGGTGGGAGGGAACATAATCACATGCACGTTACCTCCCTCTGTGTCCACCCCACCATTTGTCCTACAGAAGCATCTGTCAGGTTGGCCGCAGTAGCTCTGGTCTGTAATCCCGGCACTTTGAGAGGCCAAGGCAGAAGGACCACTTGAGGCCAGGAGTTCACCACCAGCCTGGACAACATAGTGAGATACCGATTCCACAAAAAGAAATTTAAAAATTAGCCTGGCATGGTGGTGCACGCTTGTAGTCCCAGCTTCTCAGGAGGCTGAGGTGGAAGGATTGCTTGAGCCTGGGAGTTGGAGGCTGCAGTGAACTGGGATGGCACTACTGCATTCCAGCCTGGGTGACAGAGTAAGACCTCATCTCTAAAAAATTAAAAAAAAAAAAAGGGGGCCAGGTACAGTGGCACACGCCTGTAATCCCAGCACTTTGGAAAGCCAAGGCAGGCAGATCACAAGGTCAAGAGATCAAGACCATCCTGGCCAACACTGTGAAACCCCATCTCTACTAAAAGTACAAAAAAATTAGCTGGGCATGGTGGTGGGCACCTGTAGTCCCAGCTACTCGGGAGGCTGAGGCAGGAGAATTGCTTGAACCTGGGAGGCGGAGATTGCGTGAACCATCACACCTCTGCACTCCAACCTGGCGACAGAGCAAGACTCCATCTCAAAAATAAAATAAAATAAATTTTTTTCTTTTCTTTTTTTTTTTTTTTTGAGATGGGGTTTTTCACCATGTTGGCCAGGATGGTCTCGATGTCTTGACTTTGTGATCTGCCCGCTTCGGCCTCCCAAAATGCTGGGTTTACAGTCATGATCCACTGTGCCCAGCCATAAAATAAGGTAAATTTAAAGAAAGAAGCATTCATCAGTTTGAGAGCCAACTATTTGTCTCCGGTTCACTGGCTGCCCTCTAGGACAAGGTCTGGGCCTCAATCATCATACCACGCTCAAGCCACCTGCAGCAGAAGCCAGGAGGATAGGGACCAGAAGGAGCGCATATGTGTAAGGGGGGATAAGGGGGCTCACCCTGCACAGCCTCCTGGGGCTTCCAGAAGATGTCTGAGTTGAGCAACATCTCTTCCCGGTTCCGATTGATGATGATGATCTTGCTGCTGCTGCTGAAGACACGCCCATAGGATAGGCGGAAGTCGCACACGGTTCCTGGGGTGGGGGAAGGGGATGCAGTGGACAGAGGGCCCGTGTCCTCTTCCTTACTTGATCCAATGTGGGGGACTCAATGCAAAAGAGTCCCTGTTCCTCACAGAGTCTCCTGCACCTGTGCCACCTGCAGTGACTTCACAGCTCCCCACGCCCCTTGAATCTGGGCTGGCCATATGACATGCTTTGGCAAACAAGACAGGGCAAAGACGGGTTCTGTTTTCCCAGATGGCCATAATATCTCCCACCCTGCCTCCACTTGTACTAGGTCCCCCTGACATGCCACCCATGGAGAAAGGTGCGACCTGCGCCCCTTTTCCTTGAGTCTGGTGGCAGAAATGACACAGCATGACACCTGAGGCTAGGTCAAAAGAGATGCAGTTTCTTCCTTGTTCACTTTTAGAGGCCTGGGTGGCTGTCTAAGAAGTCTGACTACCCCAAGGCCACCATGTTGGAAGGAAACCCAAGCCACATGGAGAGGTGTGCATAGTTGCCCTAGTCCACAGCTCCAGCAACAGCTGGCGTCAATTCCAAGTCCTCTGAGTGAAGACACCTCCAGATGATTCAGGGCCCCCTGCCCCATTCCTGCAGACTCAACTTCAAGAAGCCACACAGCCTCCACTCTCTCTCTCTCGAAGAACTGCTCTCCCAGCCCTAGAGTTTTCTCATCCTTCACCAAGTGGTCTGGCCCAGGCTGGCCTGCTGGAGGATGAGAAATGTGGGAGGCATGGAGACAGGGGTGAAGAACTCTGTGACCCCAGCTGAGGCCATCCAGACTAGCTGCAGGCCAATCCCCAAACAGGTGAGTGAGCCCAGCCTAGATCAGCACAGCTGCCTTTCTGCCTACCCAAGTGCAGACTCATGGATGAGCCCAGCTAAAACCACAGCTACCACCTACCTTATAGGTGGGTCTTGAGAAATCAGAAATGCATTTTCAGCCATTGAGTTTGGGGATGGTTGTTACAGGGCAGTAGCTAACTGATACACCTATAATGCATCTGGTGGGGTTCAAAGCTTTTTATGTAAAAATGTGTATCAAGTACTGTAGGTGCCCACTAGACATTCATCCTCCTTTGTATGATGCTGGGTGATAGGGTGAGGGGGTTCCTGGGGGAAGGAGGGAAAGAAAGAGGCTCAGGCCCACCTGCTAAGACAATGACATCCGCCTTCTTCAGAGCCGCGCTGCGGTTCTGCCGTATGTGGAGGGGGTGATTTCGGCCTAACAGCCCCCGTGCCATCCCCCCAAGGAAGCAGGGAACACCCAGGGTCTCCACAGCAGCCCTGGGAGTCCAGGCAGAGCAGAGGTCAGTGTGGCCAGGGCCCCTGCCCCTCCCCAGGAGCACCTGAGGACCCCACACCAGGAACTGGAAAACAAGGGCAGGGCTGGGGCTTCTCACTGAAGCTTGTCAGCGGGCGTCGGAGTGAGCAGGGCCTGACTCCCTAGGACCATCAGGGGCCTCTTGGCCCGGCTCAGGATCTCCACACAGCGCTGAACCTAGGGTGAGAGGCAGGGCTCAAAGGACTGTCTTTTTATTTATTTTTTGAGACATAGTTTCACTCTGTTTCCCAGGCTGGAGTGCAGTGGCGTGATCTCGGCTCACTGAAGCCTCCACCTCTGGGGTTCAAGCAATCCTCCAGCCTCTTCTGGAGTAGCTGCGATTAAGGCACACGTGACCATGCCCAGCTAATTTTTGTATTTTTAGTGGAGACAGTTTTACCATGTTGGCCAAGCTGGTCTTGAACTCCTAGCCTCAAGTGATCCACCCGCCTCAGCCTCCTTAAGTATTAGAATTACCACCATGAGCCACCACACCTGGCCAGAGGGCTGTCCTTCAATCTCCATGAGCACCCAAGATCAAGGCCCCAATACTGACTCAGGGAGAGGGTCAGGGGGCTGTGCCAGGTGGAGTCCTCAGACAGAAAAGAGACTCAATTCACCTGCTGGGGGGCAGCCTGGGGGATGTCCAGGGGCAGCGGGCCCTCAGGCTGAGGCTCCCAGGCCCCTGCAAAGAGGTTGGCCAGGTAATTCTCTAAATACCTGCAAGTGGGAGGGGAAAGAACCAAGTTACCAGGATTAATTACAAGGATTCCAGGATCTGAGGGAGGAGAGGGGGCAAGAAAGGGCCAGGAAAAAAGCCAGGGGCTAAGTGGCATGGGGACGGGGGTGGATAAGTGACAGTGCAGGGACAGGTGAACCGTGGTGGCCAAGTCTCCAGCTGCCTGTTTCCCCTCGGAAGCCTCTGGTGCCCACCCCAACTCCACTTAGCCCCCAGAAGCAAGGAACGCAGGCTCAGCATGCCAGGAGTAAGCCTGTGGGTCCAACAGATATGCACTCGGGTCCTGGCTCTGTCACTTCCCAGCTATGCAACCTAGGTCAAGTGACTTCACCCTTCTGAGCTTCCGCCTCTGTAAATGGAAATATGAACCTCCCTCCTGAGCTTCAAGGATCTATCCATTTAGGTCGTGAGGCGCTTTGCATAATACTCGATCCACGGAAGTTAGGAACACTGTCCTCTCTCGCTTCAGATGGCCTTCTGGGTCTCCTTACCCACTGGGCCCCAGGGCCCCAACTTTCCTGAAGGGCCTGTGCAGGGCCCTGGAAATAGATAGATCCTGCCCAGCCCTGCTCTTAGGGAGCACTCTGTCCAGCCAAAGACAGACATATGGGCATTGACAAGAAGCAGTCAGAGCCCTGAGCCAGAAGCCTCTGCTTTGGCTGTTAAGGACAGGCCAAAGCTGGGCGCAGTGGCTCACACCTGTAATCCCAGCACTTTGGGAGGCCAAGGTGGGTGGATCACAAGGTCAAGCAGTTGGAGACCATACTGGCCAACATGGTGAAACCACATCTCTACTGAAACAAAAATTAGCTGGGTGTGGTGGCGTGTGCCTGTAATCCCAGCTACTCGGGAGGCTGAAGCAGGAGAATTGCTTGAACCTGGGAGGCAGAGGTTGCAGTGCGCCAAGATTGCACCACTGCACTCCAGCCTGGGCGACAGAGTGAGATTCCATTTCAAAAAAAAAGGACAGGCCAAGATAGCACAGGAGAAGCAGCTAAGGATGGAACCGTGGGAAACTCTGCATATTAAAAAAAAAAAAAAGGCAAGGGAAACTGAGGCAGGAGGATTGACTGAGGCCAGGAGTTCAAGGCTGTGGTAAGCTATGATCGCACCACTGCACTCTAGCCTGGGTAACAGAGTGAGACCCTGTCTCAAAAAAAAAAAGGGGGCAAGAAAAGAGAGAGCCTGTGAGACACAGCTCAAGAGAGAAGGACGAGGAGAACAAGGGAAGGGAGTGACCTGGAAGCCAGGGGGGACAAAGATGTGAAGGAAGGAAAGAAGCGGGAAGGAGAGGGCTCGAGTCTGGGCTCTGCCACTTCTTAGCTGTGTGACTTTGGGCAAGAGACTTCACCTTTTTGAGCTTCCTCCACTGTAAATATAAAAGTGAATCTCCCTTCTGAGGTTCAAGGATCATCCTTTAGGGAGAGGAAAATGGAGAGGATGAGGGGAAAGAGAGAGGAGGAAAGGGAGGAGAAGAGGAAGGATGAGGGAGGAGGAAAAGGAAGAAGAGATGATGGAAGAGGAGAAGAAAAGGAAGAAGAGGAGGAGGAGGGCTGTTCTGAGCCTCTCCCCTCTGCTGCCTCCATGAGGGCCACCTTGCTTCCCCCATCCACTCAATTCATTGCTGCCTCAGGACCTTTGCACATGCTGTTCCTTCTACCTGGAATGCTCTCTGCACAGCAGTCTCCTCCCAGTCCACATATGAATCAAAGGAGAATGGGCACGAGCTGGAAGCTGCAGGAGAGGACAGGGGATGGAGGAGGGAATGGCAGGGTGGGGCTATTCACCAGGAGACCGCTCGGCCCACAAGGCCCTTGGGTGGCTTGGCTGGCACCATCTCCTTCTGGACCATGAAGTAGGGGTACAGCACATCAATGGGCAGCTCCACAAACACCGGACCTGCGGGGACGGGGATGACACTGAGTCTGCAACACGCCTCCCCAGCCCCTCAGCCCCAGTGCTGCTCAGCACCACCATCCTCCACCTACCTGGGGTGCCCGACTGGGCAGCAGCCATTGCGGCCCTGAGGGTGGGCACGATGTCCCGAACCCTCCGCACGGATGCACAGAACTTACAGAGTGGCCGAAACAGGGACAGCTGATCCACGGCCTGGAGCGCACCCCGGTTCTGGCAAAGACAGAGGTGCGGCAGGGTTACCACATGAGCCCTTTAAGTCCCCCTGGGCCCCCACTGGCCGCCATGGACTGGGTACCTGCAGCAGAGTGCTGGCGGCCCCACCCAGAAGCAAGACTGGGGAATGGGCCATCTGAGCGTTCTTCACCGCAGTCACTGTGTTGGTGAGGCCAGGGCCAGCCGTCACTGCTGCCACTCCCACCGTTCCTGGAACACAGAGCCCATCACTGCCACGCCCACTCTTCTGGCCATTCTCCCACCACTATTCTATCCAACAGTCCCCAGCCCTCTCTGCAATGCCCTCACCAGACAGGCGGGCAGTAGCATCGGCAGCAAAGACAGCTGTGACCTCATGGCGTGTGTCCACCACACGGATGCCCAGTTTCTCACAGGCCACCAGCAGCGGGGAAATGTGCCCACCGACCAGCGTGAAGACGAACCGCACGCCATGGGCCCTCAGCACAATGGCCACGTTCTCTCCGCCATGCCGGACGCTTGCCTTGTCCACCTGGACCCAAGGAGTGGGTGGAGCAATAGAGTCAAAGGCCACGCCAGAGGACAGCTGGGAGAGGGGGCAATCCCCCTGACCCAGGTAAGGGGGCAGGAGCAGGGTGGGAGGTCAAGGGAAGCTTAGTCTTGGTTAGGCATATATTACACTACACACCAGGCTCAAAGCAAGGCAAAGCGTCTTATCAGAATTTCTTGTCATTACATCTCTTATAGCTGAGGACATCAACACTTGCCCAAGCAAGATTGAAAGTCCAATAGAACCCACACTCTTAAGTGCCATACTGTTACACTTCCTGCCTCCGGGATGGCAAGGCAATCAGGGAGAGAGGAGAGGGTTATATAACCCAGGAGGTTTAGCCAGGGCACAAGGCAGAGAGCCATTTGCTATGACTCCTGCCTGCCCTCTAGTATTGCTGCAGGGCCTGGCAGCTGGACTGCTGATCCCAGCCTCCCTGATGCCCTCTTGATGGATGTTAAACTGCCCTGAGCCACCATGTGCCTGGCACGGGAGTTAGCTCCTGGCACACACTGTACCGAGGCCTCCCAACCCCAGCAGCCTCACAGTTCCGCACATCCAAGGCTTGCTTTAAATCTCCACAAGTCCTGAAGGTCAGTGGCATCACCCCTGGCTAGCAGAAGAAGGACTAGAGAAGGGTTTGGGGAGGGAGAGGTCAAACTTGGTCCCTGCTAGGAGAGAAAGGGTTGAGAAGGGGGTCTGCGGAAGGGGTAAATTTCAAACAGGTGTGCAAGTAGTTCGTGGGGGAGGCATGTGGGGCCACCTAGGGAAAACTACCACACAATCTCTCTGAGACTTAGCTTTCTCCTGCAGAAAATGAGGTCAGAAAGAACAGCATCTACTTTCAAGGAAAAGGTAAGGGGTAGGTAAGAAAGTCTAAAGTGTTGAACTCAGCAAAGGGCAACTGTCACGAAACTCACTGCCATCTCCTTGCTGGTGCCTGCCCTCAGCCCCATCTATCCCATCCAGTTTAGGGAGCACAATCAGAGTGCTGTCTGTGAAAAGAGCCACTGGGGAAGGAGGTAGGCGGGGTTTGAGTGCCCGGGCAGAGGCCGCTTCCGTGTTCTCTATCACTAGTGGCAAAGTTCAGGCCCCCATAGGCAGGCAGCGTGGCAACGGAGACAGGGTCATGGACAGAACCTCTTACCAGTCCCTCTGGGCTAGTCGGGACTCGCTTTCCCACGCTGCACAATGAGGAGTGAACTGGAAGCAGCGTCCCAAGGCCCCTCCCTCTTTGGCTACCACCAGCCCGCTTCCCATTCCTTGCCCCGCACCTTGTGCAGCAGCTGATAGAAGAGTCCCAGGCGGTGCGCGGCGCCCAGCAAGGCGGCCACCAGCGTCCCGCAGGCCAGGAGCAGAAAGAAGGGGAAGAAACTCCCGACAGGGGCGGCGGCCTCCGGGATCTCCATGAGGTGGCACCTGATAGAGAAAGAGCACTGCCCAGACTGGGGCGCGACAGTGATCTTATTCGGAAGAAATCGCGCCCCCTCCTCCAGCCCGAATCCAGGGCCACGCCCCTTGGCTCCAGTTTCGGTGCGGCCACACCCCCAACGCTGCCAGGCCACGCCCCTTGTGCGCCTAGGCACTGGGTGAGGCCGCCTCTCTGAGACAAAGTCACGCCCCACGCGGCGCTAACCCCAGTCCTTTACGTCACCACCACTCCCACCCAAACTAGCCACCACAGGTCACGGCGGTGACAACAGCACTACACAGTTATCTTCCACTTACCTACTTCTCAATGGACAAGCGGAAGCCCCGCCTCTCTTTCCACAACGGGACCCCAAATCTCAGCCCCACGTTACGTCACCTAGAGGAACGAGGTCACGCCCCCTGAGTTAGAAGGAGCGACCCTCTGCGCAAGCCACGCCTCTCCCTTGGAGAGCGCACTGGCCCAAGCCACGAGTCGAGGTCGCATCGCATCAGTATGCGGTTCTCCGTCACCAGCTCGACCGCCGAGGTTATTCACCTTCACCTCCAGGATAGGGCGCTGCCTCCACCAGAATTCGGACCCCCTCCGTGTCACGTGACCCAGGAGCGCAGCCGTGCCCCTTTCGGCCACTTGGCTCAGCGGCGTCCCGTAGTCCGGCCGGTGCGCCTGCGCAGTCGGAACCACGCTCGGGGGGCCACGCGAAAGAGCCTTCCCTCTACTGGCCGCCTCGCGCGCAGGCCCCACCTACCCTAGCCTTTCATTGGCTTGCACTGCAGGCCTCGAAGCGATTTTTTTTTTTTTTTTTTTTTAAACCAGGAGGCCACGCCCCTCAGCGGCTCCAGGAGCGAAGACCTTTGGGGACCCACCTTCCACAGCCTGCCATTGGCCCCACATTTGCAAGCCCTAGGTTCAGGTCCTCCGAACACAGCTTGCTTTCCACATCAGTGTGGCCAGACCACTGCACCCTAGCCTGGGCAACAGAGCAAGAAGACCGTGTCTCAAAAAATATAATAATAATGCTTAAAATGGTAGATTTTATGTTATGTGTATTTCCACACTATAAGTATTTATGCATGTATATATGTGTGCGTATGTGTGTATATTGTTTATAAAAGAAATAGTAGCCAGCAAAGGAAACCCAAATTGAGGCACATTCTACAAAATGCCTGACCAGACCTCCAAAACTGTCAAGGTCATGAAAAACCAAGAAAGACCGAGGAACTGGCACAGACCAGAGGAGGGAAAGGAGACGTGAGAACTAAGTTTAATATACTACTCTGGGCTGAATCCAGGTATCAAAAAAAGGACAAATTTGTGGATAAAGCTGGTGAAATGCAAATAAAGTCTGGAGTTGAGTTAATAGTAATGAACCAGCGTTCATCTTTTTGTGTCAGTAAATGTATCATGGTTATATAAGGTGTTAACATTCAGGGAAGCTTAAGAGTAGACAAAAATTGGGCCCGGTGTGGTGGCTTACACCTGTAATCCCAGCACTTTGGGAGGCCAAGACAGGAGGATTGCTTGAGGCCACAAATTTGAGACCAGCCTGGGCAACAAACTGAGACCCTGTCTCTCAAAAAATAGATAAATAAAACTGAGGGAGGAGAGGCCAGGCACGGTGGCTCACGCCTGTAATCCCAGCACTTTGGGAGACCAAGGCGGGTGGATCACGAGGTTAAGAGATCGAGACCATCCTGGCCAACATGGTGAAACCCCATTTCTACAAAAATACAAAAAAATTAGCTGGGCATGGTGGTGCGCACCTGTAGTCCCAGCTACTTCGGAGGCTGAGGCAGGAGAATTGCTTGAACCCAGGAGGAGGAGGTTACAGTGAGCCGAGGTCGCGCCACTGCACTCCAGCATGGCACCTGGTGATGGAGTGAGACTCTGTCTCAAAAAAAAAAAAAAAAAAAAAAACTGAGGCAGGAGAATCGCTTGAGCCTGGGCGACAGAGTGAGACTCTGTCTCAAAAAAAAAAAAAAAAAGGCAGAAAAATTGGCTGTTTGGGAGGCTGAGGAGGGAGGATCGCTTGAACCCAAGAGGTTATAGTGAGCTGTGATTGTGCCAAGCTTGGACAACAGAGCAAGACCCTGTCTCTTTAAAAAAAAAAGGGGGGGGGAATGGGGGAGGAGGAAACAAATACCAAGTATCTAAATTGATTGATATTTAAAGAGAAGTGCAACAAATTATAAAGTTAGAGGGATACAGTATGGGCATTTCTTAGCTAGGATGAGCAGGAGGACTCTCTAAGGAGGTGACAGTTGAGCAGAGAGACCAGGAGAAAGTGAGGGCATGGACCCCACAAGGATCTGGGGAAAGAGTAATCCAGGTAGAGGAGATGGCACATGCAAAGGCCCTGAGGTGGTTTGTTAATTTCCGTTAGTGGCCTTAACACATTACCACAAACTTAGTGGCTTCAAACAACAGGAATTAATTCTCTTACACTTCTGGAGACTGGAAGTTCGGCCTCGAGGCATCAGCTGGGCCACACATCTCTAAAGATCTCTAGGGGAGGATCCTTACCTCGTCCAACTACAAGGGGCCCCAGGCATCCTGTGGCGTGTGGCTGCAGCACTCCAATTTCTGCGTACATCTTCCGACAGCCTTATTCCCTGTGCCTGCACCTCCTCCTCTGTCTCTTACAAGGACACTTGTCATTGCATTTAGGGACCACCCTAATCCAGGAGAGCCTCATCTTGAGACCCCTCACTTAACTACTTCTTCAAAGGCACATTTTCCAAGTAAGGTCAAATTTGCAGGTTCTGAATGGACATTTGAGGGTCCACCATTCAACTCATTACAAACGGCATGGGATTTGCATGTGCAGAGAAAGTCAGGAAAGCCAGGATAGCTGGAAGAAAGAGAGCAAAGAGGAGGCAAGGAGGAGATCCCATCAAAGGGTAGACAAAGGACAGGCAGGTGTGATTTTACAGACTGCATGAGGACTGAGAATTTTATTCTAAGTGAACTAGAAAGCCAGAGAGGATTTTGAACAATATTCAACTGCACGCAACCTGCATGTGATTATTCATAGGAGCTTTATTTGCAATAGCCAAAAACTGGAAAAAAAAAACGAAATAGCCCTTAAGAGGGGAATGGTTAAACAAACTGTGAGACACTCACATCATGAAACGCTGCTCAGCAATAAAGAGGGCAAACTACTGAAACGACAGGCCAGGTGCAGTGGCTCACGCTTGTAATCCCAGGACTTTGGAAGGCCAAGGTGAAAGGATTGCTTGAGCCCAGGAGTTTGAGACCAGTCTGGGCAACAGAGTGAGGCCCCCATCTCTACAAAAAATATATATTTTTTAATAAAAAATAATTAGGCTGGGTGTAGTGGCTCACACCTGTAATCCCAGCACTTTGGGAGGCCAAGGTGGGTAGATCACCTGAGGTCAGGAGTTTGAGACCAGCCTGGCCAACATGGTGAAATCTGGTCTCTACTAAAAATATAAAATTTGGCTGGACATGGTGGTGGGCGCCTATAATCCCAGCTACTCAGGAGGCTGAGGCAGGAGAATCACCTGAACCTGGGAGTCAGAGTTTGCAGTGAACCAAGATAGTACCATTGCACTCCAGCCTAGGTGACAGAGCAAGACTCCATGTATGTATATATATATATATACATACATACATACATATACATGGCATGCAGCTGTAGTCCCAGATACTGGAGGCTGAGGTGGGAAGATCCCTTGAGCCCAGGAGTT
Source organism: Callithrix jacchus (assembly GCF_049354715.1). Classification (NCBI taxonomy): domain Eukaryota; kingdom Metazoa; phylum Chordata; class Mammalia; order Primates; family Cebidae; genus Callithrix; species Callithrix jacchus. The sequence continues at coordinate 13,837,032 of NC_133523.1, forward strand.
TGAGGTTGCAGTGAGCCATGATTATGCAACTGTACTCCAGCCTAGATGACAGAGCAAAACTCTCTGTCTTGCTTAAAACATAAAGTACAACAAAATAGGCTGGGCATGGTGGCTCACGCCTGTAATCCCAGCACTTTGGGAGGCTGAGATGGGAGAATTGCTTGAACCCAAGAGGCAGAGGTTGCAGTGAGCTGAGATCACGCCACTGCACTCCAGCCTAGCAACAGAGCAAGACTTCGTCTCAAAAAAAAAAAAAATTCGTTAAACTGAACTCTAAAAACATTCCATTTTACTGCATGATCCTTTAAAAACTAAAATTACATACATATAATTTTATACATTTATGTGTAGATAAATAGATCATTATATGCACACACACAATGTCCATAAATAGAATTGTTTAAAGACACACTGGCACCAAACCAAAGTGGTCCCTTAAAGTCACCAGAGGTTTGAAAGAGAACTGGAAAAGGGACTCAATTTCTGCCTGTGCAATTCAAAGGTGTCTTTGACACGCAGGAAACGCTCCTGTTAAGTGTTTCCAGTCTGAGGAGACAGTGCACTTACCACACCCCCATATCCTCATCAATCCTTACATTTATGAGTTTCGAATTAAGTACAGAGTCTGGAAATGTCAAAGAGGGAAGCGATCATCAATGCCAATTCCTCTCTTTGATGACTTGTGAGACACAGAGGAGGGTGATCTCTCCAAGTCTCAGCAAGTGGTTCAGAACTAAACTGGCTCCCAGATCTCCTGACTTCTCCTGGTGAGCATGAAATGCCTGTGTTTCTAATGCTCCCACAGCCTTTGAGAAGGATCCCAAGGCACTCAGAGCTCCTTTGAAATTGATGCGGGCCCCTAATCCTGGCTTTCATCTCCTGGAGCCAAAGACAGCATCGTGTAGGCTTCCAACTATCCTCATGAGGGTGAGCCATTCCTGACTCCACACCTGCATGAGGCAGTGGAACTGGTATTTCCATCCACTCAAGAATAAATGAAAACCAACAAGCTCTTGCTGCTGGGGAAAATTTAAATCCGCAGAAACCACAAAAACATTACTAAGGAGTTGATAGTAACATACACAAACAGGTTCCCAAGATTTAAAAGAAAAATGGAGCTATCCTACAAAAGCTTTAATGTGTTTAACATCCTGATTAAAACTGAAAATGAGGCTGGGTGCTCATGTCTGTAATCTCAACACTTTGGGAGGCCAAGGCAGGATCACTTAAGAGTTTGAGAGGCCAAGCAAAGTGGTTCACACCTGTAATCCCAGCACTTTGGGAGGCCGAGGCAGGTGGATCACCTGAAGTCAGGAGTTCAAGATCAGCCTTGTTAATATGGTGAAACCCCATCTCCACTAAAAGTAAAAAATAAAAATTAGCCAGACATGGTGGTGCAAGCCTGTAGTCCCAGCTACTTGGGAGGCTGAGACCGGAGAATCGCCTAAACCTGGGAGGCAGAGGTTTCAGTGAGCCAAGATTGCGCCACTGCACTCCAGCCTGGGCAACAGAGCAAGACTCTGTCTCAAAAAAAATCTCTACACTGTCACTTCATTCCCCCTGCTTTTTAACTTTTTGTTGTTTCTCTTTATGCTTTATTGTACTTTCTGTGTCTGGGCAATTTCTTAAACTCTCTGAGCCTCAATGTCTTTCATCAGCAAGATGGAAGCAGTAACCTTGCTTCATAGGATGAAACAAGCAAACTGTTGCTAGTTGTTCACCAGAATTCATTCTTCTCTTCTTCCTTTAATGATATAACTCCCAAGATGTGGCCAGGTATATGATAATCCACCTAACTAAAAGCTGTGAGAGGCTGTTAACCAGACCCCTCTGAGGCCAGCTGCATCATTCATCATAGTTCTAGCCAGTGGGATGTAAATGGATGTGGTGAACACCACGTTGTGGCCTTTTTTTTTTTTTGAGATGGAGTCTTGCTCTGTAGCCCAGACTGGAGTGCAGTGGTGTGATCTCAGCTCACTGCCACCTCCACCTTTCTGGTTCAAGCAATTCCCCTCCCTCAGCCTCCCAAGTAGCTGAGATTACAGGTGCACGCCACCACACTCAGCTAATTATTTTGTATTTTTAGTAGAGATGGGGTTTCATCATGCTGGCCAGACTGGTTTCAAACTCCTGACCTCAGGCAGTCTGCTCACCTCACCCTCCCAAAGTGCTTGGATTACAAATGTGAGCCACAGCGCCTGGCCCATCATGCCCTTTAAAGGAAGGAGTATGTGTTCCTTTGAGCCTTTAAGTTTCTCCTAGCCTGGGATAAAAATGTATGGTTGGGCCAGGTGCGGTGACTCACACCTGTAATCCCTTTGTAATCCTTTGTAATCACTTTGGGAGGCTGAGGTGGGTGGATCATGAGGTCAGGAGTTTGAAACCAGTCTGACCAACATGCTGACACCCCATCTCTACTAAAAATAAATTAACAGAGCATAGTGGTGTGGGCCTGTAATCCCAGTTAGTCAGGAGGCCAAGGCGAGAGAATCACTTGAACCCGGAAGGCAGAGGATGCAGTGAGCTGAGATCCTGCCACTGCACTCAGCCTGGGCCACAGAGAGAGACCCCGTCTAAAAAACTACTAATAATAAATTTAAAAATAAAGAGAGAGATAGAGTGTAGCAAATGGAGATGGAAGGGAATATAGTTACATTAAGGGAGGCTCTTTCTCCACACATGCTACAATTAAAATGAACTGGTGTGATTCAGGGCCTCACAGGGCTTCAATGCAAAACACCTCCTGCACCCACAAAATGAAGCACCCATGCAAGGTGGCTCTGATGAGGCAGCAGGTTCTTAGCAGCTTCCCACTTGGTATTCTCTTGGGAAGGAGCAAGAGTACTGCCTCCCTTCCCAATTCTACCTTTCAGAAGGCTAAGAGTAGCTGCCACTAAGAGAGAATGCCAAGGTCCAGGCAGAGACGCCAGAAAATAACGGAGGACCGAGCCGGAACTGTCTGGCTCACGCCTGTAATCCCTGCACTTTGGGAGGCTGAGGTGGGCAGATCACGAGGTCAGGAGACCAAGACCATCCTGCCTAACATGGTGAAACCCTGTATCTACTAAAAATACAAAAAATTAGCCTGGCATGGTGGTGAGTGCCTGAAGTTCCAGCTACTAGGGAGGCTGAGGCAGGAGAATCACTTGAATCCAGGAGGCGGAGGTTGCAGTGAGCTGAGATTGAGTCCAGCTGGGTCTCAGCCTGGGTGACAAAGCGAAACTCTGTCTCAAAAAAAAAAGAACCATGTCAGAGGAAATATTGATATTTGACTCTCGCTCCATGAATATGGACCTACTTGGAGACAGGGAGATGGAAAGTCCACTAAATTTTTGAAATCTGTATTGTCAAAGAAACTATGACCCTGTCCTGCTTTGGCACAGTCTTTTGACTGTGATTATTTGACATATAAAAACAATCTCAGTGCCAGACATGGTGGCTCACGCCTGTAATCCCAGCACTCTGGGAGGCTGAGGCAGGTAGATCATGAGGTCAGGAGTTCGAGACCAGCCTAACCAACATGGTGAAACCTCATCTCTACTAAAAATACAAAAATTAGCTGGGTGTGGTGGCACACACCTGTAATCCCAGCTACTCAGGAGGCTGAGGCAGGAGAATTGCCTGAACCTGGGAGGCAGAGGTTGCAGTGAGCCAACATTGTGCCACTGCATTCCAGTCTGGGCCACAGAGTGAGACTTGGTCTCAAAAAAAAAAAAAAATCTCGGCAGGGAGCAGTGGCTGGCGCCTGTAATCCCAGCACTTTGGGAGGCAAAGGTGGGTGAATCACTTGAGCCTAGGAGTTTGAGAATTGGCCTAGGCAACAAAGTGAGACCCCATCTCTGCGAAAAATAAAAAAGTTAGCCAAGTATGGGGGTGCATGCCTGTGGTCCCAGCTACATGGGAGTCTGAGGTAGGAGGAGCCCTTGAACCCACAAGATTGAGGCTGCAGTGAGTAATGTTCATATCACTGTGGTCCAGCCTGGGTGACAGAGGAAGACTCTGACTAAAAAAAAAAAAATCCCCAAATTTGTATAACGAGCCCCCTCAAAATTGTACCAGCAGAAAAGGAGATGAGGACACTTCAGAAATGTCCTTGGGGCATAGAACACAATGAAGGGCCCCACGAGAGGGCAAAATCAAGGGCCACGGAGGACAATGGACAAAGAACTTACTCTCTGGCCAGGCTGCCCTTCAAGGACTCTTCACAATATCTGCCAAATAAAATTTGTATTTCTTGTTTTGTTTTGTTTTTTACAGACTGGGTCTTGCGCTGTCACCCAGGCTGCAGTGAAGTGGCACAATTATGGCTCACTGCAGCCTCAAACTCCAGGGCCCAAATGATCCTCCCTTCTCAGCCTCCTGAGTATCTGGGACGACAGGCATACACTACCACATCCAGATAACGTTTTGGTCTTTTGTAGAGATGGGGTCTCACTACATTGCCCAGGCTGGTCACAAACTCCTAGCCTCAAGCGATCCTCCAACCTCGGTTTCCCAAAGTGCTAGGAGGACAAGCATGAGCCACTGCACAGCTAGTTAATTTCTGCGTAATAAAAATTTCATATTGTGGTTCATTGACTTTTGTGTGTTTCCTGTGGTTCCACTGAAATTTTCATTGTTTGGGAAAACTTGATTTTTTATTCTTTGGGAAATTGGGGGTAGGGGTTTGTTTCACTATGGTTTTACCATTTATACTGCGCGTAGACTAGAGGAAGCTTTTTAAGTTCATAGGGCATCAGACTATGAGAAACCATACAAGAGCTCAATGGACAAATCTTATATTTCAAACTGGACCAGTGAGTGGTTGAGTCACTAGGCTATGTCTCTTGGATAGGAATGTCTGTGTACAAGAAAAAGGAGGTGCATAAACATTGTAAGACGCTGTATCCGTGCTATCGGTTCATCTAGCTCTGCCTGTTTAGGGAGGTGATTCAGATATTTCAGAATCAGGATATCTACAAGATAAATAAACTCTTCTCTTGCCAACTAAATGTTGCTAGCTGGCTGCCTTTCATTGCATATCTTTTTCAATTTAATTTTTATTTTTAATTGTGGCAAAATTCAAATAACATAAACACCATCAGGAGAGTCATTCTTAAGTCCATAGCTCAGTATATTAAGGACCTTCACACTGCTGAGTGACCATGATGGCCACCCATTATCAGGACTTTTCCATCTTGCAAAAATGAAACTCCATACCCATTAAACACTCCCCATTCTCACCTCCCTCAGACCATAGCAACTAGTGCTCTACTTTCTGCCTCTATGAATCTGAATGCTCTGGGCACCTTATAGAAGTAGAATTATACAGTACTTATTTTCTTTCTTTCTTTCTTCCTTCCTTCCTTCCTTCCTTCCTTCCTTCCTTCCTTCCTTCCTTCTTTTCTTTCTCTTTCTTTCTTGCTTTTGAGACAGAGTCTAGCTCTGTCACCCAGGCTGGAGTGCAGTAGCACAATCTCGGCTCACTGCAACCTCCGCCTCTTGGGTTCAAGTCATTCTCCTGCCTCAACCTTCCCAGTACCTGGGACTACAGGCACGCGCCACCACACCTGGCTAATTCTTTGTATTTTTAGTAGAGACAGGGTCTCACCATGTTAGCCAGGATGGCCTTAATCTCCTGACATCTGCCTACCTGGGCCTCCCAAAATGCTGGGATTACAGGCATGAGCCACCACGCCCAGCCTACTTCTTATTTTCATATTGGCTTATCTCACCTAGCATACTATCCTCCAAGCTCATCTAGTCGTGTCAGAATTTCCTTCTTTTTAAGAATGAATAAGGCTGGGTGCAGTGGCTCATGACTGTAATTCCAGCACTTTGGGAGGCCGAGGTGGGCACTTTGAGCAGCACTTTGGGAGGCCGAGGCAGGCACCACCATGCCCAGCCAAGCTGTCATTCTTATTGTCATTTATTATCAGATATCTGTGAGTTGTAGATGTCCATGTCTTGTGCCTCTTGTCTAAGGTTGTGAGTTTAAGACCAGCCTGACCAACATGGAGAAATCTCTTCTCTAAAAAAAAGAGAAGAAAAAGAATGAATAATATTCTGTTGTATGGCAACATGTGCTATAGCGTGTTTTGTTTATTCATTCATCCACTGCAGGGCATTTGGGTTGCTTCCAACTTTTGGCTGCTGTGAGTAATGTTGCTCTGAATGTGTGTGTACAAACAACTGTTCAAGATCTTGCTTTCGGGTGTTTTTGGATGTATACCCAGAAGTAAAATTGCTAGATCACATGCTAAATCTATTTTTAACTTTTTGAGAGACGACCTGCATTAGTCCATTCTCACGCTGCTGATAAAGACATACCTGAGACTGGGTAGAAAAAGAGGTTTAATTGGACTTACAGTTCCAATGGCTGGGGAGGCCTCAGAATCATGATGGGAAGCAAAAGGCACTTCTTACATGGTGGTGGCAAGAGAAAATGAGGAAGACAGAAAAGCAGAAGCCCCTGACCAAACCCCACCTTTACTAAAAACACAAAAGTTAGTTGGATATGGTGGCACACACCTGTAATCCCAGCTACTCAGGAGGCTGAGGCAGGAGAACCGCTTGAAGCAGGAGGTGGTGGTTGCAGTGAGCTGAGATTGTATCACTGAACTCTAGCATGGGTGACAGAGTGAGACTCCATCTCAAAAAAATAAAAAAACACACACAGGTTTATCATCCCAAAGTGTCTACAGATCAGGAATCTTAGTTGGGGTGCAGCTACTCACAGGTTGCAATCAAAAGGTTGGACAGTGCTGAGGTCTTATCTGAAGGCTCAAGTGGGTAAGGACCCTTGTCCTAGTTTACTTATGTAGTTTTAGCACAAATTCAGTTCTTTGAAAACTGTTGGACTAAGGGCCACAGTTCTTCACTGGATGTTGGCTATAGGCTACACTTGGTTTCTTGCCTCTCCGAATAGGCTGTTGGCTTCACCAAAGCCATCAAGAGAGAGATTTTGCTGCCAAGAGAGATGCCAGAATCTTTGTCACTCAATCATAGAAACAATATCCACTCAACATTTTGATATTCTATTGGTCAGAAGCAAGTTACTCAAGGAGAAGGAATATATGAGGTCATGAGTACCAGGAGGTGGGATCACTGGGGGGCATCTTAGAGGTTCCCTGTCATACTGTCTCCTCTTCTGTATTTTAGGGCTCCAGTGCCTGACCACTTGCTTCCCCAACTTCTAGCTTCACCTTCTCTCCTTCTAGTACTAGAAAGGCATTCTCCTCCCACCTTACCCTTATAGTAAGCTTTATCCTCTCTTTCCATGTGACTATGATAACAGAATCATTTCAAGGAAATGTGATTTATGGGTAAGTGACAATTATTTCAACAAACACATCTGTTTAAGCTGGGTGCAGTGGCACACCCCTGTAACCCCAGTGCTTTGGGAGGCCAAAGCAGAATAATTACTTGAGCCCAAGAGTTCCAGATCAGCCTGGGCAATGTGGTGAGATCCCATCTCTTTAAAAAAAAAAATAGCCAGGTATTGTGTGGCTGTAGTCCCAACTACCCAGGAAGCTGAAACAGGAGGAGCCCTTCAGCCTAGGAGTTTGAAGCTGCAGTAAGCTATGAATGCATCACTGCACTCCAGCCTGGGTGACAGAGTGAGATTCTCTCTTTAAAAAAAAACTGGGTATCTCTTAAAAAAAAAAAAAACTGGAAGATGGCCGATTAGGAGCACCTCAGGATTGCAGCTCCCAGTGAAAGCACAAAGGGTGAGTGGATGCCGCATTTCCAGATGGATTTTTATTGCCCACAGACCAGGAGATTCCCAGGTGGAGGAGCCCCATGGGTCACCAGCACAGCTGGTTTGGCTGGCGCAGCTGTTTTGCCAGTGCCCCAGCACGGCAGTTCTCTGTACAAAATACACGGGTCTGGGTGCCTTTTTAGCTGGTTATTGGAGCTCTGGGAAGGCAGAGTCACCCATTCATCTAATTAAAAAGGGGACTGAAACAGGAAGCCAGGCCAGGAGATTCCAAGGCAAAAAGTGCCACGAATCTCAGACCACTGTTTCAGCCGGCGCAGTGGGTCACAGCACAGGAAATCACACAGATCCCAGCACCTTTTCAACAGGTGACTGGAACACCTGGGAGAGAGTCAACCGTTCAACTAATAAAAAAGCTCTGAGGCAGGGGGCCAGGTGATCAGTCTTGGCTGGTTCCACCCCCACAAAAAAAAAATAGCAATTGGAAACTCTCTGGGTTCAGAGTTTCACAGAAAGCACAGCTGAACCCAGGAAGGTCCAGCTCTGTGGGGGAGGGATGTCCGCCATTACCAAGGCAGTCCACCACTACGGAGGTAGTCCGCCATTGCTGAGGCAGCCCACCGTTGCCAAGGCAGCCCACCACTACAGAGGTAGTCTGCCATTGCTGAGGCGGCCCACCATTGCCCAGGCAGCCTGCCATTACAGAGAGAGTCCACCATTACAGAGGTGGGCCACCATTGCCAAGGCAGTCATAACTTCACCTGTATAAACAGGACTGCAGGGAAGTTGACACAGCAGCTGGGCGGAGCCCACAGCAGCTCAGCAAAACCTATGCAGGCAGACAGTGACGAGGCTGCCTCCTCGCTGGGCGGGGCAGCCCTGAAAAAAAGGCAGCAGGACAACCAAAACTCATAAATAAAGCCCTAACCCCCTGGGACAGAGCACCTGGGGAAAAAAGGGGGTTTATGAGTTCTGCTGCAGCAGACTTAAACATACCTGCCCAGCAGCTCTGAATGAACAATGGAGCTCACAGCTCAGCACCTGAGCTCCTATAAAGGACAGACTGTCTCCTCAAGCAGCTCCCTGACCCCCATATATCCAAACAGTCACTCATAAAGGAAAGCTCAGACTGACATTTGGCAGGTATCCTTCTGGGACAAAGATAGCAGAAGAAGAAACTGGCAGCAACCCTTACTGTTCCGCAGCTGCTGCAGGTGACCCCCAGGCAAGCAGGGCCTGGAGGGGACCTCAGCAGTCCTACAGCAGAGGGGCCAGACTGTTAGAAGGAAAACTAAGAAAAAGAAAGAAATAACTCCATCATCAACAAACTGGATGTCCACTCAGAGACCCAATCTGAAAGTCAACAACTACAAAGACGACAGGTGGATAAATACACAAAGATGGGAAGAAACCAGGGCAAAAAGGATGAAAACACCCAAAACCACGATGCCTCTCCTCCTACAAGGGATCACAACTCCTCACCAGCAAGGAAACAAGGCTGGATGGAAAATGAGTGTGATGAATTGACAGAATCAGGCTTCAGAAGGTGGGTAATAAGAAATTTCTGTGAGCTAAAAGAACATGTTCTAACCCAATGCAAAGAAACTAAAAACCTTGAAAAAAGATTTGACAAAATGCTAGCAAGAATAGACAACTTAGAGAGGAATATAAGTGAATTGATGGAGCTGAAAAACACAATACGAGAACTTCACGAAGCATACACAAGTTTCAACAGCCAAATGACCAAGCAGAAGAAAGAATATCAGAGGCCGAAGATCAACTCAATGAAATAAAACAAGAAGGCAAGATTAGAGAAAAAAGGGTAAAAAGGAATGAACAAAGTCTCCAAGAAATATAGGACTATGTGAAAAGACTCTAATCTACATTTGATAGGTGTACCTGAATGTGACGGAGAGAATCAATCCAAGCTGGAAAATACTCTTCAGGGTATTATCCAGGAACTTCCCCAACATAGCAAGGCAGGCCAATATTCAAGTCCAGGAAATACAGAGAACACCACGAAGATATTCCTCGAGAAGAGCAACCCCAAGGCACATAATCGTCAGATTCACCTAGGGTTGAAATGAAGGAGAAAATGCTAAAGGCAGCCAGAGAGAAAGGTCGGGTTGCCCACAAAGGGAAGCCCATCAGACTCACAGCAGATCTCTCAGCAGAAACCCTACAAGCCAGAAGAGAGTGGGGGGCAATATTCAATATCCTTAAAGAAAAGAACTTTCAACCCAGAATTTTATATCCAGCCAAACGAAGCTTCCTAAGTGAAGGAAAAATAAAATCCTTTGCGAACAAGCAAGTACTCAGAGATTTCATCACCACCAGGCCTGCTTTACAAGAGCTCCAGAAAGAGGCACTAAACATAGAAAGAAACAACCAGTACCAGCCACTCCTAAAAACATACCAAATGGTAAAGAGCATCAACACAATGAAGAAACTGTATCAACTAATGGGCAAAACAGCCAGCTAGCATCAAAATGGTAGGATCAAATTCACACATAACAATATTAACCCTAAATGTAAATGGACTAAATGCCCCAATCAAAAGACACAGACTGGCAAATCAGATAAAAAGCCAAAACTCATCGGTGTACTGTATCCAGAAAACCTATCTCACATGCAAGGATACACAAAGGCTCAAAATAAAGGGATGGAGGAAGATTTACAAAGCAAACAGAGAGCAAAAAAAAGCAGGAGTTGCAATTCTCGTCTCTGATAAAATAGACTTTAAACCAACAAAGATCAAAAGAGACAAAGAAAGATATTACATAAAGGTAAAAGGATCAATGCAACAAGAAGAACTAACGATCCTAAATATATACACACCCAATACAGGAGCACCCAAATACATAAAGCAAGTTCTTAATGACTTACAAAGAGACTTAGACTCCCACACAATAATAGTGGGAGACTTAAACACCCCATTGTCAATATTAGATCAACGAGACAGAAAATTAACAAGGATATCCAGGACTTGAACTCAGACCTGGACCAAGCAAACCTAATAGACATTTACGGAACTCTCCACCCCAAATCCACAGAATATACATTCTTCTCAGAACCACATCACACCTACTCTAAAATTGACCACATAATTGGAAGTAAATTACTCCTCAACAAATGCAAAGGAATGGAAATCATAACAAACACTCTCTCAGGCCACAGTGCAATCAAGTTAGAACTCAGAATTCAGAAACTGATTCAGAACCACACAGCTTCATGAAAACTGAACAACTGGCTCTTGAATGTTGACTGGATAAACAATGAAATGAAGGCAGAAATAAAGACATTCTTCGAAACCAACGAGAATGAAGACACAACATACCAGAATCTCTGGGACACATTTAAAGCAGTCTCTAGAGGAAAATATATAACAATAAATGCCCACATGAGAAGCAAGAAGAGATCTAAGATTGACACCCTATCATCAAAATTGAAAGAGCTAGAGTAGCAAGATTTAAAAAACTCAAAACCTAGCAGAAGACAAGAAATAACTAAGATCAGAGCAGAACTGAAGGAGATAGAGGCTCAAAAAATCAATAAATCCAGGAGCTGGTTTTTCGAAAAGATCAACAAAATACACCACTAGCCAGATTAATAAAAAAGAAAAGAGAGCAATAAAAAACAATAAAGGGGATATCACCACAGATTCCACAGAAATTCAAACCGTCATCAGAGATTATTACAAACAACTCTATACACATAAACTAGTAAATCTGGAAGAAATGGATAAATTCCTGGACACTTGCATCCTCCCAAGCCTAAATCAGGAAGAAGTTGAAACCCTGAATAGACCAATAACAAGGTCTGAAGCTGAGGCAGAAATTAAGAGCCTACCACCCAAAAAAAGCCCAGGTCCAGATGGGTTCACAGCTGAATTCTACCAGACATACCAAAAGGAGCTGGTACCATTCCTTCTGAAACTATTCCAAATAATCCAAAAAGAGGGAATCCTTCCCAAGTCATTTTATGAGACCAACATCATCCTGATACTAAAACTCAACAGAGACTCAGCAAGAAAAGAAAACTTCAGGCCAATATCCATGATGAACATAGATGCAAAAATCTTCAATAAAATACTGGCAAACCGATTGCAACAGCACATCAAAAAGCTTATCTACCATGATCAAGTAGGCTTCATCCTGGGGATGCAAGGCTGGTTCAACACATGCAAGTCTATAAACGTAATTCACCACATAAACAGAACCAAAGACAAAACCACATGATTATCTCAATTGATGCAGAGAAGGCCTTTGACAAAATTCAACAGCCCTTTATGCAAAAAACCCTCAATAAATTTGGTATTGATGGAACATATCTCAAAATAATAAAAGCTATTTATGACAAACCAAGAGCCAATATCATACTGAATGGGCAAAAACTGGAAGCATTCCCTTTGAAATCTGGCACTAGACAAGGATGCCCTCTCTCACCACTCCTATTCAATATAGTAATGGAAGTTCTAGCCAGAGCAATCAGGCAAGTAAAAGAAATAAAGGGTATTCAAATAGGAAAGGAGAAAGTCAAATTGTCTCTATTTGCAGATGACATGATTGTATATCTAGAAGACCCCATCATCTCAGCCCAAAATCTCCTGAAAGTGATAAGCAACTTCAGCAAAGTCTCAGGATACAAAATCAATGTGCAAAAGTCACAAGTATTCCTATACACCAATAACAGACTTAAAGAGAGCCAAATCAAAAATGAACTGTCATTCACAATTGCTACAAAGAGAATAAAATACCTAGGAATACAACTAACAAGGAATGTAAAGGAGAACTAGAAAACACTGCTCAACGAAATAAGAGAGGAGGCAAACAGATGGAGAAACATTCCATGTTCATGGTTAGGAAGAATCAATATCGTGAAAATGGCCATACTGCCCAAAGTAATTTACAGATTCAACGCTATCCCCATCAAGCTATCAATGACCTTCTTCACAGAACTGGAAAAAAACCACCTTAAACTTCATACGGAACCAAAAGAGAGCCCACATAGCCAAGTCAATTCTAAGTGAAAAGAACACAGCGGGAGGCATCACACTACCTGGACTTCAAACTATGCTACAAGGCTACAGTAATCAAAACAGCATGGTACTGGTACTGAAACAGAGATATAGACCAAAGGAACAGAACAGAGGCCTTGGAGGCAACACAACATATCTACAACCATCTGATCTTTGACAAACCTGACACAAACAAGCAATGGGGAAAGGATTCCCTGTTTAGTAAATGGTGTTGGGAAAACTGGCTAGCCATGTGCAGAAAGCAGAAACTGGACCCCTTCCTGACACCTTACACTAAAATTAACTCCAGATGGACTAAAGACTTAAACATAAGACCTAACACCATAAAAACCCTAGAAGAAAATCTAGGCAAAACCATTCAGGACTTAGGCATAGGCAAGGACTTCATGACCAAAACACCAAAAGCATTGGCAACAAAAGCCAAAATAGACAAATGGGATCTAATCAAACTCCACAGCTTCTGCACGGCAAAAGAAACAGTCATTAGAGTGAATCAGCAACAAACAGAATGGGAAAAAAAATTTGCAATCTACCCGTCTGACAAAGGGCTGATATCCAGAATTTACAAAGAACTAAAACAGATTTACAAGAAAAAAACAAACAAGCCCATTCAAAACTGGGCGAAGGATATGAACAGATACTTTACAAAAGAAGACATACATGAGACCAACAAACGTATGAAAAAAATGCTCATCATCACTGGTCATAGAGAAATGCAAATCAAAACTACACTGAGATACCATCTCATGCCAGTCAGAATGGCAATCATTAAAAAATCCGGAGACAACAGATGCTGGAGAGGATGTGAAGAAATAGGAACGCTTTTACACTGCTGGTGGGAGTGTAAATTAGTTCAACCATTGTGGAAGACAGTGTGGCGATTCCTCATGGACCTAGACATAGAAATTCCATTTGACCCAGCAATCCCATTACTGGGTAGATATCCAAAGGATTATAAATCGTTCTATTATAAGGACACATGCACACAAATGTTCATTGCAGCACAGTTTACAATAACAAAGACCTGGAAACAACCCAAATGTCCATCAATGATAGGCTGGACAGGGAAAATGTGGCACATATACACCATGGAATATTATGCAGCCATCAAAAATGATGAGTTCGTGTCCTTTGTAGGGACATGGATGAACCTGGAAACCATCATTCTCAGCAAACTGACATAAGAACAGAATATCAAACACTGCATGTTCTCACTCATAGGCATGTGTTGAACAATGAGAACACATGGACACAGGGAGGGGAGCATCACACACTGGGGTCTGTTGAGGAGAAATAGGGGAGGGACACTGTGGGGTTTGGAGTTGGGGAGAGAGAGCATGGGGAGAAATGTCAGATATAGGTAAAGGGGAGAAAGGCAGCAAATCACACTGCCACATGTGTACCTATGCAACAATCTTTCATGTTACTCACATGTACCCCCAAACCTAAAATGCAATAAAAAAAACTGTTTAGAATTTTCAAAACTGTATCTTTGTGTGAGTCATATAGTCATTTAAATACACAGAATGAGCAGTGGAAATAGAAAACAGAGATGCAAGGAGAAGCACTGTAAAGGCAAGGCACAGATGTCTACATGAAAAGTTAAAGTTATGTGAGATGGTGACTCAAGTTCCCCAGCATGATCAGAGTATAGATGGGGAAAGTTTCCCTTAGGCATGGCCTATTTCCTTCTTAGGCAATTCTACTTATAAGTGTATCAACTGGATTCAACAGGAAATGGAAGACACATTCCTGTTGGGTAATTTAGGGGAAGTTTTTCAAAGGGGCTATTTGTAGCAATGTGGGCAAAGTTAAGGGCTGGTGCAGCACCCCAGAGCTAGCAACACTGGGAAGCTGTTAGCACTTGTTAATGGCTGATGGTTCAAACAAGAGAATGCTTACAGATAACCCAGAGAAAGTGGCTGTGTGGAAGGGCCTATGGCCCCTAGTGAAGAGAGCAACCAACTACAGCAACCAAGTACCTGGTATCTCTAATAGTCTCCCTGACCTTTCTCTCCTTCTGACCTCCATCTCCTGACAATGCCTCCCACCGGCCAAACTAAACCAGAAACCAGAGGGTGCCAAGCCCATCAGTGTGGTCCATATAGGTCAATCTACCGAGACAGCAAGCAAAGTAGACCTTTTGGAATGAATAGAAAATACAGCACATAAAGCATAGCCCGTATCACATTTTCCTGGAGAATTTCGTGGCATCAGCTTCATCAGCAGTGTTCAGCAAGCTTTTCTTTTCCTAATTCCACAAAGCATAAAAGTAGGTTATTGATCTGGGAGCTTTCTTCTTTTTCAAAGTAAGCATTCACAGCTATGAATTGCCCTCTGAGCCTACTTTTGCTGCATCCCCTAAATTTTAGTATGTTTTGTTTTCACTTCCATTCATCACAAAGTACTTTTCAATCTAACATCATTTTCTCTTTGACCTACTCGTTAAGAGCATGTTGTTTAATTTCTGCATATTTGTGAAGTTTTTCTTCTATTACTGATTTGTTATTTTATTCCATTGTAGTGAAAGATACTTTGGATTGTTTCAATCCAATACCAGCGTCTAATTAAACAAAAGTGAACAACTAAAGCACAATGAGACATAACTTAACATCTATTAGGATTGATATGATTTTAAAAAATATAAAATAATAATCACTGACAAGGATATAGAGAAATTGAAACACTCATACATTGCTGATGGGAATGTACAACAGTGTAGTCACTGTGGAAAACTAGTTGGCAATATCTCAAAGAGTTAAATACAGAATTATTATCTTATTCCAGCAATTCCACTCCTAGGTACACACTCAAAGGGATTGAAAACAGAGACTCAAAGAGATATTTGTATAACCACATTCATAGGAGTGCTGTCTACAATTGACAAAAGGTGGAAACAAGCCAAATGTGTACTGACAGATGAATGGATAAACAAAACGTAGTCTCTCCATGCAATAGAACATTATCCAGCCATTTAAAAAATGTAGCTCTAGACTGGGCACAGGATCTCACGCCTGTAATCCCAGCACTTTGGAAAGCCAAGGAAGGCAGGTCACTTGTGATCAGGATCTGGAGATCAGCTTGGTCAATATGGTGAAATCCTGTCTCTACTAAAAATACAAAAATTAGCTGGGCGTGGTGGCAGGTGCCTGTAATCCCAGCTACTCAGGAAGCTGAGGCAGGAGAATCACTTGAACTTGGGAGGCAGAGATTGCAGTGAGCTGAGCTTGTGTCACTGCACTCCAGCCTGGGTGACAGCACAAGACTCTGTCTCAAAAAAAAAAAAAATGAAGTTCTGTCACTTACTACAACATGCATGAACCTTGAAACCATTATGCGAAGTGAAACAAGACAGACACAAAATGACACATCTTGTGTGACTCTTTTGAGGTGAAATATCTAGAATATGCAAATTCATAGAGACAGACAGTCGATTAGAAGTTACAGACAGGGCCAGGCACGGTGATTAACACCTGTAATCCCAGCACTTTGGGAGGCAGAGGCAGGTGGATCACTTGAGGTCAGGAGTTCGAGACCAGCCTGGTCAACTTGGTGAAACCCCATCTCTACTAAAAATACAAAAATTAGGCAGACATGGTGGTGCACATCTGTAATCTCAGCTACTCGAGAGGCTGAGGCAGGAGAATCGCTTGAACTCAGGAAGCGGAGGTTGCAGTGAGGCAATATCGTGCCATTGCACTCCAGCCTGGGCAACAAGAGCAAAACTCTGTCTCAAAAATAAATAAATAAAAATCATAGTGTATATATATATATATGTGTGTGTGTGTGTGTGTGTGTGTGTGTGTGTATGCACACACACACGCATATATAAGCAGTATATATACGTGTGTGTGTGTGTATTTGTTTAATCTCAACAGATCCCAGAAGAAGAGAGCTAAAGGATAATAAAACAATAGCATGCAACTCTAGCAGGAAGAATAAACAAAGGCAGGCTTGGGTTGGTGACACACAGAGCCCTCCCGCACCCAAAAAAAAGCAAACTGCTTCTTGGTGTGACAAAATAAAGGAATGCTGAGGACAGTGTCAGTCCCGATCAACGCTACTAGACACTACCTTCCACAGCCCACCATCAAGGGGCTGCCTCAATGGCGCCCTCCATTGGTGCATATCAGACACTACAGACCACCATGCAATCCAGCCAAGTCCAGGAAATGAAGACAAAAGGAAAAACATTCCTGAATTTATGCCAAGTCTCAGGCACTGTTAGTTGATCAAGGCTATCTCATTTAATGCATGGAAGTGACCCCTGTTTACCAGATGGGACAACTGAGTCTGTGGAGGTACACATGCTAATAAAAACCATAGAGTGGCTGGGCTCAGTGGCTCACATCTGCAATTCCAGCATTTAGGGAAGCCAAGACAGGAGGATCACTTGGGGCCAAGAGTTTGAGATCAGCCTGGGCAACAGAGCGAGACCCTATCTGTACAAAATTAAAATTTAAAAATTAATTGGGCATGGCGACAAACACCAGTAGTCCCATCTATGTGGGAGGTTGAAGAGGGAGGATCACTTAAACCCAGGAGTTGGAGGCTGCAGTGAGCCATGACTGCACCATGTGTGAGCACTGCTCAGTACCAAGCTTGGATTTTCTAATTTTTTCAGGCAGATTCGTGGGAAGAAAAAACACTAGCCGAGGTATATAGAGAAAAGAAAGAGAGTTGATTTACAAGGAAAGAAAAAGAGTTTATTTACAAGGATACCTAGAGACGCTCACTAGCTTCAACACCGGCAGTAAAGCAGCATGGGTTTTCGCAAGTCCAGACCAAGTCACCACCGAAGCTCAGCTCGGCTTCTGCTAAACAATCTTTTATACTTTTTAAAACAAAGAAGGGTCAAGTCAGGACACTGTCCACGTCTTCATCATGTAACTAACATCCTTGAGGTGTTTACCAAAAATTGGATCAGGGAACTGGCCAGGTTCCCAGGTCCGGCTCTTCAGAGCCTTTTTTTGCATTGGGAAAATTCTGAGCTCAGAATGCTCCCAATGATAAGGAAATGAAGATATAGAGTCTGTCCATGACTTGTAAACGTAATTAACTTCTTCTGTTCCATTACATACCACTGCACTCCAGCCTTGGTAACAGAGCAAGAACCTGTCTCAGAAAGGGGGCAAAAAACAAAACTAGAATTCTGGGCGAAGTGGCTCACGCGTGTAATTCCAGCACTTTGGGAGGCTAAGGTGGGCAAATCACCTGAGGTCAGGAGTTCGAGACCAACCTGACCAACATGGAGAAACCCCGTCTCTACTAAAGATACAAAATTAGCTGGGCATGGTGGCGCATGGCTATAATCCCAGCTACTCAGGAGGCTGAGGCATGAGAATCGCTTGAACCTAAGAGGTGGAAGTTGTAGTGAGCCGAGATCGCGCCATTGCACTCCAGCCTGGGAAATGAGAGAAACTCTGTCTCAAAAAAAACTAGAATAGCATGAAATGTAGAGCAGGGTTTCTTTTGTTTTTTGTTTTTGTTTTTGTTGTTTTTTTTTTTTTTTTTTTTTGAGACGGAGTTTTGCTCTTGCCTCCTGGACTGGAGTGCAATGGCACAATCTCAGCTCACTCCAACCTCCACCTCCCAAGTTCTAGCAATTCTCCTACCTCAGCCTCCCAAGTAGCTAGAATTACAGGCACACATCACAACGGTCAGCTAATTTTTGTATTTTTAGTAGAGACAGGTTTTCACCATGGTGGCGAGGTTGGTCTCAAACTTCCGACCTCAGGTGATCTGCCTGCCTCAGACTCCCAAAGTGCTGGGTTTACAGGCCTGAACCACCACGCCTGGCTGAGCAGGTCCTTATTTTAAAACCCCACGGCTCCATGCCAGGGTCCTCCTGAGAGCCACCCTCACCTCCTTGTTCCGCAGAGTGTACACCACAGGGTTCAGCAGCGGCGTCACCACCGTGTAGAACACGGCCACCAGGCGGTCCTGGTCAGGGTTGGCCCTGGACTCTGGCCGCAAGTAAACGATGGAGGCGCAGCCAAAATGCACCACAACCACAGTGACGTGGGCCACGCAGGTGGAGAAGGCCTTGTGCCGGCCAGCTGCAGAGGGAATCCTCACAATGGCAGCCACAATGAAGGCATAGGAGAGGAGGATGAGAATGAATGAGATCAGCACCACCAGGATGCTCAGGAAAAAGATGCCCAGCACCTTGCTGGCACTTTCGGCACAGCTGAGCTTCAGCACTGGGGCGATGTCGCAGAAGAAGTGCTCCACGCGGTCCCCATGGCAAAAGGGCGATGAGAAGATCATGCTGGTCTCGATCAAGGCTACCAAGAACCCAGAGCAGAAAACAAGGGCTCCCAGGCAGAGGCAAATGAAGGGTCTCATGATCATGGAGTAGCGCAGGGGGTGGCAGATGGCCACGTAGCGGTCATAACCCATCAGGGTGAGGAGGAAGCAGTGGCTGCATCCCAGACCCAGGAAGAAGAACATCTGGGCCCAACAGCCAGGGATGGAGATGGCCTGGCTCTCCATCAGCAGGTGGGCCAGCATGTTGGGGATGGTGACCAGCGTGTAGCAGGTTTCCGAGAGGGACAGCACCTCCAGGAAGTGGTACATGGGAGTATGGAGAGACCTGTCTGCATGGATGATGGTGATGATGGTGACATTGCCCCCGAGGGTGGCCAGGTAGGTGAGGAGGAACAGGGTGAAGAGTGTGGTCCTCAGGTGTGGGAGGTTGGAGAATCCCACCAGCAGGAACCCTGTCACCAACCAGGTCCCATTTTCCTGCTGCTTGTAAAGACACAGAGAGGAGACAACAGAATAGATAAAATGAGTGATTCCTAAGGGTCTGCAATGCATCAGGTAGCAGTGGGGAAAGAAAATCATTCCTGTTTTGGGCCAGGTGCAGTGGCTCATGCTTGTAATCCCAGCGCTTTGGGAGGCCAAGGCAGGTGGATCATGAGGTCAAGAGTTGGAGAACAGCCTGGCCAACATGGGGAAACCCCGTCTCTACGAAAAATACAAAAATTAGTCACATACATTAATCCCAGCTACTCAGGAGGCTGAGGCAGAACAATCACTTGAACCCAGGAGGTGGAGGTTGCAGTGAGCCGACATCACATCACTGCACTCCAGTCTTGGTGACAAAGCGAGACTCCATCTCGGGGAAAAAAAATACTTGAATTGAACCTTAGAAAGACCAAAAAAAAAAAAAAAAAAAGAATGTTTCAAATGACATGCATAGGAAGGTGGGAAAGTGAAACAAGGAAGGCAGACAGCCAATACATCATCAAGGAAGTTTCTGCCACGGGCCACTGGAATTTAATCTTATGGGCTGGCCAGGCATGGTGACTCACACCCAACACTTTAGGAGGCTGAAGCGGGCCAATCACAAGGTCAAGAGATCGAGACCATCCTGGCCAACACGGTGAAACCCCGTTTCTACTAAAAATACAAAAATTAGCTGGGTGTGGTGGTGCACCCTTGTAGTCCCAGCTACTTGGGAGGCTGAGGTAGGATAATCACTTGAACCAGGGAGGTGGAGGTTGCAGTGAGCTGAGATCGCACCACTGTACTCCAACCTGGTGACAAAGTGAGACTCCTTCTTTAAAAAATTTTTTTAAGTCTTATGTGCAGAAGACTCAGACATGTCCAGGAATATACACTTCTGTGTTTTTCTACCTGAGTCGTGAGGGAGTATGGGGATGTAGCCACTCAGTCCCATTAGCCATTGGTTGAACGTTTCTCTCAGGAAGCATTAATGTGCCAGCATATGCTGCTTGCCACATGTATAGAAAACTCAAACTCTGGCTGCTCAGCAAAAAAAAAAGAGCCATGGGGATGTAGGTGAGAATTTTACAGGTTCTGCTATAGTCCATGTGAAAAGAATATCCATCCAGGCACAGTGACTCATGCCTGTAATCCCAACACTTTGGGAAGCCAAGGTAGGTGGATCACTTGAAGCCAGGCGTTTGAGACCAGCCTGGCCAACATGGTAAAACCCCGTCTCTACTAAAAATACAAAAATTAGCCAGGTGTGGTGGTGCCAGCTACTCAGGAGGCTGAGGCAGGGAGAATTGCTTGAACCCAGGAGGTGGAGCATGCAGTGAGCCAGGATCATGCCACTACACTCCAGCTTGGACGACAAAGCATGACTCTGTCTCAAAAAAAACCAAAAACCTTAGGAAGGCAAAGGCAAAGGCTGCAAAATTGATACTTGAAATGAACCAAGTAACACTTTCAGGAGAGTGAGGTCAGCAAGGTTGTGGAATAAAAGTTTCTGCCTTTACTCCTTTCAGCTACCAAAAATCCACTAGCAACTGTTCAAAGGCAAGAATTCTATCATTCATATCCAGACCTTGGGAGTGGGGCTGAGATGCCCCCTTGAACTGAAGAATAAAAAAAAAAAAAAAAAGTCATGGTGAAACAGTAAGAGGAATGGTTCTCTTTGACCACACTACGCCTCCCTGAGGCCAGCAGGACACCCTAGCTGATAGTTCTCCTGGACCTGTGGTCTTTGCGGTAGAAGGATGAATTGGAAATGAACATTCGGCTTCTCCACCATTCTGGGATGCTTTGTGGGTAGTTTGCTCCTATCTCATCCCACTTGAAATGTTGGGAATGCCGGCATGGTTGGACACCAGGGGTCAGTTGGGTCAAAGAACAGGGGACAAGGGACTCACAGGAACCAGTTCATGGGTTTCGGTGCTTGCTCTGCTTTCCCACCTGCAGAGGTGCCGATATCATTAGGATATTTGTCCCCACCCAAATCTTGTGTTGAATTGTAATCCCTAGTGTTGGAGGTGGGGCTTAGTAGGAGGTGTTTGGGTCTTGAAGGCAGATCCTTCATGGTTTGGTGCTGTCCTCACAACAGTGACTGAATTATTGCAAGATCTGGTCATTTAAAAGTGTGGATCAATTCTACCCCACTCTCTCTCTCTTGCTCCTGCTTTTATTATGTGAATTGCCTGCTGTCATTTTGCCTTTCACCATGGGTAAAAGCTCCCTGAGGCCTCCCCAGAAGCAAAGCAGATGACACCATGAAGCATGCTGGCACCATGCTTCCTGTACAGCCTGCAGAACTCTTAGCCAATTAAACCTCTTTTCCTCATGAACTACTCAGTCTCAGGTATTTCTTTATAGCAATGTCAAGAATGGCTTCATACACTTGCCACACCATAGAAACTAGCAAACAGCATCATGTGGCCGGGTGCGGTGGCTCCTGCCTGCAATCCCAGCACTTTGGGCAGATTCCAGCACTGAGGTGGGCAGACCACGTGGTAAGGAGATCGAGACCATCCTGGCTAACACGGTGAAACCCCATCTCTACTAAAAAAATACAAAAAAAATTAGCCAGGCATGGTGGCACACACCTGTACTCCCAGCTACTCGGGAGACTGAGGTAGGAGAATTGCTTGAACCTGGGAGGGGGAGGTTGCAGTGAGCCAAGATTGTGCCACTGCACTCCAGCCTGGGTGACAGAGCAAGACTCCATCTCAAAAACAACAACAACAACAACAACAAACAGCATCATGTGCAAGAAACTGGTACATGTCGTTGTCTCTGACATTATCACCCAGCCAGAGAAAACAGCATCTAAACATGCCTCACCAGAGGCAGTTGCAGAGCCCAGCCAGCAGCCCCACATAATAGAAGAGTCCAGCCAGTGGCCTTACCAGACTGTGGAGCACAGTCAGAAATACCATCAACCTCAGAGAACAGGAAGCAACTCAGCCCAGTGAGAGAATCCCACAGCAAACTCTGCCAGTACGGAGTTTCAGCCAGCCAGCCCATCCAGAATTCCAAACTACACTAAATAATAAAGGTCCATCACAACTAAAGAACACCTTGTGCAAAGGCTGGAAAGAATGGCTATATCTCCTCAAATGTAAAAGCAAATACATAGACATGGGTTTTTTTTTTTTTTTTTAGTCAGGAGTTCAAGACCAACCTGACCAAAATGGTAAAACCCTATCTCTACTAAAAATACAAAAATTAGCCAGGTGTGGTGCTGCATGGTGGCTCATGCCTGTAATCCCAGCTACTTAGGAGGCTGAGGCAGGAAAATCATTTGAACCTGGGGGGCAGAGGTTGCAGTGAGCTGAGATCGCGCCATTGCCCTCCAACCTGAGTGAAAGAGAAAGACTCCATCTCAAAAAAGAGAAAATTCATATTGGAAGAATGAAGTTCTACCTTTTGGCCCTGCTAGTGGTTCGGAGCCACCTGGGCCAGGAATTCTAGGGTCTTGTAGAGCATTATCTACAATGGGGGGCATACTCTTGACTTTGTAATCTCTTCAAAGTCAAGGGTTATATGTACAGATAACGGAGAGTTACATTTCCTCCTTTTTTTTTTTTTTTCTTTGAGACATAGTCTTGTTCTGTCACCAGGCTGGAGTGCAGTGGCACAATCTTGGCTCACTGCAACCTCTGCCTCCTGGATTCAAGCAATTCTTCCACCTCAGCCTCCCGAGTAGCTGGGACCACAGGCACATGACACCACACTTGGCTAATTTTTTGTATTTTTAGTAGAGATAGGATTTCACCATGTTGGCCAGGATGGTCTCGATCTCTTGATCTCATGATCCACCTCAGCCTCCCAAAGTGCTGAGATTACAGGCGTGAGCCACCGCGTCCAGCCGGTTCCTCCTTTAACAAAGGAAAATATTAATAAAAAAGTGCTTCATTGATCAAAAAAGGGCTAAGAGCTGTAAGCCTTGAAGAGTTTACAAACCCTTGGGTGGGGTAGGACAGAACAAGGTCAGAGCAGAGTCCTCAGATGCGTCAGTGCCAGGGCAGGGTCCCTCTTGGCCAAGGCTAACAGTGGTCCTCTAATACAATACCCCAGTATAAAATCAGCAGATGCCCTGACTTCATTAGGATATAATATATACATGGATTGAAACATCAAACTGTACTCCATAAATACTCAGAATAATTATGTGTATGTCTAGGTAATTTCACGTCCACATTTTTCTCATTGGAAAATAACTGCAATTAAGTGTATAGGGAAGTTCATAATTGCATTATTTAATTTTTTTCTTTTTTCTTTGAGACGGAGTCTCACTCTGTCGTCAAGACTGGGGTACAGTGGCCCAGTCTCGGCTCACTGCAACCTCCACCTCCCGGATTCAAGTGATTCTCCTGCTCAGCCTTTTGAGTTGCTGGGATTACAGGCACACGCTACCACGCCTGTCTAACTTTGTATTTTTTTAGTAGAGACAAGGTTTCATCATGTTGGTCAGGCTGGTCTTGAACTCCTGACCTCATGATCCACCTGCCTTGGCCTCCCAAAAGTGCTGGCATTACAGGTGTGAATCACCACACCTGGCCTATTTAAATTTTTAAAGCGGACATGACCTAAGTGTTCTATAGGAGAATGCCCTTACACACAAAGGTCAACAAAATATACTCTAATTGAAAAAGATATAAAGCAGAAAAATAATAACACCCATTACTAAAGTCATATCTTTGAGAATTTGAGAATCGGATACAAAACAGCAAAAATTGTGTAATGACATTCGCATACTTTCTTTTTTTTTGAGATATAGTCTCCTTCTGTCGCCCTCAGCCTCCCGAGTAGCTGGAACTATAGGCGTGAGCCACCATGCCCAACTAATTTTTGTATTTTTGGTAAAGACAAGGTTTCACCATATTGGTCAGGCTGGTCTTAAACTCCTGACCTTGTGATCCACCCACCTCAGCCTCCCAAAGTGCTGGGATTACAGGCATAAACCACCACACCCAGTCACATAAATTCTTTTTTTTTTGAGACGAAGTTTCGCTCTTGTTACCCAGGCTAGAGTGCAATGGTGCGATCTCGCCTCCTGGGTTCAGGCAATTCTCCTGCCTCAGCCTCCTGAGTAGCTGGGATTACAGGCACGCACCACCGTGCCCAGCTCATTTTTTGTATTTTTAGTAGAGATGGGGTTTCACCATGTTGACCAGGATGGTCTCGATCTGTTGACCTCGTGATCCACCCGCCTCGGCCTCCCAAAGTGCTGGGATTACAGGCTTGAGCCGCCGCGCTCAGTCACATACATTCTATATACTCTTTTGAATTTCCCAAATTTTCTACATCAATTGCTAGTTTGTATCAATAGAAGAAACAACATTTCTTAGAGGAATTTTTTTGTCTTGATAAACTCTTTTCCTGTTTAATCAATCTAGTTTGACAGAGGAAACCAAGCGTTGAGATAAAGAATGCAAAACATGCTAAAACCATTCGTAACCAAAGTGTTTTGTTTGAGATCGAGTCTCGCTCTGTTGCCCAGGTGGACTGAAGTGCATTTGCAGTGGCGTGATCCCAACCCACTGCAACTTCTGCCTCCCAGATTCAAACAATCATGCCTCAGCCAAGTAGCTAGGACCTGCCACCAAGCCCAGCTATCGTTTGTAACTAAAGTTTTAAGAAATAATCTGAAGAGTAAGTGCCTAGGGAAGAGACCCTTTAAGGTGTTCTCACAGGCTCCCTTCAAATGTAAGTCAGTCCCCTCTTGGGCATCATATGGAGAGGAATTGGAAAGGAAAGGAAACCCCCTCAATATATGCTCAGTGCAGGAGTGTCCCCTACCACAATTATCCTGCCTCCACTAGCTTGTCTCTGGTGATGGGAGGATCACTACCTGCAAAACAAAAATGCCCATTACCTAGAGAAGAATGTCGTGCTCAAGGACAGCCCCTCAGTGACCAGCAGCAAAAAGTAGAGCTCTGTAGTCTCACAAGCCTGGACTTGAATGTTGGTACCTTACCAGGAACAAGGTGACCTTGGCCAGCTAATTTTGCTCCTCTGAGCTTCATCTGTGAAAGTAGAGATTGATCCTGTGAATTTATGGGTAAAAGGAAGATGCCCTGACAGGGTTAGAAATCTTTTGGTCTCTAGCTTTTCTTTCTTTTTTGAGACTGAGTCTCCCTCTGTTGCCCAGACTGGAGTGCAGTGGCACAATCTCAGTTCACTGCAACCTCCACCTCCTGGGGTTCAAGCAATTCTCCTGACTCAGCCTCCCAAGTAACTGGGATTACAGGTGCCTACCAAAACGCCCGGCTAACTTTTTGTATTTTTAGTAGAGACAGGATTTCACCATGGTGGTCGTGGTTGGCCAGGCTGATCTCAAAGTCCTGACCTCAGTGATCTGCCCGCCTTGGCCTCCCAAAGTGCTGGGATTACAGGTGTGAGCCACCGCACCCGGACAGTCTAACTTCTTTTGAAGACACCCGGGATTATTATTCTCTGCTCTGCACTGGTTGAGAAGCAGAGTAGAGAGGGAATAATTTGCTCACGTTCTCAGTCCTGGTGTCAAGATTGGAACCCAGGAGTCTGGCTCTAGAGGCTGCGCTTTCAGGACTGTAGGTTTCAGTGGCTCATCTTTCATCCCACACATTTTCATGAGCAGCTCCTCTGTGCTAGGTGCTGCTGAGGGCATGAGGGTGCAGCAGGGAAATAAACAGGGAGAGATCCCTGCCCTGGAGAAGCAGAAGGTATTAGTGGAGGCAGCTGGGCAATAAGCCACAAACAGGATAACTCAACAAGTGAGTTACATCAGAGCTAAGTGCTAGAAACAAACACGGGACCTAAAGGGAGAATTGTGAAATCAGGGAAGGTTCCCTTTTTTTTTTTTTTTTTTTTTGAGTCTTGCTGTGTCACCCAGGCTAGAGTTGTGGCCCAATCTTGGCTCACTGCAACCTTCGCCTCACGGGTTCAAGTGATTCTCCTGCCTCAGCCTCATGAGTAGCTGCGACTACAGGTGTGTGCCACCATGCCCAGCTATTTTTTTTTTTTTTTTTGAGATGGACTTTCGCTCTTGTTGCCCGGGCTGGAGTGCAGTGGCATGATCTCAGCTTACCACAACCTCCACCTTCCAGGTTCAAGCCATTCTCCTGCCTCAGCCTCCCAAGTAGCTGGGATTACAGGCATGCACCACCACTCCCAGCTAACTTTTTGTATTTTTAGTAGAGATGGAGTTTCTCCATGCTGGTCAGGCTGGTCTTGAGCTCCAGACCTCAGGTGATCTGCCTGCCTTGGTCTCCCAAAGTGTTGGGATTACAGGCATGAGCCGCTGCAGCCAGCCTAATTTTTTGTATTTTTAGTAGAGACAGGGTTTTACCGTGTTAGCCAGGATGGTCTCGATCTCCTGACCTCGTGATCTGTCAGCCTCACCCTCCCAAAGTGCTGGGATTACAGGCCTGAGCCACCACACCCGGCCGGGTTCCCGTTTTTAATGGGATGGCCAGGAAAGGCCTTGTTGATATTTAATCACAGTCAGCCGAGAATTTCTCCTTCCTTGACTACCCCAATTCTGATCTTAGCTCTAGGCTAGAGATGGGTCAGGGTGGCTTCTCCAGCCAGGCAAAGACCCTGAATTCACAATTGAAAAAAAAAAAAATGAAGGACTGAGTCAAAAAGGAGGAGGGCATTCCAGGTAGAGGCAACAGCCTGTGCAAAGGCCCTGGGGCTGCCACATGCCTGGTACAGGAGCAGCAAGGAGGAATGGTGAGAGCAAGAGAGGGAGAAAGAGGGAGGAGGTAAGAGGTGAGGACAGGGAGGCTACAGGGAGCTGTTGTGTAGGGCCTTGTAGGCCAAGGGAAGGACTTGGCATTTACTCCTAGTGAGGTGGGAGCCATGGAAGGTTCTAGGCAGAGGAGGGACATGGCCTGGCTCAGGTATCCTCAGGCACACTCTGGTGGTTATGAGAAAACAGTGTCACTGACACATTGGACCCCAGGTTAAGAGGTGACTAGGCTGGTCCAGGCCGACGATAATGGACCAGTGTGGACCACATGGGCCCATGGAGGTGGCTGGCCATGGTGAGCACAGGAGGTGAGGAGGAGTTGCCCCTCTCGATGGGTTCTGAAGGTGAAGGCCAGTGAATGTCCTGATGGGTTAGAAGTGGGTTTAGAGACTGGGGCCAGGCATGTTGGCTCATGCCTGTAATCCCAGCACTTGGGAGGCCGAGGCAAGTGGATTACCTGAGCTCAGGAGTTCGAAACCAGCCTGGCCAACATGGTGAAACCCTGTCTCTACTAAAAATACAAAAATTAGCTGGATGTGGTGGCATGTGTCTGTAGTCCCAGCTACTCCGGAGGGTGAGGCAGGAGAATTGCTTGAACCCAGAAGGCGGAGGTTGCAGTGAGCTGAGATCATGCACTCTAGCTTTGGCAACAATGAGACTTCATCTCAATAAATAAATAAATAAGCCAGGTGCTTGGTGTGCACCTGTGGTCCCAGCTACTTGGGAGGCTGAGGTGGGAGAATTGCTTGAGCCCAGAAGGCAGAGGCTGCAGTGAGCTATGATCGCGCCACTACACTCCAGCCTGGGAAACAGAGTGAGACCCTGTCTCAAAAAACAAAAAAACCCTTAACCATTTCCATTCATTCATGTATTCGTTGAACAAATATTTAAATTTTTTTAATTAAAAATTATTTTTTTGGTTGGGCGCACTGGCTCACGCCTATAATCCCTGCACTTTGGAAGGCCAAGGTGGGTGAATCATTTGAGGTCAGGAGTTTGAGACCAGCCTGGCCAACATGGCAAAACCTGTCTCTACCAAAAATACAAAAAATAGCCAGGTGTAGTGACATGTGCCTGTAATCCCAGCTACTCGGGAGGCTGAGGCAGGATCATCACTTGAACCCAGGAGGTGGAGGTTGCAGTGAGCTGAGATCATACCACTGCACTCCACCTTGAGTGACAAGAGTGAGACTCTGTATCAAAAAAAAATTTTTTTTTTGTTTTAAATAGAAGTAGGTTCAGAGAAAGAGCTGGTGGAGGAGCTGGCAGAGTTACACCTGGGGATAGGGCCAGGGCCAGCCTCACTGGAGTTCAGAAAGGATTCTTTCTATCTCAGGGTGGCTGGGGATAGGCTCACAGCGCCTGGAGCTCTCAAACCGACAACCTGGCCCCTCTCCATTCTCATCTTGGAGGTGGCATCTGCCCCAACACCCTGCACCCAGACAGACAGAAGGAAGAAGAAAGGGGGAAACTCCAAATGTGGCTGAACATTAATTCTACAACAGCTGAGGAGCTGAGACTGCGTTTGCCACAATATGTCCAGATTCCAGGCCTGACCAAAAAGGTCAATTTACAGGAGTGGAATATTCCTTATGTGCCTACCTGGAACCCATGTAAATTGCACCCATTGGCCAGGCGAGGTGGCTCACGCCTGTAATCCCAGCACTTTGGGGAGCCGAGGCAGGCAGACCGCATGGTCAGGAGTTCGAGACCAGCCTGGCCAATATGGTGAAATCCCATCTCTACTAAAATACAAAAAATTAGCTGGGCTTGGTGGTGCAAGCTCGTAATCCCAGCTACTCAGGAGGCTGAGGCAGAAGAATTGCTTGAACCCAGGAGGTGAAGGTTGCAGTGAGCTGAGATTATGCCACTGCACTGAAACCTGGGCGACAGAGCGAGACTCTGTCTCAAAAAAAAAAAAAAAATGCTGCATTCAGGGGCCAAGCCAATGCCACCTCCACAGCGCAGGGGAGAGGGGAGGGGGAACCAGGTGACATTCCTGAGAGCTGTCTGGAGCTGGGAAGGCAAGGAATGCGTGGGATTGGGGTCTGGAGTCTTTCCTTTTCCTCTTTCTTCTCATCAGGAAGTCCCCCAAAGGAAGAGCCCCTTTTCCTCCCCTTTCAGCCCCACCCTAAATGAGTGTGTGTGTGTGTGTGTGTGTGTGTGTGTGTGTGCATGCATGCTCATCAGACTCTAGGGCACACACATCCATGCCCCACATCTTCCCTGTCTGCCTGCACACCTGTTCACACCCTGATGCTGTGTCTGCCTGTGTGTGTGTGGCTTTTCAGGGCTCTCCTTTTGGTTCCCCCATATGCACCTCCTTTTCTTTCTGGGAAAATCTCATATTCTCCTCCAGCCCATACTTTGTAGTCTGCAAAAAATAGATCGAACACCTTTCTGGGAAACGCCATCCAAGTGTGTCACCGCTCAACCTTTCCTGGGTTAGTGCAGTCCCTCTACAATTTCTCTCTCTCCACTTATTTGTAGATCTGAAACCTTAAGGCCAGGGATGGGCCGGGGTGGCTCCTTCAGCCAGGAAAAGCCTCTGAATTCACACTCACCATTGCCATGGGAGGCTCCTGCAGTGCCACTGGCATCGCTCTGTTCACCACCTAAGAGGGGAGGGGCTGAGGACACAGCTCCTATTATGCCGGGGGTCCCCAGAGCTGCCATCCCAGGGGCTCTCAAAACACTAACAAGTCCCATGGAGCTCAGGCAGGTGGTGCCCTCAGGGGTTTTTCCCTCCAGGAAACTCAAGACCCCTGGGTTAGCTTCCTCAGCCCACAGGCCCTGAACTCACATGTTTCTAATATAATGAACCCCAAGTTTCTCTTCAAAGAATCAGTATGTCAGTATGTTCA
This sequence comes from Callithrix jacchus, assembly GCF_049354715.1. Classification (NCBI taxonomy): domain Eukaryota; kingdom Metazoa; phylum Chordata; class Mammalia; order Primates; family Cebidae; genus Callithrix; species Callithrix jacchus. The sequence continues at coordinate 13,867,103 of NC_133523.1, forward strand.
GCTCTTATTCTTTAATTCTGTATTTTAAATCTTAACTTCCTTGTAATTCCAGTAAACAACCTTCTCAACTGGATCTAATCAGTAGTTCACATCTGCTTACCCTGGGCTCCCAGCTCTGTTCTGACTCATCATGATCACCTGCTCCAGTCACCTGCCCCGTTCACCTTCCTTGACCTAGGTCACCCCTGGCTACCTGCTCTGACCCGCCCTTAACTGTCCTTCCTGCCAAAACACCCACCGTTCCACTCCAGCTCGGACCCCTGCTGTCGTTAAAATAGCCAATCGGGATTAGTCTAGCTTGTGCAGTCTAACCCTAGACAATAGGGGAACAACACAGCAGTAGGCGCCCCCTGTCAGACATAAGTACCCTCTCCCGCCTTGTCCAAGTGTGCAGCCGCCATTGCTCCATCCATGAGCCACACCCTTCTGTAGAAGTAAACTGCCTTGCTGAGAGGATTTATCCACTGCTATTTCTATTGCAGCATTGAAATGTTACTTATAACACACAGAGTGGGAAAAGGATTCATTATCATTTCTTTTTGTGGATGAGAGTCAGAAACACACTGTTCACTGCATCAATGCTCCTAGTACCCACCCGTGCTAGGCAAGGCTGCTTCCTTAAGGAAATGCAGCCCCAGGCCCTGCCCTTAAGAGAGGGAGGAAGAAGCGGATAACTTGATGTTGTTCTACCAATGTTACCTAGGCCTCACATATCTTGATGGCCTCAGCCTTCTCCATCTCTCCTTCCCTAGACTGTTAATCACCAAATCAACATTCTTCCTCTCCAAGTCATCTCTATCCCCCAACTCAGAACTTCATTATTCTAACCTGTTGTAAGGACCTGTAGTGTCAACCTCCTCCAGTTTGACTCTGCACTGACCACCAGGACAGAAAACTGGGGCTGTGCCCCTCCTCTTCTCAAGCACCTTCCATGGCTCCCCATTGCCCTCGGAGTAAAGTTTAAAATTCCTCCATCTTCACATCCAGGACCCTGGTGACATGACCCCTGCCACCTTCTCTACTTCTAAATCCAGCCATTGCTTCACTCATAATGACACTCACACATTTATTAAATTGCAACAAGGAAGAAAATCTCTCCTCTGGAACGCCTACTTTAGGCAAATTCCTACTTTTCCTAAAACACATCTTCAGCATCGCCTCCTCCAGGAAGCCTTCCAAAAAACTTCCAAGCTAGTCATATGCAGTATCTGGGCTACCAGAGGTCCTGGGTTTTCTCTTCATATTGTGTGTGTTCCTCTGTGTCTCCCGTTAGCCTGTGAGATGTCTTGGACCTGGCCTCATATTATTCCTTTCTCCAGGAGCATTAAACTTAGATGATAAATTCCCTCCTTGCAATGTTCCTTCCTCTTTCTTCTTCTTCCTGTGTGTGTGTGTGTGTGTGTGTGTGTGTGTGTGTGAGAGAGAGAGAGAGAGAGAGAGAGAGAGAGAGAACGAACAAGAGTTTTGCTCTTGTTGCCCAGGATGGAGTGCAATGGTGCGATTTTGGCTCACAGTAGCCTCTGCCTCCCAGGTTCAAGTGATATCCTGCCTCAGCCTCCCGAGTAGCTGTGATTACAGGCATGCACCACCATGCCCATCTCATTTTTTGCATGTTTAGTAGAGGTGGGGTTTCACCATGATAGCCAAGCTGGTCTTGATCTCCTGACCTCATGATTCGCCCGCTTGGCCTCCCAAAGTTCTGAGATTACAGGCATGAGCCACTGCACCTGGCCCTAAGTTTTTGAGAATTCTAGAAATTAACTAAAACTGCAGCAACTCTGAGAGCATTTATTAAAAAAAAAAAACCTACTGGATATCAGTGAGAACAGCATGCTAGTTGGCATTTTAACATCTCTGGTTCTATCTACCACTCTCCAGCTCAATGATTGTCTTGAAAAATAGCAGCCCAAACTCTGGTGCAGCCTGGCATCCCCCAGGGAAAGCAAAACAGAGATCGAGCCCCTTCAAGTCTCATTCTGAAATAATTGTCGTTATTTTTCTTGTTTTCTATTTCTTTTTTAAGATGGAGTCTCTCTCTGTTGCCCAGGCTGGAGGGCAGTGGTGCTATCTCAGCTCACTGCAACCTCCACCTCCTGGGTTGAATCGATTCTCCTGCCTCAGCCTCCTGAGTAGCTGGGATTACAGGCACCTGCCACCATGCCTGGCTAATTTTTGTATTTTTGGTAGAGATGGGGTATCACCATGTTGGTCAGTCTGGTCTCAAACTCCTGACCTCAAATGATCTGCCCACCTCATCCTCCCAAAGTGCTGGGATTCCAGGCGTGAGCCACCTCACCTGGCTAATTTTTGTATTTTCAGTAGAGAGGGGGTTTCCCCATGTTGGCCAGGCTGATCTTGAACCCCTGACCTCAAATGATTTGCCCACCTCATCCTCCCAAAGTGCTGGGATTCCAGGCGTGAGCCACCTCACCTGGCTAATTTTTGTATTTTCAGTAGAGAGGGGGTTTCCCCATGTTGGCCAGGCTGATCTTGAACCCCTGACCTCAAATGATCCGCCCACCCCGGCCTCCCAAAGTGCTGGAATTACATGTGTGAGCTACTGCACCTGGTCAAGAGTTGTCATTATTTACCACACTAGTGCTTCCCTGCAAGATCCCACTTGCAAAGCTCTCTGTATTCCATCTGGCTCTGAGATAAACAAGGGCAAAAAGCCTTCTACCTGGGAGTCCTTTGTCAACAACAACTATGGGAAAGTATTGTTTCGTGGATGCCTGAGGCAGTGAGTAACAGTTGAGACAAATAGACTAAACCAAAAGCTAGGGAATAAGCTGTCTAATAGAGGCTGTGAAAAGCTCAGATACAGCCAGGCATGGTGGCTCACACCTGTAATCCCAGCACTCTGGGAGGCTGAGATAGGTGGATCACAAGGTCAGGAGTTCAAGACCAGCATGGCCAAGATGGTGAAACTCCATCTCAACTAAAAACTACAAAAGTTAGCTGGGTGTGGTGGCATGCTGCTATTAATCCCAGCCACTCAGGAGGCTAAGGCAGGAGAATCACTTGAACCAGCGCAGCAGAGGTTGCAGTGAGCCAAGATGACACCACTACACTCCAGCCTGGGTGACAGAATGAGACTGTGTCCAAAAAAAGAAAAGAAAAACTCAGATATATTCCTGGGAATCTGAAAGGCCACACAACTGTCAACTGCCTGATTTCATACTAAAAGTCTGTCTTCACGGCCGGGGGCGGTGGTTACGCATGTAATCCCGGCACTTTGGGAGGCTGAGGCAGGTGGATCAAAAGGTCAGGAGTTCAAGACCAGCATGGTCAATATGGTAAAACCCTGCCTCGACTAAAAACACAAAAATTAGCTGGGTGTGGTGGTGCACGCATCTGTAGTCCCTGTTACTCAGGAGGCTGAGGCAAGAGAATTGCTTGAACCTGGGAGGTGGAGCTTGCAATGAGCCGAGATCAAGCAACTGCACTCGCCTGGGTGAGAGAGCGAGACTCCATTCAAAGAGCTAAGGGAAACCATGTCTAAAGAACTAAAGGAAAGTATGAGAATGATGTCTTACCATATAGAGAATATTGATAAAGACATAAAAGTTATTTTTTAATCAAAGGAACAAAAGATAAATTATGGAGTTAAAAGTTACCATGGCCAGGTGCGGTGGCTCACACCTGTAATCCCAGCACTTTGGGAAGCTGAGGTGGGCAGATCACCTGAGGTCGGGAGTTCAAGACGAGCCTGACCAACATGAAGCAACTCCATCTCTTCTAAAAATACAAAATTTAGCCGGGCGTGGTGGACGCATGCCTGTAATCCCAGCTACTCAGGAGGCTGAGGCAGGAGAATCACTTGAATCTGGGAGGTGGAGATTGCGATGAGCGGAGATGGCACAACTGCACTCTTGCCTGGGCAACAAGAGTGAAACTCCGTCAAACAAGAAGCGGAGGAGAAGAAGGAGGATGGAAAGATTGGTAGATGGATAGAAAGATACATAAACGATAGATAATAGATAGAGGATGGAGATAGATAGATAGATAGATAACAATTAGATTGACAGAAAAATAATGATTGTAAATAGATGAGAGAAAAATAGAAAAACTGATAGATACAGATAACAGAGGACAGATAAACATAAGTAGATGTAGATAGAGGAAAGATAAAAGATGATACACATAAATAGATAATAGATAAATGATTGACATGCTAGACAGATGAGGTGTGGGCAGAATGTAGGCAAGGAATTGAAACTATACCTTGGGGCTCACAACAATGGAGAGCCTTTATCACTTCTAGGCCAGAAGGGCCAAGGAGAGGAAACAATAACCCAGACTCACAGAGTGTAGGTAGCTGGACGGAGAGCACTGCAGATGCCCTGCAGGAGGGGAGCCCGGGAGATAAATACATTCTACCCTCTAATCCCTCACCTGTGTCTCTCATTGGCCAAACCCAAGTGGAAGCCAGAGAGTAAGGAAACCCATTGATGCCATCTACCTGGGTTATTCTCCCAGAGCACAGAGAAGAGTGGAGGAAGAGGAGAGCAGACCTGGAGGGCAAAAGGCCAACACTCAGCTGTTTCATCATTATCGTCTCCATCGAGAAACCAACTAGGACGTCAATTCCAAACCTTCCCAACCCTTCCCAACTTCAGCATGCCAATGGAATCACATACATATGCATCTTTGAATCTCATTAGTTAATTTCTGCTGTCACCAATGCAGGCTTCCTAGTCCCCAACCTAACATCCTTTCTGCAGTCTTTCCAGGGAGCTCCCAGCGTGGGTGAGTCTCACACGTGCTTACAAATAAGTCAACTCCACCAGGTACGAAAGTGGGTTCCCCCACATCCCCACTAAGAGGCCATTTCGAGCAGGAGTTAACACTGTCACCACCTTGGTGGAGAATAAGGAAGCTCAACTGGTGGTGACTGCACACGACTTGGATCCCACTGAGCTGGTTGTCTTCTTGCCTATCGTGTGGCATAAAATGGGGGTCCCTTACTGCATTATCAAGGGGAAGGCAAGACTAGGACATCTAATTCACAGGAAGACCTGCACCACTGTCACCTTCACACAGGTTAACTTGGAAGCAGAGGTGCTTTGGCTAAGCCGGTGGAAGCTATTACAACAACAGATACAATGAGATCCTCCTTCACTGGAGAGGCAATGTCCTGGGTCCCAAGTCTGTGTCTAGCATCGCCAAGCTCAAAAAGCCAAAGTCTGGCTGGGCACGGCGGCTCACGCCTGTAATTCCAGCAAGGCTGAGGTGGGAGGATCACCTGAGGTCAGGAGTTCAAGACCAGCCAGATCAACACAGAGAAACCCCATCTCTACTAAAAAATACAAAATTAACCGAGTGTGATAGTGCATGCCAGTAATCCCAGCTACTTGGGAGGCTGAGGCAGGAGAATCGCTTGAACCCAGGAGGTGGAGACTGCAGTGAGCCAAGATAGTGCCATTGCACTTCAGCCTGGGCAACAAGAGCAAAACTCCATCTCAACGACAACAAAAAAAGCCAAAGCCTAAAGAACTTGCCACTAAACTGGATTCAATGTACACTGTTGAGTTTTCTGTACATAAAAATAATACGAATTTTCCTACAAAAAAGAAAATGAGTTGCTCCTGTGAAACACTCTTCTCCGATGTTCTGTTGACATAAAGCCAAGGTTGCATGACAGAGTGGAAAAGCGGTTAGGGAGAATGACTTTCTCCTCATTCGTACAGCATTCGGGAATAAGAACACCCACACTTCCTCAAGCCCCAGTAGATATTCTGGTACGTATTCCCAAGAATCTACTCATGCATAAAGCTAAGACAGATGTCTCTTGGACCTATGATTCAAGTGCAAGGAATTTATTCACAAGATCATTCCAGAAGGCTCTAGTAGAAGTGAGGAAGAGTAGGTTGCCGCTGTGGACAACTGGGACCTAATCCCAAAGAGCATCCTTTGGGAAACTCTGTGGTTCACATCCATGAATTGCCGCAGAGAGTGGCAAGGAAGCTGGGGTATTTATCCACCATGTCTCATTCATCCCTCATATGATGAGCGTTGCTCCTGCCCCACCCAAGAGAAAGTCCCCAGGTGGAGTGTCTCAGGTGTTGGCAGTCAGATGCTCTCAGCATGCACTAGAATTGTAAGTTCCAAGATGTGGGAAGTTGAAAACTTCCTTTTTAAAGTTTCCTTTCTTGTTAAAAAATAAATGTGCTAATAACTTTGTTAAGCCCTAACCCATAATGTTGAAATTAAGACACCTTAGGTTAAAGGACAGACACATGAACCAATTGGAGTCAACAGAAAAATCAACCACAAGGTTGAGTGCGGTGGCTCATGCCTGCAATCCCAGCACTTTGAGAGGCCAAGGGGGGTGGATCATCTGAGGTCAGGAGTTCGAGACCAGCCTGGCTAATATAAGAAAACCCTGTCTCTACTAGAAATACAAAAATTAGCCAGGCATGGGATTAACCTCCCAAGTAGCACCTGTAATCCCAGCTACTTGGGAGGCCGAGGCAGAAGAATTGCTGAAACCCAGGAGGTGGGGGTTGCAGTGAGCCAAGATTGTGCCATTGCACTCCAGCCTGGATGACAAGAGCCAGACTCCGCTGAAAGGAAAGGAAAGGAGAGGAGAGAGAGGAGAGGGGAGGGGAGGGGAGGGGAGGGGAGGGGAGGGGAGGCGAGGGGAGGGGAGGCGAGGGGAGGCGAGGGGAGGCGAGGCGAGGGGAGGGGAGGGGAGGGGAGGGGAGGGGAGGAGAGGGGAGGAGAGGAGAGGAGAGGAGAGGGAGAGATAGGAAAGGAAGAGATAGGAGAGGAAAGGGAGAGATAGGAAAAGAAAGGGAGAGATAGGAGAGGAAAGGGAGAGATAGGAAAAGAAAGGGAGAGATAGGAAGGAAGGAAGGAAAAGAAATATAAATCACTCCAGCCTGGGTGACAAGAGCAAGACTTCATCAAAAAGGAAGGAAGAAAGAAAGGAAAGAAGGAAGGAAGGAAGGAAGGAAGGAAGGAAGGAAGGAAGGAAGGAAGGAAGGAAGCCTTTCTGCCTGTGGATGCCGCCGAAGCAGCATCGTTAAAGTCTCTCTTCTCCCTGAGATCATGTCTAAGTCAGAGTCTCCTAAAGAGCCGGAACAGCTGAGGAAGCTCTTCATTGGAGGGTTGAGCTTTGAAACAACCAATGAGAGCCTGAAGAGCCATTTTGAGCAATGCGGAACACTCATGGACTGTGTGGTAATGAGAGATCCAAACACCAAATGCTCCAGGGGCTTTGGGTTCCTCACGTATGCAACTGTGGAGGAGGTGAGGGATGCAGCCATGAGTGCAAGGCCACACAAGGTGGATGGAAGAGTTGTGGAACCAAAGAGAGCTGTCTCAATAGAAGAGTCCCAAAGACCTGGTGCCCACTTAACTGTGAAAACAATATTTGTTGGTGGCATTAGAGAAGACACTGAAGAACATCACCTAAGAGATTATTTTGAACAGCGTGGAAAAACTGAAGTGATTGAAACCATGACTGATGAGGCAGTGGCAAGAAAAGGGGTTTTGCCTTTGTAACCTTTGATGACCATGACTCCATGGATTAGACTGTCATTCAGAAAGACCATACTGTGAATGGCCACGCTGTGACATAAGGAAAGCCCTGTCCGAGCAAGAGATGGCCGAGTGCTTCATCCAGCCAGAGGTCGAAGTGGTTCTGGAAACTTTGGTGGTGGTCGTGGAGGTGGTTTCGGTGGGAATGACAACTTTGGTCGTGGAGGAAACTTCAGTGGTCGTGGTGGCTTTAAGTGGCAGCCATGGTGGTGGTGGATATGGTGGCAGTGGGGATGGCTATAATGGATTTGGTAATGATGGAAGCAATTTTGGAGGTGGTGGAAGCTACAATGATTTTGGCAATTACAACAAGCAGTCTTCAAATTCTGGACCCACGAAGGGAGGAGACTTTGGAGGCAGAAACTCTGGCCCCTGTAGTGATGGTGGCCAATACTTTGCCAAAGCACAAAACCAAGGTGGCTGTGGCGGTTCCAGTAGCAGCAGTAGCTATGGCAGTGGCAGAAGATTTTAATTAGGAAACAAAGCTTAGCAGGAGAGGAGAGCCAGAGAAGTGATAGGGAAGCTGCAGGTCACAACAGATTCGTGAACTCAACCAAGCACAGTGGTGGCAGGGCCTAGCTGCTACAAAGAAGACATGATTTAGACAAATGCTCATGTGTCTGGGCAAAAAACTCAAGGACTGTGTTTGTGACTAGTTGTATAACAGGTTATTTTAGTTTCCTTTCCGTGGAAAGTGTAAAACATTCCAACCAAGGGTTTTAATGTCTTTTTTTTTTTTGCACCCATGCTGTTGATTGCTAAATATAATGGTCTGATTGTGATGCTGAATAAATGTCTCTTTTTTTTAATGTGCTGTGTAAAGTTTGTCTACTCTGAAGCCATCTTGGTAAATTTCCCCAACAGTGTGAAGTTAGAATTCCTTCAGAGTGACGCCACGTTCTATTTGGAATTTATATATGACCTGCTTGGGTGGAGAAGCCATTGTCTTCAGAAACCTTGGTGTAGTTGAACAGATAGTTACTATTCTGACCTGAAGTTCACCATTGAAAGAAATTACCCAAGCAAAATCATGAAATTATTGGTCATAAAAATGATTGCTGGCACATCCTATGCAATATATCTAAATTGAATAATGGTACCAGATAAAATTATACATGGGAATGAAGCTTGTGTATCATCCATTATCATGTGTAATCAATAAATGATTTAAGTCTCTTGGAAAAAAAAAGGAGAGAGAGAGAGAGGGAGGGAGGGAGAGAAGAAGGGAAATCAACCACAAGACTAGAAGTTTCTCTCTTCCCTGGAAAGAGCACTATGACCTACGATCTTTGCACCTATTTTGGTAACACAGAAAGAGGGCTGGAGTTGTGTAGTGCAGGGAAGAGAGGCTATGCTGGGTGCCATGTGGAGCGTGTAGGTTAAACTGATACCCAGAGAAGGCTATAGAGATAGAAACTTAGCCATCATTGACTACATTTGAGCCACTAGATCAAATCTCCCCTGAAATTGGTCCTTTTTATTTATATGAGCTAAAAAAACCCTTTCTTGTTTAAGCCAGTAGACTTTTGTGTCATTTGCAACCAGAAGCATCCAACCAACAGGGAGAATCAATGAGCATTAAATCCTATCCTCCTTTCCTGAAGATACCAGTGTAAACAGAACCTTGTCTTGGAGCACAATTGGTTGCAAGAAACAGAAACCCATCCAAGCTGGCATGAGTAAAGAAGTATTTATTACATAGGTCCAAGGTGTCTCCAGAACCCAAAGGAGCATAAAGTAAAAGTGAAATTCATGCAGAACCCTCGTCAGACACTTAGAAAGCAATTAACAAATCCTTGTTGATCTCAACAGAATGAACACTCCATTAACTGGAATTAATACTGCATTGGGAGCCCAGATAACCCCTCCAGCCTTCCAGGAGCTGTTTGAGCTCTCATTCTGATTCTCCCTGAATATTAGCTTCATTCTTCTGCCCTGTTTGCTCATCTGTTTGCCCACCACCTCGAACTGACCACTGATATTTCTGAATCTGCTTGTGACCTTAAGAGCTCCACCAACTGACAACGTTCTTAGCCTCTCCATTAAAGAAAGTTCTCAAGCAAAAGAATCTGATTGGCTCAGCTTAAGTCAGGCAACCCCACTAATACAATCAGTACTCATCTCCCAAAAGAGGAAGCGTGAGTAGACAGGTAAGTCAAATATATTTGCCCCAAGATGAGAGCTTAAGTTAGCCCTGGGTGGGGGAAATAGAAGTCCCGCTGCCACCACACCCACCTTACCTAGACACAGACCAACAACACTGAGTGTTAACTATTCCTTTATTAGGTGGTGAGGGGAGTGGGGGCTGTACAATGCAGGGCTTGGGAATTCAGCTACACAGGGATTATGACCAGAAACCATATTACAAAAATAGCCTAAAAATACTTCTATTCTGCTATGAGGCTGGGCCAGGGGATTACCAGGAAGAGGAGGTCCCACTCAGGCAACTCCTCCCCTTCTTGTAGTCCCACATTTACAGGGAGACAAAGGAATGCACACATCTCCTTGGACCCCATTTCCCACCAGCAGCCCCCTAGTTCCCAAAGGGAGGTGGCCCAGGGTGGTGCTGGGGCAGGGGGAGTTGGCAGTGGGCCCTTCCCCAGCAAGGCTATGGAACACGTCCCATCTGGAATGCAGTGAAGTGAGGGAGGTGGGGTGGGGAGGAGGCTCCCAATTCTCCCCCAACCCCTGGCCCCAGTGAGCATGCCCAAGGGTGCCTACTTGGTACATACCTGGGTGGTGTACTTGGTACACGGGAGCCCAGTCATGCCTGTGTACGCAGTACACAGAATCCAGCTTGGCCGAATGGGCTCACAGACTCAGCCCCACAGGGGCACTAGGGGGTTCATGGGGGAGGGAGCATCTCCATATATATATTTTGTAAAAAATAATAATAATAAGTTTGTTTAAATGAATTTGTTTCTATACAAAATGTAAAAAACAAAAAAAAAAGGAAAAAGAAAAATAATAATAATTCATTCATGTCAGAGTGTAAGGAAATGAGAGACCAGAAGGAGAAAGATAGGAATGAGGGAAGGGAGAAGGGGAGAAGGAGGAGGTCCCAGACTCTTCACAAGGCTGAGAAAGTGGGTGGTAGCCCCCACACATTATAAATAAAGGAACACTGAGGCCCTGGGCTGATGACCTATCTTGGACACACTGCAAGGCAAGGAGGCAGGAGGGCTGGTGGAGAGAGAGAAAAGATGAAAAAGACTAAAAGGAAGGAAGAGACAGAGAAAGAAAGGAGGCACGATGGGGGTCTCTTCAGTACCCCCCAAGGTCTAAGAACTGAAGAGCATCTCAGGCCAACACTTGCCTCTTGGGGGTGACTTCCGGCTGGGGCCCCAGCTGGGTCTGGGCCTGAGCAAGGGAGCTGGGAACAGACAAGGGGAGTGGCTGGGAAGGCAGTGCCCCTGTGGTGGTGGCCATGGCCCCGGTGGCAGTGGCTGGGCTGGGTGTGGATTCGGACCAGTCCGAGAGGGAGGGAGGCGAGGGGCTGGCCCAGTGGTCAGGGGATTCTGGGGATGGGGTAAGGTAAGGGTGCTCGCTGGGCACCCGCAGGAAGCGGGCCTTTGGGGGGCTGCTGTGTGCCCCAGCCGCCGGGTACTCCTCGCCGTGTCCTGGGACTGCCAGGTAAGGTGGGGGCCGCTCCTGCGGTGAGACAGGGGTACCTGGGTTGAGCAGCTGGGGTCCCGGCGCCAGTGGCAGCAGGAATGAGGGGCCTGGGGGGGCAGGTGGGGGCAGCCGGGCCCAATCGAGGGGGACGGCCACGGGGTTCAGCAGGCCCAGGCTGAGCACACATCCTCCAGGGGGCTGGCGTCCTAGACCCGCACGGCCTGGGCCACCAAGCTGCGCAAGAGACACTGCAGTGGCAGCGGCAGCTGCATAGGGCCCCTCAAGGGGGAAGCCACCAGGGGAAGCAGGGGGCCCCCCGAAAGGCCGCGGGGAGTCCAGCGAGTCTACAGGTGACAGTGTGACCGAGCTGTCGGCCAGGGGGCCCGGGCAGGCCAGCGTCAGCTTCTTGCCTCGCCCCCGGGGTCCCTGTGGCCCCAGGCCTGCCTTCCCAGCCGGCCTCCTGCTCTTCTTGGCCCCTGACTGTGCCGCCTTGAGGCCCGGGAGGAAGGCCCCTGGAGGGCAGAGCAGAGGCCCCAGGCCGTGGGGTCCCGGGGGGCTGCGGGGCCCACTGGGTTGATCCAGCAAGCGCACGATGTCCTGGTGCAGTCGCTCCTGGGCTACGTCCCGTGGCAGCCTGTCTAGGTGGTCAGTGATCTCGCGGTTGGCGAAGTGGTCCAACAGCAGCTTGGCAGCCTCGTAGCTGCCCTCGCGGGCGGCCAGGAACAGGGGCGTCTCCTCCTGGAGGGCCAGAACCCACAGAGGTCATCGTCACCCCGGCTAACAGTAGCAAGGTCTTCCAGCCTCTTGGGGCAGCCCAGGAGCTATGAGTTTGGACACTGGAGCTTAACAGACCTGGGTTAAATCCCAGCTCTGCTGGAGTAGCCTTGACACCTTCTTTCCTCTAAACCACATTCATCCAGCACCTACTTTCATTTATTTATTTATTTATTTATTTATAGACATAGTTTCACTCTTGTTGCCCAGGCTGGAGTGCAATGGTGAGATCTCGGCTCACTGTAACCTCCACCTTCCGGATTCAAGTGATTCTCCTGCCTCAGCCTCCCAAGAAGCTGGGATTACAGGCATGTGACACCACACCTGGCAAATTTTTTGTATTTTTATAGAGACGGGGTTTCACCATGTTGGTCAGGCTAGTCTCGAACTCCTGACCTTATGATCCACCTGCCTTGGCCTCCCAAAGTGCTGGGATTACAGGCGTGAGCCACCGTGCCCGCCTTCATCCATCATCTACTAAGTGCCAGGGGTCAAGGCCAAGACTAGGGTGAGTTAAGCAAGGTACTCACCTTAGACATAACTTTTCTTTTTTTTTTTTTTTTTTTGTCTTTTTTTGAGACAGAGTCTCACTCTGTCACCCAGGCTGGAGTGTAGTGGCACAATCTCAGTTCATTGCAACCTCCGCTTTCCAGATTCAAGTGATTCTCCTGCCTCAGCCTCCCAAGCAGCTGGGATTACAGGTGTGCACCACCACGCCTGGCTAATTTTTGTATTTTTAGTAGAGACAGGGTTTTAATACATTGGCCAGGCTGATCTCGAACTTCTGACCTCAAGTGATCCACCTACCTCAACCTCCCAAAGTGCTGGTATTACAGGTGTGAACCATGGCACCCAGCCATTAGGCATAAAATTTAAGGAGCCACCAAAAACTTTAGTCACCAAAGTAAATGGTATTTCAATGCAATGTTTTGGATTTGTTTTTTTGTTTCTTTGTTTTTGAGATGGAGTCTCACTCTATCACCCAGGCTGCAGTGCAACGGTGCAATCTCAGCTCACTGTAACCTCCACCTCCCAGGTTCAATTGATTCTCCTGCCTCAGCCTCCCAAGGAGCTGGGATTATAGGCACCTGCCACCATGCCTGGCTAATTTTTGTGTTTTCAGTAGAGGTAGGGTTTCACAACATTGGCCAGGCTGGTCTTCTGACCTCAAGTGATCCACCTGCCTCAGCCTCCCAAAGTGCCGGGATTACAGGCATGAGCCACCATGCCCAGCCTGCAATGTTTTGTTTTGTTTGTTTTTTTAAGTAAGATTAATTTTTAAAAAATGAATAAAATATTAAAATGTTAAATCAGGACAGAATCTATCCCCTGCATACCTCTGAGCCTCCTTTTCATGTGTAAAATGAGGTTACAAAATAGCATCTTGCAAGGGTTTTAAACAACAATCATTACAGTGACCTTTAATGAGGACTTGCTAAGCACTTTACAAATGCATTGGCTTGCTGAGTCCTCAGGAGATGCAAGGAAGTGACTACTGTTGCTTCCTCACTTCACAGATGAGGGCAATGAGGTTCAGAGAAGTTCAGAGAAGTTAAGCAACTTGCTCAAGATCACACAGCGATTGTCACAGACTTCCTCCAATCCACTGTTGGAGCCTCTTGGCCCCAAGTTCTACCCCCAAAAGCTGGCAGGGTGAATGTCCCCACCAGCCTTACCTCACTCACCCTGGTCTCTGTCACCTGCAGGGTGCTGTGCCAGTGCTGAACCCTGTTGGACCCAGGGCTGGGGCTCACCTTGCTATCCTGCATGTCTTTGTTGGCGCCATTTTTGAGCAGGGCCAAAGTGGCTTCCACGTTGTTCACAGCCGCAGCCCAGTGTAAGGCTGATTTCCCTGGAGGGTGGAGGGGAGAGAGGTCAGGATCAGGCTCATGTCTTGGAATCCCTATGTCAGAGAGGCAGAAATTGCCTAGAATGTGGAGGGGTAGATGAGGCAGGCCTGCCATGAATATCCAGGTACTTGTGTCTGGGTCCATGTGTGTGCAAATCTGCAAAATGATTCTTTCTGTGCAATGGGGAGGCACTGTGTCTGTACGTGTGTGTGTGTGTGTGTGTGCGCGCGCGCGCGGGTGTGCGCACGTGCATGACTACACACAGGGGGAGCTGTGTGGACCTCATTCAGTTGAACCTAGGGTTGTGCTGTCCAATACATTAGTCAGTCACATGTGGTTCTTATTTATTTATTTATTTTTGAGGCAGTGTCTTGCTCTGTCACCCAGGCTGGAGTGAATTGACACAGTCTCAGTTCACTGCAACCTACACCTCCTGGGCTCAAGCAATTTTCCTGCCTCAGCCTTCCCAGTAGTTGGGACTACAGGCATATACCACCATGGCTGAATAATTTTTTTTATTTTTGATAGAGATGGGGTTTCACTATGTTGCCCAAGCCGGTCTCGAACTTCTGAGCTCAAGTGATCCATTGGCCTTGGCTTCCCAAAGTGCTGGGATTACAGGCATGAGCCACCGTACCCAACCCACATGTGGTTTTTTAGATTTAAATGTAATAAAATAGGTGCCAGGACCACTCAGCAGAGAAAGAATGGTCTTTTTAACTAATGGTGCTGGAACAACTGAATATTCACATCCAAAGAATGAAGTTGGACCCCTACCTCACATCTTATACAAAATTAACTCAAAATGGATCAGAAACTTAAATATAAGAGCTCCAACTATAGAACTAAACATCTAGAAGAAAACATAAGAGTAAATCTTCATAATCTTGAATTAGGCCAAGATTCTTAGATATGACACCAAAACCACAAATAACAGTAACAACTACAAAATATGGACATCATCAAAATTGAAACTTTTGGCCAGGCACAGTGGCTCATGCCTATAATCTCAACACTTTAGGAAGCCAAGGTGAGAATATTGCCTAAGGCTAGGAGTTTGAGATCAGCCTGGGCAACAAAGTGTGACCCCCATCTCCACAAAAAAACTAAAAATTAGCCAAGTGTGCTGGCACACACCTGTAATACCAGCTACTCAGGAGGCTGGGATGGAAGGATCACTTGAGCCTGGGAGTTTGAGGCTCCAGTGAGCTGTAATCACACCACTGCACTCCAGTCTGAGTGACAGAGCAATACCTTATCTCTAAAAATTAAAAACAAAAAAAGTGGTCCATCAATACAATGGAATAGTATTCAGCTGAATTATGCTACAACATGGGTGAACCTTGAACACATAATGCTAACCTTAAAAAGGCAGACAAAAAAGACCACATATCATATGATTCCACTTATATGAAATATCCAGAACAGGCAAATCCATGGAGAAAGCAAATCAGTGGCTGCACAGGCCTGGAGATGAGGGGGCTTGGCAGATGATGGTTCAGTGGTGAGAGTTTTTTCTTCAGGTGGTAAAATGTTCTAAAATTGATTGTGGCAATAGTTGTACAACTCTGATTATACTAAAAGCTGTTGAATTGTGCACTTTAAATGGGTGAATTGTATGGCATGTGAATTATACCTCAATAAACCTTTTTTTTCTTTTTTTTGAGATGGATTTCACTCCTGTTTTCCAGGCTGGAGTGCAATGGTGCGATCTCGGCTCCCTGCACCCTCTGCCTCCTGGGTTCAAGCAATTCTTCTGTCTCCCAAGTAGCTGGGATTACAGGTGCCCGCCACTATGCCTGGCTAATTGTTGGTATTTTTAGTAGAGATGGGGTTTCGCCATTTTGGCCAGGTTGGTCTCAAACTCCTGACCTCAGGTGATTCGCCAACCTCGACCTCCCAAAGTGCTGGGATTACAGGCATGAGCCACAGTGCCTGGCCAAAGCTGTTTAAAAAACAAAAATAAATAAAAGACCAGTGCGGTGGCTCACGCATGTAACCCTAGCATTTTATGAGGCTGAGGCAGGTGGATCAACTGAGGACAGGAATTCGAGACCCATCTGGCCAACATGGCAAAACCCTGCCTCTACTAAAAATATAAAAAATTAGCCAGGCATGGTAGTGGGCACCTGTAGTCCCAGTTACTTCAGGAGGCTGAGATAGGAGAATCACTGGAACCCAGAAAGTAGAGGTTGCAGTGAGCCCAGATCACATCAATGCACTCCAGCCTCAGCAACAAGAGCAAGACTCCATCTCAAAAAAAAAAAAAAAAAAAAACCCAGAAAACGAAAAGGTAACAAAAGGAGAGAAAGAAAATAAATAAACTAAAACATTTAGTTCTTCATCTGCCCCAGACACAGTTCAAGTGCTCAATAGTCACCACATGTGGCCAGTGGCTACCATATTAGACAATGCAGAGAATAATTCCATCATCACAGAAAGTCTTATTGGCCAGCCCTGCTCTAGAGCTGTGGTTTTCAACCAGGAGAAATTTTTTGAGTCTGTCACCCAGGCTGGAGTGCGGTGGCACAATCTTGGCTCACTGCAACCTCCAGCTCCTGGGTTCAAGCAATTCTCCTGCCTCAGCCTCCCAAGTATCTGGGTTTACAGGCACCCACCACCATACCCAGCTAATTTTTATATTTTTAGTAGAGATTTCACCATGTTTGCCAAGCTGGTCTCGAACTCCTGACCTCAAGTGATCTGCCCGCGTTGGCCTCCCAAAGTGCTGAAATTACTGGCATGAGCCACTGTGCCCAGTCTGGATATGTTTTTGACTGTCACAATGTAGAGGTAGGATGCTACTGTCATCTACTGGGTTGAGGCCATGGATGCTGCTCAGTACCCTACAATGCACAGAATAGTTCCCTACAGCCAAGAACCATCCCACCCCAAATGTCAATAGTGCTGAAACTGGGAACACTGAAACTGAACTCCTCCAAAGGATTGAGTGTCCTGAGTGTGTGTGTGGCTGTGTGATGTCCTCTGGACAGGAGGCCAGGATGGATACTGTGAATCTGCATGGTTGGGCTCTGCAAACAAGCCACCTCCAGCAAGCTGCCATCGCATAGAGATTAGGTTGATGTAAACTCTTTTTCTTGAGATAGAGTCTTGCTCTGTCACCCAGGCTGAAGTGCAGTTGCACAATCACAGCTCACAGCCTCAACCTCCTGGGCTCAAATGATATTCCCACCTGTTTCCTGAGTAGCTAGGACCACAGGTGTGCACCACCGCACCTGGCTAATCTTTTAAAAGATTTTTGTAGAACCCACTATGTTGCCCAGTCTGGTCTCAAACTCCTGGTCTCAAGGCATCCTCCCGCCTTGGTCTCCCAAAGTGTTGGGATCACAGGCATGAGCCACCACACGTGGCCTGATGTGCACGCTTACTGTAACGACTTTCAGCACTAGAGTGTGTCCATCTAACAAAGCAGATGGAAATGAACTGTCTAGGGGAAAGGCACCTTTTTCTCAATCCCTGAGGCACCCTAAGGACTAGTGGTGCCCCTGCATGAAAGTTAATGAAGCCTAGTTATGTGTGCATGAGCTTCAGTGACTGGGTCTCAACACGGATATGAGTTTGCACCAACATGACCCTTGGGGCCCAGGTGACACTAACCCAGCCTAGACCCAATTCCTCTGCCAACCTACCAAGCTCATCCACAGCATTGACATCAGCATGGCTGGCAATGAGCTCTTCCACCATGCCCTCCACTGCCAGGCGGGCTGCCAGAATCAGTGCCGTTGAACCATCCGCCATGCGAGCATCCAAGTCTGTAGAGCGATTTCGGATGAGAATCTACAACAGAGAGTGGATGCAGCAGGAGGAGTCATGGCATGAACAGAGGAATCAGTAGCATCCCTAAGCCCCATGAAGTCCCTAACCCCCACACCCTGACCCCTGAAATTGATGAGGTTCAGGAAACAGCTGCTTGACAGATACTGTGCTCCCATATATCCCCATTTTCCAAAGGAGAAAAAAATGAGGTCTGAAAGGCAGAACTGGGGCTCAAATCCAGATAAATCTAATGCTTGCCCCAGCTCTGAAGTCTAAAGGGTGTGTCTGTCTCACCTGGAAGACACCCTGGGCATCAGCTGTGACAGCTGTGTGCAGAGGAGTTCGGCCCGAGTGGTCCTGGGCATTGGTGTCTGCCCCAGCATCCAGCAGCCGCTTAGCCGCATCAGCACGGGCATAACGGGCAGCCAGGTGCAATGCAGTCTCGCCAGTACGGTCAGTCCGTGCTCCAAGCTGAGCCCCCTGGCAGATCAGGTCTGAGATGATGCTGGCTGATGTGTCATCTGCCTCATCCTCCTCAATTGGCATTGGCTCCAAGGCCCCCCCACAGAAGGAAGCCAGCATTAATGGGGTGAAGCCATCTGTGGGGACAGGAGTGTGTCAGCAGGGAGGTAAACACAGGGTTCTTTCCAGGGAGTATAATCAAGGGCACCACATTAGGAGCTCATGGGACACATGGGAAGCCAAGGATCGGCAGATCCTCCTGTCTGTATACCCACACCCAGGATGAGGATTTGTAGGCATTTAATTTATCACAGAATGACTCCTAGGGACCAGGTAACACAGGACAAGGGACTCTGGGAGTCAAGCAAGTGTGCAACCTCCAGTAAATTCC
The DNA here is from genome assembly GCF_049354715.1 of Callithrix jacchus. Classification (NCBI taxonomy): domain Eukaryota; kingdom Metazoa; phylum Chordata; class Mammalia; order Primates; family Cebidae; genus Callithrix; species Callithrix jacchus. The sequence goes on from NC_133523.1 coordinate 13,885,517, forward strand.
TAAAGGGTTATTTCACCCTGATCCCACAGAGGGACTCTGGAACATGAGTTGTACCCCCGAGTTCTAATCTAGCTCAAAGGACCATCCTTTTCATACTCCTGCATCCACTGGTTAGGAGGCGCCCCTTTCTGCCAATTCATTAGAGTATTAAAAAAAAAAAAAAAAAAAAAAAGCTGCCCCAGGGACATAAAATCCCAGGCACTTCAGGCTCCAGTAGCCAGAGGGACTTCAAAAGAGAACCATTAAGTACAGGCCATTTGGAGCAAAAGCAAAATGAAGCTAAGGCAAGAATACCCTGAAACATGGCAAAGAGGGATCTCAGAGGATCAAACAACATAGTCTGCTACACTGCACACACTGTATACAAGTACTTGTCCTGGTTTTTCTTAGGAAGCCACGTGCATCTGGTTCTCCATTCTCAAGCCCTGGGTAGACACCAACCTTCCCCCTGGCTCAAGGACAGGTAAGTGAGTCAGTCTTAGTCAATTTGCATATTCCAGCCCCCTGGCCGTTCTGATTGGCTCAAGGATGAGCACATGACCCTAGTCTGTCCAATCAGAATGCACCCTGAGACTTTTGCTGGAGCATTAGGAAGGTTTTGTAAGATTGAAGTCAAAGGAGAGAGAAAATCCGAGTCCTGGATCGAAATGGGCCCACCACTTTTAGTTACATGAGTCAATAAATCCCTTGTTTCACTTAAACTAGTTTGAGTTGGGCCTTTGTCACAGCCAACCAAGAGTCTTGCTGAACACACACCCTTCACTGAAGCTTAGAGACTCCCCCAAACACAGACTCAGAAATTTATTTCTCCCCAAAACACAGACTCAGAAATAACTTCTTACAAGTAGGATGGGTGAGGGGCATCACTTTGGGAGGGGCACTGTCACTGACCTGGGCCACGCACATTGACATCCATGCCATCAGCATCTGCGTCGCCCTGTGGTGGTGTCAGTGCCATGGCTGGTGCCACGCGTATGTCAGCAGCAACCAGATGGTGTTGAGTCCACTGACGGCAATCCACAGCCTCCTCAGCCCCCATGCCTGGCTCCTCTACCTGAAGGGGCAGATACCCGGAGTCTCAGACCTCACTCTCAGACCTCACCCTTTGGAGGTGGGGAGAGCCAAAGCCAGGAGTGGGGCTGGGTATTCCTACAGGTTTCTCTTTAGGAGATGCACATAGAGCCCTGGGAAATCATTTACCATCTGCTTTGTTTTTTTTTTAATTTGTTTTGAGACATAGTCTTGCTCTGTCACCTAAGCTGGAGAGCAATGATACGATCTCAGCTCACGGCAACCTCTGCCTCTTGGGTTCAAGTGATTCTCCTACCTCAGCCTCCCAAGTAGCTGGGATTACAGGTGCATGCCACCATGTCCGACTAAGTTTTTATATTTTTAGTAGTGATGGGGTTTCACCATATTGGCCAGGCTGGTCTCGAACTCCTGACCTCAAGTCATCCACCCACCTTGGCCTCCCAAAGTGCTGGGATTAAGGGGAAATTGATGTGTGCCACAGCCCAAGGAGCTAATAAAAGGAAGACACAAGATTTGTCTTTTTTTTTTTTTTTGTCTTTTTAAGTAATAAATGGCTTTAATGATTTATGTGTGTATGTTTTAGAGACTGAGTCTCACTGTGTCACCCAGGCTGGAGTGCAGTGGTGCAATCATAGCTCACTGCAGCCTCAACTTCCCAGGCTCAAATGATCCTTCCATCTAAGTGGCCTGAGTAGCTGGGACTATAAGCGCATAGTATAAGCAGCTTGGGATAGTGTCGGATGCAGATTCAAGTTCCAAACCACCCCTTAGTAGCTGGGAGGCTCTGGGCAAATCACATTAAAGCTCTGAGCTTCTCATTGGCAAAATCAGGATGACGCAGTCATTCCACTATGCTAAGATACCACCACAACTACATTGGGCCAACCCGTTAATATCTCTAATATCTACTTTGGGATGGGAAAGAAACAGGAAAAGTCTGCGTTAAGCAAATTTTTTTATCTGTCCACCATAATGGATGCCTCCATTTCACAACATTGTATGGAGGGAGTTGTAAATTGAACTATATGTCAATAGCTACTTTATAGAATCCTCAAAGAGATGAAATAAGATGTCTGATGTGCATTAGAGACATTCATGGGTAATGCTAGCAGGAGTCTGGAATTGTGCCCCCTCTAAAAATCGTACACTGGCCAGGCACCGTGGATCATGCCTGTAATCCCAGCACTTTGGGAGGCCGAGGCAGGTGGATCACTTGAGGTCAGGAGTTTGAGACCAGCCTGACCAACATGGTAAAACCCCGTCTCCCTCTCTTTCCTCTGTCTACACAGAGGAAAGGCCATGTGAGGCTACAATGACAGCCGTCTGCAAGCCAGGAAGACAGTCCTCACCAGGAACCAACCCTGATGACACTTTGGGCTTGAACTTCCAATCTCCAGAACCATGAAAAAACAAATTTCTGTTTAGGTCACCTATTCTGCAGGACATTTTTTTCCCCAAAGTTTCACTCTTGTTGCCCAGGCTGGAGTGCAATGGTGCAACCTAGGCTCACTCCAACGTCCACCTCCCAGGTTCAAGGGATTCTTCTGCTGGGATTACAAGGAAACTGTCACCACCCCCAGCTAGTTTTTTGTATTTTTAGCAGAGATGGGGTTTCACCATTTTGCTCAGGCTGGTCTCAAACTCCTGACCTCAGACTATCCACCTCTTGGGGATTTTTTAATGGCAGCCAAAGATGACTGATACTGAACCCAAAGGCATGATTCCAAGAGATTAAATGGTGCTCAGAACCGGCTTGGAGCACTGTCAGGCTAAGCTCATGCTGGACAAAGCAGGAACCAACAGGGATAAGGCAGACTTGCTCTCTGGGCTAGGGAATCCCTCCAGAAAGAGTGCAGGCTGGCCAGGAAGCAGGAGGCTGGCTGGGGAGGGGCAGGATGGAGTGAAGAATTTTCCATCTGCCCACGGGGACCCTGGGGGCCCCAAGGGCAAATCTCCTTCCACCTTCTGAGGCCACAGAACCACACTAAGAAAACAGAGTTGCAAAGCTGTGACCATTCTCTGGAGCTAGGGAGATGGGGACAGCGGCAACATCCCAAGTGCTCCCATTAGCCACTGGGGACCCCACCCAGTACCCTGAAGGGAAGGGTCAGAGGACGGGGCAAAGGTCAGAGAAGGGGGCAGTACCTTCAGCCGCTTGGCCTCTGGGCACTCTGTGTCCATCCAGTCTGTGGCCACTTCCCCCATCAGACTTTCACCCTTGGCCATGTTCCTGGCAGATAATGGGAAGAGGGGATGTGAGAGGGGACACTAGAGCTGTCCAGCTGGGAAGGAGGATTTGGGGTAGGGTCAGAGGTCAGAGTCAGGTCAAGGCGGGGTCCAGGGCCCACAAGATCCCCGTAGTCAGGGACCGGGAGCGAGCAGGGTCCTCACTTCATGCCCAGTGCATCTTGGCCCACGGGTTCCCGCCGGCCCTTGTGACCAGTGGCCACGTCCTTGTGCAGTGCGAAGCCCTCGGGGAACCAGAGGGTGCTGTGCTCACGCTTGCGCCGGGCCACCATGACGCCCAGGACGAGGATGACCAGCAGCAAGACGGCGCCGGCTGCCAGCAGTGGCAGCAGCGGGACGCTGGGCTCTGGAGGCTCCAGAGGCTCCCCTAAGGGCAGGTGGCAGGGGGTGGGAATTCAGCAGGGGATGTGGCTTCGACTACCCCCCCCCCCCCCCGACCCCACGCTCCGCCCTCGCCAGCCCCTCCCCAAGGCCGGGCCGCACCCCGCACGTCCCGCAGTGGGTACGGGAAGTCCAGGCGCTCCACCGCTGACAGCGCTCCCAGGTAGTCAGCGGCGCTCTGGGCGTCGGGGAAGCAGTGATCATTCTCAGGGGACTGCAGGCAGAGCCGGTTGTCAATCTCCAGCATCACTACAGAGCTGCAGGGACAGCAGGGAGGGACCAGGGGGCTCAAGAGTTGCCTGATGTATCCCCTGGCAACAAGCCCCACCTTGCCTCTCCAGCACGTGGCTCAGAAGCGCCATCTCCACCCACAGGTGTCCATGGCCCACCTGCATCCAGCTGGCATCCAACCCCACCCCACAGGCCCAAAACGTGTCTTGCTGTGGTCAGCAGTACTCCCAGAGCCATTAATCCAATGGACATTGTTTTTTGGTCTTGCGCCCAGGCTAGAGTGCAGTGGCACAATCTCAGCTCACTGCAACTTCCGTTCAAATGATTCTCCTGCCTCAGGCTCCCAAGTAATTAGGATTACAGGCACGTGCTATCACACCCAGCTAATTTTTATATTTTTAGTGGAGACAGGGTTTGACCATGTCACCAGGCTGGTCTTGAACTCCTGACCTCAAGTGATCCTCCTGCCTGGGCCTCTCAAAATGCTGGGTTTACAGGCATGAGCCACCATGTCCAGTCTATTTTTTGTTTTTTTGTTTTGTTTTGTTTCTTGAGACATGGTCTCACTCTGTCCCCTAGGCTGGAGCACAGTGGCGAAATCACAGCTCACTGAAGCCTTGACTTGCCTGGCTCAAGCAATCTTTCCACCTCATTCTCCCAAGGAGCTGGGACCAAAGGCATGTGGCACCACACCTGGTTATTCCTTTTTTTTTTTTTTTTTGAGATGGAGTTTTGCTGTTGTTACCCAGACTGGAGTGTAATGGCACGATCTCGGCTCACCGCAACCTCCGCCTTCTGGGTTCAAGCAATTCTCCTGCCTCAGCCTCCCAAGTAGCTGGGACTACAGGAATGCAACATTGTACCTGGCTCTATTTTCCATGTCTTCAAATAGAAAAAAAAACTACATATGCCCTTAGCCACTCTGCCAAGCCATTTAGCCGCCTGCCTCCCCAGGAGCCAGCACTAGACCAGGGCAATTCTACCCCAGAAGCACTAGCTCAATCTGGAGACACTTTGCTTGTCACAGTCAGGAGGAAGTGCTCCTGACATCTAGTGGGTAAAGACTTAAAGTGAAATGAAACACACAAGACCTGGATCAACTGCGTCGCTCCTCTCCCCCGCCCCCACGGCTCTTCCAGGTCACTCACCCGATCACCTCGGGGGCCAGCTCGCGACGGGCCCGGAGTTCAGAGTCAGGACTGGGCCGGTGGTAAGGAAAGACCATGGCCTGGCCGTGCGCGTCCAGGCGGAAGCGCAGCGAGGTGCGCAGGATGGCGCTGAGCCGCTGCAGAAAGTCAGCGCTGGAACGCAGCAGCTCCTCCGGTGGCAGCAGCACTGTGAGCACCAGCACGCCACGGGCCAACAGGGCCGGCACCTCGCTGGCACAATCCAGTCCATCCCAGCCGCACTCCTCCGTGTTGCAGCCCTGGTCGCAGCGGCCGTCAGCAAAGTGGTCAGCGCAGTACTTCTCGTATACCGGGCTGGTGGGGTGGGGTGAGGCAGAAAGGGGCGAGGTCAGGGGTCAGAGATGATCCCCCATCCCGTGCACACACATGGTAGAGCACAGAGACTCCAGACAAGGCTTGCACAGGGGCCTGGAATGAATGTACGAGCCCATGTGAGGCTTTCTGCAAATCTAGCCATTCATTGGATTATTATTATTATTATTATTATTATTTTGAGACCGAGTCTCACTCTGCAGCTCAAGCTGGAGTGCAGTGGCGGGATCTTGACTCACTGCAGCCTTGCCTTCCCGGTTCCAGCAAATCTCCAGCTTCCGCCTCCCAAGTAGGTGGGATGACAGGCTGTGCCACCACGCCTGTCTAATTTTTGTATTTTTAGTAGAGACGGGATTTCACCATGTTGGCCAGGTTGCTGTTGAGCTCCTGACCTCAGGTGATCCACCCACCTCAGCCTCCCAAAGTGCTGGGATTACAGGCATGAGCCACCGCACCCGGCCCTGGATAACTGTCTTTTTTTTTTGTTTTTGTTTTCAATTAATTGGTTGAAATAGGGTCTTGCTCTGTTACCCAGGCTGGAGTGCAGTGGTGCAATTATAGCTCTCTACAGTCTCAAAGTCCTGGGCTCAAACGATCCTCCCTCCTCAGTCTCCTAAGTAGCTGGGACTGTAAGCCCATACCACATGCCTGGCCTCACCGGCTAACTATCAATCAATCAGTGAATACTAACTGACTGACTGCCATATGTTGGGCACTGCCGCAGGCACAAGGATAAGGCTCAGCCACAAATCCTGGCCCACATGCAGCTGGCATTCCACTCCATGAAGATGGACAGTAAAGGAGATACATGAGCCAAATATACAGCGTCTCCATCACTCACCAATAAAATCAAAATACAGGCTGGGGGCAGTGGCTCACGCCTGTAATCCCAACACTTTGGGATGCTGAGATGGGCATATCACCTGAGGTCATGATGAAACCCCATCTCTACTAAAAATACAAAAATCAGCCGGGCTTGGTGGCCAATGCCTGTAATCCCAGCTACTTGGAAGGCTGAGTCAGGAGAATCACTTCAACCCAGGAGGTGGAGATTGCAGTGAGCCAAGATCACACCACTGCACTCCTGCATAGGCAGTGGGAGAGAAACCCTGTCTCAAAAAATAAAATAAAATAAAAAAATCTAAATATAAACATGCACACACAGAGTGCTGAATGGAATTTTTAAAAAATGCTAAGGAGAAAAATAAAGCAGAGGAAGGGCTGAGGGTAACCAGGGAGGAGCTCACTGAGAAGGTATGAAGCAATCCTCCAAGTAGCTGGGACTACAGGAATGTACCCTTGAAGTGAAATGAAACCACCATTTCAGCAAAGACTTGAAGGAGGTGAAGGAGGAGCCATGTGGAGGAAGGGAAGAGCCAAGCAGTAGGAACAGCTTGTGCAAAGGCCCTGGGGTATCTGGGGAACAGCAAAGAGGCCAGCATGGCTGGAGCAGAGTAAGGGGGAAATCAGGGAAGATGAGGATGGGAAGATGAAGGGGATGGAGGCTTCCAAGCAGATAGAGAGGAATGCAGAGAAATAGAAGGGGGGGTGTAGGGATGGACAGAAGGACGGCCTAAGATAGACGTACAGAGGGGGCAGAAAAGGAGCAGAGAGAGTTAGAGGCATGCACAGATAGATGAATAGCTATACAGAGGGGTAAAAAGAGTGCATGGATGGACAGATTTGGCTGAATGATAGACAAGTGGGAGTACAGGAAGACAGCTGGGTACACAGAGGAATAAAAGGAATTCTTAGCCTGGTTCGGTGGCTCAGGCCCTGAGAGGCTGAGCTGAGTGGATCACTTTGAGCTCAGGAGTTCAAGACCAGCCTGGACAACATGACAAAGCCCCATCTCTACAAAAAATACACAAGTTAGTTGGGCTCAGTGGCTCCTACCTGTGATCCCAGCTCCTCAGGAGGCTGAGATCAGGCCACTGCATTCCAGCCTGGGCCACAGAGTGAGACCCAGTCTAAACACAAAGGAATTCAGCCAGGCAAGGTGGCTCACGCCTGTAATCCCAGCTACTCCAGAGGCTGAGGCAGAAGAATTGCTTAAACCCGGGAGGCAGAGGTTGCAGTGAGCCGAGATTGCGCCACTGCACTCCAGCCTGGGCCACAGAGCAAGACTCCTTCTCAAAAAAAAAAAAAAAGGAATTCTTGGGTGGAGAAAAGGACAAACAAACAGGGCACAGAAGTGCATAGGCAGATAGAAACAAGATAGGCAGGGCATGTGGATGAACAGACAGATGGACGGATGGACACGTGGGGCACAGATGGGCAGATAGAGTGCAAAAAGAAACAGGGCAAGTGAATGGGCAGGTAGAAAGACAGGCAGGGACCATGGACAAACACTGGGATGGAGGCATGGACAGACGGATCGATCGGGTGGATGCGCTCACTTGCAAGTGCGCTCGCGGCCACCAGTGTGGCAGTCGAAGTTGTCGTAGAGGCAGGCGGGCGAGCTGCAGGCAGGGTCGCAGCGGCTGTTGTTGAAGAGGCGCCAGCACTGCAGCGCCTCGCACTGCCGCCAGGGGTCGCCCACGCTCAGCGAGCAGTCGCCGCCGTCCCAGCCGCAGCCAGGGCTGTTGCACTCGCGATCGCAGCGCTGGTCCCCGCGCTTGGCCTGGCAGGCGACGCGTGGGCACCGCGGCTCCTCCGGGACCTCGGGTGCCGCGGCGGGTGCCTCGCAGCGCGGTCCGGTCCAGCCCGGCGTGCAAGCGCAGCGGAAGAAGGGTCTGAGTGGCGCGGGGCGGCAGGAGCCCCCGTGGAGACAGGGGGCGGCTGCGCAGCTGGCGTTGGTGGCCCCCAGCGGCGACCCCGAGAAGCTGCGGCAGGAGGACCCCGACAACCCTGGGGGGCAGGCGCAGCGCGGCCCGCGGGGTGTCTGCTGGCATGGGACGCCCACCGGGCACTGCAGCTCCCGGCAGGAGCGCGCCACCCGCTCGCACCGTGGACCCCAGAAAGGCTGGGGGTCGGGTTTGGGGAGACAGGAAAAAAAGTGAGGGAGGAGTAGAAGAAACGGAAGAGTGGGGAAAAGAAGGGTCAGGGACAAGAGGGAGAAGAGAAGAGGTCAAAACTAAGGAAGGTTGAGACCCCCCAACCTCCCCATGTCCCACCCAACCTCTCGCCTTTCCACAACGGAGACCCCACCTGGCAAATAAGCCCCGCCCTCCCTGGAGGCCACGCCCCCCAAACATCTTTCCCTTCAAACCTCCAGGAAATGTCAGAGGTTTTATTGTGTCTTTGCTTTTTGTTCGTTTGTTATTTGAGACGGAGTGCCACCCTGTTGCCCAGCCTGAAGTGCAATGGCACAATCTCAGCTCACTGCAACCTCTGCCTCCCGGGTTCAAGCAATTCTCCTGCCTCAGTCTCCCGAGTAGCTGGAATTACAGGTGCCCGCCACCACACTCGGCTAATTTTTGTATTTTTAGTAGAGGCGGGGATTTCACCATGTTGCCCAGGCTGGTCAGGAACTCCTGGCCTCAAGTGATCCACCCACCTCAGGCCTTCCAAAGTGCTGGGATTACAGGCATGAGCTACCACACCCTGTGGAAATGTCAGCATTTCCCAGAAACCCCCTTCTCTTCCCCACTCTCCGCTAAAGCCACATCCTCCTCCTAGAGGCCACTCCCCCACTCCTCCTCCAGAGGCCCACACCCATACCGACCTGGACACAGTGGCAGGTGAAGGTCAACCCACCCCCAGGACCCGGGCTAGGACGGCACTGGCCTCCATGCTGGCATGGCTGGGACTCACAGGGAGACAAGACAGTCTGACAGCGGGGACCTGAGCGAGCAGGAGCATGTAGATTAGCCACAAAGTGGGAACAACAGGTGGGGTCCCAGGCCAGCCCCTTCTCCAACGCTTACCTGAGAAGCCAGCATGGCAAAGACAACGGAAACCCCCTCCTGCGTCCTGCAGGCAGTCCCGGGTGTGTGCCGCGTGGCAGGCACCTGAGCGACACTCATTGATGTCTGCCTCACAGCGCAAACCGGTGTATCCTGGGGGACAGGTGCAGCGGAAGCCACCCACCAGGTCCACGCAGGTGCCATTGTGTAGGCACCGGGGCCCTGAGTCCAGGAGTGGACCTGGGCCGCAGTCATCCTCATTAATCTCACAGAGCACGCCTGGGGGAAGAAATTGCGGGGGGCAGGTAGTCAGGATGGGATGAAGACAGCCTCCCATCCTGTCCTACAACCCTGGTCCTGGCATACCCAGCGTTCCTGGGGGACAAGAGCAGAGATATCGGGCCACAAGGTCAATGCAGGAGCCCCCGTGCTGGCAGGGCTGGGAGGCACACTCGTCTACGTCGTCCTCACAGTTGTCACCATTGTAGCCAGGCAGACACTTCAGTGGGGCAAGAGAGGAACACAGTTGTGTCTTCACGGGTATGTCCAGGTGTCTGTGTCAGCTTAGTGGAACACAGACACCTGGACATACCCGTGAAGACACAACCCCAGCACAAAACGACACACACAGATGCCCAGCACACAGACACACCCAGTGTGCAGGACATACACAGAGACACAGTCAGTGCAAGGAAACACCCAAACACATAGGGCCACGGACACAGTGCAGAGGGACACACATGCAAACACACAAAAAAACACCCTAGCCCAGGTGTGGTGGCTAACACCTGTAATCCCAGCCCTTTGGGAGGCCAAGATGGGAGGATCACTTGAGGCCAGGAGTTTGAAACCAGCCTGGGCAACATAACAAGACCATCTCTACAAAAAAAAAAAAAAGAATATATATCTTTCCTTCTTTTCTGTCTTTCCAACAGAGTCTTGCTCTGTTGCCCAGGCTGGAGTGCAACGGTATGACATAGCTCAGTTGCAGCCTCAAACTTCTGGGTTCAAGTGGTCCTCCTGCCTCAACCTCCTGAGTAGCTAGGATTACAGGTATGTGCCTAGCACACACACACACATATATGCCAGGCTTTGTGGTGCACACCTGTAGTCCCAGCTACCCAGCTACTCAGGAGGCTTAGGTGAAAGGATCGCTTGAGCCCAGGAGTTCAAAGCTGCAAATAAGATATGATCACACCATTGCTCTTCAGCCTGGGCAACAAAGTGAGACCCTCTCTAAAAAAAGACTGTAAAAGAAGGTTAGGTGCAGTGGTTCATGTCTGTAATCCCAGCCCTTTGGGAGGCTGAGGCAGGAAGATCACTTGAGCCCAAGACCAGACCCTATTTCTCCAAAATAATAATAATAATAGCCAGGCATAGTGGCACATGCCTGTAGTCCCAGCTACTCAGGAGGCTGAGGCAGGAGGACCACTTGAGCCCAGAAGTTTGAGGCTGCAAGTGAGCTATGATCATACTATTGCACTCTAGTCTGGGTGACAGAGCAAGATCCTGTCGGAGAGGGAAGGAAAGAAGGAAGGAGAGAGAGAGAAGGAAAACACCTAGACATCCTAACACATACACAACCAAAGGTGCACACTCAGACACACAGAGATCTGCCCAGGAAACAACTGGATGGAGGTTCAGAGAGAAAAACACCCCAGACTGTGTGGCGCACAGCACTTTGGGAGGCCGAGGTGCGCAGATCACCTGATGTCAGGAGTTTGAGACCAGCCTGACCAATGTGGTGAAACCCTGTCTCTACTAAAAATATAAAAATTAGCTGGGTGTGCTGGGAGGCACCTGTAATCCCAGCTATTTGGGAAGCTGAGGCAGGAGAATCACCTGAACCCTGGAGGTGAAGATTGCAGTGAGCTGAGATTGCCCCACTATACTCCAGCCTGGGTGACAGAGTGAGACCTTGACTCAAAAAAAAAAAAACACAACGCTCCAGATCTACCCACAGTGACACCCACAGATATACCAAGAGTCCCAAAAGCAAAAACTCAGACACGTCTAGAGACACACCCACACCAAGCCACAGATGTACAGAAACGTGTGCCCAGACACACCCAGGCATGCCCACCTCCTCTTCCCTCTCCTGGGGGGCACCCCCTTACCTCACACACATAGCCCCCCATGTAGCCACGGCAGGTCCCCCCATGCTGGCAGGGCTGGGCCAAGCAGGGGTCCACCTCCAGCTCACAGTGGCTACCAGTATGGCCTTCTGGGCACACGCAGTAGTGGGAGCTGTCTTCATCTACACACTGCCCACCCGCCTGACAGAGCTGCTCTGGCTGCACCCCTGCAAAGAGAAGAGTGGCACAGGAATGGCAGTGACCCCATATATCCCCCTTCTGCCTCCATCACACACATCATTCAACATCCTTGCTGGAATGAGTCCCCAGGATCACACCCACACTCCATCAGGCTCTCACACATCCCCCCACCAGGAAAGGTCTCATCACTGACAAACACACACGTCTTTGATGCTCACAGCAGCTCCGTCACAACCTGCAGCACACACACCATCACTGCTACCTCATGGTAACAACACACACACACCATCCTGGCCAGTTGTCTCATGCTCACACACCCACAACACTCAGCCACACACCCCCTCATGCCCCATAGGCTCAATGGCACCCCATTCAGCTCATACTAGCAGGAGGTACGTGCACGAGCCCCCTCATGGAGCCCCACACGCCTGGTCACGTGCTCCCCCTCACCGATCTGGGCTGCGGCCTCCCTGCAGGGCAGGCTTCGAATGTCACAGAGGCGGCCACTCCATCCTGGGGGACAAAGGCAATAGGCCCCAGTCTGGACACAGCGACCCCCGTTTTGACAAGGCTCCCGGCTGCACCAGTCCACCAGCTTCTGAAGGGGAAGCACTCGGAGTCAGTACTGGGGGGTGAGGGGGAGTCTGGGGTAGCTGTGCCCGGACTTAGCTTCTCCCTCCTAGGATCCCAGTCAGCCTCCTCCCCCAGGTCCCCAGTAACTCCGCCCACCTGGCACTGGGGGCCCGTGAAGCTCTCGGGGCAGGTGCAGCGGAAGCCAGGATGGGCGGCGCTGCAGATGCCCCCGTGCAGGCAGGGCCGCGAAAGGCAGGGATCTGCCTCGTGTTGGCAGTGGGCTCCTGTGTAGCCGGGACGGCACAGGCAGCTGAACGAGTTCACGCCGTCCACACAGGTCCCGCCATTGAAGCAGGAGCTGGAGATGAAGGAGTGGGAGGGAGAATCAGGCTCCGCCCCCTCGCAGGCCCCGCCCTCCTTCCTCAGTCCTGAGTTGCCCTTGGGACGTCCCACTCCCTGATCCTTATCTCTGAAAGAAGCTGCAGCCCCAGCAGAAGCCAATTAAGTCCCTTAGCTCCATCCAATTCACCAGGGACTTCAGCCCTAAGCTGGAGGCCATGCCCTCTCAGGCACCAGAGACTCCAAGGTGACCTCCGAAACAGACACCCTGCTTCCCTGGCCCTGCCACACCAGTCATCAGAGTCCTAAGTGGGTCCCAAGTTGAGGACTCCACCGAATCCTTGCTGTCCCCACTTCATCCCAGGCCCCCATCCCAAGCCAGAGTCCCTGCGCTCCAAGCAGAGGCCCCGCCCACCTGGGGCTGCAGTCTGGCAGGTCCTGCTCGCAGTGGAAGCCTCCGTAGCCAGGTGGGCAGGTGCAGGTGAAGGAGGCCACGTGGTCAGTGCAGGTACCCGGGCCGCAAGGGCTGCTGAGGCACTCATCCACGTCGTGGGCGCAACGTGGGCCGGCAAAACCAGGGAGGCAGGAGCACGAAAAGGAACCCACGCCGTCTTGGCACAAGCCTCCGTTCAGGCATGGGTCTGAGGGCAGGAGGAAGGCGGTCTGGTCACCTACCTTGCCCCCATTACCCCAGTCTGACTGGGATATGCCTTGGATTGAAAAGAATTCAGGAGGAAACCAGGTTCAACTGGAAGGGGGTACATTTGGTCAGAGGAATCTAAATCCATCCCCTTCTGTGGCCTCGTCCCTACCTTTATCTGGAAACCTCACCTATATGGCAAGGGGCAGGTGTTGGGAGAACCAAAAGGTCTCTTTAAGCTGCCAAGCAAATGCTGCTAATTGTGCCTGATCTAATTCTTGTGCTTGGGACAGGCCAAGAACAATGGTCACTAGCCACATGTGGCTACTGAGTCCTTGAAATTGTGTGGCTGGGTGCAGTGACTCACACCTGTAATCCCAGCACTTTGGGAGGTTGAGGTGGGTGGATCACGAGGTCAGGCATTCGAGACTAGCCTGGCCAACATAGTGAAACCCTGTCTGTAATAAAAATATGAAAAGAAAAATTAGCTGGGAGTGTTGGCGGGTGCCTGTCATCCCAGCTACTCTGGAGGCTGAGGCAGGAGAATCCCTTGAACCTGGAAGGTGGAGGTTGCAGTGAGCCAAGATCGTACCACTGCACTCCAGTCCAGGAGACAGTGCAAGACTCCGTTTCAAAAAAAAAAAGAAAGGCCAGGTGTGGTGTCTCACACCTGTAATCCCACATTTTGGGAGGCTGAGGCAAGCAGATCACCTGAGGTCAAGAGTTCGAGACCAGCCTGACCAACATGGAGAAACCCCATCTCTACTAAAAATACAAAAAATTAGCCAGGCATGGTGGCGCATGCCTGTAATACCAGCTACTCAAGAGGCTGAGTTAGGAGAATCACCTGAACCTGGGAGGCAAAGGTTGCCATGAGCCAAGATTCCACCACTGCACTCTACACTAGACAACAAAAGCCAAATTGTCTCCAATTAATAAAAAAGAAAAGAAATTGTGACTAAATGGAGATGTGCTACAAATGTAAAATACACACTGGATTTTAGATTTCGTATTAAAAAAATAGGCTGGGCGTGGTGGCACACACCTGTAATCCCAGCACTTTGGGAGGTCAAAGTGGGCAGATCACTTGAGCTCAGGCATTTGAGGCTAACTTGGGCAGTATATCAAGACCCCATTTCTACCAAAAATACAAAAATCAGCTGAGCATGGTGGTGCATGCCTATAGCCCCAGCTACTCGGGAGGCTGAGATGGGAGCATCACTTGAGCCTGGGAGGTCAAGGCTGCAGTGAGTCATGATCATACTACTGCACTCCAGCCTGGGTGACAGAGTAAGACATTGTCTCAAAAAGAAAAAAAAAAGGAAAAAATGTAAAATATCTCATTAACAATTTTTATATTGATTATATGTTGAAATGATATTTTAAAACATTGAGTTAAATAAAATAGTGAGTTAAATTATATTTTAATACATTGAGTTAAATTTAAACATATTAAATTTGGCCAGGCACAGTGGCAGCACTCTGGAAGGCCAAGGCAGGAGGATGACTTGAGGACAGGAGTTTGAGACCAGCCTAGACAACATAGTGAGAGCCCCATCTCTACAAAATTAAAATAAAAAATCAGCTTGGCATGGTAGTGAGTGCCTGTAATCCCAGCTACTCAGAAGGTTAAGACAGGAGGGTTGTCTCAGCCCGGGAGTTCGATGCTGCACTGAGTTGTGGTCGCACCACTGCACTCCAGCCTAGGAGACAGAGTCTCACTCTGAATAAATAATAAATAAATATTAAATATTAAATTTAATATCTCCTGTTTCTGTTTATTTTTTAATGTGGCTACTAGAAAATTTTAAATTGCATATGTAACTTGTGTTATCTGTCTATTGGGCAGCACCCCTGGAGAACCCTCTGTGAGAGCCTTTTATCTCATACTTTGCACACAATACTAACTCAGGCCAGGGGTGATGGCTTACACCTGTAATCCCAGCACTTTGGGAGATGGAGGCAGGTAGATTGCTTGAGCCAGGAATTCGAGACCACTGTGGGCAACATGGCAAAACCCCATCTCTATAAAAAATATAAAATAGGCTGGGCACAGTAGTTCATGCCTGTAATCCCAGCACTTTGGGAGGCTGAGGTGGGTAGATTATGAGGTCAACAGATGGAGACCAGCCTGGCCAACAAGGTGAAACCCCATCTCTACTAAAAATACAAAACTTAGCTGGGCATGGTGGCTTGTGCCTGTAGTCCCAGCTAC
Organism: Callithrix jacchus; assembly: GCF_049354715.1. Taxonomy (NCBI): domain Eukaryota; kingdom Metazoa; phylum Chordata; class Mammalia; order Primates; family Cebidae; genus Callithrix; species Callithrix jacchus. Next base: position 13,900,798 of record NC_133523.1, read on the forward strand.
TAGGGAGGCTGAGGCAGGAGAATCGCATGAACCCAGTTGCTGTGAGTCGAGATCATACCACTATGCTCCAGCCTGGGCAACAGAGTGAGACTCCATCTCAAAAAAATAAAAAGCGTGTGTGTGTGTGTGTGTGCGTGTGTGTATTAGCTGGGCGTGGTGGTGCACACCTATAGTCCCAGTCACTGGGGAGGCTGCAGCACCTGAGCCCAGAAGGTAGAGGTTACAGTGAGCCATGATCGCACCACTGTACGCCAGTTGACAGAGCTAAGACCCAGTCTCACAAAAAGAAAAAAAAAGAGAGGCAGTACACAGACTCCAAGGCTCCAAGCCCAACTCATCCCCTAATTGATTCCATGGCCATAGGCAAGTCACCCAACCTCCTGGGGCCTCGGTTTCCATATGAATAAAATGGGAAAAGTAAGAGAAGTGTGAAGATGAAATGACAGCACAGTGACAGGCACGAGGTTCAAGCCGAAGGCTTGTGTTCCCTGGAGCAGCACCCCCAAAAGCTCTCATGCACTCACTGGGGTCACAGTCATTGATGTTCTGATCACAGGAAGGGCCAGTGTACCCTCCATGGCAGGTGCAGCTGAAACCCCCTGCCAGGTTGGTGCAGATACCATGAGGGCCGCAGGGTGAGGGGCTAGCACACTCGTCCACATCCTGCTGGCATCGTGAACCTGGGGGTGGGGAGCAAGATGACATTTAGGGTTAGAGGGTACAGGGCAGTGTCTCAGGGACCTGGGGCTCAGGAAGAACCTGCAGGCTGAGATGAGTGAAGATAAAACGAGGCATGCTGTCACTCCAGTCTGAGCGGTTTTGCACATGCAGTTTCGGAACCGTCATCTCCGTCTCAGGAGGTGGCAAATACATACTATGAGGTCTGCTCCTTCAGGAAGCTGTACCCAAAATCCCACTCGAGTTCCAGCATCTCTTGCCCTATCTCCCTCTTCCCAGGGCTGACTCACACTGGTTGCAAGTATCTGTGTCCAGCTCTGTCCTTCCCAGAAGAAAGCACCTCTTTTTTTGGTTTGTTTGAGACAGTTTCCCTCTTGTTGCCCAGACTGGAGTGCAATGGCACGATCTTGGCTCACCACAACCTCCACCTCCCGAGTTCAAGCGATTCTCCTGCCTCAGCCTCCTGTGTAGCTGGGATTACAGGCATGTGCCACCACGCCCAGCTAATTTCACCTTTTTAGTAGAGACGGGGTTTCTCCACGTTGGTCAGGCTGGCCTCAAACTCCCGACCTCAGGTAATCTGCCCGCCTCGGCTTCCCAAAGTGCTGGGATTATAGGCATGAGCCACTGTGCCTGGCCAGGAAGCCCCTCTCAAAGGCAGGGCTGGGAGTAGGACCCCCTCTGGATCTCCAGCATCATCCAGGATAGGGCACGGGGTAAAGGAGATGGAGAGGAGGGGAAAGAAGCAGGCAGCATACCTTGCCATCCCTGGGGGCAGGAGCAGACAGCCAGCTGGCCAGGGGCAGACTCACAGCGGCCCCCATGCTCACAGGGGTTTGGGGTGCAGGGGGAGAGGAGCTCACATTGACGTCCTGTGGGGCATCGAAGAGAGGGAAGCAGTGAGATCGCCTTAAAAGACACCCTGATCCCATCTCCCTCCAGGGTCCTCACCTTGATACCCACCTCCCAAGCTCCTGGAGGGAAATGATTGAAAGCAAAAAAGAAGCCAGTGTAGGGGGAGGAGAGAGTAGAGAAGGGAGATGAGAGGACAATGATGTTGGTGGGGCTACAGAGGGAAGGTGAGGTACACACCCTGAAAACCAGGAGGACAGGTGCAGTGGAAGCCCGCTCCATCGCTGCTGCAGGTCCCGCCGGCCCGGCAGGGCTGGGACTCACAGGCATCTCGGGCCAGGCTCTGGCTGCAGCGGGGGCCACTCCAGCCAGGCTCACATACACATCGGAACCTGGCAGGGGAGGGTAGTCAGGGCGGGCAGGTGGGCCAGGGAGATGGGGCAGTGTCCGAGGCTGAGAAGGGCCCTCACCCGCCAGGTGCATCATAGCAGATGCCGTGATTGCAGGGCTCATGGGCACAGGGATGGCTCGGGGGGAGGCAGAGTGGGGGCAAGGAGCCGGGCGGGCAGAGGCAGCGGAAGCCGTTTTCCCCATCCACGCAGGAACCTCCCTCGCCGCAGGGGCTGGAAGCACACTCATTGATCTCCACGTTACAAAGGGGCCCTGGGGAGCATACAAGCAATCTCATCTCAGAACAAAGTCGGCAAGAACAACCAGGGAGGGATGACCTGATCCAACTTAGGACACCCATACCCCCGAGCAAGGACAATCTCTTTTTCATAAGGCATCAGCTCTTGTGCAAATTAGGACATCCACCTCCTCAACCAAGAGCTGCCTTGCCCCAGATCATCCTGGTCCCCAAACTTCCATGAAGTCCCCTTCTTTTTATTTTCTTCTTTATATTTTTTGACATAGGGTCTCACTCTGTCGCCCTACAGTGGCATAATCATACCTCATCACAGCCTCTACCTCCTGGCCTCAAGTGATCCTCCTACCTCAGCCTCCTGAGTGGCTGGGACTACAGACGGGTACCACCAAGCCTGCCAAAGTGTGTGTGAGTGTGTGTGTGTGTGTATTTACTTATTGGCTAATCTGGTTTGGGGAATATGTTTATATTTTGTAGAGACAGGGTTTCATTATATTGCCCAGGCTGGTCTGGAACTCCTGGAATCAAGTGATCCTCATGCCTCAACCTCCCAAAGTGCTGGGATTACAGACATGAGCCAACACACCTAGCAAAGTTGCTTTCATTTCCATCAACGATTACTTTAGCCCCATTCAGAGATAACTCAGTCACATTCATCTATGTTCCAGAAAAAAATGCACGGTGGCTCACGCCTGTAATCCCAGCACTTTGGGAGGCCGAGGCGGGTGGATCACAAGGTCAAGAGATCCACCTCCCTAGGCCTCCCAGAGTGCTGGAATTACAGGTGTGAGCTACCTACCGGCCTGGCCTCCAGAAAAATATTGAAACAACCTTATGCCAGTGAGACAGCACAACCTCAGGGCAAAGTATGGACAACCTCACTGGACAAGAGTCTGCACAGATACAGGCAAAAGAAGCCAACAGGGACGAGTGACGTCACCCTCGATCTAAGGACACCCTCTCCATGGCAGTCACTTGCCCACCTGTGAAGCCAGGCTGGCAGACACAGTCGTAGCGGTTGATACCATCACGGCAGACTCCAAAGGTGCAGGGGTTACTGGCACAGTCGTCAATGTTCACTTCACAGTTCACACCTGGAGGCCAGGAACATGGCTGGAGTGGCCACCACTATGCCCCACTAGATGTACCCTTCCCAAACCCCTGTGCCCCTCCAGGTGTGCTGTTTCTGCCCCAGACCCATTCCCACCTGTGGTCCCAGAAGGGCAGCGGCAGAGATACTTGTCCACCAGGTCTAGGCATTTGCCCCCATGGCGGCAGGGCTGGCTGCGGCACTCATCCACCTGGCTCTCGCAGCGTGTGCCCGTGTAGCCGGGGGCACAGGCACATGAGAAGCTGGCGATGCCATCCACGCAGCGACCATGGTGGCACGGATCAGGGGAGCAGTCATCCACGTTGCGTTCACACAGCGTCCCCTCAAAGCCTGCGGGGGGGCGGGGGACGGACAGGGTCAGGCTCCGCCCACTTGCCAGGGGCCTGCCCACAGGTGAGGCCTCAGACCAATCCTGGTTCGGCTCTATCTAAGGCCCTGCCCATTAAGCTGTCAGGAGTCCGGCTCAATACAGGCCCCAACCCCCACGTGCCTCCACTCCATCCCCGCTAGGAGCTCCAGAATTTGCCCCGGGCCAAGACCCTCCCACAGTTAAATCCCACCCCTAGCTGTGGCCCCACCTCCAGCCCTGTTTCTGCCCCACCCTCCACTGGAGATGGGAGCACATGGCAGGTGCCAGGGGAAGGTATTGGGCCCTCCCATTCAGTTACACGCACCCTGTGTTCCAACCCTTTGGCCCCACACCTAGGCTTTTGTCAGTCTATATATGGGCTCCACCCCCCAACTCTGTCATTGGGTCCTGCCTTGCTACAATCCTGCCCCCAAGCTCTCCCCAAGTCTGTTATTGGCCCTGTCCCCCACAAGTGCCGCCTCCCGATTCTTGTCGGTCTGTCGTCAGCCAGCCTCACCCTCGGCACAGCGACACTCGTAGCCATCAGGCTGGTCCACGCACTTGGCGCCATTCCTGCAGGGCGTGCTTGCGCATTCGTCCACGTCCAGCTGACACGTGGAGCCGCTGAAGCCTGGGGTGGGGAGTGGGATGAGCAGAGGCCCAGAAAGGGTGAGGGCAATACACCCCTCACCAGCCCCACCTTGTTTGGGTGGAAAAATCCATTTACTTGGATTTGCATTAACTTCCATGTGCTTCATAACACATGGTTTCTATTACAAGTTACCCGCTAACGTGGTTTTATAGGTTCCCACCTGGAGTTTTCACCCCTTCCCAAACATGTTTTTCAGGTTCCCTCTCCCGAGGTCCTCACCCGATGGGCAGGTGCAGGTGAAGCCGTTGACTCGGTCCTTGCAGACCCCACCATTGACACAGGGGCTACTCTGACACTCGTCGATGTCCACCTCGCAATAGGTTCCTGTGAAGCCTGGGGGCAGGGAACCGGGCTTAGGAAAGTGGGGACTACCCTATGGTGTAAATGGAGTGCAAGGAAGGAGGTACTTCCCTTCCTACTCCTAGACAAATCCCCCAACCCTTAGTCCCCACCCCCACGCACCCAGCCCAACCTTAATTTTCAGCCACAGGCTGGACTGTTACCCAGCTGTGGTCCCAACTGGCCCAAGGCTCATGGGAATCCGTCGAGACCTTGCCTTCAAACCCCTCCTTCTCTTCCCAGTCCTCAGACTAAGCGCTTTCCATAGTACCCTGCCCCCAGCCCCGTGCCCCCATAGCCTTGTGCCCAGGTTTACTGCAAGACTGTCCGCAGGTTTCACCTTGACCACACAGCAGCCCCGACCCTGCTTCTCTATCCCCAGCCCCTTCCTGAGTGGGTCCTCAGGCCCAGAATACTACTCAGGTGGTAGGCAGCCCACCTGAGGTTCTGCTGACTCCACTTGACTATGCCCCCAGCCTCATACAGGATTCCGTTCTGGCCCTGAGCCCGCCATCTTCCCGGCTTCAGTCTCTAAGGGTCGCACTCCAAACCCAGTTCCACCCCATTCCTCTCCTTTCCCCATCCGCGGGCTTCTCTGGCCCCGCCCCCTGCCTCAGGACCCGCCCAGGCCACGCCCACCACCCACCTGCCATACAGATACAGGTGAACTGGCCGATGCGGTCGAGGCACGTGGCCTGGTTGCGGCAGGGCCCCGACAGACACTCGTTGACATCGGTCTCACAGCGAGGTCCGGTGTAGCCACGGCCACACTGGCACAGGAAGGAGCCCTGCGTGTTCACGCACCTGCCCAAGTGCTCACAGGGGTTGGCGCCTGCGCGATGGAGCACGTTCGGTGTGGGCGTGGCTGGCCGGGACCTCCTCCTCTCCCCTCTTTCCCAGCCCATTCCCAGATGATGGAGCTCCTCTCACCAATAGAGCACTCGTCCACATCCTGGTCACATGCCCCGCCCGTGAAGCCGGGCGGACAGGTGCAAATCGCCCGCCCGTTCACCGGATTCGTGTCACAGATAGCATCCTCATGACAGGGGTTGCTGACACAGGCGTCATCCAGGTGACACAGGAGGCCTGGGAAGTGGTAGACAGACATCACAGGCAGACTTTCCCGCTCTGCCCAAAAGGCCCACACCCCTTGTGGATTGTTTTGTGGTTTTTTGGTTTTCTATGTGGATTATTATTATTATTATTATTATTATTTTGAGACGGAGTTTTCGCTCTTGTTGCCCAAGCTGGAGTGCAATGGCTCGATCTTGGCTCACTGCAACCACCACCTTCATGCGATTCTCCTGTCTCAGACTCCCAAGTACCTGGGATTACAGATGAGCGCCACCACACCCGGCTAATTTTTTGTGTTTTTAGTGAAACGGCGTTTCACCATGTTAGCAAGGCTGGTCTCGAACTCCTGACCTAAGGTGATCCGCCCTCCTTGGCCTCCCAAAGTGCTAGGATTAGAGGTATGAACCACAATCAGCCTGCTGTTGTTTTTATTAAACCTAAAGAGTATTTAGTAGCTGCCTTTTTTATCCATTTATTATGAGAACTATCAAACACACAGAAAAGTTGACCATTCATATACTCACCACCTAGATTCAACTATTGTTAGCTTAATCCACCAATCTTTTTTTCTAAACCATTTAAAAATGAATTGCAGACTGGGCACAGTGGCTCATGCCTATAATCCCAGCACTCTGGAAGGCCAAGGTGGGTGGATCACTTGAGATCAGGAATTCAAGACCAGCCTGGGGCAACATAGCAAGACCCCCATCTCTACAAAAAATACAAAACGTAGCCAGGCATTGTGGCACACGCCTATAATCCCAGCTACTTTGGGGACTGAGATGGGAAGATCACGAGCCCAGGAGGTCGAGGCTGCAGTCAGCTGAGATCGTGCCACTGCACTGCAGCCTGAGTGACAAAGTGAGACTCCACCTCAAAAAATAATAATAATATAAAATAAATTGCAAACATCCACACATTGTTTTTTTGTTTTGTTTTGTTTTTGTTTTTTGGGGTTTTTTTTGAGATAGAGTCTCACTCTATAGCCAGGCTGGAGTACAGTGGCTCAATCTCGGTTCACTGCAATCTATACTTCCCAGGTTCAAATGACTCCCCTGCCTTAGCCTCTCAAGTAGCTAACACTACAGGCACGTATCACCATGCCCGGCTAATTTTTTGCATTTTAGTAGAGACAGGGTTTCACTATGTTGGCCAGGCTGGTCTTGAACTCCTGACCTCTGGTGATCTGCCCACCTTGGCCTCACAAAGTGCTGGGATTACAGGCGTGAGCCACCGTGCCCAGCCTACATCCATATATTGTTTTAAAACCTATTGGCTCTCTTTCTGATTACAAAAGGGTCCTACCCTCCAGCCTTTGCTTCTGTAATACCCTCTTCCAGGTATGCCCTCTTTATATTTCCATGTTCCTCTCCTAAACATGTTCTCTGATCTTTGTCACTTCCAAAGGGAATGCCCAGGAGTTCCCCATTCCAATGGCTTCTGTCCTGAGCCACGTATCAGTGCAATGTCAACCTCCTCCCAGTCTCTCCCCGGCTTACACTTCACCTCTAAACCCGCCTCTGGCATAATCTTGTTTTTTTATTTCTTTTTTTTAGACAGGGTCTTACACTGTCTTCCAGGCTGGAGTGCAATGGCTCAATCTCAGCTCACTGCAACCTCCACCTTTTGGATTCAAGCCATCCTCCCACCTCAGCATCCAGAGTAGCTGGGACTACAGGCATGCGCTACCATCCACAGCTAATTTTTTCTATTTTGGGTAGAGACAGGGTTTTGCCATGTTGGCCAGGCTTGTCTCAAACTGCTGAGCTCAAGCAATCCACCCACCTGGAAATCCCAAAGTGTTGGGGTTATATGTGTGAGCCACCACACCCAGCCTGCCAAGTTTTTATAAAGAAGAGGTCTCACTATGTTGCCCAGGCTTGTCTCAAAGTCCTGGGCCCAAGCAATCCTCACATTTTGGCCTCCCAAAATGCTGGGATCGCAGGCATGAGCTACTGTGCCCAGCCTAGCGGACGGAATGTTGGAAATAGATGCTCGGTGCCGCAAAGAAAAATCAGCACTGAGGCAAAGGATCTTTCAGCAACGCAATTTTTACTTCCTGGACTCCAGGAAGGGTACCCTTGTGAGCCGTCGTGCCACTAGAGTACCTGCAGCCCAGGAAGTAAAAATTGCATTGCTGAAAGATCCTTTGCCTCAGTGCTGATTTTTCTTTGCGGCACCGAGCATCTACTTCCAACACACAGTCTCTCTCTATCGCCTGTCTAATTTTTATATTTTTAGGAGAGATGGGGTTTCACCACATTGGTCTGGCTGCTCTCAAACTCCTGACCTTGTGATCCACAAAGTGCTGGGATTGCAAGCATGAGCCACCTTGCCTGGCCACATAATCTTTTTTTTTTTTTTTTGAAACAGTCTCACTCTGTCACCCAGGCTGGAGTGTAGTGGCGCTGTTTCAGCTCACTGCAACTTCTAACTCCTGAGGCCCAGTGATTCTCCTGCCTCAGCCTCCCAAGAAACTGAGATTACAGGTGTGCCCCACCACACCCAGCTAATTTTTGTGTTTTCAGTAGAGATGGAGTTTCAGCATGTTGACCAGGCTGGTCTCCAACTCCTGACCTCAATGATCCACCCACCTCAGCCTCCCAAAATGCTGTGATAACAGGCATGAGCCACAGTACCAGCCTACCATAATCTTTCTAACCCTCAAGTCAGCCCTCTTATTTGCCCCCATTAAAAACCATCCATGGCTCCCTGCTCCCTGCAGGGTAAATGGCCACTCACCAGTCTTGCCCATGGGGCAGGCACAGTAGAAAGAAGCCACGCGGTCATGGCAGGTGGCCCCGTGGAAGCACACAGCTGTGGCACAGTCATCGATATTCTGACTGCAGCTCTCGCCTGTCCAGCCATTGACACACACGCAGCTGTGGCCACCCAGTGTATTGAAGCAGGTGCCCCCATTGTGGCAGGCGTTGGGCTGCAGCTGACATTCGTCCACGTCCTCCGTGCAGAACTGGCCTGTGGCACACAGATGCAGCAGTCCAGCCACCCAGCGGATGCCCACCCAAGGCCTGCCTCTCCGCCCCCTATGGCACCAGTCCCCACCTGTCCACTCAGGAGGGCACTGGCAGTTGTAGGTGTTGACGCCATCCACACATGTCCCCCCGTTGAGACATTGGTGCCCTGGACAGTCGTCCACGTTCACTTCACAATTCTGACCCTCAAACCCTAGCAGGGAAGGGGGCAAGGACGGTCACCACCAGGCTGCCTGCTGTCCCCACACCCACCCCTCTGCCTCCCCTGAGTAGGGCTCACTCACCAGGAAGACAGGCACAGTCATAAGTGAAGTCACCACTCTGCCTGCAGGTGCCCCCGTTACGGCATAGCGAGGGCGCACAGGGCACTATAGTGTTCTCACATAGTGACCCGGTGTAGCCAGCTGGACACTGGCAGCGGAAGGAGCCAGGTGTGTTGAGGCAGGTGCCACCATGGCGGCAGGGCCCACCCACCCGGCACTCATCCACATCGCTTCGGCAGCTGCGGCCCTGGTACCCAGGTGGGCAGGAGCAGAGGAAGCGTCCATCGGGCCCCACTGAACAGCGGGCACCATGTGCACAAGGGCTGCTGAGGCAGGGATCTGGCAGGGAGCAGTCGGGGCCTGGAGGGACCGGGACAGGGTGAGCTTGGGACTGACCACACCCCCGCCTGCCTCTTGCTCCCCTCCAGACTCTTCCCCTCTCACCTCGGAAGCCACGGGGGCACCGGCATGAGAATCGGGCAGTGCCAGCCACCACTGAACTCTGGCAGACACCACGACCAGCACAGGGGCCTGAGTGACAGGGGTCCTCCAGCTGACACCGCTCGCCCACCCAGCCGGGCGGGCACCTGTGGGCAGAGATGGCTTGGTCAGGGCAACACAGGGCAGTACAGCCCCAGACACAAAGATACACACAAGACAGGCAAGAAACATACAGGGAAATGGAACATCAAACACACATTTGCTGGGTGAGGTGGCTCAGACCTGTAACGCCAGAACTTTGGGAGGCTGAGACAGGGAGATCACTTGGGATCAGGAGTTCAAGACCAGCCTGGCCAACACGGTATAACACTGTCTCCAGTAAAAGCACAAAAATAGGCCAGGTGCAAAAGCTCACACCTGTAATCCCAGTACTCTGGGAGGCCGAAGTGGGCAGATCACCTGAGATCAGGAGTTCAAGACCAGCCTGATCAACATGGAAAAACCCCATCTCTACCAAAAAATACAAAAATTAGCCGGGCATAGTGGCACATGCCTGTAATTCCAGCTACTCAGGAGGCTGAAGCAAGAGAATCGCTTGAACCCGGGAGGCAGAGGTCGTGGTGAGCAGAGGTTCCGCCATTGCACTCCAGCCTGGGCAACAAGAGGGAAACTCTGTCTCAAAAAGAAAAAAGTACCCAAAAATTTGCTGGGCATAGTGATGTATGCCTGTAGTCCCAGCTACTTGAGAGGCTGAGACAGGAGAATAGCTTGAACCCAGGAGGTGGAGGTTGAAGTGTGCCATGATCATGCTGCTGCACTCCAGCCTGGGCAACGGAGTGAGGCTCCATCTCAAAAACAAAAACAGGCCAGGTGCGATGGTTCAAGGCTGTAATTCCAGCACTTTGGGAGGCCGAGGCGGGTGGATCAGGAGGTCAAGAGATTGAGACCATCCTGGCCAACATGGCAAAACCCTGTCTCTACTAAAAATACAAAAAAATTAGCTGGGCATGGTGGTGTGCGCCTGAAGTCCCAGCTACCCGAGAGGCTGAGGCAGGAGTGTTGCTTGAATCCAGGAGGCAGAAGTTGCAGTGAGCCGAGATCGTGCCACTGCACTCTAGCCTGGCGCCTGGCGACAAAACGAGACTCTGTCTCAAACAAAACAAAACACACACACATTCATTCATGTAACGAATATCTACTGAGTACCTACGATGTCCTGAGCAATACAAATATACCAACAAATGCAATGAAAGTGATCCCTACCCCTCTGGATCCTTGCAGCCCAGGTCCAGGCAAGGAGAACAAATACAAATAAGAAATTAATATACTACATGCCAGCAAGGAGTGGTGAAAGCCATCAGAACCACGAAGGATGTAGTCAGTTGGGTGGCGGCCCCTGAAAAGATGACATCCATGTCCCAGAACCTGTGACTAGGACCTTATTAGGAAAGAAGGGGTCTTTGCAGATGTTATTATTTTTTTAAACGGAGTCCTGCTCTGTCACCCAGGCCAGAGTGTAGTGGTTCGATCTCAGCTCACTGCAACCTCCACCTCCCAGATTCGAGCAATTCTTCTGTCTCAGCCTCTCGAGTAGCTGGGACTACAGGTGCCCGCCGCCACGCCTGGGTAGGTAGATGTAATTAAATGACAGATGTCAAGATGAGACCATTCTGAATTATACACTTGGGCCCTAAATTCAGTAACAAGGGATCATGCAAGAGAAATGGTCACTACTGTAATCCCAACACTCTGGGAGGTCAAGACAGGACAATCACTTCCAGCCAGAAGTTCAAGACCAGCCTGAGCAACATAGGGAAACCTTTTTTCCACACCCACAAAAAAAAATTAAAAAATTATAGCCGGCTGTGGTGGCGGGAGCCTGTAATCCAAGCTACTCAGGAGGCTGAGGCAGGAGAAACACTTAAACCTGGGAGGTGGAGGTTGCAGTCAGCTGAAAATGCATCACTGCACTCCAGCCTGAGTGACAGAGGGAGACTCCATCTCAAAAAAAAAGGAGAAGAAGAAAGAAAGAAAGACAAACCAATTAACTGGCCATGGTGGCTCATGCCTGTAGCCCCAGCTTCTTGGGAGGCTGAGGCAGGAGGATCGATTTAGCCTGTCACCCAGGCTGGAGTGCAGTGAAGAGAGATCGCTCTACTGCACTCCAGCCTGTGTGACAGAGCAAGACTCTGTCTCAAAAAGAGAGACAGAGAGAGAGAGAGACAGGCAGAAGGAGATGTGAGTGGGAGAAGGAAGAGAAGGAGACAAAGACAAGGGCTGGAGTGAGACAGCCACAAGCTGAGAAACATCTGCAGCCACCGGAAGCTGTCAGCCAGTTCTCCCCTGGGTCCTGGTGGAGAGGCTCAGCCCTGCCCATACCTTGATTTCACACTTTCAGCCTCCAGAACTTCAGGAGAATAAATGACTACTAGTTAAGCTACTTGGTTTGTGGTAATTTGTTAGAGCAGCCATAGGAAGCTAAACCACAGGGCTAAGGGGGATAGAAGGATGGGGTCGAGGAGGTGGAATTCTATTTTCACAGACCTATGAAGTAAGGCTTTAGGGGGAACAGCATTCCAAGCAGAGGGAACAGCAAATGAAAGGTCTCAGACCCCAAGACACAACCACCCAGGCACACACGGGCCCAGAAACCACAGCTACATACCCAGAGGGACACACCAATTGGACGCCATGGCCTGGCAGACACTCAAGATACCAACCCACAGCATCCCACACGGAAATGAGCAACTCTCACTCACAGGGGCGGAAGCAGGTCTCCCACAAACCCTCCACTCCCTTCCCTGGGACATATACAGCCTCCTACGAAAGGATGGGTAGGTGGAGGGTTGGGGTGGAGACACCGCTGTCCGTACCCTCATCTTGGGGAGGGCACTCCTTCAACCTGCAGCCCCTCCCCAAGCCCACCGAGGAGTGTGAGAATTCGGAACTGGGAGGGGTTGGTCTTAAATCTGGAAATCTCCAAGGGGCACCAGCGAGGTCAGAGGGAGGGGCTTGGAGAAGCCACAGGGTCCAAGCTCCGCCCCGACGCGTCCAACCCTCACCCCCCTCTACCTCCCCCTCCCCTGGGGCTGTTGTCCTGCCTCCGGCTCGTCCCAGGCGCCAGCGACTGAACTCAGCGAGCGGCTGACTCAGTCCTTAGCGTCACCCACAAGATCCCCCCCACCCCGGCCCCCAGAGAAACAGGTCGAGGCACGGCCGAGCAAGCGGGGGAGCGGGTGGCGTTGGGAGGGAAGGACGCAGCTACCGCCCCCTCCACCAAGACCCGCAGGGCGACCACTGCGGCCGCGACCGCGCATCGGGAGGGGGCGCGCTGCGCCGGGTGCGGAGGAGAGCCGGTCCCACCGCCAGGCAGGGCGCGACCCGCGCGGGCCCCCTCCCTACGCCCCAGGCAGGTTCCCACGCTCGGCGTCCCGCGCCCCCGCCGACCGGTCGGGCCGGTTCCAGCCCCAGCCCGCGCCCCGCCCCACAGCCTGAGCTTTGGGGGAGACGAAGGGGGGAGCGCAGACTTAGTGGGGGGGGGCACGGCGGGTGAGGCGAGGACTAGAAGAGATAGGGACGAGGTCTATGGAACCTACTGCGGCTGGCGGGGGGGAGTCTTGGGGGATCCATGGGTGGGGTGACAGCTTGGGGCATCCTTGAAAGGACTTGAGGATTTGAGACCAAGAAAGAGACTTGAGGGGGGCGCAAGAAGTGGTTCCCACAGCCCAGCTCGGGGGACCGAACCCGCTCCACTCCGGGAGATCCAGGCTCCGGGCGCCGCGCGCGCCAGTGATTCACCTGTCGAAGGGCGGGGCAGCCGCGGGCGCATTCACCTGTCGGCAGTATTCCAGATGCGGAGCTCCACTGCGCAGGCGCCCGGCTCCTTCGCTCGCCCTCCCAGGTGTGTGACTCTAGGTAAGGTCACACTTATCCCCATCCCGCACCACCATCGCAGACCCCCTCAGCCCCAGGAAACCCCCTCAGTCAGGCTCAGCCGTCCACACAGGTGAGCCGGCGTGGACGCTCCAGTCAAAATAAATGTAGGTGTAATTTCAAAGCGGCTCCTCTGGGTCTAAAATCACCCCAGACCCACCCAGGTTGGGCCTGACCCAGTACTTGGCACACACGATGTTGAATAAATGAATACATTAATGAGTCAGTTAATGGCTACTGCGTGAACTGCTGTTATTAATGATAGCGTGAAAGGAACCATGCATTGCCTCATAACCTTGAGAGACTTCTCCTTATGGCACCTGTTTCCTGTCTCTACCATTATTATTTCTAATAACGCCTACGTGTTGAGCACCTACTGTATTCTGAGCACTTAATGTATGCTGAGTGCATACAGGAAGTTATTGCCCCATTTTCTGGATGCAAACACTGAGGCTCAGAAAGCTTGAATGTTCAAGGTGTCCCAGAGCCCAGAATTCAAACTGAGCTCTGTCTCTGCCCAGCTCTTTCCCAGCCTCTGCTCTGCTCCCTGAAGCCCTCTGCCTTTCCTTGGGATATCTAACAACTAAATGGTTAAGCCCCTTCATAGTCGCCAGGGTGAAGCATTCCCTATCTATTTCACAGGTGATGATCAGAAAGGGAAAGTGACCAACCCAAGATCACACCGCGGACTCAACTAACTGTTGAGAAATGGGAGGGGTGTGGAGGGTGTGAGCCACTGCCATTGGTCCCTGATAGTTTGTTGATTGAATAATATCTGCCTCATGGGGGGGCTTTACATGTGACCCCAGGTGGCCAAAAACTGTGAAGCTGGGATTACTGGGCCCATTTTGCAGACCACGGCATTGAGACGCAAAGACTTTAATTCCTAGCCGGTCAGCAACATGATGTGGGACTTGAACACAGGCCAGGAAGACTGCAGAGCCCCTGCTCAGCTTCCAATGGGGAAAAGAGCGGTTGCCCAAGCCACACACATGTAGGAAGTGGTAGAGGCATCCATGGGGAACACAGAGGCAGAGGGAGAAGACAACCCCTCCCTGCCCCCCACAGGGCCCACTGGTGGCTCTGAGCCAGGCACTCACAGGCAGGCAGCCTCCTGGGAGGGCAGCTGGGTGCAACGACCTCCATTTGCACACGGGCTTCCGTCCAGGCAAGGGGGGCCTGTGTGGGGGGCGAAGGAAGGTTGGGGGTCAGCCAGGTGCCCAGGAACGCCAGTCCTGAGTGACAAACCCCCTCCCTTCCTCGGCCAGGCAACAGCTGCCTGGGGCTGGGGGCGTCTCTGTGGGTGCAGGGAGTCCCCCCACTCACAGTTCCCACGGCCCCCCCGCCCCAGCCCCAGCTGTTGAGGCTGCAGCTGTCCCTGCCAGCTCGAGCCCTGGGAACCACAAAGCAGGGGCGGGCAGGAGGAGGGGCTGTCTTGTGCCAGATGTGGGGGCTCGGGAAGCTGCCAGAGCTAAGATGTTCAGAAGGGGGTGTGCCAAGACAGGAAGTAAGGGTGCTGAGTGTTACAGGGAGGTCTGGGACTTCATGCCCAGTTTCAGGAGTAATAGAGGGAGAAGGGGCAGGGGGCCTAGGGCCATAGGTCTTCCTTTTTTCTGATGGGCATCTACTCCAGCTGCGCAGGCCTGTGTGGTGCTCTGGGGAGAAGGGCCAAGCATGTACCCACTAGTACATGCCTTGCATCTCCAGGGGTAGCCTGCGCTGGGTGTTGCAGGAATAGGGTGTGTGTTGGAGGGAGGGGCAACTGGCACAAGACATGTGCTGCCCTGTCCAATGTCGCCATCCCCCAGGCTGTGTCTCTCTAGGGTGTGGCACAGTCTAACTGTCCTGCCAGACGGGTCCAGGGTGTGGCTGGGTCTGAGCTAGTGGAGAATTGTGTGCAGGTGTGGGGCCATGGTGTGTGTGTCCATGTATGTGCATTCGGAGAGAGGATGATGGAGAGAGGAAGGAAGATGGAGAAAAATGGAAAGACACAAAAGAATGAACTAGAAGCAAATAGACCAGGAGAAGACAGCGAAGTACAGAAAGAAACAGAAAGCAATCTGGCACCGTGGCTCACTCCTGTAATCCCAGCACTTTGGGAGGCTGAGGCAGGCGGATCATCTGAGGTCAGGAGTTCGAGATCAGCCTAGCCAACATGGCAAAACCCACTGTCTACTAAAATACAAAAATTAGCTGTGCGTGGTGTCAGGCACCTGTAATCCCAGCTACTCGGGAGGCTGAGGCAGGAGAATCGCTTGAACCCAGGAGACAGAGGTTGCAGTGAGCCGGATGGCACCATTGCATTCCAGCCTGGGCGACAATAGGGAAACTGTTTCAAAAAAATAAAAAATAAAACAAAATACAAAAATTAGCTGGGTGTGCTGGCAGGTGCCTATAATCCCAGCTACTTGGGAGGCTGAGGCAGGAGAATCACTTGAACCCAGGAGGCAGTTTGCAGTGAGCCAAGATCACACCACTGCACACCAGCCTGGTAACAGAGTGAGACCCCCTCTCAAAAGAGAGAAATAGAAAGCAAAAGGGTGAGTGACAGAATGAGTTGAACTAAA
The DNA here is from genome assembly GCF_049354715.1 of Callithrix jacchus. Lineage (NCBI taxonomy): Eukaryota > Metazoa > Chordata > Mammalia > Primates > Cebidae > Callithrix > Callithrix jacchus. Next base: position 13,916,696 of record NC_133523.1, read on the forward strand.
CCTGAGTGTGGGTGTATATGATGTATGTCCCCTTCCTCACAGGACAAGCTGATTGGACACTTTCACCCACACCAGGACCTGTGGATTTTCGTGAACTCACACTGTGGGTCCCATAACATGGGCTATGGGCCATGCTGAGCTGTAGGCAATGTGAGGCACCTGTGTGTGAATGCATGGGCTTGTGCGTCAGTCTGCATGTGGCTATGAGCATGCATCTATTGTGTTCCTGTGTGGCTACAAGTGAGACTGTGCATGCATGTCAGCATAGGTGTACCCGTGTGTGTATGAACTGCACACCCATATGGGAGTGCACAGATGTGTGTGCCGTCTGTATGTAGACTGCTGTGCATCTGTGCATGTGAACCGTGTATCTGGGTGTACAGCTGTGTGTTGGTGTGAACGGTGTGTGCATCGGTGTCTGTGTGTGGATTGGCTGTGTCTTCCTCTGCATGTGTGAGCAGGGTCTAAGCATGTCCTTGAATCTTCATCTGTGTGTTGCCTGAGTGTGTGCAGGCAGCGTGCGTGCCACAGCTTACACTGGCGACGCGCAGTATGTGTGATCATACTTGTGTGCATGTATGTCAACGTGTGAGCTGTGTGCTTGCCGCTGGGTGTGTCTTTCCTGAGCCAGGTGTGCATGTCTGCGTGTGCTGTGTGCACGTTTGCATCTCTGTTACGTGACCTAGAGCTGTGTGTGCTAGCAAGTGTGTCACAGGCCATGTGTGTGCCGCGCTGGTCCGGCGGAGGCGGTGGCTCCTGCCCGGTCCTGCCCCGTCCGGGCCCCGGGGCTGGGCTGCCGAGGCCGTTCAATCCCGAAACCCCCACCTCGCCCAGCGCCAAGCCCTACTGGCATCTGGGACCCCTGGCTTGGGCCCTGGGCCCGCGCCCCTCTCCCGCCCACCAGGCTTCCCGTAGCGGTGAGGGGGGTGCCCTCGCAGCCCCCTCCCCGGCCCCGCCGCAGGTCCCGCTTTGTCTGGCAAAGAAAGCGCGAGGCCGGCCGGGGGGAGGGGGGTGTCTAGACGGCGCGGCCATTGTCCCGAGCGGGGGAGGGGAGGGAGAAGAGGAGGAGGGGCGGGGGGCCCCTGGCCCACTGGGGAGGGGCTCGGGCCGCGGGGAGGGGGCGCTGGAGCCGGAGGGGAGCACGTGGGCCCTCGCCCCTTCCGCTCCCCGCTCAGGGGCGGGGTCCCAGGGCCTCCGGGTCCCCGCGACCAGAGGAGGGAGAGGGGCTGCGGGTGGGGGAGGGGGCGCGCGGGCCGCCGAGGCTCCGACTCCGGCTCCGGCTCCGAATCCGGGTCTTGCTGAGCGCCGGCCTGGGAAGTTTTCTCCGAGTTCAGAGCTCCCAGAACTTCGCGCCCCCTCCCCACCCCCTGCCTGGCCCGGCCCGCCCGGGGTGTCGGGGGTTGGGGGGAGCTTTTGTGTGAGAGGTCCCCGGCCTGGGAGTACCTGGACCCCCAATCATAAACTTCCCAGGACTCCAGGCGTGAGTTGGAGGGAAACGAGTCCCCTGGACTCTGTACACCCCCCAACCTCGAGTCTCTGATCCCCGCACTTCGAGCTCACAGTCTCGGGCTCCTGAGTCACTTCATCAGCTCTGATCGCTCTAGGGTCCCTGTTCCTCGAGCCTCTGGGGTCCTTCCCATTCTGAGTCTCAGGGACCGCCAAGACTGGCACGCAGTCTCGGGCTCCTGCGCCCCTTCCCCGACCCTGGCTCCTGCCTCCCGTGAACCCCAGCCCCGGCCTTGGGGGTTCTTGCACTCCCCCTCTGCCGCCCTGGTCCCGTCCGCCAGGTCCTGGCCCCTCACCTGCAGCCCCCGGCCCCGCTAGCAGCAGCAGCAGGGGCAACGCCCGCACGGGTAGCGGTGGCAGTGGCGGCGACATCGGGCGGCGGCAGCGGCCCCGGGCCCCCGGCCCCATGGCGGCCGGCCGCGACCCTCCCCTCCTCCCTCCTTCCCTGGGCTCCGGGCGCGTCCCGGGCCAGCCTCTGCGCCGCCAACTTCGCCAAAGTGAGGCGGCCGGGCCGCCCCGCCCCCAGCCCTCGGAGGCTCGCCACGCCCCGGGGCCGGCCCTGCGCGCCCCCGCCCCCCGCCCGGCCTCCCGGGGTCCCTGCCCACCCTCCGCCAGCACTGCCCGGGACGCGAGGACCCTCGGAAACCCAGGCCGAACATGCAGTGAGACGCTGGCCGAACCCGGAGTGGCAGGCACACACCCAGCCTCTTGAAGGCCCCTGCACCCCATCCCTATCCCCCAATACACACCCAGTGAGGGACACCTCTGGAGTCGGAACAAAACACAGCCCCCTAGAAACCCTGGACACTGAGGCCAGGCACATCCTGAAAGGCCCATGGACCCACAGCCATGGACGCACACTCGAAAGCCCATGCACCAAGCTTCCCCGAGACCCTCTGATCGAAAACACTCACAAACCTAAAATTCAGACAGGACACGGTGGCTCACGCCTGTAACCTTAGCATTTTCGGAGACATAGGCGGGTAGATCACTTGAGGTCAGGAGTTTGAGACCAGCCTGGCCAACATGGCAAAAACCTCTCTACTAAAAATACAAAAATTAGGTGGGCATGGTGGTGCACACCTGTAGTCCCAACTATTTGAGAGGCTGAGGCAGGAAAATCGCTTCAGCCCAGGAGGCAGAGGTTACAGTGAGACAAAATTATGCCACTACACTCCAGCCTGGGCAACACAGCAAGACCCTGACTCAAATCAACACAAACAAACAAACAAAAAACGCTAAAACCTACTTAGCCAGGTCAGTAGCCTAGGATGACATTTGCAGCCTCAGACCTCAGATACATGCTCAGAGTCACATGCACACACACCCTTCTTACTCTCAGCCCTCCCAGAAAGCAACCCACTTCCTCCTCACTACCCAGTATGACCCTCAAAGGTTCACCCCAGCCCCCTAGTCCCTCCCCCCATTCCCCACACAGCTTTGTCCCTTAGCCCATGGGGCTCAATTTAATCAATTCTCTTTTCTTTTTTCTTTTTTCTTCCTTGAAATAGGGTCTCCTTCTGTCACCCAGGGTGGAGTGCAGTGGCCTGACATTGACCCACTGCAACCTCTACCTCCCAGGTTTAAGCGATTCTTCATGCCTATAATCCCAGCACTTTGGGAGGAGGCAGGAGGATCATCTGAGGCCAGGAGTTGAAAATCAGTCTGGGCAACATAGCAAGACCTCCACCTCTACAAAAAGTTAAAAGAAAATTACTGGGCGCGGTGGCTCAAGCCTGTAATCCCAGCACTTTGGGAGGCCGAGGCAGGTGGATCACGAGGTCAAGAGATCGAGACCATCCTGGTCAATGTGGTGAAACCCCGTCTCTACTAAAAATACAAAAAATTAGCTGGGCATGGTGGCGCGTGCCTGTAATCCCAGCTACTCAGGAGGCTGAGGCAGGAGAATTGCCTGAACCCAGGAGGCGGAGGTTGCGGTGAGCCGAGATCGCGCCATTGCACTCCAGCCTGGGTAACAAGAGCGAAACTCCGTCTGAAAGAAAGAAAGAAAGAAAGAAAGAAAGAAAGAAAGAGAGAGAGAGAGAGAGAGAGAGAGAGAGAGAGAGAGAGAGAGAGAGAGAGAAAGAAAGAAAGAAAGAAAGAAAGAAAGAAAGAAAGAAAGAAAGAAAGAAAGAAAGAAAGAAAGAAAGAAAATTAACAGGATGTAGTGGTGAGCACCTGTAGTCCCAGCTACTTGGGAGGCTGAAGTGGGAGAATCACTTGAGCCTGGGTGTCACTGCACTTCAGCCTGAGCAACAGAGCAACACCTCACCACAAAACAAAAGCAAATGAGAGTTGCAGAATAGCATGAACAACCTGTATAAACCCTTTGTCCAAGGCCAGGCGCAGTGGCTCATACCTGTAATCCCAGCACTTCAGGAGGCTGAGGCAGGCGAATCATCTGAGGTCGGGGGTTCAAGACCAGCCTGACCAACATGGAGAAACCCCATCTCTACTAAAAATGCAAAAAAATTAGGCAGGCGTGGCGGCACATGCCTGTAATCCCAGCTACTGGGGAGGCTACAAGGAGAATCACTTGAACCTGGGAGGTGGAGGTTGCAGCGACCCTAAATCATGCCATTGTACTCCAGCCTGGGCAACAAGAGCAAAATTCTGTCTCAAAAAAAAAAAAACCCTTTGTCCAGATTCACCAACCACCCACATTTTGCCACATTTGCCATATATATGTGTACATATATACACATATATATGTACATATATAATATACATATGTATATATGCATTTTTTGGCTACATGATTTGAGAGCAAATTGAAGTGGGAAGATCGCTTGAGCACAGGAGGTTGAGGTTGCAGTGAGCTGTGATCATGCCACTCCACTCCAGTCTGGATAATGGAGCAAGACCCTGTGTTACAATAAATAAATAAATAAATCTTTATTTATTTATTTATTTATTTATTTGCTGGCCCAGGATCTAATGCTGCATCATGCAGGATCTGGGTTCACTGCAACCTCCACCGCCCAGGTTCAAGTGATTCTCCTGCCTAAGCCTCCTGAGTAACTGGAACTACAGACACTCACCACCACACCCAGCTAATTTTTGTATTTCTAATAGTTGATCATTCCAGTATTTTGTAAAAATACAAAAAAAAATTTTTTTTTTTTTTGAGATGAAGTTTCGCTGTTGTTACCCAGGCTGGAGTGCAATGTCACAATCTTGGCTCACCGCAACCTCCACCTCCTGGGTTCAAGCAATTCTCGTGCCTCAGCCTCCCGCATAGCTGGGACTACAGGCACGCACCACCATGCCCAGCTAATTTTTGTATTTTTAGTAGAGACAAGGTTTCACCTTGTTAACCAGGATGGTCTTGATCTCTTGACCTCATGATCTACCCGCCTCAGCCTCCCAAAGTGCTGGGATTATAGGTGTGAGCCACTGCGCCCGGCCAAAAAAAAATTTGTATTTTTAATTGAGTCTCACCATGTTGACCAGGCCAGTCTTGAACTCCTGACAATGTGATCCACCTGCCTTGGCCTCCCAAAGTGCTGGGACTACAGGCATGAATCACCACGACCGACTGGATGGATGATTTTTAAAGGCTGAAAGAGAAGAAGGCAAAGAAGACAGAGAAGGATTGTCAAAGAGAGGAGACAGCCAGACACAGTGGCTCACGCCTGTAATCACACTCCAGGAGGCAGATGCCAGAGGATCACCTGAGCAAAGGAGCAACATAGTGAAATCCCATCTCTATAAAAAATTTTAAGGCGGGAAAAGAAAAAGAAAAGAAAAGAAAAAAAAATTTAAAATTATCTGGGTATGGGCGAATATTGGTAGTCCTAGCTCCTTAAGAGTCTGAGGTTAAGTATTGCTTGAGCCCAGGAGTTCCAGGCTGCAGTGAGCTATGATCACACCACTGCACTCCAACCTGGGCAACAGAGCTGTCTCAAAAAGAGAGAGAAAGAGCTAAGGATGAAAGCTGAATGACTGACCAGGAGCTAGGATCAGTGACAACCCCTGGTCTTGCCCTGGCTTCTAAGAGGGCAGGAGCTGAAGATGTTCTATAATTTCCATCTTACAGGTGCAGACGCATTGCTTAGAGAAGACAGGTGGGGTGAGGTGGCTCACACCTGTAATCCCAGCACTTTAGGAGGCAGAAGAGGGTGGATCGCCCGAGGTCAGGAGTTTGAGAGCAGCCTGGTAAACATGATGAAACCCCATCTCTACTAAAATAAAAATTAGCTGGGCATGGTGGCAGGTGCCTGTAATCCCAGCTACTCAGAAGGTTGAGGCAGGAGAATCACTTGAACCTGGAAGGCAGAAGTTGTAGTGAGGTGAGATCGTGCCACTGCACTCCAGCCCGGGCAATAAGGGTGAAACTCTATCTCAAAAAAAAAAAAAAAAAAAAAGTGACTCACTACAGGCTTTCCAGAAGAAAAGTCAGTTATGGCAGTGTATGCCTATAGTCCCAGCTACTCGGGAGACTGAGGCAGGAGGATAATTTGAGCCCAGTCTGCGGTGCACTATGATCATGGCACTGCACTCCAGCCTTGGAGCAAGACTGTCTCAAAAGGAAAAAAAAAATGGCCGGGCACAGTGAAGCACACCTGTAATCTCAGAATTTTGGGAGGCTGAGGTGGGAGGATCACTTGAGCTCAGTTTCAGACCAGACTGGGTGACATAGTAAGATTCTGTCTCTATAAAAAATGAAACAATTAGCTGGGTGTTGTTACCCAGGCTGGACCTGTAGTCCCAGCTACTCAGGAGGCTGAGGGAGAAGGATCATTGAGCCTAGCGTTCGAGACCAGCCTGGGCAACATAGTGAGATCCTGTATACCTGTGGTCCCAGCTACGTTGGCAGCTGAGGCGGGAGGATCACTCCAGTCCAGGAGTGCCAGCCTTCAGTGAGCCATGCTCGTACCACTACACTGCAGCCTGGGCAACATAGTGAGATCCTGTATACCTGTGGTCCCAGCTACGTTGGCAGCTGAGGCGGGAGGATCACTCCAGTCCAGGAGTGCCAGCCTTCAGTGAGTCATGCTCGTACCACTACACTACAGCCTGGGCAACAGAGTGACCCTCTGAAAACAAAAAAAGAAAGACAAAGAAAAAACATGCCAGGTGCAGTGGATCATGCCTGTAATCCCAACACTTTGGGAGGCCAAGGCGGGCGGATCACAAGGTCAGGAGTTCAAGACCAGCCTGGCCAATATGGTGAAACCCATCTCTACTAAAAATACTAAAATGAGGGCATGGTGGCACATGCCTGTAATCCCAGCTACTCAGGAGGCTGAGGCAGGAGAATCACTTGAACTCAGGAGTCGGAGGTTGCAGTGAGCCAACCTCCACCACTGTACTCCAGACTGGGCGACAGAGCGAAACTCTGTCTCAAAAAAAAGGAAGAAAAAGAAAAAAAACTGAACCTGGGTCTCTCTCAGTGACTCCAGGCCACATGGAGCACAGGGGCAGGGTAGGGGTTGGACAGAGGAAAAAACAAAACTTGCCTAAGAAGGGGCGCACACTGACTCATAGAGGCTGTGCTTCGTCAACATGCCCACGGGGCAGGCACAGATCTAGTCCTGCGTCATGCCCACCACCCGGGAAGGAAATCCAAGACCCTCAGTCCTGCTTTCAGGACCCTTGGGCCAGGACTGATCTTCTTCCTAACCCTCCCCACAATGCCCCTCCAAAAAAACATCGACACCTCATGTCAAACTCCATCTGCACCCAGCAGGCCTTGAGCTCCCACGGCCTTTGTCTGGGTGCTTCCCTCTGCCTGCGGCACCCAGCTGCACAGAAAGACCCTCCTGCTTCCTCCCCAAACAGGAACTCACAGCAAATGTGCCCTCTTCAAAATTCATATTCTTCCAGCTGGAGGGAATGCTCTGCTGTTTCTCACACAGGGCACCCTTTTCCCCATGCTGCTTTCTTTCTTTTTTTTTTTTTCTTGAGACATTTTCATTCTCTGTCACCCAGGTTGCAGTGCAGTGGCACAATCTTGGCTCACTGCAACATCTGCCTCCTGGGTTCAAGCGACGCTACAGCCTTAGCCTCCCGTGGAATTACAGGTGCCCGCCACCACACCCAGCTAATTTTTATATTTTTAGTAGAGACGAGGTTTCACCATGTTGGTCAGGCTGGTCTCAAACTCCTGACCTCAAGTGATCCACCCACCTTGGCCTCCCAAAGTGCTGGGATTACAGACATGAGCCACCATGCCTGGCCTGCTCTCTTTCTTTCTTATTTATTTATTTTAATTTTTAATTAATTAATTTTTTTGTTAGGCATTTTTTTCTTTTTCTTTTTCTCTCTTTTTTTTTGGAGACAAAGTTTTACTTTTGTTGCCCAGGCTGGAGTGTAGTGGTGCCATCTCAGCTCACTGCAACCTCCGCCTCCCGGCTTCAAGTGGTTCTCCTGCCTCAGCCTCCGGAGTATCTGGGATTTACAGGCATGTGTCACCATGACCTGATAATTTTGTATTTTTAGTAGAGACTTGTTTCTCCACGTTGGTCAGACTTCTCTCAAACCCCTGACCTCAGGTGATCTGCCCGCCTCAGCCTCCCAAAGTGCTGGGATTACAGGCATGAGTCACTGCGCCCAGCCCTGTTTATTTATCTTTTTATAGAGAGACAGGGTCTCATTCTATAGTCCAGGCTGGAGTGCAGTGGCAGGATCACGGCTCACTGCAGGCTTGACCTCCCAGGCTTCAGCCAGCCTCTCACCTCAGCCACTATGCCCTGCTAATTTTTGTGTTTTTTGTAGACATGGGAGTCTCGCTATATTGGCCAGGCTGATCTTGAACTCCTGAGCTCAAGCAATCCTCCCACTCTTGGTCTCCCACAGTACTGGGATTATAGGCCTGAGCCACTGTGCCCAGCCCCCTATTTCTGTTTCTGGTTTCCTCCCATCCATTCTTCAGGGATCCCACTCCAGAAAGTCCTCCCTGCCCCTCAGTCTTCACCCCTCTGTCCCTGACACTCCAGCTCTCCCAGTGCCCTTTTTGCCCATGGCTCAACCTTATTCACAAGGGGTTGGGGGTGCCTGTATCTTGGTGTGTTCCCTATTTAAAGACTGAGGGCTGGATGGGTACAGTGACTCACGCCTGTCATCCCAGCACTTTGGGAGGCCGAGGCAGGTGGATCACCTGAGGTCACGAGTTCAAGACTAGCCTGAGCAACATGGTAAAACCCTGTGTCTACAAAAAATAAAGAAATTAGCTGGGTGTGCTGGTGTACCTGCAGTCCCAGCAAATTGGGAGGCTGAGGTGGGAGGATCTATTTGAGCCTGGGGGGTGGTGGAGGGTACAGTGAGCTGAGATTGTGCCCCTGCACTCCAGCCTGGGTGACAGACTGAGACCCTGTCTCAAAACAAAAACAAAAAACAAAAAAAGACTGAGAGCTCCTTGGGGGTTAGGCAGAGGATGAGGCTTCTCAAGGGTCCTAGCACCTCCCAGCATGGGGTAAGCACAAAGCACTGACATGGGACAGTTTTGTGACTTAGGAAGGCACTGAAGGATCTGGGAGGCCCAGCCCAGAAGAGCCACTTCAGGGGGCTCAAATCACTCTCTTCAGTATAATTTTGCAGACGGGGGTGGTCTATGGTTCCACAGAAGGGTCTAGGGATTGAGGAGCAAAGCTAGGGCCCACAAGGAAGACCAGCTCCTCCTCTCACCCATCTGAGAAAGGGCTTCTTTTTTTGAGATAGAGTCTTGATCTATCGCCCAGGTTGGAATGCAATGGCTCACTCCAGCCTACGCCTCCTGGGTTTAGGCGATTCTCCTGCCTCAGCCTCCTGAGTAGCTGGGACTACAGGCACGTGCCACCACGCCCAGCTAATTTTTGTATTTTTCATAGAGATGAGGTTTCACTATGTTGGCCAGGCTGGTCTCAAACTCCTGCCCTCATGATCTGCCTGCCTCAGCCTCCCAAAGTGTTGGGATTACAGGCATGAGCCACAACACCTAGTATTTTTTTTTTTTTTTTGAGACGGAGTGTCATTCTGTCACCTAGGCTGGTGTGCAAGTGACTCGATCTCAGCTCACTGCAACCTCCACATCCCAGGTTCAAGCAATTGAGAAAAAGCTTTCTGCTGGAATGGATGCTGTAGGAGGTGCTGAGCTCCTCATCACTAGGAGCAACCAAGGACTCTGGACACACATTTCACTAGGCAGGAAGTTCCGAGTCTGTGACTTGCTGGTACAACTCACCCTGGATTGTGGGAGATGGGGCATTAACAGTGAAAACACAGGCAGATGATGACACAGGGGAATGTAGACTAAAAGAAGAGAGACCTGGCCGGGGACGGTAGCTCGTGCCTGTAATTCCAGCACTTTGGGATGCCGAGACAGACTGATCGTTTGAGATCAGAAGTTCGAGCCCAGCCTGGCCAACATGGCAAAGCCCCATCTCTACTAAAAATACCAAAGTTAGTCATGCCTGGTGGCAGGTGCTACTCGGGAGGCTGAGGCAAAAGAATCACTTGGACCTGGGAGGTGAAGGTTTCAGGGAGCAGAGATAGAGCCGCTGCATTCCAGCCTGGGCAACAGAGCAAGATTCTGTCCCAAGAAGAAAAGAAAAAAGACCCAGGTTGGGCACGGTGGCTCATGCCTGTAATCCTAGCGCTTTGGGAGGCTGAGGCGGGTATCATGAGGTCAGAAGATCGAGACCATCTTGGCTAACATGGTGATATGCCGTCTCTACTAAAAATACAAAAAATTAGCCAGGTGTGGTGGCACACACCTGTAGTCCCAGCTACTTGGGAGGCTGAGGCAGGAGAATCGCTTAAACCCAGGAGGTGGAGATTGTAGTGAGCCAAGATTGTGCCACTACACTCCAGCCTGGGCAACAAGAGCAAAACCCCATCTCAAAAAGAAGAAGGAGAAGAAGAAGAACTACAAAGTACCCGCTCCCCAGATGGGGTCTCAGCTGTGGGTTTCTGCCACTGCCCTCCAGCCACGGTGGTGGGACCCACCCAAGGTGTCCAGATCCCTAGGAGACAGGGCAGTCGGGGCAACCCTTCCCATGGCCTCGCAGCCCGTGGCGGAACAGTTCCCAACGTGGTGGGGGTAGGCTAGATCCCCCTCCCTGGCCCCTGCTGGCTGCCTTGGCTGAGGACTGCATTTCTCCTTCATGAGCTCAGTCCCTGGGGACGTGGGACCTGGGGCCAGGCCAAGACACAGCTGCCGGCCCCACTGACCAGGAACCTGAGAATGTGCCCTTGGCTTCTTCTCTTGGGATTGCAGTCCCGCCCTCTGTGCGGAAGCTGAGGCCAGGTCCTCGAGTCAGGCAGTGGGCTGTGGGAGCCCAGTGAGAACCAGCAGGGGTGAGGGCAGTTGGGTGTGGGCCTTGGGCAAGTGTGGGGAGGCTGGACCCAGCCATATCACCTGGACACTGCTTCCCTGGGACACTCAGATGCTTGAACCTTCCATGGCTCCCCGTTGCCTGGAGCGACACAATTCCTCTTCACCTCATCAGCTTTATTTGCCTGCTGCTCAGACTTGCCAGGCTTTGCATGCAAGTTCCCACTGGTAGGAACATGCTTCACACTTGTAATCCCAGCACTTTGGGAGGCTGAGGCAGATAGATCACCTGAGATTGGGAGTTCAAGATCAGCCTGACCAACATGGAGAAACCCTGTCTCTACTAAAAATACAAAATTAGCCAGGTGTTGGTAGTGCATGCCATGTAGTCCCATCTACTCCCAAGGCTGAGGCAGGGGGATCACTTGAGCCTGGAGTTTGAGGCTGCAGAGAGCTATGATTGTGCCACTGCACTCCCACCTGGGCAACAGAGCAAGACTCTGTCTCAAAAAAATAAAAATAATAATATACCGGGCATGGTGGCGCATGCCTGTAATCCCAGCACTATGGAAGGCCAAGGCGGGCAGATCACAAGGTCAAGAGATCGCCATCCTGGCCAACATGGGGAAAACCCGTCTCTACTAAAAATACAGAAATTAGCTGGGTGTGGTAGAATGCACCTGTAATCCCAGCTACTCAGGAGGCTGAGCTGAGAGAATCACTTGAACTTGGGACGTGGAGGTTGCAGTGAGCCGAGATCATGCCACTGCACTCCAGCCTGGTGACAGAGCAAGACTCCATCTCAAAAATAATAATAATACTAAAGAGGCCAGGTGTGGTGGCTCATGCCTGTAGTCCCAGCATTTTGGGAGGCTGAGGCGGGCGGACTGCCTAAGGTCAGGAGTTCAAGACCAGCCTGGTCAACATGGTGAAACCCTGTCTCTACTAAAAATGCAAAAATTAGCTGGGCATGGCGGTGGACACCTGTAATCCCAGCTATTCGGGAGGCTGAGGCAGGAGAATCGCTTGAACCTGGGAGGTGAAGATTGCCGTGAGACGAGATCGTGCCACCACACTCCAGCCTGATGACAGAGGGAGACTCCATATCAAAAGAAAAGAAAAGGAAAGGAAAAAACCAAAACCCAAACAGAACCATTGAAACAAGATAGTTAAATGGGAAGGAGAGAGGGGGAGGTCACCTAAAGGAGGAGAGGAGCCTGCAAGGCAAACAGCGGGGCAGGGGGTTAAGGGGTGGGTGTTCTAGGCAGAGGGAACAGCAAGTGCAAAGGCCCAGAGGAGGAAGGACGCATAGGTGAGAGGAACATCGAGGAAGCCTGGGTGCTGGGTGCAGAATGAGCATAGGTGGGGAGATCAGGGAAGAGGGTGGGGCTCACTCCCAAGGGGCCAGCGGGTCTGGGATTCTAGCCTAAGCACAGTGAAGCCACTGGAGGGCTTTAGCACAAGAAGCTGATCTGACTTAGTTTAGAAAATTTAGAACAATCACTTTGTGTTTTTTTGGTTTTGTGGAGGCAGAGTCTAGCTCTGTCGCCCAGGCTGGAGTGCAATGGTACAATCTCAGCTCACTGCAACCTCCACCTCCTAGATTTCCAGTGACTCTCATGCCTCAGCCTCCCAAGTAGCTGGGACTACAGATGCACACCACCATATCCAGATAATATTTTTGAAACAGAGTTTCACTCTTGTCACCCAGGCTGGAGTGCAACAGTGTGATCTCGACTCACTTTAGCCTCCGCCTCCTGGGTTCAAGCGATTCTCCTGCCTCAGCCTCCCAAGTAGCTGGGATTGCAGGCACCCGTCACCATGCCTGGCTAGCTTTTGTATTTTTAGTAGAGATAAGGTTTCCCCATGTTGGCCAGGCTGGTCTTGAACTCCTAACCTCAAATGATTCATCTGCCTTGGCCTCCCAGAGTTCTGAGATTACACACATGAGCCACCACGCCTGGTCGAAAAGAATCACTTTGCAAAGTCTAACATTCTTTTCTCCCAGGGAGCCTTTCCTGGGGCTTCACACAGCGTCCATCAGGGCTCTGATGACTCCCCGTAATCCTGCCCGGCTCGCCCATCAGATTCCAAGATAGGTGGGCAACTGTCTTGCTTAGTGCGGAGTCCCCAACATCCAGCACAGAGCTTGATGCACAGTAACTGAAAGCATTGTCAACTGAATGAATGAATAAATTGAGACCTAATCGTGTCTAGGGCCAGCCCTCGAGATCTCCTGAGCCCCCCTGTACGGACACAGACAGAGTCAGCCTCTACAGAATCAGGGGCTAGGTCAGAGGAAAAGACTGGGGGTGTTAGGGCTTCCCAAGGGAGGTGTGTGAGAACTGATGGAGAAGAAAAGGAAGTGGAGGGAAGAGAACTCACTCATTTATTTTATTTATTTATTTTAGAGATGGAGTCTTGCTCTGTATCCCAGGCTGGAGTGCAGTGGCGTGATCTCGGTTCACTGCGTGATCTTGGTTCACTGCAACCTCCATTTCCCTGGTCCTGGTTCAAGCAATTCTGCCTTAGCCTCCCGAGTAGCTGCCATTACAGGCATGCACCACCATGCTCAGCTGTATTTTTAGTAGAGACAGGGTTTCATTTGGCCAGGCTGGTCTTGAACTCCTGATCTGCCTGCCTTGGCCTCCCAAAGTGCTATGATTACAGCTGTGAGCCACCGTGCCTGGCATTTTTTTTTTCTTTTTTTCTTTTTTTGAGACAGAGTCTCACGTTCCATCGCCAGGTGCCAGGTTGGAGTGCAGTGGCACGATCTCTGCTCACTGCAACCTCCGCCTCCCAGGTTTAAGCAATTCTCCTTCCTCAGCCTCCCGAGTAGCTGGGACTACAGGCATGTGTCACCCTGCCCAGCTAACTTTTGTATTTTTAGTAGAGACGGGGTTTCACCATGTTGGCCAGGATGGTCTCGATCTGTTGACTTCATGACCTACCCACCTCGGCCTCCCAAAATGCTGGGATTCCAGGTGTGAGCCACCACACCCGGCCTTTTTTTTTTTTTCTTTTAGATGGAGTCTCCCTGTGTCGCCCAGGCTGGAGTGCAATGGTGAGATCTCAGCTTACTGCAACCTCCAACTCCTTGGTTCAAGCAATTCTCCTGCCTCAGCCTCCCGAGTAGCTGGGATTACAGGCACAGGCCACCATGCCCAGCTAATTTTTGTATTTTTAGTAGAGACAGGGTTTCACCATGTTGGCCAGGATGGTCTCGATCTCCTGACCTCAGGTGATCCACTTGCCTTGGCCTCCCAAAGTGCCGGGATTACGGGCGTGAGCCACCGCGCCCGGCCTTCTCAGGGGCTTTTGACTCCAGGAACTACATCCCTATTCCCTAACACTCCTCCCTCCTCCATTCCTGGGGCATCACATTTGCCTGGTTCACCTCCTATCTTTGTGGCCTCACTCCTGTGCCTGTCTCTGAGGTGTTGGGGGCCCTCAGGAGTCAGTCTCGAGTCTTGTTCTCCACTTTGCTCTAGGGAGACTTCACCCTGGCTCCCAGCTTCAGAGCCTCTCTGCTCCACAATACATCGATTCTTGCTGGGCTTTTTTTTTTTTTGAGATGGAGTTTCGCTCTTGTTACCCAGGCTGGAGTGCAATGGTGTGGCGGCTCACCCCAACCTCCACCTCCTGGGTTCAGGCAATTCTCCTGCCTCAGCCTCCGGAGTAGCTGGGATTACAGGCACGCGCCATCATGCCCAGCTAATTGTTTGTATTTTTAGTAGAGACGGGGTTTCACCATGTTGACCAGCATGGTCTCAATCTGTTGACCTCGTGATCCACCCGCCTCGGCCTCCCAAAGTGCTGGGATAACAGGCTTGAGCCACCGCGCCCGGCCTGCTGGGCTTTTTTATTTAAACGGAGTCTCACCCTGTCACCCAGGCTGGAGTGCAATGGCGAAATCTTGGCTCACTGCCACCTCTGTCTCCCAGGTTCAAGAGATTCTCTTGCCTCAGTCTCCCGAGTAGCTGGGATTACAGGTGTCCGCCACCACACCCAGCTAATTTTTTGTGTCTTTAGTAGAAATGGGAGTTTCACCATATTTGCCAGGCTGGTCTCGAACTTCTAACCTCGTGATCCACCCACCTGGGCCTCCCAAAGTGCTGGGATGCTGGGCTATTTTTGTCTTTAGCCCATAATATGCTTCTAGGTCCCCACCCCGGGATCCAGCCCCATCAGACTGAATATATCCCAAACCTGCCTCAGTACCTTCTCAGCGTATCTGGTCCTCTTTCAATGCCTGGATTTGAGTGTGTTTCTCCACTGCCTGGACCACGCCCATTCCCCCTCTGAGGCCTCCCCACCCTCCGTCTGCCTCTCTGGTCCGGCCTTTTCACCACCCCTCAAGTAACATTCCAGACACACAGATCTGTCCGAGACCCTCCCTTGGTGGCCTGGGAAGCCTTTTACAGTCCCACGTCTTCCTATCCCAAACCTTCCTCCCAGTCTCACGGAAACGCTAAATCATCCCTGCGTGGGTGGCTTCTGTGGGTCGGAGCCCAGCTTTGCAAAGTTCAGCTCCAAGACTGCTTCCTCCAAGGAGCCTTCCCTCCCTCCCCCAGGTAAGTGCTCCTCCCAGTTGCTCTTTCTGCCCGGGCCTGACCACACCCTTCAGGCAGTGTCTGAGCCGGGCTTTGTCTTCCACCACCTCTCCTGGAACTGGTGGCAGGGACAGACGAATGAATGAATGAATGGGTAGTGAGAATTCTACTACTGAACCACCAATGCAGCTCTCTGAGTGAGTGAGTGAGTGATGGAAAGTGGTCTGGAGGCAGAGAGACAGACTGGCCGATCTTGGAAGGAACCCCAGCCTGATCCCGCGAGGTCCCAGCTCCCGCCCGAAAAGTTGCGCGCGCTAAGGCCTTGAGCCGGGGGGAGGGGGGGGGAAACGCGCCGGGATTGGCTCAGGCAGGGGGAGGCGGGTCTATGACGACACACGAGTTTCTATTGGCTCATTCGCCAGGAATCTGCCCAATCGACGGGATCGCCTTCAGAAGACCCCGCCTCCCTCACGCCCTCCCGCAGCCGCGGAGGCGGAAGTAGGCGCCTTTCCGTCGTCCTAGCAACCGTCAGCGGACCCCTGTCGCCCGGGCAACTGTCCCAGGCCTCCCGTCAGCCTTTGCCTGGGCCCCTCCGGTCACCCGGACAACCGCTACCCGTTCCGGTCAACCATCAACCCGTCCCCCGTCACCCTGGCAACCGTCGCCGGACCTACCGCCCCCTGGACACCGTCCTGGTCCAGTCCGCCGACCTCCTCGCCCCAAATCTCCGCCGCGGGCTCGGAAGTCTCGGGGCCCCGCGTCTCAAGGGTTCCCTCCTCCTCCCGCCCGTCTCCTCGCCTCCCTGGGGCGGGGGACTTTGCTCCTACACTGGCAGGGGGCCCCGGGTTGGGCCAGGCCCCGGGGGTCCCTGCTCGGTCGGGACAGTAGGACCGCCCTGTGCTGTGGCCGCACGCAGCCCGCTGCAGGCCTCGGCGCTCGCACTCTTCCGTGGGGCTGTCAAACCGCCACAGGGAGCTCTTCAAAATGCAAGACATGTCCCTCCCCTGCTGAAAAACCTCCCCGGCTCCGCTTGAGAACCGAATCCAAGCTCCTGGCAGTCCCGGGCGGTTCTGGCTGTGTGGCCTCTTCTCTGAAGCCTCCTTACTCACTCTGTTAGCAAACCCGTGGCCTGCGTGTTGTGACTCCAGTGACCCGAGGTTCTTCCAGCCTGGGACCTGCCTAGTCACTGCTTCCCACTCCCCCAAAAAAGTGCATCCCAAGATGGGCGCGGTGGCTCGTGCCTGAAGTCCCAGCACTTTGGAAGGCTGAGGTGGGAGGATCACTTGAGCCCAGGAATTTGAGACCAGCCTGGGCAACATAGTGAGACCTCTGTCTCTATAAAACAAATTTTGGGAGGCCAAGGCAGGCGGATTCCTTGAGGTCAGGAGTTCGAGATCAACTTGGCCAACATGGTAAAACTCCATCTCTACTAAAAATACAAAAATTAGCCAGGCGTGGTGGAGCATGCCGATAGTCCTAGCTACTGGGGAGGCTGAGACAGGAGAATCGCTTGAACCCAGGAGGTGGAGGTTGCAGTGAGCCACTGCACTCTAGCCTGGGCAACAGAGCAAGACTCCATTCTCAAAAAGAATTTTTTGAAAAATTAGCCTGGCATGGTGGTGTGTCCCTATCGTCGCAGCTACTTGGGAGGCCGAAGCAGGAGGATTGATTGAGCCCGGGAGGTCGAGGCTGCTGTGAGCCAAGATCACACCACTGCACCCCAGCTTGGGCAACAGAGCGAGACCCTGTCTCAAAACAACAAAACAGTGCATCTCTCAGCTGGGTCCCACCTGTGGGTCTTCAGAGAAGCCTTCCCTGATCCCTGTCAGCTCTCTCCTCCTTAAACTCTTTCTGGCTCACGCTGTGTCCCTAGGACCAAGAACACTTCGTGGTATCTATGTTGAGTAAAAGCGTGTTGTGCTGGGGACAGGAGGGCAGAGGGGGATGACCAGCAGGCAGGCCCATCTCAGAGACAGAAGAATGTATTTCTTAGGGCCCCTCAGTCTTCATGGTACAGGTGATGACAGCAATGTCCCCAAAAAGTTAGGCAAAAGCCAGGGAGATACAAGCTAATACTATGATTAGCCTGGGGCTGGGTGGCCCACCTTACACTAGTAATCCCCACCCCCACCCCAGAGGGCTCCAGAGTTAGCAGAAACTGGCTAATTTGGAGCAGAAGTTTCCAGGAGCTGGAGAGGCAGGCCTCATATCCCAGATGGCTGTTCTGGGACCTGGTCCCTTCCTGCCCCCAATCCAGAATCGCCTGCTCTAACAGACCCAAAAGTTGTTTTCCCAGGGATCTGGAGCAGGCCAGCCCCGGCGAGAGAAGTTGACCTGACCAGGCCTTGGGTCATGGCGGGTGGGTAAGGAAAGGGGATTGTGGGAGTTCCCCTGGGACTGGCTGGAGAGGAATCTGCACATCCACCTGCCTGCTGATGAGGGTCTGTCCTTGGGGAGGTTGTCAGGAGCCAGACAGGGAGGCCCCCCCAGCTCTTAGGCTAGGATTACCCTCATCAGCTCTGCCTAACAGAACATTCTTCACTGATGTGGCAATCAAGCACTTCAAATACAGCTGGTGTGGCCAAGCACAATGGCTCCTGCCTGTAATCCCAGCACTGTGAGGGGCCAAGGTGGGCGGATCATTTGAGGTCAGCAGTTCGATACCAGCCTGGTCAACATGGTGAAACCTCATCTCTACTGAAAATACAAAAATTAGTCAGGCATGGTGACATGCCTGTAGTCTCAGCTACTTGGGAGGCAGAGACACAAGAATTGCTTGAACCCAGGAGGTGGAAGTTGCAGTGAGCCGAGATTGCACCACTGCACTCCATCCAGCCTGGGTGACAGAGCGAGACTCCGTCTCAAGTTAAAAAAAAAAGAAAGAAAAGAAATACAGTAGGTGTGACTGAGCAGAGCATTTTCATTGTATTTCATTTCTATTAATATACCTTTAAGTTGAAGTAGCCAAATGTGCCCAGCAGGATCGTATTTAGAGTAGCACTGAGCTGAAAACCCAGGCAGGAGGTGGAAGGCAGGGACAGGAAGGTCAGGGTTTAAGGTTTGTGCAGTTATTCCAGGGACTGACTTTGGCAAGGAGTAGAGTGAGGCCCCAGGGAGGGGAGAGGTGGGACACTTGGTCCTGGCATCTGGCTCCACTGGAGGAGAGGCATACCCAGGGTCAGAGCTTGTCACACATGCACTCATCCATGCCTGCGTGTGAGCACAGGGGTTGGTGTGTCCCAAAGCACCCATAGGTACACTTGTGTGAGATCCAGGAATCCCATGCCTATGAGCGATTCAAGAGTCCACCTATGTATGGACATTCTATGGACTCCCAGGTACACGCAGATGACGAGGGTGTGTTTCTTCCTGAGTATCTGTGCCTCCCGGGCAGGTCAGCAAGGGCCGCTAGTCCAGCAGGTCTTGTAAGAAAGCCCACATGTACTGGTGCATCTCCTGAGGGTGGCTCTGTGGGATCCAATGCCCTGCGCCTGGCAGGATGTGAGCCTCCAACCGGCCTGGCACAAAGCGGCTGCCGATGGCTTCCACCAGCCCCAACTCAAAGTAAATGTCCTTCTCCCCCCACAGCAGCAATGTGGGTGTGGCCAGCTCCTGGGGTTCCAGGGGAAAGTTCCTGTGGCCAGAAAAGACAGACAGGCAGAAGGATGGCTACCTCCCACCTGTCTGCCCTGCAAATCTCCTGAGCTTATGCCTGGTGTCTGATCTCACCTGAAGAGGTTTCGGTAGTAGTTGATGGGCCCGATGAGACCACCAGGCTGTGAGAAGTGATAAAGGAAGGCCTCAAGCTCGCTGGGGCTCAAGCATGGGATGCCTATCTTGCGGTGGGTGAGGGTGGTCTTCAGAATCTGGGTACACAGCAGGACTCTGGCTTCAGTGCCCAGCCCGCCCACCCCCAACCTGCTTCCTTCCCTGCCCTCAACCCACACTGTCTGTACCTGGAAGTCAGACATAGACAGCAACTTCTCCGGCAGCCAGGGGAGCTGGAACAGGAACATGTAGTTGGAACGGAAGAACTGGCCAAGGTGGCGCATGGAGTAGTCTGGGGTGGGAGGGTTAGGGGAGAGCGATTCAAGAGTCCACCTGTGTGTGGACACTGTATAGACTCCCAGATACATGCAGATAACAGGAGGTTAACGGCAGAGTATGTGAGGCCTGCTCCTGGGGTGGCCCCACACACCTGCACCCCTACACACACCCAGGTCATGCACACAGGATTCAGGAATGCCACTGCTGCCTGCTTGAGTCTGTGAAGGTACTAGACACCCCTCCCAGACTGGGCACCAGCTACATTCTCTCCCGCCATGTGTCACTATTCACAGAATGGGGGCATCTCCCAGGAACCCCCATATCCACTGGTGTGCATTCCCTGCAGGATGCCTTTCCTCTGCCTTATTCAGCTAACATTTATTGAGCAACTACTGTGTGCCAGGCCTTGTTCTAGACACAGTAGTGAATGAGGCAGACAAAACACCCTATTCATCCTAGGCAACTTAATAACACCCCTCTTTCTACAAAAAATAAATTTTTAAAAAAATAGCAGGATGTGGCGATGTGTGCCTATAGTCCCAGCTACTTGGGAAGCTGAAATGGGAGGACTGCTGGAGCCCAGGAGTCTGAGGCTGCAGTGAGCTCTGATTGCAGCATGGCACTCCAGCCTGGGCCACAAAGCAAGACTGTCTCAAAGAAAAAAAAAAAAACCCAAAAACAAAAAACTCCCTGCCCTCAGGGAGCTGACAGTCTAGCTAGGGAGACAGACAAGTAAACAATGACAGGTCAGGTTCGGTGGCTCACTCCTATAATCCCAGCCCTTTGGGAGGCCAAGGCAGGTGAATCACCTGAGGTCAGGAGTTATAGACCAACCTGGCCAATATAGTGAAACCCTGTCTCTACTAAAAATACAAAAATTAGCTGGGCGTGATGGCGCATGTCTGTAGTCCCCACTACTCTGGAGTCTGAGGAAGGAGAGTCACTTGAACCCGGGAGGCAAAGGTTGCAGTGAGCCAACCCTGCACCACTGCACTCCAGCCTGGATGACAGAGTAAGATACAGTCTCACACACAAAAAAAAGGAAAGAAAACAACAAGAGAGAGCATAGTTATGACCATAACACTGCGTATTAACATCAGATTATATGACAGACATTATTAACCTCCGCAGCCTGTTTCCTCCAGCTAGAACATGGGGATAATAAAACTTTTGGCCGGGTGTGGTGGCTCATGACTGTAATCTCAGCACTTTGGGAGACTGACGCAGGCAGATCACAAGGTCAGGAGTTCAAGACCAGCCTGGCCAACATGGTGAAACCCCATCTCTACTAAAAATACAAAAATTAGCTGGCGTGATGGCGGGCACCTGTAATCCCAGCTACTGGAGAAGCTGAGGCAGGAGAATCGCTTGAACCCAGAAGGTGGAGGTTGCAGTGAGCCGAGATAGTGCCATTGCACTCCACCCTAGGCAACAGAGCAAGACTCTGTCTCAAAATAAAACAAAATAAAAACATTTCATAAGCCCAGTACCCTTAAGTAGGTTACTGTGTATACGTTCCTCGTTACTACAAGTGCTTAGAAAGCATGTGGATTACTCCTTATTGTCATTGATTTTTATCTGTTTTTTATTTTTTGAGACAAAGTCTCACTCTGTCATCCAGGCTAGAGTGCAATGGCATGATCTCGGCTCACTGCAACCTCCACTCCCAGAGTTCAAGCAATTCTCCTGCCTCAGCCTCCTGAGTAGCTGGGACTACAGGCGCCTGCCACCGTGTCTGGCTAATTTTTTGTGTTTTGTATTTTCAGTAGAGACAGGGTTTTACCAACTTGGCCAGGCTGGTTTTGAACTCCTGACCTCATGATCCACCTGCCTCAGCCTCCCAAAGTGCTGGGATTACAGGTGTGAGCCACCATACCTGACCTATTTTATTTTATTTTTGAGACAGAGTCTCACTCTGTTATCTGGGCTGGAGTGCAGTGGTGTGATCTTGGCTCACTGCAACCTCCGCCTCTTAGGTTCAAGTGATTCTCTTGCCTCAGCCTCCTGAGTAGCTGGGACTACAGGCATGCACCACCATGCTTGGCTAATTTTTTTGTATTTTTAGTAGAGACAGGGTTTCGCCATGATGGCCAGGCTGTGTTGAACTCCTGGCCTCAAGCAATTCACCAGCCTCGGCCTCCCAAAGTGCTGGGATTACAAGTGTGAGCCACCATGCCTAGCCATATTTTATGTATTTATTTTTTTGAGACGTAGTTTCTCTCTCATTGCCCAGGCGGGAGTGCGATGGGGCGATCTCAGCTCACTGCAACCTCCGCCTCCTGAGTTCAAGAGATTCTCCTGTGTCAGCCTCCCCAGTACCTGGGATTACAGGCATGCACCACCATGCCTGGGTGATTTTGTATTTTTAGTAGAGATGGGGTTTCTCCATGTTGGTCAGGCTGGTCTCGAACTCCCAACCTCAGGTGATCTGCCCACCTTGGCCTCCCAAAGTGCTGGGATTACGGGCATGAGCCACCATGCCAGGCCTATTTATTTATTTTTGAGATAGGTTTGCTCTGTCATCACCCAGGCTGGAGTGCAGTGGTGTGATCATAGCTCACTACAGCCTCAAACTCCAGGGCAAAAGCAATCCTCTCACATCAGCCTCCCGAGTAGCTGGGACTACAGGCATGCACCACCAATGCCTGGCTAATTAAAAAAAAATTTTGTAGAGAGAGGTTGGGTCTTGCTATGTTGACCAGACTGGTCTTGAACTCATGGCCCCGAGTGATCCTCCCACCTCAGCCTCCCAGAGGCTGTTTACAGGTGTGAAGCACTGAGCCTGGCATGTCATTAATTCCTGAATGAGGAGTTTCACAAGGGAAGAGACCAGGGATGACTGCCCCTGATGTGTTGACAGGTATACACAGAATTGCAAACACAGATACACGCCCCTGCCCCCTTGCACACAAGTACATCCCAGCATCCCAGTCTCTCACACACACCTTGGTACACCGACATAGGGGCACCAGCGACCATAACCATCCGCTCGACCAGGGATGGGTAGTAGATGGAGAAATTCCAGGCAAGGAGGGCACCCCAGTCGTGGGCCACAAGTACACACTTGGAGTAACCTGTGGGAATCCAACGAGCTGATATCAATGAGGTGGCAGGTAGGGCTGAAGCAGGGCTGGGGGAAGTCGGTCCCAGCAAGGACAAAGCGGGGTAAGTGTGATGTGTAGGATGAGGGAGGCCACGCCCAGGATGGGGGTTTGTCTGCACCCAAGCCTAGGATGACATCCTTGATGTCCGCCAGCAGCAGGTCAGTCGTGTAGCAGTCCACATCTCCAGGTGCATCTGAAGGGCCATAGCCTCGCAAGTCCACAGCCACAACGTGGAAGCGGCTCTGGAACTCCCGGAGCTGGAAACGCCAGGAGAACCTGCCAGGCAGGCCAGGGAGGGAGATTGAGTCAGGGCCTTCAGGTTGTACCTGCACCCTACGCCCATCAGGGACCATTGACAACCCCTCCTTCCTGCTCTAAACTTTCCCTAAAAGGAGGATGGGGAATCCCAGGCAGAGGGAGAGGCTGAGGCTGAAGCCAGCTACACACTGAATCCAGGGAGCCTTCATTAGCCTCAATACCCCTTTGTCCCATCCCTTCAGGTCCTAGAGATCCTAGGTACGCTGGCTCAGTACCCGTGTCCTCCTCTACGTTCAGCCTGTCCCGATCTACGCAGCCCTCTCCCTCCCTCAAGGGAGCCGGGGCTCCACCTGCCCCTAAGACCCGTGCACCCCAAGGCCCCTGGGTCCCAGACGTACCAGTTCTCAGGGAAGCCGTGCAGAAACAGCATGAGGGGTCCGTTGCCTCGTCCAGCTGAGACATAGTGCAGACGCAGGCCCGAGCTCTAGGGGGAGGGCACGGCCTGAAGCCTGGGGAAGCCTCCCTCCCAAGGCTTGAACAGCCTCGACGCCACGC
The DNA here is from genome assembly GCF_049354715.1 of Callithrix jacchus. Classification (NCBI taxonomy): domain Eukaryota; kingdom Metazoa; phylum Chordata; class Mammalia; order Primates; family Cebidae; genus Callithrix; species Callithrix jacchus. Next base: position 13,939,975 of record NC_133523.1, read on the forward strand.
AACCCTGAAGCCCGGATGGCGCCCCCGTGCTCTCACCTCGAGGTTCAGGAAGCCGTGCTCGCCCAGCGAGGGGTCGCTCAGGCAGGCGGGGGGCGCGCTTCGGCGGCGTCCGCAGCAGCCGCGCCGGGGCCGGCACAGCACGTGCGTGAGCGCGATGCAGCCGTAGACCGCCGCGGCCACCAGCGCCGCCGAGAACACGAGGCTCCACATGAAGGCGCGCAGCAGCTTCAGTGACAGGCGCGATGGCGCCAGCAGCGCGGTCACCACCAGCTCGGGCATGTCGCCGCGCTCCGGGACCACAGCTTTGCTGCTGGCCGGGGACACCTGCAGCAGCGGCGAGGCGGTGTCAGGGCTCAGGAGCCCATCGCCTTTGGCCTGACGCCCCTCCGTCCCGTCGGGGCTTGTGGGACGCGATGAGAGAAAAGACCGGCAGCTCAGGAGAGCACGACTCACCTGAGTGCCAGGTAAACACCTGGGCGCGACAGGGGCGGGAAACAAGGCTAGGGTGCGAGAGCTGGAGAGGGAGGGGTTGGAAAGGGGGGAAAGAAATGAGCGCCGCCTAGATGGGCTTGGGCGGTGCTTAGGATTTGGGCGGGGCCCAGCGGGACTCCGCAGTAGGTGGGTGAGGGTCTAAAGAAGGCAATTCCGGGCCCGGCGCGTGGGCTCACGCCTGTGATTCCGATACTGTGGGAGGCCGAGGCGGGCGGATCACCTGAGGTCAGGAGTTTGAGACCAGCCTGGCCAAGATGGTGAAACCCCGTTTCTACTAAAAATACAAAAATTAGCCGGGTGTGGTGGCAGGCTCCTGTAATCCCAGCTACTTGGGAGGCTGAGGCAGGAGAATAGCTTGAATCTGGGAGGTAGAGGTTGCAGTAGCTGAGATCGCGCCATTGCACCCCAGCCTGGGCAACAAGAGCGAAACTCCGTCTCAAAAAAAAAAAAAAAGGCAATTCCGAGTCCAGACAAACCTTGGGGAGGGGTCCTGTGTCAAGTGGGCGGCACCTGGAGTGAGGGACGGGCATATGCAGAGCAGGTGTGGCCTACAAGCCAGAAAAGAGGGAAGAGTTGAAGTGGTAGGCGTGGCTTACGCGGGTAGGCGGGGAGAGGGTGGAGCCTAGAGGAAGTGAGGCCTAACATTGGGCGGAGAAGGCGGGAGCCTGGGCCAATGAGCTGAGGGTCGGCCTGGAGGCCTATGAGGCCGAGAGCAGGGTGGGAACCTAATATGGCGGGTCGGGCGGGCCCGGAAGCGGAAGAAGAGGGACAGGCAATGCCAGGTCTAGGACTAGAAGGGAGGCGCGGGCGGTGTTAGCAGACCGAGGAGGCTTCGGGAGGCCCGGGCGCTACCCGCCAGGTGCTCCCTACCCCTTGGTCTGGCTCCAAAGACCTAGAAGCACTGACTTTACCCAGCTCTGGTTCCAACGGCGGGTCCGCGGCCTCGGCCCAGCGCCGTCCTCCTGTTGGCCCAACAGACCAGCCGGCCCACCCCTGTACGTCTGTGATTGGACGGCGGCGGCCACTGATGTCCAAGCGACAGGTCCTGGCCCGGGAGCCAATCGACAGGTGTTGAGGCCCAGGCTGCTAGAGCGGGCAGAGGAGGCGGAGATACCCTGTTTCCTAGAGGGCCTGCCTGGTTTCCCCAGGAGGACCCGGCCTATTGAGTGACTAGGGTTCTAGCCGAAAGAGGAAGAGGGACAGGGCCGGGTGTGATGGGGCCTAGAGTCACAGAGCCCTGCGGCCCTGCTGTCCCTGCAAGAAGCCAGCTTCTTCCTCCTATTTTGCAACCTTCTCCCGGTATCCTTGAACATTTTAGGGACACCCATCACTTACCCTGTATAGCAACCCTATTAAATGTAAGTAGTAGTATCACATCACTGTAATACAGAACATGAACCTGAATTTCGAGGATGAAGTCATTTGCCTGAAACCATACATCTTGTTAAACAGCCATCCACAAAGACTAGGGAAAAAGGCAGCTATCTGTGGCTACACCTCCCCTTCTTCCTGGAAGCAGCCGTTGGAACATTTTTAGCTTTTTCTTTTTTCAGATGGGAATCTCAATCATAGCTCACTGCAGCCTCGAACTCCTAGGCTCAAACCTATATTTGGGACTACAGGTCTGTGCCGCCACACTGCTAATTTTTCAGAAACGTTTAATAGAGACGATCTGCTATGTTGTCTAGGCTGTTCTCAAACTCCTGGCCTCAAACAATCCTCCAGCCTCGGCCTTCCAAAGTGTGATTACAAGTGTGAGCCACCATGCCTGGCCTCTGTTTCTTGACTTAACCAATTTGTGACATTGGCCACAGACTTGGTCACGTCACTACCCCAGCATGAGACATGCTTTTTCTCTATTAGCTTCCTTTAAAAAACTCCACCTCTTACTTTTTGTCCATATACCTTTGTGCTGTCAAAGCTGCTCAACATTTTACTGTCCTGGGATCATAATTAAGTCCATGAAGTTGCTACTTAAAGGTGAATAGTGGATTATGTTCTGCCTCAGTAAACAATGCATCTCAGAGCTGAGTAGACGTCTGTGATTACGTTGCCCATAAGTGTACAAAGTTTTGTTTTCCCTTGACTACTTAACCACTACCTTTCTTTTGTTGTGTGATTAGCCTGTATCATAGCTTTGGTTTTTCTTTTATTTTTTGAGATGGGAGTCTCCACCATGTTGCGCAAGCTGGAGTGCAGTGGTGCGATCTCGACTCACTCAACCTCTGCCTCCAAGGTTCAAGTTATTCTCCTGCCTCAGCTTCCGGAGTAGCTAGGACTACAGGTATGCACCACCACAGCTGGCTGATTTTTTTGTATTTTTTAGTAGAGATGGGGTTTCACCATGTTGGCCAGGCTAGTCTCTAAGGGATACTCCAGCAATCCACCCACCTTGGCCTCCCAAAGTGCTGGGATTACAGGTGTTAGTCACCACACCTGGCAGCTTTTTTTTTTTTTTTTGACAGTCTCACTCTGTCACCAGGTGCCAGGCTGGAGTGCAGTGGCACAAGCTTGGCTCACTGCAACCTCTGCCTCCCAGGTTCAAGCAATGCTCCTGCCTCAGCCTCCCAAGTACCTGGGACTACAGGCACACACCACCATGCTCAGCTAAATTTTTTTTTTAAGTAGAGATGGGGTTTCACCATGTTGGCCAGGATGGTCTTGATCTCTTGACCTCGTGATCCACCCGCCTTTGCCTCCCAAAGTGCTGGGATTATAGGCATGAGCCACCACACCTGGCCAGCTTTTGTTTATTTTACACCTTCCATTAAGTCAATTATGATAATTTGATGTTCCCAGGATCTCTCCTGACTCCACTAATCTGGCCGCATGACTGGTGGGCACCTGAGGACCCTCCCTTCTTCCTCTGCTACACATCACTGACTGACCCACACCCTCACCTCCCCACTCCTCCCATGTCTACCCTCAAACAAAAAGACGGCAGCCATCACAGATGAGTAACTTTATATTCAGTACAAATGTTTATTTTTGCAATGAGAACTGCACAAAAAAAAAGAACCTTTCGTATATATAAGTGAAAAGTCTGAATTCCCTTCTACAAATGTCTAAAGTGTTTAATACAAGTCTCAGATTCACTGACATAATTATTGGCCAAGCGATCCGTGCATACAGTACAGTAGGGGCTTGTACACACCTCTTACTCTGGTATAGGACTAAAAGTTCCTAGTACTGTGGGAAGGATTGGGAAATGGCTGGAGAAACTAAATAGATCCCAGTTCTAATTACAACCCAGTTAGAGAGACACCCATCAGGGAGGTGTGGAGAAGGCCATGACAGAGTTAAATCTTCAGCAGGAAGGTGTAGCCAAAACTATCACTGGGAAAGTGTCTGAACAAAACCAGGAACAAAAATAAGGGGATGGGATGAGATGGAAAAAACCTCGAAGAACCTAAATACGTCACACTTGAAGTGGCACAGAGGTCTTTGAGGAAGTGCCTGGGTGGGCAGGGACGTTAAGGAAGGGAGGTGGGCGCTCTGGCTGGATGCCTAAATAATACCCTCAAAGGGAGGTTTGGCAGATCCAAAGACAAAAAAGGACCTTTCAGGTCGAAAAGTGGGGATGTAGGTTAATAAACAGTGCTAGAAATGTTTCAGTTTGTCTCTGCATACATATACATTATATACTTTTATCTTACATCTTAGGGGCTCTTGTTGGGCATCACCCGTGCCTCGTGGCTGGGGCATGTGGGCCTAGGTGGGCACACAGGGAGGGCAGCTACCTGTGGGCTTTCTTGGGCAGGAATATGTGTGCATGTGTGTGTATGTGCATGGCAGGGTGAGGATTCTAATGGTCGGGGGGGGAATGTAGATTTCTCTAGAATATCTGATTAACCCTGAGCTTAAATGAAAGGAGTTAGGTAGAGGCAGGCAAGGTGGAAGAAGTTGCCCAAGTCCTTTGGTGAGTGGGGGATGGGATGAAGGAGAGTGCAGGGGAAGAATACTGTCTGGAGTTTGGCCAGGGTTCTGCTGGAGCATGCCCTCCATCTTGGCCAGGGTCCACAAGGATGAGTACCTGGCTCGGGTCACAGCTTCGGCTTGAAGTGGCTGCTATGAGCCTGCGTGGCTCCTGTCCAGGGCAGGCAGGGATAGGCCACAGGAGAGGGGCTAATTCCTGGTGATAGTTCTTGTACAGAGGTGGTCCGGGGTCCAGGGGGGGCCCCTGGGCCTAGCCTAGGCAACAACTGGTTCACAAAGAAATGTCAGGGAGACGCCAGCATTAAAAAAGAGAGATGTGTTTATTCCATGATCAGTACAGACCAAATGCATATTCACCGTATGAAAGTCAAACCAGTCAGTGACTCCAGAGTTTGGCCAACACTGAGGCACCAGTGTCGTGGTGTAGAGTGGGTTCTCATGGCACACGTAACCTCACCAAGGGCTCCAATTATTTAAAAAAAAAAAAAAGCATGGGCAGGAGCGAGTGGCCGCTAGTCAGGGCTGGGCACCAGGTGAGGGAATCTTTGCCTCAGTCTGTGGCGCCCCTGGGGCCTGGTGCCCACCTTGTCCCTTGGCCCTTCCTTTATCAGTTTAAAAAACAAAACAAAACGAAACAAAACAAAAACCTCAAAACAGATCTGACATTAAAAAAAAAGCCAACAAATGAGGGGTGAGGTGGGAGGAGGGGAAGGAAAATAAATTGCAGCTTTCTGGTTTTATAATTAAAAATAGACGAAGTTTGAAACCGAGTAAAATATAGGCAGGATTTTTTTGTGTTTTGTCTTTTTTGTGGATTTTTTTGAGCTTTTTTTCTTTTTTACACCAGTTTGGTGGAGTCACGAACAAACTTCAAAGATATGCCAACTATGTTCACTATACAGTACAGCCACGGTCACACACTACCCACAGCGCGGTGGCAGCCGCCGCTCAATGAGGAGACGATCACACCATTTCAGAGATAAGCAGTGCCATGTGTCTGGAGAAGAGATAATTAAAAATAAAATAGAATTCAACAAAAAATATATATAGGAAAAAAACAAACAAACAAAACAAAACAAAACCAGAAACACAGGTGGGAAGGAACTGACTTTGGTTGGTGGCCTCACTCTCCGGGCGAGGCCTGCCCACATGGGACAGCCGCCTCGCTCCGGATGCCATGGACACACACACCTCCACGGCACTATTCCCTTTTGCACAAGCAAACACTTACAGAGAGCGGCTCTCGATTAAAGGCTTGTGGGGGAGGGTCGGGGGGGTCTGTTCAAGGCAAAGTCAGTGCCAGCGAAGGGGTGGGCTGGCCTCACCCACCTCCAGCCCACTCGGGCCTGCCCTGGCCTCCTGGGAGCGGGCGGCGATGGCTGGGGTGTGGGGAAGGACTCCTGGCGGGCAGGACGTCACGAATGTCAGGTTCTTGGGGACAGAAAACCAGTCACGGTGGCGACAGCAACGATGTCCTGTGTATACTGTGTAGACATCTGGCGGAGAGAAGGGCCTCTGCCCCGCATGTGGGGATGCAGGGCTTGGGTCCAGCCGGCACTTGCTCGTAACGAGGCGTGCGCTGAGCGGACGTCCTGTGCGGAGTGGGTGGCAGGACGTCTGTCCGGCTGTCCGTAAGGCAGACAGGCTCTGCGATCCTCAGCTGCCCGTCAGGCCAGCCCCGGGCATAGCATGCAGGAGGGCCAGGCCCGGAGATGTCCCCTGGCCACTGCTCCTACCTCCACCGCCACCCCTAACACTATGGAAAGTCAACGTTTTGCCAGAAAATCAAAGTCAGAAGCCACCTAGGTGCGCTCAGAAAAGATTTTCTTCAAATATTGACAATAGATCACTCTGGAAATTCATGTCAATGGTAGCTGCCATCTGGAGGAGAAAGGAAGGAGTCAGGAGGATAACCTAGCCACTCCGAAGTTCCAAGCCCTCCCCAGGGCTGACCCCTCACAGCACCACCCCGATATAGCACTCAGGCCCCTAACACCTAAGCCCAGAGGACTGCATGCCGACCTGCAGGGCCTGGGCTTCCCCACTACCCTCCCTGTCAGGGCTCTAGTCCCCACTTCCCAGCTTCCCCAGGGGCTAACCCTTACACAGGGGTCCCCACCGGACCCCCAGACTCACGGCTTCCCGGCGTCTTCGCTCCTGCTCCCGCTTCCGAGCCAACTCCCTCTGCTGGTCCAGCATGGACTGGGGCTGGGAGCTCTGGGCCTGTGGGGTGGCAGCGGCAGCCACTGCAGCTACTTGTTGTTGCTGCTGCTGCTGCTGCTGCTCCTGGCGTTGCTGCTGTTGCTGCTGCTGCTCCTGTCGCCGGCGTGCCTCCTCATGGGCCCGCCGGGCCTGCTCCAGCGCATCCTCGTCCTCTCGGCTCCTGGGCAAAGGGTCCTGGTCAGCCTGGGGACCTGTGTGGCCCCAGGAGTCCCCACACCCTGCCCAGAGCCTTCGCCCACCTCATGCGCTCCTGCCGCAGCCGCTCCTTTTCCTTCTCAGCGTGCTCAGCCTGAGCCTTCAGGGCCTTCTCACGTTCCTCCTTCTCCCGAGCAGCGCGGCGGAACTGCTCGAAGCTGTCGCTGGATGACTTGGCGGTAGAGGAGGGGGTGGTCGGATGCTTCTGCACTAGGCTGGCCCAGGAACCCATGTTCTTGATTTTTAGGTCCTGCAGAACCGAGAGATTGGGGTGGGTGAGGGGCCTGCTGTGTCCAAAGGGCATGGCAAGGGGCATGGCAGGGGACATGCCCAGCATAGCACCCTCCAGGGTCAAGGGGCAAATGGCACCCATGGGCCTCCTTTCCCGACCTTTTTGGGGGCAACTGGAGTCTTTGGCTCCTGTTTCTGTTTGTCCTTGTCAGGGGCCCCCGGTGGTGGTGCGTTCTGCTCAGGGGGCCGGATCACAGGTCGTCCGACATCCACAGGCTTCATCTCTGGCCCTGGAACATAAACACAGCCGGTAGGCCCAGGCCCACCTCACCCCGGCGGGGCACGGTCCACCAGCCCCACAGCGAGGTCACGTCCAACATGGGCCTGGGGACCTGAGCCCTGGCTGTGGGCGGAGAGGGCAGCACTCACGCTGTGGCAGGTGGACCGGGGCCTTGATGCTCTCCGAATGCTTGGGGGGCTCCGGCCGCAGCGAGGGGCTGAAGGGCTCGCTGCGGATGATGGGTGAGTGGATCTTCTCCTCCTTCACCACCACCAGGGGCTGGGGCTGGACCACGGAGGCCGCACGCAGCTCCTGGGATGGCACAGGCACAGCAGCTGGTGAGGTGGGCAGGCGTCCCTGGCCCCGGCCCACGCCTGGCTCTGGGGGCTGTGGTCCAGCCCTGCCCGTTACCTGCTTCTTAGGCTGGACATTTTGCTGGGGTGGAGACTGATGGGTCAGGCTCTGGAACTGTGACATCTGGGGGGAATGTATCATAAGCGGGGAGGGGGCTTCGCGGAGATGACCTAGGAGAGGGAACAAGGAATGTGTTACGGGGCTGGCTTAGAGCTGCCGCCCCTGGGCCACTTGGGCCTTGAGAGAATTGTCGGGAAGGAAAAGATGGGCTGGATGAAGAACCTGCATGTGGCTGCTCAGGGCCAGGGGCAAGGGTCCATCAGCCCAGCTCAAAAAGAGTGAAGACCCATGCAAGTGACTGGGACTGGTGAGGACATGACCCCTCCCCCAAAAAGCTGAGTGCCCCGTGTCCCCCTGCACATGGGACCTAAGTCATATCCTCAAACTCAGTGTGCAGCAGGGCTTTCTGTAGCCCTATGGCACCAGGCCTGGTGTTTAAACCTCCTGTGTGTATCAGAACCACCCGGGACACTGTAGAACACTCAGATCCTGACACATGTGGGCTTAGCAGGGCCTAGGCCCTAATACTTTTTAACCCCACAGAGTTCAGCCTGGGTTCCCGCCAACTAGCCTGGCCCACCTGGATGATTACAGGGGATGAAGAACCCAGTCTTGGGGGTGGGGAACCTCAGGACCCTCCCCATGGTCCTATTCCCCACTCAGCCTGCATGCCCCACGGAAGGGGGAAACCTGGAACTGGCCTCTAACTAGGCCAAGTGGGGAGCAGGCAAAACAGGGCTTGGAGCTGTCTCTTTTAGGAAATGGGCCAGCTTGCCACCTGCATCCAAACCAAGGCTGGGAGGGATCCAGCAGACATAGGGACTACTGGGCCCTGAATCACAGTGAGCCAGCACCTCAGGACTGTGAGCTGGAGGAGCCGAGTCCTGACCATCCAACAAATGGCCTCCGTCTGCTGGAATCCCTGCAGGCAAGGGGCCACCCCTTGACTAGCTCTAGCTTAGGATAAGCCACACTGTCCACAAGAAGGTTGCCTCTCTGCAAAGCTGCTCCCAGCCTGGCCTCACACCTATTTCCTTCCATTGTCTGCCAGCACAGATACCCTTGGGATTTCCATGAGCCCTGCTGGCTGGAAGCACCTATTTTCATAGGCCTGGAGCAGACCATAATGCCCCAGGTGTGGTGGACCCTCCACAGCCTCTCTAGAGGCTGGACCCACTTCTAATGCCAGAAGACATCTTGGAGCCTGCTGGAGCCCATATGGTGTCCAGGCCCACCCTGTCCTTGTGGTCCCCTGCTCTGTGTGGCTGGTTTTCCTGGTGTTGATGTCTCCTCCAATTCTAGCACAACAGAACCACTCTGGGCACTGCCATCCCCATGTACTGCTGGAGGGCCCCAGGCCCAGCCTGCCAGGGATCCACAGACATTCAACTGCAGCAGCTTCCCACCCATCTAGCAAAGTGCCTTCAGTAGCACCTGTTGAGGCTGATCTGGGCAACAGTAGGCTCTGGAGGCTGTGGTTTATAAAAACCACCTGCCTGGTGGGTTCAGAGGGTGGCTCAGGGATGGCTCCTGAAAGCTAGGTGTGGGCCGAGGGATGCCTGTTAAGTCTCTTTGGGAGTCTAACAACTTGCCTTTTGGCCCAAAGGTCCCGGCAGGATCCCAACCCACATTGGTCCTGATGCTCCATTCTAGCCTGCTGGGGCTTGTGTCGGGGCTGGGGCCTAAAGCAGAGCTGGATGGAGGAGACCTGCCTCAGTCCCTATAGGCGCACGGTGCACCCTAAGCCTGGCTCTTCAAAATGCCTTGCATCTCCTGTTCATCACCCCCAACAGGAGATTAACCCTGCTTTGTGTGAGAACAGGCACAGCCAGCAGGCCCAACACCAGTATTTCCCAGGGAGGACAGACAGCTGTTCTTGGCTCAGGGCATGCAGCAATCCACTTGGCACCTGGCAGCATTTTTTTTTTTTTGAGATGGAGTCTCATTCTGTCACCCAGGCTGGAGTGCAGTGGCACGATCTCGGCTCACTGCAACCTCTGATGCCCAGGTTCAAGCGATGCTCCTACCTCAGCCTCCCAAGTAGCGGGAACTATAGGTGCCTGCCACTGTGCCCGGCTAATGTTTGTATTTTTAGCAGAGACAGGGTTCCACCATCTTGGTCAGTCTGGTCATGAACTCCTGACCTCGTCATCCACCCACCTTGGCCTCCCAAAGTACTGGGATTCTGGGCATGAGCCACCATGCCCAGCCTGCACCCATCACACCTGGTACTCCCAAGACAGATGGCACATCTATATTGCTGAGGCCAGGACCCTCCACCCTGACCCTGCAGCACCACATCAGGAGGCACTGACCGGAATGTTCCCCTGCCAGAGTCAGCCAGAACATTTTGGTTACTGACATTTAAACAAGTGCCCAGGAAAGACGAGAGGGCATGGCTTGACCAATGCTGTTGATGAGAAAAGGGTGGCCTGGACTGGGCTGGAGGCTGGGAGCAGGGGATGAGCCTCCCAGGCAGGCTCTGAGCTCCCCATCATGGTTCTGGCTCCCCCTGAACCTTATTCCTCACCTTGCTTTCTACATTGGCTGCTGCCTATCTGTAATCATCACCTCCTGGAAGCATACCATGACCCCCAGAAGTGGATCAGGTGCCTTGCCTGGGCTCCTAGCTTCCCCACCTAGTGAGGAGTCACCTAGCACTGTCATGCTCCTGACTGTGGGAGAGGGGCAAGAGGGGCCTGCTTCTGGGTCATCTTGGCTCACAAGCAAGACAGACACTTGATAAACATATAGCAGGAAGCACCAACGACCCTTCCAGGTTCCCCTCCAACCAGCCAGAGCCTTTGAGGCTCAGCTCTGAACCTACTGCAACCTGAAGCATGAGTTAACTCTTCCAGCTCCCTGAGGACAAAACTACAGGCCCAGCATCAGCCTCCCTAGACACCATGGGTGCAGACTACTTACCAGTTGAATAGGGGTCTGACTTGTGGTGTCGGGGTGAGTGATGGTGCTGCTGGATGACTTGCTGAGGCTTGGCAGGCTGCGGCGGGGGTGGCTGCTGGCCCGGTGGAGGGTGGGGGGGCTGCTGGCCCTGGGGTGGGGGGGGCTGTTGGATGTGGGTGGAGAACTGCATGGGCTGCAAGTGCACGGGCCGTGGAGGGGGCTGATGCTGCTGTTGGGGTGGGGGCTGGGGCTGGGGTGGGGGTGGTGGTGGTGGCTGCTGCTGTAGCTGCTGCTGCACAGAGGGGTGGGGTGGGGGCGGTAGGGGGGGTGGGGGCTGGGACTGCACCTTCACGGAAGGGAGTAGTGGTGTAGGGGGCTGCACCTTCTGCAGCTGCTGCAGGTACAGCTGCATCTGCATGGAGGTGAGGGGTGGGGCAGGTGGCTCTTCATCCTCCAGCAGCACTTGAGGGGGCTGGGCCATAGGGGGCTGTGGAAGCAGAGGTGGCTGGGTCAAGGCTGGTGACACGGCTGGAGGCCGGGCGGGCTTAGGAGGCAGGGCAGCAGCTCGGTTGCTGGGCCGTGATGGCTGCTGGGGCAGTGCATTGTGCAAAGCTGGAAGGACACAAAACCAAGGCAGTGAGGCCTGAGCACCTGTGACCCTAGCCTGGCCTTTCTGCTCCATCCTGACCTCATCTGGACTCCAGTGGCCTCCTACTAGCCTCCCTCCAACTGGCACTCCCTCCCCAACAACTGTGGCATCCCACAAACTCCAGAACGGAAGCAGCTTTCGGAGAGGGCTCTAGGGCAGTGTCATCCTGCCCTAGGCTCTGTGCCACAGCTCCTACTCCCAATGCTCACAATGGCCCTTAAGGCCTCAGTGCAGAGCTCTGTCACTCACTTGCCCAGCTGTTCCCCAGGCCCCAGTAAGGTGGCCCTGTCCCCACATCCCCCAGGTGCATGCTGTCCAGGCTCCATGGGAGGAATCCCATCAGCATGAGTGCATGCCCCAACCCCTGATGAGAAAAGCTGCAGAGGGGTCCCAGCTTTTCTCATCTAAAAGATGCCTGGCCCAGCAGGAGAACTGAGTCAAAACCTTCTAGATTGTTATGCAAATGGCCTCAGGTGTTTAAAACAAAAACAAAAATCTTCTGAAGCAACATGTTAATAACTCCACGCAGGACCTGTCTTAGGGCATCTCCTTTAACTTCCAAGATGGCCCTGAGAAGCTGTGGACCTGCCTACTAGAAACTAGAGCAGCTGAGGCTAAGAGGCCGCCCAGCCACAGTGCTCAGGTACCACATGGGAGAACCTAGGAGGAAAAGGGTCTCAGCCCACACTAAGGCAGGCCATGGCTCACCTGGAGGAGAGACCACTGCGTGCTGGTTGAGATGGGGTGGAGTGCTGTGCTCAGGCGGCTGGGGCAGGTGAGGGGGCATCTCAGGCTGCGGCAGGTGCAGGATGGGCTGGGTGAAGTGGCCGATGGGGTCAAAGACGCTGCCTGGGAGCTGGGGCTCCAGGACGGGCACCTGGGTGGCAATAAAGGGTGGGGGCGAGGACTTCATCGCTGGGGCTGCCTGCTGCGGCATGGAGGGTGGGGGAGGCGGGGGTGGCGGCTGCTGTTGCTGCTGCGGAGGTGGAGGCGGTGGGGGCTGCTGGGGAGGTGGGGGCGGCTGCTGGGACACAGGAGCCGGGGCCTGCTGCATCTGCTGATGGTGGTGGTGATGGTGCTGCAGACAGAGAGACAGACAGGCTGACGTCAGCCAGGCAGAATCGGCCAAGGCCAGACCCAATGTCCCACCTAATGGAGTATGCCCCTGAGCCCATGTACCTTCTTCTGCTCCCTCCCGGGGTGCCCCTTCTTTTTTGACTTCGGAGCCATCTCTGCAGAGGAAAAGAGAAGGTAGTGAGGCTCTAGGGGAGAAGTGAGTGAGCTGGCCTTGGATGGAGAAAGAGGAGAAAACAGGGCATGTTCAGGAGAAGGACCAGTGACCCTGGGAGAGGGCAGCTGGGTTCGATGCGGGATGAGTTGGTCATTAAAGGGAGAGACATGCGAGGCATCACCTACCCTCTTGCCTGCTGCTTTTCCTAGTGGGGACTGTGCCTGAAAAAGCCTCCCCTGCCAAGCTTCAGACCACTACAGCCACACGGGAAGATGAGACCTCCTTGCCCAATGCCTCCCACTACCCACAGGCCAGTCACTCACTATAGTGACAGAGTGCATGGCCTGGACTGCAACCTGCTGTTTTTGAACAACCTATGATGGCTGCAATGATCACATTCATCTGACAGTTGAGAAAAGTGGGGCTCTGAGAAGGGAGGGGACTTATCTATGGTCACATGGCTAAAAAGAAGCTACTCAGGGACCTCCAACTGCATGGCCCTTGAGGGCCTACTCCTTTCCATTCTCCAGGTGAAGCAGAGAAGCTCAGCTGGGGCTGAGAGAGGCACAGCACGGTGAGGAACTTATCAAGCAAGGGAGAACACAGAGGGCTCAGTCCTGGGAGGAAAAAAAGGAGCAGGCTGCTCCCCTGGGAACGACCATCAACTAAAGGGGTAGACGGACCTCAGAAATCCCTGCCTTGGGACACAGTCACTGTGCTGCAGACAGAAGACAGCATGCACCCTTGCTCCTGTGGGCCAAAGGCTCAGCGCCACAGCGGGGTGGATAGGTTTAGGGTGTGTCTGCTCCTTCGAGGTGTACTCGAGAGCCAACGCACCCACCTCTGTCCCCACCCTGAGATTTACACCAAGGGAATTTTGCCAGCGGGATGTCCCCTCGCCAAACATGAGCCCCAGATGATGATGTGAGCCCTGGCCAGCGCTCACAGGTTGACAGGTCACACAGTCGCCAGCCACTGAATGGGAGGCGGGGCCCACGGTATGGCGACTTTTGGATTCCTGTCACTGAGAAGCACCTCATGCACTGCCTGGCTTCACCTGAGCTCCTTGCCAGGGTGCTGCCTCTTGCTGCTTGTGTTGGAGGACACATGCTTTGCCCAAACTGAGGGTCCTTCCACTTGGATCTGCTTCATGGAGGGCCACACTAAGCTTCTGTGAGGCACGTGGCCCTCAGTGCAGCATGCCACCAAAAGGGATGGGGAAGGACCTTGTGCCCTGTTAAGAGCTCACCATTCCACGTGAGACAAGACACAGACACAGACCTCAGCAGCTACAGACATACGTCCTTGTACAAATGGCCAGGGGTCGCAACTGGGGACACTGGGGCCCCGCCTCAAACCTTCATATGGGGCTCGGGACGCGCTGGGTAAGAGTATGATCTCGTGAGAGGGATACTGTTGTGGGTGAGACATGCCAGAAGGGACAGCTCGGGTAGATTTGCAGGGTCAGGGCAATGGGGCATCTGACTGCTGTGGTGCAGGGGGAGGAGCACGGGCTGCAGAGGTTGACGGCCCCAGGAAAAGGGGAACCCTGCACACTAGGGAAGTGGGAAGAAAAGGCCAGGGCTTCTCTCCCAGCACTAATGCCAGCACGAGGAGGTGATGGAGCCATGGTGTCTGGGGGCATGCCTTGGAGAGGATCTGGGGCAGGAAGGGCAAGTCAGGGGGAAAAAGCTGGGCCACCCTGTAAAGTCTGACTAGGAGAAGCCTCAGGGATGTGCCCAAATGCAGAGCTGAGGGAGAAAGTTTGTGTGGAGGGGAAGGACAGGCTGGGGCTCGCCTGCTGTCTCGTGGCCTTGGAAGGAACCTTGTTTTTTCTGTCGTAAAAGAGGGATGTCACTCTAATCCCTCACAGTCTTCCTGCAGGCTGTGAGCAGAGGCCCACAGGAGATGTAGGGACAAAGTGCAGCAGGGCCTGTGGGGGGTTCCAGAGGCATGTCAGCTGCCTTTGAAAGGCCACAGGAGTATCCTGGGGACTTGTCTCCAGGGCTCCTTGCAAGTGCGGGGGCCCCCAGGCAGGGCCTAGAGAGTTGGGGAGAGAAGGCAGGAGGCACACGGTAGACCGCAGGACCAGATGACTAAAGGGGCTGCTGGTAGAGGTAGCCCCATCTGGCCCACATGGTCTGAGCCTGTGTCAGTCATCAGTAAAAGACAAGACAGGAAGTGCACAGCTTCACAACACACCAGCCCAAGACACCCCCACACAAAACTCTCTAGAAAGGGTTACATGAAGATGGCCTCAAGTACGGTGTGATCTTTATTCCATGACAATCTTCAACTCAACACAAATTTCATCTTTACATAGGATGGTAATTGTACAAAGAAATAAAATGTTTTTGTAAAATCCAATTAAAACACTGATTCCGCCCACCCCCCAGACCCACTCCAGTGAAGGAGACAGGATGGAGGGTAAGGTCAGGGCAGAGGAGAGGAGTCTCCGCCTGCACTGAGCAGTTACCTCCCGCCCCTCCTCAGGACCCATGGCCAGCTGGTGCGTCGAGGCCTGGCTGGCACTTCCTGCAGGAGGCTGCCAACAAGGAGAAGTGAGTGGGCACTGTTCTCTCTGGCTCTGTTCCCGGGGCACCAAGCAAAGGTGACAGCTTGTCTAATGAGCTTTCAAGTTCAACGAGCCCTGCGCGTTCTCTGCCAGATGGAAGCCCCATAGGCAAGAAGGACAGGGACCCTGGAGGAGAGCTGGCCTGTGGCTATGGCCCATGTGCACACACATGCAAGTTGTGTTATGTGGGGGGGCAGAGGGGGCGTGGGTGGTGGCAGCAAGGGCAGCACATAGGCCCTACATTGGGAATCCAGGCTGCCAATTGGTCCAAGAAAGCAGAATCTTCCCAGAAAGACAATGCCAGCAGCTCCCCAACTGTCCTATGGGAATCTCTGGGCATGAAGGTTTTCCTGCCTGTTCCTGTCCCAGCCAGGCTGGGGCTGCAATGGAAACACATCAGGCGCAGGCCAAAGGGCAGCTCAGAATAATTGGTTTGGCAAACAGAGCTTGACTGGAAGCTGGATGCCCAGAGAGGATCAAAAGCAGTCCAGGAACTCCTGAGCATCAACACAGGGCCCTGGGAGGCTCTGGTGAGGTCAAGGCTAGCCCCTGCTTCCACGGCAAATCTGGGGCAGTTGCAGCTGCTGAAGCCCAAGGAGCTGGGGAGAGCTGCCAGGGCTCCTAGGCGGGTGGGGAGCCGGCACCCGAGGGCCTGCCCATGGCGACCAGCCCGCTTCTAGTTCCAGGAGAAGGCAGGCCTTTAAGAAGCACCCACAAACTACACTTTAAAAAAGGAGAAAAAATGAAAAGCCCCTGAAACGCAGATGCAGTTCCTTAAGGGACTTTTCACGTCAGGCAGTTTTCTGCTGAGATGCTAGATTTGTGACCAAAAAAGGGCCAGTATTTATTTTTAGAGCGAAAAAGCCTATTCAGTGCCTCTGGGAGGGCTTGGATGATGTGGCCACCCTCGCCTGCCCCAACCCCAGGGATTGTCGTCATTCTAAGGGACTGAAGACCAGGAAAACGTTAACGCTGCTAACACCAATCAGAGGTGTCCACAGGGCAGTCCTGGTCCACCAGCCCAGATCTGCCCCTTCTAAAGGAGGGGGGTGAGGTGGGGTGGCAGGGGGATAGTGGGCCCGAGGCCTATCACCAGTGCCTGCCTGGCAGGTCCTGCACACTGCAGCCTGGTTCCAGGAGGGACTTTCCCTATGTGACTTGAGAATAGGGAGGCCAAAGAAACTGGGGAAATGCCCATCAGGCAACTTAAGCTTTTGGAGATGCATGGGAACAGTGGAAACGGAGGAGGAAAAACTCCAAAAGGCCGAGAGTCAGCTGTGGCTCAAGCCTCATAGGGTATCAGTGAGAAGCATGCTGTGGGAAGAGCCCCACTGAGCCTTCCAGGGTCTCAAGGCCTTGCCTCTAAAGCTCCCCACTCCTTATCTGGGACAGCTCTAGAGGTCAGTGTTCTTCCTCACACTGTACAAGAGTTCTCCTGGGCTAATATCACTGGGAGGTTCAGGAGGGAAGCAGTTAGGGTTCAAAGTCCCAGAAAAAGAGGGATGGGACAAAGAGAGAAAACATACTTGGGGTCTGGCTTTGCACACAGAGCAGCACCACATGAACACATGTGTGGGGGATTGTCATCACCCTCCAGGAGATGCCACCCACCCAGAAGACCCCAGATGACCAGGGAGGCTGGGCAGGACAGCCAGGCAGTCTTTACAAAGGGAGGTTCGGGCAGCTGGCCAGGCAGGCAGCCTTCCCGAAGGCGGGACTAGGCGTGTACTGCTGGACATGACTAATCCACCCCGAGGGACAGGCCCAGGGCTCTGAGGAATTCCATAACTTGATGGAGTCCTGTCCCTTTCACGGAAGAAAATGGACTTAAGCTATAGCTTGCTGGGAAGGAATCTGGAACTGAAGACCGTTTTATTAAGAGTCCGTGTCCAATGATTAGGCAGGACCTACGTAGAGGGAGAGAGAAACCAGTGTGAGAGAAATGGTGTGGAACGTACCGTTTAAGTCACAAGAACAGAAGAACTGCAGACCGAGCCAGCCTCCTGCGCCCTGGTGGCTGATGGGCACAAGAACGGCACTGGAGACTGGAGCCCTGCCCCCTGCCTGGCTAATCTAGGATAGGGACAGACCCACCTCCCCCTTTGAAAGGCCACATAGGTAGTACGTGTGGATGCCTTGGAAATAGCCCCAGCCTCCTAAGCTTCTATAGAGTGACCTTGGCTCCCACCGATGAGCTCCACGTGTGCCCTGAATGAGCACACACTGGCATTTCCTTTACTATTCCTCAAGTGGCTTATTTGGAACTTGAGTGGTGCCCCTGCCCTGTCCCCCCAGCCAGGTATGGCAAGCCCACCAGGCCCCCTGCTGACTCTGAGCTCATCTCACCTAGGGGCTTTGCACTGTCTAGTCTCAGGGAGTTGATGTCAGCCCTTCCTCCTAGGTTCCCAAGAAAAGAGGTACCAGAGTGCAGAACTCCCAGTGGAGGAGAAGGAACAAACCGCCTCATCTCTGCGTTCCTTCAGATCGCCCAAACAAAAAGCTCAAACTCTAAAAAGCACAACCTATTATATACACTGTTGAGGAGGAGGAAAAAAAGAAAAAGAAACAGGCCAAGGAATAGAGTCTTTTCCTTTCTTTCCTTTTCCGGGGCATCCAGCATGGCTCCCTGGATCAGGGAGGGGCGCTGGGCTTGTTCCCACCCACGCAACAGAGCGGACGCTTCTGCTGGAGTCACGGATGCAACTGATGCGCTACGCCCTGGCCCCTGAGTGCGGGCATGGGAAAAACCCGCCCACTGGCGGCCTCTCACTCCGGGCCACATTCCACAAGGCTCACCCTCACCCGCCCGTGAAGCCCCGGAATCCCTCCAGCTGTAAATGCTGAGTGTGTGCTGGGGGGTGGGTGGGTGTCACCTGGCAGTGCAGACAGACCAGCTACTACCCCACCTTCAAGTCTTTTTGTACTCCCCACCTCCAGGGTCTTCACCCTTCCCCAAGGAAAGCGCCACACTCTGGAGCAGGCAAGCTGCAGGTCTGGAGCTGTGACTAAGTCCCTCAAAGACTCTGGGGTTCAGGAAGCTGAGGCTGGTTGTGTGGTAAGAACGCCCCATGGCCTCTGTCTGCATTTCCCAGCTCAAATCTTTCCAAAACATCAAGCATTCCTTTTTCCCCTGGAGCTATTAAGAAACACCCACAAGTTCCAATCCTGGGAAAAGGAAGCCAGGAGACTAAAATAGCTGGACCGTGCTCTCGCTCCAACTAGACGACCAGACCAAAGCCCAGGAGGACCTCTCACACCTCCGTGAGACCCTGTCTCAGCCCAGGTAGCTGAGGTTAAGGGAGTATTCCTAAGAGGGACATAAGCTGTGGGTCCACCTCTGCCCACCTGTGCATGACACTTGGGAAGAGCCAGATATTAGCAATGTGACAAGTGAAAGCTAGAAGATTGCTAGCACATGCCCTGCCCCATGTGCTGGGCAGACCCAACCTCAGTACTGTCTCAGTACAGAAAGCAAAGCCACAGTGCTGTCCACGGCCCACCTGGGAGAGTGTCCTCCTTCAGCCTGCCCCACCCAAGTCTGCAGATGCCCTAGAAATAGTGGGTGGCATTTGTACCCTACCCCTGCCTGTCTCAATACAGAACCCTCAAGCAGCTCCAGGCTTTAGCTGGAATCACAGCTCAATGAAAGACCACAGCCCAAGCAATGTGGGGGTTTCAGAGGAAGTGGTGGGGCTTGCCCACTGGACTGCATGCTGCCGGGGCAGAGGTGGGGAATATATGGTGGCCTGGGACCCAGCTGGGAAAGCAGCACCTACCCCCGCCATCCTCTTCCTGCCTGTGTTCCATGGCTCCATGAACTGTAGCCTGGCCCCAGAGGACTACCCCACGCCTGTATTGGTCCACAGCATCCTGGTCTATGGATAGTTGCCAGGAGGGGTATCTATGTATGGCACCCCCAGCCTCAATCTAGTGCCTCTGTTCAGTTTCTTTTGGCGATTCATGTCTCAGGGCCTAACCCCACAGTAAGTGACAAAAACAGGCCCTTTTAGGAATTTCGGCTCTAATCCAAATGGAAACACAAGAACAAGGAGGGGAAGGGGGCAAAACAATTAGGACCCGGGAGACCAAAGGGAAATACCTTCAATGTCCCCCCACTCTGCTCCACTCCCTCAAGGCAGAGCTGCCTGTAACTGGCCACAGACATCAAGGCTGCCTGGCTTCCTGGACCCAGGAGAGCAGCTGCTGCAGGATCTACGCCCCCTCTGCCCCCTGCCCACAGAGTATAGTCCTGTGTGGGACAGGGCAGCAGAAGGCTGCGTTCAGTGGTGCCAAGGTGTGGGTTCCCACTTTGGGATCTGCCACACGAAACCCTTGCAGTACCCCTCCTGAGAGCAGAAGAACCCTGCCAGCCCATGACAGAGCTCACTCAGTGCACACAGAAGGCAAAGGAAAGCCCCTGCTGGCCAAGACTGCCAAGACAAAAGGGAACCAGGCAAAACCTAAGGTGGGGAGGGCGCCTGGGAAGGGGAAGACCAGAGCCCAGGCAGCTGCGAGAGCGGCCAGGGCTGGACCGCCAGAGCCTGGGAGCCTGGGAGCCAGAGGCTCTGAGACTGTAAATCTTGCCCTCCTTCCCGCCAGGACAGCTGTTCCCAGGACTCTCAGATTACTTGTTGCACAATCTTTCCACTTTTTTTGAAAGTGGGGGAGTGAAAAAATAATAATCTCGGCAGTGGCAGGAGGGGTGTGGGGCACTCACTCAGTAAGCCAGGAGCGCTCCCAACTCCTCTCCCAAAGCAGAGGAGTCCAGAAGAGGGTGCAGAGGCCAAGGGCAAAGGCCACGATCACAGACTCTGGAAATCAGGATGTGATGTCCACAGCCCCCTAAAGCGTCTTGTCTTGTGAGGGCTAAAGCGGCAACCCCACCAGGGCCACGCCACGTCATTTTAGTGATCAGGTCCCCTGCCAATTTCAGCATCTGGGGTTTCCGCTTGGTCACTCAGA
Organism: Callithrix jacchus; assembly: GCF_049354715.1. NCBI lineage: Eukaryota > Metazoa > Chordata > Mammalia > Primates > Cebidae > Callithrix > Callithrix jacchus. The sequence goes on from NC_133523.1 coordinate 13,960,067, forward strand.
TCCTTAGACGAAAAGGCAACAAAAGCCCTGGTGGCAGCAGTTGGCTAGAAAAGAGGAGGTGCGAAAACCCAGAGGAAGGCAAGCTGGAGGCTCGGCTGGCACCAAAAGTGAAAAGTCAGCAGCCACCAGGAATGCTAATTGGATCCAAGAATACAGCCATTCACCCCACTCATCCCGCTGCGAGTGGAGGCCCTAGCATGGAGTGGCAGGGCCAGCCCTTTCTGGACAGCCATAGAGTGCAGCGCCTCCTGCTGGCTGATGGATTACAAAAGCAGTGTGGGGAGAATGCCGGTTAGAGATCAAAGATGGTGACAGGGAAGGCCAGGAGGACAGCGAGCTGCCCAGGGCATTCTCCACACAGTTGTGCTAGAAAATGTGGGCATGTGGAGTCCTGAAGGGTCCTTCAGCCCACTTCAAGGCAAGTCTCCTCACTCACTGGGAAGCAGAGGGTATCAGGGGAAGAACAATACTGACAGAGACCGAGGTGCCACCTGCCCCCGCCCTATCTGTGCGCCTCAGAGATACATGGCTCTCCCCAGCTGCTGTGGAGGATCCCCAATCTCCCCTGGCACGATCAAGTTATTTACATGCACGGATTACTGAGGGTTAGCATTTATTTCTAGTTAGAATAAAATTCCAGGGGTGGTACAAGTCTATGAGAGAACACACAGGAGTCTACTGCCAACACACAGGTTCTCACTGTGGATCCCCACTCCCCAGCCTGCCTGAGACCCTAGGGCCAGCTCTCAGGTGGTCTGCAGCACACTGGCTCACTGATGCAGCTACATCAGCCTAGCGGCAACCCCATCAGTCCTAGACACAGAATGTTAGCATTGTCTCTGAGCAGGGGCTGGTCACCAGGCCTCCTGGGCACCATGGCTTCCTCCTCCCTCTCCTCTCCTCTGGGCCAGCCTGAGCATCTGTGGCCCTGAGAATAATGAGGAAAACGCATACTTAGAGGACAGCAGCCCCCTCCCCACCCCCGCCAACACCCAGCATTGCAATCCACCTCTACCTCCCACTGAGGCTGCTGCTCCGAAGGTGGGCTCTAATGGGGAACCCAGGGACAGATGTGCAGGCCAATGGGGCATGAAAAGAAGGGACTGTTAGTTAGAACTGCAGGTGTGACACACAGGTCCAGGTGTGCGTGGAGTTAGGGCAGATTCAGGTGCAGCCAACAACGCAACAAACACACTCCGGGGAGGAGCAGGCAATGGCTGGGGCCCAGGTGATGGCACGGCCAGCTGCAGTCTGTTCTATATCCACCAGAAACCAGCGAAGCATCTTCCTGAAACAGCCACACTGTATGTGACTGTGATATGGGGAAGGCCCTGGGGACATGGGAGTCTCCTCTGGGGCAGAGAGCTGGGTGCGGTCACATCAAGGTCCACAGCATCCCCTGGGCCCCCCACGCCCACAGTCCTCACAACCCAGAGCTCCGCAGTGTCAACGCCCTAGGCCATTCGTCCTCCATGCACAACCCCTGGCAGAGACAGCATGAGAGCCATGCCGAGAGAATGGACACTGCTGCACAGAGTGCAGGGCTATCCTCAGCCCCAGGGAGACAGTTAACACAGACACAGGCAGACAGAAGACCTAGCAAGTTCTGAGAATGCTGTCCCTAGGCTCTAGCATCCTGGACACAGGATGAGCTGCTATCGGGCACAGGTGGGAGGAGTTTGATAAGACACAAGTCACCTAACCTGTTTCGGAGTCTTCGCTGTCAGAGGAGCTGGACTCACTGGAGCTCTCCGACTCTGAGGATGAGAAGCCCTTCATCTTGGAGGAGCCGGCAATCACATCAACTTTCTCAGCTGCAACCCAAGCAATGGGAGCTGGTTAGGCAGGGCCCCGGCCCAGGAGGTCGTTCTTAGCCATGGGCACACCCCATCCATCTAGAGGAAGAACCAGCGAGGAGCCTGAGCACTGTGGGCCCAGGGGCTGCTCCTAACTGCCAGCTGCCACTCCCAGAACCCACATGGACCCACAGTTCCCATAGGTAGACTGCTTACATTGCAATTACAAGGTTCCTTCAATCTCTCAAAGTTCCCTTTGGAGGGTTTATCAAGAATTCAAGAGACCAAGCAGAGGGATAATTTCCTAACACAAAGTACCACTGGTCATGAGGCTTGGATTCTCTCACTTTTCTGGTAGAGGAAGAAGAGGACCCAAAAGGAACATGCTGCCCAGAGGTAATGCAAGGCAGGCAGAGGCCTGGGGGTCTCCCAGCACAGCTGTTCAGATGCACGCTGGAAGTCATCATGTGGTGTGCTCCAGGGAAGGGCCCAAGGACCCCAAACAGCCAGTATGGGCTTGGGACAAAGACTGTGTGCAATGCCATAACACCAACCCGAACTCCCACGGTCCTCAGAGGTAAGCTGTGGGCCAAAATGAGCTGTGACACAAAAGAGCTGCTTGGAAGAGTCCAGAGAGAATGCCATACTGAATTGTCCCTTCTACAAGGACACAGGCTGGCTCAGTGCTGCATTAATGCATCAGTACGCAGTTCCTGCTGGGACCCTGCAGACCTGCCTTTCCTCCTTCGCCCAAGAGGCCAGAGGAGGACTCAGCAGCAGGCAATCAAGGTTGAAAGCAGCTGTGGCTTAGAACAAGGTACAGAGGGGCCCCAGACACATCCAGCCAGAGATCTACAAAGACATTGACAGCAGCCTAGGGGCGAGTATGATGTCACAACCTTCCAGAGGTTTCTGTGTCAAGAACAGGAATGTTATAATTGGAAAAAAGGCACAGAGAGAATGGACTGAGTAAGGAAGGGAAAGTGACACTTGGGGTTGACAGAACAACCCCCATCCCCAGAGGGCTCAAACACACCTTGAGGTTTCCTTTTCTTCCGCAAACAGGAGGTGACATAGCGCTCGAGCTCACGCAGTGTGGATGGCTTCAGGGTCTCAAAGTCGATCTCGATCTCATCAGGGTTGGAGTTCTTCAGTGAGGGCTCCCGTGACTGGATGATGTGCACCACTCGGCCCAGCTTCTCTCCGGGGAGCTTGTTGATGTCCAGGCTGAGCTGCCGCTTCTCCTCATAGGACATAGGCTTGCACTTGTCCTCTTCCTCTGACTCATATGTGGGAGGGGGCTTGCTCTTCATGGGCGCTGGCTCCTTCTTGCTACGAAGGGACGATGCAGACACCATCAAGAACAGGCCCCCTGAGGAAGCCAGGAACTCATTCCTCCACATGTATGCTGGGGAGAAGAGGTGCAGGGGGTGTCCCTCCCATACCCCTCACCTACTGGCCTTCATAGGAAATGAGGCGTGGGCAACCCAATCTCTGGAACACCCAGTGTGGAGACTGAAAACAAACTGTGGCTTGAGGCTGCCTGAGTTGGGGTGGTGTTACAGTCCTATCCTTGCCGCCTATCCGTCCCCGACCAAATGTGGTAAGCCCCAAAGGCTCACCCCACAGAAAACGGCAGAGGCAGTGCAGCAAAAGTCCTTGCATGCAAGCGGCCACCAGCCCGCGCTTGGGGAGCCACAGCTGCAGGGGTCCTTCTCACCCACTGAGGACAGGGAGGGGCGGGGGCCCACATGGTGTCTCAAAAGAGACAGTGGAAGGAGGATCCTCACCCAGGGCAAACTCAGGGGACACAGACCTCGCACTGCTGTTGCTGCTATTATTTTTCTTTGTCTTTTTGGGAGGAGGTTCCTTGGCTTTACTCTTTTTATTCTCCTCTACTTCCTCTTTCTTTTTGTGCTTTTCTTTTTTCTTTTCCTTCTTGTCTTTCTCCTTTTTCTTTGGTTTGTTCTGCTGGGGCTGAGAGAGGGCTGCAAGCTGCTCGTGCACGGCTTTGAGCTGTGGACCAGACAAGCAAGACACACACCCAGGGCTGAGATGGTCTTCCCGTCACCCAAGACCCAGGCGTCTGCTCCAAAAAACATGACAGCATGCGCCTGAAGCATCAGGGTGTGGGCATAGGAGAGGTAGAGGGAGAGATGGCCCCCAGCTGTGGGCCTGTCATGTTAACCAGATTCCTAACATGCCTATGCCCACCATTCCTTCAACTCCAAAGATTGCCTGTGTCCTCCTCACCAGAGGAGCCCATCAAGCCAGCAGCCACTAAGTGTCATGGCCATCCTGATCCCAGGAGAAGGGCCCTTAAGAGGCTAAATAAGAGAATACATGTCAGGCACAAAGGGCCTGATGACTGACTGCAGGGAGAGGAGAAACCAGGTAGGGCTGGGAGAAATGCACATCCTGGCTCAACCTCCTCCTTCCCGACACTGACAGGATCAAGAAGCCTCCTCTCCACCCAGAAAATGCCCCTCCCCATACCCAACTGCAAGCTCAACACATACACCATACATACGTGTATGATCAACATGCACTTGACCTAGCAGAGAGATAAAGGCCACAGGTGATCCAGTGGGAATTCTGCTCCCTTGGGAACTCAGAGCCAAGAACATCTCTTAGATAAAACTTCTGGGGAGGCCACCCTGGTCCATGGACTCGGGGGATTGGGAATGGAGCCACCAACACCCTTACCTGCTCCTGGAGCTCAGCCAGCCGCTGAGCTCGCTCCTCCTCAGAGTCATCAGTTGAACTGTCACTGTCTGAGGAGCTATCGCTGCTGCTGTCGCTGGATGAGGGTGGGGCCACAACCTTGGTGGGAGGGGGCACTGCCGGGGATGACACAGCCACCGCTGGCTCCTCAGGCTCATCTGGCATCTTGGCAAAGCGCATTTCGAACACATCCTGGTAAGGAAAAGCCATGCCATAATGAGGGCTGCTGGGTACCCAGGCCACAGCCTATTATCACCCTGGCCTCACTGACTGCTGGGGCCAACTCAACAGTAAGCAACAGAGGGAAAAAGAGGATGGTGGCCCTCTCTCTCTGCCACCAAGACAGGGGCAAAGGCCAGCTGAGGGCCTCTGACAACTCTTCCAACACTCCTCTCTCAAAGTTCACTTTGAAGAGCAAGGTGGTCCAGATGTAACTGGGCACTCTCTCCCTGGGGGACACAGCCCAGGTAACGATGTGACCCAGGCCAAGGCAGCCAGCCCACTGAAGTCTGGGGGTGTTTGACAGATGGCGCTGGGCCAAGGGTACCCACAGTCCCCAAAAGAATTAGCTGAGGATCCCGCCAGATGCACAGCTAACACACCAGTGGGGAGCAGGAGGAGTCTGTAGTTTGGGAGGGTGTTCCAGGCAGAGGGCACAGCAGGTGCAGAGGCCCCAGGTAGGAGTGTGCCTGCCACAAGTGCACCTCCTCCAAGAGGCCAGGCTCTGCTGTAGCAGACATGGGTCTAAGACAGTCTCCTCACACTCCTCAGATTGGCCTTGAAGCACTTAAACAAGCAGGGCTGCACCACTGGTGGAGGCATTTCCAGGGCACGTGGGACAAGATAAGAGAGAGGTCCAGGCAGCAGGTGTGGGGCACTGAGAATAGGCTATGAGAGGGAGCCACTATGCGCAGGAGACCCTAAGACCTTTCAACCCTAAGATCCAGCAATCAGATGGAACCACATGGGGTCACCGAGCTCAAGGAAGAGCAGCCATGCATGAACACTGGGGTCTGGCCACACATACTGCCAACCAGCTGGCAAATCCCTGCCCTACCCTGGGAGCACTGAGGGCAATCTAATGATGGCTCAGGACAGAGGCAGAAGCACTGGGCTGGCTTCCCAGAAGGATTCTGGGAACTGCTTTAAACCAGGAATAAACTGATCAATGTGGAAAACACACCATGACAAAGACCTTTCCCTAAATGTGTATCAATGCTGCAGAGAGCATCACAGCTCTTGAATCCCCTCCTGATGGCTCAGGAAACACACCTTGAAGATGCCTGCTCAGCATCCCATATAACTGTGGTTTGAATTCCTTCCCCTCCAGGCCACCATCAATAAGACTTCCTTTAGCCAATAACTTTTTCTTTTCTTTTTGAGATACGGAGTCTCACTCTGTAACCCAGGCTGGAATGTAGTGGCGCAATCTCAGTTCACGGTAACCTCTGCCTCCCAAGTAGCTGGAGTTATAGGGACACACCACCATGCCCAGCTAATTTTTGTATTTTTAACAGAAAGGGGGGTTCTGCCATGTTAGGCTAGGCTGGTCTTTAACTCCTGACTTCAAAAGATCTCCCACCTGCCGTGGCCTCCCAAAGTGATGGGATTACCAACACTGAGTCACCGCGTCCAACCCAATAACTTTCTTTTCTGTCTTTCTTCTACCTTTTTGTTTTTGTTTTTTTTGAGATAGGGCCTTACTCTGTCACCCAGGATGGAATGCAGTCAATGGCTCAATCATGGCTCACTACAGCCTTGTCCTCCTGGGTTCAAGAAATCTTCCTGCCTCAGCCTCCTTAGTAACTGAGACCACCATGCCCAGCTAAATGTTTGTACAGACAGGATTTTGCCACGTTGCCCAGGCTGGTTTCCAACTCCTGGGATCAAGGGATCCTCCCACCTTGGCCTCCAAAAAGTGATAGGATTACAGGCATGAGCCACACTGCACCCAGCAAAGTAGTAACTTCTTGAGCAGGTCTGATGCAAGAAAGAAGATACACAAGAAGGATGACCAGAGACCATCACCAGTTAGCCTGAAAGAAGAGGGGCCCGGGCAGGAAAAGTTAGGGGGCTTCACATCAGAGTGAAGGCCCCAGTAAGAGTGTAACATAGACCTCTAGCCCTGCAGCACCTGGCCACGTACCGTAAATAGTGCCCTGGATGTGGGTGGGCTCAGGCCCCAAATTGACTCCAAAGGACATCTGGGGCCACATGAGCTTCTGGAAGAGCCAAGCAGCAGTAAGCTAGTTAGAGAAGTGGGCCTCAGAAGTGCCAGGATATCATGGAGAGAGGCGATCAGCTCTCCTTCCCAGTTCAGAGGGAGCACCCTCTACTGAGTGGTAGCTGCTTCAGAGAACTGATCTGTGAGCCTTGGCCAGCTTCAAGACATGAGGACATCCTCATTCCTTCCTGCCAGGTGATGACTGTTGTGTAAATGGTGGAGTGGAGGTGTGTGGTGTTCACTCTGAGGCCTCCTTCCATTCCCTCGGTGCTCATGGCCCTGGCTCTCCAAAGGCCCCAAGAATAAAAAAGCAAAGAATACAAGACATGAAGCCAGCTGGGATGAGAAACTAACATCGGCGGGGCTGGGAATTGCCAGCTTCTTGGCATGTCCAGTTGCATGACCCTTTCATCCTTCTCTGTCTCTTGGATGTGAGAACTCTGTTCTAGACTGAGTGGGGGGCATCCTGGGAAACCCACGAGCCACTGGGCCCAGGTCTGCTGTAGGAAAACCTTGCTGTGTGGCTGCAACAGTCAAACGATCCCAAGTACCAGCTTGATGGTAAACAGGAATGAGCTCCCTGTTCAAGGAGCTCTTAGTCTAGTGAGAAACAGAAAGGCAAATGAATGGGCAGCATGGGGTCACTATGAGCTGGAAGTGTGCTGAGACCTGAGGGTAAAAGAACACAGTTGGGGGTGCTGTGAGGCCAGCGAGAGGACAATAACACAAGACTCAAGATGCACCGAAGGCAACCATCTCACAAAGGAGGCTGTGATGGCGAGCAGTAGTAGACACTAGTAGTCACAAAGGAACATGGAGTGCAGGCATTCTGCTGTTGGCCTGACAGTGTCTTGAAACCCAGGTGAGGCCGAGCCTCCTGCCCTGCATCCCAGAACCTCCACTCCACTCCTCTAGAGGTCTGAGTCATGAGATCATGCTTCTCAGCTTCAGCACAGCCCACTAGTTTCAGACAAGTAACTTGGCTGTCAGGCTGTGGAATGCAGGTTTTCTTAAGGACCCCAGAATTTAGAGGCTGAGAGAGAAAACTGAAGTGGATCCTTTTCCAAGTAACTTTTAGGTACCCAGCCAAATTAAGAGACCCAACTAAGCAGGTCCCAACAGCTCCTGAAGAGGTGAGCAAGGGCTGGCTGGCGCTTTGTCCCTCCCCTTCCCTGATGGGGAATTTGCTCTACCCCATGCTGATGCAGAGAACTTAGAAATAAGAAAAACAAAGGCTGAAATGCCACAGACACAACTGCCCACTCGAAGAAAAGCCTGCCCTGAAACCCCTCCATATCAATTCTGTTGTTGAAGCAGAAACACCTCTACCAAGTGCCGGCACAGAGAGGTGCCGTGCCGCGCCGCTTGCAAGGACAGGCAAAGCAGGCTGGGGCAGAGGAATTCCACCCACAGCACCCCCTACTCCTAGCCTGAACTGGCGCCACCCTCTTGAGAGCAAGGCCTGCGTCTACTCCAGTCCAGCAACTGGAGTCCGTTATGTAGGAAGAAACTCTTCTACTGCAGAGTCTCTGGTGTGGCAGACATCCTGGTGGCCTTGCTGTTGGTAAACTCCGCGTTCAGGCAGGCTCATTCCCCTCCCAAGAGAAAAATGCAAAAAACACTTGAAACCCCAAAATCTTTGTTGGAGAAAATTGTGGAAAGGAGGTGGCTCCATGGTGTCAGGAGAGGAAAAGGAAAAAGGGACAAAAATGAGGAAGGAAGAACTAAACGTATCAGAGGGTGCTTTCTCCTTCTCTTTGTAAAGTAGCTCAAAAAAGTCACCTTTGGTACTGAGAGAGAATTTGTTTCCGATGAGCTGTTCCTGTGAAGGTAGATGAAGGGCATGAGTATCACTGTGAGCAGAGTGGGCAAGAGCTATGCACCTGTCTTCTCAAGAGAGTGGGAGAGGGAGAGAGAGCACGATGGAGGAGCTGAAGGCACAAATCTGAGGGCAACACCGCCACTGGGTGGCTCTGAACAAAAACTGCACGGAAATTAAAAAGCCTGAACTCCTTCGAGGATGGGAAATACAAACATGAATGATGAAGGGGCAATGCTGCTTGCGAAGAATGCACACAGACAACACCAAAGCGAAGGGAGGGCAACAACTCCCCAAGCCCCAAGTCACAGAAAATAAAATTAAGGAATGGGCCAGGCACCGTGGCTAATGCCTGCAATCCTGATAGTTTGGGAGGCAGAGGTGGGTGGATCACCTAAGCCCAGGAGTTTCAGACCAGCCTGGACAACATAGTGAGACACCATTTCTACCAAAAAAATACAAAAATTAGCCAGGCATGGGGGCACATGCTATCCTAACTACCTGGGAGGCTCAACTGAGCACAGCAGGTTGAGGCTGAAGTAAGCAGAATGAGAACCTGTTTCCAAAAAACAAAAACAAAAACAGTAGAAATAAAAAGCTCCAAGCCTGAGCATGCATTTAAATAACAAGAGCCACGTCCATACTAGTAAGAAAGAGTCTAACAAACCTCACAAGGGAAGTGTTTATCCTACTTCAAGAGTTTGAGCAATGTCCTCTGAACCAAAGGCCGCCCCTGATCCACAGTGAACAGGAGAGATAGTGCCTTAGGTCTGGCGGGAGTAGGTAGGGGATGCTATGGTGGAGAGTCTGGGACAACGCGGGGAACTGGTGCAGCTGGGAGGCAAGCAGGCAGTGGGGCTCTGGTAACCTCTGCCTGACACAGATCTTCAAAGGCTTTCCAAGTCCTTACTTCTGCCTGGGAAGCAGATGGCTGCGACAGCCAGGTGTGCAGAAGCCCGCTGAGGCCTACAATGAGCACATCAGCACCTCGTGATGGCAGGTGACCCAGCCCATAGCCTGTCTGTCTGTAATTCCAGCACTAAGGGAGTCTAACGCAAATAGATCACCTGAGCCCAGGGGTTCCAGACCAGCCCGTGCAACACAGCAAAACCCTATCTCTTAAAAAAAATGAAATAAAATAAAAAGGCTAAATTAGCCAGGCATGGTGGTGCAAGCCTGTAGTCCCAGCTACTCAGGAGGCTGAGGCAGAGACCTGCTTAACCCAGGAGGTGGAGGTTGCAGCGAACCAAGACAGCACCACTGCACTCCAGCTTGGGCAACAGGGCAAGACTCCCCCACCGCCCCCCCAAAAAAAGCCAGGCACAGTGGCTCATGCCTGTAATCTCAGCACTTTGGGAGGCCAAGGTGGGCAGATCACCTGAGGTCGGAAGTTAGAGACCAGCCTGACCAACATGGTAAAATCCCGTCTGTACTAAAAATACAAAATTAGCCGTATATGGTGGTGCATGCCTGTAATCCCAGCTACTCAGGAGGCTGAGGCGGAAAAATTGCTCAAACCCAGGAGGTGAAGGTTGCAGTGAGCCAAGATCAATCCAGTGCACTCCAGCCTCGGCAACAAGAGTGAAACTCCATCTCAAAAAAAAAAACACAAACAAAAAAAACCCAGAAAAAAAAAATTAGAAAATATGATGACAGTACTAAATCGTGATGTTATTCTCCAAAATCTTTAATCCAACCGTATTAACCAAGAAAAAACACCGTTTAAACTTAGGTATTTTTCGTTTTTAAAAAAATACTAGTAGAGTTAGTCTATATATCTATGCTATAATCTCCCCACCCTGCCCACGTGTGCACATCACAGTGTGCACCACCCAGGCTCTCAACTTGAAGGAAGTGGCCCAGGATCCCCATGAGAATTGTGGCCATGTGGAAACAACTTCTCTGAAGCTAGAAGGCTCTCTTAAGGCTCTGGTGAAGAGATATCCACAGTGCAGATGTCCTCAGCTCATGACTGTGACAGTGCCTACTTTGCAAAGAATACCCCCCATGCCCAACCCACCTGGACAGGTCTGTTATGTAGAAGACACTGGGCCATGCACAGCACATACCCATTCTTCCAGCCAAAAGCAACTGAGTGCTGGTGGAGGGTGGGGAGGAAGCTTGCAGAGTGGAATACCCACTCTGCTTTAATTATAATCAAATAACCCCAAATTAAAAGGTATGCACTAGGCTGAGTTTAGGCACTTTTCTAAAGCAACATGGCATTATCCCAAGGAAAGTGACAGAGGCCCAAAGAGGTGTCTACTCCCAAGAGCACCTCAGCCCGCTCTGCTGAGGGTGGCTGGGTCCTCCCGAGCCTCACCTGGAGCTTGCGGGCCATAGCCACCACCTCATGATCGGGAGGATTGTATTTATAGCAGTTGGAGAACATCAATCGGACGTCAGCACCAAACTCCTGAGCATCACGGTACTCACGGGCCTCCAGTTTAGACTGGAAAACAAGACAGGTCCGTCAGCTATGTCTGCCATGTGACAGTGGAGAGGTGGCTGGCAGCAGACAAAAGGGTTGTCTAGAGGAGCACGTTGATTTCTCAGTGGCTCTCAAGTTTGGTCCAGGCTGTAGTGGGGGGACATGCCATCACCACAGTTCCTAACCTCAGGGCTGGGACCGGTCGTGCCAGCAACCCAACTCACCCACCTGGCTCAAAGGTAGGTGGATTCAGAACCCACAAGAGGCAGAACGTGAGCCAGAATTGAGGGGAAGAAATGATGGAGAGGGCTGGGCCCACCTCATCATGATGACACAGTATGGGAGCTGGTCAGAGAGACACAGCACTGTCCCCTGCTCTGCCTACGCCATGTTTGGAACTCCACTCCCAGAAGAAACATGTAACAAGTCATAAAACCAAAAAGGCCTCAAAACATTATGGTGACAATGTTAGCTCTTACAGCGTGCCTCCCACACGGTGGAGACAGCAAGGCCCTCCCCATCACAAAGAGCCTGGCGAGGCCACCAAGCCCCAAACTCTCATGAAGCATCTACAGTGTGTGCAAGGCCAGAGGGCTTGTCTTGCTTTTCCTCAGACAGAAGGGGCAGCACAGCTGCCTACAGTCACAATGGCCAAGCACCAGGTCTTGGAGTGTGTCCCATAGCACCCAGCAGGGGGCGCTGAGTTTCTTTGGATTTTGGGGAAAAGCCCATGCAGCCCTAGTCCCAGGCCTGGGTCTCCTCTTGGACTGGAAGGTCTGGGGAGATACTGATGTGGAAGGAGGGCCTGCCCACCTTGTCCCACCCCACTAAGGCACATCCAGCTCACCTTGATTGTGCTCATGTCCATGGGGTGCTTGATAATGTCACAGTAGTCGTGCAAGCCCAGCGCCTCCACGTCCACAGGCTTGTAGAAGGGCCAGGCATAGGCGGCATGCTTCTTAGCAAACATCTCCTTGAGGATGCCGCTGCAGCACTTGAGCTGCTCTGAGACCTTGCTGCTCTTCTCTGGTGCTGGATGCTGCTGAGAGTCGGGGACATCCTTCTTTGGAGGTTTCACAGGACGGCTGCTCTCCCGCCTCGGGCCCAGTTTGGTGGTCTTAGGCTCCGGGGGTAGTGAGGGTGGCTCGTGAATGGGGTCAATGGTGGTAGGGGTGGTGGTGTCTGCTTTCCTCTTCACTCCCTTCTTTGTCTACCAAGAACAAAGGGGCCAACAGGTAGAGTCAGAAATGGCAGTGGGTACAGCTGCCCCTTGGGGTCACCCCCAAAGCCAGGCCCCATCTAACGGCCCAACATTCACATAGGATGGACCCAAAGATAACTGCATAGGCAAAGGGCCAAGGACAGGCAGACCCTGTCCCAGCACTCTGCTCTGCAGCTGGGACAGGACCTGCCTGTGGCAGGAGAAAGCATACAACTGAGTGCTCACTTGGAAGTCAAAGAACCTCTGGAGGCTGCTTCCTACCTAACACCAGGGCATCTCCCCAGCTGCCTAGGGGAAGCAGGATTCAGAGATTACTAAGATAGCACATCTGCAAATATGTGCAGTCTAAATTAAGAGAGAGGGGCAAGGGACAGGAGCCCGCTAGGAAGTGTGACACAATTATGGGATCTTTGAGTCATCGAGGCATCTGCTTCTGGGCTGCAATTTCAACACAGCAAGATCTCCCCAGAAACACCCTCCAGTGCCTGGGACCCAGGACAGGCTCTGTGCAAAGCATAGGCAAGGACAGGGGCCACTCTCCTCCCTGGTGACAGAAGCCCTCCGAAGCCCAGGACACTCACCTTTACAGGCTGCGGGGTAGCCGCGATGATGGGTGGGTGGCTCTGTACAGGCTGGGGAGCTGGAGCAGGTGGGGGTTGTGGCTGAGGGGGCACCGGCGGGGGCGTCTGCAGTGGCTGGGGAGGCACCACCGTCATGACAGGGGTCTGGACGATGAGGTCTGGGGTGACAGCAGGGAAGGGGTGAGGTGTGGCCTGTACAGGAGGAGGATTCGGCTGAGGGGTCTGGGTCTGCGGAGGAGTTGATGCTTGAGTTGTGTTTGGTATTGTGGAAACGCCAGGTTTTGCTGTCCCTACGAATCATAGTAAGACAGGGAGTTAGAGGCCATGCTAACATCCACATGCTGACTTTGTAGGGATATACACCACACACAGTGAATGCACATCTCTGTGTTTCGTTTATTTGCCTGAGAGACGAACATCCCAGACTCCACTTTGCCAAACCCGTCCACCTGTCCCTGGGGCTCTGAGAATAGTGGAAAACTGCACTTCCATTTACTAAGGCGTCAGGGCTGCAACTCCCAACTCAGGCACAAAGACCCCTTCATGAAGCCTGGAGGCCTGGGCTCAAGGAGCAGGAAACATACACTGACTGTGGACAGAGAGCGGGAAAACGCTTCTCCAAGCTTCCAGGCACAGCTGCCCTTGTTCCCAGAAGCGCTGCTTTCTGAGTAAGAGCTTCTGGCAGGGAGCCGGCAGTAGCCACCCTGGCCAAGGTTTCTGCAAACTGGCAGGCCCCTACCTCCCGGAGCCACAAGGGACAGCTGGACTGTTGACCTTCATGACTGGCTCAGGCGCTGCCTCCTAGCAGCTGTGCAGGGACTCCAAACACACAATGGTCACATGGCCCACCCAACCAGCTCCAAAAAATGAGGGGTTATGGCCAGAGCACTAAGAGTGGGCGGACCAGGGAGCCAGTGTCTAGGAGCATGACCTGGGGTCACCACATCCTTCGTGTGCATGTTGGCTACCAAGAAAACAGAGAAAGACACCCAGCGCCTACATGTGCAGGCTAAAGCAGCACCCATGTTCCAGGTGCATCTCAAGGAGCAAGGGTGAGATTCTGCTGAGTTTCCCAATTCTCCTCCCCCAGGCACAACTCCTGGGCTTCTCCCAGACTGGAACAGGAGGTGCCACCATGTCTGGCCAGCATTCAGCCCAAACCCCTGGTCCCAGGGAGCAAGGACCAATATCCTCATGTAAGGATAAGGGATGTGACTTTCATGAGGATCAGGGATGTGACCTGATATGTATAACAGCCACAGGGTGACAAGTGAGACTAGTTCTCCTTGGGTACCCTTGGGTGCAGCAGGGGACATAGCAACCCCCTTTCTGCCATCACTTCAAAACAGAGTGGGAGACCAGGTGAAAGGCTGCTGCTCAGAGAAGCAAACAACTCACACTCAGGGAACACCTTGCAAATGTCACCCTTCTGCAGCATGGAACTGCAAAGGACAAGATGTAGACAGCAGCTGCTGGAGAGTTTCCTAGACAGAATCATTTCCTAGTGGGTAGCTCTGCCAGCTGGCCCCTGGAAACCTGTGTCAGTTGAGGGGTAGTGACAAGCAGAGATGGACAAGGAGGGCTTTCATTTCAGACAACTGAGCATCAGAAGCAGGGATGGCTCTGATACCAGTGCATCAAGGTAATTCCAATGACAAACCTCAAGGTTTAAAACTGAGATGTTACTTAAAATGATTTCTGGTCATGTTAATGTCCTTAAAATGGAAAAGCAAAAATCATCCACAACCCTGGCAGGGTGAAGCATTCAAACAACATCAAAGTGTTTGGACAAGTTACAATTTCTTTTTATCGTTAAGTCCATCACCTACCCTCAAAAAAGGCAGGGCCCAATTATTTATGCTTACAAAAGGCCACAGGCCCACATGACCCTGTGGGATCCAGCACTGAACCAGCTGGATTGAATCCAGCATCCAATCCCACTATGTCCAAACACCAACAGGGCCTGTAGTATGTAATGTCACCATCTTCCTCCCACTCCCAGCTCCCCACCGAACTTGGAAAAGGGACAAAGGTCAGGAAGAAAGCCAATTTACTTGCTATTTCAGTACTCTACCTGCTTCTTTCCTCCCACGTCCTCTTCCTTTTGCCTGTACTATCATGATCTCAGTTTCTTCTGTGGGTAGTTCGTTTATTTTTTGCAAGAAGAGCTTCTCCAGAGCTTCTGCCATTAAGACTATGTCATCTCCAGGCTGGATAAGGAGACACATGGGCAGAGTCAGAGGGCCCTCCCCTCCCCACCTCCACAGACAGGGCACCCCATGCCGCCCCCTGCCCCAAAGCATGAAGCGTCGTATTCCAGGTCCTTCCCCGATCTGCACCCAAAGGAGCCACAATGGCTACACTACCAGGTATCACAGAGGCTTGTGTTCCCACAGGTGTGCTGAGCCTACACTTGTCTACCTACACCTCCCTCATGTTTTAAGCTCTGACCTGTCTGAGAAGCCATCCTAATGCCTTAAGCATCTGCCAAGCTCAGCCGATCACTGAAAGGGGCCCTCCTTTGACACAATTCAGTTTCACCAGAAATACTTGAATGACACAGGATTTCTTGCCATGATACATTAGCAGGGCCCCAACAATGCTCCCCAATGTACCCCCATGGCAGCTCACCAAGACTCTGGGCACCGCACATCTCACGTTAGTTTAGGGGTCCCACTCTGTCACCTCATCTATAACATGCTGTTCCCACTCAGTTCTAAACTGAGAGCCTGGTCTGCACATTTTGCTCAAACCTAAGTGGTGAGAGCTGAGACTTTAAAAAACACAGTAAACTTCAAGAAACTCACCTACCCATCTCTTCTGGGCATTTTTACCCACTACACCAGCAGAGGTCAAAAGCTGAGTTCTGTATAGTGTCTCCCTCCAGAGTCGTTCTATTTGAAAGGGTTGATTTTAATCACATCTGTGGTCTGAACTGTAAACAAATGATCTGGCTTCATGGCACAGCCGAGCCGAAAGGTTTGGCTACGGGGTTAGGAAGTGACCTTCAGGTCTACATGTAGGATCGGGGGGGACACTTGATCTATGGCCAAGAGTTATCGACAGTCATGTCCACAGTTCCAGCAGACCAACACCCACAGAGCAGCTGAGCTCTGCGCCGGCCCCATCACACCCTCTCTCACGTGGAGGTCTCTGTTGGGCACACCTCTGCACAACTACATTTTAGCAGGCTCTTTCCTAACAATTTACATCACCCAAATAGACTTTGTCGTGAGTCGCCACTGTTCTCCTCACACCTTCTCTACTAGACATGCTTAGGAACCAAAATCCCAAGGGCACCAGAAGCACATGCTTCAGGCTAGCAAGGACGGCTTGTAAGTTCAACATGGCCAGCACCCTCCTCCCAGCAAAAAATCCCACACCCAGCCACAGGCACCACCACAGGTCTCATTACCTCTACCTCCAAGGGTCTCCTCTTGCCAAACTCGAAGCCCAGCCACACCCAGCACCCCTGCCCACGGGCTCCTGACACGCCCACTGCCGCGGCCTCCCCTCTTCTCTCCCCAGGGCAGCTGGACACCCACCCCATATCTCACCTTGTTGTATATGTAACAATTTGTAAACATAGTGTTGAAGTCCTGGATACATTCCTGAGCATTCCAATAGTAGTTGTTTTCCAAGCGCTTCTTTATTGTTCCCATATCCATAGGTGTTTTAATGATCTTATAGTAATCCTGGAGAGCAAAGAAGAGAAGTCCAGTGTCACCTAAGGAGCCAGGCAACACAAATGCTGAGCTGGCCAGACTGGCCTGGGGACCTCACCCCGGGCTGCTCCACAGGTAAATCCATGGGATCCATAGTTCCTAATGGCATTAGCAAGTGATCTCAAGGGGGAACACCAAAATAAAGTGGAGCAGGGAAGGGTTCCTGAATGCTGGGGAGTAATTCAGAGGGAAAAGGTACAAGTTTCCAACTGCCCTGTGTTGGAACAGGTTGGCTTTATTGAAATGCACATTTTTTCTTTTCTTTTTAAAATATTCTTTCATTTTTAATAAATAAGGAGGAAACCAGGCAGCCTTTTAAAAGCAATTCTCACCCAGTAAAACAACCACAGCAGGTCCTACTTGTCCCCACCATTTGAAATTCTAACTGTCCATAAAATGCAAATCCCTGCAGCGCCAACGATGGAGCCCACTCTTGACCACAGCACTCATGCCTTCTTGTCACCATGAAAAGCTGTAGAGCATAAGCTTCCACCCTTAGTCTAAGTTCACTGGACTTATGTTTCCTTCACTTGCACACAGTCTACCACTAAGGATTTGTTAGTATCCATATACAGTTGAACGACCAGGTTAACTGCCAAATGACAAATCTGGACAACCTTCACAATCCTCAGTTAAAAAAAAAATCCACCATCTCAACCCTCAAGCCTTCAGATCTTACTCTCTAAGTGCCAAACAGAAGTAGACAGATAATAGATGTAAATGTCTTAAAGTGCCTGAAATCAAACTGCATTATCTTCACAACTTTTACTCTAAATCTAAACCTATTTTAAAACCAAATTCATTTTTAATAACAACCACAGAAGGAATGTAGGGACAGAGCAAGCCATGCCTGGGTTTCCAGGTATGAGGATCACAGAGGGCCAGGCAGGGGGGCTGCATACAGGCAGCAAGCCCCCAATGACAAGACCAGCTCAGGCTGTTGGCCTGACCCACTGAGAACTATCACACCGAGTGAAGACAGGTGCTCCCGTAGTTAAGCTTGAGTGGCATAACAGAACCAAATCCAAGTGGACTCCCACTGTTAGAGGGGCAAGCTGCAGGTGGAGAGGCTGTTGCAGGGAGGAGAGAGCAGGAATGCTGCTAGATGTCAATTCCCAAGGCCCTGCTCAGGAATGGTAGTGGACAGTATCAGAAAGGGCTGCACAGGGTATGCGTGTGGGGTTTTTGAGATGTTGTGACATCTACGAGAATGGGATAGGGCCACCTGCTTACATGTAAGGGTTTGCCACAGTCATGGCACTGCCCTGGGGGTGAAGGCTACAAGTGCACAGCCTGGTACCTTAGGCAAGTGGTCAGGAGGGGAGACTGGAAGCAGACTATCAGTGCCACTTTCTTTGCTCTGACTTCCTTTACCAAGTCCAAATAGATCTAACCCAGGGTAAACAGATTTTACTCTATGACCAAAGGCCACTGAATTGCCCACAGTGTGTCATGTGGCTCAAGGGCAAACAGGACAGTGGGGAGGAAGTGTGGTGAAGGCAGAGACAAAGATAGGGGAAGTGGAAGTGCCAGCCTGGATGGTAGGTTTAGGGGCATGACAGGAGTTCAAAATGTGGGTGAAGACTTGGAAGGCATCAGAAAACAGACAAGAAATACTTTTTGGGGTGGCCTTATTAACATCTCCAGGAATTCCCAGAAAACAGCTTTAGCATGACAATGCTCCTGACCAAGGACACCGTTTAGCTCAGCCCCCTCCAAACACCCAGAGACCACTCTTGCCCACCAAGCTCCCTCCTCAGCTCCTTACTCTACCATCTCTGAAGACATTAAATCAGGGCCACCATGGATTGACCCCTTCTTCCTATATCAGAGCTAATGAGGGCAACACCAACAGTCATAGGGACAGGTAGATTCATACTCTGCCCAGAGCAAGAATGTCCGGCCCACTCTCCAGCCTGCACTTCAGAGAATAATCCTGAACTCCGAAACCCCATGGCCTAACCAAATACCCATACCCATCTGTCCCGCTGGTCGGCACTGTTCCCTCAACCTCACCTGGGATGCTGGTGCCTTCTGAGCAATCTCAAGTCTCTCAGCTCTCCCTTCTCCTGCCTTCACCTTCTCAGCCCTCCCTGCATTTTCTTGTAACAAGCGGACCTCTCTGCTATTCTGGCACTGATACATTTCCCTTCAAAGCCAAGCTTCTTAAAATGATGGCTTCACATCCTCACCTTCTCATTCACACCGTCGCAAAGCTGGTTTCTACTTCTGTGTCACATCTTCCTAAGGTCACCAATGCCCTCCTAAAGGTCAACAGGACGGTCAGGTCGAAATCCTCATCTCTTTAACCTCCCTGTAGCTTCTGATATGGGCATCTGGGGAAACGCTCTCTTCTGTAGGCCTTCTGCTTTCCCAGCAACCCCCGAGGGCCTCAGAGAGCTCTGGGTTCCACTCCAGCCCCCAGCTCCTTCTCTCCTGGTTCTGTGCTATGAGAATGTCACTCTCAACTATGGACCCTGTCCAGCCCAGCTAGAGATTGGTGCAGTGAGCCCCCTCAACAGTCTCCCTCCCGCAGGCCATCACAGCTGATTGCCTCCACTCCTTATCTCAGTCAATGACGACTGTGGCCCCTCTTTTGCCTCCGTACTTTGCCTGAGCCAATTCAAGACCTAGACCTGCAGTGCCCTCTTCTGATTATTTTCCCGAGTGCATGACAGGTACTTAGTGAACCAGTAACATCAGGAGTTCTTACAAACACAATGGCTTTAAACTTGTGAGTCTGGACAGGGCAGTGGCTATGGTAGAGCTACTCCTACACACAAGTAGCTCTAGTGTGCACACACCAGCCTGGGTCAGTGGCTGCAACCACTTAATGCACTCACCAGGGGGTGCATGGGACTTGGCAGAGTACCAGGACTGATTTAAAAACAATCAGTCCTGGCCGGGCGCGGTGGCTCACGCCTGTAATCCCAGCACTTTGGGAGGCCGAGGCAGGTGGATCACGAGGTCAAGAGATCGAAACCATCCTGGTCAACATGGTGAAACCCCGTCTCTACTAAAAATACAAAAAATTAGCTGGGCATGGTGGCACGTGCCTGCAGTCCCAGCTACTCAGGAGGCTAAGGGAGGAGAATTGCCTGAACCCAGGAGGCGGAGGTTGCGATGAGCCAAGATCGCGCCATTGCACTCCAGCCTGGGTAACAAGAGCAAAACTCCGTTTCAAACAACAACAACAACAACAAAACAATTAGTCCTTGGTGCTTTAAAGAAAATTTAAAAAATGAAAGCATTTATTCCATCTGCTCCCTGAGGTTCAGTTGGAGAAACAAGTTGTGCTTGCAGAACAGTTTGCTAGGGATATGGGAAAATGGAACTCTCCAGGGAAAGAAAAGAGGGGTGGGCTTACAAAAGCACAAGAGCAAGTGTGCTGCAGCCACAGGGAGGAAGAGAAACACCCTTGTGCAGCTGCAGCCATAGCCACCATTCTCCAGCCGGGGCCATCTCCACATACTTGCTCCCTTTGATGTAATCCACTACCTTTCCCCGCCGTGTGCTCTGGGTGACAGTGATGATGATGCCAGGTGACTGCTACCAGAGCAAGCCAATCCCCCTCTAACACAGTTTGATCAACTACGTCTACTTAACCTTAATCAACTATGTCCACACTTGGGAAGGGGCCAGGATGGCCAAGTGCTCTGACTTCAACTCACCATGGAAGTGGAAGTAGATCTGTGGGCCTCCTTTACTCCCACTGCTTCAACCTCTACATAGTTTTCCCCAGGACTCCAAAATCTAAGAAACCAGCTATTGCTAAACCAATTAGCTCGTTCTTTCTCCCCAATTTCACCTGATCAGAACTGCTGAAACCACTCACTCAAGGGCCCTGCAGCTCACACCATGAATCCAAATGCATCTCCTACCCTGCCCCAGAGTCTGTCCTGATCAGAAGACATGCAGGAGAGAGGAGACCTTGAGGACAGCAGACGGCAGCCCCGGGCCCTACCCATGCTACTCACAGGGAGGTTCAGCTTGACGGCATCCACAGGCTGCTGGAAAGGCCACGCAAACTGGTGTTTCCATAGTGTCTTGAGCACCACTCTGAGCAGGTATTGCAGCTGGTTGGTCTGCCTCTTGGGCTTGTTAGGGTTGGAGGTCTCTGGGGGCGGGGGGTTGGTGCTGGCTGCATTGGCTGGCTGGGGTTGGGCCTGGGCCTGCGTTGTAGACATTTGGGAAGTTTCTAGTCCATCCCCCATTACTGGCAGATTTCTCAATCTCGTCCCAGGGCCGCTCTCTGCAGACATGCTAGTGATCCCATCACATTCTTCACCAGGCACTCTATAAAGGAAGAGAAGAGTCCCCAAGAGAGACCAGTTAGCAGATGAGCACCGCTTGGAACGACAAGTCCCTCTGGCTGTAGGCTCCAAGGACTGAACTCCCCTTGGAGGTGGTAGTAGCTGGTCAGGTTGGCGAGGGGGGCCGGGCAGGACAGACACCTCATGCTTTGTCTACAAGGGTTCCAATGTCTTTTCTCCCCAAAGACTTACCCTCCAGCAGGGAGGAGACCACGTACCAACAGAGGAGGCAAAGTGAGGTGGTGAGAGCCTTCTATGGGAACTATGGAGGTCATGGGGAAGGAGAGCCACATCTCACAAACCTGCACATCCCTTTTCCCACCTGTGAGCTTTCAGGAGATGCTGCCTGTGTGTGGAGAAAAATGATTTGCAGGCTCCCAAATATGACATTTACATTAAAATTGTTTGCATTTGTCACTCACAAAGCATTGAGCTAAGTCAGTAATTCCATTTGACGGGCCAGGCAGGGAGAAGCAGGATAGTCGGGCCTGCCCACCCGTGGATGACCCACCCAGTCCACTGCCAAGTGCTCAGGACAAAGCCACAAACTTACTAAGAATATATTCTTGGTAATTTAAATAATGCAGGTTTGCTGAGGAAAGAATCTGCATGTTTACTGCAGATAAAATAAAAATGAATCCATACTAGTGCTACCATTTTCCTAACTATAAGGTGCACCTCCAGTAGCAACACAGGCCCCTGCTGTTAGTGCCTGACCACCCCCTCCGATGCCCTTCCCTCACCTGAACCCCTACTGAGGGCCACCCCAACTTTGCAAACCCTGCCACAAGCATCCTCGCAAGAGTGATTCTGAACACCTGTCCAGTTTTTCCAGTGGGACAAATCCCAAGATGAACAGCCACAAGTCAAGGGTATACATGTTTTTATTGCCAAATTGTCCTCCAGAAACACAACCCACCCCTTGCAGTGACGTGAATTTCCATTCTGATGATTCATTCATTTGCTCATGGCCATGTGCATCCTTTTTGTGACACTTTTCTACAGGCAGTAAATACATACATATAGTTGGCTTTTTAAACCCAGTTCCAGTAGTAAAAAAAAAACTCTGAAAGCTAAGGGCTGACTACATCTATCAAGCACCTCTAGTAATAAACCTCAGGGCTCAGTGAGGATTCCATTCTGGAACAAACTTTTAGTGGGTTCAGAAGCAGCTTTATGCCTAGCACACAGTAGGCACCCTAGCTGACAGTGAATTACTTTCTGTAATTTATTTAAACCAAGGTTACACAAACTTTTTTGTAAATATAGTTCTGGCAAATAATCCTATTTTAAAAGTGCCAAATGGAGAATTTGGTACATAAAGCAAATCCACAGACTAGGCTGTGGAGATAGGCAGCCAGTGAGATAGGAGAAGACACAGGGATAAATGACACCAGCCACATACCAGCTCGCTGGGAACCTTGGATCTAGTGTACCAGTTTTGGTCCAGGCATAGATTATAGGACACACCAAGTGACTGGACACAAGTATTGGTAGAAGGACAGCCATCACAGACAAGGAAATACATCAGTGGGGTTTCAACCCCACTCACATGTGGAGTCAGCTGGAGAGGGCTTCCATGCAGCACGACCAGCAAGTCCAAAGGGACCAAAGGGGACAAGTGTGATGGAACTCCATCACAAGGGGAGGGGAGGCCTAAAGGCAAAGGGGAAGCCTAGATCCTGGGATGGAGGGTACACAGAGTGAGGCCAAGGAATGCCACGTAGTTTGGTTTCTACAAGTACATTTATCCTAGAAAGCAGCTCCAGAAACATATAGCTGATGCTGTGCTCCAAGCACATGCCAGCTGACTGATGGCAGGCAGTGGCGAGGGCAGCCCAGCCACAAGGACACAGGTTACCAGGGGGCAAAGCCAAATTTTCCCGAAAGGAAGCAGCCCCCGTAAGTTTTTCATTAAGCAATGACATTCTGAAAATCTCCAAGCACTGTCCCTGAGACAAGATGAGGCCAAAGAAACACTTCTAGAACTTCTGGGTTGTGCCATGCTTTTCTCTTTCCAAAAAGACTTGCAGCAAAGCCAAGGGATGAAGGACTCGTGTGTGCTCTGGGCCAGTGACCACTCTTCTTCACCTTCTCATCAGGCCCAAACAGGACCTTGAGCCAAGAAAGCTGAATTTTCTTATTTTATTTTATTTTCCTTTTTGAGAAAGAGGGTCTGCCACCCAGGCTGGAGTGCAGTTGTGCAATCCTGGCTCACTGCAACCTCTGCCTTCCGGGGGTCAAGTGATTCTCCCACCTCAGCCTCCCCAGTAGCTGGGATCAGGTGTGTGCCACCATGCCTGGCTAATTTTTGTATTTTCAGTAGAGATGGGTATCACCATGTTGGTCAGGCTGGTCTCGAACTCCCAACCTTCAGGTGGTCTCCCCGCCTCAGCCTCTCAAAGGGCTGGGATTACAGGCATAAGCTACCACGCCCGGCCAGAAGCTGGATTGAGGAAAAAACAATTTTCTACAGAAAACCTGACTCTTGAACCTTGCTTCATTTGGTGTTTTAAGTAACTACAAAAGCCAAAACACCCTTCCCTAGCCAGCCAGCTCACAAGAGATGCACAACAGTTAAATCCTCAACAATGCCAACATTGCTTCTGGCCTCATCACCACTTTACAGATAGGGAAACCAAGGCAGAGAGAAGTAGCTGATCCAGGAGTGGAAAGACCAGGTCTAAGCAGACAGGGTGGCCCAAAACGTTGCATCTGATTCCTGGGCAGTTTAAGTTGGCCTTTGAACTAAGCAAGTCCTCACTAGTGAGCTGCACACGTACACACATACACAAGAAGTGCCCAACATAGTCACAATACAGTGACCACCATCCTTAACACACACTCATAATGACCAAGGGCACGCCCCTGAGGAAAGAAACTGCTAGAGGTTGTCTGTTTGAATGTTAAGGTATGACAAGTTCAACACATGATACAAACCTGGGAACTAAACGTACCCCAAAGTTTCTTTAAGGAAGCTCTGAAGATAGCCAGTGAAAGTGACATCTGGCTGGGCTCAGTAGCTGACGCCTGTAATCCCAGTACTTCAGGAGGCCAACAAGGGTGGATCACCTGAGGTCAGGAGTTTCAGACCAGCCTGGCCAACATGGTGAAACCCCCTTTCTACTAAAAATACAAAAAATGAGCCAGGCATGGTGGCAGGTGCCTGTAACCCTAGCTACTCAGGAGGCCAAGGCAGTAGAACTGCTTGAACCCAGGAGGCAGAGATTGCACCACTGCATGCCAGCCTGGGTAACAAGAGTGAAACTATGTTTAAAAAAAAAAAAAAAAAAAAGACAGGAAAGACAGACATAAAGACAGAAAAGAGAGAGAAAGAGGGCTCGGGAGGGAGGGAGGGAAAGGAAGAAAGAGAGACACATATTCATGGCCCCACAAGAGGGGTCACCAAAAGATGCCGGCGGACTCCTGTTCTGCACTCACTCTGGGCCTGTGCAGCAAATGCACCTCAAGGGGCCACACTGATCTACTGCTATGCCCGCAGCCTTGCCATGACTACAGGAAAGACCAACCTTTGGGAAACTTCAAGAGCCCATTCTTACTGCAGTGACAAGAAACATGAGGAAAACCAATCACTTCTAGGCTGTTATGGGGCAAGAAAGAGAAGTACACTGAGACATTCTATGTGAGAGCCAGATGACTTTTCCAAGACCCAAATTTGATGAGGTCAGCCTCCTTGGCTGAATTCTTCCCAAGTGGTTGCGCCCACCCCACACTGCCCCAGGCCATTAGCATCTATGCTCCAACAACAAGTCGGCCACCATCACCTTCAGCCTTTGATCTGCTACCCCTGCTGCCAGACAAGACAGATGGATGGACACAGACCTAGGCTCACAGTCTCTCTCTCAGTCTCTGTCTCTGTCTCTCTCTCTCTCTCCCACAGCATCTGGTGTTTCCCTAATCTCCATTTACTGAGTTCCATGGTCAGCCCCACAGTAGGCACCCCTGGGAACCTGAAGGCAGGCTCATCTTTATTTCACTTTTGTCCTCCCACCCAGCACACAGGAGGTGTACCCTCAGCAACCACACCCAGATTGTCATCCTGGGGCTTCCAGCTCGATCTCAAAGCTCTGGAAAAGAAAAACAGTTCATGCTCTCAACATGGATAATGTGGAGACCACCAGACTGTCACTTGCTCGGGCAACAGGTCCTAACATGCCTTGCCCTGGGACTCAGCGGCTGAGGTGGCATTTTCCCAAGTGATTAGGGAACACTTAGGGGTGAATACTGTGGAGGAGAAGGGCAGGGCTGCTCTGGCCATGGACGGGGAGAGGGATTTGCACTGACCTAGAGGGACAGGGCAGCATCTCTGAAGAAGGGACAGAGAATGAGACCGGAGGGGAGGAAGAGTGTGTTCACTTCTGTGGTGGGGGAAAGGCAGGCAGTGGCAAGAGAAGGCATGCCTGGCACAGTTAACAGGAGACAACATTTTCAAAGTTTTCCATTGAAAAGATTAAAAAATGCTGCTCCCTCTCCATTTTCATACTGACTTGTAGCCATTAAAAGCAGGGACCACCATTCACCATGTTAAGAGCTACCTGAAGGTCAAGGGAAAGGAAAAAAATTTTGCTTATTGTTTCCAATCCAAAGAAGGCTACATGTTTGAACTGGATGTCCTATTTTTTGTATCTACCTCCAATAGATAGATATCATGTTCTCAGTGTAGAAGAAAAGGATGAACCGAGGTGAGACAAGACCATGGTTCCCAAACTGAGTACCCAGGTGCCATGGGGATGTCATGGTAAACTCAGATGGCACTGCAGGAAGTATAAGCACAAGGCAATTGATCATTTCAACATCAGATTGCATTATATTCCTTTCAACAATGTCATAGCCTACAACACTTTGTGATCAGCAGTCGCTATAATAAAAAACAAAGATCGCCTGGGTGCAGTGGCTCATGCCTGTAATCTCAGCACTTTGGGAGGCCAGGGCAGGTGGACCACCTGAGGTCAGGAATCTGAGACCAGCCTGGCCAACATAGCGCAACCCTGTCTCTACTAAAAATACAAAAAACAAACCCAGGCATGGTGGTTTGCATCTGTGGTCCCAGCTACTTGGGAGGCTGAGGCAGGATAACTACTTGAACCCAAGAGGCAGTTTGCAGTGAGCCAACATGGCGCCACCATACTCCAGCCTAGGTGACAGAGTGAGACTCCACCTCAAAAAAAAACAAACAAAAAAAGCAAAAGTCATATAAAAATATATAAAAATCAACATTAACAGGAAACACAGCTAGGGACATGCAACCTGGTTGAGGTTTGAGGATTTCGGTGGTGTCCAACAGGCAGACACATCCTATTAGAAAGTAACTATGGGCTGGGCACAGTGGGTCACACCTGTAATTCCAGCACTTTGGGAGGCTGAGGCAGGTGGATCACTCAAGGTCAGGAGTTCGAGACCAGCCTGGCCAATCTGGTGAAACCCCGCCTCTACTAAAAATACAAAAAGCCAGGAATGGTGGTACACGCCTGTAATCCCAGCTATTCCAGAGGCTGAGGCATGAGAATCACTTGAACCCAGGAAGCAGAGGTTGCAGTGAGCCGAGACTGCGCCACTGCACACCAGCCTGGACAACAGAGTGAGACTCTGCCAAAACAAAAGTAACTATTGGTTATGTAAGGATAATATATTCTTATGTTTTTTCAGACAGCTACACAGTTGAGACATTGGTACTTATTCTGTTGCTTGTGCTTAACCACCTAATAAACAAAACTGTTGGCTATTTCCTTTGGCCTATGAGTATCATAGAAAAAAAAAACTGAGATGTTTAAAGATGTTGTAAGCCAAGAAAGTTTGAGAACCTCCAGGTTAATATAAGTAAAAATGTAGATTTTCCCTCTAAATTCGTAGACCTCTGATTAAGCATGCCTGTTTATAAGGATGTTCTTTGCAATCATACTATTTAAGTGAATTTTGGGAAAATTTTAGGGATAGTACTTAACAGAGAATACAACTGCAATGTTTCGTAACTTTGAACAGAAAAAAAAATGGTTTCCTTGGATGTTAAAATCTGGTCAATAGTCCAGACAAATTAGAAATCTAAAGATGCAGAAAACGAAAAATCCAAAACAAGTTCAGAAAGTTTGAACGCTTTCTGCAATGATGAAGTTTCTACTTGCAAAGTGGATGGCAGCAACCCTCTTCATTGGCATCCTCCAACAAGTCACAGTTCTCTTTATCGCCTACCCCAATTAGCTCCTATCCTTTGACAGGGTTTTCAGGGTCTCCAGATAGGCTTTGTTCTGAGCCCACTCATCACAAAGAAGCCTAGCCTAAAGTAACCTTTTCCCAGACCAGGAAAGGAGATTAGAAAGCAGGATAGAGATAGATACAGACATGCAGGGCAGGCTTAGTTCTGGGCCTCTGAAGGCAAGCCAGAGAGGAAAAGAGAAAGACCACAAACAAGTGCCCAGAATCTGCTGATTGCTAGAGATTCAGTTCCCAGTTCCAACCATCATAAGTCACTGAGAAAACCAAGTGGGTTGGGACCAGCTATATTTTGCATTTGTGGTTCTGAAGTCCTGGCCTCCCAGTGGGCCTCCTGAAACCCAGTGATCCTACCTCCATTCTGCCTGGTCTGTTCAGACTCACCCGTCTACTAAAGTGACAGAGCACACAGGCAGAGAGATGCCAGGGAAGGCAGGAACAGTCGCCAAGATGATGGCTGGTTAACAGGCTTTCTTAATTCTCCCGTAAAATATGGTGATCACACTTAGCACAGATTTACACAAGCCATCCTCACACAAACATGCACTAGGGCCTAGCTGAGCTCCACAGTAGGTACCTGTCACTTCCTAGGCTGATGTTGTTATCTGGCACTTCATCTATACTGGCTTCGTTATCCACACAGCAACCCTAAAGCGCAGGCTGTGACTTCATCATCTTCATCATCATCCGCATGGTGACAGAAGCAGAGTGGATGGTGGCCTGGTTGGCTGCACATCACTTGGAGCAGCATGTGCTTCAAGTCTTCTGCTCAGCAGCTGCCTCCACTCACCAAGCACAGTGGCAACACCTACAAGGGGCAGAGGCTCATCACCCTACACTGGTCTTTGGCTTGGACTGTAGCACCATACTTTGCTGTACACATCAGTGGCCTGCCTTCCCCACAGAAGTGAGTGCCATGTGGCCCATAAGCTGGGTCTTAAGTCAGACTTCCAGTAGTAATATTTCCAAAGAATTTCATCTTCATAAACAAATCAGAGCTGAGACCACGTCCTGCAGCACCTGACCATCTGCCTGCAATGAGACATACCCCATGTCATAGGCGAAATCTAAAACATACCATTCTCCTGAAGCTATGAGGTATGGGAGCAAGGAGAAGGGACACCAAGTTATCATTTATGCTTCCCAAGCAATAAGATGCCTGCAGGGACATGGCTTAAATTTGTTTTATTCCATACAGAGTGCTAGCCAATGCCAACTGACTACAGTCCCTTATGAAATCACAAGGTCACAGTCGCACATAACCTTCAGGTAGAGGAGGTCACCTCTCTACTGCTCCAAGGCTCTTGTATAAACAAGTATTTGTGGAGAATGCTAGATTGTGCCCAGGGACAAAAACAAGGGGATGAGAGACCCTGACTGGTAAAAACCTGGTAATTTCTCAATACTATTCATTTACAGCAATTTACATCTTACATCTTATCTTGTCCTAGAAACTTCTTTGCTGAAATGCTGGTTACACAACATCAATATCAGAAGGTCTATTCCCCTCCTAGGCACTAGAGCGGCGGCTACTTCAAATTCATGACGGCAGCCCTGTTTAATTGTGCAATCTGTGTCAGTGGGGAAGCACAAACAGGATTACTTTTCCATCTGACCGGCTCAGGCAGCTGGTGAGAACAGCACTCATGTCATCAGCCAGACTGCGCTGCCTGGAGCCGGGCCAGTGGCCGTGGGCGGAGGCAGCTCTTAGAAGCCTTAACTCTCCTTCATGCAGCGTGTACACACCCTGCCCCCAACCCCTTGGACCAGCCAAGTGGTGGGGCCCCATTACCTCTGACTGTGCAGTACCACAGACCCTGCAGCTTGCCTTGAATCAGGCAAGCCAAGGCAGAGATATACCAGCCTTCCTGCTAAGGGAGAGTGTAAGCCACACTCATGCTCTCTGTCCCCCACTGGAGGGGACACAGGCACACAAGGACCTTGAAGCCAGGAGGATCAGGAAACTGGGCAGGCCACAATCCCACCAACCAGAATTCCAGTCTCTCTGCTTTAGAAACTCATCACCAGGCTAATTAAACTAGGAGCACTGAAAATGCTGCACCAACTTTTCCCTGCAAAAGTTGCCAGCAGCTGGAGGGACAAGTGGCTCAGGTACAGTGAAAGGTTTCATTGTTACATGTGGGTTATGTCATGTTGCTGATGGTTAAATCTGGGTGGATGGATTCGTGAATGTACAGTGTTCCTGTGAAAAGCATGCAGCAAAACCAAAACAAAACAAAACCTTGACATGGACAGGATCAAAACTTTTCGGTAGGCCGGACATGGCTCATGTCTGTAATCCCAGAATTTTGGGAGGCCAAGGCAGGTGCACTGCCTGAGCTCAGGAGTTCAAGACCAGCCTGGGGAACACAGTGAAACCCCGTTTCTACTAAAATACAAAAAAATTAGTGGGGCATGGCAGCATGCGCCTGTAGTCCCAGCTACTCAGGAGGCTGAGGCAGGAGAACTGCTTGAACCCAGGAGGCAGAGGTTGCAGTGAGCCAAGATCTCACCAGTGCACCCCAGCCTGGTCGACAGAGGAAGACTCTGTCTCCAAAAATAGAAAAAAAAAAAAAACAAACTGTTGGGTTAAAACATATTCCAGCAGGGGCAGACTAGGCTAACTTTTCCTATAAAGGACCAAAGAGCAAATACCATCAGCAGTGCAGGACAAACTGTCTGTTAAAATAGTCCATTCTGGCATTATAACATTAAAGCAGCCACAAATAATCCTGAAACAAATGAGCCTCACTGTGTGCCAATAAAACTAACTGGCCTGCAGGCCATAGTTTGCAGCCCATTCCACAGATTTCTCGGCTTTGTGAAGGGGAGAGAATGTGATGTTACATTAGAAAAGCAGAATGCAAAATTACAAATGAAATTAGGTAATGATGCCAGCTGGGTGTGCACGCAGACCTACAGAATGAAGCCGGAGGTGATGGCAGGTGTGTAGATGACACCACCAACTTACAATGAAGACCAACCAACCACCCAGCACAAATGTAAAAACTACTCAGTCTCTATGCAATCTATCCCCTTTCACAAGCCCCTACTGGCCTTTTGG
Organism: Callithrix jacchus; assembly: GCF_049354715.1. Lineage (NCBI taxonomy): Eukaryota > Metazoa > Chordata > Mammalia > Primates > Cebidae > Callithrix > Callithrix jacchus. The sequence goes on from NC_133523.1 coordinate 13,990,194, forward strand.
TGTCTGTCTACTTCTACCTGGTTGAGCTGGCCCTCCAGGCATTACACCTAGCCAAATTAAAGGCTGAAAGATTATGACAGAAATATGTCATTAATTCAAACTATGCATTTATGCATTCTCACTGACTCAGTTGTGCCCTTCACAGGTAAAAGTGACATTTTCTCCTGGTTGCCTCTTAGCCATTACCATGGCTGGGCGTAGTGGCTCATGCCTGTAATCCCAGCACTTTGGGAGGCCAAGGTGGGTGGATCACGAGGTCAATGGTTTTAATGACCAGCCTGACCAACATGGTGAAATCCCATCTCTACTAAAAATACAAAAATGAGCCAGGCATGGTGTGTGTGCCTGTAATCCCAGCTAAATGGGAGGTTGAGGCAGGAGAAATCGCTTGAACCCGGGATCCGGTGGTCATAGTGAGCTGAGATCGAGCCACTGCACTCCAGCCTGGGCAACAGAGTGACTCTCCATCTCAGGAAAAAAAAGCCATTACCCCATCTCCTTTATCTGCCTTCACTTTACACCTTTTTAATTATCATCTTTTCAACAGAGCTGGTGTGGGGGATGTGGCACTGAGATTCATCTGCACCATGTCAATCACAGCTGGACATGCTGGCACACACAGTCCTACTAAGCTCTGGGGAGGCTAAGGCTGAAGCATTGCTTGAGCTCAGAAGTTCGAGGCTGCCGCCACTGCACTCCAGCCTAGGCAACAGAGTAAGACTCTGCCTTTAATAATAATAAATAATTATGAAACACAATATGACATGACTCTAAATTTATGGATTGAAACCATGCTTTGAGAGAGACTCCAAGATGGCCAGAGACCAATGCCTATCACAATGTGGGGGCTGGCAGTGAGCTGGGCACTTCACTCTGCTTAAGATGGGTGTTTTCTAGGAGGAAGAAAACAGAGGGACACATTGGAGAATGAAAGACTCTACAAAGGCAGCAAGAGTGGGGAGGAAGTTTGCTTCTTAGCACAAATAATTAAAATGAGAGGAATGTTTAAGAGTGAAAAACGGGTTTAAACTCAGTCTTGGGCTGCCCCTGGTGTCGATCAGAACATTTCTCAGGATGACATCACACTGGTCTTCTGGAATTTTCCCATTTCAAACAAAAGCATAAGAACTAAGCTCATAATCCTCATTTAAATTTAAAACTATATGCCAACTTCCAGGTAAGTGGTCAAGATCATGCCCTTTGGGGATCTGGGAAGCCAAGAGGGAGACAAGTGAAATGCAAATGATAATCTGTATGGTTCATGACAACACTGCCGGGGGCAGAAATGTTCCAAAACACACCAGCTTAACCCACAGGCCTGTTACGTGTAAGTGGAAACAAAACTGAGCTCCTGAAACAGACCCACAAGTGGGAAAGGTGACATTTCAATCAACTGCTCTAAATTTCACCCACTGAGAAGCAGCCTGGATGAGTAAGCAAGAGTGTATCATGCCTCTAAGTTTCTTCTCAAAGCAGCAAAGCAGCTGCTGGCTGACTCAAGTTGTCTCTGGAACCTGCCTACACTCATTGGGGACACAAAAGGGCACAGGGCTAGCACAAGTGTTTCTAGAGACACCATAACCCAATACACCCAGCAACATTTTAACCATGACCACCAAGAGCCCCTGCTGGGTGGGAAAGCCAAACTAGACCTTTGATGGCCACGAGGAGAGATGGAGCCATGCCAAGAAGCCAGGAACACACACTGACTCAGGGCGCAGAGATACTGGAGCCTGGGTATCTCGATGAAGAGGTGACGTTAATCTTTTCTTCAATGATACTACCCTGGGCACTTCATTGTAATTTTAAAAGAAAGATCTGGAAAAAAGGTTATACCAGTCAGTATCCAGACACTCAAGAAGTGCCTTCAGGCAAGATGACTCTTCTCATCTTGCCCTCACCACTCACCAGGTACAGAATCCAATCTATGGGGATCAGGAAGAGGAAGGGCATGGCTTTTTTTTGTGGGGGGAGAAAAGGGAACACACAGAAAACTACGCTAAATTAACATCAGAGCTTCCAGCTTCCAAAGACCCTCAAGTTCCTGACTGACAAAGTAGGAACTGAAGACTGATCCAAGGCCCAAAGATGACCAGTCAGTGAGAGCTGACACTGTCTCAATTGCTGGATTTATATCTGATCCACACCCCCAAGGGTACACAAAAGGCCATTCCTACATCTTTACAGAAGCCTTTGATGGTCAGTGCGGTCCTAGGGAAATAGGCCAAGGGGTCCCCACCTTCCAGGCAATGTTAACCTCACTTTCACCCTTCCCTTTCTTCAGGTAAAAGCAAGCCATCCAGATAACTCCCTTGATGCACTGCTGGGAGGCCTTCTTGCAGACTGAGTACATCATACAAGAAGCAGACACATCCAGCGTCTACTCTGAATCAGCTGCAGAGGAATGCTTGGATGTAAATGGCTGTCACCCTCTCATCTCAGTAACTTTCAGAATGTAAAAGCAGCAGAATGAAATGAAACTTACACCATTTCAGATGAGAACAGCTAAGGAAGCAAAAAACTTGGCAGGGATCTATCGCTTCATGAGAACCATGTTCTTGTCTGCCTTTAATTCCACTCTAACTTCCACAAAATAAATAGCCCACAGAAGTCAAGCCCCTCAACTCTCACCCTGACAGGTGAGTGTATGAGGTGCTGGAGAGAAAAGACACACAGCGTGCCTCATCTCCTCACTGTGCGCACCCTTCCTCATGTCTCCAGCGTTTGCAGGCTGCAGCCACTCGCAGAGCAGCCCTGGGTGCTGTGCCCCAAGGGATCCTCAGGTGCAGCCGAACTGGCATCTTGCAGACTCAGAGTCCATCATACTACCTAAGTTTACTCCCCTGCAGATGTGGCCAGCTTGTCCTTTGAGTTCACTGAGGAGTAACATCCACTTACTGGTAAGGAACTTTCCGACCAACAGAAACCAAAACCCAGGGCAGTGACTATCACACTCCCATGGAACCTGTAGCACTCCCTAGGAATGCCTCATCACCTTTCTACTAAAAATGTGATTAAGTTCAGGAGTTCAAGTCCAGACTGGGCAACATGACAAAACCATCTCTGCCAAAAATACAAAAAATTAGTTATTTTTTTGTATTTTTGGCAGAGATGGTTTTGCACACCTGTGGTCCCAGGTATTCTGGAGGCTGAGGAGGAAGGATGGTGCACACCTGTGGTCCCAGGTACACTGGAGCCTGGGAGACAGAGCCGAAAATGTACCACTGCACTCCAATTTAAGTGACAGAGACAGACCCATGTCAAAAAACAAACAAAGGGAAGAAATATCTAAGGATGTAGAAATAAGGTGCATCAGATAAAGCTTTAGACTAGGGTCTAGCACACAGAATGAAAGAATAAAAGAAAACATGCACATCCCTGAGTAGAAAAAAGATGGCAAGATAAGATATCTTTGGCTAATTTTTATTATTACTTTATATATGTTTTTTCCAACTCCATGAAATACCTTGTATATAATTATCAATCAGAAACCAAGGGGAAAAAATACTTTAAAAGGAGGACTTAAATGGCCAGGGATGGGTGGGGGCCCAAGGCACAGCAGGAGAGACACATGTCTTAGTTAGGTGCCCACTCTGAGTTTAGTAACTGCTTTGGGGGCGTGTGTGGGGAGTCAGAGAGCAACATGAGGCCCACGGGCCTTCCCCAGCTTCCTAAGTCATTCCTAGGTTCTCTCAGATGCCATGCTACGCTTGCCTTGTCCAGGGAGGGAGCCATATCAAGCAGGTGCCCCATCCCTCCCACCAGTTCTTCCCATGCCTCTGTCCGTCTATGGACCCATGGCCAAATGCCAGACAGAAGGGGGCAAAGGTTTTTCCTCAGGTATCCAGCAACACATATCAGTACAGTCCCCTCCACACCAAGCAGATGAGGAAAGCAGTAGAGCTCCTTCCCTGAGCTGGCCTAACACAGAGGAGCCAGAATGGTGCTACGGCAAGGCCATAATCAGGCACCGTGGTATCACAGGGTGGAGGCCTTATTAGCACAGAAGATGAGAAAGAGACTTCAGCAGCATAGACAGGGAAGTAAGAGGGGGATCAGGTGCAGGACATGAGAGAGGAAGGTGGCTGGTGCATGGAAGAAGTGGAACTCCATACTTGCACATTTGTGCATATCCAACGGAAATCTAATGTGGGCTACTCAGGCTATTTTAAATTTTCTGGGAGCCACATTAACAGAGAAAAGTAGGTAAGCTTACTAGTATATTTCACTGAACTCAACATATCCAAAACACCATTTCGACATGTAAATGTGTAACCTTTTTTCTCCCCACTAAATCTGTGAAATCTACGTGTGCATGCCCCACAGTCACAGCACAATTTGGGTGCTTTTTTTTTTTTTTTAACACGGAGTTTTGCTCTGTCACCCAGGCTGGAGGGCAATGGTGCGATCTTGGCTCACTGCAATCTCCCCCTCCTGAGTTCAAGCAATCCTCCTGTCTCAGCCCCCCAGTGGCTGAGATTACAGGCACCCGCCACCATGCCGGGCTAATTATTGTATATTTAGTAGACACATGGTTTCACCATGTTGACCAAGCTGGTCTTTAACTCCTGACCTCAGGTGATCCACCCACCTAGGCCTCCCAAAGTGCTGGGAATACAGGCGTGACCCACCATACCTGGCCTCGGGTGCTAAATTTTTATGCAAAATATGTGATCTGCATTTAGATTCCATAAAACTTGCAGCTAAAAAAGTAGATTCACATACCCAAGGTATCCCCAACACATCTGGATATTTTTCATTAACTGAGCATCAATTTTGAAAATTAATTAGAACTTAATTAAAGTAATTCATTTCCTCAGTAGCACTAGCCACATTTTTGATGCTCAAAAGACACAAGGTTAGTGCTGACCTGTGAAAATCTACAATGTTTCACTGGCTAGGAGGGGAAGGGTAGGCATTTAAAAAACTCCACTCTGGGGCCACAGGGATGGGGAATACTACACATTCAGGATGGTTAGACCCCAGTTTCACACCCACCACGTTCACCACCCACAAGCCCGCCTGTGCTTTAAATCAACCTGCTCAACTAAATATACCTATTTAAGAGAAAATATTAACATAGCATTACTATTAACACATTGCCTGTGATGTGTGAACCTTTGTGAATGGGGGAAACACATGGGAACTATCAACACGGGATACAATCATTGTTGAGTTTCCCGTATGCAAAAATATTTATGGAGTTTTAGAGAATAGTATCTTTATTCTTTTTTAAAAAAATAGTAAAAACTTTAATAATCTCATGGTAAAAATAAATGTAACAAAATTTACCACTTTAACAATTTTTTACTGCATAGTTTGGTGGCATTAAGTACATTTACACTGTTATGCAACCATGATACAGAACCTTTTAATTTATGTATTTTTTGTTTTAAGACAGGGTCTTGCTATGGTACTCAGACTGCTCTCAAACTCCTGGGCTCAAGAAATCTTCTTGCCTAAGCCTCCCAAAGTGCTGGGACTATAGCTCAGCCACCACACTGGGTGCTTCAGAACTCGTTCACCTCATAAAACAAACTCTGTACCCCATATATCCATTAAATAACTGGCAACCACCATCCTACTTTCTGTCTCTATGAAAAGTGATTCCTATTGGTACCTCGAGTGAGTGAAATCATACAGTATTTGTCCTTTTGGGGTTGTCGTATTTCACTTGGCATGATGTCTTCAAAGTTTATCCACATCGTAGCACCTCTGAATTTCTTTCTTTTTTTTTTTTTTTTAAAGAGAATCTCTCCCTTTGTCACCCAGGCTGGAATGCAGTGGTGATATAGGCTCACTGCAACCTCCACCTCCCAGGTTCATCAATTCTTGTGCCTCTGCATTCTTGAGCAGCTAGGACTAGAGATATGTGCCACTACGCCTGGCTAATTTCTGTATTTTTAGTAGAGATGGGGTTTCACCATGTTGGTCAGACTGGTCTCAAACTCCTGACCTCAGGCGATCTGTCGCACCAGGTCTGAATTTCATTCCATTTTAAGGCTGATTATGATCAATACTTCACATTTTGCCTACTTACCCATCCATCAATGGACATGAGTTGCTTCTATAATACCTTTTGGCTACTGTACATAGTGCTGCTATGAACATGGTCATACAAATCCATGTTCCGGTCTCTGCTTTCAAAACAGAACGTCCTGAACAGATGTTTGCTGAAGTACATAGAGTTACTATCACATCTGCAACTTTGAAAGGATTTATGGGGGTGCTGGGAAGGATCACCTAAGGCTAGGAGTTCTAGGCTGCGGTGAGCTATATAATCTGCACTCCAAACTGGATGACAGAGCAAGACCCTGTCTCAAAAAATAAGTAAGTAAGTAGGTGAGAACCGAAACACAGGATCCAGTTATAAACTTGGACAATTACCCATCAAAAATCAGCTCCTACCCAGAAGCTGTTTAAGAGGCACAGGCAGAATTCACCCGGAACTACAGACACTGCCCTAAGCCCATCCATACCCTCTGCTGGCTTCTCCTGCTGGTGTGCAGATAACAGAACAGCTTCATAGTCTTCCCTTGTTCTTACCAAACCAGCCGAGCAGCTGGTGCTACAAAGGCTGGTGTGTTGCCCACCAGACATGCAGGGCTGCTGAAAGGAGGAAGTCAACGCCCGAGGGTGGCCACTAAGCAAAGTGATGGGTGCCTGCCCCAGCAGATGGAGGAGGGCTGAGTTCTGAGCAGACTACTCTGTGAATGGCATGAACGAGCTTTTTCACTGGCACCAGAGAGAGAACACGCAACAGTACCATCTGCTGAAGGGAGGGAAAGGTCAGAGGAGCAGGCACCGACTCCTTAGCCCTCCACAGCCACCAGGTCTCCACTGTGCCAAGGTGGCTGCTACAGGCAAGCCCCCTCCTCCGCCTCTGAACATGAGAGCTAAACAAAGTCAGGTACAGTTTCTTGGTTCATTACCCAGGGAAAGACTACAGAGCCATATTAGAAATGCTTCATGTCTTTTACCTCTGGTTGCCTTTGTTCAGCACCCCCCACTTCCTGGCCCAGGCCCCACAGGTCTGTTTCTGGGTTCTGACAACTAGTGCCCTGAGGCAGAGGCCAGGCCCAGAAGAGAGAATCTAGGCAAGCTTGAGATGTTTCTCCCATGACCTTTCCAAATGATTCCAGTAGAAAGCTAGGCTCCTTAGCTACTTAAAAATCAGAAAATAGATGGGTATTACTTCCCTACTCAAAACCACTCTCATGGTAGCTAGGTTAGTGCAAAAGTAATTGCTGTTTTGGTAAAAAACAAAAACAAAACAAAACCGCAATTACTTTTGCACTACCCTAACAGATCTGATAAAACCAGGAGAATGGAAGCTAGGAAAGGCCCGGAGAAGTGTGCTTGTAAGAACATTAAAGCCCCCAGCGTCTGGGTTCTGCCCACAGGGCACCACCCACAGTCAGGTCCCTGCCTGCACAGACAGGAAGGAAAAGAGGGGTACTTCACAGGGTGCTAAAGCCTCTCAGCAAGGGGCTTAAGTCAGGGAATGCTTTCCAACAAAGCAGCCTGAAGGGCAAGGTGTAATTCACATTTTTGTTTTAGTTCTTAGAGAGGTTTGGTTTCAAGGCAGGACAGACACATAAAAACCATTTGACTCCCTTAGGCTTAAGGGTGGGGCAGGGGCCACAGGCTGGGCACATGAACCCCTAATGACAGAGGTGTACGTTACTTTTGAAACGCAGAAAATGAAATCCCTAAGGACTATAGTGGGGATACACGGGGGATTAAAAAGAAGCTCCCATCTAGCACTCCCTCCTGCCCAAATGACATTTAACACCGACAGTAAGCTGACATGTAGATTATTAGAAGTGTATTCGAAGCCAATGTTAAAAAGTTAGTACTGGACCATTTCAATTCTCTTCAAAACACAGCACTGACTTATAATGGAGTTTTGGGGTGCCTCCACTAATCCTGTTACCACATTAGAAAACAAAGATAGAGGCCGGGCGCGGTGGCTCTCGCCTGTAATCCCAGCACTTTGGGAAGCCGAGGCGGGTGGATCACCAGGTCAAGAGATCGAGACCATTCTGGTCAACTTGGTGAAATCTGTCTCTACTAAAAATACAAAAAATTAGCTAGGCATGGTGGTGCGTGCCTGTAATCCCAGCTACTCAGGAGGCTGAGGCAGGAGAATTGCCTGAACCCAGGAGGCGGAGGTTGCGGTGAGCCGAGATCACGCCATTGCACTCCAGCCTGGGTAACAAGAGCGAAACTCCCGTCTCAAAAAAAGAAAGAAAGAAAACAAACATAGAATTTGTTCCCTTGGCGTTCACTGGTTGCCATAGAAATAGCATCAAAATGCATTATATTTTCAGGTGAAGAAATTCATCATGGGTGCTGAAAAAGAAAAACTCTCATCAAATCCACTACAAACTCAAACCTCTTTAATAATAAATGGGTTCAAGTATATACCCAGAACAACACCCAAACAGATGTGTTCCAGGCCTGGGGAAGCAATTTCATTCATTTCAAGATACAAAACACCAACCCACAGAAAGATGCTCTAGGCAAACAGCTTATCTGGCCAGGTTGGGACTCTGCCTCAGATGGTAAAGCTTCACAACACATACAGCCGCTTCTCAAAGCCCGCAGTTTTCACATTTCCAGGTTGTTCCATTCTTGTACCCATATGTATGAAAACATAAGTGTAGCCCCCTTCTTCCTCATAAACACAGGCTCCCTCATGAGTTGGGTTCGCTATCTCTAGGGGATGACGTACAGGCTATTATAAATTTGATTTCAACCCAAGGAAAACATTTGAGACGTTTTAATAATAAGCGTTTGTTATAAATGAAAAAGAAAAAAGTCTGTTTCATTAAAGAGGTAGATGGCATTTTTTTTACTGGTCCCAGATGGAAAAAAGTGGATTTAATGGCACTTCGGATCCTGCAAAACTCCCAAGTCGATGGGTAATTTTAACTGTGACCTGATCATTGTTTATCACCCACCATCACCACCCCCATCCCCTTTCCTAACATGTGTCTACTGGGCCTGATTCTGACCTGCTATGCCTCAGGAATGGGTCTATAAGGAGATGCTGTTCCGGTGAAGAACAGACTGCAAATTGGCTCTTGGTTGAGGCTAGCCAAGCAGCAGGTGCCTGAGGATGACTCAGTATTCCCATCATTTGAAGTGTTCCCGGTTTAGGTGAAAACATTGGGAGGTCTGACTCATCCTACTACATATCTTGGGAGACCGTGGGTTCAGGAGATTCAACACAAAGACATCTGCCCTTGTGGGTTCACAGGGACAGAGAGACAATCAAGAATGAAAATAACTAAAATTAGGACATTGTAAACACTATGGAAAAAAGAAATGTAGGCAGCAGATGGGATGGAGCTTTTAAAATTCATATTCCTTATGACTTCCACAAGTGAGGCTCTGTAGTTCCTAATCTCTTCTCATTGCCTCCATATTATGCATTAAACAGGATGGCAGTCAACCCAGAGAATACATTTTCTCCACGGGAACATCTCATTCATGTGCAAATTGCTCTAAAGGTGGTTCCCCTGATATATAACTATTTTGAACACAGGGGCTTGGGCTTTCTTAAAACCACAGCTTCCATTTGGTGATAGCATCTTTATACTATTATCTTTAAAGATAATGAGAAAGGACTGAATTTACCTTTGAGAATGTACATATAAAAAGAGCAGCTCATTAAGCCAATCCCATACAACTTTAGTAGTTCACATGCCTTACTCCTTTGCCTAGACATTGATCATAACAAACTTATGTCCATTTCCGAGACAAATGAAGGTTCAGTCATCCTTGACTCTACCCTTCAGGCAGGTTATAATGACAGCAACCGCTAGGTTTACACTGTAACAGCCAGAAGGATGTTAATTCCTTCCAGCATACCAGTTATTTTGCTAGGTAGTAACAAAATGATTAGCTAAATAAATTGTAAGCAGTGCTGAATGACAGCCACTCAGCTCATCAACGTCACATTTTTCATTTTACAAATATGTTCCACCTTTAATTGGGAAAGCAAGCCAAAAGGAGACCCCCTAGTTATCACAACATGCCACCATGCTTAATGATCCCACCCTGATCTTCTCTGTATGCTGGGAATTCTCAGAATTTACATAGTTCCCACAGGTCAAGGCAAAAGAGCTTCATTTCACAGCCACCTGGAGGTGCTTTCATGACACTATGGCTGCAGACTCAGATGACTTATCTATGCCCCCAAGGGTCTCTCTCAGCTGCTGGAAATGCTGGACCCAGAAGCCCTTGGCACTAATTTGGACCACACAATGGACTATGGGAAAAGCTGCCTGCCTAAGAGGGCATTGTGAGCAAATGAGAAAACCTCTGTAAATGTTTCTTTAAAAAGTCCAAAATATCCCTAAACTAAAAGTCTAGCTTTAGGTTTCACAATTTTGGACATGAAAGGACCTCAGAAATAGGAGGGTAACTCTGCTCACTGCTGGGTGTTAATGTCCTACTCTCTAACTCCTCTTAGAGTTAAGTGCCCCTGAAAGGGTGCTTCCTGCCAGACCACACCAAGTGCATGCCTGGGTACCTGAACAACAGCCGTCTTACTGTTGATGCCAAAAGTTCAAGAAAGTCAATGGCAGCACCACTCAAAAGAGTGACATTCGGGCTGGAAAAAAAAGTTTATATAAACGCATCTTTAACTGAAAACAAGATTAGCTGAACCTCAGGTGCCAATGTAAAAACTGAAGCTAAAAAACAAGCCTGAAACTATACCATTTCTGTTGTTAAAGACACCAGAGTGGTTATTTTAAGGGCTCCTGGCTACCTGAGCCCAAACCAGAAGTCCCAGGAGGGTGGCACTGGGTAAGGCCACCACAAAGCCCACACCACTCAACAGGCTGGCTTATCCCAGTTCTCAGGACACCAGATCATTAAGTAGTCCATTAAAAGGAGAATAGCAGTTAAAGGCACAGGATAGGAAGCAACAGCTGGCAACTCCATAGCAGGAAAGCAGATAGCTACATCCTCTTGCCAAAAGAAAAATCAGCCAAAAGTTTAACCGCCATGGCAGAGGGTAAGAGCTTTAGTCAACCTGTGCAGGCACCACTCCATTACAGTCTCTGGCGGATATGAGTGATACAGTATGGTGTCCCCAAGCTAGCGACCTGGAAGAGGTAAAGTACACGTATGTTTTAAATGTTAATTTATTGTAAAACACACAGAACATAAAATTTGCCATTGTAACCATTTTTAGGTTTACCATTCGGTGGCATTAAGCACATTTACATGGTTGTACAACCATCATCACTATTCTCCCCTGAAACTTTTTCATCATTCCAAATAGAAACTCAAGCCACTAAACAGTAACGCCTCAATCCCCCTGCTCATGGTAACCACTATTCTGTTTATGAATTTGACTATTTTAGGTAATCATGTAAGTGGAATCACAGTATTTGCCCTGTGTCTGGCTTCTTTCACTTAGCATAATGTCTTAAGATTCATCCAAGTTGTACCATGTGATATGGTGAAATACACATTTGGTCTTCACTGTCTGCTGGTATACAACTGCTGGGAATCCCCAAAATGGTGTCTTTTTGTATCCTAATGAGTAGACTGAGGGCTGGGGGCTCCTGGATAGCCTCAGGCTGGGGGCGTTGCCAGGGGAAACCAATCATCTGATTAGAAAGCTGGGACTTTCAGCTCTAACTCCCAAAGTGGTAGGAGTGAGTGTTAGGTTAAACTGATCATCAGTTGTCAATGATGTAATCAATCATACATATGTAACAGGGCCTCCAAAACCAGAGGAACAGAGGCCAGAAAGCTTCTCAAAAGCTGAACACAGAGGTTCCCACACTCAGAGAAGGCACTTAAGTACCGTGCCCCTTCCCCTGTAACTGGCCCTGTGCAGCTCTTCATCTGCACCCTTTGTGACATCCTTTATAATAAACTACTCAGTGTTTCCCTCAGTTCTGTGCCACTCTATTAACTGAATCCAATTAAGGAGGGGGTCATGGAAACCCCCTTTAATATACGTGGCCAGTCAGAAGCACAGGCAAAAACAATCTGGGGTTTGTGCTCAGCACCTGAAGTAGGAGACAATCTTGTGTGACTGAGCCCTCAATCTGTGGAATCTGATGCTATCTCCAGGTAGAGTGTGTCAAAACTGAATTAAAGTGTCTACTGAAAAAGTGAGCTCACTGAAGCTGGTGTCCACTGAAGAACTGAAATGACTGGCTGTTAGTGGGGAGAAATTCCCACACGTTTCTTGGTGATCAGAGGTCACAGAAGTCTTTTGTGTTGGTTGCTGAGTGAGAGATTTTTTTAACAAATAAAATCATGTTTTTTTAAAAATTACCCTATATCCACAAAGAGTATATGTCAGAACTGCATTCCTTTTTAAGGCTGAATAATACTCCATTGTATGATGGATCACATTTTGTGTATCCATTCATCTGTGACAGACATCTGGATTGCTTCTACCTTTTGGCTACTATCAACAGTGCTGCTATAAACACTGAAGGCACATTCAGTTTTATCTCAGGGCAAAGTTTCCCATCTCAAATGCCTAGCAGAAAGAGCTTCAGCCTTCTTCCCAGATTTCATCAGGGCTGAAATGAAGCCCAAGTAGTCACTTGGGCCTTAATGAACCAGACCACCATTTTTTCTCTCCATTCTCAGAATAAGAAGGTGATTTCTGCAATGAAAACAGCAAAGGAAAACAAACTCCAGGAGCAAGTATAAATAAGAGCATTTTGCCAAACACGTCCAAGAACAGTCTGCAGCTTGCCCAGGCTCCATCTCTTCTCACTAGACTGTGTGGCTTTTGGATTCTCAAAACACAGCACCCAGCCCAGGTTGAGGCCTGGTACAAAGCTGCACTGTGCATAACTGGCAGCATCAGGGAAACACTACAAAACACTGATGCCTGTGCTCCTTCTCAGAGAGATTCCAACAAAAAAGGGTCCTGAGTGGGGGCCAAAGTACTGGGATTTTCAAAAGCTCCCCAGACAATTCTAACATTTAAGACATGATTTTGAACCACGGCACAATCAAGAAATGGAGCATGGTGCTAGGACACACCAGGAGTCTGAGTTTTAGCAAATGTAACAATTTTCTTATAATCTGAAAGTAAACATTTCTGTGTTGAGTAAAACATAAACAAAAATGCCAAGGCAAAATTGTTCTTGTTCCCTTGCAGCTATAACTGATAAAGGTCTGGACATGCAGTTCACAGCAGAGGAGAGAGACTGTGGCTGCTCTGGACACATCTGGAGGACAGGCACCCAGCCCTCACGGTGCTTTCCATTAACTAGGTAGAAACACCTCATGTAAAGATTTCCTAGGCCCATTTACTTCATCTCCACTCCAAAAAGGGTTAAGAAGAGGAATGCTGGTAAGCGATTTTTTCAGCTAGCACTGAACACAAGTGAGGCTTGGTTATCTTGCCACCTGGAAGGTTAGGTGACGGGAGGATGACACTAAAAGAACTGGCCCAGAAATGCAGGGCTAATTTTGTTCCCTTTTCCCACTATTTTTGCAGAAATCTTGTCAATATACCACAGGAAGCCAACAGCTCAAGAGAAGCTTGTGTTCCACAAGTTTCATCGAGCCAATTCTTGGGACTTCTTTGCTGGTTTCTGAGGGAAGAATGTTGTAAATGATGGCTGGGTGCCATGGCTAATCCAGAACGAACAGAACTGCTGATCTCCTCAGAGCCTGGGGCTCCAGAGAGCCAGTGAGGGGCATCTGAAGCCCTGTGTGGTGAAGCAGCAGGCAGTCAAGGACACTGAAAGGTGTGCAGGCTGTACCAGCCCAACATCCAGAAGGCCATTCAGAGACCAAAGCACATGACCACCTCCAAAACGAAGATAAAACTATGGTTCAGTTATGAATAAGTTCCCTGACTGTCTCAACACTCAATACCATACTACTACTTTGTGCTGTTTACAATTTCCTAGCCTGCTATTAAATAGAGGTTCCATGAAGGGGACAACAGCCCAGAGGACAAACCATATTGTTGAAACAGAACCTCTAATTCACCCCAGAAAACTCAGCTTGCTGAAGAAAGCTGTGCCATGTCCCACCGCAGCCTGGAAGTGCCACAGCGTATGTCTGGTGTCTATGCAGACTGTATTCCTGGCACCTCAGGGCACCAGGCATGTGACAAGAGCCCAGGGACTAGACAGATTCTTCCATCTCTCCCACGGATGCACTTGCTGTTGCTAGCTCATGTGGCCTCCTGACCCTTGATTCTTTCTATCCCTGCAATAGCTTATCCTCCATGGCACTCCATCTGGCTAAACCTTTTCCTTCAAGAGGCTTTCCTTGTGTCCTCTACTTTTGTCAATTTCAAGCCTGCCTTGGGTGGCCCTTCCAACTGTTCCTGTGGCCAGAATTTGTCTTATTACAATCACAAGGTCTACTTACCACTGAAAAACTAGATGCTTTCCCTCTACACCTGGAACAAGGCAGGGATAACCTTTCTTAGCACACCTTTTCGATCATCACACTTTAAGTTCAAACTAATGTAATAAGAAAAGGAAATAAGAGGGGCACAAAATGGGAAGGAAGAAATAAAACAGTCTTTGTTAGGGCTGGGCACGGTGGCTCATGCCTGTAATCCCAGCACTCTGAGTAGCCGAGGTGGGTGGAGGGTCAGGAGTCCAAGGCCAGCCTGGTCAACATAGTGAAACTCTGTCTCTACTAAAAATACAAAAATTAGCTGGGCATGGTGGCACATGCCTGTAATCCCAGTTATTTGGAAGGCTGAGGCAGGAGAATCACTTGAACCTGGGAAGCGGAGGTTGCAGTAAGCCGAGATCACGCCACCGCACTACAGCCTGGGCAACAAGAGTGAAACTCAGTCTCAAAAAAACAAAAGAAACTGTCTTTGTTCACAGATGACATGACTGTTTATGTAAAGAATCCCAGCAGGGTACAGTGGCTCACACCTGTAATCCCAGCACTTTGGGAGACTGAGACAAGCGGACCACAAGGTCAGAAGTTTGAGACCCAGACTGGCCAACATGGTGAAACCCAGTCCCTACTAAAAAAAAAAATACAAAAATTAGCTGGGCATGGTGGCATTCGCCTATAATCCCACTACTCGGGAGGCTGAGGGAGAACTGCTTGAACCCAGGAGGCGGAGACTGCAGTGAGCCAAGATCCCACCACTGCATTCCAGTTTGGTGACAGAGCAAAGAAAAGAATACCGAAGACTCCCAGAATTAAGAAGCAAGACTGCAGCATACACAAACATCAACTGCTTCCTTATATACCAGCAATGCACAATTACAAACAACCACAGCATCTACCACACTGTAATGCTGTGATTGTGTTTGCTCCCCTTCTTCCAAGTTCATATTGACATGGACACCATCTAGTGAGTGCTTTGCGGGCTGACAGGCCTCAATTTGTGTTTGAAGAAAGCCAGAAATTAGTAAGGATGGTCAGCCACACAAAGCTCAAAGCCTGGGGCAGAGGCCAGAGCATGATGTCTGAAGACCAGCCAGTGTGTCTTTAGATAGCAGTGGCGTGAAGAGTAAACTATGGCTGCTAAAGTGGGCAGGGAGTCAAAATGATCTAAGATGTGAAGCAGCACCCCAAAGTGCAATCTCTTGACCTTCCAGCCACACCAAGGTTCTGAAGTACCACTCCCCCCAATGGCAGAGCTTTAAGTTTGAAAATCCAGAGGCATAAAGGAAGACAAATCAACTTACTTTAAATCCTCTGAAAATCCCCTTGGCAAAGGAGTTGTGTTGACAGAGACTTCTCTAATCTGAAGAACAAGTGTTTCTCCCTGGTTCTCTAGGCATATGACCCTTTCTGCCCCCCCCCACCCCATGCCCCCCCTTCTCATGGAGAGTAGGCTAAGACGCCAATAGCCCCTCCACCAACCACCACCACCACATGAAACAAACAGATACTTCAAAGTCAGGAAGATCTTTGTTCAGATCCTGCCCTTGTGACCCTGGGCAGGCGCCTCAGTCCCAGGTTCATCTTTCTAGGCAGATTTTGTAACATCTACCTTGTATCTTTTTGAGGAGTAAACAAAAGATACATAAAAGCAGCCAGCATAGCTTCTAACAGATGATGTTTAAAAGTTCCTTCCCCTCTGACACACAAAATCACAGGATGCGAAACACTAGTAGCCCTTAGCTACATTAACCCTCAGCTACATTCTTGACAAAACACACAACACAGCATGGCAGCCAGACCTGGCATGGTCTCCAAGTTGTGCCCTCCCATTGACCAGGCTGCACAGACCGCAGAACCTTCCAAGCTGCTCTTTCTGCAGTCCTGAATCTACTCAAGAGCTGTCGCTAAGAAACATCAGATGGACTACTATACTGCTGCTCCCTACCTTCCTGAATAAACAACGTAGGCACAATACAGAGAAGCACTGAGCCACCACCACCACCACCACCACCACCACCACCGCCGCCCCCCCAAACCCTGGCTTCACAGAGTTTTAAAATCACCTTGGGGTACTTCAGTTACTCTTCAAGTCTTCTACCCATCAAAGCCTGAGGTACTTCAGCACATTCCTTTGTAGTGTTGTTTACTGGACAAATGCAAGGATCTAAGATACACTCTGTATTTACAGAACTAATGGGCCTCTTTCAGAGCAAGTTGACCTCTCATCTGCTTTTGGAGGTGACTCTGCTCAGGGATCAGGTTTAGTGAGAGATGCCCCACCTGCTGGCAAATGGAATAGGCTGTGGGTTCCATTTCCTCTGTATGAAGCCAGCCTTCATCACAGGAGATGATGTTAAGAGGCAGAAAGCAGTTGGAAAACTGCAGGTGAAAAAGTGACAGCATGTAAGGACCAAGCCCAGGAAACCCAAGTCACCAACAGCAGGGGGAAAGAGGTGCGACCTACATGCATGCCCATCCACAACCTCGACCATTCCTGCAATCTCACCTGCAAGGTGAAAAGGAAGCATTACAGTGGATTCTATTATAACCAGTGGTGTCTGCAGTTGGGAGAGCCACTATGAGGCACAAGACAATGACGTGCCTCACACAGGGTATAGCAGCACCCAATAATCCCGAGAAAAGATCCCTCTGTTCCTGCCTCTGCAGGCCCAATGACTCACAGTCAAATCTGAACTTTATTATAAGCAACAGTTTAAGATGGGCTCTGCAAAAGACACAAACATGGGTGGATGTCCACAAACAAAAACACTGTAAGCACTGCTGGAATATTTGGTTTGTTTTTGCCTGATTCTTAGCTACATCTGTAGAGGACTGTGGTTAACTCAAGGCTTTCAAAAAAAAATACATATTACTTTCTTTGCTTTTTTTTTTTTTTTGAAACAGAGTTTCACTCTTGTTGCCTAGGCTGGACTGCATTGGCGCCATCTCGGCTCACCTTGTAACCTCCCCCTCCTGGGTTCAAGCAACTCTCCTGCCTCAGCCTCCCAAGTAGCTGGGATTACAGGCATGTGCCACCACACCCAGCTATTTTTTTAATTTTAATTTTTTATTTTTAGTGAAGATGGGGTTTATCTATGTTGGTCAGGCTGGTCTCAAACTCCCGACCACAGGTGATCCGCCCGCCTCGGCCTCCCAAGGTGTTGGGATTACAGGTGTGAGCCACTGAGCCCAGCCTGCATTCTTAAAAGTTGGCAGTCACACCCTTCTCTCCCCACTCCACGCCGAAAAAGAGATGAAAGAAATCCTATACAGCTTCCCTGACACTTTGAACTAAGCCAAAATTATAACAATCTACTTCCCACAACCAGAAAATCAGCTTAACAGAAAGAATGCCCAATCATTCATGTCTAGTTAAATAATCTATCTGACTCTGCCTAAGGCCCAAAGAAAGAAAATAGGTCCCACACTAAGAGATCCCCAAGCAGCCCAGAACAATTTCCTGGGATTCTGACATTTGGGTAACTGATGACACATGATATCACCATTACAAGTCACAACCCTCTTCTGCTGGCACAGAGCCCTTCCCAAGTCACAGTGGCACCACAAATACTTGCAGAAGTGTACACATGGGGAGTAAACATGCTCAGCTACCATGGCTGCCCACTGGGGTGGCTAAGTATCCCCCACTTTGCAGAAATAGGCAGTGTCTTCTATTTGGGACAGAAGAAAGGCTCTCATCAGTCTTGTCTATTTGTGATCTATTTGTCTGTCTTAAGGGACAAGGTGCCATCACCCTATGAAAAGTGATCATGACACAGAAAAGGGAAAGAATGCCAACATCTTTCTGTGGATGTTGAAGAGTTCTGCAACTTCCACAGAAAGTCACACAATTCCTTTGCATAATGTATGAGTTCAGTCAACATAGCAATCAATACGAAAAGTGATCACGCAGAAAAGGGACAGAATAACTGCCGACATTTCAAAAAGAATCCCCCAAGACTAATGGTTGCTGAAGAGTTCTGCAACTTTCACAGAAAGTCACACAATTCCTTTGCATGATATATGTGTTCATTAATGACGGTGGGGAGGGGTGAATGAAGGAGAGGCAAACATGTAGGGCCTGGGGCATCCCCGCCACAGCCAAGTCCCACTAAGAAGCTGATCTACACAATTTTCGGTTTATTTTGTGATCCCTACCTTCAGGCAGAACTCTCAATATGGACATATGTAGAGAGACACACAGAACAGAGACACATTTATAGGGACATGTTTCCATGGTTCCTTCAGTGGCCCAGCATGAACGGACTCCTTGGTATGATGTCGTGTTTCCTTTTCCCCAGGGCAAGGCTGTAGCAACCAGCTGGCTTCACTCAGTGGAGCGGGCCCAACATTCCAGCGCTATCTGTCCTAACAGCAAGTGGCCACCCACCTCTGCACCTCACCCACCCAGGCCTGTTAAGGTTCAAAAGCAAAACACATGACTTAATTGCTGCTCTACAGAATTGCTGTTCTATGGAGAGCATATCAAGAGCTGCCTCTCCATTTACAAAGAGAATCCCTTGTAAGTTTTTGCCCGGCCAGGTACAGTGACTCATGCCTGCAATCCAAGCACTTTGGAAGGCTGAGGTGGGAGAATCACTTGAGCCCACGAGCTGGAGACCCACTGGACTACATAGTGAAACCCTACCTCTACTAAAAAATTTAAAAATCAGCTGAGTGCGGTGGTATGTGCCTGTAGTTCCAGCTACTCTGGGGGCTGAGATGGGAGGACCGCTTGAGCCCAGAAGGTCAGAGACTGCAGTGAGTCATGATAACCACTGCAACTGCTGCCTAGGTGATAAAGCAAAGACCCTGACCCAATAAATAAACAAAACCCATGTGTGGGCAGGATGCAGTGGCTCACGCCAGTAATCCTAGCACTTTAGGAGGCTGATTACTTGAGGTCAGGAGTTCAAGACCAGCCTGGCCAACAAGGTGAAACCCCATCTCCATTAAAAAAAAAAAAAATACAAAAAGCCAGACGTGGTGGTGGATGCCTGTAATCCCAGCTACTTGGGAGGCTGAGGTGGGAGAATCGCTTGAACCTAGGAGGCAGAGGTTGCAGGGAGCCGAGACTGCACCACTGCACTCCAGCCAGGGCAACAGAGCAAGACTCCATCTTAAAAAAACAAAAACAAAAACAAAAACCAAAAAACACATGTGTGGGGTAGGGCAGATCACCTGTAAGACAAAAATAAGAAGATAAATATATACCCACCCCCCAAAAAAGAAAGAAAATGCACATGGAAAGATGCTCCCTGCCACTAGTTATGAGGAAATTCAAATTAAAGACACACTGATACCACTGTACAAATATGTGAATCCACTGCTTCCCACCCCCAAAACTCTGACAATACCAAGTGCTAGTGAAGATGTACAACTAAAACTCTCACCCACTGCTGATGAGCATGAAAAATGGTGCAGACCCTTCAGAAACATCTCACAGTTTCCTATAAAGCTAAACATGTATTTATTCTAATGACCTAGCCATCTCACTTATAGGTCTTAAACTAAAAGAAAGAAAAACATGTTCACACAAAGAACTGTATGTGAATAGTTTTAGCAGTTTCATTAAGAATCACCAGAAACTAGGAATCACCCATGTGTCCTTCAACTGAGAAATGCAGAAAAGACTGGGGTCTATCATTACAATGAAACACTACTCAGCAATGAAAAGAACAACTGAAACACTCCCACTAAGTAGTCAGATGACTCTAATTAACTATATTAACTGAAAGAAGCCTGACTCAATCCCCACCTCCCCTGAATTGTATGATTCCATTTAATACAACATTCTAGAAAAGGCAAAATCATAGACATCATAGACACAGAAAACAGATCAATAGTTGCTGAATTGGGTATGGTCTCATGTCTGTGATCCCAGCACATTAGGAGGCTGAGGAAAGAGGATCATTTGAGGTCAGGAGTTTGAGACCAGCCTGACCAACATGGTAAAAACCCCCATCTCTACTAAAAATACAAATAATTAGCCGGATATGATGGCACAGGCCTGTAATTCCAGCTACTTGAAAGGTTGAGACTCAAGAATGGCTTGAACCCAGGAGTCAGAGGTTGCAGTGAGTCCAGTTGCTCCACTGCCCTCCAGTCTGGGAGACAGAGTGAGACTCTGTCTCTTAACCAAGAAAAACAAAATAAAATAAAGCGAATTTTACTGCATATAAATTTAAGAGAATAAACAAACCAACAAGCCACAGGCAGTACCCCCTGCCTTCAGACCTGGTACCGAGACACTGCTCCCCCCCATACCCCCACCAAAGGACTGGGAGATGTTCCTTTGCAGGGAAGGCAGACAGACCTGCAAGCACAGCAGGCAAGGACAGCCTAATCTGAACCCCAAGCTTCCATGCTAATCTAGGGGACTCCCGAGTAACAGACGTTGTCAGCCTTGTGTTTCCTGTCCGTAAAAACAGCAGTTTGGCCGGGCGTGGTGCCTCACCCCTGTAATCCCAGAACTTTGGGAGGCTGAAGCGGGTGGATCACGAGATCAAGAAATTGAGACCATCCTGGCCAACATGGTGAAAACCCTGTCTCTACTAAAAATACACAAATTAGCTGGGTGTGGTGGCATGCACCTGTAGTCCCAGCTACTCCAGAGGCTGAGGCAGAAGAATCACTTGAACTGGGAAGGCAGAGGTTGTGGTCAGCTGAGATGCCCCTGCACTCCAGCCTGGGTGACAGACCCTGTCTTTTTAAAAAAAAAAAAAAAAAAGCGGCCGGGCACGGTGACTCAAGCCTGTAATCCCAGCACTTTGGGAGGCCAAGGCGGGTGGATCACAAGATCAAGAGATCGAGACCATCCTGGTCAACGTGGTGAAACCCTGTCTCTACTAAAAATACAAAAAATTAGCTGGGCATGGTGGCGTGTGCCTGTAATCCCAGCTACAGCTACTCGGGAGGCTGAGGCAGGAGAATTGCCTGAACCCAGGAGGCGGAGGTTGCGGTGAGCCGAGATCGCGCCATTGTACTCCAGCCTGGGTAACAAGAGCAAAACTCCGTCTCAAAAAAAAAAGCAGTTCACAGGACCCTTGGGGATGTCCCAAGGATCAGCACACTTACAAATGGTGCCTGATATATGTGAAGTGCTTTACGTCCAAACACAGAGACTGACGGGGGATAAACCTAAACTATTCTACTTTCTAGAATGAGCCATCTACCTTGGGTAAACTGGGAGTTCAAAAAAAAAAAAAAAAAAAAAAAAAGCGCAACGGTAACACCAAAGAACAACTAAGAATTAAAAAGTGGGCCAGGCATGGTGGCTCAAACCTGTAATCCCCACACTTTGAGAGGCCAAGGTGGGTGAATCACCTTAAGTCGGGAGTTGAAGACCAGCCTGGCAAACATGGTAAAACCCTATCTCTACCAAAAATATAAAAATTAGCCAAGTGTCATGGCACATACTTGTAATCCCACAGCTACTCAGGAGGCTGCGGCAGAACTGCTTGAGCCCAGGAGGTGGTGGCTGCAGTGAGCTGAGATTGTGCCACTGCACTCCAGCATGAACAACAGAGCAGGATTCCATCTCAAAAAAAAAAGAATTAAAAAGTGCTTTTCTGAATGGAGGGCTCTAATTAAGGTAAACTATGAGTTCTGTGACTTGCGGGTTTACACTTAAGAGAACAAAGCAGCAAGACGAACAATCTTAAAGGAGTAATACAGAGTCCATGTGGTGTACATGACCCCTGTATTCACATCAACTGGAGAAGAGAAAGTACTTCCAGCTCAGGAAAGTCAATACACAATTATTCAAGAGTGTTTAAGGTAGAGACAACTAATCTTGTGAGATCAAACTGTGTGGACAGAACAAAGCTACTGTTTAAAATATTTTTCATACTAATGCTTCCTCTGTAGGACCTTGGCCCTATGTTTAAGTTTTCATTAAATGTCAAACTAGTAAAACTGCCTGTGCAGGGAGGGAGAGAAGTAACCTTGTCAACACAGCGCGAGATTCAAAATTCCCCACTAGCTCTGATAGCGAACACCTTCAGATTCAGAGGGGAAAAGCAGCCTTACATGGACAATTTAGCCTATCCACTGAGATCATCTTATTAAATGTCTGTCATTACAATAAAACGCAATACAATAATACAATAAAACACAACAAAGCCACGAAGAGAGAAAAGGCTGCCCAGTATTCCAGCACCTATTTGCACAATTAGCCCAGAGTTACTTACAAACAATATTCCTCTTATATAGTCTGTGTTCTGTTTTTGATGGGACACTGTGTACAGAACCTATCTACCACCTTTAACTTGGATGCGGTAACCAGAGCTCACACAACCACTTCCCAACTGTTTCTGTTAGGATGTTTCCAGTTTTTCAAGTATGAACATTACAGAATTAAGAGAAAGACCAACAAGCATTTGATGGCTAATTATGACAAAGTCCCTGATCAAGGTGCCAGCAAGAACATTCACCGCAACAGACTCCATGTACAATGCTTGCCCTCTGAGCCCCAAAGCACTTGCTCTTACATCTGACCACCAAGGTAAGATGAAAGAGCTCAGGGTACAAAGAAATATCCCCTCATCTGTCACAGTAAAGGGATTACCTTCATTACGTCCTCTCCAGAGATAAACTCAAAGTCCCTCTGATAGCTTTTTCACATTTAACCACACCATCCTAGCTCATTTTATTCTTTCACAAGTCATTCAGAGAAGGCATACGGTGGTGACATAGATGATGACAACCACCAGGTACCCCTGATCTCCAGCATCTTCAGCCGTCTCTTTGTTTACCCACAGGGACACACACTGTGTGCCTGGCA
Source organism: Callithrix jacchus (assembly GCF_049354715.1). NCBI lineage: Eukaryota > Metazoa > Chordata > Mammalia > Primates > Cebidae > Callithrix > Callithrix jacchus. The sequence goes on from NC_133523.1 coordinate 14,013,355, forward strand.
ATAACTAAACAAGCTTTTCTGCCCGAAGAGGCTGAGCTCAGTGCCTCCAGGCTCCCCACCATGGTTAACAGTGCTGGCCTAACCAAGCTGTGCCTGGACCCAGCTTTGTGACTGTACCAGGGGCATAGGAAGCGTTAAAACACATTTTTGTTTTTTGTGAGACAGAGTCTCACTCTGTTGTCCAGGCTGGAGTGCAGTGGCACGATCTTGGCTCACTGCAACCTCTGCTTCCCAGGTTCAAGCGATTCTCCTGCTTCAGCCTCCCGAGTAGCTGGGACTACAGGTGTATGCCACCACACCCGGCTATTTTTTTATTTTTAGAGGAGATGGGGTTTCATCATGTTGGCTAGGCAAGTCACAAACTCCTGATCTCAGGTGATCCGCCTACCTCGGCCTCCCAAAGTGCTGGGATTACAGGTGTGAGCCACTCTGCCTGGCCAAAACACATTTTTATGCTTTCATTTCTGTAATAAATGCATCAGATATCACATGAAATCAGCTATAGGACTGACTGAGCACCTGCCTGCTATACATTTTCCAAGTCACCAGTGCCCTGTCGGGGGATATGCTGAGCAGCCAAATCCAGCCTGGCCATGATGCCCGTAGTAAATTGGCAGGCAATGTACCAGCAGCAACTTTCCTTGTTAAGCGCCAACTTTCCCTGAGTGTCCACATGCTTAGAGAACAAGGTTGGACTGAAACCAACACAGTTGGACTTAAACCAACAAGCAATTACTGAATGCCTGCCTACTGAGACATGGGGCTCAATGTGTCTGTATGCTGTATTCCGACCTCACAAGAACCTTGCACACAGCAGGGATTAGGGTCTCAGTTTTGCACCCAAGAAAGCTAATGCTAGAAGAGACTGTTAATTCATCTAAGGTCACACCTGACTCCTCACCTTATACTCCCAAAAAATCATTTCCTGATGGATCAAGGGCATAAATTGGAAAGGCAAAACCTTACGACTTTCAAAAGAAAATATAAAATATATTTCATTTCAGGGAAGTGTTCTTCCCACCAACCAAAAAACAAAGATTCATAAATTTACCTACATTAAATTAAGACCTTTTTTTTTTAGATGGAGTTTTGCTTATGTTGCCCAGGCTGGAGTACAATGGCATGGTCCTGGCTCACCGCAACCTCCACCTCCTGGGTTCAAGCAATTCTCCTGCCTCAGGCTCCCCAGTACCTGGGATTATAGGCACGTGCCACCAAACCTGGCTAATTTTGCATTTTTAGTAGAGATGGGGTTTCTCCATGTTGGTCAGGCTGGTCTCGAACTATGGACCTTAGGTGATCCGCCCACCTTGGCCTCCCAGAGTGCTGGGATTATAGGTGTGAGTCACTGCGCCCAGCCAAGCAGCTTCCTAAGTTTTGAGATAGGGTCTCACTCTACTGCCCAGGCTGGAGTACAGTGGCGTGATCTCACTAAAACCTCTGCTTCATGGGTTCAAGCACTTCTCCCTCCCCAAGCTCCAGAATAGCTGGGATTACAGGCGCTACTGTGCCCAGCTAATTTACGTATTTTTAGTAGAAACAGGGTTTCACCATATTGGCCAGGCTGGTCTCTCAACTCCTGACCTCAAGTGATCCACCATGCCCAGCCTGAAATGTATTTCTTAAATAACAAGACTTGAGGCCAGGCGTGGTGGCTCACACCTGTAATCCCTGCACTTTGGGAGGTCGAGGCAGGCGGATCACGAGGTCAGGAGACGGAGCCCAACGTGGCTAACACGGTGAAACCCTGTCTCTACTAAAAATACAAAAAAATTAGCTGGGCATGGTGGCGCACCCCTGTAGTCCCAGCTACTCAGGAGGCTGAGGCAGGTGAACTGCTTGAACCCAGGAGCAGGAGAGGTTGCAGTGAGCCAAGATCGCGCCAGTGCACTCCAGCCTGGCAACAGAACAAGACTCTGTCTTAAAAAAAAAAAAAAAAAACAACAACTGAAGAATGGATGTTTTAGCAGGCATGAAAACATTCTTCTCCTTGGACATCTCCATGAGAGCTCTTGGGTGACAAGGTGCATTATCAACGAGTTGTAATATTTGGAAAACAATTTCTCTAAGCAGCAGGTTTCAACGGTGGGCTTAAAATATTCTGTAAATGATATTATAAACAAATGTGCTGTTTTTTCATTTATACAGCACAGGCAGAGTAGATTTAGCGTAATTCAGAGTTAGCATAATTCTTAAGGCCTCTGGATATTCAGAATGGTGAATGAGCAGTAGCTTCCACTTCAAGTCACCAGCTGCAGTTGCCCCTAACGAGACGCAGCCTGTCCTTTGAAGCCAAGTACTGATTTTTCTCTAGCTATGAAAGTCCTAAATGGCATTATCTTCCAATAGAAGATAATTCTGTCTACACAAAAATGTTTACGGTAGCCACCTTTATCAATTATCTTAGCTAGATCTAGATAACTTGCTGCAGTTTTTCCATCAGCACTTGCTGCTTCATCTTGCACTTTTATGTTATGGACATGGCTTCTTTCCTTAAATTTCATGAACCAAACTTGGCTGGCTTCAAACTTTTCTTCTGTAGGTTTCTCACCTCTCTCAGCCTCCACAGAATTGAACCTAGTTTATATGGCCTTGTCTAGATTAGGCTTTGGTATAAAGGCATATTGTGGCTGGTGTAATCTATCCAGACCACTACAACTTTCTCGGTATCAGTAATAAGGCTGTTTAACTTTATCATTCGGGCATTCACTGAAGCAGCACTTTTTAATTTCCTTTGAGAACTTCCTTGCTTTCACAACCTAGATAACTGTTTGGCTCTAGCGGCCTAGCTTTTGGCCTATTTCAGCTTTCAAAATGTGTTCCTGGCCTTTTGTTGTTGTTAAAGAAAGGGTACTGCTCTGTCATCCAGGCTGGAGTACAGTGGTGTGATCACTGCTGGCTGCAGCCTCAACCTCCTAGGTTCAAGCAATCCTCCCATTTCAGCTTGAGTAGCTGGGATCACAAGCATGTGCACCTGGCTAATTTTTCCTTTTTTTTTTTTTTCCGTAGAGACGTGGCCTCACTATGTTTCCCAGGCTGGTCTCAAACTCCTGTCCTCAAGTGATCCTCCCACCTCTGCCTGCCAAAATGCTAGGATTACAGGCATGAACCACCATATCTGGCCATTTTAGCTTTTGACTTATGAGAGACGTGAGACTCTTCCTTTCACTTGAACACTTAAAAGGCCATTATAGGGTTATTAACTGGCCTCATTTCAATACAGTTGTCTCAAGAAATAGCGAGGTCTGAGGAGAGGAAGAGAGACGGGAAATAGCCAGTAGCTGGAGAAGTCAGAACAAACATTTCTAGATTAAGTTCACCTTATATGGACATGGTTTGTGGTTCCCCAAAACTACGTATGATACTAACACCCAAAATCATTGATCACAAATCATAACAGATAACATTCTGAACCATTGGGCACACTACCAAAATGTGACAGAGATGAAGTGAGCACACACTGTCGGAAAAATGGTACTAATACATATTTGCTCAACACTAGGTAACCACAAATCCTCAATTTGTAAATAAACAAAAAACCTCAATTATCTGCAAAGCACAATACAATGAGATATAGCTATACATGGAACGAAGACAAAACTGGTAAATTCAAAATTCAGGATGGGTAAGGAAATGAAGTAGGGAAAAGAACACAGAGGAAGCAGAGGCGACTGAGTTGGTGAGGCCAAGTCTTCTCAAGTTGGGTGACACAAATCAGAATCACTCAAAATTGAAGTGCTAACCAAACCACTGTACCATTAATCACCCATGACAGAGCACCTTCAGCAGAGTACGAGCACTGCAGGGTGAGTAGGAATAATTCTCTCTGCTGTGCTTGACCCTCATCAGTAATGAGCAGAGCTAACCCTGAAGGTGGATGGACTGCTTTTGCTACCCAATCTCACTAACAGAGAAACAGGCTCAAAGATTAGGCAACCTGTTCCAGATCACTGCCAATTTTTCCAAATTCCACTGGGTGAATGTCCATTTTGAGCTTCAGTACCAGTAGTCACATTAGTACTCACCTGCTGACCTGTTTAGGTAGTATATTACATTTTCAGCAAGTTCTAATTGCCCGCATAAAACACACCAGAGGCACAGAGATCTTCAACTACGCACATAATCCAACACTGAGTGACTATCTCATACCCTTTCAGGACAAGACAATGCCAAATAGAAAAAAAGCCTGGGTGCAGTAGTAAGCACCTATAGTCCCAGCTACTTGAGAGGTCAAGGAGGGAGGATTGGCTGAGCCCAGGAGTTCTGGGCTATATTGCACTAGGCCAATCAGGTGGCTGCACTAAGTTTGGTATCAGTGTGGTAACCTCCGGAGTGGGGACTACCAGATTGCCTAAGAAGGGGTGAACCACCCCAGGTCAATCAGGCGTGGTGGCTCACACCTGTAATCCCAGAATTTTGGGAGGCCCAGGCAGGCAAATCGCTTGAGGCCAGGAGTTCAAGACCAGCCTGGCCAATAAGGCAAAACTCAGTCTCTACTAAAAATACAAACATTAACGGGGCATAATGGTAGGCGTCTGTAATCCCAAATACTCGGGAGGCTGAGGCAGAAACTGCTTGAATCCAGGAGACAGAGGTTGCAGTGAGCCAAGATTATGCTACTGCACTCCATCCTGGGCAAGAGAGTGAGGCAGATTCCATCTCAAAAAAAAAAAAAAAGCAGGGGGTGAGAAGAAAAAAAACGAAAGGGGGCAAGTCAAAACTCCCATGCCTATGAGCAGCGGGGTCAGGCATGTGCATTGCCACTGTACTCCAGTCTGGGCAACACAGTGGAGACCTTATCCCTTAAAAGAGTAGGTTAGGCCGGGCACGGTGGCTCATGTCTGTACTGTCAACAGTTTGGGAGGCGGGCAGACTGCTTGAGGCCAGGAGTTTGAGACCAGCCTGGCAAACAAACATGGTGCATTCCTACCCCTACAAAAGTTAGCTGGGCGTGGCTGTGTGTGCGGTGGCTCATGCCTGTAGTCCCAACACTTTGGGAGGCTGAGGCAGGTAGAACAACTGAGGTCAGGAGTTGAGACCAACCTGGTCAACATGGTACAACCTGGTCAACATGGTAAAACCTTTTCTCTACTAAAAATACAAAAATTAGCCAGACATGGTGGTGGGAGGCTATAATCGCAGCTACTCAGGAAGCTGAGACAGAAAAATTCCTTGAACCCACAAGGCCAAGGTTGCAGTGAGCTGAGATCATGCCACTGCACTCCAGCCTGGGCAACAGAGGGAGACTCCATCTCAAAAAAAAAAAAAAAAAAAAGGATATGGCAGTTTAACAATGAGGCACTTCCTGTAAAAGTCTTCATCCTCTACCCACAACCAGAATCTGTTAGGAACAAGTACAGTGAGTGAAATAGGTTCTGACATGTATTTTTAGCCCAGGTACACATGTGTGCTTGTGAGCAAAAAACAAGAAGGAGAATGATGTGCACTGGAACCCTTTACTCCATGATCTCAGCACTGTACTGTCTAAAAAGATTAATTAATTCTTTTTTATAAGCACAAAGGAAGTCCATAACACAAACTTAAAATTCTACCTCTTGACCACACCCTGACTGACATTCAGGTCTACGCACAGAGCCACCTTGCAACTGGTATGTCACTTGACAAGACTCACCTGAGCAGGAGAAGCCACCCAAACCACTGAGAAAACATGACTTACTAGAAAAAAAAGAAAAATTAATAAAAAAATAGAAAAGATATTTTAAAAAATTATTAAGGCCAGGCACAGTGGCTCATGACTGTAATCCCAGCACTTTAGGAGACAAAGGCAGGCGCATCACCTAAGGTCAGGAGTTCGAGAACAGCCTGGCCAATGTGGTAAAACCCCATCTCTACTAAAATACAAAAATCAGTCAGGCATGGTGGCAGACGTCTACAGTCCCAGCTACTTGGGAGGCTGAGGCAGGAAAATTGTTTGAACCCAGGAGGTAGAGGCTGCAGTGAGCTGAGATCACATCACTGCACTCCAACACAGCAACAGAGCAAGACTGCATCTCAAAAAATAAATAATTTTTAAAAGTAATTAAAAAATAAAACCCCACAAGGGCTGGGCATGGTAGCTTACGCCTGTAATCCCAGCACTTTGAGAGGCTGAGGCAGGTGGATCACAAGGTTGAGAGATTGGGACCATCCTGGCCAACATGGTGAAACCCTGTCTCTACTAAAATATAAAAAATCAGCTGGGTGTGGTGGCGTGCGCCTGTAGTCCCAGCTACTTGGGAGGCTGAGACAGGGGAATCCCTTGAACCAGGAGGTGTAGGTTACAGTGAGCCGAGATCGCGCCACTGCACTCCAGCCTGGCAACAGAGTAAGACTCCGTCTCAAAAAACAAACAACAACAAAAAACCCCACAAGACTTATCCTGCAATTACTGCTCAAGTGATGATCAGAGAAAGAGAATAAAAAGTATAATGGCTGGACACAGTGCCTCACAGCTGTAATCCCAGCACTTTGGAAGGCTGAGGTGGGCATATCATGAGGTCAGTAGTTCGAGACCAGCCTGGCTAATATGGAGAAACCCTGTCTCTACTAAAAATACAAAAATAAGCCAGGCGTGGTGGTGCGCGCCTGTAGCCCCAGCTACTCGGAAGGCTGAGGCAGAAGCATTGCTTGAATCTAGGAAGTGGAGGTTGCAGTGGGCCAAGATGGCACTAATGTAATCCAGCCTGGGTGACAGAGTGAGTGAGTCTCAATCTCAAAAAAAAAAAAAAAAAAAAGTGTAAGCTGTGACACTAGAGGAAGAAAAATGACAAAAATAAAAATAAAATGGTAAATTTTAAAAAAGGGGGAAAAAAGCTTAAGCTAAAAATCCTTAAACGTTAAGCCTCTGGTAGGTTTAAAAGGAATCTGTGCTATCATCTAAAAGATAACAGTTGTAGGCAAGGATGTGGAGAAACTGGAGCCCTCATATGTCCAGCAATGTAAAACAGGGCAGCCATTTTGGAAAAGTCTGGCAGTTCCTCAAAAGGTTAAACATAGGTAATGAATGTCCCAGAAATTCCACCCCTATGTATATGCCAAGAGAAGAGAAAACATTTCTACACAAAAAGTAGGCACTCACAGAGGTATTATTTATAAGAGCCAAAAGTAGAAACAAATATCCACAAACTGATGAATGGATGGTGTCATTTCTAAGGATATAACCAGATTTTCTGAAATTGGGGGTGGGGTAGGGAAGGGGAAATAAAGATGCTTCCTTTTGGAGGAGCAAACTGTGTAGTGTGGCAATCCATCTTGAGGCTCCATGCTGCCCTTCCAAGGACTGAGGTACCATACCCAAGAACTACCGTGCAAGAGTAAAGGACAAAGCAATCAAGTCATCCATGCACAAGTCACAGAAGACTGAGTGCAGAGAGAGGCAGAGTTGCCAATCTGGCTTCACTGGAGGCTCCTCTCACCTCTGCTCTGTCTGCTCAAGAGTCAGTAAGCGCCCTTGCACTTAAAACATTCCAAAATCTAAGCTGTTCTGGTTACATTCTGAGGCAATGCACAGAGAAATGTTAAATGTTGATTCCATGAGCCTTTTCAGGGTGAAATCAAGACAGAATCAAACTACTTGCAGTGGAAATTATTGTACAAAATGGATTGGAGTGAGAAGCCCACTGATAGGATGAGACCCTGGGAATTGAGGAAAGGGACCTTCCTTAAATATGGATTGGATCTCACTACCCAATTTTTATTTAATCAATATAAAGATCCAATCCATACTTATCAGTCTTTTTTTTGAAAGAAAGTCTTGCTCTGTTGCCCAGGGAAGAGTGCACAATCTCAGTTCACTGCAACCTTTGCCTCCCAAGTGGCTGGAACTACAGGTGCATGCCACCACATCCAGCTGATTTTTTTATTTTTTATTAGAGATGGGGTTTCACCACGTTGGTCAGGCTGGCCTCGAACTCGTGACCACAGGTGATCCATCCACCTTGGCCTCCCAAAGTGCTAGGATTACAAGCGTGAGTCAACCGCACCCTGCCTAAACAGTCCTTTACACTGTCCTGACAGATACCTGGCTGGACACTGCTGGGCCACTGCTTGAACCATCTGAAACTTATGTCTACTTTTCACAGGTACCCAATAAAATATTCCATCCTCAAATCAGTTTCGGCATGGAGGCAGGATACAGGGAATTTAAAGTCCCCCAGCAGGCTTCTGCGATCAGGTTCTTAATTCTAACCCGTGTCCAAAAAGTAGGCAATAGAGAAAGAGGAATTCACACAGCAGGTAATTAAAGAAAAAAAAAAAAGAAAGAAAGAAAAAGAAAAAAAGTAGGCAAGATGGCAGGGAACGGAGGCTCATGCCTGTAATCCCAGCACTTTGGGAGGCTGAGGCAGGTGGATCATCTGAGGGCAGAAGTTCGAGACCGGCCTGGCCAACATGGTAAAACCCTGCCTCTTCTAAAAATACAAAAATTAGCTGGGTGTAGTGGAACGGGCCTTTAGTCCCAGCTACTTGAGAGGCTGAGACTGGAGAATGGCTTGAGCCCAGCAGGCGGAGATTGCGCCACTACACTGCAGCCAGGGCGACAGAGAGAGACTCCGTCTCAAGAAAAAAAAGCGGGGGGCAAGTGGATTATTTGTGTACACTCATGTTCACTGCTGCATTATTCACAACTCAAGTGCCCATTAATAAAGGAGTGGAATTCTGACATGCTACAACACAGATGAACCTGGAGAACATTATGCTAAGTGAAATAAGCCAATCACAAAAAGACAAATTCTAAGTACTGCCCAATTCTACTTATATGAAGTAACTACAGTAGTCAAACTCATCGAAACAGAAAGTCGAACACTGGCTCCCACAGATTGGGGGAAGAAGGGAAAGGGAAATCAAATGATACAGTGTCAGCTTTGCAAGATGAAAACTTTCTAGCAACCTGCTGCACAACAATATGCATATAGTTAACACTACACTTTAAAATGGTTAGGATGGTACATTTTGTTTTGAACACACATACACATAGGCAAATGGGTTCAGCCCATATTTCTCAGTACGATCATGAGAGAATGCCTTCACAGGCCTGGGTCAAATGAGATGCTATACAGAGCAAGTGTTCAATAAACACCCACTACTAATAAAAACAAATGTTGGTCAGGCACAGTAGCTTGTACCTCGTACCTGTAATCCCAGAACTTTGGGAGGCCAACGCAAGCGGATCACTTGAACTCAAGAGTTTGAGACCAGCCTAGGCAACATGGCGAGACCCCATCTCTACTAAAAATACAAAAAAGGCCAGGTGTGGTGGCTCATGCCTGTAATCCCAGCACTTTGGGAGGCTGAGGCTGATGGATCACCTGAGGTCAGGAGTTTGAGACCAACCTGGTCAACTTGGGGAAACCCTGTCTCTACTAAAAATACAAAATTAGCCAGGCGTGAGGGAGCACACCTGTAATCTCAGCTACTCTGGAGGCTGAAATAGGAGAATCACTTAGAACCCAGGAGGCAGAAGATGCAGTGAGCCCAGATTGTGCCATTGCACTCCACGGGCAAGAGAACAAGATTCTGCTTCATAACAAAACAAACAGACAAAAAAATGCCAGGTGCAGCTACTCAGGAGGCTGAGGTGGGAGGACTGCTGGAAGGCGGACGTTGCAGTGAGCCACGATTGCATTATTACTCCAGCCTGGATGAGAGAGACACTGTCTCCAAAAAAAAAGTGCAAATGCCATGACACAACTCTTTAATATATTAGTATTTACATTTCACAACCTGCAATCATGTAGTAAAAGCAAGCGGGCTGCATCATTTGTCCTGCGGTCTCCTAGCACATAAATTCAGCAGGCAGGAGGGTGGGCTCCATCCACCTTGCTTACTGCTGACCTCCAGCACCTATACAGTCCCTGGCACTAAGCACAAATAACTGCTCAATTACCAGAAACATCAAGTGCTTATCAGGAAAACCCCGTGATGAGGGAGAGGGACGACCGAATACACAAGCCAAATTTGAGAATCTCCACCTTAAGAACTCAGGGGCCATCCTGCCTGAACCATCAGGTGATATTTTCTCAAGTCATCCCAACTACTGGTTGACCACTCCAGGTGAACCCACCACCGGCACCTTCTAGAACCACAGTTCACTCTTGAGTATGTGCTTGAACCTTCGTTTCCATTTCACATTTTCCACACACAAAGGTAATGTGCCAAAATGTGCCTGCTCCCAAAAGCCTGCTCACAAAATGGGGGGGCGTAGGGATGTGGAGGCATAGAATGATTGAGATGAAAGATGTGAGATAAAGCAAATTCCAAAGAGAAGTGGGGAATTTTCTAGGTTCCAAGAACAGAGGGCAAAACTAGAAAACATGATGCTTATCTGGGTAACTGGAGTTCACTCTAGGACACATCATTTTGGAAACAAAAGCCCTTCACCCTTCCCCAGATGAAAGCACATTCACTAACCTGTGTTCTTACTACACATGGGCATGGCTTTCTTAAGTCTGGGGCCCTACTGGGCCTCTATTTCCAACGTCCTACTGTAAGGAGAGATCTCACCCATCCTCCTGGTGATGCCCAATGTCCCCAAGTCTGGTCTAGATCCACCCCTGCATTCCAGGCTTGAACTCCAACTGCTCAAATGACAGTATCCATGAGGATGTCCCACATGCTCCACATGGTTAAGGAACTAAAGTGGCCTCATTTTCTCTAAAATCTGTCAAAGCAGGTTGACAACAGTGTTACTGAGTGTTCCAAGCCCCCTTCAAAGGCTCACTTACCACAGGGGGCAGTGGCTACCAGGCTAGATAACCCAGCTGCAGAGTGTTCCTGACGCTGCAGCAAGTCCCCCTGGACAGCACTGCTTTGGGGTAGTACACTGTAAAATAAGTAAGATCCAAACCAGACCTTGGAAGACGGAGGGTGTGGGGTTTAGGGGACACCTGGAAGAAGTGAAGAATTAAAGGAAATGAATGAGGCAATTGTGTATCACAGAAGCCCAGGGTGCCATGTTATAACTCCTATAGGAGTGTAGATCTTATTCCATATGCAGTGGGGTTTCAGGGTGGCATAATCATGCTGCAGTCTTATATTCTATTTTCATCTGTACTTTTCAACTAGCTTACTAGCAGCACTGTGCGTGGAGTTTAACCACTTCGACCATTTTCTCTAAACTCGGTTTTTTTCACAGCTATTCAGAGCCAATTTCATATGGAAGGAGATCATGTGTCATTTTACAAAGTCAAAGACAAGACATAAATGAATCACTACCTTTCTAACACAGGGGCATTAGGATCTTGTGCAACAATCTCCACCACTGGAGACATTACAATACCTGAAACATCTGCCTCATTCAGTCATGTCTACAGCGTACGAAGGACACACACAGGAAACCTCTCTGTTAACCATCACTCCATATGCAGAATGCAAAACAGTGTCTGATTACCAAGTGTATCCAGCACACGCATTGGACGTGGATGTTGACTGAGACCCATTTGATGTGCCTGAGGCAGGCAGGAAATTCCCTTTGAAACAGAATCCTTAATGGGGTGGCGGAAGCACCAATGAGCTAGAACTCAATTATACCCTACAGTAAGCAACACTTCAAGGGAACAGTGGCTCACGCCTGTAATCCTAGCATTTTGGGAGGTGTATGGATCACTTGAGGTCAGAAGTTAAAGACCAGCCTGACAACATGGTGAAGCTTCATCTCTACTAAAAATATGTAAAAATCAGCTGGGTGTGGTAGTGGGCACCTGAAGTCCCAGCTACTTTGAGAGGCTGAGGCATGAGAATCACTTGAACCTGGGAAGTGAAGGCTGCAGTGAGCTGAGATCACACCACTGCACTCTAGCCTGGGTGACTGTCTCAAAAACAAAAAAGCACTTCAAGACTGAGAAGCTCACCTGGAAGATCATCCAGTTCATACCCTAATTTTAACACACCTGGGGCACCTGGACTAAAGAGGCACTCCAGTTAACTGACTTCCCCCATGACCCTCCCACTTCTCAACTCAAAGACTTTCAGAGTAGCAAAGGAAAAAAATGGAAGTGAAACCAAATCAAAGCAATTTGGTGCTCTAGGGGAAACTTTTTCAAGATGAGGTTAAATTCCACTCTCGTGACTGCCTTCATGAGAAACTCACGAAGACATTAGGGTAGCACTGTTTCTACTAGTCAGATGTCTGGGTGAAAAGGAGACCCGTCCAGTCAGCGTTCTGCATCCCAGTTCTGGCCATCCCCTCAGCCTGGTGAGCACTTCCAAGGAACAGTTACTTGCTTTCAGACCTGTCCAGGTCTCTGTTCAAACCTCTGCTGTTGTCACTAAAGAACCAGACTAAACACTAGCCCGCTTCCTGTGCTCCCAGTTGGAAGGTCTCTTCCCTCTCAGGCTGCCTGCCTGGACATCTTGGAGAGTACTTCTGTCCTCATTACATATCATCCAAACCATCTGAGTTCATTTAGAGCAAAGGTGAGCGTGGTGGACTCCCACAGCTTGTAGCACAGCAGTCAAGAGCTAGTGAGCTCTGGAGACAGGTGCTCCCATTTACTGGCTCTGTGACCCTGCAACCCTGCCCAAGTGGCAGCTCCCCAAGCATCAGCTTCCTTATCTGCAAACTGGGATGTACTAGTGGCCAGTGCATACAGTTGTTTCCTGAGGACTTAAAGGAACACATAGAGGCTTAGATATATTCGCTAAAATGGAAAAATCAGCAGCAGTGTGCTCAAGCTCAGGGTCTGGGGAGGGGAATGCGGCAGTGAAGTTGAAGTATTGGTATTGGATTGAGTACAAAATTAGCACTAAGACAAAAGTATGCTAAATTGCAGGGTCTTTACTGCCGGCGGCCACGGAGGACTCATGTTTTTCTAACTCGTGGACCTGAAAGCAGGGTGACAAGACCTTTTTATGCCTTTAAACCACCTCTGGGGTGAAGGTGTGGGGCGAGGGTGGGGCTGAAGGGATTCAGACAATCTGAGGGCCAGGGGATTCTGTAAATCACTTCCTGGGCAGAGATGAGGGTGAGGGTCTCCGGACATTCCAAGGGCTAGGGGACTTGATGTCACTTCGATTGTTACCTAAGTGGTTTACAGAAGTCAAGATGTGGTGGAAATTACAGATCTTAGTTACTTATTACAAGTCGCCGGGGCCAAGATGGAATTAGCTTGGGCTGCTTACTCTGGTCACTACTGGTAAGCAAAGGCCGGCAATTCTGGCAGTTACTGATAAGAAAAGGTAAGCAGCTTTACATAGTGGGCATTTTACAGAGCAAGCTAGCAGTTTTATTTACAGAAGCCAAGGTTAGCAGTCATTGTGAAGAGAATGGGGCAGCCGTTACAACTTATTTTTGGAAAACAGCTTTGTCTTGTATAAAATGGCATTGCTCAGGTTCCAGCTACAGCACAAAGTGACCAGCTCTGCAGCTCCCTACAACATCATGGTTGATACAGAAATTGGAATGATGGATGTCTGGCTTCACTACTTCAGAATGGGCATGCAGTAAGTACTAGGAAAAAATAATTAAGGAAGATGTCAAGCATCCAGTGAGAAAATATAGTTTTAAACTTACTTTACAGGGAAGCCTATTCATAGGCAGCTATTTGCTACAAACCCTGAACTTTTCAGAGACAACAATCAAAGATAAGGGCTGCCTTAAGGTGAACAATGGCGGTGGGGGGCGGGGCAGGGGGGAGGAAAGGCCAGGAGAAAGAGATACAGGCCAGAAAGAGTAACCAGCTCTCACAAGTGCAAAGGACATCAGTTACCAGAGCAGACAGGCCCAGAAACTGAGGACAGGCAAGCTACAGGGAGCATGCTGTGCAATGCTCAAAAGGGCCCAATAGAGAGACCGCTCCAACACTGGTAATTTAAAACTGCATTCCTGGGATTACACATAGGCGAGCTATTATTTTGTATATGTGCTGTCGAAGCGAGCATGACGAGCTACTATTTTGAAACAGATGAACATGAAAGTAGTATTATTTCCAAGCAGCTAATCTGTCAGCTCAATGATTTCCTACTCTCAAAAGGAAAACAAATGAAGAGTCTCACACACACGAAACTCTATTACTTGGCAGCTTTTTATAAATCAAAGTGCTTCAGGGCCAAGTAATTTTTAATGAAGATTATAAATGAAAACAACCTACACAAAGATAGCATCGCCTTTCACAAAACTCTTTCACGTACATGATCTTATTTCTCTTAATTACAGAACAGAAAGGGGAAGTTGCTTTAGTAACAAAAATCACACTGGTACAATAAGACTGCAATTCAACTGAGCGGAGAAATGGGATTAATACAAGCCAAGACCAACAGTAAATCAATGAGGGAAAACATCCATTAGCACACACAAGTTTAATCTTCAAACTATAGAGATTAGGTGAAGGAGTCTGTAATATGTGCTAGTCTTAAAAGTAGTAAGATTTATTTTCCATCCTCTGACTCAACTCTGCCCCAATTACAGAAGTATGAATTATTCAAGTTTATGGCATTGTGCACACTGCCTGGTGAAGCATGTCAATATCCCTAAATATAAGCAAGTCATGCTGAAGAATGTTACTTCCCCACAGGCTTTCTTCCTCAATCTGCAGGTTCAAGTGCATGCGTAAGCAAACGTCCCACAGCAAAGAGCAGGCGTTAAGCCACGTAAGGGACCATACAGCATAAATCTTGTAAGCCTACCTGTATCCACCACCACCAGATAAATAACCAGTCTGGCTATAAACCCATTCAGTTACCTTTTGCAACAAAGACTCCATATAAACAGCTAATTACTTACTGAGAGAGTTTACTTACTGAGCAGCTTCAGTGAAGAGCCCTAGTACCAAGACCTTCATCTGTGGCCTCTGCAATAGACCCTTTCTGCTACATTCTGAAATTCCTCAACCCCAGGAAAAAGCACAAGCTGACAAAGTTGGGGGTATAGGAGCCTTGGGCAGGTTCACATCATTGCTGACATGTTACCTCACAACTCTGTGAAACCTCTGGAGAATTTTTACAAGGACAAACCAAAATGGGTGCTCCACCCTGTTTCCAAGTAATAAAGTTGTAAATGTCTACAAAAGCAAAATGAATATGAAAACCAGCCAGGCATAGTGGCTCACCCATGTAATCCTAACACTCTGGTAGGCAAAGAAGACAGGAGGCTTGCTCGAGTACAGAAGTTCAAGACCAGCGTGGGCAACACAGTGAGACCTCGTCTCTACAGAAAAACAAAAATAGGCCTGGTAGGCCTCACACCTATAATCTTAGCACTATGGGAGGCTGAAGCGGGCAGATCACTTGAGCCCAGAGTTGGGAATCTGGGCAACACGGTGAAACCCCATCTCCACAAAAATACAAAAAATTAGCTGGGCATGGTGGCTCATACCTGTAGTCCCGGGAGGCCGATGCCGCAGTGAGCGATTGCACTCCAGCCTGGATGACAGAGTGAGACCTTGTCTCAAAAAATAAAAATAAAAATAAGCTAGGTACGGTGACACACACCTGTAGTCCCAGCTACTCAGGAGGCTGAGGTGGGAGGATCACTTGAGCCTGGGAGGTCAAAGCTGCAGTGAGCCAACATCATGCCTCTGTACTCCAGCCTGAGCAACAGAGCAAGACCCTGTCTTAAAAAAATTAAAAATAAAGGCCATACACGGTGTTTCACACCTGTAATCCCAGAACTTTGGGAGGCCAAGGCAGATGAATTGCTTGAGCCCAGGATTCCAGATCAGACTACCTGAGTAACATGGCAAAACCCTGTCTCTACAAACAAACAAACAAACAAAATAAATAAATAAAAGTAAAAATTAGCCGGGTGTGGTGGCCCGTACCTGTAGCCCTAGCTACTCGGAAGGGTGAAGTGGGAGGATTAACTGAGGTTTAGACTACAGTTAACCATGATCATGCCACTGCACTCCAGCCTGGGCAACAGAGTGAGACACTGTCTCCAAAACAAAAAAACAAGCCATCAATAGCCTTTTAACCAACATCATAATAAATTTTTCTTCCTCTGAGTAAAATCAGGAAATTCACTCTGTACCTGGTCTTTACAGTTCAATGTTTATGCATATATGCATTTTGTGGAGAGAAGATCCAAAGCATTCATCACATACTTAAGGAGACCCTCCAGTCTCCTCTTAAGAAGTGATGATCTGGACTTAGAAATAGAAATTGAATTTGACCCAGCAAACCCATTACTGGGTAGATATCCAAAGGATGATAAATCGTTCTACTATAAGGACACATGCACACGAATGTTCATTGCAGCACAGTTTACAATAGCAAAGACCCAGCTGGAACCAACCCAAATGCCCATCGATGATAGACTGGACAGGGAAAATGTGGCACATATACACATGGAATATTATGCAGCCATCAAAAACGATGAGTTCGTGTCCTTTGTAGGTACACAGATGAACCTGGAAACCATCATTCTCAGCAAACTGACAAAAGAACAGAAAATCAAACACCACATGCTCTCACTCATAGGTGGGTGTTGAACAATGAGAACACATGGACACAGGGAGGGGAGCACCACACACTGGGGTCTGTTGCGGGGAAATGGGGGGGGTGGGGAGTTGGGGAGATAGCATGGGGAGAAATGCCAGATATAGGTGAAGGGAAGGAAGGCAGTAAATCACACTGCCACGTGTGCACCTATGCAACAATCTTGCATGTTCTTCACATGTACCCCAAAACCTAAAATGCAATTTAAAAAAAGAAAGAAAGAAAAAAAAAAAGAAGTGATGATCTAAGGAGAAGCAGGGCCAGTCCCATTCTTGGCCACTAGACACAACTATTTTGAGTCCCTTAAAGGACTGAATGGTTCCAACAGTGAGAACTGTAGGAAAACAATTATTACAGTAAGACTTAACACTTGTTTTTGATTATGGAAATCTGAGGAGGCTTTTTGTAGTACTAGAGGAATGCCTAGTAGCAAACTACAAGAACTTGAGTATAGAAACAGTTTAGCAAATAGCAAAATTACAATTGTAGCTTTTGCAGGCACAGAAGATAGATGAATCCCATCTCCTGAAGTAACAATAGTTATTTGTTACTTTACTTATATGGGAGAGAGACCTAACAGGACTAATACAATTTCAATCTTGTAAGCATTTATTGAAACTTTTTATCTACCTGGTCTCTTATGCAAGACTTTCCTTAACACTTCATTTCCTGAACTCTTCCTCAATAATCTAAGCTAATCTCACTATTCCTGTGCTCCCTTCAGAACTGTTTACTGGCCACCTGCATCCTTCAGCTCACCCAAGTGACTAAGGAGACTTAGCTTAACTTCTCCTAGAGCTCCTTCTATGCCTGACACAGGTAAGATAAACTGTCTTTCATCTTCTACAAAAATATTTGGAATACACACATCCTTAACTCTCAACTATCTTCATTCTACCTTTTGTGATTAACTCAATTCTGAACTGATTTCCACTAAATCTGGTTTACATACTAGTATGAAAACCTCCTTTCAGCCATCTAAAATTTCTTGCTTCAAGTTCTGGGGTACATTTTACTTCTAGTATAGAACTCTTGGCCAGGTGTGGTGGTTTCATGCATGTAATCCCAGCACTTCCGGAGACCGAGGATCACCTGAGGTCAGGTGCTCAAGACCAGCCTGGCCAACAGGGTGAAACCCTGCCTCTACCAAAAACACAAAAATTAGCCAGGCATGGTGGCACACGCCTGTAATCCCAGCTACTCTGAAGGCTGAGGAGGGAGAATCACTTGACCCAGGAGGCAGAGGTTTCAATGAGCCAAGATGGTGCCATTGTACTCCAGCCTGGGTGACAGAACGAGACACCATCTCAAAAAAAAAAAAAAAGAAGTCAGTTGGACAAAACATCCCATCTGGCATGCCTCAGATCAATGTGCGAGATGCTGCTGGAGCTACTACTTGGGTGAGGGAGTGGAGGGCAGAGACCACTATAGGCGCCATGGTTGATGCAAGCCAGTTAAGAATTCCCATTCTGCACATGGTCAGGGATGGGCAATGACGCAACCTAGAGTCCTCTGCCATCAGAGGGCACTACTGGGGAAGACTCACTCTTGACCTTGAGGTCAGAACATTAGTGACAGAGAACAAAAGTTCTGAAGTCATTGTGGAGCCCCTAGATTCAACCACTCCTAAGCCTCATGTTGCCACCAGGCAAAAATTCCCTTCTGCTTCAACTAATTTTGTTTATTTATACCAGAGAGACCTAATTAATATAACCATTTCCTAACAATAATCTAAGTAAAGTTAGAAGGACAACATCTGAGAATAATGGACAGTAGCTTACCACACATGCACACAAATGACACTCTATATACTTCTTGGTTTGCCTGTGGCAAACTACTAGACCTTCACCACTACATGCTTCTTCAATTTTCCTCACCCCACCCCCTACAAAGCTTCTAAAAAACAGTGGGTAGAGGAAAGCAAAGAAACTAATAATCTATGCATTTCACCTGCTACTAGAATGCATATCCAGGACAGTCATCCTTGGGCAAACGATGAAGAAACAGATCACAAAATGGCCAAAAAAATAAAATAAAATATCATGAAATAAATTAAGGTACACATAATTACCATCAAGTAGCACGGAATACATTCCTCTGACATGACCTCCTCTCCCCAATAAGAAACACATTTTATCACGTACACAACACCTAAAATCAAAGCAAAGGTTTTAGGACATATCCTTGAAAAGTGTGACACCCTTTCACATTTGCCCTTTCTCCCCTATACACCAATTGCAACCCACTAAATTTGTTTCATGATCCATGGTTTTAAAAACACACGTATAAATAATTATTTTCTTCCAGCTAATTGAAAGGCTGAAGCAGGAGGATCACTTGAACCCAGAAATTCAAGTCCAGCCTGATTAAAAAAAAAACCAAAAAACCCAAACTACCTTCTCTTAAAATCAAGATTCTGATCAAATTTCTCTGGAACCAAAAAACCTATCTGCCCCACCTTATATATGAAAAACTGAGGCTAGAGTGGATAGGCAATGGGTCCAATGACACAGGTGGATGTCCCCTGCTGAGTGTGCCCCAGCCGCAGTGTATGGTCCAGACTAGCACCCACCACTGGGATAGCAGGTTCCACCTCCATGTATTTTTTGCTTGTTTCAACTCTTATGATAATGATCTGCTCCCACAAAAATACGTTTCCTCAAGCAGCATGGAAAATTTTCTAGTATGAAGTCCCCCAATTTTTCTTACCCTCTTCCCTTTCCTTTACACAAAATCTTGAAGGCTAATCCACCCATAGACATGAATGTGTTACTGCCTGAGGAGGAACTGGGGACATTAACCACACACAGGTATGGGATAATTACTTATTCACGTTTCTGAAAACTCTGTAATACCAAGTCCAGCACCTCTCCCCTGGCGCTGGCTCCACAGTGCACCAGTGTCTCTTGACATAACAACAGCCAGTAACAAAGATTTCAGCCTCAAGCAGAGACCAAGACAAGGAAGGTGACCACGCACACAAAGTAGGAAGGGCCTGGACAGCATTTCTCACACTCTTTCAGGAAGACAGCAGAGCCAGCACTTCTTGGTCCTCACCTTTCTCGAGAATCCCAGTCATCTTTATACAATCAGACATGAGGCCCAGGTCAGTACTCACATGGTCTCACTTTTGTCATTGTGTAGGCATACTAAGCCCATTTCACAGAAGAGAAAACTGATGCTTACAGAGATGATGTAACTCCCCTGAGGTCAAGGCCAGAAGTGGGCAGGGCTGGGACTGCACCCAACAGTGAACTCCATGGTGTTCTCTCTCCTCTCCTGGTACAGGGCTCCACCCAAGTACAATCAACCCTATCTGCCACAGCCCAAGTTCCCAGAAACTTCCTACACTGGGCAGAACAGGTTAACACATGTGGCGGGGTGTGGGGAGGTGGGGAATCATACCACAGTCTACACCTAGAATAAATGAAAAACAGAACAAATGTCAAATTTATTCACATTCTCTTAATTTGAAGTTAATGCTTAGATAATGTGACAGTCCTCTAAACAAAATATATGTTTCAATTGCATTTCACACAAACAAAAGGCAACCCTTGTGGAACTGGATCCCAAAAACTCCTAGTAACAGTGACTAGAATTAACTGGTTCTTCTGGTCAAAAGGCCCAAAGTCAATCAGCAGTACGACAGGCTCCCAATCAGGACCTCCATACATCCAGCTGCCAGGATCACTCTACCAAAGTTTTCCAGGGAGAACTTACACCTTCCTGGGGATCAGAATCCTTTCACCAAGCCCAGATGCCAATACAATTAGAATCAGGGCCAATGGAGGCCAGAAAAATACGGAAAGATGTTTCCGTGTTCCGGAAAAACTCTGGCCCACCAGTGACTTGTGGCTCCCTGACAGATGTCTTTGTGTTCAAATAACTAGGTTTCCATAAGATGGGTAAGTTACATTTTAGGCTTGAGAATACACTGGGCCAGTTTTCTCTGCTGGATCATTTCCCCGAACTCTGCAGCAAACATCCCAGGGTGGATGCCCCCAAAGCTGCCCATTATCACCACTTTTAATCTCATCATCAGATAAAAACAAACTCAATCCCTCTTTCAAGCATCTCTTCCATTGGTATCCACTTACAGCTCACTTGGAAGACGCACCTGTAAAAAGCACCTCCGAAGGCAACTGGTGGACCGTAGTGTCACCCAGTGCCATGCCCTGGATCAGCTGATGCATCTTCCTGGCTGCCAGCAACTCTACTAGGATACCTGGCTTCCTCTTCCCACTTCTATTCTTCACTTTGGGTAAGGACAGCAGTAGCTAACCTTGAGAGGGCACAGCACTGTTGCCAAGACTTGTGCTTGTGTGTCCTCTGAAGCACGGTCTCATTTTACCCTCATCTGAAAGATGGGCCAATGAAACTCTGGGAATGCTGAGTGACAGACTGAAAGTCACAGAGTGGGTAGCAGGGCCAAGATTCTAACCGAGGCCTGAATATGCTGTACTGGTGTTATCAGTCTTTGGAGCAGCACAGCAAAAATAAGATAGGACTGAATGCCAAGAGGCTGCTCAAGCCCTCCAGGGTCACACTCCCTAGAGCATTCCAGTAACACTGGGCTCATAGTGCCAGGTCAGGAGACTTGATTTCAGGAAACAAAGTCCAACTCTGGGCAGGAGAGGGTAGAAAAGTCAAAGGGCAAGAGCTGAGAGACTCTTCTACTTCATCACATCAAAAAAAAAAAAAAAAAAAAAAACTTTTTGTTTTCATACATCATCATTTCTGGGGGGAAAAAATGTTTAAAATCTCACCCCTATAAACAAGACACTGCCTGGAGAAATGAAAATACATACAACCTTTCCAGAAAATAATTTAAATCAAATTTTCAAAAATATACACCCATTGATCTAGTGACACCCCCTAATTCTAAGACGAAAAAAAGAGAAAACTTGGCAATGCCCAAAAATACCAGAATTAAATTATGGTACATTCACAGGATGGCTAAGCAGCCAGTTAAAATGGAACATTTTGGAAATGTTCACAATATAGCATTTAATAAAAAAAGCCAGAAGGCCAGGAGACGCTGGGTGCAGTGGCTCACGCCTGTAATCCCAACACTTTGGGAGGCTGAGGTGAGCGATCACCTGAGGTCAGAAGTTCGAGACCAGCGCGGCCAACATGGTGAAACTCCACCTCTACTAAAAATACAAAAATTAGCTGAGCACGGTGGTAGGTGCCTGTAGTCCCAGCTACTCGGAAGGCAAAGGTTGCAGTAAGCCAATCTCTCCGTGGATGACAAAGCACGACTCCAGTATGGGTAACAGAGCTACTACTGTCTCAAAAAAATAAATATTAAAAATTAAATAAAAAACTTCAGTAAAGATACAGAAAAATGACTGGAAGAAAATGGAATTAAGAGACAATTTCTACCATCATTTTAACATTCTATATTTTCCAAATGCCTTAAAATGACCATGCATACTTTTGTTTAAAGAAAAAAAAAAATCTTACGATCTCCTTTTCAAATGATCAACCAACCAACCAACATTCCCCTTCAGGGCATGGACAAGAATGAGACAGATGGCTGCTTTGCCCTAACCCTGACACTGGACTCTTTTCCTCTACTTCTTCGGAGTGGAATGTATCCCATGAATTAGGCTGGGACATGTGGATATGGTTTAATTGAGGTGGGTAGCTTGTTCAGACTGAAAACAAATTGCTTTAAAACATTACCCTTTATAATAATAGAAGTGCCAGTATGGTGTGCATCTTCGAGGCTGTTCTCTATGGAGTAGTGTTTCAAACTGTTCTGTAACCATGCACAATTTAAAAAACCAAACCATGCAGGCAGTAGGATTACAACATGTCAAACTGCTGATACCTATCCTTGCAGTTCCATTTCCTCATTCATTTAAATAGTTACTCAGTATCCCGTTAAGCTTTAATTTTAACCCTTCTACCTAAGTACTAGAAAAACCAATGCCATTAAAAAGTCACTGTCCATCCTCAAAAACTTAAACGTAGACATATGATCCAGCTATTCCACTCCCAGATATATCTGTCCCAGAGAAAAATGTGTACATGGCCAGGTGTGGTGGCTCACGCCTGTAATCTCAGCACTTTGGGAGGCCGAGGTGGGATCACCTGAGGTCTGGAGTTCAAGACCAGCCCAACCAACATGGAGAAACCCCATCTCTACTAAAAATACAAAATTAGCCAGGCATGGTGGCGCATGCCTGTCATCCCAGCTACTCTGGAGGCTGAGGCAGGAGAAATCACTTGAACCCAGGAGGCAGAGGTTGCACTGAGCTGAGATCGCGCCACTCCACTCCAGCCTGGGCAACGAGAACATAACACCGTCTCAAAAAATAAATAAAATCTGTACACAAAAGGCCACACACTATGGCTCACAACTGTAATCCCAGCACTTTGGGAGGCCAAGGCAGATGTATGACTTGAGCGCACAAGCTCAAGACAAGCCTGGCCAACATGGTGAAACAGTCTCTACTAAAAATACAAAAATCAGCCGGGCATGGTGGCCATCACCTATAATCCCAACTACTTGGGAGGCTGAGATTCTGCCACTGCAATCCAGCCTGGGAGACAGAGAGAAAACCCCATCTCAAAAAAAAAAAAAAAAGTACACAAATGTGTTTTAACAGCACTATTCAAAGTTACCAAAAAGTGAAAACAACTCAAATGTTCACCACTAATGAATGGGTAAACAAAATGCAGCACAGCCATATAATAAAATATTCAGTTATAAAAATGAATGAAGTACTGATTCATGCTACACATCATGAACTTTTTGAAGACAGTACAGTCAGTGAAAGATGCCAGGCACAAAAAGTTACATATTGTAGGATTGCTAAAATATCCAGAGCCGGCAGATGTATAGAGACAGAGAATATATGAGTGGTTTCCAGGGGCTAAGAGGGCAGGAGGGTGGGGAATGACATGTAATGAATTTCTTTTGGGGGGTGGAAATGTCCTTAAATTGGTTGCAGTGATGGCTGCAAATCTCTGTGAATATATTCAAGAATTGATGACTGTATCATATATAATACAATGTTTATGATATTCAGTAAACGTGGGGATTGAACACACTAATAATAAAGACTATACATATTAAAGTCATTATACAAACATCTTACAGACAGGCCAATCATGCACACACAAAATCAAAATATTTTAAAAAATCACATTTTTAAGTGATCAGGTTTTTACTGACAACATGAGATTCACATTAAGAAATGCTACCTATGTGTGTATCACGCACTTCATCTCCCTCTTAAAAATACTTTTTGCAGGTGAGGGTTGCACCACAGCCCAAAGCCACTCACCCCACTTCAAACTGTTAAGTGGGAAATGTACAGTAGTGCATGGAAACACTGCACGCCAGGCTGCTCCGACTAGTAATAAGCTTACTGCAATTCCAAGAGACCTCGTCGTCATCTTAGTTAAAACTCACATTCCTTGTAAGTCACTACTGAACAATTACTTTCACGGCTAACAACATTTTCGAAGAGGGATTTGGCATTATAGCATGCAAAATTCTTGCATGCTCAATTATTTCTCCAGTTTATACTCACTGAAAGACTATTTAAGGTGCTACTTCCAGGAATAAGATACAAAAGAAAAAAATAGGCAAAGCCAAGCAAACAAAACCCTGTCCTCATCAAACTTATATTCCGTTTTTTTTTTTTTTTGAGACGGAGTCACGCTCTGTTGCCCAGGCTGGAGTGCAATGGCGAGATCCTGACTCACAGAAACCTCCGCCTCCCGGGTTCAAGGGACTCTCCTGCCTTAGCTCCCAAGTAGCTGGAATTATAGGCGCCTGCCACCACGCCCGGCTAATTTTGTATTTTTAGTAGCGATAGGGTTTCCCCATGTTGGTAAGGCTGGTCTTGAACTCCCGACCTCATGGGATCCACTCGCCTTGCTGCCTCGGCCTCCCACAGTGCTGGAATTACAGGTGTGAGCCACAGCTCCCAGCCCATCTTTTTCTTTTGAGTTTACAAGAAAATTTTATCTTTCCAAACTCGTCTCTTATGTATTAAATGTTAGCACTAACAAGGAATTCCCCCACAATTCTCACCTTGCAAATGTATTCTTCTCTAAATACTAAAAAACACAAAGATTTATAAAACATTAGGAGCCGCCTCCAATGACAAGCTTATTTTTGCTTTTTACCGATTTGCCAGGACCATAAAGACAAACATGCTCTAATCTACAAGTTTATTCAAAATCAGAAACCAAAACCTTTCACATTCACAAAACAAGACAGACATTAGGTTGTCAGAAGCAGATTTAACCGCCCAGGGTCTTCAAATCACTGAGGTGCCAAATGGTTTTTTGCTTTAAAAACAGAACAAAATTCAATCTCTCTCTCAAATCTGTAATTCTCAAGTCATTCAATAACCTGAATTGTGAAACAAGAAAATAGTTACCCTCAGCTCCTAAAGCAAAACTGCGATTTAGTACAAAGATCACAATTGGCAAAAAGGCAACTTTTGGAAACAAAGTCTAAATTCCTTTAAACAATTCAATAATTTAGTGGAAATTTTACTAAGTGGCCAGTGAGTCTCTTAAAATTCTTAGCTACCCTGCCCTGCTGTCAACCAGACTAGGGAAGCTAGGCATACAGCACCCAGGAAAAGCCGAACCATCCTTAAAATGCAACAGCTATCTTCCTATCTTGCATATGTAGGCAAGGTTCCTTATCTTCAGCAATTCCACTGGGCAAGATACACGGAGGTGGAAGTTAAGGCCAACTAAAGCCATTCTAAGACCAGCTTATTCCAGCTTGAGCCTTTAGATAACTATGTTTCCTACTAAAGTCAGATGTATGGAGGATAACAGAGACAGCAATACATTTTGTTTCAGGTTAGGCTTTGCCTTCTCCATTTGATCAATGGAAACCATGAGTGGTTTATCTTTCCCAGGTTCAAGTTTTTTGGGGGAAGCAGTTGGTTATCTACAACCCATCAGTGGAAAGATAATCCCCACCCAAAATGAACAGAAAGAAATGTTTTATTATACTGGCGGCCTGGCGAGGTAGCTCACGCCGGTAATCTTAACACTTTGAAAGTCTGAGGCGGAAGGCATCTGAAATCAGGAGTTCGAGACCAGCCTGACCAACATGGCGAAACCCCGTCTCTACCAAAAATACAAAAATTAGCTGGGCATGGTGGCAGGCGCCTGTAATCCAGGCACTGAGGAGGCTGAGGCAGGAGAATCGCTTGAACCGGGGAGGCAGAGGTTGCAGTGATCGCGCCACTGCACTACAGCCTGGGCGACAGACTCCCTCCATCCCACCCCCCCACCCCCGCACCGCGAAAGTATTGGCAAGGTCATAAAACAGATTGTGCCACCAAAAACCTTCCTGAAATTGAAAACACATTGATAAATCCTTTTCAATATTGCTTTCTTTACAACTTCTAAAGACTACAAATTCCTAGGAATTTGTAGGAATCTTCACAGCTCCATTCATTTAAAAAAGAAAAAAGAAAAACTCCTAACCATTATTAGAGCCTCAGAGCCACTGGCTTAGAGGTAAACTGCGACTTGGTTTTTGGAACCACGGACTGTTACAGTGCCGTCGAAGGTAAGCAAAGACATTCCAATCCTCGTGGGGCACAGATTCCTAAGGGTCACTTGCAACCAACACACACACACACACACACACACACACACACACACACAGAAATGAGCCCAATGACAAGACCAGAAACCTTACCAGGCTGCACGAAACGTAAACAAGCAAATAAAAATCTTAAAAAATCAAGCGTGGTCTTGAGCAAAAGGCAGGTCAGTCACCCAACTGAAGCACATGACTCATGCACGGGCCTGAAGTATTTACACAGTCCACTACACCAGATGGGGGTTTCCCATCTTCATGAAAGGCCAAGCCTTGGTGGCATCTCAGCCGGTGAAGGCAAGCCATTTCCGTTTGGGAGGAAGGGGATCATTTTATTTCGCTGAATCACAACTCCCCTACGTCCCCACCCCAAACCACCACCACAGCCACACACGACACTGCAAATAAAAGAGGCCGTTGCAAGGACGCCGGCGAGCACCGACGGAGCAAAACAAAGCGCCCAGCAAGGGGCCACCAGGCTGGGAGTGGGTGCGTCAGGAGGGCCAAGTTCATCCCCCCAGGGCACCGCTCCCGCCCTCTGGGGTCTGTCCTCAGACCGGCATGAAGTGGCAATCACCTCCTTCCGGAGAGAACCTGGCCCTTTCTCCACAGGGCTCCCGGGACCACCGGGAAGGTGAGGTGATGGGGGCGGGGGCGAGGTGCCCCGGTCCAGGCAAAAGGACCTGAGTGCTAGAGTGAGAGCGCGTCGGGCCCGCGCCCGCCTACGGGACCGCACACGGGGACAGCGGCGCTCGCGGGCCCCGCGCCAGGCCCGGACTTACCCGGGCCGGGCGCGCCGCAAATCCCGCGGCAGTCGCTTCCTCCTCCTCCTCCGCCTCCTCCTCCTCCTCCTCACTTGACAAAATGGCGGCGGCAGGAAGTGCCGGGCGCCTCGGCCCGCCCCCAACCCGCCCCCGGTCGCCCGCCCAGCCGCGGCGCCCGCGCCCTCAGCCCGAACCCCACCGGCCAGCCCGAGTCCGGGTCCGACGGCACCAACGGCGGGGCGGCCACGAGCGACCCCGCCGCCCTGAGGCAAGCGACGCAGGCCGTCCTGGCCCGGCGCGAGAAGCGCGGGTGGCCAGCAGGCCCGAGCCCGCGTAGCCCCGGCCTCCCCGCCCCCGCGCCGCGCCGATGGCGTAGGTGGCGGCGCACCGGCCCCATTACGCAATGCAGGTTACGCGGGCCGCGCCGCGAGCCCCCGCCGGCCGCCCCGCGCCGTCCGCCGCCCCGAACGGCACCAGTCCTCACCTGAGACGCTAGGCCGCACGCCGCCCCCGCCGGCCGTCAGCCCGCTGCCGTCGCCCGCTCCCCGGGCTGCCTGAGCGGCGCCGCGGCCCGCCCGCCGCTCCGCCGAGCTCACAGGCCGCGCTCGCCCGCGGGCACTGCCGGCAGCCGCCGTCGCCGCCGCCGCCACCGCTTCGGCTCTTCGGCTGCGGGAGAGCAGAACAAACAGCCCTGCCGCCGCCGCCGCCGCCGCCGCCGCCGCCAGCGCACTGACGTCACCGCGCACGCTGCGCGCGCGCCTCGCGCCGCTGCCGCCGCCCGTTGTGCGCACCCCGCCCCCGTGCCCAGCGCGAACGAGCTCCGGAAAAACAGTGGCTGCGAGGTGAGTGGGGGACCCCCAGTCTGAACGATGAAGCGGGCTGGGGGAAACGCGCGGAGTGCAGACTGGGCCTGTGGGAAAGGATCTGAAGCCTGAGAGAGATCTCCAAAATACTGAGAAATGTCTGAAGACAGACCCTCACAGGGAGGGAGGACGGTGAGGAGGAACCCCAAAGACTCATGGTGGAGGCGGAGGACAGAGCCCAGTCTGAGGGAGGACTCCAGGTGGGGAGGCTGAGACGAGAGAGCTGCGATGGGGGCGCCGGGGCTGGGGTGAAATGGAGGAAAGGAGATGAGAGAAGTCTGCAAGCAAGGCCAAGACTGCCCCTGGGATCTAAAGGTGCAGCGAGGTAGCACCTTTCCTCTTTTATATCCCCCTGCTGACCTTCTTCCAATCTACCCTTTTTCTTTTTTAAAGTGACATGGTCTTGCTCTGTCCCCCAGGCTGGAGTGCAGTGGTACGATCAAAGTTAACTGCAGCCTCAAGCGATCCTCCTGCTTCAGCTTCCCAGGTAGCTGAGACTACAGGTGTGCACCACCACACCCAGCTAACTATTTTTTGTAAAGACGGGGTCTCACTATGTTGCTCCGGCTGGTCTCTGTCTCGTGGGCTCAAGTGATCCTTCTGCCTCGGCTTCCCAAAGTGCTGGGATTACAGGCATGAGCCACCACACCCTGCTCTTCCCATCCTTAAGACTCAACCCTGTGATCCCAGGAATGGTGGCTCAGGCCTGTAATCCTAGCGCTTTGGGAGGCCTAGGCAGGCAGATGGCTTGAGGCCAGGGGTTGGAGAACCTTGCCTCTACTAAAAATACAAAAATTAACCTGGTGTGGTGGTGCATGCCTGTACTCCCAGCTACTCAGGAGGCTAAGGCAGGAGAATCACTTTAACCTGGCAGGCAGAGGTTGTGCAGTGAGCCGAGATCATGCCACTGCACTCTAGCCTGGGCGACAGAGCGAGATTCTGTCTCAAAAAAAGAAAAGCCCAGCGCGGTGGCTCGCGACTGTAATCCCAGCAGTTTGGGATGCTGAGGTGGGTGGATCATGAGATCATACCAACTAATGCTATGAAACCCCATCTCTACTAAAAATAGAAAAAAATTAGCCGGGTGTGATGGTGCACCCCTATAGTCCCAGGTACTCTGGAGGCTGAGGCAGGAAAATCAATTGAACCTGGGAGGCAGAGGTTGCAGTGAGCCGAGATTGTGCCACTGCACTCTCTAGCCTGGGTGACAGATCAAGACTCTCTATTAAAAAAAAAAAAGGCGGCCAGGTGTGGTGGCTCAAGCCTGTAATCCCAGCAGTTTGGGAGGCCGAGGCGGGTGGATCACAAGGTCAACAGATCGAGACCATCCTGGTCAACATGGTGAAATCCCATCTCTACTAAAAATACAAAAAATTAGCTGGGCATGGTGAAGCGTGCCTGTAATCCCAGCTACTCAGGAGGCTGAGGCGGGAAAATTGCTTGAACCCAGGAGGCAGAGGTTGCAGTGAGCCAAGATCTCACCATCGCACTCCAGCCTGGGTAACAAGAGCGAAACTCCGTCTCCAAAAAAAAAGAGAAAAAAAAAGGCTCAACCCGAAGTCAGCTCTCCAGGGTGTATGTGATTCCTCTACATGTGAGTCCGAGGTAAAAAAAATAATCACACAACCTCTTCTGGGGCATGCAAAGCACCCCACCTGGCCACGTGGGTCCAATAAATATGGGGTAGTTTTGAGATCCCTGAAAGGAAGAAGTTAGGCATAGGTCTCTTGCAGCTTAAAATTATTCTGTGAAGGACAGACCGTGTATATGACGCGGTCCCATAAGATTAAAATGGAACTGAGAGAAGCTGAAGATGGTCCTTTAGGAGCAGATGAGGATTGCAGCTCTCAGTGAAAGCGCAGAGGGTAAGTGGACACCGCATTTCCAGACGGATCTTTATTGCCCACAGACCAGGAGATTTCCAGGCGGAGGAGCCCCACGGGTCGCCAGCGCGGCTGTTTTGGCCGGTGCGGTGGTTCTCCGTACAAAATACACTGGTCTGGTTGCCCTTTTAAGCTGGCAGTTGGAGCTCTGAGAAGGCAGATTCACCATTCATCTGATTAAACAGGGGTCCGAAACAGGGAGCCAGGCCAGGAGATTCCCGGGCAGCACCGTTGTTTCAGCTGGCACAGGGGGTCGCCACATGGGAAATCACACAGATCCCGGTGCCCTTTCAGCAGGCGACTGGAACACTTGGGAGAGAGTCAACCGTTCAACTTAAAAAAAAAAAAAAAAAAAAGGCTCCGAGGCAGGGAGCCAGGTGATCAGACTTGGTGGGTCCCACCCCCACAAAAACAAAAACACAAAAAAATTATTCTGTGAAATTTTTCAAATCTGGAAATGTAACCACTTCTCCTTCCTTTTACATATATATAATCCTGTCTCTATCTCTCTCTCTCTCCGCCCCCTGCCCCGCCATATGGAGGGAGAGAGAGACAGGGACAGGATCTTGCTCTGTCACCCAGGCTGGAGTGCAGGCCAAATCATAGCTCACTGTAACCTCAAACTCTCACTCTCAAGTGATCTTCCCACCTCAGCCTCCAGAATAGCTGGGACCACAGGCATGTGCCACCATGCCCAGCTAATTTTTGTATTTTTGTAGAGAGGAGGTCTCACCATGTTGCCCTGGCTGGTCTTGAACTACTGGGCTCAAGCAATCCACCTCCCTCAGCCTCCCAAAGTTGCTGGGACACAGGTGTGAGCTACCACACCCAGCCCACTCACTTAATTCTCATCTTTTAAAAATGGAAAGCAGGCTGGATAAGGTGGCTCATGCCTATAATCCCAGTGCTTTGGAAGGCCAAGGCGAGTGGATCACTTTAGTAGGTCAGGAGGTTGAGACCAGCCTGGCTAACATGGTGAAACCTTGGCTCTACTAAAAATACAAAAATTAAGCCAGGCGCAATGGCTCACGCCTGTAATCCCAGCACTTTGGGAGGCTGAGGCAGGCAGATCCCCTGAGGTTGGGAGTTTGAGACCAGCCTGACCAACTTGGAGAAACCCCATCTCTACTAAAAATATAAAATTAGCCAGGTGTGGTGGTGCATGCCTGTAATCCCAGCTACTTGGGAGGCTGAGGCAGGAGAAGTTCTTGAACCCGGGAAGTGGAGGTTGTGGTATGTCAAGATCGCACCATTGCACTGCAGCCTGGGCAACAAGAGCAAAACTCCATCTCAAAAAAAAAAAAAAAAAATAGGCAGGTGTGGTGGCAGGCACTAGTAATCTCAGAAACTCAGGAGACTAAGGCAGAAGTCACTTGAACCTGGGAGGTGGAGGTTGCAGTGACCCAAGATTGCGCCACTGCACATCAACCTGGGCAATGGAGTGAGACTCTGTTTCAAAAAAAAAAAAAAAAAAGGCCAGGCACGGTGGCTCATGCCTGTAATCCCAGCACTTTGGGAGGCCAAGGCAGGTGGATTACCTGAGGTCAGGAATTTGAGACCAGCCTGGCCAACATGGTGAAAACCCATCTCTACCAAAAAGACCAAAAATACCAAAAAAATTAGCCGGACGTGGTGTTGCATGCCTGTAATCCCAGCTACTCTGGAGGTTGAGAATTAGATCAACGTGGGAGGCGGAGGTTGCAGTGAGCGGAGATCATGCCACTGCACTCCAGCCTGGGTGACAAGGTGAAACACTGTCTCAAAAAAAAAAAAACAGTCTACATGGTATTTTCTTTTTTCAAGTCCAAGTAATGAAACATTTCCTTATGGCCCCTGGTTTCAGAATATATTGATACAATAGGATACCAGTAAAATAGTTTCTTTTTTTTTTTTTGTCACCCAGTCTGGAGTACAGTTGTGCAATCACAGCTCACTACAACCTCCGGCCTCCCAGGTTCAAGCAATTCTCCTGTCAGCCTCCTGAGTAGCTGGGACCACAGGCACATGCCACCACACCCAGCTAATTTTTGTATTTTTAGTAGAGACAGGGTTTCACCATATTGGCCAAGATGGTCTCCATCTCTTGACCTCGTGCCCTCCTGCCTTGGCCTCCCAAAGTGCTGGGATTACAGATGTGAACCACTGCCCCCAGCCAAATTGTTTCTTTTCTATCATGTGTTTGCTCATGTTTAACCAGAGATAATCATAAATCACTAATGGGTCCTAAGCAAAGTTAAAAATTAAATTTTTTTCATTCATTCATTTATCTATTTATTAATTTATTCATTTATGACAGGGTCTTGCTCTGTTGCCCAGGCTCAAGTACAGTGTTGCATTCATGGTTCACTACAGCCTTGACCTTCTGGGCTCATGCGATCCTCCCACCTCAGCCTCCCAAGTAGCTGGGACTATAGTCATGTGCCACCACACCCAGCTAATGTTTTAAATTTTTTGCAATTGGCTGGGTGCAGAGGCTCACACCTGTAATCCCAGTACTTTGGGAAGCTGAGGCGGGTGGCTCACTTGAGGTCAGGAGTTTGAGACTAGCTTAGCCAACATGGTGAAACCCCATCTCTACTAAAAATACAAAAGTTAGAAAAAAAAAATTAGAGCCCAGGCATGATGGCTCACGCTTATAATCCCAGCACTTTGGGAGGCCAAGGCAGGTGCATCACCTGAGATGAGGAGTTCAAGACCAGCCTGGCCAACATGGTGAAACCCCATCTCTACTAAAAAATTAGCCGGGTACAGTAGCAGTTGCCTGTAATCCCAGCTACTCTGGAGGCTGAGGCAAGAAAATCACTTGAACCTGGGAGGCAGAGGTTGCAGTGAGTGGAGATTGCGCCATTGCACTCCAGCCTGGGCAACAACAGCGAAACTCCATTTCAAAAACAAAAAAAAATTAGCTGGGCATGGTGGTACACACCTGTAATCCCAGTTACTTGGGAGGCTGAGGGAGGAGAATCGCTTGAGCCCAAGAGGTGGAGGTTGCAGTGAGCCAAGATTGAACCACTGCACTCCCACCTGGCTGACAGAGCAAGACTCTGTCTCAAAAAAAAAAAAAAAAAAAATTGTAGTCATAAGGTCTCACTATGTTGGCCAAGCTGATCTCAAACTTTGGCCTCAAGTGATTTTCCCTTCTTGGCCTAACCCTTTATCTAACAAAGCATGAGAAAACAAATTATTACCTGTAAGAAATAAAGGATGTAATTGTAACTCGTTCATTGACACTTCCTTCTAACTCTGTATTACAGAATATTGAAATTTGTGAATATCTTCTGGCCCCTAATTTTGCACCCCTGGCAATTATGCAGAAGATGATCAGAAATGGAAAAAAGAACAGGAAGGCATCCAGGGCTGTTTGAATAGGTATTAACAACTAGTTTGTTGTTACTGGGGTTTTTGTTTGTTTTTTTAAGGAAACCAGAATGTATCCATTTTAAGCTGTCCTTCCTTGTAGTTACCTTGTCTCATTGCATTATCCACTTAATTTATCATTGTTGCTGACAATTAATGTTTTTGGAAGTAATTTGGAGCTGCTGCTTTACAAGTCACATAATAAAACCTGTCACTCTAGAGTCACAATTTTAGACAAAATTACATATCCAGGTTGATAACTAGACCCAGCTAGATGGCTTTTGGCCATTGCTACAGATTAAATCCAGCCTGGAGAGAATATTCAAGCAGTAAAGGCACTTCCAAAAGCTGTCTCCAGAAATCTTTTAGGACGACAATGTCTCATTCTTTTTGTCTTCCATAGTGCTTAGCCTAACTCCACAAAGATAGCTCCAATGTTTATCTGGTTGAGTCACTTTAACAAAAATAGTCCTGTTACTTCATGGTTCACATGTTATTTATTTCTTTATTTATGAGACAGAGTCCCGCTCTGTTGCCCAGGCTGGAGTGCAGTGGCCCAATATTGGCTTACAGCAACCTCCGCCTGCCAGGTTCAAGAGATTCTCGTGCCTCAGCCTCCCAAGTAGCTGGAATTACTGGCATGTGCCACCACGCCCAGCTAATTGTTTAGTACTTTTAGTAGAGATGGGGTTTTGTGGTGTTGGCCAGGCTGGTCTCGAACTCCTGGCCTCAGTGATCCACCTCGGCCTCCCAAAGTGCTGGGATTACAGGCGTGAGCCACTGCATTCGGCTTATTTATTAGGTTATAAAGACAAGATCTCATTCTGTCAGCCATGCTGGAGTGCAGCAGCATGATCACAGTTCCGTGTACCCTTGCCCTCCTCTACTCAAGCAATTCTCCCTGTTGTACCTGAGCGAGTCAAGGAATGCACCACACTCTGAGAATGATTTATGAGTCCTTTATTAAGTTGGCGACCGAGAGTGGCTAATGCCCAAGATTCTCTCGGCCCCGAAGAAAAAGTTAGGTGGTCTTTAATACACTAGTTTTACCAGGAAGAGGGGAACCTAGCTG
Organism: Callithrix jacchus; assembly: GCF_049354715.1. Taxonomy (NCBI): domain Eukaryota; kingdom Metazoa; phylum Chordata; class Mammalia; order Primates; family Cebidae; genus Callithrix; species Callithrix jacchus. The sequence goes on from NC_133523.1 coordinate 14,047,317, forward strand.
AAACAAAGTTTTAACACAGGCAGAGTAAACAAAAAGTTAAAAAGAAAAACTGATATATAAGAAATAAAACAGTGCCAGGCGTGAGGAGTACAGCTGTCATGAAAGACATACAACTTATAGATAAGGCGGGCTCTGGACACTCACTGCAGCTGCATTTCCAGGCTTTGCTGATATCACTTTACTCGGCCTCTTATCAACAAAGCCATTTCTGGGTGCCCAGAGTCTGTCTGACCTTGCTTTATACTATTAGTTCCATACTTAATGGGGAGAAGATTCCTAAAATGAAGAAGCCAAGATGGAGTATGTTCAGCTCAAAAAGGCTCACATAGAGCCTGAACAGCTTTTAGTCAGGGAAAAGGAGAGTTAGTTTTAGCTGGCAAAAAGCAGGGTATCACATCCCACCTCACGCTCCTCAGTACATAGGACTATACCCATGGCCCACCACACTTTGCTGTTTTTTGAAATTTCTTCCTTTTTTTTTTTTTTTTTTTTTTTGTACCGGTAAGATTTCGCTATGTTGCCCAAGCTAGAATGCAGTGGCTATTCACAGGCACAATCACAGCTGACTACAGCCTTGAACTCCTGGGCCCCAGAAATCCTCCTACCTCAGCTTCCTTAGTCGCTGGACTTATAGCTGCCTGCCCGGCTTAGATTTTTATTCTGTGCATCAGTGTGTAGAAATAGTTGTGTTATTTAAACAAAAGGGATTATCCTATATCTGCTGCTGTTTGCATGTTTGTTTGTTTTTAGACAGGGTCTTGCTCTGTCACCCAGGCTGGAGTGCAGTGGTGTGATCTCAGCTTACTGCAACCTCTGCCTCCCGGCTTCAAGCGATTCTTGTGCCCAGCCTCCCAACCGTATTTTTTCTTTTTCTTTTCTTTTTTTTTAATTACCTTATTAGACTCAATGTTCATTGGTGGCATAGCATCCCAACTATCCAGGACTATAGATACACACCACCACACCTGGCTAATTGTTATACTTTTACTAAAGACAGGGTTTCGCCATGTTGACCAGACTGGTCTCAAACTCCTGGCCTCAAGTGATCCGCCTGCGTCGGCCTCCCAAAGTGCTGGGATTACAGGCATGAGCCACTGCACCCGTCCATCTTTTTAAATTTAATACATATAGCCCAGAACTCCTAGATCCTCCCAGTCTACCTCAGCATACCAAGTAGCTGGGACTACAGGTGCATGCCACTGTACCTGGCTGGAAGTCATTTCCCATGAATACTTGGAGATCTGCCTTATTGGAAATGATGTCAAGATCATATACAGTATGTTATCGTAGTATGACATATCTATCTCAGATAACATGGTGGCTCAGCTGAGATTGTGCCATTATACTCCAGCCTGGGCAAAAAGAGTGAAATTCTGTCCCCCCGCCCCCCAAAATAAAAAAAATCCCAGCACTTTGGGAGGCTGAGGCAGGTGGATCATTTGAGGTCAGGAATTTGAGGCCAACCTGGCCAACATTGTGAAACCCCCTCTCTACTAAAAAAATATAAAAATTGGTCAGGTACAGTGACTGACACCTGTAATCCTTGTACTTCAAGAGGCTAAGGTGGGTGGATCACAAGGTCAGGAGTTTGCGACCAGCCTGGCCAATATGGTGAAACATCATCTGTACTAAAAACTAGCTGGGTGTGGTGGTGTGCACTTATAGTCCCCGCTACTCAGGAGGCTGAAGCATGAGAATCGCTTGAACCCAGGAGGTGGAGGTTGCAGTCAGCCGAGATTGTACCACTGCACTCCAGCCTGGGGAATAGATGGAGACTGTGTCTCAAAAAAAAAAAAAAAAAATTACAAAAATTAGCCAAGTGTGGTGGCACACACCTGTAGTTCCAGCTACTCTGGAAGCTAAGGCACGAGAATTGGTTGAACCCAGGAGATGAAGGTTGCAATGAGCCGAGATTGTGCCACTGCACTCTAGCCTGGGTGATAAAGCAAGATTCTGTCTCAAAAACAACAACAACAAAAACTAAATTAAACTGAAAAAGGAAGGGAAAAGAAAACCTGGAGTTGTCCCTTTGACTACATACATGTAGATCTGTAAGAAAATAAGGTAGATATCCAGGGAATGGGGGAATGGGTACTGTTGAAAAAGGAATGTCCCACGAGTGTTATCATGGCAAAACTGGAGTAGTCTACAGTATTACCCAGCATGCTGTTGGCATTGTTGTAAGCGAACAAGTTAAGGGCAAGATTCTTGCCAAGAGAATTCATGTACATACTGACTACATTAGTAACCCTAAGAGCTGAGACAGCTTCAAAAGGCCTGAAGGAAAATGATCAGAAAAAGAAGGAAGCCAAAGAGAAAGGTACCTAGGTTCAACAGAAGTGCTAGCCTGCTTCACTCAGAGAAGCACACTTTGTGATAACCAGTGGAAGGGAGCCTGAGCCACCCAAACCTATTCCCTGTTAATTCATGGCTTAATAGATGTGAAAAAACAAAAATAGTCCAGGCATGGTGGCTCGTGCCTGTAATCCCAGCACTTTGGGAGGCCAAGGCAGGCAGATCATGAGGTCAAGAGTTTGAGACCAGCCTGACCAACATGGTGAAACCCATCTCTACTAAAAATACAAAAAAATGGCTGGGCATGGTGGCGAGCTGCAGTAATCCCAGCTACTCAGGAGGCTGAGGCAGAATCACTTGAACCAAGGAGGCAGAGGTTGCAGTGAGCTGAGATTACGCTATTGCACTCCAGCCTGGGTGACAGAGTGAGACTCCATCTCAAAAAAAAAAAAAAGAAAGAAAAGGAAAAGCAAGGATTAATATATATAGCATGGTCAGCTTTGAAAATGCCAGAGAGGCCAGATGTGGTAGCTCACTCCTGTAAAGCCAGCACTTTGGAAGGCTGAGGTGGGTGGATCACTTGAATCCAGGAGTTTGAGACCAGCCTGGCCAACATGGCTAAATGCCATCTCTACAGAAAATACAAAAGAAATTAGCTAGGTATTGTGGCACATGCCTGTCATCCCAGGGATGCTGGGGCGGGAGGATCACCAGAATCTGGGAGGCAGACATTGCAGTGAGCCGAGACTGAGCTGCCTTCACTCCAATCTGGGCGACAGAGTAAGACCCTGTCTCCAAAAAGAAAAAAGAGGCTGGGCTCAGTGGCTCACACCTGTAATCGCAGTACTTTGGAATCCTCCAACTGAGGCAGGGGGATTACTTGGGGTCAGGAGTTTAAGACCAGCCTAGCCAACATAGTGAAACCCCATCTCTACAAAAAAAAGTAAAGAATTAGGCCACACATGGTAGCACACTGGTAGTCCCAGCTATTCAGGAGGCTGAGGTAGAAGTATCACTTGAGCCCAAGAGTTTGAGGTTGCAGTGAGTTATGATTATGCTACTACCCTCAAGACTGGGTGACAGAGTGTGACCCCTATTTTTTTTTTTTTAGACATAGTTTCACTCTTGTTACCCAGGCTGGAATGTAATGGCGTAATCTCGCCTAGGCATAATCTCGGCTCGCAATCTTTGCCTCCAGGTCCAAGCGATTCTCCTGCCTCACCCTCCTAAGCAGCTGGGATTACCAGTGTCCACCACCACTGGTAATCCCAAATACTTGCTTATTTTTCCTTACAGTTTTACTTCCCTAAAATAAACTTATAGTCTGTTTTTGTCTGCTTTGGAAATCTACATAAAAATGAGATAATTAGGTAGACACACTGGCATTGCTTGTTTTACATTCTGTAGTTTGTAAGAATCATCCAGCCTGGCCAACATGGTGAGATTCGTCTCTATCAAAAAAATTTGCTGGTCATGATGGCACATGCCTATGGTCCCAGACACTTGGGAGGATCACTTGAGTCTGGAAGGTCAAGGCTGCAGTGAGCTATGATTGCACTACTGTACTCCAGCCAGGACAACTGAGAAACACCCCGTCTCAAAAAAAAAAAAAAAAAAAAAAAAGAATCATCATCTACATTCGTGTGTGTGTGTGTGTGTGAGGGAGGGGGGCTGTGGCTTGTGCATTTTCTTTTCATTTCTTTCTTTTTTCAAGAGATAGGGGAAGGCCAGGCACAATGGTTTACACCTGTAAACCCAGCAGTTTGGGAGGCCGAGGAGGGCAGATCACCTGAGGTCGGGAGTTGGAGATCAGCCTGACCAACATGGAGAAACTCCATCTCTATTAAAAATACAAAATTAGCAGGGTGTGGTGGCACATACCTGTAATTCCAGCTACTTGGGAGGTTGAGGCAGGAGAATTGCTTGAACACTGGAGGCAGAGGTTGTGGTGAGCCAAGATCGCACCACTGCATTCCAGCCTGGGCAACAGTAATGAAACTCATCTAAAGAAAAAAAGAAATGACCAGACACTATGTCTCAAGCCTATAATCCCAGCACTTTGGGAGGCTGAGGTGGAAGGATCTCTTGAGCCCAGGAGTTCAGAACCATCCTGGGCAACATGGTGAAACTCCATCTCTACAAAAAATGGAAAAATAGCTTGGTGTGATGGCATGCAGCTGTAGTTTTAGCTACCTGGAGGCTGAAGCAGGAGAACATAAGCCCAGAAGTTTGAGGCTACAGTGAACTACCATTGCATCATTGCACTCCAGCCTGGGTGACACAGCAAGAAAGACCCTGTCCCCAAAAATATGTCCACTAGTCATCTGGGCACAGTGGCTCACCCCCATAATCTCTGCTGGATGGGGTGGCTCACGCCTGTAATCCCACCCAGCACTTTCAAAGGCCAAGGTGGGCGGATCGCCTGAGGTCACGAGTTGGAGACCATCCTGGCCATCATGGTAAAACCCTGTCTCTACTAAAAATACAAAAATTAGCCGGGCTTGGTGGCTGGCGCCTGTTATCCCAACCCCTCTGGAGGCTGAGGCAGGAAAATCAGTTGAACGAGGGAGGTGGAGGTTGCAGTGAGCTGAGATTGTGCCATTGCACTCCATCCTGGAAGACAAGAGTGAGACTTCATCTAAAAAAGAAACAACAAATTCTCAGGCAGACCCCCTGAGTACAAAAAAATTTTTTAATTTAAAATTTTTTAAATGGGCGGGGCTCAGTGGCTCACACTTGTAATTCCAGCACCTTGGGAGGTCGAGGCAGGTGGATCACTCCATCTCTTTTCCTTTTTTTTCTTCACTTAATATGCCTACAGATCTCAGAAAAAAACAAACAAAAAACCTTAAGGGACACAGAATAATCAAAACAATCTTGAAAAAGAGGAACAAAGTTGGAGGAGTCATACTTCCTTACTTTATTTATTCATGTATTTATTGCTATTGCAATGGAGTCTCACCCTGTCACCCAGGCTGGAGTGCAGTGGTGCGATCTCAGCTCACTGCAACCTCTGCCTCCCGGGTTCAAGTGATCGTTCTGCCTCAGCCTCCTGAGTAGCCAGGATTACAGGCATGCACCACCATACCGAGCTAATTTTGTATTTTTAGGGGAGATGGGGTTTTGCCATGTTGGCCAGGCGGGTCTTAAACCCCCGTCGACCTCAGGTGATCTGCCCACCTCAGCCTCCCAAAGTGTTGGGATTACAGGTATGAGTCACTGTACCCGGCCTTGTATTTATTCATCTATTTATTTTTCTTGAGTAGGGTCTGTGTCACCCAGGCTAGAGTGCAGTGGTGTGATCTCAGTTCACTGCAACCTCCACCTTCCAGGCTCAGGTGATCCCCTTATCCCAGCCTCGCCTCTTCACTAACTGGGACTTCAGACAAGTGCCACCATGCCCAGCAAATTTTTTGTATTTTTGGTAGAGAATAGGTTTCATCATGTTGCTCAGGCTGATCTCCCAACTCCTGAGCTCAGGTGATCCACCTGCCTCAGCCTCCCAAAGTGCTGGGATTACTGGCATGAGCCACTGTGCCTGGCCCACTGTTGTATTTGAGTGAGTTAAGGAATGTGTTACATTTTGAGATTGAATTAATGAGTTTTTTATTATGTCAGTGACTGAGAGGTGGCTAATGCTTAAAATTTTCTCAGCCCTTAAGATTAAGTTAGGTGGTCTTTTATACTGTAGTTTTGAAGGGGAGGGGGAACCTAGCTGAAGCAAATTTTTCATAAAAGCAGAGTAAATAAAAAAGTTAAAAGATAAACTGGTACATGAGAAATAAAACAGTGCCAGGTGTGAGGGGGTAACGTCATGAAAGACATTCAACTTGCAAATAATGGGGGCTCTGCGCGCTCGACAGCACCTGCATTCCCAGGCTCTGCTGGTACTTAACCCGGCCTCTTATCAACAAATGCATTCCTGGAGGTGCCCGGTGTCAGCCTGCCCCAGCTACATACTATAGTTACATACTGAATGGTGGGAAAATAACTAATATGAAGCTAAGATGGAGTCTGTGCAGCTCAAGAAGCTAACATAAGGCCTGAACAGCTTTTAGTCTGAGAAACAGAGTTAGTTTTAGCTTAGCAAAAAGCAGGTTGTCACACCACTTCCAGTTGGTTTTTCTTGTTTTTTTTTGAGACAGAGTCTCACTCTGTTACCTAGCTGGAGTGTAGTGGCGCCATCTCAGTTTGCTGCAACCCCCGCCTCCCAAGTTCAGGCAATTCTCCTGCCTCAGCCTCCCGAGTAGCTGGGACTACAGGCGCGTGCCACCATGCCTGGCTAATTTTTTGTATTTTTAGTAGAGACAGGGTTTCACCATGTTAGCCAGGATGGTCTCGAGCTCCTGACCTGGTGATCCACCTGCCTCAGCCTCCCAAAGTGCTGGGATTACAGGTGTGAGCTACTGCACCAGCCTTTTTTTTTTTTTGAGGCAGAGTGTTACTTTGTCACTCAAGCTGGAGTGCAGTGGCACAATCTCAGCTCACTGCAACCTCCACCTCCTGGGCTCAAACAACCCTCCCACCTTAGCCTCCCACGTAGCTAGCTGGGATTACAGGAGTGTACCATCATTACAGGAGTGTAGTTTATTTTTTTTGAGACGGAGTTTCAGTCTTGTTGCCCAGGCTGGAGTGCAGTGTTGCGATCTCGGCTCACTGCAACCTCTGCCTCCCTCCTGGGTTCAAGCGATTCTCCTGCCTCAGCCTCCAGATAGCTGGGATTACAGGTGTGTGCCACCACACACAGATAATTTTTTGTATTTTTTTTTTTAGACAGAGTCTCACTCTGTCGCCAGGCTGGAGTACACTGGCACGATCTTGGCTCACTGCAGCCTCTGCCTCCTGGATTCATGCAATTCTCCTGCCTCAACCTCCTGGGTAGCTGGGACTACAGGGGCACGCCACCAAGCCCAGCTAATTTCTTTTGTATTTTTAGTATATTTAGTTTCACCATGTTGGCCAGGATGGTCTCGATCTCTTGACCTCATGATCTGCCTGCCTTGGCCTCCCAAAGTGCTGGGATTACAGGCTTGAGCCACTGCACCCAGCCAATTTTTTGTATTTTTAGTAGAGACCAGGTTTCACCATGTTGACCAGGCTGTTCTCGAACTCCTGACCTCAGGTGATCTGCCCACCTCGGCCTCCCAAAGTCATGGGATTACAGGCTTGAGCCACTGCTCCCAGCCTGTCCAGATAATTTTTATATTTTTAGTAGAGATGGAGTTTCACCATCTTAGTCATGCTGGTCTCCAACTCTTGGCCTTAAGTGTCCGCCTGTCTCAGTCTCCCAAAGTGTTGGGATTACAGGCATGAGCCACTGCCTGATTTTAAATCTTACTTCAAAGCACAGTGACATAAGGATAGATAGGTAGAACAATAGAGTAGAGCTGACGGTCCAAAAGTAAACAATGTAGTTATAGTCAACTGACTTGACAAGGGTGTCAAGACCATTCAGTGGGGAAAGAACAGTCTCTTCAACAAGTAAGTTTAGACAACGGGATAAGCCACATGGAGTAGAGTGAAGTTGGATCCTTATACCTTACACGTATATAAAAATTAACTTGGCAAGGGGCAGTGGCTCACACCTGTAATCCCAGCACTTTGGGAGGCCAAGGTGGGAGGATCATAATGAAACCCCATCTCTAGTAAAAACACAAAAAGTAGCCAGACATGGTGGCACAGTTCTGTAGTCCCTACTACTGGGGAGGCTGAGGCAGAATTACTTGAAGCTAGGAGGTGGAGGTTGTAGTGAGCCCAGATTGCACCACTGCACTCCACCTTGGGTATCAGAGTGGGATTCTATCTCAAAAAAAAAAAAAAAAAAAAAAACTTGAAATGAACTACAGATCTCAGTATGAGCTAAAACTATTAAATTATTAGAATAAAACATAGAGGTAAAATTTTTTTGAGACAGGATCTTGTTCTGTTTCCCAGGCTGGAGTGCAGGGGTACAATCTTGGCTCACTGCAGCCTCTGCCTCCCAGGTTCAAGCAATTCTTCTGCCTCACCCTCTTGAGTAGCTGAGATTACAGGTGCGCCACCACGACCTGCTGTTGTATTTTTAGTAGAGACAGGGTTACACCATATTGGCCAGGAATAGACTCTATCTCCTGAACTCATGATCCGCTCATCTCAGCCTCCGAAAATGCTGAGGTGGGTGGATTGCTTGACCCTGAGAGGGGAGGTTGTAGTGAGCTGAGATGGCGCCACTGACCTGCAACCTGGGTGAGAGAGACTCCATGTCAGAAAAATAAAAATTAAAGGCCAGGCGCCGTGGCTCAAGCCTATAATTCCAGCACTTTGGGAGGCCGGACAGGTGGATCATGAGGTCAGGAGTTTGAGACCAGCTTGACCAATATGGTGAAACCCCATCTGTACTAAAAATACAAAAATTAGCCAGGTGTGGTGGCATATGCCTGTAATCCCAGGTACTCAGGAAGCTGAGGCAGGAGAATCACTTTAACTTGGGAGACGGAGGTTGCAGTGAGCCGAGATTGCGCCACTGCACTCCAGCCTGGGCTATAGAGTGAGACTCCATTTCAAAAAAAAAAAAGAAAAATTTTAAAAAAGCTGCCTATAGAATGTACCTGGCCATTGGTGTGTCACAGACCTGCATGTTATTTTGGGGAGCCCATCTTTGCTGTGTGACCCTGAAGGTAACTAATCTCCCAGTCCGGTTTCCTCTCTGCAAATGGGAGAAGTAACTGATAAATATTAGTTCTCCTCCTTTAAATAAACTTGCAATTTCTGTCAGTTTTGGAAAACGTAAGAGCACTCCATTTGTGTAATACAAGTATTCCTCATCTTAGGAAATGAGGGCCTGGTTTAACCCTAATTGTGGGACTAAAGTAATGCATGAAGGTTGGGCACAGGTGTAGTCTTAGCTACTTCAGGAGGCTGAAGCAGGAGGATTTCTTGAAGCCAGGAGTTCAAGACCAGCCTCTACAAAACTTTTTTTTTGTTTGAGGTGGAGTCTTGCTCTGTTGCCCAGGCTGGAGTGCAGTGGTGCCATCTCAGCCCACTGCAACCTCCGCTTCCTGAGTAGCTGGAATTACAGGCATGTGCCACCACCATGCGTGGATAATTTTTGTCTTTTTAGTAGAGACAGGTTTCATGATGTTCGCCAGGCTGTTCTCAAACTCCTGACTTCAGGTAATCCAACAGCCTTGGCCTCCCAAAGTGCTGGGATTATAGGAGTGAGCCACCATGCCTAGCCCCACAATGAGACTTTTAAAAATTAGCTGGGCATGGTGGTGCCCTCCTGTAGTCCCAGCTAATCAGGAGGCTGAGGTGGAAGGATTGATTGAAACCAGGATTTGGAGGCTGCAGTGAGTTACAGTGGTGCCACTGCACTCCAGCCTGGGCAACACAGTGAGACCCTGCCTGTAAAAATTTTAAAAAGCAATTATGTAGTTTCACAAGAGATGGAAGGTGGAAGAGTCTCACTGACATTCAGATTAATGTAATCTGAATTGGATTGATATTTATTTTTTTGAGACAACATCTTGCTCTGTCACCCAGGCTGGAGTGCAGTAGTGCAACCTTGACTCACTGCACCTTCTGCCTCCCTGGTTCAACTGCCTCAGCCTCCCCAGTAGCTGCTATTACAGATGTGTACCACCACATCTGGCTGATTTTTGGTGTAGACAGGGTTTTGCCATGTTGACCAGGCTGGTCTCAAACTCCTGACCTCAAGTGATCCACCTGCCTTGACCTCCTCAAGTGCCGGGAATACAGGTGTGAGCCACCACAACTGGCCAGGTCTTGGATTTTTAGGCGGGGGGAAAAAAGGGTGGTTGGATGGGTGGGCTGGTACAGTTCACGCCTGTAATCCCAGCACTTTGGGAGGCTGAGGCCGGCTGATCACCTGAGGTCAGGTGTTCAAGACCAGCCTGGCCAACATGGTGAAACCTGTCTGTACCGGCATGGTGGTGGGTGCATGTAATCCCAGCCACTTGGGAGGCTGAGGCAAGAGAATCACTTGAACCTGGGAGGTGGAGGTTGCAGTAAGCCAAGACTGTGCTACTGCACTCCAGCCTGGACAACAGTGAGAGATTCTTTCTCCAAAAAAAAAAAAAAAAATAGGGAAAATAAAATTAAGGAAATAAATCAGTTCCACTACTGTTTTTGTACTACTGATGTTGAATGCTACTAACATGTTTGCTTTAACAGAACAAGCTTTTTAAAAATTTTTTTTATTTTTATTTTTTGAGAGACAGTCTTACTCTGTTGCCCAGGTTAGAGTGCAGTGTGCAATCTCAGCTTACTGCAAACTCCACCTTCCAGGTTTGAGCGATTCTCTTGCTTCAGCCTCCTGGGTATCTAGGACTACAGTTGCATATCATGGCGCCCAGCTAATTTTTGTATTTTTAGTAGAGACAGGTCACCATGTTGGCCAGACTGGTCCCTAACTCCTGACCTCAAGTGATCCACCCGCCTCGGCCTCCCAAACTGCTGGGCTTACAAGCGTGAGCCACCTCGCCCAGCCAAGAGAACAAGTGTAAAGGGCACGTTCAGCCTGTGAAGAAGGCACATCTATGTAACGTGAACAGATGCTGAGCAGAAATGACCCAGAGGCATCATCGTCTCATCAAGCAGTTTATTTCCATTTTTAGTTCTAATGTTGACTTCTTCATATTCACCCAGGATCTCCACTAAGGCTCCTCATGAACAGGGCCTAATTCTTAGAATGTGTATCGTGTTAGCCCCTGGTATATAGTAGAGAATCGCCAAGTTATTTTATTGTCTCCTTTCCTAATGATTCCCCAGTGGCCCATGTTTCCCAACATGTGAGATGTATACAGTTCAAAAAGCCACAGGGAAACTGACACAGCACAACCATTTCAAAAGGGATCTTCAGACTCTTCTGATTTTAGGAAATTCTGTGTTAACTTTGAACACATGCTAGCCTCCCTTTCTCAGATTCAGAAAGGTCTAAAGTAACAGCTATTTCTCTAAAGTGAAACATGTATTTCATTATATTATTTTGTAATAGATACCTTCTATCTATGGCAGTTTATGTTGGATTATTCCATCTATGGGAATCACATCAAGTTTTCTTGCCGAGATGGGGTCTTGGTATGTTGTCCAGGTTGGTCTCGAACTCCTAGGCTTAAGCTATCCTCCTGTCTCAGGCTCCTAAACTGCTGGGAATATAGGCATATGCCACCACGTCGCACCAAATTTTCTTTCTAAATGCATTTGAGTGGGAGTAACTCATTTTAAAGGAAAAAACCTGAACTAATCTAGAGGTAGAACACAAATGAGGTAAAACATGAGAGAAGCAATGCCATGAGACTAACCGTTGGAAACAGTGCCCTCTGCAGTCTGGCTCTTGAGGGTGAGGTGGATCAGATTCTTCTGGCCCCTGCACGCGTGGATGTGACATAGGCAGTGCCATATGGAACCAGGTGCTGTCGAGTCTTGTAAAGGTCACTCATCAGAGGGCTACAAAGATACATGTTAAAGGCTGAAGTTTGAAATGTAAAAAACAAAGATCCTCTATAGAGCAAGGTATATTCCTAGTGTTGAGCTGTTCCCAACCAAAAAAAAGAAAAAAATTAAGGACAAAAATAAAAAAGGGGGCATTCAGTCAGTGGTTGAATTGAATAAGCAAAGTATCATCAAGCTGTAATCACTCAACCTTTATTATTCCAAGTGCAGTGTCAAGAGAAACGTTTCAGCCACTAAGGAAAAGGTACTGCTGCAGCTCTCAAATGCAGGCAAGAAGCCACATGACTACATGAGACAAGCCGAGGGGCTCTGCCCAGGAGGAAATGGCTGGATCTCTTCACCAAAATCAGTTTACAGTGTATCCTGGTAGCACACACCCTTGTACTGCTTACAAACCAAGGGAGAAAGAGCAACGTGTTGATCATACAACACCTCCCCTGGGACAGGGAAATGAGCATCATTCTGTGACAACAGCATCTTTGGACTCTGCATCAGTTTGTTCTGCTCTGGTATCCGTGGCAGCTGGGGCAGGAGCAGCTCTGGTTTCGGCACGTTCTCCCTCTGCTGCCATTGTCTCGGTACCACTTCCCGCCTCCACGATACCCTTCTCAGATGCTATTCCGTAGGACACCTGCTCTTCCAGGGGCTGTTCAGCTTCAGGATCACTACTGGCCTCTGCTATGTCCACGGGGCCTTTGCCCTCAGCTGGCGCTCCTTCCCCGTCGACTGCCCTCACTGCTGCCGTGATCACCTCAGCTAAGACGTCCGTGGCCACCTCCTCAGGTGTCTCTTTCTTATCCTCACCTTCTAAATTGTCATCTCCTTCCATTTCTGGATCAACAGTTTCATTGGTGAAAGGGTCCTCACCCTGGCCAAAGAGAAACACACATCAGTGCAGCAGAACTCAGGAGGCCTACGAATGCTGGGATGTCAGCTTTGCAGAACCAGCAGAGTCCACAAGAGAAACACTTCCATAAACAACACCATGGGAGTTAAACCTACAGGTGCTCGGAGCCTACGGATTCAGAAAAGACCTCACTAGACATTCTGCTATTTTTTTAAGTTGGACTCTCACTCTGTCTCCTAGGCTGGCTGGACTACAGTGGTATGATCTTGGCTCACTGCAACCTCCACCTCCTGGGTTTGAGTGATGATGCTCCTGCCTCAGCCTCCCAAGTAATGGGTTTATACACATGCGCCACCATGCCTAATTTTTGTATTTTTAGTAGAAATGGGGTTTCCGCCCCCCTTGGTGTCTCAAAGTGCTGGAATTAGGCACGAACCACTGCGCCAGGCACATTCTGCAGAAAAGTTCACAAGACCTAAGATTTCTTAACTTGATTTTTTTTTTTTTAAAAAAAGGACACGTCTGGGCGTGGTGGCTCATGTCTGTATTCCCAGCACTTTAGGAGGCTGAGGTGGGCAGATCATGAGGTCAAGAGATCGAGACTGTCCTGGCCAACGTGATTAAACCCCGTCTCTACTAAAAATATACAAAAATTAGCTGGTTGTGGTGGTGCGCACCTGTAGTCCCAGCTACTTGGGAGCCTGAGGCAGGAGAATGGCCTGAAGCTGGGAGGTGGAGGTTGCAGTGAGCTGAAATTGCGCCACTGCACTCCAGCCTGGCGCCTGGTGACAAAGCAAGACTGTGTCTTTAAAAAAAAAAAAAAAAAAAGACATGTAACAGGAAGTTAACACTGTTAAATTTCAGTGTCATTCAGGTGCTCACACCTGTAATCCCAGCACTTTGGAAGGTTGGGCAGGAGGACTGCTTGAGCTCAGGAGTTCAATACCAATCTGGGCAACACGTGAAAACCCCGGGCTCTACAAAATATACAAAATTTAGCCGGGTGTGGTGGCGCATGCCTGTAATCCCAGTTACTCAGGAGGCAGAGGCATGGGAATTGCTTGAACCCAAAAGGTGGAGGTTGCAGAAAAAGAAATTGTGTGTGTCATTTACACCCACAGCCCTGAGATAAATTCCCATTTTACAGATGCGGAGTTGAGCTTCAAAGACCAGTAACTTGCCAGACATAACAAAGCCACACTAAACATCAGGATGAAGATTCAACTCCAAGTCTGACTCCCTCAAAATTCTAAGTATATGCTTAAAAACTATGTCTAGTCTAAAACAAGCAAATTAAAAATTATTACCAGATTAGGAAACATGTCTTAAAATATGATGCTTAGGGCAAGGCGCAGTGGCTCACACCTGCAACCCCAGCAATTTGGGAGGTCAAGGCAGGAGGATCATGTGAGGCCACACCAGCCTGGGCAACAGAGCAAGACTATCTCAAAAAATTAGCTGGTGTGCTGGTGTACTACTGCAGTCCCAGCTACCTGGGAGGCTGAGGTGGGAGGATCTCTTGAACTCAGAAATTCGAGGCTGCAGTGAACTATGATCACACCACTACACTCCAGACTGGGTAAGAGAATAAGACCCGGCTCTAAAATTAAAAATAAATAGAGACACTTAAAATAGAGATACTTAGAAGCCTGAGTCTACACTTCACTCTAGAACTGTCACTCAGTGTAGTGGCATGATCTCAGCTCATGGCAACTTCTGCCTCCTGAGTAGCTAGGACCACAGGTGTGTGCCACCATGCCGTTAATTTTAACTAACTTCTGGGCTCAGGGATCCTCCTGCCCCAGCCTCCCAAAAGGGTTTCACCATGTTGTCCAGGCCTCCTGCCTTGGCCTCCCAAAAGGGTTTCACCATGTTGTCCAGGCTGGTCTCGAACTCCTGAGCTCAAAGCAATCTGCCCATCTTAGCCTCCCAAAGCACTGAGATTACAGGTGTCAGCCATGTTTCTTAAACTGGTTTGTTTCTGTGCCTTTAATAGATGGAACTGTCAAGTATGGAGGCATTTAGTAATTGAGAGGACAGAAAACAGGTCCTGAAGTCAGGTTGTGGGCTGGGGCTTAGCTACCAGCCCCAAATGCTGAAGTCCTGGGATGAACACTCAACAAAATGGGTTCTACAAGACAACTGGGAGCTCTTCCAACCAGCTTTCTCTCCATGAACACCCACTCTGGGACTTTCATACACTGCTCCCATCACGAAGGCCCTGGTTCTTCACTACCCCTCATCTTCAACTTCACTGTCAGCTGGCTCTTGCCAACGAAATCGTTTTAGCTTATCTGCTAGAAAATTATCTACGTCTAATTTTTTTTTTTTGGCGATGGGATCTTGCTCTGTCACCTGGGGTGGAGTACAGTGGCGCAATCATAGCTCACTGCAGCCTCTAACTTCTGGGTTCAGGGATCCTCCTGCCTCAGCCTCAAAAGCTATTGGAGTTACAGGAATGAGCCAGGACTCCCAGTTCCCAGCATTCTTTTAAAGACCAGGTCTTGCTATGTTACCCAGGCTGAAGTGCAGTGATACCACCATAACTCACTGTAGCCTCAAATTCCTGGGCTCAAGTAATCCTTCCAACTTCCCAAGTAGGGCTGACCTTGAGTTTTTGTTGAAAAAGCCCCTAACCATCATTTGCTCAGAATTTTAAGACTAAACCATTAGGGTTTTTCATGGTAAAGTCATGGCCATTACACACTGATTAATCAGGCAGTGCCACATCCCCACAGTCCCCAGACATGCAGTGAGTTGGTGGAAATTCCAAGTTGTCACGTTCCCGAGCCTGATATATTCCGGTATCCCTCAACTGGTCAAAAGACTCAGAAGTGCTAAACACTGCACTCTGGATTCAAGTCCCTGCTCGTGGGGTTCATCCTCCCTTTCAAAAGCTTTTCCCGTCCATGGTACTTGCAAGCACAGACCTTGAGGTATTTTTCCAGCATCTTCACTATGTGTCTATTGTTCAAAACACTCTTAGCCACATGGAGACTGGTTTTCTTGAACTGTTCAGCAGCCAACTGCAAAGGGAACCCAATGTGAGCTTTCAAAAATGGCACAAATAAGGAAGAGAACAAACCAGCCAGGCTCTGCTGAGTCTTCCTGAGATCAGCCCTAGGCAGAGAGGCAATCTCAAAACACCAGGCTTCAAGAAGAGAGAAGGCTCCAGAGAGACCATGCAACCAAGACTAACAGATTGGAAAAGCTGGACAATCTTAAGAGATAAACACAGAGGTGCCACTGAGACCCATGTAGCACGTCCAGAATAGGGGGTGAAACAAGAGCATGTACAAATGAGAAGCTGTGCACTCAGTGGAGGAAAAGGGCAAGCTCTTTCTTTTCAGTTTGTTTTATTATAGTGATGTCGTAATGACTTCAACAACAAAAGCATGACTAGGCTGGGTGTGGCGGCTCATGCCTGTAATCCCAGCAGTTTGGGAGGCTGAGGCACGTGGATCACCTGAGGCCAGGCGTTCAAGACCATCACGGTGAAACCCCATCTCTACAAAAAATTAGCTGGGCGTGGTGGCGTGTGCCTGTAAGCCCAGCTTCTTGGGAGGCT
The DNA here is from genome assembly GCF_049354715.1 of Callithrix jacchus. Taxonomy (NCBI): domain Eukaryota; kingdom Metazoa; phylum Chordata; class Mammalia; order Primates; family Cebidae; genus Callithrix; species Callithrix jacchus. Next base: position 14,063,480 of record NC_133523.1, read on the forward strand.
GAGGCAGGAGAATTGCCTGAACCCAGGAGGCGGAGGCTGTGGTGAGCCGAGATTGCGCCATTGCACTCCAGTCTGGGTAACAACAGCGAAACTCCGTTTTTAAAAAAAAAACAAAACAAACAAAACAAAAAACAACTATGACTGCACCAAGTCTCTGACTGTTTTAGGGCGTGACTCATTTGCACAATGGTCCCTTGTTTGTATACTGCTTTCCAGCTCATTTTTTTCTAATTTTTATTTATTTATTTTCTTAAAGATGGGGTTTCACCATGATGGCCAGGCTAGTCTTGAACTCCTGACCTCAGGTGATCCACCCACCTTGGCCTCCCAAAGTGTTAGGATTACAGGCGTGAGCCACCGTGCCCGGCTCAGCTGATCTTTAATCATACTGTGGCTGAGCCTGGTGGATCACCTGAGGTCAGGAGTTCAAGACCAGCCTGGCCAAGATGGTGAAACCCATCTCTACTAAAAATACATTAGGAGGTTGAAGCAGGATAATCGCTTCAACCTGGAAAGCAGAGGTGGCAGTGAACCGAGATCACGCCGTTGCACTCCAGCCTGGGCAACAAGAGTGAAACTCCATCTCAAAAAAAAAAAAAAAATCCAAAACCAAAAACAGTACTGTGAGATGGGTGGGCAGCTCTTGACATCCCCACTGAATAGCTGGATAAACTAAGAAGAGAGATGCTAACCCTGGGCCAGAAAGTTCCAGCCTGCAGACCAAACGCAGCCACAGCCACTTTTGCTGTCTTTTCTGCACTGACAGTAGGTAGAGCTGTGTTGCTGAACAGACTCTATGGTCTGCAATGCTAAAAATATTCGTATCTGATGCCTTACAAAAAAGAATGTGCTGACTCCTGAGCTCAACATTTAGCCGGAAGACCCATCAGCTAGGTAAGGACAGAACTAGTCCTTTAGTCCAAGTCCCCTGGGCCACTCAGCTCTCAGTGGCCCTCAGCTTCAGCTTACGGAAGCCCCCAGGCCTTCAGCTACTGGGGAACAGACCGATGTGGCTTATAGGAAACACTCAAATCAGGAGAATCTCAGCTACTGCATTTAATCCATTCTAAGCAAATATGTTTTCTCACATTTCTCTAAAAATATAGGCGAATCTTACAACAAATCAATGGAAGTGACAGACTTCAAACACAGCAAGAACCCCTGAAGATGTGGGTAATTCCCCATAGGACACAGCAGGCTCTGAGCCTGCAACACCCACCCCAGGCAGTGTGGGGCAGAAGACTCACCCTGCGGTTGTGATTGTGGTCCACGGAGTGCAGGTGCCGCTGGAGCAGCTGCGGCTGCGCAGGGATCAGCATGTCGCAGGCCAGGCAGTGAGCAGCCTCGATCCTCTTGAAGAAGTGCTCCTGGCCAATCCCTGCGAGGAAATATATGTCTTAGAGGATCTGGGACAGCAAGTAATGCTCTCCTCCTCCCACTCCCCAACAGGGTCCAGGTTTTCACCCGGCAACACTCAGGAATCAGAAGGGCATAGCCTGCCCTTCTTTAGGGAGTATGGGTCAGTACATTCGGCCTCTATAGCTGGGAATTCTGCACATTTCAGCTTTTCTGTTCCTTTTTGTTCAAACCAAGGAGGAAAAGACATCAAAGTACTTAACATCACTTTGATGTCAGCTACGACCTACGCAGAGCCACACCGAAGGCTTCTTTCTATTGCTGCTCAGTGCTCTTCCCATAGGGCTCGCCGCCACCTTCTCAGGCACCTTCTCAGCCACCTTGGGCTGGCCTTGCACCCTGTTTCATGAGTCACATGCCTTGCCACCATCCAGGACAGCAAGCATCCTTTGACCACAACTCACCTTTGAAAGGATCTGGTTTTGGTTTTGGGCTCTCTTTCTCCATCAATTCCTGACGTCGCTTCTCAATTTTCTTATTTCTGTTAACGATGTATTCCTAAGATGGATTTGGAGATGGCATTAAGTAAAATGAGAGGCTTGCACGTGTGGCCATTTCTCAGCTGCCAGGGCTAGGCAGGCAGCTATCAGAGGAACTCCATGGGCAGAAGAGTGGGAACCATGATGGCTGGAGCTCTTGGTTGTTCCTGTGACTTGGGGACTTACACAGCTGTTCTATCTGGTAAAAGAAACCTTGACCAAGTTTACACCTCTGATTTCCCTTCCTCCTTCAAAGGATCTGGCATCTGCGGGATTGGCGGGGGACATGGTGACGGGGGCCAGGTGTCCTTTACCTGGAGGAACTCCACTGTCTTGTCGGGCAGCTTGGTGCTTATAAACCGCAGTGTCTCTTTGTGGAATTTGCTTTGCAGATGCTTCTGGATCTCTTCGTCTTCAAAGCTACGGAACTTGCACACAGAACAGGCAAACTGAATCCTGGAGAAGGAAAACGAGGAGGGAAGTGAGGCAGGGAGAATCAGCTTACCTCTGGGGAGAGATGAAATAGAAACGGTATTTTTCTTTTCGAGACGGAGTCTCACTCTGTTGCACAGGCTGGAGTGCAGTGGCAAGATCTCATCTCACTGTAATCTCTGCCTGCCGGGTTTTTCAAGCGATCCTCACACCTCAGCCTCCCAAGTAGCTGGCATAATGTCACTGCACTCAGCTAGGGAATGTGGTTGCTAAACCAAGAGTTCTGACTTTCCAAGGGGCAACAGAATAGCAGTTACCCAGACTTCCTCAGCTGAATAATAGGAACATAGACTTAAAAGTATCTCAGGCAAAGATTTGTAATCAGCTGACACTGCAGCCCTTCTGGCCCCAAAGCCCCTGAGAAAACACCGGAAAGCAGTGACTGCTCAGAACCAGGGATCCCCTAAGCTCTGGCTGGCTGCTCCTTGGGGTGCAGCATCTACCTCCCAGCTTCTCAAATAAGCTTTTGAGAAGCTCAAAAGCAGAGAAAAGACCTCATGTAATTCAAAACACAAAGCCCAAGATCAGTTCTCCCATGGGACTCCCTGTAAAGACATGTCACATTCAGTTCTACAGATAAAAAGTGAGGCTTCTGGCCGGGCGTGGTGGCTCATACCTGTAATCCCAACACGTTGGGAGGCCAAGGCAGACAGATCACCTGATGTTGGGAGTTTGAGACCAGCATGACCGACAGGGAGAAACCCCGTCTCTACTAAAAATACAAAATTAGCCAGGCGTGGTGATACATGCCATGCTGCTTGCCAAGAGAGAGTGAAGTACAGGCCCCAGGCCACCACACTGGGGTGCTCCCTCCCTGGCTGTGTCCTGGAGGTTCCAGCCCTTCTGGTGTAGGGGTGCAGGCCCTGTGGCACTCAGGATTTCACCTCTGCCAACTCCACATGCCTGGCTTCTGACCCCTAAAACAAACACCATGAAGACACTTCCACTTTGGGAGATACCCCTACAGAGGAGAAAAGGGGACATATCCCAGGGCTCATACACAGAGCTGCCAGGAAGCTACAGACAAGATGCACGCTTCCCTACTACACCTCTGCCTCCCTGTGACAATTCCTCTAAGTCCCTTCAAGATCCTTAAGTCCTCAGTCACTAGTGCAAGCTCTGAAGGTTTCTTTTCAAAAACAAGTCACCTCTTCATGGGAAGAACATACAAGATGATAAAATGCAAAAAGTAAAAAAATGTCATCTCTATGCCTTTCTCCCAGTACTCTGGGAGGCCAAGGCAGGAAGATCTCTTGTGGCCCAGTTCAAGACCAGCCCAGGCAACAAAGCAAGACCCCTGTCTCTAATGAAAAATCATCTCAATTTCCATGTGACATGGAGTCATCTACTCTATCCATTATTTATCTGTTTAAAACGACAATGGTTACAATGTTCCTGTACTAAAGAAGAAACAGTTCTTTTTTTTGAGACGATATCTCCCTATTGTCCCCCAGGCTGGAGTGCACAGATGCAATCTCCGCTCACTGCAACCTCCGCTTCCCGGGTTCAAGCGATTCAAAATGAGGCCAGGCACCGTGGCTTGTGCTTGTAACCCCAGCACTTTGGGAGGCCAAGGCGGGCGGATCACGAGGCCAGGAGATCGAGACCAGCCTGGGTAACATGGTGAAACCCCATCTCTACTAAAGATACAAAAAAATAAAATAAAAAATTAGCTGCATGTGGTGGCACGTGCCTGTAATCCCAGCTACTCAGGAGACTGAGGCAGAACTGCTTGAACTTGGGGGCTGGAGGTTGAACTGAGCCAAGACCACGCCATTGTACTCCAGCTTTGGTAACAGGGTTAGACTCCATCTCAAAGAAAAAAAAAATTACTTTTTGAGCAGCTGGGGTCACCAAGCTGGAGTGCAGTGTTGTGACTTTGGCTCACTACAACCTCTACCTCCCTGGTTCAAATGATTCTCCTGCCTCAGCCTCCCAAGTTGCTGGGAGTACAGGCAACCACTACCATTGTTGGCTAATTTTTCTATTTTTAGTAGACACAGGGTTTCACTGTGTTGACCAGACTGGTCTTGAACTGCTGGCCTCAAGCAATCTACCTGCTCACCCTCCCAAAGTGCTGGAATTACAGGTGGAAGCCACCGCGCCTGGCCCCTTTTACTAAGCATTTCTTTGCACAAGAAAATCGCTGTCCCATGCGAGCTTTAAGGTCAAGGATTCCCCAGCATCACATGATCACTGGGGATTTCAATTTCTAGTCAGAAGGCAGTTAACCACTGACAGGGAGCGGCAGGGACATGATGTGGTCATGCTGACATCCTTCAGGCTTGACATGTTTGCATTTCTTTTCTATTCTGGGAGGAAATCTTGATGGTAGGACCATGTCTCTATATATCTCCCAGCTCTGTCGAACTCCAGGAGTGGTCTGGATTTGAACAAGGTGAATGCAAGCAACTTGTCTGAGATGCCAGGCACCAGGTCAGGGGACAGGGACACCCCTCAGGCCTGCAGGAGAGTAAGAGAGCCCCCTGCTGGGCAGACTCACCAGCAAGGCTGCGATTCCAGAGAAATAGACACACCTAAGTCAAACATCAATTCTCCAAGCAAGAGCAGAAACCTAACTTTACCAAAGCAACATCCCAGCCATTCTAGCAGACAGGCAGCGTGTGTGCTGTGAGCACAAAGAGTGGCAGCATTTTCTGCACCCTCAACTCTTTCCTCTTTGGCCTCCCACTGGCATGGCCCTGGTGCTGTGTAGCTAGGACAGGGGAGCTAGGCAGTGCCTACCCCGTGCCAGGTCCGCCTCCTCCAGTGGGGGGTGGCGCCCACGCCTCACCTGTCGGCTGCGCGGTCCCGCATCCTGTCTCTCCTCCTTTGCTTTTCCCTTCTCTTCTTTACTTCCTCATCCTCGTCTTCCTTCTCTCCTGTAACAGACAAGTCCCTTCGAGACGCTCTGAGGGGCCTGCAAAGGAGCTGAGCTCCAGGGCCTGGTCGGGGGCTGCAGCTTGGCCTCCGCACCCCGTGTCTTGCCACTGCCTGCATCATGTGGCAGGGTCCAGGATGCCCCAAGGCACCATCAGAGACTTCCCAGTGGACATGGGTCTTGGGTGAGAACCCGGAGGAGTCACCTCACTCCCTGCTTGGCCTGAGGAGGCTGGGATGGGCCAGGGACATGGCCTGTCTATCCCACGTGCACCACAGCCCCCTGCTCTCTCTGTCCTCCCCATCCTGCTTGTCCAATCTAGTGCCCTGCAAATGGGGTCTTCTCCCAATAACACAGGAGAAGCCAATTCTCCCCAGATGAAGAGGCGGCAGCTCAAGGCTTCAGGTGAAGCAGCCGCTCTGCTGCCCTGTCCCACCTCTAGGTGGACCTTGATGAGTGTCCTGGCGGCCCCGTCTGAACTAGGGCCTCAGCAGGTCTGACAGTCCTTGCTGGCCCGACCTCTATCTTCCTCTCACAAAAACCGTCAATCTAGGGCTTTCCCAGGGCTGCGTGGGAAGCCATCCTAGAAACAAAAATGGGAAGAGACCGATTGGTCCTCCCGTCCGTCCCCCAGGGCCAGCACAGGAGCTCCTCGGAGAGCCACGCGGCCATCGTCCCAGTGTGAGGCCAGGTTGGGTCCCCGAGGCTCAAGGCCAGGGCCAGACGCTGAAAAATGGTTGGAAAAGCATCTGAACCGTAACCCCTACCCCTGATGCCAGTCCCGAGACTGTCCCACGAAGATGGCGACCGGCGTGCGCTGCTCAGAAGCCTCTCAAAAGGGCGTGTGGGATTTTTGGCAAGAGGTCACTGCCTGAAACTATGACTGCTGTTTAATAGCAAAGTCATCCCGGGTAGGTAGCAGGACCTGCGCGCAACAGACATGTCACCTTTGCTTTAGCATTGTGCCGTTAAGCGCTCAGGGCGCGCTGTGCTATGAACAGGACCGCTGCGGGTCATTGGGGGAGGACCGCAGAGGGCAGGCTAAGCTTGAATGTGTAACAGGAGGGGCATCTAAGCCACGTGCCTCAAATGATCAGGAGCTGGGCCACCGAGGAGCCAGCCTGTGATCCTTGGGGTAACCAGCTACAGACAGAGCCACAGAACGGGGAAAGAAACAAGTGGCTTCAGGGCGAGCTCCACGCCACAATGCCTCAGGCCGCCCTGCCACACAGGCTTCAAGCCTGGCCTGCTGTTGCTGCAGACCCTCTGGTCTCCTGCATTGGACATGAAGAGACCTGCTGAGCGGTGACTCACTGGAGGACTCGGTGGGCCCAGGTGCTCCTGACCCTGCAGGTGTCTGCTGTCACATACTCACAGGCATGTGGCAATGCACGCTGCAGCTGCATCCCCACCACAGAGGTCACAGCACAGCCTGGAGCAGGCGACGGAGGGACTGGACAGAATTAAGTCCAGGAGAAAACAGTTCAGGGACATGCACTGGCCGAGGAGGGCACAGAAGATGGGCTTGGGGCGGGGGGGGTTCTCTTCTCTCATCTCTCTTCTTCCCTACAAACTTAAACTGTGGTGGACACTCAAGGCTGCCCCCATCCCCTGCTGCAGCCCACATGGGGTCAGGCAGACAGACCCATTTCAAGTACTGCCCCAGACACTTTGAAGCAAAGTGTCTGGTGACTGCAAAGTCAAGGCCCGTTTGGTGGCTGCAGCCCCTCTTCCCCCACAGCCACGGGCTCCTTCCTCCAGGCCTCCGGCTTGCTCAGAAGCCCAACCTAGCTGGGCAGTAAGTGCAGGGCAGCCAGGCAGACACAGGAAAGCTGCAAAGGCCACGGTGACGCCTACCTCTCTGTCGCCCAGACTCGCAGAATTCATCCTCCTGGAAAAGAGTATACACAAAGTCCGGCAGTGAGCTGGTGTGTCCCGAACTCTCAACAACCAGCCTAGCCCCTGGCCACTGCCTGGTGGGTGGTCTCACTCCAGACGTAGGTGGCTATGCCACCAAGAATGAGCCAGTGTGTCAGGACCGGCCTCTGAAGCTCGGGACAGGACCTGTGAGTCCTGTTACCACTCCCAGTTGCCTTCAGAGATTCTGTGATGACCTTTCTAAAAAGCCACTCACCTGTCCTCTCTCAGTTCCTCCTAAGCTGCAGAACTGCCTGCCCTGTGGCAAACGCCCACCCGCACAATTCTATACACAAAGCCTGCTTACCAACTAGGGTGAGGGAGTCTGACTTGGGGGATGCCAGTTCCGGCATTCTCGATAGAAAATGGGCTCCACCATGTTACCCAAGCTTTTGTTTATATTTACCCAATGTTTTAGCAACAAATCACATATAGATAAAAATGATTCAGAGACTCAGAAATCTGAGTATCTGAACAGAGCTGATTCCTTAGGCAGTGAACATACGGTTAAATTAACAATTTGCAGGTTTGCAGAGATTCCTAGTCTTAAGACCTAAATCAGCAAAACAGAGACCAAGTGAGACTCTGAAAACCTGAAAAGTGCTGTCTCCTGCCTGCTCCCTGCCCGAGTGACCTTTAGGACCTGGGGAAAGCCCTCCTTCCACGCTGGACCTCCAGGCCCTACGCCCCCGACTTGGATCAGAATCTACACTGGGGTGGTCCCGGCCATGAATTGGCCCCTGATGCTGTCCACCTGTGCCTCATTGTGAGGACAGAAGGACGTGGACACTGGTCAGCAGCACCTGGCACAGAGCTGGTAGCAAATGAGCCTCCAGTCTGTGCTTGGAGGCTTCAGCCCACAGTCCCTGCAGTTACTGGCCTGGAGACCAGGGAGAGGAATAGGAGCTTTTTTCAGAAAGGGAATGTTTGTTGTAGGTGGAACTTTTTTTTTTGTTTTTTGAGACAGAGCCTCCCTCTGTTGCCCAGGCTGGAGTGCAGTGGTGCAATCTTGGCTCACTGCAGCCTCCACCTCCCAGGTTCAAGTGATCCTTCTCCCTCAGCCTCCCAAGTAGCTGGGTCTACAGGCATGTATCCTCCATACCTGGCTAAGTTTTATATTTGTATTTCACCATGTTGGCCAGGCTGGTCTTGAACTCCTGACTGCAGGTGATCCACCCACCTCAGCCTCCCAAAGTGCTATGAGGCACAAGCCACCATACCAGATTAAGGAGGAAAACTTTTAGAAACCTAGCTGAAAGTGAGGGTCCTAAATCCACTCAGAGGTAGTCAAATCTACCACAGCAGCTGCTCCTGCCCCTTTGTGAGGAAGGGAGATTAAAGAAAGAAAAAAAATCCCACACTAGAGGCAAAAGTGCTGCCTGCTGGACTTACGCCCTTGAATTCTTCATCTCCTGAGCGGAAGTCACCAGCTCCATCATCTGCCAGACACAAAGAGAAGAAAAGTCAGTCCCTGGAGTAGTCCGATCCAGTTTTCACCCTCCCAAGCTCACTGTCCAGGATGAATCTGTCCTGACCACAGTGGGGGTTGAGGGAGTGGGGGTGAAACATGCCACTGGCAAGTGTCCATGACACAGATAGGGCAGGCAGAGCCCCCAGCAGGCAGCTGACCCTTTCTACATCCGCCTGGCCTGCCTGGCCCCCCAGGGACGTACCATTTTCGGAGAAATCTCCTTCACTGTCAACCCGGGCCAGTTTGGTGTCTGGCTCCTCACACAGTTGGAACTGCTTCCGTTTCCTGCCCATGCCATCTGGTCCGAAGCGGTCAGACCCTCTCCTCCTGGGCTACAGACAACAAGCACACCCCATGAACTACTTACCTAGGCCGTGAAGATGCCCCACAGAAAAGAACAAAGAGGTTGTAAGATCAGGCAACACAGGCACACAAGGTCTTCTCAAAAAGCAAAGACACAGCATACTTAGAACGAAAGAGAAAATTGTGCTGAGTGAAAGCAGCCAGGAACACAAGGCCACGTTTCATCACTCCATTCGCACGAAACGTCCGGAACACGCAAAACCACAGAGACCAACTGGTGGTTGTTGGGGGGAGGAGACGGGGTGACTAAGAAGCAGAGATTTCTCTTCAGGCTGACCGAAGTGCTAAGATTAGACTGTGGTGGTGGGGATGATTGCACAACCCTGTAAATTAAAAGTTGAGCTGCACACTTTTAAGTTTAAGTGAATGTTGTGATAGGGAAATTTTACCTCGACAAAGCTGCTAAAAAGAGAAGTGAAGGTGGCCCTAAGGAACCTTGTGAGGGCTTACCCGATCCCGCATCCGGGGCTGCGAGCGGCCACATCCGTAGGGTATTGTGCCGTCAAAGCCACCCACCCCCTGCATGCCCATCACGCCGTAGTCGGGAGCCATGGACTGGGAGAAGAGGGATGGAGGCGGCCGGCTGGGGGAGGGCCCTCCTAGGCCCCGTCCGCCCACATAGTTCAGCTCGTTCCAGGGTGTGGACAGGGGCTCAGAGGTCGCCGTCGGAGGAATGAAGGGGTCGCTGCGCATGAAGGTGCCAGGGTTGCTCCGGTCCTGAAAGCGGCTCTGGCCCCGGCCCCGCATGAAGCCATCAAGGGAGCCCCGCTCCCGGGCTGGGTCTCGGCATTCACCGTACTGCCCTGCAAAGCTGCCATCGCGGTTGGACCCCAGGTCGAAGTCATAGTCGTAGCTGTAGCTGGGACGGTAGGGGTCGTGCTCTGGCAGACAGGGCCTGGAGTCATAGGACTCAAACGGCTGAAAGCGGAAGGAGCTGCAACGAAAACACAGCCAGTCAGAGGTGGCCACCCCAGTCACCCACCTCCACACTCCCTTGGTATAACCTCCATGTTTCCCCCACCCCCAACATCCCTACATTCAGAAGAGCAAACCAAACCACCTGCATCCCACTTAAGTACCTGGATGGTAAAACTGACCAATACCCTCCCTGGAACACTGCTGAGTGGGGGAAACAGAGCCCTTGGCCACAAGAGCAGCCTCATGAAGAAAAGAGTCTGGGGGAGCTTAGCCAGCAACCATGCCTAAGCCCCACCATGCGGAAAACCAGCAAGGAAGTCCTATTGTAACGCCACCACTCCCCCACGAGCCCAGCTCATCAATGCCACACCCAAGAGGGAGGCAAGGACAGCCCTCCCTCTAGGGTGGGTACCCACTCCCATGTGCACAGAGATGGGTGGGGTCCTAGGGGAAGGGCTGGGGTCTATAATCACCTCTCCCGGTCCTGTATGCCCTCCCCACCGCCGCCGCTCCCGCCCCTGCCTCCTTCCTTGGACATCATGTCCAAACGCTGGTTGATCTTGGCAATGAGGGAGTCGGAATTGTCGGTGCATGGCTCTGGGACGTAAGAGGCCATGTGCATGGCAGGGCCCCCGGCCACCAGGCCACCATCACTGGCCTTGGCAGCCTCCCATGAGGCTGGGCCATAGCTGTAGGTTGCGCCTGTGGTGACGCTGGTATTCTGAGCACCGTAGTAATTGTAGTTTTCATAACCTGTCATGGGAGGAGGAAGCAAGTCAGACCTCAGTGGCTATGAGGCCTGCATAAGGTGGATATGACTGGGGAGGGGCACCCGCTGCCACCAAGAAGGAAAAGGGGTATGGGACCCAGTGCTGCTGGCATCACTCCACACTGTGCTGTGACCTGCCAACAGGCAGCACAAAGTGGCCAGAGAAAGGGGTAGCCTCAGTGCTGAGTGGTGGATTTTCTCTGCCAGACTCTAGGACCTGCTCCCCATCCAAAGCCAGGGTGACCAGGAGCCTGGGAAAGGCAGTTCCGGCTGCTGACAGGCCCCATTAAGGACCCTGCTCCCCAAGCACAGTTGCAATCCTCCTTGGCATGCTCCCCCGATGCTGCCTGCCACAGCCCTCTGCAGCCCCTGTATTCACAACAGCAGCCCTGGAGGACTGTGTCTTCAGTAAGAGAGGCAGGAAATCCATGCCAAACCTCCCTGATGGGCTGACCTGCCTGGCCTTCAGATCAGAGGCCCACTCACCCGCCCGCAGACCCCCCCCCACCCCCGACCACCAAGAGCTTACCTTGCCAGCTGGCCACACCAGTTCCATATGCACCTTAGGGAAAACAGACAGACAGAGCCCCATTTGCAGAACGAAGTCACTGACGCCCCCACCTGTCACTTCGTTCCACAATCCACAGACCCAGGGCCAGGGCTTCCCTCAGCGGTTCTTAGCTTACTCAACTCCTACACAACACTGGGCTCTCTCCCAGGGAAAGCCAGCTTCCCATCAGGGCAAGGGAAGGGATGCTGCACACACCCCAGGAAGCTCGTCCACTGTCGGCTGCTAGCTAAGAGGTCGGCTGGGCCAAGCCCTGAGCAGAGTCCTCGTAAAGGGTCAGTTCCCACCAGAAGCCAGAGGGCAGGCGCTGCCAACTGCTCAGTAAGGCACTGGTGCAGTCACATCCTCGATTCAACCCAGCAAGAGGATGTTATGTGCCACAAGAGACCCAGAAGGCTGCCTCCTGGGACATCCGGTGATGGGTGCAAAAGCAGTCCCACTCCCCAAATGTTGCCAGGGACAGAGCTCAGGCTCAGAAAACAAAGGAAGCCTTTGTGCCCTAGCACACAGGCTGGCAGAAAGCAGAAAACCTTGCCAGCAGAGAGTACACACTGGTCCCCCAAACAAGCCTAGCATCATGACCCAGACTCTAGATCGGGGGTCTGCAAAAGGCCCAGCCACATCAAGCCCACTTCCCGCCTTGGCACAGCCCTTATGATTTTCCAATTTCAGTGCCCCTAACTAAGTACCGGTACACTGCCCGTGGCCCTGCGTCCTCAGGCTCTGCCCTCAGCTAAGAATGAATTTTACGTTTTCAAACAGTTGGGGTAAAACTTCTAAAGTATATTCAGTGACAAATGGTGACATGAGACACATCACTTACACATTTGTCAAAACTCAGAGAACTATACAAATTAACAAAAACTATGTCAGGCATGGTGCTTCACGCCTGTAATCCCAGCACTTTGGGAGGCTGAGGCAGGCGGATCACCTGAGGTCGGGATTTCAAGACCCACCTGACCAACATGGAGAAACCCCATCTGTACCAAAAATAAAAAATTAGCTGGACGTGGTGGCACATGCCTGCAATCCCAGCTACTTGGGAGGCTGAGGCAGGAAAATCACTTGTACCCAGGAGGCGGACGTTGCGGTGAGCCGAGATTGCGCCACTGCACTCCAGCCTGGACAATAAGAGCCAAACCCTGTCTCAAAACAAGCAAACAAAAAACTATGAGCTATAGTGAATAATATCACATCAACACTGGCTGATTAACTGTAAACACATCACACTAAGGCAAGATCTTTTTTTTGTATTTTTATACAAAAATACAAAGCTCACAGCAGCCTTGACTTCCTGGGCTCAAGCAATCCTCCTGCCTCAGCCTTCTGAGTGGCTGAGACTACAGGCACGTGCTGCCATGCCCTACTAATTTTTTCTTAAAATAAAAGGATCACTTGAGCTTGGGTCTTGAACTCCCAGGCTCAACTGATGGTCTTGCCTCAGCCTCTCAAAATGCTGGGATTGCAGGCATAAGCTGCCTCACCCAGCTAATAGAAGATCTTACTAATGAGAGACACTATGCTTGAGTGGAGGTGGCTAGGAGTATGGAACTCCACTACTTAATCTAAAGCTGTACTAAAAAGTCTGTTAATTATAGGCCGGACACAGTGGCTCACACCTCTAATCCCAGCACTTTGGGAAGACCGGGCGGGCAGATCACCTGAAGTCAGGAGTTTGAGACCTGCCTGACCAACATAGAGAAAACACTTCTCTACTAAAAATACAAAATTAACCAGGCATGGTGGTAGGTGCCTGTAATGCCAGCTACTCAGGAGGCTGAGGCAGCAGAATCGTTTGACCCTAGGAGGCAGAGGCTGCAGTGAGCCAAGATTGCTCCACTGCACTCCAGACTGTGCAACGAGAGCAAAACAAAGTCTGTTAATTATAGAGGGAAAAAAAACTTGGATATACCCTCAGCTACAGAGACTGTACAGCTCATAAAGCCACCAAGATATTCACTATCTGATCCTTTACAGAAAGTTTGCTGACCCCTGGGCTACTACTCTCTCTTGACCCTGCTGAGCATCAGGCTCAGCTCTGCCATGCTAGGGCCCTGAGTGTAGGGGAAGCCCATGCCTTACCTGCAAAGCAGAGCCCACTTACCCTGGGTGTTGGCAGGTCCAGCACTCCATGCACCATAGCCTGCAAGAAGACCCTGTGAGTTAAGATTCTATTTGTCACACTAGAGAATGGGTCCTTTTGGGGGTACTCTGAGGAGCCTAAAGGGATCTCCTTGCAGTTCAGTGCCAGCTGTACAAAAAGGAAGAACCCACCCCCACCTCCAAAGGCCCTCCCACAGCTGGCTAATTCTTATATCATCACACTCCACCTGGCTGAAGTCAAAGCAGAAAAAGGGGAGAGGGAAGTGGGCTTGGAAGTCAGCTCTGCCATGCAGAGAAACTTTGGCCCAGGAGCTTACCCTTCCAAGCTTCGCTCCACAACTGAGGCTAACACAAGGCAATCCACTCACCATGAGGACACATTCCCCCACCCATCACACAGCTAGGAAACTGGCTGAGACTGACATCACAAGGACCCCATAATTGGAAACAAGCATGGGAATTTGGTGGCATAAACTGCAACTCTCTAAGCTGCACTTCCTGCTACTTTAAGCCCTCTAAGGATCCCCTGAATCCTTAAGAGTCCCAGAGTCTTGGCCTGGCCTTAAGACTCTGTACTCCTCACCCTTCCAACACCCCTGCCCACTATGGCATCTGTCTGGTCCCTCCAGGAAAGAAGACTGGAACTGTATTCTCTTCATTTCTGTGTTCCTGGGACCCAGCACTGAGCTGAGAAGCCACTATGCTTGTCAAAAGACTTCACTTTGATAAGGGAGGAATACATCCTTGTCTACCTCAACAGAGCACCCCCCACCTCTAAGCGCCTAGTGTGTGCCGATACACGGCAAGTACAAAGAAAACCCTGTTGTTCCAGAATGCCATTCGGGAGAAGGGAACTAGGCTCATGGATTATGAGACTTGACCCAGTCATACTGCTGAGTTTTGCCCTCTGCTATGCTATGCCTTCCCTTCCCTGTCATACTGCAAGGCCCTCTAAATCTGTATCCGTATTCTAACAGCAAGTAACCAACCTCGTAAGACTGCTTCCTTAAGTGGCATGCGCTATTAAGTCAACCTGAAAACCCTCCCTGAAACACAAGAAATCAGGGAAGCTGAAGTATCTCCACTAAGTCTGAAAGGTTTTCAGGAGATAGGAAGAGTGGGTAAAAAAATCTCCAAACTGGCTGGGCGCGGTGGCTCATGCCTATAATCCCAGCACTTTGGGAGGCCGAGGCAGGTGGATCACGAGGTCAAGAGATCGAGACCATCCTGGTCTACTAAAAATACAAAAATTAGCTGGGCACGGTGGCGCGCGCCTGTAGTCCCAGCTACTCGGGAGGCTGAGGCAGGAGAATTGCTTGAACCCAGGAGGCGGTGACTGCGGTGTGCCGGAATCGTGCCATTACACTCCAGCCTGGGTAACAAGAGCGAAACTCCGTCTCAAGAACAAAACAAATCTCCAAATTAAGACTGAAAAAGAGGAATACAGCACCTGCAAAAAAGATCTGATGGGAAGAAAGGAAAAGAATAGTGAAATCTACCTAGGCTGTGGGTCTGGTACACACCTAAAGCACACGGGCACAGGCTCCCACCTCAGAACCGACCCCTCTCTGTCCTCAATTTCTGCTGCTGGGATCCTTTTGCCCTGACACTTCTCAAGACCGACAACTTCTCGAGCTCTTGCAGCCAGGATCACACCACTAGCTTCTCTACAACCAGTCGAGCCCCACCCAGCATGTCCCAAATATCCCGTGGGCAAACTTGGCTCTCAGAGGGCTCTGATTCCACAAGCTGGGAGCAGGCAGCTAGAGAAGATCGGATCTACTGCAGGGAAACCGCTAAAACCAAGTGGGGAAAGGGCACGTTCCCTCTTGCACAGCTCCTTGGCCCCTCCAACAGACTGCCTAAAGGAGAACGGCTAATCTGTCACCAGCCCCAGGGCACATCAGGTTTCCAGCTTTGCACCAACACTCAGCACCTGCCCCTCACTATCCTGTCCCGGGACAACACAGGCCGGGTACGGAGCTGGAGCCCGGCAAAGCTGACTCCTGCGCCGGCCACACTCGACCCCACCACGCTGCACCCGGCACTAAAGGGCCGACCTCACGCAGCCCGACAGCTTCTGGGACAGGCTCCCTGAGCCACGTGAGCCCAGCGGAGGCCCCCACCTGGCCCCGCAGGCCTAGGACAAGCCTGCAGAAAGGCAGCCCCCGCGGTCAGCCGGCGGCCCCAGACTCCGGGCCCCGGGCCGGACCTCAGGACCCCACGCTGTGGCTCCACCCCCTAGCGCCGCCATTTTGTGGCGTCTTCGGAAGAGGAAGTCGGGAGTGCGAACACCGGTGTCGGTAGGGACCGGACGGGCCCCACGGAAGCTGCGAGGCAGAAACGGCCCACACGGCCCAAGGCACCCCCACATAAAGCCCACCGCGGCCTCTACCCCAACCCCGAGTCCCGCCCGCCTCCTCAGGCCCTGACGGCCAATCCGCACGCAGCGCCCCGGGAGCGACGGCGCCAAAACCCAATGAGCGGCGCGCCCGCGCGCGCGCCCCGACCTCCTCTTCGTAGGTCCCGGCTGCGGCAACCACGCTCCGGACGAAGCCCCGGCCCGTGGCCGTCTGCGCTGCGGCTGCGCCGCCCGCACAGCGCCTTTCCTCCCCGCTCCGCGCCCAGCAGCCAACACAAACCTCCGTAACCCTGGTCCATGGCTTCGACGCGGCCCACCAGCAACCCCTTTTACTAGGCGGCCACGGGACGCATGCGTTCAACGCACCTCCACCGTCGACTACTGGAAGATCAGGCGCTACGTCACTACTTCCGCGCGCTCCTATTGGCAGGTCTTCAAAAAGGCCCGCCCCCGCCGTCCCATCTGGCCTTTCGGGCTCCTCAGAATCCGCATCCGTAGCGTATCGGGAGTTGTGGTGCGGCTGCTGTGCCAGAGGGCCCAGCCCCTGCGCATGCGCATCCAGCTTCTCTGCCCGAGCCCAGTCCCGCCCTGCCCCGCCCCGCCGGCGAGGCAGTCACCGAGAAAGCTGGAGATGGGATGGAAAACTTTATTAGGATTGGTTTCCAGCTTCGGCCCCACGGGCCCCGCCCGCCCCGAGCTCAGGTCACGGGGCAACCCCGCCGCCCTCCTCGTCGTCCTCCACGTCGAGACCCGGGATGCCGCGGATCTGGCGCTGCAGCGCCCCTCCCAGCAGGGGCACGGCACCTTCCTCCTCCTCCTCTGGGGGCGGCGGTGGTGGTGGCGACGCGGCCACTGGGGCCGGCTCTGGGGGAACGGGGGGCTGCGCCGGCGCGCCCTCTGCACCCTCCGAGACCCCTGCCGCTTCGCCCTGCGCCCCCTCGTCCGGGGCGCACCCCTCAGCCTCCTCCTGCTCCTTCTCCTCCTCGGGGCTGTCGGTGAAAGGGTTCTCTCCCTGCAGGGAGGGGCGCGGACACTGAACGAGGGAGCACAGGCGGGGACTGGCCTGGGGTCAGGGCCAGCGCGGGACCAGCGGCTCACCTTCAGATAGCGCTCCAGCTTCTTGCTGATGAGCTTGTTGTTGAGGATGCTGCGGGCCACCATGAGCGAGGACTTCTTGGACTGCTCCATCATGAGCTGCAGGCAGGGCAGAAGGGGCTGGAGAGGCTGCTCTAGGTGACCTGTAATTCCCCCACCCCCACCCTGCCAGCTCAGAGGGACCACCCCCGCCCCCACACCCACGCACTTACACCTGGGGCGCAGCCCTACCAACGAAGGGCCATTCTACAAGCAGGGAACCACGATCTATCTGATCTTTGTTCAAATTCCCTCTCCTTCCACACAATTACTGTAGGTGATTAAAAATACAGATCTATAGATCTCTGTATGTCTTTATGGCTGTATTACAGAATTCTGGTTTGCTTACAAAAAAGCTGTAAGCAGCGAACAAATCAAACTAAGAGCCAAAGGTGCAAAACCCGTATCAAGGAGACAACTAGGCTAACAGGCAAGGAGCACTTTGGGGCCAACGGGGAGGATATAAAAGCAGGAACAGATATTTAATGAAACGTCTTTTTAACCCACAGAATTCCAAGAATGAAAAATTCTTCCCAGTCATGCAAGGTTAGAGACACTTCTCTGCTGGTGGGAGGATCAACTATTTCCATTATTTTTTTATTTCACAGAATGTTTGAAAAGTAAAAATCTCTCATTAATCCCTTCCCAGAACAATCCTAAA
Source organism: Callithrix jacchus (assembly GCF_049354715.1). NCBI lineage: Eukaryota > Metazoa > Chordata > Mammalia > Primates > Cebidae > Callithrix > Callithrix jacchus. Next base: position 14,081,014 of record NC_133523.1, read on the forward strand.
TTTAAGAATTGGAGACATGTGTGCACACTGATTGTAGTGGCGAAAAACGGGGAAACACCTAAATGTTCTTCAGTGCAGAAGAAGTTAAATACATCATACATTCAAAAGTACAGCATTGCAGCCCGTTAAATCGGGCTCATCTCTCCACTGGCACAAGAGAGGTGTGTAATATAGTACTGTGGGCATAGCATGCAAGAGCCATTTTGTCTGGAAGGATTTCCGTCAGTATGCTAGGCCATTTCCTCATGGTGGGAGTACAGGCAAATCTCACTTTCGTCCTTATCAAAGCCATAAGATGAAAAGAGGGTATTTTTGGCGCGGTGGGAGAGCCTGTTGAGTCCCGCCCACTCCATTTACATGTTTCAGAAAGCCTTCGCACTTGCTGTTTCTACTCTCTCCATCTTCATTTTTTTTTCTTAGCACGTTTTTCTCTACTACTGGAGGAAAATATTAACAGACATCGTACATGCTCATGACAAACTAAAGATACACAATTAGAATACTACTATAGACCGTTCCTCAAGACCGTTGGCAACTTTCGCACTTGCCAACACTTTGTCCTCCTGGGTCTAGATGCCCAGATGACCATACCATTAATTCTCCCAACTGAGGCCAATTTATGTTGTTTCCAGATTTTCTCTACAATAACGCAGCAACACCAGAATAAACTGTATACTTCCATGCTGGTGCTTTTAATTCTAACCAGGTATGGTTTCAAAGTAATAGCGGCCAATTAACTGCAAAACATTTGCCAGGAATGCTTCTTCCACCAGTGTTAAAACAATGAACTGGTCCTCCTGTCTGCCCATCAGCACTGGGTGTTATCATTGCTGGGTATTTTTGCTGTGGATGAAAGAAGAATGTATGCTGCTGCCTCCTATGGCATTTCCTTGCCCACAGGCAACTGAGTGTTCCGATTTGCACACTGGACCACCTACCCAGAGTTCAGAATCTTGTAAATATTTTCTGATCCTGGTTTTATTTATTTATTTATTTTTTAGACAGAGTTTTGCTCTGTCACCCAGGCTGGAGTGCAGGGGCACGATTTCAGATACTGCAATCTCCACCTCCCAGGTTTAAGCAACTCACATGCCTCATCCTCCTGAGTAGCTGGGACTACAGGCCTGCACCACCAAACCCACCTAATTTTTTTTGTATTTTTAGTAGATACAGGGTTTTCCTATGTTGCCCAGGCTGGTCTTGAGTTCCTGAGCTCAGGCACTCCACCCATCTCAGCCTCCCAAAGTGCTAGGATTATAGGTGTGAGCCACCAGGTCCAACCAAATTTTCTGGAATTTGATACAGATTGAGTATCCCTTATCCAAAGAGCTTATGACCAGAAATGTTTCAGATGTTGGAATATCTGCATTATACTTACCAGTTGAGCATCCCTACTCCAAAAACCCAAAATCTGAAATGTCCTAATGAGCATTTACTTTGTCATGTCTGTGCTAAAAATGTCAGATTTTTTTTTTTTTTTTTGACAGAGTTTTGCTCTTGTTACCCAGGCTGGAGTGCAATAGCATGATCTCGGCTCACCACAACCTCCACCTCCTGGGTTCACGCAATTCTCCTGCCTCAGCCTCCTGAGTAGCTGGGATTACAGGCACACGCCACCATGCCCAGCTAATTGTTTGTATTTTTAGTAGAGACGGAGTTTCACCATGTTGACCAGGATGGTCTCGATCTCTTGACCTCATGATCCACCCGCCTTGGCCTCCCAAAGTGCTGGGATTACAGGCTTGAGCTACCGCGCCTGGCCGACTCTATCTCTTTAAAACAAACAAACAAAAGGTTTTGGATTTCAGATTTTCAGATGAGGGATGAACTTAAGCGTATGTTACGAGGTAGAGGGTCCGAAATTTTCTTTTCCAGAAATGTACAAAACAAACCTACCAAATTGGAATATAGGTCTACAGTTGCTTAACTATAAATTGGAAGTCCAAAGGCTCTAGAAAACAAGTTTTCCCCCAACATCCATTTGGTGGCTAAATATGAACGGATATTACATTTTTATTTATTCCATTCATATAAGTCACATGAAGAATTATTGATAATTCAACTACAAGGCACTTCCCCCACATCCTATTGGAGAGGTTAGTGTTCATACCATATTGTCTTTCTTTTTATTTTATTTTAGAGATGGGAGTCTCACTCTGTTGTCCACGCTGCACTGCTGTTGTGTGATCACAGCTCACTGCAGCCTCAAACTCCTGGGCTCAAGTGATCTTCCCACCCTAACCTCTTGAGTAGCTGGGACTACAGGCACTCACCACATGCTTGGGTAACTTTTTTATTTTTTGTAGAGACGAGGTCTAACTATGTTGTCCAAGGTGGTCAGGAACTACTGGGCTCAAGCAATTCTCCCACCTCAGCCTCCCAAAGTGCTGCGATTACAGGTGTCGGCCACTGTGCCCAGCCTTGCATATTGGCTTTCTGAAACCCAAAAATTAATTCTGAAGCATCTAGCCCGAAGGTTTCAGATATCTATACCAACTTTAACAAATTACTAAGTCTGTAACATACTGGGCCCTGTTGCTAGTCTCTCCATACTGGTTCTACTGTTTCATTACCGTGTTAATATCACCTTTGGTTTTTAATTGCAGTAACTTTGTAGTAAGTTTTTTTTTTTTTTCTTTGAGATGAAGTCTCGCCCTGTCGCCCAGGCTTCACTGCAAAGGTGTGATCTTGGCTCTCTGTAACCTCTGCCTCCTGGGTTCAAGCAATTCTCAGCCTCAGCCACCCAAGTAACTAGGACTACAGGAGCATGCCACCACACCCGACTAACTTTTGTATTTTTAGTAGAGACAGGGTTTCATCATGTTGGTAAGACTGGTCTTACATTCTTTACCTCATGATCCACCTGCGTTGGCCTCCCAGTGGCCTCCCAAAGTGCTGGGAGGCCACCATGGCTGACAAGTTTTAATATTTTCTAAATCAAGTCTCTCAACTATTGTTAGACTGAATTCTACAATGTAAAACTTTAAAATAATTTCACTTCATTTCATTGGGTCCCCCTCCCCGACCTAGATTTTGACTGGAAATGTGCTGTCTATATTAATTTGGAGAGAACTGTTTTTTGTTTTCTTTTACTATTAAATCTCCCATTTAAGAACACAGAATATTCCTCCATTCATTAAGATCTTATTTCATATTCTTGGAGTATTTGTAGTTCTTAAAGATCTCAACTCTTTCTTTTTTTTTAAGATGGAATTTCACTCTTGTTGCCTAGGCTAGAGTGCAATGGCGAGATCTTGGCTCACTGCAACCCGTGCCTCCCCGGTTTCAGTGATTCTCCCGTCTCAGCCTCCTGAGTAGCTGGGATTGCAGGCACCAGCCACCACGCCCAGCTGATTTTTTGTATTTTTAGTGGAGAAAGGTTTCACCCACCCACCTCAGCCTCCCAAAGTTCTGGGATTACAGACATAAGCCACCGTGCCCAACCCTCAAGTCTTTCTTCTTAAATCTGTATTCTTAGCTATTTTATACATTGTGTAGTTTATTTAAGTCTCTCTTTTTGTTTTTCCATTTAAATTTCTAACTGGTTAGTACTAAAATGGAGACACACTACTACTTTTTCTATGCTATCTTGAATCCTATCCCCTTACCAAATTTTATTAATTCTAAGAACATTTTGCTGGTTCAGCATTTGTTTTTTTTTGTTTCTTTTTTTTTTTTGAGATGGAATCTTGCTCTGTCACCCAGGCTGGAGTGCACTGGCGCGATCTCGGCTCACTGTAACCTCTGCCTCCTGGTTCAAGCGATTCTCCTGCCTCTGACTCCTCTGGGCTCACATACTTCTGGCTTGTTCATAAAACCGAGGTCCCATGCCAGGAAAGGCAAACCAAGCAGAGGCTACAGCCCACTGTACCTCCTCTTATGTCTCTCCTAAAGTGGCAGTCACTCAAAGAGAGGCACTCCATTGTCTCCCATCCGCAGAGCCTTGGCTCAGAGATTCTGCCCAGAGTGAGAAAAGATCCTTAAATCAGTCAACTCCCAATCTCTTCTCAAAGGAACTGACTTCATTGGCAAGAGTGTTGGGAAGTGCAAGACTAGAGACTTTCTTAAAAACAATGGAGACCAGGGAGAAAAAAAATTAAAAGGACACTGATAGCTTTGTTCTTTTTTCCTACTACACAGTCATAAAAAAGAAAGACCCATAGATTTGATAGTGGTATTAGCTAACCCACAGGCCAACTAGGTTACCAAAGAGGACCAAGACCAGTAAAACAGCTAAAACGGCCTCCCTGGGTTCCGAATAAATCTAAAACAACCTCAAAAACCATCCCTGTAGGGCTGGGCGCAGTGGCTCATGCCTGTAATCCCAGCACTTTGAAAGGCTGAGGTGGCCAGATCACGAGGTCAAGCACTTTGAGAGGCTGAGGCGGCCAGATCATGAGGTCAAGAGTTTGAGACCAGTCTGGCCAACATGGTGAAACTCTTATCTCTACTAAGAATACAAAAGTTAGCCAGGCATGGTGGTATGTGCCTGTAATTCCTGTTACTAAGGAGGCTGAGGCAGGAGAACTGCTTGAACCGGTGAGGCAGATGTTGCAGTGAGCCGAGATTGTGCCACTGCACACCAGCCTAGGCGACAGAGCAAGACTTTGTCTCGGGGGAGAAACAACAACAACAAGAAGCCATCCCTATAAAGGAGCCCAAATTTAATTGGATCAGCTTTGGGCAGCAATCTATGCCCCAAAATATTGTTGAAAACAATAAAGGAATCAGCCAGCAATTGGTAGAGTTTAACAGCTGAGTATAGCCTAGGAAAAAAAGAGCAAGCCCATGGCTTCCTCCCTCCAAGACACATCACCAGTTTCATACTGTGTGAGGATGAAAGAGACCTCACTAAAACAATCTGGCTACTCACTAAACAAATAGATAGGCAAACACAGTAATAAGACGCTGGGAGGGTGGGTGCGGGATCAGTGCCCAGAGCTGCCACAACGAATTATCTAAGATGTCTAGTTAACAATCAAAAATTATGAGACATCCAAAGGAAACTCTGACCCAGGCCCAAATTAAAAAAAGCAGACAATAGAAACTTCCTGTTACAGTGACCAGATGTCAACTTCAACAAAGATTTCAAACTAGCATTATAAATATGTTTAAAGAAAACTCAGGTAGAAGGTATGCCACTGTCTCATGAAACAATTTAAACACAGAGGTAGAAATTATAATATGTTAAAATCTTAGAGCTGAAATGTACAATAACTGACACGAAAAATCCATTTGAAGGACTCAGCAATAGATTTGAAATGAATTACTGAACCTGTGGATCAAAAGAGATTACACAATCTGTAGAACAGAGAGAAAAAAGTGAGGAAAAATGAACAGTCTCAGACAACCATGGCACACCATTAAGAGACCCAACATACGGGTAATAAGCATCAGAAGAGTAATGAGATAAAGGAGTAGGAAAAACAACACTTGAAGAAACAATGGCTGAAAGCTTCCGAAGGTTAATGAAAACTGTAATCTGTACATCAAAGAAGCTCAACAAACTCCATGTAGAATAAACACAGAGAGATGCCCAAAAAGATATAATAAAAATGCCGAGAGTCAAAGACAAAGGAAAAATCTTGAAAGCAGCAAGACAGAGACAAATCATCACAAGGAAACCCCAATAAGGGTAAAAGCTGACTTCTCAGAGGGACACTGTGGCTCATACCTATAGTGGCAAGACCCTGTCTTTATTTTTTTTTTAAAAGGTAAAATAGGAAACTTTCTAGACAGACACAAATTACTAAAACTAAGATGTCTAAAAAAACCCAGAATATCTGAATATACCCTATAACAAGTGGAGACTGATTAGTAATAATAAAAAGAAAAGCTAGTTAACTGACTGGCCGCAGTGGCTCATGCTTGTAATCCCAGCACTTTGGGAGGCCAAGGCAGGCAGATTTGCTTGAGTCCAGGAATTTGATACCAGTCTGGGTAACATGACAAAACCCCATCTCTACAAAAAACTACCAAAACTAGCCAGGCATGGCGACACACATGCCTTTATGTCCCAGCTACTTGGGAGGCTGACCTGGGAGGCTGAGATGGGAGGACTGCCTGAGCCTGAGAGGTGGAAGTTGCAGTGAGCCGAGAGTACACTGCTGCATTCCAACCTAAGTGACAGTGAGACCTTGTCTCAAAAAAAAAAAAAGCTACTTAACAAAAGCCAGGCCCAGATGGCTTCACAGGCAAATTCTACCAAGCACTTGAAGAATTAATACTAGTATACTAGTTCTTCACAACTCTTCCAAGAAACCAGAAAAAGAAGAAAAATGATAACTGTATGAGGCCAGTATTAATTAACCTGATACCCAAACCAGAAAACTGTATCAGCAAAAACCTAGACTATTATCTTTTATGAATAGAGATGCAAAAATTCTCAACAAAATACCAGCACAACTAATTTATAAAAATAATTACATACTGTGACCAAGCAGGATATATCCCAGGGATGCAAGGGTGGTTTATATCCAAATAAAATAATGTAACATACTGTAACAACAGAAAGACAAAAGCCACATGATCATCTCAAAAGAGGGAGAAAAGGCATTTGACAAAATCCAACACCATTTTAAGATAAAACATTTAATAAAACAGGACTAGATGGGAACTTCCTCAATTCAATCAAGGGCACCTATGAAAAACCTACAGCTGACATCATACAAATGGTAAAGACTGGTACTTTCCCTATAAGATCAGAAAGAAGACGAGGACATCCATTTTCACACTTCTATTCAATGCTGTATTGGAGGTGCTTGCCAGGGCAGTTAGGTAAGAAAAAGAAATAAAATGCATCTAGATTGAAAAGGAAAAAGCAAAACTAACTCTATTTGCAGATGACTCATGTTGTACAAAGAAACCCCTAAGAAATCCACTAAAAGCTATTAGAACTGATAAACATTATTTTATGTTTTTATTTTTTAGAGACAGGGTCTTGCTCTGTCACTCATGCTGGAGTGCAGTGGTATGATCATAGCTCCATGCAGCCTCAACCTCGTAGGCTTAAGCCATCTTCTTACCTCAACCTCCTGTGTAGTGGGGACTATAGGCACTTGCCGCCACACCTGGCTAACTTGTTTCTTTTGTACAGAGAGGGTCTCACTATGTTGCCCATGCTGGTCTTAAACTCCTGGGCTCAAGTGATCCTCCCACCTCTACCTCCTCGTGTTAGGATTACAGATATGAGCCTCAATGCCCAGCCATAGTTTAAATATTATTAAAATTATTAAACAGTAAAAATGAATAGTTCAGTGAGGTTGTAGGATATAATATCAATATATTGGCTGAGCACAGTGGCTCACACCTGTAATCCCAATACTTTGGGAAGCTGAGGCAGGAGGACTGCTTGAGCCCAGGAGTTTGAGACCAGCCTGGGCAACATGGTGAAACCCTATCTCTACAAAAAATACCAAAAGTAGCTGAGCATAGTGGCACATGCCTGTAGTTCCCGCTACTAGGGAGGCTGAGGAAGGAGGATTACCTGAGCCCAGGAGGTTAGAGGCTGCACTGAGTCATGATGGTACCACTGCACTCCAATCTGGGCAACAGAGTAAGACCCTATTTGAAAAAAAAAATGGTATTTTTAAACACATGCCAAAAAAAAACATCCAAAAGCACTAAGAAAACAATTCCATTTATAATAGAAACAGAAATAAAATACTTATAAATAATTTTAACAACAATAAAGAACAAAGTTTATATTCTGAAAACTACAAAACAAATGAAAGAAGTTAAAGGAGATCTCAGTAAACAAAAAGACATCCCATATTCATGGATTAGAAGACTTAATATTGTAAAGATGGCAATACTCACCAAACTGATCTAGAAATCACACACAATCCTATCAGAATACCAGCTGGCTTCTTTGGAGAAACTGATAAGCTGATCCTAAAACTTACATTGAAATCCAAGGAGCACAGAATAACCAAAACAATCTTGAAAAAGAAGAATAAAGTTGAAGTGCTCGAATTTCCTGGTTTCAAAGTCTAGTAGTAACAAAGCTACAGTACAAACTGGTATAAAAACAGATGTACAGAACAGTGGAATAGAATTGAGAGTAAACCTACATGGCTATGGTTAACTAACTTTCAACAAAGATGCCAAGGTCCTTCGATGGGGAAAAACAGTCTCTTTCATTTCTTTTTCAAATGGTGATGGAACAACTTAATATCTAGATGCAAAAAATAAAGTTAGACCCTTAACTTATACCATATAAATAAATGAACTCAAATGGAACAAAGACCTAACTGTAAAAGCTAAAACCATAAAATTCTTAGAAGAAAACATATGAGCAAATCTTTGTGACCCAGGATTTATCAATAGATTCTTAGTTATGACACCCAAAGCATAAGCAATGAAAGAAAAATAAATTGGACTTTATGAAAATTAAACTATTGTGCTACAAAGGATACATCAAGAAGGTGAAAAAACCCACAGAATGGGAGAAAATATTTGCAAATCATATCAAATATGGGACTTGTATATAGAATAAAGAACTAATAAATCAAAAAGACAACACAATTTAAAAATGCACAAAGAATTTGAATAGACATTTCTCCAAAGATACAAAAATGGCCAACCAGCCCATGAAAAGATGCCATTAGTCATCAGGGCTACGAAAATCAAAACCACAATGATACCACTTCTCACCCACGAGGATGACTAGATCAAAAAGTCAGAAAATAAGTGTTGGTGAGTATGTGAAAAAATCGGAACCCTTACAGATTGCTGGTGGAAATGTAAAATAGTGCAGTCACTTTGGAAAATTGTCTGGCATTTCCCGCAACAGGTTAAAGTGTTACTATTTGATCCAGACATTTCAGTCCTAGTTATATACTCAAGAGAAATGAAAACATACGTCCACATAAAAACTTGCACGATGTTTCTAAGAGCATTATTCATGATAGCCAAAAGGTGGAAACAACCCAAATGCTCAAAAAGATGAATGGATAAACAAAATGTGGCATATCTATCTATACGATGGAATAATACGAAGCCATATGAAGGAATGAAGCTCTGATACACGCTACAATGTGGTTGAACCCCGAAAACATCATGCTCAGTGAAAGAAGCCAATCACAGAAGACCACGTTATGTGATTCTGTTTATAGCAGTGTCTAGAATAAGCAAATAGAGAGAGTGAGATTAGTAGCTGTCTAAGGCTATAGGAGGACAAGAGGTTGGGGGGCTGATAGCTAAAGGGTTTCTTTTTGAGATGATGAAAATATTCTGCAATTGACTGGTTGATGACTGCAAAATTCTGTGAATACATGAAAAACTGATGAATTGGTTTTTCCGTTTGTTTGAGATGGTCTTGCTCTGTCCCCCAGGCTGGACTGTGGTGGTGCAATCGTAACTTACTGTAAACTTGAACTCTTGGCCTTAAGCGATCCTCCTGCCTTGGCCTCCCAAAGTGCTGGGATTACAGGCATGAGCCATTGCACCCAGCCCTAAGACTACTGAATTGTATACTTGAATGGGTGAATTGTACAGTATGTGATTATATCTCAGTAAAGCTGTTATCAAAGATAACGATAATAATTAGAAGCTTTCTTTTCATCTCTATAGTCTGGAATTCTAAAAAAATACAGTATTTAAACTGTATTCAAATTAGTTCTATAAACCAATGACTTCTGATGCCTTCCAAATATCTTTTATCATCCTTCCAAACCCCTCTATGATTATGAGCTGCTATGGTGTTTTGTTTTTTTTTTTAACTTCTTTTAGGATCAATTTTTAGTTTGCATTTTGCTAACTATCACTTCCCCTGGATTTTCCAACTTTTATTAATTATATATAGTTTCCATCCTCTGCAATCTTCTCTCTAACCCCTACTAGTTCCCAGCACAAGAATCTGTTCTTGGCAAGTTCCCTAAAGCTTCTCTGTTCCCAAAGCCAACTGACAATTTCCTTATCTTCCCAGACCTCTTGGTGGCATTTCCAAATTCTGAGTCTCTGCAACTACCCAAGCCAGAGAGACTCCTGAGACTCTGTCCACTGTTCAGAATCATCACAATGAAAAAGACTAGAGAGGCATTGTGATGAGCATGGAAAAAGGTGGAGAAATGCTGCTTCCCACACTCACCTTGGATGCTAACATCTGCTCATAAACCCCATCACTCTTCTCGGGGGTGAAGACAGCCAAGCCCCTCTTTGGCCCAGACCTGGTCCTGGGCCTCTTTGCTTTTCCCTGATACACAGCCCCTTCACCCCCACCTCCAACCCAGCATGCCATCCATTCAAACAAAAGACACCTACTCTGGCTTGTGTGCTAGGCATTGAGGCTACACTGGAAAATGAGAAGAATTTGCTCATTCTCTTGCCATATGTTCTCCTTGCCCCACAACGTATTTCCCCACTGCTCCCTCGTCTGCGGCAGTCTCGGCAACACTACTGTCCTCCCGGTTCCCCAAGTCAGAAACCAGAGTCACCACAGGCTCCTGGTCACACCCACATGCTGACCTCTGGCTCCTTTCCTTCAACTGCTCTTCTGTCCTTCACTCCCAAGGTGAGGTCTCTTCTCATCTGGAGACTGCAGCAGCTCCTCCTTGGCCCCCACCACCCACCCAGGTGCAGGCCTGAAGTCTCTAGTTCAATACCAACTCTTATCCTGTTAATCCCACACTTGAAACTTCACTGGTTACAAGAAAAAGCCCAGGCCTCTCAGTGCAGCTCTTTTTTTTTTTTTTTGAGACGGAGTTTTGCTCTTGTTACCCAGGCTGGAGTGCAATGGCGCGATCTCAGCTCACCGCAGCCTCCACCTCCTGGGTTCAAGCAATTCCCCTGCCTCAGCCTCCCAAGTAGCTGGGACTACAGGCATGCGCTACCATGCTAGGCTAATTTTTTGTATTTTTAGTAGAGATGGGGTTTCACCATGTTGACCAAGAGGGTCTCGATCTCTTGACCTCGTGATCCACCCGCCTCGGCCTCCCAAAGTGCTGGGATTATAGGCGTGAGCCACCGCACCCAGCCATCAGTGCAGCTCTTTAAGCCTCAAGCCCAACTCCCTCCTCCAGCAACACTTACACTGTATCACCTCCATTTGGTTTCTGAACCTAATCTGGCGCTGGCCCCTATGCACATGGAGGTCCCACAGAATATATCACCTTCTTCCAGGCAGAGTCCCTATCTCCCACCCTTCTCTCTGTAGCTGCGCTGCCTGCACCGAGCTAGAAATGTCCACATCCACCTGCTCCTGCCTCCACTGCAGTTCCTCATGGGCAGGCAGAGGTTCTAACTGCACAACCTTCTCAGAGGTCTCACTCAGTCTACCCACAGGACAGAGGGAGAGCACTGTGGCTACTCACCCTGCGGTTACGGTTATGATCCATGGTCTTCAGGTGCTTCTGGATGATGCCAAACTGCATGGGAATGAAGAGGTCGCAGGCTGCACAATGGGCTGCCTCCACCTTCTTCACAAAATGCTCCATGGCAATTTCTGCAGTGGGAAGGAGGGAGACACTACTGGGCCCAGGTGCCTAAGACAGATTCAGGTATTTGAGGAAAAAAACCACACCAGCATCTCCTCAACTCGCCCTGCCACTTCCACCTGGGCCTGAGCTGAGGCTGTTCTCCTGACCTTCCCTGGGGGAAGAGAAGGGTGTCTTGACCCTGTACTGAGAATCAGGAGGGCGGGCTGAGGCCTTGCCTGGTGGAAGTGGGCTAGAATCTCCTCACCCTGGGTCAGATCCTGGTCTCTGTAGATTTGCTGGATGAGGCCATCAAGGTCCTCCACAGTTTTTCGGAGCTCCTCTGTCTTCTTGGTCTTGTTGGTGACGTACTCCTGCAAGGAATACAGAGGTTCGTATGGGCCGCCTTCTGTTCTCAGGGGTCCAAGAAACTAAGAGTGGCTGTTACTCCAAGGCTCACCTGCAGAAAGTCAGCTGTCTGCTTAGGGAGCTTGGTGCCTACATACTTAAAATGTTCCTTGTGGAACTTGCTGTCTAGGTGGCTGGCCATCTCGTCCTCATAGAAGGTCCGGTATTTGCAGAGAGAACACACAAACTGGATCCTGCCACAGGAAGGAAACAATGGGCTGAGGCTGCAAGTGTCCCAGGGGACACTGCTGCCGCCTCACCCAACCCAGACACAAGCCTTGAAATAGGCCTTGCTCATGGGCTTCTGAAGTACGGTCCCAGCAGAGGGACAGGCTAGGACCAGTGGGGTTGGGAGTAGAAAGGGCCAGAAAGTCTGCAGGCTGCAGATACTGCCACGTAGGGGACAGGGGAGGAGCTCTTCCTTCCCACAGGCAGGAGGCTGAAGCCTGAGACAGCAGCTGCTGCAACAGGCAACGAGTCGCTGGAAGGTTGATGGAGGGCCTTGCTACCAAGGCTGGGCAGGAGCGTGTGCACTTGGCCCAGGTGGGGACCAGAAGGAAGGATGCCCTGGCGTGAGCCAGGTGGCACTGAGGTGCAGAGTGGAGTACGCAGTCCTGAGGCAGGGCCCGAAAAGGTGCTGCATCGTCCTTCTGGGATCTGGGGGACTCAAAGGCCCAGCCCATCCTCTGCTCAGAATGCTTGGGGGTGGTGTCGGGAGGGATGGGAGGCAGGCAGGCCTGGGCACCTGCTGCCTCATCTTCCTCTTCCAAGAAGAGACCAGTCTGAGCTGGAAGGAGGGCGCCCGCCCGGCCTGCCAGAGGGCAGCCTGGAGTCACCTGGGCGAGGTGCTCTGTCTGGGCCTGGTGTCCACAGCAGAAGCCCGGGGTCTGGGGCCTGGGCCGGAGCAGGCCGCCGTGGCAAGGGGCGGAGGAGGCCAGCCGCCACCGAGACCTCAGGGCGGGTCCCTACCTCTGCCGGACGTCCTTATCTGGGCCACGGGGTCAGCTTTGTCTGGAGAGCCCAGGGGCCGGGCGCCGGCGAGGCTGAGGAAGGTCCAGCAAGAGCAAGAGTCTGAGGCGGAGGAGGCAAGCGCCAGTGCGGGAGCCCTGAGGGCAGACAGACCCAACCAAGGGGCGTGAAGGGCTCAGCCGAAGACAGGCCCAGCCTGACAGGGCCAGCGGGCAGGGCAGAGGGCAGGCCCGAGGCTGCCACAGCCCACAGGTGCTGCCATCTCTCCTGGGCATGGCGGCGGCCTCTTGGCAGCTAGCTGGGGTGGCACAGGCGCCTTGGACCTTGAGTCTCTGATGAGCTGGCCCCCTCCCTCAGGGGCATCAGGCCCCCAGTGCACCTTGGGGTTCGTGCGCCGAGTGACCTAGCGCCAGAGCTTCGGAGCAACGGTGCCGAGCGGTGTCGGGTCTCGGGCCACAGATGCCAGCGGTCGCCAGGCGGCCGCAGAGGGGCAGGGGATGAGTCAGGCCTTGGGAGCTGGGCCTGGCGGGAAGCAGGGTCCATGCACGGCTGAGCAGGTGGTGGCTCCCAAGGGAGGCCAGAGGGCGGCGAGCTGGCAGAGCTATGGCCCTGCTCTCCTGGCAGCAGCCCCACAGTGAGGCAGAGGCAGAGGGGTGGAGGGAAGCTGGTTACCTTTCCACCATTCGGTCTCGCTGCCGCTTTTTCTGCTTGTCCTGACTCTTCTTGCCTGCCTGCAACTTGCGCTTGGTCTGGCCGTTCTCATCCTGGGTGGTCAGGGCCCCTGTGGGAGCAGATGGGCATTGTCACCAGTTTGGCTCTGCCAGGACAGGGCAGGCCCTGTGACCTCTGGCTAAAACACACACTGTCCACTCGAGGGTCCATCGAGAACAGGTGTCCAAGCAAGGCCTCTGGCCATGAGCAGGGCTGAGTATCCCGGGCTTGGCCTAGGCCCCAAAGAGTGGGAGCCAGGTGCTAACCCCTCCACTCTCCAGGACACCCACACTCTCTGTGCAGTAGGCAAAGAGGATGCTGGAAAGCAAACAGGGGCTATCTTGGTGGGGACACTGGCACATGTTCAGAGGGGCCAGGTGGTGGGATGCAGGGAGGCTGCTCATATGGCCCTGCCCACCCCCCACCGGGCAACGCGGCAACAGTGGGCTGAGGCTGGATTTGCTGTTAGGTACCTGCTGGCGCTCATCACTCAGGTGGGGGGACACGGACTCCCAACAGGGGCTGGAGAGGCGCTAAGGGAGAGGACACGCACACCAGAGCCGTAAAAACTGCACCGAGGGTCCCAGCTTGGACACCAGCCACTGAGGACTTGGAACTGCACATTACTGAGGGACTGAGGGCAGGGGGTGTGCCTGGGGTTCCCCACACTTTTACTCACTGCCCCCATCTGAAGGCAAAACCAATGTGCTAGGCAGGGGTCACCACCATACACAGCCTCCACCAAGGAAGAAGGAGGCAGAGTGGGAAGGGTGGGAAGGGGGAGGAGGTGGCGAAAGAAAGCCCCCTGCCAGTGCACACCCGGGGCCACAAGGGAGGTCCCCAACTGGCTGCATATCTGCCACAACCCTGCCCTCAGCTGGGTCCCACCCACTGTGACCCCTGGAAGAGCCACCCCAGCACCAGGCACCCCAAGAAAACTCACCCTTCTCTGGATCCTCTTTTCCTTCTTCTCTCCCATCCTCTTTTCCCTCCTCGTCCTCTCCGTCCTAATAATTTCAAATTCCAACTTTAAAACAGGTGCCTTTCTTTTCTTTTTAAAGAAACCAAGTTTATTAGAGCAACAGTATATGGCAAAATGGCTGCTTGCTCCACAGACAGAATAGGGCTATCCCACAGGCAGGGTGGCTCAGAGTAGCCCAGTTACAATGGCTGTAAATGACAAGGTCTAGCTGTGTGCTAGGAACCTCACATCCTCCCACTACCTGGTGCACAGGAGGCTTGTCCCATTTTCCAACAAGGAAACTGTGCCTCCAGCTTGGCAGCCTGTGCTTTCTGCCAGACCACACTGCCTCCCCATGCTGGTCACTGTGCACACAGAACTAACACAACACTGTCTCTAGCCCCCAGGGAGAGCACCACTCTTCAGCCCAGCTCACCCTTCCTGCAGATAGAAAATGCGCAGCCAGGGACACTTACCACTCTGGAGCCCTTCTCCACAGCCTCGGTCCCTTCAGGTCCCTCTGTGGCTTCCCCCTCGGTGCCCTCATCTGAAAGGGAAGAGAGAGGTAGGCTCAGCCCAGGAGCCCCAGGAGGCATGGGGCAGCTGCCCAGTACCACCTGTCTAGCTCACCATTGTCTGAATCGCTGTTGTCCGAGCAGTCCGTGCGGGTGGCTTTGCTATCTGGCTCATCAGGACTGCCGCCCTGCTTTCTCTTCTTCTTCTTGGTCTGGGTAATAAGAGGGGAAGCCATGTCAGAGAGCATGGCTCCTGGCCCTTAGCTCCGCCCCAGCAGGAACTAAGCTTCCCAGAGGGGAAGGCTGTCTCCACTCACCCGGAAGTCTGCTGTGGTCCAGGTCTTCCAGGTCCGCCTCATCTGTTTCATGCCATTGCCAAACCCAAAGCCAAAGCGGGAGCTGCCAGGGAAGGCGCCCGCACCTCGCATTCCCTGGAACATGCCATACTCGGGGATGATGTTCTGGGAGAAGAGGGAGGGCAGCCGAGAGGCACCAGACATGCACTGGCCCCGGGCCCCCATGGGGTCTTCCCACATGCGCCCATAGCCCGAGGCCATCGGCCGGCCGCTCCGGGCATCCCGGGCCCAGCCCTGCGCCCTGGGACCAAAGGTGTCGCTGCCACGCATGCGGAACTGGTCACGGTAGGCGTCGTATTGGCCCTCATAGGCCATTTCCATCTCAGGGTCAAGCTCGCTGTAGTCATAGCCTGACCGATACAGGTCACGCTCACTCAGGACGGCCCTTGAGTCACAGGCCTCATAGGAGTCATACCTGCAGAGGCATGGGACGAGCATCAGGTGGAGCCCCTCAGGGTCCCTCACCTCCAGGCGACTGCTCCTGCCCTCCCCACAATCTCCCAGTCCAGCACCCACCCTGTCCTGGTGGGCAGGCTCAATGTTCAGAAAAGCCAATTAAAAAGTTCCAGCCTCTCAGCTTATCTAGGGGCACCACTGCCCCAAGCTTGAACGTAGCCATACACTGGCTTAGGGACCCTAAGAAGGACTGAAAACTGGGGTGGAGGCTCTAGTCCAGTGAGTCTCAACAAGGGGCAGAGCTGCTTCACAGCTCTTGGGAACATGTGCACCATCTGTGGGAGCCGCAATGCCGGAGGCTGCTCCCGGTGGGCCAGGGTGGAGCACCTCAGCACCCTGCAGGACACAGGCAGCTCCAGCACAATGAATATGCAGGCAATGAGGCTGATGATGCCCATGGGAAACACTATGTTCTTGTCCCTCGTAACTGGGGAACCTTCAAACCCTGCAAAGTCCCTCATTACCAAAATAACTGAGACAAAAGGGTATTTCCCAGGAAAGACACTAAGAGCTTGCCCAGGAACAAGAAAAACAGCTGTATCACATCAAGCCTGGAGCCCAGAGCCAGACACCAAACTCTATATACCCTATATTGCAACTGGGAAGGCAGTCCAGACCTCTTCCCAGGACACAGAGGGCACTTAGAGAGCTTTTAACCATGACTGCAGCCCACAGCCCACACCCCCACAGGCCTGGAACCCACACACCTCATAGGCACAAGGGCTCCCCTTATATGCTATTTCCTAAACCCAGGCCACCAGGAGGCACCAGCAACTGTAAGAGCAGCAGTTGGTGCTGCCATCGCTCTGCTTCCCCGATCCCCAACTCCAGGCTGTGGCAAGAAGGTGCACAGCAGCAACACAAGCCCAAGCCCCATACACCAAGCCTTTAGCTTCAAGTGCTGCAGCTGTTGGGCCAGGAGTTACAGAGCCCATGGCATCAAGTCCCCTTGTGCCTGTCCCATGCCCTGACACTACAGCTCTGGGGCCTCATTTGGCCCCACCAGAGCCTGGTCAGGTGACTCCCGACTCTCAGCTTTCACTCATCTGTTAGTTGAAGCTCCACTGTATCCCCTGCTACAGATACACCTGCCCTCCTCACTGAAGCCTCGCACTGGGCACAAGCACTCCTGGGCCAAGTCCAGTTCAGTTAATGACAAACACCCACAGCATGATGCTTTGGATTAGGGCAGATCTGGTGCGTGAGGCCCAGCCCCACCATGTACTTGCTGCATGCCTTTGGGGTATGACCTGCCTGCACTTCTGTTTCCCCACCTGCAAAATGAGGACAGCAGCAGTTCCTCACAGGTGTGCTTCCATCAGTTACACATTTGAAAGGCACAGGAGAGAAACCAGGAATTGCCCACACCAGCCCCAACCCTTACGTGGTTACGTGGGGGTGGCCCAGCTCGCAGTGATCAGCCCCAAAGGCTGGTCCCACCCTTTACACCAAACTCCATCTGTCCTGCCCTGATACAGCACAGGAGGCAAAGTCTTGAGAGAATTCCAAATGGCTGTCCTTGGAGGGAGGGGAGCCTCAACACTTTGTTTTTGAGAACATAGTGAAGTCAGCCCAATCTGGGCTTGTTCCTCCCACTCCAAGCTGGGGAAAGGCTGACCACCAGGCAGTGTGGCAGGGGTTGAGGATGGGTGAGAGGAGACACAAGTCAGAGATGGGAAGTGCAACAGACCCCGCTGGGAGCCACAGCAGCACTAAGTAGAGGGAGGAGCAGACACAGAGGCACACTGAGAGAGGAAAAGGCAGCAGGCAGCAGGCAGGAACCACCCCTGCAGAGCCTCAGCCCCTAGACAAGGGTTCCACTCACCTTTCTCCACCTGAGCCATACACGCCTCCTTGCATCATGTCTGTCTCCAAATGCGGCACCATATCTAAGCGCTGATTAATTCTGGATAAAACGGAATCGGCACTGGCGCTACCCGAGGCACTAGTGTTTGCATTTGTGTCAGAGCTAGGCATTTCCCAAGAGTGTGAAGTGGCCATACCATACCCATAGTTGGTGGTGTTATCCTGGCCATAGCCATAGCCATAGCCATAGCCCTCGTAGCCTGCAGTGAGGGAGACAGAGCCAGACAGATGGTAGGGGCAGGCAGAGGGGAGGCAGACAGACAAACACAGATACAAGGGCACCTTCTGTCACAGAGACAGGAGACCCTAGTCACTGAGTCCGGATGGGCCCTTGCCATTCTTTTTTTTTTTTTAAAAGATGGGGTTTCACCATGATGGCCAGGCTTGTTTTGAACTCCTAACCTCAGGTGATCCACCCACCTCAGCCTCCCAAAGTGCTAGGATTACAGGCATGAGCCATGGCACCCGGCTCTGGCCCTTGCCATTCTGATGAGGGCCTCCTGTTAAGGAGCAGGTAACCCCAGAAACACGCCCCCTCCCCGCTCCCAACCTTGGCCAAGTGGGGCAGCAGCAGAGAAATAGCCAGAACAACCCCAAGGGATAGACAGCAATCAAAGGAATGATACTTGCCTCTGTTTGTCCCAGAGTTCCAAGTTCCATATCCTACAAAAAGTAAAAGGGCAATTACATCTATACTTGCTTACAATACAAGAGCTTAATTCAGGCACAAAGACAATTATTCCCAGGATGTGACTGGTCAGAACAGGCTGCATCTCCCCTAAATGAGAAGCCTTGAGCTGGTGAGCACTATACAAATGACCCAGACTACTTGCTTCCCTGGTGCCTGGCTGCCTGTGGCTCTGAGCATCTGTTATTTAAGGAGCCTTCTGTTCCCAACACTCTCAGCTAAGGAACTTGGCTGCTATACTCCTCGATTAAAGCGCCAGAATTAGAAGATGACCTCCATGACACAGGCTAAGTGCTAATCAGTTTACAGCAGAAAACCCAATCCCAGTCCCCCAAGACTCGGCCTTAAAAGGGAGGGCCAACAAGCCCTTGAATTGTAAACTGTGCTGTGCTGGAACACATCAGTGGGAGAAGCCCAAGAGGCAACGCTTTGCCTTAGAAAAGCTGTGGAGAGAATGATCTGGATTATAAACTTAATATGCTCTGGATTCAATCACAACACACAATAAAACTTCTTTCCTTCAGGAACATAAAGCCACTGAGAACTGACACAGTGTAAAGTCCCCTGGGAACTCTGAGTCAAACACACAGTTCCCCAAAGGAGGGCACAGAGCAGGTGACCCATTTCCCTGGGTCTCTAGTGAGACCCAATAGTTGCTTCCAATTCCATGTCATCTCTGCCCTGCAGACAGAGGACATGCTTATCCCCAGGGCAGGGGACCAAAGCTCAGTGAGACAGACAGCAGGACAATGAATGCCAGAAGCCAGATCAGAGCAGGACGAGTGTAAGTCAACTGAAAAAAAGAGAAAGAGGCAACAGGCAGGCTGTTGTCTTGCACTCGGGTTCCTCCACGACCCAGTACACAAACAAAATGGGAAGAAGTTCGAGAGAAGCTGAGGAACTGCTGATGACCACTATGTTTAACAAGAGAGCTCACAAAACAAAAACTCTTGGGCTGGAGAAACCAAAACAGAGGCTTCTCATCTAACTGTTGATGCATTCCCTGGGCACAGGAACAGAGGCTTGCAGTCCCAAGCACTGCTCAGGCACGGAGACCTGCTTGTTGCTAAGGGAGACACTAATAGTCAGAGAGCAGCATGGGTCAGCCAGGAGTGGTGGCTGAGGAAGGAGTGGCTAAGGAGCCATTCTGACAGGCAAGAGAGGCTGGCAGAGCCACATAAAGAGCAATGCATAAGGCCGGGCACAGTGGCCCACTCCTGTAATCCTAGCACTTTGGGAGGCCAAGGTGGGCAGATCACCTGAGATCAGGACTGTGAAACCAGCCTGGCTGATATGGTGAAACCCCATTTCTACCAAAAACACAAAAGTTAGCTGGGCATGGTGGTGCACATCTGTAGTCCCAGCTACTCAGGAGGCTGAGGCACAAGAACTGCTTGAACTCTTGGCCAGGCGTGGTGGCTCACACCTGTTCACGAGGTCAGGAGATCAAGATCATCCTGGCCAACATAGTGAAACCCCATCTCTACTAAAAATACAAAAAAAATTTAGCTGGGCATGGTGGTGCAGGCTTGTAGTCTCAGCTACTTGGGAGGCTGAGGCAGGAGGATTGCTTGAACCCGGGAGGCGGACATTGCAGTGAACCGAGTTTAAGCCACTGCATTCCAGCCTGGGCGACAGAGTAAGACTCCCTTAAAAAACAAAAACCAAACCAACAAACAAAAAAAAACACACAGGTAGCCCAGGCAGCTACCTGGCCACATGACTGTTTGTACCAGGGATGGTGCGCACTAGCTATTCTAAAGAAAACAGCATAGGGAGGCAAAGGCAGAACCATCAGGGCTGTTTGTGAGGCTATTACATAGTTACCACAGGCTTCACCTCCTGAGGATCTGCCAGAACAGAGTGCGAAGGCACAAGGAAAGGAAGGAGGCATCAACTATGTGAATAACACTTTACGTTTTAAAGACAGGCAGGGCCTCCCACGATGGCCAACTCTCAGGAATCCCTACAGGAAAACACTATGTGCCACTTGCTATGCCTGGAGCAACCCAGACTCCTTGATGGGACACCCCAGCTGGGTCCCTTCAGAAGGAAGCCTTCATCTAGACTGGTGTTTAGGGACTCCCCAAGACCTGCTCTTTCTGAAAGAACACCCCAATTCATTTCCATCCCCAGAAGGGATGAAATCATGGTTGACAAAGGAAATTTTAAGGATATATACATAGATATACATATCCTTAAAGATATATATGTATATATATATATATATATTTTCTTTTTGAGACAAGGTGTAGAAGGCTGCAGTATTGTGGTGTGATCACAGCTCACTGCAGCCTTGACTCCCCGGGTTCAAGTGACCTTTCTGCCTCAGCCTCTGGAGTGGCTAGGACTACAGGCATGCACCACCATCCCTGGCTAATTTTTTCTATTTTTTGTAGAGATAGGGTTGTACTGTGTTGCCCAAGCTGGTCTCAAACTCCTGGGGGCTCAAGTGATCCTCCCATCTCAGCCTCTCATCTTAACCGCACCTGGCTAAGGACATAATTTTTAAAAGAAAAAAGAACACTGGTCACAGTAAGTGATATTTATGGACCAAAAATAGAAAACCATTCGATATTCAACTTTAAGGTAATAGTTGATCAGATTATAGTCTACCTACGCTACTCAGTGACATATCATGTAAGCATAAAAAAAAATTTACTATGCCTTATATAGTACAAGGAAATGCTTCTAACATAAAATAAAGGAGGACAGCTAGGCGCAGTGGCTCACACCTATAATCCTACCACTTCGGGAGGTGGGGCAGGCAAGGCAGATTGCTTGAGCTCAGGAGGTTGAGACCAGCCTGGGCAACACAGTAAAACCCTATCTCTACAAAAAATACAAAAATTAGCTGGGTCTGGTAGGGCATGCCTATAGTCCCAATTACTCAGGAGGCTGAAGTGGGAGGGCCGCCTGTGCCTGGGAGGTGGAGGTTGCAGTGAGCTGAAATTGCGCCACTGTGCTCCAGCAGGCGACTGAGTGAGACCATATCTTAAAAAAAAACCCAACAAAATAAAGCAGGACTCACAATTCTATCCACCTATAAATTATTAAACTACATGTAATTAGTAAGCTGACAAAAATTAAATATTAACATGGCAGGGTCTTGGTTGACTGTTTTTCAAAATGTTATTAAATGTTATATTGTTTTTGCAATTCAAGCCAGAAGGAAAAATAAATCCATTTCTATTCTTTCACAACAACGGTGTATGTAAAAAAATCTAAAACAAATCTACGAAAGAGCTACTAGAAGTAGTGAGCTTAGCAAGGTTTATTGCAAGGTCAATCTATATATCAAATTTCAAATATTACAAGGTAAAACTACAAATCAAACAGCGATAAATTTCTAAATATCAGCAATGAATTGGAAATTTTTTAACGTACTATGGTACTAAAAGCATGAAAAACTTAAGCGTAAATCTAACAAAATATGTGTAGGATCTGTGTTGAAAACTACAAAACACTAATAAGTCAAAGACCTACATTAGTGAGGTGGCATACTGTGTTCATGAATCAGAAGACTTGATGTTGTTAAGATTCAATTTTCTCAAACTAATCTCAAACTGATCTATAGATTCTATAGATTTGATAGATCTATAGACTCAAGACTCTCTCACTCAAAATCTCAGGAGAAATTTTTTTAAAACTTGATAAACAGATTCTAAAATTTATATGTAAAAGCAAAGAAACTAACAATATCGGAAAAAAACCAAACCTGGAGGACTCACATTTCAAGATTAATACTATCCAGTAATCAAGACTGTATTTGTGGGCCGGGTGTGGTGGCTCACGCCTATAATCCTAGCACTTTGGAAGGCCGAGGCAGGCAGATCACGAGAGGTCAGGAGTTTTAAGACCAGTCTGGCCAACATGATGAAACCAGTCTCTACTAAAAATACACAGACCATTTCTGAAGAAAGTTTAGATGTCTAGACCAATGGAACAGAATGAGAGTCTGGCCTCCTTTGGATTTTAATTGGCCACTCTTGACTCCCAGTCCCTCCCTCATGGGGATTTGAAGCCAGGCCATTTATCAAAGAGCCTAACTTGCTCAGGAACACAGCTATGTTTTCCATCATTGCCCCAAAGAGAAGCACTAGCTATTCAAATGGCCACACCATTTCACACAAGTTTAGGTTTAAAAAAGCACGACAGGGGCTGGGCGCAGTGGCTCACGCCTGTAATCCCAGCACTTTGGGAGGCTGAGGCGGGTGGATAACGAGGTCAAGAGATTGAGGCCATCCTGGCCAACATGGTGAAACCCCGTCTCTACTAAAAAAAAAATATTTAGCTGAGCGTGGTGGCTTGTGCCTGTAGTCTCTAAAAAAAAAAAAAAGGGCATGACAGGGTGACATCAAAGGCAACTAAGAAGACAAGGAGTTGTTCTGCAGAACACTTCAATTCCCACCAGAGGCACACACTTACCATAATCACAGGTGGGCTGAGCGCTGGTGTCCGAGTATGTCGACTGCAAAGTGGTTTCAGATCCCTGGACAAAGCCTAAACATAAAGACAGTGGGGTTAATTTCCCCATGCAAGTCACAGGGAAATGACCTAATACTACCCTTTGGTATAGACTTAGACTTGCTAGCAGGCCCTTCTCTCAATGAGAAGCCACCAAAACCTGTAGATTCCACCCTTTAATTAGACCTTCAGAAAAGATGAACCAATGGAAAGGCAGGCCATGTTTAACTTGCTATACCAGGACTAGATAAAAAATTATTTTACTTTTCAAAGACAGGGTGTTGCTCTGTCACTCAGGCTGCAGTGCAATGGCACAATCATGGCTCACTGCAGCCTCGACCTTCCAGGCTCAAACAATCCTCCTCCTGCCTCAGCCTCCCAACCTGAGACTACTGGCTCCTGTCATCATGCCCAGCTAATGTTTGTAGACATGGGGTTTCATCATGTGGCCAAGACTGGTCTTGAATTCTGAGGCTCAAGCAATCCACCCTCCTGAGCCTCCCAAAGTGCTGGGATTACAGGCGTGAGCCACAGAGCCTGGCCCCAAATAAAAATTTTTAAACATTTAAGTCAGCAACCTATTTTGATAAATGAGTACCCAAGTTATCATTCTGTTAAATGAGGAAAATATTCAAATCCCTGAAAGGTGAGCCACTTGGAATTCAAACAAGGATGGAAGTTAGCTTTAAAACCATGTTAAAGCAAATAATATCCTCTCTCCCTGCCCTAAATCTGACATACAGACTACTTTATATTTTAGTTTTCCCATTAAAAAGTGTATATAACAATTATTTCTGGGCCCTGCACGGTGGCTCACGCCTGTCATCCCAGCACTTTGGGAGGATAAGGTGACCAGCCTGGGTAACAGGGCGAAATCTTATCTCTAGAAAAAAAAAAAAAAAAAAAAAGCCAGCTGTGGCAGCATACGCCTGTAGTCCTAGCTACTTGGGAGGCTGAGGTGGGAGAATCACTTGAGCACAGAAGGTTGAGGCTACAGTGACCTATGATTGTACCACTGCATCACTGCATTCCAGCCTGGGTGACAGAGCAAGACCCTGTCTCGAAAAAAAAAAACAAAAAAAACAATTACTTCTTAAAAGTAATTATTTGGGGTTGGCATGTTCATATGGACATAAGTATTATTTATATATAAAATTTCCTATCTTCTCAACTCTCAAACTATTTCTCAACATAAAATAAATTAGGACTGGACGTGGTGGCTCATGCCTGTACTCACAGTACTTTGGGAGGCCAAGGTGGGTGGTTTGCTTGAGACTAGGAATTGGAGACCAGGCTGGCCAACATGGCGAAACCCCATCTCTAGTAAAAATACAAAAATTGGCTGGGCATGGTGGCAATTCTTGGGAATCTCCAAGTTCTTGGGAGGGTGAGGCACAAGAACTGCTTGAACCCAGGAGGCAGAGATTGTAGTGAGCAGAGATAGTGCCACTGCACTCAAGCCCGGGTAACAGAGCAAGATTCCATCTCAAAGTAAATAAATAAATAAATGAAATAAAACAAAACAAGTTGGTGTCAAGTAAATAAAATTTGAACCTTTATCAGAAAGCACTGCTGCTACAGCTATGATTAATCCTAATCCTGAAACTTGCTTTAAAACTACATTAAGAAAAAAACCCTACAGCTAGAAATACATACTTTTGAATAATTTTCTCTCAACACTGAAATTATGACAGATACCATAAGAGGCAGTATTTGCCTTTCCCATCAGAGTCAATTTATGACCTGAAAATTAAAGCCTATGCCTTTAATAGCTTGTAGGCATCCTCTTATTTGTTGACAGTCTCTCTCCTATCTCTTAAGACCACAGCAGCAGCAGCTAACACTGAACAAGTGCTCTCCCTGCAGGGTGCTAAGAACCTTTATCTGCAATGATTGCATTTCATCCTCACTACAGGCAATAGGGCAGGTGGGCAAGATCCCTTTCTCTGCAATTTCCCCAGGTCCAAAAGGGTCTGAAGACCAAGAGTTCTCCACCAGTGTGGTGCCAAAACTCATGCTGGAGCCGTTTTCACCTGTGAGGACATTTACAATCTTTCTTTGTCCTACTTAGTATGGAATTAGTGTATTTAAATACAAGGTACTTCCCCAGATCCCACGTGACTTCTCTTAATAAGCTAAAATTCCAAAATACATCTAGCTCTAAGGGTTCCAACTGTGAACCCAACTTCCTCTTCACTTTCCAGTGGAGGGACTGGGCCCTGAGGAAAGCTAAAACTGAAGGTACACAGATCCAGTCTTCTACCTTCCGTAAGTAAAGAGGGTAGGAATCCATTCAAAAGGCCAGTAAAATGGCCTCAGACTTTAGATTATGTGGTCTATGAGTACTGCAACTGCAAATGACAGACAGCCTACCACATCCTCACATGAATACAGCCAGCAAGCTGCTGAGCAAAACATCAGGCGAGAGGGGCCCTGGTTCTTCCCTAGGAAGGAAAGACGATCCATCAAACCCTCTGAGATCAATGGCAGTCTCTGCTCTAACTCTATCCCCTGTACCAGGTTAACATTCTGTTCCATAATACTGTCTGCAAAGATCACAGAGCAGGCCCTTCTTCAGCTAATTGTGGTTCCTATTATGAATAAATTCTTATCTGGCTTATAAAGTGTTCTCTTGGTACAATTTAACAGCTGGATTAGCTCTGTCTGAATGAAAAAATAAAATATGCCCTATATGGCCCTATAAAGCTGTCAGGTCATGGATTTCTTTCTTTCTCTGTTTATTGGAGATGGGTGGGGGAGTAGTCTCACCCAGGCTGCAGGTCAGCGGCACAATCACTGCTCACTGTGGCCTCAGCCTCCCAGGCTCAATCGATCCTCCTCCTTTAGTCTCCTGAGTGAGTAGCTGGGACTATAGCCACATGCCACCAGGCCCAGCTAATTTTGGGGGTTTTTTTTGGAGAGACAGGGTCTCACTATGTTATTCATGCTGGTCTTGAATTCCTGAGCTTAAGCAATCCTCCCACTTTGAGACCATAAATTTCTAGTTCTGTAGCAGCTCTCCTTGCTTTTAGCAGCCAATCTCTCTTGTGACAGGCATGGTGGCATGCACCTATAGTCACAGCTACTTGGGAGGCTGAGGTGAGGTGGGAGGATCACTTGAGCACAGGAGGTAGAGGCTGCAGTGAGCTATGACTGTGCCACTGTACTCCAGCCTGGGCAACATAGTGAGACCTTGTCTTAACAAAACAAAACAAAAAAGCTTATCAGTTTTATTCTTTTCCTTCTTTTTCCTTTTTAAAAAAGAAGTATAGGCCAGGTGCAGTGGCTCACACCTGTAATCTCAGCACTTTGGGAGGTCAGGGTGGGTGGATGACAAGGTCAGGAGATTGAGACCATCCTGGCCAACGTGGTGAAACCCCGTCTCTACCAAAACACACAAAAAAACTAGCCAGGCACGGTGGAGTGCATCTGTAGTCCCAGCTACTCGGGAGGCTGAGGAAGGGGAATTGCTTTAACCCAGGAGGTAGAAGTTGCAGTGAGCTGAGATCATGCCACTGCACTCCAGCCTGGTGAGCAAGACTTCGTCTCAAAGAAAAAAAAAGTATAGGGATAAACGGCCAGGCGTGGTGGCTCACACCTGTAATTCCAGTACCTTGAGAGGCCAAGGCAGCCTCATCAAGAGGTCAGGACTTTGAGACTAGCCTGGCCAACATGGTGAAACCCCATCTCTACTAAAAATACAAAAAAATTGGCCAGGCGCGTAATCCCAGCTTCTAAAGAGGCTAAGGCAGGAGAATCACTTGAATCCGTAAGATGGAGGTTGTGCCATTGCACTTCAACCTGGAAGACACAGCAAGACTCGTCTCAATAAAAAAAATAAATAAAGAGTATATGGTTTTTTGAGTCAGGATCTTGCTCAGATGCCCAGGCTGAAGTGGACATGAAGTGGAGTGCCATGATCATAGCTCACTGCAACGTTGAACTGGGCTCCAGCAAACCTTCCCAAATCTTGCTGTCATCCAGGCAGGAGCATAGTGGCACAATCATGGCTCACTGCAGCCTCTACCTTCCATAGCTAATTTTTTTATTTTTAATTTTAATCGAGCAAGGGTCTTGCTGTGTTGCCCAGGCTCATCTTCAAACTCCTGGCCTCAAGCAATCTTCCTGCCTTGGCCTCCCAAAATGTTGAGATTACAGGTGTGAGTGTGAGCCACCATGTCTGATTTAAAAAAAAAAAAAAAAAAAAAAAGAGTCTTATTTGAAGGAATAACACAGAGTGACAAAAATTAAAGGATAACTGGAATTAGGTTAGGTTGCCTCCAACCTCTACTATCGGAGC
Source organism: Callithrix jacchus (assembly GCF_049354715.1). Taxonomy (NCBI): domain Eukaryota; kingdom Metazoa; phylum Chordata; class Mammalia; order Primates; family Cebidae; genus Callithrix; species Callithrix jacchus. Next base: position 14,108,125 of record NC_133523.1, read on the forward strand.
CAAGAGTAGGGTGACAACCATCCTCCCAGATGGTCTCCAATAATTCTTGTCTGTTGACTTTATGTAGTCCCCTCCCAACTAATAGAGGTAGCCAGTGCAACCAATAAGGTTTATGAAATGACTAAGTGCGACTTCTGGGATTTCCGCCTTGCTCTTTCTGGGGCCATTCACTCTGGGGAAAACCAGCCACCATGTTGTGAGGAGCCTCCAGCAGCCAGCCCTAAGAAAATCCATGGAGCAAAGAACTAACGACCAGCATCAGTCTGCCAGGCATGGGAGTTTAAGTTTAAAACCTCCAGTCTCAGTCAAGCTTTCAGATGACTATAGTCCAGGCAGAGATCCTAAATATAATCTCCTGATATTTCAAGCTAGAACCACCCAGCAGAATCACCTGTCCATTCCAAACATAAAGAAGTGGTGTGGACCGGGCACGGTGGCTCAGGCCTGTAATCACAGCACTTTGGGAGGCCGAGGCGGGTGGATCATGAGGTCAAGAGATGGAGACCATCCTGGCCAACATGGTGAAACCCCATCTCTACTAAAAATACAAAAATTAGCTGGGTGTGGTGGCGTGTGCCTGTAGTCCCAGCTACTCAGGAGGCTGAGGCAGGAGAATTGCTTGAACCCAGGAGGTGGAAGTTGCAGTGAGCCGAGATTGTGCCACTGCACTCCAGCCTGGCGCCTGGTGACAAAGTGAGACTCTGTCTCAAAAAAAAAAAAAGCGGTGTGTACAACCAAATTTAAGATAGTAAAGTAGAAAAAACAAAAGAAGCGGTGTGAGATAATAAATGTTTCTATGACAAGTGTGGTAGCATTTCAGATCTTTGTTTGAGGGCCTGATTCTGGATATTTCTGTCCTGTTTTCCACTGCTCTCCTCTTCCCCTCTCAGTGCTAGAGATGCAGCTTCCTTTCCCACGTATAAATAAAGTAACTGGGTTCAAAAGCAGGGCGAGTTAATAAAAAGATTTATCAATCACCCTTTATGTTTAATAATGGTAACATTTGCTTCAAGGCCTCTAAGTCTTACCCTTAAAGCTAGTAGCTGTCTGAAATGTGACTTAAAATGCCTTTGACTTTAAGTGCCCTACTTCTTAAAAGGGAAAGACTCAATATCATAAATGACTGTGGTTTTCAGTGTATCAAGATCAAGGAAAAAACTAATCATTACTTTATTAGCTTGGCTCTCTCAGTGCTCACCCAAACCCAGAACTACAGACAAGATCTAGAGCTGAAATTCAGGTTTGGTCATTAGTGACCTCTCTAACTCAGTTTCCTCATCTATTACTCATTCATCTTCTGGTTCCTTCAGCAGTCCTGTTTTGTTTTGTTTGTTTGTTTGTTTTTGAGATGGATCTCACTCTGTGGCTCAGGCTGGAGTGCACTGGCGTGATCTTGACTCACTGCAACCTCTTGTCTCCCAGGTTCAAGAGATTCTCCTGCCTCAGCCTCCTGAGTAGCTAGGATTACAGGTATGTGCCACTATGTCCGGTTACTTTTTTATTTTTAGTAGAGGCTGGGTTTCACCATGTTGTTCCAGCTGGTCTCAAACTCCTGACCTCGTGATCCTCCTGCCTCCACCTCCCAAAGCAATGGGATAACAGGCGTGAGCCACCATGCCCAGCAGCAGTCCTGTTTTTAAAAACCATGAAACTGTCTTCCAGTTCTTGCTAAGATTTGGTGAGAATTATACCCCAATCTCAGAGATGTCAGTAACAACCCTACAGTCTTTCGTCCTGAACTAGGAAAGCTACAGAAAGACTCAGGCAGAGCTGCCCAACCTGGGCACTACTGATGTTTGAGGCCAGATACTTCTTTGCGGTGGGTGTCACTGTGTATACTGTAGCATAGCAGCATCCCAGGCCTTTATCCACAAGATGCCAGCAGCACTCCCACGCCCATATGTGACAACCAAAAATGTCTCCAGACATTGCTAGATGTCTTCTGGGGGCAGAATCACCCCTGGATGAGAACCCACCGGGCTGGGGGATGGTTGCTACAAAAACTGGGGTTCTTGGCAAGCTCTGACCTCGGAGCCAGGGTAGAGGAGACTGGCACTACCTTCTTGCCTATGCCAACATAAAGCCGCCTACAAAGAAGTCCCAGAGACTTACATTCTATTCTCAGTTCTCAACATTCCAAGTAGAATACAGGTTACCTGGCAACCACACATGCTCAAGCCTATAATACCCTCACCAAGTGGGGAGGCCTTGTCTAAGTCTCCTGGCTGAGAAGCCTTATCAGTCACTGCCAAGGCAAACCCAGGAGGCCTTGGCAATTCACCCAGTGATGATTTACAGTCACCCAAGCATATCACAGAGGGAGTGGGGAGAGGGGCTCTCGATCTTATCACCCACTCTCCCTTTCAAATCCCACTGGCCTCCCTGGCTGATCTAACAAGCCAGGCAGTTTCTGGCCATAAGCCTTTTACAGTAAATGCTCCCTGGGTCAGGTAACTTTATTCCCTCAGTCCATTTAGGTCTCTGCTCAAATGTCACCTCTTTACCGAGGGCCCCAAACACTCCATGTAGTGGAGCGACCCCCGCAGGATACTGACCACCCTAAAATGTATCTCCTACACTTGCTTATTTGCCTATTAAGATCCGTCCTTGCCTCTAAGCTGCTTGAGGAATTCTTGTCAGTATTCCCAGTGCTCAGTCTGCACCGGACACGGTTCATTTGACAGACGTAGAGGGAATTAATGTGGAACCTTGTCATTCCTTGCAGTTCAGCCCCTCAGGGCCCAGGGCCCAAGGCCCAAGGCTCCCCGCTCAGCCCAAACCCTTCAAATGTTTACTTATCCCCCTAGGGCCTGGCGCCTCTCCCAGTTCTGAAATAGACAAAAGGGGGTGGTGGGTGGGATCGGGGTTGGGGTGCAGAGCTGCGGCGTTTTTGCAGAGAAACTGCGCGGGGGAGGACGCGACAATGGCAACGGCAGCCGAGCCTACTGACTGCTCGCAAGGACCAAGACCTGAGAAAGGGAGACCTAAGGCGTCGAGGTCCGAGGAGCGCAGGCCAGGGACGGAGATGGTGCGGGAGGACACCTCGTGCGCTGAGGCCCCGGACCCACAGACAAAGGCGACAGGAGCCAAGATCTCAGGCGGCTGGGAGCCGGGACGCCGACTGCAGGTACAGAGAGCTGAGGCCACGAAGCATGAGGGGAGCGACCCTGAGGAGACGGGCCAGCGGCGCCATTTTGTGACTGCAGGGAGGGCAGTGACAGGGCCCCAGGGGAGGTGCGGGCGAGCCTGGTGTGGCATCCGTCTGTACTTGTCCTGTCCCCACACAGAGCCCGACCCCATCCTGCCAGGCTCACCTGTGTAGCTCATGGTGGCGGCCAACACAACATCCGAGGACGCCGACCGCTGATGCTCTGCACATCCAACCCTGCGATAGCGGCTGCTAACCCCAGGGGCCCTTCCACAGACAACACACACACAAGCCACACACCAGAAGCCCCGCCTCCCGACCGCATTGGCTCATGACGGCCTCGGCTTCACATCTATTGGACGGAACCACTGTCTATCTCAGCGCCTCCTCATGTCAGTGGCTGGAAACTGCTGCCAATCTCTTAAGAGCCCCGCCTTGACCCCACCTCCTTCTGTTATCCTAAGCCCTCAGTGATTGGCCTATACAAGCCGGCAGAGAGGTGGAGTCCTATAGAGTTTGAGGGGGCAGGGCTGTGCACTACGGAAAGGCCCAAGGCTCAAGCGCGGCGAGCTGAAGGAGCGTCCGTACCCTGGAGACCCGCCAGAGGGAGCCGGGTCTACGGCTCAGGGCTTGGCTGGGATCCAGCTCCACCACAGAAGAACTGGGTAAACCTAGCTAAGTCTCTTGACTTCTCTGGCCTTCAGTTCCAAAACGATCATAGCAAACCCATGCTGGACTGAGAAAACTAAAACTCAGCGCCAAACAAGATGCTGAACACACGTTCCAACGTTACGTGACAAAATGTGTGTGAAGAAATAATTCCGGCGCCATTGCACTGAATAAATGTTATTATTCGTCAGAAAACAATAATCTATTTATATGGCATATGCTTATATGTGTAATAATTCTGTTTGTATTGTGCGTCATTCAAATGCTCCTTCAAACCTGCAAAAAGCTTTTAATCCCCACTTAAAACTGAAGCTTGGAACTCATTATTTGCTCAAGGTCCTTGACAGTTACGTGTTAAAATGGAGACTTTGCTTCTAAAACACTCTGGACTCCAGAGATCCTGAAACAGTGCAGCCGGGCACCAGTCGTGTTCTCAGCCTGTTTCCTGGGCATGTGGAAACCTCTGCCAGGGACATCTCATAATTTCTAGAGATGACAGAGGTAAACTGAAGAGAGTACTAAACGTGTGTTTGTGAAAACTCAAGTTGCTCAATTATGACTTCTACACTTCTTCCTCTAAGTTTTTTTTTTTTTTTTTTTAAGGTATGCTGTTGCTTCTCGATATTGTCGATTTTTTTAGGTGTAATGGTGGCCCTTAAAACGTTCAGAGAAACATACTGAAATACTAAGAAGTTAACTGATCTTATGGCCGGGATGTGCTTCACACAATTCAGACAGGTAGAGAGAAAAGAGGAAAGCAAGGAGCTGTAAGATAAATCTCTCACAGCTTAAGACACTGGTCATGGGTTGGTAATTGAAGGATAAGGGTTCATTTTACTATTTGTGCTACTTTTGTATAGCTGGAGTTCTCCATGATAAAATGGTTTAATAAAACTCCTCCAACGCAAATGAGGCTTATGCAGAGCTTGCTGCTATGTGGAACAAAGCCACTTACGCATTCTGAGCAACTCCACACATGAAGCAGAGCTCTGATGGGTAAGCACTCTGACTTTGGGGTTCATCTCCCTCAGCCTCAGGGATACCTGCCTGTCTTCCCAACTAAGGCAGGGCCCCAGGACATGACTTCTGCGTCCTACAGGTTTGTTCCTTCATGGCACTTGCCACAGCCATCACTGTACCCTGATTTGATTTCGTTAACATCAAACACCTTCACGGAGAGCATCGGTCAAAGGTTCAAACTTTGCTGCCTGAGGTGCATTAAAATGGCTTGAGCAGAGAAGAGTAATGCTCAGAAAGTTTTAGGAAAACATCCCCCTGTGCTAAGAGCTGGAGGTGACTTTCAAGGACACACATGACCTGCACTTCACAGCATGATGGGTGGAAAGGAACTTGCCATGTGACTTTATAAGCTCTCAAATCATTTGAATTTTTTTTGTTACATATAGCCTATACCACTTTTATATTTTAAAAACTGACTTATGGGCCAGGCAGTGGCTCACACGGGCAATCCTAGCACTTTAGAGGGCTGAGGTGGTAGAACGCTTGAGGCTCATGAGTTTAAGACCAACCCGGGAAATATGGCGAAACCTGCGTCTCTACAAAAATTATAGAATTCAGCCGGGCGTGATGGTGCATGCCTGTGATCCCAGCTACCTGGATGGCTGAGGCAGGAGAATCGCTTGAACCCAGGAGGCAGAAGCTGCAGTGAGCCGAGGTCCCACCACTGCACTCCAGCTCGGGCAACAGAATGAGACCGTCTCAAAAAATAAAAACTAATGAAAAGTTGAAAGAGGAAGATACACCTTTGAGTCAGCTCACAAGATGCTCTCCCTGCTCCCTAAGTCTTGGATACACCCATCCCCCCACAGCACAGAATGGACAGAAATGGTTGCGACCTTCTGCCACCAGGCGAGATGTGCATCCTGACCCCACAGGAGCAGATGTGTAGGCCAAGACCACCCTTGTGGGCTTGTCATTTAACCCTCCTTCCCAGGCAGGGGTATGGCGGGAGGGCCTGGAAAGCAGGGCTCGGGGTAGAGGTGGCCCCTGCTCTTCACATGCCATGAAGTCATTCCTACTTTCCTGCACTTGGCCGTTTAGTGAAAACGGTGAGCTGAAAAACCACATGCAATAAACAAGAAGGAGCAGCCAACGAAATCTCTTAAAATCTCAGAAATGTTCAATAAACATTTGCAGTGAGAGAAAATAAATAACATCGCAAAGAGCCAGCAGCTCCTTCTTTCCCCGCATTTCTTGAGTCAGGGGTGCACGTGTCTTAACTAGAAGTCATGTCTTGAAAGCAGGCCAGTTCCAGCTCTCTACACCCCTCCTGGCCCCCCCAAATGCTCCCAGTGGGTCCCTGACACCCTCGATGGTAGCTGCTGCCCTTGATAAGCTCCTCTAGCCTCAATTGCTTCTTGATCCTGGCTCCCTTCCCAGACAGGCTACCCTGAACCCTGGTTCATCTGCTCACTGGAGCCACTTGGCCAGCCAGCCAGAGCCCCCACACCAGCCATGGCATTAAAGGAACTTGGGCTCATCCCCTGCTGCATCTGGTCGGCTTGGCAGCCAATGGGAAAACCCAGGGCCTCCATGGCTCTGCACAGAGGAGGCCCCGATCCCAGTCCCGGCTGCCAGCCAATGCCAGCCTGTCCACTCGACAGAAAAACACACGCTGGCCGCCTGCCCCGGGGCGTTTCCAGAAGAGAAATTTAATCTAATTTACATACTTCTAGGTACATCAATAACCAAAATGTGGCCACTGAAAAAAGTTAAAAGGTCAATCAGCTCCCGGCTTCTAGCTGGCCCAGGATTGCAAAATAAAAAGATTCACGTTCCTTATTCTCTACACAAAACGCGTTTTTAAAAAAGTGAAAGGTCTAGGGAGCTATACATAGAAAGCAACAGTGAAAAGGGGGAGGGGGCAGGAGTGGGGGAGGAGAGTCCCACCCCCCCACCCCACCCTCCAGGGCCCCAGAGCCCCTGAGGCTCTTTGGGGGGCCTTGACATGGCAGGAGGCAGCTGTCAGCTCTGAGCTCTTCCCAGCTGGGAAGGCCCCTCTGGGGGGCAGCCCACAAGGATTTCCGTGGCATTGTGGGCTCAGTGAAGGGCCCCCAGGCCCTAGCAGGCCCCACAGAGGGAGCATGGCTTCCCCTGAGCAAGCACCGTGGCATGATGTGGTCGTTTGACCCGGGAACTGGGGGTCCGGTGCAGATCCCGGGTCTCACGAGGTGCGTGTGTGTGTTCGCATGTACATGCGTGTGAGAGGATATTCATGGGGGCGAGAATGAACCAGAACAGGGGTCTTTGGGGTCTTTGCAAATGGCCACGGATGGCAGACATCGCCCTGCCTGGCTGCTAGACGGAGTGCTGTCTTCCCCTGTGACCAAATCGGCTGCTACCAGAGACCTGGTTGCTGCCCCTGCTGGACCAGGTGGGCATGGGCTGAAGGAAGACACCCTGTGGCCCCAGAGTCCTTGGGCTGGGGGAAGGGCGGCTAGCTGGCTCCCGGCGCCCTGGCTGTAGTGTGCCCGGCCCCCAAGGGGCGCCGGTTTGAGGTTTTGGCTTGCTCCTTTGGAAACGGAAAGAAAGAGGAAGAGGGACGAGGGCACAGAGGAGAAGAAGAGGAGACAGAGGTGGCACAAGAGGGGATCTGGAATGCTTTTGTGTTAGGGAGCCTCTGCCGCCGCTGTCTGTGCCTGCGGGGCCTGGGACTCCTCAGGTGGGGGGTCCGCTTTGGAGAAGTTCATCTCCAGGATGTGCCGTTGTAAGTGCCGCACCCACTCTTCCTGGATGGAGAGGGGCCCCTGGAATTCCACTTCACAGAACCTGCGTGGGGGAAGAGAGAGAGGGAGTGGCCAGGGCTGTGAGGAGAGGTGGAAGCATAGCCTTGCCCATGCCCCTGGCACACCTGCTGCTATTCGGTGTGGACAGAGCAAGCCCAGAAGGTGGGGGAAGAGGGACCCAGAGGTCAGGTGTTTCCCATGAACAGCCACCTCCACTCACCATGGGGTCAGGCAAGGTCTCACAGAGACCCCTGCCTCTATGCTCAGGAAGTCACTGGTGCCGGGTAAGGGCTACCGGGCTTCCAGGTCCCCCTGCCATCTGACAGATACATAGAATCTGAGACAGTAGAGGGCTCAGAGAAGCAAATCTTACCCAATGAGCCAGGCCCCCCTCCTCTTCCTGTCTTCCTGGCACCTAAAGAGGCCTCACAGCACAGAGGCCTGGAGCCCAAGCTCCGTGGCTCAAAACTTGGGTTTGACTCTGACTTCTGACTTGGCCTGTGTGGTCTCAGGCGAGTCACCTCACGTCTCAGGGTCCCAGTTCTCTCCTCTCCAATGTACTTGTGGACTCTGGTAAGAATTAACTAAGATCTACTTTTTTCTTGAGCCAGACACTAGTTAAGTGCTTACTTACCATGTGCCAGGCAGTTCTGAGTGCTTTATAAATATTAAATTCACTTATTCCTCGTAACAAATCTGTAAGGTAGGTTTGTTATCACCCGCTTTTATGAGTGGGAAAATTGAGGTAAGGAGCAGGTAAGTCCTTCTCTGAGGTCACTAAGCTGGTAAGTGGTAGAGTTGGGATTTGAACCCAGGTCTCCCAGGCTACCAAGCTCAGGGTGTCAGCCTTTAGCCTGGGCTCCACCACACCCAAGGGCAGACACTGAGGTGACACCTCCCAGCTCCCACCAGACTGTGTCCTGTTCCAAGGCTCTGAGTGACCAAGGCCCACTCTAGTGGTCTCCCTCCCTCCCCCAGGGGCAGCCTACCTGCATTTGAGGGTGTAGATGTTGCCCACGAACTTGACAAGTGATGTCTGTGGGGGCCGGGGCACCAGGGAGGGAACCGGCCGGACTCGGGGTGGGGGTTGCCGCACCTCCTCCAGCTTCTGCTGTAGGTCATTGGTCTCTTCGCCTCCCCGGGCTGCAGAGGCCTCTGGAGGGCGGGCTTGTCGGCGTTCGAATTCTAAGGTGGGAAGAAGGACCGGAGATGAGCTGGAGGGGTGGACGCTGCAGAGACTTGAAATACACAGAGCTGAGGATAGATGCTGCCTGGATGGACGGGTGGGATGGGAGACGGATGGGTGGGGTTTCGGACAAACAGGTGAATGGGTAAGCAACTGGACTAAAGGGCCACAGCAGAGTGCCTGGGGCATGGCTGGGTAGGCCTGGCAGGTGCCCGCTGCCCTCCCACCCTCCTCCACCAGCACTCACTGTTGATGTTCTGCCGCTGGTGCTCCTCGGCCTTCACAGTGCCTGGTGGGCTGGCTGCCAGAGGCCGCTCACCACTGTCAGCTGCTCGGCCAGCCTCAGGCCCTGGCTCCCCCCCGGCACTGCGGCCGACCACGGCCAGGCCCCCGGGTGCCAGCCCCAGGGATGGCCGTTTGTCACTGTCACGGCCATGGCCAGCACTGCGAAACTTCTTAGTGAAGGGGCGGCCGCCCTGGATGTAGCTGCGGTAGGCGCCCACCTTCTGGGGCCGATGCTTGATCCACTCGCTCAGTGTCTCGATGGGCGAGCCATTGACGCACCACTCAGTCACGCCGAACTGCCGCAGGTGTGCCCGTGCGTGGCTGGCCAGGGCCTTGCGGTTTTCAAAGTAAAGGCCACACAGCTCGCAGCAGGCCTCGGTGGCTGCGGGGTGGAGGGGGTGCTGCTGAGCCACAGCCCAAAGTGGGCAGGTGCACCCAGACGGCACTGCCAAGGCCAGATGCCAATCCCACCTCCCACAGAGACCCAGCCATGGGGGCCCCACTTGGGGTCAGTGTGCACTCTTGTGGCATTGCCTGGCCTGGCAGGCCCTGGCGGTCGCCCTCCCAGGACCCTGCCACCCGCTGCTTACAGGAGTGGGAGGTCTTCTCATGAAGGGTCTTTGCCTTGAAGGGCAGTTCAGTCTGGATGTAGGTCTTGGCCTTGACCTCTGCTGGGAGGAGGCGGTCCTCCTGCAGGGGCCGCTTGGCTGCCACTGAGCCCAAGTAGCCAGTGGCTGAGGGCTTGGCCCCAGTGATGGGCGTCAGGCTGAGCTCTCGAGGAACCTGGGCCGGCCCTGCACCTGGTTTGCCTGGCCGGCCAGCCAGGGGCGACAGCGGCAGTGGGGACTGCACGGGCCCAGGGGCCACAGTGGGAGGCCCATCCTCAGCCAAGGCAGGGGCCAGGTCTCCAGCCGGTGGCTCCTTCTTGATGAGGCACGGCTTGGATTTCTTCTTGAGGATTTCTCGAAGTGTGTCGATGGGCGAACCATTGACGGACCATTCGGTCACACCCATCTGCCGCAGGTGGGAGCGCGCGTGACTCGACAGGCCCTTGCGGTTCTCGAAGAACTCACCGCAGAATTCACAGCGTATGTCGCGCACCGGCTCTGCCCGGGACGCTGCAGGGGATCCAGGGTGGGGGGGGAGGAGGAGGAGGAGGAGGAGAAGGAGGTGGCAGCTGCGGGCAGGAAGCCTCTAAGCTCAAAGCCCCCGTATCAGTGCCAGCTGCCTAGCTACCCCGGTCCACACCACCCACCAGATCGCAATGACTTGCTCCCTCTTCTGGGCCTCCAAAGGCCCTTATGTACCTCTGGTTCTTCTACTTGTTCTGTCACCTCAAATTCTAGCTAGCTTCAAGATATCTCCCTGTGTGATCCTGGGCAAGCCACTTTCCCTCTCTGAGCCTCAGTTTCCTCCTCTGCAAAATGGAGATGAAAACCCCTCCCTCTCAGTGTTACTATGGGAGGGTCTAAAATGGGAACAGTTCTGAGCATGGGGTACAGAACTGGTACACAAGGCACATGAGTGCTAAGGCATAGCCTGGGCTGCCGTCACCTACTCAGCACACAGTGGGCATCCAATAAGAGTAGAATGAACACAGTGCTGGTGCAACAGGCAAGCAAGTGACATTATGATGACGGCACAGTTTTCTATAACCAGGTGCTGTGCTAAGTGCTTTATCCCACTTAATCCTCAAGAAAACCAGAGTTGGGACTATGCTGATCTCCATCTTCCAAATGAGGAAACTTGCCCAAGGTCACATAGAGCTAGACTGTGGAGGAAGAGAGATCTTAACCCACACTTGACTCCAAATGTTAAGCACTTAATTACCAGGAATGTCAGAAAGACACAGATCAGACATTCACTGCCAGTCCCTACTCTCCTGCCATGGCAGACATCACTAATTGATCCCTGCAGTCTTTCTCCCTAGGACTCTATCTGACAGACACTACCAATTGATTGAAATGGCACAAGAAATGGAACCTTTCTGTCATCACTGAATGACACAATCCTTCTCAAATGAACGAAGGACAATTGAGCAGCAAGCATTATCAGTTACAGGGGTCTGCACAGCAGGAATACATAGCTGACCCTGTGTCCTCTCTACTTGCACGTCCTCCCTTCTAATTTAACCCTCGGCACTCTGGATACCCCCAAGGGGAGGCAGGGAGGAGACCCCTCCAACCGTTCTCCCTGCTCTACTGCAGGGTCACACTTACACAGGTTCAGGGGTGTCATGTCTTCCCGTGGTGCCCCCCAGGGACCCTCAGATGGGTGCAGCTCCCCATGAAGGGCCCCTGGAAGCATCTCCCGCTTGATTTCCACCCGAATTTGTTCAGGCTTCAGCTTCTTGGGCAGGGAGGGTGCAGCCAGGCCTGGGAACATCTTCCGGGCCGTGGGAGGAGGAGAGGCAGTTGGTGAGTGGCCCAGGGGGCTGCCTGGTGGCGGTGGCAACTTCTTGGCCAAGGGTGAGATGTGAAGGTCCGAGGGGCTGCGGGCTTCCAGTGAGCTGCCAGGACCTGCGCCACCCATCATCTTGGCCAGGGCTTTCGGGCTTGGCCCTGGTGGGTTGGGAGGTCCACCAGGCCGAGACTGGGTCCGTCTCTTCAGGATCTCCCGCAATGTGTCGATGGGCGAGCCATTGACGTACCACTCGGTCACACCCATTTGCCGCAGGTGGGAGCGTGCATGGCTCGAGAGGCCCTTGCGGTTCTCGAAGAACTCACCACAGAACTCGCAGCGGATATCTCTTGCTGGCTCTGGGCCTGAGGCTGCAGCAGGAGGAGAAAGGGGCAGTTAGCATCGTGGAACTCCCAGCACGGCCACGTGCAGGAGTGTCCTGGTCAGCTGAGCATGCGCAGCAGCAGCACGCCCACAGGTTAGGGTGGTGAGGGCAGGTGCAGATAAGGGAGTGGAGGAGCGGGGCTGGGGGCCAGATACCCGGCAGGAGTGAGGGGAGGCTCCAGAGAGCACATGGGCTCTCGGTCCTGGCGGAGGAGAATGGAACCAAGATTCCACTGCTCTGTGGGTCCCAACAAGGACAGGGTGAGGTGGGGAGGGCAGCCTAGGTGCTATGTGCCATCTAGACAGGGGCAGATGTGGGTGCCTTGCACACCAAAAGGCAGGATTTCTCCGCCTTGGCCTTGATTCTCAGAAAGGGTCACGGAGGTCAAAGGCCAAGAAAGAGGGCCTAGCAGCCCACTGCCAAGATCTCGGGCAGAACCGGCCCACTGCCAAGGGCCCCTGTCTACTCCCTGCCCCAGCAGGGAGGGGGCTGTGACCCCCCCCGGGAGGGGCTCCAGGGCCCGCAGGGAGGAGGGGACAGCTGAAGCGAGAACCTACAGAGGTTGAGAGGAGACGGCTCCACATCAGAGGCCCAGAAAATGCCGGCGGCTGCGGCGGCCGAGAGGTCCTGCTTCCCCCAGGGGCTGGCCATACCCGCGGCCTTCAGCTTGGCCTTCTTGGCCGGCGGTGGGGGGGGGAGCAAGGAGAGGGCCGCGGAGGTGGGAGGCGGCCGCCCCGGGTGGGCCAGGGCGCCGCGCCTGGGTGGGAGGCGGATCTGGACGCCGTCCCTCCTGATGAGCCCGTGGAGCACGTCTATGGGGGATCCCTTGGCGTCCGGATCGCTGACGCCCAGGTGGCGCAGGTGGGCACGGGCGTGGCTGGACAGGCCCTTTCGGGTCTCAAACCAGGCACCGCACAGCTGGCAGTCCAGCTCTCTGCCCCCGTCACTATCTAAAGCTGCGGAGACAAAACACAGGGGGAGTTCACGGCCGCCACCTTGGCTGGCCTTGGGGGCCTGAGGCAGGAGGGTCTGGTGTGATTCTTGGCTGCTCAGGCAGTTGGGGGTCCAAGACTCAGGCTGCAGGTTTCTTTTGAGGTTTGGGACGCAGGACATCCTGTTTCCTGCCTAGCCCTTGGCATCAAGGGGAGTATAGAGAGCTTAAGGACGTGGGGTGGACAGGCAGTGACCAAATTCTAGATAATCGGATACTCCCAGACCCTCTCCCCTAGGATCCCTGCTATGGGAGCTATGTGGGAGTGATGATGGCTGCTGGACTAACGCAGCCAAGGGCACACCTGCTCAGGGCCCTGCCCATGGAAGCATGGAATACTCAGTGGACACAACTTCAAGGGAACATGAGGTACCAAATGGGGGACTCTGCTGGGCAGGGGACCAGACCCTGGGGTCACCCCCAGACTCTAATGTCCACAAAGACATGGGAAAGCCCTTATTAAGCTTGCTCACTGCACCTAGAGGGTTTCTTCCCAAATGCTACCTGCCATGCCCACAGGCAGCCCAGGAGGTAGGGCTTCACCTGCAGGCACAGAGAGCTGCCTCTGCACGGACAGCAAGGAAGACTTGATGACAGGACCAACTGTGGGTACTTCCCATCAGGTGTCTATCCAAGATGCTTCCAACCCCCACTGAGAAAGCTAGGCCACAGGAACCCTGATTATCTTCACTGCCCCCACCCTCAGGCCCAGAGAAAGCCAAGAGCTGCCCCTCAGTGGCAACATGACCCTGGCAGGCTCAGCCACCGCAGTGAGGCCTTCAGGGGAAGATCCGCAAAGTGAAGTGGGAGACACAATCCACATCCAAGGTGGCCCAAGAGGAGATGCAGAGGCTCAACCAATACTCTGTCCCAGTCGACCCAGGACATAGGAGCTGTAGTCCCCGCCATCCCCACCCACCCTGGGCCCTGCAGCCCAACCTGAGGTCCCTGTCCCTCCCAGCGCCGGAACCTCCCTCAGCTCTTGGGACCCACACTCACTGAGGTTCAAGGGCCCCTCATCCTCAGACTGAGGCCACTGTGCCTTTGGGGAGGTCGGCCGGGGGCTCAGGGACAGCTGGGGGGTCTTGTCCTCAGGATTCTTAGGGGTAGGGGAGCCGGCCAGGGTCAGTGGTGTCTTTTTGAGGAGCGGAGAGCTGGGCGGGTGGCCCAGGCCCTTGGCTGAGAAGCCGGGAGGCGACTTGATGGCTTTGTTGACAGCAGGGCCATCCAAGGGCTTGGCCAGGGTGAGCAAGCTGGGCCGGGGGGCCCCGGTGACCACCTCCTTCAGCGAGCTGGACTTCTTAGCCAGGCCCGGGGGCAGCCCAAGGTGGGCATCAGGCAGGCCCTTCTGCTTCACAAGCTCGTAGAGGAGGTCGATGGGTGCGCCGCTGCTCTCCGACTCCGCCACTCCCAGCTGCCGCAGGTGGGAGCGTGCGTGGCTGGACAGGCCCTTTCGGGTCTCAAAGCAGGCGCCGCAGACCTCGCAGGTGGTCAGGCTCTGGGCTGAAGGGCAACACAGAGGCCGGGGGAGCAGGCTGTGAGGCCCGAGGTCCAGCTCTCCCGCTTCTCCTCCCCCGAGAGTCCCACTCACCCAGGCTCCATGGAAGTGTTTTGCCTCTGTCAGGCCCCCCAAACCTCACAATGACCCTAACAAGGCGGAGATTAGCTTGTCTGCTTTGCTGATAAGGGTTAGAAACTGAGGCTCAGAGAGGGACAAGTTGTGCCCAAGGGCACACCGCAGGATGCAGAGTCCTTCTATCATCCAGCCAGTGGGACATCTTTCAGAACTCTTATTGGGAGCCCTGGCAACAGGGTCACACAAATGCTGACCTGCCAGCCACATGCTTCACTGAACTAAGTTTTAGCCACCCTATGCAGCTCAACTCCTGAACCCTCTTCCACAGAGCCTTTATTCTTGCCTATCTGCTTCTCTGTCCTGGTTGCCCAACTTGAATGACCCTCAAGAGCAAGGGCCAAATTCATTTTGCTCCTTTCGCCTCCCTGGAATCCACCCTAGCTCCCGTCACTAGTCAATAGCAACCTTAGGATCAAGCAGATAGAAGAAATGATGTCATGGGAGAGATCACACAGCTACCAAAGGCCAGATTCAGCAAATGAGCTGGGTCTGAGCATGAGCTCTGGACCACTATGCCCGCTGCTTCTCTGGATGCCATTCCCTCGCCCTGTGAGGGTGCAGCTCAGGGCCATGAACGCCCAGGACCGTAGAAGTTCAAGAGAGAAGACAGCTGAGTGCCAACTATGGCGCCTCAAGGTGCCAGAGGGAAAACTGCGGGCAACCTGGGGTTCCACATTAACCCCAAGGCATGAGAGTGCCCCTGTGAGTGTCACCAGCCTGGCCAGCATCCCCTGCCATGCCACCTGGGCCACTCACCCTTGAGGTCCTGCAGCTCCTGTTTGCTGCCATGAGGAACCTCTGCAGCCACTTTGCTGCTCAGCCGACTGGCCACCTGCTCCAGGGCCCCAGGGACAGGCAGGCTCTTCTTAGGGAGTGAGGGAGAGCCCAAGTCCATGGCCACCATTGCGTTTTCCTCAGAACCCAGGCCTGTGGGGTTGGGGAGACAGGCTCAGGCCAGGCAAGTTTCAGGCTGTCTATCCCCAGAACTAAAAAGATGGCTTTCTTATCCTTGCTGTCCGCTCTCACTCTGTGAGACAGCCCACCCCAGGAAAGCTGAGGTTCCACCCACAACCCCCAGCACCAGTTCAATGCAGGAACACTGAGGCTGCCACTGACAGCAGACGCCAACAGCTGCTTCCACACACCACGGCATGGACAGGTCCCGGGTGTAATGCAAATCTGAGCCCAAACTCCCATCCCAGGGGGATCTCAAAGAAAAGATCTCTCTGGGCAGAACTTGTGAGGGGGAACATCTGCCTGTCTTGAGGGTGAGGATGGGAGGCAGTCAGAAGGAGAATTCAACAAAACACCAGGGTCAGGAGGCTAGAGAAGCTACACAGAGGCAGGGAGCCAGGGAGCTAGGGACAGGGAGCACTTGTGAGGAATCTCCATCAGACAAGACAGCTGGGGCTGCAGAGACAATGGGGGAAAGGGTGGCCTACTCATCACAAGCTGAGCCCTAAGTGGGGTAAGGTGAGAACTTGGTGTCTGCACCTACAGCGACTTAACTGCAGACAGAAAGGGTTGGAATCACATAACTTTGTGTTAAGTTTCTGAGATATCTATCAGGCCGAAGCTTCCCTGGGTGAGGAGTGTGTGGCAGATGGAACCAAGGGCGAATTTTCTGGTCTAGTTTTTCAGAGGAAGGGGCCTGGAAGGCCCGTTGAACTCCAAGTTTAGAGTTCAGAGTATGGCAAAGGTTCAGAAGATGAGGAAACTGTGTGCCAAGGGGGTCTTGGAGGCGCTCAATAGGAATGTAACGGGGCAGAGGGCCAGGTAGATTCTATGATCAGTTTGTCTCGCAGAGGCAGAGTAGGCGCTGAGGACTGGGACACCGAGGACTTTGTCAAAGTCTCCAGATGGGGTGGGCGCGTCTGTCAGATGGGGCAGGGCCGAAGTGAGTTTCTTTGCCGGACGGACCGGAACCGTGGCAAGGGACGCTCCCGGGGCTCCAAAGAGGGCAAAGGACATCTGTCAGACGGGGCAAAGGTCTCGAGGAGCGGCGGCGAAGTGTTTCTGAGGCCTGGGACCTTGCGAACGGCGACAGAAGGCCCTGGGCCCACGCGACTAAAGGGCCTGAGGAAGGGGGGGCGTCCCGGAGACTGGACGGAAGACGTCGGAGGCGGCGGCACCGGCAGGCGGGATTCCGAACTTCCCCTCCCCGCACCCTCCCAAGAGCAGGCTCTTACCCGGCGCGGACGCGGGCCCGGGCCCCGGCCCCGGCTCCGGCTCGGCCTTGGGCCCGTCCCGCGGCGGCGGTGGCGGTAGTGGCGGCGGCGGCGGCGGTGGGGGTGGGGGCGGCGGCGGCGGCGCGGGGGGTGCCGCGGGGCCCGGGCTCGGGGGGCTGGGCGGAGGCGCCCCCGTGGGCGCGCGCTCCCGGGCGCCCCCCGCGCGCGGCCCCGCCGCCGCCTTGCTCTCCGCTTTTGTCACTCGGCACTGGGCGGTGGAGGCGGCCATCTTGGCTCCGGCGCACGCGGGGCGGCCGCCCCAGGCGGGAGCAGCCGAGCGCCGAGTGCCGAGTGCCGCCGCCACGGCCGCCGAACCCGCTCCGCCCCGCCCCTCAGGGCGCGCCCAGGTTGGCCGGCCGAGTGCCGAGCGCCGAGCGCCACGAGCGAAACCGTTCGTCTGGGCCCTGCGGGAGTAGAGCTGCAGCTGCTGGAAGCTGCCCGCGCACCCCGGCTCGCGGATGCACGCACACTGGGTGCCCAGCGGCCTCCAACCGCAGTCCCAGCCTAGTCCTCGGACATCTCCGCCCCTAGGATGGGAATCTTACGGCTTCACTCAAACCCCGTTAAACAATGTCCAAACTCTTAAGGGCCTCGACGGGCGGAGCTAGGACCTGCCCCAGGACGCTACCCCATTCCCTTTCAGGGAAGTCTCCACCTCCGAGTCGGGGATCCTAGAAAACACCTGATCTCCAACCACGAGAATCCCTTCAGTATGATCCTGGTATCCAACCGTCCCCCGACGGTGCTGTTCCGCGGACCTAGGGAACCCCACACGGCCGGCACCACATTTCAATCACTGCCTGCTTCTCTCTCTGATTGTCCCCAGCTGTTCCTTGACAGTTGGGTGGGGCCAGAATCAGATCGTTGCCCCGCCCCCACCCTGGCACCCGCCCTCTCCTGCCCACTTAGGGAGAGGGGGCAGGCTTCTAACGACAGGTCCAGTGCCCAGACCTAGCCCTAATGTTGCACATCCTCGCTTAAGGCAAGGCTTCCAGGATCTTTCTAATCACTCCTTAACCGCGAACCCTCTGCCTCCCAGTTATTCACTGAAAGACTGGTCATAGCTCGCTCTCCCAAGGACAAGACCAGGGCAGTGCCAAACCTGCCTCCTCTCTCATCCGTAGGCTGACTCATACCCCAGTGCCTCCTGCACCCCTAGCCATCCTTAGAGCCAGCTCTGTCTCGCAGCCACCCCTGAGACTACAAACCAAGCCAGATGTGGATGATCTGAATGCCCAGGGGGCAGCCTCTAGAAGAAGCAAGAAGCCTGAGGTCAAGTTCCCACTCTGCCTCTCCCTGAGGTGTCACCTCAACCAACCTCTGTCCTCTCTGCACCTCCAAGGAGAGGGGGCTTTGATAGCCTCACCCTCCCCTTTGCAGCCTCAGTTGTGCCCTTCAAATGGGCTTGTGAATGGATCTGACTGAGTCCAGAGTACAGGGCTAGGTAGGACCCCAGCAGCTGCAAGGAGGAGTACAGAAGGGGCCAGATGCGGTGGCTCAAGCCTGTAATCCCAGCACTTTGAGAGGCCGAGATGGGTGGATCACTTGAGGTCAGGAGTTTGAGCTCAGTCTGGCCAATATGATGCAATCCCGTCTCTACTAAAAATACAAAAAAAAAAAAAATGAGCAGGGAGTGGTGGCAGACACCTGTAATCCCAGCTACTTGGGAGACTGAGGCAAGAGAACTGAACACTTGAATCCAGAGGCAGAAGTTGCAGCGAGTGGAGATTGTGCCACAGCACTCCAGTCCCTGAATTACAAGAAAGAGACTCCACCTCAAAAAAAAAAAAAAAAAGCTGCACACGGTGGCTCCGGTCTATAATCCCAGCATTTTGGGAGGCTGAGGCAGGCAGATCACCTGAGGTTAGGAGTTGGAGACAAGCCTGGCCAACATGGTGAAACTCCCTCTCTACTAAAAATACAAAATTTTCTTAGCTGAATGTGGTGGCGGGTGCCTGTAATCCCAGCTACTTGGGAGGCTGAGGCAGGAGAATTGTTTGAACCCAGGAGGTGGAGGTTGCAGTGAGCCAAGATGGTGCCACTGCACTCCAACCTGGGCAACAGAGCAAGACTCCATCTTTAAAACAAAACAAAACACAAAACAGGAATAGTACCAAATGAAGCCCCAGCCTCCAGCAGTCCCAGGATGATTCCCCCGTTCAGAAACTCTCCATTCCTCAGAGCCCAACTACTCTTTGCAGCCAAGTTCTCCACCTTGTAAAAGCTCCTACAAAGTCAGGCTGTGCAAGACTGGGCCCTTCACTTGTCCACTCCCTTTGCGGTGCCCAGTCCTGGGCTCCTTCACTAAATAGGACTTATAAATTTCCAAGCTATCCTCCACTAAAGACACCACCAAACAAGCTGCTCAGAAGTCCAGCTCTACAGCTGTGTGGCTGTGGCAAAGAAGATGACCCGTGGTTTCCTTATTCTTAAAACAGGGACTCGGCTGGGTGTGGTGGCTCATGCCTGTAATCCCAGCACTTTGGAAGAGTGAGGTGGGGGGATTAACTGAGGTCAGGAGTTCAAGACCAGCCTGGCCAACATGGTAGAACCCCATCTCTACTAAAAATTAAAAAAAAAAAAATTAACCGAGTTTGGTGGCGTGCACCTGTAGTCCCAGATACTCAGGAGGCTGAGGCAGGAGAATCATTTGAACCCAGGAGGCAGAGATTACAGTGAGCAGACATCACGCCACTGCACTCTAGCCTGGGGGACAGAGCGAGACTTCACCTCAAACAAACAAATAAAACAAGGACACAATAATCTTGGCCCCACAGACTTACACTGAGGCATAAATGAGATAATACAGGTTAAAACCTTAGTACAGGGGCCAGACATGGTAGCTGAGGCGTCTTAATCCCTGCACTTTGGGAGGCTGAGGCAGGAGGATTGCTTGAGCCCAGGAACTCAAGACCAGCTTGGGCAACATAGTGAGATCCAATCCAAAAAAAACACTAAAATTAAAAGACCTTAGTATATAGCCAGCATTTGATAATGGAAGAGCATATCGGATCTACCAGACAAAGCAAACATTGGTTGAAAAATCTAGACTCTAGGCCAGGCGCTGTGGCTCACACCTGTAATCCCAGCACTTTGGGAGGCTGAGGCAGGTGGATCACTTGAGGTCAGGAGTTTGAGACCAGCCTGGCCAACATGGTGAAATCCCATCCCTACTACAAATTAGCCAGGCATGGTGGCGCACACCTATATTCCCAGCTACTCAGCAGGAGAATCGCTAGAACCTGGGAGGTGGAGGTTGCTGTGACTGGGATTGCGCCACTGCACTCCAGCCTGGGTGGCAATGTGAGACTTAGACTCAAATGAACCCAGCTCATTTTGACTTTTTAACAGCCAGACATGACCAGTGGTTGTCCCTGCAGGACCGTGCAGATATCTAGAGACCATTTCCAGCCATCATCTTGAAAGTTCTATGCAATAGTACTTCTCAAGAGAGATGAAGTCATTAACAGCAAAGAATCTGGAGCCCGACTGCCTGGGTTTCAGTTCCCTGTTTTCCCCTTTCCAGCTGTGTGACCTCAGGCAAGTTAATTAAACTCTCTGTGCCTCAGTTTCCTCATCTGTAAAGGAGAAGAAATCATAATACCTGCCTTATAGAATTGTTGTGAGGATGTAAATGAGTTCATGTTTGTAAAGTGCTTGGAACGCTGTCTGGCTCCCAGTAAAAGCTCAGTAATCATTTGTCAAAGTCACTGGCAGGAATGATAGGGAAAAACTGGATCCAGAAAGAGACCTGGCCCAGATCCCGAGTGAAACAGAAAGGACACCTACATAGCAGGATCATTGTAAGGAGAGTTGTCAACATACTTTGTAAAATGACTCAAAATGCTTCCAGGAAGCCAAGTGGCTGCCCCTTGAGCCTCACCCCTCCAATGCTCTGGGCCCCTGGGAAGGATGGGGCTCCAGCATAGCCCGCCCCCTCCCCTTACCATCTCCATAGGCTGGCCCAGGGTCCTCAGCCCAGGTGGGTGGAAAGGGCACCGTGAGAGGTAAGCGGGGCCGACGGGAGGTCAAGAAGCTGCCAGGCAGACCCCCAGGCTCTCGGCCCAGGGGACTGGGGGGCTGCTCAGTGGCAGAGGTGGCCAGCAGCTCCTGCAGGATGTTGATGGGTGAGACGGTGAGCTCCCAGTTGGTGATACCAAAGTCACGCAGGTGGGCACGGGCGTGGCTGGAGAGGCCAGCCCGTGTGTCGAAGCCAGCCCCGCAGAAGTCACAGCGCATCAGGCTGAAGGTTCCTGGGTCAAAGTTGGCCACTGTGGAGAGAGGACAGGACTGCCTGAGTTGGGGAGCAGGCTACTCCCTAACCCCAATCCCTCCCAGTACTCAGGGCTTCACCCTGGATTGCCTTTCTTTCCCATGGCTGTCCCTTTTGTTCCTGCCTGCCCTTCAGCTCTCAGCTCATGCATCCTCCCACCCCATTCCAGGAAACCCAGCCCTCCCAGATTCCCCCTTCCCACATCTAGCACCATCAAGGAGGGACCTCTCCTGCAAAAACCCTTCTCCAGGGTCAGGTGCAGTGGCTTACGCCTGTAATCCCAGCTCTTTGGGAGGCCAAGGCAGGAAGATCTCTTGAGCCCAGGAGTTTGAGAGCAGCCTGGGAAACATAGTGAGATCCCATCTCTATAAAAAATTTAAAAATTAGCTGGGTGTAGTGGTGCATGCCTGTAGTCCCAGTTACTCGGGAGGCTAAGGTGGGAGGATTGCTTGAGCTCAGGAGCTCAAGGCTGCAGGGAGCTATAATTACCTCATGGCACTCCAGCCTGGGCAACAGAGACAGACACTATCTAAGAAAGAAGGAAAAGAGGCCAGGCACGGTGGCTCATGCCTGTAATCCCAGCACTTCGGGAGGCTGAGGTGTGCAGATCACCTGAGGTTGGGAGTTTGAGACCAGCCCGACTAACATGGAGAAACCCTGTCTCTACTACAAAAATTAGCCGGGTGTGGTGGCGCATGCCTGTAGTCCCAGTTACTTGGGAGGCTGAGGTAGGAGAATCGCTTGAACCCAGGAGGCAGATGTTGCGGTGAGCTGAGATCGTGTCATTGCACTACAGCCTGAGCAACAAGAGCAAAACTTTGTCTCAAAGAAAAAAAGAAGAAAGAAAGAAGGAAAAGAAAGGAAGAAAAGAGAGAAATGCTTTTCCAGTTGTAGACCTGCCATCCTCTGTGAGAGGATTTGATTAATAGCCTCTCATGCCTATTTTTACTCATGATCACCCAAGTGCTGTGAATTAAATATTTGTTGGATGAAGAAATGGACAAATGGATGTAATGCCCTCCACTGGGAGCCTTCTCTGAGCCCTGCAACTGAAGTTAGAGACTTTCTCTCAGCTTCCCCAGCCTCCTGGTTCTCCCAGCTTTCCCCACATCTCAGCCCTGATCACTCAGTGTCTCACTACCTGCTTTCCTGGCTGTCCACCCTTTTCCCCCATCCCTAGTGTAAAGACACACACACACACACACACACACACACACACACTCACACTCAAATACCATACTGGCACCTCCCCAAGTGGGCTTTGTGTCTGCCAATGTCAGAACCACCCAGGGTGCTCCTGTTGGAGACAGACTTCTGGAATCAGAGTCTTGTCCCCTGGGAACTGGCAAACCTTACAGGCAGCCCCAGGGGGTTCTGAACCTGGCTGGGGTGGGGTGGAGGTGATCCCACCACTCCTGGACTGGGCCACAAACTCCAAGAGTCCAAGAACTGCTATTCTGTCCACTGCTGTGTCCCCAAGTCCCCAGGACAGAGGAGAACCTTGCTCAGTAAATATTTGTTGAATGGAGGAGTGAATGAAATTCTCTGCCCGAGGCTGACTCCTCTACCCACACTCTTTCCTCCAGCGGCTGGAATGGCCAGG
Organism: Callithrix jacchus; assembly: GCF_049354715.1. NCBI lineage: Eukaryota > Metazoa > Chordata > Mammalia > Primates > Cebidae > Callithrix > Callithrix jacchus. Next base: position 14,130,675 of record NC_133523.1, read on the forward strand.
GCACTGGGGTATTCCCACACATGCACCAACGGGGTGGCCTTTACGGCAGCTCCCAAGTCTCTCAGGAGCAGAGGACCCAATGTCCCCTGCTTGGGGCTAAGGGAGAGAGAATTTAGAACGAGGGTGGGTTGCCCAGCCCTGTGTCTCCTGGGCTTTTTAAAGGGAAGCTGCCCTACCTTTTTTTTTCTTCTTCTGGAAGGAGAACCTGCGCTCAATGGCCTTCACTTCCTCGGCGGAGATGAAATGCCTCACGTTGTAGCTCACGCCCACACGGTTCAGGTGGCCCCGGACGTGGTTGGCCAGGCCAATGCCGTTGTGGAAGCGATCGGGGCAGTAGGGGCATTTCCGCTCCTCATGCTTCAGTGCCATGGCTGGGTCACCATCCAAGAGTGTGTCCAGCCCCAGGGGGCTGCCCAGTGGCGCATCCAGGAGCAGGAGGTCCAGGGGGTGGGTACCCGCCAGCCCCAGCTCCTCAGGCTGAAGCCTCGGGGGCACCCTGGCTGCTGCCATGACCTGCGGCCCCAGCTTGGCCACCAGCACAATGGGCACCATCCCTTGGAGCTGCTGCTGCTGCTCCTGCGTGGCCTCTGCCGCCTGCAGGGCTTCTCGGAAGGTCCGCTTCAGCTCCAGGGCCGGCTGCGGGATGAGGCTGGGGGTGGCTAGCAGGGAAAAGTCCATCTCGGAGGTCAGCATTATATCCTCCTCTTCCTCCTCTTCCTCTTCCTCCTCCTCCTCTTCGCTCCAAGGGCGCCTCCGTTCCCCCAGACCTTGTGGGTGGACGGTGCTTTTATTTCTCCCGAGCTGTAAGGCGTAGGGGGTGGATGCTAGCGCTGAGGGAAAGGCCAGCCTTCCAAGCGGCCTCTGGCCCATGCCATGCGGGAATGGCTTTGACAGTGGGAAATCTCTCATGCCCAGCTGCTGGCATCCTGGGCCAAAGGCCAGGCTGGGGTCGTATCCAGTAGTGTTCTCCCGCCACATGGGGGCCAAGGGCGGCTCAGCTTTGCCAAAGTAGTCCACAGCAGTGTCAGGGAAGCAGGCGTGAGCATCCTGGCTAGTGCCTGGCTGGCTGGCAGGGTCCTCCTCGTAAGCTTCGCTGTCCTCCTCCCAGTGGGGACGGGGGTGCACCAGCCTCACGTGCTCCCTGAGCAGGCTCTCGCTGGGCGCTGGGAAACCACAGAAGACACAGGCGCTGAGGCCCGCAGCAGCAGCTCTGTAGGGCTGATAGAGGAGGGTGCCGGCCTCGGGGCTGGGGCTGCCAGCCCCACTGCTGCCTCCAAAAGGCTCCTTGGCCGTCTGGCCTGGGTGCTCATGCACGTGCAGCTTGGCATGCTGCACGTAGGCCCTGGAGGAATTAGTGCCAAAGACACACTTGGGGCACTGTAGCCGCGCCTCCCGGCCCTCGTCCCCTGGCACTTGCTTCAGCTTTTGGATCTCCTCGATGATCTTCTCCCGGGAGGCCTGGTGCAGCTGCCGGTGGCTCTCCAGGGTGGCGGGGTCGGCAAAGGCCCAGCCGCACTCCCCACAGGCCAGCGGGGCTAGGTCTGCAGGGGGCTCCTGGCCCGGGGCTCGGCGGTGCTGGCTCATGTGCTCCAGGAGGTGTTCCTTCTGCTTGAAGTAGATGCTGCATTCGATGCACGGGAACACAGCTGGCTCCTCGTCCTCGTCCTCATCCAAGCTGGTCACCCCTTCGGCCACCTCCTCCAGCAGCTCACACAGGTACGCCCCCGTCCGGATCGGAGGCAGTAGCGGGGATAGCCGCTCTACAGACGCCTCCGAGTTCACCGTCCAGGTCTGCGTGGCAACCTCTGAAGCTGACGTGGGTAGGCCCCACTCGGAAGGCTGGGCCAGCCCCTCGAGTTCCTCCAGGTCTTCTCTGCCACCCACCACTGCCATGTCCAGCGTCTTTGGGGTGTCTTCCACTGGCATGAACACCCTTCTGAAGGGGGCAAGGGGTGGTGGCTGGGAAGGCAGGTCCAAAGACAGCCCTGCATCCTGGGGGGACCCTGGCTCATCCTCATCTTGGAGCCAGTCAAACCTGGGGCGGCCCCGCGGGCGCTTCTCCAAGATCCTTGGATCCCCCCGGTGGTGCAAGAACCTTCGAGAGCTCTCTAGCTCAGCGTGTGGTCTCATGGTTCTCACAATGACTGAGTCCTCGAATCTCTGCTCAGATAGGATGCCCTCCCCAGCCTCCTGGACAAGAGGGTGCTCCCAGGGCCCCCGGACATCAGGGGTGCCTGGGAAATGGCCCAAAAGATGGGGTGGTGGGGAGCCCGGCCGGAAGTCCAGGCTGCCTCCATCCCAGTAGCTGCAAGGAAGTGCCAATGGGGACAGGTTAGCCAGGGGCCACAGTTTCCTTCCTAGGGTGGTGATTGGGGTGCTCCCACGCAGTTTGAAGCAGGCCCCAGAGATCCAGCCTGACAGTGACAGGGGTGTGGGGGTGAGGGTGTGGGGGTGAGGGTGGGAGGTAGGGAGAGTCCATGTGGACCCTTCCGGACCTATCAGGTCAAACGCCAGGTTCAACTCCTAGGAGGCACCTGTCCACAGAGCCTAGCCCCACTGCATCGTGGGGAAATGTGCGGAGACCACATCTGGGCCACACAGGGATGTGGCCCCCTCTAAGAAGTCTGGTAGCGACAGTCAATTCTCATCTCTCCCTGGGGAGGACCCAAGGCTCTCATTTGTGCTCCAGGCTGCTTCTGTCTTGGTCCTCCCCAAACTGGGGTGATTTTGCTAATTTAGCTTCACCTCTGCCCCAGATTTGGTGAAAGTTGTTTGTGGCAGAATAGTTCAAAGGAACGTTCCTTTTTCCCCTGCATCTCCCCGTCCTTGGAAGGGCAGAGTCAGGAGAGGCTGAAGATCCCTGCTCATGCTTTGGCCCCAGTGATCAGGACCTTCAAGGGTGGGGGGTGGGAGTGGGGTTGGGGGAGGCAGGATAACCTTTCTGGGCCTCAGTTTTCCATTCCTAAAAATGGGCATCACTTCCAAGAACTGGGAACCCCTTTGTCCTTATGCAACGTCTGTGGAGCTTTCTCATAGCCATCGTCAACAAAAACTTCACACAAGGCGGGTGCTTAAAGGCTCACAACCACAACCTTTCAATGACCCCACAGGGTGTAGGGTGAAGATGACACAACTCCGTGCTTGGGAAGTGCTTTGTTTCACCTCATGCCTGGCCCAGTGTGGGTTCTTATTATGACCATTCATGATTGGTTTCCCCCTTCCTTTGCAAGATCCTGCCTCTATTGGGAGATTCCAATCATGTTCATCGAACAGATGTGGAAACGTTCCATCCGGATATTGAGTGGAGACCACAAGGTCACGTTTCTAAGCTCTGTCAGTGACATGTGATGCTAACTACGCTCCTAGGGCTGTCGTGAGGATCCAGTGGGGATAAACACATGTTCAGAGCTTAGCTCATAGCAGCTATTATTAATTAATTAATATTATTATTGGCTAGCTGCAGTGGCTCATGCCTGTAATCCTAGCACTTTGGGAGGCTGAGGTGGGCGGATCATGAGGTCAGAAGTTCAAGACCAGCCTGGCAAACATGGTGAAACCCTGTCTCTACTAAAAATACAAAAATTATCCGGGCATGGTGGCGGGTTCCTATAATCCCAGCTACTGGGGAGGCCAAGGCAGGAGAATCCCTTAAACCCAGGAGGTGGAGGTTGCAGTGAGCCGAGATCGTGCCACTGCACTCTAGCCTGGGTGATAGAGTGAGACTCTGTCTCAAAAAAAAAAAAAAAAAAAATTACTATGACCTATTAGTACCTGCCAAGCCATTTAATAAAGGGTAGGGACCATCAGCAGATTCCTGCTGTCACCCAATGCCCCTTGGACCCTCAAGGCGAATTCATGAGATGGATCTTGTGAACTCCACCTTGCAGATGAGAAAACTGAGGCCCAGAGAGGCCTAGTATCATTCTAAGGGTCACCTGGCAGAGAGAGGACTCCAAGGGTCCAACCTCCAGGCTCCTGCCCCTCTGGGCCTACTCCTGGCAGGGATAATGAGAGTTGACCCTCTGTGTTCATCCCAGACCTCCCCCAACCCCTAGCACACGCCCAGGGGCTTGCCTGCTGGGAGCTGCCTCCTCCTCCTGCCTGGCTTCCTGATTCCCTCCTATCCCCTTCTCATTCCCCAGGGGCTTCTCTCAGGCCTGGGCATGTCCTGCTTGCCCCCCTGCCCTCCCTAAGGTCAGGGCCAGCATGGCACTCACCAGCTGCTGATCCGATGGGTGGCGGAGGTGGCACGGGGGAGGGCTTCGCTGAGGTCGGGATGGGGCTGCCCGTCTGCAACAGAGAGGGGAGACCCTGAGGGGCTGGGGTCCCCCTGGCCGGGGCCCTCCACACCCCAGCTCCAGGAGCCCTGCCAGGTGCCTCGGAAGGGCCCTGCTGGCTCCCAATCCCTCTCCCCGAGAGGCCTGTGGCCTCTGCCATCCTGAGCCCTGAAAGGGGTTTCTTTGGAGGAGTCTCCTTGGCTCTCCTGGGGGACTCCCCGGGCCTGCTGCTTTCCAACCATCCTCTCTTCCCCCCCACCCAGCAGCCAGGGTGGTTTTTTACAAGCCTTACCCTGGTAAAAACTCACCTGGCTTCTCATTATACCTATAATAAAAACAAGACTTTTTGTTTGTTTGAGATGGAGTCTCACTCTGTGGGCCAGGCTGGAGTGCAGTGGCACGATCTCAGCTCACTGCAACCTCTGCCTCCCGGGTTCAAATGATTCTCCTGCCTCAGTCCCCTGAGTAGCTGGGGTTACAGGCATGCGCCACCACGCCTGGCTAATTTTTCTATTTTTAGTAGAGATGGGTTTTCGCTATGTTGGCCAGGCTGGTCTCAAACTCCTGACCTCAAGCGATCCACCCACCTTGGCCTCCCAAAGTGCTAAGATTATAGGTGTGAGCCACCTCGCCAGGCTTGAAAACCAGACTCTTAACTGCCACTTGCAAGGCCCTATGAGGTCAGACCTCTGCTGGTCTCTCCAATCTCATGTCTCTCTCCTGGCCCCTCAGTGCCTCCACTCTAACTGCATGGGCCTCCTAGGGAAGCCCCAAGCCCACCTAACTCTTTCTGGCCTCAGGGCCCTTGCACTTGCTATGCCTTCTACCTGGGGCACTCATCCCTGACCACCTAATTAAAATGAGCCCCTGTGATTTTCTCTTTCAGCACCTGTTTCATTTCTTTCTTAGTATTTTCTGAAATCACCTGGTTCTTTCTCAGGATGACTGCTTGCTGGGTCCCCCACTAACATGCAGTCTCACTAGAGCAGGGACTTTGTTGGCCTCGTTCACTGTAGCGTCCCAGCACCTGGCACGAAGCAAGTGCGCCACAAATCCTTGCCAGATGATGAACGAGGTGCCTGTTCTAACCTGAGTTGCGGAGAGCCCGTCCCTGCCTTCTGCACCCTCTCCCAGGTCTATGTCCTAAAATCCAATCCCCTCCCGAGACCCCATCCCCACCAACACAGATGGAGCCAACTCTCTATTATCTGCCTGTGGAGCCAATGCCTGGAGCGACCACAGGAATCCTGGCCTGTGTATCCTCTGCCCGCCACGCTTGCCTGACGAGGGCGAGCTTGCCAATCGGGGAGCAGGCCAATTGCTCGGGCCAAGGTTAACACGCTGGGAGAACTTGTGCCCCGTCCAGGGCCCGACAGATGCAATTGTTGGATTAGCCTCAATTTGAGGATGGTCCAGAAAAAGGGATAGGGCTGGGGTGAATTCTTTATCCAATCCCTCATCATCCAATTGGCCCAAGAAATTGAGAGCTGACTGTTGGGAGTCAAGGGCTAGAAATGGAAATAGAGCAGGGAGGGGGTGTTGGTCAGAAAGGTGTGGTCACTGGCTGCGGGTCTTTCTTCTGAACTCAAGCGAAGGGTTGTGACTGCTGTGTGACCTCTGGAAGGTGAGGTGGGGAGCGGGTAATGGAAATCTGCATAATCTACAGCAAAGTTTCTCAACATCAGCACTATTGGCATGTGGGGCCAGGTCATTTTCTGGGGTGGTGTCTGTCCTGTGCATTGCAGGATGGTGAGCGGCATCCCTGGCCTCCACCCTCCAGATGCCAGCACCTCCCCCTCTCGGTCATGACAACCAAAAGTGCCACCAAACATTATCAAAGTGTGCCCTAGAGGGGGAGGCGCATCACCCCCATTTGAGAAGCACCGGGGTAGACTGACAGGCAGCAGAGCTGTGCTTGGGTGCAAGGGCTGGATTTGCGATGGGGGCGTTGGAGAGGGCGTTCAGAGTTGGGAAAGAAAGGCGTGGCCCAGCCAAGGGAGTGAGGCTCCCCAAGAAACAGGGTCTCTAGAGAACATGTGAGTCATAGATTTGACTATTTTCAGGGGAGGGCAACTGGTTCACATATAACCAGCCCTAGTGTGACCTAGAGGTGTGGGTCTGAGGGTCCTGGGCATCCTGCTTCTGAGGTTCTGGGACCCCAAGCTCCCCAAATTCCAGGCGTCCCAGATTTGATGATTCTGCGATTGCTGTTGTCTAAGAATTCCAAGAGCCAGGGGACCGTGTGGCCTCTTTGTCTGAGCAATTCCTGCGAGGCTCCTATTTTTAGTGGCAGTGACTTTGGAGGAAGCAGGCCAAGCAGGGCCCTGTGTCCGAGACACCTTGGGGGTGGGGGCTTCACCCAGAGGACTCCACAGCTGATGGGGATCCAGGAGTCCCTAAGGGTCAGATGAAGTGCCTGGGTTACAGCCCTCAGGCAGTGGCCGTGCCAAGGGGCCCTCGCTGGCTCCTGCCATCTGGGGTCCCCGAGAGAGTTTGCAAATGCTGATGGCAAAGGGTGTCCGTGTGCAGCCTGAACTCCAGGCCTGGGGTCCAACTTGATAGAGTGGCCAAGAATCTAGATTCTGGAGCCAGGCAGATCCGAGTTCAAGGCCCCAGGGGTGCCCTGAAGGCCGTGCCTTTCCCACTTGGTTTCTTCCTCTTCAATGGGAATAGCCACTGACCCAGTCTTGCAGGGCCAGCGATGGGTGCCAGCAAGATCGAAGTAAATGCTCCATCCAGAGAAGTGCAGTAGAGGGGAAGAAGGCTGGTGGGAGGCCTTGGGGGCGGGGGTCAGAGCTGGCTCAGCGATGTCTCAGGGTGGAAGCTGGTGGCTAGACCCAGAGCCTCAGGCCTGGTCACTCCATGCTCCGACTTCCCCCCCAGGCTGGGGCCCCAAGAGAACAGAAATGATGTGTCTGTTCCCAACACAATTCCAGGTATGTACCAGACTCTTCATCAATCTATACAGACCATCTCAGCCCACTGAGTCTTTTCTGAACCTGCGAGGTCCAACTAGAGAGGTAGGGGCTGCAGAGGGGGTGTGGGAGCGCCAGGTCAACAGCCATAACAAAGGATAGGGGAGGCAGTGGGCACACCCGTTCTGTCCAGGCAGAGAAGTCTGGAGGTGGCCACTTCAGGGGGCTCCAAGGGATGAGTGGGGATAGAGGAAGGCCCAGGCTTTGGGGTGGAATCGCAGCCCCAGAGCCTGTTCCTATTTATAGGCATCACAAGACTAGTAGGGCAGGTGCCTGTGTCTTAGAAGGGGGTGTCAAGTGGGCCAAGAGGGCAGTAAGAGAGATGTGGTGTCCCAAACCCAGGCATTCCTCCAACGTCCAGGCCGTGACCTCACTCCGAGTTAAGCCATTCCCACCCCTGACCCCAGCTGCTGAGGGAAACCTTCAAGGGAGGGCCCGTCCCCCATCCGCAGCCACATTTCCCTCCTCCCCGAGCTATAAGACAGATGTATGCATGAGACCCTGTATGATTTCCCAGGGGAGTGAGAATGCACCTACCTGCCTGCTTTTCCCCTCTCCAGACCTGGGGAGTCTGCCAGGCAAAGAAGAGATGTCCAGTCCCTCGGAACCAGACCCAGAGAGGACCCTGGGACCTCCCAGAGCCTGTATGCTCAGGCTCCCACAAAATCAAAGGCCCTGCCTTGCCTTGGCCGGCTATGCAACCTGGCACAAGATCCTGCCTGTCTCTGAGCCTGTTACTAACTCAGTTATTAATGACTTAGAGGAGGGAATTACTAAGCTTCCCTGAGCGCTGATACTCTGGAGTTGGGTGTGCCCTCTGCCCTCTGGGGTCTCACCTTGCCACCCCACTGCCTGACACCTACAGATGCCACCAGCTACCTCCAAGCCTCTGCATGTACACAGCCCGATGCCTAGATGCTTGCTGCCCCCTTGGTCTGGCTCATTGTCCCTCATCCTCCTTCTCACTTCCTGCAGGAACTCCCTTTCCCCCAACCTGCCGGGTCCTTTCTTCAGCACAGCCCTAGCCACTGTGTCATAGCACCTGGTGACTTAACACCAGGTCATAACATCTGTCTTTCCAGCCTCAGACGGTGGGATCTGTGAGAGGGGGGATGGTGTATGCTCCGTCACCTCTGTGCCCCAGTGCCCAGCCCCTAGAAGGTGCTGTACATTTATAAATATCCAAGCATTCGCCGGGTGCAGTGGCTCACACCTGTAATCCCAGCACTTTGGGAGGCTAAGGCAGTGGATCACCTGAGGTCAGGAGTTCGAGACCAGCCCGACCAACATGGAGAAACCCTGTCTTAACTAAAAGTACAAAAAATTAGCCGGAAGTAGTGGTGCGTGCCTGTAATCCCAGCTACTCGGGAGGCTGAGGCAGGAGATTCGCTTGAACCCAGGAAGCGGAGGTTGCACTGAGCCGAGATTACGCCATTGCACTCCAGCCCGGACAACAAGGAGAAACTCCGTCTCAAAAAAAAAAAAAAAATTCTAAGCATCATGAGAGTGAAGGTGGCTGGAGTAGGTCAAGGATCTGGGGGGTGGTTAAGAGTGAGGGCTGTCAAGCCATGTTACTCATTGGCTAGGTGACCTTGGGCAACTTATGTCACAACCCAGGGTCTCAGTTTCCCTATCTCTGACACAGGATAATAATAATGAATGCTCCTTCACAGGGTTCTTTGGAGAATGAAAGAAGGTGATCATGCAAAAACCTTGGCATGTAGGAAGCCCTTGATGAGGTGTTTGGAGATGGGGGCGGGGTCTGATGCATCAGCCTGCTATTCTCCAGCCACACCAGCCTCCTACCAGGTCCTTGGACACATCAGGCTCCTCCCCACCAAAGGGCCTTTGCACTTGCTGTTCCCTCTACCCAGAATGCCCTTCCCACCATTCACTCCATGTTCCATTCAAATGCCACTCTCTCAGGGAGGCTCTCCCGGTCTCTCAGGCATGATCCCAACACTCTGTTTAATGCCTTTATAGCATCTGTCACTACCTGTCCTTCTGATATTTATTTAGTTGCTTGTTGTCCATTTCCCCTACTAGAGTGTCAGCCCCCTGAGGGCAGGAATTCTTGCCTCTTTTGTTTACAGCTGTCTTCCCAGCACCTGGCGCATAGTCTGGCACACTGAAGATGCTCAGTATTTAAAGAATGGATAACACATCTGGAGGTGGGGAGAGTGTGAGATACTTTTAGATGGGTAAACTGAGACACTAAGGGGTGGCCAGCATCCCTGACTACCCAGCTTTTCTCGTCACAAGGTCCAAACTGTTTTGGCCCATGGCTCAGGAGCAGGATACACCCAGACAACCAGAGGGAGCTGGGATAGACTGACAGAAGTGGGGAATACCTGTGGAACAAGTGGGCTGGGGGCAGGGAGCTTGGGGTGCTGAGATGGTCCTCTGTACCCAATCAGTATGCTCAGAGGAGGGAGCCAGGCTGACCTGAGTTCAAATCCCAGCTTCACACCACCCAGTCGGGAGCCTTGGTCTCGTCACTAGCTCCCAGGGCACCTGTTTTCACAATCATCAAATGAGAAACTAAACAGAGTGCAAAGAAAAGGCTCTGAACACAGGCAGAATCAGCATCCCAGCTCAGCCGCTGCTGCACCAGGTGACTTGGTTCTCTCTGAGCCTTGGGGAATGAGCTGGATGCTCCTCTTACCAGAGATGCCACCTCTGCCATCCAGAATGTCTCGGGGGCCCTCCTTGGTGACAGGCAGGTAACGGGCAGAACGGAAGATGCCACCTTCCCCCTCAGCAGCCTCGGCCCCACCCTCGATGTTATCCCTTGGCGCCGGGCCGGGCAGTCTCTCTGGGCCTCGGGGACGATCTGGTGTAGCCAGGCTGCCCGCCAGGGTCCCCTCCATTGGATTCTCTCTGCTTGGTTCCACTCAGCAGCTGGGCTGGCTCAGCAGGGCATTGTGGGCCTGGGGGCAGAGAGAGGGAAGTGCTTAGGGGATGGAGGAAAGGGAATCTGCCTCAGTTTCCCCTCCCTCAAACCTCGGTTCTCACCTTTGCCGCTCACTGCCTCAGTTTACCTCCCAGCCCAGGTGAGCTTATGGTGTTGAGACCTTATCCACACACTTCTATCCCAATGGCCCCTACCCTCAGCATGCCTCCATCTCTTCATCAATAACTCCTCCCCTTTATACAGATCCTGCACTGCCTCAGTTTACTCATGTTGACACAAGCATACTCAGCCACCTGGTTTTCTTCTATCATTAATCTTACCACTTCTCCAAACGCCTCCATTCACACACAGCTGCACTTTCCCCAGTCCGGCCCTCACACCCATGCACATGCACATCCTACTGCCATGCCGTTTCCTCGGCAAGAATCCCAGCCACTTGTACACTTCGATCCTATACACTGTGAGGAGTCTCCCTTCATTATCCCCTTACTTTTCTCCATTGGGTTGTCCCACACCAACGATCCCTGCACTTTTCCCACACTCCAACCCTTCCCCCAACACAGGACCTTAGGGTTCTCCAGCATTAACCCCTTCACCCCCTCCACAACCACAGCCTCCAGTGACCCCAGCATTAACCCCTTCGCTTCTCCCCAACATTATCCCTCTTGCATACCCAGCCTGGGCTCCTCCATTCCCCCCAGCCCCCAACCAAGATTGCTCTAGTCCTCGGGCGAAAGAAAACGATGGGGCTCCTGGTCCAGAAATGGGGACCCTGGGGAGCGGGGGTTGTCCGCTCCACCTATAAATACCTTCAAGGTAACGGCGGAAAGTGAAGGGCAGGAATGAGGCGCCCTCCCCAGGGAGATGGTGGGGAGGCCGGGCCCAAGCAACCGGGGCGGGGCCGGGGCGCCAGGCCTGGTTGCAGGCGCTGCCCTCGGGGGCCTGGGGATTCCCAGGGGGCTTCTCCGTGGGCTGGCAGTCTTGGTGGGGGTCCCTACCCAGGCCCGGAGGAAGCACCTGCGGTTGTCCATCGGGTGGGCACTGCCCGCAGGGAACGGGCGGGACCGCAACTTCGGAGCACTTTGGCAGCGTGGGGAGGGGGCTCCCACCCGGACGCCTCCCAGGGGTCGCAGAGGTGGGGGCTGCGCCGCGCAAGTCCACTCCTGGGGGCCCCAGGGTCTGGGGGATGCGCCCTCCGCCCCTGCACCCCGGGGCGGGAGACCCCGCGGGACGCACCGATGTAGGGGGGACACCTGCCCCAAGACCCTCGCCCCTCCCCCCACCTGCACGGCCCCGCCCCCGCCCAGGCCCCGCCCCTGAAGGCCCCGCCCCCGCCCCCGCCCTGGGGGGTCCCGCCTGGCCCGGCCCGGCCCGGGCCTCCCCCGCCCCGTTACGGCTCCGCCCCACCCGCGGGCTCCCCAGGCCGGGCCGGGCCTCACCGGGGAGGCGGCGCCGCCGGCCAGGTGCCGGGGCTCGGAGCTCCCCTCCTTGGTGTGGCCGTCGCTGCCGCTACCACCGCTGCCGCTCCCGGTGCCGGTGCCGCGGCCTCCGCAGCCGCCGCCGCCTCCACCGCTCGGGGGACATTGTCCCTTTAAATCGCTCCCCCCGCTGCCCCGCCCCCCCGGCGCGCCGCCGTGACCTCAGCGCGACAGCCCCGCCGCGCCGCCATGATGGGGAGGTCCGGGGCGCCCCCTCCCCCCCCCCGCGCCGCCCCAGGGGGGGCCGACCAGCGGGCGCGCCGCCATGTTGGGAGTGGCCAAGTGGGTCACCGTTAAAGGGCCCGCACGGCCTGAGTCTAGGGAGAGGCCCCGTTACCATGACAACACCCTTGTCGTCCCACCCCCCCAAAGGCTCCTCATCACCCCACTGGTACTTCCAATGGTAGGCTCGCTAAAAGCACTAAAAGAGTGGGGAGGGGGCAGAAAAGTTCCCCCATGGATCATTGATAGGTCAATGAAGACTCCACCCAACCAATTTTTAGCCTTTTGTTCCCTGAGCTCTATCAGCTACCTTCCAACCACAAGTTCACTCCCTCCTTCCCCATCATCCACACTGGACTTCAGCACCTCCATGCCCCTAGAGTTGCCCTAGGTCTTTAGTGGTAAGCCACCTTCTCCACCCAGTCCCCAGGATCACAGCTTCCAGGACTACTCCATCAGACACACATCATGGCCCGTGGTCTTCTCTTGTCCACCATTTATCCAGATATCCAACCACCCAGCCATCTCATCCACTTGTTCAATCTATCAATCACTCATCTACCTATCCAATCAACTAATCACCTATCCACCCACCCCTCCAACCACCTATTCATCCACCCCAACACCCACTCAACCCACCCATTCACTTCCCATCTACCTGCCCATTTATCCACCACCCAAGCAAATACTTATTTATCCATACAACCAAGCAAGTACCCAACCATCCCTATACATATCTTTCCACTCAGCCACCCAAATATCCAACCACCAGTTGCCTATTTGGCCTCTCCAATAGCATGTAAGTTCCATGAAGTCAGGGGTCCTCTCTAGTTCATTATTGTTTCTCCACTGACCAGTTCAGTCTCAGGAGACTTCAACATATGTACGTATAATCACAACATTCAAAATATTTTTCCTACTATGAACCAGGCCCTTTCTAGGTAGACATACCCACCCATTGAGTGTGTGTTGTCTCCATTGAGGCAGGGTGCTTTGAGAGGCTGAGGTTGACCTGGTTAACTGTCTACCCAATGACTCACCTACTAGGTCAAACATTCAGCAAACGCTAACCTACCCATCTGCTATTTGCTCCATCCACTCTACCCCTCACCCATCCATTCACCCATGATTTGAATGACTCATTATCCAATCATTCATACACAGAATCCAAGCATCTTCATACCTGATTCCCCTCCTTCAGCTGCCTCCCAGACCCATGGCCTCCCTGACATGAGGGCCTAGGAAGATGCTCTCATCTGTGGGTTTGCCAGGGGTAGAGTCCCTGCTTCATTGAGAAGCAGCTGCCTATAACAATGGTGAATACCTTTTATTGAACGCCTTTAACTATAGATACTCTCACTGTGTAGGGAACTTTATGTCCATTTCATAGATAAGAAAACAAGGGCTCCTAGAGAACGAAGGTCTAAGGTCACACAGCTGGTGAGAACTGGAGTACATGGCCCTCTCCATGAGATTTCTAACTAGGTGAGAATTTGGGAGAGATAAATAGGGATTGGGAACTAAGAACTGGCAATTCTTAGTGGGCAAAGAAACCACCAATGTTACTGAAATCAAGATTTTACTGGGCAACTTCATATTGCCAGGGTGGTTGGCACCTGCAGTTCCACTCCCCACTGTAGGCCAAGTAGGGCTAAGGCAAGGTCAGACACCTCCCCCAAGATGGCGGTCTCTCTGCTCCCAGACCACGTGGGGTGGGGCGGGATGGACAGTTCAGGTGGTGTCTCCATTGAGGCAGGGTGTTTTGAGGTGCTGGGGTTGACTCCGAGACCCCCACGTCCTTTGAGAAAGCTGCAGGCTCTGTACAGCATCCCTCAGCTGGGCCTGAGTTCTCTCCATCTCAGTTAGGCGGTGCTCCTGGGGAGGCAGTGGAGATGGGGTTCAGAAACCAACCAGGCGATGGGGTTCAGAAACCAACCCTTACTCCTCTACTGCCCAGACTTGCCCCAGGGCTCAGACGGAAGTCTCACCAGGCTTTTCAGACTGTGCCCTTCATTGCTTGGAAGGTTGTGATCTGAATCAAACTCTGAGCTCCTGTGGAGGTCAGGGAATGGGGGCGAAAGTCGGAGGTTAAGGAAGTCCCCTCCCCCTTCTGGTTGGACAGCCAGGGGGCGGAGCTTGGGTTGGAGGCGGGGCTTGTTCCGACTGGAGGGCGGGGCCTAAATATGCTTGAAGAAGGACTGGAATAGTGGGAATAATAGGACCTATCAATCAACCCTTGGAGGCGGGGCTTGTCCAGTCCTGGGTGGGGTCGTGACTGGGCTTGAGGGAGTGCCCAGGCTGAGATATCTCACAGCCAGATTGGGAGGGGCTCCTGGAGGGGGGGGCCTGGATGAGAGACTCTGCCAGGGTCCCAGGCCCACCTGCGTGGGGTGGGTCCATCTGGGGGCGGGGCTTGCCAGAGGCGGGGCCTGGACAGACATAGGGCCAGCTTGGGGGGCGTGGTCGTACCAGGCGTGATTTGGGCAGGGCCTGCTCAGATCTAATTGGATCGGGCCCACCTGGGGGCAGGGCTAATGGAGAGGGCTGGGCTCACCCAGAGCGGAGCCTCGAGTCCAGATCCTGAACCTGGCCCCGCAGCTGCTCCTGCTGCTCCGTCAGGGCCCGGATATGGGTGCTCAGCGACTCCACGAGGCGGGACAGCGCTTTCTGCTCTTCACGCAGAGCCGCCACCTCGCACTGCAGCTCCGCCAGCTGTGGTGGGAGAGCAGCTGTAATCTGACCCGTCGTCCCGCCCCTGCGTCTCCCCGCAGACCCTGACCTCCTAGGCCCAAGCGCTCAGCGTCATCGCCGCCTTGCCCAGTTGGGGAACATCCTTCCTGCTGTACAGCTGGGGAAATTGAAGCTCAGAGAGGGTCGGGCTTGGCCGGGGGAAACACAGCGCAGCGAGCTGGGTACTTGAATCCAGACTTGCCTGGCCTTTCAGTCTTCCTCAGTCGCGTCCCTGTCTACCCCTTGCCACTCCCCACTCCCCAGGCGCGGACCTGGGCCTGACCTTACCTTGTTCACAGGTCTGTGCGTGCTGAGTGCCCGATTTCGGTCTTGCGGCTGGTCCAGTTGGCGCTGCCAGGGCACCGACGGCTTCCGAGGCAGCGAGGCGGAGGCCCGGGTCCAAGGCCGGCCGCGGGGGGCTGGGCCCGTGCTCAGGGAGCCTTTGGGTCGCAGCCCGGGTCCGGCAGACTGGCGGCGGCGGGCAGGACGCCCGGCCGGGACACTCTGCGTGCGCTGCACGGGCCGGGGCCGCCGCAGGGGACGCTCTTCGTCGGGCCGTGGCTGGGCCCAACTCTCTGAGCGGCGAACGCTGCGCAGAGACTGACTCTTGGAGATGAGAGGGGTGTGCTTGGCGAGGTCCCGGGGGGCCAGGAAGCCGGGCTTCTCCCCTGCGGAGAGGCTAGGAATGGGATGGAGAATCTCAGACCCTCTACTGGCTCCTGAGATGACCCCATCCCGACCTGACCAGAAGTGACCTCAACCCCAGGTGACATTGTTCTTTTTTTTTTTTTTGAGACGAGGTCTCACTCCATCACCCCCAGGCTGCAGTATAGTGGCTGGATCATAGCTCACTTCAGTCTCAAACTCCGGAGCTCAAGCTATTCTCCAGCCTCAGCCTCCCAAATATCTAGGACTACCAGCGCATGCCACTACACCTAGCGAATTTTATTTATTTATTTTTAGTAGACATAGGGTCTCTCTATGTTGCCCAGGCTGGTCTTGAGTTCCTAGCCTCAAGTGATCCTCCTGCCTCAGTCTCCCAAAGTCCTGGGATTACAGGCGTGGGCCACTGAGCCTGGCTCCTGTCCTTGACTTCTGACTATAATCCTGTCTTCTCTATGACCCTTGACTTGGTCAGATCTAATTGGATCCAGCCCACCTGGGGCCCTAACCTCTCCCCTCATCCCTGAGGCCCTAACATCTTCTCTCATCCCTGACCTCAAACACCGTGTGACTTTGGACCTAACCCTCCCTTTCTGTAACCTGTGATTCCAGTCTGACCCTGGGGTTGACCTCTGCTCACAATGATCCATCTTCACCTCTGACCCCTGTCTGAGCCCTGCTTCTGTTCCTACCCATTTAGACCCCAGACCAGACTTGAGGTTACCTGGAAGGGACCTGGGCCGGGGGCAGTGGGAGACGCATTGGCACTGACACGGGCACAGGCCGGCCCTCCTCGATGGCTTGCAGGATAGTGGGCAGCGGTTCCAGGGTGTCTCGGGTTGTCTGGTGAGGCACACAGGACGGAGACTGAGCAAAGTCTCTGGGGTCAGAGTGTTCCAAGCCTTCCTACCTCCCTGCTTTGGGTTCAGGCCATACCTGGTCAAGCTCAGCAAAGATTGTACAGAGCTGGGCATGCAGGACGGCCAACTGGAGGGCCAGGTCGCCGCTGCCCTGGTAACCACTGGGTGTGGCATCCACATTCACCATGGCCACCTGGTCCAGGAAGCATTGCATGGCTGGTCCATGTTCCTCCAGGAAGCTATTCATGAAGCCCATGTAGGCTTCTTTCTCACCGAACCTGGATCAGTGCCAGGCTGGGTGGGTCAGGCCAGGTGCCTGCCACCCCCACACTCCCAGCATGGTACCCCCCCCCAAGCCCTAGTTCCCCAGCACCTACGGAGCATGGTTGGCGAGGTTCTGGATGACCTTGGCAATCAGTGTGAGGGTGCGGGCTGGGCCGGGTGCTGGATGCTCTGGTGCTAAACCAAAGAGGCTGGGTGCCAGGATGGCAGGGCACAGGAGCCGCAGGAAAAGGGAGGCACACACCAGTCGGGGGCCCAGTGCCTCAGAGCCACGTGTCTTGCATGCTTCTCGCCAGCTTGAGAACACAACGCCTAGCTCTGCAGGGAACCAGCTGGTGCAGAAGAGGCAATGAATGGTCAGAGGGGGAGGCTATGGGCATAAAGGGTTAAGGTCATAAGGTCGGGAGTCCCAGAAGCATTGCATGACTGCCATGATCCTCCAGGAAGCTATTCATGAAGCCTCTATAGGCCTCCTTCTCACTGAACCTGGAGTCTGGGATCCCTAGGATTGGGACTATCTGAGATACCAATGCTTGGGGTTATGAGTCAGCATGAGATTATGGCTTATGGTGTAGCTATGACAATCGCTGGGGACAGTATTCTTAAAGTTGAGGGTACAGGGTCACATGAAGACAGAGGTTATGAGCTTGGAAGTACTTATTATTGGACATGGGATTAGGGAGCCAGAGTATGAGAAAGGGAGTAGAATTGGGGCTCCGGAGGTCACCTGGGGTTAGAAGTCACTTGACTGAAGTCAGGGATTAGGTATACAGATTAACTTAGGGTCAGAGGTCAAGGGATAGGAATCCCAGGTCTCTTGTGATTAGTTACATGGGACTTGAGGTGGAGGGTCACTTATCATGGACTTGGGGTATCATCTTGAATCAGAGGTCATAGGATTGAGGTCCTATGTTAACTGGAGCCAGTGGCATGGAATTGGGGGTATGGAATCACCTGTGGTTACAGGACAAGAAATTGGGTCTCAGGTTACTTGGGGTCAGATGGTATAGCATGGTGATAGGGTTGCTAGATGTGCCAAAAAATTCAGGATATCCAGTTAAACGTGAATTGCAGATAATGGAGTAGTTTTTATTTATATATTTATTTTTAATTGGGACAGGGTCTCTGTCAACCAGGCTGGAGTGCTGTGGCATGATCATAGCTCATTGCAGCCTTGAATCCTGGGCTCAAGTGATCCTCCAGCTTCACCTTCCTCAGTAGCTGAGACTACAGGTGCATGTTACCACATCTAGCTCATTTACAGAAAGCTTTTTGTAGAGATGGAGTCTTGCTATGTTGCCCAGACTGGTCTTGAACTCCTGGGCTCAAGCGATCCTCTTGTCTTAGCCTCCCAAAGTATTGGGATTATGGGTGTGAGCCACCGTGCCTGGCTCAAATGAATAATTTTTTAGTATAAGCATGTCCCAATTATTGCAACAAATTTAACTGAGTGTCTCCTGTATTTTATCTGGCAACCCTAAACTGGAGGTCAGGATTAGCATGGTAAGCAGGGGTGGACTAAGGTGTTGGGGCCCTGATTCTTACTCGTAGGAATGGATAATGGTTTCGAAGACCTGCTCGCAGCTGTTCCGAAGTCTGGCCTGGTGCTCTGGCAGCTCCGGGGCTGGGCACTTGCTGGGGTCCACTTCACAGTCCTCAGTGGAAGCACACAGACGCCGCACAACCTGTCCTGTAGCTCAGCACAGCCAGATAGGGGCCGGGGACATGACCACCAGAACCCTCCACACCCATCCTCTAACCTTATCTCCAGGTTACTAAGGAGGCGCCCAACATGTGGGGGAGCTCCCAATTGACCCCAGGATCCTAGCATCCCCAAAACACCACTCACTACTAGGTCGCTCAGGGACTCCTAGAACTTCACCCAGGTCCCCTAGCTCACCCAGCAGCCCGCTGACGCGGACTCCCCACCCAGCTCACCCAGGGTCTCCTGGAGGTAATCCTGTGCGACGAGCTTCATGTACTCATCGATAGCCTTGGTGGCCAATGTGTTTTCCCGGAACAGTAGCGCCTCACGGCCTCCACAGCGCGCCAGCTCCGCAGTGCCCAGGTCAGTCACCAGCGCCTGGGAAAGGCAAGGGGTCATCTTGCACCGGTTGCAGACTGAGTCCAAGGGAATTCGGACCCTTGGCTCCTCCCTCACACCAGAGGCACAGGCCTCGCCTCTCGTAGCTGATGCTTAGGCCCAGTTCTTACTGCTGGGCTCATAACTGAAACCGGAACCTCCAACCCTCACAGCAGAAATTTAAGCCTTATAGCGCTGAGGTTCAACTTGGGCCCCGCCCCTCACGCGCGATGCTCAGGTCCCTCCTCTCACAGCTGAGACTCGGGCCCCGCCCTTCTAGGTGCCCCGCCCCTTACAGGTGATACTCGGGCCACGCCCCTTACAGCTGCCCTCAGGCCCGCCCTTCAAGGCGTCTCGCCCCTTACGGTTACAACTCAGGTCTGCACCTCAACTCCTGCCCAAAGCGCGTTATCTGTCTACCCCTGGTCGCCCTGTCCGCGCTGTCTTGGTGCCGCACCTGCGCCCGGCCGGTGGCCCGCAGCACGCGCACCATGGAGGCCGCCAGCTCCTCCTTGGCCTGCGCTGGCAGCGCGGGCTCCAGGGCCCCGCAGAGGCGCGCGTAGTGGAAGGTGAGGAACTCTGCCAGCTCCTTGTAGCGCTCGGACGGCAGCACGCGCAGGCGACGCGCCCGGATCCGCGCCCGCAGCGCTGCGCCCACCGGCGCCCCGAACAGTGGGAACCAGCGCTCTAGGCCAGCTGCAGGCGCGCGTTGGGTGCCCAGCTCCTCCAGCGCCAGCGCCACGCGGCCCAGCACCGCGCTTCTCGGGCCCGAGCCGCGCAGCCTCAGCGACAGGCGACGTGCCGGTGGCAGCGCCTCGAAGTGGAAGCGCTCTGCCCAGAAGAGCTGGCCGGAACCGGCCCGAGGCGCCGTGCGTGCCAGCAGCGCGCCGTCCAGCCACAGCTCTGCGCGCACGCCAGGTGCCCCCGCTGCTGTCCGGGGAAGCCCCTTCGCCTCGTGCACCCACACGCTCAGCCACGTCTCTTCTCGCTCCACGTTGTCCTGCAGATGGGAGTGGGGTGGGGGAAGCGTTTTGGTTTGTTGGCACCCCAAAGAGCGCACCACAAGTTAAGTGAGGAGCCTCAAAGCTGGTGCGCCGGGTCTCTAGGGGAGATCGCTGGGCCTTTGGGGAAAGAGGTAGAGCCGCGGGAGTCCCGAGGTGGCTAAGCGGAAGTCTTCTAGCTTTTCTGGGCTTTCCGGGGGAGTTCCGGGCCCCAGGGTATAGAAGAGTAGTCCTGGAGTGAAGACTTCGCGATTGCCTGGTAGGCAGGGTTTTGGGTACGAGTGGGGCTGGGAGTGGACAGAAGGGGTGGGTCTGATATTCCCGGGGCTGGTAGTAGATGGAAGGGGAGTCTTGGAGCCGTTGCAACGAAGCAGGCGGGGCAGGTGTATTGGGGGCGCCGGTTATGGAGCGAGCTGGTTTTGGGAAGAGTGGAAGGAGCGGGCCAGGCGTGTGGGGTGGGGTCTCCGTGTCCCACTTTTCTAAGGGCAATGACCTGGGTAGGCTGGAATTGGCGACGAAGGTCCTCGATCCACCGGTCTCTCTCAGCTGCCGAGCGACAAGAGAAGCAGCGGCTTCCGCCTGTCCACGTTACCTGTTGGGATGGAGAATCCAACGGTGTGATTGAGGCCAAGGGTGAAGCCAAAGGGTGGGAGGTAGGACAGAGGTGGATTGCCCGCACTTACCTGAAAGCAGTGGGGCTCCCCCAGGAGGCTGGGGTGCAGTGGCCAGACCCGAACATCCTGCTCGGAGCCCAGGTCCAGTTCAGAGAGTGTGGCCAGCGACTCCCTAGAGCCTAGAGCACTGGGGGGTCTGGGAAGGGGGCGGATGAGCATATGGTCATCTGCCTCTTCCCCATCCCCCATAGCCTGAAGGGTAGAGGAAGGCCGGGAAGGACTTCAACCCAAATCTGATCCTATTTCTCCCCTGGGCCTCCTCCCCATAGCACCTCCTTGCTTTTAGGATAAACTCAACTCCTCCTGGTGACCTACATGACCCAGCAGAGGCTAGATGTTGTCACCTCATCTCCCTCCACCTAATCCGTCACTTTCTTTTCTTTCCTTTTTTTTTTCAGAGACGGGGTCTTGTTATGTTGCCCAGGCTGGAGTCCAGTGGCTATTCACAGGCACGATCCCACTACTGATCAGCACAGGAGTTTTGACCTGCGCCGTTTCCAACCTGGGCCGGTTCACCCCTCCTTAGGCAACCTGGTGGTCCCCCACTCCTGGGAGGTCACCGTATTGATGCCATACTTTGTGCAGACACCAGATAGGCATAGCACACTACAGCCTAGAACTCCTGGGCTCAAGCGATCCTCCCACCTCAGGAGGAGGTGGGACTACGGGCATGTGCCACCGTGCCTGGCTAATCATTTCTGAGCTCAAGCCTCCGTGGCCTTGTTTTATCTTATTTATTTATTTAGTTAGTTGAGACAGTCTGGTTCTGTCACCCAGGCTGGAGTGCAGTGGCTCCATCTCAGCTCACTGCAACCTCCGCCTTCCAGGTCCAACCGATTTTCCTGCTTCAGCCTCCCAAGTAGCTGGGATTACAAGTGCTTGCCACCATGCCTGGCTAATTTTTGTGTTTTTAGTAGAGATGGTGTTTCACCATGTTGGCCAAGCTGGTCTTGAACCCCTGATCTTACATGATCCACCCACCTCAGCCTCCTGAAGTGTGGGATTACAGGTGTGAGCCACCATGCCTAGCCCTATTAATTTATTTGTTTAGACGGAGTCTTGCTCCGTCCCCCAGGTGAGAGTGTAGTGGCATGATCTCAGCTCACTGTAACCTCTACCTCCCATGTTCAAGCAATTCTCCTGCCTCAGCCTCACACGTAACTGAGATTACAGGCGTGTGCCACCATGCCCAGCTAATTTTGTATTTTTAGTAGAGATAGGGTCTCACCATGTTGGCCAGGCTGGTCTTGAACTTCTGACCTCAAACGACCCATCCACTTTGTTCTCCCAGTGTGTGGGATTACAGGCATGAGCCACCACACCCAACCCTATTTATTTTTGAGACAGAGTCTCTGTTGCCCAGGCTAGAGTGCAGTGGCACGATCTCCTTCCTGGGCTCAAACAGTCCTCCCACTCAGCCCCCCCCAATAGCTTGGAATACAGGTGCCTGCCACCACACCTGGCTAATTTTTGTATTTTTTTGTAGAAATGGGGTCTCACGGCTGGGTGAGGTGGCTCACACCTGTAATCCTAGCACTTTGGAAGGCTGAGGTAGGTGAATCACGAGGTCAGAAGTTTGAGAGCAGCCTGGCCAATATGGTGAAAACCTGTCTTTACTAAAATACAAAAATTAACCCGGCATGGTGGCATGTGTTTGTAGTCCCAGCTACTCGGGAGACTGAGGCAGAAGAATCGCTTGAACCCGGGAGGCAGAGGTTGTAGTGAACCGAAATCACACTACTGTTCTCCAGCCTGGGTGACAGAGTGAGACTCTGTCTCAAAAAAAAAAAAGGAGGGGGGGGGTCTTACTGTGTTGCCCAGGCTGGTCTTGAATTCTTGGACTCAGCAGTCTGCTCACTTTGGCCTCCCAAAGTGCTGGGATTACAGGTGTAAGCCACTTGGCCCAGCCCCTTTGGCCTTATTTTAGTTGCTTCTTTCGGCCATTTCTTGGCCTTTGCACTTGCTGTTCCTTCTGCCTGGAATGCTTTTCCCACCCTCTCTTGGCCAAGTTAACTTCCATCCACCCTTCAACTCTCAGCTCAAGGGTCCCTTCCCTGACCCTCCCAGACCACTTTATTGACTTAGAGTCAATTTACATTTTAAAGTCATTAGTCTCTAAAACATTTTAGAGTCATTGTGTCAGACTGCCCCCACCCTGGCTCAGTGCTAGGTCATTCAATATCCCCAGCATCAACTGATGTGGGGTAGAACACAGAGGCCACGAGGGGTGTTTGGTGAAGGTTGGAATGATAGGCAGGAGTAGGGGGCAGTGTTGAACCTCAGCCCCTCCAGCCTCCCATACACCCTTACCCATCTCGGGGAGCATTGGCTCCTGGCTCCAACCTGGCCTTTTTCTTCTCTTTCAGCCTCTTGAGCAACCCCTGTGGGGAAGGGAATATCAGCTGGATTGAAATCTGTGCTCCCTCTGCACCTGCTTCCCTCCTAAGATATCCCAGAGGGTCTACTGGTCTTGGAGGACCAAGACCAAGCTCAGGCTGTATTAGCTGGAATAGTAAGAGCAACGAACAGCTCCCATTTTTTTTGGTTTCTTCATTTGTTTGTTTGAGACAGGATCTCGCGCTGTCACCCAGGCTGGAGTACAGTGATGCAATCATGGCTCACTGCAGCCTCAACTTTCTGGGCTCAAGTGATCCTCTTCCCTCAGCTGGGACTACAGGTGAGTGTTACCATGTAGAGTTGGGGACTTGCTGTGTTGCCCAGGCTGGTCTCGATCTCCTGGTCTCAAGTAATCCTTCTGCTTCAGCCTCCCAAAATGTTGGGGTTACAGGTGTGAGCCACTGTGCCTGCCCCAAGCTCCCATTTATAAAGCATCAATCCTATACTCTCCTTCACTATTCATTTATTTATTAAAGAGATGGAGTCTCTCCATGTTGCTCAGGCTGGTCTTGAACTCCTGGCCTCAAGCAGTCCTCTCTGCTCAGCCTCCCGAGTAACTGGGACTACAGCTGCACACCGCCCTGCCTGGCTCCTGCACACTCTATTGGCTTCCCATAAACAAACCCTAGAGAATGTTCTTTCATTAGCTCCATTCGACACATTGGGACTCTGAGACCCAGAAAGAGTCAGCAACCTGTCCCAGATCACCCAGCAAGAGTGGCCTTTCAGTTCTGAGGATCTCAGAGTCTTGGCTCTCCCCTCTAGCTCCCTGCTTCACTGGCTGCCTTACCCGAACGTTGTGGACCTGGTTGGGACCAGCAGTCTCTGGTTCTGTCTTTCCAGGCATCCGATCTGTGGATAGTTAGCGGTGGGAGGTTGTGGGGTTGGAATCATCTTAGATTCTGCCCAACTTTTAGAGCCTCCCAAATGCCCCAGACATTCTGCCCCTCAAGCTTACCTGGATCCCTGAAGTTTCCCATGAGCATGTGGATGCTGCCCTCAGAGCTGGCACTTCCCACCCGGGGCCTTCGAGGACCCTGTTCTCCCGCAGGAGTGGGTAGTCAGAGAGGGGAGGCAGGCAGGCAGGCAGGCAGACAGCGGGAGAGACAGACACCTTCCCATCATCCTCCCTTCAGCCCCTGCCTCTGTTCTGCCCTCCTTTTTTTTGTTCCTTCCCTCCCTTTGCCCAGGTGCCCCCTCTCACCTCCTCCTCGCCTCCAAGCAGCACCAGCTTCCCGTCAAGCAGGGTGAAGCCCCCAATGTCCCAGACAGGCACATCGGGTGTGGGGGCCTCGGGGATCTGTGGGGCTGGGGGCTCCGGCTCTGGCTCCGGCTCTGGCTCTGGTAAGAAGAAGAGACACTGGGGGACTTAAGAGACCTTTTCTCTCCCTCAGACCACCCTTTCCATTCCCCAAGGCTCATGGTGGGTTCCCTTCTAGGTGCCCTTCCCCGGCAGCCATATCAGACTGTATGACCTTGGGCAAGACTTCACCTCTGTGTGGGCCTTGTCCCCACTAACCATGGGGAGCAGACACGGCCCACTTACTCTGTGCCCAGTACCCTGTATATCACACACCTTCTTGAATTGAATCCTCCAAAAGCCATTCAAAGGGCTATGAGAACAGGCTCAGAGAGGTTGAGTGACTTGCCCAGGGCCACACAGTTTGTGAATGGTTGGACTGGGCTTCAGTTACAAGCATTCTTCTCTTCACCAAGACAGTAAGTGGGTCTGAGAGATTAAAAACAGGACAGGGGCTGGGTATTGTGGCTCATGCCTCTAATCTCAACATTTGGGAGGCTGAGATGGGTGGATTGCTTGAGACCAGGAGTTTGAGACCAGCCTGGGCAACATAATGAGACCCTGTCTTTTTTTTTTTTTTTTTTTTTTTAAGACAGAGTCTTACAGGCTTCCAGGCTGAGTGCAGTGGCACAATCTCAGCTCACTGCAACCTCTGCCTACCAACTTCAAGCAATTCTCCTGCATCAGCCTCCTGAATAGCTGGGATTTCAGGCGTGCATCACCATGCCTGGCTAATTTTTTATTTTTTTAGCAAAGATGGGGTTTCTCTATGTTGGTCAGGCTGATCTCAAACTCCTGACCTCAGGTGATCTGCCTGCCTCAGTCTCCCAAAGTACTGAGATTACAGGCATGAGCCAGTGATCCTGGCCCTCTTGGTTTTTTTTTTTTTTTTGAGATGGAGTCTTGCTCTGTCTCCCAGGCTGGAGTACAGTGGCTCAATCTTGGCTCACTGAAACCTCCTCCTCCCAGGTTCGAGTGATTCTCCTGCCTCAGTCTCCTGAGTAGCTGGGATTAGAGGCACACAACACCATGTCTGACTGATTTTTGTATTTTTAGTAGAAACCGGGTTTCACCATGTTTGTCAGGCTGGTCTCGAACTCCTGACCTGGTGATCTTCCTGCCTCAGCTTCCCAAAGTGCTGTGATTACAGGCATGAGCCACCGTGCCTGGTGGGACCCTGTCTTTAAAAATAGCCTGACACTGTGGTGTGTGCCTGTAGTTTCAGTTACTTGGGAGGCTGAGGTGGGAGGATTACTTGAGCCCCAGAATTAAAGGCAGCAGTGAGCTACGATCATGCAGTGAGAATTAAATGAGCTTCCAGGAAATAGAAGGGCTGAATCAGCCCTCCCAGATTGCCTGTCTGTTCCTTTGTTTTAACCGCCAGGAGCAACAAATGTTAATGCCACTTATTAAAGGATCGCTTAAAATTTGCTGGGTCCTGGGCTAGTGTTACATTCCTGAGCCCTAATTTCTTGTGATATCCATTACCCTTCTAGGTCCCGCTGTGTGACACTTAGCACAATCTGTCATTTTCTTTTTCTTTTTTTCCCCTTTGAGATGGAGTCTCCCTCTGTTACCCAAGCTGGAGTGCAGTGGTGAAATCGCGACACACTGCAACCTCTGCCTCCTGGGTTCAAACCATTCTCCTGCCTCAGCCTCCTGAGTAGTTGGGATTACAGGTACCCACCACCACGTCTGGATACCTTTTTTTGTATTTTTAGTAGAGACAGCGTTTTGCCATGTTGGCCAGGCTGGTCTCAAACTCCTGACCTCAGGTAATCCACCCATCTTGGCCTCCCAAAGTGCTGGGATTACAGGCATGAGCCACTGTGCCTGGCCCATCTGTCATTTTCTTGCTGACATATTTACTGTCAATTCCACTACACTGTGAGCTCCATGGGGCAGGGAGTGTCATCTGTCTCTTTCACTGGTGTGATCTCAGTGCCTGGCACACACAATACAAGCTCCACAACCCTCTGCTAGAGTAAATGAATGGATATGAGCAAATGAAATGATATACTCTCCAAAGGAGAGATCATGATTCTCATTGAACTGATGGAGAGGCTGAGGCTTAAGGGGTGAAGAAACAAAGACACGGAAGCTAGAAGGGAGGAGAGTGGGAGACAGTGTGGGGATGGATATCCAGGTAGGAAAGGATGGACCTGGGTCACTGAAGGAGAGACCCACTGGGGCCAAGAGCCATTTAGCCTCTGGACAATACCATCCTGGGTCTACATTCATGGTTCCTTCCTCAGAGGGACCCTCTGCCCACAGTACCCTGGCAACTCCTCCTACCCTCTTTAGGGGGAAAGAGGGAACAGGGTAGCTGGGCCCCAGCCACTTCCTGCTGGGCTTTTGCACTCCCCACAACTTCCTGTGTCTGCAGGGTTGATGCTCCGGAGGCAGACAAAACCCAAGCATCCGGCTTCCCAGCCCAGCCCCAGCTTGGGGTGGGGGAACCATGTACCTGGGGCCTCCTGCTCTGGCTCTGGCTCAGGCGGTGGGTTCTTATGCCTCCCCCAGAGGGCCTTGGAGAGTCGAAGGCGACTGGTCCGTGACTCCTTGGGAGGCGCAGAGAGGACCCGACGGAATATGGAGCGAGGGGCTGGCTGGCTGCTGACTATGGGCTCCTGGTGGCTCAGGGCCCTGCCCCAGCCAGCAAAGCGGCCCCAGCGGAACCCTCCAGCCCCCTTCTCCCCACCGCCCCCTGTGTGCCAGCGGTAGGAAGTCAGCGAAGAGGGGGCTGTGGGCTGGGTTTGGGAGGTCCGGCTCGGCGACGGTGGGTCCATGGTGGGGGAGGTCTCCTGGGGGACGAGAGAGTGGCAGTTGTGCCCAGTGTCTGCCCACACACTGCCCTCGTCTTGGCCCCCTCCCCACTCTCAGCTCTGCCTCCAGGAATCACCATGGGGCTCCCCCCCTTGCCCTCCCTCTCTTACCTTGGTTTCCTGACCAGCCCCAGACTCAGCAGCCGTCTGCACCCTGCCTCCTGCCTGGCTTCCTCCCTCGGAACCCAACTCCACGTGACCCTGTCTGTCCCACCCCACCCCACAGCCAGGCTGGGAGGACACAGTGGGGACAGGATGCTGGAGGTTCGGGGGAGGAGGAGAGGAGGTGGCCGACCAGGCTTCTAGCAAGAAGGAGCCAGACTCCCTCCCCAACCGGGAGGCAGCACTTGCCCCTCTCTCTGAGCCTCTGTTGCCTTCTCTGCAAAATGAGTACAGGCTGAACAAATGCTGGTGAGAATATGGAGCACCTAGAACTCTCATCCACGGCTGGCTGGAGGGTAGACCAATTCGCTCATGCTGGAAAATGGTTTGGCAGATCTACTAACACTATTGGCTGGATCTTCTCTGACTCAGCAATTCCACTGCTAGGTAGACATCCAATAGACATGACCCCCGCCCCACAATGCATAATAGCCCCACATTAGAAACAGCAGAAGTATGCATTAGAGGTAGAAGGAATATATTACGAGCTCTTCACACAGCAGAATGTCATACAGCTGTGAGAACAAACTAATGATGATTGAACTTGAACTTGGGTGAATCAATCACAATGTTGAGCCAAAACCAAACCAAAGCCACAAAATGCCAGTAATCACAGCTATTCAGGAGGCTGAGGGGGGAGGATCGCTTGAGTCCAGGAGTTCGAGGCTGCAGTGAGCGATGATCATGCCCATGAATAGACAGGGCGCTCCAGTCTGGGTGACATAAGAACCTCGTATCTATCTTTTTTTTTTCTTTTTCCTTGCCCTGCTCTAGGGAGACCCCACCTCTAAAAAAATGATAACTTTTAAAACCCCCCAAACAATGACAGGTATACACTTTATGATTACATTTATATAAAGTTCTAAAGCAGGGAAAACCATATGTAACAAGTCAGGATGTCAGTTTCTTTTGGAGGCACAGTGGCTGGGAAGAGGTTACAAGGGGCTGCTTCTGGAAGATGACCAGGTTTATTATTACTCTTATTATTTATTTATTTATTGAGAAGGCGTTTTGCTCTGTCTCCCAGGCTGCAGTGCAGGGGCATGATCTTGGCTCACTGCAAACTCTGCCTCCCAGATTCAAGTGATTCTTCTGCCTCAGCCTCCTGAGTAGCTGAGCCTACAGGTATGCACCACCATATGTGGCTGATTTTTTTTGTATTTTTGGTAGAGACGGGGTTTCACCACGTTGGTCAGGCTGATTTGGAACTCCTCACCTCAAATGATGTCCTTGCCTCGGCCTCTCAAACTGCTGGAAGTACAGGCATAAGCCACCATGCCCAGCCTTTATTATTATTATATATAAATGAAGTCTGTAAAAATAATATAGATTTCATAAAATAAAAAATATTTTTATTACATAGTAATACAAATAATATTTTTAATAATATGAATGTTATTTTTTATAGATGAAGTCTGTCATCCAGGCTGGAGGGCAGTGGCACCGTCATAGCTCACTGTAACCTCTAACTCCTGGGCTCAAGAAATCCTCTTACCTCAGCCTCCTGAGTAGGTGGGACTACAGTTGCATGCCCCACACCTGGCTGATTAATTTTTTTTTTTTTTTTTTTTGGTAGAGATGGAGGTCTCAATTTGTTACCCAGGCTGGTCTTGAACTTCTGGCCTCAAGTGATCCTCCCATCTCAGCCCCCCAAATGGCTGGGATAATAACCGCATGCTACCACGCCTGGCCTATTTTTTGTTGTTGCTGTTGAGGTGAAATTCACATAACAAAACACATTTAGCATATTCTTTCTTTCTTTTTTTTTTTTAGATGGAGTTTCGCTCTTGTTACTCTGGCTGGAGTGCAATGGCGCGATCTTGGCTCACTGCAACCTCCATCTCCTGGGTTCAGGCAATTCTCCGGTCTCAGCCTCCTGAGTAGTTGGGATTACAGGCACGCGTCACCATGCCCAGCTAATTTTTTTTGTATATTTAGTAGAGACGGGGTTTCACCATGTTGACCAGGATGTTCTTTCTTTTTTAATATGATTTTTTTTTTGAGACAGGATCTTGCTCCGTTGGCCGGGCTGGAGTGCAGTGGCACAATCACAGCTCACTGCATCCTCAACCTTCTGGGATGAAGTGATCTTCCCACCTCAGCCTCTTGAGTAGCTGGGACTTCAGGTACACGCTACCTGGCTGATTTTTAACTTTTTTTTTTTTTGTAGAGATGGGAGTCTCACTACGTTGCCCACACTCGTCTCGAACTCTTGCGTTCAAACAATCCTCATGTCTCAGCCTCCCACGTGCTGGGAATACAGGAATAGCCTGAGCCACTGTGCCCAGAGAGACGAAGCCTTGTTCCATCACCCAGGCTGGAGCGCAGTGACTATTCACAGGCATGATTGTGGCTCACTGCAACCTTGAACTCCTGGGCTCAGGCAATCCTCCTGCCTCAGTCTCCCGAGTAGCTGGGGCTGCAGGTACATGCCACCATGTCTGGCTAATTTTATTTTATTTTTTTTAAAAGATACAGGGTCTCACTCTGTTGCCCAGGCTGGTCTCGAGCTCCTGTGCTCAGACAGTACTCCTGCCTCAAGCCTCCGTAGTGGCTGGTACTGCAGGTGTGTGCCGCCATGCTTGGCTTAACATGTTCTGTTTCTTGAGCTGGGTCCTGGTTAAATGTGTGTGTGCTGTTGTGAAAATTCATCAAGCTGTGCGCTTCGGAGCTCTTTCAGTTTCCTTGCTCCCTTCCTCCCTCCCTCCCTCCCTCCTTCCCTTCCTTCCTTCCTCCCTTCCTTCCTTCCTTCCTTTCTCTTTCTTTCTTTCCCTCCCCTCCCTCCCTTCCTTCTTTCCTTCCTCCCTTCCTTGGTGGAGTCTTGCCTTGTAGCCCGGGCTGGAGTGTAGTGGTGTGATCTCGGCTCACTGCAACCTCTACCTCCTGGATTAAAGTGATTCTCCTGCCCCAGCCTCGTGAGTAGCTGGGATTATAGGTGCCAGTCACCACACCCGGCTAATTTTTGTATTTTTAGTAGAGATGGGGTTTCACCATCTTGGCCAGGCTGGTCTTGAACTCCTGAACTCATGATTCACCTGCCTCGGCTTCCCAAAGTGCTGGGATTACTTTCTTGTATCTCTGTTAGGCTTCCACAGATGTTTACTTGAAAGCCAGAGGTGAGTAAATGCCATTCTGAGGAATAAATGAGTCAGCATAAATCCAGTCCAGGCACCGAGTACCAGCTGGCCCCTCTCTGTCTGTGTGACCTCAGGCAAGTCATTTCCTCTCCCTGAGCCTCAGTTTCCTTTTTTTGTACAAGATAATATCAGTTTCAGAAGATTCACATAAGCCTTTGTCTAGTCGACAAATGTTTCCTGAGTGCCTGTTGCGTGTTGGGAGCTGGAGAAGCCACAGAGAACTAACCAAGCTTGGTTTCTGCCTTCCTGGAGCTCACAGACAATGGAGGTAGATAAGATCCTAAACTCAAACATGGGACATTTCTAGCCGGTAAGGAGGACTAGAAGGAAATAGACTGCAGTGGATGTTCAGCAAAAATGCCACTCTTTGAGCTGGAAAAATCAGGGAGGACTTCCCTGAAGAGGTAACATTTGCAGCCATTTGTATCTAGCAGATAGAGTCCAATGTAACCAGCATTCCAAAAGTGCCAATGAATTAACATGTCCCTAAGAGCAGCCCTCATCTAATAACCGATGGGAGCTAGTGTATAAATACTCCCTCAACCCTTATGTGGGATGACTCTGAAGTATGTGTCCTATGCTCTCCCCCAGGTGTCCCCAGTGGGACTGAGCTCCTGTTGCCTACAGTGGAAATTTGCTTGAAATCACATTCTGTCCTGGCTGCCTCCAGTTCTCTGCCTGGGCTCACCTCTCTTTTTTTTCTTTTTCTTTTTCTTTTGAGATGGAGTTTCGCTCTTGTTACCCAGGCTGGAGTGCAACGGTGTGATCTCGGCTCACCGCAACCTCCGCCTCCTGGGTTCAGACAATTCCCCTGCCTCAGCCTCCTGAGTAGCTGGGATTACAGGCACGCACCACCATGCCCAGCTAATTTTTGTATTTTTAGTAGAGACAGGGTTTCACAATGTTTACCAGGATGGTCTTGATCTCTTGACCTTGTGATCCACCCACCTCGGTCTCCCAAAGTGCTGGGATTACAGGTGTGAGCCACCGCGCCCGGCCTTTTTTTCCTTTTTCTTTCCCTCCTTCCCTCCCTTCCTTCTTTCCTCTTTCTTTTATTCCTTTCTTTTCTTTTTTTTTTTTTTATTATGCTTTAAGTTCTGGGGACATGTGCAGATGGTGCAGGTTTGTTACATAGGTGTACACGTGCCATGGTAGTGGTTTGCTGCGTCCATCACCCTGTCATCCACATTAGGTATTTCTCCTAATGCTATGCCTCCCAATCCCCCCTGCTATTCCTCCCCGGCCCCCCACCCTCCAGGCCCCAGTGTGTGATGTTCCCCTCCCTGTGTCCGTGTGTTTTCATTGTTCAACACTCACTTATGAGAGCATTCGGTGTTTGGTTTTCTGTTCTTGTATCAGCTTGCTGAGAATGATGGTTTCATGTCCTTTGAAGGGACATGGATGAAACTGGAAACCATCATTCTCCACCTTCCTTTCTTTTCTTTGAGACAAGGTCTCACTCTGTTGTCCAGACTGGAGTACAGTGACACGAGCATGGTTCACAGCAGCCTCGACCTTCTGGCCCAAGCAATCCTCCCACTTCAGCCTCCAGAGTAGCTGGGACTACAGGCACATGCCATTATGCCTAGATTTTTTTTTTTTTAGGCAGAGTTTTGCTCTGTCACCAGGCTGCAGTGCAGTGGCACGATCTCAGCTCACTGCAATCTTCACCTTCCAGGTTCAAGCAATTCTCCTGTCTCAGCCTTCCAAGTAACTGGGAATCCAGGTACACACTACCATGCCCAGCTTTTTTTTTTTTGAGATGGAGTCTCACTCTGTCACCCAGCCTGGAGTGCAAAGATGTGGTTTCAGCTCACTGCAACCTCTGTCTCCCAGTGTCCTGCCTCAGCCTCCTCAGTAGCTGGGACTACAGGCATATGCCACCACACCTGGCTAATTTTTGTATTTTTAGTAGGGACAAGGTTTCACTATGTTGGCCAGGCTGGTCTTGAACTCCTGACCTCTTGATCTGCCCTGCTCGGCCTCCCAGAGTGGTGGGATTACAGGCATGGGCCAATGCACTCAGCCTTTTTTTTTTTTTTTTTTTGACACAGGGTCTCGCTCCATCACCCAGGCTGGAGTGCAGTGGTGAGATTTCAGCTCATTGCAACTTCTGCCTGCTGGGCCCAAGTAATCCTCCTACCTTAGGCATGCGCCAGCACACCTGGCTAATTTTTAAAATTTTTGCTAGAGATGGGGTTTTGCCATTTGGCTAGGCTGGTCTCGAACTTTTGAGCTCAGGCAATCCACCTTCCTCAGCCTCCAAAAATGCTGGAATTACAGGCATGAGCCATTGCACCCTGCTATGCCTGGATAATTTGAAATATTTTTTTGCAGAAATGAGATTTCACTCTGTTGCCCAGGCTGGTCTCGAATTCCTGAGCTCAGGCAATCCTCCCTTAGCCTCCCAAAGTGCTGGGATTATAGATGTGAGCCACTGTGCCCTGCCCTGGGATCTCCTCTCAATAAACTACTTGACTAGAATTATTGTCTTAAGGTCTGCTTCTGGGAAAACCCAAACTAAGCGTCCAAACACAGATGATGCATGAACAGAGACTTTCTTTTCATGCTGTCTTTATTGGAGGTCTGAGACAGGCAGGGTCAGTGGGGATGGCTCCCTACTTGATCTCTGAGAGACACTCCTGGCAGGTCTGGTCTTCACATTCTGGAAAAGACAAGAGAGTGTGAGGCTTGTGGGTGGTTGTGGTGTGTGGCTGGGTCTGCCCTCTTGGTGGTGGAACCCTGGATCAGGGAGGGGACAGTGTCCCAAATGAGAGAGTTGAGAACAAAGCCAACTATAGGCCAAGATAGGTATGCTTGAATAGCTTAATGAAATGAAGTGGCACTATGTAGGTAGCACGAGACTGTCCAGGTATGATTCTAAAATTGTTTAGTGATGGCAATCAAGGGCTGGGATGAGGTCATCAGGCCAAAGTTGCGCTGGCATAAGAGTAGTCATCAGGGGTTAAGGAGTCAGGGACAAAACAAGCATCCTCATAGTTGAGATTGTCTGGGCAGAGAATTGCAACACAGGATTAAGGGCCGGACAGAGGTTATGCAGGCAAAGGGTCACAGCCTAGGTTCGTGTTATATGGACCTTTGGGTAAGAGCAGGGCTCCTGAGGTCAAGGTTCGCGGGCTGGGCTGAGGGTGGTGCAGGCTGATGGGTTGCGGCTTGGGTAGAATTTATGAAGGCCAGGCTGAGGTTGTGAGGGCAGAGTCAGGGTCCATGCCCTGGCTGGAAAAGTAGAGGTATTAGGAGCTGGGAAAGGACAAGCTGGCTGGGTCGCACACTAAGCTGAGGCTGCACAGGCAGAAGTCACAGGATCAAGGATGCTGCCCGCAGAGTGACCCGCGAAGGCTGGGCCTGGGTTGCCTGAATAGACTGCAGGGAAGTGGGGGGCCTGGCTGGCACAACGGTTACAGGCAGGAGGCAGGGGCCTCCTGGAGCTGGTGCAGACGGAGGGGCGGCGGGCCCCGGGGGTGCAGGCGGGGCAGACTCACCGCGGTGAAGTGCGGCCAGGTGCGCAGCTGGTCGAAGAGCGCGTCGCCGGGGCAGTCGGTGCCCACCAGCTGGCGGTGGCCCAGCAGCGAGTAGTCTGGCCGCAGGAGGCCGGCGCGCACCGCACAACTCGGGAGCGTGTCGCGTACCGTGCGCAGAGCGGCCTCGGTGGGTAGAGCCGCGGTGTAGTTGCCCACGATGGCCACGCCGAATCCGCGGGAGTTGTGGCCGAGCGTGTGCGCGCCTACCCAGTACCAGCCGCGTCCCTCGTACACGTAGCCGTCCGAGCCCACCACGAAACTGCGGAGGGAAGGGGGAAGCAAGCACCACACGGCGTGAGGGGGCCCCGGCCTTTCTCTGCTCCCCTCCTCTAGTCCGCCGCTGTGCCAAGGGCCACTGACCCCAAGCCCCACGGAGTCGCGCAGCCTCTGTCCTATCTAGCTCTGTCCCACTCTCACACCAACGGCCACTCCAGAACCGTTCGGTTTCTTTGGATCCGCCCTTCAGCACTGGCACGCCCTCTTCTGCCCTCCTCCTCGCACGCTCTGCCTTTGTTTTTTTTTTTTTTTTTTTTTTTTTTGAGAAGGAGTCGGGTTCTGTCACCCAGGCTGGAGTGCAGTGGCACGATTTCGGCTCACTGCAACCTCCGCCTCCTGGGTTCAAGCGATTCTCCTGCCTCAGCTTCCCTAGTAGCTGGGATTAGAGGTGCCCGCCACTATGCCCGGCTGATTTTTATATTTTTAGTAGAGACAGGGTTTCACCATGCTGGCCAGCTGGTCTCGAACTCCCGACCTCAGACCATCCTCGGCCTCCCAAAATGCTGGGATTACAGGCGTGAGCCACCGCGTCCAGCCCCCTTGCTTTTTCTCAAGTCCAGTTCTTCCCCAATTCAGAGCGCTTTTCCTTTTTTTGGGGTGGGGGAGGGCTTTTTTCCCCTTTCTTTCTTCTTCTTCTTCATCTCTCTCTTGCTCGCTCGCTCGCTCTGTTTTTCTTTCTTTTTTTTGAGATGGAGTTTCGTTTTTGTCGCCCAGGCTGGAGTGTAAGGGCGCTATCTTGACTCACTGCAACCTCCGCCTCCCGAGTTCAAGCGATTCTACGGCCTCACCCTCCGCAGTAGCTGGGATTATAGGTACCCGCCACCATGCCCAGCTATTTTAATTTTATTTTTAGTAGAGATGGGTTTCGCCATGTTGGTCAGGCTGGTCTGGAACTCCTGACCTCAGGTGATTCGCCTGCCTTGGCCTCCCAAAGTGCTGGGATTACTGCCATGAGCCACCGAGTCCAGCCTTGTGTTTTTTTTTTTTTTTGTTTGTTTGTTTTGGTTAGGTTTTTCTTTCCTTTCTTTCTTCTTTTCGAGACGGGTTCTCACTCTGTCGCCCAGGCTGGAGTGCAGAGAGGCGATCATAACTCACTAAAGCCTAGTAAACCTGGGCTCCAGCCATCTTCCCACCTTAGACTGCCGAATAGCTGGGACTACAACAGGCCTGCAACACCACGCCCGGCTTTTTTTTTCTTTAATTTTTTTCATTTGTAGAGATGGTGGTGGTGATCGGGGGCTGGTGTCTTCCCATATTGCTCAGGCTGGTCTCGAACTCCTGGGCTCAAGCGATCCTCCCGTCTCAGCCTCCCAATGTGGTGAGTTTACAGGCGGGAGCCACCTCACCCGGCCTTCTTGTCTATTTTAGACCATCTCTGCCTGGCCTCAGACCCAGACTCTACCACTGGTCCGGCTCCTCTCCCAGATCCCGCCTCCTGCCCTAAACTGCCGGAGTCCCACTGTTTAGCTAGTCCAGGTTCCAACTAAGGCCACGCCCCTAGCTAGGCCACACCACCTCTCCAACTTGGCTCCACCTATCAGGACTCCTCCTCGGTCTTGCCAGCTTCCCTCGGATTCAAGCCCTGTCCTCTGCATCAGGCTGCGCCCACTCAGACCCCACCCCCTGACGTGAGCCCCGTCCCCGCCGCGGCCGGGCCCCTCCCACCTGTAGCCGATGTCCTCCCAGTCTTGCGTGTCCTGGTGGTAGCGCTGCATGGAGCGCATGTTGGCTGCGCAACGCGCGAAGTCCGTGCATGGTGGGGCAGGCACGTAGGTGTGATGCACGTACAAGAATCCCAGTGGCAGCTGCAGCGGCGTCGGACGGCCCCGATAAGGCGCCGCTCCCCAGCGGCAGCGGGGGTGGATGGCTGGGCATCCTACAGGCAAGGGGGTTCAAGGCTGGGGTCAAGAAGTGTTTCTCTGCCTGCCCCCTCCACTCCCATTAAAGTACACATACAGACCATCCCCGAGCCTCCTCTCAGATTTAGAAAGGGTCCAGTCTCACCCCACATTCGTCCTCCCCGGGGACCAACTGAATGTACTCAACTAAATCTATTTTATTTTTATTAAAAAAAAACAAAAAAAAACCAAAAACTGGGGCCAGGTGCGGTGGCTCAAGCCTGTAATCCCAGCATTTTGGGAGGCCGAGGCGGGTGGATCACGAGGTCAAGAGATTGAGACCATCCTGGTCAACATGGTGAAACCCCGTCTCTACTAAAAATACAAAAAATTAGCTGGGCATGGTGGCACGTGCCTGTAATCCCAGCCACTCAGGAGGCTGAGGCAGGAGAATTGCCTGAACCCAGGAGGTGGAGGTTGCGGTGAGCCGAGATCGCGCCATTACACTCCAGCCTGGGTAACAAGAGCGAAACTCCGTCTCAAAAAAAAAAAGGGGGGGGGGGGTGGGTGGGGCGAAGTGTCTCACACCTGTAATTTCAGCACTTTGGGAGGACCAGGCGGGCGGATCACCTGAGGTCAGGAGCTCCAGACCAGCCTGGCCAAAATGGTGAAACCTTGTTTCTACTAAAAACACAAAAATCAGCTGGGCATGGTGGCACATGCCTGTAATCCCAGCTATTTGGGAGGCTGAGGCATGAGAATCGCTTGAACCCAGGAGGTGGAGGCAGCAGTGAGCCAAGATCACACCACTGAACTCCAACATGGGCAAGACACAGCAAGACTCTGTCTCAAAAAAAAAAAAAAAAAAAATGCCTTTTGGCCAGGTGCAGTGGCTCATGCCTGTAATCCCAGCACTTTGGGAGGGCGAGGTGGGTGGATCACCTGACGTCAGGAGTTCAAGACCCACCTGGCCAACATTGTGAAACCCCATATCTACTAAAAATACAAAAATTAGTCGGGTGTGGTGGGGTGCATGCCTATAATCCCAGCTACTCAGGAGGCTGAGGCGGGAGAATCGCTTGAACTTGGGAGGCGGAAGCTGCAGTGTGCCGAGATGGAGCCATTGACTCCAGCCTGGATGACAAGAGCAAAAGTCTGTCTCAAAAAATAAATAAATAAATAAACAAAAATAAAATAATGTCTTTTGCAGCAATATGGATGGAACTGGACGCCATTATCTCAAGTGAAACAAGTCAAACACAGAAAGATAAATACCATAAGTTCTCACTTTTAAATGGGAGCTAAACAATGTGTATACATGTATGTGTGTAAAGATAGACAGTGGAGATTCAGAAGCGTGAGGGGGAGTGAGGAGGGAGGATGATGACAGATTGCTTAATGGGTCACTATGTTATTGGAGTGATGGATACCAAACCCCGGACTTCACCACGATGCAATCTGTGCTGGTAACAAAGTTACACTTGTACCTCATAAATTAATGCAAATAAATACAATGAAACAAAACAAAATGAGATGAACTCCTATTCATCCCTCAAGGCCCATCTCTAGTTTCCTCACCTGTGCAGCTGTCCCACCCACCTCCGACCAGATTCCTTATTGTCCTCTCTGGACTTGCCTAGTCCTCAACTTCCCTGAACACTTGGGGTTGGGAGCATCTGTATCTGTCATGGTAAGGGTCACAGGGTGTGGGGAACCTCCTCACCCAGGAAGGCCTCTGTGAACTCCTTGGTAGCATTGGTGGCCACCTGGGCCAGGTGTTCCTGGCTCATGTGCTGAAGCTGGGGGTGTACTGGCTCCAGCCTCTGTAGCAGGACAAGGGTTCCCCACACCTGCTGGGCCAGGATGGGGGCTGAAATCAGAGCAGCCCCATTCTGCCGTCGGAAGTTGCTGCGGAACCCTGGGTCTCCAGCCACCCCAGCCCCGTAGTACTGGCTCAGCAAGTGGCCGAGGGACGGCTGGGGCTCAGGAGTCCGACTCAGGTAGTCTCCAAGGATGAACCCATCCAGGGCACCATTGAGGAAGGCCATGGTTAACAGAGATGTCCTGGGGTCCAGGAGCCTAAAGGTCTGAGGGGCAGAGAGCTGGTCCCAGCAGCCCTCACTTCCTAGGCCTGGATGGCTCTGGGTCTGGGAACCTGGGAGGAAAGTCAGGCCCAGGTTTCCAGCCAGGGTGACTGCCAGGAGGCTGTCCACCATGGTCGGGGGGGACTTGGCTTTGGCAGCTGGCAAGGAAGCTTGGACATCTGGAGAGCCTATTGTAGCATCGGGAGAGCTGGTTCCAATATTTGCAGTGGTGACATCTGGAGCAGCATCCGTGAGTCCTGGGGAGGAGGGGGCTCTTCCATCTGGAGCAACGGCTGCAATATCTGGAAAGGTGACTCCAGCCTCCCGAGGGGCAGCTGTGCTGTCCAAGGGCAACTTTACAACCCTGCACCCTTGCAGCCCAGCCAGCAGCCCCGCCAGCAGAGGCTCCACAGCCACGGTCGAGCCATCAGGTGCCAGCACCACCCCATATTCCTGCCCATCTCGTACACCATGTCGGGCCACCTCCTTGGTCAGGCCTTGCAGTTCTGGGCTCAGTGAGTAGGGATCCAGCTCTGCAGCATCCAGGCTCCATGCCTCCAGCAGGAAGTGGTAGAGGTGATTGTGGGGGCCAGAGCTTGGGGCTGACAGCAGCCATGCAGAAGCTTTGTGGCTGGCCTTGGCAGCCGGCGCCTTCTGCTCCAGCTCAGCCAGGGCCTGGATGACAGACTTCATGAGCAGGGGCAGGGAGGCTGCAGGAGGAAAGAATGTGTTAGCCCAGCTCCACCCATTCCTGAGCCTCCTTATATTGATTCCACATCTTCCCAATGCTCCCAGCTCTCCATCTGATAACCCCATGACCCCCAACACTATCCTTGGATAGATGAGGAAACTGAGGTACACAGACTGTGGCCTGTTGGTTAAGAAACTCAGACTGTCTGTGAGTACTGGGGAGCCATGGCATGATTATGAGCAGGAGAGAGATGTGACCAGCTTGGCATCCTAAGACTAGTTTCTTAAACTTAGATTTGTTTATTTGACTGCCATAGGGAAATGGATTTTTGGGGTGCTAGAACAGAGAAGGGAGACACTGTGGAGATGAGAGATGAAGGTGGCAGAAGGCAGGTAGTGACATTGTAGTGGGCAAAAGCAGGAGTCTCAAGATCTTGAGAGGAAGAGATGGACAGTCTTTTGTGATGGACTGAAGTTAAAAGTTGGGGATGTTAGAGGGAAAGGTATTTGGAAAGATGCCTGGGGCTGGGTGCAGCGGCTCACACCTATAATTCCAGCACTTTGGGAGGCCAAGGCAGATGGATCATCTGAGGTCAGGAGTTCGAGATCGGCCTGGCCAACACCATGAAACCTGGTCTCTAATAAAAATACAAAAATTAACTGGGCATGTTGGTGCACACCTGTAATCCCAGCTACTCAGGAGGCTGAGGTGGGAGAATCATTTGAAAAAAAAAAAAAAAAAGGCAATCCTGCCTCTGCCACTTCCTTGCTGTGTGACCTTGGGTGGGTAACTTAACCTCTCTGTGCTTCAGATGCCTCATCTGTAAAGGGACATTATCTTAGTCCCTTTGTGCTTCATGTGGAGGTGGAGGTTGCAGTGAGCCTAGATCATGCCATTGCACTCCAGCCTGGGCAACAGAGTGAGACTCTGTTTCCAAAAAAAAAGAAAAAAAAAAGGCTAGGTGCAGTGGCTCACACCTGTAATCCCAGCACTTTGGGAGGCTGAGGTGGGCGGATCACTTCAGATTGGGAGTTCAAGACCCGCCGGTAAAACATGGTGAAACCCTGTCTCTACTAAAAATACAAAAATTAGCTGGGCATGCTGGCACACAACTGTAATCCCAGTTATTCAGGAGGCTGAGGCAGGAGAATTGCTTGAACCCAGGAAGTGGAGGTTGCAGTGAGCCAAGATCCCCCACTGCACTCCAACCTAGGTGACAGAGTGAGACTACATCTCAAAAAAAAG
Organism: Callithrix jacchus; assembly: GCF_049354715.1. Classification (NCBI taxonomy): domain Eukaryota; kingdom Metazoa; phylum Chordata; class Mammalia; order Primates; family Cebidae; genus Callithrix; species Callithrix jacchus. Next base: position 14,170,331 of record NC_133523.1, read on the forward strand.
AAAAGAAAGAAAGATGCCTGGGAGGCAGTGGGTGGAACAGGACAGGGTTGTCCTGATGGGGAAATGTCAGTGGCTAAACTGCAAACCTAGAAATGCTAAGTGAGGCTCAGAGCTGGTTCAGGGATGGGTTATCCAGTAATGGCTGACATTCAGTAGACATTTCCCATGTACTGGCTACTAGTCCAGTTGACTTCTATATTATAATTTATATTATAATTTAACTCATTTAATCTTCACAGCCCTTGTGAGGTAGGTCCTATTAGCCTCTGTCTTAGTACATTGGTGCTGCTATTACAGAATCTCTGAGGTTGGGTAGTTTGTAAGGAACCGAAATTTGGCTGGGAGTGGTGGGTCAGGCCTGTAATCCTAGCACTTTGGGAGGCTGAGGTGCAAGGATCACTTGAGGTCAGGAGTTTGAGAGTAGCCTGGTCAACAGAGTGAAACCTTGTTTCTACTAAAAATACAAAAGTTAGCCAGGTGTGGTGGTGGATGCCTGTAATCCCGGCTACCTGGGAGGCTGAGGCAGGAGGATCTCTTGAACCCAGGAGGTGGAGGTTCAGTGAGCTGAGATCGTGCCATTGCACTCCAGCCTGAGTGGCAGAGTGAGATTCCGTCTCAAAAAAAAAAAAAAAAGAACAGAGGCATCCAAGATCAAGGTGCTGGCATCTGGGACTTCTCAGCTTGCAGAACTGCAAAAAAGTAAATTTCTCTTCTTTACAAATTTCCTTGATTTCCGGTATTCTGATATAGAAGCACAAAGGGACTAAGATAGTGTCCCTTTACAGATGAGGCATCTGAAGCACAGAGAGGTCAAGTTACCCGCCTAAGGTCACACAGCAAGGAAGTGGAAGAGAGGATTTGCCTTTTTTTTTTTTTGAGATGAAGTCTCTGTCATGCAGGCTGGAGTGCAGTGCTCAGCTCACTGCAACCTCCACCTTCCGAGATCAAGGGATTTTCCAGCCTCAGCCTCCCAGAGTAGCAGGAATTACAGATAGCTGCCTCTATACCTGGCTGATTTTTGTATTTTTAGTAGAGATGGGGTTTCACCATGTTGGCCAGGCTGGTCTCAAACTCCTGACCTCAAGTGATCTGCGAGCTTCGGTCTCCCAAAGTGCTGGGATTACAGGCGTGAGCCCCTGCGCCCAGCCAGGCAGGATTTGAATCTAGGAAGTCTTACTCGCCACACTCTCCACTCTAGAATCTAGGTTCTTCTCCAGTCCACCACATTATTCCTCTGTAGCATTGTTATTCTGTGCCTAAAAAGCCCTTTCTTGCTTCTCCACCAAATCAATGCTTTCTGCCTACCCTAGCTCCTATGTCTTCTCCTCCAGGAAGCCTTCCCTACTTTTGCTTCCCGGGCCCCAGATTCCTCCCGCTATCCTTGCCCTGACTCTGTGGGGCTATGAATATCTATGTTTCCATGCTGGAGGTTCTTTGAGAGCTTGAATCTCCAGCCTTACTTCATGCGGGACCAGACACAGATGAGACACCAGTACACCTTCCACAGAGCCAAAAGGTTTGGTTCCAGAACTCTGCCCCCTGACTCACCTGTCCCTGGGTTTGACCACAGTAGCAATCCCAATAGGATCCAGAGGACACCCTGGGCCACCATCGCAGGATTCCAGCTTCCAAGGGGTATTCCCGGTTGGCCTCAGCAGAGAACCTCAGCGGTGCTGAACGGAGACAGGCAGAGAGAACTGAGCAGAGCCTTTGGCCACTGTCAAAGTCCAGCGGCTAATGACAGACCTGCCTCTCGTAGAGCTGTGGGCAGGAGGCAGCAGGGATATGGGACAGTGAACCCTGGGTCAAGGTCATTGGGGCCTTGCAGCCTCCCCCAGTCTCTCCTGTCCCTCTCCAGAGTGACAGCTCTGTAGCCGCTGTTGTCCACCAGAGGGGACTCTCAGCTGCTGCCTGCTGTACTGGTAAGACTGGCTGTGTTGGGGGAGGAGAGAGAAGCAGAGGCCTGAAGTTGGCACTGCCTCCTGCTTTTTTTTTTTTTGCAACCAACACTTCAGGCTCAGGCAGAGCATGGGTGCGGGGGCTGAGGACAGTGTTTGCTGAGGCCCACTCCGAGCCCACAGGGACCAGGAGCTGTCACCTCTCATCCAGTTCCAGCCCCAGATTCCAAGCCATCAGCAGTGGCTTAGAGCACACCTTGAGCTTGAGTGTTCAGGATCCTGGGATTGTCGCAGGAGCTGGCTTCTGGGCTCACCTGGATTGACAGTGAAGTGTCCTTCCTCTTGTCCTGGTGCCCGTGGCTGATACCTGCAGAATAGGCCCATCTCCCCTTTATCCTGACATCCGGTGGTGAGGGTTGACGTGACTGGGCTGTTGCATATGTAAATTGCTTCCTCGTGGGCCTCCCACCCCAAAACCAGCCTGTGGAGTTTCCAGGAGACCCACCAGGCTGGGGACTCAGCCCGGGCGGGCCTGGGAATGTCCTGCCTGAGCCAGACCTGGGATTCCCCTGGAGGCCACACCTGGGGCCTCCTGGGATACCAAGTGTCCTCTTTCTAGGGACCTTGCACCTCCCAGCACAGAGCTGGGCATATAGTGGAGGCTGAGGAGGTGGGAAGCTAAGGGATAGAGGGAATGGGGGATACTTCCCAGGTGAGTCAGAGACAATGTCTTCCTCCAAGCCCAAGTTTCCAAGGATTTGGGGATAGGAGCTCTGCCTGGTAGAACCATGTGAAGGTTGTGGGCTGAGGCAGGTACTAGGGTGAGATATTCTCCTTGCGGCAAAATTTAAGGCAGTACTGAAAATCTAAATCACCAAGATAAATTATTTTTTTTTGAGACGGAGTCTCACTCTGTTGCCCAGGATAGAGTGCAGTGGCACAATCTCTGCTCACTGCAACCTCAACCTCCCAGATTCAAGCAATTCGCCTGCCTCAGCCTCCCAAGTAGCTGGGATTACAGGCATGTGCCACCATACCTAGCTAATTTTTGTATTTTTAGTAGAGATGGGGTTTTGCCATGGTGGCCAGGTTGGACTTGAACTCCCGACTTCAGGTGATCCATCCACCTCAGCCTCCCAAAGTGCTGGGATTACAGGCTTGAGCCACCTCACCAGATCGATAAATAATTTTAAGACTTTTTAAAATAGTAGTTTTATTATTATTTTTTAAAGATAGGATCTTGCTCTGCTGGCCAGGTTGGTCTTAAACTCTTGGCCTCAAGCAATCTTCCTGTCTCGGCTTCCCAAAGCACTAGGATTACAGGCATGAGCCATTGTGCTTGGCTTTATTTATTCATTTATTTTTATTGTTTTTGAGACGGGGTCTCCCTCTGTTACCCAGGCTGGAGTATAGTGGCACAATCTAAGCTCGCTGCAGCCTCTGCCTCCCACGTTCAAGAGATTCTCCTGCCTCAGCCTCCCAAGGAGCTGGGATTACAGGTGCCTGCCACCACTCCCAGGTAATTTTTGTATTTTTGGTAGAGACAGGGTTTCAGCATGTTGGCCAGGCTGATCTCAAACTCCTGAACTCAGGTGATCCACCCATCTTTGGCCACTCAGGCCTCCCAAAGTGCTGTGATTACACGCTATTGTTTTGTTTGTTTTTTGAGATGAGTCTCACTGTTACCCAGGCTGGAGTGTTGTGGCGTGATCTCTGCTCACTTCAGCCTCTGCCTCCCAGGTTCAAACGATTCTCCTGCCTCAGTCTTCCAAGTAGCTGGGATTACAGGCACCCGCCACCACACCTGGCTAATTTTTTTATTTTTAGTAGAGACGGAGTTTCACCATGTTGGCCAGACTGGTCTTGAACTTCTGACCTCAGGTGATCCACCTGCATTGGCCTCTATTTTTATTTACTTTTTATAGAGGTGAGGATCTCACTATGTTGGCCAAGCTGGTCTTAAACTCCTGTACTCAAGGGATCCTCCAGCCTTAGCTTCCCAAACTGCTGAGATTATAGGCGTGAGCCACTGTGCCTGGCCTAGAGCAGTTTTAGGTTCGTGACAAAATTGAGCAGAAGTTACAGAGAGTTCTACCCCCTGCCCCTACACATGCACAGACTTCCCTATTATCACTGTCCAGCGCTAGAATGGTGTATCTGTTACAATCGATGAACCTGCACTGACACATCATTATCACTCAAAGTTTGTAGTTTCCATTAGGATATGCTGTTGGTGATGTACATTCTTCCTCTCCTCCTCCTCCTTCTTCTTCTTCCTTCTTTATTTTTTTGAGTCGGAGTTTTGCTCTTATTGCCCAGGATGGAGTACAATGGTGCAATCTTAGCTCACTGCAACCTCCGCCTCCCGGATTCAAGCAATTCTCCTGCCTCAGCCTCCAATGTAGCTGGGATTTCAGGCTTGCACCACCATACCCAGCTAATTTTGTATTTTAAATAGAGACAGGTTTTTTTTTTTTATGTTGGTCAGGCTGGTCTCGAACTCCCAACTTCAGGTGATCTGCCTGCCTTGGCCTCCCAAAGTGCTGGGATTACAGGTGTGAGCCACTGTGCTCGGCTGGTGGTATACATTCTATACATTTGGACAAATGTTTAAATGATGCGTGTCCACCATTAGAATGTCACACGGAGTACAGCTGACCCTTGAACAACATGGGTTTGACCTGTGCTGGTCTACTTATACGTGGATTTGTTTCAATAAAAATTACATGGAATGTGCCTGCCTCTCTCCTCTCTCCCCTTCCATCTCGTCCACCTTTTCTGTCTCTGCCACCCCTGAGACAGCAAGACCCCTCCTCTTCCCCCTCTTCAGTGTTAGATATAGTGAACCTCAAGTTTCTCTTCAAAGAATCAGTATGTCAGTACCTTCAGCTCTCTTATTCTCTAATTTTCCATTTTAAAATTTAACTTCCTTGTAGTTTCAGTAAACAACCTGTCCCAGCAGTTCTAATCAATAGTTCACATGTGTTTCCCCAGTCCCCTGCTCTGTCCTGACTCCTCCTGGTCACCTGCTCTGGTCACCTTCTTATCACCCCTTGTTATCTGCTCTGACCTGTCTGTAGCTGTCCTTCCCCCTAAACTACCCACCCTGCCACTCTGGTTCATACCCCTGCTCCCTTTAAAATAGCCAATTGGAATTAGACTAGACTGTACGGTCTAACCCTAGCCAATAGGGGAATGGCACAGCAGTAGGGGTGACCCACCATCAGGAATAAGAATGCCTTTCCCTTCTTTGTCCAGGTGTGTGCTCGCCATTGCTTCATCTGTGAGATGCGTCCTTCTATAGAAGTAAATTGCCTTGCTGAAGAAATTCATATTCGAGTACTTCTTCTTCTGCGGCACCAACAATTTTACATATGACATCATCCTACTCAATGTGAAGATGATAAGGATGAAAACCTTTATGATGATCCACTTCTACTTAACGAATAGTAATACTTCCTCTTCTGTATGATTTTTTTAAACTTGTTTTTGAGACAGAGTCTTGTTCTGTCCCAGACTGGAGTACAGTGGCACCATCTCGCCTTACTGCAGCCTCTGACTCTTGGATTCAAGCGATTCTCCTGCCTCAGCCTCCTGAGTAGCTGGGATTACAGATGCTGCCACCACGCCTGGCTATGGGGTTTCACCATGTTGGCCATGCTGGTCTTGAACTCCTGACCTCAGGTGATCTGTCCGCCTCGACCTCCCAAAGTGCTGGGACTATAGGCATAAGCCACTGGGCCAGGCACATGGATTTTTTTCAACAAATTACATGGACTGTGTCTACCTCTCCTCTCTCCCCTTTCACCTCCTCCAACCTCTTCTGCTTCTGCCACCCCTGAGGCAGCAGGACCAACCTCTTCTCTTCCTCCTCCTCAGCCCACTAAATGTGAAGACCATGAGGATGAAGATGATTCACTTCCACTTAATGAATAGTAAATATACTTCCTCTTCCATATGATTTTTTTTTTTGAGGTGGAGTGCAGTAGCCTGATCTTGGCTCACTGCAACCTCCGCCTTCTGTGTCCAAGCAATTCCTTGCCTCAGCCCTCTGAGTAGCTGGGATTACAGGTGCCCACCATCACGCCTGGCTAATTTTTTTTTTTTTTTTTTTTTGTATTTTTAGTAGAGATGGGCTGGTCTTGAACTCCTGACCTTGTGATCCAGCCGCCCTGGCTTCCCAAAGTGCTGGGATTACAGGCATGAGCCACCACGCTCAGCCCTCTTCTGTATGATTTTCTTAGTAACATTTTCTTTTCTTCGGCTTACTTTATTGTAAAAATACTGTATATAATATATATGTAACATGCAAAATACTCATTAATTGACTATGTTATTGGTAAGTCTCCTGATAAACAGTTGGCTATTGATAGTTAAGTTCTTGAGGAATCAAAAGTTATAGTTGAGTCAGGAGTGGTGGCTCGCGCCTGTAATCCCAGCACTTTGGGAGGTTGAGGTGGGTGGATCACTTGATCTCAGGAGTTTGAGATCAGCCAGGCCAACCGGGTGAAACCCGGTCTCTACTAAAAATACAAAAATTAGCCGGGCATGGTGGTACGCACCTGTAATCCCAGCCACTTGAGAGGTTGAGGCACGAGAATCGTTTGAGCACAGGAGACGGAGGTTGCAGTGAGCTGAGATAGTGCCACTGTACTCCTGCCTGGGAGACAGAGCAAGACTCTGTTTAAAAAAAAAAAGTTATACTTAGGTCAGGCGCAGTGGTTCTCACCTGTAATCCCAGCACTTTGGGAGGCTAAGATGGGAGGAACATTTGAATCCAGGAGTTCCAGACCAGCCTGGGCAGCGAGGTGAGATCTGTCTTTATTTAAATACATATATATTTTAAAGTAATTCCTGGATTTTCAACTGCACCTAGCGTCAGTGTCCCTCACCCCCACATTGTTTAAGGGCCAGCCATATTTTCAGTTTCCTAAGACTCCTCCGTGTTCTACCTACACATTCATTCCTGTATTCCCCACTAGCCCCTGGCAGCCACTGATCTTTTTACTGTCTCTGTAGTTTTGCCTTTCAGAGAATGTCATACAATTGGAATCACATGGTACTGTAGCCTTTTTAGATCGACTGCTTTCACTCTGTAATACGCATTTAAGTTTCCTCCATGTCTTATGGCTTGATGGTGTGAAAGGAAAATATCTTGAGCCCCTAAAATCACTAAGGAAAACTCAAGCTGGAAACTGGCTTAGGGCAATCCTGCCTCCCATTTTTTTTTTTTTTTTAATTTGGAGACAGACTCTCGCTTTGTCACCCAGGCTGGAGTGCAGTGGGGGTGATATTGGCTCACTACAACCTCCACCTCCCAAGTTCAAGTAATTCTCCTGCTTCAGCCTCCTGAGTAGCTGGGATTACAGGCACACACCACCATGCCCAGTTAATTTTTGTATTTTTTTTTTAGTAGAGATGGAGTTTCACTATGTTGGTCAGGCTGGTCTCAAACTCCTGACCTTGTGATCTGTCTGCCTTGGCCTCCCAAAGTGCTGGGATTACAGGCATGAGCCCTCCCATTCTATTCAAAGTCACTACTCTGCTCACTGAGATAAATGCGTATCTGACTGCCTCCTTTGGAAAGGCTAATCAGAAACTCAAAAGAATGCAATCATTTGTGTCTCACCTATCTGTGACCTGGAAACCCCTCCCTGCTTCCAGTCTTCCTGCCTTTGCTTCAAGTTTTCCTGCCTTTCCAGACTGAACCAATGTACTTCTTACATATATTGATTGATGTCTCACAACTCCCTAAAATGTGTAAAACCAAGTTGTGCACCGACTGCCTCAAGCACATGTTGTCAGGACCTCCTAACGCCGTTTGACCTGTGTGTCCTCAACCTTGGCAAAATAAATCTTCTAAATTAACTAAGACGTGTGTCAGATGGTCTGGGTTCACTATGGCTCATTTCTTTTTATGCTGGATAATATTCCATTATCTGGATGTATCACAGTTTGTTCATTCACGTACTACAGGACATCCTGGTTGTTTCCAAGGTTTGGCAATTATGAAAAAAGGCCAGGTGCGGTGGCTCACACCTGTAATCCCAGCACTTTGGGAGGTCAGGGCAGGTGGATCACCACCGGTCAGGAGTTCAAGATCACCCTGGCCATCATGGCTAAACTCTGTCTCTACTAAAAATACAAAAAATTAGCTGGGTGTTGTGTCACACACCTGTAGTCCCACTACTCAGTAGGCTGAGGCAGGAGAATTGCTTGAACCTGGGAGGCGGAGGCTGCAGTGAGCCAAGATCTCACCACTGTACTCTAGCCTGGGCAAAGGAGTAAGACTCTGTCTCAAAAAAAATTATGAATAAAGGTGATATAAGCATCTGTGTGCAGAAATTGTGTGGACTTAAGTTTTCAACTCCTTTGGGTAAATACCAAAGAGCTCGATTGCTAGATCATATAGTATGAGTATGTTTAGTTTTATAAGAAACTGCCCAACTGTCTTCCAAAGTGGCTGTACTGACCAGGTGTGGTGGCTCACATCTAACCCCAGCATAGTGGGAGACTGAGATGGGAGAATTGCTTGAGCCCAGGAGTTTGAGACCAGACTGGGCAACATAGCAAGACCCCACTTCAACAACAACGACAAAATTAAGTGGGTGTGGTGGTGTGCATCTGTGGTCCTAGCTACTCGGGAGGCTGAGTTGGGATGATCGCTGGAGCCCAGGAGTTTGAGGCTGCACTGAACTATGATCATGCCACTGCACTACAGCCTAAGTGATATAAAAAGACCCTGTCTCAAAAACAAAAAAAGAAAAAAGAAAAAGACAAAGTGGTTGTATCACTTTGCATTCCCACCAGCAGAGAGTGAAAATTCTTGCTGTTGGTCCTTCTCCTTGTCAGCATTTGGTGTTGTCAATGTTGTGGATTTTGGTTATTCTAATAGGTGTACAGTGGTATATTGCTGGGTTTTTTTTTCTTTGAGATGGAGTCTCACTGTCATTCAGGCTGGAGTGCAGTGGCACAATCTCAGCTCACTGCAACCTCTGCCTCCTGGGTTCAAGTGATTCTTCTGCCTCAGCTTCCCGAGTAGCCGGGACCACAGGTGCGTGCCAGCATGCCTGCCTAATTTTTGTATTTTTAGTAGAGATGAGATTTCACTATGTTGGCCAAGATGGTCTCTATCTCTTGACCTTTTGAGCCACCCACCTCTGCCTCTCAAAGTGTTGGGATTACAGGCATGAGCCACTGTGCCTGGCCTTTTTTTTTTTTTTTTTTTTTCTTTTTTGAGATGGAGTCTCACTCTGTCATCCAGGCTGGAATGCGGTGGCTCAATCTCAGCTCACTGCAACCTCCACCTCCCAGGTTCAAGTGATTCTCCTGCCTCAGCCTCTCAAGTAGCTAGGACTACAGGCACCTACTACCATGCTTAGCAAATTTTTCTCTTTTTAGTGGAGATGGGGGTTTTACCACGTTGGCCAAGCTGGTCTTGAACTCATGACCCCAGGTAATTCATCTGCCTTGGCCTCCCAAGTGTTGAGATAACAGGCATGAACCACTGCACCTGGCTCAGATTTCTCTTTAAAGCTTGGAGTTGGGGCAGACACTGCCTTGTGTTAAGCCAGGGGCATGTCATGAATGGCAGCCTCTTTCCTTAGGTCTACCTAGGATTTGTGACTTTCTGGGGTAGGACACCTCCTCCAGGAAGGCTCCGTGGTTAACTCTTTCTCCCCTTACTCCCTCCCAGCTCCCTGACCTGCTGTTCCTCCCTTTAACCTAGGCTGTGCTTGCAGGGCTAGAAGGTTCTTTGTTCAGTTTTGTCTCCCCAAGACTATGAGATGCTAAGTTTTTTGGGGGTGTCCAGAATTGCCCAGCATAGACTCAAGACCAAGTGAGTGTCAGGAAGAGATTGCTAAATGCACAAAAAGCCTGATGAATGATGTGGGGTTAGTTTGGGGTTGGGCTCTGAAATATATACACACATGTACACACATATTCAGGCACCCACACACCAATGCATCGGGGCTGGGCTGGGCCTGGGAGGCAGAAGGAAAGCTGGAAATCCCATAATGAATCACCTCCTACCCAGGTCTCCTCCCACCTCAGGAGGCCCGCTTGTCAGGATAAATCAAGGCCCCTCCAGACAGTCTGGGGTGGGTCACAAGAGTAGCCACTGACTATGGAGCAAGGCTAGCTCCCATGAGTAGTAGCTGTTAAATGTGCGCTCTGAATGAAGAGAACCCCTAAACAGGCTTTGTGTGAGCAACAGGGCTGTTTATTTACCCAGGTGTGGGTGGGCTATATCTGAAAAGAGAGTCAGCAGAGGGCGGTGGGATAGGAGTTGGTTTTATAGGTTTGGGGTAGGCAGTGGAAAGTTACAGAAGTTACAGTTTAGGGCAGTTTTTGCAAGCTCAGAGGGGGGTCTTAGGGTCTGGAGTCATAAGGTAAGTTACAAAGTCCAATTGCCTTATCAGTTGAGGCAGGAATAAGGAACAATAGAAGACTGTCTCAAGTTAATTAGGCACTGCAGGAGTTGGTGGCCTTCCAGTTACTTCAGACTTTTCTAGTTCCAGAAACTCATCTGGAATGTCCGTGCAGGACACAGAAGTTACCATGGCATCCATGGTGCCATAGTCAGCCTAAAAGACCTTATAGAAGTATTGGCACAGATAGGCCGAGCCTCGGGCCCTGGATCTTAAGTGAGATCAGGCCAGAGGAGAAGGGACTTGGGGCAGGGCTGGGGTTGGGCTTAAGGTCAGAGTTAACAGCATTCACTGTGGTAGCACTAATGATGCCAATAATGAAGACCCCACGACTACTGTTACAGGAAAAGGGTCTCAATTGAGACCCCAAGAGAGGGTTCTTGGATCTCGTACAAGAAAGAATTCAGGGTGAGTCCACAGAGTAACGTGGAAGCAAGTTTATTAGGAAAGTGAAGGAATAAAAGAATGGCTACTCCACAGAGCATCTCTGAGGGCTGCTGGTTGCCTTTTTTTTTTTTTTTTTTTTTTTGAGACAGAGCTTCACTCCAGTTGCCCAGGCTGCAGTGCAGCGGTGCAATCTTGACGCACTACAACCTCCACCTCCTGGGTTCAAGCAATTCTCCTGCCTCAGCCTCCTGAGTAGCTGGGATTACCGATGCCACCACCACACCTGCCTAATTTTTGTATTTTGTGATTTCTCCATGTTGGTCAGGCTGGTCTTGAACTCCTGATCTCAGGTGATCCACCTGCCTTGGCCTCCCAAAATGCTAGGATTACAGGCATGAGCCACTGCACCTGGCCTGTCTGGTCTTTTAAGACAAACTTTGTTGACCTCTGCTGAGCCAGCCCACCTGGGTTCAAATGCCTATGGTGTTGCTTACTGGCTGGAGCAAGTGACTTTATCTCTATTTCTCATTTTGTCCATCTCTAAAATGGGAGAATAGTACTAACCGCATTGGGTGACTGTTAGCGTTAAGTGAGTTGATACTTGTATAAAGTGCTTAAAACAGTGCCTAGCATGGCTGGTCGTGGTGGCTCATGCCTGTAATCCAAACACTTTGGGAGGCCGAGGTGGGCGGATCACCTGAGACCAGGAGTTCAAGACCAGCCTGGCCAACATGGTAAAACCCCTGTCTCTACTAAAAATACAAAAAAATTACCTGGTTGTGGTGGCATGCACCTGTAGTCCCAGCTGTTGTAGCTATTCGGGAGGCTGAGGCAGGAGGCAGAAGTTGTAGTGAACCAAGACTGCGCCACTGCACTCCAGCCTCGGCAACAAGAATGAAACTTTGTCTCAACACACACACACACACACACACACACACGAAAGGAAAATACTTGATGAGTATTGGAAAATACTTGATGAGTAGGGAGTAGAGGATGGTGGTGTCTTGGGTTCCTGTTGTCCCACCCACCTGCCCCAGCCTCCCCAGCTAAGGTTCATTCCACGGAAATAATCCATTTAATTATTACTATGGCTGGATTCCCATGTCCTAGAGGAGTCCAGAGTTACAGTCATGCATTATTTCTGTATCTGGGGCACTTGTCCAAGCCCAGGGCTTCCCTGCTGGCCCCTGGTTTTCCAGCAGCCAGCTGGGCCTTAGGGCTGGGCCTGGAGTCAATCTGGAACTGCAGCCAAATCATGAAAGCCAAGGTCAGCCAGTCCCCAAATCGGTCAAACCCAATTCACCAAAAAGAAACTCCCATCATGACATGAGCCAGTGACCACGCAGCCTCCAGCTGGGGCTTTTCTGCCATCCCCAGTGGGCAGAAGTTGACTTCAATTGCATCTTTCTGGGACATCAGGGTGAGATTTAATCTCTCAGGCACCTGGTCCTGGAACTGGGGAGGAGGGAGTTTTGTAACTCAGGACATGAGATATTGCAGAGATATGGCCAGCTTAGCTCTTGATGGTATGCAAGAGGCCAGGACTGAGTGTGGGGGAATGGGGCCAGATGTTAGCACTTCCTGGCAGAATATTTATGGAGCACCCACAGGCTCCTAGCAGTCATCACTCTGCTTAAGCAAATGACACAGGGCAGAGGGCTTTAAACATATCTTCTATAGAAAATCCCAAACATATTCAAAAGTAGAGAGAACTGTCAAATGAACCCCTGTGCATACCCGTCACCGAACTGACATCTTCAAATCACAATTCATCTTATTTCTTCTATACTCCACCCATTGTCTCTCTTTTGCGATATTATCTGCTATTGAAGATCATTGCCAAGATCTATTAATTCATTAGTAGGTATAACATGATGATATTTGAGTGATAATAGTCCTCCTTCATGTATTAGCTGAAATACTTCTATAAAAAGAAACTGTCTCAGCCGGCACGGTGGCTTACTTCTGTGATCCCAGCACTTTGGGAGTTCAAGGTGGGCGAATCACTCGAAGTCAGGAGTTCAAGACCAGCCTGGCCAGCATGGTGAAAGCCCATCCCTACTAAAAATACCAAAATTAGCCAGGTGTGGTGGTGTGTGCCTGTAATCCCAGCTACTCAGGAGGCTGAGGCGGGAGAATCGCTTGAACCTGGAGGGTGGAGGGTGCAGTGAGTTGAGATCCTGCCACTGTACTCCAGCCTGGAAGACAGAGTGAGAATCTGTCTCAAAAAAAAAAAAAAAGAAAGAAAGAAACAGTCTTTCATCTTCCATTTAGTAACTCAGTGGTATTATTCATATAGGAAAGGCAAGATGAGTCCTTGAGTCTTTTTCTTTTCTAGTTTTCTTTTCTCTTTTTTTGAGAGATGTTTTGCTCTGTCACCCCGGCTGGAGTGCAGTGGTATGATCTTGGCTCACTGCAACCTCTGCCTCCCGGGTTCAAGCAATTCTCTGCCTCAACCTCCCAGGTAGGTGAGATTACAGGAACACACCACCATGCCTGGCTAATTTTTTGTATTTTTAGTAGACATGGGGTTTCACCATGTTGGCCAGGCTGGTCGCGAACTCCAGACCTCAGGTGATCCACCTGCCTCAGCCTCCCAAAGTGCTGGGATTACTCACGGAGGCATGAGTCACTGCCTCCGACCTCTTTTCTAGTTCTCAAAATAATTATTGAATACCTTAACATCCTCAAAAAGTAAACTCTGAGATTTTTTTCCCTTATAGATTTATGAGTCCATTAATTGAAATGATTACAATGTGTCAATACATTGCAGTTTTTATCAATACTAATAATCAAATTGGATTCCTGTTTTGGCCAGTGAGTGTCTCTTCATGTTGGCTGCTGAGTTCCTTTTCTTTTGACATGGCTCGGAGTCCTAGGTGGCTTTCTTGCTTCATGGTGTAACGAGACGTTCTCACAGGATACTGTTGGAACAGCTTGTTCATTTCCTGCCACAGGCCTGGGACCAGCAATTTCTTTGAGAAACCCTTGTTCCTTTGATAGGAAAATGAGGTAGAGACCACAGTCAAGGAGCCGAAGTGCTCGTTGCTGACGGGTTCATTTTGTTTCTAGGTCTTTTCTCTGGACACAAATAGAAAAATCCCCCACTACCTTTTTTTTTCTTTTTGGGAGGGGGGGTGCTGTCACCCACGTTGGAGTGCAGTGGTGCCATTTTGGTTCCCTACAAGCTCTGCCTCCCAGGCTCAAGTGATCCTCCCACCTGAGCCTCCAAAGTAACTGGGACCACTGGGCTCCACCATGCCCAGCTAACTTTTGTATTTTTTGTAGAGACAGGGTTTCATTCATCATGTTGCTCAGGCTGGTCTTGAACTCCCGGGCTCAGGCAATCTGTCTGCCTTGGCCTTCCAAACTACTAGGATTATACGTGTGAGACACCACCCCTGGCCTCCCACTACCTTTTTTTTTTTTTTTTTTAATATACAACATGGGCTGTGTAGCAGGGAAACCCCACAAGTGCTGTGGGATTCCCTGACATAGAAAAGATTAGAAATGTAGGCACATAGGTATTCCTTTATATAATCATATATAATCTTATAGTTACTTATAATCATAAAGCTATATACTCAATATAACCTTTGATTTTACTAATGACTATCGGGTTATGAAGCATGGAACTGAGGCGACATTGTGAACAAAGTGATCCTAAGGCAAGATGCTCTGAGCCCTCTGTCACACCCGCATAAGGGCTGCTGGAGGGTAGCAGCGCCAGCGCTGTGAAAGTGCCCGCTGTCTAGCCACCTAGGGAAGGAGATGTCCAAAATGACCGAGACCTCTCCTTCCTGGGGGAGTTAGGAGAAAACTCTGCTTCTCCAAGCTCTTGTGGCAAGGCCTGATGGCTGTCAGGGAAGCCCGCATACATCCGGGGGCTTAACTGTGTCTGTGTGATGCTGTGCTTCAGTGGTCACGTTCCATGCCCACTCTCACGTGCTGCTTCTGCACCTGGTTTCTCTTTTTCTCAGAAGATAAGAATTAATGTCTGTGATATTTCTGACAAATATGTGAAGAGCGCTGACGCATTAGGTTTTCTCCTTGCCTCGGCTACTTGAAAGTATTGGGTCCCCTCTCTCCAAGACACGTGATTTACCTGACCCTATCACCGACCACCAGTACCTCACCCTACCTTCCCTGCCCCCTGTGCAGAGTGTGCAGGCACCTGGTGCCACTGAAGGTCTCTGTACTTTAGCTGGCAGTGGACCCCTGAGCCCAAACTCTCTTTTCTCTATCTCTGTGTCTGTGTCTTTTATTTCTACAGTTTCTCGTCTCTGTACCAGCAGGGAGGGGCTCACAGAACCCATAGGGCTGGACCCTATAGGTTGGGTGCAGTGGCTCACACCTGCAATCCCAGCACTTTGGGAGGCCAAGGCAGGTAGATTTCCTGAGGTCAGGAGTTCGAGACCAGCCTGGCCAACATGGTGAAACACCATCTCTACTAAAAATATAAAAATTAGCCAGGCATGGTGGCAAGCACCTGTAATCCCAGCTACTCAGGAGACTCATTATATATATGTCTGTATAATGAGTACATATATATATATATATATATATATAAAATGAGTTTGTATTGATGCTTCCAATTTGTATTTTGGACAAAATACCTTTTATTTAGCCTGATCAATTTTATACCTGCATTTTTATTTTCTCCCTTGAAAATCCAAATTCTCATCATCAACAACACAGTTACTCATTTGCTTTATTTCACAATACATGCATGTTAATCTCAAAAAAACACACCAACAGTATCTTAAGTGATATGGTTACTGAAAACAGTTTAAAATTTTTCCCTGACGCTTTTCATCATTTTGGTATATTCCACTAGGGAATATGCCATTAAATTATTGAGCTAAAACAGTTTATTTCTGATTGGTTATGCCGCGAATCTGAAGTGTTTGATTTTTAGGAATTTTTTTTTTTTTTTGAGTGTAGAAAGTGTTTACTTTAAAAATTAGCTACAACAAGGCTGGGCGTGGTGACTCAAGCCTGTAATCCCAGCACTTTGGGAGGCCGAGACGGGTGGATCACGTCAAGAGATCGGGGCCATCCTGGTCAACATGGTGAAACCCCGTCTCTACTAAAAATACAAAAATTAGCTGGGCATGGTGGCGTATGCCTGTAATCCCAGCTACTCGGGAGGCTGAGGCAGGAGAATTGCCTGAACCCAGGAGGCGGAGGTTGCGGTGAGCCGAGATCGCGCCATTGCACTCCAGCCTGGGTAACAAGAGCAAAACTCCGTCTCAAAAAAAAAAAAAAAAAAAATTAGCTACAACAATAAAAACAACATCTCACAATAAGATTGTGCATTATAACTGCAACTATTAATAGCACCACTGTGCAATTAGAAAATACCTCAAATGAGACTGGGCATGGTGGCTCAAGCCTGTAATCTTAGCACTTTGGGAGGCTGAGGTGGGCGGATTGCCTGAGCTCAGGAGTTTGAGACCAGCCTGGGCAACATGGTGAAAATCTGTCTCTACTAAAATACAAAAAATTAGCTGGGCATGGCAGTGTGCAATTGTACTACTGGCTACTCCAGAGGCTGAGGCAGGAGAATTGCTTGAACCCAAGAGGCGGAGGTTACAGTGAGCCAAGATCACGCCATTGCACTCCAGCCTGGGTGACAGAGCAAGACTCTGTCTCAAACAAACAAACAACAAACAAACCTATTAATATTGTTATTCATATTAATCTGTTACTATTGCTAACTTTACCTACTACAGCCAACCCCCCATTTAAAAATATAATTATAAATATAGTACCTTAGGCCAGGCATGGTGGCTCATGCCTGTAATCCCAGCACTTTGTGAGGCTGAGGTGGACGGATCACCTGAGGTCAGGAGTTTGAGACCTGGTCAACATGGTGAAAGCCTGTATGTACTAGAAATACAAAAAATTAACTGGGCGTAGTGGCGCATGCCTATAATACCAGCTACTCGGGAGGGGAGGCAGGAGAATCATTTCAACCCAGGAGGTGGCGGTTGCACTGAGTGGAGATTGCACACTGCACTCCAGCCTGGGCGACAGAACAAGATTCTGTCTCAAAAAAATTTAAAAAATAAAAATAAATATGTACCTTAACACATGCTACTTTGACTTACTGGGTCATTCAGACGAAGTAATACCACATTACTTTTTTCCTGTAGCAAAATACACATAACATACGATTCACCATTTTAGCTTTTTTTTTTTTTTTTTGAGATGGACTCTCACTCTGTTGCCCAGGCTGGAGTGCAGTGTTGCCATCTTGGGTCACTGCAACCTCCGCCTCCCGGGTTCAAGTGATTCTCTTGCCTCAGTCTCCCAAGTAGCAGAGACTACAGGCACGCGCCACCATGCCCAGTTAATTGTTGCAGTTTTAGTAGAGACGGGGTTTCACCATGTTGGTCAGGATGGTCTTGATCTCTTGACTTCCTGATCTGTCCACCTTGGCCTCCCAAAGTGCTGGGATTATAGGCGTGAGCCATTTTAGCCATTTTAAGTGTACAGTTCCAGGGCATTTAGTACATCTGTGCTGTGCCACCATCACTACCAGCCAGCTCCAGAACTTTTTGGCTTCCCCAACTGAAACTGTCCCCATGAAACATTAACTTCCTATTCCCCACTTTTCTCCCAAGCACCTGACAACCATCATTCTGCTGTCTCTATGAATTCGACTACTCTAGATACATCACATCAATGAAATCGCACAATATTTATCCTTGTGACTGGCTTATTTCACTTCCCTATAATTAGATCAATGCATATATAATTCTGGCAGATATGACCAGTTTTCCCTCCCCAGGAATTACCTTGCATTCCCCATTGGTTAAGCATATGAATGTGTAAAATACTCCCAAGCCTTTCCATTTGACCTGGCAGACTCCTATACATTCTTTGAAACCTACCTGTGGCTGGGCATGGTGGCTCTTGCCTGTAATCCCAACAATCTGGGAGGCTGAGATGAGAGGAACACTTGTGTCCAGGGGACCAGCATAGGCAACACAGCAAGACCTCGTCTCTACAAAATATAAAACAATGAGCGGGGCATGGTGGCATGTACCTGTCGTCTCAGCTACTTGGGAGGCTGAGGTGGGAGGATCACTTGAGCCCAGGAGGTTGAGGCTGCAGTGAGCCATGATGGTGCCACCGTACTCCAGCTTGGGCAACAGTGTGAGACCCTATCATAAAACAAAAACAGAGACAAAAACCCCACCTCCAATATCCCCTTTTCCAGGAAGTTTTTCTTTCCTCTCTGGCTTCTTGTTTTTGTCTTTGCTGGTTTCAGGCTGCCTTCTGTGTCTCAGTCTTGATTCTGAGAGGTTGGGAGTGTCTGTGTCCAACTCAGTAGTCTCTAGACTGGGAGTCCGTAAGGGCTGGCCCCGGGGCTGACTCTTCTTGGGGCATTCAGCAAAGGACCGGCATGAAGAGGTGAAAACTCAGGAAGGTTTTCTGTCTAAATAGAACAGTTCCATAGCTCTCAGCCTCTCTGGCTGGGCTCTCCCGGACTACGGAAAAAGAAGCAGGTCAAGTATGCCAGTGTCCTGGGTTCTGCTCTCGGCCCTTTCATTGAGCCATCTGTGCCTAAGGGTGGTGATTTCACTGTGTACCTGTCACCTGCGTGGTTCTCAGCCAGAGGAGTGGAAAGTGCCGGAGGTCAGGGAGGCCCTAGGTCCTGTCCAGGCTTCCCCATTCTCTGGGTGGAGCACCTCTCCCTTTCTGCGGCTTGTTTTTCCAGCTCTAAAATGGGAATGATAATGGTTTTATCTCCTGGCTGTGGCAAAGGAATTGGTGAATTGAAAGCATATTGATCAACTTCCCACCATTTACTTATTTACTGAGACGAAATTTATATAACATAAAATTAATCATTTTGGGCTGGGCACCATGGCTCACCCCTGTAATCCCAGCACTTTGAGAGGCTGAGGCAGGTGGATTACCTGAGGTCAGGAGTTCCAGACCAGTCAGGCCAACATAGTGAAACCCCATCTCTACAAAAAATACAAAAATTAGCTGGGTGTGGTGGCCAGCGCCTGTAATCCCAGCTACTCAGGAGGCTGAGGCAGGAGAATTGCTTGAGGGAGGTGGAGGTTGCAGTGAGCCGAGAATGAACCACTGCACTCCAGCCTGGGCAACAGAGTGAAACTCAGTCTCAAAAAAAAAAAAAAAAAAGATAATTTTGAAGTGTACAATTCAATGACATTTAGTACATTCACAGTATTGTGCAACCATCACCTCTATCTCGTTCCAAAATATTTTCATCACTCCAGATGGAAACCCTGTACTCATTGAGCAATCAGTCATTCCCTGTTCCCCTCTCTCACCAACCCCTGACAACTATCAATGGGCTTTTTGTCTCTATAAATCTATGCTGGGTATTTATTGTTTTGAGACAGAGTCTCACTCTGTCACTCAGGCTGGAGTACAGTGGCATGAACTTGGCTCACTGCAACCTCTGCTGCTGGGTTCAAGTGATTCTCCTGCCTCAGCCTCCCAAGTAGCTGGGACTACAGACACATGCCACCACACCTGGCTAATTTTTTGAATTTTTAGTACAGACAGGGTTTCACCATGTTGGCCAGGCTGGTCTTGAACTCCTGACCTCAGGTGATCCACCTGACTTGGCCTCCCAAAGTGCTGGGATTACAGGCATGAGCCACCGTGCCCTGCCAATGCTGGGTATTTCAGATCAATGGAATCTTACACTATGTGGCCTTTTGAGTCTGGCTTCTCTCACCCAGCATCGTGTTTTTGAGGTTCATCCACATTGATTGTAGCATGGATCAATGCTTCATTAATTTTTGTGACTGAATAATACTCCATTGTAGCAATATAATATTTTGTTTCTCTATGAAACAACTGGTGATCATTTGAGTTGTTTATACTTTTTTTTTTTTTTGACACAGAGTCTCACTCTGTTGTTAAGTGCAGTGGTGTGATCTCGGCTCACTGCAACCTCCACCTCCTGGGTTCAAGTGAGTCTCCTGCCTCGGCCTCCCGAGTAGCTGGGATTACAGGCGCCAGCCACCACACCTGGCTAATTTTTGTATTTTTAGTAGAGACAGGGTTTCACCATCTTGGCCTGGCTGGTCTCAAACTCCTGGCCTCAAGTGATCCACCCACCCTGGCCTCCCAAAGTGCTGGGATTACAGGTGTGAGCCACTGTGCCTGGCCTGTTTCTACTTTTGAGGAGAGTGGAAGGGTATTGCTATTAATATGTATGTACAGGTACTTGTTTGGATACTTATTTTCAGTCCTTTTGTGCATTTACCTAGGAGTGGTATTGTCACGTGGTAACTCCATGTTTAACTTTTTGAGGGACTGCTAAGCCCCACCACTTATGTTACATACTTTACCCCTCTGATGCCTCTCAAAGCTATCAAGGAGAGATAGATGGAGACTGGTTAACATCCTCATTTTGCAGATGAGGAAACTGAGGCTAGGAGAGGTAGTCCCATGCCAGCCTGAGGTTAATGGTCATCAGAATAGCTCTCATATGCTGCTGGTTATGGTGGCTCACACCTGTAATCTCAGCACTTTGGGAGGCCAAGGTGAGTGGACTACTTGAGGTCAGGAGTTTGAGACCAGCTTGGTCAACATGGTGAAACTCCATCTCTACTAAAAATATAAAAATTAGGCAGGCATGGTGGCACACACTTATAATCCCTGGTACTTGGGAGGCTGAGGCAGGAGAATCGCTTGAACCTGGGAGGTGGAGGTTGCAGTGAGCCGAGATCATGCCACTGCACTCTAGCCTAAGTGACAGAGTGAGACTCTGTCTCAAAACTAAAAAAAAAAAAAAAAAAAAAGAATAGCTCCCATCTGCTGAGTAGCCACTGGGTGCCACCCAGTTGCTAAGGAATGTCTTAGGTTTGACTCCCTAAGAGGCCAAGCATGGTGTCACATGACTGTAATACCAGCACTTTAGGAGGCTGAGGCAAGAGGATCGCTTGAGGCCAGGAGTTCAAGGCTGCAGTGGGCTAGGATCACGCCACTGCACTCCAGTCTGGGCAGCATAATGAGATCCCAATCTCTGAAAAAAATAAACATTGGGCTGGGTGCGGTGGCTCACACCTGTAATCTCAGCACTTTGGGAGGCCTAGGCAGATGGATCACGATGTCAGGAGTTTGAGACCAGCCTGGCCAACATGTTGAAACTCCATCTCTACTAAAAATACAAAAATTAGCTGGGCAAGGTGGAGGGCACCTGTAATCCCAGCTACTCAGGAGGTGGAGGCAGGAGAATCATGTGAACCCACGAGGCAGAGGTTGCAGTGAGCTTAGATTGTGCCACTGTACGCCAGCCTGGGTGACAGAGCAAGACTCCATCTCAAAAAAAAAAAAAAAAAAAATTACTAGCCCCACTTCCCTGCTCCAGCCCCAACAGCTTCATGCTTCATGTTCTCTGGAATTTGACAGCCCTGGGTGTAACCCCCAAATTGGGTAGATTACTTCTTTACTCTGAGCTTCTGTGTCTCCACCTGCAAATAATCATAATCCAAGCCCCTACCTTACAACCTTATTGTGAAGATGAATTTAATCACATAGGCAGAGGTTGGAGCCTGTATTAAGTGTTTGATTTTCAGATATATCAAACAAACAAAAAGTGGTCAACTGCAGGCACGGTGGCTGATGTCTGCAATCCCACACTTTGAGAGGCTGAGGAGGGAGGATCACTTGACTTCAGTACTTCCAGACCAGCCTGAGCAACACAGGAAAATCCTGTCTCTACAAAAAATAAAAAAAAATTAGCCAGATGTGGTGGCGCACACTTCTAGTCCCAGTTATTTGGGAAGCTCAGGTGGGAGGATCGTTGAACACCTCACCTGCAGTGAGGTGTGATTGCACCACTGCACTCCAGCCTGAGGGACAGAGCGAGACCCTGTCTCAAAAATAAACAAACAAACAAACAAATAAATAAATAAAGTGGCCAACAGAGGCTCAGAGAGGTGAAGGATCCAGACTAGATCCAGTCTGCGAGCATTTTTGAGACATTTCCTGAAGCTTCTTAACCCTTCGGAAGCCAGGGAGAAGAGATTCCAAAGGCCGGGTTTTCCTGGGAGGGAGCCTGCTGCTGCATTGCTTTGCTGTTTTGGGGATCTGGCCAACATGGTGAAACCCCATCGCTACTAGAAACACAAACATTAGCTGGGGGATCTGACCTTTGCCAATGCATAATCCTTGCCAAATCAGCCTGTGGTGGCCTGTGATCACAAATAGCAGCAACTGGTTCCCTGGTGGAGGTGGTGGTGCCGCCACTTTTGCTCCAACCTAATCACTCCTGCTCTCTGCTCTTCTGGTGATATCAGAACAGCAGTAGGCAGGGCCTATTTCTGGAGGCTGAAATGCGGCAGAATGCCTGGTACTTACCTGCCTCCAGCCATTGGCTGCTGCCGGTCCCCCTCCTCTGGCGTACCCTTTCTCTTTCCCTCTCATTCTCCCTGGCACATAGGGGAATCCCAGAAGAGAATTCACTCTCTGGCTTCTACTGATCCCTCTGAGCTCCCTTCGCTGGGTCTCCCCCGCGCCACCCCCTGCCCCGAGGTCCAGGGCCTCTGCACTTACTGCTCACTTTGTTGGAATGCTCATATTCACCTCTTCCTGTCATTCAAGGATCACTCAAATATCACTTCCTTCTTAGATGCTTTCCCTGACTACTTTCTCTAGACCAGGTTTCCAGTCCTTCCCTGTGACCTCATCCTATTCATGCAGATCGCTATCTGGTGCACTCTTATTCATCTGCTTGTTTATTTCAGCCTCCCGCAGTTGGATGGAAACTGTGTGAGAACAGGAACCTGTCCTGCTCAGAGTGGCATCCCAAGGGCTGTGACTGGTGCCTGGCACACAGCATTCAGGAAACATCCATCGACTCGACTGGCTGATGGTTGGGCTTATTATTATTATTATTTGAGATGGAGTCTTGCTCTGTCACCCAGGCTGGAGTGCGGTGGTGCGATATTGGCTCACTGCAACCCCCGCCTCCGAGGTTCAAGCAATCCTCCCTGCCTCAGCCTCCAGAGTAGCTGGGATTACAGGTGCCCACCATCATGCCTGGCTAATTTTTGTATCTTTTAGTAGAGATGGGGGTTTCACCATGTTGGCCAGGCTGATCTTGAACTCCTGATCTCAGATAATCCGCCTGCCTTGACCTCCCAAAATTCTGGGATTACAGGCATGAGCCACTGCGCCTGGCCTTGGGTTTGTTATTATAAATGTAAATTTTCTTTCGTCCTAAATCGGCTTGTGAGGATGAAGGCCTTTTTCCATGCTTGGCATCGGAATCTAGGGACACTCCTCAGATGGACCACAAGAGTCCAAGTCCATTAAGGGACAACAAAAAAAAAAAAAAAAAAAAAAAGAGGTCAAGTCCAACTCTGTCCTCACCAGGCTGTGTGAACTTGGGCAAGTAACTATCCCTTTTTGGGACTCCAATTAGTAAAACAAAGTTCTCATTGGGTGCAATAGCTCATGCCTATAATTTCAGCCCTTGGGAAGTTGAGGCAGGAGGATCACTTGCAGCCAGGAGTTCAAGACCAACCTGGGCAATATAGTGAGAGACCCTGTCTGTTAAATTAAAAACAACACCACCCCCTCCCCACCAAGTTCTTAATTCATTTTCTTTTCAAAATCTGATGAAATACTGTGTACCCACAAAATTAAAAAAAAATTTTTTTTAAATCTGGTATTATACGCTATACTCCCAATCTCTGCTGGAAAATGAACTCCTGATTTTGTACATGATCTTAAGGGATTTAACACCTCTCCCCACCAAAGGCCAATGTTGGATTCCACTGAAGCTGATCAGGATTAAAATACGTTTTTTCCCACTGACCCAATTTGTCAGCAAAGATTGGAAAGGCACCTACCTCTATTGTGCCCAGTCACATACTGGGAGATTCTGGGTCCCCAAAAGGCCCAAGCCCTGGGCTCTGAGGTTCCCAGATTGGGGGCAATAGCAGCCAGTCACTCTCAGCCCCCTGTGGTCAGGATTGGGCTAGTTGAAACAACCTAGATATGAGGTTAAGGTACAGCCTGGGATGGGGGCATAGAAAGATTTCTGGAAGAGGGGGCACTGCAGGGGCTTTGAAGAATGAATAGGAGTTGGTCCCACAGGCAAGAGCATTCCAGCAGAGGCAACAGCTTTCAGGGATTGGGATAAAGAGGAAAAGTGTGAGAATAAGGGACATTTACACAACATTTTCTTAAGGACAGACGATGTTCACACCCTTTTGGGACCTTAGGACCACCTTAAGAGGGAAGAAGGAGGAGCACTCCCATTTTACAGTTGAGAAAAATGAAGCACAGAGACACTAAGACGCGTACCTGAGGCCACAGAGTTGGTAAGTGTCAGAGCCAGGCCTAGATATCTGCCTGCTTCTCCTGAAGGGAATTCTTATTCACAGAGGGACGAGGTTGCTTTTGATAGGCTGGGGGAGCTGGGGGAAAAGGGGAGGAGAGAATTTGATTGGCTGAGGAACTGAAAAGTGGAAGTGGTAAGGTGGGCAGACAAGCAAAGTCTGATTGGCTGGAAACTAGAATATGGAAGTCTGATTGGCTGAGAGTTAAGAGAGTAGTTTAATAGACTAAGGTGGAGTCCGATTGGCTGAGCGGTTGGAGAGTAGAGTTTTATTGATGGAGGGGGCAGAGGGCAGAGTCCAATCTGATGAGAAACAGGACATAGAGGTTTGATTGACTGAGGGATATAAGAGGATTTAATTGGCTGAGGTGTGGGAGGGTGGAATCTGATAGGCTAGTGGGAACTCAGCATGAGGTTTTCCCGGGGTGTTAACAATGTCATTTCTCCTCTCCTTCACAAATCCCGTGTCTGTGGGCCCTTGTAGAAGGAGGTGGAGATTAATCTCCGAGGACTATGGGGAAATGGAGGCAGGTGTGTGTGGAGGAGGGGAGGGGGCTGGATCACTCCAGGCAAAGGCCAGAGAGGACACCTCCCCAGCCATACCTGCTGGGGAAAGTGGAGAAAGAGTCTTATTCTCCACTTCCCATCACGCCTCCGCCAGAGTGACCACTAGGAGTTATAACCCAGAAGGGAGAGGTGTCACCAGTGCCTGGATAATTCCCAGGGATGAAGGAGAGGTTCTTCTCACCCCCTCCCCCTCCCCAACAGAACCCCTTCTCCCCAATCCTCCCCCTTCCTAGGGGACCACAGTCTCCATCTCTCTAGTTTCTGAGGACAAGGACCTCTCCTCCCTCCACCTGCCCAAAGGCATCTTCTCACACCCACTAGGATTTTATTGCTTTTGCCTTCCTCCTCCACTGGAGCTTCTCTCCCCTCCCTTCCTCCACCCTCAGTCTTCCTGTTTGACTGTTTTAATCTCTTGTCCTTCACCCTCCTCCTTCTCTTCTATTCATTCCATTAAAAACTCCAGCCTAGGCCAGGCAAGGTGGCTCATGCCTGTAACCCCAACAGTTTGGGAAGCTGAGGCTTGAGTTCAGGGACTCAACAAGTGGGACCCCCATCTCCTCAAAAAAATTAAAAAAGTAGCTGGGCATGGTGGTAAACGCCTGTAGTTTTAGGTACTTGGGAGGCTGAGACCAGAGGATCACTTGAGCCCAGGAGGTCGAGGCTGCAGCGGACTATGACTGCACCACTGCCGTCCAGCCTAGATGACAGAGTGAGACCCTATCTCAAAAATAAAACAAAACCTCCAGCCTAAATGATGCCCAGGCAGAAAACCTTGGAGTTGCATCCAGTCTGTCAGCAAATCCCATTAGCTCCACCTTGTATTAAACAAATCACAAATTCCACTACTTTTCACAACTCTCAGTTCCTTTAGGGCAGGGTAGTGAGGAAGCTCTTGCTCCCCCTTCACTCCGTTTGTGACATTGCTGCCTGTTAAAACCTTTTAGAGGACCCTCTGTGGCTCCCACCTTCTTCAGAGTAACAACCTAAGTCCTCCCAGTGACCCCCCCAGGACCCAGACAACCTGTCCTGTCACTTCTCTGCTTTCATCTCCTCCCAGTATCCCCCTCACTCACTCTTCTCTAGCTTCACTGGCCTCTTGACTGTTCTTTAAAGGCATGGTCCGGCCTCAGGGCCTTTACACAGGCTGTGCCCACTGCTTGGAATGCTTTTCCTCCCTCCCTTAAGATCTCTGTTCAAATATCACCTCCTCAAACAGGGCTTCCCATCTCCTTACCTTGCTGGGTTTTCTTCCATAGCACATGTCACATAGAATATGTGCTTTTAATTTATGTGTTTCTGTTTATTCACTGCAGAGCAATGCCTGGCACCATGTGCAAACTTGGCATTTGTTGAATGAATATGTGCTATGTGACAGCCGGGGCTGGGGACAAGATAGAGAATGAGAAAGGCCCCTTCTACCTGCATGGAACTTACAGCCCTATCCAGGGCTAAACAGACCATTCTAAGAGCCGGATGAGGTGGCTCATGCCTGTAATACCAGCACTTTGGGAGGCTTAGGTGGGCGGATCACCCAAGGTCAGGGGTTTGAGACCAGCCTGACCAACATGGAGGAAACCCTGTCTCTACTAAAAATACAAAATTAGCCTGGCATGGTGGTGCATGCCTGTAATCCCAGCTACTTGGGAGGCTGAGGCAGGAGAATGGCTTGAACTAGGGTGATGGAGGTTGCAGTGAGCCGAGGTTGCACATTGCACTTCAGCCCGGGTAGTAAAAGCAAAAGTCTGACTCAAAACAAAACAAACAAACAAAAAGAATAGACCAGGCGCGGTGGCTCACTCCTGTAATCCCAGCACTTTGGGAGGCTGAGGTGGGCTTTGAGGTCAGGAGTTTGAGACCAGCCTAGCGAACATGGTGAAACCCTGTCCCTACTAAAAATACAAAAATTAGCAGGGCACGTGCCTGTAGTCCCAGCTACTTGGAAGGCTGAGGCAAGAGAATTGCTTGAACCCAGGAGGCAGAAGTTGCAGTGAGCTGAGATGGCGCTATTGCACTCCAGCCTGGTGACAGAGCAAGACTCCTTCTCAAAAAAAAAAAAGAAAGAAAAGAAAAAAAAAAATCATTCCAAGAGCTATTTTGCTGGGACCGAGGATACACAGGGGCTGTGGCTGCATTGAGTACGGGCTTGAACTGAGCCCAGTGACTGGGGAAGCCCTCAGAAAAAATGGCCGGTAAGTAGGAGTTAGTTGGGTGGGTGAGAGGAAGATAATTCCAAGCAGAGGGAAGAGCATGTGCTTCTTTTAAAGTTGGAGAGATGATCTCGATGGGTTTGGCAAAAATGGTCCCAAGCGGCTTGTGCGTGGATGGGGAGAAGGAAAGTGGCCAGCATATGTTAGAAGGGGCCATTTAACACCCAGCTCACCTCTCACCTTTGAATTGCTTTCTTTCTTTCTTTCCTTTTTTTTTTTTTTGAGACTCCTGTTGCCCAGGCTGGAGTGCAGTGGCACCATCTCTGCTCACCACAACCTCTGTCTCCCAGGTTCAAGAAATTATTCTGCCTCAGCCTCCTAAGTAGCTGGTATTACAGGCACGCACCACCATGCCTGGCTAATTTTGTATTTTTAGTAGAGACAGCGTTTCTCCATGTTGGTCAGGCGCTCTCTCTCTCTCTCTCTCTCTCCATATATATATATACATATATATGTAAAATTGGCGAAAAGGTACAAAATTACAAATAGAGGCCAGGCATGGTGGCTCACGCCTGTAATCCCAGTACTTTGGGAGGCTGAGGCAAGCAGATCACTTGAGGCCAGGAGTTCGAGACCAGTCTGGTCAACATGGCAAAACCCTGTCTCTACTAAAAATACTAAAAAATTAGCTGGGCAGGTGTCATAGGCCTGTAATCCCAGCCACTTGGGAGGCTGAGGATGAGAATTGTTTGAACCCAGGAGGTGGAGGTTGCAGTGAGCTGAGATCATGCCACTGGACTCCATCCTGGGTGACAGAGGGAAGACTGTCTCAAAAAAAAAATTGACATGAAATTCACATAACATAAAATTAACCCTATGAAGTGTACAATTCAGTGACATTTTAGTGCATTCACAGTGTTATGCAACCGTCACTTTTATCTAGCTCCAAAATATTTTTGTCACCCCAAAAGGAGGTCCTATAACCACTCCTCCTGGGTATGGGCTTCTCTTTCCATCCTCCTTCCCCAGTCCCCTTGGCAACTGCTACTCCACTTTCTGTCTCCGTTAATTTATTTAGTCTGAATATTTCCTATAAATGGAATAATACATGGTGGGACCTATTGTGTCTGATTTCTTTCACTCCGCGCAATGTTTATGAGACTCATCTACATTGCAGCATGGATCAGGGCTTTATTTTTACATTTTTTTTTTCAGATGGAGTCTCACTCTGTCACCCAGGCTGGAGTGCAGAGGCGTGATCTTGGCTCACTGCAGCCTCTGCCTCCCGGTTCAAGCCATTCCGCTGCCTCAGCCTCCAGAGTAGTTGGGACTACAGTTGCCCTCCACCACGCCTGGCTAAGTTTTTGTATTTTAGTAGAGATGGGGTTTCACCATGTTGACCAGGCTGGCTTGACCTCCTGACCCGCCTCAGCCTCCCAAAGTGCTGGGAATACAGGCATGAGATATTGTGCCTGGGCTTCATGTCTTTTTTATGACTGTATAATATTCTGTTGCATGGATGGACTACAATTTGTTTATCCATTCATCTGTTGGTAGAATTTGGGTTGTTTCTACCTTTGTCTATCATAAATAGTGCTATCCTGAGTACTCCTCTACAATTACATATGTGAGTACCTGTTCTCCCTCCCCTCCCCTCCCCTCCCCTCCCCTCCCCTCCCCTCCCCTCCCCTCCCCTCCCCTCCCCTCCCCTCCCTTCCCTTCCCTTCCCTTCCCTTCCCTTCCCTTCCCCTCCCCTCCCCTCCCTTCCCTTCCCCTCCCCTCCCTTCCTTTCTTTCTTCTTTCTTTCCTTCTCTCTCTCTCTCTTTCTTTTTTTGAGAGAGGGTCTCATTCTGTAGCCAGGATGGCATGCGGTGGTGCAATCTCAGCTCACTGCAGTCTCAGCCTACCAGGCTTAAGCTATCCTCCCACCACAGCCTCACAAGTATCTGGGACTACAGGTACGCACTACCACAGCCAGCTAATTTTCTATATTTTGTAGAGACGAAGTCTTGCCATGTTGTTGCCCAGGCTAGTCTGGAACTCCTGGGCTCAAGTGATGCTCTCTTGCCCCAGCCTCCCAAAGTGCTGAGATCCTAGCTGTAAGCCGCTGTACCTGGCAAGTACTAGTTTTCAGTTATTGTGGGTATATACCTAGGAGTGGAATATCTGGGTCATATTCTGATTAGCTTTTTGAGAAATTCCCAAACTGTTTTCCACCGCGGCTGAACCATTTTATGTCACCACCAGCAGGGTGCAGCGAGATCCCTCTTCTTATCTTTGGTCCCCTGCCATGACCTGACCTGTCCATTCCCAGACAGCTTTCTCCTGCCATTTCCCCTGTCCAGCCACCGTCTCCACTTCCTGCCCTCCCACTCTAACCTCACCCCACTGAGACCTGGGCTGTGTCAGGCTGAGGGTTCCGGTGGCGTGGAAACCACACGGCTCTAGACCCTGGGTTCCTTGACGTCTAGGTGCAAGTGATGGTGCCTGTTACTGCTCTTCTGCAAACTCCAGCTCCAGCT
Organism: Callithrix jacchus; assembly: GCF_049354715.1. Lineage (NCBI taxonomy): Eukaryota > Metazoa > Chordata > Mammalia > Primates > Cebidae > Callithrix > Callithrix jacchus. The sequence goes on from NC_133523.1 coordinate 14,199,632, forward strand.
CCAACTCCGTGCCGCTGCCTGTCCTCTCTCTAAATGTAGCTGTGATCCCTGAGGTCAGGAGTTCGAGATAGCCTGGCCAACATGGCGAAACGCTGTCTCTACTAAAAAGACAAAAGTTAGCCCGGCGTTGGTGGCATGATCCTGTAAGCCCAGCTACTAAGGAGGCTGAGGCAGGAGAATTGCTTGAACCCGGGAGCTGGAGGTTGCAGTGAGCCAAGATCATGCCGCCGCACTCCACCCTGGGTAACAGAGCAAAATTCCATTTCATTTTTAAAAAAAAAGGCTGGGGTGGCAGCTCATACCTGTAATCCCAGCACTTTGAGAGGTCAAGGTGGGCGGATCACCTGAGGTCAGAAGTTTGAGACCAGCCTGGCCAACATGGTGAAACCCCATCTCTACTAAAAATACAAAAATTAGCCAGGGGTGGTGATGCATGCCTGTAGTCCCAGCTACTTAGGAGGCTGAGGCAGAAGAATAGCTTGAACCAGGGAGGCAGAAGTTACAGTGAGCTGAGATCGCACCACTGAACTCCAGCCTGGACAACAGAGCGACAGAGAGAGACTCCGCCAAAGAGAAAAAAGCAGCACTTTTGCCCTCCCCTCCTCTTCTCTGCCCACCTCCCTCCTGAGTGATCTCACTGACCTACTCCCCTACCATCCACCATCTTCTCCAGGCAGGTGACTCACAGATGCACTTCTCAGGAGGTACCCTCACGCTGAGCCCAGCTGCCTCCTGGGTGTCTCCCTGAATATTGTCCCATGGGCCTTTTAGACTGAAGGTGACCCACAGTTTCCCAATCTTAGCACTGTCAACATTTGAGTCTGGACCATTCTTCAGGGGTAGGGTGTTCTGTGCATAGCAGGATGTTGAATAGCGTCTCTGGCCTTCACCCACTAGATGCCAGTTGCACTGCTCCCCATTCTTCCCTGCCCCCACCCCCACCCCCCACCCAGCAGTGTGACCTCCTGATATTGCTAAATATTCCCTGGTGGAAAACTCTGTTCTACCAGGATGGCCCAATCAAACTGCAAACTCTGATATTTGTCCAGCCTGTGCTCTGGGCCAGGAGTGGGGCTGAACATCACCTCATCACGTGGGCTTCTCCTGAACTTTATCCATAGGGGGATGGAGGCTCAGAGCAGTTACATGACTTGCTCAAGGCCACACATCCACGAAGCCCACTCTTAGCGCCTCCAGCCCCTTTGACTTACTCCTTCTTCCTGGTCTGCAGCTCTCTGAGAGCAGAGAAGCTGGGTGGATACCTTATTCTCCTTCTCTCTTCCCTAGAACCCCGATGACCTCTGGGACCCCATCCCTAACCCCTTCCTGGGTCTCAGCTACCCCCATCCATTCTCTCTGTCCCCTTCAGCCACTGGAGGGGGCCCTCTCAAACTCCCCTCTGTATGAATCTCAGCATTTTCCAAAGTGCTTCCAGTAAGCTCTGCTTTGGCCAGAATTCTTGGCAAAACAAAATTCATATTTCTAAAACAATAGGCTTTAATGATCTATTATGAATAAAAAATTAATAGAAAAAACTCTTACTCAGAAGTAAATAAAAATTAAAGACACAAATAAATAAGTTTTTTTTTTTTTTAAAAAAAGCTCTATAGCTGGGAGAATGGCTTGAGCCCAGGAGTTTGAGACCAGCCTGGGCAACATAGTGAGACCCCATCTCTAAAAAAATGGAAAAAAACTGGCTGGGTGCGGTGACATGAGTCTGTAGTCCCAACTACTCAGGAGGCTGAAGCAGGAGGATGACTTGAGCCCAGGAGTCACCCCAGCCTGGATGACAGAGTAAGACCAATCAATTAACAGGGGCACCTCCCCTACTCAAGCACCATTCATGGCTCTCCAGTGCCCACCAGACCAAGACCCAGCCACTTAAGCTGACCTTCACAGTCAACTCCTGCCTCCCTCCAGCCTCCACACCTCTCACACCACAAGGCCAGGGCAAGTCACCTGCCAAGTCACACCCTCCAGTTTCTCTGTGCTTGAGCCCTACACCCTCTCTTGTACCTGTTGAAATCCAACCTCTCCCTGCAGCCCCAGCTTGAATGTCACATCCTTCACGTCGCCTTCCCCGACCTCACGTCTGCCTCCTCCAAGCAGCAAAACTTCAATTACGTGTGTCTCCTCTTCTTCACCTGGAAACATGCCTTGCTCCTCCCACGCCCACTTCCCAAGGGCCCAGCCCCAGGTGAGAGAGTATTATCGGAAAAAAGAGAGATAAGGAAGGCTTCTGAGTTTACCAGCTGCTGTGGCAAGTGGAGATTCTTGTCTTCTCATCTGTCTGCCCACTTGCTCAGGTCAGCCACACATCCACCCACCAACCCAGGAGGACAGACACATCCAGAGGCGGAGCTGACTGGACACATCTGGAACAGATGGGCTTGCCAAGGACAACATCCTGGCCGGACGCTCAAGGTGTCTGGCAGTGGGTAGGGAGGAGAGGGGCGGGGGAGCAGAACCAGTCTGGTGTTATTTGTTGAGGCTGGAGGTCTTTTTGGCTGAAGAGGCTGCTGGAGGCTGCAGAACCTCCAGGGGTATGTGTTGTGGGGGCAGGGGATGACAGGTTAGGTTCAGGATCCAGACAGAGGGGAAGGGCTGGTTCCCAAGGGCTGGTGGAGCCAGAGAATTCCTGAGGGCCCCAGAGGAGGCTTCTGGGGGGATTAGTGGGGCCCCAGGGGGTGATGGCTTAGGGATTGCTGTCCAAGCTTGGGAGCAAACCCGGGAGTAGGGGCCATGAGGAATGTTGATGTGGGAGGGGGGTGGTCCAGAGCAGTCCCTGATGGTTTGGGACTTCCGTCTGTCTCTCTCCACCTCTCCATCTCAGTCTCAGTCTCTCTCCACCCCTTCACACGCCAATTTCTTGTTCTCTCCTTTTCTGGGGGCAGCCCTGCCGTCACCGCCCAGAGCCCTGCGGGGGCCGAGGGGCGGGGTGTCCGGGGGGCGGAACCCCTTGGCGCAGTCGGGCGGGGTTAAAGGGCTGGGTGACGGGACGGTGTGGTTAGATCCCAGATAGTGGCGCCAGAGGATCCAGATCCGGGACGGGAGGCTGAGACCAACTGGTGAGTGCGCGCGGGGTCGAGGTTGTAACCTGAGCGCCGCCAAGGCTCTGCGCTGTAACCCGAGGCTCGCCGGGCTCAGTGCCGGCGGGGCGAGGGCGAAGGACTGCGCCCGTGGAGGCAGGAGGGGCGCAGCCGGCCGTGGGGACTCCCTCAGGACCCAGGACAGGGCTGCATGCCCGGGACAGTTGCTGGGAGAGGGGCACGTGGGTGCGTCCCCGACGTTTGCTGCATTTGTGCCTGTGTGTATGTGTGCACGCGCGCGCGCGCTTTGGAGTCCTAGGCTCACCCTTTGGGTGTCTGTGATGGGGAGGGAGCCTCCAGAAGACCCCTTTCGTGGTCAGGGCATCCCAGATGGGTTCAAGCCCTGCCCTGGGACGCCTCTTTGGGGCTGAATGGGGATTCACCTTAGGATTTCACCACTGCACATTGTCTTGAAGGGGAGGCTGTACATTCAACCTATGGGTTAGGCTTGCGGTCCAGCTGCCATCAGGGACCCTTTGCCCATCCATGCCAGACTTAGGGCCCCTCTATGAAAAGACGATGTTCTTTTGGCCCTGAGAATTGGCTCTGAGGGTTGAGTGATATCCTGCGGTTGGTTCCAGGTGATGTCTGTCTGGTAGATGCTGGAAGGATGATACTTTCTGATCTCCCAGGGGCCTGGACCAGCCTGGGTATGCAAGGTGGCAGAGGCTAGCCACCTGGGGAGTCTCAGGCTGGAGGGGCCCAGGATCAGGGCATCTAAACTGGTTCATCTGCCTGCTCACCCCTCATGCATGGACTCATTGTGTGTCTGTCACCACCCCATAGGCAAAAGGAGTTGGCCAGGGCTGGCTGTGTGCCCAAAATTCCTCCTTCCCTGTACCTCTTATCCTACCCCCTACTTCTGGGTCCTGGAGTGGTGCCCAGCCAGGGCTGGGAGCATCAAATTCCTCCCTGAGTAACTCCAAACCCCAAAGAGGAGGAACTTCCCTGGATCCCCCATACCACCCTCATTTTATAGGCAAGGAAACTGAGGCCCAGAGAGAAGAAGCCTGTGCCCCTGGACACCCAGTGCCCAGTGGGAGAGCTGGGATTTGAACAAACAAGCCCTGTTTGACCCCAAAGTCCCCGGCCACTTTCCAATGGCCCTGGCATCATCAAATAGCCCAGCTTGGGTTTCTGAACAGTAACATTACCTCTGTGCTGGTGTCCACAGAGGGGCTTGGATGACTGCAGAGGCATTCAGGGAATGGGACCCATCTCTCCTTTTTCTTTTTTCTTTCTTTCCTTTCCTCCTCCTCCTCCTCTTCCTCCTCCTCCTCCTCTTCCTCCTCCTCCTCCTTTTCCTTCTCCTCCTCCTCCTCCTCTTCCTCCTCCTCCTCCTCCTTTTCCTTCTCCTCCTCCTCCTCCTCCTCCTTTTCCTTCTCCTCCTCCTCCTCCTCCTTTTCCTTCTCCTCCTCCTCCTCCTCCTCCTCTTCCTCCTCCTCCTCCTCCTCCTCCTCTTCCTCCTCCTCCTCCTCCTTTTCCTTCTCCTCCTCCTCCTTCTTTCTTCTTTCTTTTTTGTTTTCAAGACAGGGTCTCACTCTGTCACCCAGGCAGGAGTGCAGTGGCATAATCATAGCTCACTGCAGCCTTGACCTCCTGGGCTCAAGCGATCCTCCTACCTCAGCCTCCTGAGTATCTAAGTCTACAAAGATGCACCATCAAACCTGGCTATTTTTTTGTATTTTTAGTAGAGACAGGGTTTCACCATGTTGCCCAGGCTGGTCTCGAACTCCTGGACTCAAGGAATCCACCTGCCTCAGCCTCCCAAAGTGCTGGGGTTACAGGCATGAGCCACTACACCTGGCCCTTCCCTCTTTGTTGACAAACCTTGGACCTGATTCTCTAAACCCCAGATGGCCAGGTCCCAACAATAAACATGGTGGCAGCACCAATAGCAATGACGGGTATCATTGATCAAAGGCTTGCTGTGTGCTCGGAAGTGGGCTGAACACTTTATAAATGTTGCATTGTCATTGCAGCCCTGTGAGGAGGGTAAATAGGGCTTCTGTCTTAATGGATGAAGAAATCAAGGCTTAGAGAGGTGCAGACACTCACTGAGGTCACACAACGAAGAGGCAGAGCTTTATAGAATCTTTTCTGAGGCTCATGTCCAGGTGTGGCCACACTTGGGATGGTGGGCAGACAGTGATAGCCCTGCAACCATCTAGATTACTAGTGAAACTTCTTTTCTGCCAGGATTCCCTTTGGGCCAAGGAAATTGTTAGCAAAAGATTTGAATATGATCAAAGCTGCAATGGGAGTATTCCCTTTACCCCATTTGCCAACTTGACTCTGCCCTCACTAGTCATAAATGACTCTGAAGCTCTTTCTCAGAACTTCAGAAATTTGGAGTGCTGAGTGGAGACTCCAAAAGACCTAGAAGCCAGGCTGGGCATGGTGATTCATGCCTGTAATCCCAGCACTTTGGGAGGCTGAGGCTGGAGGATGGTTTGAGCCCAGGAGTTTGAGACCAGCCTGAGCAATATAGGGAATATATTGCTATATTAATTTTTTTTGAGATGGAATTTCACTATTTTTGCCCAGGCTGGGATGCAATGGCATGATCTCTGCTCACTGAAACCTCCACCTCCCAGGTTCAAGTGATTTTCTTGCCTCAGCCTCCTGAGTAGCTGGGATTACAGGCATGTGCCACTACACCTCGCTATTTTTGTATTTTTAGTAGAGACAGGGTTCATCCATGTTGGTCAGGCTGGTCTCGAACTCCTGACCTCAGGTGATTGCCTCGCCTCAGCCTCCCAAAGTGTTGGGATTACAGACATGAGCCACTGCACCTGGCTGACCTTATATTAATTTTTTTATAAAAAATTCAAAAAATTAGCTGAGCATGGTGGCAGGCACCTGTAGTCCCAGCTACTTAGGAGGCTGAGGTGGATCACTTAAGCCCAGGAAGGAGAGGTTGCAGTGAGCCAAGATCACACCACTGCACTCCAGCCTCCTGGGTGACAGAGCAGGACCACGTCTAAAAAAAACAACCTAGAAGGCCCCTCTCAGCTCAGGCCTTCTGGGCTCTGGCACTTTGGGGGAATATGTGAATCTCTGGAGTAAGCCAGCCCTACAATGTGAAGGAAGTCAAGGCGGTACCATGAATCAGTTGGGACAGGGTCAGGCTGCCTTGATTGTAGGCTTGGAGTGAAAAGGAGGGCCGGGATGTGGGGTGATGGGGCCAGCATTGGGGTGCCCTTCCGCCAGGCTCCTGGCTGGCCTCAGCCCCTGCAGTTCAAGAAGAGGCATGTATCTGGTACCTGGCGTCAGCCCTGGTCCATGCCCTGTATTTCTTCTTGGGAGCTCACACACCTTGTATAACAAGTCCTCAGCCGGTGCATGGCCAGGCCAACCTGACAAACCAGAGCTCCATGGGCGTGGACCGGGCTGCAGAGCCAGTCACTGGCTTTGCCACCGCCAGATCACTCAGGCCCTGGCAAGGCGGGGCCACCTCTGCCAAGGCAGGCCTGCTGGATGAGATTGGGGCCAGTGTAGAGAGGGAGTGGGTATGCCAGCCACCCACAGCATTCTGATGGTGCCACCTTTGAATTGCTCTTGCTTCTATCAAATAGTAATAATAGGAGGAGTCATCATGGCTAACATTTTGTGTGCTAAATGACAAGGCCTTTCCATGATTATGTGCCTTTTTTCACCGAGCTGTCCCAAACAACCTTAGGGGGTAGGTCTTGTTATTATCAATCCATTTCACAGGTTGGCAAAGGGAGGCTGATGGCAGGGTCTGGGTTCACCCAGGGCTGCTAACCTAGGAAATAGGAGAGCTAAGATTTGAACCCAGGCCTGTTGGAGTCGAAAGTGTACATTAAATTAAATTAAATTTGTTTATTTTTGTTTTGAGACAGAATCTTACTCTGTGGCTCATGCTTGTGTGCAGTGGTATGATTTTGGCTCATTGCTGCCTCTGCCACAGCCTCCCAAGTAGCTGAGACTACAGGTGGCTGCCACCATGCCTGGCTAATTTTTGTATTTTTAGTAGAGACAGGATTTCACCACGTTGGCCAGGATGGTCTCGATCTCTTGACCTTGTGATCCACCCACCTCAGCCTCCCAAAGTGCTAGGATTACAGGCTTGAGCCACCGTGCCCAACCAACTAATGAATTTTTATAATTGATTAATTTTTTTGAATGGGTGGCATGTGCTCACGGTATAGGAAATCAAAAGGCCTAGAAGAGTTGACAGTAAACTGAATTTTCCCTTCCACCCCTGCCCCGAGTTCTTTCAGGCCCTTTCCAGAGGCTGCCACCATTTCTCATGGGTCCTCAAACCTTCTCTTTCCTTTTTTTATTATTACCATTTATTGGTGACAAACACTAAGTTTTACTTACGTTCCATGGGGCGAAAAATTCCAGTGTAAATGATGAATGGACGCAGTACTTAACTTGCAGGGCTACCAGGCTGTCCCTATGGGCTGCACACAGAGCCTCAGTGCAGTTAATGGAGATGTAATTAACAGTATCGAGCACTCTGGAAAATCAGTCTGCAGGTTTATATGGGCTACATGGAGATTATATCCTGCAGTGTTGTGGAAGCTAAGTCCTCAAGAGCCATATGTATAGATCGTTTTGTAGCCTTCTTTAAGGATATTTATTTTTCGAGACAGAGTCTAGCTCTGTTGCCCAGTTTGGAGGCTGAGGCAGGAGAATTGCTTGAACCTGGGAGGCGGAGGTTGCAGTGAGATCGTGCCATGGCACTTCAGCCTGGGCAACAGAGCAAGACTCTGTCTCAAAAAAAAAAAAAAAAGAAAAGAAATCTTCCAGCTCTCTTTAAGGGTTACTGGGAAGATGGAGTGAATGATGGTGGAAATCATCGCATATAGCAGGTGCTGGGTGATTCTTTGGAGAGTGATTGAGGGAACAGAATGTGCAAAGGCTCTGAGACAGGAACTAGCTTGGCCTGTGGCAGGAGTGGGCTGGAGTGGCCCAAGGTGAGCAAGTGACAGGGAACAGGGCTAGAGGCACCAACAGGGTTGGGCAGGTTGTTGTGGTCCATGACAAAAAGTCTAAATTTAACTGGATGAGGTGGCTCATGCCTGGAATCCCAGCACTTTGGAAAGCTGAGGTGAGAGGATTGCTTGAGGCCAGGAATTCAAGACCAGCCTGGACAACATAGTCAGATCCCATCTTTACCCAAAATCTAAAATTACCTGGGCATGGTGGTGCCTGCCTGTAGTCCCAGATACTGGGGAAGCTGAGATGGGAGTATCTCTTGAGTTCAGGAGTTTGTGGCTGCAGTGAGCTATTGCACCACTGCATTTCTGCCTGGGTGACACAGCAAGACCCTGTCTTTAAAAGAAAAACCATGACAACAAAAGAGTCTAAATTTCTTTCTTTCTTTCTTTCTTTTTTTTGAGACAGAGTTTCGCTCTTGTTACCCAGGCTGGAGTGCAATGGCGCAATCTCGGCTCACCGCAACCTCCGCCTCCTGGGTTCAGGCAATTCTCCCGCCTCACTCAGCCTCCTGAGTAGCTGGGATTACAGGCACGCGTCACCGTGCCCAGCTAATTTTTTTGTATTTTTAGTAGAGACGGGGTTTCACCATGTTGACCAGAATGGTCTCGATCTCTTGACCTTGTGATCCACCTGCCTCAGCCTCCCAAAGTGCTAGGATTACAGGCGTGAGCCACCGCGCCCAGCTAAATTTCATTTAGAGCAAAGAGGGGAGCCATGGGAGAATTTTGAGCAGGGGAAGTTCACAGTCTGATTTAATTTGAGGAAGATCCCTCTGGCTGTGTGTGCAGAATGGACTTCTTGCAGGGACAAAGGGTGGAACTCTAGGAATCAGTGGCAAGGGGCCACTGCAGTGCTGGCCTGATGTGGGTTGGGATGACGGGGTTGGAGCAGGATGAATGGATTCGGAAGATGTTTAGGGTGGACCACTAGCAGGACCTGGCAACAGACTGGATGTGGTTGAAGCGGGGAGGAAGAGGGTAAGGTAAATCTGAGAGTCTAGGAGATGCCCCCAGGGGGATGTTCAGGAGCTGGCTGGACCTAGTAGTGTTGGACATTGAGACCTGGGAATCGCCTTTAAGTTAGGATTGCTGAGACCATGGGAGGGGTGCGATCCTCAGGATGTGGGCACAGAGGAAAGGGGAGGCAATGTGGCTTTAAGGAGCCCCAACATTTACAAACTGGGTGCAGAAAGAAGGGCTCAAGGCCGGGCGTGGTGGCTCACACCTGTAGTCCCAGAACTTTGGGAGGCTGAGGTGGGTGGATCACCTGAGGTCAGGAGTTTGAGAGCAGCCTGACCAACATGGAGAAACCCTGTCTCTACTGAAGAAACAAAATTAGCCGGGTGTGGTGGTGGGCGCCCATAATCCGAGCTACTCGGGAGGCTGAGGCAGGAGAATCACTTGAATCTGGGAGGTGGAGTTTGCAGCAAGCTGAGATCGTGCCATTGCGCTCCAGCCTGGGCAACAAGAGCAAAACTCTGTCTCAAAAAAAAAAAAAAAAAAAAAAGATAAGATAAAGAAAGAAGGGCTCAAAGCACACTGAGAAGGGGACTTTTTTTTTTTTAGACAGAGTTTCACTCTGTTGCCCAGGCTGGAGTGCAGTGGTACAATCTCCACAGCTCACGGCAACCTCTGCCTCCCATGCTCAAGTGATTCTCCTGCCTCAGCCTCCCCAGTAGCTGGGACTACAGGTGCTCACCATCATGCCTGGCTAATTTTTGTATTTTTAGTAGAGATGGGATTTCGCCATGTTGACCACGTTGGCCTTGAACTCCTGACCTCTAGAGATCCACCTACCTCAGCCTCCCAAAGTACTGGGATTATAGGCACGAGCCACAGTGTCCAGCCAGAGGCGGGGACTTTTTGAGGCTAAAGTGGAGGATGGGCAGGGGCGAGCTCCTGAAGGGCTTTGGATGCCAGGCTGAGGGGAATAGGGAGCCAGGGAGGGTGTTAGAGCATGGGAGTCCCAGGCCCTTAGAAAGGGGATTGTGGTGGCTGGGATGGGAACTAAACTGTATCCAAGTGGCTCCTGGGGGTGGATGTGATGATGCATGTGACCCCTGTTGGCTGAATATGTTCGATTCCCTCTCAGCACTTTTGGACCCACCAAGATGGTAACACCCACTCCACTCCCCTGACCGGGCTGCAGGCAGAAAAGGTCATACTGGTGTGGACCCAGAGATCATCTTTTTATAGTCACCCCCAGGTACAAATGGGGACACTGAGGACCAGGCCACATAGCCAGTCAGTAAGGAGGCAGAAATAGAACCCAGATGTTCATGGTGTATGTGTGTGTCTCTGTGTGTGTATGTGTGTGTGTGTGTGTGTGTGTGTGTGTGCACGCACGCACGCGCACAAATACATGCTTGCATTTAATAAGAAAGTCCTTTTCCTTTTTTTTTAAGAGATAGGGTCTTGCCGGGCATGGTGATGCGTGCCTGTAGTCCCAGTTACTCAGGAGGCTGAGGCTGGAGGATCGCTTGAGCCCAGGAGTTCTGGGCTGTAGTGCGCTATGCCGATCGGGTGTCTGCACTAAATTTGGCATCAATATGGTGACTTCCTGGGAGCAGGGGACCACCAGGTTGCCTAAGGAGGGGTGAACCAGCCCAGGTCAGAAACAGAGTAGGTCAAAACTCTCATGCTGATCAGTAGTGGGATCGCACCTGTGAATAGCCACTGCACTCTGACCTGGGCAACATAGCGAGACCCCATCTCTAAAAAATAAAAGAGACAGGGTCTCACACTCTCACCCAGGCAGGGGTGCAGTGGTGTGATCATAGCTCACTGCAGCCTTGGCCTTCTGGGCTCAAGCAGTCCTCCCTCCTCAGCCTCCTGAGTAGCTGGGACTAGAAGGTACATGCCACTATGCCTGGCTAATTTTTAAATTTTTTGCTAGAGATGGGGGTCTCACTATGTTGCCCAGGCTGGCCTGGAACTCCTGGCCTCAAGCCATCCTCTCGCCTTGGCCTCCCAAAGTGCTGGAATTACACAGGGGAGCCACCATGCCTATCCCCCTTTCTTTCAAGTTCCTCACTTCACTTAAGTCTCTGCTCTGAGACACCTCTTCCAAGAAGCTCTCCTGGACCACCTTGTCTAAAGGGATTGTTCTCCAATCCCTTAACCTGTATATGAGTTTCCTGTGGCTGCTGTAACAAAATGACCACAAACTCAGTGGCTGAAGACAACACACATTTATTCTCTCACAGTGCTAGAGGCCAGAAGTCTGAAATCCAAGTATTGGCTGTGCTCTTTCTGAAGGCTCTGCGGAAGGGTCTCTTCCTTGCCTCTTTCAGCTTCTGGTGGTTCCTTGGCTCATGGACACATCACTTGAGTCTCTGTCTCTATTCTCATGTGGCCTTCTCCTCTTCTGCCTGTCAAACCTCCCTCTGCTTCTTCTTCTTCTTCTTCTTCTTTTTTTTTTTTTTTTTGAGACAAGGTCTCACTTTGTCACCCAGGCTGCAGTGTAGTGGTGTGATCTTGGCTCACTGCAACCTCCGCCTTCCAGGTTTAAGCGATTCTCTCCCCTCAGCCTCCTGAGTAGCTGGGACTACAGGCACCTGCCACCATACCTGGCTAATTTTTGTATTTTTAGTAGAGATGGGTTTTCGTCATGTTGGCCAAGTTGGTCTTGAACTCCTGACCTCAAGTGATCCACCCACCTTGGCCTCCCAACATGCTGGGATTACAGGTGTTAGCCACCACGTGCAGCCTGCTTCTTTCTTATTAGGGAACTTTGGTTGCATTTAAGTCCCACCTGGAGAATGTAGGATCATCTCCCCAGCTTATGATTCTTAACTTGGCCAAGTGCAGTTGCTCATACCTGTAATCCCAGCATTTTGGGAGCCTGAGGCAGGAGGGTCACTTGAGGCCAGCAGTTCAAGGCCAGGCTGGACAACATAGTGAGACCCCCATCTCCACAAAAATTAAAAAAATTAGCTGGAGCGATGGCATATGCCTGTAGTCTCAGCTACTCAGGAGGCTGAGGCGGGAGGATTGCTTGAGCCCAGGAGGCCGAGGCTGCAGTAAGCTGTGTTTTTGTGTCACTGTACTCCAGCCTGGCTGATAGAGCAAGACCCTACCTCAGCAACAAAAATCGTTAACTTATTTGCATCTGTAAAGACTGTGGCATATGAAGTCACATTCACAGGTTCTAAAGATTAGGAAGTAGGGCTGGGTGTTGTGGCTCGTGCATGTAATCCCAGCACTTTGGGAGGCCAAGGTGGGCGGACCATCTAAGGTCAGGAGTTCAAGACCAGCCTGGCCAACATGATGAAACCCAGTCTCTACTGAAAATACAAAAATTAGCCAGATGTGGTGGCAGGTGCCTGTAATTCCAGCTACTCGGGAGGCTGAGGCAGGAGAATCACTTGAACCCCGGAGGTGGAGGTTGCAGTCAGCTGAGATCACACCACTGCACTCCAGCCTGGGTTACAGAGCAAGACTCCAACCACCCCCCCAGAAAAAAAGAAAAAAAAAGCACCTAAGGTTTCTAATTAGTAGTAGGTACCACTAGCTGGCTTCCCCAGCATTGCTAGGCATAATCATTGCCCATCATTAAATTGGCATGGAAATAAATACCACCGCCCGGTGCCATGGGTCACTCCTCTAATCCCAGCACTTTGAAAGGTTGAAATGGGAGGAATGCTTAACGTCAGAAGTTCAAGACCAGGCTGGTAAATATAGTAAGACCCCATGTCTACCAAAAATTTAAAAAGCTAGCTGGGTGTGGCAGTGCATGCATGCCTGTAGTTCTACCTACTCAGGAGGCTGAGGTGGAAGAATCCCCTGAACCCAGGAGTTCAAGGCTGCCGTGGGTTATGATCGTGTCACTGCACTCCAGCCTGAGCAACAGAGCAAGACCCTATCTCAAAAGAAAAAAAGGGAAATAAATACTCACAGTTGCTTGCTATGGAGCATGTCACCTGGAGTTGCCTGTGTGAGAAGCAGCCCAGTTGCCCATCAACATCTCAAGTTTGGAGCTTCTGCCCGGGACTTGTGACTTGGAGCTCCTTGTACTTCCCTTTGGGAAGTTGCTTCCTCGTCACCCCTCCTCCTACTCTGGGCTTTTCAAAGGAAATATCACCTACACCAGGCAGTCTGTATTTTTTTCAGAGATGGGGTCTTGCTGTGTTGCCCAGGCTGGAGTGCAGGGACTGTTCGTAGGTGTGAACATAGAGCACTATAGCCTCGAACTCCTGGGCTCAAGTGATCCTCCTGCCTCAGCCTCCCTAGTGGCTGAAATTACAGGTGCTGACACAGTACCTGGTTTTGTATTTTAAAAAATTTTAAATGTGGTGAAATACATATAACATAAATTTTACCATCTAACCATTTTTTCTTTATTTTTTTTTTTTGAGATGGAATCTCACTCTGTCACTCAGGTTGGAGTGCAGTGGCGCCATCTCAGCTCACTGCAACCTCTACCTCCCTAGTTCAAGCCATTCTCCTGCCTCAGCGTACCATCACACACAGCTAATTTTTGTATTTTTAGTAGAAAGAGGGTTTCACTATATTGGCCAGGCTGGTCTTGAACTCCTGACCTGAGGTGATCCACCCGCCTCAGCCTCCCAAAGTGCTGGGATTACAGACATGAGCCACTGCACCTGGCCATCTTAGCCATTTTTTAAATGTACAGTTCAGTGGCATGAAGCAAATTCAGTGTTGTGCAGCCATCCCTACCATCCGTCTCTAGAATTTTCTCATCCTCCCAAACTGAAACTCCATCCCCATGAAACACTAATTCCCCATTCTCCTTCCCCACCACTCCTGGAAACCCCTATTTGACTTTATGTTTGTATGAATCTGACTACTTCAGGGACCTCATCCAAGTGGAATCATATAGTATACATCCTTTTGTGATTGGCTTATTTCACTGAGCAGAATGCCCTCAAGTTTCATCCCTGTTGCAGCATTTGTCAGAATCTCCTTCCTTTTGGCTGGATGAGGTGTCTCAAGCCCATAATCCCAGCACTTTGGGAGGCCGAGGTGGGCAGATCATGAGGTCACAAGTTTGAGACCAGCCTGACCAACATGGTGAAACTCTATTTCTATTAAGAATACAAAAATTAGCCGGGTGTGGTGGTCCATGCCTGTATTCCTTGCTACTTGGGAGGCTGAGGCATGAGAATCGCTTGAACCTGGGAGGCGGAGGTTGCAGTGAGCTGAGACTGTGCCATTGCACTGCACCCTGGGCAACAAGAGCAAAACTCCGTCTCAAAAAACAAACAAACAAACAAAAAACCACCATATGGTTTTCCACAGTAACTTTACCATTTTACATTCCCACCAATAGTGCAAAACAGTTCCGATCTGTTTACTTCCTCATTCATACTTCTTTTCTGTATTTTGTTTTGATTGTAGCCGTCTTAAGACTGGTCATATAGTCTATATTTTAAGTCATAATATCCATCCCAATTGGGATCACCAAATCTGAGGATGACCCACCTAGCTGCTTTCCCAGGATGTGGTAACTAATAAAAATTTTACTTCTGAAGCCAGGCGAGGTGGCTCATGCCTGTAAATCTCAGCACTTTGGGAGGCAGAGGTGGGAGGATTTCTTGAGCCTAGGAATTTGAGACCAGTCTGGACAACATCATGAGACTCTGTCTCTACAAAAAATAGAAAAAATTATCTGCGCATGCTGGTGCGTACCTGTTAGTCCCAGCTACTTGAGAGGCTGAGGTGGGAGAATCGCTTCAGCCTGGGAGGCTGAGGCTGCATTGAGCTGTGATAGTGCTCCTTAGGGTCACTATTTAGCCTGGGTGATGGAGTGACACTCTGTCTCAAAAAGAAATTTCCCTTCTTTATTTTTATTATTGCTATTTTGTTTTGAGATGGAGTCTTACTCCATCACCCAGGCTGGAGTGCAGTGGCGTGACCTCAGCTCACTGCAACCTCCACCTCCCAGGTTCCAGCGATTCTCCTGCCTCAGCCTCCTGAGTAGCTAGGATTACAGGCGCGTGTCATCATACCCGGCTAATTTTTGTATTTTTAGTAGAGACAGGGTTTTGTCATGTTTTCCAGGCTGGTCTCAAACTCCTGACCTCAAGTGATCTGCCTGCCTTGGCCTCCCAAAATGTTGGGACTACAGGTGTGAACCACTGCACCTGGCCAAGAAATTTCACTTCTGTTTGGAAAATGTGATTTGTCATTGGCTGGCAGAAGAGCAAAGTGAAGCCTGGCATGATGGCTCACACCTGTAATCCAAGCACTTAGGGAGGCTGAGGAGGGTGGATCACTTGAGGTCAGGAGTTCAAGATCGGCCTGACCAACATGGTGAAAGCCGGACTCTACTAAAAATACAAAAAATTAGCTGGGAGTGGTGGTGGGTGCCTATAATCCCAGCTACTCGGGAGGCTGAAGCAGAAGAATCGCTTTAACCCGGGAGGTGGAGGCTGCAGTGAGCCAAGATCACCCCATTGCTCTCCAACCTGGGCAATAGAGTGAGACTCTGTCTCAAAAAAAGAAGAAAGAAGAAAGAAGAAAGAAGAAGAAGAAGAAGAAGAAGAGGAGAAGGAGGAAGGAGGAAGAGCTACACTAGTCTGAACCCTTAGTAGAGGGCACTGTTGGGAGGGGTGAGCAGGGTTGAGGGCTCGGTGTACACACCTTTAGCTGTGGTGCCTGGGGAGATGGGCATACAGAGGGAAGAACCTCAGCCATTGGTACTGGCTGGAAAGGAGAGAAGAGAGCAGGCCCCAGTCATTTTCAGGAATCTCCTTGGGGTGATCTGAGATCCTTGGTCCCCCAAAGTGAAGGTGATTAAGGGTGGCTCTTGGTGGGGCCTTGGGGGAACCCCTGCCAGCTTCTGTCTCTGTTGAGTTTGAGAAATTGAGCCAGGGTTTAGCTTCCTCATCTGGAAAATGGAGAGAATGATAGAACCTACCTCTGAGGACTGGTGTACGATTCTGTATTAGTCCATTCTCACATTGCTATAGAGAAATGCCTGAGACTGGAAAATTTATAAAGAAAAGAGGTGTTATTGGCTCTTGGTTCTGCAGGCTGGACAGGAAACATGATGCTGGCATCTGCTCAGCTTCTCGGGAGGCTTCAGAAAACTTACAATCATGGCAGAAGGCAGGATGGGAGTAGCTGCATCACTTAGCTGGTGCAGGAGGAAGAGAGGGACGCGGGAGGTGTTACATACTCTTTTTTCTTTGGAGACAGAGTCTTGCTCTGTCACCCAGGCTGGAGTGCAATGGCACAATCTTGGATCACTGCAACCTCTGCCTCCTGGGTTCAGTGATTCTCCTGCCTCAGCCTCCTGAGTAGCTGGAACTACAGGCACCCACAACCATGCCCAGCTAATTTTTTGTATTTTACTAGAGACAGGGTTTCACCATGTTGCCCAGGCTGGTTTTGAACTCCTGACCTCACATGATCTGCCCACTTCAACCTCCCAAAGTGCTAGTATTACAGGCTTGAGCCACCATGCCCAGCCAGTGCTACACACTTTTAAACAATGGCATCTCAGGCTGAGCATGGTGGCTTGTGCCTGTAATCCCAGCACTTTGGGAGGTCAAGGAGGGTCGATCACCTGAGGTCAGATAGGCAACATGGTGAAACCCCATATCTACCAAAATATACACTCAAAAAAAAAAAAAAAATTAGCCGGATGTGGTTGTGCGTGCCTGTAATCTTAGCTACTCGGGAGGCTGAGGTAGGAGAATCACTTGAACCCAGGAGGCAGAGGCTGTAGTCAGCCAAGATCGTGCCACTGCACTTCAGCCTGGGCAACAAGAGCAAGACCCTGTCTCCAGACAAAAACCAAAAAAACCACAACAAGATCCCATGAGAACTCACTCACTCACTATCTGGAAGACAAGCACCAAGAGGACAGTACTAAACAATTCATGAGATACCACCTCCGTGATCCAAATGCCTTTCACCAGACCCCATCTCCAACACTGGGGATTACAGTTCAACACAAGGTTTGGGTGACAACACAGATCCCCACCATATCCGATTCCCTGAGATGAGGCTGGTACCGCCCGGAGCATGGTGGTGCTCGGCGCATGGGAAGCCCTTCCTGCCTGGGTACTGTTTTATTCATGTTATGGTTACGCACCCACTTTGTCTTGGTTCTTTAGGAGCTGGCCCTAAAGCAAGGATCTGAGTGCAAGTAACTTTTTTGGGGAAGTGATCACAGAAAATACCAGCAAGGAAGAAGAAAGTGAACCCCAAAGAATTGAAAACAGGTACTCAGGCAAATAAATGTGCATGCATGTTCAGAGTAGCATATTTCATAATAGCCAAAAGGTGGAAACAGCCCAAATGTCCATCCACAGTTGAATGGATAAAGAAAATGTGAAGCTGGGTGTGGTGGCATGCACCTGTAGTCCCAGCTACTTGGGAGGCTGAGGCAGGAGGATGACATGAGCCTGGGAGGTCAAGGCTGGAGCCAGCCATGATCACACCACTGCTCTCCAGCCTGAGTTATGGAACCAGACCCTGTCGGAAGGAAGGAAGGAAGGAAGGAAGGAAGGAAGGAAGGAAGGAAGGAAGGAAGGAAGGAAGGAAGGAAGGAAGGAAGGAAGGGAGGGAGGGAGGGAGGGAGGGAAGGAAGGAATATTACTCAGCAGTACAAGGAATTAAGCTCTGATTGATGCTACAATGTTGATGAACCTTGAAAACAGGATGCTGAATGAAGGAAGTTAGACACAAAAGGCCACATAGAATGTGATAGATTTATAGAAACTATCCAGAATACTTAAATCCATAGAGACGGAAAGCAGATGAGTGGTGCCAGGGGCTCCAGGGTGGGAGAATGTGAAGTGGCTACTAACAGGGATGGTTTTTTGGGGGGGATAATGAAAATGTTCTGAAACTAGCTGGGCGAAGTAGCTCACGCCTGTAATCCCAGCACTTTGGGAGGCCAAGGCAGGAAGATCGCTTGAGCCCAGGAGTTCGAGACCGGCCTGGGCAACATGGCAAAACTCTGTCTCTACAAAAACAGAAACAAAAACAAAAATCAGCTGGGCTTGGTGGCATGCACCTGTAGTTACAGCTACTTGGGAGACTGAAGTGGGAGGATTGCTTGAGCTGGGGAGGTTGAGGCTGCAGTGAGCCATGATTGTGCCACTGCACTCTAGCCTACATGACAGAGGAGGCCTTCAAAAAAAAAAAAAAAAAAAAAAAAAAAAAAGAGAGAGAGAAAGAAAGAAAGAAAGAAGGAGAGAAAGAAAAAAAGAAAGTCCTGAAATTAGATGGAGGTAGTAGTTGCGTGATATGTAAATGTACTCAATGCCACTGAATTGTTCCCTTTAAAACGATTAACTTTGCGTTACAGGAATCTCATCTTAACCAAAAAAAAAAAAAGAAAAAGTAAAAGAGAGGGAAAGGAGGTGGCTAAAGAGTTTCTATTGCAGGCAGCTGGAGTTTAATCTCACTAGGGAAGACTGGAGTGAGAGTGGAAGCCATATCTCAGGGTCACTGCACCCAAGGGGTGAGGGAGCTGGGGTATTTATCCACCAATGAGCATCAGTCATTCGTTGAGAGCTGCTCCTTTGGGTGGGGGGTCTAGGTTTCCCAGCCTGACCAGCTATGCATGAGTAGAGAATGCCCTCCGGTAGAGAAGTCAAGAGAGTGACCTCGCCAAAGTCAAGGCTGAGGGCATACAAGCAGGGCCCCGAGTGTATCTATCTGTCCAGCTGGCTGGAGGTCAGGGCTGGGGGGTGAAGAGGTATCCTTGGTGTCTGGGACTCACGTGTGCTGGGAACCTGCTGTGCCTAGGCACACTGTACCTGACTCCATGGGTCATTGTCTTGTATGTTGCACTGACCCCTGACCCTGTGTGTCTCCAGGATGCTGCCCATCACGGACCACCTGCTGCACCACCTGGGACTGGAGAAGACGGCGTTCCGCGTATACACGGTGTCCACCCTCCTCCTCTTCCTGCTCTTCTTCCTGTTCCGCCTGCTGCTGCAGTTCCTGAGGCTTTGCCAGAGCTTCTACATCACCTGCCGCCGGCTGCGCTGCTTCCCCCAGCCCCCGCGACGTAACTGGCTGCTGGGCCACCTAGGCATGGTAAGTGTGGCTGGGCAGGACTGGGCTGGGCTGGGCAGGTGCGGAGTAATAGGTAAGGATGGTGGGCCTGCTGGCTTCCCACAGCCTCCCAAGAATCTGGTTGGAGCTAGAAGCAGATTTATATGATGGGGTATGAGGCTGAGGCTCAGAGAGGGCAAGCAGTTTACCCAAAGTCACACAGCTGGGAGGAGGCAGAACTAACTTTAAAGATGAATTATTCAGTGCATCTGGAGCATAAAAATAAAAAAATAATAAATAAAGAGGAATTATTTTGGGAGGCTGAAGTGGGAGGATTGCTTGAGGCCAGGAGTTTGAGACCAGCTGGGAAACATAGTGAGACCCAGTCTTTACAAAAAATACAAAAATTAGATGGGTATGGTGGCACACACCTGTAGTCTCAGCTACTTGGGAGGCTGAGGTAGGAGGATTGCTTGAGCTTAGGAGTTTGAGACCAGCCTGGGGAACACAGTGAGATCCCATCTCTATAAGAAAAATTACAAAAATTAGCTGAGTGCAGTGGTACACACCTGTAGTCCCAGCTACTTGGGAGGCTGAGGCAGGAGGATCGCTTAAGCCTGAGAGTTTGAGGCTGCAGTGAGCTATGATTGTGCCACTGCATTCTAGCCTGGGTGACTTGGAGAGACCCTGTCTCTCTAAGAAAAAAAAAAAAAACTCTATAATTTTATAGCTATCACTGTAGCAACCGGTACCTTTACCTTTGGAGTTTGGAATTCCAGGGTAGGGATGGAGGTGGGGAGGGGAACATGTCCTATTCCCAATGTGGTTCCACTCTTCTCCCTTGAATGCTGTGGTCCCAGGTCAGGACTCTTACCCTTTTATTGCATGGAATATATATATTTTTTTGAGACAGGGTCTCAGTCTGTTGCCTAGGCCAGCCTCGAACTCCTAAGCTTGAGTGATCCTTTGGCCCCAGCCTCTTGAGTCCTTTTTAATTTTGTAGATATGTGCCATTTATTTTTCCAGGCAAATACAATCCCAGGAAGTAGGTCCCATGACTATCCCCATTTTGCTTGGAAGATTACTGAGGCACAGAGAGGTTAAGTAGCTGACTCTAGGTCACACAGCTTGTAAGTGGCAGAGCTGGGGTTCAAACCCAGGCTGTCGAGCTCCAGCCTCCCTGCTTTTAGTTCTGCCCTCTCATGCCTCTAGTTTCTGTAGTTTCTGGATGAGATAGGCTGGACTTTCCTTTCCTTTTTTGTTCTTTTTTAGAGACAGGCTCTTTCTCTGTCACCTAGGCTGTAGTTCAGTGGTGCAATCATGGCTCACTGCAGCCTCTACCTCCTGGGCTCATGGGATCGTCCTGCCTCAGCCTCCCAAGTAGCTGCGACTGCAAGCCTGCAAGTGTGTGCTCCATGCCTGGCTAGTTTTTGTATTTTTAGTAGAGATGGGGTTTCACCATGTTAGCCAGGCTGGTCTCAAACTCCTGACCTCAAGTGAGCCACCGTGCCCGGCCTCCCGTTTTTTAGTTCTACTCTCTGATGCCTCTACTTTCTGGATGAAATAGGCTGGACTTTTCCTTTCAGACTTTTCTCTTTCATTTCTTCATCCCCCACCCCTACTCAGGCCTATCCTCTACTGCGGTCTACGGCTCAGCCTCCTCCTTGAGTTCCTACCTTCAGTTTCATCTCTTCAGTCCATCTCCCATCCTGGCTCCAGAGGGATTCTTGCATCCAACCACATCCCTGACCCTGCTCACACACCCTCCATGGCTCCCTATTGCCATTCAGAGAAAGGCTGGTGTTCAAGGCTCTTTCGGCTCCAACCTCTATCCTCCTCACTTACTTCACCATCCCTTCCTCGCTCCCTAAAATCACTTCCCACTCCTGTAACAAAGCTCTCACCTCCAAGGCCTTTGCCCAAACTGCACCCTCTGTCCAGATATCCTGCTCTGCTAGATCAATTTCTACTCGTTCTTCATGCGCCATGTCCAGTGCCGTTACTCTAGAAAGCCCTCTCTCGATTTGATGGTTGTCCTAGAGAGTGTAGGCTCTAGTGCCCGGAGGAGCTGGCCAGGGTCAGCTTTAAACCCAGCTTTGACACTGTACGTGCAGCCCAGCTCCTAGGCCCATGGGTGCTGGGCGAGGCTGCAATTGAGCCTTTGGTGTGGACCAGATCAGGGCTGAGCCTGACAGAGAAGGAGACACAGCAGCTAGAAAGGAGTTATTTGTTGGTTTACTCGTTTGGCAATTGCTGAGCCTTATTACTGCTTAGGCAGAGGGTTAGCCTGCTTTGTATCTGAGCTCTTCTCTAATTCTCACGGTTTGTGAAATGAGGATGGATCTGTCCTATTTCGTGGATTCACACTTTTATAGATTTGAGCACAGAGAGGTTTCAGTGGCTTGCCCAACGTCACACAGCCGCTGAAGGTGGGTTTGAACTTGGATTTGTCTGACGTTGAGCTTGAAGCTTTCCTGCTGCATACAGCAGGTTGAGGAAGTGCGGTTTTACAGCTAGGTGGCCTGGGTTCCGGCACTAGCTTTGCAGATGATGCCAGAGCTTGCCCATATTCCTCTCAACCCATTTTTGGATGCAGTGGCCTGACATCCAGCTGCCAGCTCCTGCATTTTAGGGGATTTCTCTGGTGGCTGGAGCTCACTCTGCAAATGAAATAAAGGCTGGGCACAGTGGCTCACACAGTTGCAGTCAATCCCAGCACATTGGGAGGCCAAGGCAGGAGAATTGCTTGAGCTTGGGAGTTTGAGGCCAGCTTGGGCAACATAGGAAGACCCAGTCTTACAAAAAATTTAAGAATTACCCAGGTGTGGTGGTATATGCCTAGAGTCCCAGTGCCTGTCCCGTTGGTTCTGTGAACTTGGGAATTAACACCCCCAGGAGGGACCCTCAGCCAATGACTGATGGGTATTGGTGCATAAATACCCCAGCTCCCTCGCCCTCAGGTGGGATGACTCTGAGATGCAATGTGCTACTCTGTTTTCCCAGCTCCCCAGTGGGACCACGCTCTGGTTGTCCTTGGGGGTAACTTCCTTGACACCTCATCCTTTACTGGCTGTCTTCTTTTCCCATTTCACTACCCACGTTTTTGGGGATCACCCCCCAAATAAACTACCAGCCCTAGAACCCTTGTCTCAGGAGTTCATTCTGGGGGAGCCTAAGCCAGAACATTCATCAACTTAACTTGTAACTTCAGAAAAGCCATTCGACCTTGCCGAGCAAAAATAAAATGAGGAAAATAGTAGCAATGGTCTCATAGGGTTCTTGTGCCAATCAAATGTGCCAATACATGAAAAGTCTCCACCACAGGGACCAGCACAGTACAGACACCTGTATGCGGAGAAGATAGCAGCAATAATAACATCTTATTACTCACTAGCAAGTACTTGATGAATGTCAGCCGTGACCATCTTTGTGTTTATCATTTCTATTTTTATTCTTTACTTATTTATTTTTTTGAGATGGAGTCTTGCTCTGTCACCTGGGCTGGAGGGCAGTGGCACGATTTTGGCTCACTGCAACCTCCGCCTCCCGGGTCCAAGTGATTCTCCTGCCTCAGCCTCCTGAGTATCTGGGACTAAGCGGCCTGCCACCACTCCTGGCTAATCTTTTGTATTTTTTAGTAGAGATGGGGTTTCACCGTGTTAGCCAGGATGGTCTTGATCTCCTGACCTCAGGATTCGCCTGCCTTGGCTTCCCAAAGTGCTGGGATTACAGGCGTGAGCTACCTCGCCCAGCTTTATTTTTATTTATTTATTTATTTATTTTTTAAAGATGGGGTTTCACCATGTTAGTCAGGCTGGTCTTGAATTCCCGACCTCAGGTGATCCGCCCACCTTGGCCTCCAAAGTGCTTGGATTACAGGTGTGAGCCACCACGCTCGGCCTCTTATTTTTATTTTTTAAGAGACAGGGTCTTGCTCTTATCACCCAGGCTGGAATGCAATGGCATGATCTCTGCTCACTGCATCCTCCGCCTCCCTCCAGGGCTCAAGTGATTTTCCTGTTTCAGCCTCCTGAGTAGCTGGGATTACAGGCCCCTGCCACCGTGCCCAGCTAATTTTTATATTTTTAGTAGAGATGGGGTTTTACCATGTTGGCCAGGCTGGTCTCAAACTCCTGACCTCAGGTGATCCACTCACCTCGGCCTCCCAAAGTGCTGGGATTACAGGTGTGAGACCTTATGCCCAGCCACTATTTTTAGTTATTGAACATTAGCTATGTGTCAGGCCCATGCTGGGGCTCTTGCTTTGCTATTTCGTGAATCCTTTCTACTGGCCTCAGACAGAGTTGGTTCTTCCCCATTTTTCTGATGAGGAAATGGAGGCCCAGGGAGGTGCAGCCAACTGCCTAAAATCATCGTTTAGCACCACCGGGCTTGTTTTGTGACTAGAGGAGATGGCCGGAGGAAGGTGCCAGGGGAAGCTGGGGCTGGGCACCTCCTTATTGCTCCTCCCTTATCTCTTGCAGTACCTTCCAAATGAGGCAGGCCTTCAAGATGAGAAGAAGGTACTGGACAGCATGCACCATGTAGTCTTGGTGTGGATGGGACCCATCCTGCCACTGTTGGTTCTGGTACATCCTGATTACATCAAGCCCCTTTTGGGAGCCTCAGGTAGGTGGACTGGGCCTCAGAGCAATGGGTGAGTCCTCAACTCCCGGAGCCTACCTGAGATTCTAGGCAGGTGGGACATCCAGAGGAAGGGTCACTTGAATAGGGCTTTGAAGGATGAATAAGAGTTTGCTAAAGCAAGAATGGCAGGCCAGATTGTGAGGACAGTATGGGCAAAGATGTGACAATGACTGAGTTCCAGGAACTTTGAGGGAATGTCCATCCCTCTGGCAGTCAGAGCCAAGCATGTTTGGATAGGCAGTTGTTCCCTATGGGTTTATTAAGTAAGTGTTGCCCAATCTTTGGCCATGGCACTCCCATCATTTGATTCTTACACTCTCATTATGGCCACGACTCTTGGTGACTCAGCCTGCAGCCTGCTGTCATCACTAGGGCTGACTCTGACTGGCAGGGAGGGAGATGTGGAAGAATTGCTTCTTCCTTGTGCAGTCCACACCTATCCCAGGATGTGAAACTCCCAAGCGTGCTTGGCAAGCTCTTGCTCAGCCTTCAACACCCAGCTCCAATGGCTGCCTCCTCCAGGAATCCTTCTCTGACTTCGCAGACAGACCCATTCTCAGTCCTAACCCTTTGGGCCTGGTATGTCTGCGTCCAGCTCTATCTTCCTCGTGAGCAGGGCTCTGGATTCTCAGTGTGATGCCTTGTGTACCTGGTGTATTAGTTCTTTCTCATGCTGCTATAAAGGTCTGCCCTAGACTGGGTAATTTAAAAGGAAAGAGGTTTAATTGACTCAGAGTTCCACAGGGCTGGGGAGGCCTCAGGAAACTTACAATCATGGTCGAAGGGGAAGCAAACACATCCTTCTTCACGTGGCAGCAGGAAGGAGAAGTGCCAACAAAAGGCAGGAAAGCCCCTTATAAATTCATCAGATCTCATGAGAAGTCATTCACTACCATGGGAACAGCAGCATGGGGGTAATTGCTCCCATGATTCAATGACCTCCCACCGGGTCCCTTCCATGACACATGGGGATTATGGGAACTATAAAATGAGATTTGGGTGGGGACACAGCCAAGCCATATTGTCTGGGCACCTCCAGAGGCATCAGGGGACATTTGATGAATGAGCTCCAGTAGGTCAGGCATAGTGGCTCATACCTGTAATCTCAGCACTTTGGGAGGCCAAAGCAGGAGGGTTGCTTGAGGCCAGGAGTTTGAGACTAGCCTGGGCAACATAGTAAGACACTATCTCTCAAACAAACAAACAAAAAAATCCAGTGACCGTGATGTGCACCTGTAGTCCCAGCTACTTGGGTGGCTGAGATGGAAGGATCACTTGAGCCCAGGAGTTTAAGACCAGCCTGGGTAATCTAGCAAGACCCCATCTGTACAAAAACATTTTAAAAATATTAGGCGGGTGTGGTGGTGCGTGCCTGTAGTTCCAGCTACTGAGGAGGCTGAGGTGAGAAGATTGCTTGAGCCCAGCAGTTGGAGGCTGCAGTGAGCTATGATTGCACCACTGCACTCCAGCCTGAGTGACAGAGCGACTTTGTCTCTAAAAAAAAAAAGTGGGAGGGGTGGGTTCCAGGAATTTTAGGATCTCTGGACCCAGCTTCATCTCTACAAACACACATCTGGGCACCATCTCCAGGGCTGCCACCTAGGAGCTGTGAAAGAAGAAGCTGCCATCCTCCACTTCCCCAGCTATCCCCTCTCAATGCCTCTTTGTCCCCCCATTAATACATTTGTGAAGGGATGACGGTCCCCATGGAATAGGGGGAAAACCTAGACCTTGGAAGGGAGAAGTGGCTTTTCCGAGGGATGAGTCCCAACTTGTGGGAAGAGCCCCGGGCCAGGACTGAGGTGGGTTGGCTTCAAAGTCTGGCTTTGGCACATGCTTACTGTGAGACCCCCGCCATTTATCTAGCCTCTCTGGGTCTCAGTTTTTGATCTGTAAAATGAGTGCTGTTGTGAAGGCTGAATAATATAATGTGGATAAGAGGCCATGTGCAGCATCTCATTCCTGAAATCTCAGCACTTTGGGAGGCCATGGCCGGAGGATCACTTAAGTCCAGGAGTTCAAGACCAGCCTGAGCGACAGAGCAAGACCTTGTCTCTACAAAAAAATTTTAAAAATTAGCCAGGTATGGTGGTGTGTGCCTGTAGTCCCAACTACTCAAGAGGCTGAGGTGGGAGGATTGCTTGAGCCCAAGAGGTTGAGCCTGCGGTGAGCTGTGATTGTGTCATTGCATCCAGCATGGGCAACAGAGTGAGATTCTG
Organism: Callithrix jacchus; assembly: GCF_049354715.1. Lineage (NCBI taxonomy): Eukaryota > Metazoa > Chordata > Mammalia > Primates > Cebidae > Callithrix > Callithrix jacchus. The sequence goes on from NC_133523.1 coordinate 14,225,540, forward strand.
TGTCTAAAAAAGTTTTAAAAAGTTAAAAAATAATGTGGATAGGTCCCAATAAGGGTTTCTCTTCTTCTACCTTTTAAATATACATTTTTCTTTCTTTTTTCCTCCTTCCCTTCCTTTTCCTCCCTCTCCTCCTCCTCCTCCTTCTATTTCTCTCTTTACTCCTCCTCTTCCCCCCTCCTCCTTCCTCTTTTTCTTTTCTTTTTTTAAGATAGAGTCTCACTCTGTCACCCAGGCTGTAGTGCAGTGGCGTGATCTCAGCTCACTGAAACTTCTGCCTCCTGGGTTCAAATGATTCTCCTTCCATAGCCTGCTGAGTGGCTGGGACTATGGGTGTGTGCCACCACACCTGGCTAATTTTTGTATTATTATTATTATTATTTATTATTATTTTTTAGTAGAGACAGAGTTTCATCATATTGGCCAGGCTGGTCTTGAACTCCTGATCTCAAGGGATCCTCCCGCCTCAGCCTCTCAAAGTGCTGGGATTACAGGTGTGAGCTAGGAGGCTTGGCCTCTCTTTTTCTTCTTTCTCCTTCCTCGTCCCTCCTCCTCCCCCTCAGAGCATCAGTTTCCTGAGCACCATCCTGCCTGGTTCTGAGACTCCAAACAGACGAAGGAGTAGTGCCCCAGCAGGGGCTGGCAAGTAGTAGATGCTTAAGCCTCTTGCCCTCCCCTCTTTCGGGCGAGGCAGGGGATGTTCTGTGTCCCCCACCAGAGAAGCCAGATAGGGAGCTCCAGGATGGAGAGGGTGGGGCTGTGAGTCAGCCTGGAGTGAGGCCTCTTGGCCCCAGGGTGCCCCTGCCTGGAATGACACAGATCAAGCTCCAGTCACAGACTCCACCCCTGACCCCTGACTCCACCTTGTGGGTCCACACCTGGGAGTAACTTGCTGCTCCTAGCTTGGAGGTGCACAGCCCTTGAGCCCAGAGGTGGGCCCAGCTCCTGTTGGAGCCTCAGTTTCCCCATCATCTTATAGGCCTTTGGACTAGGAAATTTTAATGAGAGAAGGTAGGTAAACATGGTTTATAGAGAACATCATGATATATGGGCATATAATTATAGCTTGCTTTCACATAATCTTTTTTTAATGGAGGTGAAATTCATGTAACATACAATTGACCATTTATGAGTGAACAATCAGTGGTATTTAGTGTATTCACCATATTCTTCAGTTTCAAACTTTTTAATCATACCATAAAAAAACTCTGTACCCACTGAGTAATCATTTCCCATTTCCCTCCTCCTCCCATCCCCTGGTAACCTTGAATCTGCTCTCTGTCTCTATAGATTTTTATTCTGAGTACATCATAGAAAGGGAATCACATAAAGTGTGACCTTTTGTGTCTTTTTTTTACTCAGTATAATGTTGTTGTGTTGTTGAAGTTCATTCACATTGTAGCATGAATCAGTTTCTCTCTCTCTCTCTCTCTCTCTCTCTCTCTCTCTCTCTCTCTCTATCTCTCGATACAGGGTTTTACCCTGTCACCTAGAGGCTGGAGTGCAGTGGCATAGTCATAACTAGCAGCCTTGAAGTCCTGGGCTCAAGCGATCCTCCTCCTGCCCCAGTCTCTTGAGTAGCTGAAACTGCAGGCATGCACCACCATGCTCAGCTAATTTTTATTTTTATTTTTGTAGAGGTGAGTTCTAGCTGTGTTGTCCAGGTTGGTCATTAGGGATGAATTCATTTCATCGTATGGATTTTTTTTGTTTATCCATTCATCTGTCGATGGACACTTGGTACCTACCTTTTGGCTGTTGTGAATCATGTTACTATGGCCACATGTTCAAGTTTTGGGGTGGACATATGTTTTCGTTTCTCTCTTGGTAGATACTAGGAAAAGAATTGACAAGTCATATGGTAATTCTGTACTTAACTTTTTAAAAAACCACCTTGCTGTTTTCCACAGCAGGTGTGTATTAATTTTCTACTAACAGGAAACTCAACTATTTATCTCACAAGTTCTGATGCCAATAAATAATCATTTTAATCATAGTAATAAAAATAGCCAACAGTTGGTCAATTATTCATTTACATACACATGTATTTAATGAGCACCTACTATGAGCCAGAAACACAGGAGTTTGTTGGATCTTATAGGGATGCCATGAGGAAAGATTGTTCTATTTTCACCTTTGGCAGTGGTAATATGTTCAGGCTTACATATCTAGTTAGTGCTGGGATTTGAACCCAGACCTGGCTGGCCCAGAACCCCAGGTCTCAAACACAGTGATATGAATCTTTCTGAGCATGAGTTTCTCCTTGCTGGAACCATGTGGGGCCATTTCATACACTGTCTCACCCATGGTAGGCATGACCATCTTCCCCTCTTTTTTTCTTTTTAAAAAACATTTTTCTAGAGACAGTCTCACTGTGTTGCCCAGGCTGGTCTTGAACTTCTGGGCTCAAGTGATCCTCTTGCTTCAGCCTCCCAAAGTGCTGGGACTGCAGGTGTGAATCATGGCAACTGGCCTACCATCTCCTTTTCGCTGGAGGGGGAAACTGATGAGGAATGTGGACACAGACTTTCCTGGCATTGAGAGGTCAGGGTTGGAGTGGAGAAGGAACCTGAGGATGAGAGAGCAATGGTTCAGCTGAGAAGGGAGTTTGGAGAAGTCTTCCTGGAGGAGGTGTCAGTGAAGTGGGGCCTTGAAGGCTGCCTAGGAGTTTGCCAGACAAGGAGTCGCAGATGGAAGGTCCTACCAGTGCACTGATGTAGATGTGTGAAAATTCCAGGGGAATTCAGGTGACCTAGGGTGGCTGGAGTGAAGGTGATGTGTTGCGAGGAACAGGAAATGAGACTGTCAGTTAAGCAGGAACTGGACTGCAAAGTGAATGAACTTGTACTTTATCCTGGGAGTGATAGGGAGCCATGGGAGGTATTTGAACAAGGGAGCTGTTGACCAGATCTGGGTGTCAGAAAGACTCCTGTGGAGCCTATCTTGGAACCCAGAGCCCAGAGAAGAGAGGAGGGACTAGACTCTCACTTTCCTCTTCGATGCTGCCTCCTCCAGGAAGCCTGCCCTGACTTCCAACAGCCCTTTTTCTGAGCCTTCCTTAGCACTTAGAACACTTCTACCTTCTTGGTAATTGCATGGCATGCTACTGCTTTCCTTTCCTGCCCCACTCAGGAGCTCTTCCAGGGAGAGCATAGATCTGAGCCATCAGTGGGTCCCCAGCATCACCCAGTGTGGGTTGGGCACAGAAAGGCAGCAGAAGAGGCGTGTTGAATAGGAGGATGAGTGGACAGATGACTGTGCATGCAATTGGCCAATTCCCAGGGAGTGTGTGTGTGTGTAGGTGGCTGAGTCACATTCAGGTAAAAATTACTCGAATTTCAGGTACTTTCTTCCTGGGCGTCTCCCCATTCAGCCCCATATCCATTCAGTATATAGAAGTATCCATCCATCCATCCATCCATCCATCCATCCATCCACATATCCATTATCTACTCATTCATTCACCCACCTACTCATCCATCCACCATCCACCCATCAACTTATCTATCCATCCATTCATCTATCTACCCATCCACCCATCCACTCATCCATTTATCCACCCACTCAACCATCCACCATCCACCCATCAACTCATCCAACCATCCAACCATCCATCCATTCATCTATCCGCCCAGCCATCCATCTATTCATCCATTTATTCACTCATTCATTCATCCACCTGCTCATGCATCCACCATCCACCCATCAATTAATTCATCCATCCATCCATCAGCCATCCATTCATCCATCCATCTACCCACCCACCATCTATCCATTCGTTATTCATCCATCCACTCATCTATCCACCCTCTACCCATCCACCATCCATCTATCCATTCATCCACCCACCCACCCACCATCTATCCATCTGCTATTCATCCATCCATCCATGTACTCATCTGTCCATCTACTCATCCATCCACTCATTTATTCTTTCATTCATCTATCTTTTAATCGACTTATTTATTCCTTTAATAAAAATTTATTTCATATCAATGTATCAGTGACCATCATGAACCCTCCTGTTAAGGGGCTTGTAACTGGGTGGATACAATCCAGAGTGACTGCTGGGTCAGGGGTGGGGTGAAGCATTCAAGTTGAGACCACAGGATGAGGGAAGAGTGTCTGGGGCCGAGACAGCAACCAGAAGAAAGTCTCAGAGCAGAGAGAGCACGTCTTTTTTGAGGAGTTGAGAAAACTTCTGTGGTGTGGCTGGGCATGGTGGCTCAAGCCTGTAATCTCAGTACTTTGGGAGGCTGAACTTGGAGGATCGCTTGAGCTCAGGAGTTTAAGACCAGCCTAGGCAACATGGCAAGACCCTGTCTATACAAAACATTAAAAACTTAGCCAGGCATGGTGGTGTATGCCTGTAGTCCCAGCTACTCGGGAGCCTGAGGTAGGAAGATCGCTTGAGTCCAGGAATAGGAGACAGCAGTGAGCTCTGACTGTGCCACACACCCCAGCCTGGGTGACAGAGCAAGACCCCATCTCAAAAAAAAAAAAGTTCTGTTGTGTTAGTTCTGTGATGTTGAATGGTGGGTGGAAGACAGAGGTGTCTTGAGAGAGAGCTGAACAAAGGCAAATCATTCAGGGCTTTGAAAATGGGCTGGTATGTGAGAGCGATGGGTGGTGAGCAGGAAGGGGCATGGTCAGATCTGATAGTCAGGTGAGATTCTTCTGGGGCCAGCATGAGGGACACATTGGAAAGGGTGAGGCAGGAGGCTGGGAGCACAGGAGATGTGATTCAGATGGCCTGAACTGGAGAAAAAATGGGGGTGGGTTAGGGGAAGACTCAGGTAAAGAAGGGCATTCTGGATAGACAGCTCAGCCTGGCCAAAAGTTCAGAGGTGATCCACAGCATGTGTGAGAATAGGGTTATCTGGTGTATGTTGAAGGATGAGTTGGGAGAGGCATGGAAGGGCCAGATGGAATAGGGTTTCGATCCTAGGCTGAGCCTGACTTTTTACAAGGGCAATGGGGAGCCCTGGGAGGCATTTGAGCAGTGGAGACTCATGTTCAGATCAGTGTTTTATGAGGCTCTTTCTTGGATAGGTGTGGAGGATGGACTGGAGGAATGCTGTGGGAGGTCAGAGCCTAGTGAGGAGGCCTAAGGAAGTCATAAGCAAGGTCAAGGTTAGAACTCGGTTTTGAGGCCTGGCATGGTGGCTTATGCTTGTAATCCTAGTACTTTGGGAGGCCAAGGCAGGTGGATCACTTGAGGTTAGGAGTTCGAGACCAGCCTGGCCAATATGGTGAAGCCCCATTTCTACTGAAAATACAAAAAAAATTAGCCAGGTATGATGGTGGGCGCCTGTAATCCCAGCTACTCAGGATTACTGAAGCAGGAGAATCGCTTGAACCTGTGAGGCGGAGATTGCAGTGAGTGGAGATTGCACCACTGCACTCCATCCTGGGTGACAGAGGAAGACTTTATCTCAAAAACAACAACAAAACAAACAAACAAAAACTCTGTTTTAAGTCTTCATTGCCCCTTTGCCCTCCACAGCTGCCATCGCCCCCAAGGATGACCTCTTCTACGGCTTCCTAAAACCTTGGCTAGGTGAGTGCCAAGTGGGTAGGCTGAGGCTGGGGCTTCAGAGAAGAGAGGGAAGAGCATGGGGTTCCTTGGAGGGTTTCAGAGTAACAGGAGAGGCCCCTAACCTCAGTCTTCTGGGCCCAGGGGATGGGCTGCTGCTCAGCAGAGGTGACAAGTGGAGCCGGCACCGCCGCCTGCTGACACCAGCCTTCCACTTTGACATCTTGAAGCCTTACATGAAGATCTTCAACCAGTGCACTGACACTATGCATGTGAGTCCTAAGGCTTTGTGGGAAGAGAGTGTCTTGGGAGTGAGGCTGGTCCAGGCTCCAACTCATGCTTGGGCAAGGCATGTGACATGAGGAGGCCTCACTTACTTTATCTGTAAAATGAGCTGGTGGTGAAAATGCAGAAGGTCCTTGTCAGGCTGACTCCCCATCTGTGGTTTCCACACGTATTTACCATATATCTCTCTTCCAGGCTAAATGGTGGCGTCTGGCAGAGGGCTCAGTGGTCTCCCTTGATATGTTTGAGCATGTCAGCCTCATGACCCTGGATAGTCTTCAGAAATGTGTCTTCAGCTACAACAGCAACTGCCAAGAGTGAGTGTGACTCTTCTTGGGAAGATGGAACCAGCTGCTCTAGGGGCAAGACAGTGGCAGGAGAAAGGGAACTCCCAGGTTAGACCACTCTGACTTATGGGAGCCCTTCTACTGATGGGCCATGTGGTTCCAGGAAAGTGAGCATCTCTCTGAGCTTCACTATTATTTTTTTAATTAAAAAAATGGACATAATACTTCCTTCCCCATAGTCACTGTATGAGAATTAAATGAGATAATGTGGGTCAATGGCTTGGTACATAGTAGGTGCTTAGTAAATGTTAGTATTTTTTCATTCCACTATGAAGAGTGTGTGGTCTTTGGACAGTGTCCTTCCCACTTTCTGAGGCTCAGTTTCCTTGTTTGTAAAACAAAGATGACCATCTCTTACTCCCTGAGAGATGCTCTAAGGATAAAATGATGCAGCACTGCCCTGGCACATAGTCGATACTCAGAGAATATTTGTTGAGTAAATGAATCAAATAACCAATGACCTGGTTTATTCATTCATCCATCAAATATTCATTGTGTACCTACTATGTGCTTTGGCACCATGCTGTTGCTGTTGAGGACAGCATGGTGAACAACAGTCACAGTTCTGTGAAGTTTATAGTCTAAGTGGGGACATAAGGAATAAGGGAGATAATTAATGCAAAGCTTGCCACACATAGTTGGTCCTCAATAACAAACTAATGACCTTGTTACTTTAGACATTATAAAGGCATGTTCCAGTTGGATAAGGCAAAGTTAGTCTTAGTAATTAAATAATTCAAGATGGCCTTAGAAATTAAATAATTAATTCACCCAAGAAATATTCACTGAGTGCCTATTATGTGCCAGTCCTGAACTAGGTGCTGGGAATACCACAGTCAACAAGAAAGACAAGATGTTGCTTTTCTAGAATTCCCATTTTAGTGGGAAGACAGGCAGTAACCATGAACAAGTAAATAAACAAGAAAACGACAGACTGCAATAAGCGCATGAAAACAAATGCACTTCAGGACTGAGTATAGCTCCCTGCAAGCCGGCTTCACCCTTTAGTTTTTTAAAAATAATAGCTTTATTGAGTTACAATTCTCATACTATGCAATTTACTCATTTAAAGAATACACTTGAATTGCTTTTAGTATATTCAGAGTTGTGCAACAATTACTGTAGTAGATTTTAGAATATTTTCATCAATCCTCCCCCATCCCAAGAAACTTTATACACTTTAGCAATCCTTCCCCTTCCCTTTCTCCTTCAGGTCTAGGTAATCACTTATCTACTTTCTGTCTCTATAAATTTGCCTGTTACGGATATTTCACACAGATGGAATCATACAGACTTTTGTGTCTGGCTTGTTTCACCAAGCATAATGTTTTAAAGGCTCATCCATATTGTAGCATGTATCGGTTATTTCTTTTCATTGGTGAATAATATTCCATTTGCCATATAATACCACATTTTGTTTATCCAGTCATCCATTGATGGACACTGTTTCCTCTTTTTGACTATTTGAATAATCTGCTATTAACATTGATGCACAAGGTTTTGTGTGAAAATTTTAATTCTCTTGACTATATACCTAGGAGCAGAATTGCTGGGTCATATGGTAATTCCATTTTAAACCTTTTGAGGAACTGCTAAACTTTATTTCAGTGGGTTTCAACATAGTACAAAGTGTTTGTACCATTTTGCTCTCCCAACCAGTGATGTGTGAGAGTTCCAATTTCTCCATAGTCTCACTAACACTTGCTTTTTGTTGTTTGTTTGCTTTTTAGAGATAGGGTCTTTTTCCCAGGCTGGAGTGAAGCCCAACACTTGTTATTATAAGTTTTGATTCTAGTCTTCTTAGTTGGGGGAAGTAGTATCTCATTGTGGTTTTGATTTGCATGTCTCTGGTGGCCAACTCTGTTAACTATCTTTTCACTGCTTGTTGGTCATTTCTGTCTTCTTTTGAGAAATGCCTATTCAGATCCATTGGCCATTTTAAAATAAGTTTTAAGAATTCTTTATTTATTTTAGGTATCAATCCCTTATCAGATATATAATTTTCAAATATTTTCTCCCATGCTGAGGAGTGTAGCCATTTAGTTTTAGGGATGCTACAATTACTATGCCTATGTTGAGAGTCCTTATCCCTCTTTGGGCCTGTTTAAAAATATACCTGGAACCAGATGTGGTGGCTCAGGCCTACAACTAAGGACTTTGGAAGGCTGAGGCTGGAGGATCACTTGAGCTCATGAGTTTGGGGCTGCAGTGAGCTATGATTGTGCCACTGCACTCCAGCCTAGGTGACAGAGCAAGAACTTATCTTAAAACAGTAAATAAATAAAATAAAAAATAGAGTTAATAATAGGGCTTCTCTTTGCTGTCTACTCACTGGGGAGAGGAGGCTTATTTTAGCCAAGCCATGGGTGCTGTGCTAAAGGAAGGAGCTGCACTCATGGCTCCCCTTCTCTCTGGCAGGAAGATGAGTGACTATATCTCTGCTATCATCGAGTTGAGCGCTCTGGCTGTCCGGCGCCAGTATCACTTGCACCACTACCTTGACTTTATTTACTACCGAACAGTGGATGGGCGGAGGTTCCGGCAGGCCTGTGACATGGTTCACCACTTCACCACTGAAGTCATCCAGGAAAGGCGGCGGGCACTGCATCAGCAGGGAGCCAAGGCCTGGCTTAAGGCCAAGCAGGGGAAGACCTTGGATTTCATTGATGTGCTGCTCCTGGCCAGGGTGAGGCTGGGCCCTGGAGGGTGGAGTCCTACCTGGGATGGCCTCCCCGGGAATTGCATGTAAAATGACAAATGTGAAAACTCCATTAGGCGTGGTGGGCCACATGTGTAATCCTAGCACTTTGAGAGGCCAAGGTGGGAGAATCACTTGAGGCCTGGAGTTGGAGATCAACCTGGGCAACACAGGGAGACCCCTTCTCTATAAAAAGTAAATAAGTTGGGTGTGGTGCTGCATGCCTGTGGTCCCAGCTACTTGGGAGGCTGAAGCGGGAGTGTGGCTTGAGCCCAGAAGTTGGAGGCTGCAGTGGGCTATGATGGTTCCACTGCATTCCAGCTTGGGCAACAGAGTGAGACTCTGCTTCAGAACAAAACAACACAACACACACACGCAAACCAAAACAAAATTCACATGGGTCTGAGATGGGGTCAGAACAAGTAAGACCCACTGGGTGAGTATTCTTGGGCTGCCATTACAAAGTACCACAAACTAAATGGCCCAAACATCAGCTATTTATTCTCTCACAGTTCTGGAAGCTAGAGGTCCAAGATCAAGGTATCTGCAGGGCTGGTTTCTTCTAAGGGCCGTGAAGGATGAATCTGTTCCAGCCCCTGCTCCCCGGCTTGCAGAAAGCTGTCTTCTCCCTGTGTCTGTGGATCATCTTCCCTCTGTGCTTGTCTCTGTCTTCATCAATTTGTATAAGGATATCAGTCACGTTGGATTAGGGCCCCACCCTAATGAGTTCATTTTGCCTTGATTACTTTTGCAAAGACTCTCTCCAAACATGGTCATGGCATGAGGTATCAGAAGTTAGGACTTATGAATTTTAGGGGTTGGGGGCAGGGCACTATTCAGCTCATAACAATCGCAAAGATGAAACACATGACCTTGAAGAGATGGGACGCTTGCAGAGGTGTATGGTCACTCATTGATGTGTCTGTGGACCTTTTGGGTTCTGGATTCAAATAGTCCTGGATTCCAGTTCTGGCTCTGTTGCTTAGAGGATGTTTGAGCTTAGTTTCAGTTTCCCCACTTACACGCTGGTGATCACAAAACCTGACCATAGGGTTGTTGTCAGGCAGCCAGTGGGATGCTTGGTGTTAGAGGCTGCTCCAGAAACATGACCTCCCTTCTTCTCCTCACCGTTGACTTTCCATCCCTCTTTCCATCTTTCTTTTCTTTTTTCTTGTTTTTAAAAAATTTAATTTAAATTAAATTAAAGTTCCAGGATAGGCTGGGTGCTATGTCTCATGCCCATAATCCCAACACTTTGGGAGGCTGAGGCAGGTGGATCACCTGAGTTCAGGAGTTTGAGACCAGCCTAGCCAACATGTTGAAACACCATCTGCACTAAAAATAGAAAAAAAAAAAAAAAAAAAAAAAAAACTAGCCAGGCATGGTGGCATGCACCTGTAATCCTAGCTGCTCTAGAGGCTGAGGCAGGAAAATCGCGTGAAGCCAGGAGGCGGAGGGTGTAGTGAGCCAAGATCGCACCACTGCACTCCAGCCTGGCAGCAAGAGCAAAACTCCATCTCAAAAAAAAATTTTTTTAATATAATTTAATTTAAAGTTCCAGGATACATGTGTAGGACATGCAGGTTTGTTACATAGGCAAATATGTGCCATGGTGGTTTGCTGCACCCATCAACCCATCACCTAGGTATTAAGCCCAGCATGCATTTGCTGTTTATCCTGATGCTCTCCCTCCTCCACCCTCCTGACAGGCCCCAAGTGTGTGTTGTTTCCCTCCCTGTGTCCGTCTGTTTTCATTGTTCCGCTCCCACTTATAAGTGGAAACATGTGGTGTTTGGTTTTCTGTTCCTACCTTAGATTGCTAAGAATGATGGCTTCCAGCTCCATTCAGTTGCCTGCAAAGGACATAATCTTGTTCCTTTTTGTGGCTGCATAATATTCCATGGTGTACATGCACCACATTTTCTTTATCCGGTCTTTCATTGATGGGCATTTGAGTTGATTCCATGTCTTTGTTATTGTGAGTAGTGCTGTAATGAACATATGCGTGGATGTATCTTTATAATAGAATGACTTATATTTCTTTGGGTATATACTAAGTAATGGGATTGCAGGGTCAAATGGTATTTCTGGTTCTAGGTTTTTGGGGAATTGCTATACTGTCTTCCATAATGGTTGAACTAATTTACATTACCACCAACAGCGTAAAAGCATTCCTATTTCTTCATAGCCTCAGCAGGTCTTGCTCCGTCACCGAGGCTGAAGTGCAGTGATGCAGTCATGACTCACTGCAGCCTTGACCTCCTGGGCTCAATCCTCCTGCCTCAGGTTCACCAGTAGCTGGGATTACAGGCTTGCATCACCAAGACTGGCTAATTATTTTTTGTAGAAACGGGGTCTTATTATATTGCCCAGCCTAGTCTTGAACTCCTAGGCTCAAGTGATCTTACCAGGTGTCGTAGCTCATGCCTAAATCCCAGCATTTTGGGAGGATGAGGCAGGTGGATCACTTGAGGCCAGGAGTTTGAGACCAGCCTGACCAACATGGTGAAGCCCCATCTCTACTAAAAATATAAAAATTAGCTGGTTATGGCAGTGTGCACCTGTAATTCCAGCTATTTGGGAGGCTGAGGCATGAGAATTGCTTGAACCTGAGAGGCAGAGGCTGTAGTGAGCTGAAATTGAGCCATTGCACTCCAGCCTGGGTGATGGAGTGAGACTCCATCTTGGAAAAAAAAGATGTGGGGGAGATATCTGAGTTTTGAGGAGCCCCTAGGAGGCAGAGAGTGGGATGAAGTGGCCTGAGCATCCTCTACTGCCCATTCCAGGATGAAGATGGAAAGGAACTGTCGGACGAGGATATCCGAGCCGAGGCAGACACCTTCATGTTTGAGGGTGAGGACATGGGGTGAGACTGGAGGCAGGCAGGAAGGGGCATCATTGTGTGTAGATACCGTTTCTGCTTTTTTCAGGCAGCCTCCATTCACACACCCTTATGTGCCTGCAGGTCATGACACAACATCCAGTGGGCTCTCCTGGGTGCTGTTCAATTTGGCAAAGTATCCAGAATACCAGGAGAAATGCCGGGAAGAGATTCAGGAAGTCATGAAAGGCCGGGAGCTGGAGGAGCTGGAGTGGTGAGTGTGGGGTCAGGGGAATGAAGGGGGCAAGTTGGGGTCAGGGGAATGAAGGGGGCAAGTTGAGGCCAGAGCTTTAAGTGTAAACCTCTGCTCTCCCACGTATTTATTGTGTGACCTCAGAGAAGCTTTAGCTCCTTGAATTGCAATTTCTTCAACTATGAAATGGGGGTGGTGGTAGTGCCTATTCCTGCCTCATGATGCAGAAGTTCTCAAAGTGTCTTAGTCAGCAATTGTTGCAATAATGCCGCATAACAAACAGCCCCCAAACTTAGTGATTTATAGCAAGCATTTATTTCTTGCTTTTGCATGCACACATTTCTAGCTCTTGTCTGCTCATTAGTCTAGTTGCTGCTGGACTTGGCTGAGTAGAGTGGAAGTTGCTTTCAAACTAAGAGCTGGGCTCAGATATACTTCATATACTTCCTCTCTGGTCTCTTTGGACCAGAGGCTACTACCCTGGGTCATGTTCTTCTCAAGGCAGATTTCAGAAGCACAAAAAGCCACAAAATTTAAAAGCTCTGCTTGGGCTGGCTGGGGTGGCTCACGCCTGTAATCCCAGCACTTTGGGAGGCTGAGGTGGGCAGATCACCTGAGGTCAGGAGTTTGAGACCAGTCTGGCCAACATGGTGAAATCTAGTCTCTACTAAAAACACAAAAATTAGCTAGGAATGGTGGCAGGCACCTGTAATCCCCCCTACTCAGGAGGCTGAGGCAGGAGACTTGAACCTGGGAGGTGGAGATTGCAGTGAGCTGAGATTGCGCCACTGCACTCCAGTCTGGGCTACAAGAGTGAAACTCTATCTCTTAATAAATAAATAAAGATTAAAAAAATAAAAAATAAAAATAAAAAAGCCAGGTGTGATGGCTCACGCCTGTAATCTCACACTTTGGGAGGCCAAGGCGGGCAGATCACCTGAGGTCGGGAGTTCGAGATCAGCCTGACCAATATAGAGAAACCCTGTCTGTACTCAAAATATGAAATTAGCTGGGCATGGTGGTGTATGCCTGTAATCCCAGCTGCTTGGGAGGCTGAGGCAGGAGAATCACTTGAACCCAGGAGGTGGAGTTAGCGGTGAGCTGAGATTGTGCCACGGCACTCCAGCCTGGGCAACATGAGTGAAACCCATCTCAAAAAAGGAATATAAATAAATAAAAAATAAAAGCTCTGCTTGCATTAGAGCATTGCATTGGCTAAATTAAGTCACGTGACCAAGCCCAGTATGAAAGGGGCAGGACGAATACTCCACTCACCTGAGGATAAGGCACTGCAGAATCATGTGACAAAGGGTACAGGTATATAATTCTAATTCAGGGATGAAATGGAGAATCAGAAACTATAATTCACTCTATCAAATGCATGCTATTTAGAGCTGATTCTGGGTGAAGAAAAGAAAACCTAGCATTGGGCTGGGCACGGTGGCTCACACCTGTAATCCCAGCACTTCGGGAGGCTGAGGTGGGCACATTCCTTAAGCTCAAGTGTTTGGGACCAGCCTGGGCAACATGGCGAAACCCTGTCTCAATTAAAGATACAAAAGTTAGCTGGGCCGGGTGGCGCGTGCCTGTAGCCCCAACTACTTGAGAGGCTGAGGTGGGAGGATCACTTGAACCCAGGAGGTGGAGCCTGCGGTGAGTCAAGATTATGCCACTGCACTCCAACCTGGGTGACAGAATGAGACCCTGTCTCAATAAATAAATAAATAAATAAATAAATAAAATAAAATAAAAAAAGAAAAAGAAAAAGAAAACACAGCATTAAACAGCATCAGCTCACACAGTGAGGAGGTTCCTTTTGGTTCTATTTCAACCTTTTGCATTATGACCTCAGGAAGACATGCTTAGTGGGGTGCTAATGTATCCTGAATGCTTTGCTAATCTTCCTTTCAAACAAATGGAGGCGATGTCTCAGGTTTGGAGAGCTGGGCAGGAGTTTGTGTATAGCCACAGTTTAATAACACACTCCTGTTAATAACACGCTCCTATTAATATAACACACTCCTGTTAATAACACACTCCTGTTTTCACAGTGGTGTTTGTATGGGTGAATATCTTTATGCCAGGGATGCTGTTAGCCCTTTATAGAAACATGAAGTTTCTTTTATTTGAAGAAACAGGCTGGAGTGTAGTGGCACAGTCACAGCTCACTGCAGCCTCAAACTCCTGGGCTCAAGCAATCCTCCTGCCTCAGCCTCCTGAGTAGGTGGGACTATAAGTGTGTGCCACCACAACTGGCAAATTTTTAAAATTTTTTGTAGAGATGGGGACTGGCTATGTTGCCCAGGCTGGTCTCAAATCCCTGAGCTCAAGCGATCCTTGTTCTTTGGCCTCCCAAAGTGCTGGGATTATAGGCATCAGCTACTGTGCCCAGCCATAAAGTTTCTTTGAAAGAGAACCTGGGCTGGGCACAGTGGCTCACGCCTTTAATCCCAGAGCTTTAAGAGGCTGAGGTGTGTGCATCGCTTGAGGCCAGAAGTTGGAGACCAACCTGGGAAACATGGTGAAACCCCGTCTCTACTACAGACACAAAAATTAGCTGGTGTATTGGCACGCACCTGTAATCCTAGCTGCTGGAGAGGCTGAGGCATGAGAATTGCTTGAACCTGAGAGGTGAAGATTGCAGTGAGCCAAGATCACACCACTGCACTCCAGCCTGAGTGAAAGAGCAAGACTGTCAAAAAAGAAAGGAAACCTGTTGATTTAAAGAAACTAATCTAGAACATGAACCAAGAGTTATCATTAGCCCAGTCTTGGGCCCTAAAGTCCAAAGGAAAATATATTAAGTAAATAATATTATAAGGAGATAGTGCAATTTTTTTGGGGGGGGGAATAGGATCTTACTCTGTGGCCCAGGCAGGAGTACAGTGGCATGACCATAGCTCAGTATAGCCTCAACCTCCTGGGCTCCTGAGTAGCTGGGACCACAGGTGTGTGCCATCATGCCCAGCTAATTTTTTTAATGTTTGGTAGAGATGGGGGTCTTTCTTTCTTGCCCAGGCTGGTCATGAACTCCTGGGCTCAAGTCATCCACCTACTTCAGCCTCTCAAAGTTCTGGGATGTGTGAGCCACCATGCCTGGCCTGAACCAGTTTTTTTTTTTGAGACAGAGTCTTGCTGTGTTGCCTAGGCTAGAGTGCAGTGGTGTGATCTCTGCTCATTGCAGCCTCTGCCTCCTGGGTTTAAGCAATTCTCCTGCCTCAGCCTCCCAAGTAGCTGGGACAACAGGCTGTGCCACCACACCTAACTAATTTTTTTTTATTTTTAGTATAGACAGGGTTTCACTGTGTTAGCCAGGATGGCCTCAATCTCTTGACCTCATGATCCACCAGTCTTAGCCCCCCAAAGTGCTGGGATTACAGGCATGAGCCACTGCGCCCGCCACCCCCCCCCCTTTTTTTAAAGATAAGATTCTTTCTCTGTAGCCCAGGCTGGAGTGTAATGGTGTGATCTCATCTCACTGCCACCTCTGTCTCCCAGGTTCAAGCAATTCTCTTGCCTCGGCCTCCCGAGTAGCTGAGGCTACAGGTGCCCGCTACCATGCCCAACTAATTTTTGTGCTTTTTAGTAAATATGGGGTTTCGCCATGTTGGCCAGGCTGGTCTCAAACCCCTAACCTCCAACGATCCATCCACCTTGGACTCCCCAAGTGCTGGGATCATAGGCGAGAGCCACTGTACCCATCCTGCATCAGTTGTTTAAGTACAGAAGTGGATGATATAAACTGGCATATTACTGTTTCCCTGAGTCACCCTGGCTGTCCTGGCACCTTGCCTAGGTGACCCTTGACCTCCAAATAATTAATTAAAGGGTTAATGTCGGGCCCAGTAGAGGGCCCAGTGCTAGTGCTGTTCTGAGTGATCGGTGCTCAGATACTTTGCATCCTAAGTATTAGTAATACCCACCTGTGCATGAAACAATTGCAAATGGCAGAAGTTGGGGCAAGTCTAAAATCCTGGACTGGTCTCCTGCCCAGCTGCCCCTGAGTGTGTGTGTGTGTGTGTGTGTGTGTGTGTGTGTGTTTGGGGGAGGTGGTGTCATGGTGGCTTGGCCTCTAATTATAGCTCCATTCTCCCCAGGGATGATCTGACTCAGCTGCCCTTCACAACTATGTGCATTAAGGAGAGCCTGCGCCAGTACCCACCTGTCACTCTTGTATCTCGGCGCTGCACGGAGGACATCAAGCTCCCAGATGGGCGCATCATACCCAAAGGTGCCCGCCGTGTTTCCCCTGCTGCTGGTGCACTGCCTCCAGTGATGTAGCTGCTCTATTGTCCATGGGGGACCTGGCCGTGCCTGCCCCGGGTGCACTATCCCTGCAGATGGGGCAGCTCTTTGTGTACCTGTTGCTTCTGGGGTGCTCGGGGAAATCCAGTGGTGTGTGCAAGGAATAGAGCCAGGTGAGTCCAGGTGGCAAGGAAGGAGGCAGTGTTGCAGGGATGGGTCTGTGAGGGTGCAGTTGGGGAGCGTCAGTTTCATTCAGTTGTCAGTTACTCCTGGAGACCAAGCCCTGTCTTGGTTGATGCTGGGGATTCTGGCTCAGGTTTTCAGTAGTGCCCATTCTTGGGGAGATACAGCAGGGCACAGACATCCCCAGGGATGTGGAGTCAGGACTAGGCTAAAGGGAGAGATAAGGGCTGGAATAGCTCAAATATGGAGAGGAATGCAGGGAGGGCTGCCTGGAGGAGGGAATGTAGGAGGTGAGGCTTGGAGTGTGGAAGTGAAAGAGTGAGCACGTTTATGGAGTAGAGCCTCAGGATGCAGATCGTGAAAGGCCTGGAGTGCCAGGTGATGGCACTTGAACTGAATCCTAGGGCAGCAGGGAGCCAAGGTAGGTGTTTGAGCTGAAGAGGAGCAATGTCAGATCTGTGAGTGGGAAAGATCCCCATGTGGCCAGCGTGGCAGCAAGAAAGAAAGGAGATGATAGAGTCCTCTTAGGGAAAGGCGGGAAGAGTGGATGGAGCAGCAGAATTTTTTAGAGAAGGATGGACAGAAGGTGGTGGCAGATGGCTCCTGGACACATCATGTCTCCAGGGAGACCCAAGGAGGGCGATGTTTTTGGAGGAGACCCAGGCTCCCCTTTGGCTCACTGATCCCATCTTTCCCCACAGGAATCATCTGCTTGGTCAGCATCTATGGGACCCACCACAACCCCACAGTATGGCCTGACTCCAAGGTCAGTGAGTGCCTGCCCAACCCTCCCTGCCCTCAGTTCCTCCCCTCCCCTGTGTCCCAGGGAGCCAGAGAGCAGGGCCGGTTGCAGGGTCTGAGTGCGCATTCCCCTCCCCCTTGCCATTTAGCCATCTCTTCACCCACTTGTTGTTAATTCATTAGGGCAAAAATATTTACTGAGCACCTACTGTGTGCCAGAGGGTGTGCTGGGCTCTGACAATAGAGAATGGTACTGTCTTTGCCCTCACAGAGCTGACAGTGAAGTTTGGGGAAGACAATAAACAAATAAATAAGATTTGGGGTATTGATACATGCACAAAAGAAAAAAAACCGGACCGGTTCCAGTTTACAAGTGCAGTTGGTCACACTCGTAATCCCAGCACTTTGGGAGGCCGAGGCAGAAGGATCACTTGGGACCAGGAGTTTGAGACCAGCCTGGGCAACATAGCGAGACCCCCATCTCTACCAAAAAGGAAAAAGCTGACCCAACATGATGGCTTGTGCCTGTAATCCCAGTGTTTTGAGAGACCAAGATGGAAGGCTTATTTGAGGCCAGAAGTTCCAGCCCAGCCCAGCCTGGGCAACACAGTGAGACCCTATTTCTACAAAAACTTAGCCAGCCATGGTGATGCATGATGCACACCTGTAGTGTCAGCCACTCAGGAGGCTGAGGCAGGAGGATCACTTGAGCTCAACAGTTCAAGGTTGCAATGAGCTATTTTTTTCTTTTTTTGAGATGGAGTCTTGCTCTTTCACCCATGCTGGAGTGCAGTGGTGCCATTTTGGCTCACTGCAACCTCTACCTCCCCATATTTAAGCGATTCTCCTGCCTCAGTCTCCCAAGTAGCTGGGATTACAGGTGCCCACCAACATGCCCAACTAATGTTTTGATACTTTTATTAGAGACAGGGTTTCACCATGTTGGCCAGGCTGGTCTCAAACTCCTGACCTCAGGTGATCCATCTGCCTCAGGCTCCCAAAGTGCTGGGATTACAAGCGTGAGCCACTGCGCCCAGCCTGCAATGAGCTATGACCATGCCACTGTACTGCAGCCTGAAACCCTGTCTCTAACACACAAACACAGACAGATAAATAAATAAATAAATAAATAAATAAATAAATAAAAGCTGGTGGAGGGGGTACTTAACTCAAGTGGTTATGAAAGGCCTTGCCAAGGAGAAGTTTGAGCTGAGACCCTAGGGGATGAAGGAGCAGGGAGAAGCATGTTCTAGGCAGAGGAAACAGCAGGTGCAAAAGCCCTGAGGTGGAATCTCACTGGTATGTGTGAACAGCAGAAGCAGGCAGGTGTGGCTGCATTGCGGTGAGTGCAAGGTGGAATGGAAGAGGTGGCCTTGAGGTGCTCTCCATCCATCTGTACTGACGCCCCAGAGGCTCAGGGAAGAGGGCCAGGCTGGGGCAGCCCTTAGACTCATCTCCAGGCTGTTCCTGCCTAGGTGTACAACCCTTACCGCTTTGACCCGGACAACCCACAGCAGCGCTCTCCACTGGCCTATGTGCCCTTCTCTGCAGGACCCAGGTAACCCCTCTATTTCCCCCAGTCCAAGCCAGCTGTGGAGGAACAGAGGCAGGGAAAGATCAGGAATGTGCCTCTCAAGAGCAGAGACCAGATGGCACCCAGGTGTCCTTTCTGAAAACCCAACGCCCTCTCCCCAGTGCGCCAGGATGTCCTCAAATCAGACTCTGCAATAGCATCCTGGGTATTGAGCACCGACGGTGTGCGACGGTGTGCCAGGCCCTGAGTTCTGGGCTCCCACGCTCCCATTGGCTCTATGATACCTTCGTCCCCATTTTACAGATGAAGGAACTGAGACAGAGGGGGTGCCATGCATCTGGGACACACAGCTAGTAAGAGGCTGCACCAGGATTCAAACACTCAACCCCAAGGTCCCATTCATTGAGCGATTTGTGGGATCTCACTTTAACCCTCACCCAGCCCAGGATGCTTTCTTCATTTTCGAGAGAAGGCATACGACGCCCAGGGACCTGTGCTCACACAGAAGCTGGGCCTGAGCCCTGTCCCCTCTTCCTCCAGGAACTGCATCGGACAGAGCTTCGCCATGGCGGAGATGCGCGTGGTCGTGGCACTAACGCTGCTACGTTTCCGCCTGAGCGTGGACCGAACGCGCAAGGTGCGGCGGAAGCCGGAGCTCATCCTGCGTACGGAGAATGGCATCTGGCTCAAGGTGGAGCCGCTGCCTCCGCGGGCAAGAGCGGATCCCGGGGGTCCAGGCCCCGCCCAGACAGGCCAAGACCCCGTCCCCGAAGGACCAGGCCACGCCCCAAAGATCCCGAGGGCATAGGCCACTCCCCTTGAAGTCCAGGTTCAACTCCTGGATGACCAGGCACAGCTGTTGAGCAGCCGGGTGGTGCTGACCATGCCCGTCAAGGCAAGACTCCGCCCCTTAGAGGGTCTAATCCCGCCCCTTGAGACTTAGGTCCCGCCCCCTGACTTCTCTCACCTGTCCTGTTTGAGGGACCAGGCTCGGCCCTGCCCCCTAGGGCTCAGGCCCCGACCTTCAGGATCCGCCCCCAGGATCCTAGGCTTGTAGTCCTCAGGCCACGCCCCTGAGGATCCAGGTCTCCAGGCCTTGCCCACTGAGCCTTCGGAGGACCTAAGACCCAACTCTGACTCAGGGTCCACCCTCTACTGGCTGAACCCCTGGCGGTTTTCTAAATTGAGGACTTGAAAGCTGGAGTCTGAGGTCAGAGCTTTGAACCTGGACATCGCTTACATGAGACTCTCAGCTCATATGGGCAAACGGCTCAGGCATAAGGCTGCATCTTGGGCTCAGGACTGCTTACTTTTGTTTTGTAAACTCAGACCCTTGCAAGCCCCTTCCTTCCTCCCTTGCTCAAAGACCTTTTGCTGAGTGTTCTGTTTTTGTAGAAGAAAAGCAAAGGATGCAGACCTCCCCCACCCTCCACCCTCAAGCTCAGACAGACCCTTACCTGTGGAGCCCCTAGCATTGGAATGAGGGACTCTGCAACTGAGCAAAGCTGCGGGATAGGAGGCTGGAAAGCCATTTGTCCTAGGACATAAACTCAGATTTTTTTGGGACAGTGTGTGTGTTCATTTGTTTCGTCAAGAGATCACATACTGATTGTTTGCCGGCACTGCTTCAGAACCACAGGCAGGTGCCAATTTCTGCCTTGTTGGAAATAGATGCTCAGTGTCACAAAAAAAACATTGGCACTGAGACAAAGGATGCAATGCAACTTTTACTTCCTGGACTGCAGGAAGGGTACCCCCGCTAGCCATCATGCCTTGAGAGTACAATGAACAAAGGAAAACACACAAATTTATTTCTTACGCATTTGGGGTCATCCTTATTGATGTGTCTGATCTCCGTTGGCTGGAGCCAGATCCCACAATCTAAACTGAAACCCAATTGGCTAATAACTTAAAACTTTTCTAAACAGGTAAAAGCAATGGGGAGCTGGGACATGCCTGTGAGCATGTCCAGCACAGATATTTTGGTTAAAATACAAGGACATAGAATGTACTACGTGCCTGTCAGCATGGCATGTCTAACAGCTACATAGAATAGGGCTTAACAAAGTTATTAGCACACTTATTGTTTAACAAGAAAGGAAACTTTAAAAAGGAACTTTTCTATTTCCCACAGCATTCTCAGGGGGTGGGGGCAGATGTTGAACAGATAATTCCACATGTAAATGTTTATTTACAACCCGGGACAGGTGCTCCAAAGGAGAGGCCCTGGGTGCGGATAAATATGGCAGATGGATGGGGAGCGGGTCAGGGAGAACTTCTCTGATGCTGAAGTGGAAATTGAGTGGGTTAAGGGAAGAGAAGAGTATTCCAGGCAGAAGGAACATCTGAAAATGCCCTGAGTTGAGGGAGAGCAGAATGTGTTTGAGAAACTCACCAGGGGCCAGGTGGTTTGATCTGGGAAGTGGGGGCAGAATGAAGAAAGGGACCAAATGCACAGGCTTTATGCTGAGGGTAATAGGGAGCCATGGAGAGCGTGTGAGCAGGATCAGAACAGGACATGGACAGATCTAAGGCTGGCAGGGAGGTGACATGTGGGGGACCACTGGGGGTTGGGACTCTGGGAAAGAGGGAAGCTGAGGTCCAGACAACAGGAAGGGCCAGGATTGGGTGACTATCTAGCAGTGGGAGCTGAGAGGAGGGAGACAGTAAGGGTGATGTTCAGGTATTTGGCTGAGGGAACTGGATGGTGGAGTAGTTCCTGATATGGGAATATAAAAGGTGGGGGCCAGATGTGGTGCTTATACCTGTAATCCCGGCACTTTGGGAGGCTGAGGCTAGAGGATGCTTTGATACCAGGAGTTACAGACCAGTCAGAGCAACATAGTGAGATTCCATTTCTACAAAATTAAAAAATTAGCCAGGCATGGTGGTGCACATCTGTAGTCCCAGCTGCTTAGGAAGCTGAGGCAGGAGGATCCCTTGAGGTGAGGAGTTTGAGGCTGCAGTGAGCTATGATCGCACCACTACACTCCAGCCTAGGCAACAGAGCAAGACTCTGTCTCAAAAACATAATATGGGCAATGACAATGTCAGGAATTTTATGTACATAAAATGCTACCCAAAGGGAAGATGATACTGCTATTATACTACGTATATATGCACTCTATATATACCATCATTTTATATATATAGTGGTGGTATAATAGTAGTATCATCTTCCTTTTGGGTGGTATTTGCCTGTAGACTATTTCCATCTAGGTTACTAGAGACAATAATAATATTAATTCCACAGGCTGGGTGCGGTGGCTCATGCCTGTAATCCCAGCACTTTGGGAAGCCAAGATGGGTGGATTACCTGAGGTTAGGAGTTTGAGACCAGCCTGCCCAACATGGTGAAACCCTGTCTCTACTAAAAATACAAAAATTAGCCAGGTGTGGTGGCAGGTGCCTGTAATCCCTGTTACTCGGGAGGCTGAGGCAGGAGAATTGCTTGAACCTGGGAGGTGGAGGTTGCAGTGAGCCCAGATCGCACCACTGCGCTCCAGCCTGCGTGACAGAGTGCGATTCTGTCTCACAAAAAAAATTAATTTAACAAATATTTCTTGGGCAATCTGCTGTGAGACAGGCGCTGGTTGAGCCCTAGGTTCCTAGAGTTGACCACTAGGGAGGAGACACAATAAATAAATAAATTCACACAGGGCCTTTTCTGGGACTTTAATTGTGACAGAAATGGGGAGTTCTTAGCAGAGGAGGGAAAAGATTTGTTATACGAACTTTTTCTTTTGAGACAGGGTCTTGCTTTGTGGCCTAGGCTGGTGTGCAGGGGTGTAACCATAGCTCACTGCAGCCTTGACCTCTTTGGGCTCAAGCAATCCTCCTGCTTCGGCCTCCTGAGTAACTGGGACCACAGGCATGCGCCACTACACCCGGCTAATTTTTGTATTCATTGTAGAGACAGGGTCTTACCATGTTGCCCAGGCTGGTCTTGAACTCCTAGTCTCAAGTGATCCTCCCTCCGCAGCCTCCCAAAGTGCTGGGATTACAGTGTAAGTCACTGCACCAGGCCTACCTTAGGACTTTGCTCTGTTGAACAGAGACTCCGTGAGGCAAAGATGAGACTAAGTAGATCAGTTGGGGGGTGACTGCATTCATCCAGGTGAGAGATGATGGTGGCTTCAACCAACCTGGAGTCTTTAGGGGTGATCGAGAGCAATTACATTCCAGGGAGGCATGATTGTTGACGAAGGCAGTGCTGTCAGGCTTGGTGGTGGATC
This sequence comes from Callithrix jacchus, assembly GCF_049354715.1. Taxonomy (NCBI): domain Eukaryota; kingdom Metazoa; phylum Chordata; class Mammalia; order Primates; family Cebidae; genus Callithrix; species Callithrix jacchus. The sequence continues at coordinate 14,248,415 of NC_133523.1, forward strand.
AGATGTGAGGTTTGAAAGAAGGTAGGGACTCTAGGTTTGGGCTTGAACATCTGGAAAAATGGAACTGCCATTAGCTGACATGGGGAATGCTGAGTGGAGTAAGTGGTTTTGTGGGAAATGTCAGGATGTCAGTTTCAGTTCAGAGGAAATGGACATGTTAGTTGGATAGATAGTTCTCCAATTCAAGAGAGAGTTTTGGGTTGGGCATGTACATCTGGGAAGCCTTAGTATAAATCTTTTATATTTCTAAAAACTAGCGAAGTAATTTCAAATGGAGGCGATTTTTCCTACCAGAGGACATTTGTTGAGGTTTGGAAACATTCTTGGTTGTCACAAGTGGTGGTTACTATTGGAGTGTAGAGGGCAGGGAGCTGGGACTATGCCAAACATTCTTTTTTTTTTTTTTTTTGAGACGGAGTTTCGCTCTTGTTACCCAGGCTGGAGTGCAATGGCGCGATCTTGGCTCATCGCAACCTCTGCCTCCTGGGTCCAGCAATTCTCCTGCCTCAGCCTCCTGAGTAGCTGGGATTACAGGCACGGGCCACCGTGCCCAGCTAATTTTTTGTATTTTTAGTAGAGACGGGGTTAACATTCTATAAAACACAGGAGACCTAGCTCAATAAAACAAGTAACTATCCAGTTCGAAAGACAAACAGTTCTGATTAAAAACCATGACCTGGAGAACCTAAAAGAAAGAAAAGAAGAAAAGAAAGCAAAACCCTAAGATTGGGTGAGATCTCGTGTGTGTGTGTGTGTGTGTGTGTGTGTGTGTATGGAATAAGGGTTTAAGGACTGAACCCTGGGGGTGGTCTCCAAAGTTAACCTAACAATTATGAGGCCGGGCGTGGTGGCTCACACCTATAATCCCAGTACTTTGGGAGGCTGAGGTGGGCGAATGACTTGAGGCCAGGAGTTCCCGACCAGCCTGGCCAGCATGGTGAAACTCCATCTCTACTTAACATACAAAAAACTAGCCAGACGTGGTGGCGTGTGTCTGTAGTCCCAGCTACTTGGGAAGCTGAGGCAGGAGGATCTCTTGAACCCAGGAGGTGGAGGTTGCAGTGAGCTAAGATCGTACCACTGCACTCCAGCCTGGGTGAAACAGACTGTCCAAAATATTTTTAATTAATTAATTAATTTTTTATTGAGTGCTTCCTATGTGCTCTTCCCATATAGTCCCATTTAATCCTCACACTGACTTGTGAGGTCACTTTTAATTTTTTTTCATTTTTTGTTTCTGAACATCTCTTTCTTGAATGGTCACTTTTTATTATTCCATTTAACAGAGGTAGAAACTGAGCTCCCGAATGAAGTGACTCACCCCAGATCCTTCAGGGCATTTTTCGGTGGGGCCTCAGCGGGGGCCCTGAGTCCTTTTCTGCCCCAGCCCTCGCGCTCCCAGTCCTGGTCTGGGTCCCTAACCACTTTGCATAGAAGGGGCGTCGACAGGTGTTGGGCTAGAGGGGCGTGGAGGAGATGAGTTAAAGCTGGGCCGGCCGCGTGTGTCCTGGGGCGCCCCTCGGTGGCCTGTGCTGGGGTCGTCGGCCGGAATCCCTGTCCGAGGTACTCCGGGGCTGAACGGGAAACAAACAGTCCCAGACACTACGTGAGCCACCTGGATCTTGCAGGTGCTGCCTCTCCTACACCTCCCTCCCAACCGAGGGTCTCCAAGAGCGCATTATTCGCCAAACATCTCCTGGACCCTTCTCAGTGCAACCCCGCCATCCGCTAGCAAACAAAGTTAGCCTTGGGATCAGACATATGTGGGTTCAATCTGGGCTCTGTTCCTTCACAGGCGCGGCCTTGGGCACGTGATTGTCCCTCTCTGCACCACTGCACCTCTGCTTTCCCTTGCCATGTGAATAGTCCAGTATCATCACACTGAGTTTCCGCCAAGGGCCACTAAGGGTGAATGAATGAGAGGGAGGAGGGGAGGAGTAGGGTCATTGGGTCCCTGGAGCCGTGCTACACCTGCAAGTGCTGTAAGTGTCATATTCTCTCTCTCTCTCTCTCTCTCTCTCTCTCTCTCTCTCTCTCTCTCTCTCTCTCTCTCTCTCTCTTTCCTAGACGAAGTCTCACTCTGTAGCCAGGCTGGAGTACAGTGGCACGACCTCGGCTCACTGCTACCTCCGCCTCTCGGTCCCGGTTCAAGCAATTCTCCTGTCTCAGCCTCCGGAGTAGCTGGGATTACAGGCATGCCCCACCATGCCCAGCCAATTTTTTGGTATTTTTAGTGGAGACGGGGTTTCACCATGTTGGCCAGACTGGTCTTGAACTCCTGACTTCGTGATCCACCCGCCTCGACCTCCCAAAGTGCTGGGATTACAGGCGTGAGCCACCACGCCGGGCCAAGTGTAATTATCAAAACACACAAGTCTGATCCTGTCGCTGGCGGCTGTGGGACCTCCTTCCTCCTGAGTGTGAAGGACGCTCCCTCTGCTGGACAATTTGGAGACAACAGGCGCTAAGGCGTCCGTTTCTCTATTTTTCTTTTTTTGAGACGGAGTTTTGCTCCTGTTACCCAGGCTGTAGTGCAATGGCGCGATCTCGGCTCACCGCAACCTCCGCTTCCTGGGTTCAGGCAATTCTCCTGCCTCAGCCTCCTGAGTGGCTGGAATTACAGGCACGCGCCACCAAGCCTAGCTAATTTTTTGTATTTTTAGTAGAGACGGGGTTTCACCATGTTGACCAGGATGGTCTCGATCTCTTGACCTCGTGATCCACCCGCCTCGGCCTCCCAAAGTGCTGGGATTACAGGCTTGAGCCACCGCGCCCGGCCCTCGTTTCTCTATTCTTTCAATTTTGTGTCCAGGCACGTTGGAGTGTACATGAGTGACCGCGTTGGTGTCTGGGTGCATTTGGGTAACAGTGTGCGCATTTGTTGTAGTGTGCACACAAGTGTGTGTAAATGTGTGTGTGACTGTGTGTACATATGGGTGGGTGTGCTGGAAGGAGCGGGGAGAACACCACTCACTGAGTCGCTGTAACTATCCGCACCAGGCTGTGCTCCTGCTGACGGCTGGAGCCGCAGTCAGAGCCCCTGCCTCTGTCCCCAGTTCTGTCTGACCTGTGCGGTGCAGGCAGGACATTCTGCAGAAATCACGCCCCTGGAGGCAGCTCTCAGTAAGGACTGGTGGGTATCCTGTCAATAAATACCCCAGCTCCCTTGCTCTGGGCAGGATGACTCCCTTGCTTGGGAGGTGCACGTTCTATTCTGTCTCCCTGAGGCACTAGGCAGGGCTGAATCCAGGCTGCCCACAGTGGAAACTTCTTTAATAAAGGTCCCTTTAACTGCTGCTGCATCCCCTTCCCCATCCCACTTCTTCACTGTCCTACTTGGGTATCCAGGGATCACCTCCCAAAGAAACATCAGGCAGTTGAATTCTTGTTTTACAGTCACCCTCCAAATAGAGGATTTGCACTCAAATCCTTGTATCAGGGTCTAGTTCCAGGGAACCCAAATTAAGACACACGTGTCTGCCAGCTCCTCCAAGCCCCACAAGTCTATCCAAGCCTCACAAGCTCCCTCCAAGCCCCTCCAAGCCCACAAGCCCCCCACCTTTTTTTTGACCAATGATTAATGTGAGGCTCAGAGAGGGCAAATCACTTACCCAAGGTCACCCAGCAGTGAGGGAGTGGCAGATCCTGGCTTTGACCACGGGCTGTCTGACCACAAGCTGGGTGCTCCTCCTGATCTCACTCCTCTCCTGACAGCCTCCTTCCTCCTCAAGGACATTGAATGCACAGGGAATAAGCTGTAAGTGTAAAAATTTGAAAGGGAAATTCTTCCATTTTCTGCTTCTGCTTCCTGCCTCTGGCCCAGCAGTTTCGTGTGCTTTCTTTTTCAGTTTTAAAAAATTACATATATATGAATGTTTCCTAATGTATAGAAAAGGATTTATGCACACGTTACCAGTTTTTTGTTTTGTTTTGTTTTTTTTAGGTAGGGTCTCATTCTGTCACCCAGGCTGGAGTACAGTGGTGTGATCTTGGCTCACTGCAACCTCTGCCTCTTGGGTTCAAGTGATACTCGTGCCCCAGCCTCCCAAGTAGCTGGGATTACAGGTGCACCACCATGGTTGGCTTTTTTTGTTTCTGTTTTTTTTTTTTTTTTTTTTTTTTTTTGAGACGGAGTTTCACTCTTGTTACCCAGGCTGGAGTGCAATGGCGCGATCTTGGCTCACTGCAACCTCCGCCTCCTGGGTTCAGGCAATTCTCCTGCCTCAGCCTCCCTAGTAGCTGGGATTACAGGCACGCGCCACCATGCCCAGCTAATTTTTTGTATTTTGAGTAGAGACGGGGTTTCACCATGTTGACCAGGATGGTCTCGATCTCTTGACCTCGTGATCCACCCCCCTCGGCCTCCCAAAGTGCTGGGATTACAGGCGTGAGCCACCGCGCCTGGCCTTTTTTTTGGTATTTTTAATAGAGATGGGGTTTCACTATGTTGGCCAGGATGGTCTCAAACTCCTGACCTCAAATGATTTGCCCACCTCAGCCTCCCAAAGTACAGGGATTCCAGGAGTGAGCTGCTGCACCCAGCCTTTTGTTTGTTTGTTTGTTTGTTTGTTTTTTGAGACAGAGTCTCACTCCATCACCAGGCTGGAGTGCAGTGGCACAGTCTCGACTCATTGCAACCTCCATCTTTTGGGCTCAAGCAATCCTCCCACCTTAGCCTCTGAGTACCTGAGTAGCTGTGACCACAGGTGCACACCACCATGCCCAGATACTTTTTACTCTTTTTTGTATTTTTTGTAGAGATGGGGTTTTACCATGCTGCCCAGGCTGATCTGGAACTCCTGGATTCAAGTGATCCACCTGCCTTGGCCTCCCAAACTTTTGTGATTATAGGCGTGAGCCACTGCCCAGCCCACTACCAGTTTTTTGATGACTCCAAACCTGTTGGGAAATGTATCTGTTTCAGTGATCTATTATTGTATATTGAACCACCAGGAAACTTACAGGTTAAAATGATATACAAATTGTGTGCGTGTGTGTGTGTGTGTGTGTGTGTGTGCGCGCACACGGACTTCTATCTGTAACAGAATATATACAACTTTAAGTTTGCTCACAAATTTACAATTTGGGCAGGGCTCAGCAAGGATGGCTTTCTCAATACTACACAGCATCAGTCTGGGCAGCTCAGTTGAGGCTGGAAGAGATACTTCAAGGTGACTCACTCTCATGGCTGGCAATTGGTGCTGCCTATTTGCTGGGGTCTCAGTTTCTCTCACATAGGGTCTCTCCATGGGGATGCTTACATGGCAGCTGGGTCCAAGGTGTCTATTTCAACAGGCCTAGAAGGAAGCTATAAGGCTTCTTATGACCTAGGCCCTGAAGTCCTAGAAGACACAGAGAATGCCCAGAACTCCAGGAGTGGGGAATTAGACTTCACCTCTGTATCAGTTAAGGTTCTTTAGAGAAACAGAATCAATAAAATCAATCAATCAATCAACCAATCTTTATATATTTATTTTAAGATATATAAATGGGCGTGATGGCTCATGTCTGTAATTCCAGTACTTTGGGAGGCCAAGGTGGGTGGTTTGCTTGAATGCAGGAGTTTGAAGCCTGCCTGGGCAACGTGGCGAAACCTCATCTCTACAAAAATACAGAAATTAGCTCAGCACGGTGGCATGCACTTTTATTCCCAGCTACCTGGGAGGCTGAGGTAGGAGGATCGCTTGAGCGTGAGTCAAGGCTGCAGTGAGCTGTGATCATGCCACTGCACTCTAGCCTGGGTGACAGAGCAAGATCCTGTCTCAAAAAAAAGATATATATTTAAGATGTACATATGTGTGTGTGTGTGTGTGTGCGTGTATATATATATATATATATATATATATATATATATGTATAAAATTGATTTTAAGACATATATCTGGCCAGGGGCAGTGGCTCATGCCTATAATCCTAGCACTTTGGGAGGCCAAAGTTGGTGGATCACCTGAGGTCAGAGTTTGAGACCAGCCTGGCCAACATGGTGAAAACCTGTCTCTACTAAAAATACAAAAATTAATTGGGTATGGTGGTACATACCTGTAATCCCAGCTACTGGGGATGTTGAGGGATGAGAATTGCTGGAACATGGGAGGTGGAGGTTGCAATGAGCCAAGATCACACCATTGCACTACAGCCTGGGCAAGGAGAGTGAAACTCTGCCTCAAAAAAAAAAAAAAGACTACATCTTTAAGGAATTTGGCTCATGCGATTATGAGCTGGCAAATTGGTAATCTACAGTGACAGCAGGTCACCATGCTGGAAACTCGGCAGGTCACCATGCTGTAGTCTCAAGGCAGAATTTCTTCTTTTCTGAAACTCAGTTTGCTCTAAGGCCTCTCAACTGACAGAATGAGGCCCATTCACATAATCCAGGGTGATCTCTTTTACTTAGTCAACAGATGATCTGTAATCCTAGCACTTTGTGAGGCTGAGGTTGGAGGATCTCTTCAGCCCAGGAGTTTGAGACCAGCCTGGACAACACAGAGATATCTCATAGCTACAAAAAATAGAAAAATTAGCTGGGCAGGGTGGCACATGCCTGCTGCCTCCCAGCTATTTGGGAGGCTGAGGTGGGAGGATTGGTTGAGCCCAGGAGGTTGAGGTTGCAGTGAGCAACCACTGCACTCCAGCCTAGGCGACAGAGCAAGACCTTGTCTCAAAAAATAAACTAAAAAGGCCACAAATTGTAGATGGTAATTATATTCACAAACACCTCCACAGCAAAATCCAGTTAAGTATCTGACTAAATAATTGGGTACTACAGCTGAGCCAAGTTGACATAAAAAACTAACCATCACCGCCTCTCAGTAGGGAGGTAGCAAAGAGTTTGCTGCCAGCTTTAATCTATTGCACAGGGAGAGAAGGGGCAGCAAATGACCTCTTTTTTTTTTTTTTTTTTTTTTTTGGAGATTGAGTCTTGCTCTGTCACCAGGCTGGAGTGCAGTGGCGTGATCTTGGCTCACTGCAACCTCTGCCTCCTGGGTTCAAGCGATTCTCCTGCCTCAGCCTCCTGAGTAACTGGGACTACAGGTGCGTGCAACCACACTCAGCTAATTTTTGTATCTTTAGTAGAGATGGGGTTTCATCATGTTGGCCAGGGTGGTCTCGATCTTTTAACCTCGTGATCCATCTGCCTCGGCCTCCCAAGGTGCTGGGATTACAGATGTGAGCCACTGTGCCCGGCCACAAACGACCTCTTTTTATGATGCTACACTTCCCAGGGGTCCACTCTCCAAACCTCCCTTCTGAGGCTTGCAGTGGTGGATGGTGGTTGGGCTAGTTTTGTTTTCTTGTTTTTGAGATGGAGTCTCGCTCTGTCACCCAGGCTGGAGTGCAGTGACATGATCTCGGCTCACTGCAACCTCTGCCTCCCAGGTCCACGCAATTCTCCTGCCTCAGCCTCCTGAGTAGCTGGTATTTCAGGCATGCACCCCCATGCCCAGCTAATTTTCGTATTTTTAGTAGAGACTAGGTTTCACCATGTTGGCCAGGTTGGTCTTTAACTCTTGACCTCAGGTGATCCACCTGCCTTGGCTTCCTAAAGTGTTGGGATTACAGGCGTAAGCCACCACACCTGGCCATTTTCTTTCCTTTCTTGCTTTTTTTTTGAGACAGAGTCTCGCTCTGTCATTCAGTCTGGAGTGCAATGGTGTGACCTTGGCTCACTGCAACCTCCGCCTCCTGGGTTCAAGTAAGTCTTGTGCTTACCCTCCTGAATAGCCAGGATTTTACAGGTGCGTGCCACTATGCCTGGCTATTTTTTTTTTGTATTTTTAGTAGAGACGGGGTTTTGCCATGTTGGCCAGGCTGGAACTCCTGACTTCAAGTGATCCGCCCATCCCGGCCTCCCAAAGTGCTGGGATTACAGGCATAAGCCACTGTACCTGGCCAAAATGTATAATACATCCAAAAAATTATTAAAAGGAAAAGGAAGAAGAGGAAATCATTGAGTAACATTGAATAACATGGTTTCTAGCTCTTGTGTGACCTCTGAACTTTCCCTAAATCCTTCTAGTATTTCTGTCTTTCAATCCAGTTCATCTGGTCTTCTGTCAGGCTGCAAATGTGGCAGGTCCACCTGCTGCTCCTGCCCTCAATATGGACTAAGGGGCCTGTTGGGTTTTCAATAATAATTCTTCTTCTTCTTGTCCTCCTTTTCCTCTTCCTCCTCCTTCTTATTCCTCTTCCCCTTCCTCTTCTTCCCCTTCCTCCTCCTCCCCCCTCCTCCCTTCCTCCTCTCCTTCCTCCTTCTCCTCTTCCTCCTACTCCTTCTTCTTCTCCTTCTTCCTTCTTTTCGAGATAGGGTTTTATTCCATCACCCAGGTTGGAATGCAGTGGTGCAATCCTAGCTCACTGAAACCTCCACCTCCTGGGCTCAAGTGATCCTCCCACCTCAGTCTCCCAAGTAGCTGTGACCACAGGCATGTGCCACCACACCTGGATAATTTTTATTTTTTTTTCAGAGGTGGAGTCTTGTTGTGTTGCCCAGGCTGGTCTCAAACTCCTGGGCTCAAGTGATCCACCTGTCTTGGCTTCCCAAAGTGTTGGGACTACAAGCATGAACCACTGTGCCTGGCTTGGTTTTGAGTTCTTGAACATGTTAAATGAAACCTCAACACCAGCTTCTTCTGGTGTGAGTGTTGGGTGAGATTTCATAAGTCACCACGTGAGTCTCCAGTGTAGCTGATTCCTGCTTCTCCTGCATCTCTTGGTGGCAGGCACCCCTCTAGCCCTGATTATCTCAGTGCATTCAAGGACAGAAGTGACAATGAACATGTGTGTCCAACCTGGTGCTGGGTCTTTACAGACCTGGCACAGCTTCAGGGAGTGGTCCTTACGCAGAGCCCATTCCTTTATGTCATTCAGGTTCCTGCTCAAAGCTCACCTCTTGGGATATCCCTGTCTGATCACCGAGTCCAGAACAGCCCCCTCAGTCACTGTCTAGCTTGTTTCCTTCTATTAATTTCCCATAAGAGAAGTGGCATATCACCATCTCCACCATGCACTGTTGTTTAACCAACTCAAATAGCTTGGGACCTCAGCATCCCAAGTAGCTGGGCATGTGGCATGTGCCACCACACCGGGCTAATTTTTGGTATATATATATATATTTTTTTTTTGGCAGAGACGAGGTCTCACTGTCACCCAGGCACTATTGATTAAGCAACCAATAGCGCGTGGTGGAGGTGGTGACATGCCTCTTCTGTTCCGAATCCCAGGCCAGTCCAGATTGAAGGGGAAGAAAATTAAACTCTTCCTCTTGCTGAAGACCAGTGAGGAAGGTTCTGGGTTAGAACCTGAGACTCTGCATTTCCAAGATGCTGCCGGTATGAGGACCCCATCTTGAGTATTCACTTCTTATAGCTCATGGCTAGGAAAGTCCCTTTCTTCCCTAAATCTTTAATGAGCACCTCCTGTTGAGGATGAGCCGCTGACAGAACCCCTCACCGGAGCGGAGCGAGGAAGGAGGAGACTTTCATGCAGGTAGCTGTGGAGCATCGGTTGACTCGTGTCCAAAAAGCCTCTTCCTTTCTCACTCCGGTGTCTCAGGGGTTCTGTCAGCAGCTCGTCCTGCAACATTTCTGGTTCCCTAACTGGGAAGGGAAACTTGCTTTGGCAGACGACCGGGACGGCCCCTTAGGCGCCTTTGGCCTGCCCTGCGGAGCATCCCCGTGGGGCGCTCTGGCTCGCCGAGGCCACGCGAGGCCTTGAGGCACCTCTGAGAAGGCACTTTTGCTTTCTTGGTGGACCGCCTCGCGGGAGCGAGATCCAGCAGGCTCCGCGGGGATCAACGCAGTGGCTGAACACTGGGAAGGAACCGACACTTGGTGGCGCCCGGACGACTGGAAAGCGGTAGGATGGATCTTGGAAACCCGCCCACTCCATCGGAGCGGAAGTGTGGGCTGATCACCCACAGTGCGCTGGTTTCGGCACCTTGGTTTTGATTTTGTTTTCTGGTAAGCCAGTCCTGGCACCTTGAGCTTGTTTCTGTTTTGTTTTGTTTTTTGTTGTTTTTGAGACGGAGTTTTGCTCTGTCGCCCAGGCTGGAGCGCAATGGTGCGATCTCGGCTCACCACAACCTCCGCCTCCCGGGTTTGAGCAATTCTCCTTCCTCAGCATCCCGAGTAGCTGGGATTACAGGCACCGGCCACCACGCCCAGCTAATTTTTCTATTTTTAGTAAAGATGGGGTCTGGCTGGTCTCGAACTCCCGACCTAAGATGATCCGCCCACCTCGGCCTCCCAAAGCTCTGGGATTACAGGGATGAGCCACTGCGCCCCGCCTTGTTTCAGTTTCTGACTTGGCTGGAGGCCTTGAGATTGTTTCTGACTTGGCTGGAGGAAGGAGAGTGAAAGTGAGAGACTGCTAAGGACACAGGGTGGGGGCTCCAGCTCCTCTTCACCTGAAGCGAAGCGAGTGTGTGCCTCAAGCCGCAGTTCGGTTCTGTAGGACGCCTCGAACAGCTAAGTGGCAAACTGTGCTGTGCCTCGTACCAGCCTGCCTGCGCTAAAAGGGTCCGAGACTCCCGCGAGAGGGGCAGCCGTCGACAGGTGAAGCTAGTGTCGACCCCATTCCCCTTTCCCTTCTCCTGGTGGTGTGAGTGGTGTTTCATCCAGTGGCCAGATGGGAAACAGAGGGAAAACCCACCCCGTTGGGGACTATGCTAAAGAATTTTAGGGAGTGTAGTGGTGATTGTCGGGTCTCTATGGCCCCAGGGAGGTTGCATACTCTGTGTGAGATAGATTGGCCCGCTCTGGAAACAGGATGGCCAGCAGAGGGAAGTCTAGACGGGTCTTTGGTTTCTAAAGTGTGGAATCAAGTTACAGGCAAGCCAGGGCATCCAGAACCGTTCCCTTGTATAGATAGTTGGCCTCAGCTGGTGTTAAACCCCCTGCAGTGGCTGAGCGGGTAGGCTGCAGCAGTGTGAGTGGCAAAGGGACAGTTAGAGAAGGGAGATTCACACTCCACTTGTCCCAGAAAGCAGAAGCCTACAGTTCTAGTCGATCCAGAGCCAGAAGACAACTTGCCTCAGGAAACAGCTCTCTCTCCCCCAGCTCCTCCTGCCCATGGAGAAGAGAGGTCTGAGCTAACAGCACCAGAGTGACTGCCCAGCCCTCCCAGAAACCTAGGTTACCCTGGGTAGAGGAGAGAGGCAAGGCACCTCCAGAGGAAACGCCTCCCTTGGTGGCCCGTCTGTGGCCCAGACGGGGCGCAGATGCCTTTAAGAGAGCAGCGGTATACTGGTGAGGATGAGGATGTTTGTGTACCAACTTTTCACCACCACTGATTGGAAAAGTAACACCCCCTCATATACTGAAAAGCCACAGGCCTTAATTAATTTGCTACAAACTATTATTCAGACGCACAACCCCACTTGGCCTGATTGCCACCAGTTGCTCATTTAGCTCTTTAATATGGATGAAAGACGGAGAGGGCTTCAGGCAGCAACTAAGTGGCTGGAAGAACACTTAGTTGTGTTTTTATTTTGTAAAAATACAAAATTTAGCCAGGTGTGGTGGCATGCACCTGTAATCCCAGCTACTTGAGAGGCTGAGGCAGGAGAATTGCTTGAACCTGGGAGGCAGACGTTGTGGTGAGCCGAGACTGTACCATTGCATTACAGCCTGGGCAACAAGAGCGAAACTCCATTTCAAAATCAAAAAACAAAAACCCCAAATGCCAGGCTAACCAAGTACCAGGGCTTGTTGTGGGAAAACCCGAGCGTAACCATACCCTAAACCCAGCTACCCTACTCCCTGTGTCTGAGGACCTGGTGACACATGACTGTATGAAGGTGCCGGACTCAGTCTACTCCAGTCAGCCGGAGCTGCAGTACCAGCCATGGGCACAGGCAGACTGGGAGCTGTATGTGGATGGGAGCAGTATCGTCAGACCCCAAGGAGAATGGGGTGCTGGATATTTGGTGGCAACTCTGGACACAACTGTAGCGGCTAAGCCACTGCCTCGAGGTACCTCTGCACAACGTGCAGTTAAGAGCCCTGATTCGTGCCCTAGAACTGAGCAAAAGAAAAATTGTTAACGTCTTTACTGACTCGGTATGCATTCCTCACTCTCCAAGTGCACGGGGCGTTGTACAAGGAAAAGGGTCTACTTAACTCTGGGGGTAAAGAAATAAAATACCAACAGGATTTTTTTTTCCTGACACTTTGTCTTTATTTTTTTTATGGTGCTTTGGGCATCCTGCAGGATTGTTGCATAGGTACATACATGCTATGGTGGTTTGCTGGCTCCATCCCATCTCCAGTCACCTACATCAGCCATTTCTCCCTGAGTTACCCCTCCCCATCCTCCCCGGTCCCCCCATCCCCCCACCTACCCCAGTGAGTGTTGTTCCCTTCCCACCAACAGGAAATTTTGCAGCCGTTGGAGGCAGTGTGGAAGCCCCAGAAGGTGGCAGTCGTATACTGCCCGGGATACCAGCAAACTTCCGCCACAGTAGCACAGGGAAATGCCCATGTGGATGCAGAGGCCCCGAAAGCAGCATCCGTTCCCTGCGAGGCATCAGTTACAGCTCCAGGCTCCTGACCTGGTGCCATTCTACTCTAAGGAGGAGAAAAGCTCCTTCCTCACTCCGGCATCTGAGGGGCTCTGTCAGCAGCTCGTCTCGTAACGCCTGGACTGGACTTCCCCAGTGTAGAAGGCAGAGGCCTTCTACACTGAGCAATTCTTCACAGTAGTCCTACTATGTGCCAGGATTTATTTTCACCTGTGCTAATGTTTAATTACTTCATTGTGTGGCTGAAGCAAGTTATGGCCCTTCTCTGTTTTTTTTTTCCCCTCCCTCCCCAGACCTAGCTGGGCACCTACCCTGTTGCCTCCCACCTACTCCAGGGGACCCTGGCCTTGCCCCTGGCTTGTCTGTGGGGTGGATCCACCTGATAGATAGAAGATAGTAGAGAAGGAGGAGAATCTTCACACCTCAACTTGCTGGCAGCTCCAGGACCTGAAGCTGGATCGGGCAGGGCTACGCGGTTATGCAGGTAGCCCTTAGTGGGGGAAGGAAATTTTGAGCATCTCCCCAATATTCTATCAATTACAGGAGGAATACCTATCCTGATTTTCTCATTCAGCAGCTCCATCCTTCAAACTTACTCTCATCTTGGGGCTGGGCTTGGTGGTTCACACCTGTAATCTCAGCACTTTGGGAGGCTGAGGTGGGCAGATCATGAGGTCAGGAGTTCGAGACCAGCCTGTTAAACATGGTGAAACCCCGTCTGTACAAAAATTACAAAAATTAGCTAGGCGTGATGGCAGGTGCCTGTAATCCCAGCTTCTTGGGAGGCTGAGGCAGGAAAATCACTTGAACCTGGGAGGCAGAGGTTGCAATGAGCTGAGATTGTGCGACAGAGTGAGACTCTGTCTCAGAAACAAACAAACACCAGAAAACCCCACTCATACTCATCTTAGTGCCTGAGGGCTAAGAACACCCAATAGGGGATTTCAGGACAAAAGCTGGACAAGATGTGCCCCCTTGAAGGCCAACGTCTCATTTCCCAGATAGGAAGACTGAGTCCAGGAGACACAGCACTGTCCATAGTCAGAGCAAGGACAGGGCAGAACGAAGACTCCACCCAGCCTCCCTTGGCTCTGCCCTCCCAAAGGGAAGACTTTGTTCCTTTTAATCTAGTTTCCTAATCCTCACTGCTGTGCATGCAAATAAATCTGCTTTGTATTAAAAAAAAAACAAAAACAAAAACAAAAACTGTGATACTGAGTTGGTTCCTCTTTGCACTCAGCTGGTACTGCCTGCAGGTTTTGGCCAGCTGTCCAGGCAGGGAGGAGGCAGCCCCTCTCACTCTTGCCCCCATGCCTCCCATCCTGCCTTCTTCTTCTTCCTCCTCCTCTCCTCCTCCTCCTCCTCCTCCTCCTCCTCCTCCTCCTCCTCCTCCTCCTTCGTCGTCGTCTTCGTCTCACTCTGTCACCGAGGCTGGAGTGCAGTGGCAGCATGTGGCAAATTCTGCCTCCCGGGTTCAAGCAATTCTCCTGCGTCAGCCTCCTGAGTAGCTGGGACTACAGGCGCATGCCGCCACGCCCAGCTAATTTTCTGTACTTTGAGTAGAGATGGGGTTTCACTGTGTTTCCCAGACTGGTCTCGAACACCTGAGTTCAGGCAATACCCCTGCCTTGGCCTCCCAAAGTGCTGGGATTACAGGTGTGAGCCACCGCGCCCAGTCCCCGCTTTCTACTCTGAGTAAGTCTTCCCATTGTTGTGATTCCAGAGTCAGCTACTCAAGAATCTTGATCAGTTCCACTTCCTACTGAAGACTTTGTTCCTTTTCATCTAGTTTCCTAATCCTCATTGCTGTGCATGCTAATAAATCTGCTTTGCATTAACAAAACAAAACGTTTTGCTCTTTATCCTCAGAATCTGACCTAGGTAAGCCTCAGCGAGGCCTAGATTCTCTGTTCCTCCTCCTAGCAGTCATGTGTCAACCCAGCCTTGGGCTGGCTGGATGTAGGACGTGAACTTCTGCCAGGTTGTGCAGTCAGAGGCCAGAGACTCCCTTCTCAAAGTCTCCTCATTCTGCACCGAGAAAAGGTGCATGACGTCCTCCTGTCCTCCCAGCCCACGTGCGGGAGATGTCTGGGTACAAGGCTTGGCCTGCCTGGTCCTCCTTGCCTGACACCTGAATTCCAAACTTCATGCTTTACGTGGCCTTGGAAGGGGAGGGGTAGCTGTAAACTTGGGGGCCCAGAGTCACCTTGCTCCCAGGTTCAAGCAGGAGGCACTGAACCCTGAAGATCCAGGTCACACTTTGAACTGTGACACTGAGTTTGTTCCTCCCTGCACCCAGCTGGTGCTGCCTGCAGGTTTTGGTTGGCTGCCCAGGCAGGGAGGAGGCCCCCAGGCCTCTGGTCTCTGGGGATTGGCTGCCCCTGCTTGCCTAGCCCAGCCTTCTCTAGGTCATGGGCCAGGGACAGGGAAGTCCCAGGAGGAGAGAAGAGGAAGTAGTGCAGGACAAGCTGCTCCTGACAGAAGGTGCCAGGCTAGAAGTGTTGGGCTGGAGGGTCCTGGTCTGGGAGAGGGAGGGGCTCTGCCCAAGGCTGGGGTGGCTCCAGAGAGCTGGCCCTGGTGGAGTTGATGGTTTCCTGGTAGCTGAAACCAAGCCCCTGGCAACCTCCAGTGATTCAGGCTGGGCCTTTAGGGACTCTAATCAGCCTCCCTCTCTCATTTATTTATTTATTTTTTGAGACAGAATCTAGCTCTGTCGCCCAGGCTGAAATACAGTGGTGTGATCTTGGCTCACTGCAAACTCTGCCTCCTAGGTTCAAGCAATTCTCCTGCCTCAGCCTCCTGAGTAACTGGGATTACAGTTAATTAAAAATTAGCTGCCACCACACCCAGCTAATTTTTTTTTTTTTCACCATGTTGGCCAGGCTGGTCTCCAACTCCTGACGTTGTGATCCACCCACCTCAGCCTCACTGAGTGCTGGGATTACAAGTGTGAGCCATCGCACCTGGCCTCCTCTCTCCTCTTTACTCTCCTCCCTCTCTGCCTCTTCTCCTGGCTGTCCTGGGTCTCCCTCTCTGCATTCAGCCCTTGTTTTCTCATCTCTAAGCTCTCCCTGCCTTCAGCACCTCCCATTCCTGCCCCTGTTCCATGTCCCCAAATCTCCCTGGGCTCTTTGCTGGGCCTCAGGACCTCACCCTCCATCCTGTATGCCCTGCAGGATGTTACAGCTGAGCCTGTCCTGGCTGGGCCTCAGGCCAGTGGCAGAGTCCCCATGGCTGCTCCTGCTGCTGGTTGGGGCCTCCTGGCTCCTTGCCCACATCCTGGCCTGGACCTATGCCTTCTACAACAACTGCCGCTGCCTCCGGTGTTTCCCACAGCCTCCCAAACGCAGCTGGTTTTGGGGTCACCTGGGCCTGGTGAGTGTGGTAGCAGCATGGGTCTGGGGGTGTCAGGATAGATAGACTTCCAGAGGGATAGAAATGGGGGTCAGGGAGCTGGGTATTGAGGGTGGGTTGGGGTCTGGGACATCAGAGAAGTGAGGGAGGTCAAGGGGAGCCCCTCTTTCTTCACCACCCCAACCAGATTCATTCCTCCTTTCTCTGTCCATGCCATGGCCCCAGGCCTTTCTCTTTCTCACTCTTCCCCACCCTAAGCCTGCTTCGGCTCAAGTTTCTGCCTGTCTTCCCCACATTAATGCATCCTTGTTTTACTTGGGGGCTCTAGGGTGGACTGCACAGAGACAGGGTCTCAGTCTATCTCCCAGGCTGGAGCGCAGGGGTGCAATCATAGCTCACTGCAGCCTTGACCTCCTGGGCTCAACCAGTCCTCCCATCTCAGCCTCTCCAGTAGCTGGGACTAGAGGCGTGCACCACCAGGCCTGCTAGTTTTTCATATTTTGTAGAGACGTGGTCTGACTGTGTTGCCGAGAGTGGTTCCAAACTCCGGGCCTCAAGCGATCCTCTCATCTCAGCCTCCCAAAGTGCTGGGATTACAGGCCTGAGCCACTGCACTTAGCTCAATCCAGAATCCTTATCAGGAGACTTGAGCCCTCCTCAGGAGCACAGTCCAGAGCCCGCTCTCTGCCTGGCCCATCTCTGTGGGCCTCAGGCTGCTGCCTCCCCCTAGAAATTTGCTATTTCTCCCTAGCCCACCCACAGGGCACAGCTGGGCCGGGGGAGGGATGTGGCTGGATTCTCCCTCCTGCCTTTTACTCAGGCACTTTCTTTTTCTCATATTTCCCTCCACCGCTAAGATATGTCAGTGGGCCCCATTGCTCAGTTTGGATAAAAGTTGACCACTTTTCTTTTCAGAAGGGATCATTCTGGCCTTTGCCCTAAGAGCCAAATTTCCTGGGAGGAGATTCCTCATGCTCCTCTTCCTAGCCTCCTCCCAGAGGCCTGTCCTCCATGCTGTGTTGGCCCCTACTGCCAGAACCGTAGCTTGGATTGGTCGTCACCCATAAGGGCGCCACCTTCAGTGCCATTGATTCAAATGTTGCCTGCCCTGACCACAATCCCCTCTCCTTCCAGTTTTTTTTTGTTCACTACCTCTTATCTTTATTTTGGTGGCGGTGGGGGGGGGCGGGGACAGAATCTCACTCTGCCACCCAAGTTAGAGTGCAGTGGTGTGATCTTGGCTCACTGCAACCTCTGCCTCCCAGGTTCATGGGATTCTCCTACCTCAGCCTCCCAAGTAGCCGGGATTATAGGCACCCGCTATCACACCTGACTCATTTTTAAATTTTTGGTAGAGACAAGGTTTCTATGTGTTGGCCAGGCTGGTCTCAAACTCCTGACCTTAAGTGATCTGCCCCCTTTGATATCCCAAAGTGCTAGGATTACAGTCGTGAGCCACCGCGCCAGGCCCACTGCTTCTCATCTTACACCCTGTTGGGACTTCCAGTTCCCTCTACACCCTAGTCCAGTGGCTTCCTCCAGTTCTTCCTTGGCTTAGTTCCTATTATTTGCTCATGGGCTGGTTTCTTGCCAATTGGGCTTTCCTTCCTGGCCATTTGGAAGACCTTTGCCTTGGATGGGCTCAGTTGCCCATGTTCTCTCTTTATTTGTCATTTTTTATAGACACAGAGTCTCGCTGTGTTGCCCTGGAGGCAGTGAAGATGTTTGTTATGAATATACTGCAGTTCAGCCTCCCTCCCTGAGGACTTGGCTATGGAGACTGGTTTTGGTGGAGCTGGAGCTCTTCCAGCTCTTCCTGCTATGTGACCTTGGCCAAGTCACTTTCCTCACTCTCTGGGCTAATCTCATCAACCCTTGGATCCTCACCTCAGGTTGTTCAAAGATTCAGGAAGTGGCTGAATGTGGTGGCTCACTCCTGTAATCCAGCACTTTGGGAGGCCGAGGCAGGTGGATCAGGAGGTCAGGAGTTCAAGACCAGCCTGACCAAGATGGTGAAACCCCGTGTCTACTACAAATACAAAAATTAGCCGGGCATGGTGGCGGGCGCCTGTAATCCCAGCTACTTGGGAGGCTGAAGCAGGAGAATCACTTGATACGGGAGGTGGAGTGTTGGAAATAGATGCTTGGTGCCACAAAGAAAAATCAGCACTGAGACAAAGGATCTTTCAGCAATGCAATTTTTACTTCCTGGGCTGCAGGAAGGGTATTCCTGGTAGCCATTGTGCCATAGAAGGCTGAGGCAGAGATTGCTTGAGCTCGGGAGGTAGAGATTGCAGTGAGCTGAGATTGTGCTATTGCACTCCAGCCTGGGCAACAGAGTGAGACTCACAAAGGTGAAAATGACTTACGTGCACCTGGTTACAGCACCTGGGGTTGAGGCATAGATGGGGCATCCCAAGGTACCAGAGAGGAGAGGACATCTCTTCTGGATCCAACCCATCTCCTCCTTTCCTTTGAGGGATGCAACCTCAGGCTGCTCATTTACAAATGGCAGGATTGATGGGCGCGTCCATGGGTGCAGTGGGAGGGTGCACAGGATGCACTAGCACAGAGCCTGGTGTGCAGAAGCTCCTCACTGATGGACAGTTAGAGTCACATCGACTCCCTTGGGGGTTGCTGAGAATGGAAAATTCCCAGTGTGCCGACACTTCTTCATGGGAGGAACTGGAGCCTGTGAGGCCCAGCCAGGATATGAAAGGATGTGGGGACCAGCCCTGGGGACATGTCCTGAGGCCACATTGCTGCCCACAAACCCCCTTCGTGAAGACCTCCTGCTTCATCCCTAGGCTGGCTCAAGCTTTTTCTTCTTTCTATTCTTTGATGAGGATGTAGTCTCAGCTGGTACTGGTGTACAGGAAATTCTAGGGGTTTGCCTGTGCTAGGATACCTTTTATAATCTGTGGCTGCTCCTGGAGCTGGAACCACCCCTGGGAAGGGAAAATCCATCTTCCCAAGTGAAGATTAATCTCTCTGTGGGCAGAGAGTTGGTCTTCTGTCTCTGCCCTGGGGAGACACCCTTAGAACTTGGAAATGGCCAGAGAGAGAAGGAGCAGGAGGAAGCAGAGATTCCCTCCATCCTTGCAGAATTGGGCTATGCTATTCACTGCAGAGGCTGTTCCACTTCGAGAACCTGCAGGGGCACCTGCTGTGGCTCTTCCTGGGAAGATGGCCTCTACCTTGCAGACCGCACACGGCAGGTCTTGAGGAACGTGGCTCCACTGGCGGCCATCTATCCATAGCACTTTAAGAGGTGGCTGGGTCAGCAGGGGCAGTGACTCACACCTGTAATCCCAGCACTTTGGGTGGTCAAGGTGGGTGGATCACCTGAGGTCAGGAGTTGGAGACCAGCCTGACCAACATGGCGAAACCCCATCTCTATTAAAAATACAAAATTAGCTGGGTGTGGTGATGCATGCCTGTAGTCCCAGCTACTCGGGAGGCTGAGGCAGGGGAATTGCTTGAACCCGGGAGGCAGAGGTTGTAGTGAGCCAAGATGGCGCCACTGTACTCCAGCCTGGACAACAAGAGCAAAACTCCGTCTAAAACAAACAAAACAAAGAGCTGTCTGGGTCTCATTTTCCTCTTTACTGGCATCTGCAATTCAAGTTTTGCTTCTAAAGCGCTCACACTAAGACAGTACCTTTTTATTCCCCAGTCCCTACTCTCCCACTGACCTGCTACCTCTGCTTTTGTCCCCCAACTGGCTTCTACCCATTTTCTTCCACTTCCTTCTGGATCTCTTCTGGGCATCTCCTTCAGTCTTTCCCAGCTGGCTTCAGCCTGGGCACAGATATGGGGGTGATGAAAGCATGAGACAGAACATTCTCCCATGAACTCCAGCTCAGGGTTATCTTTGTGGATGAGACGTTGAGCCTAGTCTGGGGTGGTGCAGCCAGGCTTGGGGGAAGGGGCTGTGTCTACATCTGCTCCCTGCTAGCTTGCTGCAAAGCTGGGAGTACCTGTCTAGAGCTAGGAGAGAAAGTTCAACGGGCTGAGATTAGTTATGAATTTGGGATAAGCAGTAAGTGGGGTGAATGGTAAAGTGTTGGTGGGGAGAGGCAGGGAGAAAGAGAGATGGAGAGTTGGACTTGGGAGAAACAGAGAAAAAGAGATGCATACACATACAGAGACAGAGAGAAAAACAGTGAGAGACAGAGTGGGGGAGAAGGGAGAGGGAGAGAAAGACAGAGAAAGGAACATATAAACAAAGTAAAAGAAACACATACATGCTTTTATTATATCTGTCATCTACATTTCCATCACTCCATACATCTCTCTCATCTATACCTGTCTCTCTTATCTTGATCCATTTATCCTATTTATCATCTATCAATCTATCACCTACCTCTCTCTTTCTTCTATCTATCTATCTATCTATCTATCTATCTATCTATCTATCTGTCTCCGTCCGTCTGCCTATGCATCTATCTCTCATCTATCTATTCCATCTATCTATCTATCTATTCTATCAATCATCCATCCATCCATCCATCTTATCTGTGCATCCATCCATCTACCCATCCATCTATCCTGTTATCTACCTATCTACCTACTTACCTATCTACCTACCTACCTTCCTACTTACCTACCTATCTACCTACCTACCTTCCTACTTACCTACATATCTACCTACCTACCTATCCATCCATCTATCCTATCTGTGCATACATCCATCTATCCTATTACCCATCCATCCATCCATTCATTCAACCAATCTGTGTGTCTATCTGTCCATCTACCTATTCTTTCTGCCCTATCTGTCTATCTATCTATCATCTATCTGTTTGTATATCTACTGACTGACCTATCCATCTATCCATCCATCCATCCATCCATCTCTCCATCCAATCTGTGTCCCTATCTGTCCAATCAATCAATCAATCAATCTACCTACCTATCCATGCATGCATCCACCCATCCTATCTGTGGGTCCATCCAACCATCTATCTTATCTATCTATCCATCCATCCATCCACCCATCCATCATCTACCTATCTACCTAGAGAAAGACACATAGAGAGGAAGAGAGTGAGGGAACAGAGGAGCTCATAGACACAGACACAGAAAGAGACAGGCAGAGACTAATATTTCAGGTGAAAGAGCTGAGAAAGGTGGGGTGTGTGATGGGTAGGGGGGTGCAATGAGCAGTGGTAGCATTGGAGGCCCCCTGCCGGCCTGACGTCAGCCTTGTCCATTCCCAGGTGCAGAGCAACGAGGATGGCATGTGGTTGGTGGAGCATCTGAGCCACTACTTCCATGATGTCCACCTCTGGTGGTTTGGGCCCTTCTACCCTGTCATGCGGCTCATCCACCCTAAGTTCATTGCCCCTGTGCTCCAGGCTCCAGGTATCTCTCTCAGGTGGCTATGCTTCAGCCTCTTCCCTGCTTCTGCTTCCAGTCCTTCCAACCCTTGGACAGGCCATGCTAAGCAGAAAAATGGGCGCATCCAACGGAGACCATCGCTCTGCCACTAACCTGCTGGGCGACTCTGGCTAGGTCCCTGGAGCTCTCTGGCTGCTGAGGCCTCTTTTAGTTGTGGGTGAAGAAAACTCAACCCTGTGTGGTCTAAGCAAAGAAGGAGAATGCATTGACTGTAAAGTCCAGGAAGGGTGGTCTTCAGGCATGGCTGGATCCAGTCCTTCAAATAATGCCAGTCTTCATCTCTTAGCTCTGTATCCCTCTGTGCTAGTTTCACTCTCATGCTGGTAAAGATAAGTCCCAGAAAGCTCAACCCCTGTGGAAAATTCCCTGTAGTTCAAGTAAAAGTTCCAGGATTCTCCTAAATTTGCCTGGCCTGGGTCACAGGACCAATTTCTTATCCAGTTACTGCAGTTTGGTTGCATAGGTTTAAGGTCATATGCTCAACTCTGGAGCAGGGGGTGGGCATCCTCTCAACTGATTGAGAGTGGGGAAGGCATGAGGATGATGGATACTGGCTAGGCAGATGTCACAGACGTCCATTTACCAGCATCCCTGCAACATCGGCATTTCTTGAGTAAGAAAACTGAGACTCAGAGAGGCACGATGACTTCTCAAGGTCACACAGCATATCTAGGCCTTCCTCTTACTTCTTTGTTTTTTCTTTTCTTTTTGTTTTTTTTTGAGATGGAGTCTTGCTCTGTTGCCCAGACTGGAATGTGGTAGTGCCATCTCTGCTCACTGCAACCTCTGCCTCCGGCGTCCAAGTGATTCTCCTGCCTCAGTCTCCTGAGTAGTTGGGACTACTGGTGCCCACCACCATGCTTGGCTAATTTTTGTATTTTTAGTAGAGACAGGGTTTCACCATGTTGGCCAGGCTGGTCTCGAACTCCTGACTTCAAGGGATCCACCCAGCTCATCCTCCCACAGTGCTGGGATTACAGGAGTGAGCCAACCTGCCTGGCTTAGTTCTTTTTAAAAAAATTTTTCTGAGACAGAGTCTCACTCATTAATGCTCAGTGTGGAGTGTGGCAGGATACCGAGGAAGCCTCTGTCAAGCCTAGCTGACATCTGGGACATTAATAGGACCAGATTTAAATTCTATCTGGGGCCCGCCCATCTGTGGGTCATGTGAAGTCATTTCAGACTCTCTCATTTCTGGGCATGGCATGTCAGGACAGGTCACGTAGATGGTGGCCATGTGAGAACACATTAACTCATCTCAGGCTATGCCACATGTCTTAGGTCCATATCAGAAGGTGTCAGAGAGGACTGAGGCAGACAGGGTGTTTCAGGTCCTTGGCATTTTGTAGAGTGTTGAGCTATGCCCAGGTGTTGCAGAACATGTAGGAGCTATGTCAAGGTATGCTATGCCATGTTGGGCTATGTCACTGTTCTGCACTGCTGCAGCCTGGTCTGGTCCCTACTCTCCTCCCCAATCCTCCCTTCTTCCTTTGCCCTTGATCCTCTTTCTGCAATGCTGGGCATGGACGGTGGAAGTGCAAACCCCTGGCTGGGAGCCTCCCCCTACACTTGAAGTCACTCCCCTCCCAGTCTCCATGACCCCTGATGGTCCGTGTTCATGTCAGCTGAAGTTGCACCCAAGGATATGACTTTCTATGGCTTGCTGAAGCCTTGGCTGGGTGAGTAACTGGAGGAATGGGGCTGGGGACAGTCTTTTGGGGCCAGGGGAAGGTACTGCCCTTGCCCATGGCTCTTGGCTGCCTCTACTAGAGACTGGGCTCCTGCTGAAGGGCGGTGATAATTGGAGACACCAGCACTGCCTGCTCACACCTGCCTTCCACTTTGACATCTTGAAGCCCTATGTGAAGATTTTCAACAAGAGCTCAAACATCATGCATGTGAGTGCCACAAACTCGGGTCCCAGCTGGGGCCTTGGGAAAGGAGAAGTCACCTCAGACAGATCTGGTCTGAAATGCTGGCTCTGCTGGTGGCTTTGGTGCGATTGCTTTTCCTCCCCAGGCCTTGGTTTCATCATCTATAAAATGGGGATAATTTTACAGACGGGGCTTCACCATTTTGGCCAGGATGGTCTCCATCTCCTGATCTTGTGATCCACCCACCTAGGCCTCCCAAAGTGCTGGGATTACAGCTGTGAACCACCACGCCCAGCCCAAAGCAGATTGTCTTAGCTATTACTGAAGATTTGATGGGGGACCTAAAGAGGGCAGTGGGTTGACCAAGGGTACGTAGAGCATAGGAGCAGAGCTGGAACTTGAACTCAGGTCACCTGATCCCCAACCTTAGGGTCTTCATGTTCTAATAGTAGCAGGTTCTGTCCCACCCAAGCTTGATCCTCCTTGGGGATGGGTACCTGGGGAAGAGGACCAGGAGTTGGTTCTGGGGGGAGTTCATCCTGGAGGTTGGGGACAGGGAGGGGCTCAGGGGAGCCAGGGCTCAGTTCTGGCTCTGTCCCCTTCTCTGACCAGGCCAAGTGGCAGCACCTGGCCTTGGAGGGCAGTGCCCGTCTGGACATGTTTGAGCACATCAGCCTCATGACCTTGGACAGTCTGCAGAAATGTGTCTTCATCTTTGACAGCCATTGTCAGGAGGGAGTTCTTGTCCAGGACCTGGGATCTTGGCCATGGGCCCATGGGAGTAGGCTGGGGAGACAAGACTGATCAGGGCATCTGGAAGTGCCTTCTCAGAGAAAAGAGTCAGAACTTGGCATGGAAGTACAGGGAAGGGGAGAGAGAAAGAGCAGTTCTCCAGGTAGGTAGAACTGTTTGGGGAAAGGCAAGGAGGCTAGGATGAGCAGATCATATGCAATAGCCATCCAGGAGACACCTTGGAAATGAGATTGGAAGGGTTGGCAGTAGCAACAACTTAAGGACATTGAAAAGCTATGCAAAGGGATATGGACTTTATCCAAGATTCCCAGGAAGCCGTGGGGAGGTGTTTGAGAAGAAGAGGGTCATGGTCAGTGCTGAGCTTGGACATTTGACTCTATGGAAGATTGACTGTTATGTAGATGCAGGAAGCAGTGAGAGCATGGAGAGGAAGGAATCTGAGCTTGGTGGAGGAAATGGGGCAGATTTTCGAGAAACCAAGGAGAATAGGCAGGAGCAGATGTTGAGTAAGAAAGGGGGAGATGCCCATGATGCCCAAGCTGTGGCCTGGGGACTGGAGGCAAGAGGCAGCTCACAGAGAGCAGGAGGTAGAGAGCGAAGTGTGCTTGCAGGGCACCCTTTTATGCATGGAATGTGGTCCTGGGATTCTGGCTGGGAGGTGCTCCCAGGCTTTCATGTGTGTTTAAAAGCTGCTGCTTCTCTCTGGCCTGGCCCTGGCCAGACCGTGCAGGAAGCCCAGTGAATATATTGCTGCCATCTTGGAGCTCAGTGCTCTCATCGTGAAACGGCACAGGCAGATCTTCCTGTACTTGGACTTCTTGTACTTCCTCACTCCCAGTGGGTGATGCTTCCGCAGGACCTGTGACATAGTGCACAACTTCACAGATGCCATCATCCAGGAGCATTGCCGTACCCTCACTAGCCAGGGTGTTGATGACTTCCTGCAGGCCAAGGCCAAGTCCAGGACTTTGAACTTCATTGATGTGCTCTTGCTGGCCAAGGTGGGCTGCTCTGGGATCTGAATTTCAGAAGTAGAATGGATTTTGATGTCAAATGTCAGATCCATGCAGACTTGATCCAGAGGGCACTGGGGAGCCATGGAAAGTGCTTCAGGAAAGAAGTAATAAACCAGATACATTTTAGAGGTGACTCTGTAGAAGACGTCTTAGCAGGAGCAAATAGGAGGCAGGAGACTAGGAAATAGTCCTGCTAGGCAGATCTGGTGATGATAAGGGAGGAATCTTGCCTGTAATATGGATCTTCATGGACTGTTTTAGGTTAGACTCAGGTGCCTTCATTGCTAGTGCAATTTAGGGGTCTTGTCTCCAGGATGAAAATGGAAAGGAGTTGTCAAATGAGGACATAAGAGCAGAGGCTGACACCTTCATGTTTGCAGGTGAAGGTCCCAGAGTGTGATGTCACTAAGGGTAGGAGTCTCTCCATTCCAGGGATGTGGTGGGTGGACCCTGGATCACTCCATCTGGTCTTCCTTCCCGGTTTCCTCCTGATGGCCTCAATGCATGGGTGCTATCCACCCTCTGGTGCTGAAACAGCCCAGAGACCCAAGCTTACCTGGCTTCCCCTCAGGCCATGACACCATAGCCAGTGGTCTCTCCTGGGTCCTGTACAACCTCGCAAAGCACCCAGAATATCAGGAACACTGCCGACAGGAGATGCAAGAGCTCCTGAAGGGCCGTGATCTTAAAGAGATTGAATGGTAAGTGTGCAGGTCCTCATGTCCTGTTTCTGAGTCCCTCTCATTGGTTTAGCTCTTCAGGTGGGAAAGGGAGAAGGTAGTATTGCTGATTCTGCTATTACTGCCTAGTGGGAATAGGTGCAGAGCCCAGAAACAGGGCCTAGTACTCAGCCCGGAGCAATGGAAAAGTTGCAGGATTTTTGCCTGTTACAATTAAACCCATTCAATTCTCCCTCCTTCCTTCCCTCCCTCTCTCCCCCCACCTCTTTCTTTCTTTCCTTGTTCCCTTCCTTCCTTCCTTCCTTCCTTCCTTCCTTCCTTCCTTCCTTCCTTCCTTCCTTCCTTCCTTCCTTCCTTCCTTCCTTCCTTCTTTCTTTCTTGGAGACTTATTCTGTCATCCAGGCTGGAGTACAGTGGCACGATCTTGGCTCACTGCAACCTCCACCTCCTGGGTTCAAGCGATTCTCCTGCCTCGGCCTCCCAAGTAGCTGGGATTACAGGTGTCTGCCACCATGCCCAGCTATTTTTTGTGATTTTAGTAGCGATGGGGTTTTACCATGTTGACCAGGCTGGTCTCGAATTCCTGATCTCAGGGGATTTGTCTGTCTCGGCCTCCCAAAGTGCTGGAATTACAGGCATGAGCCACAGCACCCAGCTAAGCCCACTCAATTCAAATAGATATTGCCAAATTGCCTTTTAGCATCTCTGCACTGGTGAACTCTCCAGTGTGTGGTAGAACTTTGTTTCCTCCGTTTTGATAGCCATATAGTGTTCTATCATATGGATGTACCATAATTCATAAAAATATTCCTCCATTGATGGACATTTGTGTGCTTTCCAAGCTTTTGCTATAACTGACATGATAGAGTGGGCACCCATGTACACTGACCATTGCTTACATCTGTAGAGCAGATTGGCAGGACAAATTCCAAGAAGTGCAGTTGGTGAGCCCAAGACCATTTGAGATTTACAATTCAATAACTTGGAAAATCTACTCCTACGCACACATTTTGAGAATGCCAATTTCCTCACATCCTCCCTTAAAGTGTACGTTATGAAACTTTAAAACATTTGCCAATCTGATAGGCGCAACATAATACTTTAATGAACGTCACTTTAAGCATGGGTAAGTTGAGAATTGTTTTCACTTATTGGACAACCATGTGTATTTCTTATCTGTGAAGTGTGAGTTTTCAAAATTTGTTCTTTCTAGTTTGGGTTTTTGTAGTTTTTTTCCCCTCTTGTTGATTTATAAGCACTGTCTACATATTAAGAAAACTAGTTCATTTTTTTCTGTTTGGCAAAGTTCTTTCTCAGATTGTTTTTGAATTAATTGTTGGCTTTGGTTCATTTGTAGTCAAATTCTTTCCTCTATAGATGCCATTTTAAAATTAAAATTAAAATTTTTATTTTGAGTCAGAGTCTTGCTATATCACTCAGGCTGGATTGCTGTGGCATGCTCTTGGCTCAATGCAACCTCTGCCTCCCAGGTTCAAGCGATTCTCTGACTTCCAGGTTCAAGTGATACTCACCCTCCTGAGTAGCTTGGATTACACACCTGTATCCTAACCACTATACCCAGCTAATTTTTTTATTTTTAGTAGAGACGGGGTTTCGCCATGTTGGCTAGCCTGGTCTTGAACTCCTGACCTCAGGTGATCCACCCACCTCAGCCTCCCAAAGTGTTGGGATTACAGGCGTGAGCCACCGCACCTGGCCATGTTTGGGTTTTTTAAAATCATGCTTGGGAAATGCTTTTATAATCTAAAATTAAAATGTAAA
The DNA here is from genome assembly GCF_049354715.1 of Callithrix jacchus. Lineage (NCBI taxonomy): Eukaryota > Metazoa > Chordata > Mammalia > Primates > Cebidae > Callithrix > Callithrix jacchus. Next base: position 14,275,797 of record NC_133523.1, read on the forward strand.
ACTCTTGTTTGTTTTCCTCTAATGGGTTTATTTTTAAAAATATTTTATTTGTTTAATATTTTAGTTTAAAAATATTAATTACTTTTATGTCTGTGAAATATATGTTGGTATGAGAATTGATGTAGGAATCTATTCATTTTCCTCCAAATGCCCAGTTGTCCCAACAGAATTTAATAAATATTTCATGCTTGTCTTATGATTTTAAATAATAGCAGATTTGCAATAAGCAAAATTTATGTATATATTTGAATTTATTTATTGGGCTGTATTCTGCTTCACTTAATTATTTTTTAGTTTTTACTTTTTTGAGATGGAGTCTTGCTCTGTTGCCCAGGCTGGAGTACAGTGGTGTGATTTCAGCTCACTGCGACCTCTGCCTCCTGGCAATTCTCATGCCTCAGCCTCCTGAGTAGCATGCCTGGCAAATTGTATTTTTAGTAGAGATGGGTTGCGCCATATTGGCCAGGCTGGTCTCAAATTTCTGACCTCAAGTTATCCGGCCACCTTGGCCTCCCAAAGTGCTGGGATTACAGGTATGAGTAGCTGCACCTGGTCCAGTTAATTATATAGTCATGCATAAGAATCAAGATGTCTTCATCATTATACTTTAAAAAACACTTTCATATTTGGTAAAGGTGATTGTGTCTCATTACTTTGCCTTTATAATCTTTTCTTTTTTTGAGACAGAGTCTTGCTCTGTCACCCAGGCTGGAGTGCAGTGGTGCAATCTCTGCCTCCTGGGTCCAAGTGATTCTCCTGCCTCAGCCCCCTGAGTAGCTGGGATTAAAGGTGCGCTCTACCACGCCCAGCTAATATTTGTATTTTTAGTAGAGACGAGGTTTTACCATGTTGGCCAGGCTGGTCTTAAATGACTGACTTCAAGTGATCCACCAGTCTCAGCCTCCCAAAGTGCTGGAATTACAGGCAAGAATGCAGTGGTGTGATCTCAGCCCACTGCAACCTCCACGTCCTGGGTTCAAACTATTCTCCTGCCTCAGCCTCCTGAATAGCTGGGATGACAGTCACCGGCCTTACAATTTTTCCTTGAGTTCTATTTTTTCCATGTGAGTTCTATGATCAGGTTGGCTAGTTTGAAAAATACCCTGGAAATTTTTAATTAATTTTTTGGACCTCAAGTGCCAATGGTTTTGTTAAGTGTGCTTCTCAATTCAAGGCCAGTTCTCATCATTTTTCCATGTGATACTTATTTTTTCTCCTTTATCCTGATTCTACAGTGTGTAGCCCCCTATCAATATGATTCTAGAGAGATAGATTCTTTTATTTGTAAAATTTGTTGTTGGAGTGGATGTATTTTAAAATTCCAACTATTTTGTGCTAGTTTTATGTTTTTCAGAAATGTAGCACTTGGAGTTTCTTAGCCATCTATGGTTCTAAGTATATTTCATTCATTGCTTTTTTTTTTGAGACAGAGTCTTGCTCTGCTTCCCAGGCTGGAGTGCAGTGGCATCATCTCAGCTCACTGCTACCTTTGTTTCCTGGGTTCAAGCAATGCTCCTTCCTTAGCCTCCCCAGTAGCTGAGATTGCAGACACCTGCCGAATTTTTTGTATTTTTAGTAGAGATGGGGTTTCACCATATTGGCCAGGATAGTCTCAAACTCCTGACCTCGTGATCCATCCGCCTTGGCCTCCCAAAGTGGTGGGATTACAGGTGTGAGCCATCACACCTGACAATTTTTTCTATTTTCAGTAGAGACAGGGTTTCACTATGTTGGCCAGGCTGGTCTCAAACTCCTGATCTCAGGTGATTCACCTGCCTTGGCCTACCAAAGTCCTGGGATTACACCATGCCTAGCCTGAGCACCTCTTATTGTCCCATTTATGCCTAGTGTTCCATTATTGGAACACTAAGCATGTAGGAGTTATTCATATCCTACTGCTCCAGGTCATTGACAAGGTCTGATATTCAAAATTCAAAAAATTGCAACCTCAGGCATAAATTGATTAAATCTCGTGTATTTGAGCATCCATGTCTTAGATCATATTCTTTGTCTACTTTTCTCTTGGATCACCTGTTCATTCTCTTGTTATTTTGCAGGAATTCCTTATATTCTAGATATTGTATACATTTTTGAATCTGAATGTTCATTTGGTCCATGGTGTTGTTTATCACACAAAACCCTTAATTTTCATGTGTACTTATCCTTTTCCTTTTTGATTTTCCATTGTGCTTTTGAGGTTTTAAGAATTCTTACTCCTAAGTCACAAAAATGTCTATTCTGTTATCTTCTTTTAACTTTTTTTTTGAGACAGAGTCTTGATCTTTCACCAGGCTGGAGTGCAGTGGTGTGATCTCAGCTCACTACAACCTCCGTCTCTCAGATTCAAGTGATTCCCCTGTCTCAGCCTCCTGAGTAGCTGGGACTACAGGCGCATGCCCGGCTAATTTTTTGTATTTTTAGTAGAGACAAGGTCTCACTATTTGGCCCAGGCTGGTTTTAAATTCCTGGGCAAGCAATCTGCCTGCCTCAGCCTCCCACAGTCTTGGGATTACAGGAGTGAGCCACCATGCCCAGCTCATTCATCTTTTTAAAAGTATTTTGTTTCATTTTTATTGCTATACCTTTGTAATAGTTCATAGTATCTGGTAGATTTGATTTACCTTCTTCAAGCTTTAATTTTTACTTGATTTTTTTTTAAAGAGATGGGCTCTCACTTTATGGCCCAGGCTGGAGCACATTGGCATGATCATAGCTCACTGCAGCCTTGAACTCCTGGGCACAAGGGATCCTCACACCTCAGCCTCCTGAGTAGCTGGGACCACAGGCACACACCATCATGCCTGGTGGATCTTTTATTTTATTTTATTTATTTATTTTGAGATGGAGTTTTTCTCTAGTTGCCCAGGCTGGAGTACAGTGGTTCGATCTCGACTCACCACAACCTCTGCTTCCCAGGTTCAAGCGATTCTCCTGCCTCAGCCTCCTGCGTAGCTGGGATTACAGGCATGCACCACCAAGCTTGGCTTTAGTAGAGATGGGGTTTCTCCATGTTGGTCAGGCTGGTCTTGAACTCCCGACCTCAGGTGATCGGCCCGTGTCAACCTCCCAAGGTTCTGGGATCACGGGCGTGAGCCAGGCTCTGGATCTTTTATTTTTAAATTGACCTAGCTTCTGATGAAATTTATTTCTTCCAATTAGAATAAGATTGTTAAGTTTCTAAAAATAAAAAACTAGATTTTTATTGAATTGCTTTGAATATGTTGATTAATTTAGAAAGAAATGACAACTTTATAATATTAAGTTATCTCATTCTAGAGTGTGGAGAGGATATCTTATTGAAACAACTTTATAATCTTATTTATTTATTTATTTATTTATTTAGAGACAGAGTCTTGTTCTGTCACCCAGGCTGGCGTACAGTGGCGCAATCTCTGCTCACTGCAACCTCTACCTCCCAGGTTCAATGGATTCTTGTGTCTCAGCCTCTTAAGTAGCTGGGATTAGAGGCACGTGCCACCACACCCTGCAAATTTTTTTTTTTTTTTGTATTTTTAGTAGACACAGGGTTTTGCTCTGTTGTCCAGGCTGGTCTCCAATTCCTGGCCTCAAGTAATCGACCCGCCTTGGCCTTCCAAAGTGCTAGAGTTATAGGCATAAGCCATAGCACCTGGCCTCATTATATAATTTTAAACATTTTTTAATGCATATAGGTTAACATTTTTAAGGAGACCCTTTATGTGCTGTGTTTTGCTTAGAAATGCTTCTAAAAATGCCATAGCAAGTTTTCTTCTAATACTTTAGTGACTTTTCTCATGTGTAAATCCTGGATTCTTTGGAATTCATTTTGTTATTGGATTTAGGGTCAGAGGGAGGTTGGAACCACCTTTGTGAAAATCATAACTGAGGAAATTATGACAGTGAAATAGATCAGACCTAATGTCTCTCTCCTTTTTTTTGAGATGGATTATTTGCTCTTGTTGCCCAGGCTGGAGTGTAATGGTGTGATATCAGTTTACCACAACTTTGGCCTCCCAGGTTCAAGCAAATCTCCTGCCTCAGCCTCCCAATTAGCTGAGATTACAGGCATGCATTACCATGCCCAGCTGAATTTGTATTTTTAGTAGAGACAGGGTTTCTCTATGTTAGTCAGGCTGGTCTTGAACTCCTGACCTCAGGTGATCTGCCCACCTTGGCCTCCCAAAGTGCTGGGATTACAGGCGTGAGCCACCATGCCCAGCAGACTCTATCTTGCTTCTAACCTTTAAGCTGTCCTTGTTCATTCCTGGGCATAGGCTGAACTAACTTTGGGAAGGAATTCAGTTCCTGGTTTGACTCTGAGACAAAACTTATAACAGCCCTTTCCTGAAAAGACCCCCCTGTCTTGATAAATGGGCTCTTTCCAGGCAGTGGGCAAGGTGAATCCACTGGGGGGGTTACAAGTTGGTGTGAGAGTCTCTCTGGGCAGCAGGCGGGATGTGTTTGCTCCCTGGATAATTGTTGGGTGTTTCCTTAGGGACGACCTGGCCCAGCTGCCCTTCCTGACCATGTGCCTGAAGGAGAGCCTGAGGTTGCATCCCCCAGTCCCCCTGATCTCCCAGCACTGCATCCAGGACGTGGTGCTCCCAGATGGCCGGGTCATCCCCAAAGGTACCCACCATTGGGCAGTGGGGGAGGGCCTTGGGCAGGGCAGGGATCCCATTGTGTGGCAGGGACCTTGTCCTGACCGCACCTCCTCCCCAACAGGGAATATCTGCTCCATCAGCATCACTGGGGTCCATCACAACCCCTCAGTCTGGCCGGACCCTGAGGTGCTACCCCCTCCCCCTTTCTCCATCCCTGGGGCCTGATCGGGGAGGGATCTTGTGCCTGGGAAGCAGATACCCCCCACCTACTCCACCTACATCTGTCTTCTATGAGGGTGGCTGGGTGTCCTGAGAGACCCCTACCCAACAGCCCTAACTTGCCCCACCCCTCAGGTCTATGACCCCTTTCGTTTCAACCCAGAAAACCCCCAGAAGAGGTCACCTCTGGCTTTTATTCCCTTCTCCGCAGGGAACAGGTGAGGCTAAGGGGCTTCTGAGGTGGGCATGGGATGAGGGGGCCGCAGATGGTGGCAAGGTCTGAGTTGTCGGTTCATATGTTTCACGGGGTCTAGGGTTTGAATAAGATCCCAGAAAAAGAGGGGTGTGCGTTCTCAGACTTCTCCACTCCTACCTCTGCTGGTCTAGGCCAAGCTCGGGGGATATACAAGCCCACATGGGGGTCCCAGGCACGGGGTGCCTCTCTCTGGCCCTCCGGATCTGGGTGGGGTTGGGAGTCCCAGGCCAGGTTCCTGGCGCTATGAGACCGGGATGGTGGTCCTGGGCATAGTCAGAGTCCCCACTCTCTACCCCAGGAACTGCATCGGGCAGGCGTTCGGCATGGCTGAGATGAAGGTGGTCCTGGCGCTCACACTGCTGCGCTTCCACATCCTGCCGGACCACACGGAGCCCCGCAGGAAGTTGGAGCTGGTCCTTCGCGTGGAGAATAAACTTTGGCTACGGGTGGAGCCCCTGCGCGCGGACCTGCAGTGACCTACCACTGTCGGGTCACGGGTCTCGGAGCCACCCAGACGGATCCTCAGGTACCTTTGCAGATTCCTAGGAATACATCTGTGCTGTCCTCTGTGCCTGACTCCCATGGACAGCCAGCAGGAGGCGCTAGAGGACTGTAGGGATCCAGGGCGTGGCTGGGAGGAGGCCGGGAGGTGTCTCTGAGCTAAGACCCTGACAGCCGCTCTGGGTGAGCGCAGTACCCCCCCACCCCGTGCTGAGGGCGGATTCTCCTAGAGCCCAGGTCTGGACTTTATCCTATGGGGCCTTAGGGAGCTATGGTGGGTGTTAGAGCAGGAGACGGACCAGGGCTGAGGAGGCACCTAGGGGGCAGGTTTGAGGCTCTAAGTCACCAAGGAAAACCAGAGTGGCACTACACTCCCACCACCCCGACCTCAGTTCTCATCTCCTAATACACCCAGTTTTTTTTTTTCTCTCACCTTAGGGTTCTTCATTGTTTTCATAGTTCTTAAATGACTGTGCTTATTAAACAATACTAAGCCTGGTTGTCTTACAGTGTGTCCGATCATTGAGTGTATCTGTATCTATTATAACACCTGTCATTTTTGTCATGGGGTCAGTGTTTGCTTATCTTTACTTGGTATTGGATGACATATTTGCATATTTGAAATAATATTCATAGGATTTAAGGAAGGCAGTGCCTTCTCTCTTTCTCTCTCTCTCTCTCTCTCTCTCTCTCTCTCTCTCTCTCTTCCCTCTCTCTCTCCCCCCCTCCCCAGAGTCTCACCCTGTCACTCAGGCTGGAGTGCAGTGGCATGATGTTGGCTCACTGCAACCTCCACCTCACGGGTTCAAGCGATTCCTCTGCCTCAGCCTCCCAAGTAGCTGGGATTACAGGTGCTCACCACCACACTTGGCTAATTTTTTATTTTTAGTAGAGACAGGGTTTCACCATGATGGCCAGGCTGGTCTCGAACTCCCAACCTCAAGTGATCAGCCCACCTCGGCCTCTGAAAGTGCTGTATTACAGGCGTAAGCCACAGCGCCTGGCCAGAAGAAGTCAGCTTTCTCTAGGGAGGAGTCTTTGGAGGACTGCTGGTTGAGGTTTATGCTTAATGATGCTCTAGGCTCGTGCTGGACAAGGTCTCCTGGGCAGTTTAAATTTAAGTTGAAATCATACTTGCAGACTGTTTTGCTTTATTTTCCTCTCACCCTGAGAGATGTAGTCTTTTGAAGGCTCCACATATGCAAGGAGGGGCTTTTTTTTTTTTTTTTTTTACCATTTTCCCTTTTCGTATCATTCCTAGGCATAGAGTTTTTGGTTTTTTCCCCCTGCAATCACAAAACCATTAAAACAGAGTTTCACATTTTCCTGATTTGAGAAGTGCCTTCAGAGAGAAGGTATAATTTATGTCATTTTATCTCTAGTTTTCTATTTTTATTTGAATGGCATTGTGTGATTTTTTTCACTGTCTTTTCTTTTTTCTTTTTCTTTCTTTTTTTTTTTTGAGATGGAGTGCAGTGGTGCGATCTCGGCTCACTACAACCTCTGACTCCCTGGTTCAAGCTATTCTCCTGCCTCAGCCTCCCAGGTAGCCAGGATTACAGGATGCACCACCACGCCCAGCTAATTTTTGTATTTTTAGTATAGATGGGGTTTCACTGCATTGGCCAGGATGGTCTCGATCTCCTGACCTCATGATCTGCCCACCTTGGCCTCCCAAAGTGCTGGGATTACAGGTGTGAGCCACCGCACTGGACCAATTTTTGTATTTTTAATAGAGATGAGTTTTTGCCATGTTGACCAGGCTGGTCTTGAACTCCTGACCTCATGCCATCAGCCTGTCTCAACCTCCCAAAGTGCTAGGATTACAGGTGTGACCCCTCCCGAATGGCCATGAGCATTTACAATTCTTATCTCCTTTAAATCTTCAGCAAGATGTAAGGCTTGCTGAAGTGGGATCAGAATGTAAATGGAGAATGTAGCCTGTAGATAGGTCTGTACGAGAAAGGATATGAATGACCCCAAGGTGTTGTGAGAGTGACGGAAAAATAAAAATAGCTGCCACGAGAAGCAGGGCACTTGGAGGTCGATGAAATGATGAAAAAGGTTTTTAAGGAAGGTTAGCAGCATAATCTCCTTGGTAACCCCGAGAGACCTTCAGCAAAGCCCTATTGACTTTTCAAGGCTTTTTAGCATTGGATCTGAGGTTTTTGCAACAATGCTTGGTTTTCTCTAGGTTGCAAAGAATACTGTGATTCCCTTCCTGCCAATGTATTTGTACGAGTCCTCACTTGTTGCCTTGGGGTGCATAGAGCAATGGTTCTCAATCTTGAACGTGCTTCAGGGTCTCCTGGTGGGCTTGTTAAGACACACAAAGCTGGCCGGCGTGGTGGCTCACACCTGTAATCCCAGCAGTTTGGGAGGCTGAAGTGGGGGAATTGCTTGAGACCAGGAGTTCAAGACCAGTCTGGCCAACAAGGTGAGACCACCCCTCCTGCCCCCACCCCAATCTAAAAAAAAAAAATTCTGGGCATGGTGGCATGCACCCATAGTCTCAGCTGCTCGGAAGGCTGAGCTGGGAGGATCCCTCAAGTCTGTGAGCTCCAGACCAGCCTGTGCAACATAGTGAGACCCCTATCTCTACAAAATAAAATATTAGCTGGGCATGGTGGCATACATCTGTTAGTCCTAGCTACTTGGGAGGCCAAGGCAGGAGGGTCACTTGAGCCCAGGTGTGGGAGACCATCTTGGGCAACGTAGAGAGACCCCTGACTCTACAAAAATAAAATTAGCCAGGCACAGTAGTATGTGCCTGTCATCCCAGATACTCGAGATGCTGAGGTGGGAGGGTCACTTGAGCTTGGGAGGTCGAGGCTCCAATGAACTATGATCATGCCACTGCACTTTAGGCTGGGCAACAGAGCAAGACCCTGTCTCAAAAATGAAAGCAAAAAACAAAACAAAACTCCCTCCAAACCCATAGGACACAAAAAGCTAAGCCCTTTCTCTGAAGTGTCTGGTGTAAGAACCAGCATGCAGATAGGTCTGTACAAGAAAGGATATGAATGACCCCAAGGTCACTTCTAGACAGTTCCCAGAGGATGCTGGTGCTTCTAGCCCAGGGACCACAGCTGGGGAGCTGCTGCATTGGAGAAATCTGTTTTTCAAGACCTCTCCTATCTGTGAAATGTCTTGCAACTGGAGACCCTCAGTAGTTTTCCTCCACATGTCCTGCCACAGAGGGTCTGCCTTCTGTGTGCCTTGTCCACTCAGAGAGTCTAGAATTGGTCTCAGTCTCTTCTCTCTCTCTCTCTCTTTTGGCATCCAAGAAGGAGACAGATTCCTCTCTTCCACCCCTCCATCCCTACCCCCAGCTCAATCCCTTCCCCATCCCTCATTTGCTTACCAGGATGGCATCACCAAGGGGAGGATCTCAGGAAGCCTTCTTCTCCACCAACTGCTAGAGGATCCTGAGGTCAGCAGTAAACCCCCAGGAAGGGCATGAAAGGCTACTCACCTGTGATCACTGGGGTGATCCCGATGTCTATGGGAAGGACTCATATGTGTGTCCCCCTAAGACTGGGAAGGTGAGTGGGGGGCCAGGGGCACAGCAGGATATTTATATTCTGGGGACTCTAGGAGACTTCATCCCCATAGCTTCTTGTTAAGGAAGAGGATGCTAATTATTTTGTTTCTCCTCTTTGCCACATGAGACCTGTTCTTTTGGACATGGGTGTGTGTTGGGATCATGGGGTGGGTAAGAAGAGGAAACAGTCTCCAGGGATTCACTCTCACTAGGACATCTCTCTAGGGTCTCCTCCCAGCTCAGACTGAGCTTCATGGAAGCAGGGAGGTCTGGGAGGTCCCTGCCTTCAGCAGTGCACTCAGATTCCTCAAGCTGAGAGGTCCTTTCATTCAGTGCATCATGGAAGAAACTGGTTCATTAAGGAAAGCTCCAGAAAACTATCGAACTATCAATAAATATACATTGAATAAATACGTTTATCAAACACTTTTGAGATGGAGTTTCACTCTTGTTGCCCAGGCTGGAGTGCAATGGTGCAATCTCGGCTCACTGCAACCTCCACACACTGGGTTCAAGTGATTTTCCTGCCTCAGCCTCCCAAGTAGCTGGGATTACAGCCATGTGCCAGCATGCCCGGCTAATTTTGTATTTTTAATAGAGACAGGGTTTCTCCATGTCGATCAGGTTGGTCTTGAACTCCTGACCTCAGGTGTTCTGCCTGCCTCAGCCTCCCAAAGTGCTGGGATTACAGGCATGAGCCACTGCACCCTGCCTTTGCCTTTTTTTTTTTTTTTTTTTTTGAGTTTGAGTCTCACTCCGTCACCAAGGCTGTAGTGCAGTGGTGCAGTCTTGGCTCACTGCAACCTCCACCTCTCAGGTTCAAGTGATTCTCCCACCTCAGCCTTCTGTGTAGCTGGGATTACAGGCGCCCACCACCATGCCCAGCTAATCTTTGTATTTTCAGTAGAGACGGGGTTTCACCATGTTGGCCAGCCTGGTCTCAAACTCCTGACCGCAAGTGACTGCCTTCCTCAGCCTCCCAAAGTGTTCGGATTGCAGGCGCGAGCCATTGCGCCTGGCCCATAAATCATTTTTTAAAAATAGTTTTTTAATTTAAAACATAGTTTTGTACATTAAAAAAAAAAGTTTTGCACAGGTTGACACAAAGTGTCTGGAGGTGGTGGTGGGAAGATCAGGTCCTAGGAGGGTGGCTCAGGTGCCCCAAGCCTTGGCCAGGGGTGATTTGGATTGTGTCAGAAATATCAAGTGCTAATGACGAAAAAGGGAAAAAGGATGGCAACCCAGCCATCCACAGTGGGATCCATGCTACCTGTTCCTGGCAACGGCTCCCCTAACTCCCTCCTGCCCGGGCCGGCCCCTCAGCCCGGGTCCCGCCCTTCATGCAAGCGACCGAGCCAATGGGGCGCGGCGGCTGCTGAGGTGGAGGCTGAAGCAGGTGAAAGGAGGCGGTGGCTGCGGAGGGGCGGGATGGCAGGGCCGGTACTCCTGAGAGTGTCGGTGCAGCGATGGGAACGGGTGGCCGGGTACCCGTGTACGCCGCCGGGATCCTGCTCTCCATCTGCGCCTACCACGTGGAGCGGGAGAAGGAACGGGAGGGACCCCGAGCACCAGACCTTCTGCGACCTGGGGCCCTGGGTGAAGTGCTTCGCCGCCCTTGCCTCCAGGTAGCCATTGGGGCGAGAGCGGAGGCCTGGGGAGGGGAGCGCGTGGCGGGAGCTCGGGCCTGGGCCGGCGGGGAACGGGCTGCGAGGGAACGGAAAGGGTCGCGGTCGGGGCCGGGGCCAGGGTCGGGGCCGGGGCCAGGTTCAGGGCCAGGGCCAGGCGGGGGGCGGCTTGGCGCTCTTGCCTAGGGGCGGCCCGAGCTCAGGCAGCGCGGCGGAGGTGGCGGGGCCGCGAGGCCGCCAGGGCGGGATGAGGTGATAGAGTGCAGCTGGGAGGCCCCGGCGGTCGGGGCGGTCGGGGTGGTCGGGCGGGGGCTGCGCTGGGCGGGGGCTGCGCTGGGCGGGAGCGCGGGGGTCTGAGGAGGTCGGGTCCCGGCCAGCCTGACAGGTTTCCTGGTTCTCGGGAGGCGGGTCGGGGGTGTGGGACCCTGTCCGCCGCACCCGCGAGGCCACCTCTTGTCCCCTCATCCCTGCAGCCGAAGCTTTGGGGCCGGCGCGGACTCAGGAGTCTTGCGTTTCCCATTGTCTTCCTGGTGCTAGGACAGGTGTTTCCGTGGTCAGGCCTCTTTGTACTCCAACGCTAGTGAGAATTTGCAGACTTAATGGGACGGTGACATTTGCGGGCAAACACGAGTTTGACTCTACTCTGGAAGAAGATACCGGCACTTAACATATCTGATATCTTGGATTTCCCCTCGTATATTTCAGTGTGCCAGGAGAGGGAAATGGTCTGAGTTTCGGTCTGAGTTTAAGCCTCATTGGAGTAAAGGACCAGTATGTTATGTGTATGGTGGTGGTTTAGGCATTGGGATGCCTTTTTTTTTTTTTTTTTTTTTTGAGACGCAGTTTCGCTCTTGTTACCCAGGCTGGAGTGCAATGGCGCGATCTCGGCTCACCGCAATCTCCGCCTCCTGGGTTCAGGCAATTCTGCCTCAGCCTCCTGAGTAGCTGGGATTACAGGCACGCGCCACCATGCCCAGCTAATTTTTTGTATTTTTTTTTAAGTAGAGACGGGGTTTCACCATGTTGACCAGGATGGTCTCGATCTCTTGACCTCGTGATCCACCCGCCTCGGCCTCCCAAAGTGCTGGGATTACAGGTGTGAGCCACCGCGCCCTGCTGGGATGCCTTTTAAACGTTGTTATTAGTATAATAGGATAGATACCCAAAACAGATTAGAAACACACGCTTTGCTAAACTTGAGCGATTGGTTTGTGTTACTGGTCGTTTTAGGTTTTTTTTTTTTTTTTTTTTTTTTTTTATGTTGTAATTGGTTTGTCCTTTACGTTTTATTTTAACGCATTAAATTTTCCTAGGAGAGTTACTTTGGAAAGGGGAGGAATTTACATTTTAAAGGTGGCTGCTGTTTTTTGTTTTTGTTTTTCTTTTTTGGGGGGGATTAGAAACATAACAGCAGTTGAAGGAATGATTTCAGAGTGGATAGATTACGATTTTAATAGAGACTGTGTCTAATATTCAGACCTTTGTTAACATGTTTGTTAACAGTAGTCACATTTGAGTTCACTAGTTTATTTCGACTCACGTATTGTTGATTACATGAACAAGTTAGCACCGGCGTGTGTCTTGTTATTGGTTACAAGCTGCAGGGTGCGGATCTTTCCACTTAGCCTTCTCATGGACGAGATACTCTATCTCATTTGCTCTTAAACCAAAATCCTGTAGCTTTTTACAGGGGAAATAATTATCACATGGCCAAGTAAAACATTTTGAACATGCATTTAGAATGTAGGAATTAGTTTATAGGGGAAAATACATAGATGTGACAAAAAGCTCACATTTGTTGTTGGTGGTTATTCCAAACCAAGGTAATAGGCCGATTAGACCCTCAGATACCGTTTGAGAAACATTGAGTGTCTTTTATGCAAAATTTTTATGTTATTTTCACTTTGGGAAAGGACTTTTAATCTCCTAAGTACCTTCCACCTGAAGTTAGTTAATTGAATAAATTAGGAATAAATTCAATAAATAAGGAAAACATGCAGCAGCACATTTCAAGTATTTAAGAACTGAGAAGAACTAAAAATAACTTGATCCTAGGTTAATATGGAATTTAAGCAGAATTATTACCAATTTTAGATTTTTTTAATTGCATTTTAGGTTTTGGGGTACATGTGAAGAACATGCAAGATTGTTGCATAGGTTCACACATGGCAGTGTGATGTGCTGCCTTCCTCCCCATCACCTATATCTGGCATTTCTCCCCATGCTGTCTCTCCCCAACTTCCCACCTCCCGCTGTCCCTCCCTTATTTACCCCCTACAGACCCCAGTGTATGAGGCTCCCCTCTCTGTGACTATGTGTTCTCATTGTTCAACACCCACCTATGAGTGAGAACATGTGGTGTTTGATATTCTGTTCTCATGTCAGTTTGCTGAGAATGATGGTCTCCAGGTCATCCTTGTCCCTACAAAGGACACGAACTCATCGTTTTTGATGGCTGCATAGTATTCCATGGTGTATATGTGCCACATTTTCCCTGTCCAGTCTATCATCGATGGGCATTTGGGTTGGTTCCAGGTCTTTGCTATTGTAAACAGTGCTGCAATGAACATTCGTGTGCATGTGTCCTTATAGTAGAACGATTTATAGTCCTTTGGATATATACCCAGTAATGGGATTGCTGGGACAAATGGAATTTCTATGTCTAGGTCCTTGTGGAATTGCCACACTGTCTTCCACAATGGTTGAACTAATTTACACTCCCACCAACAGTGTAAAAGTGTTCCTATTTCTCCACATCCTCTCCAGCATCTGTTGTCTCCATATTTTTTAATGATCGCCATCTGACTGGCGTAAGATGGTATCTCAATGTAGTTTTGATTTGCATTTCTTTAATGACCAGTGATGATGAACATTTTTTCATATGTATGTTGGCCTCCTGTATGTCTTCTTTTGTAAAGTGTCTGTTGATGTCCTTTGCCCACTTTTGAATGGGCTTGTTTGTTTTTTTCTTGTAAATCTGTTTTAGTTCTTTGTAGATTCTGGATATCAGCCCTTTGTCAGGTGGGTAGGTTGCAAAAATTTTTTCCCATTCTGCTGGTTGCCAATTCACACTAATGACTGTTTCTTTTGCTGTGCAGAAGCTGTGGAGTTTGATTAAGTCCCATTTGTCTATTTTGGCTTTCGTTGCCAATGCTTTTGGTGTTTTGGTCATGAAGTCCTTGCCTATGCCTATGTCCTGAATGGTTTTGCCTAGGTTTTTTTCTAGGGTTTTTATTGTGCTAGGTCTTATGTTTAAGTCTTTAATCCATCTGGAGTTGATTTTAGTGTAAGGTGTCAGGAAGGGGTCCAGTTTCTACTTTCTGCACATGGCTAGCCAGTTTTCCCAACACCATTTGTTAAACAGGGAATCCTTTCCCTATTGCTTGTTTTTGTCAGGTTTGTCAAAGATTGGATGGTTGTAGATGTGTGGTGTTGCCTCTGAGGCCTCACTTCTGTTCCATTGGTCTATATCTCTGTTTTGGTACCAGTATCATGCTGTTTTGATTACTTTTGGTTCCATATGAAGTTTAAGGATTTTTTTCTGTTCTGTGAAGAAGGTCATTGGTAGCTTGATGGGGATAGCGTTGAATCTATAAATTGCTTTGGGCAGTATGGCCATTTTCACGATATTGATTCTTCCTAACCATGAACATGGAATGTTTCTCCATCTGTTTGTGTCCTCTCAGTGTTTTGTAGTTTTCCTTGAAGAGGTCCTTTACATCCTTTGTTAGTTGTATTCCCAGGTATTTTATTCTCTTTGTAGCAATTATGAATGGCAGTTCGTTCTTGATGTGGCTCTCTTTAAGTCTGTTATTGGTGTATAGGAATGCTTGTGATTTTTGCACATTGATTTTATATCCTGAGACTTTGCTGAAGTTGCTTATCACTTTCAGGAGATTTTGGGCTGAGACGATGGGGTCTTCTAGATATACAATCATGTCATCTGCAAATAGAGACAATTTGACTTCCTCCTTTCCTATTTGAATACCCTTTAGTTCTTTTTCTTGCCTGATTGCTCTGGCTAGAACTTCCAATAATATATTGAATAGGAGTGGTGAGAGAGGGCATCCTTGTCTAGTGCCAGATTTCAAAGGGAATGCTTCCAGTTTTTGCCCATTTAGTATGATATTGGCTCTTGGTTTGTCGTAAATAGCTTTTATTATTTTGAGATACATTCCGTCAATACCTAGTTTATTGAGGGTTTTTTGCATAAAGGGCTGTTGAATTTTGTCAAAGTCCTTCTCTGCATCAGTTGAGATAATCATGTGGTTTTTGTCTTTGGTTCTGTTTATGTGGTAAATTACATTTATAGACTTGCATATGTTGAACCAGCCTTGCATCTCCGGGATGAATCCTACTTGATGATGGTGGATAAGCTTTTTGATTTGCTGTTGCAATTGGTTTGCCAGTATTTTATTGAAGATTTTTGCATCTAAGTTCATTATGGATATTGGCCTGAAGTTTTCTTTTCTTGCTGAGTCTCTGCCGGGTTTTGGTATCAGGATGATGTTGGTCTCATAAAATGATCTGGGAAGGATTCCCTCTTTTTGGATTGTTTGGAATAGTTTCAGAAGCAATGGTACCAGCTCCTCTTGGTATGTCTGGTAGAATTCGGCTGTGAACCTGTCTGGACCTGGGCTTTTTTTGGGTGGTAGGCTCTTAATTGCTGCGTCAACTTCAGACCTTGTTATTGGTCTATTCAGGGTTTCACCTTCTTCCTGGTTTAGTCTTGGGAGGATGCAAGTGTCCAGGAATTTATCCATTTCTTCCAGGTGTACTAGTTTATGTGCATAGAGATGTTTGTAATGATCTCTGATGATGGTTTGTATTTCTGTGGAATCTGTGGTGATATCCCCTTTATCTTTTTATTGCATCTATTTGATTATTCTCTCTTTTCTTTTTTATTAATCTGGCTAGTGGTCTATTTTGTTGATCTTTTCGCAAAACCAGCTCCTGGATTTATTGATTTTTTTTGAAGGGGTTTTTGTGTCTCTATCTCTTTCAGCTCTGCTCTGATTTTAGTTATTTCTCGTCTTCTGCTAGGTTTTGAGTTTTTTTGGTCTTGCTCCTCTAGCTCTTTCAATTTTGACAATAGGGTGTCGATTTTAGAACTTTCCTTGATTCTCATGTGGGCATTTATTGCTGTATATTTTCCTCTAGAGACTGCTTTAAATATGTCCCAGAGATTTGGGTATGTTGTATCTTCATTTTTGTTGGTTTCGAAGAATGTCTTTATTTCTGCCTTCATTTCATTGTTTATCCAGTCAACATCCAAGAGCCAGTTGTTCAGTTTCCATGAAGCTGTGTCGTTCTGAGTTAGTTTCTGAATTCTGAGTTCTAACTCGATTGCACTGTGGTCTGAGAGAGTGTTTGTTATGAATTCTGTTCTTCTGCATTTGCTGAGGAGTGATTTACTTCCAATTATGTGGTCAAGTTTAGAGTAGGTGTGATGTGGTGCTGAGAATAATGTATATTCTGTGATTTGGGGTGGAGTGTTCTGTAAATGTCTGCTAGGTTTGCTTGATCCAGGTCTGAGTTCAAGTCCTGGATATCCTTGTTAATTTTCTGTCTCATTGATCTGTCTAATATTGACAATAGGGTGTTAAAATCTTCCATGATTATTGTGTGGGAGTCTAAGTCTCTTTGTAAGTCATTAAGAACTTGCTTTTATGTATCTGGGTGCTCCTGTATTGGGTGTGTGTATATTTAGGATTGTTACCTCTTCCTGTTGCATTGATCCTTTTACCATTATGTAATGTCCTTCTTTGTCTCTTTTGATCTTTGTTGGTTTAAAGTCTATTTTATCTGAGATGAGAATTGCAACTCCTGTTTCTTTTTTGCTCTGCATTTGCTTGGTAAATCTTCCTCCATCCTTTTATTTTGAGCCTTTGTGTATCCTTGCATGTGAGATGGGTTTCCTGGATACAGCACACCAATGGATTTTGGCTTTTTATCCAATTTGCCAGTCTGTGTCTTTTGATTGGGGCATTTAGCCCATTTACATTTAGGGTTAATATTGTTAAGTGTGAATTTGATCCTGCCATTTTGATGCTAGCTGGCTGTTTTGCCCATTAGTTGATGCAGTTTCTTCATTGTGTTGATGCTCTTTACTATTTGGTATGTTTTTGGAGTGGCTGGTACTGGTTGTTCCTTTCTATGTTTAGTGCCTCTTTCAGGAGCTCTTGTAAAGCAGGCCTGGTGGTGATGAAATCTCTGAGTACTTGCTTGTTCACAAAGGATTTTATGTTTCCTTCACTTGTGAAGCTTAGTTTGACTGGATATTAAATTCTGGATTGAAAGTTCTTTTCTTTAAGGATGTTAAATACTGCCCCCTACTCTCTTCTGGCTTGTAGGGTTTCTGCTAAGAGATCTGCTGTGAGTCTGATGGGCTTCCCTTTGTGGGCAACCCAACCTTTCTCTCTGGCTGCCCTTAGCATTTTCTCCTTCATTTCAACCCTAGGTGAATCTGACAATTATGTGCCTTGGGGTTGCTCTTCTCGAGGAATATCTTTGTGGTGTTCTCTGTATTTCCTGGACTTGAATATTGGCCTGCCTTGCTAGGTTGGGGAAGCTTTCCTGAATAATATCCTGAAGAGTATTTTCCAGCTTGGATTGATTCTCTCTGTCACATTCAGGTACATGTATTAAACGTAGATTAGGTCTTTTCACATAGTCCCATATTTCTTGGAGACTTTGTTCATTCCTTTTTACCCTTTTTCTCTGATCTTGCCTTCTTGTTTTATTTCATTGTGTTGATCTTCGGCCTCTGATATCCTTTCTTCTGCTTGGTCAATTCAGCTGTTGAAACTTGTGTATGCTTCGCAAAGTTCTCATGTTGTGTTTTTCAGCTCCATCAGTTCACTTATATTCCTCTCTAAGTTGTTTATTCTCGTTAGCATTTCATTCAAATCTTTTTCAAGGTTCTTAGTTTCTTTGCATTGGGTTAGAACATGTTCTTTTAGCTCACAGAAGTTTCTTATTACCCACCTTCTGAAGCCTGATTCTGTCAATTCATTACATTCATTCTCCATCCAGCCTTGTTTCCTTGCTGGTCAGGAGTTGTGATCCTTTATAGGAGGAGAGGTGTTCTGATTTTAGGTGTTTTTATCCTTTTTGTGCTGGTTTCTTCCCATCTTTGTGTATTTATCCACCTGTCATCCTTGTCGTTGTTGGCTTTCAGATTGGGTCTCTGAGTGGACATCCAGTTTGGTGATGAGGAAGTTATTTCTTTCTGTTTCTTAGTTTTCCTTCTGCCAGTCAGGCCCCTCTGCTGTAGGACTGCTGAGGTCCCCTCCAGGCCCTGCTTGCCTGGGGGTCACCTGCAGTGACTGTGGAACAGTAAGGGTTGCTTCCAGTTTCTTCTGGTATCTTTGTCCCTGAAGGATACCTGCCTGATATCAGTCTGAGCTCTCCTTTATGAGGTGACTGTTTGGATATATGGGGGTCAGGTAGCTGCTTGAGGAGACAGTGTGTCCTTTATAGGAGCTCAAGTGCTGAGCTCTGAGCTCCGTTGTTCATTCAGAGTTGCTGGGCAGGTACGTTTAAGTGTGCTGCAGCTGAACTCATAAATCCCCCTTGTTTTCCCCAGGTGCTCTGTCCCAGGGATTTAGGGCTTTATGAGTTTCTGTTGTGCTGCTGGCTTTTTTCAGGGCTGCCCTGCCTAGTGAGGAGGCAGCCTAGTCACTGGCTGCACAGGCTTTGCTGAGCTGTTGTGGGCTCCGCCCAGCTGCCATGTGAACTTCCCTGCAGTCCTGTTTATATGGGTGTAGTTAGAACTGCCTTGGCAGTGGCGGCTCACCTCTGTAATGGCGGGCTCTCTCTGTAATGGTGGGCTGCCTGGGCAATGGCAGGCTGCCTCAGCAATGGTGGACTACCTCTGTAGTGGTGGAGTGCCTTGGTAAGGCAATGCCCCTCCCCCACAGAGCCGGACCGTCCTGGGTTCAGCTGTACTTGCTGTGAAACTCTCAATCCAGAGCATTTCAGATTGCTGTTTTTCTTTGTGGGGGTGGGACCAGCTGAGCCTAATCACCTGGCTGTCTGCCTCAGAACCTTTTTTTTTTTTGTCTCCCAGGTGTTCCAGTCACCTGTTGAAAAGCTGCGGGGATCCGTGTGATTTCCTGTGCAGCGACCCACTGTGCTGGCTGCAACAGCCACCCTGAGATTCGTGGTGCTTTTTTGCCCGGGAATCTCCTGGCCTGTTTCAGTCCCCTTTTCTATCAGTTGAATGGGTGACTCTGTCTTCCCTGAGCTCCAATTGCCAGCTAAAATGGTGCCTGGACCATGTATTTTGTATGGATAATCGCTCTGCTGGGGTGCTGGGCAAAACAGCTGCGCCAGCCGAAATAGCTGCGCTGGTGACCCGTGGGGCTCCTCCGCCTGGAAATCTCCTGGTCTGTGGGCAATAAAAATCTGTCTGGAAATGTGGCATCCACTCACCCTCCACGCTTTTGCTGGAAGGTGCAATCCTGAGCTGCTTCTAATTGGCCATCTTGGATCCTAATTTTAGATTTTTTTTGAAACAAGTAGTCTAAAATAAATGGGCCTTTAAACACTGGGGCATGGAAGGAGTACTTTACTGTATGCTTAAGTTCTTTAAATTGACTTTTTTTAAAAAAAGAATTTTGAACCATGTAATAAGCATACACTCTAAAGATTCTCATAGTTATATATCCTGCAAGAGCTGCATGTTTATGCATCATAAAACATCATGAAGTATATTAAATATATATATAAGTACATGTAAGACTAAAGGTAGCTGGATCTCTTTATAGTTTAAATTTGAATTTAATATGTTGTGACCGAAAGTGTTGTTTCAGTGTGTAGCTGTGGACATAAAGCAGTTTAATGTAGACGCTTGTTAAAGGATAGGTAAAAATAAGACATGCTAATGAGAACAGTAAATAACTTACTTGCTCTCTACACAGTGAAATTATTTTAAGAAATTTGTTCGGTTTGATCAGCCTGTGTATAAACTACTTGGAAAAATCAAGTAGTTTATAAACTACTCATTTAATAAATGAATTTACACGTCAACTTATTTTGGAAATAGTTTATAAGCAGGCTGATCAAAATCACATGTATATATACATATATAATCACATATACATACATATATAGACTAATTTTCATTTGGAAGGTTGACAAAGCATTGAAAGTTTTTATTTTGTCAAGCTGAAAGAGACTTTAAATGAAAGCTGATTATTGGACACCTCAAGTTAGCTTCTTTTGAGTAGTGATTGCCATGTAGCAGTACCAATCAAAGATGGGACTCTTAGGAAGATAGTTTGAGCGCAGGCCGGGTGTGGTGATTCATGCCTGTAATACCAGCACTTTGGGAGGCCGAGGCAGGGGGATCACCTGAGGTCGGGAGTTCGAGACCAGCTTGCCCAACGTGGAGAAACCCCGTCTCTACTAAAAATACAAAATTAGGTGGGTGGGTGTGGTGATACACACCTGTCATCCCAGCTACTCGGGAGGCTGAGGCAGAAGAATCACTTGAACCCAGGAGGCGGAGGTTGTGGTGAGCTGAGATTGGACCACTGCACTTAAGCCTGGGCAACAGGAGTGAAACTCTGTCTCAAAAAAAAAAAAAAAAAGAAAAAAAGTTTGAGCCCAGAGAAAAGTTAATAGATTAAAAAAGATTCTG
Organism: Callithrix jacchus; assembly: GCF_049354715.1. Lineage (NCBI taxonomy): Eukaryota > Metazoa > Chordata > Mammalia > Primates > Cebidae > Callithrix > Callithrix jacchus. The sequence goes on from NC_133523.1 coordinate 14,296,171, forward strand.
AAGAGAGTCCTCTTCCAGGGTCCAGTGTCAGCACATGGTTTTGGATTGCTTATACTCAACTTTATTCTCATTTCACATCCCCAAATGTCCTAATCCAAACAGAATAAGGTAGAGGTTAAAGAGAGAATCTTGAGGGGCTTATGTTTTCTGTGTGTAAAGTTCCATATTATTTTGGGGCCATAATGATGTAAAGAGCCAGAGTTTAGATTTCTAAAGAAATATGTTCCCCAAATTAGGAGGCTACAATAGAAATGCTGATTTTTTTTCGAAATGGAGTCTCGCTCTGTTGCCAGACTGGAGTGCAGTGGCATGATCTCAGCTCACTGCAGGCTCTGCCTCCTGGGTTCAAGTGATTCTCCTGCGTCAGCTTCCTGAATAGCTGGGGTTACAGGTACGTGCCACCATGCCCAGCTAATTTTTGTATTTTTAGTAGAGACAGGGTTTCACCATGTTGGCCAGGATGGTCTTGGTCTCCTGACCTCGTGAGCCACCGTGCCTAGCCTGATTTTTTCTTTCTACCAGGTATAGCCAATACAAACAAATGTCACACCACTATCTCCTGTCACCATCTTTTTTTTTAACAAAAGGATATTTTCACTCAAACAATTAGAAAGAACAGAATCTCTCACAATAAATTTTACTTATTATTTTTTTGAGATGGAGTCTTGCTCTGTCGCCAGGCTGGAGTGCAGTGGCACGATCTTGGCTCACTGCAACTTCTGCCCCCTTGGTTTGAGTGATTGTCCTGCCTCAGCCTCCTGAGTAGCTGGGACTACAGGCATGCACCACCATGCCCAGCTAATTTTTGTATTTGTAGTAGGGACGGGGTTTCACCACGTTGTCCAGGATGGTCTTGGTCTCTTGACCTCGTTATCTGTTCTCCTCGGCCTCCCAAAGTGCTGGGATTACAGGCATGAGCCACTGTACCCAGCCAGAATAAAAGATCTTTAAATGGAATCATTTAGTTACATTAAAAAGTTTACTTTCAGACCACCTGGCTAACATGGTGAAACCCTGTCTCTACTAAAAATATAAAATTAGCTGGGCGTGGTGGCATGCACCTGTAATTCCAGCTACTCCGAAGGCTGAGGCAGGAGAATCACTTGAACCCGGGAGGCAAAGGTTGAAGTAAGTGGAGATGGTGCCACTGAACTCCCGCTGGGCTACAGGAGTGCAACTCTGTCTCAAAAAAAAAAAAAAATTTTATTTTTGTGTCCTTACTTTTCCCCATTTTCCAATAAATCAATGAAAATTCTGCTGCAAACTGATACCAGCCTGCCAGCTAACATTAAGTTAGCCCTCCCTGCCCCTTGGTTTGGTATACTGAGCTCAAATCTAAGGGATCTGGGGCGGCTTCCAGCTCTCCCAGTTCTTAGACTTGTGGCCTTATCTTCATGGTGCCTCCATTTCTTATGTTAAATAGGGATTTTTACACCTACTTAGGGCCTGGCTCACACCTGTAATCCCAGCACTTTGGGAGGCTGACAACTGGCAGATCTCTTGAGCTCAGGAGTTTCAGACCAGCTTGGGCAACAGGGCAAAACCCCGTCTCTACAAAAAATACAAAAATTAACCGGGCATGGTGGCGCATGCCTTTAGTTCCAGCTTCTTGGGAGGCTGAAGTGTGAGGATCACTTGAGCCATGATGGTGCCACTGTCCTCCAGCCTGGGTGGTGGAGAGAGATCCTGTCTCAAAAAACCAACCAACCAGCCAACCTACTTTGCACATGAATGTTAGGATGAAGAGTGATTACACATATGTTCCTGAAATAAAGTCTGTCCTCAGTTATAGCTGTTACCAACTGATTGGAGATGGTACATTTTTCTTTCAGTGTTTGATAATAAATGCCTTTAAATATAATAAGTTCTTATATATAGTTGTTTATATGTTTAAACATCAGTTGTTTTATTGCTGACTTCATGGCATACCATATAGATGTGTTCATTTAAAACACTTTTGAAGTTGTGCAGGAGAAACTAATATGGAGAATATTATTTTTTTTTGAGAGGGAGTCTTGTTCTGTCACCCAGGCTGGAGTGCAGTGGTGCAATCTTGGCTCACTGGAACCTCTGCCTCCCAGGTTCAAACAATTCTCCTGCCTCAGCCTCCCAAGTAGCTGGGATTATAGGCACCCACCACCGTGCGCAGCTAATTTTTGTAATTTTAGTAGAGATGGGGTCTCGCCTTGCTGGACAGGCTGGTCTTGAACTCCTGACCTCAGGTGATCTGCCTGCCTCAGCCTCCCAAAGTGCTGAGATTACTGGCATCAGCCACCGCGCCCTGCTCTAATATGCAGAATACTGTATGTAGGTACTTCCTATATATTAGACTCCCTCTAAGAAGGGTTTCTATGTAAGAATAGTACAAGTGATCTGGAAAGGTTAATAGGCTTGACAGATTTATGTTTCTTAACACTGTAAAAGTAGTCTGGTTGTCCTATGGTATATGCATAGGATATATACCATAGGGGGTTGGTTCCAGGACCCCTATTTCTACCAAAATCCTGGCATACTCAAGTCCCCACTGTGGGCCCTGCAGATCCTGTGTGTGTGAAAAGTTGGCCCTCTGTATATGCAGGTCTGCATTTGGTTGAAAAAGATCCACATATAAATGGGTCCGTGCAGCTCAAACCCAGGTTCAAGGTCCACTGTATCTGAAAATCAAGTCCACAAAAAAGTTGCCTTGTTTTACAAAATGTTGGATGACTACCTCTCCCATATCTTAAAAGAAAGTACCATCTATCTACTACCCCACTGAGATAATAAAGCTTTTAGAAGAGAACCTAGGGCCAGGTGTGGTGGTTGACATCTGTAATCCCAGCACTTTGGGAGGCTGAGGTGGGCAGATCACCTGAGGCCAGGAGTTTGAGACCAGCCTGGCCAACATGGTGAAACTCCTGTCTCTACTAAAAGTATAAAAAATTACCTGGGTGTGATGGTGTGTGCCTGTAATCCCAGTTACTCCTGAGGCTGAGACAGAATCGCTTGAACCCTGGAGGTGGAGGTTGCAGGGAGCTGAGTTGACGCCACTGCACTGCAGCCTGGGCAACGAGCGAAACTCCATCTCCAAAAAATATATGTATATTTTTTTATACATATATATATATATATATATATATATATATAGACCCAAGAAGTATTTATTGCTCCTTGCTTTGTCTGAGACTCAGAGGTTAAGCGACTTGCCCAAGATAATGCAGGCCATAGCAAATTGAGACTTGGCACCTGGCTTCCAGAATACTTATTTAGAGTCACCTCTGCACTCCCATTTTAAAAATTAAATCTTGTCTAGGTAATGCATTTGCTGCTTCAGATTTGAAAGATAACAAGGCATGTACAGTGAAAAGTCTTCTTATCCCTTCCCACAAACAGCCAGTTCTCCCTGTCAGTAGACCGCTGTGAAACTTTTCAGAGCCATTTGACGCATACACAAACATCCATATGACCATATTATTCCTCCCCCCTTTTTTTCTTTAAATGGGAGTGTCATGTGTATGTTCTGATAGATAGCCTGCTTTTGGCTTGGGATTTGTTCCGTTACTGCCGTACTTTATTTTTATTTTTTATTTTTTTTTATTCTTACTTTTTTATTGCATTTTAGGTTTTGGGGTATATGTGCAGAGCATGCAATACAGTTGCATAGGTACACACATGGCAGTGTGTTTTGTTTGCTTTCACCCCTTCACCCACATTTGGCATTTCTCTCCAGGTTATCCCTCCCCACCTCCCCCTCCCACTGGCCCTCCCCTTTTCCCCCCAGTAGACCCCAGTGTTTAGTACTCCCCTCTCTGTGTCCATGTGTTCTCATTTTTCATCACCCGCCTATGAGTGAGAATATGCGGTGTTTCATTTTCTGTTCTTGTGTCAGTTTGCTGAGAATGATGTTCTCCAGATTCATCCATGTCCCTACAAACGACACGAACTTATCATTTCTGATTGCTGCATAATATTCCATGGTGTATATGTGCCACATTTTCCCAATCCAGTCTATCATCAATGGGCATTTGGGTTGACTCCAGGTCTTTGCTATTGTAAACAGTGCTGCAATGAACATTCGTGTGCATGTGTCCTTATAGTAGAATGATTTATAGTCCTTTGGGTATATACCCAATAATGGGATTGCTGGGTCAAATGGAATTTCTATTTCTAAGGCCTTGAGGAATCGCCACACTGTCTTCCACAATGGTTGGACTAATTTACACTCCCACCAACAGTGTAAAAGTGTTCCTTTTACTGCCGTACTTTAAATGCTTGTATTTATATTTAGTGAAATGTTAATAACTGCTAGGATGTAAAAGAGAATTTGTTCTAGTAGTTTTGAATAACCAAGATGAATTTAAGAAATAAAATTCTTAACACTGTCATTGTTTCCTGGTATGGAAGTTTTAGAAGCAGGTTGAACTGCAGAGAGTCCAAGAAGAATAGAGAAATATCACAAAGAAGTGAATCTGGACTGTAGTAGAGACAAATGTTAATACCTACAGATAATACTTACTGTGTGCTAGGCAGTGGCCTGAATGCCTTACATATATTACTGAAGTCTCATGACAGTCCCATGAGGCAGGTAGCTTTTATTGCCATTTTACAGATGAGTAAACTGAGCCACACAAACTGACTAACACTTGATCCAGGTAGTACAGTGGCAGAGACCTGAGTCTAACCCAGGTAGACTGGCTCAAGAATCCAAGCTCTTTACCACTGCTCTTTCTTTCTGTCTTCCTGTCTTCCCTTCTTTCTTTTTTTCTTCCTTTCCCTCCTTCGCTCCATCCTTCCCTCTCCTTCCCTTTCATTTCCTTCCTTCCCCTCCCCTCTTCTCCTCTCCTTTTTCCTGCCTTCCCTTCCTTCCCTTCTTTCCCTTCCTTTTCTTCCTTTCCTTTTTTCTTTTCTTTCCTTTCTTTATTTTTTGAGACATTGTCTCACTCTGTCTCCCCAGACTGAGTACAGTGGTGCAGTCATGGCTCACTGCAGCCTCAACCTCCTCACATCAAGTAATTCCCCCACCTCAGCTTCCCAAGTAGCTGGGTCTACAGGTGCACACCCCTGTAGACCACACCTGGCTCATTTTCTCTATTTTTCATAGTGACAAGGTCTCACTTTGTTGCCTGGGCTGGTCTCAAACTCCTGGCCTCAAGCGATCCTCCCACCTTGGCCTCCCAAAGTGCTGGGATTACAGGTGTGAACCACCACAACCAGCCTTTTACCACTACTTCAAATTCCATTTAGATCTAATATTGTTAGAGCGATAACCATATCAAGCAGATTTTAAAGATTGAAACAAAAATGCTGCCACGTTTGGTATCTGTATACCAAAAATATATAGAGTTTGTATTATAGCTTTTAACTGTTTAGAGCACTCTTTGGAGAGGCAGGGAAATCACTGTGAAGGTATTGGTATTAAGAAGTAAGTTCCTGGAGTGTTTGCCTGCTAAACCTGAAGGTGTGAGAACTTGGTTTGTCACACTCAGTTAGCTAACAGATAGGCAGTGGGGGTGAGCTGTCTGGAAGACTTAGTGGGTTAGCTTAGGGAGGAAGGAGACAGGGGATCTAGGCACCTAGAGGGAGGGAGAGGGAGAAGAGTTTGTTTGAATGTCCTAGGCTGGGGTAGCCCTTTCTGAGGGAGGCCTTGTCATGTGGACCTGCTGCACATAGAGGCGGGGGAATTGGCCGTGAGGTGTGGTGCCTCCTAAAGCACCACCCAGATCTGGAAATTTAAGAGTAGTTCATTTCCATGATCATTCGGAAGAACTTGAAAGAGTAGCAAACCTGTGGTCATTTGAGAAGAAGATTAAATGGTCATATTTGAATATAACATATTCAACTGGGTTGGGAAAGAACCAGAATCTAGAGCTTGGCCATAAAAATGCAAAACCAGGCATTCTTGTAAACCATGTACTCTTGTAAACACTGATAAGGCATAGCACTGAGCCCTGGGCCTTTCTTCTGTAAAGTGCTTGTGCAGGCTGAGGATCCCTAATCCAAAAATCCAAACCCTGAAATGCCCTGGTGAGCATTTCCTTGGAGTGTCATCTTGGCACTCACAGTTTTGGGATTTTGGAATTTTGGATTTTGCACTTGCAGATTGGGGTGCTCAACCGGTATATAATGCACATATTCCTGAATCTGAAAAAATTCCAAATCCAAAGTATTTCTGCTCCAAAGCATTCAGATAAGGAATCCATTACAAACCTGTAATGGATTGTACTAGATTTGTATTAGTTTAGCAGTTTTCAAAATTTGTATCTCAGAATCCTTGTTCTGGGTCAGTGAAACAGGGATTTCATATGCCTTTGATTCACATTTTAATGTTTTAAACTTTAAAATATTATAGATGTTTGTATACACTCAAGTGCATAACATGCTAAATTTTAATATATTAGGACAACTGATTTGTAGTGCTGGGTTATCTCAAGAGAGTTATACTGAGTGAAGGCTGGGCGTGGTGGCTCATGACTGTAATCCCAGCACTTTGTGAGGCAAAGGCGGATGGATCACCTGAGGTCAGGAGTTTGAGACCAGCCTGACCAACATGGTGAAATCGTGTCTCTACAACAAATACAAAAATTAGCCAGGCATGGTGGCACAGGCCTGTAATCCCAGCTACTTGAGAGGCTGAGGCGGGAGAATCCCTTGAACCTGGGAGGTGGAGATTGCAGTGAGCCAAGATTGTGCCACTGCATACCAGCCTGGGTAACAGAGCAAGAGTTCATCTCAAAAAAAAAAAAAAAAAAAGAGAGAGAGAGTTAAAGGTTACATACTGTATGATTGTATTTATATAACATTATTGAAATAACAAACTGCAGAGATGGAGAACAGATTTAGTGGTTGCTAGGAGTTAGGAGTGGGAGGTGAGGGGTGGTGCGGTTTAAAGTGGTAGCATGAGGGAGCTGTGTAGGGATGGAACAGTTCTGTATCTCAGGTGTGATTATACAAAGCTGCCAATGTGATAAAATTTCATACAACCACAGAAACGCATACTGCATACAAATCCTAGCATTCTCAAGTACCATTTTGCATACAAAGCTGGTGAAACCTGAATAAACTTGGAATTGTACCAAGGTCAGTTTCCTGATGGTGACAGTGTACTAGAGTCACATAAGTTACAACCTTGGAGAAATTTGGGTGAGCGTACTTTGGACCTCCCTGTTTAGTTTTTTGCAAATTCCTGTGGTTTGTAATTATAGTACTTTTAAAATAAAAAGTTGTCCAGGCCTGGTGGCTCACACCTGTAATCCCAGCACTTTGGGAGGCTGAGGCAGGTGGATCACCTGAGGTCAGGAGTTTGAGACCACCCTGGCCAATATAGTGAAACCCCGTCTCTACTAAAAATACAAAAATTATTCCCAGCTCCATGGGAGACTGAGGGAGGAGAATTGCTTGAACTGGGGAGGTGGAGGTTGCAGTGAGCCAAGACCAGCATGGATGACAGAGTGAGAGACTCTGTCTCCAAAAAAAGAAAAAAGAAAACATATCACAACTGTTTTCTCATGTTGTTAAAAATTCCACCAGTAATGTAAGGGAATATTGGGTGTCCTGTACCCTTGCCAATGTTGGGCATTCTCACTTTTTAGATATTTGCCAATATGATATATGAAAACTGTCATATCATTGTTTTGGTTTGCATTTTCCCCAAGCATCAGCAAGGTTTAATGGTTTTCACATTTAAAAAAAGTATTTTTTAATTTATAATTATCTTGTTTGATAATGAGGTTTTTGAGTTTTTATTTACTGTGTTTCTTCTCCTGCCTAGATAAATCTTAAAATTTTTTACATTGATTTAGATGTATGCTAGTACAGAAGTCTTTTTAAGTCTATGAAAATTTTAGTGATTTTTCTTGGTAATTTTTGTCTGTTGATTCAAGTTTAAAAGGGCATTTCCCATTCTGATATCATGTAAATATGTGTAATTTGTTAGTTTTAAAAACCATGACTTCTTTAATCCCCTAGATTGTAGTTTACTGGGTGTTACATTGTCTTCTGGATATTGCCTGTTCATACCGTTGCCCACTTTTCCCCCTTCTGGGTTGTTTATCTTTTCTTCTTACTGCTTTATAGGAGTTCTTTAGATATCACAATGGTTAATATTTTGTTATATGTTGTACATGTATGTCCTCATTTGTTACTTGTGTTTTAATTTTGTTTATGATGTCTTTATACAGAAGTTTTAACTTATGTGGTCAGATCTTTCACTTAAAAAATTTATTATTCAACTTGAAAATCATTCACTTCTTTAAAGCTTTTGGGTTCTTTTTTTCTTGTTCAGCAAAATCTCTACCATCCCAAGATTATCTTTTAAAAATTTTCATATATTAACTGAGCTCATGTAGTTCGTATGGGATTTTCTTTTGTGTCTCGTGTGAGGGTAGGAATCTAACTTTTTCCTGAATGGATAGGCTTTTGCATCTCTCAGTTCACTGACTTGTTCATATTTGAAATGCCACAAGGTTTTCCTGCATACATAAGGCTTCTTTCTGGATTCTCAGTTCTGTTCCAGTGACAGGTCTGTGTGTGTTTATTCCATTACCTCCCCTCCCCTGTGGCTTTTTATAGAAGTTTGATATCTGTTAGGGCAAATATGCTCGTTTTCAAATTTTCCTTAGCTATTCTCATGTATTTACTATTTCTGGTGAATTTTAGAGTTATCTTGATGAGTTTTAAGACAAATCCCATTGAGATTTTGATGAGAATTGTGCTAAATTTATCAATGAATATGGGAAGGAGTCAGTTCTCACTAGCAGGTCTTTCCATCAAGGAGCATACTGTATGTGTCTATTCTGGAGTTGCCTCGCTGATAACAGTTTTAACCTAGATGTTCATTGTAGCATTGTTTTGTTCTAAACACATGTATTACAAAGATAGGATTAGAGCAAATTAGTTGAGGGAAAAGCCTTATATCATCTCTCCCTGTTTTCATTTCTCTTTTCACCTTTAATTTTGGGTCTAAAGAGACTTTATCATGACATATGGTATATGTATACTCAGGCTCTTGTAATAATTGGCAGTATAGTATGATCTGTTTTTCTTACTGTCACTAATGTAATGATTAAGGACTAATCAAGTTGATAACTGCATTTAACTCTTATGTTAGATATGAAGGATGTTTCCAGTTTCTGAGAGTACACATTAAGATAGTGCTTTTACTCTTGTTTTATTTGAAAAATGTTTCAGGAGGGGTGGTTTTGTTTTTTTTTTTTTTTTTTGAAAAAAACTGTTTGGGGCCGGGCGCAGTGGCTCAAGCCTGTAATCCCAGCACTGTGGGAGGCCGAGGTGGGTGGATCACGAGGTCAAGAGATGGAGACCATCCTGACCAACATGGTGAAACCCCGTCTCTACTAAAAATACAAAAAATTAGCTGGGCATGGTGGCGTGTGCCTGTAATCCCAGCTATTCAGGAGGCTGAGGCAGGAGAATTGCCTGAACCCAGGAGGCGGAGACTGCGGTGAGCCGAGATTGCGCCATTGCACTCCAGCCTGGGTAACAAGCACGAAACTCCGTCTCAAAAAAACACAAAAAACTGTTTGAGGTAATATGTAATTATTGTGAAAATTTTATACAATATGGCAGGTTATAAAGAAGAAAGTGCCTTTTCAGAAGGTAAGAGTTTTGTTCTCCAAACTTTCAGTCACTGAAGTGCCTCCTTGTTACTTTTGCCATATATTTCTATCATCTCTACTATTTGCTGTTTTTTTTTTTGATGGAGTTTCACTGTTATTACGCAGACTGGAGTGCAATGGCATGTTCTCGGCTCACTGCAACCTCCGCCTTCTGGGTTCAAGCAATTCTCCTGCCTCAGCCTCCCAAGTAGCTGGGACTATAGGCGGGCACCACCATGCCCAGCTAATTTTTGTATTTTTAGTAGAGATAGGGTTTTACCTTTTTGACCAGGATGGTCTCGATCTCTTGACCTCGTGATCCACCCACCTCGGCCTCCCAAAGTGCTGGGATTATAGGCGTGAGCCACTGCGCCCGGCCCATCTGTACTATTTGTAATAGTTTTCTTAAAATTTACTAAAGAAACCCAAAAATCCTTAGTGGGAAGAGCTGTGAACTCATACATTGATGTATATTAGATAAATACATAACATTGATGTTTTATGTACATTGCTGTATATTAAGAAATATATAACATTGATGCATATTAAATAATTTAATCAAGAGTATGTATACTTTATGACACACTGGTACAGTGAGTGGAAGCGTAGGTTCTGAAATCAAGGTTTCATGGTTTTAAATCCTAATTCTGCTATGTCCTCCCTCAGTGATACTAGATAATAAACTTAAGCCTCTGCTTCCATTTTATTTGTTAAATGAGGTTAGTCTGCCACCTGCCTTGTGAGGTTATTATAAAATTAAACAGCAGGTGTACAGTCAGTCAGCACAGCCCTAGTACATAGGTGTTCCACAAATCCTAGCTATCATTCAGTAGGATAATTGGTAAATACTTTGTGTCTCCTTCAAAGCTAGTTCTCACACAAGCATGTCATTTTTAAAGAGTTTACATAGTATTTCATTATAAGAATGTACTATGATTTATCAAACTTAATGTTTTGTCATTATTTTTTGTCATTTTTTTAAAAAAAGTGACAAATAACAGGGTTGGTTTCAAATATGTATCACTAGATTTCCCTTCCAAAGGACCGTATTAATTAGCTGTTCTGTCAGTTTAGACTCTGTGATTTAAATATTTGGTGGGGGGCAATAGTGGGTTTAAAAATAAAACTTGTTTTTCTTTTAGTTTACATTATTATTCACCAGCCATTAAGGAACATATTAATTAATATTTATTCTTGTTGAATCTGTGTGATTTTCTGAGAGTTAGGTAAGCCTACCTCTGTGTGTGTGTGTGTGTGTGTGTGTGTGTGTGTGATGCAGTTTATGTGTGTGGTGCTAGAAATTGAGGAATTATGGTAATTTTGTATTATTCTGGTCTGGGATCCCTGAAATATCAGCATTGTCTCTGATCTATAGCCACTGTTTTCAAGTCTACAGGGTCCCTGGGAGAAAGATTTGTATTAAATATTTGCACTGACAAATGGAAAACGAAAGGACTGTGCATTTTATTCTTAACTAGGACTTGGGCAGCAAACTCCAGGGTGGAAGACTGGAATGAGCCCAGCTGGTTCATGTGGAAATGCTGGATTTTTTTGGAATCTAGTTAAGCTTAAATTGTTTCAAACTAAAGCAGGCCATGAGATGAACCCTTTTCATCTCCCCAGTTCCCAAACACACCGAGATTTTCCCCGTGTTTCACTCCTTTCTGTCAGTTGCCCCGGGTCATGTAACCAGAGTGAGCCCATTTGCCCTGGCTGACTGCTGATCTGGCCATGGGCACCTGCCCTGGCCTCTTCTGCCCAAGCAGTAGGTTTGGCCCTGGCTATCCCTGACAGTGGGGGAGCGACCACCTTCTCAACCACTTCAGTCACATGGAAGAAGGAGAAAAGTGAGCTCACATCTGTGTGCTGACCTTTTAACAGTGATGCTGCCCAGTGACGCACAGACTCAGTCAGTGTTCTCACATCTGCCTTCCTCCTTCCTGAGAATCAGGAGAAAGAAGAGCTCAGGCTTGGTTTCTCACCTCAAAAGATAGCACATAAAAACTTGCAGCCATTCTCAGAAGCATTGGTTTTCTGTTGGGTTGTTGCTTGTGTCAAGTCAGCCAGAAAGAGGTAGAGTAAAAACTGACTTGCTGAGAATGACACATAATCCATGTCACCCCCAGCTGTGCATCAGCCTGCAGAGAGTGACTTGTTACTCCTCAGATGCTCTTTCCTCTTGCTTAATGGTTCATGACATGTTCTTCATTTTCCTCCTACCACTTTCCATGTTTTTTCTTTTTTCTGGCTTATTCTCCTGTATTTGGCCATTAAATGTTGATGTTCCACAATCAGCCCTAGGCCCTTCTGTCATTCTTCTTTCCCTAAACATTCACAGCCATGTCCATGCCTCACTCGTGGGTGAATCCAACATTTTCATCTCTACCCCAGCCTTTACTCTTGAGAACTCCATCTGCTAATACAATTGTGTATTGGACATCTCTACCTGGCTGTCTCAAAAGTATTCTAAATTCAGCAGGTCCAAGATTTATTTCATATTCTTCCTCTGAAAATGCTGTTTGCTATCTTAACAAAAGGCATCACTGTCTGGGCATGGTGGCTCATGCCTGTAATCCCAGCACTTTGGGAGGCTGAGGTGGGTGGATTGCCTGAGGTCAGGAGTTCAAGACTAGCTTGGCCAACATGGTGAAACCATCTCTACTAAAACAAAACAAAACAAAACAAAACAAAAAACAAAAAAGTTAGTTGGGCATGGTGGTGGGTGCCTATAATCCCAACTACTTCGAAGACTGAGGCAGGAGAATCACTTGAATCCAGGAGGCAGAGTTTGCAGTGAGCAGAGATTGTGCCATTGCACTCCAGCCTGGGTGACAGAGCAAGACTCCGTCTCCAAACAAAAAGAAAAGTAAAGAATGGCATCGCCACCCAAGCAATTGGGCAAGTCAAAAACCTGGGACTTGTCGGTGATTCTTTCTCTCTCCTCTCCTCCCTCACGAAATTCAATCAATCACCAGGTCCCATTGATTGTTTTTAACCTTCTTCTATTGTGAACAATAACATACACACAGGGCAGGGCACCGTGGCTCACACCTATGATCCCAGCACTTTGGGAGGCCAAGGTTGGCGGATCATGAGGTCAGGAGTTCGAGACCAGCCTGACCAATATGGTGAAACTACATCTCTACTAAAAATACAAAAATTAGCCAGGCAAGGTGGCACACACCTGTAGTCCCAACTACTCAGGAAGCTGAGGCATGAGAATCACTGGAATCCAGGAGGTGGAGGTTGCAGAGCTGTGACCATGCCATTGCACCCCAGCCTGGGTGACACATTGAGACTCCGTCCTCTTTCCTCCCAAAAAAAACACACACACAGAAAAATCATTGAGCAGTGCATCTTTTGTTGTTGTAATCAGCAAAGCATAACTCTGTAACCAATATTCAGGTCATTAAAGAGACCAATGCCAGCACTCCTAAAAGCTCGAATCAGCTATATGCCTCCTCCTCAAACATGTTACCTCTCTCCTGACTTTCATGGAAATCACTTTCTTACTTTTCTAAGATTGCACCCAAACTTGGTAGTTTAGTTTTTCCTGCTCTTTGAACTTTATATAAATGAAACCATTTAGTTGTTTTCTTTACTTGGTTGCTTTCAGTGTCATTTTATGAGATTTCCCCCGTGTTTTATGGAGCTGTAGTTTGTTCATTAGACATTGCTGAATAATACTCTACTATGAATCTAACACAGTTGTATTCACTCTCTTTTTTTCTTGGAAACTGAGTTTCACTCTTTTCACCCAGGCTGGAGTGGTTTGATCTCGGCTCAGTGCAACCTCTGCCTCCTGGGTTCAAGGGATTCTCCTGCCTCAGCCTCCCAAGTAGCTGGGACTATAGGTGCACACTACAACGTCCAGCTAATTATTGTATTTTTAATAGAGATTGGGTTTCACCATGTTGGCCAGGCTGATCTCAAACTCCTGACCTTAGGTGATCCACCTGCCTTGGCCTCCCAAAGTGCAGGGATTAGACATGAGCCACCATGCCCAGCCTTCACTCTCTTTCTGATGGATATTTGTCTCCAGTTTATAGCAATTATGAATACTGCTGCTATGACCATTTTTTTGTATCTTCAGTTTTACTTAGTAATGCCAGACTGTTTTTCAAAGTGGTTGCACTAGTTTAGATTCCTACCAACAATGTGTGAGAATTCCTGCTTATTCACTTCTATGCAAAGGCTTAGAATTGTCAATCTTAAATTTTATTAACTATTCTGGTTGGTACATAATGGGTTTTTGTGTGTAACTGACGTGTATGTCATACACAATAAAATGTGAAAATGTGCAGCCTAAAAGAATATTTTACATATAAATGTATCTATGTGACCACTACCCAGATGAAGATATAGAGTATTTCCATCACCCCAGGAAGTTCTCTCATGCTCTTTTCCAGAAAGAAGCTGCTATTCTATCCACAATGTTTTGACTTTGGCCACTATACATGCATTTTGCTTGTTTTTGAACTTCATGTAAATGAGCTCAGACCATATGGACTCTACTGTGTCTGGTTTCTTTTGCCCAGCATAATGGTATTTTTTTGCAATTGATCCAAGTTGTTGGTTACTTTTTTTTCTTGCTGAGTTCTGTTGTATGATTGTGTTACACTTTGTTTATTTTCTTATTGATTCTAGGCTTTGGACATTGTGAATTAAGCTGCTATGAATATTCTTATATATACTTATTTCTCTTGGGTATATATCTAGGAGTGGATTTCTGGGTCATGGGATAGATGAGTATTTAACTTTATTAGAAATGACAGAACAGTTTCCCAAAGTGGTTGTACTAATTAACATGCCACATTGGTTTTAATTTGCATTTCCTTGATTACTAATGAGGTTGAACAGCCTTTTATATGTTTTTTGTTTTGGCCATTTGTATATCTTCTGTTTGAAGAGCTCATTGAAGTCTTTTGCCTCATTTTCTGGTAGATGTTCTTTGTTTTATTGGTTTATATAACGGATAAATATATTGGTCCCCCTCCTCCCTGCCCCATATCTGTGCTGCAGCTATCTTTTACTAGCTAGTGGCTAGCCTTTTTATTCTCTTAAAGGTATCTCTTTGCTAACAGAAAAAGTTTTAATTTTTGTTGTTAATTATTACAGATACATAATAACCACACATATTTATGGGGCAGATGTGGTATTTTGATGAAAACATACAATGCTTAATTATCAAATTAGGGTAGAGTACCCCATCACCTGAAGCATTGATCATTTCTTCATGTTAGGAATGTTCCAATTCTAGTCTATTAGTTATTTTGAAATATAAATTACTGTTAACCATGTTGTCCTTTTGTGCTGCTGAACACTAGACTTACTTGTTCTTTTTAACTGTATTTTTGTACCCATTCACCAATCCCTCCTCATTTCCCACTTCCCTTCCTGTCCTCTACTCTGTCTACATGGGTTCAGTTTTTTTCTTTAGCGCCCACATATGGGTGAGAACATGCCATGTTTGTCTTTCTGTGCCTGGCTTATTTCACTTACCATGGTGTCCTCCAGTTTTATCCATGTTATTACAAGTGGCAGGATTGCACTGATTTTCATGGCTGAATAGTACTGCACTGTGTGCAAGTACCACATTTTCTTTATCCATTCATCTAGTGATAGACACTTAGGTGGAGTCTGTATTTTGGCTGTTGTGAGTAGTGCTGCAGTAAGCCTGGGAGTGCAGGAATCTCTTTAGTGTGCTGATTTCCTTTCCTTTGGGTGTGTACCCAGCAGTGGGATTGCTGGATCACACGGTAGTTCCATTTTTAGTTTTTTTGAGGAACGTCCACATAGCGCTTGTACTAATTTACATTCCCAACAACAGTGTGAGGGGTTCCCCCTTTCCCACATCCTCGCCATGATCTGTCATTGACTGTTCTTTTGATAAAAGCCATTTAAGTTGGAGTGAGATGACATCTCATTGTAGTTTTGATTTCCATTTCTCTGATTGAAGAAATTCTTAATTGTCATACAGTTGAACATTTCTGAGTTTTCCTTTGTAGTCAGGGGTTTTTGTATCCCTGTGTGAAGATAAGCTGCATGTTTTTGTTATTGTTTGCCTTTCACATTTAAATCAACAGTCTCTGGAATTTGTGTGTGTGGTGTGAGATGGGGTCAGTCTGTTTTTCTAGATGACATGATGATGACAATGACGATGACGACGATGCTGTTTAGTTCCATTTATTGAAAAGGCCATCCCCTCCTGCTCTGTCGAGCTTCCTTGGTCACAAGTCAGGTGATTGTGTATCCAGGGATTTGCCTGCCTCTTCTATTCCTGGTTTCCTGAGACTCTTTCAGAGTGGGGTGTTGGCCAGGCCAAAACTATTTTCATAGTAACACTTGGTGACTTTTTTGCCTCAGACTCACTCTCTCACAAGTTTACGATAGGGTTTTCCAGAGGCCACATGAAATGCAGCGTTGCAACAGATTGAATGCAGAAGCAGATAAGAGAACCAAGCTGTCTCCCAAATAAAGGAGATTTCCGAAAGTGTCAAACAGTGCCACTCTTCTCACTCATTTTTTTTGTTTTGGAAAACAGTTATTTTTTTATTAAAGTGTTACTTATGTTAGCATATAATATCTTTCTTGCTATTTTTAAATGAATGAATTGATATTAAAAACTTTTTCTGTTTTGGCTGGATGTGATGTCTCATGCCTGAAATCCCAGCACTTTGGAGGTTGAGGTGGACAGATCGCCTGAGGTCAGGAGTTCAAGGCCAGCCTGGGCAGCATGGTGAAACCCTGTCTGTATTAAAAATACAAAATTAGTGGGATGTGGTGGCACATGCCTGTAATCCCCAGCTACTCGGGAGGCCTAGGCAGGTGAATTGCTTGAATCTGGGAAGCAGAGGTTGCAGTGAGCCAAGTGCCACTGCACTTCAGCCTGGGTGACAGGGAGACTCCTTCTCAATAAATAAATAAATAAATAAATTTTCTGTTTTAATTTCTGATGTGATAAATACAATAGCTGTAATCCAGGTTAATGAAAGCATTTTAGAATCTCAATAGTTTGCAGGAATGTCAAACCAAAAAGTTTGAGAACCACTCGTCTAGTTTTATGTCTTGCTATCCAGTGGATAATAACTCTTGGTTCTGTGTGGCCCTGGGCCATGTGCATTTTTCCACATACATTTTAGAACCAGCTGTGATGTTCCACAAGAATACCTGTTAGGATTTTTATTGGAATTGTGTTGAATCGGTTTGGAATAATGGAAATTTTTTTGTTTTGTTTTTAGTTACACCTGCTGTAATGGGAATTTGAAATCTTTATGCCATTGAATCTTCTGATTCATAAACATGATTTCTCCATATGTTTTGATCTTTAATTTTTTTCTCAATATTGTTATATAATTTTCTGTATAAAGGTTTTGCACGTTTTCCAAGCAGAATTTTTGAAGGAAAAAATTCTACTTTGAAATAAACTGGCCGGGCACAGTGGCTCATGCCTGTAATCCCCACACTTTGGGAGGGAGGCCAAGGTGGGAGGATCACTTGAGCCCAGGAGTTTGAGACCAGCTTGGGGAATACAGTGAGACCCTATCTCTGCAAAGAAAAAGTAAGATAAGCTTAATAATTCACACAAATTAACAAGAAAATGAAAGATACTTCTAAAAATATTACAGAACTTTACTGAAGCTCATAAAAGAATTGAATAAATGCTAAAACATTTTGTTCTTGAATAGGATAGCTCTCACATTGATAAGATGTCAGTATCCCCTCTAAGTTGCTGTATTTTATATTGTTAGAAAGACATTTTTTTTTAACCTTTTATGATTTCTAAAGTTAAGGTATGCCTTAAAACTAATGACATCTTCCAGGTACTTCTGGTCATGTGGTAATTATGAAGATAGGTTAGGAGCATCTTAATTTATTTTATATAACTTTCCTTTCATTATAAGCACAAGTCAAATGTGATAGGAAAACAGAAGCGTTTAAGTCTAAAGAAGCTCTTTCAATTGGCATAAAATAACCATGCATCTTAAATTGAGGGAAATAGGTCAGGCACAGTGGCTCACGCCTATTACCCAGCACTTTGGGAGGCTGAGGTGGGAGGATTACTTGAGGCCAGGAGTTGAAGACAAGCCTGGGCAATATAGTGAGATGCCATCTCTGGGGGAGGGAAAAAAATATATATACATATATATACATAGTAAAAAATATGTGTGTATATATACACACACACATAATTTGTGAATTTAAAGTAATCTCAATTAATATCTTTTTTTTTTTTAATTTCATACTTTATTCAGATTTCATTAATTTTTCCCTGATGTCCTTTTCAGTTCCACAATCCTATCCAGGAGACTACATTACATTCAGCTTTCCTCCCTTTTTTTTTTTTTTTTTTTTTTTGTTCATGCTTTTTTTTGAAACAGCATCCTGCTTTGTTGCCTAGGCTGCACTGCAGTGGCACGATACCGGCTCATTGCAGCCTCGACCTCCCAGGCTCAATCGATCCTCCCACCTCAGCCTTCTGAGTAGCTGAGACTACAGGCCTGCACCACAGTGGTTACTTTTTTTGTATTTTTTGTAGACATGGGATTTCACTATGTTGTCTAGGCTGGTCTTTTTTTTTTTTCTTTTGAGAAAGAAAAAGAGGGAAAAAGAGGAAAAAAAGAGGGAAAAAGAAATATTACTTCATTCCTAAAATAGGTATTAATAATGGCTGATCAATATTTTGTGTGTTTAAAGTGGATAATATATATTTTGTGTGTTTAAAATGGAGAGCTCTATTGAGTTTATTGTTCTGGATCTGAGTTCAAGTTCTGGATATCGTTATCAATTTTCTGTCGCGTTGAATCTAAATCTCATTATGGGTCTTATGTATCTGGGTGTTAAGATCTCTTATTATTACATTAATCCTTTTACCCTTGTATCCTTGTAGCTTTAAAATCTATTTTATTAATTATGAGAATTGCAACTCCTGCTTTTTATTTATTTATTTTTGCTCTCCACTTGGTTGGTAAGTTTTTTTCCAACCCTTTATTTTGAGTCTTTGTATATCTTTAGATATACCATTAGATTTTGTCTGTATCTTTTGATTGGGGATTTAGTCGATTTAAATTTAGGGTTACTGCCATTTGATATTAACTGGCTATTTTATCCTTTCGTTGATGTAAATTCTTCTTTATGTTAATGCTCTTTACTTTTTGGTGTATTTTTAGAAAGGCTCATACTGGTTGTTCCTTTCTATATATAATGCTTCTTTTAGAAATTCTTGTAAAGCAGGCCTGGTGGTAATAAAATCTCTGAGTACTTGCTTGTTCCTAAAAGATTTTATTTTTCCTTCAATTGTAAAGCTTAAATTGGCAGGATATGAAATTCTGGGCTGAAAGTTCTGTTCTTTAAGTATATTGAATATTGGCCCCCACTCTCTTCTAGCTTGTAGGGTTTCCGCTGAGAGATCTGCTGTAAGCCTGATAGGCTTCCCTTTATGGGTAACCTGATCTTTCCCTCTGGCTGCCCTTAATATTTTCTCCTTCGTTTTGATCCTGGTGAATCTAACGATAGCAAGCCTTGGGGTTGCTCTTCTTGAGGAATATCTTTGTGGTGTTCTCTGTATTGCCTGGGGTTGAATAGTGTCCTGCTTTGCTAAGTTGGGAAAATTTTCCTGGATAATGTCCTGAAAAGTGTTCTCCAGCTTGAATTCATTCTCTCCATCACATTCAGGTACACCAATCAAACGTATATTAGGTCTTTTCACATAGTCCCATATTTCTTGGAGACTTTGCTCATTCCTTTTTATCCTTTTTTCTCTATTCTTGTCTTGTCGTTTTATTTCATTAAATTGGTCTTCGACCTCTGATATCCTTTCTTCTGCTTTATCCATTCGGCTGTTTAAGCTTGTACATATTTCACTAAGTTCTCGTGTTGTATTTTTCAACTCCGTAAGTTCATTTGTATTCCCCTCTATATTGTCTATTCTTTTCATCATTTTATCGAACCTTTTTTCAAAGTTCTTAGTTTCTTTACATTGGGTTAGAACAAGTTCCTTTAACTCCCAGAAGTTTCTTATCATCCACCGTTTAAAGCCTACTTCAGATAATGGAACACAGTCCTTTTCCATCAGGACTTGTTCTGTTGCTGATGAGTCCTTTTCCATCCGGGCTTGTTCCGTTGCTGATGAGTCCTTTTCCATCAGGGCTTGTTTCCATCAGGGCTGATGGGTTCTGATTTTGGGTATACTCGGCCTTCTTAGGCTGTTTTTTTCCCTTCATTGTAGATGAACCACCTTTCTACTTAGGTTTCTGAGTCGACATCCGATTTATTGATTCCCAGTGCTGGGATTCGAGCAACCCACTGTGGCGGCCTAAATAGCAGCGATAAGACTGATGGTGCTCTTCTGCCCGGGAATCTCTGGTCTGGCTTCCCTCTTGAGTCCGCAACAAGCGGCTCTGACTTCCCGGAGCTCCAAACTCCGGTCAGTAGGGGAAGCGGTCCCGTTTGCTCTGCTCGAAGAGCTGCTGTGCCGAGGCGCCCGCAAAACCGCTTCGGCGGCCACGAGAGTCACGCTGGCGACCCATGGGGCTCCTCCACTGGGAATCGGCTGATTTGTAAGTAATGAAAATTCGTCTAAAAGTGTGGCGTCGTCTCCTTCTCTGAGCCTTTGCTGGGAGCTACAATCCCGAGCTGTTAATGATCGGCCATCTTGGATCCTAGGCTGGTCTTAAACTCCCGGGCTCCTCAATTAACACTAAAATTAACTCCAGATGGATTAAAGACTTAAACATAAGACCTGGCATGATAAAAACCCTAGAAGGAAATCTAGGCAAAACTATCCAGGACATAGGAGTAGGCAAGGACTTCATGAACAAAACACCAAAAGCATTGGCAACAAAAGCCAAAATAGACAAATGGGACCTAATGAAACTCCACAGCTTCTGCACGGCAATAGAAACAGTCACTAGAGTGGATCGGCAACCAACAGAATGGGAAAAAATTTTTGCAGTCTACCCATCTGACAAAGGGCTAATATCCAGAATTTACAAAGAACTCAAACAGATTTACAGGAAAAAAACAAACAAGCCCATTCAAAAGTGGGCAAAGGATATGAACAGACACTTTACGAAAGAAGACATATATGAGGCCAACAATCATATGAAAAAATGCTCATCGTCACTGGTCATCAGAGAGATGCAAATCAAAACCACATTGAGATACCATCTCACGCCAGTTAGAATGGCGATCATTAAAAAATCTGGAGACAACAGATGCTGGAGAGGATGTGGAGAAAAAGGAACACTTTTACACTGTTGGTGGGAGTGTAAATTAGTTCAACCATTGTGGAAGACAGTGTGGCGATTCCTCAAGGCCTTAGAAATAGAAATTCCATTTGACCCAGCAATCCCATTACTGGGTATATATCCAAAAGACTATAAATCATTCTACTATAAGGACACATGTACACGAATGTTCATTGCAGCACTGTTTACAATAGCAAAGACCTGGGATCAACCAAAATGCCCATTGATAATAGACTGGATTGGAAAAATGTGGCACATATACACCATGGAATATTATGCAGCAATCAGAAATGATGAGTTTGTGTCGTTTGTAGGGACATGGATGAATCTGGAGAACGTCATCCTCAGCAAACTGACATAAGAACAGAAAATGAAACACCGCATATTCTCACTCATAGGCGGGTGATGAAAAATGAGAACACATGGACACAGAAAGGGGAGTACTAAACACTGGGGTCTATTGGGGGGAAAAGGGGAGGGCCAGTGGGAGGGGGAGGTGGGGAGGGATAGCCTGGGGAGAAATGCCAAATGTGGGTGAAGAGGAGAAGGAAAAAAAAGCACACTGCCATGTGTGTTCCTACGCAACTGTCTTGCATGCTCTGCTCATGTACCCCAAAACCTAAAATCCAATAAAAAATAAAAATAAAAAAAAAATAAAAAAAATAAAAATATCTCAATAGGCTTTTTAAAACTTGATTCTTATGTGAAAGAACAAAAATGAAATTTTTCACCAAAATTATGAAACTGTTCATGAAGGGGGTATGAGTGCTGTCAAATATTAAAGTGTATGTTGAAGCCAAACCAATTTGAGCATCAGGTCACTGGCGCAGAGTTGAGAGCACTGAAGTAGCCTCATTTATAGGAATGTTTTGTGTGGTCAACAGTGGTATATGATGAAAATAGTGAATTCTTTAGTAAATAGTATTGGATCAACTGAGTAGCAATTTGGGAAAAAAGAGAACTAGCTTGCCATTCACTTTTTTTTCTTTTTTTTTTTTTTTGATATGGAGTCTCTTTCTCACCCAGCCTAAAGTACAGTGGTGTGATCTCGGCTCACTGCAACCTCCACCTCCTGGTTTCAAGCGATTCTCCTGCCTCAGCCTCCTGAGTAGCTGGGATTACAGGCATCTGCCACTACGCCTGGCTATTTTTTTTTTTTTAGTAGAGATGGGGGTTTCACCATGTCAGCCAGGCTGGTTTTGAACTCCTGACCTCAATTGATACACCTGCCTTGACCTTCCAAAGTGCTAGGATTACAGGCATGAGCCACCAAGATTGCACCACTACAGTGCGCTCCAGCCTGGGCAACAGAGCGATACTTCTTATCTCAAAAGAAAAAAAAAATGCAGGCAACCTAGACATGGCAAAAACTCTAGTATAAACAAAATTGGGACTCCAGTGATAAGCTGTTCAAAGGGCTAGTTTCCTTTACAAAGCAGGATCGCTTGCTGATAGACAAGGCCAACAGCTCATTAGACAAGTGGGCTCATTAAAGACAGTTCAAAGGAAAGACAAGTGGCTTTCATACATAGATGTTTGAAATGTTCCTCAGTTTCAGTCGTTAGTAAAGCAAATTGAAACTGTACTAAAAGCATTTTAAAAATTTCCCATTAGCCAAGATTAAGAACTTTGATTAGCTGTTGGCTAAGGTGTAGGAAAACAGCTTCTTCTGTGTATTGATGGTAAATTCTAGACACTAGGGAGAGCAATTGAATAATATTTAGTAAAATTTAAGAATAGACATCCCTTGTGTAGTATAGATAAATTTAGGTAAGTTGTGATGTATTTACATACTGGGATACTATAGAGCAATAAGAATGAATGAATGAATTACAATTCAGACAACATGAATGACTCACAAACATAATGTTAGGTGAAAGAGCCAAACACAGAAATACATGTTCAAAACCAGACAAAATTGGTTGTTAGAAGTCAGGGTAGTATTACTCTTGTGGAGCTCACTGGGTGGAGACATGAGGGGCTTTTGGAGTCTTATAATCTTCATTTTTTTTTTTTTTTTGTCTGTGTTAGGTGGGAATATACTGGGAAAACTCATTGACCTATGAACTTAAGAATTATGTACTGTTCTGAATGTATCCTATACTTCAGTACACATTTTTATGTAAATAAAAATAGCATGCATACACGCAGTCACACGTAAAGAATGCATGTAACTTTTGTTTTAGCAGTTTAATCCTAGGCATATAACAGATATTTACACACACTCTTGGATATGTAGGGGTTAAAAATAGCACGAAGGTGTTCGTTGCTGTGTTTGTAAGCACAAAAGTTTGTATAAAACCTAATTACTCATAAGTAGGGAACTGGTGAATAATTGATACAGTCATACAGTGGATTAGTAGCAGCTCTTAAAAGGAGTAAGCCAGCTTGATATGAAGTAATTTAGTAAGGTCTCTAAGATATAGTAAATGAAAAGACCAAAGTGCACGAACAGTACATGTAATACGGTACTATTTGTGTATGGGTGTGTTTTATCTCAAAAGGCGTATATTTGCAAACATATATAGATAGAATGTACTTGGAAAGATGAGAGGATATCCTAACTGAGTGGCCAGAAGGCACAATTGGGTGATACTTTCTATCCTACTTTGTGACTTAAGATTTTTTTAAATTTTTAATTGTGATAAAATGCATATACCAAAACTCACTACCTTAAACATTTTTAAGGTACAGTTCAGCAGTGTTAAGTATATTCATATTGTACAACCAGTCTCCAAACCTTTTCATAGCCATTAAACAAGTACTTGATACTTTCTCCTGCCCTGCGAGTCTATCACCTGGACTGCTCTAGACAGCTCATGCAAGTGGAATCCTGTAGTATTTATCTTTCTGTAACTGGTTTGTTACACTTAGCACAATGTTCTCAAGGTCCATACTATTTTGTGACTTTTGAATTCTGTACATTTTCAAAAGAGCATTACAGTAAAAAGACATGACATTATTCAGAGCTGGTTAATTACATGGTAAAAAGTTGATGGCTGGTGTGTCTTTTTCATTTCAACGAATATCAAATGCCAGTTTGGGCAGCAAAACAACTTTAGGCCAAAGTGCCATTTGAAACTGAATTTATGACGTGTTCCCCCTTTTGTCCTCTGTGGGTACCCCCAAAATGCAGGCTCAGGTCCCCAGCCTCTTGACTCTGCTCAACAGTTTCCCCCTGGGCTTACTGTCCAACTTTGGCCTGCTCTTTCAAATCTCCATCTTTTCCCCAGGAACAAGCTGCTTCTATGCCAAGCGTATGGCTTTCTCTTTGCAGATTTTCCTCACATCTCTGACCTGGAAAAAGGGGGGTTTTTCATTTTGCTAGCTTTTTAGTGCTCCTTTGAGATCATTATTCTAAAGCCCTCTGTAATAATATTGTTTCTCAGGGATTGAAATGTATTGTTTCCAGTAGGATTTTTGACTAGATGTGGGAACAGAAGAACAAGTTGAAATGACTCTGAAGTTTATGGGAGGACTGGGCACAGAGGGAGAAAGACAGCTCTAGGTGGAAGATAATGTGACTTGCTTTTGAAAATAGTAGTGTGAGATTCTGGCCTGCAAAAACAGCTGGAGTTATGAGCTAGAAATGGGGACTTAAAAAAATAGGGCTCTGTGTGTGTGTGTGTGTGTGTGTGTGTGTGTGCACGCGTGCACGTGTGTGCACGAATGTGTGTGTGTATTGAAAATACAGAAAAATAAAATGTTACCCATAAAACAGATCATGATTCTTAAAACTTAAGTGAATTTACTTCTGTTTTTCTCCTCTGGTTATATGTGTATAAAGGTATTTATATAGCTGGTATGGTGGTTCGTGCCTGTGATCCTAGCACTTTGGGAGGCTGAGGCTTGTGGATCACTTAAGGCCAGGCGTTCGAGACTGGCCTGGCCAATGGTGAAACCCCATCTCTACTAACGATACAAAAATTAGCGCTGGGTGTGGTGGCATGTGCTTGTAGTCCCAGCTACTTGGGAGGCTGAGGCACGAGAATTGCTTGAACCCGAGGCAGAAGTTGCAGTGAGCCAAGATTGAACCACTGAACTGCCTAGGTGACAGAGCAAGACTCTGCTCAAAAAAAAATATACACACACACTTTAAAATGTAGAAATTATATTTTGTATTCACCTTTTCCCCCTCTGTGAGTGAAGAAGCCCAAGGCCAGTTGCATGGTACTTCTGTTAAGAGTTAGCTCCAAAAGAGGTCGTGAATGAATTTGTGGGACTTGCTGAAATTGGACAGGGTGAGATCCTACACAGATGTAGAAGAAAATGTGGCAAGAATAGGATTTTGGAAACTTGCCTAAACTTTTCTAAAACTTTCAGGATTCAAGAATCAGAAATCATAAAGAGGTGGGAGAATTAAGAGTTTAGTGTCAAACTGAGAAGAGCAGAGCACATTCCAAGAAAAAAGGAGGAAAAATATTGTTTGGCTTTATAAAGAGATAGAGCTCGATGAAGACTAAGCCTTGAGATACTAATTGAGGGCGTAATGGCAGCACATGCTTGTAATCCCAGTGCTTTGGGAGGCCTAGGTGGGAGGTTGCCTGGAGTCCAGGAGTTTGAGGCTGCAGTGAGTTATGAGCCACTGCACTCCAGCTTGGGCAAGAATGAGCCCTGTCTCAAAACAGTAACAACAAGATACGAAATTGAGAAACTGTTACTTGAATATGTACTTGAATATATATTCTGTCCAGCAGTGATGGAATAACAAGGACTGGATTTACTTTGCCATTTTAAGCAACCAGAAAACTGGACAATATATGAAATAGCAATTTGTGGGCATTGGGTGACAGGCAACACAAGACTGTTTTCACTGAAAGGTGGGAAACAAACCTGCTGAGCTGTATGGTTGCCCCAATTTACCATCTGGAGGTAGTTTTCAGGCTGCAGAGCAGGGATGGTGAACCCAAATAAAGCCTGGTGTCTTACTAAATTGAGAGGACAAGATGGGGATTGGTGGGGAGGAAAGATTATCATAATTTGTGGGGCAGAGTACCAGAGAGGTGGGAGTTGTACACAGAACTCCAGAGGCAGGTGGAGGAGTCTCCTGAAGTCAGGTTGAGTCCTGATCTACACATGCATGAGAGTAAAGCATCTGAGGCCAGAGAAAGAACCCCACTGGAAAGGAGCAGGCCAAACGATTCCTGGAACTCACACAGAGCTGGAATAGTCTGTGTTGCCATTAGCCAGAGTATATACAAGGGCATCAAAAGGGCATGGCCTTTTGTAATGAGGCTAAGTTAGCCCTAAGTTTAAGGCTGCTCTGGACCTACTCTAACAATGAAAAAGCAAGTCTTGGAAGATGTAAAGATTAATCTCACACAGCCAATCGAAAGAATCTTACCTGTGTGTGAGATCAAAGTCCAGTGCTATTTAAAGGAGTATATAAAATCCAAAACACAAAACTCATAGTGTTAGGCATTCAATAACATGACCAAGCATGCAAAAAACCAGGAAAAGTGACATAATCAGGAGAACAGTCATCAGAACTAGATCCAGAAATGACAGAGATGATGGAATTAACAAAGACATGAAAACAGCAACTATAAATACGCTCTCAGTTCAGAAAAGAAGAAGAGATGGTTAACATCATGGGAAGAGAACTGGAAGGTATATTTTTAAAAGACCCAAACAGAACATCTAGAGTTCAAAATAAATTTTAAAGTACAATGATGGCATTAACAGTAGAGACACTGCACGTCAGTGAACTTCAGGACAGCAATAGCAACTGTCCAAAATGAGAACAGAAAGAAAAATGGAAAAATTGATAGAGCATCAATGAGTATAACAAAGAGTTAGAAACAGTCTGACATATATGTAATTGGAGCCCCAGAAAAGAGGGAAAGGGGAGAACAGAAAAGAGATTGTAAAAAAATCATGACCAGAAAAGTTCCAAATTTGCTGAAAACTATAAGCCCACATATTTAAGAATCCCAGGGAGAATAACTATAAAGATAACCACACCAAGGCACATCATTATCACATTGTTGACAATCAATAATAAAGAGAAAATCTTGAAAGCCGGCAGAGAAAAACAATACACATCACGTACAGAGTAAGAGAGATAAGAATGACAGCAGACTTCTCATCAGAAATTTAGCAAATCAGAATACAATGGAGAGACCTCTTTAATTCCCCCCTCCCTGCCCAGACACAGTCTCACTTTTGCCCAGGCTGGAGTGCAGTGGCCTGATCTCGGCTCACTGCAACCTCTGCCTTCCAGGTTCAAGTGATTCTTCTGCCTCAGCCTCCCGAGTAGGTGAGGTGACAGGTGCATGCCACCACACCTGGCTAATACTTTTGTATTTTTAGTAGAGACAAGATTTCACTATGTTGACCAGGCTGGTCTCAAACGCCTGACCTCATGATCTGACTGCTTCGGCCTCCCAAATTGCTGGAATTACAGGTGTGAGCCACTGTGCCTGGCCTGGAGAGACACCTTTAAGGTACTTTTTAAAAAAGCCTACTGGGACTGGGTGCAGTGGCCAACACCTGCAATCCCAGCAGTTTGGGAGGCTGAGGCAGGAGGATTGCTTGAATCCAGGAGTTTGAGACCAGCCTGGGTGACTTGGCAAACCCCATCTCTACAAAGAATACAAAAATCAGCCGGCCATGGTGGCGCGTGCCTGTGGTCCCAGCTCCTTGGGAGACTGAGGTGAGAGGATTGCTTTAGCCCAGGAAGCAGAGGCTGCAGTGAGCTGTAATTGAACCACACTGCACTTTAGCCTGGGTGACAGAGCGAGACCCTGTCTCAAAAAAGAAAGGCCTACTGGAAGTTGTTGCCGGCTGACCTCCAGAGGAAATGTTGAAGTTGTTCAGGCAGGAGGCAAATGATTTAAAATGGAAATTTAGATCTTCACCAAAGATTGAGAAGTGCTAGAACTAATGTGGAAGTAAAAATAAGACAACTTTTTTTTCTTTTTTTATCTCTTTAAAAGACTCTTGTATTGAAGGTGATTGCTAACAGGTACAGGATTTCCCTTTCTGCCTGATGGAAATGTTCTGCAATTGGTGGCGATGGTTGCACAACACTGCGAATTAAAGAAATAGTAGCTTTAAAAAGATAGTTGTTTAAAGCAAAAATAATAATGCATTACAAGTTTTATTACACATGGGAGTAAAAGGTACGACAATAGCACAAAGAATGGAAGGGGATGGGAAGGGTATAAGAAACCTTAGTAAGGATTGATCGATTGATTGATTGATTGACTGATTCAACAGTATCACTTTGGTGATACTTACTGCAACCTCTGCCTCCTGGGTTCAACAATTCTGCCTCAGCCTCTCAAGTAGCTAGGATTTCAGGTATACACCACCACACCCAGCTAATTTTTTTATTTTTAGCAGAGATGAAGTTTGACCATGAGGCTTGTCTGGAACTCCTGACCTCAGCTGATCCAGCTGACCTCAAGTGATCCACTTTTCTCAGCCTCCCAAAGTGCTGGGATTGCAGGCGTCAGCTACCATGCCTGGGAGAAACCTTGGTAAGGTTCTTAAGCTTTACATGAAGTAGAATTGTCAAATTTATGTCTAGAAAAGTAAAACAATTTATGTTCCCACTTCAAATGTGTGGGAGTGCCAATTTAACCATACCCTTGTCCACACGTGGTATTTGTTTTAAAACATTGCCACCCAGATTTTTAAAAAAACGTGATTACCCCAGACAGTCCTCACCGTGCTTGAAGGATACTTACTTTATTTCTGAAATCTTTGAAATTCTGTCAGAATCTCTTTGCCTTAAAATTGGCTAGAACATAAAATGTACACATTTATTTCTTTCCTTTCCTTCTCTTCCTGCCCCGTTTCTTCATACGCATAGTTTTCTTCAGTAATTTCTTTGGTTACTACTTCAGCTTCATTTGTTCTAGAATGTGAATGTTGTGAAGACACATTTCACGTCTCTCTGATTCTCTACTGTATCGTGGGTGTAGTATACTAGATGCTCGATGCTCAATACATTTGTCAAAAAAAATACTGTTTTCTTTCTATACACAGTATTGGTAAGGTTGATCTGTGTATTTGTAACATTTTTTCTTTCATCTTGTTAATCTATTTTGTCCTTTTGATTGGAGTTGTGGGATAATTCATTTACTGATTTTTTTTTATGTTACTAATTTTTGTTTGGTAATATTTCATCTGCTACTTATTGCTTCTATTGCTGTTTTAAATTTGGCCAAACCATGCTTTTTATCTCTGAAATCTTTTCTCAGATTATTCTGATTTCATTTTTAAAGATGTAAAATTCACTCAAATCTTGCTTATTATTTTACTTCAACTTATACCAGATACTGTGAAACTGTCAAATTTTTAAATATCTTTTTCAGCTCTAGGGCATTTAAACTTTAATATTAGTGTGTTTAAAACCGGTTATTGATAATAGACTGGATTGGAAAAATGTGGCACATATACACCATGGAATATTATGCAGCAATCAGAAATGATGAGTTTGTGTCGTTTGTAGGGACATGGATGAATCTGGAGAACATCATCCTCAGCAAACTGACACAAGAACAGAAAATGAAACACCGCATATTCTCACTCATAGGTGGGTGATGAAAAATGAGAACACATGGACACAGAAAGGGGAGTACTAAACACTGGGGTCTATTGGGGGGAAAAGGGGAGGGCCAGTGGGAGGGGGAGGTGGGGAGGGATAGCCTGGGGAGAAAAGCCAAATGTGGGTGAAGGGGAGAAGAAAAGCAAGCACACTGCCATGTGTGTACCTACGCAACTGTCTTGCATGCTCTGCTCATGTACCCCAAAACCTATAATCCAATAAAAAATTAAAAAAAAAAAAAAAAAAAAAAAACAACAAAACCAGTTAGGACTGGGAAATGAAAGAAAATGGAGTACCCGTTTCTTCCTTCAATCCAACACACAATTAAAATGTGGTATTAGGGCTGCACACAGAGGCTCACGCCTATCATCCCACGACTTTGTGAGGCTGAGACAGGTGGATCCTGTGAGCCCTGAAGTTTGAGACCAGACTGGACAACATGGTGAAACCCTATCTCTACAAAAAAATTAGCCACACATGCTGGCTTGTGCTTGGAGGCTGAGGTGGGGAGGATTGCTTGAGCTCAGGAGGATGAGGTTGCAGTGAGCTGTAATCATACTCCAGCCTGGGTGACAGAGCAAGACGCTGTCTCCAAAAAAAAAAAAAAAGTACCATGAAATTTGTATTAATGTAAGGTTAGGTCTAAGAGTTTTATTTGCAAAGATTACCATGTGGGAGTAATCTCGAGACATTTTTGACTTCCTGGCCTATTTTGTAAGAGCCCCAAAGGTGGAGAACTGGATCAGGAAAATAAGCAGAGCTTGAATACATACTGCCATTTTTGAGAGGAACACGAATTCAGAACTCGAAAGAATTGGAGTTAGTTCTTTCCTTAATTGCACCTTGGAGTTTGGCCCTTGGGACCAAGAAATGAATGTGAGTTCCTCTCCTCTAGGGATCCAGCCTAATGCTAGACATACATGGTAATAAGCACAGTCAGTGCAAGAGATGAGTGGTGTGAAGGTAAAGGACAAGAGATCCATAATTTATGGTTGATGTTTTCCACTGAGGGGCCAGCATGGGTTTTATGCAGAATGAAGGACATTTGTTTGAGATTTCATTTTGGGGTAATAGGAGACTATAATCTGGGATGGATAAAAATTACAAAGCAATGCTTATGCCCAGGTTGGAAACCTTGAGTTTGTACTTGTGCTAATTATGGGTTTTTCCCTAGTAGTATTTACCGCCCCTATACAGGGGTGGAAAATGAAACTGGTGTATATACTCAAAATAGGTGATTTGAAGGAAAACGAGACTGAGCAAAGTAATCAGCCCCTGTTTTGGGGATAAGATTGCCAGGGACTGATTACTTTTCACATTATAATGTGAAATTAATTATTAAAACCTTAAGTAAAAATGGAGGTTTTTGGCCAGGCATGGTGGCTCATTTCTATAATCCCAGCACTTTGGGAGGCCGAAGCGGGTGGATCACTTGAGATCAGGAGTTCAAGATGAGCCCGGTTGCCAACAGTGTGAAACCCCATCTCTACTAAAAATATAAAAATTAGCCCAGTGTCTTGGCTCATGCTTCTAATCCCAGCTACTTGGGAGTCCGAGGTGGGAGGATCACTTGAACCCAGGAGACAGAGGTTGCAGTGAGCCAAGATCACGCCACTGTACTCTAGCCTGAGAGACAGAGCAAGACTCAGTCTGAAAACAAAACAAAGCATACATGGTATGTTTCAGCCCATTGCACTTACTCTCCTTGTCCAAGCTCAAATTGTCCCTTTTTTAGCCTGCAGTGTCACTTGTGCTTGGCTCTTGGGCCTGCTAACAATACTATTTGTTTAGTTTCTGTATTGTCCAGTATGACACAATGTTCTTGGCTTATCTTGCATATTTCCTGCCCAGCCACTTTTGCAAGAAGAATGTGAAACATTTAAAACAAAAACAAAGTTTCAGTGACCCAGTCGCACTCCAAACCAACTTAATCAGAATCCTGGTGGGGATAGGGCCCAGATATAGATGGGGTCCTCAGAGTGGAGTGCAGTGGTGGGATCTCAGCTCACTGCAACCTCTGCCTCCTGGGTTCAAATGATTCTCTTGCCTCAGCCTCCTGAGTAGCTGGAACTACAGTTGTGAGACACCACTCTCAGCTAATTTTTGTATTTTTAGTAGAAACAGGGTTTTGGCCAGGCTGGTCTCCAACTCCTGACCGCAAGTAATCTGCCCACCTTGGCCTCCCAAAGTGCTGTGATTACAGGTGTGAACCACCACACCCTTCCAGGATACAGTATCTTTTAAAAAGCATGCCCAGCCTTGGATGTGGAAACCACTTGAGGAGAGTATGCCACCTTATCGGCTCTGTAAATGCCTTATTTCTCTCTGCACAAGGCTGGGACTTTGAGTGGAGTCCTTGGCTAAAGCTCTCATTGCTACGTGGTGACATTTCTTCCTCTCCTGCTTAAAGCTTGTGTTTCAGAATTTTGACCTGAATGCATCTGTGTTGAAAGCCAGGCTTGGTCTGTCATCCTAGGACTCCGTTGGTTCCTTTCCTTGCCTGTATGTTGAGCTGGGGCTCATCTTCGTGTCTCTGGGAGATAAGTTCTTTGGTAGCTTGCTTAGAGTCTCTTAGTACTTTTCCTTGCCCTTAGAATGAATACAAAAATACGTGGCCTGCAGTGTAGACTGTGCACAGCCTTTGGTGTAGACTGCTCAGGCCCCCTCTTGGTTCCTGGAGTCTGCCATGCTTCCTTCTACCACCGGGCCTTTACACACACTGCTGTCTGCTGGGAGTGCCTTGCCTTTTCTCATTACTTAGTTCTCCTCTACTCATCTTTCAGGCACCAGCTTGACTGTCTTCCTTGCGGGAGCCTTCTCTGACCTTGGTACACCAGATCAGTCCCCATGTGCAGAGTTTGTCTCGTTGGTCATATTTCTCTACCTTCAGGACACATATCACGGCCCAGAAGTTGCAGTTTTGCATTTGTTCGTGTGATCATTTGATGCATGTCTCTCTGGAGCCTGACTCTGCAGGGCTCACATCCTGTCTCCACCACTTTTAGCTGTGGGACTTTGAACAAATCATTTCATCTCTGGTTCCCAGTTTCTTTTAACTGCAAAACAGGAATGATATAATCCTTTGACCTGCCTTGTGAAGTGGGGATGAAGATTAAATAGGGTAACTTGTATAAAGCACTTAGAACTATCTATTAATAGTAGAGAATCTTGGCAGGTATTACTGATGATTACTGCAGTGGACCACAAGCTCCATACAGGCAGGGGCTGTTTCTGTTTGTTTAGATTTGTATGTAGGGTGCTTGGCACATGGATGGTGCACAGGAAATATTTGTTGGATGAATGAATGAAGTGGAGATAACAGTAATACCATGTTTATAGCGTTCCGTGAGGATATAAAATAATGCAAGTATATAAGTTCTTGGTAGCTTGTCTAGCTCATAGTAGGTGTCAATAAATATCCAATGAGGAAAAGGGGACAATAATAATACCAGCTTATGAGGTTGTCATGGGGATCTGAGGTAACTCTGTAGTACGTTGTAGAGTGCCGAGCACATAGTAGGTGCTCAGAAAATATTTGTTGAATGAATGGGTAAAGTGGGAATGACCGTAACACCAGCTCCTAGCGTTGTTGCGGGGTTAGAAGATAAGGTAGGTCGGTAGCTTGTTGTATTGTGCTTGCGTGTGGTAGACACTCTGTTGAGTGAAACGGGAGAAGCTGCTGTGAGTTTCTTTCTCCTGGGGCTTAGGAGAGAATCCTTTTAGGGTACAGAATGGTATGGAGCAGACGCTGGTCCTCTTGAAGGAAGAATGGGCAGCTGACTACTCCCTGCTAAGCTCTGGCCTGGATGAAAAGTTGAATTGTTCCCTTCCCTCTTCCTCGCTAACCCGTTCTTTCTTTCCACTAGTATCCTTGCCCAGAGTTCCGTGCCTCCTTCCTGTCCAAGATCACCTTCTAGGGGATCACAGGTTAAGGCTGGGCCCCAATGCCGAGCTCCTCCCTTGACTTCTTTCTCCTTCGCTCTTCTGTAGAGTTGTCTTGAACCTGCCTGTGCTGGCCATGTGGTCTCAGAGACACCAACTCTGTCCTGCAAGCCCGTCACCTTGAATGTGATAAACACATGAGCCATGAGCAGCTTAAATCTCTGCAGAAGGCTTGGCCTGGGACAGCCATACCCTGGACTGCTCTTGCTTTAGCTTCCGATTTGGGTTTTTATTTTTTTATTTCTTACCTAGACATCATGTTCAATCTGACAGATTTGGGTTTTTTAAATATTAGGTATAGTTGTTATTGACATTGTTCCCCTCCTGCTCTCTGCTCCTTAGAGAAATAATACTGTGTCACCCTAGGAAACATGGGTTAAAAAAACACATTTGCAGATCAGCAGTAAGGAAACACCCAGAGGCCACTGTCACCATTAGTACGCCTCCTTCTGGTCTTCTTTTCTTTATGAGACAGAGTCTCGCGCTGTCTCCCAGGCTGGAGTGCAGTGGCACAATCTCAGCTCACTACAACCTCTGCCTCCTTGGTTTAAGTGCTTCTCCTGTCTCAGTCTCCCAGGTAGCTGGGATTACAGGTGTGCGCCACCATGCCTGGCGAGGTTGTGTATTTTTAGTAGAGACAGGATTTTGCCATGTTTGGCAGGCTTGTCTTGAACTCCTGACCTCAGGTAACCAACCCGCATCGGCCTCCCAAAGTGCTAGGATTACAGATGTGAGCCACAATGCCCAGCCACCTTGTTGTTTTCTTTTTGTACATCTCTTTCTGCCCATTTTCAACATCTTATTGGGGATTATTTGAAGAATCTTTTTTTTTTTTACCCTAATATGCATCATCTTTTTGTTTTTTTGGAAACAGGTTTTGCTGCGTCACTGAGGCTGGAGTGCAGTGGCACAATTGTAGCTCACTGCAGTCTCGATCTACTGGGCTCAGGTGATGCTCCTGCCTCAGCCTCCCGAGTAGCTGGGACTATAGGCACGCTCCACCATGCCCAGCACATTTTTGCCATTTTTTTTGGCAGAGATAGGGTTTCAGCATGTTGCCCAGGCTGGTCTCCAAATCCTGAGCTCGAGTGATTCTTCCACCTCAGCCTCCCAGAGTGCTGGGATTATAGGAGTGAGCCACCATGCCCAGTCTCATTTTTGTATTTATGAACTTTTTGTAAACATCTTTTTAAAAGATGAGATGTTTCAAATAATTCCTTCAAAATGCTATTAAAGAGCATCACTAGGACAGTTGATTAATTTGTATATGACTACAGGATACCAGATGCTTGCTAATAACATTCATTCTTGTTTTGGAAACTTGTGCTCTAGTTACATAAGAGCACGTCCTGGATTGTAAGGGAATATCCCCATTTTTGGGGGGGCAAAGATATGTAGAGCCTACATCTTAACTTTTTTATATTTTGAGACAGAGTCTTGCTCTGTTGTCCAGGCTGGAGTGCAGTGGCATGATCTGCAGCCTCTGCCTCTTGGGTTTAAGCGATTCTCCTGTCTCAGCCTCCTTAGTAGCTGGGATTACAGGCTTGCACCACCACACCTGCCTAATTTTTGTATTTTTAGTAGAGATGGGGTTTCACCATGTTGGCCAGGCTAGTCTCAAACTCCTGGGCCTCAGGTGATCCACCTGCTTCAGCCTCCTGAAGTGCTAGGATTATAGGCATGAGCTACTGGGCCTGGCCCATATATTAGCCTTTTTTAATGTAAAATTTAAAAAAGTTGGTCAGGCATGGTGGCCCATGGCTATAATCTCAACACTTTGTGAGGCCAAGGTGGGAGGATTGCTTGAGCCCAGGAGCTCAAGACCAGCTTGGGCAACATAGAGAGACTCTGTCAAAAAAAAAAAAAAAAAAAATTAGCCAGTCATAATGGCTCACACCTGAAGTCCCAGCTACTTGGGAGGCTGCAGTAGGGGGATTGCTCTAGGCCAGGAGCTGGAGGCTGCGGGGAGCCGTGATCGTGCTACTGTACTCCATCCTGAGTGACACAACGAGAGACACTGTCACCAAATAAAAGAATGAGGTCGAGCATGGTGGCTCATGCCTGTAATGACAGCATTTTGGGAGGCCAAGGCAGGCGGATTGCCTGAATTCAGGAGTTTGAGACTAGCCTAGGCAACATGATGAAACCCTGTCTCTACTAAAATATAAAAAATTAGCCAGGCATTGTGGTGTGCTCCTATAGTCCCAGACTTGGGAGGCTGAGGCAGGAGAATTGCTTGAACCTGGGAGACAGAGGTTACAGTGAGCTGAGAACACGCTACTACATTCCAACCTGGGTGACATAGTGACACTCCATCTCAAAACAACAAAAAAACAAGAAAACAAATAATGAATGATAAAAAAGAGTGAATTAGAGCCATCTTGATATTTCCCTCCTAAATAATCTTTTTTCCCTAAGTCTTTTATATACACTCCCCTAAAAGAAAGCCATTTTTCCTGCATGACCCAACAGAATGAGCTGTAATAACCTTGTAATGTGTGAGATGTCTGTCCACATTCAGACATCCCCAGCTGCGTGGCTGCCTTTGTTCGCAGTGGGCAGTTGTGCTGTGCAGGGGCGCAGCATCGGCATGCGTGTGGAGTGAGCCCCGTCCTCCTCCTCCTCTCATTGACTCTCATTGCCTAACCCTCTTGTGTCTTGGCCTCAGGTTGATCGTCCGGGGCTACCACCAGTCCCTGATGAGCAGTGGGCTCTGGTCCTTAAATAAGGAGGACACGTTTGAACAAGTCGTGCCTGTTTTGGGAAAGAACTGAAAGAGGGAATGCCTTAAGTCTAGGAAGTAAGTGTGCGTTTCCTTGTCCTCCAGGATGCCCCGGTTTCCTACTTCCTGCCCCTGTGGCCTGAATCCAGGCTGCGGCCCTGGCGATGTTGTAAGCTTTATGGTTCTTGCTTCTCCTCCAGGCCTCAGTTAGCTTTTCTGCCAAATGGGGTAAAATCTCACAAGTCATTAAGGCAACTGGGCAGAAAAGAAGAGAGAAGCTGGGCATGGTGGCTCACACCTGTAATCCCAGCATGTTGGGAGGCCAAGTTGGGTGGATCACAAGGTCAGGAGTTCGAGACCAGCCTGGCCAACATGGTGGAACCCCATCTCTACTAAAAATACAAAAATTAGCTGGGTGTGGTGGCGGGCACCTCTAATCCCCACTACTTAGGAGGCTGGGGTAGGAGAATCGCTTGGTCCCAGGAGGTGGAAGTTGTAGTGAGCCAGGATCACACCACTGCAGTCCAGTCTGGGAGACAGAGCGAGTCTGTCTCAAGAAAAGAAGAGAGAAAAACGCTGCCCCAGCAGGCAGTTGATGCAGTTTGCCATGTCACGTGACTGTCCCTCCTTGAGTCAGTCTCACTTTTTCTGTCTCTTTCTGAGCATCTGGCATCCTGTGTGTTCCTGCTGTTTGAGGGTGTTTCTGTCCAGCACACCAAGCTGACCATGCATGTTAGTTTAGCCAAAGAAGCCCCATTTGTGGGTGATTTTGGCTGTACTGGATTTTAGACTCTACCCCCTACTTAAAGCGTGCCCCACTGCGCCACCTCTATTATTCTTTTGGGAATCAGGTCACGGCCTCCACTGCACATACCTTAACTCTTCAAAAATGAGATACCATCAGTTGCACAATAGGTTATTCTGTGTAACAGGAAGAAAAGCAACTGCCAATTAAACAAGGACGCAAGATGCATCCCGAGCCCGGACGAGCTGGAACATGAAATTGCAAGTGACGTGGGGGCAGTGGATTGTGGCCATGGGGGCAGTAGGGTGGCTGTTTTTGTTTCTGTTGCCTGTTCCAGGGTAAGCTTATTATGGTAAGCCATGACAGGGCCAGCCTGGTGCTTTGGATTCCCCACAAACCCGTTGGCTTTACAGAGAAAAACCCCAGACCCGGGTTTCAGTTCCTCATTCTATAGGGGGGATGCCCAGGATACAGGCCTTCAATCAGACCCAGATGGTAGGTGGAAATCTGGGACATCCATGGTGCCAGCCACTAGGACATCAGCAGAGGACCTCATGACCCTGGTGGGAGGCTGTTTGGGTTGTCCAGGTGATGGGAGAAATTGTCTCGTGGGAGGCAGATAGAGCCTGGGCCTCCATGGCTGAGCACTGTATGGAAATGGCCCATGTTCATGACCCAGTTGAAGATCATTGGCAGGCAGAGGTGGGGTCCCTGTTTATCACAGTTTTTCATGGAGACAGAACTAGTAGGATGAATGGATGGATGGATGGATAAATGATAGATTGGTAGATGATAGATAGATGATAGATGGGTAGATGGTGGATGGATACATGATAGGTAGATGGATAGAGGATATGTAGATGGATGATTGATGGATGATTGATAGATGATGGATATGCGGATGGATTGAGGGTGAGAAGGGACCTACTGGGGAAATTGGATCATGTGATTATGGAGACATCCCATGCTAGGCCATCTGCAAGCTGGAAAACCGGGAAGCTGGTGGCATGGCTCAGGCCAAGTCTGAAGATCTCAGACCCAGGGAAGCTGATGGTGGAATTC
The DNA here is from genome assembly GCF_049354715.1 of Callithrix jacchus. NCBI lineage: Eukaryota > Metazoa > Chordata > Mammalia > Primates > Cebidae > Callithrix > Callithrix jacchus. The sequence goes on from NC_133523.1 coordinate 14,334,038, forward strand.
TCAGTCCACGGCCAAAGGCCTGAGAACCTGGAGTCACTGGGGTAAGTCCCAGAGTCCAGAGGCCAGACAGCCTGGAGTTCTGATGTCCAGGGGCAGGACATCCTGGCTACAGAAAAGAGATCACATGAGTCTGCCATTTCTCTGACTTTTTCTTGTGTCTGGACCCTCTGTTGATTGGGTGGTCCCCATCCACATGAAGCGAGGATGGATCCTCCTTACTCAGTCCACTGATTCAAATGTCAGTCTCATCCAGAAACACCCTCACAGGCACACATTCAGAAATAACACTTTACTAGCCATCTGTGTATATCTTAACCCCATCAAGTTGACTGCTAACATCACCTATCACCTGGATTCCTTCAGCCTCACCTGCTATGAAAGCCACCTTTGTAGCATGGGCTTCAGCATTCCTCATCACCCACGCCTCTGCTGATTGCCTGGCTCGGCTTCCTTTCATGGAAGAAGGATGCTCACCTTTGTGTTCCCGGGAACTTGCTAGGTGAGCAGGTTGCCAGAGACACTGTGGGAGAGGCAGAGCCTCGGGAGGAGGACCAAGTTTGAATCAAGAAGCTCCTCCACTGACCTGGCCCTTAATTCATTGAGCAGGTGAAACTGTTTTTGTGCTTAGTGATGTTTAGTGTCTGAGGGGTCAGAGAGTGGAACAAAACAGACAGTTTTTTTTGTTTTTGTTTTTTTTGAGATGGAGTCTTGCTCTGTCACCAGGCTGGAGTGCAGTGGCATCATCTCAGCTCACTGCAACCTCCACCTCCTGTGTTCAAGTGATTCTCATGCCTCAGCCTCCTGAGTAGCTGGGATTACAGGTGTTCACCACCATGCCTGACTTCTTTACTTATTTGTTTATTTATTTATTTATTATTTCATTGTTTTATATATTTAGTTTTTGAGACAGTTTCACTTTTGTTACCCAGGCTGAAGTGCAATGACGCAATCTTGGCTCACCGCAACTGCTGCCTCCTGGGTTCAAATGATTCTCCTGTCTCAGCCTCCCGAGTAGCTGGGATTGTAGACATGCACCACCACACCCAGCTAATTTTGAATTTTGAGTAGAGACAGGGTTTCTCCATGTTGGTCAGGCTGGTCTCAAACTCCCAACCTCAGATGATCTGCCTGCCTCGGCCTCTTAGGTAGCTGGGCATACAGGTGTGAGCCACCATACCCAGCTGAGTTCTGGTTTATAACAACCCAGGCTGCCCTGGGGAAGGTGGATATTAGGGATGAGAGAGAAGGCAGGGAGACCTGGGTGGGGCCTGTCCATGAAGTTCCTTCATGCCTCACTGGGAGCCTCCATTTTATTTATTTATTTTGATGCAGGTTCTCTCTTTTGTCCAGGCTGGAATGCAGTGGTGACGTCTCAGCTCACTGCAGCCTCTGTCGTCTAGGCTGGAGTGATCCTCCCGCTTCAGCCTCACTAGTAGCTGGTACTATGGGCACGTACTACCACACCTGGCTATTTTTTTTTTTTTTTTTTTTAGAGATGGTGTCTTTCCATGTTGCCCAGGTTGTTCTTGAGCTCCTGCACTCAAGCAATCCACCTACCTTGACCTACCAAAATACTGAGATGACAGCCATGAGCCTCCATTTATTACCTGTAGCATTTTCTGAAAATTCAGTGAGAAAAGTGTCATAATAAGCTGTGCCCTAGTCCTGAGTAAATGCTGGGCAGGTTTTAGTTGTACAAGTTGTATTTATTAATCTCTACACCTCCATCTTGCCAGGAAGGGTGTGGTGAGAACTGGCTCATTGGGCTTGAAAGTGGGCCACCTGAAAAGGGGCTGGCTCTGTGAATACCTTGGTGTTTAGGGATGCTTAGCTTGGGACCAGGGCGTCATTTCCTAGGGACATTGATAGACGGATCGCTTGCTTTATTCCCAGAGGCATAAGCCAGATCTGACACCTACAACCCCTGTGGAACTGGAGGAAGTGACAAGAACAACCATGTTGTATGTTGGAATTTCCTGGTGTGGCCCCTTACACCCAGATCCCTTTAGTTAAGCGGAGAAGGGAATGCAGCCCGTGCAGCTCTGGGCTGCTGGGTGTCCTTGGCTCGAGGACCAGGTGAGGGAGGCCTGGGCTGAGGGAACTGCATGGCTTCTTGGACCCCTTTATAACCTCTCTTCATCCCAGAGTGACTCCCTCTCAAATGTCAGGTGTGGTGGGGCTCATGCCTGTAATCAAAGCACTTTGGAAGGTTGAGGCAGGAGGATCACATGAGGTCATGAGTTTGAGACCAGCATGGCCAACATGGTGAAACCCCATCTCTACTAAAAATACAAAAATTAGCTAGCTGTGGTGGTGCTTACCTGTAATCCCAGCTACCTGGGAGGCTGAGGCACGAGAATCCAGGAAGCAGAGGTTGTAGTAAGTCAAGATTGTCCCACTGCACTCCAGCCTGGGGGATAGAGTGAGACTCCATCTCGGGGGGGCAGGGGGGGAGGCAGGTGTGAGCAATCTCCCTGCCTGCTTCTATCTTTGGGTTTAGAAACTCAGTGCTTCATTGGTTTGTGAGTAATGGTTTTATGTTCTCTTGTGTGTGTATGGCCACTGAGAGCTCAGGGCCATTTTGGATTGTGGTTTCGGCTGGTGTGTGTATAAAATGCTTCTGTGACTCTGGAAGAGTTTGGCAGTTTTTTTTTTTTAAGTTAGACATAGTAGCCGTACAGCCAGTCACTCTCTTCCCAGACATCCACCCAAGAGAGCTGAGAACATATGTTCATAAAAGACTGATACAGGAACGTTCTTACCTACTTTTTTTGCAATAACCCAAACTGGAAGTAAGCCAGACATCTATTAGCAAGTGAACAGACAGATATACCCATATGTGCATGTACACAACTGAACGCTAAGTTACGTACAAGAACGAACTATTGGCTAGGCACAGTGGCTCATGCCTGTAATCTCGGTATTTTCAGAGGCTGAGGTCAGGGGTTCAAGACCAGCCTGGCTAACGTGATGATACCCTGTCTACTAAAAATAAAAATTAGCCGGGTGTGGTGATGCTCACTTGTAATCCCAGCTACTCGGGAGGCTGAGGCATGAGAATCACTTGAACCTGGGAGGCAGAGGTTGTAGTGAGCTGAGATGGTGTCACTACACTCCAGCTTGGGTGACAGAGTGAGACTCTGTTTCTTTTTTTTTTTTTTTTGAGACTCTGTTTCAATTAAAAAAAAAAAAAAAAGGATGGACGTGGTGGCTCATGCCTATAATCCTAGCACTTTGGGAGGCTGTGGCAGGTGGATCACCAGAGCTCAAGAGTTCAAGACCAGCCTGGGCAACATAGTGAAACCCTGTCTCTACTAAAAATAAAAAAAATTAGCCTGTCATGGCGGCATGCACCTGTACTCCCAGCTACTTGGGAGACTGAGCAGGAGAATTGCTTGAACCCAAGAGGCAAAGGCTGCAGTGAACCGAGATTGTGCCACTGCACTTCAGCCTGAGTGACAGAGTGAGATAAAAAAAAAAAAAGAGAGAGAAAGGCGAGGTACAGTGGCTCACGCCTGTAATCTCAGCACTTTGGGAAGCCGAGGTGGGCTGATCACCTGAGGTTGGGAGTTCAAGACCACCCTGACCTCGAACATGGAGAAACCCATCTCTACTAAAAATCTAAATAAAAATTGAAGGAAAAAAGAGAGTTCATCAGTGCACCCTGGTAAAGTCAGGGGACTAGAGTGTAAAAGAATGTGATATACAAGGCAGAATGCAGGGGCACTGGAGCTAGAAGTGATCTTAGGGAACATGGAATCACAGAAGAGCAACGAGATGCCATTTCTTGCTCAACTCCAGTCCACTGGCAGCAGTCACCTGGAGGGCTGCTTGAATGTAACTCACCATGAGTGACTGTGGGTGTCTGCTGTGCGCATCAGAAGGGAGGGCAGGGCCGAGTATTTGACATGCTTGCGATCTAACCCCTTCATTTTTCTTATGACAAAATCTAGAGCCAGGGAGGTTAGCTAACCACCTTCCGGGTCACACTGTGAGCTGGCAGTAGAATGTGGCAAGTGACCTGACTCTCAGAAGAACATTCCTCTAAGCCAGGGGCTAGCCAAGTTGGACTGAGGTCCACATACGGCTCATGAGCTCAGCATGGATTTCATTTTTAAATTTTTTTGGAGATAGTCTTACTCAGTTGCCTGGGCTGAAGTGCAGTGGTATGACCTTGGCTCAATGTGACCTCCACCTCCTGGGTTCAAAGAATTCCCATGCCTCAGCCTCCCAAGAATCTGGGATGACTGTCATGCTCCGCTGCACCCAGGTAATTTTTTTGTGAGGGTCAGCGTCTCACTCTTTTGCCCAGCTGGGGGTGCAGTGGCATGATCTTGGCTCACTTCAACTTCTGCTTCCTGGGTTCAAGTGATCCTCCTGCCTCAGCCTCCTGATTAGCTGTGACCACAGGTGTGCACCACCATGCCTGGCTAATTTTTTTATTTTTAGTACAGACCAGGTTTCACCATGTTGGCCAGGCTGGTCTCAAACTCCTAGTCTGAAGCAACGCACCTGACTCAGCCTCTCAAAGTGCTGAGATTACAGGCATGAGCCACAACACCCAGCTGGATTTCATATTTTTAACGGTGGAAAAAAAAAAAATTCCATGACACATGCAATTTCTGTAAAATTCAAATTTTGGTTTCTCCAAATACATTTTTACAGGAACAGTCACACCCATCGATTTCCGTATTATCTAAGGCTGCTTTTCCATTCCGCTGGAAGAGACAGGTATTTGTGACAAAGGCCATATGGCCCGCAATGCTCAAAGTGTTTCCAGAAAAGGTTTCTTTACTCCTGCTTTCTTCCAGTGTCTCTTGAACTTTAATGTCCATACATACCACCTAGAGAACTAGTTACAATTCAGATTCTGTTTCTGTTCATCTGGGCTGAGGCCTAAAATTCCGCACTGTTAACAAGCACCAGGTGATGCCATGGCTGCTGTTCCATGGACCACACTTCGCACACTTCGAGTAGTGAGGATCGACTCCAGTGTGTCGCTACGTGTCGACCTGAACCAGCAGCAGCAGTACCTGGGGATGTGTTAGGAATGCAGATACTCAGGACCCACCCAGACCTACTAAACTGAAAACCTGGGTGGGGCCCAGCAAGCTGTGTTTTATAATCACAAGCTATCAGCCAGCACAGTGGCTCATGCCTGTAATCCCAGCTACCCAAAGGCTGAGGTGGAAGAATCGCTTGAACCTGGGAGGCAGAGGATGCAGTCAGTCAAGATCATGCCAAGGCACTCCAGCCTGGGAGACAGAGTGAGATTCCATCTTAATCGGTCAAATATAATAAGCTATCCAGGTGATTCTGATGCAGGCTTAAATTTGAACACCATCTGTCCTGCAGGTCCAGACTGAGAGATTTTAGGTAAGAGTAAGAAAATTCAGTGTCAGTATGAAGTCACTTTCGCAAATGCTGGAAAGGCTAGAACTTCCTTAAACATTCCACCTGCAACTGAGCTAACATGAAGCAGGTGGTAGTTTAACAGACAGGTTTTATATTATAAAAATGTTTGGCTGGGCGCGGTGGCTCATGCCTGTAATCCCAGCACTTTGGGAGGCCGAGGTGGGTGGATCACGAGGTCAAGAGATCGAGACCATCCTGATCAACATGGTGAAACCCCGTCTCTACTAAAAATACAAAAAAAATTAGCTGGGCATGGTGGCACGTGCCTTTAATCCCAGCTACTCGGGAGGCTGAGGCAGGAGAATTGCCTGAACCCAGGAGGCGGAGGTTGCTGTGAGCCGAGATTGCGCTCCAGCCTGGGTAACAAGAGCAAAACTCCGTCTCAAAAAAAAAAAAAAAAAAAGTTCAACACCGCTTCACAGAAACTTGCCAGAAAAATTTGGCAACCTGACCAAGAGGGAATAATTGTAATGAGAACAACATTACAAGAAGAATGACACATTAATAATAAAAAGACAGAAAAAACACAGGGCATGATCTGAAGTCATCCTTCACAATTAACTGTTTTTAACTGTGCTTAAAAGGAAATTTTCATAGTCCATTGCTATATGGTCTGCTGATGTGGGGCCAGCTTTGCAAAACGGTAAGTTGTACTGTCTTTTTTTGCTTTTTTTGAATTGGAGTTTCACTCTTCTTGCCCAGGCTGGAGTGCAATGGCATGATCTCGGCTCACTGCAACCTCTGCCTCCTGGGTTCTAGTGATTCTCTTGCCTCAGGAACCTCCACAGTAGCTGGGATTACAGACACGAGGCATCACACGTGGCTAATTTTGTGTTTTTAGAAGAGATGTGGTTTCATCTTGTTGGTCAGGCTGGTCTCGAACTCCTGATCTCAGGTGATCCGCCCCTGCCTCTGCCTCCCAGAGTGCTGGGATACAGGTGTAAACCACTGTGCCCTGCCTCCACTGTTGCCTTTAAACTTTTCAAAGCCAGTGAGGCAGGAATAGACCTGTCACCGTGCCCCAGGACAGGCACCAGAACATGGACCATAATGTTCCCTGTAAGAAACAGGGAACAACCTGTTTTTGCAAGGAATGGGAGAAAGGTAATTCCAGCAGGTCATATCCACACGCCCGACAAGCATGCATCATGAACACAAATGAAGCAAGAGGCTGTAGTGAGCTATGATCACACTACTGTACTCCAGCCTGGGGGACAGAGCGTGACTCCATTTCAAAACAAAATCCAAAAGCAGATCAGAATGAACCCAGATGATATATTATTAACTACACAAAGAACTCTACGTACAGTGTGATCCCATTTAAATCTGTCAAAATATGTTTTAAATACCTATATGCCTGTACATTTTCTTCTAAAAGCATACACAGAACTGTCACTTTGGAGGAGAGGAACTGATGGAAGAGAAGGCAATATACTTTTCATTTTATATCTTTCTGTATGATTTGTTTTTTCTTTTTACAGTGGATGACAAATATTTGTTCAGCACCTGCTGTGCATTGTTTTATGTACTGAGGATACAGCAGTCCACTTGGAGCTGACATTCTACTGGAGATAGAAAGGCAATAAAATAAGTATATTTTTAAAACTTCTTATTTTATTTGAGACAAGGTCTTGCTCTATTTCCCAGGCTAGAGTGCAGTGGCTCAATTTTGGCTCACTGTAACTTCTGCCTCCCAGGTTCAAAGGATTTTTATGTCTCAGCCTCCTGAGTAGCTGGGGTTATAGGCGTGCACCACCCTGCCCAGCAATTTTTTTTCTTTAAATAGCAAAGACAGGGTTTTGCCAGGTTGGGCAGACTGATCTCAAGCTCCTGGCCTCAAGTGATCCATCCACCTCCCTCGGACTTCCACAGTGCTTGGATTACAGGCATGAAACACCGCACCCAGCCCAAAATAAGTAAATTTTAGAGTGTGTTTAGACCATGCCATAACTGGTCTAAACACACTTGACGTGTGGTCCATGGGACACTGACAGTCCACACGTTGTGACCAGTTGGTGACAAAATGAGGAGGCAGCACCATAATGAAGATCAACTATGGCACCAAGCATGACATTCAGCTTAGCTCACATTTTTTATAAAGCTTTTTTAATGCAGGAAGCAGAAAGCACTGGTTTCCATCCTGGCACAAATACCTTAGTCTGCCAAGTTGGCCAGGCTGGACTCAAACCCTTGGCCTCAAGTGATCTGCCCGCCTTGGCCTCAAAAGTGCTGGGATGACAGGCGTGAGCCACCGTGCTCAACTGCCACCTGCTCATTTATAAAGCCCCCTGTGATTCACTTGCATCCAAGACTGAGAATCCCTGGTGCAGAGTGCCTCCCCGAGTTCAGGAATGATCTGCAGCCCCCACTTCCCTTCCAGGTGCGCCTACGTCTCCCTGTGGCTGTTTCTGGGAAACCCTGCATTTTGAGTTCTTTTATTCGTGTCACCTGAGCATGTTCCCATGGTTACCCTGACTGCTGCTGGCTGCATATTTATCCCTTTTGTATCTTCTGTCCTGGGTCCTATTCCACCTCTTCTGGGGTCAGCCCTTTCTTGCCTTACATTGTGCTGCTTTCTCTCCTAGCACCAAAGAATGAGGCAGCCAGTGCAGAGTGGGGGCTGTATTCATCATCATCACTGAGCCAGGAAATAGATATGATCTGTTTCAGCACCGCACAGTGCCTGAGTACCCTTGATAAATGTTGGGTGTCATTGTCATTGTTGATGTTCTGGTGATTATTATTGATGCTGGGTGGACTCTTCCTGGGATCGGGGCAGGTACCCAGCTGTCCCTTGGTGTCCTTATCAGGGTCCTTTCCTAAGTCTGCAGCTAAGGCCTCTGCCAGGGCTGGGGTCTCATCTGAAGACTTAACTGGGATGGGCCCACTTCGAAGCTCACCTGGTTGTTGGCAGAACTTGGTTCCTCAGTTGTTCAAATGTTGAAATACTTCCTTATTACTGTGGAAACAGCCAGTGCCCCAGGTACCTTTTACAATGAACTCGGGAGCTCTCTGTGATCTGGGCACTAAAGGGTTAATTTGTGGCCCTACAGGGGTCCCTGGGCCTCTGTTTCATTGGCTGATGCCCTTGTCAAACTGGTTGTTTATTTTGAATATCACCTCTTCTTGCAGTGCTTGGGAACCAGGGGGCTATGCCCTTTCCCTCCTGCAGTTCCTTGCATCTTGCTCCTGGGAAGTGAGCTTAACACAGCAGAGATACTGTTATCTGAGCTGGGTTTTACCCATTGCTGCTGGTACAGGATGCTGGTTCGAGCCCAGTGCCCTCAGTGATGGAGCTCTCTGCACAGCTTCAAAGCACTGTTCCTGCCCCAAGGGACTGAACTCCGGATACCCCTTGCCCCTCAATCAGACAGCCTGTTCATGGCCTCTGCAGAGCAGGTCTACTTTCTGAGCATCCTGGCTGTGCAGTGCTCTGCCATCTCCTCCCTGAAGTGGCCAGTTTTTCTTGCCCTTGGTTTTAGCATCTGGCTCATATAACTCCCCTCCCCTCCCTTGTCTCTTTTCTGCCAGGGGTCATGGGCATCATTGGTCCAGGGAAGGCAGCAAAGCAAATGGAGAATGGCATGCTCGTGATGGACAGTTGCAGGGAAGCAGCTACAGAGGTAAGTGGGGGGAGGTGGTGTGACTCACACAGACCTCATGATTTCACCATCTGCCCATGCTTCTGACACTCGAGTTCCCTACATGATGTGGGTCTTTGCTTAGGTTACTTGGTGGAGGGGGGTGCCTGGAAGGTTTAAGCTTTGTGAAGCAGTATTCGATATAAAACTATCTCAAAGCCAGGTATGGTGGCTCATGCTTGTAATCTCAGCACTTTGGGAGGTCGTGGCAGGAGGATCACTTGAGGCAAGGAGTTTGAGACCACCATTGGCAACATAGCAAGACCCCGTCTCTACAAAAAAAGGAAGTATCCTTGTGTTTGATTATAGAGGGCTTCCTTAGATCCCTGGGGATTCATAGCATATGCAGTATATTAACCATGCTAGCTTTTAAAAACTGGCTAAGTTGGCTGGGCATGGTGGCTCACACCTGTAATCCCAGCACTTTTGGAGGCTGAGGCAGGCAGATCACCTGAGGACAGGAGTTTAAGACCAGTCTGGTCAACATGGTGAAACCCTGTCTTTACTAAAGATAGAAAAATTAGCCAGGCATGGTGGCAGGCGCATATAAATTCTAGCTACTCGGAAGGCTGAGGCATGAGAATCATTTGAACCCAGGAGGCAGAGGTTGCAATGAGCCAAGTTTGCGCCATGGCAGTCCAGCCTGGACAACAGAGTGAGACTCCATCTCAAAAAACAAAAAGAAAAAAACAGCAAAGAACAATAACAAACATTGACAAATTTAGAGCCTACACATACCGTACCTTGGGGATTTAAGAAAGGATTGTGGACCTGCAGTTGCTCTAGGGTTCAGAAGAGGGCAAAGACGATGTGGCCTAGCACCGTGCCTTGGTACATGTCGCTTTTGCCATTGTTATCTAATCCTATACAGCCTGCATTCTAGTGGGAGATTTCAGACAGTGCATGAGCGCAGAAGGATGTAAGATTTTCACCTGAGGTGCTAGCGATGGTTTATGAGCCCTAGGTCATGAAGCAGGGAGCCCCGGTTCCCCACCTGAATTCTAGATTTCATCCAGAGTTGGTTCTGATTCTTCCCTTTGCTGATTCCTGAAAACCACACTTGCTTTCGCATTTGAGAGCCACTTCCACCTCCTTGACCTTAACCAAACACTTTTGCACAGATCTCATGGGCAAGGAAAGTTTACCCACCCCCAGGCCCTACATCAAAGAGGGGAGGTGCTGGAGGTTAATTTGGCCTTCAGGAAGTGTTTTCAGGGGACACAGTTTTGGGGGTATAGTGAATCACATGGGGCTCTTGACCTCAGGTAGCTTGTAATCTTGTTCAGGAGATACGTAGGTAGAGGAAGGCCTAGAAAGTTCCATGGCAAAGAGCCACATCTGTGTTTTGCATGGCCTCCATAATTTCTTTCTTTCATTTTTTTTTTTTTTTAAGAGATGGAGCCTCCCTCTGTTGCGCAGGCTGAGTTCAGTGTGCAGTGGTGCCAACTCAGCCACTGAACACAAACTGTGGACAACGCAGTCTGTGATGTTCTCGGGCCTGCAGAAAGATAATGACCACTGATGTACAGAAAGTCCTTTTTTTTTTTTTTTTTTAACTTAAAAAAAATTTTTTTAAAGCGGTTTTCACCGTGATGCCCAGGCTGCTCTTCAACTCCTGACCTCAGATGATCCACCCACCTTGGCCTTCCAGAGTGCTAGGATTACAGGTGTGAGCCACCGTGCTTGGCCTACAAAGTCCTTTATTTTTTTCTTTTGAGGCAGGCTCTCACTGTCTCAGGCTGGAGTACAGTGACACAGTCATGGCTCACTGCAATTTCTGTGTCCTAGATTCAAGCAATTCTTCTGTCTCAACCTCCCTGGTAGCTGGGACTACAGGTGCTGCCACCATGCCTGCATAAGTTTTGTATGTTTAGTAGAGACAGGGTTTCACTGTGTTGGCCAGGCTGGTCTTGAACTCCTGGGCTCATCTTCCCTCCTCGGCCTCCCAAAATGCTGGAATTACAGGTGTGAGCCATTGCACCTGGCCTGTTTTTCATTTCTCATTTAGTCCTATGATTATGTCCCTGAGAAAGTCTCAGTTGGGTCCTAGCCTGTTTTTGGTATCTAACAGCCACTGGCCTCTCTTTGTAACAAGGAAAGCGGGTTTCGGGCTCCTGTTTCATTAATTTTTTTTTAAAGATCATCTATTTTGGGCAAGTGTTAATAATTCTCCATTTATGGTAGTGATTCAAAGTTTATTTTTAAAAATAAATGTGATTATATTTTTAAAAAAATAGGGAATGGAAGGAGGCTGAGGCAGGAGAATTGCCTGAACCCAGGAGGCAGAGGTGGCGGTGAGCCAAGATTGCACCATTGCACTCCAGCTGGTTAGCAAGAGCAAAACTCCGTCTCAAAAAAAAAACAACAAAAAAAAAACCAGGGAATGGAATTTTTAACGTAGGTAAAAAAAATAAGCATAGAGATAAACAAAAAACCCCATGAGAAGTGGTAGCAGGGGAGTGAGGCTGGGATGCTTTCTCTTAGACCTGCCCGGATGTGTCCAGAGCTTCCCAGGACTGTCTGTTCCTGGTTTCTTCCTTAACTTGTCATCACAGTCAGGACTGTGGCCAGGGGCAGAGGTGACTGTGGTGTCCTCTCTCATCTTACCCTTACCGAACCTCCAGGAAGCCAGAGAAATTACCCCCAAATCACAGGACATGGGAAGGAAGGGGCAGAGATGCCAGGCCCATTTAATCCTCATTTAACTTCAATTTTACATTCAAGGAACAGCAAATCCAGAGGGTTTATAACTTATCAAAGTTGGACCAAGAGTGGAGCCAGCACGACATGCTCACCATTTTTCTTTCCTTCCTTTCTTTCTTTCTTTCTTTCTTTCTTTCTTTCTTTCTTTCTTTCTTTCTTTCTTTCTTTCTTTTCTTTTCTTTTCTTTTTTCTTTTCTTTTCTTTCTTTCTTCCTTTCTTTCTTTCCTTTTTTTTTCCTGAGACAGGATCTGACTCTGTCATTCAGGATGGAGTATAGTGGCACAGTCATGGCTCACTACAGCCTCCACCTCCTAGATTCAAGTGATTGTCCCACCTCAGCTTTCTGAGTAGCTGGAAGTACAGGTGTGCTTGACTAATCTTTTTTTTATTTTTTGTAGAGATGGGGTTTCACTCTTGCCCAGGCTGTTCTTGAACTCCTGGGCTCAAGTAATCTGCCTGCCTTGGCCTCCCAAAGTACTGGGATTTCAGGCATGAGCCACCATGCCAGGCCACAAACTTGTCAATTCTGACCCCTGAGCCCACCACACTCCACTGCTCACGAGAAAGGGGTTCCCAAACCCTGCAGGCTAATTTCAGGGGCAGCAGGCAGCTTGGCTGCATGATGAAGCCGCCTGGTGAAATAAACACTTTCTTAATTATGACCTGTCTTCTCCCACGTATTTCATTTCTCAGAATGGAGACTTGAAAACTCAAAAGGGAACAATCAGTTACGCATCAGACCTGTTACCTTTCAGCTAGACTGTAGGGTCAGATGATTTTTGTTTGTTTGTTTTGGTAGGGGGCAGGGCCTTGCTGTGTTGCTCAGGCCGGAGTGCAGTGGTGTGACCATAGCTCACTGCATTTTCAAGCTTCTGGATTCAAGGGATCCTCCTAGCTCAGCCTCCTGAGTAGCCGGGACTGTAGGTGTGGACCACCATGCCTTGCTAATTTTAAAATTTTTTGTAGAGATAGGATCTTATTGTGTTTTCCATGCTGGTCTCAAACTCCTGGGCTCAAGCGATTCTCCTGCCTTGGCCTCCCAAAGTGCTGGAATTATAGGGGTGAGCCACTGCACCCAGTCCAGTTGATTTTTACGACTCAAAATTCAGCATGAAAAGCTTGAAATGACAATGAGCACAGACATGGGTAAAGACACCTGGAGTTTCTTGAAAGCAAGCCAGGTGGTTTAGGCAGGGGTTGGCCTAAAGCAGATTGCCATCTTGCATGTCAGGTGACTAGACTGATTTGTTTAGTGCCATGCTGGGCTCCCCAGGGAATACACCAAGGAGAGAAACTCCAACCTTTGCCTCCTGGAGGAAGCTGAGCACTGGGAAGATGGGTGAGTTGGTATTCTGTGCTCAGAGTGAAAGGAGCTGGGGAGGCTGGTCCAGTTGCGGCATGGAGGTGACACTTGACCTTGGTTGCTGGGCAGTATGTCACACATTGCTTGAAGCTCAATGGTGGCTTCTCTTTTTTGCTAGTCTTGGCATAAAAGTTGGAATCATGGCCCGAGTCTCCCATGTCATGTGTGGTCTGGCTGAGATCGGTTTCTTCAGCCTCACTCCTCGCTGCCCCATGATCTCCTAGCTCCAGCCGCCTGTGCCTTCACTCAGTGCTCCGGATACGCTGTGTTCCCTCCTGCTTCCAGGCCCCTGCACGTGCTGGTTCTGCCAGCCTTTTTCTATTTTCAGCTGGTTTAACTCTTTTTCTTTTTTTTTCCTGGAGGCAGAGTCTCCCACTGTCGCCCAGGCTGGAGAGCAGTTGTGCAATTTTGGCTCACTACAACTTTCACTTCCTGGGTTCAAGTGACTCTTGTGCCTTAGCCTCCTCCTGAGTAGCTGGGGCTACAGGCATGTGCCCCCACACCCGACTAATTTTTGTATGTTTTAGAGAAGAGGTTTCACCATGTTGGCCAGGCTGGTCTTGGACTCCTGATTTCAGGTGATCCACCTGGCTCTGCCTCCCAAAGTACTGGGATTATAGGCGTGAGCCACCACGCCCAACCAATACTCTTTACTTATTTATTTATTTAGACAGAGTCTTACTTTATCACCCAGGCTGGAGTGCGATGGCACTATCTGAGTTCACTGCAACCTCCACCTTCCGGGTTCAAGCGATTTTCCTGCCTCAGTGTCCCAAGTACACCTGCCACCACACCCAGCTAATTTTTGTACTTTAGTAGAGATGGAGCTTCACCATATTGGTCAGGCTGGTATCAAACTCCTGTCCTCAGGTGATCCACCTGACTCGACCTCCCAAAGTGTTGGCATTACAGGTGTGAGCCATCACACCCAGATTTGGTTTAACTCTTTAATGTCACTTTCTCAACGAAAACCTCCCCCAATACCTCTTTACGCTGTGTTAGGTCGGGATGCCCAATTTTTGACTCACGTGGAATCGTATGCTGTTTACAGCCCTTCTCTGTGATGAGGCATTTATCTGGGATGATTTGATGGGAGCCCATCTCACCACATGGACAGAAGCTCCGTGCATCAGGGCAGAGACCTCGAGTTTGGCTTTTGTTGTTCTTATTTTGGAGATGGAGTCTCACTCTGTCTCCCAGGCTGGAGTGCAGTGGGGCAGTCTTGGCTCACTGTTGCATCATCTGCCTCCTGGGTTCAAGCGATTCTTGGACCTCAGCCTCCCATTTAGCTGGGATTACAGGCACTCGCCACCAAACCTGGCTAATTTTTTCTATTTTTAGTAGAGACGGGGTTTTGCCATATTGGCCATGCTACTCTCGAACTCCTGACATCAGTTGATCCACCTGCCGCGGCCTCCCAGAGTGCCAAAAAATTACATGTGTGAGCCACCGTGCTGGTCCTCGGCTTTGTTACTGCTGACTTTGTGGAACACTTAAAGGTGAGGGTGTTCTAGGTGGGAGCAAAGGCAGGCAGCTGGGCGGTGCAGTGCCGGTGAAGCCCTGCCCTTGTGCAGCTGGGCTGGGAGTGTGCATATGCTAAGCTGCCTTATTTCCCATGGTCTCCAGGTCAAGCTTTCTGTGTACTGGGACTACATAAAGGCCATTGGCCTCTTCATCTCCTTTCTCAGCATCTTCCTTTTCATATGTAACCATGTGGCTGTGATGGCTGCCAACTATTGACTCAGCTTCTGGACTGATGACCCCATCATCACGGGACTCAGGAGCACATGAAAGTCTGGCTGAGCATCTGTGGATCCCTGGGCATTTTGCAAGTGGGTGCCTTTGTCACCCACCCTGCCCAATGTGGAACCCTGTGGTGGCTTTGTCTAATTATACAACTGGATCCTTAGAGTCCTCAGAGTTTTGTGGGACCCCCAAACCAAGAGGAACACTAGCTGTCAGCTAGTAGACACTCAGATTTGTAGAGTGAATGTTTGAGTGCTTTGTTCATGTGGCCCTTGGTGGTAGATGGGAGGAGTGCTCAGTGTGCCCATTTTACAGATGAGGACAGTTGGGAACAGAGACCACTGAAAATACTGAGAGTTGGGAGAACCCCCTGACCCTGTTTGCTCTGTCAGGGTGGCAGAGCTTCTGTGAGGTCTCATTTGTGGACTTTTGTCTGCTGGGCGAGGGTGGAAATTGGTTCAGACTAGTAATTCCCAATTATGGGCAGTGTTGTCCCCCAGGGAATGTTTGACAATATCTGGAGATGCTTTTGGTTGTCACAGGATTGAGAAACCCTGCTGTTGGCCAGGCGTAGTGGCTCACCCCTGTAATCCCACACTTTGGGAGGCTGAGGTCAGAGGATCACTTGAGGCTGGATGTTCAAACCAGCCTGGACAACATAGTGAGACCCTGTCTCTAGAAAAAGTAGACCAGTAAAAAAATAGATAAATAAAATAGACTTCAGGTGCATGTGGTGGTATGTGCCTGTGGTCTCAGCTACTTGGGCAGCTGAGGTCAGAGAATTGCTTGAGCCCATAGTTTGACCTATGATTGCATCACTGCACTCAAATCTGGGTGACAGAGCAAGACCCTGTCTCAAAAAAACAAAAACAGAAAACAGAAAAGAATCCCTGCTCTATACCATTCTGTGTGGTCCTGTGGGAGTCCTCAAATGCAGCGGGGTCGATCATAACAGCTGGTGTTGGTGGAGCATTTACTTGGTACTTGGCTCTGCTGTAAACACGTCCAACTGCTTTAACTTATTTTATCCATGCAGCAGTCCTGTGAGGTAGGAGTTAATATTTCTCTGATTGTGGAGAGACAAATTGAGGCCCAGAGAGGTTGAGGGAGTTGCCCCGAGTCACACAGCTAATACCTGGCGGCGTTGGCATTGAACAAGGCAGTCTGGCTCAGGAGCTCACGCTGTTAAGCACTGTGCTATGCAGTGTGTGAGCCATGTTTGTAAATACACATGTATGTTCCATATGATACATACGCAGTAAATGGATAGGCTTGACACATTTGAGTACCAGCATCATTGTCCATTGTATAGATGAGAAAACAGATTCAGTGACCTGTAGGAGGTCCCAGAGCTGGTAAGTGGTGGAGGTGGGTTTTGGCACATTGGCTCCAGAGTCTGTCACTGGAGTCCCTGCTTCATGGGTGTCTTCCTGATTAAAGAGGCCGAGATGCAAGCCTCTCTGTTCCTAGGAAGTTGCTGCTCTGGAACGCACACTGCCCTCCTGTGGGTAGTTTGAGAGAAGCACCGATGTCTCAGGATCTCCAGGAGATGGCTTTGGGAAAACCCACCTGTAGCAGGGCAGACATGGATTCCTTGAGTCTCTCAATCCCTAACCTCCCCTTTCCTTGCCATTAGGGCAAAGGACTGTGGCATACAAACTAACTGAGGGAAGGTAGAGAACAGAGAGGGTGTGATATTACCTGAACTCACACAGCAACAGTGTCTGTTCTAGAGCTCTGCTGTCTGGTGTGGTAGTCACAAGACACAGGTAGCTATTTCAACTATGAAAATTAAATAAAGGCTGGGTGCAGTAGCTCATGCCTATAATCCTAGCACTTTGGGAGGCCAAGGCAGGTGGATTGCTTAGTCCAGGGGTTCGAGAGCAGCCTGGGCAACATGGCAAAACCCTATCTCTGCAAAAAATGCAAACATTTGCTGGGTGTGGTGGCTCATGTCTGTAATCCCAGCACTTTGGGAGGCTGAGGCGGGCTGATCATGGGGTCAGGAGATCGAGACCACCCTGACCAAGATGGTCAAACCCCATCTCTACAAAAAATACAAAAAAATTAGTCCGGCATGGCAGTGCCTGCCTGTAGTCCCAGCTACTCAGGAGGCTGAGGCAGGAGAATGGCTTAAACCCGGGAGGTGGAGGTTGCAGCGAGCCGATAGAGCGAGACCCTATCTGAAAAATAAAGAAGTTTCTGTTGGAAAGGAAAGGGAAATTGTGTAGGTAATCAGTCTCTGCTACATCCCTTTTGCAGAGTCTGTTATATGTTCTTTGAACACGTGGTTTCTTAGGGTACTGCAGGATAGATGTTTTCAGTTGACAGGTGGAGTGTCTTGTGAAGTGGGAGAGCTGAGAGTGCAACCTCTGGTCTGTCCAATTCCAAAACTGTGCTGTTACTTACCCCTAAAGGATTCACTGCAGCACATTTGCAGTGGGGATGGGTTGTTTAGATGAGAGCATTCCAGCTGCAATGCATCACAAGAGTAAGAAACCACGAGGTTCGCCATATCTCAGACCATGTGCACAACCGTTCAGGTGGCGTCCAGGAGGCCTTGTTCCGTCATCCAGCCCCTGTGGCCCACCACACTGTGGCCCAGTGACTGAGGAGAACAAACAGTGATAGAATCAGAGAGAGCAGGTCCCGTTCCCAGAGTCTCATTACAACCCCTTGAAATCGGCCCCAGCTTTTTTTTTTTTTTTTTTTTACATTTACCAAAAATGTAATTCTGTGTTCATACGCCAGCTGGAAAATTTCCTGAAAGACTCAAAAAGAACAAAACAGGCCAAATGCAGTGTTGAAGGCAACTTAAATATCTGCTGATAGCAGGACCCTGGGAACACCATGGAGCCATGTGGCTTTGAGCAGGGAGCATTAGAAGAAGCTGTTGTGGCCACACCAAAGATTTTATTTTTCAACAACAAAGGAAATGCTTTCAGCGAAGGGCCAAGTTGTGTGTGCACTGTCATTATCACTGAGAGGAAATGCACCATGTGTGTGGGCAGGACTGGAAGGGACCCAGATGCATGAAAACATCATGTTTTTAAGGGTTGGGATTGTAGGATAATTTTTTAATGGATTTTGGCTAAATGTACATTTATCCTCTCACCAGGCAGTCTCATTCCTGAGTATATGAAAAAAAGAGAAAGAGAAAAGGCAATGCTTAGAATGTTCTCAGCATCTTGATTCATAATTGCCCCAGACTGGAAACAACTCAAATGTCCATAACAGGACTGTGGAGAAATAAATCGTGAAATAATTATACAATTTATGACTGAGTAGTAAAAAGGAATGAAATGCTAATACACGACAATTTGGGTTTATCTCACAGATATTATAGTGATGAAAAAGCCAGACACAAAAGAATATGTACTGTGAGATTTTGTTTCTATGAAGTTCAGCCGGGCGCAGTGGCTCCCATTTGTAATTCCAGCACTTTGGGAGGCTGAGGCAGGAGGATCGCTTGGGCCCAAAAGGTGGAGACCACCCTGGGCAACATGGGAAAACCTGGCCTCTATAGAAAATACAAACATTAGCTGGGTGTGGTGGTGTACACCTGTAGTTCCAGCTACTTGGGAGGCTGAGGTGGAAGGGTCATTTGAGCCTGGGAGGTGGAGGTAACAGTGAGCTATTATGCCACTGCTCTTCAGCCTGGGTGACAGAGCAAGATTCTGTCTCAAAAAAAATATCAGATTGGTGGGGCAGGTGGATCATATGAGGTCAGGAGTTTTGAGACCAGCCTGGCCAACATGGTGAAACCCCGTGTCTACTAAAAATACAAAAATTAGCTGGGTGTGGTGGTGGGTGCCTGCAATCCCAGCTACTAGAGAGGCTGAGGCAGGAGAATTGCTTGAATCTGGGAGGCAGAAGTTGCAGTGAGCCACGACTGTGCCACTGCACTCCAGCCTGAGTGACAGAGCAAGATTCTGTCTCAAAATAAAACAGATCATTCCTGAACAAATATTTTCTCAGATTAGATTTTTCCAGTAAATAAGGTTCAGAGGCAGTAGTAAGGGGAGGAAATTGAACAGGGAACACACTTACACACATCAGAGCAATTGGCATCTGGACTGTTCAAAAAGAAAGCTGGTGAGAGAGTAAGGGGGGCGGTCCAGGGTAAGATGGGGGCAGATCACCTGGGCCTTCAGGCATGCGGAGGGCTTGGGATTTCATGGGAGGTGGTGGGAACAGGACAAGAAATGATACCTGATCCACATTCTGGGAATTGACGGAACAGCTCTTCTGAGCTGATCTGTGGTTGTGCAGTAGGTGGGTTCACTTACAGCATTTCTGGGCCCCAGAAGACTCTCCATCTGTGGGTTCCAACTAATGCCCATGCTGCCACCCAGAAAGAAGCTGCCAACCACAGAGGCCTTGTAAAAGCCACCTGCTGCTGTCGATGCTCTCTGTTGGACTCTGCCCCAAGGTGGCCCAGTATATCTGGCCCAGGGCAGGACACAGGGAGGCCGAGTTTCTAGCAACCTGTCATTAGTTTTCCCAGCTCTGCTGTTGATAAGCACTTGTAGGCACTTTTTGGAATCAGGAACCCCGGGCTCACCAGTTCCTTGTGCATAGATGATGAAACCTAGACCAGGAGAGCACAAGTGTCCTCAGACGGCCGTCCCAGCATATGTTCCACAGCTCCTCAAAGCTTCCATAAGGTGGTTGGCTTTTGTTATGAATCTAACAAGACCTATGGGCGGCTCTCGGTGCCTGGCACTGGCTGAATGCCCAGGTTGGGGCAGGCAGAGCAGATGAGGTGTCTGCCCACGAGGTTGCATGGAGCTGCTTGTGAAATGTGTCATTGTAGCCTAGGGGCTGGGACACTGAAGCCCGGAGATGGTGCCCACATTGGAGGATGGGAAGGGCTTCGTGAGGAAGTGACATTTGTGCTGTCATCTGCTGGGTGATGAGGAATGGCCCATATGGGACAGGGACAGTGGTGGAGGCAGGTGGCCTGCATGCAGGAAAGCAGGGGGAGAGTTACAGGATGAGGTGAGTGGGGGGAAGCATGGTTGGCACCTCTAAGAGCACTGGGAGGCCATCGAAGGAGAGGCAGGTGACAAGGTTTGCCTTGTCCTCATGGGCGTCTCAGCTGGGCTGAGAGTGCTGGAACTGGCCATGGAATAAACAGTTCCCCCTGAGGGGATGTGATCAATAGGCAGAATTCTGTCACTTAATGCTCACAGTAGTCACCGTCGAACTGAGTGCTTTTCGTTAGGTCAAACTGTATGAAATTGCTAATATTCATTTCTTATCTACAGAAACAGCTGTTTCTGTTATTACCAGGCACTATGCTTAGTGACATTGTGTATGACTGTGTGATTTGTGAAATAATGTGTACGTGCAAATTTACATCAGACGGATGACTGTGTGATTGCTACCTGTCATCCTCACAATTACCCTGTGAAGCAAGTCTTGTTTTTTGTTTTTTTAAAATAATTTTCTGTTCTTGTAGAGATGGTGTTTTCTCATGTGCCTGGGCTGGTCTGAAACTCCCGGCCTCGAGTGATCTCCCGCCTCACCCTCCCAAAGTGTGGGTATTACGAGTGTGAGCCACCACGCCTCACCGAGCAAGCATTGTTGTTCCTATTTTACAGATAAGGAACCTGAGGCTTAGAGAAATAACATATTACCCATGTTTATGTTGCGAATTACTAGTTGAGTCAGGATTTGAACTGAGGTCTGATTGACCTCAAAGGCTGTGCCTAAAACCACTGTGCTGGATCCAGAAAACACTAGAGGTCAAAGACTTCAGAGAGGCTGTGCAGGGTAGAGGTTAGCACTTTGCAGCCCAGATGGCCTGGGTTTGAACTGCAGCTCTGCCCCTTGTTAGCCATGTGACCTTGGGGAGGAGATTAACTAGCTTCTTTGAGCCTTAGTTTACCCGTCATATGTAGGAATGAGCACCTGGTAGGTTTTTTGTGAGGACTGAATGAACTGATGTGTGTAAAAATGCTTAGAACAATGTCTGGGGCACTGGGCTTTGCATAGGCATGAGCTCTTGTCTTTGTCCTCATGGTTGGCGGTGCTGTGCCTGTGGCTCACTAGGTGAGTGGGCTCCCCTGTGGGAGCGGCCCGGCTCTAACATTGTGCCTCCTGGAGGTATCGGTTCTGTCTAGACTTTCTCCAGCACAGCCCTGGGAGGATGAGGGATGAGAGAGCCTGCCTCAGCTTTCCATGTCCATTCTCAACTCGAGGTTCTACGTGGCCACCTCCCGGCAGGTGAAGCATCTCGAGTCGGTCAGCCGCTCCCCTGTCTATTCCCATTTCAATGAGACCTTGCTGGGGGTCAGCGTCATTTGGACCTGTGAGGAGCAGGAGCACTTTATCCACCGAGTGACCTGAAGGTGGATGAGAACCAGAAGGCCTGTTACCCCAGCATTGTGGCCAACAGGTGGGAATGGCAGGCCCGCGGGAGGGGTCAGAGGAGGCGCACGAGCACTTTGTCCCTTTGCCTTGATCTCTTCTTCATACCTGTGGTGGGTGTAAAGGCAAACTGGGCCTTCGCAGAAAGGATGGAGAGGCTTGAAGATTGTCAGTGGCAGACTCTGCTATTGAGTATCTTCACAACGCTGTTTCCATCTGGGGGTGGTCATGCACCCCTGGGTGAAGGGTGTCAGAAGCAATTTACTAATGTCACTAAGCTGAATCATGAGATTGGCATCTTGTGGGCCACATGTCCTGGCTCATGCCTGTAATCCCAGTACTTTAGGGGGCTGTGGCAGGAGGATTCCTTGAGGCCAGGTATTCAAGGCCAGCCTGAGCAACAACATAGCAAGACCCCATCTCCCTCTTAAAAAAAAAAAAAGCCTGTGATGGTGCTGTGTGCCTATAGTCCTAGCTTCATTTGAGTCCTAGGATGAGTTGAGGCCAGGAATTTGAAGCTGCAGTGAGCTATGATTGCACCACTGCACTCCAGCCTGGGTGACAGAGTGAGACCGTGTCTCTGGAAGAAAAAAAAAGGAGATGGGGTAGGAGATTGACATCTTGTGGACACAGATAATAGCATCAATCCAAAAGAGGCAGACGTTTGCTGATTATTTGCTGAATTTAGAGACGTGTCTGGCTTATCCCTAAAACAGCACCCCTCTCACCCATTTGCTTCCTGATAAGCTTTTCTGAAAACGTACCAGCACACAGAGGTGATCTATAACCACTAGCCTGTCTTACACGCTCTAACCCCATAGTGTCAGGTGGGCGTGCCAACCCTGAATAACGAGAGACCTTGACTTCCCTTGCAGAATTTTTAGGGAGGAGTTTGTGACAATCTGGCTGTGTCTGCCAGAGTAGTCCGTCAGTCACATGGTTCATGAGGGCTGCAATTGATAAAAGACCAACACCCCATCTTCCTAGAATGGTTTATATTTTAGAACATTAAAATAATAGTTCTTGTGTTATACAAGGCCTAGCTTTAAACAAATAAGATGGCTGGGTGCGGTGGCTCATGCCTGTAACCCCAGCACTTTGGGGAGGCCAAGGCAAGAGGGTCACTTGAGCCCAGGAGTTCGAGACCAGCCTGGGCACTGTAGGGAGACTCTGTGTAAAACAAAAAAAGAAATTAAAAGAAAAAAACAAAAATTAGCGAGGCATGGTGGCATGGGCCTGTAGTCCCAGCTACTCAAGAGGCTGAGGCAGGAGGATCACTTGAATCTGGAAGGTTGAGGCTGCAGTGAGCTGTGATCATGACATCCACACTCCAGCCTGGATGACAGAGCAAGACCCCATCTCAAAAAACAAAATGACTAAGAAGATTTCTATTTTAAGGGTGAAATAGTATATTTTAACATTTTGAAAAGGAGGAGAGTCTGGCTTTGGAACGTTACAGTGATGATCAATCATAGCATTGTTTCCCTTCCCCTCTCAGATCTCTCTGGTAATGAGACGGTTACTTTATGCTTGTTCTTAGCCAAGAGTTAAGAAACATTGATGGTTATTTTAAATCACTGGTGCCTCTTATACTTGATGTTTTTGTCTCCTTAGTATTTAGGAATTTCCAGGATGTCTTTGTGTATGTGTGTGTTATTTCACATTATGTATGTTTGTATGTATGTATGTATATATATATATATTTGTTTTGTTTTTTGTTTAGTTTCTCGCTCTGTCGCCCAGGCTGGAGTGCAGTGCCACGGTCTGGGCTCACTGCAACTTCACCTTCCCAGATTCAAGCAATTCTCCCACTTCAGCCTCCCAAGGAGCTGAGATTACAGGCATGCGCCACCATGCCCAGCTAAGTTTCGTATTTTTAGTAGTTTTTGCCATGTTGGCCAGGCTGATCTTGAACTCCTGACCTCAGGTGATGCACCTGCCTCAGCCTCCCAAAGTGCTGGCATTACAACTCTGAGCCACTGCACCCGGCCTATATGTGTATATTTTAAAGGCTTCAATGAGGAAAACTTGGTTCTCAAAAAGGCCAGCTTCAGATTCCAGGGAAGATTGCCTCTGGAGAGCTCTGGTTTAATCCATGGGTTTGCCAGATTAATAGGATTTACTGGCATTATTCCCTTTCTGCCCTCCCCTCACCCTGTGCCATTGTGCCTGTTTTGAAAAAGCAGTGCCAAGAAGGCCTCTCTCTGCAACTATTGTGGAGTTACTTGAGTTAGCAAAGTGTTCCCTTTTGTCTCCAAGTGCTGGAAGCCAAGTCTCTGAAAAGCTGACCCCATGCCTGTCTGTCTGCCCGTGTCTTGTCCAGGTGGCTGGCTGTGCGTCTGGAGTGTGTGGGTAACTGCACTGTCCTGTTTGCTGCCCTGTTTGCAGTGATCTCCAGGCACAGCCTCAGCACTGGCTTGGCGGGCCTCTCAGTGTCTTACTCATTGCAGGTAAGAGGGGATGCTCGTGGCTGGATTGTTAATATGTGTTAATGGGGGAGCCAGTTGTGCTTTGCTTTTGATTCCAACTCCAGGAATGGGGGAGAGGAAAGGGAGAGGCCTGGAGTTTGAGGAGTGGATACGATGCCTGGTGACCAACTAGAATGGAGAGGAATTTGACATGTTGCCAGGATTTTCCCCATCAAAGACATTCCTTGATGGTCCAAGAAGATACTTCCAGATACAAGGGGAATGCTTTTAAAACTATGAATTTCCCTCTAAGCACTGCTTGAGCTGCATCTCACAAATGGTAATACACTGTGTTTTTATATTGTCACCTGGTTCACAATATTTTCCAGTCTCCTTTCTGATGACTTATGTGGCCCATAGGTTATTGTGGAAATGTGGTATATGCCTTGGAGATGGCAGTGTGGCAGGCCTGGGTGATGGCTACGCCTGGGTTGCTCATTTCTATACCATTCTTACCTGAATGTTTCATAATTCATCACTGTTTTTTGCGGGGGAGGGAGACAGAGTGTCAATCCGTTACCCAGGCTGGAGTGCAGTGGCAAAATCTCAGCTCACTGCAAGGTCTACCTCCTAGGTTCAAGCTATTCTCTTGCCTCAGCCTCCCAAATAGTTGAGATTACAAGTGTGCATCACGACGCCCAGCTAATTTTTGTATTTTAAGTAGAGATGTGTTCTGCCATGTTGGCCAGGCTGGTCTCAAACTCCTGACCTCAGGTGATCCACCTGCCTTGGCCTCCCATGATTCATTCTTATTGAAAATAATTTGTTTCCTGTTATCTTATTTAAAAGAAAAAGAAACATGGGAAAATAAAGTACGCCTGCTCACTCTAGAAATGCCACGTGATTCTTCCCCTTGCAGGTCACCGTGTACTCGAACTGGCTGGTTCGGATGTCATCTGAGATGGAAACCGACATTGTGGCCATGGAGAGACTCGAGGAGTATTCAGAACCTGAGAGGGAGGCAGGCGACGGCCCTGGCCTGACCTCTGGGTCTGTGCTGTCGCTTTATACCAAGGACATCTCTGAGCCCCATCCTGTGCACCCTCCGCCTCTCAGCAGGAGAGAGCTGGATACCCATCAGGTACAAGTGCATCTTACGCTCGTCCAGTCTTTTGGCAGCACTTACTTAGAGCCTGGTTTTAGGGTGAGAATAGTTGACCAGCTTTCCCCAAGATCTGGGGTATCCGCATACAAGACTGTGGGATGCTGGCAGAGCATTCAGAAGGTGTTCACTTTACCTTCTGAAGATGTTTCCCTCCAATTCTTTCATACCTTTTGATGGTATCACAGAGAAGGTCTGAGTTTGGTGCTAGCAGGTCTTTAACATCTTAGCAATTGAGATGATCTCCCTTTGACAGATGGATAAATAGCAGCCTTCACACTTGGAGCCCTCAACAGGACAGCCTCTGTCTTCTATCAAAAATAACCTTCTGTTACTTGTTATGTATTTGGTGGTTTTTTTGTTTTGTTTTGTTTTTTTTAAGATGGAGTCTTGGCTGGGCTCAGTGGCTCACACCTGTAATCCCAACACTCTGGGAGGTCGAGGTGTGTGGATTACAAGGTCAGGAGTTCAAGACAAGCCTGGCTAAAATGGTGAAGCCCCTTCTCTGCTAAAACTACAAAAATTAGCCTGGTGTGGTGGTGCAAACTGTAATCCCAGCTACTCGGGAGGCTGAGGCAGGAGAATCGCTTGACCCAGGAGGCAGAAGTTGCAGTGAGCCGAGATCATGCCACGGAAATCTAGCATGGGCAACACAGCAAGACTTCATGTCAAAAAAAAAAAGAGAGAGATGGTGTGTCACTGTCATCCAGGCTGGAGTGCCGTGGCACGATCTCAGCTCATTGTAACCTCCACTTCCCAGGTTCAGGTAATTCTCCTGCCTCAACCTCCCGATTAGCTGGGATTACAGGCGCCAGCTATCATGCCTGGCTAAGTTTTGTATTTTTAGTAGAGATGGGGTTTACCAGGTTGGCCAGGCTGGTCTTGAACTCCTTACCTCAGGTGATCCACCCACCTCAGCCTCCCTAAGTGCTGGGATTACAGGTGTGAGCCACCGTGCCCGGCCTGTCTGTTATGTAGTTGTATGGGAGACTCCTGTTATGGAAAATAGTACTTTTCCATTTGCGATTGTAATAAATTATCCTCTGAAGTAAGCTGAGAAATGAGGCATAAGTGAGTTGATTAAGTGTATTCAAACAAGAGAATCGGTGCCTGCATACTACACAAACGATGCAGTCGGGAACTGAACCAAGTCTGGGAAACCTGCAGTCATTAACCCCAGTCTTCTTTTTATAGATGGAGAAAAAGGGAGCCTGGGGAGGGATGGTGGCTTCAAGGTCCCATGTGGCGTGGTAGAACATCTGGGACCCTTGTCTCCAGACTTTGATGTCACATTGTCCTTAATAACTGCCTTCTTAGGCCCTGAACAGCAGCACGAGTAGAAACAACAGTGATAACAGTCACAGTGATGCCTGGTGACCCCCCACTACCCCACACACACACGCAAGTAATGATAACAGAGACAGGCACTGTGCCTTGTAGTATGTCAGGCCCAGACCTAAATGCTTAACACAGAATAAGGCAGTCAGTCTTTACCTCACCCTGTGATTGATTTTTGAGACATGGTCTCAGTCTTGCCCAGGCTGGAGTGTAGTGTGATCTCACTCACTGCCTCCCAGGCTCAAGTGATTCTCCTACTCTGCGTCCTGAGTGTCTGGGACCACAGGCACACGTCATCACAGCCAGCTGGCTTTTGTAGTTTTAGTAGAGATGGGGATTTGCCACGTTGCCCAGGCTGGTCTCAATCTCCTGAGCTCAAGTGATCCTCCTGTCCTCCCAAAGTGCTGGAATTACAAGCGGGAGCTATTGTGCTCGGCCCAGTTTGATAATTTCGATAATTTTGATTACCACCATTTTACAGGCGAGGAAACAGAAAAGTGAAGTTACTTGTCCAAGATCACATGGCTGGTAAATAGCAGACCTAGGCTTTGAGCCTGCGCCTCCTCGGAGACCCTCTCCAGTGCCATGGGAGTCATACTACACTGCCTCCTGAGGAAATGCCCCTTGGGAGTGACACCAAGGCCTCTGGTAAGTTCTGTCCTCCCCAGGAATTCACAGAGGTGACCTCTGCCCACTCCTCTAACATTCTGGGTGAAGCAGGTCCCATGGTACCGCTGAGCATTGTAAGAATGGCGTGAGTGCCCCCCTGAGGAACCGAGGGTGCATTACACTGGCAGCTTCCAACTTGACACTGAATTCATTTACAGGTATTTCATTAGTTTTTTATTTTTGTTTTGAGACGGAATTTTTTTTTTTCTTATCCAGGCTGAAGGCTGGAATTACAGGTACCCACCAGCCCACGCAGCTATTTTATTGGTTCTTATAATGGCCTTATTAACATGAATTTCACATGCCATGCAGTTCACCCAGTTAAACCGTGCAGTTTGATTGAATTGTTTGTTTTCTTTTTTTTGAGACCGAGTCTCGCTCTGTCAGCAGGCGGGATTGCTGTGGCGCAATCTTAGCTCACTGCAATCTCCATCTCCTGGGTTCAAGCGATTCTCAGCCTCCTGAATTGTTGGGACTACAGGTGCGCGCCACCTTGCACAGCTAATTTTTCTATTTTTAGTAAAGATGGGGTTTCACCATGTTGGCCAGGCTCATCTTGAATTCCTGACCTTGTGATCTGCCCACCTTGGCCTCTCACAGTGCTGGAATCACAGGCGTGAGCCACCACGCCTGGCACGAATTCTGTTTTTAAAAGCATTTTACTTTTGATTTACTTTCATATTTTTAGAAGGAGTGTATCTGACAATCACAAGAGAAAGTAATTGCCCTTACTACCACTGTTCTGTCTGTATATACATATGTTTTTATATATAGATAGAAAGTTCCACGTGCTTCTCTCCATTCCCCCCACTGTGCTGTCCTAGCATATCCCCTTCAATGATGTACATAAATTAGAGATATGCTTGTTTAAAACAAAATCAATACACAGCTGGGCACGGTGGCCCACACCTGTAATCCCATCACTTTGAGAGGCCAAGGTGAGTAGATCACTTGAGGCCAGGAGTTCGAGATTAGCCTGGCCAACATGGTGAACCCCATCTCTACTAAAAATACAAACATTAGCCAGGTGTGGTGTGTACACCTATGATCCCAGCTACTCACGAGGCTGAGGTGGGCGGATCGGTGGAACCTGGAAGGCGGAAGTTACAGTGAGCTGAGATTACATCACTGTACTCCAGCCTGGGCAACAGAGCGACTCCATCTTAAAAAAAAAAAAAAAACAAAAACACACACACACACAAGAACTTTATAAGGGAGAATGAAAGTTGGTTCCTGTTCACCCCGTTCCTCTTGTTCCCACCGAGAGGCCCCATTAGCTTTTAGGTGTATTTCCTCCAGAACTTCCCTGTTCTGTGGGATTCCCACATACCTCACACATTTGTTTCCTTGTTTCTTTTTCTTTCAACATAAGTGGGGTCTACATGTTATCCTGTGAGGCCTCACCTTTTCTGGAACCCTGAGGCAGCTTTGCATCCGTATATAATGATAGTCACTGCCTCTAAGGGCTGCTGTGAGACTCCGATGAGATCATGGGTCTCAAGTGCTGAGCAGAGCAACTTGCATTAGTTGCACTCTAAGTGCTCAGTAATAACACTTACTTTTTGGATGGGTGCGGTGACTCATGTCTGTAATGCCAGCACTTTTGGGAGACTGAGGCAGGTGGATCACTTGAGCTCAGAAGTTCAAGACCATCTCACCATCAACATGGTGAGACGTCTCCACGAAATAAAAAACTGTGTGTGTGTGTGTGTTTTGAGAGAGACTCTCTGTCACCCAGGCTGGAGTGCACTGGCATGCTCATGGCTCACTGCAACCTCTGCCTCTCGGGTTCTAGTGATCCTCTTGCCTCAGCCTACCAAATAGCTGGGATTACAGGCTCCTGCCACCATGCCCAGCTAATTTTTGTGTTTTTAGTAGAGACAGAGTTTCAGCATGTTGGTCAGGCTGGTCTTGAACCCCTGACCTCAAGTGATCTTCCCACCTCCACCTCCCAAACTGCTGGGGTTACAGGCATGAGCCACCATGCCAGGCAACAGTTATTTTATAGCACATCCACAAAAGGGCTGAGTGTCTTGCCTAAAAGGTGCCCGATGTTTTCTTGTTACATTCCCTCCGCCGTGCTCCTGAGCTTGGCCATGTGCTCACCAGCCTAGTTCCCCACCTGTGTGCCCTGGAGGGATGTGCATTCTCTGAGGCTAAAACCACTGAACCTGGCACATGCCACATCCAGCTGTGGGCCTCAGGAAATGCTGAACTGGACTGCTTTTCAGAAGCAGAGTTGCGTTTCCCTCGGCAAGCTACCTCCCCTCTCTGTCTCAGTCCCCTTGTGTGTAAACTGGGGATAACTGAAGGACCCTCCACATGGGATTGCTGTGAGGATGACGAGGCACTGAGATATGGTCCCCACTTTTATCCTTGCCTTCCCGCCGGGGCGGGCAGCCAGGTAACTCACTTTTATTCTTGTGCCTGTCCAGAGAAGACCACTCATTTCATTGACTCCATCCATAAATATTTATTTTTAAATTTGTTTTAATCAGACAAATAAGTTCTATTGGTGTCTAAAAAGAAAAATTCACCCAACATTGAAACATACCGCAAGGTTTAGGTTACTGTTTTCTTGTTTTTCACTCACTGCAGCGTGAGGAACAAATCACAAACACTTTAGAGAAACAGAACAGTGCGGATTTTACAGAATCATTTAAAATCTCTGTATTGTGTTCCTCAAATACCTAGAGCAGTCTGTGCATAAAAACATCAGTGTTGTCTGTACCCTTAAAACTTGGCATCAGCCTAAAGACATGGGTAAGATGTACTACTGCTGGCTATTTCAAAATTACTGCCTTATCCAACCTAATGACAGTTATCTAAAAAACTGTTTCTATAGGAAGTCTCTGACAAGCTGTTATTCATTTCCTTGAGGTTAAAAAAATCTGGGGGCAACATTTATATTTTGTTAGAAAACATTTTAAAAATGTTTTACTACGTTCATATTAAGAACAGTATCTGTGGCCGGGCGCCATGGCTCACGCCTGTAATCCCAGCACTTTGGGAGGCTAAGGTGGGCGGGTCATGAAGTCAGGAGTCCAAGACCAGCCTAGCCAATATGGTGAAACCCTGTCTCTACTAAAAATACAAAAATTAGCTGGGCGTGGTGGCAGGCACCTGTAATCCCAGCTACTCGGGAGGCTGAGGCAGGAGAATCACCTGAACCGGGGAGGCAGAGGTTGCAGTGAGCTGAGATCACGCCACTGCACTCCAGCCTGGGTAACAGAGTGAGACTCCGTTTCACAAAAATAAAAAGAACCATTTTGATACAAGTCAGTTGTACAGTTATTTTAAGAGAAAGGTGAACATGAACATTAGATCAATTCTGGCAGACAAAAGTGAACTATGGTCTAGTCAGCCATTGTCTATTACAGAGAGATGACAGCTTCACAAAGGGTTTCGCTGACCTACTGAGAGATGATGATGTTCCCTGAGTCTCTGTGTCTTCTACCACTGGTTCACCCTGTTAGCAACTGTGTCACTCTTAGGTCCATATTTATTGAGCACCTACTATGTGCTCTGAGCCCTGGGATATAGTGGTGAACAATTAGAGCCTGTCCTCACTGAGTGGAGGTGCAGTGTGTGGGAGACAGAATACACTCGAGTATACGAGCCCTGAGAGGGCTGGAGGCGGGCAGTACTCTAAAGGAGAAGACAGCGTGGGAGGGGACAGAGGGATGAGAGCCCTCCGCATCGATCACAGATCCGCAGGATGTGAGGGGGGTCATACAGGGAAGAGCAAACCCCCAGTGCTAAGGCCTGGGAGGTCACCTTGGGCAGCAGAGTGAGTGAGAGGGAGGGGAGGTTGGGGGAGTCACAGCTTTCTAGGATGGACTGGGAATTCCTTACTTTCTCCCTCTGCTGTGATTCAAGGCACCCTGGCAAATCCAGGAAACAGCTCTGCCCAGCAGCTGGCTCCAGGTGGGCCGAGTGGAATTCTGGAACTACTGCCGGTGCTACCAAGAAGACCTGGATTTTGTTCTCAGGCACATCAATGGGGGAGAAAAGGTGGGTACACATCACCACCCCATTCCCAAGTCGGGTACAGGGTGCCACGAGGTGGATGAACCTAGCTGCGGCGTCTGCCCTGTCACTCACAGCTCCACATTTCCACCTGAATGGCTGCTGCAGGGGTTGGGAGTAGATTGTGGCAGTGAAAGTCGTTAGAGCGCATCCAACTTGTAGAAGTGAAAGCTTAAGTGAACTGATAGCCCAGAGACCAAATGAGCCCCACAGATATGTTTTGGAAGTTTTTTTTTTTTTTTTTTGAGACAGGCTCTCACTCTCTCGCCCAGGCTAGAGTGCAGTGGTGTGATCTCAGCCCACTGCAACTGCAGCTTCCCAAGTGGGGGGACTACA
Source organism: Callithrix jacchus (assembly GCF_049354715.1). Lineage (NCBI taxonomy): Eukaryota > Metazoa > Chordata > Mammalia > Primates > Cebidae > Callithrix > Callithrix jacchus. The sequence goes on from NC_133523.1 coordinate 14,365,223, forward strand.
AGTGGTTCAGACTACAGGCGTGTGCCACATGCCTGGCTCATTTTTGTATTTTCTGTAGAGATGGGATCTCATTATGTTGCCCAGGCTGGTCTGCAACTCGAGTTCAAGTGATCTGCCCACCTCAGACTCCCAAAGTGCTGGGATTATAGGAGTCAGCCACCATGCCTGGCCCCTGGAAGTTTTTTTTTTTCCGGGCGGGGTGGGGGGGTGGTTTCTGAGACAGAGTCTTACTCTGCTGCCCAAGCCGGAGTGCAGTGGCATCATCTCAGCTCATTGCAACCTCCATCCCCCGGGTTCAAGTGATTCTCCTGCTTCAGTCTCCTGAGTATCTGGGACTACAGGTACATGCCACCACGCCTGGCTAATTTTTGTATTTTTAGTAGAGACAGGATTTCACCGTGTTGGCCAGGCTGGTTTTAAACTCCTGACTCAGGCGATCCACCCGCTTTGGCCTCCTAAAGTGCTGGGATTATAGGCATGAGCCACTGTGCCTGGCCCTTGCTAAGTCTTCATGGCTTATGTTATGTCATGAGAATTTCTGTACGTATGCTGCTCTGTGACACCCAGGGAAAATTGGAGATGAGGAATATCATTATCGGCCATCAACTGGAGAACTTAGTTCCTTCAAACGAGGACGTGTGGAGACCAGGTCATGGCAAAGGGCACTGAAGATCTGCTTGAATCTTTCAGGTATTTCAACAGCTGATGAGGGGAAACTCGCCATCGGAGGTGTGAAAAACCGTGTGGAGAAATGAGGAAATGCCTAATTATTAGTAAATAGTTACTGAGTCGAAACAAATAGGGCTTTGTTGGAAATTCCTTCTGCCTCTTATGTGTCTCCTTTGAGGTCTCTAGTAACCTATAAAAAGCTGAGGAATTCCTTTTGGGAGCCTGGCAAAGGGAAGAGAGTCCTTCTTGACCCTTGGCCAAACACCCTTAAAGGAGTGTCTCTGGGCAGTGGGTGAGGGACGGGGTGTGGAGTTGCGTTGACGAGATGACCAATGCCTGAGGTAGGGCAGAGATAAGGGCACTGTGGGGCAGGGCTAAGTCCAGATGCCAGCATTCCCACCACACCCGGTCCCTTCTATCCTCCAGGTTGGCATCATGGGGCGGACGGGGGCAGGGAAGTCGTCCCTGACCCTGGGCTTCGTTCGGATCAACGAGTTTGCCGAAGGAACGATCATCATCGATGACATCACCATTGCCAAGATCGGCCTGCACAACCTCTGCTTCAAGATTTCATCCCCCAGATGGGGTCTGGGTGCTACCCAAGAGGTGAGCCAGGGGTGGCATGCCCTATGACTGCACTAACAGTGATGTATGTTTAGTTTGGGGACAAACATACTTGTGGCCCTACTTCATTTTTTTTCTTCCTGAAACAGGGTCTTTTTTCCCCTGAAGTCCGTCTCCATGCAATTCAGCTCACTGCAACCTCTGCCTCCCAGGCTCAAGCGATTCTCCTAAGCCAGCCTCCTGAGTAGCTGGGACTACAGGCACATGCCACCACACCCAGTTAATTAATTTTTTTTTAAAGAGGAGATGGGGTTTCACCATGTTGTCCAGGCTGCTCTTAAACTCCTGGGCTCAAACGATCTGCCCACCTTGGCCTCCCAAGTGCTGGGATTATTACAAGTGTGAGCCACCACACCTGGCCTTCATTATTCTTATTGATTAGGCTATGCTGCTGCTTCCCTGAATTTCCTCTTAGAATTAACAATGTGGAAAATCACTGAGTATCACTCCCGACTTCCTTTCCCTGCAAGTGGTAGTTTTCTGAGCATCCAGAAAAATCCAAAAGGACACTGTCTTCTCTCTCTCTTGTCAGAGTCAGACTGAGAATCTCTAGCCCTTCTAAGAGCTAGACAAGAAATAAGAATGTTTTCTTTTGAATTTTAGATCACGGGGCGCACATGCGGGCTTGTTACACGGGCACCTGTGTAATGTTGGCCCTTGGGCTTCTGTGGATCTCATCACCCTAATACTGAACAGAGCACCCGAGAGTGAGTTTCTCAGCCATTCCCCTCCTCCATCTCTCCTTACTTTTGGATGCTCCCGTTCTGTTGTTCCCATCTTTACATCCACGAACACCCAGAGTTCAGCTACCACTTAAAGGTGAGAACATGCAGTGTTTGGTAAGAAAAAGTATTTTTTTTTTCCAAATTGAGCCTCCCAGGCTCAAGCGACAGAGTCTCGCTATGTGTCCCAGGATGGAGTAAAGTGGTGTGATCTCAGCTCACTGCAATCTCTGCCTCCTGAGTTCAAGTGATTCTCCTGCCTCAGCCTCCCAAGTAGCTGGGATTACAGGTGCACACCACCATGCCTGGCTAGTTCTGGTATTTGTAGTAGAGACGGGGTTTCACCATGTTACACAGGCTGGTTTTCAAACTCCTGATCTCAAGTGATCTGCCTGCCTCAGCCTCCCACACACAGTGCTGGGATTACAGGGGTGAGCCAACATCCCTGACCAAAATAAGGATTTTCTAGATTAATCTCTGGAGGACAGAAATCCACAGGACTTTACCATGAGGATTTACCTCTCAATTCTGTAAGGTTCTCAACCCATGTTCATATTGAAGCCTCAAGGAAGTTGTATGGAAAGGAAATCTGTCTTATTCTGCCAGACTTGGATTTTCCAGACTTTTTTTTCCGTTATTAAGGAATTTATTTTGGAGGGGGGAGCAGTCTTGCTCTGTCACCCAGAGTGGAGTGCAGTGGCCTGATCTCAGCTCGTGCAGCCACTACCTCTTGGGTTCAAGTGATTCTCCTGCCTCAGCCTCCCGAGTAGCTGGGACTAGAGGTGTATGCCACCACACCCGGCTAATTTTTGTATTTTTAGTAGAGACCGGGTTTTGCCATGTTGGCCAGGCTGGTCTCAAACTCCTGACCTTAAGTGAAGTGCCCACCTTGGCCTCCCAAAGTGCTGGGATTATAGGCATGAGCCACTGTACCTGGCCTTTTTCTGCATTATTAACATCACCAGAAACAGTGATTCTGAGGAGCTCTGAAACCCCACCTTCACCAGTCCTGGCCAGAAGTCCTTGTGACTCACCTCTTCATGCATGTCAGCGTGACGTAGGCATCACATGCCACCACTCTCTTTTCTCCGAACAGGACCCTGTTTTGCTTTCGCGTTCCTTCTGCATGAAGCTGGACCCGTTCAGCCAGTACTCAGATAGTCTGGACGTCCCTGGAGCTGGCTCACCTGAAGGACTTCGCATCAGCCCTTCCTGATAGGCTGGACCGTGAGTGCGCAGAAGGTGGAGAGAACCTCAGGTAGGCGGGGGTAGACTCAAGGTCTCCTAGGTGCTACCTCAGTAGGGGTGTTTCAATATTCTGCCCAGATGTGTCAGACCTGGATTTGAGTCCCAGTTGTGCTGATGTCCCATTTGTCCCTTCAGCTTTTGGAGCCTCAGTTTCTGTATCTGTAAAATGGGTCTAATTGCAGGCTCTTTGTACCAGGAGGTATAATAACCAGATGGACAATGCATTTCCTTTTATACACACCAGCTCCATTCAGTTGACCGTGGCCATCAATTGTTAAGCTAGAGAAAGGCTTCTGTATCAGTTGGTCACTAGCACTGCTCTGAGCCCCCCAAGTCCCCAGCTGTCTTGGTTCTTCTCCCAACTACTGGAGATCTGTCCATGACTCAGTAACTAGAGCATTAATGCCTGGCACAGCAGGGGCACCTCTGGGGTCCAACTCTGGTCTTCTTTGTGGGTACCTGGTTCTGGTTTGGTTATCCATCTCCATGACAACCAATCACAAAGTCTCAGTCACATTCAAACAAAGCAGTGATCTCTGCTCCCTTGCGAGGGCAGTCAGGCAGGTGGCTCTGCTGATCTCGGCTGGGCTCACATCATGTCTTGGGATCAGCAGGCTGTCGGCTGATCTACTTGGCCTCAGGTGGGACAAGAAGGGTATGTGTGCATTCCTCATTCTCCAGCAGACCTGACCTTCTTGGGCATGTGGTCATGGCGATGACAAGGGCACAAGAGCGTATAAAGTCCCATGTGCATCTCGCAGTATTCTTTTGGCTGGCCTTATGTTTGCTGGTGTCCCATTGGCCAAAACAAGGTACATGTCTGCGTGCAGAGGCAACTGTCATGGCCCCACAGTTGGATAGAGATGCATGGATATGAGGCCTTTTTTTGTTTTTGAGGCAGGGTCTCTGTCACCCAGGCTGGAGTGCAGTGGCGCAATCTCAGCTGCAAACTCCACCCCCAGGCTCAAGCAATTGTCCTGCCTCTGCCTCCCAAGTAGCTAGGATGACATGTGCCCACCACCACACCCAGCTAATTTTTGCATTTTTAGTAGAGATGGAGTATCACCACATTGGCCAGATTGGTCTTGAACTCCTGGCCTCAAGTGATCCACCTGCCTTGGCCTCAGAGTGCTGGGTTACAGGTGTGAGCCACTGTGTCTGGCTCTTTTTTTTAAGAGACAGGGTCTCCGTCTGTTGCCTAGGCTGGAGTACAGTGGCTCGAGCTCAGCCTCAAACTCATGGACTCAAGCAATCCTCCTGCCTCAGCCTCCCGAGTAACTGAGACTACAGAAGTGTGCCACCACATCCAACAAATTTTTTTACTTTTGTTTTTTGGAAAGACAGAGGTCTTGTTTTGTTTCCCAGGCTGGTCTCAAACTCCTGGCTGCAAGCAATCCTCCCACCTCAGCCACCAAAGTGCTGGGTTTGTAGGTGTGAGCCACTGTTTTGAGATGATTATGAACCTGCATCTTGCTGAATAGATGTGTTCAGATTGACCAGTGATGTCTGCTGCAGGCACAGATGTTGGGAGTGGATGGGCTTTTCTGGTCAAGGACCACAGAGTGTCTTGTCTCACTTCTCCCAGCCTGTGCCTAGGTTCAGGGTCGGGGTGGTTTGACCCAACACTGTCTACTACTGGTCTTTTTCTTCCAGTAAAGTGTCAGGCAGCACCAGCTTGTGTGCTGGCTCGGGCCCTGCTGAGCAAGATGAAGATCCTTGGATCCTTGTGTTGGATGAGGCCACAGCGGCCGTGGACCTGGAAATGGGTAACCTCATTCAGTCCACCATCCGGATGCAGTTCAAAGGATGCAGTGTCTTCACCATTGCCCAGTGGCTCAACACCACCATAGACTATGCAAGGTGATGCCCCTGGCACAGTGGCCTCTGGACTTTTGGAGTTTGCCTTACTCACTGGCTCATTAAGTCATTCATTCAACACTGTCCCTATTCCTAGTGACAGACCCCGTGGGTGGCTCCTCTCTTCATACTGGATGGTACCAGGTTGGTTTTTTTTTTTTTTTTTTGAGATGGAGTCTTGCTCTATAACTCAGGCTGGAGTGCAGTGGTGCAGTCTTGGCTCACTGCAACTTCCACCTCCTGGGTTGAAACAGTTCTGCCTCAGCCTCCCGAATAGCTGGGACTACAGGCACGCACTACCATGCCCAACTGATTTTTGTACTTTTAGCAGACATGGGGTTTCACCATGTTGGTCAGGCTGGTCTTAAACTAATGACATCATGATCTGCCTGCCTCAGCCTCCCATAGTGCTGAGATTACGGATGTAAGACAGCACGCCCAGCCCTAGCCAGGGTTTTTATCTGACTACCGTGTTTTCTTCTATTCTTCTGGTTTCCTGTGGGAAGGGGCTGGGTTGGGGTACTGTCAATCATGGGACCTGATCAGAGAGGTGGTCATATGACACAGCCTAGTCTATCAGAGTCTACTATTCATTCAGTTACTGTGATGAGTTCAGAGATGCATACAGCAGCCACAAACGGCCAATCAGAACCTTCTCTGGGATTAATATATGACTAATGAGCTGGAGAAACATTTTACATGTTGAATTGCTAAAGTGAGATGATATGATGGCTAGTGGCCATCAGACCTGCCCTGGTAAAAGAGGTAAGCCAGTGGTTTCTAAACATTCGTGTGCATCAGAATTACTTCGAGGGTTAATTAAAACCTAGATTCATGGGCTGACCTACATAGTGTCTGAGTCAGTAGGCCTGGGCTAGGGCCTATGAGTGTACACTGCTAACTAGTCCCAAGGTGAGACTGCCCTAGTCCCCTGGGGCCACACTTTGAGAAGCTGCCTGTGTCTGCTGCCCACCCACTGCAGGGCTGTCTGCCCACAGGCTCAGCCAGCAGCCCTGGCAGAAGTAGGCCACTTGTTGGCAGAATAAAAGGAAGAGCGCATAGAGGCAGAAGGTGGGTTTCCATGGGCCACAGGTAGGCCAGGTGCACTGCAGCCTTCACCTGTAGCACACAGGAGGGAGAGGGAGGCAGAGAGCGCCCCTGGAAGGAGGGGTGAGTTGAGGCAGGGCCAGGCAAAGCTCTCAGAAAACAAGCCAATGGGCAGAGGGAACCACCACAAAGACACCATGGGTTCTCCCTCTGTTCCTCCCACCAGGAGCTCCATCTCCCCAACAGGCCCTGGCTAGCCTGAGAACCCTCATCTCCTATACGATCCCCAGTGAGTTAGTATTCATAATTTTTTTTTCTTTTGTGAGACAGTCTCACCCAGGCTGGACTGCAGTGGCGTGATGTCGGCTCACTGCAACCTCTGCCTCCCAGATTCAAGCAATTCTCCTGTCTCAGCCTCCCAAGTAGCTGGAATTACAGGTACCCACCACCACACCTCGCTGATTTTTGTATTTTTGGTAGAGATGGGGTTTCACTGTGTTGGTCTAGGGTGGCCTCAAACTCCTGACCTTAGGTGATATGCCCGCCTTGGCCTCCCAAAGTGCTGGGATTACAGGTGTGAGTCACCTACCTGGCTGGAATTTGTTCTAAGAGCAAGAGATAGCCATGGACAGGCAAGTGACAAGATAGGATTAGATGGATGTTTTCAATAGTCCTGACTGGCCGCAACTGTGCACGAACTTCAGATTTGTAGCAGCAGGACCCTAAACCAGTGGCCGAACCTCTCTGTGCCTCAGCTTCCTTATCTGTGAAATGGAGGTTATTATGAGCATGCCTGACACATGGCGGGTGTTCAAGAAAACCCTTCTGGATGGGTGTGGTGGCTCACACCTGTAATCCAAGCACTTTGGGAGGCCAAGGAGGGAGGATCGCTTGAGGCCAGAAGTTTGAGATCAGCCTGGGAAACAAGACTCCATCTCTTTAAAAATAGGAAAATTAACAAGGCATGGTTTTGTTAAACCCATGGTCCCAGCTGTTTGGGAGATTACTTGAACCTAGGAGTTCAAGCCTGCAGTTAGCCATGATTGTGCCAGTGTACTCCTGCCCGGGTGACATGGGAGACAGAGGTTGTAGTGAGCCGAGACTGTGCTATTGCACTGCACCCTGGGTGACAAGAGTAAAAGTCCATCTCAAAACAAAGAAACAGAAATTCCGAGATTCTTATCTCGCCCCCACTCACTGCCTGCCAGCCTCATGGGACCCCTTTCTCTGGCACCCTAAAGCACTTACCACTTTGGAGCCATTGTGCCAGGCTGGAGTGCAATGGCACAATCTTGGCTCACTGCAACCTTTACCTCCTGGGTTCAAGTGATTCTCCTACTTCAGCCTCGCAAGTGGCTGGGATTACAGGCGCCCACTAACACGCCCAGCTAATTTCTTTTGTCTTTTTAGTAGAGACAGGGTTTCATTATGTTGGCCAGGCTGGTCTCAAAATGCTGACTTTGTGATCCACCCGCCTCGGCCTCCTAAAGTGCTGGGATTACAGGTGTGAGCCACCATACCTGGCCATTCTTACTTTATAGCACTTATTGTTGTCAGACATAGCTTGTTTATCAGCCTAATTATTTACTCTGTCTATCCTCACTAGTATCCAATCGCCACCAGATTTAGCCTGGCACATAGTGGGCATTGTGTATGTGTTTGCTGGATGAACGAGGGGGTGGGTGGGTAGGTGGGTATGTGGGTGAATGAGTAACAGCTAAAGAGATGCGTAGTTGAGGGAGTGGTTGGGATGTATTGTTACTAACGCTGGGTTACAGGGATGGGTTGGATAAACGGGTAGGTGGGTGGGATGGATAGATGAGTGGGTGGGTGGATGAGCACCTAGGTGGATGACGGGATGGTAAGTAGGTGGGTGGAGGTACGTAGCCATATAGAAGGGGAGAAACAGGACAAGCTTCATACCTGGACTGGCCTAGATTTGAGTGCCAGGCTAGCTATGAGGACACAGACAAGTCTTTTAACTTGGCTGCAAGTGAGCTGTGATTACATCACTGCAGTCCAGGCTGGGTAAGTGTCTGAGCCACTCTCTCAAAAATAAAGTAAATTTTAAAAGACTTTTTATGTATGTCTAAAATAGAGCTATCATATCTATATTTTAGAGTGGTTGTGAGGATTAAGAAAACGAAGGTCTAGAATTCTACTGGCACATAGTAGGTACTCAAGGTGAGTATCACCACTGCCCCCTGCCAACTGCTACATCTGGGCCCCTAGGGGTGGCAGCAGTGGGCGGGGAGGGGTGGGCCACGCTGGTGCTTACCCTGCTGTATTGCACGCTGTCCTTTCCTGTTGGCCATGCTGTCCTGTCAGGGTCATCTAGAGGAATCCCTCTCTGGGCTAATGAAGCGGTGTGGTCCTTCTCAAGGATTGACTTGATGGACCTGTTTAGAGGAAATAAAGATGAAGTCAGTGTCTCTCCCAGTGGTGGGGTGTATGTGCCCAACCCTCAGGCCCACTGATAGCCACTGAGCTCAGGGTATACTCTTCATTCATTCAGTCTTTCATCCATCCATCCAACAGAATACTGACCTGGTATCACACTTCCCTTCTCCCTGTGTGGCACCCAGCTAATTGCCATCTATTACCCCAGAGTCAAGCAAGCCCATTCTTCTGATGCCATTTCACAGGATAAACTTACTTTGCCCACCATTGGAACTCTGTTCTCAAAATTTTCTTATTTTTTTCTTTTTTGAGACAGGGTCATGCTATGTTGCCCAGGTTGGTCTCAAACTCCTGAGCTCAAGCAATCCGCCCACCTCAGCCTCCCCAAGTGCTGGGATTACAGGCATAAGCCAGTGCACCCATCCTGTTCTCAGAATTTTGATTTTGGCTTAAGCTTTGGTGCAACTGTTTTGCCCCTACTGTTTACCGTCAGATTTGTCAGTCCAACTAACAGAATATAAATTATGCACAATTCAGATGTTGAAGACTTTTTGAATGTCTTATCTGTGGATGAGTGAGCTGACTTAATACTCTGTACCTCAGTTTCCTCAGCTGTCAAGATGGGATAATATCTATCCATCCATCTATATATCTGTGTATCTGTATATACTTGTCTACCTACCTGCTATTCGGTTTAGCCTAAAGCTGCCTCCTTACATATTTTAGGTTTGGCCTAAAAGTTTTCCCATACGTAGTGAACTGTAAATTACCTGGACTCCTACAGACTGCAGCCTACTCATGTGTCAATCACTGTATTTCAGCCAATCAAAGGTAGCCAACTGTTTAAACCATGTTCAAATAAAGCAAACGCTGAGCTGTAACCAATCTGGCTGTTTCTGACCTCACTTCTGTTTTCTGTCCTCTACCTTCCTTTTTCTGTCCATATTCTGGTTCAGCGGCTGCATGATGTGTGGATCACTCTTTACTCAATTAACCTGTCAGCCAGGTGCCTTGACCTGTGCCTGTAATCCCAGCCCTTTGGGAGGCTGAGGCAGGCAGATCCCCAGAGTTCAGGAGTTCAAGACCAGCCTGGCCAACATGGCAAAACCCTGTCTCTACTAAAAATACAAAAATTAGCCGGGCCTGGTTGTGCACGCCTATAGTCCCAGCTACTTGGAAGGCTAAGGCACGAGAATCTCTTGAACTCAGAAGGCAAAGGTTGCAGTGAGCCGGTATCGTGCCACTGCACTCCAGTCTAAGGGATAGAAAGAGATTATGTCTCAGAAACAAAACAGAATGAAACAAAATTTTAGACACATTAAGTCAGACAGATGTTATGATTATTATTTTTGAGATGGAGTATTGCTCTGTCGCCCAGGCCAGAGTGCAGTGGCACAATCTCTGGTCACTGCAACCTCCACCTTGTGGGTTCAAGCAATTCTTGTGCCTCAGCCTCCCGAGTGGCTGGGGCTACAGGCGTGCACCACCAGGCTGGGTAATTTTTGTACTTTTAATAGAGACAGTGTTTGGCCATGTTGGCCAGCCTGGTCTCGAACTCCTGACCTCAGGTGATCCACCTGCCTCTGCCTCCCACAGTGCTGGGATTACAGGTGTGAGCCACCACACCTAGCCCTAATGTATCTAAAGGTTTTCTCCAAACATGACTACCTATCCATCTGATCTTACTTCGGATTCTTGTGCGCTATGAACACCGTGGGATTGGTCTGTATGTGAGAAGTGTCCTTAGGGTGGCTAGCTGGGATGGGGGTCAGCCCCAGTGATCCCCAGGGACTGAGGCCCCTCAGGATCCTTGCTACCCTGCACCCCTGTATAGAAGGCACTTAAGCTCGAAGCACCTGATACCAGTGGCTTGTGGTTCTGCTTCCTAAGATCCCGCTCATTAAGAGGGGAGAGTAGCAGGCAGCAGGTCCCTCTGCTTCAGAGGGTGAGCTCAGCTGTCCCAGCTGGAGGGAGCTGAGTGAAATGGGGACCGCAGGCCTCCTGCTGGCCTCTTGTCCATGTGTTCTGGCCAACAGCAAGTGAGGCCGTGTGTATAGACCCAAGCCCTGCGCATAACCCACCTGTCAAAGCAGAAATAACTGGGCCTGGCATGGTGGTTAACAACTAAGGGGAGAGTCTTTCTTTGGAACCAGCCCTGCCCTACTGCAGCACTGTGACAACTCCAGCAAGCTGGCTTGGCCCCTTGAAGACATCCATCACGCTGGAAGGCACTTGTTCATCCCATGAACTGGCCCTATGGGGAACTAATCATCTTGGCCAACTGGACCGATTTTGGTGAATTATCCCTCAGCAGGGCGCCATGGGGGGACTTGAGCAGGTGCTCCATCCATAATGGTGCTGGTTGCCCCCTAACTGCCCGAGACACAGCTACATCAGCCCCAGCCTGTGCCTTTCTGAGTCTGGCACCATGGTGGACTCACCTCTCAGGTCTATGCTCGGCCTCCTGCCTGCAAAGGAGTCTCTAGGGTCCTTGGTGCTGGTCCCAGGTTGTTTCTGCAAGGTCAAGAGAGTCCTGTCACACGACATGGTCCAGATACTCAGTGAAACCCACTGACCACGTGGCCTTAACTGCTCTGACCATCCATTTTCCCTGTTCTGGCTCCTGCCACCTCTCCAGCAACCTCAACACCCCACTCTGAGTTCTTCCAGGAACATCATTCAGGCATTCACTCTCATTCAGTTTTTCCATCAGTGAATTGAGCACCTGCTGTGAACTTGATTCACAGGTTGGAAAAGCTGTCAGGAGAAACACTGTATAAAGTTATCTCTGTTTCTCCTGACAGCCTTGCTCAAGAAGTTCCTTGTGTCTGGAATGCTCTTTTCTGGCTTGCTCTTTTTTGCGCTCCCACCTACCCTCAGGTGCCATCTCTCCCAGGAAGGACACCTCCCCACCACTATCCCCCAGATGTGGCCAGTAACTGAAGGCAGAGCTGTAGAAGTTTAACCACAGACCTGTAAGCAAGAAATAACTGCTAGCGTTGGCTGCTGAGAGCTGGGGGGCTATTTGTTACACAGCATCATTGCAGCAAAAGCTGACCAATACAAACAGGCAAGTTCTAGCTTCAAGCTTCAGGACTGGGACATTGTGAATCAACACTTAGGGTTTTTAGCCAGGGTGGGCCAATCCTAAGCAGATGTTCTCAGAAGAGACAAAGTCTGAGCTTGAGGGAGACCTGGGTGAGTCCTTGCTCTGTCAAGCAGGGATAGTAAAAAGCCTAGTAATTAAAAAACACATTGTCTGGAATCAAGTTGGTTGGATGCAAATCCCAGTGCTGCTACTTAAAAGCCATGTAATCTGGGACTAGTTCCTTAACTTGTGGGCCTCAGTTTCCTCATCTGTGAAATGGAAATGATTCTAGTCCCAGCCCCACAGGGCATCATGTTGATTCAGTGAGCTAATACATGTGATGTGCTGCGAGTTGCTACTTTTCATTATGGGTGAGCTTGGCTTGGCAACTCTACTTCCAGAACCTTGTCACGTATCCAGCGGACTCTGTGTTCTTTGGATTATTAGAAACTCTAGCTGGCATGTTGTAGCTTTCTAGGCACCAAAACCTTGTGCTGTCTCCATAGCAACTGCAAGCATAGACTCTGGAGTTGGACACACTCAGGTTCAAACCTGGTGACCTTGGGCAACTAATTTAACGCTCTTTGCTCATCTGTAAAATGACAGCAGTAACTTCACATGCCTCTGAGGGCACTCTGAGAAGCAAATGAAGTGGTGTATTTTTTACAGAAGCACTTAGCATAGCCCCTGGCTTGTAGATAGTGTTACTGGCTCTTCCTGGAGAGAGGTGACCTATTGGAGAGCCATCCGCTTCTGGGCATGGGCCTGCAGGGAGGGTGTGACCAGAGCACGCCACTCTTGCCAGTAGGACCCTTTGAGCCTTTTTTCCCCAAGGGTGGCAAAAGCCAGGCACGGAGAATCAGCAAAGCCCACCTAGTACCTCCTTCTCCTCTCCTGGCTGTCTGGCTTGATCCAGAAGACTCATGAGGGCCCCCTTCTTGTGCAGAAGCTCCTGGTAGGATCCCATCTCTACAATGGCCCCATCTGCCAGCACCACGATCCAATCAGCCTAGGGCAGGATGTGGAGTGTGTGGGTCATGAGAATCTGTGCCTGGGCAGGGAAAAGGTAGAAGTTAACACACATGTGGCCACGTTCCATGGCTCATGCCTGTAATCCCAGCACTTTGGGAGGCCAAGGCAGGTGGATCACTTGAGGCCAGGAGTTCAAGACCAACCAGGTCGACATGGCTAAGCCCTGTCTCTACTAAAAATATTAAAATGAGCTAGGTATGGTGGCACACACCTGTAGTCACAGCTACTTGGGAAACTGAGGCACAAGAATCACTTGAAACTGGGAGGCAGAGGTTGCAGTCAGCTCAAATTGCACCACTGCATTCCATCCTAGGTGATACAAGACTCCGTCAAAAAGAAGGAAGGAAGGGAGAGAGAAAGAGGGAGGGAGGGAAAGGGAAAGAGGAAGGAAGGGAAGGGGAAAGAAAGTAAGAAAAGTTACACACATGTGCACGGCCAGCCTCCTGCAGCAGGGGGTTGGGGTGGGAGTATTGTCCCTGGACTCAGAGTGGGGAGAGCTTCCCTTCTTGTGCTCCTGCCATCTTTCTTGAAAATAGCATTTCCAAATAGAGAAACAGAGAGGACTGCTTCCACCTGTCTCAAGAAGACAGGGAGTCCACCTGACCCGGGCCAATCATCCAAGGCAGAGCTGTAGTAGTTAAACCACAGACACATAAGCAAGAAACAGCTGCTGTTGTAAGTGGATGGAATCTGAGGGGTTGTTATGTAGCATCATCACAGCAAAAACTGACCAATACAAAGAGGAAAACTGGACTCAAGTGGAAGGGGGCGGTGAGAGAAATGTGGGTTAGGACTGGATGCTAAGGGCATCCTCTGCCTTTGCCCTGTGCCCTCTGACACATGTTCCCAAACTTACTGTTCCCTGGAGTTCCCGCCAGGCCTGCTGACCTGCCTGATGTGGGCGTCCACAGCCACCAGGGGGTCATCGAGCAGGTACACAGCTGCCTTCCTGTACATAGCCTGGGAGAGGCTCCGCTGCTTCTCGCCCGAGAGATTCATGCCCTGTGGCCACAAAAGGAAAAGTGTCCTATGTCTGCATCTACAGGGTGAAACTGGGGAGCCCAGGCAGGAGCAGGTTGGGGCACATCTGTCCATCAGGGTGAGGTGTAGTCCCCTGGGGACATGCTCAACTTCAAAGGCACTCACTGCCAAGCCAGCATCCCCTCCATCCTCCCCTTCCCAGCACACTTCCTGGAGGAGTTACCTGCACTTCCCAAGCTACTCTGTCTCCTGCTCACTCTCTGTATCCATTTGAGTCCAACTTCTGAGACCACCTTTAACGAGGACATCATTCATTTCCCTAATTCTGTGATCCAATGGTAACTTTTCAGTCCTACTTTTTAAAAACTTTGAATTTTTATTATTTTAGTATTTATTGATATGTAAGAGTTGTACCTATTTAAGGGGCACAGGTGATATTTTGAGACCTGTAGAGCAGTGGTCCCCAACCTTTTTTGGCACCAGGGATCAGTTTTGTAGAAGACAACTTTTCCATGGACCTGGGGGCAGGGGGTGGTTTCAGAATGATTCAAGCACATTACATTTATTGTGCACTTTACTTCTATTATTATTATTTATTGAGATGGAGTTTTGCTCTTGCCACCTAGGCTGGAGTGGAATGGCATGATCATGGCTCACTGCAACCTCTGCCTGCTGGGTTCAAGCAATTCTCCTGCCTCAACCTCCTGAGTAGCTGGGATTACAGGTGCCTGTCACCACACCTGGCTGATTTTCTGTATCTTTTTTTTTTTTTTGAGACAAAGTTTCACTCGTTTCCCAGGCTGGAGTGCAATGGCGTGATCTCGGCTCACCACAACCTCCGTCTCCTAGGTTCAGGCAATTCTTCTGCCTCAGCCTCCTGAGTAGCTGGGATTACAGGCCTGCACCACCGTGCCCAGCTCATTTTTTGTATTTTGAGTAGAGACGGGGTTTCACCATGTTGACCAGGATGGTCTTGATCTCTTGACCTCGTGATCCACCCGCCTCGGCCTCCCAAAGTGCTAGGATTACAGGCGTGAGCCACCGCGCCCAGCCATTTTTTGTTATTTTTAGTAGAAATGGGGTTTTATCATGTTGGCCAGGCTGGTCTCAAACTCTTGACCTCAGGTTATCCTCCCGCCTCACCCACCCAAAGTGCTGGGATGATAGGCATGAGCCATTGTGCCTGGCCTGCTTCTATTATTATTCCATTGTAAAATATAATGAAATACTTACACAGCTCACCATAATGCAGAATCAGTGAGAGCCTGAGCTAGTTTTGCTGAAACTAGATGGTCCCTCTGGGGGCAATGGGAGATTGTGATAGATCATCAGGCATTAGATTTTCATAAGAAGCATGCAGCTGCAGGGCGTGGTGGCTCATGCCTGCAATCCTAGCACTTTGGGAGGCCAAAGCAGGTGGATCATGAGGTCAGGAGTTTGAGACCAGCCTGGCTAACATCGTGAAACTCCATCTCTACTAAAAAAAAAAAAACACAAAAATTAGCTGTGCACGGTGGTATGTGCCTGTAATTCTAGCTACTCAGGAGGCTGAGGCAGGAGAATCGCTTGAACTCAAAAGCAGAGGTTGCGGTAAGCCAAGAACGTGCCACTGTACTCCAGCCTGGCAACAGAGCAAGACTGCATCTCAAAAAAAAAAAAAAGCAGCATGCAGCCTAGACCCCCGCATGTGCTGTTTATGGCAGGGTTCGCCCTCCTATGAGAATCTAATGCTGCCACTGATCTAGAGGTGGAGTTTAAGTGCTGATGTGAATAATAAGGCGTGGCTGTGAAGACGGTGAAGCCTCATACGCCTGCCCACTGCCCACCTGCTGGGCTGTCTGTCCAGTTCCTAACAGGCCTCAGACTGGTACTGATTCATGGTCAGGGGTGTGGGGACCCCTGAGGTAGGTGGTATGTGATGATCATTCAGGGTAACTGAGCTGGTCATCACCTCAAATATTTATTTTCTGTACTGGGAGCATGACAATCCTTCTCTTCTAGCTATCCTCGTTAAATAAATTCTCATTTGCAATGATTTCCCTTGTGTACTATTGATTACTATCACTCCTTCTGTCTAGGCCTTGTCTCTATGCATTGTTTTTTAAAATTATTTTTATTTATTTTTGAGACAGAGTCTTGCTCTTTCATCCAGGCTGGAGTGCAGTGGCATGATCTCGACTCAGCCCAACCTCCACCTCCCGGGTTCAGTTGATTCCCTTGCCGTAGCCTCCCGTGTAGCTGGGAGTACAGGCACCTGCCACCATGCCTGGCTAAGTTTTGTATTTTTAGTAGAGATGGAGTTTAACCATGTTGGCCAGGCTGGTCTCGAACTCCTGACTTCAAGCAATCTGCCCGCCTCGGCCTCCCAAAGTGCTGGGACTACAGGCATGCGCCATTGCACCCGGCCATTCATTCGTTCTTACATTAGTTCATTCCACTAATAACTACTGCCTGGTTATCATGTCCCTGGCAGGATTCTAGGCTTTGGGGAAACAGCAATGAACAAAACAAAGTTTCTGCTCTCTGAATGGATCCGTGATTCTAATGAGGGGGAGAGAGACAGGCGAGCCATAAACCAGTAACACAGACAGCACATCAGGTGGAAAATGGTATGAAGAATAAATACTAAAGCAGGTGCAGCGGCTCATGCCTGTAATCTGAGCACTCTGGGAGGCCGAGGTGAGTGGATCACTTGAGGTTAGAAGTTCGAGATCAGCCTGGCTAACACGGTGAAACCGCGCTTTTACTAAAAGTACAAAAAAGAAAAACAGCCAGGTTGGTGGCACCTGCCTGTAATCCTAGCTACTGAGGAGGCTGAGGTGGGAGGATTGAACTTGGGAGGTGGAGGTTGCAGGGAGCCGAGACTGCACAACTGCACTCCAGCCTGGGCAACCGAGCAAGACTCCGTCTCAAAAAAAGAAAACAAAGTGAAGAAACAACCCACAGAAAGAAAGTATTTGTGCATTACATATCTAACACCAGCCTGTTAACCACAACGTATAATTTGTATAACTCAACAACAAAAACAACCGAATTACAAAACAGAGAAACAGTTGAACACACACTCCTTCAGTAAGACATGCAAATGGAAAGCACATAAAAGATGATCAATACCGTGTTCATTATGGTCATCTAAACTGAAACCAGTGACACACTCCTTCACACACACTGGAAAGGCTATGATCCAAGAAATGTAAAATGACAAGTGTTGGCAAGGTTGGAGAGAAATTACAACCCTTAAATACTCTGTGTGGAATATAAGCTGGTGCAGCCTACTTTTAACATAGTTTGGCATTTCCTCAAAAAGTTAAAAATAGGCCAGGCACAGTAGCTAATGCCTGTAATCCCAGCACATGGGGAAGGCGAGACAGGCGGATCACTTGAGTTCAGTCCCGGAGTTTAAGACCACCCACGATCACATAGCAGAACCCCGTCTCTACTAGAAATACAAAAATTAGCCAGGCATGGTGGCACACACCTGTAGTCCCAGCTTCTTCGGAGGCGCTGAGACAGGAGAACTGCCTAAACCCAGAATGTGGAGGTTGCAGTAAGCCGAGATCGCACCACTGCTCTCCAGCCTGGGCGAGAGCATAACACCCTGAGTCAAAAAAGAAAGGCTGGGCATGGCAGCTAACGCCTGTAATCCCAACACTTTGGGACGCTGAGGTAGAAGAATCACTTGAGGTTAGGAGTTCAAGACCAACTTGGCCAACATGGCAAAACCCCGTCTCTACTAAAAATACAAACATTACCTGGGCATGGTGGCACGCACCTGTATTCCAAGCTACTTGGGAGGCTGAGGCAGAATAATTGCTTGAACTCAGAAGGCAGAGATTGCCATGAGCCTATATATGACCACAGCACTCCAGCCTGGCCGACAGAGCACGATTCCATCTCAAAGAAAAGGGAAAGAAAAACAAAATTCCTGGGAGTGACAGGGTGCAGTGGCTCACACGTGTAATCCCAGCACTTTGGGAGGCTGAGCTGGCGGGATCACCTGAGGTCAGGAGTTCGAGACCAGCCTGACCAACATTGAGAAACCCCATCTCTACTAAAAATACAAAAATTAGCAGGGTGTGGTGATGCACACTTGTAATCCCAGCTACTCAGGAGGCTGAGGCAGGAGAACCCGGGAGGTAGAGGTTGCAGTGAGCCAAGATTGTGCCACTCCACTCCAGCCTGGTCGACAGAGCAAGGCTCCATCTTAAAAAAGAAAGAAAGAAAGTGAAAAGACACGCAGAAAGAATTTGTGCACTACATATCTCACAACAGTCTGCTAACCTCAGTGTATAATCTGAATAACTCATCAATGAAATCAACAAACTCACAAAATGAAGAGTTGAACACACACTCCTTCAGTAAGACATGCAAATGGAAAGCACACCATTCTTATCAATACCATTCTTATGGCCATCTAAACCGAAACCACAGTGCCAAACTCCTTCACACACACTGGAAAGGCTATGATCCAAGAAATGTAAAATGACAAGTGTTGGCAAGGTTGGAGAGAAATTACAACCCTTAAATAATGTATGTGGAATATAAGCTGGTGCAGCCTACTTTTAACATAGTTTGGTATTCCCCTAAAAAGTTAAAAACAGGCTCGGCATGCTAGCTAACGCCTGTAATCCTAGCACATTCAGAGACTGAGACACGTAGATCACGAGGTCAGGAGTTTGAGACCAGCCTGGCCAACATAGTGAAACCCCATCTGTACTAAAAATGCAAAAATTAGCTGGGTGTGGCAGTGGGTGCCTGTAGTCGCAGCTACTCAGGAGACTGAGGCATGAGAATTGCTTGAACCCAGGAGGTAGAGGCTGTGGTGAACAGAGATTGTGCTACTGCATTCCAGTCTCAGCAACACAGGGAGACTCCATATCAAAAAAACAAAACAAAAAAATGAGGGTCATCTCACAGGTGATCTAATAAATAATGGATTATTTCCTTGTCTTTAGAAAAATCACATTATTAACTGTTCTACTTTTAGACAACATAACTGCTATGACTTCAAGAACCTGTCTTGACAACGTCTTAAAAACCTAAGGTGGCCACTGGGTGAATGGGCGGGAAGGACACATATAAAATCCGCGCTGAGACACCCGGGAGCCTGTGTCCCCACAAGTGGGACTGCAGGCAGCTATAGCAGACTGGATGGGAGAGGGCAGCAGGCAGGAGCACTCAGGGTCTGGAGGCCATGGTTCTAAAGCCTTTGGGAAACCACTGGCAAACTTAAATCCAGAGCTTGACAGGATGGAATCTGTGACTGTAAATAAATATTTTGACATTAGCAAGTGAGGTCGCCATTGGAGGTGGGAGATGAAAGATCCTCCAGGTGGGCTGCACTGAGAGCGCGGCACCAGGCCAGGGTGTTCCTACCGGCAATGCGGGGTCTGCACCTGTTCAGAAGGAAAGGCTGAGTAGATCCAGCGTGGAATCATCTCCGCTCTTTACATCTGTCAAGGCTGTGAAAACTGAGAGAGTCAGCTGGGCATGGTGGCTCATGCCTGTAATCCCGGCACTCTGTGAGGCCGAGGTGGGTGGATCACCTGAGGTCAGGAGTTTGAGACCAGCCTGGCCATCATGGTGAAATCCCATCTCTACTAAAAATACAAAAAATTAGCCAGGCGTGGTGGTGGATGCCTGTTATTCCAGCTACTTGGGAGGCTGAAGCAGGAGACTCTTGAACCTGGGGGGTGGAGGCTGCAGTGAGCAGGCATCACACCATTGCACTCCAGCCTGCACAGAAAGAATGAAACTCCATCTCAAAAAAAAAAAAAAGAAGAAAAAAAAATTGAGAGTGTCAGGAACCATTCCCAAAAAGGAAAATTGGGCCAACATGGAAAGGGACATTTTTCTGCCACGAGGGCAGGAAGTGAAGAAGTAGGTCTGTGGACAGGACTTTCACATAGAAATCATGTATTTTTAGCTGGGGGTGGTGGCTCACACGTGTAATCCCAGCACTTTGGGAGGCCAAGGTGGCAGGATCACGAGGTCAAGAGATCAACACCATCCTGGCCAAGGTGGGAAAACCCTATCTCTACCAAAAATACAAAAAAATCAGCGGGGCGTGGTCATGCACGCCTGTAATCCCAGCTACTGGGGAGGCTGAGGCAGGAGAATCTGTTGAACCCGGGAGGTGGAGGTTGCAGTGAGCTGAGATCGCACCACTGCACTCTAGTCTGGCAACAGAGCAACATGCTGTATCCAAACACAAAAGAAAAAAAAATGAACCGTGTATTTCCTGATTTGGGGGTATGTGGGGGTCACCTGGAGGAGTGTTTCTGCTTTTGGTGAAACACACGGGAGTATTTTGTGAGAAGCTGCAAATCTAGCACAGCAGTAACTGCTGGGGAATCGGAGGGAAAGGAGAAGGCACACTAACTGCAGGTGCCAGTTTCCCGGATGCATGAGGTTACTGGGAAGTCAACTACTTAAAAACGACCGTCAATACCATGTCAGAAAGGCAGAAATAGCAACATCACACTTCATCACAGATGCCAAATCCAGCCTGAACCCAGCCCAGCACAGACGGTGAACCCCGTGTCCCGGTGAGAGCCGGAGGGTCCCACACTCGGTGCTGCAGACGCTCCAAAGACCATGTTCGCGTCCCGAGTGATACGTGTGTTCTAAGGGACACGTGTGTTCCCAGGGTTATATGCATGTGATGGTCGTGTTAGTCCTACGGTGTCATGGGCTGGGTAATGTGTGCGCTGAGGGACACGTGCATGTTCTGGGGATTACATGAGTGTGACGGGTGCCACGTTAGACTGTGTCTCGGGTGTTCCGGGTGGTATGTGCGCACTCACAGGCGTTCCGGGCACTCTGTGCACCCTGAGACACATCCGGGTTCCCGGGATCGGACCTGCGCGGTGACTGCTGCGTTCCCCTAACGGGTGTGACGTCTGTATAATGGGCGCTACAGCAGCAGCACAGGAGGAGCATTACTGGTATTATAGGCGGTTATCATCAGTGTGGCGGGTGTTCTCTCTGCTCTCCTGATGCTGCATTTCCGCTCCGAGCCTCCTGCATGGCCCCGTGGCTGCCTCGCCTTTGGTGCAGAGAATCAACCTCAGCTGCGCTGGATTCACCGTGGTTTTTGGTTTCTAATTTTCCACAGGAAGGGTGCCTGCCCCTCAGCAGTCACGGCGGCAAACAGGAAAGATTTTACTCACTGTGGACGCGGGTTCGAGGTGTCCCCAAGTGAGGGGTGTCCCCTGGTCTGTGCTGAGGAGAACCCGCAGGGGCCTGTGCGGAGGAAATGGGCAGGACGCTGTGGCCTCCGGGATTAGAAAAGCAGGGCTCGCACACCCTCTGCTGGCAGCCGGGGGCACTGCAGGGCCCTCGCGCAGGTGCTGGCGGTGGGAATGAGGGAGAAGTGTTCAGGGCCATCGTTCTGTAAATGCAAACTGGCATGGAGCCCACTAGCCCATGTGTTTCTAAAAATAAAGAAGGGACAATCAATTGGAAACCATAGGAAATAAAACGAGCATGGATGCATATTTTACAGCTTATGCAAAAATTCACTCAACACAGTCTTCCGACTTGACTTTAACCCTTACTGTAACCCTAACCCTGAACCTCACAAACCCTTTCACCCTAACCCTTCGCCATCATCCTGACCTCTCAACCTCACCCCGTTACTCACCTGGTCTCTCCCACTCATCTCTACCATGCAGCTCCCAACCGCCAACCGGAACCTCCTCCTTGCAGCCCTTATAGTATCATATTGGATTGGTGAACTCGTAACCCTGAAACCCCGTCTCCTGATTTGTAATGCACTGACACAGTAAATCTGTAAACGCTAACCACAGTCTGTTCACAATCCCATCCTTCTCTGTCCTACTCAGCGCCACGCCACATCAAGGACTGATCAGAACCTCAGAATGTAGACTTAGGAATCTTCAACATAATAACAGCAAATTTAAACCAAAAGTATTTTGAAAGCATCAAACACGATGAACATGATTTTTTATCCCAGTAAATCAATGGTGGTCTGCCTAATTTTGTATTTTCAGTAGAGATAGGTTTTGGCCATTTAGGCCAGGCTGGTCTTGGGCCCCCGACCTCAGGTAATCTGCCTGCCTCGGCCTCCCAAAGTGCTGGAATTACAGATGTGAGCCACCGTGCCTGGCTAAAGAATCCATTTTATATGTATACACTAGCAATGAATAATCTGAAAACAAAATTATAAAAATTCCACTTTAAATAATAGCAATAATACGTTTAGGAATAAATGTAATCAAAGAGCAAGACTTAGATGGGGCAAACTGTAAGACATTAATCAAGGAAATTAACCAAAGCCCAAATAAATGTAACATCATGTCATGTTCATGGGTGTAAAGATAATATTTGTTAAGTTTGCCAAACTACACAAAGCAATCTACAGATTCAACATTATTCCTATGAAAATATCAAATGCCTTGGGACAGAAGTGGGACAGCTGATCCGAATGATCATATAGAATTCCAAGGAACCCTGAAAAGCCAAACCCATTCTGAAAAATAACTCCAAACCTGGAGGTTCGCACATCCCAGTTTCAAATCTTATTACAAAGCAGTGGTAATGAAAACAGTGTGATACTGGCACAAGAATAAACAGAAAAATCAACTGAACTGAACCGGAAGTCCAGACATAAAGCAGGACCTCGATGCTCAACTGACCTGAGACAAGGTCCAAACCAGTAAATTGAGGAAAAATGCTGTCCTCAGTAAGTGACGTACGGCGACTTGCGATCCACATAAAGGGACATGAAATTGTATTCTCACCTCATATCACATGAAAAATTTAACTTAAAATGGATCAAAGATCTAAATATGGCAAAACTAAAATCTCCAGAGAAAACATAAAATTAAAACTTCATGACCTTGGATGTAGCAATAGTTTCTTAGATCTGCCAGAAAACCACAAACCATAAAAGAAAATCTACTGATTTCCTCAAAATTCATAACTTTTATGCCTCAGAAGACATGAAGAAAACAGTTTTAAGATAGAATTGTTGTAAGAGGAAAAACTGTCTTCTCTCAACACTCAACAGACACTTCTATTAACAGAGGCACGGGTTCTTCCCCACAGACCGAATCCTGGGTCCCGGCTAGCTGTCCTACAGCGCAGTCCACTTCTGACACTAACTGGAGAGAGCATCAGACCCCACAGACTGAGGACCCAGTCCTAGGAAGGCAGGTCATGCTGCTCGCTGCTTGCAAATTCAATTGACCAACATAGGATGGTAAAAACGCAGTGACTTTATGCCAGTGCGCAGCTAAAGGGAACGGACGGCCTCTTTGCCTTGAGGAAACCACTTCCACTTTCGGGGCAGAAAGTGGGAGCTTTAAAAGGAGGACTTGGCAAAATGGCATGCAGGGGCTGGGGTGAGGAGGTGCAGGGGCTGGGGTGAGGAGGTGCAGGGGCTGGGGCGAGGAGGTGCAGGGGCTGGGGTGAGGAGGTGCAGGGTCAACGAGACCAGCTCTGATGTCTTATCCATCAGGTATCTTGCTGTCCTCGTGGGCAGAGGTAGGTTGTACACTGACTTGTGTCCTGGCAATCTCCCGGTGGGGGAGAGTTCCGGAGGTGCCTCGTTCATTCCCAGGTTTGTTCCCTGGAACTCCTAAGTAAACACAGTTAGAAAAGTTTGCAGTGTAGGAAGTACCTCGTGGAGAGACAGTAAAGCTTATAACTGCATTCCTCAAGAGCTAAGTAGGAAGAGCAGGACAAGAAAAACGGTAAAAGTAATTCATCTCTTCTCTGAGAAAATACGGGCATTCAGTTCTAAGATGACCATCACAAACAGTAGGTTACCAGGTTATCCTCTGTCTGACGTGGCGACAGACTGGAGGCTCTCACAACAGCCTTACTGGGTTCAGCAATTTACTCCAGCACGTTACAGAACCCGTGCACCGTGTACTTCCCATTGCTGACTTACTGCCAAGGATATTTTAAAGGCTAAGAATGAACAGTCGGATAAAGAGATGCACAACGTGAGGTATGTGGAAGGGGTGCAGGCCTCCCTCGCCCGCTCCGGATATGCTCCTCCCAGCATCTCCCCATGTTCAGCAACACAGACGCTCGCACTGTCCCAGCCCGGTCCTTACACAGGCAGATTAGGTACATGAGTGGCCACGGGTGATCAAGTCAGACATCAGCACCTCTCCCCTTCACAGAGATGGGAGGGGGATGAAATTTCAAATCCTCTAGTGACAAGGTTGGTTCCCTTGGCAGCCAGCCCCACTGAGGCTGTCCAGGTGCCCCCAGCCATCAGTCATCTCATTAGCACACGAAAGACACATCACTTCATACATTCCAAAGGCTGGGAGCTCTGTCTCAGGACCCCGCGGGAGAGACCACACATTAACTCTCGTTATATTTTAATAACCCACAAAACAGAAGAAAAAAACCACACATTAGATACTTTATAAGTGTCTGTTATCCAGAATGTATAAATAACTTTTATAATTCAGCAACAGACAACCCAACCTAAAAATCGACAAAGGACTTCAACACACACTTGACCAAGAAGCACATGAAAAGATGCTTAACATCATTTCTCAGAATTAAAACCAGAGATGTCCCTCAACTCACATACAACAGTTACGCCAAAGAGAAAAAAACCAGTGTTGACAACGGTATCCAGAAACCTGAACCATGAAACCCTGCTCGTGACAACATGAAGTGGTGCAGCATGTGTCAAATAATTCGGTGTTTCTTCAGTTACAAGTAGATTTGCCGTATGACTCAGTGATTCCATTCCTAGGTGTATACCCCAAAGACCTGAAAACGTGTTCAAACAAAAACCTGTACGCTCTTTAAATGTGTCAAGATCATAAATATGCAGGAGAGTCTTGGGAACGGTGCCAGGAACACCGGCTCAGAATGAAAAAGCTCATTATACTCCCAGGTGGGGCAGGAAGTAAAAGGGAAACGAGTCTGTGGACTGAATTATCACGTAGGAACCGTGCTGATTTCCTGATCCAGGGGTTATGGTGGTAACCTGGGAGAGCGTCCATGCTTTGGGTAAAATACACCGGAGTATTCTGTGGGACACTGCAGATGTGGTACAGCAGTAACTGCTGGGGACTCTAAGAAAAGAAACAGGTTATATTTTGCACTGCTACTGAAGCTTCCTGGAAGTATGACATACTAAAAAGTAAATTGCTTTTTAAAACAACCATATCAATACTATGCCAGAAAAGCAGAGACATCCTCAAAATCCACTACAGAGGCTACGCTTCATCCAAAGCTGTGAACCCTTATAAAGCCTCAACGTCAACAGACCCACTGAGTAGATATTATCATATTTATTAGTAGTGGAAGCTACTGTGTGGATACATCAGTGTTACGGCACAGTGTGGATACCAGTGTCAGGGCACGGGGCGGACGTCGGTGTCAGGGCACAGTGCACATATTATATTGGTGCTGGAGAAGAGGCAGATATTACATTAGCATTAGGGCACTGTGTGGATAGTATGGCATTGGTATTAGAAGCAACAGTGTGGCTATTAGATTAGCGGTAGAGTACGCTACGGATGTTAGATTGGTGTCAGGGCACGGTGTGATTATCACATGAGAGGCCACTGTGTCTGGGACGTTGACAATGACATCAGGTGTAGTCATAAGGATGGGATTTGGGGATTTCATTTTTCTAGATGAACGTCTTCCTTTGCTGAGTACTCTGAACACTCTCTGCTCTGCACTCAGGGCCGTGGAAAGGAAGCTTTTTACTCACCAATGAACAACACTTACTTGACACGACCCTCGTGCTGCCCTGAGGAGGTGGAAGCTCCTCACTGCTTCTGGCTCCTCAGAGGGAAGTTGGTCGGGGTGGGTTCGTGCGCCCTCTGGTGCTGCCAGAGCTCAGCACAGACACTTGCTCAGTTTCTCGGTGGATGTCCACCCTGCCCGGCTGTCCTGAATTACCTATAAAATTCAATATTCAGCTTATTCAGTGTAATAACTGGAAATTCAAATCAAAATGAAGCCCACCGTGGCCATATCCTTCCCGAAAACGGTGATGGAAGACTTTGGAAGCCATGTAGAAGGAAATGAATATATACGCAAATTAAGAAAAACAAAAACTCACTCAAAATAGTCCAGCGACTGTAATTTGAAATGCAAAACTATAAACAATCTAAAGGAAAATCTATGCGATTTGGGTTTGGTGTTGAGTTTTAACACACAACATCAAATGCCAATTCATGAAAATATTGTTAACAGACTTTATAAAACTAAATATTCTACTGTGAAAAACTGTATTCAGAGAACAAAAAGACAAGACAGATGTGAGAAGATATTTACAAAATACATACGTGATTTTAAAACTGGGTAAATATCTGAACAGACACCCAACTACAGCAAATATACCGACAGTAGGCGGGGCATGCTGGCCCCTGCCTGTCATCCCAGAGCTTTGGAAGGCTGAGACGGGCCAATCATCTGAGGTCAGGGGTTCCAGACCAGCCTGGCCAACATGGCAAAACCCCGTCTCTACTAAGATACAAAAAATTAGCCAAGCGTGCTGGTGGGCGCCTGTAATCCCAGCTACTTGGGAGGCTGAAGAAAGAGAATTGCTTAAACATGGGAGGTAGAGGTTGCATTGAGCTGAGATCGTGCCATTGCACTCCAACCTGGGTGACAGAGCAAGACTCCACCTCGAAAAAAAAGATGTTAATAACATATCTGATACACCTTGATATGTTATACAAGGGGAAACTAGGTTGGGTCTACATAGGAAATCTGCATTTTCTTCCCAATTTCAGTGTGAATCAAACTAATTTCAAATAAAACCTTTATTTAAAAATTATAATTTTTTCAAATATCTGCTTAATTATTCATATTAATAAGTAGTACATAACATTACTACTTTTTAAAATAAGAGCATTCATAATGCAAAGTCAATTATGCAAATAATTTCAAGGAAATACCTTTCACGTTTTATATGAATATAACAGATACACATAAACATATTTATCATAGCTTTTTTCTTGTAGTGTGGTTCACTCTCTAGGAAAGCTGGCCACCTTAGAACCAGGGAAAAAATTCATATTTTGGAGACTATTTCAATCTATGGCTGGATGTTTTCAAAAGTGTAAGTTAAAAAAAAGTTAAAATAGCAAATTGACTGTGACTGAATCACTTACTCTACTGAACGCTCGTCTTTGTTTCCCAGCATTCCCTTTGGTTACAAAACAACAAGAGCAAATATTTGCCATTGGAAAAAAATTCAAAGACAGGAAGACTGTAGACGGAATTTGCGACCACAATTATTCAATGTTTCATCAGGATGCTTTCTCATACAGAAGAGTTTAAAGGGATAGTCAAAGCTATTCTCCCAAAGATGCTTCGCAGAAATTGATGAAGCTAGAGAAACAAAAGTGGCAGGACATTCAATGTGACTTTAGATGCCACTGTGTCTTACAAGAAAAAATAATTTACCTTTTAGAGGATCACACAGAATTACTGGAAGCCCAGACTCTGCAATGTTTCTAAATTTAGATGTCGGCATCACTAGCAATAAATACGACAAAAAGGGATCTGTGTTTTATTTGTGTAATAAAACACCAAAGCAGTATTTAATGCTCCAAGTTATGCCTGAAATACAGTTGACAATATCAGAATCAAAATAAGCTTCCTGACCAGGCATGGGGGCTCACACCTGTGAGCCCAGCACTTTGGGAGGCCAAGGCAAGCAGAGCACCTGAGGTCAGGAGTTTGAGACCAGCCTGACAAACATGGAGACACCCCATCTCTACTAAAAATACAAAAATTTCCCAGGCCTGGTGGTGCATGCCTGTCATCCCGGCTACTCGGGAGGTTGAGGCAAGACAATAGCTTGAACCTGGGAGGCAGAGGTTGTAGTGGGCCAAGCTCAGGCCATTCCTCTGCCCTACTGTGTATGTAAAAATGCAGATTCTCTGAACCAGACTAAATTGTATTCAGTGGAAGGCTGATCAAGGATTCAAAAGGATGCGACCTTCTGTTTTATCTACTTCTGACCCAGAAGCACCCCCACCTCCTACTTCTAGTTGTTCCTCCTTACTGAACCAAACGACGGTACCTCTCACACAGATTGGCTGGCGTCTCATGTCTCTCTAAGACGTATAAAAGCAAGCTCTACCCTGACCTCCTGAGGCTGTGTCATGGACATGTCCTTAACCTTGGCAAAAAAAAAAGCTTTCTAAATTGACTGAGTCCTGACTCAGATGTTTTGGGATCACAGTCTACAGTCACCACAGCGTGACAGCTGACTACAGCATTCAGTACAGAGACATACTATGCAGGTTTGTGGCCCGGGAGCAACAGGCTACACCCTATAACCTACGTGTGGAGTGCGCTGCACCATCGAGCTTTTATAACCACAAAGCACAAAGATGAAACCACTAAGGACAAATTTCTCAGAAAGTATCCGCATCGGTAGGAGATGCTGAGTGTATTTTGAATGGTTAGAGTCTAGGAGAAAGAAAAACTCAACTCCTGTTTAATAACAAAGCTTAATAGAGTTAACGCAGTTCATCTAATCTAAGACGCTAATGATCGACAGACATTATTTTATGCACCATCAAACAGGTTGCCAATTAAACCGACTTTCTGAATAACAACAAAAATGTGAATTTACTTCTATCAATCCCAGTAAAATAAAAATGAATTACGGCTTTGACCTGTTAAAGCAAAAAGGAGGAAGCCGTTGGCCCGAGGTCCTGCCTAAGCAAACGGAAACCGAATTGGAGGCATTTAAACTGCCTTAAAAAACATTAACCAACCAACCAGTCGATGACAAAAAGCCCAGCCGCCAGTTGGCTGCACGACCAGGGACGCGGAGGGAACCATCCCCACAACAGGCGCCAAGAAGGAACCTCGCTCAGCTGCCACCACTAAGAACGCGAAGCCCCGAGCCGTTTTCCGTTCTGGTGCTTCAGGTGTGATTCATGAATCATTCCTTTGCTCAAATAAACCGTTTAAATGTCTTGTGCCTAAAGTTCTTCTAACCTCTACATCCTAACCCCTAACCGGCGACCCCTAACTCCAACCCTAACCCCTAGTCCTAATCCTCACCCTAAGCCCTAACCATACTTGAGTTTCTAGTCTGCGCTGATACGTCGGCGCTGATTATTAAAACTGCGGCACTGGCCCGGCCCCGTGAGCAGTGCGGATTTCACAGTAACAGTTACAGGTGTTTTCGACATGAGCGCTGCGGGTGTTGTATTCGCATTTCGGAGGTCGTGTCTGCCTTAGGAACGCTCTATTTGTGTTCCGAGGCTGCCCTGCTCACCTCGCGCTGCAGTCGCCCGGCCTTGTGGGGGAGAACCCAGGCGCGCAGGATTCAGAGGGGCGTTTGGCGTCCAGTTTTCCACCCCGAGATCTTACTAGTCTCTGACCCTAAGCAATCAGGGCTGCAAATAGGAAGGATTTTACTCACCGTGGACGCGGCCCACAGTAGTCCCAAAGCGAGGCTGTGCCGCGTAGGTCCGTACAGAGGAAAACGCAGCTCCGCACTCGCGGTGTCCCCCAGGTGTGCACTAAGGAGAACACAACTCCGCACGCTGGGGGGGGGGCGCCGCGACGCCACGCACACCCGCAAGCCACGCACGCCGGCGCCACGACACCATTTGAAAAGGAGGGCTCGGGCGCCCCCTGCTGGCGGCTAGGGCCACTGCAGGGCCCTCTTACACTGCCGTGATGGGTATCACCGGCTGGCGGCTGCGGCACTGCAGGGCGCTCTTGCTCACAGTGTAGTGACGGCACGCCGCCTGCTGGCCGCTTGGGGCACTGCAAGACCCTGGCATCCCCAATGCCGCGACGCCACGCACGCCACGCACACCGGCACCGCGACGCACGCCACGCACGGAAGCGCCACGACGCACGCCACGCACGCCGGCGTCTGGACGCACGCCACGCACGCAAGCCACGCACGCCACGCACGCCAGCGCCTGGACACCACGCACGCCCTGCCCACAAGCGCCACAACTCACGCCACGCACTCCAGCGCCGGGCCGCCACGCACGTCACGCACGCCGCCGCGGCGCCACCTGAAGAGGCGGACTCGGGCGCCCTCTGCTGGTGGCTAGGGTCACTGCAGGGCCCTCTTACACTGCGGGGATGGGTATCACCTGCTGGCGGCTGGGGCACTGGAGGGCGCTCTGGCTCACAGTGTAGTGGCGGCACGCCGCCTGCTGGCCGCTTGAGGCACTGCAAGACCCTGGCACGCCAATGCCGCGACGCCACGCACGCCACGCACACCGGCACCGCGACGCACGCCACGCACGGAAGCGCCACGACGCATGCCACGCACGCCGGCATCTGGACACACGCAAGCCATGCACGCCATTCACGCTGGCGTCTGGACGCACACCACGCACGCCGGCGCCTGGACACCACGCACGCCATGCCCACAAGCGCCACAACTCACGCCACGCACTCCAGCGCCGGGCCGGCACGCACGTCACGCACGCCGCCGCGGCGCCATCTGAAAAGGCGGACTCGGGCGCCCTCTGCTGGTGGCTAGGGTCACTGCAGGGCCCTCTTACACTGCGGGGATGGGTATCACCTGCTGGCGGCTGGGGCACTGCAGGGCGCTCTTGCTCACAGTGTAGTGGCAACACGCCCCCTACTGGCAACCAGAGCAATGCAGCGTCCTCTTGCTCCCGGTGTGGTGCCTGTGCTGCTTGACCCTCTTACTCGCGGTGTAGTGGCGGCATGCCCCCTGCTGACCGCTGAGTGCACTGCAAGACCCTGGCACACCGGCACGGCAGCACATGCCACGCACGCAAGCGCCACGACGCACGCCACACACGCTGGCGCCGCGACACCATGCACACCATACACGCCAGTGCCGTGACGCACATTACACCCGCAAGCACAACGCATGCCACGCATGCCGACGCCCTGCCACCACGCATGCCGCCACAGCGCCACACACGCCATGCACGCCTCCATGGTGCCATCTGAAAAGGCGGGCTCGGGCACCCCCTGCTTTGCTTACGGTACTGCGCCTGCGCCCCCTTCTGGCGGCTAGGGCCACTGTAGGGCCCTCTTACAGTGAGGTGATGGGCATCACCTGCTCATGGCTGGTGCACTGCAGGGCCCTCTTGCTCACAGTGTAGTGGCAACACGCCCCTTGCTGGCAACCAGGGCAATACAGCGTCCTCTTGCTCCTGGTGTGGTGTCTGTGCTGCTGGGCCCTCTTACTCGCGGTGTAGTGCCGGCACGCCCCCTGCTGGCCGCTGGGGGCACTGCAAGACCCTCTTTCTCTGGTGTGGCAGCAGCCCTGTGCTGGCAACCAGAGCACTGCAGGGTCCTCTTGCTTATGGTGTGGTGTCTGTGTGTCCCCTGCTGGCTGCTCGGGGCACTGTAGGGCCCTCTGGCTCACAGTGTAGTGGTGGCAGGCCCCCTGCTGGCTTCTGGGGGCACTGTAGGGTCCTGTTGCTCACAGTGTATTGGAAGCACGCCCCCTGCTGGCAGCTGGGGACACTGCGGAACCCTCGTGCTCAGTGTTGTGGCAGCACGCCCCCAGCTGGCAGCTGGGACAGGCAGTGCCCTCTTGCTCCCAGTGTGATGGCTGGCGCACCCCTACTGGCCTCCTTCTGCACCACTTAAAGTCAGAGCGCCAGTTATTCAGCACCCACAGTTCTGGAAATTCGAACTGAAATGGAGCTATTACTGGAAAGAGCTGATGTCACAGTTCTTGTCTAACTTGGGAGAAATATTTTCATTAAGAGGCAGTACAAAGATGGCAGATAACTTCATTGAAAACAAATACACTGTTTCTAGCTTATTCTAGAAAAAAATACGTAGGCCCCAAGGGAGGAGCAGGCTGATTGTGCAGGAAAACAGCCCAAGGGTCCTGTGCAGGGAATTTTATTTGGACGTATTCACATTCCTGCCTCTGTCTCAAGTATCCACCTGTTTTCTTTGGTTTTTCTGCTCCTGTCTTAAGTCCCTGACTTGCCCCTCTTAGGTTCGTGGGACCTCCTCACTGTTAGGTAATGCACATGTGTGGTGATCAACCCAAAGTCACTGTTGGGGCTGGCTCCTTCCCGCCTCCCGGGAAGGCCCTACAGTGGTCACGTCTGTACCTCCTGTGCCTGCCTGTCTCTTTTGAATGTCCTTCTCTGCCCCAACCTGTACTTACAGTGCCAGGTTTCTCTTATGAATGTCTCCTTTGTCCTTCTTATCAGCATGTAGCTAGCATTTTCTGACATTTTAACTGAAGAGTGAATGATGATTGGGGCACCCGAAGAGGAGTTCTAGGGTGTTTCTTTCTGCACAGATACCTCTTCTTCCTCCTATCCACAACTGACAACTGCCCATCCACTCCAGCATTAGAGCTGCTACTAATATATAAATTGTTGATGGTCCCTCCAGGTGAGCCTTCCCATCATGTTCATGTCTAGCTACCCACCTACTCTAACAGAGCCCACTATCCTGTGTCTCCAAAAAGTAGGGAAGGAATGATTCATTGGAAACCATAGAAAATGAAATGAATGTAGATGAAAACTTTACAACTTATACAAATAATCACTGAAAATCACCCTTACAAAAAAATGCAAAACTATACAATTTCTAGAAGAAGACATAGAATAAAAGCTCTGTGCCCTTGGGTTCGGTAATGAATTTTAACAAGCAACACAAAGTGTCAATACACACAGAACAAAGAATTAAGTGGATATTTTAAATATTAAAAGAGTATACTCTGGAAAAGATCTTATTAAGAGAATAAAAAGAAAAGTCACATATTGAAAGAAAATATTTGCAAAATACAGTTCTGAGAAAGAATTTGTATTCAATATACAAAAAAAAATCTTAAAACTAAGTAAAACAGCCCAACTAAAGATGCACACAAATCTGAACAGACACCTCACCCAAGGATTTAAGAAAAACCAGAGCTTTCAAAAGACTCCACCACTGAGATCAACCAGCTGTGAAGCTGCCTCTCCTTTCTTGCCTGATAAGAGACCACCCATGACAGAGAGGTACTGGCCAGTATACAGAGGATGCACAGAGCAAGTTTTCATGTCCTCTGCTTCACCTTTTAATGTCAGAGGGCTGAAATGTCACCCTGGGATCATGCTAACAGTGCCATTTTTTTTGTACATGGGACCCATGAAGGAGTAAGAAACTCAACTGTGACTGCACGCATTTCTCCTTTCATAAATATTCATGGCTCCTCCTAGAGCTTATTAAATATGTGTATTTGGCCATGCCACTCAGCGTAAATTACTGTTTCCTTTACCTCTCCCTTGAAGTGTCTGCTTCTGGCTTCTGACTGGAGTCAATGCTTCCCAGCCCATTAGAAGGACTACCCTGCAGGCTGCAACCCTGTATAGGAAATAAATCTCTCACTGGGTGCAGTGGCTCATGCCTGCAATCCAAGCAATTTGGGAAGCCAAGGTGGGTGGATCACCTGAATTCAGGAGTTTGAGACCAGCCTGGCCAACATGGTGAAACCCTGTCTCGACTAAAACTACAAAAACTTAGCCAGGCATGGCGGTGGGCATCTGTAATCGCAGCTAATTGGGAAGCTGAGGCAGGAGAATTGCTTGAACCTGGGAGGTGGAGGTTGCAGTGAGCCAAGATCACACCATTGTACTCCAGCCTGGGCAACAAGAGTGAAATACCTTCTCAAAATAAAATAAAAATAATAAAATAATTTCATTATATATTACAATGTAATAATGGAAATAAAGTGCCCAATAAGTAATGTGCTTGAATCTTTTCGCTCTGCTCCTGCCTGCCGGCAGCCTCTCCAGGCCCAGAACTTTTTCCAGTTGGCCTCTACAGGCCAAGCTCATGGCTCACAATGGTCTATTTAGGCCCATACCCCACCTCATGGTCCTCTTTGCAGATGAGGCTACTGCCTCACCACAGCCTCCACAGGCCCAGGTTCATCTGACAATGGCCTCTTTAGTCCCAGATCCTGCCTCTGAGTGGCTTATCTGGGCCCACAGTGTCCCCAAGTCGGCCTCTCAAGGCTGAGCTCTTCCTCTCAGCTGTGCCTAGAGGGCCAGCACCTGCCTCACGACAACCTCTTTCTGCTCAGCTCCTGCCAAGCTCCTGGTGGCTTTTTTAGGCCCCAAACTGCCCCAAGTCAAGCTCTCCAGGCCCACCTTCAGCCTCCCAATGGCTTGGACAGGCCCACCTTCAGCCTCCCAGTGGCCTCTCCAGCCCAGCTCTTGTCTCCCAGTGGCCTCTCCAGGCCCAGCTTGTGCCTCATGGAGGTCTTCCTTGAACAAGTTTCCACCTGCCTCCTGGCAGCGCTGACAGGCCCAGATCCTGCCTCACACTGACCTCATTAGGCCCAGCTCATGGTGGCCTCTGCAGGCCCAGCTCCCGTCCCCTGACAGGCTGTCCAGGCCCAAAACTTCCTCGAGGTGACCACTTTAGGCCCAGTTCCTGCCTCTCGGTGGCCTCTTCAGGCCCAGTTCCTGCATCCTGGTGGCCTCACCAGACAATTTTCTCAAGTCTGCCATTCCAAGTCCAAATCCTGCCTCCCATTGGCCTCTCCAGGCCCAAATCCTGCCTCACAGCAGACTCTCCAGGCCCAGCATCTGCCTCACCGCAGCACCCGCAGTCCAAGGTCCTGCCTTTCAGCAGCCCTGACAGGCCCCACTCCTGCCCCTGACACGTTCTCCAGGCTGGAATCTTCCTGAAGTTGGCCACTCCAGGCTTAGCACTTGCCTCACGCTGGGCTCTGTAGGCCAAGCTCATGCCTCTTGGCAGCCTCCCCAGGCAAAGCTACTGCGTGCGGCAGCCTCTCCAGGCGCAGCTCCTGGCTCCCGTCTGCCTCTGCAGGCCTAACAGCGACTCTTCATGCCCAGCACCTGCCTCACCATGGCCCCACCAAGCCAAGCTCCTGCCTTTCAGCAGCCTCTACGTGCCCAGTTCCTGCCACCCAATGGCCTCTTTAGGCCATGCTCATGCCTCACAGGGACCTTTCCAGACCCAGCTTTTGCCTCATGGAATCTTCCCCATCTGGGTTGCTGCTTGTTCCCCGGCAGCCTGGATAGGTCCAGGTCCTGCCTCACGCTGGCCTCTCTATGCAAAGCTTATGCCTCACAATAGCATTTCCACCTGCAGCTTTTGTCCCAGAATGGCGTCTCCAGGCCAAAAACTTCCTTAAGTCATCCTCTCTAGGCCCACCTACTGCCTTCTGGTGGCCTCTGAATGCCCAAATCCTTCTCAAGTTGGCCTCTCCTGGCCCAGATCCTACCTCCCATTGGCCTCTAAAATCCCAGCCTCTGCCTCATGACGGCTTCCCCAGGCCCAACTCTACGTCTTAGCTGCAACACAGCACACCTGGTGCCTCTTAAAAACCTCTTTTGGCCCAGCTCCTGCCCATTTGCCATCAACCACTATCGGCCCAAACCGTCCTTACGTTCACCTCTGCAGGCCCAACATCTGCCTCCCAGTGGCATGTAAAGGCCCAGCTTTCGCTTGAGAACACCCTCTGCAGATCCCATGCTTTACCTCTCAAAGCCTTTTGGAAGCCTCTCTGGACATAGCTCATGCCTCTGGCGGCCTCTCCGGGCCCAGCTCTGGCTACTCACTGGCCTCTAGTGTAGGCCCAGTTCCTCCCTTGCACTGGCCCAGCTGCCTAGGCCTAGCTCCTGCCTCTGACGGACTCTCCCGGGCCAGCTCCTGCCTCCCGGCAGCCTCTCCAGGCCCAAAGCTTCCTCTGGTGGGCCTCCGCAGGCTCCTGCCTGTGGTAGGCCCCTCAGGCCCAGCCTCTGCCTCTCAGTGGACCCTCCAGGCCCAGCACTCGGCCTCACCAGAGCCTCTATCAGGCCCAGCTCCTGCCTTTTTGGCAGCCTGTATGTACAGGCCCAGCCGTGGTCTCCCAGTGGCCTCTTTAGGACAAGCTGGTGCCTCCCGGTGGCCTTTCCAGGCCCAGCATTGGCTTTCTGGCATCCTCTCCAGGCCCAGAACATTTCCAAGGCAGCCTCTCCGGGCCTGGCCCTTCCTCCTGGCTGCATCACAGGCTCACTTCCTGCCTCAAAACAACCACGTTTTGCCCAGCTCCAGGCAGCCTCTGTAGGCCACAGCCTTCCTCAAGTTGAGCTTTCTAAGCCCACCTTCCACCTCCCGGCAGCCTGGACAGACCCAGCTCCTGCCTGACCATAGCTTCTCCAGGCCCAGCTCTTGCCCTCGATATCGGCCCCCCCAGGCCATCTCTGCCTGCCCGCCTGCCTGCCTCATGGCAGCGTGGACAAACCCAGCTCCTGCCTTTCCGACGGCCTCTTTAGGAAAATCTCATGCCTCACCATGGCCTCCCCGAGGGAGGCTCCTGCCTTTCAGCAGCCTCTGCAGGCCCAGCTCCTGTGTCCCAGTGGCCTCTGCAGGCCCAGCTCATTCCTCACAGCCGCCTTCCAGGCCCAGTTCATGGAAGCCTTTTAGCAGCCCCTCCAGGCCCGGCTCACGCCTCTCACGGCCACTCCAGGCCCAGGTGCTGCCTCCCGGCGTCCTCTCTGGGCCCAGCTCTTCCCCCTGGCTGCCTCACAGGCCCAGCTCCTGCCCTCCCAGCGGCCTCTCCAGGCGCAAAACTTTCTGACGTGGGCCCCTCCAGGGTGGGGCCAGCTGCTGCCTCCCAGCGGCCTCCTTCAGCCCAGCTCCTGCCTCCCATCTGGCCTCTCCAGTCCGCCTCTGCCTCCCTCATGGCGGCCTCCCCAAGCCCAGCTCTTCTTCCTCACTGGGTTTACAGGCTCAGCTCCTGCCTCACAGCAACTACGTCTGTCCCAGCTGCTGCCCAGCTCCCAGCAGCCTCTATAGACTTTAGTCTTTTTCAAGTCGGGCTTTCAAGGCCTTCCTTCGGCCTACTGGTGGCCTGGACAGACCCAGCTCCTGCCTGACCACAGTCTCTTCAGCCCAGCAATTCCCTATACAGGCCTTTTCTGGCCCTGTTACTACCTGTTTTTCAGCCATTTTGGCAGGCCTTGCGTTTGCCTCCCAGTGGCCTCTTCAGCCCCATCCTCTGCGTCACGTCTGCCTCTCAAGGTTCAGCTGTTTTTTCATGGTGGCCTTTCCTATACCAGCTTGTGCCCACCACGGCCTCTCCAGGCTCATCTCCTGCCTCTTCGTGGCTTTTCTGCCCTGCACTTGCTCACAGTGGCCTCCTCTGGATCCAGCTCTTCAGGCCTTAGATCATCAACAGCATCAAAAAGCCCAGAGCTTCCCTGGCCTCTCACTTGTTCACTTTTCAGCAGGGCGCCTTGGCTGAACACCTGTCCCTACTCTCACCTGGAGAGTGTATTTTTGACAGATTTGTAGCAAATTCTGCCTGTCTCTTTTTACAGTGATGTCTCTTATTTAGTGTCTCATGGTTTTTCTTGTCTCCTGGGGGTTCAGAGGGGAACGGGCCTCTGCTTGGGCTGTTTGTCTTGCCCTGGACGTGGTAGCATCTCATTTCATGTCTTCCTTTTTTATATTTTTTACAGTTAATTTTTTCCCTTAGGGTCTTGCTCTGCCACCCAGGCTGGAGTGTCATCGTGTGTTCGTGGCTCCACTGCAGCCGTGGCCTTTTGGTGTCCACTGACTTTCCCAAGTCAGCATCTTGAGTAGCGTAGACCACAGGCACCTGCCGCCATCCCTGACTAATGTCTGATTTTGTTTGAGAGGTGGGTCCTCACTGTTGCTGAGGCTGGTCTTAAACTTGTGGACACAAGCAGTCCTCTTGCCTGGGCCTCTCAACGTGCTGAGGTTACAAGCATGAGCCGTCATCCGTGGCCTGCCGTTCACTTGCCATGAAGTATTAAGAATTTACTTTTTGACTGATATACTATGATTATATACATTTGTGAATAGACATTTTAAAGTTTTCTGGGATACCCATTTTTTCTTTCTTTTTTTTTTTTGAGGCAAGTTACTGCTTTGT
The DNA here is from genome assembly GCF_049354715.1 of Callithrix jacchus. NCBI lineage: Eukaryota > Metazoa > Chordata > Mammalia > Primates > Cebidae > Callithrix > Callithrix jacchus. The sequence continues at coordinate 14,402,745 of NC_133523.1, forward strand.
CATTCAGGTTGAAGCGCAGTGGTGTGATCTCGGCTCACTGCAACCTCTGCCTTCTTGGCTTAAGTCATGCTCCCACCTCAGCCTCCTGAGACCCTAGGTACAAGCCGCCATGCCTGCCTAATCTTTATATTTGTTGTAGAGACTGGGCCTCACCATGTTTCCCAGGCCAGTTTCAAACTCCTGGGATCAAGTGATCCTCCCCCCTCAACCTCCCGCTGTGCTGGGATTACAAGTGTGAGCCACTACACCTGGCCTGCCATTCCCTTTCACTGGGGCATTAAGAATTTACCTTTTATTTAGTATATTATAAATAAATATGCAGATATGTGTGTATATACATTATATGTAGATAGGTTAACTAAAAAGAGCCAGACACAGAAAGACAAATCTTGCATGCTTCCAATTTGTGACGGCTAAAAATGAAAACAATTGAACTCACGGAAATAGAGAGTAGAATGATGGTTACCAGAAGCTGGGGAGGGTTGTGGGCTGGGGGGGGGTGCACAGGAATAATTAATGGGTACAAAAATGCAGTTGGAATGAATAAGATGTAGTACTTGGTAGTACAACAGAGTGACAATGGTAGACGATATTTTATTGTATATTTTAAAATAGCTAAAAGAGGCTGGGGTGGCAGCTTTGCCTGTAAGCCCAGCACTTTGGGAGACCAAGGCAGGAGGATCACCTGAGGTCAGGAGTTCAAGACCAGCCTGACATGGCAAAACACTGTCTCTACTAAAAATACGAAAATTAGCCAGGCTTGGTGGCATGCACCTGTAGTCCTAGCTTCTCAGGAGGCTGAGGCTGGAGAATCACTTGAACCTGGGAGAATGGGGCGGATGTTGCAGTGAGCCGAGATTGCACCACTGCACTGCAGCCCAGGAGACAGAGCTACACTCCATCTCAAAAAAAAAAAAGAAAAGAAAGAAAGAAAAAAGAAAAAGAGCTTAATTGAATTGTTTGCAAAACAAAGAAAGGATAAATGCTTAAGGTGAGGGGTATTCCATTTATCCTGATGATTATTACACATTGCATGATCGTACCAGAACATGTCATGCACCCCATAAATATATACACCTACTATGTACCCACAAAAATTAAAAGTAAAGCATTTTTAAACCCCCAATCTTGGCCAGATGTAGTGTACAAACCTGTAATTCCAGTGCTTTTTGAGGTCAGGATGGGAGGATCACTTGAGTCCAGGAGTTTGAGACCCACCTAGGAAACACAGCAAGACTCCCATCTCTAATAACAATGAAAAGAAATTAGCCAGGCCTGGTGGGGCTTATGCCTGTAGTCCCAGCTACTTACAAGGCTGAGACGACAGAATCCCTTGAACTCAGGAGAGGTTGAGGCTGTGGTGAGCTATGATTGCCCCACTGTACTCCAGCCTGGGTGACAGAGTGAGACCATGTCTCTTTAAAAACCAAACTAATCCTAGCATGACCTGACCCTGCCCGCCACCTCTGTTCTTTTCCTCTTGCTCATCGTGCATCGGGCATCTGGGCTTCTTTTCTGCTCCTGTAAATGCCAAGCGGTTTCCCCCTTCAGGACCATTGCACATGCTCTTCCCTGCCCGAATGGACTTCCCACACCTCCTGCCACAGCTGGATTTTTCTCATGTTTCAGACCTCAGCTCACACGTCACCTCTGCGGAGAAATTCTCCCTCATCCTGTGAAGGGGGACTCGTCCTCCTCTGCACTGCCTCGTCCTGCCTGGTTCTCTCAAAGCAGATATCACACTCAAAAACCAGCTTGTTATTTGTTGAATTGCTTGTCTACATGTTCTCCTCCCAAACTCACGCGGAATCAGAACAGAAGCTCCCTACGGCAGGAGTCTCATCTTGTTCATTCTCAGAACCTAGTCTAGTAATTGTACATAGTAGGCACACAATCAACGTTATTAGAAGGAATAAGTATTAAGGGGCCGGTCAAGGTGGCTCATGCCTGTAGTCTCAGCACTTTGGGGGCCGAGGCGGGTACAGGAGTTTGAGACCAGCCTGGCCAACATGGTGAAACCCTGTCTCTGCTAAAAATACAAAAAGCAGCTGGGTGTGGTGGTGCGAACCTGTAATCCCAGCTACTCAGGTGGCTGAGGCAGGAGAACTGCTTGAACCTGGGAGTTGGAGGTTTTGGTGACCCAGAACTTGCAGTGAGCGAAGAATGTGCCACTACACTCCAGCCTGGGCAACAGAGTGAGGCTCTACCTCGAAAAAAAGGTAAAAGGTATGAATAAGCATCAAGGAAGGGAGATTTTGTGATTTGTCACCTTTTCATGGAAATCCTACTTGACATTGACGTTTTCTATTTTATGGTATTTCTATAAGAGGAAATTGAAACTGAGTTAATTTTTAAAAATGGAGCTGGGCATGGTGATTCATGCCTGTAATCCCAGCACTTTGGGAGGCCGAAGTGGGGGAATCACATGAGGCTAGGAGTTTAAGACCAGCCTGGGCAACATACAGAGACCCCTGTCTCTGCAGAAATAACTTTTCATTAACCAGGTACACCAGGCACAGTGGCTCATGCCTATAATCCCAGCACTTTGGGAGGCTGAGGTGGGTGGATCACCTGAGGTGAGGAGTTTGAGAGCAGCCTGGACAACATGGCAAAACCCTATCTCTACTAAAAATACAAAAAATAGCCAGATATGGTGGTGAATGACTGTAATCCCAGCTACTTGGGAAGCTGAGGCAGGAGAATCGCTTGAATCCAGGAGGCAGAGTTTGCAGTGAGCCAAGATCAGGCCATTGAACTCCATCTTGAAAAAGAAAAATGTGGCAGCACATGTCTGTAGTCCCAGCTCCTCAGGAGACTGAAGTGGGAGGAGCACTTGAGCCCAGGAGACAGAGGCTGCAGTGAGCCATGATTTCACCACTTCACTCCAGCCTGAGTGACAGAGCTACACACCTTATCTCTAAAACCATAAAAACCAAAACAAAAAAAAGGTCAGGCATGGTGGCTAACACCTGTAATCCCAGCACTTTGGGAGGCCAAGGTGGGTGGATCACCTGAGGTCAGGAGTTCAAGACCAGCGTGGCCAACATGGTGAAGACCTGTCTCCACTAAAAAATACAAACATTAGCCCAGAGTGGTGGCAGGTGCCTGTAATTTCAGCTACTTGGGAGGCTGAGGCAAGAGAATTGCTCGAACCCGGGAGGTGGACATTGCAGGAGATGGAGGGGCAAGAGTGGGAGCAGGACATCTGGTGAGGAGCTGCCACATCAACATCTTTTGATCACTCCAGGCCATGTGTTGAGCAGGGCCTCTGCAAGAATGTGTCCCAGCCTCAGATGCCTTAATTCCGACACTCAGTGCTGGTGGAGGCCCTGTCAGGTCACACTGTGGAGGCTTCTTGGGAGAGTGTTGGCTCTTCAAAATCAGCATCTTGGTTCATTCCTTTGCTGCTGGAGACAATGACCTGTTTCTCCTCATATGTCTGCTCAAGATAGTTACAAATTTAGTAAAGATGGGGTTTCACCATGTTGGCCAGGTAGGTCTCGAACTCCTGACCTCAGATGATTGGCCCCCGCCTCGGCCTCACAAAGTGCTGGGATTACAGGTGTGAGACACTGCACGCTGCCCTTCTTCCATTCTTGCTCAATTTTTCCTTTTCTTCTCTCTCTTTCTGCCTCTTTTTTTTTCCTTGATATCTTGGAAACCATAAGGAATATATATGAATCTGAATTCCAAGGGCAATTAAAAACATTTTTTTTAGAGACAGGGTCTTGCTCTGTCACTTAGGCTGGAATGCAGTGGTGAGATCTCAGCTGACTGCAACGTCCAGCTCCTGGGCTCAAGTGAGCCTCACAAAAAAAATCATTTCTGGAGCAATAGAGTTTTGCTATGCTGCCCAGGTCTTGAACCCCTGGCCTCAAGCAATCCTCCTGCCTTGGCTTCCCAAAGTGTTAGGATTACAAGAATGAGTCATTATACCTGGCCACTTTTTTAATGGAGAAGAGTCCAAGAAACACTATCTCTGGTAAAAAGACCAGCTAAACTCTTGAAGTGTCGCTTTTCTCCACTCTCCATTTTTTCCCTTTCGTTGTCTCTTAACATCAAATTTCATCGAATGCCTCTAGATACAACTTTCCAATTCTCCTCCTTTTTTTTTTTCCTGAAGATAGAGTGTTGCTCTGTCTCCTAGTCTGGAGTGCAGTGGAGCAATCTCAGCTCACTGCAACTTCTGCCTCCTGGTTTCAAGCAATTCTCATGCCTCAGACTCCACCGAGTTCCTGGGATTACAAGCACCAGCTAGCATGCCTGGTTAATTTTTGTATTTTTAGTAGAGACGGGGTTTCACCATGTTGGCCAGGCTGGTCTCGAACTTCTCACCTCAAGTACATGCCTGTAATCCCAGCTACTTGGGAGACTGACGCAGGAGAATAGCTGGTACCCAGGAGGTGGAGGTTGCAGTGAGCCAAGATAGCACCATTGCACTCCAGCCTAAGTGACAGAGTGAGACTCTGTCTCAAAATAAATAAATAAATAAATAAATGCTGTTTTTTTCTGCCACCCCAGACTTCAGGAAAAGGAGTTTGGAGCTGTGTCCAAGGATCCCAGCCTTTGCCCTCAATTGCAAACACAGCAGAGTGTCTCTTAGCTCAAGAGTTTGTGCTGCCGAAGAGTTTGCACAAACACAAAGTTGAGAAACATTGCTTGCTGAAAGGGGTGTAAAAGGCAAAGGACAAACCAGTCGTCCTCTGAAGTGGAGACATTTCTATTTTATTTTGGGCTAAGATCTTGGAGAATCAGGCAGGGAACAAATTTTGCTGGTTTTCCAATAAGAGATCCCCTGTGGTAAGAGAGGCTCTTCTCTCTCTACCTGGTGAGTTACTTCCTCTCTTTGGTACCCAATTTTCTCATGTTTATAATTAGGGAGCCAGGCACCATTGCTCACACCTGTAATCCCAGCACTTTGGGAGGCCAATGTGAGCAGATCACAAGGTCAAGAGATCAAGACCATCCTGGCCAACATAGTGAAACCCTGTCTCTACTAAAAATACAAAAATTAGCTGGGCATGGTGGCAGGTGCCTGTAATCCCAGCTACTTGGGAGGCTGAGGCAGGAGAATCTCTTGAACCTGGGAGGTGGAGGTTGCAGTGAGCCAAGAATGTGCTACTGCACTCCAGCCTGGTGTCGGAGCAAGACACCATCTAACTAATTAACTAACTAACTAACTAAATTAAATTAAATAGGGAAGTAAAACCACATGTCCCCTAGGCTCCTTTCCTCTTAGTCTTTCTATGAGTTAATGAAAGAGATTTGTTTTCTTATAAGCATACATCCAAAAAGGTACTCAAGGTAGGTTTTCCATGTTTTCTGGAATTTTGTAACTGCCCCAAATGATGTGGGGTATTTGGAGGAGCAGCTCTTCCTTGCTTCCTTTATTTTTCTTTTATAGATGAAATCTCTCCCTGCCACCCAGGCTGGAGCGCAGTGGTGCAGTCCTGGATCACTGCGACCTCACACTCCTGCCTCAAGTCATCCTCCAATTCCAACCTCTGCAGTAGCTGGGACAACAGGCACATACCACCATGCCCAGCTAAATTTTAAAATTATTTTGTAGAGACAGGGTCTCACTATGTTGCCCGGGCTGGTCTCAAACTCCTGAACTCAAGCGATCCTTCTGCCTCAGCCTCCCAAAGTGCTGGGATTACAGGTGTGAGACAGGGTGCCTGGCCCTTCATTCTTTTTAATAACCTTAATTACCTTCTTTTGAATATCTTTAGAACTACAGTGTTTTTGTCTTTTGAGGCTAGAGTTGAAGCGGATTTCCATAAATAGTCATTTTGAGTCAAGTCTTTTGAATAAAGTGAGTGGCCAGAGATGATGACACAATTTTGGCTAAAACCGTTTCTGAGAGAGCACACCATGAACTCTAAAATGTGCGTGCCAGTCACGGGGCCACAGTTCGCTCTTCTTGCCACACTCAGAATTGCAAATTTATTTATTTATATTTATTATTTTTTGTTTTAGACGCCCACCTACCACTTCAACATCCTCAAGCCCTACGTGGTGATTTTCAACAAGAGTGTGAACATCATGCACGTGAGTCCCTTCAACTCTGGGTCCAGCTGGAGCCTCAGGGTAGAGGGACCACAGGCATATCTGGTCTGGAATTTTGGTTGTACTTTGGGGTCAATGCTCTTCCTCTCTGGGGCTTGGTTTCTCTATCTGTAAAATGGGAATAATAATCTCTACTTAATGTTGGTAAGATCATGTAATGGAGTCATGTCCCTGGCACATGGTAGGTCTCAGAAAGTGTGAGTTTCCATGTTTCTCTCACAGAAACCCTTCATACTCAAGAGAGTAAAAATGAAGATTGCATAGTAGCAATTGCTGAGTACAAACCACCTCAAAACCCATTGGTTTAGAGAAATAAGGGTTTATGAAACCTAGCAAGTCTGCGAGACAGCTGGCTGGTTCTTCTGCATGGGGATGGGATCACTCTTGGTACACAAGCAGCTGTGCGTCAGGCGGGCAGCTTTGCTGATCCTGTCTCAGTTTATTCACTTGTTTGGGGCTTCAACAGCTTCAGGTTGATCTAGGATGGCCTCAGCTGTGACACCTGGACTTTTCTCCATGTGTTTCTCTGCCTCTGGGAGGCACCCGGCTGTGCACATGGCATAGACTTGGTTCTGAGAGACTGAGAGGAGACTGCAATGACTCTGGACAGTCTCTCTGCCATGTTTCCAAGTTCAACCAGGCTGACATCAGCACAGACTCAAAGGGGCGTAAAACAGGCCCCATCTCTTAATAGAAGTTGCTGGAAAATCACAATGCAAAGTGTGTGAATACAAGGAGAAGTGAAGAATTGGGAGTTGGGATTTTGTGAAGTGCTTAGGATGTTTTTCTTACTTGCAAGCTGAGGAGCTAGCTTTGTTAATACTTCATGGATTCTGCCAGGAGACACGAGAGTCCTGGGTCAGAGACAAAGGGTGATTTATTACTCACGGCATAGCAAGCAGCATGTTCTTGGTTTGCATCATTTCTCCAGCCAGATTCCACGGGGTGCCACAGAGAGGTTTCAGTAGTTGCCTGTTCATGCAGTACCTTGCATGGGAGGAAAAGAGCACTAGGCTGAGGGAACTGCTTTTATAGCAAGCAGAAGCAGGCTGGATATTGGTCCAGGGGGAGTCATTGTCTTATCTCTCACTGCTGTCTGCAAACACAACTCTGAGAAACAGCCCAAGTCAGAACAACAGGGTTTTACATTCTTGGCATATCCAGCCAGATGCTCAGGTCTGATGGAGGAGTACCTCTCACAACAGGGAGATATATGTATACTTCATATATATAAAGTATAAAGTGTATATGTAAGGTATAAAATATATTTTAAAATGTTTTATTTTAAATATATAAATATATTTTATAAAAGTGTATATATATATATTAAGTTCTGGGATACATGTGTAGAACATGCACGTCTGTTACATATGTATACATGTGCCATGGTGCTTTTCCCCACCCACCAGCCCGTCATCCCGGTTTTAAGCCCCTCATGCATTAGGTACTTGTTCTATTCCTCTCCCTCCCCTTGTCCCCCACCCCTGACAGGCCCTAGTGTGTAATGTTCCCCTCCCACAACAGGGATACATTTGAAATGAATTTATAGCAAAGGAGATGAGTGAAACCAACATTTACTGAGCACTCACCATTGCCAGAAACAGGGCCATTTGCCAACTCCATAATATATGTTTTCTAATTTAATTTTAATAACTCTGTGAGGTTATGGTTGGTTTTGCCCTATTGCAGATGATGAAACTGAGGGCCAGAGAGATTAGAGACCTCAACAAACTTCAACCAGATAGTAAGTGAGCCAGAAGAGGTGTGGCAGTGATTGTACCCTGGTTTATCCGTCCCCAGGCAGGTTGTCCTAACTGTTACTGAAGATTTGATAGATGGAAGCTTTGGGAGTACAGGAGGTTGTCTAAGAGCACACAGACCACAAGAGGCTGAGCTGAGACTTGGACTCAGGTCTCTCAACTCCCAGCCATGAGTCTTTACCCCCTAATAGTAACACTCTCTGCTCCTATGCAAGGCTGGTCCTCCCTGGGGATGGGTGCCTGGGGCAGGGGAATAGGAGGATGATTGCAGGGATGTCCATCTTGATGTCTGGGTCTGGGAAGGGGCTCTCAGAAGGCAGTTCTCAACTTCAGCTCCGTTTTTCTTTTTCTCTGGCCAGGACAAGTGGCAGCGCTCAGCCTCGGAGGGCAGCACCAGACTGGACATGTTTAAGCACATCAGCCTCATGACCTTGGACAGTCTGCAGAAATGTGTCTTCAGCTTTGATAGCAATTGTCAGGAGTGAGTCCTTCCCTCAGGCCTGAGAACTTGGGCCACGATCTCAAGGGAGTAGGTTGGAAAGGGATGACTGACCAGGGTAACCAGAAGTGCCTTTCTGAAGGAATTGTGTCACAGGGCTTTGAAGGGTGGGGAAGGGGAGAGAGGAAGCATGGTCCTTTCAAGTAGGTAGAAATAACTGAATAATAGGCAAGAAGGCTAGGACGAGGCAAGGATGTGTAACAGAGAGTAGAAATGACATGGTGGAAGTAGACGGGGCTAGACTTCAGGACACAAAATCAGGAAAAGTGGCATGAACTTTATTAAGAGGTTCCCAGGAATCTTTTGGAGTCTGAGCCGATGACATGTGTGGTCACAGAGCTCTGTGGAGGTCTGCCTGTCATGTAGACACTACATGGGGCTGACATTGGATGCAAGTTGGTTATGGTGGGGGCTGAGCCAGAAAGAGTTGGAAGATGGTGAGGTCTGAGTTTTGTGAACAGTTTTCGGAAGGAAGAGTCCAGACTGGATACCGGGTGTGAGAGACAGGAGAGAAGCATGGTGTGCAAGCTGTACTCTGAGCATCTTGGTGCATGGAGGCAGCTCTCAGAGATAGGGTGCCTGGAGAGAAGAGAGTTTGGAGAGTCAAGTCTCCTGGCTGTTTCTGGACGCTCAGTTTCCTGATGGGCGGTAGCTTCTAGCTGCTGGTGAGAAGTGCTCCTGGGACTTTGCATATGTTAAGTTGTTATCTCCTTCATACAGGAAGCCCAGTGAGTATATTGCTGCCATCTTGGAACTCAGTGCCTTTGTAGAAAAAAGAAACCAGCAGATTCTCCTGCACTCGGACTTCCTGTATTATCTGACTCCTGATGGGCAGCGCTTCTGCAGGGCCTGCCGCCTGGTGCACGACTTCACAGACACCGTCATCCAGGAGCGGCGCCGTACCCTCCCCACTCAGGGTACTGATGATTTCTTCAAGGACAAGGCAAAGTCCAAGACTTTAGACTTCATTGATGTGCTTCTGCTGAGCAAGGTGGGCTTCTCTGGGATGTGAGTTCAAGTAACAGAGTGGACATTTATGCCAGTGTCAAATGAAAGAGCTTGGAGTTGATCCAGAGGGCACTGGGAGCCATGGAATACATTTGAAAAAGACAGATCAGAGAGAGGTTTGAGAGATGACTCTGTGGAATTCAGCAGCAGGGGACTGCTACGTTTGAGAGAGTGGGGAGCCTGAGATTTTGCTCTACTTACACATTAGTAAATTAGTGACACGTTTTTATGTGTATCTCTATGTCTATGTCTTTGTCTATGTCTGTGATGACAGATGCACCAAACCCCTGGGTTACAGCAGCCCGTGAATCATTCACAACAGTAGCAGCAACCAGCGTAGGATTGTAGAGCTGGCTCTCCATTCCCAAATTCCTCCTAGGGGAACACAATGATTTACCTGTAAATACACCAGAATGCAAAGCAGAGAGGGGCCCCGCATTATTACATCTTGGAGCTTGTATAGAACAGCTAGCACATCTGCCCCTTCTTCCTTCCAGGGTGAGAGTGAGAATGAGAGAGAGACAGAGAGGGAGAGAGAGGAAAGAGAGAGAGAGATGTTTGCTTTGTTCTGGGGTAAAAACTACTCCTCTCCAGGGAGATGGTCATGCCACTAGGTTTATAGGTTTGTAACCCAGATGCCTTCTGGAAAGATAAGAAGGATTCTCTGAGTTTACCACTCTAGAATGTGAGCAGCTATCTTCAGAGCAATTCTTGATTTCTAACCTCCAGGCCAAATTGCCATCGAAATATGCTGTAACCCAGGTTGCAGTAACACTTTACTCCAAAAGTCCTCATTATCCAGACACAAGAAAATATCCATAGATCATTGACTCTTTCCTGCAGGGCCACATAGGAGGCAAAGAAGCCAGGGGGTTATCTGCGGGTGGTGCGCTCTGACGGTGGTATCCAAGAGACATCCAGGAGTGCATAATGGGCTTGGGTTTCTGGAAGGAGTATGGATCTTCAGAAATTGTTTTAGGTTTGACTCAGAGCCCTCAGAGCTGGTGTGATGTGGGGCATGGGTATTGTCTTGCCTTCTCTCCAGGATGAAGATGGGAAGGAGTTGTCTGATGAGGATGTAAGAGCAGAAGCTGACACCTTCATGTTTGGGGATGAGGGTCTCAGTGTGGGACTACAGTGGGGACAGGAGACTCTCCGTCCCAGGGACGTGGTGGGTAAACCCTAGATCACTCCAATCTGCCCGTCCTCCCCCTCCCTACACTCTCCCTGAGGGCCTGAAAGTATGGCTGCTGTCCACCATCTGGTGCTGAAGCAGCTCAGAAAGCCAGTTTTGCTTGGCTGTCCTTCAGACCATGACACCACAGCCAGTGGTCTCTCCTGGGTCTTATACCACCTTTCAAGGCATCCAGAATACCAGGAATGCTGCCAGTAAGAAGTCTGAGAGCTTCTGAAGGACCATGAGCCTATAGAGATTGTTGAAACCCCCCTCCCCTGCACAGAGACTGTCCGGCAGGTATGGGGCTGGAAGGCTTTGCATAGCCTCAGAGTCCTGGGACCCAAACTTTTACTCAGACCACGGGAGCAGGTGAGGCAAGAGTTGGGCAAGGTAGACCTTTAATCCACCTCATAGACTGGAGTGTGGGCTTATGGCGTTTCTCCTTTCACCCAATTAGCTTTCACTTTCAATGTATCTCTGTGCAGAAGGCTCAACTAGGTGTGTCAGACATTGTAAATCCTCCACATAAATTATAGTTTAACTGGAATACAGAGACCAGGTAGGAGGAGGAGAGGAAAGGTAGAGATATTTATCTCTTCTCCTTTATTAGAAAGAAACCTGGCATAAGAAAGTTCATGCTTCATGGGCCAAAGAGTAAATCAGAAATCTGCAGGGGTGATGCCCATGGTGGTGGTGGTGGGGGGAATTCTCTGCCCTGGGACCTCCCTTGAATTAATTTCTCCCCAGGACAATGGGAAATAACATTTAATCCTTGGAGGATTTTGTTTGTTTGTTTTTTGCCTGAGAGTGACTCTGATCCTGTTTCTCATGGTCGTGCTCCTCAGCATTGTACTGAGTAAGTCACTGGCCTTGTAGCATCTGGAGTGACCCAAGATCCCCAGTTCCCACGTCACAAATGAGGATCCCACATACTTGGGGAAGAAGTGGAACATTATTTCTGGGTGTGTCTGTCTAATCTATTCATCCTATCTGTCTAATTTCTCTATCTATATGTCTGTCTACCTACCTATCCAACCACCAGCCCATCTTATCTGTAAGTTCATCCATCTATTTATCCTATCTATCTATCTATCTATCTATCTATCTATCTATCTATCTATCTCTATCCATCTGCATAATCTATCCATCACATATATCTACTCTCTGTATGTAGCCATTCATCCAGACCCTGAGCGTGTTCCTCTGCACCCAGCTGGCCTGATGCCAGGTTTGGTTGGCTGCCCAGGCACGGAGAGGCACCCAGGCTGTGGGGATTGGTTGGCCCAGCCCAGCCCAGCCCAGCCTTCCACAGACTTCCCTACATCAAGGGCCAGAATCAAACACCTCCCAGCAGAGGGAGAGAGGAGGTTGTGTGGGACAAGCTGCTCCTGACAGAAGGTGCCAGGTTGCGGGTGGCGGGCCTCGGGGGTCCTAGCCTGGGATGGAGAGGGGCATTGCTCAAGGCCCAGGCAGCTCCTGGGTGCTGGCCTGGAGGAGGGGTGGTTTCCTGGTAACTGAAACCAAACCCCTGGCAACCTCTGAGTGATTCAGCCTGGGCCTTTCTGGACTTTAATCAGTCTCTGTGTCCCTCTCTCTCCCATTCTCAGTGCTTACCAGGTCACTGGAGGCCACTGGGCTGCTGGGCCTTTCTGAACTTTATTTCTCAGCTCGTTTACCCATCCCTGAGCCTCCCTGCTCTACCTCCAGCACTGGCCGTCCCTGCCCCTCTCCGCTGTCCCCTGAGCTCCCCCGGCTCTTCCCTGGGCCTCAGGACCTCACCCTCCATCCCGTCCCCCCTGCAGGATGGTGCAGCTGAGCCTGTCCTGGCTGGGCCTCGGGCCGGTGGCAGCGTCCCTGTGGCTGCTCCTGCTGCTGGTTGGGGCCTCCTGGCTGCTGGCCCGTGTCCTGGCCTGGACCTACACCTTCTACGACAACTGCCGCCGGCTCCAGTGTTTCCCGCAGCCCCCAAAACGGAACTGGTTCCTGGGTCACCTGGGCCTGGTGAGTGTGGCAGCAGGCTGGGTCTGGGGTCTCAGGATGGATCGACGTCCTGAGGGGTAAGAATGAGGCTCAGGGAGTGGGGGTGAGGGGGTGGGCTGGGATCTGAGGTCGCAGAGGAGCAGGGGAGGCGTCCTGCTCATTCCTCGGCTTGTTCACTCATTTCTGTGCTATGCCAACCCAAGCCTCCCTCACCACCCTGTCCCCCCACTACTAGCCTGCATTGAATCCTTTTCCTGCCTGTGTTTCCACATTAGTTCCCCTCTGCAGGGCTCCTGGGCAGGAGCTTGAGTGCACAGAGAGGCGAGCCCCTGGCATTCCCACATTCTCCACTGCTGGACTCGAGGCCTCCTGCGCCCACTGTCCAGGGTCCTCTCCCTGCCCGGCCCGTTTCCTGGGATGAGGGTACAGCTGGGCCAGAGGAGAGGTGTGGGCTGTCTCCCACCTCCACCACATCCGGAGGCACCTTCCTCTTATCTTGTTCCTCTCCAGTGAGATGTCCCAATAAGTTCTGTTGCCAAACCCAGATAAAAGTTGGCCACTCACTTCCCCTTTCAGAAACCTCCCCTGACCTTTCTCCTCCCCCAGACCTTGCCCTCTGGCTTAGACCTGCTCTCCCCTTTGGGGAATGTGGTCTCAGTTTACTCATTGCCAATGGCAGGATTGAAGGACATGTCAATTTATCAGGTGAAGTGAAAGGGTGCACGGGACTCACTAGCACAGAGCCTGGTGCAGAAGCTGCTCCCAGGTGGGAGCCACTGTCCCGATGGACAGTTAGAGTCACCGCTGCTTCCCTAGTGGCTGCTGAGAAGGGAAGGTACCCTGTGTGCAGAATCCTCTCCATGGGAGGAACTGGAACCTGTGTGGACCAGCCAGGACATGAAGGGATGTGGGGACCAGCCTTAGGGACATGTCCTGAGGCCCTACTGCTCTCCACAAATCTCCCCTGTGAGGACCTCCTCATATGGCTGCCTCTGGGCTGACATGACTCCCAGAACAAGAAAATCTTTCCTCTCAAGTTAAGTGGGTCTCTGTGAGCAGACAGTGCGTCTTTTCCTTCTGCCCTAGGATGCACCTTTGGGACTTGGAGATGGCCCCGAGAGAGAGAGAGCAGAAAGAATGTAGACAGATAGGTAGATAGGTAATAGGATAGATGGATGGATGGATGCACAGATAGGGAGAATAGATGGCTGGCTGGCTGGATAGGTAGGTGGGTAGGTGGGTAGGTAGGTAGGTAGGTAGGTAGGTAGATAGATGGATAACAAGATGGATTAATGGATGGACAGAAGGATGTATGCATAGGATAGATGAATGGATGGACAGAAGGATGTATGCATAGGATAGATGAATGGATGGACAGAAGGATGTATGCATAGGATAGATGAATGGATGGACAGAAGGATGTATGCATAGGATAGATGAATGGATGGACAGAAGGATGTATGCATAGGATAGATGAATGGATGGACAGAAGGATGTATGCATAGGATAGATGAATGGATGGACAGAAGGATGTATGCATAGGATAGATGAATGGATGGACAGAAGGATGTATGCATAGGATAGATGAATGGATGGACAGAAGGATGTATGCATAGGATAGATGAATGGATGGACAGATAGATTCATAGAGTAGTAAATAGGATGGATAGATTAGGTGGATAGATAGCTGATTGATAGATAATAGGATAAATGAATGAATGTACAGATTGGATGAATGAGTAGATAGATATTTAGATAGAAGAATTAGGATGAATAGATTAGATAGATAGATGAATAGGTAGATAGGCAAATTATAGGCTAGATGGATGAATGGATGCACAGATAGGATGAATGGATAGATGATAGATGGATAGATAGATAAGATAGAATGGATGGGTTAGATAGATGGATAGATACGTAGAAACATAGATTAGATAGATAAATATATACATAGATAGATATATAGACATATAGGTAGACATGTAGATAGATAGATAGATAGGCAGAGAGGTAGATAGATGATAGATAGGTACATAGATAGATGGATAGGCAGATAGGTAGGCAGATAGAAGAGGGAGTTTATTATGGAAATTGGCTCATAGGATTATGGTGGCTGAGATGCTTCATGGTCTGCTGTCTGCAGGCTGGAGAAACAGGGACGATGGTGGTGTAACTCAGAGTCCAAAGGCCTGAGAATGTGGAGGTCTGACGTCCAAGAGCAGGAGAAGATGGATGTGCCAGCCCCAGAACAGAGCAAATTAGCCTTTCCTCTGCTTTTTTGTGCGACCTGGGCTCTCAACAGATTGAATGAGCTCTGCCCACATTGGGGAGGCAGTTCTTCCTTCCTCAGTTTACCAAATTGAATGCCAGTCTCTTCTAGAAATGCCCTCACAGACACAACCAGAAATAATGTTAGACTGGCTATCTGGGCATCCTTTAGCCCAGTCAAGTGGACACCTAGAATTAACCATCACAGGAGGTGACAGCCCCTGCCTTGCTTACAGGTCCCTCCCACGGAGCAGGGGATGAGGGTCCTGACTCAGCTGGTGGCCACCTACCCCCAGGGCTTTAAGGTCTGGATGGGCCCCTTCACCCTCATCATCCGTTTGTGCCACCCCAATATCATCCGGTCTGTCATCAATGCCTCAGGTACCACCCGGAATACCTGGTGGTGGGTGCTGTGGTGCGTTTGAAGCCTGCAAGTCCCTCTATCCCCAAGCTCCTGTGTGGCCCCTGAGGTATTCTGACCTCTCCTTTCCTTCCCTCTCAGTCATCTTCCTCTTTCTTCCTTGTATTCACCAATTTCTATCTCAGCATCTCCTCTTTCCATTGCCCTCTGATCCCCTGTCCTGGTGTTCTGGGGTCCCGAGAGACCTCAACCCAAGGCTCAGTCCTGGAGGAACCCCCAAACTTAAGGAGATGGATCTTGACAGAGACATCCCCAACTTCATGGGGTCAGGAAAGGGCCAGAGGGTGATGGATGACAGCCCAGGAAGAACAAGGTCTTCGCTGAGACAGCCGGGAAGGCTTCCTGGAGGAGTTGCTGGAGCTGAGTCTGGAGCAATGAGTAGGAATGTTTCAAAGGACAACGTGGGTGATGCAATTGGGCATCATTAGTATTCAAGGTCCCGTGCCAGGCCCAGCATCACCTTGCCTGTCCCAAAGCCCTGAACAACGAGGAGGGCTTGTGGCTGGTGGAGGATCCAGGCTATTATTTCCATGATGTCCACCTCTCTGGTGTGGGTCAATTCCTTCTACCCTAAAATCCTGTAGCTTGTCTGCTTAAGTTCATTGCTGTCCGCTCTAGGCCCTGGCAGTCTCCAAAGGGAGACTCCACCCCAGCTTGGGACCCTTTCCTTGACCACTGTGCTTACCATCTTGGACAGGCCAGGCCAAATGGGAATGGGCAACATCCTACAGAGACCGTGGCTCTTATCTCAAAATACGAAGTGACTCTGGGCTTGTTCCCAGCTGTCTCTGGTTATTGAGGTTTCTTTCAGTTGTGAGTGGTGGAAACCCAACCTGGTGTGGTCTGAGTAATAAAGGAGAATCTATTGAGTTTAAAGTCCAGGGAGGGTGGCCTTCAGGCATGGCTGGATCCAGGTCTCATACAATGTTACTGGGAATCTGTCTTCCTCTCTTGGCTTTAGCTTTCTCCACTTCACTTTTCCTTTCAAGGCAGCCTTTTCCTCATGACGTCAAGGATGAGTCCCAGAAGCTCAGTTCCCATGGGAAAGCCCACATTTCCCCCAGAGTTCCCAGAAATAGCCCATGATTTACTTGTCCTGGCCTGGGTCACAGGACCAATTTGTCCTCCAGTCCCTGTGTCTCTGATGGCCCAGTCTTGGCAGGTCTGAGACTTCCAGAGCTACTGTTTTGGGGACACAAAGAAGTTTGATGGTTAAGGACTCAGGCCATGGATGCAGACAGACCCAGCCTTAGGCCTGAGGCTTATGGTCTGGGACTGTGGGTAGTGACTTTATCATCCAGAGCCTCAGCCTCTGCATCTGGAAAATGGGATGAATACACCCAGGGAATGTGGTGTGTGACTCCACGTGGGGAAAGACCTTTTCTGTCCGTGTCACTGAAGGACTGGAGAGTCCTGCATGGAGGATGTGAGGAGGAAGCTCACAGAGCTCGGCACTGAGAGGAGGATGAGATGCCGCTTGAAATTCTCAGGGTGAGGGTCTTGACCTCCTCCCTGCAGAGCCTTCTCTCTGACAGCCCAGGAGAGCATGAACTGGGTCCTGTGTGTTTTTCTCCAGATTCACAGCTCGGAGGAAGGTCTCCTTTACACACAAAGCCTGGCGTGCACCTTTGGTGATGTGTGCTGCTGGTGGGTGGGGCCCTGGCACGCGATCGTCCGCATCTTCCACCCCACCTGCATCAAGCCTGTGCTCTTTGCTCCAGGTAGACACCGTGCTGGCCACGCTTTGCCCACAGCTGGGGTCTCTGTGCTGCCTCCAGCTGGTCCCGTGCCCATGTGCAGACAGGAGGGGCCGTGGTGGAGATGCCACTGCCTCCATCTCCCCTGGACTTCCACCTGTCTGACCTCCGTTCCTGTTTGCTCATGTCTGGGGTGTGTCTCTATGATGGCTGTTGTACGGTCAGGTCTGCTGTACGGCCACGTCTTGTCACGTGTAAACTTACACCTGGGTCCTGGTCACGTCTGAAAGATGTTATGCTTGGTTACATCTGGTATAGCATGGTATAGCATTACAACCGGGTCATGTAGAGCTGGTCACGGGAGGGGCTCATCTGTAACCAAGGACATTTGGGGCATGTGAGGCCTGTCTAGCTGTCGTCTGAGATGCTGTTTGACATTGTCATTTTCTCCTGCTGGTCACATCTGGGCCATGTTTGGAGCTTGTGTGAGGTCTGGGACTCACGGTCCCTACACGAACTGTCTGAGACAGTATTTGAGTCTTTTCCAAGGTGTATGTTTGGGTCATGCCTGAGGAACCATCTGGGTCACATGCGGGCTATGTCTGGGACATTAAAGGTACCGCATTTATCTTCTACCTGGAGCCTGTGTGTGAAGCATGCATTTATGGTAGTGTTAGAGCATCTCATGTGCATGTCAGAGCATGCTGTCTCTCCTTGGGAATTGCGATGTGTTTTTGACCATGTCAGGACATGTGAGCACATGTCAGGATCATGCTCCATGTCCCAGGGCCGTGTCAGAAGATGACTTGTTAGAAGATGTCAGAGAGTGCTGGGGCGGACAGGGCATCCTAGGTCCTTGTGAAAGCATTTTGCAGAGTGCTGAGCTATGCTCAGGGGTTGCACAACGCATTAGATCATGTAGGAGGCATGTCGAGGTGTGCTGGAGCCCTGACGTAGCTCCTGCGTGCCATGTTAGGCAGCGCCATTGCTGTGCTGTGCTGCGTTAGCCTGGGCTGCTCTCCTCCCCTCCCCCATCCTCCTTTCTTCCTCTGCCCTTGGCTCCCTTCCTGCTATGCGGTGCTTGGAGGTGGAGAAATGCAAACCTTTGGCTGGGAGCCTCCCACCACCCCCAATGTCCCTCCTTTTCCTGCCTCCATGGCCTGAATGTCCTCATTTATGTCAGCAGCCATTGCACCAAAGGATGAAGTCTTCTATGGCTTCCTGAAGCCCTGGCTGGGTGAGTATCTGCAGGCGAATAGGGTTGCGAACAACCTGGGGGGCCAGAGGAGAGTGCTGCTCATGACCCAAGACCCTTGGCTGCCCTGCCAGGGGATGGGCTCCTGCTGAGTGCTGGTGACAAGTGGAGCCGCCACCGCCGGATGCTGACGCCCGCCTTCCACTTCAACATCCTGAAGCCCTACATGAAGATTTTCAATGAGAGCGTGAACATCATGCATGTGAGTTCTTTGAAGCCAGGGTCTCAGATGCAGCCTTGGGGTGGGGGGACCACAGACAGATGTGGTCTGGAATTTTGTCTCTGCTGAGTGGCATTGGGCCGTTGCTCTTCCCCTCTGACCCTTGGTTTCCTCATCTGTAAAATGGGTAAAATAATCTATACTTAAAAGATGGTTGAGGTGATATAATGGAGTCACATCCCTGGTGCACAATAGGTGACCAGAAGGTATCTGTTTCTATGTTTTTGTCACCCAAGCCCTGTAAACTGAAGAGGGTCATGACGATGATTGCATAGTAGCTGTTGCTGACAAGAAACCATCTGAAAATTCCTTGGTTTACAACAATAAGCATTTGTGATTGTTAATAACTGTGGGACAGTTGGTGGCTTCTTCTGGATGTGGAAGGGATTGCTCGTGGTACATGAGCAGCCTGGGGTCATATAGGCAGCCTTGTGGGTGTTGGCTGAGTTCTCTCACATGTTTGGGTTTTGTCTGGCTTCAGACTGATACAGATGGCCACAGCTGGGACCCCCAGATGTTCCTCCATGTGATTCAGAAGGCACCCCATGGTTCCCAATTCAGTCAGGGTTGCAGGGAGTAACACGTGGCTTAGCTGCATTAGTTATTACCTCATCATTTTCACCACATTGTATTTTGACATTGAAAGCCAATAGTCCCACATAGAATCAAAGGCAGGGGGGTAAAACAGGCTCTGTCTGTTATTGGGAGGTTCTGAAAAATCACATTGCAAAGAGTGAGGCTATGCGGGAAGGGAAGAATCAGGGTAGAGTTTCTGTGAAGTGTCTAGAATTTTTTTAACTTTCAAATCAATGTTAAGCTAGTTACTATTTCATAAACTCTTCTGGAAGAACAAGAAACTCCTGAGTCAGAGATAAAGGACAGTTTTACTCCTCATGACACAGAGAGCAGCATGTGTTTCTTGTTAGACTGCATTTTTTCTCCAAGCTTCCCAAATCCTGTGGGCTGACGCAGGTGTGCCTCTATAAACGCCTGCCGACGTAATATATTGCATTACAGGGAAGAGGCATTAGGCTTAGGAATCTGTTTTTATGGCAAGCAGAAGCAACCTATCCAGGAGGTGTCATTACTTTGTCCCTCAAAGTTATTCTCTGCAAACACAACACTGAGACATTTTCCAAGTTAAGAACAACATCAATGTCTTGCATTCCTGACATACTCAGAAGGGATGCTCAGGACTCAGGGAGGACAACCTCTACAAACATAAGGATATTTTGTCATCAATTTATAACAATGCAGATGAGGAAACCCAACATTTATTAAGCACTCACCATATGCCAGAAACAATGCCATATGCCCATTCCATGATATGAGTATATATATTTTCCAATTTCATTTTAACAACTCTGTGAAGGAGAGATTGTGTATTTCTGCCCCGTGGTAGGTCATGGAACTACAGGTCTGAGATATCTGGGAGCTAACTCAAGCTCACCCAGCTAATGAGTGAGCTTGGCATGGACCCAAGCTGGGTAGATGGGGGAGGGAGGACTGAGAGTGGAAATCAGGAGAACCTTCCTGGAGGAGTTTTGTTACAGCTGATCATTGAAGGACTGGCATGAATTTTATTTTGAGTTTTCCAAGGAGCCATTGAAAGGGTTGGAGCTGGTGGGTATAGTCAGAGCGGGTCTCTGTCAGGAACTGACTATAATGCAGCACTAAATGGACTTAAAATGGATGCAAAGAGGCTAGTGTGGAGGCTGGAGCATCGACCAGGTGGAGGGGAGTACATTCTAAGGTTTGTGGCATTCTAAGGCATAACGTGAATTATATGGCTCTAAAGCACATCATCTTAACTGTTCCTGAGGATTTGACAGGTGGGATGTAGGGGAGGGTAAGGAGTTGACTAATGGCACACGGAGCACAGGAGGCAAAGCTGGAACTTGAACCTAGGTCTCTTGAGTCCCAATCTTGGGTCTTCATTTCTTAATAGTAACAGCCTTTGCTCCCACCATAAGCTCGTCCTCCCTGCAGAGGGGTCCCTGGGGAGAAGATAAAGAGGCTGATTCTGGGGGGTCCCTCTTGGTGGTTGGAGTTGGAGAGGTACTCAAGGGAGCAAAGGACCTGCACCAGCTCTGTCCCCTTCTCTGGCCAGGGCAAGTGGCAACGCCTGGCCTCAGAGGGCAGTGCCCGTCTGGACATGTTTGAGCACATCAGCCTCATGACCTTGGACAGCCTGCAGAAATGCGTCTTCAGCTCTGACAGCCATTGTCAGGAGTGAGTTCTTGCCCAGGGTCTGGGATCTTGGGACATGGACCCAAGCTGGGTAGATGGGGGAGGGAGGACTGAGCATGGAAATCAGAAAAACCTTCCTGGAGGAGTTTTGTTACAGCTGATCCTTGAAGGACTGGCATGAACTTTATTTTGAGTTTTCCAGGGAGCCATTGAAAGGGTTGGAACTGGTGGGTATAGTCAGAGCGGGTCTCTGTCAGGGACTGACTGTAATGCAGCACTAAATGGACTTAAAATGGATGCAAAGAGGCTAGTGTGGAGGCTGGAGCATCGACCAGGTGGAGGGGAGTACATTCTAAGGTTTGTGGACAGTTTCAAGGAGAAGGGGCAGGACCGTGTACTGGGAGGGAGAGAGGAGTATAATGTGCAAGCTGTTCTGGGTGCCTAGCGGCATGGAGGCATCTCACAGAGACTGGATGCAGGGGAAGAAGAGAGCTTGGACAGTCAATCTCATGCTGATCCCCACCTGTATGGGAGGGGTCATCTGTTTCTGGATATGTGTTTGCCCATAGGAGGTAGCTCCTGGCTGCTGGTGGGAGGTGCTCCTGGTGTTTCAGGTGCATTAAATTGTTGCCTCCGTTTCCGCCCTTATCCTGCAGGAAGCCCAGCGAATATATCGCCGCCATCTTGGAGCTCAGTGCCCTTGTGGTAAAAAGACACCAGCATCTCCTCCTGCACACGGACTTCCTGTATTATCTCACCCCCGATGGGCGGCGCTTCCGCAGGGCCTGCCGCCTGGTGCAGGACTTTACAGACGCCGTCATCCGGGAGCGGCGCCGCACCCTCCCTAGCCAGGGTGTTGACGACCTCCTCCAAATCAAAGCCAAGTCCAAGACTTTGGACTTCATTGACGTGCTGCTGCTGAGCAAGGTGGGCTACTCCGGGATCTGAATTCAAGAAGTAGAAGGGAGTTGTGTGTCAACTGTCAGATCAAAGAACTTGGGTTTCATCCAGAGGGCACATTTCTGGGGAGCCAGAAATGGGCTTGATGAAGAGAGAGACACGTCAGAGATAGGTTTTGGTAATAACTCTGTGGAATGCACCTGGCAGGGCACAGCTAAATGAAATTGTGAAGAGTCTGAGATTTTACTCTATTTATAAGTTAATAAGCGAATCAGTCACATTTTAATCTATAATTATATCTATGGCTGGGTCTATGTTTATGCTTTTGCCTGTGTCTTTCTATATGTTTGTCTCTGAGTTTGTGTCTGTCTGACTTTGACTATGTCTGTGCCTTCGTCTTTGTCATTGGCCATATCTGTATGTCTTTGTATCTGTGTCTCCATCTTTGTCTATGTCTATGCCTTTGTCCTGTATTTTCTTTTCTTTTGCTTTTTTGTTTGTTTGAGACAGTGCCTTGCTCTGTCACCCAGGCTGGAGTGTAGTGGCCCGATCTCGGCTCACTGCAACCTCTGCCTCCGAGGTTCAAGGGATTCTCCTGCCTCAGCCTCCTGAGTAGTTGGGGCCCTACATTATGAGTCTCAGCACATTTTCTACTGAGAGAGAGACAGAGAGAGAGAGAGAGGCAGAGAGAGACAGAGAGAGAGACAGAGACAGAGAGAGAGACAGAGAGAGAGAGGGCACGAGCTTTGTGAGAGATGATGTTCTTTGTTCTGGATGCCATATTCCTTAGACTTGCAACCCAAATGTCTCCAGGGAGACAAGATTCATTTACCACTCTAGAATGTGAGCAAATATCTTTGGAACAATACTTAATCTCTAATCTCCAAGGCAAATTGGCATTTAATTATCCTGTAACCCAGGTTGCCAGTAACCTTTTCTCAGAAAGTTGTCATCATGCAGAAACACAAAAGCATTCATGGGTCATTGAGTCTTCCCAATAGGGACCCAAGAGGAGGCAAGGAAGCCAGGGAGGAAGCCCATGGGGTGGGGGCTCTGGCCATAGCGACCAAGAGGGGTCTAGGAGTGCAAGATGGACTTGGGTTCCTGGAAAGAGGATGAATCTTCAGAGATTGTCTCAATAAGACTCAAGAGCCTTCAGATCTGGTGACTTTTTATGGTGGGGTGCTTGCGGGGATTGTTGCCTTCTCTCCAGGATGAAGATGGGAAGGAGTTGTCTGATGAAGACATAAGAGCAGAAGCTGACACCTTCATGTTTGAGGGTGAGGGTCCCAGTGTGGGACTATAGGGAGACTGGGATCTCTCCATTCCAGGAATGTGTTGGGTGGACCCCCTCAGCCTTCCCATTCCCCTTCCCCCATCCTCCCTGAGCTCCTCAGTCTATGGGTGCTGTCCACCTTCAGGTGCTGAAGCAGCCCAGAGACCCAATCCTGTCTTGCTGCCCCTCAGGCCATGACACCACGGCCAGTGGTCTCTCCTGGGTCCTCTACCACCTTGCAAAGCACCCAGAATACCAGGAGCGCTGCAGGCAGGAGGTACAAGAGCTTCTGAAGGGCCGTGAGCCTAAAGAGATTGAATGGTGAGTGAGGGTGCTGGTGGCTGTTCCTGAGCCCCTCTCATTGGCTCTGCTCTCCAGGTGGGGAGGGGAGGAAGAGTTGATTCAGCCACTATTGCTTAGTGGGAATAGGAGCAGAGGACCACAGGCAGGGCTTAATACCTGCCCGAAGGTTGCAAGCCCTTAGGAATGAAAGACCCGGGCTGCTGAGAGAACTGGTGATGATATGTGAGGACAGATAACGCCACTTAGCACATGTTCAGCAAACGAACTTCCCCTCCACTCTCTTCCTTTTCTCCCAGAAATATAAGTTTTTTGAACGTCTTCACTTCTTGAGTGTTTGCTCTTCTGTTGCCTAATTCCTACCCTCCTGTCCAGTCCTGGGATTTATAAGGCAGACCTGGGGGTAAACGTCATCCATTCTTGTCCAGAAGACCTGCACCATGCATCCATCCAGTCCTCGTTCAGCAGACGCTCCCACACTGCACTTCACCCCCACGTCTGCACACAGCATCTTTCTGTGCTCTGGAGACCTGGGAAGGACCCAACCCAGGGTTCTGTTTTCCAGGTGCTCCCAGCCTGGTGGGGGAACCGTCCCTGGTCAGGATACTCGCAGCCCACATGGGCAGGGATGGAGCTTACAGTAAGAGAAGCATGACTGGGGGTATAGAAAGTGTCTCAGTTGAGAACCTGAATAATGATCAGTAGCTAATTGGGTACAGTTGGGGAACAGTGCTCTAGGTCAACAAGACTGCCTCGGGTCTTCAGGGGGAGGAAGAGAGAGAGAGAGCAGAGTCGGGACAGAAAGGAGAAGGGGAGAAAGAGGGAGAGACTGAGTCATGGTGAGATGATAAAACTGGAGATGGTAGAAGGGGCTGTCTGGGGAAGCCTTTGGAAAAATGTTAATGTATTCCGTTTTAACCCAAGGGCAATGGGGAACCATGGGAAGTGTTTGAGCAGGGGAGGGACAGGTCAGAGTTGGGTACCAGGAAGTCCTTTCTAGGGCTAGTGTGGAGGGTGCACTGGAGAGGACCAGCTGTAGAATGAGGGCACAGGGGGGACATTCTGAGGCCTGAGCAAGGCCAGGGCCTGGAGGAAGGAGAGGAAGCATTGGAGTGGACAGATAGCTTGGATTCAGTGTCCTCCTGTCCATGCCTTTGCTCAGCACAGCAGTCCTGGGAGGGGAAGAAACATTTTTATGCTTTGAAAATCAAGAATTTTTTTTGCATTTTTATTTTTTGAAACATATTTTTATTGATGCATAACAGAGGCACATAGTTTTGAAATACATGTGATAATCTAATATATTTATATAATCTAATATATTCATATAATTGATAAAGATCAAATCAATGTACTTGGGATATCCATCGTCAGAAATATTTGTCTTTTCTTTATACTAGAAACATAACTAACATAAACAAACTATTCTGGAATGTACAGTACACATTGTAAGCTATAGTGAGACCACTGATCTATCAAGCGCTAGGTTTTATTTCTCCTGCCAAACCTCATATTTGTACCCGTTAATCAACTTCTCCTCATCCCTTCCTCCCCTCTACCAATCTACCTTCTATTTTCATGAGACCCATGTATTCAGGTTTCACACATGAGTGAGAACATGTGATATTTGTCTTTCTGTGCTTGGCTTATTTACTTACCACAATGACGTCCGGTTCCATCCATGTTGCCACAAATGACAGAATTTCAGTCTTTTTAATGGCGGTATAATATACAAACCACATTTTCTTTATCCATTCATCAATGAATGAGCACTTAGGTTGATTCCATCATTTGGCTCTTGTGAATAGTGCCACAATAAACACGGAAGTACAGATATCTCTTCAATAGATTGATTTTCTTTCTTTGGGATAGAAATTTCTTCTCTTTCTTTTCAGTAGTGGAATTTCTTGGTTTTATGGTAGTTCTAGTTTTAGTTTCTTGAGGAACCTCTGAGCTGTTCTCGACAGTGGTGGTACTAACTTACATTCCCACCAACAGTGTGTGAGAGCCCCCTGTCTCCACATCCTCACCGGCATCCATCATTACCTGTCTTTTTGATAAAAGTTATTTTAACTGGGATGAGACGATAACTCATTGTGGTTTTGATTTGCATTTCTCTGACAATTAATGACATTGAGCATTTTTTTCCATCTACCTCTTTGCCATTTGTATGCCTTCTTTTAAGAAATGTCTATTCAGATCTTTTGCACATTTTAAAATCAGACGATTTGGTTATTTTTCCTATTGAGTTGTTAGAGCTGCTTATATATTCTGGTATATTCTTATATATTAGCTTGTCAGATGGGTAATTTGAGAATGTTTTCTGCCATTCTGTGGGTTGATTCTTCACTTTGTTGATTGTTCCCTTTGCTGTGCAGAAGCTTTTTCCCTTGATATAATTTCATTTCTCTATTGCCATGCTTTTAAGGTTTCACACAGAAAATCTTTGCCCTGACCCATGTCCCAGAGTATAAAACCAAGATTTCAAGCAAAGGCCCAGAAGACTTAATGAGAAAAATGAGCTTCCTTATTAAGCTCCACCTTAGCGGTGACTACGGGCAACAGTGTTCTGTGTATTCTTCCAGGAAATGGCTATCCCGATGCCCACATTTATATGAGCCCACACTGTGATATTTATTTCTATGAACACACACTGTGCTTTTCCTTGTAAATGAAAGTACATGAAATGGACAGGTCTGTACACTCTCTGAGATCCTTTACTTTTCTTAAAATATAAATTTTGGAAAACGGGTTTGCTTTTAAATGTGTTATCTTTAATTGACAAGTTTTAATTATATATGTTTAGAGGTACAGTGTGATGTCATGATGCATGTATACAACCTGAAATTATTGAATCAAGGTAATGAACAAATCCATCACTTCATGTATTTATCATCTTTGTGCAAGAACATCTGAAATTTACTCTCTCAGCGATTTCAACTAATACAATATATTGTTCACTAAAGGCACCACGCTGTGCAGCAGGTCTCAAAAACTTACCCTCTTGTCTAACTGAAGCTTCTACCCTTTGACCATCGTCTCACCCTTCCCTGTCCCTCCCCTAGCCCTGGCATCTGGTAACCACCATTCTACTCCTATTTCTATGAGCTCGACTATTTTATGTCCCAAGATAAGTGTGTGTTTGTCTTTCTGCACCTGAATTACTTCACTTAGTGTAAGTTCATCCGGGTTCTTCCATGTTGTGGCAAATGAGATAATTTTATCTTTTTAAAAGGCTAAATGGTATTCCATTGTGTGTATATATATGTCAGATGGAAAAAGAGCATTAAATTCCAAAACCAATGATAAAAGAGAGTTCTTCTTGCACAAATGAGACATTACAGATAAGACTGGGGTTTTCCTTGACAATCCTGCCACCCCACCTAATCCTCTCTCATTCTCCAAAGGTGTCTCTAAGCCATAAATTTATCTGTCTATCATCTCTATCATCTATGTATCTATCAGCTATATGACTATGTATCTATCATCTATTATCTATTTATTTGTCTACCTATTATCTATGTGTCTTTGTATCTATGTATCTTTATATCTCTCTATATCAGCTATCTATCATCTTTCAATCAATCAATCACCTATCTCTCCATCATCTATCTATGAATCACTCATTTTATAAATATATTTCCATATGCTTTCTGCTCTTTTACACGTACATGTGTATATGCTTGTAACTTTTTTCACTCAACAGTGTGCCTTAATGCTGTTTTTTTCTGAGTGCTGTATATTTTATTCCATCTTTTATTCAGCTCATTTCTACATTGAAGAGGACATTAAATGTTTTTAATTATAGTAGATATTTACAATTTGCCTTCCAGAGTGTCTGTACTGATTTACCTGCTAGCCTGTGGTATGTGATGAGATCAGTGATCCCTATTTTCTCCTTTTGTTTAGCTGTGTAGTATTCCATTGTGTGGGTGTTTACCTAAACATTTTCCCACTAATGTATATTTGGCTTGTCCCCAAATTTTTGCTAAACTGGACACAATGCAGTCAGCCCGTGTGTACAGTGAATCATTCCTTACATGTACAAGCATCTCTGCAGGACAAATTTCCTGAAATGCCATTGCTGAATCAAAGACCATTTGCACTGTACAATTTTTTTTTAGACAGAATTTCACTCTTGTTGCCCATGCTGGAGTGCAATGGCATGAACTCAGCCTTTGCCTCCCAGGTTCAAGGGATTCTCCTGCCTCAGTCTCCCGAGCAGCTGGGATTATAGGCACCCACCACCATGCCCGGCTAATTTTTTGTATTTTTTTTTTTTTAGTAGAGATGGGGTTTCACCATGTTGGCCAGGCTGGTCTTGAATTCCTGACCTCAGGCAATCTGTCTGCCTCAACCTCCCAAAATGCTGAGATTACAGGCATGAGCCACCGTACAAGATGATTGCAAATCCTTTACTATTAGTTGAGTTTTATGGCAAAACTTTCCCATAACTTTGCTGATAGTACTGTCGTATTATTGAGTTTTAAATCTTGGCCAATCTGCATATTTCTTCTTTTGATGGATATTTAAAAAAATAAGAGTGAGGCTGAACATCTCTTGTACATGTTGATGTTAT
The DNA here is from genome assembly GCF_049354715.1 of Callithrix jacchus. Classification (NCBI taxonomy): domain Eukaryota; kingdom Metazoa; phylum Chordata; class Mammalia; order Primates; family Cebidae; genus Callithrix; species Callithrix jacchus. The sequence goes on from NC_133523.1 coordinate 14,430,344, forward strand.
TTGCTTTCTTTTTACGGAACTGGTGTTTTACTATTTTTGCTCTTTTTCTCTGGATTTTTTAAAAGCATTTACTTTTAAGAATGTGTATTAAAATTGATCTTTTTTTCTCTCTTGTGTTGCAAAATATTGCCTCAACTTTTGAAGGGCATTTTTGAATAATTTCTACGAAGTTAAATTGGCCCACATTTTTCTTTCACAACTGTAAAATCCGTGCATTTCCCAGGATTTTGTTTGGGGGACATGCGGACCCCTTCACCAAATGTGAAGTTTTTACTTACTCTCATGTCTTTTTCTGAGCTCTCCGTTCTGTTCCATGGGTTTATTTTCTTGTTTTTGCAATAGTGCCACACTGTTTTTATCATTCCTGTGACTTTGTAACAATTCTTTTAAAAAGTTAAAAATAAAATAAAAGGTCTCACTTGCACACAGAGAAGCTGGAGAGTAGTGTCTTGGCTCCCTCGATAATGACTGGGGCTGGGTGTTTCCTTAGGGATGACCTGGCGCGTCTGCCCTTCCTGACCATGTGCATGAAGGAGAGTCTGCGGTTGCATCCCCCAGTCCCTGCCGTCTCCCGCTGCTGCACCCAAGACATTGCTCTCCCAGACGGCCGGGTCATCCCCAAAGGTGCGCACAGCCTCAAGGGGAGGAGACTCCAGGTTAGGAAGACGGGCCCCTCAGGCAGGGAGGCCTTGTCCTGACTGCCCCCTGCTCTCCCACAGGCGTTATCTGCCTCATCAGTGTTTTCGGAACCCATCACAACCCAGCTGTGTGGCCAGACCCTGAGGTGCGCCCCGCCCCTCCCTCTCCCTGTTTTTGTCCATTCCAAGGCTCCTAGAGGAGGGGGCAGGGTTTTGATCAGGAGAATCCAACATCACCTCCCTCCAAGACACACACAACTCTCTGTCTCCCCAAGGCTGGCGGTCTTGGGAGACCCCACCCAGCAAGCCTCCTTGGTCTCACCTCCAGGTCTATGACCCCTTTCGCTTTGACCCAGAGAACATCAAGGAGAGGTCACCTCTGGCTTTTATTCCCTTCTCGGCAGGGCCCAGGTAAGGGCTGCCTGTGTCTGAGGCGGGGACGGGGTGATGAGTATGGGGGTCTGGGCATGACAGTGGGGAAAAGGAGGACATTGTAGATGGTTCGAGTTCTAGCTCTCCTTCCCTCCCTTCCTCTGGAGTTTACGGGTGATCCATAGAATAGGGTTGGGTTGGTGCTAGAAGGATCCCTGGTGTGCTCAGAACACTTTCACACCCTATCCTTGGTCTAGGTTGGAGGCTGGATCTGGGCTAGGCCCGCAGGATATGTAAGCCCACATGGGGCTCCAGGCACGGATGCTCACTTTCTCTGTCCCTCAAGCTGACCTGGGCGGGGTTAGGTATCCCAGCCCAGGTTCCCAGCTTGATGGGTCCAGGATGGGGTTCTGCCAGGTTGCAGTCAGAGTTCCCACCCTCTTCTCCCAGGAACTGCATCGGGCAGGCATTCGCGATGGCGGAGATGAAGGTGGTGCTGGCGCTCACGCTGCTGCGCTTCCGTGTCCTGCCGGACCACATGGAGCCGCGCAGGAAGCCGGAGCTTGTCCTGCGTGCGGAGGGCGGACTTTGGCTGCGTGTGGAGCCCCGGAGCTGAGGTCTGCAGAGACCTACTCTACCCTTCCTAAAATGACCCCTGATTCATCAAAAGTGAGGCATAGAATTACCATATGACTCTATTCCACTGTAAAGCTTTCCATCCTAGATGTATACTCAAAATAACTGAGAAAGGTGTTCAAACAAAAAGACGCCTGTGCGTGAATGCTCACGGCAGCCCTATTCACAGTAGCCAAGCGATGAAAACAACCCCAGTGTATATATTACCAGATGAAGGCATAAACAAAGTGTGGCCCATCCATACAGTGGAATATTACACAGCCATAAAAAGGACTGAAGCGCAGATCCATACACTATGGATGAACCTTGAATACATGATACTGAATGAAAGACATCAGATGCAAAAGGTCCCGTAGTGTATGATTCTTTTATCTAAAATTTCCAGAACAGGCCAATCTGAAGAGATGTAAAGCAGATTGGTGGCTTTCAGGAGCTGTGGGGAGGTGGGACTGAGGAGGACCTGCTAATCAGGACAGGGTTTCCTCCCGGGATGGTAAAAATTCTCCAGATCCAGATAGTGATGAAGGGAGCATGACATTGTGAGTGCACTAAATGCTATTGAACTGGACACTTTGAAATGGTCAAAACGGTGAATTTTATTTTATGTGAATTCTACCTAAAAATGATGTAATAATTCATATATATTTTTTCCATCTGGATTATTCACTCAGGAATATGTTGTGAGCATCTTTCCATGACATTAAATCATCTTAGGAAACATTATTTTGTGTTTTTTTAAAATGTGCATGTTAAGTATTCAAATCAGTCTTAAATTTTTAAGAAGACATAATGTTAGCAAATAATTTAAAAAGGTTTTGCCTCAGTTTGTAAGAATTGTTTCCATGCACATTAATGGCTTGAGACATCATTATCAGTTACAAATCGAGTCGTTCATCAAAGGACTTTTGGGGTGGAGATTTTATTTTTATAGCAATAGATGCACAAATATTCCTATAAGATACAGGTGTGGTTAGAGACTTTTCTAGAACAGGTATGTCCTACAAACTCCACGGACACTGGCTGTTTTGGTCCTATTAACAAGTAGACCACTGAGAAAGGAGAAGGTGACATTTTAGCTTTTCCCCAGGTAAACGTGATTTTCATGCTCACACTCATCTTATGGAGTGGATGTTAACTCTCTTGCTCAAGGTCACTCAGTGAGTGGCAGAGTGGGGATAAATCTGATCCATTTGGTATCAGAGGTCATGCCTTATCCTACCACAGAAGTGATTTTCAGAGTGAGTCTTAGCCCTAGGCACATGAGATCACCTGGGAGCCACTCCAGAGTGAGTAGATGAGACTCTGACAGGGGGTGCCTAAATTTTTAAATGTAATGCTGTTGATAGGAAATACATTCACTCATGTAAAAAGTTAAATGCACAGTGACAAGTATTGGTGAAGTGTTGGTGCTACACATATCCTTTGACTGCCCAGTTTCTCCATCTTTCTAAAGGTAAACACTTTAACTCTTTGGGTACCCTTTCTAGCCTGGCGACAGAGTGAGATTGAGTCTCAAAAAAGCAAAAAACAAAACCCACACTGTTTCCAAAGCATCTGCATTGTGTGTTTAATTTCCATAAATAATGTATGAGAATTTCTAGGTCCTCTAAATAATTAGCAGCCCTTAGTAGTGTCAGTTTTGGTTCCAGCCTTCCTTATGGGTATGCTGTGGCACATCCCTGAGATTTTAATTCGCATTTCCCAGTGATTAATGGTGTTGAACCATTCATGCCTTCATGTACCTATTTGACATGCCTATATTTTCTTTGGTGAAGTGTCTGTTCAAATAATCTGCCTATTAATTTTTCCTTAGGCTGTTTGCCTTCTTATTGTTGGATTTTGAGTGTTCTTTATAGATTTTGTGCACAAGTCAGATGTGTTATTTACAAGTATTTGTCAGATGTGTGATTTACATGTCTTTTTCCTAGACTCTGAAGTTTCTTTCCTAGACAAAACATTTTGAATTGTTTTGAGGTAATACTTACCAATTTTACTTCTTTATGAATTATGTTTACATTGCCATATATAGGAACTCTGCTTAACTGGAGTTTATGGAGATTTTCTCCAACATTTTCTTTTAAAAGTTTTATAGTTTTAGATTTTACATGTAATTATATGGTCAAAATTTATTTAGTTAAATTTTGTATGGGGTGTGAACTATGGTTTGACTGTTTTTTTTTTAAATAGATATCCAATTGTTCCATACAATTTTTTTGGAAAGAGTATCCTTTTTGCATTAACTTTCCTTACAGGTTTGTAGATCACTCAATTGTTTAAATTTGGGTGGATATATTTCTAGATTTTCTATTCTGTTTCGTGCTGGCCCAGTACCACACTGTCCTGGTTACTGTAGCATTATAGTATGTCTTTAAAGGAATAATGGGAATGCTTCAACTATATATTTTTCCAAATAATTTTTGGCTATTCTGCATCCTATGTGTTTTTATGTAAATTTTATGATCAGTGTGTCTATTTCTACAAATAGTCCTGATAGGATTTTAATTGAAATTTATGTGAATCTATAGATCAATCTGAGGAGACTTAACAATGATATTGATTATTCCAGTTCATGAACATAGTATACCCTGCCTTTATTGTCTTCTTGGATTTCTTTTATCAGTGTTTTGTAGCTTTCACCATGACAATCCTGCACGTATTTTGTTAAATTTACAGCTGGGAATTAAATTTTTTTCTAGTGTACAATGCTAATAAAATGGTGATTTAAAAGTTGTGTTCTTCAGTTGTTTATTGTTAATACATGATAGAAGTTTGCATCCTGTTTTTGTAAAAGGCCACAGAATCAATATTTTAGGTCTTGCATGCCCTATCTGGTTTTTTCTTCTCTTTCTCCTTCTTCGCATTGCACCTCCTTTTAAAATATAAAAACCACTATTGGTTCATAGGCCATGCATACACAGTACATAGGCCATATTTGATCCATAGACCATGGATTGCTGACCCTGGGATATAGGAATAGAGTTGATTTTTGCACGTTGCCTGTGTATCGGCTCATTCTTATTGGAACACAATAATGCTGTTATTTTTTCAGTCTTAAAACAATTCCCCTTTTGGCTTCATTTTCACACCAGCTGTTGCTCCATTTCTTTGCCCCACTATCAGCAAACTCCTTCAAAGAGTGATGCACACATGGGGTGTCAAATGTCTCCTCTCCCACTCCAAACAGGCATTGAAATTCCTCAAAGGGGAGTGATGGTTTATGAATGAGATGTAAACTCACAGGACCCACAGGACTCTGCCACACCTGTGCATGTAATTTTCAAAACACACTCAGGCCTGGTCTTGTTACTGGCTGCTGTGGGACCTTCATCCTTTTCTGAGTGTGAAGGAGTCACTCTCTGCTGGACAGTTTGGGGACAAATGACCCTACGGGGTCTTTGTTAGTTTCATTGTGTGTATGTGTGAGAGCAAGACAAAACAGAGAGAGTGTGTGGGTATGTGACTGTATGTGTTTGTGTGACTGTGTGCAGTATCGTAACAGCACATGTGTGTGTATGCATGCAGGTGCATATGTGAGTGTATGTAACTATGTGGGTGTGTGTGTGTGCACACATGTGTATGTGCTTATGCCCTGTATTGGTGTTTGAGTGTGGTATGTGCATGTGTGAGTGTTGGAGTCACTGAGAGACTCTTTTTTTTTTTTAAGATGGGGTTTCACCATGATGGCCAGGCTGGTCTTGAACTCCTGACCTCAGGTGATCCACCCACCTCGGCCTCCCAAAGTGCTAGGATTACAAGCATGAGCCACTGCACCCGGTTGTCACTGAGAGACTCTAACGGTCCACATGAGGCTATCTTCTTGCTCCTGTGTTCCTGTCTTTAATCTATCATTAAGTAGAAATGGCACACACATGCTTGGGGCTGACCATGTGTCTGGGAGCATTGTTGTAAACACTTTACTCATTTTTTTTTCTTTTGAGATGGAGTCTCACTCTGTTGCCCAGGCTGGAGTGCAGTGGCATGATCTCAGCTCACTGCAACCTCCACCTCCAGGGTTCAAGCGATTCTCCTGCCTCAGCCTTCTGAGTAGCTGGGACTACAGACATATGCCGCCATGCCTGGCTAATTGTTTGTATTTTAGTAGAGATGGGGTTTCACTGTGTTGCCCAGGCTCCTGAGCTCAGGCAATCTACCTGCCTCTGCCTCCCAAAGTGCTAGGATTACAAAAGTAAGCCACGGTGCCTGGCCAACACTTTGCTCATTTTAACTCAATTTTCATGATAACCTTGTTATTAACCCCAGTTTTCAGGTGAGAAAACTGAGACATAGACAGGTAAAAAGACTGGCTCAAATTCCCATTGCCGGTTGAGAGCTGAACCATGCAGCCTGCACCTGGAGGCCCTGTTCTTCACCAGGCTGCTGTCAGAGCCACCATCAGAGCCCCCACTCCTGTCCCAGGTCTGACCCTTGCAGTGCAGGCAGCACATTCTGGAGAAATCATGCCCTTAGGAGCATCCCTGAGTAATGACTGTTGGATATCAGTAGATAAGTAACCCGGCTCCCTCCCTGTGGATGGGATGACTTTCAGCTACTCGGGAGGCTGAGATATAAGAATCACTTGAATCTGGGAGGCAGAGGTTTCAGTGAGCCAAGATCACACCATTGCACTCCAGCATGGGTGACAGAGTAAGACTCCGTCTCAAAAAAAAAAAAGCAGAATCCCATCCTTTTTGCCCCCTTTCAGCAATGTTCTTGAGGTCCCCTTTCTTGGTTTTGAAGTGGCTCATTTTTCTGGGGTAATACCTGAGGTTTGTTGCCCCATGCTAAGGAAATCAAGGACAGGGACACACACATGGAGTGAATTTAAGAGTGGAGGTTTAATAGGAAAAAGAAAGAGAAAAGGAGAACAGTTCTCTCTCCTGTGAGAGAGGGAGCACCTGAATGGGAATTCCTGCCCACCCTGGAGTGCGAGTGCAGGGGATTTTATCAACTGGCTTGAGGAGGAGGTGTCTGATTTACATAGGGCCCCAAAATTGGTTGGACCAGGTGTGACCTTTACAAAGCACAGGAGGAAGCTGGCTGCCCCATTCTCATCTTCTTTTATGCAAATGAACTTTCCACTTGGCCTGGCCATATTGTCTGCTCCCTACTGGGCATGTGGTTGTTGAGGGAAAGGGAGGATGGAGCCGCCATTTTGGACATGCCTAGTCTCCAGTTTGCCCCTTTCTTATTGGCTCAGCTGCCTGTATTCACCCTTGCAAGCTTCTAGCCTGCCTATAGAGGAAATGCAGATGGTCATGTCTGGAGCTCAGCTGTGGCTGAGTATTTAGGGCATGTGGGGTCTGTCTGGTTCTTGTCTGAGATGCTGTTTGAGATGGTCTTTTTCTCTTCCTGGTCACATCTGGGCCATGTTTGGAATGAGCCCAATGTCTGGGACTCAGGGTGCCTTTGTAAATGTCTGCCACTTGATTTCACAGGCTGCTTTTTGTTAGAAAAAAAAATGATTTGGGGACAGCTTTTCATTAAAAGGAAAACCTTACCAAGGACTTCCTCACCCTCACTCGCTGCCTAAATAATTTCTTCTGAACTCCTACATCAGTTTGGAATAAGAAACACCCTTTCCTCTCCACAGGGATGGTCTCTACAGCATTTATTGAACAGGGAGCCCTTTCTCCATTGGTTGTTTTTGTCAGGTTTGTCAAAGGTCAGATAGTAGTAGGTGTGTGGTCTTATTTCTGGGCTCTCTATTCTATTCCATTGGTCTATGTGTCTGCTCTTGTACAAGTACCATGCTGTTTTGGTTACTGTAGCCCCGTAGTGTAGTTTGAAGTCTGGTAGGCTGATGCCTCCAGCTTTGCTCTTTTTGCTTAGGATTACCTTGGCCATTTGGGCTCTTTTTCGGTCCCACATGAATTTTAAACCATTTTTTTTCTAGTTCTGTGAAGAATGTCAATGGTAGTTTAATGGGAATGGCACTGAATTACAAATTGCTTTGGGCAGTATGGCTGGGCCAGATTTCATCACCACTGTGAATTGGCAGGGCACCTGGTTCCTGCTTTCTCCTGGACCCTGAGGGAAATTGTCCTACGTCTCTGTTTTTCTCAGCAGGAATCAAGAAAGAAGCAGAAAGGGACACACTTTTCAGGCCATTTGATTGCCCCTCCGGGAAATGGGTTTTTATACTCCTGGCGCAACTTCAGGGGCTGGTTCCTACCCAGGGTCGTCTTTCATGTCGCTTAGCTTTCTGCTCCAAGGTGACCTCTGGGGGAGTCCCTGCAGGATCACTGTGGTCAGAAGAGCCCCCTCCCTCTCTTTCTAGCTCACCTCAGTGTGGCAGTGTGGCTCTATGGCAACATCTTGTCACATGTATATTTACACTTGGGTCCTGGTTACACCTGGAATATGTTTACACCTGGAATCATATGCAGATGGTCATGTCTGGAGCTCAGCTGTGGCTGAGTATTTAGGGCATGTGGGGTCTGTCTGGTTCTTGTCTGAGATGCTGTTTGAGATGGTCTTTTTCTCTTCCTGGTCACATCTGGGCCATGTTTGGAATGAGCCCAACGTCTGGGACTCAGGGTGCCTTTGTAAATGTTCTAAGACATTATTTGAGTATTATCTGAGACAGGCTTTAGGGTACATTTAAGTCATGCCTGAGGAACATCTGGGACTAGACCTGGGCCACCTCTGGGCCCTTAAAGGGACCATATTTAAATCCTATCTGGGGCCTGCCAATGGGACACGCTGAGGTCGTTTTAGATGGTCTCAAGTCCTTGTTAGAGCATATTGTATAATGCTGGGGCTTGTTATGTTTTGTGGCCATGTCAGGACATGTTAAGATATATTGGAGCCACGTCACATGTTCCAGGTTTATGTCAGGAGATGGTAGACAGTGCCAGCAGTGCTGGGTCCCTGTAAAGGAATTCTGTAGTGTCAAGCTATGCTCAGGTGTTGCAGAACATGTTAGACTAAGCTGGAGCCATGTCAAGTCGTACTCAAGTATGCTGTGCTGTGTTACGCTGACATTGCTGCATGGTGCTGCCACAGCCTGGTCTACTCTCCTCTCTTCTCCCACGTCCTTTCTTCTTTCTCTACCTTTGGCCCCCTTCCTGCTATGTGGAGGTCTGAGGGGAGAAGTGGAAACCTCTGGCTGGGAGCCTCCCCCCACACACCCAAAGTCCCTCCTTTACCTGCCTCCATGGCCCCTGATTGTCCTCATTCACGTCAGCCATCATTGTACCAAAGGGCAAGGTCTTCTACAGCTTCCTGAAGCCCTGGCTGGGGGAGTATCTGCAGGTGGGAACAGAGTTGGGATAAACGTTGGGGGGTCAGGGGAGGGAGATGCCCTTGCCCAGGACCCTTGGCTGCCCTGCCAGGTGACGGGTTCCTGCTGAGTGCTGCTGACAAGTGGAGCCACCACCATCAGATGCTGATGCCCACCTTCCATTTCAACAACATCCTGAAGCCCTGTATGCAAATTTTCAGGCCGGGAGTGCTGGTTCACACCTGTAATCCCAGCACTTTGGGAGGCCAAGGTGGGTGGATCACCTGAGGTCAGGAGTTCAAGACTAGCCTGCCCAACATGGTGAAACCCTGTCTCTACTAAAAAGACAAAAATTAGCCAGGTGTGGTGGCAGGCTGTAATCTCAGATACTTGGGAGGGTGAGGCAGGAGAATTGCTGGAACCCAGGAGGCAGAGGTTGCAGTGAGCCGAGATCGTGCCATTGGCCTCCAGTCTGGGAGAAAGGCAACAGCGCGATGCTGGTGACTGTTCCTTAGCTCCATGACTCATGCTGGCAACTTCGATGGCTCTGCTCTGCAGGTGGGGAGGGGAGGAGGTGTTCTGCCACCATTGCTTAGTTGGAATAGGAATGGAGGACAACATGCAGGGCTTAATACCAGTCTGGCTATCAGGGGAAAAGTTGCAGGCTGTTTGGACAGAAAAGATCTGCCCTGCTGAGAGAATTGGTGACATTGTGTGAGGGGAGATGATGCCACTTAACACGTTTAGTAAATGAACTTCCCCTGCACTCCCTTCTTGTTATCCCTGAAAACAAGGATTTTTATTTTTTTTCGTTAGAACCAGAGGTTTATTGTAGCGGATATACTTTCTGACCTATCATCGATATACACATCTGCAGAGGGAAACCACGGCGGCGATATACAGCATGAGGATATCCCCTGGGCATGAGTGTCCACTGTCTAAACAGAGCAGCTACCTGGACGGGACATGAAGGATGGCCACACACAACACAGCGCAGCCGGCAGTGTCCTCAGAACGAGCGGTCAGGTCATTCTGCAGGCATTGTCTGTTTCAGTTATTATGACAACCCGCTGAAACGCCCATTTACAGATGTGAAGGTGCACAGCCCGGTGGTGAGGGGGCACAATGTGAGGCTGGCTGGGTGATCTGGTGCGTGGCCCAGCTCCACCAGCTGTGTGACTGTGGGTAGTCACTTAAATATTTTCCAGACTTGATTTCTCATTTGTAAAATGATAAAATGGTTAATATACTTAAAACAGGCTCCACTACTCATGTTGGCAATGTCAATGGCCACCATTCCTGCTCTAGGCTGCCTGCCCATCCCAGGCACACAGGAGGTCTGCAGTGAGCTGAGCCATGCTAGCCACTGGAGGAGCTTTCTTCTGTGTCCCTAGGACCCTGCCTGTTCATCAAGCTCCGGTTTTGCTCCCTGAGCCTAACAGGGATAGAACTGCCAGCAGGTGAGGTCTGTCCTTGCAGAGGGGGTGGGGATTTTGGCGGATGCACCCAACCTCGCTGAGGCTGTAGGGCCAGCTGCCTGAATTCCCTGGCTGATTGAGCTGGCAGTGATAGTGGGGTGGGGGAGGACTGGGGGCTCACCAAAACCTGGCCAGTGTCAGGAGCACTGTCTTCCCCACCGTCCTGCTCGGCAGCTCTGCTAGGAGCCCCATCCTTCAAGACCCTCCTCTCCTGAGTCCACCCCACAGGGCAATTCTGGACAGGATCCAGGGAGGGCCAGGAGGGGAGCCCTGGGTTTGCTGGGAGGAGCATCCTGGGTGTGAAAGGAGGAGGCAGGTGCTGATCCAAGATATTTCTCCTCTGGGTCACCACATTACCTGAGATTCCTCCATTATAAATGTCCCTGTATTAATACTGCAGTGACCTTAATGAATAGGGGTAAGGCAGCATGGCAAAGGAAAATGATTTGGACTTGAGGCTCTTACAGATCTGAATTCCTGCAAGCTCTGCAACTTGGGCTAGAGGCCTGCCCACTCTGAGACTCAGTTTGCTTTTATGTTAAATGGATGTCTTCCCTCCTCTGGATGCTATCATTCAGGTCTCTCCAGCAATCCCCAGGGCTCTGGCCTAGAGAGCTGATGGGAGGGTGCTGGGACACCTTTGGGCATTGTGATGCAGGTGAGCATCTGATACAAGCAGGTGCAGTTTATGTACAGCACCTGGCACACAGTAGGTGCACTCTATGTAAAGCACCTGGCACATAGTAGGTGCATTTTATGTAGAACACCTGGCACAGAGTAGGTGTATTTTATGTGGCATAGTTAGCACATAGTAGGTACACTTTATGTGACATACCTGGCACACAGTAAGTACTCTCCATGTAGCATATTGGGCACACTGTAAGGCACACTTTAAATAGTGTACCTGGCACATAGTATGTGTGCTTTATATGAAGTATGTTCCACAGAGTAGTTTTGCTTTATGTAGAGCACTCAACACACAGGAGAAGCATCTTATGTAGAACATCTGGCACACAGTAGGTGTGCTTTATTTAGAGCACCTGGCACATAGCAGGTATGGCTTATATAAAGGGCCAGGGACTCAAGATACAGGATTTGTGGAGGGCACCCAGCATACAGTAGACACTCTTTATCTGGAGCACCTGGCACACAGTAGGTACACTGTATGTAGAGTAGCCAGCAGACAGGAGACCAGATTTATGTACAATACTTGTAAGGCCAGTTGCCTCACTGGGAGCTAAACGGACAGGCCCATCCCTCTCCACGCCTGATAACGAAGTCATCATTCCAAACACATTACTCAGCATCTGGCCTCTCCATGCGGGCTCCCCACACACACCTCTGCATTCCGCAACACTCAGCACCAAACTATGCACTCGAGCCCGCCAAAATTTAAAAGATTTCCTTATACTGGCCTCAGTTTCCTCATTTTAAACTCGGCAATAAACCTTACAATGCTTGACACAGAGTAGGTACACTTTATGTAGGTCACCAGGTACACAGTAGACATGCTCAGTGTACAGCTCCTGACATACAGTAGGTATGCTTTATATTCGGCAGGTGGCACAGAGTAGGCACGCTTTATATAAAGTACTCTGCACAAAGTAAGCTTACATTATGTAGAGCATGCTGCACACAGTAGGTGGACTTCATGTGGCGCGCCTGGCACATAGTAGACAGAATTTACATAGAGTACCTGGTACACAGTAGGTACACTTTATATAGTGAGACTGGCACACAGTAGGTGTACACAGTAGTACTTTCCATACAGTCTTTTGTGCACAGTAGAGACAGGCACACAGCAGCTCAAGTGCTAGTTGCCATTCCCTTCCCTTCAGCCCCTCTTTTTGGGGCTCCCTCTTCTTAGGAGCCTTCTTCTGTCACCCTCTAAGGCCTCATCTGACATCCCATTTCCCAGATGGGGAGCCTGAGCCCAGGAGGGCTGCACTGCCACAGTCAGAGAAAGGACAGAGCAGAAAAAGGACTCCACTCAGGGTCCCCTCGCTCTGCCCTCCCCTGCTTGGACCCCACTGGGCCCCTCTTAGCCTCGTCCTCTGTGCCTCCGCTCTGTCCTAAGCTGAGCCCAGCCTCTGGGTTTGCTCCTACAGTAGGGCTCTTTATCCCCAGAACCTGACCCGGGTAATCCTCAGTGGGGCTGGGGCTGGATTATCTGTTCCTGCTTCCAGCAGTCAGTTCTCAGCTCAGGCTCTGGGCTGCCTGGAGGCAGGGCTTGAATTCTTGCCAGGCTGTGAAGTCAGAGGTCAGACGCTTCTGTCTCTGAACCTCCTAAGTCTGCACCAAGAAATATTGCCTGACATGCTCCCCACCCATGTTTGGAGAGGAACCTGGACAATCTGGGACAAGGGTCTGCCTGGCCCAGCTCAACTGGCTGCAAACTCTCATGATAAGTTCATGCTTTTATCTGAACACCCTTGTGGAAGGGCAGGGTGGCTGTAAACTTGGGGTTCAGAGTCCCCTTTAACCACCCCCCAACTTCTCCTCCAAACTGCCAGGAAGGTGCTGAGACCTGAGAATTCAGTGCTCATGCTGGGGCACCCTGAGCGGGTCCATCTGCACCTAGCTGGCCCAACCCCAGGGTTTGGGTGGCTGCCCAGGCACGGAAGACACACCCAAGCTGTGGGGATTGGCTGGCCCAGCCCAGCCCAGCCTCCCAGGGCCTTCCCTAGATCAGAGGCCAGAGGCAAAGACTTCCCAGCAGAAGAGGAGAGGAGGTTGTGTGGAACAAGCTGCTCCTGACAGAAGGTGCCAGGCTGGAGGTGGTGGGACTGGAGGGTCCTGGTCTGGGATGGAGAGGGGCACCGCCCAAGGCTGGGGTGACTATAGGCTGCGGGCCTGGGAGAGTGGTGGTTTCTTGGTAACTGGACTCCTAGCAAACTCCTAAGAATTCAGGCTGGGCCTTCCTGGACTCTAACAGCTCCTGTCTTTCCTTCCCTTTCTGTGGTTACCAGGTCACTGGAGGCTGCCCGGTTGTTGGTTTTGGTTGGGCCTTTCTGGACTTTAGATCTCAGCCCTCGTTTACCTATTCCTGAGCCCTCCCTGCCCTGCCCCCTGCATTTCCTGACCTGGCCCCGCTCTGCTGTCCCCTGAGCTCCCCCGGCTCTTTCCTGGGCCTCAGGACCTCACCCTCTATCCCATCCCCCTGCAGATGTCACTGCTGAGCCTGTCCTGGCTGGGCTTCGGGCCAGTGGCAGCGTCCCCGTCCCTGTGGCTGCTCCCACTGCTGGTCGGGGTCTCCTGGCTGCTGGCCCGTGTCCTGGCCTGGACCTACGCCTTCTATGACAATTGCCACCGGCTCCAGTGTTTCCCCCAACCCCCAAAACGGAACTGGTTCCTGGGTCACCTGGGCCTGGTGAGTGTGGAGGCAAAATGGGTCTCGGGTCTCAGGGTGGATGGACTTCCAGAGGGGCAGGAATGGGGCTCAGGGAGCTGAGTAATGAGGGTGGCTGAGGAGTGGGACAGCAGAGGAGGGAGGGAGGCAGCTGACTCATTCCTCTCCCCATTCATTCATTCCTCTCCCACTCACACACTCACTTCCCCACTCTCCCCTCCCCACTCACTCACTCCCCTCCCCACTAACTCACCCCCCTCCCCACTCACTCATTCCCCTACCCACTCACTCATTCCTCTCCCACTCACTCACTCCCCTCCCCACTCACTCACTCCCCTCCCCACTCACTCATTCCCCTCCCCACTCACTCATTCCTCTCCCACTCACACACTCCCCTCCCCACTCCCTCATTCCCCCCCAAATCACTCATTCCCCTCCCCACTCACTCATTCCCTTCCCCACACACTCATTCCCCTCCCCACACACATTCCCCTCCCCACTCACACATTCCCCTCCCACTCACTCGATCCCCTCCTCACTAACTCACTCCCCTCCCCACTCACACATTCCCCTCCCACTCACTCGCTCCCCTCCTCACTAACTCACGCCCCTCCCCACTCACTCACTCCCCTCCCCACTCACTCACTCCCCTTCCCACACACTCATTCCCCTCCCCACTCACACATTCCCCTCCCACTCACTCGCTCCCCTCCCTACTAACTCACTCCCCTCCCCACTCACTCACTCCCCTCCCCACTCACTCATTCTCCCCACTCACTCATTCCTCTCCCACTCACATACTCCCCTCCCCACTCACTCACTCTCCTCCCCACTAATTCACTCCCCTCCCCACTCACTCATTCCCCTCCCCACTCACTCATTCCCCCCACTCACTCATTCCTCTCCCACTCACACACTCCCCTCCCCACTCACTCACTCTCCTCCCCACTAACTCACTCCCCTCCCCACTCACTCACTCCCCTCCCCACTCACTCACTCCCCTCCCTACTCACTCGCTCCCCTCCCCACTCACTCATTCCCCTCCCCACTCACTCATTCCCCTCCCCACTCACTCATTCCCCTCCCCACTCACTCATTCCCCTCCCCTCACACATATTCCCCTCCCCACACACTCATTCCCCTCCCCACTCACGCATTCCCCTCCCACTCACTCGCTCCCCTCCCCACTCACTCACTCCCCTCCCCACTCACTCATTCCTCTCCCCACTCACTCTCACTTCTCTCTACCTAATACTTCCTTCCTCAGTGTACCCTCAAATGCTCTTCTCTCCTGAAACACCCTCACAAACACACACAGCAATAATGTGTGACTGGCTATCTGGGCATCCCTTAGCCTAGATTTAACCATCACAGGAGGTGACATCCCCTGACTTGCTTTCAGATCGGTCCTACAGAGGAGGGCTTGAAGAACTTGACCCAGATATCGGCCACCTATTCCCCAGGCTTTAGGATATGGCTGGGTCCCATCATCCCTTTTGTCGTTTTATGCCACCCTGACATCATCCGGTCTATCACCAATGCCTCAGGTACCCATGTACAGCCTGTGGTGGTGGGTGCCAGGCTAAGCTTCTGTGTGGTCCCTTCAGCACCCAGGCCCTTCCTTGAGTACCCAGTCCCCTCATTGAGACTTCCATATCAATGTCTTCTCCTTCCGTTGCCATTTGCTCCCTGTCTTGGTGTCCTGCGCACCACTGGAACTCCAAGAGGCCTCAATCCAAAGCCCTTTCTTGAAGGAAAGCCCATGCTTGAGGAAAGGGGTCTAGACAGGAAGAGTTTTAGCTTCCTGGGGTCAGGAGTGGGCAAGAGAGAGATGAGTGTGACAACCCAGACAACTGGGCATCTGCTGGGGCAGGCTGGA
Organism: Callithrix jacchus; assembly: GCF_049354715.1. Classification (NCBI taxonomy): domain Eukaryota; kingdom Metazoa; phylum Chordata; class Mammalia; order Primates; family Cebidae; genus Callithrix; species Callithrix jacchus. Next base: position 14,445,918 of record NC_133523.1, read on the forward strand.
AGGCTTCCTGGAGGAGTTGTTGGAGCTGGATCTGGACTCATGAGTAAGAGTTTTTGAAGTGTGGGGCAGGATGATGCAGTGGGCATCATTGGTATTTGGGGGCCCCGGCAGTCCTGACGTCAGCCTTGTCCATCCCTCAGCCCAGAGCGGTAGGAGGACTTGTGGCTGGTGGAGAATCTGGGCTGCTGTTTATGTGACTTCCACCTATGATAGGTCAGTTCCTTCTACCTCATCCTGACACTCGTCCACACCAAGTTTACTGCTCTCCTCCTACAGGTTTTAGGAATCTCCGATGGGAGATCCCACACCAGCCAGTTGATCTCCCCTTGTTCTCTGCTCTTCTCCTTCTTGGACAGACCAGGATGAGCAGGGGAGGGGTCAGCGTCCCACAGAAACTATGGCTCTGACCCCAAAATGCTTAGTCACTGTGCAAATCACCAGCTCTCTCTGGCTGCTGAAGTCTCTCTCAGTTGTGAGTAACAGAAACTCAACTTCATGTGCTCTAAGCAAATAAACAGAATCAAAGGAGTGTAAAGTCAAGGGAGGGTGGTCTTCAGGCATGGCTGGATCCAGGTGTCAATGAACATCATCAGGAATCTGTTTCCTTTTCTTAATTTCACCATTTTTCTGCATCACTTTTCCTTTTAAGGCAGCTCTTTTCTTATGGTGTCAACTATGGGTCCCAGTAGCTCAGTTCTTGTCAGAAAGCTCACCTTTCCCCGAGGGGGTCCCACAAATAGCCTATGAGTTCTACATTATACCTGGCTATATCTGGCATGTTTTATCTGGGATCAAATGGAGAGGTCGTCATGTGTGTGGCTCAGCTGGGGGCAAGGACACTTGGGGCATGCCCCAGACTTTCTGCTTCTTCTCTGACCTGTGACTTGAAATTGTTTTCTTTTTCTTGTCATGTCACGGCCATGTTTGTGGCTTGTCCGAGGTTTGGGACCCAGGGTCCCTTTGGCATTGTCAGAATTATTATTTTAGTCTTCCTGAGCCAGGTCACAGAATCCATTCCAATCACCCTTGAAGAAAAGTCTTGGTTATACCTGGGACATGTCCAGACATTTAAGAAATCATATTTAAATCCCACCTGGGGCCTGTCTGTGAGGTCATGTCAGACTACCTCAGGGCCATGTTAGACGATGTGTCTTTTAGGGATCATCATGTGTGTTGTGTCATGTCACGGCATGTTAACTTATGTTGGGGACATGACCCAGGTCCCAGGTCTATGTCAGATGACAGAGAGTACTGGGACCCACATGTCCCTTTAAAGGTGTTTGAAGGCCCCTTTAAAGGTATTTTATAGAGTGTGGAGCTGTTCTTGGGTGTTGCACATACTGGGCCCTGTAGGAGACATGTCAGGGTGTGCTGGGGTGTGCTATGCCCTGTTAGCTTATGTCATTGCTTTACTGTGCTGCTGCGGCCTGGACTGGTCCTTTTTCCTCTATCCTCTCTTCTTTCTCTGCCCTTGGTCCCCTTCCTGCTATCCTGGGCATGGAGCAGGTAAAGTGCTGATAGGGAGCCTCCCCCTACACCTGAACTTCCTCTCTTGCTCTCTACATGGCCTCTGATGGTCCTCATTCATTCCAGCTGCCATTGTGCCCAAGGACGAGCTCTTCATCAGGTTCCTGAAGCCCTGGCTGGGTGAGTGCCTGCAGGTGAAAGGGGCTGGGGACGACCTTGTTGGGGGTAGGGAAGGTGCTGCTCTTGCCCACTGTCCTTGGCTACCCTGCTAGGAGAAGGGATACTGCTGGCTGCTGCTGACAAGTGGAGCCACCGCCGTCGGATGCTGACGCCTGCCTTCCACTTCAACATCCTGAAGCCCTACGTAAAGACCTTCAATGAGAGTGTGAACATCATGCTTGTGAGTCCCTTGAACCCTGGATCCCAGCTGGAGTCTTGGGGTGGAGGGACCACAGACAGATCTGCTCTGGAATTTTTGCTCTGCTGGGTGGCATTGGGCCATTGCTGTTCCTCTCTGAACCTTGGTTTCCTCATCTCTAAACAGGATTAATAATCTCTACTTAAAAGGTGGTAAGATAATGCAAGAGTCATGTCCCTAGCACATAGCAGATAGTCAGAAGGTGTCAGTTTCTGTGTTTTTCTCACGAAAGCCATGTAAATGCAAGAGTAAAGATGAAGATTGCATAGTCGTCTTTGGTGATTACAAACCACTTGAAAACTCACTGGCTTCGAGCAATAAGGGTTTACGATTGCTAATGAGTCTGTGAGACAGTTCATTCACAAGTTTGGAGCTTCACTAGCTTCAGGCTGATCTAGGATGGCCTCAGCTGTGATACCTGGACTTTTCCCCATGTGATTCTCTGCCTCCAGAAGGCACCCTATTGTTCACATGGGAGAGACTGGGTTCCGAGAAACAGTGAGGAGGCTGCAATGTCTGTGGACAGTGTCTCTGCACTGTTTCAAAGTTCAAGCAGCCTTGGGTCTATTAGAGTTATTATATCATCATTTTCACCACATTGTATTGGCCAAAGAAAGTCAAAAGTCCGGCACAGACTCACAGGGGTATAAAATAGAATCCATCTCTTAATGGGAGTTGCTGAAAAATTACTATGCAAAGGGTGTAAATACAAGGAGAAGTGAAGAACTGAGGGGTCAGGATTTTGTGAAGTGTCCAGGTTGTTTTTTAAGTTTGCAAGCTGAAAAGTTAGATTGTTACTGTTTCATGCATTCTAACAGAAGACACAAGACTCCTGGGTCAGAGGCAAAGGGCAGTTGATTACTCATGGCACAGTAGGCAACACGTACTTCTTGTTTGTTTGTATCCTTTTTCTGAGTCAACCTAAATTCCATGGGGGACACTGATGGGCTCCTATAGCAGCCTGCTCATGCACTACACTGCATGGCAGACAACAGGCGCTAGGCCTAGGAAATCTGCTTTAATAGCGGCAGAAACAAGCCTGATATTAATCCAGGGAGAGTCATTGCCTTATCTCTCCAGGTTGTTCTCTGCAAACACAACTCTTTGAGACATGGCTCAAGGAAGAACATCACAGTATTGTACTGGTGGCATACCCAGCATGGATGCTCGGGGCTGAGGAAGGAGTGCCTCTTCCAACACAGGGATAGTTTTGCAGTGAATTTATCACAATGGAGATGAATAAAGAGGACATTTACTGGGCACTCACCATATGCCTGAAAAAATGCCATGTCCCAATGCCAGGATACATGTTGTCTACTTTAATTTTAATAACCCTGTGAGGTTATGATTATTTTTGCCCTAATGCAGATGGTGAACTGAGGGTCAGGGAGATTAGGGAGCTGGACAGAGGTCAACCAGTTAATAAGTGAGCTAGGAGTGGTGGAGCAGAGATTCTGTCCTGGTTTATCTGGCCCCAAAGCAGACCGTCATCACTGTTATTGAATATTTGACAGGTGGGACCTAGAGGAGGGCAGCAAGTTGACCAAGGGCACACAGAGCATAGGAGGCAGAGCTGAGACTTCAATGCAGGTCTCTTGACTCTCAGCCATGGGTCTTTGTCTCCTAAAACCAACAGCTTCTGCTCCCATCCAAGTCTGGTCCTCGTTGGCAATGGGTTCCTGGAACAGAGGACAAGGAGGCTAGTTGTCAGGAGTCCATCCTGATGTTTGGGGCTGGGGAGGGGCACCAAGAATGCAGGGTCTGGCTCTAGCTGTCTTCCCTTCTCTGTCCAGGACAAGTGGCAGCGCCTGGCCTCAGAGGGCAGCAGTCGTCTGGACATGTTTGAGCACATCAGCCTCATGACCTTGGACAGTCTGCAGAAATGCATCTTCAGCTTTGACAGCCATTGTCAGGAGTGAGTTCCTTCCCAGGGCCTGGGATGGGAGTCCACGGACCAAAGGGAGTAAGTTGGGGAGGGAGGAATGAGCAAAGTGACCAGAAGTACCTTTCAGGAGGATTTGCATCACAGCTGGGCTTTGAAGGTCAAGAAAGTGAGAAAGTGTTGGCTTTCCAGGTGGGTAAAAATGTTTGAGTAACAGCAAGAAGGTTAGGATGAGCCAAGCATGTACAACAGACAGGAGAAATGAGGTTGTGGAAGTAGACAGAGTTAGATATTTAGGACACTGAAAATCAGGAACAGTGGTATGAAGTTGATCAAGAGATTTCCCGAGAGCTTTTGTAGTTTCAGCTGATGATGGAACTACAAAGTAAGAGCTCAGCTGTGTGGAAAACTGATAGCCCACCACTACACCTGGCTAATTTCTATATGTTTAGTAGAGAGGGGGTTCGCCATGTTGGCCAGGCTGGTCTTGAACCCCTGACCTCAGGTGATCTGCCTGCCTTGGCTTCCCAAAGTGCTGCGATTACAGGGTGGAAGGTGCGGGGGAGACAGAGAGAGAGTTGGTTTTGGCGGGGCTGGAGCAGGGATGAATTGAAAGGGGATGAAGTCTGAGTTGTGTGGACAGTGTTGGAAAATGATCCGTACTGGACACTGTTTGGGAGACAGAGGAGAGAAACGCGGTGTCCAACCTATACTCTGGGTGCCTTGGTGCATGGAGACAACTCTCAGAAAGAGGGTGCAGGTAGGGAAGAGTCTGGACAGTCAATCTCATGACTGATACCCACTATGTATCTCTAGGACCATCGGTTTCTAGATACTCAGTTTCCTGATAGGTGGTAGCTCCTGGCTGCTGGAGGGTAGTTCCTAAAGCTTTGCATATGTTCAATTGTTGCCTCCCTCTCCATCCTCGACCTGCAGGAGGTCCAGTGAATATATTGCCACCATCTTGGAGCTCAGTGCCCTTGTAGAAAAAAGGACCCAGCATCTCCTCCAGCACATGGACTTTCTGTATTACCTCACCCACGATGGGCAGCGCTTCCGCAAGGCCTGCCGCCTGGTGCATGACTTCACAGACGCCGTCATCCAGGAGCGGCGCCGCACCCTCCCCACTCAGGATATTGATGACTTCCTCAAAGACAAAGCCAAGTCCAAGACTTTGGATTTCATTGATGTGCTTCTGCTGAGCAAGGTGGGTTTCTCTATGATCTGAATTAAAGTGATAGAATGGAGCTTGATGTCAAATGTCGGATGAAATAAATTGGACTTGATCCAAAGGGCACTGGGAACCATGGAGATGCTTGAGAAAGGGAAGATCCTGTGACCAGATAGGTTTCAGATATGACTCTGTTGAATGCAGCCTGCAGGGGACTGCTAATTCTGAAACTGTGAAGAGCCTAAGATTTTACTCAACTTACAAGTTAGTAAGTTAGTCTTCCACATTTTTATGTATATCTATATGTCTGTGTCTTTGTCTATATCTATGACGACAGATGCACCAAAGCACTGGACCACAGCAGCCCATTAGCTATTTACAGCAATAACAGCCGGTTGAGTAGGACTGTAGAGCTGGCTCCCCATTCCTAGGGCAACACAATGTTTTTACCTGTAAATGCACAAGAATTTGTACCATAGGAGAGGGGCTGCTACATTCTGAGTCTTATAGCTTATATAAAACAGCTAGCCCTTATACTCCTTTTTTCTTACAGAGAGAGAGAAAGAAAGAGAGAGAGAGCGAGAGAGAGAGCGAGAGAGAGCGCACACTTTGTTCTGGAGTATAAACTACTCCTCTCCAGTGAGATGGCAATTTCTATAGTTTTGTAACCCAAACATCTTCTGGAAAGATAAGATTCTCTGAGCTTGCCACTCTAGCATGTGAGCAAGTATCTTTGGAGCAATACATAATTTCTAAACTCCAAGGAAAATTGCCATTTAAACATCCTGTACCCTAGGTTGCCAGTATCTTTTTCTCTGAAAGTCTGCATTATGCAGAAATATGAAAGTATTCAAAATCCATCCATTCCTGCCACCAGGAACCAAAGAGGAGGCAAAGGAGCTGGGGGGAAGCCCTTGGAGTGGGGGCTCTGGTGACAGTGACCAGGAGAGATCTAGAAGTGCCGAGTGTGTTTGAGTTTCTGGCAGAAGATCGGATTATCAGAGGTTGTCTTAGGTTAGACTCGGGGGTCTCAGAGATAGTATAATGTGTGTGTGTGTGTGTGTGTGTGTGTGTGTGTGTGTGTGTCTTACTTTCTCTTCAGGATGAAGATGGGAAGCCATTGTCAGATGAGGATATAAGAGCAGAGGCTGACACCTTCATGTTTGCAGGTGAGGGTCCCAGTGTGGGACTACAGTGGAGACAGACGTTCCTCCGTCTCAGGAACCTGGTGGGTGGACCATGGATCACTCCATTCTGCCCATCTTCCCCCTCCCTCCATCCTCCTGAGGGTCTCAATATGTTGGCGCTGTCCACCATCTGGTGCTGAAGCAGCCTGGAGACCCAAGCCTGCCTTGCTTCCTCTTAGGCCATGACACCACAGCCAGTGGCCTCTCCTGGGTCCTGTATAACCTCGCGAGGCACCCAGAATACCAGGAGCGCTGCCGGCAGGAGGTGCAAGAGCTTCTGAAGGACCGTGGGCCTAAAGAGATTGAATGGTGAGTGCAGGCGCAGGCTCCTGAGCTTCTCTCATTGGCTCTGCTCCCCAGTTGGGGAGAGGAGGAGGAGAGGAGATGTTTTGTTGATTCTTCCACTATTGCTTAGTGGGTATAGGAACAGAGGACCACAGGAAGGGCTTGATACACAGCCCAACTGTCAGGGGAAATGTTGCAAGCCTTTAGGACTGAAAGAACAGGAATGCTGAGAGAATTGGTGACAATATGTGAGGACAGATAATGCCACTTAGCATATGTTTAGCAAATGAACTTCCCCTCCACTCTCTTTTCTCCCAGAAATATCACTTTTTTTTTCAGACATCTTCACTTGTTGGGCATTTGCTCAGGTTAGGAGGGGAGAAGTTGTTTTTGTAAATTCTTCCATTATTCCTTATTAGCACTAGGAGTGGAGACCAGAGGCAGAACCTGGTATCCAGCCTGGCTAGCAGGGGAATGCTTTCAGGCTTTTGGGACAGAAAGACCTAGCCTGATGAGAGATTTAGTGGCAATATATGAAAGCAGATGGTGACACCTAGACACATGCCATCAATGAATTTTCCTTTCACTCCTTTCTTGTTTTTGTCTGAATTATCATTTTTTTCAAGCATCTTTACTTCCTGAATGTTTGCTCTTCTGTTCCCTATTTCCTACCCTCCAGTCCAGTCCAGGGATTCATAAGAGAGACCTGGGGGTAAAAGTCATCTATCTTTTGTCTAGGACACCTGCATCATTCATCTATCCAGTCTTTGTTCAGCAAACTCTTCCACATGCCTTTCCAATGTTACTTCTGTTCCCAGCACCTTTCTGTGCTCTGGAGACCTGGAAAGAACCCTGCCCAGGGAATGTGTTTTCCAGGTACTCCCAGCCTAGTGGGAACAGTCCCAGGACAGGACATTCACAGTTCACATGGGCAAGGACAGAGTTGAGAGCAAGAGAAACATGGCTGACAGTATGGAAAGTGTTTCAAGCCAGATGTGGTGACTGGTGCTGGTGATACCAAGTACTAAGGAGGCTGAAGTGGGAGGATCACTTGAGGTCAGGTTTAAGACAAACCTAGGGGCCAGGCATGGTGGTTCACACCTGTAATCCTAGCACTTTGAAAGGCTAAGGTGGGAAGATCATGAGGTCAAGAGATCGAGACCATCCTAGCCAACATGGTAAAATTCTGTCTTTACTAAAAATACAAAAATTACCTGGGTGTGGTGGTACACACCTGTAGTTCCAGCTACTCCAGAGTCTGAGGCAGGAGAATTGCTTGAACCTGGGGGATGGAGGCTGAAGTCAGTGGAGATTGTGCCATTGCAATACAGCCTGGCAATAGAGTGAGACTCCATTAGAAAAAAAAAAGATAAACCTGGACAATATTGAAAGAACTCATCTCTAAAAAAGTAAAAAACCAAAATAATAAAGCACCTCAACTGAAACTCTGAATGGTGATCAGTAGAAGTTTGAATGCAGTAGTGCTCTAGAGCCAAAGAGATAGCCTGGGCAAAGATGCAGAAAGGAGGGGTGGGAGAGAGGGAGAAGAGGGAAAGAGAGAAGGAGTGGTTTGTGCATGGGGTGAAGGAGACACCTTAAAGGGAGAAAGAAGTAAGAAGGAGGGAAAGTGAGCGAGAGCCAGATAAAGAGAGGAGGGAAGGGAGAAGGAGACAGAGAGATAATGAGAGAGGAAGAAACTGAGGTATGATGATAAAATAATAACGGAGGTGAAAGCAGAGTCTGGCTGTAAAAGACATGGGAAAATGGTAATGGCTTCCATTTCAACTCAAAGGCAATGGGAAGCCATCACAAGTGGCTGGGCAGGGGAGGGACAGGTCAGATCTGGGTGCCAGAAAGATCTTTTCAGGGGTACTGTGGAGGGAGAACCAGCTGTAGAATGAAGTCCCAGGGAAGTCATTCTGAGACCTGAGCCAGGCCAGGGGCTGAAGATGGAGAGGAGGCAAAGGACTGGGCAGGTGTTTTGGAGGCGGTGTCCTCCCGTCCAAGCCTTTGCTCAGAACAGCTGTCCTAAAAGGTGGCAACACATTTTTTTGTGGGGGGGAGGAAGGCAGGAAAGGAGGGACGAAGGACAGTAGGGAGGGAGGAAGGGATGAAGGAAGGAAGGAAGGGAGGAAGCAGGGAGGGAGGGAGGAAGGGAGGGAAGGGAAGGAAGGAAATCAAGCAATGAGAGAGACATTGCCGACCTGGATCTAGAGGTTTACAAGTTGATTTCTTTTTTTTTTTTTTTTTTTTTTTTGAGAGAAGGAAAGAAAAAAAAAAAAGTAAAGGAGAGGAAGAAAGAGGAAGAGAAAGAGGGAGAGTAAATGGAAATATTGCTTTATTTTGAAGAAAATTGGGTATTAATAATGGCCAATCAATGTTTCATTTAAACTTATGGGTAGGCGTGATGTGGTATTGACAAGAATGTATATTTTGTGTATTTGAAGTGGAGAGCTCTATAAATATTTATTAAGTTTACTTGTTCCGGATCTGAGTTCGAGTCCTTGATATCCTTATTAATTTTCTGTCTCACTGAATCTAAGTCTCGTATCTGGGTGTTAGGATCGTTAGCTCTTGTTGTTGCATTGATCCTTTTACCACTATATCTTTGTTGCTTTAAGATCTATTTTATCCGATACCAGAATTGCAACTCCTGCTTTTTATTTATTTATTATTTATTTTTGCTCTCCATTTGGTTAGTAAATCTTTCTCCATCCCTTTGTTTTGAGTCTTTGTGTCTCCTTGCATGTGAAACAGGTCTGGATGTAACATGCCGTTGGGTTTTGGCTGTGTCTTTTGATTGGGGGATTTAGTCAATTTAAATTTAGGGTTACTGCCATTTGATGTTGACCGGCTGTTTTATCCATTCGTTGGTGTAAATTCTTCTTTATGTTGGTGCTCTTTACTTTTTGGTGTATTTTTAGAAAGGCTAATACTTGTTGTTTCTTTCTGTGTGTAATGCTTCTTTCAGAAGCTCTTGTAAAGCAGGGCTGGTGGTAATAAAATCTCTGAGTTCTTGCTTGTTCATAAAAGATTTTATTTTTCCTTCAGTTGTGAAGCTTAGTTTGGCTGGATATGAAATTCTGGGCTGAAGGTTCTGTTCTTTGAGGATGTTGAATATTGGCCCCCACTCTCTTCTGGCTTGTAGAGTTTCTGCTGAGAGATCTGCTGTAAGTCTGATAGGCTTGCCTTTGTGGGTAACCTGACCTCTCTCTCTGGCTGCCCTTAGTATTTTCTCCTTCGTTTCAACCCTGGTGAATCTAACAATTATGTGCCTTGGGGTTGCTCTTCTTGAGGAATATCTTTGTGGTGTTCTCTGTATTACCTGGGGTTGAATGTTGACCTGCTTTGCTAGTTTAGGAAAATTTTCCTGAATAATATCCTGAAGGGTAATTTCCAGCTTGGATTCATTCTCTCCGTCGCATTCAGGTCCACCTATCAAACGTAAATTTGGTCTTTTCACATAGTCCCACATTTCTTGGAGACTTTGCTCATTCCTTTTTATCCTTTTCTCTCTAATCTTTTCTTCACGTTTTATTTCATTAAGTTGGACTTTGACCTCTGATATCCCTTCTTCTGCTTGAACAATTCGAGTGTTTAAACCTGTGCATACTTCTCCGAGTTCCTGTATTGTATTCTTCAGTTCCATTAATTCACTCATACTCCTCTCTAAGTTGTCTATTCTCAATAGGATTTCATCAAACCTTTTTTCAAAGTTCCTAGTTTCTTTACGTTGGGCTACAACATGTTCTTTTAACTCACTGAAGTTTGTTATTATCCATTCCTTGAAGAGTGATTCTGTCATCAGGATGCGCTCGTTCTCCATTAAGCCTTGTTCCATTGTTGATGTGGAACTGTGATCATCTTTAGAGGGAGAGGCGTTCTGACTTTGAGTATTCTCAGCTTTTTTATGCTGGTTTCTTCCCGTCATTGTAAATTTATCCTCCTGTTGTCTTTGAAATTACCAACTTTCAGATTAAGTCTCTTGAGTGAACGTCCAGGTTGTTAGTTCCCAGGGCCAGAGCAGCAGTGTTATAACTGATGGTGCTTTTCTGCCCAGGAGTCTCCTGTCTGGCTTCCTTCTTGTGTCCGTAGTAGGCGACTCTGCCTTCCCGGGGCTCCAAACCTCGGTCAGAAGGGGAACCGGTCCCGCGCCGAGCACTGCCGTGCCGAGGTGCCGTCGCAGCCACTGCGCCGGGCTCTGGTGTCCTGCTGGGGGCCCATGCAGGTCCTCCAAACCTGTTTACTCTGCTCCGAGAGCTGCCGCACCGAGGTGCCGCGGAACCGCTGCGCCGGCCACGAGAGTCGCGCTGGCCACCCGTGTGTTTACTCCACTGGGGGATCTTCTGCTCCGTGAGCGACCAGAATTTGTCTGAAAGTGTGCCGTCCTCTAGTTCTCTGTGCCTTCCCTGAGAGCTGCAGTCCTGAGATGTTAGCGATCAGCCATCTTGGATCGTTCAGCCACAACACATTTTTATGCTTTTAAAAACCAAGACATCAAGCAACATTATGCACTTTTTAAAGAAACTCCAAAAAATGTATAAAAATGAACTTCCTTCTTAAGTCTCACCCTAGTGGTTTCTACCATCAATGGTTTACTGTGTGTCCCTCCAGAAAATGGCTATCCTGATGCCTACTTTACATGAACACGGACTTTTTCTATACAAACAAGAGTGTATAACGTAGACACAGTATTTTTTCCCAAGATGGTGGATTGGAGGCAGTCAGTGTGCCTCTCCCACATGGTAGGACAGAATAGTGTGTAGAGATTCACACTGAGAACTTTCTTTTCCCAAGAAAAAACACAGGGACTCAACAGGAAAACCAAAAGAATCTACAGATCCTTTGAAAGAAGCCACAGGCTGCAGTCTACTGTGTGAGAGAGGTGAAAAACTGTAAATCTCCAGAGTGTGAGAGGGGGAGAGACTGCCTCCAGGATGGATACACATCTTCGCTGAGGAATCTGAATATCCAGGCCACAGGGGAAGGCCTTAACTCTACCCAGGGCTTGAACTGATTTAGGGAATGGTGAGAAATGCAAAAGTAGAAGCAGCAGCAGGAAGTGCCTTGCAGTCATTCCCAATCTCCAGCATGGAATGAGGGAAGCCATTCCTTATTGCATCTCACAGGGGTCCTTGGGGATGTCAGATAACTAGCTCAGGCAGGGATCACAGGTTGAATGAAGTGCCCAACTATATTTCTTGATATAACTCAAGTGGGGATGAACTCCCTTGACCAGAACCCAGGGGGCAAGCAGGAAGTGTGCTGCAGACAGGAGTGCAGGAGCTGGGTGCCTGGCCTTGGACAGGGACAAAAAGACATGGCCTGAAAGCATTGCTATTTCTGCGGGAAAAGCTTATGGCCTGGGGCAGGTCTGCACAGACTGCCTGAATCTAAATCCAGTGTTATGAGTGTAACACTGCAGGTGTGAGACCTGCCTTGTGCCAACTGCATGGGAGGTAGATGAGGCTTACTGCCACCTGCTACTTTTCACTCCCTTTGCAAACTCTTCTGTGAGGTAGAGGCAGTTATACTCACCTCTAAAACATTACCCCAATGACCTGAGAACCACCCTCTGACTCTCACAAGGGCAAAAAAATAAAAAATAGTTGCCAAAAAAAAAAACCCAAAAAACAAAAACCTAAGAATATACTTAACCAAGGAGGTTAAAGGTCTCTACAAGAAGAACCCACAAAACAGTACTGGATGAAACCATAGATGACACAAACCAATGGAAACACATCCCATGTACACGGATTGAAGGAATCAATAATGTGAAAATTATCATGCTGTACAAAGCGATCTACAGATTTAATGCAATGCCTATTAAAATACTTTATTTTTCACAGAACTAGGAAAAGCAATTCTAAAATTCATATGGAGCCAAAAAAGAGCCTATGTAGCCAAAGCAATACCAAGCAAAAAGAAAAAATCTGTAGGCAACACATTACCCGACTTCAAATTATATTACAAGGCTACAGTTACCAAAACAGCATGGTACTGGCATAAAAGTAGGCACTTAGACCAATGGAACAGAATAGAGGACCCAGAAATAAACCCAAATACTTACAGCCAACTGATCTTTGACAAAGCATACAAAAACATAAGCTGAGGAAAGGACACCTATTCAACAAATGGTGCTCGGAAAACTAGATAGCCACATGTAGAAAAATAAAACTGAATCCCCATCTCTCACCTTGTACAAAAATAAAAGACTTAAATCTAAGACATGAAACTGTAAATATTCTATAAGATAACTTTGAAAAACTCCTCTGGACATTGGCCTAGGCAAAGAATTCATGACTAAGACCAAAAAGAGCAAACACAACAAAAACAAAAACAAATCAGTGGGACTTAATGAAACTAAAAAGTTTCTGCTCAGCCAATGTACATATATATATATATGGCAGAGTAAACAGACAACCTACAGAGTGGGGGAAAATATCTGTGAACTATGCATCTGACAAAGGGCTAGTATCCAGAATCTACAGGGAACTCAAACAAATCATCAAGAAAAAAGCAATTAATTCAATCAAAAAGTGACTAAAGGACACCAGTAGACAATTCTAAAAAGAAGATACATGAACAGCCAGAAAACATGAAAAAAATGTTCAACATCACTAATCATCAGGGAAATACAAATTAAAACCACAATGAGACACCACCTTATTTCTAGAAGAATGGCCATAATTAAAAAGTTAAAAAACAATAGATGCTGGTGTGGATGTGGTGTAAAGTGAATGCTCATACACTGCCAGTGGGAATGTAAATTACACAACCTCTGTGGAAAGCAGTAAGGAGATTCCTTAGAGAACTAAAAGTAGATCTACCATTCCATCCAGCAATCTCACTACTAGGTATCCAACCAAAGGAAAAGAAGTCATGATATGAAAAAGACACATGCACACATATGCTTATAGTAGCACAATTCACATTTGTAAAGACATGGAACCAACCTAAGTGCCCATCGACCAACGAGTGCATAAAGAAAACATAAATACACCATGGAACTACTCAGCCATAAAAAGGAATGAGATAATGTCTTTTGCAGCAACTTGGTTGGGGCTGGAGGGCATTATTCTAAGTGAAGTAACTCAGGAATGGAAAATCAAATACCATATATTTTCACCTGTAAGTGGGAGTGAAGCTATGAGGACACAGATACATACAGAGTGATATAATGAGCTTTCAAGACTCAGGGAGCGAGGCTGGGAAGAGAGAAAAGACTACATTTTGGGAATAGGATACACTGCTCGGGTGATGGGTGCACTAAAACCTCAGAATTCACCACTATAGAATTAATCCATGTAACCAAACCACTTGTACCCCAAATGCTATTGAAATAAAAAGAAATAAAGTGACACAGATCTGCACATTAACAATATATCTTTTGAGATCTTTTCTTTCTTTCTTTTTGAGATGGAGTCTAGCTCTGTTGCCCAGGCTGAAGTGCAGTGGCGTGATCCGGCTCACTGCAACCTCTGCCTCGTTCAAGCGATTCTTCTGCCTCAGCCTCCTAAGTAGATGGGATTACAGGGGCCTGTCACCACGCCCAGCTAATTTTTAAATTTTTGGTAGAGACAGGGTTCCACTATGTTGGCCAGGCTGGTCTTGAACTTCTGACCTCATGATCCACCTGTCTCAGCCTCCCAAAGTGCTGGGATTACAAGCATGAGCCAACACACCCAGCCAAGATCTTTTCTTTTTCTCAAATTATGAGTTTTGGAAAATAAGTTTATTTTTACTTTTAATTCACAAATGTTAATTATATATATTTATGGGGTACAATGTGATGTTATATGTATACAATGTGGAATGATTAAGCCATTCTAATAAACATACAAATCATCTCACATATCATATTTATGGTGAGAACACTTGAAATTTACTCTTAGCAATTTTGAATTATACTATTAACTGTATAATAGTATAGTCATCATGCATGTAATAGATCTCAAAACTTATTCCTCCTGTCTAACAGAAACTTGTACCCTTTGACCCACATCTTTCTGTTCTTTCTTCCTCCCTCCTCTGGTAATTACCATTCTGTTCTCTGTTTCTATGTTTTCTGTGTTAACTATTTCAGATCTCACAGGCAATTAAGGTTTCATACTATCTGCCTTCTTGTGCCTGGCTCATTTCACTAAGCATAATGTCCTTCAGGTTCTTCCTTGTTGTCACAAATGAAAGAATTTTCTTCTGTTTTAAGGCTGAATAGCATTCATTTTGTCTATATGCCACATGGAAAAGGATTTTTGAATTACACAATGATGAGAATGGATTCTTCTGGCACTCAATGAGATATTACAGAGAAGACAAGGGTTATCCTTGACATTCCTGCCATCCCACCTAATCCCCTCCCTTTTTCCAAGGGGGCCTGTAGAGATGCTGACTTGTCATCTATCTGTCTGTCTGTTTATCCATCTATCTACATATCTTACTATCATCTATCTCCTTATATATTCCATATATTTTGTGCCCTATGGTATTTACGTACATGGACATTTGGGAACATGTTTTTACCACTCAACCGTGTGACTTATAGCTATTTTTTTCTGAGTGCTGAATGGCATTCCATGTTTTATTTGGCCCATCCCTTTCCTGAAGTCACTTGTGTAAATAATTTCAGTCATTGTAGATATGGCCAATTTGCCTTCCAGAGTTTCTGTACTGATTTCAGCCTGCATTGTGTAGCAGAACTAATGATCCTTATTGTCTCCTTTTGTGTAGCTGTATAGTATTCCATTGTGTGAATGTTGATCTAAACATCTCCCCATCCATGTATATTTATCTTGTTTCATCCCTTTGCTAAATTAAACCTGTGCAATCAGCACATGTGACCACTGCTCATATATGTAAGCTCATATCTGCAGGACATATTCCCAAAAGAGCAATTGCTGAATCAAAGATCATTTGCATTCTACAATTGTAATAATGATTGCAAATGCATTCCTATATTAGCTGAGTTTGATGGCACAAGCTTTCCCACAAATTTGCCAATAGTAATATTATATCATTAAATTTTAAATTTTTGTCAATCTTCGTATTTCATCTTTTTTTAATTGCATTTTAGGTTTTGGGGTACATGTGCAGAACATGCAAGACATTTGCATAGGTACACACATGGCAGTGTGTTTTGCTGCCTTCCTCCCCTTCACCCACATTTGGCATTTCTCCCCAGGCTATCCCTCCCCAGCTCCCCCCCCCGTCCCTCCCCTCTTCCCCCCAATAGACCCCAGTGTTTGGTACTCCCTTCCCTGTGTCCATGTGTTCTCATTTTTCATCACCCACCTATGAGTGAGAATATGTGATATTTCATTTTCTGTTCTTGTGTCAGTTTGCTGAGAATGATGTTCTCCAGATTCATCCATGTCCCTACAAACGACACGAACTCATCATTTTTGATTGCTGCATAATATTCCATGGTGTATATGTGCCACATTTTCCCAATCCAGTCTATCATCGATGGGTATTTGGGTTGGTTCCAGGTCTTTGCTATTGTAAACAGTGCTGCAATGAACATTCGTGTGCATGTGTCCTTATAGTAGAACAATTTATAGTCCTTTGGATATATACCCAGTAATGGGATTGCTGGGTCAAGTGGAATTTCTATTTCTAAGGCCTTGAGGAATCGCCACACTGTCTTCCACAATGGTTGAACTAGTTTACACTCCCACCAACAGTATAAAAGTGTTCCTATTTCTCCACATCCTCTCCAGCATCTGTTGTCTCCAGATTTTTTAATGATCGCCATTCTAACTGGCGTGAGATGGTATCTCAATGTGGTTTTGATTTGCATCTCTCTAATGACCAGTGATGATGAGCATTTTTTCTTATGTTTGTTGGCCTCTTGTATGTCTTCTTTTGTAAAGTGTCTGTTCCTATCCTTTGCCCATTTTTGAATGGGCTTGTTTGTTTTTTTCCTGTAAATCTGTTTGAGTTCTATGTAAATTCTGGATATCAGCCCTTTGTCAGATGGGTAGACTGCAAAAACTTTTTCCCATTCTGCTGGTTGCCGATTCACTCTAGTGACTGTTTCTTTTGCTGTGCAGAAGCTGTGGAGTTTGATTAGGTCCTATTTGGCTTTTGTTGACAATGCTTTTGGTGTTTTGGTCATGAAGTCCTTGCCTACTCCTATGTCCTGAATGGTTTTGCCTAGATTTTCTTCTAGGGTTTTTATGGTGCCAGGTCTTATGTTTAAGTCTTTAATCCATCTGGAGTTAATTTTAGTGTAAGGTGTCAGGAAGGGGTCCAGTTTCTGCTTTCTGCACATGGCTAGCCAGTTTTCCCAACACCATTTATTAAACAGGGAATCCTTTCCCCATTTCTTGTTTTTGTCAGGTTTATCAAAGATTGTATGGTTGTAGATATGTTGTGTTGCCTCCAATGCCTCTGTTTTGTTCCATTGGTCTATATCTCTGTTTTGGTGCCAATACCATGCTGTTTTGATTACTGTAGCCTTGTAGTATAGTTTGAAATCCGGTAGTGTGATGTCCCCCGCTGTGTTCTTTTTGCTTAGAATTGACTTGGCTATGTGGGCTCTCTTTTGGTTCCATATGAAGTTCATGGTGGTTTTTTCCAGTTCTGTGAAGAAAGTCAATGGTAGCTTGATGGGGATAGCGTTGATTCTGTAAATTACTTTGGACACTATAGCCATTTTCACGATATTAATTCTTCCTAACCATGAACACGGAATGTTTCTCCATCTGTTTGTGTCCTCTCTGATTTCGTTGAGCAGTGGTTTGTAGTTTTCCTTGAAGAGGTCCCTTACGTTCCTTGTGAGTTGTGTTCCTAGGTATTTTATTCTTTTTGTAGCAATTGTGAACAGCAATTCGTTCTTGATTTGGCTCTCTTTAAGTCTGTTATTGGTGTATAGGAATGCTTGTGATTTTTGCACATTGATTTTATATCCTGAGACTTTGCTGAAGTTGCTGATCAGTTTCAGGAGTTTTTGGGCTGAGGCGATGGGGTCTTCTAGGTATACTATCATGTCGTCTGCAAATAGGGACAATTTGGCTTCCACCTTTCCTATTTGAATATCCTTTATTTCTTTTTCTTGCCTGATTGCTCTGGCTAGAACTTCCAGTACTATATTGAATAGGAGTGGTGAAAGAGGGCATCCTTGTCTAGTGCCGTATTTCAAAGGGAATGCTTCCAGTTTTTGCCCATTCAGTATGATATTGGCTGTTGGTTTGTCGTAAATAGCTTTTATTACTTTGAGATACATTCCACCGATACCGAGTTTATTGAGGGTTTTTAGCATAAATGGCTGTTGAATTTTGTCAAATGCCTTCTCTGCATCAATTGAGATAATCATGTGGTTTTTGTTTTTGGTTCTGTTTATGTGGTGAATTACGTTTATAGACTTGCATATGTTGAACCAGCCTTGCATCCCCGGAATGAATCCTACTTGATCATGATGGATAAGCTTTTTGATGTGCTGTTGCAATCGGCTTGCCAGTATTTTATTGAAGATTTTTGCATCTATGTTCATCATGGATATTGGCCTGACATTTTCTTTTCTTGTTGGGTCTCTGCGGAGTTTTGGTAACAGGATGATGTTGGTCTCATAAAATGATTTGGGAAGGATTCCCTCTTTTTGGATTATTTGGAATAGTTTCAGAAGGAATGGTGCCAGCTCCTTTTGTGTGTCTGGTAGAATTCGGCTGTGAACCCATCTGGACCTGGACTTTTTTTGTGTGGTAGGCTCTTAATTGCTGCCTCGACTTCAGACCTTGTTATTGGTCTATTTAGAGTTTCGGCTTCCTCCTGATTTAGGCTTGGGAGCACACAGGTGTCCAGGAATTTATCCATTTCTTCCAGGTTTACTAGTTTATGTGCATAGAGTTGTTTGTAATATTCTCTGATGATGGTTTGAATTTCTGTGGAATCTGTGGTGATTTCCCCTTTATCGTATTTTATTGCATCTATTTGGTTGTTCTCTCTTTTCTTTTTTATCAGCCTGGATAGTGGTCTGTCTATTTTGTTGATCTTTTCAAAAAACCAGCTCTTGGATTTATTGATTTTTTGAAGGGTTTTTCGTGTCTCCATCTCCTTCAGTTCTGCTCTGATCTTAGTTATTTCTTGTCTTCTGCTAGGTTTTGAGTTTTTTTGATCTTGCCCCTCTAGCTCTTTCAATTTTGATGATAGGGTGTCAATTTTGGATCTCTCCACTCTTCTCATATGGACACTTATTGCTATATATTTTCCTCTAGAGACTGCTTTAAATGTGCCCCAGAGATTCTGGTATGTTGTGTCTTTGTTCTCATTGGTTTCGAAGAACTTCTTTATTTCTGCCTTCATTTCATTGTTTATCCAGTCAACATTCAGGAGCCAGTTGTTCAGTTTCCATGAAGCTGTGCGGTTCTGGGTTAGTTTCTGAATTCTGAGTTCTAACTTGATTGCACTATGGTCTGAGAGACTGTTCGTTATTATTTCCGTTGTTTTGCATTTGCTGAGCAGTGCTTTACTTCCAATTATGTGGTCAATTTTAGAGTAGGTGTGATGTGGTGCTGAGAAGAATGTATATTCTGTGGATTTGGGGTGGAGAGTTCTGTAAATGTCTATCAGGTTTGCTTGTTCCAGGTCTGAGTTCAAGCCCTGGATATCCTTGTTGATTTTCTGTCTGGTTGATCTGTCTAATATTGACAGTGGAGTGTTGAAGTCTCCCACTATTATTGTGTGGGAGTCTAAGTCTCTTTGTAAGTCATTAATAACTTGCCTTATATATCTGGGTGCTCCTGTATTGGGTCCATATATATTTAGGATCGTTAGCTCTTCTTGTTGTATCAATCCTTTTACCATTACATAATGACCTTCTTTGTCTCTTTTGATCTTTGTTGCTTTAAAGTCTATTTTATCCGAGATGAGAATTGCAACTCCTGCTTTTTTTTTTTTTTTTTTTTTTTTGCTCTCCATTTGCTTGGTAAATCTTCCTCCATCCCTTTATTTTGAGCCTTTGTGTATCCTTGCATGTGAGATGGGTTTCCTGGATACAGCACACTGATGGGTTTTGGTTTTTTTTATCCAATTTGCCATTCTGTGTTTTTTGATTGGTGCATTTAGCCCATTTACATTTAGGGTTAATATTGTTACGTGTGAATTTGAAACTGCCATTTTGATGCTAGCTGGCTGTTTTGCCCATTAGTTGATGAAGATTCTTCATTTTGTTGATGCTCTTTAGCATTTAGTGTGTTTTTGGAATGGCTGGTACTGGTTGTTCCTTTCTATGTGTAGTGCCTCTTTCAGGAGCTCTTGTAAAGCAGGCCTGGTGGTGACAAAATCTCTGAGTATTTGCTTGTTCACAAAGGATTTTATTTTTCCTTCATTTATGAAGCTCAGTTTGGCTGGATATGTAATTCTGGGTTGAAAGTTCTTTTCTTTAAGGATGTTGAATATTGGCCTCCATTCTCTTCTTGCTTGTAGAGTTTCTGCCGAGATATCTGCTGTGAGTCTGATGGGCTTTCCTTTTTTGGTGACCCAACCTTTCTCTCTGGCTTCCCTTAGTATTTTTTCCTTCATTTCAACCCTGGTGAATCTGACAATTATGTGCCTTGGGGTTGCTCTTCTTGCGGAGTATCTTTGTGGTGTTCTCTGTATTTCCTGGATTTGAGTGTTGGCCTGCCTTGCTAGGTTGAGGAAATTTTCCTGGGTAATATCCTGAAGAGTATTTTCCAGCTTGAAATCGTTCTCTTCGTCACATTCTGATACACCTATCAAACATAGGTTAGGTCTCTTCACATAGTCCCACATTTCTTGGAGACTTCGTTCATTCCTTTTTGCGTTTTTTTCCCTAATCTTGGTTTCTCGTTTTATTTCATTGAGTTGATCTTCGACTTTTGATATTCTTTCTTCTGCTTGGTCAATTCGGCTGTTGAAATCTTGTGCATGCTTTGTGAAGTTCTCATGTGTTTTTGAGCTCCTTCATTCATATTCCTCTCTAAGTTATCCATTCTTGTTATCATTTCCTCGAATCTTTTTTCAAGGTTCTTAGTTTCTTTGCATTGATTTAGAACATGTTCTTTTAGCTCAGAGAAGTTTCTCATTACCCACCTTCTGAAGTCTGATTCCGTCATTTCATCACAGTCATTCTCCATCCAGCTTTGTTCCCTTGCTGGTGAGGAGTTTTGGTCCTTTGTAAGAGGTGAGGTGTTTTGGTTTTGGGTGTTTTCCTCCTTTTTGCACTGGTTTCTTTCCATCTTTGTGGATTTATCCACCTGTCATCTGAGTAGTTGCTGACTTTTCAATTGGGTCTCTGAGTGGATGCCCAGATTGTTGATGATGAGGTATTTCTGTTACTTGGTTTTCCTTCTACCAGTCTAGCCCCTCTGCTGTACGACTGCTGAGGTCCACTCCAGGCCCTGCTTGTCTGGGGTACACCTGTAGCAGCTGCAGAACAGTGAGGGATGCTACCAGTTTCTTCTTCTGCTATTTTTGTCCCAGAATGATGCCTGCCTAATGTCAGTCTGATCAGTCCTTTTTGAGGTGACTCTGGGTATACATGGGTCAGGGAGCTGCTTGAGGAGACGGTCTGTACTTTATAGGAGCTCAAGTGCTGAGCTGTGAGCTCCGTTGTTCATTCAGGGCTGTTAGGCTGCTACGTTTATGTCTGCTGCAGCAGAACTCTTAAAACCCCTTTTTATTCCTCAGATGCTCTGTCTCGGGGAGTTGGGGCTTTCTTTATGAGTGTCTGTTGCACTATCCTGCCCAGCTAGGAGGCAGTCTAGTCACTATTTGCCTGCCACGGGCTCTGCCCTGCGGCAAAGTCTCTCTGTTACGGCGGGCTGCATCATCAATGGGTGTGTACTTCAGTAGGAGCGGATTGCCTCGGTAATGGCAAACGCCCCTCCCCCACTGAGCTGCACCATCCTGGGTTCAGCTGTGCCCACAGTGAAACTCTCCACCGGAGCATTTCGAATTGCCGTTTTGTTTGTCCCTGTGGGGGTGAAACCCACCAAGCCTGCTCGCCTGGCTCCCTGCCTCAGAGCGCCTTCCTTTTTTTTTTTTTTTTTTAAAGTTGAATGGATGGCTGTCTCCCAGGTGTTTCAGTCGCCTGCTGTTAGGGCACCAGGATCTCTTTGATTTCCTGTGCAGTGAGCCACTGCACTGGCTCAAACGCCACTTCCCAAGAATCTCCTGGTCTGGCTCACTGTCCAAGTCCCGTTTAATCAGATGAATATGCTAATCTGCCCTCCCAAATCTCAGATTGCTGGTTTAGCAGGGCACCCGGACTAGTGTGTTTTGTGGGGAGTGTTGTGGAGTGCCACTGTGCTGTGGCACCGGCTGAGGTGGCTGCAACAGCCAAAATGGCTGCACTTGCATCCCATGTCTCTCCTACACCTGGGAATTTCCCCATTCTGTGGGCAACAAAGATCCGTCTGGAAATGCAGCTTTGACTCACCCTCTGTGCGTTCACTAAGAGCTGTGATCCTGAGTTGTTCTTACTTGAATCGATCTCCCATATTTCATCTTTTAATGAGCTTTTTTTTTGAGATGGAGTCTCACTCTGTCACCCAGGCTGGACTGCAGTGGTGCGATCTCAGCTCACTGCAACCTCCACCTCCTGGGTTCAAGCAATTCTCCTGCCTCAGCCTCCTGAGTAGCTGGGATTACAGATGTGCGCCACCATGGTTGGCTATTTTTTTGTATTTTTAGTAGAGATGGGATTTCACCATGTTGGTCACACTGGTCTTGAACTTCTGACCTCGTGATGTGCCTGCCTTGGTCTCTCAAAGTGATGGGATTACAGGCATGAGCCACCGTGCCTGGCCTTAATGAGCATTTTCTTAAATAAAAGTGAGATAGAAAATCTTTTCCCCAAGTTGATAAGCCATTTATTTTCTTTCTGTGGGAGTGGTCATCTTACATTTTTTATTTTTCTTTGGGTTCTTTTTTCATATTTACTTATAAGAATGTGTTTTACAATTAATTTGTTTTTCTTTTGTTGCAAAAGGTTGCCTTTTGACTTTTTGGGGAGTGCCTTTGGCTAATTTTTCTGAAGTTAAATTTATCCACATTTTCTTTTGCAGTCACACCACCCATCAATTTCCAAGTTTTGTGAGGCTTTTTTCAGAGCATGGTTAAGTTTTCACTTATTTACATGTCTGGCTCTGACCTTTTTAGTCTTTTGAATGGGTCTTTTTTTAATGGCATTGCTATTTTTATTACTGTGACTTTTTTTTATTACTGTGATTTTTCTTTTTTCCTTTTTTGAGATGGAGTCTAGCTATGTTGCCCAGGCTGGAGTATGGTGGTGCCAACTCGGCCTACCGAAACCTCCGCCTCCCAGGTTCAAGTAATTCTCCTGCCACAGTCTCCTGAGTAGCTGGGATTACAGACACCTGCCACCAGGCCCAGCTAATTTTTGTATTTTTAATAGAGACCAGGTTTCACCACGTTGGTCAGGATGGTCTGGAACTCCTGACATCAAGTGATCCACCCACCTCGGCCTCCCAATACTCTGACTTTCCAACAGGTTTTATTTATTTATTTATTTATTTATTTATTTTAAAGATGGGGTTTCACCATGATGGCCAGGCTGGTCTTGAACTCCTGACCTCAGGTGATCCACCCATCTCAGCCTCCCATAGTGCTAGGATTACAGGCGTGAGCCACCGTGCCCGGCCTCCAACAGGTTTTAATATCTGGTGGAGTGACTTTTTTGTTGTTGTTGTTAAATCAACCCTTACAAACAATTGCTGCTATGGTAAAGTGTATCTTTTATTTGGATTGAGGGAAATTTATAATGAAATACAGAGATTTCATGTATCTTTTTAAGTTTAATCCAGGTATTTTATATTATTATGACTAGCATCTTTTACATCTTTTTGGTTGTTGGTTATTCCTGCATGGTAAAATTAATGATTTATGCCTATGAATTCTGTGCCCAATGAACAAAGTACATGCTAAAGACAGTGTGTATCAAGGGAAAAAAATATAGATAATTAAGTAAAAGTTCTTGGGACAACTGGAAAGCCTTCTGGAAAAAAGATAACTGAACCTGGTTTTCATGTCTTATGACAAGATAATGTTCAGATAAATCATTTTTTTTTTCTAAAAGAGTCCTAAAAGCTGTAGCAGAAACCAGGAGAAAATTATTTCATAGCTCCAGAGTAGGGATAACCTTATTTTGATATAAGTCCCAGGGGCTATGAAAAAGTGATAAATTGTTAAATGAGAAAAGATACAGGCCAGGTTCGGGGGCTCATGCTTGTAATCCCAGTACTTTGGGAGGCCAAGGCAGGCAGATCACTTGAGATCAGCAGTTCAAGACCAGCCTGGCCAACATGGTGAAACCCTGTCTCTACTAAAAATATAAAAATTAGCCGGTGTGGTGGGGCATACCTGCAGTCCCAGCTACTTGGGAGGCTGAGGTAGGAGAATCATTTGAACCGGGAGGCAGAGATTGCAGTGAGCACAGATTGCACCACTGCACTCTAGCCTGGGGAACAGAGCAAGACTCTGTCTCAAAAGAAAAAAAAAAGATACAGAATAGTGTGTATAATACATGGTGTGCTCCTATATAATTTTTTAAAATGCTAAAAATTAGGCCAGGAAGGATACATTAATAATAATCTGGGCAACATGTGGGGAGAGGCAGCGGGCATTCATAGGACTGGATTATGTTTTATGGTTTTCAAATTTTGAACCAGATAAGTGTAGATGGTATTAAAATTTTAAATAGCTACTGCAAAAGAAGAAAGATTAAGCAAAGACTTGCTGGATCTTAAATGTTTATCAGTGTTTTCCAGTGGGGTCTCGAGTGTTTTCTAAGCATAAAATCACATCTGCCAAACTGATACATTTACTCCCACATTTTCAAATTGCATGACTTTCTTT
Organism: Callithrix jacchus; assembly: GCF_049354715.1. Classification (NCBI taxonomy): domain Eukaryota; kingdom Metazoa; phylum Chordata; class Mammalia; order Primates; family Cebidae; genus Callithrix; species Callithrix jacchus. The sequence continues at coordinate 14,470,166 of NC_133523.1, forward strand.
TTTTTTCTTCCTTGCCTAATTGCACTTGCTGGTACCTCTAGTACAATGCTAAATAAGAGCAAAACATTGCATCTTGGTATTTTGTTTCCTCTTCATTTACATTTGAGTTTGTTTTCTTGCCATATACAATATTTATTTTTATGCATTTGTTAACTTTGTACCACTGGTTTCTGGGTGTTTTCCTCAGAGAATATATTTTTAACTACTTGGCTAAATTTTCTCTGGTACTTTTCTAATTCTCTGCTTCTCTGTTTTCTGCTTTTTAAAATTCTCAAATGTTTTATCCCCACGGAGTTTACTTTGTGATAGAAAAGGTCTCACTTGCAAATAGAGACGCTGCAGAGTTGTGTCTTTGCTCCCTTGATAATGATTGGGGCTGGGGTGTTTCTTTAGGGACGACCTGGCCCAGCTGCCCTTCCTGACCATGTGCCTGAAGGAGAGTCTGCGTTTGCATCCCCCAGCTCCGTTCATCTCCCGACGCTGCGCCAAGGACATTGTTCTCCCAGATGGCCGAGTCATCCCCAAAGGTGCCCACAGCCTCAGCGGGAGGAGTCCCTGCATAGGAAGAGGGGCCCCTCAGGTAGTCCTTATCCTGACTGCCCCTTCTCTCCCACAGGCATTATCTGCGTCATCAATATTATAGGAATCCATCACAACCCAAGTGTGTGGCCGGATCCTGAGGTGCTGCCTTCCCCATCCTCCCCCCACTCCCTGCCCTCTTTTGCATCAATTCCAAGGTTCTTAGGGGAGGGGTCAGGGTTTTGATCAGGAAAATCCATCACCTTGCCCCAACACACACACAACTGTCTCTCCAAGGCTGCCGATCCTGGCAGATCCCACCCAGCAAAACTTCTTGGTTTCCCCTGCAGGTCTACGACCCCTTCCGCTTCGACCCAGAGAACAGCAAGGAGAGGTCACCTCTGGCTTTTATTCCCTTTTCTGCAGGGCCCAGGTAGGGGCCGCCTGTGTCTGGTATGGGGATGGGCTGATGGGTGCAGAGGTCAAAAAAGGGGGATGCTGCAGGTGGTCCCAGTTCCAGATCTCCTTCCCTCCATTCCTTCACAGTTTATGGGAAAACGTCCATAGAATGGGGATGAGTAGATCCTAGGGGTTCCGCGGAGTGCTCAGAATCCCCTCCTCCATCTGCGCTGGGAGCTGGAGTCTGGCGCAGGCTCCAGGAACGTGCAGCCCACACGGGGGTCCCAGGCACGCTCAGCCCCTCTCTATCTCTCCGGCCGATCTGGGTGCGGTTGGGGGTCCCGGACCAGGTTCCTGGCGTGATGGGGCCCAAATGCGGGTCCTGGGCGAAGTCACAGTCGCCACTCCCGCCCGCAGGAACTGCATCGGGCAGGCGTTCGCCATGGCAGAGATGAAGGTGGTCCTGGCGCTGACGCTGCTGCACTTCCGCTTCCTGCCGGACCACAGGGAGCCCCGCAGGAAGCCGGAGCTGATCATGCGCGCGGAGGGGGGACTTTGGCTGCATGTGGAGCCCATCAACGCGGGCTCACAGTGACTCTCTGACCCATCCACCTGCCTGTGCAGCTTCTCCGGAATAAAACGCTTCTGTCACCTCTGCATAGGCCTCGCTGACAGCCTGCAGGGGGCACTTGGGGACTGGGAGGCCTCAGGGAAGGGGCCTAACCTCGGTGGGTTAGGTGCGGCCTGAAAGCTGCAGATACTGGCTCCGTACAGCTTTGTATTCCTGCTTAATGGGCAAACCCGGAGAGGTGTGGCCTGAAAGATGCAGATACTGGAACCTCAGCGTAGGTGTATGGCTTGGGGCACGTTTGAGCTCTGAGCACAGACTGCCAGGAACCTAGCTAACTGCTGCTAGTGGAATGCTATGGGTGCAAGACCTGTCTTGCCAAGAGTGTAGGAGCTGGGTGGGGCTTACTGCCACCTGCTACTCCCCATTCCCCATACAGACTCTTCTGTGAAGCAGAGGCAGCTGTGATCCTCCCTGGAACATTGTCCCTGCAGCCAGAGAACCAGTCTCTGATCCTCAGTGGGGCTACTGCTTTTGTCCCGATGTGGAGAGCCAGGGGGCCCACTTGCCTGACTGAGCTCTCATCTGGTATATTAACACATAGGACAGAAACTTTGGGGAGCCCTATGGCCCCACCCACTGCCTGAGACACCAGAGCACCTCTCCTGGGTAACCTAAGGCACGAATTCCACTCCTACCACCACAGCTGGTGCTCTTTTGCAAGCGCCACCTCCTGGCTGTGGGCCAGTTGACGGAATCCATTATAACATCTGCTTGCAAGCACAATAATGAAGCAGGAGGGAGAAAAATTGGGCATGACCTCAGCTATCACCATTGCCTGCATCAACCTGGTTAATCAGGAAGTTCTGAGTGTGTCCACATGACCAGTTTGTTACTGCCACACCTGGCATTTGAGAAAACCAACACACTAAGGCTATTTATAACCGAGCAATCTCACAGAATCTACATCACTCCCTTTCTTCCCCCACCAGAGCTGGTGCTCCACTGCTGGGAGTCTCGAGGATCTGTTACATCACTGGTCCCTTGCAGACATTATCCAGCACCAGCATGGATTGTGGCCACTCCACTGGGTGGTTAGACCCAGAGGAGCTGCAGTCTTCATAGTAGGCTGGCCCTCGGGGACTCCCAATCCTAGGGGAAAGGGAGTGCACCATATCGACAGAGCACCCCATCGGATAAAATATTCCAGATGGCAGACCTTGCATCCCAGAACTTTCTGCATATGAAAAGTTTATTTCAGCAGAGGCACAGGTGCTGTGCTGGGTTCAGTAGGTGAAAAATCTGCAGACCACTTCAGCAGTCAGGCAGTTCTGGGGACCATGAAGGGCTTCTTCCATGAGAGCTTGGCATGGCTATACATGTAGACACTCTTTCTGGAATACTTCAGAGTGACTGCATACTGTAAGAGCAGTACCCTCCAGGTTCAGGCTTGCGTGAGGGGAGAGCCACAATTCCTCTCTACAGGGAATATCAGCATTCCTGCCAGTGAAAAGAAGTGCCTGTCGGATCTGAATAGTCAGATCACTGGGTCAGGAGTGTATCTGGGAGTTGGCTAACTCTCCTGCTGTCCTGGCAGGGCAGCTGAGGAGGCTCCCTCCCTTACCCTTGAAAAGACCTCAGTGTGTTAATCACTGAGAGCTCCCTCAGCCACCTCTGTCAAGTCTGAGACCTCTGCCCACCACTGGGAACTGCATCGACCAAACCGCTTTAACCACACCTGGTTTTTATTCATGACACCTCCCTCGACTGGCCTAAAGCATGAACTGTTCAACTGTAAACAAAACACTGGGGGATATAAATAAAGTGCATACTACTGGGGGATGGGATAAGCGTCAAGAGACCTCTGCCTTTCCAACACCAGCAGACAGTGAACCTGCACTCATGCTGAGCACATTGCTGCTACTGCAACCAGCATCTGAGAAAGCCACCATACAAAGACCCCATATAACCAAGGAACTCATGCAGAGTCTGCCCCATGAAAATCCCCAGGGTCATAGACTATAATAAACTATAAACATTAAAGTCACATCCTCAAAGGGAAGAAAGAACTAAGAAAAATCACAGTTGAATAAAAAAATAAATTAAAAAATAATTATAAGAATTAGTCTAACCAGATGAGAGGAAATCAGAAAAATAATTCTGGCAATATAACAAAGCAGGGTTCTATAACACTGATTAGCTCTCCAGCAATAGATCCAAACCAAGATGAAATCTTTAAAATACCAGATAAATGCCATGGAAGAGCTTAAAAAAATAAAATAACAGATAAAGAATTCAATAGGTTAATTATTAAGTTACTCAAGGAAATAAAAGAGAGTAGTAAAAACCAACATAAATTTAAAAGTTAATTCAGTATATACATAAAAATGTTCTAAAGAGATAGACATTTTAAAGAAAAATCAATCAGAACTTCTAGAAATGAAAGACACATTTAGAGACTTACCGAATGCAGGGGAAAGTTTTGAAAGTAGGCTAGATCAAGTAGAAGAAAGAATTTCAGAGCTCAAAGACAAGGCTTTTGAGTTAACCCAATTGGACAAAAATAAAGAAAAAACTAAAAAAAAAAAAAAAATCATGGCCAGATGTGGTGGCTCATGCCTGTAATCCAAGCACTTTGGAGGCCAAGGCGGGTGGATCACCTGAGGTCGAGAGTTCAAGACCAGCCTGACCAACATGGTGAAACCCCGTCTTAAAAAAAAAAAAAGAGAAAACTAACTTACTTTCTTTCTTTCGTTCTTTCTAGATAGGAAATGGGAAGGGTACCCAAGAAATGTAAGGTATGCATAATGTCCAATTATGAGAATCATTGACATTCTTGAGGGAGAAGAGAAAGCCAAAGCAGTCCTGAGCAAAAAGAACAAATCTGAAGGCACCACATTACCTGACTTTATATTATATCAGAAGGTGATAGTACCATGATCAAGGCAGATACATAGACCAAGGGAACAAAGTAGAGACTCCAGAAATAAAGCCAAATACTTACAACCAACTGATCTTCGATGAAGCATACAAAAACATAAATTGGAGAATGAATACCCTCTTTAATAAACCATCGTGCTGGGAAAACTGGATAGCCACACATAGAAGAATGAAACTAGCTATTAATGTTTTCCGTGGCTGCACCCTGTGAGACTCAATCTGATCCTGTACTGCACCTCCTGGAGTCACTGAACATCTTAGCAATCTTAGGCACCAGAGAGCATCCCTTAAAGAAGGCACAAAAGAATGTGGGTACCCAGAGACTCACGGCCAAGGTAAGTCCCAGGCCAGGCAGCATTCACCACAAGCTGAACAAGGAGCCACTGGACCTTAAGGGACCATCAGCAGAAGCTTAGCAGTATTCTCCATGGGCCTTCAGTGAAGGTCACGGGGTGAGGCACCTCTGCCTGTGTGAAGGGGAGGGAAGAGTAGGAAGGACCACATCTCATGGCTTGAGTGCCAGCTCAGCCACAATAAATATAACACCAGGTAGATTTCCTGTTTTTGGTGCCAGTCCATGGCACTCAGTACTAGTACCAGTTGTTGGCAACTCTGGACCCATCCAGGGCCTGGGAAACTCTCTGCCCTGAAGGGAAGGGCACAAGCCCAGCTGGCTTCACCACCTGCTGACTACTTGTGGAGCCTTGAGTGAACTTAGGCAGTAGCCAGGAAGTTGGTATAGGAGGCCTTGAGTGGGATCCAGTGCTCTGCTGGTTTTAGGTCTAAGCCAGCATAGTTCCATTGGTGGTGGCCACAGAGGTGCTTGTGTCAGCCCATCCCCAGCTCCTGGAGGCTTAGAACACAGAGAAAGCAACTATGTTTGTTTCTGAGAAAGTAAGGGGGGTAAAATAAGTGTCTCTTCCTGGTTATCCAGAGAATTATTCAAATGTTATCTACCATCAAGGTGGTACCTTTATGAGTCTACAAGAACCACAGTGTTATTGGGCTTGGGATGCCCCTTAATTCAAATACAGTATATATGACAACATCTAAGTCTTTTTGAATATCTGGAAGTTTTCCTTAAAAGATGGGTACGAACAAGCCCAGCCTGTGAGGATTATAATAAATACCTAACTCTTCAATGATGAGACACAGATGAATATCCAGAAGCATCAAGACCATCCAGGAAAACATGACCTCACCAAAGGAACTAAGTAAGTCACCAGAGACCAATCCTGGAGATACAGATATATGTGAACTTTCAGCAGAGAAATCAAAATTGCTGTTTTGAGGAAACTCAAAAAAATTCAAGATAATACAGAAAAAAAACTTGGATTTCTATTAGATGAATTTAAAAAAGAGATAATTTAAAAGAATCAAGTGGAAATTCTGGTATTGAAAAATGTAATTGACATACTGAAGAATGCATGAGTCTTTTAATAGAATAATTGATCAAGGACAAGAAAGAATTAGTGAGCTTGAAGAAAGGCTATTTCAAAATGCACAGTCAGAGGAGACAAAAGAAAAAAAATTCTTTTAAATGGAGCATGCCTACAGGATCTAGAAAATAGTCTCAAAATGGCAAATCCAAGAGTTCCTGGTCTTAAAAAAAAAGGGTAGAGAGAGCGAGAGATTGGGGTAGAATGTTTATTCAAAGGGATAATAACAGAGGACTTCCCAATCCTAAAGAAAGATATTGACAGTGGAGTTTTAAAGTCTCCCACTATTATTGTGCAGGAGTCGAAGTCTTTGTAGATCATTAAGAACTTGCTTTATGTATCTGGGTGCCCCTGTATTGTGTACATATTATGTTTAGGATGGTTAGCTCTTCTTGTTGCATTGATCCTTTAACCATTATGTAATGCCCTTCTTTGTCTCTTTTGATCTTTGTTGGTTTGAAGTCCATTTTATCAGAGACTAGGATTGCAACCCCTGCTTTTTTTTTTTTTTTTGCTCTCCATTTCCTTGGCAAATCTTCTTCCATCCCTTTATTTTGAGTCTATGTGTGTCTTTGCATGTGAGATGGGTCTCCTGAATACAGCACACCAATGGGTCTTGACTTTTTATACAGTTTGCCAGTCTGTGTCTTTTGATTGGGGTATTTAGGCCATTTACATTTAACATTAATATTGTTGTTTGAATTTGATCCTGCCATTTTGTTACCAGTTGGTTGTTTTGCCCATTGGTCTTTACCATTTGGTACATTTTTGCAGTGGCTGGCACAGGTTGTTCCTTTCCATTCAGGAGCTCTTGTAAGGCAGGTCTGGTGGTGATGAAATCTCTCAGCAATTGTTTTTCCATAAAGGATTTTATTTCTCCTTCATTTATGAAGCTTAGTTTGGCTGGATGTGTACATGTACTCCAGAGCTTAAAGTACAATAACAAAAAAAAATATCAATATCCAAGTACAAGAAGGTAACAGAACAGCCAGCAGATTGAACCCAAAGTAGACTATCACAAAGCATTTAATAATCAAACTCCCTAGGGTTAAGGATAAAGAAAGAACCCTAAAAGCAGCAAGAGAAAAGAAACAACATAAAACAGAGCTCCAACACATCTGGCAGCAGACTTTTCAGTAGAAACCTTACAGGCCAGGAGAAAGTGACATGACATATTTGAAGTGCTGAAGGAAAAATCTTTTACCCTAGAATAGTAAATTCAGTAAAAGTATTCTTCAAAGATGAAGGAGAAATAAAGACTTTCCAAGTCAGTCCTTACTTATCAATCATAACATGGAATGTAAATAAATGAAACTCTTCAATCAAAAGACAGAGTGGCTATGTGGATTTAAAAAAAAAAAAAAAGACCCAATGATTTGTTACCTTCAAGAAGCACACTTCACCTGTAAAAAATGCATCATCTGGCTGGGTGCAGTGGCTCACACCTGTAATCCCAGCACTTTGGGAGGCTGAGGTGGACAGACCATGAGGTCAAGAGATCAAGACCATCCTGGCCAACATGGTGAAACCTTGTCTCTACTAAAAATACAAAAATTAGCTGGGCATGGTGGCAGGTGCCTGTAGTCCCACCTACTCAGGAGGCTGAGGCAGGAGAATCACCTGAACCCAGGAGGTGGAGGTTGCAGTGATCTGAGATCACACCACTTGCACTCCAGCCTGGTGACAGAGTGGGACTCCATCTCAAAACAAACAAACAAACAAACAAAAAATCCCGTAGTCATAAAATGATAGGACAGAAAAAAAACATGCCAATAGAAGTTTAAAAAGCACAGGAGTAGCTATATTTATATCATACAATATAGATGTCAAGACAAAAACTATAAACAGAGACAAGAAGGTTGTCATCTCCTGGACCTAATTGATATTTACAGAACATTTCCTCCAGTGACTGCAGAATACACATCCTTTTCCTCAGCGCATAGATCATTCTCAAGGATACACCAGATGTTTGAACCCAAAACAAGTCTGAAAACATTCAAAAACTGAAATAATATCAAGCAGCTTGTCTGGTCACAGTGGCCTAAAACTAGAAAGCAATAAGATAAAATTTGGAAACTCTACAAACACATGGGCATTAAACAAAACGCTCCAGAATGACCAGCTTGTCCACAAAAAAATTGAGAAGGAAATTGAAAAATTTCATTAAGCAAATGATAATGGAACCCCAATATACCAAAACCTATGGGATACAGTGAGAGCCATAAACCTTCCCCTTATTGCTGCTTTCACTGTATCCCACAGGTTTTGGTAAGCCAGGCAAAGAAAGACAAACATCACATGTTCTCAAATATTTGTGAAATCTAAAAATCAAAACAGTTGAACTTATGAAATTGCCATAGGCTGGGAAGGATAGTGATGGGTGGTTGGGAGGAGCAAGGGGAATAGTTAATGAGTACAAAAAAATAGAATCAATAAAATTTAGTATTTGATAGCACAACAAGGTGACTATAGTCAATAACAATTTAATTGCACATTTAAAAATATCTAAAAGAGTAAACAAGATTGTTTTCAATACAAAGAATACATGCTGGAAGGGGTGGATACCCCATTTTGCGTGGTATGATTATTTTTTATTGCATTCCTGTATCAAGACATCTCAAGTATCCCATAAATACATACACCTACTATATATACATACACAAAATATATTTTTTAAGTGGCAAAACTTATGAATAGACATTACTCAGAAGAAGACATAGAAAAGGCAAAAAGGTATATTAAAAGATCCTGAAGGGCCAGGTGCGGTGGCTCATGCCTGTAATCCCAGCATTTTGGGAGGCTGAAGGGGGCGGATTACCTGAGGTCAGGAGTTCAAGACCAGGCTGACCAACATAGAGAAACCCCATCTCAATAAATAAATAAATAAACCCTGAAGATAATTCATTTAGGAGAGAAATGGAAATCAAAACTATAATAAGAAATTATCTCACCCCAGTAAAAATGGTCTCTATCCCAAAAATAGGAAATAATAAATACTGGTGAGGATGTGGAGGAAAGGGAACCCTTGTACGCTGTTGGTGGGAATGTAAGTTAGTACCACCACTATGGAGAACAGTTTGGAGGTTCCTCAAAAAACTAAAAATATGGCCACCATACCATCCAGTAATCCCACTGCTGGTATATACCCCAAAGAAAGGAAATCAATATATCAAAGAGATACCTGCTGTCCTATGATTATTCCAGCACTATTCAAAATAGCCAAGATTTTGAGGCAATCAGAGTGTCCATTAACAATTGAATGGATAAAGAAAATGTGGTACATATACATGATGGAGTACTATTCAGTGATAAAAAGAATGAGATTCTGTCATTTGTAACCACATGGATGGAACTTGAGGACAATATGTTATGTAAAATAAGCCAGACACCGAATGACAAACTTAGAGTGTTCTCACTTATTTGTGGAAGCTAAAAAATACAAAAATTGAACTTACAAGGATAGAAAGTAGAAGAATGGTTACCAGAGGCTTTTAAGGGTAGTTGGTGGAATGGTTAATTGGTACCAGAGGCTTTTAAGGGAGTGGGAATGGTTAATCGGTACTAAAATCTAGTAGGAATGAATGTATAAGACCTAGTAGTTGCTAGCATAACAGAGTGACTGTAGTAAGAAATGATTTAGCTAATTAGTAATTAAAATGCATCAATTAAAATACAGAGATTGTCAGAGCAGATAAAAAGAATAAGACTCAGCTATAAGTGTTTTTTTTTGAGATGGAGTTTTGCTCTTGTTACCCAGGCTGGGGTGCAATGGCGTGATCTCGGCTCACCGTAACCTCCACCTCCTGGGTTCAAGCAATTCTCCTGCCTCAGCCTCCCGAGTAGCTGGGACTACAGGCATGCACCACCATGCCCAGCTAATTTTTATATTTTTAGTAGAGACGGGTTTCACCTCGTTGACCAGGATGGTCTCGATCTGTTGACCTCGTGATCCACCTGCCTTGGCCTCCCAAAGTGCTGGGATTATAGGCACCGCGCCCGACCAAGTGTTTTTTTTTAAACAAGAAAACCACTGTAAATATAAAGGCATATATAAAGTAAAAAGTAAATGGATGGAGAAAGGCATACGGTACTAACACTAATCAAAAGAAAGTAGAAGGAAAAAGGTAACGAAGTAGTAATACAACACCTTGGCTATTGCAAAAACTTTTCTATTTATTTGAATAGAAATTTCTGCCTCTGCAGCACTTTCGTAGGACATATTTAATGCCATTTCCATCATCAAGTGTGTCTCTTCACTGTCTGTGACTGTATTCCCAGGGGCTGTCTCACTGGATGCTGTAGTGCTTCACTGATGATAAGCACACATTCAAGTCTTCCCCAGAGTATGCTGGATAATGCAAAGGATAGTTTGTTTTTGTTTGGAATTTTATAGCATAAACATAGGATAAAACTTCTTCCAAGCATGTCACCTTTTGACCTTGTAAGGCGGTGATCTCTGCTGTTCTAGAATGAAATCTCTTTCAGTGTTGACTTCTACATTCCAGCACCAGCAGGAAGCAGAGGTGAGGACTCTATGAGTAGCATTAGAAGAGCAGTCACAACATAAAAATAACATTCATTCCTCAGCTGGTGGAACCAATGATCAGAACGAGAAACCAGATAATTAATGTATCCATTAGAGGCAAGGGAGAACATGTCCTAGAATGACTCACTGAGATTGCAGAGCAACTGTGTCAAAAAGGCTTGGAGGAGAGACGTGGCTATCTTATTAGGACATATTACAGCCCTATTATTAAGACATGTTAAAGCCCTATTACCAACCTCCTTTTTTTTCCATCTTCCTCCCTTTGCCAGATTTTGCCCCAAATTCTTAGTTATTACATTTCCTGTACAGACCAAAAATTCTACAGAACTCCCTTCTTACTTGACACCTGCTTTTTCTCTCTCTTTCTTCTGTCTCTGGCTCTGTATCTCTCTCTCTCCTTCTTGCTCTCTCTCCACTTTTGTATTCTGACATCCTTCACTCAACTCAACATATTAACATACACACATACACTTAGGCTATACCTCTCCCAAAGACAGTGAGGAACTTTAAATAAGAAACCAGTTTATCTTAGACAAGTCGTTTATTTTCCTTTGTACATTTCTTCTAATTAATAGGATAATATTTATAAAACACTGGACACAGTACTGGATACATAGAAAAAAATTAAATGCTTGGTGGCATTTATGACTATCATGTTTTTCTTGCTTTTTCTTACACCAGGGGAAAATAAAACATTTTTTTGCCTGTTCATTCAAGAAGAACCATGTTCATAAGTGCCCACATGCATCCACGTGATGATCCCCACCTGCCCATAGACAGAAAACACATTTCCAGGCACAAATAATGGGATAAAGTTCATCACAATGGTTCATAAACAAGACATTATAATCACTTGAGTCTAAGCAAAAAGGGAGTGGAAACAATAGCTAGTATGTATCAAACATGTATTTTCACATACCTCAACCCTTACAATAGTTCTATGGAGACAGACATTATCCTCAGTGCTTCTATTATATTTTTTCACCAATAAACTGGCATTCAGGAGCTTAGAGGACAGAATTTTCTGCAAAAGTTTTTATGTATGGCATTCTTCAGCTCCTTGTTCCTTAGGCTGAAAATGATTGGGCTAAGGAAGGGGGTGAAGACAGTATAGGTGGTGGCCATCAAGGCATCACTGTACATAGAATGGAGGCCCTTGGGCTTGAAGTAAATAATGGAGGCAAAACTATAGTGCACGACCACCACAGTGAGGTGGGATACACATGTGGAGAAAGTCTTGTGCCGGCCCTCAGCAGAGGGAATCCTTAAGATGGCAGCCACAATGAAGACATAGGAGAGGATGAGGAGGAGTAAACAGCCTCCCAGGGCTGTGACACATACCAGCATCACACCCATGATAACAGATGATGTGTTGTTTCCACAGGCCAACTTCAAGAGGGAAAACACATGGCAGGCAAAATGTTGGATCACAGTAGACCCACAGAAAGTGAGGTGAAAAACTATCATTGTCACCATCATCCCCATGACTGAGCCACCAGCCCAGGTCCAGGCCACAAGACGGGCACAGCCACGGGGGCTCATGAACATGTTGTAATGCAGTGGGTGGCAGATGGCCACGTAGCGATCATAGCCCATGACCATGAGAAGGAAGGAGTGAGTGAAGCCAAATGTGAAGGAGAAGAACATCTGGCTGGCACAAGCCAGAAAGGTGATGGAATGATGGGTGGAGAGCAGATCAGCGAGCATACGAGGGGTGATGGCAACAGTGAACAGAATCTCAGAGATGGAGAGGGCACACAAGAAGAGGTACATAGGTGTGTGGAGTCTGTGTTCAATCCAGACTGTAGCCATGATGAGAAGGTTCCCCAGTAATGTGAACAGGTACATCAGGAGGTACAGCAGGAACAAGACGGGGAGGAGCTGCTGGGGAAAGGCTGAGAAGCCAAAGAGGATAAATTCAGACATGGTGCTGTAGTTCTGACCAAGCATGGATACTGTATCTGGTGAAATCAGAAACAAAATTAAGTGACACTGGTTAAAACATAGACTCTAGCACAGACCAAATGGCAACTCAACAGCTCTGTGCTATTCAACAATTGGCAGAACTCTTCTAGGTCTCCACCTTCCTCATGTGTAAAATGGAGTAAATAATAATAGTTCTTAACATTCAGCAATGTGACAGTCATCAAATGAGATCAATATTTTAGATGATCAAGTCAGATTTTGGCTACTAATTGGGTTTCTATTAACACTGACTAGTATAAAGAAAAAATTCAGTACTTGGGAGACATTAGAGACAGGCATGGATGATCAGGGTTAGATTCTCTTGAAAATATGCCAGTTCTAAAAAACATATTTTGATCTTGTGGTTTAAAGTTTTTTCCCTGAGAGTCTTTGTGTTTTAATTGCTTATTTAACCCATTTACATTTATTTAATACTGTTTTATTGGTACTCGTTGATGCCACCTTATTTCAAATTATACATTTACTATTCCAAAAAAACTGAATAGAAAATTTGAAAATAAAAAGATGGGTAAATATATGCCAGACAAATATGCACCAAATGAAAGCTGGGGCTGCAATCTTAATAATAATTTTTAAAAAGTGGGATTTAAGGAAACAGTGGTCACAATGTCTCTAATACCATATGCCATTCCAGAGAGCTAGAGCTCCTTGAGACATAGCTAATCTGTGGTCTGGACATGGAAGAAAGCCTTGGATATCTTGTACCAGTGTAAAATGAAACTTTCACTAAGTAATGGGATAATATTAAAAGTCTGCAGGTCCTAGACTGAAAAGATGCCCACTAGCCAAAATGGATAATCATTATACAGAAGATGGAGGAACAATCTAAATGATACCATGAGGAAGCTTTCAGAAAATTCAGAAGGTGGATAATTCCACAGAACAATTGGTCTGGTCTCATTGATAAAGGCTCATTCAAGGGATAAGAGAGATTTAAGGACATAACAACTGGATACAACATAAAGGACTAGTTGAATCTTGATTTACATAACCAGCTGTAAGTATTTTTAAGGCACTAGAGAACATTTCGACTATAGTATGAATGAATGATTGGGTATGAGTAATATTAAGGCATTATTACTGATCTAATTACTAATTGTTTAGAGTCCCGTCCCCCAGGTTAGAGTAGGATCATGACTCACTGTATCCTAACCCCTGGGCTCAAGTAATACTCCACCTCAGCCTCCTAAATAGCTGGGACTACAGGTGTGTGCCTCCTCACCTGTCTAATTAAAAAAAATTTTTTTTCCATAGAGACAGGGCCTCACATTGTTGCCCAAACTAGTCTTGAACTCCTCGCCTCAAGTGATCTTTCTATCTGAGCTTCCTAAAGTGCTGGAATTATAGACATGAGCCATTATGCCCAGCTAATTATTTTTTTAAGTGTGATCTGATTATTTTGGCAATGAAGAAAAATGGTTAGTTTCTTGATGCATGCTGAAATTTTAAAATCACGCACATATGCACACACACTTAAGGACAGAGAATAATATTTATATCATTTAAAAGAACATTATAGCAACTGGTATAAATATAATAAATCTACATTACTATATATCCTGGAATATTAAGTAATAAATAATAAAAACAACTTCAGTGAGATACATATAAATAACTAAATCAATGACAGATAGATATTATAGTTAGAAATTTTAACAGAGTTCAGAAATGTAATTTATTGATTATTACAATGCAATTAATATTATATATTATATATATTATGTATTAGACTCTTCACCAAACAGAGAATAACTGTTTTTTCAAGCACACATATACTTTTACAAAAACTGACATTTCATTAAGATATAAAAAACTCTTTAATTCTAAAGTATAAATGTTATATAGATTATAATGCATTAACATTAAACATTAATAGAGAAGAAATACCTTTTCAAATCTTATATGTTTGGAAGCTAACTATATAATTAAATAATCTTCAGGTTCAAGAGTAAATCATAAAAATTAAGAAACCTTTTTTTTTTTTTTGAGACAGAATTTCGCTCTTGTGACCCAGGCTGGAGTGCAATGGCGCAATCTCGGCTCACTGCAACCTCCGCCTCCTGGGTTCAAGCAATTCTCCTGCCTCAGCCTCCCGAGTAGCTGGGATTACAGGCACGTGCCACCATGCCCAGCTAATTTTTTTTTTGTATTTTTAGTAGAGATGGGGTCTCACCATGTGGACCAAGATGGTCTCGATCTCTTGACCTCATGATCCACCCACCTTGGCCTCCCAAAGTGCTGGGATTACAGGCTTGAGCCACCGCGCCCGGCCAAAATTAAGAAACCTTTAAAATTAAAAGAGAATTCAAATATTGAGTGTCAACATTTCAACCTAAAATAGTACTTTGAGGGAAAGATATAGCACTAAATAGATTTATCAAAGTTCATGCTTAATAAAACCAAGGTCAAGTATTAGAAAAGTTTGAGAAGACAGAGGGAAACAAGGAGAAGTTGCCAATAACAAGGCCCAAAATTAAAAATGGTAAATAATCACAGAGGCAATGGATATTTTTGAATTAATAAAAAGTTTTAAAAGATAATAAATTTGTATTGTAGAGGAAATGACCAAATACTCAGAAAAACATAAAATTCTAAAACTGGTTCAAGAAAAAAGAGGATCCTGTATGCTCAAACAAGCTTTAAAGAAATAGGAATGGTAGTCAAAGATTGTCTCTCTCTAAGATGGTGAGTTTGCCTCAGCGGCTTTTACTAAAACATAATAATTATTATTAAACTGTTAAGAAACAGTGGTTAATATCTTATATATGAGCTTCAAAAACATAGAAAAGTGTCAGGAAATCTGACCAGCACATCTCATCAGGTTAATGCAATTTTGGTCTAAAATCAGGTAAGAATGTTTGCCAAAAAAAGAGACAATTATAGGTCTACTTCACCTATACATGCAGATTTTAAATTCCAGAATAAAACCATAACCTAGTCAAATTTAATGGTGTATTAAAAATGGTTTACCATAATAAAGTAGTATTGGTTTATTTCATAAATGACAAGGATGGCTAACATCCGAAAACTTATCATATGATTTATCACAGGAATTGCAAAAAGAAAAATCATGATTATTTCAATCAAGGCAAAAATACATTTTTCTTAAACTCTACTTCTATATATGATTTTTAAAGAACAGTTCACAACACAAAATTCAAGGAGACTTTTTTAGCTAGACGTAGAATGTATAGCACAAAATTAGCAAATACTACACTAAATGAAGGAACTTTTCAGTGCATTATTTTAGGATTAAGAACAAGCCAAGGATACTCACTAACTCTGCTGTTCTTTAACATGGAACTGAAAGTCATGAGTGATGGTATCAGGCAAGAAAAGGAAACAAGGTATCTAAGGACTGGAAGGGAAGAAACAGTGATCATCTACCTGGAAAAGATAAAAGAATGATGAGGTCATCTATTAGAACAACGACAGAGCAAGGTCATCGGGTCACGGTGTTCCTCCTAGTATTGCACGAGTAACAAGCACTCAAGAAATAGAAGTTGAATACAGAGAAAGATAACATTCCCACAGCAACACAAACTATTAGTTTGGTACAAACTATTAGGTAGGTAATTGTGGTCTCTGTCATTATTTTTAAATTTAATAGAAGAAACTGTAGGGTAAGAACTTGGTAATCTAGGCAAGAGGAAAGACTTCCTAAGCAAAATTTCAAATGCACAAAATATAAAGAAATACGTCTCAGGATTCCATTACACCCTCAAATCACTGAGTATTCTAAAGGGCTTTTGTTTATGTGGTTTAGAACTGTCCATTTTTACTATATTTGAAAGAAAATTGAAAATTATTTAAATATTAGTTATTTGTACATTTAAAAGAGCAATAGTAAACCTATTGCATGCTAATATTGACAGAGCAGGAGCATTGCCATCTTGGACAAGTCCCTTATTCTAAAGTTCATCTTAATAAAAAACCACCTAAATCCAAAAAGCCTCAGGCAAATGGCTAAGGTCAGCACAACCATAAACCACAGATAACATCTCCAGTCAGACCTATTTCAGACTCCTCCTGAACCAGAGACATGCTAGCCCTGAGATAAGCCTCTTCCAGCTGGGAAGATGCCAGCCTCAAGATAACACATTGGCGGAAAGATGTCTGCCCCAAGATAACCTCCCCTCCTCCCAGAGACGTTCCAACCCCACCATAAAACTTCTCTCTCATGCAGAAACATTCTAAGCTTGTAATAAGCCCCTCATCCTAAAACCAATATATACTTAATCTGTAAGAGAAAGTGCTCCCGACTGAAATCAGCCAGAAGTTCCTCTTGGGTTTTATCTAAAGCAAAGCTGTCTTTAACTGCCAAGCCGTGTTTCATGTTTCTTTCCTCTTTCTTTAACTGTTACTACAAATGTAAGTGACATTTTCAGGCAAATAACCACAATAAGAAAAAGCATTTCGTGAGAAGAGTGGCCTTGATTGACATTTTAGCAAATACATCATATGTACTGGCCTGGTGGGAAACAGCTTCCTCACTCAGTCTGTGGCAATATGCTGTCTTAGCTGAAGCATGTGATGAAAATAAATTCTCATTGGAAAAATAAGGACTTCAGGGACCACTCTGCAGAGGACCTCATATCATACTTTGAAAAATTCTGCTGTAAAATATCTAGGAATTAACCCAAAATATGCCACACCTCCAAAGAAAAAATTTTTAAATACATACTAATAAAAATGTAGAAGATTGGCCAGGCGCGGTGGCTCAAGCCTGTAATCCCAGCACTTTGGGAGGCCAAGGCAGGTGGATCACGAGGTCAACAGATCGAGACCATCCTGGTCAACATGGTGAAATCCTGTCTCTACTAAAAATACCAAAAAATTAGCTGGGCATGGTGGTGCGTGCCTGCAATCCCAGCTACTCGGGAGGCTGAGGCAGGAGAATTGCCTGAACCCAGGAGGCGGAGGTTGCGGTGAGCTGAGATTGCACCATTGCACTCCAGCCTGGGTAACAAGAGCAAAACTCTGTCTCAAAAAAAAAAAAAAGTAGAAGATTATCTAAACACATGGAGTTTACAGTCTTGGGTGGGATGGCTTGTGTGCTGATGATGTCAATTCATACTCAAATTATAACCTCAAGAAAATCGTGTTTATAGTTGCAGTGAATCGATCATACATTTGATAAAAATTTATTTGAAAATTGCTTCAGAAAAATAAATGTCAGGCCAGCACAGTGGTTTAAGCTGTAATCCCAGCACTTTTGGGAGGCTGAGGCGGATGGACTGCTTGTGACCAGGAGTTTGAGACTAGTCGGGCCAACATGACTAAATCCAATCATAATCAACATGACTAAATCAAAACAAATCAGGAGGAAAAGGTTTTTTTACTGAAAATACAGAAATTAGTTGGCTGTGGTGGTGGGGCCTGTAATCCCAGCTACTCAGGAGGCCGAGGCAGGAGAATCGCTTGGAACTGAGAAGCAGAGGTTACAGTCAGTGGAGATGGGGCCACTGCACTCCAGCCTGGGTGACAGAGTGAGACTCTATCTCAGATACAGAAATACATACATACATTCATAAATGTCGACACAAAACCATACTAACATTATACAAATGTAGTTAAGAGCTGTTCCCTCTCAGGTGCTGGGGCACACAATACAGTTGTACTCATTTTTAAAATTATGAAACATGGAACACACAGATTTGAGCAAGTTGATTGGAAATCTCAGAAAATATCCCTGCATTATACAAAACCTAGGTTGGTACATGATAAATGTGGTGGCACAAGTCAAGAGGAAAAGGTAGATTGTTCTCTAGTTGTAGTGAGAAAACTGCTTATTTTATGAAGCAAAGTAAATCTGCATTTCTGCCCAACATCTCATACAAAGGAGGAATCCAAATGGATTCAAGAAATAAATACCAAATATCAAAGTATAAAGTTAATAGAAGAAAGCACAGGAGAATAACTCTGTGATCTAGGCTTGAGGAAAGACTTCCTAAACAAAATTTCATAAAGCACAATCATTAAGATTAGGTTTTTTTTTTTTTTTTTTTTTGAGATGGAGTTTCGCTCTTGTTAACCAGGCTGGAGTGCAATGGCGCGATCTCGGCTCACCAAAACCTCTGCCTCCTGGGTTCAGGCAATTGTCCTGCCTCAGCCTTCTGAGTAGCTGGGATTACAGGCACGCGCCACCATGCCCAGCTAATTTTTTGTATTTTTAGTAGAGACGGGGTTTCACCATGTTGACCAGGATGGTCTCGACCTCTTGACCTTGTGATCCACCCGCCTCGGCCTCCCAAAGTGTTGGGATTACAGGCGTGAGCCACCGCACCCGGCCTCAAGATGAGTTTTAAAACATGAAAAAAATTCAACATTGAGGATTTCTGTTCAACGAAGGATTTCAGGGGTGAAGTTAACAGGCAGATGGGAAATGATAGTCGAATTGTCTAAAACCGACAGGAGCACATGCATGTAGTGTGGGAAATTTCTTTAAAAACTGACAGGGGAATAGTATCTAGAACAAACAAGAAGCCAGTTAAATCAAGAAGTAAGTACCTTAATCCAAGAATGAGCAAAGGATGTGAGAAGATGAATTACTCAGGCAAAGGAAAGAATGCTCAAAAAAAGAAAGGAAGAAAAAAATGGAGGGAAGGGGAAAATGAAAGACAGCTGTGGAATTTCACTGTATCCCTATGCAGTTCCCAAAATTATAAAATGTTCAGTGTTGGTTGGGCTCTGAGGAGAAAGGAACATTTGCACAGTAAGGGCTGGGCACAGTGGCTCATGCCTGTAATCAAAGCACTTTGGGAGGTGGAGGAGGAGGATCACAGGAGGCCAGGAGTTTGAGACCAGCACAGCCAACATGGCAAAACCCTGTCTCTACTAAAAATACAAAAATTAGCTGAGTATGGTGGTGCATGTCTGTAATCCCAGTTACTCTGGAGGCTGAGGCACGAGAATTGCTTGAACCCAGGAGATGGAGGCTGCAGTGAGTCGAGATAGCACCACAGTACTCCAGCCGGCTGGTGACAGAGGGAGACTCTGTCTCAAATAATAATAATAATAAAGGAAATACTTACACACTATTAACAGGAACGTAGAATGGTGGAAATAAAAAGTTTTAATGGGATTCATGCTCTGTACCAGCAAACTTGCTGCTGTGTATCTATCCTGACTTCTGAAACCTGTTTATAGGGGGACATGTAAGAGAATGTTCCCTGCAGCAGTTATTTTAGTGGGGATGTTAGATAAGCCTGCTTGTCCCTAACTGGAGAGAAGGCAGGTAAAAGGATACAGAGGCAAACAACGGATATAGAGGCAAAAGGATATAGAGCTTTTGGCAGGAGTTAGATGCACACATAGTAACATAAGTGAATCTTTAAAATACTATTGAGTGAAAAAACAAAAACCAGAATGAACTCTTTAGCAGAATTCCATGTGGTCACATTAACAATATACGTATATGAAACTGTTCTGAATGATACAGTGATAATGAACCCATGTCATTTGTCAAAACCCATATACACAATGCAAAGAGTATAACCTAATGTAAACTATGGAATTTAGTTAATAATAATGCGTCAATATTGGTCCATCAATTGGAACAATTGCCCCACAGGAATGCAAGATGTCAACCATAGGAGATACTACTGGAGAACCTGGTTATAATGATGTGTCAATATTAGTTCATCAATTGTAACATAGGTGGTTCAGGAATGCGAGATGTCAATATTGGGAGAGACTACTAGAGAGCTTGGTAAATAATCATGTGTCCATACTGGTTCATCGGTTGTAACATAGGTGCTACAGGAATGCAGGATGTCAGTAATAGGAGAGATGACCCCACATGCAGGAGTGAGGGGTATATGAGAACTCTCTATACTTTCTGACCAATATTTCTACAAACTTAAAACTTCTCTAATAAAGTTAAGTCCATTAATTTAAAAATAGTCACATAAAATATGTGCAGACAGATACAATGTGTCTCTTAAAAAGAACATATACAAATGGAAAATTGCATATTAAGTATGTGAAATGGCCTGTCAGAAAAATAATGGAAACAAAGCGAAAGAAAGGGGATAAACAAATAAAATAAGAGAAGGATCTTGCACAAACCAACGTTAATCAAAAGCCACAAACTGGAAATATCACGGACTCGAACCTCTGCACCTGAATTCTACCATAAAAGAAAACAAGAATATTTTCATGAATATTGTGAGCCACATTGCTACAACAGTGTCTGAAATCCTTGGTACTGGATGATGCCCACCCATCATTACACCCCCTAGTAGTCTCACAAGGACACTGTCCCCAAGTATCCCCCACCCCACGCAGGAGGAGTCAGCCCAGCTCTTGGAGAACACAGAATCACCTGGACAGTGAGGAACTTGATTGGAGTGAGGATGACATATCCCACATGAAAAGACCACACTTATGACATGGAAGGAAAGTCTTCTGAGCACACAGCCGCCCTGCCCAGAAACCATGCCTCAGCATCAGCCACCTTCCTTCCCCATCCCTCCCATTGCTGGGCAACCTCTCTCCTACTAATCACTTCTCCACCTGCTCTGCTCCTCTCCATCCCCTCTCCTGGACTGCTGCCCCACCCTCCTCCTCATCTCCTCTCCTCTGCACCCACTCCACTCTGGCTTCCAGAGGGAATTTTCTGAAATGTCCACAAGCTGTGGAGGCATCAGACCCATGGTGGAAACCCAAGATCTCACTGTGTGTCTTTGGAGAAAGCACTTTGCGACTCCGAGCCTCCTCTCCCAAGTGAAAAACGGGAGTAACCCAGAGAACTGTGAGAGTCCACCTTGTAAAAGTCATTGTCATTGACTGACAATGATTTTGTTCTTCTGAACTGGTTTGTTTTTAATGTTCTGTACCAGATGTCACTCGCTGACCCCATTTTAGACTCATGGTCTCCAACCCTAGCAGGGACCTTAATACTCTTGGCAGTGACACAACACAATGTCTGATCCAATCCAGAGTCTGATCCAACCTTCCCCCTGTCCTCAAGCCCTGCCTCACCCCTACAGTCCACCATCCCACCTCCTGCTTGTTGGAGCAGCCACAGCTCTTGAGACCAGGCTCCCCCATTTCCTCTGACAGGTGGACAGAATTCTGCCTACTCTGGTATCACTGCAGATGGCTCACACACAGGTGGAGAGCAAACATCTCACAGCACTGGGATGCATCCAGCTCCATTCTACCTCTTGCAACCAGGGACACAAAATACACAAAATACAGGTTATCTGGGACACAAAATACACCCACAGAGACAAAAATACACCTACAAGAGGATTTCTCAATCTCAGCACTTTGTGACATTTGGGACCAGATCATTCTTTGTGGTGGGAGCTGTCCTGTGTATTGTCTGACATTTAGCGGCATCCTTCACCTCAATCCCTTAGACGTTAGTAGGAAAATCCCTCCCTCCCGATTCGTCATCAGAAGTCCTCACAACCAGGGTATCTCCGGACATGACCAAATATCTCCTGGGGGCCAGAATCACATTCAGTTGAGGACTGCTGACCTATAAGCTGCAGTGGGTTCCTGGGCTGGCTGAACAGCCAGGCACTTTGTATGGGAAACAAAGATCCCATGCAGCCATCTATGGCTGAGGTCACTCTTTTTTCCCCATCTCCCCAGTTCTGCACCCCAACTCTAGGCTGGGCAGCTCCATCCACAACTCTCTGATTCTGCCCTTGTACCCATATCCTCTTGGTCCCCCTCCACCTGGGGCTGCCTTCAATCAAGTGGCCATGAGGAAAAGGTAGAGAAAGCATCCTTTTAAGGTGTTTTCAGGGTGCACCTACAGGCAAGTGTAGGAGCCAGATCAAGAGCATCCCTGAACCGGTGCTGTGAGCTTTACTCCTTTGGCGGCCTTCCCGCAGGTCACTCCCATGGGCTCTCCAGGAAACCACCCTGGAAGAGCTGTTCTCTGGGTCTGTAGAGGCCAGGAGGAGCCTCAGGGAGCGTTCATGAACCTACAGCCTTCACCTCTTCCTCCAGCACACAAGGGTTCACTGCTACCTCTCTGTCTAGGGAGGCTTCAGCTCCTGCAAAGAATGGGAAGATCCAGTCTTGAAGGAGATAGGACTGGAGAGAATTCTGGTTAAAGATGAATAAGGAAGGGACGTACTGAGGCATAGCCGACCTCCCTTCCCATCATAGATGGGAATGTGGTTTTTAAGATTTCTTTGGGGTTCCTATGTTCAAAAGGGTGTCTGCTCAGTTGATTGGGGGCCATTGGATTTTGTTTTTATTTCTACAAATCCAACAGAACCAATGGTGCTCTGAGAGACTGGAAAACAAAGATGCTGTGTAAGAACTCGCAGGACTCTATAGGGGATCCACCGTGGAAATGTTTAATATGGTAGAGCGAGAAATCACTATCCTTCACTGAGACAATAGGTCTTCAGTTACTACTGAGCCCCATTAAGGACACAACCCAATATGCCCATCCTGGACTAGGCGCATTCTCCTCACAAAGCCATAAAACTAGGTGCACAATCCAACTTATCACTAAGTACAAGTAGTATATAGCAAATTAGGCTGGAGCCAGTCTTTTTTTTTTTTTTTTGAGATAGGGTCTCACTCTGTCATCCAGGCTAGAGTGCTGTGTTATGGTCACAGCTCACTGCAGCCTCAATCTCCTGGGCTCCAGTGATCCTCCTGTCTCAGCCTCCCAAGTGACTTGAACTACAGGCTAATGCAAGCATCCCCAGCTGATTTCTTTTACTTTTTTTGTAGAACTGTGGTCTCACTGTGTTGCCTGGGCTGAACTCAAGTGATCCTCTGCCTCAGCCTCCCAACCTGCTGGGATTACAGACATGAACCACTGAGCTCAGTCACTTAAGCTAGTCTTTTTTTTTTTTTAGATATAAGTATTGGGTTTATTGATTAAAAAACATCTGAAATTCTCTGTTTTGTAAAAAAAAAAATTCAAACCTGGTATGGTGGCTCATGTCTATAATCTCAGCACTTTGGGAGGCCTAGGTAGGAGAATTGCTTGAGCCTGGGAGTTTAGGATCAGCCTGGCCAACATAGTGAGACCCCATCTTTAAAAAAAATCTTGGCTAGAGCATGGTGGCTCATGCCTGTAATCCCAGAAATTTGAGAGGCCTAGCGGGGTCACTTGAGGTCAGGAGTTCGAGACCAGCCTGGCCAACATGGCAAAACCCCGTCTCTACTAAAAATACAAAAATTAGCTGGGCATGGTGATGTGGGCCTGCAGTCCCAGCTACTTATGAGGCTGAAGCATGAGAATCGTTTGAACCTGGGAGGCAGAGGTTGCAGTGAGCCAATATCATGCTACTGCACTCCAGCCTGGACAACACTGAGACTCTGCCTCCAAAAAAAAATCTTTATTGAGATTATAATTCCTATGCCAAAAATTTATCCATGTAAAGTGTATAATTCAATGCTTTTTCATATAGTCACAGAATTGTGCATCCACCACAATTCATTTTAGAACATTTTCTTTTTCTTTTTAAAATTTATTTATTATACTTTAAGTTCTGGGGTACATGTGCAGATTGTGCAGGTTTGTTACATAGGTACACATGTGCCGTGGTGGTTTGCTGCATCCATCACCCCCTCATCTACATTGGGTGTTTCTCCTAAAGCTATCCCTCCTCAATCCCCCCACTCCCTGCTATCCTCCCCTAGCCATCCACCCACCAGGCCCTGGTGTGTGACGTTCCTTTCCCTGTATCCATGTGTTCTCACTGTTCGACACCCACTTATGAGTGAGAACATGAGGTGTTTGGTTTTCTGTTCTTGTGTCAGTTTGCTGAGAATGATGGTTGCCAGTTTCATCGTTATTTGTAAAATAACTGCCATGCTCATTAACAGTGCCTCCCCATTGCCCGCTTCCCCCCATACTTAGACAACCATGAATCTGCTTTCTCTTTCTGTCTTCATGGATTTGCCTGTTCTGAACATTTTATATAAAAGGAACTGTACACTATATGGCCTTTTGTGACTGGCTTCTTTCACTCAGCATCATGTTTTCAAAGTTCATCTATGTTACAGTATCAGTGCTGCACGCCTTTTTACAGTCAAACAATATTCCACTGTATAAATACACCACATTTCGTTTATCCATCCACCCACTGATAGACATCTGGGTTGCTTCCACTCTTTACTTATTAAGAATAGTGCCGCTACGAGCATTGATGTATAATGTAAAAAGAAACTAAAATCTTGGGACACCAATTCACTCTCCCAAAAAGAAAAAATTAAGCTGAAAGATGAGTCATGCAAGAAGCTTTAGTAGAAATTGATAAGCTGAGGCCAGGTGTGGTGACTCAGACCTGTAATCCCAGGATTTTGGGAGGCCGAGGCAGACAGATCACCTGTGGTCAGGAGTTCGAGACCAGCCTGACCAACATGGAGAAACCCCGTCTGTACTAAAAATACAAAATTAGCGGGTGTGGTAGTGCACGCCTGTAATCCCAGCTACTCGAGAGGCTAAGGCAGGAGAATCGCTTGAACCTGGGGGCACAGGTTGCCGTGAGTGGAGATCGCACCATTGCACTCCAGCCTGGGCAACGAGAATGAACCTCCATCTAAAAAAAAAAAGCGGATTCTAACATTTATATGAAAATGTAAATGACCCGGAATAGAAAGAGTTAACTTGACAAAGCAGAACAAGGTTGGGATACTTATACTGTCTGGCTTCAAGACTTCTGTAAGAGTGAAATCACTTCTGTAAGGTGGGATAGGAGGTCCCCCAGTTGGATCCCCTTAAAACAACAATAATTTCACAGCCATCCAAAGGAAAAAGTGCCTTTTTGAGTGTCTTGGGATTCAGGCAGGCATTTGCGAAACCCAAAGGAACCCAGGAGCTAGAAGGTTGTTTTGAGAAGGCAAATCCACACCCAGGTGACAGACCTGCTGATCTGCTCCCAGCTCCCTATTCTGGTAGAGGCCCTATTCCATTAAGGGCTTAGGACCAGAGACAGAAGCCACGCAGGGACTCCTCGGCCTCTGGAGCTGCAGGGAGCTCTGGCTCAGGTGCATCCAAAACACTCCCAGAGCACAGAGTCCAGGAAACGGGGGCTTTGCAGGGTCCTACAGAGTGGAGACCTGCGAGGATTACGGATTGTACACACAGAGGGAAAAACCCCACAATGAAATATATAAGCATATAAATATTTATATGTACATAAACATTTATATTCTAAGCTTAAAAATGATTCATGCCAGAGTTTATTTATACAACTATGACAAATAGAAGTGTGTGTATTTATGCACTGTCCACCTTGTTTCTGTAAAAATGCTGCAGACACTCCTGCTGTTCTGTACCACACCCTCTTGGCCCCATATCTTGCCTCCCTTGACGTGTGTGCACACAGAGGAAGACAAATTTTAAACGACCCCCTTTGTTGTTGATTCAGAACTGGTTGAACCTGAGGCTCATTTCCTTAATGAGCCTCAAATATTCTGTTTATATATATACCCTCTAATATTCTGGGGTTTTGTTTTTGTTTTTATTTTCAGATGGAGTCTTGCTCTTGTTGCCCAGGCTGCTGGAGTGTAATGGCACAATCTCAGCTCACTGCAACCTCCACCTCCCAGGTTCAAGTGATTCTCCTGCCTCAGCCTCCCGAGTTGCTGGG
The DNA here is from genome assembly GCF_049354715.1 of Callithrix jacchus. Taxonomy (NCBI): domain Eukaryota; kingdom Metazoa; phylum Chordata; class Mammalia; order Primates; family Cebidae; genus Callithrix; species Callithrix jacchus. The sequence goes on from NC_133523.1 coordinate 14,496,146, forward strand.
ATTACAGGCGCCGGCCACCATGCTCGGCTTATTTTTGTATGTTTATTAGAGACGGGGTTTCGCCATATTGGCCAGGCTGGTCTCGAACTCCTGACCTCGTGATCTGCCCACCTCGGCCTCCCAAAGTGCTAGGATTACAGGCGTGAGCCACCGCACCCAGCCCCCACTAATATTCTGTAAAGCAGGGGTGCCCAGCCTCCAGGCAGCAGACTGGTACTGGTCTGTGGCCTGCTAGGGACTGGACCACACAGTGGGAGGTGAGCGGTGGGCGAGTGAGCAAAACTTCATCTGTATTTACAGCTGCTCGTCATCACTCGCATTACTGCCTGAGCTCCGCCTCCTGTCAGATCAGAGGCGGCATTAGGTTCTCATGGGCGCATAAACCCTATTGTGAGCTGCGCGTGCGCAGGATCTAGTGTGCACCTTCCTTAAGAAAATTTAATGCCTGATATCTGTCACTGTCTCCCATTACCCCCAGATGGAAACAAACACAGGGCTCCCACTGATTCTACATTACGATGAGTTGTATAATTACCTCAATATATATTACAATGTAATAATAACAGAAATAAAGTGCTCAATAAATGAAACCTTGTCTCCCCTCCCCTGACGCAGTCTGTGAAAAAATTGCCTTCCATGAAGCTGGTCCCTGGTGCCAAAAAGGCTGGGGACCACTGCTGTAAAGGCATAGGCACGTGTGTGTGTGTGAGCTGAGGTCTCCATTCTGTAATGGAGGGGGATGGGCATTCGAGCAGAGACTATCAGGGATGCAGTAGCTGGGCTGTGCAGAGCTCACCTTTTCATTGGATGGGAGGCTGGGCTCCAGCGGTTTTCAGTTCCCAGCCCCAGAACAGCTGACATCTCCCCAAGAGTCCACCTATGAGTCTTAACACCTAACAAATTTTCAAATTTTCTGTTGCTACCTGACCGTGATAACTCTTCCGAATTCAGGCCAAGGCTCTTGTGTCTAGGAGGTTGCTTCCTGAGCCATTATCCACAGCCAAAGAGAGCAGGTGGTGAGGACAGGCTGGACCTTTAGGGCCCTTCTCCCAGGCAGTGCAAGGCCATGTCTCTGCCTCCTGTGGGATCCAGGTCAGACTCCATATCCGGCTTTCACAGCAACCGCAGCAACAGCAGGAGCAGTGAGGTGCACTTGCTGAGCCTTTGGTCTGCTTGGTGCATTTTGCATGGATTGTCTGTTTTAAGTATTATGACAACCATGTGAGACGGGTGTTGCCGAAACGCCCATTTACAGACGTGAAGGCGCACAGCCTGGTGGTGAGGGGGCACAATGTGAGGCTGGCTGGGTGGTCTGGGTAACCAGCCTGGCTCCACCAGCTGTGAAACTGTGACTGGTCACTTAAATACCTTCCAGGCTTAATGTTTCATTTGTAAAATGAAAAACAAGGTGGTTAACATACTTAAAAGACTTAAAGCAGGTTCCATGACTCTTGCTGGCAAACGGTGGTGGCCACCATTCCTGCTCTAGGCTGCCTGCACATCCCAGGCACACAGGAGGTCTGCAGTGAGCTGAGCCCCTCTAGCCACTAGGGATACTTTCTTCTGTGTCCCTAGGACCCTGCCTGGTTCATCAAATTCTGGCTTTGCTCCCTGAGCCTAACAGAACTGCCAGCAGGTGAGATCTGTCCTTGCAGAGGGGTAGGGACTCTGGGGGATGCACCCCACCCCACTGAGGCTGTAGGGCCAGCTGCCTGAATCTCCTGGCTGATTGAACTGGCAATGGCGGTGGGTGGGAGAGGCTTGAAGTCTCCCCAACATCCAGCCCGTGTCAGGAGCACTATCTTCCCCACCGTCCTGCTCAGCAGCACTGCTAGAAGCCCCATCCTTCATGACCTCCCTCTCCCAAGTCCACCCCACAGGGCAATTCTGGACAGGATCCAGGGAGGGCCAGGAGGGGAGCCCTGGGTCTGTTGGGAGGAGCATCCTGGGTGTTTAAGGAGGAGCCAGGTGCTGATCCAATGAGCTCCAGATATTTCCCCTCTGGGCCACCACGTTGCCTGAGATTCCTCCATTGTAAATGTCCCTGTGTCAATCTGGCATTGACCCTAATGAATGGGTGCAGAACAGCATGGCAGAAGAAAAAGGTCTGGGCTTGCGGGTCTCGCAAACCTGGCTTCGGTGAGCTCTGCAACTTGGGCTACAGGCCTGCCCTCCATGACTCAGTTTGCTCTTGTGTTCAATGGACGCCCTCCCTCCTCTGGACGCCATCACTCGGGTCTCTCCAACAATCCCACGGCTCTGGCCTAGAGAACTGAGGGGAGGCTGGTGGGAAGGCTTTGGGCATGGTGATGCAGGCGAGCATCTGACACAAGAAGGTGCACCTGACCTAGAGTAGGGGACACAGTGCGCATGCCTTTATCTAGAGCCCCCGCCACACAGTAGGAGTGCTTTGTGGAGAGTGCCTTGTATACAGTAGGCATTCTTTATGTCAAGAACTTTGCACCGAGTAAGTTTATGTAGAGCATTTGACACACGGAAAGAATGCTTTATATAGAGCATCTGGCACTTAGTAGGTGCCTTATGTAAAGTACTGGACACATGGAGTCACAGTTTATGAAGAGTATCCAGCACCCACAGTAGGCATGCTTTGTGTGGAGCCCTTGGCACACAGTAGGAGGACTTTATATAGATCACCAGGCATACAGTAAACATGCTCTGTGTACAGCATCTGACACATAGTAGGTGTGCTTGTAGAGCAGCAGGCGCAGAGTAGGTACGCTTTACATAAGTTAGTCTGCACAAATTTCACTTTATGTAGAGGACCGAGAACACAGAAGCAAGATTTTCTGTAGAGTGTCCAGCACACAGTGGGCACACTTTACATGGAGCACCTGGCACACGGTACACAACATGTACACAGAGTACCGGCACATGGTATGTGTGCTTTACGTGGAGCCCAGCACACAGTAAAAGTACTCTGCATATGGTCTTTTGCAAAGAGCAGAGACTGACACGCAGCAGCTAAAGTGCTGGCTGCCAGCCCCTTCCCCTTACTCCCTGTTTTTCAGGCTCCCTCCTCAAATCCTTCATCTGTCCCCATCTAAGTCCCATTCTCCCGCGATCCCTCCTGTGTCCACCTCTAAGGCCTCATCCAACATCCCATTTCCCACATGGGAAGCCTGAGTCCAGGAAGGGCTCACCGCCCACAGTCTGAGCAAGGACAGGGCAGAACAAGGACTCCACTCAGGGCCCCTGGCCCTGCCCTCCCCTCCCTGGCCCCATCGTTCATGGCCCCTCTCAGCCTTACCTCCCACCCCTATCTCTGTTCTCCTATGCTGAGCCCAGCCTCCAGGTTTTCCCCTCCAGTGGGGCTCTTTATCTCTAAAATCTGCCCTGGTCATCCCCAGCACAGTTAGATACTTCGTTTCTGCCCCTGTCTGTCATGTCTTGACCCAGGCCCTGGGCTGCCTGCAGGCAGGACTTGAACTCGTGCTAGGCCATGAAGGCAGAGGCCAGAAGCTTCTGCCTCTGAATCTCCCAAGTCTTCAGTGGGAAATAATGCATGGCGAACTCCTGACCCACACGTGGAGGGGAGCTCAGGAGATGATCTGGGACAAGGGTTGGCCTGGCCCAGCTCACCTGCCACGTGAACTCTCAAGTTCATCTGCTGGTCTTAGAAGGGCAGGGTGGCTGTACACTTTGGGGCTCAGAGTCACCTTTGACTGCACCTCAAGATCCCTCTGGCCCAGGTGTGAGCTGCTGAGACCTGAGGATCTGGAGCCTGTGCTGTGTCACCCTGAGCTGGTTCCTTTGCATCCAGCTGGCCCAATGCCACGTTTTGGCTGGCTGCCCAGGCACAAAAGATGCACCTATGCCAGGTATTGGCTGGTTACCCAGGCACAGAACACATACCCAGGATGTGGGGATTGGCTGGCCCAGCCCGGCTCAGCTCCGCCTACCACAGCCTTCCCTAAATCAGGGACCAGGGGCAAAGACCTCCCAGCAGAGGGAGAGAGGAGGTTGTGTAGGACAAGCTGCTCCTGCCAGAAGGTGCCAGGCTGGGGGTGGCAGGGCTGGAGGGTCCTGGCCTGGGATGGGGAGGGGCATTGCCCAAGGCTGGGGAGCCTGGGAGACTGCTGATTTCCTGGTAACCAGACCCCTGGCAATCTCCCAGTGATTCAGGCTGGGCCTTTCTGGATTCTAATCAGCCTCTCTCCCTCTTTCCCTTTCTGTGTAACTGGAGGCCACTTGGCTGCTGGTTTCTGGACTTTAGATCTCAGCTCTTGTTTGCCCATCTCAGAGCTCCCCCTGCTCTACCTCCAGCACTGCCCGTCCCTGCCCCTCTCCGCTGTCCCCTGAGCTCCCCTGGCTCTTCCCTGGGCCTCAGGACCTCATCCTCCATCCCATTCCCCCTGCAGGATGTCGCAGCTGAGCCTGTCCTGGCTGGGCCTCGGGCCAGTGGCAGCGTCCCCCTGGCTGCTCCTGCTGCTGGTCGGGGTCTCCTGGCTGCTGGTCCATGTCCTGACCTGGACCTACACCTTCTATGACAATTGTCGCCGCCTCCAGTGTTTCCCACAGCCCCCGAAACTGAACTGGTTTTGGGGACACCAGGGCCTGGTGAGTGTGGCAGCTGGACAGGTCTGGGATCTCAGGGTGAATGCATTTCCTGAGGGGCAGGAATGGGGCGCAGGGAGCTGGGTTATGAGGGTGGCTGGGGTCTGGGAACAGAGAGAAGAGATGGAGGCAGCTCACTAATTCCTCTCCCCCGCTCACTCATCCCTCTCCCCACTCACTCATCCCCCTCCCCCCGGCTCGCTCATCCCCCTCCCTGCTCGCTCATCCCCCTCCCCGCTCGCTCATCCCCCTCCCCGCTCACTCATCCCTCTCCTCACTCACTCATTCCCCTCCCCACTCACTTGTTCCCCTCCCCACTCACTCATTTCTCTCCCCACTCACTCATTCCTCTCCTCACTCACTCATTCCTCTTTTGTGCCATCCCAAGTCTTTCTTATTTCCCTGGCCTCGCACTCCAGCCTGTGTAGACATTTTTCCTGCCTGTCTTTTCTGCATGACGGCACCTCTGAGGGGCTCCCGTGGGAGGGGTTTTGGGTGCACAGAGCCAACATCCCTTGGCATTTGCACCTTCTCCACTGCCGGACTCGAGGCCTCCTGAGCCCACTCTCCAGGGGCTGCTCCCATTTGCTTGGCTCCTTTGCTGTGTCTGCCAGTCTCTGGGCTGCTGCTTTCCCACAGGAGTTAGCTCTGAGCCCCTTCCGGGGGACACAGCTGGGCGAGAAGAGAAGTGTGGGCGTCTCCCACTGCCTCCTCTTCCTGGGGCACCTTCCTCCTATCTTGCTCTTCCTCACTGACATGTCCCATTTGGCCTTGTTGCCGGCCTCAATGAAAGCTGGCCACTCCCTTCTCTTTTCAGAAGCTGTCCTTGACTCCCCAGACCTCGACTTGGACTTAGACCTGCTCCCCTTTGGGGGACATGGCCTTGGTCTGCTCATGCGTAAATGGCATGATTGATAGGCATGTCCACGGTGCAGTGAAGGATGCTCAAGTCATGCTAGCATGGGCCTGGCATGCAGGAGGTGCTCACTGTGGACAGTTAGAGTCACTTCTGTTCCTGGGGGGCTGCTGAGAACCGAAGGTCCCCAGTGTGGGAGGAACAGCAGCCCCTGCAGACCAGCCAGGACATGAGAGGATGTGGGAACCAGCCACAGGGAGATCACACTGCTGCCCACAATCCTCCTCCCAGGGGGACTTTTCCATGTGGCCACCCCCAGGTTGAAACCATTTCCAAGATGAGAAAACACAACCTCTTGAGCAGACAGCTTGCCTTCTCCCTCTGCTTTGGTACTTACCCTGCCTTCCTTCTTTCTTTCCTTTTCTTTCCTTCTTTCTTTTGACAGAGTCTCTCTCTGTTGTCCAGGCTGGAGTGCAGTGGCATGATCTCAGCTTACTGCAACTTCCACCTCCCAGGGTCAAGTGATTCTTGTGCCTCAGCCTTCTGAGTATCTACTGGGAAGCTGGGATTACAGGCATGCCCCACCACACCCAGCTAGTTTTTGTATTTTCAGTAGAGACGGGGTTTCACTGTGTTGGCCAAGCTGGTCTCAAACCCCTGAGTTCAAGTGATCCACCCACCGTAGCCTCCAAAAGTGTTGGGATTAAGGTGTGAGCCACCATGCCTGGCCATTATCTTTGTATCTTGGAGAGAGCCCCAAGAGAGGAGCAGGGGTGAGCCGAGATTCCCCACAGCTGTTCCGAATCCAGGTGTGCTGCTCAGGGCAGGGGCTGCACCACATCTGGAGGCTGCGGGGGAACTCCTCTGGGGAGATGCATTAGGTGAGGTTCTCCCTAGAAACCGAATCGACAAGATATCTTCTCTGTTACCTTTCAAGCATATATATATATGAGAGAGAGAGAGTTTATTATGGGAGTTGGAAAATGTGATGATAGAGGGTAAGAATTCCCATGATATACCATCTGCAAGCCAGAAACCAGGGACTCTGGTGGTGTAAATTCAGCCTGAGTCCAAAAAGGCCTAGACCTGGAGTTCTAATGTCCAAGGTTGGAGCAGACGGATGAGCCGGCCCTGGAAAAGGGCACAAATTCACCTTCTTCTGCCTCTTTGTTGGATCTGCACCATCGAAGGATTGGAGGACCCCACCCCCTTGGGGAGGAGGATCTTCCTTCCTCAGTTTACCTATTCAAATGCTAATCTCTTCTGGAAATACACTGACGGACCCATCCAGAAATAACGTTTGGCCAGCATGTTTTATCTGGGCATCCCTTAGCTCGGTCACGTGGAATTCATGGTTAATTCAGGACACCTAGAATTAACCATCGCAAGGGCTGACGGCCTCTGCCTTGCTTTCAGGCCACTCCCACAGAAGAGGGCGTGAAGAAGTTCATCCAGCTGGTGGCCACCTATCCCCAGAGCTTTAAGTTGTGGCTGGGTCCTACCTTCCCCCTCCTCATTTTATGCCACCCTGATACCGTCCGGTCTATCACCAGTGCCTCAGGTACCCATGCAGAGCTTGTGGTGGGTGCTGGGAAACATCGGAGACCTTCTAGCCTCTCCCCCTCCAAGCTTCGGTGCGGCCCCTGCGGGACCCACAGCCCTCTTCCTGCTTCTCTCTCAGCCATTCTCCTCTTTCCTTCATGTATTCACCAATCCCCATCTCAGTGTCTCCTCCCTCCACTGCCATCTGTCCCTGCCTTTGTGTTCTGGGCACCACTGGGGCCCCAAGAAGCCTCAGTTTAGGGCCCCATCCTCAAGGAAACCCCATGCTTGAGGAAATGGATCTGGACAGAGACATCTCAAACTTCATGGAGTCAGGAGTCGAGAGATGGGTGTGGCAACCCGGAGAGCAAGGTCTTTGCTGGGGCAGGCTAGAAGGCTTCCTGGAGGAGGAGTTGCTGGAAAAATGAGTAAAAGGTTTTAAAGCAAAAGGAAGGTGTGATGATTAGTATCCAGGCCCCCCTGTGCGGCCTGGCACCAACCTCTTCTGTCCCTAAGCCTACAGCACGAGGGGGATTTCAGGCTGGTGGAGAATCTGGGCTACTGTTTATGTGATGTCCACCTCTGGTGAGTTTATTCCTTCTATCTCATCTGTCACTCATCCACCCTGTTCATTCCTCTCCTGCTCCAGGCCCCAGGAACCTCCAACTGGAGATCCCACCCCAGTCTGAGGCCCTTTCTTTCCCTCTGCTCATCTTGTCCCTGGACAGGCCAGGCTAAGCAGGGGCAGGGGCAGCATCCCACAGAAACTATGGCTGTAACCTCAAAATGCTGAGTGACTCTGGGCAGGTCCTCAGCACTCTCTGGATACTGAAGTCTCTTTCAGTTGTGAGTGATGGAAAACCCATGTGGTCTAAGCAAATGAAGACAATCAATGGGCTCTAAAGTCCATGTAGAGTGGTCTTCAAGCATAGTTGGATCCAGGTGTCCATTAATCCACATCACTGGGAATTTGTCTCTTTCTCTCAGTTTTACCACTCTCTATGTCACTTTGCCTTTTCCTATGGTGTCAACAATGAGTCTCAGAAGCCCAGTTCCAATTAGAAAGCCTACCTTTACCCCAAGGGTTCCAGGGCCTATGCTTTCTACATTATACTTGATTGTATCTGGTATATGCTTCCACCTGGGATCATACGGAGAAGTCAGCATGTGTGGGCCTTAGCTGTGGCTGAGGACATTTGGGGCCTGTCAGAGCCTTGTTGGTTCTTGTCTGAGATGTATTGTGACACTGTCTTTCTATCCCGCTTCCCATGTCTTGGCCACGTTTGGGGCTTGTCCAGGGTGTTGGACCCAGGGTCTGTTTGAGAACTGTCTGAGATATTATTTGCGTCTTAATAGAGTTAGGTCTTAGGATAGATGTGAATTATACCTGAAGATTGGTCTTGGTTACACCTGGGCGATGTTTAGGGTATTAATGTCATCATATTTAAATGTCATCTGGGACCTGTCACTGGGTACACAGAGGTCATATCAGGTCATCTCGGGTCCATGGCAGAGCATGTTGTGTCTTCTAGGGTTTGTCTCATGTGTTTTGGCCACATCAGGGAATGTTAACAAATATCAGGGCAACATCCCAGGTCCCAGATCCATGTCAGAAGAGAGCAGAGCGTGCTGGGGACAGACAGGGTGTCCTGGGTCCCGGTAAAGCCATTCAGTAGAGCACTGAGCTATGCTCAGGTGTTGGAGAACACGCTGGAGCATGCAGAAGTCCTGTCGTGGTGTGCTGGGGCATGCTGGGTTATTGCTCTACTCTGCTACTGCAGCCTGCTCTGGTTTCTCCTTCCCTCCACTATCCTCCCTTCCATCTCTGCCCTTGGCCTTCTTCCTGCTGTGCTGGATGGAGAGAGTGAAAGTTCACACCCATGGCTTGGAACATTCCTCCATGCTCAGAGTCCTTCTCTCATCCCTCTCCATGGCCCCTGATGGTCCTCAATCATGTCAGCTGCTGTTGCACCCAAGGATATGCTTTTCTATGGCTTCCTGAAGCCCTGGCTAGGTGAGTAATTGCAGGTGAATGGGACCAGGGATATCCTTTAGGGATAGGGGAGGGTGCTGCCCTTGACCACTAACCTTGGTTGCCCTGCTAGGGGACGGTCTCCTGCTGAGTGCTGGTGACAAGTGGAGCCGCCACCGCCGCATGCTGACGCCCGCCTTCCACTTCAACATCCTCAAGCCCTATGTGGCGATTTTCAACAAGAGCGTGAGCATCATGCACGTGAGTCCCTTCAACTCTGGGTCCAGCTGGAGCCTCAGGGCAGAGGGACCACAGGCGTATCTGGTCTGCAATTTTGGTTGTGCTTTGGGGCCAATGCTCTTCCTCTCTGGGGCTTGGCTTCCCCATCTGTAAAATAAGAATAATAATCTCTACTTAAAGGTGGTAAGATCATGTAATGGAGTCATGTCCCTGGCATATAGTAGGTCTCAGAAGGTGTGAGTTTCCATGTTTCTCTCACAGAAACCCTTCAAACTCAAGAGAGTAAAAATGAAGATTGCATGGTAGCAATTGCTGAGTACAAACCACCTCAAAACCCATTGGTTTAGAGCAATAAGGGTTTATGAAACCTAGCAAGTCTGCGAGACAGCTGGCTGGTTCTTCTGCATGGGGATGGGATCACTCTTGGTACATGAGCAGCTGCGGGTCAGGCGGGCAGCTTTGCTGATCCTGGCTCAGCTTATTCACTTGTTTGGGGCTTCAACAGCTTCAGGTTGATCTAGGATGGCCTCAGCTGTGACACCTGGACTTTTCTCCATGTGTTTCTCTGTCTCCGGGAGGCACCCTGCTGCTCACATGGCATAGACTTAGTTCTGAGAGACTGAGAGGAGACTGCAATGGCTCTGGACATTCTCCCTGCCATGTTTCCAAGTTCAACCAGGCTGACATCAGCACAGACTCAAAGGGGCGTAAAACAGGCCCCATCTCTTAATAGAAGTTGCTGGAAAATCACAGTGCAAAGTGTGTGAATACAGGGAGAAGTGAAGAATTGGGAGTTGGGATTTTGTGAAGTGCTTAGGATGTTTTTCTTACTTGCAAGCTGAGGAGCTAGCTTTGTTAATACTTCCTGGATTCTGCCAGGAGACACGAGAGTCCTGGGTCAGAGACAAAGGGTGATTTATTACTCACGGCATAGCAAGCAGCATGTTCTTGGTTTGCATCATTTCTCCATCGAAATCTACAGGGTGCCACAGAGAGGTTTCAATAGTTGCCTGCTCATGCAGTACCTTGCATGGGAGGAAAAGATCACTAGGCTCAGGGAACTGCTTTTATAGCAAGCAGAAGCAGGCAGGATATTCATTGTCTTATCTCTCAATGTTGTCTGTAAACACAACTCTGAGAAACAGCCCAAGTAAGAACAGCAGGTTCTTGAATTCTTGGCATATCCAGCCAGATGCTCAGGTCTGATGGAGGAGTACCTCTCACAACAGGGAGATATATGTATACTTCATATGTATAAAGTATAAAGTGTATATGTAAGGTATAAAATATATTTTAAAATGTTTTATTTTAAATATATAAATATATTTTATAAAAGTGTATATATATATTAAGTTCTGGGATACATGTGTAGAACATGCACGTCTGTTACATATGTATACATGCGCCATGCTGCTTTGCTTCACCCACCAACTGGTCATCCAGGTTTTAAGCCCCTCATGCATTAGGTACTTGTTCTCTTCCTCTCCCTCCCCTTGTCCCCCACCCCTGACAGGCCCTAGTGTGTAATGTTCCCCTCCCACAACAGGGATACATTTGAAATGAATTTATAGCAAAGGAGATGAGTGAAACCAACATTTACTGAGCACTCACCATACGCCAGAAACAGGGCCATTTGCCAACTCCATAATATATGTTTTCTAATTTAATTTTAATAACTCTGTGAGGTTATGGTTGATTTTGCCCTATTGCAGATGATGAAACTGAGGGCCAGAGAGATTAGGGACCTCACCAAATTTCAACCAGATAGTAAGTGAGCTAGAAGAGGTGTAGCAGTGATTGTACCTTGGTTTATCTGTCCCCAGAGCAGGCTGTCCTAACTGTTACTGAAGATTTGATAGATGGAACCTACAGGAGTGCAGGAGATTGACAAAGAGCACAAAGACCACAGGAGTGCAATATTGGGGTTCAGGGTGCCCTCAGCTCTCCTGAGAGGATGTTTCTCCAGGTTCTTGGCCTCCTGGTCTCTCAAGAATGAGAGAGGGGACCACGGCACAGTGCACAGTAAATGCCAGACTGAAAAGTGTTTGTAGAAAGTGATTTATTTATTTAGAGAGAGAGAAACAGGAGGAGAGAGAAAGAAACAGCTAACTCTCATGCTGAGTAAGAGAATCCAGGAAGATGGAATCCAGGAAAGGAAAGCAGCTTCCACACTGAGTGGAAAGGAATAGAGAGAGATGGAGTTTAGGAGGAGAAAACAGGCTTCCAAGAGTGAGTGTGGAAGGGGACCCCAGAGGGGAAATCCAGGAAAGAGAAAGATGGCTTCCAGGAGAGTACTAATGGAAGGGGACCCAAACACAGAGTCCGAAGGGGTGTGAAAGAAGGCGACTTTTAACCTGAGAGGAACCCTCACCTTCTCCAAGACCTCTGGCCAATGAAAGGAGTTCCTTAGAACTTCTGCTGGAGTGATCGACTCTTAGTTTCTTCCCGTGTCCACGAAATTCAAACATAAGTGTTGAATCTCCCAGATGGAGAGATGCGAGGAGGGCATGGCGCTGGGAAATTCTTGCTCTTAAAACTGCGCCCCCTTGTGGACCCTGGAGAGAGAACACCTTCCCTCATTCCCTCCTTCTGAACAGGAAAGCCCAACTTCCACTGGAACAAGGGCATCGGTCCTCTTTACTTCCTGCTGAAATGGGGCATAGAAGGACCCCGCAGTTGAGGTTTCCTCTAGAGGGGAGCCTTTCAGGAGTGCAGGTTGATCTAGAGATCCACAATAGAGCTCACGAGCCAAGGACATCCAGGGTCCCAGTGGCAGGATTATTTGTGATCTTATGGTTTGGTTTACAAAATAGCAGCATTTTTCCTAGAAAGAGGCAAGTTTCCTTTCCACTATGAAAAGGATACTCGTAGTTCGAGAGATAGCAAAGTTGAGGGTTATCGTCCTATTAATGCCAGGATATAACTTAGACATGAGTGGTTACTTACCTAAGGATCTGGAAAAGCAGGTGTAGATTTTTCTAATGGCTCACAGGGATATGAAGGGTTGTCTCCTAGAACTTCATGCTGTGGAATGCAGGGTCTGTGACTTTCTTCAGGGGATATCCAAGGCTTCAGCACAGTGTGATGAATCCATCAGTCTATTTCCACTACCTTAACTGCCGCTGGAGTGGACAGAATGACTGAAATGGCCTTCCCAGGATCAGCCTAGAGAGGGAGGATCTGAGGGGAGAAAATGAACAAGCACCAAGTCTCCAGGGCAGGAGAGAAATACCGAGAAGGCCATGCAGTGTCGAGGAAAAGACTGACTTCTTGGACCTCTATGGTCAGCTTTACCTGGGGCTCTGTGAGGGTGACAACTTGTGCTGGTACTTGCTCCAGGAACCCTCTGTCCTGCCCCTGGGTCATCTGGTCAGACACCTCAGGCCCTGAGAACCATCGTCCCCTGGGACACTGTGTTTTCCAGTGATTCCCTTGGCACAGCAGGCATGGATGAGATGGTGGTCCATTCCTCTGGGGACAATTTCTTACAAAATGTCCCGTCAGGCTGCACTGGTAATAAGTTCTGCCAGACTAGTGGCTAACCCAAGTCTTTCCCTCATTTGAGCCCCTAGGGTCTGCTTGCCTGAAAGCCATGACTAAGGCTGATCTCTCAGATTTCTTTCAGCCTGTTCCTTCTGGTCTCTATTATAAAACACTGAGGTTTCCTGGTTCAGTAATGATTCTAGGCTCTGCTCTGGTCCCAACGCCAGCTACTGGAGCTTCCTCCTGATATTTGCTGCTGACTAAGTAATAACCTTGTCCTTTAGTATTAACTGAGCCTCTATAGAGTCTGGTGATGGGGGTGTACTTCCTTAAGCCTCCCGCAATCACTCAAGGAAAACTGTTGGGTTTTCTTCCCTTGGTTAGATTTTCCATTCAGCAGAGGGTAATTTGGCCACTCTGTTAGGCAGAGAAAAATAAGCCACTTCTTCTTTAAGGACCATGTGCTAAATTGGTCCCAGTTTTCCAGTATACATTTTAATGGAGACTTGAGCTTGGGAAGAGAAGCACCCATCTGAAATTGAACACAAGGGATGCCCACATCCCCGGTTAAAGAAATTACAGCCACTTTGACCTGAGGTGTCCCCTGGGTAAAATGGGTAGACGTGAAACGTCTTTCAGTCAGTACCCCGAAATTTTGTGTGTCCAAAATGCATGATCCATCTTATCAGAGGGGCTCCCATGTACTGGATTCCAATCACGACCTGCCAGCGTCGTGGGACCACTCACTGCATGACCTCCAGTGAATACCATAGAGTCATGGAACGAGAGGAGCTGTTGGGCTGGGTAGTCACATACCAAGGAGCCCCAACGAGGCCAGTGAGGCTCAGGATATAGGTACCAATATTTCCCAGGAAAAGTCCAATTTGCGCAAGACAGATTATAAAACTGCCCCAGAAGGGTGAAGTGAACTTCTAGGGAGGGGCCGTTAGAGCACACAGCTCAAGGAAGGCAGGCGGGGCATGGCTGAGGCCGGAACAATACCCTCAGGACGGGGGCCTCCTCTCCCCTAACCCATTTTCCATTGTAAGAAAATGCTCTTAAGATTGTGAGAGCTGCCATTGACTATTTGGTCCTGGAACTGGTTTGACTATGATCTTCCAGGTGGAAACGTTCTGCCAGAGAGAGAGCCAATCCTAAGCAAGACAAATTATACACCAAACACAAAGTCCCAGAGCCTTCAGCTTCTGCATTTCCCCAAAAGATCTCAACAATTCAAGACCGACCCCACCGGCGATTTGAACCAGCAACCTTGCAGCTCCTACCCCTTAACCAGCTGTGCAATCGGCCACCTGCATAAGGGAAGGCAGAAAGGTTTCTTAAGCTGCACACTGCACCTTGAGGTGGTGTGGCCTGCCTAAAAGTCAGGCAGGGCTGACAGCCAGCAGCCACTTCAGTGGCTTCTGTTCCCTTAGAACCGCACACCGGCAGAGGAAAAAACCCATTTGCCACATCACTTTAAAAGTCGTGTTCGAGGCTGCTGGGCCAATGTGAGTTCCCCCGCCCCCGTGGCATTCAGTTGCCATGTTGACCTCACCAGAACCACTTGCACGTCTGGGCCACTTCCCGAGCTACTGCCCACAAAGGGACCTGTGGCCTGCAGGCAAACGCCCTGGGGAGCCTTTTTACCCTGCTGCCTGAGACTGCAGAGCCATGTGCCAGGCCGCCAGTCTCCCTAGTCCCCTGCAGGCTCCGGGTGCACCTTGCCCCTCCCCACTGTTTTCTCCAGCCCACGGCTGCGCACTCGCTTCTGCCCCTGGGGCTCGGCTGTTCCGGGCCAGCAAGGAGCAAAAAGCCCCAGGGCTGTGCTCACCCACTCTGCCCCACAGGCTCCCTCAGGCTTTGGTCCCAGAGATAATATCTGAAGGATAGAGAAGGAGACAGAAAGCAGAGAGAGCTTGAAGGTAAAGAAACTGTGCTCTTAATTCTGGCCACCCCCCTCAGGGCTGGGTCATGCCTCTGAGGCACCACTTCTCCGGTCCAATGCCCTGCCCAGCCGCACCACTGCAGGTGTTCATAAAGAGACAGGACAGAATGGGGTTGGTTTTCCTCACGATTTTGACGTCTTCTTCTCTGGCTCTACCCCTTTCCTGGCTGTACCCCTCTTCTGGTGTACCCCTTTCCTGGCTGGCTTTCCAAAATGTAATATTGGGGTTCAGGGTTTCGTGGTGCCCTCAGCTCCCCTGAGAGGACGTTTCTCCAGGTTCTTGGCCTCCTGCCCTCTCAAGAATGAGAGTGGGGACCACGGCACAGTGTGCAGTAATTGCAGGACTCAAAGGATTTGTAGAAAGTGATTTATTTATTTAGAGATAGAGAAACAGGGGGAGAAAGAAACAGCTAACTATCATGCCAAGTGAGAGGTTCCAGAAAGATGGAATCCAGAATAGGAAAGCAGATTCCACACTGAGTGGAAGGGAATAGAGAGAGATGGAGTTTAGGAGGGGAAGACAGGCTTCCATGAGAGAGTGTGGAAGGGGACCCCAGAGGGGAAATCCAGGCGAGAGAAAGATGGCTTCCACGAGAGTGTTCGTGGAAGGGGACCCAAACATGGAGTCTGAAGTGGTGTGGAAGAAAAGGACTTTTAACCTGGAAGGAACCCCTACATTCTCCAAGACCCCTGGCCAATAAAAGGAGTTCCTTAGAACTTCTACTGGAGTGGCTCTTAGTTTCTTCCCATGCCTGCAAAATTCAAACATAAACCATTAAATTTCCCAGATGGAGAGAGATGAGTGGGGGGCATGGCGCTAGGAAATTCTTGCTCTTAAAACTATGCCCCCTTGTGTATCCTGGAAAGAGAACACCTTCCCTCAGGAGGCTGAGGTAGGATTTGATCCCAGGTCTCTCGACTGCCAGCCATGAGCTTACCTCCTAACAGTAACAGTCTCCGCTGCTATCCAAGGCTGGTCCTCCCTGGGGATGGGTGCCTGGGGCAGAGACCCAGAGGATGATTGCAGGAGATACATCTTGATGTCTGGGTCTGGGAAGGAGTTCTCAGGAGGCAGTACTCAACTTCAGCTCTGTTTTTCTTTTTCCTCTGGCCAGGACAAGTGGCAGCGCCTGGCCTCAGAGGGCAGCACCAGACTGGACATGTTTGAGCACATCAGCCTCATGACCTTGGACAGTCTGCAGAAATGTGTCTTCAGCTTTGATAGCAATTGTCAGGAGTGAGTCCTTCCCTCAGGCCTGAGAACTTGGGCCATGATCTCAAGGGAGTAGGTTGGAAAGGGATGACTGACCAGGGTAACCAGAAGTGCCTTCCTGAAGGAATTGTGTCACAGGGCTTTGAAGGGTGGGGAAGGGGAGAGAGGAAGCATGGTCCTTTCAAGTAGGTAGAAATAACTGAATAATAGGCAAGAAGGCTAGGACGAGGCAAGGATGTGTAACAGAGAGTAGAAATGAGGTGGTGGAAGTAGACAGGGCTAGATTTCAGGACACAAAATCAGGAAAAGCGGAATGAACTTTATTAAGAGGTTCCCAGGAATCTTTTGGAGTCTGAGCTGATGACATATACGGTCACAGCTGAGCTCTGTGGAGGTCTGCCTGTCATGTAGACATTACATGGGGCTGACATTGGATGCAAGTTGGTTATGGTGGGGGATGAGCCAGAAAGAGTTGAAAGATGGTGAGGTCTGAGTTTTTTGAACAGTTTTTGGAATGAAGAGTCCAGACTGAATACCGGGTGTGAGAGACAGGAGAGAAGCATGGTGTGCAAGCTGTACTCTGAGCATCTTGGTGCATGGAGGCAGCTCTCAGAGATAGGGTGCCTGGAGAGAAGAGAGTTTGGAGAGTCAAGTCTCCTGGCTGTTTCTGGATGCTCAATTTCCTGATGGGCGGTAGCTTCTAGCTGCTGGTGAGAAGTGCTCCTGGGACTTTGCATATGTTAAGTTGTTATCTCCTTCATACAGGAAGCCCAGTAAGTATATTGCCACCATCTTGGAACTCAGTGCCTTTGTAGAAAAAAGAAACCAGCAGATTCTCCTGCACTCGGACTTCCTGTATTATCTGACTCCTGATGGGCAGCGCTTCCGCAGGGCCTGCCGCCTGGTGCACGACTTCACAGATGCTGTCATCCAGGAGCGGCGCCGTACCCTCCCCACTCAGGGTACTGATGACTTCTTCAAGGACAAGGCAAAGTCCAAGACTTTAGACTTCATTGATGTGCTTCTGCTGAGCAAGGTGGGCTTCTCTGGGATGTGAGTTCAAGTAACAGAGTGGACATTTATGCCAATGTCAAATGAAAGAGCTTGGAGTTGATCCAGAGGGCACTGGGAGCCATGGAACACACTTGAAAAAGATCAGAGAGAGGTTTGAGAGATGACTCTGTGGAATTCAGCAGCAGGGGACTGCTATGTTTGAGACAGTGGGGAGCCTGAGATTTTACTCTACTTACATGTTAGTAAATTAGTGACACATTTTTATGCATATCTCTATGTCTATGTCTATGATGACAGATGCCCCAAACCCCTGGGTTACAGCAGCCCATGAATCATTCACAACAGTAGCAGCAACCAGAGTAGGATTGTAGAGCTGGCTCTCCATTCCCAAATTCCTCCTAGGGGAACACAATGATTTACCTGTAAATACACCAGAATGCAAAGCAGAGAGGGGCCCCGCATTATTACATCTTGGAGCTTGTATAGGACAGCTAGCACATCTGCCCCTTCTTCCTTCCAGGGCGAGACAGAATGAGAGACAGAGAGGGAGAGGAAAGAAAGAGAGAGATGTTTGCTTTGTTCTGGGGTAAAAACTACTCCTCTCCAGGGAGATGGTCATGCTGCTAGGTTTATAGGTTTGTAACCCAGATGCCTTCTGGAAAGATAAGAAAGATTCCCCGAGTTTACCACTCTAGAATGTGAGCAGCTATCTTTAGAGCAATACTTGATTTCTAACCTCCAAGCCAAATTGCCATCGAAATATGCTGTAACCCAGGTTGCAGTAATGCTTAGCTCTAAAAGTCCTTATTATCCAGAAACAGGAAAATATCCATAGGTCATTGACTCTTCCCAGCAGTGCCAAATAGGAGGCAAAGAAGCCAGGGGGTTGTCTGCGTGTGGTGGACTCTGATGGTGGTGTCCAAGAGACTTCCAGGAGTGTATGATGGGCTTGGGTTTCTGGAAGGAGGATGGATCTTCAGAAATTGTTTTAGGTTTGACTCAAGAGCCCTCAGAACTGGTGTGATTTGGGACGTGGGTATTGTCTTGCCTTCTCTCCAGAATGAAGATGGGAGGGAGTTGTCTGATGAGGACATAAGAGCAGAAGCTGACACCTTCATGTTTGGGGGTGAGGGTCTCAGTGTGGGATTGCAGTGGGGACAGGGGACTCTCCGTCCCTGGGACGTGGTGGGTGGACCCTAGATCACTCCATTCTCCCTGTCCTCCCCCTCCCTACCTTCTCCCAGAGGGTCTGGAAGTATGGGAGCTGTCCGCCCTCTGGTGCTGAAGCAGCCCGGAAACCTAGTTTTGCTTGGCTGCCCCTCAGGCCATGACACCACTGCCAGTGGTCTCTCCTGGGTCTTATACCACCTTTCAAAGCACCCAGAATACCAGGAATGCTGCCGGCAAGAAGTCCAAGAGCTTCTGAAGGATCGTGAGCCTATAGAGATTGAATGGTGAGTGCAGGTGCTGGCCTGCTCCTGATCTTTTCTCATTGGTTCTGCTCCTCTGGTGAGGAACGGTGGAAGAGGTCTTTCTTTCTTTTCTTTCTTTCTTTCTTTCTTTCTTTCTTTCTTTCTTTCTTTCTTTCTTTCTTTCTTTCTTTCTTTCTTTCCTTCTTTTTTTGTCATTTCTTCCATTATCACTTACTGGGAGTAGGTGCAAATCCAAGAGGCAGGGCTGAATACCCAGCCTGGCCAGCAGAGGATGGTTTACAGGCTTTTGGGACAGAAAGACCTGGGCTCTTGGGAGAATTGGTGACAGTATGCGAGGTCAGATTATGCCACTTAGCCTGTGTTCAGCAAATGAATTTCTCCTCCACCTCCTCTTTTCATTGAATTACCATTTTTTTCAAACATCTTCACTTCCTGAATGTTTGCTTTTCTGTACCCTAATTTCAATCCAGTTGTTCAGTCCAGGGATTTCTAAGGGAGACCTGAGGGCAAAAGTCATTCATTCCCGTCCAGAACACCTGCACCGTTCATCCACCCAGTCTTCATTAGCAAATGCTCCCTCACTGCATTCCCACCCCGTTTTGTTTCCAGCACCTTTCAGTGCTCTGGAGACCCTGGAAGGATCCAGCCCTGAGATCTGTTTTCCAGGTGCTCCCAGCCTGGTCGGGGAACAGTACCAGGAGAGGAAACTCCCAGCCCACATGGGCGGGAATGAGGCTGAGAGCAAGAGAAGCATGGCTGGGGTACAGAAAGTGGGACTCTATGATACTTGGTTTTCCATTCCTGAGTTACTTCACTTAGAATAATGGTCTCCAGCTCCATCCAAGTTGTTGCAAAAGACATTGTTTCATTCTTTTTCATGGCTGAGTAGTATTCCACGGTGTGTATATGCTACGTTTTCTTCATCCACTCACTTGTCAGTGGGTACTTAGACTGGTTCTGTATCTTTGCAGTTGTGAATTGTGCTGCTATAAGCGTGTGTATGCATCTGTCTTTTTCATACGCTGACTTCTTTTCCTTTGGGTGGATACCTAGTAGTGAGATTGCTGGATGGAATGGTAGATCTGTTTTTAGTTCTCTAAGGAGTCTCCTTACTGCTTTCCAGAGGTCATACTAATTTGCATTCCTACCAGCAGTGTAAAAGTGTTCTCTTTTCACCACATCCAATATCTATTGTTTTTTGACTTTTTAATTATGGTTATTCTTGCAGAAGTAGGGTGGTATCTCATTGTGGTTTTGATTTGTATTTCCCTGCTGATTAGTGATGAGTGTTTCAAAATGTGTTTGTTTGCTGTTTGTACATCTTCTTTTGAGAAATGTCTATTCATGTCTGTTGCCTACATTTTGATGGGTTATTTATTTATTTTTTGAGATGGAGTTTTGCTCTTGTTACCCAGGCTGGAGTGCAATGGTGGTATCTCGGTTCATAGCAAACTCCGCCTCCTGGGCTCAAGCGATTCTCCTGCCTCAGCCTCCTGAGTAGCTGGGATTACAGGTCTGTGCCACCACATCCAGCTAATTTTGTATCTTTAGTAGAGACAGGGTTTATCCATGTTGGTCAGGCTGGTCTCAAACTCCTGACCGCTGGTGATCTGCCTGCTTTGGCCTCCCAAAGTGCTGGGATTAGAGGCGTGAGCCACCATGCCCAGCCAGGTTGTTTATTTATTTATTTATTTTACTTGCTGATTTTTTTGATGTCCTTTTAGATTCTTAATACTAGTCCTTTGTCAGATGCATAATTTGCAAATATTTTCTTCCACTGTGTGGGTTGTCTGTTTACTCTGCTGATTATTTATTTTGTTATACAGAAGCTTTTGACTTTAATTAGCACCTATTTATTTATTTATTTTTGCATTTGCTTTTGAGATCGTAGTCATGCGTTCCTTGCCTAAGCTGACCTCCTCTTCTCTAATATTTTATTTTCAGATTGACCTAGCTCTTCATAATTTTTTTCCCAAAAACATTTAGAGCAAGTTCATCAAGTTCCTAAAAATAGATAATCGTTTGCACTGAATATTTTCTCGTTTGACTTGAATACATGATTCATATGTGAAAAACAAGTAGCATCATCATACTGACACATAGTTTGTCATAGTGAAATGGTTATCAATCCATTCAGATAATGTTTAAGCTTTTAATAAAGCTTAAAATATTTGCTTAGTCAACATATAAGTGTTTTGTTAAATCAATCTTTTCATATCTTGTTGCTATGGTGAAGTGTATCTTTTATTCAGACTGAGGGAAATGTATACATTCATTTGAAATACTGAGACTTTATGTCTCTTGTTAAATTTAATTCAGATATATTATTATTAATATCTTTTATTATCTTTTCCAGCTGCTTATTTTTACATGCAAAAATTAATAATTGAAGCATGTAAATTTAGTGCCCAATGAAGATAGCATGTGATAAGATGGTGTTTTGTATCAAGAGAAAAAATATAGATCATTAGGTAAAAGCTTTTGAGACAACTGGGAAATTTTCTGGAATAAAAATCAACTCAACCTGGTTGTCATGTCTTACAATAAGACAATGTTCAGATTACTCAAGCATACAGTTTTTTTAAAGGGGTGTTGAAAGCTCTAGAGGAAACCATAGGAAAATTATTTTCTAGATCCAGAGTATGGATAACTGTATTTTGATACAAGTCCCGGGAGCTTTACAAGAAAAGATTGACATATTGTTAAATGAGAAATGATATGGAATATGTGTATAGTAATTGATGTACTCATATTTTTTATGGTGCTAAAAATTAGCTCTAGAAAGATACATAGGCCAGGCACAGTGGCTCACGCCTGTAATCCCAGCACTTTGGGAGGTCGAGGCGGGTGGATCACGAGATCAAGAGATTGAGACGAGACCATCCTGGTTAACATGGTGAAACCCCGTCTCTACTAAAAATACAAAAAAATTGGCTGGGCATGGTGGCATGTGCCTGTATCCCAGCTACTCAGGAGGCTGAGGCAGGAGAATTGCCTGAACCCAGGAGGCGGAGGTTGCAGTGAGCTGAGATCACGCCATTGCACTCCAGCCTGGGTAACGAGTGATAACAAGTGAAACTCCGTCTCAAAAAATAAATTAATAATAATAATAATAATAATAACTTAGGCAACCTGTGAGGAGAAGAAGCCGGTGATTGGGCCATAGTGGGGAGGATGTTTATAGTTTTCAGATTTTGAACCACTTAAATGTACAATGCACCAGGGAAAGCAAAGAAAGATTACACAAAGAATTCAGCTCCCTTACCAGATCTTAAATGTTTATAAGTGTTTTTCAGTGAAGTGTACTGTTTTTCTAAGTATAAAATCACCATCTGCCAGAATGATACATTTACATCCACATTTCAAATTCCTCTTTTTTCAGCCTTGCCTAGTTGCATTTGCTAGTATCTCTAGTACAACGATGAATACGAGCAAACACTGGATCTGGGCATTTTGGTTCTTATTCACTTGCATTTTGTGTTTGCTTTCTTGCCAAAAAGAACATTTACTTTGATGCAAATATGTTAACTTTTCCTATAGCTGCTTCAGAGTGTTATGTTTTCCTCAGAATCATCTTTTAAAAATTGGCTACATTTTTTTTTTCAGGTACTTTTCTAATTCTCTGCTTTCTAATTTTTTCTACTTTTTAAATTCTTCAATATTTCATCCATGTGGAATTTATTTTGTGATAGGGAGAAAAAGTCTTCCTTGGAAACAGAGAAGCTGGAGAATCTTGTTTGTTCCCTGGATAATGATTGGGGCTGGGTGTTTCCTTAGGGACGACTTGGCAAAGTTGCCCTTCCTGACCATGTGCATTAAGGAGAGCCTGCGGTTGCATCCCCCAGTCCCAGCCATCACCCGACGCTGCACCCAGGACATGGTGCTTCCAGACGGCCGAGTCATCCCCAAAGGTGCTCACAGCCTCAGTGAGAGGAGCCTCCTGGGTAGGAAGAGGGGTCCCTCAGGCAGGGGGCCTTGTCCTGACTGCCCCCATCTCTCACACAGGCGTTGCCTGCCTCATCAGTATTATTGGGATCCATTACAATCCAACTGTGTGGCCAGACCCCGAGGTACTGCCTCCCTCACCCCACCCTTTTTGGGATCCATTCCAAGGTTCCTAGAGGAGCTGACAGGGTTTTGACTAGGGAAATCCAACATCACCTCCCCTCAATGGACACACATCTGCCAAAATGTCTCTCCAAGGCTGGCGGTCTTGGGAGACCCCACCCAGCAAGCCTTCTTGGTCTCACCTCTAGGTCTATGACCCCTTTCGCTTTGACCCAGAGAAGAGCAAGGAGAGGTCACCTCTGGCTTTTATCCCCTTCTCGGCAGGGCCCAGGTAAGGGCTGCCTGTGTCTGAGGCAGGGATGAGGTGACGGGTGCGGGCGTCAAAAAAGGGGGAAGTTGCAGGTGGTCACATATCCAGCTCTCCTTCCCTCCCTTCCTCAGGAGTTTATGGGCAACGGTCCACAGAGTGGGGTGGGGCAGGTCCTAGAGGGGTCTGTGGTGTGCTCAGAGCCCCCTCCTCCGTGTGCTGATCTGAACTGGGGGTAGGAGCCTGGGCCAGATTTGGGGGCTATGCAAGCACACATGGGTGTCCTCGGGACATGCAGCTCCTCTCTCTGCCCCTTGAGCTGATCGGGGTGCAAGTCGGGTTCCCAGGCCAGGTTCTAAGCATGATGGGGCCAAGATGGGGGGTCATGGGCATAGTCAGATTCCCTCACTTTCGTCCCCAGAAACTGCATTGGGCAGGTGTTCGCCATGGCTGAGATGAAGGTGGTCCTGGCACTCACACTGCTGCGCTTCCTTGTCCTGCCAGACTGCACTGAGCCCCGCAGGAAGCCGGAGGTGATCATGCGCGCAGAGGGTGGACTCTGGCTGAGGCTGGAGTCCCTGGGTGCAAACCCACAGTGACTGTCGGATCAACCCACCCACCTTTGTAGATTCCCAGGAATAAATCTATGCTGACACCTCTGCTTGAGCTTCATTGACAGCCAGCACAGGGCTCCTGGGGACTGGTGGGATCCAAGAAAGAGGGGTGAGTGGGTGGGGGCAGGGTGATGGCACTGAACCCAAAACCCTGACTGCCTTTCTGGTGAGCACAGGGCCCTTAATGAATTCTCCCAGAGCCCAAGTAAAAACTTTCTCCTGTGGACAGTAAAGAGCCCTGGGAGGTGTTTGAGCAGGAGAGGGAACAGGATTACGAATGGATTTAAGAAGCAAGACTGAGACTCTTATTTAGTGAGAAGCAACCACAGGGGCAGATGCTTACATCTGTCCTGGGAATGTCCCCCCAAGACTGAAGTCCCCAGCTCAGAACAAAGGGAATGGGGTGTAGCTTCCACCCTGGCCAACTCTCAGAAATTTTTTGTTCCTTTTTCCACCAACTTCCCACCCGTTTCTCCCCCTCCCAGTTGGTTCCCTCTGTGACTCTCTTCCCGTGCCTTCAGAGGCATAGGATTTCAACCCAGGCTGCTTGGACCCAAGTCCTGGCCCTGCTGCGTGATTTGAGCAGGTTAATTCCTCTCTTTGTGACTCGGTTCCCTCAACCATATCATGGGGACAACAGTATTGCCTACATCTGGGTTTCCTGAGGTCTCAATATAAAGGACTCAGAACTGTGCCTGGCACACAATGAATGATAAATATATGGGGCCAGTATTACTTCCTCTCTCAGAAAGTCTGGCTGTAAAGAATGTCTTTCAAGATTGTTATGTCTACCATGACTTTAAAGGCTTTGTGGTGGAACTCAAAGGCAAACATTCTAATATTGTGCTCTGTGAACAATCTCTTCTCCCTAAAGGGCTGTGTATATAAGAGGTACTTTTTTTTTCTGAGGGTGGTGAAGGCACCTGACTATGTGGGTGGTAGGAGAATGAGAGAAACCTCAGTTAGTGTCTCAGAATAATACCCTGCTGCAAACATTGATCTCTTTCCATAGTCTAAGGGATGTTACATCATGAACCCTGTTGACTTCTCTAATCTCTTCTCTAGCTAATCTCCTTCTCTTGCTACACTCAGTTACTCTGGCCTTGATTCTGATCTCCAAATATATTATATTTTCTCATTTGGGGCCGCTGTATTGCCTTTGCATCTTTATCATAGATAAGTTGCCTATATTATGTGGATCTATTTTGGGGGCTTTTAATTCTGTCCCGTTGACTTACTTGTCTTTTCTTTCACCAGTAGAACTACACCTTGGTTACTGTAGCTTCACAGTAAGTCTTGAAGTTGGATACTGTCAGTCCTCCAACTCTGTTCTGCTCCTTCAAACGTTGTGTTGGTTATTCTGAGTCACTTGTCTCTCTATATACATTTTAGAATTAGATTGCTGATATCCATAAAAAACTTTCTGATATTGTCATTGTGATTTCATTGAATCAATAGGTTTAGTTGGGAAGAACTGACATCCTGACAATATTGAGTTTTTTGTCTTACAAGACATGCTGAAGGGAGTCCTGCATCTGGAAGTGAAAAAGAGGATGATTATCATCATGAAAACATGCAAAAGTATAAAATCCACTGGCAAAGCAGATACACTTATGAGAAGAGAAAAGAATCAAATCTTATTACTATAGAAAACCACCAAACCACAATCATAAACAGTAAGAGAGGAAGAAAGGAATAAAAGATATACAAAACAACTAGAAAACACTTAATAAAATGACAGAAGCATGTTCTTTTGCATAATAACTTTGAATATAAATAGATTAATTCCTTCACTTAGAATGTAGAGACTGGCTGAATGGGTTTTTTAAGTGACCCAACTATGTGCTTCCTACAAGAAACTCACTTTACCTGTCAAGAAACATACAGACTTAAAGTGAATTGATGGAAGAAGGCATTCTACCCAAGTGGAAACCAAAAGTAAATAGGAGTAGCTTATATCAGATAAAAATAACACAGACATGGGATAATTTCAGCAAGAGCATTTAACAATAGGAAATACACATGCACTTAGATTTAGAAAACAAATCTTTTTTTTTTTTTTTTTTTTGAGACAGAGTTTCTCTCTTGTTACCCAGGCTGGAGTGCAATGGCGTGATCTCGGCTCACCACAACCTCTGCCTCCTGGGTTCAGGCAATTCTCCTGCCTCAGCCTCCTGAGTAGCTGGGATTACAGGCACGTGCCACCATGCCCAGCTAATTTTTTGTATTTTTAGTAGAGACCACCATGTAGACCAGGATGGTCTCGATCTCTTGACCTCGTGATCCACCCATCTCGGCCTCCCAAAGTGCTGCGATTACAGGCTTGAGCCACCGCACCCGGCTCTAGAAAACAAATCTTATTAGATCTGAAAGGAGAGATAGACTCCCATACAATAGTAGTTGTGGACTTCAATAACCCACTCTCAACACTGGACAGGTCAACTAGACAGAAAGTCAACAAAGGTACATTGTATTTAAATTTCACTTTAGACCAAACAGACTTAACAGACATTGGCAGAATAGTTCATGCAACAGCTGCAGACTACACATTTTTTTCATTAGCACATGGAAAAATCTCCTGGATTTTGGGCTACAACATTGGGCTACAAAGCAAATCTCAACAAATTTGAAAGTACTGAAATCACATCAAGTATAATTTCTGATGGCAAGGAAATAAAGACTGAAATCAATAACAAAAATAATGTTCAAAACGGTACAAATACATGAAACTTAACAACATGCTCCTGAACAACTAATGGATTAATAAAAATTAGGAAGGGCATTTAAAATTTCTTGAATCAAATGGAAGTTTAAATGCAATATATTTAAAGCTATGGAATACAGCAAAAGCAGTATTAAGGAGGGAGTTTATAGCAATAAACACCTACATCAAAAAAGTAGAATGATTTCAAATAAATAATCTAATGATGCACCTCAAGGGACTAGAAAAGCAAAAGCAAGTGAAACTCAAATTAATAGAAAAAATTAAATAATAAAGGTTAGAGAAAAAATAAATGAAATTGAAAGTAAAAATAAAATACAAAAGATCAATAAAAAAAAGAGTTGGGCTTGTAATAAACTTAAACAAGATCGACAAACGTGGCCGGGCGCGGTGGCTCACGCCTGTAATCCCAGCACTTTGGGAGGCCAAGGTGGGTGGATCACAAGGTCAAGAGATCGAGACCATCCTGGTCAACATGGTGAAACCCCGTCTCTACTAAAAATACAAAAAAAATTAGCTGGGCATGGTGGCGCATTCCTGTAATCCTAGCTACTTGGGAGGCTGAGGCAGGAGAATTGCCTGAACCCAGGAGGCGGAGGTTGCTGTGAGTCGAGATCGCGCCATTGTACTCCAGCCTGGGTAACAAGAGCGAAGCTCCGTCCCAAAAAAAAAAAAAAAAAAAAAATCAACAAACGTTTAGCTAGACCAAGTAAGAAAAAAAAAAAGAAATAAATAAAATCAGAATTGGAAAAGGAGACATGACAAATGATACCACAGAAATGCAGAATCATAATTACCACAGTTACATCTAGAAGGAGGACATGAGATTTTTTTTTTTATTCTAAGTTAACTGGACACCTGGAACAAGGCAGATGGCTGGGAGCCATCCAGGGAGTGTCCAAGACCTTACACAGAAAGTCATGCTCAGAGAGGAAGCTTGTTGCCCATTCCCTTTTGTGCCCAGCTGCCTGGGTTCCCTTCTCCACTTTTTTATTTCATAATAAGCTATCTAGAGAACTTGCTCCCTGTGCTGAGCCAGGAAGAGGAATGTGTGAGCTTTGAAGGATGCAGTTTCCTTTTGAGGAATGGAGAATATCCGTGCAAAGTCGGCACAGCTCAGAGCAGAGTGAGCTGCAGACTGTGCTGCAGATGTGGGACTGGAAGGCTTCGCACAGCCTCAGAGTCCTGGGTCCCAAACTTTTACTCAGACCACGGAAGCAGGTGAGGCAAGAGCTGGGCAAGGTAGACCTCTAATCCACCTCATAGACTGGAGTGTGGGCTTATGGCGTTTCTCCTCTCACCCGGTTAGCGTCCACTCCCATTTATCTCTGTGCAGAAGGCTCAGCTAGGTGTGTCAGACAAAATTATAGTTTAACTGGAACACAGAGACCAGGGAGGAGGAGAGGAAAGGTACAGATATTTATCTCTTCTCCCTTATTAGAAGGAAACCTGGCATAAGAAATTTCATGCTTCATGGGCCAAAGAGTAAATCAGAAAACTGCAGGGATGGTATGCCCATGGTGGTGGTGGTGGCGGTGGTGGTGGGGAATTCTCTGCCCTGGGACCTCCCTTGAATTAATTTCTCCCCAGAACAATGGGAAATAACATTTAATCCTTGGAGGTTGCTTTGTACTGAGTAAGTCACTGACCTTGTAGCATCTGGAGTGATTGAAGTGACCCAAGAACCCCAGTTCCCACGTCATGAATGAGGATCCCACATATCTGGGGCAGAGATGAAAAAGGAGGCATGGCCAGAGGGTTGGGGTAGCCTGATTGCTGTGGAGAAGGGATATGATGCAGACGGAATCATTTCCCTCTCTTTATCCCCAGCCTTGGAGGATGTGCTTTATCAGCTGAAGTTGGAGCAAGATTCAATGATGAGTGCCCCCTAACAAACAGCTCACTGTGAACATGCTGAGAATACCAGGGGCTGCTGGGGGCAGGGTGGCCTGGTGGTAAGAACCCAGGCTCTGGGGTCAGGCAGAGCTGGTTCAAGTCTTGGCTCTGCATCTTCCAAGATGCAAACCTCTGGGTGAGAGCCTTAATCTCACCAAACCTCAGTTGTACCATATTCACAATATCCCACCTCTGAGGCTACGGTAGGCAGCCAATGAGATGACATGGATAGTCCCAAGAGGTGGCACACGGTCACCTCTAGGAGAAAGGACGTCAGGTGTGTGTAGAATGTAGTGTGGGCTTGGGGTGGGAAGTGAGGGAATGGTGAAAGAGGATGAAGGGAGGTGAGGAGAACTTCTAGAAATGAAAGAAGCGAATCTTGTTACCAGAACAGCTGACAGGTTATATTAGCCAGGGTTCTGTAGAGGGACAGAACTAACAGGATATGTGTACATATAAAGGGGAGTTTATTAAGGGGCATTAATTCATACAATCATAAGGTCCCACAATAGGCTGTCTGCAAGCCAACGAGCAAGAAAGTCAGTCCAAGTCCCAAAGCTGAAGAACATGACGTCTGATGTTCGAGGGCAGGAAGCATCCAGCATGGGAAAAAGATGTCTGCTGGGAGGCTAGGCCAGTCTAATCTCTCCACATTCTTCTGCCTGCATTTTATTCCAGCCACTCTGACAGCTGATTAGTTGGTGCCCGCCTGGTTTAAGGGTGGGCCCATTCTCTCCCTGTCCACTGACTCAAATGTTCATCTCCTTTGGCAACACCCTCACAGATACAACCAGGATCGATACTCTGCATCCTTCAATCCAATCAAGTTGACACTCAGTATTAACCATCACACAGGCCCACAGAGCTGGACCCCAACCCAGACGCTAGCTGCATGGCCCTCTCCTATCTCTGAGATGGTCTTGGTCACTCCACGCTTAAAACCCCTAGAGTTAGCCACCACAGTGCAGCTGAGCTCACTGGGGGTGCTTCTGGTGTTCTGAGTTGGGAGATAGTGGGCCTGATGTCGGAGCTCTGGAGACAAGGCTCAGTGAAGAAATAAGGGGGCAATGTAGTACCTAGCAGAGCGAGGGATAAGTGATAATTAAGAATATTATTAAAGGGTATTGATAAAAGGGTGAGGAGTTTGCCTCCACCCAGTATAAATGGTTAGGTCAATCAACTAAAGTCCACTGACATATACGGAGTCCTGCTGAGTGTCTACTCAAGTTCCAGGCAATATGGACTCAAAGGTGAGTCAGATCAAGCCCCCGCCCCTGGAAGATTGCTCGTGTGTGGGGTGATGCACCCATGGTCTGACAGCGCAGTCCAGAGTTGTGTACTGGAATGAAAGCAGGTGCTATTAATATTAGCCTCCCAATCGGCAGATGGAGGCACAGAGAGATCAATTCACTTTACCAAGGCTACACAGCCAGGAAGTGGATGAGCCAGGATTTGAACCTGAGTCTGTCTGATATGAGTCAGTGCTGGGAAGCAAGGAGCTATCCCGTCTACACTACAAGCCTCTGCATGATCATTAATCTGTGTTTAAGAAACTGAAGAGAAACAAACAATTCGCAGTGGTGATCAGCTGGTCTCTGTTTAAAGAAGAAAACAAGCCCCTGGAGCATTCGATTGAAGTGATGTCATGGGATCTCCAAACCAGGCAATTAATAAAATTTATCTGAACCTGCCACCTCCAGCCCTGCTCTAAAGCTCTCAGTGCCCATCGCTCGAAGCCCCCTAGTATCTTTGCTGGAGGACAGATCAGAGAAGAACATGTTTAGAGCCTTGATTGGTATTAAAGACCCCAGTGGGACACCTGTCTGCATAACTCACCAAGCTCCACTGCATAACAATCCCCAAGAAGCCAATTCTAAGTTTTGTTAGTGAACAAGCCATGGGATTTTCACTAACACCCAGGGGCTCATTAAAAGTTGGCATACAATTTTCATCTTCACTTAATTTTTGCAAATGAAAGGGTCTCTAAGGATCAGCTACAGAGCTGCAGGCAGATGAGGTTTGAAGGCATACCTCAGGGATTAGGTGGAGACAGAAACACAGGCTAATCTCACTTTGGGAGAATGGTCCCAGAGAGTTTTCCACTTAGCCTCAGGCAGGTGTCTGATTAGCATCAGAGACATAGGCAGGCATTGGAAGTGGCTCTTTCTTCCCCAAAACACCAGTCCCAGAGCTCCACATAGCCAATGTTACAGAAAGCACCACAGCATCTTGGCCATCAGAACCAAAGTATGGAAAGCACTTGGTGCCAAGCGTGGCTCCTGTGAACATTTCATGCTGCTGAAGGAGATGGAGGGAAGGTCTCCAGAGATCTAAGTGTGTGACCTCCTTGTAGACCCCTGCCCGGTACCCGACCCCAAGTAACAGCTCGAGAGTTGGAAGCCGAGTTCAGGTTTATTGGGACCAGCGGGCAGGCCAGGAAAGGAAGGAGATCGGGGGCTGGCTGCGACTGCGCAGCTGGGGTAGGAGGGTTTTATAGGGGGGTGGACGGGGCGTGGACACAGGGCTGGCGGAGTGTCGTGGGAGCTTAGGATAGGCTGTCCGTCTCTGGGCAGACTGCTGAGGTGGCTCAGAGGGTTACGTGTCGGTTCAGGATAGGCCGAGGCTTGGCGGGCTTTCCTGCTGAGATGATTGGCTGCTTGTTGTTGCTGGGCAGAACAGAGCAGGCTTGGCGGGCTTTTCTCAGGGCAGCAGGAAGCCTGGGGGGAGGGTGGGGGCAAGAAACCTGGGGGAAAGATGGCGGGACTTTCTACCAAACACTAAGGTGGGTTAGGCTTCTGCTTCCTCCATCCTAATACTTACTACACTCTCCTTATTATATAAATTACTTGTTCAATACTTACTCTCTTTCTCTACTCAATGTTCCCCACAAGGGGGAAAGACCACACTGGATTTGCTCAACCTTGTGTTCTCACTGCCTGGCACCTAATATATGATCAATAAATACAGAGAAAACAAACAAATGACTCTCTCGTCGCAACCCCATTCCACGTCTGTGAGTTGCAAAACCCTTCTAAAATGTGGTTGGCTATTCCCTAGTTGATCTGAAATTCATTTTGTAGATGTGATTGACATCATTTGAACCCACCTGCCCTTATGCATGCATCCCGTGTAGATAAGTGTCATCTCGTGTCTAATGGATTATGGGGGAAGGTCATTTGGATGCAAACCTCTGCCTGTCTTTTAGGCTCCTTGAGCCACTCCTCACTCCTGGCTACCCAACGCCCCTGTCATATTGGCCTCCTTCTGTTCCTTGGATGAATAATCATCTTCCCATCCCAGGTCCTTTGCATATGTCCTTCCCTGTGCTTGGTGCACAACCTTTCACCCTCTGCAGAATGACTCAGCTGAAGTGCTACCTTCTCCATGAAGTCCTCCCCCATCAGCCTGCCCTTTCTGAGGATTCGTTTGTCTATTCCTGTAGCCACTGCCATTCCCTCCTTATGCTCCTCCTGCTCTTGTCTGAAATTCAGTTATTCATCATTCACCTTCTCTCCTTCATTGTAAAGTTCACAAAAGCAGGATTAGGTCTGTACTGGCCATTGCAGTCTCTCCCGGCTCGATTAGGTCTGTACTGGCCATTGCAGTCTCCCCCTGCTCAGTAATGAGCTCCAGTGCTCTGGTTACATCGGTTAAATGCGTGACTGCTGAGGTCTAACTTCCTTCGAGCTGAAGATAAGCGTTATCTCATGCAGTCTTTGGGGGTTGAGGCTGGTCACTTTCATCAACTTAAGCAGCCAGTGTGGCTCTTCCTATTTCTTCCTGTTACCATACAGCAGATCAAGCATGAGGCTTCCTGTTTCTATGAATATTTATTGTCAGGCAGTTCTTATCTCAGATGGAGGAGACCTCTTGAGGAAGAAGTTGACCAAGGCATTGAAGAGCCCTTCAAAACAACTCAGCCTTCCAATCTTTAACGGAAATGTTATCCTATGAATATTTATGACACATCTAACATGTGCTAGAAATGTGACTGCGACCTGGATTCCACCTCTAAGAGCTTCTCAACAAGGAAGGGAGACAAACCCGTGCATTAGTCATTCAGATACCACAAGATAAGTGCAATGAAAATGCGGCAGACTCCTTGTTACAGCCCCTTTCTCTTCTCTGAAACTCATTGAGGTTAAAAAAAAAATCCAAAAAGGGAAAACATCTAGAATAAATTACCATTAATACAAACGAGAACCTGCCTGGCTTGTTTCACTTAACACAATGTCTTCCAGATTTATCCGTGTTGTGACGAATGACAGGATTTCCTTATTTTTCAAGGCTGAATAGTGTTCCATTGTGTGTTTATATCACATTCCCTCATCCATTTATCCGTTGATGGACACTTAGGTTGATTCCATCTCTTGGTTTTTGTGAATAGTTTTGCAATGAACATGGGAGTTAAGAAATCTCTTGAACATACTGATTTCATTACCTTTTGGTGTATGCTACACTCAGAAGTGGGGTTGCTGGATTACATGATTATTCTATTTTAAATTTACTGAGGAATACTCTTTTCTGTAAGGACTGCACTCATCTGCATCCCCACCCGCAGTTCACAAGAGTTCCCTTTTCTTCACATTCTTGCCAACATGTTTCATCTTTTTGATGTTGGTCAAAGAACACAAAATTTCAGTGAGACAGAAAGACCATATGATGTATTGTGCATGAGTGACTATGATCAATAACAATTTATTGTATATTTGAAAATTATTGAGAGTGGATTTTGAGTGTTCCCATCACAGAAAGGAGTAATACGTGTGTGGGATCATGCACATGTTAACTGGCTTGGATGAACCATTCCACAGTATATGCAGATTTCCAAACATCGTGTGGTACAGCATAAATACACACAAATTTTGCCAATTAAAAAGTGAGTGTCTGCCAGATTTCATGTATTTGTGATCAGATGGAAGAAACAGAGGAATTTGTCTCACAGTCCCCAATTCAAGGGCAGAATGCAGTGAAGGGAAGTAGATGGAGAAGATGTTTCTTTTTCTCTTCCTCTTTTCCTTCCTTCCTTCCTCTCTTTCTTTCTCTTTCTCTTTCTTCCTGTCTTTCTTTCTTTCTCTTTCTGAGATGGAGTCTCACTCTGCCACCCAGGATGAGGTGCAGTGACTTGATCCCAGTTCACTGCAACCTCTACCTCCTAGATTCAACTCAGCCTCCTGAGTAGCTGGGATTACAGGCACCCATCGCCACTCCCAGCTAATTTTGGTATTTTTTGTAGAGATGTTTTTTGACGGAGGAATGGGTCTGAGCCACGCTTCCTTGCAGCTGTGAGCACAGGATGTGGTGCACAGGAAGGGCTGATGCACATTTGGGGAATGCATCTTCTGGAACTTGTGTTTTTTTGGTCATTTCTGGGTAAGGCTCAGTGGAAAAACCCAGAAATGCAAGGGTCCTGCCTGGGAGAAAAGCTGAGCAAAGTCACAAGACTGAGGCTCAAAGCAACTCCTGCTTATTTGCCACACACTGCTGGGCAAGTAGTAGGTGCTCAACACCTATTTGTGGGATGAATGAAGGAAGACCCTCTAAGGTTCAAGAAAAAAATGAAATGGGGGAAGAAGGAGAGACATTCACCCTGACCAGACACCTACCCTGGGCTAGAATCCTCACACATAATGTTTCTCTTCCTGGAATAATCCAGCCCCATTTTACAAAGAGGAAAATGAGGTCCAGAGAGGCCAAGCCGCTGGTCCAGAGTCACAGCGCCCCCGCCAGGCAGGGCCACAAGATGCAGCTGAACTGCCACCTTGGTCCTCCTACCCCATCCCCTGGCTCACAACTCACCTTGTTTCCTGTGAACCAGCGTCCTCATTTCTCTGGGCACAGAAGCAGCAACAAAATACCTTTCTTCTAGTCCTGGCTCCATCTCTCAGCTGAACATCTGTTCCTCTGATGTCCCTTCCTGGTTTGAACTGTGCCAAAGAAATGTCTCTGGTGAAAATATCTGCAGGTCCAGCCCAATTTCTCCAGATTCTGGATCTTCTGCTATCCCAGGAGGCTGAGCTTGGAGGAAAGCATTGGCCAGACCCTCAGTCCAGGCTGGCATCTGCCCCTGCCAAGCTCGAGGCCCCAGCTCCCTCCTGGCTTCTACTTCCTGCCCACTCTCCTCTTGGGCCCAGAGCAATGGTTCTAAGATACCTCCAACCCTCTTTACAGTCTGGCCCCAGTATGACATCTCCAGCTCCTCCACCCTATTGTGGGCACTCAAGCTGGCTCCTCTGCCTGGGATACCCTCCCTGCCACTGTGTCTGGGGACCCTTCCTCACCCTTCAAACTCAGTGCAAATGTCACCTTCCCCATTTTCTCACCTGCCTTATAGAGTATCACAGTATCATACACACCCTTCATTCCTTATTTTCTTCAGTATATACTTTTTAAATATTTACTAGATGTAAGAACATTTTTAGGTGTTAGG
Organism: Callithrix jacchus; assembly: GCF_049354715.1. Lineage (NCBI taxonomy): Eukaryota > Metazoa > Chordata > Mammalia > Primates > Cebidae > Callithrix > Callithrix jacchus. The sequence goes on from NC_133523.1 coordinate 14,530,396, forward strand.
AACACACAGCACAGACTCAATGAGATACTATCCTTGCTCTCAGGATGTTACAGTTTAGCAGGAGACACAGAACAGTAACCAGGCAATGACCACATGTGTGGTGGGGGAAGCTCAGACCCAGAGAGGCACCTGACTCAGCCCAGGGTGTGGAGACACCGGAGGCTTCCTGGAAGAAATGATGTGAGACTTGAGACCATTTGATTGAGGCAGATGGCAGTGAAAAGAAGTGAGGGAAGCACAGGAAAATGAGGTGAGAGGCCGGGCATGGTGGCTTGAGCCTATAATCCCAGCACTTTGGGAGGTCGAGGTGGGTGGATCACCTGAGGTCAGGAGTTCAAGACCAGCCTGGGCAACATGGTGAAAACCCTAACTCTACTAAAATAAAATAAAATAGGTCTGGCATGGTGGCATGTGCCCGTAGTCTCAGCTACTCAGGAGGCTGAGGCAGGAGAATCACTTAAACTTGGGAGGTGGAGGTCGCAGTGAGCTGAGATCATGCCACTGCATTCCAGCCTGGGCAACAGAGAGAGACTCTATCTCAAAAAAAAAAAAAAAAGAGGGGGGGAAAGTTATAGGCTGGATGTGGTGGCTCATGCCTGTAATCCCAGCACTTTGGGAGGCTGAGGTGGGCAGAACACCTGAGGTCAAGAGTTTGAGACCAGCCTATCCAACATGGTGAATCCCTGTCTCTACTAAAAATACAAAAATTAGCTGGGTGGCTGGGCGCGGTGGCTCACGCCTATAATCCCAGCACTTTGGGAGGCCGAGGCGGGTGGATCACGAGGTCAAGAGATCGAGACCATCGTGGTCAACATGGTGAAACCCTGTCTCTACTAAAAAGACAAAAAAATTATCTGGGCATGGTGGCATGTGCCTGTAGTCCCAGCTACTCGGGAGGCTGAGGCAGGAGAATTGCCTGAACCCAGGAGGCGGAGGTTGCGGTGAGCCGAGATCGCGCCATTGCACTCCAGCCTGGGTAACAAGAGCAAAATTCCGTCTCAAAAAAAAAAAAAAATTAGCTGGGTATGGTGGTGCATGCCTATAGTGCCAGTTACTCAGGAGGTTGAAGCAGGAAAATCGCTTGAACTCAGGAGGGAGAGATTGCAGGGACCTGAGATCATGCCACTGTACTCCAGTCTGGATGACAGAGAGATACTTGGTCTCAAAAAAATTTTTTTAAAGAAAATGGGATGAGAGAGAGGCCAACATACTGAAAACGCTCCTGTCTCATTTTAGCCCAGAGATTGAAAGTGGAGAGAGGGTGTTAATAGTGGGGGAGGGAGTTGAGAGAGGATAGCAGAGAAGCCAACAAGGACCAGAAGCTGCATAGAGCCTTGTAGGGTTCAGTGAGGCATCTGGGCACTAGGGATCCATGGTGGGTTCTAAGCGGGGGTATGTGGGATGTCATCTGGTTTGTTCAACAGGATCCTTCTGTTGTTGAATAAGGTTTGGACTGTAGGGGTGAGAACTAAAGCAGGGTGGGTTGATGAAGTCCCTCCAGAAATTCATGTCCTTTTAGAACCTCAGAATGTGAAATCATTTGGACATACAGTCTTTGCAGATACAATTAATTACAACCTTGACATGAAACCATCCTGGGTTAGGGACCACTGTAAACTCAATGATAGGCGCCCTCATTAGAAAGAGAGAAGATGGCAGGGCACGGTGGCTCATGCCTGTAATCCCAGCACTTTGGGAGGCCAAGGTGGACGGATCACGTGGTCAGGAGGTTGAGACCAGCCTGGCAAACATGGTGAAACCCTGTCTGTACTAAAAATACAATAATTAGCTGGGTGCAGTGGCGAGCACCTGTAATCCCAGCTACTTGGGAGGCTGAGGCAGGAGAATTGCTTGAATCTGGGAGTCAGAGGTTGCAGCGAGCAGAGATCATGCCATTGCACTCCAGCCGGCGACAGAGAAAGACTCCGTCTCAAACAAATAGAAAAGAAAGAAAGAAAGAAGAAAAAAAGAAAGAAAAAGAAGAAAAAGGAAGAAAGAAAGGAAAGAAAGAAAGAAAGAAAGAAAGAAAGAAAGAAAGAAAGAAAGAAAAAGAAAGAAAGAGAGATAAGACACACAGAGACATAGAAAAGAAGGCCACGTGGAGGGAAAGGCAGTTTTGGAGTAATAACATCTATAAGGCAAGCACCTGCCAAACGTTGCCAGTAGCCACTGGGAGGCAGAAGAGAGGTAGGAAGCAGAGTCTCCCTCAAAGTCTCCAGAGAGAAGAAACCCAGCCAACACCTTGATTTTCAGCTTCTGGCCTTTAGAACACAACAAATACATTAATTTTTTTTATTTTTAATTTTGTAACAGGGTCTCCTTATGTTGCCCAGGTTGGCCTCCAACTCTTGGGCTCAAGGAATCTTCCTGCCTCAGGAGTAGCTGCGATTACAGGAGTGCACCACCACCTCTAACATTGTTTTATTTAAGTCACCTAGTTTGTGGTACTTGGATTTTTTCTTTTTTTTTTTTTTTTTTAAGAGGGAGTCCGAATCTGCCACCCAGGCTGGAGTGCCGTGGCATGATCTTAGCTCATTGCAACCTCTGCCTCCTGGGTTCAAGCGATTCTCCTGCCTTAGCCTCCTGAGTAGCTGGGATTACAGGCATGTGCCACCACGCCCAGCTAATTTTTTTTTTTTTTTTGTATTTTTAGTAGAGATGGGGTTTCACCGTGTTAGCCAGGATGGTCTTGATCTCCTGACCTCCTGATCTGCCAAGCTTGGCCTCTCAAAGTGCTCTGGGATTATAGGCATCAGCTACCAAGCCTGGCCTAAATTTTTTTGTTAATTTTTGTGGGTACATAGTCGGCGTGTATATTTATGGGGTACATCAGATATTTGATACAGGCCTGCAATGTGTAATAATCACATCGTGTAAAATGGAGTATCCATCCCCTCAAGCATTTATCCTTTGTGTTACGAACAATCCAATTATACTGTCTTGGTTATTTTTAAATGCCAATTAAATTATTATTCACTATGGCCACTGTGTTGTGCTATCAAACACTAGTTCTTATTCATTCTATTTTTTTGTACCCATTAAACAACCTCTCTTACCCCTCGCCCTCTCACTACCCTTCCCAGCCTCTGCTAACCATCTTTCTACTCTCTAGCTTCGTAAGTTCAATTGTTTTTGTTTGTTTTTTTAAAAGCTGGGTTCCGACCTGGGCACACAGGGCAGCCAGGGAAAATTTGAGGGGTGGCATCTATAAATGCGGACTGATTTGGAGGAAGCCTGAAGGGCCCCAAAGGCTCCCCGAGGCCCCTTCTCTTGTCCTGGGCCCTGTATCCAGCACCAGGCTCCCCTGAGATTCATTTGAAACTCACCCCTGAAGACAGGGATGATGTAACAGCTCAGCCTTCCACCGCCCCCCCCCCCGCCCTCTTCTGAGCTCACTGCTTGTGTGAGGGAGCCAGGGGCTTTTCAGATAACCACAGCAGGGCAGCCCTCGCATGGGCACAAAGAAAAGCAAGTGTGTTCCCCAGGCTGCCTTCCTAGAGGAGGTGACGCAAGCACGGGATCAGGATAAAGGCTGTAGGTAATCAGAATGTTAGGGGTGGATCTTGGACTCAGAAAGGGGCCGCATGATGTCAGAGGCGAGTAGAGACTCAGGCATGAGTCCTCATTACAGAACCCTGCACCCAGGATTGCTGTGCGCGTGTCACCACAGGTCGTAGGGTGAAAGTTGCGCCTGGGGGACATCGCTGTGTACCATCCTCTGCGCGCCTCCGTGCGAGTGCGCATGTCTGCGCGCATCTCCAGGTGTGCATGGGGCCGGGACCCTCTGCAGGTGCGTGTCCACCTCCGCGGGTGGGGTCTCTGCCTCTGGGAGGGCTTGGGTCTGAACACTCGTGCTCGTGCGCTCACGTGCCGGTTGTGTGCATGCTTGGTGCTGGTGACAGAGCCTGCAGCACGTGGGGAGAGGAGGCAGGTGGAGACAGGTGTGTGAGGGTAACAGTGGGCACCCGCGTCTCAGTCTGTGGAGGTACAAGCCGCCCATCTCTAAGCTTTCCTGAGGAGGCTCCCCCTCTGCTTCCAGACACACCTGGGTTGAGGGTCAGCGCTGCCCTGGGCGGGAGCAGGAAGGCTGAGCCAGAACAGCGCTGTGTTCTGTCTCAACTACCTCTGGACTGACCCTGGGCATCCCAGGACTCTCCCCCTCCCTTCCTGAGCACAGGCTGAGCTGTGAACACACTGCAGAGGCAGGGAGAGATAGAACAAGGCTGAGGGTGAACCATAGTGCTTTGTTGAGGGGGAGGAGAATGGAGTTTTGCTCTGTCACCCAGGCTAGAGTGTAATGGCACAATCTTGGCTTACTGCAACCTCCTCCAGGTTCAAGCAATTCTCCTGCCTCAGCCTCCCTAGTAGCTGGGATTACAGTCATGCACCACCACACCTGGCTAATTTTTGTATTTTAAGTAGAAATTGGGTTTCACCTTGTTGGCCAGGCTGGTCCAGAACTCCTAACCTCAGGTTATCCACTTGCCTCAAAGTGCTGGGATTACAGAAATGAGTCACTGCACCTGACCCCCTGGATGCATTTTTTTAAAAATTGAAATAAATTCACATCATATTGAATTAAATATTATAAAGTGTACAACTTAGTGTTTAGTACACTCACAAAGTTGCACAAACCACCACCTCTATCTAGTTTCAAAATATATCCTCCCCGCTTAAAAACCCATACCCCTTTGGGAGGCCGAGGCGGGTGGATCACGAGGTCAAGAGATCGAGACCATCCTGGTCAACACGGTGAAACCCCGTCTCTACTAAAAATACAAAACATTAGCTGGGCATGGTGGCTCGTGCCTGTAATCCCTGCTACTCAGGAGGCTGAGGCAGGAGAATTGTCTGAACCCAGGGGCGAAGGTTGTGGTGAGCTGAGATCGTGCCATTGCACTCCAGCCTGGGTAACAAGAGCGAAACTCCATTTCAAAAAAAAAAAAAAACCCATACCCATGATCAGTTGCTCCCCATTCCCCTCTCCCAGCCCCTGGGGTTGGCAACCAACACCTGCTTTTTGTCTCTACGGACTGGCCTGTTCTGGACATTTCATATTAATGGAATCAGAACGTATGTGACTCTTTTGTCTGGCTTCTTCCAACTGACATCATGTTTTCAAGGCTCCTCATGTTGTAGCATGGGTCAGTGCTGTATTCCTTTTTATTTTTACTTTGTATAGGTACACAGTAGGTGTGTATACTTACGGGGTACATGAGCTATTTTGACACAGGCATACAATGAGTAATAATTACATCAGGGTAAATACAGGATCTGTCACCTCAAGCATTTGTGTGACAGACATTCCAATTATACGTGTTTTTTGTTTTGTTTTTTGAGATGGAGTCTCACTCTGTCACCAGGCTAGAGTGAAGTGGCGTGATCTCGGCTCACTGCAACCTCCACCTCCTGCGTTCAAGCAATACTCCTGCCTCGGCCTCTTGAGTAGCTGGGATTACAGGCATGCGCCATCATACCCAGCTAATTTTTGTATTTTTAGTAGACACAGGGGTTTCACCATGTTGGACAGCATGGTTTCGATCTCTTGACCTCATGATCTGTCCATGAAATTATCCATTAAATATTTTAAAGGGGACAATCAGTGGCATTTAGTACATTGACAATGCTGTGCAGTTACCACCTCTAGTTACAAGACATTGTCACCATTCAAAAAAAACTTCATAACCATCGGTCAGTCACTCCCCATTCCACACTACTCCCATTCCCCAACAGGAACTCATCTGCTTTCTTTCTCTGTGGATTTACCTATTCTGGACATTTCCTATAAATGGAATCATATACTATGTGGCCTTTCCTGACTGGCCTCCTTCACTCAGCCTCATGTTCTCAAAGTACATCCACATGGTAGCATGTGTCACTGCTTCATTCCTTTTGCATGGTTGCATAATATTTCATTGTATGGTTGGACCACATTTTGTTTATCCATTCATTCATTGATCCAGTTTGCATTTTTTTTTTTTTTTTTTTTTTGGAGACAGAATCTCGTTCTGTTGCCCAGGCTGGAATGCAGTGGCATGATCTCAGCTCACTGCAATCAATCTCTGCCTCCCAGGTTCAAGCAATTCTCTGTCTCAGCCTCTCATGTGTCTGGGATTACAGGCATCCACTACCACTCCCAGCTAATTTTTTTGCATTTTTAGTAGAGACGGGGTTTCCATCTTGGCCAAGCTGCTCTTGAACTGACCTTGTGGTCCTCCCACCTCCACCTCCCAAAGTGCTGGGATTAGAGGCATGAGCCACCACGCCTGGCCCCAGTTTGCATTTTAACATAAACTTTTTAATTTTGCATCCAGCCTGTTTGCAGACTGGCAAAAAAGAGGGAGGGAAAGGAGTCATAGCCTCCTATTTTAGTTTTTTGGGGAACTTCCATAAACTAAATAAAGGAGAAGGGCTCCTGTTGGTGCAGGCAGGAGAGCTGCCCTGGGGGAGAAACTGGGCAGATCTGACTGTGGCCACTCAGGGAAGGTGATGAGAGAAGCCAGGGCTGACAACCTAGGTTTTTGCACCAGTGGAGGGTTGGAGTTGGAGGACTAGGGTAGGAGTTAAAGAGGGGAGGAGACCAGCAGAGTCATGTAGTGGAAGCATGCTGGGCCCATAACCCAGAGGTCAATGGATCATAACCATCATCCGCTAAGAAGTTTTTGGTCATGCATGGTGGCTCACACCCATAAATCTCAGCACTTTGGGAGGCCGAGGCAGATGGATCACTTGAACTCAGAAGTTCGAGACCAGCCTGGGCAAAATAGTGAAACCCCATCTCTGCTAAATATACAAAAATTAGCCAGGTGTGGTAGTGCAGGCCTGGCTAATACCTGGTAATCCCAGCTACTTGGGAGGCTGAGGCAGGAGAATCACTTGAACCCGGGAGACAGAGGTTGTGGTGAGCTGAGATTGTGCCACTGCATTCCAGACTGGGAGACAGAGCAAGACTCTATAAAAAAAAAGGGAGGGGGGCGCAGGGGGAGGAGATTCAGAGAGGTGCATTGGCAAGTGACTAGAGACACAGGCTCAGCTGGGGTCAGAGGGCGTGACTCTATGGTGAAGCCAGTTAGCTCCTTATCCTTGGGAGGGTCTCATATGAGTTACACCACATCAACAGGAGCTAAAAGCTTAACTCATTTATGCCTCACAATAGTCCCATAATATAAGGATTCTTACTCCCATTTTTAACTGCCCAATGGGTTCACCTTGCCCCCTGCCTATACAGAGCCAATTTATCAAGGCAGGGGAATCGCAATAGAGAAAGCGTAATTCACGCAGAGCTGGCTCTATGGGAGACTGGAGTTTTATTACTACTTGAATCAGTCTCCCTGAGCATTCAGGGAGCAGAGTCTTTTAAGACAACTTGGTGGGTAGGGGAAGTCAGTGAGCCAGGAGTGCTGGCTGGTCAGAGATGAAATCATAGGGAGTCAGAGCTGTCTTCTTGTGCTGAATCAGTTCCTGGGTGGGGAGTCACAAGATCAGATGAGCCAGTTTATCGACCTGGGTGGTTCCAGCTGATCCATCAAGTGCAAGGTCTGCAAAAGACCTCAAGCACTGATCTTGGGAGCAGTTTAGGGAGGGTCAGGATCTTGTAGCCTCCAACTACATGACTCCTAAACCAGAATTTCTCATCTCTGTGTCTAATGTTAGTCCTACAAAGCCAATCTAGTCCCCAGGCAAGAAGGAGGTCTTCTCTGGGGAAGGGCAGTTATCATCCTTGTTCCAAACTATGAACTATAAGTTTCTCCCAAAGTTAGTTCACCCTATGCCCAGGAATGAACGAGGACAGCTTAGAGGTTACAAGCAAGATGGAATTGGTTAAGTTAGATCTCTTTTGCTCTCTCAGTCATAATGTAGCAGGAGCAGCCGCGGGAAATGGATCTATCCAACACCAAATACAGGAGGAAGAAGTTTATTCGGCTGGGAGCAAGGTGGCATAACTGCCTTACAGCCAAGCTCGCCTAACAAAAGAAGGTTCCTTCTTTACATAGGCTTATACTTTAGATGTTACACGTGGAAGAATCTTAGGTTTATAGTTTAACATATGAAAAGGGTCTCGGTTTACAGTCTCAGGAATTACATATGAAAAGAGTTTCGGTTTACAGTCTTAGGAATTACATATGAAAAAGATCTTGGTTTACAGTCACAGGAATTACATATGAAAAGGGCTTTGGTTTACAGTCTTGGGAATGAAAAGGGGAAGTTTACAGTCTTAGGAAAAAGGGGAAGTTGATCTGAGATGCCTGGGTCTCCCTCTTCATCCCCCCCTTTGAGACCCTCACCACTTTATATTAGTGAGAGGTCTCACTTTCATTCTCACTTTCCAGATTTTCTGAAGAAACCAACTGATAATGTTTCATATAATACACTTGTGATGTCATTTTTTGGCTAACTACAGTAGTGATGAATCCCCTAATCATCTGAAGGAACAGGAGGAGTAGATAAGAGAGCAGTAAACGAACACCTATTATTATTATAACACTTATGATGAGGGTTTTGAATCCTCCCAAGGATGAGAACCAACCTCCAAATAAGGACTCAGGGTTAAATCCGTGCCACACCCTTACAGGCACGTGTGCCAGTTTGGTCCTGTCTCACACAATATCCTCTGCTGCTTGCCCCGGTCACCTACGTGCAGATGGCAATTGGTTAGACTGAATTTCCCACAGACTCCCCCTTCCACTGCTAGCAAATAATCTAGGGCCAGCCGTTTCTGATAAATTGCATTTCTCATTTGAGTTTCTTGCCAGACCAAGAGGCATAGAGCTTTACCCGTTTCATTAGTGAGTATTTCCAAAATAGCTTGCAACCAGATGATCTGGTTGAGCATGTAAATAGGGGTCTGGTATCCCCATGAGCCATCCTCAGCTCATGTGGCTGGCCCATATTACTCAATAATTATCTTCCGTGGCCAATCATCTGTCCAGTTCCCTAGTTTTAGGTCTCTCTTCTCCCTAGCAGAGGAAACTGGATGCCCTAACAGCTCACATATCTTAAATAGGAGGAAAGAGGGCTTAATGATGCCGATGACACAGCTGCCTGTCCATCTCATGGATCACACACCTTATATTGAGTACCATTACATAAACAGGTTCCCTTCTGTGTTCCCATACATTTATCAGAACTGCAGGACAAAAGAATGGCAGTAATTTTTACGTCCTACCTGGTGTACATACTGAGGGCACTCTTCAAAATTCGTTAATGTTCCTACTGTGCAAGTCCAAATATTAAGAAGAACAAGTCCCATGATGAATCTCCTCATGCTTCGGCCGTGCGTGGACCAGCCAGCTTCCGGGACGTGGCTGGAGCAAGGCCTGTTGTCCTTTAAGGTGATTCTGCAGTCCTTGCCTTGGTCTAAGTCTCAGCCGTTGCTGGTTTTTACAGCTGTGGTGGATTCAGGCTGGGATTCCCTCTACCTTCACAGCTGTGGGATTGGTCAGGATCAGGTCTGAGGTCCTTTCCATTGTGGCTTTAGAGGGGCTGTACTCCTGTCCTTTATCCACACGTGATTACCTAGTGAGAAAGGGTGAACTGGGGAGAAAAAGGCTTACAGGACATTTGTTATTTACTTAGGTTGAGGTAACCTAAGCGATTCTCCTTAGAGCTGATAACTAGCATCCTAACTCAATCTCTCCCCATTCCCGAGGAGTTCCTAGGAGTGCCCAGAGTAGGGGAGGGGGCCTATGGTATAAGACTTCATAGGGGAATATACTGTTTTTCCTAAAGGGGGTGCCTCTAATTTTGAATAACCCCAAGGGAAATGCCTGCACCCACTTTAAGCTTGCTCCCTGACACACTTTCCCTAAGCTGTTTTTGATAGTCTTGTTCATTTTTTCCCATTTTTCCGGAACTCTGAGGTCGGTAGGCAGTGTGCAGTTTCCAGGTGATCCCAAGCCTGTTGCTGTTTTCCGGACTAAATCTGCCACAAATGCTGGTCCACTGTCTGCTCCGATGTGCAGTGGCAGTCCGGCAGTCCAAACCTAGGGATAAGATCTCGAAGCAGCACACAGGTTACTTCATGGGCTCTTTCAGTCCCATCCAGAGTATGTGCACACCAGGACCGACAAATACTTATGTCCTCCACACTTGGACATTTCAATAAAGTCTACCTTGAGATCTTCAAATGGAGCTGCTCCATAAGCTTGAATTCCAGGGGGAATAGTTGGACCCTGCCTCGAGTTGTGTTGCTGACATGTAATGCATCGCTGTGCCACAGTTTTGGTCAAGGCTGGTAAGTGTGAGATGTAAAAGTACCAGCCCAACATCTTTTCAAGCGACTCTTGACCTAAATGAGTGGTCTCATGTATGACTTGTACGCCTGCTGCCCCAGCAGCTGTGGTACTGCTATTCTTCCATCTGGCAGTCGGATCCATCCTTCTTTAATCAGTTGCCCCCCTTCTGTCCGGAGAAAGTCTCTTTCCACCTTAGAGTAAGTAGGTGTTAGATCAGGGATCTGGGGAATCAGCGGGGCTGTAACTGCCGTTCGGTAGGGGGTAGATGCTGCCTTATGAGCTGCTGAATCCACTCGGGAATTTCCCAGGGCCACGGAGGTGTGGGCCCACTGATGTCCTTGTCAATGCACGACCGCCACCCTCCGGGGCTTCCAGACTGCTTCTAGCAACTGCAAAATTTCATGCTGATACTTTATTTCTTTTCCCCCTGGTTAACAGGCCTCTCTCTTTGTACCGAACTCCATGTACTTGGAGAGTCGGGAAGGCACATCGAGAGTCAGAGTCAATGTTTACAACCTTATCTTTACTCAGCTCTAGGGCTTGAGTTAAAGGGATGAGTTCAGCCTTCTGAGCTGAGGTGCCCTGAGGCAGGGATTCAGCCTTGATTACAGTGTCCAGAGTTACCACGGTGTAGCCTGCACATCTGTCCCTTCATGGATTGACAAAGCTGCTCCCATCCACATACAACTCCCAGTCTACTACTGTCCATGGCTGGTCCTGAAGATCAGGCCTGCTGGAATAGACTGTGTCCAGGACTTCAACAGAGTTGTGTTCAACGGGACCGTCTGATGTTGGGAGCAAAGTGGCAGGGTTTAAGGTGTTGCAGACTTCAATCGCGATGTGGGGATTTTCACATAGCAGGCCCTGGTATTTGGTCAGCCTAACATTTGACAACCAGTGGTGCCCTCTGGTATTCATTAGAGTCACTACTGCGTGAGGTGCCTTGATATTTAGGTTCTGTCCCAGAGTTAGCTTATCTGCTTCTCGTGCTAGCAGAGCAGTTGCTGCCAGGGCCCTTAAGCATGGGGGCCATCCTTTGGAAACTCCATCCAGCTGCATGGACAGGTAAGCTAAAGGCCTGGGCCAAGGTCCTACTGTTTGGACTAGGACCCCAACTGCCACTTTTTCTCTTTCTGCCACATATAATGTGATGGGCTTTGTTAAATCAGGCAGCCCCAAAGCTGGAGCTGACATTAGTTTTGTTTTCAGTTCCTGATAAGCCTGACGCTGCTGGGATCCCCATTCAAAGGGCTCCTTGTCTCCCCGCTCTGTCACATCATAGAGGGGTTTGGCTAGTACTGTGAAGTTTGGAAATCCACAATTTACAAAACCCACCACTCCCAGGAGCTCTCTCGCCTGCTGTTTAATCCCAGGTTCTGTCACTTGGCAAGCGGCTTGCTTCTAGGCTGCGTTCCCCCTTCCAATAACCAGGTGAGCCTCAGATGTTGCATTTGCTTTTTGGCATATCTGGGCTTTCCTTTTAGACACTTTATACCCACAGTCCTCCAGGTGCCGAAGTAAGGCATTTGTTTGCACACCCGACTGCCGTGGGGTGTCCCAATAGAAGGTTATCAGCATACGGGGGCAGCATGCAAGCAAGAAGCTTCTGGGGGGGCGGTCACAGGCTGATGCCTCCCCATCAATGATGAGAGAGTTTCTGAGCCCCTGGGAAGGTGGGTCCAGGTGTATTGAGTGGTTACACCTGCTTCTGGGTTTCTGCCATTGAAATGCAAATAGTTTTTGACCCTCCTAGGCCACTCCAATGCTAAGGAGATATGCTTTAAGTCCAATTAAGTGAACCAACTATCTTCTGCTGGCAATAATCCCAACTGCGTGTATGAGTTGGGTGCAAAGCCACGTAAGCCCTGCACGGGCCTGGGCGATAATATCAGTCCTCTGCTTCTGGCTAGGAAGGCTCCACCCTCCTTCCCAAGGGACACTGAGAGCCTGGATGACCCCTGCCTGACGCATTTTTAACTGCAGGGAGTCTCCTTTTGAATGGGATAGTGGCCCTCGATTTGCACAACAGATTTTGCCAGACAAGGGGGGCAGGGGCAGTCCATTAAGTACAAAAAAGTCTGTTCTCTTAACACCTTGAGCTCTAACAATATTGGTTTTTTCTTCCCGTGGGGGGTTACAGGGTTGTCGTCCGAACTGTGGGCTCTGTGGGGGCATATGAGTCCGGCCCCCCTCTTTTAGTCCAGTGGCCCTTCCATTAGATTGAACAGAGCCCCTTCACTTTTTATCTGGATCCTTGTGCTTAGGATCACCCTGTTCTCCCATTAACTGTGGGCATTTTTTTCCAATGTCCTATTTCTTGACAAAATGCACACTGATTGCATTGCAGGCGCAGGAAGGCAGACTGTGGGGCTTTCCAGGAACCCCCCTTTTTCCACGTTCTTGGGGGCGTTCCTCTCATAGCAGCAGCTATCAAGTCAGCCTTCCGTTGAGCCTGACATTCCCTTTCCCTGTGATTTTTCCCTCTGGCTTACCGCCTCTTGGTTTACAAATGCCTGGTTAGCTACTTCCAATAACGGAAGTATTCACGCATGCAAATCCTGCCTGCTCTCTTAGCCACTTCGAAGGGTTTAACACTAACTGCAACCACGAGTCCATGTATGGAAATTGATCAAGGTGTTCTAGCTCGCCGTATATAACCTCATGCCTTACTTTGGAGACAAGGGGCTGTCTAGGGTCCCCTCTGTGGGCCAACCTACCCTAAATGCTGGCCAATCTTCCCTACATAAAACCCTCAATTTCTCTGGTGTCATAGTTACTTTATAATTCCCACTAAATCCCTTCTTGAAATTTTTCAGCATGGTTTCTAAAGGGGTGGAATGGCTATGGGAGTGAGCCATATTAACGATTCAAAAAAACAATTCCCACACTTAGGAGAGTGTTAGCTCACTCACAGTAGTTCCTGCCTCGCAAGAGGCAGCACGGAGCACTTTCCAATTTACATTCACTTCAATCCTTTTACAACGCCCAGAGGCTTCTTCACTCAGCCTTATGTGGCTGTCTCTAATTTTTACAAATTGCTCGACGACATAGACACACATCCACACACACAGACACAGAATCGAATGCTCTCCTTCCAACAGGGAGCTACCTTCCAACGTGCCAAATCTGGCATCCATGGGTGATCAGGCCATGCTTCCACCAAACACGGGGTGGGCTACTTTCCCTTGGTCAATCTTACCAAATTCAGTTGTCTGGACTTCCCCAAATGCTCATTCCTCCTTGGTGTTCAGCCACTGGGTGGATCCATACTGCAGGGCCTCCCTGCTCCGCTCTGGCGAGGCTTTTCCACCAGGCAAATACCTGTCCGGGAGTGCTCTCAGGATGTGTCACCCCGGTGAGCAGCAGTCCCTCTGCAGGGATGCACCACAAGGCTAGGGGAACCACCTAAGAGACTTTTTCCTGCTGTCTGCTATCCGAGACTTCCTTCCTAGCAGGAGCAGCCGCGGGAAATGGGTCTCTCCAACACCGAATACAGGAGGAAGAAGTTTATTCGGCTGGGAGCAAGGTGGCATAGCTGCCTAACAGCCAAGCTGGCCTAACAAAGGAAGGTTCCGTCTTTACATAGGCTTATACTTTAGATGTTACGCGTGGAAGAATCTTAGGTTTATAGCTTAACATATGAAAAGGGTCTCGGTTTACAGTCTAAGTAATTACATATGAAAAGAGTTCCGGTTTACAGTCTTAGGAATTACATATGAAAAAGATCTCAGTTTACAGTCTCAGGAATTACACATGAAAAGGGCTTTGGTTTACAGTCTTAGGAATGAAAAGGGGAAGTTTACAGTCTTAGGAAAAAGGGGAGGTTGATCTGAGATGCCTGGGTCTCCCTCTTCAATAATTTGGCAAAGGCAGTTTCAATTTTCCAGGGGAGCAATGAGGCTCAGAGAAGGGAAGCAACCTGCCTTGCATCTCACAGCTAGAAAGCAGCGGTGATGAGAAATAAACAGAGTCTGGACATTTCCATGCCACAAGAAAGAGACGACTTCCAGCTGAAGGCAGCAATCAGGGAGCAGCTTGGCCATAAAATTCTGGCAGGGTTTGGACCCATAAAGATAGGGAGAAGCACAAAAAGACCAAAACGAACAAAGGCAGAAAAGCAAGGTGTACAAGGTGCAGGCGGTGGTGCATGGGTCAAATAATCATGATGCCAATAACAACAGCAGAATAATTAACAGTATTTATAATTTATTAAATTTCTAGTTCGTGTCAGGACCTGTGCAAAGCACTTAAGATGAGTGATGTTATTTAAACCTCGATAATATGCCATTTTGCAGATGGAGTAACCATGGCTGGGACGGATGAAGGAGGCGCTTTCAGGTGTCCTCCCAGGTAAAAGTCACTAGACACCCCGTGCTCCTAACCACTGGCTCTTCTTTCCTCTCCTCTGACTAGGGGTGGCTGCCATGCTGGGGCAAAACCACACCTGCATGTATGAATTCATCCTTGTCGGCTTCTCCACCTTCCCCCACCTGCAGCTGATGCTCTTCCTGCTGCTCCTGCTGATGTACCTGTTCACACTGCTGGGCAACCTACTCATCATGGCCACCATCTGGAGCGAGCATGGCCTCCACACGCCCATGTACCTCCTCCTGTGTGCCCTCTCTGTCTCTGAGATACTCTACACCGTAGCCATAATCCCGCGCATGCTGGCTGACCTGCTGTCCACCAGGCACTCCATCGCCTTCCTGGCCTGTGCCAGCCAGATGTTCTTCTCCTTCACCTTCGGCTTCACACACTCCTTCCTGCTCACTGTCATGGGCTATGACCGCTATGTGGCCATCTGCCACCCGCTGCGCTACAACGTGCTCATGAGTCCACAGGTCTGTACCTGCCTGCTGGGCTGCTCCTGGGCTGGTGGCTCTGTCATAGGGATGGTGGTGACCACGGTCATTTTCCACCTCTCCTTCTGTGGACCCAATGAGATCCACCATTTCTTCTGCCACGTGCCGCCTCTGCTGAAGTTGGCCTGTGGCGATGATGTGCTGGTGGTGTCCCTGGGCGTGGGCTTGGTGTGTATCATGGCCCTGCTGGGCTGTTTGCTCCTCATTCTCCTCTCCTATGCCTTCATCGTGGCTGCCATCTTGAAGATCCCTTCTGCTGAAGGTCGGAACAAGGCCTTCTCCACCTGTGCGTCTCACCTCACGGTGGTGGTCGTGCACTATGGCTTTGCCTCTGTCATTTACCTGAAGCCCAAAGGTCCCCAGTCTCCAGAAGGAGACACCTTGATGGGCATCACCTACACGGTCCTCACGCCCTTCCTCAGCCCCATCATCTTCAGCCTCAGGAACAAGGAACTGAAGGTTGCCATAAAGAAGACCTTCTTCACCAAACTCTTTCCACAGAACTGCTGAAATGGCTGGCTTTCTCTCAAGAGATGTAGTGAATGGGAACACTTCAGTCTTCTTCCTCTGTTTCTCTTCCCTCCTTCCCTTTCTTTTCTTTTTCTTTCCTTCTTCCTTTCTTTCTCTCTCTCTCTTTTCTTGTTTTGGAGATGAAATCTCACTTTGTCACCCAGGTTGGAGTGCAGTGGTGCAATCTTGGCTCACTGCAACCTCCACCGCCCAGGTTCAAGCAATTCTCCTGCCTCAGACTCCCAAGTAGCTGGGACTGCAGGTGCACACCACCACACCAGGCTCATTTTCATATTTTTAGTAGACATGGAGTTTTGCCATGTTGGCCAAGCTGGTCTCAAACTCCTGACTTCAAGCTATCCTCCCACTTTGGCCTCCCAAAGTGCTGGGATTATAGGTGTGAGCCATGGTTCCAGGCCCCCATAATATATATGTATTCATCTACCGACTTACCTATCTATCCATTACCTATGTATCATCTATCTATATAGAGCTTATTGATTCTGTTTCTATGAAGAGCCCTGACTAATACAATCCATGTCCTGGTCACAGCCCTGATATTTCTCTGTGTATCACTGCACCAAGACACATGGTACCTCAACAGCTGGGAACAGAAACCAACACCTTTCTGAACCCCCAAAACTAGCACAGGAAACAAAGGCGGCCGTAAATAATTATACTAATCGTAGGGAAGTCATGGTGGCTCACACCTATAATCCAGCACTTTGGGAGACCAAGGTGGGCGGATCACTTGAGGACAGGAGTTCAAGACCAACCTGGCTAACATGGTGAAAACACATCTCTACTAAAAATACAAAATAGCTGGGTGTGGTGGCGGATGCCTGTAATCTCAACTACTCTGGAGTCTGAGGCAGGAGAATCGCTTGAACCCCAGGAGGCAAAGGTTGTAGTGAGCCAAGACGCCACTGCACTCCAGCCTGGGCAACAGAGCCAACTCCATTCCAAAACAAATAAATATAATGACCTTAAAAATCTAACATTTATCACCTGCTTTCTGCATGCCAGACACTGTCAATTACCCTACAACAGATGATGCTACTGAATTTTCAGCATACTCCTCAGAGGTGGATATATTATCATCAAACCCATTTCAACGATGGTAAACGGAGCCTAAGAGATGGAATGTGATCTACCCAAGACCAGTTGGCTTTATTGCTGAACCAGTGCATGGCCCTACTGGCAGGTCAGAACTTGTCTTCATCTCTTGAGAGAGCAAAAGGTTGCCTATCCTACTTCTGTGAACTGTTACCACAATGGTGGGTCATTGGACCATTCGTGGGTTCTGGGAGCCATAGAGAGGAGGCAGTTCCTGGAGAAGGGAATTCTGGGAGGAGAGGGGTAGGTCATGGAGCTTAATTGGAATAATGCTTTTTCCCATGGCACTCCTGCTGAACTGCAGATTCCTGCTGAGTTTCCACACCTGACTCATTGACTATCAGGATACTTCAAAGATTGGTGGCTTTCAAATGATCATTTCCCCAACAGACACCTCTCCCTCTGGTCCCAGCTCATTCAGCAACCCTTGAAATGATGACATGATCCTAACTAGTGTTTATTGAGAGTATCTGTGTGCCAGGCACTGTACCGAGCCATTCGCAAACACTGTCTCACTTTAGTCTCATCTCTGCCTTAGAAGGTAGGTGCTTTGGGCTTTGGCCTTCTTCCAAGGTGGGATCAGAGAAGGAATGTAACCTGCCTAAGGACAGACAGCAGTTGTGCATCCTGTTAACAAACTTGAAAACTCTAATTGGGGACACAAAATTTGTACGTCATGGTTGCCTTCCTTTTCCCTCATTCTTTAAATGTTTGAGAACCTATCTGGGCATACCGCAGTGGACAAAACAAAACAAGTCACTTATCTCCCCAAAGCAACATTCTAGTGGTTACAGGCAGTGACACGCAAAAAGCAGGAGATGCCAGGTGGTACTAGGTATGAGGACAAAAGTAAATCATGTCAAGAAACACATGACGCGACCAGGGGTTTTGCTATTTTGTGCAGTGTGGTTGGGGAAGGACTCTATGATATTCAAGCAGAAAGCTTTAGGCAGTGAAAGAGAAGCCATGTGGACATCTGGCAGTTGGTGTGGGGAGAAGGGAATTCCTGTTAGCAGGCACAGCATGTGCAAAGTTCCTGAGGTAGGAGCATGTCTGGTGTGTTTGAGGGACAGTGGGGAGGTTAGAGCAGAGTGACTGAGGGAAAGAGAAGAGGCCAGAGAAGCAGCAAGGCCCAGGTGCACAGGGTTTTGTGGGCACCATAGAAACTTCAGATTTCCCTGTGAGTGAGACAGAGAACCACCGGAAGGTTCTAAGCAGAGGAGATACAATACAATGTACATCTAAAAGGCTCAATCTCCTTCCTTTTTTTTTTTTTTTTTTTTTTTTGAGACACAGTCTTGCTCTGTTGCCCTGGCTGGGGTGCAGTGGTACTATCTTGGCTCACTGCAACCTCCACCTCACAGGTTCAAGGGATTCTCCTGCCTCAGCCTCCCCAAGGAGCTGGGATTACAGGCGTGCGCTACCATGCCCAGCTAATTTTCTTTGTATTTTTAGTAGAGATGGGGTTTCACCATGTTGTCCAGGCTCGTCTCAAACTCCTGATCTCAAGTGATCTGCCCACCTTGGCCTCCCAAAAGGCTGGGATTACAGACTTGAGCTACCACACACAGCCTCAATCTCCCTCTTTATTGAGACTATAGTGTAGAGTAGGGGTGGTGGAACGGAGACCAGCTTGACAGTTACAGAAACCATCCAGCTGAGATAGAATGGTGGCCTCAACCAGGGCAGTAGCAATAGAGGAGGTGAGATGGAGCCAGGTTCTGAATATGTTTTGAAGGGAGAGCCACCTCTGATATGCTAGTGAACAGGACAGGGAGTGTGAGAAGGAGAGGAGTTGAGAGTGTCTCCAAGGAATTGAGACTGAGTTACTGTTTACCAAAATCGAAAACAAGCTGGGAGGAAGATGTGTGGGGGAGAGGGGTGAGAGAGAGAGAGAGAGAGAGACAGAGATGGAGAGCGATAATGATAACGACCATGAGAATAACCGAGAGCTAGAGATTTGCACACGTTATGTTTGGGATGCCTGCCATGTAGCCATGTGGAGATGCTGAGTAGGCAGTTAGAAAGAGATCAAGATAAGAACCTGGGAAGCATCTGTGTGCAGATGGGACAGAAAGCCAGGGTGCTGGGTGGGACCCCCAGGGAGAAACAGACTTGGATGAGGTACAAAGTTTTAATAGTTGCTTTCCATTACACTTGTATGAATGAACCAACATCTGTTTAACAGTCCTTTATTGGCTGGGCATGGTGGCTCATGCCTGCAGTTCCAGCACTTTGGGAGGCCAAGACAGGCAGACTGCTTGAGCTCAGGATTTCAAGACCAGCCTTGGCAACATGGTGAAACCATCTCTACAAAAGAAAAAAAAAAATCCCAAAATTAGCCAGCTGTGATGGCACATGCCTGTGGTCCCAGATCGGAGGCTGAGGTGGGAGAACTGCTTGGGCTCAGGAGGTTGAGGTTGCAGTGAGCCAAGATTGCACCACTGCACACCAGCCTGGGCACCAGAGCAAGACCCTGTCTCAAAAAAACAATACAGAAACAAACAGCAAAACCCCACCAAGCCTGTCCTTTATTCATGGGTATACCTAATGCTTTTCAATCATAAATGTCACTGCTCTAAACATCCTTTTGTTGACACCGACATAGAATATGTCTATAAGATGTCAGTCTAATTGGTGGAAACGAGGAGGCAGGATTTCAACCCAGGTCCTTCTCAGTCAAACACGACTCTCCCCACACATTTTTCCCACTGCCCTGGGGGGCAATGAGGTTTCTTTCTCACAGCAAATACATAAGTCGACATTCTGGATTGTTCAGCGTTGTGAGATTAAATTAGTCTACTTTAGGAATATTTGTTAAGAATTGATATATCTTCCAAGTATCATGCTGGTACTGGATGTGATAACATACGAGATGATCAAAACTCATGACCCCATGCAGGTAGCAGCTTAAGGGATCACAATAAGTTAGCATAAGACATCCAGTGCCCAACTCATAGAGGGCATCATTCAACACTTCATGCATTGCCTTTTTTTTTTTTTTTTTTTTTTTTTGAGACAGTCTCACTCTATCCCCAGGCTGGAGTGCAGTGGTGCGATCCCAGCTCACTGCAACTTCCATTTTCTGGTTTCAAGCAATTCTCCTGCCTCAGTCTCCAGAGTAGTTGGGACTACAGGCACGTACCACCACACCCAGCTAGTTTTTTTTTTTTTGTATTTTTAGTAGAGACAGGGTTTCACCATGTTGGCTAGGATGGTCTCGATCTCTTGACCTAGGGATCCGCCTGCCTCGGCCTCCCAAAATGCTGGGATTGCAAGCATAAGCCACCGTGCCTGGCCACATATTGCCTTTTTACATTGGGATCCTAATTTCCAGAGGGTTGGTCCAGAAGGGCTTGGCCTCCCAAAGTGCTGGAATTACAGGCATGAGCCACCATGCCCAGCCAATAAAGAACCATTAAACAGATGTTGGTTCATTCATACAAGTGTAATGGAAACCTCTTTTCCACAGCCTCTTTCCAGGGTCTCTATCCATTTGGATAAAAGCAGGATCAGAGGCCAGTGGGGTCTTTTATTAAACAAAGGAAATAAAAAACTTGGCTTATGTTCTTTCCCAGGTGGCTCTGTTGTCAGGAGAGGGGAGCATCTGAGCTCAATGGACAGAAGTTACTCAGGAATTTCTACAAGACTATAACTTATTTAAAAATCATGGAGGACTCTTGAGTTTGTAGAAATATTCCATCTGTGTTCCAAGGATGCACTTCAGGGCATGGTGGGTTGCAGCTGTCTCCCTGTGCCATAAAAGACTCTAAGGATGCTGAGATGTTTCATTTGAAGAAGGACCAGTCATCTGGAAAAGACTGACATTGAAGCTTGGCTCTTCCAGGTTGGGTGGTGGTTTCTGACGAGCCATGCTTCTTCTTGTTGTTTTGTTGTTTTTTGTGTTTTTCTGAGATGGAGTCTCCCTCTGTCGCCAGGCTGGAGTGCAGTGGTGCAATCTTGGCTCACTACAACCTCTGCCTCCCAGGTTCAAGGGGTTCTCCTGCTTCAGCCTCCTGAGTGGCTGGGACTACAGTGATATGCCACCACACCCAGCTAATTTTTGTATGTTTTTAGTAGAGACAGGGTTTCACCATGTTGGCCAGCCTGGTTTCAATCTCTTGGCCTCGTGATCCGCCCACCTCAGCCTCCCAATGTGCTGGGATTACAGGCGTGAGCCACGGTGCCTGGCCTGAGCCATGAGTCTTTTGAGGCTCAGCTTCCTGCTCTACCAAACACAGGGACTGTGATTATGTATCTGCTCTACTCCCACCTTGTGAGGCGCTAATGACGTGACATGTCTGGCGGGTAACAAGAAATGGGAACTGTGGCACATACTCTGCAAAGGGAGCTTCTCTGAGTTTCCAAGTTTTGATTGAAACGGATTCCCACATACTCACTCTTCGTGCTAATGTGGGATGTTTTCACTGCTTAAGTCGAAATTAAGAGAATTCACACTTTAGGAAAAAAATGATGCATAGCTCAAACACAGAAAGACCTACTGTCAATAAATATTTAAATACTATACAGGTGGGTCAATCTTAAATCCCTGTCCATTGGGAAGTGGGTGAGCCTGCGTGACCATGAGATCAACTTTCATCCTGCAGTCTGCACTGTGTCCTGATTCAACAGAGAGCTCCCGGCTGGCCCATGTTCCGTGTCACAGCATTCTGACACAGCATTTGGTATCTCACAGTGTTGACTTTTTCCTCGATCCATCTATGGAGACATCTCGGTCTCTCGACAACTAGTCAAGATTCACCCTTGAAATGCCAAGTTTCCCTCGATGTCTTTCAGAAAGTCTGTTTATTGCTATTTCTAACTTCTATTGCATAGATCTGTGCAGCGGTGAAATTTAGGGCACTTTCTCTCCTGTGCTATAATCTGGAGTAGCCTTACAAAATCTGAGTTGTAGCTAACTGGTGCTGCACTCACAGAGAGTGGGCCATGAAATCTCCCATCTGTTTGCATTGCTGGTTTGTATTATTGGGTGTATTAGATGACTGCGGCTTTTGGCAAGAGGAATCTAGATTACAGGTTTGGTGCTGACACCTATCTTGCAGCAGATAGAAATAATCAAACCTGGTTATTCACTGTGTTAGTATCTTACACACACTTCCACTCCAAATACTTCCCTGATGCTGATTCACCCTTCTGTTTATAATTGTATGCTCTCTACAAGGTCCCCTGTAAATCTTAAAGCATAACAAAATTTCACTTTGTTGCCCAGGCTGGTCTTTAACTCCTGGCCTCAAGCGATCCTCCTGCCTTGGCATCCCAAGGCAATGGAATTACAAGTGTGAGCCAGGGTGCTTAGCTGGAATGTAATTTTCTTTTCTTTTTCTTTCCTTTTTTTTGAGACAGAGTTTCACTGTGTCACCCAGGCTGGAGTGCAGTGGCACAATCTTGGCTCACTGCAACTTCCACCTCCTGGGTTCAAGTGATTCTTATGCCTCAGCCTCCCAAGTAGCTAGGGTTACAGGCGTGTGCCACCATGCCTGGCTAATTTTTGTAATTTTAGTAGAGATGGGATTTTGCCATGCTGGCCAGGCTGGTCTCGAACCCCTGACCTCAGGTAATCCGCCTCCACTGGAGTCTCAAAGTGCTGGGATTACAGGCGTTAGCCACCACAAAATGTAATTTTTAGCAATAGCCTTTGGTAATCCAATTTAGTTGTGCTAATGAATTTCTCCTAGGTCATTACATTTTTTTCTGGGTAGAGTTTACTAAAGAAGGTCTTCTTTATGGCAACCTTCAGCTCCTTGTTCCTGAGGCTGAAGATGATGGGGCTGAGGAAGGGCGTGAGGACCGTGTAGGTGATGCCCATCAAGGTTTCTCCTTCTGGAGACTGAGGACCTTTGGGCTTCAGGTAAATGACAGAGGCAAAGCCATAGTGCACGACCACCACTGTGAGGTGAGATGCACAGGTGGAGAAGGCCTTGTTCCGACCTTCAGGAGAAGAGATCTTCAAGATGGCGGCCACGATGAAGGCATAGGAGAGGAGAATGAGGAGCAAACAGCCCAGCAGGGCCATGATACACACCAAGCCCACACCCAGGGACACCACCAGCACATCATCGCCACAGGCCAACTTCAGCAGAGGCGGCACATGGCAAGCAAAATGGTGGATCTCACTGGGTCCACAGAAGGAGAGGTGGAAAATGACCGTGGTCACCACCATCCCTATGACAGAGCCACCAGCCCAGGAGCAGCCCAGCAGGCAGGTACAGACCCGCGGACTCATGAGCACGCTGTAGCGCAGCGGGTGGCAGATGGCCACATAGCGGTCGTAGCCCATGACAGTGAGCAGGAAGGAGTGTGTGAAGCCGAAGGTGAAGGAGAAGAACATCTGGCTGGCACAGGCCAGGAAGGCGATGGACCGCCGAGTGGACAGTAGGTCAGCCAGCATGCGCGGGATTATAGCCACAGTGTAGAGGATCTCGGAGACAGAGAGGGCACACAGGAGGAGGTACATGGGCGTATGGAGGCCACGCTCACTCCAGACAGTGGCCATGATAAGCAGGTTGCCCAGCAGTGTGAACAGGTACATCAACAGGAGAAGCAGGAAGAGCATTAGCTGCAGGTGGGGGAAAGCAGAGAATCCGATGAGGATGAATTGGGTCACTGTGGAGTGATTGGCTCCCGGCATGGAGTCTGTGCCTGGGGTGAGATGTGACAGGGAGACGTCAGTTACTGGATGAAGAAAGGTTCTCGGCCTTCACCATACCTGGATTTGCCCAAGGGGCTACTCTTGGCAAATGGTAAAGCTGGCTTTGGTTCCATTCCCACTCTGGGCCTCCTATAATTTAATATTCTCATCAACCTAGTGAGAATGGTACTATTTTTTCAACCCCCTTTTGAAGTACCTTGAGGATACTCATTGAGAATACTGAAGTGTGGAGCTTTCAGGCGAAGCTATTGAAATGGTAGATGTGAGACTTGAACCCATAAATGGGCTGGCTCTAAAAACTATGATAGACTGGACAAAGATGTGGCACATATACACCATGGAATATATGCAGCCATTATAAAAACGATGAGTTTGTGTCCTCTGAAGGGACATGGATGAATCTGGAAACCATCATTCTCAGCCAACTGACACAAGAACAGAAAATCAAATACTGCATGTTCTCACTCATAGGCAGGTATTGAACAATGAGAACACATGGACACAAGGAGGGGAGCATCACACACTGGGGTCTGTTTGGGGGTGGGGTTAGGGGAGGGACAGCAGGGGGTGGGGAGGTTGGGGAGGGATAACATGGGGAGAAATGCCAGAAACAGATGACAGGGGGATGGAGGCAGCAAACCACCTTCCCATGTATGTACCTATGCAACAATCCTGCATGATCTGCACATGTACCCCAGAACCTAAAGTACAATTAAAAAAAAAATACCCTCCACTATTCCTCTATGTTGTCCCCCAAAGGAAAATGCTCCAGGCTGACGTGGTGGTTCACACCTTTAATCTCAGAACTTTGGAGGCTGAGGCGGGAGGGTGGCTTGAGCCCAGGAATTTGAGTCTGCAGCAAGCTATGACGGCACCACTGCCCTCCAGTCTGGATGACAGAGCCAGACCCTCTCTCTCAAAAAAGAAGAAAAAAATATTCCTTGACTGGAACTTCCATTCATTCCTCTCTGACCTCTTACTCCCTTCCAATAAATCGTGTTCTTCCCTCTTCCAGATATGACGAGATGTTTCCACCCATGGCTACACCACCTTGGAGCAGAGTGCGCCCCTAAATTTCAACCAATGACTTCTCTGGGGTTATCCATATAGGAAAGCAGAGGCAGGAGGCAGAGTGGCACTAAGAAAAGAGCCAAAAATCATGCTCTGATTGTTTTGCAGTTCCCAAGAAGTATGCCTCTATCTTCTGAGGCAAAGAAATGTAGCCATCAGACAGAAAGAGGCATGTGGGAATCAGCAGATCTCAGTTCAAATCCCTCCTCTGACTGTTGTGTAATTATTTTTTTCATTTTATTTATATAGAGACAGAGTTTCACTCTTGTTGCCCAGGCTTGAGTGCAATGGGGCGATCTCGGCTCACCACAACCTCCGCCTCTAGGGTTCAAGTGATTCTCCTGCCTCAGCCTCCCGAATAGCTAGGATTACAGGCATGGGCCACCATGCCGGCTAATTTTGCATTTTTAGTAGAAACAGGGTTTCTCCATGTTGGTCTGGCCAGTCTTGAACACCTGACTTCAAGTGATCTACCCGCCTTGGCCTCCCAGACTACAAGCATGACCCACCAGGCCTGACCTATTTATTTATTTTTGTAGAGACAGAGTCTCACTCTGTTGCACAGGCTACAGTCCAATGGTGCAATCATAGCTCACTGCAACCTCCAACTCCTGGATTCAAGCAATCCTACTGCCCCAGCCTCTCAAGTAGCTATGACTGCAGGCACATACCACCTCATCCAGCAGATGTTTTATTTTTTATTAGAGAGATGGCATCTTGCTATGTTGCCCAGGCTGGTCTGGAACTCCTCACCTCAAGTCATCCTCCTGCCCAGCGTCCCAAAGTGCTGGGATTACAGAAGTGAGCTACTGCACCTGGCCAGTGTTTTGTAAACTTGGGCAGATTTCTTTATCTCTCTGCACCACCATTTCCCCCTCCCTGTCTCAAAGGGTTGCTGTGGGAAGTCAATGAGCTTTTCTTAGGTGACCTAGCCTGCAATAGATGCTACATATAATTAATACAGTAAATGACTATACATGGTCTTTGCTCAGTAACTTTAATTTCATGAGATTTCCATATGTGTCTTTATGAACCACTTAAATATATTTAATTTTTATTTTTTCAAGAGACAGATCTGGCTCTGTCACTCGGGCTGGAGGGCAGTGGCACAATTGTCATAGTTCACTGCAGCCTTCAACTCCTGGGCTCAAGCAATCCTCTCTCCTCAGCCCACCAAATAGCTGGAACTACAGGCATGCATCAGCATGCTTGGCTAATTTCTTTCTTAAAAATTTAGGCAACGGCTGGGTGCAGTGGCTCACGCCTGTAGTCCCAGCACTTTGGGAGGCCAAGCAGGGTGGATCATGAGGTCAGGAGTTCGAGACCAGCCTGGCCATGAAACCCCATCTCTACTAAAAATACAAAAATTAGCCGGGCGTGGTAGCACACGCCTGTAGTCCCCAGCTACTCGGGAGGTTGAGGAAGGAGAACTGCTTGAACCTGGGAGATGGAGGTTGCGGTGAGCCGAGATTGCACCACTGCACTCCAGCCTGGGTGATAGAGTGAGACTCTGACTCAAAAAAAAAAAAAAAGGCAATGTAAAGTTTATTTGAAAAATAAACCAATTACCACTCTGCTTTCTGTTTCTACTTCTATGGACTTGCCCGTTCTGAACATTTCACCTAAATGGAGTCATACGAGATGGGTCCTTTTGTGTCTCATTTCTTTCACCAAACATATGTTTTAAGGTTAATCTGCACTGTAGCATGCAATTGTAACAGTACTGATACACCACAGCATGTATCTGAGCTTTATTCCTGCTTATGGCAGAAAGATTTTCCATTCTATGAATATGTGTCATCTGTTCATAAGGGCTGTGCCCCACCTGCTGGCGTTTGCAAACGATGCTGCAGTGAAAACGCTTGTAGCATCTGGAACCCATCAGTGGTTCCCAAAGGCTGGGGAGAGCAGAGAATGGGGAGTGATTGCTAATAGATGGTGTTTCCACTTGGGGTAATAAAAAATTATTACCTTTGACTGGAACTAGGCAAAGGTGGTGTTAGCACAACACTGTAAATGTACTTAATGGTTACGTGGAAATCCAGTAATAAAAGGCAAATGCAGTCGGCTTTCTAGAAAGAAAGAAAGAGAGAAGGAAGAAAGGAAAGGAAAGAAAGGACAGAGGAAGAGAGTAAGGGAGGGAGGGAAGGGAGAGAGGAAGAGAGTAAGGGAGGGAAGGGAGGGAGGGAAGGAAGGAAGGGAGGGAGGGAGGGGAGGGGGAGGGGGGAAGGGAGGTAGAAAGGGGAGGGGGAGGGGAGGTAGAAAGGGAAGGGGGAGGGGGAAGGAGGGGAGGAGGGGAGGGGGGAGGAGAGGAGGGGGAGGAGGGGAGGAGGGGAGGAGGGGAGGAGGGGAGGAGGGGAGGTGGGAGGGAGGGAGGAGGGGAGGAGGGGAGGGGGCGAGTGGGGAGGGGAGGAAAAGAAGGGGAGAGAGAAGCAGGAGGGAGGAAGGAAGGAAAAGAAGGGGAGAGAAAGGTGGGAGGGAGGAAGGAAGGAAAAGAAGGGGAGAGAAAGGCGGGAGGGAGGAAAGAAAGAAAAATGGAAGGGAGGAGAAAAAGAAAGAAATGGAAAGATAAAGCAGATGCACGAGCCCCACGAGCACGGCGGCGAGGACGACAGCATCGGGGCTGGTGAGAACACAACTTGGCAGCCAGCAGACCGGACCGGGCTACCGTAGCCCTGCCCCTCCCCCCGCCGCCGCTCCCCTCTCACCCTCCCTCACACAGAAGCTCCCACACACTCACACGCCTTTGCTTAAGAGTCCAGGAACAGCAGGAGCTCCTGCGGAGTAGGGCAATGCACAGACCCAGGCATGGCGGAAGGAAGGGGAAAGCCTGAATGGGAGAGAACCGACGCACAGGAAGCGAGGGACACAAACAAGATGGCGGCCACGCCGCTGGCACGCTCTCCCCTTTCCCCTCCCCCTCCCCGGGCCTAGACTGTCAGTATCTTGCTCTGCGCAGAAGCTGCGCTGCTTGAAGTCTCACGAGAATTGGGAATGGGCGACGACTGAGTGAGGCAGAATGAGATGTGAGAGTTTTGACCCCATCCCCTTTCTGGGAATCCGGAGGGGTTGCCCGGTGACCTCCGCCGGGCTTTCTATCCTTGTGGCTCTCTTTGGTGCAAGCTTGAATTCTAGGAAATAAGTAGGGGCGTGTGTGTGTATTTGTGTTTTCAATTTGAGGAGAAAGAACTGGGGGCTGAAGGTCGCCTTGGTGGGCCAGATGAAGCATGCTGTTCGAGTAGACAACTCCTGGCGCCTTAAATTCATAAAAGAGAGCATTTAACACCAAACTGTGAATAAAGAACAGTACTTAACAAAAAAAGAAGAAGAAGGGAGGGAGGGAGAAAGGAAGGAAGGAGAGAGAGAGGGAGGGAGGGAGAAAGGGAAGGAAGGAAGTAAAAAGGAAGAAAGAAAGGGAGGGAGGAAAGAAGGAAGGAAGGAAGGAACCTTAAGAGGACAGGAGCCAATCACGCCTGCAGGAGGTGGCTGAGGGCTGCATATAACACCCTCTGGAATGAAGGGATGCAGAATGCAGCTAAGTGTCGTCTGGTCATTCTAGAAAAATCAAAACTCTGGAGACAGCAAAAGATCAGTGGCTTCCAGGGACCAGTGGGTGAGAGGGCGGGATGAATGGGTGGACCACAGAGGGTCTACTATGTTGTGCGATACTGTCATGGTGGACACAGGACACTGTGCATTTGTACATCCCCAAGAGTGAACTCCAGTGTAACTGTGGATTTCAGTCAATGACAATGTGCCAACAGTGTTTCATCGGTTGTAACAGATTTATGATAAAACCCCCAGCTGCTGATGATAGGGGAAATTGTGTGCAGCGGGGAGAGGGCATATGAGGATTCTCCGCAGTCAGTGTCTGCTCAATGTTCTGTAAATCTAAAACTGCTCTTAAAGTCTATTAATTTTACTTTTAAAAAGTAAAACCAAACACATGGTGGGTATGGGACTAGGATTAGCAGAGAGGAGGATTTAGAGCTTCCGGGCACTGATTCACCAGCGGAACACCCAGTGGGTTCCTCTCTAGGTAAGAGAGAGAGAGAGAGAGATGGGGAGAGAGAAACACAGAGAGAGGTTGAGGGGGGAGAGAGAGAAAAAGAGGTGGGTAGAGAGAGACACACAGAGAGAGGTAGGGAGAAAGAGAGAGAGAGAGAAGTGGGGAGATAGCGTGCAGAGAGAGAGGTAGGGAGAAAAAGAGGCAGAAGGTGGGGAGAGAGAAGTGGAGAGAGAGGAAAGGGCGGCGGGGAGAGAGAGGAAAGAGAGGTAGGGAGAAAGAGGGCGGAGAGGGGAAAGAAGAAAGAGGTGAGGAGAAAGAGAGAGCATAAGCCCATCGTCTAGCATGACAAGAGCACACGCGGGGCCAGTTCTCCACTCAGAGACCCCGAGGCTTAGCGCGGCTGTGGACAAGCCCTGCCCACCACAACCCTAGCGCAGGATTTCCCGCCTTCAGCACTGGGGACGTTGGGGGCAGGTCATTCTCTCTGGGAGGGCGGGGGAAGGCGTCCTGTGTCCTGCAGGAGACTGAGCGGCTTTCCTGGTCTCCACCCACCGGACACCAGCAGCATTCCCCAGTCATGACAGTCAGCGATGCCCTTATACACGGTCAAATGTCTCCTGCGTGACAGAGTCACTCCACAGCCAGGCCTGTCTTGTCTCTGAGACCCCGTCTGGCCTCACCTCTCACCCATCCTGGCTCTCTCTTCTTAGTGAAGCTGTCTGGCTTCCCCTCTCTTCCACCTAAGCCTCCGCTTGCCTCTGTTTTCTCTTATCTTCTCATCCCCCAGCTCCTAACTATCCCCTCACCACCTGTTCTCACTGATGCCTCCCTGATCCCCTTTTTTTTTTCAGACAGGGTCACCAAGGCTGGAGTGCAAGGCACAAGCACAGCTCATTGCAGCCTTGACTTCCTGGGCTCAAGCAATCCTCCCACCTCAGTCTCCTAAGTAGCTAAGACTACAGGAGCTTGCCACCATGCCTGGCTAATTTTTGTATTTTTCTGTAAAGACAGGGTCTCACTATGTTGCCCAGGCTGGCCTCAAACTCCTGGACTCAAGTGATCCTCCCACCTTGGCCTCCCAAAGTGCTGGGATTACAGGCGTAAGCCACCTCACCCAGCCCTCCCTGATTCTTCACATCCTGGGGTGGTGGCTGCAGCCTCTGAACCCTGAGTCCTCTTTCTCTCTTTTCTCTGCCTCTTCCCAACCCTTTTCCCATAGACATCTTGCCTGGACAGACCAAGAAGAGAGGTTAAAATCAGACGGGCAGTCAGGTGCAGTGGCTCACGCCTGTAATCCTAGCACTTTGGGAGGCTGAGGCGGGTGGATTGCCTGAGCTCAGGAGTTTGAGACCAGCCTGGGCAACATGGTTAAACCCTGTCTCTACTAAAATGCAAACATTTAGCTGGGCATGATGGCATGCACCTGTAATTCCAGTAACTTGGAATTACAGTAATTCCAGGAGAATTGCTTGAACCTGGGAGGCAGAGGTTGTGGTGAACCGAGATCAAGCCACTGCACTCCAGCCTGGGCTACAGAGTGAGACTCTGTCAAAAGAAAGAGAGGAAGGAAGGAAGGAAGGGAGGGAGGGAGGGAGGGAGGAAGGAGAGAGAAGGGAAGGGAAGGAAGGCAAGAGAAGGGAAGGAAGGAGAGAAAGAAAAGAGAAAGGAAGGAAGGAAAAGAAAGAGAAAGAAGGAAAGAGGAAGGAAAAGAAAAAAAAGAAAAAGGAAAGAGAGAAAGAAGGAAAGGAGAGAAAGGAAGGAAGGAAAATAAAGAGAAGGAACAAGAGAAAGAAGGAAAGAGGAAGGAAGGAAGGAAAAGGAAAAAGAAAAAGGAAGGAAGAAAGAAAGAAGGGAAGAAAGGAAGAGAGAAAGAATCAGACAGTCACCCTGGGTCACATTGAGCATTGGTTCTGTTCTCTCTGCACCTGTTACCTCACCTGTCCAAGGGACCTACCTTATGAGGCAGCAGGAGCTCTAAAGAAGGTAAGCCCTGCTAAGCAAACGGCACACTGACAGAGAAGTGGAGAGTGGCATCTGCCTGTCACCCACTGTCCTGTAGACTCACATTGCTAAAGGAGTCATATCAACAGGTGGTTTCTCCACGTCCCTGGCAGGTGCTGGTTCCCAGGTCTCACCTGGTCAGGTGGATGAGAGGGGAGGTGACTCACCTGGGGCTCCAGGCATCTGCTTCTGCTTCACCCCAGCAGGAGGCTCTAGTTTGGAGTTTCCCCACAGGTGGGAGCTGGCCAGGTGTGGGCTGCAGCAAGGAGCCACACCAGCTGAGCCAGGGGCTTGATGGAGCCTGTATGGGACTATTTATCCCTCCCCAGCTCCCTGCCCACCGCCTTCCCTCACTGTGGTCCTATTGTCTCTGTCTGTGCTACAGGGATGCTGTGACCCCGGGGAACCTTCCAGAGAGGAGGTAGCCTCAGGGAATCTTTGTCCTCACTTGCCCTCCCTCCCTGCCTGCCAGGGGTGAGTCAATTCCCTGAGCTTCTCAAGGGCTTGAGCAGAGATTGGTGTTCCTCACATTTGGGGTTTGGACCCCTAGCTGTTGAAAGTGACAAGAGAGCAGCCCTGCCATTGCTCACAGGGGATGAAGAGGCTGTGTCTTGATATGCCCCATCACCTTTATTCTTCCTCACCTGGGTCATTTGTCAATTTAAATGTCCTTTTAAAAAAAATCTTTTTTGAGGCTGAGTTTTGCTCTTGTTGCCCAGGCTAGAGTGCAGTGGCACAATCTTAGCTCACCACAACCTCTGCCTCCTGGGTTCAAGCGATTCTCTTGCCTCAGCCTCCCGAGTAGCTGGGATTACAGACATGTGCCACCACATCCAGCTAATTTTGTATTTTTAGTAGAGACGAGGTTTCTCCACGTCGGTCAGGCTGGTCATGAACTCCCCACCTCAGGTGATCCATCCACCTCGGCCTCCCAAAGTGTTGGGATTACAGATATGAGCCATCACAGCCAGCCTAAAATAATTTTTAAAGCCAAAACACACACATGTATATATTTTTATTTATTTATTTATTTTTGAGACAGGGTCTAGCTCTGTTGCCCAGGCTGGAGTGCAGTGGTGTGATTATGGCTCACTGCAGCCTCCACCTCCCAGGCTCAAATAATCCTTCTGCCTCAGCCTCCTGAGTAACCAGGACTAAAGGTGCGTGCTGCCACACCTGGGCTAATTTTTAATTTTTCTGTAGAGACAGGGCCTCATTTTGTTGCTCAGGCTGGTCTTGAGCTCCTGGGCTCAAGCAATCCTCCCACCTTGACCTCCTAAAATGCTGGGATTACAGGTGTGAGCCATCGTGCCTGGCCTGTTTCTTATTATGTAATTGAAATGCTACATACAAAGCTGAAAACATGCAGTGGCCACCCATGCAAGAGATGCCGTTCTCATGTCTCTCCCAGTCCCAGGATGACCACCTAGAAGTCTCTCTGTTCTCATGACAATAAAGACTCCCGTTGTTGAGTATCTGCCATGCATCTTGTACTGTGCCTAGAGCTTTGTAATCAGAGCTCATTGAAGGCCTTCACAAGGGAAGCAGGGTTTTAATTTTTTTAAGATTTTAAGTTTTTTTAGAGACAGAATCTCATTCTATAACCCAGGCAGAAATGCAATGGCACAATCACAGCTCACTGCAGTCTCAACCTCTTGATCTCAAGGGATCCTCCCAAGTCCAAGCTTGTACTATAGGTATGAGCCACTACACCCAGCTAATTTTTTAATTTTGTAGAGACAAGGTCTTGCTATATTGCCCAGCTGGTCTCCAACTCTTGGCCTCAAGTGATCCTCCTGCCTCCACCTCCCAAAGCACTGGGATTATAGGTGTGAGCCAATGTGCCCAACCATGGGGTAGGGTTTTATAATCCTGATATCACAAATGAGGGAACTAAGGCACAGAGAGGCTGAGACACTTACCCAAGACCCATATCCAGCCCCCAAATGGACAAGAAGCCCAAAATGCAGTCCCCAAAATGACAGATCCACACAAGACTTTCTCCTCCAAAAGACCAGGGAATAAGGTCTTTTGGGCATAGCCAGTCCTACAAATGATGCCACATTTTCTGGATTGACTTCTCCATTCATTTGAGGAACTGGGGCTGTGCCTAGATGCTCTGGACTGGCCATGCTTCCCCTGTCATATCCTGCCTTTGGACACTGCTGTGTGAAGAAGGACTGGGATATAACGGAACTGACTTTCCTAACGAGCTGTGTTATATGTAAATTTTCGGTGCCACAAAAGAAGCAGCACTCAAATGTAATTTCCTCAGCAAGGCAATGTGCTTCTATAGAGGGGTGCATCTCACAGATGGAACAATGGTGAGTGCACACCGGACAATGGACAGGAAGGGGTTCTTATTATTGATACAGATAGTCCCTACTGATGTCGCATTACCCTATTGGCTAGGGTTGGACCTCACAGTCTAAGCTAATTCTGATTGGCTATTTTAAAGAGAGCAGGGGTACGAGCCAGAGTGGCAGGGTGGGCAGTTTGGCAGGAAGAATGGTTACAGTACAGGTCAGAGCAGGTGACCAGGGGTAACTCAGGTCAAAGCAGGTGCCTAGGGGAACAGCTGTGAACTACTGATTAAAACTGGTGGGAAACTTGTTTACTGAAACTAGAGGCAAGGGGGAGAAGAGAACCAGGAAGTTAAACTTTAACATGGAGAATTAAAGAATAAGAGCTGGACATACTGACATGCTGATTCTTTGAAAAGAAGGTTGGAGTTCACTTTATCTAACAGCTTGGAGGAGGTGGCAGCAACTACAAATTGTGCATCTCACTCTGTACCTCCTAGAGAGTGCACCCCTGCTTCAGGTCCTGATTGCCTTTCCCCTGACTTGGTGCAATGGCCTCCTCCCTGGTGTTCTGCTTCTGCCCTTACCCTGTAAGTCTGCTTCCCATACAGCAGCCAGAGGAGTCTTGTAACAAGTCACATCTCATTCCATCTCTGCTCAAAACTGTCTTGTGGCTCTTGTCTCATTCATAGTAAAAACCAAGTTGTCATAATGATCCATGAGGCTCTAGACAATCCAGGCCCCCATTATCTCCCTCCTCTTACCTCCTACTCCTCTCCCCAACCACCCCCCCCAAAAAAATAGTTCCAGGTGGTGCCTGGGCCATTGTGTGCTCATCCCTGGCCTTGCCTTCTCCTTTGTGAAGCTTCAGGCTCTTGACTGTTAGTAAAATTCAATGCTGCAAAAGAAATTGCACTCAAAGATAAATCTTCTCAGCAAGGCAGTTTACTTCTATAGAAGGGTGTGGCTCACAGATGGAACAATGGTGAGCACATTCCCCTTAGACAAGGGAGGAAAAGGGGTACTTATTTCTGACGGGGCTCACCCCTACTGCTGTCATTCCCTTATTGGCTAGGGTTAGACCGCACAGTCTAGACTAACCCCAGTTGGCTATTTTAAAGAGAGCAGGGGTCTGAGCTGGAGTGGCAGAGTGGGTGGTTTGATGGGAAGGATGGTTATGGGAGGGTCAGAGCAGGTAGCCAGTGGTCACCTAGGTCAAGGCAGGTGATTGAAGCAGGTGACTGGAACAAGTGACTGAAGCAAGTAACTGAGGATGAGTCAGGACGGAGCCCGGGGCCAGGAGAACAGATGTGAACTACTGATTAGAACCAGCAGAGAAGGTTGTTTACTGGAACTACAAGGAAGTTAAACTTTAAAATGGAGGATAAATAACTGAACACACTGACATACTGATTCTTTCAAGAGAAATTTAGAACTCATTGTATCCAATACAAATGCCTCCATACTTTTCCCATCAGTGGACCCTCTGTACACACAAGTGCCTGTCGACTTGTCCTCTCCCCTGCTCACAAGACTGGTTCTGTCTTGGTCATCATCATGTCCCAGCCTGTAGCATGGTGCCTGCACATAGTAAGTGCTCAGTAAATGCATGCTGCTCTCTGCGGCAGAGGCTGCTCTCAGGCGGAGACCTCAGCAAAACTGTTCAGGAACAAATGTTCCACTCATTTGTCACCTCTTTCTTATACCTTTAAATCTGTCTGGTGTATTCTTGTACCATGCCTCTAGCACAGAAGTGAGTTGGGAATCCAGACCACCCCTTCCAAAAAATAGTTCTAAGTGATGCCTTGGCCCCTTTGTGCTCATCCCTGGCCTTATCTTCTTTGTGAAGCTTCAGGCTCTTGACCCTCACCTGCCGAAAGCCCAATAGGCCCAGACAGCCCTGAGCACCTGTCTATACAGCTGGGGAAGTCTGAGCAGATCAGTGCTGCCTCCACCCAGAAGCAGCTAATGCTTACACTTCAGGAGACATGAGAAGACATGTGGCTGCCTGGAGCATAAATGGCCAGTGCCTGGCCACAGGGCCTGTATCTTCCTCGTGTAAGGACCTCTGGGGATTGGGTGAGATGGGGGGCGACATTTACAACTAAACAAAACTTGCTTCAGGCTTTGCCAAGTGGACACTGGCATCCTTCAGTACTCACTGGGCCCGTCTTCTTCCTTCCTCCTGGACTAGGGGAAATTCCATACAGTGCTGTCAATCAAGAAAAATGCCCAGACAAGTCTCAATCATTTTAGAAGCTTTATTTGCCTAAGTTAAGGGCATGTGCCCCTGACACACCCTCAGGAAGTTCTGACATTTGCCCAAGGTGGTTGGGGAACAGCTTGATTTTATACATTTTAAGGAGACATGAGACATTGATCAATATATGTAAGAAGTGCTTGGTTCTGTCCAGAAAGGTGAAGACAATTCAAATCAAGGAGGGGGCTTCTCACAGGTAGGTGAGAGACAACTGGTTGTATTCTTTTGAGTTTCCAATAAGCCTTTCCAAAGATGGCAATCAGAATATGCATTTATCTCAGTGAGCTGGAGGGATGACTTCGAATAGGATGGAAGGCATATTAGCCATGAGCAGTTCCCAGTTGAATTTTCCCTTTAGCTCAGTGATTTTGGGGGCCCAAGATATTTTCCCTTCACAGTGTCCAACGGAGCCAAGGATCCCCTGGCCTCAGAGAAGGAAGGGAGGCCAGGCCAGGCAAGACTGGAATAGGAGGGAGGACAACAAGGGTAAGGCTTTCTCATATCTTATCATTCAATAGATTCCTTTTCATACAAGAAAATAAAGACACAGCAACAAGAACAATTATTAAATGCATGAAAAAAGCAGTTATATGACAGCAACATTCTGTAAAGGAATCAAAACACATAAAGGCAAAAAATGAGCTGGTTCAGATGAGCAAGTTGCCATGGGAAACCTAAGGATTTAAATCCACCAGGTTAACATGTTCTTGTTATAAGTAAATTTTCAGTGCTGCAAAAGAAGCAGCACTTGAATATAAATTTTCTCAGCAAGGCAATTTACTTCCATAGAA
Source organism: Callithrix jacchus (assembly GCF_049354715.1). NCBI lineage: Eukaryota > Metazoa > Chordata > Mammalia > Primates > Cebidae > Callithrix > Callithrix jacchus. The sequence goes on from NC_133523.1 coordinate 14,566,224, forward strand.
GAGCGTGTCTCACAGATGGAGCAATGGTGAGCACACACCTGATCAGAGAAGGGGAAGGGGTTTTTACTCTTGACACAGGTAGGCCCTACTGCTGTGTCATTCTTGTATTGGCTAGGTTTGGACTGCACAGTCTAAGCTAATTCTGATGGGCTATTTTAAAAGGAGCAGAAGTATGAGCCAGAGTGGCAGAGTGAGCAGTTTGGCCAGAAAGATGGTTACAGAACAGGTAACTAAAGGTGATTCAGGTCACAGCAAGTGATCAGGGTGAGTCAGGACTGAGGAGATGACCAGGGGAACAGCTATGAACTACTGATTAGAACTGGTGGAAGAAGTTGTTTACTAAAACTACAAGGAAGTTAAACTTTAAATGGAGGACAAAGAACTGAACATACTGACATACTGATTTTTTGAACTCATTCTAATGAGAAATTTAGAGGAATTTAGAACTCATTGTATCCAACCCAGTTATATAATAGCAATATTCTATATGGGAATCAAAAGGCAAAAAAAAGAGCTGTTCAGATAAGCAGGCTGCCACACCCACAGTTCAAAAGGAAAATCTCCTTCAGGAGGTTAAACATATTCTCAAGCTTGTGAGCCAGGTTCTGCTGAAGTGGTGGACCTGGACCAGGGGAGACGAGGCAGGGAAACCTAAGGATTTAACTCCATCAGCCTAACATGTCCTCCTACCCCATTCTCACAGTTCAGGAAATGCCTCCTTCCTTCAATGCCTTGGTTTTCACCAACCGAAAACTCTCACATGGGGTTGTTACAGGAAAGGCGTCCCGATCCAGACCCCAAGAGAGGGTTCTTGGATCTCACATGAGAAAAAATTCAGGGCGAGTCTCTAAGCTGAAAGCAAGGTTATTAAGAAAGAAGAGGAATAAGGGCCAAGTGCTGTGGCTCACACCTGTAATCCCAGCACTTTGGGAGGCCAAGGTGGGCAGATCACCTGAGATCAGGAGTTCAAGACCAGCCTGACCAACATATAGTGAAACTCTGTCTCTACTAAAAATACAAAAATTAGCTGGGCGTAGTGGTACAAACCTGTAATCTCAGCTACTTAGGAAGCCGACGCAGGAGAATCACTTGAATCCAGGAGGTGGAAGTTGCAGTGAGCCAAGATAATGCCACTGAACTCCAGTCTGGATGACAAAGCCCATCTCTCAAAAAAAAAAAAAAAAAAAGGTAGAGGAATAAAAGAATGGCTACTCCATAGGCAGAGCAGCCTGAGAGCTGCTAGTTGGCTATTTTTGTGGTTATTTCTTGATTATATGCTAAATAAGAGATGTATTATTCATATGTTTTCCAAGGAAATGGATGGGCGATTCCTGGAATAAGGGTTCCTCCCCTTTTTAGACCATATAAGATAACTTTCTGACATTGCCATGGCATTGTAAACTGTCATGGCACTGGTGGGAGTGTCTTTTAGCATGCTAATGCATTATAATCAGTGTATAATGAGCAGTGAGGCCAACCAGAGGTCATTTTCATCACCATCTTGGTTTTAGTGGGTTTGGGCTGGCCTCATGCGTCCTTTTACCAGCAAGGTCTTTGTGACCTGTACTTTTTGCCGACATCCTGTGACTAGGAACACCTAACCTCCTGGGAACACAGCCCGGTAGATCTCAGCTTTATTTTACCATTTTACCCAGTCCCTATTCAAGATGGAGTTGCTCTGGTTCAAACATCTCTGACACTTTCTCCAGTCTGAGTCTCTAAAGTTTCTAACTCTGATCTTCTCTCTCTTTCTTTCCTTCCTTCCTTCCTTTCTCTCTCTCTCTTTCTTTCTTTCCTTCTTTTTTAGAGTCTCACTCTGTCACCCAGGCTGCAGTGTAGTGGTGGGATCTTGGCTTGCTGCAGCCTCAACCTCCCAAGCTCAAATGATCCTCCCACCTCAACCCTCCAAGTAGCTGGGACTGTAGGTGTGTACCACCACAGCCGGCTAATTTTTGTGTTGTTGTTGTAGAGTCGGGGTTTCGCCATGTTGCCAAGGCTGGTCTTGAACTCTTAAACTCAAGCAATTTTCCTGCCCCTCCTCCCAAAGTGCTAGAATTACAGGCATGAGCCACTGCACCTAGCCAGATTTTCTTCATATGTATGTCTATGTAAAAGAAGAAGCTGAGGCAAAATTAATATAGAAACTCTATTTGGGCTAGAGTTAAGGAATGCTGCCTGATATACACCTTCAAGTTGCCTTGGAAAGTGTCCCAGAGAGCAAAGGAGAAGGGCGTTTTTAAGATAAAGGGAAGAATCAGAAGAGGCAATTACAAAAGTTGTTTGTCAAGAATTCTCATCGGTTCTCAGAAAGAACACTGATTAGTGATTGGCTATACATTACTGAACGACAGAGTAACATTTTGGTGTCCAGTATATGGCAACAACTACTAATGTAGAGCCCATGTAACAAGTGACTTCAAGAGGTAACTACATAGCTCAATGGGGGAGTGAGATGTGATTACTGTTCCATTTTAAATGCTTCTCTGAGGCCAGGTGCTGTGATTCATGCCTGTAATCCTAACACTTTGGGAGGCCAAGACCAGCCTGGCCAACGTGGTGAAACCCCATCTCTACTAAAAATGCAAAACTTAGCCGAGCGTGGTGGTGCATGCCTCCCAGCTACTTGGGAGACTGAGGCACAAGAATTGCTTGAACCTGGGAGGCTGACGTTGCAGTGAGCCAAGATGGCACCACTGCACTCCAGCCTGGGTGACAGATCGAGACTCTATCTCTAAATGAATGAATGAGTGAATGAATGAATGAATGAATAAAACATCCATGTGGCTAGCCAGTTATCCCAGTGCTGTTTATCTGTCAACTTAAAAATGTATCTGCCAGATTTCATGCATTTGGGATCAGATACATGAAATAAATGTATTTTATTGAGAAATAAAAAATACGTAGTTATTTATTTGTATATATTTATGCTGTACAACACAACATTCGGATATATGTATATACAGTGGAACGGTTCCAACAAGCCAGTTAACATAAGCATTATCTCACACACTTACCATTTCTTTTTGCGGTGAGAATGCTTAAAATCTACTCTCAGTAATTTTCAAATATACAATAGATTGTTATAACTATAGTCACCATGAGGTATGGTAGATCTCTTGGTCCTCCTGCCTAACTGAAATTGTGCGTGCTTTGATCAACATCAAAGAGATCAAAATAACAAGTGTTGGCAAGAGAGTGAAGACATTATGTTAAAACCCTCAACAAGTAAGGCATTAAAGGAACACACCTGAAAATAATAAGAGCCATCTATGGTCAGCCCACAGCCAACATCACATTGAATCAGCAAAAGCTGAAAGTATTCCCTTTGAGAAGCAGAATAAGACAAGGATGCCCACTCTTATCACTCCTATTCAACATAGCGACATAGTACTAAAAGTCCCGGCCAGAGCAATCGGGCAAAAGAAAGAAATAAAAGACATCCAAATAGGAAGAGAGGAAGTCAAACTATCTCTGTTTGCAGATGCTGTGATTTTATACTTAGAAAACTCCATCGTCTCGCCCAAAAGCTCCTCAAGCTGATAAACAACTTCAGTAAAGTTTCAGAATAAAAAGCAATGTGCAAAAAATCAGTAGGATTTCTATAAACCAAAACCAACAGTGTCCAAGCTGAGTGCCAAATCAAGAACACCATCTCCTTCACAATAGCTACACAAAAACTAAAATACCTAGGAATACAGCTAACCAGGAAGGTGAAACATCTGCCTGTGGTCCCAGCTACTTGGGAGGCTGAGGCAGGAGGATCACCTGAGCCTGGAAAGTGAAGGCTGCAGTGAGTGAGCTGTGATTGTGCCACTGCAGTCCAGGCTGGGAACGGACTGAGAGCTTGTTTCTAATTTATTTTTATTTTTTTGAGATGGAGTTTAGCTCTTGTTGCCCAGGCTGCAATGGCACGATCTTGGCTCGCTGCAACCTCTGCCTCCTGAGTTCAAACGATTCTCCTGCCTTGGCCTCCTGAGTAGCTGGGAGTACAGGCATGCACCACCATGCCCAGCTAATTTCTCTGTATTTTTAGTAGAGATGGGGTTTCATGATGTTGGCCAGGCTGGTCTCAAGTTCCTGGCCTTAGGTGATCCACTCACCTTGGCCTCCTGAAGTGCTGGGACTACAGGCATGAGCCACCATGCCTGGCCGCCTCTATCAAGAGATGGAGACCATTCTGGTCAACATGGTGAAACCGCGTCTCTATTAAAAATACAAAAAAAAAAAAAAGAAATAGCTGGGCATGGTGGCGCGTGCCTGTAATCTCAGCTACTCAGCAGGCTGAGGCAGGAGAATTGCCTGAACCCAGGAGGCAGAGGTTGCAGTGAGCCGAGATTGCACCATTGCACTCCAGCCTGGGTACCAAAGTGAAACGCCATCTCAAAAAAAAAAAAAAAAATGTCCAGGCACAGTGGTTCACACTTGTAATCCTAGCACTTTGGGAGGCTAAGATGGGAGGATCACTTAAGTCCAGAGACCAGTCTAGGCAACATGGTGAGACCCCATCTTTACAAAAATATATGTATTTTTTTCAATTAAAAAGTAAAATCATCTTGCTCAGGAAGTCTCCCCTTTCTGAGATAAATAGCTGCTTGACAGTAAACAGGCAGGAAACCTCATGTGTGATCTGCTGCTTGATAAGAAGATATCAAAACCACCATAATAAAAATGACCAGCCTCAGTACGTGAAGACTGTGCATGAGTAACTTATCTCCAGCTCAGAGGAAGTTCAGCCCCAGCTACCATACATTTAACAGATCCGTCCAGAACATCTGAGCTCATCACTGAGCCAGGAGCTGCAGTGACCACAGTGGCCAGGACAGACATGATGCCTGCTCCTGTGGATTTCACAGTGGGGGAAGAAGGCGGAGGATGATTTATTGGCTGAGTTTTAGAAAAGAGCATGAGGAGTGTGAGAAAGACACACCAATAACTATGGGCGCTGAACAATCTCATCCTCATAAAAGAGGCAGGCTCTTGGGGCTTCACGGAGGAGGTGGCATGTCAGCCAAGACATTCTGCTCCAGGAGCAGAGGGAGAGGAAAGGGTGCACCAGGCAGTGGGAAGAGCATTCGCAAAGGACCTGAGGTGGGAAGGTGACTGCACATCCAAGGGAAAAAAGAAAGCCAATATGGGCCAGGCACGGTGGCTCACATCTGTAATCCCAGCACTTTGGGAAGCTGAGGTGGGTGGATTACTTGAGCTCAGGAGTTCAAGACCAGCCTGGCCAACATGGTGAAACCCCATCTCTACCAAAAATATAAAAAATTAGGGGAGGACTCAAGATGGCGCTGTGAGAACAACCCAGGATTGGAGCTCTTCTCGTTGAATCTGCAAACGGTGAGTCAGAGCGGCATTTCCAGACTGATCTTTGTTGCCCACAGAACGGGGAAACTCCCAAGTATAAAAAAGACACGGGACGCCAGGCAGTACATCTGCCTGGTGAAGCCGGCAGCCGGGGCGGCGGCGGCCGGCCCTACCCAGCAATCCCCACAGGGCGCGCTTGTCCGGGTGCCCTGTTGAACCGGCAACCTGATACTTGAGAGGGTTGGACTTGAGACTGAACGAGACTTAGACAGTAGGCCAGCCCAGGGGATTGCAGGAATTGGGATACCCAGTGGGACGAACAAAACCGCGATTTCAACCTATCCCGAGCAGACGGTCCGAGACGCTCTGTGGGGGAGGGGCGTCCACCACTACCAGGCAACCCGCCCCAACTGAGATACATGCCCATTGCTGATGCAGCCAGCCGTTGCCAAGGCAACCCGCCCCAACTGAGATACACGCCCACTGCTGACGCAGCCAGCCGTTGCTGAGGCAACACGCTACAATGAAGAGACTCCGCCGAAGGGCGTGGCAGAGACCACAGCAGAGCTGGCAGGAACAGCGCGAATCACACAACAGCAGGGCGGAGCCTCGGCAGCCAAACAGTGGCTAGTCTGCCTTCTAGCTGGGCAGGACACCTGATCGGACATCCAAAAATAAAGCCCAAACCCCTCAACACAGAGCATTTGAGAAAAAAAAAAAAAAGGGGGTTTTTTAATGAGCTCTGTTGCAGCAGAATAAAACATAGCAGCCTAACAGCCCTGAATGAACAACAGAGTGCACAGCTCAGCAATTAAACCCCTATAAAGTACAAACTGTCTCCTCAAGCAGCTCCCTGACCCCTCTATATCCAAAAGACTGACATTAGGCAGGCATCATCCTGGGACAAAGAGAGCAGAAAAAGAAACTGGTAGCATCCCTCGCTGTGCCACAGCTACTAGAGGTGCACCCCAGACAAGCAGGGTCTGGAGCGGACCTCAGCAGTCGTACAGTGAAGGGGCTAGACTGGTAGAAGGAAAACCAAGCAACAGAAATACTTCATCATCAACATTCTGGGTGTCCACTCAGAGACCCAAACGAAAAGTCAGCAACTACGCAGACGACCAGCGGACAAATCCACAAAGATGGGAAAAAACCAGCGCAAAAAGGAGGAAAACACCCGAAACCAGAACACCTCGCCTCCTAGAAAGGACCAAAACTCCTCACCAGCAAGGGAGCAAAGCTGGACGGAGAATGACTGTGACGAAATGACGGAATTAGACTTCAGAAGATGGATAATGAGAAACTTTTGTGAGCTAAAAGATCATGTATTAAATCAATGCAAAGAAACTAAGAACCTTGAAAAAAGATTTGAAAAAAGATTCGAGGAAATGATAACAAGAATGGATACCTTAGAGAGGAATATGAATGAATTAAAGGAGCTGAAAAACACAATACGAGAACTTCGCGAAGCAAACACAAGTTTCAATAGCCGAATTGACCAAGCAGAAGAAAGAATATCTGAAGTCGAAGACCAACTCAATGAAATAAAACGAGAAACCAAGATCAGAGAAAAAAGTGCAAAAAGGAATGAACAAAGTCTCCAAGAAATGTGGGACTATGTGAAAAGACCTAACCTACGTTTGATAGGTGTACCAGAAGGGGACGAAGAGAATGAAACCAAGCTGGAAAATACTCTTCAGGACATCATCCAGGAAAATTTCCCCCACCTAGCAAGACAAGCCAACACTCAATTGCAGGAAATACAGAGAACACCACAAAGATATTCCGCAAGAAGAGCAACCCCAAGGCACATAATCGTCAGATTCAACAGGGTTGAAATAAAGGAGAGAATACTAAGGGCAGCCAGAGAGAAAGGTCGGGTCACCCACAAAGGGAAGCCCATCAGACTCACAGCAGATCTCTCGGCAGAAACACTACAAGCCAGAAGAGAGTGGGGGCCAATATTCAACATTCTTAAAGAAAAGAACTTTCAACCCAGAATTTCATATCCAGCCAAACTGAGCTTCAGAAGTGAAGGAAGAATAAAATCCTTTGCAAACAAGCAAGTACTCAGAGATTTTGTCACCACCAGGCCTGCTTTACAAGAGCTCCTAAAAGAGGCACTACACATAGAAAGGATCAATCAGTACCAGCCATTCCAAAATCACACTGAATGCTAAAGAGCTTCAACATAATGAAGAATCTACAACAACTAACAGGCAAAACAGCCACTTAGCATCAAAATGGCAGTATCAAATTCACACATAACAATATTAACCCTAAATGTAAATGGACTAAATGCACCAATCAAAAGACACAGACTGGCAAATTGGATAAAAATCCAAAACCCATCAGTGTGCTGTATCCAGGAAACCCATCTCACATGCAAGGATACACAAAGGCTCAAAATAAAGGGATGGAGGAAGATTTACCAAGCTAATGGAAAGCAAAAAAAAGCAGGAGTTGCAATTCTCATCTCTGATAAAATAGACTTTAAAGCAACAAAGATCAAAAGAGACAAAGAAGGCCATTACATAATGGTAAAAGGATCAATACAACAAGAAGAGCTAACGATCCTAAACATATATGGACCCAACACAGGAGCACCCAGATACATAAGGCAAGTTCTTAATGACTTACAAAAGGACTTAGACTCCCACACAATAATAGTGGGAGACTTTAACACTCCACTGTCAATACTAGACAGATCAACCAGACAGAAAATCAACAAGGATATCCAGGGCTTGAACTCAGACCTGGAGCAAGCAAACCTGGTGGACATTTACAGAACTCTCCACCCCAAATCCACAGAATACACATTCTTCTCAGCACCACATCACACCTACTCTAAAATTGACCACATAATTGGAAGTAAAGCACTGCTCAACAAATGCAAAACAACTGAAATCATAACAAACAGCCTCTCAGACCATAGTGCAATCAAGTTAGAACTCAGAATTCAGAAACCGACCCAGAACCGCACAGCTTCATGGAAACTGAACAACTGGCTCTTGAATGTTGACTGGGTAAACAACGAAATGAAGGCAGAAATAAAGAAGTTCTTCGAAACCAATGAGAACGAAGACACAACGTGCCAGAACCTCTGGGACACATTTAAAGCAGTCTCTAGAGGAAAGTATATAGCAATAAGTGCCCATATGAGGAGAATGGAGAGATCCAAAATTGACACCCTATTGTCAAAATTGAAAGAGCTAGAGGAGCAAGATCAAAAAAACTCAAAACCCAGCAGAAGACAAGAAATTACTAAGATCAGAGCTGAGCTGAAGGAGATTGAGACACGAAAAACCCTTCAAAAAATCAATAAATCCAAGAGCTGGTTTTTTGAAAAGATCAACAAAATAGACAGACCACTAGCCAGATTGATTAAAAAGAAAAGAGAGAACAACCAGATAGATGCAATAAAAAATGATAAAGGGGAAATCACCACAGATTCCACAGAAATTCAAACCATCATCAGAGAATATTACAAACAACTATATGCGCATAAACTAGTAAACCTGGAAGAAATGGATAAATTCCTGGACTCCTGTGTCCTCCCAAGCCTAAACCAGGAGGAAGCTGAAACTATGAATAGACCAATAACAAGGTCTGAAGTCGAGGCAGCAATTAAGAGCCTACCTCACAAAAAAAGCCCAGGTCCAGACGGGTTCACAGCCGAATTCTACCAGACACACAAGGAGGAGCTGGTACCATTCCTTCTAAAACTATTTCAAACAATCCAAAAAGAGGGAATCCTTCCCAAATCATTTTATGAGACCAACATCATCCTGATACCAAAACCCGGCAGAGACCCAACAAGAAAAGAAAACTTCAGGCCAATATCCATGATGAACATAGATGCAAAAATCTTCAATAAAATATTGGCAAGCCGATTGCAACAGCAAATCAAAAAACTTATTCATCATGATCAAGTAGGATTCATCCCGGGGATGCAAGGCTGGTTCAACATACGCAAGTCTATCAACATAATTCACCACATAAACAGAACCAAAAACAAAAACCACATGATTATCTCAATTGACGCAGAGAAGGCATTTGACAAAATTCAACAGCCCTTTATGCTAAAAACCTTCAATAAACTCGGTATCGATGGAACGTATCTCAAAGTAATAAAAGCTATTTATGACAAACCAACAGCCAATATCATACTGAATGGGCAAAAACTGGAAGCATTCCCTTTGAAATCTGGCACTAGACAAGGATGCCCTCTGTCACCACTCCTATTCAATATAGTACTGGAAGTTCTAGCCAGAGCAATCAGGCAAGAAAAAGAAATAAAGGGTATTCAAATCGGAAAGGTGGAAGCCAAATTGTCTCTATTTGCAGACGACATGATAGTATACCTAGAAGACCCCATTGCCTCAGCCCAAAAACTCCTGAAACTGATAAACAACTTCAGCAAAGTCTCAGGATATAAAATCAATGTGCAAAAATCACAAGCATTCGTCTACACCAATAACAGACTTAAAGAAAGCCAAATCAAGAGCGAACTGCCATTCGCAATTGCTACAAAAAGAATAAAATACCTTGGAATACAACTCACAAGGAACGTAAGGGACCTCTTCAAGGAGAACTACAAACCACTGCTCAACGAAATCAGAGAGGACACAAACAGATGGAGAAACATCCCATGTTCATGGTTAGGAAGAATTAATATCGTGAAAATGGCTATACTGCCCAAAGTAATTTACAGAATCAACGCTATCCCCATCAAGCTACCATTGACTTTCTTCACAGAACTGGAAAAAACCACCATGAACTTCATATGGAACCAAAAGAGAGCCCGCATAGCCAAGTCAATTCTAAGCAAAAAGAACACAGCGGGGGGCATCACACTACCGGATTTCAAACTATACTACAAGGCTACAGTAATCAAAACAGCATGGTACTGGTACCAAAACAGAGATATAGACCAATGGAACAAAACAGAGGCACCGGAGGCAACACAACATACATACAACTATACAATCTTTGATAAACCTGACAAAAACAAGCAATGGGGCAAGGATTCCATGTTTAACAAATGGTGTTGGGAAAACTGGCTAGCCATGTGCAGAAAGCAGAAACTGGACCCCTTCCTGACACCTTACACTAAAATTAACTCCAGATGGATTAAAGACTTAAACATAAGACCTGGCACCATAAAAACCCTAGAAGGAAATCTAGGCAAAACTATCCAGGACATAGGAGTAGGCAAAGACTTCATGAACAAAACACCAAAAGCATTGGCAACAAAAGCCAAAATAGACAAATGGGACCTAATCAAACTCCACAGCTTCTGCACGGCAAAAGAAACAGTCACTAGAGTGGATCGGCAACCAACAGAATGGGAAAAAATTTTCGCAGTCTACCCATCTGACAAAGGGCTGATATCCAGAATTTACATAGAACTCAAGCAGATTTACAGGAAAAAAACAAACAAGCCCATTCAAAAGTGGGCAAAGGATATGAACAGATACTTTACGAAAGAAGACATATATGAGGCCAACAATCATATGAAAAAATGCTCATCGTCACTGGTCATCAGAGAGATGCAAATCAAAACCACATTGAGATACCATCTCACGCCAGTTAGAATGGCGATCATTAAAAAATCTGGAGACAACAGATGCTGGAGAGAATGTGGAGAAAAAGGAACACTTTTACACTGTTGGTGGGAGTGTAAATTAGTTCAACCATTGTGGAAGACAGTGTGGCGATTCCTCAAGGCCTTAGAAATAGAAATTCCATTTGACCCAGCAATCCCATTACTGGGTATATATCCAAAAGACTATAAATCGTTCTACTATAAGGACACATGTACACGAATGTTCATTGCAGCACTGTTTACAATAGCAAAGACCTGGAATCAACCAAAATGCCCATTGATAATAGACTGGATTGGAAAAATGTGGCACATATACACCATGGAATATTATGCAGCAATCAGAAATGATGAGTTCGTGTCGTTTGTAGGGACATGGATGAATCTGGAGAACATCATCCTCAGCAAACTGACACAAGAACAGAAAATGAAACACCGCATATTCTCACTCATAGGTGGGTGATGAAAAATGAGAACACATGGACACAGAAAGGGGAGTACTAAACACTGGGGTCTATTGGGGGGAAAAGGGGAGGGCCAGTGGGAGGGGGAGGGGGGAGGGATAGCCTGGGGAGAAATGCCAAATGTGGGTGAAGGGGAGAAGAAAAGCAAAGCACACTGCTATGTGTGTACTTACGCAACTGTCTTGCATGCTCTGCTCATGTACCCCAAAACCTATAATCCAATAAAAAAATTAAAAAAATTAAAAAAAAATTAGCTTGGAGTGGTGGCGCGGGCTTACAGTCCCAGCTACTTGGAAGGGTGAGGCAGGAGAATTGCTTGAACCCAGGAGGTGGAGGTTGCAGTGGGCTGAGATCATGCCACTGAACTCCAGCCTAGGTGACAGAGCAAGACACTGTCAGAAGGAGAAGCAGAAGGAGAAGGAGAAGAGGGAGAAGAAGGAGGAGGAGGAGGAAAAGGAGGAGGAGGAGGACAGGAGGAGGAGGAGGAGGAGTAAGAGGAAGGAGAAGGAGAAGGAGAAGGAGGAGGAGGAGGAGGAGGAATTTGGCAGAAAGGAGTGGAGGAGTGACTCACAGAGCCTAAAAAGACACTCAGGGGTCTGATTTCAAAGGCTCTTCACCCATAATCCCAGCAGCCCCAAGATTACACTCATCCACATGGTGACATTGTCTATGATATACACAGGAAGAACACTGAGTTCAAATGAGATCAATCACACCTGGAAAATGAATTTCAAATAAACTCGGGAACAGCCATTCACATTTCAGAAGGATTTTGCAGCTCACAGACTTTCCATAGCGCTGGAATGAGAGTCGTTTGCTTGTTTTCTCATAAGTATTTACTGAGCACCTATTAGAGGCTCAGTGGTGTGGGGCACTATGATGAGTGAGTCCGGAGTGGTCCTACCTTCTCAGGGCTTCCAGTCTAGTGGAAGGAGCAAGGGATACGTCCACTAAGTAATGTATGTGACATAGTACAGTTCGCATTACAGTAGAAGTAGAAGCCTCGGCCCCTCTCAGAGCTCTGGAGAACTTCCCCTCCATATACTCCAGCGGCATGGAAAGTTCACAGGGGCCACACTTGACACCATGTTTTCCATGCTTTGCTTCTGATGGCCAAGATGCCATGGTGCTTTCTGTAGCATTTAGCTGTATCGAGTTCTGGGACTCTTGTGTCTTGGGGGAAGAAAGGGCCACTTTTTTTTTTTTAAAGACAGAGTCCTGCTCTTTCTTGCCCCAGCTGGCATGTAGTGGCGCAGTCTTGGCTCACTGCAGCGTCCACCTCCCGGGTTTAAGTGTTATCCTATCTCAGCCTCCTGAGTAGCTGGGATTACAGGCACCTGCCACCACACCAGGCTAATTTCTGTATTTTTAGTAGAGACAGGGTTTCACCATGTTGGCCAGGCTGGTCTCGAACTCCTGACCTCAGGTGATCCACCCACCATGGCCTCCCAAAGTGTTGGGATTACAGGTGTGAGCCACCGAGCCTGGCCTAAATGGCCACTTCTAATTCCTAGCTATGTCTCTTGCTGCTAATTAAACATCTAACTTGAGGCTATGGGGGATGCTATCTGGGGACCATTCCTCCAGAGTGGAGTGAGCCTGCATTTCTGTCTTCACCTTAGCCCTGAGCTATGGATCAAACCTCGTCTGCCTGCAGCTCTGTGGCTGATCCTGAGGGACTCCTTCCTTTGCACAAATGAAATGTATAGAGGAATTGTGTGTCAACTTTTAATGAGTCCCCAGGTGTCCCTGAGAAATCTCATGGCTTGTTCACTAATGACAATTAGAATTGGCTTCCCAGGCATTGTTATGACGGTAATTTGGTAGATTATGCTGGCAGGTGTTCCATTGGGCTGTTTGATGCCAGTTAAGGCCCTAACCAGGTGCGTCTCTGATGAGCCCTCCAGGAAAAGTGTCCAGGGGCTTTGACCCATGAGCATGGGGATTTTGGGAGCAGGGCTGGAGGTGATGGGTTCAGATGAATTCTATTAATTGCTTGGTATGTGGAGCCCATGACATCACTCCAACTGAATTCTCTGGTAGAAGGGAAGAAAAGGGAAGGGAAGGGGAGGGGAAATGTTTACTGAATTATGGCTAGGCTCTCTTCAAGCAGGTGTCTTAGATAGGCCACCAGAAGCAGATTGAGATAAAGAGCCTAGTGCTGGGAATATTTTAAGCGTGACCCTTAATCTGAGGTGGGGCAGTGCACTGAGGACCTCTAGAGGACAGTATAGGAAATGCACTGTTATTCCAGGAAAAGGGCTGGTGGGGGATGAAGGATTCATCTGCCAGCTCCCATCAATCCTTGGTTCAGAACCGATCCATAAGGGGTTAATTTCCCAACACTTCTAGGCTTGTCTGAAAAGCAGAGTGAGATTGAGCTACAGGAAGCCCTGCAGCAAAGAGACCTTGGCAGCTGGAAGACAGGGGAGCAAATATTTCAACAGCAATAAGCAAAGAGATGCAGGCGGAGCTCTAACAGAACCTACTACAATTGGATGAAAGAACAAGAACAGACAGGACAAGACCGACCTCTGCCTTATGGAGCTTGCAGCTCGATGAAGAAGACAAACAAACTATTGCATATCTCATCTGCTTTCAATAAACAAGGAAACAAACACGCTCTCGGAGCAATAAAAAGCTATGACAAAAAGAGCATGGGATAAAAATTATCTGGGTTGGGGGTGGTGGTTAGATAGAAGAGGAACAGCCTGGATGAGAAGGTGACATTTCAGCCAATCCTGGCATCAGAGGCGACTCAGTCACAAAAGAGCTGGGAGAAAAGCATTCCAAGCACAGGGAACCCAAATCCAAAGGCCCTGGGACGAGAACAGACTGAGTCTATTAGGCAATCAGAATTGAGCCCAGAGTGGCGGAGTGCAGCCAGGGAGGGAGAGCAGCCGGGAAGGGAGTTTGAGGGGTCTGCACAGATCAGTGGTGCCAAGTCTCTTATGTTATGAAAAGAGATCGATGCTCGCGGCGGGATCTTATTGGGAGACATTAACCAAGGTTTCCTTCATCCTCCCACCTCCTTGCACCTCCAGGTGCCCCCACCGCTCTCAGGAAAAAAAGTGCCTCCTATATGCACAGCAGAGAGGGCAGGCAGAGCTCATTCAATAAGCACACGTTAGAATTCTTGACAGACAGCTGCGGTGGTTCACGCCTGTAATCCCAGGACTTTAGGAGGCCGAGGCAGCCAGATCACTTGAGGCCAGGAGTTTGAGACCAGCCTGGCCAACATGGTGAAACCCCATCTCTACTGAAAATACAAAAATTAGCCATGTGTGGTGGTATGCACCTGTAATCTCAGCTATTCAGGAAGTCGAGGCAGGAGAATCGTTTGAACCTGGAGGTGGAGGTCACAGTGAGCCAAGATCGTGCCACTGCATTCCAGCCTGGGTGACAGAGTGAGACTGTCTCAAACAAACACACACACACACAAACTTGCCACTGAATTCTGAGGTACACAAATAACAGTTTCAAAACACCTGCTTTTGATCTGCAAGAGCCAAGTTTTCTGAGACAGTAAGTAATTATGGCCACATTTATGGTGAATTTTCCTTTTTCTTTTCTTTTCTTTTCTTTTTTTTTTTTTTTTTTTTTGAGACAGAGTTGCCCAGGCTGGAGTGCAATGGCTAGATCTTGGCTCACTGCAACCTCCACCTCCTGGATTCAAGCGATTCTCCTGCCTCAGCCTCCAGAGTAGCTGGGATTACAGGAGCCTGCCACCATGCCCGGCTAATTTTTGTATTTTTTTTTAGTAGAGACAGGATTTCACCATGTTGATCAGGCTGGTCTCGAACTCCTGACCTCATGATCCACCTGCTTCTGCCTCCCAAAGTTCTGGGATTACAGGCGTGAGCCACCATGCCTGGCCAGCATTTTATTTTTTACATTAATGAATGTATTTCTGGTCAACGATATTACATTTAAAAATTGGGGGCTGGGCTCAGTGGCTCATGCCTATAATCCAAGCACTTTGGGAGGCCAAGGCGGGTGGATCACCTGAGTAAGGAGTTCAAGACCAGCCTGGCCAACATGGTGAAACCTTGTCTCTACTAAAAATCCCAAAATTAGCCAGGTGTGGTGGTGGGTGCCTGTAGCGGGAGACCAAGGCAGGAAAATCGCTGGAACCCAGGAGGCAGACGTTTCAGTGAGCTGAGATGGTGCCTCTGCACTCCAACCTGGGTGACACAGTAAGACTCTCTGTCTTAAAAAAAAAAAAAGTAGGACCAAGAGGAGTGGCTCACACCTTTAATCCCAACACTTTGGTCAGGAGTTTGAGGTTGCAGTAAGCTATGATTGTGCCTGTAGTCTGTAGGGGTGCCCAGTGGTCTGATGTGCCTAGGGCTGAAACCTGCTTTGAAAAGCATGTTCTTGATAAGGCATGACATCTGATGCCACACTGCTCAGATTCACTCCCAACTCCCCACTTAACCGAGCGACCTTGAGCAAGTGAATTCATCTCCAATCTTTAAGATCAGTGTAAGGATGAAATCAGCATTTACCTGGGGGGGAGCTGAAATGTCACCTTCTCCCTTCTCAGTGATCTACTTCTGTTAATACAACCAAAACATTCAATGTCTGTGGAGTTTCCATACCGCACCTGTTCTATGAAAGGTGTCTATCAACACCTGTATCTTACATGAATATTTGCACATCTATTTGCTATGAAAATGAGATCTCTACCCCAAACGTTACTTGATGAAGAATAACTCAATTTATTACTAATAGTCATGGTGTATGAAGATAATTCTTACGAAGTGAGACAAAGCACTTTTATTTTCTAACATAACGTCTTTTTTAAAATTAAGACTGATTTGAACACTTGGACTGATAGATACATAGATAATACACATGTTGAAGACCACGAAATAATGTTTCCTAAGATGATTTAATGTCATGGGAAGACGCTCACCATATATTATGTGAACAACCCAGACAGAAAAAAAAAACATGTGAGATAAAATAGCATTTTTTCTGATTGAGGTAAAATTCACATAACACAAAATTCACCATTTCAAAGTATTCAGTTCAATAATATTTAGGGCACTCACAATGTCATGCTCCCTTCGTCACTATCTGGGTCTGGAACATTTTCACCATCCCAGGAGGAAACCCTGTCCTGATTAGCACTGGCTCCTCAGTCCCACCTCCCCACAGCTCCTGAAAGCCACCAATCTGCTTTACATCTCTTCAGATTGGCCTGTTCTAGAAATTTCATATTAAAGAATCATACATTATGTGACCTTTCGTGTGATGTCTTTCATTCAGTATCATGTATTCAAGGTTCTTCCACAGTGTATGGATCAGTACTTCATTCCTTTTTATGGTTGTGTAATATTCCACTGTATGGATGGGCCACACTTTGTTTATGCCTTCATCTGGTAATATTTACATCGGGGTTGTTTTCATCGCTTGGCTACTGTAAATAGGGCTGCCGTGAGCATTCATGCACAGGCGTCTTTTTGTTTGAACACCTTTCTCAGTTATTTTGAGTATATATCTAGCATGGAAAGCTTTACAGTGGAATAGATTCATATGGTAATTCTATGCCTCACTTTTGATGAATCAGGGGTCATTTTAGGAAGGGTAGAGTAGGTCTCTGCAGACCTCAGCTCAGGGGCTCCACACGCAGCCAAAGTCCGCCCTCTGCACGCATGACCAGCTCCGGCTTCCTGCGGGGCTCCGTGTGGTCCGGCAGGACGCGGAAATGCAGCAGCGTGAGCGCCAGAACCACCTTCATCTCTGCCATCGCAAATGCCTGCCCGATGCAGTTCCTGGGAGAAGAGGGTGGGAACTCTGACTGCAACCAAGAACCCAGTCCTGGCCCCATCAAGCCGGGAACCTGGCCTGGGTCAGTCAATTCCACCTAGATCAGCTTGAGGAAGAGACACTGGGGGAGGTCTACGTGCCTGGAGTCCCATGTGGGCTTGCATATCCTGCAGGCCTAGCCCAGAGCCAGCCCCCAGCCCAGACCAAGGTGTGGTGGGAGGGGGCTCTGAGCAACCCACAGGGCTTCCTAGCATCAACCCAACCCTATTCTATGGACCTTTTCCTGTAAACTCCAGAGGAGGGGCGGGAAGGAGAGCTGGAACTCGGACCATCTACAATGTCCTCCTTTTCCCCACTGTCATGCCCAGACCCCTGTACCCATCACCCCGTCCCCGCCTCAGACACAGGCAGCCCTTACCTGGGCCCTGCCGAGAAGGGAATAAAAGCCAGAGGTGACCTCTCCTTGATGTTCTCTGGGTCAAAGCGAAAGGGGTTATAGACCTGGAGGTGAGACCAAGGAGGCTTGCTGGGTGGGGTCTCCCAAGACCGCCAGCCTTGGGGAGACAGAGAGTTGTGTGTGTCTTGGAGGGAGGTGATGTTGGATTCTCCTGATCAAAACCCTGCCCCCTCCTCTAGGAGCCTTGAAATGGACAAAAACGGGGAGAGGGAGGGGCGGGGTGCACCTCAGGGTCTGGCCACACAGCTGGGTTGTGATGGGTTCCGAAAACACTGATGAGGCAGATAACGCCTGTGGGAGAGAAGGGGGCAGTCAGGACAAGGCCCCCCTGCCTGAGGGGCCCGTCTTCCTATTCAGGAGACTCCTCCCCCCGAGGCTGTGGGCACCTTTGGGGATGACCCGGCCGTCTGGGACCACAACGTCCTGTGTGACACGGCGGGAGATGACTGGGACCGGGGGATGTAACCGCAGACTCTCCTTCACGCACATGGTCAGGAAGGGCAGCACCGCCAGGTCATCCCTAAGGAAACACCCCAGCCCCAGTCATTATCGAGGGAGCAAAGACACAATTCTACAGCTTCTCTGTGTGCAAGTGAGACCTTTTCTCCCTGTCACAAAATAAACTTTTAGAAAGAATTGTTACAAAGTCCCAGGAATAAAAATAGTGTGGCACTGTTGCAAAAACAAGAAAATAGACCCATGGAACAGAACGGACAGCTCAGAAAGAGATAGGAGAGTAAGTGAAAACTTCACATTTGATCAAGAGAGCCCCTGCCCAGAACAAAATCCTGGGAAACTGATGGATTTCATGGCTGTGAAAGAAAAGCGTGGACCAATTGAACTTCACAGAAGTTGAATGTGCTCAAGGTAGTAGTTTTTGGAGATAAAGGATAGTAATCAAAAGTACCCTCCGAAAGCTAAAAGGCAATATTTTGCAGCATAAGACAGAAAAAAAAATCTAACTCATTTTATGAGACCAACATCATCTTGATACCAAAACCTGGCAGAGACACAACTAAAAAAGCAAATTTCAGGCCAATATCCATGATGAACATTGATGTGAAAATCTTCAGTGAACTGAATCTAACAGCACATCAGAAAACTCATCCATCAGGATAAAGTCAGCTTCATCCCAGGGATGCAAGGCTGGTTCAACATACACAAATCTATAAACGTAATCCATCATAATTCTAACACACCATTCTTAAAAGTAAATATGTTTAAAGAATCAAAAAAAAGTAAAATAATAAAGGAACCACTTCCATAAAAAGAAAACACCTAACGTCAACATGTGCAAGAGATGTTCAACCACACTCTTATTTAAAACAATGTTCAGCAAAAGGAGAAATACGAAGATTGGCATAGATTTTAAAATTTCATAAAACATTAGTAGTATTGATGAAGTTATGGGAAAGCTTGCACCATCAAATTCAGCTAATAGGAAAGATTTGCAATGATAATTAAAATCGTACAATGCAATCGGTCTTGGATTCAGCAATTGTGCTTCAGAGAATCTGTCCTGTGGAGATGCTTATACATGTCAGGAATGGTCACTGTGCACATATGCTGACTGCCTCATGTCCACTTTCAGCAAAAGGCTGGGAACAAGCCACGTATACACTGCTGGGAAGATGTTTAGGTAAGCATCCACACAATGGAATACTATACAGCTACACAAAAGGAGGAAGTAGGGATCACATACCACAGGCTAGAAGGCAAATCAGTGCAGACACTCTGGAAGGCCAAATGGAAATATCTACTGTCATTGAAAATGTGTATGTGCCTTCAACATAGGAATAAATTGAATAAAATAAGGAATCAAATATTCAGTACTCAGAAAAAATTGCATTAAGGTACATTGTTGAGTGAAAAAAGTTACAAATACATACATATGTACACGTAAAATGGCAAACAAATAGGATATATATTTATGAAAATGAATGATTTAGAGAAAGATGATGGCTTGATAGAGGATAGATGATAGATACATACATATATACATAGATGAAAGATACAGATACATAGATATAGATAGATGACAGAGAGATAATAGATATACAAAGATAGATAATAGATACATAGATACATAGATAAAAGATAGATACAGAGATATGTAGATGATAGATATAGAGAGACAGATAGATAATAGATACATATATACACAGATAATAGATACAGAGATGATAGGTAATAGATTATAGATATAGAAAGATAATAGATACAGAGATATGTAGATGATAGAGAGATGATAGGTGTAGAGAGATACATAATAGATACATAGATAATACAGAGATACATAGATGATAGATAGATAATAGAAATATTGGTATGTTTCTTAGAAGAAAACATACAAATGGCCAACAGGTAGATGGAAAAAAGCCCAATGTCACTAATTGTCAGAGAAATGGAAATTAAAACCACAATGAGATACCATCTATCTATCTATTATCTGTCCATCATCTATCTATTTACTCTCTTAGCAATTTCATCTAATACAATATATTGTTCACAATACATTGTCTCACATAAGCCAGGCTCAGAAACACAAACACACTGTGATCTTACTTATCTTGGGACCTAAAATAGTCGAGCTCATAGAAATGGGAGTAGAATGGTCGTTACCAGAGGCCAGGGCTAGGGGAGGGACAGGGAAGGGTGAGATAATGGTCAAAGGGTAGAAGCTTCAGTTAGACAAGAGGGTAAGTTTTTGAGACCTGCTGCACAGTGTGGTGCCTTTAGTGAACAATGTATTGTATTAGTTGAAATCGCTGAGAGAGTAAATTTCAAATGTTCTCAACACAGAGATGATAAATACATGAGGTGATGGATTTGTTCATTACCTTGATTTAATAATTTCAGGTTGTATACATGCATCATGACATCACACTGTACCTCTAATACATATTATTAAAATGTATCAATGAAGGAACAAATTTAAAAACAAATTTTCCAAAACTCATATTTTCAGAAAAATAAGATCTCATTATAACATATAATGTGCAGACCTGCATCTATTTTGTAGTTTTATTTACAAAGAGAAATACAATATGTGTTCACATAAATAAAAAACACTATGAGTTCATATAAATGTGGGCATCAAAATAGCCATTTTCTGGAAGAATACACAGAAAACTATTGACTGGAGTCACTGCTAAGGTGACTTCTTAATAAGAAGGCTCGTTTTTATGATAAAAATTTTTGAACCCTTTCTTTTAACCAAATTGATCATTCTGCTTGAAATCTGGGTTTTACACTCCAGGACATGGCTCTGGTCAGAGATTTTCTATGTACGACCTCAAAAGCACAAGCAATAGAGAAATCAGATCCCATCAAGGTAAAAAGCTTCTCCGCAGCAAAGGGAACAATCAACAAAGTGAAGAATCAACCCACAGAATGGCAGAAAATATTCTCAAATTACCCATCTGACACGCGAATAATAACCAGAATATATAAGCGGCTCTAACAACTCAATAGGGAAAAAAATCTGAAAAGATCTGAGTAGACATTTCTTAAAAGAAAACATATAAATGGCCAACAGGTAGTTGGAAAAATGCTCAATGTCACTCATTGTCAGAGAAATGCAAATCAAAACCACAATGAGATGTCATGTCATCCCAGTTAAAATGGCTTTTATCAGAACAACAGGCAGTGGTGGATGCCGGTGAGAATGTGGAGACAGGGGGCTCTCACACGCTGTTGGTGGGAATATAAGTTAGTACTGCCACTGTAGAGAATAGCACAGAGGTTCCTCAAGAAACTAAAACTAGAACTGCCATAAAACCCAGAAATTCCACCACTGGGAAAGAATGAAAATAAATTTCTTTTTTTCTTTTTCTTCTTTTTTTTTGACATGGAGTCTCACTCTGTCACCAGGCCGGAGTACAGTGGTGAGATCTCAACTCACTGCAACCTCTGCCTCCTGGGTTCAAGTGATTCTCCTGCCTCAGTCTCCCAAGTAGCTGGGACTATAGGCATGTGCCACCATGCCCAGCTAATTTCTGTATTTTTAGTAGAGACAGAGTTTCACCAAGTTGGCCAGGATGGTCTCGATCTCTTGACCTTGTGATCTGCCTGCCTCTCCTGTACCAGTTGTAGAATGTATTGTAGTTTTCTTTACAAAGAAAAATAAAGAAACAACTCTTCCTTCCCTCCCCACTTGGGTAGCAGAGCCAATGAGAGGAGCTCAGGAACAGCCACCAGCACCTGCACTCACCCTCCACACTAGCCCTAGAAAGAGCTTCCTGGTACCCAGATCTGACCTGTCCCTCTCCTGCTCAAACACTTCCCATGGATCCCTATTGCCCTTGGGTTAAAACTAAAACCATTAACATTTTCCCCAAGGCTTCTGCAGACAGCCCCTGCTATCATCTCCAGTTTCATCATCTCACTACGACTCAGTCTCTCCCTCTCTCTCACCTTCTCCTTCTCCTTCTGCTCCTACCCTTCTCTCTCTCTCTCTCTCTCTCTCTCTCTTTCTGCCTCTCTCTTTCTCTGCCTCTCTCTCTCTCTTCCTCCACTGAAGACCGGAGGCAGTCTTGTTGACCTAGAGCACTGTTCCCCAACTGTACCCAATTAGCTACTGATCATTATTCAGGCTCTCAACTGAGACACTTTCCATGCCCCCCAGTCATGCTTCTCTTACTGTAAGCCCCATCCCTGCCCATGTGGGCTGCGAGTGTCCTGACCAGGGACAGTTCCCCCACCAGGCTGGGAGCACCTGGAAAACAGAACCCTGGGTTGGGTCCTTCCCAGGTCTCCAGAGCACAGAAAGATGCTGTGCGCAGATGTGGGGGTGAAGTGCAGCGTGGGAGCATCTGCTGAACGAGGACTGGATGGATGCATGGTGCAGGTCTTCTGGACAAGAATGGATGACGTTTACCTCCACGTCTCCCTTATTAATCCCCGGGCTGGACAGGAGGGTAGGAATTAGGCAACAGAAGAGCAAACACTCAAGAAGTGAAGATATTCGAAAAAATTATATTATTTCTGGGAGAAAAGGAAGAGAGTGGAGGGGAAGTTCGTTTGCTGAACATGTGCTAAGTGGCGTTATCTGTCCTCACATATCATCACCAATTCTCTCAGCAGCCCGGGTCTTTCACTCCTAAGGGCTTGCAACCTTTCCCCTGCCTGTGATCCTCTGCTCCTATTCCTGCTAAGCAATAGTGGCTGAATCAACTCTTCCTCCCCTCCCCACCTGGAGAGCAGAGCCAATGAGAGGGGCTCAGGAACAGCCACCAGCACCCTCACTCACCATTCAATCTCTTTAGGCTCACGGCCCTTCAGAAGCTCTTGCACCTCCTGCCTGCAGCGCTCCTGGTATTCTGGGTGCTTTGCAAGGTGGTAGAGGACCCAGGAGAGACCACTAGCCGTGGTGTCATGGCCTGAGGGGCAGCAAGACAGGATTGGGTCTCTGGGCTGCTTCAGCACCTGAAGGTGGACAGCACCCATAGACTGAGGACCTCAGGGAGGATGGGGGAAGGGGCATAGGAAGGATGAGGGGGTCCACCCAACACATTCCTGGAATGGAGAGATCCCGGTCCCCCTATAGTCCCACATTGGGACTCTCACCCTCAAACATGAAGGTGTCAGCTTCTGCTCTTATGTCTTCATCAGACAACTCCTTCCCATCTTCATCCTGGAGAGAAGGCAATAATCCCCGCAAGCACCCCACCATAAAAAGTCACACCAGCTCTGAAGGCTCTTGAGTCTTACTGAGACAATCTCTGAAGATTCATCCTCTTTCCAGGAACCTAAGTCCATCTTGCACTCCTAGACCCCTCTTGGTCGCTATGGCCAGAGCCCCCACCCCATGGGCTTCCTCCCTGGCTTCCTTGTCTCCTCTTGGGTCCCTATTGGGAAGACTCAATGACCCATGAATGCTTTTGTGTTTCTGCATGATGACAACTTTCTGAGAAAAGGTTACTGGCAACCTGGGTTACAGGATAATTAAATGCCAATTTGCCTTGGAAATTAGAGATTAAGTATTGCTCCAGAGATATTTGCTTGCATTCTAGAGTGGTAAATCCAGAGAATCTCATCTCCCTGGAGACATTCGGGTTGTAAGTCTACGGACTACTTGGGGATGGAGAGTCAGTGCCAGAATTCTACTCTGGCTGATAGTATTGCTGTGAGCAAGACATGGGCTGCTCTGATCCAGAAGTTTAATGCATCTGTCACAATAGACATACACATAGACACAGACACAGACACACATAGACAAAGTCATAGACTTAGAAACCGACACAGACACACACATACACATAGGCATAGACACACAGACACAGACACAGACACAGAAGCAGACACAGACACCAACACACACGCACACACATAGACAAAGTCATAGACTTAGAAACCGACACAGACACACACATACACATAGACATACACATAGACAAAGACATAGACATAGAAACACACAGACACACACATAGACATAAACACAGACACACAGACACATGCACACACATAGACAAATTCATAGACTTAGAAACCGACACAGATACATACATACACATAGACATAAACATAGACAAAGACATAGACATAGAAACACACAGACACAAATACTCATAAACATAGACGAAAACAGACACAGGCACAAACAGAGATACAGATGTGGCACTGACACAGACATAGCCGTAGATGAAGACATAGTGATAGACACAGAGAAAAAGCATGGACACAGTCATACACTGAGACAAAGACAGAAACACATTGACACAGACACGGACACAGACATGCATATAGACATAGACATGGATGAAAATATAAACAAAGACAGAGACATCAACATAGACATAGAAAGACAGGACAAGCCAGGCGCAGCGGCTCATGCCTGTAATCCGAGTACTTTGGGAGGCCAAGGTCGGTGGATCACCTGAGGTCACGAGTTCAAGACCAGCCTGACCAACATGGAGAAACCATGTCTCTACTAAAAATACAAAATTAGCTGGGCATGGTGGCTCATGCCTGTAATCTCAGCTACTCAGGAGGCTGAGGCAGGAGAATCACTTGAACCCAGGAGGCGGAGGTTTCAGTGAGCCGAGACAGCACCATTGCACTCCAGATTGGGCAACAAGAGCAAAAGAAAGAAAAGAAAAGTCAGGACAAAGGCACAGAACAGATAAAGACAAGGACAAAGACGTATGATATGGTCAATGACAAAAGCAGACATAAACATAGCATAGTCATAGCGACACAAACTCAGACAAAGATATAGAAAGACACAGGCACAATATAGACATAAACCCAGCCATAGATACAGACGGAGATATATAAATTAAAATGTGGCAATTAGCTCACTAACTTGTAATGGAGCAAACTCTCAGACTTGTCAGTTTCAAACCTAGCAGTTTCCTGCTAGGTGCACTCCACAGTCATCTCTAAAACCTGTCTCTGACATGTCCCTCGCTTCCTCAATCACCTTCCATAGCTGCCCAGTGCCCTTTGGACCAAGTTCAATTCTTTCATGTGACATTTTGCATAAAGCTCCCTTCTGCTTCTTGAATTCAGATCCCAGAGAAGCCCACCTTGCTCAGCAGGAGCACATCAATGAAGTCCAAAGTCTTGGACTTGGCCTTGGCTCGGAGGAAGTCGTCAACACCCTGGCTAGGGAGGGTGCGGCGCCGCTCCCGGATGACGGCATCTGTGAAGTCGTGCACCAGGCGGCAGGCCCTGCGGAAGCGCCGCCCATTGGGGCTGAGATAATACAGGAAGTCCAAGTGCAGGAGGGTCTCATGATGTCTTTTTGACACAAGGGCACTGAGCTCCAAGATGGCGGCAATATATTCACTGGGCTTCCTGCAGGATAAGGGCGGAAAGGGAGGCAACAATTTAACACACCTGAAACCCCAGGAGCACCTCCCACCAGCAGCCAGGAGCTACCTCCTATGGGCAAACACATATCCAGGAACAGATGACCCCTCCCATACAGGGTGGGAATCAGCATGAGATTGACTGTCCAAGCTCTCTTCTTACCCTGCATCCCGTCTCTGTAAGATGCCTCCATGCCACTAGGCACCCAGAACAGCTTGCACATTATACTTCTCTCTCCCTCCCAGTACACAGTCCTGCCCCTTCTCCTTGAAACTGTACACAAACCTTAGAATGTACTCCCCTCCACCTGGTCGATGGTCCAGCTTCCACACTAGCCTCTTTGCATCCATTTTAAGTCCATTTCGTGCTGCATTATAGTCAGTCCCTGACAGAGACCCGCTCTGACTATACCCACCAGTTCCAACCCTTTCAATGGCTCCTGGAAAACTCAAAATAAAGCTCATGCCAGTCCTTCAAGGATCAGCTGTAACAAAACTCCTCCAGGAAGGCTCTCCTGATTTCCATGCTCAGTCCTCCCTCCCCCATCTACCCAGCTTGGGTCCGTGTCCCAAGATCCCAGACCCTGGGCAAGAACTCACTCCTGACAATGGCTGTCAAAGCTGAAGACGCATTTCTGCAGGCTGTCCAAGGTCATGAGGCTGATGTGCTCAAACATGTCCAGACGGGCACTGCCCTCTGAGGCCAGGCGCTGCCACTTGGCCTACTCAGAGAAGGGGACAGAGCTGGTGCAGGTCCCTTGCTTCCTTGAGCATCTCTCAAACCCCAACCACCAAGAGGGAACCCCCAGAATAAGCCTCTTTATCTTCTCCCCAGGGACCCCTCTCCAGGGAGGAGTTTATGGTGGGGGCAAAAGCTGTTACTATTAAGAGACGAAGACCCAAGATTGAGAGTCAAGAGACCTAGGTTCAAGTTCCAGCTCTGTCTCCTGTGCTCCGCATGCCAATAGTCAACTCCTTACCCTCCCCTACATCCCACATGTCAAATCCTCAGGAACAGTTAAGATGATGTGCTTTGGAGCCATATAATTCATGTTAGAAACACTATTCCGCCACGTCAAGCTCGCTCATTGCCAGGTGAGCTTGAGTTAGCTCCCAAATCTCTCAGACCTGCAGTTTTATCTTCTACCATGGGGCAGAAATACCTAATCTCTCCTTCACAGAGTTGTTAAAATCAAATCACAAAATATATGCACATATCTTGGAATGGGCACATGGCATTGTTTCTGGCATATGGTGAGTGCTTAATAAATGTTGGATTTCCTCACCTACTTTGTTATAAATTGTTGGAAACAGATGCTCGGTGCCAGCACTGAGACAAAGGGTCTCTCCGCAAGCAAATTTTCCTTCCTGTAGGAAGGGTAGACTTGCTAGCCATCTTGCCATGAGAGTACAATGAACAAAGAAAAGGCAGACATATCTATCCCTTATGCATTTGCGGTTGTCCTTACTGCTGTGTCTGTTCTCTGTTTGTTGGAGCCAGAACTTACAATCTAAACTAAAACTCGATTGGCTAATAACTTAAAACTTTTTTAAACAGGTACCAGGCATAGGCTGCAAGCTGGGACATGGCTGTGAGCCCATCCAGCACAGATATCTTGCTTAAAGTACAAGCACATAGAATATACTACGTATCTATAAGCACGGCATGTTTAAGACATACTTAGGATATGGCTTAACAAAGAGTTAAGAGCAAATTTGTTCTTTAACAAGAAAGGAAACTTTGAAGAGGAACTTTTACTTCCCACATAAACTGATATCAAAAATATCCCTGTTTTGGAAGAGGTAGTCTTCCATGACTCCTGGGCATCCTTTGTGGACATGTCATGAATGCAAGACACTGGTGTCCTTAACATGGAAAATGTCTTACAGTTGTGTTTGCAGAGAATAACTCAGGGATAAGGTAATGACTCCCCCTGGACAGGTTGCTTTTGCTTGCTATAAAGCAGATTCCCTAAGCTTAATGCTCCTTTTCTGTAATGCAATATACTATGTCAGCAGGCATTTATAGAAGCACACCTGTGTCAGCCCATGGGATTTGGGAAGCTTGGAGAAAAAACTGCAATCTAATAAGAAACACATGCTCTCTGTGTCAGGAGTAGTAAACTCTCCTTTGTCTCTGAACCAGGAGTCTCTTGTCTTTCTGTAAGAATTT
Organism: Callithrix jacchus; assembly: GCF_049354715.1. Lineage (NCBI taxonomy): Eukaryota > Metazoa > Chordata > Mammalia > Primates > Cebidae > Callithrix > Callithrix jacchus. The sequence goes on from NC_133523.1 coordinate 14,593,822, forward strand.
ATGAAACAGTAACAAGCTAACTTATCAATTTGCAAGTTTTTCTAAAAACCCTAGACACTTCACAAAGCGTTCGCCCCAATTCTTCCCTTTCCCCCATATCCACACCCTTTGCAATGTGATTTTTCAGCAACTCCCATGAATAGACAGAGCCTATTTTACCCCCTGCCTTTGATTCTGTGTTGGACTTTAGGTTTTCGATGTCAAAATGCAATGTGGTGAAAGTGATGAGGAAATAACTAATGAAGCTGAGCCTTGTCTCCCTACCTGGAAACCTGCCTGCATTGTAAACCGTGGGGTGCCTACTGGAAGGAGACAATCACAGAGAGGAATATCCAGGGGTCCCAGCTGAGGCCAAACCTAGACATGTGAGAGAACCCAATCATGTCCCAGGTAAAACCCAAACGTGAGAGAATTCAGCCAACACCTGCAAGGCTGCCTACCTGACCAGTACCAGGAGTGATCCCTTCCACATCCAGAGGCCACCAACTGTCCTACAGACTTATTAGCAACCATAAACCCTTATTGTTTTAAACCACTGCGTTTTCAAGCAGTTTCTTAGTACCAGCTGCTATGCAATTGTCGTCATGACCCTCTTCAGTTTACAGGGCTTGGAAGATGGAAACATAGAAACAGACATCTTCTGGTCGCCTACTGTGCACCAGGGGCGTGACTCTGTTACATCACCTCGACCATCTTTTAAGTAGGGATTATTTTTCCCATTTTACAGATGAGGAAACCAAGGCTCAGAGGGGAAGAGCAACGGCCCAACGCCACTCAGCAGAGACAAAATTCCAGACCACATCTCTCTGTGGTCCCCTCACCCCAAGGCTGCATCTGGGACCCTGGCTTCAAAGAACTCACATGCATGATGTTCACGCTCTCATTGAAAATCTTCATGTAGGGCTTCAGGATGTTGAAGTGGAAGGCGGGCGTCAGCATCCGGCGGTGGCGGCTCCACTTGTCACCGGCACTCAGCAGGAGCCCATCCCCTGGCAGGGCAGCCAAGGGTCTTGGGTCAAAGGCAGCACTCTCCCCTGGCCCCCCAAGTGGTTCCCAATCCTATTCACCTGCAGATACTCACCCAGCCAGGGCTTCAGGAAGCTGTAGAAGAACTTGTCCTTTGGTGCAGTGGCGGCTGACATAAATGAGGACATTCAGGGGCCATGGAGGCAGGAAAAGGAGGGACATTGAGGGTGGGGGGGAGGCTCCCAGCCAGAGGTTTGCGCTTCTCCGCCTCCAAGCCCCGCATAGCAGGAAGGGAGCCGAGGGAAGAGGAAGAAGGGAGGATGGGGGAGGGGAGAAGAGCAGCCCAGGCTAACGCAGCACAGCACAGCAATGGCGCTGCCTAACATGGCATGGAGGAGCTACGTCAGGGCTCCAGCATGCCTCCTACATGATCTAACGTGTTCTGCAACCCCTGAGCATAGCTCAGCACTCTGCAAAATGCCTTCACAAGGACCTAGGATGCCCTGTCCGCCCCAGCACTCTCTGACATCTTCTAACAAGTCATCTTCTGACACGGCCCTGGGACATGGAGCATGACCCTGACATGTGCTCACATGTCCTGACATGTCACAAAACACATCACAATTCCCAACAAGAAACAGCATGCTCTGACATGCACATGAGATGCTCTAACACTAGTAACACTAACACCGTAAATGCGTGCTTCACACACAGGCTCCAGATAGAAGATAAATACGGTATCTTTAATGTCCCAGACATAGCCCACATGTGACCCAGATGGTTCCTCAGGCATGACCCAAACATACTATAACACACGCCTCGGAAAAGACTCAAATACTGTCTCAGACAGTTCGTGTACAGACCGTGAGTCCCAGACCTCATACAAGCGCCAAACATGGCCCAGATGTGACCAGCAGGAGAAAATGACAATGTCGAACAGCATCTCAGACGACAGCTAGACAGGCCTCACATGCCCCAAATGTCCTTGGTTACAGATGAGCCCCTCACGTGACCAGCTCTACATGACCCGGTTGTAATGCTATACCATGCTATACCAGATGTAACCAAGCATAACATCTTTCAGACGTGACCAGGACCCAGGTGTAAGTGTACACGTGACAAGACGTGGCCATATGGCAGACCTGACCATATAACAGCCATCATGGAGACACGCCCTAGACATGAGCAAACAGGAACGGAGGTCAGACAGGTGGAAGTCCAGCGGAGATGGAGGCAGTGGCATCTCCACCACGGCCCCTCCTGTCTGCATGTGGGCACAGGACCAGCTGGAGGCAGCACAGAGACCCCAGCTGTGGGCAAAGCGTGGCCAGCACGGTGTCTACCTGGAGCAAAGAGCACAGGCTTGATGCAGGTGGGGTGGAAGATGCGGACGATCGCGTGCCAGGGCCCCACCCACCAGCAGCACACATCCCCAAAAGTGCACGCCAGGCTTTGTGTGTAAAGGAGACCTTCCTCCGAGCTGTGAATCTGGAGAAAAACACACAGGACCCAGTTCATGCTCTCCTGGGCTGTCAGAGAGAAGGCTCTGCAGGGAGGAGGTCGAGACCCTCACCCTGAGAATTTCAAGCGGCATCTCATCCTCCTCTCAGTGCCGAGCCCCGTGAGCTTCCTCCTCACATCCTCCATGCAGGACTCTCCAGTCCTTCAGTGACACGGACAGAAAAGGTCTTTCCCCACGTGGAGTCACACACCACATTCCCTGGGTGTATTCATCCCATTTTCCAGATGCAGCGACTGAGGCTCTGGATGATAAAGTCACTACCCACAGTCCCAGACCATAAGCCTGAGGCCTAAGGCTAGGTCTGTCTGTATCCATGGCCTGAGTTCTTAACCATCAAATTTCTTTGTGTCCCCAAAACAGTAGCTCTGGAATCCTCAGACCTGCCAAGACTGGGCCATTAGAGACAGAGGGACTGGAGGAAAAACTGGTCCTGTGACCAAGGCCAGGACAAGTAAATCACAGGCCACTTCTGGGAACTCTGGGGGAAATGCGGGCTTTCCCATGGGAACTGAGCTTCTGGGACTCATCCTTGACGTCATGAGGAAAAGACTGCCTTGAAAGGAAAAGTGAAATGGAGAAAGCTAAAGCCAAGAGAGGAAAACAGATTCCCAGTGACATTGTATGAGACCTAGATCCAGCCATGCCTGAAGGCCACCCTCCCTGGACTTTAAAGTCAATAGATTCTCTTTCTTTGCTTAGACCACACCAGGTTGGGTTTCCACCACAACTGAAAGAGACCTCAATAACCAGAGACAGCTGGGAACAAGCCCAGAGTCATTCAGCATTTTGAGGTCAGACCCACGGTCTCTGCAGGATGCTGCCCATTCCCCTGCTTGGCCTGGTCTGTCCAAAGATGGGAAGCACAGGGGTCAAGGAAAGGGACCCAAGCTGGGGGAGAGTCTCTTTTTGGAGATTCCTAGGGCCTGCAGCAGGAGAGCAATGAACTTAGAGCAGACAGGCTATAGGATGCAGTAGAAGGAATTGACCCACCGGCGGGGGGGGTGTCAAGGAAATAGCAGCCTGTATCCTCCACCAGCCACAAGCCTTCCTCGTTGTTCAGGGCTTTGGGACAGGCAAGATGATGTTAGGCCTGGCACGGGACCTTGAACACTAACGATGCCCGACTGCATCACCCCACACTCTCCTTTCAAACATTCCTACTCATTGCTCCAGACACAGCTCCAGGAAGCCTTCCAGACTTCCCCAGTGAAGACCTTGTTCTTCCCTGGGCTGTCATCCATCTCCCTCTGGCCCTTTCTTGACCCCATGAAGTTGGGGATGTCTCTATCAAAAGCCATCTCCTTAAGCTTGGGGGTTCCTCCAGAACAAGGCCTTGGGTTGAGGTATCTCGGGACCCCAGGGCAGCCCAGAGCACAGAATGGGGAGTCAGAGAGCAATGGAGAGAGGAGACGCTGAGATGGGAATTGGTGAATACAAGGAAGAAAGAGGAAGATGGCTGAGAGGGAAGGAAAGGAGAGGCCAGAGTACCTCAGGGGCCACACAGGAGCTTGGGGATAGAGGGACTTGCAGGCTTCAAATGTACCACAGCACCCACCACCAGGGGTTCCACATGGTACCTGAGGCGTTGATGACAGACCGGATGATGTCAGGGTGGCACAAACTGAGGATGGGGGTGATGGGGCCCATCCAGGATTTAAAGCCCTGGGGGTAGGTGGCCACCAGCTGAGACAGAACTCTCATGCCCTCCTCTGTGGGGTTGACCTGCAAGCAAGGCAGGGGCCGTCACCTCCTGTGATAGTTAATTCTAGGTGTCCACTTGACTGGGCTACAGGATGCCCAGATAGCTGATCTAACATTATTTCTGGGTGTGTGTGTCTATCTAATCTATTCATTCTATCTATCTAATTTCTCTATCTGTATATCTATCTGCCTACCCATCTATCCATCAATCCATCTTATCTCTACATTCCTCCATCCATCTATTTATCCTATCTATCTATCATCTATTAATAGCTATCTATCCATCACATATATCTACTCTATCTACCTAGTCTATCATCTTATCTACTCTATCAATCTATCCATCCATCCATCCATCCTATCTGTGCATCCATGTGCCCAAGCATCCATCTATCCTATCATCTATTCATCCATCCTATCTGTGCATCTCTCTCTCTCTACCTAATCTATCCATCCTATCTACTCTATATGTCCACCCATCCATCCAACCATCCATCCTTTCTGTGCATCCATGTATCCATGCATTCATCTATCCTAATGTTAATCTTTCTACCTACCTATTCGTCATCTATTCATCCATCCATCTATCCATCCTATCTGTGTATCTATCTATCTATCTATCTATCTATCCATCTGTCTACATTCCTTCTGCTCTATCTCTCTCAGGGCCATCTCCAAGTCCCAAGGGTGCATCCCAGGGCAGAGGGAGAAGACACACTCTCTGCCCACAGAGACCCACTTAACTTGAGAGGAAAGATTTTCTTGTTCTGGGAGTCATGTCAGCCCAGAGGCAGCCATATGAGGAGGTCCTCACAGGGGAGATTTGTGGAGAGCAGTATGGCCTCAGGACATGTCCCTAAGGCTTGTCCCCACATCCCTTCATATCCCGGCTGGTCGACACAGGTTCAGTTCCTCCCATGGAGAGGGTTCTGCACACAGGGTACCTTCCCTTCTCAACAGCCACTAGGGGGCAGCGGTGACTCTAACTGTCCATCAGGACATTGGCTCCACCTGGGAGCAGCTTCTGCACCAGGCTCTGTGATAGTGCGTCCCATGCACCCTTCCACTTCACCTGATAAACTGACACGTCCTTCAATCCTGCCATTGGCAATGAGTAGACTGAGACCACATCCCCCAAAGGGGAGAGCAGGTCTAAGCCAGAGGGCAAGGTACGGGGGAGGAGAAAGGTCAGGGGAGGCTTCTGAAAGGGGAAGTGAGTGGCCAACTTTTATCTGGGTTTGGCCAACTTTTATCAGGGAGATAAGAGGAAAAGTAAGATAAGAGGATGTGGTGGAGGTGGGAGACAGCCCACACCTCTTCTCTGGTTCAGCTGTACCCTCATCTTAGGAAATAGGCCAGGCAGGGAGAGGACCCTGGACAGTGGGCGCAGGAGGCCTCGAGTCCAGCAGTGGAGAATGTGGGAACGCCAGGGGCTCGCCTCTCTGTGCACCCAAGCCCCTGCCCAGGAGCCCTGCAGAGGGGAACTAATGTGGAAACACAGGCAGGAAAAGGATTCAATGCAGGCTAGGAGTGGGGGGACAGGGTGGTGAAGGGGGCTTGGGTTGGCATAGCACAGAAATGAGTGAACAAGCCGAGGAATGAGTAGGACGCCTCCCCTGCTCCTCTGAGACCTCAGATCCCAGCCCACCCCCTCACCCCCACTCCCTGAGCCTCATTCTTACCCCTCAGGAAGTCCATCCACCCTGAGACCCCAGATCCAGCCTGCTGCCACACTCACCAGGCCCATGTGTCCCCAAAACCAGCTCAGTTTTGGAGGCTGCGGGAAACACTGGAGCCGGCGGCAGTTGTCGTAGAAGGTGTAGGTCCAGGCCAGGACACGGGCCAGCAGCCAGGAGGCCCCAACCAGCAGCAGGAGCAGCCACGGGGACGCTGCCACCGGCCCGAGGCCCAGCCAGGACAGGCTCAGCTGTGACATCCTGCAGGGGGGACGGGATGGAGGGTGAGGTCCTGAGGCCCAGGGAAGAGCCAGGGGAGCTCAGGGGACAGCGGAGAGGGGCAGGGACGGCCAGTGCTGGAGGTAGAGCAGGGAGGCTCAGGGACGGGCTGAGAAATAAAGTTCAGAAAGGCCCAGCAGCCCAGTGGCCTCCAGTGACCTGGTAAGCACTGAGAATGGGAGAGAGAGGGACACAGAGACTGATTAAAGTCCAGAAAGGCCCAGGCTGAATCACTCGGAGGTTGCCAGGGGTTTGGTTTCAGTTACCAGGAAACCACCCCTTCTCCAGGCCAGCACCCGGGAGCTGCCTGGGCCTTGAGCAATGCCCCTCTCCATCCCAGGCTAGGACCCCCGAGGCCCGCCACCCGCAACCTGGCACCTTCTGTCAGGAGCAGCTTGTCCCACACAACCTCCTCTCTCCTTCTGCTGGGAGGTGTTTGATTCTGGCTCTTGATGTAGGGAAGTCTGTGGGAGGCTGGGCTGGGCTGGACTGGGCTGGGCCAACCAATCCCCACAGCCTGGGTGCCTCTCCCGTGCCTGGGCAGCCAGCCAAACCTGGCATCAGGCCAGCTGGGTGCAGAGGAACACGCTCAGGGTCTGGATGAATGGGTACATAGAGAGAGTAGATATATGTGATGGATAGATTATACAGATGGATAGAGATAGATAGATAGATAGATAGATAGGATAAATAGATGGATGAACTTACAGATAAGATGGGTTGGTGGATGGATAGGTAGGTAGATAGACATATAGATAGAGAAATTAGACAGATAGGATGAATAGATTAGACAGACACACCCAGAAATAATGTTCCACTTCTTCCCCAAATATGTGGGATCCTCAATTGTGACGTGGGAACTGGGGATCTTGGGTCACACCAATCACTCCAGATGCTACAAGGCCAGTGACTTACTCAGTACAATGCTGAGGAGCACGACCATGAGAAACAGGATCAGTCACTCTCAGGCAAAAAACAAACAAACAAAACCCTCCAAGGATTAAATGTTATTTCCCATTGTCCTGGGGAGAAATTAATTCAAGGGAGGTCCCAGGGCAGAGAATTCCCCACCACCACCACCACCATGGGCATCACCCCTGCAGATTTCTGATTTACTCTTTGGCCCATGAAGCATGAACTTTCTTATGCCAGGTTTCCTTCTGATAAGGGAGAAGAGATAAATATCTCTACCTTTCCTCTCCTTCTCCTCCCTGGTCTCTGTGTTCCAGTTAAACTATAATTTATGTGGAGGATTTACAGTGTCTGACACACCTAGCTGAGCCTTCTGCACAGAGATAAATGGGAGTGGACGCTAACCGGGTGAGAGGAGAAACGCCATAAGCCCACACTCCAGTCTATGAGGTGGATTAGAGGTCTACCTTGCCCAGCTCTTGCCTCACCTGCTCCCGTGGTCTGAGTAAAAGTTTGGGACCCGGGACTCTGAGGCTGTGCGAAGCCTTCCAGCCCCACATCTGCAGCACAGTCTGCAGCTCACTCTGCTCTGAGCTGTGCCGACTTTGCACGGATATTCTCCATTCCTCAAAAGGAAACTGCATCCTTCAAAGCTCACACATTCCTCTTCCTGGCTCAGCACAGGGAGCAAGTTCTCTAGATAGCTTATTATGAAATAAAAAGTGGAAAAGGGAACACAGGCAGCTGGGCACAAAAGGGAATGGGCAACAAGCTTCCTCTCTGAGCATGATTTTCTGTGTAAGGTCTTGGACACTCCCTGGACGGCTCCCAGCCATCTGTCTGGTGCCAGGTTCCTAGTTAACTTAGAATTTAAAAAAATCTCACATCTTCCTCCTAGATGTAACGGTGGTCATTTGAATTTAGGCAGTTGTGCTTGAAAAGCTTCTTAATATCCCATGGCAAGCTCGTTCCCCAATGCTTTTATTTTACTTCACTTGAATTTTTATTTACTTATTTTGTTTTTTTGAGACAGAGTTTCACTCTTGTTGCTCAGGGTGGAGCACAATAGTGCAATCTCGGCTCACTGCAACCTCTGCTCCCCCAGGTTCAAGTGATTCTCCCACCTCAGCCTCCTGAGTAGCTGGGATTACAGGCATGCATCATCATGCCCAGCTAATTTTGTATTTTTAGTAGAGATGGGGTTTCTCCACGTTGGTCTGGCTGGTCTCGAACTCCAAACCTCAGATGATCCACCCACCTCGGCCTCCCTAAGTGCTGGTATTACAGGCCACCGCACCCGGCCTTGAATTTTTATATTAAACATTGGGTTGAACAAGAACAGAGAGGAGAATCACAATTATTGAGTAGATGCTACTTCCAAACATTGTAGTTACATTTTCTCTTGTAATTATTACAATGCTGGGACTATTCGAGCTTTACAATCCTTTCTCAAGATCCCGAAGCTATCAGTGGTCCTGCTGGCATTAGGGGTTGATGTGGTTTGGATCTGTGTCCCTGCCCAAATCTCATGTTGAACCTGGAATCCCCAATGCGGAATGTGGCGCCTGGTGAGAGGGGTTTGGACCATGGGGGCGGATCCCTCGTGGCTTGCTGCAGTCTTCATGTTAGCGAGTTCTCGCAGATCTGGTTATTTTAAAGTGTGGAGCACCTGCCCCCTTGCTGCTGCTTTTGCCACGTGATGTGCCTGCTCCCGCTTTGCCTTCTAACATGAGTGAAAGCTCCCTGAGGCCTCCCCAGAGCCAGATGCCACTATGCTTCCTGTACAGCCTGCAGAACTGTGATCCAGTTAAATCTCTTTTTTTCCTTTGTAAATTACCCAGTCTCGGGTATTCGGGTTTTTGATCCTTTTGTACAGACACGGTCTTGCTTTGTTGCCCATGCTGGTCTTAAACTCCAGGCCTCAAGCAATTCTCCCACCTTGGCCTCCCAAAATGCTGGGATTACAGGCACGAGCCACCATACCCAGCCAGGTATTTTTTTACAGTAACACAAGACTGGCTGAATATAGAAGGGTATTGCCACTGATTTAAAACTAGTTTTCTAGGCCAGGCATGGTGGCTCACACCTATAATCCCAGCATTTTGGGAGGCCAAGGCACGCAGATCACCTGAGGTCAGGAGTTGGAGACCAGCCTGACCAACATGGAGAAACCTCATCTCTACTAAAAATACAAAAAAAAAGTAGCTGCATGTAGTGGTGCATGCCTGTAATCCCAGCTACTTGGGAACCTGAGGCAGGAGAATCACTCGAACGCAGGAGGTGGAGATTGCAGTGAGCCGAGATTGGGCCATTACACTCCAGCCTGGAGGAACAAGATCAAAACTCCACCTCAAAAAAAAAAAAAATAGTTTTCTTTCTTGTATGTCACTCTGCTTGATCAACCTTAAACAGTCTTTTAAAATAACTTGTAAGATTCACCTAACTACACTTTTCATATTGTCCTTCAATCCTTGTTATTATGTAGGTATTTAAATAATGCATATAGGCCCTATATTTCTCCATCAATGCTATAATTTTTATCAGCTGCATAATTTTGAATCACGTTAATATACCCTCCTTCACCTTCCATCTATCCAAAAGATAGGAGAAGGGAAAAGACACGAATAAAAGGAAAGTGCTAATAGATAATCTGAATAGGCCTATATCTATTAAAGCAATTGAAACAATAATTAATAAACTTCCAAAACAGAAAGCCAAGACCCCAATTGGTTCACTGACGAATTCTACCAAACATTTAAGGAGGAAATTATACCAATTTTCTTCTGTGTCTTTTGAAAGACAGAAGCAGAGGGAATATTCCCTAACTCATTTTATGAGGCCAGCATTACCCTAGTGTCAAATATAGACAGACATTACCAGAAATAAAAGAAAAGAGAAGAAATAAAGAAACAAAAAACTCTACAGATTAATAGTGCTCACAAACCTAGATGCAAAGTAGTTGCAATCCTAGTCTCTGATAAAATGGACTTTAAACCAACAAAGATCAAAAGAGACAAAGAAGGATATAACATAATGGCAAAAGGAGCAATGCAACAAGAACTAACAATCCTAAATATATACACACCCAATACAGGAGCACCCAGATACATAAAGCAAGTTCTTAACAACCTGCAAAGAGACTTAGACTCCCACACAATAATAGTGGGAGACTTTAACACTCCACTGTCAATATTAGACAGATCAATGAGACAGAAAATTAACAAGGATATCCAGGACTTGAACTCAGATCTGAACCGAGCAAACCTAATAGACATTTACAGAACTCTCCACCCCAAATCCACAGAATATACATTCTTCTCATCACTGCATGGCACCTACTTTGCATGCCCACCAGAGAAGCAAGGAAAGATTTAAAATCAACACCCTATCTCAAAATTGAAAGAGCTAGAGGAACAAGATAAAAAAACTAGCAGAAGACAGGAAATAACTAAGATCATAGCAGAACTGAAGGAGATAGAGGCATAAAAAATCCTTCAAAAAAATCAATCAATCCAGCGGCTGGTTTTTTGAAAAGATCAACAAAATAGACCACTAGCCAGATTAATAAAAAAGAAAAGGGAGAACAATCAAATAGATGCAATAAAAAACTATAAAGGGGAAATCACCACTGACTCCACAGAAATACGAACTACAATCAGAGATTACTACAAACAACTCTATACACAAAAAAACTAGTACACCTGGAAGAAATGGATACATTCCTGGACACTTGCACCCTCCCAAGCCTAAACCAGGAAGAAGTTGAAACTTTGAACAGACCAATAACAAGGGCTGGAGTTGAGGCAGCAATTAATAGCCTACCAACCAAAAAAAGTCCAGATCCCCCCAGAAGGGTTCACAGCTGAATTCTACCAGACATACAAAGAGGAGCTGGTACCATTCCTTCTGAAACTATTCTGAACAATACAAAAAGAGGGAATCCTTCCCAAATCATTTTATGAGACCAACACCATCCTGATACCAAAACCCAGAAGAGACTTAACGAAAAAAGAAAATTTCAAGCCAATATCCATGATGAACATAGATGCAAAACTTTTCAATAAAATACTAGCAAACTGATTGCAACAGCACATAGAAAAGCTTATCCATCACAATCAAGTAGGATTCATCCCGGGGATGCAAGGCTGTTTCAACATACGCAAGTTATAAATGTAATCCACCACATAAACAGAGCCAAAGACAAAAACCACATGATTATCTCAATAGATGCAGAGAAGGCCTTCGACAAAATTCAACAGCCCTTTATGCTAAAAACTCTCAATAAACTAGGTATCGAAGGAACATATCTCAAAATAATAAAAGTGATTTACAACAAACCTACAGCCAATACCATACTGAATGGGCAAAAACTGGAAGCATTCCCTTTGAAATCCAGCACTAGACAAAGATGCCCTCTGTCACCACTCCTATTCAATATAGTATTGGAAGTTCTAGCCAGAGCAATTAGGCAAGGGGAAAAAAAAGGGTATTCAATTAGGAAAAGAGGAAGTCAAATTGTCTCTATTTGCAGACGACATGATTGTATATTTAGAAGACCCTATCATCTCAGCCCAAAATCTCCTTAAACTGATAAGCAACTTCAGCAAAGTCTCAGGATACAAAATCAATGTGCAGAAATCACAAGCATATCTATACACCAACAAAAGACTAACAGAGAGCCAAATCATGAGCAGACTCCCATTCACAATTGCTACAAAGAAAATAGAATACCTAGGGATACAACTAACAAAGGATGTAAAGGACCTCTTCAAGGAGAACTACAAACCACTGCTCAACGAAATAAGAGAGGACACAAACAGATGGAGAAACATTCCATGCTCATGATTAGGAAGAATCAATATCATGAAAATGGCCATACTGCCCAAAGTAATTTATAGAATCAATGCTATCCCCATCAAGCTACCAATGACCTTCTTCACAGAACTGGAAAAAAAACACCTTAAACTTCATGTGGAACCAAGAGAGCCCGCATAGCCAAGACACTCCTAAGCAAAAAGAACAAAGCCAGAGGCATCACGCTACCTGATTTCAAACTATACTACAAAGCTACAGTAATCAAAACAGCATGGTACTGGTACCAAAACAGAGATATGGAACAGAACAGAGGCCTTGGAGGCAATGCCACACATCTACAACCATCTGATCTTTGACAACCCTCACAAAAACAAGCAGTGGGGAAAGGATTCCCTTCTTAATAAATGGTGTTGGGAAAACTGGGTTGCAGTGTGCAGAAAGCAGAAACTGGACCCCTTCCTGATACGTTACACTAAAATTAACTCCAGATTGATTAAAGACTTAAACATAAGACCTAACACCATAAAACCCTAGAGGAAAATGTAGGCAATACCATTCAGGACATAGGAGTACGCAAGGACTTCATGACTAAAACACCAAAAGCATCGGCAACAAAAGCCAAAATAGACAAATGGGATCTAAATAAACTCCAGAGCTTCTGTACAGCAAAAGAAACAATCCAAACTGGCAACCAACAGAATGGAAAAAACTTCTTTGCAATCTACCCATCTGACAAAGAGCTAATATCCAGAATCTACAAAGTACTAAAACAGATTTACAAGAAAAAAAAAAAACCCATCCAAAAGTGGGAGAAGGATATGAACAGACACTTTACAAAAGAAGACATATATGAGGCCAATAAATATATGAAAAAATGCTCATCATCACTGATTATTAGAGAAATGCAAATCAAAACCACATCGAGATACCACCTCATGCCAGTTAGAATGGCGATCATTTAAAAATCTGGAGACAACAGATGCTGGAGAGGATGTGGAGAAATAGGAACACTTTACACTGTTGGTGGGAGTGTAAACTACTTCAACCATTGTGGAAGACAGTGTGGAGCTTCCTGAAGGACCTAGAAATAGAAATTCCATTTGACCCAGCAATCCCATTACTGGGTATATACCCAAAGGATTATAAATCATTCTGTTATAAAGATACATGCACAGGTATGTTCACAGTGGCACTGTTTACAATAGCAAAGACCTGGAACCAACCCAAGTGCCCATTGATGATAGACTGGACAAGGAAAATGTGGCATATATGCACCATAGAATACTATGCAGCCATAAAAAACGATGAGTTTGTGTCCTTTGTAGGGACATGGATGAACCTGGAAACCATCATTCTCAGCAAACTGACACAAGAACAGAAAATCAAACACCGCTTGTTCTCACTCATAGGTGGGTGAACAATAGGAACACATGGACACAGGGAGGGGAGCATCACACACTGGGGTCTGATGGGGGGCCAAGGGAGGGACAGCAGTGGGTGGAGAGGTTGGGGAAGGATAACATGGGGAGAAATGCCAAATGTAGGTGATGGGGCAATGAAGGCAGAAAACCACATTGCTATGTGTGTACCTATGCAACAATCCTGAATGATCTGCACATGTACCCCAGAACCTGAAGTACAATAAAATAATAATATAAAAAATATATATCAAATAAAATCCAACAAGATATAAAAAAATTACACATGTTAACAGGGTGACATGATATCTTACAATGGTTTTGACTTACATTTCCCAGATAACTGGTGATGTTGAGCATTTTTTAATGTATCTGTTTGCCATTTGTATCTCCTCTTTTGAGAAATGTCTATTCAGATAGTTTGCCTATTTTTTAATGGAATCATTTTGGTGTTTTGCTTTGTTTTGTTTTGTTGCTATTGAGTTGTGTAAGTTCCTTATATATTCTCATGACTAATCCCTTATAAGATGGATAATTTGCAAATATTTTTTCTCACTCTATAGTTGTCTCTTCATTCTGTTGATTTGTTTCTTTGCTGTGCAGAAGCTTTTCAGTTTCATATGATCCCATTTTTCTATTTGCCTTTTTGCCTGTGCTTTTAAGGTCTTATCCAAAAAAATCCTTGCCCAGACCAGTGTTCTAAATTGTTTCCCAAATATTTTCTTCTACTAGTTCAAAGTGTCATGTCTTGCATTTAAGTGTTTATCGTGATGGTTAATACTGTCAACTTGATTGGATTGAAGGATGCAAAGTATTGTTCCTGAGTGTGTTTATGAGGGTGTTGTCAAAGGACATTTGAGTCAGTGGACTGAAAAATGCAGAGGCACCCTCAATCTGGGTGGGCACAATCTAATCAGCTGCTAGCACAGCCAGAATAAAAGCAGTCAGAAAAAGGTGAAGAGACTAGACTGGCTGAGTCTCCCAGCCTACATCTTTCTCCTTGCTGGATGCTTCCTGCCTTTGAACATCAAACTCCAAGTTCTTCAGCTTTCAGACTTGGACTGGTTTTATAGTTCCTCAGCTTGCAGGCAGCCTACTGTGGGACCTCACCTTGAGATCGTGTGACTCAATACTCCCTAATAAGCCCCCTTTTATATATACATCTATCCTACTAGTTCTGTCCCTCTAAAGAGCACTAAATACAAATTTTGGAACTGGGAGTGGGGTTCATACATCTATCCTATTAGTTCTGTCCCTCTAGAGAACCCTGACTAATACTGATTTTGGTACCAGGAGTGGGGTTCATACATCTATCTTATTAGTTCCACCCCTCTACAGAACCCTAACACATCTATCTTGATTTGATTTTTGAATAGGGTGAGAGATGGGGGTCTAGTTTCATTCTTCTAAATATAAAGATCCAGTTTTTTCAGCACTATTTATTAAAGAGATTGTTTCTTTCTAACTGAATGGTCTTTGCAACTTTGTCAAGTTAGTTGACTCTAAATTCATGGATTTATTTCTGGGTTCCATTGGTCTATGTATCTCTTTTTACACCAGTACTATACGGTTTTGGTTACTATAGCATTGTAATATAATTTGAAGTTGGTAGTGTAATTTCTTCATCTAAGTTATTTTTTCTCAGGATAGCTTTAGCTATTTGGGGGGTGTTCTGTGATCCCACATGAATCTTATCATTTTTTATATTTTTGTGAAGAATCTCATTGATATTTTGATAGGAATTGAATTCTATCACTATATTGCTTTTAGTAGTAGGGTCATTTTCATGATATTATTTCGTCCAATCCATGAACATGGAATGATGTTCCATTTTTTAGTGACCTTTTCCATGTATTTCATCAGTGTTTTATAGTATTTCTTGGTTAAATTTATTCCTGAATACTATAAACACACATATGCACCTATTGTAAATGGCATTGCTTGCTTTCTTTTTCTGCTGGCTTGTCATCTGTGCAGAGAAACACTAGTGATTTTTGTATGTTGATTTTGAATACTGCTGCTTTACTGATCAGTTCTAAGAGAGTTTTGGTAAAGCTCTTAGGGTTTTCTATGCACATATTACATCATCTTTAAACAGGGAAATTTGACATCCTTGCCCTTTATAACTTTCTCTTGCCTGATTTCTCCAGCTAAGACTTCCAGCACTATCTTGAATACAGGTGTTGAAAGTAGGCATAATTTTCTTGTTCCAGTTCTTAAAGGAAAAGCTTTCAGTGTTTCCCCATTTTGTATGACGGTGGCAGTGATTTGTCATGCCTATCCTTTATGTTATGTGTGCTTGTTCCATACCTACTTCGTTAAGTGTTTTTTTTATCATGAAGAAACGCTGAATTTTATCAAATGCTTTTCCTGCATTTATTGAGAGGATCATATGGTTTTTGCTATTCACTCCGTTGCTCTTCAATAAATATAATGTGATGTCATTTTTAATTTGAATATATCAAAACATTTTTGCATCTCTGGGATAAATCTCACTTGATCATAGTAAATTATCTTTGTAGTCTGCTGCTGGATTTAATTTGCTAGTATGTTATTGAGAATTTTTGCACCTATGTTCATCACAGATAACAGTCTGTTTTTTCTTTTCTTCTTGTGGTCCCATTCTGGTTTTGGTATAAGGATAATGCTGGCTTCATAGAATGAGTTAAGAAGAATTCCCTCTTCTTTGATTTTCAAAATCATTTGAGAAGAACTGGTATTGTCTTTTTTTTTCTTTTTAATAATTGGTAGAATTTAACACTGAAGCCATCAGGTCCTGGGCTTTTCTTTGATGAGAGATTTTTTACTACTGATTATATTTTATTACTTGTAATTAGTCTGTTTAAATTTTTTATTTCTTTTTGTTTCCTTCTTGATAGGTTGTATGTGCCCAAGAATTTATATATTTTTGCTAGGTTTTCCAATGTGCTGGCTAATGGTCAATTGTAATAGACTCTAATGATTCTTTGCATATCTGTGGTATCACTTGTCATGTCTCCTTTTCCTATTCTGATTTCATTTATTTCTTTTTTTTTTTTCTTACTTGGTCTAGCTAAACATTTGTTGATCTTGTTTAAGTTTATTACAAGCCCAACTCTTTTTTTTATTGATCTTTTGTATTTTATTTTTACTTTCAATTTTATTTATTTTTTTCTCTAACCTTTATTATTTCATTTTTTCTATTAACTTGAGTTTCACTTGCTTTTGTTTTTCTAGTCCCTTGAGGTGCATCATTAGATTATTTATTTGAAATCTTTCTGCTTTTTTGATGTAGGTGTTTATTGCTATAAACTCCCTTCTTAATACTGCTTTTGTTGTATTCCATAGCTTTTAATATATTGCATTTAAACTTTCATTTGATTCAAGAAATTTTAAATGCCCTTCCTAATTTTTTATTAATCCATTAGTTGTTCAAGAGCATATTGTTAAGTTTTATGTATTTGTATCATTTTGAAAGTTATTTTTGTTATTGATTTCAGTCTTTATTTCCTTGCCATCAGAAAGTATACTTGATGTGATTTCAGTACTTTCAAATTTGTTGAGATTTGCTTTGTAGCCCAATGTGTGGTCTATCCAGGAGATTATTCCATGTGCTAATGAAAAAAATGTGTAGTCTGCAGCTGTTGCATGAACTATTCTGTCAATGTCTGTTACGTCTCTTTGGTCTAAAGTGAAATTTAAATGCAATGTACCTTTGTTGACTTTCTGTGTAGTTGACCTGTCCAGTGTTGAGAGTGGGTTATTGAAGTCCACAACTACTATTGTATGGGAGTCTATCTCTCCTTTTATATCTAATAAGACTTGTTTTCTAAATCTAAGTGCATGTATATTTCCTATTGTTATATACACTTGCTGAAGTTATCCCATGTCTGTGTTATTTTTATCTGATATAAGCTACTTCTATTCGCTTTTGGTTTCCACTTGGGTAGAATGCCTTCTTCCATCACTTCACTTTAAGTCTATATGTTTCTTGATGGGTAAAGTGAGTTTCTTGTTGGAAGCACATAGTTGGGTCACTTAAAAAACCCATTCAGCCAGTCTCTACATTCTAAGTGAAGGAATTAATCTATTTACATTCAAAGTTATTATGCAAAAGAACATGCTTCTGTCATTTTATTAATTGTTTTCTAGTTGTTTTGTATATCTTTTATTCCTTTCTTCCTCTCTTATTGTTTATGATTGTGGTTTGGTGGTTTTCTATAGTAATAAGATTTGATTCTTTTCTCTTCTCATAAGTGTATCTGCTTTGCCAGTGGATTTTATACTTTTGCATATTTTCATGATGATAATCATCCTCTTTTTCACTTCCAGATGCAGGACTCCCTTCAGCATGTCTTGTAAGACAAAAAACTCAATATTGTCAGGATGTCAGTTCTTCCCAACTAAACCTATTGATTCAATGAAATCACAATGACAATATCAGAAAGTTTTTTTATGGATATCAGCAATTTAATTCTAAAATTTACATAGAGAGACAAGTGACTCAGAATAACCAACACAATGTTTGAAGGAGTAGAACACAGTTGGAGGACTGACAGTATCCAACTTCAAGACTTACTGTGAAGCTACAGTAACCAAGGTGTAGTTCTATTGGTGAAAGAAAAGACAAGTAAGTCAACGGGACAGAATTAAAAGCCCCCAAAATAGATCCACATAATATAGGCAACTTATCTATGATAAAGGTGCAAAGGCAATACAGCGGCCCCAAATGAGAAAATATAATATATTTGGAGATCAGAATTAAGGCCAGAGTAACTGAGTGTAGCAAGGGAAGGAGATTAGCTAGAGAAGAGATTAGAGAAGTCAACAGGGTTCATGATGTAACATCCCTTAGGCTATGGAAAGAGATCAATGTTTGCAGCAGGGTATTATTCTGAGACACTAACTGAGGTTTCTCTCATTCTCCTGCTACCCACATAGTCAGGTGCCTTCACCACCCTCAGAAAAAAAATTATCTCTTATATACACAGCCCTTTAGGGAGAAGAGATTGTTCACAGAGCACAATATTAGAATGTTTGCCTTTGAGTTCCACCACAAAGCCTTTAAAGTCATGGTAGACATAACAATCTTGAAAGACATTCTTTACAGCCAGACTTTCTGAGAGAGGAAGTAATACTGGCCCCATATATTTATCATTCATTGTGTGCCAGGCACAGTTCTGAGTCCTTTATATTGAGACCTTAGGAAACCCAGATGTAGGCAATACTATTGTCCCCATGATATG
Source organism: Callithrix jacchus (assembly GCF_049354715.1). Lineage (NCBI taxonomy): Eukaryota > Metazoa > Chordata > Mammalia > Primates > Cebidae > Callithrix > Callithrix jacchus. Next base: position 14,612,336 of record NC_133523.1, read on the forward strand.
GTTGAGGGAACCAAGTCACAAAGAGAGGAATTAACCTGCTCAAATCATGCAGCAGGGCCAGGACTTGAGCCCAAGCGCCCTGGCTTGAAATCCTATGCCTCTGAAGGCACAGGAACAGAGTCACAGCTGAACTCTGTGGAGGTCTGCCTGTCATGTAGACACTACATGGGGCTGACACTGGATGCAAGTTGGTTATGGTGGGGGGCTGAGACAGAAAGAGTTGGAAGGAAGAGTCCAGACTGGATACCGGGTGTGAGAGACAGGAGAGAAGCATGGTGTGCAAGCTGTGCTCTGGGTATTGAGGCAGCTCTCAGAGACGGGGTGCCTGGAGAGAAGAGAGTTTGGAGAGTCATGTCTCCTGGCTATTTCTGGACGCTCAATTTCCTGATGGGCGGTAGCTTCTAGCTGCCGATGAGAGGTGCTCCTGGGACTTTGCATATGTTAAGTTGTTACCTCCTTCATGCAGGAAGCCCAGTGAGTATATTGCCGCCATCTTGGAACTCAGTGCCTTTGTAGAAAAAAGAAACCAGCAGATTCTCCTGCACTCGGAGTTCCTGTATTATCTGACTCCTGATGGGCAGAGCTTCCGCAAGGCCTGCCGCCTGGTGCACGACTTCACAGATGCCTTGGATAGCAGCGGAGACTGTTGATATTAGGAGGTAGGCTCATGGCTGGGAGTTGAGAGACCTGGGATTAAGTCCCACCTCAGCCTCCTGAGGGAATGTGTTCTCTTTCCAGGATCCACAAGGGGGTGTAGTTTTTGTAAGGCCGGTTGCCTTGCCTGGAGTCAAAGGGACACATTCATCACTCTCCGTGCCTGATAACTGCATCATCACCCGAGCTCATTATCTGGCTTCCCCACAAAGCTTCCCCGCACCCACCTCTGCATACCACGCCCAAGCCCACACAGCACTAAATTATCCATCCAACCTCCAGCCCGCTGTTAAAAAACCCTGCAGAGAAATTTTTTTTAAAAAAGAAGCCCCACCCATCCCTGCCCAGCAATACCCTGCCCCATATACCCCCCCAGCAGGCCCGGGTACCCAAGGTCCTGCCCACCTACCAATGGTAGCTACTTCCTACTTTAACTCCATGTACTTCCTGCTCCTCAACAGCCAATAGAAATGCTTTCTCTTTGTTTCCCCAGTAGTCAATCAAGGCCCACTTACCCAAGGTCCCGCCTACCAATGGCAGCTTCTTCCTACTTTAACTCCATGTACTTCCTGCTCCTCAACAGCCAATAGAAATGCTTTCTCTTTGTTTCCCCAGTAGTCAATCAAGGCCCACTTACCCAAAGCCCTACCCACCTACCAATGGCAGCTAGTTTCATGTACTTCCTACTCCTCAACAGCCAATAGAAATGCCTTCTCTTTGTTTCCCAGTAACCAATCAATTGTCTGCACACCCCATAAAACCCCACGCCCTGACCAACCGGGTGCGACTTCTCTGGCCCCTCTTGGAGGACTGAAGTTGTCCAGGAGCTGAATAAATTGGCTTCTCATCTTTTTTCATACCTGCCTCAGTTTCCTCATTTTATCTCGGCAATAAATCTTACAGTTTTGTTTTGTTTTTTGAGATGGAGTTTCACTCTTGTTACCCAGGCTGGAGTGCAATGGTGCGATCTCGGCTTACCGCAACCTCCGCCTCCTGGGTTCAGGCAATTCTCCTCCCTCAGCCTCCAGAGTAGCTGGGGTTACAGGCACATGCCACCATGCCCAGCTAATTTTTTGTATTTTTAGTAAAGACAGGGTTTCACCATGTTGACCAGGATGGTCTCTATCTCTTGACCTTGTGATCCACCCGCCTCAGCCTCCCAAAGTGCTGGGATTCCAGGCGTGAGCCACCACACCTGGCCCTGGGGTTTTAAGAGCAAGAATTTCCCAGCGCCATGCCCCCCTCTCATCTCTCTCCATCCAGGAGATTTAATGGTTTATGTTTGAATTTCACGGGCTGGGGAAGAAACTAAGAGTCAGTCACTCCAGTGGAAGTTCTAAGGATCTCCTTTCATTGGCCAGGGGTCTTGAGAAGGTGGGAGTTCCTTCCAGGTTAAAAGTCCCCTTCTTCCACACCCCTTCAGACTCCATGTTTGGGTCCCCATCCATGAACAGTCTCCTGGAAGCCATCTTTCCCTTTCCTGGATTTCCCCTCTGGAGTGCCCTTCCACAGTCTCTCGTGGAAGCCTGTCTCCCCCTCCTAAACTCCATCTCTCTCTATTCCCTTCCACTCAGTGTGGAAGCTGCTTTCCTCTTCCAGATTACATCTTTCTGGATTCTCTCACTCGCCATGAGACTTAGCCATTTCTTTCTCTCTCCTGTTTCTCTCTCTCTCTCTCTCTCTCTCTCTCTCTCTCAATAAATCACTTTCTACAAACACTTTGAGTCCAGCATTTACTGCGCACTGTGCCATGGTCCCCTCTCTCATTCTTGAGAGGCCAGGAGGCCAAGAACCTGGAGAAACGTCTTCTCAGGGGAGCTGAGGGCACCCTGAACCCCAATATTACATTTTGGAGAGCCAGCCAGGAGAGGGGTACAGCCAGGAAAGGGGCAGAGCGGGAGAAGATGCCAAAATCATGAGTAAAACCGACCCCATTCTGTCCTGTCTCTATGAACACCTGCAGCGGCACTGCCAGGCAGGGCAGAGGGACCAGAGCAGCAGCGCCTCAGAGGCACGACCCAGCCCCGAGGGGCGCACCCCGGCCAGAATTAAAAGCGCAGTTTCTTTATCTTCAAGCTCTCTCTTTGCTTTCTGTCTCTTTATCCTTCAGATATTATCTCTGGGACCAAAGCCTGAGGGAGCCTGTGGGGCAGAGTGGGCGGGCAGGGCCCCGGGGCCTTTCGCTCCTTGCTGGCTGGGAACAGCCAAGCCCCAGGGGCAGAAGCGAGCGCGAAGCGTGGGCTGGAGAAAACAGCGGGGAGGGCCGAGGTGCATCCGGAGCCTGCGGGGGACCGGGGAGCGCAGCGGCCTGGTGCATGGCTCTGGCAGGCCTCTCCGGCATTCCCCAGTCCCAGGCAGCAGGGTAAAAAGGCTCCCCAGGGCGTTTGTCTGCCGGACACGGGTCCCTGCGTGGGCAGTAGCTCGGGAAGTGGCCCAGACGTGCAAGTGGTTCTGGCGGGGTCAACATGGCGACTGAACGCCGTGGGGGCGAGAACTCACGGTTGACCAGCAGCCGGGAACACGGATTTTAAACTGAAGCAGCAAGTGGCTTTTTTCCTCTGCTGGTGCGGGCTCTGAGGGAACGGAAGCGGCGGAAGCGGAGGAAGCGGCGGAAGCAGCTGCTGGCCGTCAGCCCCACCGGGCTTTTAGGCAGGCCACACCGCCTCAGGGTGCAGCGTTGGCATTCAAAATGCGGCTTAAGAAAGCTTTCTGCCTTCCCTTATGCAGGTGGCCCGTTGCACAGCTGGTTAAGGTGTAGGAGCTGCAAGGTTGCTGGTTCAAATCGCCGGTGGGGTCGGTCTTGAATTGTTGAGATCTCTTGGGGAAATGCAGAAGCTGAAGGCTCTGGGACTTTGTGTTTGGTGTATAATTTGTCTTGCTTAGGATTGGCTCTCTCTCTGGCAGAACGTTTCCACCTGGAAGATCATAGTCAAACCAGTACCAGGACCAAATAGTCAATGGCAGCTCTCACAGTCTTAAGAGCATCTTCCTACAATGGAAAATGGGTTAGGGGAGAGGAGGCCCCCGTCCTGAGGGTATTGTTCCGGCCTCAGCCATGCCCCGCCTGCCTTCCTTGAGCTGTGTGCTCTAACGGCCCCTCCCTAGAAGTTCACCCTTCTGGGGCAGTTTTATAATCTGTCTTGCGCAAATTGGACTTTTCTTGGGAAATATTGGTACCTATATCCTGAGCCTCACTGGCCTCGTTGGGGCTCCTTGGTATGTGACTACCCAGCCCAACAGCTCCTCTCGTTCCATGACTCTATGGTATTCACTGGAGGTCATGCAGTGAGTGGTCCCACGACGCTGGCAGGTCGTGATTGGAATCCAGTACATGGGAGCCCCTCTGATAAGACGGATCATGCATTTTGGACACACAAAATTTCGGGGTACTGACTGAAAGACGTTTCACGTCTACCCATTTTACCCAGGGGACACCTCAGGTCAAAGCGGCTGTAATTTCTTTAACCGGGGATGTGGGCATCCCTTGTGTTCAATTTCAGATGGGTGCTTCTCTTCCCAAGCTCAAGTCTCCATTAAAATGTATACTGGAAAACTGGGACCAATTTAGCACACGGTCCTTAAAGAAGAAGTGGCTTATTTTTCTCTGCCTAACAGAGTGGCCAAATTACCCTCTGCCGAATGGAAAATCTAACCCCCAAAGGGAAGGGAAGAAAACCCAACCGTTTTCCTTGAGTGATTGCGGGAGGCTTAAGGAAGTACATCCCCGTCACCAGACTCTATAGAGGCTCAGTTAATACTAAAGGACAAGTTTATTACTTATTCAGCAGCAAATATCAGGAGGAAGCTCCAGTAGCTGGCTTTGGTACCAGAGCAGAGCCTAGAATCATTACTGAACCAGGAAACCTCAGTGTTTTATAATAGAGACCAGGAGGAACAGGCTGAAAGAAATCCGAGAGATCATCCTTAGTCATGGCTTTCAAGCAAGCAGACCCTAGGGGCTCAAATGAGGGAAAGACTTGGGTTAGCCACTAGACTGGCAGAACTTGTTACCAGTGCAGCCTGAAGGGACATTTTGTAAGAAATTGTCCCCAGAGGAATGGACCACCATCTCATCCATGCCTGCTGTGCCAAGGGAATCACTGGAAAGCACAGTGTCCCAGGGGACGATGGTTCTCAGGGCCTGAGGTGTCTGACCAGATGACCCAGTGGCAGGCTAAACTCCATCTCTCTCTATTCCCTTCCACTCAGTGTGGAAGCTGCTTTCCTCTCCTGGATTCTTTCTTCCTGGATTCTCTCACTCAGCATGAGAGTTAGCTGTTTCTCTCTCCTGTTTCTCCCTCTCTCTCTCTAAATAAATCATTTTCTACAAACACTTTTGAATCTGGCATTTACTGTGCACTGTGCTGTGGTCCCCTCTCTCATTCTTGAGAGTCCAGAAGGCCAAGAACCTGGAGAAACATCCTCGCAGGGGGGCTGAGGGCACCCTGAACCCCAATATTACACTCCTGTGGTCTGTGTGCTCTTAGTCAACCTCCTGCACTCCTGTAGCTTCCATCTATCAAATCTTCAGTAACAGTTAGGACAGCCTGCTCTGGGGACAGATAAACCAGGGTACAATCACTGCCACACCTCTTCTAGCTCACTTACTATCTGGTTGAAATTTGGTGAGGTCTCTAATCTCTCTGGCCCTCAGTTTCATCATCTGCAATAGGGCAAAACCAACCATAACCTCACAGAGTTATTAAAATTAAATTAGAAAACATATATTATGGAGTTGGCAAATGGCCCTGTTTCTGGCGTATGGTGAGTGCTCAGTAAATGTTGGTTTCACTCATCTCCTTTGCTATAAATTCATTTCAAATGTATCCCTGTTGTGGGAGGGGAACATTACACACTAGGGCCTGTCAGGGGTGGGGGACAAGGGGAGGGAGAGGAATAGAACAAGTACCTAATGCATGAGGGGCTTAAAACCGGGATGACAAGTTGGTGGGTGAAGCAAAGCACCATGGCACATGTATACATTTGTAACAGACGTGCATGTTCTACACATGTATCCCAGAACTTAATATATATATACACTTTTATAAAATATATTTATTTAAAATGAAACATATTTTAAAATATATTTTATACTTTATATATACTTTATCATTTATATACATGAAGATGTGTGTGTGTGTGTGTGTGTGTGTGTGTGTGTGTATCTCCCTGTTGTGAGAGGTACTCCTCCATCAGACCTGAGCATCTGGCTGGATATGCCAAGAATTCAAGACCCTGTTGTTCTTACTTGGGCTGTTTCTCAGAGTTGTGTTTGCAGACAACATTGAGAGATAAGACAGTGAATATCCGGCCTGCTTCTGCTTGCTGTAAAAGCAGTTCCCTGAGCCTAGTGCTCTTTTCCTCCCATGCAAGGTACTGCATGAGCAGGCAACTATTGAAACCTCTCTGTGGCACCCCGTGGAATCTGGATGGAGAAATGATGCAAACCAAGAACATGCTGCTTGCTATGCCATGAGTAATAAATCACCCTTTGTCTCTGACCCAGGACTCTCGTGTCTCCTAGCAGAATCCAGGAAGTATTAACAAAGCTAGCTCCTCAGCTTGCAAGTAAGAAAAACATCCTAAGCACTTCACAAAATCCCAACTCCCAATTCTTCACTTCTCCCTGTATTCACACACTTTGCACTGTGATTTTCCAGCAACTTCTGTTGAGAGATGGGGCCCTTTTTATGCCCATTTGAGTCTGCGCTGACGTCAGCCTGGTTGAACTTGGAAACATTGTAGAGAGAATGTCTGGAGCCATTGCAATCTCCTCTCAGTCTCTCAGAACCAAGTCTATGCCATGTGCACAGCAGGGTGCCTCCCAGAGGCAGAGAAACACTTGGAGAAAAGTCCAGGTGTCACAGCTGAGGCCATCCTAGATCAACCTGAAGCTGTTGAAGCCCCAAACAAGTGAATAAGCTGAGCCAGTTTCAGCAAAGCTGCCCGCCTGACCCGCAGCTGCTCATGTACCAAGAGTGATCCCATCCCCATGCAGAAGAACCAGCCAGCTGTCTCGCAGACTTGCTAGGTGTCATAAACCCTTATTGCTCTAACCCAGTGGGTTTTGAGGTGGTTTGTACTCAGCAATTGCTACTATGCAATCTTCATTTTACTCTCTTGAGTTTGAAGGGTTTCTGTGAGAGAAACATGGAAACTCACACCTTCTTAGACTTACTATGTACCAGGGACATGACTCCATTACATCATCTTACTACCTTTAAGTAGATATTATTATTCCCATTTTACAGACAGAGAAACCAAGCCCCAGAGAGGAAGAACATTGGCCCCAAAACACAACCAAAATTCCAGACCAGATACGCCGGTGGTCCCTCTGCCCTGAGACTCCAGCTGGACCCAGAGTTGAAGGGATTCACGTGCATGATGTTCACACTCTTGTTGAAAATCGCCACATAGGGCTTGAGGATGTTGAAGTGGAAAGCAGGCGTCAGCATGGGGCGGTGGCGGCTCCACTTGTCACCAGCACTCAGCAGGAGCCCGTCCCTTAGCAGGGCAGCCAAGGACAGTGGTCAAGGGCAGCACCCTCCCCTATCCCTAAAGGAAATACCCAACCCCATTCACCTGCAATTACTCAGCCAGGGTTTCAGGAAGCCATAGAAAAGCATATCCTTGGGTGCAGCAGCAGCTGGCATGATTGAAGACCAGCAGGGGCCATGGAGAGGGGGAGGAGAAGGACTTTGGGCATGAAGGAATGTTCCAAGCCATGGGTGTGAACTTCCACTCTCCCCACCCAGCAGAGCAGAAAGATGCGGAGGGAAGGAGAGACCGGAGCAGGCTGCAGCAGCAGAGTAGAGCAATAACCCAGCATGCCCCAGCACACCACGACAGGACTCCTGCATGCTCCAGCTGTTCTCCCGCACCTGAGCATAGCTCAGCGCTCTACTGAATGGCTTTACCGGGACCCAGGACATCCTGTCTGCTCCCAGCACACTCTGCTCTCTTCTGACATGGATCTGGGACCTGGGATGTTGCCCTGACATTTGGTAACATTCCCTGATGTGGCCAAAACACACGAGACAAACCCTAGAAGACACAACATGCTCTGCCATGGACCCGAGATGACCTGATATGACCTCTGTGTACCCAGTGACAGGTCCCAGATGACATTTAAATATGATGACATTAATACCCTAAACATCGCCCAGGTGTAACCAAGACCAATCTTCAGGTATAATTCACATCTATCCTAAGACCTAACTCTATTAAGATGCAAATAATATCTCAGACAGTTCTCAAACAGACCCTGGGTCCAACACCCTGGACAAGCCCCAAACGTGGCCAAGACATGGGAAGCGGGATAGAAAGACAGTGTCACAATACATCTCAGACAAGAACCAAAAAGGCTCTGACAGGCCCCAAATGTCCTCAGCCACAGCTGAGGCCCACACATGCTGACTTCTCCATATGTGTCAGCATTTCTGGTGAAAGCATATACCAGATACAATCAAGTATAATGTAGAAAGCATAAGCTCTGGGACCCTTGGGGGAAAGGTGGGCTTTCTAATTGGAACTAGGCTTCTGAGACTCATTGTTGACACCATAAGAAAAAGCAAAATGACATAGAGAATGGTAAAACCGAGAGAAAGAGACAGATTCCCAGTGATGTGGATTGATGGACACCTGGATCCAACTATGCCTGAAGACCACTCTACATGGACTTTAGAGCCCATTGATTGTCTTCATTTGCTTAGACCACATGGGTTTGAGTTTCCATCACTCACAACTGAAAGGAACTTCAGCAGCCAGAGAGAGCTGAGGACCTGCCCAGAGTCACTCAGCGTTTTGAGGTTACAGCCATAGTTTCTGTGGGATGCTGCCCCTGCCCCTGCCCCTGCTTAGCCTGGCCTGTCCAGGGACAAGATGAGCAGAGGGAAAGAAAGGGCCTCAGACTGGGGTGGGATCTCCAGTTGGAGGTTCCTGGGGCCTGGAGCAGGAGAGGAATGAACAGGGTGGATGAGTGACAGATGAGATAGAAGGAATAAACTCAAAAGAGGTGGACATCACATAAACAGTAGCCCAGATTCTCCACCAGCCTGAAATCCCCCTTGTGCTGTAGGCTTAGGGACAGAAGAGGTTGGTGCCAGGCCGCACAGGGGGGCCTGGATACTAATCATCACACTTCCCCTTGCTTTAAAACCTTTTACTCATTTTTCCAGCAACTCCTCCTCCAGGAAGCCTTCTAGCCTGCCCCAGCAAAGACCTTGCTCTCCGGGTTGCCACACCCATCTCTCGACTCCTGACTCCATGAAGTTTGAGATGTCTCTGTCCAGATCCATTTCCTCAAGCATGGGGTTTCCTTGAGGATGGGGCCCTAAACTGAGGCTTCTTGGGGCCCCAGTGGTGCCCAGAACACAAAGGCAGGGACAGATGGCAGTAGGGGGAGGAGACGCTGAGATGGGGATTGGTGAATACATGAAGGAAAGAGGAGAATGGCTGAGAGAGAAGCAGGAAGAGGGCTGTGGGTCCCGCAGGGGCCGCACCGAAGCTTGGAGGGGGAGAGGCTAGAAGGTCTCCGATGTTTCCCAGCACCCACCACAAGCTCTGCATGGGTACCTGAGGCACTGGTGATAGACCGGACGGTATCAGGGTGGCATAAAATGAGGAGGGGGAAGGTAGGACCCAGCCACAACTTAAAGCTCTGGGGATAGGTGGCCACCAGCTGGATGAACTTCTTCACGCCCTCTTCTGTGGGAGTGGCCTGAAAGCAAGGCAGAGGCCGTCAGCCCTTGCGATGGTTAATTCTAGGTGTCCTGAATTAACCATGAATTCCACGTGACCGAGCTAAGGGATGCCCAGATAAAACATGCTGGCCAAACGTTATTTCTGGATGGGTCCGTCAGTGTATTTCCAGAAGAGATTAGCATTTGAATAGGTAAACTGAGGAAGGAAGATCCTCCTCCCCAAGGGGGTGGGGTCCTTCAATGCTTCGATGGTGCAGATACAACAAAGAGGCAGAAGAAGGTGAATTTGTGCCCTTTTCCGGGGCCGGCTCATCCGTCTGCTCCAACCTTGGACATGAGAACTCCAGGTTCTAGGCCTTTTTGGACTCAGGCTGAATTTGCAGCACCAGAGTCCCTGGTTTCTGGCTTGCAGATGGTATATCATGGGAATTCTTTTTTTTTTTTTTTTTTTTTTTTTTGAGGGAAAAAGAGAAAAAGAAGGGGAAAAAAAGAAAAAGAGGGAAAAAGGAATATTACTTCATTCCTAAAATGGGTTTCAATAATGGCCGATCAATATTTTGAGTGTTTAAAGTGGTTAATGCATATTTTATGTGTTTAAAATGGAGACCTCTATTGTGTTTATTTGTTCTGGCTCTGAGTTCAAGTCCTGGATATCGTTATCAATTTGTTGTCTCGTTGAATCTAAATCTCATTATGTGTCTTATGTATCTGGGTGTTAAGATCTCTTATTGTTGCATTAATCCTTTTACCCTTGCATCCTTGTAGCTTTGAAATCTATTTTATTAAGTGTGAAAATTGCAACTCCTGCTTTTTATTTATTTATTTTTGCTCTCCATTTGGTTGGTACGTTTTTTTTTTCCAACCCTTTATTTTGAGTCTATGTGTATCTTTGGATATACCGTTAGATTTTGTCTGTATCTTTTGATTGGGAGATTTGGTCGATTTAAATTTAGGGTTGCTGCCATTTGATATTAACTGGCTATTTTGTCCTTTCGTTGATAAAAAATCTTCTTTATGTTAATGCTCTTTACTTTTTGGTGTATTTTTAGAAAGGGTCATACTGGTTGTTCCTTTCTGTGTATAATGCTTCTTTTAGAAGTTCTTGTAAAGCAGGCCTGGTGGTAATAAAATCTCTGAGTACTTGCTTGTTTCTAAAAGATTTTATTTTTCCTTCAGTTGTAAAGCTTAAATTGGCAGGATATGAAATTCTGGGCTGAAAGTTCTGTTGATTAAGTATATTGAATATTAGCCCCCACTCTCTTCTAGCTTGTAGGGTTTCCGTTGAGAGATCTGCTGTAAGCCTAATAGGCTTACCTTTATGGGTAACTTGATCTTTCTCTCTGGCTGCCCTTAATATTTTCTCCTTCGTTTCAATCTTGGTGAATCTAACGATTATGTGCCTTGGGGTTGGTCTTCTTGAGGAATATCTTTGTGGTGTTCTCTGTATTGCCTGGGGTTGAATAGTGTCCTACTTTGCTAAATTAGGAAAATTTTCCTGGATAATGTCCTGGAGAGTATTTTCCAGCTTGAATTCATTCTCTCCATCACATTCAGGTACACCAATCAAGCGTATATTTGGTCTTTTCACATAGTCCCATATTGCTTGGAGACTTTGCTCATTCCTTTTTATCCTTTTTTCTCTATTCTTGTCTTGTCGTTTTGTTTCATTAAGTTGATCTTCAACCTCTGATACCCTTTCTTCTGCTTGATGCATTCGGCTGTTTAAGCTTGTACATATTTCACTAAGTTCTCGTGTTGTATTTTTCAACTCCATAAGTTCATTTGTATTCCTCTCTATATTGTCTATTCTTTTCAACATTTCGTTTAACCTTTTTTCCAAGTTCTTAGTTTCTTTACATTGGGTTAGAACAAGTTCCTTTAACTCCCAGAAGTTTCTTATCATCCACCTTTTAAAGCCTATTTCAGATAATGGATCACAGTCCTTTTCCATCAGGGCTTGTTCCGTTACTGATGAGTCCTTTTCCATCAGGGCTTGTTCCGTTGCTGATGGGTTCTGATTTTGAGTATACTCGGCCTTCTTAGACTGTTTTTTTCCCTTCATTGTAGATGACCCACCTTTCTAATTAGGTTTCTGAGTCGACGTCCGACTTATTGATTCCCAGTGTTGGGATCCGAGCAACCCACTGTGGCAGCCTAAATAGCAGCAATAAGACTGATGATGCTCTTCTGCCCGGGAATCTCTGGTCTGGCTTCCCTCTTGAGTCCGCAACAAGCAGCTCTGACTTCCTGGAGCTCCAAACTCCCGTCAGTAGGGGAAGCGGTCCCGTTGGCTCTGCATGAAGAGCTGCTGCACTGAGACGCGGGCAAAACTGCTGCTGCGGCCACAAGAGTCACGCTGGCGACCCGTGGGGCTCCTCCACTGGGAATCGGCTAATCGGTGAGTGACGAAAATTCATCTAAAAGTGTGGCGTCGTCTCGTTCTCTGAGCTTTCACTGGGAGCTACAATCCTGAGCTGTTAGTGGTCGGCCATCTTGGATCTTGAGTCTATCATGGGAATTCTTACCCTCTATCATCACATTTTCCAACTCCCATAATAAACTCTCTCTCTCTCTCTCTCTCTCTCTCTCTCTCTCTCTCTCTCTCTCTTGCTCGCTCTCGCTCTCTCTCTCTCTCTCTCTCTCTCTGTCTCTTTCTCTCACTCCCCCCCTACCTCTCTCTCATATATGCTTGAAAGGTAACAGACAAGATATCCTGTCCATTCGGTTACCAGGGAGAACCTCACCTAATGCACCTCCCCAGAGGAGCCCCTGCCCTGAGCAGCACACCTGGATTCAGAACGACTGTGGGGAATCTCGGCTCACCCCTGCTCCTCTCTTGGGGCTCTCTCCAAGATCCAAAGATAATGGCCAGGCATGGTGGCTCATGCCTGTCATCCCAACACTTTGGGAGGCCACAGTGGGTGGATCACTTGAGCTCAGGGGTTTGAGACCAGACTGGCTAACACGGTGAAACCCCGTCTCTATTGAAAATACAAAAACTAGCTGGGCGTGGTGGGGCATGCCTGTAATCCCAGCTTCCCAGTAGATACTCAGAAGGCTGAGGCACAAGAATCACTTGACACTGGGAGGTGGAAGTTGCAGTAAGCTGAGATCATGCCACTGCACTCCAGCCAGGGCAACAGAGAGAGACTCTGTCGAAAGAAGGAAAGAAAAGGAAAGAAAGAAGGAAGGCAGGGTAAGTACCAAAGCAGAGGGAGAAGGCAAGCTGTCTGCTCAAGAGGTTGTGTTTTCTCATCTTGGAAATGGTTTCAACCTGGGGATGGCCACATGGAAAAGTCCCCCTGGGAGGAGGATTGTGGGCAGCAGTGTGGCCTCAGGACGTTTCCCTGTGACTGTTTCCCATGTCCTCTCACGTCCTGGCTGGTCCGCAGGGGCTGCTGTTCCTCCCATACTGGGGACCTTCCATTCTCAGCAGCCCCAGGGGGTACAGAAGTGACTCTAACTGTCCACAGTGAGCACCTCCTGCATGCCAGTCCCATCCCATCATGACCTGGGCACCCTCCACTGCACATGAGCAGACCAAGGCCATGTCCCCCAAAGGGGAGCAGGTCTAAGTCCAAGTCGAGGTCTGGGGAGTCAAGGACAGCTTCTGAAAAGAGAAGGGAGTGGCCAGCTTTCATTGAGGCCAGCAGCAAGGCCAACTGGGACATGTCAGTGAGGAAGAGCAAGATAGGAGGAAGGTGCCTCAGGAAGAGGAGGCAGTGGGAGACGCCCACACTTCTCTTCTCGCCCAGCTGTGTCCCTGAATAGGGGAAGGGGCTCAGAGCTAACTCCTGTGGGAAAGCAGCAGCCCAGAGACGGGCAGACACAGCAAAGGAGCCAAGCAAATGGGAGCAGCCCCTGGAGAGTGGGCTCAGGAGGCCTCGAGTCCGGCAGTGGAGAAGGTGCAAATGCCAAGGGATGTTGGCTCTGTGCATCCAAAACCCCTCCCATGGGAGCCCCTCAGAGGTGCCGTCATGCAGAAAAGACAGGCAGGAAAAACCTCCACACAGGCTGGAGTGCGAGGTCAGGGAGGTAAGAAAGACTTGGGATGGCACAAAAGAGGAATGAGTGAGTGAGGAGAGGAATGAGTGAGTGGGGAGAGAAATGAGTGAGTGGGGAGCGGAACGAGTGAGTGGGGAGGGGGACGCGTGAGTGGGGGAGGGGGACGAGTGAATGGGGAGGGACGAGTGAGTGGGGAGAGGAATTAGTGAGCTGCCTCCTTCTCTTCTCTCTGTTCCCAGACCCCAATCGCCCTCATGACCCAGCTCCCTGAACCCCATTTCTACCTCTCAGGAAATGCATTCACCCCTGAGATCCCAGACCGTCCAGCTGCCACACTCACTAGGCCCTGGTGTCGCCAAAACCAGTTCAGTTCTGGGGACTGTGGGAAACACTGGAGGCGGTGGCAGTTGTCATAGAAGGTGTAGGTCCAGGTCAGGACATGGGCCAGCAGCCAGGAGACCCCGACCAGCAGCAGGAGCAGCCAGGGGGACGCTGCCACCGGCCCGAGGCCCAGCCAGGACAGGCTCAGCTGCGACATCCTTCAGGGCAGACAGGATGGAGGGTGAGGTCCTGGGGCCCAGGGAAGAGTCAAGGGAGCTCAGGGGACAGTGGAGAGGGGCAGGGAGGGGCAGTGCTGGAGGTAGAGCAGGGAGGGCTCTGAGACGGGTAAACAAGAGCTGAGATCTAAAGTCCAGAAACCAGCAGCCAAGTGGCCTCCAGTTACACAGAAAGGGAAAGAGGGAGAGAGGCTGGTTAGAATCCAGAAAGGCCCAGCCTGAATCACTGGGAGGTTGCCAGTGGTCTGGTCTCCCAGGTCAGCAGCTTGGAGCCACCCAGCCTTGGGCAATGCCCCTCCCCATCCCAGGCCAGGACCCTCCAGTCCTGCCACCCCCAGCATGGCACCTTCTGTCAGGAGCAGCTTGTCCTGCACAACCTCCTCTCCCCCTCTGCTGGGAGGTCTTTGCCCCTGATGTAGGGGCAAAGGCTGTGGGAGGCTGAGCTGGGCTGCCAGCCAATCCCCATGGCCTGGGTGTATCTTCTGTGGTCTGGGTAACTGGTCAAACCTGGCATGGGTGTGTCTTCTGTGCCTGCACAGCCAGCCAAAACCTGGCATTGGGCCAGCTGGATGCAAAGGAACCAGCTCAGGGTGACGCAGCACAGGCTCCAGATCCTCAGGTCTCAGCAGCTCACACCTGGGCGGGAGGGATCTTGAGGTGCAGTCAAAGGTGACTCAGCCCCAAAGTGTACAGCCACCCTGCCCTTCTAAGACCAGCACATGAACTTGAGAGTTCAGGTGGCAGGTGAGCTGGGCCAGGCCAACCCTTGTCCCAGATCATCTCCTGAGCTCCCCTCCACATGTGGGTCAGGAATTCGCCATGTCGTTTCTCGCTGCAGACTTGGGAGATTCAGAGGCAGAAGCTTCTGGCCTCTGCCTTCATGGCCTAGCAGGAGTTCAAGTCCTGCCTGCAGGCAGCCCAGGGCCTGGGTCAAGACATGACAGACAGGGGCAGAAACGAAGTATCTAACTGTGCTGGGGATGACCAGGGAAGATTTTAGAGATAAAGAGCCCCACTGGAGGGGAAAACCTGGAGGCTGGGCTCAGTGCAGGAGAACAGAGATAGGGGTGGGAGGTAAGGCTGAGAGGGGCCATGAACGATGGGGCCAGGGAGGGGAGGGCAGGGCCAGGGGCCCTGAGTGGAGTCCTTGTTCTGCCCTGTCCTTGCTCAGACTGTGGGCGGTGAGCCCTTCCTGGACTCAGGCTTCCCATGTGGGAAATGGGATGTTGGATGAGGCCTTAGAGGTGGACACAGGAGGGATCGCAGGAGAATGGGACTTAGATGGGGACAGATGAAGGATTTGAGGAGGGAGCCTGAAAAACAGGGAGCAAGGGGAAGGGGCTGGCAGCCAGCACTTTAGCTGCTGCGTGTCAGTCTCTGCTCTTTGCAAAAGACCATATGCAGAGTACTTTTACTGTGTGCTGGGCTCCACATAAAGCACACGTACCATGTGCTGGTACTCTGTGTACATGTTGTGTACCATGTGCCAGGTGCTCCATGTAAAGTGTGCCCACTGTGTGCTGGACACTCTACAGAAAATCTTGCTTCTGTGTTCTCGGTCCTCTACATAAAGTGAAATTTGTGCAGACTAACTTATGTAAAGTGTACCTACTCTGCGCCTGCTGCTCTACAAGCACACCTACTATGTGTCAGATGCTGTACACAGAGCATGTTTACTGTGTGCCTGGTGATCTATGTAAAGTGCACCTACTGTGTGCCAAGGGCTCCACACAAAGTGTACCCACTGTGGGTGCTGGGTAATCTTCATAAACTGTGACTCCATGTGTCCAGTACTCTACATAAGGCACCTACTGTGTGCCAGATGCTCTAAGTAAAGCATTCTTTCCATGTGTCAAATGCTCTACATAAACTTACTTGGTGCAAAGTTCTTACAAAGAATACCTACTGTATGCAAGGCACTCTCCACAAAGCACTCCTACTGTGTGGCGGGGGCTCTAGATGAAGGCATGCCCACTGTGTCCCCTACTCTAGGTCAGGTGCACCTTCTCGTGTCAGATGCTCGCCTGCATCACCATGCCCAAAGCCTTCCCACCAGTCTCCCCTCATTTCTCTAGGCCAGAGCTGTGGGATTGTTGGAGAGACCCGAGTGATGGCGTCCAGAGGAGGGAGGGCGTCCATTGAACACAAGAGCAAACTGAGTCATGGAGGGCAGGCCTCTAGCCCAAGTTGCAGAGCTCACCGAAGCCAGGTTTGCGAGACCCTCAAGCCCAGACCTTTTTCTTCTGCCATGCTGTTCTGCACCCATTCATTAGGGTCAATGACAAATTGACACAGGGACATTTACAATGGAGGAATCTCAGGCAATGTGGTGGCCCAGAGGGGAAATATCTGGAGGCCACTGGATCAGCACCTGGCTCCTCCTTCCACACCCAGGACGCTCCTCCCAACAGACCCAGGGCTCCCCTCCTGGCCCTCCCTGTATCCTGTCCAGAATTGCCCTGTTGGGTGGACTTGGAAGGGAGGGTTCTCGAAGGATGGGGCTCCTAGCAGAACTGCTGAGCAGGACGGTGGGGAAGACAGTACTCCTGACACTGGCTGGGTATTGGAGAGCCCCCAGACCTCCACTACTGCCAGCTCAATCAGCCAGGAGATTCAGGAAGCTGGCCCTACAGCCTCAGTGGGGTGGGGTGCATCCCCCAGAGTCCCTACCCCTCTGCAAGGACAGACCTCACCTGCTGGCAGTTCTATTAGGCTCAGGGAGAAAAACCAGAATTTGATGAACCAGGCAGGGTCCTAGGGACACAGAAGAAAGTGTCCCCAGTGGCTAGAGGGGCTCAGCTCACTGCAGACCTCCTGTGTGCCTGGGATGGGCAGGCAGCCTAGAGCAGGAATGGTGGCCACCACCGTTTGCCAGCAAGAGTCATGGAACCTGCTTTAAGTCTTTTAAGTATGTTAACCACCTTGTTTTTCATTTTACAAATGAAACATTAAGCCTGGAACGTATTTAAGTGACCAGTCACAGTTGCACAGCTGGTGGAGCCAGGCTGGTTACCCAGACCGCCCAGCCAGCCTCACATTGTGCCCCCTCACCACCAGGCTGTGCGCCTTCACGTCTGTAAATGGGCGTTTTGGCAACACCCATCTCACATGGTTGTCACAATACTTAAAACAGACAATCCATGCAAAATTCACAAGGTGGAGTAAGGGCTCAGCAAGGGCAACTCACTTCTCCTGCTGTTGCTGCGGTCACTGTGTAAGCAGGATATGGAGTCTGACCTGGATCCCAAAGGAGGCAGAGGCATGGCCTTGCACTGTCTGGGAGAAGGGCCCTAAAGGTCCAGCCTGTCCTCACCACCTGCTCTCTTTGGCTGTGGATAATGGCTCAGGGAGAAACCTCACGCTCTCCATGAGGGAGACTTGGCCTGAATGTGAAGTTTTCGGTGAGGAAAAACAGGAAAGCTTAAACTCCTGCCAGGTGCAGAGACAGACTCACAGGTGAATTTTGGGGGAGGACATCAGCTGTTCTGGGGCTGAGAACTGGACAACCCATGGAGCCCAGCCTCCCATCCAATGAAGAGGTGAACTCTGCACAGCCCAGCCACTGCGTCCCTGACAGTCTCTGCTCGAATGCCCCCCAGCATGGAGAGCTCAGCACACGCATACATACACACACACACACACACACACACAACCACACACCCTATTCCTTTACAGAATATTAGAAGGTAGATACTCTATGGCAATGGGCCCCGTACTTAACCAGTCATAAAATTGATGAGGAGGAGGATTGTTTAAAATACATCTTTATATGCACACATGTCAAAGGAGGCAAGATCTGGTGCTTAGAGAGGGAGGTACAGAACAGCAGGCATGCCTGCGACATTTTCACAGACATGAGCCAGAGAGTGCATAAATGCATGTGCTTCTATTTGTCATATCTGCAGAAACTCCAGCATGAATAACTTTTATTCATGACATGTACTTGTTTATGTATGTATAATTATTTACATGTTTATGTATTTCACTTGCAACATCTGTTCCCTCTGTGTGTACAACTGGTAATCCTCCCAGGTTTCCACTCTGTGGGACCCTGCAAGGCTCCTGGTATTTGGACTTTGTGCTGCTGGAGTGTACGGGATGCACCTTAGCCTAGGAGGCCAGGGAATCCCAGGGCAGTCACTGTCCCTGGTGCTGAAGGAGACAGATCCTCTTCCTTCCCCTGCACCCTCCTCTCACCCCTGCAGCATCCTCCAGACACCTGGACATTCTGTCAGCATCCAAAGGCAGTGTTTTGAAGGCCTTAGGGGGGTAACCACTGACTCCCACACCTCTACACACTTTGGCTACTTAGAAAAAGTAGAGACGCCCCTACAGCAAAAATTTCAATGTCCCCTCTGGTGTCCAGCATCTGTCAGGGCCAGCCCTACTTCTTGTATCTTCCATGTATGAAATTTTGACATTTGAACTCACCTGAGATTGATCAGAAGCCCTAGATAGCTCTGAGCTTTGCACCTGTGACCTACTGGCATGGCACTGCTTTCATGTGAGTAACTGGGATTTGGCAGCCTGATAGTGCTGATGCACTGATTTGGGGGTCACTCCAAGTGAACCCACACTGAGTTCAGGGCTGTGGCATGCAGACAAATCAACAACAACATTGGGTATGGATTTCTATGAACCTGTGTGTCTGGCTTCGTGTGTTCATTTTCTGGTGTCATCTGTAGTCTGCAGTAACTAACAAGGGAAAGGATGGTTTTTATTGAAGAAGGCACATCCTTTAGGTATAATAGTTAAAGTCCACGCCCTGACCCAGTGTGGTGGTACACTTGTCATCCCAGCATTTTGGGAAGCTAAGGCTGGTGGGTTGCCTGAGCTCTGTCGTTCAACCTGGCTTTCTTCCCGCTGGCTGTTTGTAAGGGGGCACTCACCATTGAGTCCTGCTCCAAGTTCCCCTGTTGAAACACACAAGGTGTCTCCAAGTCTGGGGACAAAAAGGAGGACATGGCCCCCTCTGCACTGGCCCCTGCAATCCCCACAGCAGTCAAGCTACTCCAAGCCTCTAGCTATCCCTTATTTTTCACCTCTGCCCTGACTCGGTGGGTCCTTCATTTGCGAGATAGGAACCGAGGATCTTGGGTCACTCCGATCACCGCAGACCATACCAGGTCAGCCCTGCCTCTTTCATCAGTACAACTCTGAGGAAAGTGACCACCAGGCTAACATGCAGTGGTGCAATCATTGCTCACTGCAGCCTTGACCTCCTGGGCTCAAACAATCCTCTCACTTTAGAGTGGGACAAACAGAGTCAGGG
Organism: Callithrix jacchus; assembly: GCF_049354715.1. Lineage (NCBI taxonomy): Eukaryota > Metazoa > Chordata > Mammalia > Primates > Cebidae > Callithrix > Callithrix jacchus. Next base: position 14,631,526 of record NC_133523.1, read on the forward strand.
TCACCATCAGGCTATGAACTCCAGGGATTTAGTGTTTGATCCCATTATCCTGGGGAGAAATTAATCCAAAGGAGGTCTGGGAGCAAAGAAGCACCCACCAATGGACACACCTTCACCTCAGGGTTTTCTGGTTCACTCTCTGGCCCAGTGGAGGTGAACTTTCTGATGCTGAGTCCTGTCCTGATAAGGGAGAAGATATCTACACATTCGCCTCTCCTGTCCCTGCCTGGACTCTGGATTCTAGGTTAAAGCATGATTGATGCTGAGGATTTACAATGTCTGACACACCTAGCCAAGCCTTCTGCGCAGAGATACATTGGGAGTGGAGGCTAGAAGGGTCAAAGAGGAAGCACCACACTCCAGCCTATTAGAGTGGATTAAAGGTCTACCCTGCCCAACTCTTGTCTCACGTGCTCCCATGGCCTGGGTGGAGGGTTGGGCCCCAGGACTATGAGGTTGTGTGGAGATGTCCAGCCCCATACCAGCCTGCAGACCCATCTTCTGGTCACTCTGCTCTGGGCTGCCCAGATCTACACAAATATTCTCCACTTGACACAACTTTTCACAAATATTCTCCACTAGTTCTTTTTTTCCATTTTTTGTTTTTTTATTTTATTTTATTTTATTTTATTTTATTTTATTTTATTTTATTTTATTTTATTTGTTCTTGTGTCAGTTTGCCGAGAATGATGGTTTCCAGTTTCATCCATGTCTCTGCAAAGGACATGAAGTCATCCTTTTTTATGACTGCATAGTATTTCACTGTGTATATGTGCCACATTTTCTTTATCCAGTCTATTATTGATGGGCATTTGGGTTGGTTCCAAGTCTTAAAAGAAAACTGCCTCCATCAAATCTCACACATTTCCTTCCTGGCTCAGTACAGGAAGAACGTTGTCTGGATAGCTTATCAACAAATAAAATGGTGGGGGAGAGATCTCAGGCAGAGGGGCACAGAAGGGATTGAGCAGCAAGCTTCCTTTCCAAACATGATTTTCTGTCCATGGTCATGGACACTTCCTGGTCTGCTGACAGAACATGGGATTGATGCTAGGGTGCTGGTCAATTTAGCATCCGAAGTCTCACATCTCTCTTCTAGGTGGAGCTGTGGCAATTTCATCGGAGGCTGTTGTGCTTGAGAATCTTCCCCTTTCATACTACAGGGCAAGGTCGTTCCCCAATGCTTTTATTTACTTTCATTTGCATTTTGAAATTAGGAATTTAATTCAACAAGAAGAGAGGAGAGAATCGCAATGACGGAGTGGTTCCTACTTCCAAACCCTGTAATTAGAATTTTTTGGGTCATTATTGCAGTGCTAGGACTCTCAGAGCTTTAAAATGCTTTTTTGAGATTCCAAAGCTAGTAAGTGGTTCTGCTGGCATTAGAAATATAATGTCAGTGGGTTTAAACTCGCTTTTCTTGGGCAGGACTTGTAGCTCACATCTGTAATCCAGCACCTTGGGAAGTCAAGGTGGAAGGACTGGTTTAGCCTGGGAGTTCCAGAATGGCCTGGGCAATAGAGTGGAACTCCGACTCTACAAAAATTTAAAGAATTAGCTGGGGCCAGGCCTGGTTGCTCACACCGGTAATCCCAGCACTTTAGGAGACTGAGGTGGGCAGATCACCTGAGCTCAGGAGTTTGAGACCCTCCTGGGCAACATGGTGAAACCCCATCTTTACTAAAATACAAAAAATTAGCAGGGTGTGGTGATGCATGCCTGTAGTCCCAGCTACTCAGGAGGCTGAGGTGGGAGGTTCACTTGAGCCCAGGAGGCAGAGGTTGCAGTGAGCCGAGATGGCGCCACTGCACTCCAGCCAGGGCTGCAGTGAGACTCGGTCTCAAAAAGAAAGAAAGAATGAATGAAGAATTAGCTGGGTGTGGTGGTACATGCTTGTAGTCCCAGCTACTCGGGAGGCTGAGGTGAGGGGTTCACTTGAGCCCGGGAGTTTGAGGCCCTGATTGTGCTACTGAACTCCAGTCTGGGTGACAGAGTGAGGCCCTATCTCAAAAAATAATATCGACAATAAAATAAAATTCGTTTTCTTTCCTGTATACCACTCTGCCTGACTAGCCTTAACAAATAATCTCTTTAAACACCTGTACAGTTTACCTAACTTTAGTTTTCATAATGTCCTTTGATCTTTATACTTACTGTGTAAATATTTTACATGCTTATCATTTAAGTATGTAAACAATTGATATAAGCCTTACGTTTCTCATAATTTTTATCAGCTACATAATATTGGATCATATGTATATACTATCATTCACCTTTGGTCTATCCAAAATATGTGAGAAAGGAGAAGGAAAAGAATAAAGAAATAAAGTGTAATACACCATCTGAATAGGCCTATAATTATTGAAAACTGATCTGTTTCCATATCATAAAAATATTCCTAGGCTGGGTGCAGTGGCTCATGCCTATAATCTCAGCACTTTGGGAGGCGGAGGCAGGTGGATCACATGAGGTCAAGAGTTCGAGACCAGCCTGGCCAATATGGTGAAACCTTGTCTCTACTAAAAATACAAAAATTAGCCAGGTGTGGTGGTGTGCACCTGTAATCCCAGGTTCTCAGGAGGCTGAGGCAGGGAAATCACTTGAACTCCGGAGGCAGAGGTTGCAGTGATTGTGCAGAGATTGTGCCACCGCACTCCAGCCTAGGCAACAGAGCAAAACCCTGTCACAAAAAGAAAAGAAAAAAGAAACTATGATAGACAATCCGAATAGGCCTGTAATCATTGAAAAATCTGTTTCCATGTCATAAAAATATTCCTAGGCTGGGTGCAGTGGCTCATGCCTATAATCTCAGCACTTCGGGAGGCGGAGGCAGGTGGATCACATGAGGTCAGGAGTTCAAGACCAGCCTGGCCAATATGGTGAAACCCTGTCTCTACTAAAAATACAAAAATTAGCCAGGTGTGGTGGTGTGCACCTGTAATCCCAGGTTCTCAGGAGGCTGAGGCAGGGAAATCACTTGAACTCAGGAGGCAGAGGTTGCAGTGAGCCGAGATTGTGCCACTGCACTCCAGCCTAGGCAACAGAGCAAAACCCTGTCACAAAAAGAAAAGAAACTATGATAGACAATCCGAATAGGCCTATAATCATTGAAAAATCTGTTTCCGTGTCATAAAAATATTTCCCTCTAGTATTTTGTTCTGACAGCTTAAATAAAATAGGAGAATACTAATTTTAAAAAGAGAAATGAGTCAATAATTAATTATTAACCTTCCAGAACAGAAAGCCTCAAGCCCAGATTGGTTCACTGATAAATTCTACCAAACATACAAGAAAGAAATTATGCTAATTTTCCACTGTCTCTTTTGGAAAATGGAAGCAGAGAAAATATTTCTCAACTCTTCCTACGAGATCAGCACTACACTAACTACAGTGGCAAGCAAACACATTATCAGAAAATGAAGAACAAAAGGAAGGGAGGAAAGAAGGAGGTAAGGGATAAATGCAGGAAGGAAGTAAAGAAGGGAAGGAGGGAGGAAGAAATGAAGAAAATAAAAGGAAATTATATTGACCAGTATTTCTCATGAACACAGCTATCTCAGTAAAATACCAGCAAATTGAATCCAACAGTGTATAAAAGGAACTGCACCACAACCAAGCAGTATTTATCCCCGGTACACAAGACTGCTTCAACATTTACAATCCATTAACGTTGGCTCACAGTCATATCAACAGGCTAAAGAAAAAATTACCTAATCATAACAATAAATGCAGAAAAGGCATTTGATAAAAAAAAAAGTAAGCACCCATTCATGATTTTTTAAATGCTCAGTAAAATAGGATTGGAAGGGAATTCTTCAACTTGATAAAGAATATGCAAAAGTGCCCTACAGCTAACGTCATACTTAACGGTGAGACAGTAGCAGCTTTTCCGCTAAGATCAGCAGTCAGGCAAGGATATCAACATTGTATTGGAAGTCATAGTTAATGCAATAAGATAAGAGGAAAAAATTAAAAATACACAGATTGTAAAGGAAGAGACAAAACTGTCTGTGGCAGGGCACGTGGTGGCTCACACCTGTAACCCCCAGCGCTTTGGGAGTCTGATGCAGGCAGATCACGAGGCCAAGAGATGGAGACCATCCTGGTCAATGTGGTGAAACCCCATCTCTACTAAAAATAGAAAAATTAGCTGGGCATGGTGGTGCATGCCTGTAGTCCCAGCTACTCGGGAGGCTAAGGCAGGAGAATAGCTTGAAACTGGGAGACAGAGGTTGTAGTGAGCTGAGGTGGTGTCCAGCCTGGTGACAGAGTGAGACTCCATCTCAAAAACAACAACAACAACAACAACAAAACCTGTCTTTGTCTGCAGAAGCTACGATTGTCTGTGCAGAAAAGTTGAAAGAATCAACAACAACAAATCTCCTGGAATGTACAAGCTTTTGTAGAAAGTTTGCAGGATACAAGGTTAATACATAAAAGTCGATCTCTTTTCTATATAGCAATGAACAATTGGAATTTGAAATCAAAACCACAAAACCATTGACATTGGTTCCCTGAAAATTGAATTACAGAGGCATCAATCTAACAAAACAGGTACAGATCTATGGGAGGAAAATGACAAAATTCTGATGAAAGAAATCAAAGGACGAAATGAATAGAGAGATATTCCACATTCACGACGAAGAAAACGCAACATTTTCAAGATGTCAGTTCTTCCCAACTTGATCTATAGATTCAAAGCAATCTCAATAAAAATCCTAGACCGTTATTTTGTGAATATCAGCAACCTGATCCTACAGTTTCTGTGCAGAGGAAAAGACCCAGAATAGCCGACACAATATTGAAAGATTAAAACCAACTATCCAACCTCAAGACTTCCCATAAAGCTACAGTAATCAAGACAATGTCATATCAGGGAAAGAAAAGACAAATGGGCCAATGGACCAGGACAGAGAGCCCAGAAATAGATCGACACAGGTACAGTCAACTGATGTTTGACAAAGGTGAGAAGGCGACATGATGAAGAAAAATAGTCTTTTCAAAAACAATTGTGCCAGAACAACTGGACATCCACATACAAAAAAAAAAATCTAGACACAGATCTTATTCCCTTCACAAATGTTTATTCAAAATGGACCATAAGGCCGGGAGAGGTGGCTCACGCCTGAAATCCTAGCACTTTGGGAGGCTGAGGCGGGTGGATCGCTTGAGCCCAGGAGTTTAAGACCAGCCTGGGCAACCTGGCAAAACCCCATCTCTACTAAAAATGTAAAAAATTAGCCAGGCATGGTGGTGCATGGGGGCTGAGGTAAGAGGCTCACCTGAGCTCAGGAAGTTGGGCCTGCACTGAGCAAATATTGTGCCACCACTGCACACTCCAGCCTGGGCAGCAGGAGTGAGACCCTCTTTCAAAATAAATAAATTAATTAAAATATATAAAATAATTTTAAAAATTTATATGGATCGTAGATCTAAATGTAAAACATAAAATTCTAAAAACTCTTAGAAAATAACATAGAGAATCCAGATGATCTTGGGTTTGGCAATAAATTTTTAAATATGACACCAAAGACATAATTCATAAAAGAAGCCGGGCACAGTGGCTCACGCCTATAATCCCACCACTTTGGGAGGCTGAGGCGAGTGGGTCACAAGGTCAAGAGATGGAGACCCTCCTGGTCAACAAGGTGAGACTCTCCTGGTCAACAAGGTGAGACTCTCCTGGTCAACAAGGTGAAAACCGTCTCTACTAAAAATACAAAAATTAGCTGGGCATAGTGGTGCGCGCCTGTAGTCCCAGTTACTCAGGAGGCTGAGGCAGGAGAATTGCTTGAACCCAGAAGGTGGAGGTTGCGGTGAGCCGAGATCGTGCCATTGCACTCCAGTCTGGGTAACAACAGCGAAACTCCGTCTCAAAAAAAAAAAAAAAAGAAAGAAAAAGTAATAAGCTGAGCTTCATCCAAGTCAAAAAGTTCTGCTCTCAAGGCTGGGTACAGTAGTTCATGCCTGTAATCCCAGCACTTTGGGAGGCTAAGGCAGGCGGATCACCTGAGGTCAGGAGTTCAAGACCAGCCTGACCAACACAGAGAAACCCCATCTCTACTAAAAATACAAAATTAACCAGGTGTGGTGGTGCATGCCTATAATCCCAGCTACTCGGGAGGCTGAGGCAGGAGAATATCTTAAACCCGGGAGGCAGAGGTTGCAGTGAGCCAAGAGGATGCCATTGCACTCCAGCCTGGGCAACAAGAGCAAAACTCCATCTCAAAAAAAAAAAAAAGTCAGGCAGTTGGCAGGACACTTCTCACAGCCCAAAACCCTGTGGAATGTTTCACTTTGATCAAGGCCTGCAAAATGGCAGAGGGCTTACGAAATGGTGTGGTTTGAACTAACAGAATAAATCCCAAAACTCTTAAGCATCTGTTTGGAACACACAGCCACAGTTGCTGCTGTGACTCACATTTTCCCCAATGGGTCCTCTTCACATTGGCTCAATAAACTTGGATGATCTGACACTTTGCCCTGGTCATTCACTCTGGTGGTCAGTGGGGGCCTGGTCATCAAACGCGTGGTCAGTGGAATAGTCACTGGGGGCCTTGTCTGTGGTGACCTGGTCAGCCGGAGTCTTCTCAGTGCGGGCCTGTTCAGGGGAAGCCCGGTCAGCAGGGCCTAAGTCTGGGGTTTTGCTCAGTGAGGAATGGGTCACTGCGGTCTACTCAGTACGAGCCTTATCTGTAAAAACCTAGTCAGTGGGCCGGTGGGTCAGTGGCTCACGCCTATAATCCCAGCGCTTTGGGAAGCCAAGGCAAGTGGATCACCGGAGGTCAGGAGCTCAAGACCAGCCTGGCCAGCATGGTGAAACCCCATCTCTACTAAAAATTTAAAATTAGCCAGGCGTGGTGGCTCGTGCCTGTAATCCCAGCTACTCCAGAGGCTGAGGCAGGAGAACCTCTTGAACCCAGGAGGCAGAGGTTGTAGTGAGCCGAGATCCCGCCACTGCACTCCAGCCTAGGTGACAGAGTGAGGCTCCATCTCAAAAAAAACAAAAGAAAACAAAACAAAAACCTAGTCAGTGGGGGCAAAGGGAGTGGTGTTTTGTTCAGTGGCAACCCGGCCTCTGGGGGTCTGGTCAGCAGGACCTGAAGAGTAGAATCTAGTTAGTAGCATGGGGGATTAGCACCTGGTCAGTGGGAACCTCATGATTGTGGGCTACTCAGCTGCGGCCTGGCAGCGTGGACTGGTCAGTCAGTGAAGGCCTTGCCATTGGAAGCATGACCAGTGTGGCCTGGTCAGTGACCCCGGTCCGCAGGATTTGGTTATCTGGGACCCGGTCTCTGGGGACATGTTCTGTGGGGACTGTGTCAGCAGAGGCCTGGCCATCCAGGGGTGTGGTCAGCCAATACAGTACCACTGAAGGACTCCCCCCAGCGGGGCCATGGTCAGCGGGGCCCTGGTCAGCAGTGGCCTGGTTGGAAGGGGCATTGTTGGCAGTGACCTTGCCATTGAGATACTGGCCAGCTGGGACCAGTCAGCAGGGTTTGGGTCAATGGGGCCTTGTCATGGTGACCTGGTCACTAGCGCCCTGGAAGTGTGGGCCTGGTCATCAGAAGCCTACTCACTGGGTGTTGGTTGGTGAGGGCATGGTAATGGTGATCTGCTCAGTGGGATCCATTCAATGAGGGTCAGATCATGGAAGGTCTGGCCAGTGGGGTCTGGTCAGCAGGGGACTGTTTAGTGGGCATCTGACCAGTGAGACCTGGTCAGCAGGGGCTGGCAGTTCTTAGGGCCTGGTCAGCAGAGGGCTGGCAGTTCTTAGGGCCTGGTCAGCAGAGGGCTGGCAGTTCTTAGGGCCTGGTCAGCAGGTGCTGGCAGTTCTTAGGGCCTGGTCAGCAGGGGCTGGCAGTTCTTAGGGCCTGGTCAGCAGGGGCTGGCAGTTCTTAGGGCCTGGTCAGCAGGGGCTGGCAGTTCTTAGGGCCTGGTCAGCAGGGGCTGGCAGTTCTTAGGGCCTGGTCAGCAGGTGCTGGCAGTTCTTAGGGCCTGGTCAGCAGAGGGCTGGCAGTTCTTAGGGCCTGGTCAGCAGGGGCTGGCAGTTCTTAGGGCCTGGTCAGCAGAGGGCTGGCAGCTGGGGCCTGGTCGGTGGGGTCCAGCAGTTGGGGCCTGGTTGACATAAAGAGGAAAATTAAATAATAACAAAAGTTGTCTGTAATTGCTGCAGAATAAAGTTTACTGTGTTGTGTTCAATATCAAACCTAACCCCCAGCTCTGCTTGAAATTAATTAACTCCCTATACAACCTACCCTCCTATCCTCCCCATGTTCTCAGCAAGTTCCCGGCATCTCAAGACTCCTGTTCTTCTTGCTGACCAGCTGCAAGGTCACAGGGCAAATAACACCCAAAGGATGTGCAAGGCGTTTCTCAAAATGCTGTTTTCAAATGTAACGTACATCACAAGACATGTTACAAATTAATGGACTCTTCTTTTTTCTGGCTTCTGGAAACCTGTTAGCTGCTACATCATCCTGGATGTATAGAAAGTCAAGCCCTGTCTCTGTTAGGCGCTCAGCCTTGGGATGCTGGTCCGCTGAGCCAGTGTCCACCTCAATAAAATCCTCCTGTTTCACACATTGGTCTCTTCTGTCTACAAAATATTCTGCAACAGACAGGGGTCTGCAGCTGGGGCAAGGTCAGCAGGGATCTGATCAGTGAGACCTAGTCAGGTCCTGCGGTTGGGGCGTGGACAGTGAGGGTCCAGTAGTTGGGCCCTGGCTGCCTAGCAGGGGTCCCACAGTTGGGGCCTGACAAGTGGGTCTTGAAGTTGGGGCCTGGTGAGCAGAGATCTGGCCGTTGCAGTCTTGTCTATGGGGGTCCAGCAGGTGGGGCCTGGGAAGTGAGTCTCAGATCAGGGTGGCCTGGTCAATGAGGTCTGGACATTGGGGCCTGGTCAGCAGGGGTCTCCTAGTTGGGGCCTGGTTGGAGGGAGTCCAGCAATTGTAGCCTGGGCAGAGGGGACATGACAGCGGGGGACTGTTTAGCGGGATGTGGCAGTTGGGGTCTGTTTGACAGGGATCAGCGATTGGGGCCTGGTCAGTGGGTGTCCTGGGAGTTGGGGGTTGGTCAGTGAGGTCTGGCAGTTGGGGCCTGATAAGTGGGGGTCTCCTAGTTGGGGCCTGGTTGGAGGGGGTCCAGCAGTTGGGGGCTGGTCAGTGGGGATCAGATCAGTGTGGTCTAGTTAGAGATATCTGGCAGTTGGGGCCTGGTGGTCAGCAATCCAGAATTTGGGGCTTGGTCGGTAGGAGTCCAGTAGCTGGGGCCTGGCTGGGGGGATGTGGCAGTTGGGACCTGGTTGCCAGGGATCCAACTGCTGGGGCGTGGTCAAAGGGGGTCCAGCAGCTGGGGGCCTGGCCAGCAGGGCTCTGGCAGTTGGGGCCTGGTCAGAGGAGACTGGGCAGTTGGGGCCTGTTCAGCTGGGATCTGATTGGTGAGATCTATTCGGTGGGGCCCATCCATTGGGGCCTGGTCAGTGGGGGCCTCATCAGTTGCAGCCTTGTCATTGTGGCCTAGTCAGTGGGGTCTGGCAAGCCAGGGCCTGGTCTGTGGGACGCAGTCAGCAGGACCCGGTCAGTCCATGTCTGCTCAGTGGGACCTGGTCACTGTGAGGGCGGTCAGCAAGGACCTGTTCAGTGGCAGCTCAACCATGGGAGGCCTGGTCAGTGGGCCCTGGCCAGTGTGAGCCTGGGTGATCTCAGGTCAGGGGTTTGTCCTTGAAGCCTCCTTCTGTAGGGAGGGGTATACCAGTCACAGCACCCCAGTGGGCTTCTGGGGAAAGGAGGTGAGAAGGCGTGTTGAATCTGGCTCTGCCACGCAGACCTGGCACTTTACACAGTACCCAAGTCACCCCTAGGGGGGCACCTGCCCTCTGCCCTTTGCCCGATGCCCCTGCCCCATCTGCCTCCCCAGAACCACCCAGCATGGAGAGAGCAGAGGCTGGGGAGTCCCCATGGGTGCTCTGATGCTGACCACAAGCCCTGGGGCGACAGTGACAGGGACCCGGATGCAGGCGTGAGTGGGGCAGACAGGACCAGCTGGAGGAGAGATGTGTTCACCCACACACATGCATGCTCACATGCACAAACTGCACGCATCCATGTTGACCATTCGGGGGGCAGGGGACGCTGCCGACTCTGGTCCCTGCAGAGCCAGGCAGGGGCCCATTGTGACAGGTGGCTCATACCGATGCTGTCACTGTGCCAAGTGCCCTCCGCCCGCCTCCGTGTCGTGGAGCAGTTGGAGACACAGCGGTGTCTGTAAGTGGCTGTGCACAGAGGACACTTTTCTAGGTGAGAGGCTCATCTCAGCCCCGCTGCCTGATCAGACTTAGGAGAGCACAACCTGCTCTCTTCCCTGCTACTGGCTTGGGGACAGTCACTACCCGGTGCGCAACAGCACTCAGTGGGTGCCTGTTCTGTGCTGACCTTGTAGATGGTCATCTCCTCCATCCTTACGGCATCCCCAAGGTGGCGGGGGGCGGGGGGGTGGGGGGGTGCTGTCTCCAAGTGTACCTACTGAACAGGTGAGATGCCTGAGGTCAGGGGGCAGTAACTGGCCCAGAAACCCAGACATGACGCTGGGCCGTGCTCTCAGCCCTCCCCTGTGCCAGGCTGAACTCAAGCCTTGACCTCCGTGGCCTCTCTGTCCTGGATTGCACATTTGCACATCTGCCTGGGGTTTCTGACCCCAATGGGCCTGAGCCTTACCCTGGAAGAGCCCCCAGAACGGAGCCCCTGTGGGTGGGGTGGAGAGTGGTCCTCCGTCCAAGTCTGTGCCCTAAGGTGGGTCCCTGTAGGAGGAGATCTGGTCAACCCAGACTTCAGGAGCGATGATCATTCATCCTGCTCGCCGAGTCTGGGGTTCTTCCCCATGTGGTCCTTTCTCTGTCTGCTCCTCTAGAGGCCTCGTGTTTCCCTGACTGTTCGTGGGAGGGGTCCCTCTGGGGTTCTCCAGGACCAAGTCCCAAGTTCTCTCGTTCTTTCTTGGTGATCCAAGAACACAAGGCCCCTTCCTGTACTGACAGCTGACAGCTCGGAATAGTGGAACCCACCATCCCTCTGCCTGAGACATCTCCATAAGCACAGAGGGAGGCTTTGGCCCAAACCAAGCGCCCTCCCGTTTGGCTGCTGCTATTCTTGACGCGGCTTCGCTAGCCAAAGGTGAGTTTGGTGGAGGTGGAATGAAACGGAGCAGTCACGAAATGTCTTGTTCCCTGTAGGAAACTGGGCATCTTCGTGGTCCCTGAGCGATCACGGAGGCTGAGCATATGGAGCTCTCTGGTCCCTGATCCCTGTCTGCCTCCAGGTGCCCGGAATAGCGCATCATGGGCCCCTCCCCCTCAGCAGGGGGATGCAGTCCATCCCCTGTGGCCCTGTCTTGGGGCGTTTGGGGACAACAGGCCTCTGTGTCGTGGTCCCCCCATTCTCAAGTCTTCAGGAAGGAGCCCACCTCTGGTCGGGGGCAGAGACCTCCAGAGACCCCAGCAGGCATGGGGCCGCTGGGTCCAGCCCCTTTTCACCGAGGGCAGTGGTGGCATGGGGCTCACCTGGCCAGCAGAGTCTCAGAGTTCCTGGGAGTGGTCCAGGTGTTCTCTGAAGGGCTCAGGTGCAGCATAGCCATCGGGCAATGTTGTCCCGCAGGATGTACACAAAGGAAGACGAGGCTACACTACTTGCCCAGGAGCGGGGACATCATTGCCAAGTGTGAGCAGGTACAGCTCAGGCTGCTCCCTCCAGGGAAGGAGGCCTCTCCCAATGTGCCCTGGTGGGAGGGTCCTGGGCTCCCTTGGGAAGCACGGAGGGAAGGGGTTAGCCCATGCTTTTGCATCCCCACACCCCTCACCTCAACCCCCTCACTCTGGACCCCTCTGGGTCACAGGGACGTTGACAGGGCCCAAGGATGTGGACAGTTTACAAAGTTTTTGGGAGTCTGCAGTGAGTACTCTGTCCCCACCACCCACCCACCACCAAACTCACCTCTGGAACGAGTTTTTATTTTAGAAAGGCCTCTCTGAGACAGGACATATCTTCCTGGCTTGGGCCAAACTTTTTTTTTTTTTGAGACAGAGTTTCTCACTGTCATCCAGGCTGGAGTACAATCGTGGGATCTTGGCTCACTGCAACCTGTGTCTCCAGGTTCAAGTGATTCTCCTGCCTCAGCCTCCCCAGTACCTGGGGTTACAGGTGCCCGCCACCACACCTGGTTAATTTTTTGTATTTTTAGTAGAGATGGGGTTTCACTATGTTGGCCTGGCTGGTCTCGAACTCCTGACCTTGTGATCCGCCTGCCTCAGCCTCCCTAAGTGCTGGGATTACAGGCATGAGCCACCACCTCTGGCCGCCAACCTTCTTTCCAGCATAGGAACTCCAGCTGGATACCCTGCAGGTGGCCGGCGGCAGGTCACAGCTGCGAGGCTCATCTAGGGATCTTGGAGGAGCAGGTGGGGATGGAGATGCTCTCAGCAGAGTGGTCTCAAAGGCAGCATGAGAGTAGGGGGCAGCCTGAGGGTTTGGCCCTGTCCCCTTGGGCCCTGCCTCAGTGAGACCCACAGGTTATGGCCACAGGGCAAGGGGGTGCCTGACCTAGCCTGTGGGCAGTTATCCAGTATGTCTCTGAGGGCTCAGGGGGCCCAGCTGAGCTGCCCTATGGGGAGAGGTGTGGGGGCAGTGAGGGTGGAGGGAAAGAGGAGCAGGGAGTCAGCTAGGGCATGTCAGGGTGAGGCCAGGGAGGCTGCAGGCCACCTGCCTTGGTGCTGAGAGGGGGCCTGGGGCCTGGGAAGGGGAGCCCAGCCTGGAGCCTGTCCCTCGGGGGCCACAGGAAGGAGAAAGGGAGGTGCCACTTCTGGGACACACCTGAATGGTGCCGGACTAGGATGGAGCTGATGGTCTTGGGTGAACAACACGTGGGTGGGGCAGGGGGCAGCAGCTCACCTGGGACCCCTTAGCAGAGGGGCCTCAGTCCCCAGGGCTCTGCATGGCCCTCTGGAGACCCTGCCCCCCGCTGGATCCATTAGCACAAAGGCAGAGGGCAGATCAGGAAGGCCAAGTCGGGACAGTCAGGAGCCCATCGTGGCTCAGAGGAGGCTAAGGACCGATGGATGGACAACAGCAGCCCCTAGAGGCAGCTGAGGCTGGAGATGGGACTGTGGGGCCATCCCGGCTGCCTGTGGGGCCCTCACTCACCCTTGCTGCCTCTGGCATCTCCCTGGCAGCACTGGGCAGCCCGGGGAGCCAGCTGTCAAGGTGGGTGTGTGGATGGATCCAGGTCCCTCGCTCGAGGGTTCTGATGGATGAGGGTCAAAGAAGGGCCAGGCTGGCCAGAGAGACAGTCTCTGGGCTGGGCAGGATGGGCAAAGTCAAGGAACCGACAGGGTCGGCAGCCGGGATGCAGGGAGAGGCAGGTGTACCAGGGAAGGTCGGGTCATGCAAGGGCCCCTGGGGGCATCAGGTGGGATAGGGCTAGGGTGTTCCCTCCATGCCCTGGGCAGGTCCTGGGCCAGACTCCCTGGGCCCCAGACTGGTGATGGGATCGATCCCTCGGGAACTGCTCTTGGGCCACACCCATCCCATCTCAGGGCTGGACTTTCTGAGCTCCGGCAGAAGGCACTGGCTCAGCCCAGGAGGGGCAGCCCCATTGTACGGCCCAAGCCTCTCCCTCCCCAAGCCCCAGGCATCCCCTGTTGGGTGGGCCCTGTGTTCCCTCTTCTCCAAGGCCCCCGCCCCTCCCAGGCACCAGCTGGCAGGGAAGCACCCATCCTCCCTTCCCTGTCGGTCCCCTGGACTGAGACCTGGGCGGGGTGGGGACAGGGCTGGTTTTTGCCTTGGTCCCGCTAGTAGGGGAGGAGGAGGACAGCTCCGCCTGGGTTGCTTTACAGTGAGACGAAGCTGCCACCCATCAGTGCCCTGGAGGAAAAGATAAAAGCCTGGCTCTGCTGCGTGAGAGGCTATTCCAGGGACAGGGGGACTCAGGGGGTGGTCAGCAGCCCTTGGGCCCAGGCAGTGGTGAGTGGGAGTGACAGGCTGTCCCTGGGAGGGGCAGCAGTTCCTGCTGGCCCTGAACCCCAAGGCTCTGTCCCTGTGGTAGTGTGACCAAACCCTAAACTGAAAACCACAGTTGTGGCCCAGCAGTCACTGCCCACTTGTGCCAAGACCCCCCACTGGAGGCTGGGACCCAACCAACGCCCAGGGTGTCTGTGGCCTGAGGATGGCATGTCCCAAGTCACCAGGCCAGGACACCAGCGTCTGTTGAGTCAGAGGATCTCAGCCCCCCGGGGCCAGCCCTTTCCTGGCTCTTTCCAGTTGACGCTGTTGGGCCCTGAATCCCAGGACCCAACATTCAAGGGCATCCTGGTAGCTCTGCTAACTTTGTCTCATTTGACTGACAGCAAAGCCATCAGGAGATGAGAGGCACAAAGAAATTGCTGCAGATGCTTCTCGACTGGCAATGATACCGGAGCAGTAAGGAGGTGATGTGGGGAGGGAAAAGCCCCGTGACCACTTTCTACAGGGTCAGGGGATAGGCTCCCAAGGCTGTATCCTGGCACCACCAGCCTCTCAGAGGGACACCAGCTTTCCTGTTCGTTCCTGCAAACCTCAACTTGCCAGGAGAGAGTCTGATGCCAGGGCCTGGGCCACCCCTAGCTCATGGGTAGGGACACCCCCTGGTGACCCAAAGAAGGAATAGGTCAAGAACCTTCCTTCCTTCCTTCCTTCCTTCCTTCCTTCCTTCCTTCCTTCCTTCCTTCCTTCCTTCCTTCCGTCCTTCCCTCCCTCCCTCCCTCCCTCCCTCCCTCCCTCCTTCCTTCCTTCCCTCCCTCCCTCCTTCCTCCCTTCTTTCCTTCCCTCCCTCCCTCCTTCTTTCCTGCCTTCCTTCTTTCCTTCCCTCCCTCCCTCCTTCCTTCCTTTCCTTCCCTCCCTTCCTCCTTCTTTCCTGCCTTCCTTCCCTCCCTCCTTCCTTCCCTCCTTCCCTCCTTCCTTCCTTCCTTCCTTCTGTCCCTCCTTCCTTCCCCCTTCCCTCCTTCCTTCCTTCCCTCCCTTCCTCCTTCCTTCCTTCTTTCCTTCCTTCCTTCCTTCCTTCCCTCCCTCCCTCCCTCCCTCCCTCCTTCCTTCCTTCCTTCCTTCCTTCCCTCCCTCCCTCCCTCCTTCCTTCCTTCCCTCCCTCCCTCCTTCCTCCCTTCTTTCCTTCCCTCCCTCCCTCCTTCTTTCCTGCCTTCCTTCTTTCCTTCCCTCCCTCCCTCCTTCCTTCCTTTCCTTCCCTCCCTTCCTCCTTCTTTCCTGCCTTCCTTCCCTCCCTCCTTCCTTCCCTCCTTCCCTCCTTCCTTCCTTCCTTCCTTCTGTCCTCCTTCCTTCCCCCTTCCCTCCTTCCTTCCTTCCCTCCCTTCCTCCTTCCTTCCTTCTTTCCTTCCTTCCTTCCCTCCCTCCCTCCCTCCCTCCCTCCCTCCTTCCTTCCTTCCTTCCTTCCTTCCTTCCTTCCTTCCTTCCTTCCTTCCTTCCAGAAGTGCGGACTGTGGATGATGACAGCTGTGTGGGGCATCAAGTCTTCTCTCTGTTCTGAGGCTGCTTCCTCCTCTTGGCCCTGTCCTGCACGTCATAAAGAAGGGCAAGAGGTCCCCTGGGAATTTCCACCAGATGTGGGGGTTGGAAGGTCCCTGGGGAGATGAGGTGATCCAGAAGGATGGGGCTTCCCCAGAGCAGAGGCAGGTGTCACCCAGGAGGGTGACAGAGGTGCCAAGGGCTCTCCTGGCCTAGGGAGCATCCAGGCCCATGGACTCAGTGCCTCTTGGGCTCCAAGCCCTTGGCCTGGCTGAAACACGTGGGGCCAGAACCCAGGCAGCTCGGAAGGAGATGGACAGCAGCAAACAAAATCATGCGGAATGGTGGAAAGTGCTCTCTGTGACCCTGGGGGCCACGGTAGGGAGCCACAGGAGGGCGGCAGGATGGAGGGGCTCAGAAGCCTTCCAAAGTAACACTGATGACACCAAATGCCAGGAGGATCTGGGGCCCTGGGGATGCTCGTCCCTGCCCGGTGGGAATGCAACAGGCCACAGCCACTTTGGAAGCCCATTGGGTGGCCGCTCACGAAGCTCAGCAGACTCACACCACATGTCCCAAAAGTGTCTCAGAGATTGACCCAAGTGATTTGCAAACTGACGCCAGCTGGGTGCGGTGCCTCACACCTGTAATCCCAGCATTTTGGGAGGCTGAGGCTGGCGGATCACGAGGTCAAGAGATAGAGACCATCCTGGCTAACATGGCAAAACGCTGTCTCTACTAAAAATACAAAATTAGCAGGACATGCTGGCAGGTGCCTGTAATCCCAGCTACTCTGGAAGCTGAGGCAGGAAAATCGCTTGAATCCAGGAGGCAGAGGTCGCAGTGAGCTGAGATGGTGCCACTGCACTGCAGCCTGGGCAAGAAGAGCGAAACTCCATCTCATAAAAAAAAAAAAGAAAAGAAAAGAAAACTGACATGCGTGTAAAACCTGCATGCCATGTTCACAGTGTGATTCATCATTACTCACAGCCGGAGAACTTTTGACATGGGGATAGGGGAGAAAGGGGGCATCCACCCTTGGAACAAAAGGACACTCAGCCAGGCAC
This sequence comes from Callithrix jacchus, assembly GCF_049354715.1. NCBI lineage: Eukaryota > Metazoa > Chordata > Mammalia > Primates > Cebidae > Callithrix > Callithrix jacchus. The sequence continues at coordinate 14,648,132 of NC_133523.1, forward strand.
GGTGGCTCATACCTGTAATTCCAGCATGTTGGGAGGCCGAGGCAGAATGGATCACAAGGTCAGAAGTTCAAGACCAGCCTGACCAACATGGTGAAACCCTGTCTCTACTAAAAATACAAAAATTAACCAAGCTTGGTGGCATGCGCCTATAATCCCAGCTACTCAGGAGGCAGAGGCAGGAGAATTGCTTGAACCTGGGAGGCGGAGGTTGCAGTGAGTCGAGATTGTGCCACTGCATTTCATCCTGTGGGTGAATCTTAGATGCATTTTGCTGAGGGGAAGAAGCCATGTCCGACAGTGTATCACTGTAGGATTCCAACTCACAGGCCATTCTGGAAAACGCCAAACCATAGGGATGGATAACAGATGAGAATGGCGGGGGGCTGATGGAGGGGGAGAGATCAGCTGCAGAGGGGACACCCTGGGTACTGGGATGGTGAAGGAGCTGCTCTGGGAGGTGCTGGGGTGGTGGGTGGGAGACTCCGCACATTGGTTCAGAAACGTGGAGCTGTACATCCCAGAGACTGAGCTTTCAAGTGTGCAAAAAAGGGAGAAAAAAGTCAACCAAAGTGACTACACACCTGGGATATTTGCATTTCACAGAAAATTGATTTTTTTTTTTTTTGAGATGGAGTTTAACTCTGGTTGTCCAGGCTGGAGTGCAGTGGTGCCATCTCAGATCATCGCAACCTCCGCGTCCCAGGTTCAAGCGATTCTCCTGCCTCAGCCTCTCGAGTTGATGGGATTACAGACATGTCCCACCATGCCTGGCTAATTTTGTGTTTTCAGTAGAGACAGGGTTTCTCCATGTTGGTCAGGCTGGTCTTGAACTCCTAACCTCAGGTGATCTGCCCACCTCGGCCTCCCAGAGTGCTGGGATTACAGGCGCGGGCCATCACGCCAGGCTCACTGAAAGTGGATTTTAGCAGAAATTTCCTATTAAAAAGAAAAATCAGCCGCCCTGAAAAGGTCACTGCTTATTTGGCAAATCATCGGAACCTGGAGTTGGATTTGTCATCAGGGTGTGTAGACAAAATGAAACAGCATCTGCCTGAAGCAAAACTCTCTTTTCTCTAGACAGCAGGAGTTCGTCCCTGTCCTACTGGCATCTTCTGCACCTAACCCAGTGAGTATTCCCAGGCAACGGTGTTCCCAGGTCACATTCCCATATTCATGGTATGGGTGTCTCGGGTGTGGGGTGTCGTTGCTTCTTTAAAATTCAGCATTTGCAGCCAACCAAGATGCCGTAGGTAGGACTCAAGCTCACTGGTGGCTTGGACATCCCAGCAGGAGAGGGTCTCGAAGATGTCAAAATAAGATGGAAAGAGGTCAAGGCCGTCATTACTTGCAGCATTACAGAGCAAGTAATGATGCTGTCCTGCCAGACTTGCCCCAAAGCCCCCCAGACCTTGGCAGTGTCCCAGGACGCTCCTCCCAGGAGACATTTTGAACAAGTCACTGAAGCGCCTGACAGATGTGGCTCTTGTCACAAAATGAGTTTGGATCTGAGAAGCCCTCTTCTTCATCAGAAAATTGGCAGGGGTCCAATTTTCCAATGTTGGAAATAGACGCTTGGTGCCACAGAGAAAAATCAGCACTGAGACAAAGGATCTTTCAGCAATGCAATTTTTCCTTCCTGGGCTGCAGGAAGGGCACCCCTGCTAGCCATTGCGCCACGAGAGCACAAAGAACAAAGGGAAAACACACAAATTTACTCCTTACACATTCAGGGTCATCCTTACTGCTGTGTCTGATCTCCATTGGCTGGAGCCAGACCTCACAATCTAAACCAAAACCCGACTGGCTAACAACTTAAAACTTTTCTAAACAGGTAAAAGCAATGGAGAGCTGGGATATGCCTGTGAGCACATCCAGCACAGATATCTTGTGCTACGTGTCTGTAAGTATGGCATCTCTAACAGCTACACGGGATAGGGCTTAACAAAGTTACTAACAAGCTTATGATTTATTCTTTAACAGGGAAACTTTAAAAAGGAACTTTTCTACTTCCCACAGTCCCCTCCCCCTGAACCCTGTCAGAGCCCTTCCAGCTGACGGCTCCACATGTTGCGGGATTGGGCTCTGATTTCGTGATGGGTCAGGGGCTTCTCAGGATTCTGTAGTACAAATTGTGCCAGCCCACCAGAAGCACATGTTATCAATGTCCTTCCCAAAGATCCTGTGACACTTGGTTAAGGGACAGTCTCCTCAACTCTTTCCAAGAGGCCTGGGTCCCATGGGCCAGGGGGAGAGGGAAGACTTGAGCACCTGGTGAGGCTGGCAGGAGGCTCAGTCCCAGCCAGGGACATGGAGTTCTCCATAGCTTTGGACTTGAATTTCGTTTTCCTGACCTGGAGCAGGGGCCAGGCTCGGGCTGAGCAGGGCTAAGGGAAGTGTGTCCTGGGGGTCCGTGCCGGGGGGTAGCTGTCAGGGGCGTCCCGGCCACCACTTGTGTTCTGTCCCTCAGGGAAGGGTCTGCAGAGATGCCTGGAATAGGGACGTTGTGGGGGCAGGCCCCGGGGGGCCCTGAGGACTTCTGCTACTTCCCTCAGGATAAGGACGAGCTGCGTTCCCAGATTTCCACGTTTATGCTCACTCCTCTGGTACCTCATGGATGAATTAAGCAGGCACTGGGACCCCCAGCCCAAGGACCCTCCTGCCTCGAAGTGCCTGGCTCCCCCAGCCCAGGAATCCAGCTCCCTCAGGAGGACCTGGCTCACCCCCACCTGGCGGAGGTACAGGCAGGTACCCACAGGGCACACAAACCAAGCAGTGCCCCAGAGCTGACATCCCCCTGCAGAGCCCAGCCTCATGGGCAGACAGGGCCAGGATGCAACTTGGGAGAGCCCCAGGAAGCCCCAAGCCCTTGGGGAGCCCCTCCTTCCAGAAGCCACATCCCCACTGACATGAGTCTTCCCCGTGAGGACCTGCAGGACCTCTTCTGACCCAGCCTGGTCAGGGGAGTGGGGTGGGGGGATCTCATCCCATGGGAAGGGGTCCCTGCTGCTTCAGGGCCCTGCTTGAGCCCCCAGCCCCCAGCTCAGAAGGGCCAGGTCCTCCCACGCCTGTCATCTTCACAGACATCCTTGGGGCTCACCCAGGTATGTTCTGTAGACACACAGCCAGGGCAAGCACACCCTGACGGCACACAGCCTTCAAAGTTCACAGAATCAAGTCCTGGCATTCACAGAATCAGGTCCAAGACCAGGCAGGGAACCATGCAGGACAGACCGCACCATCACAGTGTCCCCATCACCCTGTGCTCCAATCTGAGGGGCAAGGCACCAAGAGACCTCTCAGACACCAGATACTGAGCCCAGCCTCCACATGACTCAGACGAAAGGCAGGTGAGCACCTCCCTGCCCGAGCCTGGCCCTGGCCATGGCCTCCTGTGCACAGCTGGACCCTGGGGTGGCCCAAAAAGGACACTGCCCCGTGGGAGGGGGCCATGGTGGAAACAACGTGAGGACAACAACCTCTCCCAGGGACCCCTCCTGGCCTGATGCCCGCCCTGTCCCTAGAGCATCTCATGAAGCTGTCCCAGTCCGGCCTGTGGGAGTTCATTCAGGACCAGTTCTTTCATGCCTTGGCCCTGGAGGATGCCACAGTGCTCAGGCACCTTCAGGTCTCCATGGGGGTACTGATGAGGAGATGCTGGGTCCTACTACCCCCATGTGAGCCCCAGCACCAGGTCCTCTCCTGAGTCACCCTCTGGGGCAGTTGGTGGTGGACAGGGCCCAGGCTCCTACAGCCCCACTACCTAGGCCTTCCTCCTGCACCTCTTCTTCCCCCTCTAAGAAGCTTCTGGAGGCTGGGTGCAGTGGCTCATGCCCATAATCCCAGCACATTGGGAGGCCAAGTGGATGGATCACTTAAGGTCAGGAGTTCGAAACTAGCCTGGCCAACACGGTGAAACCCCATCCCTACTAAAAATACAAAAAAACTAGTTGGGCTTGGTGGCAGGTGCCTGTAATCCCAACTTCTCAGGAGCCTAAGGCAGGAGAATCACTTGAACCTGGGAGGCAGAGGTTGCAGTGAGCCAAGATCGCACCATTGCCCTCTAGCCTAGGCGATAAGAGTAAAACTCTGTCTCAAAAAAAAAAAAAAAAGGCTCTGGAAGTAAGCCTGTGTGTCCTCAGGGCAGGTGCTGAGTACACACATGCTGGACAGATCAGGAGGGGGCCAGGGAAGAGACTCTTCTAAGTCCCACCTCTGTCACCTCCCACATTGTTCCTCTCTTGCCCTCGAAGCTCCCTGAAGGGCACTGGAGAGGCCAGACCCATCCGTGCAAGCCCACAGCCCAATCTGCAGCACCCACAGCCTCTGAGAGCAGCAGGGGCCTCTCGCCCTCAAGCCCCCTTCAAGAGCATCCAGACAACAAGCCTTGAGCCAAGGAGTCAAGAGAATCAGTGTCCCTGGCCCGGGGAGGATTCAGGGAGAGGGCATGGGCAGGAGCCCTGGCCCAGAGCCAGAACCAAGAGTTCAGCCAGGTATGGAAATGGTCCCTTCCTGGCATGCAGTGGATGGCCCCAGAGGGCAGAGGGGACCCCATGCCTGGGGCCATTCATCTCACCCACTGTGGAGACAGGCCCCAGTGGGAGGTGGCAAGGGGGCCAGGTGAAAGAGAAGGCCTCTCCCACCTGAGTTCTGAATCAGGGCTGCATCCCAGCCGGCACAGCCCTGGGGTAAGAGAAAGAGGCAGGAAGCCTCAAGCCAGCCCAAACCCTGCGGGCCGCCTTAGGAGCAACCCGAGGTGCCCCACCAGCTCCCCGGCCCCAGCTTACACACAACTGTCACTCCAGGATCGGCCACCTGCAGCAGCATCCACAGCATCAGACTCGGGAGTGATGGAAATAGACACTCGGTGACACAGAGAAAAATCAGCACTGAGACAAAGGATCTTTCAGCAACGCAATTTTTACTTCCTGTGCTGCAGGAAGGGCACTCTCACTAGCTGTCTTGCCATAAGAGTACAAAGAACAAAGGGAACACGCACAAATTTACTTACACATTCGGGGTGGTCCTTACTGCTGTGTCTGATCTCCATTGGCTGGAGCCAGACCTCACAGTCTAAACTAAAACCCCATTGGCTGACAACTTAAAACTTTTCTAAAACAGGTAAAAGCAATGGAGAGCTGGGACATGGCTGTGAGCACGTCCAGCACAGATATCTTGCTTACAGTACAAGGACACAGAGTGTGCTACGTGCCTGTAAGCACACAGCATGTCTAACAGCTACAAAGGATAGGGCTTAAATTAGCACACTTATTTAACAAGAAAGGAAACTTTAAAAGAAACTTTCCTGCTTCCCACAGGGAGACACACAGGGACCCCAGGGACTCCAGAGACCCAGGTCTGGGGGGCCTGGCCCTGTGAGGACCCAATGGGCTTAGTGGAGAAGCTGACCGCACATGTCTGCTTTCCTTTCAGCAAAACTGGAGCGAGGGTCCCCCGCACCCAGGCCTCTGTGAGCATCCCCCATCAACAAGGCCCTCTGCGAAAGAGACGGGCTGGCCCTCCCCAGCACACCAGGCCAGCTCCAGCAGTGTTACAGGCGGCCCCTCCTGAACAAGAGCCTGTCCTCCCCCACCCTGGACCACCCAGGCTGTCCCTGAGGCTGAGGCCCAGAGGCAGAAGAGGACTTCCGTAGAGCCCAGGGGGTTGGCTGTTCTCTTGGGGCCCCCCAAGGGACTCAGGGTGTGGCCAGGCTGTTCCCGACTCAGGACAGACCACAGGCTGCCTGGCGGTACCTCCCCTGGAACTCCCTGCTCAAGCTCTGCCATGAGCCTGGACGTCAGGGGCCTGTGGTTCAAGTTTGAACAGGGATTCTGGACCTTCTACGTGTGACCTGGACAGCCCCAGGACCGTGGGGTGTGGTGGTCCATCAAGGCCCTGCCAGGCACTGTGATCATAACCAAGAGGCCAGCCCAGAGACATCGCCTGACCCAATGGCACCTGTATCCGACTTCTCTCAGCAGGCAGCGACTGGCACAGTGTGGAGGCTGCCAGGACAGCACCCGGCCAGCTGCCCCATAGCCCCAGACAGCTCCAGGGCCTCTGGATGAATTTTCTACTTTCCACAGTGAAACTCACTCCTTCAGAGGCCACCAGAGGGAGGAGTGAGCACGGATGGTGTTCCCGCACACCCGACCAGCCTACAGCACATCCTGTGGCCTCTGACTCAACCTATGAGACAGAGCCCTGATCCCAGGGCACAGTTCCCAGGACAGTGGGCAGGCCTCAACCGGAGCCCAGTGAAGGGAGGAGCACCAGGATGAGCACCGAGCAGCCATGACGATGCACACCTGGGCACTGCACTTCTCATTGAGAATCCAGGCAAGATCTTGTAGCAGGTGCATGAGGTGCTGTGCCTGTGCATCCAGCAGGGCTCATCCGGGGCCGGCGCCAAGGGGTCAACAGAGCTGCGGTGGCCACCGCAGCCTCCCCCCAGCCTCGTCTGTGCAGTGCACGTGATCCACGCCTGCTCCCAAGCCCAGCCCAGCAAGCCACAGAAGCCCAGGCCCTGCCCCAGCCCGCTAGGCCAACGTGCCACACAGAAGCTTCAAGGCTGTGCCCGCTGTGCCACCCGACACCTGGAAGCTGCCTCCTGATGCCTTCCAGCCACTGCTACAGCCACAACAGTTGCCATGGCCAGAGTACGCTTTCCAGATGGTGGGGGTGCCCTGCAGTCTTCGCCTCCGTAGCTCTTTGGTGGCAGCTGGGCCAGCCAGGGCAGGAACGATGATGACTAGGATGACGAGTGAGCGAGCAGCTTCGCGCTGAAGGGCAGGCTGGATGCACACCCAGCCCCCAGAGGCTCGCTGGGCCTGCACCACCATGATCAGTTTGGGATCATGAAATGATACCATTCCCCTTCTCGCTTTATGAAGTGCAAGTGTTTTTTCTCACACTTTGTAGACCTCAAAATCCACGAAGGGTTTCAAAGAAGCTGGCTGGCTGGAGCCTGAGGCAGGTCCCTTTTGACTCTCCTAGATCATAGATGGGGTGCTTTGTATTCCACCCACACTGTGTTTGCAAACTCCCACAGAGCAGCCTTGCAACATTGTGCCTTTAGGCTCTGCTTGGTTTTGCATTTCTCCCCACTCCCTTCCTCCTTTCAGTAAGCCCGAGCTTCTGGGATTGAAAGGGTACAAGGCTACCGCACAAGATGACTGACTCAGGATCGCATCACGGCCATGGGAGGGGTGGGAGGACCAGCTGCCATCAATTTGCACAGCCAAGTAGATGAGAGGATGTGGGCGTGTGCAGAGGGGGAGGGCACAGTGCTCATCTCTGATGCGAAGTCTATTCCCTTAAAGGCGGGAGTAGCATCGCCTCTCCCTGCAAGTGTCTTGAAACTCTGAAGATTTCAGCAAACGTGTCTTACCAGGAGGATAGGCAGTCCATCAGGATTGAAAATACAGAAGCAGTGACAACACACACCCAGCTTCAGTTCTTAGGAGAGTTTTGGTTTTGATTTTTTTTTTTTTTTTCCAGTTTGGAGAACTGGATCTACCCTGCTAACTGATTCTTTTTTTAATGGATCTACACTGTTAACTGATTGAGGCTCTGTTGCGATTCACTTGTTTACTCAAACACTTCTCAGGGATGCCTGTACATTTCAGTATTACATGTCATGAAAACAGGCGTGAGTGGATCTGTTGGTCGAGATTGTATCTACTCTTTCAAATACTGATGGAAAGAATAACTGGCTTATACTGTGTTTTAAATAAAAGTATTGCCGATAAGTCCTCCAGGACATTAAACCTTAAAAATTATTGTTAGGACTCCATGTTTAAATACCCTTCCACAAACACGCTTGTGGAAGCTGTTTTTTCTCTCCTGGATTTCCCCTCTGGGGTCCCCTTCTACACTCTCTTCTGGAAGCTTGTCTTCCCCTCCTAAACTCCATCTCTCTCTCTATTCCCTTCTACTCAGTGTGGAAGCTGCTTTCCTCTCCTGGATTGCATCTTTCTGGATTCTCTCAGTGTGAGAGTTAGCTGTTTCTTTCTCTCTCCTTCTCCTGTTTCTCTGTCTCCAAATAAATCACTTTCTACCAACAACAACAAAAAAAAAAGCAAAAACTATTTTTAAGCTGTTATTATTGTAAGGGAAATACAAGTGGCTGGAAAATACCACAGATATTCAAAAGTGGCTGCATTGAAAGAGCAGGAAGGGATTCTGGCTTGCAATGCCATAACTTCAGCGTTTCTATAGTTACTGAGCTAAATCATATGATTATCGAGTTGACAGTTTCTAAATCTGTCTGCGAAAGGTTTAAGAATCTACTGTTTTTGTGAAGTCACACTTAGGCTGCCTCAGAAACCCCTGGGTACTGGAATGGTCATACAGAAGTAAGGAAGTCAGTTTAAAATGTCAGTGACATTATTACAGAGTCCAGGCACGGTGGCTTATGCTTGTAATCCAAGCACTTTGGGAGGCTGAGGCAGATTACTTGAGTCCAGGAGTTTGAGATCAGCCCGTGCAACATGGCAAAATCCTGTCTCTACAAAAAATACAAATTTATCCAGACCTAGTGGTGCACTCCTGTATAGTTCCAGAGACTGGGAAGTCAGGGCTGCAGTGAGCCAAGACGGCACCACCGCATTCCGGCCTGGTAACACAGCCAGACCCTGTCTCAAAAAAAAAACGAAAAAAGATTTTTTAAATGGGTGGGTCTGCTTCTTTAAAAAGCAAAAGTGAAATAATGCCCAACAGCACATTTACTCTCTTAAAAGTAATTTCAGGCTGGGCGTACTGGCTCATGCCTGTAATCCCAGCATTTTGGGAGGCCGAGGAGGGATGGATCACCTGAGGTCAGGAGTTTGGGATTAGCTTGGCCAACAGGACAAAACCCCATCTCTACTAAAAATAGAAAAATCAGCAGGGTGTGGTGGCACCCACCTATAATTCCAGCTACCTGGGAGGCTGGGAGTCAGAGGTTGCAATGAAGCGAGATCGCACCACCACACTCCAGCTGGGCAACAGAGTGAGACTCTCTCTCTCAAAAAAAAAAATTTCATATGGGTTGAATGTTTAAAGGCAAATGATCACAATTTTGATATTTTGTCTGTATTTTATACCGTAGGTGACTTAGAGCCTGATTTAACGTGGCTTTGCCATGACTACAGATATGTGGATCTGTAACCAAATCTATTGTTCTGTTTTTACACAACCAAAAAAACCTGATTTAGTTACTAGGACTGAAGAAAACTGGGCAAACGAAGGCCCAAGAGACTAGGTCCCTACGTCTGCCATCCTTGGCAGCTGCATTTCATGGTTAGGAAAAGTAAGGAAATAGCTGGGCACAGTGGCTCACGCCTGTAATCCCAACACTTTGGGAGGCTGAGGCAGGCAGTTTGCAAGGTCAGGAGATCAAGACCAGCCTGACCAAAATGGTGAAACCCCGTCTCTGTTAAAAATACAAAAATTGGCCGGGCGCAGTGGCTCAAGCCTGTAATCCCAGCACTTTGGAATGCCGAGGCGGGTGGATCACGAGGTCAAGAGATCGAGACCATCCTGGTCAACATGGTGAAACCTCGTCTCTACTAAAAATACAAAAAATTAGCTGGGCATGGTGGCACGTGCCTGTAATCCCAGCTACTCAGGAGGCTGAGGCAGGAGAATCGCTTGAACCTGGGAGGCCAAGGTTGTAGTGAGCTGAAATCACACTTCTGCACTCCAGTCTGGGCAACAGAGCAAGACTCCATCTCAAAGGAAGAAGAAGAAAATAAAAACTCAGGAAAGGAGACCTCCTTTTCTGTAAGGAGGCTCCAAGCTCCAAGCGGGTGGGCTGGGGAGACTGCCCAGGGATGCCAGTGAGAAGGCCTTCATCCCTTTGAAGGCCTCTGTCTCGGGAGCAAGGACCCTCTCCTTGGCCTCAAGTCCTGGCCCTCATTGGTTAAAACACAGTCACTTGTCTGTCTTTATGACCTGCCTGTTTGTGACTGAGATGATCATATAGAAAAAGGTCAGTTTGAAATATTCGTGAGTGAATGATTAAAGAGGCTGGGCGCGGTGGCTCACGCTTGTCCTCCCAGCACTTTGGGGGGCTAAGGTAGGTGGATCACTTAAGCCCAGAGCTCTCTGCAGGAAGTCCCAGACACCCTGCAGCAGGCGGGAGGAGAGGGCAGGACAACCCTGGCTCCGCCCAAACTCTCCCAACTTCCACCTCCCAAAGGCCACAAAGGGGACTGGGACAGGAGCAGAGGACTGGGGTTCTGGTGGCGTCTGAAACGTTCATGGTGGTCAGTGCAAAGCATTCCTGGGAGGGTCCGTGGTCACCTCTGTCCCTGGGTGGCTGGGCTCCAGCGGCCCTTCCTTCCTTCCATCCATCCATCCTTCTGTCCTCGCCTCCTCCCAGCATGTGGCACCCCCATGTCCTAAGCCTGTGTCACTTTCTTTCCATGGATTCTGTAACCATCTTCCTCTTCTCACTGACTTGGCATCTAGGGGATTCTTGGTGGAGGAAGGTAACTGGTAAGAAATGACATACTGAGGCCAGGCCTGGTGGTACATACATGTCTGTAGTCCCAGCAGTTTGGGAGACCGAGGCAGGCGGATTACTTGAGTCCAGGAGTTCGAGACCAGCCTGAGTAACACAGTAAGCCCCCATCACTACAAAAAAAAAGACGTACGTACTGAGAAACTAGCAAAGAGTCTTCATGTGGTCCTCAGCCCAGCCTCGAGGGTCCTGGGCTGGTCATGTCACCATCCCCACACTGTGTCTCCAGATCCAGACTCCACAGGAAGGGCCTTGGGAGGCCTGGCACACAGGGTGCCTGGTCTGACAAACATCCCTCCATTCCCCAGACTGAAGCTCGTCAAAAGGTGCAGGCGGTGCCACTTCACTGTCCCCTTTGAGATGAGCCATAGGGCCTTGTGGGAGGTGAGCATGAAGCTGGGTGCCTGGAGCCTGAAGCCAGCTATCCCTCCCTGTGTCCTGGAGAAGGGGCCCTGTGCCCAAAAGACCCCCAGGGGCCTGGCCTGTGGGTGCAGACATGGGGCGGGGAGAGTCTGGGTTGAGTGAGGGCCATAGGTAGGGGACTTTGAGCACCATGGCTGAGGGGCCTGGTCAGTGGCGGCCTGGTCGGTGGCGACCTGGACATTGTGGCCTGGTCAGCGGGGCCTGATCAGTGGGGCCTGAACATTGTGGCCTGGTCAGAGGCGGCCTGGTCAGTGGGGCCCGAACATTGTGGCCCGGTCAGAGGGGGCCTGGTCAGTGGCGCCCGAACATTGTGGCCTGGTCAGAGGGGGCCTGGTCAGTGGAGGCCTTGTGAATGAGGACACAGTCCTTGGGGATACAGAGAACACCTAGTGAATGGGGTTCTCTGACTATGTCCCCAAGGACTGTGTCCTTGTTCTCAAGGAGGCCTGGTCAGTAAGAATCCAGTCTGTGGGAGGCCTGATCAGCTGTGACCTGGTCAGAGGTCCTTGAGTTAAGGACCTAGTCACTTAGCACCTCATTGGTGGGGGCCCAGTCAGTGGGACCTGGTCTGCAGGGGTCTTGTCAGTTGGGCCCAGTCAATGGGGGAGTCTCATCCGTGAGGCCTGGCTAGTGGGGCCTGGTCAGTGGAGGTTTACTCAGTGGGGTCCCGGTAAGTTGAGGCCTCATCAGTGGGACCTGGTCAGTGTGCATGTGGTTAGCAGGGGGCTCATGAACTGGGGCCTGGTCAGTGGACCTGGACAATGGAGCGTTGGTCATTGACGTCCTGGTTTGTGGGGTCTAGTCAGTCAGGGTCTGTTCAGAAAGACCTGGTCAGTGGGGGCCTGGTCACTGGGGCCCTGGAGAGTGGGGACTATTCAGTAAAGGCCTGGGTCACTGGGTCCTGGTTAGTGAGGCCTGGTCAATGAGGGTCTGGGTCACTGGGGTCCTAGGTAGTGGGCCTTAGTCAGTAAAGGTCTGGTCATTGAGGACCTGGCCAGTCAGAACCCTGTCAGTTAAGGACCTGGCCAGTCAGAACCCTGTCAGTTAAGGACCTGGCCAGTCAGAACCCTGTCAGTTAAGGACCTGGTCAGTCGGAACCTTGTCAGTTAAGGGCCTGGTCAGTTGGAAGCTTGTCAGTTGGGCCCAGTCAATGGGGGCCTGGTCAGTGGGGACATGGTCAGTGGGGACACAGTAAGTGGGGGCCTGGTCAGTGGGGACATGGTCAGTGGGGACACGGTCAGTGGGGGCCTGGTCAGTGGGGACATGGTCAGTGGGGAAATGGTAAATGGGGGCCTGGTCAGAGGGGACACAGTCAGTGGGGACATGGTCAGTGGGGGCCTGGTCAGTGGGGACACGGTCAGTGGGGACATGTTCAGTGGGGGCCTGGTCAGTGGGGACACAGTCAGTGGGGGCCTGGTCACTGGGGACACGGTCAGTGGGGGCCTGGTCTATGGGGGCCTAGTTAGTTGGTTCGATGCAGTAGGAGTCCTGGTTAGTGGGGCCTAGTCAGTAAAGGTCTGGTCACTAATGACCTGGCCAGTCAGAACCTCATCAGTTAAGGACCTGGCCAGCTGGACCCAATCAGTGGGGGCCTCGTCAGTGGGTCCTGGGTAGTAGGGTCTGGTCAGTGAAAGTCTAATTGATGAGGCCTAGTTAGTGGGGTCCAGGTAGTGAGGGCCTAATCAGGGGGACCTGGTCAGTGGTCAGTGAGGGCTTGGTGAGTAGAGGCCCAGTCAGTGGGGCCTCATGCCTGGTGTGAACCTGGTCTTCAGGGGCCTGGTCAGCAGGTGACTGGTCAGCAGTGACCTGGTCAGTGCAGCCCTGGCCAGTGACTGCCTGATCACTGGACCTAATCCATAGGGTCTGGCGGGGGAGGGGATGGGGGAAGAGGGGACGGCCGTCAATGGGGCCTGGTCAGTGACATCCTGGTCAGCAGGGTCCTAGTCAGGGGGAGCCCAATCAGTAAGGCCTGGACATCATTGGGGGCCTGATCAATGAAAACTTGGTCAGCAGAGTTGGTCAGTGTGGTCTGGACATTGGAGACTGGTTAGTGGAGACCCAGTCAGTGAAGACCTGCTCATCAGGGCCTGTTCAGTGAGGGCCAGTGGGGACATAGTCAGTAGGGACATGGTCAGTGGGACATGATCAGCAGGTGTCTAGGTCCATGTAGCCCTGGTCAGCAGGGGTGTGGTCAGTTGGACCTGGTCATCTCAGGACTGGTCCTCAGGGGCTACTCTGATGTCATAAGTCTCCCCTGACAGTGCCAGTCCCCTGACCTACGGCCAATGGTGTCCTTTATATCTCTCCCAGCACAGGGCCAGGGTGTGGGGATGTCCAATGCAGGGAGGAGGCGCAGACAGCAGGAAGGAGAGAAGAAAGGAAGGAGCTTCCGGAGTACGGATGCCTACGACGTCACAACGCGTGGCGCCATTTATACTCCATCGCCATGTTCGCTGCTGCTTTCCCACGTGATTCTCTACTCAACTGGCCCCAAAACCATCCCTGTACTACCACGAATATCTGGCCGTGGCTCTTTGATGGCAGTTTTTATCCTGCCGTAGAAATTATCCTTGAACAGGAAAAAGTCCCCAACCCAACGTCTGGTCACTCGCCACTCTCATCTGTCTTTATAAAGAGCCACTTCCAAATTCTGGGTTGCTTTTTGGAAAAGTAATATCTGTTGCGGTAAAAGACTGCATCTGTGATCTCAACTCTCTACTGGAACTGTATAGAGGTGATGCATGGCAGCTAAGGCAGCCGAAGAACTCGCGTCCTGCGCTCCTGACCGCCATCACCCCTGCAGTTCCATCTTCCCTCCTCCCACAAGCCCCCTGCTCCTCATGACTATGGTAAGAGCTCCTCTGTGAACGTGGAAGATGCCTGGGAGGTTGGCCGGTGTCCCTGGGGTGGCAGGTCCGAGACGGGGTCCAGGTCCTGCCTGGGACAATCTGGGAAGAGCTTGCCGATGGCATCACAGGCACCTCAGCAAAGGGAATGGCTTGGTTCAGGCCCACCCAGAAGGCCTGCTGGGCCCACTGCAAGACCTAGCTGAGGGCACAGAAGGGCTGGCCACCTGCTGAGACTCCTTCTTGAAGCCCCTCACCTGCCTGCCGTGAGCGCCATGCCCTGTGGCTGAGCGGCAGCACTGTCGTCCACCAACCTGGGGAAGCATCTGCTGCCATCCATCTTGCTCTCCACCTCCTGCTGCGGCACATGGAAGTCCTGGAGGACGTGGCACTGCACCAGCACCCGGCCACCGGCCAGGTGGCTCATCCCACAGCTCAGGCTCTTCCTGTGCATGGAGAAATCCTCCTGGAGGTGGCCCATGGCTCGATTCTTGGGCAGGTGGGGCATGGAGATGACTGGGAACTTCCCTAGACACACATCCAGCTAGTTCAAGGGCTTGTTGTGCCATGCAGCAGTTTCTGCCTGTGCGTGGCACCCTCTTGCAAGAGAGGTAGCTCTCCATGCCCTTGAGCTTGCTCTACTGACTGTTGTAGCTTGTGGTGTACCGGCAAGGGTAGGGGCTCTCCTGCCACTTGGGGCCACGGGGCCACAGCACCCACAGCACCATGCACACAAGCTTGTCCCTGTCCTTCACAGAGCCTGACGCCTCGCCAAGCACAAAGGCCTCCCTTCCCGACTTGAAGAAGGTTGTGGCTCACAGTGATGGAGCTCCTGCCCACGTGGGGACCCTGGGAGCCGTAGCGCTCCAGCTATGCAGCTCTGCCCAGTGCACCTGGCTCATCCACCATCAAGAAGCTGCCATCCCACTTGTCGTCCTAGTCATCATCACTGCCCTGGCTGGCCTGGTTGCCATCAAGGAGTTGCCGGGACCATGGCTGCAGGGCACCCCTAACGCCTGGAAAGCCCACACTGGCTGCTGGAAGGCATTCTGTGGTGACACCTGCTGTGGCACCTGGAAAGCACTGAGATGTGGCTTCAAGGAGGCAGCCACTGCACCAGGCAGAGCCTCGAAGCCTCTGGGTGGTATGATGGCCATGACACAGTGGGCAGAGGCACCAGGGCAGCTGTGGGATGTTGGACCTTTCCAGGGAAGTGGATCATTGCAGATAGAAGTCCAGGGTTGCCGCGGCGAGACCCTGTGACTCAGCCCTTGATGTCCTGCTCCCTACTCCGGCTCAGCGCTTCATGTCCTCACAGTGAGATCACTCTCAAATTCTCCACCATCGAGTGGTACAGTAGTGAAATCCACAGTGCCACCATCCCCCGCATGGTCATCCTGGTCACTGTGGGGGCACATGGCACCTGTAGTTCCCCTCCCCTCCCAGGGCCCGGGTTGAGGCCGGGGACCTCTGGTCCTGGGAACTGTGCCCGCCCCAAGAGTGGGGCTCTGTCCCACAGGTTGGGCGAGAGGCCACAAGGCATGCCACTGATGGCCGGGGCCACAGGGGCACCACGCTCACCGCTCTCTGGGGAAGTCTCAGAGTGAACAGCTTTCCTGTTGACGATGACTTCCCAAGACCCAAGAGCCATCTGCGGCTGCGGAGTGGCTGGCCAGGTGCTGCCCGGCGAGAGGAGTCGGATGCAGGTGCCATTGTGTAGAGAAATGTGTCCAGACTTGCCTCTTGGTTATCATGGGACACCATAGCTCCCGGTGTCGGGGCCCTGATGGAGCTGCCGAGCTGATCCAGGGCAGATGTTGAAGTGACAGAAGCTCAGCATCCCTGTTCAAAGTTGTAGCACAGGAACCATCAGGCCCTGAGGCCATCCCCTGGAAAGCATCCACTGGAAGCTTTGGCATGGAATTCCAGCACAGGTACCTTCAGGGAACTGGCAGGTCTATTTCTAGAAGTGTATCTATGTAGAGGAGGAAGAGGTGTGGGAAGAAATCCCAGTAGTGGGGCTGCAGGGACCCAGGCGCCCTCTATTATCAACTGTCCCAGGAGGTGACTCGGGGGGGACCTGGTGCTGTCCTGGGCTGGGCACGGCCTCACACTCTGAGCCCCGGAGGTTCCTAGAGAATAACCTTCTGCCCTGGACTCTGCAGAAGCCCCCAAATGCCTCTGAGGGCCTCCGCCTCAGGGACAG
Source organism: Callithrix jacchus (assembly GCF_049354715.1). Taxonomy (NCBI): domain Eukaryota; kingdom Metazoa; phylum Chordata; class Mammalia; order Primates; family Cebidae; genus Callithrix; species Callithrix jacchus. The sequence continues at coordinate 14,664,111 of NC_133523.1, forward strand.
CCTGGCCAGGCCAGAGTGTAGGAGAACCAGGTGACCAGGCTCCAGTTCCAGAGGGGCCCCCTGCATGGGCCACTGGAGCTGGGCCAGTGGGTAGGAGAGGGTTAGCCAATCCCCCTTGGAGAGAGGCTTAATGCTGGGAAACACCCAGAGAGGCCTGGGTGCTGGGGTCCCTCACTCAGGTTTGGCTGTACAGGAAAAAGGAATACCCAACTTCTCCCCGAAGCCCATCAGGTGTCCTTGCAGGGCCAGGCTCTGCAGATCTGGGTCTCTGGAGGCCTTGGGGTCTCTCTGTGCTCTGCCTTAGATACCGAGGACACCCCTGCAGGCTGCGGATCCCAGAGCAAGGGGTGTGTGCAGCCAGCGGGCGTATCCTCCAGGATGGTAACACAGGGCTTGGGGCTGGCTCAGGGCTTCCTGCCTCACGTCCTCATGCCAGAGCTGTGTGGCCTGGGATGCAGCCGTGATTCGGGGCTCGGGTGGAAACAGGCTCTCACTTTCACATGACCCCCTTGCCACCTCACACAGGGGCCTGTGTCCCCAGTGGGTGAGACTGTGGAGTCTCCTGGGCACGGGTCCCCCTCTGCTCTCCGGGGCCGTCCACTCCATGCCAGGACTGGGCCATTTCCATGCCCAGCTGGACTCTTGGTTCTGGCTCTGGGCTGGGGCTCCTGCCAGGATCTTCTCCCCAAATCCTCTGGATCAGAAACACTGATTCTCTTGTTCCCCTGGCATTCTTGGAGGGGCACTCTGGAACGAGGGGCACCTGCTCCTCCGGGCATCTGTGGATGCTCACAGGCAGGGCAGGGAGCTCACACCGAGTGGGGAGAAAGTGTAAAGAGTGCAGGGCGCGCAGAGGGGTCTTTCTCCAGCCCCTTCCTGTCTGAGCAGCATGTCCAGTACACATGCGCTCAGCACCTGACCAGAAGACTAGGCAGGTGTATTTCTAGAAGTTTCTCTAGACGAGGAGTAGGTGCGTGAGGAAGGTCCAGGTAGTGGTGCTGCAGGGGACTCGGGCCCTCTCTACTTTGGAGCACCCCAGAGAGTGACTCGGGAGGGGACCTGGTACTGGAGCCTCCCCGGGCATGGCAGGTCCTAGCGCCTCCTTATGAGTTCTTTCAGAGAGACTTGAAGGTGCCTGAGAATAACAGTGTCCTTTAGGGCCCAGGCCTGGGAGAACTGCTCCTGAACCGATTTCCACAGGCTGGACTGGGCAGGTTCACCAGGCACTCCAGGGACAGTGGGGGCAGCCTGGAAGGAGTCGGAGCCCACACCCAGTTTACACCATAGCTACCTCCCACTCGGAGGTGCTGGGTCCTTTCGCAGCTGGGTCCTCGTGGCGTCCAGCTGGGCACAGGCCAGGGCCAGAAGGAAGCCTGGGTGAGGAGGTGCCCACCACACTCCTGCCTTTGATCTGGGTCTTGTCGAGGTGGGCTCCCTGTCTGGGAGGACGCGGTGTCCTTCCCAGCACAACAGGCCTGGTCTGACCCTCCAGACTGAAGCAGAGGATCGTGGGGACAGTGTGAGGGCACTCTCCTCAGGCCAGGCAGGCTCTGTCCTGGGCGCCCACCCCACGGAGCCGCTGTGAGTATGAACAGGAGGACCGTCTACCCAGTCAGCGCAGAGCGGGCCCTCAGTGAGCACTTGGGGATGACCCTCCTTGGGAGTCGCCACCCACCAGATAGCGACTGTCCCCAGGCCAGCAGGGAGAGAAGAGAACAGGTCTCGCTCTCCTGAGTCTGATCATGCAGCTGCGCTGAGATGCGCCTCTGGCCTAGAAAAGCATCCTGTGGGCAGAACCACACACACCGCTGTGTCTCCAACTGCTGTACGACACAGAGCCCGGCGGGTACGTGGGCATTCGGTAATGGTGACATTGTGGAGGTCACGGCGCCCCTCACAATGGAGGGCCGAGGGGCGGCCTCCTCTGTCCCCTGAAGCATTGACGCATGTGCGTGAAATTCGTAATGTGTCTGTGTACTTGACCTTGCAGGTAGATATGGGTGTGCGCGCATCTCTCCTCCGGCCAGGCCTGGCTGCCCCACTCGTGGGCCCCCAGGTCCTCAGCACTGTCACTCTGGAACCCATGCTGAGCACCAGAGCATCCACGGGTGCACCCCAGCCTCTGCCTTCAGACATGGTGGTCCTGGGGATGTAGGTAGGGCAGGGGGTCCCCCTGAGGGGGACCCGGTGTGTACAGTGCTAAATCAGCATAGCAGGGCCATATTCAATGCACCTCACCTCCTCCTCCTGGTAGCTCTCTGGGGTACAGTGATTCATCCCCCCTACAATGGAAGAAAGGAGGCTTCAAGGACAAACCCCCTGCCTGAGGGCACCCAGCAGCCAGCTGACCTGGTCCTGACTAGCTCCCCACTAACCAGGCCCCCACTCAAGAGGTCCTGTTGACTGAAACCCGACTGACCATGTTCTGCTGACCAATCCCTGCAGACTGGGTCCCCCCAATAAGGCCCCAGTGACCAAGCCACCACTGACCAGGTCCCCAGTGACCCATCTCCCCAGACCAAAACCCATTTTCTTGAGTTACGTGGAGCTCACGAGGGTTCAAAGCTGAGCGGGGACAGGCTAAGCTTCACAATCAGGACACTTTGAATGTTTCCAGGGATTTCCACATCATTCTCCAAGGTGATGTTACCAATTCGCTCTCCCATCATTAAGGCTCCCATCATTAAGGGCTTCTTCCTGCCTCCAAAACTGTTGGCATTGCCGGACTTTTATCTTGGGTAATGGGTTTGAAATGCCTCATGGTGGCTTCCCATCCCTCATAACTGGTAAGGTTGGGTGCCCTTGTGTTTTCATCCTGTGCCACCCAGGTGCCCGCCCCCACCTCTTTGCTGTCTCTGCTTCATAAGATCTTGTTGCCCCGTCAACTCCAAGTGATCACAGGTTCAGGGGTGCCCCCAAAATGAGGTGCTTAGTGTTTGATGAATGACGTTGAGACCAGAACAGGTCAGGAGGCAGATGGCCCTTGTGAACAGAAAGGGTTTCTTCCAAGTCTAGACATGACCAGAGAGAAAAAGGGGAGAAGGGTAAGCCTGATTTTGAAAGATGAGAATTGGACATGAAGGAGGAGAGGGGGAAGAATAAGCAGTTGACTAAAATATATACGTGGTGATTCCGTGCATATGATCAAAACACGATCATGTGATCATGTACACTTCTCAAGCTCAAATGGAAGAAGCACAAATGGAAATGACCCTCCTCGGGCAGCCACCCGCTACCAGATAGCGACTGTCCCCTAGCAGGGAGGGAAGAGAACAGGTCTCACTCTTCTGAGTCTGATCATGCAGCTGCGCTGAGATGAGCCTCTGGCCTAGAAAAGTGTCCTGTGGGCAGAACCGCACACACTGCTGTGTCTCCAACTGCTGTACGACACAGAGCCAGGCGGGTACTTGGGCACTTGGTAATGCCCATTCCTTAACATATAAGTTTCCCCATTCCTCCCACAAAGCACAAAACCCTGGGCTGGACATCGTACATAAAAACGTGGGACTGGATAGGATTCCGCCTTTAAAAACTAGAAAGCTTGTGTTTACCACGCGGATGAACCCGGAAGACGTTCAGTGAAATAAGCCAGGCACAGAAAGACAAACACGGCCTGTCTCACTTGAATCTAAAAAGCTGAACTCTCGGGAGCTGAGGGAGGGGAGGAGGGATTAGACAGATGCTGGTCAAAGGGCGCAGGAGGAATTGTTCAACAGGGTGACTCTCATGTATTCTCGAAAAATGCTGAGCAGGCTGGGCGCAGTGGCTCACACCTGTAATCCTAGCACTCTGGGAGACCCAGGTGGATCACTTGAGGCCAGGAGTTTGAGACCAGCTTGGGCAATACAGAGACCTCATTTTTTTTTAATATATAAAAAAATTGCTGAGCAGATTTTAAGTGTTCTTCCCACAAAAAAAAAATTATGTATGGTGACGGGTATGTCAAGGACGTATTAGCTTGATATGTGTATTTTACACTGTATTCCTATGTCAAAACATGTTCTATGCATAATTACAATTTTGTCAAAATAAAAAGTGAGAAATGGGATCAAAATAGAAAATAAGACTGAGTGGTGGAGAGGAGAGAGACACACAGGGGATTTCGGGACTCACGGAATGACACAAAAGTGAGTTATGTGGGTTTTTTCCGAGTCGAAATCAGCCCAGACTTGGACCTGAAGAAGCTGAGAACCCGTGAACGCCACCAGGCACAGTCAAAAAAGCATTTAAAAAAAAAAAAAAAAAAAAAAAAAAAAAAAGCCCAAACAAAACCTGTTCGCTCTAGCCAAAGGACCAGGAGAGGGGGCAGCCCAGCGAGATCCGGCACATTTAGACAATTACCGCTAACTAAGCCGGTCCTTGGCCTTGGGTTGATTTTTCTGCTACCTCACTTTGGGGCCGGGCTGGTCCTCCACCCTCCCAGGATGCGTTTCTCAATCCAGACGCTGGGGGGCGCCGGTACATCGCGAGCCCCGCGAGGGTCATTCCTGGGACGCCGCGGAGTCTCCTCCCCTCCTAGGGACACAGAGCTTCCAAGGGCCGCGCTTGTAGGTTTTCAAGAGGTCGCCAAAAACATTCAAGACCCAGAAGGAAAAAAACTGTAACAGCACACACTTCGATGTTTGACCACGTAAAAGCAAGGCTACAAAATCAAACACCTGAAGGGAATGTCTACTTAGCTGGACAACCGTGTCCACCTGGATTCATTCACCGTTGGCTCCAGAACTCCCCCAACGGTGCCAGCCATCATGTTGGAAAATCATTTATGGGTTGGATCTTCTCTATTGTGTGTGTGACAGGGTCTTGCTATGTTGCCCAGGCTGGAGTGCAGTGGCGCAATCACGACTCACTGTAGCCTCAAACTCCTGGGCTCGAGTTTGATCTTCCCACTTCAGCCTCCCCAGTAGCGGGAAGGGTGCACACCACCATGCCCAGCTAATTTTTTTTTTTTTTTTTTTTTTTTTTTTTTTTTTTTTGTAGAGTCAGAGGTCTAACTATATGGCCAGGGCTGGCCTCAAACTCCTGGGCTCAAGTGATCCTCCTGCCTCGGCCTCCCAAAGTGCTGGGATTATGGGTGTTAGCCACCACACCCAGCTTCTTCTTTTTCTTTTTTTTTTTTTTAGACTGAGTTTTGCTCTGTCGCCCAGGCTGGAGTGCAATGGTGTGATCCTCCACCTCCTGAGTTCAAGCTATTCTCCTGCCTCAGCCTCCCAAGTAGCTGGGACTATAGGCACCTGCCATCACACCTGGCTAGGGTTTGTATTTTTAGTAGAGACAGGGTTCCACTGTGTTAGCCAGGATGGTCTCGATCTCCTGACCTCGTGATTGCCCACCTCGGCCTCCCAAAGTGCTGGGATGAAAGGTGTGAGCCACCACTCCCAGCCCTCCTTTTCATGTTTTAAACAGGAAGAAATACATTCAATGTGAGTGCCTTTTAATGTTTGATATTAAACAGAATATTGGCTATTATCAGTATCAGTATTAGAGATGCTCCACCCAGCCCTCTGCCTTGACCTATGCTGTTCCATTTGGCCTCCATCACCCTTCCCTTCCCACATCAGCCAATTTACCTCTGATTCATCCTTCATATTTCAGCTCAGTGTCACCACCTCAGGGAAACCTTCCCTGGTCCCGAGGGACAAGATACTGTTTGTCTTCATCTGGAACATCAGAAGTGCTCAATAACAAATGAATGAATGAATGAACACAGGTGCCTAAGCATGATAGCCTTGTCCTTGCAGGGCCTTCACATGCAACTCTAAATACATACGACCTGACTGCAAAAATACGGATACTGGCTCACAAAGTCATCCTGCAAGATCAGGCACATTCCACTCCTCTCCTCCTGCCAGCTCTCTGTGCCAGCCCTGGGCTGAGCCACATCAGGGCAGCAGAGAAAGCTCAACCTGAAACTCTGCCCTTGAGAAGCTCCAGCCTAGAGTTCAGTGGCCTGGTCATGGCTCACTGTAGTCTTGAACTCCTGGGCTCAAGCAATCCTACTGCCTCAGCCTCCTAAGTAGCTGAGACTAGGTCAGGCACGCTGCACCCAGATGATTTTTGTAGAGAGAGATTTTCCATTAACATCAATAATCTTGTTCAAAGTATTGAGCCTTCTCTCAGCTTCTACTGATCTAACAGAATTATTGTAATCCTGGCACTTTGGGAGGCCAAGGTGGATGGATCATTTGAGGTCAGGTCAGGAGTTCAAGACCAGCCTGACCAACATGGTAAAACCCCACCTCTACTAAAAAAAAAAAAAAAACAAACAGAATTAGCTGAGCATGGTGGCACATGCCTGTAATCTGAGCTACTTGAGAGACCAAGGCAAAAGAATTGCTCGAACCCGGGAGATGGAGTTTGCAGTGAGTCGAGATCATGCCACAGTACTCTAGTCTGGGCAACAAGAGGAAAATTTCATCTTAAAAAGAAAAAAAAGACTCTAGTGGATTCATGGCTGAAGCAACATAGTAGTTTATTTCTCACATAACAGAGAAGGTCAGTGCCTGGCTCTACTCCGTTCAGTCGCTCAGAGACCGAAGTTTCCTGTGCCTTGTTTCTCACCGTTTCCTAGACATTGTTCTTATCTTTAAGAGCAAAGCTGCAGGGCGTGGTGGCTCATGCCTGTAATCCCAGCACTTTGGGAGGCCGAGATGGGTAGATCACAAGGTCAGAAGATCGAGACCATCCTGGCTAACACTGTGAAACCCTATCTCTACTAAAAATACAAAAAAATTAGCCAGGCGTGGTGGCACACGCCTGTAGTCCCAGCTACTCAGGAGGCTGAGGCAGGAAAATTTCTTGAACATGGGAGGCAGAGGTTGCAGTGAGCCGAGATCGCGCCACTGCACTCCAGCCTGGGTGACAGAGTGAGACTCTGTCTCAAAAAAAAAAAAAAAAGAAGAGCAAAGCTGGGAACGCTGGATTCAAAAAAATAATAATCATTAGAGAGCACAGAGGAAGCGAGCCTATCTGGAAGTGCCACCTGCTTCTCACATTCCACACTGGGTTACGCCTCGCTGCAAGAGAGGCCAAGAAATATGATATTGGAAGTTTGGTCCCTAAATAATTGCATGAAGCCGAATTGCATGCTGAACTGAAACTAAAGAGAAAAGTCAACTTTTAAAATATTGAATTTTGGACCTCTCACTTGTTTTTACTGGCACTTAGACTTTTGTCCTAAGAAACTTAGTAATTGGTTCCAGAAGTGGGGCACACCGATGATATTTGCTTAATAGCAGGGTTGTGAGGACACAGATATTTCAGGCTGGAAAGCTAGGGATCCTCCTTAGGCCAAGGCAAACCGTTTGGTAAAACATGGTCAACCAACTCACTTGGCTGTGATTTTGTCATTATAGAAGGGGAGAATGCATTTTTTGGAGCACTAGCAATCCACATTCCATCCCCTAGCCACCAAATATATGAAAACATGCTTCTTCCCACCATAGAGTACATTTATACCCTTCCTGGAAGAAGGCAATCTAACATCCCATGTCATTGATGCATCCAGCTCAGAGTCCAAAATCTCTGGCTATTACACAGTCTTCTTCATCAAGCAGGTCTTACTGTTTCTCTCATGATCCAATAATTTGTAACTAAAAGTCAATCTATCTAGCCCTCTCCTCAATGAATATACAATATGATGCCAGTTCCTAGCACATGATAATGATCAAATCTTGCTGGGCAGGATTTATTTATTTATTTTTTGTTTTATTTTATTTTTTTAGAGACAGGGTTTCTTGAACTCCTGATCTCAGGTGATCCACCTGCCTCGGCCTCCCATAGTGCTGGGGTTACAGGTGTGAGCCACCACCCCCAGCCAGGTTTATTTGTTTTAACTCTCTGCTTGTAAAGTAGAATAAATCCTTTGGTGAGACCCTGGTGGATCTCTCTGGGAAACTCTGTCGTCTGTTGTTCACTGTAGTCTCTGGTTTTTCTAGCTGGGGGTGTTCTTCCTTGTCCACTTATCTTCCACGACCATATCTAGAGTGAGTTTTGAGGGGGATGCCCTGCTTGGGAATGCTGCAGTTATCACAGCCCGATTCGTGTGATGCAAATCAGGGACTTCCTTAAGGCTGACACATAGGCTGGGCTCATGGTTTCGAGATAATTCTCTGAAACACTTAGCGAGCTATTTGCTCCCAGTCAGTAACCACATGCAAAGTTCTTCTGAAGATATCATTTTTTACATTTTTTAGTTTACCCAGGCCTCTCTACCATGACAATGGAGGCTGCCTGAGGGCATTTGAAACAAATACAGTAAGTGAAAAGCCCTATTTACTACTCACTCAGATGTGTATCAGGGTCAGATGACTTCTCCAACTCTTTGCAGACTTTTATCTGTGGATTCTTCCATCTCTGTTTGCATGTCGGCCAAGTTCTTGACCACTAAGTCCACGTCTTTCTTGTAATACTTTGCTAAAAGCAGCAGGAAGCAAACAACTCACAACCATATTCCGGCTCTTTCTAATCACTTCATCTAGAAATTCAAGCTCGGTTACCATATGAACTATCTTCCTAGTTATCTAAGATTATAGTGTTACCAATCGTTTTGACTTGGCCTAAGGAGGATACCCGGCTTTCCAGCCTGAAATATCTGTGTCCTCGCAACCTAGCCATTAATCAAATGCCATCTATTCTCACGGTTACACCCCACTTCTGGAACCAATTACTGTGTTTGTTAGAACAAAAGTTGGAGCTTCAGTAAAAAGAAGTGAGAAGTCCAAAATGCAGTATTTTAAACAGACAGAAGTTTCTTTCTCTCTCTAGTTTTGGTTCAACATGCAACTCTGCTTCATGCAACCATCCACAGATGCAGGTTTCTTTCATTTCATTGCTCCATTAATCCCTAAGGCATTTGCCCTGTCTGTAGGTTGGGTCTTAGGTAAGTCCACATACCAGCTTGCAAATAAGGTATAAAGAGAGCATAGAGGAGTTAAGTCTACTGTCTTCGAGGCTTCACTCAGATGGTGCACACATAACTTCCGTTCATATCGTAAGGTCTTTTAGGCTGAATGATGGTGCCATGGCCCGCATATACACCTCTGGAGGGCCTTCTAGAACTAGAAAACCTGAAGTAACTGGAAGACCATGAAAAGCAGAAGAAGAATCAACCCCTGTGGTGCCTAACTAACTTGAGACAATCTTCTTTTGTTTCTTCTTTTGGCCCCAGTTGATAAGGCCACTGGACGTTGTAACCAACCTCGGTCAACCTCATAACTCCAGACCCTACGACCCCCTCCCAGCTTGCAAACCTATGACGCCTTCCCAGCTTGCAAACCTATGACGCCTTCCCAGCTTGCAAACCTATGACGCCTTCCCAGCTTGCAAACCTATGACGCCTTCCCAGCTTGCAAACCTATGACGCCTTCCCAGCTTGCAAAAAAAACTGCCCCAAACTGTAACTTTTGTAACTGTCCACTGCTTACCTCAAACCTATAAAACCAACTCCTATTTCTCCGCCCTTCGCTGACTCTCCGGACTTAGTCCGCCTGCTCCTGGGTGAATAAACGACCATGTTGCTCTCACAAAGTCTGTTTAGGGGGAGGTCTCTTTATTCAGAGTGTGCATTTTAACACATATTCCATCAGCGAGAATCACCCACATGTCCTCACTGCAAGGGAGGCTGGAGAATATGGCGTCCCTGCAAGGTCACAATTCTGTCTGCTACAGAAGATGGGGGAGTAGAATTGGTACAGCGAGTATTCTCCAAAGCATGATTCGGTTATTGTCTTCCCACGTAGCCGTGAGCCAATCTTACATACGAGAATGCTGTAAGACAAAGACACTATTACCTTCAGCCTAGGGATGTTAGGAGGACTCAATGGGACGACGTGGTGCCTGTACACTGGCAAGCAAGAAGATTTGAGATGTGAGATGGACAATCATATTTTATCTAAGTGTGTACGAGGTAAAGCACAGCTAGGTGCTGAGCGTGGTGGCTCACACCTGTAGTCCCAGCACTTTGGGAGGCCAAGGCAGGCGGATCACAAGGTCAGGAGGGTGAGACCAGCCTGGCCAACATGGCGAAACCCCATCTCTACTAAAACACAAAAAATTAGCCGGGCATGGTGACACGTGCCTGTAGTCCCAGCTACTCGGGAAGCTGTGGCAGGAGAATTGCTTGAACCTGAGAGGCAGGGGTTGCAGCGAGCTGGGATCACACCACTACACTCCAGCCTGGCAATAGAGGAAGACTCTGTCTCAAACACACACACACACACACACACACACACACACACAACTAGTATCTCAAGCCTACACTTAGGATGCGGTTAAATAAACTACTTGAGATTTTCTTTCTTTTTTTTTTTTTTTCAGACAGAGTTTCGCTCTTGCTGCCCAGGCTGGAGTGCAATGGCGCGATCTCGGCTCACCTCAACCTCCGCCTGCTGGGTTCGGGCAATTCTCCTGCCTCAGCCTCCCGAGTAGCTGGGACTACAGGTGCGCGCCACCATGCCCAGATCATTTTTCTATTTTTAGTAGAGATGGGGTTTACTTGAGACTTTCTTAATTATTCAAAATATATATCAAGGAAATAATAGTAGTGTTGGCACACAGAAGTAGCCTTAGCAGATGCCGTTGCGGACCCCTTCCATGTTCTTTCAGCCCACCCCATAGCTCACCTGCAGATAGTTCTCATACACACCAAAGACTTGCCACACAAGGAAAACTGAAGTGCCAGACTCAAAAGGTAACTGTATTAGTCTGTTCTCATGCTGCCAAAGAACCACCTGAGCCAGGACAGTAGCTCAAGTCTGTAATCCCAGCACTTTGAGAGGCTGAGCCAGGGGGAACGTGAAGTCAGGGGTTCAAGACCAGCCTGGCCAACATGATGAAACCCCGTCTCTACTAAAAATACAAAAATTAGCCAGGCCATGGTGGCACACACCTGTAATCCTGGCTGCTCAGGAGGCTGAGGCACAGAATCGCTTGAACCTGGGAGGCGGAGGTTTCAGTGCGCCGATCACGCCACTACACTCCAGCCTGGGCAACAGAGTGATACCTGTCTCGAAGAAAAAAGAAAAAAAAAAAAGGCCAGGTGTGGTGGTTCACATCTGTAATCCCAGCACTTTGGGAGGTCTAGACAGGTGGATCACGAGGTCAGACCAGCCTGGCCAACATGGAGAAACCCCGTCTCTACTACAAATACAAAAGTAACCAGGTGTGGTGGTGCATGCCTGTAATCAGCTACTCAGGGGACTGACGCAGGAGAATCGCTTGAACCCGGGAGGCGGAGGTTGCAGTGAGTCGAGATCACACCACTGCACTCCAGCCTGGGTGGCAGAGCAAGACTCCATCTCAAAAAAAAAAAAAGCCGGGCATGGTGGTGGGCACCTGTAATCCCAGCTATCTGGGAGTCTGAGATAAGGAGACTCACTTGAACCCGGGAGGCGGAGATTGCAGTGAGCCAAGATCACACCACTGCCCTCCAGACTGGGGTGAGACTCCTTCTCTTCCTCCTTAAAAAAAAAAAAAAAGAATTGGTGGGAAATTTGCTCACAGCGTCCTAACCCTTCCATAGGATGACTCTGCGGTGTCTCCTACTCAGCTGCTCAGAAGATCCTGAGTGGAACCAAGCCCTAGTTGCCCACTCATGAACATATCTCTCCTCACCGTCACCTCTCCCTGCTCTCGATGCTTCCTGGGACCCCCCCTCCCACAAATCCTTGTGTGGAGGGCTACTTTTTGGGGAAAACCCAAACTGAGACATGGACAAAAGCTGGATGAGATGTGTCAATGACTGAAGTTTGTCAACCCTGGCATAAGGCATCTAAAACACTTGTTCAGTGCCTGGCACACAGTATGTGCTCAACAAATGTTCACTGTTAACTGTTAGTGTTACTTTTTTAAATTTTGGGAAAACACACATAAAATTGACCATTAAACCATTTTTAAGTTTATAGTACAGTCAGTGCCACTAAGTACATTTACATTCTTGTGAAACCATCACCATGAGTCACCTCCAGAATTCTTTGCATTTTGCAAAACTGAAATATCAATAGCACTCATCTCATAAGGTTATTGGAAAAATTAAGTGAGGGCCGGGCACAGTGGCTCACTCCTGCAATGTCAGCACTTTGGGATGCTGAGGTGGGTGGATTACCTGAGGTCAGGGGTTCGAGACCAGCCTGACCAACATGGTGAAACCCCATCTCTACTAAAAATACAAAAATTAGCTGGGCATGGTGGCACGTGCCTGTTATCCCAGCTACTCGGGAGGCTGAGGCAGGAGAATCGTTTGAACCCGGGAGGTGGAGGTTGCAGTGAGCCGAGATTGTGCCATTGCACTCCAGCCTGGGCGACAGAGTGAGACACCATCTCAAAAAAGAAAACCAAGTGAGTTTATGTGCGCAAGTCACTTAGAGCAGCATGGACACATTAAAGACATGTCCATGTTAACTGTAATTATGATTAATTACTGTGTTTTAATTACCGTCATGCCTGTTTTACAGCATTAATGGCCAGCTCTCTAACCCACACAGTTCCCTCGGAGTGCGGCTCAGAGACTTTGGGGAGGACATGGGGCCTTTTTCCTCCTGCCTGCCTGGCCACTGGCTTGCCTCTTCCCAGGTTATTCTTTTTTTTTTTTTTTTAACAGGGTCTCACTCTGTCACCCAAGCAGGAGTGCAGTAGTGCAATATCAGCTCACTGCAAACTCCACCTCCCGGGTTCAAGCAATACTCATTAGCTTCCCGAATACCTGGGATTACAGGTCCATGTCACCACGCCTGGCTAATTTTTTTGTATTTTTAGAAGAGATGGGATTTCACCATGTTGGCCAGGCTGGTCTCGAACTTCTCGCCTCAAGGGACCCAAACGCCTTGACCTCTCAAAATACCGGGATTACAGGTATGAGCCACCGCATCTTTTTTTTTTTTTTTTTTGAGACGGAGTCTGGCTCTGTCACCCAGGTTGGAGTACAGTGGTGAAATCTCGGCTCACCACAACCTCCACCTCCCAGGTTCAAGTGATTCTCCTGCCTCAGACTCCCAAATAGCTGGGATTACAGGTGCATGCCACCAGGCCCAGCTAATTTTTGTATTTTTAGTAGAGATGGGGTTTCTCCACGTTGGTCAGGTTGGTCTCAAACTCCCAACCTCAAGTGATCCACCCACCTTGGCCTCCCAAAGTGCTGGGATTACAGGCATGAGCCACCACGCCTGGCTGGAACTCTTTTTTTTTTTCTTTTTATTAAGAGATGGGGCCACCGGGCGCAGTGGCTCATGCCTGTAATCCCAGCACTTTGGGAGGCTGAGGCAGATGGATCATGAGGTCAAGAGATCGAGACCATCCTGATCAACATGGTGAAATCCCATCTCTTCTAAAAATACAAAAAATTAGCTGGACATGGTGGCGCATGCCTGTAATCCCAGCTACTCAGGAGGCTGAGGCAGGAGAATTGCCTGAACCCAGGAGGCAGAGGTTGCATGAGCCGAGATCTCACCATTGCACTCCAGCCTGGGTAACGAGAGCGAAACTCCGTCTTAAAAGGAAAGAGTTAGGGCCTCACTCTATTGCCCAGGCTGCAGTGCAGTGGTACCATCATGGCTCACTGCAGCCTCAAACTCCTGGGCCTAAGTGATCCTCCTGCCTCAGCCTCTGGAGTAGCTGGGACTACAGATGCATGCCATCACACCCAGCCAATTTTTACATTTTTCATAGAGATGAGTTCTTTCTCTGTTCCTCAAGCTGATCTTGAACTCCTGGGCTCAAGGAATTCTCCCACCTTTGTCTCCCAAAGTGCTTGGATTACAGGCGTGAGCCACCACACCTGGCTTCAGGGTCATTTTAATTATCACCCTTGTCCTCGTGTTATTAGATTGTGCCCCGTGAAACGAGACTCTATAGAGTGCAAGCTGAGAACGTCTTTGCTCTTTTCTATCAGAACTCGGTAAACTCACACTGTTGCCTTGGTCTCTCTGCATGTCTCAAACTGCAGGAGACACGTTTGGGGGTGGTCCCCATCCTCTCTTCTGTTGTTTGATCCCTGCAGCCTCACCAGCCGCCACACCACAGCCTCACCTCCGCACTTAACAGCAGACATGCTCACTTGCCCTCAGGCCCTCCCACCGGTGACTTTTGCATAGACCCCACAACCACCGTTCAGACCTCCCTCAGTGTACTTCCTCAGGGAGGCTTTTTCCTGCCTTCCACCCAAGACTAATCAGGTGCCCACATTCTGCATTCATTAACATTTTTAGGCCGGGCTCTGTGGCTCACGCCTGTAATCCCAGCACTTTGGGAGGCCGAGGCGGGCACATCACCTGAGGTTGGGAGTTCAAAACCAGCCTAACTAACATGGAGAAACCCCATTTCTACTAACAATACATAATTAGCTGGGTGTGGTGGTGCATGCCTATAATCCCGGCTACTCCAGAGGGTGAGGCAGGAGAATCACTGGAACACAGAAGGCGGAGGTTGCAGTGAGCCAAGATTGTGCCACTGCACTCCAGTTTGGCAACAGAGCAAGACTGTCTCAAAAAAAAAAAACTTAGCCCACGATCTTAGTGCTGGTCCAGATCCACTGGCGTCCTACTGTTTCTCTCCATACCAAGAGCTACTTCTAGCAGCTTCATCTCTCTGCTAGAGGGAGAGTATTGCTTGAACCCGGGAGATGGAGGTTGCAATGAGCTGAGATCTCACCACTGCACTCCTGCCTGGGCCACAGAGCAAGACCCTGAAAAAAAAAAAAAGAATTACCTGGGAAGGGGCAAGCCAGTGGTGGGGTGGGCAGGGAGAAAAGGGCCCCAGGTCCTCCCCAAGGCTTCCTCCAGCTGCTGAAGTGGGTGTGGCCCATACAGGGGCAGGTCAGCAGAATCAACAGCCCCTAAGAGCAGCCTTCAACCAATGACAGCATGGAATTCATTGGCGGATAAATACCCCAGCTCCCTCGCCCCACAGCTGGGACAACTCCAAAGAGTGTGCTCTCTGCTACCTCCAGAGGCCCTCAGTGGGACTGCACCCTGTTTGCCCATGGTAGTAACTGGCTTCATAATGCAGACTTAATGGCTACTTTCTATTCCGTTTCACTTCCCACCATCTACTCGTGTCTCCTTGGGTTACCTCCCAAATAAACTACTTGTCCTTCAATTTTTTTAAGAGATGGGGACTCACTCTGATGCCCAGGCTGAAGTGCAGTGGTGTGATAATAGCTCATGGCGGGCCAGGCACAGAGGCTTATGCCTGTAATCCCAACACTTTGGGAGGCCAAGGCAGGAAGATCACTTGAGCCCAGGAGTTCAAGACCAGCCTGGGCAACGCAGCAAGACCCCAACTCTACAAAAACAAAAAGATATCTAGGCATAGTGGCACATGCCTGTGGTCCTAGCTATTCAGGAGGCTGAGGTGGGAGATCAGTTGAAGTTGGAAGATGTAGGCTGCAGTGAGCCAGGATTATGCCATGGCACTCCAGCCTGGGCGAGAGAAAGAGAGAGAGAGACAGAGAGAGAGGGAGAGAGAGAGAGAGAAGAAGAAGAAGGAGGAGGAGGAGGAAGAAAGGAGGGAGGGAAGGGGAGGAAGGGAGGAGAGAAAAGAAAGAAAAGGAAGGAGGGAAGGAGAGGGAGGGAGGAGAGAAAAGAAAGGAAAGGAAGGAGGGAAGGAAGGCAGGGAGGAAGGCAGGGAGGGAGGGAGGAAAGAAGGAAGGAAGGAAGAAAAAGCTCACTGCAGCTTCAAATTTCAGGTCCATGTGATTCTCCTACCTCAGTCTCCTGAGTGGCTGGGGCGACAGGCACAGACCACCATGCCCAGCTACTTTTAACATCTTTTGTAGAGATAGAGTCTTGCTGTGCTGCTCAGGCTGGCCTCAAACTCCTGACCGCAAGTGATCCTTCCACCTCAGCCTCCCAAAGCACTCTGATTACAGGCGTGAGACATTTTGCCCGACCTCCTTGAACTTTTGTGTCAAGGTTGGCTTCGGGAGGAACCCAGCCTGAGACATTCATTTGCCCTATTGTAGTTAATTCTATAATTGCAGTTATGGGTTGTCTTGCCCCACTGGGCTGAGTCATGCCCACCACAGTGCTCCAAAAACCTGCACGTGGTAGTAGATGCTTAATAAAGGACCCTGGGTCTCATGACTGGGAGGTGGCCGGGATGCCGATGGGTCGTTTCGTTTCCCCCACCCCGTCCTTAGAAGCCCCAGATGGAGAGGTTGCGGTGCCGGAGGGAAGCTCAGGAGTGAGCTATAAATGGCAGCCTCCACCTGCCTCATGCCCCAGAATACACAGCCTGGACAGCTGGGACAGGGCCCCCCACAGCCAGGAACCCCAAATGACCCTCCCAGCCCTGACCCGGGCTCCTGGGGTGTTCCCTGGAGCACATACCAGAGGGGATGTAAGTCCGTTACCAAGGCTACAGAGCAGGACACACAGAAGATGCTGACAGAGGCGTACAGCTAACCCTAACAGCAATCCTAGCCATCTTCTCCCCTCCCACCTCCAGGGGCTCTCTTTGCAAGACACCATTCCAGGGACAAGGGTCTTCCCTACAAGGCCATGCAGCACACGCAGGCGTCTCCTGCGGGAGGGATCTCTTTCCCAGGCCGGTGGTGTCAGGCCTGGAATTAGCCACACCACCTGTGGTGAGGCTGGTTGTAGGGTCTCTGGGGACAGCGGGGGACAGCAGGGGTGGAGAGGACATCAGGACTGACCTCTGAGGACTCAGGCTGAGACAGTCAAGAGAATGAGAAATGGTGGACATGGAGGTCTGGCTACTGGTAGGGCGGGGGTGTCTTAAGACCTCTCACCAGCTTGATCCTAGAGTCAGCTGACCACTCACAAGCTGGGGGATTGTGGGTGAGCCACTCCAGGCCTTAGTTTCCCCATCTGTAAAATGAGGAGGGGCTCATAGCCACAGCTCATTTCTGGAGTTTGTTGTAAAGGTGAAGGGGCCCCATTGGAGCCACCTCGCCTGGCTGGATGGCCTTGTGCAGGCTTGTCTGATGTGGAGGGCCAGCCTCAACTTCCTGCTCCGTAAAAATGGGAACAAAAGGCCAGGCTCAGTGGCTCCCTCCTGTAATCCCAGCACTTTGGGAGGCAGAGGCAGGAGGATCACCTGAGGTCAGGAGTTCAAGACCAGCCTGGCCGACATGGTAAAATCTACTAAAAATGCAAAAATTTAGCTGGGCATGGTGGCAGGCGCCTGTAGTCCCAGCTACTTAGGAGGCTGAGACAGGAGAATCACTTGAACCCGGGAGGCGGAGGTTGCAGTGAGCCGAGATCATCCACTGCACTCCAGCCTGGGGGACAGAGCAAGATTCGGTCTCAAAAAAAAAAAAAAAAAAGGAGGGGGGAATAAAAACAGTGCCTGCCTCTTAGGGCTCAAGGAGAGTGAAGTGGGATCTGTGAGTTGCGTGCTGAGCTTAGTCCATGAACGGCACTTCCTTATCCACCGCGATCCACAGTCCTTGAAACGAAATTATTCTGGTTTGCTTCTGTCACAGGAGGAAACTGAGTCTGTGTAGCATGGGGGAGGGGTGGGATAAGGGAGGAGGATGAAGAATGGAGTTGGGGAGGGGTTTGGGCTGGCCTCTCTTAACTCCGCAACACAGGGAGAAGCCAGTGTCTTTAGCGCATGTAAGAGGTTCTAAAATGTTCTATTTGCTTTGTTTTCGGCCCCTGCACCAACAGGGGTGATGTTCTCCCTGTGACAAAGAGAAGTAAGCTGGCTTAATGGACAGTGAGGCAGCTGGGAGGGGGCATAGGGGAGCTGGACGCTCTTGGCCTGAAACCTACAGGCCCCAGTGGCACTGACCACTGCCCAGTCTCTCCCACTATCTGGTTTCCTCTACAGCCTTGGGCAGAAAACAAGAAGGCCTCCTGCCACAAGGCTCCCACACAGGAGTCTTCATGCTGGCTGGGAGTCCAGGAGTCTGTCTAGGAATCCAGGAAGTCTTCCTGGAGGAGGAGCCATTGGATCTGGGCCTTGAAGGATGAATAGAGGTTTCCTAGTCAGAGAAGAGTGTGTGTGTGTGTGTGTGTGTGTGTGTGTGTGTTCATTTTAACAAACACTTTCCCATCTTCTAGGGGCCAGGTACCCAGAAGGCCACCAACAAGGCCAAGACCCAGGCCTGCCCCAGAGCAGTTCACATCCCACAAATGCTGTTCGAATCATAACAGTAATGGTTACAGCTCCTGCATGCTGAGTGTGCACTGCTAGAGCACAGCATGTGAGAGGAATTCAATGACTGAACGCATGAGCCAATAAATGAAACTTTCTCTCTTTTAAAAAAAAGTCTTTATTTTTGTTTTAGTCTTTTAGCTCTACTCTCTAAGGAAGGAAAACGCTTTCTGGAGTCAGTGAATCCTGCCAGGGATTGCTGGAAGGGAGAGGGGAGGCAGAGACAGCAGGCCAAGGCCTGGGGGTGGGAAAACGGGCGTGTAAGGGTCCTGTGTGGAGGGAGTTGGGGGCAGAGGTTTTTTGTTTTTTTGAGATGGAGTTTTGTTCTTGTTTCCCAGGCTGGAGTGCAATGGCTGGATCTCAGCTCACTGCAACTTCCGCCTCCCAGGTTCAAGCGATTCTTCTGCCTCAGCCTCCCAAGTAGCCAGGATTACCGGCAGGCGCCTCCACGCCAGGCTACTTTTTGTATTTTTAGTAGAGACAGGGTTTCTCCATGTTGGTCAGGCTGGTCTCAAACTCCCAACCTCAGGTGATCTGCCCACCTTGGCCTCCCAAAGTGTTGGGATTACAGGTGTGAGCCACTGCACCCGGCCTGGGGGCAGAGTCTTAAGCGGGATGCTGAGGCGCTAAGGCCTCCTGTTCTTTGGGAACTGGGGAGCCATAGCTTGATTCCCAGCACAAGAGGGAGGGAAGGAAGACATGAGACCTAAGGAGGACAGCAGGAGCCTGCCTTGGGCTCCAAGAGTTTCAGAGATGGCCCAGATCAGTTGAGTGGCCTTCTCGCCCTTGTGAGCTAGATGCAGTAAAAGCCACCAGGGGGCAGGAGAGACGGCGACAATGGAAAGAGATGCAGAGACAGTCACCAAAAGAGAGACAGAGGCACCACAGAAAGAGGTGGGAGAAATCCAGGAAGGCTCCCTGGGCATGGTGGCAGGAAATGAAGTGGAGGCCTAATCCCTGACACTAGAGAGCCAGGACCTAGAGGAGAGGAGAAGGTTTGATGCTGGGCTAAAAGGCCAAGCTTGTTTAGGAATCCAGGAAGGCTTCCTGAAGGAGGGGCCGTGAGATCTGGGCCTTGAAAGATAGACGTTTCCTAGGCAGAGAAAAGGGGGCGGGGGATTGCTCGTTCTACTTAACAGGCACTTTCCCATCTTCTGGGGACCAGGTACTTGGGAGCCACAGACAAGCCCAAGGCAGAAAAGACAGCAGCCCCCCCGACATCGCAGCCCCAGGACTCTGCACCCACCGGCAAGCCTTCTTCATTCCTCCCAAGGACGAACAGGGAAACTGAGGCTGCCCAGAGCGGCACCCACCCCAGGTCCTGCCCGTGCAGCTTCTCCTGGGTCTGTGCCGTGCCCACACGCCCACGCGGGACCTGTGTCACCAGATTAAAAATGGAAGCAGCTAGGACCTTTTTTTTTTCCTTCCTTTAAAAAAATCCCACGTCCAAATAAGGCGAGGACTGCGGGGAGCACGGTGAGCTGGCCAAGTCCTCCTGAGCAAGCGAGTGGCGGCTGGCCCGGCCGGCCTGGGCTTGGTCCTCCTCCAAGACTCGCCCGGCAGGAGGGCGGGTGCACCCGGGGAGGCTATAAGGGCTTCTCCTCCACCCTGCCAGGCTCACTCGCCTGCTCACAGCCCCCGCCTGCCGCAGCCCCCACAGAGCCCACCGCGCCCCCCACGTCCCCCACACCAGCACCCAGCCATGGAGGCCATCAAGAAGAAAATGCAGATGCTGAAGTTGGACAAGGAGAATGCCATCGACCGAGCAGAGCAGGCCGAGGCGGATAAGAAAGCCGCCGAGGACAAGTGCAAGCAGGTAAGCCTCCCTCTGCTGGGCCGCGCCGGGCTGCAGGGCATCCTCTCTGTGCGGGGGCCCTGGTCGGGAGGACTGGGGGTGCAGCTGATGCTTTGGGCGAGGAAGAGCGAGGGGACTGTAACCTTCCTTGGATGGGGCTCTGGGCTGGAAGGGGGGTGACGATCAGACCCACCCCCAGCAGGGCCAGTGCGAACAAACTGAGTCTGACAGAGAGGTGGTGGGGGAGGGAGAGAGTGAGAACGTTTGCGAGGGAGGTGGACCTGTCGTCTCCGCTGGGAGGTTGTGTACTAGATAGGGCAGTTGGGGTCATGCCGTGTGTGTGTTTTAGCATGTGTGTGTATACAGGTTTGTATTTGTGTGTGTTTGGGCATGTATGTGTGTATAGGGTGTGGTTGTGTGTACAGGGGTGTATGTGTGTGTATTTGAGACAGAGTCTTGCTCTGTCACCAGGCTGGAGTGCAAGTTGGAGTGACCAGATCGCAGGTCACTGCAACTTCTGCCTCCCGGGTTCAAGTGATTCTCCTGCCTCAGCCTCCTGAGTAGCTGGGATTACAGGCGCGCGTCACCACACCTGGCTAATTTTGTATTTTTAGTAGGGACGGGGTTTCACCATGTTGGCCAGGCTGGTCTCAAACTCCTGACCTCAAGTGATCTGCCCATGCTTCCTCAAATGCTGGGATTACAGGCGTGAGCCACCGCACCTGGCCATTTCTGTGTGTTTGAGCAAGTCTCTGTGTGTGTACATCTGTGTATGTGAGCATTTCTGTATCTACATGTTTGAGCATGCGTACACGTATTTGTGTGTATTTGGGCAATTCTCTGTGTGTCTCTGCGTATATCCATGTTTAAGCATTTCTGCGTGTGTCTGTGTGTGTATACTTACTTGTGTGTGTTTGAACAGTTCTCTGTGTGTCTGTATGTGAGTGTATCTGTGTGAGCTTTTCTGTGTGTGCACATAAGTTGTGTGTGTCTGTGGTCCATGTGCGTGTGTTTCAGGGGAGGAGAGTGTGGAAGGGTGAAGGTGACTGTGAGAACAGGAGAGTACCAGGAGGGCTGTGAGAGTGCGGGATGCTGCCCGCAGTGCGGGAAGGTGTGAGAGAGTGTGGGTGTGTTTGTGAGCCTGTGTGTGTGGGTGGTAGGGGGCCATGAGGGTGGCGGGAGAGGCGGGCTGTGTGTGTGCTTGTGCAAATGTTGGCATGATGGTGATCGAAGGTACGCGTTGACGTGGCTATGTTTGCGTTGGCATATGTATGTCCGGGTGACGGGTTTCTGCTGGCATGCGTGTGTGGGCGTGCACACATTCGGATGTGTGTTTCTGTTGGGTTGGGTTGCGTGTATGTTGGTGACTGTTTCTGGTGTGTCTCTGTGTGTTTAGATGAGTGTGTGTTTCTCTTGGGGTGGATGTGTGTTTCAATTGGTGTGTGTATGAGTGTGTGTTTCTATTGTGTGTGTGTGTGGATGAGTGTTTCTGTTGGGGTGTGCGTGTGAGCATGTGTGGATATGTTTCTGGTGGTGTGTGGATGAGTGTGTGTTTCTGTTGGGGTGTGTATGTGTGTGGATGAGTGTGTGTTTCTATTGGTGCATGTGTGGATGAGTGTGTTTCTGTCGGGGTGTGTGTCCGTGACTGTTTCTGCTGGCGTGTGCGTGTGCTTGTGGATGTGAGGGTGACTGTGTCAACCTGTGTGTGCTTGTAGGTGATGCTGTGCCCCTGGATCAGGAAGCCTCCACTGTAACGGGACCCCGAGGTCTCATGGGCAGCTGTCCGGGAGAGCGGCCGGGCGTGTGAGTGTGTGGTGGGGTCCCAGGGCTGAGACCTGCTGCAGGGCTGACTGGGTAGGGTCTCGATGTGTGTGTGGTGGGGTCCCTGGTGGGGGAGGTGGGTGGCCCATGGCAGACAGAAGACAAGGAGGCCATTTCCCATCTCCTGGCAGCCAAGAGCCCACACAGACCCAGAACTTTGTAAACTAGAGTCCCAGAAACTCTGGCAATGAGGATCCCAAGGTCGTGGCCATGGCTTGGGGCAGAGCAGACGGGGACAGTGGGTGGGAGGAAGGAAGGGAGGAGTCCCCTCCCACAGAGACATGTTCCCCACAAGGTTTATCCACCCGGAGGTCAACTGCCAAGCCCTGGGGAGCGTCCAGGTCTCAGATAAAGCCCTGGGAGGTGCCTAGGACCGTGGCACCCAGTGTCCAGCCCCGCCCAGGCCAGGAGCCTGCCAGCCAGCAGCTAAAGGCAAAGTCCGAGCTCAGACTGGTTTGAGTTATGGCTCAGTCGCTGGATGCCCCGGGGCAAACACCCCGGCCTCTCTGTTTCTCGACGGCTACGGCTGCATGAGTGAGATGCGGAAGTGACAGTAGGGCCTCCCTCGCCGCCCCATGACAGGATTAGAGGTGACTGTACAGATGGCACCCTTGGCTCAGCGCCTGGTGCAGAGTAAGCGCTCAATAAATGTGGGTTGATTTCCTGCCCCGCCCTACTTCCCCTTTGGGCCTCCCCAGCCTCCAGTGCCCCGGGGCTGCCCTAAGAGTCTGTGTCACAGGGAACACGCCCCAGTGTTCCCCGCCACAAGCTCCCTCTGCCTTCTGTATGACCCTCCCTGGCAAACACAGACATCCATCCTGTGCTGGGCCAGCTTCTATCCATCATTTAGCCCTCACCATGAGGGACTTAGCCAGAGATTCAAAGAGAAACAAGTTTACAGCTCTAATTCTTACTAAGGTATGAGCGGCTGATACAGCTTCATCTCCCAAGGCCACAAGTTCAAAAGGGAAGGAGCCTCAAAGCCTCCAGGCAGCTGTGTGGCCAAGGAGGTGAGGACAGCTTCTTTTGATTACGCCTTTTTTGTCCCACAAAGATGGCCACTGGAGCAGACGTGGACTCAGAGCAAGTCTCCATAGACTAGCACATAAGTTGTGTATGTCAGTCTTCTTTTACTTATTTTTATTTTTTAGAGATGGGCTCTCACTCTGCTGCCCAGGCTGGAGTGCAGTGGTGCAATCACAGCTCACTGCAGCCTCGAACTCCCAGGCTCAAGCAATCCTCCCACCTCAGCCTCCCCAGTAGCTGGGACTATAGGCAAGCACCCCTACGCCCAGCTAGTTATTTTACATTTTGTAGAGGCAGGGTCTCACTATGTTGCCCAAGCTGGTCTCGAACTCCTGGGCTCAAGTGATCCTCCCACCTCAACCTCCCAAAGTGCTGGGATCACAGGCATGAGCCATGGAGCCTGGTTTTTGTGACCCTCCTAGCCTCATGACTGAGGACACGTTCCTGTGCGTCTCTGAGCCCTCAGTGTCCCCATCTGTGAAATGGGGACAAATGATGCCTTCTGCTGTTCAGGTGTGGAACCCAAGATTCCAGAATTCCCAAGCAGAAGCCAGAGCCCCACGAGGGCCGATGGCCAGTCCTGCTGAGGAATAGAGGCACTTAGAGTGCCTGACTCTGCAGGAGGCCAGAGAGAGCAGCTCTTGGGCCAGCCTGACCCTGGGGGACTGGGCAGCCAAGCGTTGATTTCTGGCCCTGCCTACCCAGTGTGGGAATAGGACAAAGAGACCCAGCCCAGCCGCTTCCTGCCTACTCCCCTCCCCTCCCAGGGCAGCAACATCCTCCACCACTGGCCTTTGACCCCACATCCTGCCTCGGCCCCGCCCCAAGGCCCCATTTGCAGGGACTAAGGTAATCATATTACAGGCAGGGAAACTGAGGCCTGCAGAGGGCCAATGACTGGTTACAGCAAGGCTCTGTAGACTAGCGTGTACCTGGCATATGGAATTTGGGTAGATGGAAAGAAACCTGGTGCATGTCTGATTGTTTAAATTTTTTATTTAATTTTTACAGATGGGGTCTCACTCTGCTGCCCAGGCTGGAGTGCAGTGGTACAATCATAGCTTACTGCAGTCTGGAACTCCCAGGCTCAAATGATCCTCCCACCTCAGCCTCCCCAGTAGCCAAGACTATCGGCATGCCCCTCTACACCCAGCTAGTTATTTATTTTTTGTAGAGACAGGGTCTCACTATGTTGCCCATTCTGGTCTTGAACTCCTGGGCGCAAGTGATTCTCCCCTCTTACCCTCCCAAAGTGCTGGGATCACAGGCATGAGCCACAGAGCCTGATCTAATCTTTTTTTTTTTTTTTGAGACAGAGTCTCACTCTATCCCCCAGGCTGGAGTGCAGTGGCACCATCTCAGCTCACTGCAACCTCCATCTCCTGGGTTCAAGCAATTCTCCTGCCTCGGCCTTCTGAGTAGCTGGGATTTCAGGTGCGCACCACGACACCTGGCTAATTTTTTGTATTTCTAGTAGAGATAGGGTTTCACAGTGTTGGTCAGGCTGATCCCAAACTCCTGACCTCATGATCCGCCTGCCTCGGCCTCCCAAAGTGCTGAGATTACAAGCATGAGTCACCACGCCCAGCGAGGGCTCACCTATTTTTATACCCACTGCCTACCACTGAAGGGTTTGGGGTTGTCACTGATTCATCCCAAACACTTTTCTAAATATTATACTTTAAGTTCAGGGGTTGGCTGGGTGAAGTGGCTCACGCCTATAATCCCTCACTTTGGGAGGCCAAGGCAGGTGGATCACGAGGTCAAGAG
Organism: Callithrix jacchus; assembly: GCF_049354715.1. Lineage (NCBI taxonomy): Eukaryota > Metazoa > Chordata > Mammalia > Primates > Cebidae > Callithrix > Callithrix jacchus. Next base: position 14,688,640 of record NC_133523.1, read on the forward strand.
ATCGAGACCATCCTGGCCAACATGGTGAAACCCCGTCTCTACTAAAAATACAAAAATTAGCTGGGCATGGTGGTGCATGCCTGTAGTCCCAGCTACCCGGGAGGCTGAGGCAGGAGAATTGCTTGAACTCAGGAGGCGGAGGTTGCGGTGAGCCGAGATCGTGCCATTGCACTCCAGTCTGGGTAACAACAGCGAAACTGTCTCAAAAAAAAAAAAAAAAAAAGTTCAGGGGTACAGCTGCAGAACATGCAGGCTTGTTACCTAGGTACACACGTGCCATGGTGGTTTGCTGCATCCATCACCCTGCCATCTGCATTAGGCATTTCTCCAAATGCTATCCCTCCCCTATCCCCTACCCCCTGCTATCCCTCCCCTGGCTTCCCATCCCCCAACAAGCCCGTGTGTGATGTTCCCCTCCCTGTGTCCATTGTTCAACACCCACTTATGAGTGAGAACACGCAGTGTCATCCCAAACACTTCTTACAGTGTTCCCTTAGTGGCCTCAGTCCCAGACTTGACCCCCAAGGAACTCCAGGCTGAGGGCGACAGTCAGACTATGAATACCTCCAGCTCAGAGGTCAGGTGTGGGCCACAGGGAGGGACAGAGGTTGGGAGAGTCATAGGGGTGGCGAAAGCTCTGCTCAGGGCAGCAGAGCAGGCCACCAGGGTGGGGAGCCTTGGGACTGGGCATGGAGGAACAGTAGAAGCCCTCCCAGTGAAAAGCAGAAAGCCATTCTTAGCAGCGGGTCCAGCATGGTCTAGAAATCAAGCAAACCAGCTTTGGAATCAGACTAACAAAGATTCAAACCCCCCATCTGTGTGGCATCAGGCAAGTCCATTCCCCTTTCAGAGACTCTGTTTGCCCTTCCGTAGTATTGGACCTCCCAGAGACAATATTTGTAACACGCCCTGACCGGGCACAGTGGCTCAAACTTGTAATCCCAGCATTTTGGGAGGCTGAGGTGGGGCGATCACCTGAGGTCAGGAGTTCGAGACCAGCCTGGCGAAGCCCTGTTTCTACAAAAAACACAAAAATTAGTCAGGTGTGGTGGCGAGAGCCTGTTATCCCAGCTACTAGGGAGGGTGAAGCAGGAGAGTCACTTGAACCTGAGAGGCTGAAGTTACAGTGAGCCGAGATCGTGCCACTACACTCCAGCCTGGGCAACAGAACAAGACTCCACCTCAAAAATAAATATATATCTTTGTAACACACCCAACACATGCTAAGTGCCGGATAGCCTCCTGCCACCTTTATCCCTGTCCTCACCTTGTTCTTGCCCAGAACATTCCCCCCAAAAAAGTAGTCAAAACCCCAAACCAAACAAACAAAAAACCTCCCAACCAGTCGGGGAGTGACTTATGCCTGTTGTCCCAGCCCCTCAGGAGGCTGAAGTGGGAGGATCCTTGAGACCAGCAGTCCGAGATCAGCCTGGATAACACAGCGAGACCCTATTTCAAAAAAACCAAAAGCAAAACACCCAAGCCATCTTCATATCCTGATGAACCCAATGCTGTCAGATTTGCTCTTCCTCTTCCTACATGTTAGGAGAGCCCAGTGCTCGGCACACGGTTGGCACTCAGTAAACGCTGTGACCCACAGACCTGGAAGGAAGTCAGGTGGACGCTATAGGTCAGGGCTGACCTCTGTCTGAAACGTCTCTAAGGAAACTGGCCCATTTTCTCAAGTCCAGGCAGAAGTGCAAAAGCAGCTGCCGAAACGCTCAGAGACCAGCAGGTCAAGGCTTCTGCTCTGCAGATGAAGGAACTGAGGACAGAGAAGGGGACGGGGGTCACAGAGCTTGGGTGTGGAGTCTGGCTTCCAGGATCCCAGCCTGGAGGTCAAGGTCAGGCTCTGTAGACTCTGACTTTGCCCTGATCCACAGGCAGCCCTGGTCGGGCTTGGGATGTCAGACAGAATTGCCCTCCCTGCTCTCTGCAGCACCTCAGCTAGAGACCTTTACAGGTCACCTAAGTGACTTCAGTTGAACCCCAGCTGCCAGCCTCCACCCCATCCTCCAGCAGCCCCCAAGACAGGATGCCTGGATGCCTTTTTTCTTTTTCTTTTTTTTTTGAGATGGAGTCTCGCTCTGTCGACCAGGCTGGAGTGCAGTGGTGCAATCTCGGCTCACTGCAACCTCCGCCTCCCAGGTTCAAGCAATTCTCCTGTCAGCCTCCTGAGTAGCTGGGACTATAGGTGCCGGACACCATGCCTGGCTAATTTTTGGATTGTTAGTAGAGACGGGGTTTCACCATGTTGGCCAGGCTGTGATACAGCCTTTTAAGAGTTCACACTTTCCAGCTACTTGGGAGGCTGTTGCAGGAGGATCACTTGAGTCCAGGAGGTTGAGGCTGCTGTGAGCTATGATCACACCACTGTACTCCAACCTGGGAGACAGAGCAAGACCATATCTTAAAAAAAAAAAAAGCCAAAAAATGCACACACGAGGCTGGTGCAGCGGCTCACGCCTGTAATCCCAGCTACTTGGGAGACTGAGGCAGAGAACTGCTTGAACCCGTGAAGCGAAGGTTGCAGTGGGCTGAGATCTCGCCACTGCACTCCAGCCTGGGTGACAGAGCCAGACTCTGTCTCAGAAATGAAAGATTAATAATAATGCACATACATGCTCACACAGACACACACGCGCACACACACATGGGGCACCTGGTACATTTTGCACATCCTCTCAGGGGTGAGCCTGTAACCCAGAGAGGATTGAGAGCTGAAGCCACAGGCACGGCAGCTTTTTAAACATACCCTCTTCAGGAAGAAAAAGAAGAGACGCAAGTCACAGAGGGAGGAAGGAAAGCTGGCCTGGTGTGACCAACAAGATCAAGGGTTTCTTCTTCATCGGCTCAGGCAGTTATAACAAACACCACAGACTGGTGGATTCAATACTAGACATTTACTGCTTACAGTATGGAGGCTAGATGTCCAAGATCAAGGTGCCAGCAGATTCCATGTCTGGGGGGGCTCTCTAGCTAGCTTGCAGATGGTCACCTTCTTGCTGTGTCCTCCCATGGGAAGAGGAAAACCAAGCTCTGGTCTCTTCTCATGAGGACTCTAATCCCATCATGGTGGGTCAACCCTCAAGACCTCACCTAAACCTCATCATCTTCCAAAGGCCCCCATCACCAGTTACCATCACACGGAGATGAGGGCTTCAACATATTAATTGGAGAGGGGGCAGAAGCAAGCATTCAGTTCATAATAGGCTTATCTTCAGAAGACGAGGGCTCAAACCCTGTGCTGTGTGACCTGGGGAAAATCATTCCACCTCTCTGAGCCTCCTGCTGTGGGGAGGAAGCAGGAGAATGAAGCTTGGCTCGGTGGGGGCTGCTTGCCCACCCTGGAGCAGGAACAAGATGAGTGCCAAATGATCTGAGGCAAAAGACAGATCCAAGCCTGGTGTGGTGCTCATGCCTGTAATCCCAACTATTTGGGAGGCTAAGGCAGGCAGATCACTTGAGGTCAGGAGATCAAGACCAGTCTAGCCAATATGGCAAAACCCCATCTCTACTGAAAATACAAAAATTAGCTGGGTGTGGTGGTGTGTGCCCGTAATCCCAGCTACCTGGGAGGTTGAGGCAGGAGAATCACTTGAATCCAGGAGGCAGATGTTGCAGTGAGCTGAGATCACGCCACTGCACTCCAGCCTGGGCAACAGAGTGAGACTTTCAAAAAAAAAAAAAAAATTCAGATGCAGGCATGAACTGGATATGATCATCCTAAGCCAGAGTTGGGGGCCCAGGGAGGGAGTTAGAGCCTGGAGGTGACAGGAAAGGCTTCTTGAGGCGGCTCTTGGTCCGTGTGGTGGGGGGTGACAAAGATGAGAGGTGATGGGGGCTGTGGTTTGTGTCCCATAGACCTGAACTTCTCAAACTGGGAGTGGTGGGAGGATAGGGACAGAGTCTTGGGATAAACAGAGGACTGAAAATGTAGGGAAAGAAGGGGACATTTTATTAAAATGAACATGGCCTATATGCAAAAAAATTTAAAGACTTAACGGGAGCCTTCAAAGAAAGTGACCCTGTAGCGATGAGTCTCTTCTAGCCAAGCCTCCAAAGCCCGGAAATGAGGCCCTAGATCTGAGCCCTTCAGCCCTTCAGAGTATTTTGGTGAGACAGTGAGAAAACCACTGCCTTGGGCCATAGGGAGCCATAGCACGTTCTAGGCAGAGGGAGAGCAGATGTATTGGTTAGAAAGTTTCTCTGACTGCCCGTGTTGAGGTCAGAACGAAAGGGTGGGGACAGGGATGTGGGGGGAATCCAGACGCGGAGAATGAGACTGCTTAACCCCAGATCATGGTGAGGCCGCACCCCTGAAACCGGCGTGTGTATTTCTGGAAAACGTGTGGCGTCTTCAGTTTCCCAAAAGCGGTCATCAATTTCCCTAGAGTCCTGAGGACCCCAATAAGGCTAAAACAGCTGGTCCTCAGGACGAGGGAAGGACGATGTGACAATCAAGTAACCATGGATGGCGTGGTGCATGCTATGGTAGGTAACCCGTTTTACAGATGAGGAAACTGAGGCCCTGAGAGAGGCAGGGCACTTGTGAATATGGGTGGGCACCCCTGCACCTCGGGGACGTGCCCCAGCCCCCAGGCTGACCGGTCCCCCGCTCTGTCGTCCCCAGGTGGAGGAAGAGCTGACGCACCTCCAGAAGAAACTAAAAGGGACCGAGGACGAGCTGGACAAATATTCCGAGGATCTGAAGGACGCTCAGGAGAAGCTGGAGCTCACGGAGAAGAAAGCCTCCGACGTACGAGCGCAGGGATGCGGGAGCCCGCGGCGGGGCCCGGTGGGTGGGTGGGCGGAGAGCGCCGCAGGAGGAGGAAGAGGAGGAGGAAGAGGAGGAGGAGGAGGCGGTGCCTCCCGGCGCTTTCTCCAAATAAGTCCCGAAAAGGGGCACTTTCCAGCAGTTGTGGCCAGCGGTGCCGACGTCAGGCCCTCCCCCAGCGGTGCTGACGTCGGCGGCCAGGCCGGGTGACCTCATCGCCCCGACGGCGGCCGGCCCGGGGGGCGGGGAGAGGCGGGGGCGGCCCCCGCGCAGGCAAAGGCTGGGGGGCCGGGGCGCGGCCGTGCAGCTCTCGCCGGAGCCGAGCCCAGCCGAGCGCCCGCCGCTGCCCGTGCGCCTCTGCGCCTCTGCGCCTCCGCGCCATGGCCGGCCTCAACTCCCTGGAGGCGGTGAAACGCAAGATCCAGGCCCTGCAGCAGCAGGCGGACGAGGCGGAAGACCGCGCGCAGGGCCTGCAGCGGGAGCTGGACGGCGAGCGCGAGCGGCGCGAGAAAGTGAGCGCCCCTGCCCCGGCCCTGCGCCCGCAGCCTCCTCCCCCGCGCGCCCTCCTTTCTTCCCTGCTGCCCGCGCGCCCTCGCGCAGCCCTCGGGGCCTGATCGCGGACCCGCTTCCCCGCGCCTGGGACCCCTTTCTTCCGCCTCCGTCCTCCCTCCTGGGCCTGGGACTGGGGAGGGGGCGCCGCATCCCGGTCGGGCGGGGCCGGCCGCGCGGGAAATGGGGGATGGGACCGAGGAGGTGCGCGATCCGCGGGTGGAAGAGGTGGAGCGGCGTGAGGGTTGCACCATGCAGGCTCCGGCTCGGGGCTGGCGCCGGGGTCCCGGGCGGAGGGAAACCCGCGGCCGGACTTGGGGGCGGGGAGTAAGGATGGAAACGTGGAGCTTCTATTGTCTGGGCTTTGACCGGCCGACCGGGATTTCGGCGGCGGTCCGGGGATCTGGGGAGGGGGTCGCACTTTCTCGCCTCTGTCGCGGCTTCCCAGCTCCTGCCTGGACTTCCCCGACCGTTCCCAGGGGCGCGGCGGCGACGTGTCTGCTCCAGGCGTGGTGGGGGGGTGGCGGAAGTTCAGCCCCGAGCCGCCCGCCTTTCTCTCTCCAGCTGATTCCTGCGGGAACCTGGGCGGCGGGACCCTGCCTTCCTCCAGAAGGCCCTGGGAACGCTACCGCGGGGCCCTGGACCCACGATCGTTTGAGCGCCTGCAGTGCGCCTCCGCCAGGAGTCGCGGGGCCCGAGACAGACAATGGGTCTGAAAAAGGAGGGAGTTTCACCACCTCCTCAGCATCATCCCCTGGCTGTCCCTCGGGACAGAAGGTGGCACCGCCAGGGGCTGGGGACTGATCTGGTCCCATCTCATGCCACCTACCAGCTGCATGACTTGGTGTTTACAATTTAGGACCTGTTTTCCCCATCTGTGAGTAGGACTGATAAGAATGCCGACCCCTCAGAGTAGCAGGGAGGGTCCCAGGAGTCTCAGGCGTGGAGCCTGGTGCTTTGTAAGTGCTCAATTGTGTTTTGTTTCTTGGTTTTATTTTTGAGACAGAGTCTCGCTCTGTCACCCAGGCTGGAGTGCAGTGGCGCGATCTCAGCCCACTGCAACCTCCACCTCCCGTGTTCAAGCGATTCTCCTGCCTCATCCTCCCAAGTAGCTGGGATCACAGGCGTCCGCCACCACACCCGGCTAATTTTTTTGTTTTTGTTTTTTGTTTGTTTTCAGAGACAGGGTTTCCCCATGTTGGCCAGGCTGGTCTCAAACTCCTGACCTCAGGTGATCCGGCCCGCCTCAGCCTCTCAAAGTGCTGGGATTACAGGCCTGGGCCACCGCACCCGGCATTTTTTGTATTTTTGGTAGAGACGGGGTTTCACCATGTTGTCCAGGCTGGTCTCGAACTCCTGACCAAGTGATCCATCCACCTCCGCCTCCCAAAGTGCGGGCATTACAAACCTGAGCCACCGCGCCCGGCCTCGATTGTGTTTTCTGTGCCTTCCCTCTGCCCTGGGGAGAGCTCACAGACAAATGGAGACAGAGGAACTGACTCACTGATGAAGTGAGATTTGCATTCCACAGAGGAATTCCACGCGGGAGGCTCCAAAATGGAGGTTGAGCAGGGTCTTATAGAATAAGTTTACTGGGACCAGAGAAATGAGTGTGCACAGACTCAGAGGCAAGAAAGTTGTATGGTGTGGGGGGATGGGGAGCAGTGCGGGTAGAGGTCGAAGCCCAAGAGCCCTGAAAGCTAAGTAAGTGTTAAGGCTCAAGTGGGGACCCTAGAGGGGCAATAGGTGCCTGGCCAGATGGAATCGGTGGTGTGAATTGCAAGGTCTGGAAAGGGTCCAGATGGGGGCCGCAACCTGGGCCGTGGTTGAAGCGTTTAATCCTGTAAGGATTGCTTTGGCCTGAAGAGTCCTTAGAAACCCGGTGTAAGCCGCAATCGGTAGCCGGTCTGGCCTCTTTCTCACACTTAACCGACACGGCTCTCCCTCTGATCTCATCCCAAGTCATCTCACTGGAGGACAATTAACTCGGCTTCAAAATGGCCCTCAGCCGAAAAGCCAAGACTTAGGAGTGGGACCGTTTAGTTGGGAGGGATGATGTTTTTTGGAAAGTTGAAGACTTTCAAAAGTTCTTGAAAAAGCAAAGGATGCTTCTCTGTCTGGGAGAGGGAAAAACCTCTCCCAGGGCAAAAGGAACTAAGAACAGGGTGGGTTAAAAAAAAAAAAAAACTCTCACTCTTGTAGAATAAGCCAGGAGCCGGCATGTGGTAGACTTCTGGGCCTGTTTCCCGACAGCTGGTTTCGTTTAGATTTTTGTGTGATTAACTGACATCTTCCTGTTCCTTTGCCACATGTAACTAGCAAGCCTCTTTTACCTTATAAGGGAAATCCTTTGTAGCCTGTGGAAGGCTTTGATTGCAGGAAGGGGCGGAACCCAAAATGACTGGCAGTGACTAGCAGTTTTTCAAAAATACATATATATGTATGCGTGTATAGATATGCGTGTATCTCTCAGCTCCAGACAGTTGGAAATCTGCCAAAGGCGCTGGCTGTCAGGATTCAGAATTTCCCACGTAAGGGCTACTCACTTCTTAAAAGACACCTCAGGAATCAAGCACCTCTGTTTGATCTTTCAAATCAATTCCTTGACTGCTAATAGGTACACGGTTTTGGTTTTTGATTGATTGTTTTTGGCGGGTGGAAAATGTCCTGGAATTGGATAATGGTGTTGGTGGCGTTTTTTAATTTTTATTTTTTGCAACATCAGTTCCTGCCCCAGTTACTGAAGGTGGTAGGAGGAGTTAAGATCGATGCAATTAAAAAGAATGAAAGGCACCCATTCATGGGAAGGCCTGAGTGGCGTTTCTTAAGACGGTTTCATCAGTGGTTTTCATGGATTCTCTGCATTGGTGTTTCAGAGGACGCTGCAATCAGAAACACCTGTGGGAGTGCCCATCTGCTTCTAGGAGTCTGGGGCTGAGAAGCCTTCCTGACACTACTTATGTCTTTCAGCCATGTTAACCTCGTTCTTTTTTTTTTCCCATATGAACTTAGGGAACAGGACAGGGAGTGGTTTCCTAATAATTTTTTCTTTCTTTTTTTTTTTTGACATGGAGTCTCTCTCTGTCACCCAGGCTGGAGTGCAGTGATGTGGTCTCAGCTCTCTGCAACCTCCGCCTCCCAGGTTCAAGCAATTCTCCTGCCTCAGCCTTCCAAGTAGCTGGGACTACAGGTATACCACCATGCCAGCTAATTTTTGTATTTTTAGTAGAGATGGGGTTTCACTATGTTGGCCAGGCTGGTCTCGAACTTCTGACTTGGTGATCCGCCCAGCTCGGCCTACCAAAGTGCTGGAATTACAGGCGTGAGCCACCGTGCCAGGCTGTTTGTTTTGTTTTGTTTCTTTGAGACAGGTCTCACTCCGTTGTCCAGGCTGGAATGCAGTGGCGCAATCTCAGCTCACTGCAACCTCCTGGATTCAAGCGATTATTCTGCCTCAGCCTCCCAAGTAGCTGGGATTGCAGGTGCCACCACCACGCCCAACTAATTTTTTGCTTTTTTATTAGAGACGATATCTCACCATGTTGATCAGGCTGGTCTCAAACTCCTGACCTCATGTGATCCATCCACTTGCCCGGCCTCCCAAAGTGGTAGGATTACAGGTGTGAGACATCACACCCGGCCTTCCTAATAATTTTGATAGCCTTCCCAATTCAGGGATTCTTCATTTGCCTTGATAGGAAAAAGCTAGTGTGGCTTCCTTTTTTCCCTTGATTGACGCCTGTTTGACCTATTCTCAATATTCCTTCCGAAGAGTGGGCATCACTGGACAACTTGCCTGGCTTCGAAGCCCTGGCAGGACCTAGGGGACAGGTTCCGACAAGGAAGAGCCCTGGATGGGTCTTAGAGGCCATTCATATCTTACCAACTGAGTCAGTGAACAAAACCACTTTCCCTGGTGGGGCCCCTCAGTTTCTCCACTTGTAAAATGGGTGCAGTGTGTGAGGATGAAATTGCAGTAAAATAAAACCATGGCAGTAAGAGATGCACTTCTCTGGCATGTCCCACCTGCTGGGGGTAAGCAGCGCCACATCCTGGAGTTACAGCCTCAAGGCAGTCCTGTAACTAACCAGGCTTTGGGATGGAGAGGGCCAGGACAGTGAAGCAACCTTCCCAACACCACGTGGCTATGAAAATGACAAAGCAGCTGGGCGCGGTGGCTATGCCTATAATCCCAGCGCTTTGGGAGGCCGAGGCAGGTGGATCATCTGAGGTCAGGAGTTCGAGACCATCCCGGTCAACATGGCGAAACCTCATCTCTACTAAAAATACAAAAATTAGCCAGGCATGGTGGTTGGTGCCTGTAACCCCAGCTATTTGGGAGGCTGAGGCAGGAGAATGGCTTGAACCGGGGAGGCAGAGATTGCAGTGAGCCAAAATCACGCCATTGTACTCCAGCCTGGGTGACAGAGCAAGACTCCGTCTGAACAACAACAAAAAGAAGAAAATGGCAAAGTATGGCTGGGCAGTGGCTCATGTCTGTAATCCCAGCACTTTGGGAGGCCCAGGCGGGTGGATCATATGAGGCCAGGAGTTTGAGACCAGCCTGGCCAACAAGACAAAACCCTGGCTCTACTAAAAATACAAAAAATTACAAGCATGGTGCACGTCTGTAATCCCAGCTACTCGGGAGGCTGAGGCAGGAGAACTGCTTGAACCTGGGAGGTGGAGGTTGCAGTGAGCCACGATTGTGCCCCGCACTCCAGCCTGGGTGACAGCAAGAGACTCCATCTCAAAAAAATAAAAGGAAAAGAAAATGACAAATCGGGGGATTCCAACCCAGCACTTTTTGGCCCTGGAGTTCCTGCTTTATTGCTTTCCATTGTACTTCCTTCCTTGTAGGTAAAAACACGTCGAAAAGCCAGTAACACTGTTGGGGTATGTCTTCCATGCCTGCAGCCAAGTTTTCTTTCCGTTTTCATATCTTTTTGTCCTGCCATCTCTCAGCCAGGCTGATGGAAGGATGGAATTCCAACAAGGCTGCCCCACCTTTTCCTACCTTGGTAATTGCGTGGCCAACATTTAACTGAGGGCTTCATATTCTTGGATTTATCTTGCCGTTCCAGTGAATGGGAGTGGGACTCACGGGACACAATGAGCCAGGTCACTGTTGGCCTTCTTTCTAGGAATCCCACAGTGAGCCCTAGAACTCTACACGGTAACACTGTGCGCCTTTTTCAGAGAATAGCCTATCTTAGGTCTTAGCCTAACGTTGGGTCTATTGTGAGCTGCTGGGGAGGCCAGCACTGACACTGATCTCAAAGCACGTGGTATGTTCGTCTCCTGCGTTGACTCAACTCCCTGTCTTGTACTGGGACACTCGCCTTTTACTATTGAGTGGTGGATGTATTTCCTGGACATTTTCAGGGAAGATCATACTGAAATTTTGGTACGAGTGTCAGTTTCTTATGGCCTGGACTCCTGGGTGGGCTTTGACGGGGAAATCGGGTTAATGGAGGGCGGCACACATGAGAGATTCCCACTGGTGGGTGGCCCGATACTTCTTAACTTGGCTGCACCTCCAACCCCCCCAGGCTGAAGGTGATGTGGCTGCCCTTAACCGACGCATCCAGCTCGTTGAGGAGGAGCTGGACAGGGCTCAGGAACGACTGGCCACAGCCCTGCAGAAGCTGGAGGAGGCGGAAAAGGCCGCAGATGAGAGTGAGAGGTAAGGAGGCTTTGAATCTGGTGGCATCCATGTTTGCTTTTGGAAAATGGGGATCGGATGGTGCTGCCGACCTCCCAGAGCTGGCATGAAAGTAAACAAGGTCACAGGGACATGCACCTGTCCACAAATGCATGACAGCGCTTTGTAAACCGTCACTCCGTGGGTAGAGATGTTTATCCTTGGCCAGGCGCAGTGGCTCACGCTTGTAATCCCAGCACTTTGGGAGACCCAGGCTGGCAGATCACCTGAGGTCGGGAGTTCGAGACCAGCCTGGCCAACATGGCAAAACCCTATCTCTACTAATAAAAATGCAAAAAATTAGCCAGGTATGGTGGCAGGTGCCTGTAATCCCAGCTACTTGGGAGGCACAGGCTGTAGTGAGCCGAGATCATGCCATTGTACTCCAGCCTGGGCAACAAGATCGAAACTCCATGTCAAAAAAAGGGGTGCAGGGCATTTATCCAAATGGTAACCATGAAAAGAAATTTCCAACAGACAGAAAGGCAGACAAAATGGACAGATGTGAGACTGCAGGTATGACTGTCTGTGGCAGTTAGTTTGCAAAGCATTGCAAAATACGAGAAGTATTTTCTCTGAAAGCCACGGTGCCTCTTCTCAGTGTTCTTGAGACACCAAATTTCGGGATAGACCAGGTGTGGTGGCTCCTGCCTGTGATCCCAGCACTTTGGGAGGCGGAGGCAGGCAAATCGCCTGAGCTCAGGCGTTAAGACCAACATGGGCCACCTGGTGAGACCCTGTCTCTACAAAAAATACAAAAATTAGCCAAGTGTGGTGATGCACACCTGTAGTCCCAGTTACTCAAGAGGCTGAGATGGAAGGATCACTTGAGCCTGAGAGTTTGAAGCTGCAGTGAGGCAAGATTGCACCACTGTACTCCAGCCTCTGAAGGAGTGAGACCCTGTCTCAAAAAAAAAAATTTTTCAGGATACTGTGGAAAGGAGGAAAGGAAACTTGGGATGTGTCGGTGATTGTTAGTGGAGTTCTCAGGTAGGCTTTAGGCTTTTGGATGGTCACAGCTATTTCAGGGACGGGTGCAAACTAGCAAGGTTAATATACTTGAAACTGACCCTGAACCGGGTGCAGTGTCTCATGCCTGCAATCCCAGAACTTTGGGAGGCTGAGGCGGGTGGACCTGAGGTCAGGAGTTCGAGACCAGCCTGGCCAACATGGTGAAAGTCCGTCTCTACTAAAAATACAAAAATTAGCCAGGTGTGGTGGTGCACGTCTGTGATCCCACTGCTCGGGAGGCTGAGGCAGGAGAATCGCTTGAACCTGGGAGGCAGAGGTTGCGGTGGCTGCACTCTGCGGTGGTTCACGCCACTGCGCTCCAGCCTGAAGACAGAGTGAGGCTCTGTCTCAAAAAAAAAAAAAGAAAGAAAGAAACGGACCATGTTCCTCGCCCCCGCGTGGCATCTGTGCTGCATCCCGGCTACCAGCAGGGTGCTGTCTCCTCAGGAGCCGGATCATTCTCTGGCACGCCTTGGCACAGGCTCTCTGGAAGACTGAGAGTAGATTGTGTAATTCACAGAAGCAGCAGTCTCTGTGTGTCGTGGAAAAGGAGTTCCTTGTGTGGCAATGCTGTGGGCCCAAGTATTGATCATCGCGTCTGCCCTCAGTCACAGCAGAGTTCTCACTTGAGCCAGCCACCATGGTTTTGTAGTATAAACGCCTCCCAAAGATGTATTTCCTTATTTTGTTTGTTTGTTTGAGATGGGGGTCTCACTCTGTCACTCAGGCTGGAGTGCAGTGGCGCTGTCTCAGCTCCCTGCAACCTCCGCGTCCTGGGCTCAAGCGATCCTCCCACTTCAGCCTCCAGAGTGAAGCTGGGACTACAGGTATCCGCCACCACACCCGGCTAATTTAAGGTGCATTTCTCACTGCACTGTGGTGACCGCTAACCAGAGATTAGAAACCGGCTTAGGGAACGTTGGAGATCGCTTGTTGTCCAAGCTGGAAATTTCTTCTCAAATAATGGAATAACCAGGGCAGAGGGAAAAGCCACCACAGCAGACTCTGCTTCAGCCACTGAATCGAGGCAGAGAGTGGCCACTCCGGGCAGCCATGGGGCAGTGGAAGATCTGGTCACAAGCGCTCCTGGCTGTGCCTGGGGTCTGGGTTAGCTGCTGCCACTGTCAGACCAGCCTGACTGGGTGCCCATGTTGAGGGCTCCCGTGCTGGCAAACCAAGAGAGCCTGCAAAGGCCAGTCTCTTCTTTGCATGATGTTGTCCCGAGGTCTTTGGTGACACCCTGTTAAAGACTGCTGTGTCTCAGTAGAAAGAATCTATACTTGAAGCGGGGTATGTAGAGTTAGCTTCTCCCACTGGCACTTTCTGTGTAGCCTCTGTTAGATCATTTTGATCTCTTGAGTGCGGCAAGGGGTTTGGGGGCAGTAGATATCCCAGCAAGCTTGCTCACGTGCTGAGGGCGAGACCTCTTACACCCTCGTGAGGGTGTTTTGAGACTTAACTGAGAATGGGTGACACCCCACGTGGACATATTTATTGGACAGCAAGAAGTATATGGTCTCTGTGTCAGGCGGCAATGATACACATCAGTGACACGTTATCCCAGGCCAGCTTCTTCTTTTGTTTTCTTTTTTTAAATGCACAAGGTCTTGGCAGGGTGCGGTGGCTTATGCCTGTAATCCCTTGGGAGGCGGGCGGATTGCTTGAGCCCAGGAGTTTGAGACGAGCCTGGGCAACACAATGAGACCCCATCTCTACAAAAAAATACTAAAAGTTAGCCAGGCATGGTAGCGCATGCTGGTAGTCCCATCCACTCAAAGGGCTGAGGTCGGAGCATCACCTGAGCCCAATCAAGGCTGCAGTGAGCTATGATTGCACCACTACACTCCAGCCTGGGCAACAGAGTGAGACCCTGTCACAAGAAAAAAAAATAAAAGTACACATCTTGCTCTGTCACCCAGGCTGGAGTGCAGTGGTGCAATCACGGCTCACTGCAGCCTTGAACTCTGGGTACAAGCGATCCTCCCACCTCAGCAACATAGCAAGACTCCCACCTCCACAAAAAAATTTTTTTTTTAATGTAGCCAAGTGTGGTGGCACCCACCTGTAGTCCCAGCTACTCAGGAGGCTGAGGCAACAGGATCGCTTGAGCCTGGGAGGTCAAGGCTGTCATGAGCTCTCCAGGTATTACTGCACTCCAGCCTGGGCAACAGAGTAAGACACCATCTCTCAAAATAAAAGAGCCGGGCGTGGTGGCTCACGCCTGTCATCCCAGCACTTTGGGAGGCTGTGACAGGTGGATCACCTGATGCCAGGAGTTCAAAACCAGCCTGACCGACATGGTGAAACCGCATCTCTACTAAAAATACAAAAAAAATTAGCCAGGTGTGGTGGCTCACACATGTAATTCCAGCTGTTCAGGAGGCTGAGGCAAGAGAATTGCTTGAACCCAGAAGGCAGAGGTTGCAGTGAGCCAAGATCACACCACTGCACTCCAGCCTGGGCAATAGAGCGAGACCCTGTCTCAGAAAAATAAATAAATAAGTAAATAGAGAACATAGACTTGAATCGGACTGCCGAGGTCTGAGCCCCAGCTCTACCACTTACCAGTGCTGTAACCTTAAGCAAGTTCCTTAACCTCTCTCTGCGCCTTAGTTTCTTCATCTGTAAAATATGGGTAATGTACCTGCACCATAGGGCCGCTGTGAAAGTGAAGGCACTTAGAACAGTGCCTGGTAGTCAGTAAAGAGGAAGGGATGCTGGGCACGGTGCTCACACCTACAGGTCAGGAGTTCGAGGCCAGCCTGGCCAACATAGTGAACCCTCATCTCTACTAAAATTATAAAAGCCAGGCTTGGTGGTGCACACCTACATAGTCCCAGCTCCTCAGAGGCTGAGACAGGAGAATCGCTGGAACCTGGAGGCGGAGCGATCACGCTACTGCACTCCAGCCTGGGTGACAGAGCGAGATATCTCAAAAGAAATGAAGGGAATGTGTGTGCAGAGTTTCATCTTCGCAGTGTGTCACAGTGCTCAGTAGATTCACAGACGCCTTTAGATGAGAGATGGGTCGGGGTGATGTCTCATGCCTGTAATTCCAATGCTTTGAAAGGCCAAGGTGGTAGGATCACTTGAGCCCAGGAGTGTGCAACCAGCCTGGACAACATAGTGAGACCCCATCTCTGCAAAAAAAATTTTTTTTTAATTTGCAGAGGTTGCAGTGAACCAAGATCACACCACTGCACTCCAGCCTGGGCAGCAAGAGCGAAACTCCATTTAAAAAAATAAATAAATACATAAAAATGAAGGCGGGGCGCGGTGGCTCATGCCTATAATCCCAGCACTTTGGGAGGCTGAGGCGGGTGGATCACAAGGTCAAGAGATCAAGACCATCCTGGTCAACAAGGTGAAACCCCGTCTCTACTAAAAATACAAAAATTAGCTGGGCATGGTGATGTGTGCCTGTAGTTCCAGCTACTCGGGAGGCTGAGGCAGGATAATTGCTTGAACCCAGGAGGCGGAGGTTGCAGTGAGCCGAGATCGTGCCATTGCACTCCAGCCTGGGTAACAACAGCGAAACTCCGTCTCAAAAATAAATTAACTAATTAATTAATTAATTAATTAAAAATGAGAATAAAATAAAAATTACCCAGACGTGGTGGCAGGTGCCTGTAATCCCAGCTACTGAGGAGGCTGAAACAGGAGAATTTCTTGAACCCCAGAGGTGGAGGTTGCAGTGTGTGAAGATTGCACCGCTGCCGTCTCAAAAAAGAAGATAGATGAGGCCGGGCACAGTGGCTCACGCCTGTCATCCCAGCACTTTGGGAGGCTGAGGCAGGTGGATCACGAGTTCAAGAGTTAGAGACCATCCTGGCCAACATGGTGAAACCCTGTCTCTACTAAAAAAATACAAAAATTAGCTGGGCGTGGTGGCGCGCGCCTGTAATCTCAGCTACTCGGGAGGCTGAGGCAGGAGAATTGCTTGAACCCAGGAGGCGGAGGTTGCAGTGAGCAAAGATCGCGCCATTGCACTCTACCCTGACGACAGAGCAAGACTCTGTCTCAAAAAAAAAAAAAGAAGAAGAAGAAGAAGATAGATGAGAGATGGGTGGAGGAAGGGTGTAAGTGAAAGCGCTTCTGGTCGCTCCTTGCAGAGGAATGAAGGTGATAGAAAACCGGGCCATGAAGGATGAGGAGAAGATGGAGATTCAGGAGATGCAGCTCAAAGAGGCCAAGCACATTGCAGAAGAGGCTGACCGCAAATACGAGGAGGTGAGTGGGGCTGGCAGATGGCGCAGCAGCAGGAAGCGGGAGGAAATGCATCTGCCGAGATAGCAGGGACACTGGGGCCAACAAAAGGAAGCTCTTGGTTAGGTCAGCTATCCTCCTGCGCTTACATATGTTTGTCCAGAGACAGGCGCTTGGCTAGGAAACTGTCTCCCACAATGCCAAAAAGTCCCGCGGATGCTTGTCTAACGTAATGGGAAAACTGATCAGCTCACTTGTGTCCTTGGGCGTTTTGGCACAGTTGGGCAGAAATGGAGGATCACGGTCCCAAGCCATGGATTTTTCAGACCACGCACGCTCAGGCCCTCCTTTGCCTGCCTCGATGGCTCGGCTCTTCCCACCTGCCTCTTGTGTGCCTCACTCCTCGGGCCTAAGGAAGAGAATCAGGTTTCCTCCAGGCCCCGGGATGGCTCTCTGAGTTGAAGCACCAGCAAAAGGCCAGGCTCGGCAGCTTGGACCTATGACCCCGGCACTTTGGGTGACCCAGGTGGGAGGATCGCCTGAGGCCAGGAGTTTGAGACCGGCCTGGGGAACATAGTGAGACCCCATTTCTACAAAATAAAATAAAATAATAATACTTAGCTGGACATGGTGGCATGCACCTGTAGTCCCCAGCTACTTGGGAGGCTGAAGCAGGAGGATCGCTTGAGCCTGGGAAGTCAAGGCTGCAGTGAGCTCTGACCACGCCGCTGCACTCCAGCCTTGGAGACAGAGCAAGACCCTGTGTCAAAAAAATTTTAAAAGGCCAGGCGTGGTGGCTCACATCTATAATCCCAGAACTTTGAGAGGCTGAGGCAGGCAGATCACCTGAGGTCAGGAGTTCATGACCAGCCTGGCCAACATAGAGAAACCCCGTCTCTAAAAAAAGACAAAACTTAGCCAGGCATGGTGGTGCAGGCCTGTAATCCCAGCTACTCGGAGGCTGAGACAGAAGAATCACCTGAACCCAGGAGGTGGAGATTGCAGTGAGTCGAGATTGCATCACTGCACTCCAGCCTGGGTGAGAGAGAGAGACTCTGTCTCAAAAAAATTTAAAAAATAGAACCAGCAGAAAACCCCATGTTGCAGCTAATCTAGCGGTCTGGGTGGGGCATCCGTGGGGGCCCTCTGCAGTGGGTGGGAGAGGGCACAGCTGGTGGGGATTGGGCTCAGTTGGGCCTTTCTGTCTCTGCAGGTAGCTCGGAAGCTGGTCATCCTAGAGGGTGAGCTGGAGAGGGCAGAGGAGCGTGCAGAGGTGTCTGAACTGTGAGTAGCAGAACAGGACTGAGCGAGGCTGGCTCAGCTCCCGGGTGGAGTGGGAGGGAGCTGGCTGTGCTGGGAATTGGCTCTGACCAGGGCCTCTGCTCAAGTGGACGGGCGTCAGGAGCTCATGGCTCATCCTCTCATCCTTTCTCTTGGCTTCCGTGACAAAGAGAGGTGGTGACTGTTCTTAGTGCTACGGGAAGCACCGCCCACATCTTGACCCTTTCCGCAAAGATATGAGGAAATAGGAGTGAGACAGGAAGCAGCAGGGAAGCCCATTTTCCCAGAGAGGATATCTCAGGGGGCTGTGCCATCTTAACACAACCCTGACCCGCTTCAGAAGGCAGGCACCCCCATCCGTATCTAAGTGCCTTGCTCCTACTGTCAGTGTTAGGCCGAGGCACATTCCTGGGAGGAAGGTGAGAGGCTTGACAGGAATCCCACAAGCACTGCTAGCACTGAAAAACAAAACCCCTGCCCTCTTGGCTTGGGGCGAGGAATTCAGCCCCACAGAGCATCCTGGAGTGTGGAGAGAGATCTGGTTTCACAAATCCACTCCGGGCTTCCTTCCTGGCATGTCCCATGCAAATTCTCACTGCTGTCTGCCCGTCTCCTGCCCTCGATCCCATTCTTACACCTTTCGGAGTCAGGGTCATCAATCGTAGATTTTACAGGTCAGTGTTGCCTCACCCTTGGCAGAAGACTAGGAGTGCTCTCTAAGTCCTCCAAAGACTCCTTGGGCCGGCCTCGCCTCTGCCTGGTATGATAGGGCTTTGCTAAGCACATAGCATTGCACTGCAGAAAAATGCATTAACATTTTTCCTCCACATTCCTTCTGGGCCCCCCCCCCTCCCCCGGGGCTGTGTGGGTTTCTCGTTTCAAAAATTTCTTTTAGGGTCGATTGCTATTGCCCAGCTATAAGGGAAGATAAGACACAAAAATCCTTTGTCTTTGTGCAGAAAATGTGGTGACCTGGAAGAAGAACTAAAGAATGTTACTAACAATCTGAAGTCGCTGGAGGCCGCATCTGAAAAGGTTGGTGTTTGGCTGGAGCTGGAGGGGGGCCTGCCTGACTGGGCTCTTCTCTTCCCCCGAGGGATGGGGAAGCGTGTCAGGGTATGGGGAATCTGACCTTTATTTAACAGTAGCGTTGGTGCCTGGCAGCCAGGGTTTTTCCCTCACAGAAAGAGCTGGATTTCTCATGCACTCTTGGGTGTCCTCTTCCATGGGGTCTGAGCACCATCTCTGATCTCCATCTCGGGAGGATAGAGATGGAACATGAGGTGGCCAGGCGCGATGGCTCACGCCTGCAATCCCAGTACTTTGGGAAGCCAAGGTGGGTGGATCACAAGGTCAGGAGTTCTAGACCAGCCTGACCAACATAATGAAACTCTGTGTCTACTAAAAATACAAAAATTAGCCAGGCGTGGTGGCAGGAGCCTATAATCCCAGCTACTTGAGGCTGAGGCAGGAGAATCGCTTGAACCCAGGAGGCGGACGTTGCAGTAAGCCGATATCATGCCATTGCACTCCAGCCTGGGCGACCGAGCAAGACTCTCTTAAAAACAAACAAACAAAAGAACACAAGGCCCCTTTTAGGGAGATCTGAGCATAGTCGTGTAAATACAGAGCCTCCCTCTCACCTGATTACCTGGTTCCTCCAGAAATACCATCTCAAAGGTGCAACAACGATCAGAGGTGGAATTGGGCTTTTTAGGTTGAAACAGCACCCAAAGCAGTCAGGACATGGCAGCTGTATCAGGAACAAAGGACACACTTCCATGGCGGAACCCCACTGAATTCCCCAGCCTCTTCTCTTCCTCATTCTTGCTCCTGCTTTTGCAGTTTCACAGACATGTTTTGTCCTCCCATCGCCTCCACACCCCGCCTTTTTTTTTGAGACAGTCTCGCTGTCACTCAGGCTGGAATTGAATGGCACGATCATAGTTCATTGCATTCTTGAACTCCCGGGCCCCAGTGACCCTCCTACCTCAGCCACCACCTGCTATTCACTCACCTTGGTGTGGCTTTCCTTTTTTGCTTGATAAACCCCCAATTCATCCCTTTTTTTTTTTTTTTTTTGAGACAGAGTCTCACTGTCACCCAGGCTGGAGTGCAGTGGTGCCATCTTGGATCACAGCAGCCGCCTCTTCCTGGGTTCAAGTGATTCTCCCATCTCAGCCTCCCGAGTAGCTGGGATCGCAGGTATGAGCCACCATGCCTGGCTCATTTTTATGATTTTTGGTAGAGACACTTTATCATGTCGGCCAGGCTGGTCTTGAACTCCTAATCTCAAGTGATCTGTCCACCTCAGCCTCCCTAAGTGCTGGGGTTACAGGTATGAGCCACCATGCCCAGCCTAGAGATGAGCTCTCGCTCTGCTGTCCAGGCTGGAGTGCAGTGGTGTGATTTTAGCTCACTGCAGACCCCAAACTCCTGGGCTCAAATAATCCTGCCATCTCAGCTTCCTGAGTAGCTAGGAGTCGCAGGCATGCACCACTGCTCCTAAACAGTGTTTTGGTTTTTTGTTGTTGTTTTTGGTAGAGTGCAGTCTCACTGTGTTGCCCAGGCTGGTCTTAAACTCCTGGGCTCAAGTGATCCTCGCACCTCAGCTTCCCAAAAGTGCCGGGATTACAGGCGTGGGCCACTGTGCCTGGCCTCCTATTCATCCTTTGAGCTTCTGCTTAAACATCACTTCTTCTGAGAGGCCTTCTCTGATTTCTCCTCTAGGTGAGGTATTTCTCTGCTGTGTAGCCCCGTCTACTACTTTTCCTGCCATTGTGATTTCTTACATTTATTATCATTACTCAATTAATTGCATGCTTTCCTTGCCAGATTGTTAAGTTGTAAGGACAGGGACCATGTCGTCTTATTCAGAGCTGTGTCCCTAGTACTAGCCTTGTGCCTGGCTATGTCTGTATTGTGTGTGCGTGTGTGTGTGTGTTTGTTTGTTTGTTTGTTTTTTTAGTAGAGACGGTGTTTCACCATGTTGCCCAGGCTGATCTCAAACTCCTGACCACAAATGATCCATCCACCTCGGTCTCCAAAGTGCTGGGATTACAGGCGTGAGCCACCGCCTCCGGCCTGGCATCCATCTGCTCTTGAAGAGCTCAGAGTCCAGTCTAGTGGAAGAGATTGACAAAGTCACAGAGTGCTTTGGGAATACAATAGAGGGACCTTGGTAGATTGTGAAAGGTGTCACCAAGGAGGCAACATTTAAAGGAGCTGTAGGCCCAGCGTGGTGGCTCGTGCCTGTAATCTTAGCACTTTAAGATGCCAAGATGGGAGAATCGCTTGAGCTCAGAATTTCCAGACCAGCCTGGGCAATATGGCGAGACCCCGTCTCAACTAAAAATTAAAAAATTACCTGGGCATGGTGGCATACGCCTGTGATCCCAGCTACTTGGGAGGCTGACGTTGGGAGGCTACTTGAGAAGATCACTTGGAGGGTGGAGGTTGCAGTGAGCCGAGATTGCCCCACTGCATTCCAGAGTCAGGCTTCAGTCATGACTTGATTATGTAATAGCCATGTGACCCTAAGCAAAATAACTTCACCTTTCTGAGACCCTTTCCTCCCTATAAAATGGGATTACAGGTACCTGGCTGTGATGCCATTGACTGTGTCTGGACCATGGCAAGCAGCAAATCATAAGTATTAGTTATTATTGGGAGGCTGAGGCAGGCAGACCACCTGAGGTCAGGAGTTCCAGACCAGCCTGGCCATCATGGCGAAACCCCGTCTCTACTAAAAATACAAAAATTAGCAGAGCATAGTGGTAGGCGCCTGTAGTCCCAGCTACTTGGGAGGTAAGTCAGAGGAATCGCTTGAGCCTGGGAGGCGAAAGTTGCAAGTCGCAGTGAGCTGAGATTGTACCACTGCACACCATCCTGGGCGACACAGCAAGTCTCTGTCTGATTAAAAAAAAGACAAGTATCATTTCTGATAAGTCGTCATGAGGAGGGGGACGTTCCATGCTAAGGGACGCATTCATGGACGGGGCCTGGGACTCAGAAGTCCAGAGATTATGATCAGGGAGTGCCTGTCACCCTGGGGAAGGTGGTGAGGACTGAAGTGGCACAGATTTCCAGTTACCTCCCTTTCTTCAGCATACTTTTATCTCAAGTTACCAGTTCAGGCCTTCTGATCAATACCATCCTAGAGGACTTTCCCCCACATTCTCTGCATTTCACACATATTTCTTTTGCTGGGGAAAGGTGCCTGCCTCTCCTCTGCCTACTTCTTTTGTTTTTTGAGATGGAATCTTGTTCTGTTGCCCAGGCTGGAGTGCATTGGTGCGATCTGGGCTCACTGCAATCTCTACCTCCTAGGTTTAAGCAATTCTCATGCCTTAGCCTCCCGAGTAGCTGGGATTACAGGCATCCACCACCATGCTTGGCAAATTTTTTGTATTTTTGGTAGAGATGGGGTTTCACCATGTTGGCCAAGCTGGTCTCGAACTCGTGACCTTGTAATCAATCCACCTCAGCTTCCCAAAGTGCTGGGATTCCAGACGTGAGCCACTGCGCCCGGCCGTGCCCTCCTTTTTTTAATGCGGCATTTTGCTTTTTCCCATAGTATTCTGAAAAGGAAGACAAATATGAAGAAGAAATTAAACTTCTGTCTGACAAACTGAAAGAGGTGAGTGTGTTTCCACCCAGCGAGCTTAGTCTTCTCCTGGGGCTGGTCTTGAAGCCATGATGGGAACTCCTTTCTTCTTACCTAGGCTGAGACCCGTGCCGAATTTGCAGAGAGAACAGTGGCAAAACTGGAAAAGACCATTGATGACCTGGAAGGTATGAGGTTACCATCTAAATAATGTGCCCTGCCCTGTCTCCCCCTCTGGGACACATCCAGGGACAGCTGGGGGATATGTGTGGAGGAGCTGGGTTGGGCCTTGTTTGCCTTAGGAAAGTAAAGTGTGTAGTGATGTCATATCTGGATGTCTTGGAACACTGGAATAGGATAATGCAAATAATTCAGACTTGAGTTGTTACTTTCAGGAGGTAAAATATCTTTGCTTAGTTAGTCCCATGAGCAAGTACAGAGAAACAGATATGGCTCTCTCTGGTTTAAAAAAAAAAAAACGTTGCCGGGCGTGGTGGCTCACGCCTGTAATCCCAGCACTTTGGGAGGCCAAGGCGGGTGGATCACGAGGTCAAGAGATCGAGACCATCCTGGTCAACATGGTGAAACCCCGTCTCTACTAAAAATACAAAAAATTAGCTGGGCATGGTGGTGCGTGCCTGTAATCCCAGCTACTCAGGAGGCTGAGGCAGTAGAATTGCCTGAACCCAGGAGGCGGAGGTTGCGGTGAGCCGAGATCGCGCCATTGCACTCCAGCCTGGGTAACAAGAGTGAAACTCCGTCTCAAAAATAAATAAATAAAAGTCATGCCAGGTGTGGTGACTCACGCCTGTAATCTCAGCACTTCGAGAGGCTGAGACTGGTGGATCACTTGAGGTCAGGAGTTTGAGACCAGCCTGGCCAACATGCTGAAACCCTGTGTCTACCAAACATACAAAAAATTAGCCGGGCGTGATGGTGCCCGCTTGTAATCCCAGCTACTCGGGAGGCTGAGGCAGGAGAATCGCTTGAACCTGGGAGGCGAAGGTTGCAGTGATCCAAGATCATGCCACTGCACTCCAGCCTGGGCGACAGTGAGACTCCATCTAAAAAAAAAAGTCTTTACAATTTCCTTTGGTTTGCTCATTTCTGATAGACGGCTGGCTTTTTTTTTTTTTTACATGCCTTGCATTTTTGCAGAAGCTCTGTCCCAGCGGGCTCAAAGCTTATTACAGTGGGAAAAACAGAACTACGGGAAATGTAGGCACCACAATAAAGACTCTAGTCTTGCAGGTCTGGGGCCCACATCTCCCAGAATTTCTTGAAGGGTTCCGACGTTTAACATTTGGGCTCATGTTCTTCATGTTATAGCCCAGAAATTTCAGAATCTTGGGGTTCAAATGGAATCCACCAAACTGCCCATCCCACACAGAAAGGACGCATTCTTCAGACCACGTGTCCCCATGTTTTTTTTTGGGGAAGTGAGATTCCCATATAAGGGAAAATGCCCCATTCCAAAGTATGATCTTTAGACAGGGTGATGTCATTGGAAATCAGAAATAAACTGGGGGTGGGGGCTGGTGGGGAGAAGCTTGGTCACTCCTGGTCACCACTGAGTTGAAGCTTCATTCTGGCTAATCCCCCTGTAGAACCCCAAACCTCACTTAGAAATCAGTCCATAGATCTTTTGTTTTCTTCACCTGTTCCCACAGAACACAACTTTCTCCCATCTGTGCTTTGTTTGCTCACGTTTTTTTTCTTCCTCTTGTGGTTCATCTGTGGCACTCCATTCTGATCCCTGCCTTCTGTCCCCTGTACCTACCTACTTCTTCTGAACTGTCTCGCTGGGGACCTTCACCCTCTAGATGAGTTATACGCTCAGAAGCTCAAGTACAAAGCTATCAGCGAGGAGCTGGACCACGCGCTCAACGACATGACCTCTCTCTGAGAGGCGGCCAGGTTGCTGTCCTCTGTCCTTCTCACGTGGTGCCTCCTGCGCCCCTGTGGGCTTCTGGGAGCTCCAGTGCCCTGCCTCTTCTGGTTTGAACGTCAGAGCCTTCTTCCGATGTGTCTGTGACTCTGCAACCGAAATAAAGACGGGCCGTCCTCCTCCTCATGCCCCTCATTCTCATTTTCTCCACTTGCCGCCTTTGAGCCGTAGCTGTGTCCCCCTGACCGTGGCCTGAAACACAAAGTGGGTGAGGTTAGCCTCGCACTCACAAATGAAAAGCTCATTACAAAAAGAAAATTATGCCTACAGGATGCTTTTCTGAAGGCGTGAAAACAAAAGCAAGTTAGGCGTGTGCTCTCAGATACCCGGTAGCTAACAGCATCTGCATTCCGTTAGTTTTGTTTTGTTTGGTTTGGTTTGGTTTTGTGATGGAGTCTCACTCTGTTACCCAGGCTGGAGTGCAAGGGTGTGGCCTCGGCTCACTGCAACCTCCGCCTCCCCGGTTCAAGTGATTCCCCTGCCTCAGCCTTCTGAGCAGCTAGGACTACAGGCACGTGTACCACACCTAGCTAATTTTTTTGTATTTTTAGTAAAAACGGGATTTCACTATGTTGGCCAGGCTGGTCTCAAACTCCTGACCTCATGATCTACCTGCCTCGGCTTCCCAGCTGCTGGGATTACAGGCAAGAGCCACCATGCCTGGCCTTTTTTTGTCATCCAGGCTGGAGTACAATGGCACCATCATAGTTCACTGCAACCTCCACCTCCAGGGCTCAAGCGATCCTCCGACCTCGACCTCCCAATTTGCTGGGACTGTACAGGCATGCACCACCGCCATACGAGGCTGATTTTTGTACTTTTTTGTAGAAGTGGGGAGGTCTTATTTACGTTGCCCAGGCTGGTCTTGAACTCCTGAACTCAGGCAGTCTGCCCGCCACACCCTCCCAAGGTGCTGCAGTTACAGGCATGAGCCACCGCATCTGGCCGCGGTGGTTTTCCTTAAATAGAAATTGTTGTGAATGGAGACTCATCCTTATAAACAGCTTAGGCAGCTTAAGAGTCAGCAGGGATTTGGAAAAACCAGCAAGCCGTTGTCAAAAATGTGGCTCCCCTCGAATGGGGCTTGAACTACGAGTTCAAATAGCGGCAATGACCTGTTTCTCCTTTTTCCTCCTTGTCTCATGTGTTCTCTCTGTGTTACCCTGGGGCTTCCCATGGCTGCTCACTGCTCATCCATCTCCAGTCCTGGGAGGAAGTTCACCTCCACACCCTGCCCTTAGAAAACTGACTGTACAGGGAGTGGACAGGCCTCCCATGAACAGGGTAGGGGAGTGGAAAGTGCTGTGACCTCAGAAGAAATGAATTCAGAATTCTTTCCCAACTTCCAAAGTTGCCTGGGACGCTAACATCAGTCTCCCTTCATATCTGACTCAGGAATAACAGGAACTTTGCCTTAGAATAACTCATAAGGTTGACTGTGGATATTAACAGGTCATAGTGCTGAGTATGGTGGCTCATGCCTGTAATCCCAGCACTTTGGGAGGCCGAGATGGGTGGATCACCTGAGGTCCTGAGTTCGAGACCAGCCTGACCAACATGGAGAAACCGGTCTCCACAGAAAATACAAGGAAAAACAAAAAAGGTCATACTTTTTCCTGCATGAAGGAGAAAACAAGGCCACACTTTTTTTTTTTTTTTTTTTCTGAGACAGAGTTTTGCTCTTGTTACCCAGGCTGGAGTGCAATGGCACGATCTCAGCTCACCACAACCTCCGCCTCCTGGGTTCAGGCAATTCTCCTGCCTCAGCCTCCTGAGTAGCTGGGACTACAGGCACGTGGCACCGTGCCCAGCTAATTTTTTGTATTTTTAGTAGAGACGGGGTTTCACCATGTTGACCAGGATGGTCTCGATCTCTTGACCTCGTGATCAACCTGCCTTGGCCTCCCAAAGTGCTGGGTTTATAGGCGTGAGCCACCGTGCCCAGCCCTTCTTTTTTTCTTTTTCCTTTTTTTTTTTGAGTCAGGGTCTCATTCTGCTGTCCGGGCTGGAGTGCAGTGGCGCCATCTTGGCTCACTGCAACCTTCACCTCCTGGGTTCAAATGATTCTCATGGCTCAGCCTCCCGAGTAACTGAGATTACAGTCGCACACCACCATGCCCAGCTAATTTTTGTATTTTTAGTAGAGACAGCTGTTGTTGACCAGGCTGGTCTCAAACTCCTGGCCTCAAGTGATCCACCCACTTTTGCTTCCCAAAGTGCATGGGAAGCAGGCATGAGCCACCGTGTCCGGCCCAGGCTATGCTTTTTTAATGATCAAAAACACACCAATTTGTCAAAGATAATCCAAGTTTCAAATAGTCTGTCCAGTTCTCCCCTACACCCCACCACCACTACCACCTCAAATTATCACATATCATTGACATTCAGGTGTCCTAGGCACATCTTCCATACTACCCCTTGAACCTGGAAATGGCAAGAAAATCTCCAACTAGATCCACAAATTGCAGTCATCCATTCTTACTCCAATTTTTTTTTTTTTTTTTTGTCTAGTGGGAAGCTCTGTCTCTGTTACTCTCTATATTCATTCATTCCTCCAAAATGCATCTACGCTAAACTACCTACGCTTTTCCACCTCGGACCTCTCCCTGCTCCTGACCGCCGTGCATCCTGAACTTCTGCAAAAACCATTCCCCTCACACACTGCCATATACCTGCCCTTGGAAAGATCATAGACTGTGTAGGGACTGGTTTTTGTTTGGCAATCCGTGTATTTGCCCCTGGAATTTTCCCAGGCATTTCTGGACTCCACCCTTTGAAGTAACTATGCAGCCTGTCTATCCAGTCATTCTACCTAGCTAAGTACCTAAGTGGAATTTCAGAGATTAGTGCTATGGCTGGACATGGTGGCTCATGCCTATAATCCCAGCACTTTGGGAGGCCAAGGCGGGCGGATCACTTTAGGTCAGGAGTTTGAGACCAGCCTGGCCAACATGGTGAAACCCTGTCCTACTAAAAATACAAAAATTAGCCGGCACGGTGGTGGGTGTCTGTAATCCCAGCTACTAGTGAGGCTGAGGTGGGAAAATCAATGGCTTGAACCCGGGAGGCAGAGGTTGCAGTGAGCAGAGATTATACCATTGCACTCCAGCCTGGGTGACAGAGCAAGACTCTACCTCAAAAAAAAAAAAAAAAAAAAAAAAAAGAGAGACTTCAAATGTCCTTAAAGCATGAATGAAAAGTTAAAAAAAAAAAAGCATGGTAATGGATTTATGGGGGGGTCCTTCTCTGTGGGCCTCTCATAGTGTACCGTGCCAGAGTAAATGGCAGCCTCGAACCATTGCCCAGCCCCTTACCTGTGGGCTGTGAGCACTGAAGAGGGTTGCACAGTATATGTGAATGAATGAATGAATGAGAGATTAGTGCTGTGGAGGTCTTCACTATCTGTTGATAGTCTGTGAGCCTTGTCCTGATTCTCAAGGGCAGTTAACACTTTGAGGGAAAGTCCTTTTATCTCAGACCTAATAAAATAGATGCCAGAGCATCTAAGTGACAAGATGAAGTGAAGGATTTGTAGTCAAGAGACCAGAGTTTAAGGCCCAGTGCAGTGGCTCACATGTATAATCCCAGCACTTTGGGAGGCCAAGGCAGACGGATCACTTGAGCTCAGGAGTTTGAGAGCAGCCTGGGCAACATGGCAAGACCCTATCTCTAAAAATAATACTAATATTTTATTTTTTTAAAAAAATTTTAATAGGCTGGGCTTCGTGGCTCACGTGTGTAATCCCAGCACTTTGGGAGGCCGAGGTGGGTGAGCTCAGGAGCTTGAGACCAGCCTGGCCAACATGGTGAAACCCCAACTCTACAAAAATACAAAAAATTAGCCGGGCGTGGTGGCAGGCCCCTGTAATCCCAGCTACTCGGGAGGCTGAGGCAGGAGAATCGCTTGAAACTGGAAGGCAGAGGTTGCAGTGAGCCGAGATTGCGTCACTGCACTCCAGCCTGGGCGACAACAGCAAAACTCCATCTCAAAAAAAGAAAAAAATTAATAAAAAATAGACCAGGATTTAAAATCCTAGCTCTACCACTTTAACCACGCCAACGTGAACAAGCTGCTTAGCTTTTCCACAAAATAAAGGTGATATCGCCGCCATTATGAGGATTAAATGAGATCATGGAGAAACTGGCTCATACTACAGTCAGCGTTCAGTTAACATCTGTTCACCCAGACTGGACAGGCCCAGCTCACTCCATCTGATGGAATCCTCCCAGGTCATAGTCTCTCGACTTCTTTTTTTTTTAGATGAAACCCCGCTGTGTCATCCAGGCAGGAGTGCAGTGGCACAATCTTGTGCAATCTTGGCTCACTGCAACCTCCACCTCCCAGGTTCAAGTGATTCTCCTGCCTCAGGAGTATCATCAAGTGATTCTCCTGAATAGCTGGGATTACAGGCTCCTGCTACCACCTCACCTGGCTAATTTTTTGTATTTTTAATAGAGACAGGGTTTCACCATGTTGGCCAGGCTGGTCTTGAACTCCTGGCATCAAGTGATTCTCAGTGGTTCATGGCAGTAATCCCAGCACACCTGTAATCCCGGCTATTTGGGAGGCTGAGGCGAGTGCATTGCCTGAGACCAGCTTGGGCAACATGGCAAAACCCCATCTCTACTAAAAATACAAGAATTAGCTGGGTGTAGTGGTGCACACCTTTAGTCCCAGCTACGGAGGCTGAGGTGGGAGGATCACTTGAGCCTGGGAGGCCAAGACTGCAGTGAGCTGTGATCATGCCACTGCATTCCAGCCTGGGCAACACGTGAGACCCTGCTGATAGATAGATAGATAGATAGATAGATAGATAGATAGATAGATAGATAGGGCTGCCATCTTCTGCAGTCATTTTTTCATTCTGTAAATTTCCAGGCTGATCATATTATACTTTATGAGGAATTTTCCTTTCCCCCAGTATTTTAATGAGTCTCTAAGTTCTCTCTCATGCTCTGTCACACATAGTTCTAAATGGCATCTTTTTTCTGTCTTTCTTTTTTAATTTAAATTGTTTCATCAGCTCAGTCACTTAACAATATGCCTGTAGTCTGGCTTAAATTTCGGTCATGAGGGCCAGGCACGGTGGCTCACGCCTGTAATCCAAGCACTTTGGAGGCCAAGGTGGGTGGATCACCTGAGGTCGGGAGTTCAAGACCAGCCTGACCAACATGGTGAAACCCCATCTTCAAAAAAAAAATTAGAGGCTGGGCGCGGTGGCTCATGCCTATAATCCCAGCACTTTGGGAGGCCGAGGCGGGTGGATCACGAGGTCAAGAGATCAAGACCATCCTAGTCAACAAGGTGAAACCCCGTCTCTACTAAAAATACAAAAATTAGCTGGGCGTGGTGGTGCGCGCCTGTAGTCCCAGCTACTCGGGAGGCTGAGGCAGGAGAATTGCTTGAACCCAGGAGGCGGAGGTTGTGGTGAGCCAAGATCACACCATTGTACTCCAGCCTGGATAACAAGAGCAAAACTCTTGTCTAAAAAAAAAAAAAAAAGAAAATTTCAGTCATGTTGCATTTACCTGGGGTTTGTCTCCATTCCTCTGGATGCATAGACAATTACAAAATCGCACTTGTAATTTAAACAGCTATTCCCAGAAGCTCCAAAAGAAAGATGGGGTTATAGGGTTAGATTTTCCTATCAAAGGCTCAGAGACCAGTTAACTTGCACTTGAGTGGAAATTTATATTAAGTCACGAGTATCTAGGATGGAAATCTTTGTGTAGTTTCTGAAGCGATTCTCATTCATTCCTCATCATAACCCCCACACCACGCGTTGATATTGTTACCCCTACTTGACAGATGGGGAAAACAGACGTAGGAAGGGTACATGCTTATCTCCAGTGGTACAACTGGGGCTTAAGTCTAGGTATTGTGACTCTAGGGTTATCAGAGTTCACAAGGAAAAATAGAGGGCACCAAGTTAAATCTGAATTTTAGATAGGCAATGAATAATTTTTTAATCATAAGTGCATCTCATGCAACATTTGGGATATGCTAACACTAAAATATTATTTGTTGTTTATCTGAAATCCAGTTTAACTGGGCACCCTGCATTTTGTCTCACAACTGTGACTCCCAAATTTGGTGCTTGGTCCCTAGTATTCCATGGTGTTCTGCTGTAATTAAAAATACAAAGTACTGGCCAGGCATGATGGCTATAGCCCTGTAATCCCAGCCCTTTGGGAGGCTGAGCAGATGAATTCCTTGAGCCCAGGAGCTCGAGACCAGCCTGGGTAACATGGTAAGACCCTGTCTCTATTTTTTAAAAAATGCAAAAATTAGCCAGGTGTGGTGGCATACACCTGTAGTCCCAGCTACTTGGCAGGCTAAGGTGGGAGGATCACCTGAGCCTAGGGAGGTCAAGGCTGTGGTGCTTTGTGATTATACCGCTGCATTCCAGCCTGGACAACAACAACAAATACTTTATTTGTTGTGACTTTCACCCTGGCAGTTTGAAGTTTAGAAATCCTTTTCATTTTTTGGCCGGGTGCAGTGGCTCACGCCTGTAATCCAAGCACTTTGGAGGCAAAGGCGGGCAGATTACCTGAGGTTGGGAGTTCAAGGCCAGCCTGACCAACATGGTGAAACCCCATTTTTTTTGGCTAGGCATGGTGACTCACGCCTGTAATTCCAGTACTTTGCGGGGCCAAGGTGGGCTGATTGCTTGAGGTCAGGTGTTTGAGACCAGCCTGGCCAACATGGTGAAACACCATCTCTACTATAAAAATATAAAAATTAGCCGGGCAGTGGTGGCAGGCACCTGTAATACCAGCTACTTGAGCCTGGAAGGCAGAGGTTACAGTGAGCTGAGATCACACCACTGCACTCCAGCCTGGGCAACAGAGTGAAACCCTGTCTCAAGAAAAAAAAAAAAATTTTAATCTTTTTTTTCTTTCGCTTAACAAATATGCTTATTAATTTATCTTTCCCCCTACTCTTAATCCTCACCAGAGAAACTTGCCCAGGCCAAAGAAGAGAACGTGGGCTTACATCAGACACTGGATCAGACACTAAATGAACTTAACTGTATATAATCAAAACAGAAGAGTCTTGTTCCACCAGAAACTCCGGAGCTCCGTGGGTCTTTCTCTTCTCTTGTAAGAAGTTCCTTTTGTTATTGCCATCTTCGCTTTGCTGGATATGTCAAGCAAATTATGAATACATGACCAAATATTTTGTATCGGAGAAGCTTTGAGCACCAGTTAAATCTCATTCCTTTCCTTTTTCTTCCCCCCCAAATGGCACCAGCTTTTTCAGCTCTCTTATTTTTTCCTTAAGTTGCATTTATTCCTAAGGTAGGCAGGGTATTTCCTAGTAAGCATACTTTCTTAAAACGGAGGGCATTTGGTTCCTGGGAGAATAGGCAGCCCCACACTTTGAAGAACGCAGACCCCAGTATCTAGTGGATCTATTTAAAATGCTGAAGAACATAACCTTTTGAGTCAAGGTTGGTCGAACTATAGGAGAGAACAGGGACCATCACATGGGTGGGGTTTTCCATCCAGAGCCAATAAACGGGGTGGGCCGGGGGCGGGCATTGTGGGAAGTCATAACCCATGGATAGATTAACCTAAGAATCCTGGCCCTTCTCCACACTCCACCATGCAGAACAAACATCCTCTCAAGCAGTCAATGTAGAATGCTTGGGAAATGGTTGTAATTACCCACATATTTTCTGCCTTTTTTTTTTTTTTTTTTTTTTTGTCTTTTTGTTTTTTTCCATTTTGTGGAGAATGGGGTCTCACTATATTGCCCAGGCAGGTCTCAAACTCCTGGGCTCAAGCTATCCTCCCACCTCTGCCTCCCTAAGAGCTGGGATTACAGGCATGAACCACCGCACCCAGCACCCACATATTTTCTGGATAGATCCGTGATGTTATGTTCTGCATATTTCCTTCATTCTAAAGTTGTTCTCCGGCAGGCTATTGTGGCCCACGCCTGTAATCCCAACATTTTGGGAGGCCAAGGCGGGCAGATCACTTGAGGTCAGGAGTTCAAGACCAACCCGGCCAACATGGTGAAACCCCGTCTCTACTAAAATTACAAAAATTATGATGGCACCTGCCTGTAGTCTCAGCTACTCCAGGAGACACAGGCAGGAGGATCCCTTGAACCCAGAAAGTGGAGGTTGCAGTGAGCCGAGATCATGGCACTGCACTCCAGCCCGGGCAACAGAGAGAGACTCCATCTCAAGAAAAAATAAAAATAAAGTTGTTCTCTGAGGAACAAATGTCTCATTCCAATAATGACCCATCCACTCAGCAGGAATATGGTGGATTTCAGTCCAGTTCAGGTCAGCCATATCCAAGAGACTACAAGTCATTAATAAGTTGAGCAGAAGAGTTTTTTTTTCTTTCTCTTAGCAGAAAGGGCCTCTCTGGCAGCAGGGATTAAAAACTGGCCCAACTTCATTTCCATACTTCAGGGAATAGCAAACTGAAGATTTACTTATCTAGGACTTGAATTCCTTCTTTGGGACCATGTTAATAAAAGACCAAGAAATTCCTGATTAAACTGGATAATGGAGGATTTTGTAGACAGGGCTGCACACATTGGCTTTGTTTTACTTCTGTTTTCTCAGTTAACATCTCAGAGCTGGAACATTCCATATTCCCCAGCAGCGTGTCAGGGCCAACTAAAGTTTACAATTCTGACTAAAAATCACCCTGCTTCTGGCTTATTTGAATCCCCTCTCCGCCCCGCCCCACCACCCCGCTCCTATTTATTCAGCACCACACTACCCAGGAAATACACTAGCCAAATTGTGCAATTGAATGAAATCCACACTCTTCTTTAGATTCTTTCAACTGTATCATATGTAATAGTATCACTTTTCTACATTTTGGTCAAATAAATTTTTACATAAACTACAGTTTGTGCGAATTTTAGAATGTGTGCGGGTACACAACGCATTTTGGTTCAACAAATGTTAACGGGACAGAAAGAGGAAATAACAGAGCCGAGAACGAAGAAAAGGTTATCTATTGCCTTTCTGTCATAACTTCATGATACAAGGATGTTACGATCTCATTACTGGCAAGAGCACTCAGCCTCAGTAACTCAAAAACTGGCCTTCATTATCCCGTCTTGCCTGAACCAGGCTGTAAAGAATGAGTAGGATTTTAATAGATAAGAGCAGGCAAGATCGTCTCTGTTGGCTGAGTTAGGAAGGCCTGCCTGGCTAAGGCTTTCTGAGTTGCATATATAAAGCAAAGCAGACTAGCGTGGGCAACAAAGTGAGACCCCATCTCTATAAAAAAATACAAAAATTTGGCCAGCTGCAGTGGCCACATACACCTGTAATCCCAGCATTTTGAGAGGCCAAGGCGGGCAGATCGCTTGAGGCCAGGAGTTCAAGACCAGCTTAGCCAACATGGTGAAACCCCATCTCTACTAAAAATACAAAAATGAGCTGGACATGGTGGTACACACCTATAATCCCAGTTACCTGGGAGGCAGAGGTTGCCATGAGCCAAGATTGCACCACTGCAATCCAGCCTGGGCAACAGAGCAGGACTCTGTCTCAAATACACACACATACACAAATTAGTGGGGCATGGTGGCACGTGCCCGTAAGTCCCAGCTACTCAAGAGGCTGAGGAAGGAGGATTGCTTCAGCCCAGGAGGCAGAGGGTGCAATGAGCTATGATCCGCCAGTGCACTCCAGCCTGGGGGACCGTCTTCGAGCAAGACCCTCTCAAAATAAATAAATAAAGCAAAGCAGAAGTAGAAAAGCTGGAAGGTAGGCTGGGCCCACACTGATGAAAGCCTGAACATAATTTAGGCAGGAGTGGAGAGCCGCTAAAGACCGTAGGAGGCCAGGCACGGTGGCTCACGCCTATAATCCTAGCACTTTGGGAAGCTGAAGCAAGTGGATCATTTGGGAGTTCAAGACTAGCCCGGGCAACATGGCGAAGCCCCATCTCTACTAAAAATACAAAAATTAGCTGTAGTCCCAGCTACTCTGGAGGCTGAGGCAGGTGAATCACTTGAACCCAGGAGACAGAGGTTGCGGTGAACCGAGATCACGCCACTTCGTGCTCAGGTGACCGAGCAAGACTATCCCCCACCACAAAAAAAAGACTAAAAAGATGAGGAAACAAGTCAAAGCAATACACTAGAAAAATCCATTTAGCATTCATCTTCGAGAAAGTCTAGCTTTGGGGTGGACTAAGGCAGAAAGGCCAGTTAGGCAAAGGTTTCAATAATCCAGTATGGGTTGCCATGGAATACAAGGGAAGAAGTGAGCCAAAGGAAGTAACCTTAAAATTTAGCTCGTTGGATGGCAGACAACTTAGAGTGCCAAAGACCACTACAGTCTCACTACCTGGATTTTGATATTTTGCCTTGAGATCTTTTTTTGAGGAGGAGAGGCAGGGAATTGGAAAAAGAAATGAAAGCCTTTAAAACATTAATGGAATCTGCAGACAACTCTGTTATCAAAAAAATAATAGGCCAGGCGCTGTGGCTCATGCTTGTAATCCCAGCACTTTGGGAGACCAAGACGGGTGGATCACCTGAGGTCAGGAGTTCGAGACCACCCTGGCCAACATGGTGAAACCCCGTCTCTACTAAAAATACAAAAATTAGCCAGGCATGGTGGCACATATCTGTAATACCAGCTACTCGAGAGGCTGAGACAGGAGAATCACTTGAACCCAGGAGGCAGAAGTGGCAGTGAGCTGAGATTGCGCCACTGCACTCCAGCCTGGGCGACAGAGCGAGACTCCTTCTCAAAAATTAAACAAAATAAAATAACAGCAGGCAGAGACAGGGGAGGATAATTTGAGCCTAGCCAGGAGTTCGAGACCTGCTTGGGCAATATAGCAAGACCCCGTTCTCCAAAAATAAATTAAAAATAACTGTCCAGGCACGGTGGCTCACACCTGTAATCCCAGCACTTTGGGATGCCGAGGCGGGTGGATCACGAGGTCAGAAGATTAAGACCATCCTGGCTAACACAGTGAAACCTCGTCCCTAATAAAAATACAAAAATTAGCCAGGCGTGGTGGCACTCGCCTGTAGTCCCAGCGACTCGGGAGATTGAGGCAGGAGAAATGCTTAAACCCGAGAGGTGGAGGTTGCAGTGAGCTGAGATCACCCCACTGCACACCAGTCTGGGTGAAAGAGCGAGACTCCGGCTCAAAAAAAAAATTAAAGCATTTCCTTTATACCAATCCAACCTTTAACTGACACTGGGATGATTCAGATGGTCAGTACAGGGAGTATGAATGAATGAAGTCACCCTGCCAATAAGGGCCCTGCCATGACTGGACCACAGTTGTCCCTTTGTGTGTGTGTTTTCTCCCCCCTCCCTCCCCACTTGGGTTGTAATCTCATCTCAGGATACTGTTTTAGTCATGCCTGTGGCCTTAGCACTTAACACATCACTGTGTTCAATGTTTGTTCAACAGACCTGCCCGACTTTTGGGGAATTCCCAATGCCATGAAGTACGGGTGGAACACAGGGTGAGGATAGAACTGGATTGGGAGGGATATCAAAGGCTAAGAGGAAGATTTTGAACTTTATCCTGCCAAGAGACCACGGATAGTTACTAAAGGAAGTGAGTTGTTTTTTGAGACAGGGTCTCACTCTGTCATCCAGGCTGGCGGGCAGAGGCTCGATCATGGCTCACTGCAGCCTCGACCTCCTGGGCTCAAGGAATCCTTCCACCTCTGCCTCCAGAATAGTTGGGACTACAGGTATGTGCCCAGCTAATTTTTGTTATTTATTTATTTGAGACAGTTTGGCTCTTGTTGCCCAGGCTGGAGTGCAATGGTGCTTATCTCGGCTCACTGCAACCTCTACCTCCCAGGTTCAAGAGATTCTCCTGCCTCACCCTCCCGAGTAGCTGGGATTACAGGCCACATGCCACCCCGCCGGGCTAATTTTTTTGTATTTTTAGTAGAGATGGGGTTTCTCCATGTTGGTCAGGCTGGTCTCTAACTCCCAACCTCAGGTGATCTGCCTGCCTCGGCCTCCCAAAGTGCTTGGGATTACAGGCGTGAGCCACCACATCCAGCCTAATTTTTGTAATTTTAATTGAGACAGTTTCGCCACGTTGACCAGGCTGGTCTCAAATGCCTGACCTCAAGTAACCTGGCTGCCTCAGCCTCCCTTAGTGCTGGGATTACAGGCGTGAGCCACAGTGCCCAGAGTAAAGTAAGTGTTTTACAATAACCACACTGCAGGGTGGAGTCTGGATTAGACAAAATGGACAGGGAGACCAGTGGAGAAACGCGATGATTCCACTGTGGCAATGGAAAAGGAAGAACCAGATTCAAGAGATATTGTTTGTTTTATTTTTTATTTTTGAGACCAAGTCTTGCTCTGTCACCCAGGCTGGAGTGCAGTGGTGCAATCTCAGCTAACTGCAACCTCCACCTCCCCAATTCAAGCCATTCTTCTGCCTCAGCTTCCTGAGTAGCTGGAATTATAGGCACGCACCACCATGCCCAGCTACTTTTTAAAATTTTTAGTAGAGACGGGGTTTCACCATGTTGGCCAGGCTGGTCTCGAACTCCTGACCTCAGGTGATCCACCCGCCTCAGCCTCCAAAAGTGCTGGGATTACAGGCGTGAGCCATGGCGCCCGGCCCTCAAGAGCTATTTAGAACCTCCTTAAAAACCAGGATGTGACAGATGAGAGATGAAAGGCAGCTGTCACAAATGGCTTAAGTTTCACTCGCAAGGAAAATCAGGACAAGCCGGTCTGGATATTAGCTGATGAGTTCAGTTGTGAACATGCTGAGTTAGGAGTAGCTGACAAATCCAAAGTGAGATGTCCAGAACACAGATGGATGTGAAGAGATGGCTTGGCTAAGGGTCAAACAATGAGACTGGTCAGCGTGGAGACATTAGGAGCACCCAGAAAGTGAGAACAGAGACAGAACACGAGAAACACAAATTCTAAGGGACAAGCAGAAACCACCCCCTGCCCCCCAAAAAAGACTGCATTGGGGTCTGAGAAAAATAACCAATCAAAGAAAGGGAGGGAGAGGTGGTAGGGAGAAGAAACCAGCAAATA
Organism: Callithrix jacchus; assembly: GCF_049354715.1. Taxonomy (NCBI): domain Eukaryota; kingdom Metazoa; phylum Chordata; class Mammalia; order Primates; family Cebidae; genus Callithrix; species Callithrix jacchus. Next base: position 14,725,759 of record NC_133523.1, read on the forward strand.
AAATAGAGATAGGGCCAGGCGTGGGGTTCACACCTGTGATCCCAGCACTTTGGTAGGCAGAGGCAGGGGGCAGAGGGCAGATCACTTGAGGCCAGAAGTTCGAGACCAGCCTGGCCAGTATGGTGAAACCCCCATCTCGACTAAAAATACAAATTAGGTGTGGTGGCAGGCACCTGTAATCCCAGCTCTTTTGGGAGGCTGAGGCAGGAGAATCTCTTGAATCCTGGAGACGAAGGTTGCAGTGAGCAAAATCACACCACTGCACTCCAGCCTGGGCGACAGAACAAGACCCTGTCTCAAAAATAAGTACATAAATAAAATGAGGATGATACCAAGAAAAAATAGACTATTCAGAGGTGGTCAAGACTTTCAAATCCCACAGAGGCTGAGGCCTGTGAAGTGGTCAGTGGCTCTTGTTGAAGCTTTTCTTAGCCAGAGCTATATTAGCAGAATGAGCTGAAGTGGAAGGGAGGAGGAAAGGCTGGGGCCATCCTTCTGCAGACCCTTAAGTGAGCCTCCAGGCCCTGGAGGCCCCAGAGTGACCTAAGAGAGACTGGGCCATCTCTAAGAAGCAGGAAGCCCTAGTGAGCAAATTGCAGCCTGGGAAGACTGGCACTCTGAATTCTGATACCAACTTCTACTTTTGAGTGGGGAGGGGGAAAAAGTCACTTAACCTCCTCTGGCTTCAGTTTTCTCACCATCAAATGGGAAAAAAACAGTATCATTTTGCTGGGCTGGTACTGGGATTAAAGTTTTTTAAGTCAGGGCTTTGCTCTGTCACCCAGGCTGGAGTGCAGTGGTGCAATCATGGCTCACTGCAGCCTTGACCTCCAAGGCTAAAGGGATCCTCCCACCTTAGCCTCCTGAGTAGTTGGGACTACAAGCATGCAATACCACACCTGGCTAATTTTTTTTAAGTTTTTTTGTTTTGTTTTTTTTTTTGAAAGAGTCTCGCTCTGTCACCCAAGCTGGAATGCAGTGGTCTCGAACTCCTGACCTCAAGTGATCTGCCTGCCTCAGCTCCCAAACTGCTGGGATTACAGGCATGAGCCACCAGACCCGGCTGCAAGCCCGATTTTCCTAATGTATCCCTCCTTTTCTTTTTTCGAGTGTCTCGCTCTGTCGCCCAGGCTGGAGTGCAGTGGGGCAATCAAGGCTAGTGGAGCCTCAATCTCCTGGCCTCAAGCGATCCTCCGCCTCGGCCTCCAGAAGCGCTATGATCACAGGCGGAAGCCACCGCGACGGTCTGTTTTTTCAATGTTGAGAGGACCACCAGACACAGAACCGCCGACCCTAGATAGGACCCAGCATCCTCACTGCCCTAACCCGCAAGGCTGGCCCGGACAACCCCTAAGGCGGCCGAGGGCGGGCCCTGAGGGGGACGGCGCGCGCCTTGGGGCACAGCTCGTGGCGGTGACGCCGCTCAGGTGGCGGAGAGCTTGGGTATCTCTAAGCAGGTTGCCAAGCCACAGCCGAGACCTCGGATCTCGCCTCGGGGGTCACTTTTCGATTATACAGCGCTTCCTCTCTCCTTCCTCCCTCGGCTCACGCTGCCCCGGCAGACCACAGACGTATAAAAAAGCTCTTCAGTCCTTTCCCGCGCTCGCTTCGGCGCCTACTGAGGCTGCGCGAATTGTGAGGGCGAGACCCAGAGATACCCTCCCCAACTATGCGCGTGCGCCCTCTGCTGGCGCCTAACGGACCTCCGGGTGCGCGTGCGCACGCACCCCAAGCCCCGCCCACAGACTGTCGGCGCGCGAGCCGTTGGCGCTGCTCGCTGCTTTCCCTCTCCCATTTTGGGGCGGGGCCGGGCCGCCGAGTCTGTGGTGGAGGCAGGGGCCACATAATGCCACGCCCCCGTCTCGTCCCCCTTTGAAGCCCCTCGACTCTTTACTGCTGGTCAATCAGAGCCCGTCCTCATATCAGTGCTGGCCAATGGGAGGTACGCTCGGGCTGCTTCCGGCTCCGCGCTACGCTCGCCCCCTCCCCAGGTCTCCCCGCGGCGGGCGGGACTCAGGGGCGAGTGTCGGCCGCGGTGACACGCTGCGGGCCTGGAGCCAATAAGGGGCGGGCTCGGCGCTGATGGACGGGGCTGGTGGCCAGTGGATAGGCGCTAGCTGCACTTCCTGTCGGGGAGAGAGTGTAATATGGCGAAGACCTACGATTACCTGTTCAAGCTGCTGCTGATCGGGGACTCGGGGGTGGGGAAGACCTGTGTCCTGTTCCGCTTCTCCGAGGACGCCTTCAACTCCACGTTTATCTCCACCATAGGTAGCGGGATCCGGGAGTGGCTAGGGGCGCCGGAGGCCCGGGCTGGGCGCGCCCCTGAGGGGCTGGGGCTGAGAAATCTACCCTGCTGGGCGGGCCGAGGGCTCTGAGAGGGTCGAAGGGAGAAGAGCAGCCGCCTGCACCGCCGTTTCGGGGTTCATGGGCCGTGGCGGGGGAGACCAGGTGCCCATTTTGCAGATGGGGTGACTGAGGCTCCCATCCTCAGCCCGCTCGTTAGGGAGTGTTATGTCCTGGGCAGGCGTCTTCGCACCCGTCCTTTCGGTCTGTCCTAGCAGCAGCCCTCGAAGCGGTTCTTTTGCGGTTCCTGTCTTACAGAGGTGGAAACTGAGTCATGAGGAATTGGCTGTGGGAAAAAGACGGTGACATGTCGCCTTAATGAGCAATTGCTATGTGCCAAGTCCTTCACGTGCATTTCCACACTCTAGTTTCGGTGTTTTAAGTGCTGTTATGAGCCCGTCTCACAGATGAGTAATTTGAGGCTCAGGGAGGGCGTGGGACTTATCCAAGGCCACACAGTCTGCAGGTGGTGAGAATGGGATTTAATGGAATTTAATCCTGGCTGTGTCTCACCCCAAAACTCGAGGCTTAGCTCTTCTAGAGAGTTAGCACCACACACCCCTGGCTGATGACAAACTCAGTTAATGCACCTTGGAGCCGGGACTCTAACTCACACCATTCCTCCTCTTCTCTGGAGCATCCAGAGGTTGAGTCCCTCTCCTTGCCATGTTTTCCCCCATAAGTGTATTTTCCTCTAGAAGAAATGATAAGAGGAGTCAGGACCTTTTCCCTGCCTGCCTTTTATCCTGCTCCAGGATGACAGCAATGGCAAGTGACAGTGCTGCCTGCCCTGGGACCTGTCATCCCCAAGAAGATGCAAGATAAAACCCTCAATGAGAAACTAAATCAGCCACTGCCACAGACAGCCTTGACTTCCCTATCAAAGGGCCCAGGACACCGGTTGTCAATTTAGAACAGCTTTTCCCGTAGGGCCAGCCCACATCGTGGTTGAACAAAATTGGCTTGTTGTGATGTCTCAGTTGTGATGTCCACAGAAGTAGAGTTGACCTCTCTCAGCGCCACAGAAGCAGTCCTGGCCCACGATGAAAAGGTTAGACCTGGGAGTAACACCGATCAGAGTGGCCTGTGAGCTCTGCAGCCCTGCTAGGGATGGGGATAGTGAGGGAACGGTCACTAAGTCAAGGAGTTTATTCAAAGTCAAGAAAACATAGAGAATGGCCTTTGCTTTATGTGTGACTTCAACAGAATCGTGTTATCTCCCTAAATCTCATGATAATGTGCCAATTCCATTCTTGCCCCCCTCGAGGAGCTGCACTTTATGAAACAGTTATATGCCAGATGTAAAGTAGAGAGAATTAACTGGAAATCATCATGTCTGGTTCCTAGTTGCTGCTGGCCCTTGAACGTGCACTACCCCTCTCTGACCCCTGCTGTCTTCAGAGCAGGAGTGACGCTGTCTGCCTGGGCTAGTGCCCTGGTGGTTGAGGACTAGAATTAGACAATAAGGGGTTGTCATCACAACCAGAGGCCATCTAGAGAAAACAAATGAATGGCTCCTGTGGTGACAGCTTCCACCCTCTGAAGACAGATGTTTCTGAATTCTTCCCCCTCCCCCACTCCAAGGCCAAGCTTTAGGGTAACCCTTGTGCCCCAGCCAATCAAAAAGTGGCTTTAATTCAGCCTGGACGACAGGGCAAAACCCCATCTCTGCAAAAAATCAAATGAAATTAGCTAGGCATAGTGGCTCACCCATGTAGACCCAGCCACTTAGGAGGCTTAGGTGGGAGGGTGGATTGAGCGCAGGAGGTCAAGGTGCGGTGAGCTCTGATGGCGCCACTGCACTCCAGCCTGGGCAACAGAGCGAGACCCTGTCTCAAAAAAAAAGAATACAACTGTGGGCAGACTGTGGCTTGCATTTACCCAGTTCCCAGTTTCCTAGCCTCAGCACCTTCCCCTCAAACCCCCTCTTTAGAGTTACTTTAAAGCTTTAAAGAGGCCATCTTCCATTTGCAGATGAGGATATGACTTGGTGAAAGTTAACCTAGCAAGGTGACCCCAAGATCCCTCCCTCCCACCCCAGCGTTCCGCTCCTTCCATTTGTAGCCTTCTGTCTTCTAGGAAAGTCTAATTCACCGTGACCTTGAAGTTCAGGCCTCATAATTCTTAGGTCTCATAAAGTTTGCACTTCCTAATTAAATTTGGCGTGTTAATAAAACCCAGCAGGAGTGTAGGGCAGAGCGCTACTGTGGAGCTTAGCCAACCTAACAGTGCTCCTTGATTTTGTGTGTCCCTGTGCACGCATGGCAGGAGGTGGGGTATGCTTTAGGAAGCCTAGGCACACTGGGCTGTCTAATCCTGAAGCAGAATCTCTCAATGCTTAAAGACAATTCCATAAATTAGCCAGACGTGGTGGCACTTGCCTATAGTCCCAGCTACTCGTGAGGCTGAGGCAGGAGAATCGCTTGAACCCAGGGGGCAGAAGTTGCAGTGAGCCGAGATTGTGCCACTGCACTCCAGCCTGGGCAACAGAGCGAGACTGTCTCAAAAAAAAAAAAAAAAAGCGATTCCGTGTTGGCTGAGGGCACCTCTGGGTTTTCTTTATAGACCAAGGATTGAGTGGCTGTTCATTTTCTGCCACTCAGTCCTTAACATTTTGCCAAAAGTAACATATCGCCAAAATCTATTCTCAGAAGCCCCATCGATCATTTTGTGGTGTGAACTTGGCCCTGTGGCTCCCTGGAATGGGTTCTCACCAGCCTGGCTGAGTGCCACTGACTCCTCAGGGGCCCATTCATTCCTCCAGTGACAGGGTTGGCGTGTGAGAAAGTGCTTTGTGAACCGCTCAGCACCGCATAGACCCTGTTGCGCTTTATTTCTTTGATCCGGCCATATTTTGCCAAGGCCTCTGTGGGCCAGGCAGCCGCTTTGGCACGAGGGCTGCAGAGAGGACCGAGTGAGTCAAGGTGCACGCAGGACTGTGCTACCAGCTTCTAGCAAATGCATATTGAGTCACTGGGAGGGAAAAGCAGTGGATGAGACCATCAAGTCCCTGCCTCCAGGGAGCTTATGTTTGAGAGGGCGAAATTCCAGTGCTGAGGCTGGCTGGATGGAATTAGCATCCCCACCCTGGGTTCAGAGAGGTCCAGCCAGGCCTGGGCCTCAAGTCTTCCCCGGCAGGGATTTGAAGAAACTCCTAGTGGCAAAGGCTGAGTCTGGCTGTTCCTCGTCCACCCGGGTCATTAGGATCTGCAAGCATTACACCCAGGTCCATGCAGCTGGTGACACAAATATAGGTCGGATAAGTTAATAAATAGGTAAGAGCAAGTGGATGAGGATGGTCAGGAAGGCTCCCTTCGGGAGGGATCTTGAATAGGGACCTGAACAAAGGGATAGCCAGGGAGCTACAGAAGGAAAGAACTTTCCAGGACAGGGAAGAGCAAGCGTAGAAGCCCCGAGTCAGGAGCGTGCTTGGAATGTTTAGGAAATAGCTGTGTGGATGGTGTGGCTGGAAAGAGAAGGTCATGAGCCAGAGTCCCAAGAGGTGACTAGGTTAGGCGGGACCTCGGCACACCGGGGCAGCTGTTTCCACTTTATTCGAGGGAAGAGGGACCGGGAAGCCACTGGAAGATGCTTTTTTGTGGAAAAAAAAAAATAGCTTTACATGGCCGGGTGCAGTGGCTCAAGCCTGTAATCCCAGCACTTTGGGAAGCCGAGGTGGGTGGATCACGAGGTTAAGAGATCGAGACTATCCTGGTTAACATGGTGAAACTCCATCTCTACTAAATAAATACAAAAAATTAGCTGGGCATGGTGGCGCATGCCTGTAATCCCAGCTACTCAGGAGGCTGAGGCAGGAGAATTGCTTGAACCCAGGATGCAGAGGTTGCAGTGAGCCGAGATTGTGCCATTGCACTCCAGCCTGGGTAACAAGAGTGAAACTCCATCTCAAAAAAAAAAAAATAGCTTTACTGAGATAGAATTCTCATACTCCTGCCAGCCACAGTGGCTCACACCTGTTATCCCAGCACTTTGAGCGGCCGAGGTGGGGGGAATCACCTGAGGTCAGGAGTTCAAGACCAGCCTAATCAACATGGAGAAACCCTGTCTCTACTAAAAAAAAAAAAAAAATACAAAATTAGCTGGGCATGGTGGCACATGCCTGTAATCCCAGCTACTTAGGAGGCTGAGATAGGAGAATCACTTGAACCCAGGAGGCAGAGATTGCAGTGACCCAAGATTGCACCATTGTACTCCAGCCTGGACAACAAGAGCGAAACTTCTCAAAAAAAAAAAAAAAAAAAAGAATTCTCATACTCTCGTACAGTTCGCCCATTTGCAGTGTACAATTCAGTGGCTTTGGGTGCAATCACAGAGTTCTACAACCACAAGCAATTTGGGAACATTTTTCATTATGCCAAAAAGACACCAACCCTTCCAATGTCCGCATGCCCTGCCTCCCCCAGCCCCTGGCAACCGCTAATCAACTTTCTGCTTCTATGGATGAGCCTGTTCTGGACGTGTCTGTTAATGGAATCTTACACTAAGTGACCTTTAGTGTCTGGCTTTTCTCAGTCTCATGTCATCAAGTTTCATCCACGTTGTGTATCATGGGTGAGTGCTCTGTTCCTTTCTATGACTGAGTCATATTCCATTGTATGGTTGGACCACATTTTGTTTATCCATTCATTCTTTGGTGGACACACAATAGAAAGTTTGGAGCAGAGGGCCGGGCGCAGTGGCTGACACCTGTAATCCCAGCACTTTGGGAGGCTGAGGCAGGTGGATCATTTGAGGTCAGCCTGGCTGACACAGTGAAACTCCATCTCTGGTAAAAATTCAAAAATTAGCCAGGTATTGTGGCGGGCATCTGTAGTCCCAGCTACTCAGGAGGCTGAGGCAGGAGAATTGCTTAAACTTGGGAGACGGAGGCTGCAGTGAGCCGAGATGGTGCCACTGCACTCCAGCCTGGGCAACAAGTGAGACTCCATCTCAAAAAAAAAAAAAAAAAAGGGACAGTTTGGAGCAGAGGTTAGCTGTGTGACGTGGTGGTTAGTGTTGTATTTTTGAAGGCTGAGGAGGGGACTGAGGGAACAATGGGAGCCTGGGGAACGTCAAGGTGGCTGCGAGGTCACTGTGGGGAAGAGGGATGGAAGTGGGAGGTAGGAGACAAGAAGGATGGGGTCAGAAACACCTATTAGGAGGTGATCTTCAAGAGGGCCTTAAAGGAGAAGTTTGCCCAGCTGACAGGCCAGCAGAACACAGACCACCCACAGAAAAACAACAACATCTGCAAAAACTGACGTGACCATGTGCACCTGCACATTGTGGGGCTCAAGGCCCTGTGTGCTTGGGGCCTGACTGCAGGGTGGCGGGGAGCGAGGGACTCAGAGTGGCTCTGCTGAGACCCACTCTGCACAGCTGCCTGGGGCGGGGAGGTGGGCTCAGCTGGCAGCAAGAGACAAGAGCAGGGCTTTGCCACCCATGCCCATTGGGTTTGCTCTGCACTGCCTGCTTCCATCAGCCCTTGGAGAGGGAATGTATCTCCAGGAGTTTCCAGATCTGGAGATTCCAACATCCTGCATGCCCAGTGCCAGGCAGGGTCTCTGTAAGCCACGACAGCTGTCACCTGCACAGGTTGGCAGTGCCCAGCTCAGACAGCTTAGGAAATGGGCTGACAGTGATATGCCTTTTTTTCCTTTTCTTTCAGGAATTGACTTTAAAATTAGGACCATAGAGCTCGATGGCAAGAGAATTAAGCTGCAGATATGGTAAGAGTCTTTGTTCTCTGTCATTCTCTTCACCTGGCCAGGACGTTGAACCAGAAGCCCTTGGTATTCTCCCTCCACCCTCCCTGTGACCTTGGCCTCCATTTCTTGGTGCCCAGTCCTGGCACATGGGACTTTTTTCAGAAACTCCTGGAGTTTTATACCCAGCCCAGAGGTGCCAGGGTCTATAGCATGGGCACAGATCTGCCCAGCCCCAGTTAGCTCAGTGCTCCACTGTGGGCACTGTCTGGGTTTGGGCTTCACAGTGGGCTGCTTACGTGGAACGGGGAGAGAGCCCTTTCAGTGCCAGGTGCTGGTGACGGCTGCAAGAACCGTGAGATGCCCCAGCCGAGAGTTTCCTTTTGAGCCTCTCCACCCACTCAGAAGCATAAAGGTCCAAATTCACTTCCTCTTTTCTCTCCTGGGGCAGCCCAGGCCTCCCTTCCCAGCATATAGACCCAAAACCCCCAAACCGAAATTAAGCCAAGGCTGGGCCCCCTGGCAAGACCTGTTTCTTTTCCTGAGACCTGTGGGTGACTTCCTGTGCACATACAATTAGGGAAGTGGTGAGGCTCCAAGTTGCCCTCTCTGGCCTGACTGTAGTTTCCAGAGACTGAGTTCAGGTGGTCGGGTATAGTGGGGTCCTGCCCTACACATATGCCACTTGCATAGAGTCACTGGCCCTGAGCAAAATAAAGAGAAGTCAAATTTAAGAGCCTGGTGCAGGCTGGGTGCGGTGGCTGACATCTATAATCCCAGCACTTTGGGAGGCCAAGGCGGGCAGATTACTTGAGGTCAGGAGTTCAAGACCAGCCTGACCAACATGGTGAAACCCTGTCTCTACTAAAAGTACAAAAAATTAGCTGGGCCTGGTGGCAGGCATCTGTAATCCTAGCTACTTGGGTGGCTGGGGCAGGAGAATTGCTTGAACTGAAGAGGCAGAGGTTGCAGTGAGCTGAGATCGCACCACTGCGTTCTAGCCTGGGCAACAAGAGTGAGACTCCATCTCAAAAAAAAAAAAAAAACAGCAGTGCAATTTCCCTGTCACCCAAACCAGGCAAGTGCCTTTGGGTGGGAGATGTGTGCCGGGAGATGGACCACGAAGCTGTCCTCCTTCAAGTCTCAAAGTGTGAGCCGTCGCCCCCACTTGCCAGTTTCAGGGAGCCCCACAGGTCCCCTCGGCTCCAGGTGATGTTCACCTCTTAATCTGGCTTGGGGAGTCTGGAGCGGGTTTAACGCGCAGTCCATCCTGCAGACGTTGGTAGTCAGTCAAGCTCTGGCTGCCTTGTAAGTTCTGAGCCATGGAAGTTTCTCCACTTCCAGCACGTTGGTGCCACGTCACCCTTTGTTCCCAAGTCCAAAGTGACGCTGCACCAGCAAGCAGAAATTTCACTTTCCTCCTGCCCTCCTGCTTCTGCTCTTAGCACCTGTGGTGAGGTCAGTGACTCAAATCTCTTCTAAGACAACTAGGACGGCAGTTGAGGAAAAAATGGCTGTTCTTAACCACTCATGTCTCCTGCTGCTGGTTCCAGAAAGTCAGCTCCAAGCAAGGTGTTTCTGTGTGGTCCAGACATACAGAGCCCTCCAGGTCCCTGCAGGACTGTGGGAGGAACCCTGGGCTTGGAGACAAAAGACATGAGTACTGACCTGGCTCTGCCACTAATCAGTTAGGTCACTTTTAATTTTTTTTTTTTTCCGAGACAAAGTCTCACTCTGTTACCCAGGCTGGAGTACAATGGCATGATCTCAGCTCACTACAACCTCCGCTTCCTTGGATCAAGCAATTCTCCTACCGCAGCCTCCTCAGTAGCTGGGATTATAGGCCCCTGCCACCACGCCAGGCTGGTTTTTGTATTTTTAGTAGACAGGGTTTCACCATATTGGTCAGGCTGATCTGGAACTCCTGATCTCAAGTGATCCGCCAGCCTCAGCCTCCCAAAGTGCTGAGATTGCAGGTGTAAGCCATCATGCCTGGCTTTTTTTTCTTTCCTGTGACAGTATCTCACTCTGTCAACCACACTGGAGTGCAGCGGCATGATCTCAGCTCACTGCAACCACCACCTCCCATGTTCAAGCAATTCTTGTGTCTCAGCCTCCCAAGTAGTTAGGACTACAGACACGTGCCACCATGCCCGCCTAATTTTTGTATTTTTATTAGAGATGAGGTTTCACTGTGTTGGTCAGGCTGGTCTCGAACTCCTGGCCTCAAATGATCCACTTGCCTCTGCCTCTTAAAGTGCTGGGATTACAGGCATAAGCCACTCGCCCAGCCAGCTAGGTTACCTTTTTTTTTTGAGATGGAGTTTTGCTGTCACCTAGGCTAGAGTGCAGTAATGCAGTCTCAGCTCACTGTAGCCTCCACCTTTCAGGTTCCAGCAATTCTCCTGCCTCAGCCTCCCAGGTAGCTGGGATTGTAGGCACGCGCCACCACGCCTGGCTAATTTTTGTATTTTTAGTAGAGATGGTTTCATCATGTTGGCCAGGCAGATCCCAAACTCCTGACCTCAGGTGATCTGCCCGCCTCAGCCTCCCAAAGTGCTGGGATTACAGGCATGAGCCTGAGTCCCAGCTGCACCCAACAACCAAGAGCTACGTTTCCCAGCCACATGACTGGCTCGTCTATGAACTAGAAACTCCAAGGAGAATTCCCTAGAAGCAAAGGTGCAGAAGAGGGAGAGGGCGCGTGGGTCAGGAATCCTGTCATGGCTCTGCCTCATCAAATGACCTGAACCCTTCCAAGCCACAATGTCCTTCCCTGTTATAATAGGTAGATTGATTACAAGGTGCTGCCTCAGCAGAAGAACTCGCAGCAGATGACCGGTGAGAAAGCCAGGCATCCCGGGTAGATGCTCCTTGTCTCCTATTGGGGACAGTTATTTGCCTTTGATGTTGCTCATGTCCCTTCTCTTCCTGTTTAGGGACACAGCCGGTCAGGAGCGGTTTCGGACGATCACAACAGCCTACTACAGGGGCGCGATGGTAGGGATTTTCGGTTTGTTTATTTGTATCTCCTTTTCAAGTCAACACGGGAGCGTAACTGTGCGTTGATTACTGAAGCCTAGATGTTCTGTGGAGCTTGTGCCCCAACTCCTCGGGGCTCCTTGGTCCTAAGTTAGTCTTAGGAAGAGGCTGCGACCCCAGGCCCGCCCCCGTGTACATACCTCCCTTCTGGCTGCAGAGACCATGCAGGGTTTAAATAAAGTAGAAACATAATTCTTTGGGAATGAAGGAAGACACAGGAAGCCGGTTCTTCCAGGTGAGCTCAGTGCAACTGGAGTCAGCATGCCCTGACTTTTAGGAGCGGTCACATGACCCACATCAGTCTCGATGGAATTTGCCATCAGAAGTGTGAAGCTTTTCCAGGAGCTTACCTGCCCTGGGCTGTCGGCTGTTATATCCATCGCCCGGGCCTGAGGCAGGATGACGTGACAGGAAGACTCACTCATCATCCCTCAAACATTGCTCGAGCACCTTCTCTGGGCCAGGCCTGAACTAGATGCAGAAGGCGGCAGGGGACAGGGCGAGGTCCTGTCTCAGGCCCTGTGTATAAACAGCAGGCACTGAGGGGCGGAGAGAGCAGGAGGTGGAGCCCCTGGACCTGGCCTGAGACCCTGGCTTGCCCTCTGAGCTCCATCTCCTGACTTGGAAAGTGGAACAGCACAGCGCTGTGTCCCAGGCTGTGCTGAGGATAAATGGCTGTCTGTCTCCATTCCCAGTTCCCTCTGTTCCCTGCTCTTTGCTTGGCACACCCCATCATTTAATTGCTTGGGCAACTGCCTATTTCCTCTATGAGGGCAGTGCCATGTCCCGGTCCCTGCCATCTGCCTGGCACCAGGGGACCTGCTGGGTCTGCAGTAGTTGCTCAGGAAAGACTTGTGGGCTGTGGAGGTGAATGGAGGCATTATGTATTTAGAGCATCCCACGTGGCGGGCGTCCGAAACCTCATGGACACTCACTCGTGTGGGTTGCAGCCTTAGTGCACCTCAGTAAAATTAATGTATTTCTTTCCTCTCCCCTCTTGTGCTCTGGTGAAGGGGGGCAGAGGGCCTGAGGGCACTGGGGTCTTGGGGAACTTCAGCCTCTGGAGAAAGCTGTGTGACTTGGGGTCTGTCCCAATCTTCTCTGGGCCAAAATAGCCACCTTCCTCCCTGTTCTGATCACCAAGCCCTCCCCTGCACCAGGTAAAGGGCCCAGGTCTTAGCTCAGTTTATCTCATTGCGTTTTGTCTGTGTACCCACCCCTTGTCATTCCTGTATTATAACGAAGAGCCTGAGGTTTGGCCTGGTGTTTTGCCCTGCTGAGCTTCACTCAGCAGGTAAATGGCTGGGCTTCACTGGGCTATTTGTCTCCAGCACTCACATCCTCAACCAGCACTGAGATGATTGTCGCTCTCCATCCTCCTAGACCCAAGATAACCTGAACAGATGCTGCTGGCTGCGTGTGGCTATTTGAATTTACACAATTAACTTTGAAAGTCTAGCCAGGCACAGTCGCTGATGCCTGCAATCCCAGCACTTTGGGAGGTGGGTAGATCTCTTGAGGTAAGGCGCTGGAGAGCAGCCTGGCCACATGATGAAATTCCATCTCTACTAAAAATACAAAAATTAGCCACATGTGGTGGCGGGTGCCTGTAATCCCAACTACTCTGGAGGGTGAGGCAGGAGAATTGCTTAAACCTGGGAGGCAGAGGTTGCAGTGAACCAGGTTATACCACTGTATTCCAGTCTAGGCAACAGAGCAAGACTCCATCTCTTAATTAATCAATTAATTTTTTTTTTTTTTTTTTTTTTTTTTTTTTTTTGAGACAGAGTCTCACTCTTGTCGCCCAGGCTGGAGTGCAGTTGGTGCAATATTGGCTCACCGCAACCTCTGCCTCCCAGGTTCAAGTCATTCTCCTGCCTCACCCTCCCGAGTAGCTGGGATTACAGGCATGCACCACCACGCCCGGCTAATTTTGTATTTTTAGTAGAGACGGGGTTTCTCCATGTTAGTCAGGCTGGTCTCAAACTCCTGACTTCAGGTGATCTGTCTGCCTCAGCCTCCCAAAGTGCTGGGATTACAGGCGTGAGCCACCACACCTGGCCAATGATTTCTAAAAACATTGAAAATCCAGCTTCTTGGGTCAAAGCAGCCATGTTTCTGGTGCCCTAGAGCCTTATGTAGCCAGTAGCAGTCACATGGGACAGTGCCGCCATTACAGCTGGGTCGTCATCTCTGTCAGCATGCTTCTAGACCCTTGGGCCTCAAAGTCCGAGGTACAGGAAGCACTGGATGCCTGGAGACCTATTGTGAGGTTTGCCCAGAGGAGGGCCTGAAAAATAGTCACTTGGAGCCCTGAGGGGCGTTTCCAGGAAAACCTGGAATAGGCTGGCTGGCTCAGTGTTTTCCAGGTGCTTCTGTGTGATTCTGAGAGAGCTCTACCCACTGCCCTGCTAATGCCCAGGTTCAGCTCCTTGAAACAAATCCAGGAATTTGAGCCTTGGGCACATATCACCAACTTAGTGGTGATGGCAGGACTCCTGGGCCTTCACAGGGTCCAGTCTCTGGATAAAGGGCCCCATGTCCCCGACCCTGACCACACTTGATTCACAAGGTCTGCCCACTGTGGCTGACGCATGGCAAACATTATGGGCCACTGCAGCCTTGAGGTTCTTCGCCATGGTTGTGGCTGATTGTGAGGCCATTATTCATGTCCCCGAATTCCTGGGAGCATTTGGAGTTGCAGTGACCCTTGCCCCATCTGTGTGGTTTTGTCCCACGCCCTTGCACTCATACCTGTCTCACCATTACCACTGCGCGTGTCCTTATTCTGCAAACCTGGACAGCCTCAGACAACTTGGCCAGCAGCAGAGATCATCAGTGCCCTCTGAGGTGCCACAGATGCAGGGCTGGGCCCGGGGAGCAGGTAGCAGGGAGGAAGGAACGAAGGAAGCCAGGCCTGGGCGTGAGCAAGCCACATGCCTTGGAGCCCAGGGTCCCCGGACACAAAGGGGACTTCTGATGGCACTGCAGGCTGGCCTTCTGTAGGCACTCCACAAGGACATCAAGAGCCACACAGGCTGAGTGCAGTGGCTTACACTTGCAATCCCAGCACTTTAGGATGCAGAGGCTGGCGGATTACAAGGTCAAGAGATCAAGACCATCCTAGCCAATGTGGCGAAGCCCTGTCTCTACTTAAAAAATTCAAAAATTAGCTGGGCGTGGTGGCGCATGCCTGTAATCTCAGCTATTTGGGAGGCTGAGGCAGGAGAATCACTTGAACCCAGGAAGTGAAGATTGCAGTAAGCGGAGATCGTGCCGCTGCACTCTCCAGCCTGGGCAACAGAGTGAGACTCCATCTCAAAAAATAGAACCACAGACCATCAGAGGGTGGCCCCCACATGTGGAATGTGGATTCTGGGGCTGAAAAAGGCCCTGAGACATTGCTGAGAGGGTAGGTGTCATTAATGCTTTTGGAGTTAGCCGCCAGCGCTCCCCACCCCCGGGGCTTGAATCTTTTTTTTTTTTTTGAGAAGGAGTCTTGCTTTGTTGCCCAGGTTAGAGTGCAGTGGCACTATCTCAGCTCACTGCAACCTCTGCCACCTTAGATTCAAGCTGTTCTCCACCTCAGCCTGCCGAGTAGCTGGGATTACAGGCATGTGCCACCACGCCTGGCTAACTTTTTGTATTTTTAGTAGAGACAGGGTTTCACCATGTTGGCCAGGCTGGTCTTGAACTCCTGACCTCAAGTGATCCACCCACCTTGGCCTTTCAAAGTGCTGGGATTACAGGCATGAGCCACCACACCTGGCCGATGAGCTGCTGCACCTGGCCCCAGGCTTGAATCTTAAAGGTCATGTCTCTGTGCCTCAGTTTCCCCTTGCATCACATAGGCATGTTTGCCCTTGTCCACAGCAGTGGTGAGGCTGTGGACCCAGGCTGAGGCAGGGCTGCCCCGAAGCTCTTTCAGGACCAATGGGCCGTCTTCATATGTTGGTTAGGGAACCGGATAGGCCTCAGCGCACCCAACCCTTCTTCACATAGCTGGTCCCCTCTGTGATGGGGTCACTGGAAGTTGCGTGGATGTCAGGTCAGGACTCCCTGGGTTTAGTCATGCCTGGAAGGTGGCTCTGGCAGACCGTGGGTTGAGCAAGGGGTGAAGAGGAGGCTGACTGCAGGAGAGGGTCAGCGTGAGGGGAGCCCTGCTGGCAGTGGGCCTGTGGAACAGCTCCCAGCGTCAGGCTGCACCACCCTGTGGGCCACAAGGGGAGCCAGTGGGGCTTGTCATCGAGGGCGTGGCGGGGGCCTGTGAGGCAGAAGGGTCACCTCAGCAGCCCAGGGGGCGGGACAAGACTGGTGCCAGAGCCCAGCAGAAGGAAGGGCCGCAGGGATGGAGAGGAGATGGCTGGCCTCTGGGGTGCCACAGAGGCGGGAAGAGTGGCAGCAACAGGCCTGGCTGTGCGGCGGGTGCTGGGCTCTGCACCATTCTCCTGTGCTGCTGGGGCCTTGCCTCCAGAGTCTGCAGCTGATGAAACACCCGTGTCTCCTCTCCCCGCCCAGGGCATCATGCTGGTTTATGACATCACCAACGAGAAGTCCTTTGACAACATCCGGAACTGGATTCGAAACATTGAGGAGGTGAGGCCTGCCGGCTCTTCCCACTGTCCCTGCTTCAGTCCTTGTCCCAGCGCTCTCTGGTTTACCTATGAGAAGGCCAGGGTGCAGAGACACACACAGGTCACTTGCCAATAGCCTCCAAATCAGGGACTCAGTGGGAGCAGGGACTGAGACACAGGCAGCCGGCCCCAGGGACCACACCCTGGCCTGGCCCCGCCCCAGAGCCCTTCGGAGCCCACCCCTCCAGCTGGGCTGTTGGATCTGGCCAGCGTCACAGTCATAAGAGAAGGAACATCCAAGCTTGTGGTCACCATGCGCATTGGCTGCTTTCTAGAGAAGGAAGGTTCTAGCGCAGGTGTGACCCTTGTAGTCGGAGGGTGTGGTAGCTGGCCAGTCAGTTGTACTTTGAGCTGTATCAGAGCTGGGTGTGACCTGCTACAAACTACCTGTGTTCAGACCTTGACCCATAGAAGGGAGAGGAGGAAGCCAATCCCTCCTCCCCCTCCCAAAGCCATCTTTATCTTCCTGCTCCCCAAAAAACTGACCTCACCCCCAAAGCCTTCCTGGCCAGCGGCACCTGCAGCTTTTGACAGCTAACCAGGTGGAGCTTCAGGTCTGAGGCACAGCCAGATAACTTTTCCCATCTATAATGCCAGCGCAAAATGGCACATCACTGTCCACCCAGGACTCATGGACCCCCTCAGGCCAGGCTGAGAGGCCACCCCATCATTTATGAGTCATTGCACTGGGCTCAGCTCCTCAATGATCCTGAGAGGGCTGAGCTGCCGAATTAGCCAGTGCAAGGCTGCACCCTGGCTGGGGAAGCCGTCTTCATCCATGGAGAGGAGCAGAGCCTGGTCTTTGCGAACGGTCTGTTTCTGGCCAGCAGGCAGGAGCACCTTCTTATTCATGGGCAGTGAGGCAGGGAGTGGCACAGTAGGTTCCAGAGACCAGGCCTCAGCTGGTGAAAGAAGACAGCAGTTTCCAGTGTCCCCATTCTTCAGGAAGCACGGTTGACTCCATGAGGACCCAGGAAGGTCTGATGAAGGAGCTGCCTGTGGGTGTGAAGGCAGAGTTTGGGCAGCACCACATGGTATGGTGAAGTGCCTGGGGCTGGTGACAGCCTCGAGTTGCGATCACCTCAGGCATGGCCCGTTTCTGGAGCCCACAGAAAGAGTTGAAATGTCAAGGCCAGGCATGGTGGCTCACGCCTATAATCCCAGCACTTTGGGATGCCAAGGCTGGTGGATCACCTGAGGTCAGAAGTTTGAGACCAGCCTGGCCAAAATGGTGAAACCCAGCCTCTACTAAAAATATAAAACATTAGTCAGGCATGGTGGCTCACCGCTGTCATCTCAGCTATTGACTGAGGATCACTTGAACCCAGAGGCAGAGGTTGCAGTGAGCTGAGATCATGCCACTACACTCCAGCCTGGGAGACAGAACGAGACTCCTTCCTTTAAAAAAAAAAAAAAAAAAAAAAAGAGTAGAGCAGAAGGTCCCAGGACAACAGCTAAAGCCTCCTGCAGAGGAGCCAGGAGGGGAGGGAGGGAGGGAGGGAGGCAAGGGTGGGGGGTAAATGTCTCAGCCTCACTCACCCCTGCAGAGGCCAGACCCCTGCAGCAGCCTGATTGACATATCCGTAGAAGCTGCCAGAAAGCATTTCAGAAAATGTGCATTTGGTCAGAGTAGCAGCTCGAACCCTGGCCCTGGCCCTGGCATTGGCTGTGTGACATGGGACTGGCTGCTCGGCCTCTCTGAGCTTCAGCTTCTCCCTTAGACTAGGCTGTGCCTAGCAGTCCTGACCCCACCACTCTGATTTCTGGGGACAGGCTCTGTGCTGTCAAAGGTACCTGGCCAGTGTCATCCAGTCTGATCCCCTCCCTGTCTCTCCCCCTCTCTCTCAGCACGCCTCTGCAGATGTCGAAAAGATGATACTCGGGAACAAGTGTGATGTGAATGACAAGAGACAAGTTTCCAAGGAACGGGGAGAAAAGGTGGGCATGGTGGCACAAGGGGCAGAGGGCCTGGGGGGTCTCAGGATTCCCATGCAGAGGCCTTCCCCATCCCTCTGCTGCCCCAGGGGCTCCCCTGAGTGCTCTCGGGTAGAAAAGTTGGGTTTTGGTGGTTCCTTTTATAAGTACATGCTATCCTGGCTTGCCTGGGACGAGTTGGTCACCCCATTGTGGCACATGCCAGGGGACAGCAGAGTGGGAAGCACATGCCCAGCTGGGGCTTCTCAGGTGCACTCTGTGGGCGTCTCGTTGAAACCCAGCATGGCCCCACTCCAGGCCTTCAAAGCCACAGGAGCAGGGGACAGAGCCGTGGTTTGATCCCAGCAGGGCCCTGCCACCCTCCCATCTCAGCTGCCCTCCCCGGCGCTCCATGCCCTGCACAGCACTGTGGAGGGGCATTCGGAATGGGCTCCCCATTGGAGAATCGAGGGAGCCACCCAGGAAGCCACAGCCCCAGCCCCAGCCCCGTTGGTGCTCCCACTTGGCACCAGCCCCGACTTCCACTCCTGTTTTGGGCAAGCTCAGATGTGCCCAGCAGCTGGTGTGCTTATATGTGTGCCTCCCTTTCTCACAGCTAGCCCTCGACTATGGAATCAAGTTCATGGAGACCAGCGCGAAGGCCAACATCAACGTGGAAAACGTGAGTCCCAGGCCCTGCTGGGAGACACGGGGCCTGCAGGATCAGCCCCTTCATGCTTAAGAGGGAGCTGGCATCCTCTGGGGAGGTCTGCCAGACAGACCAGCCTCTGGCTCCATGCTGCCAGTCAGTCCTCTGAGGGACACTTGCTGGCCAGTGCTACATGCCAGGCACAGGCGGCCTGTGGGAATCTGCCATCAGCAGGGGCAGGCCCACAAAGGGCACCTAGGACGCGTCTCATAGGCCCCTGGGCAGCCCTGGGGAATAGGCATGGTTTTACAGGTGAAGAAATTGAGGCTTAGAGAGCCCCAACTCTGTTTACACTCTCAGCCATGCCAGTCACACTGGAGAGGCCCCTGTCAAAAGCTCAGACACAGCAGGGAGCCCTGATAGGAGTTGGTCCATGCACCCTCCCCTCTCCACGGGTGACCCCAGCCCTTGCGGCCGACCCCGTGATGTTTCTCCCTCCTGGGTATGTTTCCAAGGTGGGATCTTCCACATTACTCCCACCCGAAGTGTCTGTGCTGCCTGGAAGACCAAGGCCAGAATCCTCGCCTGGCATGGAAAGCCCTCCCTCGCTGGCTACAGCTGGTGTTTGTCACCCAGGACTCAGGCATTGCCCACCCCGCTTTCTTCCTTCTCCAAGACTTTACTGCATTCCCCGCCCGTGTGCCCCCTTTTCCACCTGTCAGGTTCCCTTTGCTAGTCAGGGCCCAGCCTAGGAGGTCCCTCCCCAAGTTTGTCTTCGTCCTCTGCTAGACCTTCCTCCACACCCCAAGCCACTTTCCTCTCCAGAACCTCCCACGTCATAGGTATGTGTGTTGGGATCATGCCTCCCACCATCTCTGTATGTCCCACACTCAAGGCCGTAACAGCAGCTGGAGCCTTGGCTGTGCTGGGGCATGAACCTGTTCCTGCTCCCGGCCCGGCCAGGCAGGAACTCCAGGTGAAGCTTGTTTGGCCACAGAGCTCTTGCCTTTTCCCCTGAGCAGACAGAACCGAGGAGTCAGAGATGAAGAACTGGGCACTCCATCTAAATCCTTCTGGATCAGTCGGTTAACTTGCCTTTGGTCAAGTCACTTGGCCTCTCTGAGTCTCAGTTTCGTCTCTGGCCAACCGAGTATAGCCCCATCTCACAGGGCTTAGGGGAGGCCCCGTCAACACTAAGGTGCTCTGTGGAAGTGAGAGTTGGCATTGGAGAGGAAAGGCCGTTGGGAGGTGGAGGGACTGGGGAAGGACAGGAGCTGGGGCTGGGCAAACCAGCTGAACCCACTGCCATAGGAGGCCCACGTCTGGGAAGCTGTCCCACCACGCTCACTCCACACAGGTGGCTGAGGACTCGGGGTGCTGTCATTGCAAGTACTAAGTGTGCTTATTCCGCAGGCATTTTTCACTCTTGCCAGAGACATCAAAGCAAAAATGGACAAAAAATTGGTGAGTGTGTGTCCTTCCCAGATCCCTGAGTGGATCTCTGTGGAATCCAGCCGTCGTTGTTAGCAGCAGTGACATGACGCACCCTAGATCCCGCTTTTTAGGGCCCAGCCAGACCCTATGGGACGTTGCTAGGAAAGAGGGGAAGAGTTTGCAGGTGTGGCTGGGGCATCAGGCAGTGCCAGCCTGGGGACGCTGCCCAAGCAGACAGGGCTGTTCCCGGTGAGTCCCCAGGCTAGCAGGGTACGCATGGCCCTTTCCATTCCACCTCTGAAAAGGGCCAGAAAGATGACATGGTGTGCAAGGACAGAGAGCCATGTCCTGGAGAAAAGCTTCCTAGGTCGCTCAGGCAGGGCCAGGGCTGGTGTCTGATAACTGTGGGCTCACCATCTTGACAAGCATGGCAGATTCATATGCTGCCCCTGGCCCACCCAGCCCCAGATGCTACAGGCTGTCACAGCTCTGCCACCTCCCTTGCATCCCAGGGCTCTGAGGCCTCCAGGGAAGTCTGCATGAATCCCTCCCATCCACCCTCTTATTTGTTTCTTGCTTTTTTTTGTTTACCATGCTCGCAATTTCCTAGTCCACTGTGCTCAGGGTCAATGGTGCTTTCTTGACAGAATCTAAACACTTCCCTGTACTTTGGGGCATTTAAACACCGTCGCGAGCCTTCCTCCCTCACCTTGGTTCCAGCAGCCGCCCTTTCCCAGCTGTCTTAAATTTCTTACCCAGTCGAAGACCACACACTGCTCTATTTGTGGATTAAGGTTGGCCACTCAAGAATGCACATAAAATGCAAAATGCCATTCAAGTGGTTGACATCTGATGTGAAGCAAATCTATTTCGTGATTCTAAGATGCTGTGAGTTGAACAGTGAGGCATGTGATTGATTTAATAGCAGCTCTTCGGCCATTAAAATGGGAAACAGCTCAGCTCATGGAAACCAATGTACTGACCAACAACAAGTTGGGATTTTCTTGTATTTTTTTTCTTCACTATAATGGTCAAGGTTTGATTCTTTTTTCTTTTCTTTTTTTCTTTTTTTAGTTAAAAAAGAGATTTTTTTTAAGACTCTCACTCTGCCACACCAGGCTGGAATGCATCAGCACCATTCACAGCTCACTGCAGCCTTGAACTCCTGGGTTCAAGCAGTCCTCCCACGTCAGCCCCCCAAGTAGCTGGGGTTATAAGCGCGTGCCACCGTGCCTGGCTAATCTTTTTCTTTTTTAAGAGGCAGGATCTCACTTGTTACCCAGGCTGGGCTCAAACTCCTGGGCTCAAGCAGTTCTACCTCAGCTTCCCAAAGTGCTGGGATTACAAGCAAAAGCCATGGCGCCCAGCTCAGGGTTTGACTCTTCACAACCCTTCTGACTCATTTTGCATCATGGCAGCACTCTGCCTTCCTAGCCGGCCTACTGATTGCTGGAGAACGTGCTGGATCCTTTCCCGGCATAGGTTATGAGCGGCCAATGCTTGACCCGAATCCTTGCAATTTCTCATTTTCTTAATTGAATTGCAAAGCACCAACAAGCGAGTTTAGTTCCTCACTTTTTCCTGCCACTTATTCTGACCACAGCTGGGGCAGCTGCTCCACTTTTAAGGATTCTTGTGATCTGATTGGTTCCACCAGGCTCCTTTCCCCACTCACCTTAATCACATCCACAAAGTCCCTTTTGCCATATCAGGTAACATATCCACAGGTTCCAGGGCTTAGGGCATGAACATCTTTGGGAAACGATAATCTGCTGACCCCTGGACCATCCCTGGTCTCACTTCCTCCCATCATGAAGCCTCTGTTCAGATGTCACTGTCAAAACACACCTCCTGCTGTCACCTCTCCCACTTTCCCTGCCTTCTGTCTCTCTCATTACTGGCCATTGTGGGAAACCATGCTTCTGTCTTTCCCGAATGATTTCTGTCTCCCTTGTCCATGTGAGCTCCCCATCGTAGGCCCTTTTGTATCGCCTGCCACTGCATGCTTAGGGCCCAGAAACACACCTGGCTCATCGTAGGCCCTCAGTAGTTACTGTTGAATCAATCCAGGTTTTACCTAAGAGCTGAAAGATGAGAGGAGTTCGTCAAAGAAAATGGGGAGGCTGGCCGGGCGTGGTGGCTCACGCCTGTAATCCTAGCACTTTGGGAGGCTGAGGTGGATGGATCACCTGAGGTCAGGAGTTCAAGACCAGCCTGGCCATCATGGTGAAACCCCATCTTTAAAAAGAAAAGAAAAGAAAAGAAAAGAAAATGGGGAGGCAGGTGCAAGTCTTTCAAACAAGGGGAGGTGGGAGAATAGGATGTGAGCTCCTGGGATTGTCACAGGCCAGATTCACTTTGAATGGTACAGACCGAGGGCATTCCTCTCTGAAAATAATGGGCGGCACTCATGGATTTTCAGTATGGAATGTGTTGACACAGTTAGCTTAGGTCTCATGTCCCTAGCAGCAAGTGGAAGTCAGATTAGAGGGGAGAGGTGGTGAGGCAGAGCCACAGCACAGGGACATGGAGACCAGTCAGCTGCAAGTGACAGTGGGACTTTGAACCTGGGCTTCCCAAATCCTAAGGGACACAGCCTTTCTGCTGCTCTCCCCCCACCCCCGCTGCCTCAGTAGAAGGTGCTCAGCAGAGATGGGCAGTGACTGGAGAGAAGGAGGAGCAGGAGCTGATGAATAGAGGGAAAAAAGTACGGAAAGAAGAGAGTGGCTTGGGTGAAAATGAAGGGTTGGAAAGATGTTGAGAGGGTGAGTGGGAAGGGTATGATGGGGGTGGATAAGTGAGAGAGTGGTTGGAAGGGGTGGTAGATAGCAGATGGCAAAGAGATCTGTTTTTGAAAATAATTGTCAGTTGTAAGAGAACTGAATGGATGGTTGGTCGAAGGGATAAATCAATGGTTGATTTGTTGGAAGGAGACGGTTGGATAGGTAGATGATTGGTTTGTTAGGTGGCTGGAATGGGATGGATGAATGGTTGGTTGGAAGGAGGTGGTTATTTGGAAGGGGATGGATGGATGATTGATTGGTCAGAAGGGGTAGTTAGAAGGAGATGGTTAGTTGGAAGAAGTTGGATGAGGGGAAGGAGACAGATGGGTGGATGGTTGGAAAGCGGTGGGTGGTTGGTTGGATGAGGTGGTTAGAAGGATGGTTGGAAGGAGATGGATGGTTGGTTGGTTTGTTGGTTGCAAGCAGGTGGATGAATGGAAGGGAATAGCTTGGATGGATGGATGATTGGTTGATTGGATGGATGGTTGATTGGTCGATTGGTTGATTGGATGGATGGATGATTGGTTGGTTGATTGGATGGATGGATGGATGATTGGTTGGTTGATTGGATGGATGGATGGATGGATGATTGGTTGGTTGATTGGATGGCTGACTGGTTGGTTGATTGGATGGATGGATGGATGATTGGTTGATTGGATGGATGGATGATTGGATGGATGGATGGATGAAAGGGTATAAATGAATGGTTGTTTTGTTGGTTGGTTTGGATGATTGGAAGGGGACAGATGGATGGACTGGCAGATGATGGATGGATGGTTGAATGGATGATTGGTTTGGTTGGGTTGTTTGATTGGATGGATGCATGGTTGGTTATTGGATGGATGGATGGATGGATGGATGGATGATTGGTTGGTTGATTGAATGGATGGATAGATGGATGGATGGATGGATGGATGGATGGACAGACGGGTGGATGGATGGATGATTGGTTGGTTGGATGGATGGGTGGATGATTGGTTGGTTGATTGGATGGATGGGTGGATGGTTAGTTGATTGGATGAATGGATGGATGGATGATTGGTTGGTTGATTGGATGAATGGATGTTTGGGTTGATTGGTTGGATGGATGGATGGATGATGGATAGATGAATGGATAGTTGGTTAATTGGATGGATGAATGGATGGTTGGTTGATTGGATGAATGGATGGATGGATGATTGGTTGGTTGATTGGATGGATGGATGATTGGTTGAATGGATGGATGGATGAATGGATGGTTGGTTGATGGGATAGATGAACGGATGGTTGGATGATTGGTTGGTTGATTGGATGGATAGATGGATGGATGGATGGATGGATGGATGGATGGATGGATGGATGGATGGATGGTTGATTAGATGGATGGTTAGTTGGTTGGATGGATGGATGGATGGTTAGTTGATTGGATGAATGGATGGATGGATGATTGGTTGGTTGATTGGATGAATGGATGTTTGGGTTGATTGGTTGGATGGATGATGGATAGATGAATGGATGGTTGGTTAATTGGATGGATGAATGGATGGTTGATTGGATGAATGGATGGATGGATGATTGGTTGGTTGATTGGATGAATGGATGTTTGGGTTGATTGGTTGGATGGATGGATGGATAATGGATAGATGAATGGATGGTTGGTTAATTGGATGGATAAATGGATGGTTGGTTGATTGGATAAATGGATGGATGGATGATTGGTTGGTTGATTGGATGGATGGATGATTGGTTGAATGGATGGATGGATGGATGAATGGATGGATGGATGGATGGTTGATTAGATGGATGGTTAGTTGGTTGGATGGATGGATGGATGGATGGTTAGTTGATTGGATGAATGGATGGATGGATGATTGGTTGGTTGATTGGATGAATGGATGTTTGGGTTGATTGGTTGGATGGATGATGGATAGATGAATGGATGGTTGGTTAATTGGATGGATGAATGGATGGTTGATTGGATGAATGGATGGATGGATGATTGGTTGGTTGATTGGATGAATGGATGTTTGGGTTGATTGGTTGGATGGATGGATGGATAATGGATAGATGAATGGATGGTTGGTTAATTGGATGGATAAATGGATGGTTGGTTGATTGGATAAATGGATGGATGGATGATTGGTTGATTGGATGATTGGATGGATGGATGGATGGATGGATGGATGAATGGATGGCTGGTTGATTGGATGAATGGATGGATGGATGGTTGATTGGATAGATGAATGGATGGTTGGATGATTGGTTGGTTGATTGGATGGATGGATGGATGGATGGATGGATGGATGGATGGATGGTTGATTAGATGGATGGTTAGTTGGTTGATTGGGTGGATGGATGGATGGATGGATGGATGGATGGATGGATGGATGGTTGGATGGTTGTGAAACGTAGCGCTGATGCTCAGTGATAACCTCAGAAAACCTCTTGGATTTCAGGAAGGCAACAGCCCCCAGGGGAGTAACCAGGGAGTCAAAATCACACCAGACCAGCAGAAGAGGAGCAGCTTTTTCCGATGTGTTCTTCTGTGAGGGACACCGCCTTACTCTGAGCCTCGCTCAGCCCAGCTGACTGTGCCTGTTCTGAGTGAGCCCCTCACTCAGCCGGGGCCCTCCCACCTCCAATGCCCCACCTACGCCGTGGCCACCGGGCCCACGGCCACCAGAATGCAATTGAGAAATCGTTTATTTTAGTAACTGTCTGATCTTTTTCAACTTCGGAGATGGAATAAGTTAAAATTGCTATTTTTCCTGTAATGTCTGCTGAATGGGCCCACCCAGATGTTGTGTGTCCAGAGAGAGAGGGAGTTAAGGTGCGACCGTCAACCATAGCCAGTGTCAGGCTTCTGTCTCTGGGCCTTTGCTTCGTTGCCTCTCTGCGACACAAAGCCCCACCAGGAGGCTCAGTCACATCCCCTACCACAGAAGCGAGGTCCCAGAAGGCCAGCAGTGGCTCCAGGAGCAACTGGTCCCATACCCTGAACAAGGCAACCAACCACCAGGCCCAGGAAGCATCACCCAGGAGGTCTGGCACCCACTTCCACCTCTTCTCTCAGTTTTGGACAAGTGACAACAAACCATTTTGCCCCCTCACTCTTCTTATTTCACTGTTAAACCAAAGGAAAGCACAAATTAAGGAAATCCTGTGTAAAGCATTGAGAAGGAAAGAAGCCTGGAGCAGCCTCTCCAGTCCCGTCATGCCCATCCGCAGTCCCCATCGAGCATCAAGGGGACACTGTGTCTGCTACAAATGACCCCGAAAACACAGCCGCAGCCGTCGCGTGGTCCTTCTGAACTCAGAACACACTCTGCTCAGCACGAAAATGGCCCCCACCCCTTCGCTTCCTCCCGCTGTCTCCAAATTGGACGTTCTTTCTAGCTGAGATTTTTATTTTTCCAGATCTGTAGTGCCATGAAGCGATTCTGTCTTTAACTTCCAATGGCAGACCCGGGTTATCGGGAACAAGTGTGACGTACCTCTGGCTGGACATGGCCGAGACACGAGGCATTCCATGGCAGCAGGCTGACCCCACAGCATTCTGGGTTGATTTTCAGCCATCATCATTGGGTTCTGTTTTAACAGCTCTGCTGTCCTGTAGAGACTGCGATTGGGACCAGGTCACCAAGCCAGAGGGGTGTCACTTTTTTTCCTTTCCTTTTATCTTTTTTTTTTTTTTCCTCCTTAAGCTGCTGTTGATCCAAACCATTGGTATCATAGTTTCTTCTTTTTTTGAATTAAAACCAACATATCAGTAATAGTCTGCTCTCCCCGGGAATTTAACATGCTCTGTTTACATCAATAAATGCACTTAAGGAAAACAAACGAATTAAAGCTCCTCTTAAAGTCCAAGGATTCTTATGTCCACATTTTCCCTGTAGGTGACACACTCATGGCCAGGTGTTGCAGGTGGGTCTGGACAAGCTGGTAGAGCCCATGGGTTACCCCAGCGAGGGACCACCTTGGAGGAGATGCCACCCATCTTCAAAAGACTAAATTGGGAGAAGCAGCCTCCCGGCGTGGTGTGACAGCTCACACCTGTAATCCCAGCACTTTGGGAGGCTGAGGTGGGCAGATAACTTGAGCTCAGGAGTTCGAGACCAGCCTGGCCAACATGGTGAAACCCCATCTCTACTAAAAATACAAAATAAAAAAAATTAGCCAGCCATGGTGGCATGCACCAGCTACTCTGGAGGCTGAGGCAGTAGGATCACTTCAGCCAGGAGGTCATGGCAGCAGCAAGCTGAGATCACACCACTGCACTCTAGCCTGAGCCACAGAATAAGACCCTGTCTCAAAAAAGCGCTCCCTCCCCAGCCCTTCCCACCTGCAGCCACAGTCCTACCTCCACCCCTCTGCAGGAAAATGGGAAAGCATCTCTCTCCGGTTCCACTTCTCTGCCCCACGTCCTCTGCTTAACGTGCTCAGCCAACATCAGCTCTGTCATGCCACCAAGATTGTTTTGCCTTGGTCCCCAGTTGTACCTGTATGGCCAAGTTGAACCTTTGCTTCTCTACCCATCACCTCTGAGGAGACCCCATCCTCTCCAAGAGCCTGCGTCACCTGGCTTCTGGCACATAGCCACTGTTTCCCTCCTGCCTCCATGGTGGGTCTTTCCGGGGCCCTCTCCTGGCTGGCTTTCCAGGACATTCCTTTCACTCTATCCAGGGTCCTTCCCACGACCACTCCCAGGTCCAGCCGTTCCCTGGAAGCTGTACTCAGCCAAGATAACAACAAAATCAGCAAAGGGAAAGGCCTGCAGGGTGAAGTCCTGAGGCTACCAGGCAGAAGCTTCCAGAATCCTCTCACAGTGGGGTCACACACCCCATGCCTAACTTCCCCAACAGTGAGTTGTAACAATGTGTACAAAGTGTGTCTTGTGAAAACTGGTTGGTAGTTCTGTGCCCGGGTGTTTTTGGAGCCAGTCACATAGGAACCCTCTACCTGGCACTTAGCAGGATTCCAGACTCCTACAAAGAAAGGAGCGGTTTAGCATAAACTGCATCATTTTTGGGAGGCCAAAGCAAGTGGATCACCTGAGGTCAGAAATCTGAGACCAACCTGACTAACATGGAGAAACCCCATCTCTACTAAAAGTACAAAATGAGGACAGGCATGGTGGTGTAATCCCAGCACTTTAGGCGACTGAGGCAGGCAGATCACTAGATCAGGAGTTCGAGACCAGCCTGACCAACATTGTGAAACCCCATCTCTACTAAAAATACAAAAGAGGCCGGGCGTGGTGGCTCACACCTATAATCCCAGCACTTTGGGAGGCCGAGGAGGGTGGATCACGAGGTCAAGAGATCGAGACCATCCTGGTCAACAACATGAAACCCCATCTCTACTAAAAAATACAAAAATTAGCTGGGCATGGTGGCACGCGTCTGTAGTCCCAGCTATTCGGGAGGCTGAGGCAGGAGAATTGCTTGAACCCAGGAGGCGGAGGTTGCAGTGAGCCGAGATTGCGCTATTGCACTCCAGTCTGGGTAACAACAGCGAAACTCCATCTCAAAAAAAAATAAATAAAAAATACAAAAGAAATTAGCTGGGTGTGGGGGCAGGCGCCTGTAATCCCAGCTACTCAGGAGGCTGAGGCAGGAGAATCACTTGAACCTGGGAGGTAGAGGTTGCAGTGAACTGATACCGTGGTATTGCACTCCATCCTGGGTGACAGAGCTAGACTCCGTCTCAAAAATAAATAAATAAATATACGAAATTATCTGGGCATGGTAGTGCATGCCTGTAATCCCAACTACTTGGGAGGCTGAGGCAGGAGAATTGCTTGAACCTGGGAGGCAGAGGTTGCGGTGAGGTAAGATCGCGCCATTGCACTCCAGCCTGGGCAACAAGAGTGAAACTCTGTCTCAAAAAAAAAAAAAAAAAAAAAAAAAACCTGCATCATTTGTACAGAAAGTGTATGCACCTGTCATGAGTCTTTTTTTTTTTTTTCTTTTTTAAAGATGGGGTTTCACCATGTTGATCAGGCTGGTCTTGAACTCCCGACCTCAGGTGATCCACCTGCCTTGGCCTCCAAAGTGCCTGGATTACAGGCGTGAGCCACCACACCCAGCCAGGAAGTCTTATATCTGTAGAGAACTTTACCAACTGCTGGGCCACCTTGCCAGCAGGCCTTTCTCAGAAAGCAGCCTCAGATCTGTTCATTATTTCCTGCACATACTCTATGACTTTAGTTAGACCAGTGGCTTCCAAGCTTCAAATCCAGGTCAGACTCGTGTCTGGGTTCCACCTGCCATTCTGTATTCCAATTTGAATGTCTCATCAGCACCATATGCGTAACACAGCTTTGACCCTGGACTCTATCCCTGCCTTCCCCATCATGCCCACAGCTGACCCCTCCCGAGTTGTAGCCACCACTGCCTGGACCTCTGTGACTACTTCCTCAAGTTTCTGGCCCTCCATTGTCCTTCATACTATTTTCAGGGCATCCTTAAGCAACTGAAATCAGGCAGTGTCACCCCCTTGTTTAAACCCCTAGCCCCCAGGGGCTGGGGTGTGTGGCTCATGTCTGTAATCCCAGTGCCTTTGAGAGACTGAGGCAGGAAATAGCTTGAGGCCAGTTCAAGTTCAAGACCAGTCTGGGCAACATAGTGAGACCCCATCTCTACAAAAAAATACAGAAATTGGCCGGAATACACCTGTCATCCCAGCACTTTGGGAGGCCGATGCAGGTGGATCACCTGAGGTCAGGAGTTCGAGACCAGCCTAGCCAACATGGCGAAACCCTGTCTCTACTAAAAATACAAAACTTAGCCAGGCATGGTGGCATGCATCTAAATACCCAACTACTCAGGAGGCTTAGGGAGGAAAATCACTTAAACCTGGGAGGTGGAGGTTGCAGTGAGCAGAGATTGTACCACTGTACTCCACCCTGGGCGACAGAGCTAGACTCCATCTCAAATAAATAAATAATAAATGTGGTGTCATGCACCTGTAGTCCCAGCTACTCAGGAGGCTTAGGAGGGAGGATCACTTGAGTTGGGAGCTATGATCACATCACTACATTCCAACCTGGGTGACAGAGCAAGACCCTGTCTCAAAAAAGAAAACATATACAAAACAAAAGCGCAAAAACTTCAGGTCTCCCTTGGGCTTAGGGATACAAATTACGCCCCTCACTGTGGGGCACAAGCTCTACACGCTGCAGCCATGGCCCCGCCCACCCCTTCCTCTCTCTGGCTGCCCTCCCTGGCTCACTCCAGTCCTCTCCTTCCTTACTCCTTCACGCCACACTCATCACTGAGCAGGCCCTAGTGCCTTTGCACTTGCCACACCCTAGTCTGCAGTCTCTTGAAATGTGCATGGCCTGCTCATCCATCACGTCCTGACTATCCAGGGCTACCTCTGCAGAGAGGGTCCTCTCAGCCATGCCCCTCTCTTCTTAGCTCACCTTCATAGCATTTATGAAAAGTTACCTGTTTGGATTACCAACTCTGTCCTCACTTAGCCCAGAAGCTCCATGAGGACAGGAACTCCTGTGGTATGCTTGTGTGTGGCCTGAGCCCGTTGAATTAATGAAGGGTGCCCGCATGGTGAGCACAAAGGAGCTGACATCCTCTTCCCTCAAACAAACCGCTTCCAGTATTGATCCTGCAGCCTCTGCAGCCTAGCAGGCAGCTTCCCATCCCCAGGTAAACCCCAGATCCACTGAGGAGAAGGCAGGCATTGCAAACTCAATGGGTTTGGGAACCCCCAGCCACAAACCCCCTTCCTACCTGACCAGGCTAGAGGCCTGCCCTGGTGACCCCTGGCTTAGCTGCCATCAACATTTCTGTCATCTCTATCCCTGAGCCTCCGAGCACCCACTCAGGAGGACCCTGAATCCTGATAGCAAAAATCAAAGTTGCCCCCAGCCAGGGATGACTGATAAACAGCCACTTTGGGAAACTTGCTTTCTTTCCTGGAAACTTTGTGGTTTCTGCCCAAAACTGCAAAATTCAGAAACAGTGACAGCCAATTGCAACGAATAGTAAATGCCAACTGGGAACCCATCCTGTGCTTGGCTTTCTTCTGAGCCCATTAAGGATCAAGGATAAGAGGGAGTTGCCTGGGCTCAAATCCCAGCACCACTCAAGACCCACAGTGATACAGGAGCTAGAAAGAAATGATTTAGGCTGGGCGCAGTGGCTCACGCCTATAAATTCCAGCACTTTGGGAGGCCAAGGTGGGCGGATCACCTGAGGTTGGGAGTTCGAAACCAGCCTGACCAACATGGAGAAATCCCATCTCTACTAAAAATACGGCCGGGGGCAGTGGCTCACACCTATAATCCCAGCACTTTGGGAGGCCGAGGCGGGTAGATCACGAGGTCAAGAGATCGAGACCATCCTGGTCAACAAGGTGAAACCTCGTCTCTACTAAAAATACAAAAAAATTAGCTGGGCATGGTGGCGCATGCCTGTAGTCCCAGCTACTGGGGAGGCTGAAGCAGAATTGCTTGAACCCAGGGGGCAGAGGTCGCGGTGAGCCGAGATTGCGCCATTGCACTCCAGCCTGGGTAACAAGTGAAACTCCGTCTCAAAAAAAAAAAAAAATACAAAATTAGTCGGGCATGGTGGTGCATGCCTGTAATCCCAGCTAGTAGGTAGGCTGAGGCAGGAGAATTGCTTGAACCCCGAAGGTGGAGGTTGTGGTGAGCCGAGATCCCATCATTGCACTCCAGCCTAGGCAACAAGAGTGAAACTCCATCTCAAATAATAATAATACTAATTTCAGCAGATATTGAGGGCACCAGAGTCCTCAGAGGAATTTCCTTTCTAACATAAAAGCAGCCCAATAAATTATTTTTTTCTAACAAAAAGCAGCCTGAGAAATGCAGCTGCAAACCTAGATAAGCAAGCTGGAAGCTTGCACGGAAGAATGGCGGCGGCTGTGCCAATAGAAAAGGGCAGCCTGGGAGCCAGGCATGTCCAACACGGAGGCTCCATCTTCCCTTTTTTTATTACCAGGTGTACAGTAAAGGATGGGCAACACGGCACAGCTCAGATAGAGGACCCGCTTGCATAATAAAAGTTTAGGGTAGGTGTGGCCAGAAATTCACAACCTATGTAAATGAGACACCTAGTCCTAACCAGTTTTTCACACCCTATGTAAATCAGACACCGCCTCCTCACTAGGCATCTGTAAAAACCCCTGCATTTCACTGTGCATCCAGCAACCTCTCTCTGCAGGAGGGAGCTCTTTCTCTCTTTCACCTGTTAAACTTCTACTCTTAACCTCACTCTTGTGTTGTGTGTCCATGTCCTTGTTCTCCGTGGCCGTGGGACAATGAATCTCGGGTATACCCCAGATGAGGCTGTTTCAGTGGGACAACCTTGGGCACATATCCTCACCCACTGAATCTTAGTTCCCTCTCCTGCAAAATAGGGGTGATCACAGTTTCCACCTCAGAGGATGGTTATAAAGAGCAAGGGAGATGGTAGATCCCAGAGGAGGCACAGCTGCGTGATGAGCACAGGACAGAACAGGCTGCTGTTATCAGCATCATTGCCGTCTTCACCACCATCATTGTTATTATCATTATTTTGAAACAGGGTCTCACGGCGCGGCGTGGTGGCTCATGCCTGTAACCCTACCACTTTGGGAGGCTGAGGCGAGCAGATCACTTGAGGTCAAGAGTTCAAGATCAGCCTCGCCAACATGGTGAAACCCCGTCTCTACTAAAAATACAAACATTAACCAGAAATCACTAGAACCTGAGAGGCAGAGGTTACAGTGAACCAAGATTGCGCCACTGTGCTCCAACTTGGGCAACAGAGCAAGACTCTGTCTCAAAAAAGAGAGAGAAAAAAAGAAAGAAACAGGGTCTCATTCTGTTGCCCAGGCTGGAATGTAGTGGTGGGATTATGGCTCGCTGCAGCCTCAACCTCCCACACTCATCAATCCTCCTGCCTTAGCCTCCCAAGTAGCTGGTACTACAGGTGCACACCACCACACCCAACTAATAGTTTTACCTTTTTGTAGAGATCGTATCTCACTGCCCAGGCTGGTCTTCAACTGGCCTCCCATGATCCTCCCACCTCAGCCTCCCAACGTGTTGGATTACAGGTGTGAGCCACCACACCTACCCTGTTATTACTATGACCACTATTGTTCATCTTGTGCCCCAAGAAAAGAGCTCACTGATTTTCTTCACCTTGTCTCTAACAGGTCAGCAAAATGACTTACAGCTTTGAGTCATCATTGTATTTGCCCCTCCTCTGCCCTGAATTTCCAGCCAGTTGTCCCCAGTCAGGGCAAGGAAATTCCCTGAACTCCTCACTTCTACCTCAGACCTGATCTCTTGCTCAGAGAGTGTCATTAATTTCTCTTCTTCTTCTTTTTTATTTTTTGGAGACAAAGTCTCGCTCTGTTGCCCAGGCTGGAGTGCAGTGGCACAATCTCTGTTCACAGCAAGCTCCACCTCCTGGGTTCAATCGATTCTCCTGCCTCAGCCTCCTGAATAGCTGGGACTACAGACATGCAACACCACGTCCAGCTAATGTTTTGTATTTTTAGTAAAACTGGAGTTTCACTATATTGGCCAGGCTGCTCTCGAACTCCTGACCTCATGATCCACCCGCCTTGGGCTCCCAAAGTACTGGAATTACAGGTATGAGTCACCCTGCTTGGCTTTTTTTTTTTTTTTTTTTAGACAGTCTCACTTTGTCGCCCAGGCTGGAGTGCAGTGGTGTGATCTTGGCTCACTGCAACTTCCATTTCCTGGGTTCAAGCAATTATCTTGCCTCAGCCTCCTGAGTAGCTGGGATTACAGGTGTGCACCACCATGCCTGGCTAATTTTTATATTTTTAGTAGAGATGGGGTTTCACCATGTTGGCCAAGCTGGTCTTGAACTCCTACCCTCAAGTGATCCACCCACTTCAGCTTCCCAAAGTGCTGGGATTACAGGTGTGAGCCCCCACGTTCGGCCAATTTTTCTTATTTCTAAGGACTTTGATGGCATGACAGGCACACAGGGGACTCTTAGCCGTCATTGTTTGGAAAACTCTCAGACAGTCATCATATAGAGAAATGACACCTAAGCCTTTATGGGTTTTTTTTGTTTTTAGTTTTTTAGACAGGGTCTTACTCCTGTCACCCAGACTGGAGTGCAGTGGCACCATCTGGGCTCACTGCAGCCTCTATATCCCGGGCTTAGAAAATCCTCCTACCACAGCCTCCTGAGTAGCTGAGACTACAGGCACATGCCACTACACCCAGCTGATTTTTGCATTTTTTAGTAGAGACGGGGTTTCGCCATGTTGGCCAGGCTGGTCTCGAACTCCCAACCTCAGTTGATCCGCCTGCTTTGGCCTCCCAAAGTGCTGGGATTACAGGCATGAGCCACCACGCCCGACCGGTTCTGGACATTTCATATTAGTGGAATCATGGACAAGCTGGCTTTTGCGTCTGGCTTCTCTCACCCAGCATCGTGTTTTTGGGGTTCATCCACCTTGTAGCATGGATCAGTGCTTCCTTCCTTTTTGTGGCTGAATCAAATTCCATTGTGTGGATGAGCCATGTTTTATCCATTCATTCACTGATGGACGTTTGGGTTGTTTTCACCATTTGGACACCTTAGCTGTCATCTGTATCAGGCATGCCAAGTTCATTCCTACCTCAGGGACTTTGCTCTTGCTGTTTTATTTTCTGCCTGACTATCTGCAGGTGAACTTGTTCAACGTTTGTCTCCTCAGGAACTGCAGGGGCCAGAAGGGTGGGGTCCATGCCGATCTTGCCTTCTTTTTTTTTTTTTTAAAGACAGAGTCTCATTCTGTGACCTAGACTGAGTGCAATGGTGCGATCTCGGCTCACTGCAACCTCCACCTCCTGGGTTCAAGTGATTCTCCTGTCTCAGCCTCCCAAATAGCTGGGATTACAGGCATTTGCCACCACGCCAGGCTAATTTTCGTATTTTTAGTAAAGACGGGATTTTGCCACATTGGCCAGGCTGGTCTTGAACTGCTAACCTCAGGTGATCCGCCTGCTTCGGCCTCCCAAAGTGCTGGGATTATAGGCCTGAGCCACTGCTCCCAGCCCAATCTTGCCTTCTGCTTCCTTCCCAGCATCTAGCATGGTGCCCATCCAGAGATGGAGCTCAGCTAGTGTTTGTGAGATCAGTGAATGAGTAGAATGCAGGCATCGTAGGAAGCTAAAACCATACAATTACATCAAGCCCAGAGCTGGGCACAGTGGCTCATACCTGTAATCCCAACACTTTGGGAGGCTGGTGTGTGAGGATTGAGTAAACCCAGGAATTCAGAACCATCCTGGGCAACAGAGCAAGACCCTGTATCTACAAAATAAAAATTTAGCCAGGTGCAGTGGCTCACGCCTGTAATCCTAGCACTCTGAGAGGCCGAGGCAGGCAAATCACAAGGTCAGGAGTTCGAGACCATCCTGGTCAACATGGTGAAACCCCGTCTCTACTAAAAGTACAGATAATTGGCTGGGCATGGTGGCGTGTGCCTGTGATCCCTGCTACTCAGGAGGCTGAGGTGGGAGAATTGCTTGAACCCAGGAGGCGGAGGTTGCTGTGAGCTGAGATTGCATCATTGCACTCCAGCCTGAGTAACAAGAGGGAAACTCTGTCTCAAAAAAAAATACAAAAATCAGCCGGGCTGGCGGTGGGTGCCTGTAATCCCAGCTAATCAGGAGGTTGAGACAGGGGAATCGCTTGAACCTAGGAGGTGGAGGTTGCAGTGAGCGGAGATCACGCCACTGCACTCCAGCCTGGGTGACAGAGAGAGACTCTGTCTCAATAAATAAATAAATAAATAAGTATGGAAAAAGTAGCCCAGGCATAGTGGTGTGAGCTTGTGGTCACGGCTATTTGGGAGGCTGACGCGGGAGGATCTCTTGAGCCCGGGAGTTTGAGGCTGCAGTGAGCTATGATGATACTCTGCACTTCAGCCTGCGCGACAGAGCAAGACCCTGTCTCTAAAAAGAATTGCATCAGGCCGGGCGCGGTGGTTCACACCTATAATCCCAGCACTTTGGGAGGCTGAGGCGGGCAAATCATGAGGTCAGGAGATTGAGACCAGCCTGGCCAACACAGTGAAACCCCATCTCTACTAAAAATATAAAAAATTAGCTGGGCATGGAGGTGCATGCCTGTAATCCCAGCTATTCGGGAGGCTAAGACAGGAGCATGACTGGAACCTGGGAGTCAGGTTGTAGTGAGCCCAGATCTCGCCACTGCACACACTCCAGTCTGGCAACAGAGCGAGACTCCCTAAAAAAAAAAAAAAAAAACTGTGTAAGAATTGCATCAAGCCCAGTGTCCGCAGAGCCTAAGGACTTCCCCATTCCTTGGCATGTAGGGTCCCATCATTTCCCCAGCACTGAGATGGCATCATAGCCACCTCCCCTAAGAGCCACCCCACATGAGGCTGTGAATGGCCCGCTTACCAGCTGCGGCCTCTGCTCAGAAGCCCAGATCTGTCTCCCTGGAGAAGCTGACATCAGAGAGGGGGGCGTCCTTGGCATTCTGGCCCCCTTATCTCCCCTCCAGGCAGATATTTTCCCCACCACACCCTTCCTTCCTCTGGGGCCACATACCCGTTTGCTGGGCTGAGGCTTGTGGACACAGGGGTGTGGGGGTGATTCCGTTGTGACATCTGAACGGAAAACGTTAGTTTGTGGGAGACTACATCAGCCAAGCAGATCAGGGGAAGGAGATTGGGCCCTTCCTGGTGGGGTCTCATGGGGCTGGGCCGGAGCTAGGCCGACGTACCCGAATGTTCCTGGAGTCTCTAAACCCCATGCAAATAAGACCCCTGATGATCAGACCTTCCAAAGAGGATCAGAGAAGTGAAGGCCGGGCTCACAGCTGTAATGCCAGCACTCTGGGAAGCCCAGGCAGTAGGATTGCTTGAAGCCAGGAGTTTGGGCTGCAGTGAGCTATAGTCACACCACTGCACTCCAGCCTGGGCACCAGAACTAGACCATGTCTCCAAAAAAAAAAAAAAAGTGGGGATTGGGTGCGGTGGCTCACACCTATAATCCTAGCACCTTGGGAGGCCGAGGTGGGCAGATCACCTGAGGTCAGGAGTTCGAGACCAGCCTGACCAACATGGAGTAACCCCATCTCTACTAAAAATACAAAATCAGCTGGGTGTGGTGGCGAGTGCCTGTAGTCCCAGCTACTCAGGAGCCTGAGTGAGGCAGGAGAATCACTTGAACTGGGGAGGCAGAGGTTGTGGTGAGCCAGGATCGCGCCATTGCACTTGCACTCCAGCCTGGGCAACAAGAGCAAAACCTTGTCTCAAAAAAAAAGAATACTTCAGGCCTATAATCCCAGCACTTTAGGAGGCCAAGATGGGCAGATCACTTGAGGTCAGGAGTTCAATACCAACTTAGCCAACGTGGCGAAACCCCATCTCTACTAAAAATACAGAAATTAGCTGGGAGTGGTGGCGCATGCCTATAATCCTAGCTACTCTGGAGACTGAGGTAGGAGAATCGCTTGAACCCAGGAGGTGGAGGTTGCAGCGAGCCAAGCTCACACCACTGCACTCCAGCTGAGGTGATAGAGCGAGACATCATCTCAAAACAAAAAGGGCAGACGCAGTGGCTGACGCCTGTAATCCCAACACTTTGGGAAGCCAAGGCAGGAGGATCGCTTGAACAAGACCAACCTGGCAACATGACAAAACCCCATCTCTACAAAAAATCCAAAAATTAGCCAGGTGTGGTGGTGGTGTGCCATAGTTCCAGCTACTCAGGAGGATGAGATGGGAGGATCACTTGAGCCCAGGAAGTAGAGGCTGTGGTGAGCTGAGATTACACCAGTGTACTCCAGCCTGGGCAACAGAGCAAAGAGACCCTGTCTCAAAAAAAAAAAAAAAAGAGAGAGAGAGAGAAGAAAAGGCCAGGCGCAGTGGCTCACAGTGTAATCCCAGCACTTTGGGAGGCTGAGGTGAGCAGATCACCTCAGGTCAGGAGTTCAAGACCAGCCTGACCAATATGGTGAACCCCGTCTCTTCTAAAAATATCAAAAATTAGGCAGACGCAGTGACAGGCACCTGTAATCCCAACTACTTAGGAGGCTGAGACAGGAGAATGAATCACTTGAACTCAGGAGGCAGAGGTTGCGGTAAGCTGAGATCGTGCCATTGCACTCCAGCCCAGGCAACAAGAGTGAAACTCTGTCTCAAAAAAAAAAAAAAAAAAAAAAAGAGAGAGAAGAAAAAAAGAAATTGGCCACAGAGAGGTGAAGCAAGTTGCCCAAGGCGGCTCAGCCTCTGAGGTCTGAAGCCCAAGCCAGTGTCTCCCCGAGCCAAACACAAAGGCCTTGTTTGAATTAAGTCACAACAAAGAGTGCTGATTCTCTCACTCACAACTGATCTCCATGCGCTGTGCTGGAGGGTTGCCACGCCTATCATCTTCACCTGACTAAGGAGGGCTATTATGCCCATTTCACAGATGCGGGACTGAGGCTCAGAGAGGCTGAGCAATTCACCTGAGGACACACAACAGGTGAGTGAGAAGCCAGGTGCCATGTGTCCCCTGCTTTAGCTTTGTTGACCTCAGAGGGCAAACAAGGCGCCTCTGCTGCCTTGAGGGGGAACGGGGGCGTGACAGAGCACCCAGGTGGGCTTACAGTAGGTGAGCTTATCTAGCCCAGCTGGGCCAGTGTGATAGGCCCGTGGGGAGGCCCCCAGCAGGATCTGAGCCCTTTCTGCCCAAAAGGAGAGGAGGAAGTCGTTTTGCCTGTCTGCCTGAGCACACAGCCAGGGCTGGCCAATCTGCTAGGCACACCAGGCCTGTACCCAGGACCCAATGCTGAGTAGGCCTTCCCAGAGGGCTTCAGCTTATTTAAAATCAGAAGAAAAACACTGAACCTCCTAAGAATAAATACACAAGAAGGAATCCAGCCTGGACCACATCGGTGGTCCCGAGAGGGAGGCCTTCAAAAGAATGAAGACATTTGCACTGGCAGCCCTGGTTCCCCACCTTGGAGCTTGGAGCCTCTTTACAGTGAGTGGGGCTGCTTTCCCTGAGTTTTTTTTTCTTCTGCTCCTCCTCCTCCTCCTCCTCCTTCTTCCTCTTCTTTTCTTTTTTTTGGAGACAGAGTCTTTCTCTGTTGCCAGGCTGGAGTGCAGTGGCACGATCTCGGTTCACTGCAACCTCCGCCCCCCAGGTTCAAACGGTTCTCCTGCCTCAGCCTCCTGAGTAGCTGCGATTACAGGTGCCCACCACCACCCCGGGCTAATTTTTCGTATTTTTAGTAGAGATGGGGTTTCACCATATTGGCCAGGCTGCTCTTGAACTCCTGATGTCAGGTGATCCACTTGCCTCGGCCTCCCAAAGTGTTGGGATTAGAGGCGTGAGCCACAGCACCCAGCAAAAATATTGTTTTAATGAGCCAGGTGTGGTGGTGCCTGCCTGTAGTCCCAGCTACCTGAAAGGCTGAGGCAGGAGGATCCCTTGAGTCCAGGAGTTCAAGGCTGCAGTGAACTATGACTGTACCACTGCACTCCAGTCTTGGTGACAGACTGAAACCCTGTCTCTAAAATAAGTTAATCAATCAATAAAAATATTTTTGAACACTTTGTAATTGAGGAAGTCCTGGTGTGGATTTCTGCGGGCCCTGAGATCACAGCTTGTCCAGGCTGCATTCAGTTTCAAGGTCTTTGTGCCTGCTCTTCCCCTCACCAGCCTGGGCAACATAGCAAGACCCCATCTCTACAAAAAATACACTCTTTTGGCAGCACACACTCCCCAAATCCAGATGTCACCTCACCCCCAAATGCCCCTTCCTCCAGGTCAGTGAGGCCACCTCTGGGGGACTGCGTAATTGCTGCTCCCCCTTCTTGTTCCCTCTTTGGGTTTTTTTTGTTTGGATTGTTTTGTTTTGTTTTGAAGATAGAGTTTCCCTGTGCTGCCCAGGCTGGAGTGCAGTGACATGATCTCGGCTCACTGCAACCTCTGCCTCCCAGGTTCAAGCGATTATCCTGCCTCAGCCTCCTGAGTAGCTGGGATTACAGGCACCCGCCACCACGCCTGGCTAATATTTGTATTTTTAGCAGAGACAGGGTTTCACCATGTTAGCCAGGCTGGTCTCAAACTCCTGGCCTCAAGCGATCCACCTGCCTCAGCCTCCCAAAGTGCTGGGATTACAGGCATGAGCCACTGCTCCTGGCCTCTATTCCCTCTTTGTTGTTTTTGTTTTCGTGAGAAGGAGACTCACTCTGTCGCCCAGTCTGGAGTGCAGTGCTGTGATTTTGGCTCACTGCAACCTCCGAGTCCCGGGTTCAAGCGATTCTTGTGCCTCAGCCTCCCGAGTAGCTGGGATTACAGGTGCATACCGCCTCCTTTGGCTAATTTTTGTTTTGTTTTGTTTTGTTTTCTGGAGATGGAATTTCCCTATTGTTGCCCAGGATGGAGGGCAGTGGTGCGATCTTGGCTCACTGCAACCGCCGCCTCCCTGGTTCAAGCAATTCTCCTGCCTCAGCCTCCCAAGTAGCTGGGATTACAGGCGCCTGCCACCATGCCCAGCTAATTTTTTGTATTTTTAGTAGTGATCAGATTTTACCATGTTGGCTGGGCTGATCTTGAACTCCTCACCTCAGGTGATCTGCCCTCCTTGACCTCCCAAAGTGCTGGAATTACAGGCATGTGCCATCATGCCCGGCCTAATTTTTGTATTTTAATAGAGACGGGGTTTTGCCACGTGGGCCGGGCTGGTCTCAAACTCCTGACTTCAAATGATCCACCCGCCTCAGCCTCCCAAAGTGCTGGGATTACAGGCATGAGCCACTGCTCCCGTCGCCTGTTCTCCCTTTGGAATGGCGTGTTCCTCCTCTTCACGGCTTGTTATTTTATAGATGCCAGAAGTTGGCGGGGCCCTGCACCTGTCTCGGTGTCACCCCTGTGTCCTCCAAGGAGCAGGCACACAGTAGGCACTCAATAATGGCTTGCTGGGGGCAAGGCAGGAGCAAGCTGTCCCTGCACCTGTGGCACCAGCTGCTTTGTTGGACTGCAGACAGGGTGACTGGGCCTGTCCTTGTCCCGCCCCCAGGGCTCACCTGCTTAAGGAAACAGGAACCTCATCTGGGCAGCCAGCCCCGCCCCATTGACGTGGGGACCCTGAATCGAAACCCAGCCTCCTGCCAGCACTGCCACAGCCACCGCAAGGGCCTCGGCCATCCAAGGATCTCCCAGGTAGGTGCCCCAAGAGCCTCAGCCCTCCTCTCAGCCCTCGAGGAGACAGAGCGTAGGAGCCGGGCTAGTCCAGAAGGAGGGACAGGGCTGGTGGGGCCTGGGGTAGCGGGAGGGATTTTCTGGTTGCATGGGGGAGGGCTTCTGGGAGGAAGGGGCATTTGTGGTCACCACTGGAAAATGGAGCCGGAGTTGGGGAAAGGCAGTCCTGGCAGGAAAACAGCATGAGCAAAGGTGTGGAGAGGCGGGAGAGAGAGCAGGGAGGTCTTTAGGTTTGGAATGTGGGTAGTGAGGAAGTAGAGGAGGCCCCCAGCCAGGGTCAGGAGTTTGAATTTCAGCGTGAGTTCTTTCATCACTAGATAGCTGTTCATCAGCAAAGACTCTTGCAACCTCCTCTCTGCCAGGCCAGCACCAGGACCCAGAAAACAACAATGACTCGGATCCTTAGGCCCTGATCCTTAGGAGGCCCTCAGGCTAGTGGAGATAGCCAGATATATTCTACCTCCATGCGGCATGGCTGGACCAAAGGGAGGAAGAAAGGGGAACACTGGGGACAGAGAGGGGTGCAGGGCTTTGTCTGGGGGGGAGAGGCAGGAAAGCTGCCTGGAGGAGGGGACATTTTTACTGAGTTTTGAAGGATAAATAGGAGTTTTCCAAGTAGAAAAAAAGAATAAGCCTGTCAGCATTATCGCATGCTAGGTCACAACTGGATTCATGAATATGTATATGTCTATATATATGCAGCGCTAACTAAGCATTCCTAGGTAAATATCATCCCCAGATTAAAGACAGAAAGACAGGCACAGAGAGAGGTTAAGTGACTTATCCGAGGTCACGCAGTGGCTAAGTGGGAAGCTAGGGTTTGAACCCAGGCCATCCGGCTCCAATTCTGGGCCTTTTTGGTGGTGGTGGTGGTGGTGGTGGTGGGGTTTCTTGAGGGGTTTTTGTGAGACAGAGTCTCGCTCTGTCACCCAGGCTGGAGGGCAGTGGGGCGATCTGAGCTCACTGCAACCTCTGCCTCCTGTGTTCAGGTGATTCTCCTGCCTCAGCCTCCCAAGGAGCTAAGACTACAGGCACAAACCACTGTAATTTTTGTATTTTTATTTTACTTTATCTTATTTATTTATTTAGAGACAGAGTCTCACTCTGTTGCCAAGGCTGGAGTGCTGTGGCTCGATCTCAGCTCACTACAACTTCCTCCTCGTGGGTTCATGCAATTCTCCTGCCTCAGCCTCTTGAGTAGCTGAGATTACAGGAGTGTGCCACCTCATCCAGATAATTTTTGTATTTTTAGTAAAGACAGGATTTCACCATGGTTGCCAGGCTGGTCTCGAACCCCTGGCCTCAGGCAATCTACCTGTCTTAGCCTCCCAAAATGCTGAGA
This sequence comes from Callithrix jacchus, assembly GCF_049354715.1. Lineage (NCBI taxonomy): Eukaryota > Metazoa > Chordata > Mammalia > Primates > Cebidae > Callithrix > Callithrix jacchus. The sequence goes on from NC_133523.1 coordinate 14,767,810, forward strand.
TTACAGGCGTGAGCCACTGTGCCCAGCCTCCAATTCCAGGCTCTTAATCGCTTTGTCACCCTGCTATATTAAACATTTCTTAATAAACCTCAGAGTTCCTTCAGGCCGCACCCTAGAGCGTATGCTTGATGTCTGGCTGGAGAAAGTCAATATTGACACAGGGCTCAGTGGCTCAGGCCTGTAATCCCAGCACTTTGAGAGGCTGAGGTGGGTGGATCACAAGGTCAAGAGAGCAAGATCATCCTGACCAACAAAGTGAAATCCTGTCTCTACTAAAAAATACAAAAATTAGCTGGGCATGGTGGTGGGCACCTGTAATTCCCAGCTACTTGGGAGGCTGAGGCAGAAGAATTGCTTAAACCTGGGAGATGAAGGTTGCAGTGAGCTGAGATTGGACCACTGCACTCCAGCCTGGCAACAGAGCCAGACTCTGTCTCAAAAAAAAAAAAAAAAAAAAGAGTCAGGCCGGGCGCAGTGGCTCACGCCCATAATCCCAGCACTTTGGGAGGCCGAGGCGGGTGGATCACGAGGTCAAGAGATCGTGACCATCCTTCCTGGTCAATATGGTGAAACCCCGTCTCTACTAAAAATACAAAAATTAGCTGGGCACGGTGGTACGCGCCTGTAATCCCAGCTACTCGGGAGGCTGAGGCAGGAGAATTGCTTGAACCCAGAAGGCGGAGGTTGTGGTGAGCTGAGATCGTGCCATTGCACTCCAGTCTGGGTAACAACAGCGAAACTCTGTCTCAAAAAAAAAAAAGAGTCAATATTGACTATACCATTGGTCAACAGGCCCCACCTCCTCATAGAAACAGCCCAGCAAAAAGACCTTTTGAGGTAGTGAAAAGTTAGATGGGGCCAGTGTGTGGGGGACTGAGCTCCCGTTTGAGGACAGAATTTAGGGTGAGTGGCCAGGCGTGGTGGCTTACACCTGTACTTCCAGCACTTTGGGAGGCCAAGGCAGGCAGATCACTTGAGATCAAGTGTTTGAGACCAGCCTAGCCAACATGGTAAAACTCCATCTTTACTAAAAATACAAAAATGAGCCAGGCGTGGTGCCGCATGCCTGTAATTTCAGCTATTCAAGAGGCTAAGGCAGGTGAATCGCTTGAACCTAGGAGGCAGAAGTTGCAGTGAGCTGAGATCGCACCACTGCACTCCAGCCTCGGCAACAAAGTGAGACTCCATCTCAAAAAAAAAAAAATGATGAGCAGGCTGGGCGCAGCGGCTCAGGCTCACCCCTGTAATCCCACCACTTGGCGAGGCAGAGGCGGGTGGATCACCTGAGGTCAGAAGTTTGAGACCAGCCTGGCCAACATGGAGAAACCCTATCTCTAGAAAAAAGAAAGAAAGCAAAAGGGTGAGCAAGGGGGATCTTGAAGGAACTATCTAGCAAGATGTAATCCTTTGGCTCATTTTACATTCACTTAATTCTGTTTTGCAAAACAGTCTGCTTTCTCTCTTTCTCTAGCTTTGTCATTGATGCTCAGAGTCCCGTGGTACCTCTTGCTTAAAATTATCAAGAAAGTGTGTGAATTAATGATGCACCTGACACATTGCAGGTGTGCCGTCAGTGGCTACTGTGTGTGGTGATGTTGGTGGCGGAAGCAACCATCTGGAGCCACATTTTCCTGTTTAATGAAACCAAGGCAGCCAAGCATGGTAGCGCATGCTTGTAATCCCAGTACATTAGGAGGCTGAGATGTAAGCATCGCTTGAGCCCAGGAGCTCGAGACCAGCCTGAACAACATAGCGAGACCCCATCGCTACAAAAAATTTTAAAAAATTAAACTACTCGGGAGGTTGAGGTAGGAGGATTGCTTGAGCCTGGGAGGTTGCAGCCGCAGTGAGCGTGAGCTGTGATTGCAGCACTGCACACTCCAGCCTGGGCAACAGAGGGAAATCCTGTCTCAAAAAAAAAGAAAAAGAAAGAAAGGGCCAGGCGCAGTGGCTCACTCCCGTTATCCCAACATTTTGGGAGGCTGGGTGGATCACAAGGTCATGAGATCGAGACCATCCTGGCCAACATGGTGAAACCCTGTCTCTACTAAAAAAAAAAAAAATATTAGCTGGGCTTGGTGGTGCACGCCTGTATTCCCAGCTACTCGGGAGGCTGAGGCAGGAGAATCCCTTGAACCAGAGAGGCGGAGGTTGCATTGAACCGAGATCGCGCCACTGTGTTCCAGCCTGGGCAAGAAGAATGAACCTCTATCTCAAAAAGAAAAAAGAAACCAGGGCAACCCTTTTTGACACCCACTACTATTGGGTCGGCCATTTTGTTCATTCACTTGCCACTTTGCCATTTCCTTATTCCTCTGGGGACATTGATATTCACTTAATATTTAAAAACTCTATTCTTAAATTTCAAAAGATTTATTTATAAAAGGAACTTTCTAGTTCTTGCAATAAAGGCATAACAGGCAGGGCACAGTGGCTCACGCCTGTAATCCCAGCACTTTGGGAGGCCGAGGCGGGTGGATCACGAGGTCAAGAGATCGAGACCATCCTGGTCAACATGGTGATACCCCGTCTCTACTAAAAATACAAAAAATTAGCTGGGCATGGTGGCACACACATGTGGTCCCAGCTACTCGGGAGGCTGAGGCAGGAGAATTGCCTGAACCCAGGAGGCGGAGGTTGTGGTGAGCCGAGATCGCGCCATTGCACTCCAGCCTGGGTAACAAGAGCGAAACTCCGTCTCAAAAAAATACAATAGATAAAAAGTACCAGGCACATAGTAGGTGCTGAGGAAATACAAGCCAGATTTTTGTTTGTTTTTGTGTTTTGGTTTGGTTTTTGGATTTTTGAGATGGAGTCTCACTCTGTTGCCCAGGCTGGAGTACAGTGGCACAATCTCGGCTCACTGCAACCTCCACCTCTCAGGTTCAAGGGATTCTCATGCCCCAGCCTCCCAAGTAGCTGGGATTACAAGCATGTGCAGCCATTCCTGGCTCATTTTTGTATTTTTAATAGAGACGGGGTTTCACCATGTTGCCCAGGCTGGTCTTGAACTACTGACCTCAGGTGATCCACCTGCCTTGACTTCCCAAAGTGCTGGGATTATAGGCATGAGCCACCATGTCCAGCTACACAAGCCGGTGTTTTTGCTTGTTTGTTTTTGAACAAACAAAAAGCCTTGCTCTGTTCCCCAGACTGGAATACAGTGGCACAACCACGGCTCACTGCAGCCACAACCTCCCGAGCTCAAGAGATCCTCCCACCTCAGTCTCCTGAGTAGCTGGGACTACAGGCATACACTATCACACCCAGCTAATTTTTAAATTTTTTTTTTTTTTTTTTTTTTGAGAATGAGTCTTACTCTGTGGCATGATCTTGGCTCACCGTAACCTCCACCCCCTAGGTTCAAGTGATTCTCCTGCCTCAGCCTCCCAGGTAGCTGGGATTACAGGCATCTACTACAATGCCCAGCTTATTTTTGTATTTTTAGTAGAGATGGGGTTTCACCATGTTGGCCAGGCTGGTCTCAAACCCCTGACCTCAGGTGATCTGCCTGCCTCAGCCTCCCAAAGTGCTGGGATTACATGCATGAGCCACCATGCCTGGCCAAATTTTTTAATTTTTTTGTAGAGATGGGGTCTCACTGTGTTGCCCAGGCTGGTCTGGAACTCCTGGGCTCAGGCAGTCCACATCCCCTTGCCCTCCCAAAGGGAGGGCGTGAGCCACAGCACTTGGCCCTCACAAGCCAGTTTTAAGCCCATTGCTCTGTCCGGCCTGGAGGACTTCTCAAAGGAGGAGGCACCATGAGCTGCAAGAATAGAGCAAAAATAAGAGGTGCATCAAGCTTGATTCTTGTCTTCCCTCCCTTCCCTACCCAGGTGACCTTCGCCCCACTCCAGGAAGCCATGACAGAGGCCAGGAAGCTGCCCCCACCACTACCCCCACGGCTGGACTGGTTCGTGCACACCCAGGTGGGCCAGCTGGCCCAAGACGTGGTCCCCGAGTGGTTCCATGGTGCAATCTCAAGAGAGTGAGGACATACCCACGCCCTCCCCCGGCCCACCCACCTCTTTCCTTGTCTGCCTCTGCTCTGGGCAGGTTTTAACTGCAGAGTTCTGGGCTTAGTTCAGCTCAGTGCGGCAAGAGGCTAAAATGAGCTCTGGACTCCCAGGCTTGAATCCTGCCACCTCTGTGGGCTCACTGTGTGACCCGGGGAAAGTTCCTTGCCTTCTCTAGGCCTCAGCTTTCTCTGTATAAGTGGCCAAAAGGCCAGCACTGCCAGGGACCTGGCAGCACCCCACACCTCGCCCAGGCCAGGCATTACCAATCAATGATAGCAGAATGCAGCCTCAGAATCTTTCTTCTTTTTTTTTTTTGAGACAGGATCTCACTCTTTGTCGCCCAGGCTGCAGTGCAGTGGCGCAGACTTGGCTCACTGCAAACTCTGCCTCCCGAGTTCAAGTGATTCTTCCGCCTCACTTCCAAGTAGCTGTGAGTACAGGTGCATGCTACCACACCCGGCTAATTCTTGTATTTTTAGTAGAGACAGGGTTTCACCATGTTGGCCAGGCTGGTCTCGAACTCCTGGCCTCAAGTGATCCATCCACCCGACTCAGCCTTCCAAAGTGCTGGGGTTACAGGCGTGAGCCACCGTGCCTGGCCAAAATCTTTCTGACACGGTATCCCAAGCAGCTGCTCTCAACCCATCAAGATACAACCAGGGTACCCTTTCTTTTTTTTTGAGACAGAGTTTTACTCTTGTCGCCCTGGCTGAAGTGCAGTGGTGTGATCTCAGCTCACTGCAACCTCCGCCTCCCAGGTTCAAGCAATCCTCCTGCCTCAAGAGCATCTGGGACATGCACCACCACACCTGGCTAATATTTGTATTTTTAGTAGAGATGGGGTTTCACTATGTTGGGCAGGCTGGTCTCGAACTCCTGGCCTCAAGTGATCTGCCTGCCTCAGCCTCCCAAAGTGTTGGGATGATAGGCATGAGCCACTGTACCTGGCCCCAGTGTGTCCTTTCTACCTCAGACGGTGTGACCTCTGAGGATGTGGGCACAGCACTAACTGAATGGAGAAAAGAACATTTATTGCCACTCTCTGTATGCAGGAAATTGAGAAAATTCTGTGAAGGCCACAGAGAGGAAGTAGTGTTGGTCATGGTTTCTGAGCTCTGTGGCCTCACTATCCAACAGAAATGAGCTGCACATTGCAATTTAAATAAAATTTCGTAGCTATGTTAAAAGAAGCAGCTGGGCACAGTAGCAATACCTTTGGTCCCAGCTACTTGGGATGCTGAGGCAGGAGGATTGCTTGAGCCCAGGAGTTCAAGGCTGGTCTGGACAACATAGCGAGACTCCATCTCTTAAAGGAATTTTAGGCCAGGTGCAGTGACTCACGCTTGTAATCCCAGCACTTTGGGAGGCTGAGGCAGGCAGATCACCTGAGGTCAGGAGTTCGAGACCGCCTGGACAACATGGTGAAACCTTGTCTCTACTAAAAATACAAAAATTAACCAGGCATGGTGGCTCATGCCTGTAATCCCAGCACTTTGGGAGGCCAAGGCGGGCAGATCACCTGAGATCAGGAATTCAAGACCAGCCTGGCCAACGTGGTGAAACCCCATCTCCACTAAAAATACAAAAAACTAGCTGAGTCTGGTTGCACATACCTGTAATCCCAGCTACTTGGGAGGCTGAGGCAGGAGAGTCACTTGAACCCAGGAGGCGGAGGTTGCAGTGAGCCGAGATCGCACCATTGCACTCCAGCCTGGGCAATGAGCAAAACTCTGTGTCCAAAAAAAAGAGGTAGAGAGAGTAATAGTAATAATAACAGCAAACATTTTGGGAGCACTTACCAGGCAGCAGCTGTCACACTTACGTTGCAAGTTCTTTCTGTTCTCACAGCAGCCTTGGAAGTGGGTTTTACTTTCCCCTTGAGGAAGCGGAAGTTCAGAAAGGGATAGACAATTGCCTGAAGTCACGCAGCTGATGGACAGTAGAGCTGGGTTTTGAACTTGAATGCATCTGAGTACACAGGTCCTTCTTTGTTACTTGTGACACCTTGATCTACCCAAAGGTGCCTTAATCGGGAGATTCCAGACATTGGGAAGGCAGGCAGGTGCTGTGGGAGTTGGGAGGAGGTCTGGCCTGGGATCAAGGTCTTTGGAGGTCTCCTAGGTCCTCTGTGGTAACATCCCTAGTCCATGAATAGCTCAGCGTCTGCAACAACTGACAAAAGAAAAAAAAAGATGGGCTTGGGGTGTTTGTTCATTTAGAAAACAGGCTGGCTGTGATCCCAGCACTTTAGGAGGCCGAGGCGGGCGGATCAGTTGAGGCCAGGAGTTTGAGACCAGCCTGGTCAACAGTGAAACCCTGTCACTACTAAAAATACAAAAATTAGCCGGGCGTGGTGGTGGGCACCTGTAATCCTAGCTACTCGGGAAACTGAGGCAGATAATTGCTTGAACCTGGGAAGCGGAGGTTGCAGTGAGCTGAGATCACGATACTGCGCTCCAGCCTGGGTGACAGAGTGAGACTCCATCTCAATAAATAAATTAATTAATTAATTAAATAAAATAAAACAGGCTGGGCGCAATCCCAGCATTTTAGGAGGCTGAGGCCGGTGGATCCCTGGAGGACAGGTGTTTGATACCAGCCTGGCCGACATGGTGAAACCCCGTCTCTACTAAAAATACAAAAAATAGGCCGGGCACGGTGGCTCACGCCTGGAATCCCAGCACTTTGGGAGGCCGAGGCGGGTGGATCACGAGGTCAAGAGATCGAGACCATCCTGGTCAACATGGTGAAACCCCGTCTCTACTAAAAATACAAAAAATTAGCTGGGCATGGTGCCTGTAATTCCAGCTACTCAGGAGGCTGAGGCAGGAGAATTGCCTGAACCCAGGAGGCAGAGGTTGCGGTGAGCCAAGATCGCGCCATTGCACTCCAGCCTGGGTAACAAGAGCGAAACTTCGTCTCAAAAAAAAAAAAAATACAAAAAATAGCTGGGCGTGGTGGCACATGCCTGTAATCCCAGCTACTTGGGAGGCTGAGGCAGGAGGATCACTTGAACCCAAAGGTTGACACTGCAGTGAGCCGAGATTGCACCATTGCACTCCAGCCTGGGTGACAGAGTGAGACTGTCTCAAAAAAAAAGAAAAGAAAAATGAAATTACCAGTCTTCTGCATGCATGACCCCATGGCCCCAGGAGTCTGACTGGTACGTGGGGTGGCTGGACTGTGTCATTTCCTTTCTGTGTGTGCCCTTCCAGGGAGGCTGAGAACCTGCTGGAGTCACAGCCACCGGGATCCTTTCTCATCAGGGTCAGCCACAGCCACGTGGGCTACACACTCTCCTACAAGTAAGGCCTGGGCCAGGGGCCAGGGCAGGGGCAGGTGGGCTCTGGGGCTTCCTTGGAGTGGGAAAGGGGTTACTGCTTCTCAGAGAGTGGCAGCAACTGAGGCTGTGGGTCTGAGAACCGGGACTGCTGGGGACCTAAGATTGGCTGGTGGCTTCTCTCCCTCCACTCCTCACAATCTAATTAGCAATTCCCAGACTGTGTGTTAGGGAAACCCAGGAAAGCCCAGCTCCTTAAGACCTGGAAGCCAGACAAAGCCGGAGGATTCCAGGCCAAAGGAATAAAAACCCAGTGGCTCAATTTTACAGTTACCCACAGTGGGAAAAGGCTCAGCTCTGCCATTACATGCTGTGTGACCTTAGAGAAGCTACTCAACCTCTCTGTGCCTCCAGTAAAGGAATGTCACATTTTAATTCAGCGTATTCATGTGAGGATTAAATGAGATACAGTCAGCACATCGAGTGACATTAATATACATTTATTGGTTAACTGGGCATTTATTGAGCACTTGCTGTGTGCCAGGAACACAGCCTTAGGCTGGAGCTTGCTTTCTTTTTCTTTTTTTTCTTTTGAGACAGAATCTCATTCTGTCACCCAGGCTGGACTGCAGTGGTGTGATCTCGACTCACTGCAACCTCCACCTTCCAGATTCAAGCGATTATCCTGCCTCAGCCTCCCCAGTAGCTGAGATTACAGGCACCTGCCACTATGCCTGGCTAATTTTTGTATTTTTAGCAGAGATGGGGTTTCACCATGTTGGCCAAGCTGGTCTCGAACTCCTGGCCTCAAGTGATCAGCCAGCCTCAGCCTCCCAAAGTGCTGGGATTACAGGAGTGAGCCACTGTGCCCAGCTTTCATTATCATTTCTATTGATTATTTACCCCTAGCCAGGCAATAAATTAAGCTTTTGCCTGTAGTAACATGTTTGATCTGAGGTCGGCCTTTGTAGCCCTATGTTATAAATGGGGGAAACTGAGGCACAGTGAGGTTAGCAACCTGCTGGGTGTTGAATGGCCAATGAGTGAAGAAGCCTGCACGGGAACCTGGGATAGTCTGGCTGTAGCAGTGATGCTGCCAGCCCAAGGGCTGGGGACTTGGAGCAGGGATGAGGGAGAGTGAGATGTTCCAGCTCTTGCAGTGTCTCTGCAGAGGCCAAAGCAGCTGCTGCCATTTCATGGTGAAGCTCTTGGATGATGGGAGTTTCATGATCCCTGGGGAGAAGGTGGCCCACACCTCGCTAGATGCCCTGGTCACCTTCCACAAGCAGAAGCCAATTGAAGCACTCGGGGAGCTGCTGACACAGCCCTGCAGGCAGGTGAGGGGGGGGACACGTGGTTCAGAGCCATCTCCTTGGGGCCAAGCCCCCCGGACCCCTTTGTTCCACACATCTCCATCAGCTCCTCTTGATTCTGTCACTCTCATGGTCCTTGGTCCCTACAACCCCACCCCTCCTAGTCCCTCTGCCCCCCACGGCCATGTCCCTTGTGGTCCCCGATTCCCCATCGCTCCACCCTCCAGGCCCATGTCAACAGGCTGATTTTTTTTACAAGGGTTCATGTGCCAGATATACTCTTGGCTCAAATGAAGGAATGGCATCTTTCCTTAGAAGGCTCAGTGGGTGTGGCCTATAGACTCCCAATAACCTGCTGTGGGCAAGGCATGTTTCCTTAGAAGACCCAGTAGTGGACATGGCCTAGCCCCTAAGAAACTGCTGAGGGCGGGGTATCTTTCCTTAGAAAGCTCAGTGGGTGTGGCCTAGCTCCCAAGAAACTGCTATGGGCAGGGCATCTTTCCTTATAGGACTCAGTGGGTCTGGTATAGCTCCCAAGAAACTGCAGTGGGTGTGGCATCTTTCCTTAGAAGGCTCAGTGGGTCTGGCCTAGCTCCCAAGAAACTGCTGTGGGCGGAGCATCTTTCCTTAGAAGGCTCAGTGGGTGTGGCCTGCCCCCCAGAAACTCCTGTGGGCGGGACATCTTTCCTTAGAAGGCTCAGTGGGTGTGGCCTGTCCCCTGAAACTCCTGTGGGCGGGGCATCTTTCCTTAGAAGGCTCAGTGAGTTCCGAAGAAACTGCTGTGGGCAGGGCACCTTTCCTTAGAAGGCTCAGTGGGTGTGTCCCAACCCCCAAGAAATGGCTGTGGGTGGGGCATATTTTCTTATAACGCTTAGTGGATGTGGCCTAGGTACTAAGAAACTGCCATTCAAAGGACGGTCCCTGAGACCTGCCTTCCAGGGTCGGTCCAGAACCTTTCCCCCTCCCTAGTACTGAGCTATAGTCCCTTGTGCCCTGCAGAAGGATCCTGCCAATGTGGATTATGAGGATCTCTTTCTCTACTCCAACGCAGTGGCCGAGGAAGCTGCCTGCCGGGTGTCTGCACCTGAGGAGGTATGTATATGACAGGAGGCTGGCACCTCCCACCTGGCGGAGGGGCAGGAGCAGAGGTGGCCAACAGCTACCAGAGGAGGCTCCTTCTAGAATGAGAATTAGATCCTACAGCTTGGTGCTTCATACCTTTCCAGTGATTTCCCAACACTGAGACTACAATTCAAACTGCAGGCTGGGCACAGTGGCTCACGACTGTGATCCCAGCATTTTGGGCAGCTGAGGCAGGTGAATCGCGAGGTCAGGAGTTCAAGACCAGCCTGGCCAACACGGTGAAACCCTGTCTCTACTAAAAATGCAAAAATTAGCCAGGCGTGATGGTGAACGCCTATGATCCCAGCTACTTGGGAGGCCGAGGCAGGAGGATCGCTTGAACCTGGGAGGCAGAGGTTGCAGTGAGCTGAGATCACGCCACTGCCCTCCAGCCTGGGCTACAGAGCAAGACTCTGCCTCAACAAAAAAAAAATTTTAACTGCAATCTCAGTTCCTCTTTCTGCCTATCACCTACCAGCGCCAGCCCTGCTGCCGTACCATCTGCTGTCAGACACAGCAAGCTAGCCTCAGGGTCTCTGCATGTGCCGGTCCCACCTCAGGTCCTTTGCACAAACTCTGTGCCCTCCCCCTAGATGTCCCATGTCTTCATTCAATTCTCCTTCAAGTGCCTCCTTCCCCAGGCTCCAGACCTAAAGCAACGCCTTCACATTCTCCTTCACATTATCCTGTTTATTTACTGCAGTGACTTCCTAAAAATGTTCCCCCCAACCCTGTCTACTTATGGGCTTACATGCTCCCTCCCCCATCAGACTGTGAGCTCTGAGAGACTGGAGAATCCATCTGGCTTGTTTGCCTCTGTTTCTCCCACCCCTCTGAGAGGACCTGCCATATTGAAGGTGCTTAACCAAGGACTCTGTGAAGTAGATGAATGAATGTATCACAGCATCTTGGGGCTTGGGAGACCTTTAGGGACCTCTGTGTTGAAACCTAAGTGTTCTGGGAAGTTATGACAGTGGTACAAATGAAACAGGCTGGTGTGATGGACGTCAGTGGAGGGGCGGAGTGCAAGTGGGGGAAGGCAGTCAGGGAAGGCTTCCTAGAGGAGGTGGCATACAGCTGAGATGTCCAGGTGAGGAGGAGCCAGTCAAATACACAGACACAGGGAGGACGTTCCAGGCAGAGGGAATGGTGCTTGCAAAAGTCCTGGGACTTGGTTGTTTGGAAAACAACAATAAAAGCCAGCATATAGATGGAGTGGGATTAGTGAGAGAGAGAGAAAGAGAAAGAAAGAGATTGTCAGAATCGGAACCCCAGGCTCAGCAGGGGCCAATTTGGGATTCTATTCCAGTTGCACCAGGGAGCCACAGGAAGATGTGTTCATGGCGGGACTGGTGTTTTGTTTGTTTGTTTTGAGACGGAGTGTTGCTTTGACACCCAGGCTGGAGTGCAATGGCATAGTCTAGGCTCACTGCAACCTCCGCTTCCCAGGTTCAAGCGATTCTCGTGCCTCAGCCTCCTGAGTATCTGGGATTACAGGCATCTGCCACCACACCCAGCTAATTTTTGTATTTTTAGTAGAGATGGGGTTTCACCATGTTGGCCAGGCTGGTCTCAAACCCCTGACCTCATTCATGATCCGCCCATCTCGGCCTCCCAAAGGGCTGGGATTACAGGCATGAACCACCGTGCCCGGTCAGGGCTAGTGGTTTTAAATGTTTCCTGTGGCTACTTGGTGCAGAAGGGGCTTTCGGGGGCACTGGTGGAGATGAAAAGAAGGAGGAAGTGGGGTCAGAGTGGGGAACAGTGTCAAGGTGAGAGGGACGAGAATGAGAGCCCAGGGTTGGTGGAAAGAGAAGTGGATATTTGGTCTGCACAGTGGCTCGTACCTGTAATCCGAGAGCTTTGGGAGGCTGAGCCAGGAGGACTGCTTGAGGCCAGGAGTTTGAGACCAGCCTGGGCAACATAGCAAAACCCTGCCTCCACAAAAAATTTAAAAATTAGCCAGGCCTGGTATTACATGTCTGTAGTCAGCTACTCTGGGGGCTGAGGTGGGAGGACCAGGAGGTTGAGGCTGCAGGGAGCCATGACTGCACCACTGCACTCCAGCCTGGATGACAAAGCAAGACCCTGTCAAAAAGAAAAATTTGTAGAGATGGGGTCTCAGGGCCGAACGCGGTGGCTCAAGCCTTTAATCCCAGCACTTTGGGAGGCCGAGGTGGGTAGATCACGAGGTCAAGAGATTGAGACCATCCTGGTCAACGTGGTGAAACCCCATCTCTACTAAAAATACAAAAAATTAGCTGGGCATGGTGGTGCATGCCTGTAATCCCAGCTGCTCAGGAGGCTGAGGCAGGAGAATTGCCTGAACCCAGGAGGTGGAGGTTGTGGTGAGCCGAGATCATGCCATTGCACTCCAGCCTGGGTAACAAGAGCTAAACTCCATCTCAAAAAAAATAAAAAAAGAGATGGGGTCTCACTACATTGCCCAGGTTGATCTCAAACTCCTGGCCCAAAACAATCCTCCTGCCTCAGCCTCCCAAAGCATTAGGATTATAGGTGTGAGCTATCACGCCTGGCCCCACATTTTTGTAAAGATAGTATTTTGTAACCTGTGAATATCAGATGAAATTCAGAGGTCCATATTTATAAATAAAGCTATATTAGAACCCGGGCACACTCGTTGGTTGACATGTAATCTCTGGCTCCCCTATAACAGCAGAGCTAAGTAATTGAGGCAGATGGTACAGCCTGCAAAGCTGAAATATCTATTCTCTGACCCTTTGTAAAAGAAGTTTGCCAGGCCGGGTGCAGTGGCTCATGCCTGTAATCCCAGCACTCTGGGAAACCGTGGTATCACCTGCAGTCAGGAGTTCGAGACCAGCCTGACCAACATGGTGAAACCCTGTCTCTACTAAAAATACAAAAATTAGCCAGGCATGGTAGTGTGCTTGTAGTTTCAGCTACTCAGGAGGCTGAGGGAGAAGAATCGCTTAAATCCGGGAGGTGGAGGTTGCAGTGAGCCGAGATTGCACCACTGCACTCTAGCCTGGGTAACAGCGTGAGGTTCCATCTCAGAAAAGAAGTTTGCCAACATGCCAGGTGCGGTGACTCATGCCTATAATCCCAGCACTTTGGGAGACTGAGGCAGGCGGATCACTTGAGGTCGGGAGTTCGAGACCAGCCTGGGCAACATGGAGAAATCCATCTCTACTAAAAATACAAAAATTAGCCAGGCATGGTGGCGCGTGCCTGTACTCACACCTACTCGGGAGGCTGAGGCAGGAGAATCACTTGAACTCGGGAGGTGGAAGTTGCGATGAGCCCAGATCGTGTCATTGCGCTCCAGCCTGGGCAACAAGAGCAAAACTCCATCTCAAAAAAAAAAAAGAAGTTTGTCAACCCCTGAGGGAGACAGTGAGACAATGAAGCCATGTACTGAGATGAGAAGGATAGGGAATGGGATCAGATTTGGGGGTTCACGTGGGGACGTTTCTCAGCCCCGGGCATCTGGGTGGAACCCTGGCTCCAACGTCTGTGACAGATGTGGTGCTTTGGTGGGCGAACTGCCCCAGGCCTCACGGGCTCTCATTTTCAGCCCTCCCCAAAGCCAGTCCTGCTTCACCAATCAAAGGAAAGGAAGCTGTCAGCAGAGATGAACAGAATAACCTCTGAGGAAGCCACTTCCTCCTGCCCCCCAAAAGCCCCTCTTGGAGAGGCCCGTCAGAAACTCTGGAGGAACCTCAAAATGCTCCCCAAGAGAGGCCAGAGGGTCCAGCAGCAGCTGAAAACCCACCTCGCCACTGTGAACTTGTCGTCACTCTTGGATGTCCGGAGATCCACGGTGACCTCAGGCCCTGGGACCGGAAAAGGCAGCCAAGAACCATCAGGGGACACCACCTTAGGGGACAGAGTCTACACAGACCCCTTTGTGGCCACGTCCCTTGAAAACCCCTCAGAGCCTCATGCGCCAAAAGACAGAAAGATCCCCACCAGGAAGGCCGAGAGGTCAGCCAGCTGCAATGAGGTGACTTCAGGGGACAGGAGTTGGCACCAAACGGTAGTGAGAGCTGTATCCTCCCAGGAGTCCAAGCCGGAGTGCCAGGGCTTGGCAGAGCCTGAGAATGACCAGCTCCCAGAGGAGTACCAACCACCGCCACCCTTTGCCCCCGGGTACTGCTAGAGAACGGGTCCACCCCGGCTCTGGGACTGTTGGTGCCAGGGGCTGCCACACTCCTGGATGTCCTAACATTTCTTCCATGGCCCCAGACCACAGCATTCGGGAGTCTCTGGGAACCCGGGAAATGGAATAAAGACATTTTGGGAGTCTGTTCCTACAGTCACCCGTGGGGTGAGCTGGTTATTTTAGCAATAATCATCAGAGTGATCCTGATGGTTTGCGGTACCTCCTGTCCGTCAGCCCCTGCACCGGACCCGCTATATCCATTCTTTTCTATCCCAGAGCAAGCCCCTTAGGTAGGGTTATCCTCCACGTTTTGAAGAAGAGACTGAGGTTCAGAGAGGAGAAGCAGCATGAGCAAGGCTACAGAGCTGTGGGTGTCAGCACCAGCATTTGGAGCCAGGTGAATCACCAAGCCCTCTTCCCATGTCATCTATTTGTCCTATTGTCTAAAAGTACACTGCAGGCCAGGCGAGGCGGCGCACGCCTGTAATCCCAGCACTTTGAGGGGTCGAGATAGGAGGATCGCTTGAGGCCAGAAGTTCAAGACTAGCCTGACCAACATGGTGAAACCCCATATCTACTAAAAATAAAAAATTAGCCAAGTGTGGTGGCGGGCACCTGTAATCCCAGCTACTCGGAAGGCTGAGGCAGGAGAATCGCTTGAACCTGGGTGGCTGAGATTGCAGTGAGCCCAGATCAAGCTACGGCACTCCAGCCTGGGCAACAGAGCAAGTCTCTGGGGGAAAAAAAAAAAAGGCAGGGGATGGAGGGAGGCATCACAGGGCTGTGCCTGGTGGAGGGTTCTGGAAAGAATCCTTGGTTGTGGGGCTGTGTGACCTTTGGCAAATCTAGACGTCTCTGGACGGACTTTTTTTTCTTTCTTTCTTTTTTTCTTTGTTTTTGAGACAAAGTCTCACTCTGCCGCCCAGGCTGGAGTGCAGTGTCACAATCTCAACTCACTGCAACCTCCATCTCCCCGTTCAATTGATCCTCCTGCCTCAGCCTCCCAAGAAGCTGGGATTACAGGTGCCCACCACCACACCTGGCTAATTTTTGTATTTTCAGTAGAGGCTGGGTGTCACCATGTTGGCCAGGCTAGTCTCAAACTCCTGACCTTGGATAATCCACCCCCTCCTTGGCCTCCCAAAGTGCTGGGATTATAGGCATGAGCCACTGCGCCTGGCCTATTTATTTATTTAGAGACAGAATCTCTCTCTATTGCCCAGGCCGGAGTGCAGTGGCACGATCTCCAATCACTACCACCTCCCTCTCTTGGGCTCAAGCAATCCTCCCTCCTCAGCCTCCCAAGTAGCTGGGACTACAGGCATCCACCACAGCACCTAGCTAATTTTTGTATTTTTGGTAGAGGCGGGATTTCACCATGTAGCCCAGGCTGGTCTTGAATTCCCAGGCTCAGGTGATCTGCCCACCTCGGCCTCCCACAGTGCTGGGATTGCAGGCTTGAGCCACCACACCCGGCTCAGTAGCTGCTTTATTAATTAGGGGTTTAGGATGGGAGCAAGGACTCTAAATGTGACATACCTACAGTGGAGGTGTCTGGGAAGGTTCCAAGGGGCTGGTCTTGGTTGCAGGAGTGAGCATTCCTTGGACCGACTGGGGCATAGATGGAAGCCCTGGGACAACCCCAGGTGGAGGGGCCGTGGGGTTCCCCAAATGTACAAGGTGGGATCCGGTATGAGGGGCACCTGGCTTCAAGCCCGCCCCTGCAAATGACTTGTGGCATGGCCTTAGGCAAGTCTGTCTCCTCCCTCCAAATGAGGGCGCGATCCTGCAGGGTTGTTATGGGGGTCAATGTCACGGCAGGGGGCAGATGCATCATAAACTGTAAAGTGCAGTGCCACCTCAGTGAATGACATTCCCACCCCTTCCCATCAGATGCCTCCTCTTGGCAGCTCTACTGAATCAGCCAGGAGTAAGTTTCAGTCCCTTTGATGACGCAGGGATTGAGGAATAAAAAGCAACTTGAGCCAGGTACGGTGGCTCACGCCTGTAATCCCAGCCCCTTGGGAGACTGAGGCGAGCAGATCACCTGAGGTTGGGAGTTTGAGACCAGCCTGGCCAACATGTCGAAACCCCATCTCTACTAAAAGTACAAAGGTTAGGCAGGCCTGGTGGTAGGTGCCTGTAATCCCAGCTACTGGGGACACTGAGGCAGGAGAGTCACTTGAACCCAGGAGGTAGAGGTTGCAGTGAGCTGAGATCATGACACTGCACTCCAGCCTAGGCTACAGAGTGAGACTCTCTCAGAAAAAAAAAAAAAAAAAGGCAACTTGGGCAGTCAAGGGTGAGGTTTGGCCTTCGGAGTGGGAGCCTCGGGTAGGACAGCATGGGCCCAATCTCCCCACCTCATCTCCGCCATGGACACCCACAACCAACAAGGTATTTCCAGGCTTCACAGTGAAGACGATCTAGGAGTCACCCCTTCCTTGTACAAACAGGGAGATCATGGCACAGAGAGGGTGTGGCCACACCCAGAGTCACACAGCAAAGTCAAAGATAAGATTCTAGGCTGCCTCCCTCCCATCTTCCAGTTTTAAGGTGGGAAAATGCGTCCTCCCAGCAGGCATGACTTGGTGACTTCTGTTTATTCCCAGAAACAAGAGTCCACAGCAGGTGAGGGGTCACCCTCCCTCCTGTAGCCCGGCTCCTCTGTGGCACCATCAGATTCGGATGTGGAAGGTGCTGTGTACAGAGAGAAAAGGACTCAGTGCCTTCAAGGAGTGGACAATCCCTCTTCCTCCTCTCCCTCAACATGCTCACGGGAAGTCCCTGGGTCAGGCAGGAAGGATGCCATGTGGACCCCTCAAACAACCCTAGGCAGGGGGACCCCCAGAGGGGTTGAGAGCACATGCCTTTCATTTTTTTATTTTATTTTATTTTTTTTGAGATGGAGTCTCACTCTGTCACCCAGGCTGGAGTGCAGTGGTGTGATCTCAGCTCACTGCAACCTCCGCCTCCAGGATTCAAGCAATTCTCATGCCTCAGCCTCCAGAGTAGCTGGGATTACGGGCACCTGCCATCACACCCAGTTAAAATTTGTATTTTCAGTAGAGACGGGGTTTCACCACGTTGGCGAGGCTGGCCTCGAATTCCTGACCTCAGGTGATCCACCCACCTCAGCCTCCCAAAGTGCTGGAATTACAGGCATGAGCCACCATGCCCGGCCAAGTTTTTTTTTTTAATTTTTAAAATGTATAAAATGTATTTATTTATTTTTGAGACAGGGTCTCACTCCGTAACCCAGGCTGGAGTCCATGTCACAATCAGAGCTCTCTGTGCCCTTGACCTCCTGGGCTCAAGCAATCCTCCCGCCTCAGCCTCCCAAGTAGCTGGAACTACAGGCATACACCACCATGCCTGGCTGTTTTTTTATTTTTATTATTTTGTAGATATGGGCTGTCCTTATGTTGCCCAGGTTGGTCTCAAGCTCCTGAGTTCAAGAGGTCCTCCCTGCTTAGCCTCCCAAAGTGCTGGGATTAAAGGGCGTGAACCACCACACCTGGTTGGAATATTATTGTTCTTTGATTTTTTCCCAACCTTTTGAAAATATAAAAGCCATTCTTAGCTCACAGGAGGTACAAGAGCAGGCTTCGGGGCAGATTAGCCTATCAGCCATTCTTTGCCCTGCAGTGGGGGTTGATTTTCCCCCAAGGCTGCCAAGTACAGTTGCACAGTCTTTTCACTGCAAATTGTTCAGGCAGTAAGGGCTGAAGTCCACATTCTCCTTGCTGAAAGACGTGCATCCAGGCCAGGCACAGTGGCCCATGCCTGTATTCCCAGCACTTTGGGAGGCCAAGGCGGGTGGATCATCTGAAGTCAGGAGTTTGAGACCAGCCTGGCCAATATAGTGAAACCCCATCTCTACTGAAAAATACAAAAATTAGCTGAGCGTGGTGGCACGCTCCTGTAATCCCAGCTACTCGGGAGACTGAGGCAGAGAATTGCTTGAACCTGGGAGGTAGAGGTTGCAGTGAGCTAAGATTGCACTCCAGCCTGGCGACAAGAGTGAGACTCCATTAAAAAAAAAAAAAAAAAAGCCGGGCGCAGTGGCTCAAGCCTGTAATCCCAGCACTTTGGGAGGCCGAGGTGGGTGGATCACGAGGTCAAGAGATCAAGACCATCGTGGTCAACATGGTGAAACCCCCATCTCTACTAAAAATACAAAAAATTAGCTGGGCATGGTGTTGCATGCCTGTAATCCCAGCTACTTGGGAGGCTGAGGCAGGAGAATTGCCTGAACCCAGGAGGCGTAGGTTGTGGTGAGCCGAGATCACGCCATTGCACTCCTGCCTGGGTAACAAGAGCAAAACTCCATCTCAAAAAAAAAAAAAAAAAAGAGGTGCATCCACCCGCAAGAGGTGCCTGGGGTCCCAAATTCTCCCCATTTCACAGATGCAAGGACTGAGACCAGGGAAATTGAGAAATTTCCCCAGTTGCAAAAGAACGAATAAAGGAATCTTCAGAAACAGTCTGCGAACTGTCTCCGTCAGAGCCCCGTCAGATGTGCACATGAACTGTGGACGTGGTGAAGAGCGTCACCTGAGGAAGTCTGGTGCCCGGAGGATCATGTTCTGGAAGTCTTCCAGGGACAGCCGCCCATCATGGTCCCCATCAGCCTCATCCAGCACCTTCTCGCACACCAGGCTCACCTCCTCGGCACTCAGCTCCCCCCGAGTCAGTTTGGTCACGGTCTGCTCCAGGTCCCACGCACAAATGTAGTCATCATTGTTAAAATCTGCAAAGCAAGACAGACAGGGAGTGCCAGCAGGTGGCAGGCAGGCTGGGCCGGCTGTGGGCACATACTGTGCCCATGTTACAGAAGGGGAAACTAGGGTTGGGTGGGTGACACATGCCTGTAATCCCAGCACTTTGGGAGGCTGAGGCAGGTGGATCACCTGAGGTCAGGAGTTTGAGACCAGCCTGGCCAACATAGTGAAACCCCATCTCTACTAAAAATACAAAAATTAGCCGGGCGTGACGGCAGGTGCCTGTAATCCCAGCTACTTGGGAGACTGAAGCAGGAGAATTACTTGAACCCAGGAGACGGAGGTTGCAGTGAGCTGAGATCGTGTCACTGTACTCTAGCCTGGGCGATAGAGCAAGACATCTCAAACAGACAAACAAACACACAAGGTGCCAGGCACTAAGGTAACTGCTTTTCTTTCATTCAGTCATTCAACAAATATTTACTGAGCCAGGCATGTAAGACATAGTGAGCAAAATAGATACTGTCAGTACCTTTGGGGTCAATAAGAAGTGAACAGGTCAGTGAACAAGAAATTAAGCAGCATTGCCTGGTGCTAGAAGAGAAATAGGATGGTGGGATTGGTGGGGTGAATGGGGAGAGGAGTACTTTCGACCTAGACTTCAAAGATAAGAAGGAGCCAGGGGGCCGGGCACGGTGGCTCACGCCTGTAATCCCAGCACTTTGAAAGGCTGAGGCAGGGGGATCATGAGATCAGAAGTTCAAGACCAGCCTAGGCAAGATAGTGAAACCCCGTCTCTAATAAAAATACAAAAATTAGCTGGGCACGGTGGCAGGCACCTGTAATCCCAGCTACTCAGGAGGCTGAGGCAGGAGAATTGCTTGAACCCAGGCAGCAGAGGTTGCAGTGAGCTGAGATCATGTCACTGCACTCCAGCCTGGGCGATAGAGTGAGACTCCATCTCAAACAAAACAAAACAAAACAAAAAAGAAGGAGCCAGGAGAGCCGGGCGCGGTGGCTCACACCTGTAATCCCAGCACTTTGGGAGGCCAAGGTGAGCAAATCACCTGAGGTCAGGAGTTCGAGACCAGCCTGGCCAACATGGTAGAACCCCATCTCTACTAAAAATACAAAAATTAGCCAGGCATGGTGGTGCATGCATGTAGTCCCAGCTACTCAGAAGACTGAGGCAGGAGAATCACTTGAACCTAGGAAGTGGAGGTTGCAGTGAGCCAAGATTGAGCCACTGCAATCCAGCCTGGGCAACAAGAGTGAAATTCCATCTCAAAAAAAAAAAATAAATAATATAAATAAATAAAGAAGGAACCAGGGGAAAGGTGTTCTAGGCAGAGAGTTTAGCAGAGGCAAAGGCCCAGAGGCCGAAAGAGTGTGGTGTGTTTGAGGAACAGCAAAGCCACTGTGGCTGGAATAGAGTTAGCAAAAAAATGAGGTGGGGAGGCATTGGAGTGGGGTGGAGGACCGGACCACACAGGGTCTCAAAGCCCTTGGGGAGATGTATGTGATGGAGGTGCCCCCCACCCAGTTCCCACTGTCCACCCCATGCTCATGATCCCCAACCCCGGGGCTGTGCACCTACCATAAATTTTAAAAGCATAGTAGGCCTTGAGGTCACGGGGAGCCATTTCGCTCATCACGGAAAACATGTCCAAAAAGTTATCTAAGGTCATGTGGCCATCCCCATCGTCAGAGAAGACCTGGGCGATCCTCTGGCGGAAGGGGTTATCCTGGGGAGAGAAAGGAAGCTGGGAGGCCATCTTCCGACACCCAGGGTCTCTAGGGCTCCATGTGGTTTCACTGTCAGCACCCATTTTATGGGAACCTCCAAGTACCCTCCGTCAAGACTCACTCTCTCCCACAGTTCCCGGACAGGACTTTGGACAACTCCACCTTCTTCTGCCCCTGTGGTCTGAGCAAACTTGACTCCCACTTCCAGCTCTTGGAGCAGCCATATTACCCAGGCAAGGCCAATCATAGAGTTCCATTCACCTGGCAACAGTGATTGGCTCTGGGATGGGCATGTAACTCAAATTAGCCAATCAGAGGCTGCCCTGGGACATTTTTCTGAAAAATTGGGAGGGAGAGGATCTGATTTCTGTTGCTTGCAGAGCTCACAGAAGCTAAAGCTGAGTGACTGAGAGGTCTTTTCACAGCCTCAAGAGGAGAGGCTCCCTGAGACTGAAACCTCTTCCAGGGAGAAGCCGAGAGATGGGGAAGATTCCTGAGCACATCATCAGAGCCCCTGGTTTCAGCCATGCCTGACACTGTCCCTGCCCCTGGATTTTTTTTGTTGTTGCTCAGGGGCGATCCATTCTGATCCAGTCCATTCTGTCCCTCTCAAATAAGGTTTTTGTCACTTCCAATAAAATCAATCCTACTCACAGTCACTCAATCCACGAGTTCCCCTCAAAGGCACAAATCATGTGTCAAACATCCTACTGAGAAAGCCTGCATTTAGCAGCTCCTGTTACAAAAAGAATTAACATTCTCTGAGTACTTGACATGCAACACACCCTGTACTGAGGTTTGTTTTTTGTTTGTTTGTTTTGAGACAGAGTCTCACTCTGTTGCCAGGCTGGAGTGCAGTGGTGCGATCTCCGTTCGCTGCAACCTCCACCTCCCAGGTTCAAGCAACTTTCCTGCCTCAGCCTCCCAAGTAGCTGGGACTACAGGGGTGTGCCACCATGCCCAGTTAACTTTTGTATTTTTAGTAGAGATGGGGTTTCAACATGTTGGCCAGGATGGACTCCATCTCTTGACCTCATGATCCACCCGCCTCGGCCTCCCAAAGTGCTGGGATTACAGACGTGAGCCACCACACTGGCGAGCTCTGGGTTTTAACGTTGCCTCTGTCGCATTGTAGCTGTGTGACCATGAACAAGTGTCTTAACCTCTCGGAGCCAGTTTTCTTATCTGTAAAATGAAGATAACTGCAACACCCACCTCATAAGAATGCAACGAGAGACATCTGTAGTAATTTTTCCCCTGCCTGTCCCATGGCCTGGGCATACCTTCAGCTCGGGCATGCTGCCAATGAGCTCGTAGGGCACCTTCACATCAGGACAGGTGGTATAGTCGAGGGGCACGAGCTGCGGGGCCAGGTCCTGGTACCGATGGAAGAGCCTGATGTGGGGAGAAAAAAGCTGAGAGAGGCTGGGGGCAGGGAGTAGGCAAGAGGCTTGTCCCTTTTTTGTTTTGTTTTGTTTGTTTGAGACGGAGTCTTGCTCTGTCGCCCAGGCTGGAGTGCAGTGCTTCGATCTCAGCTCACTGCAACCTCTGCCTCCTAGGTTCAAGCTATTCTCCTGCCTCAGCCCCCTGAATAGCTGAGATTACAGGTGCATCCCATCACGCCTGGCTAATTGTTTTGTATCTTTAGTAGAGATGGGTTTTCACCTTGTTGGTCAGGCTGGTCTCAAACTCTTGACCTTGGGTGATCCACTTGCTTTGGACTCCCAAAGTGCTGGGATTACAGGCCCGAGACACCGTGCCCAACCAAGTCCCTTCTCTTTCACATTCACAGCTGCCCACTGCAGACCAAGTGATACCAGGTCCTCAAGAACCCTCAGCCCTGGGCCTGGACCTCAAGCATACAGAGTCTGACACAGGCAACTCTACCTCCCTCGGGGCAGGACCAAGGTGCAGAGAGGGCCACAGGACACAGGGAGACTGGACTGGGGAAAGCAAGCTAGGGAGGAGAAGGGGGTTCCTGGAAGAGGGGACATTGGTGCTGGGCTTTGAAGCATGAGTAGGAGTTTATAAGGCAGATGAAGTTGGGAGAAGGGAGGGTGCTTATGGCCAGATCACAGCAAGCATTCAGACAATCCTACATAATTTACCATCTCTGGATATCATCATGTTATCAGCAAGATCCTGCCTCCAAAGATACCCTCATTTGTTTTCTTTTTCTTTCTTTCTTTTCTTTCTTTCTTTTTTTTCTTTCTTTCTCTCTCTTTTTTCTTTCTTCCTATTTCCTTCTTTCCTTCCTCCCTCCCTCCCTCCCTCCCTTCCTCTCTTCTTTCTTTCTTTCATGAAGTTTTCCTTTTGTTGCCTGGGGTAGAATGCAATGGTGTGATCTCAGCTCACCTCAACCTCCGCCTCCTGGGTTCAAGCGATTCTCCTGCCTCAGCTTCCTGAGTAGCTGGGATTACAGGCATGCGCCACCATGCCCAGCTAATTTTTTTTTTTTTTTTTTTTTTTTGGTATTTTTAGTAGAGACAGTGTTTCTCCATGTTGGTCAGGCTGGTCTCAAATTCCCTACTTCAGATGATCCGCCTGCCTCGGCTCCCAAAGTGCTGAAATTACAGGTGTGAGCTGCTGCGCCCGGCTGGTACCCTCATTTTCATATCTTCCCTTCCCCTCCTCATAATGGGAGGAAGGAGCTGGGTGCAGTGGCTCACTCCTGTAATCCCAGCACTTTGGGAGGTCAAGGCAGGAGGATCACCTGAGGTCAGGAGTTCGAGACCAGCCTGGCCAACATGGGAAATCCCATCTTTACTAAAAATACAAAAAAATTAGCTGGGCGTGGCGTCCGGTACCTGTAATCCTAGCTACTTGGGAGACTGAGGCAGAGAATCACTTGAACCCAGGAGGCAGAGGTTGCAGTGAACCAAGATCGTGCCATGGCACTCCACCCTGGGCAACAGGAACAAGACTCCATCTCGAAAAAAAAAATGGGAGGAAGGGTTTCCTCAATGGGACAGAGCAGAGGCAAACAGCTAATATTCACGTTTTTCTAAAGGGCTGACTAAAGGCATTTTCTAAATAACTGAATACCACACACACTATCTAGACTGTAAGGCCAGTTCTTCACTCAAATGCCCTCACCTGCTGACGCCATCCCTTCATGAGGGCATGCTGAGCGGCAACCTTGCAGAGACCATCCTTGGTGGGTCTGAGGTCCCCAAGCTGCTGGGGACTGTCTCTGAGAGAGACATGAGTCCCTGGGTCATAGGATGAGTAGGAACTCGGTGAAGGTGGAATAGGGAGACCGGGAACGTCCATCCTGACCACCCAGTTCCCTATCGGGATCCCCTCAGGGAACACCCTGGCTTTAGGTTTCTGTGTGGCTTTGAGCAGGTTCCTCTCCCGCTCTTTGCCTTGGTTATTCTGGCTGACAAGCAAGAAGCTTGGGACAGATGAAACGTCAGTCAACCTTCAACCTCCTTGGGACTCTGCCCATCTACCCTTCTTTCTGGGGTCAACATCGCCCTGCCTGAGCCTCAGTTTCCCCATCAGTAATTTGATCGTGATGGCCAAGGTAACCCTGCAAGCTGTCCTCACCCAGACAATGGGGCTCACTAGTAAAAGGTGTGGCCATCAATAATGGATGTCCTGTGACTACACACATGGGGCCTTGGCCCCGATCACACTGCAGCCGAACCCTGCCCAGCTTGGGTTTCACAGCTCCGAGTTCATGGGTCGGGGCCTCTGGACAATGGCCCTACAGGCCTAGTGATGATGTGGGATACTCATCCGTGCCCATCCTGCTGGGTCACGCCAGGGACCTGCAGCCACCTTGGGCCGCCTCCCCACACCCTCACCTATGCCAACTCCACAACCCAGAGCGGGCTCTGGACTTTGCACCTGGGCTCCGAGCCTCCAGAGAATCTCTCTCTCTCTCTCTCTCTCTCTCTCTCTTTCTTTCTCTTTCTCTCTCTCTTTCTTTCTTTCTCCCTTCTTCCTTCCTCCCTCCCTCCCTCCTTTCCTTCCTTCCTTCCTTCCTTCCTTCCTTCCTTTCCTCCCCTCCCCTTCTCTCCCTTTCCTTTCCCTTCCCTTCCTTCCAGGCTGGACTACAGTGATGCAACCTCAGCTCACTGCGATCTCTACCTCCCAGGTCTCGGTTCAAGCAATTCTCCTGCCTCACCCTCCCTAGTAGCTGGGACTACAGGCGCACACCACCAGGTCCAGCTGATTTTCGTATTTTTAGTAGAGACAGGGTTCACCATGTTGGCCAGGATGGTTTCAATCTGACCTCATGATCTACCCGCCTCGGCCTCCCAACGTGCTGGGACTACAGGTGTGAGCCACTGTGTCAGGCTGCAGTGCGGTAGCACAATCTAAGCTCCCTGCAACCTTGGCCTCCCGAGTTCAAGTGATTCTCCTGCCTCAGCCTCCCAAGTAGCTGGGATTACAGGCACCCGTAACCACACCTGGCTGATTTTTGTGTTATTAGTAGAGACAGAGTTTCACCATGTTGGCCAGGCTGATCTGGAACTCCTGACCTCAGGTGATCCACCCGTCTTGGCCTCCCAAAGTGTTGGGATTACAGGCGTGAGCCACTGCGTCCAGCCTCAGGAGAATCTTTCTAACATGCTGATGGTCTCTCTCCTGCTCACACACATGCTCCACAGCTCCCAAGCCCAAGCTCATAAGCCTAGAGACTGGGACAATATGACAAGATGGAACTTTTCAGCTCTTCTGTCTCTGCCTCCATCCACTGACCACACCTGTGCCCCTTCCCCATTTGAGTCCCATCAAATTGGAAATACCAGTTGGGCATGGTGGCTCACATCTGTAATCCCAGCACTTTGGGAGACTGAGGCAGGAGGATTGATTGAGCCCAGGAGTTTAAGACCAGCCTGGGTCTCACATGGTGAGACTCCCATCTCTACAAAAAAAAAAACACAAAAATGAGCCACACATGGTGGTGCACCCCTCAAGTAGTAGTCCCAGCTACTTGAGGGGGAGAATCAACTGAGCTTGGGAGATCAAGGCTACCATGAGCCCTGATTGCAGTACTGCACTCCAGCCTAGGCAACAGAGACCCTGTCTCAAAGAAGAGAGATTGAGAGAGAGAGAGAGAGAGAGAGGGAGGGAGGGAGGGAGGGAGAAAGAAAGGAAAGAAAGAAGAAAGGAAGGAAGGAAGGAAGGAGGAGAGAGAGAGAAAAAGAAAGGAAAGGAAGGAAGGAAGAAAAAAAGAAGGAAAGAAAGAAAGGAGGAAGGAAGGGAGGGAGGGAAAAAAGAAAATGTACACACACACACACCCAAATTGCAAATATCCTCCAGCAATGACTAGAAAGTTGATTTTCCAGATCTTCGCTCCCTTCCTCCCTGGACTGACCTCATGATCTCCTTCCTCGTGAAGAATGTGCAGTCCTGCGGAGAGAGGTGTTGTCTTAACCCGAACCCTGCCACTGGGGCCTCCTTCCCCCACCTCCTCCCTCATCCCACACTCAACACACAGAAGGCCCGGTGCCGCCACACACAGAGCCCAACCAGGAACCCTGGTGGATGGTATACCCGGATGAAGGGATTCTGTTCCCATTTCCCAGACTGGGAAACCAAAGCTGTCAAACCCACTGAGGACCAATCCTGTCCCCCCCTACCTGATATGCTTCCAGCTGCTCATGAGTGAAGACCGTCTGCTTGCTGCCCATGGTATGAGCCACACCCCAGGCTCCAGGATGCACCCCTTAAGCCCCAGCTTCCTCGGAGCCACACGGGTTGCCAGGCTGTTGTGTACCAGTGACTGGGCAAATCTCCCTGCCCTGGCTGTCACCTGCCCACCCATGTCGTCACCCCCTGCTTGATGAGACTCAAATTACAGGCTCTCTGGACTGCAGCCTGAATGTGTCCACGGGTGAGGATAAGGGCTATGGGATGTCACAGAGAAGCCCTCCGTGGGGAGACCACACCTGCCACCACCAGGTGAGGCTGGGGGTATGGGGCTCATTCAAGGGACAGGCAGGATGTGTGGAGGGACTATGGGCACACCCCAGCTCAAATTCCAGCTCTCTGTCCACTGGCTATGTGGCCCTGGACAAGTCATCTGACTCCTCTAAACCTCATTCATGAGATGAAAATTACGTTATACCTGCCTCATAGCGTCACTCTCAGGATCTGAGATTTTTTTTTTTTTTTTTTTTTTTTAGATGGAGTCTCACTCTGTAGCCCAGGCTGGAGTGCAGTGGCATGATCTTGGCTCACTGCAACCTCCGCCTCCCAGGTTCAAGCAATTCTCCTGCCTCAGTCTCCTGAGTGGATGGGATTATAGGTGCGTGTCACCACGCCCAATTAATTTTTGTGTTTTTATTAGAGATGGCGTTTCACCATGCTAGTCAGGCTGGTCTCGAACTCCTGACCTGTTGATCCACCCACCTCGGCCTCCCAAAGTGCTGGGACTACAGACATGAGCCACCGCACATGGCCATGATCTGAGATTTAATTTAAAAAAAAAAAAGGTTTTGGCTGGGCGAGGTGGCTCATACCTTTAACCCCAGGACTTTGGGAGGACGAAGCATGCGGTTCATCCTGCTTGAGACCAGGAATTCTCCTGCCTCAGCCTCCCGAGTGGCTGGGACCACAGGTGTACACCACCACGCCAAGCTGATTTTTTTTGTATTTTTTTGTAGAAATGGGGTTTCATCATGTTTCCCAGGCTGGTCTCGAACTCCTGGGCTGAAGCAAACCTTGTGCCTCAGCCTCCCAAAGTGCTGGGATTACAATTGTTAGCCACCCTGCCCAGCCTATTATTATTATTCCTATTGTTATTGTCATTATTATAAGTATTACGTTGTGACTTGAAAAAGGTGATCCAAGGTCTGAAGTTGATAAACAGTGGGTTAAATAACGCCGGATAAGAGTTCTCTGTTGCAGGAATTGTCAGAGCCTTTAATATTCTGCTAGGCACAGTGGTGCATGCCTGTAGTTCCAGCTACTTGGGAGGCTGCAGCAGGAGGATCGCTGGAGCCCAGGAATTCTGGGCTATGGTGCACTATGCTGATTGGACGTCTACACTAAGTTTGACATCAGTATGGTGGCCTCCTGAGAGCAGGGGACCACCAGGTTACCTAGGATGGGTGAACTGGCTCAGGTCGGACACGGAGCAGGTGAAAACTCCCATGCTGATCAGTAGTGGAACGGTGCCTGTGAATAGCCACTGCACTCCAGCCTGGGCAATATAGTGAGACCCTATCTCTAAAAATATATATTAACCAGGCGCGGTGGCTCATGCCTGGAATCCCAGCACTTTGGGAGGCTGAGGTTGGTGGATCATCTGAGGTCAGGAGTTAGGGACCAGCTTGGTCAACACAACAAAACCCTATCTCTACAAAATACAAAAATTAGCCAGGTGTGATGGTGGACTCCTGTAATCCCAGCTACTCGGGAGGCTGAGGTAAGGAGAACTGCTTGAACCCTGGAGGTGGAGGTTGCAGTGAGCTGAGATTGTGCCACTGCACTCTAGCCTGGGAGACAGAGCAAGACTCCATCTCAAAAAATTTTAAAAAAAGGGAAGAGAAAGAATTATAAAATTATACTGTACACCATGCATCTTCTAAGGGTTTTTTTTTTTTTTTTTTTTGAGACTGAGTCTCATTCTGTCACCCAGGCTGGAGTGCAGTGGCACGATCTCAGCTCACTGCAGCCTCCGCCTCCCGGGTTCAAGCAGTGCTTCTTACCTCAGCCTCCCGAGTAGCTAGGATTATAGGCACCCACCATCATGCTTGGCTAATTTTTGTATTTTGTAGAGACAGAGTTTTGCTGTGTTGACCAGGCTGGTCTGGATCTCCTGACCTCAGATGATCCACCCGCCTCAGCCTCTCAAAGTGCTGGGATTCCAGGCCAAAGGGTAGAGCTACCAACTTTATTAAGGCCCAGAATCCTCTTGGGTGGAGAATCTGGGGATCTAAAGTTCTTAGCCTAGCCTTCCACGCCCTTCTCATTGTGGGTCTCAGCTGTGTTTTCTCTCCCTGGCCTGAATTATGCAGTATCTCCCTTCAGGCTTCCCTGCCTCAGCCTCATCAAGCATCCTCTACCAAATCTGTGCAGTCATCTTGTAAAAGGGGACCCTGATCAGGCTTGAAAGATGCCCCAAAAAATGACTTTTTTTTTTTTTTGAGACAGAGTCTCACTCTGTCACCCAGGCTGAAGTGCAGTGGTACAATCATGGCTCACTACAGTGACCCTCCTTCCTCAGCCTCTCAGGTAGCTGGGACTAGAGGCACATGCTACCACATCTGGCTAATTTTTTGTATTTTTTGTCTCTCTATGTTGCCCAGGCTGGTCTTGAACCCTTGGCCTCAAGTGATCCACAAACCTCAGCCTCCCAAAATGCTATGATTACAGGCATGAACCACCATGCCCAGCCATCCAAGAATGACTTTTTAAAAAATAACTATATTGGCTGGGCGTGGTGGCTCACGCCTTTAATCCCAGCACTTTGGGAGGCTGAGGCAGGTGGATCGCCTGAGGTCGAGAGTTCAAGACCAGCCTGACCAACATGGAGAAACCCCATCTCTACTAAAAATACAAAATTAGCCGTGCAGGATGGCACATGCCTGTAATCCCAGCTACTCAGGAGGCTGAGGCAGGAGAATCACTTAAGCCCAGGAGGCAGAGGTTGTGGTGAGCCAAGATTGTGCCATTGCACTCCAGCCTGGACAGCAAGAGTGAAACTCTCTCTCAAATAAATAAATAAATAAAAATAAACGATATCAAGTGTTGGTGAGGGACTGGAGCAACCGGAATGCTCATACATTGCTGGTGGGGATGAAAAATAGTACAGACACTCTGGAAAATAGGATGGCTGGGTTTGTTTTTTTTTTTTTTAAATAGAATTAACCTTACCACAAGCCTCAGGGCCCAGTGTGGGGTCTCATGCCTGTAATTCCAGCACTTTGGGAGGCCAAGGCAAGAGGAACACTTTAGCTTAGGAGTCAGAGACCAGCTTAGGCAGCATGGTGAAGCCCCATCTCTACAAAAAGTATAAAAATTAGCCAGGCATGGTGGCATCCAGCTACCTGGAAGGATTGCTTGAGCTAGGGAGATCGAGGATGCAGTGAGCTGTGATCACTCCACTGCGCTGCACTCCAGCCTGGGTGACAGAGTAAGATCCTGTCTCAAAAAAAAAAAAAAAAAAAAAGCAAAAAAGACTCCTGGGTGTGTACCCAAGGGAAATAAAAACCTATGTTCAACTGAGAGTGACCCCTAATGTAAACTATCCACTCCGGGTGATAATGATGTATCAATGTCAGTTCATCAATTGTAACAAACTTGCTACTGACATGCACTTGCGGGGGGCGGGGGGGGGGGTGGATCTTGATCGCAGGGGAAGCCAGGCAAGCTTGGAAGCAGCAGGTGTACCAGGACTCTCTGTATCTTCTGCTCAATTTTGCTGTGAACCTTAGACTGCTTTTAAAAAATAAGGTATAATTTTTTTAAAAATTTAAACTAGGTTCACACAAAAACCTGTCATGCCCACAGAATGGGGCAAATGCTCAGATGCTCAAGTCCTTTAAATAAAATGATGTAATATTTGCATATAGCCTATGCACATCCTCCATATACTTTATTTATTTATTTATTTATTGAGACAGAGTCTCACTCTGTCACCCAGGCTGGAGTGCAGTGTCATGGTCTCAGCTCACTGCAACCCCCACTTCCCGGGTTCAAGCTATTCTCCTGCCTCAGTCTCCTGAGTAGCTGGAATTAGCACCCAGCTAATTTTTGTATTTTTGGAAGAGACGGGCTTTAACCATGTTAGCCAGGCTGGTCTTGAACTCCTGACCTCAAGTGAACAGCCCACCTCAGCCGCTCAAAGTGCCGGGATTACAGGTGTGAGCCACTGTGCCCAACTCTCCATATACTTTTAATTACCTCTAGATTACTTATAATATCTAATGAAATATAAATGCTATATAGTTGTTATGCATTTTTATTTTATTGGTTCCAGATATTTTTACTCCATGGTTTATTGAATTCATGGATAAGGAACCTGTGGATATGAAGGGCTAACTGTATTTGCAAATCATATATCTCATAAGGAACTACTATTCAGAATATGTAAAGAACTCTTGGCCTAGTGCTGTGGCTCACACCTGTAATCCCGGCACTTTGGGAGGCTGAGGGTGGAGGATTGCTTGAGCCCAGGAGTTCAAGATCAGCTTGGGCAACATAGGGAGGCCCCCATCTCTACAAAAAAGAAATAAGAAATTAGCCCAGGCACAGGGGTTCACACCCATAATCTTAGCACTTTGGGAGGCCAAGGCAGGCTTGAATATAGTGAAATTCTGTCTCTGCAAAAAATTAGCCATAGGTGCTATCTATGCACCTATGGTCCTGAGTCCCAGCTACTAGAAATGCTGAGGGAAGAATCGCTTGAGCCCAGGAGGTGGAGGTTGCAATGAGATTGCATTCTGGTGTGGGCCACAGAGCCAGATTCTGTCTCAAAAAAAAAAAAAAAAAGCTGGCCACAGTGGCACATGCCTGTGGTCCCAGCGATTCAGGAGGTTGAGGGAGGATCGATTGCCCAAGACTTTAAGGATAAAGTAAGCTGTAATTGTACCACTGTACTCCAGCCCAGGCGACAGAGAGAGACGCCATCAAAAACAAGAACAACAACAACAACAAAACCCACAATAGGTCAGACGTGGTGGCTCACACCTGTAATCCCCGCACTTTGGGAGACCAAGATGGGTGGATCACCTGAGGTCCAGAGTTCGAGACCAGCCTGGCCAACATGGTGAAACCCTATCTCTACTAAAAATACAAAAAATAGCCAGGTGTGGTGCTACATGCCTGTAGTCCCAGCTACTCAGGAGGCTGAGGCAGGAGAATCACTTGAACCCAGGAGGCAGAGGTTGCAGTGAGCCAAGGTCACACCATTGCACTGCAGCCTGGACAAGAGTGAGACTCTAGCTCAAAACAAAAACAAACCATAATAAAAGCTAAGAACTCTTACATCTTAAAAATAGAAAGACAAATAACCCAAATAAAAACATTATGCCACGTGGTGGTTCACTC
Organism: Callithrix jacchus; assembly: GCF_049354715.1. NCBI lineage: Eukaryota > Metazoa > Chordata > Mammalia > Primates > Cebidae > Callithrix > Callithrix jacchus. The sequence goes on from NC_133523.1 coordinate 14,799,171, forward strand.
CTGTAATCACAGCACTTTGGAAGCCAAGGTGGGTGGATCGCTTGATCCTAGAAGTTCAAGACCAGACTGGGCAACGTGATGAAACTTTGTCTCTACAAAAAAAAGAATACAAAAGTTAGCCAAACGTGGGGGCATGCTCTGAGGTACCAGCTATTGGGAGGCTGATGTGGGAGGATTGCTTGAGCCCAGGAAGTTGAGGCTGCAGTGAGCCATGATTGTGCGGCTGGACTACAACCCAGGCAACAGACCCTGACTCTAAAAAAACAAGAGGAAGAAGAAGGCGGCAAATTTCACGTGAAGTGTTCTTACCACAGTGTTTTTTGAGACGGAGTTTGCCCACGCTGGAGTGCAATGGCGCAATCTCGGCTCAAAGCAACCTCCGCCTTCTGGGTTCAAGCACTTCTCCTGCCTCAGCCCCCTGAGTAGCTGGGATTACAGGCGCCTGCCCTACACCCAGCTAATTTTTTGCATTTTTAGTAGAGACAGGGTTTCACCATGTTGGCCAGGCTGGTCTCAAACTCCTGACCTCAGGTGATCCACCGACCTCGGCTTCCCAAAGTGCTGGGGTTACAAGCATGAGCCACCATGCCCAGATTTTACCACGATTTTTGTTTTTGACTTCCCAAAGTGCCTGGGATGACAGCTGGGAGCCCCGGCACCCGGCCTTTATCAAAACTTTTAAAAATGTGTCTTAAATATGCAGCTACCATAGCATCCAGCAATTACACTTTTGGGCAATTCCCAAGGAATGAAAACGTGTTCACATAAAAATCTGTAACAGATGTTTTATCGCAATAGCCAAAATCTGGAAGCAACCCACATGTGAATAGTTAAGCAAATGAATCCATACCATAGAAAACTATGGGAAACAGACAAGATAAATATTACGACTTGGATGAACCTCTAGGGAATTATGCTGAGTGGAAAACCAACCAATCCTAGCAGGTTACATATTGGATGATTCCATTTATGTCACATTCTTAAAATGAATGACATCAGAGAAATAGAGAACAGATCTTTTGCTGCCAGCTGCGCAGAAATGGGGGTGAGGGGATAAGTATGTACGGTCATAAAAGAGCAAGAAGAGGAACTTTTTTTTTTAAGATGGATTTTCACTCTTATTGCCCAGGCTGGAGGGCAGTGGCATGATCTCAGCTCATCACAACCTCCGCCTCCTGAGTTCAAGTGATTCTCCTGCCTCAGCCTCTCGAGTAGCTGGGATTACAGGCATGTGCCACCACGCCCGGCCTGTTTATTTCTTAAAACTGCATGTGAGCCTTCCATTATTTCAAATTAAAAGTTTAATAAAAAAAAAAAAAAACCTGGCTGGGTGCGGTGGCTCACGCCTGTAATCCCAGCACTTTGGGAGGACGAGGCGGGTGGATCACGAGGTCAAGAGATTGAGACCATCCTGGTCAACATGTTGAAACCCCGTCTCTACTTAAAATACAAAAAATTAGCCGGGCATGGTGGCGCGTGCCTGTAATCCCAGCTACTCGGGAGGCTGAGGCAGGAGAATTGCCTGAACCCAGGAGGCGGAGGTTGCGGTGAGCCAAGATCGCGCCATTGCACCACAGCCTGGGAAACAAGAGTGAAACTCCGTCTCAAAAAAAAAAAAACTTACTTCCCCTCCATTTAAACATACACATTTTGTTCCACATTTTAATACCTCCAGAATCAAGATGCATCTAGAAAGTGCTGCTGGAGCATTCTCATTGCCTATACATGCACACCCATTCAAAGCATCATCTTCAAAACTCACAGAATGGAGGCAGTGGCTGCGAAGAAAATCCCTTAGGATGTGAGGAATGGGGGTGTGGAATCCTATGCGCTTAGCAACATTCCTGAAGTGGGAGCTCAGCCAGCAAGCTTGACATTATTGCAAAGCTGTCTAGAAAGCCCAGCCCCAGCTGCACTTTACAAATTCTTTACAGATCCTTTACAGATTCTTTCTTTACCTTTTTTTTTGAGATGGAGTCTTGCTCTGTGGTCCAGGCTGGAGTGCAGTGGTTCGATCTTGGCTCACTGCAACCTCCGCCTCCCAGGTTCAAGTGATTCTCCTGCCTCAGCCTCCCGAGTAGCTGGGATTACAGGCACCTGCCATCATGCCCGGCTAATTTTTGTATTTTTAGTGGAGATGGGGTTTCACCGTGTTGGCCAGGCAGGTTTCGAACTCTTGACCTCAGGGGATCCGCCCACCTCAGCCTCCCAAGGTGCTGGGATTACAGGCATGAGCCACCACACCTAGCCTCTATTCGTAATACACTTTTAGTTTTGAAATTATTTTATTTATTTATTTATTTTTTTTTTTTTTGAGACGGAGTTTCGCTCTTGTTACCCAGGCTGGAGTGCAATGGCGTGATCTCGGCTCACCACAACCTCCGCCTCCTGGGTTCAGGCAATTCTCCTGCCTCAGCCTCCTGAGTAGCTGGGATTACAGGCACGCGCCACCATGCCCAGCTAATTTTTTGTATTTTTAGTAGAGACGGGGTTTCACCATGTTGACCAGGATGGTCTCAATCTCTTGACCTCATGATCCACCCGCCTTGGCCTCCCAAAGTGCTGGGATTACAGGCTTGAGCCACCGCACCTGGCTGCTGAAATAATTTTAAATGTACATTAAAATTGCAGGGATGGACCAGGCATGGTGGCTCATGCCTGTAATCTACTAAAAATACAAGAGTTAGCCAGGTGTGGTGTCACACTCCTGTAATCTCATCTAATGGAGAGGCTGAGGCAGAAGAATCACTTGAACCTGGAAGGTGGAGGTTGCAGTGAGCTAAGATGGTGCCACTGCACTCTAGCCTGGGTGATAAAAGTGAGACTCCATCTTAAAATAAATAAATAAATAAAATTGCAAGGATGATACAGATAACTCCCGTAAGCCTTTTGACCTGCTTCCTCTAACGTTTTGTTTGTTTTTAGATGAAGGCTCACTCTGTCACCCATGCTGGAGTCAAATGGCAAATGGCACAATTTCGGCTCACTGCAGCCTCCGCCTCCAGGGTTCAAGCGATTCTCCTGCTTCAGCTCTCCAGTAGCTGGGACTACAGGTGTGCACCACCACACCTGGCTAATTTTTGTATTTTCAGTAGAGACACAGTTTCACAATGTTGGCCAGGTTGGTCTCGAACTCCTAACTTCAAATAATCCACCCACCTCGGCCTTCCAAAGTGCTGGGATTACAGGTGTGAGCTATCACACCCGACTCCAATGTTAACATTTTATACAACCACAGCACACTTAGCACTACTGAGAAGTTAACACTGGTACATGACTATTTCTTTTTATTTATTTTTTAAATTTGTATTCAAGACTCAACACAATCCTTTCCTTTTCCTTTTTTTTTTTTTTTTTGAGATAGCGTCTTGCTCTATTGTGCAAGCTACAGTGCATCCATCAACATGATCACAGTTCACTGCACCCTCTAACACCCAAACCCAGGCTCAAGTGATCCTCCTGCCTCAGCCTCCCAAGGAGCTGAGGCAACAAGTGTGCCCCACCACACCTGGCTAATTTTTTACTTTTTGCAGAGATGAGGTCTTGCTATGTTGCCCAGGCTGGTCTTGAACTCCGAGGCCTCAAGCGATCCTCCCACCTTGGCATCCCAAAGTGCTGGGATTACAGGTGTGAGCCACTGTGCCCAGACAAAAGATCGCCTTTCTTTTGACACAAAAGTGCTGGCAGTCCCGATAGCCTGGTACCAGAAGCCCCTTCTCTCTCCAACGTCTTATCCAATTGTGAACGGAGAATTAGGCAGTGGCTTGTTGCCCCCTGCAGGTAGGAATGAGAAAGGCGGCCCCTTTGTTCTTTTTCTTCTGTCCGGTAGATTTGGGGACGTTTGCTTCTCCACGTCCTTCGTCTTCTCACCACTCCCCTCTCCTCGCCCCTCATAAAAAACCTCCCTGGCACAATTTGGACAAAAGCTATGAGAAATAAAATGTACAGATGTGCATAACCTTGGACCTAGCAATTCCATTAGCTGCAAAATTCAGACAAGATGTGTGGGCACGCATCATGTCCCTTCATTTATCTAGGGGCAGTATCAGGGCTGTTTCTAATTTGTTGGCTATTGCAAATAAATCTGCAGTGAACATTTATGTACACAATCTTATCTGGGTCTATTCTTTCATTTCACTTGGGTTAAAACCTGGGAATTTGATTATTTTGTCATAGTGTAAGCGAATGTTTAACTTTCCTTTTTTTTTTTTTTTAGACTGGAGTGCAGTGGTGCCATCTCGGCTCACTGCAACTTCCACTTCCCAGGTTCCAGCAATTCTCCTGCCTCAGCCTCTTGAGTAACTGGGACTAGGGCATGCGCCATCATGCCCGGTTAACTTTTTGTATTTTTTGTAAAGACAGGTTTTGTCGTACTGGCCAGGCTGGTCTCAAACGCCTCATCTCATGATCCACCCGCCTTGGCCTCCCAAAGTGCTAGGATTATGGCGTGAGCCACCGCATCCAGCCATGAATGTTTAACCTCTTAAAGAACTGTGAGACTGATTTCTAAACCGTCTAAGCCATTTCACATTCACAGCAGCAGTACATTTGAGTTCTAGTTTTACCACATCTTCACAGATTCTTGGTAGGCACAGTCTTTTTACATTCTTCTTGTTATAACAGGCTTTTTTTCCCCCCACTAGGTTTTTAATACAGAGGTGAACAGAGAAGAAACGAAAAATTTCCATAGTACTCTGCTGACGTTAAAAAGATATATGCAAAGGCTGGGCGTGGTGGTTCACACCTGTAATCCCAGCACTTTGGGAAGCTGAGGTGGACAGATCACCTGAGGTCAGGAGTTTGAAATCAGCCTGGACAACACCGCAAAACCCCGTCTCTACTAAAAATACAAAATTTAGCTGAGTGCGGTGGCAGGCGCCTGTCATCTCAGCTACTCAGGAGGCTAAGAAAGGAGACTCTCTTGAACCCAGGAGGCAGAGGTTGCAGTCAGCCGAGATCTCACCACTGCACTGCAGCCTGGGCAACAAATCCAGACTCTGTCTCAAAAAAAATATATATGTGTGTGTGTGTGTGTGTGTGTGTGTGTGTGTGTGTGTATACATCCCATGTGAGAAAACCACACGGTGCTGAAAGGGTGAAAAGAAAGAAAGGGCCAGGAGTGGTGGCTCACGCCTGTAATTCTAACACTTCAGGAGGAAGGAGTTTGAGACCAACCTGGACAACACAGTAATAATATCCTATCGCTATTGATTTTTTTTTTTTTTTTGGAGATGTAGTCTCCTTCCTGTCACCCAGGCTGGAATGCATGTATGATTATGGCTCACTGCAACCTCCACCTCACAGGTTGAAGCGATTCTCCTGCCTCAGCCTACCAAGTAGCTGGGATTATAGGCACATGCCACCACGCTCAGCTCATTTTTGGTTTTTGTTTTTTTTTTTTTAATAGAGACAGGGTTTCACCATGTTGGCCAGACTGGTCCTGAACTCCTGAACTCAAATGAACCTTGGCCTCCTGAAGTCTGATTTAAACATACACACGCACACACACACACACACACACACACACACACACACTATACTGCTTTTTTCTAAGGGCTGGGTGTAGTAGCTCCAGCTTGTAATCCTAGCAGTTTGGGAGGCTGAGATGGGAGGATGACTTGAGCCCAGAAGTTCGAGACCAGCCTGGGCAACACAGAAAGACCCTGTCTCTATTTTTTGGTTTGTTTGTTTATTTTTGAGACAGAGTCTAGCTCTGTCACCCAGGCTGGAGTGCAGTGGCACAATCTCAGCTCACTGCAACCTCCACATCCCAGGTTCAAGTGATTCTCCTGCCTCAGCTTCCCAAAGTGCTGGGATTATAGGCATAAACTTACCACCCCCAGCTGTCTTTTATTTTTAATTAAAAATTTAAAAACAGAATTCCGTAAAACAGGTGTGTATACCATGGTGATTATAACTTGCATTTCTCTAATGATATATTTTTCATGTGTTAATTGCCACTGTTTACCTTTGGTATCATATCTTCACATGGCTTTATCTTATCATTGAGTTTGAAGAGCTTTGAATATATCCTCAGTAAAAATCCTGAATTAAAAAAAGAAAACCAGGCTGGGCGCAGTAGCTCACATCCGTAATCCCAGTACTTTGGGAGGCGAGGTGGGCAGATCACCTGAGGTCAGGAGTTTGAGACCCAGCCTGGTCAGCATGGTGAAACTTCATCTCTACTCAAAATACAAATTTTAACTGGACAAAAATTAGCTGGGCATGGTGGCATGCTCCTATAATCTCAGCTACTCGGGAGGCTGCGGCAGGAGAATCGCTTGAACCCAGGAGGCAGAGGTTGCAGTGAGCCAAGATTGCAACACTGTGTTCCAGCCTGGGCAACAGAGCAAGACTCTGTCTCCAAAAAAAAAAAAAAATTTGTGGTCATGAATATGGCCATCTATTAAAGACTGGTTTATTCGGCCCCAGTCCATCCAGCCTTCCAGGTAGGTGCAGTGGAGGTGAGCTTTCTGCCACGTAAAACACTTCAAGATATTTTACTAAAGTGAAAAGTTGGCCAGGCGTGGTGGGTCACACCTGTAATCCTAGCACTTTGGGAGACCAAGGCAAGCAGATCACTTGAGATCAGGAGTTTGAGACCAGCTGGCCAACATGTCAAAACCCTGTGTCTACTAAAAATACAAAAATTAGCTGGGCATGGTGGCTCACATCTGTAATCCCAGCTACTCGGAAGGCTGAGGCAGAAAAATCGCTTGAACCCAGGATGATGTGGAGGTTGCAGTGCGCTGAGATTGCATCACTGCATTCCAGCCTGGGCAACAGAGTGAGACTCTATCAAAAAATAAAATAAAATAAAAAGCTAAGGACAGAAATAAAAAAGAACATTGCAGATATATAGATGTTGCATATACACACTTCACACTGAAAAGAGTCATAGCTCACTGCAGCCTTATTCCCCCAAATGCAAGTGACCCTTCCACGTCAGCCTCCCAAGTAGCTGGGACTACAGACACATGCCGCCACAACCAGCTAATTTTTTTTCTTTTTTTTTGAGACGGAGTCTCACTCTGTTGCCCAGGTTGGAGTGTAGTGGCATGATCTTGGCTCACTGCAACCTCCACCTCACAGGTTCAAGTGATTCTCCTGCCTCAGCCTCCTGAGTAGCTGGGACTACAGGCTCAAACCACCATGCCCAGCTAATTTTTGTATAATTAGTAAAGACGAGGTTTCACCATGTTGGCCAGGATAGTGTCGATCTCCTGACCTTGTGATCTGCCCACCTCGGCCTCAGTGCTGAGATTACAGGCGTGAGCCACTGCACCTGGCCCATCCAGCTGATTTTTAAATTTTCTGTAGAGATGGGGTTTCTCCATGTTGCCCAGTCTGGTCTCAAACTTTTGAGCTCAGGTGATCTGCCCACCGCTGCCTCCCTAAGTGCTAGGATTACAGGCATGAGCCACTATGCCTGACCTTTTAAAAATATATGTGTATATATATATATATATATATTTTTTTTTTTTTAATGTATATTTTTAAATAGTAGAGATAGATTCTCACTAAGTTGTCCAGGCTGATCTCCTGTCCTCAAGCAATCCTCCCAATGCCCTAGAATTACAAGCAGGAGTCACTGCACTTGGTCCTTCCTTTCTCTCTTTAACCCCTTCTGCACTTTGTGTTTTTTTTTTTTAATATGGGATGTGTACATGCACATAGCTTTTTATTTATTTCATTTGTTTGCTTGTTTGTTTTGGGACAGTTTCACTCTTGTCTCCCAGGCTGGAATGCAGTCGTGAGAGCTCAGCTCACTGCAACCTCCACTTCCCAGGTTCAAGCAATTCTCCTGTCTCAGCCTCCCGAGTAGCTGGGATTACAGGGGCACACCACCACACCCAGCTAATTTTTCATATTTTTACTAGAGACGAGGTTTCACCATGTTGGCCAGGCTGGTCTCGAACTCCTGACCTCAAGTGATCCACCCACCTCAGCCTCCCAAAGTGCTGGGATTACAGGAGTGAGCCACCGTGCCCGGACCAAATTGGTATATTTTAGAATGACAAATACCACATGATCTCACTTCTGAGAATCAAAAAAGGACATAAAATTTCAGTTAAGAGAGGAGAAGGCTGGGCACGGTGTCTCACGCCTGTAATCCCAGCACTTTGGGAGGCCTAGTTGTGCAGATCACAAGGTCAAGAGTTTGAGAGCAGTCTGGCCAACATGATGAAACCCCATCTCTATTAAGAATACAAAAATTAGCCAGGAATGGTAGTGTGTGCCTATAATCCCAGCTACTCGGGAGGCTGAGGCAGGAGAATTGCTTGAACCTGGGAGGCAGTGAGCTGAGATCGCACCACTGCACTCCAGTCTGGTGACAGAGCGAGATTCCGTCTCAGAAAAAAAAAAAGAGAGGAGAAATAAGTTCAAGACATCTATTTTAAAACATGGTGACTATAGTTAATAACAATGTATTATACTCTTGAAAATTGCTAAGAGAGATTTTAAGTGGTCTCACCATAAAAAAATCAGTATTTGAGGTCATACATGGTAATTAGACTTAGCCATCCCACAATGCACCCGTACTTCAAAGCATCATATTGTGAACAACAGTAAATATACAATTGTGTCAACTAAAGAAATAAATGAATAAAATTGATTGCATTTTACTGTATGTAAAATATGCCTCATAAAATTGATTTTTAATTATTTTAACATACCACATAATATTGTCATTTACCAAAAGCTGAAAAATTAATGAATACTGAGTAGATTTACAAAATTAGGTCCAGCTTCCCAGAACAGGGGACAGGCGCCATGGTTGAGGGCTGTGATCCAGTGTTTTGGGAGGCTGAAGCAGGAGGATGGCTTGAACTCAGGAGTTTGAGAGCAGCCTGGACAAGATAGCAAGACCCCCATCTCTACAAAAAAATTAAAATATTAGCCGCGCTCAGTGGCACCCGCCTGTAGTCCCAGCTGCTGGAGAGGCTGAAGAGGGAGGATCTCATGAGTCCAGGAGTTCGAGGCTGCAGTGAGCTAACATCGCGCCACTGCACTCCAGCCTAGGTGACAGACCAAGACCCTGTCTCTAAAAAAGAAAAAAGAACAGAGAGAGAGAATAGGACACGCAAAAGCGGGCAAAACGCTCAAAAAGGGGTTAGGTTTCCAGCTCCCTGTCTAAGGGATGGGAGAAAGGAAGTGTGGCAGGAGACTGAATGAGAAGGGCGCACACTCGCTTGGCTCGCCGTCCCGCCCACTACCCGAAGAGTGTCGCGGGTCCAGAACCAAGAACGTATGCTCATCCTGTAGCTCAGCCAATCAAAGAGAAGCAAGGCGGGCATTCGGGCGGAAATGATATTTGCAAACAGGAAGTGTGGCAGTCCATCTACTGAACCACTGGGGAGTGTCATGGAGGCCTACGAGCAGGTTCAAAAGGGACCCCTGAAGCTGAAAGGCGTCGCAGAGCTCGGAGTGACTAAGCGGTGAGGCCCTAGGGCCTGCGGAATTCCGTCTTCACTCCCCTTAGACCTTTTCTGGGAAACCCTGGCCCTGACCCTCCGACCCGCCCTCAACCGACCCCTCCTTGTTTCATTTTCCAGGAAGAAGAAAAAGAAGGACAAAGACAAAGCGAAACTCCTGGAAGCAATGGGAACGAGCAAAAAGAACGAGGAGGAGAAGCGGCGCGGCCTGGACAAGCGGACCCCGGCCCAGGCGGCCTTCGAGAAAATGCAGGAGAAGCGGGTGAGCAGAAGCAGAAGGCGGCGGGGACGGCGGGGACGTCCGGCGCCAGGAGACTCGAAATTGGGGTCAGGGCTGGGACTCTCGGAGGGCAGGGGAGCAGTCAGAGGAGACCTTAATTACGGGGAGATGATGCTGTGCCTGAGTGAGAGAGGAGTCGTCTCCTGCCTGGGGCGCTCCAAGGACGCGAAGACTCCGCTGGCCAGAGTGGACAGCAGAGGGGAGAGCTAGAGCTGGCATTGAAAAGAGGCCAGAGCTGGAGACCCGGGTTTGGATTCCAGCGCTGTGGCTCATTTTCCCTGCGACACTAGGCCAGTGACTTTATTATTTCCGTGCCTCAGTTTCCTTCTTTGTGCGAGTTAGGGTAGTAATTTATTTTAAGAGGGTTGGGAACTTTAGAGGAAGTCATGAAGGTAAAAAGCAATGCATAAATGCTCAGTGGATGTCTGCTGTTGATATTAAGTGATATTAAATGACCTTTTTTTCCCTTTTTTGAAACGGAGCCTCACTCTGTTGCCCAGCTGGAGTGCATTGGCGTGATCTCGGCTCACTGCAACCTCTGCCTCCTGGGTTAAAGCGATTCTCCTGTCTCAGCCTCTCGAGTAGCTAGGACTACAGGCACCCACCACCATGCCCAGCTAATTTCTGTATATTTAGTAGAGATGAGGTTTCACCGTGCTCACTGCTCGAAGTCACCGCAAAGGTGGTTTCCATGACGACTTTTTTTTGGCAGATTCAGACGTTGTATATTTTAAAAATTTATTTGTTTTGCGTGGGTCAGAGCACTGCAGCCTCCGATTCCCGGGTTCAAGCAGTTCTCCTGCCTCAGCCTCCCGAGTAACTGGGATTAATAGAGACACAATCTCACCGATACTTTGGCCAGGCTGGTCTCAAACTCCTGACCTCAAGTGATCCTCCTGCCTCAGCCTCCCAAAGTGCTGGGATTCTAGGTGTGAGCCACTGCTCCCAGTCTCAGTTGTTGATATTTAATGGCCATGCCCATGACGACTTTGTGTTGTATTTTAAGGCTCCAATCAATTGTTTTTTCTTGATATTAAACACAATAAATGTGTGGTATGCAATGGAGAACAAAAGAGTTCATAGTAACATAAATAAACTTGGTTCATTATGCTGGGGAGAGGGAATAATCAGTCAAGGTCAGTGATTCTCAACGGGTGCAGTCTCCACTCCCCTAAACTCAAGGTTTGGAGACATTTTTGGTTCTCAGCTGGGTTGGGGCAGGGACTACCGGCAACAGTGGCTAGAGGCCAGGGATAATGCTTCTTGCCCTGCAATACACAGGACAGCCAGCTGCAGCCAAGAACCATCCAACTCCAGGCCGGGTGCGGTGGCTCATGCCTGTAATCCCAGCACTTTGGGAGGCCAAAGTGGGCAGATCATGAGGTCAGGAGTTCAAGACCAAACTGGTCAACATGGTGAACCCCTGTCTCTACTAAAAAATACAAAAGTTAGCTGGGCATGGTGGCTGGTGCCTGTAATCCTTGGGAGGCTGAGTTTAGGAGAATTGCTTGAACCGGGAGGCAGAGGTTGCAGTGAGCTAAGATGGGGCCACTGCACTCCAGCCCAGGCTACAGAGTGAGACTCCATCTCAAAAAAAAAAAATGAATAATCCGACTCCAAATATCAGTGGTACCGAGGCTGAGAAATCCCTGGTCGAGGTGATTCTGTATGGTGACACTAGGGAAAATGGACTCCTTACTCCCAGGTCTAATTCAGGCATACGGAAAACACGGACGCGCTAGCTCCGGCAGGACAGACCTGAGTTTGACTCTGCCTCTACCATGAATTAGCAGCATAACTCTGTGCAAGTTAGTTACCTTTTACTTAAAGTAGCACTAAAGTCTGCCTCACAGGGTTGTGGTAAGGATTTAACAAGTGAATACGTTTCTTTGGGTGTGTTTGAGAGGAGCGGAGACTCGCTGTCGCCAGGCTGGAATGCAGTGGTGCCATCTTGGCTCACTGCAACCTCCGCCTACTGGGTTCAAGCGATTCTCCTGCCTCAGCCTCCCGAGTAGCCAGGACTGCAGGCACCTGCCACCACGCCCGACTAACTTTTTTGTATTTTTAGTAGAGATGGGGATTCATCATGTTAGCCAGGCTGTTCTTGAACCCCTGACCTCACATGATCCGCCCACCTCAGCCTCCCAAAGTGCTGGGATTACAGGCATGAGCCACCGCACCCAGCCTTTTTTTATTTTTCTTATTTGAACTGGAGTCTTGCTCTGTCATCCCGGCTGAAGTGCATTGGCACGATCTCTGCTCACTGCAACCTCTGCCTTCTGCATTTAAGCAACTCTCCTGCCTCAGCCTCCCAAGTAGCTAGGACTACAGGCGCCCACCACCACACCCAGCTAATTTTTGTATTTGTAGTAGATACAGGGTTTCACCATGTTGGCCAGGCTGGTCCTGATGATCTGACCTCAAGTGATTTACCTGCCTCAGCCTTCCAAAGTGCTGGGATTACAGGTGTGAGCCACCGAGACTGGCCAAGTGAATGCATTTCTGTCCCTTCTAACCCTGAGGCTGTAGTCAGAGGCAGGGCTGAGATTTTATTGCTGGAGCCAGGATGAGAGACTGATGCAACTATCAAGAGACTAATAACGGCAGCTCAGAGTAGAGCAGTCATGGTGGAGCCAGTGGAAGGTAACAGGCTGGGGATAGGTTTTCAAGGATGAATGCAGGGTTAGCTTCGTTCATCTAGCCCTGGATGAATGAATGGGTTGGATGTAAGCTGGGAAGGAAAGAAGAGTCAAGTCTTTGGGCTGGGCAGTTTGATGAATGAAGGTTTACTGGGGTGGGAAGGATTGCAGGTAAAGCAGGTTTTCTGGGATGGGGGTCAAGGGATGGGAACCAAAGCTAGAGTTTTAAAGAAGGTAAATGGGAGGTTGAGTGTGGTGGCTCACGCCTGTAATTTCAGAACTTTTGGAGGCTGAGGCAGATCAGGAGCTCAAGAGATTGAGATGTTCCTGGCCAACATGGTGAAAGCTTGTCTCTACTAAAAATACGAAAATTAGCCAGGTGTGGTAGTGCCTGCCTGTAGTCCCAGCTACTCAGGAGGCTGAGGCAGGAAAACTGCTTGAACCCAGGAGGCGGAGGTTGCAGTGAGCCCATATCGCGCCACTGCACTCCAGCCTGGTGACAGAGGGAGACTCTGTCTCAAAAAAAAAAAAAAAAAGGTAAATGGGGTGCCCCATTAGAAATCCAATCCAAGTGGAGTCAGCCAGGCACAGTGAATCCCAACATTTTGGGAGGCCAGGAGTTTGAGACTAGCCTGTGTTACATAGCGACACCCTGTCTCTGCAAACACTAAAATATTAGCTGGGTGCCACACTTGTGGGTAGAGCCCAGCCAGGTACCTGGCATTGTGTGGCAGTTGGACAAGTCAGTGTGGCTTCTCGTGAGGAGACACAGGCTTCGGCTGTGCTCACAGCAGCAGGAAGAGGGACAGAGATGGGCAGGGTGCACCCCTTAGTGGGAAAATTAGCCGGGGGGGGCTGACTGGACACAGAAGGAGGGAGACAAGGAGAAGAGGGGACAGAGAGGAGCAGCCAGGTGGCCCCTACTAATAATATCTCATGGTGCTCTGGGTGGACTGGGCTCAGTGGGGTAGTTCTCCTGTTGACCTCACTTGGAGTCTGGTGCAGTCAGACGGCAGCTGGGCCTGGAGTCTGCAGGTGCAGCCGTGCTGAAGCATCTAAGTTGGCTTTGCCAACTGGTGCCTCAGCTGCTGCTTTTTTTTTGAGACAGAGACTTGCTCTGTCTCCCAGGCTGGAGTGCAGTGGCACGATCTCACTCACTGCAACCTCTACCTCCCAGGTTCAAGTGATTCTCCTGCCTCCGCCTTCCGAGTAGCCGGGACTACAGGTGCACGCCACCACACCCGGCTAATTTCTGTATTTTTAGTAATGACAGGGTTTCGCCATGTTGGCCAGGCTGGTCTCGAACTCCTGACCTCAAGTGATCTGCCCGCCTCTGCCCTCAAAGTGTTGGGATTACAGGCTTGAGCCATCATGCCCGGCCTCTTGGTGTTTCTTTCGTGGCCTCTCCCTTTATGTCATCTCATCCTCCAGGTCCTTTCTTTCCAGCAAGGCCATCAGACTTCCTGCACAGCAACTGGCTTCCAAGGGCTTGAAGCTAACACTGCCAGGTCTTATGCGTGGACCCAGAACTGGCACCGTGTTCTTTTGAGTTAACTGAGTCCACAGCCAGCTCAGAGGCACGGGAACTGCACGAGCAATGACTAATAGGCAGAAGGGTTCATGGTGGCCACCAAAGAATGGGCCACGGTCATCCAGCCAGGAAGTGTGTGGCCTCAGATCTGTCTGGCTTTGTGTCCCACACTCCCAACTTTTTTTTCTGAGACAGGGTCTCTCTCACTCTGTTGCCGAGGCTGGAGTGCAGTGGTGTGATCATAGCCCACTGCAGCCTCAGCCTCCTGGGTCCAGCAGTCCTCTCACCCCAGCCTCCCCAGTAGCTGGGAACACAGGCATGTGCCACCACAATCAGCTGATTTTTTTTGTAGAGTTGGGGTCTCCTCACATTGCCCAGGCTAGCCTTAAACTCCTGGGCTCAAGCTCTCCTCCTGCCTTAACCTCCCAAAGTGCTAGGATTACAGGTATGGGCCACCGTGCCCAGCCCACAGTCCCAGCTGCTACCAGATACTGACCTTTCCAGGTGTCATTGAGTGTTTGAAGTGAAGGTTGGAGCAGGTCATTGTGCAGGATACATATTTTAGAGTCACGCTGGGGACGGTGATCCTAGTCTTGTAGCCCTGACATCAGGATGGGAAGTGTCACCTCAGGATGCAGGAAGCGTGCTGACAGCTCCCAGCAGAATCTGCTCATGGTACGCACTCAGGCATTGCTGGTTCATTTCTGCCACTCACGAGGCTGGTAACTGACCTGGGTTCCCTGTTGGACTAGCCTGAGTGCAGCTGAGGGGGAGGGGGTAAGGCACACAGCCTGAAACCTCCAGATGTTGTAAACGTGAGAGCTGGGCTGGCCAGGGCTCCATCTTCCATCCCATGCCGGCCTGGGCTGTGTGGAGCCTGTAAACTCACCTCCGTGTCTCTTCTCTCTTCAGCAAATGGAAAGGATCCTGAAGAAAGCATCCAAAACCCACAAGCAGAGAGTGGAGGTGAGTCACTGTGTCCGGTGGGGGAGGCTGAGGCATTCAGGGTCCCAGCTGGGCCCAGAGGCTGACAGCCTGGCAGAGGGAGCTGTTGGCATGTTGATGAGAAGGGAAGCTTACCCAACAGAAATGAGACTTCCCTAGGGCTACTCAAAGGTGAGCCCAGGGTTCAGGCATCTGTAAGGCCTGGCAGGGTGAGTTTGAGAGGAGGGGCCAGGAGAGATGGGATGTGGGAGAGATGAGGCTGGGCAGTGCCTCTTCTCCCCAGCACCCCGCTTGGGTCTGTGCTGACACCGGCCTTCCACTCCACTTTCCCAGGACTTTAACAGACACCTGGACACACTCACGGAGCATTACGACATTCCCAAAGTCAGCTGGACGAAGTAGCTGCCTGCCCCTGGGATGGAGCAGCATCGAGGTTTCGCCAAAGGCCACACTGGGGTGGTGTGTGTTTCCTTTGATATATTCTAGACACACGGCTTTACACACACCCTCGCGTCTTCTGCTACAGACTGCTCTTTGAAGCTGTGCACCCTCATTCTGGAACTTGATTAAAGTAAAACTGTCCTTGTCCTCAGTTTAGGTTTCTTGGCAACATATAGAAGATACACCCTTTTTGTTTGGATGGAAAGTTTCTAAGCTTATCCAGAGGTAAATGTTTTTATCCCCAAGTTGCAGCTAACGCTCTGAGGCCAGCCAGCTGTCTTCTCCTGGATGAGACGGACTCCAAAGGGTCAAGAGCTGATAATGCCAGGTGGCCTGCCGTATGCAGAACCCCATAGGACCCGGCGTGGGTGCCCTTGCGAGCTTCCTGTAGCTTGGGGCCTGTGCTATTCCCTGCAGGCCCCAGAAAGCCACTTGCAACTCTGTGGCCTTGAGACTTCCTCCTCAGCCACCTGGCCACTGAGACAGCACAGCCTGGCTGGCAAAACAGCCACCTAGGGGAAGAATGGAACAGACACGCCTTGTTCCTTTCTGAATCTGTTCCCAAAACCTTCCTTCCAGGTACTCCTAATGGGCGTTGCCATGGCAGACGTTGCTAATGGATCAGAGCATTCATTGACATGGAACCCAGAAACAGCCTGCCTCTCAGTCCTCAGCTGGGGGCTCCTAGCAGCCTCTTGTATTTACTCAGAGTTGACACCTCGCTTGGAGCCTGTTTGGCATTCCTACCCTAAGGACGCCTCGGGTGACAGGAGCAGGGCAGAGCACCAGCACAGACAGACATGGGTGCAGTCAAATGGGAGGGCTCAGGCATCCGTGATGGAGGGCTGGGATCTTGTAGGGCCTGTGTGTCCTGGTTGACAGTCAAACCACATGTGTTGTTGGAGAAATAATCTCTGTTGATGGAGCTATTGAAGGAATAATGAAGGCAGAAGAGAAAAACCAAGTGTGGGATTTAGGGTTGTCCTATGTAAATTACACCATAAAGCAAAAGCCGGTTATTATAAGTCTGAGTGCCTGTTTTTTTTGTTGTTGTTGTTTGTTTTGTTTTGTTTTGAGACAGTCTTACTCTGTCGCTCAGGCTGGAGTGCAGTGGTGTGAACTGCAACCTCCACTTCCCAGGTTCAAGCAATTCTCCTGCCTCAGCCTCCCAAGTACCTAGGACTACAGGCGCCTGCCACCATGCCTGGCTAATTTTTTGTATTTTTAGTAGAGGCAGGTTTCACCATCTTGGCCAGGCTAGTCTCGAACTCCTGACCTTGTGAGCCACCGCGCCCGGTCAAGTCTAAGTGTCTTCTTAGAAGCTGTTTAATTATCATCTAAATGCTGCCTTTTGGATTTGTGGCACAAAAAAATATGCATACTGGAAAACAGCAACTCAGTTGGAAAAACTTGGATGGCACATCTGTCCCCGCCTGTGGCTCACACCCGAGAGAGAGGACATGCACTCTGATGAGTGGTGCTTTCACCAGCGGTTCTCCCATGGCCTGGCGGAAAGACAGGTGCAGACCTTCTCCATCCATGAGCCAGCAGCAAGCATCTGCATCATGTAGTACTGTGGAAACCCATCGTCAGTACAGTGGAAAAGTAGTTAAGTTCTCTCTCCCTGCATAACAAACACCGACAAAAGGCAGTGACTTAAAACAACGAAGATTCATTATCACAGTTCTGTGGATGGACCCTGCTCGGCTGGAGGATTCTGCTCCATGGAGTGTGGTTCAGTTCACTCATTTAGTTGTGTTGGCTTTCCCGGGGCCAGAAAGTCAGGGTGGCATCCCAACCTCCAGGATCTCCATCCGCATCATCTATTTATTTTTTGAGACAGTCTCGCTCTGTTGCCCAGGCTGGAGTTCAGAAGTGGGATCTTGGCTCACTGCAACCTCTACCTCCTGGATTCAATCAATTCTCCTGCCTCAGCCCCCCAAGTAGCTGGGTGCCCAACACCACGCCCAGCTAATTTTTGTATGTTAGTAAAGATGAGGTTTTACCATGTTGGCCAGGCTGGTCTTGAACTCCTGACCTCAAGTGATCTGCCTGCCTTGGCCTCCCAGAGTGTTGGGATTACAGGCATCAGCCACTGCACTCAGCCTACCTAGCCTATTTCAGTGGCCAAAACAGGCCCCTGGAGTCTGGTAGGGAACGCCACGAGTGCGTGAACACTAGGAGGCGTGGTTTACTAGAAACCAACACCCTAACAGTCTACCACCGCTGTCCTCAATTTTACATTAGAACACCTGGGGAGCAATAAAAACAGCCAAGGCCTGGTGCCAGGCACAGTGGTATGCACACAAATGTCATCATTTCATATTTTTACTAGAGATGGGGTTTCACCATGTTGGCCAGGCTGGTCTCGCACTCCTGACCTGAGGTGATCCATCCACCTTGGCCTCCCAAAGTGCTGGGATTACAGGTGTGAGCCACTGTGCCCAGCCTAAATTGGTGCATTTTAGAATGACAGATGCCACGTGATCTCACTTCTGTGAATCTAAAGAAGTTGAACTCAGAAGTAGAGAGTAGAAGGATGGTTACCAGGGGCTAGGGGTGGGAGTGTGGAGTTGGGAGACATTGGTTAAAGGACATAAAATTTGAGTTAAGAGAGGAGAGGGTCAGGCGCAGTGGCTCATACCTGTAATCCCAGCACTTTGGGAGGCCGAGGTAGGCCAATCCGCCGCTCAGGAGGCTGAGGCCGGAGGGTTGTCTGAGCCCAGGAGTGTAACGCTATCCTGGGGAACAGAGATTCTTATTGTGTGTGGTGGCAGTGGCGGCAGTGGGAGCAGGGGCGGGTTGTGGCAGACCAGGTCTCACTAATGCAGGCCTCCGTAATGACTGTTTTAGTACTGAGTGATTAAGTCAAAAATTTTTATTTTTTTTTTTGAGACAGTTTCACTCTTGTCACCCAGGCTGGAGTGCCAGGCGAGGTCTCGGCTCACTGCAGCCTCCGCCTCCCAGGTTCAAGGGAGTCTCCTGCCTCTCACCCTCCTGAGTAGCTGGGATTAGAGGCACACTACCACACCCGGCTGATTTTTTTGTGTCTAGTAGAGACAGGGTTTCAGTATGTTGGCCAGGCTGGTCTCGAACTCCTGACCTCAGGTGATCCACCTGCGTCGGCCTCCCACAGTGCTGGGATTACAGGCGTGAACCACTGTGCCTAGCCAAGAGAGACTTTTGATACTAATTGCCCAGTGAATAAGCTCTGAAAGGAATTTGACAAGATGTCAGGACCATGACTTTTATTTTTTTTATTTTATTTTTTGAGACAGAGTCTTGCTCTTTTGCCAGACTGGAGTGCAGTGCAGTGGCTCGATCTCAGCTCACTGCAACCTCTGCCTCCTGGGTTCAAACAATTCCCCTGTCTCAGCCTCCCGAGTAGCTGGGACTATAGGTGCACACCACCACCCCAGCTAATTTTTTATATTTTATTAGAGACAGGTTTTCACCATGTTGGCTAAGAAGGTCTCAATCTGACCTTGTGATCTGCCCACCTTGGCCTTCCAAAGTGCTGGGAGCACCGAGCCTGGTGAGCCACCGAGCCCAGCCGACTTTTTTTTTCTTTTTTTTTGAGATGGGGGTCTCATTCTACTGCCCAGGCTGCAGTGGTGTGATCATAGCTCACTGCAGCCTTGACCTCCCAGGTTCAAGTGATCCTCCCACTTCAACCTCCTGAGTAGCTGGGACCACAAGTGCACATCACCACACTCAGCTGATTTATTTCTTTGTAGAGACGGGGTCTCCCTATGTTGCCCAGTTTGGCCTCAAACTACTGGCCTCAACCTCAAGTGATCCTTCTGCCTCAGCCTCCCAAAGTGTTGAGATTGTGGGTGTAAGACACAGACTTGGCCACAACTATGACTTTCTACTGCTAAGGAAGGACATCAGGGTCTGTTTAGCAAGAGTTAACAGTAACAAATGTGATATGTAACAAACCCTATTGGACCTTAACCTCGTATTTTGCCCAATTAATTGTAATGTTTTAGAAAAGCGTATCTTCTTTTTTTTTTGAGACAGGGTCTCAAAAACAGGGTCTATGTTGCCCAGGCTAGAGTGCAGTGGTGCCATCATAGCTCACTGCAGACTTCACCACCACCCAGGCTCAAATGATTCTGGTTCAGCCTCCCAAGTAGCTGGGACTACAAGTGCGTGCCACCACACTCAGCTAGTTTTTGTATTTTTTGTAGAGATGAGGTTTCACCATGTTGAGTAGGCTGGTGGGAAACTCCTGGGCTCAAGCAATCTTCCTGCCTCAGCCTCCTGAAGTGCTGGGATTACAGGTGTGAGCCATTGTGCCCGACTGTAAGTGATTATATCCTTTTAACCTGTAACTAAGATCTGAGTCCTGCAGATCTTCCTCTGGAGCCTCAGTAAATTTACTTAATCTAAGTGGGACCAGGTGCTGGGGTGATTCGTCTTATCTTGTCTCCTGCTAAATCACAAAGGTTTGGGGAGTTCCTTCAAACCCCAATAAACTTGTTTGTGGAGGCCTGGGGAGTTTCTTCAGATCTCCAATAAAGCTTGTTTAATCCTAAACAGGTCCTGTTAAGAAGTCCTTCGTTATCATGTCATACTTCAAGGCCCAGGAAAGGCCTAGGCACAAAGCACTCTGGGTGGGCTTTTGTTACATCCCAGCCTTTGTATAAGAGCACTGATTCTCTCAACTTTTAATATTTAACTTAACCCTTGTAATCCCAGAACTCTGGGAGGCCGAGGTGGGTGGATCACCTGAGGTTAGGAGTTTGAGACCAGCCTGGCCAATGTGGTGAAACCCTGTCTCTACTAAAAATACAAAAATTAGCCTGGCGTGGTGGCACATGCCTATAATCCCAGCTACTCGAGAGGCTGAGGCTGGAGAATTGCTTGAACCCAGGAGGCAGAGGCTGCAGTGAGCTGAGACCGCACCTTTGCACTCCAGCCTGGGTGGCAGAGAGAGACTCCGTCTCAAAAACAAACAAAAAAGCCTCTTGGCCACTTGTTCTGTGCCTTGTGCAAGAACCCTTCCAGCCCAGGAGTCACTTAGTAGTCTTCAAACATTCTACTTTGCTTTTCTAGAGTTTCGGTTACATTTCTTTTTTCTTTTTCATTTTTTTTTTCTTTTTTGAGATAGAGTTTCGCTCTTGTTGGCCAGGCTAGAGTGCAATGGTGCAATCTTGGCTCACCCTGACCTCTGCCTCCTGGGTTCAAGCGATTCTTCTGCCTCGGCCTCCCAAGTAGCTGGGATTACAGGCATGCGCCACCACGCCCAGCTAATTTTGTATTTTTATTAGAGACAGGGTTTCAGTATGTTGGCCAGGCTGGTCTTGAACTCCCGACCTCAGGTGATCCGTGTGCCTCAGCCTCCCAAAGTGCTGGGATTCACATTTCTATCCTAAGCAAAGTCTATATAATTACCGAGTTGCAAAAAATCATCTTTCCAAACTCCAAAACGGAGATAGGAGCGAATATAAAAGATATGAAAGAGGCAGGCATTCCTGGGTCAATCACTCCGATATTGTAGGGTTGGGATCCCCAGGGTACTATGATGGCTAATTGGAACAGAATGCAGACATTTCTCCAAAGCCCCATCATTCATAAAAGCAAATTAGATATGATTCAGTGGATTCATGAGGAGCCACCAGTTGCTTTACCGACTACTAACTTTGCAGAAATGAAACAAGGTACTTGTTTGGGTCAAGGTTCAATGAGGCTGGTTTTTACAACATTCCAGGCAATAAACAGGGACGCCCATTCATTGATAAATGTTGACACTGACAGGTGGTGACCGCTGATAAGGTTTGACTCCCATTCAGAAAGTTAGTTTGACCTCTTTCCAAGTAACCACGGCCTTACCCCTCCCTTTTGAGCTTATCATAATTGGTGATTGTACAGTTGTTTCATAGGCTTCCCCACCAGACTGTGAGCTCTATAGGGCTGGGCCCAAGATCGGTTCCATCACCAGGCTCTCTCGCCTAACTCGGCCCACGGGAGGCGGCTTCCAGCTGCTCTGGATCCATTGTTCAGCTGGCAGCGGCCACCAGGTACCCTGATTTACTTGGCCCCGCCCTCCAAGGGCCTTACTTCCGGGATTCTTCAGACAAGAGCAAGAAACATGGTCACATTTGACGTCCCGCGCCTGCGCACGCTCCGTCTTGCGCCTGCGCATTCCTGACAACTCCCGGACCGGACATAACGGTCCCCGCGCGGCTCTCCGAACCGGAAGTGGAGGCGAGCTGTCGCGGGCCGCGCCCGGCCTCGCTCAACGCCCGGTAGTCGCTGCCGCCGCCCTTGGCCGCTGCGGAGGCTTCCTGCAGCCACCATGTCCGCCAGCGCCGTCTACGTGCTGGACCTGAAGGGCAAGGTACTGAGGGCTCCCCACCCTCCCCGTTGCCCGGCAACCGGCGGGGTCCTCCTCCCCGCGGGGATCCACCCTGTTGCTAGGTAACCGGCCTGTGAGCCACCCTGGTGTGACGCTAGGAGGGCGGGAGATTCACACCCTGTTTCTTTCTGGGTAATTGGGCGGGGGTCTGCAGTGCCTCTGCCCCGCTCTGTTGCTAGGTAACGCGGTGGGCTACCGCCACCGCATTGCCAGGTAACCGACTGCCGCGACCCCTACTATCAGGCGCAGGGACCAGGGGCTCTGGCCTCGGTGGAGGACCCGGAAGTGGGGCCGCAGCCGGCCCGGGAGCCAGGCAGGGCGTCCAGGGGATGCACGACCCTTGGCCAGGGGTGGCGAGGCGTGGCGGGGACTGGGTTCCCTCAAGCCAGTCCCGCCTTCTCAGGGCGTTGCAGCTTCTGTTTACCGTGCACTTTCTCTCAGTAGAAATTTCTCCACGTTCATTGTGATACTGACTTAAAAGGGTTAGGTGAGGTGGGTGGTGATCACAAGTGTCATTTTATAGAGGGAGAAACTGAGGCACGGAGAGGTGAAGCAGCCTGACCAAGGTCACACTGGTCACAGAGAAGTAGCAAGTCTAGGAGTCCGATCCAGAATCATTTGTTCATTCAGCTGATATCTAGGGAGCACTACTAATGCTGGGCAGGGTACTACCTGGGGTTGATTTGTGTTTAGCAAAAAACAGTCCCCCCTCTTTCTTTTCTTTTTTTTTTTGAGATAGTGTCAGTTGTCCAGTCTGGAGTGCAGTGGTGCAGTCTCCACTCACTGCAACCTCCACCTTCTGGGTTCAAGCAATTCTCCTGCCTCACCCTTCAGAGTAGCTGGGATTACAGGTGTCCACCACCACACCCAGCTAAATTTTATATTTTTAGTAGAGATGGGGTGTCATCATGTTGACGAGGCTGGTTGGTCTCGAACTCTTGACCTCAAGCGATTTATCTGTCTCGGCCTTCCAAGGTGCTGGGATTACAGGGATGAGTCACTGTGCTAGGGCTCAACAATCCATATTCTTATGGCATTCACAGACTGATGGGGAGATGGTTACCGATCTCCAAAAACACAAATAAATGTCAATTGCAGTGGTGGGGCAGGGTGAGTGTGTAATAGGGACAGTCAGTCTCAGCTAGAGAATGAGAGAGGGTTTCCCTGAGCAGAGGTGACAAATGGACCTGAGACACTAGCAAGCTGGACATAAACTAGAACCTGGGCATCTTCCCCAGAGGATCTAAGAAAATTTAAAGGCAGGATTGTCCCCGCATTTTTGAAATGGGCCTCTGCCTTCTCCCCAGTCCATCCCAGGTGCACGGCAAGTGGCTGCTTGGCCTATTGTGTGTGGAAGCAACAAGAACCAGTCCAACAATGTTAGCCCAACATTGATCAGTGAGAGAAACAAACGTGGGTGTCAGGTCCTAGGTGAGAGGTGGGCAAGAGTGAGCTCTGAAGCCGCTGGGAGTGAAGAGGTGAAGTGGCTGCCACACCACCCCAGCACTTTCCTGAAGTCCCTTGAGTAGGTGCCTGCCCTGGAAGCACCCATAGTCAACACCTAGTGAGACCCAGTGCTGGCCTTCCTTCTCCCGCCTTCTTAGAGGCACGCCAGAGGCTGGGTGGGTGTGGTGTTCCCTGAGCCCTGGTGGCATGAGTCTTGCTTCTGCCCTGGCCACTGCCTCTCCAGCCGTGCCAGCAGGCTGCCTGTCTTGGCTTGCTTATGCCTTCAGCAAACATTTCATGAGCACCTAGCATGCACCCCGTCCTGTGCCAGGCATAGGGTATCCATTGGCACCATGGATGTTGGTGTTAGGGCTGAGCTGAAAACCCGTCTCTGCTGCTCAGCTGGGACAAGCCTCTTCTCTCTGAGCCTCGCTTTTCTCACTGGTCAAAAGAGGCTTTTTTTTTTGGACGGAGTTTCGGTCTTGTCGCCCAGGGAGCGCAATGGTGCAATCTCAGCTCACTGCAACCTTCGCCTCTCAGGTTTAAGTGATTCTCCTGCCTCAGCCCCCCAAGTAGCTGGGATTACAGGCACCGTCACCACACTCAGCTAATTTTTTGTATTTTTAGTAGAGAGAGGGTTTCTCCATGTTGGCCAAGCTGGTCTCGAACTCCTGACCTCAGGTGATCTATCCACGTTGGCCTCCCAAAGTGATGGGATTATAGATGTGAGCCACTGCGCCTGGCCAAAAGAGGCTTTTATGGACTTACTGTGCAGATTTGCTGAGCAGATGCATGAGACAGGCTCAGCACCACTCCTGGTCCATGTTAGCCTTCCCAGGCCTCTCTGTCTAGCAGGGGAGTCACCTCCAGGCAGCCACAGGGGCAGGACCAAGGTCCTAAGTACTGCAGTTGCTCAACCTTATCTTTAGCCAGTGGACGGCGGAGGTGGTTACAAAAGGCCCCCTGGAACAGGGCGATGCTGGAGGGGGTTTGGACGGTGACCACGTCAGGTGGAAAAGAGGCATTGCAAGGGACACAAGAGGCAGCCGCTGGGGCTGCCAAGCCAGAAGTCCTGACTAATGCTGAGCTGGGAGAGAGAGCCCATGGGGACCACTTCAGTTCCAAGAAGGAGCAGCCACTGTGAGGAGACCGTAGCCCAGAGAGGCATGATCAGACCTGCCCTTCAGGAAGCTCCCCAAGGCAGTTGTGGGCTTCCCTCCCTTCCTCTGCAACCAAGACGCCCTTTCTTATTCCACAACCCACGGACCTCATGTTTCCAAAGTCAGCCTTGTGAGCCCACTGCATTTCATCAAAAATAAAGCACATTGAGAAATCCATGGCCACGTGTCTGGTTATCAGGGACATTGGCATGGCTGCACTGGCTGGGAGAAAGCTCTCCTGGTAGGAAGCTTCTCCGCTTTATCAGGCTGGCTTCTCAGCAGCTTCTGACACCACTGACCACCTCCTCTGCGGTGCTCCCTTCCGCTTCTGGGAGTTCTTGGGGTTTTCTCACGCTGCCTGCTCTCCTCCTTTTCTGCCCTCCCCAGGGCTGTTGAGTGGCTCAGGCCTGCGCGTGCCTCCCCATGCTGTCACTCTTCCCAGGTGATGTGACCCATGTCCATGGGCCAGTGGTCCACAGCACTTACCTGGAGATCCACTGGCTGCTGGGACACTGAGGAGGCTCTGCCGCCACCACAAACTCGGCATTCATCAAAATGCACTCCCTGTGCCTGCTTGCTCTTCCTCTAAGTGATGCCATTACCCATTCAGCCATCTGCATGAGACCTACACATTTTCCTCACCTCCTTTTTCTCCTCACCCCATATTCACTCCACAAATGTTTACTGAGTACCTACTATGGGCCATTCCCCGATCTGGGTGCTGGAACACAGCTGTGAATGAGACAGAGTAGTCACTGTTCTCAGGGAAGGTCAGACAGTAAATGAGGATACAAATAAATGTATAACGTAGCAGGTGATAGGTCCACTGAAGATAAAGCAGGGGTCAGGGTACAGACGGACAGGACATGATCTCAGCCAGAGCAAGCAGGGAGGACTTCTTAAAGGAGGTGTCGTTTGAACTGAGGCTTGAGAAATGAGAAGAGCCAGGCCAGGACAAAGACCCCGAGGTGGGAACAGATGTGGATCACTGAGATCACTCAGGCTGGAGTGAAGTGAATCAGGGCAGCGCAGGCAGAGAGGCGTTGGAGGGACCGTGAGGAGCCAGACTGCGCTGGCCCTTGGGAACCACGGGGATGAGCTTGCGGTTTGTTCTCAGTGCCTGTGAGGCTGGAGTAGGTGGCAGTTCAGCAGCAGGAAAGAGACCCCGTCTGGCTTCTGTGTAGGAAGAGCCCTGTCACCCTTCGTGAGGAAGGACCTGGGGGGTCAAGAGTGACAGCAGGGGGAGGGTCTGTTTCCTCAACAGGTCATCACCTGCCTCCCTCCAATCAGTGCCACAGGACTAGGAAAGGAAGGTGCCATCCCCCATCCCTCCCAGCCCCGCCTTGAGAGAATAAAGGCAGTGCGTGATGAATGACAGGTTCTGAGGCAGGCGGTTCCCAGGATGGTCAGCGCCGCCATGGCCTTCTCAGCCAGCGTGTTGCTGAGTCCCGCCGCTGGCTGTCCCGTGGGCCCCGAAGGCTGCAGCCGCTCTGAGCAGCATCTCCAACCGCAGCTGTGCCCAGGCTAGCAAAGCTTCCGACCTCCTTTTTATTCTTTCAACAAGGTGTAATAACCTGCGCTTTGTACAGTTTGATGAGCTCAGTCGTGTGGGAAGCCGTAACCCACATTCCATCGCCCCTAAAGCTTCCTCATGCCCTTTGCTGTCCAGCCCCATCCCTAGGCAGCCACTGATGTGCTTTTCATCACCATTTTCTAGGGTTTTCTATACGTGCAGTCATCCAGGATGAGCTCTCCTTTGTCTGGTTTCTTTCAGCCAGCACAGTGATCGTGGGATATGTCCCTGTATCGGGAGTCCGATGCCTTTTGTTGTTTCTCTCCTTTTTTTTTTTTTGAGGTGGAGTTTTGCTCTTGTTGCCCAGGCTGGAGTGCAGTGGTACAGTCTCAGCTCACTGCAGCCTCCTTCTCCCGGGTTCAAGCAGTTCTCCTGCCTCAGCCTCCTGAGTAGATGGAATTACAGGCGCATGCTACCACACCCGGCTAATTTTTGTATTTTTAGTAGAGTTGGAATTTCCCACATTAGTCAGGCTGGTCTCCAACTCCTGACCTCAGGTGATCTGCCCGCCTCACCCTCGTAAAGTGCTGGGATTACAGAGGTGAGCCACTGCACCAGCCTGAGGTGTGTTTCTCGTGGTGTGCAGGACACAGTGACTGTGGGATCCGTCCGTGTATCGGGAGGCCCGTCCCTTTCATTGCCGAGGTGTGTTTCTCATGGTGTGCAGGACACAGCGACTGTGGGATCTATCTGTGTATTGGGAGTCCCGTTCCTTTCATTGCTGAGGCGTGTTTCTCATGGTGTGCAGGACACAATGACTGTGGGATCCATCCGTGTATTGGGAGTCCCGTCCCTTTCATTACCGAGGTGTGTTTCTCATGGTGTGCGGGACACAGTGACTGTGGGATCTATCCGTGTATCGGGAGTCCCGTCCTTTTCATTGCTGAGGTGTGTTTCTCATGGTGTGCTGGACACAGTGACTGTGGGATCTATCCGTGTATCGGGAGTCCCGTCCCTTTCATTGCCGAGGCGTGTTTCTCATGGTGTGCAGGACACAGTGACTGTGGGATCTGTCCGTGTATTGGGAGTCCCGTCCCTCTCATTGCCAAGGTGTGTTTCTCATGGTGTGCTGGACACAGTGACTGTGGGATCTGTCCGTGTATTGGGAGTCCCGTCCCTCTCATTGCCAAGGTGTGTTTCTCATGGTGTGCTGGGCACGGTTTGTTTGTAGTTCACCTGTTGAAGGACATTGTCATTGTTCCTAGTCTGGGTCTGTTTCAATTAAAGCAGCTGTTAACATCTCATGCTAGTCTTTGTACAGACGTGATTTCATTTCTCTGGGATAAATACCAAAGAGAGAAGTGACTGGGTCGTACGGTAACTCTGGGTTTCAGTTTCTCAGAAACTGCCAGACTTCACCAAATTAGTTATCCCATTTTCCATTCCCATCAGCAGTGGATAGGGGTTCTAGATGCTGTGTATCCTGACCCACAGGCTATGAAAGAGAGAGACCAGGAAAGGCTTCTCCTCTTCAGAGTACCCGTGGACTTCAGGAAATACGAACCTTCAGCAGGAATGGGTGCCCTGACCCAGGCAGGAGAGCAGAGTGCGTTAGCACAGTAAAGGCTCTGAGAAGGGCTGTGTTGAGAGCTTGTGAGGCACTGCTTAACCTGATGTCTCTGAGTGATTTGGTTCTGGACCCTTGCTGCAGAGTCCCCTTCTACGCTCACCCTGCAAGGAACCAAGGGCGGCCCCTGTGGAAGCTCACAGTGGGAGATACTCTTCTCCAGGAATTCCCTGGGGGATGGAGACCAGAATGGCCTCGAGTCCTGCTCTTGTGCAGACAGGGGCCATGATCGGGGACCCCGACGGAAGCAGGCTGGTGCATCTCACCCGCTGCCCCCAGCCCCTGGATTGAAGAACTGAAAATGCAAGTGTCTTCTCTCTTCCTTCCCCACGGCAGGTGCTCATCTGCCGGAACTACCGTGGCGATGTGGACATGTCGGAGGTGGAGCACTTCATGCCCATCCTGATGGAGAAGGAGGAGGAGGGGATGCTGTCACCCATCCTGGCCCACGGCGGGGTCCGCTTCATGTGGATCAAACACAACAACCTGTATTGTATCCCTTTGCTGGAGGCTCTCCCAGGGGACTCCTGTGTGGGTGTGTGTGCACACACACCCACACACCTACAACCAGAGTTGGCTTGGGCACAGTGGGAGCCATCGGACACGGCCATGCCCTCCCGGAGCTCCTTGCTGCCTTCGGAGACAGGCAGAGAACACGCTATGACACGTGTGATGGGTGTGGGGAGAGGAGTGGGTGTGACTTGAAATCCTTTGGCCCAGGGGCCCACGAAGGGAAGTGACACCCTGGAGGAAGCCTACAGGGAGGCCTGGCTTCTGCCAGCTGGAGGGACGGACAGGCACTGGGCGTGGGCGAAGAATCTGCAGGACAGAGGCTCATTCCAGCAGCTGCAGTTGGGGTGGCTGGAGCCCTCAAGAGGGGGTGTGTAGCAGCAGCAAGGCTGGAGTGGTCAGCGGGGTCTGGGGTCTCAAAGGACATCATCTGAAATGCGACAGGAAGTCTTT
Source organism: Callithrix jacchus (assembly GCF_049354715.1). Taxonomy (NCBI): domain Eukaryota; kingdom Metazoa; phylum Chordata; class Mammalia; order Primates; family Cebidae; genus Callithrix; species Callithrix jacchus. Next base: position 14,827,517 of record NC_133523.1, read on the forward strand.
GGAGGCTTTTAGATGTGTACCTTCTGGAGGTTTCTGGCTGTGGGGCAAGACAGTGGGGACAGGAGAGGACATGGGTAGGTAGGGAGTAGGCTGGGGCCGTCCTGCAGGTGGGAGGGGAAGTGGCCTGGACCACGGAGGGGTGGTGGGGTACAGAGAAGGGGAGAGGCTCCTCCCAGCCCCGCCCAGATCTCAGAGCCCCCTGCCCTTCCTGTCCTTGGACCCATGTGGAGACTTGGCCAAGCCAGTTTCTACCCAGGAGGTCTAACTGGCCATCCCCCAGCTTTGGGCAGACCTTCAGGCGTATTGCAGAACCTGCACTACTACGGAAAGGGCCTGGCTTTGCGGTTCACAGCCTGGTGTGAGCCCCAGCTCCAGCAGCTATAGTGCTGGAGGTGAATCGCTCACCTTCCCACAGTTCAGCGGGAACGACGACCCCTCGCTGCACATTGAGGGGTTGTTCAGGTCAGTTGAGCTGACTTGGGCACATTGCTCCCAGCAGATGTGGGCTCTGTGCCCTTTCCTGTGTTCTTGGAGACACGGGGCCTTGCCAGTACAGTGTGGCCAGTGGGCCAGAACATCTCCTGGGAGCCCTCTGGAAAGGCAGAATCACACACCCACCCAGCCCTGCCCTATCAGAATCTGTATTATAGCAAGATCATTCCTGGTGGGTCGTGTGCATGTTCCCCTGTGGGCCGTGCTGGTCCAGGGCCCTCACCTGGCTCCCTGTGGTGTGCCTCTGTGGAGATTTCTCCTGGCTCTAAAAGACCCTGAGAATAGCTCTGAAGCTGATCTTTGGTGGCTTTTAACCCGGGGACTTGACAGTCCTCTGAGAACGCCTAGGTATTGGGAGGAGGGTGAGGGCTGTGGTCTGAGTTCAGCGGGAGCCATCAGATCAGTTTCTGCTTGGGCCCCTACGTTTCACACCTGGGCATCTGGGGAAGAGACAGGGAGGGCTCACCTCTCTGGCTGAGTGGACGTCCTTTTACCTCTAGCCGGGACAATTCTCAGCAAGGCCCTGGGTGAGAGCCACCCACTGCCCCTGCTTATGAAGCATCTGGGGAGGGCATGTTGCCAGGCAGCAGGAGGGAGGCCAGCACTCCTTTGACTGGGCCAGCGTCCCTTTCCTGGGCCCCTGTGCTGGGGTGAGGTGAGAAGGGAGAGGATGCAGCCCCTGCCTTACCCCCTAAAGCTCACTGCTGGGCAAACAAGCCAGGTGGCACAGACGAGCCATGAACAGGGATGTCCAGAGCACAGTACGTGAGCCTACAGAGGAAGAACCAGCCTTCTCTGGTGGCCTGGGAGCCCATTAGGGAAAAAGGAACAGGAAGTGCCCAGCATACACTGACCCCGGGAGGCAAGGGCTGGCACCGTGGCAGAAAGGAACATCTGCACCAGATGGCTCACGTACACTGCCTCGGTGAATTCATTCACAGGCCCCCATTACAAAGGAGAGAAATATCAAGGTTTCTCTAGAAAGGTTTGTTTCAGGGGCCACGGCTTGTGTTTCCAAAGCCAGGAAGGGCTGAAGCCAGAATTGGCCCTGGCTGCTTGCCACAGAGTTTGGCCGGGGGACCCTGGGCCTCAGCAGGGTCATGACAAGGTCGCCTTTGGAGGAGCAGGGCCAGTGCGTCCTGCTTTCTGCTCCTGGAATGAGCCTCGCTCCCTCCCTGCTCAGGGCAGCCCCTCACCCAGCCCCTGGGACAGGTCCCCTGTGCCACCTGCCATCCCTGTGATTCTCCATTTCAGTGAGTGCTCCCTGGGGCATGTCTGGCCAGTGACTCCTGTGTCCCAGGCCCAGCTTGGACCAGGAGCTTGGTAGCCCACCATGGGCCACGGAAACGGCTGGGAGCAGCGGTAGGGAAGATTCTGAGGGTTGTGAGGGTTAGGGGCTGCCTCCATCAGCTGGGGTCTTCCAGGCAGCTGCGCGGCCTCTGAATGCTCCTTAACCACGGCTGCCATGCAGTGGTCGCCACGTCCAAGAAGAACGCGTGCGTGTCACTGGTGTTCTCCTTCCTTTATAAGGTGGTACAGGTGAGTCTCTCTCAGAGGGGCTGCGGGCTTGGGTGGCAGTTGTCTTGGCTCTGCCTTTGCACCTCCCCATACCTGCCACCCTAGTTAGAGCTGTGGGGTCCCCAGGGAGGGCTGGGGCTGGAACCCCAGGAAGTGGGAAAAGGGAGCCCAATCCCCCTGTGTGGAATTCTACAGCTCGCATTGCTCCCCACCCTGGGGAAGAAAGGAAAGTGAACAGGAAAAGGTGGGGCTCAGAACATGGGTGTGCCCTGACCCTGGGAGGGACAAGCAAGTCCCCCAGCCAGCTTTGGAAGGATGTGGGGTGACCCACCGATGGGGTTGGAATAACAGCAGAGCTGCAGAGCCAAGCCCAGCTCAGAATCTCCCTGGGAGTTCTCAAAGCACAGAGGCCCAAGGCCCACCTTGGAGAGAGCTGACACACTGACACACGCCTGGCCCAGGCTGCCAGTGACATGGAGACAGTGGCTGGTGCAAAGGCCCTGGGACAGCCGTGTACGTGGTATGGCCAGGGTGGCTGAGGTCAGCTGGGAAGATGGCAGATTATACAGAACGGGAATTGCATTCCACCTCTGATGAGAGGTAGTGGAGAGCTTTAAGCAGGAGACTGACAAGACCTGGTTTGATCTAAAGCAGTGACTCTGGCTGCTGAGCAGGAGGACTTGAGGGCAGCCTGGAGGCCAGTGAGGAGGCTGCTACCGGCTTCCTGGAGAGAATGGGCCTGGCCGAGGCAGGCTGTGGGGCTCAAGAAAGTGGGGTCCAGGACCCAGGGAAAGCTTTCATCCCTCACTGATCCCACCTGTGCAGAATGTTGGAGCATGGGGGCAAGCCCAGGTGGGGAGGGCATGGGGAAGGAGCCGAGCGTCACCTGGGAAGGCCTCACGTGCAGGCCGAGGGCTCCTTCACTGGACTAGTGGTGCTGTCACAGGCAGGGCTGGGCCTGGCTGTGCTGCCTTTGCTTTCCAAGCAGAGGCCAGGCAATCACAGTCCTGGCACACAGAGGTCAGCGCACAGAGGTCAGCAGATCAGAGACAGGGGATGTGGGAAGGGGAGGGTCCCCACTTGAGGGTTGGGCAGTTACTTCCTGCTTCAGCGATGTTCCTTCCTTCGGCATTTATGTCTGCAAAAGTGCTTCTAACAGCCCCTCTCCTTTGGCGTCCCTTCCTTAGCCCTCCGAGCTTTCCATTGAAATGGGGAAAATGGCGGTTCATCAGGTCCTCCCCTGAGTCACTCCAGACTCAGGAAAGGATGACAGTTATAGTCGCTCAGAGGGGGCCGCCTGCCTGGGTTGTCTGGGCAGGGAAGATAACGGGGACGTGGAGCTTCTGAAGGCCTCAGAGGACATCTGCAGGGGCTCCAGCCTGGCCCCACCCCACAGCCAGCCACTGCTGTCCTCCTGCCCCGTTACCTGGGACCTTGTAGCGCGTCCCCAAGCCAGGGAAGTGGGCTGTTGGTAGGACTTAGAGGGCCAATGAATGTGTGCAAGCGTTCATTCATTCCTCATGCATTTGCTCAGCCATCTGCCTCCCCTCCCTCCCCGCCTTCCCACACCCCCACTGCCACAGGTGTTTTCCGAGTACTTCAAGGAGCTGGAGGAGGAGAGCATCCGGGACAACTTTGTCATCATCTACGAGCTGCTGGATGAGCTCATGGATTTCGGCTACCCCCAGACCACTGACAGCAAGATCCTGCAGGAGTGAGTGGGTGGAGGCGGGGCTGGGAGCTAGGCCTGGGCGGTGTCGAGACATTGATGCCATCAGGTTTGGAAACAGAAGGGGCACATGTGTGTTCGTGTTGTGTCCCACCCGCCCTCCTACCTCCAGCCGTGTTGGGATTTCTACTGAGTTGGTAGGCTTCCTTTCTTTCCTTCTGTAGCGTTTTGTCTCCTCTGCTGTAGATACAGACACAGCATCTGAAATCAGCAAAGCCCCAACAGCCATTCTGTGTGGTAACAGGTAGCAGGATTCAGTGTGGGCCATTAATTGAAATGTGAGTTTGTCTTTTTGAGACAGAGTCTCGTTCTGTCTCCCAGGCTGGAGTGCAGCGGTGCGATCTCAGCTCACTGCAGCCTCCGCCTCCCAGGTTCAGGTGATTCTCCCGCCTCAGTGGTTTTAATTCATTTCCTCCTCGATAGCCAGGCATAACAGTGCTTTTCCTGTTCCTTATCTTTACTCTCCATCCACGAAGATGCCCTAAATCCCTTGCTACTAAGGAGTAGCCTCCTTTGTTTTTACTCTCATCAAATAACTGTGATTGAGGTCTCCCCTCTTTGGAATCCTGCCCATCAGATAATATGCAACGTGACTTAAGTGCTTCCTGGGGGCCGGACCCACGTGCAGCCTTTTACATTCACTCGAGTCACAGCCTCCCCATTTACTGTCTTTCCATTTTACGGTGGGCAGAGAGACAGACTCCCAGAGAAGCCTCCGTTCCCAACCCTGCACCTGTTGCTCCCCCAGCAGGATGGGGTCATCAGCCCCATCCACGTGCTCAGCGGGGATGGGAAGCAGCTCACACCCACTTCTTGTTTTCCTCCCCAACATGGTCTTCTTGGCCCCCCAGAAATGAGTGCGTTAGACTCCGTAACTTGCATGTGTATTGGCCTTTGGAAAGGGTGAAGATTTTCCTGGTGAAGCAGCCCCAGGTGAAACCAGAGGCTGCCCTTTCTGGAGCCGCTTAAATTGAGGGGCTGCTTTCAAGTCAGTCAGAACCTCCCCTGCACCCACCCTGACCCCACCGAAACATCAGGGCCAGAAGCTGTGGCGTTGGCGCAGGTGGCACCTCCTTCATTCTGAGCTTGTGGCCCCACAGGTACATCACCCAGGAAGGCCACAAGCTGGAAACAGGGGCCCCACGGCCCCCAGCCACCGTCACCAACGCGGTTTCCTGGCGGTCCGAAGGCATCAAGTATCGGAAGAATGAGGTGTTCTTGGACGTCATCGAGTCTGTTAACCTCTTGGTAGGTCTCCTTTCTTTCCTCCTGTACAATGTCATCTCCTCTGAGAAACAGATGCAGCCTTTTAAAACTAGCAAGGCCCCGAGAGCCATTCTGTGTGGTAACTGATAGCAGGATTCGGTTTGGGCCACTCATTGAAATGTGCGCTTGGCTTATCTTTTCTTCTTTCTTTTTTTTTTTTGAGATGGAGTCTCCTTCTGTCGCCCAAGCTGGAGTGCAGTGGTGCAATCTCAGCTCACTGCAACGTCCACCTGCCGGGTTCAGGTGATTCTCCTGCCTCAGCCTCCTGAGTAGCTGGGATTATAGACACCTGCCACCACGCCCAGCTCAAGCTTGTTTTATCTTTATTAGCATTTATGCTGACTGAGAAGCCATGCATGCACATTATTTTTAAAAATTAAAAGCAGGATATGAGGTTAGAAAGTGAAGGGCTTTTATCATTCACCGTGTACAGAAAAAAAAAAGAGCAAGCAAAGGGCTCCGCTCCTATGAGCAGAAAGATGATTTATTCACCATCCTCCTCTCTGGCCTCATTCTGTGGATAGACCGAAACGCATATGTTGGTTGCCCTATAAACCTGAGATCGTAAGCTGTGGTTCTCATGCAACTTGTTTTCATTGTTGTTTTTTGGGTTTTGATTTTGCATTCAGTGTTACTGTTTTGTATATGTTTGTTTTTTTCTTTTAGTTTCTAAATAATGAGATAAGTTGACGTTTTGCAAATGAATTTTAGCACTTGTACAGATTTGTGTAACCCATCACCATACCCAGGGCACAGAACATTAAAACCTCCTCATGCTGCCTCTTTGTAGCTCCACGCTCCCTCTTCCCCATTCCCTGACAACCATTGCTCTCTCTCCACCACCGGAGTCTTCGTTGTGTTGCGATTGTCACCATAGCTATCTTTCTGAGATTGTCATACGAACGGCATCATATAGTCACAAGCTCTCGAGTCTGGCTTTAACTCATTCTAATTCTTTGCGATTCATCCAAATCCAATTGTTTTGTGTATCAACAATCTGTTTCCTTGTATATTTATTTGTATTTATTTTCTGTTCCAAACCACAGAAGGATATGTGGGTGGTTTTCCAGTCTTTGGCAATTGTCAGTAGAGTTGCTAGAAACATTTTGTGTCCAGGCTTACGTGTGGACATAAGTTTTCATCTCTCTAGGGTAAATACCCAGGAGTGGGATGTCTGGGTCACACGGTAAGTGTATGTTTACCTTTATAAGAAACTGACAAACCATTGCCGTTTTGCATTCTCACCAGAGCGGATGAGGGTTGTGAGGACCCCACATCCTTGGTCAGTTTTATTTTTGCCATCCTAATAGGTATGTAGTAGTATCTCAGGATTGTTTTGTTTTTGTTTTTTTGAGATGGAGTCTTGCTCTTGTCGCCTAGGCTGGAGTGCAATGGTGCTATTTCACCTCACTGCAACCTCTGCCTCCCAGGCTCAAGTGATTCTCCTACCTCAGCCTCCCAAGGAGCTGGGATTTTAGGCACCCACCACCACGACCAGCTGATTTTTGTATTTTTAGTAGAAACCGGGTTTCACCATGTTGGCCAGGCTGGTCTTGAACACCTGACCTTGGGTGATCAGCCTCCCAAAGTGCTGGGATTATAGGTGTGAGCCACTGTGCTTGGCCTATTGCATTTTCTTAATGGCTTATAATGTTGAGCATCGCTTTACATATTTCTTTGTCATCTGTATATCCTCTTTGGAGAAGCGTCTCTGTGTGCATCTTTTTCGCGTTTTAAAATTGGGTCATTTTCTTATAATTGAGCCTTGACAGTTCTTTGTATGTTCCAGGTAGAAGTCCTCTCAGATATGTGATTTGCAAATATTCTCTCCCAGTCTGCCTATCTTTTTAATCTCTTAGCAGTTTCTTTTTTTTTTTTTTTTTTTTTTTTTAGACAAGAGTCTCACTTTGTAGTTCAGGCTGTAGTACAAGTGGTATGATCTCAGCTCACTGCAACCTCCGCCTCCTGGGTTCAAGTGATTCTCCAGCCTCCGCCTCCCAAGTAGCTGGGATTACAGGCACACACCACCACACCTAGCTAATTTTTGTATTTGTAGTAGAGACAGAGTTTCACCGGGTTGACCAGGCTGGTCTCAAACTCCTGACCTCGGGTGATCTGCCCACCTCAGCCTCCCAAAGTGCTGGGATTACAGGCGTGAGCCACCATGCCCGGCCCCCAATACTGTGTGAGAGAGGGCATCTTTGTCTTGTGTCAGTTTTCAGGGGAGGAGCTTCCAGCTTTTGCCTATTCAGTATGATGTTAGCTGTGGGTTTGTCATAGATGGCTCTTATTTTTTAGGTATCTTCCTTCAAAACCTACTTTGTTGGCTGGGCATGGTACCTCACGCTCTACTAAAAATAGGAAAATTAGCCGGGCATGGTGATGGAACCTGTAATTCCAGCTACTTGAGAGGCTGAGGTGGGAGGATCGCTTGAGCCCAGGAGGTAGAGTTTGCAGTGAGTTGAGATTGTGCTACTGCATTCCAGCCTGGGTGACAGAGCAAGACCCTGTCTCAAAAAAAAAAAAAAAAAAGGCGCGGTGGGTCACGCCTATAATCCCAGCACTTTGGGAGGCCGAGGCGGGTGGATCACAAGGTCAAGAGATCGAGACCATCCTGGTCAACATGGTGAAACCCTGTCTCTACTAAAAATACAAAACTTAGCTGGATATGGTGGCACATGCCTATAGTCCCAGCTACTCAGGAGGCTGAGGCGGGAGAATTGCTTGAACCCGTAAGATATTTTCTCACTTTTTTGGGTGGAGAGTTCTGTAGATATCTACAGAACCGGGAGGCGGAGGTTGCTGTGAGCCCAGATTGTGCCATTGCACTGCAGCCTGGGTAACAAGAGTGAAACTCCATCTCAAAAAAAAAAAAAAAAACCACCCTAAACCCTAGTTTGTTGAGAGTTTTTAATATAAAGAGATGTTGAATTTTATTGAAAGCCTTCTCTGCCTCTTTTGAGATGATCGCGTAATTTCTGTATTTATGTGATGAACCCTTTTTTTATTGATTTGCATATATTGAACCAATCTTGCATCCCAGCGATGAAGGCCATCCTGATTGTGGTACATTAGGTTTTTGACGTACTGCTGGATGCAGTTTGCTAGTGTGTTGTTGAGGATTTTTGCATCAATGTTTATCAAGGATATTCCCGAAGTTTTCTTTTTCTGTTGTATCTCTGCCGGGTTTTGGTCTCGGGATGATGCTGACCTTATAGAATGAGTTGGGGAGGAAGCCCTCCTCCTCGGTTTTTTGGAATAGTTTCAGTAGGAATAGTACCAGCTCTTCTTTGTACATCTGATAGAATTCTGCTGTGAATCCGTCTGGTCCAGGGCTTTTTTCTTGGTTGGTAGGCTGTTTATTACGGATTCAATTTTGGAGCTCATTACTGATCCGCTCAGGGATTCAGTTTCTCCCTGGTTCTGTCTTGGAAGGGTATATATGTGCAGGGAATTATCCATTTCTTCTAGATTTTCTAGTTTGTGTGCATAGAAGTGTTCACAGTAGTCTCTGAAGTTTATTTGTATTTCTGTGGGATCACTGGTAACACCCCTTTGTCATTTCTACTTGTGTTTATTTGGACCTTCTCTCTTATTCATCTAGCTGGCAGCCTATCTTATTCATTCTTTTAAAAAGCCAGCTCCTAGCTTAGTTGATCTTTTGAATGTTGTTTTTGTGTCTCAGTCTTCTTCAGTTCAGCTGTGGTTTTGGTTATTTCTTGTCTTCTGCTAGCTTTGGAGGTGGACACTTGTGCTTCACGCGTTCTTTTAGTTGTGATGTAGATCTTTCTGACTTTTTGATGTGGGCACGTAGTGCTATACGTTTCTCTTAACGCTGCCTTAGCTGTATCCCAAAGATTCGGATCTGTTGTATCTTTGTTCTCATTGGTTTCTCTTGACTTCTGCCTTAATTTCATTATTTACCCAAAAGTCATTCAAGAGCAGGTTAATTTCCATGTAATTGTATGGTTTTGAGCAATTTTCTTAGTTTCAAATTCTATTTTTATTGATTTGTGGTTTGAGAGAGTAGCTGATACAATTTTGGTTCTTTTGCATTTGCTGAGGATTGTTTTATGTCCAATTGTGTGGTTGTTTTTAGAGTATGTGCCATGTGCAGATGAGATATTTTCTCGAGATTTTGGGTGGAGAGTTCTGTAGATATCTATCAGGTGCAGTTGGTCCAGTGCTGAGTTGAGGTCCTGGATATCTTTGTTAATATTCTGCCTCAGTGATCTGTCTAATACTGTCAGTGGGGTGTTGAAGTCCCCCACTGTTACTGTGTGGCAGTGTGAGTCTCTTTGTAGGTCTCTAAGAACTTGCCTTATGAACCTGTGTACTCCTGTTGGCTGCATTATATTTAGGATCGTTAGATCTTGTTGAATTGAATGCTTTACTATTATGCAATACCCTTCTTTGTCTTTTTTGATCTTTGTTGTCTTAAAGTCTGTTTTGTTTGAAATTCTGCTTTTGTCTGTTTTCTATTTGCTTGGTAGATTTTTCTCTGTCTTTAAGTCCATGGGTGTTATTGCATGTGAGATGGGTCTTTGTTGTTGTTGTTGTTGTTGTTGTTGTTGTTGTTGAGACAGAGTCTTGCTGTTGCTGTGTTGCCCCAGCGGGAGTGCAGTGGCACAGTCTTGGCTCACTGCAATCTCCACCCCGCAGGTTCAAGCAATTCTGCCTCAGCCTCCTGAGTAGTTGGGATTACAGGCGTGCACCAGCACACCTGGCTAAATTTTATATTTTTAGTGGAGACAGGGTTTCACCGTGTTGCCCAGGCTGGTCTTGAACTCCTGACCTCAAGCAATCCACCCACCTCTGCCTCCCAAAGTGCTGGGATTACAGGCATGGTGCCCAGCCAAGATGGGTCTTTTAAAGGCAGCATATCATTCGATCTTACTTCTTTATCCAGCTTGCTATTCTGTGCCTTTTCATGGGGACATTTAGCCCATTTACATTCAGAGTTAGTATTGATATGTGTGTATTTGATCCTGTCATTGTGGTGTTAGCTGTTTACTATGCTGACTTGTTCGTGTGTGGTTGCTTTACAGTGTCACCGGTCTGTATATAATTTAAGTGTGTTTTTGTGGTGGCTGGTAATGCTTTTTTCCTTATGATCTGGGCTCACTGCAACCTTCACCTCCTGGGTTCAAGCAATTCCCCTGCCTCAGCCTCCCGAGTAGCTGGGATTACAGGCACCCACCACCATGCCCAGCTAATTTTTATATTTTTAGTAGAGACAGAGTTATACCATGTCGGCCAGGCTGGTGTCAAACTCCTCACGTCGGGTGATTCACCTGCCTCGGCCTCCCAAAGTGCTGGGATTACTTATGAGCCACCATGCTGGGACTTCTTTTCATATCTAGTACTTCTTTCAGGAGCTCTTGTAAGGCAGGACTGCTGGTAACAAATTCTCTCAGCATTTGCTTGTCTGAAAGGATCTTTTTTTTTTTTTTTTGAGACAGGGTCTCATTCTGTTGCTCAGGCTGGAGTGCGGTGGCAAGTTCATGGCTCACTGCAACCTATGCCTCCCTGGCACAAGTTATTCTCTGGCCTCAGCCTCCCAAGTAGCTGGGACTATATAGACAGGTACCACCACACCCGGCTAATTTATATACTTTTTGTAGAGACAGGGTTTGCAATGTTTCCCAGGCTAGTCTCGAACTCCTGGACTCAGGCTGTCCACCCACCTCAGCCTCCCAAAGTGCTGGATTACAGGTGTGAGCCACCACACTCCACCTGAAAATGATCTCATTTCTCCTTTGCTTATGAAGCTTAATTTGGCCAGATGTGAAATTCTGGATGGGAATTTCTTTAAGAATGTTTAATATATTGGCTGGACATGGTGACTCATGCCTGTAATCCCAGCACTTTGGAAGGCTGAGGCTGGTGGATCACCTGAGGTCAGGAGTTCAAGACCAGCCTGGCCAACATGGTGAAACCCCATCTCTAGTAAAAATACAAAAATTAGTTTCATGTGATGGTGCATGCCTGTAGTCCTAGCTACTTGGGAGGCTGAGGCAGGAGAATTGCTTGAACCTGGTAGGTGGAGGTTGCAGTGAGCCGAGATCATACCACTGCACTCCAGCCTGGGCCACAGAATGAGATTCTATCTCAAAAAAAAAATGTTTACTGTAGGCCCCCATTCTCTTCTGGCTTGTAGGGTTTCTGCTGAGAGGCTCTTAGTCTGATAGGTTTCCCTTTGTACATTACCTGTTACTTCTCTTTAGCTTCTCTCATTTTGACCCTGGACAATCCGATGATTATGTATCTTGGGGATAATCTTATGAAGTATTTTGCAAGGGTTCTCTGCATTCCCAGATTTTGAATATTGGCCTCTCTAGCTAGACTGGGGAAGTTCTCATGGATGGCATCCTGAAATATGTTTTCCAAGTTGCTTCCATTCTCCTCATCTCTTTCAGGGTTACTGATGAGTTGCAGATTTGATTTCTTTTTTAATCCCGTATTTCTTGCAGGCTTTGTTCATTCCTTTTCATTCTTTTTTCTCTCTTCTTATCTGTCTTATTTCAGAAAGCCAGTCTGCAAGCTCAGATTCTTTCCTCAGCTTGGTCTGTACTGCCGTTGATACTCGTGATTATTAAATTCTTGTACTGTGTTTTTCAGCTCTCTCGGGTCGGTTATATCCTTTTCTGTCCTGGCTATTTTGTCTGCCAGTTTGTATATGGTTTTTATTGTGATTCTTGCCTCCTTAGATTGGGTTTCAGTGTTCTCCTGAATCTCAGTAATCTTCGTTCCTCTCCATATTCTGAATTCTATTTGCCATTTCAGCCATCTCAGCCTCGTTAAGAACTCTTGCTGGAGAGCTAGTGCAGTGGTTTGGAGGAAAGAGGACACTGCTTTTTTGAGTTGTCAAGAGTTCTTGGGCTGGTTCTTTCTTATTTCCGTGGGGCTGATGTTCCTTCAGTCTTTGAAGTTGCTATCCTTTGAATGGGTTTCTTTTTCCTTTATCCTATTTGGCGACCCTGGGGTTTCGATTGTGTATAAGGTGGGTTCAGTTGGCTGGCTTCATTATTGGAAGATTTGAGGGGACCAAGGCTCGGCTTAGGACTCCTGAACTACGTGCTCTCACTGGAGGGCTGGTATGCAGCCCTGGCTTTGAGCTCTGGCTCCTCCAGGTTAGGAACCTGCTGTGCTGGAGGGGCCAAGCTGCTCCAGGACAGCTGGTCACCACACTCCAATGGGTGGTACCAGGCAAAGCACTGCGGAGGGTGGTGCCAGTGGGATCTGTCCTCATTTGCATGTGCCAGCGGCAGTATGGCGGCGTGCATGCTCATTGCCTGTGACAGGGTGCTAGTGGGTGGCAGGGAGCCAGCCTCTGGGAGGGCATTTTTAGCAGCACCAGTGGGGCAGTATGGCTGGAGTGGGGGCAGGGGCCACGCTGGCAACTGCGTGCCTGTGTGTTAGTGCCAATGGTGGGGTTAGCATGGGGGTGCAGCGCTAGTGGGCGCAGGACTGTGTGTGCCCTCTGTACATGTTCACACTGGCAGCAGTGGCCACTCAGGGCTGGGTGTCGTCTCTGCCTGGTTTCCTGGGGGAGGCCCAGCATGGGTGGGACACTGGCAGGGGTGGGGCTGGCGGGCTCTGTGCCACCAAGACTCTGACAGCAATGGTGGTGGGAGAGGAGAATGGGGGGGTAAGGTGCACTTAGTCTGGCAGCAGTGACATGACATAGTGAATGCACACCACCAGCAAAACGATGTTGAGGGTGGCTGTGGGCAAATGCCTGCAGGCGAAACTGCACAGGGTAGGCTGCAGTGGGAGCAGCGCTCAGGTGGGCTAGTGTGTCTGTGGGGCCGCTCTGCTGGAGCACTCCCCATTCAGGCACAGTCTGCCAGTGCAGGAGCCATGATGCTGCCCCCAGGAGGTACCTGGGGATAGCACCTCAATCAGGCTTGGCCAGGCTGGGGCCGCAGGGGAGGCCAACAGACTGAGGGTTGCTCAGGTCAGACTGGCCCCATCTGATGGGCAAGACTACCCTAGAGAGTTCAGGACTGACATTTCCCCTAGGGCTAAAGTCTCCCATGGGAGCAAGTTGAGCCTAGGGATGGGTATCCTGGCTGCGCTCCACTACAGATGGCTCCTGCACCAAACTCCCGGCCTGGCTCAGGCTGGAGCTCTGCCCTGACCGAGGTAGGAGACAGAACTGGACTCAGGAGGTGGGGCTTAGACGCAAGATCAAATTGAGGACTAGCTAAAACAGGTCAGGGGCAGAAGCACCTCCTCATAAGACACACCCCCAGTGTGCCCCTTACTTTGCATGCACGCCGCCATACTGCCACTGGCACATGCAAATGAGTGTGCTATGCCAGTTTACCATTGCCATGGCAACACTTGGAAGTTACTGCCCCTTTTCATGGCGATGACCCAACAACCCAGAAGTTAGCAACCACATTCTGGAAATTCCTGCATCAACTGCCCCTTACTTTGCATATAATTAAAAGTAGGTATCAGTGTGACAGCAGCGCTGCCTCTGAGCTGCTGTCCATGGGTAGCCCCGCTCCATAGGGAGCAGTGCCTCTGAGCTGCTGTCCGTGGGTAGCCCTGCTCCATAGGGAGCAGTGCCTCTGCTGCCGTGCACTCCGGCGCTTCAGCCAAAGTTCTGCTTATTACCACCGGCTCGCCCTTGAGTTCTTTCCTGGGTGAAGCCAGGAACCCTCCTGGGCTATCTCAGTTTTGGGGCTCACCTGCCCTGCATCACTACCACTTATTTAAGCAGCTTTCCCTGACGAGGGGTCCCTCCTGCCGGGATTCCAGAGGCCATGGTGAGAGTGGGTTTCCCCTTGCTTGTTCAGCTCACCCTCTCCACAGGAGTCATTGGGGGCCAGGAATGATTCCTGGTGCACAGTAGCCCCGTGCAGGGTTCCCAGCCTCGTCCTCTGTCATCCCTCCGCCCACTCTCAGGGCCTTCCTTCTGAAGATCTAGCAGTGCACCTGCCTGCACAGTGTCCCTGCCTCTCAGTGGGAGATGTTTCTCCTGGCTGCGTCTAGTTGGCCGTCTTGGAGCAGGGGCAAAATCTAGGTAAAGTCTTTAAACAGCTTCAAGCTGGGGTTCCCACAAACCCCTCTTTTCGGTGGGCAAGATATAGGGGGAAGAGGCGCAGAGCTTTCTTGCCCTCTCTGGACACGCCACCCTCCAGGAACCTCCATGTGTTCAGCTCTCTGGAAGCTCCTTTTATCTCTTGCTCTATGTCTTCCCTCACTAAGACTTCCTCATTCAGTGTTGAATGCAGGTGGTGAGAGTGGACATTCTTGTTTGTTCCTGATCTTAGAGGGACACCAGTAAGTCTTTTGCCAACAAGTAGGATGTTAGCTGTAGATTCGTTGTAGATGTTCTTTTTCACCTGGAAGCAGCTCCCTTTTGTTCTAGTTTGCTGCCGGTTGTTACCATGTGCGGGCGTTGTATTTTGTTCAGTTCTTTTTCCGCATCAGTTGATGTGATCACATGAGTTTTCTTCCTCAGCTTGTTAACATGGTGCGTTCCACTGACTGCCTTCTGACTGTTGGACCAGTGTTGCGTTCCTGGAATAAAATCCAGTTGGTCATGGTGTGTGACGGATTGAGTATCCATTATACATGCTTGGGACCAGGAGTGTTTTGGATTTCAGATTTCTTTGAATTTTGGAATATTTGCATATGCATCATGATGAGATATCTTGGGGCTAGGACCCAGGACCAAACATGAATTCATTTATGGTGTTTTTTTTTTTTTTTTGAGAAGGAGTTTCATTCTTGTTGCCCAGGCTGAGTACAATGGCGCAATCTTGGTTCAGTACAACCTCTGCCTCCCAGGTTCAAGCGATTCTCCTGCCTCAGCCCCCCAAGCAGCTGGGATTACAGGTGCCTGCCACCACGCCTGGCTAATTGTTGTATTTTTAGTAGAGATGGCGTTTCACCATGTTGGCCAGGCTGGTCCCCAACTCCTGACCTCAGGTGATCCGCCTGCCTCAGCCTCCCAAAGTGCTGAGATTATAGGTATGAAAATTACCTGAAGGTAATTTTACTTTTCCCTTGGGGATGCTGAATAAGTTGCATTGTGCACCTGCATTTTGACCATAACCTGTCACATGAAGTCAGGTATGGAATCTCCTACTTTTGACGTCATGTTAGGGCTCAGAAAGTTTTGGATTTTGGAGCGTTTTGGATTTCGGATGTCTGGATTAGGCATGCTTAACCTGTATTCTTTTTGTGTACTGCTGGATTTCCTTTGCTGGTGTTTTGTTGGAGATTTTTGGATCTATACTCATAAGAGATATTGGTCTGTGATTTTCTCTTTTTTGCAATGTTTTTACCTGGTTTTAGTATCAAAGTAATGGAGGGAGTGTTTATAGAATCTATGTTAATTCTTTAAACATTTGTAAGAATTTACTACTGACACTATCCAAGCCTGGAGATCTATTTTACAAAATGCTTTTAACTATGAATTTCAAAAAAAAGTGTTTTTTTGAGACAGGGCCTTGCTCTGTTGCCCAGGCTGGAGGGCAGTACCATGATCACAGCCCACTACACCTTGACTCCCCTGGCTCCAGTGATCATCCTGTCTCAGCCTCCCGAGCAGCTGGGACTACAGCCGTGTGCCACCCAGCCTGGCTAATTTTTTAAAAATGTTTTGTAGAGATGAGGGTCTCACTGTGTTGCCCTGGCTGATCTCGAACTCCTGGGGCAAGTGATTCTCCCGCCTCAGCCTCCCAAAGTGCTGGTAGTATAGGCATGAGCCACTGTCAGATGTGGCCTCCATCCTGCTGTTAAGTCCATTGAGCAAGCTGTTTATTTCAGTTATTATATTCCTTAGTTCTCAGATTTCTCCATTTGATTCTTCTCTCTCTCTTTTTGAGACAGGGTCTTACTCTGCTGCCCAGGCTGGCGTATAGTGGTGCAGCCGTAGCTCACTGCAGCCTCAACCTCCTGTGCTCAAGTGATCTCCCACCTAAGTCTGCTGGGAAGCTGAGACCACAGGCGAGCACCACCATGCCAGGCTAGGTTTTTTAATTTTGTAAAGACCAGGACTTGCTGTGTTGCCCAGGCTGGTCTCAAACTCCTGGTTGATTCTTCTTCATCATCTGTTTTAGATGAGACTTTCTATTTTAACATGTGTTGCAAGCATTTGCAATTTTTAAAATAGCTGTTTGAAGTCTTTGTCAGATAATCCCAACATCTGTGAAGTGTTGACATTGGTTGATTGGGTTTTCCAGGCAGGTTGACATTTTCGTGGTTGTTTGTATGCTGAGTCATTTTGGATTGTATCCTGGACTTTTTTTTTTTTTTGAGATGGAGTCTTGCTCTGTTCCCCAGGCTGGAGTACAGTGGTGCAGTCCTGGCTCACTGCAACCTCCGCCTCCTGGGTTCAAGCGACTCTCCTGCCTCAGCCTCCCGAGTAGCTGGGATTACAGGACCACACCTGGCTAATTTTTCTATTTCTAGTAGAGACTAGGTTTCACCATGTTGGCCAGGCTGGTCTCGAACTCCTGACCTCATGATCCGCCTGCCTCAATTTCCCAAAGTGCTGGGATTACAGGTGTTTGCCACTGTGCCCAGTCATATTCTAGGTCTTATTTAAACTATATGGGAAACACTGATATTTTTGTTTTGGCCAGCAGCCAGTCTTTCAGGCCACAAGTTCCAACCTCCAACCTGTGGGCCATGAACATCAGGTCGGTTTTTAAAGCTCCTGCTCAGGTCTCCTAGGTGTGCACCACCCAGTGGTCAGTCTGGGACCAGGGTGGTTAGTTCCATTCTCAAAGTCTTTGGTAAGTGGAAGTGTGGTATACACACAGGATGCACACATGCTCGATTCTAGAGAGTTCTGGAGACAGCCACTTGATGGGTGACTTTCCTGAGCCTCTGCCTCTGTGCCGTCTACCTGGCACTTTCTGATTCCTTGCACACATCTGCCACTGGGCCCGCATCCAGCCCACATGGGGAGAGGACAGAGAGAGAAAAGGACAACAGTTCCCCCGCCCCTCGGAACAGTAGCTAGCACCACAGGGCCTGGGGCATGAGGAACGGGGAGTTGGAGGACTTGTGTTTTCTGGGAGCATCGGGACATCCTCTTGCCCCAGAGCCCGGCCTGGAGGCTCTGCTGAGCTCTCGTCTGCTCTGTGGTGCTCACTTCTGCTTCCAGGTTTCTGCTGCCCTTTCGTGGGGGCTGCGGGGACACTGTGCATTCGGTGACTCTTCCCTGGTCCACCTGCTGCTGTCTTCAGTGTTCCGGCAGCTGCCAAGCCTCCTGCCCAGGTTTCAGAGCTATAGTCAGCGGCAGGGGAAGCGGCCCAGCCGACCCACCTCGCCAGCCATTTGCTTTTGTGTTCATACTGGCCTCATCCCCACGGTGTGGTGGACCGTGACGGGCTCAGCCAATCCAGGCGTGCGGGTCACTCGGGTACCCGTTTCTGATGGTCACAGGCCCTGCAGCATTGAGCAGTCTTGCTCAGCCCCAGACATGTGCACTTGGGTGTCTCCATGACCTGGGTTGGAATTTCTGGAGGGCCCAGGCCCCAGACACGGAATTGCCAAGGAGAGTGCTGCCCAGACTGACTCTCCCAGCGTGCTCTGTGCAGACCTCTTTGCTTTCTTACTTTCTAAGCTATGGGATGGGACAGTGGCCTCGCTAATAACCACATTCCCCTCTCCCTTGGGAACCCTTGTCTGATTGTTTTTTGAGCCCAAAACAGGATCCATCTGGGTGCCCTGGGGTGCAAAGGCAAGTCCCAGGGGCAGCTTAGAGCTGAGCAGGAAAGCTATGGGGCTGTGGGGCCCATAGGGCTCTGTTGTGCGTGGCTCCACCTGGAAGGACCCCACTCCTCCACACGGGTCAGCCCGAGGGCAGCTGTCAGAATGCCGCCTTCCTAAGTCGCTTGCAGACCTGGTGACTGGGTCAACATTTACCTCCAGACTGATTATCTGGGTGGAGACTGGTACTTATACAGCCAGGCCCTCAGCAAGCATCCCGTCAGCGTCCGCCCTGGGAAGGGCACCTGCTCTGGGCAGCCAGTCACACCTCAGCTGAGAAGGTCCTGATTGCTGCCCGCAGGGCCGAGATCAGCCTCGTGGGCTGGGCAGCTTTTCAGCTTCACTCCCTGGGCCTGCCCTCAAAGCATTTGTGACCTCACATGTTCAGGTAGCTGGCTGCTAGGGACAATCCCAACTCCCTGCGGGGGAGGCAGCATCCAGGGGGAATGAGAGGCTGTCACAGTCGAGTGGAGGCCCTCCGAGAAAGAGGCAGGGGGAATCCCAGTGCTCAGTCTCCAGGGGCCCTGGCCAGGGAGGGTCCTGAGCGCCTGAGCCTCTGCGTGCCCACTGAACACCTGCTGTCTCACACACCATTTCTGGAGCGGGACGTGGCAGTGCGCAGCCCCACATGGCTTCCCCAAGCAGAGAGATAGACAAGTAGGCAGACTCAGGGAAGCACTTGTGCACTGTGGGACTAGGGAGCCGCCTTTGAGATGGGGACAGGACTATGACCAGAGGTGAGGGTGCGGAGGGGACAGACCGGAGAGCTTGGGGTTGTGTCCGCTTCCCTGCCCCTCCCATGGCTGCCATTTGCTTGGTGCCTCAGTTTTCCTGATTCCCTCAGAAGTGAGGGTGGGGAGGTGACAGACCAGAGCCCTCGGGGCCATATCTGGTTGGCGCCTCAGTTTTCCCAGTTCCCTCAGAGGCAGCAAGCTGGTGAGAGGCTTTAGTGTGTCTACCTGGTGCTTTTTGGATGTCACACATAAGACTGCATAGACTCTCCCGCTCCTCTGCAGACAGGAAACGCGGGCCCTGCACCATGTTAGCCTTGCTGGAGCCAGGCATCTGGCCCCAGGTGTCCAAGTTGGTGGCCCTGGTCTGTGCAGCATGGCAGTGTGCAGTGGTGGCCAGGGCTGCAGCCCCAGCGATTCTTCCGCCTGTCTATCTGCGCCCTCAGCACAGGGCCTCCAATCTGAGCGTGTTTTGTCACCTCTAACATCGGTGCAGGAAGAGTTGCTCTGGCATCTTGGCTCACTCAGGACAGGCTGGGGGTGCAGGACCATCGCCCTGCCGTGGATTTCTAATTGCACTCTCAGACGCGTCCCGGCACCTCTCCAGGGTCCCTCCTCTAGAGGTTGTCGAGGCGTGTGTGGAGCGGAGCAACGCCTGGTGCGGTGGGAATGTTGTGTCAGCATTGTGACTGGATCGAAGTGGATTATTTTGGATCAAGTATTATCACACATCAGGGTGGCCCTGGGAAGCAGGAAGGGGTCAAGCCCTGGGGGGCGAGGAGCCAGTGGCCTTCCTGGGAGGTCAAAAGAAGAAACAGCTTTCAAGAAAAGTCAGTCTGACCTGGTCTAAGAGACCCTGGCCCAGCCCATCGGGTGAGCAGGGACCAGAGGGTCCTGGCCCGGGGCCAGCTGAGCTTAGAGACTCTCAAGGCTGACTCGGCATGGGGACCAGCTGCTGGGTCAGCCCGGGGGATTCAGGGGACTCTCAGGAGGGAAGGACTGGTACGAGAGAGAACCCTCAGGGGGCTCCAGACACATATCACCTGGCCCAGTGTGGCTTAGGGGGCAGGACCCAGTGTCCACCTCATGTCCACAGGGTGCTGGAGTGGGGGTAGGTGTCAGCCAGGCGTGGGTTGGGGGGTAGGCCTGAGCCACAGCTGGGACTCTCCCAGCTCAGGGGACAAACAGGAGAGGGATGGGCTGGGGATTGAGAACGGCGTTGAGAGTGGGGTGGCCAGAGGGTCACATGACATGATGGGAGGCAGTGGCTGGTGTTGGGGACCTCCCCTCACGCCCACACCGCCACCCCCAGGTCAGCGCCAACGGCAACGTCCTGCGCAGCGAGATCGTGGGCTCCATCAAGATGCGGGTGTTCCTCTCAGGGATGCCTGAGCTGCGCCTGGGCCTCAACGACAAGGTCCTCTTTGACAACACAGGCCGTGAGTACCCGCGCCACAGGTCCTGCCGTGAGGATGGCTTCACGGGGCACGCATGGTACAGTCCAGGCCAGGGTTGGGCCAGGCAGAGAACAGGCTGCTTTAGCACCATTTCACACTGCTTCAGAGCCAGCCCTGTGGAGCATCCATCTGTCCCTGGCAGAGTAGGCACAGGCAGTGAAAACCCTCCAGTCCAGCTGCAAAGCCCCCATCACCTGGCCTCACACAGCAGGTCCTGTACTCTGCCCTGCGTCGCCTGTGTTGCGGGACTTGGCGAGACCTGGCTCTCTCATCCCTCCCAGTCCAGGTTTCTCCCCGACCTTGAGCCCTAGGTATGGGCTGTGTGAAGGCCACACACAGTGATTCTCACT
The DNA here is from genome assembly GCF_049354715.1 of Callithrix jacchus. Lineage (NCBI taxonomy): Eukaryota > Metazoa > Chordata > Mammalia > Primates > Cebidae > Callithrix > Callithrix jacchus. Next base: position 14,847,804 of record NC_133523.1, read on the forward strand.
CCCGCCGCCTGGCCTCTAACACTTCCCACAGCTGGGCGGGGCCAGAGGGGCTCAGGGCCTGGGTTTGCCAACTGTGCCTCCCACCTCTCAGCCATCACAGGCCACTGGAAGAGAGTGCCGTGGCTGAGCACGCCCCCATTCCTGGCCCAGTGAGCGCTTCTCAGGCATCGGCCCATGAGGGCAGCGCCTCCACCCGGGGCTGGGCAGGGCCCCACCCACATAGCCCTTGGTGAGGTGGGAAACCAAGGTAGGACCCAGGACCTCATAGATGCCAGGGGCTGAGCCCTCGGGAGTCCTGAGCCATCCCCCAGCCGAGTCCACTGACTGGGCCCTGGGATGGCCAATGGGGACTCAGCATGAACCAGACCCACCACCCTGCCCCTGGGAACTGAGGGATGTGAGGAGTGGCAGGGTGGTTGTCTTGGGACCCAGCCCCCTTGGTGTTGGTGGCCCAGGCTGCTCTTAGTGCGTGGACTGGGGGCCCTGCTCTGCCAGGGTGGGCCCAGGTGGTAGGAGTGCTACTGAGAGCGACCAGAGGGCCCAGGTCTGTCCTACCCTCACCCCCGACTCCAGGCGGCAAAAGCAAATCCGTGGAGCTGGAGGATGTGAAGTTCCACCAGTGTGTGCGGCTATCACGCTTCGAGAACGACCGCACTATCTCCTTCATCCCGCCTGATGGCGAGTTCGAGCTCATGTCCTACCGCCTCAACACCCACGTGAGTGTGCCACCCTGGGGCTGGGCTGCAGGCGGCTCCTCCCCGCTTTACCTTGAGGAGGGGAAGCCCAGACAGGCACGGGGGCTGGGGTTGGGCCCACCCCACTCTCTTGTGAGCTGCCTGGCTCTGCGGAGACGGAGTCTGAGGACCTGGGACTCCAAGCTTTGAGGGGCACAGCCCCTTTTGGCCACCATCACCTACTTCCCAGACAGTCCATAGAGCAGGCCCCGGTCATGTTTTCTGCATTGGCACTGAGGCCTCCCCGGTAGCTCCCGGCAGCCTCGGCCCTCCCTGATGCTCGCTGTGCATGCCCTGTGGGGCCCTAGGCCCACACCCAGCAGATGGTCCCTTGCTCTGGGCCTCAGTTTCCCCTCTGAAATGGGGCTTTGTCAAGCACGGCCAGGCGTGAGCACCATTTGCCCTCCCTCCTCGGCAGGTCAAGCCTTTGATATGGATCGAGTCGGTGATTGAGAAGCACTCCCACAGCCGCATTGAGTACATGATCAAGGTGCGGGGCCGAGGGGAGGGCTGCGGGTGGCCACCCACTGAGGGCCTACTGGTGTCTCTGGCCCATTCCAGGGGACTAACCCAGGGCTGTGGCTGCCAGGGAGCTGCCATCCTTGTGCTCTTGCTGTGGCCTCAGATGCAGGAATGGCCTGCCCCTAGATGGTGCCACTTGTGGGGAGGGGCCTACAGCCAGGCAGCCAGGACGATCAGTGGTGTTGCCCAGCAGGTGGATCACCTCTGCCCTCAGCGAGCCTTGTCCAGCCCAACCTGGCCCTGGAGACACAGACACTGTTCCAGGAGGGCAGGGCAGAGGGAGGGATGGGGAGCCTTGGAAGCTGAGCAGACAGGAGAAGCAAGATGAAACTCCTGAAATTAGACGTTGGGAGAGCATTGAAGCTGCGAGAGGGGGTGGGCAGTGCCTGGAGAAGTGGGGTCAGGGTGGGGAGGATCCCCCAAGCCAGGCCGAGGGCCATGTGGCCTGGAGGGGCTGGGCCAGCTCCCCGTGGCCTCCATAACCCTGGCCGCATCTGCCTGGTCTGCAGGCCAAAAGCCAGTTCAAGCGGCGGTCAACAGCCAACAACGTGGAGATCCACATTCCCGTGCCCAACGATGCCGACTCGCCCAAGTTCAAGACGACAGTGGGGAGTGTCAAGTGGGTCCCCGAGAACAGTGAGATCGTGTGGTCCATCAAGTCCTTCCCGGTGAGTGCCCACGCCTGTCTCCACAACGCAGCCCAAGTGCTGCCGGACCTCGAGATGGGGTGACAGTGGCCACCGTGTCCCCCACCCCTGGGCTTCTGAAAGGGTGGACGGAGAGCCAAGGACTGGAGGGAAAGCAGGAGGAGGCAGAGGTTGCTAGGCCCCTCGGCCCTTTTCTGCCTGTTTGTAAACCAGCCTCTATCTCCACCCACAGGGCAGCTCTCCCTCCCTCTCTGTGATGCCCCTGAGTAGCAATGTTAGATGGAGCTCTGGTACATGCAGGCCTGAAGGAGCCCCGCCCACACTGGCAGGTCCAGGGCCCCTTCCATGCAGGCCATCGAGGGGCACAGCTGCCGGTCGGCCGGAGCAGCACGGCCTCCAGCGCTGTGCACCAGCCGTTAATGTCCTGGGCTAGCTCTGCACTGGTGTGGCTGTCCCAGCACCGTGCTAAGGATTCTGAGAACTTGAGTCTGGGCTTTCAAGATTATGTGGTGCTCAGAGAGGGTAGGCCCAGGCATGGCTCTAGAGCTGAGCCGGGTGGTCCTGACCTGCTCCGCCAGGCACTGCTTTCCATGTTCTCCCCTCTCTCTCCATCTGCATCCCAGGGGGACCTGGGGAGCCCCAGCTGAAATTCTGTTACTTTCCCTCACAGCCTCAATCTGATCACATGACATGAAACACAGAACATAGAGGAAGGAGAAAGAAAAGCCCGTAATCCTTTCCTTTTTTTGAGACAGAATCTTGCTCCGTCACTGGGCTGGAGTGCAGTGGTGTGATCTAGGCTCACTGCAACCTCTGCCTTTCGGGCCTGGCTAATTTTTGTATTTTTAGTAGAGATGGGGTTTCACCATGTTGGCCAGGATGATCTTGATCTCTTGACCTCACGATCTGCCTGCCTTGGCCTCCTGTAGTGCTGGGATTATAGGCGTGAGCCACCGCACCCAGCATGGCTATTTGCTTTAAACCTAGAGTGTTTCTCAGTCCTGTCCCTACCAGTTACCAGGGTAGAGAATTTGACATGTGTCTATGACACTGTCCATCTGGACGGGGAACCTGGCCAGGCTCTCTCTGCATCCTCCATAGCGCCCACTTCACAGAAATGGCTGCCCTGTTACTTGGTGCATAGGTCCCTGTGACTATTGTGTTGTCTCTGTGGCTTATGGGCCAGCAGCCTCTAGGCTTGTGACCTGTCCTCCTGCACAGCTGTCAGTCTCCTTGTGATGACAGCAGCATGCCTGCCGCTTCCTGTCCTTCCTACCCGGGAGCCCTTCTCACTGTGCTTTTCTGGCATCAAGGGGGTTGTGGTGTTGAACTGGTGCCAGCCTACAGCTCTCATGGAGAGAAGAATTAAAGCCACTCAGCTCAGCGTGACAACACGGGCTGGGTGTGCAGGCCTCCACCACCCTGGAGAGAGTCTGCTTCCCTGCATTTTCTTTGGCTTGTGTTTTCCTATCAGTCTTGCTAAGGTTCAGATCTGGGGTCTGGCTGAGTGTTTGGGCACAGGTGAGGCACCGAGTGGCTTTATGCCCTCGCTGCCTGCTTTACCAGCTGCTTCTGTCCTCGTGATCCTCCCCTCAGCCTCCTGGAGTCTTTACTCAGCACACATCACCAAGTCAGGCAGAGTCCTCACTGTCACGCTGCCCTGGTGGCAGCAGGCAGAGATGGGCCACTCTGCCCTGTCCCAGGTGCACGGGGATGGCCCCTGCCCCAATGCAGAAACAGCCCTAGTCGCAGCTCCCACTGAACCTCGGCCTGAGCCCTGGGGAACAGAGACTGTGGGTCCCAGGTGTGGCCAGAGTTGAGATCGTGTCCGTGACTGCTCAGGGCAGGACCAGGCACTGGGGATGCCCAGGCTGTGACCTCTTGTTCCTCAAGGAAGGGAGAGGGTGAAGGTCATTGCCAGGATGCAGGTTCCAGCCAGAGCCAGAGCTGCCCTCTGCTCACCCTCAGGGCATGCTTCTTGGTTTCTTCCTTTTGTCACCTCTCTCTGTTCATGGTTCTCACCTTGACACACTCTTCACATGCTGTCCTGAACCTCGACGCATGGCCCCTGGTCCCCGGCAGCCCTCACCTGCCGGAGTCATCACACACACTCCCTCCCTCTTCCTTCCCATGGCCAGTCTGTCTCATTCACCAGCCTTGGAGGAAAGTGCATTGGGGGAGCTGGGGTGCTGGGCCCCTGCAGATGACACAGGTGACATTGCAGGGGCTTGATGACTGGGGCTGGTGGCTTGGTGAGCTCAGCTCTGGGTGCCTGGGTGTCCTCTTGGGGCTGCTGGGCACTCCAGCATAGGGTCTCACGCTCCCCTCCCTGGACTGGGGTGACTGGTCAGTCTCTGCTCATAGCCGCTAGGGCCAGAGCTGTTGGCCAAGCCGGGGGCAGGGCCTGGGCCTGAGCACCTCCCCGTCTGCTCCCCAGGGTGGCAAGGAGTACCTGATGCGGGCCCACTTCGGCCTGCCCAGCGTGGAAGCAGAGGACAAGGAGGGCAAACCCCCAATCAGTGTCAAGTTCGAGATCCCTTACTTCACTACCTCTGGCATCCAGGTACGTACGGCCCAGGTGAGGCCGCAGGCAACAGACATCAGTGCAGCCAGCACGGAAAAAGGGGTCAGGCAGCTGCAGCCACGACCCCATGGTGCTGCGGGGCTCCACCTCCCCACAGGCAGTGGGACTCCAGATGAGGAGAGGCGAGGCTGCCTCTGCTTAGCCCTGATCTCAAAGCCCAGAGACTCATTCTGCCCAAAAACTAGCATTTGAGGCTCTGCTGTCCATACTGATGCATCATGGGACGTCTTCCCTGGCACCCCCTCAAAAGCCCATGGTGGGAGAGGCTTAAGGAGAGCCAAGGGCCTTCTGGCTGGGCCCCCAGCAGGCTGCTGAGGCTGAGTCTGCAAGGCTCACTATGGTCGTCACCGCTTCCAGAGGCGGCTCTGCCCTCCCACGCCTCTGCATGGTCCAGACACAAATCCCCTTCACCCCCGAGGTCTGTGCTTGTCCACTCATCACAGCCTCCCCTGCCAGTCCTGGGCTGCTCCAGCAGGAATGGTTATGGGGGGACCAACAGGGATGGGAGCCTGCGGTGCTCAGGGCCCTGTAACCTGTGCCCCAGGTGCGCTACCTGAAGATCATTGAGAAGAGCGGGTACCAGGCCTTGCCTTGGGTGCGTTACATCACACAGAACGGAGGTGAGTGCGGCCCCACCGTGGGGTAGGGTTGTGCTGAGGGGTCCTCTGTGGCTGCCCCCAGGGTGGAGCGGTCAGCTCAGGTCCTGAAAGCCTTGTCGGGTGCCCACACTCCTGGGTGCAGAGTCCAACATGAGGCCTCCCCTTCTGTCTCCTAGATTACCAGCTCCGGACCCAGTGAGGGGCTGTCGCTGCCAATGCCCTGGGCCCAGCACCAGGGGACACACCTGCCAAGCCCGCCGGAGAGAGGGGCCCTCCCTGGACTCGGGCCAGCCTCCCAGCCTCTGCCCAGGGACCCCTGCCTTCCCCAGGCCACCTGCTCTGCCATCAACACTCATCTCAGAAGCCCCTTTTCCTGAAGAGGCTGGTCTTCAAGAAATCTCGTCTCTTTGTCCCTGAAGTCAGTTTCAGGGGAAGGAGATGAGATGAAAACTTTGCCTCTAGAGGTTACAGCCTTTTATGCTGTTGAGCTCCCAGGTACTAAGAAGCTTGGCCAATGCTTGCCAGACAGACAGTCAGCTGCAAGTGGTATCTGCCACCAAGGAAGCACCAGCCTCACCAGGCCAGCCGGTGCGTCGTCTTGTTGCCATTTTGTTGAACGTGATGGGTTTATGGGTGTTCCTGGAACTTGTCTTTGTGCATTCGTTGCTGTTTGTGTTGCCCTCACCATCCCCATGTCCCACCCACATCCCACGGCACTCAGGCAGCACTTAGTGAGGACGAGCCCTCACCCTCGTCTTCCTCCCTGGCAGTGCTTGCAGGGGGCCGTTTACACATCGGTGCCGGGACCTGGTGCTCTCGGGGGCCACTGCAGCATCTGCCTGCTCCCTGGAGGCCCCTGTTCTGGACTCACAGGCCTCACCTGTGGCACCTTCTCAGGGCCAGCCTGGGTCACAAGACGCTGTCACTCAGCCAGACCAGTATTTACCCAGCAGGGGAGGTGGGATTCGGCGAGAAACGCCAGCCTCAGACTTCTTCCCACTGAGGGTCCAGAGAGCGGGGCCATGTGTCACCCACGTCTGCGCTTGGTCACCGCCCTCCCCACCCTATGTGTGTTCATGTCATAGTTACATTAAATTCCATTCATTGAATACTCTGCGGTCTTCCTCGGTTGCGGCGTGGTCTCGACGACTCCTACATGACCACGGGCAGCTGCAGCACTTGCCTGGTTTCATCATGACGTTCCTGTGGCCTCACAAGGTGCCACCAGCTTCTGCTTCTCGAGCTAAAACAGGAAAAGCAGCTGCTGGATGAGACAGCTGCAGCGCTGGACCATGGGCCACCACTTCTGTGCCACACAGAGGAGACCACAGAGGCAGGTTCTCTCCTCCGACCTGCTCTACCCTCAGATGGCCAACAGCTGGTCCCCGCCTCTCCCCAGCCTCTCCGAGCACGGTCCTTGTGTCAGCAGCATCCCTGTGTGCTCACTAGAAATGCAGGTTCTTGGGCCAACCCTGACCTGCCAAAGCCGAGGCTCTGGGGCCAGGGTCCCGGAAACCATTAACAAGGGCCCCAGGTACTTTTTCTGTGAACTGCTACCTGGTCCATGGGGGAAACAGCACGTAGATAAGACATACTCCCGGCTATCCTGCCCCCAGTGCTCATGGCCCTGCCTGGCCAGCACCCTCTTGCCTTGGTTCTCCCCCTCCCTCTCCTGTCTTGCTGAGCTCACCCTCAGGCATCTCGTGGGCATCCATCCTAACACGACCCAAGTAGAACCTTGGCTGTCCACCCATGCGGGTCTTCCCCGTCTCAGTAATGCCCCAGCCTAGGGTGTAGGGCTCAGACCGATGTCCTGCAGGCCTCCCTGAGGGCCCTCCCCTCACTGTTCACACCCACACCGGCAGCTGACCTGATGGCCCCTCCAGAAGACCCTGGGTCTGATCTCATTGGCCATCCTCGCTGCCACCCCCAGGGCCAAGGTCCAGTGTGGGCTGTCCCTGTCTCCACCCCGCAGAGCTCCCGTGCTGGGACACTGCAGGGACAGGAGAGGGCTGGTACACAGGACAGAAGAAGGGCTTCGGTTTCCAGCAGCAGAACAGATCAGCCCTGCAAACCCTCCAACAGACAGTAGAAACGCAGGAAATGAAGCAGATGTACCTCTCCGTGCCCATAAAAACTCAAGAAGATCCGCAGGAGCCAAAAACAAAGGAAGGAGACACGGAAGACACCATGGTCTCGCGCCAGAATTGCTCTTGGAAACCACAGGGTTTAGATTTGGGGGCCAGGTGGCAGATAGGACTTTGGACCTCCGGAAATGGTGAAATGCAGTGGAAATGACTCCTGCATGAAGCTGGAGTCTCATAAGAGGCTCAAAAGATACTTGGAGTAAAAAGATGGACTAGAAAAAAATCATTCGCCCTTCACCCCTGAGAATAAGCACCGTGTCCTCTTTGCCTGAGATCCAGAGGAGAAAAATCCTCCCCTGAGGTCTCACCACTCGTTTAGACCTGACATGTATAATACACCGATATGGTTTGCAGGCACCCAAGCCAAGCCTCTAGGGAGGCACAAAACCTCCCTAGAGGGACCTAACTTCATCCCTTCTTACCTAAGATCCTCGCACACAATCCACCCTACACACAAGAGCACATCCTGAAAATTACAAAACACATCCATGAAAGCAAACTTTAAACAGCAGGATGGGCCGGGCACTGTAGCTCATGCCTGTAACCCAGCACTTTGGGAGGCCGAGGCAGGTGGATCACGGGGTCAGGAGAACAAGACCATCCTGGCCAACACGGTGAAACCCGTCTCTACTCTAAATATAAAAATTAGCTGGGCATGGCGGCACGCACCTGTAATCCCAGGTACTCAGTAGGCTGAGGCAGAAGAATCACTTAAACCAGGGAGTCAGAGATTGTAGGGAGCTGAGACTGCACCACTGCAGTCGAGCCTGGTGACAGAGCAAGACTCTGTCTTAAAAACAAAAAACCCAGCAGGATCAGATCCTCACGAATTTCAGAGACTGTCAGGCACGTAAACAAATACACTATGCAGTAAATCTGCTCCAGGTGAGTAAAGGCACAGGGACTCTCCACAATTGATCTTGGCCAAAAGGCGACGGCACAGGGACTTAATAGAAAGGAACAAAATGCTGTTGCGACAGAACTGTTACAACATCCAACAAGGCAAATAATTTGCACGTGGATTATAACACCTACAAATCAGAGAAAGGAGAACCTAATAAAACGGGCAGCGCGTGAACAGCATGAAGAAGAAATACAAATGGCAAACGTTCAGGCAGGCGCAGTGGCTCACACCTGTACGCCCAGCACTTTGGGAGGCCCAGGCAGACAGGTCACTGGAGGTCAGGAGTTTGTGACCAGTATGGCCAGCATGGTGAAACCCCATTTCTACTAAAAATACAAAAATTATCCAGACGTGGTGGTGCCTGCCTGTAATCCCAGCTGTTGGGGAGGCTGAGGCAGGAGAATGGTTTGAGCCTAGGAGGTGGAGGTTAGAGTGAGCCAAGATGGCACCACTGCACTCCAGCCTGGGCAACAGAGCAAGACTCCATCTCAAAAAAAAAAAAAACAGGCCTGGCTCGGTGGCTCACATTCATGCCTGTAATCCCAGCACTTTAGGAGGCCGAGACGGGTGGATCACCTAAAGTCAGTTCAAGACACCTGGCCAATGTGGCAAGACCCCATCTTTACTAAAAATACTAAAATTAGCCAGGCATAGTGGCCGGCACCTATAATCCCAGCTAACAGGAGGCTGAGGCATGAGAAGCGCTTGAACCCCAGGAGGTGGAGGCTGCAGTGAACCGAGATCGCGCCACTGCACTGCAGCCTGGACAACAGAGCAAGTCTTCATCTCAAAAAAAAAAAAAAGGCAAACATTTAACCATGTAGGTATTCAGGAAATACGTACACATAAACCAAGACCACAGTTAGCTGCTATTTCACATGCATCAGGTTGGCAAAAAAACAAACAAAAAAACTTTTTTGAGACAGGGTCTTGCTGTGTTACCCAGGCTGGAGTGCAGTGGCTCGATCATGGCTCACTGCAGTGTCAAGCTGCTCACGCAATTCTGCCTCAGCCTCTTGAGGAGCAGGGACTACAAGTACATGCCACCATCCTGAGCCAATTTTTTGTATTTTTGGTAGAGATGGGGTCTCGTCATGTCCACACTGGTCTTCAACTCCTGGGCTCAAGACATCCTCCCGCTACACCCTCCCCAAGTGCTGGGATTACAGGTGTGAGCCACCTCGCCCAGCCTCCTGAACATCTAGAACGTGCTAGCTATGTGCTGACTGTGGGAAAGCTGAGAACAACCTACCTGAAATCTTTATGCCAGAATTCTCTAAATATGTAAAGAAATACCAGGTGTACAGTTACACTTAGAGCAGCATAGTTCATAAGGGCAAGAAATGGGAGACCAACCAGAAGTCCCTCAGGAAAATGAACCATCAGAGTCTATTCACACAATAGATCACAGCAGTGAAAATGAATTCAGGGGGAGCAGTGATACGGCTTGGAATACATCTTAAAAACACTGAGCGGGAAAAATGTTTACAGAAGAGTGTGCAGTAATCTAGTATTAAATATCCCCGCATGCTTAGGGATCTTTATATATATATATATCTCTCCTAGCATAGCACAGTTAATGAGACATACATATATTTACACTCCATCGTCCATGTCCTCTGCATCCATGCATTCTACCAACAGTGGATTGAAAATATTTGAAAAACACTTGTGTCTGTGCTGCACATTTACGGATTTTTTTTGTTGTCATTATTCCTTAGATAATACACTATAATAACTATGTAGCATCTACAGTGCATTTGGTAATTAGAGATGATTTAAAGATGAGGTGCATAGGATATATGCAAATGTGCCATTTTATATAAAAGACTTGAGCATCCTCAGACTGTGGTATCTGAGGGGAGTCCTGGAAGCAATTCCTTGAGGAAATGGAGGGATGACTCGTGTGTGTGTGTGTGTGTGTGTGTGTGTGTGTGTGTGTGTGTGTGTGTGATTGTGTGTGGTTGTGTGTGGGGGGGTGTGGTTGACACAAGACAATAAGACCCAACATGCCAGCAAGTATCTAACACAAACCAAAATAATGAGCACTGGAGAGCAGCCACATACAAAGGCCAGAATTTTCCAAAATTAATGAAAATCTTGAAATTTTTTTTTTTTTTGAGATGGAGTCTCACTGTGTCACCCAGGCTGGAGTGCAGTGGCGTGATCTCGGCTCACTGCAACCTCTGCCTCCTGGGTTCAAGTGATTCTCCTGCCTCAGCCTCCCGAGTAGCTGGGACTACAGGCACCTGCCACCACACCTAATTTTTTGTATTTTTAGTAGAGACAGGGGTTTCACCATGTTAGCCAGGCTGGACTCAAACTCCTGACCTCAGGTGATCCATCCACCTCAGCCTCCCAAAGGGCTGGGATCACAGGTATGAGCCACTGAGCCTGGCCTGAAAATCTTGAAATTCTAAGATTCAAGAAACCAGGGAGTCCAAAGCACAAATACACAATCCTCACCTCCTAACTAAAATCATCACAGTCAAACCACAGAACATATTAGACTCAGGGAAGATCCTAACAGCAACATGAAGTGCTGGGGTTACAGGTGTGAGCCACCATGCCCGGCTTGTCCCACCTTTTACAGATGAGGCTGGAGTGCAGTGGTGTGATCTTGGCTTACTGCAACCTCCTGCCTCCCGGGTTCAAGTGACTGCCCTGCCTCAGCCTTCGGAGTAGCTGGGATTACAGGCAGGCAACCACCACGCCCGGCTAATTTCTTTATTTTCTTTGTATTTTTAGTAGAGACAGGGTTTCACCATATTAGCCAGGCTGGTCTCGAACACCTGAACTCAGGTGATCTAACCCGCCTTGGCCTCCCAAAGTGCTGGTGGCAAGCGTGAGCCACTCCGAGCGGCCAGAATAGACTTCAAAGCAAGAAAGCAAAAGAAAACGTACTAGATCCCCAATAATTTCCACACAGCTCCAAGAATTATGAAAGTCCCCATTCTCTGAGGGATTCTCAAGAGAAATGAGTTAGAATTCAACAACAAATAAATTACTTAAGATATTTCCAAATATGAGAGGCTGGAGTACAGTCAGCGGCACGATGTCAGCTCACTGCAACTTTGGCCTCCTGGGCTAAAAAGTTCATCCCATCTCATCCTCCCGAGTAGCTGGGATTACAAGTGAGCGCCACCACCTCCAGCTAATTTTTTTTGTATTTTTAGTAGATACAGGGTTTTGCCATGTTATCAGTCTGGTCTTGACCTCAGGCTCAAGCGATCTGCCTGCCTCAGCCTCCACAGTGCTGGAATTACAGGCTAGAGTCACTGCACCCAGCCAATATGAGAGGTTTTTCTTTTTTGAGACCGAGTTTCACTCTCGTTGCCCAGGCTGGAGTGCAATGGCGCGATCTTGGCTCACACAACCTCCACCTCCCAGGTTCAAGCAATTCTCCTGCCTCAGCCTCCCAAGTAGCTGGGATTACAGGCATGTGCCACCACGTCTGGCTAATTGTGTATTTATAGTAGAGACGAGGTTTCTCCATGTTGGTCAGGCTGGCCTTGAACTCCCGACCTCAGGTGATCCACCTGCTTCAGACTCCCAAAGTGCTGGGATTACAGCTGTGAGCCACCGCGCCCGGCCACTATGAGAGACTTTAAAGCACACTTTTCAATCACCATGTGCCACAGAAGAAAATATAATGGAAGTTAGAAAATATTAGAGAATAGCCAGGTGTGGTGGCTCAGATCTATAATCCCAGCACTTTAGGAGGCTGAGGTAGGCAGATCACTTGAGCTCAGGAGTTTGAGATCAGCCTGGCCAATATGGCAAAATCCCATCTCTACTAAAAATACAAAAATGAGCCAGGCATGGTGGCACATGCCTGTAATCCCAGCTACTCGGGAGGCTGAGGCACAAGAATGGCTTGAACCCTGGAGGCAGAGGTTGCAGTGAGCTGAGATTTCACCACTGCACTCCAGCCTGGGTGACAGAGCAAGAGTCTGTCTCCAAATAAATACGATTTTTCAATCTGGACACAGGTGACATGGGTGTGCTCTCGAGAATGTGTCAAGCACTGATGATTTGCACACTCTTTTGTATATATGTTACACTTACAGCAAAAGCATTTACAAAGGGGAAAAAAGGGCAAAAGATATTTAAAGCCGCCAGAAGTAAAGACACATCTTCAAATATGACTACCAGTCAGACAGACACCTGGCTTTTCAAAGGAAGCCAGAAAACAGTTGGGTGACATTTTCAACATGCTAAAAGAAAACCACCAACCCAAATCATAGACGCAACAAAAGTATTTCAAGAATGAGGTTACAGTAAAATCATTTTGCAGACAAATAACAAATGAGATTGCCAGCAGCAGACTTACCACTACAGAAAATTCTGAATGGTTCACTCCGTTCAGGCACAAGGAACGTGATCTTGGACGGGCACGATGTGAGAAGCAATAAAAGCAAAACAAGAGAAAATACATGTGAGAAAATCTACACAAATACAGATTGATTAAACAGTCTCTGGATTTTTTTTAACTGATAGAATTATACAATAGGGGGAAACGTCTGCAGGGAGTAAAGTGAGTTAAAATGTCCCAAGTTCATGACTGTCCGGGATGAGAATAAATAACATGGATAAAATCTGCCTTTTTTTTTTTTTTAGATGGAGTTTCACTCTTGTTGCCCAGGCTGGAGTGCAGTGGCACGATCTCAGCTCACTGCAACCTCTGCCTCCCAGGTTCAAGCGATTCTCCTGGCTCAGCCTCGCAAGTAGCTGGGATTCCAGGCATGCGCCACCATGCCTGGCTAACTTAGTATTTTTAGTAGAGATTTTCTCCATGTTGGTCAGGCTGGTCTTGACCTCCCAGCCTTGCCACCACGCCCGGCTAAGTTTTGTATTTTTAGTAGAGAAGGGGTGTCACCATGTTGGCCAGGCTGGTCTTGAACTCCTGACCTCAGGAGATTGCCTACCTCAGCCTCCCAAAGTGCTGGGATTACAGGCATGAGCCACCTTGCCTGGCCCTCTCCAACTTATTTTATGAGAACAGCTTATCCTTGAAACAATATGAGACAGAAAAATTAGAGGCCAATTTTATTTATGACTATAAACATGAAAATCTTTTTTTTCTTTTTGAGACAGAGTCTCTGTCAACCAGGCTGGAGTGCAGTGTTGGAATCTCGGCTCACTGCAACCTCCATCTCCTGGGTTCAAGTGATTCTCCTGCCTCATCCTCCTGAGTAGCTGGGATTACAGGTGTGTGCCACCATGCCTGGCTCATTTTTTATATTTTTAGTAGAGATGGGGTTTCTCCTTGTTGGCCAGGCTGGTCTTGAACCCCTGACCTCAGGTGATCCACCTGCCTCAGCCTCAAAATCCAGCCTCCCCAGTGCTAGGATTATAGGCATGTACCACTGCGCCCCACCTATACATGTGAAAATCTTAAACCAAATCCTAGGCAGGGGGAAAGCTGGCAATATATAAAAAGGATAAAACATTATAACTCAACCAAGATAAATTGTGGAATGCAAACACTGGGAAATCCACCACTACATTAAAAAGATTAAAGGAGGGGCCGCGCGCAATGGCGCACTCCTGTAATCCCAGCACTTTGGGAGGCTGAGGTAGGAGGATCATTGAGCCCAGAAGTTTGAGACCAAACTGGGCAATGTAGCTGGACCTCGTTTCTACAAAAAACAAAAAATTGTTTTTAATTAGCCAGGTGTGGTGGTACACACCTGTGGTCTCTGCTACACAGGAGGTTACGGTGGGAGGACTGCTTGAGCCCAGGAGGTCGAGGCTGCAGTGAGCCAGGATCACACCACTGCATTCCAGCCTAGGTGACAGAATGAGACCCTAACTAAAAAAAAAAAAAAAGAAAAAATTAAAGTGAGAAAACATGTATGATCATTTCAATAGGTGTAGGTAAAGCATTTGATGAAATGAAACATTCATTTATAACTAACAAGAATAAACAACCCTTAAGCCAACTACAACTATTGAGTGTCTAAAAAAATGAGGTACTCAGGATTAAATAAATCACAGACTCGGCCGGGCGCGGTGGCTCAAGCCTGTAATCCCAGCACTTCGGGAGGCCGAGGCAGGCGGATCACGAGGTCAGGTGTTCAAGACCATTTTGCCCAACATAGTAAAACTCTGTCTTTACTAAAAATATACTTTGGGAGGCCAAGACAGGTGGATCACGAGGTCAAGAGATCGAGACCATCCTGGTCAACATGGTGAAACCCCGTCTCTACTAAAAATACAAAAAATTAGCTGGGCATGGTGGCACGTGCCTGTAATCCCAGCTACTCAGGAGGCTGAGGCAGGAGAATTGCCTGAACCCAGGAGGTGGAGGTTGCAGTGAGCCGAGATCGTGCCATTGCACTCCAGCCTGGGTAACAAGAGCGAAACTCCGTCTCAAAAAAAAAAAAATGTATATATATATATATAAATTAGCTGGGTGTGGTGGTGCATGCCTGCAATGTCAGCTACTGGGGAGGCTGAGGCAGGAGAATCCCTGGAACCCGGGAGGCGAAGGTTGCAGTGAGCCGAGATCGTGCCATTGCACTCCAGCCTGGTGACAGAGCCAGACTCCACCTAAAAAAAAAAACAAAAACAAACAAAAAAACCTCAGCCGGGTGCAGTGGCTCATGCCTGTAATCCCAGAACTTTTGGGAAGCCCAGATGGGAGGATAACTTGAGGCCAGGAGTTCAAGAGCAACCGGGGTAACATAGCAAGATCCCCATCTCTATTAAAAAAAAAAAAAAAAAGATGCTGGGCGTGGTGGCTCATGCCTGTAATCCCAGCACTTTGGGAGGCTGAGGTGGGCAGATCACAAAGTCAGGAGTTCGAGTCCAGCTTGACCAACATGACGAAACCTTGTCTCTACTAAAAATACAAAAATCAGCCGGGCATGGTGGCATGCACCTGTAATCCCAGCTACTCAGGAGGCTGAGGCAGGAGAATTGCTTGAACCCAGGCAGCAGAGGTTGCAGCGAGCTGAGGCCACTGCACTGCAGCGTGGGCAACAAAACAAGAATCTGTCTCAAAAAAAAACAAAACACCAAGAAAAAACAGCCCGCAAACACAAGGGATCTTCTCTGAGTCACTGGGAAACCTAACTGGATAGAGAGCCAATGTGTTCAGGAGAATGCAGGTGTTGGTGTTGAAGACAGGCAGAGCAATGACCCCTCCAAACGTGTCTACTTCCTAACATCCAGAACCTCAGCATACGTCAAGTTACAAGGCAAAGTGGAATCAAGGCTACAGATGGAATTAAGGCTGAACTTCATGGGGAGATTATCCTTAATGACCTGGATGGACCAAAGCAATCCCAGTGGTCCTTAAGAGTGGAAGAGGGGCTGGGCGCAGTGGTTCATGCCTGTAATCCCAGCACTGTGGGAGGCTGAGGCAGGTGGATCACGAGGTCAGGAGTGACCAGCCTGGCCAACACGGCAAAACCCCCTCTACTAGAAATACAAAAAAAAAAAAAAAAATTTAGTCGGATATGGTGGCAGGCACTTATAATCCCAGCTGCTTGGGAGGCTGAGGCAGGAGAATCGCTTGAACCCAGGAGGCAGAGGTTACAATGAACTAAGATCATGCCACTGTACTCCTGCCTGGGTGGCAGAGCGACTCCATCTCAAACAAACAAGAAAGGTAGAGCCGTCATCATCATGTTTGTGATGGCCTAAGACCATCTTTTAATAAATATTGTAATTCAGGTAATTCCCCTCCCGTGCTCAAAATCCTCCCATGGCTCCCCAGTACCCAGAGTAAAGCTCCTTCTCCTTGGGGTCCAGCTGGTCCTTCCCTGGCTTCCACTCTCGCCTTTCCTCCCTCTTCACCTGCCACTCGCGCCTCTTCGCCCCAAGCTGCTTCTCATTCTGGAGCCTTTGCGGTTGCACCTTGTGCCTGGTGCACCCTTTCCTCTGCTGCCTCCTTCTTGAAATTCACTGCTCAACTCAAATGTCCCCTCCCCCCCAGCCACTCCCGCTTGTCGCTGCATGCAGCTGTGTTTTGTTCCACTTTTGCCTGTGCATCCCTGGTCTGCCTAGAAGCTCCACAAGCATACCCCAACCCATCTGTGTCCCTAATGTCCAGAGAAGTACGACTGGGACCGGGATCGGTGAACACAATGCTCTGCCAGACATGACCACCAGGGGGCATCCAGGGGTCAGAAATTACAGCTAGGAGACTCACTGGGCCAGGCCACAGGCAGAGGTGTGCGAGACAGGCCCGGGGAGAGGGAGGCTCCAGCCCTCTCTGAACACAGAGACCCCAAGTCTGCTGCTACCCTTCCTGAAGGTCCTACCTGCAGCCTGATGAAGATGAGGAAACAGGCTCAGAAAGAACACAGGGGCCAGGCACAGTGGCTCACGCCTATAATCCCAGCACTTTGGGAGACCAAGAGAGGCAGATCATTTGAGGTCATGAGTTCAAGACCAGCCTGGCCAACATGGTGAAACCCTGTTTTGTTTTGTTTTTTTAATGTTTTTAAAAAAAAATTAGCTGGGCGTGACGGTACGTGCCTGTAGTTCCAGCTACTCAGGAGGCTGAGACAGGAGAATTGCTTGAACCCAGGAGGCAGGGGTGCCACTGCACTCCAGCCTGGGTGGCAGAGTAAGACTCTATCTCAGAAAAAGAGAAAGGCCACAGAAATGTCAAACACCTGCTCCGCCTCCTCACCAGCCATTGACAGGGAAGCTACAGATGGAGGGTGGGCGGGGCAGCTGGGAGCCCTGGCCTGACCCGGAGGACCAAGTCAAGGTAGCCAGGCTCAGATTGACCCTCCTGCCCATGAGGAGCCTCAGCTCACACAGGCAGCCCAATCCCTGCCTGGGTTCAGCAGCCCCCATTGCACACATGGGGAAACTGAGGCCCAGAGACAGTCTGGAGCCAGCCTTTGTACACCAGAACCCAGCAGGTCTTGCCACAGCACTGCTGCCCACCAAATCCTTCCAATTTGCCCTCTGTGGTGGGGCTTGGGGACCCAATGCAGGGACAGCAGGCAGGTGCCCCTCACCTGCTTCCTTCCAGTTCCCTATTCAACAGATGGAGAACTGGTTCTATTCCTGCCCAGGTTCAGCCGGGGGGCCCCCAAACTCAGACTACCCCCTAACAAGAGGAAATGCCCAGTGGCCTCGTCCTGGAGTGGGCAGGGAAGCCCCGTGTTCAAAGCTGTGCCCCACAGACCTGGCTGCCCATGCTGTGTAACCTTGGGGAGGCTTCTTGCCCTCTCTGGGCCTGTTTCTCTGTCCACTTGGGGGCCTCTTTGAGCCATTTTGTTAGAAGAGTCCCTAGAAATAGAAAAAGATCACTTGTCAACCAACAAAAACTACTCAGATGCTCTTTCTAAGCACTAAGGTTGTTTTCCATGACGCAAAGACCCTGATAGGGCCAATGCATTGTTTATTGAAATTGAGGTGAACTTCACATAGTTAACTATTTTGAGACAGGGTCTCACTCTCACCCAGGCTGGAGTGCAGCTCATTGCATCCTCAGCCTCCCAGGCTCAAGCGATTCTCCCACCACTGAGTAGCTGGGACCACAGGCGCATGCCACCACACCTGGCTAATTTTTGTATTTTTTGACAGAGACAGGGTGCCATTATGTTGCCAGGGCTGCTGTTAAACTCCTGGGCTCAAGCGGTCCTCCCACCTCAGCCTTCAAAAGTGCTGGGCTTACAGGTGTGAGCCACCCTGCCCAGCCACAGTTAACCATTTAAAAGTGAACAGTTTGACTAAGCCTGGTGGCTCACACCTGTAATCACAGCATTTTGGGAGGCCAAGGTGAACGAATCACGAGGTCAGGAGTTCAAGACCAGCCTGACCAACATGGTAAAACCCCATCTCTACTAAAAAAAAAAAAAATACAAAAATTAGCTGGACATGGTGGTGCGTGCCTGTAATCCCAGCTACTCGGGAGGCTGAGGCAGGAGAATTGCCTGAACCCAGGAGGCAGAGGTTGCGGTGAGCTGAGATCACGCCACTGCACTCCAGCCTGGATGACAGAGTGAGACTCCATCTCAAAAAAAAAAAAAAAAAAAGTGAACAATTCAGTGGCATTTAGGACATTCACGATATTGTGCAACCGCTATCTGATTCCAGAACATTTCCATCACCCCAAAAAGAAACCCCGTCCCCATTAGCAGTCAATCCCCATTCCCCACCAGCCACAGGTAACACCATTCTGCCTTATGTCTCTATGGATTTGCCTGTTCTGGGCATTTTGTATCAATGACATCTCACATTATGTGACCTTTTGTGTCTGGCTTCTCTCACTCAGCATCGTGGGTATTTGTTTTGTGAGGCAGAGTCTTACTCTGTTGCCCAGGCTGAAATACAGTGGCGTGATCTCAGCTCACTGCAACCTCCGCCTCCCGGGTTCAAGCGATTCTCCTGCCTCAGCCTCCTGGGTAGCTGGGATTACAGGTGGGCGCCACCACACCCAACTAATTTTTGGTATATTTAGTAGAGATGGGGTTTCACCATGTGGCCAGGCTGGTCTCAAACTCCTGACCTCAACTGGTCCACCTGCCTTGGCCTCCCAAAATGTTGGGATTACAGGTGTGAGCCACTGCACCTGGCCAACTTCAGGCTTTCGTGGTCCATCCCCGCGGCAGCGTGGATCAGGGCCACCCTTCCTTTTTATGGCTACATAGTATCCCACTGCACAGATACCTCCTGTTCTGTGCATCAGCTCCTCTGCCAACAAATGTTAAGGCTGTTTCTACCTTTTAGACATCGTGATCCACGCTATGAACTTTCACGCACAACTGTCTGTTTAAACAACTGCTTTGAGTTCTTCTGGGTGTATACTCAGGAATAGAATCAATCCCTGGATCATAGGTCATATGATAATGTTAAGCTTAGCTTTCTGAAGAATTGAAGAATTTCACAATTTCACCGTGTGTGTGTGTGTGTGTGTGTGTGTGTTGATATTTTGTATACTTAAAGTGCTGCCCAGTCCGGGAGTGGTGGCTCATGCCTGTAATCCCATCACTGTGGGAGGCTGAGGTGGGCAGATCACCTGAGGTCAGGAGTTCGAGACCAGCCTGGCCAACATGATGCAACCCTGTCTCTACTAAAAATACAAAATTAGCTGGGCGTGGTGGCGGGTGCCTGTAATCCCAGCTACTTGGGAGGCTGAGACAGGAGAATCACTTGACCCCAGGAAGCAGAGGTTACACTGAGCCAAGATCACACCACTACACTCCAGCCTGGGCAACAAGAGTGAAACTCAGTCTAAAAATGAATACATGAATGAATGAATGCTGCCCAAATTGTTTTGTTTTAGAGACTATAAAAAAAGAAAAAAGAAAGGGATGATCCATGTCTCTTCCTGGAGCTGCTGCGGGCTCAGGCTAGAGGTAGCTAGTGGGTGTGCCCTTCTGACTGGAGGATCCCCTCCCCTGCACCTGCCCCCCCCACCCAGACTCTTCCAGCAAGCTCCAGCTCATCTTACAAAGCCCAGCTCTGATGACCCCTCCTCCAGGCAATCCTCCCTGATCTCCCAGGAAGGTCCTGGCTCTGGTTTATCCCTGACTATTCAGAGCTGGGCTGTGTCCTGAAAGGCCACACTGCTCTCTTCCTTCGGTTTGCTTTTTTTTGAGACAGAGTCTTGCTCTGTCACCCAGGCTGGAGGGCAGTGGAGCCTGACTGCAACCTCTGCCTTCCAGGTTCAAGCAATTCTCCTGCCTCAGCCTCCCGAGTAGCTAGGACTACAGATGTGCACCACCATGCCCATTTTTTTTTTTCTGTATTTTTAGTAGAGATGGGGTTTCTCCATGTTGGCCAGGCTGGTCTCGAACTCCTGACCTCAAGTGATCGGCCTGCCGCAGCCTCCCAAATTGCTGGGATTACAGGCGTGAGCCATGGCGCCCGGCCTGCTCGCTTTCTTTGGTGCTCATCCTTTGTCCAGCTCACACCCCAGGGACGCTTCTGAGACCCGGGGCCGGCTGAAAGCATTTGAGCAACTTCTCAGTGCTCAGCCCTGGTCCAGGCCACAGGCCCAGTCTGGTGTCCCCTGGACTCTCCAGCCCCACTCCCGACCCTCATTCATTCATTCATTGGGGTACTTATGGAGCACCTGCTGTATACAGAGATTCAACTGAAGCAGACAGACAAAACCCCAGCCCCGGGGAATCATGGCTGGAAGACAGATGATCTTGACAGTCACCATGTGGCACGTGGCGTAATGGGCAGGCAGGCGTGGGAGGGGAGGTGGGGGCACAGCAGGATGGAGATCCCCAACCTCTGGAGAAGGAGCCCTATAGGGGTGTTGGGGCTGTGAGGAGGGCATGGGGGAGCCACAGGGGGTTCTGGGCATCAAGGCTGCCTCTGGCGGCAATGGGAGGGGGAGGAACAAAGGCAGGAGGGAGGTCAGGGTGCCAGGGTGGGCATAGGGAGTGATGGCGGGTTGGAAGAGAATCATTGGATTTGGGTGCAGCCAGAGAAAGTGGAAGACACTGAGGCCAGCAGAGCTGTGGGGGTGAGGTCATGGGGTGAGGGTGGCATGGAGGGGCCCCCACACCCTCTGGGCAGCGTACACATCTGACCAAGGATTCAGTTCCTCAAAAATGCCACACTGGTGCGTGGGTGCACACGGGTAGAGCATGCACATGGACACGCACGACACACAGGCACACACACCTGCACACAGACACACAACACACAGAGGCACACAGACAACACACACAGCACACACATACAACATGGTATACATGTAACACGTGGATGCACACATACACAGTGACAACACCGACAGACAACACACAACACAGACACATACACATAACACACGGATCCACAGACACACACAGTGACAACAGAGGCAGAGATACAGACAATACACAACACATACACATAACATACAGATCCACAGACACACACAGCAATACCACAGAGGCAGACAACACACACAACACAGACAACACATACATATAACACATGGATCCACAGACACAGTGACAACACAGACAACACACACAACACAGACGACACATACATATAACACATGGATACACACACACAGTGACAACACAGAGGCAGAGATACAGACAACATACAACACATACACATAACACACGGATCCACAGACACACACAGTGACACAACACAGAGGCGGAGATACCACACACCATGTACATGAAAGAGACACACACCTAACACAGAGAAGCACACACAACACATACTGCACACACATGCACATCAAACACAACTATACATAGCATTGAGACAGACACCCACAGACATGTGCAGAGACACATGACACAGAAACCCACAACAGACACATACAACAGACACAGACATAACACATAAATGCACATACAGAGCACACATACCACACACACACACACATCAAATACAACTATATGACAGACACACACAGACACACGTGCAGACACATAACAGATACACAGAAACCCACGAGATACACATACAACAGACAGACATAACATAGATGCACACACATGCACATCAAATACAACTACACACCAACAGAGGAACATGACATACACACATCGCACATGTGCAACACAGATATAACATAGATGAAGGTGAAGCACACACAACACAGACACACACAGACACACAACATGCACAGAGACACACACACACATACATCACTTGAACCCAGGAGGCGGGGGTTGCAGTGAGCAGAGATCGTGCCACTGTACTCCAGTCTGGGCAACAGAGCAAGACACTGTCTCAAAACAAAACAAGCCCATTTTGCAGAAGAAAACTGTGGTCAGAGAGCAGAGGCAATGCGCCCAAGCTCTCAACAGTCAGGGATGAGCTGGAGCCAGGACCTTCACATGGCGGGGTTACACGGCACGGACTTGATGTGCCAGCTCCGAAGACTGCAGCTGGGAGGCTTCCCGCAGCCCAGAACATTGCCATCCCACGGCAGTTCCTGCAGGGTCCCCTCCCCGCTTCCTCCCCTCCCCTGCCTGTCCTGACACTGAGCGCATTTCCCATCCCACCCCTGGCTCTATTCCATTCCAAGAGAAACAGGTTGCACCTGCACCGCCTCCCAGAAGGCCCTGGGCAGCAGGAGGCCGGCCACGTGAGTGGGTGTGGAGGCGTGCAGTCACATTGCAGCCCCCACCATGCCACAGTGCAGAAAGAGCAGGGCCATGGGTACCAGGGCCACTAAGGCGCTGGAGTCAGCCGGACCTGAGTGTCACCCAGACCCAGCCACTTGTCAGCCTTCACCTTGAAGGAGGGAGGAGAGGGTTTTTTATGATTTTTTTTGGAGAGTCTCGCTCTGTCACCCAGGCTGGAGTGCAGTGGCACAATCTCGGCTCACTACAACCTCCACCTCCTGACTTCAAGCATTTCTCCTGCCTCAGCCTCCCTAGTAGCTGGGATTGCAGGCATGCACTACCCCACCCAGCTCATTTTTGTATTTTTAGTAGACACAGGGTTTCGCTATGTTGGCCAGCCTGGTCTCGAACTCCTGACCTCAAGTGATCTGCCTGCCTTGGCCTCTCAAAGTGCTGGGATTACAGGTGTGAACCACTGCACCTGGCTTTTTTTTTTTTTTTTTTGAGATAGAATCTTGCTCTGTCACCCAGGCTGGAAGGCTGGAGTACAATGGCATGATGATCTCAGCTCACTGAAACCTCCGGGGTTCAAGCGAGTCTCCTGCCTCACAGGAGGGCTCTCTGAGGGGGCTGGGAGATATGTGCAGGAGGATCCCCAGCAGGCCGAGAGAGCCACATAATATAAAGTTCACTGTTTTTTTTTTTTTTTTGAGATGGAGTTTTGCTCTTGTCAGCCAGGCTGGAGTGCAATGGCATGATCTTGGCTCACCGCAACCTCTGCCTCCCAGGTTCAAGCGATTCTCCTGCCTCGGCCTCCCAACTAGCTGGGATTACAGGCATTTACCACCATACCTGGCTAAGTTTTTGCTTTTTTTTTTTTTTAAGTAGAGACAGGGTTTCACCATGTTGGCCAGGCTGGTCTGGAACTCCTGACCACCCACCTCAGCCTCCCAAAGTGCTGGGATTACAGGTGTGAACCACCACACCCAGCCAGGTTCACCATGTCTTAAGTGGCATTCAATAAGTTGACTATGTTGTCCAACCATGATCTCCACTTCCAGAACATTCCATTACACCCAAAAGGAGAGCCTGTCCCCATCAGCAGTCACTCCCCACTCCCCTCCCCCACCCCGGCACCCACTCATCTGCTTCCTGTCTCTCTGGAGCTGCCTGTTCTGGGCACTTCAGATCAACGGAACCCTATACCGTGCGGCCTTTTGTGTCTCTCGCTCAGCATCGTGTTTTTGGGGCTCACCCACACTGTAGCAGGGGTCAGTGCTTCCTTCCTTTCCACGGCTGCACCGTATTCCACCGTGTGGATGGGACATGTGGTGTTGATCCCTTCACCTGTCAATAGACACTTGAGTTGCTTCCACTTTGGGGCTATTGTAGACAGTGCTGCTGTGAGAGTGGGTGTGTGTGTCTCTATGTGTCTATGTCTGTGTGAATGTGTCTGTGTGTAAATGTGTGTATCTGTGTGTCCGTGTGGCTGTCTTTGTGTGTATCTGTGTGTTCTATGTGTCTTTGTGTGTCTGTGTGTGTATGTGCCTGTGTGTGTGAGTATGCATGTCCTGTCTGCATGTCTGTGTCTGCATATAGTGTGTCTGTGCATGTCTGTGTGTCACTATGTGTCTGTATGTGTGCATGTCTGTGTGTGCGTGTGTCTGTATGTATAAGTGTGCATGTGTGTCTGTGTGTCTGAATGTGCATGTGTCTGTGTCTGTGCCTGTGTCTGTGTGTGTATGTGCCTGTGTGTGTACACGTGTCTGAGTATGCATGTCCTGTCTGCGTGTCTGTGTGTCTGTGCATGTCTGTGTGTCATTATGAATGTGTCTGTATGTGTGCATGTCTGTGTAAGTGTGCATGTGTCTGTATGTCTCTGCATGTGTGCATGTGTCTGTGAATGTGCATGTGTCTGTGTCTGAGTGTGCCTGTGTCTGTGTGTGCATGTGTGTCTGTGTCTGAGTGTGCCTGTGTGTGCATGTGTGTCTGTGTCTGAGTGTGCATGTGTCTGTGAGTGTGCCTGTGTGTGTGTGTACATAGATTTGTTTGTTCCTCCAACACACTTTTTGTGTCCTATGACCAGGAGACCCAAGTAACTGAGGCCCTTGGAGGGAGGCTATGATTTATTGAAAAAAAAAAAAAAATTCCAGAGTATACTCATGACTCAAAAAACATTAAAGTGACCCAAACCTGCCAGGCACGGTGGCTCACACATGTAATCCCAGCACTGTGAGAGGCCGAGGCGGGCGGATCACCTGAGGTTGGGAGTTTGAGACCAGCCAGGCCAACACAGTGAAACCCCATCTCTACCAAAAATACAAAAATTAGCCGGGGGTGGTGCTGTAGCCCCAGCTACTTGGGAGGCTGAGGCGGGAGAATCGCTTGAACCCTAAAGGCGGCGGTTACAGTGAGCTGCGATTGTGCCACTGCACTGCAGCCTGGGTGACAGAGCAAGAATCTGTCTCAAAAGAAAAAAAAAAGAGAGAGAGAGAGACCAAAGCGACAGTTTTTCCCTCACCTCTCGCCCCTCACCCCCCCACACCAATGTTGCAGCTTAAAAGCCCCAAATCCAAGCCAGGGCAGGACAGCTGCGTGGACAGAGGCTGCGTCCTCAGGGGTGGATCCTCCTGGGAAACTTTAGCCCCTCTGATGGGAGAGAAGGTGAGGACAACTTCAGAACGTCTCAAAGCTGGGTTCCTGGCTGGGCTCAGTGGCTCACGCCTTTTATCCCAGCACTTTGGGAGAA
The DNA here is from genome assembly GCF_049354715.1 of Callithrix jacchus. Lineage (NCBI taxonomy): Eukaryota > Metazoa > Chordata > Mammalia > Primates > Cebidae > Callithrix > Callithrix jacchus. The sequence continues at coordinate 14,872,699 of NC_133523.1, forward strand.
CGAGGTGGGCGAATCACCAGAGGTCGGGAGTTCGTGAACAGCCTGACCAAGATGGAGAAACTATCTCTATTAAAAATACAAAATTAGGGGCCGGGCGCGGTGGCTCAAGCCTGTAATCCCAGCACTTGGGAGGCTGAGGCGGGTGGATCACGAGGTCAAGAGATTGAGACCATCCTGGTCAACATGGTGAAACCCCGTCTCTACTAAAATTACAAAAAATTAGCTGGGCATGATGGTGCGTGCCTGTAATCCCAGCTACTCAGGAGGCTGAGGCAGGAGAATTGCCTGAACCCAGGAGGTGGAGGTTGTGGTGAGCCGAGATCGCGCCATTGCGCTCCAGCCTGGGTAACAAGAGCGAAACTCTGTCTCAAAAACAAAAACAAATACAAAATTAGCCAGGCGTGGTAGCACATTCCTGTAATCCCAGCTGCTGGGGAGGCCGAGGCAGGAGAATCACTTGAACCAGCGAGGTGGAGGTTGCAGTGAGCTGAGATGTGAGTGCAGTGAGTGAGTGCCGAGTGCCTGGGCAACAAGAGCAAAACTTGTCTCAAAAAAAAAAAAAGAAAAAAGCTGGACTCCTTCAGGGTCACAGGCCTGAATCCCAAAGCAGGACTGAGCTGGAGGACACAAGGACCTCCCTGAAGCCATGGGGCAGGTAGGGGCAGGAGACGCAGTTTCAGACCCACCTGGAATCTCGGGAGCCGCTTCTGGCTTCCCCTCTCTGCGAGGCTGCTCTCAGGCTCCCAGCACCGGCTACTGGCTCCCAAGGACCCCTCTGGTCCCTGCAGTTGGGCTGATGAGAAAAAGGTGAAGCCTTTCCCCTGCCTTTTTAAAGACAGGATAGGCCAGGTGCGCTGGCTCACGCTGGTAATCCCATCACTTTAGGAGGCCGAGGTGGGTGGATCACGAGGTCAAGAGGTAGAGACCAACCTGGCCAATATGGTAAAAACCTGTCTCTACTAAAGATACGAAAAAATTAGCTGCATGTGGTGGCGCGCACCTGTAATCCCAGCTACTCAGGAGGCTGAGGCAGGAGAATTGCTTGAACCTGGGAGGTGGAGGTTGCGGTGAGCTGAGATGGTGCCACTGCACCCTGGGAGACTGGGTGAGACACTGTCTTAAAAAAAAGACAGGATCTCAGTCCGGCACTGTGGCTCATGCCTGTAATCCCAGCACTTTGGGAGGTCGAGGCTGGTGGATCACCTGAGGTCGGGAGTTCAAGACTAGCCTGACATGGAAAAACCCCATCTCTACTAAAAATACAAAATTATCCAGGCGTGGTGGCCCATGCCTGTAATCCCAGCTACTAGGGAGGCTGAGGCAGGAGAATCACCTGAATCCGGGAGGCGGAGGTTGCAGTGAGCCGAGATCACGCCATTGCACTCCAGCTGGGTGACAGAGTGAGACTCTGTCTCAAAAATAAAAAGAATGTTGAGTTATGTTGTTATGTTACTCTTGCACACTACTTTAATTTTGTTTCACACTATCTGCCAAAATAAACTCTTTCCTATAACTTAAGATGTGTGTGTCTACATAGACAGATACAGATACAGACGCATGTAATGTACTATATACCGTTAATGTCACTGAAATTAGCATTATGTTAATGTGATGTTAATTAACATTATGTTAATGTAAAAATAATTGACAGTATTTTGAAATAAAAATATAATTGTTCAGATCGTGGGGTATATCTGAAGTTCTTAATATGTTCTCTCCCAGAAGTTGAGGCCTTAGTCAGCAGGGGCAGAGGAAACAGCCAGGTTTCAGAGCCGCAGAATCACTTTTTCTTGGAATCTCAGGTTCCTTCTCTGTGAAATGGGGATAGTGACGCTTTGACTCCAAGCATCCACACATGCTGTTCCCTCAGCCTGGTCATCCCTTCCACGTCATTTGCCTGGCGAGCTCCTACATATCATTAAACCCCAGCTGTGATGGCCCTCCTCCAGGCAGATGCCCCAGACAGATGCTCTGAATTCTCCCATCCCCAGCCTCCTTCCAGTCAAGCCCTGCAGGCTGTGGTCATCTGTGTCCAGCAGTGTCTCCCCGAGACTGGGGGCTCCTTGAGGACTGGGCTAGGGAACACAGAGGTTGGTGAGTGTTTTATACAAATGGAGATGTCAGCCTGGGCGTGGTGGCTCATGCCTGTAATCCCAGCACTTTGGGAGGCCAAGGTGGGCAGATCACCTGAGGTCAGGAGTTCGAGACCAGCCTGACCAACATGGTGAAACCCTGTCTGTACTAAAAATACAAAATTAGCTGGGCGTGGTGGCTCATCACTTTAATCCCAGCTACTTGGGAGGCTGATGGTTGAACTGCTTGAACCTAGGAGGCGGCGGTTGCAGTGAGCCGAGATTGCGCCATTGCACTCCAGCCTAGGCAACAAGAGCAAAACTTCATCTCAAAATAAAAATTTAAAAAATAACTAAAATGGAGATGCCACTATCCCCCCTTGACGGATAAGGAGCTGAGATTTCTAGCGGGACTCGACCTCCCTGAGGTGACATTATTTAGACCCAGAGCCAATTTTCAATTCTAGGGCAGCCAGACTCCAAGTCCAGTGCTCCTTCCAAACCTTGTGTGTATGGAAGAACCCACCACCTGCGCCTGACCCCCTCCTGGTCCCCGCAGCCCCTGCTCAGGCCAGGACAGCCTGTCCCCTGGGTGTCCCCGAGGTCACAGATAAGACCGCTGGGCCCAGCTATCAGCAGGAAACATCTTGGCAGGACAGGAAGCCACGGCATGGACCAGCCGCGCCCGTGCCCAGCTCAGCCTATCAGCGGCCAGATATTTTGGGAGCCACTATATAAACCCCGACTCTGCTCCAAGCTGTTCCCCGGGGAAGCCGCAGGCTTCATGTTCTGCAGCAGCCCTGAGGTTGCTGGAACCAGGAGCCGGGAGGAGCTCAGGAGCTGAGTGGGACAGTGGTAGGGGTGGCCTCCGTCCCAGCCTCACTGCAGGCCTGGGGATGCAGGCTCCACATTGAGCAAGGCCTCGTTCAATCCCGGTGTAGCCACTCACTTGCCAGGCAAGTAGCTTCGCCACCCTGTGCCTCAGTTTCCCCCCGACACATCCCTCCTCTGATCCTGTCCTAGGGAAAAACACACCCCCAGATCCTGGAGCCTTTCTGAAGTTTCTGGGCCACCTGTGGGCCAACCCACTTTCTCCCTATGCAAAGCAGGGCGAAGCAGGAACCTGCATCTTAAAACCAGCTTTGGCCGGCGCGGTGGCTCACGCCTGTGATCCCAGCACTTTGGGAGGCTGAGGCGGGTGGATCACAAGGTCAGGAGTTCAAGAGCAGCCTGGCCAAAATGGTGAAACCTGTCTCTGCTGAAATACAAAAATTAGCTGGGTGTGGTGCCTGGAGCCGGTAATCCCAGCTACTCCGGAGGCTGAGGCAGGAGAATCGCTTGAACCCAGGCGGCAGAGGTTGCAGTGAGCCGAGATCATGCCACTGCACTCCAGCCTGTGCAATAAGAACGAGACTTCATCTCAAAAAACAAAACAAACCAGCCTGATGATGGGATCCACTCACAAGCCCAAGCTTCTCAAGTTCAAGTTCAAGAACATCCAGTGGGTCCAAAGAGTTCCATGGACACCCAAGAGGACACCGCACAAGTGCTGAATTTGAGCCACATTATAAGGATGGGCTGTAGTTATTCACGTCTTACAGAAGAGGGGTTGAGGCCCAGAGAGGGGAAGGAAGTTACCTGAGACCACACAGCAGACCAGAGGCCGTGCCCCGTCAGAACCTCTCAGGAGATGCTCCAGGGGTGGCATGGCCAGCAAGCAAGCAGCAGGTTGGGACTTGAACCCTGGTCCGCCTGCCCTCCCACCCCTGCTTAGCACACAACAGAGCCATCTTGGGCCCAGCGATGATGGCTGTGCCTGATTAACATGCAGATTTCTCTTGAGACCAGTAAAAGTGAAACGAAGAAGTGAAATAAAAATACTCAAGAACTCGCTGGGGCCCGCAGCCGGCTCCTGCCCTCAGAGCCTCGGCCTTTCCTGGGGTGAGGTGAGGGGGCAGGATGGCAGGGCAGGCAGAGGAGACCAAGCGTGGTTATGTAAAGTGGCCAGCTCAGCACCTGCGGCCGCCTGCCAGGGTGGGTGGTGAAGCGTGCCCGGCCGGCCCCCACCCCAGCCAGCTGCAGGCACTGAGAGGGAACAGCCACGCCATATATAACCAGGTCTGAACTCCACCCAAAACCAGAGCTCGAGGCTCGGCCCGTGCCTGGAAAGCCAGTATTGGCCCAATGACCCTGGGCAGCTCACCGTCCTCCTCTGGATCTTGGTCTCCCTGCCAGCTACAGAACCGTCTCAGCAGTGGTAGAGGCCCCTACCTGCCTGTTCTGACCATCCCAAAATGGAGAAGGAAATCACCTTCCTCATTCTGGAGCCTATACCTCTAGTAATACAGCCCGTGGACCCTTCAGATATCACTGAAGTCCTCATCCCTGCCCACCTTTCTTTAAGATCTGGTTGGGGGTGGGGGTCAAGACACCTCCTAGCTCACACAACCACTTGGCTCAGTTTGCCACCAGGGAGGCACTGGGCTGGTATCCCTTTCCTGATGACATGCTCACTGACAGCTGGGGCAGCCTGGTGTGTGGCTTAGTGAAAGTGGGTGTCTCCTTCAGAGTGGGTCGTTCCCCACCCCACCTTGCCCTGCCATGTAGCCACCTGGAGCTGGTGACAGAGACCTGAGTCAGTCCTTCTCTAGATTAAATGCCCTAAAGCCTCCAGTGTCTTCTCCCAGGATACCACTTGGAAGTGTGTACACACACACACACACACACATACACACACTCCATGATGGTCTTCCCTGAACCTGCCACCATCCATCTACCCCCTGCCTGACAGCTCTGACCAGCCTAGAATGAAGAGGGAAATCACCTTCCTCATTCTGGAGTCTGTACCTCTAGTAATGCAACCCATGGGTTCAGCGGCTTGTTGGAGAGCTATGTCATAGGCAGTGGGCCCCTTCACGTAATCATTCATTAATTTCAAATACTGGAGCCCCACAAGGGAGCTTTGATGAGGGTGGTGGGGATGGGAATGTCTTGTTTCTTTCTCTTTCTCTCCCCCCCTTTTTTTTTTTTTTTTTCGTAGAGATGGGCTCTCGCTATGTACTCAGGCTAGTCTCGAACTCCTCCTGGCCTCAAGCAATCCTCCTGCCTCAACCTCCCAAAGTGTTGGGATTATAGGCATGAGCCACCGAGCCCAGCCAGAATGTCCTGTTTCTGGAGCTGACTGCTGGTTACCTGGGCATACTCCTTTTATGAGAGGTGACAGAGCTGTGTACCTAGGATTTGGGTACTTCAAGGCCTGTATGTTGTACTTGAATAAAATATCTTAAAAGAAGAAAAGGAAAGAAGGCAATTTGGTGTCTCGCACTGAGACTGAGAGCTAAGTATCCAGTGGCGAGGTGAGGTCAGGAAGAGCATGGCAGGCGGGAGGCCTGGCCGGGGCTGGGTCGGGGCATCCCGAGACAGCTTTAGTGTCTGGGGATCTGGCGGAAGCCCATGTGGCTGGGACCAGCCATGCAGACCCTCAAAAGCCACAGAGGGGTGCGTGGACGTCACCCCGAGACAGGCACCAAGAGGTTTTGGTGGAGGCTGATGACGTGGGGTGGACACACAAAAGGGCCATCGAAGCCACGAACAAGGACATTTATGATTGGTAAAGGGTCCTCAGCCCATCTGCCAGAGGGGGAAACCGAGGCCCAGTGAAGCCAGGCTTCCTGGGTACAAGTAGGAGCTGGAGGGGCAATGTGAGCCTGGCCCAGCTCTCCCAGGAACCTCTCTCTCTTTCCCTCCTTCCTTCCTTCCTTCCTTCCTTCCTTCCTTCCTTCCTTCCTTCCTTCCTTCCTTCCTTCCTTCCTTCCTTTCTTTCTTTCTTTTCTTTTCTTTGACGGAGTTTCACTCTTGTTGCCCAGGCTGGAGTGCTGTGGTGCGATCTTGGCTCACTGCAACCTCCACCTCCCAGGTTCAAGGCATTCTCCTGCCTCAGCCTCCTGAGTAGCTGGGATTACAGGCATGCGCCACCTTGCCTGGCTAGTTTACACAACTTTTTAGTAGAGACGAGGTTTCTCCATGTTGGCCAGGCTGGTCTTGAACTCCTGACCTCAGGTGATCTGCCCACCTCGGCCTCCCAAAGTGCTGGGATTACAGGTGTGAGCCACCGCGCCTGGCCAAGAACCTCTTTCTCTCAGCTGCACCCAGTTGGAGACTTGTCACAACCACTGTGTCCAAGAATCAGCCAGATGTCTCAAGTTCAATTTCAAGTCCCACTCTGAGCTCACCGGCCTCCCTGTCCTCACCTGTCAAACAGGGGCCTGGGAGGGTGAAAGAGGCTCATCTCCGACACCTCTTGTGGGCAGCCCAGCGAATCTTCCCTTCGGACTTTACCACGATTCCAGCCCAAGGGTGCCTGGGCAGCAGAGGGCATTTCATAACCCAAGCACCACAGAGGTGGCTTTTCTGAGAAGCCTGACCCCAAGGAGGAAACTCTCCGACCTTCGAAGGCCGTGGGGGTGGGGGTGGCAGCTTCAGTTTACACCAAGAAGAACTCTGGGGGAAGGGGAAATGGTAGGAGTTTTAAAAAGAAATACCCCCATCGTGCAAATTCAGCCTGGTTGGGGTTAACAGAAGAAGGAAAAGGCACTGATGAGAAGACACTCGTGCCACGCGCAGGGCAGGGGGCTTGGGGACATCAGATCACCACCCAGGTCCCCCCTCGCCACAGCTCCTGGTCCCACATCCAGCTTTTTCCCAGCTGTGCCTTGGCCTGGGGTCCGCTCCCCACAAACCTCCCCGTAGGAAATCTTTTTTTTTTTTAAGGTAAAGTCTGGCTCTGTCACCCAGGCTGGAGTGCATGGTGCGATCTCGGCTCACTGCAACCTCTGCCTCCTGGGTTCAAGCAATTCTCTGCTTCAGTGTCCCTAGTAGCTGGGCTTACAGGCGCCTGCCACCATGTCCAGCTAATTTTTGTTTTTTTAGTGGAGACGGGGTTTTACCATTATGGCCAGGCTGGCGGTGAACTTGAACTTGAACTCCTGAGCTCATGATCCACCTGCCTCAGCCTCCCAAAGTGCTGGGATTACTGGCATGAGTCACCGCGCCCCACCTGTAGGGAATCTTTCTCTTCTTTGACCCCAAAGGCAATCCTGTACTCAGTCACCCGTCACCCCCAGCTCCTGGTCACCACTAAGTCACCTCTGTCTATGGATTTGCCTGTTCTGGACATTCCAGGGCCCTCAATATCAGCCTCGCTGGGTCTGGTCTTCCACTGTGGTCTCTCCAGAGTCCACCTTCATTGTCTTTTATGCATCTGTCCCCACAGCCACCCGTGGGAGGGCAGGACCAGGTTGGCTTTCTCCCTGCCCGTCCATCCATCCTGCTTCTGCCTCCCCAGCCTGGAGCCTGGCACTGAAAGGCACTCCGTAAATATTTGCTGCCTGAATACATGGGATCAGCCTCATCTTATCTTCAGCAGGGAGTGTTATCAGCTTGGCTCAGGACCAAACTCCAGCTCAACTTGGACCATCACTCCTACAAGCCCTGGTTTTTCTCAGCCAAACAACAGGTCTGGGGCGGGTGACACTTCTTACCGGGGGTGGGGGGTCCCCAAATATAACCCACAGCACAAAGAAAGCCAGGCACGGTGGCTCACCCCTGTAATCCCAGCACTTTGGGAGGTCGAGGCGGGCGGATCACAAGGTCAGGAGTTGGAGACCAGCCCGGCCAATATGGTGAAACCCTGTCTCTACTAAAATTACAAAAATTAGCCGGGCGTGATGGCATGCACCTGTAGTCCCAGCTAGTCTGGAGGCTGAGGGCAGAAGAATCTGTTGAACCCGGGAGGCGGAGGTTGAAGTGAGCCAAGATTGTGCCACTGCACTCCAGCCCGGGTGACAGAAAAAAAGAAAAAGAAAGAACAGAAGCAGGCACATCGGCCACTGTCACTTTCCCCGGGGATGTTCCCTTGCTGATCCCTGCAGGGGGCTCTGTCCTCCTCCCCCACCAGGCAAACAGACGACAAAAGTGACCAGTGAGGCTCTGAAAGTTCTTGGTTCTCTCCCCCACCTCCAGTTCTTTCTAAGAAGCCAACGGTGATAACATTTCCCCAAAACAGGAACCAGCGGGTGGTGCCCCATGTTGCAGAAGCCTCCCGAGAAGCTGCCCAGCCCGGCCCCCAACCCTGCAGCCTGGGCACAGCCTGGAAAGATTTTTATGTAAAAGTGGTCGATGCAAATCCAGAGACCTGGGGACCATGAAAACTCCCACTTCCCCTTTAACTCACTCTGGCCTGAGTTGCCGCCACCTGGACACAGGCCATCCCCTGGCCCCCGCTCCTGTCCACTGGGCCGGCTTCCAGCACCCTCGGTGCTTGCGACCTCCTCTGCGCACCCGAGGCCCCAGATCCTGAGAGCTGAGCTCGAGGAGCAGGGACAGCACATGTGGGCCCCCAAACCCCCTTCCCTGAAGCAGGAATGGTCCCAGCAGCTAGCTCTGAGTTTTGTTTCTTTTTTTTTTTAGGCAGAGTCTCGCTCTGTCGCCAGGCTGAAGTGCCGTGGCGCAATCTCAGCTCACTGCAACCTCCGCCTCCAGGTTCCAAGCGATTCTCCTGCCTCAGGTTCTCAAGTAGCTGGGATTACAGGTGCCTACCACCACACCTGGCTAATTTCTGTACTTTTAGTAGAGATGGGATTTCACTGTGTTGGCCAAGATGGTCTTGATCTCTTGACCTCGTGATCCACCCTCCTCAGCCTCTCAAAGTGCTGGGATTACAGGCATGAGCCACCGAGCCGGCTTATTTTTATTTTTTTGAAACAAGATTTTACTCTGTGGCCCAGGCTGGAGTGCAATAGCACGATCTCAGCTCACTGCAACCTCCACCTCCCGGGTTCAAGCAATTCTCCTGCCTCAGCCTCCTGAGTAGATGGGATTACAGGTGCCCGCTGCCATGCTTGGCTAATTTTTGTATTTTTAGTAAAGATAGGGCTTCACCATGTTGGCCAGGCTGGTCTCAAACTCCCAAACTCTGCCTGCCTCAGCCTCCCAAAGTGCTGGGATTACAGGTGTGAGACACCGTGCCCATCGAGTTTTGGGTTTTATTTCAAACCTGAGACAGGGCTCCATTCTCCACCACTGCTCTAAAAATATTTACTGAAAGAGGACGGACATATCACAAACTCAGCCCTGCCTTTGGAGCTTCAGGGCCTTCAAATGGAGACCCCAGGGTGCAAGGAATTCAGGTCTTTGCAGACCTTCCTAAGGAAGCTGGAACAGTGTTAAACTGCATGGAACAGCATGGATGCATTTGGGAACGGCATGGAGGCTCTGTCTCCCACAGGGCGGGACTCAGATGGCCGTCTCAGGGACTGAGTCCCTGGCCACCTCCTGCCAGCCGCAAAAAAACAAGCTGCCCACCACATGCTGCTTTTTCATGGCGACTTGACTGTGACCCAAATAGACCACCAAGCTAGACAGGGGAGCCTGAGCTTTCTGCAAGCCGTCTGGTAACTCCAGACCTGACAGGGGCTCACTTCAGTACCACTGTCCCCTGTCTATGAAATAAAGGGGGCTGGGTACGGTGGTTCATGCCTGTAATCCGAGCACTTTGGGAGGCCGAGGTGGGCGGATCATGAGGTCAGGAGTTCGAGACCAGCCTGACCAACATGGCGAAACCCCGTCTCTACTAAAAATAGAAAAATTAGCCAGGTGTGGTGGTGGGTGCCTGTAATCCCAGCTACTCGGGAGGCTGATGCAGGAGAATCGCTTTTACTGGGAGATGGAGGTTGCAGTGAGCCGAGATCGAGCCACTGCACTCCAGCCTGGGCAACAGAGCAAGACTCTGTTTCAAATAAAATAAAATAAAAAGGGTATTTTTTGGGATTCATCTGGCAATGGACACCTGCTCAGCCAGGTCAGACCCAGGGAAGGGCATAGGGACCAACGGGGCCTAAGTTTCCCCAACTGTGAAATGGACAGAAAAAACCCCCGCCATGTATCATAATAACCCACCAGGTCTATTGTCTAGCCCTGGGGGTCCCCCCATCCCCCTGTACAGCTTCGGGGTCCCCAGCATCCTTCCCCCAAGTGGCATGTGCTCTGTCCTCTGCCTCTGACTATGACCAGGTCCGGATTCTATTTTGTTCTCACCCTGCTCCCCCAACCTGGTGCCACCAGTCTGGTGTCTTCAAAAACCACAACTCAGGGCGCTATTATCTATTATCAGCAGCGGGACCCAGAGGTTTCTCGTCCCCCCCCCGCCCCGCCCATTCCCCCTGCACTTCTCAGAAGAGCCAGTCCTGTCATCACAGGGTGCTTGGCACAAAACAACTTGGTTATCAGGCCCCCTCATCGCGATCCCTGCTGATTAGGGCCTTCGAGGCGCCCAACAACTTGTTTATGGGACTTATTTTCAGAGATTCTCTGTTTGATGTCTCCTGTCTCCTGCAACCCAGGGGTCAGGGCATCGGGGAGAGGGAAGCAGAGCCAGGTCGAGGGACTTCTGGGAATAATTCCTGGAGGAAGGGATGCTGGAAGGGAGTGAGGGAGGGTTAGTTGCAGAAGATGCCATAGGCATTGCAGGCGGAAGGACCTGCATGGGCAGAGGTTTGGAGATAAGAACTTCTGGCAGGCCAGGGGCAGTGACTCACTCCTGTAATCCTAGCACTTTGGGAGGCCTAGGCGGGAGGATCACTTTAGCTTACAAGTTCGAGACCAGCCTGGCCAACATGGCAAGACCCCCCCACCATCTCCACAAAAAAAAATACAAAAATCAGCCAGGCAGGGTGTATGCCTATAATCTCCAATACTCAGGAGGCTGAGATGGGTGAATCGCTTGAGCCTGTGAGGTGGAGGTTACAGTGAGCCAATATCGCACCATTGCACACTAGCCTGGGTGACAGAGCAAGACCCTGTCTCAAAAAAAAGGGGAGGGGGCCAGGTGTGGTGGTTCAAGCCTGTAATCCCAGCACTTTGGGAGGCCGAGGCGGGTAGATCACAAGGTCAGGAGTTCAAGACCAGCCTGACCAACATGGTGAAACTCCATCTCTGCTAAAAAACATATATATAAAAACCAGTTAGCCAGGTGTGGTGGCGGGCACCTGTAATCCCAGCTACTTGGGAGGCTGAGGCAGGAGGATGGCTTGAACCTGGGAGGCAGAGGCTGCAATGAGCCAAGATTGCACCAATGCATTCCTGTCTGGGAGACAGAGAGAGACTCCATGCCAAAATAAATAAATAAATAAATAAATAATAAAAATAGGCCAGGCATATTGGTTCACGCCTGTAATCCCAGCACTTTGGGAGGCTGAGGTGGGCAGATCACAAGGTCAGGAGTTCAAGACCAGCCTCGCCAACACGGTGAAACCCCGTCTCTACTAAAAATACAAAAATTAGCTGGGCATGGTGGCATGCGCCCATAATCCCAGCTATTTAGGAGGCTGAGGCAGGAGAATCACTTGAACCTGGTGGGTGGAGTTTGCAGGGAGCCGAGATTGCACCACTGCATCCCAGCCTGGGCAACAGAGCAAGACTCTGTCTCAAAACAAAATAAAAATAAAAATAAAATCTTCCCAAACAGTGTGATGATGGTGGCACAACCCTGTGAATACACTAAAAACCATTGAACTGGACTCTTAAAAAAAAATTTATTTATTAAGACAGGGTCTCACTCTGTCACCCGGGCTGTAGTGCAGTGCAGTGGTGAAATCTTGGCTCACTGCACCCTCAACCTTCTGGGCTCAAGTGATCCTCCTACCTCAGCCTCCCGAGTAGCTGGAACTACAGGGGCTCACCACCATGTCTGGCTAATTATTTTCTTCTCCTCTTGTTCTTCTTCTTTTCTTTCTTCTTCTTCCTCTTCCTCTTCTTCTTCTGTAGAGATGGGGTCTCACTATGTTGCCCAGGCTGGTCTTGAACTCCTGGCCTCAGGCGATCTCCCACCACAACCTCCCAAAGTGCTGGGATTAGGGCATGAGCCACCATGCCCAGCCGAACTGGACACTTCAAATGGGTGAATTGTGTGGTAGCTGCATTTTTTTTTTTTTTTTTTGAGGTGGAGTTTTACTCTGTCACCCAGGCTGGAGTGCAGTGGCTAGATCTCAGCTCACTGCAACCTCTGCCTCCTGGGTTCAAGCAATTCTCTGCTTCAGTCCCCTGGGTAGCTGGGACTACAGATGCGCACGACCATGTCCAACTAATTTTTGTATTTTTAGTAGAGACGAGGTTTCATCATGTTGGCAAGGATACTCTCGATCTCTTGACCTCGTGATCCACCCGCCTCGGCTTCTCAAAGTGCTGCATAACCTGTTAAAAAACCAAACAGACAAAAGAAGACCAAGAAGGTCTTTTCCACTGTAGCACGGAGAAGCCCAGGATGCAGCGCTGAACCTCCAGATAGAAGGTATTTTGAAGGGCACTGAAGGAAGCGGTACTGAGCTTTCCGTCACCCAAGCCGTGACCAGGTGAGCTCCTGCTAGGAGTCCCAACCACCCAGCTGCTCCTCCCCTTCTCCCAGCAGGAACCGTGCCAGGGGCTGCCTCTCAGATGTGGCATCAGGAGCTGGGCCCCCCACCCACCCACACTGGGGTTTCTGCGCCTTTGCTACCTGTCTACCTGCTAAGCCACTTCCTCCACCCACCTGCCAGCCTGTCTGCCTGGCGCCTGGCTTCCCCAGCTCCCTTGCCCGCCCTTGCCTGCATCCCCCAACCCAACTGGCTTCCTCGTGAGCTGCACGTGTAGGCAGGACTGGGAGAGGACCCTCCTCCAAAAGCCAGGATCAGAGTGCTGCTTAGCCATTGACTCTCTGGGATTCCTTCAAGAGGGCTGAGCCTCAGTTTATTCACAGGAGCAATGGGACCAAAAATGTCACCCTCGAAGGATCACTGCAAGGCTCAGAGCCTTTGCACTGGCCATCCCCCTATGCTGGGGGCACCTTCTGGAATCTTCCTGAAGGTTGCCACTGGACTCTCTCTCCTCCTGGGAAAAGCCCTCCCTGATCCCCAGCTACATGCACCAATGGGTCCTCTTTTCCCCTCTCCTCAATTCATTTTTCTCCCTGGAACCTCAGTACCTAGAGCTTTATTTATTTATTTATTTATTATCTTTTTGAGACAGAATCTCACGCTGTTGTCCATGCTGGAGTGCAATGGCACGATCTCGACTCACTGCAACCTCCGCCTCCCAGGTTTAAACAATTCTCCGGCCTCATCTTCCCAAGTAGCTGGGATTACAGGCTCCTGCCACCATGCCTGGCTAATTTTTGTATTTTTAGTAGAAACAGGATTTCACCATGTTGGCCAGGCTGGTCTTGAACTCCTGACCTCAGGTGATCCACACGCCTCAGCCTTCCAAAGTGCTGGGATTGCAGGCGTGAGCCACCGCACGCGGGCAATAAGCAGTCCCAGAGCTCTATTTATGGCTGTTCGCCACACTACTGCTTGCATCTAGCCCGAGAGTTACTTGAGGACAGGACTGAGCCTGTCTCAGGGGCATGGAAGCAGCTCGGGAAATATTTGTTTTCTTTGTTGGTTTTTTGAGACAGAGTTTCACTTTCGCTGCCTAGGCTGCAGTGCAATGGCTCAATCTCAACTCACTGAAACCTCCGCCTCCCAGGTTCAAGTGATTCTCCTGCCTCAGGCTCCCAAGTAGCTGGGACTTCAGGTGCACACCACCACGCCCAGCTAATTTTGTATTTTTAGTAGAGACGGGGTTTCTCTATGTTGGTCAGGCTGGTCTCAAACCCCTGACCTCAGGTGATCGGCCCACCTCCGCCTCCCAAAGTGCTGAGATTACCGGTGTGAGCCATCGCGCCCAGCCGGGACTATTTGTTAAATGGTGAGGAAAGTGAGTCTGGGAATTTTGTGCCAGGTTCCGAGGGAGAGTGGGAGCAGCAGCACACACTTGTAGTCCCAACTACTTGGGACACCAAGGCAAGAAGAGGATCGCCTGAGCCTCAGGGTTTGAATCCAGCCTGGGCAGCAGAGTGAGACCTCCTCTTTTTTTTTTCTTTCCCTTTTTTGAGACAGATTCTCATTCTGTCACCCAAGCTGGAGTGCAGTGGTGCGATCTCGGCTCACTGAAACCTCTGCCTCCCTGGTTTCAAGCGATTCTCTTGCCTCACCCTCCCAAGTAGCTGGGACTACAGGCTCACACTGCCACGCCTGGCTAATTTTTGTATTTTTAGTAGAGACAGGGTTTCACTATGTTGTCCAGGCTTGTCTCAAACTCCTGACCTCAGGCAATCCACCCACCTTGGCCTCCCAAAGTACTGGGATGACAGGCGTGAGCCACCTTGCCTGGCCCTTCATTCCTTTCGAAGGCTGAATAGTATTCCTAGATGGCCCACGTTTGCTGGCCCATTCATCATTTGATAGGTATCTGCATTGCTCCCACTTGTTGGCTATTGTGAATAATCCTCCTATGAATATTCATGTCCGAGGATTTGTTTGAACACCTGTTTCCATTCTTCTGGGGATATACCTTGGAGTGAAATTGCTGAGCCATATATATGGTAATTCTGTGTTTAACTTTTTTTTTTTTGAAACAGGGTCTCACTCTATTGCTGAGGCTGGAGCGCGGTGGTTCAATCACAGCTACCGTGGCCTCAACCTCCTGGGTTCCGGTGATCCTCCTGCCTCAGCCTCCCAAGTAGGTGGGACTACAGGTCCAACACCATGCCTGGCTAATTGTTTTGTGCTTTTCAGAGATGAGGTTTCACCATGTGGCCCATGCTGGTCTCAAACTCCTAAGCTCAAGCAATCCTCCTGCCTCAACCTCCTGAAGTGCTAGGATTACAGGCATGAGCCGCTGCACCCAGCCTGTGTTTAACTTTTCGAGGAACCAGCAGATTTCAACAATGGCACCATCTGACATTCCCACCAGCAATGGCTCAATAGTTTTGAACCCCTATGGCTTTCAACTAACTAGGACCCAAGTTCAAATCTTGGCTCAACCACTGTGACCACCAGATCCTCTTCTTTCCCATTATGCATCTTGCTTTTCCTGGTAGCAACACCCAATTCTCCCTCCAGGAACCCATCTGTCTCATCAAGGCCAGCGGGCCTATCGATCCCCGAGGTTCACCCTCAATGGGCTGGGGGCAAATTTGGGGAACCAAGAGGTAGCTCCCCTACCTAGGAAAATTCACATGGACGAGGCAGGTCTAACTGAAATTCACATCGGGGGGAGGAGAGAAAAGAAGGCAGCCTTGGCAGCTGCTGGGGCCTCCTGAGCCAGCAAGATTTAAAATAAGTTTTTGCACAAAAATAGATGGATAGACCTTCAAACAAGAATAAAAAGAACCTGTGTTTAGAGCTGAGCGCCGAGTGTTTAGGCAGCTGACAGCATTTAGCCTGGAACGAGCCATCCAATGCAAGTGTGTGGTTAGGGCCGTGTTCAAAGATACGGCTTCGAAGCAGCAAACCGGGGTCGGGCCACTCGCCCTGTAATTCTTTTTCCAAATAAAAGGCAGAACTATTCCTGGCTCGGCTGGGGGACTTCTGCGGCTGCCGGGGCTCTGAGGAGGCCAACCTGGAATGTCAGGCATGGCTGTCGCCCCGCCAGGCCCAGGCCTCTGCTGCTTGGGAATTTATATTGGGGGCTTGTCATTGTCTGACTTTTAATTAAAACATTATTCGCACAGGGACCCGTCCGAGGCTGCCTGAGCCCAGGACTCCCGCACAGGAGGCCCCGGGCTTGTGGCAAATCACTGGGACTTGTGATATTCAGTAGTTTGAGCCAATTGGCAGCTATTTGTGGAGTGGACTAAAAAAGAACCACAAACCAAACCAAACATCACTTGATGTTTGCCAAATATAGCAGTTTGCATTTCTATAAGCAAAGCCCTGATTTTTTTTTTTTTTTGTAAATAGAGTCTCTCTCTTGTCACCCAGGTGGGAGTGCAGTGATGCGATCTCAGCTCCCTGCAACCTCTGCCTCTCGGGTTCAAGCGATTCTCCTGCCCCAACCTCCCAAGTAGCTGAGATTACAGGCGTGCGCCACCATGCCTGGCTAATTTTTTGTATTTTTAGTAGAGACGGGGTTTCACCATGTTGGTGAGGCTGTTCTCGAACTCCTGACCCCAGGTGATTCACCCGCCTCAGCCTCCCAAAGTGCTGGGGTTACAGGCGTGAGCCACCGTGCCTGGCCTGTTTTTTTGTTTGTTATTTTTTTCTTTGTTTTGTTTTTTCTTTATTTCTTTTTTTCTTTTGGTTTATTTTTATCTAACACCGATTAAACATCTCAGGATGTTTGTTTTTTTTTAAGAGGCAGAGCAACAGCTCTGTTGCTTAGGCTGGAGTGCAGTGGTGCAATCATGGCTCACCACAGCCTCCAACTCCTGGGCTCAAGCGATCCTCCTGCCTCAACCTCCCAAGTAGCTGGGACTACAGGCATGCGCCACCACATTTGGCTAATTTTATTTTATTTTTTAGAGATGGGGGGTTCTTAGTACGTTTGCCCAGGCTTGTCTCCAACTCCTGGCCTCAAGGCATCCTCCTGCCTCAGCCTCCCAGAATGCTGGAATTACAGGCATGAGCCACTGCAACCAGCCTAAAGCCCTGATATTTAAAAGTAATGTACTTAATCAGACATCAAAATGGAATGAAGCAGGCCAGGCATGATGGCTCATACCTATAATCCCAGTACTTTGGGAGGCTGAGGTGGGGGGTGGATCACGAGGTCAGGAGATCGAGACCATCCTGACCAACATGGTGAAACCCCATCTCTACTAAAAATACAAAAATTAGCCGGGGATGGTGGCTTATGCCTGTAATCCCAGCTACCCGGGAGGCTGAGGCAGAAGAATCACCTTAACCCGGGAGGCGGAGATTGCAATGAGCTGAGATCACGTCACTGCACTCTAGCCTGAGCAACAAGAGCAAAACTCCATCAAGAAAGAGAGAAAGAGAGAGAGAGAAAGAGGAAGGAAGGAAGGACAGATGGAAGGAAGGAAGAGAGAGAGAAAGAAAAGAGACAGGAAAGAAAGAAAAAGAAGAAAGAAAGAAAGAAAAAGAAAGAAAGAAAGAAGAAAGAAAGAAAAAGAAAGAAAGAAAGAAAGAAAGAAAGAAAGAAAGAAAGAAAAAGAAAGAAAGAAAGAAAGAAAGAGAAAGAGAGAGAGAAGAAACAAAGAAAGAAAGAAAAGGGAAGAATAGAAAGAGGTCTTATTGCCTTATCGTGTTGCCCAGTTTGGTGTCAAACTCCTGGCCTCAAGCGGTCCTTCTGCCTCGGTCCCCCAAAGTGCTGAGATTCCGAGTGTCAGCCACCACCCCAGCCAAACGTGCTCTTATGGTTCAGATGATAGGATCATGTCTTAAAATCTTCCCAGAGGGGGACCCCAACGTGCCGGAAGAGCTAGCAACGACTCACTCAATCTTTTCTCTACAGCCTCCACTCCGCCTCAGGGCTCACTCACCACAATGTCTTTTTCTTTTTTCTTCCGAAAAGCATCTGCAAGTAAACCCAATATCTGATCCGGCCAGGTGACATGGAGCCAACAGGGCAAGGGATGGCTCAGACCCTTTCCTGACCCAGAGGAGGGAACCATGTGAGGGCGAATGGGGTGCTTTCCTGGAGGCTTCCTGGAGGAGATGGCCCCTCAGCCACATCCTAGAAATGAGCTGCACCTCGTGCCATTTCAAGGGTTCTGGGGCCCCCGGAGAAGTCTCCAGGGGCCTTTTTCTGGCTTCACCCAGTAGGACAGCCCAGGGATTCACTGGTCCCCAGTCAGGGGCTCATCTGGACCCTCCCCATCCGACGTTGGTGGCAGTTTCCCTGGGTGGTGGGGAAGCACACTCATGCCCCATCATCAGAGAACGGACCACTCTGTCTTCTTGAAAGTTTATGATCTATAGGCCACCGGATTTGAATCTCTGTTTTATCCCTGCAGCTCTTCAGGCGGAACCGCAGGACACTGTGTTCAGTCACTGCCTGGGAGCTATTTTGGGATCTCAGGGCTGTAATTTTTGCTGCTGGGGGAAAGCCTTGGCTGGAATGTCGGGGGGCAAGGAACAGAGGGACAGACCGCTGGCTTCCCTCACCAAGCCTCAGTTTACCCATCTGCTAACAGTGGTGAGTATTTCACACCTCACAGGAGGGCGGTGAGAAATCCACTCACCGCTGGGTGTGAAATGCACATCTGGAGTCAGCCTCCGTCAGGGTTTTTCTGTTTCTTTGTTTTGAAACAGGGTCTCACTCCATCACCCAGGCTGGAGTGCAGTGGCATTGAATCATGCCTCCCTGCAGCCTCAACCTCCAGGCCCAAGTGATCCTCCCACCTCAGCATCCCGAGTAGCTGGGAACACAGGCTCATGCCACCACACCCGGCTAATTTATTTTTAATATTTTTGTAGAGATGGGGTCTAGACTGGTCTCAAACTCCTAGGTTAAAGTGATCCTCCCACCTTGGCCTCTCACAGTGGTGAGACCACAAGAGTGAGCCACCGTGCCTGGCCACACTCAGGGTTTTGTCTGTTCTTGTGAGGAGGGGAGGTCTCTGCTCCCTCTTTTATTTATTTATTTTTGAGACAGAGTCTCACTCTGTCACCCAGACTGGAATGCAATGGCGTGATCTCAGCTCACTGCAGCCTCCCCCTACTGAGTTCAAGCAATTCTCCTGTTTCAGCCTCCCAAGTAGCTGGGATCACAGGCATGCACCACCACACCTGGGTAATTTTTATATTTTTAGTAGAGACGGAGTTTTCGCCATGTTGGCCAGGCTAGTCTCAAACTCCTGACCTCAGGTGATCCGCCTACCTCTGCCTCCCAAAGTGCTGGGATTACAGGTGCGAGCCACCACACCTAGCCTCTGCTCTCTCTTCTACCTCCCATCAAAAATAGGCAGGTGGGACTGGGCACTGTGGCTCATGCCTGTAATCCCAGCACTTTGGGAGGCTGAGGCAAGCAGATCACCTGAGCTCGGGAGTTAGAAACCAGCCTGAGCAACGTGGTGAGACCCCCGTCTCTACTAAAACCACAAAAAAAATTAGCCGGGCATGGTAGCTTGTGCCTATAATCCCAGCTACTCAGGAGGCTGAGGCAAGAGAATCGCTTGAACCCGGACGCAGAAGTTGCAGTGAGCCAGGATGGTGCCATTGCACTACAGCCTGGGGAACAGAGCAAGACTCTGCCTCCAAAAAAAAAAAGAAAAGAAAAGAAAGAGAGAAAGAAGGAGGGAAGAAGGGAGGGAGAGAAAAGAAAAGCAAAGTCACTTAATCAGATGAGGTGGCTCAAGCCTGTAATCCTAGAAGCAGTCTGGAGGCAGAGGGAGGCAGACCACTGAGGTCAGGAGTTTGAGAACAGCCTAGCCAACATGGTGAAACCCCGTCTCTACTAAAAATATGCAAAATTAGCCAGGCATGGTGGCGTGTGCTGGCACTCGGGAGACTGAGGCAAAAGAATCACTTGGACCCGGGAGATAGAAGTAGTAGTGAGCCCGAGATAGCGCCCTGCACTCCAGCCTGGGTGACAAGAGGGAAACTTTGTCTTTAAAAAAAAAAAAGAGAGAGAGAGAGAGACTTAATCCTCAATGTGGCAGCATTGAGAAGGGAGACCTTTAAAAATCATGATTAGATTAGATTATGATTAGATGTTATGATTGTGGCCAGGTTCGATGGCTCATGCCTGTAATCCCAGCACTTTGGGAGGCTGAAGTGGGCGGATCCCATGAGCCCAGACCAGCCTGGGCAACATAGTGACACTATGTCTCTGAAAAAAAAAAAGAGTGAAATAAGAAGAGAGATCTCAGATGGTCAGTTAGCGTGCCCAGAACCCCCCTCCAGAAAGCCCCCACCAGGAGGAAGGCTCTCCCCAGAACTGTCCCTTGACCTTGAACTTCCCAGCTTCCAGAAATTAACAAATACATTTTGTTTCTTTATAAATCACCCAACTTCGGCCGGGTGCGGTGTTTCACGCTTGTAATTCCAGCATTTCGGGAGGCCAAGGCGGGCGGATCACGAGGTCAAGAGATGGAGCCCATCCTGGCCAACATGGTGAAACCCCGTCTCTACTAAAAAAGTACAAAAATTAGCTGGGCGTGGTGGCGTGCACCTGTGGTCCCAGCTACTCAGGAGGCTGAGGCAGGAGAATTGCTTGAACCTGGGAGGCGGAGGTTGCAGTGAGCCGAGATTGCACCACTGCACTCCAGCCTGGCACCTGGCGACAGAGCAAGACTCTGTCTCAAAAAAATAAAATAATAATAATAATAAATCACCCATCTTCAAGGCCGGGCATAGTGGCTCACGCCTGCAATCCCAGCACTTTGGGAGGCCAAGGCAGGCAGATCACTTGAGCTCAGGAGTTTGAGACCAGCCTGGGCAACATGGCAAAACCCTGTCTTTATTAAAAATACAAAAAAAAAATTAGCCAGGCATAGTGGCCCACGCCTGTGGTGCCAGCTACTCTGGAGGCTGAGGCAGGGGAATCGATTGAACCCCAGGGCGGAGGTTGCAATGAGCTGGGATAGTGCCACCACACTCCAGCCTGGGCAACAGAGGGAGACTCCATTTCAAAAATAAATAAATAAATAAAATAAATCAGAAAATTAGCTGGGCATTGTGACATGCACCTGTACTCCCACCTATTCAGGAGGCTGAGTCGGGAAGATCACTTAAGCCTGGGAGGCTGAGGCTGCAGTGAGCCATGATCATCCCACCACACTCCAGCTTGAGCAACAGAATGAGACTCTACCTTTATAAAATTATTAATATTGCCGGGCATGGTGGCTCACCTGTAATCCCAGTACTTTGGGAGGCAGAGGCGGACCGATCTCTTGAGGTCAGGAGTTTGAAACCAGCCTAACGTGGTAAAACCCGGTCTCTACTAAAAATACAAAATTAGCTGGACCTGGTGATGCGTGCCTGTAATCCCAGCTACTCGGGAGGCTGAGGCAGGAGAATCACTTGAACCCAGGAGATGGAGGTTGTGGTGAGCTGAAATTGCACCACTGCACTCCAGCCTGGGCAACGAGTGAAACTCCATCTCAAAAAAAAATTATTAATATTAATTAATTTATTAAATATTAAACTGCTTTTATAAAAATGAGGTGAGTACTGCCCTGTCCTCACCCCGGGGCATCTGGTGATGTCTGGGGATATTTTGCTTGTCATGGATGGGGACAGTGGGGAGGGAGGCAGGGATCCCACTGACATGTAGCTCAGAAATCCTGAACTAGGAGAAGCATCTTCTGGCCGGGCACGGTGGCTCAGGCCTGTAATCCCAGCACTTTGGGAGGCTGAGGCAGGCAGATCACCAGGTCAGGAGATCGAGACCATCCTGGCTAACAAGGTGAAACCAGTCTTTGCTAAAAATAAAAAAATGTTTAAAAAAAATTACCCAGGTGTGGTGGTACATGCCTGTAGTCCCAGCTACTCAGGAGGCTGAGCCAGGGGAATTGCTTGAACCCGGGAGGCAGAGGTTACAGTGAGCCAAGATCATGCCACTGCACTCCAGCCTGGGTGACAGAGTGAGACCCAAGACCCCATTCAAAAAAAAAAAAAAGAGAGAGAAGCATCTTCCAAGTGTGGCCTCTCTGCAGTCACGATGTCTGGGCTGGGGTCTGAACATGCCACCCTGAGCAAAGTTTCTTTCCAGGCCTAGGGTAGGGGCTCAGTGGATGCACCCACGAGTCCAGAAAGTCCCAGTGCGTTTGAGGAACAGTGACAACAGACCCCTGGGCTGGGGCCGAGGGAGAGGAGTGACAGAAGGTGACATCCCAGAGGCCAGATCCTGAAGCCTCTCCCAAGATGTTTCAGAAGGTCCCTCAGGCTGGCGGGTGGAGAATGAGCTGTTGGGCCAGGGAGGAAGGAGATAGCTGGGGTTGGCTTCCCCAGGCGACATGAATGTGGCTCTGCAGAGTTGGAGGGGGCGGGTGAAAGGAGGAATAGGCTGGGCAAAGTGTTCCTGTAGAGAGCAGGCTTTGCAAGCCATGGGGTCTCTTGCAACCACTGAACTCTGCCTTCGTGTCCCCAAAGCAGCCTTAAGATAAGATGTCACAAATGGGCACAGCCATGTGCCAAGAACTTTATTGATAGACACCAACATTTGAATTTCCTAGAGCTTCCATGTGTCACAGAAATATTTTTCCTTCAATATTCTCCCAACCTTTGCAAAATGTAAAAAGGCCAGTCCAGGCAGCACAGGGAGACCCCGTCTCCACCAAAAGAAAAAGAAGTAGGCAGGTTTGGCGGTGCACACGTGTGGCCCCAGCTACTCGGGAGGCTGAGGCAGAAGTGAACTATGATTGTGCCACTGCACTCCAGCCTCGGTGACAAGGCAAGACCCCATCTATTTTTTTTTTTTTTTTTTTGAGATGGAGTTTCATTCTTGTTACCCAGGCTGGAGTGCAGAGTGCAATGGTACGATCTCGATCTCAGCTCACTGCAACCTCCACCTCCTGGATTCAAGTGATTTTTCTCCCTCAGCCTCTGGGTAGCTGGGATTACAGGCATGTGCCACTATCCTTGGCTCATTTTTTGTATTTTTAGTAGAGATGGGGTTTTTCCATGTTGATCAAGCTGGTCTCGAACCCGCAACCTCAGGTGATCTGCCCAACTCAGCCTCCCAAAGTGCTGGGATTACAGGTGTGAACCACAGCGCCTGGTCCCATTTATTTTTATTAATGGTTAAAATGGTCAATTTTCTGTTATGTACATATAGGATGTGTGTGTGTATGTGTGTGTGTATATATGTATGTGTGTGTGTGTATATATAGATATATAGATTTTTTTTGATACGGGGTCTCAATCTGTCATCCAGGCTGGAGTGCGGTGGCATGATCTTGGCTCACTGCAACCTCTGCCTCCCAGGTTCAAGCGATTCTCCTGCCTCAGCCTCCTCTGACGATGACCCTGGGTTCATCATTGCTAGAGCAGCCCCGCCTCCCTTTCCGGAGCTCCCGTGTCTTTACCCACATTTGCCTTATGAGCAAATCCCCTGTGAGTCTGGGTTCTACCCCGCCTTCCTTCTGGGCCTCACACACTTTTGGTCCCAGTGCCAACCTGATTGAGGTAACTCTGTGATTAGCAAACAATGACCCCAAGGTCCCATCCAGCCCGTCACCTATGTTTGTATCACTTTCAAGCTCAGAATGTTTTCCTTGTCTTTTAAAATTGTGATAAAAATATATATGTAACAGGATGGGCGTGGTGGCTCACAGAATTACACCTGTAATTCCAGCACTTTGGGAGGTCAAGAAGAGCAGATCACTTGAGGCCAGGAGTTCGAGACCATCCTGGCCAACACGGTGAAACCGTTTCTACTAAAAATACAAAACTTAGATGGGTGTGGTGGCGGGAGCCTGTAATCCCAGCTACTCCGGAGGTTGAGGCAAGAGAGTCGCTTGAACCAGGGAGGCAGAGGTTGCAGTGAGCCGGGATTGCACCATTGCTCTCCAGCCTGGGTGACAAGAGCGAAACTCCGTCTCAAAAAAAAAAAAAAAAAAAAAAGAAGAAGAAGAATCTGGAAGCTACCCAAGGTTCCTCTGAGCCCCAGAGGCTGACCCCAGAGGCCAAAACAGCAAGACGTCTCCTGCTCCCTGCCTCTTCCTCCTTCTCACAGACCTTCCCGAAACAGAGAATGACCCAGCTGTTCCCCAGCGTAAGCCCCTTCAAGGACCCCTGCTTGGCCTTTGGGGCACATCCAGCTCCCAGTTCCCAGGCACACCCCCCCGGCCTCCACTGCCTCTCCATCTGGCTGTGCCCAGCTGCCTCCGTGCTCAGGATCTCCACACATGCAGGAACAGACCTTCCCTTTCCCCAGACCCAACTCCGCTTCTCAGATTCCATTTTACTTATTTACTTATCTATTATTTTCATTATTTTTTGAGACAAGATTTCACTCTGTTGCCCAGGGCGGAGCGCAGCGATGCAATCACAGCTCACTGCAGCCTCAACCTCCCAGGGTCAAGTGATCCTCCCACCTCAGCCTCCCGAGTAGCTGGGACTATAGGCACCCACCACCCCACCTGGCTAATTTTTTTAACATTTTGTAGAGAAGGGGATCTCACTATGTTGTTCAGGCTGATCTTTAACTCCTGGGCTCAAGCGATCCTCGCACCTTGGCCTTCCAAAGTGCTGGGATCACAGGCATGAGCCGCCGCACCCGGCTAGATTCCATTTTAGAGCTTGCTTCTGTCCCTCTGCATGCCCCCATCCCTCCCTCTGGCTCAACCTTGGCCACACAGTCTGGGGTGCCTGAGTCCAGCTCTTTCTACCTAGACAGAGGGCGCCTGTGCCACAGCTCGGCACCGGGAAGCTCTGGACTGGAGCAGAGGAGGCTGGCAAGCTGAGGCCGGTGCCGGGGAAGCATAGAACCCACCTGGGCTTGCTACCGATGGTCAGATGTCCCAGGTGGCAGACCCAAAACACGGTGACAAGAAATCGCTGTAGGCTTAGAAGCTGCTGCTTGGGGTGTAAATTCAGACGCAACTTTTAAACTTGCCCCTCATTCATTTCTTTTCTTTTCTTTTTTTTTTTTTTTTTTTGCTCTTGTTACCCAGGCTAGAGTGCAATGGCTCGATCTTGGCTCACTGCAACTTCCACCTCCCAGGTTCAAGCGATTCTCCTGCCTCAGTCTCCTGAATGACTGGGATTACAGACGTCCCGCTAATTTTTTGTATTTTTAGTAGAGACGGGGTTTCACCATGTTGGTCAGGCTGGTCTTGAACTCCTGACCTCAGGTCCTTGGTCTCCCAAAGTGCTGGAATTACAGGCGCGAGCCACGGTGCCTGGTGCCCCCTCATTTCTTTGGAGATGAGTCTCCTGTCCGCCAAGCCCGCTGGGAACTGGCCCTGATGGTTCTCTATGGGGTTTCAAGAACCAGCAGGGAGAGAGGCTCTGATTCCCCAACTCTACCCGTAGCATCATCTCCAGTTTGCTTTAACATCTTTTATAATCCAGCCTCACCTCCTACATAGCCCCTCTGATACGCTGAGCTCTTCTCATTTCCCAAATTTGTTCCATTCCCACCTCCGGGCCTTTGCCTATGCCCTTCCCTCCGCCTGGAACAGCCTCCCCTCCTCCTCCCATGCCTGCTTAGAACTAAACGTCATTTCCCCCTCAATCTCTGGCAGAGCCCCTGCTCCTCACCAGTGTTCCCAGACAGATGGGGGTTCTTTCCTCCAGCCAGCCCTGACCCTACAGGGCTGGGGGTATTTATGTTCGGCTGTCTCCCCTAAACTGGGCATCCTCCCTGGCCAGGTCCCAGCCTGAAGTATCCTTGTGGCCTCCAAACAGTGTCTGGCCTAAAGAGGGCATCAATCAATGTTTATCTGGTGCCAAGCCAGAGGACCATGGCTGGCTCCCCAGAAGACAGGACAGCCCACCCAGTTCTTTCTTCCCCATCAGCTCTCCTGAACCCTTCTTGGATCAGCCCCTCTCCCCTCAGATCCGCCCTTCAGCATCCCCCAGCTCTCCCCCGGGGGTCCTCTCTGGGGTCATGGGACCCAACCCACCGGGGGATCCCTCTGTCTTTGGTTACAGACATCTGAGCATTCCCTGGGCCAGCAACTCTCAGCCTCAGCACAGCTGACATGTGGGGCCAGAGCCCTGCCCAGGGTGGAGGCCACCCTGTCCACTGTAGGGTGCTGAGTACCCTGGCCTCTGCCCACCAGATGCTGGGAGCCCCATCCCACCCCACGGTGACTACCAAAAATATCTAGGGCAGGTGCGGTGGCTCACACCTGTAATCCCAGCACTTTGGGAGGCCAAGGCGGGTAGATCACCTGAGGTCAGGAATTCGAGACCAGCCTGGCCAACATGGTGAAGCCCCATGCCTACTAAAATGCAAAGACTAGCTGGGCGTGGTGGTGTATGCCTGTAGTCCCAGCTACTTGGGGGGCTGAGGCAGGAGGATCGCTTGAACCTGCGAGGATGAGGCTGCAATGAGCTGAGATTTCACCATTGCACTGCAGCCTGGGCAATAAGAGTGAAACTCTGCCTCAAAATAAATAAATAAATAAAGGGGGAAAAAAAAACCATTACCCAGAGTAAAAGAAGCCAGACAGAAAAGGCAACATCTTGTTCTATCCTATCTATGTGAGATGCCCAGATAGACAAATCCACAGAGCCAGAAAGCAGATCGGCGTTTGCCAGGGCTTGGGGTGGGGAAATGGGAAGTGACTCCCTTTAGCTGATAAAAATATTCTGGAACTAGGTAGAGGTAGCAGCTGCACAACACTGCATGTATATAAGATACCACTACCTTTAAGATGGTTAATTTCATGTGAATTGCACTTTAATAAAAATAAACAAGTATTTAAAAATCCACCAGTGCTAACATTTCTGTCCTTCCGTGGTGGGGGAAGGGACACACACTTTTTTTTACTACCTTAGGAAGAAACAAGGGAGCTGGGGTCCCCTCCCAGCCTGGGAGCCCTGGGTACGGTCCCGGCTCATTTGTCAGCGCTATCGGAGCCGTCCTGGAGCTGGTGGGAGTTCAGGGCTCTGAAAGGTTTTCTGTCAAGGTTTGAAAGGGGGCCAGGTTTTTTTTTCCCCCGGAGCCAAGCAGTCTCGGGGCTGTTGTTCTCTGCAATCGCAGGGCCTCGTGTTAGCAGGAAGCACGGCCAAGTAGGGTTTCCTGCGTGTTGGAGAGAGGAAGCTCCGTAATGTTCTGGGAGGCGATGGTTAAAAATAACTCCGGTATATAAAGACAGCGGAGGGTCCCCTTGCTCGCTCACTCGGGCGCCGGCCGGCTGAACGCAGGGCCGAGCAGGTGGTTCGGGGCCTCGGGAAGGCCAAACCCCTGTCTCTGAGCACCCAGCTGGGGAAGACACCAGCCAACTTCAGAGCCCCAAGTCTGCCTCACTTCCAGACCTCAGCCTCAGGGACACCGTGGGCGTTTCTGTTTCAAAACGCTTTTCTCTAGCAAAGAATGTAACCTCAAGCTGCTGTCAGGGTAGAGGAATCCCTACCCACCCCCCTGCCCCGCCTGGCAGATAGGTTGGGCCGTGATTTTGGCTGCGCTTGACAGTGACGCTGTAGCACACCCAGGCTGGGGGGTGCTGGTAGCCAGGGTTCAAATCCCGGCTCTGCCACCTAAAGCTGGGACTGTTTCCTCGTCTGTAGAATGGAACTAACAATAGCTCCTCTGCGGTTGTAAGCACTAAACACAGAAGTTAAGCTTTGGGAGTTAGGAGGGCGTGGTCTGGGAGTTGGATGTCTCCCCTTTCATAAGCAGATTTTTTTGGGGGGGTTGTTTTCTTTGGGGTTTTTTATTGAGACAGGGTCTCACTCTGTCACTCAAGCTGAAGTGCAGTGGCAAGATCATGGCTCACTGCAGCCTCGACCTCCCTCCCAGGCTCAAGCAATCCTCCCTCCTCAGCCTCCCAAGTAGCTGGGACCACAGACGCACGCTACCACACCTGGCTAGTTTTCTTTTAAATTCCAGTATAGACAAGGTATCACTATATTTCCCTGGCTGGCCTCGAACTCCTGGGTTCAAGAGATCCTCCCCTCTCAGCCTCCCAAAGTCCTGGGATGACAGGCGTGAGCCACTGCACCCAGACACAAGCAGGTTTATAGACCTGTCATTGCCATCAGAACAACTGCCTAAACAGCAAGAAGAGCAAAAGCCTGTGTGTGGGGTCAATTTGAGGGTTTGAGGCTTCCAAGCCTGGGTGACCCCACACCAGATCCAACACATACAAAAAGGATCACAAGGACATGTTATAAATATCTCCATGCCAAAACATCCACTGACAGGGATGAAACAGACACATTCCTTGAAAAACAAAAATTACCAACGCTTACTTAAAAAGAAATAGATGGGCTGGGTGTGGTGGCTCATGCCTGTAATCCCAACGCTTTGGGAAGCTGAGGCAGGTGGATCACCTGAGGTCAGGAATTCGAGACGAGCCTGGCCAACGTGGTGAAACCCCATCTCTACTAAAAAACAAAAATTAGCCAGGCGTGGTGGCAGGCACCTGTAGTCCCAACATCCCTGTACCTATGGAATAAATCAACATCGTTGTAAAAAAAAAAAAAAAAAATTTCCTACGGGCAGGCATGGTGGTGGGTGCCTATAATCCCAGCACTTTGGGAGGTCAAGGCAGGAGGATCTCATGAGGCCAGGAGATCAAGACTAGCCTGGACAATGTAGCAAGATCCATCTCTACAAAAAATATAAAAATTATCTGGGCTTGGTGGCTTGTGCCTATAATCCCAGCACTTTGGGAGACTGAGGTGGGAGATTCACTTGAGCTCAGGAGTTTGAGACCAGCCTGGGCAACACAGTGAGACTCCATCTCTACAAAAAAAAAAAAATTAAACTAGCCAGACATGGTGGGGTGCACCTGTGGTCCCAGCTACTTGGGAGGCTGAGGTGGGAGGATTACTTGAGCCCAGGAGGTCAAGGCTGCAGTGAGCTATGATTGTGCCACTGCACTCCAGCCTGGACGACAGAGTGGGACCCTGTCTCGAAACAAACAAAAGCCTTTCTACAAAGAAAACTCCAGGTCTGGACGGGTGTCCCTGCTGAATTTCCCCTAAACATCTAAGGAAGAGAGAGCATCACTTTTTTTTTTTTTTTTTTTTGAGCTGGAGTTTCACTCTTCTTGCCCAGGCTGGAGATCACAATGGTGCAATCTCGGCTCATGGCAACCTCCGCCTCCCAGGTTCAAGCGATTCTCCAGCCTCAGCCTCCTGAGTAGCTGGGATTACAGGTGCGTGCCACCATGCCCAGCTAATTGTTGTATTTTTAGTAGAGACGGGGTTTCTCCATGTTGGTCAGGCTGGTCTTGAACTCCCAAGCTCAGGTGATCCGCCAGCCTGGACCTCCCAAAGTGCTGGGATTACAGGCCTGAGCCACCGCGCCCAGCCTTGCCATGACTTTTAAGCAATTACGTGTTTTCACCAAACTGAACAGAAAAGAAAGCTTCCGACTGGTTCTGTACCAGGGGGCTGCTCCAGGCATGCTGGGGACTGTCCTAGGTGCCAGTGGCTGGCTTGCTGCTGTTCACAGGGGCACGGGGGCTCCCTGCCCCCCACAACGAGATCCTATTCCCTTCCAGGGGGGCGTGTTCTTCTGCGTTAGGGCAGAGCCCCGCTGGGGCTCGGGGAAATGAAAGACATGTTTGCTCTCCAGAAATCTGAGCCCTCGGTGCCAGCTCCCCTGAAGGGCGCCTTTGTACGCTGCCTGTTGCCGCAATTAGCGCCGTCCCTGGCCACGGCCGGCAGATCGAGGCCGCCTTGGCTCTGAGGCCCCTTTCAGAAGTCACCAGCGTCCTCCATGAGCTCTGACGGGGGCTATTTTTAACTGGCCAGAGGGGAGTTGTTATGGGCCCGTGGCACGGGGGTGGGGGATCCGGCGGGGAGAGAGGCTGGCGGGTACTGGAGAGGCCAAAGGCAATGGCTGGTGGCTGGGGTCTCCGCAGGGAGCAGGATCTGCGGCCCTGGGCCATGGGGAGTGGAGCAGGGGCTTCTGGCCTCCGTTTCCTCATCTGCTCAAAGGCGGCTTTCACTCCATCAGGGACTTTTGTTCCAAAGTAGCAGGAGGTGGAATTCCATTACCCAGTCCCAGGGTCCTGCTCTGCCTGCCCCTGTCCATCTTGTTCTCTGTGTCTCCATCTCTCCCTGTGTCTCTCTGTCTCTGTCTCTCTGGGTCTCTCTCTATCTCTCTGGGTCTGTGTCTCTTTTCTGTCTCTGGGTTCTCTTTCTATGTCTCTTTATTTGTTTCTCTTGAGCGACTCTGCCCGTCTCTGTCTCTGACTGTCTCCCCGTCTCTTTCCCCCTTTCTCTATCTCTTGCTCTGTGTCTCTGTTTCTCTGTGTGTATATCTCTTTCCCTGTCTCTATCTCTCCCTCTGCCTCTTTACCCCTCTCTGACTCTGACTGTCTCTCTCTGACCCTCCTTGTCTCCCAGGATATACGGTGTATTTCTGCAGCTGTGCCTGAGCAGGGCGAGCACCCCATATCCCAAGAACAAGATGATCGGCCCTGTGGCCTCCGTTCCTTTCATGGGGAAAAGACTGCAGACCGAGTGGCTGCCGGTCCCCCAGTTGCCCCCCAGCTCCAAGGTACTGTGTGTGTTCAGGGCCGCCCCCTGGTCTCCACTTCCCAGCAAGGAGCCCCGACTTCTGGTCTCATTTAAAGCTTTCGGAATAAGCCCATGCTCTCTTTGCAATAAGAATTTCTTAATTCAATAAGCAGATGTCCCCACCTCTCGGGAAGGGACTTAGAGCACCTGCCAAGCCGTCCCGGATGACCATGAGCTCCCAGGGGGATGGTCTCAATAATCAGCACCCCACGGGCAAGAGGACGCCTTCTGATGCTCCAGGAATGTCCCTGTGCTCAGGGCAGGTTCTGCCCCTACCCCGCCTTAGAGGAGAATGCAGCCTTTTTTTTTGGAGACAGAGCCTCACTCTGTTGCCGCCCAGGCTGGAGTGCAATGGCACGATCTCAGCTCACTGCAACCTCCGCCTCCTGGGTTCAAGTGATTCTCCTGCCTCAGCCTCCTGAGTAGCTGGGATTACAGGTGCCCGCCACCACTCCTGGCTAATTTTTGTATTTTATATTTCCCTTTTTGAGGAACCCTCCCGGTTCCAGCCCTGGCAGAATTAAGGCTGAACCATCCACACTTCCTCGTACTCACCTGCTGTCCACAGCTCCCCCACCTCCCTGATGGCGGCCCGCAGGAACAATCCTCAAACTGTACCAGCTCTCTCAGCCCTCACCTTCCTCATCTGTACGTCAGCCATGGTGACGGTTTAAGGAGATGAGGTCAGAAAAGGCCCCGCTGCGACTAGGCAGCTCCAGTCAAAATGGCTGTTCTCTCAGCTGACCCTCCAACCCAGGTAGGGTTGCCAGATCAAACACAGGATGCCCCTACTCAAACGCAAACGTCAGATAAACATGAATTTTTTTTTTTAGTATAAGTATATCCCATTCCATGTACTATTTGAGATATACTAAAAAAAAATTGTTGTTTATCTGAAATTCCAATGTAATGGAGGGTAGTGCATCTTGCTTGGGAAACCTAGCAAGCAGCCTTTGACACAGCTGGTTCTCACAGGCAGGCAGAAGCTGAAGGGGGTGGCAGGTATTTCAGACCCTGAGTCACCCATCCACCCATCCAGCCTGTCACCCAGGCTGGAGTGTGATGGTGGTGACAATCTGGGCTCACTGCAGCCTCCACCTTCTAGGTTCACGCAATCCTCCCACCTCAGCCTCCCGAGTAGCTGGAACCACAGGTGTGTGCCTTTATGCCTGGCTAATTTCTGTATTTTTGTGTAGAGAAGAGTGTTGAGAAATGTTAAGTTGCTGAGAAATGTGAAGTTTATGAATATTGAGTAGCCAGCCCCCCACCCCAAGTAGAAGTCTACCTAGGGCATTCCAAAGTGGCGGGACAGCATATAAATATCATACACCGGTTAAAGCCATTGTTTAAGCTATCTGACCTGGCCCCCATGGATAATACTTTTTGCTTTTTGAGACAGGGTCCCACTCTGTTGCCCAGGCTGGAGTGCAGTGGCATGATCCCAGCTCACTGCAATCTCCACCTCCCAGGTTCAAGCAATTCTCCTGTTTCAGCCTCCCAAGTAGCTAAGATTACAGGCACTCGCCACCACGTCCAGCTAATTTTTGTATTTTTCGTAGAGATGGGGGTTTCACCATATTAGTCAAGCTGGTCCCAAACTCCTAACCTTGTAATCCACCTGTCTTGGCCTCCCAAAGTGCTGGGATTACAGGCATGAGCCACCGTGCCAGGCTCGTGGAGAACACTTTTTTGTTAAGTCTGTGATCAGTGGTAATCAGGCACCAGCTGACTTGTCGGCGTGGTTTGTGAAAGAATGCCTGTTTGTTAGTAACAATCACCTGTTGAGAGGGACGAACTGCGTGATCAGTGTCTACTCCCGGCCTTCTGACTGGAGCGCTGTCGGCCCCCGAGGCTCTCAGTTTGGAAGGCTCCTGCTCCCCTGGATAAACCCATTTTGCTGTTCTATCTGGGTGTCTGCTTCTCAATACCTTCAGTGCCACCTGGGTGGGGGTCTCTACAGCTGAGTGGTACTCAGTATATAAGATCTTGCTATGTCGCCCACCTGCTGGGGGCTCAAGCCACCAAGGAGACGTCTCCAATTCTCCATCGTTCCCCAAGACAAGTCTGCTGACAAAGGATGGGTTCAGAACCTCGGAAGTCTCTGAAGGTCCACTGTGGTCAGATGACACAGGATCTAAATTGGTCTCCCCCAACACCAGGCCACCAGAAGGGCCAGTGAGCTTGGGGTGAGCGCAGAACCACCACTCTATGAAAAGACACCTCCCTCAGCCCCGCCTCCTCGGCCACCAAGGTCTGATTCACGCTTCCTCGTATTCAAACAGAGTTGGTGCAGCTGGCAACCCTTCCAGGGGTAAGGCAGCCGAAGCAGGTCACATTTCTCCCGCTGGATTGTTCCCAGAACCTGGCTCCGGGCGGGCCCAACACAGAAAGCCTGGGGGAAGTCAGAGGATGTGAAGTGAGGAAATCCCTGCCATCCATGGCCATGCTGTTCCCCCAGGGACAGTCTGTCCAGGACCCACCTGTCTATCACACACATGAGACCCAGAGCCCCAGGATGTTTAAGAGCTCACAAAACGCCGGGCGCAGTGGCTCACGCCTGTCATCCCAGCACTTTGGGAGGCCGAGGAGGGTGGATCACGAGGTCAGGAGTTTGAGATCAGCCTGGCCAACATGGTGAAACCTCTATCTCTACTAACAAAAATTAGCTGGGTGTGGTGGTGGGCACCTGTAATCCCAGCTCTTCAGAGGCTGAGGCAGGAGAATCACTTGAACCCGGGAGGTGAAGGTTGCAGTGGGCTGAGATCGCGCCATTGCACTCCAGCCTGGGTGACAGAGTGAGACTCCATCTCAAAAAAAAAAAAAAAAAAGAGCCCAGAAAAAATAGCCTTTTTTTCCTTTTTTTTGAGACGGAGTCTCCCTCTGTCACCCAGGCTGGAGTACAATGGTGCGATCTCAGCTCACTGCAACCTCCACCTCCCGGGTTTAAGTGATTCTCCTGCCTCAGCCTCCCAAGTAGCTGGGATTACAGAATGCCCCACCACGCCCAGCTAATTTTTCTATTTTTAGTAGAGATGGGGTTTCACCACCTTGGCCAGGCTGTTCTCAAACTCCTGAATGTAGGTAATCCTCCCACTTAGGCCTCCCAAAGTGCTGGGATGACAGGCGTGGGCCACCACGTCCGGCCACGCTCTATGTTTTTGAATGTTAGGAGGGACAGTGGATCCCATATCCAGCACATACCAAAGATACGACCCATTTCTCAGATGACAAAATTGAGGTTGAGAAAAGAAAAACAACTTGCCCGAGCTCTAGGTTGTTACTCTCTAGAAAACTTAGATGGGGGCAGTGATTTTGTATTTTTTTTTTTTTTTAAGAAACAGGGTCTGATTCTGTTGTCCAGGCTGGAGTACAGTGGGGCAATTGTAGCTCACTGCAGCCTCACACTTCTGGGCTCAAGTGATTCTCCACCTTTAGCCTCCTGAGCAGCTGGGATTATAGGTGCATGCCACCACATTCAGCTAACTTGCATTTTTGTAGAGACAGGGTCCTGCTATGTTGCCCAGGCTGACCTTGAACTCCTGGTCTCAAGTAATCCTCCCATCTCAGCCTCCCAAAACACTGGGCGTGCAGGCATGAGCCTCTTTACCCAGCTTGATTTTGTATCTTTTTGATGCTTTGGACTTCGTGGGGTGTAAATACTTTCCTTTGTAGATAAAGTGCCTGCAACTTTTTTTAGTTTCAGGGGGTCCATGAACCCCTCCGAAGCTCACACAAGGGAAAAGCCCTGGGTTCGGGTCAAAGCCGGTGAAATCAGTTTAAATCATGGTTCAGCTGAGGAGCAGCTGTGCCTCAGTTTCCTCCTCCAACACATCACTATAGAGTGGTGGAAATATGACTGGCTCTCTGAGTTCCGAGAACTAAGGAGGATCCACGCAGGGCCTGGCACATACTGGGTCTTCAATAATCAGCTTTTCTCTCCCGGCGCAGCCTGATGCTCCCACAAACCTTCAGACACACACACACACAAGCATGTGCCCGCAAAAACACAGTTGGCCATTTCATTGATCGAGTGGCTTTTGTTATTTTTTTATTTTATTATTATTTTTTTGAGACGGAGTTTCGCTCATCACCCAGGCTGGAGTGCAATGGCGCGATCTCGGCTCACCGCAACCTCTGCCTCCTGGGTTCAGGCAATTCTCCTGCCTCAGCCTCCCGAGTAGCTGGGATTACAGGCACGTGCCACCATGCCCAGCTAATTTTTTGTATTTTTAGTAGAGACGGGGTTTCACCATGTTGACCAGGATAGTCTCGATCTCTTGACCTTGTGATCCACCCGCCTTGGCCTCCCAAAGTGCTGGGATTACAGGTGTGAGCCACTGCGCCCGGCCTTTTGTTATTTTTTTTAATAGAGACATATTCTCACTCTCTTGTCCAGGCTGATATTGAACCCCTGGGCTCAAGCGATCCCTCCTGCCTCGGCCTCCCAAAGTGCTGGGATTATTGGTGTGAGCCACAATGCCTGGCCACGCTGGCCATTTTATTTATTTATTCATTACTTTTTTTTGAGACAGAGTCTTGCTCTGTCACCCAGGCTAGAGTGCAGTGGCACGATCTTGGCTCACTGTAACTTTTGCCTCCAGGTTCAAGCGATTCTCCTGCCTCAGCCTCCCGAGTAGCTGGGACTACAGGCACCCTCCACCACGTCCGGCTAATTTTTGTACCTATAGTAGAGATGAGATTTCACCATGTTGGTCAGGACGGTCTCGAACTCCTGAGCTCAAGCGATCTTCCCACTTCGGCCTCCCAAAGTGCTGGGATGACGGGCATGAGCTGCCGCACGCGGCCAAGCTGGCCATTTTCGACTCGACCTTCACATCTATTCCAAAGGAAAGGAAAAAAAAAAAAAAACAAAAAACCTCCCTCTCACTACACATAGTTTCAAAAACTGCCCTTTTCAGTGGAAAAGTTTTTTACGTCTTAAGAAAAAGCTGATTGTTTAAACTCGCGTCTGCAGTAAACGGGTGGCTATTTTTAAGTGCTTGGGGGCACATGCCCGCAACCCATGGAAAGAGAAGCCGTTTGTCTTGGGAGCTTGTCCAGAATGACGGGAGTGACGTGGAGTGTGGGGTGGGAGTGGGGCGGCGGGGGGGGGCATGAGCTGTCGGTCTGCCAGAAGCACACAAAACTCCCAAAATATTCCAGAACATTCCTTCTCGAGTTGTCAGAAATCATACCATCCGGGCCATGTCTCAAAGTTCCCACTTGGCAAGCAGTAGTTTCCTGATTCATTTTCCCTTTTTTTCCCTCTCAAATCACATTTGTTTTTCCACAATCGGAGGCACTCACACACATCTCGCCCTGAAATTCAGACACACTGTCCTGACTGAGAATTGTAAACAACCACCTCTCCAGCCCCTCCCGTGGCCGGGTGTTTAAGTGACGCTGGAAAAAATATTCTAAAGGAGGGGAAAACGGGAGTTTTCCAAAAATTGACCCAGGACTTACGTTACGCGGAGTTTAGGCAATCAGCCCCTGGAAACAGCTAGATGGGCCTCCCCAGCTACAGAGGCTCTGAGCAGCAATAAAGTCGCGAGAGGGAAAGTCAATCTTTGGCAAGAATCCCTGACTCCTCCGTGAAAAGTGATAAGGGCGGTGTGGACCGTGGCTGGGAGGCCAGCTGCAGATTTGAACTATGTTAGCAAGGTCAGGTTCTCGTAAACTATCACAGAGGTCCTGCGGAATGGATTCCTCCAGCCTGACACCCTGGCGCACCCGTAGGTCATTGGTGGTGTGTCAGGATTTTACTTATTTGTTTGCTTGTGTGTTTTTTCGTTTTTGTTTTAAGATGGAGTTTCACTCGTCTTGCCCAAGCTGGAGTGCAGTGGCGCCATCTCAGCTTACTGCAACCTCTACCTCCTGGGTTTAAGCGATTCTCCTGCCTCAGCCTCCTGAGTAGCTGGGATTACAGAGGCGCACCACCAAGCCTGGCTAACTTTTTTTGTATTTTCAGTAGATATGGGATTTCACCATGTTAGCCAGGCTGGTCTCGAACTCTTGACCTCGGGTGATCTGCCAGCCTTGACCTCCCAAAGTGCTGGGATTACAGGCATGAGCTACTGCGCCCGGCCCGCTTGTGTGTTTATTTTTTAGAGACAAATTCTAGCTCCGTCACCTAGGCTGGAGTACAGTGATGTAATCATAGCTCACTGCAGCCTCCACCTCGCAGGCTCAAATGATCCTCCCACCCTCGGCCTCCCAAGTAGGCACATGTCACCCTGCTCAGCTAAGTTTTGTTAAATATTTTAATTTTTTTTAGAGATGGGGGAGGAGCTTTGCTATGTTGCCCAGGCTGGTCTAGAATGCCAGCCTTAAGTGGTTCTCCCACCTCAGCCTCCCAAAGTGCTGGGATGTCAAGTGTGACCCACCACGCTCAGCCTCATGGGGAGTGTACAGACACTTTCTAGCAGCGTCTCCTCCATCCTCCTAGGGTCCTTGGGGGCTCCATTTGGCCCCCAGCATCTTCTCCCATTTTGCAGAAAACAAAACCCAAAATGCAGGAGAGAGGAGAGGAAGCCTGAATGAAATCTGTCTGCTGCCACAGCATTTCCCGTAAAGACCCCCGTCCCGTGGCCGGGCATGGCGGCTAATGCCTGTCATCTTAGAACTTTGGGGCTGGACGAGGTGGCTCATGCCTGTAATCCCAGCACTTTGGGAGGCCGAGACAGGCGGATCACGAGGTCAAGAGATCAAGACCATCCTGGTCAACATGGTGAAACCCGGTCTCTTTAATGAAAAAAAAAAGAACTTTGAGAGGCTGAGGTGGGGGGAATCACTTGAGGTCAAAAGTTTGAAACCAGCTTGGCCAATATGGTGAAACCCCATCTCTCTCTCTCTCTTTTTTTTTTTTTTGAAATGGTGTTTCATTCTTGTTGCCCAGGCTGGAGTGCAATGGTGCAATCTTGGCTCACCACAACCTCTGCCTCCCGGGTTCAAGTGATTCTCCTCCTGCCTCAGCCTCCCAAGTAGCTAGGGTTACAGGCATGCGCCACCTCGATGGCTAATTTTGTGTTTTTAGTAGGGATGGGGTTCCACTATGTTCGTCAGGCTGGTCTCAAACTCCCGACCTCAGGTGATCCACCCACCTCAGCCTCCCAAAGTGCTGGGATTACAGGTGTGAGCCACCACGCCCAGCCAATGGGCCCTGCTTTTAGGGAGCTGTGCTCTGTCCCAATCAAACAGTACAAATACTTTGGAAAACCATCTGTTGGTACCTATAAAAGCTGTGAGCCAGTGATCCTACTTCTGAGAATATGCCCAAAGAACTACAGTTGATCCTTGAACAACACAGCTTTGAACACTGCAGGTCACTCACACGTGGACTTTCTTCCACCTCTTCCAGCCCTGAGACAGCAAGACCAACCCCCTCCTCTCCCTCCTCCTCAGCCCACTCAACATGAAGTCTTTTACGATAATCCACTTCCAACTTATTATAAATAGTAAACATATTTTCTCTTTCTTGTGATTCTCTGTTCTTTTTTTTTTTGAGACTGAATTGCCTAGGCTGGCATGCAATGGTGCAATCTCGGCTCACCACAACCTCTGCCTCCTGGGTTCACGTGACTCTCCTGCCTCAGCCTCCAGAGTAGCTGGGATTACAGGCACCCACCACTACACTCTGCTAATTCTTTTGTATTTTTACTAGAGACAGGGTTTCACTCTGTTGGCCAGACTGGTCTACAAACTCCTGACCTCTTGATTCGTCTGCCTCGGCCTCCCAAAGTGCTGGGATTACAGGCTTGAGCCACTGTGCCTGTCCTTTTTAATTTTTAAATTTTTAATTTTATAGGTTTTTTCTTTTTTTTTTTTCAAGATAGGGTGTCACTCTGTTGCCCAGGCTGGAATCCAGTGTTGTGAACACAGCTCACTGAAGCCTCAACCTCCCAGGCTCAAGGGATCCTCTCAGTTCAGCCTCCCAAGTAGCTGGAACTACAGGTGCCTGCCACCATGGCCAGCTAATTTTTGTAGAGGTGGAATTTCACCATGTTGGCCGGTCTGGTCTTGAACTCCTGAGCTCAAGCGATCAGCTTGCCTCAGCCTCTCAAAGTACTGGGATTTATACTCGTGAGCCACCGTGCCCGGCTGTGATTTTCTTAATAACATTTTCTTTTCTCCAGCTTACCTTATTGTAAGAATACAGTATACAATACATAAACATACAAAATCTGCATTCATCAGCTGTTTAAGTCATTGTTAGGCTTCCAGTCAATGATAGGCTATTAGTAGTTAAGTTTTTTGGGGAAGTCAAAAGTAATATGTGGCAAGGAGGGCAGATCACCTGATGTCAGGAGTTCGAGACCAGCCTGGCCAACATGGCAAAACCCTGTCTCTACTAAAAACAAAAATTACCCAGGCATGGTGCATGCTTGTAGTCCCAGCTACTTGGGAGACTGAGGCAGGAGAATCATTTGAAACCAGGAGGCAGGAGTTGCAGTGAGCCAAGATCACACCACTGCACTCAAGCCTGGGCGACAGACCAACACTCCATCTCAAAAAAAAAAAAAAAAAAAAAGTTATATGTGGGATTTTGACTACACAGAGGCTCACTGCCCTTAACTTCTGCACTATTCAAGGGTAACTGTGAAGTCTACCTTCACACAAAAGAAATATACAAGAATGTTTATAGCCATATTTATCACAGCCAAAAAAAAAAAAAAGTGAAAGAACCCAAATATCAGATCATCAGTGAATGAACTGTGATCTATTTTATGGAATAGAAAAAGAACAAGCAGCCGGGTGCGGTGGCTCACGCCTATAATCCCAGTACTTTGGGAGGCCAAGGCAGGCAGATCACCTGAGCTTGGGAGTTCAAAGCCAGCCTAACCAACATGGAGAAACCCCGTTTCTAGTAAAAATACAAAATTAGCTGGGCATGGTGACACAAGCCTGTGATCACAGCTACTCAGGAGGCTGAGGCAGGAGAATCACTGGAACCCAGGAGGCGGAGGTTGCAGTGAGCAAATAACACGCCATTGTACCCCAGCCTGGGCAACAAGAGCAAAACTCATTCTCAAAAAAAGAAAATAAACAAGAAAAAAAAGAAAAGAAAAGAAAAAGAGCAAACATGGCCGGGCACAGTGGCTCACACCAGTAATCCCAGCATTTTGTGAACCTGAGGTGGATGGATCTCCTGAGGTCAGGAGCTTGAGACCAGCCTGGCCAATATGGTGAAACCCCGTGTCTACCAAAAATACAAAAATTAGCAGGGTGTGGTGGTGGGCGCCTGTAATCCCAGCTACTTGGGAGGCTGAGGCGGGAGAATCGCCTGAACCAGGAGGCGGGGGTTGCGGTGAGCCGAGATCGTGCCACTGCACTCCAGCCTGGGCAACAGAACAAGACTCCATCTCAAAAAAAAAGAAAAGTAAAGAGAAAGAACAAGCACCTATTACATGTAGAACATGAAGGAACCAAGTGGACGTGACGGTGAACAATGAAAACAGGCCAGGCGCGGTGGCTCACACCTGTAATCCCAGCACTTTGGGAGGCCGAGGCAGGAGGAGCTCCTTAGCCCAGTAGTTCAAGACAAGCCTGGGCAACACAGTGAGACCTTGTCTCTACAAAAAATTTAAAAATAGGGCAGGAGGATCACTTGGGCTTGGGAGGTCAAGGCTGCAATGAGCTGTGATTGAGCCACTACACTCCTGCCTGGGTGACAAGAGTGAGACCCCAACTAAAAATTAAAAAGAGAGGTAAGAAAATGGGCATCACTGTGACTCCACATTAGGGAAATCAGGCAAAGCTCCTCTCTGGTGACAGAGCTTGGAGTTGCTCGCAGAGGGAGTCTTTGCAGGTGCTAGATGCTCTGGATCCGGAAAATTGATCATGCCATCGAAACCCAGCGGGCTCACTCTAGATCATCATGCTGTGCTGCATACAAGTCATACCCTCATTTGAAAAGATCAAGGCCTGGTGCAGTGGCTCACACCTGGAATCCCAGCACTGGGAGGCCGAGGCAGGTGGATCATGAGGTTAGGAGTTTAAGACCAGCCTGGCCAAAAAGTGAAACCCCTTCTCTACTAAAAATACAAAAATTAGCCAGGCATGGTGACAGGTGCCTGTAATCCCAGCTATTTGGGAGGCTGAGGCAGGAGAATTGCTTGAACCCAGGAGGCAGAGGTTGCAGTGAGCCATATCATGCCACTGCACTCCAGCCTGGGGGACAGAGTGAAGCTCCGTCTCAAAAACAGAAAAGAAAAAGAAAAAAAATCAAGGCCAGGTGCAGTGGCTCATGCCTGTAATACCAGCACTTTGGGAGGCTGAGGCAGGTGGATCACTCGAACCCAGCAGTTCGACATCAGCCTGGGCAACACAGTGAAACCCCATCTCTACCAAAACTACAAAAAATTAGCCGGGCATGGTGGTGCATGCCTGTAGTCCCAGCTACTTGAGGAGGTGAGGTGGAAGAATTTCCTGAACCTCGGATGTGGAGGTTGCAGTGAGCTGAGATCATGCCACTGCACTCCAGCGTGGGCAACAGAGCAAGCCTCTGTCTTAAATCCTAAAGAGAGAAGCTCAAACAGGCATTTACTGAGCACCTGTTACATATCAGACTCTAAAAAGGCAACGAGGACAGAGACCCCACCCCTCTGGACCAGAAGGCCAGGCAGAAGAGACAAACTAAGCAAGAGGCTGCCACAGAACCTTCCGACCACAGTCGATCCATGCAGGTACTTGGAATCCCAGTGGCCCTGTGCGTGATTCAATTGGACCAGCATTCACAGGGTCACCTCCCAGTCCAGGATGAGCAGGTGTGAAACGCAGCCTCTGTGACTCACCTGAGGTCCCCAAGCCAGATGACAAAATGGGATACATCTGGCCGGGCGCAGTGGCTCATGGCTGTAATCCTAACACTTTGGGAGGCCAAGGCGGGAGGAGCAGGAGATGGAGACCATCCTGGCCAACATGGTGAAACCCCATCTCTACCAAAAGCACAACAAATTAGCTGGGTGTGGTGGCGCATGCATGTAATCCTAGCTACTTGGAGGCTGAGGCAGGAGAATTGCTTGAACCCGGGAGGCGGAGGTTGCAGGGAGCCGATATCGTGCCACTGCACTCTAGCCTGGCAATGGAGCTAGACTCCATCTCAAAAAAAAAAAAAAAAAAAAAGGCGGGTTGTGGGGGGAGATACATTTCAGCAGCAGCCAGGTTTGTCCCAAAAGGGGCTATAAAACCTAATGGGAGCCCACAGGGACCAATCCCTTGAAGGCAGTGATGATCCCTCCTGCCTGCCGGCTTCACTGGTGACTCAGTGCCCGCCAGGTCAAGGTGTGTCTGGGAGCTGCCTCTCTGGACAGCCACCACCTTTTGTACACGGCTTCTTGGTGCCCAGGACACAGTGAGTCACAAGACAAAGCCCTTTGTGGCGACAAATCAGTGAACCTGGTAAATGGTCCGGGCAGCGGGCCAGCCAGCTTGGAAAACCTTTCCAGGTGGTCCTCTTTGAACCCGATGAGGACAAAAGCCAATGGCCAATTATCTCAAAGTCCTCAAAAGTGCTCAGACATGCATTTTCATGGGGTCAGAAGACCTTCAACATGAATGCGATTCCTCCATTCTGTCCCAGGGAGACCCATTCATCTGGGGTGTCAAGGTTCCCGGCCCGGAGGACAAACTGCTTTCACCTCCTCCATGCGTGTTGTCTCTATTTGCTTTGTGTGTGTGTATGAGGTGGTGGTGTTTGTTTTTGAGACGGAGTCTCTCTCCGTCCCCCAGGCTGGAACTCAGTGGTGTGATCTCAGCTCACTGCAACCTCTGCCTCCCCAGTTCAAGTGATTCTCCTGCCTCAGCCTCCCAAGTAGCTGGGACTACAGGTGCCCACCACCATACGTGACTAATTGTTGTATTTTTAGTAGAAATGGGGTTTCACTATGTTGGCGGGGCTGAGCTCAAACTCTTGATCTTATGATCTGCCCAACTCGGCCTCCCAAGGTGCTGGGATTATAGGTGTTAGCCACCGAGCTGGGCCCGTTGCCTCTATTTGGAAGGAGAGAGCAGTGTGTTGCCCCTGATAAGGAGAAAGGGAGCAACAGGAGCACAGCTTCCTCACCCCCACCCAATTCTACCCACCGGTCACCAGAGCGAGTCTCTCATTTGGCCCAAAACCAACCAGGGGTGGGGAACGAGGCTGGGTTCAGTGCAGGCGGAACTCCAAGAGGCTCCCAAGACTCCAGGCAGTCTGCGTACACACCTGGTATAATCCCTTAAGTCTGGGTGGGACTAGTGAGTCAGTGAGGGTGTCACTTCCTTGATAAGGTGACATTCCAAGGCAAAGGTGAAAAAACTTTACCAATGTCATTAAAGTCCAAAATAATTTGATTTTGAGTTCACCAAATGGGAGTTTACCTTGGGTGGGCCTGAGTTAATCAGGAGTGCTTTAAAAAAGGGTCTAACGCCAGGCGAGGTGGTGCGCACCTGTAATCCCAGCTACTTGGAGGGCTGAGGCAGGAGAATCACTTGAACCCAGGAGGTGGAGGTTGCAGTGAGCCAAGACTGTGCCACTGCACTCCAGCCTAAGCGACAGGAGGAGACTCTATCTAAAAAAAAGGGGGGGGGAGGTCTAATGGTAATTTTTTTTTCAACTGTCAATTTCTTTCCTGAGTCTAACAGCAAATTTTATGTTATGTATATTTACCACAATTTAAACTTTTTTTTTTTTGAGATGGAGTTTCACTCTCGTTGCCCAGGCTGGAGTGCAATGGCGCGATCTCAGCTCACCGCAACCTCCACCTCCCGGGTTCAAGCGATTCTCTTGCCTCAGCCTCCCCAGTAGCTGGGATCACAGGCATGCGCCATCATGCCTGGCTAATTTTGTATTTTTACGGGGGTTTCACCATGTTGGTCAGGCTGGTTCCAACTCCCGACCTCAGGTAATCCACCCACCTCAGCCTCCCAAAGTGCTGGAATTACAGGCATGAGCCTTAAATTTTTAATTAAAAAACTATGATGGAGGCCGGGTGCGGTGGCTCAAGCCTGTAATCCCAGCACTTTGGGAGGCCGAGGCGGGTAGATCACGAGGTCAAGAGATCAAGACCATCCTGGTCAATATGGTGAAACCCCGTCTCTACTAAAAATACAAAAAATTAGCTGGGCATGGTGGCGCATGCCTGTAATCCCAGCTACTTGGGAGGCTGAGGCAGGAGAATTGCCTGAACCCAGAAGGCAGAGGTTGCGGTGAGCCGAGATCGTGCCATTGCACTCCAGCCTGGGTAACGAGCGAAAACTCTGTCTCAAAAAAAAAAAAAGAAAAAAAATCTATGATGGCTAATGAAAAGAGCCAGAGCATGCATCAACAGATAAATGAATACACAAAATATAGTGTAGCCATACCATGGAATAGTATCTAGCCAGGAAAAAGGATTGAAATTATGACTCATGCTACACTGTGGATGAACCTGGAGGACTTTATGCTAAGTGAAATGAGCCCGTAACAGAAAGAGAAATACGGTCTGATTTCACTTACAGGAGGTCTCTATAGTGGTTACACTCATAGACACAGAAAGTAGAATGGTGGGTCCCGGGGGCTGGGAAAGAAGGAATGGGGAGTTTGTGTCTAATCGGGACCAAGTTTCAGTTTGGGATGATAAAGAAGTTCTGGAAATAGAAAGTGACAACGGTGGCTGGGCCACGACTGGAATCTCAGTGGTGGCTGAGTGGTGGTAGTGGTGGAATCTCAGTGGTGGCTCACACCTGGAATCTCAGCAATTTAAGAGGCTGAGTCGGGCAGATTGCTTGAGCCCAGGAGTTCAAGACCAGCCTGGGCAACACGGTGAAGCCCCGTCTCTGTAAGAAATTTAAAAATTAGGCAGGCAGTGGCACACACTTGTAGTCTCTGCTAGTCAGAAGGCTGAGGTGGGAGGATCACTTGAGCCTGGGAGGTCAAGGCCGCAGTGAGCCAAGATCGTACCAGTGCACTCCAGCCTGACAGAGTGAGATCCTGTCTCAAAAAATCAAAAGTGACTGGTTACACATCATGAGTCAACTTAATCCCACTGAATTGTACACTTTAAAAGGGTTAAGATGAGGCCAGGTGCGGTGGTTCACGACAGTAATCCCAACACTTTGGGAAGTCAAGGGGGGTGGATTGCTTGAGACCAGGAGTTCAAGACCAGCCTGAGCAACATGGTGAAACCCCGTCTCTACAAAAAAAAAAAACCACAAAAATGAGCCTGGCATGGTGATGCACATCTGTAATCCCAGCTACTCGGGAGGCTGAGGCATAAGAATCACTTGACTGAGATCGCGCCACTGCACTCCAGCCTGGGTGACAACAAGCCTCTGTCTC
The DNA here is from genome assembly GCF_049354715.1 of Callithrix jacchus. NCBI lineage: Eukaryota > Metazoa > Chordata > Mammalia > Primates > Cebidae > Callithrix > Callithrix jacchus. Next base: position 14,917,038 of record NC_133523.1, read on the forward strand.
AAAAAAAAACAATGTTAAGATGAATTTTAATAAATGTTATGTATGTTATTTTACCACAACTTTTTTTTTTATAGTTAGATAACACAAAAATAAACTAAATAGGCTTATGGAAAATATTAGTGTTTCTATCATCATGTGAAGAGACGTCAGGAAGATCTCATCTATGAATCCGAGAGTAGAGCTTCAGCCAGACACAGTGGCTCATGCCTGTAATCCCAAAACTTTGGGAGGCCAAGGCAGGAGGATTGCTGGAGGCCAAGAGTTTGAGACCAGCCTGGGCGACCTAGGGAGACCCTGTCTCTATAAAAATAAAACAATTAGCCAGGCACGTTGGTGCATGCCTGGGGTCCCACCTACTTGAGAGGCTGAGGTGAGACCACACCCTCAGGAGGCCGAGGCTGCAGTGAGCTACAGTGGAGCCACTGCACACTAGCCTGGGCAACAGAGCAAGACCATGTCTCAAAAACAGAACACCAAAAAACAAAAACCAAAAACCAAGAGAACAGAACCTCACCAATGAATCTACTGAAGCCTTGAGCTTGGGCTTTCGGGGGGTGGGGCTGTCTTTTTTTTTTTTTTTTTTTTTTTGAGAGAGTGTCTCTCTCTCTCACCCAGGCTGGAGTGCAATGGTACAATCTCTGCTCACTACAACCTCCACCTCCCAGGTTCAAGTGATTCTCCTGCCTCAGCCTCCTGAGTAGCTGGGACCATAGGTGCCCACCACCACACCCAGCTAATATGTTGTATTTTTAGGAGAGAGGAAGTTTTACCATGCTGGCCAGGATGGTCTTGATCTCCTAACCTTGTAATCAACCAGCCTCAGCCTCTTAACGTGCTGGGATTACAGGCATGAGCCACTGCGCCCGGCCTGTTTTGTTTTAGAGATAGGGTCTCGCTCTCTTATCTCAGTTGGAGCACAGTGGCACGATCACAGCTCACTGCCGCCTGGATCTTCCACCTCAGCCCCCCAAGTTGCTGGGACTACAGGTGTGAGCTACCACACCTAGTTATTTTTTATTTATTTATTTTGAGATGGAGTCTCACTCTGTTGTGAGACTGGAGTGCAGTGGTGCAATCTCAGTTCACTGCAACCTCCACCTCCTGGGTTCAAGCAATTCTCCTGCCTCAGCCTCCTAAGTAGCTGGGACTACAGGCGTGCACCACCACGCCTGGCTAATTTTTAAATTTTTAAATAGAGATGGGATTTCACCATGTTGGCCAGGATGGTCTTGATCTCCTGACCTTGTGATCTGCCCACCTCAGCCTCCCAAAGTGCTGGGATTGCAGGCGTGAGCCACCACGCCTGGTCATTAATTTATTTTTATGTTTATTTTGTTTTTTGGTGGGGTGGGCAAGGGGGCACTCTATGTTGCCCAGGCTGATCAGGGAACTCCTGGACATCAAGTGATTCTCCTGCCTCGGCCTCCCAAAATACTGGGATTACAGGCGTGAGCCACTTAGCCCAGCTCACCTTAATTTTTGTTGTTTAAAACAAAAATGAATGCATACATGCTGGGTACTAGTTATCTGGGCAAACAGTCTAAAACTCCTGGGCTTACGCCTGTAATCCCAAAACCTAGTCTCTACAAAAAATATCAATAAAATTAGCCAAGTGTGGTGGTACATACCTGTATTCCCAACTACTCTGGAGGCTGACGTGGGAGGATCGCTACAGCCTAGGAGGTGGAGGTTGACTGAACCAGATCACACGATTGCCCTCCAGCCTGGGCAACAGAGGAGACTCCATCTTAAAAAAAAAAAAAAGGCTGGGAGCGGTAGCTCACGCCTGTAATCCCAGCACTTTGGGAGGCTGAGATGGGAAGATGACAAGATCAGGAGTTCAAGACCAGGCTGGCCAGCATGGTGAAACCCCGTCTCTACTAAAAATACAAAAATTCGCCAGGCATGGTGGCATACATCTGTAGTCCCAGCTACTTGGGAGATTGAGGCACAAGAATAGCTTGAACCTGGGAGGTGGAGCTTGCAGTGAGCTGAAATCGTGCCACTGTACTCCAGCCTGGGCGACACAGTGAGACTCTGTTTAAAAAAAAAAAAGGGTGGTGGCTTACAACACCTGTAAGCCCAGCACTTTGGAAGGCCAAGGCAGGCGGATCACCTGAAGTCAGGAGTTCAAGACAAGCCTAGCCAACATGGTGAAACCCCGTCTCTATTAAAAATACAAAAATTGGCCGGGTGTGGTAACTCACACCTGTAATCCCAGCACTTTAGAAAGCCTATGCAGGCAGATCACGAGGTCAACAGATCAAGACCATCCTTGACAACATGGTGAAACCCTGTCTCTATTAAAAAATATAAAAATTAGCCAGACGTGGTGGCTTGTGCCTGTAGTCCCAGCTACTTGGGAGGCTGAGGCGGGACGATCGCTTCAGCCTGGGAGGTGGAGATTGCAGTGAGCTGAGATCACACCATTGCACTCCAGCCTTGTGACAGAGCGAGACTCCGTCTCAAAAAAAAAATACAAAAGTTAGCTGGGCATTGTGGCGCATGCCTGTAATCCCAGCTACTTGGGAGGCTGAGACAAGAGAATTGCTTGAACCCGGGAGGTGGAGGTTGCAGTGAGCCAAGATCGCACCACTGTACTCTAGCCTGGGTGACAGAGCAAGATTCCATCTCAAAAAAAAAAAAAAAAAAAAAGGAAGCCTCAGAAACTCCCCTTCTCCAGGGGTCTCTCGAGGCCTCCATACTCCTCGCTGAGTCGGCCTTCCTCCAGCAAACAGCCCGAGGCTCACCGAGTGTACAAAGCTGTCATGGTGTCATGGGCCCCCCACCCCACCACCCCAAAAGCACAGGGTCGCCCCAGCCTGACTGCCAGGGGTTTAGCCTTCTCACTGCGGTGCCCTTCCCGGGACGCAGGCACAGGTGTCACATCGTGGGCTATGAGTCAGGCCTTGGCCCGCTCCTTGTACGGCTGGCCAGCATGAGTCAGGCTGGGCTTGCCCACTGCTCCTGTGTTTTCTCTTGTTCTGAACACCACGGCTTGTGACGGGGCCTCCTGTGGCTCATCAGTCACTGTTTTGGGTAAACACTGCAGATCACTCAGTGACAGACTACCCGAGTCAGGGGAGCTGGGACTTTACTTACCAAATTGCAAATGTCCGACATATCCCAAGCGGAACCAGTGACGAAGAGGTTTTCATCCCAGGGCTGGGGGTGGGGGGACTGTCGAACACCCAGTAGAGCCCCCAGCGTTTCCTGGAAATGCAAATCTCAGCTCTGAAGTGCAGACTGGCCGCTTACGGTTAGACAGAGGTTCACACCTGAGGAAGCCTGGCAATGTCTAGAGACTGTTTTGGTGCTCAGGACTCAGGAAGTGGGTGTGCTACTAATGGGGGGAGGCTGCTAATTGCAGGTTTTGCCATTAAAAGTAATGGCAAGGGCCGGGCACGGTTCACACCTGTAATCCCAACACTGGGAGGCCGAGGCAGGCGGATCACTTGAGGTCAGGAATTAGAGACCAGCCTGGCCAACATGGAGAAACCCCGTCCATGCTAAAAATACAAAAATCAGCCAAGCCTGATGGGGTGTGCCTGTAGTCCCAGCCACTGGCGAGGCTGAGGCAGGAGAATCACTTGACCCCGTGAGGCAGGGGTTGCAGTGAGCCGAGACTGTACCACTGCACTCCAGCCTGGGCGACAGAGTGAGGCTCCATCTCAAAATAAATAAATAAATAGGGCCGGGCCCAGGGGCTCACACCTGTAATCCCAGCACTTTGGGAGGCCGAGGCAGGCAGATCACCTGAGGTCAGGAGTTCGAGACCAGCCTGACCAACATGGAGAAACCCCATCTCTACTAAAATTACAAAATTAGGCATGATGGCCCATGTCTATAATCCCAGCTACTCAGATGGCTGAGGCAGGAGGATCGCTTGAACCCAGGAGGCAGAGGTTTTGGTGAGCCGAGTTCATACCACTGCACTCCAGCCTGGGCAACTAGAGTGAAACTCCATCTCAAAAGAACAAAAGTAATGGCAAGAACGGCAATGACTTTTGCACCAACCTAACAGCACCTGGTGGGCGCAGGCCAGGATGCTACAATGCACAGGGCAGCCCCTGCCACAGAGATGATCCAGCCTCCAGTGCTGCAGCTGACAAATCCCGCTAACCCACCCTTGATAGTTCTCATGCTAGCTTGCCTCTGCTATTATTTTTATTTTTTTGAGAGGGAGTCTCACTCTGTCACCCAGGCTGGAGTGCGGTAGCATGATCGACAGCTCTCGGCTCACTGCATCCTCCGCCTCCTGGGTTCAAGCAATTCGCCTGCCTCAACCTCCCGAGTAGCTGGGATTACAGGTGCGCGCCACCACACCTAGCTAATTTTTTTGTATTTTTAGTAGAGACAGGGTTTCACCATGTTGGCCAGGTTGGTCTCAAACTCCTGACCTCGTGATCAGCCCACCACGGCCTCCCAAAGTACCCGGATTACAGGTGTGAGCCACCATGCCCAGCTACATAATTTTAAATTAAAATAGGTCAGCTGACATTCTTTAGGCGGCAAGTTAGAGAAACACACACAGGCATATGCCTGTTTTTTGTTTTTGAGATGAAGTTTCGTTCGTTGCCCAGGTTGGCGTGCAATTACGAAATCTCAGCTCACTGCAACCTCGGCCTCCCGTGCTCAAGCGATTCTCCTGCCTCAGCCTCTCGAGTAGGCTGGGATTACAGGCATGCACCACCTCGCCTAGCTAATTTTTGTAATTTTAGTAGAGATGGAGTTTCCCCATGATGGTCTCAATCTCTTGACCTCGTGATCCACCCACCTCGGCCTCCCGAAGTGTTGGGATTACAGGCGTGAGCCATGCACCCGGCCAACTCCTTCCAGTTCTTAAAGATACTTGGGACGAGTTTGTTTGGCACCCCAGCCATAATGCACAGGATTGGCATGACTGGGACATGAATGTGAACACTGGGCAACCTGATACAATGTGATGAAAAGGGCATGCCTCCGTCTCCTTCCCCAAACCCCACAACCCCCATCTAACCACAAGAAAATGTCAAACACAGAGTGGGGGACACTTGATCCGGTGAGGGACACTGGCTAGCACTCAAGACTACCCAAGTCCGCCAGGCACAGTGGCTCATGCCTGTAATCCCAGCACTTCGGGATGCTAAGGTGGGTCGATCACCTGAGGTCAGGAGTTCAAGACCAGCCTGACCAATGTGATGAAATCTGTCTCTATTAAAAACACATAAAAAATTAGCTGGGTATGGTGGTAGGCACCTATAATCCCAGCTACTTGGGAGGCTGAGGCAGGAGAATCACTTGAACCTGGGAGGCAGAGGTTGCAGTGAGCAAAGATGGTGACATTACACTCCAGCCTGGGCAACAAGAGTGAAACTCTATCTCGAGAAAAAAAAAAACCTGCCAAAATCGCTCACCTATAAATCCCAGCACTTCAGGAGGCTGAGGCAGGAGGATCACTTGAATCCACAAATTCAAGACCAACCCGACAACACAGCAAGGTCCCATCTCCACACAGTTTAAAAAAAATACCCAAGCATAGTGGCACACACCTACGGTCCCTGCTACTCAGGAGGCTGAGGTGGGAGAATCACTTGAGCCCAGGATTTTGAGGCTGTAGTCCGTCACCGCCCTCCAGCCTGAGCAACAAAGTGAGACTATGTCAAAAAAAAAAAAAAAAAAAAACCAGGCTGGGAGCGATGGCTCATGCCTGTAATCCCAGCACTTTGGGAGGCTGAGGCAGGCAGATCACTGGAGGTCAAGCGTTCTAGACCAGCCTGACCAACATGGTGAAACCCTGTTTCTACTAAATATACAAAAATTAGCTGGACTACAGGTGGCAGGCACCTGTAATCACAGCTACTCAGGAGGCTGAGGCAGGAGAATCACTTGAACCCGGGAGGCGGAGGTTGCAGTGAGCCGAGATCATGTCATTGCACACCACCCTGGGCAATGAGAGCAAAACTTCGTTCTGAAAAAAAAAAAAGAAAAGAAAAAAGAAAATCAGGAAAGACTGAGAAACCATCACAGACCAGAGGAGACCAATGAGACATGAGGGCTAAATAAGGTGTACGATCCTGGAAGAGAAAGGACATTTGTGGGGACACTGGCGACATCCACACAGAACGTCTGGAGTTCAGCTGATGGCATCATTGCCCCAATGTTAATTTCTTAGTTTCACCAAGTGTACAGAGGTCAGGAAACACGTTAATATCAGGGAAGTGGTGGACGGGGATACAGGAGGAGTGCTACATAACCTCACTGCAACTTTCCTGCCATTAAATTTATTCCAAAATAAACATTTATAAGACGTTTATTTTACAACTCAGGCTGGGTGCAGTGGCTCACGCAAGTAAATCCCAACGCTTTGGGAGGCCGAGGCAGGATTCATTGAGCCCAGGAGTTTGAGACCAGCCTGGGCAACACAGCAAAAATTAGCCAACATTGATGGCATGCGCCTGCAGTCCCAGGCATGAGCCACTGCACCTGGCCTCTATCTGAAATTTACCTTTAAGTGGGGAAGTCCTGTGTTTCAGTCCGAAACTCTAGTCTAGGAGGTTAGGAACCCAGTGGGTGGAAGGTGGGGTTCAGGATCAGCACCCAGTTCTAGATCTGGCATCTGGGTGGCAGGGGCTCCATTAACTGGGTGAGAAACAGAGGCTGGAGTGGAGGGGGGATAGTGATCTCATTTTACGGAAACCGCTAATGGGTCTTAATGATAATGGTGATGATGATAATTGTACCTCCCACACAGCATAAATCTTGCTCCACCCAGGCTGGTTTTAGGCGAGCCTGGTTCCCTGCCGGGACTGGCTGATGGGCATCAGGCCAGGCTCATGCCTGAGCCCCCCACCACACCCAGCCCTGGTGTGGAACTGCACAGATGCCCCCACTGTCTTCCCCCCACCCCTGCCAACCAGCAAGCTCCTTTGGGAGGCAAAGGCAGGAGGATCTCTTGAGCCCAGGAATTTGAGACCAGCCTGGGCAACATGGTGAGACCCATCTCTACAAAACGTTAAAAATTAGCCAGGCATGGTGGCACACACCTGTAGTCCCAGCCACTTAGAAGGCGGAGGTGGGAGGATCGCTTGAGCCCGGGAGGTCAAGGCTGCAGTGAGCTATGATCACAACACTGCGCATTCCAGTCTGGGCAAGAAGCAAGATCCCCTATCTCTAAAAAAATAAAATAAAATAGGCTGGTGCACTGGCTAACTCCTGTAATCCCAACACTGGGAGTCCGAGGCAACCAGATTGCCTGAGGTCAGGAGTTCAAGACCGTCCTGGCCAACATGGTGAAGCCCCATCTCTATTAAAAATGCAAAAATTAGCTGGGCATGGTGGCAGGCGCCTATAATCCCAGTTACTCCAGAGGCTGAGGCAGGAGAATTGCTTGAACCTGGGAGGTGGAGGTTGCAGTGAGCTGAGATTGTGCCACTGTACTGCAGCCTGGAGACGGAGTGAGACTCTGTCTCCAAAAATAAATAACATTTTTAAATGGCTAACTTTATGCTATGTGAATTCCACTTCAATTTAAAAAAAAAAATGAAAGTGACAATCAAATGGAAAGCCAAGATATTCACACTCGCTTTTCCAGGGAAATTGTCCCAGGCACCCAGAAACACCCAGTCACCTGTCCTCAAAGATGTGGAATTTTACAAATAAACTTCAAGCATGTTAAATGGAGTCCTTCTGTAATGCTCCCCTTCCCTGTAAGATTCACCTCTTACATGAAGGGTTCCTCTTCATGACAGCCGTCATTATCAATCATATGTAAGTAATGACATAATTGCTTAATAATGTCATTATGTGTAATCCCAGCACTTTGGGAGGCCGAGGTGGGTGGATCACGAGGTCAAGAGCTCGAGACCATCCTGGTCAACATGGTGAAACCCCGTCTCTACTAAAAATACAAAAAATTAGCTGGGCATGGTGGCGCATGCCTGTAATCCCAGCTACTCAGGAGGCTGAGACAGGAGAATTGCCTGAACCCAGGAGGCGGAGGTTGTGGTGAGCTGAGATCACGCCATTGCACTCTAGCCTGGGTAACAAGAGCAAAACTCCGTCTCAATAATAATAATAATAATAATAATAATAATGTCATTATGATTTTCTACCCTGATTGTGAGGCTGCAGGTCATCAGGTTGAAGCACTAAAATCAGAAGGCAAGTCAGAGAACGGCACCCACGAAAAGGGCTCCCCAGGACCCCAGAATGTGGGGCTCAAACTCAGCCACTATTCCCCTGGCCCTGGGCCTCCCTACTCTCCCCATCAAACTGGACCCATTCCTTCTCCAGGCACCAATTCTGCTGAACACAGAAGGTACTGGTTATGGGGAGGAGAGGGTGCTGGCCTCTGGTGGGCAGAGCATGTCAGGAGGTCCAACAGGGCTGATCCAAGAGATGGCTTTGCCTGACACAGCGGCTCATGCCTATAGCCCAAGCACTGTGGAGTCTGGGGCGAGAGAACTGCTTGAGGCCAGGAGGTCAAGGCTACAATAAGCTGTGACTGTGCCACTGTATTCCAGCCGGGGTGACAGAGCAAGACGCTGTCTCTAAACAAACAAGTAAATAATAAATTACACTTGGTGGCTCACGCCTGTATTCCCAGCAGTTTGGGAGGCTGAGGTGGGCAGATCACTTGAGGTCAGGAGTTCGAGACCAGCCTGGTCAACATGGTGAAACCCCTTCTCTACTAAAAATACAAAAAAAAATTAGCCAGGCGGGGTGGTGGGCACCTGTAATCCCAGCTACTCGGGAGGCTGAGGCAGGAGAATCGCTTGAACCCGGGAGACAGAGGGTGCAGTGAACTGAGATTGCACTATTGCATTCTGCCCTAGGCAGCAGAGAGAGACTCCACCTGAAAGAAAAATTAATAATAATAAATACAGTTTATGATGTGTAAATGATATCTCAGTAAGTCTGTAAGAACAAAATGAAACACAGTAGAAAAAGGAGTCCCTAGCCCAGATATGTAAGCAACAGATAGCAGAGAAAATAAAAAGGCCAGGTACAGTGGCTCTTGCCTGTAATCTCAGCACTTTGGAAGGTGGAGGCGGGTAAACCACTTGAGCCCAGGAGTTCCAGACCAGCCTGGGCAACATGGAAAAGCCCTGTCTCTACTAACAAGACGAAAAAATAGGCAGGCATGGTGGCCCCACCTGCAGTCCCAGCCACTTGGGAGACTGAAGTGGGAGGATTGGGCCTGGAAAATCGAGGCCACAGTGAGCTGAGATCAAACCATAGCACTCCAGTCTGGGCAGCAGAGCGAGATCCTGTCTCAAAAGAAAAAAAAAAATCACTCTGAGGTCAGCACTCGTAATTGGGAAATTTACAACCAGGGTCTTAAAACGTCCCGGATGCTGGTGATGTTCAGACTGCTGAGATTCGCCGCTCTCCCAAACGTGACCCCTCGGCCTTCAAGTTTCTGCTTAAAAGGTTTTTTCCGCCTGCCTTCCTTCCAGTCCAAGCCAGAGCCCTGTTATCCTGCCCTGTTTCCTCAGCCTTCCCATCAGTCTGTGACTCTGCGTTGCGTTAATAGATCCCCACTTAATCCTTAGTCTCCTCCCTGCCTGGGAGCTCCCCAGGGGCAGAGACTGGCCCACTCTGGTAGATAGCTCACACTCCAGCACCTGCCCAGTAAGAAGTATTCCATGGCCAGGCACGGTGGCTCACACCTGTAACCCAAGCACTTTGAAAGGCCAAGGCAGGAGGATCATTTTGAGACCAGGAGTTGGAGACAAGGCTGGGCCGCATAGGGAGACCCTGTCTCTACAAACAAAATTAAAAATCAGCAGGGTTTGCTGGCATGCACCTGTAGTCCCAGCTACTCAGGAGGCTGAAGCGGGAGGATCAGGCACTTTGGGAGGCCAAGGTGAGTGGATCACCTGAGGTCAGGAGTTTGAGACCAGCCTGACCAACACAGTGAAACCTATCTCTATTAAAAATACAAAAAGCCTGGGCAATAGAACAATACCCTGTCTCCAAAAAAAAAAAGTATTCATCAGTATCTATTAAATGTATACTGAGGCTGGGCACAGTGGTTCACACCTGTAATCCCAGCACTTTGGGAGGCTGAGGTGGGCAGATCCCCTGAGGTCAGGAGTTCGAGACCAGCCTGACCAACATGGAGAAACCCCATGTCTACTAAAAATACAAAATTAGCCGGGTGTGATGGTGCATGCCTGTAATCCCAGCTACTCGGGAGGTTGAGGCAAGAGAATCACTTGAACCCGGGAAGTAGAGGCTGCAGTGAGCCGAAATCATGCCATTGCACTCCAGGCAGGGAGACAGAGTGAGACTCCATCTCAAAAACAAAACAAAACAGTCTAGAACAGGCAAATCCATAGAGACAGGAAGATTGGTGGTTGCCAGGAGCTGGGGAAGGGGAGTGGGGCTAACTGCTGCTGGGGACAGGGTTTTCTTTGAGGGTGGCAGAAATGTTTTGCAACTAGACAGAGGGGCAGCTACAGAGCACCGACTGTACGAAATGCCACTGAACTGTGCACTTTAAAATGGTTCATTTCAGCCAGTCGCAGTGGCTCACGCCTGTAGTCTCATCACTTTGGGAGGCCTGAGGTGGGTGGATCACCTGAGGTACAGAGTTCGAGACCAGCCTGGCCAACACAGGGGTTTTGTGAAACCCCGTCTCTACAAAAAATACAAAAGTTTGCTGGGTGGGGTGGCATGCCCCTGTAATGTCACCTACGTGGGAGGCTAAGGCAGAAGAATCACTTGGGCCTGGGAGATAACACTGCAGTGAGCCGAGATCACACCACTGCACTCCAGCCTGGCAGACGGAGCGTCTCAAAATAAATAAATAAAATAAAATGATCAATTTCAGGTTATGTGAGCTTCACCTTGATAAAAATTTATAGACATATATAATTTATATAGAAATATGCATAGAATATAAAGAATTACGCTATTAATATTTAAATTTTTTTTTAAACTGCAAGCCACCTTTTGCTGATCTCCAATTAAAATAAATAAAAATAGCTTCCAGGGATGAAAAGCTTCTTCTAGGAAAAAAACTTTTTTTTTTTTTTTTGAGACAAAGTTTCGCTCTTATTGCCCAGGCTGGAGTGCAATGGCGCGATCTCGGCTCACCGCAACCTCTGCCTCCTCGGTTCAAGCGATTCTCCTGCCTCAGCCTCCAGAGTAGCTGGGATTACAGGTGCCCACCACCATGCCTGGGTAATTTTGTATTTTTAGTAGAGATGCGGTTTCTCCATGTTGATCAGGTTGGTCTCGAACTCCCGACCTCAGGTGATTCCTCCCCTGCCCCCCGCCTCAGCATCCCAAAGTGCTGGGATTACAGGCATTGAGCCACCATGCCCAGCCTAAAAAATCTTTTACATGTGGTATTTGCTATCTTCATAAACATATGATGAGGTAGGCATTCTCATGCCCCTTTGATGAACGAGGGACTGACATTCAAAAAGAGGACATCAGGCTGGGCACAGTGGCCCACACCTGTAAATCCCAACACGTTGGGAGGCTGAGGTGGGCAGATCACTTGAGGTCAGGAGTTTTGAGACCAGCCAGGTCAACATGGTGAAATCCTGGCTCTACTAAAAATACAAAAATTAGCCAGGCTTGGTAGCATATGTCTGTAATCCCAGCTATTTGGGAGGCCAAGGCAAGAGAATCACTTGAACCTGGGAGGTGGAGGTTGCAGTGAGCTGAGATAGCACCAATGCACTCCAGCCTGGGCAACAGAGTGAGACTCCATCTCAAAAAAAGTGGCCCGGTGCAGTGGCTCACGCCTGTAATCCCAGCCCTTTGGGAGGCCAAGGAGGGTGAATCACCAAGTCAGGAGTTCGAGACCAGCCTGGCCAAGATGGTGAAACCCTGTCTTTACTAAAAATACAAAAATTAGCCGGGTGTAATGGCAGGTGCCTATAATCCCAGCTGGTAGGGAGGCTGAGGCAGGAGAATCACTTGAACCCAGGAGGGGGAGGCTGTAGTGAACTGAGATCTCACCATTGCACTCCAGCCTGGGCAGCAACAGTCGTCTCAAAAAAAAAAACATCATTCACTCAAGGTCATTGGGCTACAAGTCCAGGAGCCAGAATCTAAATTCCGGGTTCCAGCTGTTCATCACTCACCTCACTGAACAGACCAACTGGGAGGATTAAATGAGAAAATACATCCAGATCAGCCTCGCCAACAGAGTGAGATCCCTGTCTCTACTTAAAATACAAAAAGTTGGCTGGGCGTGGTGGTGGGTGCCTGTAATCCCAGCTACTCGGGACGCTGACGCAGAATCACTTAAACCTGGGAGTCGGAGGTTGCAGTGAGCCGAGATCACGATACTTCACCCCAGCCTGGGTGACAGAGTGAGACCCTAACTTAAAAAAAAAACAAAAAACGAAGAAGCAGCTTCTCAGCTCCTTCTGGAATCTCTCCCTAGTTCAGCCCGCCTGCCTCCACTCCTGCCTCCACCATGTCCATCAGGGTGACCGAGAAGTCCTACAAGGTGTCCACCTCTGGCCCCAGGGCCTTCAGTAGCCGCTCCTTGACGAGTGGGCCCAGTGCCCGCTTGAGCTTCTCCCGAGTGAGCAGTAGTGGCTTCCGGGGTGGCCTGGGTGCAGGCTATTTTGGGGCCAGCGGCATAGACATGGGAGGCATCACTGCCGTCACCATCAACTAGAGCCTGCTGAACCCCATTAAGGTGGATGTGGACCCCAACATCCAGGCCGTGCGTACCCAGGAGAAGGAGCAGATCAAGACCCTCAACAACAAGTTTGCTTCCTTCATCGACAAGGTGCGGTTCCTGGAGCAGCAGAACAAGATGCTGTAGACCAAGTGGAGCCTCCTGCAGCAGCAGAAAACGGCTCGGAGCAACATGGACAACATGTTTGAGAACTACATCAACAACCTGAGGCGGCAGCTGGAGACTCTGGGCCAGGAGAAGCTGAAGCTGGAGGCGGAGCTTGGCAACATGCAGGGGCTGGTGGAGGACTTCACGAACAAGTATGAGGAAGAGATCAATAAGCGTACAGAGATGAAGAATGAATTTGTCCTCATCAAGAAGGATGTGGATGAAGCTTACATGAACAAGGTAGAGCTGGAGTCTCGCCTGGAAGGACTGACTGACGAGATCAAATTCCTCAGGCAGCTGTATGAAGAGGAGATCCGGGAGCTGCAGTCCCAGATCTCCGACACGACTGTGGTGCTGTCCATGGACAACAGCCGCTCTCTGGACATGGATGGCATCATTGCCGAGGTCAAGGCGCAGTACAAGGAGATCGCCAACCGCAGCCGGGCTGAGGAGGAGAGCATATACCAGATCAAGTATGAGGAACTGCAGAGGCTGGCTGGATGACCTGCGGCCTACGAAGACTGAGATCTCCGAGATGAACCGGAACATCAGCCGGCTCCAGGCTGAGATCGAGGGCCTCAAAGGCCAGAGGGCTTCCCTGGAGGCCGCCATTAGAGATGCTGAGGATCGCAGGGAGCGGGCACTCAAGGAAGCTCATACCAAGCAGCAGGAGCTGGAATCCGCCATGCAGCGGGCAAAGCAGGACATGGCAAAGCAGCTGCGTGAGTACCAGGAGTTGATGAATGTCAAACTGGCCCTGGACGTCGAGATCGCCACCTACCGCAAGCCACTGGAGATCGAGGAGAGCCGGCTGGAGTCCGGGATGTAGAACATGAGTATCCACACGAAGACGACCAGCGGCTATGCAGGTGGTCTGAGCTCTGCCTATGGGGGCCTCACAAACCCCGGCCTCAGCTACGGCCTGGGCTCCAGCTTTGGCTCTGTCGCGGGCTCCAGCTCCGGCTCTGTCGTGGGCTCCAGCTCCATCAGCCGCACCAGCTCCACCAAGGCTGTGGTTGTGAAGAAGACTGAGACCCGCGATGGGAGGCTGGTGTCCGAGTCCTCTGACATCCTGACCAAGTGAACAGCTGCAACAGCCCCTCCCAGCCTGCCCCTCCTGAGGCTGCCCCAGAGCCCAGGAGGGAGGTTGCTGTGCAGGGGAGCGCAGGGAACAGGAGACCCACCTGACGCTCAGCCCTAGCCCTCAGCCCACCGGCGGGGAGTTTACTGCCTGGGGAACCCCTTGCCCATGCCTCCAGTTGCAAAACAATTCAATTGCTTTTTTTTTTTTGGTCCAAAATAAAATCTCAGCTAGCTCAGAAAAAAAAAAAAATAAAGAAAATACATCCAGATTCTCGGCATGGGACCAGGTATACAGTAGATGCTCAATAAGTATTGCTCTCTCCCCGTCTTCTGTCCTGTGTGTCAATAAGACTGAGGCAATCATGGACTGTCTGGCAAGTAGATGATGAGGATGAGAGGTTCTGATGGGAACCTGGAAGTCATCAGCCCAGTGCAATCCCGCATCTTCCCCACATGCTCGTGACCTGATTATTTATAGAGTAATAAGAAAACTCTAGAGGCAGGGCCAGGCACGGTGGCTCAGGCCTGTAATCCCAGTGCTTTGAGAGGTGGAGGTGTAAGGATCTCCTGAGCCTAGGGATTTGAGGCTGCAGTGAGCTACTATCACCCCACGGCACTCCAGCCTGGAAGACAGAGCGAGACCATTTCTCAACACACACACCCCCACTCCAGAGACAACCAGGCAAATCAGAAAGTGACCTTTCTTATCACACCTCAGCTCCAAGCATGGCAGCGACAAGGTGGTGACGCGAGATAAGCAGCTCACTTGCAGGGGGGTGCCTCTGCCCGTATCTCTCCACATCCTCAATAAACACAGAACTATCAAACATTTTTGCAACAAGAGGAGCCAAGTTTTGCAACATACTGAAAAAGGGTTGTGCAAACCTCAGCAGAAACACCCCAATCGCCCCAGCTGGGAGTCATCATCCAGTTGCTGCTGTAATGTGACTGTAATTCCTCCACTGTTCGTCATTTGTCTTGGAAGCTCAGCTGTGTTTTACATGACGTGTTTTCTGTAGAATTTCCGAGTACTTGCTCTTGGGATCCGAGCCAAGTGTACACAATAGCTATTTGGGGCAAAACAGCTGGTAAAGAGAAAGGCAGCTTAGACTCTAGAAGAAAAGTGGAAAGAATTCAAGGTTACTACAAATGTCCAGGGCCCAGTAAAAGATTGTAATCTCTCTATGGGCAGAAACGGGCCATATACTTCATCAGTTTCCTCTCTATGCCCAGCTCAGCAGGGAGCGGAAGCTCAATATTTATTTGTGGCCCAGACGAAAAACTTCTCATTTCCAAGTTTCCTGAGCCCTTGAGGACAGCCTGGCAGGAGATGACAAATGCCAAGGTGCACAGGTACCACTTACCCAATCCCCTGTTGGTGACAGACATCACCAGTCAATCACAGACAGACATAACCAATCCATCATAGCACTGGGCCTGGCTACAACCTCAGAATCTCTGCCAGCACAGTGACTATTACCAACAGATTTGAGGAAAATATTCTGCCTCCTTGGTCTACACTTATAATACTGAGTTGTTAGGGGAGGATAAGGGCCCTCAAGAAAGAGATGACAATAAGATAATCACCATCAAGGCAGGGTGTGGTGGCTCATGCCTATAACCCCAGGACTTTGGGAGGTTCAGACAGGAAGATCGCTTGAGCCCAGGAGTTTGAGACCAGCCTGGGCAACAGAGCAAGACCCTGTCTCTACAAACAAACAAACAAACAAATTAGGCAGTCGATGTAGTGCACACCCATAATTGCCGCTACTCAGGAGGCTGAGGCAGGAGTATTGCTTGAGCGTGGAAGTTGGAGGCTGCAGTGAGCTATGATTGCACCTCTGCACTCAAGCCTGGGCAACCCTGTCTGCAAAAAACAAATCATGATCGGGAGACATAAAGTTCCCAACAGGGGCCGGGCGCCATGGCTCATGCCTGTAATGCCAACACTCTGGGAGGCCGAGGTGGGTGGATCACCTGAAGTGAGGAATTCTAGACCAGCCTGGCCAACATGACAAAACCCATCACTACTAATAATAAAAACAAATTAGCTGGGCATGGTGGCAGGCACCTGTAATCCCAGCTACTTGGGAGGCTGAGGCAGGAGAATCACTTGGACCCGGGAGGCAGAGGGTGCAGTGAGCCGAGATCGTGCCACTGCCCTCCAGCCTGGCAAGACAGCAAGACTCCATCTCAAAAAAATAAAAAAAAATTAAGTTCCCAGCTGGGAAGGAGGACAAGAGCCCACAGACACAGGGACTTCCCAGGGACACTTGCCACCTACTTTGCACTTCGGTCACACCATTTCACTGGTCACTGCAGAACCTTCAGAGATACGCCTCCTACTCCCCAAAGAGCAGCTGGCGGCACAGGCTGCTGACAGCCTGCAGAGCTTTTATTTTGTTTATTTATTTTTTGAGATGGAGGAGTCTCCCTCTATCGCCCAGGCTGGAGCGCAGTGGCGTGACCTCAGCTCCCTGCAACCTCCACCTCCCAGATTCAAGTGATTCTCCTGCCTCAGCCTCCCAAGTAGCTGGGACTACAGATATGTGCCATTATGCCTGGCCAATTTTGGTTCATTTTTGAGAAAGTCTCGCTCTATCACCCAGGCTGGAGTGCAATAGCACAACCTCAGCTCACTGCAACCTCTACCTTGCGGGCTCAAGCGACTCTCCTGCCTCAGCCTCCCAAGTTCCCAAGTATTTGGAATTACAATGTCTGGCTAATTTTTGTATTTTTGGCAGAGATAAAGTTTCACCCTGTTGGTCAGGCTGGTCTCAAACTCCTGACCTCAGGTGATCCACCCACCTCGGCTTCCCAAAGTGCTAGGATTACAGGCATGAGTCACTGTGCCCAGTTAATTTTCGTATTTTTAGTAGAGACAGGGTTTCACCATATGGGCTAGGCTGGTCTCAAACTCCTGACCTCAAATGATCCGCTTGCCTTGGCCTCCCAAAGTGCTGGGATTACAGGCGTGAGCCACCCACCTGGCCAGGGCTTGCAGGGCTTTGAGGGTAAAGTCACCTAATGTTCCAGGGAGGGCTGAGAATGTGACTGCATGCCCAGCACCCTTTCTCCAACATCATCATTAGCTGAGATGTCAGGAGGGCAGATACCTACACAGGCGGGTGTGATCCAGATAGCAGGTTCACAGGACAACAGCGGGACAGGGTCTATGCTCCCAACCCCCTCTCAGAGCCAAGCCTCTCAAGCACAGAGATTCCACAGTGCCTGAGATCCCCTAACAGGTCCATTCACTCAGCCCCACAATCAGCCAGCAAGTACCGCTGAACAATGACATATGCCGTCTCAGATTCTCATAAGGAAACTGAGGCTCAAGAAGTTAAGTGTGACCTTGCTTGCCTAAGGTCACATAACTATCACGGCAATTAAAGTTCATCTAGGTCAGGCGCAGTGGCTTATGCCTGTAATACCAGCACTTTGGGAGGCCAAGGCAGGAGGGTTGCTTGAGGCCAGGAGTTCAAGGCCAGACTGAGCAACAGAGCAAGATCTTTTTTTTTTTTTTTTGAGACAGGGTCTCACTCTGTCACCCAGGCTGGAGTGCAGTGGTGCAATCTAAGCTCACTGCAACCTCTGCCTCCCGGGTTCAAGTGTTTCTCATGCCTCAGACTCCTGAGTAGCTGGGGTCATAAGTACATGCTACCACGCCCGGGTAGTCTTTGTATTTTTAGTAGAGAGTTTGACCACGTTGGCCAGGCTGGTCTCGAACTCCCAACCTCAGGTGACCGGCCCATCTCAGCCTCCCAAAGTGTTAGGGTTACAGGGGTGAGCCACTGCACCCAGCCCAGAAGACCAGCCCAAGAGACCTCATTTCTATAAAATAAAATAAAAAGTTCACGTTCGTCCCATGCACTGGCAAGCCACTCCACTGAAATGCTTCACACTACCTCGGGAGGTCCTCAGGGGGCGGCCACTGACTTTACATCACATTTGTTTCAACAAAGCGGGGACACAGCTGGGCCCAGGGGGACACAGAGATGAGTCAAGGGAAGCCCCTGTCTTGAGGGGTTTGCCGTCTGGAGAGGAAGCCAGGCGGGAAAACAGCTGGTTACCGTGATGTATGAGTTTCCTGTGGTGGCTGCAGCAAAAGACAGACTGTGGCTTCCAACAATAGGAATGTGTTCCCTACAGTTCGGGGGCCAAAAGTCCACAATCAGGGTGTCAGGAGGGTTGGTTCCCTCTGGAAGCTCCAAGGGAGACAGGGTCTGGCTCTGTCACCCAGGCTGGAGTACAGCAGCGTGATCTTGGCTCACTGCAGCCTCCGCCTCAAAGGCTCCAGCAATTCTCCCATCTCAACCTCCCAAGTAACTGGGACCACAGGCATGCACCACCATGCCCAGCTATTATATTTGTATTTTTTGTAGAGACAGGGTCTCACAATGTTGCCCAGGTTGGTCTCAAACTCCTGGGCTCCAGCAATCCTCCTGCCTCGGCCTCCCAAAATGCTGGGATTGCAGACGTGAACCACTGCACCGTCATCTCAGAAAGAATCTGTTCCCTTGGCTGGGTGAGGTGGCTCACGCCTGTAATCCCAGCACTTTGGGAGGCCGAGGCAGGCAGATCCCTCAAGGTCAAGAGTTCAAACCCAGCCTGGCCAACAGGGTAAAACCCTGTCTCTACTAAAAATACAAAAACTGGCCCAGGTGTGGTGGTGCACACTGTAATCTCAGCTACTTGGGAGGCTAAGGCACAAGAATTGTTTGAACCCAAAGGGTGGAGGCTGCAGTGAGCCAAGATTGTGCCACTGAACTCCAGCCTGGGCGACAGAGCAAGACCCCATCTAAAAAAAAAAAAAAAAGCTCTTCTCAGTTTTGCTTCTGGTGGCTCTGGAGACATCCCGGGCCTGTGACTGCTCCACTCCAATCTCTGGCCATCTTCGCATGGCCTTCTTCTCTGTGTATGTATCCCTGTGTCCTTTCTCTCCTAAGGACTCTTGTCACCGGATCAGGATCCACCTTAACCCAGGACAATCTCACCTCAAGACACTTCATGATGTCTGCAAAGGAATTCTCTTTTTTGAGACGGATTCTTGCTCTGTCACCCAGGCTGGAGTGCAGGGGCTCCAGCTCGGCTCACTGCAACCTCCACTTCTGGGTTCAAGCGATTCTCCTGCCTCAGCCTCCTGAGTAGCTGGGACTACAGGCGCCCACCACCACATCTGGCTAATTTTATATTTTTAGTAGAGACGGGGTTTCACCATGTTGGCCAGGCTGGTCTTGAACTCCCGATCTCAGGTGATCCCCTGCTTCGGCCTCCCAAAGTGCTGAAATTACTGGCATGAGCCACCGCACCTGGCCAAAGAAACTCTTTCTAAATAAGGTCATAGTCACAGGTGCCAGAGACTGACACTCAGACATTTCTTTGTGGGGCCACCATTTACGCCATTACTCGAGGACTGACTGACTCATGGCAGGACCCTATCTCTACAAACAAAAATTAGCCAGGCACGGTGCTGCGTATCTGTAGTCTGAGCCACTTGGAAGGCTGAGCTAGGAGGATGGCTGGAGCCTGGGAGTTCGAGGCTACAGTGAGCCATGATCATGTCACTATACTTCCGCCTGGGCGACAGAACGAGATCCTGTCTCAAAATAAATAAATGAACTATGGATTATCATTATTGCTAGTTAACAACAACGTATTCCTCTCTACTCGGTAACTGTCACAAATGCACCATACTAATGACAAATGACAAACTTTTTGTTTGTTTGCTTTTTCTTTTTTTGAAAGAAGTCACCAGGCTATTTTTTTTTTTTTTTTTTTTTTTGAGATGGAGTTTCACTCTGTCGCTCAGGCTGGAGTACAGTAGCGTGATCTTGGCTCACTACAACCTCTGCCTCCCTGGCTCAAGCGATTCTTCTGTTTCAGCCTCCTGAGAAGCTGAGACTGCAGGCGCAGGTGACCACGCCCAGCTAATATTTGTATTTCGGTCAGGCTGGTCTCGAACTCCTGACCTCGTGATCCACCCGCTTCAGCCTCCCAAAGTGCTGGGATTACAGGCGTGAGCCACTGTGCCCAGCCCTCCTTATACTTTCCACTCAATTTTTCTGTAAACCTAAAACTGCGCTAAAAAATAAAGTCCAGGCTGGGTGCAGTGACTCTCGCCTGTAATCCCAGCACTCTGGGAGGCTGAGGCAGATGGATTACCTGAGGTCAGGAGTTTGAGACCAGCCTGATCAACATGGTGAAACCCCATCTCCACTAAAAAAAAAAAAAAAAAAAAACTGGCTAGGCGCGGTGCCTCAAACCTGTAATCCCAGCACTTTGGGAGGCCGAGGCGGATGGATCACGAGGTCAAGAGATCGAGACCATCCTGGTCAACATGGTGAAACCCCGTCTCTACTAAATATACAAAAAATTAGCTGGGCATGGTGGCGCGTGCCTGTAATCCCAGCTACTCAGGAGACTGAGGCAGGAGAATTGCCTGAACCCAGGAGGCGGAGGTTGCGGTGAGCCGAGATTGCGCCATTGCACTCCGGCCTGGGTAACAAGGACAAAACTCCGTCTCAAAAAAAAAAAAAAAAACTACAAAAATTAGCGGGGCATCGTGTTGGGTGCCCATCATCCTAGCTTACCTAGGAGGCTGATGCTGGAGAATCGCTGGAACCAACAGGCAGAGGCTACAGTGAGCAGAGATCTCACCGCTGCTCTCTAGCCTGGGCAACAGAGTGAGACCCTGTCTCAAAAATAAAGAAAGAAATAAAGTCCATTAGTTAAGGGAGGTAAAAAAGGAGCTTTACAAGTGGAAATGGAGAGAAAGGAACGCTGGTGTGGGGGAGGGAGGTGCTGTGAGTAGAGAGGCCTCGGGAATGTGTTTGGTGCGTTTCAGGACCCAAACAGAGACAGCCAGAGAGGCGGAAGGCAGAGAGGTGCCAGACAAGCTGCAGGTCCCAGTGGGCAAGGCTCAGAGGCCCAGGGGACCAAGGTGCTCTCTAAGAAACCAGAGGGAGGTCTTTTTTTTTTTTTTCTTTTTAAGACAGAGTCTTACTCTGTTGCCCAGGCTGGAGTGCAGTGGCACAATCTTGGCTCGCTACCACCTCCACCTCCTGAGTTCAGGTGATTCTAGCCTCCTGAGTAGCTGGGATTACAGGCATGCGCCAGCAAGCCTGACTAATTATTGTATTTCTAGTAGAGACAGGGTTTCACCGTGTTGGCCAGGCTGGTCTCGAACTTCTGACCTCAAGTGATCTGCCCGACTTGGCCTCCCAAAGTGCTGGGATTACAGGTGTGAGCCACCGCACCCGGCCGGAGGTCTTGGCCAAAACAAAGGAATGAACAAACGAAAACCCTCCCTGGCAGTTGCCCAGGCATCCTATATCCTAGGGGAGAAACTTCTGATTCCCTTAATCTTTCCATAATTATCATACAGGGAAACTGAGGCCCAGAGAAAGGCAATTCAATTCGCAAAGCACACAGCAGGCCCATCTCTCAAGCACTGGTAGAAAGTTCAGTGACACACAGGATGTCACCTACTTCCACAACAAAGAAAAGAGCCTGTGTGACCTCACAATAGCCATTTGGGGTCAGGTACAATTCTTATCTGCATTTCACAGATTGAGGAGGCAAGCCCAGAGAGGCAAAGCCACTTGCTCAAGGTCACACAGCACGTGCTCAGTGGCCGAGGCTGACTTGAAACCATTTTGGTGGCAACTGCAGAAAGCAAGTTTGTATGCCACTTGAAGTCTCTGGTGGCTGGGTTTGGTGGGCGCTGCAGAGGGGACCCTGCAGCGTGCATTTCTGCAGGGGCTGAGAGTCCAAGCTTCCAGGGCAAGAACTGCCTGAATCCCTCACCACCTGGCTCCAGGTTCCACCTTGGGATGCCCTTCCTCTGATACCCACATGGCCCCCAATGACTTTCCCATGTTAATCACATTTCATCTCCTGAGTGAGGTTCAAAGTCTCCCCATTTCCTCCCTTCCCCTCCCTCATCACACATTCACTTTCTAGTTCCTTCTACTGCTGCATTTTTCTTTTAACCCCTATGAGTAATGCCAGGCACAATGGCTCACGCCTGTAATCCCAGCACTTAGGGAGGTCAAGGCGGGCACGATTGCCTGAGCCCAGGACTTCAAGACTAGCCTAGGCAACATGGTAAGACCCCATCTCTACAAAAAAGACAAAAAACAAAAAATAGCCAGGCATAGTGGCATGCACCTATAGTCCCAGCTACTTGGGAGGCTGAGGCGGGAGGACCGCTTGAGCCCAGGAGTTCAAGGCTGCAGTGAACTGTGACTGCACCATTACACTCCAGCCTGGGCAACAGCGGGAGACCCTGTGTCAAAAAAACCTCAAATGAATAAACCTCTATCCTTCCCTCCTCCACTAAAGTGGAGGTCCCTAGGACAGGGGTCTTGTCTATCTCTTGGTTACCGGTCCCCAGTGCCCACACAGGGCTGGCACACAGTTATAACAGGAGTGACAGTCCCTGGCCAGCAGGAATATGGTGTTGGGGACAGAGGGAGAGTGCTGCAGGGACCCACTGGGCAGCACCATCCTCTGTCGGCCCCTGATGCTGGAGCTGTGTTGGGGGAATGACTGTCATCATTGTCCTCTGAGTTACTTCATTCACTTATACAAGTCAGTAAAGGAACCCAGCCTGCCTGTGCCTACCCAACCACCAACTTCTCCCAGCCCCCTCTGCCTCAGTTTCCCTGCACTTGACAGGCTTGAGGTTGGGGGTGTGGGGGTGGGTGTCTCAAATGTCAAAGATTTAACATGTCTTGATGTTACCACACGAGAGTTTTGTTTTATTTTTTTGAGACAGAGTCTCCTCTGTCACCCAGGCTGGAGTGCAGTGATGCGATCATATCTCACTGCAGCCTCGACCTCCTGGGCTCAAGCGGTCCTCCAGCCTCAGCCTCCCACTGCACCCAGCTAATTTCTTTTTTATGTTTTAAGATACGGAGGCCACTGTGTTGCACAGGCTGGTCTTGAACTCCTGGCCTTGAGTGACCCTCCTGTCTCGGCCTCCCAAAGCAGTGGGATTACAGGTGTGAGCCACTGCACCTGGTCTGCACAAGTTTTCTTTTTTAATAGGGTGATGTGCACACGGTGGGTCCCTCTGGGTAGTCCCACACAAATGGGGGGCCCAGCCTCCCCCATTCATGAATCCTGGGGACCCCAGGCTTCCCATCCATCTAGGGCTCTGTGGACCCCTCTGAGGCTAGAACCAATCTCCCCTTCCGTCAAGGGATCCGGGCAGGCCGCCAAACCCGCTGCTCCCCTGAGAGACTCCGAGAGGCCCCGACACCGCCCCCGCTCCAGGTCCCCGGGATGCTTCGCAGGCGGGAGCCCGGGGCGCCCGGGATATCCCTGGGCGTCACGCCGCTGTTGTGGAGCGCGTGTTGACAACGTCGCCGGGGAGACCGGCGGGGGCGGGGACGGGCGGGGGGCGCGGCCTGAAGGCGCGCGAGGGGCCGGACCGCCGCGCAGGGCCCGGGCCGCCGCAGTGGCCACGGCCGCCGCCGCCAGCCGGCTTATATACCGCGGCTAAATTTAGGCTGAGCCCGGAGCTCGTCCCCATCCGGGACGCGTTTCCGCCGCCGCTGCTTTGGCCCGGCCCCCGCGCGCCGAGCCTATAAGGCTTGGGCGGTCCTGGCCGCGGCCCGCAGAGCCGTCCCCGCCCGCCCGCGCCCCGACCAGCCCGGCCCCGGGCAGCCACTCACCGGCGTCCCCAGTCCGCGTCCTTCCTCCCCGGGTCCCGGCCATGGCGCTGAGCGAACCCATCCTGCCGTCCTTCTCCACTTTCGCCAGCCCGTGCCGCGAGCGCGGCCTGCAGGAGGTGAGGGCGGCGGGGGCAGCTGGGCTCTGGGTAGTAGAACGTGGGCTGCGGGGTGACAGCGCGCGGAGGCGGGAACCGCAGGCTCAGGAGAGAAGGAGGCGGGCAACGGGGATCGCGGACTCCGGGTGGCAGAAGGCGGGCAGCGGGGGCGGCAGGCAGCAACCCCCGATCCCCGCCGCCCCCTCACACCCGCGCGCATCGCCCTGTCGCCCGCAGCGCTGGCCGCGAGCAGAGCCCGAGACTGGAGGCACGGACGAGGACCTCAACAGCGTGCTGGACTTCATCCTGTCCATGGGGCTGGACGGCCTGGGCGCCGAAGCTGCCCCGGAGCCGCCGCCGCCCCCGCCGCCTGCGTTCTATTACCCCGAACCTGGCGCGCCGCCGCCCTACGGCGCCCCCGCGGGGGGCCTGGTGTCAGAGTTGCTGCGACCCGAGCTGGACGCGCCGCCGGGGCCCGCGCTGCACGGCCGCTTTCTGCTGGCGCCGCCCGGCCGCCTCGTCAAGGCCGAGCCCCCCGAAGCGGACGGCGGCGGCTACGGCTGCGCCCCGGGGCTGACCCGTGGACCGCGCGGTCTCAAGCGGGAGGGCGCCCCGGGCCCAGCGGCTTCGTGCATGCGAGGTCCCGGGGGCCGCCCCCCGCCTCCGCCGGACACCCCGCCGCTCAGCCCCGACGGCCCTGCGCGCCTGCCTGCGCCCGGCCCGCGCGCCTCCTTCCCGCCGCCCTTCGGTGGCCCCGGCTTCGGCGCGCCCGGGCCGGGCCTGCATTACGCGCCCCCTGCGCCCCCCGCCTTCGGTCTCTTCGACGACCCGGCCGCCGCCGCCGCAGCCCTGGGCCTGGCGCCCCCCGCCGCGCGCGGTCTCCTTACGCCGCCCGCATCCCCTCTGGAGCTGCTGGAGACCAAGCCCAAGCGCGGCCGCCGCTCGTGGCCCCGCAAACGCACCGCCACTCACACCTGCAGCTACGCCGGCTGCGGCAAGACTTATACCAAGAGTTCGCACCTGAAGGCGCATCTGCGCACGCATACAGGTGGGCGGCGCGCACGAGCCCGGAGCGCTGGCTGGGGGGCGCGGCAGGAGGGGTGGGATTCCCAGCGCGCGCCAGAAAATGAATTTAGGACCTCCCTTGGGGCGTGGCTCGGGAGGAACGGGCAAGGGGCGCACGCGTAGGATTCCCCGGGAGGCGTGGCTGGGGGTTGGGTTGGGGGCAAACAGGAACCCTTCCTAAGGATGTGTGATCCGAGAAGTTGGGGTGGGGGTGCGCAAGCTGAGGACGAGAGGGGCCTCAGGAGGTTGGGAAGGGCACTTAGAAAATCTCCTGGGGTCGTGGCGAGGGAGACGGTGTCAAAAAGTTGGGGAGGATGAGCAGGCTTAGGGGCCGCTGGGGACGTGGCTTTGAATCCCTCAGGTTGAGGCTCAGGAAGTTGGGAAGTAGGCGTGCGCTTAGGGACCCGGGAGAGATGCCGCGTCTCAGGAAGTTGGGGAGGGGCGCAGGCTTGGGACTCCTCGGGGGACAAGGCTCAGGACCTTGGGGAGGGAAGGTGAGCTTGGGAAACCTAGAGAGATTCCATGTCTTAGAATGCTGGAGAGAGGGTGCACGCTTAGGACCTGTGGGGGGCGTGGCTCCAAACAGTGGAGAGTGGACCGTGAGCTCCTTTGACCTCCTGGGGGTGAGGATCCGGATTGTGGGGAGTTGGGGGTGTAGGGCGATCCCTCAGGGGTGCAACACTTTATCTGGGAGCGCTTCAAGGCACTGGTTTAGGGATAGGTTTCGAAGCGCAGGGGTAGCCAGTACCCATATGTGCCCTGTCCTAGGAGGGAAACTGAGGCTCACTCTTGCCCCCTCCACCCAACCCCTGCAGGTGAGAAGCCCTACCACTGCAACTGGGACGGCTGCGGCTGGAAGTTTGCGCGCTCAGACGAGCTCACGCGCCACTACCGCAAGCATACGGGCCACCGGCCATTCCAGTGCCATCTGTGCGATCGTGCCTTCTCGCGCTCCGACCACCTGGCGCTGCACATGAAGCGGCACATGTAGCCGGGACGTCCCCGCCCGCCTGCGCGCGGCCGTGGCGGGTCCCACGCGCCGGACGCGGCCCCTTCCCAAACTGTGACTGGTATTTATTGGACCCGGAGAACCGGGCCGGGCACAGCGTGGCTACAGAGGGCCTCCCTCGGTGACGACGACGACGCCACCGCCCCAGCCCCCATCTGTGACTGAAGACCCGGTGGGAAAAGACCACCATCCTCCTTGACGAGTTTTGTTTTTCAAAATGGTGCAATAATTAAGTGGCATCTTCCTCCCCCCGGGTCTACACTAGAGGATCGAGGCTTGATGCCTTGTGAGAAATAACGGCCTTAATTTGTACTGTCTGCGGCATTCTTTTTTATAATATTGTACATAGTGACTGTGACGAATAATTGTATTACTGTACATAGAGAGACAGTGGGCATTTTTGGGCTACCTGGTTCGTTTTTATAAGATTTTGCTGTTTTTTTTTTTTAATTAAAACAGTTTTGCATCTTTTAGAAAAAAATCACAGCACTGGTCTGGCTGCTTGCAACTGGGGGCTTGGGGCATGTGGGAGGAGGGGGCAGCAGCTGGTTTGATGGAGGGCAGCCCCGCTAATCGTGTATAGTGGGTCCTGCCTCTGCCAACACCGGGACTGCCAGCTGCTGTGCCCGCCTGCCAGGAACCTGTGGGTTTTTCTGTAAATTTAAACACTGCATTTTAGGACTGAGGGAGGGTTATTTTAAGGTTGTTCTTTGGGCCATAAATTGCCTCTTTGCCCCAGAGCTGGGGAAAGTGCTGGTCCCACTGACGTGGCCGCCTCTATGTTGGAGAAAAAAAAGAAAACCTTACCTCTTCCTGGAAGCCTCTGAGGTTTTAGTCAAATTTTTGGAGTTCAGCTTTTTCTTTTTTTAAACAGGGTTAACATGCTGAGTTTTGGGTATGTTCTACCCCTTACTCCTCCCCACATTTAGCAAGTCTTTTCCTAAGGGGTGAGTTTGCCATCTGCTAGGAGAAAACAGTAAAGCCTGCATTTGAGGGCCATTCACGAAGGTCTTTTCCAGATGAGGAAATGGAGGCCCAGAGAGGTAGCTGCAGGGCAGTGGAGTTAAAATGTGTTAGCCTGCTCTGTCTGCCTCCAGGGGTCCCTGAACCCCACTGGAAGGGAGCGGTGGCTTTCTGCAATGACCCACCGGTTGTGTATATTAGGCTGGAGGACCCTCCCCTGTAAGTCTCTCCTGGTGCAAAAAATTCACAACACAGCAGAGTCCCTGCCTCGATGGTTGGAGGTGACCAGTCGGGAAACCCACCTAGAGAGCAGAGGACACTCCTGAATCCCACAGCCCTGACAGACTCGGTCAGGCAAGGAGATACTTCTCCCCCCAGATTTCCCCTGCCACCCCTCATCTTCCCCATTCTTGGGGGCCCCGGGTAACCATGACCAGCAGCCATTGCACAAGTTTCCAGAAAGTGAAAATAGCTTGTAAGCAGCGCCTGCTTTAAAACACTCTCACCCCGTTGCGACAGAGGCTGGGATTTCCTCCCTCCCTCCATCCTTCCTCCTGAGCAGCCCTGAAAACAGCTGAGAGGTGTTTGGTAATCCATGAAAAGCAGAAATGCGAGATGACAATCTGATTCATTTTTTGAGAGTAAATAGCCTGGCCTCACTTCCGCTGGTGATGAAGGGTGTGAATGTCTAAAGCCTACGCTACCCTCCATGTGTAGCTTCTGCAAAAACCATCTCAAGACAGAATGTTGGCCCCTCAACCTGGGGAGATGATCCTCCTTCTTAAAAGCTGGCCTTTGCAGCGTGGGGGGGCGGGGGGCAAAAGAAAGACTCGAGAGTGGTTTGAAACAGTATTTTTTTAAGGGTCTCCAGGCTTCCCTGTTCAGCTTAAACTTGGCGATCAAGCTACTTTTCTTGCATATTTGAAAACGTCTTCCAGGTTTCTCCTGGGACCTTCTGAGTCCAGTGAGAGGCAGGTCGTCAACAGGGCTGAAGCTGTTGAGTTTCTGTTTCTTGCCTGCCTCCAACAGAGAATAGAAAGTGTGATCCTTGAACACATAGTTGTATGTTTCAGTAAGAGACACCAACTCAGGCAGCGCTAGGGCATACCGACTAATCCAGAAATATCCCCTCAGGGCCGGGCGTGGTGGTCACGCCTGTAATCCCAGCACTTTGGGAAGCCAAGGTGGGCAGATCATGAGGTCAGGAGATTGAGAACATCCTGAATAACACAGAGAAACTCCATCTCTACTAAAAATACAAAAAAATTAGCTAAGCGTGGTAGCTAATGTTATCCCAGCTACTCAGGAGGCTGAGGCAGGAGAATCACTTGAACCCGGGAGGCAGAGGTTGCAGTGAGCCGAGATTGTGCCACTGCACTCCAGCCTGACACAGCAAGACTCTGTCTCAAAAAAAAAAAAAAAAAAAAAAAAGAAGAAATGTTCCCTCATTGGTTTTTTTTGCTCCTTTCTAACACCCAAATGCCAATTTTCATCAAATATCTTCTGGATCTGCAATTCTCAATGAATGGAGACCGATCCAGTCTGGGCACATTTTTTGGTTGTCACAACTTGAGGGTGCTGCTGGCATCTGGTGGACAGAGATCGGGATGTTGCTAGGCATTCTGCGGTGCACAGACAGCCTCCGCCGCAGAGAACGGCCCAGCCTCGAAAGTCAGCAGTGCTGAGGTTGACACATCTCCCCCGCTTCCTAAAAGATCATTGCTCTTGTCAGTAGGAAGGTGATTCTCTGCAAAGAAGCAAGCCTTGGTGGCAAATGCCACCTAGGAAAAGCTACCAGGAAACCTTACCACGGGGCCATCTTCACTGGGTACTCTACAACCCAGTGCCAGTGCAAGTTTTTTCTTTCTCTTTTTTTTTTTTTTGAGATGGAGTTTCACTCTGTCACCCAGGCTCGAGTACAGTGGCACAATCTCAGCTCACTGCAACCTCCACCTCCTGGATTCAAGCAATTCTCCTGCCTCAGCACCCCCAGTGGCTGGGATTACAGGCGTGCACCATCACATCTGGCTAATTTTTGTATTTTTAGCAGAGACAGGGTTTCGCCATGTTAGCCAAGCTGGTCTCAAACTCCTGACCTCAGGTGATCCACCCACCTCGGCCTCCCAAAGCGCCGGAATTAAAGGTGTGAGCCACCGCATCCAGTCTCTCTCTCTCCCCTTTCTTTCTCTCTTTCTTTCCTTTCTTCCTTCTTTCCTTCTCACTCTGATGTCTTTTTCTCTCTTTCTTTCTTCTTAGAGTAGGGGATTTGTGGTCACTGGCTGAGTTACTTTTTCATGGCTGTGATTTTCGATATGCTCTTTCTCTTCCCCAGCCAAAGTTATAATCATTTGTCCATGATGTTTTTCCCCAGTGATACATTTGTATTGTTGCTTTTCGTGGCTGCATAATATTCCTTTTAGATATGGCAGGAGTTGTTTATGCAAACAAGCACTGTGGGTAAAAGGGTTGGAAGGGGTGAGGGTTTTGTTTTGTGTGGTTTGAGGCAGGGTCTCATCTGTACACAGGCTGGAGTGCAGTGGCACGATCACTACAATCATGCCCTCCTGGGCTCCAGTGATCCTCCTGCCTCAGCCTCTTGAGTAGCTGGGATCACAGGCATGCATCACCAGGCCCAGCTAATTTTTAAATTTTTTGTGCAGATGGGGTCTCACTATGTTGCCCAGGCTGGGCTCAAACTCCTGAGCTCAAGCAGTCCTCCCACCTCAGCCTCCCAAAATACTGTGATTGTAAGTGCCTACCACCAAGCCCAGCTACACCGGGGGTCGAGGGAGAGGTGATGGTTTTGAGGGGCTTATTGGCATGGTGCTGGGAGGAGATGTAGGAGCTATTTTTCTGCTAGGTATTTCCTGTCATTCTGGGGGCCCCCGGCACCCAGGCAGGCTGCAGAATGATGTGGTGTGAAGTGGGAGGAGGAAGGGGGACTTGTCAGAGGGTAAGATGTTTAGAGCCTCACCCCTGACTCAGCGCCCAGACCTGTCAACACGGCTGAGTCAGCACTGATGCCTCCCAGCACAGGTGGAGTCCCAGGACGACCAAGCTGGCTTGTCAGGCGCCAGGGCTGAGTGGCTCCGCTTCTCTGGCCTGAGCTGTGTCAGCTGTGCTAGACCAGCAAGCATCAGCCTCGAAGCCGGGCACAGTGGTGGCTCATGCCTATAATCCCAGCACTGGGAGGCTGAGGGGATCTAATTCCAGCACTTTGTGGGGGAGGCGGGGGCAAGGCAGGCAGATCGCTTGAGGTCAGGAGTTCAAGACCAGCTTGGCCAACATGGTGAAAACCCATCTTTACCAAAAAATACACACACAGACACACACACACACACACACACACTAGCCAGGTGCGGTGCAGCCATCTTTAATCCCAGCTACTTGGGAGGCTGAGGCAGGAGAATTGCTTGAACCCAAGAGGTAAAGGTTGCAGTGAGCAGATGTGGCTCCACTGCACTCTATCCTGGGCGACAGAGGGAGAGTCCATCTCAAAAAAACAGAAACCCTCAGACTGGCCGCCCCGCTTTGACAGCCTGCACATCAGTTTCCTTGTGTGGAAAATGGGTTTGCTGCTGTGAAGATGAAATGAGAGACTAAAGCTCAGAGCCCAGCCCTGGGCTGCATAGTGAATGTCCCCTGATGACGTCGATGTGCTTGAATTTTCAGGCCCCTTCCTCCCTTTCTCTCCCCACAACCCTTTTTCACTCATCCAGCCATCGATCCATTCATTCATTCATTTATTCAGTCACTCATTCAGCAGATGCTCTAGATGCCTCAGCCTCTCGCCAAGTCCTGGCAAGCAGAGGTGACTCGGAATTTCAGAAGTGACTCTGGCCAGGCTCACTGGTTCATGCCTGTAATCCCAGCACTTTGGGATGCTGAGGCAGGAGGATCACCTGAGGTCGGGAGTTCGAGACCAGCCTGGCCTGCCTGGCAAAACCCTATCTCTCCTAAAAATACAAAAATTAGCTGGGCATGGTGGTGGGCACCTATAATCCCAGCTACTCAGGAGGCTGAGGCAGGAGAATTGCTTGAACCTGGGAGGCGGAGGTTTCAGTGAGCTGAGATCACGCCACTGCACTCAAGCCTGAGAGACAGAGCAAGACTCTGTCTCAAAAAGAGGAAAAAAAAAAGAAAGAAGTGACTCAGCCTCCAGGCCTTGGAGTCAATGCCAAAACATTTGTCGCATGACCTAACTTCGTGCTAACCCTGGCCCCTGTGACTTCAGCTTGGGGGCTTTCTTTTGGGCACCTGCAACAAATTAGCTCTTTCAACCCTCCCCACAAGCCAGAGGGTAGCCTAAGCACCCCCACTTTCTAGAGGTGGAAAGTAGGTTTCAGAGATGGGAAACTTAGCTGGGGGGGCTCAATGCAGGGGGCCAAGCTGCGGCTTCAACCCAGATCTGCCTGGCCTAGCCCCCGCAATTCCTTCTGTGCCTAGAAACATCAGAATACACCAATGCATCAGGTTCGCCCTGTTTCTCTCCACACACAGGATCTGGGGTTCCTGAAAGCACTACTGAGTTCCTTCTAGGCCTCTATCTACAGGGAACTGGGAAGCCTGTTTTCCAGAAATATCCCAGAAAGGGAGGGATAAGGAGCCAGGGAGAGGCTGGGTGAATAGGGTTCCCTGAGGTGTCCCCTGAGGTTAAGAGGAGGGCGGATGCAGTGGCTCACGCCTGTAATCCCAGCACTTAGGGAGGCCGAGGCAAGTGGATCATTTGAGGTCAGGAGTTCAAGACTAGTCTGGCCAATGTGGTGAAACTCGTTGGTTAATGTTGCATAATTTTTAAAAATGCAAAAATTAGCCAGGTGTTGTGGAGGGCACTTAAAAAAAATACACACACACACACACAAATTGTATGAAAATATACAAAACGTATGAAAAAAATATACAAAGTGGTATGAGCCCAGCTACCTGGGAAGCTGAGAGGCAGAAGAATCTCATGAACCCGGGAGACGGAGGTTTCAGTGAGCCGAGATTGTGCCACTGCACTCCAGTCTGGGCAACGGAGGAAGACTCCATCTCAAAAAAGTTAAGAGGAGTGTGGGGGTCGGGTGCAGTGGCTCACGCCTGTAATCCCAGCACTTTGGGAGGCTAAGGCGAGTGGATCACCTGAGGTCAGGAGTTCAAAACCAGCCTGGCCACCATGGTGAAACCCTGTCTCTACCAAGAAAAAAATTTAAAAATTTATCCAGGCATGGTGGTGTGTGCCTGTAATCCCAGCTACTCGGGAGGCTGAGGGAGGAGAATCACTTGAACCTGGAGGCGGAGGTTGCAGTGAGCTAAGATTGTACCATCACACTGCAGCCTGGGCAAAAACAGTGAAACTCCGTCTCAAAAAAAAAAAAGAGCCTGGGGGACAATTCCTTAAAAAGCTAAACATCGGGCCAGGCATGGTGGCTCATGCCTGTAATCCTAGCACTTTGGGAGACCAAGGTGGGTAGATTACATGAGGCCAAGAGTTTGAGACCAGCCTGGCCAACATGGCAAAACCCTGTCTCTACTAAAAATACAGAAATTAGCCAGGCCCGGTGGCAGGTCCGTAATCCCAGCTGTAGTCCCAGCTATTCAGGAGAACCAGCCCAAGAGGATGAGGCAGAATCGCTTGAATCCGGGAGGCGGTTGCAGTGAGTTGAGATTGCGACACTACACTCCAGCCTGGGCGACAGAGTGAGACTCTGTCTCAAAAAAAAAAAAAGCTAAACATGGAATTGCCACAGAATCCAAATTCCATTCCTAGGTACGGTCTCAAGAGAAATAAATACAGGGACACAAACAGATATTTGCACATATGGTTCAAGGCAGCACCATTTACAGGCTCCAAACGGTGGAAATAGCCCAAATGCCCATCGACTCATGAATGAATAAACGTGTGGTATATCCATATGACTGAATGGTTTTTGTGTTTGTTTTTTGGGATGGGTCTCACTCTGTTGCCCAGGCTGGGGTGCAGTGGTGCGATCACAGCTCACTGCAACCTCGAACCCCTGGGTTCAAGCGATCCTCCTGCCTCATCCTCTTGGGCTGGTTCTCACTGGAGTCTCCCTGGGTTCAGAGGCCAGGCCCAAGCTGGTGCCAGTTAGGGGAGCCATCCCCACAGTTCTAGAAGGGATACTGAACTGAGGTTGGAGACAAGGGCCTCACCAACTCTCTGAGGTTGAGCTCTTTAGCCTGAGCTCCTTCTCCAGCGTGATTTGATCAGCTGTGATCTCTCATCCTATGTTTTCTTTTCTTTCTCATCCCGTTTTCTTTCATTCTTTCTTTATTGTGGTTAAATATGCATAATATAAACTGACTGTTTTTGTTTTCTTTTGTTTGAGACAGGGTCTCACTCGGTCGCCCAGGCTTGGGTGCAGTGGTACAATTACGGCTGATCACAGCTCACTCAGCCTCGACCTCCTCAGGCTCACATGATCCTCCTGCCTCAGCCTCCTGAGCAGCTGGGACTACAGGAGTATGCTACTATGCCTGGCTAATTTTTCTATTTTTTTCTTTTTTTTTTTGGAGACTGAGTCTTGCTCTGTCACCCCGGCTGGAGTGCAGTCGCACGATCTCGGCTCACTGCAACCTCCACCTCCTGGGTTCAAACAATTCTCCTGCTTTAGCCTCTTAGGTAGCTGGGATTACAGGTGCACACCACCATGCCTGGCTAATTTTGGTAATTTTAGTAGAGACGGGGTTTCACCATATTGATCAGATTGGTCTTGAACTCCGCCTCTGCCTCCCAAAGTGCTGGGATTACAGGCGTGAGCCACCGTGCCAAGTCAATTTTTCTATATTTTGTAGAGACTGAGTCTCACTGTGTTACCCAGGCTGGCCACAACCTCTGGGCTCAAGCAATCTGTCCACCTTGGCCTCCCTAAATGCTGGGATTACAAGAGTGAGACATTGTGCCTGGCCAAAATTAACTTTTTTTTTTTTTTTGACAGAATCTCGCTCTGTCACCCAGGCTGG
Source organism: Callithrix jacchus (assembly GCF_049354715.1). NCBI lineage: Eukaryota > Metazoa > Chordata > Mammalia > Primates > Cebidae > Callithrix > Callithrix jacchus. The sequence continues at coordinate 14,950,701 of NC_133523.1, forward strand.
AGTACAATGGCACCATCTAGGCTCACCGCAGTCTCCGCCTCCCGGTTTCAAGCGATTCTCCTGCCTCAGCCTCCTGAGTAGCTGGGAATACAAGCACCCACCACTATGCCCAGCTAATTTTTTGTATTTTTTAGTAGACACAGGGTTTCACCACGTTGGCCAGGCTGGTCTCGACTGCCTGACCTCAGGATCTGCCCACCTCAGCCTCCCAAAGTGCTGGGATTACAGGCAGGAGCCGCTGCGCCCAGCCCCAGATTGCTTCTTTTGAAGTGTTCAGTCGAATAGCTGTAAGTACATTCACTGTGTTATGCAGCCGTCGGCACGACCCATCTCCAGAACTTTTCCCTTCATTCCAAACTGAAACTGTGTCCTCATTAAACACCCACTTCCCATCCTGCCTCCCCAGCCCCTGGCACCCACCCGTTTTCCTCCCACCGCTATGAGTTCGAGCACTCTGAGGACCTCCCAGGAGTGGAATCATACAGTATCTCTCCTTTCGAGTCTAGTTTATTTCACTCAGCATAATGTCTTCACCACTCATCCACGTGGTAGCACGTGTCAGAATTTCCTTCCTTTTTATGACCCAGTAATACTCCATTGTGTGGAAGGACCACATTTTGTTCTTTCATTCATTCTTTGATGAACGCTTCGACGTTTCCATTCTTTGGCTGCTATGAATATGGGTGTGCAAATACTCATTCCATATCATGAGGTCAGGAGTTCGAGATCAGCCTGGCCAACATGTTGATACCCCCGTCTCTACTAAAAATACAAAAATTAGCCAGGTGTGGTGACACATGCCTGTAGTCCCAGCTACTCAGGAAGCGGAGGCAGGAGAATTGCTGGAACCCAGGAGGTGACAAGCTCAGAAGAGTTTTCCTTTCCTGAGCAGCCTGCATAAGAGCCACCGACCCAGGCCGAGAATCTCATACAAGCATCCCTGAGGGCTCAGATTCAAACCAGCCGGCACCTGTCGTTTCGGCCTGCCACATGCTGGGCCTTGGTTTCCTCTTTGAAATGGGGTGACAGCACAGAGTAGTGGGAGCATGGCCTGTGCTCTGGCCTTGGGGGCCACCCGGAAATCGGGGTTTTGCAGTAGCCTGGGTTGTGCAGAGAAGCAGAGGCTGTCGGGGAGATGGACGGGCCTGCGGTGGAGGTGCCGCTCACACCCGGCACACCCTCGCACCGCGTGCTCAGCCCATAGCCTGCTTTGCACAGCCTGCTCCCCTCCCCACCCAGGCCCCGGCCATCCCAAGACAGCCTCCTCTAGAGGGGACACAGACCCCTGGATACCAGACCCAGACACCCTTAGACAGGCCAGAGCCTGAGCTGAAAAGCCCTCACTCTGCAGGGTGGGGAAACTGAGGCCCAGGTACTAAAAGCCTCCAGCAGGTAGACGCCAGGCAACCCTCTTGGGTCTTGGGGTCTTCCTGAGCCACAAATGCAAATCCCACGGGAAGAGTTGGTCCCGCAGGCAGGGTTCCTGCCAGGGATGTGGCTTGCCAGGATTTGACCCTGTTTTAACCCAGAGCAGCCTGGTGTGGTGGCTCAGACCTGTAATCCCAGCATTTTGGGAGGCTGAGGTGGGAGGATCGCTTGAGGCTGGGAGTTTGAGACCTGCAGGGAACATAGCAAAATCCCATCTCTTTTTTTTTTTTTTTTTCTTTTTTTTGAGACCGAGTTTCGCTCTTGTTACCCAGGCTGGAGTGCAATGGTGCGATCTCGGCTCACCGCAACCTCGGTCTCCTGGGTTCAAGCAATTCTCCTGCCTCGCCCTCCCGAGTAGCTGGGATTACAGGCATGCGCCACCATGCCCAGCTAATTTTTGTATTTTTAGTAGAGACGGGGTTTCACCATTTTGACCAGGATGGTCTTGATCTCTTGATCTTGTGATCCACCCACCCGGCCAGCAAAATCCCATCTCTTAAAAAAAAAAAAAGGCCAGCGAGGTGGCTCACGCCTGTAATCCCAGCACTTTGGGAGTCTGAGGCGGGTGGATCACCTGAGGTCAGCAGTTCGAGACGAGCCTGGCCAACATGGTGAAACCCTGTCTCTGCTAAAAATACAAAAATTAGCTGGATGTAGTGGTGCGTGCCTGTAATCCCAGCTACTCAGGAGGTTGAGGCAGGAGAATCGTTTGAACCCAGGAGTCAGAGGTTGCAGTGAGCCGAGATCATGCCACTGCACTCTAGCCTGGGCAACAGAGTGAGACTCCATCTCAAAAAGAAAAGAAAAAGGCCAGGCGTGGTGGCATGCATCTCTAGTCCCAGCTACCCAGGAGGCTGAGGTTGGAAGATCACTTGGGCCCAGGAGTTTGAGGCTACAGTGAGATATGATTGCACCACTGCACTCTGGCCTGGGTGACAGAGAAAGGTCCTATTTCTAATAAATAAATAATTTTTATAATTTAAATTATAAATTTCATTAAAATTTTATAAAAATTTAATTTGGCTGGGTGCAGTGGCTCACAGCTATAGTCCCAGCACTTTGGGAGGCTGAGGTGGGCAGATCATGAGGTCAGGAGTCCAAGACCAGCCTGACCAACATGTTGAAACCCCATCTCTACTAAAAATACAAAAATTAGCTGGGTGTGGTGGCGCATGCCTGTAATCCCAGCTACTCAGGAGGCTGAGGCAGGAGAATCACTTGAACCCGAGAGGCAGAGGTTGCAGTGAGCCAAGATCTCACCACTGCATGCCAGCCTGGGCGACAGAGAGACTCTGTCTCCAAAATAATAATAATATTAATAATAATAATGTAATTTAATAAAAATAGGCTGGACAAGTTTGCTCATGCCTGTAATTCTAGCACTTTGGGAGGCCAAGATGGGCAGATCACTTGAGGCCAGGAGTTCAAGACCAGCCTGGCCAATATAGTGAAGCCCTGTCTCTACTAAAAATGCAAAAGAAAAAAAAAATAGCCAGTGTGGTGGTGTGCGCCTATAGTCTCAGCTACTCAGCTGAGGGATGGGAATCACTTGAACCCAGAAGGTGGAGGTTGCAGTGAGTCAAGATTACACCACTGCACCCCCGCCCGGGCGACAGAGTGAGACCCTGTCTCTAAATAAATAATATCTAATCTAGAACTATGTAAACGGAACATTTCATTGGCAAGCTATTTTGTTTTTCCCTCCCTTCCCACTACTACCTCCCCACTTTCTTTTTTAAACACAAGGAGTCTATAAACCCGTGAGACCTATCAGGCAGCTGCAGGACACTCCACCCAGCAGCAGACACACTTTCTTCTCGAGAGTGCAAGGAACATTCCCTGGGAGAGGCCACAAAAGAAATCCAGTTCATTGAAAAGGATCACAATTCTACAAAGTATGTTCTCCGACCACAATGGAATGAAATGAGAAATCAGAAACAGAGAGAAATTTGGCAAACTCAAGAATCATTTCACCATGTGGAAATTCAAGAATGCACTTGTAAAGACAAGGAGAACCTATCCAAGATTCATCAGAAAATCGTAGTGTTCGAAACCAGCCTGGGCCACATGGTGAAACCCCATCTGCAGAAAAAATACAAAAAATCAGCCGGGCGTGGTGTCGTGTGCCTATAATCCCAGGTACTTGGGAGGCTGAAGTGGGAGGATTGCTTAAGCCAAGATGGAGGCTGCAGTGAACCGAGATCACATCACCGCACTCCAGTCTGGGCGACAAAGTGAGACCCTATCTCCAAAAAAAGGGGGGGGTCACTTGTGGTGGCTCACACCTGTAATCCCAGCACTTGGGAGGCTAAGGCAGGTGGATTGCCTGAGGTCAGGAGTTCGAGAGAAGCCTGGCTAACATGGTGAAACCGTGTTTCTACTAAAAACACAAAAATTAGCCGGGCGTGGTGGCGGACACCTGTAATCCCAGCTACTCGGGAGGCTGAGGCAGGAGAATCGCCTGAACCCGGGAGGTGGAGGTTGCAGTGAGATGAGATCGTGCCATCGCACTCCAGCCTGGGTGACAAGCGAAACTCCACTTTGAAAACAAAAAAAAGACAAAAAGAAAATCCTGGCAGGGGATTGAGCTCCTGAGTGGGACGGTTCCGGCTCTGTGCAAGGGTTCCGTGCCCCTGAGACTCCCTCTGCAGATAGGGGGTGTGCATGAGCTCTTCTGGATGTGGCCCTAGTGAGTTCTGAGGGATCCCGTGGGCTCGTGGTTTCTAGAGAGGATGATTCCCCCAAGCCCGCTGTGGGGAACATGAGCCCACTGTGCTCCCCACAGCTTTAAGACTGCCAACAAGGACTCCACTGGAGGTCTGCTTCTAGGGGGCGGCCATGTGTCCCCAGCTTTACTCAGGCCCCTCCCACAACAGCCTCCCCTGTTCCCTTCCAATTCTCCAGATCCTCCAACTCCTGTGGCCCTTCCCCAATCCCACATCTTTGCACAGGCTTTTCCTTATGGCAAAAAGCCCTTCCTATGTGTCTGTAGGGCAAATGCTAGTCTGCCCTCCAAGACCTGGCTCTGGCATTGCCTCCACCAGGAAGCCTGCTCTGATTCCCATAGAGGAACCCCAGCCTACCCTGTGCCAACTCAGACCTCACAGGGTGGGAGCGCCAGATCTGTGGCTGACTCCTCTGTCCCACTAGGCCGGGCAGCAGCAGGGAGGGTGCTGAATGATGGGGGGATCTAGCTGACAAGGGGCCAGGACCGTGAAGGGGGCAGTGGTTTTCCTCCCCTGTCATAGTCACACAGCATCCAAGGCTTCCTGGGATGACAGAATTTCTGGCCCCAAGGCCAGGATGATGCTGGGCAGAGTGTACAGTGTGTGGTATAGACGGGACTTGGATCCTCTGGCCCTGACTCTCTGGAGATGCCAGGTAGTGTGTGTCATGTGTGGTGTAGACGGGACTTGGATCCGTTATCCCTGGCTGCCTGGAGATGCGGGTAGACACACAGTGTGCAGTGTAGACAGGATTCAGAGTCCCTTGGCCCTGGCTGCCCCTACCTCTGCCACCTGCCTCCTGGCCATGGCCCTGGGTGCATGCCTGGCCCTCTCTGAGCCAGAGCTCCCTCCCCGGGGCTGGTGAGGACAGTAAACCAGAAAGCATTGTTTCCTCCCACCCTGCTGGGCCCCATCCTCTGAGTGGCTAGAATCCCATCTGGGGGCCATCTGGCAGGGGCCAGGAGCTGGCATGAGAGCCGGCACGCTGGCTCAGCCGTCCATCCATCCACGGGCCACTCTCTGAGACATGCGGCTCTAAATGGTCACAGTCATTCAAGAAAGAGCACCTCACCCACCGAATGCCAGGCGCCACTCCGTAGGCTGCCGCCGGAAGCCCTGCTTTCTACATCCCAAATTGCCCTCCACGTTCAACCTTGACCCCAGGTTGGCCTTTCTGGGGACTGTCCCAAGATCGAGAGACACACTTCACAGCCAAGCCCTCGTCTGCAGCCTCGGAGCTGTGAGATGTTCCAGCTCGAGGGAAAAAACTCAGGAATCAGGAGCCTGGACAGCCCCACCCGCTCCTCTTGGCTTTAATGTAACTCAGGGCACCGATCCTGGCCCTTGGGACAGAATTCTCCACATTCCCAGTGTGTTTCCGTTGAACCCCAAACCGCAAACACGTCCTGACATCTCATTTCCTCAACGTGCCCCCGGGCTGACTCGGGCCGCCTTGCCGGGGGCTCGTTTTGAGTCACACAGAGGTTTATCGAAGGAAGGGTTTCTCATCTCAGAAGCTGGAGGCCGTTCCCACCAACCTCTCTTGCTGCATCTGTGCAATTGCTGGTGGGGTTCGCTCTTCCCTGATGCTGGGATATGAGCTCTCCATGGCTCGGGAGGCACAGGCTGGGAGCCCTGGGCAAATCCAAGCTCAGTTCCTCATGTCACCACTGTCAATCTCAGGCACGGGAAGGCGGCTGTCACCCTCTTTCCTCCTCTGTAGAGCTGGGCTTTTAGCAGCGATCCTGGCCAGGCTCTGTCGGTGGATGGAACCTGTGCTGTGGTGCTCAGTGAAGGCACGGCGGCCTTTAGCAGGAGAGAGGGCTGCACATGGTGGTGTGGGTCTGTCCTCCCAGCTACTTAGGAGGCTGAGGCAGAAAGATCCCTAGAGGCCAGGAGGTTGCAACTGCAATGAGCTGTGATTGCACCCCTGCACTCCAGCCTGGGCAACAGAGTAAGAGCCTGTCTCTAAAATAATCCTTTATTGAACCCTTGACCTCAGGTGATCTACCCGCCTCAGCATCCCAAAGTGCTGAGATTATAGGCATGAGCCACTGTGCCCGGCCTCATAATAATTTCTAAAAAATTATCCTAAACATAATTTCTAAACTGGGTGTGGTGGCTCGTGCCTATAATTCCAGCATTTTGGGAGGCCAAGGCAGGCAGGTCACTTGAGGTCAGGAGTTCAAAACCAGCCTGGCCAACATGGTGAAACCCCATCTCTACTAAAAATACAAAAATTAGTCAGGCCTGGTGGTACATGCCTGTAGTCCCAGCTACATGGGAGGCTGAGGCAGGAGAATTTCTTGAATCCAGGTGGTGGGCATTGCAGCGAGCTGAGATCGTTCCCCTGCACTTCAGCCTGGGCAACACAACAAGACCCTATCTCTAAATAATTACATAAATAAAAAGGCAAGACATGGTGGCTCACATCTGTAATCCCAGCACTTTGGGAGGCTGAGGCAGGTGGTTCACGAGGTCAGGAGTTCGAGACCATCCTGGCTAACATGGCAAAACCCCGTCTCTACTAAAAATACCAAAAATTAGCCAGGCATAGTGGCACTCGCCTGTAGTCCCAGCTACTCAGAGGGCTGAGGCAGGAGAATCGCTTGAACCCAGGAGGTGGAGGTTGCAGTGAGCCGAGATCATGCCACTGCACTCCAGCCTGGGCGACAGAGCGAAACGCCGTCACACACACAAAAAAAATAAATAAATAGTAAGTAAGAGAGAGTGAGAGTGAGAGAAACAGAGAGACAGTGAAAATCCCAGGAAACAAGTCCACTCATTCTACTTAATTCCGCTTGCCTCTGGGAGGCAGGTTGGGGTGGAGAAATTCCATGTTTTGGGAGAATCCTGATGTGACCAGCAGCTGCCCCACCGGGAGCTAACTTGCGCACAGGCAGATGGAAGCACATAGGGATGGTGTCCGCACACAGCCTGACCTTGAACCTGGCCTTTCTCAAATGTCAATGTGCATCCCTTTGGGTGCTTTTTTTAAGGGGGAGAGGTCCCTGAAATATTGTTGCCTAGAGAAAGCTTTGGCAACCAACTTTTATTGTCATTTGCCTGCTTAAGAAACAACTGGGTCCCAGAGCAGTGGCTCACGCCTGTGTTCCCAGCACTTTGGGAGGCCGAGGCGAGTGGATCACTTGAGCCCAGGACTTCCAGACCAGCCTGGCCAACATGGAGAAACACCATCTCTACAAAAAAATATAAAAATTAGCCAGGCATGGTGGAGTGCGCCTGTAATCCCAGTTACTCAGGAGGCTGAGGTGGGAGGATCACTTGAACCCAGGAGGCAGAGTCTATAGTGAGCCAAGATTGCTCCACTGTACTCCAGCCTGCTGAGCAACAGAGTGAGACTGTCTCAAAAAAAAAAAAAAAAAAAAAGGGGCTGGGCACAGTATCAGGGCGAGGTGGCTCACACCTGTAATCCTAGCACTTTGGGAGGCTGAGGTGGGGAGATCACCTGAGGTCCAGAGTTCAAGACCAGCCTGACCAACATGGAGAAACCCCTTCTCTACTAAAAGTACAAAAAAAGTCACCAGGCATGGTGGCTCATGCCTGTAATCCCAGCTACTTGGGAGGCTGAGGCAGGAGAATCGCTTGAACCCAGAAGGCGGAGGTTGCAATGAGTCGAGATCGCACCATTGCAATCCAGCCTGGGCAACAAGAGTGAAACTCCATCTCAAAAAAAAAAAAAAAAAAAGGAAAAAGGAAAAAAAGAGTCTGACACATGCTCCAGTAGGAATTATGGTAAGTGAAATATGCCAGAAAGATAAATACTGTGAGTCCACTCACAGGCGGTCCCTAGAGTCATCAGGTTCATAGGGACACAAAGTAGAATGGTGGGTGCAAGGGGCTGGGGGAGGAGGGAAAGAGGAGCAAGTGTTTAGTAGGGGTAGAGTTTCAGTTTTACAAGATGAAAAGCGCTCTGGTGCGTAACATGAATGGACCGGGGTGAGCCAGGAGGGCTGAGGGCCCTGAGACAAGAGAAAGGATGACCGTTCCAAGGCTTTGCACAGATGCTCTGACAGAACCAGGCCTCCAAAAGGCTGAGAATCCCTGGAAGTTTTCCAGGGCTGGAAGGGATCAGCTCTAAGGAACAGTCTTGGCCAAGGGCCTGGAGAACCGCCCGTCTCCCCAGGCTCAAGCACTCCGACTCCCAAATTTAAATGCAGGCGCTTTGTACACATGAGCGCCAAATCATTTCCAGTAAGTCTCATTGTCAGCTATAAAAAGAACCACTGTCGAAGCAGAGGCAAGCTCGTGATGCACCCAGGCAGTGCCACAGAGCGGCAATGGCATCTGTCCCCGTCAAATGGAAAGTCCTCTGGCCAAGCCTCTGAATTCAAGTGAGCATCTTGGTCTTGCATGTGACCACCTATCCCTTCATACCATCGCATGGAATGGGGACACAAGGCTGGGACCTCCCCTCCACCACACTGATTTCCTTTACAACGAGATTCCATACTTATAATAAGGAAGAATGTAGCAGCTTAGTTAATAGAGACAGAGCACCTATTGGTAGGTTCTTGGATAGGAGAGATAGAATATATGGGCCCTGCTCTAAAACCCCAAAGTAATTCCTGGATACAAAATTAGCCAGGCATGGTGGCACGCACCTGTAGTCCCAGCTACTCGGGAGGCTGAGGCAGGAGAATAACTTGAACCCAGGAGGTGGAGGTTACCGTGAACCAAGACTGCAGGAGGCCGAGGCGGGTGGATCACCTGAGGTTGGGAGTTCTAGACCAGCCTGACCAACGTGGAGAAACCCCATCTCTACTAAAAATACAAAATTAGCTGGGTGTGGTGCACGCCTGTAATCCCAGCTACTCGAGAGGCTGAGACAGGAGAATCACTTGAACCCAGGAGGTGGAGGTTACAGTGAACCAAGATTGCATCACTGCACTCCAGCCTAGCAACAGAGTAAGACTCCGTCTCAAAAAAAAAATACCGAGTGCAAGTGGCTCATGCCTGTAATCCCAGCACTTTGGGAGGTCGAGGTGGGCGGATCACCTGAGGTCGGGAGTTCAACCCCAGCCCGACCAACACGGTGAAACCCTGTCTCTACTAAAAATACAAAATTAGCTGGGCACGGTGCAAGCCTGTAATCCCAGGTACTCAGCAGGCTGGGCAGGACACTCACTTGAACCTGGCAAGCAGAGGTTGCAGTGAGCTGAGATCGTGCCATTGCACTCCAGCCTGGGCAACAATTGCGAAACTCCATCTAAAAAAAAATAAAGTGGTTTATAAAAATAATGTTGTTAAAATGGAGTTGGACATGATGGCACATACCTGTAGTCCCAGTTACTCGGGAGGCCAAGGTGGGAGGGAGCTTCACTTGAGCTGAGGAGTTTGAATCCAGCCCGGGCAACATAGCAAGACCCTGCCTCTAAAAAAATTAAAATGAATAAAAATTTTATAGAAAAAAAATAAATTTAGGCCAGTGGCTAAACAGGCTCACATCTGTAACCCTAACACTTTGGGAGGCTCCCTTGAGCTCAGGAGTTTGCAACCAGCCTGGGCAAGGTAGTGAAACCCTATCTGTAGAAAACATCCAAAACTAGCCAGGTGTGGTGTTGCATGCCTGTAGCCCCAGCTATTCAGAAGGCTGAAATGGGAGGATCACTCAAGCCCGGGAGGTGAAGGCTGCAGTGAGCCAAGAGTGGGTTACTGCACTCCAGCCTGGGCGACAGAGTGAGACCCTGTATCAACAAATAAATACATAAAATAAAATAAATGGATACATTTTAAAATGGCTAAAATGGTAGGTTTCATGTTTTTTTGTTGTTTTTTTTGAGATGGGAGTTTCGCTCTTGTTACCCAGGCTGGAGTGCAATGGCGCGATCTCGGCGCACCACAACCTCCGCCTCCTGGGTTCAGGCAATTCTCCTGCCTCAGCCTCCTGAGTAGCTGGGATTACAGGCACGCGCCACCATGCCCAGCTAATTTTTTGTATTTTTAGTAGAGACGGGGTTTCACCATGTTGACCAGGATGGTCTCGATCTCTTGACCTCGTGATCCACCCGCCTCGGCCTCCCAAAGTGCTGGGATTACAGGCGTGAGCCACCGCGCCCGGCCAAAGTTTCATGTGTTTTATCATAATGAAAATGTTATTTTTGAGACGGAGTCTCGCTCTGTCACCCAGGCTGGAGTGCAGTGGCGCAATCTTTGCTCATTGCAACTTCTACTTTCCAGCTTCAAACAATTTTTGTGCCTCAGCCTCCCAAGCAGCTGGGATTACAGATGCGCATCCCCACATCCCACTAACTCTTGTATTTTCAGTAGAGACAGGTTTTTCCCTCTTGGCAGGCTGGTCTCGAACTCCTGGCCTCAAGTGATCCTCCTGCCTAGGCCTCCCAAAGTGCTGGGATTACAGGTGTGAGTCACCGACCTTGGCCATGATTTAAAAAAAAAAAAAAAGCCAGGCACAGTGGTCCTAACCTTAACCCTAACCCTAAAAAAAAAATACAAAAGTTAGCCAGGTGTGGTGGCACACACCTGTAGTCCCAGATACTCAGGAGGCTGAGGCAGAAGAATCGCTTGAACCCGGGAGGCAGAGGTTGCAGTGAGCTGAGATCATGTCACTGCACTGGGCAACAGAGCTAGAATTAATTAAAAAAATATATATTCACTACCACTCTTCCTACTACGTTAGTTGAGCATCTAGAATATGGCCTGAGGGATAGCTGTTATGACCTCTCTGGTTTTTTGTTGTTTTTTTTTTCTGAGGTAGAGTCTCTGTCTTCCCCAGGCTGGAGTGCAGTGGCACGATCTTGGCTCACTGCAGCCTCCGCCTCCCAGGTTCAAGCGATTCTCCCGCCTCAGCCTCCCAAGTAGCTGGGATTACAGGCATGCGCCCCCATGCCCAGCTAATTTTGTATTTTTAGTAGACACAGGGTTTCACCATGTTGGTCAGGCTGGTCTCGAATTCCTGACCTTGTGATCTGCCCCCCTCGGCCTCCCAAAGTGCTGGGATTACAGGTGTGAGCCACCGCGCCTGGCCAATGACCTCTATTTTATAGATGAAGAAAAATGGGGACTCCAAGTAGTGATTTGAGGTCCCCAAGGTCATGCTCCCCAGAGGTGAAGCTATCTTCACACCAACTCTGACTCCAGGCTGTGCTTTTTCCAAGATGCCTGTCGCCTCTCCATGGCTTCAGCATCTTCTCTGGTCCACCTCAGGGGAAGAGAAACCACAGGTATCTTGCTCCAGGATCTAGAACCGGAAAAGAAACCAGGGTCCTGGGCCACCATATTGTTCTCTTAGAACAAGGATCCTCATTTCCTTCACAAAGTGTGTTTATAGTTGAACAATTGCTACATCTTGTCTTGGGTCTTTTTTTGGCTCTTGGAGTGGAAATTCTGCCCTTTGTCCTTAGTACAAAGAAATAATGTTCATTGCAGACAAGTCCTTATGTTTCTGGCCTCAGAAAGGGCTCTCGCTCTCCCAGGTGAAGGTTAATATGGGAAAACCAATGCAAAGTCACAGAACTGCTCATTTATTAGACTAGTATTTTTTGCAATGGTGTTTTAAAAGCTTATGAGATATATTATTGATATATAACATATTGATCTAATTACACATTGTTGATATACTATTGAGACATATAGCAGTTTTTTGTTGTTTTATTTTTAGAGCTGGGGTCTTGCTCTGTCGGCCAGGCTGGAGAGCAGTGGTGCCAGCATAGCTCACCCCAGCCTCTAACTCCTGGCCTCAACTGATCCTTCTGCCTCAGCCTCCCAAAGCGCTGGGATTACAGGCATGAGCCACCATGCCCAGCCTGTATATTAGTGTTATTTGAACTAGCATTTTCCCCCTATGAAATTAAGGTTATCAAGAGTGAGCAAAATATTTTAAATAAAGATGAGGTTACAAAATAATGTTCATTCAATTTTTCTTTTTTTTATTATGTGAGATCCTAAAATATGTGTCTTTTTAGAGACTTGAATGGTCATCTTAAGGAATTTTACAGTTAGAAAGGTCTTCACTGGGCCAGGTGTGGCGGCTCACACCTGTAATCCCAGCACTTTGGGAAGTCAAGGTGGGCGGATCACTTGAGGTCAGGAGTTCAAGACCAACCTGGCCAACATGGTGAAACCCCGTCTCTACTAAAAATACAAAAATGAGCCGGGTGTGGTGGTGCCCGCCTGTATTCCCAGCTACTTGGGAGACTGAGGCAGGAGAATCACTTGAACCCAGGAGGCAGAGGTTGCAGTGAGCCAAGACTGTGCCACTGCACTCCAGCCTGGGTGACAGAGTGAGATTGTCTCAAAAAAAAAAAAAGGAAAAAAGAAAGGTCTTCACTGGTTGTCTGGTCCAACCTCCTTGGCCAAATGAGAAAACACAGACATTAAGTCCAAGATCATAAATAGAGAGCACCCCTGCACGTCAGTCAGAAAGCAAATCAGTCTGGGTGTGGTGGCTCATGCCTATAACCTCAGCACCTTGAGAGGCTGAGGCAGGAGGGCTGCTTGAGGCCAGGAGTTCCGGACCAGCCTGGGCAACCTAGAAAGACCACATCTCCATGAATAATTTCTTTTTTTTTTTTTTGAGACAGAGTCTTACCCTGTTCCTCCAGGTGGGAGGGCAGTGGCACGATATCGGGTCACTGTAACCTCCACCTCCTGGGTTCAAGCGATTCTTCTGCCTCAGCCTCCCGAGTAGCTGGGATTACAGCTGCCTGCCACCATGCCTGGCTAATTTTTTGTAATTTTAGTACAGACAGGGTTTTACCATGTTGGCCATGCTGGTCTCGAACTCCTGACCTCAGGTGATCCACCCATCTCAGCCTCCCAAAGTACTGGGATTACAGGCATGAGACACCACTCCTGGCCAATTTTTAAAAAGTAGCTGGGCCTGGTGGCACATGCCTGTGGTTCCAGCAACTCAGGAGGCTGAGGTGGGAGGATGGCCTGAGCCCAGGACGTGGAGGCTGCAGTGAGCTATGTTCGCACCACTGCACTCCAGCCTGGGCAACAGAGCAAGACCCTGTCCCCAAAACAAAACAAAAAACCAGAAAGCAAATCAAGGAATGATATTTAAAGAGCCTGACAGCTGGGCACGGTGGCTAACGCCTGCAATCCCGGCACTTTGGGAGGTGGAGGCGGGTGGATCACCCGAGGTCAGGAGTTTGAGACCAACCTGGCCAACACAACGAAATCCCATCTCTACTAAAAAGACAAAAATTAGCCGGGCATGGTGGCGGGCACTTATAATTCCAGGTACTCAGGAGGCTGAGGCAGGAGAATGGCTTGAACCCGGGAGGTGGAAGTTGCAGTGAGCCAAGATTATGCTACTGCACTCCAGCCTGGGCACCAAGAGCAAAACTCCATCTCAAAAATAATAATAATAATAATAATACAATAAAAATAAATACCCACTCAGCGTAAACATGACTCTACCCAGGCAAGCCCACGTCACGTCATCTCTTTGGAATAAGCTCGCGATAACCATCGGATTTCCATTTCCCTTTAGGTTTTTCCAAAAACAGCTCATGATACAATTTGTACAGGTCCTAGTAACTTTGACTGGGGAAAATTTTGGAGAAAAAAAACAAAACAAAGTAGCACGTTTCAAAGGAACCCTATCTGATAAGGGGGAGAAATATTTAGTCCATATTTCAAGAGGCGGTTTGTTTCCCAGACGCTTCCTGGACAGGTTTAAAAATAGCCTTCCACAGCTGTTCCAGAACAAGAATGTACTTTTACATAAAACTGGCTTTGAAGATGTGATTTCATTTACTCAGAGGAGGCTGGCGATCACCCGTCATCCTTTTTCCGAAACACAGCTTGGACCGGACAATGTGGGCCCTTGAATTCCAGGCGAACAGGAGTCCAAACTGGGCTGCTGGATGGGGAGAAGGTGGAGGGTTCCCATGAGCTCTCTACAGTCTGGAGGCGAAACGCGGCGGGGTTGCAGTGAAAAGTTGCTTCTTTTGGCCGGGCGCATACACCTGTAATCCTAGCGTATTTGGGAGGCCGAGGCGGGTGGATCACCTAAGGTCAGGAGTTCGAGACCAGCCTTGGCAACACGGCAAAACTCCATCTCTACTAAAAAATGCAAAACATTAGCCGGGCGTGGTGGCAACACCTATAGTTCCAGCTCGGGAGGCTGAGGCAGGAGAATCGCTTGTACCCGGGAGGCAAAGGCTACAGTGAGCTGAGATTGAGCCACTGCACTCCAGACTGGGTGACAGAGCAAGAGTCTGTCTCAAAAAAAAAAAAAAAAAAAAGGCCAGGCACAGTGGCTCAGGCTTGGAATCCCAGCACTTTGGGAGGCTGAAGTGGGTGGATCACAGGGTCAGGAGTTCAAGACCAGCCTGACCAACATGTCTCTACTAATAACAAAAATTAGCCAGGCATAGTGGCGAATGCCTGTAATCCCAGCTACTCAGAAAGCTGAGGCAGGAGAATCACTTGAACCCAGGAGGCGGAGGTTGCAGTGAGCCGAGATCACGCTACTGCACTCCAGCCTGGGCAACAGAGGGAGACTCTGTCTCTAAAAAAAAAAAAGTTCCCTCTTGCAGCCTGGTGCAGCAGCACATGCCTGTAATCCCAGCACTTTGGGAGGCCAAGGTGGGAGGATTCCTTGAGGCCAGGAATTTGAGACCAGCCTGGGCAACACAGCGAGACCCCGTCTGTAAAAGTAAAAAAAAATTTTTTAATTAGCCAGGCGTGGTTGTGCACACCTCTAGTCCCAGCCACTTGGGAGGCTGATGTGGGAGGATCACTTGAGCCCAGGAAGTCGAAGCTGCAGTGAGCTAGGATCGCACCACTGCACTCCAGCCTGAGCGACAGAGTGAGCCCTTTCTCTAAAGATAAATAAATAAAAATAAAATAAAAGTTGCCTCTTGCTTGCTGTATTGGAAGTTTCTGTATTTGCTGATTCAACCAACCCTAGATCAAAACTATTTGAAAAAGGACTGGGCGCGATGGGTCATGCCTATAATCCTAGTACTATGGAAGGCCAAGCTGGGGGATCACCTGAGGCTGAGAGTTCGAGATCAGCCAACATAGTGAAACCCTGTCTCTACTAAAAATACAAAAATTAGCTGGGTATGGTGGCTTGTGCCTGTAATTCCAGCTACTCTGGAGAATCGCTTGAACCTAGGAGGTGGAGGTTGCAGTGATCCAAGGTTACGCCACTGCAGTCCAGCCTGGATGACAAGAGGGAGACTCTGTCTCAAAAAAAAAAAAAAAACTATTTGAAAAAAAAGTTGCCTCTTAAATGAAAGATCTGATGGACAGAAGGAGGGGTCATTGTTCATTTTCTCAGGCGTGACCTTGGCATGGAGTATATGTAGCGTGTCAGTCACCACACAGAGTGGCGCGTGCTTCGGTGCATGTGGGTGAAACGGCATCCCGACTCCAGCTGGCCCTCAAGCACTTCTCCAGAGCAAAGGAAGGCAGCCGTGAGGCAAATGTGGAAAATCTGGATGAGGTGACGCTGGGCAGAAGGGTGACGGGGCGGGGGTGTTTACTATCCTGGTCAACTATTATGTTTGGAAATTTTCATTCTACATTTGTTCCAACTGGATACTCTGTTCTTCAGGAAAGGGCATGAGTGTCCTCTGCCACGGAAGAGACAGAGCCAATGGGAAAGGAATGGATTCATGGATTTGATGTTGATTATTTACACAGTAGGGGAGTGTGTGTGCGTGCATGTGTGTGTGTGTGTGTGTGTAGCAGGGAAGGAAAAAAACAGGATTTAAAACTGGCTTCTAACATTTTAGGGGGTCTGAGGACCTCTTTAAAAATCAGATGGGGGCTGGTCGTGGTGGCTCACGCCTATAATCCCAGAATTTTGGGAGGCTCAGGTGGTTGGATCACCCGAGGTCGAGAGTTTGAGACCAGCCTGACCAACATGGAGAAACCCCGTCTCTACTAAAAATACAAAATTAGCCAGGCATGGTGGTGGGTGCCCCTGTAATCCCAGCTACTTGGAAGACTGAGGCAGAAGAACTGCTTGAACCTGGGAGGCAGAGATTGCGGTGAGCCAAGATCACGCCATTGCACTCCAGTCTGGGCAACAAGAGCAAAACTCTGTCTCAAAAAATAATAATAAAATAAAAATCAGATGGGCGCCGGGTGCAGTGGTTCACACCCATAATGCCAACAGCACTTTGGGAGGCCGAGGCGGGAGGGTCACTTGGGGTCAGGAGTTGGAGATAAGCCTGGCCAACATAGTGAGACCCTGTTTCTATTTAAAAAAAAAAAAAATTAGCTGGATGTGGTGGCACACACACCCGTAGTCCTGGCTGCTCAGGAGGCTAAGGCAGGAGGATCGCTTGAGCGCAGGAGTTCAAGGCTGCAGAGGGCTATGACTGCACCACTGCACTCCAGCCTGGGTGACAGAGCGAGACCCCCATCTCTAAAAAAGGGGGGTGGGGGGAGAAAAAATGATAAAAAGTTATAACACTCTGCAAACCCACCTACAAGAAAAAACCCACAAATGTACATTAAGGGATTCACTGATTTCCCTAAAAAGCCCCATCCCCTGGGTAAGAGCTCCTAATTCAGTACCTGGTTTTCCATTTCTAAGATATCAAGAGCCATTGCCTGCCTCTTCTGGGTACGGTGAATATGCAAATAAGCAGAAGACAACAAGAAACTAGAAACCCTCGAGTTTTCTAAGAAACCCTCAATTATTTTCTCAAATAAGCAAAATGGGCCTCCGCCCCTGGCTGGCTTTGGAGTTCTGGGCAAATGACTGCAGGAAATGAGTCTCAGTTTTCCCATCAGGAAAATGGGTTCACATCCACCCTCTTCATCTACAAGGTTGCTCTGAGTTTCCAACAAGATGATGGAAGTTGAATTGCTGTGAAAACTGTGGCGTCCAAAACCTAATACAGAGTGTGGGCCTCACATTCCTTCAAATGCCAGGGCTGTGACCACCCTGGGGAGAGGTGACTCGGCACCTTCCCCAAAGGGATCTGTCACGGCAGAAGCACGTGGTGTGGGGCCTTTAGATGCACTCTGGGGTTTTCCTCCAGGAGGAAGGAAGTCTTGGGGATGGCCTCCAGCCACAACCACTTTCAGGAAGCTGTTCACTTTTGTAGGGACGGCTAGGGACCCCTCAGAGGTTGCAAAGCCCATGAGGCCCCACCAGGCCCCAGATCCACAAAACAAGGCTATTCCATGGGTGCCAGGGAAACGTCCCCTCCCAGCACCCTCGTCTCCAGGACCGCAGGGATCCTCCAGGGTCTATAACCTGGAAGACGGGCTTGGAATCTCTACATTCCCCAAAATCTGCCATGAACTTCAGCTGATGGTTTACAGATGACCCTTGAACAACACAGGTTTGAACTGAGTGGGTTCAGTCTTATACGTGGATTTTCTTTCTTTTTTTTTTTTGAGCCTGAGTCTCACTCTGTCGCCCAGGCTGGAGTGCAATGGTGTAATCTCAGCTCACTGCAAACTCCACTTGCCAGGTTCAAGCAATTCTCCTGACTCAGCCTCCTGAGTAGCTGGGATTACAGGTGCCTGCTATGATGCCCAGCTAATTTTTGTATGTTTAGTAGAGACAGGGTTTCACTATGTTGGCCAGGCTGGTCTCAAGCTCCTGACCTCAGGTGATCCCTCCACCTCAGCCTCCCAAAGTGCTGGGATTAGAGGCATGAGCCACCACACTTAGCTGATTTTGTAATTTTAGTAAAGACAGAGTTTCTCCATGTTGGTCAGTCTGGTCTCAAACTCCTGACCTTAGGTGATCCACCCACCTTAGCCTCCCAAAGTGTTGGGATTACAGGCATGAGCCACTGAGCCAGGCCTGTATTTTCAATCTCACGAATTATTGCCCTGAGATGAGTCTATGTAACAGAATATCTGAGCTTGAAAAGCTGCTTTTTGAAACTGAATCTACCTTAGGCCAGGAGTTCCAAACCAGCCTGGTCAACATGGTGAAACCCTATCTCTACTAAAAATACGAAGAATTACCCAGACGTGGCGGCAGGTGCCTGTAATATACCAGCTACTCAGGAGGCTGAGGCAGAACTGCTTGAACTTGGGAGGTGGAGGCTGCGGCAAG
Organism: Callithrix jacchus; assembly: GCF_049354715.1. Classification (NCBI taxonomy): domain Eukaryota; kingdom Metazoa; phylum Chordata; class Mammalia; order Primates; family Cebidae; genus Callithrix; species Callithrix jacchus. The sequence goes on from NC_133523.1 coordinate 14,968,887, forward strand.
CCGAGATTGTGCCATGGCACTCCAGCCTGGGTGACAAAGGTGAAACTCCATCTCAAAATAAAATAAAATAATAAACAAAAACAATTCTATGTCCAGTGGGTCAGTGTCAGCACCAGCACTGTAAGTCATGTTGATGACATTGATCTTTGACGTCATTAAATAATGTCAAGGCACTTCATCTCTGTGGTCCTCCTCCCCCAAGCCCACCTCCCCATCTAGTCATGGGAAAAACATCAGACAAATCCCAGTGGAGGGACATTCTACAGAGCACCTGACCAGTTCTTCTTGTAACTATCAAGAGCATCAAAAACACAGAATTTTTGAGAAACTCACACAGCCCAGAGCAGCCTAAAGAGATGTGATGGCTGAATGCCAGGGGGTATCCTGGGACAGAAAAAGGATGTTAGGGGAGAAACAGAACCTTTTTTTTTTTTAGACAGGGCCTTACTCTGTCGCTCAGACTGGAGGGCAGAGGTGTGATCTTGGCTCACCACAACCTCCACCTCCCAGGCTTAAGTGATTCTCCTGCCTTAGTCTCCTGAGTAGCTGGGATTACAGGCACAAGCCACCACGCCTGGCTAATTTTTTAGTATTTTTAGTAGACATGGGGTTTCACCGTGTTGGCCAGACTGGTCTTGAACTCATGACCTCAAATGATCCATCTGCCTCAGCCTCCCAAAGTGCTGGGATTACAGGCATGAGCCACACTGCACCTGGCCTGCAATTCTATTTTTTGAGACAGTGTCTTTCTTGTTGCTGGAGTGCGACGGTGAGATCTCGGCTCACTGCAACCTCCACCTTCCGGGTTCAAGCAATTCTCCTGCCTCAGCCTCCTGAGTAGCTGGGACTACAGGCATGTACCACCATGCCCAGCCAATTTTTGTATTTTTAGTAGAGATGAGGTTTCACCATGTTGGCCAGGATGGTCTTGATCTCTTGACCTTGTGATCCGCCTGCCTTGGCTTCCCAAAGTGCCAAACTACAGGCTTGAGCCACTGTGCCCAGCCACCCTTTGTTTTTTATTTATTTTTATTTTTGCAATCTTTCTGCAACTTTAAAACTGGCCAGGCACGGTGGCACACGTCTGTAATCCCAGCCCTTTCAGAGGCTGAGGTGGGAGGATGGCTTGAGCCCAGGGGACGGAGGTTGCAGTGAGCTGAGATCATGCCACTGCACTTCACCCTGGGTGACAGAGCTCAGACCCTGTCCCAAAAAATTTTTTAAAGGGTAAATTGTCTGAGGGGCTTATGCTCTATCCTCTTGCAATTTTTCTGCAAATTTAAAACTGTCCTAAAAGCCAAAGGTGGTGAAAACACAAAGATGGGCGGGGCTTGGTGGCTCACGCCTGTAATACCAACACTTTGGGAGGCTGAGACAGGAGGACTGTTTTGAGTCTAGGCAGCCTGGGCAACATGAGAAGATCCTGTCTCTTAAAGAAAATACCAAAGAAACAAAAAGGTAAAAATTTAAGATTTAAAGAGCAACATTCCACCTATTTTTGCAAGGTTGATCTTCCTGATATGAACGCAGGAGAAAGTGTTTACAGAGATTAAAGAAGCTTCTCTTCTTTTGTATTAAAATATTTATATTAATCATTCAAACTTCATTTTATACAACGAATGCATACACCGCTGGGGGAGTGTCTGACTGATACGCGGACGGGCGGGCGGGGATGTCTGCAGCTATGAGTGGGGAGGCGGCAGGGAGGCCGTGGGTGCTTCCTCACCTGGGCTGACCACCATGTGTTCATTCCCAGAGAAGAGCTGGACACAGTCAGACCTGGGGGGATGGCACATTGGAGAGAGGGACCTGCAGACATGGCGCACGGCCCCTGTAAGGGCCTCCCCAGGAGATGAGGCCTCTCTAGGCCTTACAGCCGAGTTTGCTCACCCTGAACGAGCCTTCCAGTCCTGGCTGTTGGTGTACAGTGGCTACAGTGTATATGGTGTGTGCGTGTGTGTGTATGCGCACACGTGTGTAGACATGGTGTGTGTGTGTGCGTGTGTGTGTGTTGACATCCGCACTGTCCCCTCTCTGGAACCCGCCCATGCCCTGTCCCACCCGCGCACAGCCCGCGCCTAGGCAGCGGGCATGTCAGCCTTGCTAAGCGCGATGGCCAGTTCCAGGTCCTCCTGCTCCTGCCGCCGCAGCCGAGCCAGCCTCTCCTGTTCCGCCTTCTCGCTCTCCCGCTTGGCCCACGCCAGCTGCTGCTCCTCATTGCCAAACTGCAAAGGAAAAACGGAGAGTGGGTGATGTGGTCCTGGGGCTAGGACCTGTAGGCTGGAGGGAGGCAGGGAATGTGTGGGAAGGGACAAGGAATGTGTGGGAGGGGGCAGGGGCCTGCCCACCGCCCCACGGAGGATCCGATGTGCAAGGGGAAAGTGTCTTGGCTGGGTCCAGTGGGTGTGAGAGCCTGGCTCAGGCCCCCATCTGGAAGGCAGAGCGGACAGGGTGCATGTGATTAAGTGTGACCTTAACCGTGACCTCTGGGCCTCAGAGAAATCAGCCACCCAGCCCCACGCAGAGAAGTGAGGGTGAACCCTTGATGTTGGTGGCCAAGTGGTGCAAAGATGGGGAAGTTCGAACACGCACAGCTCTAAAGCCCCGCAGTGCAGACTAATTCTGCAGTCTGGGAACGCAGCTCTTCGGAGCACTCCGAGACCCTCTGAGGGTCATTTTCTACCAGAACATTGAGAAAAGCCATGGCAGTCACACTGCCAGTTAGTCAAATCTTTATTCTTGGGGTATTTTTCTAAAATGTTCAGTTAAAATAAAAACTTAACAAAGGGAGAAAAGCATCTTGATGCTAAGACAGGTGATTCCAGACGATCCAAAATACGTTAGCTATGAAAAGAAAAGCCACATCCCACAGGCTCCTCCCCTAGGGTGGGTCCCTGCGTCCTGGACTTCCTTGGGAGGTCGCTGGCATCATTGGGCCCCCGCGTCCTGGACTTCCTTGGGAGGTTGCTGGCATCATTGGGTCCCCCCCAGGAAAGCTGCTGCCACTTAGAGACTAAAAGGATTCCCTTATGAACATCTCACTGCGACGCACTGCCTCTCACCAGCTCTCTGCTCAACGCTGGAGTAACACCAATGATAACACGTGTGGTGGCTCTTCCCAAGGCGCCCTTGGGAGCAGAAATATACAAACAATCCCAGTACAGTCTGGAACCCAGGCTCTCGAGGAGGCCCCTGCTGGCTCCCCGGAGTGCAGGGAAGGAGGCACACAGAAACACTCACGGCTGTCCGCCACACATAGCACTAGGTTTGCGTGACAACTGGGAGGTGGGCCTGCTGTCATCTCATCCCTCTGACAGCCAGGGACACTCAGGCCAGGGAAGGGGTGGCTCACACTCTACAGACTTTTCCCCCCAGGCTGTGGCAGGTCCAGGGGCATGGCTAGCAGCTGAAGCTGACAGGGAGGATATGTCCTTGTGGGGTCAGGCACTGTCGCCAGGATGAAGCATGGAGTGGGAGAAGCCAGACTGAGGGTCTTGTGGGCCTCAAAGGAGCTGGAATTTTCCCATGGAGGCTCCATGGGCAAGTGAGTTGGGTGATTGGGTTGGCAGTGTCTGGATGTTTCACGGCTTGATGGTGGCATGAGCAAGGGGCAGGAGAGACGAGGGCCAGATGGCAGGGCGGGAGGGACTGGGCTGGGTGCAGGAGTGGGGATGCAAGGAACCTGGTTGGGAGGAGGATGCAGAGCCCTGGAGGCCTCCCTCTAGGCGGCCTCAGGACCCCGATGGGGTAGGCAGAGTGTCGGTATCAAGAAAAGATGTCTCTGGGAGGAAGGGCTGAGTCTTGACTTCTTAGAGGCGCTGCCCAGCTAAACTTAGGGGTCTGACGAGTCTCCAGGTCGATCTCCCTCCTGCCATTGTGTCACTGCCATGGGCACAGATAATCATTTCCCCCACCTCCCGCCCCACTTTGGGGAATTTTCCAACACCTCATGGGGAGAAAAACAAGGAAAAAACAACAAGTGCAGGCGGAGATTATTCCATGGTGCTGCTGACAACAGTGGGAGGGAGATGGCGCCGCTGACTCGGACCTCACCCTCCACCAGTCTTGAGGGCGGGGTGGGCGGGAGCTCACGGTAATGTTCGCCCCGATCCAAATCAAAGCCGGGAGCGTCCACGTAACCGGCCTGCTGGATCTGAACCATAGCCTCCACCCCCGCTGCCTTCTCTGGCCCCGCTGAGCCCCCATGTCGCAGAGTGTCACTGAAGCGCCTTCTGCTTTCGGGGTCTGTGTTTCCAAATGAAAGATATCGGTAGGAAAGTTTCCAATGTCTTCAGAGTCCACTGGTTCAAGGCCAGCTCACAAACCGACGCTGGAAACTTGCATTGGAGAGGTCTGCGGGCACTTAGGAGGCAGGATGGGCTGTGAGGTCAGAGAGAGCTCTCCAGAAAGGGAGCTCCGAAGCAGATCCCTCTGTGTCTGCTGTCTTAGCCCTGGGTGGGGCTACCTTCCAGTTCTTGGATCTGGGTAGGTCATGTGGGCCACAGTCTGGATGCCTGTGCGTGTGGCCACTGCAAAACCAATAGCAGCTGGGATTCAAACCAGCTCTGATTTTTGATTCCCTCTGGCACTATTATGGAACTGAGACACCGCAGGGGCGGGACACTGCCCTTTCGAGATACGGCCCTCATGAGGCCTGACTGCTCAGGGTGCATGGTAAGTGGTTCATCTCAGCAGCCTCTTGGAAATCCACAGTTCAGACAGCTTGGCACGCTGGGTGACAGGACAGCCCGGGAGGCACCTGGCACCTGTCCTCACTAGGAACAGACACCTGCACTCCAAGGCGTCTGATGGCACTTCCACCGCACCATGCACAGGACACTTCTAGCCACCTCCCATTCATTCACTTGTTCTGACATTGAAATTGCATCCAACTCCTTCAATAATTCAAAGCACGGCTTAGCTGATCTGATATCTGCACTGCTCTTAATGCGAACTTCCAAAAGAACCATTCTGCTCACCTAGAAATGCCACTTCCTAATGAACACATTTGCCTGCGACAGGCCTGCTTTTAAAGAAATACGAGAGAGGGAAGAAGTTTCCCAGGAACCGCCACAAGCACAAATAATCCACTGATGGAAATTCGGGGCTTGTAAATAAGAGGGTTCTGGAGAGGCACAGCCAGGGCACCACCTCCCCAAGTGAGGTTCGGGTGATCTGGGCCCCCCTGACTGCCATCGTGGATGGGGCTGCCCCTGCACAGGTGAAAACGCAGCCTGGACATCAGTCTCAGAACGTCCACGCTGAAAGTCATACTGCCAGTCTGCCGGGCAGTCAGAGCCCTCTCGGCATGTGCTCAGGGAAGTGGAAGTATTTGAACCAGAGGAAGCAGCTGTACCCTCTACTAAGTTAGCACAAATATTCCGGACCCAGTGAACCCAGAAACCACCGGCCGATCGGCGGAGCCCCCTGAATGCCCAGAAACATGGAGAGACATCTCGAGTACCCAGAGGAGGGCTGGTCATGGATGATTTTAAACAATGATTCGACCCAGAGACAAACAAAAACAATGAAGGGTCCTGTCCTCACCCCATTCCTTCAGAGTGGCTGAAGTGCACTATCTAACAATTTCCTCTGGAAAAAAACAGGTATTTGCAGTGGGAAAAGTGATTTTAAACAGAAAACAGGCTGGGCACAGGGGCTCATGCCTGTAATCCTAACACTTTGGGAGGCCAAGGCAGGAGGATTGTTTGAGCCCATAGTTCAAAGCCCACCCTGGGTAATAAAGTGAGATCTTGTCTCTACAAGAACATTTTAAAATTAGCCAGATGCAGCTGGGCACAGTGGTGGGCGCCTGTAGTCCCAGCTACTCGGGAGGCTGAGGTGGGAGGATCGCTTGAGCCCAGGAGTTCTGGGCTGTAGTGTGCTATGCCGATCGGGTGTCCGCACTAAGTTCGGCATCAATAATATGGTGACCTCCTGGGAGCAGGGGACCATCAGGTTGCCTAAGGAGGGGTGAACTGGCCTAGGTCAAAACTCCCGTGCTGATCAGTCGTAGCCACTGTACTCCAGCCTGGGCAAGAACCCATCTCTTAAAAAAATAAAATGAATAAAGTAAAATAAAATTAGCCAGATGCAGTGGTGTGCACCTGAGGCCCCAGCTACATGGGAGGCTGAGGTGGGATGATTGCTTGAGCCTGGGAGGTCAAGGCTGCAGTGAAGCCGTGATGGCACCACTGCACTCCAGCCTGGGTGACAGAGCGAGACCCACCTCTGAAAATGTAAAAACCAGGCCGGGCACAGTGGCTCATGCCTGAAATCCCAGCACTTTGGGAGGCCGAGGCGTACGGATCATGAGGTCAGGAGTTCGAGGCCAGCCTGGCCAACATGGTGAAGCCCCATCTCTACTAAAAATACAAAAATTAGCTGGGTGTGGTGGCGGGCACATGTAGTCCCAGCTACTCGGGAGGCTGAGGCAGGAGAATCGCTTGAACCCAGAAAGTGGAGGTTGCAGTGAGCCGCCATCGTGCCACTGCACTCCAGCCTGGACGACAAGAACAAGACTCTGTCTCAAAAAAGAAAAAGAAAATGTAAAAACCAAAAAAAAATAGGGGGGAAAGAAGAAAACCAGAAAACAGCAGGGCTGCACCCAGGCCTGGGTGGAATTTGATTCCCTACCTGGAGATGAGGGTGAGAAAATGGCTGGCACTGCTTCAAAACTGAAGTTAACAATTGTTCTGGAACACCAGAAAGGTTAAGCCAAATGACACCTTGAAACCCTGCGTGGTTTTCTTTTTATGTTTCAGAAAAAACGAGCCCTTTGGGGGTTAGGATCACAGGAAACAGAACTATGAATTTCAGAAAGAGAACAGTCATTTCTTCAAGCTGCCGTTCACCCCTCTTACCTAACAATTCTCTACCCAAGACAGAGTACCTGAGTCATGTGTGAAGAGTTCTGTTTTTTTCTTTTTTTAATCAGCATTTAATATTTTTCCACCAGAAAATAAATGAAGGGCTATTCAAGAAACTCTAGATAAAGCAGGTTTTGTTTCTGGCTTTTATTAACAACGTCACCATTTTCATACATCCCCAATGCGCATCTAGGGTCAATAAAAATCAAACTTGCTGCAGCTGTAAAATATTTATGGGTCACCCAGAGCCAGAAACAGGTCAGGGTTGGCCGGGCCTAGTGGCTGTAATCCCAGTATTATGGGAGGCCGAGATCAGCAGATCATCTGAGGTCAAGACATTGAGACCATCCCGGCCAACATGATGAAACCCCATCTCTACTAAAATTTAAAAAATTAGCTGGGCGTGGTGGCACATGCCTATAGTCCCAGCTACTCGGGAGGCTGAGGCAAGAGGATCGCTTGAACCCGGGAGGCGGAGGTTACAGTGAGCTGAGATCGTGCCGCTGCACTCCAGCCTGGGTGACAGAGCGAGACTCCGTTTCGAAAAAAAAACAAAACAAGTCAGGGTCTTGGTAGACTGAAATAAGATACACGAGCCAGTCATGTGTAATACCAGCACTTTGGGAGGCCAAGGTGGGGGGATCACTTGAGGCCAGAGGTTCCAGACCAGCCCAGGCAACAAAGCAAGACCCCATCTCTACAAAAAAAAAATTAAAAATTACTCTGGCATGGCATTGCCCACGTGTAGCCCCAGCTACTCAGGAGGCTGAGACGGGAGGATCGCTTGAGGTTACAAGTGAGCTATGATCGTGCCATTGCAGTCCAGCCTGGGCAAAACAGAGAGACCCTGTGACTGAAATAAATAAATTGATAAGCCACAGGATAGCTGTACACGGTAGAGGTCATCTAGATGGCTCAGAAACAAATCGGGTGCTTTCTGTGCATTGATATGGCAGGGCTTGTGTTCAAAGAGACATCCCAGGAGTTAGGGCATCTATAAATAACATGTCTCACACCTAATGGTGAAGGAACTCACAAGCTGGAAGGAAGAAAGTGGGTGCGTAACACACAGTAAAACCAATCTGGGAAGATGACACCTGAAGCTCATAGAGAACGAGATTTTGTATATTAAGGAAGCTACAGAAAACTCCTCGAAGCCGCTTACAATCTGGAATATTTTTCACCGGGAGAAAAACAAAGCTAGGCTTTCAAAATCCCGGGATTTGCTTCTCAAAAGGCACTTAACTTTGCTAAATGGCTTTTCGGAGCTCTTTTTGCCTTAGCTTTCAGAGTGGTTGTTCTAGACTGCATTGCTTTTTTCACTGGAGCTGAACTGAAATTAACAAGCTTAAAAAAAAATCAAATTGCTCTTCCCTGCTGCGATCTGCCTGAAGTCCTTCAATTTATATTTGTGGCACAAAACGCATTGAGCGGGACTGTGACAACTTGTGCACAAAGGACTTTTTTGGGGGACGGCAGAACCCTAATGTAACTTTTGCAATCTTCTTTTCGTACTTCGGAAGTGTTTGACATCTTGGCTTCCAAAAATCAGTGAACACAACAGCCTCGGTGCGACAGAAATAATACAAAGAATCTACCATGAAGGACAGACACGTTCCGCCTCCCTGCTGGAAGAATACCGTGCCTCTATGATCGAGCATCCAAACTGCGGCTGTTTTTCCTTTTTTTTTATTGAGAAACTGTTCTTCTTACAGAAGCGGCAGTGTGGAATAAATAACGAGGGACAGAGAGTATGAGGTACCAAGAGGCTAGAGAAGCTGGGAGGTCTGCCTTTAAAAGAAGACAAAAACCCCAGGAAAGCTGCAAGCGGAGGGTTGGAGGGTTGGCCCGGTGGGGAGAGAACTCAACTTACAGAGGTGAAGTCTGCAAAGCCCGAGGCAGAGGCCTTAGAAGGTTTAGCTGCAGAGGAGGGGACAAATGGGTCTTTTCCACTAAACGGGTCCCCAAACCCCTTTTTACTTTGGAACGGGTCGCCGCTGTCAGCCCCAAGTGGCTGGAATGGATCAGGGGCCTCGGGAAAGTCTGCGGAACCAAGCTGGCTTACAGGTGTACTTTTACCTGGAAAGTTCAGGAGAAAAAAAGGAGAAAGAAAGAAATATGAGTTACTCACCCGGACAGAGCAGAATGCTGGTAGGCGCAGCCTCTCTGGGAAGAGCTTGGAACGCAGCTAACAGATGGGATGGGGGTACCCTGGGGAATCCCAGTTTTAATCAGCTTTATCCCAGGGGCTTAACAGCTTGTGAACGACACAGGAAAAACAATTCAGATGACTCCCAAGCACAACACACACAGAGCAGCTCAAACTTGAGTTGTCCCAAACAGTTTGCATGCAGGTACATTTCGAACAGATTCATTGTAGCATGGAGACACATTTATTAACATACTGTTTTTCAAAATCATGGCTGAGCAGAAAAATACACTGCAAACTTCTAACAGTTAAAAAAAAGGGAGGGGGGAGTTACGTGCAAATGAAAAGGAGAGATTAGTTTCATAACATGGTATGGTTACGAGGTGCATTAGTTATGAAGGTCTGCATACAGCTCTGCCACACTGGGGTTTAAGTTCCTTTTTTTGAGACAGAGTCTCTCTCTGTCGCCTAGGCTGGAGTGCAATGGTGCAATCATGGTTCACTGTGGCCTTGGCCCCCAGGGCTCAAGCAGTCCTCCCACCTCGGCCTCCTACAGGCATGAGCCACCATGCCTAATTGTTATATATTTTTTTTGTAGAGACGGGGTTTTGCCATGTTGCCCAGGCTAGCCTCGAACTCCTGGCCTCAAGCAATCTGCCTGCCTCAGTCTCCCAAAGTGCTTGAGCCACTGCACCTAGCCTTAAGTTCTTTTTTAGCCCCCACTTCTGCCCCTCTGGTGACGGTGGCTCCAAGGGGCAGGGTTTGTCTGGGCCTTTCTGGGCTTCTGCCAAGCAGGGAACTCCAGGATGCCCGGTCCCAGCAAGGCATATCTTGATAGGGAGGTGAGAGAGAAGTGTTCAGAAGTGGAGGAAAAGGAAAAGGCATGAGGGATGTGGCCTGAGGACGCATGGCTTTTCCCGATGCATCCTGCCAATGTACCAGAACATTCCACCAAGCAGCAGAGGCCTATCGAGATCTGCTTGGCAATGGGAGGTCCCACCTGAGGGGCCTTCCAGCATCTGCAGTTTTGCAGGCCAGCCGGGCTGACTCCATGCTCCTGTCTGATACCCCTCTATTGTCCCAACGGGGGCCCTGGGTGGTCATGGCAGACATTCACTGTGGTCCATGCAGCACCCCAGACTGGAGGCTCAATAATACATAACACGATTCCAATGTATTAACTCAGGAAGTTTCAAAGCTAATGTTCAGAAAGAAACCAAGAACCATCTGCCCCTCCAGGGTTGACCCTGGACCTCTGGCTGCACCTCCAGAGAGCACTCTGGCCCCCAGCGGAACCTGCCCCACGCACCACCTGAGCCCAGGACAACTGCCTTCCTCCTCCGGCAGGATGAGTTCACACAAGCCAGCCTCAGTCCGTCTCCACGCCCAGATCTAAAGCCGTTCCCTCTGCTCCCCCAGCAGATCAACCACCCCAGGCCTCATTTTTGAGGCTCCAGGTGTCCCTGTGGGCTCCGGGGCCATAGCCCGCATCTGCCACCTTTAGCTCTGGGCCTTGGCAAGGGTAACTGCCTCCTCCCAGCTGGCCTTGGTGTCCTTATCTGTGAAGCGGAAGTGAGGAGAAGGGCGCCAAACAAGGGACATTCCTGAGACCCCAGGGGTCTGCTCCCACCCAGTGTCCTGCACATACCCAGTGTGGCCCGGCGAGAACCTGGCCTGTCGCCCTGCTGGCCTGTAGCCCTGCTTCTGGAAACAGAAGCTCACTTGTCTCTCAACTGGCAGTTCTGCGTCAGCTGAAGCTGGTGGGCCAGCATAAGGACTGCTGCTTTCTCTTTGCGTATTCAAGGAAAAACAGCCTTCCTTCCCAAGGTTTGCACACACAAGCCCCTGCAGCCTGCCTGCCTGCCTGCCTGCCTCCGCCTGTCCCCACGAGGTTCCACCAGGGTCGCTGTGGCATCCTTGGCTGACCTCCGGCCACCAGCTGTGGGAGACTTTTCCAGACTCTCTGTCTGTGCGTGTCCATCTAAGAGGCTCCTCCTCGGGGTGGGAGGGTGAGCTGTCCTGGGCTCTATTAGGACTCTCATTCTCACTTTCTATGAGAAAGGTGGGAGGGGGACGCCTGGCATCAGTCTCCCCCTGTGGCCTCAAATCAATTCACAGTCAGCCCCAAGGTCCAGTTAGCAAAAGGGGCCCTGGGGTCTGGAAGAGGCGCACACAGACCACTTTTGCCAAAAGCTGTGGATAAGCCATGCTCGAGACCCTTCCCCAGAGGGCCAGTGCCTGCCCTCTCAGGGCAGTCCCCACGCCCGAGCTTTCTAGGTGTCTCGATTCTCTATCGCCAGGTGCCCCTCCCACCCTCAGCTCTACTGCAGCCTTCTCATCCCTGACCCCCACCTCCCTGAGGCTGTAGAGAGCAGGGTGATCTGGCCCAGGCCGCAGCCTCTGGGCTGGTTCCGCTGGCCTTGAAGAACTACCTCCCACCCTAACCTCGAGGCCACCTCCCCCACAGGGCCATTCCTGAGGCATGAGCCAAGGGGAAGCCAAGGCCTCACTGCAGGGTCTCCTGGAGGTGCCCGACCCGTTTCCTCTCTAAAGGGAGGGGCGGGCAGCTGTGGTGGGAGGGGTCAAGTGAGGCCTGCCTGTGAATCCCAGGCTGTCTACCAGGGAGCAGAAGGGGCTCCCTGGGACTCCTGAGCAGGATGGAGGGTGGGCGAGGGCCCCTCACCTCCACCCTCCTGCCCCTCAAAGCCTCATATTCCTACTGGCTACCCACCAGCTCGGCTCCCTTCCCTGTGAGCCAAACCCACTCAGCGAAGTGGCCTCTTAGCACAGACGGGTCCCAGCACCCTGCCCAGACTTCCTGAAAGCTTCCCCTGCTTGGGGATGACACCCCAGCCTGGTCTAGGTGGAATCTCCTTCCCCAGGAACCCCCAAACCCAGAGCTTCTTTCCTGGCTATGGCTGGTCCATCTGCCAGGAAGGCACTCCCAGCTGGAAGGCCGTCACAGGCAGTGGCCTCCTCAGGGAAGAAACTGCAGCCTCTTCCCCAGCATGCCTGCGTTCAGCTCTGCAGCCCAGACCTGGCGCTGGGAGTGGCCCTGGAAGACTGTGGGAGGCATGGCAGCCACCGCCCCAGCCTTGCACTAGCTGTTCGCAGCCTCAGTTTCCTAATCTAAGCAAAGGGCTGTGTCCCAACGATAGCCCATATATATGTTCAAGTCTTAATCCCTGTGCCTTAGAATATGACTGTACTTGAAGATAGAATATTTAAGTGGGTAATGGAGTTAAAATGAAGTCAAAGGGTCAATGACTGTCCTCACCAAAAGAGCTCAGGACACAGACCTACACACACAGAAACAGACATGTGAAGACGCGCCAAGCCAAGGAGAGGCCTCAGAAGAAACCAACCCCCCCACCGACGCCTTGATCTTAGCCTTTGAGCCTCTAGAACTGCGAGATAATCCGTGTCTGCTGTTAGGCTGAGACAGAGCAGGTGTGAGCAGGGAGCCACCAAGGCCACAGGCAGGGGCGCCCTGGGGAACAGTGAGACAGTGTCGGGTGGGTTTGCAGGGGGTAGCGACAGTGACCTCTGCCAGTCTCTCGAGCCCCTGCCTGCCTCTGCCCAGCCTCTCCCTCCATGGGGAAGTCCTCCCTCCCTCAGGGTCCCCCACCACTCTGTCTGCTTCACGTGGCAATGGCCTCTGCCACGGCTGAAGCTCAGCTCTGTGAATGCTGGGCCCAGCACACCACAAACACCAGCCAATACGTCCCATGTCCCTGGTGCTCTCCAGCCCAGAGCTCGGCGGCACACAGTGGGCTTCAGGAGGTCCTGGTGAACCAGGTGTCGCCCATTACAGATTCCACGGGTCTCCAGGGACCTGGGGCCCTTTGGAGAAACACCTTGGGGAGCAGAAAGGAAATAAAGGCATCTGCCTTCCTGGTTTGCAAGAAAGAGCAATGTTACTGTACGTGCCTGGGTATTTCAGTTTTTCCTCGGATACCTACATGATACATGATATGAACAAATGGCCAGAGTCTAGCAGAGGACGCAGGAAGTGTTTCCAGGGCAGCTCAAAGTCCCGGGACCCAGTGTAGCCCCCAGGACCCGCAGCAAGTCCAGGGTGGGCTCTGCTTGCTTTCTCGAAGCAGTTCCTACAGGAATGATCACCTGAGGCAGACCTGCAAGTATCTGGGGGGGACGTGGGAGTGTAAGGGAAGGACGCCCCAGCCAGGCCCCCAAGAGCGACCGCCACAGTACAGAAGGTTCAAATAAATCAGTCACTTTTGAGCGGCTTTTCTTCTTCGGCTCAATAAAGATCTTCCTCCTTTGGTTTGGGGGGTTTAAAAAAATGGTTTTTGGGAGGAGTGGTTAAGAATCCCGCCTGCTACCATTTCAAGCTGAGGTTTCTGACGCGCAAAGAGATGATCGGAGAGATGAAAAGCTTCGTTCACACCAAGAAATGCCTGTGCCTGGTTTTGCTCTGTTGCCGAAACCGGTGTTATTTAGAAGTCATGACTATGGTAATATGAAACCAGGGCACATCAACTGCTGGCTTCTTGTTTTCAGAGGGAAAAAAAAAACGACAACGGTTTTTTTCTTGGTTGTCAGTGTTTGTGCTTTGGGTTGAGGCGATTTTGGACCTGACACGTTCGGGGCCAGCCAGTGCCCCGTCCGGCTTTTGACCTCGCTGGTGACTGGAGGCTTTGGGCAAAGAAAGGCACGGGCATCACTGCGGGGCCACGGCCCTCGGCCCAAACTTCCCACTTTTGCACAGCGATTTATTTTTAGTGGCTATTTTTCAAACTTTGTAGGTCTAGTTCCTGCTTTTATGTAACCACTTCTGCTAACTCCTTAATCGTTTTTTCCGATTTTCTGAGGTGTAGCTTATCGCAAACGTGACAAAGTAACTTTAATCTGCCTTCAGGCCCTGAAGCAAACCCTGCTGCAACGCACCCACGCCAGGGTTTTACACTTTTTCGTGGCTCCAGAAAACATGAGTAAGGAGAGAGCTTTACTGATGCGTGTTTCAGAAAAGGAGTAGGCAATCATGAAAACAAAACCCAAAAAAGTTGGTATAGAAATGTCTGAAAATGATGCCATCATTCCTAGATATCTGTGATGGGAACTGGGGCCACAGCAGATGAGAGTGAATAAAAGACCCTCTTGGGGATGCTGACTGCCTACCGCAGGGAGACTTTATTAACAGGGGGCAAGGGATACAAGATTGAAGAAAAGGCAAAATAGAACTTATTTTCAAACCACAGCAGTTTCAACAGTTACCCAAGCGGTATACCGAAACCACACACAGGACTGACTTTAGCAAAAACAATATGAACCAAATGGTTTACCACAGTGTGTGCTGTTAAAAAAAAAAAAACACTTGGTGGCCGGCTCCACCCTGATAGAAATTTCTTTAATTCTCTTATTTCTCAAGCTTCTTCTCGAAGCGGCGCACGTCCCTAGCAACCGGGATCGGGGCTGTGACGGGGCCGGCTCTGCTGCACTATCGTTCTTGGTCAGCAAAGTTTTGAAGATTCTGACTTTTCTATCTCGCTTTGCAGGAAGCCCTCCGCTTAAAGCATCCTCAAGAGCTGGGTAATGGGATAGAAATATACACCCTTGCAAACCCTAAAATGGTGAATGCTAATAAAAACCTTGGGAGGGAAACTCTCTTGGTTTAAATTTTTTGCTTAGGAAGAGAATAAGAAGTTCAGATAATATAGGGTTTCAATCAGTCTGATTAGGAAAAATATTAGAAATAAACATGAGAGAGAGTGTGAGTGTGTGTGTCATCCTGACTAGGTTCTATTTATACAGTTCAGTAGTTCAGTGCTGTACTTGGAAAACGCAGTTCTGTAGATGAGAGGTAAACAAAAACAAAAAATACAAAACAAGAGTTTGTGGTCAGGGCAGCTGCCCACCTTTGCTATTATCCTATGCAACACCAAACGCTCACACAACTGTCACTCATCCTACACAACAGTGGACACAATCACACAACCATCATTGATCCTACACAACAGGACACACACACACACACCACGGATCCTACACAACAGTGGACACACAACCACACAACCATCATTGATCCTACACAACAGGACACACACACACACACCACGGATCCTACACAACAGTGGACACACATACACACAACCATCATTGATCCTACACAACAGGGGACACACACACACACACACACAACTATCATGGATCCTACACAACAGGGGACACACATACACAAGCATCATTGATTCTACACAACGGGAGATGCCCACACAACTGTCATTCATCCTGCACAACATGGACACCCACACAACTCTCATCATCCTATACGAGAGGCCCACACAACTGTCATTCATCCTATACGAGAGGCCCACACAACTGTCATTCATCCTGCATAGCATGAACACTCACACAACTCTCATCAATCTACTCAACAGGAGAGGCCCACACAACTCTTTCACCCTATACAACAGAGGATGCCCACACAACTGTCATTTATCCTGCAGAACACAGACACCCACACAACTGTCATTCACCCTACACAACAGGTGATCCCACACATTTCCTGTTCATCCTGCAAAACATGCACACCCACATAACTGTCATTCACCCTACACAACAGGTGATCCCACACAACCATCATTCACCCTACATAACACTGATGCCCACACAACCGTCATTCACCCTATACAACAGAGACCCACACAACTTCATTCACCCTACACAACAGGTGATCCCACACAACTGCCATTCATCCTACACAACACAGATGCCCATAAAACTGTCAGGCTTCTGAGAGTCACATTGCATAGGAGAGCAGTAGCCTGGGAGGACACCACTCCAGCCGAGCTCATCCAAGGCCACTGACATACGTTTGTTCCTCCTTCCCCATCCTGCCAGCAAGAAAGCTTAGCTGCGGGGAGAGGGGAGAAAGAGAGAAAACAGCATAGGTTCTAAAATTCATCATCGCTCGGGGACTCGTCTTGAAAAAGAGTGCTTTTCGCCACCACACATCAGCGTCTTTCTCTGGCTCCCATCTAAGTCGTGTGAAGGAGGTTCGTTTTTCTACAATGTGATACATGGCACCACATAAGGGACCTGCAGCTGGGAATCCTGCAGGCGCCAGCCCCACGCATGCTCTGCCTCAGATCAAAGGTGTGTCGAGCAGCACAGCCCCGGGGAGATAAGAATCTGAGGTCCCCGCGATCGCAGCGTTGAGATTTTCCACTAAAAATATTTACCGAATTTTAAGAAAATCTGCTTCATGTATTGAAGGGAACAGGATGAGGTTTGGTTCTGCATTGTTGAGAAAAGCTGAACAAATATTTACTAAGAGCCACTGCTGGCCGATGTGTTTTCCTGCCCTGTGAGGTGTGTGAGGTGGGCAGGGGGCTGCCGAGCCTGATGGCTGTGGCCTCATCTTGCCATTAAATGAAAAAGAAGAAAGGGGGGTAAAGGTGCTGTGCTTTGGGGGTCCTCAAAAAGCAAATATCATTTGAAGTGAGAAATAACCATTTTCTAGACGTTACCACAAAATGCGCCCATGACATTTACATAAAACCTGCCAGGCTTGGGCTGTACCAGCCCTGGAAGAAAATAAAAGGTGTGTGCGTAGGGTGGGGTACATGATTTGACAATGAATTTACAAATCACAAGCCAGTCTTCATGACAAAAATAATACAGACTGGTAGGTGTCACAATTCTGGTTTTTTTGAAAAACTGAATTTGTTTTCTGGCAGACAGACACCTTTGACATACTCTGCATGAACACCCTGGGTGTCAGCCCCGTCCTCTGGGAGGATTTCTAGGGGAGATGCTATCGATACCTGAGCCAGGCATGCATGAGCCTGACAGGGCAAGGGGGCCCAGCATTGTTCCTCCCTACAGAGTGCCAACGTCGCAGATGCCACCTCTGCAAAGGGCAGGGTGGCGCCTTGCCCACATTTAACAAAATCCCTGAGAATGCCGTACAGGAGTCTGAGAGCTGGTTAGGGGTCATATGTGCACCAGAGCAGAAGGACCCAAAAGAGCCCCTGGGAGGGGAGGAAGTGAGGCGCAGAGCCCACCAGGAGCCCCTGTGGTGGGGTACACTTCGGAAGGTGTCAGGTTTGGGGAGGGGCTGCCACTCTTGCTCTCTTTATGGCCAGATCCCCCATCATCTGCCTCCGTGTGCTGTTTTGCAGTTAGCAGTGGCAGGTTCGGGGAGCTGACTCAGGGCTTTGAATGGGGGAGATGAAAGACAGGGGCCATATCCACCCCACCAGCAAAGCAGGGAGGAGGTACTTGGAACTGCAGCCGGAGCCCCCTTCTGAGGCATCTGCACTGGCCCTCACCTCCCTTAGGTGGAGCCTCCGCTAAGCGAGGGGTTGGGGCACTCTGGAGGCAGGTATACCCGACATCCCCAGGGCAGCAGCTCCTGTCCGTTCATACCTATACTCAGATATTGGGGTGGGAGCCCAGCCCCTCTGCCCCTTCACCCCACCCTGCAGCCCCCCCAGGCCCCCTACTGGGACCCCAGGCTCCAGCATTTGTACCCCACTGAACGCCAGTGATAACCGAGTCACACGACACCCACTCTATCCGCCTCTTCGGGTATAGAAGGGTGGGTGTATGCCCAGGTAGGCAAATGCTTCTATTTTCAAACTCAGTGGTCTTTACAGAACAGAAAGTGCTCCAAACGGCAATCTGCCTGCGTCAGTTTAAACATACGAGGCTGACATTCCTCCCTCTCAGAGTGGGACCCTTCCTTGGCACTGTCAGCAGGTCCCACCCAGCCTTATGACAGGCCATCCAGAGGGCTCAGACGGAAGCCCTGAAGCTTCCTTGACCACAACAGTGCTGGGGGCTGGAGGCTGGAGGCGTGGGCAGGAAAGAGGGACTCCACCAGGTTGGGCGTTTCAACTGGTCCTAAGGTTGGGCTCCTTAGGACCCCCCCCAATCCTGGCTGGCAGGCAAGTGCCGGAATTTTCCAGGCCCCTTGAGATGGTGGAACCACTTGTCCCATTCTAGAACCTCACATGTACCCAGCGGATTATCTCTCTGAGATCATCGTGGGAACGGAATTAAAGTAAAGTTCAAGGCTGAGGTGCTAACCGCATGGTTCAAATGGAGATGCCATTTTTAAAGTGGATCTTGTGCAATCAACAAAAAGTTTTGGGAGCCACATGGGCACATGACAGGGCGAGGTCACTGACCACCCTGGTTTCGATATTGGCCTGGCATTTCAGAGGAACGGGGGAGCTGGCGGCACTTAGGACCTCAGAGCTTCCTCAGAGGCTGCATCCTGTGTGGCATCCTCTGCAGGGCAATCAAGAACCCATGGCCACCCTGGGTGGACGCCACACACGGGTGCGGGAGGGGCTTGTTTGCAAGGGGAAGAATGACTTTTGTCTTCTTTTGATGACAGAGCTGTTTGAATCAAACAGGACAGCCACTGGTTAAACTGGATCTCACGTCATTTAGGGAAAAGCCGCTGTCAGTGTGACTGTGGGGAGTGGGCGAAAAGACATCATGCTCAGCCCCATCACCCAGGTGGCTTTGTTTAGGAGGTGAAAAGGTCATTAGCAGTAATAAAATGATCATTAAATTGGGGAGAGGTTAAAGGTGACTGGCTGGTTAGCGGTGGAGGTGTGCTGGCTGGTGTCACCGGGTGCTGCAGGCAGGAACCGCAACGCAGGGGTGCACTGGCAGGAAGTGGCAAGGGTGGGGCCGGTCGCAGGATCCCACTATCACAGCGGGGCTGAGGCCCAATCACTGACACCCACACAGCTATTTCCTGCACTTAAAAAAAAAATCTGTTTCTCTCTTTGCAAATCAACAACTTTTACCTAGAAACTCTTCAGCGGTGAGCTCTGACTGATCTTGATCTCCGGTCCGTTGCAGAAAATACACCATTGTTTACCTGGGGGAGGTGTGTGCGGCGGCTAACTTTAACCTAACTCTAACTGACAGGTTTCGGCGGCCTGCCGGGTCTGTGCTGCATCTGCCTGAAAGAAACCAGTTTCTTCTGCCCCAAACAGACACCTGCTGGTTATTTAACACGTTGATGGTACACCTCTCTAGACCTCCAGGCAAGGAGAAGTCAGTGCCCACACCAAAGCTCCATGCGTGTCCCAGGGAATGACCCTTGGTGGTCCCCCAGAGTACGCTTTCTGGCTTAGATGGGGAGAGAACTGAATATGTGGCCTTGAGAGACGGCCATCTGTGGGCTGCTCGGGTGTATGCCATGACCGGAACTCTCCCTCGAGGAACCGCTGCAGGTTCCCAGGCAGAGGAGTCCACCTGTGACTGCCGGGTCAACATCTGTCTGCCCGTGCACCAAATGTCAATTTCACCTCACTCGAGCTTTAAACAAAGCAAAACAAGCAGCTCCCATGGAATTTGAAAACTGCAGCCTCTAGGAGACAAGAGAGCACCGAAACCCACACATGACTCAGATCCAAACTCGCATTTGGTCCCACACAAGCGACGACCCACAGAGGACCCTGGAGCCCTCTTTGAAGTTCAACTCCCTGCACAGTGACTTTTTTTAACGGAAAAGATTTCCATTAAACTGTGACCTCACTGGGAGAAAAGGACATCATGAATGACTCCCTGAATGTGTGCAGCCACCTCAGGCCCAGCCTCTGTCTTTCCTGGAAAAGGTGCCCTTGGCAGAATCCTATGTCCTGGTCCCTGTGTCCCAGGGTGGGGAAGGGGGCTACAGACCACACACAGCACATTGCTGTGCAAGGCGCTTCACCCACACGCCCACCTGCCAGGCCCGGCTGGGTCCATGGTCAGGCAGGGAAACAGGCTCAGGGAGGTTAAGTGACCCACCCAGGGCCTCCCTTTCCTCCAACGTCCAGAAACCAGCCTAATCGAGCGGTCCCCTGGATTCTAGCCGCACTAGTTGCCCAGAGGACAGAAGGAAGTGGCCTCAGGTTCTCCTGTCCTGGCCTCACATGTCACAGCCACTTCTTGGCACAGAGGCCTAGCAGGGTCCTAGAAACCTCTGGGAGCCCTGGGACAGACAAGTCCTGGATGGGAGTATGGGGTATCAGAATGTACCATGTGCCAGGTGGAGAGATGACAGAAAAGCTTGTTCCTTCATCGTGATTTCCACGAGTGCAGGCGTCACGCTGTGTGCACGGTTTGTAAGAAAACCCTGATCGCTGGACAGTCTATTGGTCCTTCAGTCTGTTAGTCAGTCTATCTCTACCAGCCCACTCAACCGCCAGGCCCACAGGGGAACCCACCCACCTCATCTTCCTTCTCACTCAGCCACCCTGGGACCCACGTCTCGAGCAAAGCCCCAGCATCAGGAAGGCCCTGGAGTGACCAGGGTAAGGCAGCCATCAGTGTGGGCCGGCCACATGGTCTCCCTGTGTGGAAAAAGGCTGGGGTGGCAAGAAAGGCAGAAAGATTTTGTTTTGTTTTAAGAAAACAAAGTCCAGCAGTTTGAAAATGTTGGACTTTAAGCTTTCTTTAAAAAATAATTCAGATTAGCTTCACTATTTCCTGTCTTAAAGAAGCCAAGAAAACATGGGATCTGCCCTGTGTCTTCCTAGCCAACTTTCTGAGCAGATCCGACACTCATCTGCTGACCACTCTTGCTGATAACCAGAGGCCTCCTGGGCTGCAGGTGGGTCTGTGCTGTGTGGCCAGGAACTGGGAAGGGAATTGCGTAGAGCTGGGCTCTGATTCCCTTGACTAGAGAACCAGGGTAGGGCGGGCAGCTTCCTTTGTAATCCCCCAAAGAGCCAAACGCTTCTCCCCAACATGTGACTCGTCAAAAGGTCAACTGCTGGGTCAACTGCGATGTGCGGATTGTTAGAGGTTAGTACGAAATCACAGCACAAATGCTGCTACAAGCTCAAACAGCAATCACCACACAGTCTGTACCTACCACCCAGCAGTGTGTACAATGCAGAATTTTTCTGTTCAGCCATTGCTTCTGGGTAAAAGAATCAAACGAGAAATATTTAGACCTCCACACAGATGTGCAGCTGCTCTGGATTTAAGATGTTGTGCATGCAATGGCTGTTTTAGAGAATGCTCTGGAACTCATGGCTTGGTTCTCCTTACTCCTGTCTTGGGGCAGGAGGCAGGTCACTGGGTATAGACCTGGCCCTGCTGCCACCTTGCTGCGTGACCTTGGGGAGCCCCCATGACCTCCCCCCTCCCTTTCCTCTTCCAGGAAATAGGCATGGCCTGGCCTGTCTCTTTCATGGGTCTTGCTGGGAGCTGGTGAGATAAGAACTGTGTAAGCGCTTCCTAAGTGCCCATCGATGTTAATACAGTTCTGCAGAGCACCAAGGGCCACAGCAACCATCGACCACAGCAGAACAAAGATGCGGTGGCCTATGCTATGAGCAAAGGAGCCCAGGACCCCCTGAGTCTCCAACTGTGCAACAGCTCCCTAAAAAGCCTCAACCCTGAAGCCAGGCCCAAAGAAGCCACTCAAACCCCTGTTATCAAACGTTCCACTTTTAGCAAGCATCCTTCTCTGCTTTTGAAGCCCACAGTACACTAAGACCAGAAGCCAGGTGGGGTGGGTAGGCTTGCAGAGGGAGACACAACGGGAGGTGACGGCTGAGGGAAAGTTCAAAAGCAAACCCAGCATCAGGTTTAGGTACGTGGGGAGGCGGCGGTGACAGTTTCCATGAAACACTGAAAATGAAGCTTTGCACCTGTGAGCTGTGAGTGGGATGGCTCCCCCTCAGGACCCAGCAAATACGGCACTGCTCGGGAATCATGTGCACCCATATGCGAATATGTGCACGTGTGTATGAATGCGTGTACACATGCACGTAAGCACAGCGTGCATGCCTGGGTGTGTATAAGCGCACATGCACACGTGTGTGTGCACATTTGCATGCATGTCTGATGCAATATCCGTTTACTGCTCACCTGTATGCATGTATGTGCATACAAGAATATGTGCATGTGTCCATGAATGAATGCACACAGGTAAGCATGGAGAGCATGCCCAGCTGTATCTGAGTGTGTCTGTGCAGACATGCACAATGCAGCATGTGAATGCAGCCTGCTCATCTCTGTGCATGTGTGTTCACATGTGAATATGCACACATGTATATAGATGCATGCATGCATATAAGCATGGAGAGTGTGCCTGGAGGGGTACATGGTAGAGTGAGTGCATGCATACCTGCATACATACATGAGAACACACAAGTGATGTAGTATGTATGTGAATGTGTGCTCACCTGTATGCATGTGTGTTCACATGCAAACAGGTGCACGGCATGCTTGTGTAAGTGTGGAGGATGTGTGAGTACATGGGGTACATGTGCATGGAAGAGTGTACATGTGTGCATGCATGTTATATGCATAAAAACAGCCGCAGGTGTGAATGTGCACGTGTGTGTGCCAGCTGTGTGCATGCACCGTTATTATGCATATATGTTTGCATATGTGCTTCTGCTCCCATCTTTTAAGCAGAGTGAAGAGGCCCGCTGCTGGTCCATCAGGAGGGCATTGGGGGTCCCTGAAGAGCCACTGCCTCTGAGTAAGGCACAGGCGCCCTCCTGCAGATGGCCTGAAGGGAGCCCCTTTGTTGTTCTGTTTTTCCTCCTCTTGATGGTAAGTGTCTTTGATGTCTGGCTTACAGAGATGATCTCTTTACCCATCGGCATCTGCTCAAGAGTTCACAGAAAATCTGCTCTAAATCCACACGGCCCTGCTCACACTTCTTCTCACGACTCACCCACAAGGAAGCCAACCCGGGCCCTGGAGGCTGGGTCCCCATCCTCCTGAGAGAAGGGCCTGGCCAGCAGAGGGGACATGAGGACAGATGTGCTGTTTTAAAAACAACTTCCCCTATGTTCACCTCTACTGACTAGTGGTCCATGTGCAGGACCAAGGGTCACTTGTAACTAGTGAGCTAGGGGCAGGTGGAGCCTGCTAGGTCTATTCCAGAACCTGCAATGACACCGGGGCTGCAAAGTGAGGCCAGTGGTGGATTCCAGGGGAGAAGCAAGTGCAAGCAGGAGGGTGAGTACCGCTTCCCTCGCTGCAGCTGGTGGAAAGGGCTGCGGGGCATGCCCTGTCTAGGGAAGGCAGGTAACAGAAGGTGTGACCATGGAAGTGTGTGAGTCTCTTGTGGCTGCCCACAGTCCAGGGACAGTGTGGGGAACACTCTGCCTGGAGGCTAGAGAATAGGAGACATCCCCGACCAGGGCATGGATGGAACAGGCAATAACGGATCAGGGAGCTGCAGCGACTCCTTCTGCCGCTTGAAGCCACAGCTTTCTGTTTGAGAATCTGGTCAACTGGCTGCCGGCCTATCTCTGTCATACGAGAGAAATTCCACAAATGAGTTAAAAGGCTCCAGAATCCTCAGGGGACCCTCAAGGGCCAAGGCTAGGAGACATGAGCAGCACCAGCCATAGGGAAGAGGGGCAGAGCCTGCAGGAAAGCCCTGCTCAGAGTCGTGCGCTAAGATGCCTAGGCAAGCTGGGGCGGAGGGGAGCCCCAAGCCATCCTGCTTCCTCACATCAGACACCGCCAAGGAGAATCTCTCGCTCCCTCCACTCTCAGTCCTGAAGCACCTAGGGAAGGACTGGACCGAGCAGTAACGCCTGCTGCCCTCACCCCCCACAGGCCCTCCCTAAGCATGGAAGGGGAGAAGGACGGAGGAGAAGAGACCAGAGTGGCCACAGGGCTGCTGGCCACAAGTGGCTCCTGAAGCATAGCTAGGATGTCGGGGTGGCAATGACAAGCTCGGGCGGAGGCCACACAAGGTGCCCCTGGCCACAAGGGGAGCTCTAAGGCCCAGGCTTTGTGCACCCCAATGCAGAGCCAGAAGCCCAGGGGACCACAGGACGAGGCAAGGGCCGGCAGGCGGGAGGCACACACCACGCACACACGGCGCTCGCATGAACCCGGGTGGCTGAACCAGGGCGCCATCTTGCTCCCCACGCAGGGTCCCGCGGCATCTGCTGCTACTCTGGGCTGGTGAGCAGGGTGATCCTGGCCCCCACCATCCTGCACCGGCAGGCGGCAGCTGCGAGAGAAGAAAGCGTACTGACCGCTGGGCGGTTTAGGCCGTGGAGGAGCGGGTTTCTTCGGAGGCAGAGCAGGAGTGTCCTGTTTACTTTTAAAGGGGTCATCTGAGAATCCTGCCCCTCCCAAGGAGGAGGTGAAAGGGCCAGAAGGTGGGGGCTGTAAGAGAGGACACGAAAGAGAGGCAAAAATAGGTGTTAAAACAAAGGTGATGGATGTCCACTGAGCAGATGCTCGCGCTCCAAGGGCCCTGGCGAGGCCTCCTACACATGACTGCACAAGATGGCCCTGCTCGGACCTGGGGTCTCTCTCAAGCCCTCTGCTTTCCTCCACCCTCAAGATCAGGGGCTCTCTGGCCTGTGGGTAATGAGCTGCCTGACACAGGGTGGGAGAGAGCAGTCCCGTCCCTCCATGGGCTCCCAGCACAGAGGGCATTTCCAGCCCCACGCCACATGGGGCATGACTGAGTCCTTCCTGACTCCAGGACTTCGCACACAGGGTCCCTTGGGCCTCCTGCTTAGACTTCAGAGACGCACCCACCTTCACCCCACGCTTGGCGCATGCCCCGGTGTCTCACCTCCCCACTGAGCTGGCTGGTGTGGTCACTACCTTCAGTTAGTGACAGGCAGCTCCAGGCACTGGGTCAGCTGGCACCAGACCTTCCCCCTCCACACCCCTGGGCTGCGCATGCAGCACCTCAGGCGGGAGCGCACCCTTACACGCCCAGCCCACCCCTGCTGGTCAGCATGGCCACGCCGCATCCATCGGGCTCTGACCACCTCTGGCCTGGACCCTCGGCCAGCCTCCACCACACCCATCCACATCCTCCAGCCCACACCTGCTATCTCAAACCCAAATCGGACCACATCCTCCAGCCTGAAGAGTAAGACAGTCAGACAGTTATAAACTGGATAGATGAATGGATGGTGGGTAGGCAGATGGATGGAATGGTGGCTGAGTGGATGAATGGACAGACATATATGTGGATTAATAGATGAATGAATGGCAGGTGGATGGATGGATGGATGCATGGGCAGGTAGAGACAGGAAGGCGGATGGGCGGTAGACAGGGAGGCAGACACGGGGTGACGTCTCACAGGTACGTAGCTAGGTGCTTCCTACAGGGATGCTCCAAGCTCTCATCAAGGAATGCAGGGACTTCATCACTGCCCCAGCTGCCCAATTTTTCAGGCTCACCCGTGAAGTCAGCCCTCCCCTCACGATGCCTCCTTCGTCCCCAGAATCCACTGCACCCCAGCTACTGACTCAGCCTCTTGTTTCCACGCCCTGCACACTCAAGTCTCCTGCTGGGGAGCCCGGCCCACCTCGTCCACTGGGAGCTTCTTTCCTTCCTCAGAGCGTGGCTGGACCCCACTGCCGTCCCCAGAGTTCTCCCAGGGTCTCCCTGGAGCCCTTTCCTGCCACCCAAGCCTGCACTGCTCACTGAGCCACAGAAATGCGCTTCCAGCCTCTCCCACCTGGAGGGCAAGCACAGCCCCCTTCCTGGCACCTGCTGCCACCAGGCCTGTGATGAGTGAGTACTAAGCACTGCTGCCTGGGGGACACTTGTGTCTCACTCGGAGCGCCGGTGCGGCACAGGGGAGCCAGGGCCTCCACCAGCTGCAGAAGGGCTGGTGCATCTCAGGCATCTGAGGGAACGGGCTGGGGTCTCTCAGAAGGAGAAAATCACTTTCCACAGGAAGAAGAGGAATGAGGAACCACTCTTACTAAACACAAAATAACCAAGTGTATAATACAATAGAAAATAACGGCATTTTTACTAATGGAGGAAACACACTGCTACAAAAATGCAAAATAACGAGGAAATTATAGGACAAAGAGATCACTGTGATAGGAAACAGAAGGAATGGGCAGAAACTGGGGTAGAAATGATCCTGCGTTCCTCCAAGAGCACAGAAAGGAAAGATCAGAACGGGGTAGAGACGGAAAGAGGGGCCGGGGTCTCCAACTTTCTCCCCAGCAGGGCAGGCCTAGAGACAGAGAACAGCTCAAGAGCACAAAGGCACACTCCTGGGGTTTCCCTTGAGAGTCTGGACCCAACAGGTTGCAGATGCAGGGGAAAGGGTCTAATGCCACCTCCAGCAGACAGTTTTGAAGGTATGCCCACCTCCACCTCCAGCATCTAGTCACACCAACACAGCCTCTAAGGTGCCAGCGTCCAGTCACACAGAAGCGGCTGTCTAAGCCTCCAGCATCTCGTCACACAGATGCGAATGTCTAAAACTCTAGTGTCTACTCACGCGGACCATCTAGGCTTCCAGAGTCTTGTCACACCAACGCAGCCATCTAAGGCTCTAGTGTCTAGTCACACAGACACAGCCACCTAAAACTCGAGCATCTAGTCTCACAGACTTGGGCATCTAAGGCCACATATACACGGCCGTCTAAGGCCACAGAGACATGGCCGTCTAAGGCTCTAGTGTCTATTCACATAGGCATGGGCATCTAAGGCCACACAGCCACGGCCACCCAGGGCTCTAGCTTCTAGTCACACAGATGTGGCCATCTGAGGCTCTAGCATCCAGTCACACAAACGTGGCCCTCTGAAGCTCCAGGGTCTAGTCACACAGGCGCAGCTATCTAAGGCTCTTGTGTCCAGTCACACCAATGCAGCTGTCTGAGGCTCTAGCTTCCAGAGCTGGTCACACAGGCGCAGCTATCTAAGGCTCTTGTGTCCAGTCACACCAATGCAGCAGTCTGAAGCTCCAGCGTCTAGTCACACAGATGTGGCTGTCGAGGTCCCTGGCATTTAGTCACAGAGACATGGCCGTTTAGGCCTCTGGAGTCTAGTCAGAGACTTGGCCAGCTCTGTCTCTGGCAGCCAGTTTAGAGATGCAGGTCATCAGGCCTCCAGCATCTAGTTACAGAGACGCAGCCATGTGGGCCGCTTGCATCCCAACACAGAGACACAGCTGCCTTGGCCTCTACCGTGTGTAGTCCTAGAGTCGAGGCTGCTCAGCCTAGTCAGAGCCATATCAGAGACAGAACAGGGAGGTGGCCCCTCTGAGAGGCAGCCTGCCCATTCCAGGTCCTCCCAACAAGGACAATGGTGAGCATCCCCAGGGAGGGGAAAGGGCCCCAAAGGCTCCCACTTAGATGAGCCCATCAGATCCCTTCCCTGGGCTTCACGCAGCTCCCAGAGCTGCCCAGGCAGGAGACCTCACTCTGTGCTCATCTTCTCACCTAATACGCCCGGTGACCTGGCAGGGGGTCCCACGGTCAGCACCTCTGCCTTACACACAAGGAAACTGAAGCACACAAAGGCGGCACAGCCTGCCAAAATCACACAGCACGTCCAAGGCGGATCTGAAGCTGGACTTTGCATCATCAGCTCCCAGGCTGGGGCCTCCAGATGCTGCCCTTGGCTGCTGAGGGCCACCCCAGTGGTGGGTCCAGGGCCTCGTCCTGGGCAGACCGTCCCGTCCAGGCTGGAACCCCCACCCTGCCACCTACTGAAAGCCCTGTGCCTCAGTTTCTTCATCTGTAAAATGGCGAGAGTGACAGAGCTTGGAGGGCTCTGGCAAGAAAGAAAAGAGCCGACACATGATAGGCATCCGGCCACTCACTGGCACCCGGACCACATGACAATGACCATACCAAGTATGAAGCTGCGATTGCAATCTGGGATCGCCCTGTCTGCTGCCCTAGTCTTTCCCAAGCCTATCTGAGAGATGAGAGGCAGCATCAGCTTGCAGCTTAGCTTTAAAATGAACCGTTTAGGGTTGGCTGTTTGGAAGAGAATGAGGGGAAAGAACGCTGGCCTCTCCACAGGAGCTTCTGCTGTTCATGGAACATATCCCCAGGCCTAGGGCCCATGTGAGTCCCCCACAGCCTGGGATGGGCAGGCAACGCAGGTCAAGCAGGGAAGTGGTGTGACCGGCCAGGCCTCATCTTCCCTGGGCGTGCGCTGCCTCCTGGGCCGCATCTCCAGACACAGAGTGGGGTCCTGGTCCCAGTGGCTGTGTGAGCCTTTCCACCCTCTGCATAGCGCGATAGGACCCGGGCACATAAAACCACACTCAGCCTGGATGTGCAAAGTTGTGAGACCTGGTGACATGCTCAAATCAGAGCCGCCTGAACCCCCAGGCTGATGGTGCAAAGCCGGTTCAGCACCTCCCATGTGTGTTTAAATCCACAAGGCCAATTGGCTCCTTGTGAGGTGACAGGCTTCCAATAAACGCCTCACACCGCCTCTGCAGTGAATCAGATCACTCCTGGCACCAGAATGCCCACGTCATTTCCAAATCCCAACTTTCATGACTTCAAGTTTCCCAAGAAGCCTCCTTGGGGACTCAGCTCTTTCCTACTCCGGTAGCGGCTTCAAGGAAAGTTGCTATTTTTAGAAAGGTTTCAGTAAAGCTGTCAGGGCTCTCTGGGCTCTCGGCAAGACTGAAGTGTGCTTAAAATAAAAGGAAGACGGAAAAGGCTACTATGAAAACCAGCTCTAAGAGAAACAGGTTTGAGCTCACCAGTGGAAGAACTGGCTCAAAACAAAAGACTGAATTTTTAAACAGCAGCCCTAAGTATCAATGCACAGCTTTAAACGATTGAGAAGTTGGGGTGACAACTAACCCAGTATTCCACAGAGGGCTTTTTTTGGGGGGCAGGCAGGGGAGAGGGAAGTAAGTTGGACTCTTGTTCTTATTCTCAAATGCTCCCTGGAAACATACTTCGGGGAATCTTTTTGTTTGTTTTTGAGACAGAGTCACTCTCTTGCACAGGCTGGAGTGCAGTGGCATAACCCCGGCTCACTGCAACCTCTGCCTCCCTGGTTCAAGCAGTTCTCCTGCCTCTGCCTCCCAAGTAGCTGGAATTACAGGTGCGCACCACGCCCAGCTAATTTTTTGTATTTTTGGTAGGGGTGGGGTTTCACTGTGTTAGCCGGTATGGTCTTGATCTCCTGACCTCATGATCCACCTGCCTTGGCCTTCCAAAGTGCTGGGATTACAGGCATGAACCACAAACTTGGCCAAGAATCTGTTTTTAAAGTGAGCTGATGCCATGTAGGTTCGATACTGTCTAGAAAAGAATCTCTTCAGGTGCGGGTGAGGACCTCAACTAAGAGTGCAGGCCCGAAGAGCCTCCCAGAAGAAACTTCCAGAAGCAGACTGCAGGCTGTGACTCTCCTCAGCAAAGCCACGCAGAGGGAAGGTGCTTCAACTTAGGGACTTACAAAAAGGGCCTCCCCACCCGGCTCAGATGGGGAAAAGTTGACTTTTTTTTTTAAAAAACACCTTCTTGCCACTTTCATTTCCCTTAGCATTTTATTTATATCCACAGTGTTGTTCTTGAAAAACAGAAGGTAACCAAAAAGGAAAAACAGAGCTGCAAGGTCAGGGTTGAGCTCAGCATGGGGCTGTACAAATGTCACGAAGGCAGGAGCTGATGGAACGCTGGAATCAAAACAATATAGTACTGGAGACCAATTTTCCACGGCTCCGTCCAACTCTGTCCTGGCCCGGCGCCGCCAGTAGGAAGTGAGACCAGCTCTGAAATCACAGCTGCATGTGTGTGAAGAGCCCCTGGTTTCAGGGCCTAAGGACAGGCAGAGGACGTCATTAGATACCGGCCCTGCACAGGCTCTGCTAGCTCTCACTCCCTGTGCACAGTGAGAGGAGGAAGACGGATCCAGCCTTCCAAAGGAAGAGTCCACATGCGAAAACCAGAAATGACCAGGACCCCTGCCTTAGGGACTGCTGCCACCGTGTGGCCAACGTTTTCTGCTTTCGGGAGATGGTTTCCCGCCTGCCCATGAGCCTGTGCCAGTCCCAAACCGTGTCACAGTGTGGCATACGAGGGATGGAGGCCTTCTCCATGTGCTGGAAGGAGAGGGCACCATGCCAGGGCCTCTGGGCTCCCTCTACCCAGGCTCATCTGTGTTAACACATACCCTGCCTCAGCCAGAAGTGGGATTCGCTTCTCCACCAGGGCATGCACACACCCTTCTTTGAAAACTTGAACAGAATCTCAAGTGCTTCTCGGAATCTGTGTTCTGTGATCACAAATTGTGACGGCTGCCAAGCACAAGATGCCCAGAGACTTGTCTGCGCCACCGGCTGAGTGAATGCAGGGCAGGCGAGGGAGGCACCTGGGCATAGCGCCGGTGGGGTGAGGAGGCCAAGGGGACTCCATGCCTGGGGCATGCGTCTTCCGGGTACTCCCAGGGTTCCCTCACCTCAACACCTTCAGGCCAATGGCAGCGCCCACAGAAACTGAGCCCAGCTGCTCCAGGGGACCCCCCCCACAGGCCACCCCTCACTCCCTGGGCCATGGGCTCCAGGAGAGAGCTGCATTCTGCTTGTGGCCACTGTCTTTCCCTGCCTGGGTCTCTGCAGGTGGAACACATGAGGAAAGCAGGCCCCTTGGCTCCTGGAGGACAGAGCCCACCTGCCCCTGCCTGGGGGCTGCCGAGAAGGGACAGAGTGGATGCGGGTGCAGAGACAGGGCACACCTCACCTGCTTTCCTTCATTCCTGCCAAAGAAACGTGCTCCTCGCTCAAACAGGGAGACACACAACTCACAGGAAGCACAGCAGTGCCTCGGCCCGGCTTCCTTCCCATGCACCATGGCCCCCATTTCCAAGATTCCAGCACTTTCTTCCAGGAGAAACCCCACTGGTAAGGGGCTCCTGCTGTTATTTCTTGACTGTCCATTCTGAACGTTCCCTGTTGACTTCTCTATGCTACCTTAAGGACTGAGCTCCAGCCACACTGCCAGCCTCTGGAGAAGCCCAACGGCCATCTGGGCCCAGAGCCACAGTCTGTTCAGGTCACTGTCTGGTAAGGGCCGGACACAGATGTGTCCAGTCCAGTAACCAGCCTCACTGCTGTCCTTCAACTGTTCACTCCTCACCTGCAGGTCTGTCTATGTTTATTCATGGAGCCTGGCCCTCACTTTTCAACATCCCTCGAGAGTTTTGTCGCACAGGCAGCTCTGGACACTCACTGGCCTACTCTCCTCGGATGCCTCGCACCTGCAGGCCTGCTGCCCGTGGCCCTTTTGAGACGCCTGTGCCCAAAGCCTTCTTGGTTTCTACTCGGCCATGGCAATGACTTCCCCGCCTGAGACCTGATGGTCGTCAGACACCAGTGGGAGCTGGGGAAGCCCGGGGCAGCTATGCCCCTGGGAGGGGTCAGGGCCATCCAGAGGGAGTGAAGTGCATCAGATCACAGCCATAGGTGCTTTCCAGACCCAACCCTGTGTTTGAAAGGTGCCGGGAGATACATACACCACATGAACAATTACGTCTGGCAGCCCATACCACGACAAGAGGCACAAAGACACTAGCAGAGGCGCAGGGGCTGCATGGAGGGGCTTTACCTTGGACATCTGGCTGAAGTCGGCAAAGCCCTCAGAACTATTGAAGGACCCACTTCCGAAGGGATCTAAGGTTCCAAAGGGATCTGTAATTGGCACCAACAAAGTCAGAGTTACAGGTCTTTAAGAGAACACGCCTTCTTGTGGGGAGGGAAAATGCTAGATGGCCCCTGAACCAGGACACTCAGGAAGGCTGCATTTATTCACTAAACACGTGCATCTGCATGAAGGCCCCTTGGCAAGGCCTCCCTGCCCGCTCTGGCGTGGCAAGATGGTTTCTCACTGTGACGACCACTCTGGGAGGGCTGGCATCTTTCACGGTCATCAGAGGAGTGACAAGTTGCTGCAAGGGCATGGCCTGCTGTCCCATTGGGCTAGGAGGGGAAATGAGAGGGAGGGGAGGAGCAACTCCAGGATGACCTGCCACACACACAATGTATGCAGGGCAGTGTCTGTGGCTGGAGGTTTTTGCTGTGTTTTCTCCTCTGACCTGGAAGGGATTTGCCTAGAGTAGTAGATGCCCCTGTCCATGATACCAAACCCTGCTACCTGCTATGCACAAGCTGCAGGACCAAGCGGGGCCTGTTCCCAAAAAAAGGGAGTGTCCACAGATGCTCCCATGGCATAAACTCGAGCGTGCCTCTGTGAGTTCTACACTGCGAGATGAGCTTCCTTCAAAGACAGAACCCACAGCACAGGCCAGTTCTTGGGGTCCAATTTTGGATTTCTTTTAGGGAGAAAACCCAAAGATACAAACCACAGATTTTGAAGGAGGAGTGAGTAAACAGCAGTTACTGTCACTGGGGCTGTTACGGAATTCCTACTGCCAAAATTCCTTTCCGGAAAGATGCCAGCGTGTGCCCGGGAAGAGGAGCAGCAAGAGGTGCTCATTTTGGCCTGACAGGCTCAGGCCAGGGGTGCCACTGACTAATGACACAAACACAGAGGCCATGCTGGCTTTGGGAGTGAAGGCGTTAACTGGGGGGGGGGGGGGTGCTCTGCTACTGCCCGACTAATAGAAAGGAAAATAAGCCATGGGTCTCACCTGATCCTTTTGAGGAGACACTGGAGGATGAAAAGGGATCACTGGATTCAAAGGGGTCGAGCTGAGTGAAAGGAGAGAGGAAAGAGTAAAAAGCAGTTC
Source organism: Callithrix jacchus (assembly GCF_049354715.1). Taxonomy (NCBI): domain Eukaryota; kingdom Metazoa; phylum Chordata; class Mammalia; order Primates; family Cebidae; genus Callithrix; species Callithrix jacchus. The sequence goes on from NC_133523.1 coordinate 15,001,357, forward strand.
GTTTGTTCCACCACCCATTCATTCAACCAGACTTTCCAACATGGATGTACAACATCCAGGGCCAGGCCGGAGGGAGAGTGTAATGACTGAAACTCAACCCAGGCAGAGTAAAACCCCAGCACATCAACCCTGCTGCAGACAGCACCTATTAACCTGGGCAAAATACCCCCCAAAATTACAAATACAAAAAGCAGTGGCCTGAAGGCTGGGAAGTGAAGCAACCAGGCAGGGACTCTGGAGAATTTGAATGCGGCAGAACACAGCAGGAGGTTGAGTTTCCATCCCACCAGCTACAGCAGGAGGGCACAGTGCGCTAAGATTCTGGTAGAATCTGAACACATGAGGATGGAGCCCAGAGACAACCGCTCCTAGGGGAAACAGATGGGAATTGGGACGCAGGGGCAGAGCCGCAAGCCCTGAACTGCGTGGTCCGCTCTGCCTCAGTCTCAAGCTGCGCCCTGCTCACTCATGCCTATGGGAGACTCAGGGCAGCCCGGAGCTGAAGCCACAAGAACTAAGCCAGGATTGGAGCTTCCGCCATCTGCTGGCGAGCGTCTACAGTGTGAGTGGCACCAAGTTAACTGCCTGCTGAAACAAATCCATCCCTGCTCTTTGGAGAAAACAGTCTACAGTCTCTACACACAACGCTCACGATGTATCACAATGCATCAGATACATTTCTAAACATACAAAGAACTGGAAAAATGTGACCAACTCTCACTGGAAAAGACAATCAATATAGCCAATCTCAAAATAACCCAGATGGTGGAACTCTGAGACAGAGACAAGGAAAAACAGTGATTATAAGTCTGCTGAATGAGGAAAAGGTAAATACACTTAAAATGAATGAAAAGACAGGCAACCTAAGCAGAGAAATTGAAAGTATACAAAAGAAACAAATCAAAGTTCCGGAAATGAAAAAGTGTATCTACAATAAATATTTCATCCCAGGCACAGTGGATCACCTAAGTCAGAAGTTTAAGACCAGCATGAACAACATGGTAAAACCCCATCTTTACTAAAAATACAAAAATTAGCCAGGTGGGCCAGGTGAGGTGGCTCACACCTGTAATCCCAGCACTTTGGGAGGCCGAGGCAGATGGATCACCTGAGGTCAGGAGTTCGAGACCATCCTGGCCAATATGGTAAAACAAAAATACAAAAATACAAAAAATTAGCCAGGCATAGTTGTGGACACCTGTAGTCCCAGCTACTTGGAAGGCTGAGGCAGGAGAATTGCTTGAACCCAGGAGGCGGAGGATGAAGTGAGTTGAGATCACACCATTGCACTCCAGCCTGGGCAACAAGAGTGAAACTCCATCTCAGAAATAAACAAGCCAGGCTTGGTGGCGCATGCCTGTAATCCCAACTACTCAGGAGGCTCAGGCAGAAAAGCGGCTTGAACCCGGGAGGCAGAGGTTGCAGTGAGCTGAGATTGCGCCACTGCACTTCAGCCTGGGCAACAGAGCAAGACTGTTTCAAAAAAACAAACAAAAAAACCCCACTTCATTAAGTTAGCTAAACAACCAAAAACAAAAGAAAGAGTAAGTGAAGTCAAAGAAAGATGGGTAAAAATTACTCAATCTGAAGAAAAAGAAAAAAAACAGAATGAAAAGAAACAGAACCTCAGGAATCTGTGGTACAATAACAAAAGGTCTCACATTCATGTAACTGGAATGCCAGAAAGAGAGGAGAGAGAAAATGGGGCAGGAAAAACAAATGGGGAGAACTGATGGCTGAAAAGACACCAAATCTGTTTTGTTGTTGTTATTTTGAGATGGAATCTCGCCGTCACCCAGGCTGGAGGGCAGTGGCACAATCTCAGCTCAATGTAACCTCCACCTCCTGGGTTCAAGCGATTCTCCTGCCTCAGTCTCCTGAGTAGCTGGGATTACAGGTGTGCAGCACCACACCTGGCTAATTTTTGTATTTTTAGTAGAGATAGGATTTCACCATGTTGGCCAGGCTGGTCTTGAACTCCTGGCCTCAAGTGATCCCCCCACCTCAGCCTCCCAAGGTGCTGGGATTACAGGCATGAGCCACCAAACCAGGCCATGAAAACTTACCAAATTTGTTGAAAAGCATCATTTATAAATTCAAGAACCTAAGCAAAGCTTAAACAGTATAAACACCAAGAAAACCACATCCAGAAACTTCAAAAACTACCAAAAACCAAAGATAAAGAGAGAATCTTGAAAAGTATCCAAAGAAAAACAATCCTTACATATAGGGCAACAATGACCTGAAAGAATACTCCTCTCATTCAATGGAAGCTGGAAGGCAGTGGAAAAACACCCTAAAAGTGCTGAAAACCAAACCAACCCCCAACAACCTAGATCAAACACAAATGTCCTTCAAGAATGCCAAGGGCCTGTAACTGTAGCACCTTGGGAGGATGAGGCTGGCAGATCACTTGAGTTCAGGTCGAGATCAGCCTGACCAATGTGGTGAAACTCCATCTCTACTAAAATTACAAACATTAGCCAGAAATCGCTTGAACCTGGGAGGCAGAGGTTGGGGGGGGGAGATTGACAACAGCTGGGTGCAGTGACTCAAGCCTGTGATCCCAGCACTTTGGAGAAGCTGAGGCAGGTGGCTTGCTTGAGCCTGGGAGTTTGAGACCAGCCTGGGCAACATATGGAGATCCCATCTCTACAAAAAAACAAAAAAATCAGCTTGGTGTGGAGGTACACACCTGTGGTCCCAGCAACCTGGGAGGTTCAAGTGAGAAAATTACTTGAGCCTGGGAGGCTGAGGCTGCAGTGAGCCCAAGATCGCACCACTGCTCTTCAGCCTGGGCAACAGAGTGAGACTCTATTTCAGAAATAAAAAATAAACACATGACAACACAGTTGAGCTGCACTATAAGAAGTGCTAAAGAAAGTTCTTTAGGCTGAGGAAAATGATAACAGAGGGAAAACTAATCTTGAGAAAGAAATGAAGAGTATCAGAAATGGTAAATATCTGGGTAAAACTAAATGATTATTTTTTTCCTCTTTCGTCCTAAAAAAATACCTACAATGGATGAGTGCAAAAATTATAGCAGTCATAGGGAGTTTATAATATATTTAGATAAATGATATTCATATGATGGCTGTAACGTAAGAAGACATGCTGGCTGCAAGGGTAGGTGGACAAATGGACCTACATAGTTGCAAATTTTCTACATTTTACATGAGGTAATACAATATTAACCTCAAGTAGGCTATGAAAAATTAAAACCGTAAAAGGTAATTCCTAAAGCAACCTCTAAAAATATCATTAAAAGAAGTATGATTAAAATAATAAAAGGCCAATAGACAGAATTCCAGAAAACATTCAAACAATCCAAAAAAAGGCAGGGAAAAAAAATGGGATAAACAGCAAGCAAATAATAAAACAGTAGATGTAAACCATATCAATAATTACATTAAATGTTAATGGACTAAACATTCCACTTACAAGGCTGGGACTTCCGATTAGATAAAAAAAGCAAGCCCCAACACTATGCTAGTTACAAAAGACAACTATCAGTTTTAAAGACTCAGGTAAGTTGAAAGTAAATGGTTGAAAAATGATATTTCATGTAGTAAATACCATGAGGGGAATGAAGCAGTAAAATAGACTTCAAGACAAAGAACATCACCAGAGATCAAATGGAACCTTTTATAATGACAGAAAGGTTGCTGTGTCAGGAAGACACAACAATCATAAACAACTATGCACCTGACAAAGCTTCAAAGTACACAAAGCAAAACTTGATCAAAGTAAAGCGCAGTATGAACAATTCCACAATCACAGGAGGATGTTTAACTCCTCTCTTTCAGCCATTGGTAGAACTAAAAAACAAACAAAGAAACAAACAATGAAGACACAGATGAATACTATCAGGAAGCTCAACCTCACCGGCATTTATAGAACAGTGCACCCAACAACTGCAGACGCACATTCTTCTCAAGCCTACGTGGTTTGTTCATCAACACAGGCCGTAAACAACAACCCTTGATAAATGTGAAGGTACCGAAAACATACAGAATAAATTCTCTAAGAGATTTAATTAAAAATCAATATTCAATATTATTATAAGATACATAGGAGAAGACGGCAAGTGTCTGGAAATGAAACAACACACTTTTAAGTAATCCGTGGGTAAACAGAATTCATAAGGGAAACTGGAAAATATCTCAAAACTGAATGGCAATGAAGAGACAAGGTATTAAAATATATGACATACAGGTAAAGCACTGCTTAAGGGAAATACATTGCTTTAAACTTATACAGATGCTCCTTGACTTACCATGGGGTTACGTCTTGATAAACCCATTGTAAGTTGAAAATATCGTTAAGTCGAAAATGCACTTAATATTCCAATAAACCCATCATAAAGCAAAAAATCGTAAGTTGAACCAATGTAAATCCAGACACTCCTTGACTTACGATGAGTCTGTATCTTGATAAAACTATTGTAAAGTCAAAAAAACTGTAGGTTGAGCCATCGTACGTCAGGGTCCGCCTGTACTAGAAAATGAAGTCTAAAATCAATGAACGAAGGTAGGACCTTAAGACATGAGAAGAACAAAGTAAACCCAACATAAATAGGTGTAAGGAAACAGAGAAACACAGAAATAGAAAAGAGAAGAAATCAATGAAAACAGAAAACAAGCAGTAGAGAAAATGAAGCCAAAAGCTGGTTATGGAAAAGGTCAATGAAATTGGTGAACAGATCACCAGCACCAGGAATGCCAGGGAAATTTCACTACAGGTCTTCAGGACACTAAAAGGGGGCCATTAAGAAAACATGGCAAGTGAATCTTTGCCTTCACGGAGCTCCAAGCACTAAAGACCACGGGGAGTGAGCGAGGTGGGCACCGGGGCAGCAGGAGCCCTGAGGAGGAGGGATGAGTGCCCGCCTAAGCAGGCCCTGGGCCTGGGTTGCAGCCTAGAAAATGGAAGGAGGCTATGAAGCAGGCTTACTCCATCATGAAAATCCTCTCCTCCATCACCAGAGCTGGCTTTTTTTTGGTTTTGAAATCCAAGTTGACACCAATTTAACCCAATCTCTTGGGCATAATGTGTAAAACACCCATTGTCTGCCACTCCTGGGGATGGGGCACAGGTGTGCTGGGGCTGGAGACTGGAAGGTCAGAGTCGGCTGATGCTCGCAGGAGATGACACCAGGCAAGGAGGCTGGCTGAGATGCCTGCACTCACTCCTGCTGCCGTGATGGGGGCATCCACTGAGGCAATGTGACTCTAAGGTCCCCACCAGTGCTGTGTTACAAGGACTGTGCAGGGTGGCTGGGTCCATGCGAGAACATGGTACTCATTTGATTTCATCTTTTTTGGGAGATGAAGTGGCAGTGGGGACTGACTCGAGTAGGGAGTGGGGATAGGGACACAGGAATAAGAACTGTGGGCAACGGCCTCCTTACCCTGACTTGGGGTCACTGGACCGCTGGCTGCACCCTTGGGGCTCACAGGATGAGCCACCACATTGACTAGGCCAGACAACCCCTCACTCAGCAGGAATGAGACCAGACTGGGATACTAGCTCCTGGAGAACAGGCACCATGGCTCACACTCCACAAAGGGGAGGAGGGCTTTGGGAAGCACCGCCCTCACACGCACGGAGCAGACACCCGGGTCTCCCAGGCAACGTCCCACCCCACTCACCTTTGAAGGTAAGGAAGGGTTTTTTGTGAATGGGTCTGAGGTAAATGGGTCATTCTTTGTCTGTTTCTTGAAGAAGTCCTCAGTGGCAGAGCCGCGGAATGGGTCACTTTCTTTGAAAGGGTCCCCTCCAAATGGATCTGAAAGAGAAAATGCCCCGTGAGTAAAGCACATTATAGCAAGCGAAAGAACCCAGGCAGCAAAGAACACACCACAGAATGATGCTGTCCACGTGAAATTCGAGAGCGGTAAGAACACCAGGCAGGGCAGCGGTGGCCAGGGGACCCTGGGGAGAGGGCGGGGGGTGACAGCAAAGGGGCCCCAGGAATGATGGAAGTGTTCTCAAATCTCACACAACTGTGCATATTTGTTGAAACTCATCTTATTACACAGTAAAACCGGTGAATTTTGTTCTATGTAAATTATATCTCTCAATAAAACTGACTTTAAAAATAATATCCAGGCCAGGCATGGAGGCTCGTGTCTGCAATCATGACATGAGCACTTTGGGAGGCTGAGATAGGAGGATCTTTTGAGGCCAAGAGTTCAAGACCAGCATGGGCAACATAGAGAGACCCTGCTTGTACAAAAAATAAAAAATTAGCCAAGTGTGGTGGTGCACACCTGTAGTCCCAGCTATTCAGGAGGCAGAGGCAGAAAGACAGCTTGAGCCCAGGAGGTCAAGGCTGCAGTGAGTTATAATTGCGCCACTGCACTCCAGTCTGGGCAACAGAGTAAAACCCCATGTCTAAATAAATAAATAAAAATGACATATCCTGCAGGAGCTGTATATAATATGAATAATAATAATAGTAAACAACACAGAGACAGAAAATAGATTGGTGGGTGCCAGGGGTTGCGGGAGGAAACGGGGAGCGACTGCTGATGGGGATGGGGTTTCTTTTTGGGAGAATGAGCATGTTGTGGAACTAGGTGAAGGTGACCACTGCACAGCACTGAGCGTGCGCAATACCACTGAATTCGACTCTGTAAAACGGTAACTTTTATGTTATATAAATTTCACCTTAAAAAAAAACAAAGTAAATCAGTTGGGCTCAGGGGCTCACACTAGTCATCCCAGCACTTTGGGAGACCAAGCCCAAGGCAGGCAGACCACCTGAGGTCAAGAGTTCGGGACCAGCATGGCCAACATGGTGAAACCCTGTCTCTACTAAAAATACAAAAATTAGCTGGGAGGGTGGCTCATGCCTGTGGTCCTAGCTACTCAGGAGGCTGATGCAAGACAATCACTTGAACTCAGGAGGCAGAGGTTGCAGTGAGCTGAGATCACACCACTGTACTCCAGCCTGGGTGGCAGAGCAAGACTCTGTCTCAAAAACTAAACTAAACTAAATAAATAAATTAGCAGGCAATGTGATCCCACCACACTCCAGGGTGGGGTGCACGCAGTGAATGGACCAGGGGAGGGGAAGCCATCTCTAGAAGGGAACAGGAGTGATGGTGTGCGCAACATGGATGGCTGTCCTTCCCAACATGGCTGCCATCCCCAGGTGTGTAGACAGAAGTCCCACCATGTGAGACTTCTCAACTAGGACCGGAAACAGTCTAGACAGTGGCCCAGGAAACACTGAACTTTACCTGTTGAAGCTGTCTGCTGTTCTGCAAAGGGGTCATTCTGGAACGGGTCACCTGCGTAGGAGAGGAGAGAAACACTTATTAGCTCTAGGGCACAGGATGTAGGCTGAGCCCCTGGACACAGCCATCCACCTGCCCGGACTTCCATTGTCTTCTAACCCTAATTTAGGGACAGAACGTTATTTCCTTCTCTACTATCCAACTGCCCTCGAAACCTTGGCAAATCAAAGAGGGGGACCTGGAGGAGGCAGCTATTTCTGGCTCGAACATTTAAGATGAGAAGGAAGGTACTCCTGGCTGCCCAACGAAGACTGGAGTTGCGGAAGACAGAGTGGGCCAGAATCCACTCCTCTCTTCCCTGGAAGAGGACACGGGACCCTGGGCTGTCCCATACTTCACTGCCAGCCTGGCAGCCATGATGAGGCAGCACCCTGGGTGCTCAGATTCTTCCCTCAGACCCGGCAGACTTCAACCCCAAACTGAAGCTCAAACTCCCACTGACCTCTCCCTACCTCAGCATTTTTCTCAGAAATGTACAGAGAGCCTTCCTCCTGGAAATACCGTTTTGCTCTGAAACATGGAGAGAAATTAGGAAATCTTGTTTCTGGAATTCTTAGTTATTCTTGACTCACACGTGGCTCTGGCTGGACTCCTAAAATTACCTAGATCTTACGTTTAGGTAGAAATCCATGGTTGGCCAGACACTTGCATAATCATTACCAGATCTGATTATTTTATCAGCACTGTGAGGTGAGCAAGGAGGAATTTATTAACCTCCTGAGGGATTAGGAAACTGAAAAGTTGAAGGGGGCTGGCCAAGCTGCCCTCAAATGTGGGAGCCTTGGGGTGAGCTTGGAATACTTCTCACTGTATTGTGATGCATTAGTTTTCTAGTTAACAGGGTGAGATTAGAAGCTTCAAAGGCATTCCTGCCAGGCACGGTGGCTCACACCTGTAATCCCAGCACGTTGGGAGGCAGAGGTGGGTGCATCACCTGAGGTCAGGATTCAAGACCAGCCTGGCCAACGTGGTGAAACCCCGTCTCTACTCTAATTTTGTAAAAATACAAAATTAGCCAGGTGCAGTGGTGGGTACCTGTAATCCCAGCTGTTCAAGAGGCTAAGGCAGGAGAATTGCCTGAACCCAGGAGGAGGAAGTTGCAGTGAGTAGAGATCGTGCCATGGCACTCCAGCCTGGGTGACAGGGCAAGACTCTGTCTCAAAAAAAAAAAAAAAGGTATTCCTTTGCCTCTCTGTTTCAGACTGTGGCCTGTCCTTACTCTTCTAGACCTTCAACAACTCTAAATGAAATAAAATACACAGTCTCTCAATGAGAAAGTGGGTAGCAAGTGAGATACCTTTGAAGGGGTCAGCTCCTTTAAATGGGTCAGATTTGAAGGGGTCTTCTGTCTGGAAAGGATCCGGATGCAACTCTTGCGTGTTGTTGCTAAATAACAAGGCTTTATTTTTGAAAGGATCATCCTATAATTTTGTGAAGAAACGGGACAGGGATTTTATTATTTCTGAGTTAAAGCAAAGTACAGAATTCCATACTTAACTCATATTTCCACTTTAAGTAACATGACCCTAAAAGTAATGGTTTAGCCAGGAGTTCGAGACCGGCCTGGGGAACATAGAAAAGTCCCATCTCTATAAAAATAAAAATTAAAAAGTGAGGCCAGGCACGGTGGCTCATGTCTGTAATCCCAGCACTCTGGAAGGCCAAAGTGGGCAGATCACCTGAGGCCAGGAGTTCAAGAACAGCCTGGCCAACATGATGAAACCCCATCTCTCCTAAAAATACAAAAAATTAGCTGGGCATGGTGGCAGGTACCTGTAAACCCAGCTACTCAGGAGGCTAAGGCAGGAGAATTGCTTGAACCCAGGAGGCAGAGGTTGCAGTGAGCTGAGATTACACCATTACACTCCAGCCTGGGCAACAGAATGAGTGAGACTCTGTCACAAAGGCAAAAAAAAGGCCAGGCATGGTGGCTCATATCTGCACTGTGGGAGGCAGAGATGGGCGGATTGCCTAAGGTCAGGAGTTGGAGACCAGCCTGGCCAGCATAGAGAAACCCCGCCTCTACTAAAAATACAGAAATTAGCTGGACATGGTGACAGGCATCTGTAATCCCAGCTACTCCGAAAGCTGAGACAGAAGAATTGCTTCAACCCAGGAGGTAGACATTGCAGTGAGCTGAGATCGTGCCATTGCACTCCAGTCTGGGTAAGAGCAAGACTCTGTCTCAAAAAATAATAAATAAATAAATAAATAAATAAATAAATAAAAATTTTTAAAAGCCACGTGTGGTGGCATGTACCGATAATCCCAGCTACTTGGGAGGCTGACTCAGGAGACTGCCTGAACCCAGGAGGTGGAGGTTACAGTGAGCTATGACTGTGCCACTGCGCTCCAGCCACAACAGAGCAAGACCCTGCATCTTTAAAAAATCAATTAAAGATCACTGAAGAAGTATGAACTTGAGTGAATAATAATGTTCAGTACTGGTTCATTAGTTGTGGCAAATGTGCTGTAGAAGATGTGAATAACAGGGGTGGCTGGGTGTGGGAAACAGAGGAACTATGCACTATCTGCAATTTTTCTTTTTCTGAGATGGTCTCACTCTGTTGCCCAGGTGAGAGTACAGTTGCGCGCTCATGGCTCACTCCAGCCTCGACCATCTGGGCTTGAGTGATCCTCCCACCTCAGTCTCCTAAGCAGCTGGGACTACAGGCGTGCATCACCAAGCCTGGCTAATTTTTATGACTTTTGTAGAAGTCAGGTCTCTCACTATGTTGCCAGGGCTGGTCTTGAACTCCAGAGCTCAAGTGATCCTCCCACCTCAGCCTCCCAACGTACTGGGATTACAGGCGTGAGCCACTGCACCTGGCCTATCCTTGCAACTTCTTCATAAATCTAAAAACTATTCTAAAATAAAAGTTCATGAAAAAATATCGTTGAGTGGAAGCAATTCAAATGTCCATCAATGAACGAATGGATAAGCAAAATGTGGTCCATCCATACAACAGAATCAGATTCAGCCTTAAAAAGGAACAAAATCCTGAAACATGCTCTGACATGGAAGAATCCTGAGGATAGGAGGCTAAGTGAAATCAGCCAGTCACAAAAGGATGCACTCGGGATGCTTTCACTTCTTGGAGGCCTCTAGAGTCATCACATTCTCAGTGACAAAGTAGAACGGTGGCTGCCAGGGGGTGTGGGTGGGAAATGGGGTATGAGTATTTCATGGAGATGGAAATGTTCTAGAGCTTGGTTGCACAACAACATGAATATACCTAACGCTACTGAACTGTACACGTAAAGGCAGTGAAGATGGTAACATATACATATTTTTTGAGACGGAGTTTCGCTCTTGTCGCCCAGGCTGGAGTGCAGTGGTGCAATCTTGGCTTGCTGCAACCTCCACCTCCTGGGTTCAAGGGATTCTCCTGCCTCAGCCTCCCATATAGCCAGGATTACAGGTGCCCACTACCACGCCCAGCTAATTTTTGTATTTGTAGTAGAGATGGGGTTTCACCCTGTTTATTGGCCAGGCCAGTCTTGAACTCCTGACCTCAAGTGATCCATCTGCCTTGCAAAGTGTGGGTTTACAGGCATGAGCCACCATGCCCAGCCATTTATGTCTGTTTTACCTGAAATTTAAACCAAATTTTTTTAAATCACTGAGTCAGAAAAAAGTAATGAATTTGGAAACATCGTCAAGCAAATTGTAAAAAGCCACTCCACAACAGCGGTACAGGCCTCATCTCACAGGGGCGACCCTTCCCAATCAGCTCTTTCTCGGTGAGTGTACACCTACGTGGGCATTTTCATACCAAGAAACATCCTGCTTGTTTACGTCCCAGGAGGAAATGAGCACGAACGCAGTTAGAATTACTAGAGCATACACAACGCTTTGCATTTTTTAAAAAAAGGTGTGTATTTCTAGAAACAAACAGGTTCATTTAAACCAGAAGAAAAAAATATTTACTTTTGAAGAACACATTTTTGCAGTGGGACGTAGACTGAAAAGGGTGGGTTTGTCATATCCATGGGAACAAGGCAGTTGGTTTAGAAATAAGGACTATGTTTTGGTTAATAAAGACACACCCTCCGTGAAAACATGTATGTTTCACTGTGATATTAAAAAAAATAGCACAACACCCACACTGATTTGGCAGACACACTGGCACCCCTGCGTGGGGCTCACAAACCAGTCCAGTATTCCAACCGACCAAAACGAAATCATTAAAAAGCTGGGGCTTCCACGAAAATAGGGACCATGGTTTGGGGCAATGACATCAAAGGTCAAAAAGAAAGTTCCCTAGCGAGGGTGCCACCGCCCTGGGGCAGCCAACTTAGGGGTGCGGGACAGTTCTGAGAGGTACGAAGTTATGACGTGCCTCCGGTCTGGGCTGTGAATAGTGTGAATCAGCTGAGTGCCTCTTCCACAGCCCCAGCTTCGGGAGAATGCACCCACACCCCTGCCATCTGATAAACATGTAACAGTTTTTCTTACCTGGGAAAGATTAGCTGGAGCCTCCGACTCAGGGCTTCCCAAGGTGGGGAAACCAAACCAGGTTCTTAGACAAGTTAATACAGATGTCCGCAAGCACCACAGCTGGAGACAGTGCTGAGTGGACGTCAGGTGCTGACGACCACAAGACACACACAGGCCCAGCGAGTGTCTGATGGGGTTCTCGGACGCAGTTAAAGATGGAGAAGTCCTACTCTAAGGAAACCAGGAGGCCCACGTGGAAAATCCACATCTCACGCTGCCTCAGGGGAGAAGGAATATATTTGTTCCAGAAGAAAGAGAGGCATCATGACCTGGGTAAAGCAGGGAGTTAAGAATGCCAGCTTGACCTCCGAATGAAAGCTTCTATTTAATTTGTTGGCTTGTTTTTAAAGTAGGATCTCACTATGCTGCTCAGGCTGGAGGGCAACAGCTATTCAGGGGTACAATCTCACGACTGATCAGCATGGGAGTTTTGACTTGCTCTGTTTCTGACCACCGCAGCTTTTCCTCTCCTGAGGCAACTGGTGGTCCCCTGATCCCAGAAGGTACCATACTGATGACTAACTTAGTATAGATACCCAATCAGCATAGCACACTAAAGCCCAGAACTCCTGGGCTCAAGCGGTCCTCCTGCCTCAGCCTCCTGAGTAGCTGGGACTACAGGAACCCGCCACCACACCTGGTTCCATTTAGTTTTTAATTGGCATTTATTTACAAGATTTTTTTTTTTAAAAAATTCAGTGTTTTCACTTGTCACTTGGAAGACTGCCAAATAACAGTAAACAATGGCAGAGAAGAGACCGAGGTTCTGGGAATGCCGGCTGCAGGCCCCCTGCACTGACAGTAGGCCTGCAAACACTTTCTCAGGAGTTACTGACCTGAAGCCACAATTACTCCTTCCCCTTCCAAGGGGAAGCCTAAGACCCCAGCAGGATTCAGGAGGTCAGGGTCACTAACGGTGGTTTTAATTCCATTGCACTAATGGTGGTTTTAATTCCATTCCCTGTTACAAAGACACCATCAACTCTAGCCCCTGCAGACCACCTACCAAGGAGAAGAGACCCATCTGCCAACTTGGGGGACACGAGTACAGCAGACAAGGGCCAGGATGAATGAATGACACAGCCCTTCGCAGAGGTGAAATATCTTGAGCAAGTACAGCAATCAGTGTGAAGTTGTGCCCTTCTTAGGAAATACGTGTGGCAACTCTGAAAGGGGGCTGAAGAAGCTTCTGTGACATTCCTGCCCTTTAGAGGAGTGCTGGGCAGCCGGGGAGGGCTGGAGAATCAGTTCTCTCAGAAAAAGTTCTGGTTTAGAGCTTCTGCCAATTCCTGTGGTGTAAACAGTTTCACCATGGTTGATAACCAGCTCACAAGTTCCTGTTTTTTGTTTTTGGGGTTTTTTTAAGAGATGGACTCTCACTGTGTGGATCATCCAGGCTGGAGTGTAGTGGCACACACCTGGCCTCAAGCAATCCTCCCACCTCAGCCTCCCAAAGCACTGGATTACAGGTGTGAAGCACTGTGCCTGGCCAGTTTCTGTTTAATAATTCGTTCTGGAAAGTCAATAAGAAGTGGCTCCAGCATGCTACTGGGGCTGGATGTAACAGATGATCCAACCTTTCTGAATCTGTCCTCAGTGAGGCTTATGTCTGGGATGGGTTATTAGCTTCTCTCTACAAGCTGACTGGATGGTGAGCAAGAGGCCAATATTCTCATCATCAGATGAGAGACAAAAAATAAATATGGCTTTAAGAACCCTGACTTTGGGTGGGTGCAGTAGCTCACACCTGTAATCCCTGCACTTTGGGAGGCAGAGGGGAATGGATCGCCTGAGGTCCAGAATTCAAAACCAGCCTGGGCAACACTGCAAAACCTCATCTGTACTAAAAATACAAAAATCAGCTGGGTGTGGTGGCACATGCCTGTGATCCCAGCTACTCAGGAGGCTGAGGCAGGAGAATCACTTGGACTGGGAGGTGGAGGTTGCAGTGAGCTGAGGTCGTGCCACTACACTCCAGCCCAGGAGACAGAGCGAGACTGTTTCAAAAAAAAAAAAAAGAACCCTGACTTTTGAGATAAAGTCACACTGTGTGAGCTTCACATGGAATTTAGTAACTTGAGTAGAACTGTCCGGATATGGGAAGTTCCAGATGCATCACTGTGGATTCCCTTTTCTCAGGAACCTAAACCCCCCAACTTCACCCCACAAGGAGAACCAAGACAGCTCTCTCTTGGCTCTGAAGCAGTCTTGAAGTGTTCAGAAGTAAACCAAAATCTCTCTTCAAAGTATTTATTAAGAAATGGAAAACAGCCAGAAAAATGCTTTGAAAACTGTATTTGTACAACAAGATAAAGATGGTTTTCTTTCAGACACCGGTTGCAAGTTTCCATGTAACATGTCTGATATCTACGTTCTCAGAGTAATCGACTCTCATGTAACCTTTGTCCTGCCCAAAAGATGAACAAAAATAACAAGGTAAAAATCTGTCTTTGGAGTTGGGGGGGATCACTGGCCACTTGCAAACTGCCCCTTCACTACCAACTCTTATCCAAGAAAACTGATTTCTAAAAACTTGCAAAAGGGACATTTAAGAGGAAGCTGTTCTCTGAACAAAGACTGAACAGGACAAGCAAAAGCGGTGCCAGGGAGACAATGCCAGATGGGGAAAGTAGGAGCCGGGTTGTGAGGTGGAAACACACACGCCAAGAACAGTCAGGGAGAAAAGCGAGGAGTTCTGGCTTCTCGTAATTCATGAAGAATGAATGCTCGTTGTTTAAATTTAGACGATCAAGCTGATGATGAAGGGCCCGGGGGTGGATATGGAAGCCACCTCATTACGAGACCAAAGAAAAGAGTCTGGGAGGAAAGAGGGAGGCAGTGTACCCAGCGGGGGCCAGACACAAGAGGCAGATGAGCTCGCCAGCAGTACCTTCCTAGCAGCCCAGGGGAGTCATGAGCTTCCCCATAAATCCTTGGGACTGAGGACTTGGCTGCCGAGAAAAGAAACACGTCAAGCACTGAACATAAAGAGGCAAGTCTGGTGTCTGGAGAGCATGAGTGCTTACTCGTATTCCAGGGAGGAAGAGGAATCCATGATGTACACAGGCCCAGGAGCAGAAAGACTCCAGGGAGGAACCCTGGGAGAGAGGGTCGCAGCATGGAGAGGGCTGCTGAAGGCAGCAGAGCACCAAGGAAACATCCAGACCCGCGAGGCCCAGCCTGTCCGCTCCCACAACAGCACGAAGACGAAATGGGAAACCGTGTGACCCGGGTTCAAGGCTGCAGGGGCAGGCTCTGGCGGGAACAAGGAGGATGTGACCATCTAAGAAAAAGGTCACACCTGTCTGGGCATCAGGGGCTCCAGAGCCCTCAAAAATGTAAGGGGCCGACGGTCCGCTGCCCCGGGCCTGATCACAACTCCAGCATCATGCGGTCAGAGTAAAGTGCAGAGGTTTTTACACATAACCAAGATTGCAGGAGAGGCCAATCCTTAGTTGAAACAGCAATGCCCTGGGGGGGCTGCTTGCCATTATTTCCTGATCTTTAGGGACACATTTGCTTTTCGAGGTGCTCCTTGTGGAAACACACATGCACATATACACACATCCCTCAGATACCCCCCTGCTCCCCGATTAGTAGAATGTGGGGTTTCCACAATGAGCAGCAACGGATCCAATTTTGGTTAAGTTTCAGAAGCCCTGCGAATTTGGGCGGTTGGCCCAATGTAAACGCTTCCGCAGAGATGGACGACTTTCAAAACAGGTTTTGAAAGGATCCAGGCCTATCTTGGGCTTTGTTCTGGAGGCCAGGATTCAGCATGGCCACCTGTGCCAGGCTGTGGGGCCTGCTGTGAATGTGCAAAGTGGCAGCAAAAACAAGAGACAGCTGCCTGAGCTTGGATGGAACCAGCGCTGGCCATGAACAAGTCTGGCAGGTGGGACGTTCTGCTGTCACACCAGGGGACCAGAGCCCCACACTGTAATATGTTTATTCAACCTTTACCATGGCTCCAAAACCGCCCCTCTCTGCCAGGGAGACGCCCTCGCTCAGGTCAGACAGGTCAGTCAGGCTAGTGGCGTGGGCTCCGTCCAGCACCTGGTCACACTGCTCCAGGCTCCTGTGGGCCTCCTGGCGGCTTTCATGCAGCTGGGAAAGTTTGCTCCTTGCCTGTGCGACAAACACATCATCAACATCAAGCAGGGTCAGAAAAACATGTCAGGAAAGATATTTTGTTTTTTAAGACACAGGGTCTCACTCCATCACCCAGGATGGAGTGCAGTGGAGTGATCATAGCTCACTGTAGCCTCGAGCTCCTGGGCTCAGGAGCTCCTCCTGCCTCAGCCTCCTGAGTAGCTGGGACTATAGGCACAAGCCGCCACCTGTATTTTTGGGCAACATAGCGAGACCCCATCGCTACAGAAAATAAAAAAAAATTCTGTATTTTTGTGTAGAGATGGGGTCTCGCTATGTTGCCCAGTCTGGTCTTGAACTCCTGGCTTCAAGTGATCCTCCTGCCTCAGCCTCCCAAAGTGCTGGGAGGGCAGGTGTAAGGCACTGCACTGAGCCAAGGGAGATATCTCTGCTCCTGACACCCATCTACAAACTCTAAGGACTGGAAGAGAAAACACTGAAGGTAATTCTATAGATATTAACCAAAAAGCACAAGAACGGGTGGTAAATCTCTGAGTGGTCCATGTTTGCAATCAACTGTGGCCGGTAAACTGGCTAACACAGTACAGACAGAGACCAGTTCAGTTGGGAAAGGAAGTGTGCCTGGCCAGTCCGACACAGGCCGAGGAGGGGCCAGTGCCACAGCCCCTCTGCGCCACAGCCCCTCTGCAGACTGGATGCCCAGGGCCAGGACAGAGGCCTTCGACCACTGCCCACAGGAGAGCAGGGAAGGGCAGTGGCTGCAGGCCACGAGAGTCAGCACCACCCTGGATTGGGAAGAGGGTGGGGGCGCCCCAGGCAGCTTAGCAGCAGGGTCTTGCATGGTGCGACGCTCTAGGGTGGTGCCTCCTACATACACCAGTGGCCACAGAGGACAAATCTGTTCTCTTGCCCAGAGACAAGGAAGTCATCCTCTGACTTTGTCCCTCCTGTCTGTGTGAGGGCCAGGCTGGAAGGAACCCAAGCTCTCTCCGAATGAGCCATTAATGGAACCTGCCCTGAGTACCCCCTGAAGACGCTGTGTGCGCAGCAGAGGAAAGTGCACCCCTCCAGGCCAACACCAACACCCTCTGGAATGTGCCCTGGAGAGTCCTCCGCCCTGCGCCTCCAGGCCAGCACCACAGCCTCCCAAAAGAGACCCTCATGTAAGTAACAAGGGTGAGAGCAAAGGAGTCCAGCTGTGGCAGTCCACGCCCTGGGGCTTGCTGGTCCCTGGCACGTGGCAGGGACCCAACTCCAGGGAAGTACCTGGTTGATTTCGTCTTGAGTTGACTTCAGGGACTTGATGATGGTCTCCAGCTGGACTCGGCCGGCCTGAATGCTCTGCTCTAGCTGGGTTTCTTCCTGCTGCAATCGATTCAGCTCTGACTTGGCTCGGTTCAGATCATCTTCCTGGGACTTTAAGTCAGATTCCTGAGACTGGATTTGCGTTTTCAGTGATGAAATCTGAAAGGAGATGTTAAAAGATTTTATTTTATTTTTTTTATTTATTTTTATTTTTTATTTTTTATTTTTTGGGGGGGAGGAAGGCAGGAAGGCAGGGAAGAAGGACGGTAGGGAGGAAGGAGGGGATGAAGGAAGGAAGGAAGGGAGGAAATGGGGAGGGAGGGAGGGAGGGAAGAGAAGGAAGGAAATCAAGTAATGAGAGAGACATTGCCAACCTGGATCTAGAGGTTTACAAGTTGATTTCTTTTTTTTGAGAGAAGGAAAGAAAAAAAAAAATAAGTAAAGGAGAGGAAGAAAGAGGAAGAAAAAGAGGGAGAGTAAATGGAAATATTGCTTTATTTTGAAAAAAATTGGGTATTAATAATGGCCAATCAATGTTTCATTGAAACTTATGGGTAGGTGTGATGTGGTATTGACAAGAATGTATATTTTGTGTATTTGAAGTGGAGAGCTCTATAAATATTTATTAAGTTTACTTGTTCCGGATCTGAGTTCGAGTCCTTGATATCCTTATTAATTTTCTGTCTCATTGAATCTAAGTCTCGTATCTGGGTGTTAGGATCGTTAGCTCTTATTGTTGCATTGATCCTTTTATCACTATATATTTGTTGCTTTAAAATCTATTTTATCTGATACGAGAATTGCAACTCCTGCTTTTTATTTATTTATTATTTATTTTTGCTCTCCATTTGGTTGGTAAATCTTTCTCCATCCCTTTGTTTTGAGTCTTTGTGTATCCTTGCATGTGAAACAGGTCTGGATGTAACATGCCATTGGGTTTTGGCTGTGTCTTTTGATTGGGGGATTTAGTCAATTTAAATTTAGGGTTACTGCCATTTGATGTTGACTGGCTGTTTTATCCATTCGTTGGTGTAAATTCTTCTTTATGTTGGTGCTCTTTATTTTTTGGTATATTTTTAGAAAGGCTAATACTGGTTGTTTCTTTCTGTGTGTAATGCTTCTTTCAGAAGCTCTTGTAAAGCAGGCCTGGTGGTAATAAAATCTCTGAGTTCTTGCTTGTTCATAAAAGATTTTATTTTTCCTTCAGTTGTGAAGCTTAGTTTGGCTGGATATGAAATTCTGGGCTGAAGGTTCTGTTCTTTGAGGATGTTGAATATTGGTCCCCACTCTCTTCTGGCTTGCAGAGTTTCTGCTGAGAGATCTGCTGTAAGTCTGATAGGCTTGCCTTTGTGGGTAACCTGACCTTTCTCTCTCGCTGCCCTTAGTATTTTCTCCTTCGTTTCAACCCTGGTGAATCTAGCGATTATGTGCCTTGGGGTTGCTCTTCTTGAGGAATATCTTTGCGGTGTTCTCTTTATTACCTGGGGTTGAATGTTGACCTGCTTTGCTAGTTTAGGAAAATTTTCCCGAATAATATCCTGAAGGGTATTTTCCAGCTTGGATTCATTCTCTCCGTCGCATTCAGGTACACCTATCAAACGTAAATTTGGTCTTTTCACATAGTCCCACATTTCTTGGAGACTTTGCTCATTCCTTTTTATCCTTTTTTCTCTAATCTTTTCTTCACGTTTTATTTCATTAAGTTGGACTTTGACCTCTGATATCCCTTCTTCTGCTTGAACAATTCGAGTGTTTAAACCTGTGCATACTTCTCCGAGTTCCTGTATTGTATTCTTCAGTTCCATTAATTCACTCATACTCCTCTCTAAGTTGTCTATTCTCAATAGGATTTCATCAAACCTTTTTTCAAAGTTCCTAGTTTCTTTACGTTGGTCTACAACATGTTCTTTTAACTCACCGAAGTTTGTTATTATCCATTCCTTGAAGAGTGATTCTGTCATCAGGAGGCGCTCGTTCTCCATCAAGCCTTGTTCCATTGTTGATGTGGAACTGTGATCATCTTTAGAGGGAGAGGCGTTCTGACTTTGAGTATTCTCAGCTTTTTTACGCTGGTTTCTTCCCGTCATTGTAAATTTATCCTCCTGTCGTCTTTGAAATTACCAACTTTCAGATTAGGTCTCTTGAGTGGACGTCCAGGTTGTTAGTTCCCAGGGCCAGAGCAGCGGCGCTAAAACTGATGGTGCTTTTCTGCCCAGGATTCTCCTGTCTGGCTTCCTTCTTGTGTCCGTAGTAGGTGACTCTGCCTTCCCAGGACTCCAAACCTCGGTCAGAAGGGGAACCGGTCCCGTTTACTCTATGCCGAGCGCTGCCACGCCGAGGTGCCGTCACAGCCACTGCGCCAGGCTCTGGTGTCATGCTGGGGGCCCGTGCAGGTCCTCTGAACCTGTTTACTCTGCTCCGAGAGCTGCCGCGCTGAGATGCCGGCGGAACCGCTGCACCGGCCACGAGAGTCGCGCTGGCCACCCATGCGTTTCCTCCACTAGGGGATCTTCTGCTCCGTGAGCGACCAGAATTTGTCTGAAAGTGTGGCGTCCTCTAGTTCTCCGCACCTTCCCTGAGAGCTGCAATCTCGGGATGTTAGCGATCGGCCATCTTGGATCGTCCCCAAAAGATTTTAAAGGGATTCGCAGTGTGGGTATTCCGAGGAAGAATTCTTAGCCCCATCCCTGAAACAAACAACCCAGGGAGGCAGGCACCTAACCCAACCCCGGACACCTGGCTTCCGTACAGGCCTCTTTCTACACCCAAAACAGAGACACAAACAAAAAGGCAGATGGGCTCATCCCGCTGTGGCTAACAGAAGAGGGGTGTGACCAAGCATGAGTAATCTGTGTCCGTCCCCCCAAGGCTGAGTGTACCCATAGAATTTTCTGAGGTTGCAACCTCCAGGATCTGTGTGGAGCCTCAGAGACACCTGAGGTGGGGAGACAGGGACCCTGGAACTCCCTGTGTTGTGGGGCACAGCCAGGGAGGGGTGTGTTCAGGGCACAGGTTCACAGGAACCAAGGCCATTCACTTACACAACCTGACCTCTAGGAGCACAGCGGGTGGCCAGGAAGCCAAGCCACAGGTGCTCAGACACTTATCCACATAGTGCTTGGGCAACTCTATGGGCACGGAGGAATGTCTGAGTGCTGCGTTCCCAGGCAACATGAGCTCAGGGCAGCCCTGAGGAGGCCCCGCCCGTGTGCAGGACACCACCCAGAGGTGGCCAGGACCCACCATCTGCGTCTCGTCCTGGCACTTCTGCCGCACGTCGCTCAGCATGTCTCGGAGCTTGGCCTTCTGCTGGTCCATCTCGTCCAGGCGGTCTTGAGCATCTTGTTTCTGAGCCTCAAGCTCCTGCAAACTGCTTGTTTCCCGGTCCAGGTCATTTTGTAATTCCTGGGGAGGAGTTGCAGAGAATTACGTGAGGATAGTAAAAATGAAGTGTGTCCAAGATAACACAGGGGCAGCCTGGGCCAGATGCCCGAGGGAAGCCTCCAAAGCCACCCACCAGGACTGTGCTCAGAGCCAGCATTCTGTGCACACCCACGGCCAATGTGTGCCTCTTGGGCTGGAGGCCCAGGTCCAGTCTCTCACCAGCTCCCTCAGCAGGTATCCTGATGGCCCAACAGAGGCCAGGTACCACAGAAGGGGCTGGATCCCTGTGAGAAAAAGGCCCCAGCTCCCAGATGACGAGCAGATGTGGCTGCGGAGGGGAACATCACCAAAATGCAAATAAATGGGGACAAGTGGCATCAAGGGGTCAAAGAGAAATTGCAGTCACACCTCGTGGGTAGGGAAGATGCCCACAAAAGCAGCATTTAGGGTGGTGGCAACAGGTGAGCAGGTGCCAGGCAGGTGAAGAGCCAGGGGCAGAGCCTGGTGGAGGAAACCATAGAGGCCCCAGGATCGGGGGCTGTTGCACTCCAGCTAGAGCAAAAGGGAGTGGGCGGAGGCATTGAGGCTGTACCCTGCAGGCCACGCCAAGGAGACTGTGCTGGGGAGCCCAGTAGGATGTGCGTGCATGGGAGGCGGGACACCATGATTCTATTTCTGAAGCTCCCTCCAACCCTGTGGAATGGATCCAGATGGTCAGCCCAAGGCTCCAGCGCCCCATGATTCCACCTCTAGGAAAAGCATCCTGGAGACATATGACGTGTGCAGAGGCACACAATGCCTATGACAGCAAAATCCGTAAATAATGCAGATGTCTAAGGTGCTGGCTGGAAGGTCCCAGCACAGCCCACACTGTGGGATGCTCCTTGGCTATGGAATGGGATGGCGCCATGCACTCTGCCTTACAGTGGGACATGAGCACATCGCATCTGTGCAGTCAGGAAGGGGAGGGGATGTGTGGTGTGCACACCGATCTTTCTGGAAGGCCCCTGCCAGGAGCTCATGAACAGAACCTCTGGGGAAGGAGGAACACCCAAGGAGAGGACAGAGACTTCTCACCTCCTGATTTTCAACCATGCAAATGCATCATCTGTCTTTAAGATAAATAATTAAAGCTGAAATAGCTCAACAGGCATTGTGAGAAGCCCCCTCCCTCCAGCTGCCATGTGGAGCGTGGTGCAAGGGGCCATCAGGACACAAGGACTACAGGGGCCTCGGGTGGGGTCCAGGGAGCAACAGTGGCAGCCGGAGCCTGAGAGAGGTGGTGGTCATGAGAATGGAGAGGAGGGGTGGGTATGCGGGGAGCCATGGCTGGGGCGGTAGGGCTGAGTCCCAAGGCCAGCCTGGGCTGCTGGGGTGGCTGGTGCCATAAGATGAGAAAACCAGAGGTGGCCAAGGGTCTCCCCTGTCCTCACTATGGGGACAAAACGTCATGGCACGTCCCCACCTTGACAGCCAAACCATGCCTTGGGAAGCTGGGGTCTCTGCTCCCCTGTCTCCCTGCCCCTGGCCTTGCACGTGCGGGCTAGATCTGGAGGGGACAATCAGAGTCACTTCTAAACGTGTTCAATGGGAAACTCAGGAGAAAGACTCCAGCAAGTATACCAAGAAGAGAAGACACTGGAAACATAGAGTCAGGCGCGTCAGCACTGAGATGGTGTTTCAACATGTGAGAATGGCTGAGGTGTTCCAGTGGGGGGCACGGGGAGAGCCTGAGGTAGCCCAATGCTCCAAGCGAAGCTCCACCAGGGACGGAAGCCTCTAGAGTCTCCTAAGTCTAACCCTGACCCCCACCACTGAGTAACCGGGGGCTTCAATGCCTTTGGCCTCCCCAGAGAAGGTCCCTCCTTTACATCCCCCCCAATACAAACCAAAGATGACAAAATGTGTACACTGCATACTTCATGCAGAGAGCACAGAGAATATTTGCCCAGAAGAGGCATGACAGGATGAGAGGGAGCTCACTGGCCACATGCCGGGTACTGAACATCAGCTGTTGAAATTCTCACCCTCAAGATGACGGTATGAGGTATGGGGCCTCTAGGAGGTGATTAGGTCGTAAGGGTACAGCCCTTGTGAGTGGGATCCATGGCCTTATAAAAGAGTCCCCAGGCTGGGCTCGGTGGCTCATGCCTGTAATCCCAGCACTTTGGGAGGCCGAGGTAGGGGATCACCTGTGGTCAGGAGTTCAAGACCAGCCTGGCCAACATGGTGAAACCCCATCTCTACTAAAAATACAAAAAATTACCTGGGTGCAGTCATGCATGCCTGTAGTCTCAGCTACTCAGGACAATGAGGCAGGAGAATCGCTTGAACCTGGGAAGCAGAGGTAGCAGTGAGCCAAGATTGAGCCACTGCACTCCAGCCTGGGTGACAGAGTGAGACTCTACCTCAAAAAAAAAGAGGTCTCAGAGAGCTGCCTCGATCTTTCCATTGAGTGAGGACACAACAAGAAAGCGCTGTCTATGAAGCAGGACACTGAAGCTGCAGGCACCTTGATCTTAGACTTCCTAGCCTCCTGAACTGTGAGCAGTAAACCTGTGTTGTTTAGAAGCCACCCAGTGCATGGTACGCTGTGACAGCAAGCTGAATGGACTAAGATGCACAGACCGGGTCAGTGTCTGCAGTGACAAAGGTGCTCAGGGTACCTTGCCACTTCTGTAAGAGGGTTCTCACAGTCTAAGCCCCCTCCTCAGAAGCTCCTGCCCTACTCACTCTTAACTTTCCCTTCCCTCTCTTTTCCCATTCCCCAGCAATTTTTTTTCTGGAGACGGAATCTCACTCTATCACCCAGGCTGGAGTATAGTCTCAGCTCACTGCAACTTCCACCTCCTGGGTTCAAGGGATTCTCAGGCCTCAGTCTCCCGAGTAGCTGGGAATACAGGTGCACACCATAGCACACAGTTGGGGTTGTTTTTTTGTTCTTTGTATTTTTAGTATAGACTGGGTTTCACCATGTTGGCCAAGCTGGTTTCGAACTCTGGGCCTCAAGTGATCCGCCCACTGCAGCCTCCCAAAGTGCAAGAATTACAGGCATGAGCCACCACACTCAGCCTCTTTTTTCCTTCTTGATTCTTGCTTTCTCTCTCCCTAATATAGAAATCCATAAAACTGAAATACACAATTGTTTAACCCTTGCTGGGTAATTTTTGGCACGTAGTTTCTCAGCCATTTAGGGAACTGAGCTGCAATTCCCCTCACGGCAGTCTCCGTCTTCCCCTTCACAGAAAAAGGTCATTGCTCAGACAGGCCACAGCACAGTCAACCCCCCAGCCATCAATATGACCACTCCCGGATTCCCTTAGACACTAGTGGAGACCCTGGGCCAGAAGGGGTGGCTGCTGATGGGAAGGGAACTGTGTCTCTGAACCCCTGAATCCCTGAACCAAGGCATAAGTCTAACAAGTTTTGGGGGTGATAACAGAATAACTGAAACAGAGTTAGCTGTGGGAGTCAGGGATGTGGGGTGGCCGCATCTAAGAAAAGTGATGGATAAGGCAGGGAAAGGCGGGAAGAGGGTTAGGTCCAGTGGGGTAGCTCTGGACACCAAGTGACAACAGTGTGGAACTGAAGGAATCTGGACCTCATGCCACAATGGAGAAGAAGCCATCAGAAAGTCCCAAAGAGACAAAGACCCACCAACTTGAGGTTAGGAAAGGGAGCTCCAAGCAAAGAGAAGACAAAAATAACCCTGACAGTCCCCGGAATCCACGCAATCCCTATCAGAATCCCAGCTGACTTCTTTGCAGAAACAGACAAGCCAATTCCAAAATTGACACGGGGCTGGGCACAGTGGCTCACGCCTATAATCCTAGCACTTTGGTAGACCAAGGCAGGTGTATCACCTGAGGTCAGGAGTTTGAGACCAGCCTGGCCAACATGGTGAAACCCCATCTCTATTAAAAATACAAAAAAATCGGCCAGGTGGGATGGCAGGTGCCTGTAGTCCCAGCTACTGAGGAGGCTGAGGCAGGAGAATTGCTTGAACCCAGGAAGCAGAGGTTGCAGTGAGTCGAGATTGCACCACTGCACTCCATCTAGCCTGGGCAACAGGGCAAGACTCTGTCTCAAAAAAAAAAAAAAAAAAATCATTTGGAAATGCATGGGACTCGGAATAGCCACAACAACCTTGACAGAGAAAAAAACAGTTGGAGGATGCGTACTTCCTGATTTCAAAACTTCTACAGAGCTGCAGTAATGAAGCCAGTGATGGACTGGCATGAGGAGAGGCAGATAGGTCAATGGGATAGAGCTGAGGGTCCAGATATAAATGCACACAGCTACAGTCAACCCATCCTTGACAAGGATGCCAGGGCCATTCAATGGGCAAAAGAAGAGTCTCTTCAACAAATGGCACTGCCCCAGCATGGTGGCTTACACCTATAATCCCAACACTTTGAGAGGCCGAAGTGAGAAGATCATTTGAGGCCAGCCAGGTGTTTGAGATGAGCCTGAGCAACAGAGCAAGACCCTGTTTCTTAAAAAAAATGTTTTTTAATTAGCGAGGTGTGGTGGTGTACACCCTGTAGTCCGAGCTGCTCAGGAAGCTGATGCAGGAAGATCCCTTGAGCCAGGAGTTTGAGGCTGCAGTGAACTCGAATCGCATCACTGCACTCCAGTCTGGGCAACAGAGCAAGACCCTGTCTCTAAAAACAATATTTTCTAAGTAACATAATCAAAACAATGCTGCCAGGACAACTGGATGTCCACATGCAAAAGAATGACATTGCATCCCTGCCTTATACCATATACAAAAATTAACTAGAAACGGGTCAAAGACCTGCATGCAAAAGTGAAAACTATAAAAGTCTTAGAAGAAAACACAGGGGTACATCATGTGACCTGAGATTTCGCAATGGGTCCTCAGCTATGACACCAAATCCAACAGCAGCAAAAAAAGAACAAACTGAACTTTACCAACATTAAAAACTTGTGCTTCCAAAGACACCATCAAGAATGTGTAAAGACAGCTGGGCGCGGTGGCTCACACCTGTAATCCCAGCACTTTGGAAGGCTGAGGCAGGCATTATCACCTGAGGTCAGGAGTTCGAGACCAGCCTGACCAACATGGAGAAACTCCATCTCTACTAAAAGTACAAAATTAGCCATGGTAGCATATGTCTGTAATTCCAGCTACGCGGGAGGCTGAGGCAGGAAAATTGCTTGAACCTGGGAGGCAGAGGTTGCTGTGAGCCAAGATTGTGCCATTGCACTCCAGCCTGGGCAGCAAGAGCGAAACTCCATCTCAAAAAAAAAAAAAAAAAGAATGTAGAAAGACAATCCACAGAGTGGACTCTCAGTGGATACTGAGAAGGTATTTGCAAGTCATGTATCTGAAAAAGACGTCTACCTAGAAATGATAAAGAACTCTTCAAAATCGGCTATAGGCCTGGCAAGGTGGCTCCTGGCAAGGTGGCATCCCAGCACTTTGGGAGGCCAAGGTGGGAGGATCACCCGAGGTCAGGAGTTTGAGACCATCCTGGCCAACATGGTGAAACCCTGTCTCTGCTAAAAACACAAAAATTAGCTGGGTATGGTGGTGCACATCTGTAATCCCAGCTACTTGGGAGGCTAAGGCAGGAGAATCAGTTGAATCAGTTGTCCAGAATGGGCGACAGAGTGAGACTCCATCTCAAAAAAAAAAAAGAAAAGAAAATTCCACTATAGAAAGAACCCAATTAGCCAGGTGTGGTGGCACATGCCTGTAAGCCTAGCTACTCTGGAGGCCGAGGCCCAAAAATCATTTGAACCTGGGAGGCGGAGGCTGCAATGAGCTAAGATCACACACTTGTGCTCCAGCCTAGGCAACAGAGTAAGACTCTGTCTCAAAAAGAAAAAAAAAAAGCAATTTAAAGATGGGCAAAAAAAAATTTTTTTCAATATATAGAGGGCAAGGAATCAGAATTGATTTTTCTCCAAAGACTACATACAGATGGCCAATAAGCACACAGAAAGATATTCGACGTCACTAAGGAAGCATGAGGGACATGGCAATGAAACCTACAATGAGGCAGTGCTCCACACCCACCAGGACGGCCAAAAGGAAAAATGGAAAATCGGTAAGTGTTGCTGAGATGTGCAGAAGCTGGCACCCTCATATGCTGCTTATGGGAAAGTCAAATGGTGCAGCCACTTTCAAAAACAGTCTGGCAGCCCCTCATCAGATTGAACTGTATACGGTTACGATGTGGCCTCATGAATTCACTCTCAGGTATACACTTGAGATACAGGCAAACAGGTGTTCACACAAAAACTTGCAGACAAATGTTCCTAGCAACATTCTTCACAACAGCCAAACAGTGGGAAAACCCAAACATTCACCAATGGGAGGACTGGATGAATAAAATGTGGCATGTGGTGTCTGGGTGCAAACCCATACAGACAGAAAAAAGATGAGTGGCTGATGAGTGGCTGCCAGAGGCTACTGCAAGAGGAGAATGGGAAGTGACTGCTTAATGGGGAGGAGATTTCCTTTAGGGTTAACGGAAAGTTAGTGTCAAACTCTTCCATTGACCGGAAAAGAACAGTTAATCATCTATCTTTCAGAAAGTAACCTTCAGGGTTGGATTTTTTGTTTGGTTTTTTTGAGACGGAGTCTCGCTCTGTCACCCAGGCTGGAGTGCAGTGGTGCGATCTCAGCTCACTGCAACCTCTGTCTCCATGTTCAAGAAATTCTCCTGCCTCCGCCTCCCAAGTAGCTGGGACTACAGGCGCCCGCCACCATGCCCAGCTAATTTTTGTATTTTTAGTAGAGACAGAGTTTCACCATGTTGGCCAGGCTAGTCAGAGTTTCACCATGTTGGCCAGGCTAGTCTCGAACTCCTGACCTTGTGATCTACCCACCTCAGCCTCCCAAAGTGCTGGGATTACAGGCGTGAGCCACCATGGCCAGCCCCGTATACTTTAAATTGTCTTTAGGTTATTTATAACACCTAATATAATGTAAATGCTATGTAAATAGTTATCATGTTGTATTATCAATTGGATTATTTTTTATTTTTATTTTTTCAATCTGTGGTTGGTTGGATCCAAGGATGCAGAACCCTTGGATACAGAGGGCCAACCTGTCTGAATTTTTATGAAAGAGAAGCCACTGTCTATGTTTATAAGCAACTTAAAAAACTTCTCTCTCACCGGGCACAGTGGCTCACACCTGTACTCCTAACACTTTGGGAGGCCAAGGCAGGAGAATCGCTTGAGCTCAAGAGTTTGAGACTCTGTCTCTATTTGAAAAAAAAAAAAAAGGCCGGGCACAGTGGCTCAAGCCTGTAATCCCAGGACTTTGGGAGGCCAACGCAGGTGGATCACGAGGTCAAGAGATCGAGACCATTCTGGTCAACATGGTGAAACCCCGTCTCTACTAAAAATACAAAAAATTAGCTGGGCACGGTGGTGTGTGCCTGTAACCCCAGCTACTCAGGAGGCTGAGGCAGGAGAATTGCCTGAACCCAGGAGGTGGAGGTTGCAGTGAGCCGAGATCGTGCCATTGCACTCCAGCCTGGGTGAAAAGAGTGAAACTCCATCTCAAAAAAAAAAAAATTATTTAAAAAAAAAAAACTTCATTCTGCAGTCCCCAAGAGCTCATGTTTCTATTCAGTGCAGACCCTCCCACCCCTCCCCACCACCAGCCAGGGAGGGAAGTTTTCCTGAACTACATTTAGCACGAGGTATATGTAACCCAAATGAGCAAGACCCTTACCTGTACCTCGCTGGTCTTCTGTCTTATTGCCTCTTCCTTTTCTCTAATGTCTTGTTCCAGTGAATATTTCTCCCTGAATGTTAAAAATACTTCATGTAAACAAGAGTGAATAGTAAGTCTCCACCCCTTCTCAAGACCTGATTCCATTCATCCCCACAAAAGCCCCTGTGTGCTGGCAGAAGTCTAAGAATGAGACCCAGTGACTGATCGCCCTGTACAGTCTACTGTGGGTAGACTGCGGGTAGGATCTGTGACCACGGGAGGCATCCATCGCTTCCAATGTAACCACAGCGCATTTTCTCCCCCTGGTGGCCCAAGAGAAAGTCAGAAACGTCCCAGGTGTGATAAGGACCCGGCAGGCCCTTGCTGACTTTGAAGGTGGAGGGGCCACGTGAGGAGGGACAGCATCCAGGAGCACAGAGCGGCCCTGGCAGACACTCAGCAAGGAAAAAGAGACCTTGAACCCCCAGCCGCAGGGAACTGGATTCTGCCAACACCTGAAAGAACCTGGAAACAGATTCTTCTCCTAGGGCCTCCAACAAGAGCCCAGCCCAGCCGACATCCTGACCTCAGCCTATGACAGTCCAGGAGAGCCTTTCTGGACTACCACTTTTTTTTTTTTTAAGACAGAGTTTCACTCTTGTTGCCCAGGCTGGAGTGCAGTGGCATGATCTTGGCTCACTTCATCCTCCGCCTCATGGGTTTAAGCAATTCTCCTGCCTCGGCCTCCCGAGTAGCAGGGACTACAGGTGCGTGCCACCATGCCTGGATAATTTTTCGTATGTTTAGTAGAGACAGAGTTTCACCGTGTTAGTCAGGATGGTTTTGATCCTGACCTTGTGATCCATCTGCCTTGGCCTCCTAAAAGTGGTAGAATTACAGGTGTGAGCCACCGAGCCCGGCCTTTTTCTTTTAAGACAGGCTCTTGCTCTGGCTGGACTGCGGTGGTGCGATCATAGCTCACCGCAGTCTTGACCTCCTAGGCTCAAGCAATCCTCCCACCTCAGCCTCCTGAGTAGCTGGGACCACAGTTGTGTGCCACTAGGCCTGGCTAATTTTTATTTTTAGTAGCCTAGGTCTCATTATATGGACCAGGCTGGTCTGGACCTCCTAAGCTCAATCAATCCTTTTGCCTTGGCCTCCCAAAGCACTGGGATTACAGGCATGAGCCAAGGCACCCGGCCGTCCTTTATTTTTAAACTGAGATAGAATTTGTGCATGTATTCCTAGCCCTGCTGTAACAAATCACCAACTGGGTGGCTTGGAACAGGAAAAATTGATTACAGGTGTGAGCCACAAGGCCCGGGGTTTAGTGCCCTTATAAGATGGACCCCAGAGAGCTCCCTTTGCCCCTTTTGCCCCAGGAGGCCATGGCAAGAAAGTGATGGTCCAGGAATCAGCAAATGGGCCCTCAGCAGACCACATCTGCTGGCACCTTGAGCTTGAGCTTTCTAGCCTCCAGAACTGTGAGGAATATCTGATGTTTAAGCCACCCATTCAGAGCGGTTTGTCACAGCAGTCTGAATGGACTCAGACGCTCCTCTTGTGCCCAAAGAGGCTCTCTCAGGGACAGGAACATCATGTGTCTAACAGACCTTGCTTTCTGCCCAGGGACTCAGGACTTGTGCAACAATAAGGCCACCTCATGGACATTTCGCCAGATACGCAACAACTATGATCATTGGAATATCCACTTCCACAAGCCCAGAAACTGACAATACAAAGTGCTCTTTAAACGGAAGGACCTGACACATACTTGGCTGAGGCTGATTCAAGTGGAAGATGTCATTCTTCCAGCCCCTTGAGCAACCATAAGAGCAACGCTCAGCCCACACTCCCCATCTGAAGGATACTCTCAGAGCGGCTGCAGGCCCCAGCCTCCTATGGACAGGTGCTCTGCACACATCAGCCTGTCACCTCCACAGTGGGGAAACAAGGCTCCTGGCTACCTGAGGCCACCCTGGTGTGATTCACGGACCAGCGTCCCTTCCGAGACCCTGACCCTTCCATGACTGGGGCTCCCTCCATCCTTGGCCTGCTGGTCCTGATTCTCAGGCCTGCCCAGGCTCGAGGACACTGGCCCAGCATCCTCAAGACGCCCTCAGCCTTGTCAGGCTGCACATGCTTGCTGATCACCAGTTTGGATAACATGGCCCCCAGGAGCCGGGACAGATAGGAGCTGTCTGCTGCATTGAGCATAAAGTGGGGTGTCTGGCTCAGGCCGCGGCTGAGGTTTTGTAACCAGCCACCCACCTTGGTCCCTTCCAAGACCTAACCTGCCTTTGCTCATCAGGGCTCTGCTAACAGCACAAAACCAAGCTCAGCAGGGCTGGCAGAACGACCTCTGGGGATCCCCCAGCTAGGACCAGGATCCAGCCCTCTCTGGGAAAGTCAAAGCTCTTTCTATTTTCAGGCAAGTAAACAATCTCTTTCCCACTGAGGGCAAAGAGCCTTTGGGCCCTTCTGCTTGGTGTTCCAACATCACAAGAGTCCACCCTGCTAGAATCAACTGGAAAGAGCATGTTGGCTGGCACAATGGCTCACGCCTGTAATCCCAGTGCTTGGGAGGCCAAGGCGGGAGGATCACTTGAGCGCAGGAATTCAAGACCAGCCTGGGCAACATGGCAAAAACCCAGCTCTACAAAAAATACAAAAAAAGTAGCCAGGCATGGTGGCATGTACCTGTACTATCAGCTACCTGGGAGACTAAGTGGGAGGATCACTTGAGCCCAGGAGGCAGAGGGTGCAGTGAGCTGAGATCATACCAGTGCACTCCAGCCTGGGTGACAGAGTGAGACCCTGTTTCCAAAAAAAAAAAAATCTGGCCAGGCATGGTGGTCCTAGCTACTCAGGAAGCTGAGGTGGGAGGATTGCTTAAGGAGCCTCCCAGGAGACAGAGGCTTACAGTGAGCCATGATCACACCACCACTACACTCCAGCCTGGGTGACACAGTGAGACCCTGTCTGAAAAACACATAACGAAAAAGGATGTCATCCTTGAAGAGGATCCAGAGGGGAAGACAGGCAGTGACTGCATATCTTTCTACCAGACTCTAAAAGCGCAGACAGCCACCTAAAGCCCTCATTTATACACGAGGAAACTAAGGCACTAGGCAAGGAAGGAAGCCAGACCTGGAGGCCCCTTCACACCTTCAGCTACAGGGTCCTACAGCTACAGCTCCTAGTCATCTGAGACCCAACTGCTCCAGCTATCAAGGATAACAAGGGCTTCCTGGCACTGGGGAGGGGCTGGTGCCTGGGGCTACTGAGCTGCCATCTGCCTGGAACCACACAGCTGCCACAGGCTCTGCCCATAACCTGCCTGGGACCACACAGCTGCCACAGGCTCTGGCTGAGGCTGTTAGCAGAGCCCTGATGAGCAAAGGCAGGTTAGGTCTTGGAAGGGACCAAGGTGGGTGGCTGGTTACAAAACCTCAGCCGCGGCCTGAGCCAGACACCCCACTTTATGCTCAATGCAGCAGACAGCTCCTATCTGTCCCGGCTCCTGGGGGCCATGTTATCCAAACTGGTGATCAGCAAGCATGTGCAGCCTGACAAGGTTGAGGGCGTCTTGAGGATGCTGGGCCAGTGTCCTCGAGCCTGGGCAGGCCTGAGAATCAGGACCAGCAGGCCAAGGATGGAGGGAGCCCCAGTCATGGAAGGGTCAGGGTCTCGGAAGGGACGCTGGTCCGTGAATCACACCAGGGTGGCCTCAGGTAGCCAGGAGCCTTGTTTCTCCACTGTGGAGGTGACAGGCTGATGTGTGCAGAGCACCTGTCCATAGGAGGCTGGGGCCTGCAGCGGCTCTGAGAGTATCCTTCAGATGGGGAGTGTGGGCTGAGCGTTGCTCTTATGGTTGCTCAAGGGGCTGGAAGGATGACATCTTCCACTTGAATCAGCCTCAGCCAAGTATGTGTCAGGTCCTTCCGTTTAAAGAGCACTTTGTATTGTCAGTTTCTGGGCTTGTGGAAGTGGATATTCCAATGATCATAGTTGTTGCGTATCTGGCGAAATGTCCATGAGGTGGCCTTATTGTTGCACAAGTCCTGAGTCCCTGGGCAGAAAGCAAGGTCTGTTAGACACATGATGTTCCTGTCCCTGAGAGAGCCTCTTTGGGCCAGTTTATGACCTCAGAAGCTGTATCTTTTCCTTTCTTCTGAATAAACCTGTGATGAGCAAACATCCACACAAGTCTCTGATATTTCTGATAACAACCTGGGAGTGTTTGGATGTGGAGGCAAGGCCCATTTCCAACATACCTTTGTAACTGGGCGATCTCTTGACTGATGTCATCGAGCTCCTTCACGCCAGTAAACTCCCCGGAGCCGAGAGAGCCCGAACTGTCCTAGAATCAAATTCAGAGGCAAGATCACGAATTAGCAACCTGCATCACCCGACAGGAGGCACCAGCAGGTCTCAGGCCCAGGGATACAATCATCTCTTTAGTACAGAGGGTGAGGTAGCAAAAGTGACAGCGCCCTGCCTGGGGAAATACCTGGGCAGCCACACCACCCTTCCGGGGCCCCTGTTGGGGAAGGCAGGGACCATAGGGGGCACCCAGCACCAACTGTGGGCTCATGTGTGCCACCAGCGCCACCTGGTGGCAGGCTGTGGGAAGGGACGTGAATTCCCCAGGGTGTGACTAGCACCACTCACCGGGCCGGGTGTGCCTCTCTCCGAGGGCGGGACCATGTCCGGCGAGAGGACTTGAGGGGGGTCGATGCCTTTACTGACCTTCTGCTGAATGAAATACATAGCTAACGCGAATTGGTCTTTGCTTAACTTCCCCGTTTGCCTCGTATCGGCCAGGGCCCTGGGAGAAACGTGGGGATGCTAATTACACATCACAGGCGCTGACTCAGCCTGAACACAAGTCACCGATCCCACGCTTTTCAAAAACGACAGCGACAAAAATGGCAGGGAGCAGTGGCCAGCCCCAGCTCCTTTCCTACTTCACATCTCCTTCCCAGGAAGTGGCCCAGGGTTCCCCACTTCCAGCGTCCTCCACCCTAGGAGGTCTGTCGGGGCTGGAGAACCTGAGCCCCTCCCCGTGGGCTGAGGAGCCCACACCTTGGGAAAACCTCACTAGGGCTGAGAGTTGCATCTGCCTCTTACTTTGGTTTATCTTGTACGTGGGGCAGGCTGTGATGCCGCAGGCATGGAGTAGACCAGCCCTTCTGTGGAAATGGGTGCTGAGGCCAAGCATCCACATGCGTGTTATTACTCAGCCTGTCCCTGCAGCTCTGGGTCATGTGAATGGCCCTGGCCACTGGCCTTCAGTGGGGATGACAGCAGCACTTTGGGGTTTCATCATGAAGGAAGCATCAGCAATCACTCTTTCCTATTTGTGAACACAGTGTTTATGTCCCCCCAGATTTCTGTATCCAAATCCTACCCCTCAATGGGATGGAGTTGGGAGGTGAGGCCTCTGGGAGGCGATGAGGTCATGAGGTAGAGCCTCATGAGTGGGATTAGTGCTCTTATAAAACAGTCTCCAGAATGCTCTCTCTGCTCCTTTAGCCATGTGAGGACACAGGGAGTAGGTGGCTATCTGCAAACTACGCAGTGAGCCCTCACGAAACACGGGATCTGCAGGTGCCTGGATCACAGACTTCCACCCCACAGAGCTGTGAGAAACGTCTGTTTCTAAGCCACTTTCTCTACGGCAGTTTGTCACTGCAGCCCAGTGGAGTAAGACACTCCTCTTGTGCCTATAAGGGGCTGCCACAGGTGCATGGCCACAATGCACAGGACGGTCCCCCACAACTAAGTGTCCCCTACCCACATGGCTTTCAGATGTTCTGAAAGATGGGCCAAGGCAGCACTTAAACAGCGGCACACAGTGCTCCCGTGGAGCTCAGGTAAGAGGCTCTCTGACACTCATAATCAAGGACCAGCCAGGGCCAGGCGTGGTGGCTCTACGCCTGTAATCCCAGCACTTTGGGAGGTCGAGGCGGGTGGATCACCTGAGGTCAGGAGTTCAAGCCCACCGTGGCCAACATGGCAAAATCCTGTCTCTACTAAAAATACAAAAATTAGCCAGGCGTGGTGGCAGGTGCCTATAATCCCAGCTGCTCAGGAGGCTGAGGCAGGAGAATCTCTTGAACTTAGGAGGCAGAGGTTAAAGTGAGCCGAGATTGCACCACTGCACTCCAGCCTGGGCAACAGAGTGAGTCTCTGTCTTTAGGCGGGGGGGAAAAAAAAAAAAGAGCCAGCCAGGAAGGAAAGGTACCCTTGTGGAGTAAGGACTAGGCCTTGGCATCTGTGAAAAATGTCTTTCACCCAGGTCACCCTCTCAACGTGGGACTCATTTCCCACCTCCCATGTCGCCACGGCAGAAGCCATGACAGATTCCCCCTCTGGCAAAAGAGAGCTGGGGCTTGATGCCCAAATGCAGTCTGTTAACACAACTGCGGAGATTGAGCAGACCTCAAGGAACATTGTGGATAAAGGCTGCTTTAAAATGCCTAGTGGCCCCCACAGTTCCAGGCCGTGACGATTTCACACTGCCACTGTCTCTCCCCAGTCTGCCCCCACGGGCCCAAGCCTGCTCAGGAGCAGCGGCTGCCTCTCCACTCCCGCCCCTTCTCTGCTCCTGCCATCTCCTGTGGAGGGTTCCAAGAGAAAGACGAAGAAGCAGGCTTGGGGGTGGCTCAGTCATCAGCCATCCAGCTCTGACACCACATGCTGCTCTGCTGACCCGTACGCTGCCGGCCACTGCAGAGACAAAGCCTCCGTCCTCACGCTCCCGCTCCTTCCAGTCCCCCTGGTATGTCGTGTACAGTGGGCCATGCCCCCGCCCCAGCCACCCGCAGACACATCTAGACTTCTTTCCTCATGGTTGTTTATTCTAGAGCTCGATCATCCTTTCCTTCCCCTTTGCTGGCCGCATGGAATGAGGTCTGAGTTCCTCCTTTTGATCCAGGTGGATTCGTCACTTCCTGTGTCATTTCCATGTCGCTATATCATGCACCAGTTGCAGCATGCATTACAAATTACTTTCCCTGTACTCCCCCCTTGACATCACAGTTGGGGTGTCAGGGCACTAATGGGAATCGTGTGTGTGTTGGATGCAGAGTCATAAAGGGAACACTGTGTTTTGTTGGTTTCTAAAAGGGACAGTGGGTCCAAGGGAGGCGGCTTGGCCATTTGGGTGACACCTCTGGGATGGCAGGTTCTCAGGCTCTCACCTCACAGTGTGGTCATCTGTGAACCACCACTAAGGACAGTCATTTCTCCCAAACCACTAAGCAACACCCTGAATTTTACTGCTCTGCTTGGGAGGATTTGCCTCTTGAGAATTATCTGGCAATTCTCCCAAGTGAAGCCTTCTCTAAGGCCACAAGGCTCTGAGCAACAAGCTCAAAATTGACTTCAGCCCTGGCCAACGGCAAGAGGAGTGCCCTAGCCCTAGGATGCCGGCTGTGTCCAGCCCTGGGGAAGGCAGGGGTGAGGTCGGCTCCTCAACTGGGCCCTGAGGTGCAGACAGGGTCTCCCTATGCTCATCCTCCTGCCGGGAGCCAAGGCACTGACCTTTCCAGAGCAGGGCCTCCCATGGGAGGCAGCAGCAGCCCTGGCTGCCTAGGTCACCCTGCTAGAGGCCCCACGGCCCTGCTGCCCACACTTCCCAAAGGCAGCTGTGGCCAAGACCAGGCCTCCTGCTAGAACCAGCATCATGGCCAGTAAGAAGAAGGCCCAGCTATGTAAGTAGATGGCCTAGGAGCTCTTGAGAGGGGTCAGAGGCCCCTCCTAGCGGAAGACCGTGAACTGACCAGCACGGAGTGCAGGCTTTGAGCTTTGGCACATGCACTTTGCTCAGCCTCTGTCAGGCCAGGGAGAATAAAGGACGCCAGACACAGCAGAAGCCTGCAACAGCTGAAGGGGGGCCCCCTGATCACCACCCCCCACAGGTCTCCACCCACAGGCCCCCTGGAGCCACCCACAGCCACAATGGCCACCTGTCCGGCCTTACCATATGTGTGCTAGAAGGTTCTGGGTGAGGCCCGAGTGCATGAAGATCTCCTTCACCTCCTGGCCACTCACATAGCCGTCCAGGTCCAAGTCGGTCTTCAGGAATATCTCATCAAATCGCATCTTGTCAGCCACGGGCACCACCCAGTTAACTGTTGGCTAAAACAGTTTTTGGCGATTAATCCGGAAGCTTCTGATGACCCACACACACATGATTTTTGATGACAGGTGATTAAAGCATTTCCATGCACATTTGGCATCAAAGTCTCCTCAGTTCCATGAGCTAAGAGGGCAGACAGTATCTTTGTTCTGTAAGTAGTGAAACTGATGCGGAGATAGGCTGAAGCTGGCTCTGAGAAGCTCACCCAGACACCAGTCTGTGCCTCTCTGCACCCCATTACCCACTGTCCTTATCCATCACCCTGCCACCCAGGGCGTGAGGGAGGCTGTGATCTTCATGTGATGGATTCCAGCATGCCAGGAAAGACCCTCTCGAGCACTCTCATTTGGAAGGACCATCCCCTTAGAGCCAGGATGGCCACAGGCCAGCCTCCCTGGACTTCCTGCTCCTCCACCCGCAGAGGCTTCCCTGCAGGCAGCCAAGCAACCCATCCCAGGACTCTCTAGAACACCCTTCTACATCCCTGACCTCAATCCTGAGACAACAAACCCCCCCCCCCAAGATGTCAGGGCACACACATCACTGACAGGTAACAAATAAGATCCCACCATCCAAAAGGGCCACCACCCACAAGGCCCCACCACCATTCACGCAGCCTCAACCCTGCCAGGGCAGACGGAGCCACGAGCCCAGTGCAGCTTGAGGTTCACAGCCCCAGGGCTGGGCCACCTGCTGCACCTGCAGCCCCTCACCACCAGCTCACAGTTAGCCTGAGAGATGCAAACGCCATTGTGGGTCAACCAGGGCCTGGTCACCTCCTGGTTCAGAGGCATCAAGGCCCCTCAGCACTCAGGGTCAGGCCCCTTTTGTGGCCCACTCTGCCTGCATCGCCGCGGGGCCTCCAACATACCCATCACACCACAGTCCACGGAATCTGTGTTCTGAACTCTAGACATGCTTTTCCTCTTCCCGTTTTTTGTTTTTTTTTTTGTCGTATTTATACAAATCACTCCTTTTAAACAATCTCATAATAGCAATGAGAATAAACACCTGAGATGATGAAGGAAAGAAAGGAAGGGCATATACGGCTGGAGGATTCCATCGTTCCTCCTCCAGCGACTGTACAGAAAAGCGCCACCCACACTTCACCTTCAGTGAATGCCATGATGCCTGAAACTGCCACTCAAAGTCATTCCTCTTAGTTATGAAAGGATTTCCTAAGCCAGGTGCAGTAGCTCACACCTATAATCCCAGCACTTTGGGAGGCCAAGGTGGTTGAGGTTGAGGCTGGTTCCGTTCCTGAGGCTAGCTGAGAGCACCTGAGTCCAGGAGTTCAAGACCAGCTTGGACAAAATGGCAAAACTCTGCCTCTCCTAAAAATACAAAAATTAGCCAGGTACGGTGGCGCATGCCTATAGTCCCAGCTACTCGGGAGGCACAGGTTGCAGTGAGCCAAGATCATGCCATTGTACTCCAGCCTGGGCGACAGAGGAAGACTCCATCTCTTAAAGAGTTCTCACAGTGTTGCCAACCCGAAGATGTCCACAGGATTAGGAGGAGAAAGGACTCATGGTCAAGGCTGGGAAACAATGGATAAACTCATTTACTCTTCATGAACAAGTCTCCTGTGATGTCCAGATCTAACAGGCTTCTGATACAAACTCAGGGAATTCAGAAAGCAAACTTGAGAAAGAAGGGATACCATGTGAACCAGACCGGCTTACTTCGGGGGTTTCAGGCAGCAGGCATGTGTGATGAAGCACAGCGAGGACCTGATCAAACAATTTATCAGAATCGATGGAGCTAGGCCAGGCACAGTGCTCATGCCTACAATCCCAGCACTTTGGGAGACCAAGGCAGGAGGATTCCTTGAGCCCAGTTCAAGACCAGCCTGCATAACACAGTAAGACCCCATCTCTACAAATAGATAGATAAATAAATAAATAAATAAAAATTTAAAAAATTAGCTAGGTGTGGTGGCATCCGCCTGTCCCAGCTACCAGGGAGACTGAAGTGGAAAGATCACCTGAGCCCAGGAGGTGGAGACAGCAGTGAGCCATGATTGCACTACTACACTCCAGCCTGTCCAACAGAGCAAGATCCTGCCTCTTACATATTAAAAAAAAAAAAACAAACTATGGCTCTAATTCAAATGATGAGGGTTCAGATGGCAAGAGCAACCTGACTTTTACTTATGACATCGTACTGCGTAAATTTTGTGAGCTGCCTCAAGTCTGGTGGACATAAAGATGCCAATAAAAGAATTCTAATGGGAAATGGGCTTGCTGCCTTTAAGTCAACGGGCTAGAGCAAGCTAACCTCAGAAGCCAGGTATCACAAAAAGGTAACGGGTATCAGACAAGCTGAACTGGGGCGGGACACAGAAACAAGTGGCTTTCCGTGTGTCTTGGGTCCCAAGAAGAAATTACGCATGAAATTACGGCGCTGGGATGACAAGAGTCCTAATAATATTTGCTGGGCAAACAAAAGGAACTCACTGCCTGATTTCTGGGGCCTCAGAGTATGTCAGAAGCAAGATTCTGATGCCAACTTGGCTATAAACCCAACACAGGGCAGCCCTGCTCGTGGAGCTGACCAGCCTGGGCAACATGGGGAGACCTCATCTCTATTGAAAAAATAAGATAAAGGCCAGTTGCGGTGGCTCAAGCCTGTAATCCCAGCACTTTGGGAGACCAAGGCAGGTGGATCACGAGGTCAAGAGATCGAGACCATCCTGGTCAACATGGTGAAACCCCGTCTCTACTAAAAAAATACAAAAAATTAGCTGGGCATGGTGGCGTGTGCCTGTAATCCCAGCTACTCAGGAGGCTGAGGCAAGAGAATTGCCTGAACCCAGGAGGTGGAGGTTGTGGTGAGCCGGGATCACGCCATTGCACTCCAGCCTGGGTAACAAGAGCAAATCTCTGTCTCAAAAAAAAAAAAAAAAAAAAAAAGAAAGAAAAAATAAGATAAATGAATTTTTTCTTTTTTTTGAGACGGAGTTTCACTCTTGTTGCCCAGGCTGGATGGAGTACAGTGGTGCAATCTCAGCTCACTGCAACCTCCATCTCCCCGGTTCAAGTGATTCTCTGGCCTCAGCCTCCTGAGTAGCTGGGATTACAGGTGCCTGCCACCACGACCAGCTAATTTTTTTGTATTTTTAGTAGAGACGGAGTTCCACTGCATTGGCCAGGCTGGTCTCAAACTCCTGACTTCAGGTGATCCGCCCACCTCGGCCTCCCAAAGTGTTGGGATTACAGGTGAGAGCCACCGCACCCGGCCAGATTTTTTAAAAAGCACTCTGCAGAATCAAGGTACTACGCTATCTGGGAAAACAACAGCCCAGCAGGTGCTAAGTGCCCAACCTGGGCCCCCTTTTCCGACCCCACCCCACTGGCCCCCTGGCTCGAGCTGCCCTGGCCTTCTTCTTGTTTCTAGAACACACCACAGGCTCCTGTGCCAGAGGGCAAGGTTACTCCCTTGATAGCTTGTCATTCAGGTTTCAGCCGGGCTGTCACTTCACTGGTTGCCTTCCAGCTGCAGGAGCACACCCCATAACACCCTATATACACTTCCAGACCCAGCTCTATTCTGCTTGCTCAGGCTGTCCAACCTTCCTTAGTTCACTGATTTGCTAATCACCTGTCACCCTGATGGAGGGCAGGAGCTTGTCACATGGTCACTGGGGACCCTCCCAGTGCCCCCAGCATGTGCCAAGGTATGATGAGTGGGTTGGTGAAAATGCCTAGACTGGAGTTCCTGGAAGCCGGGCTTGCTAACAGCCAGCCACGTGAAACTCCCCGAGTGGAGGCTAACACCTGTGGGCCCTGCCTCTCCTCCGGGCTGCAGCAGTGGTAGAAGCTGTGTCAGACCCCATGATGGAGCCTTCCCGGACCCCTCAGATTGCCTCTTTGAAACTCTGTGGCGCAGTGCCATGTTCTAAAGCTCCTTGGAAACGAGCCTCCCAAGTGGAATACTTCACTTTACATTTTCATCCTTCCTGTCCACAGTCTGAAGCTGTGTGGTGATGCTGGCTGGCTCTTGTCACGACCACTCACTCACTGCTGTGCCTCTGAAACCACAAATGAGGCAGGGAATGATGCGTGATTCCAGATATAACTCTGTGTCACTTTTTCGGGTTTTAGACGATCTTAAATGCCTGCATTTGCCAAACCAAGAAGCAATCTTTTTGGATACATAAGATGTGGCCGTGGGGAGGAAGGGAGCCCCCACCTGTCTTCCTCACATGAGAAATGCCTCCCTCGCTCACCAGATCACTCCACACACTTACCACTTACTGAGCATTTTCATTTTCTTTCTTTCTTTTTTTTTGAGATGGAGTTTCACTCTTGCCCAGGCTAGAGTGCAATGGTGCAAACTCAGCTCACTGCAACCTCTGTCTCCCAGGTTCAAGCAACTCTCTTGCCTCAGCCTCCCGTGTAGCTGGGATTACAGGTATGCATCATCACACCCAGCTAATTTTTGTATTTTTAGTACAGATGGGGTTTTACCATGTTGGTCAGGCTGGCCTCGAACTCCTGACCTCAGGTCATCACCCACCTCAGCCTCCCAAAGTGCTGGGATTGCAGGCATAAGCCACCGCACCCGGCCCTTACTAGGCATTTTCTAAGTCCCAGAGAGTGTCCTAGAAGCTGACATTATCACTAAAAATTATTGCTGTTCTCATAAAGCTAACAAGAGCGAGGAGCATGGAGACAGATGACACACAGTTGGCCCTGGAAGAGGCCAGGCCGGGACCACCCAGAGGCCTGCAGCTGCAGCAGAGCAGTGAGGAGGAGATGGGAGGCAGGAGCATGCGGGTGTGTACAGGGTGGTATTTACATGCAAGTGAATAAGAAAGTTCATTGTGAATCCCTGTAGCAAATTTTTTTTTCTTTTCTTTTTGTTTTCAGGCAGAGTCTTGCTCTATCGCCAGGCTAGAGTGCAGTGACGCGATCTCGGCTCACTGCAACCTCCGCCTACCAGGCTGAAATGATTTTCCGGCCTCAGCCTCCCAAGTAGCTGGAATTACAGGCATGTGCCACCACACCCAACTAATTTTTTTGTCTTTTTAGTAGAGACAGGTTTCGCCATGTTGGCCAGAATGGTCTCGATCTCCTGACCTCATGATCTGCCTGCCTCGGCCTCCCAAAGTGCTGGGATTACAAGCAGGAGCCACTGCACCCGGCCGCAAATGATTTTTAAAAACATTTCATCACGAGCTTGACTGTTTTGGGATTATGTTAAGAAATCCCAGGAAACATCCTAATGTGGTCTGAGGGCCGTGTCTGCTGAGGGCTCCATACCTGTGTTTGCTTGAGGCTGTGCTTGGGGGACAGGCTCCCTGTGCTGTTGAGGCTGCTGACGCTGCCATGGGATGGCGTGGAGCGGAGGCTGTCTTTTGGAGGGGGGCTGGCGGGCAGGACAGGGACGGCGCCAGGGAACACAGTCTTCTTTCTCTTGGAGGGTGGGATGAGGGACGGAGGCAGGGCGGAGGGCACGGGCTCCTTCTCGAGGGCTCGGTACACCAAGTGCATGGCCTGTGGGTGCAAATGACAATGGCGCTGAAGGAGTGAGTCTGGGACTGGGGACCACCAGGAGAAGGCAGAGGGCAGCCGTTTCAGGGGCTGTAGTGACAGGACAGACACTCTGTGAGGACGATCCCAAGCTAACCAGAATGAAAATAAATCAATCCTGATGAGTCACCTTTTACGTGTAACTTTCCAAGACGTGTTCGATGATGACACGAGACTGTAGTGCACATGGAAAGAATTCAATCAAGCCAGACTAGAGTACATGTCCCTTCACTACTTAGGGAGGCCACCGGCCAGGCCTGGCAACTTCCCAGCACTGGATTTGGAAGTGTAAAGACACCAGAAGAGAGGCGTGTATGTACTTCAGGAGCAGCCCCTCTACTTGGGAGGCTGAGGTGGGAGGATCACCTTGGCCTAGGAGATGGAGGCTTCAGTGAGCTGTGATCTGTGATCATGCCACTGCACTCCAGCCTGGTTGACAGAGTGAGACCCTGTCTCTATAAAACAAAACAAAACAAAAAACAGTGGAACTGAGGATGCATCCATGAGGCAGGCCACAGCCACAGAAATAAATTCCTTGTGGAAGGCTAATAAAAGTGCAAGGAATGATGGTTTGATAGCCGCCATCATCATAATTAATCTTGCTGGATTA
The DNA here is from genome assembly GCF_049354715.1 of Callithrix jacchus. Classification (NCBI taxonomy): domain Eukaryota; kingdom Metazoa; phylum Chordata; class Mammalia; order Primates; family Cebidae; genus Callithrix; species Callithrix jacchus. The sequence goes on from NC_133523.1 coordinate 15,043,959, forward strand.
AGGCAAACTCGTCAGCCGTGGCGGAACTCTCAGGGAAGAGTCTGAGGGTCATGGGTGTTGACAGTCTCAAGGCGACCCCCACAAGAGACGAACTGAGCACAGAGGGAAAAAGAGCAACTGCCCGGAGGAACCCAACCTCCACCTTGACCCAGTGATGAACAGCGACATGGCAGTAAGAACACATGTTAACACCATGTTCCCCCAGGTGGGAGGCCCACGTAGGGAGGGTGTGGCCTCCATGGGATTCCTGTCCCATAAGAGTGCACCACCTGGGTCATCAAGAGGATCTGGCAGCCAGGCCCACGCCCAGGGAGACGCCATAACTGCTGGCCTGTGCTCTTCAAAATGTTCACATTGAAGCCAGGCACAGTGGCTCACACCTGTAATCCCAGCACTTTGGGAGACCGAGGTGGGTGGATCACCTGAAGTTAGGAGTTCAAGATCAGCCTGGCCAACATGGCGAAATCTTATCTCTACTAAAAATACAAAAAGAAAAATTAGCCGGGCATGGCAGTAGGGCACCTTTAATCCAAGCTACTCAGGAGACTGAGGCAGGAGAATTGCTTGAATCCAGGACGTAGAGGCTACAGTGAGCTGAAATCGCACCACTGCACTCCAGCCTGGGTGACAGACGAGATCCCCTCTCAAAAACAAAACAATATGAACAAAAAACCAAAAGTCCACGTCGAGAAACACAAAGAGCGATGGAGGAACTGTTCTAGATTCCAGGAAACGAGAGACAAAGGACAACCGGATGTAACACACGGGGCTGGGTTCTCTGTAGACATAAGGGACATTTGTGGGACAACTGATAAAATCTGAGTAATAGCCTTGGCTTAGATAATAACAGATACAGTCATAGAGAATATAAGGTATACATACCGGGTATAATATAGGGTATAATAAAAGTAGCATAAATGTGATGCTATCATGTGAATTTCCTGATTTTGAAGTGGAAAATGGTTATGTGGAAGAAGTCCTTGTTTATAGAAAATACACACTAAAGTATTTGTGGATGAAGAGGCGTCATGTCTGCAACTTAACTCTAAGATGGTTCAAAGGCAAACTTGGTGCAGCGGTAGGGAGGGATAGATAGTTATGGAGGAAGGGAGGAAGAAGAGAGGGAAAGAGAAAACAAATGTAGTAAATCAACAACACTGGGAAATTCAAGTGAAAGGTTTTCAAAAGAATCCTCTGTGGGAGGCCAAAAAAGGAGGTCGCTTGAGTTTGAGGCTGCAGCAAGGGTGTTCACGACACTGCACTCCAGCTGGAGACACAAGACTCTGTCTCAAAAAGAAAAAAATAATTCTCTGTATTACAGGTCGAGTATCCCTTATCCAAACATGCTGGGGACCACAGTGTTTCAGATTCTGCAGTTTTCTGAATTTTTGAATGTGTCTGTTACACTTCTGGTTCAGCTTACTAATTCAAAATTCTAAATCTAAAATCCTCCAGTGAGCACTTCCTTTGAGCCTCATATTGGTGCTCAGAAAGTGGCAGATCTTGAAGCATTCTGGTTTCAGACTTTCAGATTAAGGATACTCAACCTGTACTGAAACTTGTCCACATAGGAAGAACTATGTCAAGATAGACAGTTAAAAAAACGAAAGAAGGAAGGCTGAGCGTGGTGTCTCACGCCTGTAATCCCAGCACTTTGGAAGGCAGAGGTGGGCGGATCACTTGAGGCCAGGAGTTGAGGCCGGCCTGGCCAACATGGCGAAATCCCATTTCTACCAAAAATACAAAAAAAATTTAACTGGCTGTGGTGGAGTGCACCTGTAATTCCAGCTACTTGGGAGACTGAGGCATGGGAATTGCTTGAACCCAGGAGGAAGAGGCTGCAGTGAACAGAATTCACCACTGCACTCCAAGCTGGGCAACAGAGCAACACTCCGTCTCAAATAAAAAGAAAGAAGAGGCTGAGTGCCACAGCTCACGCCTGTAATCCCAGCACTAGGGGAGGTTGCAGTGGGCGCATCACCTGAGATCAGGAGTTCCAGATCAGCCTGACCAACATGGCAAAACGCTGTCTCGACTAAAAATGCAAAAACTAGCCAGGTATGGTGGCAGGTGCCTGTAATCCCAGCTACTGAGGCGGCTGAGAGGGGAGAATAGCTTGAACCCAAGAGGTGGAGGTTGCAGGGAGCCAAGATCACACTACTCTCTACTCCAGCATGGTTGGCAAGAGCGAGACTCTATCGCAAAAAAAAGAAAGAAGAAAAACAAAAAAAAATCCAGCAACCCCCAAGCACTGCAAGTTTCCATCCTCAGCTGGGTAGGAAGGAAGCAGCAGGACCTACCACAGCGAACTCATCTCGGTCCAAGTGCCCATCCTTGTCGATGTCACTGAGGTCCCAGACCTGCAAGGGAGAGACCAACATGGGTTACTGTGGGAGGAAAGGACTGGGTGAGAGTGAGACCACCTGCCAGACCTCAAGACTCTCAGCCATGTGCTCACTGGATTCAAGAGATGGCAGTCAATGGGCAATTCAGAACCAGTCCATGGGTTCTTGGAAAAGCCATCACCTGTGAAATACTGTCAACCAACAGATTCACGTTCTGACAATCGTCATGATTATAATCATGGCCAAAGCTATACTTTAAACTTAGCCCGAGTGTCTTCATTGTCTTGCAGAGACATCTTAGAAAAGACAGCTTTGATTGAGTACAGGTGTTGCCCTAAACATCCACGTGTCCTATGCTCACTCCTGCAAACCCCACCCCTCCCTTGCATTCTCAGCTGGGCAGGGCTGTGGGCTCATGTCTGAGCAGGTCTGTGGGTCTCGCCTCCTCTCCCCAGCAGTGGCTGGTGAGACAGGTGTCAGGCCCACTCAGTGCACTGAAGAGGAGGCAGGAGGGCGTGGGCTCTGGACCGTGCCTAGAACACGTGCAGATCTCAAGCACCACTGCACTGCCAGCTTTCTGGCCCATGCCAGCCTTCCTGGATGGGCACACCTGCCTGCCAGGCCAACACTGGGCAGGCCACCAGTGCCTGGAACTAAGCAGATGCCCGCGGCTCCATCCATGACGCTTCACGTGTCAGCATCACCCCTCCCCAGCCAATCACCAGGGCTTCAGTCTAGGCAAGTTTCTCACACCTGGGTCCTCCTCTCCACCTACACTGCTGCGTCCAAGCTCAGGCCTCACCATCCCAGTCTTGTCCCTCTGGCTACCACAGGGACTGCTCCAGAACACATACCTCACCGTGATCCTCAGCCTGGCAGATGGGGCCCTGTCACCTGGCTGCTGCTGAGCCCCTGAGAGCAGCAGGCCCTGCACCCCAGCCCATCCTCTTCAGATCCCATGGTGACCTGCACATGCTTTGCCAGGGAGTCAGGACTCAACAGGCCTTTCGGGTTCCACAGTCCTCCCTCGGCCACCTTGGCACTGCTGCTGTTAAGGCCAGATCACTTCGGGGCATGGGCCGTGCCATGCACTGTAGGGTGTTGAGCAGCATTCCTGGCCTTAACCCACCAGACGCCAGAAGCACCTGACCCTGGTGTGACAACCAAAAACATCCCCAGACATTGCCCAATGTCCCCGGAGGACCAAAGTGCCCAGAGGGAGCCCTGGCCCTAACTGGCATGCCAGGCTATCTGTGGCCTCTGTGCCTTCGCTCAAGCTATCCACATGCCCAGACTTCCGCCAGAGTTGCCCTCACCCTGGAGGATATGACCAGGGGTACCTCTCCTAGGAAGTCTTCCCTGCCTGCCCTGCTCCTCCTGCTCGGAAGGGTCAGGGACCCTCCCCTCCACCACTGCCCTCACTGGGCCGAGCTATGATTATCAGGGATGCAGTGGGGGGCGTGTCCAATGGACAGGCGAGGCTCTGGGGACAGCTGCTCCAGAATGCACATGGGACTCTGCCCACCCCTGCCTACAACAGGACCTCATCCCTTCTCCTTCCACCCTTCCACGACTGTGCGACCAGAGTGACTTCCCATCCACCCTGAAGATCCGCTTCCCTGTGTGAAAAATGGGGGATGGAGGGGTGTGAGACATGGTCCGTAACAGGTTGGCTCCAAGTACTGGATGTGTGTCTTCATGCAGAGCACTAGGGCCCGGCCTGCACATACTGAGCCCTCGGTAATTAAGTCTTAGCATCTCAGCCATTACTTATTTGACTTCCTTGACGGTACCTAATCATCCCCACCTTCCCACTGCCCAGCACAAGGCATGGTCCACTGCAGGCTCAGAAAAATGCCTACTGAATGACTGACCAGATGCATGACGTGTGGGTGCCTGGATGCACAGATAGATGATGGCACGGAAGCACGTGTGCACGGATGAATGCATAAATATGAGCGCACAGGGCACAGCAGCATAGATGTACAAGTACACAGACACACGCACAGATGCGTGGACAAATACACTGCAGGGGTGTGTGCACACACAAATGAATGGGTCATAGACAGGGATGCAGAGGAACACTGGTGCATAGATGCATGGATACAAAGATGACCGGGCACAGTGGCTCAGCCTGTCATCCATCCCAGCGCTTTGGGAGGCCGAGGCGGGTAGATCACCTGAGGCCAGGAGTTTGAGACCAGCCTGCCAACATGGTGAAACCCCGTCTCTCCTAAAAATGCAAAAATTAGCTGGGTGTGGTGGTGTGCTCCTGTGGTCCCAGCTACTCAGGAGGCTGAGGCAGAAGAATAATTTGAACCCGAGAGGTGAAGGTTGCAGTGAGCTGAGATGGCACCACTGTACTCCAGCCTGGGCAAGAGCCAGACTCCGTCTCAAAAAAAATAACAATGGGCCAGGCGCAGTGGCTCACGCCTGTAAGCCCAGCACTTTGGGAGGCTGAGGCAGGCAGATCACAAGGTCAGGAGTTTAAGACCAGCCTGGCCAACATAGTAAAACCCCATCTCTACTAAAAATACAAAAATTAGCCAGGCATGGTGGCATGCACCTGTAATCCCAGCTATTCAGGAAGCTGAGGCAAGAAAATCACTTGAACCCAGGAGGCAGAGGTTGCAACGAGCCGAGATCGTGACATTGCACTCCAGTCTGGGCAACAGAGCAAGGCTCCATCTCATAACAAATAAAAAGAAATAAAAAGATAAAGACACATGACACACATTCCAACATTCAGCATAATGGAACAGGGAAAAGCCCAGGTTGGGGAGCTTAGGGCTGAGCTCTACTGGTCCCAAAGCCCTAGGTAGCAATTTCAATTTTGAATCCACCTCCTCATCTGTGAAATGGCACCTTCCCCAAGGCTAGGTGAACACTGTGATGTGCACCCTGGAAAGCCCTGAGCCAGCTGGGATGGACCCACAGGAGCCCTGATGAAGCCCCTGAGGGCACAGGGAGAAAACAGAGCAAGAGCCTCATAAGCACCATGGGGAAAGAGAACGGTGGTTCCCATGCATAGCAGGGACACCAAGTGCGGAAGAACCAAGCCCATGGCCCACTCACCCGGCCCAGGACATCAAGAGGCAGTTTTGAGTTCATGAGGACCGGCTTGACCTTGTCTCCGGAGAGCAAACCATTGATGGGTAAGAGGCTTTCAAAAATTCCATCAAATTTGGCCTTTTCCTCCACCTAGTTGAAAAGAAATAGCTCGAGTGAGTAGGAGAGCGCGCCTTGCCTGTGTGAGTGTCCAGACCGAGCTCTGACCCAAAGCCAAGTGAAAATGGTCATGGATCCATCATTGCCCTTGGCTAAAAGCACCAAATGATCTCAGAACAGTCTCAACCCCTTGGTTTCCAAAGTGAACGTACGCCCTGAAGGAAATAGTGTTATAGCAACCTTGGATCTGGGAGCCAAGGTCCTCGTGAGGGAGGTCCTGGCCCTGGGTCTCACCCTTCGTCCTAGCTGATGCCTGAACGGGGCAGGAGTCCCCAACAGTGGGGCAGTGTCTTTGCAGGGAAACAAAGATCACTCACTTGCCTCCGAGGAGCCCACTTGTACCAGAAAGACAGAAGTGTGAGCAGATGTTAGTGCTTGCACAAATAATTATCAAAACCAACTTTAAATAAATACAGGAAGCCATCTGTTTCTTTTGAGACAAGAGTCTTGCTGTGTTTCCCAGGCTAGAGTGTAGTGGCGCAATCTCAGCTCACTGCAACCTCCAACTCCCAGGTTCAAGCAATTGTCATGCCTTAGCCTCCCGAGTAGCTGGGATCACAGGTATGTGCCATCATGCCTGGCTAATTTTTGTATTTTTTGTAGTCAGGGTTTTTCCATGATGGCCAGGTTGGTCTCAAACTCCTGGCCTCAAGTGATCTGCCTGCCTCGGCCGCCCAAGGCGCTGGTATTACAGGTGTGAGCCACCAAGCCTGGCCATATACAGGAAGCCCTCCGTTTCTAATGGTAAATAAATTAGTACATAAATAGGAATAGCTCTTCATGAACAGATGGAAGGTACAGCATTAGGATGCGGAGTCGCAGCTCCTGCTGTTCTGAAAGATACAGTGCAGGTAGCCCGTGAAAGGGGCCATGAGTGAGGCAGTAGCTTCCAGTCTGTTCCACCCTCCAAAGGAAACAAGGCCCATGGTGAATGGGACCCAGAGAGAGCACACGTCTTGCAACCTGCGTGGTCACACACTGGAACTACTGGGAGCACTAAGAAAACACCCTCAACCAGTGTTCATCGACAGATGAATGCATAACAAAACAAGGTAGATCCAGGAAGCAGAACATCCCTAAACCACAAAAAGGAAGTGAGTTCTGACACATAATACAGTGTGGACAAACTCCGAGGACAGCATGCTAAGTAAAATAAGCCAGGCACACACAAAATACAAATGCTGTATGAGCCTGGCACAGTGGCTCGTGCCTGTAGTCCCAGCACTTTAGGAGGCCAAGGCAGGGGGATTGCTTGAGCACAAGAGTTTGAGACCAACCTGGGCAACATGGTGAGACCCCATCTCTAAAAATGAAAAACAAAAGCAAAAACAAACTAGGCCAGGCACAGTGGTTCACGCCTGTAATCCCAGCATTTTGGGAGGCCAAAGTGGGCAGATCACTTGAGGTCAGAAGTTCAAGACCAGCCTGGGCAACATGGTGAACAGCCCTGGTCTCTACTAAAAATACAAAAATTAGCTGGGCGTGGTTTCATGTGCCTGTAGTACCAGCTACTCAGGAGGCTGAGGCAGGAGAATCACCTGAACCCGGGAGGCGGAGGTTACAGTGAGCCGATATAGCGCCACTGCACTCCAGCCTGGGCAACAGAGTAAGACTCCATGTCAAAAACAAAAAAACAAACCCTGCATGATACCATTTATAGGCAAATCCACGGAGATAGAAAGCAGAATGATGGGTGCCAGGGGCTGAGGGAGTGGGAGGTTCAGGTATAGAGTTTCAGTTTGGGAGGACAGAAAGTTCTGGAGCTGGATGGCGGTGATGGCTGCACATTGTGATGTACTTAACATTCCTGAACTGCACTGTTAAAAGTCGTTAAGATGGTAAATTTTATGTGATATGTCTTTCAGCCACAACAAAAACTTTTCATTTCTCTTTCTCTCTTTTTTTTTTTAACCAATCCACTCCAGATGCTGGAAAAAACTTTTAATTTTTAAAAAGAAAAACCGAGACAGCACCCTCAGTCACAGAAGTGAGGTTACCAGCAGCCAGTGCACAGCTGTCGGTGCTGAGAAGCTGAGCGCTGCAGGTCTGTCTCGGGTGCCTGGGATCCTCTCCCAGCCATGGGACTTGCTGACTCAGTGCCTTCAGAAGCCCAGGAATGTTCACAATAGAAACAAACATTTGGTACTTCGGGCTTGTTCTTTCTGACTGTGGCTGTGAACGGAATACAGAATCTCTCTTGACCACAGTCCAGCCCAATTACAGCGCCTGGTCCCGCGCTCCCTGACTCCTCTCTGCAAGGTCCCCAGGCCCCTCAGTCCCAGCTCTTCCAGTGAGGCCCGGACACAACCGCTGCTGGAAAAGAGCCATCACATATTAAGGAGTAAGATCTCTTGGCACTATTTCCCGTGACAAAGTAGCTCTTTTTCTTTTTTTGTGAGAATGAGTCGCTCTTTCACCCAGGCTGGAGTGCAGTGGCGTGATCTTGGCTCACTGCAATCCCCACCTCCCTGGTTCAAGCAATTCCCCTGCCTCAGCAACCCGAGTAGCTGGGATTATAGGTGCATGTTACCACATCCAGCTAATTTTTTTGTATTTTCAGTAGAGATGAGGTTTCACCATACTGGCAAGATTGGTCTCGAACTCCTGACCTCAGGCAATCTGCCTGCCTCGGCCTCCCAAAGTGCTGGGATTACAGGCATGAGCCACCCATGCCTGGCCAAAGGAGCTCTTTTTCAAAGTCTGCACAATGTGTTGGGTGACAGGGAGAAACCCTTCACCACCGTGATCACCACTGGCAAAGTGCTCGATGACAGAGGTGGCTGCATGACTCTCGGCCACATGACACGTCTTCATGTCCTCTCCCTGCACAGATGTCCCCACCCAGCCCAGAACCTCTTCAAGAAGGAAACCAACCAACCGTGTAAACACGGGATGAAAGTGCTTGGGGCAGGGGGAAGGTTTGCCTTTATTTGATAGCAAGAGTGTTGCTGATGTCAGGACCGGAGCCACAAGCACGTGAGGAAATGCAGCAGTCTGAAAGCGAAGGGGAGGTGGGAGGCCTCGCGTTACCTGCAGAACAACCCTCCCTCCTTTAGAAGGAGTTCTGTACTTAGAAGCCAGCCCTCACTTTCTTTTCTTCTTTCTGGAAGCAGTAGCACATCTTTCCAGCCACAACATCCTCTGTTTTAAAAATAACACTTCCAGTGCTGAGGGAAGCTTTTCAGAAAGCAATCAGAACGTCAGGGAGGAAAGAACAGTAGCATGCGGAGTGGCTGGAAAAAAGCGAGAAAGCAAGGAACACATTTGGGGGGTCCACGTGCTTGCAGGCTCTCACCGTTTCCTCTTCTATTCTGAATAAGCAACACAAGCAGCAAAAACCACAGAATGTGACCTAAAGATGCAAGATTTAAACTGCAGCCTTTTAAGAATCCAACTCGACACTTAGCTAGTTGTCCTGGTAGGCGACTCCCAGTTACCGTGAAGGGCCGCAGGCTTTGTAAAACAGGTTCATCTGAAGAGGTGTTGCATCCAAGCGCTGCGGCCACTCAGACGGAGACAGACGAGCTGACGCAATCAGTTCTGCACCACATCAAGCTAGAGCAATTCCAGAACAACTGCTGGGAGAGTTCTATCTGAAGGACAGCCAAGGAGCTGTCCCTGCTCACTTACCCTCACAGCCCAGTGGGCCTCTGCAGAGGGCGGCGTGACCATCAGAGGGCTGCTGGTGTCGTGCTGAGAAGAGACAGAAACATTCCTTTGTGGCTGGCACAGAATTAAATCATAGGAGGGTGGGTTTGCTGAAAAGGATACACGTTTCAAAGTGCTTTCAAAAAAGTAAAGACTTCAAAAAGTTAAACACAGAATCACATGACCCAGCAATTCCACTCCCAGGTATTCACTCGGAAGAATTAAAAGCGAGTGTTCAAACAAATCCTTGAACACGCATGCTTGTAGCAGTCAACAGGGTGGCAATAACCCACATGTCCATAGAGATGAATGGATAAAGTGTGGTCCATCCACACAATGAAGTACAGAAGCACTGATCCATGCCAAGACACAGATGAACCCTGAAGACATGATGCTGAGAGAGAGGCCCCACATGAAGGACCACGTTACGGAACTCCACTGACATGCCATGTCCACAACAGGGAAATCCGTTGACAGAAATCAGATTAATGGCTGCCAGCGACAGGGAGGGAGGAGACAAGGAGTGATTACTGAATGTGGGTGGGGTCCCCTTGAGGGACCAGACGGAGGTAATGACTACACCACACTGTAAATGTACTAAATGCCTCTGAATAGTTCACTTTAAAATGACTGATTTTCTATTACGTGGATTTCACCACAATAAAAAAGGAAGGCTAGAGAAAACATGGAGATACACGTGCACATACACACATGCACATACACACGCACACGCACGTGGTATTAGAAGAACGTGAACTCGAAGGGCTTGGACACTCACAAATTTAGGCGGCGGCATATTCAAATTCAGATTGCTCAAGGTCACCTCATGGCCACTCTGTGCACAGGCCACCAGTCTCAGTGCAACATAGAAACCCTGCAAGACCAAAGAAAGGGAAGAGTGAAGAGCATATCACCAGTGAGGGTAGGGGGAGCTGTCTCTAACGGCAGGCTTCAGGAAAGAAGGCGTCCACTTTAACAATGAAGACTGTCCATGCCACCGGGCATGCTGGCTCACGTCTATAATCCCAGCACTTTGGCAGGCCGAGCCAGGTGGATTGCCTGAGATCAGGAGACCAGCCTGGCCAACATGGTGAAAGCCTGTGTCTACTAAAAATACAAAAACTAGCCGGGCGTGGTGCTGCATGCTTGTAATCCCAGCTACTAGGAAGCTGAGGTGAGAGAATCACTTGAACCCAGGAGGCACAGGTCGTAATAAGCCGAGATTGCACCATTGCACTCCAGCCTGGGGGGCAAGAGTGAGACAAAAAAAAAAAAGACTGTCTATGCAAAAACTCCCTGGAACATTAGGCTAAACTGTACTCACCTTGGGGACATCGCTTAAATTGAATACACTAAAATGGACTTATCCGGCTGGACAAGGCTGCTCATGTCTGTAGGCATAGCACTTTGGGAGGCCGAGGCAGGTAGATCACCTGAGGTCAGGAACTCGAGACCAGCCTGGCCAACATGGCGAAACCCCGTCTCTACTAAAAATACAAAAATCAGCCAGGTGTGGTGGCAGGTGCCTGAAATCCCAGCTATTTGGGAGGCTGAGGCAGGAGAATCGCTTGAACTCAGGGGGCAGAGGTTGCAGTGAGCCAAGCATGCCACCTCACTCCAGCCTGGGTGAAAGAGCAAAACTCCATCTCAAAATAAATTAATTAATTAACTAAAATGGACTTATTCCACTGCATCTGGAACTCTGTAAAATTTCAGATGCATGTATTTTCCAAAAATGATGAGCTCCCAACATTTAGGAAAGGTTAGATTGCATAAAGCAGCAAAGTTAACATGGACAAATGATGGACCAAATATGTGCCACATTTTTGTTTGTTTCAGAGACAGGGTCTCACGCTGTCACCCAGAGTGCAGTGACACAATCACAGTTCACTGCAGCCTCAAACTCCTGGGCTTAAGCGATCCACCTGCCCCAGCCTCCTGAGTAGCTGGGACCACAGGTGTGCACCACTGTGTCTAGCTAAGTTTTTATTTATTTATTTAGAAGTGGGATCTCACTATGTTGCCCCGGCTGATCTCAAATTCCCGTCCTCCTGCCTTAGCTTCCTAAGTAGCTAGGATTACAGGTATGAGCCACTGCACCTGACTATGTGTTGAATTTTTCAAAAAGCAGTCTGAAATACACACGGTTGGTGAGAAATCTGTCTCTGTGGTTCCCCACGATTCCCTCGCCTTGCCGAACAAAGCATCCTCCGCCCACCCCCTGCAGCCTGACATGGACTCCTCCCCCGACACCAGAAGGAAGAAGCTAAAGCAGGCTGTCAGGGGCTTCCCCTCCTAACCCAGGACCCACCACACACAGCTCAGTGGACTTGTAAGGCATCACCTAGTGGTTGCTGTTTTTTTAACTGATTAACGGGCCTAAGAACATGGATATGTTTAAAGGTATCAATACTGTTAGCAGTTTTAAATGGGTCTTCAAATAGATAAGCACTAGGATCGGCCTTTCTCAGCCTGCTGTCCTCAGAAGCCCTTGCAGAGTGCAGAGGATGATACAGGGATGTTAAGAAAAGGGGAGCTTTCATCCCTGCAGGGTCTGAGAATAGAGAAAATTTAATAAATAAATAGTAAAGAAAAAAAATTATCTCCAAAGATCTCTCAACTTCTATTTGAAAAAAAAGAAGAAAATGGGATTAAGTAAGTTTAGGGGAACTGTATTAAATAAAGTCAAATTTCTTTTCCATAGGAATTCTCAGAATCTTTAACCCATGAGGCCGGGCTCACACCTGTAATCCCAGCACTTAGGGAGGCCAAGATGCGAGGACTGCTTGAGCACAGGAGTTCAGACCAACCTGGCCAACACAGTGAGACCTTGTGTCTACCTAAAATAATAGATTAGCCAGGTATGGCAGTGCATGCCTGTAGTCCCAGGTACATGGGAGGCTGAGGCAGAGGATCACTTGAGCCCAAAAGGTTGGGGCTGCAGTAAGCTGTGATTGTACCAATGCACTCCAGCCTGGGAAACAAAGCAAGTCTCAAAAAATAAAAAAACAAAACAAAAAACAACGCAGACGGGCACCATGAACTTCAAAGAAGGGAGGTACAAGTGAAGGGGCCTTACTGATGGACTGGATCACAAGCCATGGCACAGCACAAACAAGATCCCTTCTAACAAAACGGCCATCTATGACTACTTAGAATCACTTATAAGTACAGGCTGCTTATAATGTTTATAATCCCAAATGCTTGGGATCAGAAGAGTTTCCGATTTCAGATTTTTTTTTTTTTTCAGATGGAGTTTTCACTCTGAAGGCTGAGACATGAGAATCTTGTAAATCCAGGGGGCAGAGGTTGCAGTGAGCTGAGATCATGGCACTGCACTCCAGCTGGGGCAAGAGTGAAACTCTGTCTAAAAAAACAAAAGCAAAAACAAAAAACCCTCTTATTAAGGCCTTTAGTTAAAGTTACACCAGTCAGCTTTGTTACATTAATAACACCAGTTATTAATGCATGTGGCTCATGCCCATAATCCCAGCACTTTAGGAGGCTGAGGCAGGCACATCACCCGAGGTCAGGAGTTCAAGACCAGCCTGGCCAATACGATGAAAACTCATCTCTATTAAAAATGCAAAAATTAGCCAGGCATGATGCTGCTTGCCTGTAATCCCAGCTACTCCAGAGACTGAGGCAGGAGAAACACTTGATCCTAGGAGGTGGAGGTTGCAGTGAGCTGAGATTGTGCCACTGCACTGCAGCCTGGGTGAGAGTGAGACTTCATCTCAAAAAAAAAAACCCACCAATGTTACTTTCTGGCTCTGATCACTATGCTGTGGTTATGTAAGATGCCATCACTGGGGAGAGCTGGCAAAAGATACACAGGAACCCTTTAAGCTATTTGTGCAACTTCCACAAGAGATTAAGAACATTTCAAATAAAAAGTCTGGACAACACTTTAATGACATGTAAGGCTACAAAACATTAAAAGATACGCTAGCCATGAAAGATGGCTCCGAGTGTTTTAAAGACCTTTATTTCAAAATGAAAACTTCCCGTCTGACAACTGTGCTCATGCCTAGTAATACTTGACAGTGGAGGAATGTGGAAGGAGGCGAGGAGGTCGCCCAGCTCAGGGGCTCTACTGAGCCCCTCCACTTGCTTTGTGTACATGTGTATATACCTGTTTGTCCAAGAACCCTTTACCTTCTGGGTCGGCCAAGTCCCATATCTGTGGAAACAAAAAACCTCTCATAAGCCTGACTGCTGATCACTGTCCATGCGTTAACAAAAACCAGAGCCGCCACCACCGCACCACCAGCCCCGCACCCATCGGTCTTGTGGGGCAGGAGTGACTGTCCCCAGGTTGCCCTGCAGATGAAAAGGCCAATTCAGAGCAGGTGAATGATCTACCTGCCCAGGGGCGCGCAGCCGCTTGGTGGCGGGGCCTGGAGAACGTCCAGGTGCACCCAGCTCCCAAGCCAAAGTGACAACCTTCTTCCGCCAACAAAAGTCCACAACCTATCAAGACCCCAAAAGTCCTCAGGTCTCTTGTATGCTACTGTAGTAGTGAGGACTGCCACCTGGACATCTGGATCCACCAGCTGCAGCCTGAGAGGTCTGCAGTGACTAAGTCAACTCCCCAGGAGGCACGGCCCCAAGGAAGGGGGCCTGCACAGGCTGGCCCAGACCTGACAGGGGGAGCTGTGAGAGCGGCCACAGAAGAGAAATCAATATTCATCTTCACATACCTTCCCAAGGGTAATGTCCGAGAGGCCAGACTTCTTTAGAAAAAGCGCAGCTTCACTCGCCCCCACCCTCCCTGTGTATGCCGGATCAACCTGAGATGGGAGAGCAAGAGGCGAGATAACTTTTCAGCAAATGCAGCAGCAGGTGAAGCAGCACCCGCCACACTGACTGTCCGCTGACAGTGAACAGAAGAGGACAAAAGGCCGCTCAGCTGGGCTTCTATTCTGTACTGTGCTTTGAGGTCAGGCACGCTCTAGTTCCATCTGAAACGATAGCGGCTAAACTCACCTGCTTGTAATAAGATTCATACAAGGAATTTCCAGTGGGAATCTGTAAACGAAACCATAGATACTGGTCAAAGATGAACACACCCCCTTGGGGGAAAAAAAAAGGGTTGCCCCGTCAATTTTGTCATGACCAAAATATATGATGATAGTAAGAGTCAAAAGGCATGCACTTCAAACATCCTCTGAACACAGAATTCTGTTTATCTTCAGACACAGATGTTATTATGCTTACTGGATTTAGAAAAAGTAAACTTAATGTTCTTTAATAAATCCTAATTCTAGGCAAACAATACAGTCCCTCAGGAAACAGCAGCAGCAGCCCAGTGTCAATTTCCATTCAATGAGCAAAGGGATTTCAGCTCCTGGAGAGCTCAGAGGGAAAAGATACTATATCCTCTGAGACTGTTCTCTGGCTCCAGAACCAGAAGAGGCGTTTCTAAGGTGACATCATGAATCACCAGCCACACAGCTTTTGACTGGTTTCCCTGCCCTGGGTCTGGTTCTCACCCACCCCATCCGTCCTCCTCCAGCTACCTGAGTGCTCATAGATGCGCACTGACCAGCCCCCACCCAGAGAGCACTGGCTAGCGACAGCTCCCACCATGGCAGGAAGGAAGTGCAGTGTCCTCAGCTTGGCGCTGAAGATATTCCACTTCCTGACCCCTCAGAGCCCCAAGACATTGCTGTTCAGAGGTCACTTCCTCATCTAGGGTCACACAGCTAATCCAGGCCACCAGAGGCCACACCTGCATCCAGCCTGGCAGGCGGCCCAGTCCAGACACTTCCTATCGTGTCCTGACCTCAGCCAGACATCTCCCAGGGGACAGGAGGGGCAACCAGGGGAGTGTGCCAACCCAGCAGAGAATTAGGCAGCCCTTGAAATGCTGGTTGTAAAAGTTTACGCCTGTTGATGTTTTATGCCTGTTGACGTTTTACTGAGGTAGAAAAGCAGCACACAAGCCTGCCGCTGATATAATAAGCGATAAAAGTGAAGAATGCACACTGATGCCTAATTATACAGAACTGTTGTAGAAAACAGCTGAAGAAAATATAACTGGGCAGGGAAAAGAGGACTGTCTGGGGGGCAGGATTACAGTGTCTATCCAACAAATTCTCAGACTGCTGCTGTATGGTTTCTCACAATGAATAAAACCAGGGGTCGCAGGTTCCTTCCAGTTATGGTCTTTGGATTTGAACCAATATGCATCCACCAATTCCATACTGTTGGAATACAAAGGGTCATTTCAAGTTAAAAATAATGCCCTGGCCGGGCCGGTGGCTCACGCCTGTAATCCCAGCACTTTGGAAGGCCGAGGCAGGCGGATCATCTGAGGTCAGGAGTTTGACACCAGCCTGGCTAACATGACAGAGTGAGATCCTAGCTCTACAACAAATTCAAAAATAAGCCGGGCATGGTGGTGAGTGCCTGTAAGCCCAGCTACTCAGGAGGCTGAGGCAGGAGAATTGATTGAACCCAGGAGGCAAAGGTTGCAGTGAGCTGAGATTGTGCCATTGCACTCCAGCCTGGGTGACAAAAGCGAGACTCCATCTCAAAAACAAAAAGAAAAAAAATAAAACAATAATGCCCGGGTTACAATCAGCTTCTCTGGGGGACACCAACACCTATGAATGTATAAAGAAGTGAAAGTTTTAATCCTAGCACTTCGGGAAGCTTAGGTGGGCGAATCACGAGGTCAGGAGTTCGAGACCAGTGTAGCCAACATAATGAAACCCCTTCTCTACTAAAAATACTAAAAGTTAGCCAGGTGTGGTGGTGGGCGCCTGTAATCCCAGCTATTCGGGAGAAGAACTGTGTGAATCCAGGAGCGCGGAGGTTGCAGTGAGCTGAGATTGCGCCACTGCACTCCTGCCCGGGCAACAGTGCAAGGCTCCATCTCAAAAAAAAAAAAAAAAAAAAAGAAGTGAAAGTACAGAGAAAAATACCACGACACAATGAAAATAGGAGGAAGATAGCATAAAGATCTGCAAGGGGATAGGAGAAAGTCAAAACGAAAAGAGGAAAAGAAAGGGGGAAACGCTGAAAAGGCAGAAAAAAAACTAGAATAACCTGAAAAAGCAAGAAGACCCAGAGATTTAGGAGCCATTATTTTAAAACAAAGACGCCACAGAAAAGATAGCAACAGCAGCCTCCGACTGACTGCCCTCCTCATGCCTGGAGGCCTTGACACCATCCCCAGGGGAGTGGTACCAGAAGGACCTGGAGTGGCCGTCACGCTTAGCTTCTTACAACCTTGTTAGATGACAGTGTCCAGAGATCACACCTGTGTCGCCTCCTGGGTTCAAACTCCAGCTTGTTTCTAAAATATGTGTCCCCAGAGGAAGAAGACCCACAGAAAGGAGGCCAAGGCAGGCAGGCTGTTTGTCACCTGTCAGTAAAGGTGACAGTGGTCGGGTCCAGGCAGCAAACAGCGCATCACCTGCCATGGGTTCACAGACTCCAGAGGGCCTCACTTCAGATGACAAAGGTGCCCTTCCTGCCAAAGATCAGAGAGGTTCAGATCTGAATGATGTACATTTCCAGTTGAATTTTTGTTTTTTTTTAAGACAAGGTCTTGCTCTGTCACCCAGGTTGGAGTATAGTGGCACAATCTCAGCTCGTTGCAACTTCTGCCTCCTGGATTCAAGCGATTCTCCAGCCTCCCCAGTAGCTGGGACTATCAGCACGCGTCACCATGCCCAGCTAATTTTTGTATTTTTAGTAGAGGTGGGGTTTCATCATGTTGGCCATGCTGGTCTCCCAACTCCTGACCTCAGGTGATACACCTGCTTTGGCCTCTCAAAGTGCTTGGATTATGGGCATGAGGCATCTTATGAGAAGCAAGGGAAAAAAGGTTTCCAAGCTACTGTGATTCCAGTGGGAAAAAAAGAGTTCAGTCTTTGAGGCATGCAGGGTTATTAAATATCTGCTCCAACTTCCCAGGGGCTACTGAGCAACAAGATCCACAACCAAGAGAAACAACGCCTGAACTAATCCAGAAGAGTCGCTGAAGACAGCCTGGATTGGAGCTCCAATCTCTGCCCATCCCTGCTAAGGGCCCATCCGTAAAGACGGCTGGAACACCTGATGACCACCGGATGTCACTCTGAAAAGACCTAAAGCTGAGGGAGTACTACAGTTCAACCACTGCTCATCACTACAGGAGTCCATTTGGGTAACCTAAAGCAAAGACAGTGGCCAGAGGTTTCCATCTAATGCCACATGTCAGGTACTGCAAAAGCAGAGAAGAAAGAAGGAAACACACCAGGCTCCAACTGCCACTTCCTTTTATGCCAGGCTTCTTCCTGGGAATGGTGAAGTCACACCTGCATGCTGCCCTGATATGTCATTGAGACAGAGCTGAAGATGCATGTTGCTAATGACACGAATCCCCAGCCCTGGGCAGTCTGTCACTAGCTCCTGTGCAGATACCTCTTGGCCCCCAAAAGGAAGACTCACAGCTCCTGGGAAAGAGCCCTCTGTGTGCTGATAGCAGCTGCTGGAGCTGCCCCCCCATGTCTGCCCCCAAAGTGAGCGGGGGGCCACGCCCAAGGCTAAGCAGAAAGGGGAACCAGGCCTGCAGCCTAAGAGGCTGCAGGTGGCACCAGGATGGCTGCAGGATTGAAAGGAAATGCGATGGAGCCGACCCAATGGTGTTCTTCCCCAGCCCACTGTGCTAAGACGCCATCTTAGCCTCTGCAGTGTCTGAATTATTGATGATGTTCAATGTAGCTTTCAGCTCGGTCTTTCAGTTGCTCTTGCTGTCTTAAAATGCTAAGAGACATCAGGCAAAGTTCCTGTGGCCTCCTGACTTATCCTTCAGCCCAGAAACAATTTACAAGTGGGATGACAGGGAGAGGGGCAAGTGGAAAAGGACAAGTTCACATCCTCCTGCTGTGAAGGCTTTAAACACCACAATTCACACAGTGCCTGTGATTGTAACCCGGGACAACAGCAGCTGCGATGGAGAAACCCAGCAGAACCACCCGGAGGAGAAACTGTCTCAGGACTGTGTTCTAAGGACTCCTGAGCAGAGTCCAACCAACTCTGACCCCTGCACATGGCCAAGGCCAGGACGCCTCCTACGTCTTCATGCCTGGCTGCCTCCTGCGTCAACTCTCACTCTGCCAGCAAAGTGTGCACTCTTACGCACAACAAAGCAATGGTCATCAGCCTTGTTTCAAAATGACTTTTGGAAAGCAAATCATTTTCACAATCCATTAAAATGTTCAGAGAAGCACCTACAATCCCTTGTTTCATATCCAGTTCCTCTCACCCTCCCAGCAACGCCGAAGGGCAGGTAGTTACTAGTCCCAGTTGCCAGGTGGGGAAACAGTTTGCCCTGCCCGGGACCACAACAGCCAATGAGCAATAGTCCACAAAGCAGCCAAGATGGATGGTCCTGGAGTCAGACCCTCACCTATTGTGCACCCTGCAAGGACAGCCCAGGTGTCACAGAGTTGGGCACCGGGCCACAGGACAGCTTCACGCATGTGCTGGCCTGGGGAAATGCACATCCATGGTGGCGTGATGGTGCATTTCATTAAACAGGAGTGGTCAAAAGGCAACACTCAATTTGAGTATATAAATGGACTTGAAAGCCAGTGTTTTTGACGGACTGCCATTTCCCCGGGAAAGCTGAGACCCCATAATGGCTGTGTTTTTCAACGTCACTGCCAAGTTTTGCAGGAAGTTAGGCATGCAACACTGAAACACATCTCAGTCTGAGTTCCTACTTAGAAAAACACATGGCTGCAAAAACGTAGCCCAGAGTAGAGCTTGCTTAATAATCCTTGCATTTCTGCCTCCACCTGAGAGGCCCCCACAGGCCTTGCACAACCAGCACCCTCCGTGTGACCAGCCCTCCCGGCAGCCCAGCCCACATTCTGTGGGAGAGGTAACCTGGCTCAGTCATGTGGCAAGCACGTGGCAGAACGGGGCTTGACTCAATAGCATTCAAAAGGCATCAGGGAAACACTGGGACATGTCTAACCTTCCTGGACTGGACGCATAGTTCTCTCCAACTGCCCCATCAGAGGTTTCTACACCAGAGCTAAGGTAAATGTTACCAAGAGAAGGAGAATACTTGGCAAGTGAGAAAGAGGGCTTTTCCAAATCAAAAGGGAAAAGACATCTCAATTAAAAATGAGTGAAGAAAAGGCAATTCAGAAAGAAGAGATGTAGCAAAGTCAGAAGAAACATTCCACCTCCCTAGTAATTTAAGTATTACAGAGACAGGCGCAGTGGCTCACACCTGTAATCCCAGCACTTAGTGAGGCCAAGGCCGGCGGATCACCTGAGGTCGGGAGTTCAAAACCAGCCTGGCCAACATGGTAAAATCCTGTCTCTACTAAAAATACAAAAATTAACTGGGCATGGTGGTGCACACCTGTACTCCCACTATTCGGGAGGCTAAGGCAGGAGAATCACTTGAACCTGGAAGGCAGAGGTTGCAGTGAGCCGAGATCATGCCACTGCACTCCAGCCTGGGTGACAGAGCGAGACTCTGTCTTTAAAATAAAAAGGCAGAGAAGCTAAAACAATTATGAAAAAGAAGAATAAAGTGGAAGGAGTCTGTCTACCTGATTTCAAGACTTACTCTATAGCTAGAATAGTTAAGACAGTGGAGAAAAAAAAAAGACAGTGGAGTATTGGCAGAGGGTGGGCACAGACAGCAATGTGCACAGAACAGAATGGAGAATCTGAGAAACAGGCCCACACAGATAGGCCCAGTGCATTTTTTGACAAAGGTGTAAAAGTATTTCAGGAAGAAGGACAGCCTTTCCACAAAGGGTGCTGGAGCAATCGCATCCATAGGCCTCAACATAAAAGTCTTATGCCTCATACAAAATGTAACTTAAAATGGATCACCGGTGGCTCAAGCCTCTAATCCCAGAACTTTGGGAGGCTGAGGCGGGTGGATCACGAGGTCAGGAGATCGAGACCATCCTGGTCAACATGGTGAAACCCCGTCTCTACTAAAAATACAAAAATTAGCTGGGCATGGTGGCGGGTGCCTGTAATCCCAGCTACTCAGGAGGCTGAGGCAGGAGAATTGCCTGAACCCAGGAGGCGGAGGTTGCGGTGAGCCGAGATCACACCATTGCACTCCAGCCTGGGTAACAAGAGCGAAACTCCGTCTGAAAAAAAAAAAGGATCATTAATTCAAATGTAAAACGTAATCCTCAGGTCTAGGGCAAGGCAGAGAGTTCTTAGACTTGATACCAAAAGTTTGATTCATAAAAGCAAAGACTGGCAGACAAACTTTAAGTTGGCACTGTGAAAGAGCCAGATACAAAGATGAAAAGATGGCTGGGGGTGGTGGCTCACGCCTGTAATCCCAACACCCTGGGAGGCAAAGGTGGGCGGATTACCTGAGGTCAGGAGTTCCAGACCAGCCTGGCCAACATGGTGAAACCTGGTCTTTACCAAAAACACAAAAATTAGCTGGGCATGGTGGCAGGCGCCTGTAATCCCAGCTACTCCGGAGGGTGAGGCAGGAGAATCACTTGAACCCAGGAGACAGAGGCTGCAGTAAGCCAAAATCACGCCATTGCACTCCAGTCTGGGTGACAAGAGCAAGACTCCATCTTAAAAAAAAAAGATGAAAAGACAAGCTACAGACTAGAAAGAAAGGTTTGCAAAGCACATATCCAACAAAGGACTATTATCTAAAATATATACTAGCGAGCTCTCTAATTCAACAGCACAAAAAAGGGAACAATCAGATTAGAACATGGGCAAGCCAAGCATGTACATGCCTGTAGTCCCAGCACTTCCAGAGGCCAACGCAGGAGGACTGCTTGAGCCCAGGAGTTCCAGACCAGCCTGGGCAACATAGTGAGACCCCATCTCTATGTAAAATTTTTAAATTAGCCAGGCATGGTCACACACACCTGTAGTCTCAGCTACTTAGGAGGCTGAAGCAAGACAACTGCTTGAGCCCAGGAGTTTGAGACTAGCCTGGGCAACAAAACAAGATCTGATTTCTTAAAAAAAAAAAAAAAAAAAAAGGAAAAGAACATGGGCAAAAGATCTGAAGCCAAAAAGACATTTTAACAAAGAGGAAATATAGATGACATATAAACATATGAAAATATGTTCAACATCATTAGCCAATGGGAAAATGCAAATTAAAACCACAGTGAGATGCGATGACACACCTATCAGAGTGGCTAAAATAACAAATAGTGACGACATCAAATGCTGGTGAGGATGCAGGGAAACTAGGCCACTCACACACTGCTGGTGGGAAGGTAAAAAGGTGCAATGACTCTGGAAACAGATTGGCAGTTTACAAACAAAAACAAACCACTAAACTAAACACAAAACTACCGTATGACCGAGCAGCAACTGTCCTGGGCGTTTACCCGAGAGAAATGACGAGTGATGTTCACACTACATCCTGAATGCAGTGTTGGCTGCAGCTTTATCTGTCACTGCTCCAAACTGCGAACACCCCAGATGTCCTCCAATAACTGAGCGGCTCAACAACTCGTGGGCCAAGCATACCATGGACTACTACTCAGTAATGAAAAGGAACGAACTGCTGATACACGTATGCAATAACCCGGATGGATCTCCAGAGAACGATGCTGAGTGAAGAAGGCCAAACCTCAAAGGTTACATACTGAATAATTCCATTAGATAACATCATTAAAATGATAACATCGTAGAAATGAACAGAGTGGCCAGGCGCAGTGGCTCACGCCTGTAATCCCAGCACTTTGGGAGGACGAGGCAGGTGGATCACCTGAGGTTGGGAGTTTCAGACCAGCCTGACCAACATGGTGAAACCCCATCTTTACTAAAAATGCAAAAAATTAGCCAGCACTGAGGCACATGCCTCTAATCCCAGCTACTTGGCAGGCTGAGGCAGGAGAATCACTTGAACCCAGGAGGAAGAGGTTGCAGTGAGCCAAGATCACACCATTGCACTCCAGCCTGGGCAACAAGAGTGAAACTCTGCCTCAAAAAAAAATAAAAAATAAAAAGAAATAAACAGAGTGGGGCTTGCCAGGAATAAGGAAGAGATGGGCTGGGAAGCAAGTGGGTGTGGCTATAAAAGGGCAACAGGAGAGACATGTTCTGTATCTGGCTATCAATGACATCCTATCTCTACAAAAAAAAATGGAAAAAAAAAAAAAAACAGAACTCAGGAGGCTGAGGCAGGAGGATCACCGGAGCCCAGGAGTCCAAGACTGCAGTGAGCTATGATTGTGCTACTGCACTCCAGCCTGGGCAACAGAGCTGTCTCTTGGGAAAAAAAAAAAAAAGCTTTCAAACCTTGATTCTGTGCTCTCATACCCTCCCTGGTCCATGGCATTCACCTTGCTGCTTCACTTCATGTCCGAACTCTCAGGGGTTGTTCTATTGCTTCTTGGTTCCTCTCCAGGGCAGGGACTGCAGGCCTTATTGCTGTGCAGGGCCCCACTGTAGGCCCTGAGTTCTGTCTGGGCTGGACAGAGGCCCTGAGCCCCAGGCATGTCCATCTTCTTTTTTTTGAGTCAGAGTCTCACTGTGTTGCCCAGGCTAGAGTGCAGTGGCACGATCTCAGCTCACTGCAACCTCCGCCTCCTGGGCTCAAGTGACTCTTCTGCTTAAGCTTCTCAAAAAGCTGAGATTACAGGTACGCACCAACACACCTGGCTAATTTTTGTATTTTTAGTAGAGACAAGGTTTCACCATGTTGGCCAGGCTGGTCTCGCACTCCTGACCTCAGGTGATCCACCCACCTTGGCCTCCCACAGTGCTGGGATTACAGGTGTGAGCCACCATACCCAGCCAGGGCATGTCCAACTTCTACTGGTCTGGCGAGGTGGTCATTTGGGTCCCCAGAGAGAACCCATCATCCTTCCTTCAGATCCTGAACGCAGTCACCACCATCATCAATATCCTGGATACAATACTGTACCACCATTATGCAAATGTGACTTTGGAGGAAATTGGATAAATGGTACAAAGACTCTCTTTTTTTTTTTTTTTTTTTTCTGAGACAGTCTTGCTCGGTCACCCAGGCTGGGATTACAGGTGTGAACCACCGCACCCAGCCAGATTCTCTTACGACTGCATTTGAGTCTACAATAATATCAAAATGAGAAGCTTTGTTTTTTTCTTTAGAGACTTAGGAGACCTAACAACCAAATGCAAGATGACATCTGCAGATGATCAGGGAATGTGAATATGGTACTGGTATCAGGTGACACCAAAGGCGTCATTATTAGTTGTGTGAGGTGTGATAAGGCATTTGTGGTTATGTAAAGAAAAACTGTCTTAACTGTTAGAGGTACATGTTGAAATATAATTTTTTTTTTTTTTTTGAGACAGAGTCTCACTTTATCACCCAGACTGGAGTGCAGTGGCTCAATCTCAGCTCACTGCAGCTTCCACTCTCTGGTTCAAGCAACTTTCCTGCCTCAGCCCCTTGAGTAGCTAGGATTTACAGGTGCCTGCCACTGTGCCTGGCCAATTTTTGTATTTTTAGTAGAGACGGGGTTTCACCATGTTGGTCATGCTGGTCTTGAACTCCTGACCTGTGATCCATCCGCCTCAGCCTCCCAAAGTGCTGGGATTACAGGCGTGAGCCACTGGGCCGGGCTGAAATACAATTTCTAAGATTTATTAGCCAGGTTTGGTGGTGCACACCTGCAATCCCAGCTACTCCGGAGGCTGAGGCAGTGGAATCGCTTGAACCTGAGAAGCAGAGGTTGCAGCGAGCTGAGATCATGCCACTGCACTCCAGTGGAAACAGATCGAGATTCCGATTCAAAAACAAAACAAGGCCAGGCATGGTGGCTCACGTCTGTAATCCCAGTACTCTGGGAGGCTGAGGGTGGCGGATCACAAGGTCAGGAGTTTGAGACCAGCCTGACCAAAATGGTGAAACCCTATCTCTACTAAAAATACAAAAATTAGTTGGGTGTGATGGTGCGTGTCTATAATCCCTGCTACTCAGGAGGCTGAGGCTGGAGAACTGCCTGAACCCGGGAGGCGGAGGTTGCAGTGAGCCAAGATCATACCATTACACTCCAGCCTGGGCAAAAAGAGTGAAACTCCATCCCAAAACAAAATCAAAAACAGGAGCCAGACGTAGTGGCAAACGCCTGTAGTCCTAGCTACTTGAGAAGCAGGAATTCCAGGCTGCAGTGAGCTACGCTCACTGAGCCTGTGAATGGCTACTGCACTCCAGCCTGTAGAACATAGCAAAATGTCACCTTAAAAAAAAAAAAAAAATCTAGGAACTAAAACTATACATGTAGTTGGGGAAAAGATCAAAGGGTGGTGCAAAGAAATCTGCAAAATGTTGGTAACTTGCAAATGGGCAGTGGGTACACGGGAATTCGTTAAACCCTTCCCTCTACATTTATTTTATTATTTTATTTTTTTCATAGAGACAGAGACTTGCTCTGTCACCCAGGCTAGAGTACAGTGGTCCTATCATAGCTCACTGTAGCCTCGACCTCCTGGTCTCAAAGGATCCTCCTCCCTCAGCCTTCCAGGTAGCTGGGACTATAAGTGCATGCCACCACATCCAGCTAATTATTTTGTTATTATTATTATTTTCTGCAGAGACAGGACCTCGCTTTGTTGCCCAGGCCAGTCTCTAAGTCCTGGGCTCAAAAGATCCTCCCACCTTGGCCTCCATGGTGCTGGGATTACAGGCGTGAGCACGCCCAGCCATCGATTTTAATGTGTTTAAAGACCACCATTCGGTGGGCTTCTGCCTTGGCGAGCACCCTAATGGCACAAACTGGGTAAGGTTTAAGTGTGACAAATTAACAGAGCTTGGTCACAGACCGGATCTTGCTTTTGTCAAACAATAAAAACGGACATTCCTTTAAAACACACACAAGTGTGCCCTACCATGGCTACAAGGTCTGCCCCTGGGAGACTGGTAAGTTATGCAGGAGGGCAGGAAGGGCAAGAGGGTTCGCTGTTTTCCCTTCTTGAGGGCACACACGCAGACTCAGAGCACTAGAAACAGGAGAGGACTGGGGAAGCTGCAATCAACTGCTGAGCAGGTCAAACAGAATGTTTACACCTGGGGTACAATCTTCATCAGCCTGCTAAGTGAGAAGGGTGCGATCTAGCCAGTACGGTGTGACCGAGCTTGTAAGCACACGGCGTCTCATCACCCCGACATCAGAACCTGGTGGGACAGGGCCACGCTCAGCAGGATTTCTACGGGTCGTAGTTCGCTTCCTCGCGGCTTCCCAAAACAAAATCAAAAACAGGAGCCAGACGTAATGGCAAACGCCTGTAGTCCCAGCTACTTGAGAAGCTGTGTTCTCTGGTGTTCCTTGTCAGCACAAGCTGCTTTTGTAAATTGGACAGAAATAGAAAGATGAGCAAGGAAAAGCGGGATCCAAAGGAATTTTCATAGATTCTCCCCGGGGACCCAAATGACTGCCTGTGAGACCAGCAGAAGACAGACGTGCCTGGGGCTAAAGGCCTCCATCCACACCAGACAGAACTCGGGGCCTGCAGAGGACCATGGCACAGGGGTAAGGTCTGCAGTCCCTGCCATGGACAGGAACCAGGAACCAAGAGAACCGCCCTGGAGAGCTTAGACACACAGCAAAGCAGCAAGGTGAATGACGTGGACCGGGAAGGCATCAGAGCACAGAATCAAGGACTGAAAGTTTTTTCTTTTTTTTTTTAAGAGACATCTCTGGGCCAGGCATGGTGGCTCACACCTGTAATCCCAGCACATTTGAGAGGCCCAGGTGGGTGGATCACCTGAGGTCAGGAGTTTGAGACCAGTGTGGCCAACATGGAGAAACCTTGTCTCTATTAAAAACACAAAATTAGCCAGGTGTGATGGCACACACCTGTAATCCCAGCTACTACAGGAGAATCGCTTGAACCAGGGAGACACAGATTGCAGTGAGCTGGGATCGCACCATTGCACTCCAACCTGGGCAACAAGAGCAACACAGTATCTCAAGAAAAAGAGAGACAGCTTTGTTGTCCAGGCTGGAGAGCAGCGGCATGATTATAGCTCACTGTAGCCTCAAGCTCCTACGCTTAAGTGATTCTCCTGCCTCAGCCTCCTGAGTAGCTGGGACCACAGGCATGTGCCACCATGTGTGGCTAAGTGTTTTTTCATTTTTTGTAGATATGGGGGGGGGGTCTCATTATTTTGCCCACGCTGACCTTGAGCTCCTAGCCTCAAGCAATCCTCCTGCTTTGGCCTCCCAAAGTGCTCGGTGAGGTACCAAGCACCATTCCAGAAACGGAATTGAGGGAGAAAAAAGGTTGCCTGCAGCAGGCTTCCTGCCCCAGTGCCCTGTGGAGGATGCAGGACTCCGCTGCGCCCCAAAGATCTCCAGGAGACACTGCCTGGCTCCATCTACACCTATGAGCTGTTTCCTCCCATCTTGCTTCTCTAAGAGAAACTGTCCCATGTGAGGTCAACAGCACTGCCAGACAAATGTGGATTTGAGTCCCGTCCCGCTACTGGAATGCTGTGCAACCCTGGGGCAGAGTAAACAGCCTCTCTGTGCCTCAGCATATGCATCTGGAGATGAAGGTGAGCACTCCCACCCCCAGGGACTTGTCAATTGCCAGCTGTTGTGATTCCTGGTATCCTCCTCATCGTCCTCCTTCTACTGGCTCCAGGTAAAAATGTATCCCCTCCCCAGAAATGTCCCCCATCTCCCTTCCACCTCCAGCTACTGACCTCCCTCTTCCATTCACAGAAAACCTCCTGAAAAAGAGTCCAGCCTTGGATTCCCCAGCTTTCTTCTTTGGACCTGGGGATTCATCCGTTCGCTCACTCAATTAATACATGCTGAATTCATGCCAAGAGGCAGCACTGAGGACACGAAAGTGTGTAGGACAGAGTCCTGGGCTTCAGGTTGGGTGTGGTGGCTCACGCCTATAATCCCAGCCCTTTAGGAGGCCAAGGAGGGTGGATCACCTGAGGTCAGGAGTCTCAGATCAGCCTGGCTGACATGGCGAAACCCCATCTCTACTAATAATACAAAAATTAGCCAGGCATGGTGGCAGGCACCTGCAATCCCAACTACTCAGGAAGCTGAGGCAAGGAGAATCACTCAAACCTGGGAAGCAGAGGTTGCAGTGAGCCGAGATGGTGCCATTGCACTCCAGCCTGGGTGACAGAGGGAGACTCTGTCTCAAAAAAAAAAAAAAAATGGGCCGGGCACGGTGGCTCAAGCCTGTAATCCCAGCACTTTGGGAGGCCGAGGCGGGTGGATCACAAGGTTAAGAGATCGAGACCATCCTGGTCAACATGGTGAAACCCTGTCTCTACTAAAAAAAAATACAAAAAATTAGCTGGGTACGATGGCACGTGCCTGTAATCCCAGCTACGCAGGAGGCTGAGGCAGGAGAATTGCCTGAACCCAGGAGGCGGAGGTTGCGGTGAGCTGAGATTGCGCCATTGCACTCCAGCCTGGGTAACAAGAGCTAAACTCCGCCTCAAAAAAAAAATTAGCTGAGTGTGGCGATGGGCACCTGGAATCACAGCTACTTGGGAGGCTGAGGAAGGAGAACTGCTTGAATCCAGGAGGCAGAAGTTGCAGTGAGCCAAGATTGCACCACTGCACTCCAGCCTGGGTGACAAGAGCAAAACTCCATCTCAAAAAATATATATATGAATAAATAAAAAAGAGAGTCCTGGGCTTCAGGAAGGGCAGGCGGGTCAAAGTCAGTCGAGGACTATGGCACAGGGGACCGCACAATATGATAGCAGTGGTAGACACAGTGAGGGGAACTCAGGGCCTGGGGCCAGGAGTCCGGGCTGGGCCAGGTGGGCCCCAGGACAGAGAAGACAGGCAGGCTGTGGGTGATTCAGCACAGTCCCCGCCAGGTGGAAGGGCACACGTGTGGGATGCCAGGGTCTGTGCATGCTGTGCTGAGAAGACGATGTTATCACCAGGGCAAGCAGAGCCCAGGAGGGGGTGCTTGCAGGCCAGTAACCTGGGCGTATATGCACATGAGACGTGAACGGTAGGAATCCACAGCAAGAAGGCGGGGACATGAACAGGGCTGGAAGGAAGTAATCAGACAGACTGCCATGCTCCTCCAGCAGCAGAGGCCTGGGGACTGCAGCCACTCACAGTGCAGACACCCCAGAGAAGGGGGGCATGCCAGTTCCCTAAAAAGGAATGTGTTTCCTTGGGATGTCCCCAGGAGCACTAATTTCCAATTAGAGGTGGAAATCTAATTGCCGTTCCAGCCGCATCTACGGAGCCTTCCACTGGGCGCTGGCCTTGGTGCAGGTGTGGAGGTGAACAACGAGACCCTCCCACCCCCAGCCTCATGGAGCTGTGACAAAGTATACAAGCAGCTGCCAAGAGCTATAGGGAAGAGAGAGGATGGAGGGTCAGTCCACAGCCCGCAGCAGACACACACCCAGGGCATCAGGAGACCTGGGAGGCGCCCCTTCCACAGCTGAGCCTGTCCAAGAAGACTCGGTCAAGCAAGGCTGTGGAGCACCCTCGCCAAAGCAGTGCCAGGAGACAGGCCTGCCATGGGGAGGGAAGGAGGAGACTCCACAAGAGGAAACACCAGGGGAGCTGGGTCCTAGAGTGATGGAAGGGCAGGTGTGTAGGAAAGGGCTCAAGGGTCCTGTGCAGCCACACAGAGGGCATGAGGGATGGAACCGGACAGGGGCCCAGGAAGGAGGGGAGCAGATTTCAGCCCTTCCTCCTGAAAAATGCTGCTTAAGAGCAAAAGCAGATGGAGCTTCTGAGCAGCCCTCCCAGCTGCTGACCTGTGTCCCCTGAACATCGCCCCTCCTGGGCATCTCAAAACAGACCATTCTGTTCCATCTGTTTCCTTCCTCTGACCCATGAGTGATCTCCCTGGAGAGACATGGAAGAGCAGTCACCTGAGACTGGCGGGGGGTGGGGGCGGCCACCAAGAGCAGATAATGACTCAGCAGTGTGGGCGCACCCACTGCCCCCTGAGAGGCCCCACTTCCCAGAGTCTCCCAACTTTCCAAAGTGTACCCCAGGCCTTCCCAACATTCCTTTCCTACATCAGCCACTCCTGGGCTCCAATGTCCCTGCCATCTTCTGTGGCCTGACCTACCATCCCCGAAGTGAGCACACTGCCTGGGCCCCAGTCAGGATGGGTCTGGCCTCCTGCCAGCGTGTTCCTGATGGTGCCGGGTGGCTCCCTGCCGAGGACGCCAAGATACCGGGCACCGTCCAAGTCAGCGCCACGCCACCTTCCTCCTCATCACTGCACATGGCAGCATCAGCCTCCCGGCACACTGTTCTTCTTCTGGCCCCTCGAAACATCAGGCATCCAGGCACCCCTCAAGGCTCCTGGACCCCACAGTGGCAGAAAGATGGCCACTACCACCATGGAGCATCACAGTCTGGTCAGGCATCAAAGCCAGTGAGCTGGCACAGGTGTCAACACAGAAGAACAAATGCACGGCAGGGGTCACAAGGACAAGGACAGGATCTCTGTCCTGATGGGAAGGCTGGCTTCTGCTCAAGGCTCCTGGAACCCCCCACCCCCACCCTGCCAGCCCCGAACATGCCTCTGCAGAGCCTAGCCCAGCCTCCGCACCGAAGACCCTGCCTTCAACCGCTTCCCCATGGCACCAGGCACACAGCCACTCCTCTGCTCAGAAAAGGCTCTTTGGGGTATGCAATGGAGGCTAAGGTCCAAGCCCTCAGCCCAGACCTGAAAGTGCTCCCTGGCCATCTCCTACCTGGCCAGGCTGATTTCACTCCACACACACACACACGCACGCACACACACACACACACGCACGCACACACACACTCAGTGCAGACACATACACACTTACAACCACACATGTTCACTCAGGCTCACCCACATACACTTGCTCAAGCCTCGACTCCTTCCCCTGACTCGCAGAGTTCCGCTGAACATCCGGGCACCTTTCACTCCTTGTCCTGGCACAAGACGCAGTCATGCATCGTTTAACCACCGGGATGCGTCCTGAGAGTTGCATCGTCAGGTAATTTCATCATCGTCAGGGCATCCTGGAGTGAACTTACACAGCACCCACTCCACACCTGGGCTATGTGGTCTAGCCTGTTACTCCCAGGCTACAAACCTGGACAGCATGGCGTGGTACTGAAAACTGCAGGCAACTGTACCACAGTGCTAAGTAGCTGTGTATATAAACATATCTAAACACAGAAAAGGCACAGGAAAAATATAGCCGGAGACTCTCACAGTACTGCTATCATATATGCAGCCCATGGTAGTCATACAGTACATGACTGCATTCCCTGTGCCTGGGGCCTCTGCCTGCTGCAGGCCAGCCACCTGCTCTAAGACGATCCTAGGTTCCCCCAACTAAAACAAGTCCCTCCTGCCTCCACGCTCCCAGAGCTTCGACAAGGGACACTTCCTGAAGTCGATTTGATGGAAAAGCTGCTGTCATGACTGGCCTGTGTCACTACATTCTCAATGCCTGGAGGGTGGAGGGGTCACACTGTGCCCTCCTGGAAGCAGGCCTTCAGTAAATAAGGGCATGGGTGAGATTCAAGTGTTAAGGGAAACAGGTGGTGGGCTGAGCGCAGGGAGGTGCAGTCGGCACGGGGGAGCAGGCAGACACAGCTCCGCAGCTCAGCAGCAGTAAGAACAAGCCACCAAGCCTCCCTGGGCCTCAGTGTCCCCATCTGCAAAGTGGGAATAAAACAGCACCTGGCCTGAGGATGCTGGCAAGTCCTAAATGAGAATATGCAGATGAAATATGCTCTGCAACGGGAAGTCTTTTTTTTTTTTGAGACAGAGTTTCGCTCTTTTTCCCAGGCTGGGGTGCAGTGGCGGGATCTAGGCTCACCGCAACCTCCGCCCACTGGGTTTAAGCCATTCTCCCACCTCAGCCTTCAAAGTAGCTGGGATTACAGGCATATGCCATCACATCTGGCTAATTTTGTATTTAGTAGACCGGGGTTTCTCCATGTTGGTCAAACTGGTCTTGAACTCCCGCCCTCAGGTGATCCACCTGCCTTGGCCTCCCAAAGTGCTGGGATTACAGGCAAGAGCCTACTGGGAAGCCATTATTACATCCCTTATCATGGTTACTATTGCATTATTCCTGAGACGGGGGAGCCAGCTGTATTTACAAAGAATGGCGGTGGGTGGGGAGGGAAGTCAGGCAAGGCTGTGAATCAGTATGTGAATTGCAGGTGTAAAATCACAGTCCTTAGAGCCTGCCCTGCCAACTGATATTTGCCAAGCAATAAAATATTTCAACCAATGTCGGCTACACTATGGTACATATGGTAGCCATTTCTCTCTCAACTCATCAGCTAAGCAGCTCCCACCATCTAGGATAGAACAATATTTCAGTTCAGGAACGGTGGCTCATGCCTGTAATCCCAACACTCTGGAGATTAAGGCAGGAGGATCCCTTAAGGTCAGGAATTTAAGAGCAGCCTGGGCAACACAGTGAGACCCTATCTCCACAGAGATTAAAAATTAGAAAATGACTGGGCGTGGTGATGTGCTGAGTAACACCTGCAGTCCCAGCTACTAAGGAGGCTGAGGCAGGAAGATGGCTTGAACCCAAGAGTTTGAGGCTGCAGTGAGTCATGGTGGCACCACTGCACTCCAGCCTGGGTGACAGAGTCAGACCCTGTCTCTAAAATAAAAAAAAAAAAAACAGGATTTCACCAATTCTTTTAGTCTCAGTTGCCATTTTCTTAAAAAACATACAATTTTGCCAGATATGATGGCTCATACATGTAATTCCAGCACTTTAGGAGGCCAAGACAGGTAGATCATCTGAGGTCAGGAGTTCAAGACCAGCCTGACTTACACGGAGAAACCCCATCTCTACTAAAAATACAAAATTAGCCAGGTAAGGTGGCGCATGCCTATAATCCCAGCTCGCTGGGAGGCTGAGACAGGAGAATTGCTTGAATCCAGCAGGCAGCGGTTGCAATAGGCCGAGATTGTACCATTGCACTCCAGCCTGAGCAACAAGAGCAAAACTCCGTCTCAAAAGAAAAAACAAAACAGACAATTTTACACACAGCAGGTAAGTATACACCTGTAAAAAAACCCACTTAGGTGGCTGTGAATTACAGGACATTTTCTAGTGGCTAAGAGTCAACAATAACAAATTAAATTAATAAAGTCAATAGACTGTGAATGCCAACTCAGAGGCTGGCCTAAAAGAAAATGCCCACTCAGCCAGGCACAGTGGCTCATGCCTGTAATCCCAGCACTTTGGGAGGCTGAGGTGGACGGATCATGAGGGTCAAGACCATGCTGGCTAACACAGTGAAACCCCGTCTCTACTAAAAATACAAAAAAAATTAGCCAGGCACGGTGGCGGGTGCCTCTAGTCCCAGCTACTCGGGAGGCTGAGACAGGAGAATCGCTTGAACCCGGGAGGCGGAGGTTGCAATGAGCAGAGATCGTGCCACTGTACTCCAGCCTGGGTGAAAGAGCAAGACTCTGTCTCAAAAAAAAAAAGGCAAAGAAAATGCCAACTCCATGGCCTGGTGTGAGCGAGCAAAGTAACAGCAACAATCTGCACCCTGGTGATCGACAACCTCGCCCAGCCATTGGCAATTGTGGAGCCTGCTCTTCCACTCCAGAACCCTTGGCTCCACGGAGAAAGTCTCCAAGGCCAGCACAGGGGTGTGCCACAGGCACAGAGCGTTCTAGTTCTTGGCAAAGAAAAGACTCAAAGGAAAGAACTTTTGCAAGAACATGCTCCTGGGTCAATCGTGTCTGGGACCCCCCCTCGACCACAAACAGTGCCATTTGTAGGCCGCGGGGGGAGCTAAAGGGGACAGTCCATTCCTGTAACTACACAGTCCTGGTTAAACACTCTCAGTGTGAGAGCCTCATCATTAAGCTTTTTCCTGTTTCATCTTTCCCCTTTGAAGAGTCTGAAATGAGAAAGGTTTCTCTTCCACTGGAAAATATAAAATTGAAAAGCATATCCACTTCAGATTAAGAAAAGCCAGCTGGGCATGGTAGCTGATACCTGCAATCCCAGCGCTTTGGGAGGCCGAGCAGGTGTTTGGCCAATCCCAGCGCTTTGGGAGGCCGAGCAGGTGTTTGGCCAATCCCAGCGCTTTGGGAGGCCGAGCAGGTGTTTGGCCAATCCCAGCGCTTTGGGAGGCCGAGCAGGTGTTTGGTCAATCCCAGCGCTTTGGGAGGCCGAGCAGGTGTTTGGCCAATCCCAGCGCTTTGGGAGGCCGAGCAGGTGTTTGGCCAATCCCAGCGCTTTGGGAGGCCGAGCAGGTGTTTGGCCAATCCCAGCGCTTTGGGAGGCCGAGCAGGTGTTTGGCCAATCCCAGCGCTTTGGGAGGCCGAGCAGGTGTTTGGCCAATCCCAGCGCTTTGGGAGGCCGAGCAGGTGTTTGGCCAATCCCAGCGCTTTGGGAGGCCGAGCAGGTGTTTGGCCAATCCCAGCGCTTTGGGAGGCCGAGCAGGTGTTTGGCCAATCCCAGCGCTTTGGGAGGCCGAGCAGGTGTTTGGCCAATCCCAGCGCTTTGGGAGGCCGAGCAGGTGTTTGGTCAATCCCAGCGCTTTGGGAGGCCGAGCAGGTGTTTGGCCAATCCCAGCGCTTTGGGAGGCCGAGCAGGTGTTTGGCCAATCCCAGCGCTTTGGGAGGCCGAGCAGGTGTTTGGCCAATCCCAGCGCTTTGGGAGGCTGAACAGGCCGACAGGGCTTCTCCATGTTGCCCAGAACAGTTTCAAACTTTGATTTCAGGAGTTTGAAACTGGCCTGGGCAACATGGAGAAACCCTATCTCTACAAAAAATACAAAAATTAGCAGGGCGTGGTGGCACACTTCTGTGATCCCAGCTACTTGGAAGACTTAGGCTAGAAAATCACTTGAACCCAAGAGGCAGAGGTTGCAGTGAGCCAAGATCACACCACTGTACTCCAGCCTGGATCACAGAGTGAGACCTTGTCAAGAAAAAAAGAAAAGAGAAGAGAAAAGAAAGAGGAAAGAGGAAAGAAAGAAAAGCCAGTTTGCTATGGATCGGCATAATGACAGAGGCATGCTTGTTTATGTCACTCGCACAGGAGGGAGGCCTTTTCCTCCCCCTCTGATGAGCGGAGATGAGGAGGTAGTGGGGGCCCAGCCCTGGTGGGGCCCTGATTGCTGTCACTGGCCAGTGGGGCCTGAGCAGGCGTCTCTGGGCCCTGTGCCTGTTTCTTCACCCAAGAGACAAAATGTTCCCATCTGTCGACCACCCCCAAAGGCAGCTGGAGAGACAGGCTGCGCTCCTGGCTGCTGTTCCAAGTGCCCAGCCTCCAATCGACAGACAGTTATCACCGGCCTACTATGTGCCAGGAGCCTGGATTTCAGGGGTTGGGGACCCAGCAGGAAGCAGGACAGACAGAGCTCCTCAACCCTCCCAGAGCCCACGGTGTGGCATCCATAGGACAAAACTGTGGCTTTGGAGCCTGTGGTTTGACCCAGATGCCTGTTCTCCATGGTGGCCTCACCAGTTGTTTTACCTCTCTGCTTCTCAGTTCCCTTGTCTAGAAACAAGCATAGGGACAATGACACCATTAGTGTTCGGACAACACTCCCTTACTCCTGCATCACACCTGCACCCCAAATCTTGCCCCAGGGCCCCAAGCCACCTGCCTGGGCCCGCTCACTGGTGACAGCAGTCAGGGTACCACCAGGGCTGGGGTCCCGTTGCCACCTGTTCTGGGAGACTAGGTTACCAGAATCAGGGAAGTGGGGGTCAGGGTGCAGTGGCTCACGCCTGTAATCCCAGCACTTTGGGAGGCCAAGGTGGGCAGACCACTCAAGGCCAGTTCAAAACCAGTCTGGCCAACATGGTGAAACACCGCCTCTACTAAAAATACAAAAACTTAGTCAGGCGTGGTGGTGCGCACCTGTAATCCCAGCTACTTGAGAGGCTGCGGCAGGAAAATCGCTTGAGCCCAGGAGGCGGAGGTTGCAGTGAGCCAAGATCACACCACTGCACTCCAGCCTGGGTGACAGAACGAGACTCTGACTCAAATAAAATAAAATAAAGAATCAGGGAAGTGGGGCTCTGAGTGAGCAGAGAGGGGGCCAGGAAGCTGTGAAGATGGTGCTGGGAAAGAGGGCCTGTGCAGAGGGTGGGGGCAGGATGCTGGTCCAAGCAGTGTGCGGCCAGTCTAAGAGGCTGCACCCAGCTGCTTCCTCCAGTCCTGCTGGAACAGAGGAGGGAAAAGACAAAAGGAGGTGCAGGCACCCTCTTCCTTCTGTCCTTTATTCCCAGCCCAGTGGAGGCGATTCATCCCACTGCTGTGGGTGCCACCTGACTTCCACGAGTGTGTCACACTGTGTCCTAATTTTCTGGGTGCCTGGGTGCCCAGCTGCAGCTGAGCTGACCTGGAGGGTGGGGCTCAGTTTTATTTATCTCAGTCCCAAGACAGCATACCATAGCTCAGCAGAGTCTAATGGTGCCCCAGCCCCAGAGCTGGTCTTTTCAACTGTACCTAAATGTGGGGCCTCACACAGCTTGGAGGGTTTCCTGCAAAGTGATGGTTTTTTTTTTTTAATTTGAGATGGAGTTTCACTCTTGTTGCCCAGGCTGGAGTGCAATGGCACAATCTCAGCTCACCGCAACCTCCACCTGACAGATTCAAGCGATTCTCCTGCCTCAGCCTCCCGAGTAGCTGGGACTATAGGCATGGGTCACCACGCCTGGCGAATTTTTTGTATTTTTAGTAAACATGGGGTTTCTCCATATTAGTCAGGCTGGTCTTGAACT
The DNA here is from genome assembly GCF_049354715.1 of Callithrix jacchus. Classification (NCBI taxonomy): domain Eukaryota; kingdom Metazoa; phylum Chordata; class Mammalia; order Primates; family Cebidae; genus Callithrix; species Callithrix jacchus. The sequence goes on from NC_133523.1 coordinate 15,079,874, forward strand.
CCCAACCCTCAGGTGATCCACCCACCTCAGCCTCCCAAAGTGCTGGGATTACAGACATGAGCTACCGCACCCAGCCCAGTGATAGGTTTTGACTCAACTGACACAGCCACAGCCCACCAGCTCTGCCCACTGGGCACTCCTGCCTCTGCTGTCCTGGCTCCTTGAAGATGGCCTCATCCTGCCGGCTGCAGACACTATGCCTGCTTCTTCCCCCTGCTTCCTCTCCCTACCTAGACCCTCACCTGTCCAAAGAGCTACCCAACATACTCCTTCCACGGCCAGCCCTTTCTACTCTTCCTGAAACAACCTCAGGCCGGGTTCCTCTTGATCACTTCATCCCCATATCACAGAGACCATCTCTGAGCTAGAACCCAGCTCCAAGCACTCCCTGTGCAAGCAGCCAGACCATCTAAAGGTGTCACTCCTCAAGAACCTGCCATAGCTCCCTACCGTCTCTCATAACGTAGACCCAGCCTACTCTTTCTTCAACAGGAGTTACTGAGCACCTAAGTGCCAGCTGCAGCCTAGGGAACAAGGATGAATAAAACAGGCACAGTCTCTGCCCCTGTGGAGCTCGTCTAGGTGGTTGGACAGGTGATCCATCAAATAACCCCATGAAGAGAAAATTACAGACGGCTAAATGAAAAAGGTGTCCATCTCTGCCAGTGGTAACAGAGAAGCTGAACCAGTTTGTCAGGAAAGGCTTCCCTAAGGAAGTGATGCCCCAGCTGAGATATGAAGAGGTGCAGGGATTCACCAGATGAGGGGGTCTGGAAAGAGCATTCTATAGAAAGGGAACAGCAGATGCAAAGGCCCCGAGGCAAGATGAAGGATCGCCTGTGGAGATGACAGAAAGAGGGGCCAAGGGGCCACAGGGCAGAGGGAATGGGAAGTGTAGGCCTGGGAGACTCAGAGGCAGGTGTGCTGTCAGCTGCCAGGAGCAGCGCCTGATCCAGCCCGGCTTCTACTGGTGTGCACAAGAGAAGTGACTTTATGTTAGCCTGACCTACAGCAGTCAGTAAACAGATTCTGCTAACAGGTCTACGTTCCATACTGCAGGCAGTGCAGATGGAAATCTGAGACAAATGTCTGATCATCTGTAACTTCTACTTCCACCTGACAGCTTGTAGTATCAAGAGCTAGGACTCCTCTAAGGGGAAAAGCCCCAAGAAGCTTTAAGAGCTAGGCCGGGTGTAGTGACTCACGCCTGTAATCCCAGCACTTTGGGAGGCCAAGGCAGGCAGATCACAAGGTCAGGAGTTCGAGACCATCCTGACCAACATAGTGAAACCCCATCTCTAACAAAATACAAAAATTAGCTGGGGATGGTGGCACGTACCTGTAGTCTCAGCTACTCAGGAGGCTGAGGCAAGAGAATTGCTTGAAGCCAAGAGGCAGAGGTTGCAGTGAGCCAAGACTGTACCACTGCACTCCAGCCTGGTGCCTGGCAAAAGGCAAGACTGTCACAAAAATATATATATATAAATTAGCAAGACATGGTGGCTGGTGCCTGTAGTCCCAGCTACTCGGAAGACTGAGGCAGAAGAATCACTTGAACCTGGGAGGCGGAGGTTGTGGTGAGCTGAGATCACACCATTGCACTCCAGCCTGGGCAACTGAGTGTGACTCCGTCTCAGAAAAAGAAAAACAGAGCTAATGGTCTGCACTTCAAGCAGCACACTTCAGGGCCACCGCTCTGAGCAGCAGTCATGCCCAGTCCAGTGCAGAGGACCGTGGGCAGGTCTTACCTCCCTGGCCCCTATCAGCCACTGGCCACTCTCTGAACAAGCAAAGGCCAGTCGTCCCTCCATTCCCCATGGTCCCATGGCCTAGATCGGGGTGTCCAATCTTTTGGCTTCCCTGGGTGGTACTAGAATTGTCTTGGGCCACACATAAAATACACTAACATTAACACTAACACTAACAATAGCTGTCAAGCTTAAAAAACAAAATTACCAGGCTTGGCACGGTGGCTCATGCCTGTAATCCCAGCACTTTGGGAGGCCGAGGTGGGCAGATTGCCTGAGGTCAGGAATTTGAGACAAGCCTGGCCAACATGGTGAAACCCCATCTCTACTAAAAATACAAAAAAAAAAAAAAATTAGCCAGTGCATGCCTATAATCTCAGCTACTTGGGAGGCTGAGGCAGGTGAATTGCTTGAACCAGGGAGGTTGAGTTTGCTTCGAGCTGAGATCACGCCACTGCACTCCAGCCTGGGTGACAGAGTAAGACTCCGTCTCAAAAAAAAAAAAAATTCACAAAAAAACCTCATAATGTCTTAAGAAAGTTTATGAATTTGTGTTGGACTGCATTCAAAGCCATGCTGGGCCACAGGCAGGCGTGGGTTGGACAAGCCTGGCCTGCACCAAACACGCCCTCTCCTTCGTACAACCGTGTCCAACAACCAAATGGAAGCGAGTCACCGGCCCCTCCTGTAGCTTGGACCACCCATGACCTGAGCCTCTGCTGTGGGCCAGGCCTAAACACTCTATTCTGGATGGGCCCAGGGGCACTGATCACCACTCTGGATCACTCTGACCACCTCTGGATCCTCCTATAAAGACCATCGGCTGGGAGTGGTGGCTCACACTTGTAATGGCTGCACTTCGGAGGCCAACGCAGAAGGATCACATGAGGTCAGGAGTTCGAGACCAGCCTGGACAATATAGCAAGACACTATCTCTACAAAAAAATTAAAAATTAGCGAGGCCTGGTGTTGCATGCCTGTAATCGGAGGCTGAGGCAGGAGGATCACTTGAGGCCAAGGGTCAAAGCTACAATGAGCTATCATTGCGCCACTGCACTCCAGCACAGGCAACAGAGCAAGATTCTGTCTCTAAAGGAAAAAGAAAGACAATAAGCAGACCTTTCCATGTCCCTCTCTACCTTTCAAAGAAATGAGATTAATGCAATAAAAACTTGCGTAAGTGATATTCTCTCCATTCAGACTACATAATATCCAATAACCAGGTAGCATAATCAATGCTGAATGTATAAAAACAAATGAGGAGATGTCATGCTATCGTAATGCTTGGGACTTACACACACACACACACACACACAGAGGCTGAGTGCAGTGGCTCCTGCCTGTAATCCCAGTACTTTGGGAGGCTGAGGCAGGTGGATCATGAGGTCAAGAGATCAAGACCATCCTGGCCAATGTGGTGAAACCCTGTCTCTACTGAAAATACAAAAATTAGCTGGGTGTGGTAGCGCACACCTATAGTTCCAGCTACTTGGGAGGCTGAGGCAGGAGAATCGCTTGAACCCGGTAGGTAGAAGTTGCAGTGAGACAAAATCGCACCACTTCACTCCAGCCTGGCGACAGAGCGAGACTCTGTCTCAAAAAAATACACACACACACACAAACAAACAAACAAAAAAACTTTCCAAGACAAGAAACTATGGTGCAGTGAAGAGGCTTGGACCTGTGTCAGAAAAGCCACGTCAGCCTGAGCTCAGCGGGTACAAACTTGGGCAAGGGACATGACAATCTCTGGCCTCACTTTACCTATTTTTTTTTTTTTTTTTGAGACAGGATCTTGATCTGTCACCCAGGCTGGAGTGCAATGCTGTGATCTCTGCCCATTGCAACCTCTGCCTCCCAGGTTCAAGCAATTCTCCTGCCTCAGCCTCCCAACTAGCTGGGATTACAGACACGTACCACCACGTCTGGCTAATTTTTGTTTTTTAGTAGAGAAGGGGTTTCACCATGTTGGCCAGGCTGGAACTCCTGACCTTGTGATCTGCCTGCCTTGGCCTCTCAAAGTGCTGGGATTCAAGGCATGAGCCACCGTGCCCAGCCCACTTTACCTCTTTACAGACTGAAGATAATACTGGCCAGAATGACCAGGAGGATGAACTAGGCAATCTAAGATGTGTTCTTTACTCAGTCCTTCCAGCCTGCTGGTGAGCCCCTTCCTGACCTCCACACAGATCAGAACCTACCCTGCTCACAGCATTAGCCCCCTCCAGATACACTACCCATTTTTTTTTTTTGAGACAGAGTTTCACTCTTGTTACCCAGGCTGGAGTGCAATGGCGCGATCTCGGCTCACCGCAACCTCCGCCTCCTGGGTTCAGGCAATTCTCCTGCCTCAGCCTCCTGAGTAGCTGGGATTACAGGCACGCGCCACCACGCCCAGCTAATTTTTTGTATTTTTAGTAGAGACGGAGTCTCACCATGTTGACCAGGATGGTCTCGATCTCTTGACCTCGTGATCCACCCGCCTCGGCCTCCCAAAGTGCTGGGATTACAACGCGCCTGGCCCATTTTTTTTTTTTTTCACCCTGTATTCCTCTATTCAATCTCAGCTGTCACAATTAGACAGACGGAAAGCGCAACGACATGCTTTTCTTGCATCTGTAGTGGTTGATTTCTTTACATCCATGCCCTCTCCCCAGGATGTCAGCCCCGTGAGGCGGTGCTGTCTTCAGATTCACTGTTCCATCCTCTGCCAGAAAGTGTCCGGCAAAGAGAAGATGCCGAATAAATACTCACTGAATGAATAGCGTGATCTACAAAAGGAAGGCACAAGGGCCAGGTGTGGTGGCTCACGCCTGTAAGCTCGGCATTTTGGGAGGCTGAGGTGGGCAGTTCACTTGAGGTCAGGGGTTTGAGACCAGCCTGGCCAACATGGCAAAACCCTGTCTCTACTAAAAATACAAATTTAGGGCCAGGCATGGTGGCTCATGCCTGTAATCCCAGCACTTTGAGAGGCTGAGGCAGGCAGATCATGAGGTCAGGAGATTGAGACCATCCTGGCTAACACAGTGAAACCCCGTCTCTACTAAAAATGCAAATACTTAGCCAGGCGTGATGATGCACGCCTGTAGTCCCAGGTACTCGGGAGGCTGTGGCAGGAGAATTGCTTGAACATGGGAGGTGAAGGTTGTGGTGAGCTAAGATCATGCCACTGCACTCTAGCCTGGGCAACAAGAGCAAAACTCCATCTCAAAAAAAAAAAAAGAAATACAACTTGAGCTCAGCATGGTGGCAGGAGCCTGTAATCCCAGCATTTTGGGAGGCCGAGGTGGGTGGATCACGAGGTCAGGAGTTTGAGAACACCCTGGCCAACATGGTGAAAGCCCATCTCTACTAAAGATACAAAAAATTAGCCAGGCATGATGGCGGGTGCCTGTAATCCCAGCTACTCAGGAGGCTGAGGCAGGAGAATTGCCTGAACCCAGGAGGCAGAGGTTTCAGTGAGCTGAGATCACACCACTGTACTTCAGCCTGGCAACAGGGTTAAGACCCTGTCTCAACAACAACAAAGTAGGTAACCTGAAGGAGCCTCAAATGATACCAAGATCAGAGAGTTGCTGTTGAGAAACAGCACTGAGTAGCTTTCCACATGGATGTACTCTTAGGAGGTGCCTCTCACTGGGGGGTGATCACGCTCGTCTGTCCATCACAGTAATGTGGCACAGCCTGAGGTATCAGAATTGGAAAGTGGACACTCAGCTCTCCAGTACCAGCTGGCCCTAGGACAGGGTCTTGCTCTGTCACACAGGCTGGAGTGCACCCTAGGACAGTCACTCTGCTTCTTGGATCAGCTGACCAGGGTTAAGCCCCAGGCACGGGAAAGTTTAGTTTATTTATTTATTTTTGAAACAGAGTCTCGCTGTATTGTTCAGGCTAGAGTGCTGTGATGCAATCTTGGCTCACTGCAGCCTCGACCTCCTGGGCTCAAGGGGTCCTCCCACCTCAGCCTCCCAATTAGCTGGGACTACAGGTGTGTACCACCATACCCAGCTAATTTTTGTAAATATTTTTTCGAGACGGAGTCTACTCTGTTGCCCAGGCTGGAGTGCAGCAGCACGATCTCAGCTCACCGCAACCTCTGCCTCCTGGGTTCAGGTGATTCTCCTGCCTCAGCCTCCCAAGTAGCTGGGATTACAGGCGTGTGCTGCCTTACCCAGCTAATTTTTCTATTTTTAGTAGAGACAGGGTTTCACCATGTTGGTCAGGCTGATCTCAAGCTCTTGAACTTGTGATCCACCTCCCTCAGCCTCCCAAACTGCTGGATTACAGGCATGAGCCACCATGCCCAGCTAATTTTTGTATTTTTAGTGGAGGTGGGGTTTCACCATGTTGTCCAGCTGGTCTCTAATTCCGGTTTAAGTGATCTAGCCACCTCAGCCTCCAAGGGCTGGGATTATAGGTGTGAGCCACTGCATCTGCTTGGGAAAGTTGTCTTAAAGTTCAGAATTGGTGGAGGGGTCTTGCCCAGTGAGAAGCTATTTAGTCAAAAAAAAAAAAAAATCAACAACAACAAAAGAAAAAACCAGGCCAGTGCAAGTCAATAAGAGACAGTCACGGAATTGTGCATCTTTCAGGAGTGGATTTTACTCTAAAACTTCGCTCTACTCATCAATTTAGACTGCATCACCATTAGCATTCTAGTAAGACAGAGAGACTAGCAATTATTTCAAAGGAAGGAAAAAAACAGGGGACGAGAGGACAAGTAAGTGTCCCGAGCCACTCAGCATTCACTCCAGACATGCTGGCCGGGTGCTGCTCTGGGAGGGGTGCCCAGCAGGCTCTCTGGAACAGCGGGGCTCTGCGGCAGGAGGATGTGGGTGCAACCTCAGCTCCATGCCCACCACTTCAGCAAGTTAATTTATCTCTGGGGTCTTGGTTTCCTCACTTGTGACAGGGGGATAAAAACCTCCTAGAATGCAGACATCGGGGAGCGGGGAGGTTGGGGAGGGATAACACTGAGAGAAATGGCTGATGTAGGTGACGAGGAGATGGAGACAGCAAACCACAATGGCATGTGTGTACGTATGCAACAATCCAGCAAGATCTGCACACGTACCCCAGAACTTAAAGTACAATTAAAAAGAAAGAAAGAGGCCAGGCGCGGTGGCTCACACCTGTAATCCCAGCACTTTGGGAGGCCGAGGCGGGTGGATCACGAGGTCAAGAGATCAAGACCATCTTGGTCAACATGGTGAGACCCCGTCTCTACTAAAGATACAAAAAATTAGCTGGGCATGGTGGCGCATGCCTGTAATCCCAGCTACTCGGGAGGCTGAGGCAGGAGAATTGCCTGAACCCAGGAGGCGGAGGTTGCGGTGAGCCAAGATTGCGCCATTGCACTCCAGCCTGGGTAACAAGAGCGAAACTCCGTTCAAAAAAAAAAGAAAGAAAGAAAGAGAGAGATGAGCACCTGTCAAGGATGAAGACTGGAGACTGAAGCCTGGGTCCAGCCGACACTGTGAGGTGCCATATGTAAGAGCTTCTGCAAATCACTGAGCCCCAGGATCTGTTCCTGGGAAAGAGGAAAGGAATTCCTGCCAAATTCATAGGCGTCCTTTCTTCTTGTTGTAGCGGGGTGTGAAATCAAATAAAATGATGGATTTAAAAAAACAAAAAAAACCTCCTAGAATGGTAGCACCTACCCAAATATAACAACAGCCACTGGATGAAGCACGCGTGATGAGGGGGAGGGGAGGAAGATGTAACTCTCTGCGCCCAAGACAGTGTCTCATCACTGAGCACTTCACTCTCATCACTGAGCACAGTTACTGTCACTTCCTGCACGGGGGCCACAAAAGGGACCCACAGAAGGTACAAGCGAGAGAATTCTCATTCAAGTGGGGCTAAGGGAGGACAACACGGGAGAAGCCCCACAGAGCATCCTTGGGGCAGGCAGCATGCAGTGGGAAGTCACGGTGCTGTTCTAACAAAAAGAGCAACAGGGCTAAGGCTGCTGAGGCTACAGAGCGCTGCGACGAGCCAGGCGTGCAGGAGAGGGACCTAACAAGGGTAGGGGCGTCAGTTCAGGGCTTGCTAGGCTCATCAAAGCTCACTTTTTTTTTTTTTTAATTGGGATGGAGTCTCACTCTTGTTGCCCAGGCTGGAGTGCAGTGGTGCCATCTCAGCTCACCGCAACCTCCGCCTCCCAAATTCAAGCAATTCTCCTGCTTCAGCCTCCCGAGTAGTAGCTGGGATTACAGGCACCCATCACCACACCTGGCTAATTTTTGTACTTTTAGTAGAGACGGGGTTTCGCCATGTCGGCCAGGCTGGTCTGAAACTCCTGACCTCAGGTGACCCACCCACCTCGGCCTCCAAAAGTGCTGGGATTACAGGTGTGAGCCACTGTGGCCGGCCTTTTTTTTCTTTTTGACAGTCTCGCTCTCTTGCCCAGGCTGGGATGCAGTGACACAATCTCAACTCACTGCAACCTCTGCCTCCTGGTTTCAAGCGATTCTAATGCCTCAGCCTCCTGAGTAGCTGGGACTATAGGTGTGTGCCACTATGCCTGGCTAATTTTTGTATTTTTAGTATAGACAGGGTACTAAAAATACAAACACTATGTCGGCCAGGCTGGTCTCGAACTCCTGGCCTCAAGCAATCTGTTCGCCTTGGCCTCCCTAAGTGCTGGGATTATAGGAGTGAGCCACAGTGCCCAGCCATAAACTGACTTCTTTTGGAGGAAGGGAAACGGAAGCTATGAAAGTTTTTTGAAACAAGGAAGTATGTTTTAGCAGATGAATCTCATCCAGATGCAATGGCTCATGCCTGTAATTCTAATACTTTGGGAGGCCAAGATAGAAGGATTGCTTGAGGGTAGGGTTTTAAGACCTGCCTAGCTGGGCACGGTGGCTCGTGCCTGTAATCCCAGCACTTTGGGAGGCCAAGGCAGGTGAATGTTCTGAGGTCAGGAGTTTGATACCAGCCTAGCCAACTTGGTGAAACCCTGTCTCTACTAAAAATACAAAAATTAGCTGGGCATGGTGGCATGTGCCTATAATCCCAGCTACTAGAGAGGCTGAGGCAGAAGAATCACTCGAACCCGGGAGGTGGAGGTTCCATCGAGCTGAAATCACGCCACTGCACTCCAGCCTGGGTGACAGAGTGAGACTCTGTCTCAAAAAAATAAATAAATAAAAGGAGGCAGGAGTGCAGATCTTTCAAATTGACATTGATATTCAGGGTCAGAAAGAGTATATAAGGAAGGAGATTCTGAGATGATGTCGCGAGTACAGGGCAGACTGAAAAGGATGCTGATGGGAAAATCGCAGACGGGAGTTGGGGTAGAAAAGACACATCCCTCCTCCCCGAGGCTAGCCCACTGGTTATCCACTTGGCTCCCTTCACCTGGCTGTCTGCTTGCTAAGTGTGCTCTGTCACCTAAATCCAACCAGATCACAGCCTCCTGCTACAGGAGGCTCCTGCTTCCCTGCTACCCCCAACCAGAAATTCTGGACTCATACCCTTGCTTCCCCCAGAATTATCTGTGAACCCAAGTGATCTCCTGAGCTAGACAGTAAGAGCCTGGGAGGGCCACGCCTCACATCTGGGCCAACAGTAACCCATGGTGCAATTCTTCACTGGAAAGCGAGTGTAGAGAAGTGCTGACATTTCCAAACAAAGAAAACCAGGCCAGCCAGACATGGCGGCTCGCGCCTACAATCCCAGCACTTTGGGAGGCTGAGGCAAGTGGATCACCCGAGGTTGGGAGTTTGAGACCAGCCTGACAAACATGGAGAAACCCCATCTCTACTAAAAATACAAAATTAGCTGGGCATGATGGCACATGCCTGTAATCCCTCCAGCCTGGGCAACAAGAGCGAAACTCCATCTCAAAAAAAACAAAAACAAAAAACAGGCCAAGCCTTCATTCAATAAATGTACAGGGAAAGGAACAGGAAGAGGTTTAGAAGTCAGTGACCTGGCCAGGTGCAGTGGCTCACACCTGTAACCCCAACACTTTGGGAGGCCAAGGTGGGTGGACCACTTGAGGTCAGGAGTTCAAGACCACCCTGGTCAACATGGTGAAACCCCGACTCTACTACAAAAATTAGCTGGGTGTGGTGGCAGGTGTCTGTAATCCCAGCTAATCCCAGGAGGCCAAGGCAGGAGAATCACTTGAACTTGGGAGGCAGAGGTTGCAATGAGCTAAAGTCACACCACTGCACTCTACCCTGGGTAGCAGAGCAAGACTCCATCTCAAAAAAGAAAAAAAAAAAAAAATTAGGAAATTTTAGAAAGATCCACATTTCCCAAACTGCAGAGTGCTTAGTGCTTTCTCATCAAATGATCTTAGGTAAATTTCCCCCCTCCCTACATACTCTTAAACGGTAGCAGTTACCATTAATAATAATACTATCTGTAGGACAATTAACAGTTTACAGAGCACTTTCATGTCTGTAACAAGAACTTGCTAATGAATAATCACCGGGTTTTAGCACTGTTAATTTAGTGACAGTGTTGCAAATAGGCTAGCTGTGCACTCCCCTCTCCTTGGATCAGCTAACCAGTCTCATGCAACCATGCAACCGGCCTATCAACTCTCTCCTTGGGTTTGGAATTCTTACTTGCTGTGGTCTCTACTCCCGAATGTCCAAATCTGGCAGAGATTAAATGACAGTAATTAGAGGATCGCTGAGTGCCTCTCATATACTAGGCACTGTTCTAAGCGCTGTTTCACATGTTTAATTTTCACATAATCCCAACACATTTTTATATCTCCATTTTCCAAAGGAAGCAACCGATGGAGAAGGGCTAAGAGCTTCTACCAAAGACACAGAGAAATCGGGGCTGAAGCCAAGATGTGAACACATGACCTGACCCTGTGTCCTCACTATTAATCACTATGCTGTGCTAGATCATTCTAGCGAAGTGCTTACATGGTGCTTTGCACAACACAGGTATTCAGCAAATAAAGGCAGCTGTGATGAGCAGGACACAGGTAGTTTCTAGTTCTCAGGAGTGTCACCTCCAGGAGAGCAGCGACCTTGTCTGTCTGGATGAATGCAGCACTCCCAGCACCTGACCCAACGCACGTTTCAGGGATGGATAGAAAATGAATGAATGAAAGTCCCTCCCAAATAGCAGAGCTGCCTGAGCATGGCTCTTTTTCGCACGTCCGTGTCGCGCTACCGATACTGTCCCTTCGTAAGCGCATCAGGCGAATTTGAGGACACAGAAAGGCGCCCAAATACGTGCGATCTGCGCCCGGTGCAGGGGTGGCGGAAGCAGCTCCCCAGGGAGGCAGGGATGAGTCTGGGATCGCGCTGCTGCTGACGGGTCCGGGCTCCGGCGAGGCTCTACCCTGCACCCCGCAGGGACCCTGCCCGCCCGGGCGCCGGGACCGGTGGGAGACAAAGACTCGCCGGGCCGCCGTGCCTACAGAAACGCTCGCTCCCCTCGCCCACCTCTCTGGGATGCAGCCCAGCAACCCCGCGGGTCCCCGGCCTGGGAGCTTCGGCAGCCGCAAGGTCCGGACCCTGGGCGGAGAAGACACGCGCCAAGCCCCTCCTCGCGTCGCCGCTGCCCGGGAGGGTCGCTCGGGCACTGGAGGCCCCGGGCCCCGGCCTGTCACCTTCAGGGCCTGCCCGCCCGCCCGTTCGAGCCCTACAGCACGAGTCGCCCCCGCCGCCGCCCGGCTGAGTCTCCTCCCGCCTCAGCCTCGCCGCGGCGCCCGCCTCGCGCCCCGAACCCCGGCACCGCCCCCGGGCCCGCCCGACCAGTACCTGCTGGGAGAGGGGGATAAGCGGCGCCGCCATCTTCCCGCGGACTCGGGCTCCGAGCGCCGGGGGAACGGGGGCGGGGCCGCGGCCACGCGTGCGCACTGGCAAGACAGAGGGGCAGTGCGCACGCAGCCCGTCCCGAGAGAGGGCGGGGCCGTAGGCAGGGCCACACACGCGCAGTCGGGCCGGGTGGGGCAGGGGGCCGGGGCAGGGGCGGGGCTGCAGGCACGCAGCCAGGAGGGGCGGGGCCGGGGAGGGGCAGGACCCGGGGCGTCTGCCTTGCTTTCTCGTCCCCTTCACCTGTCCCTGCTTCTAACGTTGCTCGGGCTCTCGGACCGCTGGCCGCTGGCCGAGTCTGCCATGCTGTCATCCCTCCAGGCCATGCTGAGGCGAGGCCTAGTTCTCCTTTTGGGATGCCATCCCCCTGCCAGTGTGCCTGGGGAGGCGATCGCCCACCCGCGGAGGGTAGGGACCCTCACCCTGCCCCGCCAGGCGCCCTGTCCCTAGGATCGCAGAGAGTATGTGTGTGCGGGGGTGAGGACCCTTACCGTATGTGTGTGTTTGTTTGCGTGTATGTGTCAGGACCCTCACCTTGCCTCGCAAGGCGCCCTGTCTCTAGGATCGCAGAAAGTATGTGTGTGCAGGGTGGGGAGGAACCCTTACCGTGTGTGTGTGTGTGTGTGTGTGTGTGTGTGTGTGTGTGTGTGTGTGTTGGGCCCCTCACCTTGCCCTGATCCTAGGATCAGAGAGAGAGAGAGAGAGAGAGTTTTAGAGAGTCAGAGTTTTATAATCTGGGTCTGCTCCTTAGAGTTTCAGCTAAGCTCAGGCGCAGGCCTTTACCTCTCTGAGCCGTTGCAGCACCCGCAGTGCCTGGCATGGTTCTTCAGCTGCTCTGTCTGCCCTGGCAAGTAGTTGGATTCACCTCTCTGGGCCCCAACAACAGCTGTTGCTGTTGTTATACCTCTATGCCTCTCACTGCCCGGTACCGAGCAGCATTGCTGGAGTATGGTTATTAGAGGAAAAGCCCTACTTTAGAGGACCTTTTTTAAATTTTTTATTTCATTTTTATTTATTTTGTCTCACTCTGTCGTTCAGGCTGGAGTGCAGTGGCGCAATCTTGGCTCACTCCAACCTCCAACTCCCAGGTTCAAGCGATTCTCATACCTCGGCCTCCTGAGTAGCTGGTATTACAGGCATGCGCCACCATGCCTGGCTAATTTTTGTATTTGTATTTTATTTTTGAGGTGGACTCTTGCTCTGTCACCCAGGCTGGAGTGCAGTGGTGTGACCTCCACACATTGCAACCTCTGCCTCCCCGGTTCAAGTGATTCTCCTCTCTCAGCCTACCTAGCAGCTGGGATTACAGGCACCCACCCACATGCCCGGCTAATTTTTGTATTTTTAGTATAGACAAGGTTTCACCATGTTGGCCAGGCTGGTCTCAAGCTCCTGACCTCAGATGATCCACCCAACTCAGCCTCCCAAAGTGCTGGGTTTACAGGTGTGCGCCACTGCACCTGGCAAAATTTTTGTATTTTTAATAGAGATGGGATTTTACCATGTTGGCCAGGCTGGTCTTGAACTCCTGACCTCAAGCAATCCACCTGCCTTGGCCCCCCAAAGTGCTGGGATTACAGGTCATTTATTTATTCAAATGCTCCAGCCTGGGCAACAGAGCGAGACTCTGTCTCAAAAATAAAATAAATAGGGCCAGGCATGGTGGCTCACGCCTGTAATGCCAGCACTTTGGGAGACTGAGGCGAACGGATCACAAGATCAGGAGTTCGAGACCAGCCTGGCCAACGTGGTGAAACCCCGCCTCTACTAAAAATACAAAAATTAGCCCGGCATGGTGGCAGGCCCCTGTAATTCAAGCTACTCAGGAGGCTTTGGCAGAAGAATCGATTGAACCTGGGAGGTGGAGTTTGCAGTGAGCTGAGATCTGCCACTGCACTGTTGCCTGTGCATCAGAGGGAGACTCCATCTCAAAAACATGGTAATAGGCCAGGTGCAGTGGCTCACGCCTGTGATCCTAGCACTTTGGGAGGCCGAGGTGGTTGGATCACCTGAGGTCGGGAGTTCAAGACCAGTCTGATCAACATGGAGAAACCCTGTCTCTACCAAAAACACAAAAAATTGCCAGGCGCGGTGGCTCGCGCCTGTAATCCCAGCACTTTCGGAGGCCAAGGCGGGTGGGTCACGAGGTCAGGAGATCGAGACCAGCCTGACCAACGTGGTGAAACCCCATATCTACTAAAAACATAAAAATTAGCCAGGCATGGTGGCACGTGCCTGTAATCCCAGTTACTCAGGAGGCTGAGGAAGGAGAATTGCTTGAACCCACAAGGCGGAGGTTGCAGTGAACTGAGATCATGCCACTGCACTCCAGCCTGGGCAACAGAGTGAGACTCCACCTAAAAAAAAAAATACAAAAAAATAGCTGGGCATGGTGGTCCATGCCTGTAATCCCAGCTACTTGGGAGGCTGAAGCAGGAGAAATACTTGAACCTGGGAGGCAGAGGTTACGGTGAGTCGAGATCATGCCATTGCACTCTAGCCTGGGCAACAAGAGTGAAACTCTGTCTCAAAATAATAATAATAACAAATAGGCCTCACTCACACCTGTAATCCCAGCACTTTGGGAGGACGAGGCGGGTGGATTATCTGAGGTCAGAAGTTCAAGACCAGCCTGGCCAACATGGTGAAAACCATCTCTACTAAATATACAAAAAGTTAGCCGGGCATGGTGGCGGGCACCTGTAGTCTCCACTACTCGGGAGGCTGAAGCAGGAAAATTGCTTAACCCAGGAGGCGGAGGTTGCAGTAAGCCAAAGTCATGCCACTACACCCCAGCCTCAACGACAAGAACAAAACTCCATCTTAAAAAAAATTAAAAATAAATAAAGTGGGGGAGGACCCATAACCCGTAATCACTGTGCCTCCAGCAGGAACCCAGATGTGTCCACCCTTGCTAGCCACGGCTGCTTCCACCATTACTGCTGAAGTGGCAGCTCTTATCACCAACACCTAAGCCACTGGCAGGAGCCTGAAAAAAATGGCTTCTCCCCTCTTTCTGCCTTCCAACTTTGTTCTGATAAAGCATGACAGGAACATTACCAATTGGCAGCAGCATCCAGGAAATGTAGCCTGCAGGCTTTAAGTCCAGCAGCACAGAGTCTAGAAGGGTGGTAGCCATAGAAACTCTCCAGCATCATCTTGTAAAAATAATCCAACCTTAATCATACATTTTTTTTGAGACAGAGTTTTTGCTCTTGTTACCTAGGCTGGAGTGCAGTGGCATGATCTTGGCACACTGCAACCTCCACTTCCCAGGTTCAAGTGATTCTCCTGCCTCAGCCTCCCAAGTAGCTGGTACTACAGGCACACACCACCACACCTGGCTAATTTTTGCATTTTTAGTACAGACAGGGTTTCGCCATTTTAGTCAGGCTGGTCTCGAACTCCTGACCTCCTGATCGACCCGCCTTGGCCTCCCAAAGTTCTGGGATTACAGGCGTGAGCCACCACATCTGGCCAATCATAAATTTTTGAACCCTAAGAATTATGTTGAGCCTTGAAGGAAACGGGACTGTGTGGAGCCATGCGGCATGTAACTGCAACTTCAGCTTCTCAGATTCTAGATTAACTCTCTTATTAATAAAAATAAACTCGGCCGGGCATGGTGGCTCATGCTTGTAATCCAAGCACTTTGGAGGCCAAGGCGGGTAGATCACCTGAGGTCGGGAGTTCAAGACCAGCCTGACCAACATGGTGAAACTCCGTCTTTGTAAAAAATAAATAAAATAAAAATAAACTCTCCTATTCTTGCTCTGTAACTTGATTTAAAAGGACTAAATGGCACCAGTGTTAAGATCTCCCTTCTTGATCGCTGAACTTTCCTCTATTATTTTGCACCTAAATAAGACCAGATAGTGCAAAAGACCCAATGACTGTCATAGCCTCTCTGTGTATGTTAAATATACCCTTCCCCACCAGGCGCAGTGGCTCACGCCTGTAATTCCAGAACTTCGGGAGGCCAAGGTGGGCGGATCACAAGGTTAAGAGATCAAGACCATCCTAGCCCACATGGTGAAACTCCATCTCTACTAAAAGTAAAAAAAAAAAAAAAGCTGGGTGTGGTGGTGCACACCTGCAGTTCCAGCTACTGGGGAGGCTGAGGCAAAAGAATTGTTTGAACCTGGGAGGTGGAGGTTGTAGTGAGCTGAGATGATGCCACTGTACTCCAACCTAGCAACATAGCGAGACTCTGTCTCAAAAAAAAATAGATAGATAGATAGATATAGATATATGCCCTTCCCAAAAAGACCACTGTCTTGACTAATCATATTACTGTTAAGTATGTGCTTGCCTTGTATGAAATATGTTGAAACTCTATTAAGCTTCCCAAACCTTAACTATATAAATGACCCCCAAACTTTCTCACTTCAGAGCACTGATATCCATTCTTTGGAATCTGTGGCTGTCTTCAAACTTCGTGCTAAAATAAACTCTACTTTTTTTTTTTGAGATAGAGTTTTGCTCTTGTTGCCCAGGCTGGAGTGCAATGGCACAATCTCAGCTCACGACAAGCTTCACCTTCCGGGTTCAAGCGATTCTCCTGCCTCAGCCTCCTGAATAGCTGGGATTACAGGCATAAGCAAGTTTATTAGGAAAGAAAAGGAATAAATGAATGGTTACTCCATAGACAGAGCAGCCCTGAGGGCTGCTGGTTGCTCCCCCTCTTTTATTTTTTCTGAAAAGGAATTTTGCTCCTGTTGCCCAGGCTGGATGGGGTATGATGATCTCTGCTTACCACGACCTCCGTCTCCTGGGTTCAAGAGAGACTCCTGCCTCAGCCTCTGGAGTAGCTGGAATTACAGGCATTCGCCACCACGCCCAGCTAATTTGGTATTTTTAGTAGAAATGGGGTTTCTCCATTGTTGGTCAGGCTGGTCTCGAACTACTGACCTCAAGTGATCTGCCCATCTTGGCCCCCCACAGTGCTGGGATTACAGGCATGACTCAGTGTGTCCGGCCAGGTTGCCCATTTTTTAAGTTATTTCTTGATATGCTAAACAAGAGGTGGATTATTCATGCCTCCCCTTTTTAGACCAAGTAGGGTAACTTCCTTACGTTGTGATGGTCTTTGTAAACTGTCATGGCGCTGATGTGAGTGTAGCAGTGAAGATGACCAGAGGTCACTCTCGTTGCCATCTTGGTTTTGGTGGGTTTTAGCTTCTTTCCTGCAGCCTGTCTTATCAGCACCTCATCCTGTGACTAAGAATACCCTAAGCTCCTGGGAATGCAGCCCAGCAGGTCTCAGCATTGTTTTACCCATCCACTAGCATCTACCTGATGCATGAATCATTCTTTACTCAGTTATACTCCATACATTTTTTTTAATTGCAAAAAATTAAATTAAATAAAATGAAGAAGCCTGCCGCACATCACATGTCTTTTTTAAAAAACAAATTATTATTATTATTTTGAGACGGCGATTCGCTCTTGTTGCCCAGGCTGGAGTGCAATGGCACAATATCGACTCACCTCAACTTCTGCCTCCTGGGTTCAAGCAATTCTCCTGCCTCAGCCTCTTAAGTAGCTGGGATTATAGGCATGCACCACCATGCCTGGCTAATTTTTGTATTTTTATTAGAGACGGGGTTTCTCCATGTTGGTCAGGTTGGTCTCAAACTCCTGACCTCAAGTGATCTGCCTGCCTCTGGCTCCCAAAGTGCTGGGATTACAGGATGAGCCACAGCGCCCGGCCTTATTATTATTTTTTGAGATGGAGTCTCGCTCTGTTGCCCAGTCTGGAGTGCAGTGGTGTGATCTTGGCTCACTGCAACCTCTGCCTCCTGGGTTCAAGTCATTCTCCTGCCTCAGCCTCCCAAGATGTTTGCACTACAGGTACAAACCAGATTTAGGCCAGGAGCGGTGGCTTATGCCTCCTGGGTTCAAGTGATTCTCCTGCCTCAGAGTTCTGAGTAGCTGGGATTACAGGCATGCACCACCACACCTGGCTAATTTTTGTATTTTTAGTAGATGCGATTTTACCATGTTGGTCAGGCTGGTCTCCAATTCCTGACCTCAGTTGATCTGCCTGCCTCGGCCTCCCAAAGTGCTGGGATTAAAGGTGTGAGCCACCGTGTAAAGATTTCATGTTAGAAGAGTTTCTTATTTGTTGTTAACGACTCACCGCCAGAGGAAAGCAAGCATCATTCTTTTTCAAAGTAAGTTTTACCTATATATTTATTTATCTGTTTTTGAGATGGTGTCTCACTCTGTCATCCAGGCTGGAGTGTAGTGGCGCGATCTTGGCTCACTGCAACCTCTTGCCTCCCGTGCTCAAGCAATCCTTCAAGCAATCCTCAGCCTGAAGTACCAGGGACTATAGGTTCACACCACCATACCCAGGTAATTTTTGTATTTTTAGTAGAGACAGTTGTTCACCATGTTAGCTAGGGGAGTCTCGAACTCCTGGGCTCAAGTGATCTGCCCACCTCATCCTCCCAAAGTGATGGGATTATAAGTGTGAGACACACTGCCCAGCCAACTTATACTCTATAAACACTTCGGGAGTTAAGAAAAGGGGATCAGCCTGGCGAGGTGGCTCATGCCTGTAATCCCAGCATTTTCGGAGGGCGATGCAGGTGGATCACGAGGTCAGGAGTTCGAGACCAGGTTGGCCAACATGGTGAAACCCTGTCTCTACTAAAAAATATATACAAAAAATTAGCCATGAGTGGTGGCAGGCTCCTGCAATCCCAGCTACTCAGGAGGCTGAGGCAGGAGAATCTCTTGAACCTCAGAGGCGGAGAACGCAGTGACAGAGTGAGACTCCATCTCAAAAAAAAAAAAAAAAAAAAAGGCCAGGTGCAGTGGCTCATGCCTATAATCCCAGCACTTTGGGAGGCCAAGGCAAGCGGATCACCTGAGGTCAGGAGTTTGAGACCAGCCTGACCAACATGGAGAAACTCTATCTCTCCAAAAAATACAAAATTAGCCAGTGTGGTGGTACACGCCTGTAATCCCAGCTATTCGGGAGACTGAGGCAGGAGAATCACTACCCAGGAGGCAGAGGTTGCTGTGAGTTAAGATCCTGCCATTGCACTCCAGCCTAGGCAACAAGAGCAAAACTCTGTCTCAAAAAAAAACAGAAAAAGAAGAGGGGATTGTGGTTTTAGTCAGACCCTTGCTGGCCTCTGACTTCTAGCACATGGAGTCGGGAAGAGAAAACTCATTGTGAGGGGTCACCAGGGGAGAGGCAACCAGCACCGCTGAAAAGCATAAAACATTCCTCAAAGAAAATTGGACAAAGTACCATGTAGACATTTGAGTTTTAAACACAGATAAAGTGACAATGACGTTTTCCCACACATCCTTATCTCCAATGGGGATGACTAAAGTTCATTCCTTTTGTGAAATCGATTGAAGTAATTTTCGTGACCGTTAATCTCTCCGGACCGCAGCTCTTCCTCCTCTTCCTCGCGGGCCTTCTTCATTTCTTCCTTGGCCTGTATGGCATCCATCTCCCTTTCTGGACCCTGGAGAAAGAAACAGAAAACAAAAGCCACAGAGGCCAGGGGTTATGCTTCCATGTAGCCAAATGCATGTCAGTACTCAGGGGATCCCTGCCTTCCAGAAGCCTCCGCACCACCTGGGATAGGCTGAATAAGAAGAGTCTAAAGATTTCATGTCTTGGATGGGCTCAGTGGTTCACACCTGTAATCCCAGCACTTTAGGAGGCTGAGATGGGCAGATCATGAGGTCAGGAGTTCGAGACCAGCCTGGTCAACAAGGAGAAACCTTGTCTTCACTAAAAATACGAAAATCAGCTGGGCGTGGTGCCGTGCACCTGTAATCCCAGCTACTCAGGAGACTGAGGCAGGAGAATTGCTTGAACCTGGGAGGCAGAGGTCTCGGTGAGCCGAGATCATACTATTGCACTCCAGCCTGGGTGACAGAATGAGAATCCGTCTCAAAAAAAAAAAAAAAAGATTTCATGTCCTAATCCCTGGAATCTTTTAATACTAACCTTACCTGGGGCTGGGTGCAGTGGCTCACGCCTGTAATCCCAACACTTCGGGAGGCTGAGGCAGGTGAATTACCTGAGGTCAGGACTTCAAGACCAGCTTGACCAATATGGTAAAACCCCATCTCTACTAAAAAGACAAAAACTAGCTGGGCATGGTGGCATGTGCCTGTAGTCCCAGCTACTTAGGAGGTTGAGGCAGGAGAATGACTTGAACCCAGGAGGCGGAGGTTGCAGTGAGCAGAGATTGTGCCACTGCACTCCAGCCTGAGTGACAGAGCCAGACTCCATTTGAAAAAAAAAATTACACAACTAAATTAATGACATAGGAAGAATTAATCATGTGCTTCATACCTTGGTTTCGCCCCAGGTGGCCTTGCCAAAATTATCTGCATACTCTTCATCATCTGTGATCAGAAAGTTATCAAAAATGGTTCCAGATCTCACCTGTAGATAAAAAAATAAGGTCTTCATTATTATTTTTTTATTCCCTTTTTTTTTTTGAGACAGAGTTTCACTCTTTTTGCCCAGGCTGGAGTGCAATGGCATAATCTCAGTTCACTGCAACCTCCACCTTCCAGGTTCAAGTGATTCTCCTGCCTCAGCCTCCTGAGTAGCTGGGATTATAGGTGCCCGCCACCACACCCAGCTGATTTTTGTATTTTTAGTAGAGACAGGGTTTCACCATGTTCACCAGGCTGGTCTCAAACTCCCAACCTTAGGTGATCTGCCCACCTTGGCCTCCCAAAGTGCTGGGATTACAGGCGTGAGCCACTGCATCCGGTGCTTTTACTCTTTATTCTTTGTTTTTGTTTTTGAGACGGAGTTTCGCTTTTGTTACCCAGACTGGAGTGCAATGGCACGATCTCGGCTCACCGCAACCTCCGCCTCCTGGGTTCAGGCAGTTCTCCTGCCTCATCCTCCTGAGTAGCTGGGATTAAAGGCACGCGCCACCATGCCCAGCTGATTTTTTGTATTTTTAGTAGAGACGGGGTTTCACCATGTTGACCGGGATGGTCTCGATCTCTTGACCTCATGATCCACCCGCCTCGGCCTCCCAAAGCGCTGGGATTACAGGCTTGAGCCACCTTGCCTGGCTATTGGTCTCGATCTCTTGACCTCGTGATCCACCCGCCTTAGCCTCCCAAAGTGCTGGGATTATAGGCGTGAGCCACTGTGCCCAGCTATTATTTGTTTATTTTTCATTTCTTTTTTCCTTTGGAAGTATATGAAACTTAGGTGAATTTTTTTTTTATTTTTTAAGAGATGGGGTCTTGCTATTTGCCTAGGTTAGATTTGAACTTCTGGACTTGGCTGGGCATGGTGGCTCACACCTGTAATCCCAGCATTTTGGGAGGCTGAGGCGGGTGAATCACTTGAGGTCGGGAGTTCAAAACCAACCTGGCCAACATGGTGAACCCTGTCTCTAAAAATACAAAAAGTATCAGAGGTGGTGGTGCATGCCTATAAGTGCCAGCTACTTGGGAGGCTGAGGTGGGAGGATTGCTTAAGTCTGGGAGGTAGAGGCTGCAGTGATCTGAGACTGTGCCACTGCACTTCCACCTGGGTCACAGAGTGTGACTCTGTCTCAAAAAAAAAAATGAACTTCTGGGCTCACATGAGCCTCCCACCTCAGCCTCTCCAGTAGCTGGGACTACTACAGGCATGAGCCATACTGTCCCTGGGTACTAGGCCTTCATTATTGATGTGACATATATAACAACTTTTCAAATATAAACAGTTGTATTTTGCTCCGTACTGTGCACTGTAACAGCAATTAGAATAGTAGGTGGTGCAAGGCATGGTGGCTCATGCCTGTAATCCCAGCACTTTGGGAGGCCAAAGCCAGCGGATCACCTGAGGTCAGAAGTTCAAGACCAGCCTGACCAACATGGAGAAACCCCATCTCTACTAAAACTACAAAATTAGCCAGGCGTGGTGGCACTTGCCTGTAATCCCAGCTACTTGGGAGGCTGAGGTAGGAGAATCACTTGAACCCAGGAGGAGAAGGTTGCGGTGAGCCGAGATTGTGCCATTGCACTCCAGCCTGGGTGACAAGAGCAAAACTCTGTCTCAAAAAAAGAATAGTAGGTGGTGCTTAAACCAATATCTAGAATATCCTTTCCTCTAGGGCATTGGTTCCTCAAACTTGGCTACACACTGGGTTCACCAAAATCTTTTTTTTTTTTTTTTGAGACAAAGTCTCACTCTGTTTTTTTTTTTTTTCAGACGGAGTTTCGCTGTTGTTACCCAGACTGGAGTGCAATGGCACAATCTCAGCTCACTGCAACCTCCGCCTTCTGGGTTCAAGCAATTCTCCTGCCTCAGCCTCCTGCGTACATGCCACCAAGCCCAGCTAATTTTTGTATTTTTAGTAGAGACGGGGTTTCACCTCGTTGACCAGGATGGTCTCGATCTCTTGACCTCGTGATCCACCCGCCTCAGCCTCCCAAAGTGCTGGGATTATAGGCGTGAGCCACCGCACTGGCCATGTTTTTTTTTTGTTATTGTTTGTTTGTTTTGAGACGGAGTCTTGCATTGTCACCCACGTTGGAGTGCAGCGGCGCAATCTTGGCTCACTGCATTCTCCACTTCTCAGGTTCAACTGATTCCTCCCAGGTTTAAAAGATTTTCCTGCCTCAGCCTCCTGAGTAGCTGGGACTACAAGCATGCACCACCACACCTGGCTGATTTTTGTATTTTTAGTAGAGATGGGGTTTTCCTGTTAATGTTAGCCAGCATGGTCTCCATCTCCTGACTTCATGATCTGCCCCTGTTGGCCTCCCAAAGTGCTGGGATTACAGGCATGAGCCACCTAGCCCACTGGGATCACCAAAACATTAACAAAAAAAAAAAAAAAACTCCCAGCACTTTGGGAGGTTGAGGTGGAAGGATTGCTTGAGCCTGGGAGATCCAAATTCTCCTAGACAACATAGTGAGATCCTCATTTCTCAAAAACAAAATCTGGGTGTGGTGGCTTGTGCCTGTAGTTCTAGCTACTTGGGAGGCTGAGGGGGAAGGATCTTTGGGTCCAGTCTGAGGCTGCAGTGCTAGGATCATGCCACTGCTCTCCAGCCTCGGTGACAGAATGAGATGCAGTCTCAAAACATAAACAGAACATAGCCAGGTGCAGTGGCTCGCACCAGTAATCCCAGCACTTTGGGAGGCTGAGGCGGGTGGATCACGAGGTCAAGAAATCGAGACCATCCTGGTCAACATCGTGAAACCCCATCTCTACTAAAAATACAAAAATTAGCTGGGTATGGTGGTGTGTGCCTGTAATCCCAGCTACTCGGGAGGCTGAGGCAGGAGAATTGCCTCAACCCAGGAGGCAGAGGTTGCGGTGAGCCGAGATCACGCCATTGCACTCTAGCCTGGGTTACAAGAGCGAAACTCCACCTCAAAAAAAAAAAAAAAAAAAGACAACAACAAAAAAATAAACAGAACAAAACACACACACACCAAAAAAACTGAAGCAAATTTAAAACCAAATGACCTGCCAAAGCTCCAGGCCGATGGCACCGATGTTCTCAAATTCCGAGAGGTCGTACTGTGTCAAATAGTTGGTATTCTTCATTTTATGGTGGAGCCAAATGTCTCTATCAATACCTTCTGGTTTCAGGCCATCCTGTATCAAAAAAAAAAAAGGGTGGTCTCAATGACCTGGACAGGGGAGGGGCAGCCCTGGAATCATGAGAAGAGGCCACACACCTGGCACGGGGGCTTCCGGAGCATTGCGGCCTGCCAGTCCCCATCCAGTCCACCATTCCAGTCACTCTGCCTGCTGGCGCTGGCGTCCAGAAAGTGCTTCTCCCAGTCCTTCACAGACATGTAAGGAAAAAGGAAACATCAGTCAGATGCTCATGTAGTTGTTGTTGCTTCTGTTTTTGTTTTCTTTCTTTCTTTATTTTTTTTTGAGACGGAGTCTTGCTCTGTCGCCCAGGCTGGAGTGCTGTGGCACAATCTCGGCTCACTGCAACCTCCTCCTGAGTTCAAGCGATTCTTTTGCCTCAGCCTCCCGAGTAGCTGGGACCACAGGTGTGTGCCACCACACCCGGCTAATTTTTGTATTTTTAGTAGAGACAGGGTTTCACCATGTTGGCACCCATGGAGGCCAAGGCGGGCAGATCACCTGAGTTCAGGAGTTTGAGACCAGCCTGACCAACATGAAGAAACCCTGGGAGATGGAGGTTGCAGTGAGCTGAGATCACACCACTGCACTCCAGCATGGGCGACAGAGCTAAACTCTGTCTCAAAAAAACCCAACTCTTTTATGATACCCAGATGTGTAGAGATGTGGCTGGTCTCCATTGTGTGCTCTGGGGAGGGCATTTGGTGGTACAATATTGCCATCGTGGCTACCAGCCATGCAGCAATTGTCCAGTAACTGGGTACTTACAAACCATATTTGTGCACTTTCTTTTTTTTTTTTTTGAGACCGAGTCTCACTCTGTCACCCAGGCTGGAGTGCAGTGGCACAATCTCAGCTCACTACAACTTCTGCCTCCTGGGTTCCAGTGATTCTCCTGCCTCAGCCTCCCGAGTAGTTGGGCTTACAGGTGTGTGCCACCACACCCGGCTAATTTTTGTATATTTTAGTAGAGACGGGGTTTCACTATATTGGCTATGCTGGTCTCGAACTCCTGACCTCATGATTCGCCCGCCTCAGTCTCCCAAAGTGCTGGGATTACAGGCGTGAGCCACCACGCCGGGCCTATTTGTGCACTTTCTAGAGCTGAGCAGGAAAAATTCACACCTGGGCTTTGTTGTCTTCAGTTAGCTCCGGGTCTTTCAATTCTGCCAGGGACTTTTCCTTCTTGAGTGATGTTAAGTTCCAATCATACTCGATGCTGCCAGATTCAATAGACTGGCCGTCAATCTTCACGTCGTAAGAAAGATCTGGTCTTAAAATTAGAGTGTAGAGGTGTGTAAAGCCATCAACCTGCATATTTTAGGGGGAAAAGTGTTAACAAACCCTCAATTTTTTTTTTTTTTTGAGATGGAGTCTTGCTCTGTTGCCCAGGCTGGAGTGCAGTGGTGCAATCTCAGCTCCTGCAACCTCTGCCTCCTGAGTTCAAGCGATTCTCTTTCCCTCAGCCTCCTGAGAAGCTGGGATTACAGGCACCTGCTACCATGCCTGGCTAAGTTTTTGTATTTAGTAGAGTTTCATCAGGAACTGGTCTGGAACTCCTGAACTCAGGTGATCCACCTGCCTTGGCCTCCCAAAGTCCTGGGATTATAGGCGTGAGCCACCGTGCCTGGCCAACCATTGATTTTTTTTTTTTTTTTTTTTGAGACAGAGTTTTGCTCTTGTTGCCCAGACTAGAGGGAAATAAGGTGATCTTGGCTCACTGCAACCTCCACCTCCCAGGCTCAAGCGATTCTCCTACCTCACCCTCCCAAGTAGCTGACATTACAGGCATTCACCATGACACCTGGCTAATTTTTTTGTATTTTTAGTAGAAACGAGGTTTCTCCATGTTGTTCAAGGTGGTCTCAAACTCCTGACCTAAGGTAATCCACTTGCCTTGGCCTCCCAAAGTGCTGGGACTACAGGCATGAGCCACCACACCCCGCCCCTCAATGTTTTAATGCAGGTCTAACTATGCAGTATGTATGTATGTATTTTAGAGACAAGGTCTCACTCTGTTGCCCAGGCTGGAGTGCAGTGGTGCAATCATAGCTCACTGTAGCCTTGACCTCCCGGGCTCAAGTGATCCTCGCCTCTCAGCCTCCTGAGTAGCTGGGACCACAGGTTCCTAGCATTACACCTGGCTAATTTTTGTATTTTTTGTAGTGACAGGGTTTCTTTTTTTTGGAGACAGAGTTTCACTCTTGTTACCCAGGCTGGAGTGCAATGGCGTGATCTCGGCTCACCGAAACCTCCGCCTCCTGGGTTCAGGCAATTCTCCTGCCTCAGCCTCCTGAGTAGCTGGGATTACAGGCACGCGCCACCCTGCCTAGCTAATTTTTTGTATTTTTAGTAGAGAGGGGCTTTCACCATGTTGACCAGGATGGTCTTGATCTCGTCAAGAGATCTGGCGGTCTGGATCACGTCCACTCGCCTCGGCCTCCCAAAGTACTGGGATTACAGGCTTGAGCCACCACGCCCGGCCGTGACAGGGTTTCATCATGTTGCCCAGGCTGGTCTGGAACTCCTTGGCTCAAGTGATCCTCCTGTCTCAGCCACCCAAAGGGCAGGGATTAGAGGTGTGAGCCACTGCGCCAGGCCATTTCTCCAGAATGTTTTTTCATCCTGAATATTTCATCCATGAATGAGGATGGATGTGGCTGAAATGTGACTGTCCTATTGTAATCCTCCTGGTGCAAATGATATGTCAGAGCTCACAGTAAAAAATGAGAGTGCCCTCCTCTCATTTTGGGGTAAAGACTTCAGGAAACCAGTCAAGAAGACAAGTATCTCTGATGGGCCCCTAAACTGGAAACCGGGAATGGGAGACATGTTTACAAAGACCCATCCCTGGCTCAGTTAAGTACTTTACGATCAAAACTATTTTCTCTAAACTAAGTTATCATCAGGTAAGAGTTAACACTCATTTATTTGTATACAGGAGCACTTACCTTACACCTGATTAATTTTTTGTTTTCATGATACTGATTCTTGAAATGTAAAA
This sequence comes from Callithrix jacchus, assembly GCF_049354715.1. Lineage (NCBI taxonomy): Eukaryota > Metazoa > Chordata > Mammalia > Primates > Cebidae > Callithrix > Callithrix jacchus. Next base: position 15,106,032 of record NC_133523.1, read on the forward strand.
TAACATGAACTTTCTTGATATCAAATCCACAAATATCGGGTCCTACAAAAAAAATTAGCTGTTCTCATTTTTTTCCCACAATGCATCACCATAGAATAGCCACCCCATAACCATTCTTCTTCTTTTTTTTGAAACAGAGTTTTGCTCTTGTTGCCCAGGCTGGAGTGCAGTGGTGCGATCTCAGCTGACCGCAACCTCCTCCTCCCAGGTTCAAGCAATTCTCCTGCCTCAGCCTCCCAATAGCTGGGATTACAGGCATGGGCCACCGGGCCTGGCTAATTTTGTGTATTTAGTAGAGACGGGTTTCTCCATGTTGGTCAGGCTGGTCTCCAACTCCCTGCCACAGGTGATGCGCCTGCCTTGGCCTCCCAAAGTGTTGGGATTACAGGCGTGAGCCACTGAGCCCAGCCCATTTTTCTTAAATATAATCAGGTATAATCCAATAATCAGATATTCACACTAATTTATTTATTTATTTGTTTATTTTCAAATTTTTTTTATTTTTGAGACAGAGTTTCGCTGTTGTTACCCAGACTGGAGTGCAATGGCACGATCTTGGCTCACCGCAACCTCCACCTTCTGGGTTCAAGCAATTCTCCTGCCTCAGCCTCCCGCGTAGCTGGGACTACAGGCATGCACCACCACGCCCAGCTAATTTTTGTATTTTTAGTAGAAACGGGGTTTCACCTTGTTGACCAGGATGGTCTCAATCTCTTGACCTCATGATCTGCCCACCTCGGCCTCCCAAAGTGCTGGGATTACAGGCGTGAGCCACCCCACCGCGCCTGGCCTATTTATTTGTTTATTTTTGAGACAGAGTCTCTCTGTTGCCCAGGCTGGAGTGAGGTGGTGCAATCTTGGCTCACTGCAATCTCCACCTCCCAGGTTTAAGTGATTCTCCTGTGTCAACCTCCCAAGTAGTTAGCTGTGATTACAAGCATGCACCACCACGCCCAGCTAATTTTTGTATTTTTAGTAGAGATAGGGTTTTGCATTGTAGGCTAGGCTGGTCTCAAACTACTGACCTCAGGTGATTCGCCTGCCTTGGCCTCCCAAAGTTCTGGGATTACAGGTGTGAGCCACTGTACCTGGTCACATGCAAATATCTTATTGCTGTTAAAGGACAATGTCCTGGCTTTCCACTCACTTCTTAGTGTGTTCTGAAGCTCATTTAAATATTCAAAGTGGCCTGTAATCCCAGCACTTTAGGAGGCCAAGGTGGGGGGGATCACTTGAGACCAGGAGTTCAAGACCAGCCTCACCAACATGGTGAAACCCCGTCTCTACTAAAAATACAAAAATTAATGAGAATGGTGGTGTGTACCTGTAGTCCCAGATACACAGGAGGCTGAGGTGAGAGGATCAGTTGAACCCAGGAGGTGGAGGTTGCAGTGAGCTGAGAGCTGGGCCACTGCACTCCAGCCTAGGTAGCAGAGCAAGACTCCATCTCAATTAAAAAAAAATGCTGACTGGGCGCGGTGGCTCACACTGTAATCCCAGCACTTGGGGAGGCCAAGGCAGGTGGATTGCTTGAGGTCAGGAGTTAGAGACCAGCCTGGTCAACATGGAGAAACCCCATCTCTATTAAAAATACAAAAAAATTAGCTGGGCATGGTGGCGCATGCCTGTAGTCCCAGCTACTCAGGAGGCTGAGGCAGGAGAATTGCTTGAACCCAGGAGGTGGAGGTTGCGGTAAGCTGAGATCATGCCATTGCACTCCAGCCTGGATAACAACAACGAAATTCCATCTCAAAAAAAAAACTCTGCTCCTCGAAAGCCCAGGCAGACTGATTTGAGTAATAAAAAAACTCTGGGGCCAGGTGCCATGGCTCCCTCCTGTAATCCCAGTACTTTGGGAGGCTCAGGCAGGCAGATCATGAGGTCAGGAGTTTGAGACCAGCCTGGCCAACATGGTGAAACCCTGTCTCTGCTAAAAATACAGGCTAGGCACGGTGGCTCACGCTTGTAATCCCAGAACATTGAGAGGCTGAGGTGGGCAGATCACGAGGTCAAGAGATTGAGACCATCCTGGCCAACAAGGGGAAAACCCATCTCTACTAAAAAGTACAAAAATGCAGCACTTTGGGAGGCCGAGGCGGGTGGATCATGAGGTCAAGAGATCGAGACCATCCTGGTCAACATGGTGAAACCCCGTCTCTACTAAAAATACAAAAATTAGCTGGGCATGGTGGCATGCACCTGTAGTCCCAGCTACTCAGGAGGCTGAGGCAGGAGAATTGCTTGAACCCAGGAGGCAGAGGTTGTGGTGAGCCAAGATCACACCACTGCACTCCAGCCTGGGTAACAAGAGCAAAACTCCGTCTAAAAAAAAAAAAATGTACAAAAATTAGCTGGACTTGGTGGCTCAAGCCTGTAGTCCCAGCTACTTGGGAGCCTGAGGCAGGACAATTGCTTGAACCTGGGAGACGGAGGTTGTAGTAAGCCGAGATCATGCCATTGTACTCCAGCCTGGGCGACAGAGTGAGACTCCATCTCAAAAAAAAAAAATCATCATCATAATAAAACTCTGGTCTGTTGCACAGCAATCTCTATGTGAATTCTCTCTCTGTTGGAATTCCCATGTCTTGATGAATCTGCTCTGCCTAGGCTATGGGCAAGCTGAACCCCTTGGGTGGTTACACGCAAGCTAATATTAGTTTTATTAAAGTTTTGGGGGTTTTTTTGTTTTTGTTTAAGGTGAAGTTTCACTCTATCTCCCAGGCTAGAGAACAGTGGCACAATCTCAGCTCACTGAAACCTCCACCTCCTGGGTTCAAGTGATTCTCCTGCCTCACCCTCCCAAGTAGTTGGGACCACAGGCATGTACCACCATACCCAGGTACTGTTTTTTTAAGAGATGGGTTTCTCCATGTTGGTCAGGCTGGTCTTGAACTCCCGACCTCAGGTGATCCGCCCACCTTGGCCTCCCAAAGTGCTGGGATTACAGGTGTGAGCCACCACGCCCGGTCGTCATTTTTGTATTTTTAGTAGAGATGGGGTTTCATCATGTTTGCCAGTCTGGTCTCGAACTCCTGATCTCGTGATCCACCTGCCTTGGCCTCCCGAAGTACTGGGATTACGGATGGGAACCACCATGCCCCACCTGTGCATAAGTATTTATGCAAATGTTAAGGCTCTGACAATGACTGTGCTTCTCTTCTCTTCCTCCTTAACACCTCACCCTCAGCAAGCTCCCCTCACACTAATGGCTGGCGCTGACTCATTACAACAAAGTGTTCCAATAGTGACAGAGCGGGTTTGAGTAAAATGGAACTGTTGAGTTAAAAACTGAAATACTAAGAAAAGTTTATTTCAATCTTTTTTTAACCCCAAATTAGGCTACTTGGCCATTCAGATGTAGTAGACATATGCTATATAGAGTATTTTTTTTTCTTCTTTTTAAATACAGAATAAGGTGGGGTCTTATTCTGTCATCCAGGCTGGAGTGCAGTTGTGTGATCATACCTCACTGCGTCCTCAAATTCCTTGGCTCAGCAGATCCTCCTGCTTCAGCCGCCTGAGTAGCTAGAACCACAGGTGCACATCACCACACTGGGTTAATTTTTTTTTTTTTTTGAGTCTTGCTCTGTTGCCCAGGCTGGAGTGCAGTGGCGTGATCTTGACTCACTGCAACCTCCACCTCCTGGGTTCAAGGGATTCTCCTGCCTCAGCCTCCTGAGTAGCTGGATTACAGCCACACACCACCACAACTGTAATTTTAAAAATTTTTTGAGAGATGGGGTCTTGCTGTGTTGCCCAGGCTGGTCTCAAACTCCTGGGCTTATCATCCTCCCTGGGCAGATTTTTCTGGATATCCATTTTTTTCTTCTGTTTTTTTTTTTTTTTGAGATGGAGTTTCGCTCTTATTACCCAGGCTGGAGTGCAATGGCACGATCTCGGCTCACTGCAACCTCCGCCTCCTGGGTTCAGGCAATTCTCCTGCCTTAGCCTCCTGAGTAGCTGGGATTACAGGCACGCGCCACCATGCCCAGCTAATTTTTTGTATTTTTAGTAGAGATGGGGTTTCACCATGTTGACCAGATGGTCTCGATCTCTTGACCTCGTGATCCACCCACCTCGGCCTCCCAAAGTGCTGGGATTACAGGCTTGAGCCACTGCGCCCGGCTATTTTTAAAAAATATTTTGTAGAGACAGGGTCTCACTATGTTGGTCAAGCTAGTCTCAAACTCCTGGACTCAAATAATCCTCCTGCCTTGGCCTCCCAAAGTGCTGAGATTACAGGCATGAGCCACTGTGCCTGGCTAAGGATGATTTTTTTTTTTTTTTAAAGACAGGGTTTCACCATGTTGGCCTGGCTGGTCTTGAACTCCTAACCTCAGGTGATCCACCTGCTTCGGACTCCCAAAGTGCTGAGATTACAGGCATGAGCCACCACGCCTGGCCGATTTTTTTTTTTTTTTTTTTGAGACAGAGTCTTACTCTGTTGCCCTGGCTGGAGTGCAATGGTACTATTTTGGCTCACTGAAACCTCCACTTCCCGGGTTCAAGTGATACTCCCACCTCAGCCTCCTGAGTGGCTGGGATTACAGGCATGTGGCACCATGCCTGGCTAATTTTTGTACTTTTAGTAGAGAAGGGGTTTCACCATGTTCGCCAGGCTGGTCTCAAACTCCTGACCTCAAGTAATCTGCCCACCTCAGCCTCCCAAAGTGCTGAGACTACAGGCATGAGCCACCACATCCAGCCTGAGGTACATTAACTCTTAAAGTTGCAAGTTACACTATATTTATGTCTATTTCCTGTGGCCCAGTGTGACTCCTTCCCAGTTCCAGCATAAATTTTAATCAAGTACCCCTGGTTTTAGGAGACATTTAATATTTTCCAGAGGTTTGCAGGCTTTTTCTATAAATGCCAGAGGGTAGAATGTTTCTGGCTTTGTAAGCCTAATGATTTGTGTCATGACAACTTAACTTTGCCACAGCTACTGGCAAGCAGCCACAGACAACATATAAATGAACAACGTGAGGCTGCATTCCAGTAAGACTTCATTTAGGGACACTGAAATCTAAATTTCATCTAATTGCCTTTTTTTTTTTTTTTTAACGGAGATGGGGTCTCATTGTATTCCCCTAGGCTGGAGTGCAGTGGTGAAATCTCAGCTCCCTGCAACCTCCACCTCCTGGGTTCAAGTGATTCTCCTGTCTCAGCCTCCTGAGTAGCTAGAATTATGCGCATTTGCCACCACACCTGGCTAATTTTTGTATTTTTAGTAGAGATAGGGTTTCACCATCTTGGCCAGGCTGGTCTCGAACTCCAGACTTTGTGATCTGCCTGCCTCAGCCTCCCAAAGTGCTGGGATTACAGGTGTGAGCCACCATGCCTGGCCTTCTTTTTTTTTTTGAGATGAAGTGTTGCTGTTGCCCAGGCTGGAATGTGTACTGTAGTGGTGCAATCTCAGCTCACTGCAACCTCTGTCTCCCAAGCTGAAGCAATTCTCTGCCCAGCCTCCCGAGTAGCTGGGATTATAGGTGCCTGCCACCACCCCCAGCTAATTTTTTTTTTGAGACGGCGTTTCGCTCTTGTTACCCAGGCTGCAGTGCAATGGCGCGATCTCGGCTCACTGCAACCTCCGCCTCCTGGGTTCAGGCAATTCTCCTGCCTCAGCCTCCTGAGTAGCTGGGACTACAGGCACACGCCACCACGCCCAGCTAATTTTTTTGTATTTTTAGTAGAGACGGGGTTTCACCATGTTGACCAGGATGGTCTCAATCTCTTGACCTCGTGATCCACCCACCTCGGCCTCCCAAAGTGCTGGGATTACAGGCTTGAGCCACCATGCCTGGCTAATTTTTGTATATTTAGTAGAGACGGGGTTTCACCATCTTGGCCAGGCTGGGCTTCAATTTCTGACCTCGTTATCCACCCACCTCGGCTTCCCAAAGTGCTGGGATTACAGGTGTGAGACACTGCGCCCAGCCAAATTTCATACAATTTTCATGCATCGCAAAATGTCATCCTTGTATTGATTTTTTTCCAACCAGTTAAAAATGTAACAAAATTTGTAGTTCATGGGTCATAGAAACGCAGATGGTGGGCCGGGCATGGTGGCTCACGCCTGTAATCCCAGCACTTTGGGAGGCCAAGGCGGGTGGATCACGAGGTCAAGAGATCGAGACCATCCTGGTCAACATGGTGAAACCCCGTCTCTACTAAAAATACAAAAAATTAGCTGGGCATGGTGGCGCGTGCCTATAATCCCAGCTACTCAGGAGGCTGAGGCAGGAGAATTGCCTGAACCCAGGTGGAGGGTGCGGTGAGCCGAGATCGCACCATTGCACTCCAGCCTGGGTAACAAGAGCAAAACTCCATCTCAAAAAAAAAAAAAAAAAAAAACGCAGATGGTGGGCCAATTTGGTCCGTGACCAAGGTTTACTGAGTCCTGAAGGATTGAAAACACAGGTTGAGGCCATGTGTGGTGGCTCGGGCTTGTAATCACAGCAGTTTGGAAGGCCAAGGCGGGTGGGTCACCTGAAGCCAGGAGTTCGAGATATGCCAGGAGTTCAAGACCAGCCTGGCCAACATAGTGAAATCCCATCTCTACTAAATACAAAAAAGTTAGCCAGGTATGGTGGTGCATGCCTATAATCCCAGCTACTCAGGAAGCTGAGGCAGGAGAATTGCTTGAACCCTGGAGGTGGAGGTTGTAGTGAGCCAAGACTGTGCCACTGCCATTGCACTCCAGACTAGGCAACAAGAGTGAAAACTCCATCTCAAAAATAAAAAGAGGGCCGGGCGCAGTGGCTCACGCCTATAATCCCAGCACTTTGGGAGGCCAAGGTGGGCAGATCATGAGGTCAAGAGATCAAGACCATCCTGGGCAACATGGTGAAACCCCGTCTCTACTAAAAACACAAAAATTAGCTGGGCATGGTGGCACGTGCCTGTAATCCCAGCTACTCGGGAGGCTGAGGCAGGAGAATTGCTTGAACTCAGGAGGCGGAGGTTACGGTGAGCCGAGATTGCGCCATTGCACTCCAGCCTGGGTAACAAGAGCCAAACTCTGTCTTGAAAAACAAAACAAAACAAAAAAAAAACACCACACAAGTTGAGCATCCCAAATCAAAAAATTCCAAATCTGAAGTGTTCCAAAATCCAAAGCTCTTAGACTCAACGTGATGCTCGAAGGAAATGCTCACTGGAGCACTGTGGATTTCTGTTTTTTCAGATTAACAATGCTCAGCCAGTAAGGATAATGCAAATACTCCAAAATTCCAAAATCCAAAACACTGGTCCCAAACATTTCAGGTAAGGAATCCTTAGCCTGCATGAGGGCTGCACTAATGGTGAATAAATAACTTTTTCAGGAATACAACAGACTGGTACAGTTGCTTTCTATATTAATTCAGTTTAACAGTGCTATAAACCTTGGATCCGATATACTCAATACTACTAACCTTCACTATGTTAGCAAAGTCTAGTCTAAAGATCCTGTGAAGTGGGAGGGTTTTCAAAGTCACTAGAAGTGGTGGTGTTGTACCACCTAAACTCACCAAACATAATATAGTACTGTGATTTTTCATTCAGGTTCTTCTGGTCAACGTCTGCAGGAAAGACTTTAATGTAGCCTCCTCCACAGTCCATCTTCTGCTCATGTTTTACTGTGTACTGAATGACCAGAGTCTTCCCTTTATTGCTGAACGGTTTGAAGCGTGCAGAGATGGCATAGAATCGGCCATTTTGAGTGGTTTGCAGACCTTTGAACAAAAATACTCATGAATGATTAGGAACGATGTTGTGCTCAGTAATGCAGGAAGTTAAATGGATGTCTTTCCCTTACTCCCAACCATAAATGTCCTAGCCATTAACAGTGATCTGGTGCCAACAGAGCACTACACAATCCTGCATAATGGGCACACTACTAGCAGGCACGCTGCTTCCATACAACTTGTATTTTACACACCTGAAAGTATTTGTTTTTAACATACTGCTGTTATTTGTTTATTTATTAGACAGAGTCTCATTCTGTTGCCCAGGCTGGAGTGCAGTGGTGCAATCTCAGCTCACTGCAACCTTTGCCTCTTGACTTCAAGTGATTCTCCTGCCTCAGCCTCCCGTGTAGCTGCTGGGATTATAGGTGTGTGCCACCATGCTCAGCTAATTTTTGTATTTTTAGTAGAGACAGAGTTTCACCACATTGGCCAGGCTGGTCTCGAATTCCTGACCCCATGATCTGCCCGCCTCAGCCTCCCAAAGTGCTGGGATTACAGGCGCGAGACACTGCACCCGGCCAGGTCACCTGTATTTTAAATTTTGTGGGTCATTTGGTCTCTTTCCTAACCACTCTATTCTGCCTTTTCAGCATAAAGCAGCCATAGACAATATAAATGAATGAATGTGGCTGTTTTCTAATAAAACTTTATTTATGAACACTAAACCTCCTTTTTTTTTTTTTTTTTTTTTTTTTTTTGAGACAGAGTCTTGCTCTGTTGCCCACGCTGAATCTTTGCTCACTGCAACTGATGCCTCCCAGGTTCAAGTGATTCTCCTGCCTCAGCCTCCTGAGTAGGTGGGACTACAGGCATTCAACACCACACCTGGCTAATTTTTGCATTTTTAGTAGAGAATGGGTTTCGCCACATTGTCCAGGCTGGTCTTGAACTCCTGGCCTCAGGTGATCCACCCATCTCCCACCTCCCAGAGTGCTAAGATTACAGGCATGAGCCACCACGCCCAGCCTAAACTTTCACATATATAAAAGCAAATACAATTTAAAAGGCTTAAGAGGCCAGTCATGGTGGCTCACATCTGTAATCTCAGTACTTTGGGAGGCTGAGCCGGGTAGATCACTTGAGGTCAGGAGTTTGAGAGCAGCCTGGCTAATGGTGCCAAAACCCCATTTCCACTTAAAATACAAAATTAGTTGGGCATAGTGGCAGGTGCCTGTGGTCCCATCTACTTGGGAAGCTGAGGCAGCCGAATCACTTGAACCTGGGAGGTGGAGGAGCCGAGACTGCCCCACTGCACTCCAGCCTGAGTGGCAGAGTGACACTGTTTTAAAAAAACAAATAAAATAGCTGCTGGGCACGGAGGCTCACGCCTGAAATCTCAGCACTTTGGGAGGCTGAGGCAGGCAGACCATGAGGTCAGGAGATCGAGGCCATCCTGGCTAACACAGTGAAACCCCATCTCTACTAAAAATACAAAAATTAGCCGAGCATGGTGGCACGCACTTGTAGTCCCAGCTACTTGGGAAGCTGAGGCAGGAGAATCGCTTGAAACTGGAAGGTGGAGGTTGCAGTGACCCGAGATCACACCACTGCACTCCAGTCTGGGCAACAGAATCAACAAAATAAATAAAATAAAATAAAATAAAATAAAATAAAAGCCTTGGGTGAGATGTGTGCCCTGAGTCATGCAGCTTGCAGGTGTAACCTCTGCTTCTTAGATCATAGGTTAACCTTCTTCCTCATTGCTCTTGTTCTGTAAATGGCTAGGACAGACCAGAGACTACGCCTCCTCCACTTGTAACCGCTGACCTTTGATTACAGGTTAACTGCCTCCAGGATTGTCCTGTACCTAACTCAGACCAGATGGCACACGAGATGCCAAGACTGTTAACATCTTCAGGATGAAATGTTAAATACGCCTTCTCAGAAGAAAAAGACCACCTTGTCTAATCAGATCATGGCAATTATGTATCAAGCCTTGCATAGAAAGATGTCAAAATTCTGTTAAGCTTCCCTCAACTTTGTCTGTACCAATGATCCCAAACTTCTACACTTCAAAACACTGACTTCTGTTTTTTGGGATCTGCTTTCCGAACAGTTGTCCTCAAACTTTCAGCTTGAATTAGCTCTTCCCCCACTACTCCCAGAGATGGAGTCTCGTGCCCAGGCTGGAGTGCAGTGAAGCAATCTCTGTTCACTGCAACCTCTGCCTCCTGGGTTCAGGCGATTCTCTTGCCTCAGCCTCTCCATTAGCTGGAATTACAGACATGTGCCACCACGCCTGGCTAAGTTTTGTGTTCCTAGTAGAGATGGGGTTTCACTGTGTTGGCCAGGCTGGTCTCAACCTCTTTTTTTTTTTTTTTTTTGAGACGGAGTTTTGCTGTTGTTACCCAGACTGGAGTGCAATGGCGCGATCTCAGCTTACCGCAACCTCCGCCTTCTGGGTTCAAGCAATTCTCCTGCCTCAGCCTCCTGCGTAGCTGGGACTACAGGTGTGCACCACCACGCCCAGCTAATTTTTGTATTTTTAGTAGAGAAGGGGTTTCACCTCATTGATCAGGATGGTCTCAATCTCTTGACCTCATGATCCACCCGCCTCGGCCTCCCAAACTGCTGAGATTATAGGTGTGAGCCACCACACCCGGCCCCATATTTTTCTTTTTCTTTTTTTTTTTTTGTGAGACGGAGTTTCGCTCTTGTTACCCAGGCTGCAGTGCAATGGCACAATCTCAGCTCATCGCAACCTCTGCCTCCTGGGTTCAAGCAATTCTCCTGCCTCAGCCTCCTGAGTAGCTGGGATTACAGGCGCGCACCACCATGCCCAGCTAATTTTTGTATTTTTAGTAGAGACGGGGTTTCACCATGTTGACCAGGATGGTCTCGATCTCTTGACCTCGTGATCCACCCGCCTTGGCCTCCCAAAGTGCTGGGATTACAGGCGTGAGCCACCGCACCCGGCCCCATATTTTTCTTTTTAATGCAAACATTAAAATGAGAGGAGGAGCCCACTTTTCCCTCTGAGGGGAACAGCCCTTGATCCCCATGTGCACTTGACTAGCATCTTTTAAGAGGGGCAATTTTGGTAATGGATACTCATAACACATTTTTTTTTTTTAAGATGGAGTCTTGGCCTGTCACCAGGCTGGAGTGCAGTGGTGCAATCTGGGCTCACTGCAACCTCCACCTCCTGGGTTCAAGCAATTCTCCTGCCTCAGCCTCCCGAGTAGCTGGGACTATAGGTGTGTGCCACCATGCCTTGCTAATTTTTTCTATTTTAGTAGAGACAGGGTTTCACCACATTGGCCAGAATGTTCTCCATTTCCTGACCTTGTGATCCACTCACCTCAGCCTCCCAAAGTGCTGGAATTACAGGCGTGAGCCACCATGTCTGGCCAACACATTTATATAAATATAATCCAAAGGTTAAACACCATTGAATATGTGACAGTGCTTCTTGTATGATTTTATTTATTTATTTTTTTGAGACGGAGTTTCTTTCGTTACCCAGTCTGGAGTGCAATGGCACGATCTTGGCTCACCGCAACCTCCGCCTTCTGGGTTCAAGCAATTCTCCTGCCTCAGCCTCCCGAGTAGCTGGGACTACAGGTGTGCACCACCATGCCCAGCTAATTTTTGTATTTTTAGTAGAGACGGGGTTTCACCTTGTTGACCAGGATGGTCTTGATCTGTTGACCTCATGATCCACCTGCCTCGGCCTCCCAAAGTGCTGGGATTACAGGCGTGAGCCACCGTGCCCGGCCTCTTGTATGATTTTATTATGCCAAATAAGCTGAATATGTCTCCTTGGACTTCAGGGGACCTAATACCAATAAAATAATAGTAATAGTAATAATAATAATAGGCCAAGCACCTTGGCTCACGTTTATAATCCCAGCACTTTGGGAGGCTAAGGGGAGGATCACTTGAGGCCAGGAGTTTGAGAGCAGCCTGGGTAACATGATGAAACCCTGTCTCTAAAAAAATTAGCCTGAAACAGGCATGGTGGTGCATGCCTGTAATCCCAGCTCCTAGGGAGCCTGAAACAGGAGAATTGCTTGAATCCTGCCGGTGGTTTGAGTGAGCCAAAATCGTACCACTGCACTCCAGCCTGGGAAACAGAGACGGACTCCTGCTTTAAAAAAAAAAAAAAAAGGAGCAATCTTCGGCAATAAAGAGAGAGGAGGCCAGGTGTGGTGACTCACACCTGTAATCCCAGCTCTTTGAGAGGCTAAGGCAGGTGGATCACAAGATCAGGAGTTCGAGATTAGCCTGGCCAACATGGTGAAACCCCTTCTGTACTAAAAATACAAAAATTAGCTGGGTGTGCTGGCGTTCGCCTGTAGGCCCAGCTACTCAGGAGGCTGAGACAGGAGAATTGCTCAAACCTGGGAGGCGCAGGTTGCAGTGAGCCAAGATCATGCCACTGCACTCCAGCCTGGGCAACAGAACAAGACTCTGTCTCAAAAAAAAAAAAAAGAAAAAGAAAGAGAAAGAAAGAAAGGAAAAGAAATGAAAAGAAAGAAAGAAAGAAGGAAAAGAAAAGAAAAGAAAGGAGAGAGAAAACAACAACAAAAGATAAGGAAGCCTTGCCTTAAAGTCTATGCCTTAAGGTCTTCATGTGTAAAATGGGAATAAAAGCTTTTGGCTGTGCCGTAACTACCTTGAAAGGTTGCTATGGAAAATGTAACATTAGGCTCGATTTGGTCCTGATTCTACACTAACCTTTATCTTTCTCTTTATGACCATAAAAGTTCCCCGACGAGACTCTAAAATGCCCAAAACGGGAGTCATTGGTGGACTGCACCCATCGGTTTCTCCAGTGCTCTGTGGGGAGGGGAAATAACACCGGTTAGAGCTGATAACAGTTAATTTGCGTCGAGGGAAAGGTGAGGGGGACCCTCGAATAATTGAGGGTTCGCTGCCATCGACCCCGCGGCGACTCTGGCCAGCCCTAGAGGGGAGGAGATAGGGGAGCTTACACCCTTGCCACCACGGGCGTCACCCCTTCACCTCCGTCTAGAAATTCCTCTTGGAAATAAACGGTAGCCAGCGCCACCCGCAGCAAGCAGATGGCCCAGAGTGGGACCGGAGCCCCGGCCATGGGGGCGTGCACTACGCTTCCTGGCGCCACCGCCCCTTCGCTTCCGGCGGTCTCTGCGGCTCTTCAGGCGCGCCCCGAAACTACCACTCCTGTCACGTCTCGTGATTATGACCTGAGGTCTCATAGGTCGCTGCGGCGCGGGGCACGTCGGGCCCGTCCCGGAACTACCACTCCCATGATGCCCCGCGATTGTGATTCGGGGTGCCATTGGTCCCCGGGACGCTGTGCTTCCCGGGAGTTGTAGTCCCTTCTGGCTCTGTTGCTCAGGGCAACTGCTCTCTCAGGCCTGAATGTGGTGGCAGTCTCTGCGAATGGACACACTGGGAGGAGGTCGGCAGGGCTGGTGGGGAGGTGACGCGGCTGAGCGCATGGGCTCGCGAGAGGAGATACGGGGAAGTCGGGCTTGCTCTGGAGGTGAGCTGGTCGGGAGGCTGCAGGGTGGTCCCGCGCCTCAGTTTCCCTGTCTGAGGTCTGTTGAGTTCAGTGCGGGTCGCTTCATAGCAGGGGAGAAGAGCAGGATGGTCTGAGGGGCGCCAGGGTTTTCAAATTTTGGTTTGTTGATTTTTAACAACTTTATTGAGCTACAGTTTGCATACCATAGTGTTTACCACTTTTAAGCTGACGACTCGGTTATTTTTAGTAAGTCTTCAAAGTTGTGAAGCCGTCGCCACCATTCAGCTCATCCAGCTTTAGAACTCTGCAGCAGGCTGGGCGCGGTGGCTCCTGCCTGGAATCCCAGCACTTTGAGAGGCAGAGGCGGAACAGTCACTTGAGGCCAGGAGATTCAGAGTAGCCTAGGCAACATGGCGAGACCCCATCTCTAAAAAAGATAAAAATAAATAATTAGCCAGGTGCAGTGGTACATGCCTGTAGTCCCAGCTACTCGGCATGTGGAGTCGGGAGGGAAGATTGCCTGTGTCTAGGAGGTCGAGGCTGCTGTGAGCTGTGATCAGGCCACTGCCCTCCAGCCTGGGTGGCAGAGCAAGACCCCTACTCAAAACAAAACAAAACAAAAAACAAAACTAAACTTTCTATTACCCAAGGAGATTGCTTCGTTCCTTTGCAATCTGTCCTCACTCACACCCACAGTTCCAGGGAACCGCTCATCTGCCTTCCTTTTTTTTGTTTGTTTGAGGTCTCACTCTGTCGCCCAGGCTAGAGTGCAATGGCACGATCTCAGCTCACTGCAACCTTCGTCTCCCAGTTTCAAGGATTCTCCTGCCTCAGCCTCCCGAATAGCTGGGATTACAGGCGCACACCACCATGCTCAACTAATCTTTGTATTTTTAGTAGAGATGGTGTTTCACCATGTTTGCCAGGCTGGTCTTGAACTCCTGACCCCAGGTGATCTGTCAGCCTCAGCCTCCCAAAGTGATGGGATTACAGCCACCACGCCGGCCCAATCTGCTTTCTGAGTTTATTGGTTTGCCTTTTCTGGACAGTTCTTAAAAATAAAATCATAGGGTGTGCGGAGTTAGTGTCTGGCTGCTTTCCCTTAGTATGACATATTTGAGGTTCGTGCATGCTGTTATATTCGTATTTGTCTTTTTAAAATTGCTGAACAGTATTCCACTGTATGGATGGACCATAGTTTGTAATCCATTTCACTAATTAATGGACATTTACACTGGTTCCCCTTTTAGTCTGCTAGGAGTAGTAGGTATTATGGGGCCAGGTGTGGTGATGTGGGACTGTAATCCCAGCACTTTGGGAGGCTGAGGCTGGCGGATCGCTAGAACTGGGGAACTGGAGAACAGCCTGGGCAACACAGTGAGACGTTGTGTCTGCAAAAAGTTAGCCAGGCATGGCGATGTGTGTTTGTAGTCACAGCTACCCAGGAGGCTGAGGTGGGAGGATCGCGTGACCCTGGGAAGTCAAGGCTGTAGTGAGCCATGATTGCACCACTGCACTGTAGCCTGGGCAACAGAGTGAGAGACTGTCTCAAAAAAACAAAATAAAACTATTATGAACATTTGCATTCATGTTCATTTCTCTTGGGTCATGTAGGAGTGTAATTCCTGGGTCGTATGGTAACTCTGTGTCTAACCTTTTGAGGAACTAACTATTCTCCACATTAGGGACTGTATCATTTTACAATTTCCCAGCAACATCTCTCTCTCTCTCTCTCTCTCTTTTTTTTAGGAACAGGGTTGGCCAGGCATGGTGGCTCATCCCTGTAATGCCAGTACTTTGGGAAGCTGAGGCGGGTAATTCACAAGGTCAAGAGTTCAACCCCAGCCTGGCCAAGATGGTGAAACCCCGTCTTTACTAAAACTACAAAAATTTCCCAGGCACAGTGGCGAGTGACTGTAATCCCAGCTACTCGGGAGGCTGAGGCAGGAGAATCACTTGGGCCCAGGCAGCAGAGGTTGCAGTGAGCCGAGATTTCTATACTCCAGCCTGGGCATCAGAGTGAGATTTGGTCTTAAAAAAAAAAAAAAGAAAAGAAACAGGGTCTTGCCCTGTCATCCAGGCTGGGTGCAGTGGCACAATCAGGGCTCACTGCAGCCTCAAACTCCTGGGCTCAAGCAATCCTCCCACCTCAGCCTCCTGAGTAACTGGGACTAGACGTGTATGACACCAAACCCAGCTAATTTTTAAATTTTTTGTAGAGATGGGGTCCACCTATGTTGCCCAGGCTGATCTTGAACTCTTGGGCACAAGTGATCCTCCCGTCTTGGCCTCCCAAAGTACTGGGATTATGGGCATGAGCCACTGTGGGCTTCAATCTCTTCACTTTCTCACCGACACTTGTTATGTGTATTTTTGATTATAGTCATCCTCGGGAATGTGAAGTAGTAGCTCCTCGTGGTTTTTTCCTTTTTTTTTTTGAGACGGAGTTCCACTCTGTCATCAGGCTAGAGTGCAGTGGTATTGATCCTGGTTCATTGCAACCTCCGCCTCCTGGGTTCAAGCAGTTCTTTTACCTCGCCTCGAGAGTAGCTGGGATTACAGGCATGCGCTCCCCCATGCCCAACTAATTTTTGTATTTTTTTTAGTTGGAGTTTCGCTCTTGTTACCCAGGCAATGGTAACTCTTGTTACCGAGAGTGCAATGACGCGATCTCGGCTCACCGCAACCTCCGCCTCTTGGGTTCAAGCAATTCTCCTGCTTCAGCCTCCCCAGTAACTGGGACTATAGGCGCACGCCACCATGTCCAGCTAATTTTTGTATATTTAGTAGAGATGGGGTTTCACCTTGTTGACCAGGATGGTCTCAATCTCTTGACCTCATGATCCACCCGCCTCGGCCTCCCAAAGTGCTGGGATTATAGGCATGAGTCACCGCGCCTGGCCCAATTTTTGTATTTTTAGTGGAGACAGGGTTTCACCATGTTGGCCAGGCTGGTCTCGAACTCCTGACCTCAGGATGTGCCCACCTCGGCTTCCCAAAGTGCTGGGATTAAGGCGTGAGCCACCATGCCCAGCCAGTCCTTGTGGTTTTGATTTGCATCTCTGTAATGACTAGTGACATTGAACAGCTTTTCATATGCTTATTAGTTTTTTTTTTTAATGAGGTTTCAGGCCCTGTCTTTTTTTTTTTTTTTTTTAAGACGGGGTTTCACCATATTGGTCAGGCTGGTCTTGAACTCCCGACCTCAGGTGATCTGCCTACCTTGGCCTCCAAAGCGCTTGGATTACAGGCATGAGCTACTACTCCCGGCCGCTTATTAGTTATTTATATGTAGTTTTTACGTATTCAGAGTATCTGTTTACATCTTTTGCCCCTTGGTTTATTTTATTTTATTTTGAGACAGAGTTTTGCTGTTGTTGCTCGGGTTGGAGTTCAATGGCGCGATCCTGGTTCACCGCAACTTCTGCCTCTTGGGTTCAAGCAATTCTCCTGCCTCAGCCTCCTGAGTAGCTAGGATTACAGGCATGTGCCACCACATCTGGCTAATTTTATATTTTTAGTAGAGATGGGGTTTCTCCACATTAGCCAGGCTGGTCTTGAACTCCTGACTTTGGGTGATCTGCCCGCCTCGACCTCCTAAAATGCTGGGATTATAGGCATGAGCCACAGTGCCTGACTGCCCACTGGTTTATTATAACTGTTGTGTTTTAAATATACGTATATAATTTTAGTTGTAGTAAAATATATATGGTGTCAAATTTGCCTTTTGAACCATTTTTTCATTGGTTTAATTTGGAACCCAAGGAAACTTCTAGAAGAACTAAATCCAGAAAATTTGGCCTAATAGTCAGGTCTTCCTTCTGACTCATATAGAATGACCCAGGCTGAGCCATCTCCTGAGCTTTGGCTACAGATACTACCAGAGAGTTGTTGACGTTCTCCCGGCACTGTGTGTGTGTGTGAAGCAACGTGCTAGGGACCTTAGTTATCTTGTCCTCTCATCTGAAAGGTAACCCATTATGCAAGTGGTCCAGATACTTCCATTACTGCCTTTTTTTTGAGACAGAGTCTCCCTCTGTTGCCCAGGTAGGCTGGCAGTGGCTCACTGCAGCCTCCACCTCCTGGGTCAAGCAATTCTCCTGCTTCAGCCTCCTAAGTAGCTGGGACTATAGGTGCCTGTCACCATGCCCAGCTAATTGTTTTATTATTGTTATTTTTTAGTAGAGACAGGGTTTTGCTATGTTGGCTAGGCTGGTCTCGAACTCCTGACCTCAAGTGCTCCACCTGCCTTGGCCTCCCAAAATGCTGGGATTATAAGCGTGAGCCGCTGCACCTAGCCCTTACTGCCATTTAAATGTTACTGAGCACTTTTGCACGTCCCACTCGGAATATATAGGAATCCTATGAGAGTAATAGTTACTATTTATTTATTTATTTTGAGATGGCGTCTCACTCTGTCACCAGGCTGGAGTGCAGTGGTGCGATATTGGCTCACTGCAACCTACACCTCCTGGGTTCAAGCGATTCCCCTGCCTCAGCCTCCTGAGTAGCTGGGACTACAGGTGCATGCCACCACGCCTAGCTAATTTTTGTATTTTTATTAGAGATGGGGTTTCTCCATGTTGACCAGGATGGTCTCCATCTCTTGGCTTCTCGATTCGCCCTCTTTGGCCTCCCAAAGTGCTGGGATTACAGACATGAGCCACCGCGCCTGGCCTGGTCATTTTTATTGTCATCCTTGGGCTTGAAGGGAAGGCTGTGGCTGGGTTGCAAAAGACAGTGTGACCTTTAGCCAAGTGGGGGCCATTGAATGCACAATACAAACAGCAGGTAATCTTTTTTTTTTGAGACAGAGTTTCGCTCTTGTTGCCCAGGCTGGAATGCAGTGGCGTCATCTCTGCTCACCGCAACCTCTGCCTCCTGTGTTCAAACCATTCTCCTGCCTCAGCCTTCCAAGCAGCTGGGATTACAGGCATGTATCACCACGCCCGGCTGATTTTGTATTTTTAGTAGAGACAGGGTTTCTCCATGTTGATCAGGCTTGTCTCGAACTCCTGACCTCAGGTGATCCGCCTGCCTTGGCCTCCAAAAGAGCTTTGATTACAAGCCTCTTACTCGAAATTCTCTCCCCTTCTCCTGCAGAATGGATTCTGCAAGAAAAGCCAGCTGTCCCATGCGTGATGTTTCTGGTGACTTCAGCGATAGTTTCCTAGAAGATGCAACAATGGAAGAAATCAGAAACCACCAGATCAGTAGAAATCTTACCAAAATAGCACCTGGGCATAGCAGATTTCTGAAAAGAAACCAAACTCTAGGTGAAAAACACTTACACCTGAAAGAGAACGCTGCGCTGGGGAGTGGACCCAGGCTTGCCTCAAGTAGACTGCCCACTGCGTCCGGGATCCGAGCCAATGCCGCACTCATGAAGCTGGCCCAGCTAGAAACCCGGATCATGAATCGGAAGCTGCAGAGGAATCTGTCTGGTGCAGAGCCTGACTCAGTGAACACTGAAGCCAGTCTTCCAAAGAGAGCTGACAAAATTCCCACCGGGGGCCCAGTTGAACTTTCGTCCCAGAACACAGAAAAAACTTCCCAGAAACAAGCCCATGAACTTCCTGTCACCGAAAATAATGCACAGAACGCGAAGGTCAGTAGGTTTCTAAAGAAGAAACTACCACCTGCTGAAAACGTATCCCCTGAAGCACCAGTTGGGAAAGAGAGGACTTTGCAAACCTCCAAACAGAAGAAAGAAACTGCTAGAACATTTGATTCTCCAGACAGTGACGAAGAGGAAATTAAAGCATTGCTAGGAAGCTTGATGGACTCTTCCAGAGAAAAAGAAACAAAGCAAGGCTCCAGCAGCGCTGAAGTTAGTGAGGAAGAAGAGAGAAAACTGTTTTCGGTAAGGTGTTTTTTCAAAAAATTTATTTTTATTATTTTTTTCAGACAGAGTTTCACTCTTGTCATCCAGGCTGGAGTGCAGTGGTATGATCTTGGCTCACTGCAACCTCCACCTCCCAGGTTCAAGCAATTCTCCTGCCTTGGCCGGGAGTGGTGGCTCGTGCCTGTAATCCAAGCACTTTGGAGGCCAAGGTGGGCGGATCACCTGAGGTCGGGAGTTCAAGACCAGCCTGACCAACATGGTGCAATTCCATCTTTTTAAAAAAAAAAAAAAATTCTCCTGCCTTAGCTTCCCGAGTAGCTGGGACTACAGGTGTGTACCACCTTGCCTGGCTAATTTTTTTTTTTTTGTATTTTTAGTAGAGACGGGGTTTCACCATGTTAGACAGGATGGTCTCGATCTCCTGATCTTGTAATCTGCCTGCTTTGGCCTCCCAAAATGCTGGGATTATAGGCATGAGTCACGGCACCCTGACTGTTTTTTATTTTTTACTTTATTTATTTTTTTTGAGATGGAGTCTTGCTCTGCCTTTCAGGCTAGAGTGCATTGACATGATCTTGGCTCAGTGCAACCTCCATCTTCCAGATTCCAAAGATTCTCATGCCTCAGTCTCCCAAGTAGCTGGGGTTATAGGCACCTGCCACCACATCCCCCTAATTAATTATTTGTTTATTTTATTTTATTTTGAGATGGAGTTTCGCTTTTGTTGCCCAGTCTGGAGTGCAATGGTGTGATCTCAGCACACTGCAACCTCCACCTCCCAGGTTCAAGCAATTCTCCTGCCTCAGCCTCCTGAGTAGCTGGGATTACAGGCACCTGCCACCATGCCTGGCTAATTTTTTGTATTTTGAGTAGAGACGGGGTTTCACCATGTTGGTCAGGCTGGTCTTGAACTGTGACCTCAGGTGATCCATACACCTCGGCCTCCCAAAGTGCTGGGATTACAGGCATGAACCACCCGGCCCAGCTATCTATCTATCTATCTATCTATCTATCTATCTATCTATCTATTTATTGTTTTTGAGGCAGAGTCTCTGTTGCCCAGGCTGGAATGCAGTGGCATGATCTCGGCTTATCCCAAACTCTGCCTCCCGGGTTCAAGCGATTCTCCTGCCTCAGCCTCCCGAGTAGCTGGGACTATAGGCATGTGCCACCATGCTGGGCTAATTTTTTTTTTTTTTTAGTAGAGTTGAGGTTTCACTGTCTTGAGCAGGCTTGTCTCGAACTCCTGACCTTGTGATCCACCTGCCTTGGCCTCCCAAAGTGCTGGGACTACAGGCATGAACTACTGCGCCTGGCCTATTTGTTTATTTTCAACAAACATTTAGTATTTGCTTCTCTTCTTTCCTAAATAGCAGCTGGCACCCATAAACATCTTGAGGGAAGGATTTTGTTGTTGTTGTGTTTTTTTATTTTATTTTTTATTTGTTTTTAGAGATGGGATTTCATCATGTTGGTCAGGCTGGTTTCGAACTCCTGACCTCGTGATCCTGCCACCTTAGCCTCCCAAAGTGCTGGGATTACAGGCATGAGCCACAGTGCCTGGCCTGCTTTTTTTTTTTTTTTTGACACATGGTGTCACTCTGTCACCCAGGCTGGAGTGCAGTGGGTGTAATCATAGCTCACTGCAGCTTCGACCTCCTAGGTACAAGTGAACCTCCTGCCTCAGCCTCCCAAGTAGCTGGTACTACAGGTGTGCACCACCATGCCCAGCTTATGTTTACAATTTTTTTAGAGACAAAGTCTTGCTATGTTGTCCAGGCTGGTTTCGAACTCCTGAGCTCAAGTGATCCTCCCAACTGGGCCTCCTAAAGTGCGGGATTACCACGTGAGCTACAGTGCCCAGCCAGAAGGCTACATTTTATGGGGGAGGATCTCCGTATTCATTTTGATTCTGTTGAAGGTCTAGGCGATCATAGCTTAGTCCTCATAGGGCTAGAAGGGCCTTGATTTAGAAAATGTGTAATTATGCCAGGTGAGGAGGCTCATGCCTTTAATCTCAGCACTTTGGGAGGCCAAGGCAGGAAGATCACTTCAGGTCAGGAGTTCGAGACCAGCCCGGCCAACATGTTGAAATCCTGTCTCTACTAAAAACACAAAAATTAGGCGGAGTGGTGCACACCTGTAGTCCCAGCTACTTTGGGAGGCTTAAGCAGGAGAATCACTTGAGCTTGGGAGGCCGAGGTTGCGGTGAGCCAAGATAGTGCCACCGCATTCCAGCCTCAGGTTGCAGTGAGCCGAGATCACGCCACTGCACTCCAGCTTGGCGACAGAACAAGACTCTGTCTCAAAAAAAAAAAAAAAAAAAAAAAAGAACATAGGTGATGGCCAAGTATGGTGGCTCACACCTATAATCCCAGCCTTTTGGGAGGCTGAGTTGGGTAGATGGCTTCAGCCCAGGAGTTCAAGGCCAGCCTGGGCAACATGGCAAAACCTATTTCTACCAAAATAATAAAATTAGCCAGGTGTGGTGGCATGTGCTTGTAGTCCCAGCTGTTTGGGAGGCTGAGATGGGAGGATTGCTTGAGTCCAGGATGTCGAGGCTGCAGTGAACTGTGACTCTATGACTGTACCACTGCCCTCCAGGATGGGGAACAGAGTGAGACACTGTCTCAGAAAAAAAAAAGAATTTAGTCGTTATAAGTTTGTTAATTTTGCTGGGTGCGGTGGCTCACACCTTTAATCCTAGCACTTTGGGAGGCCGAGGTGGGTGGATCACCTGAGATCAAGAGTTCAAGACCAGCCTGGCCATCATGGTGAAACCCCATCTTTAAAAAAATAATAATAATTAAAAAAATAAATAAATTTGTTAATTTCAAGTATTTTATATCAGGTCGCATCTGAACCGAGAGCATTTACTGTACCCAGCGTGGAACTCTCCAGTGCAAAGCCTTCTCAGACATCATGCCTGCCAACCTCCCTAGCAGCAGACAGGACCTTTCACAGCGCTCGCTCAAGAGCACAGTCCCTGCAGAGTCTCGTTTCTGATGACACCGCCTCCCACATGCCGTCAGTTTCCATCACAGGCGCCTCTTCGAAATCAGTCTCTTTAAAGATGGGGCATGTCAAGCTTGCGTCCTCCCCTGAAGGGAGTGAGGCTGAGTCTGTAGATGAGTCAGTTTCAGAAGGTGCTGATGACAGCCTCGACGGTAATCCCAATCTCAGTGCAAAACCAGTACCTTGGGCAGGAAGGGCGAGGCCACCTTTAGCATCCCCGATGTGGTGGTCACAGCGCATTTCCACAGGCAGGAAATTTTGAGCGACATCACACTCAGCTTTCTTTTTTTTGTTTGTTTTTTAATTCTGAGACGGAGTCTGACTCTATCATGAAGGCTGGAGTGCTGTGGCACGATCTCGGCTCACTGCAACCTCTGCCTCCTGGGTTCAAGCGATTCTTCTGCCTCAGCCTCTCGAGTAGCTGGGACTATAGGCATGCACCACCATGACTGGCTAATTTTTGTATTTTTTTTTTGAGATGGCGTTTCGCTCTTGTTACCCAGGCTGGAGTGCAATGGCGCGATCTTGGCTCACTGCAACCTCCGCCTCCTGGGTTCAGGCAATTCCCCTGCCTCAGCCTCCTGAGTAGCTGAGATTACATGCACGTGCCACCATGCCCAGCTAATTTTTTGCATTTTTAATAGAGACGGGGTTTCACCATGTTGACCAGGATGGTCTTGATCTCTTGACCTCGTGATCCACCTGCCTTGGCCTCCCGAAGTGCTGGGATTACAGGCTTGAGCCACCACGTCCAGCCTAATTTTTGTATTTTTTTAGTAGAAATGGGGTTTTACCATATTAGGCTGGTCTGAAACTCCTGACCTCGTGATCCGATGCCTGCCTCGGCCTCCCAGGAGGTCAAGATATCAAGACCATCCTGGCTAACGTGGTGAAACCCCATCTCTACTAAAAATACAAAAATTAGCTGGGCATGGTAGTGAGGGGGCTGAGGCAGGAGAAATTGCTTGAACCTGGGAGGCGGAGGCTGCAGTGAGCCGAGATCACACCACTGCACACCAGCCTGGGTAACAAGAGCGAAACTCCGTCTCAAAAAAAAAAAAAATTTAAGACCCCAAAACCTGCTAGAGCACTAGAATCTCCAACCCCACACTCCTGGGTCCCGGCACACACTTCGTTCAGGCACCAGCCTCCACCCTAAGGTTCTGCAGTGCCTTTCACTTGCTGCACTGTGTGTTTTGTTTTATTTTATTTTCCAGAACTCACAGTCTATTAACTTGCTGTAAATGACAACATAGGATGCTTTGGGGCCATGTCTCAGGTCTGCCCCTGCCCCGCAGTCTGTCCCCTGCTTCCTCCCCAGCTGGCTGGTGTCCCGCTGCCTCCCACCCCTTACACCACACTTGCACTTCTCACACCTTCCTGCAGTGTGCTTTGATCAGCTGCTAGTCTGTCTAGACCCGGGGCCAGCGGGGCCTGTCTTCTGTCTTTAAAGCTTTCTCGGAAGGCAGCCATGCTTCTTCCTTCACATCTTGTCTATGGCTGCCTTCACACTATGACTGTGGAGCTGAGTAGTCACAACTGACACACTGTCCCCAAAAGCTGGACAGGTGCACACCACCATGCCAGGCTAATGTTTTAATTTTTTTGTAGAGATGGGGTCTCACTATGTTGCCCAGGCTGGTCTCAAACACCTGGGGTCAAGCGATCATCCTGCCTCAACCTCCCAAAGTGCTGGGATTGCAGGTGTGAACCACTATGCCCTGCCTCTCCTAGTCCTGTAGAGAAAAGGTGTGCTAACTCCTGGGCTGGTGTTTTGAGAACTGCATGTCTTCATATCTTTCTAAACGTTTATGGAAGATTAGTCTGGGCGCTGTGGCTCATGCCTGTAATCCCAGTGCTTTGACAGACTGAAGCAGGCAATTCACTTGAGTGTAGGAGTTTGAGACCAGCCTGGCCAAATGGTGAAATTCTGTCTCTGCTAAAAATACAAAACTTAGCAGGGCAAGGTGGCAGGCACCTGTAATCCCAGCTACCCGGGAGGTTGAGGTGGGAGAATCACTTAAACTTGGGAGGCGGAGGTTGTGGTGAGCAAAGATCGTGCCATTGCATTCCAGCCTGGGTGACAGAGTGAAACTCTATCTCAAAAAAAAAAGGGCCGGGCGCGGTGGCTCACGCCTGTAATCACAACACTTTGGGAGGCCGAGACGGGCAGATCACGAGGTCAAGAGATCAAGACCATCCTGGGCAACATAGTGAAACCCTGTCTCTATTACAACGTAAAAATTAGCTGGGCGTGGTGGTGCGCGTCTGTAGTCCCAGCTGCTTGGGAGGCTGAGGCAGGAGAATTGCTTGAACCCGGGAGGCGGAGGTTGCAGTGAGCAGAGATCGCGCCACTGCACTCCAGCCTGGCGCCTGGTGACAGAACGAGACTCTGTCTCAAAAAAAAAAAAAAAAAAAAGAAATATGGAAGATTTTAAAAACATTGTGGAGTAAATAAAGGAGTAAATGTAAATGCTGTACTATTTTTTGAATTACAGCGTTCAGAATAAATGTTTTATCGCTTGACGATCTGGCTCCCATAGTCAGTGAGAACTCAGATCTGGAACGGGAGGTAAGTACAACAAAGTCAGTTTTCATTGTCGATTGTTTTTTGCTTTAAAAAATTTAAGTATAGGCGGGGTCTCACTCTGTTGCCCAGGCTAGCCTCAAACTGGGCCCAAGCAATCCTCCCCACTCGGCCTCCCAAAATGCTGGGATTACAGGTGCGAGCCGCCATTCCCTGCCCAATGTCGATTCTTTTGGATCTGTCTACCTCAGCCTCCCAAAGCACTGGGATGAGCCACTGTGCCTGGCCTAAGTTTTTTTCTTATAGAGATAGGGTCTTGCTGTGTTGCCCAGGCAGGTCTTGAACTCCTGAGCTCCAAGGATTCTACCACTCAGTCTCCTGAAGTCCTTAAGTCCATGATGAAATTTTTTTTTTTGAGATGGAGTTTGGCTCTTGTTGCCCAGGCTGGAGTGCAGTGGTGCAATCTTGGCTCACCACAACCTCCACCTCCTGGGTTCAAGCAATTCTCCTGCCTTAGCCTCCCAACGAGCTGGGATGACAGGCGTGAGCCACCATGCCCGGCCAATGAAATGTTAAATGCCATCCATGCCACCTAAGCATGCATCACACCCTCTGGGTTCCCTGCAGCCCCGTGGACATCCCATGCTGAAGACTCAGGAGTTCTGTTGAGAATACTTCATGCCCACACCTAATGAGGACCCAGTGTGTCCCCTTGCCTGCTGGAGTGCCGGAGGTCCCCAGCTCCTAGGAATGCGGTGATCCTAGCATGTTGATCTTTTCGAAACACTTCTCAGCCACCTCTACCATTCCTCATTTTAGGAGGAAAGTGCTCGCAGGGAAAAAACAGCTGGCACAATCTTCAGAGCCAAGGCATCTGCTGGGCAGGATGCCCCAAGGCCTGCCCAGGCGAGGAGCTGGGCATTGCAGGGAAAGTCTGCCTCTGCAGAGGGGGGTGAGAGCGAGGTCTCAGAGCATCTCAGTGCCAGCTTGGCTCCTGGTGTCCGGCCGGACAGCGCTTCCAGCATGCAGCCGCCATCTGAAGCCCCCATGGTGAACTCAGTCAGCTCAGCCTATTCTGAGGATTTTGAAAACTCTCCAAGTCTGACGGCATCTGAGCCAGCTGCCCATTCCAGGGAGTCTCTTGACAGAACACTGGACATTCTGTCTGAATCTTCTTCCAGTGTGAAGACAGACCTTCCACAAACAGCCGAGTCTAGGAAAATGCCGGGCAGGCACGTGACAAGAGTCCTTGTGAAGGACACAGCTGTGCAGACACCCGATCCCGCCTTCACCTACGAGTGGACCAAGGGTGAGCATGGTGGCCTGCAGGGGCTGGGGTAGCCAGGACAGGAGCTCAGTGTGTGGTTTACAGCATCCCAGGAGACGTGGGAGAGCTCAGGTTCCAGAGATTTGGGCTCTTAATAAAATCACCTGGGAGTGGGGGTAGGCCGGGCGCGGTGGCTCATGCCTGTAATCCCAGCACTTTGGGAGGCCGAGGTGGGCAGATCATTTGAGGTCAGGAGTTCGAGACCAGCCTGGCCAACATGGCGAACCCCCTGTCTCTACTAAAAATACAAAAATTAGCCAGATGTGGTAGTGCATGCCTGTAATCCCAGCTACTCGGGAGGTTGAGGCACGAGAATCGCGTGATCCTGGATGGCAGAGGTTGCAGTGAGCTGAGGTTGTGTCACTGTACTCCAACTTGGGTGACAGAACGGGACTCTGTTTCAAAAAAAAAAAAATCACCCAGGTACTTTGGCCCACCGTTTCCCATTCCATGGACGAGAGGCACCTGCCCTGGTGTGTCCCGATGTCTCCTACCCTGAAGTGTTCAGAAGGATGAGAACCAAGGACTGGGTTAGCAGCTCCCACCCCGGGTGATTCTGTCACGGAGGGACTCCAGCAAGGTGTGGAGACATTATTGTCACGACTGGGGTGGGGATGCTCTCAGCATCTGCTGGGTGGAGGCCGGGCTGCTATTCCATGCCCACGGTGCACCGGACGCCTTTGTCCTACAGCGTGAACGCCCTTCGCTGACTTCCCCACATCTCTCTGTCTCTCTCACTCTGTTTTCAGAGACGAGGTCTTGCTCTGATATCCAAGCTGGAGTGCAGTGACCCAGTCACGGCTCATTGCAGCCCCAGCCTCCCCAGGCTTAGGTGATCTTCCCACCTCAGCCTCCTGAGTACTTAGAATTACAAACATGGGCTCCCATGCCTGGCTGATTGTTATGTATTTTGTAGAGAAGGGGTCTTGCCCGGTGGCTCAAGCCTGTAATCCCAGCACTTTGGGAGGCTGAGGCGGGTGGATCATGAGGTCAACAGATCGAGACCATCCTGGTCAACATGGTGAAACCCCGTCTCAACTAAAAATACAAAAAATTAGCTGGGCATGGTGGCGTGTGCCTGTAATCCCAGCTACTCAGGAGGCTGAGGCAGGAGAATTGTCTGAGCCCAGGAGGCGGAGGTTGCAGTGAGCCGAGATCGCGCCATTGCACTCCAGCCTGGGTAACAAGAGCGAAACTCCATGTCAAAAAAAAAAAAAGGAGCGAAGGGGTCTTGCCATATTGCCCAGGCTGGTCTCGAACTCCTGGGCTCAAGCAATCTGCTGGCCGCAGCCTCCCAAAGTGTTGAGATTACATGCATGAGCCACTGCACCCAGCCCTGGATCATATTTTAATTTTTTTTTTTGTAGAGACAGAGTCTCCCTATGTTGTCTAGCCTGGTCTTAAATTCCAGGGCTCAAGCGATCCTTCCACCTGACCACTTTGGACTCCCAAGGTGCTGGGACTGCAGGACTGAGCCACTATGCCTGGCCTGCGGACACCCCTCTCAGCCCCCGCTTCACTCTCAGCTCTTGCTGGTGGCAAGGCCCCTTTCAACAGTCCGTATTATTATTTTATTTTGTTGTTTATTTTATTTATTATTTTTTTTCGAGACAAGAGTTTTGCTCTTGTTGCCTAGGCAGAGCAGTGGCGCGATCTCGGCTCACTGCAACCTCCACCTCCCAGATTCAAGTGATTCTCCTGCCTCAGCCTCCTGCGTAGCTGGGATTGCAGGCATGTGCTACCATGCCTGGCTAATTTTGTATTTTTAATAGAGATGGGGTTTCTCCATGTTGGTCAGGCTGTTCTCAAATGCCTAGCCTCAGGTGATCCTCCCGCCTCGGCCTCCCAAAGTGCTGGGATTACAGGTATGAGCCACTGAGCCCAGTTTTTTTTTTTTTTTTTTTGAGACAGAGTCTTGCTCTGTCGCCTAGGCTGGAGTGCAGTGGTGCAATCTTGGCTCACTGCAGCCTCCACCTCCCAGGTTCAAGTGATTCTCCTGCCTCAGCCTCCTGAGTAGCTGGGATTACAGGTGCTCACTACTACGCCTGGCTAATTTTTATATTTTTAGTAGAGACGGGGTTTCACCATGTTGGTCAGGTTGGTCACGAACTCCTGACCTTGTGATCTACCCATCTCAGCCTCCCAAAGTGCTGGAATTACAGGCATGAGCCACCACACCCGGCTAAATGGTATTTTCAACCTGGGGTCCAGGCTCAGAATTGTTTGTGTTTGTCTGCATTTCTGTCCATAGTTTTGCCAATTTAGAAATGCTTTGTGAAACACTGGTGAGGCTGTTTTCCTAGACCAGGCCTGACAGGAAAAGGGGCAAGAAAAAATAGCAGCCAATAAACACACTGGCTTCAGAGCCCAGGGAACACACAACACCCCGAGGTCAACAGTGACCCTTCGAAGAAAGGCTGGGAGACACAGGTATGCAGTATAAGAGCAACTACAAAAAAATAAATAAATAAAAAGAAAGGGTGGGAGACCACATTCTCCACGGCTTTCGGTGCAGCCACCATGTCCAGAGCCTCCACTTCACCCAGCTAGGATGCCTGTGCCTTGAGCCAAGAAAACCTAGCAGGAAAATGGAGGCAGCTTTGGGGAATATTTGAAAGGGAAAGAGGTTAAAAAAAGCAAAGAAAGGGCAGGCACAGTGGCTCATACTTGTGATTCCCAGCACTTTTGGAGGCTGAGGCAGGAGGATCACTTGAGCCCAGGAGTTCAAGACCACCCTGGGCAACATAGGGAGGCCATATCTCTACAAAAAAAACTTTAAAAATTACCCGGGTCTGGTGTTGTGCCTGTAGTCCCAGCTACCTGGGGGACAGATGGGAGGATTGCGTGAGCCCAGGAGGCTGCAGTGAGCGGTGATCATGCTGCTTCACTCCAGACTGGGCAGTAAAGCAAGACCTTGTCTCAAAAAAAATGCAAGAGTGGCGATCACCTTCAGAAAGAGGAAGGAACAGGCTCACGTAGTTTATTCTAGGGTCATATCTGTGGACCTGAAAGCCATTTCTCCGTGTCCTGCCTGCTCACTCCTCCTTTCATCCCCGAGACAGTGGCCGGCATGGCAGCCATGGGGCCTGCCCTAGGAGGCGCCTACGTGGACCCGACGCCCATCGCCAATCATGTTATCAGCGCGGACACAATAGAAGGTAACAGCCGGCTTGAGAGATTCCTCCTGTTAAAATTTACAGGACTCATTTCACCTGCAAATTCACACCCACTCTGGAGGTTCGGTGCCCCCTTGATTGCTGGCTGCAAGGGGTCCATTGTGTGGGGATTATTGCAGCCATGGGCACCTGCCACTGCAAGAGGGTGAGGTGTGGATGCCCTAGAACCTTCTGTCTCTTGCAAAGGGACTCCAATGTCACACAAAACAAGAGGGTGAAGAGCAATGCCCATGTGCCCTGCACCCCAACAAGATCACTTTTTTTGTTTGTTTTGAGATGGAGTCTCGCTCTGTTGCCCAGGCTGGAGTGCAGTGGTGTGATCTTCACTCACTGCGACCTCCGCCTCCAGGGTTCAAGTGATTCTCCTGCCTCAGCCTCCCGAGTAGCTGGGATTACAGGCGCCTGCCACCACACCTGGCTAATTTTGTATTTTTAGTAGAGTTGGGGTTTCACCATGTTGGCCAGGGTGGTCTCAAACTCTTGGCCGCAGGTGATCTGCCCACCTCTGCCTCCCAAAGTGCTGGGATCACAGGCCTGAGCCACCACGCCCAGCACAATGAGCCACCACGCCCAGCACAAGGTCACTTTTGTTTGTTCCCTTGGTGGCATTGCATCATTTATTTCCCCTCAGGACACTTATTTCACCCATACTGAGGTGCACGGCCTGGGTGGACATGCCCCTTGCCTCCTGGGCTGAG
This sequence comes from Callithrix jacchus, assembly GCF_049354715.1. NCBI lineage: Eukaryota > Metazoa > Chordata > Mammalia > Primates > Cebidae > Callithrix > Callithrix jacchus. Next base: position 15,135,802 of record NC_133523.1, read on the forward strand.
TCCATGTGGCCTTCAGAAAGGCTCCAGTCCAGCCTGAGGCATGAGGAAGGAGCTGAATGATGAAGCGGTCCCCACAGCCATCTTAGAGAGTTTAGTCTTTGCCAAGTCCAGTGGAGCCACTAAAGGCTTGTGGTACACATAGGAGTCCATCTGATATCAACTATTTATTCCCTTTTGAATTTTTTTTTTTTTGAGATGGAGTCTCACATTTGTCCCCCAGGCTGGAGTGCAGTGGCGTGATCTTGGCTTACCGAAACCTCCACCTCCTAGGTTCAAGTGATTCTCATTTCTCAGCCTCCTGAGCAACTGGGATTACAGGCATGTACCAGCACGCCCAGCTAATTTTTGTATGTTTAGTAGGGATGGGGTTTCACCATGTTGGCCAGGGTGGTCTCAAACTCCTGACCTCAGGTGATCTGCCTACCTCAGCCTCCTAAAGTGCTGGGATTATAGGCATGAGCCACTGCGCCCGGCCAGTTTTTTTTTGAGATGGAGTTTCATTCTTGTTGCCCAGGCCTGGAGTGCAATGGCTCAATATTGGCTCACTGCAACCTCCACCTCCCAGATTCAAGTGATTCTCCTGCCTCAGCCTCCTGAGTAGCTGGGATTACAGGCATGCACCACCACAGCTGGCTAATTTTGTATTTTTAGTAGAGACAGGGTTTCAGCATGTTGGTTAGGCTGGTCTCAAAATCCCAACCTCAGGTGATCCACCTGCCTCGGCCTCCAAAAGTGTTGGGATTATAGGCGTGAGCCACAGCACCTGGTCCCAGCCAATTTTTTAATTAATTAATTTTTTTTTTTGAGACAGAGTCTCTGTCATCCAGGCTGGAGTGCAGTGGCACGATCTCAGCTCATTGCAACTTCCACCACCTGGGTTTAAGTGATTCTCCTGCCTCAGTCTCTGAGTAGCTGGCATTACAGGCATTTGCCACCATGCCTGGCTAAGTTTTGTAATTTTAGTAGACATGGGGTTTTGCCATGTTGACCAGGCTGGTCTTGAAATCCTGACCTCAGATGATCCACTTGCCTTGGCCTCCCAAAGTGCTGGGATTATAGGCATTAACCACTGCGCCTGGCTATTTTTTTTTAATTAAAATTTTTTTTTGTAAAGATAAGTCTCATTATGTTTCCCAGGCTGGTCTTGAACTCCAGGCCTCAAGTGATCCTTTAATCTTGGCCTCCCGAAGCGTTGGGATTTTAGGCATGAACCACCACATCTGGCCTTCAATTTTCTTAATAGGATTTAAAAAAACGTTGTGATGATATTAAAATGTACTGGTTATAACAAGAAAACTTGTTTTTTTTGAAAAACGTAAGTTTTAGTTGGGCATGGTGGCTCACACCTGTAATCTCAGCACTTTGGGAGGCTGAGGCAGGAGAATAGCTCAAAGCCAGTATTTTGAGACCAGCTTGGGCAACATAATAAGATCCCATCTCTAAAAAAAAAAAAAAAAATTAAAAAATGAGCCAGGTGGCCAGGCCTGGTGGCTCATGTCTGTAATCCCAGCGCTTTGGGAGGTCAAGGTGGGCGGATCACCTGAGATCGGGAGTTGGAGACCAGCCTGACCAACAAGGAGAAATCCCGTCTCTACTAAAAATATAAAATCAGCTGGACGTGGTGGCACATGCCTGTAATTTCAGCTACTCGGGAGACTGAGGCAGGAGAATTGCTTGAACCCTGGAGACAGAGGTTGCGGTGAGCTGAGATCACGCCATTGCAGTCCAGCCTGGGCAACAGAGCAAAACTCTGTCTCAGAAAAAAAGAGCCGGGCATAGGGACATGCACTTTTAGAACTAGTTACTCAGGAGACTACGGGCTGGAGTATTGCTTAAAGCCAGGAGTTCGAGACTGCAGTGGGCTGTGATTGTACCACTGCACCCCAGCCTGGGCGACTGAGCAAGACCCTGTCTCCAAAAAAAAATAAGATTTCAGAAGGCAGCCTGGCACCTGAGCGGTGGGGGAAGGGCAGGGTGGTAGAATTTGTGGGGCCCTGGTGAAGCCACTGAGTGACATGGAGCTGGGGCAGCCCTGACCGCCTACAGCCCGGCCGTGCTGGTGCTACACGACATGCTGAAGCAGCAGCTGAGCCTGACGCAGCAGTTCATCCAGGCCAGCCGGCACCTGCATGCCTCCCTCCTGCACTCCCTGGACGCAGACTCCTTCCACTACCACACCCTGGAGGAAGCCAAAGAGGTGAGCACGGCTCCCCACGGGGCAGGGCAGTAGGGGCACAGCAGCTTCCAGATGCCAGCTGAAGGGATGGTGGCCAGGGCTGCAGGGATGCGATGGGGCCATCACTCTCTGTCCTTGTGGAGGGAGCCTGCTTTCTTACCACCCTGTGGCAAGAGCCAGTATGGTGGGGTGCTGAGCTCCTGCACCTTGCAGCCAGTCTGGGCTGTGTGACCTCAGACTAGAGGGACCTACTGTCCATGGCAGTGTCTTCTCCCGTGGGAGGGGTCCTGTCCCTTTCACTGAGCCTCCTGAGAGATGCCTGAGATGGGACTAGGGAAGGCCCAGCTGTTCTCCTTAGTGATCACCCTCACCTCTTTTGTACCCTCTAAGAATTTCTGCCTGATTACCAGCTGGGCACAGTGGCTCACACCTGTATTCCCAGCACTTTGGGAGGCTGTGATGGGCGGATCACTTGAGGTCAGGTGTTTGAGACTAGCCCGGCCAACATGGTGAAACCCCATCTCTACTAAAAATGCAAAAATTTTGCCGGCTATGGTGGAGCGCACCTGTAGGCTCAGCTACTTGGGAAGCTGAGGCAGGAGAATCACTTGAACCCGGGAGGTGGAGGTTGCAGTGTGCTGAGATCATGGCACTGCACTCCAGCCCAGGCGACAGAGCGAGACTCCATCTCAAAAGTGGGAAGGCTCATGAAAGTGATGTTGGGCCCACAAGCAGGCGGGGTGTGCCCAGGGATGCTGGTTTGGAACTACTGCCCTCGGGGCCCCCTGCACCCCAGGCCTCTGGTTTCCTGTGGTTTATCTGCTGAAGAGGGCAGGTTGAGTTCTATGGGTCTCTACATTCTGAAATTTGCTCATCGCACCCCTCTGGGGGCTTTGAACTTGTGCCTCTGTTGGGCGTCCATCAGCCCATGCCGTGCAGGCAGAAGTCACCTGTCCATGGCACCTGCCTGCAGCCCACCATAGCTCCCAGCTGCCTGCTCCAGGCACTTCTCACAGATCCTACCTGCTCCGGGGACACCAGCAGGTGCCCCTCCCTTCCTCCGTTAGGGCTCACCCATTACAGCGCTCACCTGGGTGTCCCTCTACCCTGTGTTCCCACAGCCCCCCGGGCACTCCTGGGTGCTAGCCTGTCACACAGCCTGCTTTATGCTTTAGTCAGCCTGACAGGAGCCTGCTGGGGGGGACAGGTGCTGGCTCCACTCCCTCCTCCAGCACCCTGAATGTGCTGAGGTGGCAGTGGTGACAGTGCGGTCTCTTTTGCCTGACAGTACATTAGACGCCACAGGCCTGCCCCACTGACCATGGAGGACGCCCTGGAGGAGGTGAACAAAGAGCTGTGAGCACCAGCAGGTGGAACTTGATGTGATGTCTAAGGAAAGGTACCTCATCCTCTGTACTCAGTGTGTGCGTGCGTAGTCACACCCTCCCTCCCTCCCTCAGCATCCAGTTCTGTGGTGGGGGCAGGTAGTGCTGGAGTGAGGGTCCCGCCCATATTCCTCTGAGCCAAATCCCAGCTCAGTGACAGTTCTCCCAACAGCATGCCCAGCTCTGACACCACAGGCTAGAGGAAAGGGAGTTTCAGTGGAGCTGTCCTCACTCACAGGAGAGGGGCCACCAGCCTCTGCAGAGCAGTTCCACCCAGGCAGGTCCTGGCTTCCCAGCAAGCCAGAGGGAGGCACGGTGGATGGGAAAAGCCCTGCTCGAGGATAAGGACATGGGACAGGCGAGCATGCTGGGGACGCCATGTGAGCCACCGGGCACAGCCTGACCCCAAGCAGCACAGCTCAAACCAGGACACACGTCTCCTCACTCAGCCTGAGCACACTTCTGACTTACACAAGCGGGGAGGAAGGTCTTTAAAAAAAGGCTTTATTTGAAGGCAAAACAATGAAATCCACAAGAAATTGCTAACAGCACGTATTTACGTTTTATCCTGAATCATAACGTTTTAAGGATTCACAGCTACAGGAAATTTAGAACAGAATCAAATATTGTATCACATTGGGTTGAAAACCTGGAGGATTTTGCATCTTATTGAAAAGAATTCTTCAAAAATGTTTTTGTACAAATGAATGGCATCGCACTAGGCTGCCCACAGACATGAGGTGTGGCTGATTCCCAGTAGCCATTCACCAGCTCCAGCAGGTGCAACTCCCCTCCCTGTGGGGTGTGAAATGGCATAGTGGGAGGCCCTGGCTGGGTGGGGGGGGGGCAGGCTCCACACTCTGGATGGGACTGGGCCGTTGTGTGCACGCCAACCAGTGCAGGGTTCTTCCAAGTGCGAAACTGAAGCAGGGAACGCAACCGGCATGGACTCTGAGGGCAGCACTCGACCTGAAGTGCCTTAAGCTGGTTTCCTGTTAGAATCTTCTGTTTCCCAGACAATAGCACATGGCTAACATTCCAGAAAAAAAGTATCAACTTACACAACTAAAATAACTAAGGGCCAGTATGCCTTCAAGGAATCGGGTTTGAGAATCTCACTGGGCCTCCTCTCAGGTCAATATTCTTCTAAAACTAAACCAAGGGGAATAAAAATGAAAACCCTGCTTGACTTTCCAAGTCAAAGTTTTGTGTTTGTGTTTTTCAGTCTGTGGGCAGTCATGGCACTGGGCCTCGGCATTCTCCCTACGCAGCTGAGGGGAAGGTGGGTCAGGGAAGCTGGGGAGCTGGGGCACCGGCTCTGGCCCAGGCTGACCTCTCCTGCACACACTTCTCCTGGAGCCCGAGAGGAGGCTTTGCTGACTTAGGGCAGATGTGCATCCAACCCTTCGTGGGTGAAGAAGTCTTACTCGGGGAGCGGAGGGTCTTGTGTTTCTTGTTTCACTGTAAAGGAAAACGAGCCTGGGGCCCTGGTGGCTGCCGTGAGCATGGCGCTCCCACTGGGCATGTGCTGGTCTTCCTTCTCTTCCTGTGGGGCTCTCCCCTTCTGGAGACGGTGGGAGAACTGAGCTGTCACTGTGATCTTCCACTGCCACTCCACCAGGAAGGTCCCACAGCCGGCAGTGCTGGCCACCAGCGCGGCAAGTGCAAGTTTATTCACTTGCACTCGTCCCTGGCCTTCATGCGGGCGATGAAGGAGTAGCTCTTGTTCCTGCGGTAGTTCTCGTAGGGGTCGTCCAGGGCCACGCCCACGCCTTTATACTGGTCCCACTTATCCCGGACGTCCCCGCCCTTGATAGGGTCCTGGATCCCTTGCTCCTTTGCACCAAGGCCGCCAGAGCCACTCCAGCCTGGAAAGAGAGATGCACGATCACGACCGCAACAGGATGGCGCAGATGTGGGTGCACATGGGGGGCCGAATATACAGACAGGCAGTGCAGACATGGGAGATGGGTAGAGTGAGAGAATCCCGCAGGCCAGCCCTGTCTAGAGGCTCTGGGCAGAGTCAGAACCGGCCTGACTCCATCCATCCCCACATGCCAGGTCCAGCACATGTGAAGACCCTTCCCAGCCGTCCCCATTCCCCTGCCTTACCCATTTTCACCAGCATCTGATGGCCTTTGTTCTCTTCTCCGAGCCTTGAGTCAGGGATGGGAGGTGCTGAATTAGAACCCAGACCAGCAGAGGAACTAAAATCGAGACAGGTTATTCTTTTAAGGAATAACTGAGACATTTATTGGCGTGACAGTGATGGGGCCTCAGAGCTGTGGCTCGTGTGTGCTCACCATCGCCAGGCGACACCGTACAGAGATTTTGTGCCTACACCCATTTATCCTGCATCAGCCGGATAAGGGGGCTTCAGCCGCTGGTGCCTACCCACCACACACACAGCATCAAGGGTGGGACACAGTGAACCCTGATGGTGGTTAGCAGACCCCAGCTACCGCCTCGGGCATGGCCAAGTGACTGCTGTGGGGGTGGTGAGGGGTGCCCCTGTCCCTAGGCTAACGCTGGCGGGCTCCTAACCACCAATGCTTCCATATTCACAGCAAAGCACCGCAGAGTCCCAGTGTTACCAGCATGGCAGTTAAGACAATCTTACGGCGGGGTAGGGCTCCTGGACCGTGACCGACGTCTCCTTCCCGGGGAGTACGACTTGGACCGGGACCGCGACTGGGACCTGGAACGGCTTCTGGAGGAGCGCGACCTGCTCCGGCTTCTGCAGGGAAGAGTGTCCATGTGTCAGCAGCAGCCAGGCACTGTGGGGAGGCCTCAGGAAGAGGCCTCGGGCACTACCCTCCCAAGGCGGCCTCTGTCTACCTGGATCTGGAGCGGGAGTAGGAGCGGGAGCAGGAGCGCGACCTTGACCTTGAGTATGAGCCTGATGACTTGGAGGATCTTGAGTTGGAGCGGGAGGAAGAACGCCCTCGGCTCTTGGATCTGCTCCGAGACCTTGAGGGTCCGCTGTGGGGAGAGGCCTGATGATTGGGTGCCCAGGTGGCCTGTCTCCCTGTGGGCTGGACCTGGCCCACCCTGGCTCTCAGGTTCCTGGAAGACCCCAGATGCAGGGGGTCTGGCATGGAAATGACGCCACAGCCACAGCAATGGTAAATAGTATGGCTGAACTTGCTGCTGTATTCATTCAGGCCTTGTGGAAAACAGCGCCCCACAGGCACAGGCTGCGTGAGGACAGACGTGGTCAGTGTCTGGGGCCTGCCTACCCATCATCAGAGGCTATGGGCCCTGGCTGCCCGGCCACAGCAGGTGCCTGCACATTTACCTGTTCCTCTTCTCCTGGCCTTTCCTCCGCCGGGCCCGCATTTTTGCTCGGAAGAACTCATAGAGACCGTTCTGCTCCCAGCCTTCACTGCAAGACATGGTATCCCGTGTGACCACACAATGCCTACGCATAGGGCACTTGTGAAAAAGTCATCAGGAGTTAAGCCACAGAACCCTTGAGAGTACATGGCCCTGTGGCCGTGGGCCAGGCCCTCTCCCTCTTGCCTGCAGGACATGCTCACACTGGGGACAGGGCTCTGACCACGGGCGCAGAGGACCTTGGCTCAGCGTTCCCACGGGCCCATCCTCCTGCAGCCCAGTGGCTCCTCTGGTGCCCACGCCCTTGCCACCCAGGTGTTCTGCTGAGGTGGTGGGGACCCATGGTCCGTGGCACTGGGGAACAGGAGCACTGATTCACAGGCGGACATGCCTACTGCTTCTGAGACGTGCCCCGTGCCACACCTGCCATACTTTCTCCTGCTCATGTGTCTCCATTAAAATGACCTTCACTGAGGGCCAGGTGGGTGCTGTACCTGTGACACAAACTTGTCACTCAGGGTTGGGGGTGGTTCTGTCCTGTGGGACAGCCACATTTTTCTAGCCTGGGCAGGAGGTGGCTGGGAGCGGGAGAGGGACAGAGGCCTCCTTCCTCCTCCTCCCTCCCTACCAACCCAGGACCCATACCTGTTCCTGGGTCTGTCATGGGATGGGGGGCTGTAGAAGGCTTCTACCGCGGCCAGCAGCCTCTCGCTGGGCGGCATTGGGGGAGGGAGGCGGATGTCTTTTGGATCCAAAGGCTTGTATTCATGGTCTTCCAGCTGCAGCAGAGAACCCAGCTGTCACCGTGCCTGGGTGGAGCCCCCTCAGGCCCACCCAGGGGTGCGCAAGGAGTGGGTCAGTGTTGGGGTGGCCTGGGCACCAGAGGTTCTTATCCTTCCCTCTTGGGGAACCCCTCTCTCTCTCAGGACTTCAGCCACACCAACCGTGGAAGGTCACAGCTGCTCTGAGGCTGATGACAATCACAGGGTTCTCTTCAGAAAACCACCCACAGGAGACATGGTCTCCAAACTCAGGTGACATGAATAACCCTGGTTTATTCACAGACATGAGGTGGGCCCCTCACGCTGCCCTCTGCTCTCGATGCCTACCCTGTGTTCCTCCATTGGAACACTCTTGGCCCAGCCCTGGAAGCCTGCCAGGACTTCCAGGTGGACGTCTGAGAGGGGGTAGGAAGTGGCAGTGACCAGCATCCCGTTGGAGCCCCACAGCCCCAGCCCCAACCCCGGCCCCTTCTCACCTCACCTCTTTTTGCCCTATGCTCTGGCCACCCCACAGTGGTGCCAGCTGCTGCAAGCCCTGCCCGGCTACTCGAGGGCCACCCCCCCTCCCTGTGTGCCTGACAGCCACAGCTCACAGGTGGCTCCTCCTGAGACATCGCCTCCAGCAGCCCTGGGACAAGGTGGCTTCTGAGGGCCTAGACCAAGTGGGACAAAGGGAGGACTCGTGCCTCCCAGCCCAGCCGACCCCGAGTGGCTGCAGCTCCCTGAGGCAGGAGGAATAGGAGAGGCAGGGCGGACACAGCATCACTCACAGCCACACTGTGCAACTCAGGTTTAGACCCCTCCCACTGACCGATCAGCATCCCCAGTGCGTGGGAGATGAGGAAGAGGTGCCCCAGAAGGCACCTGGTCCCATGTGTTCACTTTTCACGGGGAGAAATGGGACAGCAAGGTGAACGTGCTCGGCTTGGAGCCCACCGAGGGGCATTACCTTCACGAGGGGGGCCATCAGCCCGGCAGGGAGATCGAAGTAGGGCACGTTGGGGACTAGGCTGGGGTCGTCGTGGTTGATGTGGGGCGGGCCCTGTCGCCGCATGTGGGGGGGCTGCCCGTTGAAGCCGTGGGGAGGAGGGCCGAAGTCGGGGTGCTGGGGCCCAGCCCAGGGCGGGTGCTCATTGATGCCAGGATGAGGCATGCGGTGGCCAGGGTGGTGGTGAGGAGGCCCCATTTCTGCAAAACAGAGACTGTCTCAGGAACGCAGGCCAGTTGGATCTCCCAGGTGACACGTGCTAGAGGGGCGGGGCTCAGTGAGGGGCTAGGAGGTCAACCCCTCCTGGGAGCCTGCCCAGCACCTTCTCTCACTGTTCAAGGCCAGGCATCGAGGCAGAGAGGGACCGGGCTGCAACAGGCACAGCCAAGGGAGCTTGAGGTTGAGAGAAGAGAACCACAAAACCTGAAAACTGCAACGTGACGGCTAAGTTGTGACCCTCTGAATTCATACGCCAAAGTCCTAGCCCCCAGTAGCTCAGGATGTGACTGTAGTTGGAGAATGGGACTTTCAAGACACATGAGTTAAAATGAAGTCATGGTGGTGGGGCCTCATCCAATGTGACTAGTGTCCTTATAAGAAGTGATTCAGACACAGACACGTAGAGAAGCCAGTCACGTATAAGCCAAGGAGACAGGCCTCCAAGACACCAACCCGAACCTGCCAAACCACAACTTCGAACCTCCAGCCCCCAGATCCTTAAGGCCATACATTCTAACTGTTTAAGCCACCCAGGCTCCAGGACTTTATGATGTCAGCCCAAGCCAAAAATAACAGCAATAAATGTGCCAAGCAGTCTCCAAACTGCATTTATAATCAGAAATGTATTTAAAGACAGAAGGGCAGGCGCAGTGGCTCACGCCTGTAATCCCAACACTTTGGGAGGCCAAGGTGAGTGGATCACTTGAGGCCGGAGTTTGAGATCAGCCTGACATGAGGAAACCCTGTCTCTACTAAAAACACAAAAATTAGCTGGGCGTGATGGCGGACGCCTGTAATCCCGGCTACTCAGGAGGCTGAGGTGGAAGAATCACTTGAACCCAGGAGGAGGAGGCTGTAGTGAACAGAGATGGCATCATGCACTCCAGCTGGGGTGACAGAGTGAGACTCAATATCAATCGAACAACAAAAAAATGACAAAACAAAGAAGCCCTAAAAGACTACAAATAAAATAAAATTTAAAAAAGATACTGGGCTTGGTGGCTCACACCTGTGGATCCAGCTACTCCAGAGACTGAGACGGGATGACTGCTTGAGCTAGAGCTTGAGATTAGCCTGGCCAACATAGCAAGACCCCATCTCTATTTAAAATAAAATTAAGAAAAAAATAAAAATGTTTTAAAAAGAAACTCAACAAAACTAGTTTTGTTTTTGTTTTTGAGTCAAGGTCTGTCGTCCAGGGTGAAGTACAGTGGCGTGATCATGGCTCACCGCAACCTCAGCCTTCTGAGCAGCTGGGACCATAAGCACCAGACACCACATGACATTTTTTTTTTTTTTGAGACAGAGTCTTGCTCTGTTGCAGGCTGGAGTGCAGTGGTGCGATCTTAGCTCACTGCACCTCTGCCTCCCGGGTTCAAGCAATTCTCCTGCCTCAGCCTCCTGAGTAGCTGGGATTACAGGGGCAGGCTAATTTTTGTATTTTTAGTAGAGACAAGGTTTCGCCACGTTGGTTAGGCTGGTCTCAAACTCCTGACCTCGTGATCCGCCCTCCTTGGCCTCCCAAAGTGCTGGGATTATAGGCGTGAGTCACCGCACCCAGCGGAAAACTGATGCAAAAAGCAAGCAGTAGCAGAAAAAAGAAGCCCTGTCCAGCCCTCGCCACGCCCACCCAGGGCCAGAACCTTTTTCCTGTCAGATCTATCTCATACGCAGAGGGACAGACAGTGCCTGCAGCTCCTGGCGCGGCTGGGAAGAGGGAATGGGAGTTGCACCTCTGCAGCCAGCCCGGCCTAATCAGTGCAGCAAGGCTGAGTCTGTCCCACTTCCTGAGAACCCGGCAGGGCTCCTCCGATGTCCCACGACACTTTGCCTGTCCCCGCGCACTCACACTTGGGAGCATGCCTGGGCCACAAACAGCGCCACCAGCCTGCCTGTGGGCCTCTCCGCCAGGCCCTCCCCGCACCCGTGCACTCACCGGCAGGGAAGTCCCCCTGGGGGTAGTCGAAGCGGTGGGGATAGGGTGGCCGCTCGAAGGGGTGCCGCGGGGGGAAGTCGTCCTGCATGAAGCGGGGCGGGAAGCGGTTGAAGTTGTGGGGGTGTGGAGGCTGGTTGAACTGCGGGTGCTGCTGGTGGGGTGGGAAGGGCCCCCGGAAGTGCGGAGGGCGCTGCATGCGGAAGGGCGGCTCGCGCTGGCCCCCGCCCCAGGGCGGCTGCTCGTGCTGGCTATTCCAGGGGCCCTCGAACTGGCTGTTCCAGGCTGGGTCGGGCTGGTTGTTCCAGGGTGCGTCGCGCTGGCCGTTCCAGCCGGGGTCGCCACGCTGCTCGCCCCACATGCCCTCGTGGCTGTTGTTCCAGGGCGGGCAGTGGGGCGGGCCGCCCTGGTGGTGCGGGTAGGGCGGCTGCTCTGGCGGCTGCAAGGAAAAGCAGGTGCGTGAGCTCTGCACGGTCTAGGCCCCAGCACCGGTGCTTGGCAGCGTCACAGCACTGTCCCAGACATGGAGGCACTGCCCCGGGCAGTTGGGGCACTGCTGAGGCCTGCAGGGATGCCAGGCACCTGTCCTGGGCCAGAGCCACATGCTGCTGCACAATGACCAGACCCCCAACCCCAACCGCTGCACCCCATCTCAGTCCCGGGGCTGCTTCTGGCCACTGGGGCACACTGCACCCGCACACAGGCCGCGCATGCCACGAGGCCCTCCCCGCTCCCACTACCTAATGCCAGCTCCCTCGCCCACTGGGGATGGTACAGAGGCAGAGCTGGTACTGCTTCTCAGAGCACCGAAGGCACTCACAGGGGGACTCACTCTAACACCCTCTGCCCTGCCTCACTCCCCCCTCCCCAAAAGCCATCTCCTAGGGTCACCTCCCAGATACACTGCTGCCCACACGTCCTTGACTTGGGGTCTGCTTCTGAGAAACTTCAAACCAAGCCAGCCTCTTCCTATAGATTTCAGACGAGGCTCTAACCTTACCAGCTCCTGCTCTGCAGATGTAAAGCTGGGAGGGCAAACTCCAGCTGGGGCTGGGGCAGGGAGGAGCGCACAGGCCAAGGAGAAGGCCCTTGTGTATGCTCACAGTGGGGTGGCTGTGCTGACCCCACTAAGGGGAGGCTGCCTAGGCTGCCACTCTCTCCAGGCTTCCAAGAGAAGCCACAGTGCCAGATATCAAACATCAGGGACTAATTGCTTTTCTTTTTCTTAAATTTGAGACAGAGTCTGGCTCTGTTGCCCAGGCTGGAGCTCAGTGGCGCCATCTCAGCTCACTGCAACCTCCACTCCTGGGTTCAAGCAATTCTCCTGCCTCAGCCCCTCCAGTAGCTAGGATTACAGGCACCCACCACCATGCCTGGCTAATTTTTGTATTTTTAGTAGAGGCGTGGTTTTGCCATGTTGGCCAGGATGGTCTCAAACTTCTGACCTCTAATGATCCACCACCTCAGCCTCCCAGAATGCTGGGACTGCATGAGCCACTGTGCCCAGCCTTGTTTTTTCTTTTCTTCGTTTTTTGAGATGGAGTCTCACTCTATTGCCCAGGCTGGAGTGCAGCGGTGCCATCTGGACTCACTGCAACCTTTGCCTCCCAGGTTCGAGCGATTCTTCTGCATCAGCCTCCTGAGTGGCTGGGATTACAAGCATGCACCACCACACCCACCTAATTTTTGTATTTTCAGTAGAGACAGGGTTTCACCATGTTGGTCAAAATGGTCTTTAACTCTCAACTTCAGGTTATCTGCCCGTCTCGGCCTCCCTTTTTTTTAGAGACAGGGTCTCACTCTGTCACCCAGGCTGCAGTGCGGTGGCATGACTACAGCTCAGTGAAGCCTGGAACTCCTGGCTGAATTGATCCTCCTGCCTCAGACGGCACCACCCTGACAGCTTATTTATTTTTATTCTTTGTAGAGATAGAGTCTTGCTTTGTTGCCCAGGATGGTCCCAAACTCCTAGCCTCAAGCAGTCTTCCCACCTCGAGAAATAACTTATAAACATGTAAGATGCCGCAGGGCCAAGTCGAGCACAGCGGGCTGCTCTACAGGACGCACTGGCCCAGTGGGGACCCTCAGTGAGGGGCACGCCCACTGTCCTGAGCCCAACCATCTGGTCTGTGAAAAGAAGAGTGAGCCTGGGGACACTAAGGGCCTCTGTTTCCACATCCACAAACAGGGACAGGAACTGCTCCCCCAGCAGAGGGTACCTGAAAAACGGCTACCACCATCTGGCTCTCAGCCAGCACTCGGAGGTAGAAGCTGTGTTTATGGGGGTGTCCAGTCTTTTGTGAAGTTCAATTTCATGTCCTGAAGCTGGGGGTGGGAAGGCTCAAAGCCACAACCACCAAGTCTCAGTCCAGAGCCAGTCTCCTTGCCGTCCTTACCCCTGTCCCTGTGGACAGGGAGTCCTCCCTCACCGGGAAGGCCACACTGCAAAGCCAACCAGGCCCTACGGTCAAGGGGGAAAGTGGCACTGGGAAGGCCTGGGGCTGTGCCTCAGTGTTCTAAGTGGACTCAGCACGCTCCAGAGCATTTCCCAGCCATGCTGTGCCTCGGCCAAGGGGTATCTGACCCCAAGCAATGCTACATCTGAGGCCTCCCAGGAGCAAGGTACCTGACACTTCTGACCTCCCCTTTCCTTACAAAAGCACCTTGTTCTTTCCAGGATGACAAAACGCTGACACTCAGCTGAACCTGTTCAAGGACAGGAAAGCTAACATCTGCCGTACCTCACTCCCCTGCACTTGCAGGAAAAGAGGGAACCCAAACCCCCAAAGCTCAGGGAAGAGACGTGAAGACCTGCTGCTCCCCCCGTCCCAGAGCTACAGAAGGCAGGGCTATCTGTCACCAACCCAGCATAAGCTCCACCACAGAATGTCCCTTGGGTTCCCCAGAGAGCCACTTAATGGCCACCGATGAGGAGGCCACCCCGTTAGGCCAAGTATGCCCTATCTGCTCCCACCCCAGGTTCCAATCAATACCTGCTGCTGGCCCCAAGGAGCCACAGGATGAGGCTGGTCAAACCAAGGGGGCTTGTTTGGCGGGATCTGGTCGTGTGGCCCAGGGCCCCGGGGGCCGGCGGCTGCAGGATCCTGGACCCCTCCTGCGGCTTCATACTCTGAAGAGCCAGGCATCTGGATGGGAGGCTTGCTGTCATCTAAATCAGGTGATGGGCAGTTAGAGCAGGCCTGGCAGCAGCAGGAGATGCTGTCTTCTCTCCACACTGCCCCAGAGCCAACCAGGCTACGGCCTTCAGTATGCAGTGAATTATCGCTTCAGAACCCCACTAAAACTGTGACCATCACTGGCCTCCAGGAAGGTAATGGGGAGAGGGGAGGTTCTGACCTTAAACATGACACCCATGTGCCTCTTTCACAGCTTTACCATAAACATGCCTCACGTTTGCCTGCTTGTGCGCTAAGAAATTTCTATCCACACTGAATTTGATTAGACATCTTTTCTGTATCTAATGAAAAGGTCATTTCCCCACAATCTGTTACTAGGTTTTCTATCCTATACCATTCTCATATTCCTGGAACAAATCTTCCTTGGTCAGAATTTAATTTGAAAATCAATAGCCAGGTGCAGTGGCTCACACCTGTAATCCCAGCACTTTGGGAGGCCAAAGCAGGCGCATCACAAAGTGGGAAGTTCAAGACCAGCCTGGCCAACATGGTGAACACGACTCTACTAAAAATATAAAAAATTAGCCAGGAGTGCCGGTAGGTGCCTGTAATCCCACCTACTCAGAGGAGGCTGAGGCAGAAGAATCGCTTGAACCTGGGAGGCAGAGGTTGCAGTGAGCTGAGATCGTGTCCAGACTGGATGACAGAGCAAGACTCTATCTCAAAAAAAAAAAAAAAATCCTTTTCTAGATTTGCCAAGATTTTCTTCAGGTGAGCACTATCTTTGTATTTTTAGTAGAGACGGGGGTTTCACCATGTTACCCAGGCTGGTATCAAACTCCTGGCTCAAACAATCTGCCTGCCTCGGCCTCCCAAAGTGCTGGGATTACAAGTGTGAGCCACTGCACCCGGCCGATTATATTTTCAGTCCGTGCACTGTCCCTGCTGTCTGACACAACAGTTACCCTGGTCTTGTGAATGATCTGGGTACCTTTTCTCTATTCTGTGCTCTAGGAACAGGAAACAGATCTTCTGCTGTTCAGGAATGGGGCAGTTGGAGTTTTACTCTAAAGTTTTACTGGCTAGTGCCTGTAAATGGATGAAAGCATCCACCTAGGAACAGGCGGGAATGATGGAGGGTGGCAGGGTGCTTTCTGACTACACTCAGAGCCCAGCCTCTGGGGGCTGCCTCCTGGGGGTGGGGATTGAGAATCCCTTACCAGGCTGGGTGGTAGGCGGGATGGCAGGGGCAGGTGCTGGGGCCGGGGGCGGGGCAGGCGGCGGGGGCGTGGCCTTGACTTCAGCCTCCATCTGCGGCATCTGGAGTTGCTGCTGCTGTTGCTGCTGCTGCTGCTGCTGCTGCTGCGCCAGGCTGGTGACGAACTCCTCGTGCTGCGTCTTCAGGGTCTGGATCTGCTGCTGGAATGCCAGCTGTACCGGCTGGACCACTGACGAATATTCGTTGATGAGGGTGGCCTGGGAGAGAGAAGAGCACCCATTGCTCAGGACGCAGCTTTGGGGCTCGCTGCCTGGCGCCAGAGAAGAAACACCTGGAAGGCAGCAGAGCCTGGGGGACCTGGGGCAGGCAGACAGTGAAATGCTGCATGAAACAACCAACACAGTTGGGACAATCAGAGTGTGCGTTGGGATCTGGCCAGAGATCTGGGGACGAGGATATTCACTGCAGCATGGTTTACGACTCCCTGATAACTGGAACGAGCAACGACAGCTGTGTCCTGGTCACCGCATGGCCGCTCAGCACATGCTACCCACCAACATTCTGGGACACCCTCCTAGGCTCTGCCTCCCACTCGCATTCGGCACTCAGCAAGAGGGGCTTCCTCACGCTTCCATCATTTAGGAACATGCTTATCACCAGAGCAAATAGGCCACGTGCTGTGACTCCGAAAAGTGTGCCAGCAAGTCAGGGAGACACACCTAAGGCATGGGGCTGGGAAATGTCACCTGGGACTCTGGTTACCACCCACTGGCTATCCCCAGCACAGGCAGGGGACACAGGCTTTCTGGCTTCTGGGACCTGCTGGGGTGGCAGCTGCTGTCCCCACACTTCCAAGCCCTCCTGGGGCACCTTCCCCAGCTCTAGGGTAAGGCATGGGTGGGCAGCTGACACTTACCTGGTACTGGCCAAGCCCCAGGGCTGGGCTCTGTAGTTGCTGAATGATGGAGTCGTCGAAGTAGCCATTTTTCTCCCAGAGCTGTAGGAGCTGAGGGTGGGAGGGGGAGAGGTTGGGTCAGTGGGGAAGAGGGAGGCCTGCGTGTGCTGGTCCCATCCATCCACCCCTGGCCCAGGGCCCACGCACCCGGGCTATCTTTTGCTGCTTGTCTTCCTCCACGGCCAGGAAGCTGGTGCAGTAGATGGGTACTACGACCTTCTGCAGGGCGGCCAGCAGCTCCCGGGCCTGCTTGCGCTGGCTGTGAGGGAGAGACTTTCCGCGCGTCAGGGCCCTGGGGCGGGACCCGGCCACGCGCCCGTTACCATCACGGCTCCAGCCTCAGTGCCCTCTGCCTTCTCGGGATATCGGGCCCCCAACCCGGTGGGGGCGATGGCTGGGCTCCCACAAGAGCTGTGCTGGTGCCTGGGCTCAAGGAAGGGACAGACAGAGAAACAGCAAGCAGGGGAGGGGGAAAATGTGGCCTGGGGCCATTGCGAGCAAAGCCTCTCAGTCCTGTCCCCTTGTTAGGAAATAACCTTCCCTCCTTCCCTCATAGGTGGTGTTGTGGATGAAGGGACTTGGGCCCGGAGAGAGCCCCTGCCTGTGTGCAATGGGTGGGACGGGGCTGCTGCAGAGTTGAGATCTTCTCCTTGTATTTGCTAGGAACAAGGAAACCTTGGTCCAGGCCAGGCCTCTGAGGAGGAGGAGGGAGGATGCCCAGTCCCTCCGGTACCTAGAACGCTTTAGAAGAGTGGCTAGATGCCCTACAGGCAAGACACCAGGCCCATGTCCTCTCAGAGCCCCTGTGCAGCGCTGCACAAGACACTATGCATACCCGCCTGTGAGGCCCCTGCAGCTGTGCATGGAGATGGCTGCCCCCGAGGAGGGATGCGGGACAGGAGGGGAGCAGCTGGAAGCCCCACAACCCCCGGCTGGCTGCAGGGAGCTCGTGGAGCAAAGGCATGGGCCGGGCAGCTGGGAGGACGGGTGAGCAGCACTTGGCTTCAGACAGAGTGGAGCTAGAGAAGCACTTGGCTGGAGAATGCAGGAAACTGCGCATCTGTGCAAGGCGCCCGACTCAGAAGCAGGGAGAAGCGGAGGCATGAGAATGGGCGGAAGGAGAGAAATAGGGACCGAGGTGGGGAGTGAAGAGGCACCCAAGCAGTGCTGCATGTGGTAGATGGGGCAAGACGGGTGCTCAGGGAAGACGAAGCTGGGAACCGTGTCGCTAATCAAGCCACCTGGCAGCCTTGCCTAATGCAGAGGCACATGAGGTGCCCAGCCAAGACTGCTCCCCGTTACGCTCACTAGCAATTCTTGTTTCCTCTTGCATGGGCCTTTGGCCTGGGTTTCCTTTTTTTTTTTTTCTTTTTGCTAACCTTTGTGAGAAGGTCCCAGTGGCCCTGCAGAAGGAATCAGCTGCCCAGCCTGGGAGAGAATGGAGACAGCAACAGTAGGAAGGGGTGGGGGCTGGGTGGGGACAGAGGGCCAGTAGAGGTGGCTCCATTGAGGCCTGAGTCAGAGCTGAAGATGGGGACCCCATAGGAGGGTCCCGATGGCTGAGCAAACTCAGGTGACCGTGTGTGTGTGCGTGCAAATCAGTGACGGGGGCCAGAGACAGGCTAAGAAGGCCGTGGCTGAGAAGGCAACAAGCAGATGCCAATAAGCTGCTCCAGGAGAGCAAGGAGCACAGGAACAGTGGCCTTGAGGAGACAGTAATGTGACAAGTGAGGCTGGGGCCTAGGGGAGAGGACAGGGCACGTGGCTAAAGTGCATGGCCTGCCTAGACCAACTGAGTCCTGCAGACAGAAGCCTAGTGGCTCAGAGACCACACCCGGCCTCTCTGGACAAGTGCCTCCAGTCTCGAGACAGGCCAAGCCAAACTACTGATTGGAGCAAGCGGCCACCCAGGCGGGGGCAAGGAGGAGCATGAGGAGGTGGCGCCCTGGGCACGGGGCAGCGGTGCTCACCAGTGGTGCAGCACGTCGTTGATCAGGTAGATGAGGTGCAGCCGCAGCTCGAAGTGTGCCCCGTCAGCTGTGATGCGGTTCCGGAGGTGGCCGGCCATCAGCTCGCAGTGCGGCGGGGACTTGGCATTGCTGAACATCCAGTTCTTCCCAGCCTGCAACAACCGAGCCGACGAGTGAGCAGGGCTACGGCTCCCCCAGGCACCCACTGCACCCAAGTGCATCACCATCAGCCCAGGGAAGGGCATACCATGAAGGTGAGGGGCACAGGGTCCCAAAGCCTCAGGAGGTGCTCAAGGCGGGAGGGAAAGGCACCCATTGGAGCAGCCCTTAGCCAGGACTGGCTTCAGGGTGCCCTGCCTCAGGGCGGGACCATTGGGATGCAGGGCTCTGGAACACCCTGGCCCCTCACCGAGATGGCATCCTTGGTGCATGTGTCGATGATGGGCTGCAGCAGGTTGTCAAACTCGTTCATGTCCAGCTGGGTCTCCTCCAGGAGCTTCTGCATCTGCTGCTCCACCGCGTGGGCCACGGCTGCTGTCACTTGCTCCTGGGGTGGGGGTCAGTAGGGCCAAGAGTGCAAGAGGATGGACCCACAGCCTGAGCCTCCTTGCCTGGCCCAGCAGGGGTGGGACAGGGACATGGTGGGGATGCCTGTACTCTGGGCTGCGCTGGCTAAGGGCTCCCTTGCTTGTCCCCAGCACGAGGAGATTCTCTCTCTCATGCCTGCATGAATCTGTGACAGTCCTTCCTGGAATAGGCAGGGTACTGCCAGGACACACCAGGAGACAATACTTGCTCTCCAGACAACCGAGGAAAACACCGCAGCCCAGAGGAGCAAACCACCTCTGCAAACAAACTCAACAAAAAGCAGAAGGCAGGCGCGTGGCTCATGCCTGGAATCCCAGCATGTTGGGAGGCTGAGTCGGGAGGATCACTTCAGCCCAGGAGTTCCAGACCAGCTGGGCAATGTAGCGAGACCTCAGCTCTATAAAAAATAATAATACAAATTAGTCCAGCATGGTAGTATGCGCCTGTGTTCCCAACTACGTGGGAGGCTGAGGTGGGATCACCGGAGCCCAGGAGTTCAAGGTTACAGTGAGCTGTGATTGTGCTTCTGCACTCCAGCCTGAGTGAGAGCAAGACCTTGTCTCTAACAAAACAAAAACAAAAACAAAAAACAAGAAAAACAAGGGATGGCGTGAACAGGCAGTAGAGAGGACACACTCATGGCCTCTAGTGAAGCAAGAAGGGGCAATCTCATACCTCATCAGGAAATGCAGGTTAAAGTCTAACTGGTAAAAATGGAGTGGCTGTTGAGTACCAGTGGTTAAGTTCAGGGCTGGTCAAGACCAACCTCTCAGTCCATGATGAGCTCTGGGCAGAAGCTGAGAATGAGCATTCCGGAACTTTCTTTTTTTTCTGCTTCTGAGATGCAGTGTCACTCAGGCTGGAGTGCAGGGGCACAATCTTGGCTCTCTGTAACCTCCACCTCCTGGGTTCAAGCAATTCTCCTGACTCAGCCTCCAAAGTAGCTGGGGCTACAGGCATCCACCACTGCACCCGGCTTATTTTTGTACTTTTAGTAGAGATGGGGTTTCACCATATTGGCCAGGCTGGTGTTGAACTCCTGAACTTGTGATTTGCCCCTCAGCCTCCCAAAGTACTGGGATTACAGGTGTGAGCCACTTCGCCCAGCTGGAACTTACTGAGAGCAATATGTCAGTGTGATTTTACGCCCTGAACCTAGTACTAAGTGCGGGGCTGGCACTTTGGAGGTTTGGTATGCTTTTTCCCCCAAGACCGAGTCTTGCTTTGTCACCCAGGCTGGAGTGCAGTGGTGCGATCTCAGCTCACTGCAACCTCTGCCTCTGAGTTCAAGCAATTCTCCAGCCTCAGTGTCCTGAGTAGCTGGGATCACAGGCATGTGTCATCACGCCCAGCTAATTTTTGTATTTTTAGTAGAGATGGGGTTTCGCCATGTTGGCCAAGCTGGTCTCGAACTCCTGACCTCAGGTGATCTGCCTGCCTTGGCCTCTGAAAGTGCTGGGATTAAAGATGTGAGCCACTGTGCCCAGCCAATGCACCTGTATTCTATTTGGCAAAAATTACTGAACTGTTGAACCAGGAGAAAAGGGTCTTTCCGGCTGGGTGGATCACCTGAGGAGTTTGAGACCAGCCTGGCCAACATGGTGAAAACCCACCTCTACTAAAAATAGAAAAATCAGCCAAGTGTGGTGGTGCACACCTGTAATCCCAGCTACTTGGGAGGCTGAGGCAGGAGAACTGCTTGAACCCAGGAGATGGAGGCTGCAGTGAGCTGAGACGGCACCAGTGCATTCCAGCCTGGGCGACAGAACAAGACTCCATCTTAAAAAAAAAAAAAGGGTCCTTCCCCAACCAACAACTCCAGCTGACGATCTGGCTACTGCGTGGTGGGGCCAATGACAGGCACTGGAGGCCATCTGGCCCCAGGGTGATGGGTGCACGCAGGTCCAGTGGCTTCACTGAGATGAGAAATAGCCTCCATGTCTGGTGTCAGGGCTGGGGGTGACAGTGGCTGGCATGCATCTAGCCCTGTGTGGCCAAGTGGGTGCCATCCTCAGTGGTACCTGTTATTCATTCCCATGGGCACACGCAAAAAGAGAGGCACGGGGGAGCGGCAGGTGCCTGGCTGAGTGGGGGGCAGGCCCGTACCTGTCTCAGCGCCAGCAGGTGCTGCTCCTGCTGCTGGAGGTTCCACTGGCTCTGCTGGATGAGCTCGTCCATGGACGGTGCACCCTGGGTGGGCGGGATGGGCGCAGCAGGGGCCAGCGGGGGCTGTGGCAGGGGCGGCATGGTGGCAGCTGGCTCCAGCTCAGGGGTCTGCTGCTTGCAGATGACTGGAGGGAGAGGAGGAGGGGGCCCCCATGAGGACATGGATGGGGGTCCAGGTGTCCCCTTGGCCACTTCTTAGCCACAGGGGCCTCCCCTCCCCAGGGACTCACCATCCATGAGGGCTTGTGCACAGCCAGGTGCCCACGCAGGCCCAGCTCCTCTCTCTTGGGCCCTGCCCCCTCCTCACAGGACCCCAGCCCTGGCTTTCCACCTTTGGGTTGTCCCCTCCTCAGGGAATCTAGGAAGTCCCTTTGCCCCTCTTTTGCCAGCACCGTCCAGTCCGTCCCCAGTGTCCTTCCAGTGCACAAGGCCCCACCTGATGCTGAGCCCCAGCCTCAGCACCTCTCATCCCCGATCACCTTGGCCACTTGCTGACCTCTGCCACTGTCCCCCAGTCCATCCACTGACTGTCACGACATCGCAGCCACCAGGCCTCTGCACATCTGGCCAGAAAGCCACGAAGCTGCACCCCGAGTGCACGTTGGTCCCCACCCCCCACACCTGCCCCGCCCTGCTTCTACTGACCCACACTGGAGTGCAGTAGCTAATCACAGGTGTGATCTTACTACTGTTCAGCACAGACTTTTGACCTGCTCTGGTTCACCCCTCCTTAGGCAACTTGGTGGCCCCCACTCCCGGGAGGTCACCATATTGATGCCGAACTTAGCGCAGACACCCGATCAGCATAGCGCACCACAGCCCCAAACTCCTGGGCTCAAGCGATCCTCCAGCCTCAGCCTCCCAAGTAGCTGCGACTACAGACACGCGCCACCGCGTCCGGCCCTTCTACTGACTCTTTGCTTCTCCAGCCTTTGGGGACAGAGACCCCCAGCATTCAAGGGTGCATCCAGTTGGAGGCAGCAGTGAGAGACACCCATTCTGCCAGCAGGAGCCTGGGTGCAGATCCCAACTCCGGCCAGATGGGGCGGGTGGTGAGGTCTCTAAGGAAAGGACCCTCCTCATAAGGAAGCCCTGGACAAGATGCCCCGCCTCCCTCTCTGTCCTGGGGCTGCCTGGTCTGAACGTGACTATGTACCCCTGGAGCCCTCCTGAGCCTCTTGGACAAAGCCAAAGATAAGGGAGGTGGGGCAAAGGGTGGAAGGTGTCGCCCACAGCCCCTCACTGGACGCTCAAGTCAAGTCCTAGGGCTGTGCCATCCAGTTTGTGCATCCATGGGCACCCTACATGATGACTTGTGACTTCTTCTTTTGTTTTTTTTGAGACAGAGTCTTGCTCTGTCGTGCAGACTGGAGTGCAGTGGCTCAATCTCAGCTCACTGCCACCTCTGCCTAATGTGCTGCCACGCCTGGCTAATTTTTGTATTTTTAGTAGAGATGGGGTTTCCCTATGTTGGCCAGGCTGGTCTCAAACTCCTCCTAACCTCGTAATCCACCCACCTTGGCCTCACAAAGTGCTGGGATTACAGGCGTGACCTATCACACTCGCTGGACCCCTGACTTCTGCACTGAATCCCACCCCACCCATCGCCCAGGGGACACTACTTCCGGACATTTCTTCGCTCTCTCATTTCTGCGACTCCTCGCTCTTTACAGGCCTTTTGCCAGGTATGATGGCTCACGCCTGTAATCCCAGCACTTTGGGAGGCTGAGGCGGGTGGATCACCTGAGATCAGGAGTTCAAGACTAGCTTAGCCAACATGGCGAAACCCTGTCTCTATACTAATAATGCAAAAAATTAGGCAGGCGTGGTGGTGGGTGCCAGTAATCCCAGCTATTTGAGAGGCTGAGGCAAGAGAATCACTTGAGCCCAGGAAGTGGAGGTTGCAGTGAGCTGAGATGGTGCCACTGTACTTCAGCCTGGGTGACTCCCTCTCAAACACACACGTCAGAATATTCTGGGTTGAAACCTCTCCCTTCACCCCACGACCCTCTCTAAACAACTTCTCAGCCAAGACTTACTCTAGATCTTCACTTCCCCTTTATCTCAGCCTGGCAGCTGCCTGCCACTCCCCGCCCCAGGCAGCTGAGGACACCCTCACTCAGCCCCACGGGCCTGTCACCGGGCCTTGTCTCCATTGGCATCCATGTGGCCGCCCCCTCAGTCCCTTCTTCCACCTTTTCCTCCTTTACCAACCTCTCTCCTTTTGGATCCTTAGATGCCAGGGTATACAGCCTGTGTTCCGAGCCCGTCCTCCGCTCTATGCAACCCCGAGGGGAATATGAGCTATTCACTCGCGCGGCTGCAATTGCCACCTGCATGGCATGATTTCTAAATCCATCATCTCCATTCCAGATTCTGCAAACTTTGGCCCACTGGGTTTCCACAGGGCCTGTGCTTCCTCTTGCCCCATGTACCGATGTCCCCTTCTGTGCTCCCCACACCATGGCTGGCACCACCATCCACCCAGAAATCCAGGCCAGAAGGCTCATGTGCTTCCCACTGATGAGCCGAAAGGTATGAAGGCGACCTCCTAGACCATGCTCCAATCAGTCTGTGTCACTGCTGCCACCACCACGGCTCCACTGTCACCCGCGTCACCCCAGAACCAGTCTTCCTGTGTCATATCCCACCCCTCTACCTCTTTTCAACAAGGCATTCACGGTACTGCCACTTAAGGAGTGGTCTCTGGGCTACCCAGAGGTGACAGACGGTTATGGAACCAGTAAGTGAGCGTTTCCAAATCTTTCTAGCAATGTGACGGTTCACGGTCCACATTGTTACTATGCTTTGCAAAAGTTTTGGTCCAGGACAGGTTAGAAACTTAAAAAAAAAAACAAAACCCCCAAACTGGTCCTTCACCGCAGTTCGAAAAGCTCCATTCTAGAAGAGCTGAAGCCCAGTCTTTAAGGAGCGGGGTGCAGGGCTGACTGTGCTGTGGCTAACCCAGCCTCAGAACACGGACTAAAACCCTCCACGCGTCTCCCCCACGCTTCCAGGATATACTCCTAACTCCCTCACAAGCAAGGCCCCCAACTCCTCCCCAAGCCAAGCCCTCTGCACCCTCACCTCTAGCCACTTCAAGAACCCCTCCTACTCTGGGCTTTAGCCACCTTGAGCTCTGGGTCCCTCATTCCCTCCAAGGGCTCCTTCCTCAGCCCAAAACACTTTTCTCCCTTCGCTTTCACCTGGCCAACCCCGACACACCCTTCAGAAGTAGCCAAGATATCATCACCCCCAGAAAGCACTTCCTGGCCTCAATCTTCCTGGGCTATAAGCACCCTCTCCTTCCCTATAATGGCACCAACTTTCAAGTGGCCCTGATTTTTGACCCCCAGTGCGGGAAGGGTGGAAGTGCCCCCCCCCCCCATAAAGGGAAAGCAGCCCTCCACTCATAGTCATCCAAGCCAAAGCATTATCTGATCTGAGGTGTCTTCCTCCACTGTTCATCATGCCATCAGGTCGTCAATATCCACCTGGCGCCCAAGTTCAGGGATTCTACCCCTTCACCTGACCTGTCCGGCACGCTCACTCCCTCAGATTCAACCCTCTGACTTAATTCAGACCCTACCATCTCTCACCTGAGCAACTGCCCTGTTCCTTCCCCTGCAGGCCTCACTGGTCCCCAGGCCCGCCCCTTTAGTCTTTCCTCTACCACCGGCCACACAAACCCAACCCACTCCCTCCCTTGTTTAAAACTCTCTTGTGGCTTCCTGATGCCTTTAGAAATGGTTTTAAACTTGCTGTGCTGGGGCTAAGGAAAGACTGCACTAGGAACACACAGCACAAACAATATTTTGCTTAAGATTTCAGGCAGCTGACGCCATCCAAATCTCAAACCTAAACACGCATCAGAAAAACCCCTGGATTGAGTGAGAAAACCCAAACTTTCCCCTGGCATTTAACACTCCAGATCAAACTCTTCCCCCATACAGTCACATTCTTTTCTGTTTTTTTTTTTTTTTTCCCCTGAGATAGAGTCTCACTCTGTCGCCCAGGCTGGAGCACAGTGGTGCAACCTCAGCTCACTGGAACCTCCGCCTCCCAGCTTCAAGCGATTCTCCTATCTCAGCCTCCCGAGTAGCTAAGACTACAGGCTACACCACCATGCCCAGCTAATTTCTGTATTTTTAGTAGAGACGAGGTTTCACCGTGTTTGTTGAGGACACTGCACCTGTGCAATGTCTTACTTTGTCAGCCTTTCAAGCTTTTTTTTTTGAGACGGAGCCTCCCTCTGTCTCCCAGGCTGGAGTGCTAAGGCACGATGTTGGCTCACTGCAACCTCCGCCTCCCAGGTTCAATCGATTCTCCAGCCTCCCAAGTAGCTGGGACTACAGGTGCCCACAACCACGCCCAACTAATTTTTTTTTTTTTTTTTTTGTATTTTTACTAAAGACAGGGTTTCAGCATGTTGGCCAAGCTGGTATTGAACTCCTGATCTCAAGTAATCTGCCCGCCTCAGCCTCCCAAAGTGCTGAGATTACAGGCATGAGCCACGCACCCGGCCTCCTTTCAAGCTTTTTAATCGAACACCGACTATGTGTTATGTACTAAAGCACAATGACCTAAACAAGGTCTGTTTGGCCTTGGGGAGCATGTAGTTCAGGGGACAACCACCTCTCAATGTTCTTCTACCTGGCAAACTCCTACTATTCATTTAAACAATGTATCTAGAGACTGGTAGTTGGGTACTGAACATAACAGATGTGATGTCTGTCCTGAGCAGCCACAACACCTGGTGACTATCCATTATTCCAAGGCCAGCTCTGCTTCCTAACCTCACCTTAACCTTTTTGAAAGGACTGGAATCCTGTAGCCCAACTGAACGAACATTAATAAACTCTTGCCAAAAACTAAATTATCAGCGGGATAATTCTTTTGGATTTGTGCTGCAGGCATCTGAAATGCACAAAAGCCTTGCTGGACCCACAGAGAGCCCACAAAGGTGGCTGGACAGTGCCTGTCCCATGGGTTCCCATCGGTCTCTATCCTTTCCTCCCTAGAAAAGACTCCAATAGTCACGCTACTCCTGCTGATCGCAGTCCTCAGTCTGCAAAGCGATAGTAACATCCCTGATCCGGAGCCCAGGAGAAGGATCGATAACCTCGTTGTTCTCCATTACAGTCGGACCCGGCAGCCGCTCTATGCAAGGCCATAGAAACAGCGGAACAGGAATCGTGGGGACCGAGCTGCTCCACTTTAGAGACAGTAAGCGACCCGAATGAAAGAAGAGGTTTGTGGCAGAGCCGGGACTGGAATCCGAGAAAGGAAGCGCTCGATGAGGCTGCCTGAATGCCAGAAGAGACTTACGCTGCTGCTGCTCCAGCGCCAGCTTGCACTTGTAGTAACTGTAGAACTCGCCTCCGAACAGAAACGAGAATTTGGGATTGTCCTTCTGCTTCTCCATCGTCATCTTCTCAAACTCGGGCCCATTGCGAGCCACGAACTGGGCGAGCTTGTCGATGACATTTCGAAGCTCCTGGTCTGGAGAACGGAGAAAAGGCCACGCGGGGCGGCGTGAGCGAGAACTGCACAAAGCTAGGGGCCCCAGCGCCCCAGCCCCGGTCCGCCGTGCCTAGGACCCTAAGGGTGGGCCCCGAAAAAGCCGCCCTTGGACGGGTCCCGATAGGGGCCACAAGCTCGCCGGGAATGCGGGGACTCACAGGTGAGGCCGCAGGCGTAGCCGCGAGGCCGAGCCCCGCCCCCTCCCAGACCCGGGGACCCCGGGAGGCGGAACCGGCTAACAGGAGGTTCCGGGGAGAGAGAAACGGTCTCTCGGCCGGTCTGGGTCTCACCATCGGGAGGCAGCGGCATCTCCATGGCTCCGGCCGCGGGGAACGTCCTCCGGCGTCTCACGATCGACCACCAGCGCCGTCTGCGGAAGCCGGCCGGAAGTGGCGCGAGAGAGCCGTTTACAGCGGGCTTCTAGGGCTGCTTCCGCTCTCCACTTACGGCCGTTGCTGGGAAACTCCGGAAGTAAGAGCTGAAGACAGGCGGGAAGATGCCGCGGGAGGCCTGGCGCGCGGGCGGGGCTAGCGAGGCTCATGCGCAGAGGTTTTCTGGCGCATGCGCAGAATAGGCCCCGTCGCGCAAAGCCGCGGCAGGGCTGAAGCGGTTTTAGCCGATACATGGCGGTGAGGGGCCGTTCCCTTATGTACACGTCGCAGTCCGACAGGCTGGCCGGTCGCTACCTCCGGGGAACGCGGGCACAGTGAGGAGCCTACGAGGTGAGGTGCCTCCGGTGAATCCCGGGCTGCGGCGACTGTCACATCCCTACGGCCCCGGAGGTGGAGCAGAACTGGGAGGCGACGAACTGGCAGGCGACGAGCTTGATAAGGATTGCAAGTGGACTTATTTAGGTTCAAAACATTCTCGCTTTCTTGCGCTCCACTCTTTGGTCAGGAAGATTTTGGGGCGGGGTACCCCCAACCCATACCCACAAATTGCTGGCCTAGAGGCCACAGCGCCTTTCTAAAAGATGCAGTTGCGTTGTTTCTAAAATGATGAAGCCAACTCTTGCTAACTCTTTGCTGCTTCTGGAAAAGTAGCCAGAAGCAGCAAACTTCTGCTGTGGGCGTCCGTTATAACTGATCCTTTTGAGATGGTTAATGCTTGGTTGGCTATACCTCCCTTTTTTTTTTCCTCTTTTTTCTTGAGACAAGTTCTCCTCTGGCTCCGGCTGGAGTGCAGTGGCATGATCATAGCTCACTAGCTCTGAACTCTTGTGCTTAAGTAATCCTCCCGCCTCGGCCTCCCAAAGTGCCGGGATTATAGACGTGAGCCACTGTAACAGTGTACCCAGCCTATTTTTTCTGTGCAAATACATAGACGTGTATTTTAGATTCCTTTCATTTTTATTGTTACAGCATTTTTCCACCAGACTCTTAACGGATTGCCTGCTCTACATCAGGTGTTGCTGTAGGTCAAGAATCAACAAACTTTATGTATAAAAAGGATAGAAAGCAAATATTTTAGGCTCTGCAGGCCAGGAGGCAAGATCAAGGATTTTTTTCTTTTTTAAAAAAAAAAGTCCTCTGGTTCATATTTTCTCATGAAGATGGAGGATCTTATTTATTTAGTGTTTTTGAGACAGAGTCTTGCTCTCTTGCCCAAATTGGGAGTGCAGTGGTGTGATCAAGGCTCACTGCAACCTCCACCTCCCATGCTCAAGCAATTCTCCTGCCTCAGCCTCCAGGGAAGACGGGACTACAGGTGCGCACCACCACAGCCGGCTTATTTTTGTATTTTCAGTAGAGACGGAATTTGATGGTGTTGGCCATGCTGGTCTTGAACTCCTGACCTCAGGTGATTTGCCCACCTCAGATCCCAACGTGCTGGGATTACAGGTGTGAGCCACCTGTGTCCAGCTACATCAAAAAGTCTTAATTTTAATTTGGGATCTCTAATAGACAGATTTCAGAGAACCATGAACTAATGAAATTGATAGCTAAATAAATGCCTTTTTTAGGGTTGAAGATACACAGCATTTACAGGATTCTTAATAGGCTCTTCAGCCAGAACAGGTTAATGAATCAGTACTGTCATTCTTTTTCTTTTCTTTTCTTTTTTTTTGAGATGGAGCCTCACTCTGTTGCCAGGCTGGAATGCAGTGGCACGATCCCGGCTCACAGCAACTCCCGCCTTCTGGGTTCAACCGATTCTCCTGCCTCAGCTTCCCAAGTAGCTGGGACTACAGGTATGTGCCACCATGCCCAGCTAATTTTTGTATTTTTTAGTAGAGTGGGGTTTCACTGTGCTGGCCAGGATGGTATTGATCTCTTGACCTTGTGATCTGCCCGCCTCAGCCTCCCAAAGTGCTGGGATTACAGGCGTAAGCCACCTTGCCTAGCCTTTTTTTTTTTTTTTTTTTTTTGAGACAAAGTCTCCTTCTGTTGCCCAGGCTGGAGTGCACTGGCATGATCTTGGCTTACTGCAACCTCTGCTTCCCGGGTTCAAGCAATTCACCTGCCTCAACCTCTCCATTAGCTGGGATTACAGGCGTGTGCCACCATGCTCGGCTCATTTTTGTATTTTTAGTAGAGATGGGGTTTCACCATGTTGGCCAGGCAGGTCTTGAACTCCTGATCTCAAGTGATCAGCCTCCTAAAGTGCTGTGATTACAGGCCTGAGCCACCATGCCCGGCTGTTCCTGTCATTTTTTAGGGTGCATAGGATACTGCATTGTGGATTTACCACAATTTATTGAAGCGAGACTCTTTAGTCTCCTGGCTTGGTTCCATTTTTAGGACGCTATTAAAAGTGTTTTAGTGTATATAGGGTTGGGTGCAGGGGCTCAGACCTGTCATCCCAGCACTTTCGGAGGCCAAGGCGGGCGTATCACTTCAGTCTGGGAGTGCGAGACCAGCCTGGGTAACATGGAGAAACCCTGTCTCTGCTAAAAAAAATACAAAAATTAGCTGGGCATGGTCACTCATGCCTGTAATCCTGGCTACTCGGGCTGAGACACGAAAATTGCTCGAGCCTGGAGGTGGAGGTTGCAGTGAGCCGAGATCTTGCCACTGCACTCCAGTCTGGGCAACAGAACGAGACTTCGTCTCAAAAATAAAAAGCGTCTTAGTAGACATAAATCTAGTGCTGAGTCAAAGGGTGTGCAAATTCAATATTGGTATTGCTCAGCTGCCCTCTATAAAGGTAGTTATACCCAAAGGTCACTACTTTCATACATTCGTTTCAGATTGTTTAAAATGCAGGTTGGCACTGTGGCTCATGCCTGTAATCACAGCATTTTGGGAGGCTCAGCCGGGCGGATCACTTAAGTCAGGAGTTCAAGACCAGCCTGGCCAACGTGGTGAAAATCCTGTCTCTACTAAAAATACAAAAATTAGGCGTGGTGGCAGGCGCCTTTAATTCCAGCTACTCAGGAGGCTGAGGCAGGAGAATCGCTTGAACCTGGAGGGGGAGGTTGCAGCGCCAATGTACTCCAGCCTGGGTGACAGAGCAAGACTTCATCTCAAAAAAAAAGCCATTTATCTGAGACTGAAAATAAAAACATCAGGCATAAGCCACCTTGCCTAGCCATTCTTTTTTTGGGGGCCTCTCCCAAGCTCATTTCAGAGGGCCAAACCAGAATCCATTGGTCAGAAGAAAGCAGTAGAAAGAGCTGGTAGACAGAGGCTGCTGCAGATACTCTCCAGCAAGTAAAGCGGACACCCCGAGTGGGAAGAGTCTGTGAAGGAACTCAACTGAGCAGCAGAGTTGGGGCCCAGGTGCACTGAGGGGGTTCCACGACCCACATGTTTGCTAGTTGTGATTTCTTTTTTTTGTTTTGTTTTTTGAGACGGAGTTTCACTCTTGTTGCCCAGGCTGGAGTGCAATGGCGTGATCTCGGCTCACCGCAGCCTCCGCCTCCTGGGTTCAGGCAATTCTCCTGCCTCAGCCTCCTGAGTAGCTGGGATTACAGGCACGCACCACTATGCCTGGCTAATTTTTTGTATTTTTAGTAGAGACGGGGTTTCACGATGTTAACCAGGATGGTCTCGATCTCTTGACCTCGTGATCCACCCGCCTCGGCCTCCCAAAGTCCTGGGATTATAGGCGTGAGCCACCACTAGTTGTGATTTCTTGACTTCCAGACACCTTAATAAAAATGGCTGCATTCTGGTCAGTGTCAGATGGTAACTAAAGTTTTGTAGGTTTGAGACAGGGTCTTGCTCTGCCGCCCAGGCTGGCATGTAGGGGTGCTGTCTCAGCTCACCGCCTCCCAGGTTCAAGCAATTCTCCTGCCTCAGCTTCCCAAGTAGGCTCATGCCACCATGCCCGGGTAATTTTTGTATTTTTATTGAAGTCGGGGTATTTTGTATTTTTATTTTGCCATGTTGGCCAGCCTGGTCTCGCACTCCTGATCTCAGGAGATCAGCTTGCCTTGGCTTCCCAAACTGCTGGGATTACAGGCGTGAGCCCTGCCGCCTCCCCCAGTCCCCTGGTCCCCCAGTCCTCCGGGTCTTAGTGTTTCTAAGTAGCTCCCATGTGGTACTTCGTTAAACACCTTTCATTTAGGCTGAGTGCTTTGAGGGTAGGAGGCTTACATATCTGTTTCTTGCTGCTTGACACAAGTAAGTGCTTAGTAAATCACTAAGCAAAAGGATTATGAATGGAAAGGACATAGGCAATAGTTTTAGCAGAAACTCAAACCCTTCACTATTTGAATTCTCTGCTGGGAATCATTTGATGGGGAAAAATGGGTTCTGGAGCAGATTTAATCGCTGGAACCTGAAGATCCCTCGTCGCTACTAAAAAATACAAAAATTAGCGTGGTGGCTCACACCTGTAATCACAGCTATTCAGGCTGAGGCAGGAGAATTGCTTGAGCCTGGAAGTGGAGGCTGCAGTGAGCCAAGTCACTGAGCTGTGTCATCCGACGAGTGACTTGACCCCGTTGGGCCTCATTTTCCCCTGAAAAACAAGGCTAAGAAGACTCACAAAGGTATTGTGTGTGAAAAGCTCACCACTGGGCTGTGCTTCTAGCAGGTACTCAGGCTTGGCTGTCAATACTCAAAAAACGCCTTCAGGCTGGGCACGTTGGCTCACACCTGTAATCCCAGCACTTTGGGAGGCCAAGGCAGACAGATCACTTGAGCCCAGGAGTTCCAGAGCAGCCTGGGCAATAGAGACGCCCATCACTGAAATTGTGTTTTTAATTAGCTGGGTGTGGTCGTGCGTACCCGTCTCAGGGCTTGGGAGGCTTTAGTTTAGGAGCTTCATGATGTGGTAAGCTGTGGTTGTGTCCCTGCAGTGCAGCTCGGGTAGTAAAGTGAGACCGTGCTTCTTAAGCCAAAAACAAGACAGGCCAGGAGGGTAGAACGCTTGAGGCTAAAAGTTTAAGACCAGCCTGGGCAACATAGTGAAACTCCATCTTTACAAAAAATACAAACATTAGCCAGGTGTGGTGGCAAGTGCCTGTAGTCCCAGCTATTTGGGAGGCTGAGGCAGGAGGATCCATTGAGCCTCAAAGGCTGTGGCTGCTGAGAGCCTGGATTGCACCTCTGTGCTCAGGCCTGGGTGATAGAATGAGACCCTGTCTCAAAAAACATGAAACAAACATACAAAAAATTTTTCTTCCTGAGCACAGCTGCCACAGCATTCCTGGACTTCCCACGTTACTCTGTTCTGTGAAGTCCTGTCATCAATTTAGCTGTGACCCTCTTTTCACTGTAGGAAATTCACAAATCATACATCCTTATTTTTGGTTCAGAAGAGAAAACAAAGGCTGCAATAAATCCAGATGTGAGAGCCAAGTTGGCTTGCTGTTTCTCCGTCCATGTTTTGTTGCTGGGCACACTCAAGACAAGGTCACTCCAAGAAAGATCCTTGCTGATAAATTGGGACCAATTTTGATTCCCTCGAGACCATCATTTATTTTTGGTAAACGCCATTAATGAATATACACATCATGCCTGCAGAACTGTCTATAGCAGTTAAGTCTTGAAAACAGGTGACAATTGAAAAAAAAATTATAATATTTTCAGGTCCTTTAATAATGTTCTATGTCCTTTAGGCTGTTAGACCTTAAGGTGTTGGGGTCTGGCAATGTTGCAGCTATAGCAAAGGGCCTGTTGGGTGATGGACAGATACACAGCAAAATTCAGAAACTGCCTCACTTGAACGGAGGTGGCTTGTCCCCTTTGTGATGGGGGCTGGATTGTTCCTAGAATGAATGCCTTAAAGTAAGGTGCTTAAAAATTCTGTAGTGTGTCTCACCATAGTGAACAAACATGATTCGGAAATGCCGTGGGAGGCACCAACACCTCCTTTTTTAAAATGAAGGAGTTGGGTTAGAGTCAGTGTTGCCGGCCAGAACATACCCTGGATGGGTAAAGGAAATTCTCTACCACAGAGCCCAGCAGTGAGGGTGAGGGAGGGCTGATGAAAGTGTGGGAGTGGGGCGTCAGGCAAGGGCACTGTCTGGCTGTGAAAAAAAACAGCCTTCAAGAGGCCAATGTTGGGCCGGGCGCGGTGGCTCACGCCTGTAATCCCAGCACTTTGGGAGGCCGAGGCGGGTGGATTGCAAGGTCAAGAGATCGAGACCATCCTGGTCAACATGGTGAAACTCCATCTTTACTAAACATACAAAAAATTAGCTGGGCATGGTGGCGTGTGCCTGTAATCCCAGCTACTCGGGAGGCTGAGGCAGGAGAAGTGCCTGAACCCAGGAGGCGGAGGTTGTGGTGAGCCGAGAACGCGTCATTGCGCTCCAGTCTGGGTGACAAGAGCAAAACTCCGGCTCAAAAAAAAAAGCCCAATATCAGGCCAAGGTGGGCAAATCATTTGAGGCCAGGAGTTTGAGACCAGCCTGGCCAACATGGTGAAACCCTGTCTCTACTAAAAATACAAAAATTAGCCAGGCGTGGTTATGCATGCCTATAGTGCAGGTACTCAGGAGGTTGAGTCATGAGAATAATTTGAACCTGGGGGATGGAGGTTGTAGTGAGCTGACATTGCGCCACTGAACTCAAGCCTGGGGAAGAGAGTAAGACTCCATTTGGGGCGGTGGGGGGGAGGGGGGGAGGGGCAGGAGGAAAGGAAAAAAAAAGAGGCCAATGCCAGCTGTTGACCTCCAGGTCTCAGAACTATGCCTTGTCTTTTGATCTGCTGATTTGGTGTAATGTGATTGTCTCATTCATTCCAGTGTATGTACTTGCTGTAAATGTATATACAGAATTAAATAGCCCATTTATTAATTTATAAACCAGAATAAAACCAGACAGTCATTTCCTCTCACCAGCAGGTCTTGCATTGGAAAAGGAAAATAATACACAACATCAGAGATTTCATTAAGCCTGAATGGAGGTTGAATTCATTTTGGAGTTCAAGGATACGTTCACAGAATCAGGTGCTGTAATCGTATAGACAACTCCATCACCGCAGTGCAAAATCATCCCTGTTTCTTGTCACTCACCAGTGAGAAAAATCCAACTGCAGACTTGACTGCCTTCGGTGAAGGCACACAGCAAGTTCTTCTGAGAACACCCTTCAGGACGCAACGGTCTCAGCCTGGGACCAAAGTATTTACAAAGCAAGCGAACAACAGATGGAGGAACAGGGACACTTCTGAGCCCAGTGGTGCGGAAACCCACCGCCCAGCAGGGTCCATGTCCCATGTGTCAGCTGACACAACATCTTAAATACAGAATTCCAATCGAAAGAAAAACCAACAACAAAAAAATGGAGTCATGTGTAAGCGATGTTACTTCCTGTTTGAACAGGGCAACATCTTCCTCACGGGGAGATAAAGGGTGAATGAACCTCTCCTTTGCTGCTCTCTCCCTGCAAGTGCCAGCAAAAAGCTGGGTGTGGTGATGAAGGAAAAAGGCAGCCATCACCTAGGACCCCATAAGCCAAGCCGTGGTCCCCTCCGTGAGGGTACAGTCCTTTCATGAAGCCATAAAAGACTGAGACCACAGCTCGGACCTGACTGCTCAGGGTTACCTACTGGGATCTTAGAATATTTCTGCTGAAACCTAAACTGATTTTTTTTTTTTTTTTTGAGACAGAATTAGCTGGGCAGGTGGTGCTTGGCTATTGCCAAGGCTGGAGAGCAGTGCCATGATCTCGGCTCACTAAAACCTCTACCTCCTGGGCTCAATTGATTGTCCTGCCTCAGCCTCCCAAGTAGGTGGGATTACAGGCGTGCACCACCACACCTGGCTAATTTTTGCATCTTTTTAGTAGAGATAGGACTTCACCACGTTGGCCAGGTTGGTCTCAAACTCTAGTGATCGCCTGTCTCAGCCTCCCAAAGTGCTGAGATGATAGGCGTGAGCCACCGCGCCTGGCCCCAGACTGACTCTTGACCAAAGAATCTGATTTGGCAAACCAAATCTTAGCGCGGTGTTTGCTCCTTCTCCCCTTAGCCAGAACATGATTGAGATCCTAACATAAACACAAAAACAGGTCAGAATGCTGTGGTCTTGCCTATTATGCAAAGTATTGAGATAATGTTCATGATTTACTCTGTTTTCAGCAATTGTGTCAATCTTAACACTTATTTCCTACTAAGTCCCAAAATGTGTCGCCCAGGCATCACCAGTGGGAACTTTGTTTTGAAACCTTTAGAAACCGGTTTTCAATCCATAAGCCAGTCCTAATGATCCCGTAATGGGGACCACGGCAAAAAAAAAAACCACACACAACTACAAAATCTTCCCTAAAAAAATGCAAGATCCTCAGAAAACCAAGATCTCCCTCCTAAACAACCTATCAAGTCATCAGAGAAGAGGTGAGGACTCCTCTGAAAAGACAAGTGCCACAGAAATAGAGCTTGAAACACTGAACATAATTTCCTGAAGAGCCTTCTTGATACCCTAAGAGAAGTGCCCTGCTCTGGCGAGGGAGGAAGAAGCAGAGAGAGCAGTTTCCTTTCCCTCTGGATCTGGGTGGACGCCAACTGTGATGGGCCGGGCAGAGCACCAGGCTGCAGGAATTAGATGCTAATTGCAATCGCTTTTTTCTTTGGAACATTGCCAGGAACTTTTGAACCGTTAAGAGGATGACCAGGAAACCGGATCCATCCCTGTGGCTGCGGATGTTCTGAATGATTCTCGTGGGCTCCTTGTCTGTTCAGTGACCCTGTTGGTCCTGGGCATATCTGAGCCAGGGAATTAAAGTGGACAGTCTGACATTCTCAAGCACCGTCCTGGATACTCCCACTGCCAGCTCATGGTCTGCAGCCACAGTGATCCTAGCTTTCTAGAGAGACTCCTGGGTGTTATCTGGAATAATTCCACATGGTAAGGTACAACGTGGCCAAGATCTCCGCAGGGGTGTGGCCCTCAGACGACAGACTCCAGGAAGAAAGAGCACAGATACCAGTCTCTGTTTACGTTTGCCCGGAGCCCACGGCTGCCTGCGCTGCAGGCAACGCCTCCTCCTGTGGCTCATGGCAGGGCCGGGAACCCGAGAGCTTCTGATGCAGAGTTATGCACCGTCCCCTCGGCTGGCTTGTACATTCACTGATTGTCAGAAGTTTCTGATACTGCTGTGGGGGCAGGGGAAGGAGTCACAGAACAGTCTGGTCCTGCCCTCTGGACTCTACACATCATAGCGGTTCAAACTGTATGAGTTTGGGTAGCTCTGCCGGCTGTACTGGAAGTGGTCTGTGAGGATGCTGCTGCGGCCGTACTGATAGTCCCCGTGCTGGGGGAAGAGGAGGCCGTTGTGAGGCTTCTCCACTGGGCTCCGGTGGCGCTCCTTGCTGCTCAGGTCGGATGTGGTGATGGGGAGGAGGTGCTTCCTGGCTTGCTGGTTTGCATCGTACTTGGTCTGTGCCAGAAAGAGAGAAATGAGACAGGACATGCCTGGGGCGTAAGGAAGAGCTCAATTCAGAGTCAGTCAACCGGTGGCTGCAGTGGCTCACACCTGTAATCCCAGCAATTCGGGAGGCCGAGGTGGTAGGATCACCTGAGCTCAGGAGTTTGAGACCACCAGCCTGGGCAACATGGTGAAACCCTGTCTACTAAAAATGCAAAAAAACTAACTGGGTGTAGCCGCAGACGCCTGTAATCCCAGCTACTCAAGAAGCTGAGGCAGGAGGATCGCTTGAACCCAGGAGGGGAGGTTGCAGTGTGCTTGGATTACGCCACTGCACTGCAGCCTTGGAGACAGAGCAAGACACTGTCTCTCAAAACAGAATTTAAAAAAGTCAATTAAGCTTTGGGGCTGGTGTAAGTCACAGAACTTGAGCAAGGAAAGCAGATGTAAATGGATCAGACCACAGAGCATGGACAGACTCGAAGGCAAGTCCTTGGCTGGATGCAGTGGCTCATGCCTGTAATCCCAGTGCTTTGGGAGGCCCAAGTGGGAGGATCACTTGAGGCCAGCAGTTTGAGATGAGACTGGGCAAAACAGAGAGACCTCCATCTCTACATGTGTTGAGAACAAATAAAGAGGCTGGGTGTGATGGCTCATGGCTCTGTACTTTGGGAGGCTGAGGCGGGCAGATCACCTGAGGTCAGGAGTTCGAGACCAGCCTGACCAACATGGTGAAACCCTGTCTCTTCCTAAAAATACTAAAATTAGCGGGGTGTGGTGGCACATGCCTGTAATCCCAGCTACTCGGGAGGCTAAGGCAGGAGAATCACTTGAACCCGGGAGGCGGAGGTTGCAGTGAGCTGAGATGGAGAGCCATTGTACTCCAGCCTGTGTCACAAGAGTGAGAGTCCATCTCAAAAAAAGAAAAAAAAGAGAAAGAAAAGGAAGGCAAGCCCTCCCTATGGGCCATCCCATGTACTTAACCCTGAACCAAACAGAGCCTTTGGGAGGAGGGAGGGAAATCCCCAGCTGAGACACAGCCACAGTGATATGAGGACCTGAGATTGTATACGCAGGAAAAAGGAAGCCAGGGTGGGAAGGGGTTGCACCAAGATCATAAACCAGTTGGTGGAACGTGTCGACCTATAGCCCCAGCCTCCAGCTCTGGGGAGGCTCTTCTTCTCCTGACTCCTTGGGTGCTGAGGGCTGACTTTGTTCCCCACCCAGCCTCCCCCAACTCTCACCTTGTTGTAGAGGAAGACCCCCAGGATGGCAGTCATCATGCCCAGGACGTTGGTGCTGGTGACTGGGTTGCGCAGCATGATGAGGGACACCGTGATGACCATGATTCTCTTGGTGGCATTGGCGACCGAGTAGCTCAGGGGGCTGATGAGGTTGAGGATGCTGAAGGCAATGACATTCTGGGCAAAGTTACAGAATCCACTGACAGCGAGGAGCAGGAGTGTCCAGGGCCACTGGGAGACGTAGGTCTACAGAGACCAGGAGGCAAAGACAGCACTTCAGTGGGCGGCAGTGACCTGGCTTCCCTCTATCCACCTGGCAGGGGTAGGGAAGGGATGTGGAGGGCTCGTCTGGAGCCTCATGGTTCACAGGCAGCCAGCCCAGGTATGTCACCAAGAGACACTGGGTGCTAGGTGTGTGACCTCAGAACCTCATGACACCACACGGCACAGGAATCACCCACCATCTCCTGTCAAGGAAAGAGAGGTGAAGCCAGGTCCCCCCCGGGCACCATGAAGACATAAACCAAAGCCTTCCCTTGTCTATGGCAGAGAACAGTCAGGAACTCTGCGTTTAGCAAAGCAAGCGTCTGCTTGTTGGACACAATGCATTCTACAAGATCGGAGGTCCTGGGAAAGTGGCCCCGAGCCTGCAAAGTACCAGGTAATATGAAAGCCACAGGTCTGCACCTATTGCTGTGAGGATGAAACAGAATCATTGCTTTGAAAGTGCTTTACAACAATCGCAAGCCAAACAAACACAAGAGGTGATGTTATCAACAGTTTAGGCCTGGCACGGTGGCTCATGCCTGTAATCCCAGCACTTTGGGAGGCTGAGGCGGGTAGATCACCTGAGGTCATCAGGAGTTCGAGACCAATCTGACCAACATGGTGAAACCCTGTCTCTACTAAAAATACAAAATTAGTTGGGCGTGGTGGTGCATGCCTATAATCCCAGCTACTTGGGAGGCTGAGGGAGGAGAATTGCTTGAATCCGGGAGGTGGAGGCTGCAGTGAGCCAAGATCACACCATTGCACTCCAGCTTGGGCAACAAGAGTGAAGCTCCATCTCAAAAACAAACAAAAAAAGTTTAGGCTGGATGTGCTGGCTCATGCCTGTAATCCCAACACTCTGGGAGGCTAAGGAGGAAAGATCATTCAATGCCAGCCTGGGCAACAGAGTGAGACCCTGTCTCTACAAAAAAAATAAAACATTAGCCAGGCATGGTGGTGCACACCTGTAGTCCAAGCTACCTGGAAGGCTGAGGTGGGAGGATCGCTTGAGCCCAGGAGTTTAAGGCTCCAGTG
Organism: Callithrix jacchus; assembly: GCF_049354715.1. NCBI lineage: Eukaryota > Metazoa > Chordata > Mammalia > Primates > Cebidae > Callithrix > Callithrix jacchus. Next base: position 15,174,490 of record NC_133523.1, read on the forward strand.
AGCTGTGATGGCACCACAGGACTCCAGCCTGGGCGACAGAGTATGACATTGTCTCGAAAAACCCCCACAAAACTTTAGTTACCATCTGGTCGGAATGAGGCCATTCTGATTAAGGGGTCCAAAAATCAAAAAAATAGCAACTAGCAAGAGAGCCGGACCACGGAATCCCCAAAGAGCCTAGGCTGGTCCAAGGACAGGCAGACAGGTGAGAACCAGGTACAGCCCTGCAGGCCAACTCCCAGGGGCGCTGACCTTGGCCCTGAGAGGACAGAGCTGGCTCCGCCCAGGGTGACGGTGATTGGCGGCTCTGCCGGAGCTGCAGGATGACTGCCTGACTCCCATCTCCACTGCACTCCAAGAGAGAAGGATTACAGGGTCCTCTCAAAGGCTTAGGCGACCAGCTCAACGCCAACCAAGTCAAGACTCGAACTCCCAAATGCAAGTCTATTTACCTGTGCCATATACCCTGCAGCTTCTGCGGGCAACCTCATTGGAGGAACAGCCCCTGTAATATACACGAGCCCACCAGGATGCTTCATGTTGGGCCAGCCTGTTCTCCCAGGGGTCCCTCCCTAAGGTGATCGGTTAGGACTTCCAAGCTATTGTCTTCCTGCTTGCACAGACATCTATCTTCCAGGAAAGGAACCCATTCAATCTGGCTTAAAACAAAAAAAGATACATAATAAAATGGACTGATTTTTCCACACAAAGCCAGGCATTTTAACAAATACATCAATTCATGGAGCCACCCCGACCATCAGGGCCAGAACACTCCTGGGGGCTTCTCTTTTGTCATAACCCCCTCCTCCTCCAACTGGCAACCATGTGTGTTTTCTTTCATGACCCATGTGTCCTTGGGAGACTGTCATGTGACCGGAATCACTTGGCTCGGAACCTTTGGAGACAGGCTGCTTTCACTCAGTGTAGTGCCTCTGCCACTCATCCAGGTTGTGAGGGACAAGAGCTGGTACCTTTTCATTGCTGAGTAATGCTCCACTGTATGTGTACTGAAGTTTCTTTTTCTTTTTTTGAGATGTAGTTTTGCTCTTGTTATCTAGGCTGGAGTGTAATGGTGTAATCTCAGCTTACTACAACCTCTGCCTCACAGGTGCAAGCGATTCTCCTGTCTCAGCCTCCCGAGTAGCTGGGATTATATAGGTGCCCATCATCACACTTGGCTAATTTTTGTATTTTTAGTAGAAACGAAGTTTCACCATGTTGGCCAGGCTGGTCTTGAACTCCTGACCTCAGGTGATCTGCCCACTTTGGCCTCCCAAAGTGCTGGGATTATAGGTGCGAGCCACTGTGTCCAGGCTTTTTTTTTTTTTTTGGGATGGAGTCTCACTCCATCACGCAGGCTGGAGTGCAGTTGTGCGGACCTGCGCCTCTTGGGTTCCAGTAATTCTCTGGCCTCAGGCTCCCGAGTAGCTGGGACCACATGCCTGGCTAATTTTTGTTTTAGTAGAGGTGAAGTTTCATTATATTGGTGAGGCTGGTCTCAAACTCCTGACCTCAAATGATCCCAAAGTGCTGGGATTCCAGCATGAGCCACTGCGCCCAGCCCTAAAGTTTCTTTATCCACGCAACTACTGAAGGACATCTGGACTGTTTCTAGTTTTTGGTGATCGTGAATACAGTTGCTGTAAACATTTCACATAAAAAGGCTTTTGTGTGAACATCAGTTTCATTTCTGTAAACAACCAGGAGTGGGGTTGCTACATTAGTGTGTATTTAACTTCCTAAGAACCTCCTCAGTGCTTTCCAGAGTGGCTGCATCATTCTGTATTTGCACCAGCAAAATATGAGAGTTCCACATGTGCCCCATCCTCAACGAACTTGGTATCGTATGTTTTGGCTTTTTTCGAGAAGGGGTCTTGGCTCTGTTGACCAGGCTGAAGTGCAGTGATGCAATCTCAGCTCATTGCAACCTCTGCCTACTGGGCTCAAGTGATTCTCCCACCTCGGCCTCTTGAGTAGCTGGAACTACAGGTGTGCGCCACCATACACAACTAACATGGTGAAACCCCGTCTGTACTAAAAATACAAAAATTAGCTGGGAGTGGTGGCGCATGCCTATAATTCCAGCCACTCAGGAAGCTGAGGTGGGAGAATAGCTTGAACCTGGGAGGTGGAGGTTGCAGTGAGCTAAGATAGTGCTACTACTTCAGTCTGGGTGACAAGAGCGAGACTGCATTTCAAAAAAAAAAAAAAAAGTCTAGCAGGCATCCAGGTATGGCTCACACCTGTAATTCTAGCTCTTGGAGAGGTCAAGGTGGGCAGATCACCTTAGGTCAGGAGTTCAAGACCAGTCTGGCCAACAGGATGAAACCCCATCTCTGTTAAAAAGAAAAATACAGAAATTAGCTGGGTGTGGTGGCACGTGCCTGTAATCCCAGCTACATGGGAGGCTGAGGCAGGAGAATCTCTTGAACTTGGGAAGCGGAGGTTGCAGTGAGCCAAGATCACGCCACTGCACTCTAGCCTGGGTGACAGTTCAAGACTCTTGTCTCAAAAAGAAAGAAAAAGAAAAAGCCTAATAGGGGATTTCCTCCATTCTCCCTGAGCATTAGAAATCTCCTTTCCCACTCTCCAAGCTCCAAGCAGAGAACATCTGTGTCTCATTCAGTGCCTTTGTCTACCTACTGAGCTGCCTCATGTCCAGGCTGAAGATACAGGAAGAATGACGAACTCACTGCTGCATCCAGGGCACTTTGAATTCTGCCCTCTCCCCGCAGCCATCTGCCTGCTACCGTTAATTTCTGGTTCTCCAGTAGCTGTTTTGTGCATTCTGTCCAAGTTCTGATGAAGAGGGAGACCCAGGCTTCTCAGATCACCTTTCCCTTTGACTGCCAGGCTGCATTTCAGTAGAAGAAAAGGCTGACCAACTGGTACCTCTGGTTTCACCTTCCTGTAGGTGGCAGGCTGGGTCTTGGGGAAACTCTCCAGAAGGCACTATTTTTACTTAAGATCAAACCAGAAACCTTTTCACATGTGAGTCCTAAAACTATGAACCTAAGAGTCTTCCATGTGTAACATCTGAAGTATAAGCCTATATAAAGGCAGAACCTTCCTTTGTTAGATGAGCTGGGTTTTTGACAAATTACCGCCTGGTCTCCCAGCCGAATAAACTCCTCCCTCCTTTATTTGGTGTTCAAGATCTGTTTCCCGAGGCCGCTCCTGCTACACTGAAACCAGGTCACCTGCTCCAGAGTCTAGGAATCCCCGCCTGTCTTTTGCTAAGCCATTTGGCAACTGGTCCAGGCAGCACTGGGAACTGCCCACTCCGGCCTTTGAATCTTGGTAGAGTGGAGAGCAGCAGACACCAGCTGATGTCCTCCCATCTCATCCTCCTCCGTCCTGTTCTGGAGCCTGGGACTGTGCTAACTAACCTGCCGTCTGGTTAGTCTATGCGGGAGACACAAGACAAAGAGGGGGAACCCCATCTTCAGAGGGCAACATTATTGAATATGGTGTATACCTAGGGCTGCTATTAAAATAGACAAAGGCATGGGCTGGGTGCAGTGACTCATGTCTGTAATCCCAGCACTTTGGGAGGCCGAGGCAGGGAGATCACCTGAGGTTGGGAGTTCAAGACCAACATGGAGAAACCCCATCTCTACTAAAAATACAAAATGAGCCAGGCAGGGTGGCACATGCCTGTAAACCCAGCTACTGAGGAGGCTGAGGCAGGAGAATCGCTTGAACCTGGGAGGTGGACATTGTGGTGAGCCAAAATCGCGCCATTGCAGTCCAGCCTGGGCAAGAAGAAGGAAACTCAGTCTAAAAAACAAATAACAAACAAAAAAACATGGCCACGTGTGGTGGCTCGCAGCTGTAATCTCGGCAAGGCAGGAGGATCGCTTGAGGCCAGGCATTCAAGACCAACCTGGGCAACAATGTGAGACCGTCTCTATGAAAAACAAAAAAAAACCAAAAAACACATGAAACATACACACATAGCCTCAACTAAAAAAAAAGGAGGTTACGTAAGGTATGACAACAACAGATAACCACTAGAACAACAACAACACGAAGTGTCCTAAATGCAAGAAACGCAAAGACAAAAGACCACAGCAAAAGCCTATATATTCCTGTCCATGTGTGGACACATACGTACCCTAATGAGCTGTAACACAGGACAGCAGAGGAACTGACGGGAAACCCACCAACAGTATTACCCAGCCCTAAGACATGAGAAAGGCCTCCTATGCCGCTATGAAGAGCTTGCCAGGGCAATTAGATGAAATGAATGGTGCAGAATAGTTCAGCTCCCCTTCAGTATCCACAGCAGACTGGTTCTAAGGACCCCTGTGGATCCCAAATTCTATGGATGTTCAAGTCTCTTTTAAAAAATGGTATAGTATTTGCATGTAATCCATGCACATCCTCCTGTATACCTGAAATCATCACTAGATTACTTATAATGTAAATGCTATACAAAGAGTTGTTATACTGTATTGTTTAAAAGTATGGATTATTCTTTATTATTGTGCTTCACTTAACTGCTTTTCCACCAGGCATTTTCAATTTACAGTTGGTTGAATCCACTAGTGTAGAACCCACATATATGGAAGGATGAGTGTATTTTTATTTTTGAGACAGTGTCTTGCTCTGTCATGCTCGCTGGAGTGAAGTGGCTCAATCAAGGCTCACTGCAGCCTTGACCTTCCTGGGTTCAAGTGATCTTCCCACCTCAGGCTCCCAAGCAGCTGGGTCTACAGGCATGTAGCACCATGCCGGGTTAATTTTTGGTTTTGTTTTATGTAGAGACATAGCTTCATCAGTTTGCCCAGGCTGGTCTCAAACTCCTGAGGCTCAAGCGACCTGCCTGCCTCTGCCTATCAATGTACTGGGATTACAGGTGTCAGGCACTGTGTGTGACCAAACTGTGTATTTAAAAAGCTACCTTTGGCCAGGCACAGTGGCTTATGCCTGTAATCCCAGCACTTTGGGAGGCCGAGGTGGGTGGATCACGAGGTCAAGGGATTGAGACCATCCTGGTCAACAAGGTGAAACCCTGTCTCTACTAAAAATACAAAAATTAGCTGGGCGTGGTGGTGCGTGCCTGTAATACCACCTAGTCGGGATGCTGAGGCAGGAGAATTGCTTGAACCCAGGAGGCGGAGGTTGCGGTGAACCGAGATCGTGCAATTGCACTCCAGTCTGGGTAACAAGAGTGAAACTCTGTCCAAAAAAAATAAATAAATAAATAAAAAGTTACCTTTTGGGCTGGGTGTGGTGGCTTATGCCTGTAATCCCAGCACTTTGGGAGGCTGAGGTGGGTGGATCACCTAAGGTTGGGAGTTTGAGACCAGCCTGGCCAACATTGTGAAACCCTGTCTCTAATAAAAATACAAAAAGAAAAAAAAAAATTAGCGGGTCGAGGTAGTGGGCTCCTGTAACCTCAGTTACTTGGGAGGCGGAGGCAGGAGAATTGCCTGAATCTGGGAGGTAGAGGTTGCAGTGAGCCGAGATCGCACCATTGCAACTCTAGCCTGGGAAACAGAGCAAAACTCTGTCTCAAAATAAATGAATAAAATAAAATAAAAAGTTACTTTTTGTGTAAGGAGGACAGAGTATGATTATAGATGCAAGTTTGCTTATATTTGTAAAGATAGGAAAAGGTGAATTAGGAGCATAAGAAATGTTATTCATGGGTGGGGAGGGGACAGGATGGAGGTGACAGGAATCATGGCCAGACTTGTACTTTTTAAAAATTTTTATGAGACACAGTCTTGCTGTGTCACCCAGGCTGGAGTGCAGTATTGTGATCTTGGCTCACTGCAACCTCCACCTCCCTAGTAGCTAGGATTATAGGCATATGCCACCACGCCCTGCTAGTTTTTAAATTTTTCTAGAGATGGAGCTTCCCCATGTTGGCCAGGCTGGTTTCAAACTCCTGGCCTCAAGTGATCTACCTATCTCAGTCTCCTAAAGTGCTGGGATTCCAGGTGTGAGCCGTCCCACCCAGCCTGCAAAGATACACTAACCTGCTCTCAGCACCCTGGCTGCAGCTGTGCTGTGAGGACGCTGGCTCTGAAGCGATCGTATGAGTGAGTGTACAGTAGAATAACGTCAGTGAATAACTGGGGTATAATAAGCAACTAGGAAAACAGAAGAACCTACCATACCAGCAATGAGATCTAAATTCGAAAATCAGAGCAGTAAAGATCTGGACTGTCCAATCCAAAGTGAAACGAATAGCTAGGAACTTTTTGCTGCTGTACCAAGTATGTACTTCCTAATTTTTCATAGCAGAGGCCTAACAGCAATGACAACCCAGCAGCAAAAAACACCCATGGCACCTGGATCGTGTCCCTAAATACCGCTCCCCACTAACGGCGCCTGGAGTCCTGAAGGAAGGGCTGACTGCAGCTCTGGGATGGGAAGTACAGAAGACGTGGGCGGGCATCCCGCTGGGTGAAACGCTGACCCACAGCGCTATAAGAGTAGGGAGCCAATCAGAAGGGCTCCAATGGCTAAGACAGGTCATTTTTTTTTTTTTTTTAAAGATGGAGCCTTGCTCTGTTGCCCAGGCTGGAGTGCAGTGGTATGATCTTGGCTCACTACAACCTCCACCTCTCAGGTTCAAGTGATTCTCCTGCCTTAGCCTCCTGAGTAGCTGAGATTACACATGTGCCATCACACCAGGCTAATTTTTGTGTTTTCTGTAGAGATGGGGTTTCACCATGTTGACCAGGCTGGTCTCGAACTCCTGACCTCAAGTGATCTGCACACCTCAACCTCCCAAAGTGCTGGGATTACAGGCATGAGCCACCGTGCCTGGCCGAGACAGGACAATTTGACTAGGAAATAGAATAATTCATGCAACTGACAAACACTAAAGTTCACAATGATGCTGGAGAAAGAAAGAGAACGCCTTCCCCAACCCCAAACAAACCCTCAACTATGGCCAACATGTGGAGGAAGCTCCAACTCTGTCTCCTGAAGATTAGTCATTAAAAGGGACAGTTAGGCATTAAATTGCTTTTTTGTACCATACTTTAAAGTAAGGAACCAGTCCAGGAAGATGGAAGGTTCTTCACAGAGGAATTATAGCTCATCAATGTGGAAAGAAAGTAACAAAGGTTACAAAAGGTTTATTAATCAGGGAAATAGCGGTAATATCCACTACTTCAACAGGTGGAGCGAAAGATTAAAGATGAGAAATGTCACAAATCCAGCTAGACCACATTAAGACTTCAATAAATATTTACTCTTCCTTTCTGTCTGGAAGAATCACACTGGCCTCTCCCTTACCGCAGGCACCTGCGTTTGTCTAGAACACATTTTCTGAAGGCAGACCCTGCAGGTGGCAGAAAGATTCGACATGGAGTACATGGAAATAGAGACCAAGGAGGAAACTGAGCTGTGCAATTTTCTTTTCTCTTTTATGAGACAGAGTTTTGCTCTTGTTGCCCAGGCTGGAGTGCAGTGGTGCCATCTCAGCTCACTGCAGCCTCTGTGTCCCTGGTTCAAGTGATTCTCCCACTCCAGCCTCCCAAGTAGCTGGGATTACAGGCATGCACCACTACACTGGCTAATTTTGTATTTTTAGTAGAGACTGGTTTCACCATATTGGACGAGCTGGTCTTGACCTCCTGACCTGAGGTGATCCACATGCCTCGGCCTCCCAAAGTGCTGGGATTACAGGCTTGAGCCACTGTATCCAGCAAGTGCGGTTTTCAAAAGTTTCAGGGCTGGCCAGACACAGTGGCTCACATCTGTAATCCCAGTACTTTGGGAGGCCACAGCAGATCTTTTAAGGCCAGGAGTTCAGAACTAGCCTGGGCAACACAGTGAGACTCTGTCTCTCCAAAAACAGTTTAAAAAAAAAAAAAAGGCCAAGCGCAGTGGCTCACACCTGTAATCCCAGCACTTTGGGAGGCCGAGGCGGGTGGATTATGAAGTCAAGAGATCAAGACCATCCTGGTCAACATGGTAAAACCCCGCCTCTACTAAAAATACAAAAATTAGTTGGGCATGGTGGTGCAAGCCTGTATTCCCAGCTACTTGGGAGGCTGAGGCAGAAGAATTGCTTGAACCCAGGAAGCGGAGGTTGTGGTGAGCTGAGAGAGTGCCATTGCACTCCAGCCTGGGTAACAAGAGCAAAACTCTGTCTCAAAAAAAAACACCAAAACCCAAATTCGCTAGGTGTTGTGGTGCACGCCTGTAGTCTCAATTACTCAGGAGGCTGAGGCGGGAGGATTGCTTGAGCCCAGGATTGAGGTCCAGGCTGCAGTGAGCCATGATTATGCTATTGCACTCCATCCCTGGCAACAGAGCGAGGTCTAAAAAAACTAAACATTTAAATCAAAAAATGAGTAAAAATAAAAAGTCGAAGTGCCATGTGGACCATGTTGCCAAGACGTGAACGAGTCACCTTCTCTTCCTCGATGCTACTGGCGCACACACAGGGCTATCAGCACCTGGGATCAAGCACAGCAGAGAAGGAAACGCACAGGAAACCCACTTCCTCGATGGGGTGCACGGAGTCATCACAGAGGGCAGACTGCTGAAAGGGCTGGCTGCCAGGAGCCCGAAAAACACCCCAGTGTCAACACGCAGCTGCAGCTCCTCAGCAAAGCACCTATTCTGGAGCTAGCCAAGGAAACGGCCTGTTTTCGGTGCTGTCCAACTCACCAAGTCGCTGCTGACCAGGAAAGCTGAGAGGTCCACCAGAACCCAGGTGGGGATCATAAAGAAGACAGCGTGGCAGCCCAGGATGTTGAGTAGCCGGAGATGGTGGATCCGTGAATCTCTCAAGACCTGGAAAGGGAAAGCCTCTTTAGAGGGCGATTAAAATGATATGTGGCAAAAAGGGCTCCAGTTACTCAGGCCCCAAACACAGTGAGTGGACATTAACCCCGACATCTGAGCTTGAACACCAAACCTGTACGTGCCTCTATGAGAACATACACAGCCCACGTCTGAAACAAGCATCATGTTCCATGCATAAAGGACCGAGAAAAAAACCCCACAAATAAAACAGTAACACTCAGTGCTGGTGATGGTGAAGTAGCCACTCTGAAATTCCACTGGTTTGAGGCTAAATTGGTATAGCCTTTTTAGAATACGACCAGACCAACTATATTAAGAGTCATAAACGTTTCATATCCTGTAAACTGAGAACCTGAGAACTGTAAGCCTATCATCATGAAATAACTGAGACAGGAAAACAGTACACACAGTGACTGTTTCTACCTTATAATGAAAAGTTGGAAATAACTAGTATTTCCCAAGGGAAACTGCATTAACCGCGGAACCTGAAAAGTGTGTGATTATCACAGGAGTAAAGAGCAGTAACTGTTTTGAGATGGGATCTCACTCTGTTGCCCAGGTTGGAGTGCAGTGGTATGATCACAGCTCACTGCAACCTGTGCTTCCTGGGTTCAGGCAATTCTTGTGCCTCAGTGTCTGGAGTAGCTGGGATTACAGGTGCATGCCACAACGCCCGGCTAATTTTGGTATTTTTAGTAGAGATGGGGTTTTGCCATGTTGGCCAGGCTGGTGTTGAACTCCTGACCTCAAGTGAACTGCCTGCCCTGGCCTCCCAAAGTGCTGGGATTATAGGCACCTGGCCAAAAAACATAAACTATTTAAAAAGCAAAATGACCGAAAGAATATCAGCAGAATGTCAATGAAGATTTTTCTGCTCCAATGCCAAAGAAATTTCTACTCAGCCTGTTTTTCCAATGCCACCAGCTTGCCGCCCCGCACACCCCTGACACCCCATACGTGTCCACTGATGGTGCCCAAGTACCTTTTTGGAGAAAATGTTCTGAAGCGAGAAGCACAGCGTGGCGGCGAGGGCGCTGACAAGCCCCCACATGTCGAAAGACAACTCAGTGACGGTGGCCAGCAGGACCCCGCTGATGATGGGGATGAGTGACAGGTACACCTGCAGGAAGAGGTCATCAGGAGGGGCCCATAGGCCAGACTAGAGCTGGGCCGCCTGCCACAGATGCCCAGGGAAAGGCCTCTCTCCTCCCTCAGCAAAGGGAGACCACCTGACCCTTTGCAAATGGTGTTTGCTGTGCCGGTGATGCTCCAGGGGGTGGCTGGGGAGAGTTGGTTATCAGAGCGCCAGGGGCAGGGCTTCTTTGTGGGTGGTCCCATCCCCACACTGCCACCCCCATTAAGAGCCTCTGCTCAGGGCCACAGTTCAGGGTTGTTCCGAATTCCAGAGCTATCCAGTTGCCATGGTCGCACCGGGGTTTGAAGCCCTGATCCTCTACAAGACTTCCTGTTCCATTTTTCAAAAATTAATTATTTTTAAAATTCACCTGGGTGCAGGTGGGCTAAGGTCAAAAAGGGTGTTAGCCCCCTTTTTTTTTTTTAAGTTGTTTGAGATGGAGTCTTGCTCTGTTGCCCAGTGGAGGGCAGTGGCTTAATCTTGGCTCACTGCAACCTCCACCTCCTGAATTCAAGCAATTCTCCTGCCTCAGCCTCCCCAGGAGCTGGGATTACAGGCATGTGCTACCACGCCCGGCTGATTTTTTTGTTTATTTTTAGTAGAGACAGTTTTTGCCATGTTGGCCAGGCTGGTCTCAAACTCTTGACCTCAGGTGATCCATTCACCTTGGCCTCCCAAAGTGCTGGGATTACAGGCGTGAGCCACCGCACACGGCCCTGTTTCCTCTTACTTCAGGCTCTTCTAGCACGGTTACTCCTGGCTGGGACACTCCACTGATGCTTTTTCCTCCTGGTGACCTCCTTTGTCCTTAGACCTCCTGCCTCCACAAGGAGAGCTTTCTACAACCCACCTCCACCTTGGGAGGCTCCTGTGCTGCATTCCCAGGGCCACTGCCTGGGCTTCCCCAGCAGAGAACTCTCCATCCACTCAAACTGCCTGTTATATCACCCAGTCCCGGTAAACTGTACAACCTTAGGGCAGGTCCTTCTTCGCTGCTTTATTCTGGTGCTTGGCACGTAGCAGGCACTCAATGGCTGCTAGCTGAATGAATGAGGAGCAAACATAGTGACAGGAAGCCTTCCTGAAGGTGTGGCATGTGAGGCTAAACAACTCCCAACTTCTAGAATCCACTGGGATCCATTCCCCCATGTCCAGCTCTTCTGACTCTTGGCTCAACCCTGTCCTACAAAGAACAGTCTTCACTTTGGGAGGCCAAGGAGGGCAGATCACTTGAGGTCAGGAGTTCGAGACCAGCCTGGCCAACATGGTGAAACTTTGCATCTATTGAAAATACAAAAATTAAAATAATAATAACAATAAACCTGTCAACAAACTAGGAATAGAAGGGAACTTCTTCAAGATAAGAGAACTTCTTCAAGCTAAATTCACATTCCACAGTGAAGGACTGAAATCTTTCCCCTAAGTATAAGAAGAGGACAAGAGTGCCCCCTCACTATTTCCATTCAGTATTGTACTGCAGTAGGTTCTAGACAGGGCAATAGAGCAAGAAAATAAATAAATAAAAGTTATCCATATTAGAAAGGAAAATGTAAAACTATATTTGCCGATGATACCATTTTCTATAGCGATGATCTTAAAGACTTAATAAATACTGAAACGATTAAAAGGACTCAGTCAAATTTCAGGCTATGCTATGGATTGAATGTTTATGCCCCTGTCCCCCAAATGTACATGTTAAAGCCTTATCTCCAGTGTGATAATATTTGAAGGTGGAGCCTTTGGGAGATAATTAGGTCCTGAGGTTGAGCCCCTATAGATGGGATTAGTGCTCTTAGAAGAGGTGGCCAGAGAGCTAGCTCTCTCTGCTCTCCACCATGTGAGGTTACAATGAGAAGACAGCCATTTGGAACCAGAAAGAGGGCCTATCCCAGGGAACTAAATTGGCCTATACTTTTTATTGTGAACTTTCTAGCCTCCAGAACTGTGAGAAATAAATATTTATTGTTTCAGCCACTCAAAAAAAAGAAAAAGAAAAGACAAAATTAGCTGGGTGTGATGGTGTGCACCTGTAATGCCACCTACTCGGGAGGCTGAGGCAAGAGTCGCTTAAACCCAGTTGGCAGGGGCTGCACTGAGCTAAGATCACACCACTGCACTCCAGCCTGGGCAACAGAGTGAGACTGTGTCTTAGAAAAAGAAAAAACAAAAACAACGGAACTCTCTCTCTTTTTTTTTTTGAGACGGAGTTTCGCTCTTGTTACCCAGGCTGGAGTGCAATGGCTCGATCTTGGCTCACCGCAACCTCCGCCTCCACGGTTCAAGCAATTCTCCCACCTCAGCCCCCCCGAGCAGCTGGGATTACAGCCACGAGCCACTATGCCCAGCTAATTTTTGTATTTTTAGTAGAGACGGGGTTTCACCATGTTGACCAGGATGGTCTCGATCTCTTGACCTTGTGATCCACCCCTCAGAGTGCAGGGATTACAGGTGTCAGCCACCGCACCCGGCCCAGAACACTCTTAAGAAGAGGTAGGAGAGGTGGAGATTTTAGGAGGGAGTGATCACACCTCAGGGAGGGCAGAGCGAAGGCTGTGGACCTGAATTCCAGCTTCCCCACTATCAGGCTGTGGTCCTCAGGCATGTGACTCTCCCCTTTCAGTCCATCTCAGGAAAACCTGAGATCAGGAACGATGACTACCTGCCTTATCTGCCTTTCGGGGTGGCTTCCTAGAAGTTATGATGTCATTATCATTAGTCTGGCTGCCTAACCCGGCCAATTCCCAGTCTTTCCTCACTGTGTAAAGTTTCTGGCTCCTTGCCCAAGCTGGGTACAATGTCCCGTACAACGGGGAAGCCTGATAAACACGATGTGATATCCCGGGATGCAGCTACACACCTCCAGGACAACTCTGATCTCCCAGCAGCCAAGTCCCAGCCTGACATCGCCCTGGGGGAGCGGGGCTGCAGAGCGCACACAGGTCTTGCTAGGGCAAAGACAGGCTGGAATGAAAAAAAAAAAATCAGCCGTAGGTGGCCCAATATCTATAAGCTGATCCAGGGCAATGCCTCTCTGAGTTACATAAAACACAAGATGCCAGAAACCAACCACTTGGAAAAGACGCATGGTGTCCAGCATGAAATGGATTCCAGCTGGGACAACAGGAGCCCGACTTCCACTTAAGGATACGCGGCAAAGCTGTCTCCGGCTACAGCCATGGCTATTCTTGCCCCAAGTCAGGAAATACCCTGGCTTGGCATCTTGAACAGAACTTGGACTGTGCCAAAAGCATCCTCCTTATGCAGCCCTAAGTCCTGTGTGCCGCTTTCACTTCTGTTCCCAGACCGTCACAACTTCTGGCTGTTTTAATTTCTAAGACTTTGCCGAATTTTGCCAAGATCGAACTCCTTTGATTGTGTCTGCCTTCTGACCCCAGAGGTCCCCTGACAGATCTCTCGTAAAGAGCTGAAAACCTAGCCAAGCACAGTGGCTCACACCTGTAATTGAGGCTGAGGCGGGTGGATTACTTGAGGTCAGGAGTTCGAGACCAGTCTGGCAACATGATGAAACCCTGTCTCCACTAAAAATACAAAAAAACTAGCCAGGCGTGGTGGTGCACACCTGTAGTCCCAGCTACTTGGGAGGCTGAGGCAAGAGAATCGCTTAAATCCGGGAGCAGCGGTTGCAGTGAGCCGAGATTGTGCCACTGCACTCCAACCTGGGTGATACAGCGAGACTCCATTTCAAAAAAAAAAAAGGAAGTGAAAACCTATCAGATAGCGTTCCAATCTGCTCCTAGTCCCACTGGAAAGGCCACACATGGGGTGTCTGGCCAAGATGTGACCAAGCCGTTACCTACCAACAAACACAGGTAGGGAATCAAAACGGGGAGGAAAATTGGATCCGAAAGGGACAACAGTTCCTAAGAGAACACAGCAGAGATCGCAGAGGGACACATACTCCACACACCATTGCCCACAGGGTGATTGTAGAACATGAGGAGTAAAAGGCCACTGGAGGCCTCTACACTTCCCTATTTGACAGGAAGCCAAGCAGCCTGCAGACCAGGATTCTGACCACGTCACCAGCTGGCTACAGGGAGGAACCCCCTGGAGCTCCCATCTGCCCAGAGTCCCTGCCCGGGGTTACCTTGGTGCTCTGCTTCTCCTTCATAATGATCCGGGACAGGAGGACCACCCAGATGGGCATGGTGGCCTTGACTGCAAAGAAAGGGAAGGGCACTCAGGGGGCTGTCTGAGTTCCAGGGCCCAGCCTGTTCCACCTCCACGGTGGGATGGGAGGGCTTGGCAGCCCCTGACCTCTTCACCCCTTATCTTTCGGTAGGTAGAGAAAGCTCTATTCTCAGCCCCTTTTCTCCCTGAGAACCCTGTGCGTGTCCCTCCCCTAGCAAAAGCCTTGGCAGCACCTGTGCTGATTACTCAGTCCGGCAGGACGCCCCCGGGCCGGCGCACTCCTGTCCGTGCGCCCAAACCCCAAGCGGTGCGCCCTGGCCGCCGCCCCTCAGGCCGGGCGCGGAACCTACCGGTGTGTGCATAAGACACGGGCACCTTCCAGATGCTGACGTGCGCTGATACAGATGCGAAGTACTTGCCGAAGGCAAGTGGCAGCACGTAGCGCGGGTAGAAGCGCGGCGGCAGGAGCGGGCCGGGAGACGGATGCGGGCTGGGCCCGGGGCCCGAGACGGGTGGTGCGGGGGGCACGCGCCAGGCGCGCAGGAGCGGCGGGAGCCCCGCGCACAGCGCCAGGATGTGGCACAGCGACACGGTCACCGGGAACGGGAAGGCGCTCAGAATCACCTTGTTGACCACGTTGCCGCCCGCGCTCAGCGCGTACCACAGCAGGCACAGCGCCGCCACCCGCGCGCCTTCGCGCGCTCCGCCACCGCTGCTCGCTGCAGCCGGGCCCCCCGCGTCGGGGCCCGCGCCCATCGCAGCAGCCGCCATCCTGTCTGAGCGGCCGCCTCTTCCCGCCCGTCTGACTGCCCGACGCCGGGCGGGGGCGGGGCTGGGCAGGGGCGGGCACTCTGGTCGACGCCGCTTTCCAATGGTCGCTGACTCTTTGCGTCATTCCCCCGCGCCGGCCGACGCACCAGCCATCACGTCTCTAGTGCAGGCCCCGCCCACTGTAGATGCGCTTCCGGTAAGGGCGGAGCCGAGGCCGGAAGCGAAAGAAGGGGACGCAGACCTGGGTCCAAGCTGTGCTACCCGAGACGTGGGCGGTCCCGGTGACCCGGAGCCAGAGCTCGAGCGGATCTGGCGAGCAGGAGTGAGGAGGGCTTCGCATCGTTGGCGTCTGTGCGTGGGCCAAACATCAGGGCCTCGACGAGGGGTACATGGGCACCCCCTAACTAGATTCCTGATTCCTAGTGGCTGGCGGCGGCGGACATCTAAGGTAAAAGACCTTTTGGGGAAAGAAACCAGTTGTGAAAAGCTCTTGGGCTAAACTCGCTCTGCAAAGTGGGGGTGCACGCCCGTGGCCAACTCTGGCAGTGGGACTATCCCGGAGCGCCTGGTCCCTGAAATTGTGTTCTGGAAACCACCGCGACGTGCGCAGTTCTCGGGTCTGGCCCTGGTATCATTCCACTGAATACTAGGAAGGCCGTGCGGTAGGTATCACTATCCCCATTTCACAGACCGAAGACCAGAATGGGGAAGCTACTTGTCTTAGGCTCCCCTGCCACTCGGGACCGTGGCCATGGCAGCGTCCTTGGACACCTGTCTCCAAGGCTCTGCAGAAAGAGGAGGTGCCAAGCCCTGACCCCTGATGCCCAAGGACCAAGAGGGATGGACCAGCCCCTGGCCCCAGTGGAGGAAAACAGTCGAGGTTTTCAGGAAGATGAACTTATACTAATTCAAGGACGATAATTTTGTTCCCCAAATCGTGTGACTCCAACTTTTTCGGGGAGAGTGTGTTAAAATTTCGTTACAGTGTTTTTACTTGTCCAATTAGAAGCAGTAACCTTGGGCAGGGTGATTCAAGCTTGTAATCCCAGCACTTTGGGAGGCCAAGGCGGGCGGATTGCTTGAGCTCAGATGTTGGAGATCAGCCTTGGCAACATGGCAAAACCTCGTCTTTGCAAAAAATACCAAAATTAGCCACGTGTGGTGGTGCATGCCTGTGGTCCCCACTCCTAGGGAGGCTGAGGCTGGCTTGATCCCAGGTCAAGGCTGCAGTGAGCTATAATGGCATCACTGCACTCCAGCCTGGGTGGCAGAGCGAGACCTGGTCTCAAAGAAGAAAGCAGCAACCCAACTTGGTCCCCCAAATGTAGGGTATCTTAGCTTACCCTTGCCTTCTCAAAGGTAGCAACATTAGTACCCCCCTAGGCCCTCCTGGATACATGGAGACAGGTGTGGTAGTCCCTGCAGGCAGGGGCAGGGGGAGCTGCAGCCCATCCCAAAGCTCTAGAGATGCCGGTAGGAAGCCAAGCTCTGCACCCTAATATCCTCCAGCTGTGCCCTGTGTATCAGAGCAATGTCACGTCCTTGGGACACCACATATCAGCAGAGCTGTTAAACACGGGCACAGTGGTATAACTACAGGCACCCTACAGCACAGCTGAGTGTCAGACACTTCCACTGACATACTTTTAGTTCTCTTAACTCTGGGGTATTTTCACCCCCCAAATGGGGACATGTGCATAGGAGTGAAGAGATGGTTCGGACACACAGCTAGTGGGTGGCAGCCTGGGTTCAACCTCATCCTGCCTTCAAAGCCACTCCGCCCATGGCCTTTTCTTGGGGAAGGGGTGTGTCCTGGCACCAAGCTTTTGCCAGAAATCCCTGCTAGCTCTGAAACTGGCTTTGGGCTGAATGGAGTTTTACAGGCTGAAAGGAACCTTTGGTTTGCTCTGTAGTGCTGCATGTCTTAAGATGTAGCTGTTTTTTCATTTGTGAAATTAAGCAGATATAGGTAAGATGACCTATTCCAAAGTGAGAAACTAGAAAACCAGTCTTAGCTTACAGTTTTGGGGATGAGGGACAACTAAAATATTACCACTCCATAGCCAAGAGAGAAACATTTTTTTGGTGTCAGCACCAACCAGCTAGTAAGGCAGCTGAGGGCCAGGGCCAAGGGCTGGGCTGCCGGACACACACACAGCTCTGAGCCTCTGGGCCATCCCTTGTAAGAACTTTGTTGAGGTGGGAGTAGTCAGAGACCTGTGCTATGGAGCCTGCTCTCTACGCCAGTCAGGTCTGGGTGAGACAAGATAAACGTTCCTTAATGTGCCCCTGAATGAATAAAAGGTTCCTCCCAAATGCAGCAGCAGGCTAACAGGTGGATTTCAAGGCTATGCCCTACCCTGTCTCCCTATATCCCAGCTGTTGGAGGGTCTAGGTCTTCCTGGCTAATCCACAATCCAGGAAAGGGCTGATTTGGCAGTGAAGGGCCAAATAAGAAAAGATTCTCATACTGGTTTGTGCAAATGGGTTTTTTTATTTCCACATTTATATCACAAGGTGTCCACTTACTGGACCAAATAGCAAAGTTGCTCCCTTCTGCGTCCTGAGAACACAGAAGTCTATGTACTGTACATTCACTAAGGCTCCTTGTTTTTGCAAATCGCGTTTATGACAAATAACCATAAGGCAAACGAATCTAAAGGAATGGTTATGAGTGTTTCCAGCGTACAGACAGGTCTGCCCTCTCGCCCCACAGTACAGCATAAAACCAGTAGCACCCACAGTAACTTTTGTGTTGTTTAGGGGGGACTCTAGAAAGGTGAAGTTTTCTAGATGTGTACAGGAAGGGAAAAAAGGAAAGGGGGGAAGAAAGGAAAAGTTTGTTTGGTGGTCTGATGGAAGAGGAGTTAAACCCAAAAAAACTTAAATTTCTGCAGCATTTCTGTAAATACTGGGTTATAACTGAAACCAGATATAAACAGGTGGCTGCCCATGGAGTTGGGGTCATATTGGTTAGCCAGCTGGCCTCTCTGCCCAATGCCAGTGGCTCGCCACAGCTGAGGAGCTTCTGGCACACGATGGACAACACTGGCCTGACAGTGGCTGGGTAGGGGCAAACAGAGGCTGTGGCATGGCCCACTGTCTCTCAGACACTCGGGGCCAAATTAAAGAACAGGAAATGCAAGAGAGATGAGATGCGTGCTTCTGTTGCTGTGTTAAAGGTAACCTCTCCCACAGGTTTTCTGTGCCTGCCTGCAACTGAGGTCCCAGCATTCAGGTGCTGGAAAGTGTCCGCACCTCTTCAGGGGTGAGGGACTAACGCTTTTTATAGCTGGTTTGCTATAGAGTTCTGAACTCACTTTGCCGTCCTTCCTTCCGCACGGTCCTTCCTTCGCAATTTTGTTAGTAAACTGGTAGCAGCATTTCACAAAAGGAGAGTTTTGAGGGAAGGGTGCACAGAGAGACCACATGACTCCCGCCCCCTCCCTCCTGCCCAGGCCGGGCTCCCCGAGTTCCCAGCCGCAGGAGGCAGCTGGGCCCTGGCCACCCGCCCACCTGCCTGCCCGCCTGGCTTCTGCAAGATGGGAATGCACTTTGTGGCTGACGGGCCGGTCAGTCTAAGCAGACATAAGGCAGAATGTTCAAGCGCCCATCGTCACCGTGAGGATCGAGCGATATGCACTGCGTCCAGTCATACCAGTTACCCTGTGTGTCCTGACACCCGTTCACCCCCGGCCACTGGCTGGCCTGGATTCTGTTTAGATCGTCCTGTGTGACCTCCCGGGTCAGCCCAGGGAGGTCCGTGGGCGGGCTTTGAGGCACCAGCACGTGCAGCTGCCTGGCCCCTCGCCGGGTGCTCTCCTCCTGCTTCAGGTACTCAGACATGAAGTGGTGAGCCCCCGGGGTCTGTGCGCCCGAAGATGAGAGCAGGCTGCTCTGCCGGCTCAGGTAGGACTGGATGATCTCATTGCGTGACAGCTCCTTCCAGTTCGTCTGTTCGAAGGGGCTCTGGAGGCTGGCCTTGGCCTCCTGCTTGTCCAGCTCTGTCCTGGACGGCTGCTCCATGTGCACAGGGCTGTCTGCCCGCACTGGCTCTTTCTGGGTCAGAGGTTTGATCTGTCTTGTCATGGGGTCAAAGGTGAGCTTCCGCTCTTTTAACCGGACAGGCTTGACGCCCGCCTCGGCCACCTGCCCGTCCAAGTTAACCGTGTAGTCTCGAGGCCGGTACCTCTTCTTCTTTTTACTGTCCGAACCCCCAGAGGAGGCAGCATCACTGTCCGCCTTGGAGGAGTCTGGGGAGAAGCCTGCCCGGGACAGGAGGGGCTCGGCCGGGGATAGCCCAGCCTTGCAGCCTGGCCCTGCCAGCCGTTGGTGGCTCTCAGGCTGCTCAAGCCAGCGTACTGGGCTTTCCGAGCTGGACAGCAGCTCAGGCCGCCGCACAGGGGGTGTGGACGGCTGTGCCAGTGGAAGCGGTGACGGCACCTGTGTGGCATCAAGTGTCTGGGGCCGTGGTGAGGGGCTGGGCATGGAGCCCTTAGGTACATACAAGTTCTGCTGCCGGGCAAAGGAGCCCTCATGCCGTGAGTTCCGAGGACTGAAAGAGCAGCGAGGGGGCCCCTTGGGGTGGGGAGGCCCTGGAGTCTCGTCCACCCTGTCCAACTGCTGCAGCACTGAAGCCTTTGCCTGCAAGCAGGGCCCAGGGGGTTTACTCAGGCCTGGGGAGCTGGTGTGTGGCCGCACGGCATTGATGGGGATCTTGCCACCGTGCTTGTCGTTCTCACCACGTTCCAGGCGGCTGCCCTCCGGGCCTGCATGCCCGCTGCCATCCAGGGAGCCGGGGAAACTCTCTGGGCTCCCACTGATCCCATTGGTGGGGAGGGGGGATGAGTTGGGGACCAGGGGGTCATGGGTAGCTTTGGAGACCTTGGGTGGCGGCCCCGGGTGGCCAAGGTCACGCTGGTCACCCCGGCGCTTGCGGCTGCCCAGTCTGTCCAGCCGCTGCCCAGGCAGCCTCTGGAGGTCATTGCGGCTTTTCAGGTCGTGGATGCTCCTGGGCGGGCCGGCCGCCCCGACCTCTGGCCGGCAGTTGTGTGCGCCCCCGTTAGCAGAGCCGGTGGCCCCTGCCAGCCCCCGCAGTGCCACCTCATGCTGGTGTGCTGGCTCGATGAGCTTCTGCCAGCTCCGAAGTAGTTTCTTGGCCCGCTTGGCGAGCTCCTCGTTCTTGGTTTTCTTGCGGACGTCGTTGATGAGCTTCCCAAGCCGTGTTTCCTACAACCAGAAAGAGATGATGACATACTTTCAAGACAGGGGCTTCCCCACAAGCTGAGCCAGAAATGGTGGGAAGTGGCCCTGACTCTGAAATGACCCCATTCGCACTGAGCCCTAAACTGCCAGCTCCCCGACACAACCTCTGGGGATTTCTGGCCCTTTGTGACAATATTTTCTGAACCCAGTCCCCAGACCTTAAGGGTCACAGGTGGCTTCTTGGCAGTGCTTCCGGTGCCAGGGGGCTGTGGCCCGTCAGGTCACTGCAAGGACACTGCCAGAGAGGCTTTCTGGGTGAGAGGGTGCCGTTGCCAAGGTGACAGCACAGAGGGCCTGCTTCAAGTGGAGGGCTGGGGATGGTGCCACTCACTGGAGCCTTCCCCAAGCACACCTCTCCCGATGTCCCCCACGTGCCCACAAAGTGGGCATGCAGGATGGGATTAACATCACTCCGTCCCTGCAGTGCCCATGGGAGACCATGATCGTGGGGCACATGCTGTGACGGCACACTGCCTCTCTTGGTCCTCTGAAGCAAAGAGACTGATGTTCCCAAGGACCTGGTTTGGAGCCGCCCCCTGCCCCCCGTTCTGCCCTCCCCCATGCTGGGGTGTGGGATACTCACCTCAAGTGCCTCTTTGGTAATGGGGTATTTCTCCAGGCTGGAGATGACTTCCAGCACCGCCACCATGTTCCGGATCTGTGGAAATAAAAAGCCATTTGTTAGGTGCCTGTCCTCTCCCCCTGGGAGGCTGAGACACCCAGCCCCAGGCTGCTTGGGTCTCTCCCCAACCCCAGAGCAAGAGGAGCTGGAAGCACTGAAGCCCACACTCCAGGTAGTCTCCTACCTGCTCCCTGGGCCAACCTGGCACCCAGTGCTCATCCCCACCTGCCGTTCGACCTCCTCTAGTGCATGGTGTGTGGTCTGCCCCAAGCCCTTACACAGTGCATACCCACCCACCTACCTGCTGAAACCCAGGACTCTTAAATCAGAGCTGCTCCTGATAGTTAAGACGACCTCTACTCTGCCATATGATGGGAGTGGGAGAGGGGACACTGAAGAATTCATTGAATAAAATGCACAAAGCTTAGAAGATCAATATATAGGCCAGGAGTGGAAGCTCATACCTGTAATCCCAGCAGTTTGGGAGGCTGAGGCAGGCAGATCATGAGGTCAGGAGCTCGACACCAGCCTGGCCAACATAGTAAAACCCCGTTTCTACTAAAAATACAAAAATTAGCCAAGTGTGGTGGCACGTGCCTGTAGTCTCAGCTACTTGGGAGGCTGAGACAGAAGAATCGCTTGAACTCGGGAGGTGGAGGTTGCAGTGAGCCAAGATCGTGCCATTACACTCCAGCCTGGTGACAGAGTGAGACTCCATCTCAAAAACAAAAGCAAAAACAAAAACCCAAACCAAAAAAGATAAATACATAATAAACTGGTCAATTTGAATGCATTAACAAGACCTCTTCATTCAAAGACACCACAAAGAGAGCAGAAAGTCACAAAGTGGGAAAAGACATAGGCCACAGGCCCCAAGGAGCTGTATCTAGAACACGCAGAATACCTGTGCAGCAATGCAGCTGACCAGGAGCCCGGCGTACAGCGGCCACCAGACAGGAACAGGGACAGCGCAGTGAAATGTCAGGGCTAATGCTCCACTTCTCAGCTTTATCAATAGCCAGGAAAACACATGCTGAACCCACAAATGGATACATGACATGCACCCCATTGGCAAGGAATGGTATTTAACAATACTAGGTACTTCGGGGGGGCACAGCCGATGTTGGGGACTGCTGGGCTTTGGCAGAGTGAAGCACGCACACATCCCATGACCAGGGAATCCTTCCCTTTTAGGATCTTGCTAGGAGCTCCACCTTGTTCTAAGCACTCGCCACACATTACTGCTTTAATTGTTACAGCAAGAATTCCTACAGCTCAACCACCACCTCCGGCAGCTACAGGTTTGTGGTGGGCTGGCTGGTGGGTGAGGGCCCAGGGGCCCTAGGGAAAGAAACCACAGTGAGATTACACAACTACCCCCCAGAACATGATGGAGTAAAGTGGGCACAAGATACAAATTAAAACAGCATAAAAAAGCACACAAGGAAATGGGCATCTCTGACCCAGCCACTATAGTGTTTCCTTGCATTTTTTCCAAAAATATCCCTTTTGTATACAGGTGTATATATCTACACTTACCACACATTTCAAAACCAAACTGACCGTGGTTCTGAGCTTTGCCCTTTCTGACTTCACATCAGAAATGTTCGGCTCCAAACAGAGCCCCTCATTTGGCTCACCACGCCTTCCAGAGGGGGGAAAAGGCCTGACTTGAATGTTGGACACTTAGGCACTTTCCATTTGCCATTACAAAACAAGGCTGCAACTGACAACAATGACAGACTTGACTCTGGGCTGAGAAGCTTGGGTTCCACATCCGTGCAGGGTGGTCACCTCGTACCCAGGGAGGCTGCTCTATTCCATTCCCACCAGGCCATATCACTGCCAAGACTGCGTGGCATGAGTTTCTGTAACACATGATTATAAACTTGGCATCTTAGCCACATTTATCATCTCAGGCTCTAGGGCTCAGAAGTCAGGTCTAGGTCTCACTGGGCTGGGATCCTCATTTCCTGCTCCTTCAGGTGTTAGCAGAGTTCAGCTTTTTACACTGTAGCAATGAGGCACCTGCTTTCTTGCTGGTTGTCATCCAGCGGCCATTCCCAGCTTCTGGAGGGCACTGCATCCCTCAGCTCACAGGCCCTCCCCCTCTATGCTCAAAGCCAGCTGCAGGCCGAGTCCTCACCCGGCATCTCTCTGGCTCAGCCAGGATAGGTGCCATCTCTAAGAACTCCCTGACTAGGCAGGGCTGGTCCAGATCTTGGGTCATCTCCCCATCTCCAGGCTCTTCCCTTAGTTTCATCTGTCATGTACGGTATGACATGCCCAGGCTCCAGGACTAGAACATGCATGTCCTTGAGGGCTGTTAATTCTGCTGGCCTCATGGATTCTGGCTTTTCTGCCCCACTTCCAGCACAAGGCAGCCACTACCCTCCCTGTGTTGTTTCCTCTGGGTGTAAAGTTGCAGAGTGGCCACAGAGCTGCCACAAAGCTGCCCCTCTGCCAATGGTCCCATTTATTCCTTGGCAACAACATCCTTGCCTTGCAATGTTCTCGTTCAGGGCTCCAAATGACCCTGAAAACCCTACTCCCAGCTGCGTCAAGGTGAGGGTGGGGGTGGGTGGTGGTCTGAGGAGATGCAGTCCTGTCCTCACTCCTTGTGCGATGGGCAGGGATTCAGTGAAAGGGAGGACTGCACAGTGAGGAGGCCGGTCCCAGACAGACAGCAAGGCCAGCTGCTCCTGGGCCAAGGACTCCAGCACCGACTCAGTCCCTGGACTTGCCACATGGCTTCACTTCCACACTGGTGACCTCACCCTGGTATATTTGGAGCTCTGGTTCCCCACATACTCCTGAACCAGCAGTCCTGCAGAACAGAACACTGCCCAGGCCCAGCTAGCCTGGTGGCACAAAGTGTCCTTGTCCTTGGGCAGATACCATCCTGCTGCCAGACAGGAGGGAGGAGGCAGAACACCTGGGCAACCCCAGGGTCGGGCAACCCCAGGGTCTGGCACCCCAGAAATCACTGCTGAACCAACAGCCAGCCCCAAGAGCCTCCTGGAAGCTGCATGGGAGCTGGGGACACCAGGTGAAGCTCTGAGGGCCCTGGCACTTGGAGCTGCCTTATGAGCCATACTTAAGCGTGTGCACAGAGGCCTTCAGCCTCCAGGAGGCCCTTGGGCTTTCAGCCCCAAGGGAAATGCGACCTCCTTGGCAGTCCTCTTTCTGCCCCTAGCGTGTGAGCTGCTTGCCTGAGGAGTAGAGGAGCCCATCTGCTGTACCTGTAAGGTGCAAGAAACCCACAGTCCTACACCGTCAACAGGTGAACTCTGCCAACACCTGAAGGGGCAGGAACGGATCCCCCAGAGAGGAGCACAGCCCGCTGCTGCCTGGATCCCAGCCCGATGAGCCTGGACCTAACTTCTGAGCCCTAGAGCCTGAGACGATAAATGTGTGTTGTGTAAGACAGAGAGAGGGTGAGTGTCCAATGTGGCCGCTCCCTGGAGCCAGCTCAAGGTGGTCAGTGATGTTAGCAGAGCAAGGATGGGGGTGACGTGAGGCTGCCCTGCCCTGCAACCTCTTGGGCCTTGATGTCAAGCAGTCTGAGCACTGGGTGGAGAGTGCCACCTGGGCATTCTAGACACAGGCCTCCCAAGCCCAGGAGGTAGATGCTGAGCAACGCAGCGAGGATTCCCTGCAAAGGGCCTGGCCCCCACTCCTTGCCCCAAGCCCAGGCACACTGAGACGGAAGGCTCCACAAAGCCTCTTTACAGATGGCCACAGTCTGTCCCAAAGAACACTTAGCAACCAACTGGAGCAAAATGTGAGCTGGCTCCTGGCCCTGGGGACCCTGCCTTAACAACCAACTCTCTTCCCCCCAGGAGTGGCAGGCCTCCCACCCTTGCTAGGGGTCCCCTGTGGGTGGCAGACACACTAGGACTCGGATGTGGCTGAGGAGAGCCTCCTGCTCAGGCTCCAGGCCTGCTAAGTCCAGCATGAACCCTTGGGGCAGGCCACAGGGGTGGGCAGCATCCAAGGTGGCCTCCCAGGGAGGTCAAAAAAGGAGGAGGCAGAGCGAGCTGTGTCCATCAGGGCTGGAGGTTGACCTCCAGGCTGGAGAGCAGAAAAGCGCTGGAGAAGGATGGGCAGGGAGCTAGCCAGACAGCACCAAAGGCCTGCAGCAGCAGGGAGGGGCCAGGGTGAGGACACTGGGAAGAAAAACAGACCCAAAAGACCCAAGGTAGCTCCTTCACAACCTGTCTTCCATCCACCTTAGCCACTGCCCCCACAGGCCACCTGCCTTTGCCCTGTTTGTGGGATGCCCTTGGCACCTGTCCATCTGTCTTGGGAGGTACACTAGATCCTAATCCCAGCGTAGACACAGTTTGACTCCACATGGGGAGCCACTCCAGGCGATGCCCTCAAAGGATGGCTTTAGGGCAGCTCTTCAGGCTCGCCAGGGCCACATCTCTGGCCCATAGGCCAATTGCAGTGTCTTGCAGTCAGGAATAACCTGGCACACTGGAGGCCCCCTCCTCCTTAGTATTCTCCCTTGGGATTTGTTCCCAGTCCAAAAAAAACCTCTCAAAACACCTGCCAAGTGGCTTTCCCAAAGGGGCAGGAATCCCACCAGGAACTGCAGCCTCTCACTTCTCCACTAGGGACTCCTCAATAGATGCAGATGAGTCTGCACTTGCTTAACCATCGTGAAGACAGGTGCTGCTTCCCCTTTCTACCAACGCTGACTGCCCTGCCCACTCAATCTTCCTCAGTTTGGACTCCTCATTGCTGCGGGAAGTGCCTGTGAAGGGCAAAGGTGTCAGGGGTAGGGGGGTGCACCTCCAGGCAGCTACTAGAAGGGCAGGGGTAAATGCAGCAGAGAGCACTTGGGAAGCAGGTGGGACCTCCCTGAGGTGCCTGTTCCAAAGGCAGGCAGGCCAAGAAGTTAGCAGGTGGGACCAGGTGTGGCACAGGCATACATGCAGGTCCAGCCTAGCCGCCTAGGCTGGAATGTTGATGGAATTGACTTCACTGTCACACTGAACATGTTCAGATCTTAGAATAGAGATCCATGAGGCATGATCAGGTACACATGGGCCAACAGGAATGTGACTGTCAATCTCGGCTTTCTGAAATCTCAGAGAAACCAAGTGGGGAGGCCTGGTCTGAGGCCATGGGCATCACAGCTAGCACAGATACCGAGACAGAATGGTTTGCATCCAGGCAGAGGGTGAACCAGGGGCCACCAGCACAGCCTTCAGCACCCAGGCACCCATACCTCGGGGATGTCCCAGGAACACATGCATGGGGGGCCTGGAGGGGACAACTTCTCACCCAAGACCACAGGAGGTCTGCATGTCCCAGGGCTCTTCTGTGGCCATCCTTCCACATAAGAACTAAGAAAGGCTTCCAAAAAGGCTGGCATCTTTTTCTCCGAGTGCCCCATAGCCTGTGCTAAGCCACAATTCCAGCCATCCTAACTGGTGACATGTGCTGTTCTGCTCATAGGAAATGTGAAGAAGGGAGGCGGGGCTGGACACGCACAGAAACAGCCTGAGGGAGGGGCTGAAACCCCTCAGAAGCAGGCTGGGTCAGGTGCCTGGAGCTGCGTGAGCATGCGACACCTCATTCTCCCACACCCCAGGAGCAGTGGGGAACCCTGTGTACGACTTCACAGCACGCCATGCTCCGTGGGAGTCATTAAAGATCCACCACAAATCCTCCTCGTTCCTGAAAAATAATACAGTCTGAAATTTGCTACAGAATCATCCCCTAGAGCGAGTGACGGGAGGGAGAAAGGTGAAACAGTCACATGGCTGTAAGCAGCTATCTACTGAAGCAGGATAAGGTTACCTTTCTCTACTTTTATGCTTGAAAACTGTCACAAATAAAGATGAGAAAATACATCTATTTCCTAGCATTTGTTTGGGAGAGTTCACTGATCTAGAAGGACTGGCAGCCATCTAAAGGGGAAGTGAGCAAATACCTGTTTCCAGCTCCTCATATTGGCTTCATGGTCCCCCGTCTGGCCCCCGAGTAAGGCAGCAAGGGCCAAGGGCTGGGTATGATGCCACCTCCCTCCATGTGAGCCTGTCTCAAGCTTCCTGAGTCCAACTGCACAACACCATCTATCTGGTGAGACCCCAGTAGCCCCTCACCAAACTCCCCCTACCCTGGTACTGGGCTGCTGCTTAACAGACCCTGTGCAGAAACAGCAGGCAGCCCTGGGGCTGGAGAGGGGAACTCTGAGTGCCCATGCCAGCTGTGCACATCAGTCCAACTCTCAGGTGCCTCACACCTCTCTTCTAAAGGAAGCCAAAGAGAGGCTGAACCAGGGGCATGCACTAGGTCGACAGTTCCTTTCTGCAGGGAGAGGCCTGACCTGCACCAGGAGGGAGCCCAGGACAACCATCACCACAGAAAGGAGAGGCCCTTAAGTGGCCCAGACCAGGAGGGAGGAGTTGGCAAGGAGGGGCAGGGGCTAGGTCACTCTGTCCTGGAAGGGAAGAAACATAACAATGAGCCAACAGTAACCCAGGGAAGGGACAGCCATCACTCCACGCCCTGCCCAGCCCCAGTCAGCACCGCCTCCCGCCCAATCTGTGATCTACATCGTACAGTCTGTATAGCTCTGGGCACAGCTGAGCCATAAACATGGCCGCTCAGAACTAACTTTCCAGGTTTCCCCCAAAGGCCAGCTGGCAGCACTCCTCTGTGGCCCCTGTGAAACCGTCACACCTCTGATCTCTAGACTGTCTTTCGAAAACCTACCTATAACAGGGCATGTGGAGTCATCTTTCCAACCAAACCTGTCAGCAAATATTTTAATTGGGCCTTGGCATGTGTCGAGTTTTTATTCTGTGAAGATCACTGGGTCTGAGTGCAAAGCTGGGGCCTGCTCAGTGGAGTGGACCCACTACCAACCAGCCTCTTCCTCGCTTTATTACAGGGGTGCGTTGGTAAAACCCCCAGGCCCTGAGTAATTACTGCAGGGGATTTCCAGCCCTGGTCTGAAACAAGGAACTGAGACTCAGTTTGGAGTCCAAGCGGCCTCCTTGGCTTGCCTCCCCATTTTCTCTGCATCTGAAATGTTCCCACCCTGCCTGAGATCCCCAGCCTCTTGGGATGGCAGCTATGGTGGCAAAGGGGAAACTGTGCTGCCCAAGGTCTGACAAACCAACAGACCCAAGGGTGCTGAGCCTGGGCAGGCCCAACCAGGCACAACTCGCACAGGGCCACCACTGGTGGGTTACCATGGGGCCAAGTTCTGAATTTCATTCTCACGAGCTCGCTGTATAGATAAGGCAACTGAGGGCCAGCAAGGTAATGGAGGTCCCGGGTAGACTAGAAGGTGGTGAAACCTCGCCTTCCACTAGCCTGGCATGGCTGCCCAACACATAGGGCCCATCTGGTGCTTTGACTAAGTGGAGTGAAGGGTACGAGGTGCCACCAGGCTGCAGTGATGTCAGCACTCTGCAAAGACTCTCCTGACTGCCCCTGCACTGAAATGTACAGGTTACAAAGAGTTCCTTGAACCCCCACAGGGCCACCTCCATGGTCTCCATGCTATCTCTGCCTTGTCCCCAGGATGCCTGAGAGGCAGGGCCAGGGCGACCCAGGCATGCGTGGGCCACCAGAGCAGGGCTTCAGATGGCACTGGAGCCCGTTCCCCACCAGGCTGGCCCTAGGAACACTGCACATGGAGCACAGACTGCAGTAGCTCTGCACTCCCCCTGCCTCAGTGTCTGGCCAGCCCTCCCAATCACCCTGGACAGTGAGCAGCACTGCCCTGGCAGCCTATGGGACTACAACCGTGCCCCACGGCTCATATAACCTTCTCCTTGGGCTCAAAACAGCCCCTGCTGAGGCCTTAGTGGCAAAGCACCTGTAAAAACTGGTTCACTTTAAAAACCAACAATGGGGAAGTCGTCATTTTTTAAAAAAAATTTTTGTTTTGTTTTAAAATGCAGAATGGTCTAGACAGTAATTTACAAAAACCACTTAAGCTCAAAGACTGTGGAAGTGTTCATCAGCAAGCAAGCTGTCCTTCCAAACCCAAACACACCACAGATGGCACCCAGAAGCAGACAGTCTGCCTTCAATGTGCTAAGCATTCTAATGCTGTCCACGGCTGAGTCACCTCGCCCACCCCCCAACCCCCAACACACAGTCGTGTCTGCTGAGGACACACGGGTGAATCAGACAGGGCTTTGCCAGGAGAGTGCGTATCTGTGATTTGGTTCCCACCACACTAGGTCTTCCCGCTTCGGCATGTTTTCCCAGGCAGCTGCCACTCAAACTACCTCTGGTGCCAGTCAGTGCAAGAGGCGGCACCTGTCTCCCCACCGAGACCCCAGCTCTGCCCTCCTTCTAGACTCTGGAAAGCACATCCTTGAAGAGCATGCTGCTGTGCTCACCCTCGGGTGGGTGCCACCCTGCACTACTCTCCACTCAGCCTCATGGGGCTGGTGCAGGTCCACCAGGTTCCGCCCATGAAAACACCTTCCTCTAAGGGAACCTCATGGGAGCCTCAAACCCCAGGGGCAAAGTCTCAAATTCACAGCTCTCAGAGGAAAAAATGACACTGGGGGACCAATGACGGGAGGGTGCAAGTTCCAGCCACAGCCATCAAGCTCACCACTTGAAAAGCACTTCCTGCTGGGGCCCTCCTGCTATCTGCAGGGGCAGCTGGCCACCTGAGTGGTCTGTCATGTCCACATAGCCTTCCCTGTCCTGCAGCCACAGCTCCTGCAAAGCTGGGGCAAGTATGCAATCACACGCTGCAACTCGGCCCAGGGGACAGAAAATGCCACCTGGGAGCAGGCAGCATTCGGAGCCCTGACCAAATCCCACAAGCAGCTCAGAAAGAGGAAGCCCAGCTCAGAAAGGGCTTAGGGCAGCAGTGGAAGCTCCATCAGTAGGCATGGATGACCTTTACAGTGAGAAAAACCTGCAGACAGCTGGGAGGCAGGCGGTGCTGCTGTCCACAGCCACTGCCCCCCAAAGTGTCCTTCCCTCCCACTTTCTGTTTCAGCAGCTCTTCCCAACCAAACTACCAACCTAGACTCTCCTGACCTCTGCTTCAGGTCTGCAGAACTTACAGTTCTTACTGCCATTCGGCCCTTTGTGAAGGCACAAGAGCTCTCACCTCATCTGTAAACTGATTCGTTGCCACGCAGATACGACTGGAGTGCTGAGAAGCCGAGCGGAGTCCTGGGTGGGGGCTTCTCACTCCCAGCCTCTCTCTTCTAGGAGCAGCCAGTAAGAATGCCAGCTGCAGAAGACTGGAAATGACCCAACATCCGTAGGGGAAACACACACACAGTGCTCGGGCCCATCCATGTTCTGCCAAAGACAGAGCCCAAACAAGTACAAGCCAGCTTTTCAGGAATCAACAGAGAACAATCTTCAGGAGACTGCCAAGCACAGAGAAGCACACGACAGCGCACCCTGTGCCGCTGCCTGGAAAAACCTAGCTGAGGCTGGACGGACAAGGACCTGATGACGGTGGAGCTGTGCACAGCTGTAGCAGGGGACCACACCTAGCCTCCAGAGCTGACGCAAGCAAGACCTATCACTGGCCTGAGCCCCAGTTCCTCCTCTGAGAGCCTGAGAAAACCACAAGATGGTGTTTGCAGATCATGAATGATGTGCTGGAGACCACGCCCCCAAGGGCCAGGCCACCAGGGCCCACACACTGCACTTTCTGCTTGCTGGGCTGCTCTGTAGTCTATAGAATCCGTTCAGGCAGGGCAGTGCCCAGCATGGCGCCTGGAGGCAGCCTCAGAGGCCCCATTGAGAGAGGAAGCCAAAGGACAGCAGCCCCCTCACCTGCTGGCCCAAGTGGGTTGCTATAGAATCCTGAGAAGTAGCAATATCCTAGAATTCCCCTGAGACAAGTCACCAAATGCTCTCTGAGCACTGACTGCACGCAGGTGCTCCATCAAACTCTGGGCCCGCTGGATGCTGGGAGAGGGTGTTAGGATCCCTGTGTACCGGCCCTGAGGAGTAGACAGAGACAGCCAACGTCAAGAACAGAAGCAACAGATAAAATGCCACCATGGAGGCTCTCACCCAGGTGCCAGGAGACCCAGGGAGGACTATACTTGGCTCAGGTCCAGGGCTACTCTTTCCCCATAGCTCCTGGTCTCTGTGTGGCGCTGGAGGGGCAGGAGTGGGAACAGGGGCCTTCTCTGTAGGTACTCCTGCAATAGGGCCCACCGTGGAGAGAACCAAGGACACTGTTGCCCTTGAAACAGGCTGGTGACTCTGTGGATCCCATGTTAACCACCATTTAAGGATTGACACTCAGGCTATGACCCAGCAATTCCACTCAGGGCAGCACCAACAGAAATACTCTCAGAGCAGTTGTATTCAGAACAGCTCCAAGGGCCACAGAGCCACCAACAGAACGCCAAATAAATAAATCACGGTCTGTCCATTCAATGTTGAACAAACTGCTGCTACATGTGACCTCAAAGACATATCTCAAAACAATGTCAAGTCAAAGAGCCAGACACAAGAACTTTTTTTTTTGTCCTGGATTAAAAGGTCAAAAGCAGGCAAGGCTTCTGGATGGCGAGAGTGGTTAAGGTAGTGGCAGGCAAGAGTGACTAGGAGAGGACGTTGAGAATGGCTTCAGGGGAAAGGCTCTGTTCCTTGGCCTAAGTGGACTGGGCTTCTCAGGTGTGTTCATAAATATTCATTCAACTGTGAAACTTAGGACTTGTACACTTCTCTAGATGTATACTGTATTTTTAAAGGTTAAAAATAACCTGTGTGTGAATTCCATGATCTTAGAGGCCAGCATATCCTACAGAAGACAAAGCTGCCAGGGTTGTAGAGGAGGGAGAGGTGTTGGCAAAGAAGCCCCTCAACTCCCCTTGGCCCAGACCCTCTGAGAGCCCCACAGAACGAGGTCTGAAAACAGCTTCAACATGAGCCCTGGCCACCTCCATGACACACACCTCCATGCACTGCACTTCACAGCACACTGAGAAATGTGTCTGCACTCTCCTGCCCTGGATGGGGCTGGGGAGGACAAGGGCACTCTGAAGCTTCCCCAGAAGGAGTACCCCCAGAAAGCAAGCACTAATGCTACTGGAAGGAGGCAGGAAGGCAGCCAGTACCCACTGCCTGGGCATGGTGCCAGCACCCTGCAGGGCACTGGGGTCTTGCCACACCATGGTCTCCCCTGAGACCAGAGATACCCTCCCCCTCCCCCCCCCCCCGCAAACCCCAACAGGTAGTAAGCCACTTTCCCAACCAAGAAGCCAGGGTGCCAGTTAGCTGGCCACAGGTCCATTACTAACCTGACCTGCTACCCCATGCAGCCGGCACTGCCTCCCTGCTCTACTGTGACACGGGAGACTTTAGGATGAGGCAAATGTGGACATCTACACAGCGGAAGAGGACGGTGAAGACATTCCTCTTCTACCCGAGAGGTTTTATTAGGAATAGATGTCCAATTTTGTCAAATGCTTTTCCTACGTCTACTGGGATGATTATAAGGCTTTTTATTTCTGACCTTGTAATATGGTCAATGATACAGATTTTCAAATGTTATCTGCCTCCCCTCTTTAATTTCTAGACTCCCTTTCTTTGCTGCCTTGATTTTGGTGATGGTATCACAGGTGTAAGAGCCAGACAGAAGAAAATTTACCAAATTGTAAACTTCTGATGTGCAGTTTATTGTATGTCACTTATACCTCAATAAAGCTATTAATTAATGCCAGGCCTGGTGGCTCATGCCTGTAATCCCAGCACTTTGGGAGGCTGAGGCAAGTGGATCACCTGAGGCTAGAAGTTTTAAGACCAGCCTGGGCAACATGATGAAACCTCGTCTCTACTAAAAATACAAAAAAATTAGCTGGGCAGGAACGTATAATCTCAGCTACTTGGGAGGCTGAGGCACGAGAATCACTTGAACCTGGGAGATGGAGGTTGCAGTGAGCGGAGATTGCGCCACTGCACTCCAGCCTGGGCCACAGAGTGAGACTTTCTAGAAATATAAATAAATAAATAAATAAAACTATTTTAAAAAAACATGTAGAGGCAGACAGATGCAACAAGGTCCTAAAAAGGTAGGAAGGTTCGTAGGCAGAAAGAAGGACTGCTTCTTTTTTAGAGAGAGGGGAACCAGATGCCACCTGGGTTTGTCCTCCCTGGGGATGGAGGGTGGGCCCTTTGGGGAGGCTCCTTCTTTCCTCAGTAGAAGGAGAATGGTTGTCAGGCCTCGGATCTCAGAAGGACCGTATGGACTGAAACACGCACTTGAGAATGCATACAATGCACTCCTCATGTCAGACCAGACTCCTGCAGTCATCAGTAGGCACCTGCTCTTTCCTTCTGGGATACGCTGCATGCCCCCACAAACACCTGTGCACTGCACTGATTAAGCATCCTAATTGTAGCTTTGGAAAAGGGCTGTAGCTAAAGCTGGGTCACAGTGTCCTATGAGCTGTGAAATAAAATTCCAAACACCACCAAGGCACTTCCCAAGGCTGAACTTACACACACACACTCCCTTGTAAGCCTACTTGTGGGGTTCGGTCATACTTCAACGGAGACCCAGATGAGGGAACCGACTTCCTACAGTCGGAGAAAAGGCCAGCAGCTGCAGACATCTGCAAAGTCTTGGGCAAACGACAGTCTGCTCTCCCCAAAACACGGTGCACACAATGCTGCTGTATCCATCCTCCTGACATGAAAGCAGCCATGGTGCATCTTGCAGATTCTTTTCCCTCCTAATTCCCCATGGTTTTCTCTTATGGGAATTAAACTCCTAGAGTGAGAAATCTATCTGAAATCCTAACTTTCTCCCCTAGAGGGTTGATCTAGACCCTTCCTCTTCAAGTGTGGCCTAGGGGTCAATAGCACCAGCATCATCAGGGAGCTGCTTTGAAACGCACAATCCCCAGACCTCCTGCATCAGAAACTGCATTCCATTCCTACAAGCCCTCAAGGGATGATGGGCAGAGGCGCTTCCCAAGGCTGTGGGCTCTGCTTGGCACCATGTGCCCAGCTGCAGCCATGATAACACCTCTGGCACCACCTGCACCCTGCTTTCCAGAGCCCCTCTCATGTGTGACCTCATCCAATCCCTCTGACAACTGTAAACACCGAGGGGGTGTGATGTGCCCTTCCATCTGCAGGAAGGCACTGCAGAGTCCACACCATGACACCACAGACCCCACCAGGCACAGCTGTGGGGCCCTGTATGACACATGCCAATCTCAGAGAAGGCCCCTCGCAACAGTGTGTGACAGGGTCCAGACAAACCACAACAGGATAAAAGGACAGGAAATATCCAGGGTGGTGGGGGACATACCTCCACTAACCAGCAATGCCCATTGTCAGGAACAATGGCAACTGGCAGAGGCTGGGGAGGTCCCAGAGAATGTTAGCAAATGAGGCCACACTTGTTCCTTTCAAATAGAGAAGTTCAACAGCAGCAGGCCTCACATGCTCAGCTAGGCATGACATGTGGAACCTGTCACCAGCTCCAAAACCAGTGTCCCCGCCTTCATCCACTTGGCTCTCAGAGCTTCTGGCCAAAAAGGCACCTCCCTTTTTCTAAACCCCAAAGCCGGTGTTTCTAAGATAATTCCACTTCAGCTCCAACAAGGACTTGAGTAGCTTCTGCGGGCTAGACCAACGACCAGTTATTGCATTGGGGACATTTTCTAAGGGCAGACGA
Source organism: Callithrix jacchus (assembly GCF_049354715.1). Taxonomy (NCBI): domain Eukaryota; kingdom Metazoa; phylum Chordata; class Mammalia; order Primates; family Cebidae; genus Callithrix; species Callithrix jacchus. The sequence continues at coordinate 15,208,876 of NC_133523.1, forward strand.
TGGCTGTCTTGGTTCCAATCAACTGCCTTACAAACCACTACCCTGGAATGCAACTGTTCCAAAGGCAGCATCATTCAACCCTCTGTATTAAAAACACAAGTCTATGAAAATTACAAATTGCAAAACCCCCAACTCACAGCCGAACCTCTCACAGAACCGGCTGAATTCTGCTGTGCTTGACTGGCGCTGACTCTGTAGGTGGGCCATGCAGGCAACTGATGCCCACCAATCCAAACACCACCCGCCCCAGACCCCAGGAGGGCCACCAGCGCATGGCTTGCAATTAGAAAAGAACAAGTCTCCCTACAGCCCTCAGTGACATCTCACAGACCCGACAACCTGACGCCAAGGTGCCTATCTGAAGTCACTGCAAATTTCACTGGCACCCTCTGCCCCAGGCTGTGCAGAGGACAGGGCCAAATCATCATCTTACCATTCACCAGGCCTGGAAAGCAAGCCCTTTCCAGCAAGGGAGCGGGGAGCGGGAGGGATGAGGGAGCTCCTCCCCTGGTCATCTGGCTCACAGAGCTCCTCCCCTCCACCCGCCCACCCATCTGCTCAGACTGTCTGTAGCCTTCACTGCCTGCAACATACCTCCTCTCTTATATGTGGTCTAGCCTCTACCTGTAGGGCTGCTCCTCAGGTGCAAGACCTTGGTTTTGTTCACTGTTTCCTCCTAAGTGCCCAGAACAGTGCCTGGCCAGTAGCAGAGACTTGATAAATGCCAAATGATGGGTGGATGAAGTCCCTATCCACAGATGCTGGCCACCATGTTGACTCCAATATTGAAAACATCTCACGGGTCTCCCTCTGTGGCAAGTCAACACCTAGAGAGCAAACATGCTTCATCCCGTTGTCAGTGGTTACCTGCACTGGCCACGGCAGTGGATCATGAGAATACAGTGACCCTTGGTGGTCCTCACAAAGCTCCATGAAAGTCCAGGCCAAGGGTGCCATCTCTGGGTGGGTCCTGGAGATGCTGCTAGACAGAGGCCACCTCTCCAGTCCCACCAAGGCTGTGGTCAGTGGTGGCACTGGCTCTGCTACTCTCTCAGACAAACATGTTCGCTCAGCAGGGCTCAAAACGTGTTGAGAGCGCCTTCGTTTTCAATGCAGAGGTCCTGGAAGTTACTATGACCACAAAAACTTTCTCCAATTTACCTTCTTGGCAACTCTAAAGCTATTCCAAACAGTTACATAAGGAGGGAGAAGGGAAGCCACGTGAGATTTTTGCAAAGCCAAGAATTAAAGCCATGTGGAAACTAAACATAACAATCCACTGTAGAAACTCAGTGACAGGATAATCCATACAGTGGCAGCACAGTGTGGCAAGGCAGGGAGAGTGGAAGCTTGCCTGTGGAAGGAAGCCTGTGTTACCTGGTGGCACACTCAAGGGCCACCAGGGATCCTGAGGCCACTTGCCACCAAGAGCCAAATCAACAAGCTTCCTTCCCTCCTTTCCCACTAAGGGCTAGACATGCCCTGGTGGCTCTGGGGAAAGCCCAGCCACCCAATGGTGGCCCCAGTCAGCCCCAGGTCGGGTGGAGCGGATCCCACCAATACTTCCTACTGTGGACCTGAACCAGGTGCATGTCACAAGTGGGGAAGGGGCAGCAAAACCAACCTGAGAGGCCATGAGTCGGCCTGGGGCTAAATGCCAGGGGTCACCTTGCAGCGAGACTCGTGCTCCATGTCACGAAATGTCCAAGGCAAGGTGGGGTCTGAGCTGAGTTCTAGAAGAGGTACTGAAGTGGCCTAAAGAGGAGGCCAGAGCACTGGGCACAGAAAAGGTTCACTCGTCACCACGGTGAAGATGAAGAGCGGGAGAAAACCAGAACTTTCTTCATTTGCTAACAGCACCTCTTCAATATTTTAAACCTATTTTTTTAACTTAAAAAAAATTCTGGTTTTTCCCCACTCTTCATCTTCACCATACAAGTGCTGACAGTTAACCACAGCCACAGAAAGTACAACAGGGCAGTTAAGAGCAGGAACGTGTGTTTCTTTTTTTCCCCCTGATACTCTCTTGCTGTCGCCCAGGCTGGAGTGTGGTGCCACAATCTCACTCACTGCAACCTCCGCCTCCTGGGTTCAAGCGATTCACCTGCTTCGGCCTCCTGAGTAGCTGGGATTACAGGTGCCTGCCACCAAACCTAATTTTTGTATTTTTGGTAGAGACAGGGTTTTACCATGTTGGCCAGGCTCGTCTCCAACTCATGACCTTGTGATTTGCCCACCTTGGCCTCCCAAAGTGCCAGGATTACAGGTGTGAGCCACCATACCCAGCTAGAACACATGTTTTCACTACACCCTATGGCAGCATTAAAAAGTGTTGGCCCTGGTCCCTACCTGTTGCCACACCAAAACAGCTTTCCCCAGGGAACCTGGCACCAAAGTCAAGGACGTATCAGCCTTGCCTCGGCCTCACCTCTCAGAGCAGTTCCTCGAATCCAGGGCTGCTCCTTCGTCCCAAACTCTGCTCCTGCTGGTGGCCCCTCTGGACAGTCTCAACTTCCTCCACCTGGGGCTCCTCAGGCCCCAATCCCAGATCCTCCCTCCCTCACTGCGGATTCATGCTCCAGAAGCAGCCACAGCACTGCCCAAGTAGGAAAGCCTGCAGTCCAGGAGTCGCCTCCGGTAGGCACCTCAGCATTGGACCCCAGTCTCAAAGCTCTGAGATGATGGACCCCAGCACTCCTCAAACCTAACTTGTGATATGTGCACACCTCTTTCCAGCTCTGTGACTGCCTAGACAGTCTGACCACATTGGGCCTAACTCTGTGTTGACGGAGTACATCGAGGGAAGTGAGAAGGGACCTGGTGACTTGATGGTGCCCGTGCTCCTGACCCTGATATCAGAGGTCTTGCCCTGCCGCTGTGCTCTTCCTCTCCTCTGAGAGCATCTACTGAGCCACTGCCGTTGTCACATGTGCACCCTCTTGAACCCCAGCAGCCTCAGGACGTGAGATGAACATTGCCATTGCACAAATGGAGACCTAGAGACTCAGGAAGGGACGACATCCTGTGGTGGCTTCAAGCTGAGAGTGCCCAGCAGACCCAAGAACAAAGACCAGCGCTCAGGTCTGATCCAAGAGGCCAAGCTCTGCAGAGAACAAAGTGCGGAGCCAACTCACGCCCTTCACTCCCCCAAAAGCAATGCTTTCCTGGGTGACTTTCCTGACTTAGTCCAGTGCCAGTAACAATTATATAACTGTGTCACAGATACTGCATTCTTTTTTCATTTAACACTTTCTTGTTGCTACATAATCTTCAAGTTCATGTCTAACAGCTAAATGTTCTATTAATGTATCATAATTCCCTTGACTTTCTCCGATTGCTGGGCAATTCATTTCTTTCTAGGTTCTCCTACTGCAACCAGTATTGGAACGAATATCTTCGAACACGCTTCCTTCTCTCATTTTTTCCTTAGGAATCAATTCCCAGGTGTTAAACTTTACTCCAAGAGAGTTCAAATACTTTTATGGCAACTGGTCCTGCCTCACCCGTTTTCTTTTTGTTCTGTTGCCAGACTGGAGTGCAGTGGCACCACTGCACGGGTTCACTGCAGCTTCGACCTCCTGGGCTCAAGTGATCCTCCTGCCTCGGCCTCCCCAAATGCTAAGATTACAGTCAAGCCATTGTGCCCAGCCATGCCTCAACTGTTTTTAGCTCTTGGCTGCCACAGTACAATAACTCCATTACAACAGAGAGGGAGAGAGCAGAGTTACATCTGCTGTGCCCTGCCAAGGGTCCCGGAAAGCAACCCCACGTGGTGTCTGAGGTGTTATCCTGCCCTCCTTATGTTTCTCTTGACTCTGCACAGGTATGGCAGTGTGTCTCCAAATGTGAAGGCCAGCAGGTGAGAGAGAGGATCTGGCACAGACATTCATAAACAATTTCCTAGGACTGGCATTGCAGCCACACTGCCCACAACTGCTGACCACAGCCTTAGCCATTGAGCACACACATGGGCCACCTTCTTGCATGAGGAGATGCACAGAGAACTCGGCTGCACCTCCCATGCCCAGTTCTAACTCAGACAAGCATGTGTCAATGCCACTGTTGCCCTATCTGAAGCAGGTTATATTCCTTCGGGAATATGCTGACACAGGGTGGGGATGTTCCTGGGATGTTGGGCAGGATGCAGGCTTGCAGGGGAAGAGGCAAGAGCAGATCTAGCTCCTCTCCCATACTACTCCCTTCCTCACTCCACAAAGGAACAGGAGCGACAGGACCTGGGGAAAGGTCTTCTGAGACTCCTCCAGGGGTCCTGGAGAAAGTGAGGCCCTGGTCGGGGTTCTACAGCCTAGCCCTTTCCCATGTGATGGCTTCCTAGCCTGTGGCCCTTGCACAGCACTGTGCCACAGTCCCAAAGTTGCAAACAAATGGCCATGAATGAAGTGGGCCAACTTGCAGCATATTCCAACCTCACAAGACCACCACTGCACCACGGAGTCCCATATCTCATAGACCAGCCCACATGGTCAGAGGGTGACAAATGCCAGAGGTTAACAATACCCTCCAGGCTCATGAGAACACTGAGCCTGAGCCCCTGAGTGTGTCCACTACACATGGCCAAGACATGGCCATGTTGCAGAGCCTAGATCCTTCTCTAGGAGCTCGAGGTTCTTCTAGGACACATGTACAATACAAAAGCTGTAGCCTGAGATGACAACCTCAGTTGTCAGTCCCATGTCCCTCTGCCCAGCACTGCCAGCTGACAACAATCGCAATTTGGGATAGCCTCAAAAGCAAATTAAGTTTCCCCTGCTTCACAGGCAGTGCAGGACCCACTAAGGGCTCTCCTGCTGCTGTTACATACCAAATACCAAATCCCAGTACAACACATTCTCCAACATTCCCACTTTTCTAGTTTATTTCAGTAGCACCTCTTGAGGCAAGAAGTCAACTTACCACGCTGTTTCACACTGCCCTTCCTAAGCAGGTAATATTTAAGGTCAGACATCAGAAACAACACACTGAGACAGTCGTGCCTGGGTGAGCATCAGGTTGAGCTTGTTTGCAAAGTTTACCATGGGAAAACATTAAAGGCGGCACACAACGCTGTCCCGAGTCCACCCTCTGTCTCCTGGTTCCCAGCAGAAAGCCTTCCTAAACCCTTTGTTCCCATCATGTCAGAGCCAGCCACTTTCTAAGGCTGGTTTTTTGTTTGTTTTTTGAGATAGGGTCTTACTCTATCACCCACGATAGAGTGCAGTGGTGTGTGATCTCAGCTCACTGCAACCTCTCAGTCCTGGGCTCAAGCCACCTTCCCCTCAGCCTAATAAGTAGCTAGGATTACAAGTGTGTGCCACCTCACCCAGCTAAATTTTTTGTATTTTTAGTAGAGACAGGGTTTCACCATGTTGGCCAGGATGGCCTTGAACTTCTGACCTCAGATGATCCACCCAACTTACTCTTACAAGGTGCTAGGATCACAGGCACAAGCCATTGTGCCCAGCCTCTAAGGCTGTTTTCAAATTACCTCTCTGGCCCAGTGCAGTGGCTCACACCTAAAATCCCAGCACTTTGGGAGGCCAAAGTGGGTAGATCACCTGAGGTCAGCAATTCAAGAGCAGCCTGGCCAACATAGCAAAACCCTGTCTCTACTAAAAACACAAAAATTGGCTGGGTGAGGTGGTGCACACCTGTAATCCCAGCTACTTGGGAGGCTGAAGCAGGAGGAGTATGGCCTGAACCCAGGAGGCGGGGGTTGCAGTGAGCCGAGATTGTGCCACTGCTCTCCATCCTGGGTGACAGAGTGAGATTCCGTCTCCAAAAAAAAAAAGGCCTCCCTGGAGCTTCCAGAGCCCAGGCTTGCCTCAGCCCCAGCAGGTCCAAACACAGACTTGCCCCTTGACTCAGGTCCCATGTGTGTTCTGGTGACATGATGGTGACACCCCAGTCTGCCTCCCAAATGCACCCCATCATTCTCCTTAATCCAGCAGCACTTGCTGGTGGCATGAACTGCCCCACTTGGCATCCAGTACTGTTCTCTCCCAGCAACACAGCAAAAAAAACAAAAAACAAAAAATGAACCCCACTGCTTTTGCTACAGTTGAGAAGTCACGTCAACAACTGCTGTTCCCCTACACACCCTCTGACAAGTTCCACGGCCAGCAGACAGTCCCAGTCTTGCCACCCCACAGGTCCACAGACCCCGGGCCACTGAAGAACTCATTTGTAGCACTGGTGCATCAGGCTTGCTATGCTGTACCCATCATATGTAATAAGCTTTAGGACAAACTGTAAGGGAGAAAATGTGCTATGATGACGTCAAATATAATGATGAATTTTTATATTCATCATTATATTTGACGTCATCATAGCACATTTTCTTCCAGCAGCTGAAAACTGGAAGAATGTTGCTGAAAGATCTAATAAAACAAAAGTAATAAAAAACCCAGTACGTGTACTGGGGAAACAATTGAGATCAAGTACATAGTTCCACCAGTCGAACTTCTTGAACCTCCCTGCTCCTGCCCGCTGGGGGACACCCGTACTCCACCTGACAGCTCCTGGAGGGCCTCATGAGTCCTGGCGCCAGTTTGGGAGGAAGCATGGGGGAGAGACTGCTGTCAGGCAGGGCTCCAAATGCCATCACATTGTTTTGATTGCCCTTTCCATTTTTTTTCTACTTCACTCTTGTCTTAAGCAATAATACCTGGACTTAGGTGATATTTGGTGGATTATACTTTTTCCTAGTACCCATTAAAATAAATGCATAGCTATCAAAATAAAACATGCTCACCTACAAACCCATAAAGTACTTTTCCATGGTAGAAAACATGGATCCTCTAGCCCACACGCTTTGCTTTATTCATGAGCAGCCCCTTCAAATCAGAGATGAGCTGCAGACTCTGGCCATCCTAAACAAATGCCATGCCTCTCGCAAACAGAGTAAATGTGATGTGTGGTGTCTCGGGACCTGCAGGTAGCGGATGTGCAGGACCCAGGAGCAGCTGCAGGGAAGAGCCACCCATACTCCCTTAAATACTAGTTTTTGTCTCCCGGAATCCCATATGAAAATGGGGTGATACTTTGTGGGAGATGCCAGAAAAGAAGTCCTGAGGCTCTCATACGTTCCTACCCTCTGACTCCTAATCACCCTCACTGCTGCACCCCTTCCCCAGGAGCAGCCCAGGCTTAGTGGATTCTCTCATTGCCAGCCCCTGCCACACTGCTCCCCTATCTTGCTAGCCTGGAGCTGGAACTGGGATTCCTCTGTAGCACCCTGCAGTGTGGCTGAGCAACCCACTCCTCTGTACACCCCACGACACACCTGTACAGAGGACAGTGCCACTGAGTCCACAGGTGCTCTGAGGACAGGAGAGAGCCTGTGTGCAAAGCATCTGCCCTGGGGCCTGACTTAGCAGTCTCACCACCAAAGGGCACTAACCGCTTTCCACAGAAGCCTCAAAAGTTAGACCTGGATGGATACAAATTCTACCCTCTCCTCCTCTGGTGCTTGATATGGGGTGAGGACACACTTGCTAAGTACCCACCTGTGAGATGGGGGACAGGCTCTGACAGGTAGTCAGCAGGCAGCCAGCTGGCCAGCAATAGGCCACCACAGGCTGGGGCCCACTGGGAGCCCAGGAGCTCATCCCCTGCCTTTGGTGTGCCCTCCCCAGATCCTCCTTGGGTCTTCCTGTCACAGGTCCCTGCAGCAGACCCCTCCTGCTTCGCACAGCCTCGCACGGGCTCTACTTCCACCTCCTCTTGGCACAGCCCTGGGATCATCACCCCAGGCTGAGGAAAGGAGAGCAGATACGAAACACCTGCTCTCGTGATTCATCAACACTGATTAATGACCGGACTCCTGGCCCTGAAGCAGGATCTGGCCTCAAAATCCACTTTTACCTGTAGCTTCACAGATCGCTGGGGTGCAGGGGGGCCTGCCTTCTCCTTTTTGGGTATGCCCAGCAATACCCCCATCCAACTGCACATCTGCTAATACCGCCAGAATCTGATCTCCCTGTGTCTCTCCAAAGACCCCAAAGGCCCTGTGAGGAAGCATCAGCCTCACTTTTTTTTTTTTTTTTTGAGACAAAGTTTTGCTCTGTCACCCAGACTGGAGTGCAGTGGCGCAATCTTGGCTCACTGCAATCTCTGCCTCCCTGGTTCAAGCGATTCTCCTGCCTCAGTCTCCCAGGTAGCTGGGACTACAGGTGCGTGCCACCACACCTGATTAATTTTTGTATTTTTAGTATAGACGGGGTTTCACCATGTTGGCAAGGATAGTCTCGATCTCTTGACCTCATGATCCACCTGCTTCGGCCTCCCAAAATGCTGGGGTTACAGGTGTGAGCCACCACACGTGGCCGCCTCAGCCTCACTTTCTAAGCTTTTATCAGCTCCCCAGGTTCTCAGCCCCCTGCTGGTGGCCTCCAAGACTGCCTTGAACTGCACCTCCACACTAACCCCAAACAAAAGATGAGGCCTCTGGCATCCTCCTTCCCAACCTGTTACCCCCAAAGAATCCCACAGGCCCTCCTGCTTGCTGTAGGAGCTCTGCTGAAGATGGACCAGGAAGAGCTGGTTCTTCACACCTCAGTGTGGCCGATCAGACACTATTCTACTTATTAAGAAATTCTTGGCTGGGCGCAGTGGCTGACACCTATAATCCCAGCACTTTGGGAGGCCTAGGTGGGTGGGTCAACTGAGGCCAGGAGTTTAAGACCAGCCTGGCCAACACGGCAAAATCCTGTCTCTACTAAAAACACAAAAATTAGCCAGGTGTGGTGGTGCACACCTGTAGTCCCAGCTACTGGGGAGGCTGAGGCATGAAAATCGTTTGAATCCAAGAGGTTGAGGCTGCAGTGAGCCGAGATCATGCTATTGCACTCTGGGCTGGACGACACAGCAAGAGACTGTCTTAAAAAAAGAAAAACTCTTACTCTACAAATGATTACCCCCTTTTATAAGCAGCTAAGGCACACAGAGATCAGGTAATCTACCTGAGGTCACACAGCTAGGTATGGGGCCCAGGCAGCCTGGTTACCAGCACTGGCTCTTTTTTTTTTTTTTTTTTTTTTGAGATGGAGTTTTGCTCTTTTCCCAGGCTGGAATGCAATGGGGCAACCTCGGCTCATTATAACCTATGCTTCCCGGGTTCAAGAGACTCTCCTGCCTCAGACTCCCAAGTAGCTGGGATTACAGGCATGTGCCATCACACCCAGCTAATTTTGTATTTTTAGTAGACATTGGGGTTTCCCCATGTTGGTCAGGCTGTCTCGAACTCCCGACTTCAGGTGATCTGCCTGCCTCAGCCTCCAAAGTGCTGGGATTACAGGCGTGAGCCACCACATTCAGCCTAGGCATGGTTCCTTTACCACACTCTAAGCTGCCACTCACAGCAACACACAGATAAAGCATGGCTATGGCCTTGAAGGTGCTTTTGGCCTGGCCAGGCTAGCACCCATGTGATAAGAGAGCTTCAAAGGGTGTAGCTGGCAGGGCCGTGACACTCAGGATGCTGTGCAGCCCCTAGGAGGGGGACAGAGGGAGTCTTCCAGGAGACTTCCTAGCCTGCCCCGAGGACTCCTGCTTAGTGAGGGAAGGCAAGGACCCGGGAGCAGCACAAGTAAAAGGCCAGGCACAGAGCAGCACAGCATGCGCAGAGTGCCAGATGAGGTGATGACACCTCCTGGCAGGCCAACCCGGGCAACGCTCAGCTCAGGGAGTGACAGGGTCAGACTGTCGTTTTAAATAGCTCATTCTGCTGTGCAGAAGCACACTCACAGCTGAGGCAGGGAGACAGCTCCATGGCTCTGGCCAGCCTCAGGCAGCAACATGGTGAGGGCCAGGAAGGGACATGGCTGTGAGCAGGGTACCGAGAGAGGGAGGACACAGGGCAGGCTGTGAAGCCCACAACTCGGCTGGTGGGAGAGGAAGGCTGTGTGCCTGCAGGGGTACCGGGGGATGGATGGGGCGACATCTGCAACCCAACACCAGGGAGCCACCGTCAGCCCATCCTACTGACGTGCACCTGCTGGTTCATTCACTCCCTATGGAAAGTTCTGAGCAGGGACTTCCCACAGATCACCACACTGCACCCATTCTGGGACACCAGTACATAACTGACCCTGAGGGAAAAAATGGTGCCTACTGGAAGACACAGCTTCTCCTCAAAGACACAGAAATGTGACTGAAATGGGCAGTTCGCTTCTTCTCACAGCAACCCTGAGCACTTGGAGGTAGGCCCAGGCGGATGGTCTTCTTCACCCTGCACACAGCCTGGAACAAGAAGCCATCTCCACTTCCTCCCCCCTCAATTGCCACTGAATGGGTCCCTGAATGCTACATCCACTACAACCTTCCAAACTTAGAAACAACAGCTATGGGCAATTCCAGTTCTGGCTATGTACCCAAAAGAACCAAAAACAGGGATGTGAACAGACATGTGCACACCAATGTCCACAGCAGCACTATCTGCCATGGCTAAAACATGGTGGATGCAACCCACGTGTCCAGGGATGGATGAATGAATAAGCCAAGTGTGATATATCTACCCAACAGGACAGTATTCAGCCTTAAAAAGGAAGGGAATCCTGACACATGCAACAACACAGATGAAGACTGAAGACATTATGCTGAGTGAAATATGCCAGTCACACAGACAAATACTGCACAATTCCACTCCTACTCAGTTGTTAGACAAAATCGGAGAGGCAGAAAGTTGAACAGTGGGTGCGCTCAGGGCTGGGGGAGGGGAGGGAGGCGAGGGTTGACTGGGAACAGGGTTGGGTTTTGCAAGATGAACAGTCCTGGAGATGGATGGTGATGAAGACCACACAACCATGTTGAGTGAGTAAGACTGCTGATCTGTACACTTAAAAATGGTTAAGATGGTGTAAGTTTTATGGGATGTGTATTTTACCACAATTAAAAAAAAAACAAAAACAATGATGGGACCCTGGCAGAGCCCCTGCTGCCTGAGTTCCTAAGAGGTCCTCGTGCCAGGACCACTCTCCCTCAGGCATGCTCAGGTGGTTCCTGTGCCCTCTGCTCCTCCTTCAGAGGGCCCTGATACTAACAGGAGCCTCATGTGCAAATAAATGGACAGGGGAGCCAAAGAAGCGAGGGGCTGGGCTTGGAAATGAGACTAGAAAAACCTCCTCCTGAGGCTGTGAGCAAGTTGTATTTCTCTAAGATAAGCATGGTGGGGTTGTGGAGGGATCAAGATGGCCATTTGTGAGAACTTGCAAGGCACACAGTCAAGTGCCCACCAGCTGGAGGTGGCTCTCAACCTTTGCAATGGCAAGCAAGGAAACCATCACCTCTAGTTCACTATTTTTTTCTTTTTTTTGAGACGGAGTTTTGCTCTTGTTACCCAGGCTGGAGTGCAATGGCGTGATCTCGGCTCACCGCAACCTCCACCTCCTGGGTTCAGGCAATTCTCCTGCCTCAGCCTCCTGAATAGCTGGGATTACAGGCACATGCCACCAGGCCCAGCTAATTTTTCTTATATATTTAGTAGAGACAGAGTTTCACCATGTTGACCTGGATGGTCTCGATCTCTTGACCTTGTGATCCACCCGCCTCGGCCTCCCAAAGTGCTGGGATTACAGGCTTGAGCCACCGCACCCGGCCTCTAGTTCACTATTAAGCCATGAGTGCTTGAGGGCTTTTTAAAAAAAAATTTCCTCCTTTCTTTTCCTGTTAACTTCCCATTCCCACACTATGCTGATGTATCAAGGGCCTTTCTGAATGCTAATGCCAGATCTGCAGGAGCTATGGGAAGATCCTGGGAAATGGACCTCAGCCAGAGTCTTCCCATTGGTTAATAGCAGGGCCCCAACACTGCCTATCCCAGTATGTGGGGGACAGATGTAACAGGTACTCTCCCCAGGCTCAGCCTGGCAGGCCTCTTGGAGCCCACACCAGCTCAGACACCTGACCCCAGCTGTTCAAGTAAAGCAGTGGGGAACCAGAGGAGCTGGAGCATCAGGGAAGGGCCTCTGGCTCTGTGAGGCTCCAGGCAGTGCTGAGAGGCTGGAGTGCACATCCTGTGAATACAGGCTCTGGGCAGAGCCATGGAAGAAGTACCTATGAAAGGGTGCCTCTGCCTGTAAGGGCACCCACAGAAGATTCCACTCCATTTTTTTTTTTTTTAGACGGAGTTTCGCTCTTGCTACCCAGGCTGGAGTGCAATGGCGCAATCTCGGCTCACCGCAACCTCCGCCTCCTGGGTTCAAGCAATTCTCCCGCCTCAGCCTCCCGAGTAGCTGGGATTACAGGCACGTGCCACCATGACCAGCTAATTTTTTGTATTTTTAGTCGAGACGGGGTTTCACCATGTTGACCAGGATGGTCTCGATCTCTTGACCTCGTGATCCACCTGCCTCGGCCTCCCAAAGGGTGGGGTCTACAGGCTTGAGCCACCGCACCCAGCCGATTCCCCTCCATTATCTGCCATTGTGAAAACTACCACCCAGCACTTTCCCTGCCTGGTAGACCTAAGCATGGAGTAGAGGCTCCCCTGAGTACACAGGGAGACGTTCACAGGAATATCTGCAAAACACCATTTCATTAGCAAAACTCTGTAAGCCATGATCATGAAGCGGCTCCTAGCAGGGAATGCTACGCTGCAGTTAAAGGAATGAGCTAGACCCACATGTAACCAAGCACAGAGAGCTGGACACATGGCGGAGGGAGGTGAGCTAGGTGTATAGTGACTACGCTGTGTGCCAGAACTGACTGAAAAGCCACACGCAGAGTATGGCCCAGTGCTCTGGGCCGTGCCTGCACAGCGCAGGAGAATGGACACTGGACTAATGACACACGTCCTCTCCAGGGGGACAGAAGAACTGCATCAAGGACAGAAGTCAAAAGGGGCCTTTAGCTGTAACTCAGACATTTTAATTTTTAAAGGAAGATGATTTATTGCTTGTGTACTGAAAAGTCAGTGAGAACAAAGAGAAAGAAACATATTAGAGTGAAGATTAAGCTCAGGAACGCCTAGGAGTACAGGACCATAACTGGATGTGCAGGCTGGCCAAGGCTGGGTCCCAGGGCACTTCGAAGACCATGAGCCACCTAGATTCCATTCTGCATGGAGGAGGCTGGTTCTAAGGACTGTATACAAGGACCTCAGAGACACTGGGCTGCAGAAGGCAACCCTAGGCCAGGTTTGCTAGGGGACACCTGTTACTGTCATTTTTAATAGCGCCTCATACATCTGAAAGTGTCCTGGTCTGGATAAGATGCACAGTCACCCTAGCTAAAGGGGCAGGGAGTGATTCACAGCGATTGTGCCACCCCTAACCCTGGGAGCCACAGTCAGTGCCACCACTATAAAGACACAGGCCCAGAGAGTCCTAGAGCTGGACTTGGGTGGGGGAGGGGCATTTTACAGATGCGGATACTCAGAGAAATTGGATGCCTGCCCAAGGTGATACATGTCTACACAGCTAGGTTGGGGATCACAAAAATATGTCTCTGTCCCAAGCCTCTGTAAGCCTCATCTACCCATGTGGGTGCCATTATCCCGTCTCCCATCACAAGTGAGAAAATCAACACCAACCTGCAGCTGGTGTTGAAGGCAGGTTGTACCTTCAACAGTACTTGAAGGCATCCAACAGCAGTGCCAGTGTGGTCCCAATGGTGGGGTGAACTGGGGACTGATGGTAGCCCCTCAGTGGGGGGAGGGAGGACTTTTTAAGTGATGGAAATATCTACACCTCAACTGGGGTAGTTAAACGGGTATAAGAATTTGTCAAAATGCATCAAAATGTAGCATAGAACTCAATAAAAAGACAAATGTGAAAGCAAGACAGACATCAGTGTTAAATGAGGGACTTCCACTGCCAAATGTACACCTGAAATAGGTGCATTGTACTGTATGTAAATTAGACCTCACTAAAGGCAATTTTTACATTGTTGGAGGCAGAATCAGAAAGAAGGCTGAGAGGAAAGTCCCTAAAACCCTATGGTTTTTAATGTCCTGAGTTTGAGACCAGTGTGGACAGGACACTGATGAGGCCATGAGTGACAGGTAAATGAACAAAGCCCAGGAAAAGGAGAAATGGATAGAAGAGAGAGAGTGGCAGCAGCACTTGGGGCCACCATCCACTTGGGGCAGGTAGTGTGGGCCAGGCTACCCCCTACCCACCGCACACAGAGCAGCAGGAGAGGGGACGGGCACAGGGCGCCCTGCCAGGAGCAGCTCTGCATTGCCCAGGCCAGACGGCACTAGAAAAAAAGAAAGGAGAGGCTTGGGTGAACAGGGTGGGGGAGACAGCTTGGTGCAGGCGCAGGGGAAGGAGGAGGCAGGCGGGAGATGCTGGACAAGGAGGGGACTGTCAGGCAGACCCCATGGCATTGGGAGGAAGAGGCTTGAGTGTTCATCCTGTAAATGGATGATCCTTGAAAATGACCAGCTGAGGCTGCAAGGCACCCTGCCAGTCACAAAGTGGTTTTTTACAGTTGTCTTCTTATCCAACTCCTGGTTACAAAGAGCTGAAGCTCTGCATCAGTGTGCAGATATTCATGCATGGCAAATCTGTCAACAAGACAGGCCAATTTTCCCCTTCCTCCTTCTTTCAAACTCAGGCCTGCCAAGGGTAGAGCATCAGATCACTGCCACACCAGGCAGCTGGAGACAGCCAACCTGCAGATTCACCAAGCCCTGAGTGGGTCCATCTGGAATCCACAAGCCTGGGCCCACTGGCAGCAGGTGAGGTCAGGAGACAGGCCCTGTGGCCAGCAGGAGAGGCTGCTTGACTCTTGACTCTTAGGAGACTGTACAGCCCTGTAAATAAGGCCAGCACAGTCAGCACAGAGCAGCCTGAAGACAACGGGGCCAGATGAAGTGGCTCACACCTGTAATTCCACCACTTTGGGAGGCTGAGGCAGGCGGATCACCTGAGGTCAGGAGTTCAAGATCATAATGGCCAACATGGTGAAACCCTGTCTCTACTAAAAATACAAAAATTAGCTGAGTGTGGTGGCGCATGCCTGTAATCCCAACTTCTCAGGAGGCTGAGGCAGGAGAATTGTTTGAACCTGGGAGGCGGAGGTTGCAGTGAGCAGAGATCATGCCACTGCACTCAAGCCTGGGTGACAGAGTGAGACTCCATCTCAGAAAAATAAACACACACACACACACAATGAAGGAGGGTTTCCCTTTTTTTGGAGGGGAGTGGGGGATAAGGAGAAAATGTGGCATTAACCATGCTGAAACCTAGAGAGATTTTTGATGGCCTCGTGATGAAGTTAGCAACAGTGACTGCCACCATCTGGGAGGGGAGCAGGCTGAGACAGGGCTGCCCGTTTCCCAAGGGTAGGGTGCCTGGCACACACCAGGAGGCAATGTTGGTGTCTGGCATCAGGAAAACCTTTGTAGGTTTGGATGGGAACCCAAACCCACCTGGGCTGCACAGTGGAACTGCTGCAGACACAAGAGTTCATTCAGTCACCTTTTTACAAACAGGGTCTCCAGTGTTGGTCAGGCTGGTCTTAAGCTTCTGGGCTCAAATGATCCTCTTGTCTCAGACTCCCAAAGTGTTGGGATTACAGGTGTGAGCCACTGTTCCAGGTCTCAGCTGCTATGTATCTCCTGGGAAAATAAGAACGTTGACCAGGCACAATGGCATGCACCTGTAATCTCAGATAATCAGGTGACTGAGGTGGGAGGATCGCTTGAAGCCCAGAGTTTAAGACCAGTCTGGGCAATGCAGTGAGACTGTTTCCAAAAAATAAAAAAAATTAATATAAAAATTTAAAATTAAAAAGTTAGCCAGGTGTGGTGGCATATACCTGTAGTCCCAGCTACTCAGGATGCTGAAGTGGTAGGATCACTTGAGCCCAGGAATCCGAGGCTATAGTGAGCTATGGCAGTGCCATTGCCCTCACACCTCGGTGACAGAGATCCTGTCTCCTTTTGTTTAAAATAAATAAATAAAGGAACGTGTCCATATCGTGTGTCTTGTGCCCTCTGAGGAGGAACTCAGGGAGCAGACAGAGGCCTCACATTCATGTAGGAGAAGGCAGACAACAGACAAGACCATAGGCCACACTAAAAGCCATGAAGAGAATAAACAGTGTGATATGAGTTGAAGGCTTCCCTCACAACCACTGGGCCAGAGGAGGTGGTCACCTCAGCCCTGGAGCCCTGAGAGAACTGGGGCAGTGATACATCTGGAGCAAGAAGCAGTGCAAGCTTGTCTAACCCACACCTCTCGGGCCACATGTAGCCCAAAACAAATTGGTAAACTTTCTCAAAATATTATAAGATTTTTTTTTTTTAGCTCATCAGCTATAGTTAGTGTGTTTTATGTGTGGCTCAAAACAATTCTTCTTCTAATGTGGCCCAGAGAAGCCAAAAGATTGGACACCCTTCATCTAGAGCAAGTTGCATGATGACCCCACCTCTCAGGGCAGCTGGCTCCTCGTGAGCCAATGAGGGGTACTAGGCATGCACAATGGGAAACTATGATCATGAGAACTATCCCAGCAGCCAGCTGCAAAGGTGCAGACATCATCTGGACAAGGAACCTGACTGTGGCTAAAGCCCTGCAAGCAGGCCAAGGGGCACCAGGACAAGGCTCCAGGCCCGGGCCAGATTACCATCTGCAGATATTCCAATACATCTCCTCTTCTGGGGCTGCAAGCCCTTCGGCATCCAAGCCAGATAGGGGGCAGCGACTCCGCTCATGCTAGCTCTTCTGAGAGAGTCAGCCTGTGGTGACACTTTCAGGTATCAAAGGAGCCATTACTAACAATTACATTATATAAGCTGACAAAAAGTTCTTTTAAGAACAAAGGAGGACACAGTACTCAAAACTCATCACTTCCTACTTATTTAACCAAACGTAGTACTATCTAGGTTTCTGAGGTTATTCATGACTACACTATCAGTATGGGGTAAATGCTGTGCTACTGAGTATCTCTTCCAAAACTCACAATCAGTGACCTCATGCTAGCGGCCTCAAACCAGCCATGGTGTGAGAACTTACACCATGGAAACTGGCAAACACTATAAATCAGTGCTTGATTTATGGGCTCCAAACTAGAAATATGCAAACGCCTGGGTCATTCCATAACATCGTCTATTTTTGTAAATAAAGGTTTTACTTTTTTCATTTGACATGTTGTTCATTGAGGTAAAATTCACATTGACATAAATTAACCACATCAAGGTTTTTTTTTAGACAGAGTCTCTCACTGTTACCCAGGCTGTAGTTCAGTGGTGCAATCTCGGCTCACTGCAATCTCCACCTCGTGAGTTCAAGCAATTCTCCTGCCTCAGCCTCCTGAATAGCTGGGACTACAGGTGTGTGCCACCACACCCAGCTAACTTTTTGTATTTTTAGTAGAGACAGGGTTTCACCATGTTGATCACAATGGTTTTGATCTCCTGCCCTCGTGATCCACCCACCTCAGCCTCCCAAAGTGTTGGGATTACAGGCATGAGCCACTGCGCCTGGCAGACCACATCAAGTTTTACTGGAACACAGTCATGCTCATTCACTCACATACTGTCTATGGCTGCTTGTGTGTTACAAAGGCAGCAGTACAACAGAGACTCTATGGCCACATGACCTGCAAAGCTGGAAATATTTACTATCTGGCCCTTTACAAAAATTTGTCAACTCCTGGGGTTCAGACTTAAGAAAGTGATAGAGAGGTTGCCGAGCTCGAGCAGCAGTCAGCTTCTCTACGTATAATCCGGGAGTAGAAGACTCAGAATCTAATCTCTTCTTCCTCCTCCCTCCTGGGCAGCAAGGCGAACCCCATCCCTACTCACAGGAGCTCAGCTTTGATTTTTAACCTCCCTTCCCTACCCTTCCAGAATACACACATTCCCATTCCAAAATTGATTTTATAAAGACATTTTAAACACAATGATGCAACTTGGAGTGCACTACGCGGCAAATGTACAGTGAGATTTTTTTTATCTTCAGCCACGTTTTCGGCTTTGTGAGAAACCTTATCATCAAACACAACAGCCAGCACCATTACCAACAAGAAAGATACTCGCTCCATGAACTCCTGTGTGTTCATTGGGAATCTCAACACTCTGGGGGTGAAGAAATCTGATGTGGAGGCAATCTTTTCGAAGTATGACAAAATTGTGGGCTGCTCTGTTCATAAGGGCTTTGCCTTTGTTCAATAATGAGAGAAATGCCCGGGCTGCTGCAGCAGGAGAGAACGGCAGAATGATTTCTGGCCAGGTTTTAGATATTAACCTGGCTGCAGAGCCAAAAGTGAACCGCCAGGTGTGAAACCGTCTGCAGCAGAGATGTATGGCTCCTCTTTTGACTTGGACTATGACTTTCAATGGGATTATTATGATAGGATGTACATTACCTAGCACGTGTACCTCCTCCTCCTATTGCTTGGGCTGTCGTGCCCTTGAAACGTCAGCATGTATCAGCAAACACCCCACGAAGGGACAAAAGTGGCTTCAATTCTAAGAGTGGACAGCGGGATCTTCCAAGTCTGGAAAGTTGAAAGGAGATGACCTTCAGGCCATTAAGAAGGAGCTGACCCAGATAAAACAAAAAGTGGATTCTCTTCTGGAAAACCTGGAAAAAATTGAAAAGCAATAGAGCAAACAAGCAGTAGAGATGAAAAATGATGAGTCAGAAGAAGAGCAGAGCAGCAGCTCCGTGAAGAAAAGATGAGACTAATGTGAAGATGTAGTCTGAGAGGGGTGCAGATGACTCTGCTGAGGAGGGGGACCTACTGGATGATGATGATAATGAAGATGGGGGATGACCAGCCGGAGTTGATCAAGGATGATAAAAAAGATGCTGAGGAAGGAGAGGATGATTCTTAAGTACATAGTGGGGTTTTTAGAAATCTTATTCCATTACTTCTTTAACTGGGCGCTTGTCTAAGATCAAATTTTTCACCAGATCCTCTCCCCTAGCATCTTCAGCACATGCTCACTGTTCTCCCCATCCTTGTCCTTCCCATGTTCATTAATTCATATTTCCCTGCACCTAGTCCCATTTTCACTTCCTTTGACATCCCTAGTAGTTTTGTTAAGTCCTACCCTGTAGTTTTTGCTTTTAATTTTGATACCTCTTTATGACTTAACAATAAAAAGGATGTATGGTTTTTATCAACTGTCTCCAAAATAATCTCGTTATGCAGGGAATATAGTTCTTTTCATTCATACGTAAGTTCAGTAGTTGCTTCCTTAACTGCAAAGGAAATCTCATTTAGTTAAGTAGGTCCTGAAAGTAGCTTTGAGTCAGAAGTGTGTGTGTTACACCCCAACATTATCGTGCTGTATGTGGCAGTTCAACACAAATGTAACGTGTATTTCTGTGAATGAGAGTTGGCATGTCAAATGCATCCTCTAGAAAAATAATTAGTGTTATAGTCTTAAGATTTGTTTTCTAAAGTTGATACTGTGGGTTGTTTTTGTGAACGGCCTGATGTTTGGGACCTTTTTTCCTCAAAATAAACAAGTCCTTTTTAAACCAGGAGGAAAAAAAAAAAACGAAATTGATGGAGAAAATGTTAATAATGCAATTAAACTTAAAAACTGTGTTGTGTCTAAAGTCACTACATTGGGAATAGCAAAAACAACTGAGAAAAAATTTTTATAGTATAGATATCTGAAAACTATTATCCAATTCGGCAAAGACATCACTTGACTCATTAACACAATAAAGATATCGAACAAGCTGGGTGCAGTGACTCATGTCTGTGATCCCAGCACTTTGGGAGGCCAAGGCAGGTGGATCACTTGAGGCCAGGAGTTCAAGACCAGCCTGGCCAAAATGGTGAAACCCCGTCTCTACTAAAAATACAAAAAATTAGCTGGGTGTGGTGGTGCACACCTGTAGTTGCAGCTGCTTGGGAGGCTGAGGCACAAGAATCACTTGAACTCAGGAGGTGGAGGTTGCACCATCGCACTCCAGTCTGGGTGACAGAGTGAGACTCTGTCTCATAAAAACAAAAACAACCAAATAAAGATATCAATCAATCATGTTGATACAAAAGCTTTGCAAAAATCAATGGAAGCAGTTGGTGAGAAGCAACTGGCTATGTGGAACTGACAACAGTTTTGTATATTTCATTATTTGCAAATTACATGCCACCCATCCTTTATATCAGTAAAACTTATAAACTTACAGGCATATACATGTATGTATACGGATACTTTTTTCTTTTTTCTGAGAGCTGATTGCCAAACTTTTACCCGCATACTACTGTCTATACCTTAGTAGATGCCTTATGTAAATTAGAGCTTCATTATTTTGAAGTACTTACAGTCTGAATGAAACTGAGGTCCATTTGCATTACTGTATTTCAACACTACATATAAACGAAAAGAGTAAAGAATCTAGACTCTTTAGAAATGCCAACTCACACGTTTTTGAATGTTTACTAAAAAAATGCTTCTAAGTTTTATTACCTTCTTGTGCAAACAAAATTTCTCCACAACAATTATCAAAGTCAAGCAAAACAGAAACAAAAACAAAACAAAACCCACACCCTAACACATAAAATTGATATTCTTGGGCACAAGTGCTCTTTAAAAAAAAAAAAAGAAAAAGGCAACGTTATTTCAGTAATGTTATTTGAGCCGGGTGCGGTTGCTCACACATGTAATCCCAACCCTTTGGGAGGTCAAGGTGGAAGGATCATTTGAGGCCAGAAGTTCAAGACCAGCCTGGGCAACACAGCAAGGTCATCTCTACAAAAAAAAATTACAAAAACTAGTGAGGCGTGGTGGCTCGAACCTGTAGTGCAGCTACTTGGGAGAGTGATGCAAGGAGGATCCCTTGAGCCCAGTAGCTCAAGGCTGCAGTGAGCTATAATTGCGCTACTGCATTCCAGCCTGGGCAACTAGAGATTTTTTTTTTTTGAGACGGAGTTTCGCTCTTGTTACCCAGGCTGGAGTGCAATAGCGCGATCTCGGCTCACCGCAACCTCCGCCTCCTGGGTTCAGGCAATTCTCCTGCCTCAGCCTCCTGAGTAGCTGGGATTACAGGCATGCGCCCCCATGCCCAGCTAAGTTTTTGTATTTTTGTAGAGACGGGGTTTCACCATGTTGACCAGGATGGTCTCGATCTCTTGACCTCGTGATCCACCCACCTCGGCCTCCCAAAGTGCTGAGATTACAGGCTTGAGCCACCGCGCCTGGCCTGCAACTAGAGATTTTAGAGCAAGACTCTAACTCTAAAAAATAGTAACAATAATAAGCGAGACCTTGTCTCTAAAAACAATAACGATAAAAATGTTATTCAACCCAAGTTCAGTATTGACTATGTTCCCTAATACCCTGTATGTTATTTTCCTTTAAATTTCTTTCTTTTTTTTTTTTCTTTTTGAAACGGAGCTTCGCTCTTGTTGCCCAGGCTGGAGTGCAGTGGTACAATCTCAGCTCACCGCAACCTCCGCCTCCCAGGTTCAAGTGATTCTCCTGCCTCGGCCTCCTGAGTAGCTGGGATTACAGGCATGTGCCACACGCCTGGCTAATTTTGTATTTTTAGTAGAGACAAGGTTTCTCCATGTTGATCAGGCTGGTCTCGAACTTGTGACCTCAGATAATTCACCCACCTCGGCCTCCCAAAGTGCTGGAATTACAGGCATGAGCCGCTGTGCCCAGTCTTTTGTTATAACTTCTATGGAAGAAACAGCACTTGCACTTTCCCCTAGTATCGCCTCCAACTTACCCACTGCACCCTGTGGATGCCACTGTTTCCTAAGTATGCCATGACATGGAAGGCTGAATATAGTGTGACAGCAGGAGGGCATGGATGCGCTCTATACAATGGGTGGCCAGGAGAGGCCTGAAGAAGTCCGACTGTCACAAGAACTGGATCAGGGAGAAGGGTCTCACACAAGAATGAGGGAGAGGGTTCAAGTTGAGCTGAGAAAGGAAAGAAGGGCCCAAGGCCTGTAGTATGTGTAGATCGTGACAATAAGGAGTGTAGGCATCTATTCTAAGGATGGAAAACCACTGAAGGATGTGAAGTGACAGTGGTGTCATCTGCTTATCAGTGTGGAAGGGGCAGGACCAAGAGGAAGATGGCCAAGGTCGGACTTGAGAAGGAGAGAGGAGGGACAAAGAATAAGCATCCTGGCAGCAGGCCCCAGGCCTCACAGGTGGGAGGAAGGTAGAGGCACGAACCACTCCAGGGTGTTTACCAGAGCCATGGGGTGTGGCTTCACTGTGTGGAGAAAACCAGGTGATGTCCCGTCAGTCCTGGTGGGATGGACCCCAGGCCTCTGGGAACATGAAGAACATGACTGGTGGCCTTGACTGGAGTGTCGTGTTGCACACCACTGCTCTGAACCTCCTGGAAACGCATGACAGGGGAAATAATCC
Organism: Callithrix jacchus; assembly: GCF_049354715.1. Classification (NCBI taxonomy): domain Eukaryota; kingdom Metazoa; phylum Chordata; class Mammalia; order Primates; family Cebidae; genus Callithrix; species Callithrix jacchus. The sequence continues at coordinate 15,231,176 of NC_133523.1, forward strand.
TCTCCACTGATTGCAGTACACAGAGGCCTGCAATCCACTCCACTCCACAGCCGATTGCTCTCAATAGTGCTCAAGTGCTCTTCAAGCTAGAGCAGTCTACTTTTATTTTCAGTTTTTTACGGTTTAATTGAAAAGACAATGTAGCATAGGGGAATACAACCAACCCATTCCCCCTGCCCCAACCAACACAAGTGCTTCCATTTTACCCCAGGTTCTAGTTTTTTAGGCACTGGCCTATCCAGATGTCTTTCGTTGTCATGTCTGACTGACAAAACCACTCCTTTCCCCCGATAGCAAGGCCTGCCCATTTTTCTATAGAGCCTTCAGAATCATGCTTTCGGCTATAGGCTATTTGACTCTGTGGATGCACCATGATTCTGGAGGTTCTCCCATGCTGTTTAAAAATAAACTTCCTTAAAAAAAAAAAAAAAAAAAAAAAAAAAAGAATTAAAGGGAGACAAGGTCTTGCTATGTTGGTCAGTCTGGTCTGAACTCCTTGCCTCAGCTGATCCTCCCACCTTGGCCTCCCAAAGTGTTGGGATTACAGGCGTGAGCCACCAAGCTCAGACTGTAAATAAACTTCTAAGAGTAAAATTACTGGGTCAAAGGACGAGAGCATTTCTATGGTACACAAATAGTTTCCAGGAGAGTGACAGTAGCTCTGAGCTCCTGCCAGCAGGGTGATGCAGGTTGCGGGGGGTGGGGTGGGAGATAGGCCTGGAGAGATAAAACAGCAACAGGCTGGCTTCACGTCCAGTCTTGATTACCTGCCAAGGCCATTCTGCCCACATGTTTGTGTGCAAAGTATATGTTCCAAGTATCAATTACGTCAACATTTTTCTGTCCAGTAAAATCCAAGAGATCTTACTTCTTGTTTTTTTTTGTCTTCTTTGAGACAGGGTCTTGCTCTGTCGCCTGAGCTGGAGTGCAGTATCGTCATCTCAGCTCCCTGTAGCCTCAGCTTACAGAGCTCAAGCGATCCTCCCACCCTGGCCTCCTGAGTAGCTGGGACTACAGGCACATGCCACCACCACCAGCTAATTTTTGTGATTTCTAGTACAGACAAGGTCTCATTATATTGCCACGGTTGGTCTCAAACTCCTTGCCTCAAGCAACCCTCCCACCTTGGTTTCCCAAAGTGCTGGGATTAGACGCTTCAGCCACATTGTGCCTGGCCACGACTGTTAATTCTAAATATGTCTTTACACAGGAAGGATATTGAATATTGAAAGGCAGTTTTATGTGCACAAAGTTGTATTTTAATCATCCCTATCTACAACTGCAGCACAGAGAGATTTAGAAAAGTCTAGGCAGGTTTTAAACCTGACAGTGAATTTCAGCCTAAGTACCTCTTCCAAGGAAGTGTGCCTCTCCTTCCTGACATCTGGGATTTTGTTCTACAACCAATGTTTTCCTGTTTACCCCCAAGGGAGCATTTAGAAGTGTGTAAATTATGCAATGTCGTCTTGTAACTGCTCGTTGCTGACACTAAAGGAGAGACTATCCTTGAAAAAGAACAGCATTTGTGAAAATCAAAGTTCAGTATCTACAAACTCATCTAGGGGAATGATATCCCCTGGCTCCTTCCTGAAAAGTCGAGAAGGGGCTTGTACATGTTTAGTACCTACTAGGTATCCAGCACTGTTTACCTTTAGTAGGATAGGGACGTCCTCACTTTATAGAAAGTATTAATAGCACTGATAAGCAAATATTTGATGTGATTTGTCCAAGGACATACAACTTGGAGACAGACCTGTCGAGATTCGAATCCAGGTCTAACTCCCAAGCTCTTGCATATTAAATACTTTTCTTTCTTTCCATCTCCCTTCCTTTGGGAGGAGGGGAGGAAGAGGCTTAGAGGATTTCTAGTTGATTGTTGAAACTATTCATTAACCTACCCATAAGAAATGAAAAGACTCCCTTCTTCTCCATAAGAAGAGACCTCATGAACTGGAGCTGGCATGGTTCAAAGGCTTTAGAGACACTGGAGACCCTGTCTGGCTGAGAAAGGGACAGGGGACCCTCTGCACTCCATGGCAGCTCAGGCACAACTTCCCGACTTCTGAGGTGGAAAAAGACAGCACAGTCCCCAGCTCTCCACCTAAGGCACAGGCAAGCCAATGAGCTTGCCGGGCACTGTCCAGTTCAGGGGCACTGGCTTCATGTGCACCCCACTTCCCTCTACAGTGGGCAGCAGGGTTATCTCTGGATGAAAGCAAAGGCTCTGAGGGCACGAGGAGTTGGGCTCACAGTTGTGCAGTGCCAGAGACCTAACCTGGCTACGCTCCAGTTTCCTGAATTATCCCATCTATGAAACGGGATAATTTTTGGCACAGAGGGAGCACACAGTAAGAGGTGATGCTGTTGCCCTTGTAACCATTTTTGTTATGGCCCCAGGATAAAGTCCCTATAGTCCCCCATAAAGATTTACACCAAAGGATGACGTCCAGCCCTTGGTTTGTGAAGGAGGATTGGTAACTAGATTCAATGAGATCCATGCCCTGGGCTTGGTGACAGAATGATTGATGGAGTTCAAATCCTCACTTCCCCACTTCCAACTGCATGGACTCTGGCAAAGACAACACCCCAAACTCCTTTCCTCATCTGTCACAGGGAGATAGTATCAGCATCCTCAGGATCAGGATGACTAAATGGAGGTTAGGGATTGTGCCAGGCACTCAACACGCCTCAGCCCTATCGGATGGTATCACCAGGTGATGGCAATGCTAGCTCCATGTCACAGGTAAAAAGACTGAGGCCTGGAGACATTAAGTGATCTGCTCCAAGGTCACCAAAGTAGAAGCAGCTGAGAAGGACTTAACGTCTTCGAGCTAAGGTCCAGAGGATGTGCTAAGGGTAGTGTCTGGCCCGGTGTGGGGTCTCACGCCAGTAACTCCAGCACTTTGGAGGCTAAGGCAGGTAGACTGTTTGAGCTCAGGAGTTTGAGACCAGCCTGGGCAACATGGTGAAACCCCATCTCTACAAAAACTACAAAAAATTAGTGGGGTGGGTGGCATGTGTCTGTGGTCCCAGGTACTCAGAAAGCTGAGGTAGGAGGATCACTCGAGCTGGGGAGGTGGAGTTTGCAGTAAGCCGACTGTGCCACTGCACACCAGCCTGGGTGACAGTAAGACCCCATCTCAAACAAACAAACAACAACAACAACAAAAAACGGGGGTTGGTGGGGGAGTGGGTGGGGAGTATCTGTCCAGGCCTGGCTCGAGGGAGGGAGGAGGCATGTGCAGGCTCATGCGGGCCTGAGGGGTTCACTAGGCCACCTGGGCTCTGTCAACAGGTTCTAGAATCCCCAGACCTAGTGGAACTGAGCGATGTGCACAGGACAGGCTCAGCGCCTGTGTGCAGACCATGCCACTCTGGCTCCAACAGACCCCTTGAAGCATGGAAGGAATGGAAAGGGCTGAAGTCTGGAGAGAGCCAAGTAACGATCACAGGAGGGGCTTCCTCCAGGGGTCTGGCCAAGTCCAGTCAAACTACTTCTACCCCAACACTCATGAGCCAAATGACTACCCTGCTCAGGCCCCGCTTAGCCTGAATTCTTACCCCAAATCCAACTGGGTCCTCCCTGTTTAAGCAATGCTACTTCTGTAATCTGAAGTCAGAAATGGACCCCCATCTATTTGTAAATTAGTTACTGGCCCAAACAGAATGAATGGCTCACTACATACCAGCAAGAAAACAACCAACCAGTCTTTGCCTTCAAGGGGAATGGGGGTGGGGAAAATGACAGGCACGTCAGACCGGTTACAGGAGGCGCTGCGGGAAAGATCAGACCAGGATGCCTGGAATAGTCAGAAGACAGGGCTGCTGACCAGAGGCTCTGGACCCTGAGCCCAGAGAGGCAAGGAGGGAGATAGGGCAGGTGATCAGGTGGGGTGCACAAACAGGTCAGGAGCTGACTGATGAGCAGCTGAGCCTGGCTGGAGCAGGAGAGGAACAAGAGAGGCTGCCTGACCCAGATCCTGGGGCATAATGTGCTTGGATGATTCCCGAGGCTGCAAGTGATGGAAAAGTGCTCAAATGGGTTTAATCAAGAAAGGAAACCATAGGCTCACTTAGCTTAAAAGTTTGGAGCAGCCAGGGGTGGCGGCTCACACCTGTAATCCCAGCACTTCGGAAGGTCGAGCCGGGTGGATCACAAGAGCAGGAGTTCAAGACCAGCCTGGCCAAGAGACCAGCCTAGCCAATATGGTGAAACCTCATCTCTACTAAAAATACAAAAATTAGCCGGGCATGGTGGCAGGCGCCTGTAATCCCAGCTACTTGGGAGACTGAGGCAGGAGTACTACTTGAACCCGTAAGGCAGAGGTTGCAGTGAACAGAAGATCACACCATTGCACTCCAGCCTGGGCGACCGAGCAACACTCTGACACACACACACACACACACACACAAAAGTTTGAGGTAGAGTTCACCTCAGATCAGCCAAGCCATGAGGTCTTAGTCCTTTCCACTCCTCTGACCAGGTCTTACTCCTGGATAGGCTGCCCCCCAGGCAGCAAACCCCAGCAGAAACCAGCTCACATCCTCTCCCAGTCAAGTCTCCCCACCCTACTCCAGCAAAGTGCTACAACTTTCACAGGCTCTGACTGGGTCACAGGTCTGTCTCCGAACCAATCACTGCCCAAGAAGATGCAAACTCGTAACTGGCCAGTCCTACCTAAGTTACTAACCATCCAAAAGGCATGGACTGGAGAGAGGAAGGGGTAGCTCTCAGGAAAACTAGGATGTAGAGACCAGGAGGAAAGCAATGGGAGCTAGATGGGCTGCCCACCACCAAGCCTGTGTATTATTAGGTACCATGCATGTGAGCACACAGGACGTTTCAGGCACAGGACCACGTCCCATTCCTAAAAGCCGTCCTATGCCGCATTTCTTACAGCCTTCTGGAAAAACAAAGGCTGCAAATCGAATCTCCTTGACGGTTGCAAGGTGAATGGAAGTCAGTGGTTCCAACTCTATTCTGCTTAAGTCCTCCACCCAAGAGAGGCTATCTTCTCCATTCTATGCCACCTAACGAGCTGAGACTCCATCCAGCCAGCAACATGACCCCACCAGAGAAGTCAAACATCCCAATCTGTCTTCAGACAGACAGAGCAAGAGACTGATTGGAATGCTGCTGCAGTAGACCCCCTAGAGGTCCAGCTTACAGGAAGGAGGACTCCAGGATGGCCCTAACTGGTCCACAGAGCGGTAGATCATGGCACCACCAGCAGACACAGCACGGCATGCCAAGGGCAGAGGTGAACAAGGTGTATCCATTTTGGAGTGGGCTGTCTGGACATCCAGGCACAGGAGACAGCAATGGAGAGCAACTGTCCAGGTGCCATAGAGGCTGTGGTTCTGAGACCACCTGGGGAAAATCTTAAGGGCCGAAGAGCATGAGCAGTGCTATGCAAAGCCAAAACGCTTGGGGAGAGCAGGCACCACTGGAAGGAGTTAAGAAGAGAAAAGAGAGACCAATGCAGCAAGGGGCAAGGGAACCAGGGAGGCAGACACCTCTCATTGCTAGGCCTTGTCATTCATTCCAAGTGCCCATGACGAGCACAAAGGACGGCGCCCTAAAGAGAAGACAACCTGGCATGACAATCTTCCCAGACGGATGATACCGCTTCCTTCCTATTTCTCAATTTGATGGAGCCCACCAAGCAATCAGATAGGAAACCACGTCCACAGTGCTCTCAACACAGAAGCATCATCACCAGGGTGACGAGGAGGTGCCCGTCTGTTCACACCCCAACTCCTCACTGGGCTGACAGAGAGGCAATGTGCAAGTCTTGTGTATACAATCCAGCGCAAATACCAACTGCCAAATACACCCGAACACCTAAGGCGCCCACTCCCACTCCAGGCCAGGGTTTTCAATATTTTCCTTCAGGTATACAGGGCTGGAGCAGCCAGGGGGAACATGCTGCTTCTGCCTGCACAAAAGACCCTGCTCCTTCTGGAAACTCCTCCCAAACTTCCTGTGGGCACTGCCACTTTCTTACAAGACCCTCTCATGCCACCCCCAAGCCAAGCCAGAGTGCTTCTCCTGAAGTTTCCAGAGCTGGAAACTAGAAAGTAATTCCTCTCTACAACAAGTCAAACTCAGGAGCTACTGCCTTTCCCAACACACGAAGCAGCCCATCCATGAGACAGGCGGACACAGACACAGACACACAGACACACAGACACACACACACACACACACACACACACACACACACACAGAGCCGAGGACCAGAAACAGAAAAGATTCCCTCTCCTTTCTCCCCACCCTAATTTCAATCCCAAACAGCACTTCTTTAAGCTCAGTAGTCAAAGAAGGGAAAACGTGAAGGAGAAATGCAGGAGGAGCTCGCAGGAGGGCAGTGCTGAAGCTCTTCTGGGAGAAGACAGGCTCCTCACTCAGGGGCAGCACTTGCTTGCCCAGCAACCATCAAGGTGAGAAATGAATTGCTTGAGAAACTCCCTTAAGACAGAAGTGAAGGTGGAATACCCATTTACAAATCTTTCCCTCACAGGGGAGCCTGAAACTTAACATGCAGCCCACTTCCGCCATTGCCAGGCAAAAGGGGAGCAGATACCAACATCAGGTGCTTACTGAGAGCCCCCAGAAACAAGGTGGGGTTGGGGGAAATGGAGGCCGCAAAAAAAAGACTTGACTCTACTCCTCTCTGTTAACCGAAGGGGAAGAAGCCAAGCACGGAAACGCAGGTATCAGTTTCTGGTTACCCAGGGAGGAAGAACAGATGAGAGAAAACAGGCAGGACAATCGGACCCAACAGATCTCCCAGCCTCTGCCGAGGGCCCACAAGTTCAGAGAAGCTACAGCTCTTGTCTGGGTCATAGCACAGTCTCCTCATGACTGCAGGAGGCCTTAGGGGGGTTCAGGCCACCAGGACAGCACCACCTGTCCCAACATGGGCCCCACTCCAGGCAGTAACTCAAGCACCAGGAGAGAATGGCAGGACAGGGAGAAAAAACAGCACCATGCAAGACTCTCTCCAGCTCAGAATGGGATCTGAAGCTGCAGCCAGCCAGCACCTGCAGTAGGACAGTGTGACAGTGAGGTCCCCAAGGGTGACTACAGGCAAATGCAGAGTCTGCGGTTCAACCAGAACAAGAAGGTACTCACAACTCCACGCGGTGACCTCACACAGCCAGACCACCCGGTTGCTCCTCACGACCTTACCTTTCAGTTACTTCTATTTTTCCTTCTGGATCCAGGGCCCAGCAGCAGGCCCAACTATTTGACGGTCACATCATAGAGTGGATGACATCACTGCCCATCCAGGGACACTGGCTCCACTACTCTTCTCCCGTTAACAGGACCTTAGTGTCTCCTGGGAACATCCCCTCTATTGAGGGCCTTTTTGGGTGGAACTCACACCAGATCAGGGGTAAACCAATCAACTAATTCAATTAAGCTGCTAATTCAATCAAAGCCCAGAGCAGGCATAAGGAAATGTTTGCTGGGGCTTCTGACAAAGAGTTGGGAGTTTGGTGAGGGGAAAATCCTGAAACTGCTGGGACGGAGAGGAAGACGACCCACTGTGTGAAGACAGCACTGCAAAAGAGGAAGGGAGAAACACCAGGTCCTCACCTGATCAAAAACTTGCCTTTAGGCCTGAGTGACCATCAGCCCCTTTGTGTCTGAGCTCTCGCCCCCAGCACAGTGCTAACCTCCCTCTGGGGCTGGACGGGCCACAGAATTAGTATAGGAAGTAAAGACAGGTTGCTGTGCAGGCAACCAGCTAACTGAACACGGAAGGAAACAATGTGAACCAATTACCACCCAAAAGGGTAAGCTGTTCTTATTTCATACCCCTTCACATCAGTATCACGGATCTCCCACTGACAGCGCTGAAAAGCCAGCTTGCTGACTGCTTGCCTAGGCACCATGCAAGATTCGAGGAGGTGAATGGAGTTGGGCAGTTTATAAAGGGTTCTGGAGAGCTGGCCTGCAGAACAGGAGGGCCGTTAGCTGCCATGGTAACTACCACATTACCCTGGGGGAAAGAGGATGTGGCCACCTCCTCACACCCAACTGAAGCTGGGCCAGGAACCTGATGACTAGAAGGGGGGACATCAAAACAAGTCATCAAGAGGCTAAGAAGAACCTAAACCCAGTGTGTGCAGGTGGCTGCCCAGGAAGCCAATGTGACCAGGAGTGTGGGTGGAAAACAGAGAAGAGTACACCGCCGTGTGAAGGCATAAGCCGGCCGTGGGGCTGCCAGAGCCTGGGATTGCTGCCAGCCCACTGGGCTCTCGGTGTGGGCCACGGGTCACACGCACCTGAGTCCTCCCAGTAACTCACCCACTGCTGACACCCGCACCACAGAACCCCCACCAGAGTCAAGCCAGACACAGCCAGCACCCTACAAAACCATGCTGTGTACCCAACACACGAGTGACCAGTTTCCATAGCAGCCATGAGGCTGACCCACCACAGGGTGTAGCCTGGACAAAGCAGCACCCCACTTTCTGGCCATAGCAAATGAAAATCTTGGGAGATGTGTGTCCAGGAATGCCAAATGTTTGGTCACATGACCAAAAAAGGCTGAAGGATCCTGGGGGACCCAGGCTTCGCAGACGAAGTGGCATTTGAACAGTGTCTAGGGATCAAGCGTGGCCTTCTCTGTTAGGGTGAAAAATAACAGAAGAGAAAGAGGAAAACACACCTCACACCCCCTCCTCAGCCAGTTCCAGAGAAAGCACAGAGCATTTCAGGGACCACTGTCCTCCCAGCCTGGCATGAAAGCAGCGTACAGATGAAACTGGCAATAAAGAGCTGGACTCAGGCAGGAAAGGGGAGCGCCTGCGCAGCATGCGCCCACTGCCCTCTCACAGGTGACATGGGAGGCAGACAGCAGGTGGGTGTGTTCCAATCCCAGTCTCATCCCACCTAGCCTCCTTCCAGCTGTGTGTCCGCTTAGCCTCAGCTGCCTCACTAGCACCTGCCTCCTGTTTAATCTATACCTGCTATAAAGATTACACGTGTTTTGAATGCAGACGTGCTGAAAACTGCTGGCAGCTAGGACCTGCTCAGTAACGCTGACAGCCATTCCCAAAACTGGCCCTGTTCACAGTAAGACACCAAGTATTTGGTCACCCACATGCTGTGGCAGTTCTAGATATTTGGGAAGGAACTCCTGCTCTGCTACCGAGGCACTCACAATCACATGGAAAACGTAACCAACAACACCCATTATCAGCAGGAATACACGGTTTTAAATGATGAATGGTTCCTGAGGGAGATGGTCTTGGATTAAGCCAGGCAAGGTTTCAGAAAAGGGAGGCAGTAGGGATGACAGGAGGCTCCCAACTGGAGGCAGCACAAAGGTCAAATTCCAGGTGTCACACACATACAAGTAAGGCTGTTCTGAAAGTTACACTGATGCTGTTCTGATGACAAGATAGAACTTCATTTCAAAGTACGGCTGGATTAGGAGTAGGCTCTGCCCTCAAATTTTCTTTAAAACAGTTACTCAAAGCACACCTGTTTTATGTGAAAGTTCCAGAAGGTTTCTGATGATAAAAATGAACCCTCATACTCAAAACGGTTTGGCACCACTAGGCTAGAGGAATTTAAAGGGGGAATGGTTGTAGGGACTGGGAAGAATGGAATTGAAAATGTAACGTGAAAACACTTCATGTTTGCAGGAAACACCTTCGAAGACTCAATAGAGTTCAGCTTCCACACTGGGCACCACTGATGTGGGGAAGTGGAAGGAAGACTGTTGTAGTTAAGCTCCCTGCCATCACAGCCACCCAGTGCTGGCTTCAGGCCCAAGGCTTCTGGTTCCATTGTCTGCAATACCAGACAAATCAGTGAATCTCTCCTTACCCCTAAATGAAGATGAAACACTTACCCTAGGAGTAGATCAAAGAACTAACGAGACACTCCATACAGTAGTGTCTGGCACTGTGTAAGTGCTCAGTAAACAGTGGCTGTTCGTCTTGCAGCCTTTGCTGCCCGGCAGAGACCACTGCTGGCACACAGGAGACGGAGCCTAACTGCATGCAAGGGAAACCTGATGAGCCCCCTGAGGCTTTCCAAGATTCATTTTCCTGCAGTGGATGAACCCAGGAAGCTTTGCTGCAGTCCCAGTAACATCCAAGGGCCTTTAACCCCAATTGCCTGGCAATCCTTGGGATGTGAGTTCGCAGAGGGCAGCTGGTACTTCACCTGACATGACCTCTCTCCTTTTGAATAGGCTCCATACAGAATCGCAGGACCTCCCTGTACTCGGATGGTCACAGAATCCAAGGGCCCATACAGAGGGCCTGAGCATGTCCACATGGCCACCTTGCAGTGCCCCTGGAATGAGTCAGGCCAGCTCTGATAATAATCCACCGTTTCCCTAAGCACATCACGGAACTCTCATCTTCCCCACCCTAGGCTTGCCTCCAAAAGTCACACAGAGCAAACCTAATCCAGAGGGTACAACACCCCAAATACTGAAAAACAGCCCAACAGACATGCTACCCCAAGGCCCTCCGCATTTTCTCAAGCCCAGATACCCACACCATACCCACAGACACAGCTCGACATCTGCCCGTGCCCCATCCCATGTCAGAGAGGGCAAACTGCCCGATGACTTGCCCACTATTCCTTTCAGCTGTTTCCCTCATGCCAGAGACAAAGCAAGAAGTCCCTGCCAGCCTGACTACAGAACTTATTCTGAGAACCTGGATGACAGAATATACTTAAGAAAACATCTCATATTCTTAAGAATTCTCAACTGTTTCCAAATAAGGCATGGGGAGAACTGTTCCATTTGAACTTGAGACCTGTAGCACCATCAGGCCATCCCTGACTGCCGATCCCACATGCCATTGCACCCTACCCCAGGTCATTCATGTACATGCTCTATCTGCCGATCCCACACGCCATTGCACCCTACTCCAGGTCATTCATGTACATGCTCTATCTGCCCTCTTCCCTATGAGGCTCCAGGTCCCTTGGGCGCAGGGGCCGGGCATCTTCAGGTGTGCAACCTCTACACCCAGCACATAAGCACTTGCTAATCAGTTGGTGACTGAAACGTAATTGTACTGCCTCCCAAGACATGGAATCCACTCAGAGAATACTTTTAAACACAGCATGCAGAATTATTGGTAGTTCTTTCTTACTCAGTAGATGCTTCCTGGTTCAGGGAATCCCTATGGCAACTCCACACTCTGCTCTGAGAGTTTTGGAAGGGTGCTCCAAACATTGGTGCTGGCGAGAACACACTGGAATGAAATGCACTGCCTCTTCTGGACCCACTGGGACACAAACTTAGCCACCCATTCTGACAAACAGCTCCTGGTCCCCAAAGGGACCAGGCAGACATAGGACAACTTACCACTAGCTATACAAAGGAAAAGCACCACTTGTAGTGACAAAGCACCCAGTTTCCAGAAAATGATAGTGGGGGAGTAGCCAGGAGACCCCTCCCACTGGACTGTAGTCACCTGAGTCACTTAGAGTCAGTCTGGTTAAACTGGAGCTCCATCTGAGAAGATGCTCGCAGACACCAAAATCAAGAAGGTGAGTCCAGGTGTCCTCCTTCACCTAAGGGAGCTTGGCACCCTTAAGGTACATGTCCCACCTCACACAGCTGCCCAGGGCCTGACGTGATCATGGTGCCTTTTTACATCTGTATCCAAGATAAAGCCCCTGCCCACAGGCTGGTCTTAGTCCTCCAGGGCTCTGGGACCTCTGACTAGGACAACAAAGACTGAGGACTACCCAGAAACCTCAGTGAGGACAGACAGTAAAGTCTACTTTCTCCTGAGAGACAGTGAGTCACAGACAAGGACATGCACCTGTATCACAGGTGACACTTGCTACCTTTCTATTTCCCGAAGTCAGAGAACACCATGCTGCTCCTCTCCTGTGTCCTGGGCCACAAGATACAGAGGAAAGACAAGAGTGTTCCTGAATCCGGGCAACTGTGGGTCAGCCGGCATCTACATGTTTGGGTTTAGGGTCCTCTAATATTTTGGATAGGGTCAAAATATAGAGTTCTCCATTTTGCAATTTATATCATTCTGCTTTTCTGTAGAATCAACGGCATTTCAGGTTAATATCAAAAGTACTGTAATCTTGAAGCAGAGAGCAAACTGGTCACACAGACTCACGAAAAGTTCTGTATCAGTTGATAACTGCCATACTGTGGTCTGGCCCAGGATTCTGTCCATGACAGAGACCTTAAGATGTCCATGGGACAGGCTGTCTCGTATCATCACCCTGTTAGGTCTAACACAGGTAGATCCAGCCCCAAGCTGTTTTCTCATATAAACTCATATGGGACATTACAAGCTTCCCACAAGTTTTCTTACCATCTAAAAAATGCTGTCCTCTCATGCCTCTTCTGGAGCCATCTCTCCATCTTTCAAGGCAGCGTGGTGGTGTTCAAAGTCGGAAGGACTCTAAGCACTGTCACTTAATGACTCTGGGTAAGTCCCTAACTTCGGTTCCACCACCTCCCATTAGATCAATAAGAAACAAAAGCATCTTGTCCTCTGCTGGCCCCAGGAGATACCCACTGAGCAGCACCTATTACCTTCTGCACCTGCAAAAGGGGAGACGGGCTCCCTCACTCAGAAGGCCGTTGGGAGGAAGTAGAACTCTCTGACAGGGTGCCACACAAACTAATAAAGCATACACCTTGGTTTAGAATTTTCTTAGTTGAGAAACTGCACACACTGTACCTTGCAAAGATATATTAAAAAAAAAAACCTTCTAGGACAATTCACATTAGCCTCTGCTGTCCCTTCTAGGATCTGAACTTAGATCTGGAGGTAGCTTTATGGGGTGCATACACCACCAGTTTCCAATCCCACCCCATGAACAAACTCACAGGCAGGCCAGGGTAGCAACATCTAACCTTCCAATTCTTAGGTGGGAAAATTATCTTTCTTGCTGTGTCTCTGTAGAGTCCCTCAGTCACCTCCCCTTGGTCTCTGCTGTCTCAAGAGCTGTGAGAAAGCAAGCAGCTCCCAAGGACGTTTCCTGCTCAGATCCTGGCCGCTGGAGGCACTGACACACACGTCCAGGGATAGTTCAGCTCCTTCTTTGCTGCAGGACCTTCTCAGGTGTCTCCCTGATCTGAACACAGGGCATTCACCTGCAGCTAGCAAGCCCTGCCCTGTGCTGTTATTTTGCTTGTTACAAGGATGCAGTACACCGTCTAGTATCTGCCAGAGCTTTCCTCTAAAAGCTGTTTGTTCATCATCACTTAAGATCCGTGTTCCTCAAAGTTCTACTGAGCAGGGTCTCAAGCCACCTGTGATTCTTTCGGTCTCCAAAGTTCTGCATTAGAAGATTCCATGACTGAACTTTTGGGTATAAGATGGTCACAAAGGCTTCCTGGCAAAATGGCGCTCAAATGTAGCTCCTCGGGCACAGGTCCAAGACGGAGGCTAGCATTCAGTCGGTTTAAGCAGCAGGTAGAAAGCATGTCTACTGCTTCTGCTCTAGAGGGAGAAGACAAGACATGAAACATCCCCAAGGAGCTTGAGTGCCGCTCAGGACGATAAAGCTTGTATCTCCACAAAACGACAAGTGTCCCAGGCAGATGGGAATTGAATCACCTGCTGAGAGGAGACTGCTCACTACGACAGCTGTGCGAGAGAGTAAGACACGGTCCTTCACTTTACCCACAATGCAGCGAGAGGAAGCTGGAACAATCATGCACACACTGCGCTTCGGAGATTTTCAACATCCGGGGCTGAAAGGGTGCACGGCAAAAAGAAAGGCTCTGACTGCTCTGAAAAACTGTTAGTAGCCTTTTGAAAAGGAGAGTAGAGGATTTACTTTATTATTGAATTGGCAGAAATTACTAACTGTGAGCCTGCTGCTATAGGAATTCAAAAATGCATACTCCAGGGGCTAAAAGTTACAGCAAAGGAACAGTTTTCCTCCTAAGAATTCCTTTGTCAAGGGTATGGTTGGTAAACATGACTTCGTCACTTCCTCAACTTTCCAGATACTTGTGGATATTAGGTCAGCTCCTGACACTGATCTTGCAAGCAACAGCTAAGTTTGTTAACCATAATTGCATAAAGGTAAGCATTACATGACACAATTCTCTGCCGCTTCTCTCAGAAGAGGTTTAATTTTAGTGTTGGCTCTTCAACACTGTCCCCGTTTTTTTTTCTTTCCATGAGGATCCTAAATATGTGTCAACTAAATATCCAATAGTGGAGTCCATCATTGCGCAGGCCAGAGAGGAGACAGCGGGCCAGCAGTGCCTGTGCTGGAGCCACCTGCTCTCACCTGAACCCACACTGATCTGAGAGAAACTGCAGACATACTGACATGCCTGGCCCTCACCACCACCTCTGCCAGCAACCCTGTCCACTGCGGCTCTGGGTTTCTGCATGGTGTTTGCTCAAACCGAATGGTCCTATCGAATGGTCCTGTCAAATGGCCCATAACAGCGCCCAGAGGGTCACTCACAAAGGAGGCACTTTCCTCACTGCTCATAGTCAAAGAGATAATTTCCCAAATCCATGCACTCCATGTTAGTAGGACTCTGCCCATTATCATCAGGTAAATTCCACACCAGGTAACATAACCAGGGACCTACCTACATAACATTTCTGCATATGCTAAGACATACAAAATGAAGGTGCCTTCCCTCCTCCTTTCTCTCTTCTGCCTCAAGGAACCCTCTAGATTAGAGCCTTACACAACAGTGGAACCCCTGAGGTCACTGGGGTGGCCTAATCTACAACACTGCCTGATCCCAAAGCTCTCTGAGGTGGCATTAAGGATCAATGCTAATATCTCAGCAACCTCTCCGACTCTCCCGAAGGGAAGCGAGCACGTGAGATTAAAAAAAAATTACCTTCTGACTCCACAAAAGATGCACAAGTCACCAATGCTATTTTTTTCATGTCACCTGTTTTATCCTCTAATATTTCAGTCTTTAAAATTGCAGTGGCACCAGTTACTGCAAAAAGGACATTCTAGAAGGTTTTATATAGCTTGTGTCCACTCCACCCCCAAAGTCATGACAAAAATGTATAACACAAAATTTGTTAAACACAATTACAATCAATTTTAATGGGACCTGATTACCAGGGATAAGAGCGGTACTTATGTCACAGCAACCAGAGCCTTAGAAAAAACTCATAACCCTTCAGTCTTTACCCAAAATTGTTTAAGCCAATGTGAATTATTCCAAAAACATCATCAGAGTTAAGCATACTGCTAAGAGTAATCAGCCAAGCTCATGTAAAAATAAAAGCAAAAACCCCCATGGGAAGAGAAACCTGAGTTACCTGGCCAAGCCAAAGATGATTTTTTTCTTCCATTCACAGCATATTAAAAAGTGATCTCAATGGCCACTTCCTGGTCTCCCAGGCCCTTACTTCATACCTGGATGCTACCACATCTTCCCACCGCCCTGCTCCTGCCGCCAGAAGAATGACCCCTACTGCCAAGAAACACTTAGAGAAAATATGAGAATAGATCAGTCTTCCCACCCCCCCAACACACACACACACACACACACACACGGAGGGGGGAGGGGGTGGTCCCTCTAAAAACAGTAGCCCCAGCAAAGGGGCACCTGAGGAAGCGACACCCTAGAGTTAACCCTGACAGTCTGGGTCACAAACCACCGAGCCGAGACTCCCCACGTGAGGGAAAGAGCTGACTGAAACACGGGTTTTGGGTAAACGGAGAGGAAACAGTCCTCTTTAATTCACTAGCCAAAAAATGGAGCTCTGGCTTGGTCAGAGACGCAATGAGTACTTAGGCCCAGAAAGGCAACAGGAAGGATCCCACCCTCCCCGCGATCATCTGTCGTCGGCAGCGACCCCAGGAGGGTTTTTGGCAAAGGCGTGTCCAGTCACAGAACAGAGACAGACTCTCCACGTACCCTGGTTACCCCGCCAGGGGCAAAACAGACTGGGGGTTCTGTGCGAAGCCGGGTAGGTGCTGCCGGCCGGGAGGAGAGGGAACAAGGACTTCCCTGATCGCCCAGAAGGCCGAGAAATGAGAGACACAGGTTCCCCGAGTCATACCCCGGACACCAGTTGCTTCACAGACCTTCTCCCTCCCCTCCCCCGCTCCAGGAGGGCTTCCCGGGGGTCTCGGGTCCCGGAGGGAGGGCGAGGCAGGGGGGCTTCGTCCAGAGCAGTCAGGGTCGTAGAGCTGGAGTAGAAAGGGGGGAAAAGCTCTAGCCTCAGTCTCCTGTCTGCTTCCTCCGCCCAGGCCGCACGGAAGCCTCGGCCTCACGTACAGAGCGTTGCCGGGCTGCCCAACTTGCCCCCGGCACGGGCCCGAGGAGCGAAAGGCAGGGATGGCAGCGGCCCTTGAAGGGAGGTGGGCGCCAGACGGGTCCCCTGAAGCCCTTTGGGCGAAAGGGACAGGAGAGGGGGAGGGTCCCGGGCCCATGCGGCCTCCGTCCCAGCTCGCGCGGCCGGTACTTACGTTGCTCTGGGGGTCGATGGCCTGCAGCAGCCGGTCCCTGATCTGCTGCGGAGACGCCGGAGCCGCTGTCATTGCCTGGGCGAGGCGGGGGGTTGCGGCCGGGCCAGCGGGCGGGCGGGCTGAGGCGGGGGACGGGGGTCACTCACTCGCCGGCCTCCGGGAGCCGGAGCCGCATGTTCCCCGCGGCGCCGGGGGAGTTGGGGGCGCGCGGGGTGGCGGAGAGGGGAGCCGGGGCCGGGTCTCGGTCCCGGGCCGCCGCCGCCACCGAAGGAGGAGGAGGAGCTGCCGGAGCCGCCGCCGCTCGCTGCCGCCGCCTCGAGAACCAAACTCCAGTGAGCTGCCCCCGCGCGGAGTACTCTGGGTAGTCAGCGCCGCACGCAGCGTCGGCGCCACGCTGAGGAGGTTGGGAGATGGGGCTGGAGGAGACGCCAAACCTGGGCGGGGCAGCCCGTGGTCCACGCCCCTCACCAGCGCGCATGCGCACGCAGGCGCATTCGCCCGCCCGTGCCGCCCCGCCCCACCGCCCAGCCAAGGCAGCCGTTGGGAGGAGGTTGGGCGGGGCAACGGTCACTGCCTGGAGGCCCCGCCCCAGCCCGGGTCACGGGGCGGGGCTTTCCGACGGAAGCGCGCGCGCGAAGAGTCCTTGAACCCTGACGCTCGCGGCGGCTACCTCAGGGCGGGGAGGGCGATGGGAGAATCCTTTCTTGGGGAGACCCTTCCTGGCGCGTGACTGGGGTACGGGAGTTGCAGGCTTAGCAGCTGTCGAGTTTTTTGAGGGGGCGAGGGAACCAGACGTTCACGTTGTGATTCTGCGTCCCGAAGGGTCATCGGAGGGGCTCGGGGATGTCGCCGCGGCCACCTCCGCCCCTCAGAGGGTGTGGGAGTGGGTGTGGCGGGGCGGGGGGGGGTCTGCATAGCCACGTGCGACCCCCATCGCGGAAACGTGAAGCAGCAAAGCGCTTCTGGCAGGAGCCGCCCCACTAGCTGGGAACGCCGGAAAGCCGGAGGTTGCAAACCTGCATCTCTACCGCGGCTTCTCCACTTCGGCACCACTGGTATTTGGGCGGGATCCCTCTGTCGTCGGGGCGGGCTCTCCGATCTGTCGGAAGTAGAGCGGCATCTCTGGCCACCCGATCGCCCCCTCCCCCAGTCTGCAGTCATTGCCGCCGTTCCCTGGGGGCCACAGTCTCCCCGCCCCCCCTCACCGGCGGAGAACCCCGTGATTGAAAGACCCTTCCACCCACCTCTGCTTGGAGATGCTGTAAAACTGAGACCCTCATTCTCGGAACCAAACATGTCACACAAGAGGAAACTGAGGCTCAAGGTCACCCAGACTTCGGGGTTAAGCCCAGAACAGCAGATGTCAAGTTTAAGGGGGCCCTTCCTACCTCCACCCTATTTACTGCCTTCTGTAATTGCTCCCCTCTCTCTGGGAGCTCTGTTGGAAATGCTTTGTGAGACGGGGTGGAAAGGCAAGCTCGGCGGCCTCGGGAAAAATCTTTTTTTTTCCCGCGGTTACAGGAAGACCTAGATTTAAAACAGGAGGAAGACGGCTGATGAGAACCACATGTGTGCCTTGGATCTGCCCGACACCTGTTAGTCTTGTATTTGTTATGCTTCTGGGAAATATTTTCATTTGCAAAAACGGCTGCTTCTGCACGTGGCTATGGTAGCGTGCTTCTGCACATGTGAAAAGTTTTACATCACACTTGGGAGGAGAAAAGCAACACGGGCAAAAACACTCGTCATTTACTGCTCCCACCCCCGCCCCTCCCAGAATGTGGTGCTGGGTGTACGTGGTGTACATGGTCCAAGTTGGAAACTGGCCCATTCGGAGATAATTCTTTATCTCATTTCTGATAAGCAAAATAAACAAAGCCTTCCTCAGGCATATTGCCGTCCTGCCTCTCTCTTAATTTCTAACTCGGAGGTACAGTATTTTTTTTTTAAATAAAGGATTACATAGGAGACATTTATTTTGCATGGGTCAGGTTATTTTAAGAAACATTTGGGCCATGGCTCACACCTGTAATCCCAACACTTCAGGGGGCCAAGGTGGGTGGATCGCTTGAGCTCAGGAGTTTGAGACCAGCCTGGCCAACATGGTGAAACCCCATCTTTACTAAAATACAAAAATTAGCTGGGCATAGTGGCACACCCCTGTAATCCCAGCTACTAGAGGGGGCTGAGGAGGGAGAATTGCTTGAACCTGGGAGGTCGAGGTTGCAGTGAGCCGAGATCACACCACTGCACTCCAGCCTGGGCAACAATGCGAAACTCAGCTTCAAACAAAAACAACAAAAATTTGGGGCCAGGCATGGTGGCCTGTAATCTCAGCACTTTGGGAAGCCAAGGCGGGCAGATCACTTGAGGTCAGGAGTTCAAGTCCTGCAGAGCCAAAATGGAGAAACCCCATCTCTACTAAAAATAGAAAAATTAGCCAGGCATGGTGGCAGACACCTGTAATCCTAGCTACTGGGGAGGGTGAGGCACAAAAATTGCTTGAACCCAGAAGGCGGAGGCCGCAGTGAGCCAAGATCACACCACCGTACTTCAACTTGGGTTACAGCAAGACTATGTCTCAAAAAAAAATAAATAAATGAACATTTGTAAAGTACTCAACTTACCTGTTTTTTAAAAACTAAGAAGCATTAACATGACTGAGTTCCTGAAGGGCACCAACTGTCTCTTTTTGGTATCCCCGGTAGAAAAATATTATTTGTGGAATAAGTCAATGAAAGTTTCACCAAATACATGGTAGCTGTACACACACACCCAGACATACAAATGCATTTCAGTTTCCACAGATTAGGTACACTATGGGTCTCAATGGCTGTTTCTGGAATGAATGAAACACTTCATAAAATATAACACCAAAATACATCAGGGTACATAAAACACACACAGATACGTAGTTTTATTCCATATTTAATATATATTAAAGGGTGCTTTTGTAATGGCAAAGATTAAATCAGATAGCCACTGAACAGTAGTCTTGTAAGCGTTAGCAAGTTCTCTTAGGTCCAGGATAGATACTGCAGTTCACTCAGCCAAGTTTCTGCGCTGAAACATCCTTGCCATGGCTTCTGTCAGTTATGCAAATACACAGCATGAGATAACTCCTCTTGCTGTAATGGTTCTTCCTCATTGACAAGTCCCTTACAGTATTTTGGCATAACAAGATCTTTTGTGCTCGGAATGTCCTTTTGTGCTTGGAAAAAGCTGCCTTACCTCTTCGAGAGGAGAACCCCAAAAAGGGAGAGGAAGGGCTGATTGCAGTGGTTAACACCTATAATCCCAGCACTTTGGAAGGCCGAGGTGGGTGGATCATTTGAGATGAGGAGTTTGAGACCAGCCTGGCCAACATGGTGAACTCCCAACTCTACTAAGAATATAAATATTAGCTGGGCATAGTGGTGGGCACCTGTGATCCCAGCTACTTGGGAGGCAAAGGCAGGAGAATCATTTGAACCCAGGAAGTGGAGGTTGCAGTGAGCTGAGATCGCACCACTGCACTCCAGCCTGGCTGACAGAGTGAGACTCTGTCTCATAAATAAAATAGAAAGAAATAAATAAAAGAGCCGGGCACAATGGCTCATGACTGTAATCCCAGCACTTTGGGGGGCTGAGGTGGGCGGATCACGAGGTCAGGAGTTTGAGACCAGCCTGACCAACATGGTGAAACCCAGCCTCGACTAAAAATACAAAAATTAGCCAGGCGTGGTGGTATGCGGCTGTAATCCCAGCTACTCAGGAGGCTGAGGCAGGAGAATTGCTTGAACCTGGGAGGCAGAGGTTGCAGCGAGCCAAGATTGTGCCACTGCACTTCAACCTGGGAGGCAGAGTGAGACTCTGTCTCAAATGAATGAATGAATGAATGAATGAATGAAAGGGAGAGGAACTAGCTCAGAGTCCAAGACTTGCTCTTGCCACAGGAAGACAGGCAAAAAAGTTAGTGTCAGGAGGTCAACTGCAGGGCATCTTCAGCCAAGCTGGACAGCGAGGGAGGAGAATCCTTCTCCCTGGACTCATTTCTGTGGCCTAAGCAGGAACTGAGATAAACAAGAGCACTGTAGAGGAAGCAGTGCTCAGGCAGGTTCACACAGCTGTACAGGACCAGTGTTACACAGCGACACCTTCTGATAGCCAGGACCAACAGCAGGAATGCACTCAGACATTTCAGAAGCAAGCCCCTGACAGACAAGCCATTTAGAGCACAGGGTTACTAAACTTACCCTAATAAGGGATGTGAGGGCTCCAGGGATTAACAGGAAAAGCTGGTGTCACAAAAACAACCACCTCACTTTGACCCCTATGTTTGCTCTGGGTTTAACAGGCTGGCAGAATTTTTAAAACCCTTTCTCATATACGAACTCATTCAACCGTATCAGTTATCTCAGAAGTACCTAGAGGTGAGTTTCATAGTTCTGCTTGGCTTTGCAATAAGTCCTGTTTACTCTAAAAGTGAAACCAATTTAAATCGGCTTTGACTAACTCTGCCACGTCAAAGACAGCCAGAATATCTCAAATTTTTATCACATCTTCAAGTAGGGATGGGGGATACACAAAGGATACCTGCTCCTGAGCATCCAGTTTTGAAGCCAAGCCCTGGAACCTGGTTGGGGGATTCATGAGTACAATACTTTAATTGCACTGTACAAACACAGCACAACTGGGGCACCAAGGAAGGAAAAAGTAATTAACTGTGAGCATTTTTTAATTTTTTTGAGGCAGATTCTCGCTCTGTTGCCAGGCTGGAGTAAAGTGGCACGATCTTGGCTCACTGCAACCTCTGCGTCTCGGGTTCAGGTGATTCTTGTGCCTCAGCCTCCTGAGTAGCTGGAAATACAGGCACACTCCACCACCCCCAGCTAAGTTTTGCATTTTAAGTAGAGATGTGGTTTCCCCATGTTGTCCAGGCTGGTATGGAACTCCTGACCTCAGATGATCCGCCCGTCTCAGCCTCCCAAAGTGCTGGGATTATAGGCCTGAGCCATCACACCCTCCTGTGTGCCTTGCCAACTGGCAGCATTTCAGTAACTTCATACCCTCTGACCCACTGCGTATGAGCGTACTGAAATTCACAAGTTCTATAAATTTATCTGAAGGAGGCAATCAGATGTAGACAAATGTGTATATACAAGGAAGTTCACTGAAGCACTGCTCGTAAGAGTGAAAGACTGGAAGCAATGAAAGTGCCCAGCAATAGGGGAGTATGTAAATAAACTGTGATCATTCCTCACAATGGGAAGGTTATGAATTAGAAGGCGCCACAGGAAGCCTTGTGGGTGCTACAACAATCTAAGCCTCAATGAGTGGTGACCTCACTGGTGTACACACACGTAGAAATTCAACAAGCTGGCCAGGCATGGTAACTCAGGCCTGTAATCCCAGCACTTTGGGAGCCCGAAGTGGGTGGATCACCTGAGGTCAGGAGTCAGAGACCAGCCTGGCCAACATGGTGAAACCCTGTCTCCACTAAACGTACAAAAATTAGCTAGGCATGGTGGTACGCGCCTATACTCCTAGCTTCTCAGAAGGCTGAGGCAGAAGAATCACTTGAACCCAGGAGACAGAGGTTGCAGTGAGCTGACATGGCGACATTACACTCTAGCCTGGGTGACAGAGTGAGACTGTCTCAAAAAAAAAAAAAAAAAAAACGGGAAAGAAATTCACCAAGCTGTATGCCACTATAAATTAAACTTCCAAAGTAAATTAAGTGCACCCATGTGTGTTTGTGTGTGTGTGTGTACACGCACGTGTGTGTGAAGTCGCATTAAGAAAACCAGTATTAAGCTGGGCACAGTGGCTCATGTCTGCAATCTTAACTACTGGGAGGCTGAGACCAGTAGTTGAACCCAGGAGTTTGAGGCTGCAGTGAGCCACAATTGTGCCACTACACTCTGGCCTAGGTCACAGAGCAAAAAAGCCCGTCTCTTTTTTTTTTTGAGACAGAGTCTCACTCTGTCGCCAGGCTAGAGTGCAGTGGTGCAATCTCAGCTCACTGCAACCTCCGCCTCCCAGGTTCAAGCAATTCTCCCGCCTCAGCCTCCTGAGTAGCTGGGACTACAGGGACACACCACCACACCCAGCTAATTTTTGTATTTTAGTGGAGATGGGTTTCACTATGTTGGCCAGGATGGTCTCGATCTCTTGACCTCGTGATCCACCCACCTCGGCCTCCCAAAGTGCTGGGATTACAGCCGTGAGCCACCACGCCTATCGAGCCCATCTCTTACAACAAAACAAACCCACTATTGATGGAGAAATGCTCCCAATAAATAATAATATACAGCATGTAAACTATATACATTATGATCTTAACTATACTTTTCTTAAAATATACATACTGATGCACGGAATGGATAGAAAAAAACTGGAAAGAAAGAAACCAAAATATTGAAGGCAGTTATTTCTGATAGAGTGACAGATGATGTTTACTTTCTTCTTAACTTTTTCCTAGATGAGTTCCGCATTTTCCAGCACTCACAGGTACTGTTTCCCAGCCATCCTGCCAAGCGCTGGGATTGCTCTCATCTCTGGGAGCCTCCAGGGCTGACTCTGGTGCGGGTAATCTAAAGCCAGTGTGGCCCAATATCTCCAAAATCCTGATGGTGGCTTTTCTATTAGGCAGACTAATAGATGCAGATCTAAGTTCCAACAGTTTGTGTTTTCCTTACTGTTCCAATTTTATATCATTATTCCTAGTGCTAAACAGAGTGACAACTGACATTTGCTGAGGACCAACGACATGTCAGGATCCATGCTGGGGACCTGACATGAGGATTCCATGAATCCCCCCTTGGACACTCAGGTCCTCGTGTCATCCCCACTCCCCACCCGACACTGACTCTGGAGTGAACCTGTGACTCACTGCGGCTAGGAGAATGCAGTAGAAACCACTCTCTGCCCAGTCCAGGCTAAAGCTTTAAGGAGGCCTGGAAGTTACCACACAGCTCAGCAATTCTACCTCTAGGAATCTCCCCCAAAAAAACAGAAAACACGGCCAGGCACAGTGGCTCACGCCTGTAATCCCAGCACTTTGGGAGGGTAAATCACTTTAGCTCAGGAGTTCAACACCAGCCTGGCCAACATGGCGAAACCCCTTCTGTACTAAAAATATAAAAAATTGGAGAGGTGTGGTGGTGGACGCATATAGTCCCATCTATTCAGGAGGCTAAGGTGGGAGAATCCCTCGAACCCGGAAGGTGGAGGTTGCAGTAAGCAGACATGGCACCACTGCACGCCAGCCTGGGCAACAGAGTGAGCCACTGCGCCTGGCCATAACTTCTTTTCTGATAAATTACGAAGTCTTAGGTATTTCTTTATAGCAATCCAAGGTGGCCTGATACACAGCTCTGGCTGACTTACATACCATCTCACTGAAGCCTCGCAAAACCCGGCTGAGAAAAGTCTTTTAACAGAAGCAACAGTATCAATAAAAACAGTGACTTTTCCTGAGTGCCTGCCCAGCATCAGCATCAGGCAGGCTATAGGCTCATGCTGAGGCTCTCTCCTTCACTGTACCCATACCACAGATGAGGAAGTGGAGGTACAGAAAGGCCAAGACACAGAGCCCAGGTCTGAGACACACCTCCAACCTGCTTTCTGCTGTAACCATCTTTTCCACCTTTTTTCTCATGCGCACGATGAACTCTAATAGATGTAAAGCTTCATATCCTCCAAAATAATTTCTACAATTCCCTCGGCACAGTCCACACTCTTTTGCCTAGGTTTACCACCAACTGCCATGATGGTAATGTAAACTAGACACCAATGAACAGGATCCACTAGTAAGATGTCATTTTTAAAAACTGTCTAGTCCAGAGATCAGGAAACTTTTCCATAAAGGGTCAGAGAGTAAACAGGTTCAGCTTTGCAGGGTGAATGGTCTCTGCTGCAAGGACTCAATCCTGCCCTTGTAGTGCTAAAGGAGCCACAGATGATACATAAACTAATGAGCACAACAGCTGACACAGTTTGACTGTGTCCCCACCCAAATCTCATCTTGAGTTGTCGTTCCCATAATCCTCATGTGTGGTGGCAGAGATCCTGTGGGAGGTAACTGAATCAGGGGAGTGGTTTCCCATGTTATTCTAGTGATAGTAAGTTCTCACAAGATCTGATGTTTCTTATAAGGGGCATCACTGCACTCAGCTCTCATTCTTCTCCTTCCTGCTGCCATATGCAGAAGGAAGGACATGTCTGCTTCCCCGTCCACCATGACTGTAAGTTTCCTGGGGGCTCCCCAGCCATGCATAACTGTGAGCCAATTAAACCTCTTATGTTTATAAATTACCCAATCTCAGGCAGTTCTTTTTTTCTATATTCGAGATGAAGTTTCGCTCTTGCTGCTCAGGCTGGAGTGCAATGGCGCGATCTTGGCTCACTGCAACCTCCGCCTCCCGGGTTCAGGGATTACAGGCACCTGTCACCACGCCCAGTTAATTTTTGTGTTTTTTAGTAGAGACAGGGTTTCACCATGTTGGCCAGGCCAGTCACAAACTTCTGTCCTCAGGTGATTCACCTGCCTCGGCCTCCCAAAGTGCTGGATTACAGGTGTGACCCACAGGCAGTGCAGCGTGAGAATGGACTAATACGGCAATAAAACTTTATCAACAACAAAAAATCTGGATTTCATATAATGTTCTTCTCCTTCTTTTTCCTTCTTGTAAACTTTTTTCTTTTATACTTGGCCTGATAATTTACATAAAACTTCTTCTTTTGAAACAATTTAAGAATATAAGAGCCATTCTACCTTGAGGATCATGAAAAGACAGGCAGCGGGCCAGATTTGGGCTGGTCTGATCTGAAACAATCCATTGGTCAAAAAGAAAGGCACCAAAACATATGCTGAATTAGTTCTTGCCATTTTCTTATTGAAAAATGTGGACACTGGCACAGTGGCTCATGCCTGTGATCCCAGCACTGGGGGAGACTGAGGTGGAAGGATTGCTTGAGACTAGGAGTTCAAGACCAGCTTGGGCAACATAGGGAGACCCTGTTCCTACAAAACAACAACAAAAACAGCTTGGCGTGGTAGCGCAGGCCTGTAGTCCTGGCTACTCGGGAGGCTGGAGTGGGAGGGTCACTTGAGCCCAGGAGTTCGAGGCTGTAGAGAGCTACGATTGCACAACTGCACTCTACCCTGGATGACACAGCAAGACTTTGTCTCAAAAATAAAATAAAAACTTTCTAAAAGAAAAATAAAAAATGGGAACTTTGAATTTCCACATTGCTAGAGACCCTTCTGCCTGGCTTCTCATCCAGGAATACTTGCTATTACCAATCTCTCATTTCCAGGAACTCAAGTGCCAGAGACAGGCCTGAAGCAGATCGCGTGCTTTTCTCTGCATAACAACGAAAATCAAGTGAATGGTGAAAACAAATCCCTCCAGTAGAACTGACATCTTTTTTTTTCTTATTTTATTTTAGTTGTATTTATTTTTTCTTTTCTGAGACAGAGTCTCGCAAGTGCCTATAATCCCAGCTACTTTGGAGGCTGAGGCAGGCTGCAGTGCAGTGGCACAATCTCAGCTCACAGCAACCTCGGCCTTCCAGGTTCAAGCAATTTTGTCTCAGCCTCCCCAACAGCTGGCATTACAGGTGCGTGCCACCACACCTGGCTTTTGTATTTTTAGTAGACATGGGGTTTCACCATGTTGGCCAGGCTGGTATCGAACTCCTGGCCTCAAGTGATCTGCCTGCCTCAGCCTCTGAAACTGCTGGGATTACAGGCGTGAGCTGTGCTGCCTGGCCCTTTTAATCCTTCTCTGTTTGTATAGCATGCCTTTGGCTTTTACACAAACAGCATCTGTCTTTCATTAACACATGAAAACATCAGGAGGCTTCTCAAATACTTGATAAACTCAAATTTGGTAAAGAAGGAGATAATGAAATGGTTTAAATGAAAAGAAAATGCCTTGCTAATGACAGCTTCACTGGCTTTTCAAATCCAACCACTTCAGAGGAGAGCAGATTTCATTATCACATCACACTGCTGCTGTTCTGAGGTGTCTCGGGGAGCCCGAGAAGGGTCTTTTCCCTAAATATCAAGAGAAAGATGCCAGGCGCAACAGCTCATGCCTGTAATCCCAGAACTTTGGGAGGCCGAGGTGGGGGGATCACCTGAGATCAGGAGTCTGAGACCAGCCTGGTCAACATGGAGAAAATCCAACTCTACTAAAAATACCAAAATTAGCAAGGTGTGGTGGCAAGTGCCTATAATCCCAGCTACTTTCGAGGTTGAGGCAGGCCCATCACTTGAATCAGGGAAGCGGAGGCTGCAGTGAGCTGAGATCATGCCACTGCACTCCAGTCTAAGTGACAGAATGAGACTCTATCTCAAAAAAAAAAAAAAAAAAAGAGCAAGAAAATTGGGTTTTGGTTGATTAACCACATCACTTGAAAATGGCAGGAAAATCTTCCCTGCCAAATTAAAAAAAACGTTCTTTGTGTGCGTCTTTGCTAAAATCCAGGCCGCAAGGGTACAGATGATTCTACCAGAGTAGCTTTGAAAAGGAAGAGACACCTTGGGATTCTCCATCACACCCTAGCTCAGCGGTTGGCAAATTATTCTGGTAAGGGGCCAAATGGGTGACATTTTCCGTTCTGCAGGCCATATGGTATCTGCTGCCACTACTCCACTTTGCAGTTGTAGTATGGAGGCGGCCAAAGCAATTGTAGGTAATACACACACAAAGGGGTGTGGCCAGATTCCAATACACCTTTTTTTTTGAGACAGTCTAGCTCTGTCACCCAGGCTGGACCTGCAGTGGAACTATCTCGGTTCACTGCAACCTCTGCCTCCCAGGTTCAAGTGATTCTCCTGCTTAAGCCTCCTGAGGAGCTTGGACTATAGGTGTGCACTACCACCCCTGGCTAATTCTTGTATTTTTATTAGAGACAGGATTTTGCCATGTCGGTCAGGCTAATCTTGAACTCCTGACCTCAAGGGATCAACCCGACTCATTCTCCCAAAATGGGGGGATTACAGTTGTGAGCCACAGCACCCTCAATAAAACTTTATTTACAAAAACAAGCTGTGGGCCGGACGTGGCCTATGGGCTGTAGTTGGCTGACTCCTGCCATAGAGCAGATGTACATGAAGGACAAAGAGAAGCCCATGAAAAACACATTCTCCTTCAATGTGCAATGGTGGAGGAAGCAAAATGGCTTCCAACATGAACCCCAAAGTGAACACTCCCAGGGCAAGTGCTGTACACTGTGGCCTTCTCTGCCTTCACTACCCACAGCTTATCACTCTGGCAGTGACTCCCAGCCCATAGTGTTATTTTCTGATATGCAAAAACTGAACACAAGCCAGGTGCCCATCAACTGGGGACTGGTTAAATTAATCATGCTATGTCTTTACAATGGTATATCTGCAGTTATTAAGAATTATATTGTGAGCTCGGTGGCCTATCCCGGTAATCCCAGCACTCTGGGAGGCTGAGGCGGGCAGATCACCTGAGATGAGGAGTTCAAGACCAGCCTGGCCAACATGGTGAAACCCTGTCTCTATTAAAAATACAAAATTTAGCTAGGCATGGTGGTAGGCATCTGTAGTCCCAGCTACTTGGGAGGCTGAGGCAGGAGAATCACTTGAACCCGGAAAGTGGAAGCTGCAGTGAACCAAGATCACGTCACCACACTTCAGCCTGGGTGAGTGAGACTCTAGTCTCAGAAAAGAAAAAAAAAAAAAAGATATTATGGCTCATGCCTGTAATCCCAGAAATTCTGAATGCCAAGGTGGAAGGTTCGTTGGGCCCAGGAGTTTAAGAGCAGTTTGAGCAACACAGGGAGACCCTTTCTCTACAAAAAAAAAAAAATTAGCCTGTGGTACATGCCTGTGGTCCCAACTACTTGGGAGACTGAGGTGGGAGGATCGCTTGATCCCAGGGGGGTCGAGGCTGCAGTGAGCTCTAATTACACCACTACATTCCAGCCTGGGCAACAGAGTGAGACCCTATCTTTAAAATTAAAAAAAAAAAAAAAAAAAAAAAAAGAAAGGATATTTTAGAAAACAATGTATTTGAGGATCTGGAAGTATGGTTATAGCATAAGGTGAGAAACCCTCACTGCAAGATACTAAGATAACATTGCCAAGAGAAAATGTATGCAGCATACCCAAATGATTATGCACAGAAGAAAGGCTGGAAGGATGTGTAGCTAGGGTGATGCTCTCAGGAGAATGTGACTGCGGATGATTTATTTTTCTTCTTCTAGCAAATATGCATTTGATGAGTTTTCTTCAACGAACATGAATTAGCAGTTAACTTTTTTTTTTTTTTTTGAGACAGGGGTCTCGTTCTGTCATCCAGGCTGGAGTGCACGATCTTGGCTCACTGCAACCTCCACCTCCTAGGTTCAAGCGATTCTCCTGCCTCAGCCTCCTGAGTAGCTGGGATTACAGGCGTGCGCCACCACACCCTGCTAATTTTTGTATTTTTAGTACAGATGGGGTTTCACCATACTGGCCAGGCTGGTCTCGAACTCCTGGCCTCAAGTGATCCACCCACCTCAGCCTCCTAAAGTGTTGAAATTACAGGCATGAGACACTGCACCCGGCCTAAAATGCTTTTCAAACAAAGTTAAACCAACAAAAGCCACTTAACGCCATATCCATGGTGAGGATATTATGGACCCCTCCAGGGTTATCCGCCCCAAGGAAGTTAACGTCAGGACAGAAGGCAATGAGGACAACACTGGTGCCAGGGGCAGCCTTTTTCACCGTGGATAAAACACAAACCAAGTCCAGCAAGAAGGTGGCTAAGGAACAACTTACTGACACTGCACCATAAGCAAAAATGAAAACTGTAACACGGCAAGTGGGAAGAAAATGATGCCGAAATGAAAACAGCAGAACCTGGCTGGGCCCGGTGGCTCACGCCTGTAATCCCAGCACTTTAGGAGGCCAAGGTGGGCACATCATGTGGTCAAGAGATTGAGACCATCCTGGCCAATCCTGGCCAAAATGGTGAAACCCTGTCTCTACTAAAAATACAAACGTTAGCAGGGCGTGGTGGCACGAATTGCAATCCCAGCATTCGGGAGGCTGAGGCAGGATAATCACTTGAACCTGGGAGGCAGAGGTTGCAGTGAACAGAGATTGTTCCACTGCACTCCGGCCTAGCAACAGAGTGAATCTCTGTCTCAAAGGAAAAAAAAAAAGAAAAAAGCAGAACCCATCCTTCCTTATCCACTCTCAAAACATACATACAGGAATAAAGAAAATGCTGGATGGAGATGATGAAGAGAGAAAAAGGTTTACCATGCTGGAAATTGTTTGCGATTTTTTTTTCTTTTTGAGATGGAGTTTCACTCTTGTCACTGAGGCTGGAGTACAGTGGCGTGATCTCAGCTCGCTGCAATCTCCGCCTCCAGGGTTCAAGTGATTCTCCTGCCTAAGCCTCTCGAGTAGCTGGGATTACAGGCGTGCGCCAACATGCCTGGCTACTTTTTGTATTTTTTAGTAGAGATGGGGTTTTATCATGTTGGCCAGGCTGGTCTTGAACTCCTGACCTCAGGTGATCTGCCTACCTCCCAAAATGCTGGGATGTAGGGCGTGAGGCACCTACTGCACCCGGCCTGGTTGTAATTTTTTTAAAATACTGACCAGCCTTTAATGGTGCATGTGCAGACTGCACAAAAGAAAGTGGACAAGACAGAAAACACACATGGTGTTAACACCCACAGCAACAGGCGCTCTCAGGCACTCAGCCACGTTAGAGTTCATTGAAACCTACAACAACCTGAGGCACACGCAACTTGCAGGCCCATTTTAGAGACGTGGAAACTGAGGCTTGGAAAGGGGAAAGCAATTAGCCAAATTCCCAGTCAGAATGAGCTGAGTTGGGATTTGAACTCACACCTAACTGGCCCAGAACATTAGTGCTTAAACACTGTGAAAACTTGAGGCACCCAAACCTCATACTCTAATAACCTCTGGTGCCAGTGAAGGTTCTTGAAAAGCTTCCTTAAGAGACACATCCATGAGATTCCATTTTTAAAATGTACAGCAGCCACCAACTGGCATCTGCAAAAGCCATGCTGCTATTATTAACAATGAGATAACAGTTCTCTGGAGAAAAACAGGACTACAGAAACAAAACCTCAATGACAGCATTCTCTTCTGAGAGCACGATTCATCCCCATCATGAACAAACGCCTCGCCTCATTGAGACCTCAGCACCAGTCTGAATAAGGCAGGAAGGTTTCTTCACACCATTCATCTGGCTTGCAAGGGACCCAGCCAAGATCTCAGCATGCCTGTTCTGACAAGGACAGTGGCCTTGGCAAAGCCAGACCCAGCAGCTCCGATCTCTGCTACTTACAGACCATGGGGTGATGCTTGGCTGGGCTTTAAGCAAGGAAATGAATTACAGAAGTGATCAAGGAGAATTCCACAAGCTGAAAAGCAGCACAAGTGGACTTGACCCTGGTCTAGCAACAGCCCACCATTAGCAATGACTCTTTCAATACTTTCAGGAGCAGCTGCAGTCAAAATTCACTTGCTCATTCCTTTTGTTTTTTGAGACAGACTCTCACTCTCTTGCCCAGGCTGAAGTGCAGTGGCTCAATCTTGGCTTGCTGCAACCTCTGCCTCCCAGGTTCAAGCAATTCTCGTGCCTCAGCCTCCCGAGTAGCTAGGATTATAGGTGTGTACCATTATATCTGGTTAATTTTTGAATTTTTAGTAAAGATGGGGTTTCACCACATTGGCCAGGCTAGTGGTCTGCCCACCTTGGCCTCCCAAAGTGCTGGGATTACAGGCATGGATCACTGAACCAGGCCCACTTGCCCAATTCTTGACCATCATTTATTGAGCTAAATCCAAAAAAGAAATTCTACCAACTCTACTTTGACAGCCTCCGAAATGAATTCTAGGTGTTTCCCATGGGGTAATTAAAAAGGACTCAGATTGGAAATTAACCTCTTGGTTACAAAAATGAAAAAAGTATAAACAAAAGGTCCTTTTTGGAAATGAGGTTTATTTGCAAGGCTACTCACTCCTGAAAGCCTGCATATTTATGTTTTTCCCTTCCTCCAGGTTTACCTCCAAGTCAGGATTTCAAAAATCTCCAGCATTCAGGCTCATTCTTATCGGTATAAACAAACAAAAAAACCTGACAACAAAAAACTCAACAGACAAATCACACTGCTGTGGGATTCGGTGCCAACCCTGGGTGTTTCATTTTG
This sequence comes from Callithrix jacchus, assembly GCF_049354715.1. Classification (NCBI taxonomy): domain Eukaryota; kingdom Metazoa; phylum Chordata; class Mammalia; order Primates; family Cebidae; genus Callithrix; species Callithrix jacchus. The sequence goes on from NC_133523.1 coordinate 15,262,815, forward strand.
GCAACAAAACCAGGATTCCCTTTCCAAGAAGCTTCTGGAAAATGCTATATTTCCTAGATGGAGGCCCCTGGTTTTTCAACCTGAAAATCACATACTCAAAAAGCAGACTTAGAAACCCAAGGTTTTAGAACATGGTCCCAATGTCTCCACATCATAAAATCACTCTCATTCCTGCAACTGTACAATGAATGGCTCCCAAAGTCATTTGATTTAACAAAGGGTTCAAGGCAGAGCAAATCTTAACACCCCCACAACTGTTCCACATGTCTTCTGCAAAATACTTCGTGGGGAACCAGCTCAACCCTCCTGCTAACAATTTAGTGTCTAAACAGGAAAGTTGGTGCCCCTGTTATAGGTGGCCCGTTCCTTAAAGCCTTAGGGTTAATCGCAGCTGTACTGAGTGGCCAAGCAGACCGACCCTGTCGGGATGAGAAAGGAATTTATTAACAGGGCCTCTGGCTGGGCCCAGAGGCTATCAGACTCAGCAAGTAACACTGAATGTCCAAAAACACAGCTGTGTTAAAGTTAAAAGCCAACCTTCCTGCTTTTTCTTTTATGGGGAATGCAATTTCATCACAGCCCTTTAGATCAACCCTCCTGACACCCCTTCAGTAGCCAGCATTCCAATTCAGAAACCAAAGTGAAACTATCTTTGAAAACAGGGATGTGGCTGGGAAACCACGCACATCTCAGCGAACATTTTTCCACCCACCACGGGCTTGGGCTTTTTCTGGGATGGCTGTCAATTTTCTGGTCAAAAACATTCTTGCAGTCATCAGGAACGGAGGAACGCAGACTCAGCATCCCGAGAAGGTGAGTTCCTGGTTCCATCGCTGGGATTCAAGAGCCGAAAAGCCTGGAGAAGTCAGAGGGCAGAAATATCCATAAGGATAGGAGGTGATCTAAAAATATTGTCAGAGATTGTTTTACGTGACTATTACTTAGAAAACTTTACATACTTTTTTTTTTTTTGGACATGGAGTTTTGCTCCTGTTGTCTAGGCTGGAGTGCAATGGTATGATCTCGGCTCACTGCAACCTCCACATCCCAGGTCCAAGCAATTCTCCTGCCTCAGTCTCCCGAGTAGCTGGGATTACAGGCATCCACCACCACACCCAGCTAATTTTGTATTTTTAGTAGAAACAAGGCTTCTTTATGTTGGTCAGGTTGGTCTCAAACTCCTGACCTTGTGATCCACCTGCCTTGGCCTCCCAAAGTGCTGGGATTACAGGTGTGAACCACCCCACCTGGCCACTTGTCTGATTGTTCAAAGTAACCTGTAATCTACCTGTGAATATAATTAACAACATTAAACTACACAATTAGAAGTATATACTTTTTTTTTGAAACAGAGTCTTGCTCTGCCGCCCAGGTTGCTCCCCACCAAGCCAGACTAATATTTTCATTTTTACTAGAAACGTGGTTTTGCCATGTTGGACGGGCTGATCTTAACCTCCTGACCTCAAGTGATCCACCTGCCTTGGCCCCCCAAAGGGTTGGGATTAGAGGCATGATCCACTGCACCCACCCAGCACCACCACCCTATAAGGGAAGATGGTAAGGCTGTTACACAAATGATATATAGGAACTTTTAGTATTATCTTTGCAACATTTCCACAAATCTAAACTCATTCCAAAATAAAAAGGTTATCCGAAAAAATAAGAGTGCAGAAACAACTGGATTTCCTCATGCAAAAGAATAAAGCTTGACTGCATAATACCATATAAAAAATTTAACTCAAGCTGAATCACAGACCTAACTACAAAGAATCCAAACTGCAAAGCTCTTAGAAAAAAATGTATGTGTGTATCTTTGTAACCTTGGATTAGGTAATGATTTCTTAACTATAATACTCAAAGCACAAGTAACAAAAAGAAAAACAATAAACTAAATTACATCACAATAAAAACATTTTTTTTGAGTTGAAGTCTCACTCTGTCGCCCAGGCTACAGCGCAGTGGCGCAATCTCGGCTCACTGCGACCTCCACCTCCTGGGTTTAAGCAACTCTCCTGCCTCAGCCTCCCGAGTAGCTGGGATTACAGGCGCACGCCACCATGCCCGGCTAAGTTTTGTACTTTTAGTAGAGATGGGGTTTCACCATGTTGGTTATCAGGCTGGTCTCAAACTCCTGACCTCTGGTGATCTGCCCGCCTCCGCCTCCCAAAGTGCTGGGATTATAGGTCTGAACCACTGCGCCTGGACAGTCACAATAAAAAACTTTTGTGCTTCAAATGACACCATCAAGAAAGTGAAAAGACAACATATCAAATGGGAGAAAATGCTTGCAAAATGCTCATGTGATAATGGACTAATACTGAGAATACACAAAGAACCCTTATGGATCAGCAATAACCCAATTTTTAAAAAGGGCAGAGAATCTTAATAATACATTTCCTCAAAGGAGATGTACCAATCGCCAACAGGTACATGAAGGTATGTTTAATATTATTAACCATCAGGGAAAATTCGAGTCAAACCTTCAAACTGGCTGGGCACAGTGGCTCATGCCTGTAAGCCCAGCACTTTGGGAGGCTGAGGTTGGTGGATCACTTGAGGCCAGGAGTTTGAGACCAGACTGGGCAACACGACAAAACCCAGTCTCTACAAAAAATACAAAAATTAGCCAGGTGTGGTGGTGCACACCTGTAGTCCCAGCTACTTAGGAGGCTGAGGCCAGAGGATGGCTTGAACCCATGAGGCAAAGGCTGCAGTGAGCCGAGATGCTGCTGTACTCCAGCCTGGGAAACAGGGTGAGACTCTGTCTCAAAAACACACAAAAAACTTTCATACCTACTAGGATGACTATAATCAAAAGATCCCGGTAGGAATGTGAAATGTTGTAGCTACTTTGGAAAACAGTCTGGTGTTTTCTCAAAAGAATAAATGCAGGCCGGGTGCGGTGGCTCACATCTTTAATCTCAGCACTTTGGGAGGCTGAGGTGGGCAGATCGCTTGAGGTAAGGAGTTCGAGACCAGCCTTGGTCAACATGGTAAAACCCATCTCTACTAAAAATACAAAAATTAGCTGGTAGCCAGGCTTGGGGCTGTAGTCCTGTAATTCCAGCTACTCAGGAGGCTAAGACAGGAGAATCGCTTGAACCTGGGAGGTGGAGAATGCAGTGAGCCACGAATGTGCCACTGCACTCCAGCCTGGGCGACAGAACGAGACTCTGTCTCCCAAAAAAACAAAGAAAATTATAAACATAGAGTGATCATACAACCCAGCAATTTCACTCCTACGCAGCTGATAACTAAAAACAAATCTGCACAATAACTTGTACATGAATGTTCCTGTCAGCATTATTCATAGTAGCTAAAATATACAAACATCCCAACTATCCATCAACTGACAGATGGAAAACGAGTCATACAAGAGAGTACGATTCTGCCATGAAAAGGTATGAAGCACTGCTCCATGCAACAGTGGATGAACCTTGAAAACATGATGCCGAGTGAGAGAAGCCAGACACGAAAGGCCACACGGCGTATGACTCCATTTAGATCAACTGTCCACATGAGGCAAATCCACAGAGACAGGAAGTTGATTAGTGGTTGCCAAGGACTGGAGGAGGGGGAATGGGGACTGATCACAGCCAATGGGGACGCGGTTTCTTTCTGAGTTGATAATAATGTTCTGAAATTGGATAGAGATGGTAGCTGCATAATCTGTGAATATTCTATAAAACACTAAATTACGAAGATAGACTTCTGCTTTTTACTTGTAAACCCTCTCCATGGTTCATTTTCTCCCAACTTTTCCTCTCATTTTATGAAAATTTCAACACACAAGAACAGTTGTGTTGAAACACACCACCACCACCTACATTCTGCAATCAGCACTTTGCTGTATCACATACCTATTCATACAGCTATCCATTTATCCATATTTTTGATGTGTTTTGATGTAAGTTATAGCTAACAGTGCTACTGATCCCTAAATACTCAGGGACGTTTCTCCTCACATTTCAGACTTTTCATGACTTCTTAAAATTTCCAAAGTTCAAACAACACAGAAGTGGGGCACAGGGAGGCTGGGTGCAATGGCTCACGTCTGTAATCCCAGCACTTTGGGAGGCCGAAGCAGGCGTATTATTTGAGCTCAGGAGTTTGAGACCAGCCTGGTCAGAAGGATGAACTCCCGTCTCTACCAAAAATATAAAAATTAGCCGAGTGTGGTAGTGCGTGCCTGTAGTCTCAGCTCCTTGGGAGGCTGAGGCAGGAAAATCACTTGAACCCGGGAGGTAGAGAATGCAGTGAGCTGAGGCTACATTACTGCACTCCAGCCTGGGTGACAGAACGAGTCGCCATCTCAAAAAAAAAAAAAAAAAAGAAAAAATGGGCATAGCAAATAATGAACAACACCGAGGCCCTGCCAATTTCCGCAGCAACTGCCAGTGTCACCTCTCTACCCCATCTGGATTGGATCCTTCCAAGTCCCTCGCTGAACGGTGTTTCACTCCCATACTTAAGGCACTCATTCAGGGTTTACTGCATGTTTACTGCATGCGCATTACATAGCTGAAGTCAGGCTGCACAGATGAATATCCTCTGGACATCTTCACTTTCAGAACTCTTCATTTCCCCATGCAGACAGAACTCTTTGGCACATCGTCGGTCAATGTTATCACAACAGCCAGTCACACGGGCATCCTGTCAAGTTACCTGATCCTTCCCCTGTTCTTGGACACTTAGGTGATTTCCAGTTGTTGTTATTTTTTTTTAAGATGGAGTTTCACTCTTGTTGCCCAAGCTGAAGTGCAATGGCACAATCTCCACTCACTACAACCGCTGCCTCCCGGGTTCAAGCAATTCTCTTGCCTCAGCCTCCCAAGTAGCTGGGATTATAGGCATGTGTCACCATGCCTGGCTAATTTTTCATATTTTTAGTAGAAACGAGGTTTCACCATGTTAGCCAGGCTGGTCTCAAACTCCTGATCTCAGGTGATCCACCTGCCTCAGCCTCCTAAAGTGCTAAAATTATAGGCATGAGCTACTGCGCCCGGCCAATTTCCAGTTTTTTAATATCCTGGGAAAGCCAGATACTGCCTCCCCGAGACAGCCCTTTCTTGAGAGAATCTTCCCTCACCCATGGCCCCCAGTGAATGCGTTGGCCTGGGTCAGGGCCATTTTCTCTGTAATGGGCCACTATTTACTAACAGTTCTGGCTCTGCAGGCCAGGTGGTCTCTGTCACACAACTCTACTCTGCCTCTGTGGCACAAAAGCAGCCACACACATGAACTTTTGTGAAATTCCTTCACAAAAACAGGCAGTGGGTAGATTTGGCCTGTGGTCTGATGACCCCTGACCTAAGTGGTTGGGGCAGAATCAAGAACCCCCGCCCCAAGTGGACCTGAGTGACACCAAGGTGGGTCAATCAGACTCTGCCCCAGGAAACCAAATCTGGACCCTGGGCTATGGCCTACACTGGTCTTGGAAAGCTGAGCTGGGAGGATGCCCCTGGCTGCTGTTCTGGTCACAGGCTGGCAGACGGGGGAGTGAAGATGTTGCTCAAACAGGAGAGAATGATCAAGCAGGTAAACGTAAAAGACAAGAATGAGGAAAGCATGCGGACGTCTGCCCTGCCCCAAGACCTTCGCAACCTGCTACGTCCTGTGTTACCATGCTCTTCTCCAACTCTGGAAACTGCAAACGTCTTCTTGTCCTTTAGGTCTTTATTTATTTATTATTATTTTTTTGGAGACCAGGTTTTCTTCTGTTGCCCAGGCTGGAGTGCAGTGGCAGGATCTGAGCTCACTGCAACCTTTGCCTCCAGGGCTCAAGTGATCCTCCCACCTTGGCCTCCCGAGGAGCTGCAACTACAGGTGCACGCCACCACACTCAGCTGATTTTTGGTAAAGAGGGGTTTTCACCATGTTGCCCAGGCTGGTCTTGAACACCTGGGCTCAAGCAATTCTCCCACCTTGGACTCCCAAAGTGCTGGGATTACAGGCCTGAGCCACCACAGCCAACTTAGGTCTTGATTTAAACAGAACCTTCTCAGAGAGTCCTTCCCTAACCACCTCTGAAACTGGGAGCTCCCGTCAGGCGCCACCTTGCAACTGACGGTTTCCCACTTGCTCGTCTATGTCCCAGCAAGTGCATTTGCTGAGGGCCGGGACTGTGGCTGTCCTGACCTCAGGTGTAACCCCAATTATTGTCCAGGACAGATCCTTGTGAATGAATGGAAACCTAGAGAGGCAAAAGCTGCATGAAGAAGGCCCACTTTCCATGAGTCCTGCTTATACTTCCTACACTTATTATTTTTTGACACGGAATCTCACTTACTCTGTTGCCGAAGCTGGAGTGCAGTGGTGTGATCTCAGCTCATGGCAACCTCTGCCTTCCATGTTCAAGTGATTCTCCTGCCTCAACCTCCTGAGTAGCTGGCATTACAGGCACATGCCACCATGCCCTACTAATCTGGGTTTCACCATGTTGGCTGGGCTGGTCTCGAACTCCTGACCTTAGTGATCTGCCTGTCTTGGCCTCCCAAAGTGCTGGGATTACAGGTGTGAGCGCGCCCGGCCCTTCCTACACTTTCATGCAAGTTCCTTGATCTCTTCACAAGCCTTCTTTGTTCCTAGGCAAGCCTCATACGTGCTCTCAGATCCTCTCTGCCACGTAAGATACCTTGGCAAGAGCCTTTCTGGGAATATATCATGGTCCTTGTGGTGAGGGTGAAATGCCACCCTCCCCAGTTTTCCTGTGTCCTGGAAGCATCTCCTCAAACAGCCACAGGGGTGCAGACTACCCAGCCACCCCGCATTCGGAGTCTCAATTACTCAGGACAGCCAACTTTTTGTCCTCTTCCTTTTTGGAAGAAGTATGCAGGGATGGACCCACAGAAGCCAAGAAGACCAGATTCTCCCATAGAACATTTTCCTAAATCCATTTACAGCAAATCTCACAATTCAGTAACAGTGGTATCGGAATTACGGCCCCAATGCTAGATGGAAAGGTAATCTGCTTGAGTTTTCTCAGGCTAATGAGAAAATAAAAGCCAGAATTTAAAGCAATAAAGTTGGAATACATTTCTGCTGGCTTCCAGCCCAGCTGGAGCAGGATCTGGCAGCATGCTGGAATTGAAACCACATTTTCCACATCGGCAGATGCAGCAGAGCTGGTGAGAGGTGACAGGGCCATGGGCTCAGTGAAAGCATCTCCTGGCAGCCCCTGCAGAGGTGCCAGGCATAGCCAGGGGCTGGAGAACTCCATGTTCTAATCAAAGTTCCAGCCTAGTTCAGTGGGGATGCAGAGGCAGAGTGTAACCCCTTCGGATACTGGTTCCCTCACTTATTTTGAAAACAGAAAGTAGGGCCAGGCACGGTGGCTCACGCCTGTAATCCCAGCACTTTGGGAGGCCGAGGTGGGTGGATCACTTGAGGTCAGGAGTTCGAGACCAGTCTGACCAACATGGTGAAACCCTGTCTCTACTAAAAATACAAAAATTAGCCAGGTGTGCTGGTGGATGCCTATAATCCCAGCTATTCAGGAGGCTGAGGCAGGAGAATCGCTTGAAGCAGGGAGACAGAGGTTGCAGTGAGCCAAGATCAAGCTACTGCACTCCAGCCTGGGTAACAGAGAGAGACTCTATCTTAAAAAAAAAAAAAAACAACTAGAAAGCGGGATACAAAGGTGATGACTCAAAGGACAGAGAGTGGCCATTGGGTGGGTCATCCTGAACAATGAGACTAAGGAGACGACACTGAAGGGGAGGGGCAGGCCAGACTCACACGATCATGCAGAACATCATGAAGATATTCCACAGGGCGATGAAGATTCGAAAGTATCTGAGGCTCAGCAAGAATTCCCGGATGTTGTCACCTGGAAGAACAGGAAAGCACTTTTAGGGCACAGCTAACACCCCAGCCCCACTGCCCCCTCTGCAGTGGGCTTTTGTGACTTCCACCCACCCGGCACCCACTGCCTCCAACTTCAACAACAGTGTGGCTTTTCCCTTGGGAGTCCCCTCTTCCGGCCCTCAGCATTCAGGGTGTGTATGCCACTGACCAATCCCCTGAAAGCACCAAGTCCCTCGTCCTCTGACTGGCTCAAGGAGGGGCATGTGACCTAAGTCTGTCCAATGAGAGTCTGCCCTGGGACTTTCCCCCCAACTATTGGGAAAGAGAGCTTTCTGCCAGGCTTGCTGAGCTGGGAAGATGTAAGCTCAGTGCCCACAGGCCAAATCCAGCAGCCTCTTCCACTGGTTTTTGGATGGCCTGTGAGCTAATAGCTCTTATTATTGTTTTTTTTAATATAGAGATGGGGTTTTGTTATGTTGCCCAGGCTGTTCTCAAACTCTTGGCTTCAAGTGATCCTCCCACCTAAACCTCTCAAAGTGTTGTGATTACAGACATGAGTCTCCATACCCAGATGGTTTTTACATTAAAAAAAAAAAAAAAGAAGAATATTTTGTAAGACATAAAAATTACAGGAAATTCAAATTTCAGTGTCAGTGAATAAAGTTTTATTGGCACATAGCCATACCCATTCATTTACATATCATGTCCTGCTGCTTTTATACTACAACAGCAGAGCTAAGTCACGTTGCTGTGCCAGACAGACACCATATGGCCTGCAAAGCCTCAAATATTTACTATGTGGCCCTTTACAGAAAAACATGCCAACCCCTGCTCTGGGGTCATCTCTGCCAACCCTAGCCAGCCTTACAGTAAAATCAACGCAAAAGAAAGAGGAATTGAGACCTAGACAGAGTCAGATGCTGACTCTAACCCTAACCCTAACCCTAACCCCAACCCCAACCCTAACCCTGGGGGACTGGTTTGACAGCTCAACCCAGGAGTACCTGAAGACAATTCCACCCTTGGACATTTCAATTTGTTTTCACCACTTTGAGCTGGGTTTACAGTGTTTGCAACTAAAAGCATCCTAAATTCAGGCAAATGGAAGGGAAGGTGTGTCTTGGTGACACTCTGGTCCCCTCGAATGCCAAGGAAAAAAGAAACCCTCCAAGGGGAGTCCATTTAGTACATAAAGACTCTAGAGACTTTGGTTCCAGACCCTTCCTTCAGGGTTTGGAGGGCTTCCAGCCAATCCCTCTCCCTCTCTAGACCTCCAGAATGAAAGAATGGGCCCAGGTTAGGCCAGGCATGGTGGCTCACAGCTATAATCCCAGTACTTTGGCAGGTGGATCACCTGAGGTTGGGAGTTTGAGACCAGCCTAGCCAATAAGGTGAAACTCATCTCTACTAAAAATATGAAAATTAGCTGGGCGTGGTGGCTCACACCTGTAATCCCAGCTACTAGGGAGGCTGAGGCAGAAGAATGCTTGAACCTGGCAGGTAGAGGTTGCAATGAGCCAAAATGGTGTCACTGCACTCCAGCCTGGGCAACAGAGCAAGAATTCGTCTCAAAAAAAAAAAAAAGAAAGGGTCCTGATTAGGTGATCTACAAAGGTGCTACCCAAAGCATCTGCAGACGGGCTGGCTGGTAAGTACAGCACACAGAACCCATGCCCAGAAACACATACTTTTTCAGGGGAGGACAACCTGCCAACCTGCCATCCCTGTTCCATCCGAGCCTGTGCTCAACATAACATCTTGCTGAACACAGTTTAGATGAGTCTATTATTATACAGCCAATGGAGTTAGTCACATGCAGCAAAACCTGTATACAGGGCTGATCCAGCACAGACTGGAAACATTAAGCACCTAGTCTGTCTCCAGGAAGCTTGAGAGGCACTGCTCAGCAAGACCCTTCCCTTAGCGAAGGATCGTGAAAACAGAATCTCCCACCATCAACAGATGCCAATCAAAGGTTACTCATTCCGGGCAGGGCTTGGTAGCTTCTCTCTGTAATTCCAGCATTTTGGGAGGCTGAGGCGGTTGGATCACCTGAGGTCGGGAGTTCAAGACCAGCCTGGCCGGGTGCAGTGGCTGATACCTGTAATCCCAGCACTTTGGGAGGCTGAGGCAGGCAGATCATGAGGTCAAGAGATCAAGACCTTCCTGGCCAACATGGTGAAACCCCGTCTCTACTAAAAAAAAAAAAAAAATTAACTGGGCATGGTGGCGTGTGCCTGTAGTCCCAGCTACTTGGGAGGCTGAGGCAGGAGCATTGCTTGAACCCAGGAGGCAGAGGTTGCAGTGAGCTGAGCTCACACCACTGCACTACAGCCTAGGGCCTAGCGACAAAGCAAGACTCTGTCTCAAAAAAAAAAAAAAAAAAAAAAAAAAAAAGGACCAGCCTGGTCAATATGGTGAAATGTCTCTACTAAAAGTAGCCGGATGTAGTAGAGCACACCTGTAGTCTCAGCTACTCAGGAGGCTGAGGTACGAAAATCACTTGAACACAGGAGACGGAGTTTGCAGTAAGCTGGGCACAGAGGCTCACACCTGTAATCCTAGCACTTTGGGAGGCCAACGGAGGTGGATCATCTGAGGTCAGGAGTTCAAGACCAACCTGGCCAACATGGCGAAACCCCATCTCTACTAAAAATACAAAAATTAGCCAGGCATGGTGGTGCGTGCCTGTAATCCCAGTTACTAGGCAGGCTGAGGCAGAATTGCTTGAACATGAGGTGGAGATTGCAGGGGGCTGACAGCGCCACTGCCCTCCAGCCTGGGCAACAGAGCGAGATTCCGTCTCAAAAACAAAAAACAAAAAAACGCTTTGGGCCAGGTGCACCGCCTGTGGCTCATGCCTGTAATCCCAGCACTTTGGGAGGCTGATGACGCAGGTGGATCACGAAGTCAAGAGATCAAGACCATCCTGGCTAACACAGTGAAACCTCATCTCTACTAAAAATACAAAAAATTAGCCAGATATGGTGGTGGGCACCTGTAATTCCAGCTATTTGGGAGTCTGAGGCAGGAGAATTGCTTGAACCCAGGAAACGGAGGTTGCAGTGAGCCAAGATTGCGCCGCTGTACTCCAGCCTGGGCAACACAGTGAGATTCTGTCTTTAAAAAAAAAAAAAAAAAAGCCTTTCTGAGGAAATGCCAGAGCTCCAAGCTCTGACTCCAAACGTGGGCAGTTTAACGAACATGAGCCAAATCCTGACTCTGTTCTTCTACACAGGTGACCTGGACCAGTCCCTGGACTGTCTATGTGTATTTCCTCATGTCACCAGGGGGACAGGCAGCTAGGAAGACCTTAGCACAGTGCCTGGCACACACGAAGCTCTCAACTAACGCAGCCACTATGGTATTAGAGTTAACCCAGGCAAAGAGGATGGAGGGAGAGGAGCAGCCCACACAGGGGAAGCGGCAGGTACGGCATCTGGGCTGGAAGGAGAGCAGACAGCAAAGCAGGAAGCTCCTGATAGAGCACTGGTGCCCTTCCTGCCATCCCTGTCACTGATGCTCCCACCACTTTGTGCCGAATCTCCCGCCCACAGCAGCTCTGATTCAGATCTGTACAGCGCAACCCCAGGGCCTGGTATAGTGCCTTCCATGTGGTGGGTAACACATGGCTGCTGAGTCAATAAACGTATGAATGGATGGATAAACGGATAGATAGAGAAATGACCTAGTGAGTGAGTTTACAACTGCTAGAGTTTGAATCCTGATTCTCTCATTGATTTGCTATGTGGCCACAAAAAAGCTGAGCTACATAGGCTGGGCGCGGTGGCTCATGCCTGTAATGCCAGCATTTTGGGAGGCTGAGGCAGGCAGATCACGAGGCCAGGAGTTGGAGTTCAAGACCAGCCTGGCTAACATAGTGAAACCCCATCTCTACTAAAAATACAAAAATTAGCCAGGTGTCGTGGTGCATGCCTGTAATTCCAGCTACTCGGGAGGCAGGAGAATCACTTGAATCCGGGAGGCAGAGGTTGCAGTGAACTGAGATCGAGCCATTGCACTCCAGCCAGGGTGACAGAGAGAAACTCCATCTCAGAAAAAAAAAAGTTGAATTCCATCTCTAACCCTCAGCTTCCTCATCTATAAAATGGGAAAGTGATCATGATCTTTTAGGAATGGAGGTAGAATGAAACACTAACAGGAAGCACCTAACTGGGTCCCCACCCAGGGGCAGGCCCCCAAAAAGGGGAGCTACTGGACTGTCTTCAAAATCTCAGCTCAGCCAGGCATGGTGGCTCATGCCTGTAATCCCAGCACTTTGGGAGGCTGAGGTGGAAGGATCATTTGAGGCCAAGAGATGGATATCAGCTTGGTTAACACAGCGAGATGCTCAGCCAGGCATGGTGGCTCACGCCTGTAATCCCAGCAGTTTGGGAGACCAAGGTGGAATAATCATTTGAGGCCAAGAGATGGATATCAGCTTGATTAACACAGCGAGATGCCTATCTCAAAAAAAAAAAATTTTTTTTAGAAGGCCGGGCACAGTGGCTCACATCTGTAATCCCAAAATTTTGGGAGGCCGAGGTGGGTGGATCATGAGGTCAAGAGATCAAGACCATTCTGGCCAACATAGTGAAACCCTGCCTCTACTAAAATACAAAAATTAGCTGGGTGTGGTGGTGTCCACCTGTAGTCCCAGCTACTCGGGAGGCTGAGGCAGGAGAATTGCTTGAACCCAGGAGGTGGAGGTTGCAGTGAGCCAAGATCATGCCACTGCACTCCAGCCTGGCGCCTGGTGACAGAGCAGATTCTGTCTCAAAAAAAATTTTTTAGAAAATTAGCCAGAAGTGGTAGTGAGTGCCAGTAGTCCCGGCTACTTGGGAGGCTGAGGCAAGAGGAGTTCCCGGCTGAACTTGAGCCCAGGAGTTCACGTGTGAGCTATGAATGTGCCACGACACTCCACCCTGGGCAACAAACAATACCCTGTCTCTAAAAGAAAACCTCTGTTCCTCAGGGTTCTCCCATCCTTGGGCAGTGCTCCATCATGTCATCCACCACCTTGACTATGATGCCGCCTCCTCAAATGGCCTTCCCTCCCACACACCAACAGGAGGGCAACCCCATCACCATGCTGTGACTCCCTTTCCCTGTCACCTAACATCACTTCTGTCACCATTTATTCCTCCCTTAGAAATTATGAGTCCCATCCCATGGTAGGTTCCACTCTATGTGTCTTACCCCTGCTGTATCCCAGCACCTAGCACAGTAGCGAGCATGCGTAGGTGCTCAAATATCTGGTGAATGAAAGAATGAATGAATGGATATAACAATCATGTACAGGTCCCCTTACAATCCAAATAGTTACATAATTAATTCAGAGGGAAGTGTAAATTCTGGGCCTCCAGGGCCCAGGCAGATGATAGACATGAAGGGGTTAGGGCTGGGATGAGTCAGAGCGCTTCTTTTCAACTACGCTTAAATAGATGTCAAGAGCTCTCCTGAATTCCAAGTTGTAGAATGTTCCGATTTTTCAAGAAAAATCAGACATCTGAATTTTTATATAAAATCTCCTGATTAAAAAATGTAATGCTGGCATCTAATTTTAAAAGTAGCAGGTAGGCAGCACTCTGAAAGCAACAGCTAAGTGTGAGATTGTTCATTCATTTACAGGCATCAAAGGACTGGTACGGCAAGGACAAAGAATGGGACAAGCCCAGCCAAGCTAGGGCCTCTTCTCTAAGTTTACAGTCAAATGTGAGGGGCAGACATTAGCCAGATGACAGCACACATAACAGAAAATTATAAAGGTAGGAAGTGATGTGAGTGCTCACATCAGGGAGGTCTGGTGGGAGAAAGAAGTAGATGACAGAGGCAGGTAGAAAGGATAGCACATCCTTAGCTCATCTCCCACTCACACGCACTGCTCAGTTAAGGAGAAAACTCGTGGCTCATGTCTATAATCCCAGCACTTCGGGAGGCCAAGGCAGGGGATCACTTGAACCCAGGAGTTCGAGACCAGCCTGGACAAGGTGGAGAAACCCCTATAAAAAAATTCAAAATTTAGCCTGGCATGATGGCACGTGCCTGTAATTCCAGCTACTAAGGGGGCTGAGGCGGAAGGATCACTTTAGCCCAGGATGCCAAGGCTGCAGTGAGCAATGATGGCACCACTGCACTCCAGCCTGGACAACAGAGCGCGACCTTGTGAAAGGAAAGAAAGACAGAAAGAAAGACAGATGGAAGGAAGAAAGGAAGGAAAGAAAAGAAAAAATAAAGCAAATGAGGGTAGGACTTGGTGAAAACAAAATTGTCCTCTCTACAGTGGACCATGCAATTCCAGGGTCCAGGAAGAAGACCTTACCTGTGCTGGGCTCCCTCGACTCCTCCCCAAAGCCCTGCGTGTCCTTCTTTTTCCTACAAAGCGGAGCAGACAGTGACCACTTTCAATGGGACATAGACTTCTCGGTCCCCTGAATCCCACCTCAGAAGGCCACAAACACTAAGCTTCAGCCCTGGCCCCGCCGCTGATTTGCTGTGTGATCTCGGACGGTTCAATTTCCCCCTCAGGGCCACCACTGCCCGGACAATCACAGCCAGGTCAGCGGCCACCGACAGTTAACAAAGTGGCCCGACAGTGCGGGTGCAGGGTTGAGAATACGGGGTGGGGCTGTTTCTTGGGGGATGGGTCTTAAGCTCTCCACGAAGGCGAGCAGAGAGACACCCAAGGAACGGAGAGTACGGATTTACTGCCGCTCGATGCCGAGGAGGGTCAGAGGAGGGTGAACCAGGCTGGAGGCGTGGCCAGAGGGGAGTAGGGCGGGGCCTGCAACGTGCCGCGAGATCATGCTTATGAGGGCGGGGCTACGGGTCCCCCGGATGGAGCCGCAGTCAGGCGCGGCCTACTCACAGCTTAAAGTTCAGCACCGCCCCGGCATTCATCAGCAACGTCCTGCAGAGGGAGACTTATGGTTACTAGGGGCGCCCCCCCGTCCTGTCTGGCTCTCTCTTCCCAGCCTCTGGTACCCCTAATTACCCGAACAGCAGGATGTCTCCGATCATCGTTACAGCCGAAGCGGTCGTCAGAACCGGAAGCGGTCGTCAGAACCGGAAGCGGAAGCCCAACGGAGGGAGGTGGAGAGGAGCACAACTCGACCAATCCTAAGGCAATGCTGGCGAGGGCTGGACCAATCGAAAGTCAAGGTAAGGAGGATCCTGCCCTCTGCAGGCCAGGCCCCTGTAGGGTAGCGCGAGCGCCCCACCTCGTTGGGGAGGTCCCGAGAGCCGGAATGGAAGGGGCGGGGATAGTGTCTAACGTCACTCACGGGCGGGATCTTCTGGGGCGGGATAGGGTCACGCGTTCGAAGCGTGCGGCGCTTGCGTGAGGTCTCGTGTGCCGAAGGGTTAGCTGGGCAGCAATTCACACTCACTTGCTGGGGTTCCAAATTGGGCTTCTGGAGAAAAGGAATCCTTTTGACTCCGAGCTGCACTGGATGCGGGGTCCTGACGCAGTGGGCTCCTCGAAACGGACGCCCCAACCAACTGGGCTCTAAAATGAGATCCTTTAGGGCTCCATGGGGGGCGGGGATCCCCACTGAGCTGCCCCGCACAAGACTCGGGGGTCCTGACTTCCGGAGCCCCACCGAGGACGGGGTTCCTGGTCTAACGGACCCTGTGGGGCAGGAAAGTCTTGACGGGACCCCGCAGAGGACGGAGGTCCTAACCGATCCGATTTCCACGGGGAACAGGGGTTGTGATTCATGGGGTCCCACCAGGGCATAGGGGTCCTCATTGTGCTCCACCGAAGATCGGGGTCCTCCTACTTGAGCCAATGTAGACAAGTCCTGGCTGATTCGGCCCCCTGGGAACCGGTGCCCCGCATGAGGGACAGGCCCCCAGAATGGGTAGCCCCCCCAGCCCCTCTCGCCTTGCACTGGGACCCCGCACCCCTCCTCCCTGGGTGGAACCGGGTCACAATGGCACGAGGGTCAGCGTCTCGGACGCCCGACCGTCCGGCTCCATCCGTGGGGCTGGGCGTCCCCACCACCTGTCCCGGGGTGGGCCGTCGCCCCTCCTCTCCTGCGGGGGCCGGGCCTGGGGTGGCGCCTGGAGGGCGGGGGCGGGCCCCAGCTGCGGGGGCGCAGTCGCTGGGCCGCGGGCGGCGGGACGGACGAAGCCGGGGCCCCGGGTGGCACCGGCGGGCGGGCACCATGGAGCTGCTCTCGGCGCTGAGCCTGGGCGAGCTAGCGCTCAGCTTCTCGCGGGTGCCGCTTTTCCCTGTATTCGACCTCAGTTACTTCATCGTCTCCATCCTCTACCTCAAGTATGAGCCAGGTGAGCCGGGGTCGGGGGCTGGAAGGGGCGGGCAGCGGGGGGCGCGGGCGGGGGCAGCTCGGGGGGCGCGGAGAGGAGAAGCCCGTGCGTGGTGGAGGAGGGGCGTGGGGACAGGTTCAGGGATTGCATCGTGGGAGTGGGCAGGCGCGAGAATCGTGGGGTTCTCCCGCGATGAACCTAGGCGGGGGTGAGCCCAGGGTAGAAGCCCCCAGGACGCTGAAACTGGGGGAGGGGAAGGAGAGGAGTGCGCCCGTTTGGGGAGGGGGGAAACAGGTGCTTTGGGGTGGGGTGGAGAGAAGGCCGGGACTCCTTGTTGGGTCCAAGCTGCAGGAACTTGGGCAAGGGGCGCTGGTCGTAGCTAGGGTGCAGGTGCGGGGTCGATGCAGCTGCCCTGGCCGCACGCAGGTGTGACCTCCCTCCTTGACCTTGGCACGCGGAGTGAGAGCGCCAGCGCCGTGTCTATATAAGGGCCGCCGCGCCGGGGGCTGCGGAAAGTGACACCGGTTCTCCTCCCCACTGCAACTGTCCAGCACCCTCCACTCCCCTCCCTTCCCCACCGCGCTGGACCATTCGAGTCCCCACGGGAATTCTTCCAGCCCTGGCTCCGGATCCTTTCCACCCTCGGAGCAGAACCGGTCCCAGGGCTGGGTGACTTGGGGTCAGCGTCCCCCCTCTCAGCTCCAGATCCCCCGCTGGGGAGGTCACTGAAGGGTAGATCCTGCTTCTTAGATTTTTTTAAAAAGTCATTTTTTAAATGAGGATGAATGGCTTCCTTAGAACGTGTTCTATTTTTATATACAAGATTCACCATGAGCAAATGTTTCTCGTTCATCATTATTCTAGCACACCGGCAACTTACTAGAAAATAGATTTTAGACTTAGAAAAATAGCAGAACCCCAAACTTCATAAACCTTCCTCCCGCTTAGATGTAAATTACCCCTATAGCTCAGAAAGGAAGTGGTTTTATTCTCAGATGATAAAAACAAGTGCTCCTGTTTACTAAAAACTCAAACTGAAAAGGGCAAAGAGAAAAAAGAGAATTACCGTCAACATAATGGTGGCCACCTTTCCTGATCTCTCTTCTGTTCATTTATACCTTTGTAGTTATAGACGTAAATGCACGCTTTTTTGTTTGTTTCTTTTGGTTTTTTTTTTTGAGACAGAATCTTGCTCTGTCACCCAGGCCGAGTGCAGTGGTGTGATCTTGTCTCACTGCAACCTCTGCCTCCCTTGTTCAAGTGGTTCTCCTGCCTCAGCCTACTGAGTAGCTGGGACTACAGGCACATGCAAACATGCCTGGCTAATTTTTGTATTTTTAGTAGAGATGGGGTTTCACTATGTTGGCCAAGATTGTCTTGATCTCCTGACCTCGTGGTTCACCTGCCTCCCAAGTGCTGGCATAAGCCACCTCTCCCAGCCAATGCACGCTCTTACACTAACAGGATTACACTCTACTTGCTAGGAATTTTTATTCTATTTTTGTCTGTTCACATGCCAGAATCTATTTCCTTAAATGCTATCCAGGAGAACACTTAATTTGCAAAACAAAATAAGCTTTTGTATTTTCCTAGCACGAACATGGGGCTATGTTTCCTTTCTGGGGAAGAATTCCTGGTGGCTCAGGCCCAGTCCTTGGGCAACTGCAGAACCCCGCATACCTTAGAAAATCTGAAACTAGTCAGGTGTGGTGACTCACACGTGTCATCCCAGCACTTTGGGAGGCCGAGGCAGGCAGATCACCTGAGGTCAGGAGTTCAAGACCAGCCTGGCCAACATGGTGAAACCCTGTTTCTATTAGAAATATAAAAATTAGCTAGGCGTGGTGGCATGCACCTGTAGTCCCAGCTATTCAGGAGGCTGAGGCAGGAGAATCACTTGAACTCCACTTTCTGTAGAAGTCCTAGAATAAGCCATCCAAACTCTAAGTGCTGGAGCCTGAGGTTCCTGAGGCTGAGAAGTGGTTCCAAACCCTGGGAACTTTTTTCTTATCTCCACCTCAGACCAATTGAGTCAGAATATTAATCTCCCCTCCCTCAGTGACTGATGTATGTTATCAGGGCTGAGGATGCCCCACCCAGTTCACTCTCCTCCTTTCACAACTGGGGAAACAGGAAATAGTGGCTAAGCTATCTTAAATACACAGTGAGCCCATGGTCTCACCGCTGGTCAGTTGCAGCCTCGGGACTCAGCCCAGGTCTGCTTGACTCCAAGAATCAGTACATTTAATGTGAGGTACTTGGTTTCCTTAGAAAAAGTAAGGTGTTGGAGGCCAGACACGGTAGCTCATGCCTGTAATCCCAGCACTTTGGGAGGCAAGGCGGGCAGACCGCTTGAGCCCAGGAGTTCGAAACCAGCCTGGGTAGCATGACAAAACCCTGTCTCTACTAAAAATGCAAAAATTAGCCAGGTGTGGTGGCACACACCTGTAATCCCACCTGCTTGGGAGGTTGACACATGAGAATCGCTTGAAACTGGGAGACGGAGGTTGCAGTGAGCTGAGCTCTCACCGCTGCACTCCAGCCTGAGCAACAGAGCCTAGGTGAGACTCTTGTCTTGGGGAAAAAAGAAAGAAAGAAAAGGAATTGGATCGAACTGTTAGGCTGTTTAGCCTGCATGCTGGGCATCTGTAAATTTTCTTCTCAGAATTTGTATGCTAGACCAGCTACAGAATTTGCAGGACCCAGTACAAAATATCAGTGTGGGGCCTTTTGTTCAGAAATTAAGAATTTCAGGGCTGGGCACAATGGCTCACGCCTATAATTCCAGCACTTTGGGAGGCCGAAATGGGTGGAAGTGTGGAGTTTGAGACCAACCCGACCAACATGGTGAAACCCCCTCTCTACTGAAAAAATACAAAAATCAGCCAGGCATAGTGGCCAGCGCCTATAATCCCAGCTGCTCTGGAGGCTGAGGCAGGAGAATCGTTTGATCTTGGGAGGCAGAGGTTGCAGTGAGCCAAGATCACGCCATTGCACTCTAGCCTGGGTGACAGAGCAAGACTTCGTCTAAAGAAAAATTAAAAAAAAAAAAATTTCATAGCCAGGCATGGTGGTGTGTGTCTGTCATCCCAGCTATTCAGGAAGCTGAGGCTGGAGGATCACTTGAGCTCAGGAGTTGAAGATCAGCTTCGCCTGGCTGGGTCTTTATTGGCTGGGAGTTTCTTGAGAATCCTGGGAAAGGATGAAGCTCAGAGCGTGGTCCTCAGCTGAGCAGCATCAGTGTCGCTTGGGAGCTACAGTGAGCTATGATCACACCACCACCCTCCAGCCTGGGCAACAGAGCAAGACCCTGTCTCCTAAAATAAATAATCAAGGCCAGGCGAGGTGGCTCACGCCTGTAATCCCAGCACTTTGGGAGGCCGAGGTGGGCAGATGACTTGAGGTCAGGAGTTCAAGACCAGCGTGGCCAACATGTGAAACCCCGCCTCTACTGAAATACAAAAATTAGCTGGGTGTGCTGGTACATACCTGTAGTCCCAGCTACTGGGGAGGCTGAGGCAGAAGAATTGCTTGAACCCGAGAGGCAGAGGTTGCAGTGAGCCGAGATTGCGCCACTGCACTCCAGCCTAGCGCCTGGCAACAGAGCAAGACTCTGTCTCAAAAAGACAAAAAAAAATCAAGAGTGTCCGCATAGGTCAGATAATCTCAGCATTTGGGGAGGCTGAGGCAGGGAGGCTGAAGTGGGAGGATGACCTGAACCCTGCAAGGTCGAGGCTGCAGTGAGCCACGATTGTAGCACTGCACTCCAGTCTGGGCAACAGAGTGAGACCCTGTCTCAAAAAAACAATAAACACATCTCCAAATCAGGGGAGTCAGTTCTACCACTAGCACTGCGTAAGCACCACACCGGTTATTTCACCACCACGAGCTTCAGTTTATTTGTCTGTGAAATGGGATCATTGGTAGGAGATTTCCAGACTCCCTTTCCTAGCTACCGTGAAGATCTACTGAGAATATTGTTGGTGATGAGGCCTGAGGCACTCGCGAGGGATGGTTATGCTATTTGGAAGTCTGTGGAGCAATGTGTTACTTGGGATACGGGCGTTTTCTGGGTCAGGCTTGCTTACTTTTCTTTTCCTTTTTTTTTTTTTTTTTGAGTTGGACTCTTGCTTCCTCTCCCAGGCTGGAGTGCAGTGGCACAATCTCAGCTCACTACCTCCCAGATTCAAGTGATTCTCCTGAGTCAGCCTCCCAAATACCTGAGATTAGAAGCACCCACTACAACACCAGGCTAATTTTTTTTGTATTTTTAGTAGAGATGAGGGTTCATCATGTCTGCCAGGCTGGTCTTGAACTCCTGACCTCAAGTGATCCACCTGCTCCAGCCTCCCAAAGTGCCAGTATTACAGGTATGAGACACCACTCTCAGATAACTGAACTTTAAAAAAATATTTTTTTCTTTTCTCTTTTTTTTTTCCCCTCTTCTAAAGTTTAACTACTCCTGTAAAAAAAGAAATTTTTTTGTGAGACAGGGTCTTATTCTGTCTCCCAGGCTGGAGTGCAGTAAGTGCAGTCAAATCTCACTGTAGCCTCCACCTTCTGGCTCAAGCAGTCCTCCCACCTCAGCCTCCCATGGGTCAGGCTTCTTGAGAATCCTGAGAAAATCCAGAGTGTGGTCTTCAACTGAGCAGTGTCAATGTTCCCTGAGAGCTGGTTAGAAATGCAGAGCCCCTGTGGTGGCTCATGCCTGTAATCTCAGCACCTTCGGAGGCCAAGGCGGGGAGATCATGAGGACAGG
Source organism: Callithrix jacchus (assembly GCF_049354715.1). Taxonomy (NCBI): domain Eukaryota; kingdom Metazoa; phylum Chordata; class Mammalia; order Primates; family Cebidae; genus Callithrix; species Callithrix jacchus. Next base: position 15,283,651 of record NC_133523.1, read on the forward strand.
AGTTTGAGACCAGCATGGCCGATATGGTAAAACCCCATCTCTACTCAAAATACAAAAATTAGCTGGGCATGGTGGCAGGCACCTATAATCCCAGCTACTCGGGAGGCTGAGGCAGAAGAATCAGTTGAACCTGGAAGGTGGAGGTTACAGTGAACCGAGATCACGCTATTGAACTCCAGCCTGGGCAGAAGAGCAAAACTCCATCTCAAAAAAAAAAAAAAAAAAAAAAAAAAGAAAGAAAAGAAAAAGAAACTCAGAGCCCTGGCTGTTTCTGGGCATGGTGGCTCACGCCTGTAATTCCAGCACTTTGAGAGGCCAAGTCGGGCAGATCACTGAGGTCAGGGGTTCTAGACCAGCCTGGCCAACATTACAAAAACCTGTCTTTACTAAAAGTACAAAAAATAGCTGGGTGTGGTGGCATATGCCTGTAATTTCAGCTACTCAGGTGGCTGAGGCAGGAGTATTGATTGAACCCGGGAGGCGGAGGTTTCAGTGAGCCAAGATCACACCGTTGCACTCCAGCCTGGGCAACATGAGTGAACCTGTGTCTCAGGAAAAAGAAAAAGAAAGAAATGCAGAGCCCTAGGTCCCACCCAGTTCTGCCGAATGAAAGTCGTATTTGAGCAAAACGGAATGAGAGTTTGTGTTTGAGCAAAACCTCTGGGTGATTTGGCTCATTTCTCGGGCCCCCAAGCTCCACGTGAGGAAAGAGAAGGAAGCAGTGATTGCTGGCTACAAAAGTGAAGAAATGAAAGAAAAAAAGAGAAATGCATAGCCCGGCCGGATGCGGTGGCTCATGCCTATAATCCCAGCACTTTGGGAGGCTGACATGGGCGTATCACCTGAGGTCGGGAGATTAAGACCAGCCTGGCCAACCTGGCAAAACCATCTCTACTGAAAATACAAAATTAGCCTGGCATGGTGGCACACACACCTGTAATCCCAGCTACTTGGGAGGCCGAGGCACCAGAGTTGCTTGAACCCGGGAGGCAGAGTTTGCAGTGAGCTGAGAACTCACCACAGCTTGGATGACAGAGCAAGACTCCGTCTCAAAAATAAATAAATAAAATAAAATCCTTTTGTCCTGATATCGCCTCTCTTTCATTTAAATCAGAATCATTGGCCTGGCATGGTGGCTCACACCTGTAATCTCAGCACTTTGGGAGGCCAGGGTGGGTGAATCACCTGAGGTCAGGAGTTAGAGACCAGCCTGACCAAAATAGTGAAACCCTGTCTCTACTAAAAATACAAAAATTAGCTGAGAATGATGGTGGGCACCCGTAGTCTCATGTACTCAGGAGGCTGAGGTGGGAGAATCCCTTGAACCCAGGAGGCAGAGGTTGCAGTGAGCCGAGATTGTGCCATTGCACTCCAGCCTGGGTGACAGAGTGAGACTCAATCTCAAAAAAACAAAATATTAAATAAATAAATGAGAATTGTGGGGCTGGATGAGGTGGCTCATCCCTTAATCCCAGCACTTTGGGAGGCCAAAGCAGGCAGATCGATTGAGGCCGGGAGTTCCAGCCTGGCCAACACAGTGAAACCCTGTCTCTACTAAAAATACAAATATTAGCCAGGCGTAATGGTGCAAACCTACAATCCAAGCTACTCGGGAGGCTGAGGCCCGAGAATGGCTTGAACCCAGGAGGCCAAGGTTGCAGTCAGACAAGATCATGCCACTGCACTCCAGCCTGGGCAACGGAGGCAGACTCCATCTAAATAATAATAATAATAAATTCACCATCACTGGGGTTGGCACCAAGCATCGGTATTTTTTAAAATTCACTGGATGAGAACTGGTTCTCTGCATTGAGGTATTCCAGCCTCACCCTGTGCATTTCAGGAGGCTTTATAGCATCCTCCATCCTCTAGAGGCCGGTAGCACGTCCCCCATGCCCCGTGCCCACCATCAAATAATGACAACCAAAAATGCCCCAGATATTGCCAGCGTCCCTGAGGACACAGTCTCTCCCAGTTTAGAACCATTAATCTGGATCATAAATCTCAAAACTCCCGTGCCTCCAGGGGCCAATCAGATCATATATACTACACAGAGGCGAGCCAGGTGGGGACCATCTGTCCCCAAGTGAGAACCAAGCGGGGCACAACTCTACCTGGTTGGGGCTGGAACCCCCAGAACTGATTTTTCCTCTGTGTCTGTCTTGGCCGTTCAAACATTTCTTTTTCTTTTTTAAATTAGTAGACTTGGCTGAGCGTGGTGGCTCACAGCTGTAAACCCAGCACTTTGGGAGGGTGAGGCAGGCAGATCACCTGAGGTCAGGAGTTCAAGACCAGCCTGGCCAACATGGAGAAACCGTGTCTTAACTAAATACAGAAAATGCTAGCCGGGCATGCTGTCAGGCACCTGTAATCCCAGCTACTCAGGAGGCTGAGGCAGGAGAGTCACTTGAACCTGGGAGGCAGAGGTTGCAGTGGGCAGAGATCATGCCTAGGTGACAGAATGAGACTGTCTCAAAACAAAAACAACAACAGAGATAGGGGTCCTACTATGTTGCCCAGGGTGGTCTTGAACTCCCGGGCTCAAGAGATCCACCTGCCTAGGCCTCCCAACGTGTTGAGATTACAGGCGTGAGCCACTGTATGCGGCCAACCACTGATCTTTCTACCACTGCCATAGTTTTGCCTTTTCCAGAATGTCCTATGGTTGGAATCATGCATGTAACCCTTTCAGACTGGCTTCTTTCACTTTGGAATCTGCATGTAAGGCTCCTCCATGTCTTTTCATGCCTTGATATAGCTCACTGAATACTATTTCATGGGGAGGATGCTTCATAGCTTGTTTTTCCATTCACTTCCTGCAGGGCATCTTGGTTGCAGTTTTAACTTTTTTTTTTTTTTTGAGACAGAGTCTTGCTGTCACCCAGGCTGGAATGCAGTGGCACTATCTTGGCTCACTGCAACCTCTGCCTCCTGAGTTAAAGCAATTCTCTTGCCTCAACCTCTCGAGTAGCTGGGATGACAGGCGTGTGCCACCACACCCAGCTAATTTTTGTATTTTTAGTGTTTCACCGTGTTGGCCAGGCTGGACTTGAACTCCTGCCTCAAGTGATCCACTCACCTCGGCCTTCCAAAGTGCGGATTACAGGCGTGAACCACCGCACCAGGCCCTCTTTATTTTATTTATTTATTTATTGAGACAGAGTCTTGCTGTGTCACCCAGGGTGGAGTGCAGTGGGGCGATCTCAGCTTACTGCAACCTCTACCTCCCAAGTTCAGGAGATTCTCCTGCCTCAACCTCTCTCAAGTAGCTGAGATTACAGGTGCCCACCACCACGCCCAGCTAAGTTTTGTATTTTTAGTAGAAACAGGGTTTTACCTTGTTGGCTGGGTTAGTCTTGAACTCCTGAACAGGTGATCCGCCTGCCTCGGCCTCCCAAAGTGCTGGGATTGCAGGTGGGAGCCACCGCACCTGGTCAAGTTTTAATGTTTTTTATATGCCGTTAGGAGCAAAGAAGACTGTTCTTTGATCCCTGGTTTGAGATCTCTGGTTTGAACTACAAGCTTTTTAAGGGCAGGAGGCCAATCATCCTGCTCAACCTTGTGAGGCAGGGGCTGCCGTCTACATTTAACAGGGGAGGAAACTGACGCAGAAAGCCGAGCTCAGAGGCTCAGGAGGAAGAGACTGGTCCTAGAGTCACTGAGAGACTTGGTCAGTACCCCATGCCTCGTACATTTCCGAGTAAATAGCATGCGTGCCCTGGGGAGCCTTCTAGCATCGTCCAACCATCTGCAAATGAGTTACTGACCCCTGGAGAGGGAAAGTCACAGAGTCCGTTACAGACCAGGACTTAGGGACCCAAGCCTTTTTCCTCTTGTCTGAGGCAGAGCTGATTTTTAAAAAATCCATCTACTGAAGTTTCCACCCACAGGTACTTTCCATTTCCGCACGGTTCCAGAAATACCTCTTGCATCGTTGCTAGGCGCTAAGCAATCTCTTTTTCACTCTGGCAGGCGTCTTTGGAAATGACTGATATAGCTAGCCCTGGAGTGGCCAGTTTGTCCAGGCTTTCCCAAAATGAGCATCAAAAGTCCCAAGTCCAGCCGGGCATGGTGACTCATGACTATAATCCCAGCACTCTGGGAGGCCAAGGTGGGTGGATCACCTAAGGTCAGGAGTTCCAGACCAGCCTGGTTAACACGGAGAAGCCCCTGTCTCTACTGAAAATACAAAAGTTAGCCGCTGATCATGGCTGTGGGTGCCTGTAATCCCAGCTACTTGGGAGGCTGAGGCAGGAGAATCACTTGAACCTGGGAGGCAAACTGAGGCCCAGGGAAGGGAGGGACTAGCCTAAGACCACCAATGAGAGGGGAATGTGTCCGTGGCACGTAGCAGGTGAAAACCTATTAGCTTCCTGGGGCTGCCCTAAAACCCAGCAAGAGAAACCCAGAAGGAGTTTGGAAACACCTAGGCTTTGTTTTTTTTGTGTTTTTGGTTTTTTTTGAGATAAGAGTCTTGCTCTGTTGCCCAGGCTGGAGTGCAATGGCACAATCTTGGCTCACTGCAGCCTCTGTCTCCTGGGTTTAAGCAATTCTCCTGTGTCAGCCTCCCAAGTACCAAGTAGCTGGGATTATAGGTGCCTACTACCATGCCCAGCTACTTTTTGTATTTTTAGTAGAGATGGGTTTCACCATATTGGCCAGGCTGGTCTCAAATTCCTAACCTCAGGTGATCCACTGTCCTTGATCTCCCAAAATGCTGGGATTACAGGTGTGATACATCAAGCCTGGCTGTCATCTTGGTCCTTTGACAGTGAAGGAAACTGAGGCTTGGGGGGCAGACAGTCAGTTGCCCAAGGCCATGCCAGAGTGAGTGGCAGAGGCAGAAGCTAAGCATGTGACGGGATTTCGCCATGTTGCCCAGGCTGGTCTTGAACTCCTGAGCTCAAGTGATCTGCCTGCCTTGGCTTCCCAAAGTCCTGGGTTGACAGGCGTGTGCCACCGCACCCAGCCGGCATGTGACTTATATAGCAGGCACACACATGATGCAAACATGGGCATCTGCCTGTCAGAGTGTGACTTAGGCAAACCCCAGGTCCCTGCCACCACTCCCCAACCTCAGTCCTTGGGATGGTCTCAGAGGGCACAAGAAAGATCCTGGAAAGAATTCAATCCCTGGGAGTTATTTTTAGATGCACAGGTATCCATTTCTGCAAAACATGGGTGCCTCACCCGACCTGGCCTCTGCACAGGCCACCAGCTGCTCCAAGGGATTAACTCTCAGCCAGTTGTGTTTTAAATAGACCCTAGAAGAGGGGCTGAGAGCATTTTACCTCATACCCTAGGACCTTGGTCAATGTAGAGACTCAGGACAACCTTGAGAGCAGGGGGAAGCTGCGTTTTGGGCTTATAACTCCAGGATGAGATTAGAGGAGGGAAAAGTTCATCCTAGTCCTCATCAGAAGTTAGACAAAGAAGCAACATTCTGCTTTATTTTTAAAAACAGATGTGGGCTGGGCGCGGTGGCTCACGCCTGTAATTTCAGCACTTTGGGAAGTGAGGCAGGTGGATCATTAGATCAGGAGTTCAAGACCAGCCTGACAACGTGGAGAAACCCCGTCTCTACTAAAAATACAAAATTAGCTGGCCGTGGTGGCACATGCCTGTAATCCCAGCTACTTGGGAGGCTGAGGCAGGAGCCTGTAATCCCAGCTACTTGGGAGGCTGAGGCAGGAGAATCGCTTGAACCCGGGGGATGGAGGTTGCAGTGAGCCAAGATTGCGCCACCGCACTCCAGCCTGGGCGACAGTGAGACTCCATCTCAAAACACACACACACACACACACACACACACACACACACCCAGAGATGTGGAGAGAAAAAAAATGGCTTGTTCAAGATCACGTGGTTAGTTGGTGGGGATGGCGAAGCGAGGGGCAAGTGGCAAGTGTATCGATTACTTATTCTCAAACCGGGGTGTCCAATCTTTTGGCTTTCCTGGGTCATGTTTGAAGAAGAATTGTCTTGGGCCTCATATAAAATACACTAACACTAACGATAGGTGATGAGTTAAAACACACACACACACACACAAAACTCATATATATATATATATATATATGTATATATATACACACACATATACATATAAATTTTTTTTTTTTTTTGGCAGAATCTCACTCCGTTGCCCAGGCTGGAGTGCAGTGGGGCTATCTGGGCTCACTGCAATCTTTACCTCCCAGGTTCAAGCGATTTTGATGCCTCAGCCTCCCGAGTAGCTGGGATTACAGGTGCATGCCACCACGCTCAGCTAATTCTTTTATTTTTAGTAGAGACAGGGTTTCACCATGTTGCCGAGGCTGGTCTCAAACTCCTGACCTCAAGTGATCCGCCCGCCTCGGCCTCCCAAAGTGCTGGGATTATAGGCGTGAGCCACTGCCCCGGCCATAAGTGATCATTTTGCAGCCCAATCTTTTCACTCAGCAATAAGCTTATGGGACTTGTCTTTGTTGATACATCTAGAACAGTGATTCTCAACCAGAAGGGATTTTGTTCCCAGAGGATAAATTTGGCAATATCTGGAGACATTCTTGGTTGTCACAGCTGTTGGAAGGGTGTCACTGTCATCTAGTGAGCAGAAGCCAGGGATGCTGCTTAACACACTATAATGCACAAGACGCCCCCATAGCAAAAAATGATCCGACCCCAGATGACAATAGGGCTGAAGTTGAAAAACCCTGATCAAGGTCTAGTACACTTTTCTTTTCTTTTTTTTTTTTGAGACAGTCTCCCTCTGTCACCTAGGCTGAAGTGCAGTGGCCAGCGTTAGCTCACTGCAATTTCCACCTCCTAGGTTCAAGCGATTCTCCTGCTTCAGGCTCCCCAGTGGCTGGGATTACAGGGGCATGCCACCATGCCTGGCTAAATTTTGTATTTTTAGGAGAGATGGGGTTTCGCCATGTTGGCCAGGCTGGTCTCCAACTCCTGACCTCAAGTGATCCAACTGCCTTGGCCTCCCAAAGTGCTGGGTGAGCCACCATACCTAGCCTACTTCACATTTTTTTTTTTTTTTTTGAGAGAGTCTCGCTCTGTCACCCAGACTGGAGTTCAGCGGCATGATCTCGCTTCTCTGCAACCTCTGCCTCCCAGATTCAAGCAATTCTCTGCCTCCCGAGTAGCTGGGATTATAGGCACCCGTCACCACACCCGGATAATTTCCGTATTTTTAGGAGAGACAGGGTTTCACCATCTTGGCCAGGCTGCATTTCAAACTCCTGACCTCAAGATCCACCTGCCTCGGCCTCCCAAAGTGCTGGGATTACAGGTGTGAGCCACCAAGCCTGGCTTTTTTTTTTTTTTTTTTGAGACAGAGTCTTGCTCTGTCACCCAGGCTGGAGTGCAGTGGCACCATCTTGGCTCACTGCAGCCTGTACCTCCGAGGTTCAAGTGATTCTCCTGCCTCAGCCTCCCAAGTAGCTGGGACTACAGGTGTGTGCCACCACTCCTGGGAAATTTTTTGTATTTTTAGTAGAGATGGGGTTTCACCTTGTTAGCTAGGATGGTCTCAATCTCCTGACCTTGTGATCCACCCACCTCGGCCTCCCAAAGTGCTGGGATTACAGGCATGAGCCACGGGGCCCAGCCCTAGTTCACTTTTAAATAGTTACTCTATGGCAGGCCATGTTTTGTGGCTTCCCACAGCTTTACTAAGAGACCATAGATTTCACTCTTCTCCTGTTGCAACATTGTATCAGTGAACATCTTCCTTCTCTCTCTTTGTTTATGGTGCTTGGTTCCTAATAATAGCAAGGAGTGGAATTGCTGGGGCCCAGGGGATGCACAGCTTCATATTTTCCTGGTATTGCCAAGTTGTCTCTGACATGGTTGTGCCCACTGATGCTCTCACCTGGGTTTGTGGGAGAAACTCTGGCATTGATGATTATTTCCTCCTCTTTGAGGTTGACCAAGCTAAGAAGAAGGTAATTCCTTCTACAGAATAGAGTGCACTACCGGTTTCTCAATTAATAATGGAACAGAGAATGTCATTGTTGTTACAATGTCATCAGAAGTGGCCAAGCCTGTTGGTGGCTCATGCCTGTAATCCCAGCACTTTGGGAGGCCAAGGCGAGAGGATCATTTGAAGCCAGGAGTTCAAGAACAGCCTGGGCCACACATCGAGAACCTATCTTTACCAAAAAAAAAAAAAAAAAAGGTATAAAAATTGGCCAGGCAGGTGGCACATGCCTATACTCCCAGCTACTTGGGAGGCTCAAGCCCAAGAATTTGAGGCTGCAGAGAGCCATGATTGCATCACTGCACTCCTGCCTGGGTAACAGAATGAGACACTGTCTCTTAAAAACTATCCAGGCTGGGCGCAGTGGCTCACACCTGTAATCCCAGCACTTTGGGAGGCCAAGGTGGGTGGATCATCTGAGGTCAGGAGTTTGAGACCAGCCTGGCCAACATAGTGAAACCCTGTCTCTGCTAGAAATACAAAAAAATTAGCTGGGCGTGGTGGCACGCACCTGTAGTCCCAACTACTTGCCTGTAGTCCCAGCTACTCAGGAGGCTGAGGCAGGAGAATTGCTTGAACCCGGGAGGTGGAGGTTGCAGTGAGCCGAGGTCGCGCCACTGCACTCCAGCCTGGCACCTGGTGACGGAGTGAAACTCTGTCTCAAAAAAAAAAAAAAAAGTGTCCAGGCCGGGCACAGTGGCTCACACCTGTAATCCCAGCACTTTGGGGGGCCGAGGCGGGTGGATCACCTGAGGTCAGGAGTTTGAGACCAGCCTGGCCAACATGTGGAGAAACCCCCTCTCTACTAAAACAGCAAAAATTAGCTGGGCGTGGTGGCAGGCACCTGAAATCCCAGCTTCTCTGGAGGCTGAGGCATGAGAATCACTTGAACCTGGGAGGTGGAGGCTGCAGTGAGCCAAGATGGTGCCACTGCACTCCAACCTGGGCAACAGAGTGAGACTCTGTCTCAAAAAACAAACAAACAAACAAAAGGCGGTGGGGGGAAGTCCAGCACAACCGTGATGACTTCCTGTTTGTTAGAATGTAAATTCCGTGAGGGAAGACACCTATCTGTCATGTTCATCATTATAAAACCAGGACCCAGAGGGATGCACATTTCCCATAAATTCATTCGCAGTTCAAGTTATTTCTTGAACCTGTATGATGTGTCCAACAGCGCCCGCCCCGCCCCGCGCTGCCCCACCCCATGCCCTGGTGGTTCAGCAGCAGATGAGGCCTCCATGGTTGCTGAACTTAGGGAGGCATGAAGGTCAAATCCACCTGTTGAATGTATCATTAGTATCTACAGATGTCTTCATCTGTTGCAGATGCTGTGATCTATAAAGCACTGTGAACCAGGCGGCTTATAAACAACAGAAATTTATTTCTCACAGTCCTGGAGGCTGGAAGTCCAAAATCAGGGTACTAATGTGGTCAAGTTCTAATGAGGGCCCTCTTCTGGCTTGCAGATGGTCAGCCTCTCCTTGTGGTCCTCATTATGGAGCAGAGAGCAGCAGGTTTTCTTATGACTCTTACTTATTGATTGAGATAGACTCTTGCTCTGTCACTCAGGCTGGAGTGCAATGGCTTGATCATGGCTCACTGCAGCCTCAACCTTCCAGGCTCCAATGGTCCTCCCACCTCAGAAATAGCTGGGAATACAGACACTGACACCTGCCACCGTGCCCAGATAATTTTTTTTTTTTTAAGATGGGGTTTTACCATATTGGTCAGTCAGGTCTCGAACTCCCAACCTCAGGTGATCTGCCTGCCTCGGCCTCCCAAAGTGCTGGGATTACAGGCGTGAGCCACCACGCCCAGCCTGCCCAGCTACTTTAAAAAAAATTTTTTTAAGAGATGGGATTTCACTATGTTGCCAGGGCTGGGTCTGGAACTCCTAGGCTCAAGAGATCATCTTTCTGGCTTTAGCCTCCCAAAGTGCTGTCATTTCATGCGTGAGCCACCATGCCTGGCCTCTCTTGACTTTTTTTGTTTTTTTCCTTTTATTTGAAATGGAGTTTCACTCTTGTTGTCCAGGCTGGAGTGCAATGGCACAGTCTCAGCTCACCACAACCTCCACCTCCTGAGTAGCTGGGACTACAGGCATGCACCACCACATGTGGCTAATTTTGTATTTTTAGTAGAGACGGTCCCTGGTAGTCTAGTGGCTAAAAACAAAACAAAACAAAAAGAGACAGGATTTCTCCATGTTCATGAGGCTGGTCTCGAACTTCCAACCTCAGGTGATTCATCCACCTGGGATTACAGGCATGAGCCATCGCTCCTGACCCTCTCTAGACTTTTATAAGGGCTCTAATCCCATTTGTGAGGCATCTATGCTCGTAACCTAATCACCTCCCAAAGGCCCCACCTCCTAATACCATCACAAGTGGGGATGGGTAGTATTTGAATGTATGAATTTTAGAGAGACACAAACATTCTGTCTACAGCAGACACTCTTTCTCTTCCCTGCCAAAAACAGACAAAACTGGTGATTTCGTTTGCTTAGTCTTTTGATTTGACTAATAAGAAATCACATTTCGTGAGCTTGTTATCTCATGTCAACAGACTGGAATTTTCTCTTGATTGGAGTAAGTTGTACTGGGGAGTCATTGGTTTTAGCTCTGGTTGTGAGAGCAAAGTAGCTGTACCTTACAGCTTGATCATAAAGTCGTTCTCAGCAAAACGAAAACTCGTTGTTAAAGACAGAACCAATATGATGAAAGCGGTGTTCACAGCAGAAGACACCCAAGTTCTGACTCCGGGGTGTGGCCTTAGAAGACTATGAAGATATTAGCTTAAAAATTATAAAGGCTATAAATGAGTAATACAAGATGCAAGGATTTGATTAATACACATTAATCCTGGGTGTTTCATTTTCATGAACTTATTTTAAGAACTAAACCCGACCTTTTTTTTTTTTGAGACGGTGTTTCACTCTCATCGTCCAGGCTAGAGTATAATGGTGCAATCTCGGCTCACTGCATCCTCCGCCTCCCAGGTTCAAGCAATTCTCCTGCCTCAGCCTCCCAAGTAGCTGGGATTACAGGCACCTGCCACTACGCCCAGCTAATTTTTTCTATTTTTAGTAGAGATGGGGTTTCACCTTGGATGAAACCCAAGATGGTCTCCATCTCCTGACCTTGTGATTCACCCGTTTTGGCCTCCCAAAGTGCTGGGATTACAGGCACGAGCCATTGTGCCCAGCCTATTTATTATTTTTGAGACAACGTCTCACTCTGTCGCCCAGGCTGGAGGGCACTGGTGTGATCATGGCTTACTGCAGCCTCCACTTCACCAGCTCAGTGATCCTCCCCTCTTAGCCTCCTGAGTAGCTGGGACTACAGGAGCAAGCTACCAAGCCCCGCTAATTAAAAAAAACTTTTTTTAGAGGTAGGGTCTCACTATGTTGCCCAGGCTGGTCTCAAACACCCAGGCTCAAGTGATCCACCTGCCTCAGCCTCCCAGAGTGTTGGGATTACAAGTGTGAGCCACCGTGCCCAGCCTGGAAATAAAATCTTAATACATGCGACAATGGGGATGAAGCTTGAGGACATGATGCTCAGTAAGGTACACAAAACAACAAAGTCTGTATGATTTCACTTCTATGAGACACCTAGAATCATCAATTTCATAGAGACAGAAGGTAGAATGGTGGGTGCCAGGGGCTAGGGATGGGGAATCAGGACTAAGTGTTTAATGGGTTTCAGTTTGGGAAACTGGAAGTGTTTTGGAGATGGATTGTGGTGATAATGGCAAAACAATGTGAATGTAATGACATAGAACTACACACTTAAAAATGTTTAAATGGGCTGGGCGTGGTGGCTCATGTCTGTACTCCCCGCACTTTGGGAGGCTGAGGCAGGTGGGTCACCTGAGGTCGGGAGTTCGAGACCAGCCTGAGCAATGAGGAGAAACCCCATCTCTACTAAAAATACAAAATTAGCCGGATGTGGTGGTACATACCTGTGATCCCAGCTACTCGGGAAGCTGAGGCAGGAGAATTGCTTGAACCTGGGAGGCGGAGTTGCAGTGAGCTGAGATCATGCCATTGCACTCTAGCCTGGGTGACAAGAGTGAAACTCCATCTCAAAAAAATAAATAAATAAATAAAAAGTTTAAAATGGGCTGGGCATGATGTCTCACATCTATAATCCCAGCACTTTTGGAGGCCAAGGCTGGTGGATGGCTTGAGCCCGGGAATTTGAGGCCAGCCTAGGCAACATGGTGAAACCCTGTGCCTCTTTTAAAAATACAGAATATTAGCCTGGCATTTGGTGTGCGTCCCTGTAGTCCCAAATGCTTTCGAGGCTGAGGTGGGAGGGGTGTTTGAGCCTAGGAAGTCAAGGCTGCAGTGAGTTGTGATTGTACCACTGCACTCCAGCCTGGCTGATGGGAATGAAACCCTGTCTAAAAACAAATTAAAAAAAAAAGTAAAATGGCAAATTTATTTGTATTATTTATTGATTGATTTATTTATTTTTGAGACAGAGTCTTGCTCTGTTGCCCAGGCTAGAGCTCTGTGGTGTTCGGCTCACTGCAGCCTCTGCCTCCTGGGTTCAAATGATTCTCCTGCCTTAGCCTCCTGAATAGCTGGGACTACAGGCACGCACCACCACACCCGGCTAATTTTTGTATTTAGTAGAAATGGAGTTTCACCTTGTTGGCCAGGATGGTCTCAATCTCCTGACTTTGTGATCCACCCACCTTGGCCTCCCAAAGTGCTGGAATTACAGGCATGAGACACTGCGCCCAGCATAAAATGGTAAATATAATGTATATTTTACAATAATAAAAGATTTAAAAAAGTTTTTTTTAAGACAGCAGGTATAAGAATATCAGCATAAGGCTGGGCGCGATGGCTCATGCCTATAATCCCAGCACTTTGAGAGGCTGAGGCAAACATGGTGAAACTCCTTCTCTACTAAAAATACAGTAATTAGCCAGGCATGGTGGCGGGCACCTGTAATCCCAGCTGCTCGGGAGTCTGAGGCAGAAGAATCGCTTGAACCCAGGAGACAGAGGTTGCAGTGAGCCAAAATTTCACCACTGCACTCCAGTCTGGGCAACAGAGTGAGACTCTGTCTCAAACAAAATTAAAAAAAAAAAGAATACCAGCATAAACTTATAGGGATCTTGGGATCAGCTGAGGTCAGAGAAGCAATTTATTTTATTTCTTTGTGTGTGTGTATGTGTGTTTGTGTGTGTGTGTGATTTTAGATGGAGTCTTGCTCTGTCACCCAGGGTAGAGTGCAGTGGTACAATCTCAGCTCCCTGCAGCCTCCACCTCCAGGGTTCAAGTGATTCTCCTGCCTCAGCTTCTCGAGTAGCTGGGATTAAAAGCGTGCACCACTGTTCCCAGCTAATTTTTGTATTTTTAGAGATGGGGGGGTTTCACCATGTTATCCAGGCTGGTCTTGAACTCCTGACCTTAAGTGATCTGCTCACCTTGGTCTCCAAAAGTACTGGGATTACAGTTGTGAGCCACCACACCCAGCCCAGAGTCGAAATTTCAATGCATTCCCAGCAACAAGCTGGCCCATCTCTCCACGCCTCAGTCTCCTCATGACAATAAGGAGACTTCTGTACTTATAAAAGCCATCACTTGGCTGGGGCACTGATGAGGATTTAATGAGTCCTAAATGTGAGCCAGTGTCATCATCACTGCCACCTCTCTGGGTGTGGAGGAAAGGACTCCCACTCGGCTCTGTGTTTTCTCTGTGAAACCTCAGGCATGCACACAGCCTCTCTGAACCTTGGTTCCCCCTCTGAAACTTATGAACTGCAGTGTTAGGTGGGCGCTCTGGATTAGGATAGGCTGACCGGAGTGTATGGGAGTAAAGCCTGCCCTTGGCACGCTGGTGATGCTGGGGGACACTCCCGTGCCTCCCAGGAGCGGTCGAGCTGTCCCGGCGCCACCCGATGGCATCCTGGCTGTGTGCCATGCTGCATTGCTTCGGGAGCTACATCCTGGCTGACCTGCTCCTCGGGGAGCCGCTGATCGATTACTTCAGCAACAACTCCAGCATCCTGCTGGCCTCAGCTGTCTGGTAAGCCACACTGGGCACGGGAGAGCAGAGCCAGGTGCAGGAAGGAACAATCTGGGCACCAGGGAGGTGACAGGTTGGAGGCATTGGGATGCACCAGCAACAGCCTTCATTGTGACCCTGAACCCACACTGGTCTAGGCTCAGCACGCTGTGGGTGGTGGTGTCTGACACAGCCACAGCTCCCTACCCCCATCCTTCATGGTCTGCTTGTCCCCTGGCACTCAGCATTCTCTCCCCAAAAGGTACTTGATTTTCTTCTGCCCCCTGGACCTCTTCTACAAGTGTGTCTGCTTCTTGCCTGTGAAACTCATCTTCGTGGCCATGAAGGAGGTGGTGCGAGTCCGCAAGATCGCGGTGGGCATCCATCACGCCCATCACCACTACCACCATGGATGGTTCGTCATGATTGCGACTGGGTGGGTCAAAGGTAAATAGGATGATGACAGTGAAAAACCACCCCAGTGGAGAACTGTTGGTCCAGTGGTACTCCCAGGCACCCCCGGCTGGGAAAACCATTGCTCCAAGCAAAGGGGTGTAAATGTTGGACTAGGTGTCCCAACCTCCCAATACTTTTAGGGTAAGTGGGAAGGTTCTTCCAGAAATGTTACTGTCAGGGGTACCTAGGACAGTGATGACAACGACAAGAGTCAATATTGCCGGAGCCGGGCTTCTCACTTGCAGCACTACTGACGTGTGGGGCTGAGTCATTTTTTTTTTTTTTTTGAGACAGAGTTTCGCTGTTGTTACCCAGACTGGAGTGCAATGGCACGATCTCGGCTCACCGCAACCTCCGCCTTCTGGGTTCAAGCAATTCTCCTGCCTCAGCCTCCTGAGTAGCTGGGATTACAGGCGCGCACCACCATGCCCAGCTAATTTTTGTATTTTTAGTAGAGACGGGGTTTCACCATGTTGACCAGGATGGTCTTGGTCTCTTGACCTCGTGATCCACCCTCCTCGGCCTCCCAGAGTGCTGGGATTATAGGCATGAGCCACTGCGCCCGGCCTGGGGCTGAGTCATTCTTTGTGGTGGGGGCTACCCTGTGGATTGTAAGATGTCAAACAGCACCCCTGGTCTCCACCCACGACAAGATGCCAGTAGCACATTTGTCCCCAGCTGCAACAAAAGAAATTGTCTCCAAGGCTGGGCCCGGTGACTCACGCCTGTAATTCCAGCACTTTGGGAGGCCGAGGTGGGTGAATCACAAGGTCAGGAGTTTAAGACCAGTCTGTCCAAGATGGTGAAACCCTGTCTCTACTAAAAATACAAAAATTAGCCGGGCGCTGTGGCATACACCTGTAGTCCCAGCTACTTGGGAGGCTGAGGCAGGAGAATTGATTGAACCTGGGAGGCAGAGGTTGCAGTGAGCCGAGATCACGCCATTGCACTCCAGCCTGGGCAACAGAGTGAGACTCCCTCTCAAAAAAAAAAAAAAAAAGAAAAGAAAAGAAATTGTCTCCAGACATTACCAAACACCTCCTAGGGAGCAAAGTTGCTGTGGGTAAGAAACCCTTCTTCTCTAGAGCTCTAGCTATAGGAGTTCTTAACTTTGGTGGACCATAGCCCTTTTGTCAGCCCAGTGAAGCCTACAGACCCTTTCATGTGCAGAAGATAGAGCTGGACATGGTGGCTTAATACCTGTAGTCCGAGCTACTCAGGAGGCTGAGGTGTGGCAAGTACTAGAGCCAAAAAAAGGAGGCTGAGGAGGGATCACTTGAACCTAGGAGCTGAGGGTTACGGTGAGCTGTGATTGTGCCATTGCACTCCAGGTCGGCAACAGAGCAAGAGCCTGTCTCTAAAAAATTAAAATTAAAGAATAAAGTAGTAATGAAAATGTTATTAGAAATAAAGAACATTTTGGCCAGGTGTGGTGGCTCAAGCATGTAGTCCCAGCACTTTGGGAAGCTGAGGCAGATGGATCATGAGGTCAGGAGTTTGAGAGTAGCCTGACCAACATGGTGAAACTCTGTCGCTACTAAAAATACAAAAATTAGCTGGGCATGGTGGCGCGTGCCTATAATCCCAGCTACTCAGGAGGCTGAGGCAGGAGAATCGCTTGAACCTGGGAGGCAGAGGTTGTAGTGAGCCGAGAGCATGCCATTGCACTCTAGCTTGGGTGACGGAGTGAGACTCCGTCTCAAAAAAAATAAATAAAGAACGTTTTGGCCAGGCATGGTGGCTCATGCCTATAATCCCAGCACTTTGGGAGGCTGAGGCAGGTGGATCACAAGGTCAAGAGATGGAGACCATCCTGGTCAACATGGTGAAACCCCATCTCTACTAAAAATACAAAAAATTAGCTGGGCACAGTGGTGCGTGCCTGTAGTCCCAGCTACTCGGGAGGCTGAGGCAGGAGAATTGCCTGAACCCAGGAGGCGGAGGTTGCGGTGAGCCGAGGTCGCACCATTGCACTCCAGCCTGGGTAACAAGAGCGAAACTCCGTCTCAAAAAATAAATAAATAAATAAATAAATAACGTTTTATAATGTTAAAAGAGCCAATATACTAGGAAGATATAGCACCTATAAACATATATGCACCTAGAAACAGAGCACCAAAATACATAAAAAGAGATAATTCAACATTAAAAGTTGGAGAAATGGGCCAAGGAGTAACAGGAAAGCAGGTAAAGAAGGCCTGAGCAAGTGCCAAAAACCACGGGGCACTTTATCCTCGCTTCCTGCCTACAAGATATGGGTACCCACAAAGTGCCGAGATACAGACTCACCATCCATTGAGCCATGGTGTCCTCAGTTACTTCTTGCTGTGGGGGTCAACCTGTGCATTATACAGTGGTGAGCCACCTCCCTGGCCTTCACCCACTGAATGCCAGTAGTGCTCCCTCCCCAATTGTGACAACTCAAAGTGTTTCTCAACATTGCCAGATGCTTCCTTGGAAGCAAAATGGCCCCAGATGCGATTCCCTGGTCCAGTAGTACATATCAGCCACCCCAGTTGGTGTAGCAGTTCCTGGAGTGGATGTCCAAGTCTCTTTAACCAATACATTTAGGGTATATGGGAAGATTCTTCCAGAAATTTAACCGTTCTATCCCCATTTGAGTCTCCTTATTGTCTCTCCAGGAACCTTTTACTACTGAGCACATTCCCCAGGGATATAGTATCTCCCAGGGATATAGTATCTCTCCTAGATTATGGATGGTTTGAGAAAGATTTAGAACTTGGAGTCTTGAGGAGGAGACTGTGGTGGGGGCTGCCTTGGAAGCCTCATGTATAGCTTGGGGTCTTGGATTAGGGGCATCAAGACAGGCAACCCCAGGTTAAAGACCTGCCTTGCTGGTGGGGACATGACTGATTCCTTCAGGTGGTTTTTGCTCTGAATTTGCCATGTGACCCTCAGCAAGGCTTTGTCCTCTCTGAGCCTCAGTTTCCCCACCTGCAGCTGATGATCATACACCCCCAGGCTCAGAGAAGACTTTGGGAGTGGAGAGACTGCTTCCTTGGGAATTCAACCAAGAGGAAAAGGAGGCCTGGGGTGGTGAGCTTATTCAGAAGCCCCCTGTCCTTTAGGTTCTGGTGTTGCCCTCATGTCCAACTTTGAGCAGCTGCTCCGAGGGGTCTGGAAGCCAGAGACCAATGAGATCCTGCATATGTCTTTGTGAGTATCCCAGCCCACCTCTTCCTTCATCCTTCATGTATGTCTGGGTGCCTGACCCTGAGTTGGATGCTACTGATAACTTAGAGAGACCTCAGCCCTTGTCTTTGCCTTTCAGAGTAGATGGGGAAGCTCAAAGCAGAGCCATAGCTCTGCTCTGTGTGGAGGTTGGGGAGGGCGGAGCTGCAGCAGGAGGCTATACCTGATTGGGGTTTTGAAGGGTGAGCAGGAGTTCGCTGGCCAAGGAGGAGCCTCCCAACAGAGGCCAGCATCTCTGCCAACTGTCAAATCGGAAGAGCAGCAATGCTGCCGGGTGTGTGGGGTCAGGGCACAGAGCATGGGGTATGCAGTGTGCATTGGGAGCATATCTGGAGGTAAGTGGGCAAGGCCATGTGGCAGCATCCAAGACCCAATGCAGGATTGCACCTTGCATTTAGCGTAATGTTTTTTTTTTTTTTTGAGACAGAGTCTCATTCTGTTGCCAGGCACCAGGCGGGAGTGCAGTGGCACAATCTCGGCTCACTGCAACCTCCACCTCCCAGGTTCAAGCAATTCTCCTGCCTTAGCCTCCAAGTAGCTGGGACTCCAGGTGCACGCCACCACGCCCAGCTAATTTTTGTACTTTTAGTAGAGATGGGGTTTTACCATGTTGGCCAGGATGGTCTTGATCTCTTGACCTTGTGATCCGCCTGCCTCGGCCTCCCAAAGTGCTGGGATTACAGGCGTGAGCCACCGTGCCTGGCCATGAGACCCTGTCTCTAAAAAATAAATAAGTAAAATGAAATCAGCCACGCCTGTAACCCCAACACTTTGGGAGGCTAAGGCGGGTGGATCACTTGAGGTCAGGAGTTGGAAACAAGCCTGGCCAACATGGCGAAACCCCATCTCTACTAAAAATACAAAAATTAGCCGGGCTTGGTAGTGGGTGCCTGTAATCCCAGCTACTCAGGAGACTGAGGCAGAAGAATTGCTGGAACCCGGGAGGCGGAGGTTGCAGTGAGCTGAGATTGCACCACTGCACTCCAGCCTGGGTGACAGAGCAAGACTCCGACACATACACAAACAGGAAATCAGCAGGATCAAATGCGCATGGGGCAGACTACAGGACAGAAAACGTGCAAACGTCCAGTTTTTCTCTCCCGGTGCAATCACCTGGACAGGGCTTAGTTCTCCCAGCAGCAACATGTGACAACATACATGGCATACTGCCAACCAGGGAAGCTCTTCTGAGCCTGGGTATCCAGGGTGTTTGTGGAGGCTCAGACCTAGCTAACCACCTGTGTGGCTGACCTCAGTCTTCAGGCCCTCTAGAGGTCCAGCTGAGGCTGCAGGGCCCAGGACCCCCACGATAAATTACGTTGTTACTACCTGATGTGACCCAAGGCTCCCAGGCAAACAAAGACAGTCTTATCAGGTGGGACACCCCAAGGGTTTAGAGGGCATATTCCAGGAGCTGGACAGAGGCCATCCCTTTCCTTGGGCTAGGTTAAGCCATCATGCATAGGGTGACACCACCTCATCCTCCCACCTATGATCAGGAGAAGCTGTGGTCAGGCACAGTAGCTCACGCCTATAATCCCAGCACTTTGCGGGGCCAAGAGGATCACTTGAGGTCAGGAGTTCAAGACCAGCTAGGCCAACATAGTCAAAACCCCATCTCTACTAAAAATACAAAAATTAGCCAGTCATGGTGGTGCATGCTGGTAATCCCAGCTACTCAGGAGGCTGAGGTGGGAGAAATACTTGAACCCGGGAGGCCGAGGTGGCAGGGAGCCAAGATCGCGCCACTGCACTCCAGCCTGGGTGACAGCGAGACTCCATCTCAAAAGAAAGAGAAAAGGGAGAAGCTGGGATGGGAGCTGGTGCCAGGGCAGGGGGGTATGGACCAGAGTTACGAAGACCTGAGCCATGCAGGCACCTGCCAGTAATAACAACCGCTCCCTCCAGCCCCACCAAGGCCAGCCTGTACGGAGCCATCCTCTTCACCCTCCAGCAGACCCGCTGGCTCCCAGTGTCCAAAGCCACCCTCATCTTCATCTTCACCATGTTCATGGTGTCCTGTAAGGTAAGCCTTTTTCTTCCTGCTGCCTTATTGCCTTGACCAATGCCTGCCCCCCGCCACCTCCAGGCTGGGGGTAGGGAAACTGGATAACACTAGCCTTATGTGGCTGGGACAGGGCAGCCCAGAGAGGGACATGCTTAACAGTAGCTTGCTGGGAAGAGGGTCTTTAAAAGGCAGCATCCAGCAGCCAGGACACAGGTGAGAGGAACAGGCCTTCTGTGCAAAGGGCTCAGCCTTAACAAAGGTCAAGGTGGGCCCAGTCCCTTGGGTACAGAGACCAGAGGGACAAAAAGCTGAAAGGGCAGCATCAGGTAGCCAGGAACTCAGTTGGACCAGGAATAGTTCTAGTCTGACAGTCATGCCTTGAGTTGACACCACCCCACCCAGGAGGGGTCATCAGGGGCTGGGCTCTCTCCCTCTGCGTGAAGACGCCAGCTCAGGACTGTGTCTTCCCTGGGCAAGGACTCTAAGGCTGTCAAAAGGGAGTGAGCCTGCGTCTCCCTGCATTAGGGAAAAAGGGAGAGGCAAGCAGATCACTTGAGGCCAGGAGTTCAAGACCAGCCTGGGCAACATGGTGAAACCCTGTCTTTCCTAAAAATACAAAAATTAGCCAGGCATGGTGGCACATGCCTGTAATCCCAGCTACTCAGGAGGGTGAGGCAGGAGAATCACTTGAACCCAGGAGGTGGAGGTTGCAGTGAGCTAAGATTGCACCACTGCACTCCAGCCTAGGCAACAGAGTGAGACTCTGTCTCGAAAACAAACAGGCAAACAAAATACAAATACAAAAATTAACCAGGTACAGATGGTGCATGCCTGTAATCCCAGCTACTTGGGTGGCTGAGGCACGAGAATTGCTTGAACCCAGGAGGCAGAGGCTGCAGTGAGCCGAGATCAGGCCATTGCACTCCAGTTTGGGCAACAGAGGGAGACTCTGTCTTCAAAAAAAAAAAAAAAAAACAACGAAAGAAATGTATTTCTTACAGTTCTGGAGGCTGGGAAGTCCAAGATCGGGGTGCCAGCCTGGTCAGGTTCTGATGAGGGCCCTCTTTCCTGGTTGCAGACCAGCAACATCTTACTGTGTCCTCACATGTGGAAGGGACTGGTTAGCTCTCCTGGACCTCTTTGTAAGGGCACTAATCTCATTCTCGAAGGCCCCACCCTCATGATCTAATCACCCCTCCAAAGGCCTCACCTCGTAATACCATGACCTTGGTGATAGCTTTCAACACATGAATTTGGGAGGACACAGACCTTCAGACTAGCACTTAGCCTGGCTTTCCTCTGAGCCCAGGAGTAGTGGGGAATTCTGGGGGATGGGTGACCAGCAGTCCCAGTGTGCTTGGAACTTTCCAGGGGTCAACATTGAAGTCTGGCATCCTGGGAAACCCGGGATGGTCGTCCATTGTCCTGGGGGTGCATGCAGCAAGAGGGCTGGGTCTGGGCTACCTCCAACCTTGACTTTGCTCACGTTCTCTCCCCTCTTCTCCCCACTCTGCCATCCTCTGTTTGCTTTCTTCCTTGGTCTCCCTCTGTCTCTCTGGCTGTCCCGCTTGCCACCTCACCTCAGGTGTTCCTGACCGCCACCCACTCACACAGCTCCCCCTTTGATGCGCTAGAGGGCTACATCTGCCCGGTGCTATTTGGTGCAGCCTGCGGGGCTGATCATCACCAGGACAACCACGGTGGGTCCCACGGCAGTGGTGGGCCAGGACCCCAGCATTCGGCCATGCCCGCCAAGTCCAAGGAGGAGTTGAGCGAGGGCTCCAGGAAGAAGAAGACCAAGAAAGCAGATTAGGGGGTGGCCCAAGGAGCAGCAGGGACAGAACCCGGACCCAGGACCCTCTGAGGTGGGGAGCTTCCTGTGCTCACATCTATCCTTTCCTGGCCTTGAATTGTCCATCTGCAAATCAGGGTCCTTGGCTCACCCTCCAGGGCTAACGTGGGGGTTGAGATATGAAGATGAGGATGAAGAACTTTTGTAGAAATCGGGGTTCCCTCTCTCTGTCTGCCAGGACCCCAGAGAGTCACAGCTTTTGGAGGGGAATCCTGGCAGCAGCTCTACGCAGAAAGCCTGATCGGCAGTGATATTCTTAGTTCTATTTTTCCTTCTTTAAAATTGCATCTTGGCTGGGCGCGGTGACTCATGCCTGTAATCATAGCTCTTTGGGAAGCTGAGGCGGGTAGATCACCTGAGGTCAGGAGTTCAAGACCAGCCTGGCCAACATGGTGAAACCCCATCTCTACTAAAAATACAAAAATTAGCCAGACATGGTGGTTCATGCCTGTAATCCCAGCTACTTGGGATGCTGAGGCAGGAGAATCGCTTGAATCCGGGAGGTGGAGGTTGCAGTGAGCTGAGATTGCACCACTGCACACCAGCCTGAATGATGGAACGAGACCCTGTCTCAAAAAAAAAAGCATCTTAACTCCTGAAGAACTTCAAGCCATGTTGAGATTCATTCATTTGATAGACATTTTCTAAGTACCTGTGAGCCAGGTGTTGCCATTTCAAAGTCTCTTCTTTACCCAAGCTCCTCGGTGGCTGAACCTTGCATGCCCAGCAGTCCCGACTCTTGCTGGGCGTCCCTGGGCAAGTTGCCTTCCTTCTCTGAGCTTTGCGCTCCCCATCTGTATAGTGGAGACCCTTGGCCCCCCCTCTGTACGGAAGGGCTGACGTGAAGCTGCAGCTGAAAAACGCTCACATGCTCCTAAGCCTTGTGCAGTCAGTAGGGGAGACCAGGACAGTTGGAAATTATGATTGCAAATGGCTTTGCATTTTAGATCATTCGTGTGTGTGGATCAGAGAAACTGACAAGTTCCCTGGCACAAAGGAAGCCCTCCATAGACAACCCTAGGGCAGGCTTGAGAGATCAGATGGTGTGAAAGGCTTGTGATCTTTTCATCTCAGGCGCCCCCAAACCAAGAAATGGAGCCAGCTGGGTGGGGTTCCATGATCCAGCTCTATCAAGCGGCTCTGAGTGTGCACAGCTGGGACTGGAAGTATCAGGTCTCCCTCAGGCCAGAGTCCATTGTCACTCATTCAGTCATTCAACAAACATACAGATGCTTACCTGCTCTGTGCTCAGCCTTGGGCTGCTGCTGGGTGGGCCAGGAACCTGCTTCGGGGTGAGCGAGGTGGATAATATGATAGCTGAAGGGTCCTTTCTGACCATGTCAGCCTAGGTCACCAGGATGTCTGAGAGGGTTGGGTGCATGGGATGGGCATGGGCAGTCTCGGGTGAGGTTTGGGCTCAGACCAAGTCGGAGTCCCAGATGTTGCCAGGCTGTTGGAAAAGTGCCTTGTCCCTGTGATGCCTGGGAGTTGGGTGGGTCCTGGGGAGGTGAGGCCCCAGTTTCATCCTCTTGCTTGTCCACCACAGCTCGGTGTGGAGGGGCAGCCAATAAAATCATTGTGAATGAACCCTCATGGCTTGTCTGCTTTATGTCTGGGATTTTTGTTTTGTTTTGAGACAGAGTCTCCCATCCAAGTGCTCACCAGTTCTGACCCTGCTTAGCTTCCAGGATCAGACAAAATCAGGTGCACTCAGGGTGGTATGGCTGTAGACAAGACAAGAGTCTCAAAGCAGAGGACTGCTTTGCAGAAGGAAGCAAAGCAGGGGATGGCAGGGTGGGGAGAACAGGAGAGAGAATGACCATCAACAAAGTCAAGGTTGGAGGTAGCCCAGACCCAGCCCTCCAGTCGCCCAGGCTGGAGTGCAGCAACACGACCTTGGCTCACTGCAACCTGTGCCTCCAAAGTTCAAGCGATTCTCCTGCCTCAGCCTCCTGAGTAGCTGGGATTACAGGTACCTGCCACCATGCCCAGCTAATTTTTGTATTTTTAGTAGAGGCGGGGTTTCACAATGTTGGCCAGGCTGGTCTCAAACTCGTGACCTCAAATGTTCCACCCACCTCGGCCTCCCAAAGGGTGGGAATTATAGGCATGAGCCACTGCGCTAGCCACATGCCAGGGATTGGCCTCAAGATACGGGGACAGCCAGTCCCAGTGGCTCAGGCCTGTAATCCCACCCAACACTCTGGGAATCAGAGGGAGGTGGATCACCTGAGGTCAGGAGTTCGAGACCAGGTTGGCCAACAGGATGAAACCTTGTCTCTACTAAAAATACAAAAAGTTGGCTGGGCGTGTGGTGTACACCTGTAATCCCAGCTACTCGGGAGGCTGATGCAGGAACGATCCTTCCACTTCAGCCCCCCAAGTAGCTGGGACTACAGGTGCATGCCACCATGTCTGGCTATTTTTTGTATTTTGTAGAGTTGGGGCCGAGCTATGTTGCCCAGACTGGCCCTGAACTCCGGCTTCCCACAGTGCTGGAATTACAGGCATGAGCCACCATGCCGAGTCAGTTACACATCTTCAGCCATGAGAAGAATGCAAAGCAAAACCACAATGAGCCGTCACTTCACGTCCAACAAAATGGCTAAAATTAAAATGTCAGCATGGTCATTTTAGTGCTGGCGGGGATGTGGAGCAATAGGAATTCTCATATACTTTGGTAGGAAGGCTTAAAAGGTGCAACCACTTTGGAAGACAATTGGCAGGTTTTATTTTAAGTTAAACAGGGGTGGTGTATGGTGGCTCACGCCTGTAATTCAAGCACTTTGGGAGGGTGAGGTGGGCAGATTGCTTGCGGTCAGGAGTTTGAGACCAGCCTGGCCAACATGGTGAAACCCTGTCTCTACTACAAATACAAAAAATTAGTTGGGTGTTGTGGTGCGAACCTGTAATCCCAGCTGCTCCAAGGCTGAGGCAGAAGAATCGTTTGAACCTGGGATGTGGAGGTTGTAGTGAGCCAAGATCGCACTGCTGCACTCCAGCCTGGGTGACAGAGCAAGATTCTGTCTCAAAAAACAAAACAAAACAAAAAGAACAAACAATATAAATTAAATATAGGCTGGTCATGGTGACTCACACCTATAATCCCAGCGCTTTGGGAGGTGCATGAGGGAGGACTGTTTGAGCCCACGAGGCTGAGGCTGCAGTGAGCTGTGATTATGCCAGTGTACTGAAGCATGGGTGACAGAGCAAGACCCTGTCTTTAAAAGAAACAAAAAAAGGCCAGGCGCGGTGGCTCACCCCTGTAATCCCGGCTACTCAGGAGGCAGAGGTGGGAGGATCACTTGAGCTAAGGAGTTTGTGACCAGCCTGGACAACACAGTGAGGCCAGGTCTCTACAGAAGAATTACTTTAATTAGCCCGGTGTGGTGGTGTGTGCTTGTAATCCGGGCTTCTCAGGAGGCAGAGGTGGGAGGATCACTTGAGCCCAGGAGTTCGAGGCTGCAATGAGCTGAGATCGTACCATTACATTCCAGCGTAGATGACAAAGAGTGATATTCTGTCCCAGAAATAAATGCATAGGCTGCAATCACCAGACAGAGTGGCTGAAGCCACAGACATTTATTTTTCCATAATTCTTTAGGCTGGAAGTTTGACATCAAGGTGTCAGTTGATTTTTTTTTTTGTTTTTTGAGGCCTCTCTGCTTGGCTGACAGATGGCTGCCTTCTCTGTCCTCACATGGTATTCCCTCTGTGTGTAATCGACTCTGCTTCTGAGGACACCAGTAAATTAGATCAGGACCCACCTGTAGACTTTTGAAACTTAATTATCTCTCTCTTTTTTTTAAGATGGAGTCTGGCTTTGTTGTCCAGGCTGGAGTGCATGGCACGATCTCGGCTCACTGCAACCTCTACCTCCAGAGTTCAAGCGATTCTTGTGCCTCAGCCTCCCGAGTAGCTGGGACTGCAGGCACTTGCCACCACGCCTGGCTAAGTTTTGTATTTTTAGTAGAGACGAAGTTTTACCCTGTTGGCTAGGCTGGTCTCAAACTCCTGATCTCAAGCGATCTGTCTGCCTCGGTCTCCCAAAGTGCTGGGATTACAGGCGTGGGCCACCTCACCTGGCCGATTATTTTAACTTAATCATCTCTTCGAAGACCTTGTCTCAATCAGCTTGGTGCTAAAAAGTTTTTTAAATAGACCTTATCTCCTATTTTAGTCCTTTCAGGGTGCTGCAACAAATGCTATCAACTGGTGGCTTGTAAATAACACATTTATTTCTCACGGTCCTGGAGGTGGGAAAGTTCCATATCAAAATGCCGGCACATTCACTGTCTGGTAAGGGCCGGCTTCCAGGTCATAGATGGTGTCTTCTCTTGGTGTTCCCATGTGGTATAAGGAGCAAGGAGTTTCTTGGCGGCTTCCTGTGGAAAGGCACTAATCCCATTATGAGGGCCCCACCCTCATGACCTAATCACCTCCCAAGGGCCCCACTTCCTAATCTTGGCTCACTGCAACCTCCACCTCCTGGGTTCAAGTGATTCTCCTGCCTCAGCCTACCTAGTAGCTGGGATTACAGGTGCCTACCACCACCCCCAGCTAATTTTTATATTTTTAGTAAGATGGGATTTAACCATGTTGGCCAGGGTGGTCTTGAACTCCTGATCTTAGGTGATCCACCTGCCTCGGCCTCCCAAAGTGCTGGGATCACATGTGTGAGCCATTGGACCTGGCCAACAGTTTATTTTAAATGTATTTATTTATGTATGTTTTTGAAACAGGGTCTCGCTCTGTCATCTAGGCTGGAGTGCAGTGGTACAATCATAGCTCACTGTAGACTCGACCTCCTGGGCTCAAGTGATCCTCCCACCTCAGCCTCTTGAGTAGCTGGGACTACAGGCACTCATCACCACACTCAGCTAATTTTGTTTGTTTTGCGACGGAGTCTCCCTCTTTCACCTATGCTGGAGTGAAGTGGCCCAATATCGGCTCACTGCAGCCTCCCTCCCTGGGGTTTGAATGATTCTCCTGCCTCAGCCTCCTGAGTAGCTGGGATTACAGGTACCTGCCACCATGCCCAGCTAATTTTTGTATTTTTAGTAGTGACGGGGTTTCACCACATTGGCCAGGCTGATCTCGAACTGTTGAC
Organism: Callithrix jacchus; assembly: GCF_049354715.1. Lineage (NCBI taxonomy): Eukaryota > Metazoa > Chordata > Mammalia > Primates > Cebidae > Callithrix > Callithrix jacchus. Next base: position 15,310,291 of record NC_133523.1, read on the forward strand.
TTCAGGTGATTCACCTGCCTCGGCCTCCCAAAGTGCTGGGATTACAGGAGTAAGCCAATGCGCCTGGCCTGTGTTTTTTGTAGAAAAGATGTCTTACCCTGTTGCCCAGGTTGATCTGAAACTCCTGGGCTCAAGTGATCCTTCTGCCTCAGCCTCCCAAAGTGCTGAGATTACAGATGTGAGCCACCTCGCCAAGCCTGACAGTTTCTTATAAAAAACACCACTTAGCCTATAACACAACAATCCCATTGAGAGTGAAAAAAAAATTCACCTTCACACAAAAAAGTTTATAGCAGCTCTTTTTGTTTGTTTTTGGGTCATACCAAAAACTGGGAATGTCCCAAAGGTCCATCAGTTGATAAGTGGATGAACTACCTGGTTTATGCAAATGGTGGAACACTATGCAGCAGTGAAAAGGAGTGAGCATCTGCTACAGCAGTGTGGTTGAATCTCAAATGCATTTGCTAAATGAAAGAATCCAAATCCAAGAGGCTACATACTGTGTGCTCCCATTTGCAGGACTTTTTATCTTTAGAGATAGGGTATGGCTTTGTCACCCAGGCTGGAGTGCAGTGGCAGAAACATGGATCATTGCAGCCTCAAATTCCCAGGTTCAAGGGATCCTCCCACCCCAGCCTCCTGAGTGGCTGGGATTGCAGGTGCGTGCCACATACTCAGCTGTAGGTCATTTTAGAAAAGACACAATTTTGGGCCAGGTGCCATGGCTCACATCTGTAATCCCAGTACTTTGGGAGGCTGAGATGGGTGGATCATTTGAGGTGAGGAGCTTGAGGCCAGCCTGAAACCCTGCCTCTACTAAAAATACAAAAATTAGCCAACTGTGGTGTCAGGGGCCTGTAGTCCCAGCTACTTGGGAGCCTGAGGCAGGAGAATCACTCAAATCAGGGAGGCGGAGGTTGTGGTGAGCTGAGATTGTGCCACTGCACTCCAGCCTGGGCAAGACAGCCAGACTCTGTCTAAAAAAAAAAGGTTGGGGGGACAAAATTGTTTTAACTTAATCATCTCTTTAAAGACCTTATCTCAATCAGTTTGGTGCTAAAAAAATAAGAAAATAATAATAATTAAAAAAAAGACATTATCTCACTCTGTCACCAGGCTGGAGTGCAGTGGTGTGATCTTGGCTCACTGCAACCTCCACCTCCCAGGTTCAAACGATTCTTCTGCCTCAGCCTCCCGAGTAGCTGGGATTACAGCTGCCAGTCACAACTCCTGGCTAATTTTGTGTATTTTTAGTAGAGATGGGGTTTCACCATGTTGGTTGGCCAGGCTTGAACTCCTGACCTCGTGATCCACCCATCTCAGCCTCTCAAAGTGCTGGGATTACAGGCATGAGCCACTGAGCCCAGCCGACAAAATTTTAAGTATGGAAAACAGATCAGTAGCTGCCAGGAGCTGAGGTGGAAGGAGAGATTATCCACAAAAGGGACAGAGGAATTTTGGGAGGGAAGGGACTGTCTGCATTTTTAATGTGGTGGTGGTTACACAACTATACGTGTTTGTATAGACTTGCAGAATTTGCCCAGCATCATGGCCCAAAAGGAGACTGAGGTGGGAGGATCACTCGAGGCCAGACTTTGAGACTAGCCTGGGTAACATGGTGAAATCCTGTATCTACAAAAAACACAAAACTTAGCTGGGCATGGTGGCATGTGCCTGTAGTCCCAGCTACTCAGGAGGCTGATGTGGGAGAATCACTTGAGCCTGGGAGGCAGAAGTTCCAGTGAGCCGAGCTGAAATTGCACCACTGCACTCCAGCCTGGGCCACAGAGCCAGACCCTGTCTCAAAAACAAATAAACAAACCGACAAAAAAAGCTTGCAGAACTTTTTGTGGCTAAATTCTACCTTAATTTAGAAAGAAAAGGACAAAGAGAATAACCTTTGGGGTTTCCTAAATCTGTTCAAATTCCAGCTTTTTTTTTTTTTTTTTTTTTTGACAGTCTTGCTCTGTTGCCCAGGCTGGAGTGCACTGGCGCCATCTTGGCTCACTTCGACCTCTGCCTCCCAGGTTCAAGTGATTTTCCCGCCTCAGCCTCCGGAGTACCTGGGATTACAGGGGAGCACTACCATGCCTGGCTAATTTTTGTATTTTTAGTAGAGACAGGGTTTCACCTGTTAGCCAGGCTGGTCTTGAACTTCTGATCTTAAGTGATCCACACACCTCCGTCTCCCAAAGTCTGGGATTACAGGCGTGAGCCACCGTGCCCAGCCAAATCCTAGCAATTTATCTCTGAGACACGTAGTGTTGGGCAAGTAACTCCCCTTCTCTGAGCCTCAGTTTCCTCTTAGGACGGCTAAGAGGAGTGAGTGGAAAGTCCTTGGCACAAAGTGAGATCTGGAGTTGGGACAAAAGCCGCTTCTGTCAAAGTGCTCGCAGAGTCCCCCTGGTAGGGTTCATCTAGCACCTGGTGGGTGTTGGAGATAAATTGGCTCTCTGCCTTCTGGCACGACTGTTCTGAGATCTCATTTTCCAAGAGAACAGATTGTACCAAAATAGCCTTCCAGCCTGTTCCGGGAAGGGGGGATGCAAGCCACTGGCCAAGCGGGGGATGACTGGCGGGGCAGGCTGGGGGTTTTGTCCCAGTGTGGGTGTGAGAACTCCCAGGATCTGCTCTAAAGTCTCCAGGCTAATTTTAGCTGCAGGAGTTAAGGCTCAGTAACTTCCTCACTCTTGGCTTGAGAAAAAGTTTCTTTTTATCCTTTTTGAAAAACTGTGGTAAAATACACAACATAAAACTTCTTCTTTTTTTTTTTTTTTGAGACCGTCTCACTCTGTTGCCCAGACTGAAGTGCAGTGGTGCCGTCTCGACTCATTGCAGCCTTGACCTCCTGGGCTCAATCCATCCTCCCACCTCAGCCTCCCAGATAGCTGAGACTACAGATGTGCACCACCATGCCTAGCTAATTTTTTTGCATTTTTAGAAGAAACAGGGTTTTGCCATGTTGCCCAGGCTGGTCTCAAGCTCCCAAGCTCAAGCGATCCACCTACCTTGGCTTCCCAAAGTGCTGGGATTACAGCTGTGAGCCACCACACCTGTTCTAAATTTATTAGCCACTTTTTTTTCCCTTTTTTTCTGAGAAGGAGTCTCTTTCCATCTCCCAGGCTGGAGTGCAGTGGTGAGATCTCAGGTCACTGCAACCTCTGCCTCCCAGGTTCAAGAAATTATCCTGCCTCGGTCTCCTGAGTAGCTAGGATTACAGGCATGCGCTACCATGCCCAACTGATTTTTTGTATTTTTAGTAGCGATAGGGTTTCACCATGTTGGCCAGGCTGACCTCGAACTTCTGACTTCGAGTGCTGGGTTACAGATGTGAGCCACCACATCCAGCAATAAGCAGGTATTTTATATACAATACATCCTCAAAGTGGTTTGTTACTCATTTTATGGAAAATAAATGAGGCTGGATAATAAGGTGAGTTGACGTCAGTCACCCTATTACTGACAGTGGATCACAATTGAAATCCAGGCCTGGCATCATGGCTCATGCCTGTAATCCCAGCACTTTGGGAAGCTGAGGTGGGCAGATCACCTGAGGTCAAGAGTTCGAGACCAGCCTGGCCAACACGGCGAAACCCTATCGCTACTAAAAATACAAAAAATCAGTTGGGCATGGTAGCACATGCCTGTAATGTCAGCTACTCAGGAGACCAAGGCAGGAGAATCACTTGAGCCTGAGAGAGGTGGAAGTTGCAATGAGCCGAGATCGCGCCACTGCACTCCAGCCTGGGTGACAGAGTGAGTGAGTCTCCATCTCAAAAAAAAAAGAATTGAAATCTAGTCCCATCTCATTCTAAAGCTACGCTTTATCTTGTACATTTCATGTCTCTGATTCTCTTTTGGGATGTGTAAGATACATGCATGGGAAGAATTCAGCATTACCCTCGACACCAAGCAGGCATCAGCAAATCATACCCGGAGTAGGTATTAGCAAAGGCAAGTTGTCATCCTGCTCTCCTGGTTCCCGGATCATCATCCTACTGTGACCACAGACATGGGTGTTATGACTGCGTTTACACTTTGCTTTCTTGTTAGCACCCGCCTGAAGGCATCTAGGGAAACTCCCAGCTCAATTAGTGGAGGAAATTGAGGTCATTTAAGTCAGCTGAGAGGTGAAAGTGACTGCACAAAGACAGATGTAGGCAGGCCTGAGAGTGAGCTCTGGTTTTGCTACTAACTTGCCATGTGATGTGACCTTTGGTGAATCCTTTCTAGCCAATTGAAAATATTGAATTAGGCTGGACCCAGTGGCTCAAGCCTGTAATCCCAGCACTTTGGGAGGCCAAGGTGGGCAGATCACCTGAGGTCAGGAGTTCAAGACCAGCCTGGCCAACATGGCAGAACCCTGTCTCTACTAAAAATACAAAAATTAGCCAGGTGCGCTGGCAGGCGCCTATAATCCCAGGTACTCAGGAGGCTGAGGCAGGAGAATGGCTTGAACCCAGGAGGCAGAGATTGCAGTGAGCAGGGATCAAGCCACTGCTGTTCAGCCTGGGCAACAGAGCAAGACTCTGCCTCAATTAAGAAAAAAAAAGAAAATGTTGAACTAGGTCAAGGGTGAGTAAACCATGACCCACGTGCCAAATCTGGCCCCCACGTGTGTTTTTAAATAAAGTTTTCTTTGCACGCAGCCAAGCTCATATCGCCTATAGAGGGTTTTGGGTTTTTTTTTTTTTGTTTACTTATCGCCTATAGAGGTTTTTTTTTTTTTTTTTTGAGATGGAGTTGCCCAGGCTGTAGTGCAATGGTGTGATCTCGGCTCTACCTCTGCCTCCCAGGTTCAAGCAATTCTCCTGCCTCAGCTTCCCAAGTAGCTGGTATTGCAGGCATCTGCCACCACTCCTGGCTAATTTTTGTAGTTTTACTAGAGATGGGGTTTCACCATGTTGGCCAGGCTAGTCTCAAACTCCTGACCTCAGGTGATTCACCCGCCTCAGCCTCCCAAAGTGCTGGGATTACAGGCATGAGCCACCATGCCCAGTACCTATAGTGGTTCTTGTGCTACAACACCAGAGTCGAGTGATTTCAACAGGCAACCTTACCTGCACAGCTGAAAATATTCACTCTCTGGCCCTTTGCAGAAAATGTTGGCCAACCCCTGGACTGGATGATGTTGAAGATCTTTTCTAACCCTACATATCTGATAATTCATAGAAGAAATGTACATTGCAATTTACTAAGTAAAAAGCAAGAGAAATGTATCAAACTCTGAGCTGCACAAATGGCATCTTACCATCCTTCAAATGTCCATATTTCCTCAAATAGAACCTGACCATGGGGCTGGGTGCAGTGGCTCAGGCCTGTCATCCCAGCACTTTAGGAGGCTGAGGTGGGAGGATGACTTGAGGCCAGGAGATCGGGCCAGCCTGGCCAGCATGGCAAAACCCTCTCTATTAAAAATACAAAAATCAGGGGGAGTGGTAGCGAAAAAAAATTAGCTAGGCATGGTTGCACGTGCGTGTAGTCCCAGCTACTTGGGAGGCTGAGGCATGAGAATCGCTTGAGCCTGGGAGGTGGAGGTTGCAGGGAGCTGAGATCATGCCACTTCACTCCAGCCTGAGTGAGACAATGAGACTCTGTCTCAAGAAACAACAGGACCAAGTGGTCTGGCTCAGGCCTGTCATCCCAGCACTTTGGGAGGCTGAGGCGGGCAGATCACCTGAGGTCAGGCATTCAAGATCAGCCTGGCCAACATGGTGAAACCCTGTCTCTACTAAAAATACAAAATTAGCTGGGCATGGTGGCATGGCACCTGTAATGCCAGCTACACGGGAGGCTGAGGCAGGAGAATTGCTTGAACACAGGAGGTGGAGTTTGCAGTGAGACAAGATCTCAGCACTGCACTCCAGCCTGGGTGACAGAGTAAGACTTTGTCTCAAAACAACAACATTCATCTGAGACCAGGTGTGGTGACTCACGCCTGTACCCAACATTTAGGGAGGCTAAGGTGGGTGGATTGCTTGAGTCCAGGAGTTTTTGAGACCAGCGTGGGCAACATAGCAAGACCCCATCTCTGCAAAAAATTTAAAAATTAGCCAGGTGTAGTGGTATGCACCTGTAGTCCCAGCTACTATGGAGGCTGAGGCGGGAAGATCACTTGAGCCCAGGAAGCTGAGACTGCAGTGAGCTGTGTTCATGCTGCAGCACTCAAGCATGGGTGACAGGAAAGCCTGTGTCAAAAAAAAATTAAATAAATCGATCTCAGTATCTTATTCATGTTGTAGTTTCTGCTTTCATTTTAATTAAATAATAATAATAATTATTAGACGCGGTGGCTCAAGCCTGTAGTCTCAACTACTTAGGAAGCTAAGGCAGAAGACTTGCTTGATACCGGGAGGAGGAGGTTGGAGAGAGCGGAGATCGCGCCATTGTACTCCAGTCTGGGCAACAAGAGTGAAACTCCGTCTCAAAATAAATATATAAAATAAAAATTAAAAATGTATTTAAATATTATATATTAAATATATATATATACTATTTATATTGCAATAAAAAATTGGAAAAAATATTCTTCATCGTTATTGCTTTTTTCTGCTTTTTACGGTTCTCCTCCAATGTTGCTCCCTGTCCAGCATCTCTCCCTCCACTCTGCCCTGGTTTCAAAGTGATTCTGGGCCGGGCGCGGTGGCTCAAGCCTGTAATCCCAGCACTTTGGGAGGCCGAGGTGGGTGGATCACGAGGTCAAGAGATCGAGACCATCCTGGTCAACATGGTGAAACCCCATCTCTACTAAAAATACAAAAAAATTAGCTGGGCATGGTGGCGCGTGCCTGTAATCCCAGCTACTCAGGAGGCGGAGGTTGCGGTGAGCCGAGATCGCGCCATTGCACTCCAGCCTGGGTAACAAGAGCGAAACTCCATCTCAAAAAAAAAAAAAAAAAAGCTGATTCTGGTAATTCGTGTGATGGCCTCCAGGGGGCGCTGCTTCCCCACTCATGCGCAGCCAGAGCACCTTCCTCCGTTTAATTGGATTAACATCTCCCAGCTCCGTTTCCTCTTCTGCAAAGTGGAATGTATGTGTATATGTACGTATGTATTATTTTTGAGACAGAGTCTTGCTCTGTCATCCAGGCTGCAGTGCAGTGGCGTGATCTTGGCTCACTGCAACCTCCGCCTCCCGAGTTCCAGCGATTCTCCTGCCTCAGCCTCCCAAGTAGCTGGGGTTACAGGTGCCTGCCACCACGCCCTGATAATTTTTGTATTTTCAGTAGAAATGGGGTTTCACCATGTTGGCCAGGCTGGTCTCGAACTCCTGACCTCAGGTGATCCACTGGCCTCAGCATCCCAAAGTGCTAGGTTTACAGGTGTGAGCCATTGTGTCTGGCCAAAAGTGGGGTTATAATGTTAGCCACGCAGGGATGGCAAAGGAAATTTCAGCTGACCCTTGAACAACACGAGTTGGAACTTCACAGGTGCACTTAGGTGTTGATTTTTTTCCACCCGTGCCACTCCTGAGACAGCAAGACCAAGCCCTCCTCGTGTTTTTCCTCCTCTTCCTCCTCCGCCTACTCAAGATTGAGATAACAAGGATGAACACTTTTGTGATGATCCACTTCCACTTCATCCATAGTAAATACTTTTTCACTTTCTTTGAATTTTCTGGCCTGGCATGGTGGCTCACTCCTGTAATCCCAGCACTTTGGAGGCCAAGGCGGATGGATCGCCTGAGGCTAGTAGTTCAAGACCAGCCTAGCCAACATGAGGAAACCCTGCCTCTACTAAAAATACAAAAATTAGCCAGTCATGATGGGGAGCACCTCTAATCCCAGCTACTTAGGAGGCTGAGGCAGGAGAATTGCTTGAATCTGGGAGGCGGAGGTTGCAGTGATCACTTGGGCTCAAATGATCCTTGCACCTCAGCCTCCCCAGTAGCTGGAACTACAGGCATGCACCACCAAACCTGGCGAATTTCTTTTATTTTTTGTAGAGATGGGATCTCACTGTGTTGTCCAGGCTTGTCTCAAACTCCTGGGCTCAAGCAATCCTCCTCCCAAAGTGTTGGGATTACAGGTGTGACCCAACACGCCCAGACGCTACTTTTTTTTTTTTTTTTGAGGTCATGCCACTGCACTCCAGCCTGGGTGATAGAGTGAGACTCTGTCTCAAAATAAATAAGAAAAAGAAAAAAAAAGAATTATTTATTTATTATTTTTTTAGAGATGGGTCTCACTATGTTGCCCAGGCTGGAATGCAGTGGCTATTCATAGGTGTGATCCCACTACTGATCAGCACGGGAGTTTTGACCTTCTCTGTTTCCGACCTGGGCCAGTTCACCCCTCTTTAGACAACCTGGTGGTCCCCTACTCCTGGGAGGTCACCATATTGATGCCGAACTTAGTGCGGACACCCGATCGGCATAGCGCACTACAGCCCAGAACTCCTGGGCTCAAGCGATCCTCCAGCCTCAGCCTCCTGAGTAGCTGGGACTACAGCCATGTGCCACAGCACCTGGCAAAAAAAAAAAAAATTTAAATGACATTTGTTTTTCTCTAGCTTATTTATTGCAAGATTATAGTATATGAAACATAGAACGTACAAAATCAGTGTCCATCAACTGTTTGTGTCATCAGTAAGGCTTTTGGTCAGCAGTAGGCTGTTAGTAGTCAAAAATGACACCCAGAGTTTTGACTGCAGGGGTGGGCTCGGTACTCCGAGCCCCTGTGTTGGTTCTAAGGTCGACTGCACAGAAATCCCCTAGCCCAGGGCTCGTGGTTACTTAATGCATAACGATAATCATGAATATTTAAAAACAAAATTGGAGTGTCACTCTGTCACCCAGGCTGGAGTGCAGTGGTGCAGTCACAGCTCACTGCAGCCTTGGGCTCAAGCAATCCTCCCATCTCAGCCTCCCCAGTAGCTGGGACTGCAGGCACGCACTGCCAAACCTGGCTAAATTTTTTTTTCTTTTTTGAGACTGAGTCTCTCTCTGTCACCCAGTGTGGAGTGCAGTGGCACGATCTTGGCTCACTGCAACCTCTGCTTCCCGGGTTCAAGTGATTCTCCTGCCTCAGACTCCTGAGTAGCTGAGACTACAGGTGTGCGCCACGACGTCCAGCTAGTTTTTGTATTTTTAGTAAAGATGGAATTTCACCATGTTTGTCAGGCTGGTCCTGAACTCCTGACCTTGTGATCCACCTCAGCCTCCCAGAGTTCTGGGATTACAGGCATGAACCACCGCACCTGCTTGCCTGGCTAATTTTATTTTTTGTAGAGATGGGATCTCACTATGTTGCCCAGGTTAGTCCACCTGGGCTCAAGCAATCCTCCTGCCTTGGCCTCCCAAAGTGCTGGGATTACAGGTGTGAGCCACCACACCCAGCCACTATTTTTTTTTTAGACAGTCTCACTCTGTCACCCAGGCTGGAGTACAGTGGTGCAATCATGGCTCACTGCAACCTCCACCTCCCTGGTTCAAGCAACTCTCGTGCTTCAGCCTCCCAAGGAGCTGGGATTACAGGTGTGTGCCATTACGCCTGGCTAATTTTTTTTTTTTTTTTTTGTATTTTTAGTAGAGATGGCGTTTCATTATGTGGGCCAGGCTGGTCTCAAACTCCAGGCCTCAAGTGATTGGCCTACCGAAGTGCTGGGATCAGAGTCATGGACCACTGCGCCTGGTCCCAGATGCTATTTATTTATTTATTTATTTTTCTTTATTTTTCTTTTATTCTTTTCTTGACACTATTTTTTAAGAGTACAGAATTGAAGAATCTTTTTTTTTTTTAAGACTTACTCTGTCACTAGGCCGGAGTGCAGTGGCGTGATCTCAGCTCACTGCAAACTCTGCCCCCTGGTTTCAAGCAATTCTCCTGCCTTAGCCTCCTGAGTAGCTGGGATTACAGGTGCCTGCCACTGCGCCTGGCTAATTTTTGTATTTTTAGTGGAGACGGGGTTTTACCATGTTGGCCAGGCTGGTCTCAAACTCCTGACCTCAGGTGATCCACCCGCCTCCACCTCCCGAAGTGCTGGGATTACAGGTGTGAGCCACCACACCCAGCTGAAGAATATTTTGATAGGGAATTAAAAACACTCATTAAAGTAGTCAGAATAGTATAATGGACCGTAGCCCAGACACCATCAACCCCTACTCAACCTCCCCACCCTGTGCCCACCCCATTTGCCTCCCTGTCAGATATTATTTTGCAGCAAACTTCAGTTATCTTATTATTCCATAAACATTTTGTTATATGTCTCTAAAACATACAAACTCTTTTTTTTTTTTTGAGACAGGGTCTCATTCTGTTGCCCAGGCTGGAGTGCAGTGGTGTGATCATGGCTCATTGCAGCCTCTACTTCCTGGGTTCAAGTGATCCTTCCACCTCAACCTTCTGAGTAGCTGGGACCACAGGCATATGCCACCATACCTAGTTAATTTTTAAATTTTTTGTAAAAATGGAGTCTCACTATGTTGGCAGTATGGTCTTGAACCCCTGAGCTTCAGTGATCCTCCTGCCTTGACCTCCCAAACTGCTGGGATAACAGGCATGAGGTGTCACACCTGGCCCAGACTCTTTAAAAACCTAACCAGGCCAGCGTGGTGGCTCACACCTGTAATCCAAGCACTCTGGGAGGCCGAGGCAGGTGGATCATCTGAGGTCAGGGGTTCAAGACCAGCCTGGCCAATGTGGTGAAACCCCATCTCTACTAAAATTACAAAAAATTAATCAGGCGTGGTAGTGGGTGCCTGTAGTCCCAGCTACTCAGGAGTGTGAGGCAGGAGAATCACTTGAAGCTGGGAGGCGGAGGTTGCAATGAGCCAAGATTGCACCATTGCACTCCAGCCTGGGCAACAAGAGTGAAACTCTGTCTCAGAAACAAAACAAAATAAAATAAAAACCTAACCACAATACCATAGTCACACTCCAGAAACTTCTGAAAACTTTGCCAATAATTTTTTAATATCTCTAGGTTCCAGTTCAGCCAAGAACTGTGGAGTTTTGGAATCATATCTGAATTTGACTGTCACCTCAATTCCTTGCCAAGGAACCTTGGAAGTTGTTTAAATTCTTTTTTTTTTTTTTGAGACAGAGATTTGCCCAGGCTGGAGTGCAATGGCACGACCTTGGTTCACTGCAACCTCCGCCTCCTGGGTTCCAGAGATTCTCCTGCCTCGGCCTCCTGAGTAGCTGAGATTACAGGCACTTGCCACCATGCCCGGCTAATTTTTGTATTTTTAGTAGAGACGGAGTTTCACCATATTGGCCAGGATGTTCTCGACCTCCTGACCTCAGCTGATCTGCCTGCCTTGGCTTCCCAAAGTGCTGGGATTATAGGCATGAGCCCCTGCACCTGGTCTTTTTTTTTTTTTTTTAAGAGTCAGGGGTTTTCTCTTTTGCTCTGTTGCCCAGGCTGGAGTGCAGTGAGGCAATCATATCTCACTGCAGCCTTGACTTTCTGGGCTCAAGTGATGCTCCCACCTCAACCTCCCAAGTAGCTGGGACTACAGGCACACACCACCATGCCCAGCAAATGTTTTGTTATTGCTATTGTTGCAGAGATGAGGTCTCGCTATGTTGCTGATGCTAGTCTTGAACTCCTGGCCTTGAGTGATCCTCCCACCTTAGCCTCCCCAGTAGCCAGGACTATAGGAGCATGCTACTGTGCCTGGCAGCATCTGAAACTTCTTTCTTTCTTTGAGATGGAGTGTGATCTTGCTCTGTCGTCCAGGCTAGATTGCAGTGGCATAATCTCTGCTCACTGCAACCTCCGCCTCCCAGGTTCAAGTGATCCTCCTGCCTCATCCTTGAGAGTAGCTGGGATTACAAGCACCTGCCACTACACGTGGCTAATTTTTGTGTTTTTAGTAGAGATGGAGTGGGGGGGGGTCTCACCATATTGGCCAGGCTGGTCTTGGACTCCTGACCTCAGGTGATTTGCCCACCTCGGCCTCCCAAAGTGCTGGGATTACCGTGCCTGACCAAGCATCTGACACTTCTATCCCTAAAAATAAGGTAAAATTATTAAATAAAGTATCATTATTATTCAATATAGTAGCTTCATTATTTCTGGCAGTAGAGCAGTGATTCTCAAGGTGGGGCAGTGAGGGAGGGGTTGACTCTATTCCCCAGGGGACACTCGGTACTGTGGGAAAATATCTGTGGTTGTCGTGATTGGAGCATGTGTGTGCTACTTGCATCTTGTGGGTGGCGGCCAGAGGCTGCTCAATACCTTACATTGGACAGGACAGGCCCCCCCAACAAAGGACAGTCTAGTCCTGCCAGGCGAGGAGGCACACACCTGTAATCCCAGCACTTTGGGAGGCCGAGGCGGGTGGATCACCTGAGGTCAGGAGTTCAAGACCAGCCTGGCCAAGATGGTGAAACTCCATCTCTACTAAAAATACAAAAAAAAAAAAAAAAAAAAAATAGCAGGGTGCAGTGACAGGTGCCTGTAATCCCAGCTACTTGGGAGGCTGAGGCAGTAGAATTGCTTGAACCTGGGCGGCGGAGGTTGCAGTGAGCCGAGATCACGCCATTATACTCCAGTCTGGGCGACAGAGCAGGACTCTGTCTCAAAAAAGAAAAAAAGTCTAGTTCCAAATGTTGGCAGTGTTGAGGTCAGGAAGTCCTGGTCTGGAGAGAGATTTCCTTAATGCTTGCTGGAACCTTGACCTTGGAGGCCAAACTGGGTTTGAGTCCCAACTCTACCACCTGTTGAGGGAAGCTGGCAGGAGTGATTTTTGTTTTTTATTTTTTGAGACTGAGTCTTGCTCTGTTGCGCAGGCTGGAATGCAGTCGCTTGGTCTCGGCTCACTGCAACCTCCACCTCCTGGGTTCAAATAATCTCGTGCCTCAGCCTCCCAAGTAGCTGGGATTACAGGTGTGCATCACCACGCCCAGATAATTTTTGTTTTTTTTTTTAGTAGAGATGGGGTCTCACCATGCTAGCCAGGCTGGTCTTGAACTCCTGACCTCAGGTGATACATCCACTTCGGGCTCCCAAAGTGCTGGGATTAGAGGCATGAGTCACTACGCCTGGTGTTGGAGATTTTTTGTTTGTTTTTGAGACAGAGTCTTGCTCTGTTGCCCAGGCTGGAGTGCACTGCAATCTCTGCCTCCTGGGTTCAAACAATTCTTGTGCCTCAGCCTCCCAAGTAGCTGGGATTACAGGCGTGCATCACACGCCGAGCTAATTTTTGTATTTTTAGTAGAGATGGGGATCTCACCACATTGGCCAGACTGGTCTGGTCTGGAATGCCTGACCTCAGGTGATCCGCCCGCCTCGGCCTCCCAAAGTGCTGGGATTGCAGGCATGAGCCACCGCTCCTGGTCTCAGAGTTTTAATGGTGATTAATCATGGCTAATATCTTGCAGGCCCTGCCTGTGACGTAGGCATGGTGCTAGCCTCACTCACTATGTAAATACATTTCATTGTCTCGCCAAACTCCTGGGTTGGTGAGAAATTTCGAGTCCAGAGTCATGAAGCATCACAGGCAAGGACTTCACTTTTCTGTATCTCGTTTCCTTCATCCATGAAACAGGATCGTAATGTCCGTCTCGTGGGGTAATTATATGGACTGCTAATGCCAAATGCCACCCAACTGGCACCTCCTAGACCATCAGCAAATGGCATCTTTTACGAGAAGCCGTATCAGCCTGGCATACAATGGTTAACCACCAAGTCTGGGCAGAGTGCCCGGCTAAGCTGGTGCCCGAGTGCAAACAATTTCTTTCATTATCCCTGTTGCTGGGAGAATTGGGCAAGGAGCGACCCATGACATACCTAAGACAAAAGTTACTAGGATAGCCGGGGGCTTGTCTTCCGGGTGGCGCCAAGGCCAGGAAACTGTCCTCTCTAACCTACTTCCCCAGAGGAGTCTAAATTGGCCCTTCCACTACCAGCAAGGACAAAAGAGAGGCTGGAGCCCCCAGGGGCAGCCAGAGCGCTGATGCTGCAAAGGGCCTCTGTCCTTCCTGGAGAAGCCCAGTCTTGCTCAACTGTCTTCTTCGGCAACAAACAGAAGTTAAGAAAGAGAAATAGTCGTGGATGAACCTGTTGTTGGGATGATAAGTTACTGAGCACCTACTACGTGCCAGGCACGCCAACCTTACCAGACAAGATCCTTGGGCTCATGGAATTCACTTTCTCGTGGGAGAGAGAAACAATAAACACGTAGAAACATTATCAGCTGGTGGTAAGTACTATGACGAAAATTAAAATAGGGTGATGGCATTGGGAGTGGCCTAAGGGGTCACTACGCAGTCGAACAGTTGGGTGGTCAGAGACGGCCTCTCAGGAGGAAGTCACATTGAAGCTAAAATGTGAATGACATGAACAGATGCAGGATAGAGCATTCAAGTGCAGCACGTGCAAAGGCCCTGAGGTTGAAAGAAGCTAAATGCATTAGACTAGGCGTCCTTGAGCAAGGGGAATTCTGCCCCTTAGAGGACATAGCAATGTCTAGGGAGATTATTATTTTTTTTTAATTTTACTATTTGAAATGGAGTCTTGCTCTGTCACCCAGGCTGGAGTGCAGTGGTGCGATCTCGGCTCACTGCAACCTCCGCCTCCAGGTTTAGGCGATTCTCCTGCCTCAGGCTTCTGAGTAGCTGGGATTGCAGGTACATGCCACCATGCCAGCTAATTTTTTTTTTTTAGTTCATGTCTTTTATTAACTCGGTTATTTGTCTTCTGGTTTGTTAAAGCAGTAAGTCAGACAACATTTGCCACAATAATGTCTGTCAAAGTGGCTTGCCATAAACACTCCAGCACCACATTCATCAGAAGGGCATTCTCGACGAAGGCGACTAATTTTGCCATTCTCATCCACCTTGTAATATTTCAGGACAGCCAGCTTAACCTTCTTTCTCTTGTGCTTATTCTTCTTGGGAGTGGTGTAAGACTTCTTCTTCCTTTTCTTAGCACCACCACGAAGTCTCAACACAAGATGAAGAGTAGACTCCTTCTGAATGTTGTAGTCAGACAAAGTACGTCCATCTTCCAGTTGCTTGCCAGCAAAGATCAGTCTTTGCTGATCAGGAGGAATTCCTTCCTTATCCTGGATCTTGGCCTTTACATTTTCTTTCGTATCCGAGGGTTCAACCTCGAGGGTGATGGTTTTTCCCGTAAGGGTTTTCACGAAAATCTGCATTTTGGTGGCGGCCCTACGTGAGGCGCAGATGGCGGATCGAAAAGGAAGAATCGCCAGCTAATTTTTATATTTTTAGTAGAGACAGGTTTCACCATGTTGGCCAGGCTGCTCTCCAACTCCTGACCTTGTGATCCACCTGCCTCAGCCTCTCAAAGTGCTGGGATTACAGGAGTGAGCCACTATGCTCGGCTGATTTTTTTTTTTTTTTCTGAGATAGGGTCTCACTCTGTTGCCCAGGCTGGAGTACAGTGGTATGATCTTGGCTCACTTCAACCTCTGCCTCCCAGGCTCAAGTGATCCTCAGCCTTATGAATAGCTAGGGCTACAGGTGTGCACCACCACACCTGGCTAATTTATTGTGGAGATGGGGTTTCACCGTGTTGCCCAGGCTGGCCTTGAGCTCTTGGACTCCCAAAGTGCTGGAATTATAGGCGTGAACCACCATGCTCGGCCCTGGCTAATTTTTTATTTTGTGGAGATGCTGTCTCCCTGTGTTGTCCAGACTGGTCTTAAACTCCTGAGTTCAAGCAATCCTCCTGCCTCAGCCTCCCAAAGTACTGAAATTACAGGCATGAGCCACTGCAGCTGGCCCCTTAGCTGATTTTAATTTATATCCATTCACCATAACCTTTGAGTATCTATGAGTACTACAGCTTTTTTTGTTTTGTTTTATTTTATTATTTATTATTATTATTATTTTTTTTTGATGGAGTCTCACTCTTGTTGCCCAGGCTGGAGGGCAGTGGTGTGATCTCAGCTCACTGCAACCTCCATCTCCCGGGTTCAAGCGATTCTCATGTCTCAGCCTCCCAAATAGCCGTGATGACAGATGTGCGCTGTCATGCCCTGCTAATTTTTGTATTTTTATTAGAGACAGGGTTTCCCCATGTTGGCCGGGCTGATCTTCAACTTCTGACCCCAGGAGATCAGCCCACCTCAGCTTCCCAAAGTGCTGGGATTACAGGCATGAGCCACTGTGCCCGGCCTACAACACCATTTTTTAATTCTCCGAATCTTAAGGAATCATGGAACCTGAGAGGGTGCTCTTGGGGATCCCTCACTGGCAGAGTCTGTCCCGGGGGGACAAGGCAGGTAAGGGAAGTTGAGGCAGAGAGGATAGTAAGAGCAAAACACACAAAGGTTTGAAAACGCCCGACAGTCCTGCAGAATCAACATCACCTGTATTTTACAAACCTATCTCCCGACTGCCTTGGTGATATTTCATTCATGGTGGATATTTTTGGCATTAATTTTGATCTGCTAACACATTGTGCTACTTCATATATTGCTCCAGAGACGTGAGCCCTGAATGACTCTTATTTTCATTTCACAGACCATGCAGCTGGTGCCCCAAGAGGGAGCCCCCTTGCTTAAGTCCTCCAGGAGGGCGATGGAGGAGATGGCATTCAAACCACCCTCATGGATGCCAAGGTATGCATTTGTTCTCTCTGCCTCCAGTGGCAGTTTGCTACAGCTGTGAAGACGCTGGGCAGGATTTGGGTCTCCAGGGCATTTTCAGTAATGTTAGATCATGGCTATAATCCCAGCACTTTGGGAGGCTCAGGTGGGGGGATGGCTTCCTGTCAGGAACCTTCCAAGTTCCAGCCTTGAACTCAACACGGTGAGACCCCATCTCTACAAAAAAAATTTTTTTTTTTTTTTTGAGATGAAGTTTTGCTCTTGTTGCCAGGCTGTAGCGTAATGTGCAATCTAGGCTCACTGCAACCTCTGCCTCCCAGGTTCAAGTAATTCTTCTGCCTCAGCCTCCCAATTAACCTGGGATTACAGGTGCCTCCCACCACACTCAGCTAATTTTTTGTATTTTTAGTGGAGACGGGGGTTTCACCATGTTGGCCAGGCTGGTCTCGAACTCCTGACCACAAGTGATCCATCCACCTTGGCCTCCCAAAGTGCTGGGATTACAGGCACATGATCACAGCTCACAGCAGCCTTGAACTCTTGTGCTCATGCAGTTCTCCCATCTCAGCCTCCCAAGTAGCTGGGACAACAGGTGTGCACCACCATGCCATGGCTATATTTTTTTTAAAACTTTCTTTTTTTTTTGCAGAGATGAGGTCTCACTATGTTGCCTAGGCTGGTCTTGAACTTCTGGCTCAAGAGATCCTCTCTGGCCTCTTGAATAGCTGGGATTACTGGCACGAGCCACTGTGCCCAGCTAGTAGAGTTGATTTAAAACTAGTTTCTTTTTTTTTCCTTTTGAGATGGAATCTCACTCTGTCACCAGGCTGGAGTGCAGTGGTGCAATCTCAGTTTACTGCAACCTCCACCTCCTGAGTTCAAGTGATTCTCCTGCCTCACCCTCCCAAGTAGCTGGGACTACATGCCTGTGCCACTACCATGCCCAGCTAATTTTTGTATTTTTCTTAGAGACGGGGTTTCATCATGTTGGCCAGGCTGGTCTTGAACTCCTGACCTCAGGTGATCCATCCACCGTGGCCTCCCAAAGTGCTGGAATTACAGGCATGAGCCACTGCTCCTGGCCTAAAACTGGTTTCTCAATTTCTCAACACTGCTGACATTTGGGGACAGAACATTCTCAGCGGCGGCTTCCTGGGCATTGTCAGATGTTGAATAGCATCCCTGGTCTCCACCCACATGATGCCAGTAGCATCTCCCACTCATGGCAACTGAAAAGGTCTCCAGGCATTGCCAGTGTTCCCTGGGGGCTAAGTGGTCCCCAGGTGAGAAATGCTGTTTGAAATAGTGCTTGGACGTGGAAGGACTTTGCCTCGTGGGAGGGGGTGGTCCTTAAGGGCAGGATAGGGTGGGAGTTTCATCAAGCGTTTGTCTTTCTTGCCTGGGTCGTGGGGCTGGGCATGGCTCCCAGCGTCTCCTCTGTACACCTGGGCTCAGGCTCAACTTACATGGGTAGGCCCCAGGGAACCCAGGTGTTCGAGAGGTTGGCTGGTCCCCAGGCTCCAACGCTTAGCACTGGGAAACCACAGTTGCTGTGGCGACCACTGAGCTCTCAGGACGAGGAGCGGGGAAGAGGACTCCCATACCTAGAGGAGACAATATCCAGAGGGCTTGTCAGGGAGGCCACTGTCTAATACCCTTCATGAGTGCTTGCAGACCTGGGAAAGCAGTGGAGAGGAGCTGATTGAGCTCCCTAGAGACGCTGGCGGGGGACTGTGGGTCACTGGGGGAGCCTCGGAAGGTGAAACAGGTGCCCCGCTCCTGATGGCTCTGCCCCGCTGGACTCCCAGGCTTCTGGCGTGAGGTCTCTGAACCCCAGACCCTTGCCAGGGGAAGGGTCATTTTGGTGGGTGGGCAGCAATGAGTGTGGGCCCCCTCAGCCCGAGTACCCGCCGGCGGCTTCTCCAGGGTGAAGCCGGCCCCCTCCCAGCACCTCTGCCCAGCAGTGTGACCATCTTCATCAGTTCCACGGCCTCAGGTAAGGTGCAGGGTATGGATGGGGGCTCAGAGGCAAGTGGGCACTCCCATCAAGCGGTGTCAGGGCTTGGGCATGGTTCCTGGAGCCCTTTAAGAGACCTAGATGCGAACCAGGTGCCGTGGCTCACGCCTGTAATCTCAGCACTTTGGGAGGCTGAGGCGGGTGGATCACTTGAGGTCAGGAGTTCCAGATTAGCTTGGGCAGCATGGCGAAACCCTGTCTCTACTAAAAATACAAAAAATTAGCCGGGCCTGGTGGTGCGTGACTGTAGTCCCACTTACTGGGGTGGCTGAGGCAGGAGAATTGTTTGAACCCAGGAGGTGGAAGTTGTAGTGAGCCAAGATGGCGACACTGCACCCCAGCCTGGGCAACAGAGCAAGACTCCGTCTCAAAAAACAAAACAAAGAAAAAACCAAAAAGGAGATATCAGCTAATAGTGTGCTGCGACATAGCACTGCTCAACTCCACATTCAGGGAAGTCAGTTGGCAGCTTGAAACTGACCAAGGTGGAGTATTTACACCATGGAAATTGGCAGATAATACAAACCAGATTTTAAAAAATTTGTTTTGGAGAACAGAGTATTATGGAGCATTTGCTGGGACACTGTTTTTTTGTTGTGTTTTTGAGACAGAATTTCTCTCTGTCGCCCAGGCTGGAGTGCAGTTGTATAATCTCAGCTCACTGCCACCTCCACCTCCCAGGTTCAAGCAACTCTCCTGCCTCAGCCTCCCGAGTAGCTGGGATTACAGGCACCTGCTACCATGCCTGGCTAATTTTTGTATTTTTAGTAGAGACGGGGTTTCACCATGTTGAGCAGGCTGGTGTCAAACACCTGATCTTAGATGATCTGCCTGCCTTGGCCTTTCAAAGGGCTAAAATTACAGGTGTGAGCCACTGTGGCTGGCCACACCGCTCTATGTATATGTGCTCTCGTAGAGATTACAGCCTGGTTGGGGGAGGGACACAGGGACACATAAATGAAGTAATTGCAGCTCGTGGGCCAGGTGTGGTGGTTTACGCCTGCAATCCCAGAACATTGGAGGCTGAGGGGGAAGAACTGGGAGACCTCGATGTGAGTGCAGCTCAGGTAGTGACTCATGTGGGGGCCTCCTGGACCCTGTTTCCTCCTCAAGAAGCCCCACTGAGAACGCACACTGAGAACCCAACTTGATAGAGTTTCTGTGAGTGGCGTTTGATGTTGCAACTAACATTCATGACCAACAGGCTTAAAAACCGCCGGCATCTTGCCACAGCTGCACGACCCTGGGTGACGGGACCCTGCTCACCTCCCCAACCTTATCTCATGTGGTCACCTCCTTGTCCACCTGTTGTATCCACACCAAAACCCATAAGATCCAGTAATCCGCAAGGCCTGGGCCCTGTATCAGGACTGTCACCCTCATGGTTCCCTCTTCTCCTTATTCTGATCCTTTGGGTCTCAGTGCAAACACCCCCCTTCAGGGAGCCCCTCTCTGCCCCCCAATCTAAAGTAGATTTGTCCTGCTGAGGTGGGCGGATTGCTTGAACTCAGGAGTTCAACACCAGCCTGAGTAAGATGGCAAGGCCCCATCTCTACAAAAAGTAAAAAAAAAAAAAAAAAAAAAGTAGGCCAGGCGCAGTGGCTCATGACTGTAATCCCAGCACTTTGAAAGCCCAAGGTAAGTGGATCATGAGGTCAGGAGTTTGACACCATCCTGACCAACATGGTGAAAACCCATCACTACTGAAAATACAAAAAATTAGCTGGATGTGGTGGTACCCACCTGTAGTCCCAGCTACTCAGGAGGCTGAGGTAGGAGAATCTCTTGAACCTGGGAGGTGGAGGTTGCAGTGAGCCAAGATCACGCCACTGCACTCCATCAAAAAATAAAAATAAAAATAAAATAAAATACATTTAAAAAAATAGGCTGGGTGCAGTAGCGCATGCCTGTAATCCCAGCACTTTGGAAGCTGAGGCAGGTGGATCACCTGAGGTCAGGAGTTCCAGACTAGTCTGGCCAACATGATGAAATCCCATTTCTTCGAAAAATACAAAAATTAGCCGGGGGTGGTGGTGCGTGCCTGTAATCCCAGCTACTTGGGAAGCTGAAGCAGGAGAATCTCTTGAACCCAGGAGGCGGAGGTTGCAGTGAGCCAAGATTTCGCCACTGCACTCCAGCCTGGGTGACGGAGCGAGACTGTCTCAAAAGAAAAAGAAAAAAGAAAAAGAAAGAAAGAAATAGATTTGTCCCTGTTATTCTCCAGTCCAGACCACCCATGTGTTTTCAACAGCATTCTTCACAAACTGCAATTACTTTTAAAAATTACTGATTGATTGATTGTGCCTCTTGGTTAAGCATAAGGGGCACCCTGGCAAACAAGATGTGATGCGCTGGGCATGGCAGCTCCCTCCTGTAATCCCAGTGCTTTGGGAGGCCAAAGCAAGAGGATTGCTTGAGCCTAGGAGTCTGAGACCAGCCTGGGAAACATGGTGAAACTCCTTCTCTACAAAAAATTTTTAAAAATTATAGGGGTGTGGTGATGCCTCCCTGTAATCCCAGCTACTTGGGAGGCTGAGGTGGGAGGATTGATCAATGCTAGGAATTGGAGGTTACAGTGAGCTATGATTGCACCACTACACTCCAGCCTGGGTGAGGGAGTGAGACCTGTTCCTTAACAATTTTTTTTTTTTTTAAACAGGGTCTCGCTCTGTTGCCAGGCTGAAGTACAGTGGCGTGATCTCAGCTCACTGTAACCACATCCCGGGTTCAAGCGATTCTCTTGCCTCAGCCTCTCCAGTAGCTTGGACTACAGGCACGTGCCACCATGCCCAGCTAATTTTTGTATTTTTTAAAGTAGAGATGGGGTTTCACCATGTTGGCCAGGATGGTCTCAATCTTTTGACCTTGTGATCCACCCACGTCGGCCTCCCAAAGTGTTGGGATTACAGGTGTGCACCACTGTGCCTGGCCCAAAATATATATATATTTTTTCATTATCAAATCAGTGGTATAGCAGCAAAATATTTTTAAAAATATATATAGTGCTGGGTACAGTGGCTCATGCCTGTAATATCAAAACTTTGGAAGGCCGAAACAGGAAGATGGCTTGAATTCAGGAGTTCAAGACCAGTCTGGGCAACATAGGGAGACCCTACGACATAAATAAATACCTATTTCGAATTTTTTCTTTTTTTTTTTTTGAGATGGTGGCAGCAGATGAGGCTTTAGTCATAGGCCAGGCGCAGTGGCTCAAGCCTGTTAACCCAGCACTTTGGGAGGCAGAGGACGGAGGATCACTTGAGACCAGGAACTCGAGACCAGCCTGGGCAACATAGCCAGACCCCATTCTCCACAAAAAGGGGGAAAAAGTCAAAAGTAAATAAATAAAAGCAGAGCTGTGCAGCTGGGAAGAACACCGGGCCCTTTCCACTAACACCCTCCATGCCCCTCCTTGCAGATATGGATGCAGAGAGGGAAGCCCTGCAGAGTGCCGCCTACCTGGAAGTGCAGACCTTCTGCCAGAAGCATGGCTTGATGTTTGAGGTAACCAGAGGTCACCCCGGGCTTCATGCTCTTCTTTTCTTTGAGATAGAATCTCACTCTGTTGCCCAGGCTGGAGTGCAATGGCACAATCTCGGCTCACTGCAACCTCCACCTCCGGGTTTAAGCAATTCTCCTGCCTCAGCCTCCCGAGTAGCTGGGACTACAGGCATGTGCCACCATGCCCAGCTAATTTTTTGTATTTTTAGTAGATATGGGGTTTCTCCGTGTTAGCCAGGATGATCTCGATTTCCTGACCTCGTGATCCTCCTGCCTTGGCCTCCCAAAGTACTGGGCCACCTTTTTTTTTTTTTTTTTTTTTTGAGACAGAGTCTTGCTCTGTCGCCCAGGCCGGAGTGCAGTGGCATGATCTCGGCTCACTGCAACCTCCACCTCCCAGGTTCAAGCGTTTTTCCTGCCTCAGCCTCCTAAGTGGGACTACAGGTGCCTGCCACCACACCGGGCCAATTTTTTGTATTTTTAATAGAGATGGAGTTTCACCGTGTTAGCCAGGATGGTCTTGATCTCCTGACCTTGTGATCCACCTGCCTTGGCCTCCCAAAGTGCTGGATTACAGTTGTGAGCCACCACACCTTTTTTTCTTTTCTTTTTGAGATATAGTCTCACTCTTTTGTCCAGGCTGTAGTGCAGTGGTGCCAACTTGGCTCACTGCAACCTCTGCCTCCTGGGTTCAAGCGATTCTCCTGCCTCACTCTCTCAAGTAGCTGGGATTACACATGTGCGCCACCATGCCCGGCTATCCATGCTCTTTTAATGCTTTACTGTTGAGTCTTGAAATTCACAGTAATGTTTAAACAAGGGGCCAACATGTTCTTTTTGCACCGAGCCCTGCAGATTCTTACTTGGTCCTGGAGATCCAGCTGCAGAGGTAAAATTCCTTGGGATTATAAAAAGGCATGTGGGACTGGGCACGGTGACTGATGCCTGTAATCCCAGCACTTTGGGAGACCGAGGTGGTCAGATCGCTTGAGGTCAGGAGTTTGAGACCAGCCTGGGCAACATGGTGAAACCCCAACTCTACTAAAAATACAAAAATTAGCTGGCCCTGGTGGCTCATGCCTATAGTCTGGGTGACAGAGCAAGACCTCATCTCAAAAAAAAAAAAAAAAAAGTGCAGTGGTATGATCACAGCTCACTGCAACCTTGATTGACCTTCTGGACTCAAGGGATCCTCCTGCCTCTAGCTTCCTTAGGAGCTGAAACCACAGGCATGCACCACCATGCCTGGCTAACTGAGGATGTTTCTACCTGCACACATCCTTGTGGAAACTGATTAACCGTCTTTGGAGTCTCAGTTTAACTTGAAGCTGCCTCCTTGCTATTTATGTGAATGATTTATTGCACCAAAGTTCCACTTGGTTGAAAGATGAAACGGGGCACAGTGGCTCATACCAGTATTCCCAATGCTTTGGGAGGCCAAGGCAGGAGGACTGTTGGAGGCCAGGAGTTTGATACCAGCCTGAGCAACATAAGATCCCATCTCTATAAATTTTTTTTAATGAGCCGGGTATGGTGACACCCACATGTAGTCTCAGCTACTGGGGAGGCTGAGGCGGGAGGATCACTTGAGCCCAGGAGTTCAAGGCTGCAGTGAGCTGTGATCAAGCCACTGCACTCCAGCCTGGGTGCTGGAGTTGGACACTGTCTTTACAAAAGAAAATCTGGGCCAGGCACAGTGGCTCACACCTGTAATCCCAACACTTTGGGAGGCCAAGATTGGTGGATCACCTGAGGTCAGGAGTTTGAGACCAGACTGGATAACATAGTGAAACTCCGCCTCCACTAAAACCACAAAAATTAGCCAGGTGTGGTGGCAGGCACATGTAATCCCAGCTGCTTGGGAGGCTGAGGCAGGAGAAGCGATTGAACCCAGGAGGTGGAGGTTGCAATGAGCCGAGATCATGCCACTGTACCCCAGCCTGGGCAACAGAGCAAGACTCCTGTCTCAAAAAAAAAAAGTAGTGGACCTTTGGGTAAAAAAGAAAAGGAAAATATGCATTATGGTTTGTATATTTATTACTAAGAAAGAAGCAGTGCTAGGAATTGCACTTTGCCCACTATTGATCATGAGACATAGTTCAATGTCAGAGGCACTGCGAAAGCGTCAGCACTGAAGACTGATGAAATGCCTCGAGCTCTTCTGTTTAATGCCCACGCCCGTGCTCTGACGCAGACGCTGTCAATATCCTTTCAGAGGCTGGTTCCTGATCCCTTTTCCTTTCCTGCTCCCCTAACTCATTGTTCCTCCCCCTTTCTTCTTGCAGTCACATTCAGTACTGCTGGCCTCTCACTGCTTGTCATAGGAATCTATGTGTCTCTCTCTCGGGGGTAAAGAATTCAGGGGCAGGGACTGTTCCCAGTCGTCTTTGTCTCCCTGTCACCCCAGCCTTCCGGGGTCAGCTTTGCCTACTTGAACCGAGCCGTTCTGCCCAGCCTCCCCCTGGAGAGCAGGCGCAAATGAACCACAAGCGTGCGGTTGCCAAGGAGACTGTTATGTCCAGTTTTGGCCGAACTAAACACCCTCTTTTGCAAGGAAAGCTCTGTGAACAAGTGTGGGCATGTCCTTGCTTTCAAAGCAACAGTTTGAAAATGGCCAAGTTCCTTTTTAAAAAAAGCTTTTTTTGTTTGTTTGTTTGTTTGTTTGTTTTTTTGAGACACAGTTTCACTCTTGTTGCCCAGGCTGGAGTGCGATGGCACAATCTTGGCTCACTGCAACCTCCACCTCCTGGGTTCAAGCAATTCTCCTGCCTCAGTCTCCCAAATAGCTGGGACTACAGGTGCGTGCCGCCATGCCCAGCTAATTTTGTATTTTTAGTAGAGACAGGATTTCTCCATGTCGTCCAGGCTGGTCTCAAACTCCTGACCTCAGGTGATCTGCCTGCCTCGGCCTCCCAAAGTTCTGGGATTACAGGCATGAGCTATTGTGCCTGACCTCTTTTTTGCTTTTATTATCCTTTTCTTTTTCTTTTTTTCTTGCAACAGGGGCTCCCTCTGTCACCCAGGCTGGAGTGCAGGGGTGCAAACACAGCTCACTGCAGCTTCTGCTTCCTGGGCTCAGATGATCCTCCTGCCTCAGCTTCTCAAGTATCTGGGACTACAGGCACACACCACCACACCTGGCTAATTATTATTATTATTATTATTATTGTAGAGGCAAGGTCTCTCTATATTGTCCAGGCTGGTCTCAAACTCCCAGGCTTGAGAGATCCTCCTGCCTCAGCTTCTCAAGTATCTGGGACTACAGGCACACACCACCACACCTGGCTAATTATTATTATTATTATTATTGTAGAGGCAAGGTCTCCCTATATTGTCCAGGCTGGTCTCAAACTCCCAGGCTTGAGAGATCCTCCTGCCTCGGCCTCCCATACTGCTGTGATTGTAGGCATGAGCCACTTCTCCCTGCCTCTATTTTAATTTTTAATTCACTTCCTTTTTAATTTTTATTTTTTTAGAGATGAGGTCTTGCTATGTTGACCAACCTGGTCTTGAACTCCTGGGCTCAAGCAATCCCTGTGCCTCAGTCTCCAGAGTAGCTGGGATTACAGGCGCACACCACCTCCCCAACAAAATGTATGTTTGTTTGTTTGTTTGTTTGTTTGTTTTAGAGACGGGGTTTGCTATGTTGCCCAGGCTGGAGTGCAGTGGCTATTCACAGGCGCGATCCTACTACTGATCAGCACAGGAGTTTTAACCTGCTCCATTTCCAACCTGGGCCGGTTCACCCCTCCTTAGGCAACCTGATGGTCCCCTGCTCCCGGGAGGTCACCATATTGATGCCGAACTTAGTAGAGACACCTGATCAGCATAGCGCACTACAGCCCAGAACTCCTGGGCTCAAGCAATCCTCCCACCTCAGCCTCCCGAATAGCTGGGACTACAGGCATGCACCACTGCACCTGGCCCAACTAAATGTTTATAAATAAACTGAATTTGGAGTTTAGGCTTACAGGCAATGCATGGACAGTGCAGAGTTCCCATACACCCCCATGCTCGGTGTCTTGTAACGTTTTTCCTAACCACAGCACAATCAACTACATTGTTTCAACTATGGCATCAACTTTAAGGCCAGGTGCAGTGGCTCACACCTGTCATCCCAGCATTTTGTGGGGCTGAGGCAGGCAGATTACTTGAGATCAGGAGTTTGAGACCAGCCTGGCCAACATTGTGAAAATTTATCTCCACTAAAAATACAAAAAAAATTAGCCAGGTGTGGTGGTGCACACCTGTAATCCCAGCTACTTGGGAGGCTGAGGCAGAATAATCTCTTGAACCCAGGAAGTGGAGGTTGCAGTGAGCTGAGATTGCACCACTAAGCTCCAGCCTGGGCAACAGAGCAAGACTCCATCTCAAACGAAAAGAAATTAGGCTGGGGCCAGTGGCTCACACCTGTAATGCCAACACTTTGGGGTGGGTGGATCACCTGAAGTCAGGGGTTCGAGAGGACCAGTCTGGTCAATACAGTGAAACCCCGTCTCTACTAAAAATACAAAAAATTAGCCAGGCATGGTGGTATGGTCCTGTAGTCCCAACTACTCAGGAGGCTGAGGCATGAGAATCTCTTGAACCTGGGAGGCAGAAGTTTCAGTAAGCCAAGATTGCACCACAGGACAGAAGGGAGGGAGGGAGGGAGGGAGGGACAGACAGAGGGAGGGAGGGAAGGAGGGAAGGATTGATCTTCCAGTGAGCTGAGATTGCTCCACTGCACTCCAGCCTGGGCAACAGAGCAAGACTCCATCTCACAAAAGAGAGAAATAAACATGGATACGTGACTATTAACCCCTCCCCGACTTAACTCAAATGTTGCCAGCTCTTCCATCTGTCTTTCCTCGTGGAGAATCCCATCCAGGGCACCCCATTGCATTTCATTGTCTTATTGCCCCAGTCTCCTCTGGTCTGCGTCAGTTTCTTAGTCTCCTTATTTCTCATGACCTTGGCAGTCTTTTCTCTCCCTCCCTCCCTCCTTCCCTCCTTCCCTCCCTCCCTCTCTCTCTTTCCTTTTCTTTCTTTTATTTCTCTCTCTCTCTCTCGCCCTTCCTCCTTTCTTTTCCTTTCGACAGGGTCTGGCTCCTGGACAGTTGTCCAGGTTGGAGTGCAGTAGTACAATAGTAGTACAAGAAATCACTGCAGCCTCTGCCTTCTGGGCCCAGTTGCTCCTCCTCCCTCAGCTTCCCAAATAGCTGGGACCACAGGTGCCCACCACCATGCCTGGCGTTGACAGGCAGGATATCTTAAAGAATGTCCTTCCCTCCAGTCTGGGTCTGTCTATTATTTTTCTCATGATTATCCTCATTTCTCATTTCTCATGGTTACGGGTTTGGTTCAAGTTCTTTTAATCCAGACATCCCCCTACAGGAAGAGGCTGTCAAAAATTTTCAAAATAAACTTTCTGCTTTTGTCAAAGGGAATTGAAAAAACAAATGACCTGTCACGCCACCTCCCTGACAGACTTGATGTTTCTATCTTCCAGGTTGTTGATCTGAGGTGGGGTATTCGGAACACTGAAGCCACTGACCACTTGACCACAGAACTCTGCTTGGAGGAGGTCGACCGGTGTTGCCAAACATCCATAGGGCCAGCTTTTGTTGTGAGTGTCTTGGGAGTAATGGGTTAGCCTTACTCCTCCGGGATATGCCCCCTGCTTTCTAGACAAACTAATTAGCAGAGGGAAATAGGTACCATTTCTGCTATTTTTTTTTTTTTTTTGAGACAGAGTCTTGTTCTGTTGCCCAGACTGGAGTGTGGTGGCACAGTCTTGGCTTGCTGCAACTTCTGCCTTCCTGCTTTCCAGTTTCAGGTGATTGTCTGCCTTAGCCTCCTGAGTAGCTGGGATTACAGGGACGTGCCACCACTCCCAGCTAATTTTTCTTTTTTCTTTTTGTATTTTTAGTAGAGACAGGATTTCACTCTGTTAGCCAGGATGGTCTTGATCATCTGACCTCGTCATCCACCCACCTCAACCTCCCCCACAGTGCTGAGGTTACAGGCGTGAGCCACCATGTCTGGCCCGTAGCTGCTATCTTACCTTATCCCTATGGCTTGACTCTGACAGACATTACTAATCGATCACAGCACTCTTTCTGCAGAGCTGAATGGGATCCAAACATTAGCAGTCAAATGGAAGCAGCAGGTGGCTTGGAGAGTAGAATATTGAAGCCAGAAGGAATCTTAGAGATTGATCTGGACTCTCTCCTACCTTCCCTACTCGCTCCCTGGGAGGTGGAGGTTGTATTGAGCCAAGATCATGCCACTGCATCCAGCCTGGGTGACAGAACAGACTTTGTCTCAAAAAAAAGAAAGAAAGAAAGAAAGAAAGAAAAAAAAATTCTAGAACAGGGGCCAGCAAGCTACAGCCTGAGGGGCAAGTGTGGCCCACTGTCTGTCTTTGTAAATAAAGCTTTATTGGCACACAGCCATGTCCACTTGTTTACACATTGTCTAGTGCTGCTTTCAAGCTATAATGGCAGAGTTTAGTCCTTCTGATAGAGACCATCTGACCTGTAAAGCTAAAAATACTGGCTATCTGACTTTTTCCAGGAAAAATGTGCTGTTCTCTGTCCTGGACAGTAAAGAGGAAAAAACTAATGAACAGTATCATGGCCAGGTGTGGTGGCTCACTCTGTAATCTCTGCATTTTGGGAGGCTGAGGCAGGTGGATAATTTGAGATCAAGAGTTCAAGACCAGCCTGGGCAACATGGTGAAACCCCATCTCTACTAAAAATACAAAAATTAGCCAGACATGGTGGCGTACACATATAATCCCAGCTACTCAGAAGGCTGAGGCATGAGAATTGGTTGAACCTGGGGGGTGGAGGTTGGAGCCAGCTGAGATTGTGCTACTGCATTCCAGCTGGGCAACAGAAGGAGACTCTGTTTAAAATAAAAGAGAAGGTAAAGGTCAGAGACATATTCTATTTTCTGAGGTCTGAGGTCTGCTTCTGAGACCTAAAGTGTCCCAACATTAAGACTGTAACAAGGGCTTTTGTAATTAGGAGTCAGAAATAGTGGGCAAAACTGATATATACATACATGTATATACATATATATGTATACACACACATATATATGTATATGCACACACATGCATATATATATATATATATACTCCTTTTTTTGTGACAAGTTCTTGGAGTGTTGCCCAGGCTGGTTTTGATCTCCTGGACTCAAGCAATCCTCCAGCCATAGTCTCCTGGATAGCTGGGATTACAGTTATTCTTTTGTTCTATACTTCTGTTGTATGCTGGTACCACTCTATTTTATTTATTATTGCTTTAAAATATATTCTAATGTTTGGAAAACTCTACATTCTGCTTGTAAATCTCCTAAATTTCCAGTCTCTAAATTTAATTTTTCAAAGGAGCCCAATGATCATTTTGTTGAGTTTCCAAGAAAAGAAAAAAGGAGAGAGAGACTGACCATGGTGACTCATGCCTATAATCCCAGCACTTCAGGAGGCTGAGGTGAGAGGATCACTTGAGCTCAGGAGTTCAAGACCAGCCTGAGCAACATAGTGAGACCCCCCGGCCTACCAAAAAAAAAAAAAAATTTTTTTTTTTTTAAGGAAGAAAGGGAAAAAAATGGAGAAAAAGAACTCCAGGGGGAATTTGGTTTTGCAATCCAAATTGCAGGCAGCTGAAAGCACAGCGCAGCTTCCTGGTTGCGCAGGGAACCCGAGGGTGATCTCTGAGCTTCTCTGAGCCTTCCAGAGAAAGGCCCCATGGCCGGCTGACCTGGACTTACTTCCTGCTTCCCTCTTGAACCAGGCATCACCCCTGTACAGCCCAAGAGCCACGGCATCATTCTGCTCCATGACTGTGACTTGCGGGGGGCCTTCCAGAAAAATCAGAGATGTACTGGAGGCCCTTGGAGAGGTGTCTCTCTGGTAAATAAGTCATTAGGCAGCACCGAGGCCGGGGACAGCTCCCTAAGGTACTTCCTTTTAGAGAGGCTCTGGTCTCTTAGGCAGCACGGAGGCCGGGGACAGCTCCCTAAGGTACTTCCTTTTAGAGAGGCTCCGGTCTCTTGGGCCATCAGCAGCCCCAGTGTCTCCAGAGCTCTGAGAGTTGTTCCTGGTGGGAATTCTTTCTATTTCCCTTGCTTTGATCCCAAAGACTGGAGCCGTTTGTTTTGTTTTGTTCACCACCTGTTCCTTCGTATAACCTCTGGTTTGTGGTTGGCTTGTGTCTTAGTCTGTTTTCTGTTGCTTATAACAGAATGCCTGAAACTGACTAGTTATAAAGAAATGAGGCCAGATACTGTGGATCATACACGTAATCCTAGCGCTTAGGGAGACTGAAGCCAGAGGATTGTGTGATTCCAGGAGTTCAAGACCAGCTTGGGCAACATAGCAAGACCCCATCTCTACAAAAGAATAAAACAGTTAGCTGGAGTGGTGGCTCATGCTTGTAGTCCTAGCTGCTCGAGAGGCTGAGGTGGGAAGATCCCTTGAGCCTGGGAGTTCGAGGCTGCAGTGAGGTATGATTGCACTGTGGCACTCTGGCCTGGGTGACAGAGAAAGAGTGTGTCTCTTAAGAAGAAGAAAGAATAGAAAAGAAATTACTATTATTTTTATTTTTGAGATGGAGTTGCTCTGTTGCCCAGGCTGGATTGCAGTGGCATGACCTCTGCTCACTGCAACCTCTGCCTCCTGGGTTCGAGCGATTTCCAGCTAACTTTTGTATTTTTAGTAGAGACGGGGTTTCATCATGCCTGCTGGACTGTTCTCAAACTCCTGACTTCAAGTGATCCACATTCTCGGTCTCCCAAAGTGCTAGGATTACAGGCATGAGCCACTGTGCCCAGCCAGAAATTCATTTCTTAGGTTTCTGGAGGCTGGGCAGTCCAAGGTCAAGGGGCTGCATCTGGTGACAGCCTTCTTGCTACTGGGGTCTCACGGAGTCCTGAGGTGGTGCAGAGTATCACGTGGCGAGAGGGCTGAGTGTGCCACCTCAAGTCTCAGTCTTTCCTCCTGTTCTTATAAAGCCACAAGTCACATTCTTGTGATAACCCTTTCATTGATCCATCCATTCATCCATTCATCCAGGAGTGGGTTAATCCATTCATGACGGCAGAGCCTCATAACCCAGTCACCTCTTAAAGGGTTTACCTCTCAACACTGTCACATTAGGGATTAAGTTTCAACAGGAGTTTTGGTTGTGGAGGGACAAATATTCAAACTGTACCACCTGGCTATGCCTTTTCCAACTTCTCTTGTTCATATGAGGCTGTTATTGCGGCAAAGGTCCCTGGAGCACAGCGTCTTCTTCAACATCCTATCATCACTGATTCCATTTATCCAGGTTTCTTCCATGCGTGCCCCTGGAGTATTCTGGTACAACTCAACAGACTGTGGAGGGGTGATTGCTTCTATTTCTTTTTTTGTTCTTTTCTCTCTTTTTTTTTTGGACTCCAAGCTGTCGTCCAGCCTGGAGTGCAGTGGCACGATCTCAGCTCACTGCAACCTCCACCTCTCAGGTTCAAGTGATTCTCCTGCCTCAGCCTCCTGAGTAGCTGGGACTACAGGCACGCGCCACCATGCCCAGCTATTTTTTTTTGCATTTTTAGTAGAGACAGGGTTTCACCATGTTGGCCAGGATGGTCTCAATCTCTTGACCTCATGATCCACCCACCTTGGCCTCCCAGGGTGCTGGGATTACAGACGTGAGCCACTGTGCCTGACGATTATTTCTATTTCATACTGGGAAAACTGGACTTTGGCTCTGGCCTGAAGGGCTAGGTCTCCTCAAGGTTAACTCTTTTTTTTTTTCTTTTTTTTTTTGAGACAGCATCTCCCTCTGTCGTCCAGGCTAGAGTGCAGTGGCATGATCTCAGATCAGTGCAGCCTCAGTCTCCTGAGCTCAAGTGATCTTCCCACCTCAGCCTCCTGAGTAGCTGGGACTGCAGCCATGCACCACCATGCCAAGCTCATTTTTGTATTTTTTTGTAGAGATGGGGGTTTCACCATGTTGCCCAGGGCTGATCTTGAACTCCTAAGCTAAAGTGATCCACCCATCTTATCCCAAAGTGCTGGGATTATAGGTGTGAGCCACCATACCTGTCCAGGTGAACTCTTTTGCCTTCCAGATTGCACCTACTCTGAGTGTGGCCCTGGCATTAAGACCAAAATTTTGGGCCAGATGCGGTGGCTCATGCCTATAATCCCAGCAGTTTCAGAGGCTGAGGTGGGTGGATCACGAGGTCAGGAGTTCAAGACCAGCCTGGCCAACATAGGGAAAATCCATCTCTGTTAAAAATAAAAAAATTAGCTGCACATGGTGGTGCATGCTTGTAGTCCCAGCTACTCTGGAGGCTGAGTCGGGAGAATCACTTGACTCTAGGAGGTAGAGGTTGTGGTGAGCCAAGATCACACTTCAGCCTGGGCAACGGAGTGAAACTTCATCAAAAAAAAAAAAAAAACAAAATTTTATGGCCTACAGACTTTTGTGCAGCGGGGCTGGGTGCGGTGGCTCACACCTATAATCTAAGCACTTTGGAAGGCCGAGGCAGGCAGATCACTTGAGGTCAGGAGTTCAAGACCAGCCTGGCCAACGTGGTAAAACCCTCTCTCTACAAAAAATGCAAAAAATTAGCCAGGTATGGTGGTGGGCACCTGTCATCCCAGTTACTTGGGAGGCTGAGGTAGGAGAATCACTTGAACCCGGGAGGCAGAGGTTGCAGTGAGCTGAAATTGTGCTATTGCACTCCAGCCTGGGTAGCAAGAGTAAAACTCTGTCTCAAAATAAAAATAAAATCTTGTGCAGCGGGATAGCCCTGTCTCCCTTCGCTGCCCCTCTTCTTGCTAGTGCCTTAGCTGCCTCTGCCCTTCCTACGGCAGCCTTGCTCCTTCCTGCCACAGGGCCTTCGCACATGCCACCGCCCCTGCCTGCAATGTACTCTGCCTGATAAACTCCTTTTCATGTCTGATTCTGCAGCTCAGGTGAATTGCCTTGACTCCCCAGACTATATGCAACCCATGTTGGGAAAAAAAAACAAAAAACCATGCCCTTTATTTATTTATTTATAGACAGAGTCTCACTCCGTTGCCCAGGCTGGAGTACAGTGGCATGATCTTAGCTCGCTGCAGCCTCCCAGGTTCTAGTGATTCTCCTGCCTCAGCCTTCCAGGTAGCTGGCATAACAGGCACACAGCCACCATACCTGGCTAATTTTTCTATTTTTAGTAGAGATGGGGTTTCACCATGTTAGCCAGGCTGGTCTTGAACTCCTGACCTCAGGTGATCCACCTGCTTTGGCCTCCCAACGTGCTGGGATTACAAGTATGAGCCACTGTGCCCAGCTGATACACATTTATTTAATACAATTATTTTACATGGCACAAAAACCGTCATAAGGAAATAAGGACCCACAAAAGCAGTTGGAGTCATTTACTTATATATTGAGTTGGACAAAGAATAGTCAATTGTGGCTGGGCACAGTGGCCTGTAATCCCAGCACTTTGGGAGGCTGAGATGGGAGGATCACTTGAGTCTGAGAGTTCAATACCAGCCTGGGTAATATAGGGAGACCCTGTCTGTACCAAAAATAAAATCTCAAAAATTAGCCGAGTGTGTTGGCACGTGATTGTGGTCCCACCTACTCAGGAGGCTGAGGTGGGAGGATCACTTAAACCCAGGAGGTCAGCCAGGTGCAGAGGCCCACGCCTGGGCGGAGGTGGGTGGATCATGAGTTCAGGAGTTCAAGACCAGCCTGGCCAGATGAAACCCCGTTTCTACTAAAAATACAAAAATTAGCTGAGAGTGGTGGTGGGTGCCTGTAATCCCAGCTACTCGGGAGGCTGAGCCAGGAGAATTACTTGAACGCAGGAGGCAGAGGTTGCAGTGAACCAAGATTGCACCACTGCACTCCAGCCTGGGCGACAGAGTGAGACTCCATTAAAAAAAAAAAAAAAAAAAACCCAGGAGGTCGAGGCTGCAGCAAGTCATGGTCGTATCACTGTACCTCAGCCTGGGAGACAGAGCAAGACCCTGTCTGAGGAAAAAAAGTGAGGTTTGAATCTGTGATTTCCTCTCTGCTAGGCCCTCATCGGTGATCAGTACGGCCCCTGTCTGGTTCCCTCGCAGATTGACGAGAAGGAGTGGGAGGTATTGAGGGCCCGGCTGACTGCCAGGCCGAGTGACCTGGAGCTGGTGGCAAGGCACTTCCGCAGGGAAGAGAATGCGGTTCCTCCCGCCTACATCCTGCAGGCACCAGGTAATGGGGAGGCCTGCGAGCCAGAGGAGGCCACCCTAACTTCTGTCCTACGCTCTGGAGCCCAGGAGGCCCGGAGGCTGGGCCTCATCACCCAGCAGCAGTGGCACCGCTACCACCGGTCAGGTGAGGCTGCAGGGACTCCCCCAGAGATCCACATGAAACCACGTGTTCAGAATTTCCATCTGCTGTTGGCAAAAATGCAGCAGTCTGCATTTCTTGCAAATGCCGAACCAATCAACCTCTGGTCCCTTGGCTCTGACTATTCACTATTTCACTGATCCAAGATAGTTCAGCCACGTTCCTGATCAATCTTGGTCTCTTAGGATCTTCTTCTCCTCGCTGGCTCTATCTTCTTGTCTCCCAGGGATGCCCCTGACATGGGTTGGGGGTGTATTAGTCTGTTCTCATGCCACCCATAAAGACATACTTGAGGCTGGGTAATTTATAAGAAAAGAGGTTTAATGGACTCACAGTTCCATATGGCTGGGGAGGCCTCACAATCATGGCAGAAGGTCAAGGAGGAGCAAAGGCACGTCTCACGTGGCAGCAGGTAAGACGGAGTAAGAGCCAAGCAAAAGGAGAAACCCCTTATAAAACCATCAGATCTTGTGAGATGTATTCACTACCACGAGAACAGTATGGGGGAAACCACCCCCGTGATTTAATTCTCTCCCACCAGGTCCCTCCCACAACACATGGGAATTATGGGAGCTACAGGTCAAGATGAGATTGGGGTAGGGACACAGGCAAGCCATATCAGGGGAAGCAATCCAGGTGACCACCATGCCAATTTGCCTGGGATGGAGGGGTTCCTAGGATGCAGAATTTATAGTACCAAATCTAGCAGGCTGGGCCCAGTGGTGTCCACCTGTAATCCCAGCATTTTGGAAGGCCAAGGCAGGAGAATCACTTGAGCCCAGGAGTTTGAGACCAGCCTGGGCAATATAGTGACACTTCATCTCTTAAAAAAAATTGTTTTTAATTTGCCAGACGTAGTGGTGTGCACATATAGTCCCAGCTACTCAGGAGGCTGGGGCAGGAGGATTGGTTGAGCCCAGAGGCAGAGGCTGTGTGAGCCAAGATCATGCCACTGCACTCCAGCCTGGGTGACAGAGAGAGACTTGTCTCAAAAAACAAAAATGAAAACAAAATTAGCTGGGTATGGTGGTGAATGCCTGTAGCCCCAGATACTCAGGAGGCTGAGATGAGAGGAGCTCTGGAGCCCAGGAGTTGGAGGCTGCATTGAGTTATGATCTTGCCACTGCACTCCAGCAAGGGTGACAGAATGACACCCTGTCTCTAAATAAATAAATAAATTAGCCAGGTGCAGTGGCTCACAACTGTAATCCCAGCACTTTGGGAGGCTGAGACAGGCAAGCAGATCATGAGGTCAGAAGTTCGAGACCAGCCTGACCAACATGGTGAAACCCCATCTCTACTAAAAATACAAAAATTAGCTGAGGGTGGTGGTGCACGCCTGTAATCCCAGTTACTCAGGAGGCTGAGGCAGGAGAATCTCTTGAACTTGGGAGGCAGAGCTTGTGGTGAGCTGAGATTGTGCCATTGCACTCTAGCGTGGGCAACAAGAGTGAAACTCCGTCTCAATAAATAAATAAATAAATAAATAAATAAATAAATAAATAAATAAAATACAGTCAACCCTTGAACAACATAGGGTTCATGGACTCTAACCTCTTGCACAGTCAAAAATCTGTATTAACTTTGAGTTCAGGAGTTCGAGACCAGCCTGGGCAACATGACAAAACCCCGTCTCTACAAAAAATAAGTTAGCCAGGTGTGATGGCATGTGACTGCAGTCCCAGCTACTGGGGAGACTGAGGTGGGAGGATTGCTTGAGCCCAGGAGTTGGAGGCCACAGTGAGCCATGACTGTGCCACTGCACTCCAACCTTAACTACTTAACTACTTACTCCCCCAAAACTTAACTATTAAGAGTCTATAATTGACCGAAAGTGCTACCAATAACATAAATAGTTGATGAGGCATGGTGTCTCATGCCTGTAATCCCAGCACTTTGGGAGGCTGAGGTGGGTAGATTACTTGAGCCCAGAGTTAGAGACCCGTCTGGGCAACATGGCAAAACCCCATCTTTATTTTTTTTTTTAAATTAAAATTAGCTGGGCATGGTGGTGCACACCTGTAGTCCCAGCTACACAGGAGGGTGAGGTGGGAGGACTGCATGAGCCCAGGAGGTGGAGGTTGCAATGAGCCCAGATTGCACCACTGCACTCCAGCCTGGGTGACAGAGTGCGACCCTGTAACAAACAACATAAAAAGTTGATGAGGACATATTTTGTATGTTTCTATCTATCATATACTGTATTCTTGTGGTTTTTTTTTTTTTGAGATGGAGTCTCACTCTGTCATCCAGGCTGGAGTGCAGTGGCATGATTGTGGCTCACTGCAACCTCTGTCTCCTGGGCTCAAGTGATTCTCCTGCCTCAGCCTCCTGAGTAGCTGGGATTGCAGGCTTGTGCCACCAACTCAGCTTATTTTTTGTATTTTTTAGTAGAGACGGGATTTCACTGCCATAGCTGGGATGGTCTCGATCTCCTGACCTGGTGATCTGCCCACCTTGGCCTCCCAAAGTGCTGTGATTACAGGTGTGAGCCACTGCTCCCGGCCCCATATCCTGTATTCTTACAATAAAGTAAGCTAGAGAAAAGAAAGCATTATTATAAAAACTGCAAGGAAGAGAAAATATGTTTTCTGTTGATCACTCATGAGCGGATCATCAGTCACAAAGGTCTTCATCCTCATCATCTGCACCTTGAGTAGGAAGAGGAGGGGTTGGTCTTGCTGTCTCAGGGGTGGCAGAGGCAGAATACACTTGACCTGTGTAGTTCAAACCCATGTTCGTCAATGGTCAACTTCATACAATTCAGTGGCAATTAGTACATTCACTGAGTCCTGGAGCCACCCTCCATGTCTAGTTCCAAGACATTTTATTTTTATCTATTTATTTATTTAATTTTGAGGGGACAAGATCTTGCTCTGTTGCTCAGGCTGGAGTGCAGTGGCACAATCACGGCTCAAGCAATCCTCCCACCTCAGTCTCCCCAGTAGCTGGGACCACAATCACGCCATCACGCCCAGCTAACTTATTGTTTGTAGAGATGGGATTTTGCCATGTTGCCCAGGCTGGTCTCAAACTCCTGAGCTCAAGCGATCATCCGGCCTCTGCCTCCCAAAGTGCTGAGGTTACAGGCATGAACCACTGTACTTGGCCCTCCAAGACATTTTCATCACCTCAGAAGAAGCTTTACCCATGAAACCCTCCCCATCTCCCATCTCCCAGCACGGGCAACCACCACCAATCTGTTTTCAGCCTCTATGAATTTGCCTGTTCTGGACATTTCATGTCAATGCAATCTCACACGATGTGGCCTTTTTTTTTTTTTTTTTTTTTTTTTTTGAGAAAAAACCTAGTCTGGAGTGCAGTGGCGCAATCTTGGCTCACTGCAACCTCTGCCTCCCAGGTTCAAGCGATTCTTCTGCCTCAGTCTCCCGAGTAGCTGGGACTACAGGCACACACCACCACATCCAGTTAATTTTTGTATTTTTAGTAGAGGCGGGGTTTCACCATGTTGGTCAGGCTGGTCTTGAACTCCTGACCTTCTGATCCGCCCACCTCAGCCTTCCAAAGTGCTGAAATTACAGGCGTGAACCACCACGCCCAGCCCTACTACGTGGCCTTTTGTGTCTGGCTTCTCTTACTCAGCATCATGTTTTGAGGTTCATCTACATTTTAACACCTATGAGTACTTCATCCATTTCAGTGGCTGAATAGTATCCCATTGTGTGGATGGACCATATTTTGTTTATCCATTCACCTGTTGATGGATGTTTGTTTTGATTTGTTTTTGAGATGGAATCTCACTCTGTTGCCCAGGCTGAAGTACAGTGCCCTGATCTCAGCTCACTGCAAACTCCGCCTCCCAGGTTCACGCGATTCTCCTGTCTTAGCCTCTTGAGTAATTGGGATTACAGGCATGTGCCATCATGCTGGGCTAATTTTTGTATTTTTAGTAGGGATGGAGTTTCACCATGTTGGCCAAACTGGTCTCGTACTCCTGACCTCAGATGATTCACCCTCCTCAGCCTCCCAAAGTGCTGGGATTATGGGTGTGAGACGCTGCACCCGGCCTGTTATGGATGTTTGGATTGTTTCTGCCTTTTGGCTATTGAAAATGGTGTTGTTATGAGCAAGGGTGTATTATATTTGTTGGAGTCTCTGTCGTCAGGTCTCTTCAGCAGATACCTGCAGTGGGATTGCTGGGTGCGATAGTAACCCCATAATTCACTTTCTGAGGATGACAGCATTGTTTTACAGTGTGGCTGCTCCTCACATGGAATCTCTGTGTCGCCCACCCTGAGGGGATCTTTGATTAATAATGCCTAAATCAGGCCGGGTGCAGTGGCTCATGCCTGTAATCCCAGCACTTTGGGAGGCCGAGGCTGGAGAACCGCTTGAGTTCAGGAGTTGGAGACCAGCCTGGGCAACATAGCAAGACCCTGTCTCTACAAAAAAATACAAAAATTACCTGGGCATGGTGGCAGGCACCTGTAATCCCAGCTACTCAGCAGGGGCTGAAGTGGGAGGATCACTTGAGCCTGAGAGGCAGTTTGCAGTGAGCTGTGATCGTGCCACTGCACTCCAGCCTGGGAAACAGAGTGAGGTAAGACAGAGTGTCTTAATATTAATAATAATAATAAATGGCTTAATCAGTGTGACTGTGGCTGGGCTCCATGGCTCACATCTGTAATCCCAGCACTTTGGGAGGCTGAGGCAGGTGGATCACTTAAGGCCAGGAGTTCGAGACTATAATGGCCAATGTGGAGAAACCCCATCTCTACTGAAAATACAAAACTTAGCTGGGTGGGGTGGCACATGCCTGTAATCCCAGCTACTCAGGAAGCTGAGGCAGGAGAATTGCTTGAACCGGGAGGCGGAGGTTGTGGTGAGTTGAGATCATGCCATTGCACTCTAGCCTAGACAACAAGAGCAAAACTCTGTCTCAAAAAAAAAAAAAAAAAATCAGTGTGACTCTGGGTGCAGTCCCCGGATGAGCAAGCCTTGGCTTGTTGTGAATGTGAACTCCGGGGCCCCTCCCAGATCTGCTGAATCAGAACTTCTGGAGGTGGGGGTCTTTTCGAGGCCCCCAGGTCGGACTCTGGTGCACGCTGACCTTGAGTACCAATGCACGACCCCCAGCAACAGGTCGCCCAGCAACCCCATTTAAGTCAGCTGCTGACCCAATAATGACCACCCTTCATTCCTTCCTTCCCTGCTTTGGCAGTCATTGAGTGGGAGATAGAGCGGGGCCTGCTGAGCTCAGAGGGCTGGGACCAGCGAGCCACTATCTTCCTTCGAGATATCCAAGACCTCCACAAACACGTCCTGGAGGACTGCGCCCTTATGATGGTGGACCGGCTCGCAGATGGCTGCCTGGACATGGATGCCCAGAGCCGTCTCAGCAGCCTCAAGGCTCACATCACTGACGTGCACCCCGGGGTCCTCAAGGCGCACTGCCTGCCATGGAGCCGGGATCTGGTGAACCCCAAGAACAAGACTCACGCCCGCTACCTGAAGGAGCTGGGTGAACAGTTTGTGGCAAGGGCCAATCATCAGGTCCTCGAACACCTCCGTGAGCTAGATGTGGCCAGGCAGGAGATGGCGTGGCTCTACCAAGAGATCCGCCACCACCTTTGGCAGAGCTCGGAGGTCACCCAGACTTTCTGCGGACGCCAGGAACTCCTAGCCCGGCTCAGTCAGCAGCTCAGGCAGGATGACAGCAAGCCACACACCCCCCTGGTACTCTTTGGAGTCCCGGGCATTGGAAAGACGGCCCTGATGTGCAAGCTGGCTGAGCAGATGCCAAGGCTGCTCGGGCACAAGACAGTGACCATCCTGCGGCTGCTAGGGACGTCGCAGATGAGCTCGGATGCCCGCGGCCTGCTGAAGAGCATCTGCTTCCAGGTGTGCCTGGCCTATGGGCTGCCC
Source organism: Callithrix jacchus (assembly GCF_049354715.1). Lineage (NCBI taxonomy): Eukaryota > Metazoa > Chordata > Mammalia > Primates > Cebidae > Callithrix > Callithrix jacchus. The sequence goes on from NC_133523.1 coordinate 15,350,589, forward strand.
CTGCCCCCTGCCCAGGTCCTGGATGCCCACACCAGAGTGGTCCACTTTTTCCACGTCCTCCTCCACACTGTCTCTTGCAGAAACTTTGAGTCTCTTGTGCTCCTGTTGGATGCTATGGATGACCTGGACTCTGTCCACCATGCTCGGAGGGTGCCCTGGCTGCCTCTTAACTGCCCCCCAAGGGTGCACCTCATCCTCTCGGCTTGCTCAGGGGCACAGGGGATTTTAGATACCTTACAGCGGATGCTCCCCGACCCGGAGGCCTACTGGGAGGTGAAGCCCCTCTCTGGAAACCAAGGCCAGGAGATGATCCAACTCCTGCTGGCGGCAGCGAAGAGGACACTGAGCCCCGTGCACACAGATTTGCTCTGGGCCAGCCTCCCGGAGTGCGGGAACCCGGGGCGGCTGAGGCTGGCCTTTGAGGAGGCCCGGAAATGGGCCTCCTTTACTGTGCCTGCCCCTCTGGCCAGCACCGCAGAGGAAGCTACGCACCAGCTCTGCGCCCGCCTGGAGCAGACGCACGGGCGGCTCCTCGTGGCCCACGTGCTGGGCTACATTGTCTCCTCCCGGTGAGTCTCTGTGCTTTGAAACTCTTATTTATTTATTTATGTTTAATTTTTTTGTTTTTAGAGTTGCAGGTCTGGCTCTGTCACCCAGGCTGGAGTGCAGTGGTGCGATCACAGCTCACTGCAGCCTCCAACTCCCAGGCTCAAGTGATGCTCACGCCTCAACCTGCTGAGTAGCTGGGACTACAGGCGTACACTACTGTGCCCAGCCAAATATTATTTATTTATTTATTTGAGATGGAGTGTTTTCTCTTGTTGTCCAGGCTGGAATGCAGTGCTGCAATCTTGGCTCACTGCAACCTCCACCTCCGGGTTCAAGCGATTCTCAGCCTTAGCCTCTTGAGTAGCTGGGATTACAGGCACCTGCCCCCATGCCCGACTAATTTCTGTATTTTTAGTGGAGACAGGGTTTCACCATGTTGGCCAGGCTGGTCTCGAACTCCTGACCTCAGGTGATCCACCTGCCTCAGCCTCCCAAAGTGCTGGGATTACAGGCGTGAGCCACCACACCTGGCCTGTTCATTTCTTTTTTTCTTTTTTGAGGCCAAGTTTCACTCTTGTTGCCCAGGCTCTAGTGAAGTGGCACAATCTCAGCTTACCGCAACCTCTGCCTTCCAGGTTCAAGACATTCTCCTGCCTCAGCCTCCCGAGTAGCTGGGATTATAGGCACCTGCCACCACGCCTGCTAATTTTTGTATTTTTAGTAGAGATGGAATTTCACCATCTTGGCTAGGCTAGTCTCGAACTCCTGACCTTGTGATCCACCCCTCCCCTTGGCCTCTCAAAGTGCTGGGATTACAGGTGTGAGCCACCTCACCTGGTGGTGCAGTTTTTAAATTTTTATTTTTAGAGCTACGGGTCTGGCTCTGTCACCCAGGCTGGAGTGCAGTGGTGCGATCATAGCTCACTGCAGCCTCCACCTCCCAGGCTCAAGTGATCCTCCCACCTCAGCCTGCCAAGTAGAGTGGCTGGGACTACAGGCATGCACCACTGTGCCCAGATAAATATAATTTTTGTGTCAACTATACTTCAACAAAACTTGGAAAATAAACAGATACATGCGAAAGAAAGAAAAGGCTGCCTACGTGGTTGCTTAAGCCAGTGAAGTCTCAGGGTTATAAATTGCAGTAAACCTGGGTCATGGTAGTCTGGGCCATTGCTCAGAGATGCTAGTTGTAAATGAGGAGTCCAAAGTAACATGCAGAGATTGCTTTTTTGATATAGCAAGAAAAGAGAGGGAAGGAAGGAAGGAGGAAGGAGAGGGAAAGACAGGAAGAAAGGAAGGGAAGAAGGGAGGAAGGAAGGGAGTGAGGAAGGGAAGAAGGGAGGGAGGGAGGGAAGAAGGGAGGGAGGGAGGGAGGGAGGGAGACAGGGAGGCCTGGTGTGGTGGCCCACGCCTGTAATCGCAGCACTTTGGGAGACCAAGGTAGGTGGATCACTTGAAGTCAGGAGTTTGAGACCAGCCTGGCCAACATGACGAAACCTTGTTTTGGCTAAAAATACAAAAATTAGCTGGGATGATGGTGGATTACAAATCTCAGCTGCTCAGGAGGCTGAGGCAGGAGAATCACTTGAACCCTGGAGGTGGAGATTGCAGTGAGCCAAGATTGTGCCACTGTGCTCCAGCCTGGTGACAGAGTGAGACTCCATCAGAGAGAGAGAGAGAGAGAGAGAGGGAGAGAGAGAGAGAGAGGAAGGGGGGGAGGAAGGAAGGAAAAGAAGGGATGAAAAAGAAAAGAAAGGAAAAAAGGAAAGGAAAGAAAAGGAAAGAAACAAGAAATAAGAAAAGATGAAAGAAAGGAAGGAAAGGAAAGAAGAAGGGAAGAAGAGAAGGAAGGAGAAAAAGGCAAAAATAACTAGCAGCAGTGAGGAAGGGGTTAATCGGAAGCTCTCAAACAGCCAAACTCCCTCCCCAGAGTTTGTCCTCTGCCAATTGGCAGAGACAGCAAGGAACGAAACTCTGCCTTTGCTGCAACCGGCCAAGAGCAGACACCCAGAACCACCATCCAAAATGCTGGGCGACACCACTTTGCCTCTTCTCGGTCTCAGGGGGACAGTTTTTTTCTTTCTCAGCCTGTGCCATTTCAGACCTTTGTCAGTTACCACAAATTAATCTAGAGGGTGTTGGTTACCCCAGCGAGGGGGTCTTTCTGCTTGTTTCTTTGCCAGAAATAGAAACACATTTATGCTAGTGTAAGAAATAAGAGAGTAGGTTGGGTGCAGTGGCTCACGCCTGTAATCCCGGTGTTTTGGGAGGATCACTTGAATCCAGGAGTTTGAGACCAGCCTAGGCAATATAGTGAGACCCCTGTCTGTACAACAAATTTTTTTTAAGTTGGCTGAGCATGGTGGTACATGCCTGTAGACGCAGCTACTCAGGAGGCTGAGACAGGAGGATCACTTGAGCACAGGAGTTGAAGGCTACAGTGAGCTCTGATTGCACCACTGCACTACAGACTGGGAGACAGAGGAGAGGGGAGCAGGGAGCGGGGAGAAGGGAAAAGGGAGGGGGGGAGGGGAGAGTGGGGCTTTATTCCCATGGGGAGTTTGGGAAATTCAGGGTCATTTTACAGCTGACTCCAGAGGGCATATCCCAGATTTGCCAACTGGCCTACACTCTAAGAGTACAAATATGGCCTGCTGTTGTGGCTCACACCCATAATCCCAGCACTTTGGGAGCCTGAGGTGGGAGAATTACTTGAGCCCACGAGTTCAAGACCAGCCCGGGCAACAAAGTGCAACCTCCTGCCCCAATGAAAAATACAAATATTAGCTGGGCGTGGTGGCGCACACCTGTAGTCCCAGCTACTCATCTGAGGCAGGAGGATTCATTGAGCCAGGGGGTCATGGCTGCAGTGAGCTGTGATCGTGCCACTGCACTCCAGCCTGGGCAACAGGGCAAGACCCTGTCTCCAGAAAAAAGTGCAAATAATGACTGGGACATGTTCTGGAATAGAGGCTGTGGCTCATCAGGCCATTCTGTTGAAATCAGCTTGGGGGAAGTGAGTTGTCGTGGAAACTGTCGTAAAAATCAGGGTCGTTTCTCCTATGAATTTATTTTTGTAGTCCCCATGTCTACAGAAATAAAAAAAATTATCAGGGTGTGAGTGTGTGCAGTCTCAGATACTCAGGAGGCTGAGGCTGGAGGGTTGTTTGAGCTCAGGAGTTCGAGGCTGCAGTGAGCTCTGATCGCACCACCGCACTCCAGCCTGGGAGATGGAGCGAGACCCTGTCTCTAAAAAAAAACAAATAATGGGACCAAGTGAGGTGGCTCACACCTGTCACCTCAGCACTTTGGGAGACTGAGGTGGCCAGATCATTTGAGGTCAGAAGTTCGAGACCAGTCTGACCAACATGATGAAACTCTGTCTCTACTAAACATACAATAAATTAGCCAGGCATGGTAGCGTGCACCTGTAATCGCAGCTACTAGGGAAGCTAAGGCAGGAGAATTGCTTGAATACTGGAGGTGGAGGTTGCAGTGAGCCAAGATGACACTCCTGCCTGAGTGACAGAGCAAGACTCTGTCTCAAATAATAAAATAATAACACATTCCTTCTCCCTTTGGGGTCCTCTCTGCACATCAGCTCTCCTTGCAGACTCTTCTTTCAGCAGCTTGCCTTGAGTCACAGTTGGCATCAAGAGCTCGTATTTCTGGGACCTGGTGCCATCTTGCCATCTTACTGACTTGTTCTTTGGGTCCCAATTCCAAAGTCCGAGGAGACAGAATCAGTTGGCCGAATTGGTGCTCTCTCTGGTCCAATCAGGAAAGCCAGGTGTCTCACCGGGCCAGCGCAGGAGGTGGTTATGAAACATGATGATGAGGCGGAGGATTCTGGTTGCTCCAGTTCCATGAAAATATGTCATGCTTATACATCAGATCCATGTGGTAGGATGGTGACAGCTTTTCTCTTGGAGCAGACCTGAAATCCTTCTAGTCCAGAGGTTGTCACCTCAGGATAGTTCTGCCCCTACCCAGGGGGCACTAGAAAGTGTCTGGAGGCACTTTGGGTTGTTATGACTGAGCAGGGTGGTGCTCCTGGTGTCTCTACTGAGTGGAGTCCAGAGATGCTGTTTAACACCCTACAGTGCAAAGGATGGTTCTACTTTAGAGAATGACCCAGCCCCAGATGTTGATAGTGCAGAGGGTAATAAATCTTGCCTTAGCATGAGAGACCCTATCCATTCATCCATCCATCAATCCCTCCCTCCCTCCCTCCTTCCATCATCTCTATCATCATCCATCCATCCATCAATTCATCATCTCAATCTTTCATCCATCCATCCATTGTCTCTATCTTCCATCCATCTATCCATCATCTTGATCTTCCATCCTTCTATCCATTCTCTCTAAATTCCATCTACCCTTCCATCCATCATCTCTAGCTTCCCTTTACTCATCATCTCTGTCTTCTATTCATCCATCCATCTATCCACCCATTATCCTGATCTTCCTTCCATCCATCTATCCATCCATCTATTCATCTACTCTATCTTTCTCCTACCCATTATCTCTGTCTTCCATCCATCTATCCAATCATTCATCCACCCATCATCTCTATCTTCAATCCATCTATCCATCCATCCATTCATCCATCCATCCACCCATCATCTCTGTCTTCCATCTATCCATCCATCCATCCATCCACCCATCATCTCTATCTTCCATCATCCATCTATCTACTCATCATCTCTATCTTCCATCCATCTATCCATCAGCTCTACCATCTATCCATTCACCCATCATCTCTGTCTTCCATCATCCATCCATCCACCCATCATCTCTATCTTCCATCCATCTATCCATCCATCAACTCTATCTTCCATCCATCTATCCATCCATCAACTCTATCTTCCATCCATCTATCCATCCATCAACTCTATCTTCCATCCATTCATCATCTCTATCTTCTATCCATCCATCTACCCATCATCTCTATCTTCCATCAATCTATCCATCTATCAACTCTATCTTCCATCCATCCGTCTATCCACCCATCATCTCTATCTTTGATCATCCATCCATCCACCCATCATCTCTACCATCCATCTATCCATCTATCCATTCATCCACCTATTATCTCTATCTTCCATCCATCCATCTACCCATCACCTCTACCTTCCATCCATCCATCCACCCATCATCTCTATATTTCTTCTATCCATCTGTCCATCCATCCATCTACCCATCTTTATATTCCTTCCATATATCTAGCCATCCATCCACCCATCATCTCTATCTTCTATCATCCATCCCCATGATCTCTGTCTTCCATCCATCCATCCATCCATCCATCTACCCATCATCTCTATATTCCTTCCATTCGTCCATCCATCCACCCATCATCTCTATTTCCATCATCCGTCCACCCACCTATCATCTCTACCATCCATCTTTCCATCCATTCATTCATCCACCCATCAACTCTATCTTCATCCATCCATCCACCCATCATCTCTATCTTCCATCCTCTATCCACCCATCATCTCTATCTTCTATCCATCCATCCAACCACCCATCAACTCTACTTTCCATCTATCTATCTATCCATCTATCTAGCCACCCATCATCTCTATCCATCCATCCATCCACCCAGCAACTCTACTATCCATCTATCCATCCATCTAGCCACCCATCATCTCTTTCATTCATCCATCTATCCATCCATCTATCTACCCATCATCTCTATCTTCTACCCATCCATCTAGCCACCCATCATCTCTATCTTCCTTCTATCCATCTATCCATCCACCCATCGTCTCCATCTTCCATCCATCCATCTAGCCTTTATCTCGATCTTCCTTCCATCCATCATCTCTATCATCCATCTATCCATCTCTCTATCCATCCACTCTATTCTTTCTTCCACCCATCGTCTCTATATTCCATCCATCCATCCATCCAACCATCCATCAATCCATCCATTCATCTACCCATCATCTCTATCTTCCATCCATCCATCCACCCATCAACTGTCTTCCATCCATCCATCCATCTACCCATCATCTCTATCTTCTATTATCCATCATCTACCCATCATCTCTATCTTCCATACATCCATCTATCCATCCACCCATCATTTCTAGTTTCCATCATCCCTCCATTCACCCATCATCTCTATCTTCATCCATCCATCCACCCATCAACTCTGTCTTCCATCCATCCATCTACCCATCATCTCTATCTTCTATCATCCATCCATCTACCCATCATCTCTATCTTCCATACAATCTATACATCTATCCATCCACCCATCATTTCTATTTTCCATCATCCCTCCATTCACCCATCATCTTTATCTTCCATCATCCATCCATCCACCCATCATCTCTATCTTCCTTGTATTCATCACCTCTATCTTCATTCATCCATTCATCCACCCATCATGTCTATCTATATCATGTCTATATATATTTCTCTATGTCCCATCAATAAATATGTATCATCTCCATCTCTGTCTAGCTGTTACCTCTAGTAATCTATCATTGTAGCTCTCTAACATCTATCTCTACCTTTCTAACTCTATATTTATCCCACATCTACAAATATACCATTTTAATCTGTCCACCTATTTAAATTATCTATTTATCTATCATCTCTATCTCTAGCCATCTATTCATTTGTAGTCTCAATCTCTGTATCTATCTTTTCTATCTTTACTATCTTCGAGCTCTCTCTCTCTCTCTCTCTCTCTCTCTCTCTCTCTCCCTCTCTCTCTCTTATTTTTCTTTTTGAGGCAGAGTTTCACCCTCTGTTACCCAGCCTGGAGTTCAGTGACTCGATCACAGCTCACTGCAGTCTTGGCTTCTTGGGCTCAAGCGATCCTCTTATCTCAGCCCCCTCTGAATAGCTGAGACTACAGGTGCACACCACCACCCCCAGTTATCTATTTACTCTTCTTTTTTTTCTTTGAGGCAGAGTCTCACTCTATTGCCTAGGCTGGAGCCTCCTGGGTTCAAGTGATTCTCATGTTGGAGCCTCCCAAGTAGGTGGGATTATAGGTGTGCACCACATGCCTGGCTAATTTTTGTACTTTTAGTAGAGACAGAGTTTTGTCATGTTGGCCAGGCTGGTCTCAAACTCCTGGCCTCAAGTAATCTACCCACCTTGGCCTCCCAAAGTGCTAGGATAATGGAAATAAGCCATCGCACCCAGCCTTATTTATTTATTTATTTAGTAGAGACAGGGTTTCACTATATTGCCCAGGCTGGTCTCAAACTCCTGGGCTCAAGCAATCCTCCCAGGGCCTCCAAAAATGCTGATATTATAGACATGAGCCACCATCCCTGACCTGTAATCTGTCTCTGTATATACAGTTGGCTCTTGAACAACCTGGAGGTTAGGGGAACCAAATATCTCCCAACATAGCTCAAAATTGATGTATAACTTTTGACTCCCCCAAAACTTAGCTACTAATAGCCTACTGTTGACCAGAAGCCTTACCAGTAACATAAACGATTGATGAACATGTATTTCATGTTTTATGTATTACAGACTGTATTCCTACAATAAAGCAAAGTAGAGAAAAGGATAGTAGAAAAATCATAAGGGGGGCTGGGGCACAGTGGCCCATGCTTGTAATTCCAGCTATTTGGGAGGCTAAATACAAGAATTGCTTGAACCCAAGAGGCGGAGGTTGCAGTGAGCTGAGATGGCACCATTGCACTCGAACCTGAGCAACAGAGTGAGACTCTGTCTCAAAAAAAAAAAAAAGAAAAAATAAGGAAGAAAAACACATTTATTTGGGAGCCTAGAAGCTACAAGAGGCAATTAAATAAAAAAATTAAAATAAATTTTAAAAAAAGGAAAAACACATTTGCTATTCATGAAGTGGAAGTGGATCATCACAAAGGCCTTCATCCTTCTCATCTTCATGTTAAGTAGGCAGAGGAGGAGGAGGAAGAGGAGAAGGAGGAAGGGGGCTTGGTTTTGCTGTCTCAGAGACAGCACAGGTGAAAGAAAATTCACATGTAAGTAGATTTGTGCAGTTCAAACCTGTGTTATTCAAGGGTCAACTATATACCTATCTGCCCATCTGTATCTATTTATTTATAATCTATTTATCTTTATGTCTATCTCCATGTCTATTGTTCTATCTCTTATTTATATCTATCTTTCTATAATCTATCTTGTACCCATCCATCCATCCTCTGAACCTTCCATCCAATCATCCATCCATCATCTCTGTCTTTCATCCATCTATCCATCATATTGATCTTCCATCCATTCTCTCTAAATTCCATCTGTCCTTCCATCCTGTCTGTCTATCTATAATCTACATGCCTATCTGTACATCTGTCTGTCTATCTATCATGCTACCAGCATCTGGTGGGTGGTAGCTTGGGTGGAGGGTGCTACACATCCTACAACAGGGGTCCCCAACCTAACCCCCGGTACCGGTACCAGTCCGTGGCCTGTTAGGAACCAGGCTGCATAGCAGGAGGTGAGTAGCAGGCAAGCAGGTGCATCTTCATCTGTATCTGTACTGCCTGAGCCACCTCCTGTCAGGTCAGCAGCGTCATTCGATTCTCATAGGAGCTCAAATCCTACTGGGAACTGTGCATATGAGTAATCTAGGTTGCTCAGAACTTATGAGAATCTGATGCCTGATGACTTGTCACTGTCTCCCATCACCTCCAGATGGGACCATCTAGTTGCAGGAAAAGAAGCTCAAGGCTCCCACTAATTCTACATGATGGGGAGTTGTATAATTATTTCATTATATATTACAATGTCATAATAAAAAATAAAATAGTCAATAAATGTAATGAACTTGATCATCCCAAAACCATCACCCCCACCCGTCCATGGAAAAAAAAATTGTCTTCCAAGCAACCGATCCCTGGTTCCAGAAAGATTGGGGACTGCTGACCTACAACACACAGGACTGTCCCCACCCTAAAAAAATGATCTGACCCCAAACATCAACATTTTGAGCCCAAGAAACGCTGCACTCAGGCATGCCCCGTGCCCTCTGGGAGCCTCACTTCCTCCCCTGCACAGAGGGGCTGATTGGGAGGAGCATCCATTCCCCAAGGCTGCTGGAGGCCTCAATGAGGCCATGCTCGCTGGAATAAGAGCTCAGAATAAGGGAAACTAGAGCATTATCTTCTTAGCCCTCAACAGTTTTGCTTTTGGCAGATGAGGAAACTGAGGCAAAGAGGAGGTACATTACTTGCCAAGGTCTCTTATCCAGGATCAAATGCAAGGGGTGACCATGCACAGCCCTGTTTTACAATTCAGGCTAGGCGGGTCCCGTGGGGGTGCCAAGTGAGGTGCCTACCCTGGGGTTCGCATTGCTTAGAAGGTGTCTTCGGGGATGAGGATGGGCTCTCAACCCAGTAGTTCTCCCATGACCATGGGCACATCTTCTGGGCTCTCTCTCATACCATATTATGGAGCCATTTGCAGGCCAGGTTTAGTGGCTCATGCCTGTAATCCTCACTTTGAGAGGCTGAGGCGGGCAGATCACCTGAGGTCAGGAGTTGGACAACAGCCTGGTCAACACAGGGAGACCCCATCTCTGCAAAAAAAAATACAAAAATTAGTCAGGCATGGCAGTGTGCACCTGTAGTCCCTGCTACTCGGGAGGCTGAGGCATGAGAATTGCTTGAACCCAGGAGGCAGAGGTTGCAGCGAGCCAAGATGGTGCCACTGCAACAGTAACAACAACAACAACAAAATGGAAAGAATGTTTTCAAAGAGTGCAGTGTTGGGTATCCCATCGTAACTACAAGCCATGGAAACCATGGAACACTTGGAAGGCTGTTCATGCAACCCAGAAACTGAATCTTAAATTGTGTTAATTTTTAACTAGTTTAACCTTATTTTTATTAATTTGTTAATTTATTTATGTATTTATTTTAGAAACAGGGTCTCACTCTTTTGCCCAGGCTGGAGTACAGTGGTGCAATCACAGCTCACTGCAGCCTCAACCTCCTGGGCTCAAGCGATCCTCCCACCTCAGCCTCCTGAGTAGCAGGGACTACAGGCGTGTACCCTATGGCCCAGCTAATTTTTAATTTTTTTTTGTAGAGATGGGGTCTCCCTGTGTTGCCTAGGCTGGTCTTGAACTCTGGCCTCAAGAGATCCTCCTGCCTCAGCCTCCCAAAGTGCAGGGATTACAGGCATGAGCCACCAAGCCCAGCCCACTTATCCTAATTAAAGACACACCTTAGTGGGCCGGGGCAGGGCGGGGTGGGTGCAGTTGGTTTCTGCATCATTTTCCTTGCGTTACCTCATCCTTCCCTCGCTGTGCTGTCTGTCTCAGACCCCTTTGAGGTTGAGGAGCGGGCATTTCATGGTTCTGTAGATGCGCATGCGTAGGAAAAGATTGGAAAAGGTCTTCCTTGGTGGGTACTGCCCTGACCCGGCTTGGGGCCTTGTGGGCGCTGTCCAAATGCTGATCCCAGGTGATGCGTTGCACACCGCGCAGGTGGCTGTATCCCTCCCTCTCTTGGCTTCTGCATCCTCCAAACGCAGAAGACAGGAGATGTGCCTCAAAGCCCCACCCCTCCTCCCAGGCATGGTCTCTCGGAGGCAGAGCTGAAGGATGTCTTGTCCTTGGACGACGAGGTCCTGCAGGCTGTGTACCAGGACTGGACCCCGCCCAGCAAGGAGCTGCTGCGATTCCCACCCCTGCTGTGGGTGCGGCTTCGTCGGGATCTGGGATACTGCTTGGCCCGGCGGCCTGTGGATGGTTCCACCCTCCTGGCCATTGCCCACAGGTAGGTCCAGGCAGAAGTGTCAGCAACACTGCCTGGGTGGGACCTCAAGAATGAGAGCTCACTGGCGGGGGGGTCTTCTCAGAACCAGATCCTTCACTCCACATTCCCAGGGGATCAAGTCCAGTTCGAACACTGGCACAATTCACTCATTTTTAAAATTGAGTTGAGGCTGGATGCAATGGCTCACGTCTGTAATTCCAGCACTTTGCGGGGCCAGGGCAGGAGGATTGCTGGAGGCCAGGAGTTGGAGGCCAGCCTGGGCAACATAGTGAGGCCCCATCTCTACAAAAAATGTAAGAAAATGAGGTAGGTGTGATACACTTTTGTGGTCCCAGCTACTTGGGAGGCTGAGGCGGGAGGATCACTTGAGCCCAGGAGTTTGAGGCTACAGTGATTGCATCGCTGCGCTCCAGCCGAGGCCACAGAGTGAGATCTTGTTTCAAAATAAACTAGACAAAAATAGGTGGAGTTCACATAACATAAAATTCACCACATTATTTTATTTTATTTTGATTTTTTTTTTTGAGACAGGGTCTCACCCAGGCTGGAGTACAATGGTATCATCATGGCTCACTGCAGCCTCAAACTCCTGGGCTCAAGCAACCCGCCCACCTCAGCCTCCAGAGTAGCTGGGACTACAGGCATGTACAACCATGCCTGGCTAATTAAAAAAATTTTTTAGAGATGGGGGTCTCACCACATTGCCCAAGTGGGTCTCGAAATCCTGGGTTCAAGAGACATACCCACCTTGGTCTCCCAAAGTGCTGCGATTACAGGAATGAGCCACCATGACTGGCCAATTCACCGCATTTTATTTTATTATTTTTTGAGATGGAATCTTGCTCTGTCACTCAGGCTGGAGTGCAGTGGCACAGTCTCAGCTCACTGCACCCTCCGTCTCCTGGGTTCAAGTGATTCTCCTGCCTCAGCCTCCTGAATAGCTGGGATTACAGGCATGAGCCAGCAAAAAAAGGCCTGGCTAATTTTTGTATTTTTAGTAGAGACAGGGCTTCACCATATTGGCCAGACTGGTCTTGAACTCCTGACCTCAGGTGATCTGCCTGCCTCGGCCTCCAAAAATGTTGGGGTTACAGGTGTGAGCCACTGCACCCAGCCAGAATTCATCATTTGAAAGTGGACAATTAAGTGGTATTTTAGTACACTCACAATGTTGCACCCTCACCTCTGCCTAGTTCTAGAACATTTCCATCCCCCCAAAAGGAGATGCTGTCCCCATCAGCAGTCACTCTCCACTCCCCTCCCCCAGCCCCTGGCAGCCACTCATCTGCTTCCTGTCTCTATAGATGTGGCTGTTGTGGGCACTTCAGATCAGTGGAATTACACACCATGTGGCCTTTCATGTCTGGCTTCTCTCACTCAGCATCGTGTTTTCAGGGTTCATCCACATCGTAGCAGGGATTGGTGCTTCATTCCTTTTCATGGCTACATAATATTTCATTGTATGGATGGACCACCTTTTGTGTATCTTCATCTATAGATGGACTCTTGCATTGCTTCCATGTTTTTGCTGTTGTGAACATCTTCCTTCTTTTTCTTCCTTCCTTTTCTTCCTTCCTTCCTCCCTCCCTCCCTCCCCCTCTTTCTTGCCTGCTTGCTTTCTCTCTTTCTTTCTTTTATCCCTCCCATCCTCCCTTCCTCTTTCTTTCTCTCTCTCCCCCCGCCTCCCCCTCTCTTTCTTTCTTTTCTTTTCTTTTCTCTCTCTCCCTCCCTCCCTCTCCCTCTCTCCCTCCCTCTTTCTCTTCCTTCCTTCCTTCTTTTCTTTTCTTTTCTCTTTTTTTGGAGTCTGTCTCTGTTACCCAGGCTGGAGTGCAGTGTCACAATCTGGGCTCACTGCAACCTCCACCTGGGAGGAGTGATTCTCTTGCTTCAACTTCCTGAGTAACTGGGATTACAGGTGCCCACCACCATACCTGGCTAATTTTTGTTTTTGTTTTTTTAGTAGAGACAGGGTTTCACTATGTTGGCCAGGCTGGTCTTGAACTCCTGATCTCAGGTGCTCTGCCTGTCTCAGCTTCCCAAAGTACCAGGATTACAGGTGTGAGCCACTGCGCCCAGCCTGAACACCTGTTTTTTTGATTCTTCTGGGTATATACCCAGGAGTGGATCTGCTGGGTCATGTGATAAGTTATTTTACATTAAAATTTTGGAGGAGCCCAAAGGTTCCTTTTTGAAGGTAAATTTATGTAAGGAAAAAGAAAACATGGACCAATTTAGAGATAGATGTTACATATCAAATAGCACAGGTGGTCCACAGATGGGTTTAGGATGGCTTGGCATTTGAGAACTGCCTCCAGGAAGGCAGGCAGCCCCCTTTTAGCTCGATGGGTCTCCAGTTCCATCAGCCTGTGTATCCTCTCTGTAGACAGCTGGTCCAGGTGGTCCGTGAGCGCTACCTGTCGGGGTCCGAGAGAGCCGAGAGGCACGGAGTCCTGGCCGACTTCTTCTCGGGGACCTGGAGCCAGGGTACCAAGAAGCTCATCACTCTGCCACTTGTGGGGAAACCCCTCAACTTGGACCGAAAGGTGAGGTACCTGGGACCCCCGCTCCCCACCTGTAACCTCCACCCTGTCTGGCATGGCTCACTTCCTCCCTTCCCCTTTTTGCACTCAAAACATCCTCCTGACCTCCTCCTCCTTTCCCACAGAGGGAAGATATCCCTTTTACCCCAATTTTTTTTTAAATTTTTTATTGCATTTTAGGTTTTGGGGCACATGTGCAGAACATGCAAGACAGTTGCATAGGTACACACATGGCAGTGTGTTTTGCTTCCTTTTTCCCCTTCACCCACATTTGGCATTTCTCCCCAGGCTATCCCTCCCCAGCTCCCCTCCCCCCGCTGGCCCTCCCCTTTTCCCCTCAATAGACCCCAGTGTTTAGTGCTCCCCTCCCTGTGCCCATGTGTTCTCATTTTTCATCACCCGCCTATGAGTGAGAATATGCGGTATTTCATTTTCTGTTCTTGTGTCAGTTTGCTGAGAATGATGTTCTCCAGATTCATCCATGTCCCTACAAACATCACAAACTCATCATTTCTGATTGCTGCATAATATTCCATGGTGTATATGTGCCACATTTTCCCAATCCAGTCTATCATCGATGGGCATTTGGGTTGATTACAGGTCTTTGCTATTATAAACAGTGCTGCAGTGAACATTCGTGTGCATGTGTCCTTATAGTAGAACGATTTATAGTTTTTTGGATATATACCCAGTAATGGGATTGCTGGGTCAAATGAGATTTCTATTTCTAAGGCCTTGAGGAATCGCCACACTGTCTTCCACATGGTTGAACTAATTTACACTCCCACCAGCAGTGTAAAAGTATTCCTTTTTCTCCACATCCTCTCCAGCATCTATTGTCTCCAGATTTTTTAATGATCGCCATTCTAACTGGCGTGAGATGGTATCTCAATGTGGTTTTGATTTGCATCTCTCTGATGACCAGTGATGATGAGCATTTTTTCATATGATTGTTGGCCTCATATATGTCTTTTGTAAAGTGTCTGTTCATATCCTTTGCCCATTTTTGAATGGGCTTGTTTGTTTTTTTCCTGTAAATCTGTTTGAGTTCTTTGTAAATTCTGGATATCAGCCCTTTGTCAGATGGGTAGACTGCAAAAATTTTTTCCCATTCTGTTGGTTGCCGATCCACTCTAGTGACTGTTTCTTTTGCCGTGCAGAAGCTGTGGAGTTTGATTAGGTCCCATTTGTCTATTTTGGCTTTTTCTGCCAATGCTTTTGGTGTTTTGTTCATGAAGTCCTTGCCTACTCCTATGTCCTGGATGGTTTTGCCTAGATTTCCTTCTAGGGTTTTTATGGTGCCAGGTCTTATGTTTAAGTCTTTAATCTGCCTGGAGTTAATTTTAGTGTAAGGTGTCAGGAAGGGGTCCAGTTTCTGCTTTCTGCACATGGCTAGCCAGTTTTCCCAACACCATTTATTAAACAGGGAATCCTTTCCCCATTGCTTGTTTTTGTCAGGTTTATCAAAGATTGTATGGTTGTAGATATGTTGTGTTGCCTCCAATGCCTCTGTTTTGTTCCATTGGTCTATATCTCTGTTTTGGTACCAGTACCATGCTGTTTTGATTACTGCAGCCTTGTAGTATAATTTGAAATCCGGTAGTGTGATGCCCCTGCTGTGTTCTTTTTGCTTAAAATTGACTTGGCTATGTGGGCTCTCTTTTGGTTCCATATGAAGTTCAAGGTGGTTTTTTCCAGTTCTGTGAAGAAAGTCAATGGTAGCTTGATGGGGATAGCATTGATTCTGTAAATTACTTTGGGCAGTATAGCCATTTTCACGATATTAATTCTTCCTAACCATGAACATGGAATGTTTCTCCATCTGTTTGTGTCCTCTCTTATTTCGTTGAGCAGTGCTTTGTAGTTTTCCTTGAAGAGGTCTCTTACATTCCTTGTGAGTTGTATTCCTAGGTATTTTATTCTTTTTGTAGCAATTGTGAATGGCAGTTCGTTCTTGATTTGGCTTTCTTTAAGTCTGTTATTGGTGTAGAGGAATGCTTGTGATTTTTGCACATTGATTTTATATCCTGAGACTTTGCTGAAGTTGCTTATCAGTTTCAGGAGTTTTTGGGCTGAGGCGTTGGGGTCTTCTAGGTATACTATCATGTCGTCTGCAAATAGTGACAATTTGGCTTCCACCTTTCCTATTTGAATACCCTTTATTTCTTTTTCTTGCCTGATTGCTCTGGCTAGAACTTCTAGTACTATATTGAATAGGAGTGGTGAAAGAGGGCATCCTTGTCTAGTGCCGGATTTCAAAGGGAATGCTTCCAGTTTTTGCCCATTCAGTATGATATTGGCTGTTGGTTTGTCATAAATAGCTTTTATTACTTTGAGATACGTTCCATCGATACCGAGTTTATTGAGGGTTTTTAGCATAAAGGGCTGTTGAATTTTGTCGAATGCCTTCTCTGTGTCAATTGAGATAATCCTGTGGTTTTTGTTTTTGGTTCTGTTTATGTGGTGAATTACGTTTTATAGACTTGCGTATGTTGAACCAGCCTTGCATCCCTGGGATGAATCCTACTTGATCATGATGGATAAGCTTTTTGATGTGCTGTTGCAATCAGCTTGCCAATATTTTATTGAAGATTTTTGCATCTATGTTCATCATGGATATTGGCCTGAAGTTTTCTTTTCTTGTTGGGTCTCTGCCGGGTTTTGGTATCAGGATGATATTGGTCTCATAAAATGATTTGAAAAGGATTCCCTCTTTTTGGTTTATTTGGAATAGTTTCAGAAGAAATGGTACCAGCTCCTCTTTGTGTGTCTGGTAGAATTCGGCTGTGAACCCATCTGGACCTGGGCTATTTTTGTGTGGTAGGCTCTTAATTGCTGCCTCAACTTCTGACCTTGTTATTGGTCTATTCATAGTTTCAGCTTCCTCCTGGTTTAGGCTTGGGAGGACACAGGAGTCCAGGATTTATCCATTTCTTCCAGGTTTACTAGTTTATGTGCATAGAGTTGTTTGTAATATTCTCTGATGATGGTTTGAATTTCTGTGGAATCTGTGGTGATTTCCCCTTTATCATTTTTTATTTCATCTATTTGGTTGTTCTCTCTTTTCTTTTTAATCAATCTGGCTAATGGTCTGTCTATTTTGTTGATCTTTTCAAAAAACCAGCTCTTGGATTTATTGATTTTTTGAAGGGTTTTTCGTGTCTCAATCTCCTTCAGTTCAGCTCTGATCTTAGTTATTTCTTGTCTTCTGCTGGGTTTTGAGTTTTTTTGATCTTGCTCCTCTAGCTCTTTCAATTTTGACGATAGGGTATCAATTTTGGATCTCTCCATTCTCCTCATATGGGCACTTAGTGCTATATATTTTCCTCTAGAGACTGCTTTAAATGTGTCCCAGAGATTCTGGCATGTTGTGTCTTCGTTCTCATTGGTTTCAAAGAACTTCTTTATTTCTGCCTTCATTTCATTGTTTATCCAGTCAACATTCAAGAGCCAGTTGTTCAGTTTCCATGAAGCTGTGCGGTTCTGGGTTGATTTCTGAATTATGAGTTCTAACTTGATTGCACTATGGTCTGAGAGACTGTTTGTTATGATTTCAGTTGTTTTGCATTTGCTGAGGAGTGCTTTACTTCCAATTATGTGGTCAATTTTAGAGTAGGTGTGATGTGGTGCTGAGAAGAATGTATATTCTGTGGATTTGGGGTAGAGAGTTCTGTAAATGTCTATCAGGTTTGCTTGCTCCAGGTCTGAGTTCAAGCCCTGGATATCCTTGTTGATTTTCCGTCTGGTTGATCTAATATTGACAGTGGAGTGTTAAAGTCTCCCACTATTATTGTGTGGGAGTCTAAGTCTCTTTGTAAGTCATTAAGAACTTGCCTTATGTATCTGGGTGCTCCTGTATTGGGTCCATATATGTTTAGGATCGTTAGCTCTTCTTGTTGTATCAATCCTTTTACCATTATGTAATGGCCTTCTTTGTCTCTTTTGATCTTTGTTGCTTTAAAGTCTATTTTATCAGAGATGAGAATTGCAACTCCTGCTTTTTTTTGCTCTCCATTTGCTTGGTAAATCTTCCTCCATCCCTTTATTTTAGCCTTGTGTATCCTTGCATGTGAGATGGGTTTCCTGGATACAACACACTGATGGGTTTTGGATTTTTATCCAATTTGCCAGTCTGTGTCTTTTGATTGGTGCATTTAGTCCATTTACATTTAGGGTTAATATTGTTATGTGTGAATTTGATACTGCCATTTTGATGCTAAGTGGCTCTTTTGCCCGTTAGTTGTTGTAGATTCTTCATTATGTTGATGCTCTTTAGCAATCAGTGTGATTTTGGAATGGCTGGTACTGGTTGTTCTTTTCTATGTGTAGTGCCTCTTTCAGGAGCTCTTGTAAAGCAGGCCTGGTGGTGACAAAATCTCTGAGTACTTGCTTGTTCGCAAAGGATTTTATTTTTCCTTCACTTATGAAGCTCAATTTGGCCAGATATGAAATTCTGGGTTGAAAGTTCTTTTCTTTAAGGATGTTGAATATTGGCCCCCACTCTCTTCTGGCTTGTAGGGTTTCTGCCGAGAGATCTGCTGTGAGTCTGATGGGCTTCCCTTTGTGGGTGACCTGACCTTTCTCTCTGGCTGCCCTTAGTATTTTCTCCTTTATTTCAACCTTGTTGAATCTGACGATTATGTGCCTTGGGGTTGCTCTTCTTGCGGAATATCTTTGTGGTGTTCTCTGTATTTCCTGCATTTGAGTGTTGGCCTGTCTTGCTAGGTGGGGGAAATTTTCCTGGATAATGTCCTGAAGAGTATTTTCCATCTTGGATTCATTCTCTTCGTCACATTCTGGTACACCTATCAAACGTAGGTTAGGTCTCTTTACATAGTCCCACATTTCTTGGAGACTCTTCATTCCTTTTTGCACTTTTTTCTCTTATCTTGGTTTCTCGTTTTATTTCATTGAGTTGATCTTCGACTTCTGATATTCTTTCTTCTGCTTGGTCAATTCGGCTGTTGAAACTTGTGCACGCTTCGTGAAGTTTCTGTATTGTGTTTTCAGCTCCTTTAATTCATTCATATTTCTCTCTAAGTTATCCATTCTTGTTATCATTTCCTCGAATCTTTTTTCAAGGTTCTTAGTTTCTTTGCATTGATTTAAAACATGTTCTTTTAGCTCACAAAAGTTTCTCATTATCCACCTTCTGAAGTCTAATTCCATCATTTCGTCATAGTCATTCTCCGTCCAGCTTTGTTCCCTTGCTGGCAAGGAGTTTTGGTCCTTTCTAGGAGGCGAGGTGTTCTGGTTTCGGGTGTTTTCCTCCTTTTTGCGCTGGTTTCTTCCCATCTTTGTGAATTTATCCACCTGTCGTCTGAGTAGTTGCTGACTTTTCGATTGGGTCTCTGAGTGGATGCCCAGATTGTTGATGATGAAGTATTTCTGTTACCTGGTTTTCCTTCTACCAGTCTAGCCCCTTCGCTGTACGACTGCTGAGGTCCACTCCAGGCCCTGCTTGTCTGGGGTGCACCTATAGCAGCTGCGGAACAGTGAGGGATGCTACCAGTTTCTTTTTCTGCTATCTTTGTCCCAGAATGATGCCTGCCAAATGTCAGTCTTTTGGATATAGAGGGGTCAGGGAGCTGCTTGAGGAGACAGTCTGTACTTTATAGGAGCTCAAGTGCTGAGCTGTGAGCTCTGTTGTTCATTCAGGGCTGTTAGACTGCTATGTTTAATTCTGCTGCAGCAGAACTCATAAAAAAACCCTTTTTATCTCAGATGCTCTGTCTTGGGGGGTTGGGGCTTTCTTTGTGAGTGTCCGTTGTGCTGTCCTGCCCAGCTAGGAGGCAGTCTAGTCACTATTTGCCTGCCGAGGCTCCGCCCTGCTGCTGCGGTCTCCGCCCTGCTGCCACAGGCTATGCCCTGCAGCAGAGTCTCTCTGTTGTGGCGGGTTGCCTCAGCAATGGCAGGCTGCGTCAGCAATGGGCGTGTACCTCAGTAGGGGTGGATTGCCTTGGTAATGATGGACGCCCCTCCCCCACCGAACTGCACCTTCCTGGGTTCAGCTGTGCCCACAGTGAAATTCTCCACCCGGAGCGTTTGGAATCGCCATTTTGTTTGTCCCACTGCACTACCCCAAACGCCGTTTCCCTGGAATCTCCTGGCCTGGCTCACTGTCCAAGTCCTGTTCAGTCAGATAGATATGCCAATCTGCCCTCTCAACTCTCAGATTGCCGGTTCAACAGGGCACCTGGACCAGTGCGCTTTGTGCGGAGCACTGTGGAGCGCCGCTGCACTACAGCTCCGGCTGCACCAGCTAAAACCTCTGCCTGGCGTCCCGCGTCTCTTTTATACCTGGGAATTTCCCCGTTCTGTGGGCAACAAAGATCCGTCTGGAAATGTGGCCCTGACTCACCCTCCGCACGTTCACCGAGAGCTTCAATCCTGGGTTGTTCTCACTGCGCCATCTCGAGTCCCTCCCCAATTTTTTTTTGAGACAGAGTCTTGCTCTGTTGCCCAGGCTGGAGTGCTGTGTCACGATCGCAGCTCACTGCAACTTCTGTGTCCCAGGTTCAAGCCATTCTCCTGCCTCAGCCTCTCCAGTAGCTGGGACTACAAGCATGCGTCACCATGCCCAGCTAATTTTTGTATTTTTAGCAGAGACAGGGATTCATCATGTCGGCCAGGCTGGTCTTGAACTTCTGGCCTCAAGCCCAGTGATCCACCCTCCTCAGCATCCCAAAGGGCTGGGACTACAGGTGTGAGCCAGCTCGCCCAGGCTCTTCTACCCCAATTTGGAGGTGGGGAGGAGCTGATGATGAGGTGGATATAATCCCTCACACCAACTTTGCAAAGGGGAAAAATAATCACATCTTGAAGCATATTAGAATTTCCCCAAAACTTGTGGCATCTCAGAGGATTTTTTTCTCCCAATTTTCCACAATTTTTAATTCACAAAATAAAAAAAAATTTTGACAAAAGTATTTTTTTGAGACAAGGTCTCTCTCTCTCTGTCTGTTGTCCAAGCTGGAGTGCAGAGGCAACATTATGGCTCACTGTAGCCTAGACCTCCTAGGCTCAAGCCATCCTCCCACTTCAGCCTTCTGAGTAGCTGAGACCACAGGTGCATGTCACCACACCTGGCTACTTTTTATTTTTTGTAGAGATAAGATTTCACCATGTTGCCAAGGCTGATTTCAAACTCCTGGGTTCAAACCATCCTTCCATCTTGGCCTCCCAATGTTCTGGGATTACAGGCATGAGCCACCAAGACCAGCTGACAAAATCCAAAATATTTTTTTGGTTTAATTCTGTTACACCTCGTCAGTTCTCTCCATCTTCAACAAAACTTACTAAAGCTAAGGTTTACTTTCATTCCAAACCATTATACATCTCTGCCCTCAATTTAACTCATTTTTTGGTGTAATTTTTATTTTTTGAGATGGAGCCTCACTCTGTCTCCCAGGCTAGAATGCAGTGGTGTGATCTGAGCTCCCTGTAACTTCTGCCTCCTAGCTTCAAGCAATTATCCCGTCTCAGCCTCTGGAGTAGCTGGGATTACAGGCACGCACAACCACTCCTGGTTTAATAAATTTCAGCAGTATAAGTGCAGTTTGTTACATGGATGTATTGATACATGGATGTGTAATAAACCTGATAATTTAAACATGCTACCCTCTGACTCTTCATGAGGCATGAGTTTCACCCATCTGTCCGTCCACCAATCCACCCATCTATCCATCCATCTACCTACCCCTCCATCCATCCACCCATCCATCCATCCACCCATCTACCCATCCACCCAAACATGCACCCACCCACCCACCCATCCATCTATCCATCCATCCATCCATCCATACATACATACATACATACATACATCCAACAGTCCACCCATCCACCCATCTACCCATCCATCCACCCATCCATCCACCCACCCACCCATCCACCCACCCATCCATCCATCCACCCACCCACCCACCCACCCATCCACCCATCTGTCCACCCATCCACCCGTCCACCCATCCAACCGTCTATCCATCCATCCACCCACTTATCCATCCATCCATCCATCCATCCATCCATCCATCCTTCCTTCCTTCCATCCATCCACCCACCCACCCATCTATCCACGTGTCCACCCATCCACCCGTCCACCCATCCAACCATCCATCCATCCATCCATCCATCCACTCACCCACCCATCTATCCATCCATCCATCCATCCTTCCATCCATCCATGCATCCATTATTTGTTGGTTATCTGATATCTTTCTCTTTGCATTCCATGGTTCAATCTGATTTCCAATCACAAGGTCCCCAAATGCACTGTGCACTTTAAAAACAGGGCTTATTTTGCCGGGCGCAGTAGCTCATGCCTGTAATCCCAGCACTTTGGGAGGCCAAGGCGGATGGATTGCTTGAGCCCATGAGTTCACGACCAATCTGGGCAACATGGTGAGACCCTGTCTATACAAAAAATACAAACACTAACTGGGAGCGGTGGTGCATGCCTGTAGTTCCAGCTTTCAAGAGGCTGCGGTAGGAGGATCACATGAGTCTATGAGGCAGAGGGTGCAGTGAGCTTAGTTTGCACCACTGCACTTCAGCCTGAGTGACAGAGGAAGAACTTATCACAAAAAAGTGCTTATTTTATCTTCTAGTTATAAGAGTAGTACAGATTATTGCAAGATACACAGAGAAGATCAAAGAATAAAAGTCACCCAGAATTCCCCACTCAGGACCCGTCCCTGGATCCTCCCTCCCCCATCAGTATTCCATGCATTTCCTTCCAGCCTTTTTTCTCACGTGTCCAGGAGCATGTGACATCCTTAGCTTTGACATCCTTAGCTTGGATGCTACCCTCTCATTTCTGCCTCTCAAACACCTCAAGGCTCATGTCAAATACTTCTTCCTTCAGGAAGCCTTCTAGGATTTTCTTTCCTCTTAATGTTCTTTTCTCTGTGATCCTTTCCATCTGAAATGGAGCTTACTCTTAAAAACCCAAAAAAGCCCCCAAAACAAACTTTTGGCCAGGCACAGCAGCTCACACTTGTAATCCCAGCACTTTAGGAGGCTGAGGCAAGAGGACTGCTTGAGGCCAGGAGTTTGAGACCAGCCTGGACACCATAGTGAGATCCCATCTTAAAAAAAGAAAGACATTAAAAAATAGCTAGGCATGGGGGCTCACACCTGTGGTCTCAGTTATGTGGGAGGCTGAGGTAGGAGGATCACTTGAGCCCAGGAGTTCAAGGCTGCAGTGAGCTGTAATCATGTCACTGCACTCCAGCCTGGGTAACAGAGTGAGACCATGTCTCTAAACTTAAAAAATAAAAAATACAGCCACGTGCAATAGCTCATGCCTGTAATCCCAGCACTTTGGGAGGCTGAGGCGGGCAGATCACCTGAGGTCAGGAGTTCGAGACCAGCCTGGCCAACGTGTTAAAACCCTGTCTCTACTAAAAAGACAAAAATTAGCCCGGCATGGTGGCAAGCGCCTGTAATCCCAGCTACTTGGGAGGCTGAGGCAGGAGAATTGCTTGAACCCGGGAGGTGGAGGTTGCAGTGAGCCGAGATTGCCCTACTGCACTCCAGCCTGGGTGACAGAACAAGACTCCATCTCAAAAAAAGAAAATAAATAAATAAACAAACAAACATTGGCTGGGCATGGTGGCTTATGCCTGTAATCCAAGCACTTGGGAGGCCAAGGTGGGTGGATCACTTGAAGTCAGGAGTTCAAGAGCAGCCTGGCCAACATGGTGAAACCTCGTCTCTACTAAAAATACAAAAAATTAGCTGAGTGTGATGGCAAGCGCCTGTAATCCCAGCCACAAATCCTTTCCTGTGAGCCCCTGCAGGTTCAGCTTCAACCTGTCCCTTTAGTACATGATCTGAGCCCCTTTCATTCACCTACCTCTCAGTCTCTTGCCCTAGTGCATCCTCCCAAGGGTGCTTCTGACAATCCAATCTGATTACACTTCTTCTCTGAAACCTTCCATAGCTCCCCAGTGCCCTCAGTCTTGAGCCTGACCTACCCAGCCTGATATTCAGTGCCTTCATGATCTGCTGCCTACAAGCTGCCTACTCTCATTCCCCACCAGCATCCTCTAACCTGCCTTGTATAGTTCAGTCCTCCCAAACTCAACCTGCCCTTTCACATCACCAGCTCTTTGCCCATGCTGCTCCCTTGCCCTGGAAAGCCACTGTTTTCTACTATATTTTGCCACATAGATGTCTACTTAATTCTGAGGCTCAGTTCCAATGCTTCCGCCTTCAGAAAACATTCCCTATTCCTCCCAGAAAGTGCTGTGACCTCTGGCTTCGATTCTCTGAGTCCCAAGCTCTGACCAATGGGTAGATGTGGGTATGTCTGTCTGCCATTGCATCCTCGTTCCCTCCAGCACTGTCTGGAACATGGGGTGAATGAATGGGCTTGTGCCTGGAGTGAATGAATGGGCTTGTGTCCAAGCTGCAGTCTCCCTTCTCCTCTGCCAGGTGGCCCCTCAGCCTCTGTGGTTCTCAGACACAGTTGCAAACCTGCGGAAGCTGAAGGAGTTACCCTATCACCTACTTCACTCGGGCCGCCTGGAGGAGCTGAAACAGGAGGTGCTGGGTAAGGGCTATCCCCGTCTCAGGGGACCAAGCCTGGTGACTGCACCATGCTCCAGCCTTCTGGATCCTGGGGAGGGTGAACGGCAAATGTGGAAGTCCTTGGTTCCTTTTAAGGCAGAGGGTCTCACAAGGGACAATTCTATACCAAGGGGATGCCTCACAGTGTCCACAGATAGCTTTGGTTGTCATGACTAGTGGAGAAAGTGCTACTCGAATCTGGTGGGTAGAGGCCAGGGATGCTGCTCACCACCCTACAGTGCACAGGGCACCCCACCACAGAGAATAATCTAGCTCCAAATGTTAGCACAGGGTGAAAACCCCTGCCTTATCATGAGGGACCCTATCTGTCTATTTGTCAATCCATTCATCTACCCATCCATCCATCTATCTAACTATCCATCCATCTATCCATCCATTCATTCATCCATTCATCCATCCATCCATCCACCCATCCACCTACCCATCCACCCATCCACCCATCTTTCTGTCCATTCATCCATCTGTCCATTCATCCATCCATACATGCATGCATCCATCTAACCTTCCATCCATCCAACAAGCCATCTGTTTATTCACCCATCCTTTTGTCCATCCATCCATTTATCCACCCATCTTCTGTCCATCCATCTATCCATCTATCTATCAATTTATACACCTATCCATCTATGATCTCCTCATTGAACCATGAGCTTGTTCTAGCCATCCATCCATCCATCCCTCCCTCCCTCCCTCCACCCACCCACCCACCCATCATTCTATCTATCTATCTACCCATCTATCTATCAATTTATCCACCCATCTATCTATGATCTCCTCATTGAGCCATGAGCTGGTTCTAACCATCCATCCATCCATCCTTCTATCTATCTACCCATCTATCTGTCATTCTATCTATCCATCCACCCATCTATGTGTTCATTATCTATTCATTCATGTACCTTTCTGTTCATCCATCATCCATCCATCTACCCACCCATTATTCTATCCATTCACCCACCTATCTTTCTGTTTGTCCAACCATGCATCCATCCACCCAACATTCTGTCTGTCTGTCTGTCATCTATCCATCCATCCATTCACTCATCCCTGTGATTCTGAACCAGAGGAGATTCTGCCCTCCCAGGAGACACTTGAAAATGTCTGTGGACATGTTTGATTGTCACACTTGGGGTGGGAGTGCTACTGCTATCTGGTGGGTGGAGGTCAGGCACGCTGCATTACATCTCACAATGCAGAGTTCAGCCCCTTACCACAGAGAATGATCCTGCCCCAGTGTCACTACTGCTGAGCCTGAGATGCCCTGGAGGAGATGGAGAGATGATTCTCCATTTCCCAGGATGAACTGGAGGGAGGTAAGCACTTCCTACCTCCTCCTGCCTTCTCTCCCTCAGGCAGCATGGGCTGGATTTCCTGCCGGGGCATCTCTGGGAGCATCGAAGACCTGCTGGACGACTTTGACCTCTGTGCCCCTCACCTGGACTCTCCTGAGGTCGGCCTGGTCCGTGAAGCCCTCCAGCTGTGCCGCCCTGCTGTGGAGCTCCGAGGCATGGGTGAGTCTGGATGGCCTGGGTGGGAGTGACCCGGACGGGCACTGACTTCCAGAAACATGCTCTCATTGAGTCGTGAGCTGGATTTTCTTCAACCCTCATACCTTCCCTGCCTAAATATGTGGGGTTTTCCCCAGCACTGCTTCTAGAATTTTTTTTTCATGTGGTATCACTGTGTCACCCAGGCTTGAGTGCAGTGGTGCAATCGTAACTCACTGTAGCCTCAAACTCCTGGGTTCAAATGATCCTCCCACCTCAGCCTCCCGAGTAGCTAGGACCACAGTGCCTTGCTAATTTTTCTATTTTTTTTATTGCATTTTAGGTTTTGGGGTACATGTGCAGAACATGCAAGACAGTTGCATAGGTACACACATGGCAGTGTGTTTTGCTTCCTTTCTCCCCTTGACCCACATTTGGCATTTCTCCCCAGGCTATCCCTCCCCAGCTCCCCCTCCCACTGGCCCTCCCCTTTTCCCCCCAATAGACCCCAGTGTTTAGTACTCCCCTCCCTAATTTTTCTATTTTTTGTAGAGACAGGGTCTCGCCACGTTGCCCAGGCTAGTCTCGAGCTCCAGGACTCAAGTGATCTTCTTGCCTCTACCTCACAGAGTGCTGGGATTACAGACATGAGCCACGGAGCCTGGCCTAGAATCTTAAATCGAGCCTGGGAGAACTTTGGAATGAAAACTACCAAAGCAGTGCCCATCCCCGTGGACTGGGACTTTCCTTTAGAAAGTGCCAGATAGGAACTATTTCAAGAAAACTCGAGGAAATTATCTAGGAATATGTATGCTAAGAGAGAAAACAAAGTTCCCACATATTTTTATTGATGAAATTCAAAATATAATAATAACCGAGTACAACTTGGGGTTCACAGTTGGTTTTTGCTATTATCTGTTCCACTGCAAACACATGGCTGTAAAAGTTATTCTCAGGCTGAGCACGAGGGCTTATGCCTGTAGTCCCAGCTACTTGGGAGGCTGAGGTAGGAGGATCACTTGTGCCTGGGAGGTTGAGTCTGCAGTAAACTGTGATTGCTCCACTATATTCCAGGCTGGGTGATGGAGGGAGACCCCATCTCAAAACAAACAAACAAACAAAAAAAAAAAAACCCGTCCCTAACTCTCAGATGACATAGGCTGGGTCTGGCCCTCAGGTTACAATTTGCCACTCCCTGCCTTAGAACTTGAAGAATCTCTCCGAGTCTTCAGATGCCCTGGCCGTGAGGATGTTCTGTTTGGTTTTGTTTTAATTATAGCAAAACACATGTCTTAACCTTTTTTTTTTTTTTTTTTTTTTGAGACAAGATCTTGCTTCATTGCCCAGGCTGGAGCACAGTGACATGAGCTCAGCTCACTGTAACCTCCGCCTATCAGGCTTAAGCAATCCTCCCACCTCAGCCTCCCGAGTAGCTGGGACTATGGGCATGCACCATCGTGCCTGGCTAATTTTTGTATATTTTGTAGAGACGGGATTTTGCCATGTTTCCCAGTAGGTCTTGAACTGGACTAAAGCAATTCTCCTGCCTCAGCCTCCTAAAGTGCTGGGATGGGAGGCATGAACCACTGTGCCTGGCCCCCATCTTAGCCATTCTTCTGTGTGCAGTTCACTGATTAAAAGTATTAATAACGTGAAGCCATCACCACCACTCATCTCCAGAACTTGTTAATCTTCCTGAAGTGAAACTGTCTTCAATAAACACTCACTTCCTGTACGACTCGGTTTTCATGCTGCTGTAAAGAAACACCCCAGACCGGGTAATTTATAAAGGAAACAGAAACAGCTTTCATTGACTCACAGTCCCACGTGGCTGGGAAGCACTCAGGAAACTTGCAATCATGGTGGAAGGGAAAGATGCGTGTCTTCTGTGGCAGCAGGTGAGAGAGAGGGAGCAAGAGCACGGAATACTGCCTTATAAAACCATTGGATGGTCAGGTGTGGTGGCTCACGCCTATAATCCCAGCACTTTGGGGGACTGAGGCATGCAGATCACTTGAGGTCAGGAGTTTGACACCAGCCTGACCAACATGACGAAACCCCATCTTGAGCAAAAATAGAAAAATTAGTCGGGTGTGGTAGTACATGCCTGTAGTCCCAGCTACTCGGGAAGCTGAGGTGGGAAAACTGCTTGGACATGGGAAGCAGAGGTTGCAGTGAGCTGAGATCACACCACTGCACTGTAGCCTGGGTGACACAGTGAGATTCTGTCTCCAAAAAAACCCCCAAACCATCAGATCTCGTGAAAACTCACTATCACGAGAATAGTATGGGGGAACCCATGCCCATGATCCAATCGCCTCCCATCTGGTCCCTCCCTCAACACATAGGGATTATGGGGATTACAATTCAAGATGAGATTTGGGTGGGGACACAGAGCCTAACCACGACACCCCCATTCTCCCTTCACCCCAGTCCCTGACAAGCACCATGCTATTTTCTGTCTCCATAAGTTTGACCACTTTAAAAGTATTTCATGTAAGTGGTATTTTACAATATTTGTCCTTCATTCTCTGACTTCTCTTACTGAGCAGAATGTCCTTAAGTTTCATCCACATTGTAGCATATGAAGGAATTTCCTTCCTTTTTTTTTTAATGCTACGAAGTCTTGCTCTGTCACCCAGTGGTATGATCTCGGCTCACTGCAACCTCCACCTCCTGGGTTCAAGTGATTGTCCTGCCTCAGCCTCTAGAGTAGCTGGGATTACATATGCCACCATGCCCAGCTAAGTTCTGTATTTTTTTTAGTAGAGATAGGGTTTCGCTGTGTTAGCCAGGCTGGTCTTGAACTCCAGACCTCACATGATCTGTCCACCTTGGCCTCCCAAAGTGCTGAGATTACAGGCATGAGCTACCATGCCTGGCTAAGAATTTCCTTCCTTTTTAGGGCTGAATAATATTACATTGTGTGAATATGTCACAGTTTGTTTATCCATTCATCTGTCTGTGGACATTTGTGTTGTTTCTGCCTTTTGGCTATTGTGAACTAGCCGGATCACATGGCAATTTTTTAATTTTTTGAGGAACCACAACAGCTGTACCATTTTACAGTCAAAATATGGGAGAGAACAAATGAAATCTTTTTCTCTACCCTTTTATATTCAGTGATAGGAGTCTGTGAATGAAACTAACAAAAGACAGCTCAACAGGAGAAAAGGCTCACACATTTTAATTTTATGTGCACAGAAGCTTCACAGAAGATAAGTGAAAACTCAAAGGAGTGCTTAGACCTGGGACCTTACATACCATTTTAACAAAGAGCAATAAATTGTGAGGTGAATTCACAAAGGAAGGGGGAGTATTAAAGATGCTTAATTCTCAGTATCTAACGTGCTTCCCCATGGACGGGAATAGCATGTTTAAAAGGATGACCAGTGGCCTGTGATTCCTATGCAGAGCTTCTAATCCTGGCTCTGCAAAGCATCCTTGAACTGTCGGCTTCTCTTTATCCTCATGACCATGAGCCCAGGGCCAGTCCTGCCGCCTCTCCTCTAGACCTTGCCAAAGCATCCTTCAGGCTTTGGGTTCATTCTTACCCTTTGGTTTATTTTCCATTCAGCACCGAGAAGAATCTTTTGAAAGCCCAAATCAGCTGGGCACAGTACCTCACATCTGTATTCTCAGCACTTTGGGAGGCCGAGGTGGGTGGATCACTTGATGCCATGAGTTTGAGACCAGCCTGGTCAACATTGTGAAACCCCATCTCTACAAAGATTAGCCAGGTGTGGTAACATGTACCAGTAATCCCAGCTACTCAAGGAGCTGAGGCAGGAGAATTGCTTGAACCTGGCAGGCAGAGCTTGCAGTCAGCCAGGATCATGTCACTGCACTCCAGCCTTGGTGACAGAGCAAGACTCTATCTTAAAAAACAAACAAACAAAAAACAAAACAAAACAAATCTCACTAAGTATCTCTTTGTTGAACCTTCTAGATGGTTCTCCATTACCTTGGGGTAACGACCTTTCTGGTACTGTAGCTACAAGGCTGTGTGACTCGTTCTCCTGGGAGATGTTTGTCTCCATCCTTACTGTCCCAGGCAGATAATGTTTGTCTCAGCCTTTAAGAGAGGGACACAAGGCTGAGTGCGGTGGCTCACATGTGTAATCCCAGCACTTTGGGAGGCCCAGACAGGAGGATTGCTAGGGTGCAGGAGTTCAAGACCAGCCTGGGCAACATGAGACCTTATCTCTACAAAAAAATTAATTAATTAAAAATAGATAAATAGATGGCTAGGTACAGCGGCTCAAGCCTGTAATCCCAACACTTTGGGAAGCTAAGGTAGGCAGATTGCTTGAGGCCAGTTTGAGACCAGCCTGGGCGACGTAGCAAAACCCCATCTCTACTTTATACAAAAATTAGCCAGGTGTGGTGGCACATGTCTGTATTCCCAGCTTCTTGAGAGGCTGAGGAACAAGAATTGCTTGAACCTGGGAGGCAGATGTTGCCGTGAGCCGAGATCGCTCTCCAACCTCAGTGACAGAGCAAGACTCTGTCTCAAAACACACAAAAAATTAAAAAATAGGAAATGGAATAGCATACCTAACAACTGGAATTTAAGGCAACTGAAGAGAACGGTAATGTGAGAGGCACTCGCCAGAGCTGTAAACCTTGATGGAGCAACTTCTTAGGAAAACAACCTTGGGCACGACTTCCCACTTTAAGAAAGACCTTAAAGCCCAGATCTCAGCAAGTTCTCTGCAAAGCCCCTTGATTGACAACCTCTGGCTCCCCCCCCGCCCCCCCCCTGCACAAGGAGGAAGTGTAGGAACAAATGTCATCACCAGAGGGCGCAGCTGGACATCCATGTGCTCTCTGTACACCCAAGCAAGCTGGGAAATGGAGACCCTTCAACAACCTCAATGATGAAATGATTCAAAGCGATCATGAGTCTTTTTTTTTTTTTTTTTTTTTAGTCTAGCTCTGTCGCCCAGGCTAAAGTACAGTGGCGCGATATCGGCTCACGGCAACCTCCGCCTCCTGGGTTCCAGCGATTCTCCTGCTTCTGCCTCCCGAGTACCTGGGATCACAGGCCTGGGCCACTACACGGGCTAATTTTTCTTAATAGCGTATTTTTTTAAGAACAGTTTTAGGTTCACGACAAAACTGAATGGCAGGTACAAAGATTTCCAATATATTCCTCCTCTGATCCTGTTTTTATTGAAAAGGTTGAGTCTAGGCACAGTGGCTCACACCTATAATTCCAGACTCTGAGGGTTCGAGGAAGGAGGATAGCTTGAGCCAGGAGTTTGAGACCAGCCCGGGCAACATAACGAGACCCCGTCTCTACAAAAAATAAAAAATTAGCCAGTCATGGTGATGTGCACCTGCAGTCCCAGCTACCTGAGTGGTGACTTCTGTGGGCAGAAGATCGCTTGAGCCCAGGAGTTTGAGGCTGCAGTGAGCTGTGATCATGCCACTGCACTACAGCCTGGGTGGCAGAGCGAGACTGTGTCTCTAAAAAAATAGCCAGGCACGGTGGCTCTTGCCTGTAATCCCAACACTTTGGGAGGCTGAGGTGGGTGGATCACTTGAGGCCAGGAGTTCAAGACCAGCCCGGCCGACATGGTGAAATCCCGTCTTCACTAAAAACACAAAAAATTAGCCAGGCGTGGGGTTGGGTGACTGTAGTCCCAGCTATTTGGGTGGCTGAGGTAGGAGAATCGCCTGAACCTGGGAGGCAGACGTTGCAGAGCTGATATCACGCCATTGTATTCCAGCCTGAGCAACAGGGTGAAACTCCATCTCAAAAGTAAATAAATAAATAAATCTGGGCGTGGTGGTGCATGCCAGTAGTTCCGACTATTTGGGAGGCTGAGATGGGGGGATTGCTTGAGGCCAGAAGTTCGAGGCTGCAGTGAGCTTTGATCGTGTGCCACTGCACTGCAGCCGAGACAACAGAGTGTGATACTGTCTCAGAAAAAAGAGGAAGGAAGACAGGAAGGGAGGGAGGGAGGAAGAAAGGGGAGCATTCTAGGCAATTTGGGCAAAGGCTGGAGGCTAGAAGCAGCTGGGTACATTTGAAGTAAGGGTGAGTGAATCTGGAGAGCAGAGAAGGAGGCAGGAGAGGCCAGCAGAGGCCGTAGCTGAGGTGTTGTGTCTTCTCTTTCGTCCCGCAGCTCCTGCAGGGAGTGGAGGCTCAATTTGCAGGAAAGGTACAGGGGTCTGAATCCAGGCAACTTAATCCACATCCTTTTGTTGCAGAGAGGAGCCTCCTGTACACAGAACTGCTGGCCAGGCTCCATTTCTTCGCCACCTCACATCCAGCACTGGTGGGACAGCTATGCCAACAGGCCCAGAGCTGGTTTCGGCTCTGTGCACACCCTGTGCTGGTGCCCCTCGGAGGATTCCTCCAGCCCCCAGGAGGACCCCTCCGGGCAACCCTCAGCGGTTGTCACAAAGGTGAGTCTCCCCAGCATAGCAAAAATCCCAGCAGGCACCTGCTTGCATGGGGGCAGTGGATGCTGGTGTTTGAGATTGTCCTCTGAAACTCCCCTGTGCTAGTCAGGAGGCCCCAAGGGTGCCATCAGAGCCTGCCCTGCTATCTCATGCTCAATTGCCTCTCTCTGCCCCCCAGGGACTGTAGATGACTCATATAAATTCTGCTAATGAGCTTGAAGCTAGGGGATGCCTCCAAGCTTCCCATCTCCAAGGGATTAGTGGCCATCTGACTGTTTGAGCTAGTTACAAGCTCATGCTAGTAAGTCTGGAAGCCAGGAACTAATGCCTGACAGGCCCCTGAGAGGCTGATGGAACTGAACTCAGCCCTTGGGATCCCAGAATGTAAGAGAGAGACAAGGATTTAGGTTTTGCCATCCATTTGTCATTCATTTTTTTCTTCCATTCATCCATCCATCCACCCATTCATTCACCTTCCTACTCTTCCATCCAATTACCCTCCCATCCATTCATCCATCTATCTCCCATTCTTCCATTCATCTATCCATCCATCCATCTATACAGCACCCGCCCACCCACCCCTCTGTTCATCCATCCATCTATATATCCATCCATTCATTCACCTTTCTACTCTTCATCCAATTACCCTCCCATCCATTCATCCATCTATCTTCCATTCTTCCATTCATCTATCCATCCATCCATCTATACAGCACCCGCCCACCCACCCCTCTGTTCATCCGTCCATCTATATATCCATCCATTCATTCACCTTTCTAC
Organism: Callithrix jacchus; assembly: GCF_049354715.1. Lineage (NCBI taxonomy): Eukaryota > Metazoa > Chordata > Mammalia > Primates > Cebidae > Callithrix > Callithrix jacchus. Next base: position 15,383,700 of record NC_133523.1, read on the forward strand.
TCTTCCATCCAATTACCCTTCCATCCATTCATCCATCTATCTACACCACCCTTCCATCATTTATTCCTACATCCACTGCCCTCCTAGCCCTCCCACCCATCCATTCATCCATCAATCTTCTCTGCCACCCTTCTATCCATCTACTGCCCACCCATCTATCCATCCATTCACCCATCCACCCACCCATTCATACATCATGTGTCCATTCATCCAATCATTTACCCACCCTTCTATTTATCCATCCATTCATCAAACCACCTTCCTACCCATCCATCCATGCATCCATCCATCCACCCATTCATCTATCTATCCACCTTCCCACCCATCCATCTACCCACCCTGCCACACTTCCGTCTGTCTATCCCCCATCTATTAATCCATCTACCCTCCCACCCTTTTATCCTTTGACTGTCCCACTGTTCCATCCACCTAATCATCCACCCACCTGTCCATCTCTCTATCTACCCTGCCACCATTTCATTTATCTACCCCCATTCATCCATCCATCCATTATTCATCCATTCACCCAATCATTTACCTACGCTTTCAGTAATCTATCCATTTATCAAACTACCTTCCCATCCTTTTATCCATCCATCCACCTACCCACCTTTCCTTCCATTCATCCACTCACCCATCCATTCGTCCATTCATCCATTCATTTATCCTTCAACGCTTTCTTCCTTCCTTCCTCTCATCTATCTACCCATCAGTCATCCACACTTCTATTAGTTATTTATCCTTCTACCCATATATCCATCCATCCACCCCAATCCACTTACCCTTCCATTTTTTATCTGATCATCTTCCATTCACTCTTAACCCTCCACCCATCCACACACTCTGCCATTCATCGACTTGCTCACTTCAATTTCATCTAGAAATTAATTCCTCCATCTACCCATCTATCTGCCCCATCCATTCACCCACCCGCTCGTCCAACTAGCTACCTGTCTGCCCACTCACCCACTTTCATTCACCCATCTATTTATCTGCTCACCCACAATCTCTCATGATTGTGAGACCGCTGAATTCATTGGGCTTCAAATGTCAGAGCTCTCACTGAAAGCCACACTCCCCAGGCAAATTATCTTCAAAATAGAAATGCTAAGAGACACTAAGTACAATGCATGGGGGAGTCAATTTAGGAGCAGCCACCAGAATGCTGTGTTGAGAAGGATTCTGAGACTGAAGCTAGCTCAGTCGGAAAGTGTATGTATTTATTAGGATATAGGTTCAGATATCATTAAAAAAAAAGACAAAATGCTAGTGGCTTAAATAAAATAGGAGTTTAATTCTGTCTTATGAAATAGTTCAAGCAAAAGAAGAGGTATAAAGGAGTCCCTAGGGTGTCTGGGACCCATATACCTTCAATCTGGCTGCTCTGCCATTTTCAGTGTAAGGGTGTCCTCATTGGCCCAATATGGCTGCTCCAGCTCCTACTATCCAGATGGCATTCCAGCCAGTAGGGAAAAGGAGAAGCACATGGCAGGCCTCCTCATTTTAAGGGCATGACCTACAGGCAGAACTAAATATTTCCACTCCTGTCTCATTTTTTTTTTTTTTGAGATGGAGTTTTGCTCTTGTCACCCAGGCTGGAGTGCAGTGGCATGATCTTAGCTCACTGCAACCTCTGCCTCACAGGTACAAGCCACTCTCCTGCCTCAACCTCCAGAGTAGCTGGGATTACAGGCTTGTGTCACCATGCCTGGCTAATTTTTATATTTTTAGCAGAGATGGGTTTCACCATGTTGGCCAAGCTAGTCTTGAACTTCTGACCTCAGGTGATCCGCCCACCTTAGCCTCCCAAAGTGCTGGGATTACAGGGGTGAGCCACTGGGCTCAACCAGAGAAATATGGTCTTTGTGTGGATGACCCTGTACTTAGCTAAAACCTCTGAGGTTTTGGGTTTTATTACTAAAGGTGAGATGACAGAATGGCTGTGGGGGTGCAAATCACACATAGTGCTGTGATTGATTAGCGATGTCTGTCATGGCACGGGCATAGGAAGTTACAACTTAGAGTGAGGTTTTCATCATCTCTGGGGCAGGTAAATGTTCTGTGTTTCAGATCCTCTGTGCCCTGTTGTACATCCTCTAGTCCTGTTAAAGTTGAAAAAGGTCTTACCCATGTGGGTTTCAGTTTGTTCATTTTTAAAATGAAAAGTATGAGTTAATATTTCCAAGGTCACACAATGAGCGCACGACGAGAAAAAAAGAAAAAGAGGCTGAGCACAGTGATTCATGCCTGTAATCCCAGCACTTCAGGAGGCCAAGGCAAGAGGAGTTCTTGGACCCACATGTTCAAGACCAGCCTGGACAACATAGGGAGACCCTGTCTCTACAAAAAGTTTAAAAAAAAAGAAAAGCTGGGTATGGTGTCATGTGCCTACAGTCTCAGCTACTCAGGAGGTTAAGATGGGGGGATTGCTTGAGCCCAAGAGTTTGAGGCTGCAGTGAACTATGACTGAGCCAGTGTACTCCAGCTTGGGTGACAGAGTGAGACCCTATCTGGGAAAAAAAGGAAGGGAAAAGGAGAGGGGAGGAGAACGGAGGGAAAGGAGAGGTAAGAGGGAAGGGAATGGGAGGGAAGGAAAAGGAGAGGGAAGAAGGAAGGGAAGGGGAGGGAAGGAAAAGGAGAGGGACGAGGGAAGGGAAGGGGAGGGAAGAGGGAAGGGAAGGGGAGGGAAGGAGCGGGAAGAGGGAAGGGGAGGGAAGGAAAAGGGGAGAGAATAAGGAAGGGAAGGAGAAAGGGGAGGAAAGGGAAGAGGAGGGTAGGGAAAGGGAGGAAAGGGGAGGAGAAGAAAGAAAAAGAAAACAAATCCTATTTCCTGACTCTCTATCCCAATGAGGTAGAAACAAAATCCTGTATTCTCAGAGCTTGATTGGCTCTGATTCAACACCACCCCAACCATTTTATACATGGGAAAGAGGGACAGAGAAGGAAAAGGGCTTCCTTTCTTTGCTTCAGGACATTCAGAAAGTCCAGTTCCTTAATGCCTAGGCCTGTGTTTTCTCTAATGTATCTTGGCCGCTCTGCAGTGATGTTTTAATCAAACTCCACCAGGCAGAGAGCCTTGGGGTGTGTTTGCCCAATTCACTGGCAAACATATTTTTTTTTCTTTAGGACCTCAGCCCGTGTTTTTCTATGCTGGTTGAACTCAAAGAGATGTCAAAAACAGAATCCTCATTCTCAGCCAGTATAATTTCCTTCCACCCCTCCCTCCCTTCTTTCTTTCTTTCTCTCTCTCTCTCTCTCTCTTTCTTTCTTTCGTCTCCCTCTCTCACCCAGGTTGGAGTGCAGTGGTGTGTTCTTGGCTCCCTGCAACCTCCACCTCCCAGGTTCAAGTCATTCTCCTGCCTCGATCTCCTGAATAGCTGGGATTACAGGTGTGCTTCACCACGCCTGGCTAATTTTTTATATTTTTAGCAGAGACTGGGTTTCTCCATGTTGGACAAGCTGGTCTTGAACTCCTGACCTCCAGTGATCTGCCCATCTTCGCCTCGCAAAGTGTTGGGATTACAGGCGTGAGCGACTGTGCCCTGCCACAGCCACTGTAATTTCATTTCTGAGTTTTTTCAACTAAGACAGGGTTTCTCAGCTGTGGCACTGTTGGCTTCTGGGGCTGAATCTTTCTTCGGGGTGGAGTTGTCTCATGCATTGTTGGGTGTTGAGCAGCCTCCCCGCCCTCCACCCACCAGATGCCAGTAGTGTCCTTGAGCATCCTTGTCCCCAGTTGTGGCACCTCAGAATGTCTCCAGACACCAGATGTTCCCCTGGGTGAGCACTGCTGGACTATACAGACACTTATGAACACACTGTGACTCAGTCCCTTTTCCTACCTAAGAGCGGAGTGAATGTCACAGCCCAGAGTGTGAACCTTCACATCTGAGTCTGTGAATCTATAATCCTTGCTGTGTAGCTTTGGACAAGGAACTAAATCTGTCTGTGCCTCAGTTGTCTTATCTGAGAAGTGGGGGGCTCATTAGAGCACCCCATAGCTGAATATTTGGAAACAGGAACTGAGATCATTGCTGTTGCCTCTGGGTGGCTGCAGGTATCACCGCCATGGCGTGGGGTGAGGAGGAGAAGCTGTTGGTGATTGGTACCCAGGATGGCATCATGGCTGTGTGGGACATGGAAGAGCAGCATGTGATCCACATGCTAACTGGACACACAGGTGAGAGACTTGAGAAGTGGGGTTTGTGGTCAGTTTCCATAGTGAATAGTCAGTTCTCAGATCCCCTTCCCCACAGATTTACTTCTCTGTATTGAAACCCTGGCCTTTGTTCCTGCATCATTTAGCTATAGTTACATAGCAAACCATCCCCAAACACAGTCGTTTTAAACAAGCCATTTCTTTTCTTTTTTTTTTTTTTAAGACGGGATCTCACTGTGTTGCCCAGGCTGGAGTGCAGTGGTGTATTCATAACTCACCGCAGCCTCAAACCCCTGGGCCCAACTGATCCTCCTGCCTCAGTCTCCTGAGTAGCTGGGACCTCAAGCACTATACCCAGCTAATTTTTAAATGTTTAAATGTTTTTAGAGACGAGGGTCTTGCTGTGTTGCCCAGGCTGGTCTCAAACTCTTGGGGTCAAGTGATCCTCCCTCCTTAGCCTACCAAGGAGCTGGGATTACAAATTTGAGCCACAAACAAGCCATTTCTTTAGCTCACTTCCTGTGCATTGGCAGTGCAGGCTGGGCTCAGTTGGCCGATTTTCTGTTCTCAGCTGGACTTGCTCATGTATCTGCAGTCAGTTAGTGGATCAGCTGGGTGCTAGCTGAATCTGAAACAACTCAGCTCTCCTCCATGTGGTCTCTCATAATTCGGCATCCCTCAGGTCTCTCATCCCCCGCAAAGGCAGGGTTTTGAGAAAACAAGTTGGCGCTCACAGGATCTCTTAAGCCTGGACTTGGAATTGGCACCCAGTCACATTCTCTTGACCAAAGGAGTTTACAAGAACAGTCCAGTAAGGAAATAGGCTAGACAGGCTTCCTTCTTTCCTTCTTTCTTTTCTTTTTTTCTTTCTTTCCTTCTTCCAACAGGGTCTTGCTTTGTTGCCCAGGCTGAAGTGCAGTGGTACAATCTCAGCTCACTGGAACCTCAGTCTCCTGGGCTCAAGCAATCCTCCCACCTCAGCCTCTTGAGTAGCTGGGACTACAGGCACACACCACCACACCTGGCTAATTTTTGTGTTTTTTATAGAGACACGGTCTCACTATGTTGCTCAGGCTGGTCTCAAGCTCCTGAGCTCAAGCAGTCCTTCTGCTTGTCCTCCCAAAGTGCTGGTGTTATAGCACCACACCCAGCCTAGGCTTCATTTTTTGATGGGAGGGGCTGCAAAGTAACATTTCCAAGGGTGTGGATCAGGAAGGGCAAAGAATTGTGGTCCTTTTTGCATTTGTCGACCTCAGATCCTAAGTAAGGTTGTTTTTTTTGACATAGTCCCTTAACAGATATGGCTTAGTTTTATAATCAATGGTTGAGTGCCCGCTGTGTACCAGACCCTGTCCTAGATGCTGGAGAGAGATAGTCCAAGGTCAGGACTAGGAAGGAAAACTATTCATTCTTGAAGACTAATGGAAGGGAAGGGAATGGAAGGGGAAGGGAGGAGAGGGGAGGAGATGGGAGGGGAGGGAAGGGAGAGCAAAGGCAGGCAGGGCAAGGGCAGACAGGGCAAAGGCAGGCAGGGCAAGGGCAGACAGGGCAAAGGCAGGCAGGGCAAGGGCAGACAGGGCAAAGGCAGGCAGGGCAAGAGCAGACAGGGCAAAGGCAGGCAGGGCAAGGGCAGACAGGGCAAAGGCAGGCAGGGCAAAGGCAGGCAGGGCAAGGGCAGGCAGGGCAAGGGTTCCCAAAGTACACTTCATAACTAGCTCCCCATTGCTCTTCTGCAGCTTGATGTACATAAGACCTCATTGGATAAGACCACAGTTGGCTGGGTGTGGTGGCTCATGTCTGTAATCCCAGGACGTTAGGAGGCTGACGCAGGCAGATTATTTCAGTTCAGGAGTTTGAGACCAACTTGGGCAACGTGGCGAAACTACATCTCTACAGAAAATGCAAAGATTAGCCAGGCATGGAGATACACACCTGTAGTACCAACTATTTGGGAGGCTGAGCCATGAGACAGACTCGCTTGAGCCCAGGAGGTTGGAGCTGCAGTGAGTTGTGACTGCACCACTGTACTCCAGCCTGCACAAGAGCAAGACCCTATCAAAAAAAAAAAAAGACTACGTTTATTTGTTAACCCAAGATCCCAAGATCCTTTTACTATTGTTTGAGGGCAAGGATTATGTTTTATTCAACGTACTCCATGCTTATTTGTTGAATAAATAGGTTAAAATATCCCATGTATTTAAACAAATTCATTTAGCAGAATCAAGCCATAGGAAATCAGCTTTGGAAAGATTCTCATCTAACCCTTTCATTTAATTAAGAAAACAGGTTGGCCATGGTGACTCACACCTGTAATCCCAGCACTTTGGGAGGCCGAGGCGGGCGGATCACAAGGTCAGGAGTTTGAGACCAGCCTGATCAACATGGTGAAACCCCACCTCTACTAAAAATACAAAAATTAGCTGGGCGTGGTGATCTCAGCTGCTTGGGATGCTGAGGCAGGAGAATCACTTGAACCTGGGAGGTGGAGGTTGTAGTGAACTGAGATTGTGCCAGTGCACTCCAGCCTGGATGACAGGGTGAGACTCCATCTCAAAAAAAAAAATTAGAAATATAGTTGGCCCTCTGTATCTGTGGGTTTTGCATCTGGGAATTCAACCGACTATGGAATTGAAAATATTTGGAAAAGCTGGATGCAGTGGTGTGTGTCTGTAGTCCCAGCTATTTGGAAGGCTGAGGCAGGAGGATGCCTTGAGCCCAGGAGTTCAGCCTGAGCAACAGAGTGAGATCCTGTCTTTTTTTTTTTTTTTAAGACTAAATCTCACTCTGTCACCAAGCTGGAGTACAGTGGCAGGATCTTGGCTCACTGCAGCCTCTGCCTCCTGGGTTCAAGCAATTCTCCTGCCTCAGCCTACCAAGTAGCTGGGACTGCAGGTGAGTGCCACCATGCCCAGCTAATTTTTGTATTTTTAGTAGAGACGGAGTTTCACCATGTTGACCAGGATGGTCTCGAACTCTTGACCTTATGATCCACCCGCCTTGGCCTCCCAAAGTGCTGGGATTACAGGAGTGAGCCACCACACCCGGCCTTTTGGTTGTTGTTGATTGTGGGTGTGTCCCTCCCTCCCTCCCTCCCTCCCTCCCTTCCTTCCTTCTTTCCTTCCTTCCTTTCTTCTTTCTTCCCTCCCTCCCTCCCTCCCTTCCTTCCTCCTTTCCTTCCTTCCCTCCTTCCCTCCTTCCTTCTTTTTCTTTGAAACAGGGTCTCACTCTGTTGTCCAGGCTGGAGTACACTGGTGTAATCATGGTTCACTGCAATCTTGATATCCCAGGCTCGAGCAATCCTCCCACCTCAGGCTCCTGAAGAGCTAGGACCACAGGTGCATGCCACCATGCCCAGCTAATTTTAAAAACATTTTTGGTAGAGACTGGGTCTCACTGTGTTTCCCAGGCTTCTGTTGAATTCCTGGCCTCAAGCCATCCTCCCACCTAAGTCTCCCAAAGTGCTGGGATTACAGGCATGAGCCATTGTACCTGTCTCTAAATAAATTTTAAGGCCAGGTGCCATGGCTCACGCCTGTAATCCAGCACTTTGGGAAACTGAGATAGGTGGATCACCTAAGGAGTTGAGACCAGCCTAGCCAACATGGTAAAACCACATCTCTACTAAGAATACAAAATTAGCTGGGCGCGGTGGTACGCACCTGTAGTCTCAGCTACTCAGGAGGCTGAGGCAGGAAAATCGCTTGAACCTGGAAGGCAGAGTTTGTGTGAGCTGAGATTGCATCACGGCACTCCAGCCTGGGCGACAGAGTGAGACTCTGTCTTAACAAAGAAAAGAAAAGGAGCAGTCACTGGGTGCCCCTTGGTGTATGACTCCCATGGGTATGAGATGTCCAGAACAGGCTAGTCCACAGAGACAGGAGGCAGATTAGTGGTTGCCAGGGGCTAGGGGAGGGGAGTGGGGAGTGACTGTGGATGGGGACAAGGTCTCCTTTTGCGGGGGGTTGCAAATATTCTGGAATGAGATAGAGTGATGTTTGCACAATACTGTGAATGTGCTAAATGCCACTGAATTTTTTTTTGAGTTTCGCTCTTGTTACCCAGGCTGGAGTGCAATGGCGCGATCTCGGCTCACCGCAATCTCCGCCTCCTGGGTTCAGGCAATTCTCCTGCCTGGGGCGGTGGCTCATGCCTGTTTTCCCAGCTATAAATAGTTGTTATTCTGTGTTTGGGGGATAATGACAGTAAACGTCTATGAATCTTTAGTCCAGATGCAATTATTTATTTTTTCCCAAATATATTCTTTTTTAAAAATGTTATTTATTTATTTTAAGAGATAGGGTCTTAAAATTAATTAATTGATTGATTAATTTATTTATTGAGATGGAGTCTCACTCTGTTGCCCAGGCTGGAGTGCAGTGCTGTGATCTCGGCTCACAGTAACCTCTGCCTCCTGGGTTCAAGCGATTCTCCTGCCTCAGCCTCCCGAGTAGCTAGGATTACAGGTGCCCGCCACCATGCCTGGCTAATTTTTGTATTTTTAATAGAGATGGGGTTTCATCATATTGGCCAGGCTGGTCTCGAACTCCTGACCTCAACTGATTCACCCAACTTGCCCTTCTAAAGTGCTGGGATTACAGGCATGAGCTACTGAACCAGGCTCTTTTTACTTTTTTTTTTTTTAGAGACAGGGTCTCGCTATGTTGCCCAGCTCATCTCGGACTCCTGGGCTCAAGTGATCCTCCCACCTCGGCCTCCCAAAGTGCTGGGATTACAGCTGTGAGCCACGTGGCCCAATCAGATCCTCATTCTCATTTTACTGTATTTTATTTCATTTACAATTTTCATGATTAATTTTACGGGGTCCATGTGCGTTTCATTACATGGGTATATTGAGTGATGCTGGCGTCTGGGTTATGAATGACCCCATCACCCAGGTAGTGAACATGGTACCCCAGAGGAACGTTTTGAGTCCTTGACCCGCTTCCTCCTTCCTCACTCCAGTAGTCTCCAGTGTCTGTCATTCCCATCTTTATGTTGCAGACACTTTTTTTCCTTTTCTTTTTCTTTTTTTTGAGACGGAGTCTCTGTTGCCCAGGCTGGAGTGTAGTGGCACATTCTCGGCTCACTGCAACCTCTGCCTCCCACGTTCAAGTGATTCTCCTGCCTCAGCCTCCCGAGTAGCTGGGATTACAGGTGCGCACCACCACCCCCAGCTAATTTTTGTATTTTTAGGCGAGATGGGGTTTCTCCGTGTTAGCCACACTGGTATTGATGATTTGCACTACTGAGCTCAGGCGAGCCACCCGCCTCGGCCTCCCGAAGTGCTGGGATTGCAGGTGTGAGCCACCCTGCCTAGCCTGGAGCCACTTTTATAAAGACGCGAATCCCATTCCCGAGGGCCCCACCCTCAGAACTTAATCACAGACCAATGAACTTTGTGTTGATTAGGAAGAATCTCCATTCGTCTGTTACCTGTTGCAGATATTTCCTCCATGTCTGTCAGGATGTGCCTTTCAACTATACTTAATCCTCCTGAAGTTTTCAATTTCTACATAATCCAGCTGATCTAATTTTCCCCATTATGCCTTCTAAATTGTATGTTTTGCTTAGAAAATAGCTCTCTAAGATTAGTATTTTTATTTATTCATTTATTTTGAGACATGATCTTGCTCTGTTGCTGAGGCTGGAGTGCAGTGGAGTGATCGTAGCTCACTCCAGCCTCAACCTCCTGGGCTCAAATGATCCTCCCACCTCAGCCTCCCAAGTAGCTGGGATCACAGGTGTGTGCCACCATACCTGGCTAATTATTTTTTTACGAGATTATTAAAATGATAAGAGAAGTCCTATAATTTTTCTACAAGTTTCCCCTTTTTTACTGGTTATTAATCTTAGACACTCCTAGACGTTGAATCTTTATAAAGTTCAGTTATCTGTTTAGTACGAATTCAGCATCTGGGGCAATAGACTGACTCCCAGCCAGTTGTGGCCGTCTGAATTTTGCATTGCCACATTTCATTATTTTCCATTTGGACAGGTTCTATCAATTTAACTAACAGAGAGAGGTTTTCAAAAAAAAAAGAAAAAGAAAAAGAAAGAAAGAGGCTCGGCATGGTGGCTCACACCTGTAATCCCAGCACTGTGAGAGGCTGAGGCAAGAGGATCACCTGAGGTCAGGAGTTTGAGACCAGCCTGGCCAATGTGGTGAAACCCCATCTCTACTAAAAATACAAAAATTAGCCAGGCACGGTGGCACATGCCTGTAATCCCAGCTACTTGGGAGGCTGAGGCATGAGAATCATTTAGAGGTTGCAGGGAGCTAAGATTGTACCAGTTAACTCCAGCCTTGGTGACAGAGTGAGACTCCATCTCAAAATAATAATAATAATAGTAAAAGTAACTGGCCAGGGCTGGTGGCTCATGCCTGTAATCCCAACAATTTGGGAGGCTGAGGTGGGCAGATCCCCTGAGGTCAGGAGTTCGAGACCAGTCTGGCCAACATGGTAAAACCCTGTCTCTACTAAAAATACAAAAAAATTGCCAGGCATAGTCATAGGCACCTGTGATCCCAGCTACTGGAGAGGCTGAGGCAGGAGGATTGCTTGAACCAGGGAGGTGGGGGTTGTAGTAAGCCAAGATCACGGCACTGCACTCCAGCCTAGGCAACAAGAGTGAAACTTCATCTCAAATAATAATAATAATCATCATAATAGTATTAAAAGGCTGGTCATAGTGTCTCATGCCAAGTGCTGGGATTACAGGCATGACACACCATGACCAGCCTTTTGGGAGGCTCAGGTGGGTAGATCACTTGATGCCAGGAGTTCAAGGCCAGCCTGGCCAACCTGGTAAAACCCTGTCTCCACTAAAAACACAAAAAATTGGCCAGATATGGCAGCAGGCACCTGCAATCCCAGCTACTTGGGGAGGCAGAGGTTGCAGTGAGCCAAGATCGCATCACTGCACTCCAGCCTGGGTGACAGACAGAGATTTCATCTCCAAAAAAAAAAAAAAAAGAGGACTACATAAATGTTTTACAGTAATTATCCTGGGTTACAAAGTTCAATAACAAGGGTGCGGCTGGACAGGCCGTTGCTGGGCAGATGGTCTTGCAGATTTATTTTTTCCGTAAGTTGACAATAGCCTTTGTGCAAAGTTGTGATATTTGCAGTCTTCTGTTATCAGGCATACAAGTGTGAGAACGCTTTCTTTTTATTTGAGACGGAGTTCCACTCTTTGTTACCCAGGCTGGAGTGCAATGGCGCGATCTCGGCTCACCGCAACCTCTGCCTCCTGGGTTCAGGCAATTCTCCTCCCTCAGCCTCCTGAGTAGCTGGGATTACAGGCACGCGCCACCATGCCCAGCTAATTTTTTGTATTTTTAGTAGAGACGGGGTTTCACCATGTTGACCAGGATGGTCTCGATCTCTTGACCTCGTGATCCACCCGCCTCGGCCTCCCAAAGTGCTGGGATTACAGGCTTGAGCCACCACGCCCGACCGAGAACTCTTTCTTCATAGCCTTCCTTCTTAGCCTCTGTTTGTCAGAGGCTTCTTAACATTAGTGACTCCATTTTTATTCTGATAACTTTCACAATTCAATTCCATCCATCTTTTCGTTGGTAAACCAGGGTATTTCCAAGCTGGTTTGGACAAGCATTTTGATGGTTGCAAGGTCAAAGTGTTCCCAGCTAACATACTCTCCCCTACCCTGGCCTGCCGCAGGAGAGGTGAGGTGCGTGAAAGTATTTGCCAAAGGGACCCTCGCCATCTCTGCTTCAAAGGATTACACACTGCGCTTGTGGAACTTACTCTCTGGCCGGGAGAAATTTACCATTTGGGATGGAAGCTCAAAAAATCTCACTGGACCTCAGACCTGGAGCCTTCATGTGAATGAAGCACACAAAGTTGTATATTCGGCATCTGGCTCAAAGGTAACAACTACCTGCCCTGTTTGTAAAGGACAGCTGAGACCAGAACATTCAAAGACAGAAGAGGCCATTTCTATAAGGAGGAGCTCCCTGCTACAGTGGTGGGGTAGGGTGTAAACAGTGTACACAACCACTTGAGAGGGTGCTATAAGAGGTTTCAGACTTGCCGGGCACAGTGGCTCATGCCTGTAATCCTAGCACACTTGGAGGCCAAGGTGGGCGGATCACCTGAGGTCAAGAGTTCAAGAACAGCCTGACTAGCACAGTGAAACCCCCATCTCTGCTACAAATACAAAATTAGCTGGGGGTGAACCCAGGAGGCAGAGGTTGCAGTGAGCCAACATTGTGCCATTGCACTGCAGCCTGGGCGACAAGAGTGAAACTCCACCTCAAAAAAATAAAAATAAAAAGAGGTTTCAGACTTCACAGTTGGATTAGATAATCCTGATAGTTCTTTCTGACCCCAAGATTTGAAACCTTTCATCTTTTTTGAATATCAGCGTCTTAGGGCTATAAATTTCCCTCAAAGTACTGCTCTACCTGCATCATGTGCATTTTGGCATGTATTTTCGGTTACATACATTTTTAAATACTTTCAGACTTCACTTTTGATTTTTTTCTTTGATACATGGGCTACTTAAAACTGTGCTATTCGTTTCCAGATATTTGAAGAATTTCTAGATAGGGTCCTGTTTTTTATTTTTTTTCTAATTAAATTCGATTTGTATGAGGTAAAACCTTTCAAATTCATTGAGACTTGTTTTATAGTCTCGCTCTCTTTTCTGTCTCTCTCTCTCACACTATTTTTTTCTTCTTTTTTTTTTCTTCACATTCATTCTTAAAGTTATACCTGATTTTTTTTTGAGATAGAGTTTTGCTCTATCACCCAGGCTGGAATACAGTGGCGCTACCTCAGCTCACTGCAACCTTCACCTCCCAGGTTCAAGCAATTCTCCTGCCTCAGCCTCCTGAATAGCTGAGACTACAGGTGCCCGCCACCATGCCCAGCTAATTTTTGTATTTTTAGTAGAGACAGCATTTTACCATGTTGGCCAGGCTGGTCTCAAACTCCTGACCTCAGGTGAACCACCTGTCCCAGCCTCCCAAAGTGTTGGGATTACAGGCCTGAGCCACCATGCCCAGCCTGTTGTATAGTCTCTCTGAATGTTCCGTGGGCTTCTGAAATCAATGTCTGTTCCACTGTGTTATTCCATTATATCGATCATAACCCTATGATTTCATAACTTTATACATGGAGACACCAATAGCATTGTGGGTAATAGCTTAGTAACTTAATGCCAGGAGGAAAAAAAAATCTTTATTTAACTCCCAGTTGAGTTTCTTGGGAACTGAGTGACCGTGGTCATGTCATTCACCATTCTGAGTCTCATTGCTTTCTCTTTGTCATAAGATCATGAGACATATCCTGGCATAGTGCCTAGCACACGGTAAGCACCAAATAATTGATATCCATCCATTATGATGTTACATGAGTAACTCGTGGTTGTTGACAGTAACATTATAAATCGTGCCACCCAAAACAGGAGTTGCCAACCAGATGTGGCTATTAAACTCTTGAAATTTGGGGGTTGGGGAGGGGTGAGGGGAGGGAGAGCATTAGGACAAGTACCTCATGCACGTGGGCCTTAAAACCTAGATGACAGGCCAGGCGTGGTGGCTCATGCCTGTAATCCCAGCACTTTGGGAGCTGAGGCAGGTGGATCACCTGAGGTCAGGAGTTTGAGACCAGCTTGACTACCATGCCCGGCTAATTCTCCACTAAACATACAGAATTAGCCGGACATGGTGGCACATGCCTGTAATCCTAGCTATTTGGAAGGCTAAGGCAGAAGAATCGCTTGAACTCGGGAGGCGGAGGTTGCAGTGAGCCGAGACTGTGCCACTGCACTCCAGCCTAGGCAACAAGAGTGAAACTCCATCTCAAAAAAACAAACAAACAAAAAAACCTAGATGAAGGGTTGATAGTTGCAGCAAACCACGATTGTGCCACTGCACTCCAGCCTGGGCAACAAGAGTGAAACTCCATCTCAAACAAACAAACAAACAAACAAACCCAGATGAAGGGTTGATAGTCGCAGCAAACCATGACTGTGCCACTGCACTCCAGCCTGGGTGAAAAAGAGGAGCCCTGTCTCCAAAAGAAAAGAAAATGTATAAAGCACACAAGAGCACGGATCTTGCCTTTGACTCTGGGAAACTCGCAGTCTAGGTCTCCTGCCAAGATGTCACTTCCTCTTTATTATTCTATTAGATCAATGCTTGGAATCTGGAAACTGCAGAGCTGGTTTTCCATATCCTGGGAGATGCCTCTGATCCTTGGATGTGCATGGCTGTGCTGGACTCCCAGGCCACGCTGCTGATGGTGTCCAGGGTTGGTGTGGTCAGTCTGTGGAACTCAGCCACGGGAAAACTTCAGGGGAAGCAACACATGTCCAGCATCAAAGAGGAAACACCCACCTGTGCCGTCTCAGTCCAGAAGCAAGGGAAGCTTGTTACTGGGTTTAGCAATGGCTCCATCTCTTTGGTAAGCATCTTGACTGACCATAATGTGAAAATTAACTCAGCTTGAAAGTGCTCAGATGTGCTAGAGATTGGGAAAAATAATAATCTTGCCTTGTATCTTTTTTTTTTTTTTCTTTTTTGAGACAGAGTTTCACTCTTGGTGCCCAGGCTGGAATGCAATGATGTGATCTCAGTGCAACCTCCACCTCCTGGGTTCAAGTGATTCTCCTGCCTCAGCCTCCACCTCCTGGGTTCAAGTGATTCTCCTGCCTCAGCCTCCAGAGTAGCTGGGATTACAGACACCCACCACCACGCCCAGATAATTTTTTTGTACTTTTAGTAGACACGGTGTTTCACCATGTTGGCCAGGCTGGTCTCGAACTGCAGTCCTCTGGTGATACACCCACCTAGGCCTCCCAGAGAGCTGGGATTATAGGCGTGAGCTACTGTGCCTGGTCCTATCTTTTTAATAAATGGCACTTAGTTGCTGCCGCCGCCGCCGCCGCCGCCGCCTCCTCCTCCTCCTCCTCCTCCTCTTCCTCCTTTCTTCCTCTCCTTTTTCTTCTTTTTTTTTTTGAGACAGGGTCTCACTCTGTTGCCCAGGCTGGAGTGCAGTGATGAGATTACAGCTCTCTGCAGCCTCCTGGACTCAAGTGATCCTCCTGCCTCAGCCTCACCGGCGTAAGCGATTACTCAGGCTAATTTTTTCATCTGTAGAGACAAGGTTTCCCTATATTGTCCAGGCTAGTCTCAAACTCCTGGGCTCAAGCGATCCAGAGCGCTGGGATTACAGGCATGATGCCCAGACAGCTTCTTTATTATTATTATCAATTATTTTTAGAGACAGGCTCTTGCTCTGTTGCCCAGGTTGGAGTACAGCAGTGTGATCATAGCTCCCTGGAATCTTCAACTCCTGGGCTCAACAGACCCTCTGGCTTCAGCCTCCCAAGTAGCTAGGAGGATTACAGGGTGCACCACCACACTCGGCTAAGTTTTAAAAAGCGTTTCATAGACACAGGCTCTTACTATGTTAACTCTGTTACCCAGGCTGCTCTCAGGCTCCTGGCCTCAAACCGTTCTCCTGTTTCAGCCTCCCAAAGTATTGGGATTACAGGCGTGAGCCACCATGCCCAGCCCCAGCACTTGGATTGGCAGTTCAGCACAGTTCAGGAAACATCCATTGGCATCTCTTGGGGACCGACCGATGTGGGCAACTGATGAAGCTCAGTCCTTCAGGGGAGCTCTAAGACATGATATGAGGCCTGGCACGGTGGCTCACACCTGTAATCCCAGCACTTTGGGAGGCTGGGGCGGGTGGATCACGAGGTCAGGAGTTTGAGGCCAGCCTGACCAACATGGTGAAACCGTGTCTCTACTAAAAACACAAAAATTAGCTGGGTGTGGTGGTGGGCACCTGTAATCCCAGGTACTTGGGAGGCTGAGGTGGGAGAATCACTTGAATCCAGGAGGCAGAAGTTGTAGTGAGCCAAGATTGAGCCACTGCATTTCAGCCTGGGCAACAAGAGTGATGCTCCATCTCAAAAAATAAAAACAAAAATTAGCCTGGTGTGGTGTCATGTGCCTGTGATCCCAGCTACTCGGGAGGCTGAGGCAGGAGAACTGCTTGAATCTGGGAGGCAGAGGTTGCAGTGAGCCGAGATCACGCCACTGTACTCCAGCCTGGGCAACAGAGTAAAACAAACAAAAACATATGTACCAGGCATCCTGGTAAGGGGAAAAAAAGCTGCTAGGAGCTGTTTGCAGTAAGAAGCCTCAGGAATGGAGGAGAACGTGGAGGGCATATGGTGGGAGTGCTAACAGCAAATTATGTAAGGAAATGTAATGGAGAAGCTTTGGCACCGTGCTAGGCACTGGATGGGCTATAGAAACATAAGACCCCCTGCTGGGCGTGGTGGCTCATGCCTGTAATCCCAGCACTTTGGGAAGCTGAGGCAGGCGGATCACCTGAGGTCGGGAGTTCAAAACCAGCCTGACCAACATGGAGAAACCTTGTCTCTACTAAAAATACAAAAATTAGCTGGGCGTGGCGCACACCTGCAATCCCAGCTACTCGGGAGGCTGAGGCAGGAGAATTGCCTGAACCCAGGAGGTGGAGGTTTCGGTGAGCTGAGATCATGCCATTGCACTCCAGCCCGGGCAACAAGAGCTAAACTCCATCTCAAGAAAAAAAGGAATAGAGGTGATATAGGAACATGCCAGATATTAGGGAAAAGGGAGGGAGTGTGGAGACGATCAGAGAGGGTCTAGTACACTCTGCTGAGGAGGAATGTGGCCACTAAAGAATCATGGGGTCTGGGCGCAGTGGCTCACACCTGTAATCCCAGCACTTTGGGAGGCCAAGGTGGGAGGATCACTTGAGCCCAGGAGTTTGAGGCCAGTCTGGGCAACATAGCAGGACCTCATCTCTACCAAAAATACAAAACTCATCTGGGCAAGGTGGCACACACCTGTGGTCCCAGCTACTTGGGAGGCTGAGGCGGGAGAATTGCTTAAGTCCAGGAGGTTGAGGCTGCAGTGAGCTATGATGGCACCCCTGCACTCCAGCCTGAGTGACAGAAGACCCTGTCTCAAATTTAAAAAAAAGAAACGGAAGACCACCTCCCAACCCTACCATCAAGGAACTCAACACAGGGAGGGAGCTGGGTTCATCAGTAACTTATGGCACTAGAGGAACAGAGTCTGCTTTCAGTAGAGGCAGAAGCAGTACAGTCTTGGTTGGGTGATCAAATGCTTCTGAAAAGAGTAATCTGGGAAGCCTCCCCAGAGGAGGCAGGCTTGGAACAAGAACGACGTGAAAATGAAAAAAAGGGCTGGGCATGGTGGTTCACGCCTGTAATTCCAGCACTTTGGGAGGCCAAGGCTGGTGGATCATGAGGTCGGGAGTTCAAGACCAGCCTGACCAACATGGTGAAACCCCATGTACTAAAAATACAAAAATTAGCTGGGCATGGTGGTGCACTCCTGTAATCTCAGCTACTTGAGAGGCTGAGGCAGGAGAATCACTTAAACCCGGGAGGTGGAGGTTGCAGTGAGCTGAGGTCATGCCACTGCACTCCTGCCTGGGTGACAGAGCAAGACTCCATCTCCAAAAAAAAAAAAACAACAACTCCAAGCTTCTAACCCTTAACCCATGGAAGTGCCTGACAGGCATCCTTGGTTCTGCACAGGTGTCCTCCGAAGGGGACAGATTGCTGGAGAAGCTTCCAGATGCTGTGAGGTTCCTGGTGGTCTCTGAAGATGAGTCTCTCCTCGCCGCAGGTAGCGTTTAGCTCTCGTTTGGAGTAGTGAGGAAGCCAATCAGGATGGGGTTGGAGAAGGGGGTGGGCTTGGGAACAGAGAGGGCTCCTAGGGCCTCTGCTGACCAGAGGTCAGTAAACTTTTTCTGCCAAACGGCCTCATAGTAAACATTTTTTGCAGTCTAGACAAGACATTCTCAGTTGCAAAGACTCAGCTCTGCAGTTGTGGCACAAAAACTAGCATAGACGCTTTTTTTTCCTATTCTTTCTCTTTCTCTTCCTTTTTTTTTCTTTTTTTGATACGGAGTTTTCACTCTTGTTGCTCAGGCTGGAATGCAATGGTACCATCTTGGCTCACTGCAACCTCTGCCTCCTGGGTTCAAGCGATTCTCCTGCCTCAGCCTCTGGAGTAGCTGGGACTACAGGCGTGTGCCACACCACACCTAGCTAATTTTGTATTTTTAGTAGAGATGGGGTTTCACCATGTTGGTCAGGCTGGTCTTGAACTCCTGACCTCAGGTGATTCACCCACCTCAGCTTCCTTGGGATTACAGGCATGAGCCACTGCACCCAGCCTTTTTGGTTTTTGAGATAGGGTATTGCTGTGTCACCCAGGCTGGAGTGCAGTGGCTCAATCATAACTCATTGCAGCCTTGAATTTCTGGGCTCAAGTGATCCTCCCACCTCAGCCTCCTGAATAGCTGGGATTACAGGGATACACCAACACACCCAGCTAATTTTTGTAATTTTAGTAGACACAGGGTTTCACCATGTTGGCCAATCTGGTCTGAAACTCTTGACCTCAGATGATTCACCCACCTCAGCCTCCCAAAGAGCTGGATTTACAGGCGTGAGCTACTGCACCAGGCCCTTTTGTTCCTTTTGATGCAGGATTTTTCTTGGCCTCTTTGCCAGACTGGCAGCAGGGGACGCCCCATCTTCTCAGCCAGCCAGGCCACATCTGTCTTGTGGTCCAGGCTGTAGCTCCCCTGGACACTGCCGTGACCCAGCACTCAGTGTAGGGTCCAGCCAGCTGCTCCAAGCACTGACACAGGGGCAGGCTCTGTGCGGGGCCCACGGACAGACCAGGTGTGTTGCCCCGAGGGAAACACAGGAGGCCCCTCGACCCTGAAGCCCCAGAGCGGGTGTTACAGTGTGCTAATTAGCTTTTTTTTTTTTTTTTTTTTTTTTGAGATGGAGTCTTGCTCTGTCACCCAGGCTGGAGTGCAGTGGCATGATCTTGGCTCACTGCAACCTCTACCTCCCAAGTTCAAGCGATTCTCGTGCCTCAGTCTTCCAAGTAGCTGGGATTACAGGCACCTGCCACCATGTCCTGCTAATTTTTGTATTTTTAGTAGAGATGGGGTTCCACCATGTTGGCCAGGCTGGTCTTAAATTCCTGACCTCAGGTAATCTGCCTGTTTCAGTCTCCCAAAGTGCTGGGATTACAAATGTGAGCCACCACACCCAGCCTAATTTGCTCTTTTAGTTCCACCGTCCACAACCCAATGGAGGGCAGCATGTTAGCAGCTCAGTCAGCTCCTTGCCTCATTCTGGCCCGCAGCTCTGGGACTGGCTTGGTCCCATCTCTGCTTCTATTGCATGGGGCAGCTGCCCTCTGCCAGCAAGCACAGAGCGCCACACTGTTACAGCCTTCCTGGGTACCTGCATTCGGTGAGTCCCGAGCTCTTGTCCCGTGTCCAAGAAGAATGAGGTCATACTGACAATTGAAAGATGATAAGGACAGAATTTTATTGAGCAATGAAACAGCTGTCAGACAAGAGGGGATGGGATGGGAAGGTTGTCTCTCTCAGTGTGGTTGAGTGTGGGAGTTTTTATAGGCACAGGATAGGGGAGGGGCAGGTTGTAAGTAGTATTGGAAAAGGTAACATTTGATTGGTTAAAAAACATTATTGAGGCCAGGTGCAGTGGCTCACGCCTGTAATCCCAGCATTTGGGGAGGCCAAGATGGGCCATCACCTGAGATCAGGAGTTCAGACCAGCCTGGCCAACATGGTGAAAACCTGTTTCTACTAAAAGTACAAAAATTAACTGGGCATGGTGGTGGGTACCAGCTACTTGGGAGCCTGAGGAGGGAGAATTGCTTAAACCCAGGAGGTGCAGGTTGCAGTGAGCTGAGATCGCACCACTGCAAAAAAAAAAAAAAAAAGTCTTATTCAGGAAGAACCAGTCAGGAAAGGGTGGGCAAACAGGAACAGAAGTTCTCAGTCTGGGTTGTGGATTTCCTTTGGGACCAGCGGTCCAGGCTGTTTTTGGCTCAAAGGTACAGTTTCCCCAGGGACCCATTCCTATCTGTCCAGGCATTTGCCTGCCTCCTCCTGGCCTCCCTTCTTTTTGCCCTTCTTTCTTTCCTCTCTTTCCTTCCTTTTTCCCATTCTCTTTTCTTCCTCCTTTCTTTTCTCCTCCTCTCCTCTCCTCCCCTCCCCTCCTTTCCCCTCCCTTCCCCTCCCCTCCTCTCCCTCCCTTCTCCTCCTCTCCCTCCCCTCCCCTCCTCTCCTCTCCTCCCTGCCTTCCTCCTTACCTTTTTCTTCCTCTCCTCTCCTTCCCTTCGCCTTCCCCTCCCCCTTCCCCTCCCCATCCTTCTTCCTTTCCCCTCCCCCTCCTTCTCCCCTTCCCCTTCCCCACCCTCCCCTCCCCTTCCCCCTCCTTCTTCCCTTCCCCTCCCCCCTTCCCTCCCCCTTTCCCCTCCCCTTCCCTCTCTCCTTCCTCCTTTCCTTCCATCATATTTATCAAAGGCCTGCTGTGTGCCCAGCTTTGTACTAGTTTCTGAGATACCATGATGAGCCAAACAAGCAGTCTCTACCCCCCCCAGGAACTTACAGTTTTATTATAATAATGTTACAAGTTTCCTTAAAATGGGTGAGTGTGGTGGCTCATGCCTGTAATCCCAGCGCTTGCGGAGTCCAGAGTAGGCAGATCACTTGAGGTCAGGAGTTTGAGACCAGCTTGGCTAAAATGGTGAAACCTGGTATCTACTAAAAAATACAAAAGTTAGTCAGGCATGGTGGTGAGCACCTATAATCCCAGCTACTCAGAAGGTTGAGATGGGAGAATCGCTTGAACCCAGGAGGCAAAGGTTGCAGTGAGCTGAGATCATGTCACTGCACTCCAGCCTGGGTGACAGAGCGAGACTTTGTCTCAAAACAAACAAAACAAAAACAAAAAGATGAGCAATTACAGAAGCCAGACCCCCTCACCAGCTGCAGGCTATGTGGCAGATGGGGACAGGACTAAACCTACCTTCCCCATCCTGGATCCCTTCTCCTGGCGTCTAACAGCAGCTCCAAAACATTTTTGTTTGTTTGTTTGTTTGTTTTGAGACAGAGTCCAACTCTGTTGCCCAGGCTGGAGTGCAGTGGTGCAATCTTGGCTCACTACAGCCTCTGCCTCCTGGGCTCAAGCAATTCTCCTGCCTCAGCCTCCTGAGTAGCTGGGATTACAGGCGTGCACCACCACTCCCAGCTAACTTTAAATTTTTAGTAGAGAATGAAAGACATGAAGCATTGGGTTTCACCATGTTGGCCAGGCTGGTCTTGAACTCCTGACCTCAAGTGATCTGCCCACCTTGGCATTTCAAAGTGCTGGGATTACAGGCGTGAACCACCATGCCCCGCCTCTGAAACATTGCAGGGTCCAGCCCCACAGGGTCTAGTGGGTGTTCTTTTGTGTGCAGAGATGACAGATTACAGGAAAGAAAGAAACAAGACACAGAGAAAGGAGAAGAATTCAGCTGACCGCGGCTACCAAGGCGGGGAGTCCAGTAGTGGCCCCGAATGCCAAAATGCGCTGATATTTATAGAATACAAGGCAGGGGGGCAGGGCCAGGAGAGCGACTCATCTGACATGATTGGTAGGGGTCAAGCAAATCACATTCTTACGATATGAGGGGCCACAGTTGGTACAGTACAGGGGGCCCCTAACTCTCAGGTGGCCGCTGCAAGGAGGGGAGGCATATCCGTCAGTATTTTTCTATGCACTTGTCAGAGAGATCAAAGGCTTTTAGGATTCCTCTATTCTTACTTCTCACAACTTCTAAGCATTTACAAGGGAGCATCGGGTGGGAAAGCAGAACATGAAAGTGGACAAGGATGGTGGCCATGGGAGCACAGCGCCGCGGAGAGGCATTTAAGCCCCTGGATGTCTACGGCTACTGTCAGACCTTCCTTGAGAGCTGGACAGAGCAGAGTGTTCTCTGAACTCCCCAGCGAAAGGGAAACTCCCCCTCACAGCCTGCTAAGCAACGGGCGCCTCCCCAGGCACTGGTGCGCTGGTGCTACCGCAGGGCGTTTACTCTCATCTTCTGATCACTTCTCACAATTAATTTCCCTTCAGTTCCGAATTATATTTCACCCGATTATTTCTGTGCTATAAGACTAAAAATGTTTCTACACCATAATACTAAAACAAAGGTGAATAATAGAGAATAATAATGTAATAAGATTGATTACATAATGGATTGTGTGATTGTATTTAAGTCTATTTGCTGTCATTGCTATAACTAAGTAATCAGTAAATATGTTTGGTATGATTGCTGTATCTAAGCAATGCTTTATTATGCTGGGACAGATTGTGCCTTCAGTCTCTTGCCATGGCACCTGGGCAAGTTTCCTCCCACAAACCATCTCTGTTGATGGAAGGAATTACCCTCAACCCCCTCCAGGCATGAGAAGTATAACCCGGCTTCCTGCTGTTTCAGGCTTCGGAAGGTCTGTGAGGATATTCTTGGCAGACTCTTGGGGCTTTCACCAATTCATGGCCGCGGATCTGGAACACGAGGACATGGTGGAGACAGCTGTTTTTGGTACTGAGAACAACCTGATCATCACGGGGTCCCTTGATGCTCTTGTTCAGGTGAGGGGAGACCCAGGACCCTTCATCCTCACCTCTGACTCCAGAATAGACAATGTAATCTTTTTTTTTGAGACGGAGTCTTGCTCTGTTACCAGGCTGGAGTGTAGTGGCACGATCTCATCTCACTGCAACCTCTAACTCGTGGGTTCCAGCGATTCTTCTGCCTCAGCCTCCCGAGTAGTTGGGATTACAGGCATGCACCGCCATGCCCAACTAATTTTTGTTTTTAGTAGAGACAGGGTTTCACCATGTTGGCCAGGATGGTTGCGATCACCTGACCTCGTGATCCGCCTGCCTCGGCCTCCCAAAGTGCTGGCATTACAGGTGTGAGCAACTGAGCCTGGCCAACAACGTGATTCTTTGGGGATTTTTGGCTGCAAAATACAGAAACAAACAAACAAAAAAATAGTGCAGGCAAAATAGGTGAGTTCATTGAGAGGATATGAGGGTGTATCCTCAGCTCCATGGCAGACCTAGGTGGGAATTACTGAAATGTTCAACAAAGGAGGTGGCATTTCCAAGCTGAGCCTCAAACCTCTGGGGCAAATTTGAGCTTTCAGAGTGGAGCAGGGTTGTGGGGACAAAAATTCTCAATTTAAGTTCAAAGTTGTCCAAGCTAGCGAGAAAGGCACATGGCAAAATAGCAGATCTTGCCCACGGTGGCTCACGCCTGTAATCCCAGCACTTTGGGAGGCTGAGGCAGGCGGATCACAAAGTCAGGAGTTTGAGACCAGCCCGACCAACAAGGTGAAACTCCGTCTCTACTAAAAATACAAAAAATTAGCTGGGTGTGGTGACATGCACCTGTAATTTCAGCTACTCAGGAAGCTGAGGCAGGAGAATTGCTTGAACCTGGGAGGCTGAGGTTGCAGTAAGCCAAGATCATGCTACTGCACTCCAGCCTGGGTGACAGAGTGACTCCATCTCAAAAAAAAAAGGCAGATCTTGCTGTGTTTTAGTCTCACACCTCTTGGAGTTATTTTTGTTTTATTTTTTGAGCCAGAGTCTCGCTCTTGTTGCCCAGACTGCAGTGCAGTGGCGCTATCTCAGCTCACCGCAACCTCCGCCTCCCAGGTTCAAGCGATTTTCCTGTCTCAGCCTCCCAAGTAGCTGGGACTACAGGCATGCACCACCATGCCCAGATACTTTTTGTATTTTTAGTAGAAATGGGGTTTCTCCATGTTGGTCAGGCTGGTCTCAAACTCCTGACCTCAGGTGATCCACCTGCCTCAGCCTCCCAAAGTGCTGGGATTACAGGCGTGAGTCACCACGCCTGGCCCAAAGTTCTTTTTTTTTTTTTTTTTCCTCCTCCTTAGATCAATTTTTTCCAGTTTTAAAGAAATTGGCAAATAGGCTGTGCACAGTGGCTCACACCCATAATCCCACACTCTGGGAGGCCGAGGCTGGCGGATCACTTGGGCCCTTGGCAACATAGCAAGACTCTGTCTGTACAAAAACACACATTAAAAAATTAGCGAGGCATGGTGGCTTGTGCCTATAGTTGTAGTGCCTCAGGAGGCTGAGGTGGGAGGATCACAGGAGCCTGGGAGGTAGAGGCTGCAGTGAGCTGTGATTATGCCACTGCACTTCAACCTTATTTTCAACAAAAAATAAGAATGATTTTCTTTTTTTTTTTTCTTTGAGACTGAGTCTTGCTCTGTCACCCAGGGTGGAGGGCAGTGGTGTGATCTTGGCTCACTACCACCTCTGCCTCCTGGGTTCAAGTGATTCTCCTGCCTCAGCCTCCCGAGTAGCTGGGATTACAGGCACCTGCTACCATGCCTGGCTAATTTTTGTATTTTTAGTAGAGATGAGGTTTCACCATACTGGCCAGGCTGATCTTGAACTCCTGACCTCATGTGATCAGCCCACCTTGGCCTCCCAAAGTGGGATTACAGTCATGAGCCACTGGGCCTGGCTAGAATAAAATTTTTTTTAAAAAAAATTGAAAGATTTGAGCTTCCAGACCCTCTAAAAAAGATTTACAGAGTACCCTCCAGGGGTTCCCCAGAACACACTTGAAGAACTGCTGCGGTAGCTGCTGGGTTCAAGCCTGAGGAAGTTAAAGGGATGGGAAAATGTGAAGGCCCTTGAACTACAGCCTGAAATTCACATTAGGTGTATGAATGGGCCAAAGCGTATTTCTGAACTATGATTGTCCACGGAAGACGTCAGATCTGCCCTCCTGTTGTGCATCCTCAGGTGTGGAGTCTGTCAGAACAGGGGACCCTGCTGGACATCCTGGAAGGCGTCGGGGGCCCCGTGAGCCTGCTGGCCTCCTGTGGGGCTTTGGTGGCATCTGCTTCCTGGCAGTCCTCGTCTTTCAAGGTCTGGGATCTCAGCAATGCTCATAGGCCCCGGGCCCCTGCGCCATTTCTGGACCGCACCGGCCTCACCGCAGTGTCCCACAACGGAAGCTACGTCTACTTCCCCAAAATTGGGGACAAAAACAAAGTCACTATTTGGGACTTGGCAGAAGGTTGGTAAGGAATAAGTATGGCCATTTTGGGGGTAAGGCTTGGAGCAGTCTGTCTTAGTTTAGGCTGCTGTAACCAATTATCCCCAAAGGCCAGGCACAGTGGCTCACATCCATAATCCCAGCACTCTGGGAGGCCGAGGCGGATGGATTGCTTGAGGTCAGGAGTTCGAGACCAGCCTGGCCAACATGGTAAAACTGAGTCTCTACTAAAAATACAAAAATTAGCCGGGAGTTGTAGCACATGCCTGTAATCCCAGCTACTCAGGAGACTGAGGCAGGAGAATTGCTTGAACCTGGGAAGCAGAGCTTCAGGGAGCTGAGATCACGCCATTATACTCCAGCCTGAGTGACAGAGTGAGACACTACCTCAAAAAAATTTTTTTTTAATATCCCCATAGATTAGGCAGCATAAGCAACAAATATTGCTCAGCATTCTGGAGGCTGGGAAGCTGTAGGTCAAAGCGTAAGCAGATCTGGTGTCTGGAGAAGGAGACCTGTTTCCTGGTTCACAGATGGCCATCATCTCAATGCATCCCCGAAGAGAGAGAGAAATCTCTTGTGTCCCTTCTTGTAAGGGCACTAATCCTATTCATGAAGTCCCCACCTTCCTGATCTAATCACTCCCCTGTCACCCTGCTGTAGTTTAGAGGTTTGTCCCTATAAATCTGATGTTGACATTTAATATCTGGCTGGGCACAGTGGCTTAAACCTATAATCACAGCCCTTTGGAAGGCTGAGGCAGGAGGATCACTTGAGCTCAGGGTTCAGCAACAGCCTGGGCAACATGAGAGGACGCTGTTTCTACTAAAAATTTAAAAATTAGCTGGACATAGTTGTGTATCCTTATAGTGGCATATGCTTGTAGTGGTGTATGTAGCTATTTGGGGGGCTGAGGCAGGAGGATCGCTTGAGTCTGGGAAGTTGGGCTACAGGGAGCCATTATCGTACCACTGTATGTCAGCCTGGGTGACAGAGCAAGACTCTGTCTCTAAAAGGAAAAAAAGCCAGGCGTGGTGGCTCACCTGTGATCCCAGCACTTTGGGTGGCTGAGGCGGGTGGATCACTTGCGCTCAGAAGTTTGAGACCAGACATCTCTACATAAAAAACAAAAATGGCCGGTTGCGGTGGCTCATGCCTGTAATCCCAGCACTTTGGGAGGCCAAGGCATGCAGATCACAAGGTCAGGAGTTCGAGACCAGCTTAGCTAATATGGTGAAACCCCGTCTCTACTAAAAATACAAAATTTAGACAGGCATGGTGGTCGGCGCCTATAGTCCCAGCTACTTGGGAAGCTGACATGGGAGAATCGCTTGAACCCAGGAGGTGGAGGTTGCAGTGAGCCAAGATCTCAGCACTACACTCCAGCCTGGGAAACAGAGTGAGACTCCATCTCAAAAAAAAAAAAAAAAAAGTCAAAAATTAGCTTGTTGTAGTAGTAGTGCATGTCTGTAGTCCCGGCTACTTGGGAGGCTGTTATGGTAGGATCTCTTGAGCACAGGAGGGAGAAGTTGCAGTGAGCTGAGATTGCGCTCCACTGGTGACATTGCACCACTGCACTCCAGCCTGAACGACAGAGCGAGACCCTGTTTCCAGACAAAATTAAACAACAGCAAAAAAGTAATTTAATCCCCAGTGTGGGAGGGGGGCCTCATGGGAGGCGTTTGAGTCAAAGGGACACATCCCTTGTGAATAGATTAATGCCCTCTCCTGGCGAGGCAGGGGTGGTGGTGAATAAGTTCTCACTCTGTTAGTTCCTACGAGGTTGTTAAAAAGAACCTGACCTCAGCTACTACTCAGGAGGCAGAAGCAGGAAGACTGCTTGAGGCCAGGAGTTCAAGACCAGCCTGGGCAACATAGACAGACTCTGTTGCAATAAAAATAAAATTAGCTGGGCGTGGTGATAGTCACCTGTAGTCCCAGCTACTTGGGAGACTGAGGCAGAAGGATTGCTTGAGCCTATGAGTTTGAGGCTGCAGTGAGCTGTGATTGCACCACTGCACTCCAGCCTGGGTGACAGAGCAAGATTCTATCTCAAAAAGCAGGCTGGCACATCCCTCTCTTGTTTCCTCTGGCCGTGTGATCACCGCACACCCCAGCTCCCCTTCACCTTTTGTATTGAGTAGGAGAAGCCTGGGGCCCTCACCAGAAGCAGAGGCTGGCACATGCTTCCTGTACACCCTGCAGAACAATGAGACTCTTACTCATGGTGCATTACTGTATTGGTCCGTTCTCCCACTGCTAATAAAGACATACCTGAGGCCAGGTGTGGTGGCTTGCACCTGTAATCCTAGCAGTTTGGGAGGCCAAGAAGGGCAGATCATTTGAGGTCAGGAGTTCGAGACCAGCCTGGCCAACATGGTGAGACCCTATCTCTACCAAAATGCCAAAAATTGGCTGGAAATTGCTTGAACCCTGGAGGCGGCAGTTACAGTGAGCTGAGATCATGCCACTGCACTCCAGACTGGGCAAGAGTGAGACTCTGTCTCAAAAAAAAAGGCATACCTGAGACTGGGTAATTTATAAAGAAAAGAAGTTTAAGCTTAATGGACTGCAGTTCCACAAGCTGGGGAGGCCTCAGAATCATGGCAGAAGGCAAATGAGGAGCAAAGTCATGTCTTACGTGGCAGTAGGTGAGAGAGCACATGCAGGGGAACTGCTGTTTATAAAACCATCGGATCTGGCCGGGTGCAGTGGCTCACGCCTGTAATCTCAGGACTGTGGGAGGCCGAGGCGGATGGATCACCCGAGGTCGGGAGTTCGAGACCAGCCTAACCAACATGGAGAAGCCCCATATCTACCAAAAATAGAAAAATTAGCTGGGTGTGGTGGCCCATGCCTGTAGTCCGAGCTACTCGGGAGGCTGAGGCAGGAGAATCGCTTGAACCCAGGAGGCAGAGGTTGTGGTGAGTCGTGATTGCCCCACTGCCCTCCAGCCTGGGCAACAAGAACAAAACTCTGTCTCTAAAAACAAACAAACAAAAAAACAAAACCATCGGAGCTCATGAGACTTATTCACTATCACGGGAACAGTATGGCGGAGACCACCTCCATGATGCAATTACCTCCACCTGGTCTCGCCTTTGACCTGTGGGAATTCTTACAATTCAAAATGAGATTTGGGTGGAAAAACAGACAAACCATGTTTGGCTGCCTCAGGTAGTCCTTCATAGCAACACCAGTGGACTAAGACAGGCCCCAGCTCCTAATACCATCCCATGGAGGGTGAGGATTTTAACATAGGAACTTGTGGGGGGGAGGGAAGACACAAATCTTCAGTCCATAATGCCCCGATAACTTCAATTACGTGCAAAGTAGTCAGTCATGGCCGGGCGCTGTGGCTCACACCTGCAATCCCAGCACTTTGGGAGGCTGAGGCGGGCGGATCACTTGAGGTCAGGAGATGGAGGACAGCCTGGCCAACATGGCGAAACCATATCTCTACTGAAAATACAAAAACTAGCCAAGCATGGTGGTGTGTGCCTGTAATCTCAGCTACTTGGGAGGCTGAAACAGGAGAATCACTTGAACCCGGGAGGCAGAAGTTGCAGTGAGCTGAGATCACTCCACTGCACTCCAGCCTGGGTGACAGAGCGAGACTCCATCTCAAAACAAAATAAATAAATAAGTAATTGCCCTAAAATTAAAATATAAATAAATATTTATTGTTTTTTTTTTTTTCAGACGGAGTTTCCCTCTTGTTACCCAGGCTGGAGTGCAATGGCACGATCTCGGCTCACCGCAACCTCTGCCTCCTGGGTTCAGGCAATTCTCCTGCCTCAGCCTCCTGAGTAGCTGGGATTATAGGCTCGCGCCACCATGCCCAGCTACTTTTTGTATCTTTAGTAGAGACGGGGTTTCACCATTTTGACCAGGATGGTCTCGATCTCTTGACCTCGTGATCCACCTGCCTCGGCCTCCCAAAGTACTGGGATTACAGGCTTGAGCCACCGCGCCCGGCTAAATAAATATTTTTTTAAAAGAGAAACTCTCCAGGAGACAGGTGTGGTGGTGATGTGTGGTCCCAGCTACTCAGGAGGCTGAGGCCAGAGGATCGCTGGAGCCCAGGAGTTCGAGGCTACAGTGAGCCATCATCGTACCTCACTCCAGCCTAGGCAGTAGAGTAAGCCCTGTCTCTTAAGACAGAACAACAAAAAAAGAGGCCCCCAACGAGCTTCTTTGCTTCTTTCTACCGTGTGAGGACAAAGAAAAGCCAGCCAGCCATGGTGGCCCAGAAACAGGACACTCACCAGATACCTAATTTCTATTTTTAATTTATTTTAACCCAAGACACCAAATTTGCTGGCACCTTGATCTTGGACTCCCCAGCCTCCTCCAGAAATATGAGAAATAAATTTCTATTCTTTCTTTAAATTAAAAAAAAGAGAGATAGGGCCTCTGTTGCCCAGGCTGGAGTGCAGTGGCGCTATCATAGCTCACTGCAGCCTTGAAGTCTCCGGTTCAAGCAATCCTCCTGCCTCAGACTCTGGAGTAAGCAGGCATGCACCACCAAGCCTGATACCTTTTAAAAATGTTTCTTTAGAGGTGGGGTCTCACTGTGTTGCCCAGGCTAGTCTCAAACTTCTGGCCTCAAGTGATCCTCCCTCCTCAGCTTCCCAAAATGCTGGAATTATAGGCATGAGCCACCAAGCTGGGCCTGATTTGCTGTTCTTTCTAAGCCACCCAGCCAA
This sequence comes from Callithrix jacchus, assembly GCF_049354715.1. Classification (NCBI taxonomy): domain Eukaryota; kingdom Metazoa; phylum Chordata; class Mammalia; order Primates; family Cebidae; genus Callithrix; species Callithrix jacchus. The sequence goes on from NC_133523.1 coordinate 15,413,566, forward strand.
TGACATTCTGTTACAGCAGCCAGAATTGAGTGATATGCCCGCCTGAGCCTCCCAAAGTGCTGGGATTACAGGTGTGAGCCACCGCATCCGGCTAAATTTTGTATGTTCTGTAGAGACAGGGTCTCTCTATGTTGCCCAGGGTGGTCTCGACCTCCTGGGCTCAAGGACTCTGCCTGCCTCAGCCTCCTAAAGTGCTGGGATTAGAGACACACACCACCACATCTGGTTAATTTTTTAATGTTTTCGCGGAGGGAGGGGTCTCACTCTGTTGCCCAGGCTGATCTTGAACTCCTGGCCTCAAGCCATCCTCTCACTTCAGCTTCCTGGGATTACAAGCATGAGCCATTGCACCTGGCATCTCTCCGTTTCCTCGGGCCCTAGTTCACCCTGCAACTAGCAAACAAGCACCTCGAGAATTGTAACCCCACTTGACTTGCTTCCTGCCAACACCCTGAGCTTTGCCTAGCAGGCTGTTACTCTAAAAATGTTTGCCAAATTAACGACTGAATAAAGTTAAGAATGAGCTTGAAAATTAGGATTCTTTTCTCCTATTAGTTCATCATTAACAAGGAGTTTCTTTTCTTTATCTTTTTCTTTTTTGAGGAGTCTTATCTGTTGCCCCGGCTGGAATGCAGTGGTGTGATCTCAACTCATTGCAACCTCTACCTCCTGGGTTCAAGTAATTCTCCTGCCTCACCCTCCCTTCCAAGTGGTTGGGATTACAGGTGCCTGCCACCAGGCCTGGCTAATTTTTGTATTTTTAGTGGAGATAGGGTTTGGCCATGTTGGCCAGGCTGGTCTCGACTCCTGACCTCAGGTGATCCACCCACCTCGGCCTCCCAAAGTGCTGGCATTACAGGCGTGAGCCACTGCCCCGCCATTAACAAGGAGTTTCTATACCTCTACCCACCCCCCCAGCAGCACTGTGCCAAGTACTGTTGGTGAGAAACTCAGAAATCCCTCACTGTCCGATTCTCAAAGACCCAAGGGTGCCACACCTTCGTTTTACTCCTGGGAATTGTCCACTGATGAAAGAAGCCTCTTATCTAGAAATGGCAGGAGGATGTGACCACCTCCCCTGAAATGGCCCCAGTCAAGGACTGCCTGATACAGGAGTACAAAAGTCTGGTCCCCTTGCTTCAAGATGGGACAATTCATGGTGGCTCATGCCTGTAATCCCAGTACTTTGGGAGGCCAAGGTGGGAGGATCCCTTGGGCCCTGGAGTTCAAGACTAGCCTGGGCAACATGGCAAAATCCTGTCTCTACAAAAATTACAAAAATAAGCTGGGCGTGGTGGCCGGAGCCTGTAGTCCCAGTTACTTGGGGGGCTGAGGTTGGAAAATTGCTTGAGCCTGGGAGGGTGAGGCTACGGTAAGCCATGATCATGCCACTGTACTCCAGCCCAGACAACAGAGTGAGACTGCATTTCTAAAAACTAAATAGGCTGGGCACGATGGCTTATGCCTGTAATTCCAGCACTTTGGGAGGCCAGGGCAGGTGGATCACTTGAGGTCAGGAGTTTGAGACCAGTCTGGCCAACATGGTGAAACCCCATCTTTACCAAAAATACCCCAAAATTATCTGGGCATGGTGCCAGGTACCTGTAGTCCCAGCTGAAGTGGGAGAATTGCTGGAACTGGGAGGCAGAGGTTACAGTGAGCCAAGATTGTACCACTGCTCTCCAGCCTGGGTGACAAAGCAAGACTCCATCTGAAAAAAACAAATTAGTGGGGTGTGGTGGCCGGTGCCTGAGTCCCAGCTACTCAGGAGGCTGATCAGTTGAATCCAGGATTTGGAGGCTGCAGTGAACTATGATTGCGCCACTGCACTCCAGTCTGGTGAACAGAGCAACTGTCTCAAAAAACATTTTTTAAACCCTTAAAAATATGATCACCAAGCCGGGCACGGTGGCTCATGCCTGTAATCCCAGCACTTTGGGAAGCTGAGGCAGGCGGACCACCTGAGGTTGGGAGTTTGAGACCAGCCTGACCAACAGGGAGAAACCTCCTCTCTACTAAAAATACAAAATTAAACAGGCATAGTGGCACATGCCTGTAATTAATCCCAGCTACTCGAGAGGCTGAGGCAGGAGAATTGCTTGAACCCGGCAGGCGGAGGTTGCAGCGAGCCAAGATGGTGCCACTGCACTCCAGCCTGGGCAACAGAGCAAGACTCTGTCTCAAAAAAAAAAAAGCCAGGGAAGCAATGCCGCTGTGATTAATTCTCTTTTATTGCTACTTTTTTTTTTTGAGACGGAGTTTCACTCTTGTTACCCAGGTTGGAGTGCAATGGCGCAATCTCAGCTCACCGCTACCTCCGCCTCCTGGGTTCAGGCAGTTCTCCTGCCTCAGCCTCCTGAGTAGCTGGGATTACAGGCACACAGTACCATGCCCAGCTAATTTTTTTGTGTTTTTAGTGGAGGCAGGGTTTCACCATGTTGACCAGGATGGTCTCGATCTCTTGACCTTGTGATCCACCCGCCTCAGCCTCCCAAAGTGCTGGGATTACAGGCGTGAGCCACCGCGCCCGGCATGATTCATTCTCAGTATGAGTAATTCTCATTTTTTCTTCCTGCCAGGTGAGGAACAAGATTCCCTGGACACCTCCAGTGAGGTCAGGTGTCTGGAGGTCGCTGAGCAGCACAAGCTCCTGTTCACTGGCCTCGTGTCGGGGGTTGTTCTTGTGTTTCCCCTGAATTCCAGGCAGGATGTGATATGCATTCCCCCTCCCGAGGCCCGGAAAGCGGTCAGCTGCATGTCCCTGAGCAAGCGGGAGGACCGCCTGGCCATCGCCTATGACAGCATCGTCCTGGTGCTGGACATCAGCCCCGGGGACCCTTGCCCACTCATCGATGGCCCAAGGTATACCTTTTATACCCAGCTGCCCGAGACCATCTCAAATGTGGCCGTTCTGACGGACTACCGCGTGATCTACAGCATGACCAACGGGGACCTCTTTCTTTACGAGTGTGCAAATTCCAAAGCGTTTCCCTTGGAGGCCCACAGGAGCCGAGTCACGTGTGTGGAGGTCAGCCACAAGGAGCAGCTGCTGGCCAGCGGGTCTGAGGATGCCCTGCTGTGTCTCTGGGACCTACAGGCATGGAAGCGGATATTCGAGATGACCTACACGGTGCGTGGCCTGCCTCCCCACGTTCAGGCTAGACCCAGGCTTTGGAAAACCAATAGACAGTCACCATTTACTGAGTACACACCGTGGGCCATCGACCTGGGTGGGACTAAGGTGAAGAAAGTACGGCACTTGGTCAGGCACAGAGGCTTACGCCCTGTAATCCCAGCACTTTGGGAGACTGAGGTGGGTGGATCACCTGATATCGGGAGTTTGAGACCAGTTTGGCCAACATAGTCAAACGCTGTCTCTACTAAACATACAAAAATTAGCCAGGCCTGGTGTTGCATGCCTGTAATCCCAGCTACTCGGGAGGCTGAGGCAAGAGAATTGCTTGAACTTGGAGGCAGAGGTCATGGTGAGCCAAGATTATGACACTGCACTCCAGCCTGGGCAACAGACACTCCATCTCAAAAAAAAAAAAAAAGAAAGTGAGGCATTTGTCTCAGGAGCAGAGTTTTTTTGTTTTTATTACTGTTTTTGTTTGTTTTTTGAGATGGTGCCTCGCTCTGTCACCCAGACTGGAGTGCAGTGGTACAATCTCAGCTCACGGCAACCTCCGCCTCCTGGGTTCAAGTGATTCTCTTGCCTCAGCCTCCCAAGTAGCTGTGTTTGCCGGTGTGCACCACCATGCCCGGCTAATTTTTGTATTTTTAGTAGAGATGGGGGTTTCACCATGTTGATCAGGCTGGTCTCGAACTGCTGATCTCATAATCCACCCGCCTTGGCCTCCCAAAGTGCTGGGATTACAGGTTTGAGCCACTCTACCTGGCCAAGAAAGAATATTTGAATACAATATTTTAAAAAAATCTAAAATGAATACCAAAATTCCATGCGGAACAAAATGTCAACATTATAGGTAAAAACTGGATCCAATGCTGCACTTCTTCCAGACTGTTTCACTCTTCCCGTCATCCTGGCTCTGTGCTGTTTCTTTATCCAATTAATATTTATTGAACAACCTCTGCCAGCCCCACTTTTTATTACCGAGGAAGCAGCTGTGACGAGGGTGACACTATCCCATGTCTTGAAGCCATTTTCTACTAGTTGGGGAGACACAGTGAGCTCTGTCTGTCTGGGCGGAAGGTTGTTTTTTTTTTTCTTTTATAGAGACGGGGTTTCACCATGTTGGCCAGGATGGTCTCGATCTCCTGACCTCATGATCACCCACCTCGGCCTCCAAAGTGCCGGGATTACAGGCGTGAGCCACCGCGCCCGGCCCCACAAAGGATTTTTTTCTGTGTTTTGCTCACTGAAGTTTCCCTTATTCCTCAGAGAGCTCCTGACATTTCCTTGATGCCCAATAAATGGCAAGGGCTGCTGCTTAAGAAAGCCACGTAAGGCCGGGCACCGGGGCTCACGCCTGGAATCCCAGCACTGTGGGAGGCTGAGGTGGGTGGATCACTTTAGGTCAGGAGTTCAAGACCAGCCTGGCCAACATGGTGAAATCCCGTCTCTACTAAACATACAAAAATTAGCCGGGCTTGGTGGCACATACCTGTAATCCCAGCTACTTGGGAGGCTGAGGCAGGAGAATCACTTGAACTCGGGAGGTAGAGGTTGCAGTGAGCCAAGCTTGTGCTATTGCACTCCAGCCAGGGAAATATGAGTGAAACTCTGTCTCAGAAAAAAACAGTAACAAAAAAAGAAATTGAATCCTATAATTGCTCCTTTCCAATGCAAAATGTCTCTAAACCTTTCTATCCAACCTCTATGGAGGTGTGCCTGGGTTGGGGTAACATCTGTGCTGTTCATCTCCCAGGATTTCACTGGTTCCATCCCCCTGTGGGGTGCTTCAAAGCCTGGTTCCAAGGTCAGGAGTTTGGGACTAGCCTGGCCAACATGGTGAAATGCCATATCTATTAAAAATACAAAAATTAGCTGGGAATGATGGCAGGAATCTGTAGTCCCAGCTACTTGGGAGGCTGAGGCAGGAGAATCCTTAAACCCAGGAGGCGGAGGTTGCAGTGAGCTGAGATCAGCCTGGGTGGCAGAGCAAGCTTCATCTCTCTCTCTCTCTCTCTCTCTCTCTCTCTCTCTCTCTCTCTCTCACTCACACACACACACACACACACACACACACATGGGCATAGTGGCTCATGCCCGCAATTTCAGCACTTTGGGAGGCCAAGGGGAGCAGATCACTTGGTCTCAGTTTGCGACCAGCCTTGGCAACATGGTAAAACTCTGTCTCTACTAGAAATATAAAAATTAGCCAGGTGTGGTGGCACACACCTGTAATCCCAGCTACTGAGAGGCTGAGGCAGGAAAATAGCTTGAACCCAGGAGGTGGAGGTTGTAGTCAAGCTGAGATGGCACAGATGGCACCACTGCACTCCAGCCTGGGTCAGACCTGGCTCAAAAAAGAAAAGGTCTGGTTCTTTGGGGCAGGTTTCCTGGGTATCTTTCAGTTTGGAGTCAAATTCGTATTGTCTGGCTCAGGCACAGTGACTCACACCTGGAATCCCAGCACTTTGGGAGTCTGAGGCTGGTGGATCACCTGAGGTCAGGAGTTGGAGACCAGCCTGGCCAGCATGGTGAAACCCTGTCTCTACTAAAAACACAAAAAATAGCTGGGCGTCATGGCTCATGCCTGTAATCCCAGCTACTTGGGAGATTGAGGCAGGAGAATTGCTTGGGAGGTGGGAGGCGGAGGTTGCAGTGAGCTGAGATCACACCATTGCACTCTAGCCTGGGCAACAAGAGTGAAACTCCATCTCAAAAAAAAAAAAGAGAGAGAGAGAACATATTGTCTGTTTTCAACAGAGTTCTTACTGCAGAGGGGTCCAATGTGCTTGCTTCTCCAAGGATGACAATTACGTGTACGTGGGCTTAAAGGATCGCTCCATACTTGTCTGGAGTGTGCTGGATGGTGAGTCATTTTGCTTTTAGGGCAGGATTGAGTTTTGATCTGGAGATAAAAAGCTCTCACCTGGGTCTTGGGTATTAGAGGGCCCCACTCTGGCCACCTCTAGCTGCATCCGTCAGCTTTTAGGAAGGTGTCTGCATGTAAAGGCAATGGGCCCACAATCCCTCTTCTAGAGCCATGCTCTGGAGTTCGAGAACTCCCTCCCTCTGTAGCCTTCAGTTTTCATTAGGGCATGCGCAGACTTCCTGCATGCAGCTATCCTTCTGAGATACATTGTGCCCCTGGAGTTTGCACTTCTGGGCTCAGGAGTAGCCATGGGGTGGTGTGGATAGAGTTTGGGTGTCTCAGCTGGTTGTGAGATGGAGCTGGGAAGAGTGAGAAGAGAGGAGGGACAAGTCACTAGTAGCAGGGTAGTAGCAGGGTACTGGTTACATCACTACATTCCAGCATAGAACCCTGAGGATCCCAAGAATTCCCAATCTGATCCCGCCTTCCAGGTGTTTGTGAAGGCTCCTTCATCAATATAGGAGGACACAGCATGTTTTATTTACTAGTTTATTCCCTAGAATTGCAATGTTTATATATTGTATCTTCTAGGATGTAGTATTCATTCTTTTCCCCCAGGCCTTATACATTTTAGAAGCAGCCTATTTAAAGACCAACCACTTAGAAAACACCATGTCTCTTGGTCTGTTGAGTATTACGCTAAGGTCTTAGCAAGAGATGACATTGGCCGGGTGCAGTGGCTCATACCTACACTCAATCCCAGCACTTTGGGAGGCTGATGTAGGAGGATTGCTTGAGGCCAGGAGTTCAAGCCTAGTCCTGACAACATAGCAAGACCCTGTCTCTAAAAAAAAAAAAAATTAGCCAGGCATGGTGGCGCATGCCTGTAGTCCCAGCTACTCAGGAGGCTGAGGTGGGAGGATCACTTCAGCCCAGGAGTTCTGGGCTGTAGTGTGCTATGCCGACTGGGTGTCTGCACTAAGTTCAGCATCAATATGGTGACCTCCCAGGAGCTCGGGACCACTAAGGAGGGGTGAACCAGCCCAGGTCAGAAACAGAGCAGATCAAAACTCCCGTGCTGATCAATAGTGGGATTGCACCTATGAATAGCCACTGCACTCCAGCCTGGGTAACATAGCAAGTCCCCATCTCTAAAAAATAAAAATAAAAAATTAAAATTAACCAGGCATAGTGGCACATGTGTGTAGTCCCAGCTACTCAGGAGGATAAAGTGAGCATGGGAGGTCAAGGCTGCAGTGAAACATGATATGCCTTGCATATCATGGAATGCCATGCATTCCAGCCTGGGCAACAGAGTGAGACCCTGTAAAAAAAAAAGTTAATATTTATTGTATACTGGGTATTGTCCTTAAATCATTTAACTCTCTCAACACTCACTCCCATTTTACAGAGCAAAAACTGAGGCTCTGAGAGGCTGGCAGACTTGTCCAGGGTCACACAGTGAGTAACTAGTAGGCTGAGGTTTGAAGTTGCTCTGCCTGATTTCAGTATCCCTTTGTCACTTTCTTACACTCTCTCCTATGGAAAAGGTGCTCATTGTGTATTACCTCTCTGAACCCTTATGACACTGGTAGGAGATAAGTATCATTGCTATCCTTGTTTGACAATGAAGAAGTTGAAGTTCAGAGAGGTTAGGAGATTTGCCCAAGGTCACAAAAGAAGTAAGTGGCTGAATGAATGTCAGGTGGAGCCTAATACCTTGTAGTCGAATATACCGTAATCTAATACATAGTAAACTATAACACTATAATACATTGTAGTATAGCATGCTGTAGCAAAGATATATATAACTGCTATAAAGTACAGATGGCTCAGAAGCTGAAGGTTGATGATTGTGGCCTTAAAAGCCCATCCTGGGCCAGTTCACAACCTCTCTTCCTTCTCCTCCTTTGACAATAATATTTTCTGAGCTTACCCTAGCCCAAAAACCTGTATTAAACACATGACCTGCATGATGCCTTCCAAACTCAAAAATCCCCCTGGGCAGGTGTAGGATCTGTTATCATTCCCAATGTGCAGATAAAGCAAGAGGGACCCTTTGGGATGATAAATGTCATGTCAAAGTTAATAAGGGGCATAACAGGAATTTGATCCCACGCAGCCAACTCTAGAATGTGTAGGATTGGACCTCTACACCCCTTTTTTCTCATTTGTGTCCTCCTCTTCACCCTTACAGGCACGCTACTGACAGTCCAGTTTGTCCATGCTGTGGTAAACAGAATCATCCCAACCACCAGTGGCTTCATTGCCCCCACCAGGCATGGTTATCTGATCCGAGAGCGTTTCCAGTGCCTTTTAGCAAGAGCCTCACAGCAGGACCCTCACAAGGACTTCAAGAAGGCAGTGTGGATGGTCAAATCCAGGCAGAGAGAGGCGCTAGCAGCAGCTGCAGGAGCATTCCAGGACTTGGAGTCAGAGAGTGCCCAAGGAAATGAATCCAAGTCAAACAAATGTTCACAAGTCTGCCTGATAGTTTAAAAAAAAACTCTGGGGGGGTATAACCTCCAATGACTTAGCCCTATTTAATCTGGTTAAAGCAAAAAGAATATGTTTGCTGGTGTATATTTGGACCCATGGCTTCAGATTACATGACCCAAACCTTGCCTCTTCCCCATTTTTTCCATTCTTCTTTCCTCTTCGTCATTTTCTTTCTTGCCTGCCTGTCTGCCTTTCTTTTCTTTTTCCTTCCTTCCTTCCCCTCTCTCTCTTTCCTTCCCTCCCTCCCTCCCTCCCTCCCTCCCTCCCTCCCTCCCTCCCTCCCTCCCTCCCTCCTTCCTTCCTTCCTTCCTTCCTTCCTTCCTTCCTTCCTTCCTTCCTTCCTTCTTTTTGGCAGGAGCAGAAGCCTCAATCTTTGTCATTTTCATTCTCAGACCAGCCACCCCAAGTTAGCAACATGGTGGCTAATATGCAGCTGTCTCCAATTTCAACAGAAAAGAGAGCTTCTCTTTCTACAGTCCTAGCCTCCACTCTGTTGGTCCCAGTTGACCCATATGCATAGCCCTAAACCAATTGTTATCTCTGGAAGAATGCAGAGCTCTAATTGGCTGAACTGACCCAATGTCCATCACTGGGGATGAAAATAGAAGAGATTATTCCTGAGACCCAAACTGGGGTTCTGGTACCAGGGGAAGGGGGAATGGATGAATGTGAGACAGAGCAAACCACTGATATGGACCACAGAACTTCACAGTTTATAAAGCATTAGATGCTGTGATCTGATCCTCACCACAACCCATGCTTTAGGGAGGGCAGGAGTTTCTGCATCTATTTAATGGATAAGGAAACTGAGCCTTGCAGAAGTAGTTATGATTTAATTCAGGTCATGAGTCTGGGGTGCAAGGGATCTAAGAGCAAGCCTTCTGTCCCATTCCTGTTAGACCTCACTCCAATTTCAGTCTCCAAAACACGACCATCTCTTCCACAGGTGCCACACTCAAATGCTCACAGGAGCTAGTGACTGATCTAGGTACTTCCATACACCTGAGTGAGCAGCAGAGCGAGATGGAGACTGGGCCTGTGGAAGGCAGAGATTGTGTCTTGGGTGGGTGTGAGCAGCCTGACTCTAGCCCAGAATCACCATGGCAAAACCGGCCGTCTGCCATCAGTGCTTTCAATTGTAGTAATCAAAGCCAGAAATCCAGACTTTTATGCAAAAATCTTCTGACTTTGAAAGTTGGCAATTGGTTTAATTTGTATCTATAGCACATTTGGCAAGTGCGTCTTTGGTTAATGAGCTGATTTCAAGACTCAAGCTGGCGGTGAAAACACCAACATGCTATAGTTCTTCCATCTCTATTCCCTGGCTCCCGAACTTTTGGAATAAAGATGTGGTTTTTTCACCTTAAAAACTGAAGGCTCTTGGAAGTAGGAAGAACTGCTGACATCTCTCTGCTTTGCTTTTGAACCATCTGCCTTATGCAAGTTTAACAGTCAAATTGTTTTCTTTCCACTTAAGTGGATCTTTCTTCTTTGCCCACAGCCTTCTGAAAGCCTTCTCAGTGTTCTCAGGCTTTTGCTTTAATGCTAGGAGAGTCTAAATCTTTAAGGTGGCTATTTCTCCTTCCCTCTGTGAAATTCTGACAGTCTCAGAAAAAGCAACTTTAGAAACAGGGGCTTTTGAGCTGAACAAGACCCTACTCCTATCTTATTCATTCATTTTCCAAACCAGGTTTCTAAGGCAGGTTTTGGCAGTTCTGCAAATGTTAGTGTCAAATTTCATTTAAAAATATTTTAAACGGTAACGTTAAAATGTATGCTTGGATGTATTGGGCAGCAGCTTTTAAGGTGTTGAAGATTACCAAGGTTGGTGCAAAAAGTAATTGCGTTTTTTGCCATTAAAAATAATAGCAAAGGCCGGGCGCGGTGGCTCACGCCTGTAATCCCAGCACTTTGGGAGGCTGAGGTGGGTGGATCACAAGGTCAAGAGATCGAGACCATCCTGGTCAACATGGTGAAACCCCGTCTCTACTAAAAATACAAAAACTTAGCTGGGCATGGTGGCACGTGCCTGTAATCCCAGCTACTCAGCGAGGCTGAGGCAGGAGAATTGCCTGAACCCAGGAGGCGGAGGTTGCGGTGAGCCGAGATTGCACCATTGCACTCCAGCCTGGGTAACAAGAGGGAAATTCCGTCTCAAAAATAAATAAATAAATAAATAATAGCAAAAAACAGCCATGCAAGGTCGCTCATGCCTGTGGTCCCAGCACTTTGGGAGGCCGAGGTGGGTGGATCACGTGAGGTCAGGAGTTCAAGACCAGCCCTGAACTCAACTCACACGTTGAGACCCTATCTCTACTAAAAATACAAAACTTAGCTGGCTGTGGTGGTGGGCACAGCTACTTGAGAGGCTGAGGCAGGAGAATCACTTGAACCTAGGAGGTGGAGGTTGCAGTGAGCCAGGATCGTGCCTTCTCAAAAAAAATAAATAAAAATAAAAATAATGGCAAAAACCTCAGTGGCTCACACCTGTAATCCCAGCACTTTGGGAGGCTGAGGCTGGCAGATCACTTGAGACCAGGTGTTCAAGACTAGCCTAGTGAACATGGCGAAACCCCATTTCTACTAAAAACACAAAAATTAGCTGGGCGTGGTGGCATGTGCCTGTAATCCCAGCTACTTGGGAGGCTGAGGCATGAGAATTGCCTGAACCCGGGAGGCAGAGGTTGCAGTGAGCCGAGATCGTGCCACTGCACCTGAGCATGAGTGACAGTGAGACTCTGTCTCAAAGTAATGGCAAAAACCACGATGACTTTTGCACCAACCTAATAATTTAGGATTTTTCTGCCATTTTCATTTAACTGAAGAGCCCATTTGAATTGTGAAGGGAGCTCTTGAAAAAATTGGCTACTCTTTGCCACTGCTTCTCTGTGAATCAAGGGCTTACTCAATGCAGAAATAAAGTGGATGTTGAGACCAACTACGATTTCATCTACAAGCCGGGCATGGCACCTCATGCCTATAATCCCAGCACTTTGGGAGGTTGAGGCAGGTGGATCACCCGAGGTCAGGAGTTCTAGACCAGCCTGACCAATATGGTGAAACCCTGTCTCTACTAAAAATACAAAAATTAGCTGGGCGTAGTGGTGCGCACCTGTAGTCCCAGCTACTTGGGAGGCTGAGACAGGAGAACTGCTTGAACCCAGGAGGCAGAGGTTGCAGTGAGCTGAGATGGAGCCACTGTACTCCAGCCTAAGTGACAGAGTGAGATTCCATCTCAAAAAAAAAATATTTCATCTACAAATTCTGATTTTAAATATCTGTGTCTATCTCGACAGCCTCAGCGAGAATCAATTGTTTTGTAGGTAAATCCTAATTTGAACATTGGACATAACTTTTACTAATAAAATGCTACACCAAATCATTGCTTATATTGGGGATTTTCATGGTGTTTATTCATTTGAAAAAGAGTGTGATCGCTAAGAAAGTTTGACAGTTGGCTGGTCAATGCTTGTAATCCCAACACTTTGAGAGGCCAAGGCAGGAGGATCACTTGAGTCCACGAGTTTGAGACCCCATCTCTACAAAAAAAAATAATTTTTTAAAATTAGCTGTTGTTGGAAATAGATGGTTGGCGCCACAACGAAAAATTAGCACTGAGACAAAGAATTTTTCAGCAACAAAATCTTTACCTCTTGGACTGCAGGAAGGGTACTCTCACTAACCATCTCAGAACAAGAGTACAATGAACAAAGGAAAACATAAATTTACTCCTTACGCATTTGGGGTCGTCCTTACTGCTGTGTCTGATCTCCGTTGGCTGGAGCCAGACCTCACAATCTAAACTGATTGGCTAATAACTTAAAACTTTTCTAGGCCGGGTGCGGTGGCTCATGCCTATAATCCCAGCACTTTGGGAGGCCGAGGTGGGTGGATCACGAGGTCAAGAGATCGAGACCATTCTGGTGAACAAGGTGAAACCCTGTCTCTACTAAAAATACAAAAAAAATTAGCTGGGCATGGTGGTGCGTGCCTGTAGTCCCAGCTACTCGGGAGGCTGAGGCAGGAGAACTGCTTGAACCCAGAAGGCAGAGGTTGCGGTGAGCTGAGATCGTGCCATTTCACTCCAGTCTGGGTAACAACAGCGAAACTTCATCTCAAAAAAAAAAAACAACTTTTCTTTCTTTTTTTTTTTTTAAAAGAAGGGGAAAAAAAGAAAAAGAGGGAAAAAGGAATATTACTTCATTCCTAAAATGGGTTTCAGTAATGGCCGATCAATATTTTGAGTGTTTAAAGTGGTTAATGCATATTTTATGTGTTTAAAATGGAGACCTCTATTGTGTTTATTTGTTCTGGCTCTGAGTTCAAGTCCTGGATATCGTTATCAATTTGTTGTCTCGTTGAATCTAAATCTCATTATGTGTCTTATGTATCTGGGTGTTAAGATCTCTTATTGTTACATTAATCCTTTTACCCTTGCATCCTTGTAGCTTTGAAATCTATTTTATTAAATGTGAGAATTGCAACTCCTGCTTTTTATTTATTTATTTTTGCTATCCATTTGGTTGGTGAGTTTTTTTCCATCCCCTTGTTTTGATTCTTTGTATATCTTTAGATATATCGTTAGATTTTGTGGATAATGTATATTTTGTGTGTTTAAAATGGAGAGCTCTATTGTGTTTATTTGTTCTGGATCTTAGTTCAAGTCCCGGATATCGTTATCAATTTTCTGTCTCATTGAATCTAAATCTCATTATGGGTCTTATGTATCTGGGTGTTAAGATCTCTTATTATTACATTAATCCTTTTACCCTTGTATCCTTGTAGCTTTGAAATCTATTTTGTCAAATATGAAAATTGCAACTCCTGCTTTTTATTTATTTATTTTTGCTCTCCATTTGGTTGGTACGTTTTTTTTTCCAACCTTTATTTTGAGTCTGTGTATATCTTTGGATATACCGTTGGATTTTGTCTGTATCTTTTGATTGGGAGATTTGGTCGATTTAAATTTAGGGTTGCTGCCATTTGATATTAACTGGCTATTTTGTCCTTTCGTTGATAAAAATTCTTCTTTATGTTAATGCTCTTTACTTTTTGGTGTATTTTTAGAAAGGGTCATACTGGTTGTTCCTTTCTGTGTATAATGCTTCTTTTAGAAGTTCTTGTAAAGCAGGCCTGGTGGTAATAAAATCTCTGAGTACTTGCTTGTTCCTAAAAGATTTTATTTTTCCTTCAAATGTAAAGCTTAAATTGGCAGGATATGAAATTCTGGGCTGAAAGTTCTGTTGATTAAGTATATTGAATATTGGCCCCCACTCTCTTCTAGCTTGTAGGGTTTCCGTTGAGAGATCTGCTGTAAGCCTAATAGGCTTACCTTTATGGGTAACTTGATCTTTCTCTCTGGCTGCCCTTAATATTTTCTCCTTCGTTTCGATCCTGGTGAATCTAATGATTATGTGCCTTGGGGTTGGTCTTCTTGAGGAATATCTTTGTGGTGTTCTCTGTATTGCCTGGGGTTGAATAGTGTCCTGCTTTGCTAAATTAGGAAAATTTTTCTGGATAATGTCCTGGAGAGTATTTTCCAGCTTGACTTCATTCTCTCCGTCACATTCAGGTACACCAATCAAGCGTATATTAGGTCTTTTCACATAGTCCCATATTGCTTGGAGACTTTGCTCATTCCTTTTTATCCTTTTTTCTCTATTCTTGTCTTGTCATTTTGTTTCATTAAGTTGGTCTTCGACCTCTGATACCCTTTCTTCTGCTTGATCCATTTGGCTGTTTAAGCTTGTACATATTTCACTAAGTTCTCGTGTTGTATTTTTCAACTCCATAAGTTCATTTGTATTCCTCTCTATATTGTCTATTCTTTTCAACATTTCATCTAACCTTTTTTCCAAGTTCTTAGTTTCTTTACATTGGGTTAGAACAAGTTCCTTTAACTCCCAGAAGTTTCTTATCATCCACCTTTTAAAGCCAACTTCAGATAATGGAACACAGTCCTTTTCCATCAGGGCTTGTTCCGTTACTGATGAGTCCTTTTCCATCAGGGCTTGTTCCGTTGCTGATGAGTCCTTTTCCATCAGGGCTTGTTTCCATCAGGGCTGATGGGTTCTGATTTTGGGTATACTCGGCCTTCTTAGGCTGTTTTTTTCCCTTCATTGTAGATGAACCGCCTTTCTACTTAGGTTTCTGAGTCGACGTCCGACTTATTGATTCCCAGTGCTGGGATCCGAGCAACCCACTGTGGCGGCCTAAATAGCAGCGATAAGACTGATGGTGCTCTTCTGCCCGGGAATCTCTGGTCTGGCTTCCCTCTTGAGTCCGCAACAAGCGGCTCTGACTTCCCGGAGCTCCAAACTCCGGTCAGTAGGGGAAGCGGTCCCGTTGGCTCTGCATGAAGAGCTGCTGCACTGAGACGCGGGCAAAACCGCTGCGGCGGCCACAAGAGTCGCGCTGGCGACCCGTGGGAATCGGCTAATCGGTGAGTGATGAAAATTCATCTAAAGATGTGGCGTCGTCTCGTTCTCTGGGCTTTCACTGGGAGCTACAATCCTGAGCTGTTAGTGGTCGGCCATCTTGGATCGATCTCCAACTTTTCTAAACAGGTAAAAGCAATGGAGAGCTGGAACATGCCTGTGAGCACGTCCAGCACAGATATCTTGGTTAAAGTATGAGGACACAGAACGTACTACATGCCTGTAAGCATGGCCTGTCTAACAGCTACATAGGATAGAGCTTATCAAAGAGTTATTAGCACACTTATGATTTACTCTTTAACAAGAAAGGAAACAGAAGAGGAACTTTTTGACTTCCCACAGCTGGGCGTTGTGGTGCGCACCTGCAGTCCCAGCTACTCAGGAGGCTAAGGCAGGAGGATCACTTAAGCCCAGAAGATCAAGGTTGTAGTGAGCTATGATTGCACCACTGCACTCCAGCCTGGGCAAGGGAGTGAGACCCTGTCTCAAAAAAAAAAAAAAAAAAAAAAGTTTTTGGCCGGGCACAGTGGTTCATGCCTGTAATCCCAGCACTTTGGAAGGCCAAGGCGGGTGGATCATGAGGTCAGGAGATTGACACCATTCAGGCCAACATGGTGAAACCCTGTCTCTACTAAAAAAAAAAGCAAAACACACGCACACAAAAAACTAGTCCGGTATGGTGGTGTGCACCTGTAGTCCCAGCTACTCGGGAGGCTGAAGCAAGGGAATTGCTTGGACCCAGAAGGCAGAGGTTGCAGTGAGCCGAGATTGTGCCACTGAACTCCAGCCTGGGTAACTGAGCAAGACTCCGCCTCAGAAGAAAAAAAAATTTAAGGGGTGCCAAAAAGCTCAGCAATCACAACTAACAATATTTTCTCTTTTTTTCTTAAATTTTTTCTTTTGTAAGACAAATAATATTATCTTTTTTTTTTTTTTGAGACAGAGACTCGCTCTGTTGCCCAGACTGGAGTGCAGTGGTGTGATCTCGGCTCATTGCAACCTCTGACTCCTGTGTTCAAGTGATCCTCCTGCCTCAGCCTCCCAAGTACCTGGGACTACAGGCATGCACCCTCATGTCCAGCTAATTTTTGCATTTTTAGTAGAGAAAGGGTTTCACCATGTTGGCCAGGATGGTCTCCATCCCTTGATCTCGTGATCTGCTTGCCTCAGTCTCCCAAAGTGCCAAGATTGCAGGTGTGAGCCACTGTGCCCAGCCCAAAAATATTTCTAATCTGGCCCTTTACCAAAATATATATGTGTGTGTGTGTGCATATATATTTATAGACACATATGTATATGTATATATGCCTACCCTTGCTCTTAAAGCTTGATTAAATTTAGGGTAAACCTTTTTTATACAGGCTTTCTTTTTTTAGAGTAGTTTTAGGTTCACAGCAAAATTAAGTGGAAGATGCAGAGATTTCCCATCTACCTTCTGCTCCCACTCATACTCAGCCTCCCCCTTGACATCCCTCACTCTAACAAATGCAGAGTGGTGAATTTGCTACGATGGATGAACCCACACTGACACATCCTCATCACAGGAGAGACCTTTTTTTTTGGAGACAGAATCTGACTCTGTCACCCAGGCTGGAGTGCAGTGGTGCAATCTCAGCTCACTGCAACCTCTACCTCCTGGGTTCAAGCAGTTCTCCTGCCTCTGTCTCCCAGGCAGCTGGGATTACAGGCACTCACCACCACACCTGGCTAATTTTTGTATTTTTAGGAGAGATAGGTTTTCGCCATGTTGGTCAGGGGTGGTCTCAAAACCCTGGTCTCAAGTGATTCACCCACTTTGGGCTCCCAAAGTGCTGGGATTATAGGCATGAGCCACTGCGCCTGGCCCAGGATAGACATTTTGACAAGTATACTTGATAGGTGTGTTCATTCTGTGTCAGTACTTGGGAAATGATTGCACACTTAGCAACTTAAATAACTTCTTCTTTTTCTTCTTTTTTTTTTAAGACTCAGTCTCTCTCTTGTCTGCCAGGCTGGAATGCAGTGGCACGATCTTGGCTTGATGCAACCTCTGTCTCCTAGGTTCAAGTGATTCTCCTGCCTCAGCCTCCTGAGTGGCTAGGATTAAAGGCACCCACCACCACATCCAGCTAATTTTTGTATTTTATGTAGAGATGGGGTTTGACCATGTTGGCCAGGCTGGTCTGGAACTCCTGATCTCAGGTGATCCTCCTGCCTCGGCCTCACAAATTGCTGGGATTACAGGCATGAGCCATCGCACCTGGCCAACATCCACTTTTATCTTATAACTTCTGCAAGTCAGGAGTCTGGGCATGGCATGACTGGTTTCTTTTTTCAGGCTCTCACTAGGTGTCAGCTGGACTGGGTTCTCGTTGAGAGGCTCAGGGTCTTCATCCAAGCTCCTTCAGATTCCTGGCAGAATTGAGCTCCTTGAAGCTATAGGAGAGGAGACCTCAGCTGCCCCTCTCCATAGGCAGAGTTTGCAGAACAGCTGCTCCCTTCTTCAAGGCTGGTGGCATTGCATCTGTCTGCTGCTTCATCTCTGACCTCAGACTCCGACTCAGACTGTCTTTAAAAAAAATTTTTTTGTGGCTGGGCGTGGTGGCTCACACCTAATCCCAGCACTTTGGGAGGTCAAGGTGGGCAGATCATCTGAGGTCAGGAGTTCGAGACCAGCCTGGCCAACATGGTGAAACCCCATCTCTACTAAAAATACAAAAAATTAGCTGGGTGTGGTGGTATATGCCTGTAGTCCTAGCCACTTGGGAGGCTGAGGCAGGAGGATTGTTTGAACCTGGGAGGCGGAGGTTGCAGCGAGCTGAAATCATGCCACTGTACTCCAGCCTGGTGACAAAGTGAGACTCTGGGTCAAAAAAAGAAAAAAAAAATTTTTTTAGTGATAGAGTCTCGCCGTGTTGCCCAGGCTGGTCTAGAAGGCCTGTCTTCAGATGATCCACCTGCCTTAGCCTCCTAAATTGCTTAGATTACAGGTGTGAGCCTCTGCACCTGGCCCAGTAGCAACTTTTTATGTTTGATGAAAATAAGAATATCCAGCCTGGGCAATGCAGTGAGACTCTCTCTCTAAAAAAGTAAAAGTAAAAAATTAGCCTGGCATGGTGGCACATGCCTGTAGTCCTGGCTATTCAGGAGGTCAAGGCTGCAGTGAGCTATGACTGCACCACTGCACTCCACCTGGGTGACGGAGCAAGTCCCTGTCTCCGAAAATAAATCAGTAGAAATAAAATTAAAGATGTCTTTGTGGCCAGGTGTGGTGGCTGACACCTGTAATCCCAACACTTTGGGAGGCCGAGGTGGGCCTATTATGAGGTCAAGAGATGGAGACCATCCTGGCCAACATGGTGAAACCCCATCTCTACTAAAAATACAAAATTAGCTGGGCATGGTGGCACGTACCTGTAGTCTCAGCTACTTTGGAGGCTGAGGCAGGAGAATCGCTTGAACCTGGGAGGCAGAGTTTGCAGTTAGCCAAGATTACGCCCCTCCACTTCAGCCTGGTGACAGAGGCAGACTCTGTCTAAAAAAAAAAAAAAGATGTCTTTGTACTGTTGTTCTCATGCTGAGTATACACACGTGTACACACATATGTGTATGCACATGCCCCAAATGGAATTGGCTTGTGGTTTTGTCAGAGGCTTTGAAACGATCTTATTCCATCTTGAATAGGGGCTGGGTAAGATGAGGCAGAGGACTGCCGAGCTGCATTCCCAGAAGGTTGGGCATTCTAACCCGCAGGGTGAGATAGGAGGTGGACACAAGATCCAGGTCACAAAGACCCTGCCGATGAAACAGGATGCAGGGTTTTTGTTGTTGTTTTTGAGACAGAGGCTGGCTCTGTTACCCAGGCTGGAGTGCAGTGGCGTGATCTCAGCTCACTGCAACCTCCACCTCCCGGGTTCAAGCAATTCTCCTGCCTCAGCCTCCCAAGTAGCTGGGATCACAGGTGCCTGCCACCACCACCCCTGGCTAATTTTTTTTTTTAAGTAGAGATTGGGGTTTCACCATGCTGGTCAGGCTGGTCTTGAACCCCTGACCTCAGGTGAGCCACCCATCTCAGCCTCCCAAAGTGCTGGGATTACAGGGGTGAGCCACTGTGCCCGTCTGGGATGCAGGGTTTTACCAGCGTGGTGTGAAAGTGACCTCTGGTTGTCCTCACTGCTCATCACACACTAATTATCATACATTAGCATGCTAAGAGACACTCCCACCAGCACTGACAGTTTACAAATGCCATGGCAATGTCCAGAAGTTACCCTATAGGGTCTAAAAGGGTAGGAACCATCAGTTCTGGGAAATCTTCACCCTTTTTCACAGAAAACTCATAAATAATCCATCCCTCATTTAGCCTATAATCAAGAAATAACTATACATATACTCAGTTGAGCAGCCCGTATCGATACTCTGCCTATGGAGTAGCCAATTCTTTTATTGCTTTACTTTCTTTTTCTTTGTTTTTTATATTCGTTTTTATTTTTTGAGGCGGAGTTTTGCTCTGGTTGCCCAGGCTGGAGTGCAATGGTGCCATCTCATTTCACTGCAACCTCAGCCTCTCAGGTTCAAGTGATTCTCCTGCCTCAGTCTCCCAAGTAGCTGGGATTATAGGTGCCCGCCACCACACCCAGCTAATTTGCTAATTTTTGTATTTTTAGTAGAGACAGGGTTTCACCATGTTGACCAGGCTGGTCTCGAACTCCTGACCTCAGGTGATCTACCTGCCTCGGTCTCCCGAAGTGTTGGGATTACAGGCATGAGCTGCCACACCCGGCCTCTTCTCTTTTTTTTGAGAGAGGATCTTTCGCTATCTCCCAGGCTGGAGTGCAGTGACACAATCAAGGGTCACAGCAGCTTTGACTTCCTGGACTCAAGCAATTCTCCTGCCTCAACCTCCCAAGTAGCTAGGACTACAGTGCACCCAGCTAATTTTTGGTTTTTTGGTTTTTTTGGTAGAGAAAAATTGATCTGCCTGCCTTGATCTTCCAAAGTGCTGGGATTACAGTCGTTAGCCACCTGGACTCCTTTACTGTCTCTTTTTTTTTTTTTTGAGACAGAGTCTCTCACTCAGGCTAGAGTGGAGTGCCGCTATGTCGGCTCACTGTAATCTCCGCCTCCTGGGTTCAAGCAATTCTCTGCCTCTGCCTCAGCCTCCCGAGTAGCTGGGATTACAGGCACGCGCCACCATGCCAGGCTAATTTTTTGTATTTTTAGTAGAGACGGGGTTTCACCATGTTGGCCAGGCTGATCTTGATCTCCTGACCTCATGATCCGTCCACCTTAGCCTCCCAAAGTGCTGGGATTACAGGCATGAGCCACCTGGCCTCCTTTACTTTCTCAACAAGCTTGCTTTCACTTCGGTCTATGAACTCGCCCGGAATTCTTTCTCGGACGAGGTCCAAGAATCCTCTCTTGGGGTCTGGACCAGGTCACCATTCTCCTAACAGTTTTCTCTTCCCCAAATAAAGAGGGCTTTTGCTGACCATTTGAGAGAAAACAGATGTGAGTAGAATCCACACTCCCTGGGAGGAAGGGCGCACTGTGGGACAAGGCTGGTAGCGCTCAGGGATGATGACTAATGGGTAGCTGGTGTCAGAGGCATTTGAACCAGAGCCACTCCCACTTGAATAGGAGTTGGGTAAAATGAGGCCGAGACCCACTGGGCTGCATTCCCAGACGGTGAAGACATTCTAAGTCACAGAATGACGTAGGAGGTCCACACCAGATACAGGTCATAACGACCTTGCTGATAAGACAGGTTGCAGTAAAGACGCCCGCCCAAACCCACCAAAACCAAGATGGCGACGAGAGTGACCTCTGGTGGTCCTCACTGCTATACTCCCACCAGCGCCACGACAGTTTACAGCTGCCATGGCAACCTCAGGAAGTTCCCCTACTTGGTCTAAAAAGGGGAGGCACGAATAATCCACCCCTTGTTTAGCATACCATCAAGAAATAACCATAAAAACGGGCAACCAGTCCTGGCGCGGTGGCTCACACCTGCAATCCCAGAACTTTGGGAGGCCGAGGTGGTGGATCACGAGATCAGGAGATCGAGACCATCCTGGCTAACACAGCGGAATCCCATCTCTACTAAAAATACAAAAAACAAAAAGTTAGCCAGGCTTGGTAGTGGGCACCTGTAGTCCCAGCTACTCGGGAGGCTGGGACTTGCTTGAACCCAGGAGGCGGAGGTTGCAGTGAGCTGAAATTGCACTCCAGCCTGGGCGACAGAGGGGCAACCACAGCCCTCGGGGCTGCTCTGTCATGGAGTCACCATTCTTTATTCCTTTATTTTCCTTATAAACTCGCTTTCACTTGAGAGACTCGCCCTGAACTTTTTCTTTCACGAAATCCATAAACCCCCTCTGGGGGGTCTGGATCGGGATCCATTTCCTGTAACACGGGAAGCTTTGGTAAGAAATGGACTGTCCAGACATCTGGCGGCCACAAAGTGTTCAGTCTGCCTTCGCCGCTCTTCATACAGGAACGCACTGAAACGAAGCAGAATCCCTTTCCTGGCTGGGAGCCATGAATCTTTACTTTCTAAATAGCACTCCCTTCCATTCACTTCTCTCTGCTTCCCCTGCGCTCATCCGGGTCTAAGCCACCATCCTCCTTTGCCTAAATGATGAAAGAATCTCCCTGGCTCCCCTCCAATCACTTTCCTGCAGAACAGCCAGAGGGGTCACTTTCAAATGCAAACCTGAACTTGCAGCGCCTCTGCTCAAAGCCCTTGGGCAGTTTCCACCAGCATTAAAGCTTGAACTCAGCCCAAGTGCTGCGTGTTCGCCCCTCTGGCTGCTCCGGGATTATCCTGTACTCTCTTTCTACTTCTCCCTCTCTGTAGCCTGGGAAACTCGTCTTTTTTTTTTTTTTTTTTTTTTTTTTGAGACAGAGTTTTTTGCTCTTTTTGCCCAGACTGGAGTGCAGTGGTGCGATCCGGCTCACCGCAATCTCCACTTTCCGGGTTCAAGTGATTCTCCCGCCTCAGCCTCCTGAGTAGCTGGGATTACAGGCATGCGCCACCACTCCTGGCTAATTTTGTATTTTTAGTAGAGATGAGGTTTCTCCATGTTGGTCAGGCCGGTCTGGAACTCCCAACCTCAGGTGATCCACCCGCCTCAGCATGAACCACTGCACCCGGCCCGCTCACTTGTTCTTAGAACATTTGTTGTGAAGAAGCTCAGGTTTAATGAAGACCACATGCAGGTGTTCCAAGCAACGGCCCCAGTGAGGGTCTCAGCCTATAGCCTGTAGCAACTGACACATATGTGTGTGAGCAAACATTCAGATGATCTCAGCCCCCAGACTTTGAGCCACCCCCGCTGATGCCAAGGTTGAGTTATTCTTCCCAAGCCTGCCCAAATTGCAGATTGAAGAGTAAAATGAATGTCATTTTTTTTTTTTTTTTGAGACAAGGTCTTGCTCTGTTCCCCAGATTGGAGTGCAGTGGCGCAATCTCAGTTCATTGCAACCTCTGCCTCCTGGGTTCAAGCCATTCTTATGTCTCAGCCACCTGAGTAGATGGCATGTGCCACCACACTTGGTTAATTACAGGCGTGTGCCACCACACTTGGTTAATTTTTGTATTTTTAGTAGAGATGGGGTTTCACCATCTTGTCCAGGCTGGTCTTGAACTCCTGGCCTCATTTGATCCACCTCTCCCTCTCAAAGTGCTGGGATATAGCTGTGAGCTGCTAGCCCTGTGAATGTTGTCATTCGAAGCTTCTAAGTCTTGGGCTGCTTTTTTTTTTTTCTTTTACGGAAAGCCCAGACCTTACAATGTTTCTATTTTTTTTGCTCCGTTTTTCTTTCTTTTTAATGTTTTTGTAGAGATGGGATCTTGCTATGTTGCTCAGGCTGGTCTCGAACTCCTGGCCTCAAGGGATTCTCCCCCACCTTGGTCTCCCAAAGTACTGAGATTGTCAAAGGCTGATTTGTTACACAGCCATAGCAAGAGAAATTTAGGAGCTGTTACACATATACCTTTTCTTGGAAGTATTTGTTACACGTGAAACATTACATGTGTGATTATTAGATTCCTGTCTATCCTGAAAGACTGAAAGCTCTTAGCCAAATTTCTGTTCTTTTTTACTATTTATTCCTAACACTTAGCACAGTGCCTGGTAAACAACACATTCAATGCCAGTTTACTCCCAACTTTCCTGCTCCTTTTCACTGATAACAAGTGAATGCACTTGGTCATTAAGTGAATGTTCATTTATATCATAAATGCTGACTGAGTGGCTGAGTCAGGGATTTGCCTTAGAGATGGTCCTCAAAACAAACATGACCTACAAGGGACTGTGGGAGGACACAGAAGGGGACTGGGAAAGCTTTCTGAGGGAAGGTGATATTTGGGTTGGGTTTGGAAGGATGTGTAGGTGTTTTCGCGATAACAAAGAGGCACCACAGTACTTCTGGCAACGGAAATGACGAGGGCCAATGCTTTGGGCCAGGAAGCAGGCAGGTCAGTCAGGCAATGGTGTGAGGTTCTGCCCAGAAGCAGTTTGCTTGGGTGGAACATCCTGCAGGAAAAGGTTCCTAAGGACAGATTCTGACAGTCGGCAATGTAGGTGCTTGTCTCATTAGAGACAGGTCTCCCTATCTCTAATGAGATGAAATCTAAGTGAGAGGGTAGACCCCTTGCCTCCTTCAATTTCACCTCCTCCCTCCCTCCCTCCCTCCCTTCCAGATGGGAAGGAGGGTGAAGAAGGAAAAAAAAAATGAAATAAAATACCAAAGAGCTGGGGAAATGACTCCCTTTTTAGTTCCCAGCGTCTCTGCTATCTGTTAGCCTTGAAAGAGCTGCAAATGAATGTTATCCCTGCCGGCTGGAGCCCGGCACTGGTTCACGCCCCCACATCTCCACAAAACAGGTGCCCTCCTGGAAACACCTTTGCCAACAAATGGCTTGTTACTTTTGTCTTGTCTCTGTAAGCCCCCTCCCATGCTGGTCCCCACTCACGCTGCATATGAATTAGCAAATAAATGAAGCCAAAAGATTGTAAGGTCAGACATCCAGCAAATGGACAATGACATAGTTCCGCTTCAGCTTCCCCTTTAGCGGTGTAAGCCTATAAAAGGAGAGAGAAGCTGCAGTTTGGGGAGCTCAGTGAGTGAGGCTGTTGCCCCTCGAAACTCCCAGCTGAATAAAAAAGCCACTTCCTTCCTCAGTTTGGCGTTTGATAGGTTTGTTCCATGCCGTTCCTGCTTCATAAGCATCTACACTGCAGGCTGTCAGAATTGGTTTTTAGAAACCTTTTCCTGCAGAATTTTCGAGGTGGCTCACGCCTGTAATCCCAGCACTTTGGGAGGCCAAGGCAGATGGATTGCCTGAACTCAAGAGTTCAAGACCAGCCTGGGCAACACACACACACACACACACACACACACACACACACACACACACAAAGAAATAGGAAGACCTTGGAGGTTTGGAAGCAGTGGTGGAATGAACCGAGTTTTTTCTTTCTTTTTTTTGAGATAGAGTCTCTGTCACCAGGCTGGAGTGCAGTGCTGCAATCTTGGCCCACTGCAAACTCCACCTCCTGAGTTCAAGCGATTCTCCTGCCTTAGCTTCCTGAGTAGCTAGGGCTACAGGCGCGCGCCACCACACACGGTATTTTTGTATTTTTAGTAGAGTCGCAGTTTCACCATGTTGGCCAGGATGGTTTCAATCTTTTGACCTCGTGATCTGCCCACCTTGGCCTCCCAAAATGCTAGGATTATAGGCGTGAGCCACCGCACCTGGCCTGAGTTTTTTCTTTTCTGTTTTTTCTTTTTTTTTTTTTGAGGTGAGATGCTCTAAAACAAACAAAAAACACTGCTATGCTTCCCAGGCTGGAGTGTAGTGGCGAGTTCATAGCACGCCAAGCTAATTTATTCACTTTCAATTTTTTTTTAGTAGAGACGTGGATCTTGCTCTGCTGCCCAGGAGGTCTTGAATTCCTAACCTCAAGCATTTCTCCTGTCTTTATCTCCTAGATAAAGTGGCCTGAGCCACCACCCTCAGCCTGGAGTTCTTGAGAGTACCAGGGCTGAGAAAGTTCCAGGGTTAGGAGGCTCCTAAACTGGTCCAGCTGGGAAGTAATGGGACCAAGGACAGGGAAGTGAAAATGGAGGATTAGGACTAACTCAAAGGCCGTTTAGCAAAAATTCACCATGCAAGGCCCTGTATTAGGGCGCTGGGTGCTCATATTTCATTGTCCCATCAGCTCTATAAAGCAGGGGCCCACAGACCTTTTCCATAAAAGGCCAGATTGTAAATACATCAGGTTCTGCAGATCTGTAGGATCTTTAGCAACTAGCTACTCTATTGTGCAAAAGCAGGCTGAGATCCTAGGTAAACTGGCAGGCGTGTCTGTGTGCCAATAAAACTTTATTCAGGGACCTTCAAATGTGAATTTCACAAACTTCTTCACTGGTCATAGACTATTCTTCTCCTTTGGATTTTTCCCCCAGCTATGTAAACATGTAAAAATCATTCTGAGCTTTCGGGGCCAGACCAAGAAACCGGCGGGCCTTGGTTCGCCTACCGCCTGCTATATAAATCGTTAATTAGGTTTGAGAGCAATTTTAAGAAGATCCTCAGAGGAGACCCTCAAAGAACACCGCCCCTCTAACGTCATCAAACCCCGCCTCCAAAGGCGGAGGCTGCGCATGCGCGGGAGGCCCTCGGGCGGGGGCGGGGCGGGGTGCAGCTCCGACTTCGAACATGGCGCACGCTGGCGGCGGCGGCAGCAGTGGTGGCCCCGCGGGCCGGGGGCTGAGTGGCGCCCGCTGGGGACGCTCGGGCTCCGCGGGCCACGAGAAACTGCCGGTGCACGTGAGTGGCATCCCCGCCCTCCCTTGGGGACCTCATCTTCTGGACTCCGCGGGCAGGCGCCCCTCACCCAGGCCCCGCCCGGCCCTGGCCCCGGCCCCGCCTCAGACTCCCCTCTGCTCGGTCCCCGATCCCTCACTCCTCACCTTTCACCTTGGCCCTCCGAAGGTCCGGCCTGTTCCCTTCTCCTCCAGGGATCCCAGCCCCTCGTTCCCTCCTCCCACGGCCCCGGCCCACCGGGACTCTTCCCCGCTCTGCAGGTTGAAGACGCCCTCACCTATCTGGACCAGGTGAAGATCCGGTTTGGCAGCGACCCCGCCACCTACAACGGCTTCCTGGAGATCATGAAAGAGTTCAAAAGCCAGAGGTACCCGCGGGGCCCCTCTCCACCTCGGGGGACCCCCGTTGGCCGGAATCGGGCCTAGCGGGGTGGGACCTCCCCTCTCCAGGCTGCCCCCTTAGCCGGGTGACCTTGCGCGGGTTGTCGAATCTCTCAGAGCCTTAGCTCTTTCTCGTAACAAAAATGGAAATGGGTAGTACCCACTTTGTGGAGCTTCGTGGGGATTCCTGAAAGGAGGGCAGGGACCTGGAGGGAGCCAGGGAAGGCGAGGCCGTGCACACTCATAGAGTCGAATCCTGCCTTGATTTAATATGTTGATTGTTAAATAAGTTTTGTTCATGAAAGATTTGGTGGGACCCATTTTGATTTTTTTTTTCAAGTCTTGGTGATTGAAATTTTTGGCACCCTCTTCCTCTTTAATCTTGTCCTCAGCATGCTTCTCTGGGCTCACCGGAGTCCCAGGCCTGCTTGGAAGTGAGACGCATAAAATGCTTAGTAAGGGAGCTGGCATACAGAAAACGTTTAAAACACATGAGCTGATTTTGCAGGCCCAGAATCAAGGAGGATTACAGATAGATGGGAAACCCTGGGATCATGCACTTGTTTTTGTAGGAGGCTTAATGGGACTTGGAATGGGTAAGGGATCCACCTAAGTGGCAGAGGTGGCACTAGAACTCAGACCCTCTGACTCAGATGCATTCGGGTTACATCCCTACCATGCTGCTGCCCCCTTTGGTGGGGCTGGCCTGGTCTCCTTCCAGGAGCCCAGTGCTAAGGGCTGTGATGCAGCCCGGAGGGAGACCCCATCTCTCCCCTCCTATTTATCTTACACTTTTCCCATACTTGGCTGTACCGTTGGTGTTTATGCATTGCAGTCGTTTGCTCAGATGGAAACCTGTGTCATAGTCATCCCCATCTGATATGAAATGAGGGAATTTTTCACATTGCTTAGAGGACTTAGGCCTCCTGCCACTTCTTGGAGACCAGGACTTGCGGTTGGCTCTCCTGACATTTTCAGAACCCAGTACTCATTCGTGGAGTGTTTTGCGGGAGCTGAGCAATGTCAGTATTTTCTGGTTCTCACCAAAAGGGCACAGGGAGCTCAGGCCTAGCTGCTCAGGAAATAGATCATGGTGTACAGATGCTATCTCAGGGGCACCTTTTTTTGGAGACGGAGTCTCACTGTGTTGCCCAGGCTGGAGTACAGCGGCATAATCTTTGCTCACTGCAACCTCTCTCTCCTGGGTTCAAGTGATTCTTGTGTCTCAGTAGCTGGGATTGCAGGCACGCACCACCATGCCTCGCTAAGTTTTGTATTTTTAGTAGAGACAGGGTTTCGCCATGTTGGCGAGGCTGGTCTCAAACTCTTGACCTCAGGTGATCTGCCTGCCTTGGCCTCCCAAAGTGCTGGGATTACAGGTGTGAGCCACTGTGCCTGGTGGATCATATTAGCTTGCTTTGTTGTCTGTGGAGAAGGTTGTTATGTGGCAGTATCAAGGGAGTAGGGAACAGATTTCATTTTTTATTTGCTTCCCAAGACCCACTCTTGTTGTTTCTTCTAGTATCGATACTCCTGGAGTCATCAGACGTGTCTCTCAGCTCTTCCACGAGCACCCTGACCTCATTGTTGGATTCAATGCTTTTCTTCCCCTCGGATACAGAATAGACATTCCCAAGAACGGGAAGTTAAACATACAGTCGCCTCTAACATGCCAGGTATGCCGCTACAGTGATTCGGGTGTTCTCAGCCTTCACCGCGTATATCTTGCTACTCAGGTTGGGCCACGTGTCTCTCTTGTGTCATTGCTAGAAAGCCACTTAACATCCGTTCTTTTTCTAGACATGCTCATTGCTTCTAGCACAAATCAAAATAGATACGGAAACACCTACACAAGCAGCCTCTGCCTCCCAAATTGATCTGCTGGGAAGATTTAAATCAAGAGTGGATGTCAGGGAGGTATCCTCCTAATGCAGAATTTTGTGTGAAGTCTGAGATCTGGGCCTGAGGCTTTCCCAGCGAGTGTACCAGGCAGGCTTGCCCTTGTACTTGCTCATGTGGTCGTCTACCTCTGATCACTCTCAGAGCCACCTGTGAAATAAAGTGGTTGAGATGGTGTGAGAACAGCCAGTTTTATGTTTCATGGGATTGTCAATAGGATCATTAGCTCAGTTGGGACTCCTGACTTTGCTTTGGTTCCTTCTTTCTTGGGTGAGAGGTGCTGCCCTCTTATTTATTTATTTATTTTTTTGAGACAGAGTCTGGCTCTGTCATCCAGCCTGGAGTGCAGTGGTGCGATCTCAGCTCTGTGTAACCTGCACCTCCCAGATTCAATCAATTCTCCTATCTCAGCCTCCCGAGTAGCTGGGATTACAGCCTCCTGAGTAGCTGGGATTACAGGCCACCATGCTCGGCTAAGTTTTGTATTTTAAGGAGAGGCGTGATTTTGCTATGTTGGCCATGCCGGTCTTGATCTCCTGACCTCAAGTGATCTGCCCTCCTCTGCCTCCCAAAATGCTGGAATTACAGGCATGAGCCACTGCACCCAGCCTTTTTTTTTTTAAAGACAGGGTCTCACTTGTTGTCCAGGCTGGAGCGCAGTGGCCCTATCATAACTCACTGAAGTCTCTACCTCCTGGGCTCAAGCAGTCCTCCCATCTCAGCCTCCTAAGTAGCTAGGATTACAGGTGTGCATCACCACGACCAGCTAATTTATTTATTTGTAGTGAAAGAGTCTCACTTTGTTGCCCAGCCTGGTCTCAAACTCCTGGCCCCAAGCAGTCTGCCCACCTTGGCCTCTCACAGTGCTGAGATTACAGGAGAGAGCCACTGGGCCTGGCTCACTGCTCCTTCTATCTCTGATGTCTCTTTATCCTTTAGCTCACCAGCTCCTCTGAGAAAAAGAAAGCCTGTTTAAGATTCCCTTTTGTAAGATGACCGTTGTCATTTTTTTCCACGTCGGCACTATTGCCATTTAGGGCATAATTCTTTGCTGTTGGGGTCTTCCCAGTGCACTGTGGGATGTTTAGCAGCCAGCATCCATAGCCTGCATCCATCAGCCCTTCACTCAGTTCTAACAGCCAGAAACATCTCCAGACATTGCCAGGTGTCTCCCTGGGGGAAAAGTGCCCCTGTTGAGAACTGCTTGTATAAATGAACCAGCTCTCCCAACCTCCTCCAGTCCTCACCCCCAGAATTTTAGCAGGGAGTGTCAGAATCTACTGCTGGAAGCACTTGGTAGGTCTCTCCTCTGATGGAAGACATGTTAGAGTGCCCAGTTAGGGATCTGACACTCTGCAGTCAGTTGGAAAGAGAACACTGAAAGGTAACGTGGCAGCAGCTTTTATATTAATTCCATGTGCCAGGTGCCTGTAAATTTTGCTGCTTCTCTGTGCAAGACCCTCTCTACCATCAGCCTGTTGTCTCTGAAAGCCAAGGAGAGTCTCAGTTTGTTTGTTTTTTTGTTTGAGATGGAGTCTTGCTCTGTTACCCAGGCTGGAGTGCAGTGGTGCGATCTCAGCTCACTGCAACCTCTGCTTCCCAGGTTCAAGCGATTCTCCTGCCTCAGCTTCCTGAGTAGCTTGGACAGGCACACACCACCATGCCCGCCTAATTTTTTTGTATTTTTAGTAGAGATGGGGTTTCACCATGTTGGCCAGGCTGATCTTGAACTCCTGACCTCATGATCCTCCTGCCTCGGCCTCCCAAAGTGCTGGGATTACCGGCATGAGCCACCGTGCCTGGCCGAGTCTCAGTTTTAAAGGGAAGCTTGGAAGTCTGTGGCTGCTGAACTCTGAAGAGCCTTCCATTTCCTGTCTGCAAATGAGCCACCAGATCCAGACATAGGGCTTGTGCCTCAGACCGTAAAAGTCTAAGCAAGACTAAACTCTGGAACAATCATGACTGCGGGTGAAAGCCCAGCTCATTTGCAATGGCAGCATCCATGAGAGCACGCTGTAGAGCCGGAATGCTGTGGAAACACTGGGTGTCATTCCCATCACTCAGAAAGAGCCGGAGTGAAAAGTGAAATGTGCATCCTGCATGTGGAAATGGCCTTGCCCTGCCCGTGGAGTCACTTGTCTTTCAGGGCCAGATCTTGACAGGAGTCACACTGGAGTTGTCTTTGGAGTTGGCTCTTCCTTTAAATAGCTGCGGGGCCCCAATCGTGGAGGGCTGGCAGTCTTGTCTACCCCAGGTGGCTTAGGTGACGATGATGGTGCAGGCCAATTGACGTGGGGAAAGGCGTGAAAAGAACTTTCACTTAGTAGCTGCTCAGCAGGCATTGGTCATCTTGCTGTAGCCTGGGAGAAGTCATTTCCAGGGCTTCCTGTCTTAGCTGCAGAGGTGTGTTCTCTTTGGGGCACCTGGGAGCCCACTTACTTCCAGTTGATAATGATGCACCTGTCACGTTTCCAGCCCTGCTTCCCAGCAGTCTGGGCTGTTTGTATGGCTTCAGGACAGACGCATGAGGGATGTCCCATGTCCACGCCATGACTTGCATGTCTTCAGGAGTCCTTTGAGCTTTTGGCTCCCTGGAGTCCTTTGAGAGGCCATTGTCTGAAAGCTTCACAGGGCTTCCCACACACAAAGGCCCTGGTGATATTCTCTTTTTCTTTTTTCTTTTTTTTTTTTTTTTAAGACTGAATCTTGCTCTGTCACCCAGGCTGGAGTGCAGTGGTGCAATCTTGGCTCACTGCAACCTCCACTTCCTGGGTTCAAGTGATTCTCCTGCCTCAGCCTCCTGAGCAGCTGGAATTACAGGTGCATGCCACCACGCCCAGCTAATTTTTGTGTTTTTAGTAGAGACAGGGTTTCACTGTGTTGGTCAGGCTGGTCTCAAACTCCTGACTTCATGATCCGCCTGCCTCAGCCTCCCAAAGTACTTTTTTTTTTTTAATCGAAATTTTTAAAAATTTTTATTTATTTATTGAGACTGAGTCTCCCTTCTGTCGCCAGGCTGGTGTGCCCGGATTCAAGCGATTCTCCTGCCTCAGCCTCCTGAGTAGCTAGGACTACAGGCATCCACCACCATACCCAGCTAATTTTTTATATTTCTAGTAGAGACGGGGTTTCACAGTGTTAGCCAGGTTGGTCTCAATTTCTTGACCTTGTGATCCACCTGCCTCAGCTTTCCAAAGTGCTGGGATCATAGGTGTGAGGCACCGTGCCCGGCCTAGTTTTTATTTTTTTGAGACACAGTTTTACTCTGTCGCCCAGGCTGGAGTGCAATGGCACGATCTTGGCTCACTGCAGCCTGTACCTTCCAGGTTCAAGTCATACTCCTGCCGCAGCTTCCTGAGTAGCTGTGATTACAGGTACCTGCCACCACACCTGGCTAAATTTTGTATTTTTAGTAGAGACGGGGTTTCACCATGTTGGCCAGGGTGGTCTCGAACCCCTGACCTCAAGTGATCCACCCACCTCAGCGTCCCAAAGTGCTGGGATAACAGGTGTTAGCCTCCGGGCTTGGCCTTTTTTACATTTTTTAAATAGAGACAGGGTTTCACCATGTTGTCCAGGCTGGTCTTGAATTCCTGGACTCAAGTGATCCTCCTGCCTTGGCCTCCCAAAGTGTTGGGGTTACAGGTGTGGCCCACCTTGCCTGGCCAGTATTCTCTCTTAGTTTTCCTAGTTTGACTGTTTTGAAGTATCATTTTTTTTCCATTTTATCACAAGGCCTGCCAGCTATTGACAAGTAGGGAGTGGCCCATACACGCTAAGGACGTGAATAAGAGAGTCCAGTCCTGGCCTCCAGCAGCCTTTGGTGTAGGGTGTCTTAACTTCGGTTTTGGGGGCCAGACTGTTGTTTATGGTGAGGGGCCATCCTGTGCACTGAAGGGTGTTTGAGCAGCCCCCTTGGCCTCCACCCACCAGTTGCTTATGTGATAATCGAAAGTGTCTCTGAGGTTGCCGAGTGTCCCCTGGGGGGCAGAGTTGCTCCGGCTGAGAACATGAGTCTAAAGGGGAGACAGACACAGGCCATGATGTGTGGCCAGTGGCGACTGGGAGAACTTGCCGGAAAGAACGGCCTCTTCCTGGAGCCCCGCCTGGGCCTCCTGAGTCAACATCATTTCTTGTCTGGTAATCCAGGCCTTGGTTGTAACATCGCCTTCACAGAGAGCCCCCCAGTCTCCACCCCGTGTCGTTCTTTCGCCACCCTAGGTTATGGATTTCAAAACGGCTAGGAGAAGTTCAGAATCCATGGTTTATTGTTGGTTTTCCTTTCTGAGTCCTTAAGATGAGGTAGGCCCTTCCACTGTCTTGTTCATGACCGTATCCACCTGCTGGAACATTCCTAGGGAGCAGTGCATGGTGCAAGAATGAGAAACTGGACGCTGGTGGGAATGTGGCCACTCTGAGCTAGTGGGCCTCTTCAGGTCAGACCCCGCCTTGTGGAAGATGACAACTGGCTTGGGCAGAGACAGAGAGAAGCAGCCCCTCTATGTTCAGAGGGAGCCCCCTGGCTACTCTCTGGGGGAGTCCAGCTAGTTGCCAACAAGTCGGATTCTCGGTTTTGTATCTTCGTGGCTCGTGGAGCAGACAGTGACCCCTTTCCCCGAGCCAGGCCCTGGCGTTTACTCAGAGGCTCTGCTCTCAGGGTTCCTGCACAGTCAAGGTGGGGAGTCCCATAAGAAACGCATGGGCAGATGTGGGCTTCTGTGCTGTGGCCGAGGGCAGAGAGAGGAAGGAGCAGGCCAGGGAAGGGTGGGAGGAGGTACTGTGGACAGGGCCTGTTTCAGGGGGGACTGTTCCTGGTGGCGTGTGGTGGCCTGCAGTGAGAGTGAGTGGGTGTGCTTGAGGAATGGCCAAGGAGACCGGCAGGGTCAGGAGCTGAGGGAGAGAAGAGGGAGAAGGAGCTGGGACATGAGAGCCACTAGAGGGATCTGGGAGGCAGTTCTGCTGCTGTGCTGACAATGAGTGGTCAGGAGGCTCTTGGGAGACCAGGGAGGGGCCCCAGGTGGTGGGGGCAGAGTAGACAGTGATGGGGACAGAGGATGGTGATAAGGACTAGGGAGGGGTCCTGAGTGATGGGGACAGAGAGGATGGTGACAAGGACCGAAGAGGGGCCCCGAATGATGGGGACAGAGTGGACAGTGATGGGGACAGAGGATGGTGACAAGGACCAGAGACAGTCCCCAAGTGATGGGAACCAAGTAGACAGTGATGGGGACAGAATGGGTGGTAACAAGGACCCCCCCAGTGATGGGGACGGAGTGAACAGTGATGGAGACAGAGTGAATGGTGACAAGGACCAGAGGGGTTCTTGTGTGATGGGGACAGAATGGACGGTGACAAGGACTGGGGGGTTCCCATGTATTGGGGGTAGAGTGGATGATGCTGTCGATTAGGAGTGGGGGAGGTCAGTGAGAGAAGTCCGGGGTGGTCCGAGGTTGCCTGATTCTCTGGGTAAGCATGGGCTCCTGCTGAGGTGTGCGAGGCTGGGGCAGCTCGGGAGCTGCTCTGTGTCTGTGAGGTGCCTGCCATTTGAGGGTCCATTCAGTACCCAGGTGGGGCTGTGTGTGGATGCTGTGGTGGAGGTGTCAGCCATGCAGGATGGTTTGTCATGGTGCGAGAGGCGTTTGGAACTCTGCCTGATGAGGCCACCCAGGGCACGGGGAGAGAAGGAGTGCCAGAAGGAAGGAGAAAGCTGGGCTTGTGCTGGGTGGTTTAGAGCAGCACAGTTGGCAAATGACAGCTTGGAGGCCAAAGCCAGCTTGGCTCGGTGTGGTTGGTTATGATTTTTACATTTTCAAAGGATTAAATTTTTAAAAATGTTTTATATTGTGATACTGTTGACATAACATGAAATCCATCATCATTTTAAAGCGTTACTGTATTCACGATACTGTGCAGCCATCACCACTAATTCCAGAGCACTAACATCACCTCAAGATCAAACCTTGAACCTTTGAAATCTCCACTGCCCCCAGCCCCTGGCAACCATGAGTCTGCTTCCTATGTCTATGGATTTGCCTGTTCTGGCCCTTTCATGTCAGTGGGGTCATACACTGTGTGGCTCTTGGTGTCTGGCTTCTCACTCACATCGTGTTTTCCGGTGTCGTTCACATCGGAGCGGGTATCAGGGCTTCCTTGCTGAAGACTGAATTATCCTCCGCTGTATGGAGGGACCACATTTCATGTGTCCATTTGTCTATTGATGGATGTTTGGGCTATTTCCACCTTTTTTGGCTGTTGTGTGTAGTGCTGCTACATTGATATGTGAGGATGCGTCGGAACACCTGCTTCCTTTCTTTTTTTTTTTCCTAGACAGTCTCACTCTTGCCCAGACTGGAGTGCAGCGGCATGATCTCAGCTTACTGCAACCTCCACCACCCAGGTTCAAGCGATTCTCCTGCCTCAGCCTCCCGAGTAGCTGGGACTACAGGCCCCCGCTACAACGCCAGGCTCATTTTTTGTATGTTTAGTAGAGACGGGGTTTCACCATGTTGGCCAGGCGGGTCTCGAACTCCTGACCTTGTGATTCACCTGCCTCAGCCTCCCAAAGTGCTGGGATTACAGGCATGAGCCACCATGCCTGCTTGCGGCCTTTGTTTTTTATTCTTTTGAGTTGAGGTGTCACTCTAGTTGCCCAGGCTAGAGTGCAGTGGTGCACTGTTGGCTCACTGCAGCCTCTGCCTCCTGGGTTCAAGCAGTTCTTCCTGGGCTTCCCAAGTAGCTGGGACTATAGGCACATACCACCACACCCAGCTAATTTTTGTATTTTTAGTGGTGAGGGGGTTTCACCATGTTGGCCAGGCTGGTCTTAAACTCCTGACTTCAAGTGATCAGTCCACCTCAACCTCCCAGAGTGCTAGAATTACGGGCATGAGCCACTGTGTCTGGCCTGAGCACCTGTTTTCTTTTTCTTTTTTTTTTTTTGAGACAGAATTTCGCTTTTGTTGCCCAGGCTGTAGTACAGTGGTGTGATCTTGGTTCACTGCAACCTCCGCCTCCCAGGTTCAAGCAATTCTGCCTCAGCCTCCCGAGTAGCTGGGATAACAGGCGTGCACTACCACGGCCAGCTAATTTTTTGTATTTTTAGTAGGGGCGGGGTTTCTACATGTTGGTCAGGCTGGTTTTGAACTCCTAACCTCAGGTGATCTGCCTGCCTCAACTTCCCAAAGTGCTGGGATTACAGGTGTGAGTTACCACGCCTGGCTTGTTTTCAGTTCTCTTGGGTATACACCTGGGGGCGGGATTACCAGCTCATATGGTAATCATAATTCTGTGGTCAACCCATTGAGGGAACTGCTATTCTGTCTCCTATAGTGGCTGCAGCATCCCATCTGGCTCTTTTTTGCCAAGCTTTGGTCTAGAGTGTGTTTCCCCATCTTGTCACAGTGGCTCACTTTAGGGGATCAGAGGGTATACGCAGAGCTTGGAAATGCCTCTTTGGAGTGGTGGGGGGCTCTCAGTGAGCTTACAGCTTCCTGCCTCTGAAACAGACCTTGGCTTCAGGCTGCTTCCCCACATACCCACACTCTGCTCATTCTGACCCCTTCCTCTGTGAAACCTGTGCACCGTGGAGAAACAGAGCAGCACCGTGAGCCTGAGCAGAGAGAACCATCACAAACATCCCAAGAATCTTAGAACATATTCCGCCACGTACTGGGTGCAGTGGCTTATGCCTGTAAATCTCAGCACTTTGGGAGGCCGAGGTGGGAGGATCACTTGAGGTCAGGAGTTCAAGACCAGCCTGGCCAACATGGTGAAACCCCATCTCTACTAAAAATACAAAAAGGAGCCAGGTGTGGTCCTGTGGCACTTGTGATCCCAAAGGCTGAGGCAGGAGAATTGCTTGAACCTGGGAGGCGGTGGTTGCAGTGAGCCGGCATCGCACCACTGCACTCCAGCCTGAGAGGCAGAGCCAGAGTCCATCTCAAAACAAAAAGAACAAATCCGCCACCAAGGAGAAAGGGTTTTAGAGTCGCAGCTCTTCTGCGTCTTGTGTTTCTGCTTTTTCAGCTGAGACTTTCTAGAGTTGTCTCTGTACCCATTGTTCTGGACAGAATTGTGTTATCCCCACCCCAGATTCATGTGTTTTAGCTCTAGCCCCCAACACCTCAGAATGTGACTGTATTTGGAGAGGGAGCCTTTGAAGAGGCTGAATCATCCTTTGAAGAGGTGATTAAGTAAAACGAGGCGGTTAGGGTGGGCCTTAATGCAGTGTGATGGGTGTGCTTATGAGGAGTGGCGACTGGGACAGACATCAGGGACCTGCATGCACAGAGAGATGACCACATGAGGACACAGCGAGACAGTAGCCATCTGCAAGCCAAGGAGAGAGGCCGCAGAGGACACCAAACCTCCTGGCACCTTCACCTTGGCCTCCTGGCCTCCAGAACGGAGCAATACCAACTTCCATTGTTTGACACAGTCTGGGGTACCTTGTTGTGGCGACTGCCAGATGCACTCATCCCGCTGACAGTGCCTGTGCTCAGCAGAGGTGCCTGTTTCAGTATAGGACGGCAGTTGTGTGCCTGGCCTTGCCTAGTCCAGTAGATTCTCAGGGTCAGTGTTTGGGTCACGTGCAGTGTTGGGCACTGCAGGGCAGCAGAAGCAGTGAAGTCTGTGTGTCCCTTCATCCGTTCACCTGACCATCCCCAACAGCAGGTGCAGCCCACTCTGTTCTCACACTGTTCCAGGCTCTGGGGGTACAGCCCTGATCAAAATCCCCACCCTCGTGGAATCCAGCCAGGACTGACGAATAATAAAATGAGTAAAATACACGTTATCCATAAGGTGGCAACAGGTGGCACAGAGAAGCACATGGGAGTGCCGGGAGATGGCACCATTTCACTTTGGTGAAAGAGGGTTCTGTGGGACTCACCAAGCAGGGGTTATCCAAGCAGAAACCTCAGCCAGGCTGGAGGAATCCTGACTGACTAGCGACCCAGCCCTCGTGTGCCGGGATGGTGCAGCATCATTCTGCTTTAGAAACAACAGCTCCTGCTTTGGGTTGGGGGCGTGGTCATGGCCCTCCGCAACCTGGGAGGGAGGCAACTTTGTTTCTCTTTTGGCTCATATGGGCTGAAAAGTACATGCATAGAGGGCATTCTTGGTGGGTGTTCAGGGCCTGTCTTTTCTCTCAAGTGACTGATGCACCTCGTTGCAATTTGCCTGGGGCTTAGCACCAAAAATGTCACATCCCAGGAATCCCTGAAGTCCCCAGCAACCTGGAAGGTGGGTTGCCTCTAACGTCCAGTGTCCCTACCTTATGCATCCTACTGTGGCATCACTGCTGGCAGCACGCGCTCTTCCACGTGAAAGCAATCTTGCTGAAACAGATTGCGGAAGGCGGGGGAGACTTTTCTTACACACAGCCCAGCACTTGGCGCTGCAGAGGCTTAAACATCCACTTTGTACATTTCTCCTGAATGTCAAGTTTTCAAAATGGAAGGTGCTCCTTGAACTTGGCATGTTCTTTGAGTGGACTGGTAGGGATGAGGCGGAGGTGAGCTGGGGAGACTCACCTGTGTGCCCCGCCCTGTTTGCCTTCAGGCCCTCAGAAATAACCTTTCCCTGTCTCTAATAAAACTTGGTTCCATGCTGAGTTTTTTCTGTGCTTGTGCAGTGGCTGGGACTGGTGTTTTTCAGTTTGTTCCCAGTGTTGGGCCTGGCAGTAACTCACTGTCACCTTGTCAGGAGAATTCACACAACCACGGGGACTGTGCAGAGGACTTCAAGCAGCAGGTGCCGTATAAGGAGGACAAACCCCAGGTGCCCCTGGAGTCCGATTCCGTGGAGTTTAACAACGCCATCAGCTACGTGAATAAGATTAAGACCCGCTTCCTAGACCACCCGGAAATCTACAGGTCGTTCCTGGAGATCCTGCACACGTACCAGGTGAGGACTCAGGTTGTAATTCCTTGTGGGTTGTGTGGTTTCATCCAGTGTGGGGGCCCTGCAGATACTCAGATTTGCCTGTTGGAATTGATAAAATCCTGTAAAATTCCACTTAGAGGTGGGGTTTTTTGTTTGTTTTTTCTTGAGACAGAGTTGGTTCTGTTGCACAGGCTGGAGTGCAGTGGCATGGTCTCAGCTCACTGCCGCCTCCACCTCCTGGGCTCAAGCCATCCTCCAACCTCAGCCTCCCAAGTAGTGGAGGCTACTTGGGGCTAGAATATGGGCATGCATCACCACACCTGGCTAATTTTTGTATTTTTTGTAGAGACAGGGTTTTGCCATGTTGCCCATGCTGGTCTCAAACTCCTGAACTCAAGTAATCCATCCACCTCAGTCTGTCAAAGTGCTGGAATGACAGGAGCCTCCAGCTGGGTTTTTTGCATTATTGTTTTTTTTTTTTACTGTGGTAAAGTACACATAACAAAATTTACCATTTTCACCATTTTTAAGTGTGCAGTTCTGTGGCATTAAGTACATTCAAATTGTTCTGTAACCATTGCCACCATCCACCTTCAGAACTGTGTGAAACTGAAGCTCTGTCCCCATTAAACACTTACTATCCCCCATCCCCCCAGCCCCTGGCACCCACCTTTCTGCTTTCTGTCTCTATGGATGTGATGATTCTAGGGACTTCCCATAAGTATTTGTCTTTTTGTGACGGACTCATTTCACTTAGCATAATGTCCTCAGGGTTCATCTGTGTTGTACCATGAGTCAGAACTTCTTTCCTTTTTAAGGCTAAATAATATTTCAGCAAATGAATGGACTATATTTTGTTTATCTGTTCATCTGTCAGTGGACATGGGGCTGCTTCCAGCTTTTGGCTGTTGGAAATAGTGCTGCAGTGAACATGCATGCACAAATAGCCATTGGAGATCTGTTTTGATTTGATTTTTTTTTTTTTTTTTTTTTTTTGAGACAGGGTCTCACTCTCACACAGGCAAGAGTGCAGTGGTGCGATCACGGCTCGCTGCAACCTCAACTTTGCAGAATCAAGCAATCCTCCCACCTCAGCCTCCCGAGTAGTTGGGATTACAGGCGTGAGCCACCATGCCTGGCCTTGCCTTCTGTGTTTGAGAGCACTTGTTCCCCACATCCTCCTCAGAAATCAGCCTCTTCTGTCTGCATAGTCAGATGAGCAGAAAATGGCTGTGGCGCTGTTTCAAATTGTATTCTTTAAATATCAGTCAGTTTGGTGATTATGTTCCTCTTTATTTGTTTTAGATAGGGTCTCGCTCTGTTGCCCAGGCTGGAAATATGCACGGTCACAATTGTAGCCCACTGCAGCTTTGAACTTCTGGGCTTAAGCAATCCTCTTGCCTCAGCCTCCCAAGTAACTAGGACCATAGGAGTGTGTCACCATGCCTAGATAATGTTTAACATTTTTTGTATCACTCCTCAGCCTTTTGGCTAAGATCAAGTGTAAAATTTTTTGTGGAGATAGAGTCTCACTATGTTGCCCAGGCTGGTCTTGAACTCCTGGACTCAAGCCATTATCCTGCCTTGGCCTCCCAAAGTGCTGGGATTGCAAGCATGAGCCATCATGGCCAGCCTAAATTGTGTTTCTTTGAACTTCAGTCAATTTGGTCATTGTTCCGTCTGTATGCAGATAGATCATTTATTATCTGAACTGAGTGGGTTTTGCTTATTTTAAAATTTTGCTTTTAAATGACTTTTGGTGACATATTGGAAGGGTGGTGTTTTTTTCCTCTGCGGTGTAGATACCACCGGTCCCAAGATTTAAAACTTGCTTCCTTTCCCACAGGCTGCAGTGGGCCCAGCGGGGAGGGACTCCTGCTTTGCAGCTATGGAGCTGGGACTGTGGAGGCCATTCCATATTGTCCTAGAGGCTCCGGCCCCACTGCCTCTTGTTCTGTGAAAATTGACAAGGTGTCAATTGTCTTGGTTGTAAATTTCTGGGGTGTAATTGACAAGGTGTCAGTTTTCTTGGGTGTAAATTTCTGGGGTGTAATTGACAAGGCATCAGTTTTCTTGGGTGTAAAATTGACAAGAACATATTTCTAACAGCCACCTTCTTTTTACTGGCCCATTTCTGCCTTCCAACCTGGGTTCCCTTTGGTCCTCTTGTTGCTTCAAGCTCTGGATCAGTCCATTTTCCTTGGGTCTCAGTGACTCCGGGCCAATAGGTGCCTTGGCCTGGAAGTCCCTTTCCTTCATGGCCCAGTGCCCCAGTTCCACACTCCCCATTTCCCTTGGGAAGTCCTGGAGTTTGCCCCTTACCTTGCATTTCCCCAGCCCACCCTGATTCCGGCCAGCCTCCCACCTCCCTGACCCCTCTGCTCGTGGACACTGCTAGGTGTCCCTCCTCGAGTCCCTCCCATACTCCTGCCCATGGCTGGGGCTCAGGCTGTGCCAGGCATTGAGATCCACATGAGCAGACAGTACTGTGGGCCCCGCCAGCAGGTGCTCTTTCTGAGAGTCATCCCGTCTCCTCCACGGAGGGCTGCCTGAGTGTCCCAGCCCAGGGCACGGTGCTCCTTGGCTAACGACTTGTTTTCCCTTTCCTTAAAACTGGCAGAAGGAGCAGCTGAACACGAGGGGCCGGCCGTTCCGAGGCATGTCCGAAGAGGAGGTGTTCACCGAGGTGGCCAACCTCTTCCGGGGTCAGGAGGACCTGCTCTCAGAGTTTGGACAGTTCCTGCCCGAAGCCAAGCGATCTCTAGTGAGTACAGAGAGCCCCTACCCAGCCCTGGGGTCCTCAGTGAGGAGACAGGGCCCCGGCTAGCTCAACCCTGGGCTGGACCAGGCCCTACCACCCTCCAGGCCATATTAGGGTCCCTCAGAAGCTATGCAGGGTACAGGCACCCAGGGGTTCCTCATTGTAGGCTCCACCTGCACAGCAAGCTCGGAAACGATTTGCCAAAGTGCTTCTCTGTACAGACAGTACCCGGGTCTCAGGGTGGTTTGGGAGGCAGAGAGCTCAATGGAGACAGTGGGTCCAGAGTTTCCACCTCCTGCCTGCCCTGCAGAGCCTCGCCCTGCCTGGGACCCCAGCCCTGTGGGAAGGTACAGGAGGGCTTGAGTCCACCACCATCGCTTCCCCTGTTGGATGAGACTGATCTGGGGCTCCAGCAGGTTGGATCTGGATGGGGGTGGCCTGTGGCCTGGCCCTGACGGTGGCTGGTAGAGAGCAGAGATGAGTGAGGAGGGGCCTTAGACAGGGAGGGAGGTTCAGGGCTCAAACTGCATTGTCAACCTTTCTGCTCTGCCTATGACCTGAAGCTGCCAGGGCCACCTGTTTCAATTCTGTTTTTTCCTCTGTAAACATAAGACTTTCTTTTTTATTTTGAGACGGAGTTTCGCTCTTGTTACCCAGGCTGCAGTGCAATGGCGCGATCTCAGCTCACCGCAACCTCCACCTCCTGGGTTCAGGCAATTCTCCTGCCTCAGCCTCCTGAGTAGCTGGGATTACAGGCACGCGCCACTATGCCCAGCTAATTTTTTGTATTTTTAGTAGAGACGGGGTTTCACCATGTTGACCAGGCTGGTCTCAATCTCTCGACCTTGTGATT
The DNA here is from genome assembly GCF_049354715.1 of Callithrix jacchus. Classification (NCBI taxonomy): domain Eukaryota; kingdom Metazoa; phylum Chordata; class Mammalia; order Primates; family Cebidae; genus Callithrix; species Callithrix jacchus. The sequence continues at coordinate 15,455,098 of NC_133523.1, forward strand.
CACCCACCTTGGCCTCCCAAAATGCTAGGATTACAGGCATGAGCCACCGCGCCTGGCAACATAAGACTTTCTTAAAAATTGAACTGAAATTTATGAAACAGAATTCAGCATTGAAAGTGAACAATTCCCTGGCATTTGATACATCCTCAGTATTGTACAACCTTCACCACTACCTAGTTATAGAACATTTTCATCCCCCTGAAAGGAGACCCCTTCCCCCTCAGCAGCCACTCCCCACTCCCCTCCCCCAGCTCCTGGCAACCACCCATCTGCTTCCTGTTTGTGTGATTTGATTTGCCCGTTCTGAACATATCAGATCAGCGGAATCTCAAAGTATGTGGCCTTTGTGTCTTGCTTCTCTCAGTCAGCATCATGTTTTCAAGGCCTCACATGTACCATGGATCAGTGCTCGTTCCTTTTTCTGGCTGAATCTTAATTCTGTTAAGATGGACCACATTCTGTTGATCCACGTTCTCTTGGTGGACATTTGGGTTGTTCTGCCTTTTGGCTATTCTGATCAGTGCTGCTGTCAACATTGATTCCAAGGATTTGTTTGAACACCTGTTTTCAGTTCTTTTGCATAGACACCTAGGAGTGGAATTGCTGGGTCACTCGGTAATTCTGTGTTTAACTTTTTGAAGAGCTTCCAAACTGTTTTCCATGGTGACTGCACCATTTTATGTCCCCAACAGCAACGTACTGCGGGTTCTGTTTCTCCGCATCTTGGCCAACATTTGTTATTTTCCAGGTTTTGGGGTGTTTTTTTTTGCCTTTTTTTTTTTTTAAGTAACCATCAGTATGTGAAGTGTTATTCCATTAAGGTTTGTTTTTATTTTTTGAGACAAGCTCTCTCTCTCTCACCCAGGCTGGAGTGCAGTGGCACGCTTGATCACTGTTCACTGCAGTCTCCATCTCCCAGGCTCAGGTAATCCTCCCACCTCAGCCTCTGAGTAGCTGAGATTACAGGCAGCACCATGATGGCTGGCCAGTTTTTGTATTTTTTGTAGAGACAGGGTTTTGCCATGTTGCCCAGGCTGGTCTCAAACTCCTGACCTCAAGCGACCACCTGCCTCAGTCTCCCAAAGTGCTGGGATTCCAGGCATGAGCCACTGTGCCCAGCTGTGTTGTGGTCTGGATTTGCATTTCCCTTATGACAGATGATGTTGAGCATCCATATGTATTTTGACTGTTTGTCCATCTTCTTTGGAGAAATGTTTATTCACATCCTTTGCCAATTTTTTAAATTTGTCTTTTTATTGTTGAGTTGTAAGAGTTCTTTATATATTCTGATGCTAGACCCTTATGAGACCTATGATTTGCAAATATTTTCCTCCATTCTGTAGGCTGTCTTTTTACTTTTGTATTAGTGTCTTTGATGCACACCAGTTTTTAATTTTGATGAAGCCCAGTTTACCTGTTTTTTCCTTAATGTCATGCATGTTTTTAATGTCAAATGTAAGAAATCATCATCAACGGCATGATGGTTTCCCATCATCTTCTCTTCTAATTGTTTTATAGTTTTGACTCTTATATTTATGGCATTGACCTATTTTAATTTTTGCATATGGTGTGAGGTAGGAGTCCAACTTTATTCTTTTGCATGTGGAAATCCAGTTGTCCCAGCATCATTTGTTGAAGAAATCGTTTTTCCCCACTGAATGGTCTTGGCACTCCTGTTGAAAACCCATTGACTATAGTTGTATGATGTTATTTTGGAATTCTTAATTATGATCCACTGGACTGTGTGTCTATTAGTATGCCAGTACCACACTGTTTTGATTACTATAGCTGTGTAGTAAGGTCAAAATCAGGAAGTGTGAAACCTCCAACTTTGTTCTTCTTTTTCAAGATTGTTTTGACATTCAGAGCCCCTTGCAGTTCCATATGAATTTGAAGATCAGCTTATCCATTTCTACAGAAAAGGCCATTGTGGTTTTGATAGGGATTGCATTGACTCTTAGATCACCTTGGGTAAATATTGCCATTTTAACATTGTTAAGTTTTTTAATCCATGAACACATGAAAAACTTGCCATTTATTTATGTTATCTTTCATTTCTTTTAGCAGTGCTTTGTAGTTTTTAGTGGACAAGTCTTGCATTGCCTTGTTCAAATTTATTCCAATGCATTTAATTTTTGCTGATGCCATTGTAAATGGAATTGTTTTCTTTTTTTTTGAGACGGAGTCTTGTTCTGTTGCCAGGCTGGAATGCAGTGGCACTTGCAATTCTCCTGCCTCAGCCTCCCGCATAGCTGGGATTACAGGGGCCTGCCACCATGCCTGGCTAATTTTTTGTATTTTTTAGTAGATATGGGGTTTCACTATGTTGGCCAGGCTGGTCTTGAACTCCTGATCTGCCCACCTCGGCCTCCCAAAGTTCTGGGATTACAGGTGTGAGCCACTGCACCTGGCCTTTTTGACTTTTTTTTTGGAGAGTCTCACCCAGTCACCCAGGCTGGAGTGCAGTGATATGATCTTGGCTCACTGCAACCTCCATCTCCTGGGTTCAAGCAATTCTCCTGCCTCAGCCTCCCAAATAGCTGGGATTACAGGCATGCACTACCACACCCAGCTAATCTTTGTATTTTTAGTCAAGATGGGGTTTCACTATGTTGGCCAGGCTGGTCTCGAACTCCTGACCTCAGGTGATCCACCCACCTTAGCCTCCCAAAGTTCTAGGATTACAGGCGTGAGCCACCTGACCTGGCAAACATCAGGGAATCTTTTCTTTCCAATGCAGATACTCTTCATTACTTCTTCTTGTCTTATTGTTCTAACAAGGACTTCCAATCCTGTGTTGAATGGAGAATGGTGAAAGCAGGCAGCTTACCTTGTTCCTGATCATGAAGGAAAATCTTTCAGTCCCTAACCTACAAGGGGTGTGTGTGTGTGTGTGTGTGTGTGTGTGTGTGTGTGTGTGTGATGGAGATTTGCTCTTGTTGCCCAGGCTGGAGTGCAATGGCATGATCTTGGCTCACCGCAACTCCTGTCTCCTGGGTTCGAGCAGTTCTCCTGCCTCAGCCTCCCAAGTAGCTGGGATTTCAGGCCTGCGCCACCATGCATGGCTAATTTTGTATTTTTTAGTAGAGATGGGGTTTCTCCGTGTTAGTCAGGCTGGTCTCAAGGTCCCGACCTCAGGTGATTCGCCTGCCTCGGCCTCCCAAAGTGCTGGGATTACAGGTGTGAGCCACCGCGCCTGGCCCAGCCCTTCACCTTAGAGTGTGATGCCAGCTCTGTTTTTTTCCTAACTGCTTTATTAGGCTAAAGAAGTTCTCTTCTGTTTCTAGCTTGTGAATGTTCCATTTCCTCTTTTCTTCTTCCCCTTGGTCCTTGATGACACATCAAGATGAGAGGTTCCCCGCCACCACTTCCATTTCTCACCACTCCTCTCCTGGGTCCTGGCTCTGAATGGATGAAGTGGAGCGGGTAGGGCGGGGGAAGCAGGTCTTGAAGGGAAGAGCTCAGGCACCAGCAGGGGTCTAGGTGTGGACGTGATCTAGACCCTTGGTTGAGTCCGGCGCACTTCCAGTATATTTTCTTGGGTTTTCCTCCGTGCTCTCCAAACCCTGTCCTTCCCTTGTCCTTGGCCAGAGTCTCTCCAGTTTATCTAGGCCAATGGGTGGGGCTTGTCCCCATGAGTTACTGTCTCTAGGGGATGAGCACCCCCTCAAAGCAAGGATGCCACCCAGAAACACTTCCTAACTCGAAGTTACAGGGACTGCATGCTGCTCTGTGAGGGTCAAGTCTGGGAGCCTTACCCTGACCTTCCCTCCTGCCTGGGGCCTGGGCCAAGCTTGTAGGCGTAGTACATACACCCGGGCCGTAGAGGCAGAAGGGTTGTGCCACCTCCTGGGCCTGGTTTCCTTCTCTCTCACACAGGAGCGACCCTCCCTCCTGCTCAGGTGGGGACCCCACAAGCTCTTGTCTTTCAGGTGCTCAGAGCACTGGAAAGGACAGCTGCATTTGTGCAAGAGCGAGATCATCCCCACCCTATGTCCCCAGAGCCAGCTCACTGCCTGGCCTGGGGGAGGGTCAAATAGAACCTGCACCTGGAATTCCTCCTTTGACGGGGAGCTTACCTCTATCACAGGCCTCTGCCCTGAGCCGCCTCCTTGGGAACCCCCTCGTGTTATCTTCTCCGATTCCACTGTCCCCCTGGTGTCTCTCTGAAGTTCAAAATCTCTACTTGGTTTTCTCTTGGAAATTCTGGCATCACTCCCCCTTCCTGCTTGTTAGAGACTCCCTAATTTTGGAGCCCTGTGACCACTCGAATCAGAGGGGTGTCTTCCTCTCTCCTGCTTCACACCCTTCTGGTGTTGACAAGGCTCCAGGAGTGGGCACTCAGGCCTCCAAGCCCCCAGCGGTTGGAGCTGACTGCTGTCGCTTGTGCTGTGACGCGTGTCTTCCTCCTTGTCTGCTTGCGGACTGTCTGTGGGTCTCATTCTCTAGTACCTGGGTCTCACACTCAACTGTCCCCTCCCTGTTGGCAGCTCTTCTCCCACATGCCCGTCCCCACTGGGAGATGGGCTCCAGTGGTGTCCCTAGCCGGATTCCTTGAGCCATTGCTGACAGTGTAGAGTGGCCAAGGGTGGGGACAGTTTAGCCTTCCTGGCCTCAGGGAAGGCCTGGCTGAGGCCTGGGCAAGCTTTTGCTGCCCTGGTGAAGGGTACCCCAAGCCACTCTGGATTGACACAGGAGGTTGGGGTGTAGCGCCCGGAACAGCGGGAGCCTGGCAGGTCACTTCCCAGAGCCTCAACTTCCTCATCTAGGAGTGACCATGAGGAGGATGTCCCCTGGCTCGTGTGGTTGGAAGATTTCCCAGGGAAGCATCTGGCTAGGATGACCTGGGCTCTAACACACTGACAAGACTGCACAAAAGAACCAGCTCTGAGACCCTTGCTCTGGGGATCTGTACCATGGGGAACCCCCTCTGCCAGCACTGTGGGGGCTATACCCAGCAGACATGTGGTGACTCATTGAACTGGCAGCCTGCAGCTACTTGCCCAAAGTCTTTGGAGTTCTGCGGCCTGGGTGACCTTGGTTCTGTGGGCTTTCATCTAGTGGTCATTCTTCAAGCACTGCGAAGTCTGGTCCTTTTGGGGGACACTGATTGGAGACTGGTCCTCTGATGGCTGCTACTGCAGCGCCCCCTGGTGGCATTTATGAAGCCAGTCCCTGACAAAGCTCGCCCTGGGAAAATAAGCATTTCCCACTGAAAAGTGCCTGCCAGCAGTTTCTTTAGTATTCTTATTAGATATATTTTTTTAACATGCTGTGGACTACTTGTTTGTGTCTCTATTATTATTTTGTTTTGTTTTGTTTGTTTTTAGAGACAAGGCCTCACTCTGTCACCCAGGCTGGAGTGCAGTGGTGTAATCTTGGCTCACTGCAGCCTCAACCTCCTGGACTCAAGTGATCCTCCTGCCTCAGCCTCCAAAGTAGCTGGGACTACAGGTGCATGCCACCATGCCTGGCTAGCTTTTATCTTTTAATTGTAGAGACAGGGTCTCACAGTGTTGCCCAGGTTGGTCTCAGACTCAAGCCATCCTCCCACCTTGACCTCCCAGAGTGTTAGGATTACAGGCATGTGCCATCATGCCCAGTCCATGATTTCTTTTCTTTTTTCTTTTTTTTTTTTTGAGACGGAGTTTCGCTCGTTACCCAGGCTGGAGTGCAATGGCGTGATCTTGGCTCACCACAACCTCCGCCCCCTGGGTTCAGGCAATTCTCCTGCCTCAGCCTTCTGAGTAGCTGGGATTACAGGGACGCACCACCATGCCCAGCTAATTTTTTGTATTTTTAGTAGAGACGGGGTTTCACCATGTTGACCAGGATGGTCTCGATCTCTTGACCTCGTGATCCACCTGCCTCGGCCTCCCAAAGTGCTAGGATTACAGGCTTGAGCCACCGCACCCGGCCCATGATTTCTTGAAGTGGCATTTATGCAGGTGCCCGGCTAGTTCAGTCAGTAGAGCATGAGACTCTTAAATAACATTTGTTGTCAATTTAGCTAAGGTTTTTAGTGTGTATTGGGTTATTAGAGCCATCTTGTACATTTAGAAAGATAGGATCAACTTTTTAAAATTATTAAAAGCACCCACTGCAGCATCTGTTGTGTGAAGTACATATTTGTGTTAACTTTTAGACATACATTAAAACTGTAAGAAAAGGAAACCACAGATGACATTTGGCATTGCCCTAATCAGACTTGACTGGCCTGGATCCGAGCTTGGCAAACCTTTCCTACAAAGGGCCAAATAGTAAATATCTCAGGCTTTGCAGGCCAGTTCATCTCTGTGTAAAGACTCACCTCTGCCCTGTAGCTTGAAAGCAGTCATGGAATATATATGTCCGTGACTGGGCAGGGCTGTGTCCCAATAAAACTTTACTTACAAAATGAGTGGGTGTGGCTGGGTGCCAACAAAACTTTATTTACAAAATGGATGGGTGGCCGGGCACTGTGGCTCATGCCTGTAATCCCAGCACTTTGGGAGGCTAATGCGGGTAGATCACCTGAGGTCAGGAGTCTGAGAACAGCCTGGACAACATGGGGAAACACCGTCTCTACTAAAAATACAAAAAATTAGCGGGGCTTGGTGGTGCTCGCCTGTAATCCCAGATACTCCGGAGGCTGAGGCAGGAGAATTGCTTGAACCCAGGAGGCAGAGGTTGTTGTGAGCTGAGGTTGTGCCACTGCACTCCAGCCCAGGCAACAGGAGCAGGAGCAAAACTCTGCCTCAAAAAAAAAAAAATAATGGAACGGGCGTGACCAGGTACCAGTAACTCTTTACACAATGAAAGTGTGTGTGGCTAGATGCTGATAAAATTTTATTTACAAAAACAGGGCCTATGTTAATTTGCCATTCCCACGCCTAGGTGGTCTTTGGGGGGTGTCCGTCTAGCTCAGATGTTCACAAATTGGGACATTTGTGAACTGAAAAGCAAGAACCATGTGAACCATTGGGGAAGATCCGCTATACCAGCTTGGTGAGCTTGGGTTTCCCCTCCAGGTCCCCCATTCCCGTTCAGCACCTGTCATATGGTCACCCAGCTGCATCTTTTGGGAGTCAATTTGCACCTGTTCCAGCATATACAAAAAATACAAAAATTAGCCAGGCTTGGCAGCTCATGCCTATAATCCCCAATATTCTGGAGGCTGAGGCAGGAGATAGCTTGAACCCGTGAGGCGGAGGTTGCAGTGAGCCGAGATTGTGCCATCGCACTCCAGCCTGCGTGACGGCAGACTCCATCTCAAAAAGAAAATAAAGAAGAATCAGTGGAGAATTGTTGTGTAGATGCCAGTTTCTCCACTTATAGCTCTCGAGATAGGCTTGGGTCTTTGGGTAATTATTCCCCAAATAAGTTGAATTCCTGTAAGTCTTACCTGTGGCTAAATAATAAGTCTTTATTTTGTTGTTGTTGTTGGTTTTTTCTTTTTTTGAGACAGAGTTTTGCTCTATCGCTCAGGCTGGAATGCAGTGGCACAGTCTTGGCTCAGTGCAATCTCTGCTGCTCATATTCAAGCGATTCTCCTGCCCCAGCCTCACGAGTAGCTGGGATTACAGGTGTACACTACCACGCCTGGCGAATTTTTGTATTTTTAGTAGAGACAGGATTTTACCATGTTGGTCAGGCTGGTCTTAAACTCCTGACCTCATGATCCGCCTGCCTCAGCCTCCCAAAGCTCTGGGATTACAGGCGCGAGCCACCACATCTAGCCTGATAAGTCTTTATTATTATTATTATTGTAAAAATAGTATGTTTTAATGTACTAATGCTAACTATTAGCAAGAGTATCAAATTTTTTTTTTTTGAGATGGAGTGTCGCTCTTGTTGTCCAAGCTGGAGTGCAACGGTGCAATCTCGGCTCACCGCAACCTCTGCTTCCCAGGTTCAAGTGATTTCCCTGCCTCAGCCTCCTGAGCAGCTAGGATTACAGGCGCCCACCACCACGCCTGGCTAAGTTTTGTATTTTTAGTAGAGACGGGGTTTCACTGTGTTGGTCAGGCAAGTTTCGAACTCCTGACCTCAGGCCATCCACCCACCTCGGCCTCCCAAAGTGCTGGGATTACAGGCATGAGCCACCGATTCTAAGTGTCCTGTATCTTTCCAGAAATTTCCTCTGCATATGCAACAGATACTTTTTAGAAAGTAACACACCCCAGCATCCTGTGTGTTCTGCCCCTTTTTTGGGCTTTTTCTTCCCCTTGGTTTTTTCATTTTGTTTTGTTTTTCAGGTATGCCTGTTCCTAGCAGCAGCTCAGAGCCAGCTCATGGTGTCATGGCTGCTGGCTGTTTTGTTCAGATACGCCACGACTTGTCCACCTGACTCACACTTTAGGCCTTTGGGTGTGTCTTTGCATCCTGGTCCTGTGGTGGCATGGGAAGGGGGAGGCCTCTCCAGCCCTGCCCACATCCTGCAAAGCTGTGGTCTGTCCATCCTCTCCTGCCTGTCCAGCTTTCCAGTATGTTCATATAGACCGAAATCCTGAATAGATTGTTCCAGAACAATTCTTGATAAATGTCACTGGCACCCTGTAGGTGCCCTGCTCGGGATGAGCATCCCCGTTAGTTGATGGCTGGCGTAGCACCTGGGAGGCAGGCCCCGAACCAGCCACGAGTCCCACTCCACTCCCAGCAAGTGATGACATCATCCCCCAGAAATGTTTTGTTAATCATACAAAAGACTTCAAAATCTGACTTCAAGGCCCCCACCAGTGCCCTGGCGAATGTGAGCTACTTCCCCTCTCTGCCTGTTTCTCTGTCTACTGCGCCTTCTGTTTCTGTGGCGTTTGCATGTACACAGCAAGACGCCCCACCGGTGGCCTGTCACATGAGCCCTGGCACAGGAAGACCCGACTCAGGTGTCTCCCTCCTAAAACCCCCACCCCACTCCCGCCCTTATCCATAAAGGCCTCACAGGGGCCTCCTCCGGCCTGGCACTGTTAGTCTGATGATTCTGTTACCTTGGAACTGAGCGTTTTGCTGCAGTCACCTCACAGACAGAGCCTCTGGCCACCAGTGCCCAACAGGCTGTGGGCTGAGCTGGAAACAGCTCTCGGTGCTCAGATGCCCGGGCCTGGCTGTGTCTCTGGCACTGACCGCCTCCCGTGTGCTCTCAGTTCACAGGAAACGGGCCGTGCGAGATGCACAGCGTGCAGAAGAGCGAGCACGACAAGACTCTCGAGCACAGCAGGAAGCGCTCCCGGCCCTCGCTGCTCCGCCCCGTGTCTGCGCCCGCCAAGGTACCCGTCAGCCACGTGTGGCCGTTCCCGCACCCAGGGGCCCTAGCAAACCGGGCCTTCCTGGCAGGTGACCAGGGAACAGAGGCCCAAGCAGCGGTTCGGGGCTGGACCTGGGGCTGGGTGAGGTTAACCAGTGGCAGGACCTTTGCAAGTTGGGTCTCCTCTAAGGTGGCTGTTCATCCGTTCTCCCTGTCCCGTGAGATTGTTGTAAAAAGTAGGAGGAGGAAGGAGTGTTACCCCTGCCCTAGGTCCCAAGAAACAATGTACCACTCAGTCTCCTTTTGACCCTCAGGACCCTCACAGGCAAGGCCGCCATGTACAGTTGTTCAGGTTGGTCACGGCACAGCTGAGGGCAGAGGGGCTGGGATCCAGCTCCTGTCATGCCCTTTACCCACTGTGGTGGTTTTCTGATTGCATTATTACTTGTGTGGCTTTCTACTATTGGTAGGAACTTTCTCATCCTCGCATTTATTTAGTTACGTATATTAGGTAAGAATTCTGGATTATAATCTATTCTAGTGTTGATGTCCAAACTGTTCCAGATTTGGCCAGTGGGGTCCCTTTGGCTCCTGTGTCCTCTTGGCATGTCCTCATCATTCTTTTTTTGGCGGGGGAATGGGGTCTCACTGTCAACCCAGGCTGGAGTGCAGTGGCACAGTCGCAGCTCACGGAAGCTTTGATCTCTGGGATCTATCCCCTCACCTCAGCCTCCCAAGTAGCTGGGACTATAGGTGTGCACCACCATACCTTTTTGTAAAGATGGCATTTCACTGTGTTGCCCAGGCTGGTCTCGAACTCCTGGGCTCAGTCCTCCCACCTCATCCTCCCAAAGTGTTGCGATCACAGGTGTGGGCCCCTGTGCCCGGCCTATCCCCATTCTTCAGGCACTTTGGAGATAGTTCTGGATGGACAGTATTGTCCTTCCTGCCATGATATCGTGTGGCCAAGTTCAGGTGCAAGTCCAGCTTAGAGACGTAAGCCTGCAGAGACTCAACATTTCGCTTCTCCAGGGTCTTCCCAGTGCCGCCCTCTTCCTGTCCGCTTCTTGTTGCTGTATTGGCCCTCAGGACAAAACAGGGAGAGGATTCTGAGGTCGTCGGAGCCAGGGGCACATCTCCCTTGCTGTTCTGATGCTGTGGCGGCACTCTTGCCTGTTATCCAAAGCCCTAACCTGCTGAGACGGAGATCCCAGTGGCAGAGGCCACTGGTGGAAGGGAGAGTGTTAACTGTGGAATTTCCCCCGGCAGAAAAAAATGAAACTTCGTGGTACCAAAGACCTGTCTATTGCTGCGGTGGGGAAGTACGGGACTCTGCAGGAATTTTCTTTCTTTGACAAGGTGAGGGCGGGCCCTGGCTTCCATCTTGTGGATGCCACATCCAGCTGGCTGGGCCGATGCTCCCTGGGCCTGCCCCAGGACTTGGGGAGGGTGGAGCTAGGGTGGGTGTGGTCTGAGGATGGAGCAGGTGGGGTCGGGAGGATGGAGCTGGCCCCCAGCTCTCATTGCAGCAGGGAATGTGGGCCACCTTGGAGCCCAGACGTGGGGTGTGGGCAGGAGTCCACAGTGGGTGTGCCAGACAGAACTGAGAGTCCGAGCAGAGTAGGAAGACATACATGTCTGCCACCCTGAAGCTGTGTGGCTTTTTCTTATGTCGGGGGTGATTGTGGGGTTCCCGCCCAGGGTTTGTGGGCACAGCAGACAAGGTGGCTGTGAATTGCTGCACGGATGACACATCTGGGCTGTGAATTGCTGCATGGATTGCCTGCACGGGCTATGTAACTTGCTACATGGATGACACACATGGACTGTGAATTGCTACATGGCTCGTGTGCATGGGCTGTGTGAATTGCACAGATGATGGTCATGGGCTATGTGAATTGCTACACAGATTGCATGCATGGGCTGTGTGAATTGCTGCACAGATGATGCACATGGGCTGTGAATTGCTGCACGGATCGCATGCGCAGGCTGTGTGAATTGCTGCACAGATGATGCACATGGGCTGTGAATTGCTGCACGGATTGCATGCGTGGGCTGTGTGAATTGCTGCACAGATGATGCACATGGGCTATGAATTGCTGCACGGATCGCATGTGCGGGCTGTGTGAATTGCTGCACAGATGATGCACGTGGGCTGTGAATTGCTGCATGGATCGCATGCGCGGGCTGGGTGAATTGCTGCACAGATGATGCACATGGGCTGTGAATTGCATGGATCGCATGTGCAGGCTGTGTGAATTGCTGCACGGATGACACATGGGCTGTGAATTGCTGCATGGATCGCATGCGCGGGCTGGGTGAATTGCTGCACAGATGATGCACATGGGCTGTGAATTGCACGGATCGCATGCGCAGGCTGTGTGAATTGCTGCATGGATGACACATGGGCTGTGAATTGCTGCATGGATCGCATGTGCAGGCTGTGTGAATTGCTGCACAGATGACACATGGGCTGTGAATTGCTGCATGGATCACATGCGCAAGCTGTGTGAATTGCCATAGATGATGCACATGGGCTGTGAATTGCTGCACGGATCTCATTTACTTATAGACACAGCTGGTTCCTGTATCGCACACCCATGTGGGTGACTTACAAGTGAACCAGGCCCAGAAGCTGAGGAGCAGGGGTTCACAGTGGGTCCCTGACTGCTGTCTCCACAGGTCCGCCGAGTGCTGAAGAGCCAGGAGGTGTATGAAAACTTCCTCCGCTGCATCGCCCTCTTCAACCAGGAGCTGGTGTCTGGCTCCGAGCTCCTGCAGCTCGTCAGCCCATTTCTGGGGTGAGCAGCTGACTTCCCCGGGCTCCCCAGGGTAGTTCTGTTCCTGACAACTCCATCTGCTAGGTTTTTAGTTACTGTTTTTGAACAATGATTTTGCTTTTCTAAAATCCTGTTTACTAATTGAAGTGATTGAGATTAATTATAGATTCCTGTGCATTTGTGTTTTTTGTTTGTTTGTTTTGAGATAGAGTCTTGCTCTGTCGCCCAGGCTGGATTGCAATGGCACGGTCTTGGCTCACTGCAACCTTCGCCTGCTGGGTTCAAGCCATGCTCCTGCCTCAGCCTCCCGAGTAGCCAGGATTACTGGTGCCCGCCACCACGCCCTGCTGATTTTGTATTTTTAGTACAGACGGGGTTTCACCACATTGGCCAGGCTGTTCTCGAACTCCTGACCTTGTGATCCACCTGCCTTGGCCTCCCCAAGTGCTGAGATTACAGGCATTAGCCACCGTGCACAGCCAATTCCCATGCTTTTGTAAGGAGTGATACACCACCTGGGTACCCTCCAGCTGGTGCCTCCAACAGTAACATCTAGAGTTAGTATCCTCACCAGAAAACAGTAGGTCCTCGAATAAAGCCTTTTCATTTAACACTGTTTTGTTACTGGTGAGAAAAAACCATTCATTTCTGGTCTGAGTGGAGTTTGCATGTTCTCCCCATGTCTGTGTAGTTTCTCCCACGTCCCAAAGATGTGCATGTTAGGTTAAATGTAGGTGAAGTGATGAATCTCCATGGTCCCAGCCTGAGTGAGGGGGTGGTGAGCGCCCTGCAGTGGGGTGATGTGGTGTCCAGGGTGCTCTGAACCGCTGGGATGGGGTCCAGCCGCCTGAGACCCTGAACTGGGGTGATTGGGTAAATCTGGTAAGTTGTTTTCACTCATCTTTCTTATCTCTATGTCTGGCTTGCATTTATTTCAGTGTTAAATATTAGAAGTGTTTGGTCTCTCTTGAGAAATTTGGTGATGGTTTTATGACCGGAAATATGCCTTAGGAGTGTCACTCTTGTTGATGTGTCAATTAGCTTGCGGCAAAATTGGTTTTGTTAGGCATCTTTTCGCCGAAAGTCACAGCTTCCTAAAACCTGGCGAGTGACGGCTGACTGTATCGACTCTCACACAACCCACGGATCTTTCCAGCGTCTCTGTGTCACTCGTACACGTCCGGTGTGTGTGTTTATACAACTTTCTCACTGTGGAGCGTTGTGCATCCGCCACAGTGAAGATACTGAGCAGCTCCAGGGCCGTCAGCGTTCTGCCTTGACCTTTTGTTTCCATCCGAAAAGCCTGCCTCACCCAGAGTCTGTTTCCAACTCCTGGCAACCACACCACTCATCTAAATTTTAGTGTGTCTCTAAAATTTATATTAAAATGTTACAGTAATGGAACTGTACAGGAGGAACCTTATGGGAGAAACTTTTTTTTTTAACCCAGCGTAATTCCCTGGAGATTCACCCGATAAATGCCTTTTATAATTCTTTTTTTTTTTTTTTTTTTTGAGACGGAGTTTCGCTCTTGTTACCCAGGCTGGAGTGCAATGGCGCCATCTTGGCTCACCACAATCTCCGCCTCCTGGGTTCAGGCAATTCTCCTGCCTCAGCCTCCTGAGTAGCTGGGATTACAGGCACGCACCACCATGCCCAGCTAATTTTTTGTATTTTTAGTAGAGATGGGGTTTCACCATGTTGACCAGGATGGTCTCAATCTCTTGACCTCATGATCCACCCGCCTCGGCCTCCCTAAGTGCTGGGATTACAGGCTTAGTTCCAGTTACTTAGGAGGCTGGGTCGTCTGAGCCCGGGAGGTGAAGCCTGCAGTGAGCTGTGATCACGCCACTGCACTCCAGCCTGAGACCCTATATCCAAAAAAAAAAAAACGTCTGGATGTAGTCGCTCACACCTGTAATCCCAGCACTTTGGGAGGCCAAGGTGAGTGGATCACCTGAGGTCGGGAGTTCAAGACCAGCCTTGTTAACATGGTGAAACCCCATCTCTACTAAAAAATACAAAAATTAGCCGGGCATGGTGGCGGTCACCTGTAATCCCAGCTACCTGGGAGGCTGAGACAGGAGAATCACTTGAACCCGGGAGGCGGAGGTTGCAGTGAGCCAAGACTGTGCTGCTGTATTCCAGCCTGGGCAACAAGAGTGAGACTCCATTTAAAAAACAAAAACCAAAAAACCGTACCCCAGCTACACAGAGAGAAGCCTCATTAGTGGGTCAGGTCTGAGAGCAGTTTCTAACCCCCGGTGGCCAGGTCAGCCTAGGGGGGGACTAGGTCCAGGTCGAGGGGCCTGGAAGCAACTGTGCACACTTGCGTCTGCTCTTGGGTGCACAGGAGTGTGTACAGTACGAGTAGGTGGGACTGTGAGCACTGTGTGAGACCTGGGAGCCAAGTGGGGCCAGTTTCCCTTCCTGCACATCAGCCCTGTGACTGGGATGAGTCACTTGGCCAGTCTGACTCTCAGTTTCCTTGCTGTAAAATGGGGATAGTAAATGTACCTACCTAAGCGCAGTTCCTGAGACCTGCAGGTGGGCACTACCTCTAGGGCCCTTGAAATACAATCGAATTTCACAAATAAAAGGAGATGACAGGTTTCTTTAGGCAGAAGGAAATGATGTAAGTCACAAGCTTGGATCTACCTAAAGAAGGGAAGAGTGTCCAAGAAAAACACACCTGCAGATTTTTTTTTTCAAGACAGAGTCTTGCTCTGTCATCCAGGCTGGAGTGCAATGATGCAGTCTTGGCTCACTGCAACCTCCAGCTTCCAGGTTCAGGCGATTTTCTTGCCTTAGCCTCCTGAGTAGTTGGGGTTACAGGTGGAATTACAGTAGTTGGAATTACATAAAACCACCACACCTGGCTCATTTTTGTATTTTCAGTAGAAATGGAGTTTTGCTATGTTGGCCAGGCTGGTCCCGAACTCGTGACCTCAAGTAATCTGCCTGCCTCAGTCTCCGAAAGTGCTGGGATTACGAGCATGAGCCACGGTGCCTGGCCATAATTTTTTTTAATGGTTCTCAAACATGGCGGGCACACACGTTATGTGATCAGCCCATTCAGTCCTTAACTGTTTTCCTGTTTACCCCAAGAATAGTAGTTGATGGCAGTTGTGGCTGCAGCGTTTACCCTGAAATAACTTTGTCATGAAGGATCTCATTTTTATTATTATTTTTGCGTTGCTCTCATATATCAACTTTGGAAATAAAAAGACATCGTTTTATGCATAGCATTCTGTTTTTGGCAGTGGTGTTTCCAGTTACACAAAATATAGTAATTCTTGATCACTGAAAATATCAAATCTTGGAAAACGTAGCATTCCTGCACTTGATGGGAACATTGTTCTCAAACAGTTGTTGGCCAGAGACTCAGCTGATGGCTCCGACTGTTCTAAAATAGACACTTCTGGTGATTCACATGATTCTGACACTCTGTTTAGAAACAACTCCAAGAACAGTTTTTACATTTTACTTCCACCATGAAAATCAGTCAGAGAAAATCACTCTCTTCAGCCTCAGAGAGAGTTTATGTAAAATTAAATGAGCTCTGGCATAAGCTGTACTTTTTTTTTTTTCTAAATGGGAAACAGTTAAATCAACCCTGGGGACAGGTGCTGTGTGAGTCCTTTTGCATTAACTTAAAAAAATGTGTGTATATGTAAATATTTTTCTAACTTACAATGAAGCACAGATGCAAGAAACCACGTGGCCGAGAAATGGGTTGAATCTTTATTAAGCAGTCACCCACGTGCCCGCCCACCACCCACATCACAAATAGACTACGGGAGTGACCGCCTACTGCAGGAGTGACGGTGCAGCCACCCAGGGGGGCATTGCCAAATACATGCCTCAGTTTCACCCCAGCTGGGTTTTCTTCCCTTTTTTCTGAGATGGAGTCTCATTCTGTCGCCCAGGCTGGTGTGCAGTGGGGTGATCTCAGCTCACCGCAACCTCCGCCTTGCAGGTTCCAGCCATTCTCCTGCCTCAGCCTCCCGAGTAGCTGGGAGTACAGGTGCACACCATCACACCCAGCTCATTTTCGTATTTTTAGGAGAAATGGGGTTTCTCCACATCGGCCAGGCTGGTTTCAAACTCCTGGCCTCAAGTGATCCTCCTGTCCCAGCCTCCCAAAGTGCTGGGATTACAAATGTGAGCCACGGCACCCAGGCCCTGGGTTTTGTTTCCTAATACATCTCCTTTCACCTCCAGTTCCCTCCGATTCTAGTCCTTACTGTTTCTATTCTGATAGCCCTCTACATGTCCCTGTCTGTTATTTCTGTGTTATTAGCCTCCCAGGTTTGCTCATTCATCTGGGGTTGCACAGGAAGATTGCCACAGCATTTATCACCTTTTCTAAAGTGGCCAGGAAAGCTGCTTGGTTTCAGTCTTGTTTCTTTCCTGCGGCCTCAGAGTGATGAGCTGCTTTCGTGTCATCTTCCCAAGGGGACCAATTAGGTCCTTTCTTAAAAAAGCATGTTAATGAGTTCATGGACTTAAAACATATTTGATACGTTTCAGTACTTTTTCTAGTACTTTTAAAGGTGAGGGGCTGGGCGTAGTGGCTCACATCTGTAATCCCAGCACTTTAGGAGGCCGAGGTGTGCGGATCACCGAGGTCAGGAGTTCAAGACCAGCCTAACCAATATGGTGAACCCCCAACCCTACTAGAAATTTAAAAAATTAGTTGGATGTGGTGACCTGTGCCTGTAGTCCCAGCTACTCAGGAGGCTAAGACAGGAGAATTGCTTGAACTTAGGAAGCAGAGGTTGCAGCGAGCCGAGATCGCACCGCTGCACTCCAGCCTAGGCAACAGAGTGATACTCTGTCTCAAAAAAAAAAGACTAGCCTGGGCAACATAGTGAATCCTTGTCAGAAACTACCCTGCAGTGGTGGCATGCACCTGTAGCTATCACTTGAGTTTCAGAGGCAGAGGTTGCAATGAGCCATGATCGCACCACTGCACTCAGCCTGGGCGACAGAGTGAGACTCTGTCTATAAATAAATAAACAAAAATAAAGGTGAGGAAGCTGAAGCTCAGATCAAATGCTTCTGACTTACCCGAGGACAAACACTCCTAGGTGAGCTTAGCGTGCTGTTAGGCAGCAGCCAGGGTGCTCTAGCCCCAAAGCCAGCCCTTTGCATGTTCTCTGCCTTTTGGGCACAGTGGCTGCTGGGTGTTGTGTCAACAGGCTCATGCTGTCAGGCTGGACTTACGTGTCTTTTTTTTTTTTTTAACTCAACATTTCTTCGAAGTGCTTCAGCATCAGATGTGAATCCACGTCCTTTTTTTTCCTTTTTTTGAGATGGAGTCTTGCTCTGTCACCAGGCTGGAGTGCAGTGGCGTGATCTCGGCTCACTGCAACCTCCGCCTCTTGGATAAAGTGATTCCCCTTCCTCAGCCTCCCGAGTAGCTGGGATTATAGGCGCCTGCCACCACGCCCGGCTAATTTTTTGTGTTTTTAGTACAGACAGGGTTTCACCATGTTGGCCAGGATGGTCTCGTTCTCCTGACCTTGTGGTCAGCCCACCTCGGCCTCCCAAAGGGCTGGGATTACAGGTGTGAGGCACCGCACCCGACCCACAGCCTCATTTTTAAGTAACCGCATGGCTTCTCCTTCCCTTAGCAGGATCTCTAACAATGAGCATTGGTCTCTAGTCCTCCCTCAAATGCTGCTGAGGCTGCGAGCCTCACGGGTCAAGCTGAGCCCATCAGAAGGCCTTTTCCCTGGTGGTCCTGGGCTTGCACATGTTGGGGTGCTCTTTCTAGTGGGTTTTCTTTCCCAGGCTGCTGAAGGTCTGTAAATGCCCTGAAGAACAGCCCAGAGCAGGATGGTGTTTCTCTAGTCTCAGCCAGACAAGCCCCTGAGACCTGTTTGTGATGTGGGTACACATGGATGGGCGTTTTCTGTGGATGTGGAATGCACAATCACCTTGACCCACCTCTTTTGGGCTCAGAATCCAGCACTCTCCTGACAAGGGGCCCTCGGGGCTGTGTGTGCAGCTGGTGTCGGCACCTGGGCCCAGGGGGCAAGTGATCACCCTGGGTTGGAATTGGGACTCTGCTTCTTACTAGCCAAGCGAGCCTCAGCGTCTTTGTAAAATGGCCATACCTCCCTCCTCGGCTTGTCGGGGGCCTAGAAGGGAAGACAAAAGGAACATGAAATTCAAGAATATGAAAGGCAGGGTGCTGAGCAGCAGATGGGCAGTGCTGGGGCACAGTCAGCTGTTCTTGCTTCCGTGTTTCAGCAGTAGTGAGAGACTCGTATGGGGAAGTTCACCATGTTGGTCAAGGTGGTCTGGATCTCTTGACCTCATGATCCACCCGCCTGGGCCTTACAAAGTGCTGGGATTACAGGCGTGAGCCACTGCACCCAGCCCTCTGCAGTATTTTTATTGGTGTCTTTTCTGCCTACGTTTCCATTGGCTTGTGGGTTTTCCTTGTGAACAGAGTTGGCATAGGGTTCTTAAATATAGGGCATGACGGAAGCCACATCACCGAGGGGTACGTTGTTACACGTGGGTGGGCTGGGGGGCACAGCAGGACCGCGGCACCAGCAGTCAAAGTAACTGCACCTTTTCTGGTAGGATCTGATGTTACTGTTTTGAGACAGTGTCCCGCTGTGTTGCCCAGGCTGGTCTCAGACTCTCGAGCTGAAGTGATCCACCTGGCCTCCTGAGTAGCTGGGATTCCAGGCACACACCACCAGATCTGATACTGTTCTAAACAGAAATCCAAGGGCATTGTAGGGTCATTTGCATTAAAGCCTTCCTGTCGTCGAGCACAGCCATGACATTCTGACTTTCAAGGATGTGTCCAGAGAGGGGTTCACAGAGAGGAGTCTCCCTCATGAGAGCAGAAGGCTGTGGATCAGGGATCAGTGAACTTGATCTCTGAGGGCTCATATGGGCTTTGTGGAAATGACTCAAACCCCTCTCATGCAGGCGGCCACAGGCACTGCAAGAGCCAGTGGATATGACTGTGCCAGTGAACCTTTGTTTACGATGGGATGGCTGGGCACGGTGGCTCATGCCAGTCATTCCAGCACTTTGGGAGGATGAGGCGAAATGATTGCTGGAGGCCAGGAGTTGGAGACCAGCCTGGGAAACACAGCAAGACCCTAACTCTACAAAAATGTTTTTAAAATTACCTAGGCGTGGTGGCACATGCCTGTGTCCCAGCTGCTGAGGAGGCTGAGGTGGGAAGGTCTCTTGAGCCCAAGAGTTTGAGGTTGCCGTGAGCTGAGATCGTGGCACTGCCCTCAAGCCTGGGCAACAGAGTGAGACACTATCTCTAAAACCAAACAAACAAAACACAGGCAGTGGGTACATTGGCCAAGGTGAAGCCCGGCCTCTTCCAGTCAGGAAACATCGTGGGCTCCAGCTTCTCCCCGTTTAAGTCATCTTTTCTGGTTTATTTCAAAGCCTTCCTGTGAGTCTGGGGTCAGTAGGCACAAGAAGGGACCTGGTATGTGACAGAGGGTTGGGAGGCCCATTCATTCACACACCTCAGGACGTGCAGTGACTTCCTGTGTATCGGTTGTTTCCGCCTCTCATTGCCGTCCATGATGTTGAATTCTGACTCTGTTTAACCTGGAATGTCCATTTGAAGCCATTCTAAAATCTCCAGATCTCTCTCAGAAGATCCTGGGGATGACCAGTTACCATTTGTTTTTATCTTTGAAGGAAATTTCCAGAACTCTTTGCACAGTTCAAGTCCTTCCTGGGGGTAAAAGAGCTGTCCTTCGCGCCACCCATGAGCGACAGATCTGGGGACGGGATAAGCCGGGAAATCGACTATGCGTCTTGCAAGCGCATAGGATCCAGCTATCGGGCGCTCCCCAAAACCTACCAGCAACCCAAGTGCAGCGGAAGGACGGCCATCTGCAAGGAGGTAGTGCTCCCCAGGGCTCACTGTTCCTTGACATGGTGCATCCCTCTCCCTCCCCAGCAAACACCCAATACCCCTGTTATGAATGAAATGCTGTGTGCTCAGCCCCCTTGAATGTTGGGTTATGGGTGGTGTTGGGATGTGGCCTGGCAAAACCACCTGAGCAGAGGCGACAGTGTTGTACCCTGCTGGTAGTTGCAAACCACGAGTGCAGGGATAATGTGGAGTTCGGCTTATTCTTCGGTTGTTTGACTTAGGTTTATGGCTGCTGTGATTCTGCTCAGTTCCAGGCTCACTGACCTCAGTCTTTCTGTTGAGCTTGATCATTGGATACTTCTCCAGGGTTTGTGGACAGACGATACAGCATGTCCAAGTTTCCAAAGTACCTGCTGGATTCCAGGATATAGTGCAGGGGTCACCAAACTCTGGCCCGTGGACCCTGGCCCGCTGCCTGTGTTTGTAAATAAAGTTTTATTGGCACACAGACACAGCCAATCATTTACATGTTGCCCATGGCTGCTTTTCTCACCACAAAGGCAGAGTTGAGTATTCATCCAAGATAGGCTGCAAAGCCTGAGATACTCGCTATCTCACCCTTTGCAGAGAGAATTTACCAATGTCTGAACTGAAATCAGCCCTCCATATCTGCAGATTCCACATCTGTGGTTTCAACTAACCATGGATTGAAAATATATGGGGAAAGAGAAACCAAAAAATCATATTACAGCAAAACATAATCCACATTTTCAGAATGCAGTGTAACAACGATTGCGTTAGGTGTAAGTATTCTAGACGTGATTCTGCCTAGGTTATATGCAAATAGGACTCCATTTGACGTCAGCGACTTAAGTATCTGTGGATTTGGGTCTCTAGGGGTGCTTCTGCAACCAGGCTCCCGGGACACCAAGGGACGTGTTCACTTGACCAAAGTCATGTTTTCCCTTAAAAACTTTATTAGCCTTTCCATTTGCATAAGGCATCTGCATATTATATAATCAGGATGGTATAATGTATCTTTGTACTTTCTGCTCTGGATGACAGTAAATTTTGGTCCCTGGGGCCTGCTGCGCTGGTCATATCGTTTCCTCTTGGTGCAGGTACTGAATGACACCTGGGTCTCCTTCCCCTCCTGGTCTGAGGACTCCACCTTTGTCAGCTCCAAGAAGACGCCCTACGAGGAACAGCTGCACCGCTGTGAGGACGAGCGCTTTGAGGTGTGTGTGCAGCTGCCTCCAGCACGTGCCTGTCCCCCTCCTGCATGGGGCTGCTGTGGCCAGGCCCCCCGACCCTCAGCACATTCTCCACAGGACAGGTGTCCTCTTCCTCCTCTACCACCCCAGTCTCCTTTGGAGGAGCAGGTGTTGCAGCACATTCCAGAAGCTCCTGGAAGCTTCCTGCCAGGTCTTGCTGGCCTCTGGGCTGGCTACTAGATGGTGCTTTTTTTTCTGTTTAAAAATTGTATTTGGGCTGGGCATAGTGGCACATACCTGTAATCCCAGCACTTTGGGAGGCCGAGGCAGGTCGATCGCTTGAGCTCAGGAGTTTGAGACTAGCCTGGGCAACATGATGAAAACCCATCTGTATCAAAAATACAAAAATTAGTCTGGCGTGGTGGTGGGCACCTGTAATCCCAGCCACTCAGGAGACTGAGGCAGGAGAATTACTTGAGCCAGGTAAGGCCGAGGCTGCCGTGAGCTGAGATTGCACCACTGCACTCTAGCCTGGGTAACGGAATGAGACCCTGTCTACTAAAAAAATAGTTTAATTGATGTCATTTAAATGTATTCTTATTTTGTTTATCTTGCTTGCTCTGTCTCCCAGGCTGGAGTGTAGTGGCATAATCATGGATCACTGCAGCCTTGACCTCCCAGACTCAAATGATCCTCCCACCTCAGCCTCCTGGGTCACTGGAACCTCAGGTGCACAATACCATGCCCAGGGTTTTGTTTTGTTTTTTCTTTTTTTGTAGAGATGAGGTCTCACCATGTTCCCCAGGTTGGTCTCACACTCCTGGTCAAATGCTGAGGTTAAGGGAATGAGCCACCGCACCTGGCTTATTTTTTTTATTTTTTATTTTTAGAGACAGGGTCTTTATTGCCCAGGCTAAAATAATTTTCGTAAATATATATTTTTGTTAAAATAAAATTTTTATTGGCCGGGCGCGATGGTTCACGCCCGTAATCCCTGCACTTTGGGAGGCTGAGGCAGGAGGAATGCTTGAGGCCAGGAGTTCAAGACCAACCCGGGCAACAAAGCAAGAACTCATCTACAAAAAGGTTTTTTTCATTCTTTGTATCTTTCTTTTTATTTATTCTTTTTTGTTTGTTTGTTTTTCTCTTTTTCGTTTTTCACATGTAACAGGAAACAAAAATTTTTTTTTTTTAATTAGCCAGGCATGGTGGTATACATCTATACTCTCAGCTACTTGGGAGGCCAAGGTGGGAGGATCGTTTGAGCCCAGGAGGTTGAGGCTGCAATGAGCTATGATTGTGCCACAGCACTCCGGTCTGGGTGACAGAGTAAGACTCTATCTCTTAAAGACACAGACACACACACACACACACACACACACACCCACACACACCCCTTATCCCTTAAATGCACACACACACACAAACAAAGACCCCAAAAATTCTCTGCCCTCTGAGGTCCCAGGACCCTTCCTGGGGCCTCTTGAGTTCCCCAGCGCTGACCCCTTCCTGCCTTCCTTTCTGTAGTTAGATGTGGTCCTGGAGACCAACCTGGCCACCATCCGCGTGTTGGAAAGCGTGCAGAAGAAGCTCTCTCGGATGGCACCGGAAGACCAGGAGAAGTTCCGGCTGGACGACTCCCTGGGTGGCACATCGGAGGTGATCCAGCGCCGTGCCATCCATCGCATCTATGGTGACAAGGCCCCAGAGATCATTGAGAGCCTCAAGAAGAACCCCGTCACCGCTGTCCCTGTTGTTCTGAAAAGGTGCCCTACAGCGTCTGGCCTTCCTTTCCCCACCAAGGGGAGCTCCTGGACTGCTCATTAGTGCTGTTTGTCAACAGGTGTCATCTCCAGCGGGGGTCTCTGAGGCCTAGGGCTGGCTTCCTGTATCTCCCACTCTCCCACTCCTGAGAGGAGAGCACTGTGACCCTCTAGGACTTTCCTTCTAGGACTTTCTACCTTGCACATAATCACATCTAGACGTGTAAATAACTGCTTTAAGAGTCAGATGCGACCACTACACTGTGGCTGGCTTTTTAAGTAATGCTGCATCTCAGATACCATCCCGTACAGGTATTTATTAAGTGGCCACTTTAAGGGAGGTGCAGTGCTTGGCCCTGGGGTTATGCAGCTGAGTGGGGCAGACCCGGTCCCTCTCCTCATGGGACTCACAGCTGAGCAAGGAACCTGAGTGGTTGATCCAGCAGCCATGCGGAGAGACGGAGGAACTGGGAAGCCAGCCACATTGGCTCTGTGAGGCCATCACGCCTTCCCTCTGACGCAGCACGGAGCCCACTGCACAGACTAGGCTGGGAGCTGGCTGGCCTGGGTCCTGGGACCCCAGTCAAATCCCAGAGGAAGACAGGCCAGCCCCAGGGTGCTTTAGGGAGGATGGCCTGGCTTGTCCCTGGTGCTGACCCCTCTTTTCCCCGCAGGCTGAAGGCCAAGGAGGAGGAGTGGCGGGAGGCCCAGCAGGGCTTCAACAAGATCTGGCGGGAGCAGTATGAGAAGGCGTACCTCAAGTCCCTCGACCACCAGGCTGTGAACTTCAAGCAGAACGACACCAAGGCCCTGCGCTCCAAGAGCTTGCTGAACGAGATCGAGAGCGTCTATGATGAGGTACAGCTGGCCAGCTGGGCAGGGTCCTGGCTCTCCCAACCGCTGGGTCTGTGCCTCTGTTTCCCTGGTGCTTAGGCAGGGTGGTGGCATCGCCCTTTCAGGGCTGTGTCTAGGCGAGGGTTCGTGTCTCTGTGAACCCTAGAAGAACCTGCCCTAGGAGAACCAGCAATTCTGCTGTTGTCTAGAGAAGTCTCCGGCCCTCCCATGGGGCAGTGACGGACTTTGGCTTAGGCAGCGGGTGGCAGCAGCCTTCATTTATTTCTTGCTGACTGTGTCAGGCAGGGTGTTAGCACCCCCAGAAGGAGTAATATCTCATCTGACCTCACTTCTGAACCTGACTCTGCTGCAGCATTATTCTAATTTTACCAGTGGGGAAACTGAGGCACAAGAGTTTACACTTGGCCAGGGCTGGTCAGAGTGGGCCAGAGCTCTGAGTTGTCAGGTCCGAGGCTTTCACTGCACATCCTCACTGCAAACTCACGAGGCCTGAGTCACAGAACCAAGGCTAGCAGGTCCCACAGGTTGCCAGGAGCTGGGTTGTTAGCAGCCATGCCTTCAGAGCCTGAGGTGGGAAGCTTGGCAGGGTGCTGGACATGGTGGCAGCCAGCTGTCGGGAAGGTCCTTGGGCGCTCTGAGAAGGTGGCTGGGGAGGGGTGGTGCTCCCTGGGCAGTGCCCAGATCACAGTGGGAGCTGCATTGTCAGCCTCGTGCCCACCTGAGTAGGGGCATCACCTCACCCAATTCGGTTTCTTCTTGCTGTCACTGCACAATGAGTGGTAGCTCCTCCTTTTGCAATGCAGAAACAGAAGCCACAGGAACCGGGCTGCTGGCCTGAGGCCTCTCCCACAGCCTGTGGGACTGTGGAGACCCCCTTCTCTTCCACCTCCCTCCCTATGGGCTGCCCTCGCCGCAGGCCCACCCCACAGCCACTCTGGCTTCCTCACTAGCCCTCCGCGGATCCTCAACCCTGAGACCCTGCCTACGTTCTGTGAGTCTGTGGCATCTGCAAAGTGTAGGTGATGAAGTGGCTCTGGAAATCCACTGATGCAACCCCAAGTTCTTCAGACCCCCATTCCATCATGCAGTTTACAAAGCACAGTTACGGACCACAGACATGGGGACCCTGCTTCAGAGGGGACTGTAAAGGAATTTTGAAAGTGTTTATGGCATAAATGAGACCTGGGGGACTTAGGAAGCAGTCAGAGGCCAGAGGCCCCACTGAATAGCCCAGAGCGGAGCTGAGTGTGCAGACTCCTAGGAACCAGCCCAGTGTGCTTGGCCTCTACGCTGCCCTGCAGGGGAGGAGGAAGGGAAGCCTCAGGCTGCTGGAAGACCCAGTGCTGCCCTCGGGAGCTCCCCGCCGGCAGAGACAGCATCCACACTCACTTTCCTTAAGAGCCCCGGTGCGTCTGCCTCCCTGCCTGGTGCTGAGGGGTTGGGACCGCCCAGCACAGTGGCGTGGCAGGCTGGAGGAAGGAGTGATTGTCTTCCGCTGTGAGGGAATGAAAGTCACGATTTGGATAAAGACCAAGGGGAGAGGTGAGCCTGAGGGAGGGGTAAGCCTGGGATGGGGTTTTCCAGGGAGTGAGAGCAGATGGGCATGTGCAAAGGCCCTGCACATGCAGGAGGAGCTCGACGCCCCGAACATTGCAGGAAGGAGCTTGAGGGCTGTAAGGCCAAAGGTGCTTCGGAGGGGTGCGCCAGGGCCCGGCATCTTCTGAGCAGCCTGGGGACCATTAGTCAGGGCGACCTTGCTCCTGTTGGCCAAACTGCCCAGGACCTGGTGAGGAGAGCGGTTGGAGCAGGGTGGTGGGAGGGCTGGTGGAAGGATGGTGGTAGCGAGCACATGCAGGGGATGGCAGGTGACAGCGTTGGAGACGGGCTTGGTGACGATGGGCGTGTGGGGCTTCAGATGTGAGAGTTGCATACCTCCCGGGGAGTAGATGGAGGGCAGAGGCTTGAGGTCAAGGCTCACTCTGCACCTCCTTGACCTCATCAACAGCGTGGTATGGGCAGCCATGGTCAGGCTGGAATCAGGCGCTGCCGTTCTTGTCAGTAGTAGGAGGTCTGCCTTAGAGGCTTCTCCGTGCTGAGCCATGGGGCCCTGATCTGTCTTGGAGTCGGGCTGAGTGACAGACCCAGGCTTGATGCTGCCAGACCCCCTCTGACCTCTCCCCTCCCGTCTCAGAATCCTCTCCTTTGCCTGGCGTCCCTGCTTTTGGAGAGGGGATCAGGAGCACATGGCACTGCACAAGAGACTGAGGCAAGCGCCCCGCGCCCCCAGGCCCTGCTGCCTCACTGACGCTGCTCACCCACCCCTCTCTGGGCAGCGCTCATCCACCTTGGTGGCCTATCTCACAGCAACTCACGAAGGGCATGGGGGTCCTCTGGGTGCTGGGTGGCTTCCTGCCTAATGGCCATCCTGTCCCCCACAGCACCAGGAGCAGCACTCGGAGGCCCGCAGTGCCCCCTCCAGTGAGCCACACCTTATCTTCGTGTACGAGGACCGGCAGATCCTGGAGGACGCAGCAGCACTCATCAGCTACTACGTGAAGCGGCAGCCGGCCATCCAGAAGGAGGACCAGGGCACCATCCACCAGCTGTTGCACCAGTTCGTGCCCAGCCTCTTCTTCTCCCAGCAGCTGGACCTGGGCGCTTCCGAGGAGTCAGCCGACGAGGACCGGGACAGCTCCCAAGGGCAGAGCACAGAACCCAGCGAACGGAAGAAGCCAGCGCCAGGACCGCATAGCAGCCCCCCGGAGGAGAAGGGGGCCTTCGGGGATTCCCCGGCCGCCGAGCAGCCGCCCCCGCCACCCCCACCTCTGCACAAGGCCCTGGATGATGTCTATAGCCTCTTCTTCGCCAACAACAACTGGTACTTCTTCCTGCGCCTGCACCAGACCCTGTGCTCCAGGCTGCTGAAGATCTACCGCCAGGCACAGAAGCAGCTCCTGGAGTATCGGACCGAGAAGGAGCGGGAGAAGCTGCTCTGCGAGGGCCGCAGGGAAAAGGGCAGCGACCCCGCCATGGAGCTGCGGCTGAAGCAGCCCAGTAAGGATCCAGGGCCTCCTGGAAGGCCCTGGGGGTGCCTGGGGTTTGGGATCACAGCTCATCATCCCACACGTCCTGTTTCTTTCTGGCTTTTCATTTTAAGAATTCTGTGATTTCAAATGGGAAATTGCAAACAGGAAGCTGCCAGCATCAGACAGGTCTTGTGAACCCCTTGCCCAGGCTCCTATCCTGGGTTTAGCACCCTTTCCTTACCAGGAAAGCTGTGTGTCTCACAGCCCTTCCCGTAGAGCCGTCACAGCCAAGCTCCACAGCACATTTTTTTTTCTGAGATGGATTCTTGATATGTTTCCCAAGCTGGAGTACAGTAGCATGCTCTCGGCTCACTGTAACCTCACCTCCCAGGTTCAAGCGATTCTCCTGCCTCAGCCTCCATAGTAGCTGGAATTACAGGCATGTGCCAGCACACCCAGCCAATTTTTTGTATTTTTAATAGAGACAGGATTTCACATGTTGGCCAGGCTGGTCTCGAAGCCCTAACCTCAGGTGATTCACCTGCCTTGGCCTTCCAAAGTGCTGGGATTACAGGCATGAGGTACCGTGCCTGGCCTCCACAGCACTTTCACTGCCATCCCTGGGTTGCCAGTCAGATTAGGCAGCCTCAGGAAGGGTGGCGGTGAACACGTTACTCGGGTTTCCTGCTGATGCCCAGCCTGGCCCCAGGGGTCATGGGTGAAGGTTGCTGGGCCCCAGGGGGGCATTTGTTGGGGTGCTGTGGTGTCACAGCTTGGTCTGTATGGCTTCTCGCCCCCCTGGGAGGCATGTGGATAAAACCATGTGTCTCCACAGGTGAAGTGGAGCTGGAGGAGTACTACCCAGCCTTCCTGGACATGGTACGGAGCCTGCTGGAGGGCAGCATCGACCCCACGCAGTACGAGGACACCCTGCGTGAGATGTTCACCATCCATGCCTATGTGGGCTTCACCATGGACAAGCTGGTACAGAACATCGCGCGGCAGGTGAGCCGGGGCGGGGCCGACACTCAGGACGCTGCACATGGCCCTGCCATGTCATTTCACTCCCTTGCCGGGAGGGGGCCCGTGGTCAACAGTAAACCTGTCCTGATTTCTTGAGACAAAATTCTCATAACGTAAAATGAACCATTTTGAAGTGTCCAGTTTGGTAACATTTAGTACATTCACAATATTGTGCAGTCTCCACCTCTGTCTAGTTCCAGAACATCTCATCTTTCCCGGAGGAGACCCAGTCCCCAGTAGCAGCCACTCCCCTTTCCCCCACCCCGAGCCCCGACATCCAGTGATCTGCTTCCTGCCTCGCGGTTTCCTGCGCACTGCGTTCATTCCTTTCTATGGCTCTGTGATACTCTGTTGCATGGCTGGCTGCGTTTCGTTTCTCCATCTCTTGGTGACCATCTGGCCTATGGCTGCCTGCAGAGACGGTGAACAGTGCTGCTCTGAACATTTGTGTGCAAGTTCTTCTGAGTCCCTGTTGACAAACTTTTGAGGGTAAATGGACAACATGGAAAAACCTTAACGCACTTATCCTGGGCGAGGGTGGGAATAGCGCTGCTCACCAGCGTTGGCTTTAGCAGTAGCAAAAACCAGCCCCTGCTGAATGTCACCACAAGGAAACCAGTCACCTGGATAGAAACAGCAGACGTCCCAGGCGAGCTGGGTGTCGTTCCAGGACATGGGTCCTGCTTGGTTTCTGCCAGCAGCATTGTTCGTGGTGACTTCTGTTTCCTGGTCACCAAGTAAGGCTGTTCATCATAAAGCGGGAAAAAAGCTGGAAAAAAACTAATGCCATTACTCTCCCACTTAGACACAGTCACGAGAAGCATTTCACACAAGATGCTTCCTTCCCGGTTTTAAAGACTGCTTATGGAACTAAAAATCACACGCAGAAAAGTCCCCAAATCTGAAGGGGGCAGATGGATGGGCTTTCATCAACAGAACCCCTGCCCCTGTGTCCCTACCCAGCCACCTGCCACCTGTGGACACCAATAACCCTAATTTTTTTTTTTTTGAGACGGAGTCTTGCTCTGTTGCTAGACAGTGCAGTGGTGCAGTCTCAGCTCACAGCAACCTCCACCTCCTTGGTTCAAGCGATGCTCTTGCCTCAGCCTCCTAAGTAGCTGGGATTACAGGCGTGTGCCACCACGCTTGGCTAATTTTTGTGGTTTTAGTAGAGATGGGATTTTGCCATGTTGGCCAGGCTGGTTTTGAACTGACCTCAGATGATCCTCCTGCCTTGGCCTCCCAAAGTGCTGGGATTACAGGCATGAGCCACCACGCCGGGCATCACAACCCTGATTTCTGCACAGAGGTAGATCCCTGGTCTTGAAGCACACAGTGCCCAGCTGCATCCTGGGAGTATCATTCGATGAGATTCCTGTGTTGAGATGAACTGGCCAAGGATTCCCAGGAATGATCCCCGTTCTGTCTCTGGCCACAGGACTTAGAGAAACCCACAGCTGCGTCCTGATACCTTCGCTTCAGCCCCCTCCACTTTCCCTCTGTGTGCCCATCACCATCCACAGCAGTGGCCACTTCCGGGTGAGGGAGATGCACACGGAGCAGCCTGGAGAGAGGACACCCAGGGCCCAGCACATGGTGTCAGGGCAGCAGTGCAGGGATGCCAGAGGGCTGGCACTCTGTCCCCCAGGCTGGGCACCCCTGATGGGCCACGGGTTCAGGGACAGCAGCTTTGCTGTGGCACCAGGAGATTGGACCAGATGGTTTATGGAAAGCATTGATCTAGAATGCTTTGAAAAATCCTCCCCTTCCATAAACCTCTTCTCTAGAACCTGTTAAAAAGCAATGAAAATCGCTGGCTGTCTAGATCTGTCGTCAGGGCCTCACGCTGCCCTGCTGTCCCATCTGTGGCCACACCACAACCCAGGTGCTCACTGCAGGCCCCACCACACTGTTCGTAACCTGCCTTGGGACCATGTCTGGACTCTGCCTCACTTTTTCTTAAAAATCAGCATTGCTGTGTTTTTAGCAGTAGCAACTGACATTCAGTGGGTACCTGCTGTGTGCCAGTTACTGTCTGAAACCTGTGCCTGCCCAGGTGTGATTGTATCCATTCAAGAAAGCTGCACGTGGAACCTGCAGGGAGTGTGGTCCTGCCCAGGGCCCAGGCTGTGCAGGCGGGCTCACACCAGCCCTGTCTGCCCCACAGCCCCTGCTGTCTCCATTACTTTCTCCTTCAGCGCAAAGGTAAAAGGAGTGGCAGGGTGTTTATAGCCAAGCATTTGGGGGAAAGGAATGGCCTACACTGACACCCCCTTCACGTCATTCCTTGGTTTGCTTGGGCACATTTTTGTCCATGTCTCCATGTGTTTCTCATACCCAGGGAGGGTTTGCTGGTCTGGTCTCTTCTGAGCTGGTCTCATGTTGGCCTGGGCTGGTCTGTTTGGCCTGGTCTGTTTGGTCTGCACACAACCTGTCAGGATCCTGGTGTTCATCCCGTGTCACGCACTCTCCAGCCTGAGGTGTTTCTGGCCTTTGCCAACTCCCTCTGTGGGTGAGGTGGGGGCTCCTGCAGGAGACGGGGTAGTAGCACTACCTGCTCTCCCTCCCACCAGCTGCACCACCTCGTGAGTGACGACGTCTGCCTGAAGGTGGTGGAGCTCTACCTGAACGAGAAGAAGCGGGGCGCTGCTGGCGGGAACCTGTCTTCCCGCTGCGTCCGTGCCGCCAGGGAGACCAGCTACCAGTGGAAGGCTGAGCGCTGCATGGCCGATGAGAACTGCTTCAAGGTGAGAGGCGGCCCAAGGCTGGGAACAGGTGGCGAGGCCCGGCCACTCACTCGGCTCTGGACTTGGGCTTTCGGCTGGAACGCCAGCCCTACAGCAGAGTCCGTGAGGTGGCTTTGACCTGCAGGAAGCATCAGGGCTTTGGGAGGGTGGCAGAGGTGGTGGCGGCAGCCTTGTGAGCCTGAGTGGTGCCGTTGCGCTGTCCCAGCAGTCAGACTGTCGGCATCCCTGCTCCCGCAGGTCATGTTCCTACAGCGCAAAGGGCAGGTGATCATGACCATCGAGCTCCTGGACACTGAGGAGGCCCAGACGGAGGACCCCGTGGAGGTCCAGGTGAGGCCCTGGCTCCAGTGCATGCCACACACACCAGGGAGTGCCCGAGGACAGCTTCATGGGGCTCCCACCAGCCAAGTGCAGGCCACGCAGCATCCATCCAGAGACCCTCCCTCTGCAGGCCGTGGGTACCCGTTGAGGCCTGGTGGGTGGGGCTGCCTCCCTCCCTGCTCCCCTGCCAGCCTGTCTTCTGTGCCCACTCTCCAAAGAGCAGACCACCCCTCCCAAGCCAACAGGTGGATCCCAGGGCAGGAGGAGAGCCAAGTCGCCTCTCCCTGGCCCCTGGCTCCCACTGCAGGGAGTCCCTGCAGCTGTGACCTCTGCTCCCCTATGTCAGGGCCGAATCCTGATCCCAGTCCCCAGCAGATGAGCTGCCAGCCCCCAGTTCCCAGTCAGTTTCCACTGGGACACATGTTTCCTGCTCACCTCCCGTGTCCTGGTGGGAGGATGGCGTCAACCTGTGTGTCCCCGCAGGGTGGTCACTGGGTCCTGCAGGTCCAGTGTGTGTGTGTGCACATCACTCAGCTGGGGTGACTGCCACAACGATCAAAAACCACGTGGTTTCAAACAACAGAGGTCTATTGTCTCAACACCCTGGGGGTCAGCAGTCCACAACAGTGTGGGTCGGGCCACGTTCCCGCTAAAGCTCTAGGGGCGGATCCTTCCTGCTTTTCCAGCTTCTGGGGGCTTCTGGCGCTCCTTGGCTGTTGAGAGCTACAGTCTGGGGGTTCTCTGTCAGGGATCGGAGCCCTCCACAGCCGCCCTTCTCATGCTCTGGGAGTTGGGGAGGGGGTGCGCAGAACCCCTGTGAGCTACTGAACTCGGTCCAGAGCGAGAGGGACCATGGACCTGTTGTAGGGGCGTCATGGGCTGTCTCTCTCCCTCCCCAGCACCTGGCTCGGTATGTGGAACAGTACGTGGGGACCGAGGGCGTGTCCACCTCACCCACTGAGGGCTTCCTCCTGAAACCTGTGTTCCTGCAGAGGTGAGAGGCCCTGAGACACATGCTCAGTTCCTTCCAGTGAGCCTAGGGAGTGTCCCCTTTGTCCTGATGGGGGCTAGACCATGGCACATTCTGTGTCTGGGAGCACTTAGTAGGAACCTGCTGTGTGCTAAGGCATGGCCCTGCCCTTTTGAGGCTTGTGGTCTCCACCAGAGGGATCAGTAACCCCAGGATGGTGAGGGGTATAAGGGGCCAGGTCCAACCCCATGGGGAGTCAGTGGATGGAAGAGTGAGCACCCGGCCTGGAGGGAGATGCTGCCTGAGCTGCAGGCCAGGCCTGAGGTGGATGGCTATGGTGGGACCGTGGAGCACCTCCTGTTGGGCTAGGATGGTACCTCTGGGACCAGTAGGGGCTTCTGGTGGGTGTTCAGATCTGGGGATGTTTCTTGTTTCCATTTGCTTTTCTGTGGACCCCCAGGAGGTCACACATCTGGTGGTCCCAGGCCCAGGGGCTCCCCAGCCTGCAAATCCTCCTCCCCTTCCTAGAGGCCCTTGGCCCACAATGCCGAGAGCCAAGGTCCACCCTACCTCATCTTGCCCCCAGGAACCTCAAGAAGTTCCGCCGCCGATGGCAGAGCGAGCAGGCGCGGGCCCTGCGCAGCGAGGCCAGGAGCTCCTGGAAGCGGCTGGTGGGCGTGGAGAGCGCCTGCGACGTGGACTGCCGCTTCAAGCTCAGCACCCACAAGATGGTGTTCATTGTGAACTCCGAGGACTACATGTACCGCCGCGGGACCCTCTGCCGGGCCAAGCAGGTGCCAGGGGAGGCTGGGGCTGCCTCGACACTCTCTCCTCACCCCAAGCGTGGGGCCCGGGGTCCAGCCCTCCGCCACCCTGACACCCCACCTCTCCAACAGGTGCAGCCCCTGGTCCTGCTCCGCCACCACCAGCACTTTGAGGAGTGGCACAGCCGCTGGCTGGAGGACAACGTGACAGTGGAGGCAGCCAGCCTGGTGCAGGACTGGCTGATGGGCGAGGAGGACGAGGACATGGTGCCCTGCAAGACGCTGTGTGAGACGGTGCATGTGCATGGCCTGCCCGTGACCCGCTACCATGTGCAGTACAGCCGCCGGCCGGCCTCGCCCTGACCCGCCCTCCTGGGCACTGGGCAGGCGCCTCACAGAGCACAGACGTGGCCTCAGCCTTGGTCACGTGGGGGCCGTTTTCCGAACCGATGTGAGAGGTATCTCCTAGCGCTGCAGCTGCCGGGTGCCACTGCCATGGCTCCCAGTCTCCTGTGGGCCTGTCGTGTGCCAAACCTGAGCTACCTGCACCTGAGCCCTGGGGCTCAGCCCCACCACAGGCAAGTGGACGTGCTGGCCGAGGAACAAGCAATCACATTTGTGCCCCCATCCATCACACGTGCCAAATCCCGGGCAGACAGGTGGCTCCTGCCCCGTGTTCATACCGTGTCTCGGAAAAGTCACAGGTGGCAGCCCTCCTGAGGCCCACACTTGGGAGGGGGTTCATGTCCAAGACTCCCTGACAAGGAAGGAGCTGAGCCCTGGGTAGGCTCGCTTGAAAAGTGAGTTCTTCCAGAATATTCTGAGATGCCAGAAATGTCACCTGAGGGTTTGGGCATCAGCTCTGCCCAGCTGGTATTCAAGCCCTCAGTCACTTTGGAAGTGAAGAAAGAACCCTTCAGCCAAACCTTTGGGATCCCAGGTTGAAGTCAACACCTGGGTCGAGCAGGCGGCGCCCCAGGAGACCCCGCTCTGGATAAAAGACACCCAACTCCAGCAGCCGGACTCTGGGCCCGTGAGGGGAGGGACCCCAGCCAGCGCTCCCACGGAGTTGGCACCACCGTGCTGTGGGGCAGCGAGCACACTTGTGTTCCTGCAGTGGGCATTGATGTGTATGTGTATACACGCACAGATATTTATTCCTTTCGCTCTTAGTGGTTGTACTTTCTGCATCAGCCAAGTCCCGTGGCTCCCTGGGGGCGAGATCTGCCTTTGCGGAATTCCGAGCACTGCCCTGACAGTCTCATCCACCGGCCCACCTGGGGACCCACGAGTCCACTCCAGGGATTGGTGTTGTCCTTTAGTGAGGGGCTGAGGCGACTGTCCCATGGAGGCATCCAAGGCTTTCTGTGCCAAGTATCCTAAGTGACTGGGGCTGGGGACCAGTTCTCCAGGCCCCTCTCCCCCCGATGAGAGCCCCTGTCCCCAGCCTCTGCACACTAGTGGGCCCCAAATAACCGCTACCCTCACCATCCTGCACAGCTGGACTCAAGGTTCCAGGAAGTGGAGATGCGTTTCTAGAAGTTCCCTGTGGAACCTGGAGGCTCTTGATGCCTTTGACTCCAAGCTGGGCGGTTCCAAGGCCAACCTGTCCTGGAATCCCCACCTTCTCCCCCTCCCCCAGTGTCACGCAGGCACTTTGTACGCGCCCCAGTTTTCTAAGAAGGGAACTTACCATCAGGATTCCTGCCCCAGGCCTGCGGGCCGTCTAGGGCAGAGCCACGTGGGCCCCCTCAGTAACCCACCCCGCATGCTTCTAGGGAGCGCCTCTTTTCCGTTCTTGAGGACTTTCTGTTTTGGGGCTTGTCCTTCCTTTGCAGCTGTTTTGAATGTAGTTTTCCTTTTCTATTTATTTGCACATTAAAGTTAAAAATGGAATATTGACGTCAAGCCTTGAGGGTCTGTTGGTCTCTTCCTGCGAGAGCCTTGCTGACTTTCTACTGCCAGGTGAGTGGGCTGGACCCACGGGGGCAAGGGTTGGCCAGGTGTGCCCAGCTGGGCCCAGGGGAGTCGAAGTCCTCCAGGAATGACAGAGCTGGGTTCCACCGAGATCATCTCACACCCTGCACCTGCCCCACCACCACATGGGAGTGCCTTCTAGAATGTTCTTTCCCCACTCCGTTTGCACGTTTAGTGGGAATTAGAAGTGTCTCGCGTGCAGAACCCAATTTAAAGACCAGTGTTTGCTTTGAGCTTCCCATGCGCAGGCCCACACGTGCCCACCCGCCCCACATGACCACCCTCCATGCTCCCTGGGGCCCCATCTACCTCCTCCCTTTACCATCATTGTCTCCTCACATCCTGCCCCTGTCCACAACCCCAGCCCGACACCTGCCTCCAGGTAGCTGAAGACCCCACCTCCACTATGTCCCTTGGCTGACACCCCTGAAGGGTTCTGAGGCAGAACTGGCCAGCCCCTCCCCTCAGTATGGGGCTCCTCAGTCTTCTGCAGGGGCTGTCTTCAACCTCCCCGAGGGGCCATAGCTGCCTCCCAAGGACCCACGTGCCCCCTTCACACCCGAGTTGCCCTGGCAGTTCTGACCCCTACCCCCACCAGAGGGTCAGGGCTCCTGGGTAGTGTGACAAGCCAGGCTGGAGGCCACCCCGTTTCCTTCTGCCTCGATCACACAGCTGGGGATGCCCAGGGTCCCCTCTGAGCCCCTAGACTGGCTTCCTTGGTCAGAGTGCTGCAGGGCCTGGGAAGGGCCGAGCTGGTCCCAGGAGAGCAAACAAGAGCAGGTCTTTGAAGGGGCCCTGCCCCGAGGGTTCCCCTGCCCTCAAATAGGCAGGGCCTGTGGCCTGGAGAAGGTGGTATGACATGAGATGAGAGGTCCCTCGCTGGCCCTGAAGACATCTCCACTGTGCTGGGGAGGGGACCCCATGGCAGGGGACAGAGAGTGGCCTCCAAGAGTGGAATCTCAAGAGCCACCACCACCACCAGGACCCAAATTCTGCCAAAGTCCATGTGAGCCCAGGAAAGACCCCGAGCAGCAGATAAGGACACAGCCCAGCTGACGCTTTGATCACAGCCTCATTTGACCCTGAACGAAGGACCAAGCCTGCCAGGCCAGACCTCTGACCCACGGAAATGCGAGGTCGTAGAGGCGTGTGGCTGTGAGCCACATTCATTACCCAGAGAGAACAGCAGCATTAATAAAGCTGCTGCGTGTCCAGCACCTTCAAGTACAGGGAGGTGGCTGAGGATCTCAGGAACCCCTCCCAACATGTGATGCTGACAGAGGGCGCTGGAACCGGGGCTTCCAGTGGGGCCCCATGAATATGGATTCTGTTGCTGCTGAGGGCTTTGTCTCGCTGGGTTTCGCAGCGTATAACCAGTACTTCACACCTGCCGTCATCACGCAGAGAATGAGGCTGACCGCTCCCAAGAGTCAACAATACCATCCAGCAGTCGCGATCCTTTCTATTTGCCCAAGGGCACTGAAAACTTGTGTCCACACAAAAACTTGCACGCGGATATATGCAGCCTCATTCACCACTGCCCAAACTCAGACACAACCAAGACATCTTCAGCGGGGAGCAGATAAACCATGTCACCTCCAGACAACAGGATATAAAAGGGAATAGCCTACGAAGCTGCAAAGACATGAAGGAGCCAGGCGTGGTGGCTCACACCTGTAACTCCAGCACTTGGGAGACCAAGGTGGGAGGATCACTGAGGTCAGGAATTCGAGATCAGCCTGGCCAACATGGTGAAACGCCGTCTCTACTGAAAATATAAAAACCAGCCAGGCATGGTGGCGCGTGCCTATAATCCCAGCAACCCCAGAGGCTGAGGCAGGAGAATGGCTTGAACCTCAGGCGGCGGACATTGCAGAGCCAAGATCGCGCCACTGCTTTCCAGCCTGGGTGGCAGGGTGAGACTCTGTCTCAAAAAATAAAAGACACGGCCGGGCGCGGTGGCTCACGCCTGTAACCCCAGCACTTTGGGAGGCCGAGGCAGGAGGATCACGAGGTTAATAGATCCAGACCATCCTGGTCAACATGGTGAAACCCCGTCTCTACTAAAAATACCAAAAATTTAGCTGGGCATGGTGGCGCGTGCCTGTAATCCCAGCTACTCAGGAGGCTGAGACAGGAGAATTGCTTGAACCCAGAAGGCAGAGGTTGCGGTGAGCCGAGATCGCGACATTGCACTCCAGCCTGGGTAACAAGAGTGAAACTCCATCTCAAAAATAATAATAATAAAAAAATTAAGTTACTTGAATTTGTGATATAGCTAACTTAAGTTGGAACCTGTATACTGCCATCTTATAAAAGACAAAAATGTTTCCATTCTCTTCAAGGACTGCTAACCTTGGTTTCTGTAAATTGCTAGATCATTTGCAGGATGCAAAGAGAGGTAAAGCTGCATACCTTCTCTTATCTGCCAGAATTGCTGGCCTTTGTTTCCCAGAGTAAGCACCCCCAGATCATTCCATCCTGGCGCCAAGCAACTGAAAATCTATGGATCCCACCCCTACCCAGATGATGTGTAAATGAATGCTAATCTTAGCATCTGTGAACCCTTAAATAACAATCACAATGTCAAATAGTCCCCTGGCCCTCGAAAGGTCCGGAACCCCCTCACCCTCCTCTCCGCCCAGAAGGTGATTTGAATCCATTGGCCCTCGGAATTTCTGAAGCCCCTCACCCTCGTCTTAGCCTGGGAGGTGATTGACAGCTTTCATTCCCATCTCCACCCCGACTCCCAAGGTGGTTTTGCGGGTATAAAAAGGTCTTATCTGTCTTCTTTCGGGGCCACGGGTTGGAGAGACGTGAGTCCTCCGTGGTCGCCAGCAATAAACCCTGTAATTTGGCATACTTTTGTTCTGGTGTTGACTTTCTGTGCTGAGTTCAATATAACAAATTCTGGTCAAATACCATAATACCAAGTTTATCATCTTGATATTTTAAGTGTTCAGCTCTGTGGCATTAAGTACGTTCACACTGTCACCATCCATCCCCAGAACTCTTTTTTTTTTTTTTTTTGGAGACAGAGTCTTACATGAGCTGCCTCGCCCAGCCCAGAACTCTCATCTTGCAAGACTGAAACCCTGTGGCATTAAGCATTCACTCCCCAATCCCCCTCCCCCAGGCCCTGGCACCCAGCATTCTATTGTAACAACCTAACTTGTGCTAGCCTGACCGACCCCATCTTAGGCCCCCCCCACTCCCCCCACCATTTCTCCCTCGAGTGCATACCTGGGCCACAATGTGCTGCGCACGTTGTGCTTAAAACTATAAAAACATAACCGTTGTAAACATACTCTGCTTAGCAAACCCCTTGCTATTGTGAACACCCCTTAGTTAATTACATGGAAGGTACCAAATGCCCCTTCGGTAACCAGCAATCCTGGGAACCACTCGTGTGTACCCTCCTCAGTTAATCAATCATGGGCGCCTCCTCCCTAACCTGCCCATTCTGCTTCTGTAAAATTCTGCTTTGCTCCCTTACCCTAAGCAACATATAAAAGGAAATCAAACCCCTTCCTCAGGACCAAGAGATTTTAAGCGTAAGCTGGCTCTCGGTCGCCGGCAGTAAAGAGCTCACAATCCAGTTTCAGAGTGTGCTGTTTTCCTGTCCACTCGCTCGGATAAAACATTTGGAGGCCCCAGTGAGATATTTGCCACTGGGCACGGACTGGACTCAATCTGGCCTGCCCTGGGTAGGTGGACTTAGGGGAGGTGCCCCCCGAGACATTCCAGGGACCTGCAGGCCACCCCTTTCCGGAGGAGAGTGGATTGACTCCCGGTGGGCTCCACCAAATTTTTCTTCCAAGTCCTCAGTCCTGCTCCACGGAGAAGGTAAGCCAGGCCTAACCTGGTGATTCCTGAGAAGCACGGGAGTCACCAATCACCGGAGCGTCGGCATTAACAGTGGTGACTCCTGTTGTCTGCTTTCTGCCTGGTCTGAGAAATTTCTCCTGTATGCTTGTTTTCTGACTCTGGAAACCCAGAGTCCCCAGTTCTGTTCTCCTGTCTGGTTTGGAGGGGCACTGGCCCTGTCAAAAGCAAATCAGGTGTTTTTGCAGGGAAAACTGTACAAAACATTCACCAGTCTTGGATTTCTGGCACCACAGAGGTTGTTGGCGCTTAAATTGTCAGACCCCTCACCCCAATGACTGGGCTAGCCT
Organism: Callithrix jacchus; assembly: GCF_049354715.1. NCBI lineage: Eukaryota > Metazoa > Chordata > Mammalia > Primates > Cebidae > Callithrix > Callithrix jacchus. Next base: position 15,493,815 of record NC_133523.1, read on the forward strand.
TTCCTTAAATCAGTAAATTCAGAAGAATCATCCTGTTAGCCTACTTGTCCACCTTTATTGTCATTCCATAACTTTCCCTGTTCCCTTAAATAAGGCACTATGCCAGGAGACTTACACCTGTACAGCCCCACTCCGCCTACACCCCCAAACACCCTACTCCGCCTACACCCCCTACACCCCCTACTCTCACTACTCTGCCTATACCCCCACTCCACCTACACACCCTACTCCGCCTACACCCCCTACTGTGCCTACTCCACCTACTCCTCCTACACCCCCGACTCCTACACCCCCTACATCCCATACACCACCTACTCTGCCTACACCCCATACATTCCCTACTACACCTATACCCCCCACACTCCCTATTCCCCCTATACCCCCCACACTCCCTACTCCCCCTACTCCTATACCCCCCACACCCCTACTCCACCTATACATACTGCACTCCCTACTCCCCCTAAGCCCCCACACCCTTACTCCGCCTATGCACCCCACACTCCCTACTCCCTCTAAGCCCCCACACCCCTACTCCGCCTATACACCCTACACTCCCTACTCCCCTACTCCCCCTAAACCTCCACACCCCTACTCCACCTATACCCCTACACTCCCTACTCCCCCTAAATCCCCACACCCCTACTCCACCTATACCCCCTACGCTCCCTACTCCCCCTACATCCCCATAACCCCTACTCCACCTATACCCCCCCACACTCTACTCCCCTTATACCCCCACACTTCCTACTCTGTCAATACCCCTAAACTCCCTACTCCCCCTCCACCCCCACACCCCCTACTCCGCCTACACCCCCTACACTCCCTACTCAACCTAAACCCCCACACCGCCTACAGCCCCTACTCTCACTACTCCTACACCCCCACATCCCTACTCTGCCTGTACCCCATATATTCCCTACTCCCCCACACCCCTACACCTCCACACCCCCTACACTGCCTACACCCCCTACTCCCCCTACTCTCACTACTCCTACACCCCCACATCCCTACTCTGCCTGTACCCCATATATTCCCTACTCCCCCACACCCCTACACCCCCACACCCCCTACACTGCCTACACCCCCTACTCCTCTTCTATTTTCCTCTTTGGCAACTCTCCAGTCTTCTGGAAAACTTGAGTAGTCTTTTCCCTGTAACCTGGCAAGTCCACCATCTCTGGACTGGGCCCTGTCCTCCCTCTTCAAGCCTAAAAGAAAAGGCTGAATTTAAATATTCAGCCTCTAAGTCATGGAGGCATCAAAGGTACCTTGGGTACAAAGCCAAGCAAAAAAGCGTTTTCCACTGCACAGCGCCTTCCCAGGTTTTCCCCATAATGAATAACTCTGCCTCCTGTCCCCAGCCTCCTAGCCCTCTCTTCACGGTACGTTAAAAAATTTCTCCCTGGGCTTCTCAGACGAGTATGGAGTGCGCCTTACAAAGAGTAGACTTCGAACTCTCTGTAAAATGGCCCAACTTTAAAACTGGATGGCCCCCTGCAGGGTCTCTGGATCCCCGGACAGTTCAGGCTGTGTGGGGGGTCGTTGCTGGAACACCCGGACACCCTGATCAGTTTCCCTGCGTTGATGAGTGGCTGGCCTTCCTTCAGAACCCTCGCCCTTGGCCACAGTCCTGTGCCGCCCATCACCTCTTATCCAAGGTCCTCGCAAGCCCAACTTCTCCTTTGTGCAGACCCTTGGCTCACTGTCCCTCCTATTCTGCCTCCTTCAAAGCAAAAGAAAAACAAGCCCCTTCTTCCCTTGCCTCCGCCCTGCTCTCCACCTGCTCCCCTGGAATCCCCTTCCGTCTCCTCGTCCTCATCTCCTGTGGTCCCCCCACCACTGCCACCCCTCAAACCGCCATCTCCTGTGGCCCCTGCGCCTACTGCCTCTTCACTACAGCCCAGCCAGAAAAGGCTGTTCCACTGCTTCCCTTAAGGCAGGCACTGCCCCGCAGGCAGTGACAGCTCTGCCCGTTTTAGGTCTGTGTTCCCTTTTCTACTTTTGACCTGTACACCTGGAAGACTCAAAACCCCCCTTTTCTGAGAAAACCCAGGTCCTGACTGCACTGGTGGAGTCTGTGCTTCAAACTCACCGGCCCACCTAAAATAATTGTCAGCAGCTTCTTCCAACTCTCATCTAACAAACAAACAAAAAAACGTGTTCATAGAGAGGCGGCAGCGCCCAGGACCTCCCAGAGGAGGTTCTTCCTTCCCTTCTCCCAACCTGATTGAAGCCCAAACACCTGGTGGGGGCGGGGGAGCTTTGAACAATTTCCACCTCTATCTCCTTGCTGGTACTAAGGGAGCCAACCAGAAACCCACATCTGTCTAAGAGAACTGATATCCGGGAGCGTTTCTGGAATGCCTCCAGGAGGCTTATCAAATTTACGCCCCATTTAATCCAGCGGCCCCCAAAAATAGCCATGCTATTTGGCGTTTGTAGCCCGGGCAGCCCCCAATATTTGGAGAAAGTTACAAAAACTTAAGCAATTGTTAAAATGAATATTTCCCAACTCCTGAAAACAGCTCAAAGGGTTTTTAACAATCAAAACAATAAAAAACAAAACCAGGCTGGGCATCCGAAAGGCAGCTAACCGGGCACACGAGAGGCAGCTAACCGGGCATCCGAAAGGCAGCTAACTGGGCATCCAAAAGGCAGCTAACTGGGCATCCAAAAGGCAGGCAGAAGTCACAGCTGCCACCATCCAGGGAACTAAAGGATCCTATACAAAAAAGCTACACTGGGGAAAGGCCCAAGGCAAAAGCTCAGGAATCCCGTGGGAGGGAAAAAACACCCCTACAACAAAATCAACGTGCATATTGTCAAAAAAACACTGAAAAACTAAATGCCCAGAAAAGCCACAGAAAAAGGTTCTCACTCTCCCCGAAACAAGGAACTTTAAAAAAAACTAACGGGGCCGGGGCTGCCTTTCCCTCAGCCCTGGGAGCCCATGGTTACTGCCACCGTCAGGGCCAGCCGGTGCGCTTCTGAATCGACACACAGGGCGGAGCACGCTGGACTGCAAGCACCTTGGGTAGCGTCTCTAAAAGGTTGCCGTTCGAGGTGCCACAGGAGCCATCCAGAAATCTCCTGTCACCCACACACAGAAGTGAATTTGGGTCAAAAAAGAGTAACCCATTTGTTTCTGTAATGCCAGAGTGCCCTTTCTGCCTCCTCAAACCGGTCCTACTCCACAAGCTACAGGCATCCATCTCTTTCTCGGCAAATCAAGCCCATCTCACGCTGGGGGCCTCAGCAGCCCTTACCGCACAGCTCCTACTAACTGCCCCCCTGTCAGAGAAGCATCTCTTAACTCCATCCTCACAACCAATAAAAAGTAAAACCAGCCCTCTCCTACAAAATCTGCAAACTCTCTTTCCCCAAGTCTGGGCAGACTCAACCCCCCCAGGGCTGGCAAAACATCACCCAACAGTAGTTGTAAAGCTCCTGGCCACTGCTCTACCCGTCCACGTAAAACAATATCCTGTAGGTCAGCGGGCTCCAGAGGGAATCAGTCCCCACATTCAACGGCTATTGCAGGCCAATATACTCTGTGGCACATATACACCATGGAATATTATGCAGCCATCAAAAACGATGAGTTTGTGTCCTTTGTAGGGACATGGATGAACCTGGAAACCACCATTCTCAGCAAACTGACACAAGAACAGAAAATCAAACACTGCATGTTCTCACTCATAGGCGGGTGTTGAACAAAGAACACATGGACACAGGGAGGGGAGCCTCACACACTGGGGTCTGTCGGGGGGAAATAGGGGAGGGACAGCGGGAAGTGGGAGTTGGGGAGAGAGAGCATGGGGAGAAATGCCAGATACAGGTGAAGGGGAGGAAGGCAGCACATCACACTGCCACGTGTGCTCCTATGCAACAATCTTGCATGTTCTCCACATGTACCCCAAAACCTAAAATGCAACAAAAAAATAAAATAAAAATATACTCACACCTTGCCAGTTCACCTGGAATACCCCATTTTTGCCAGGCCAAAAGCCCAAAACAAGTAACTACCGGCCCATATAGAACCTGTGGGAAGTCAACAAGCAGACGGTCACGGTACATGTGACTCTTCTCAGCTTGCTCCCACCAGAACATGCAGTATACACTGTCTTAAACTTTACAAATGCCCCCCCGCCTTTTTTTTTTTTAAACAGAGTCTCTCTCTGTTGCCCAGGCTGGAGTGCAGCTGCAGCATGATCTCGGCTCACTGCAACCTCTGCCTCCCGGGTTCAAGCAATTCTCTGCCTCTGTCTCCCAAGTATCTGGGATTACAGGCGCGCACCACCACGCCCAGCTAATTTCTGTACTTTTAGTAGACGGAGTTTCACCATCTTGGCCAGGCCAAGTCTTGAACTCCTGACCCCGTGATCCACCCACATCAGCCTCCCAAAGTGCTGGGATTACAGGCGTGAGCCACCGCGTCTGGCTTAAAAAAAATGCTTTCTTTGCCATCCCTCTGGCTCCCAAAAGCCAGCCAAGTTTTGGTTTTGAATGAACAAATCCCAGTTCTGGGGATACCACCCAACTCACCTGGACTCAGCTGCCTCGGGGGTTTCAAAACTCCCCGACTCTTTTTGGAAAGGCCTCCAGCAAAACCTCATACCTTTTCAAGCCAGCCACCCTAACGACTCTACTCCAGTATGTAAACAACCTGTGATTCCGTACGAACACGATTGACAGCTGCCTGCCATATGCTAAAAACTTTCTTCCCGTCCTACAGGAGCTCAGGTCTGGTCTCGGCCAAAAAGGCCCAGCTTTGCCTCTCCGAAGTCTCCTCCCTGGGGTACAAAATAAACAAAGGGAGAATGACACTCACCAGGGCTCAAAAGAACAGCCCTGCAAGTCCCCGCTCCCACCACCAAAACACACGTGCTGAAATCCAGCTGCTCTGCTTCCTAACCCAGGCATCACCGTCACCGTCACCGTCACCGTCACCGTGCCTGTCCCTAACTGCCAAACACTGCTACAAATCACGGAAACCGGCCAACCTCATCTCCAGAATGTTCCGTGGAGAAGGCGGCCGCCACTGCATTTACAAACTGTAGCAGCTTCCTTAAGCAGGAGTGGGGAAAGCCTGTGCAGCCGTCACCACGTGACAAACCAACTGTGGGCCCAAGCGCTGCCAGCTGGCACTTCCGCACGAAAGGGTGAAATATAACTGCCCTCCCATGGGGTCAGGACAAGCGTATTAGTATTTACACGAGCAGCCAATATGCGTTTGCCACAGTCCACGTACATGAAGCCACCTATCAAAAGCCTGGGCTACTCTAACCTCCGCTGGAAAAACTATTAAAAAAAAAAAAAAATTCTAGCCCTGCTCAAGGCTGTTCGGCTCCCCCAGCAGGTGGCTGTAATTCACTGCAAAGGGCGCCAGAAATAAAACACAGCTGCTGCGGGGAGAAACCAGAAGGCAAATTCAGCTCCTAACACCGCCGCTCTCCCGGTTACCCCGTTAACTTTGCTTCCAGCTCTTTCTTTCCCACAGCCTAGTCTACCCAACCACCCAACATACTCTTCAGAAAAAAAAAGCAAGCACAGCGGGCAGGATGTAGGTATCTTCAGGCCAGCAAAAAACAAAATAAATGGTAAATCCTCCCAGACTCGAGTGTCTTCCTGCCTCAATCTCTTAGACGGGTCCTAGCCAACCAATTTCATTCCACCACCCACTTAGGGGGCACCCAGCTGGCTCTTACCAGGCTGTTTCAAAACTGCTCAGCTTCAGAACTTAGCTAACCAGGCAGCCTCGCGGTGTCCCGCCTGTGCGCCAGGAAACACCAAACAAGAGCCCAGGCCTAAGCGGGGCCACCGCTCCGGGCACGTGGTCCAGGAAAGAGCTGGAAAATAAACGAGAGCCACAGCGGGCAGGATGTAGGTATCTCCTAGAAATGGTAAACACTGTCTCTGGATGGACTAAGGCATTTGCCACCAAAAACAAAACTGCCTCTACAGCAGTTAAATTCTTGCTGAATAAAATCAGCCCTCAACATGGGCTGCCAGAGGGTCCAATAATGGGCCGGCCTCATTCAGTATACAATGGAAGGTCCACTGCGCCTCCCCGCCCGAGCTCTGGGCGGGCAAAATGCATAACCATACTCTAAAAAATACCTACAAAACGAATCTTGAAAACCGGTAAGGGTTAAACCTCCTTCCCTTAGCCCTTCTTAGAGTCAAACGCACCCCCTTACAAGGCGGGGTTCTCTCCTTTTAAAATCGTGTATGGAAGGGCTCCGCCTATCTTGCCTAAGCTAAGGAATAGCCATTTAGCAGAAATATCCCAAGCAAACTTGTTATATACCTGCAGTCTCTCCAAAGGGTTCAAAACACCACCTAGCACCGCCCCCAGGGAGCGCACCCTAATCCAGTTCCTAACCAAACTGGGCCCAGCCGCCCTTTCTGTCCTGGTAACCTGGTGTATGTCAAAAAGTTCCAGAAAAAAGAACTCACGCCTGCCTGGAAAAAACGCACACTGCTGTCCTTACCACAGCGTGGGCCTGAAAGTGAGCGGAGTCCCTGCTTCAGTCCATCACTCCCTCATCCAGAAGGCCAGCGAAGCCCGCAGGAGAAGCACGGGTCACAGCCTGGGTCGGGTCCTTTCAAACTGCCGGTAAAGTCGACAAACCAGCTTTTCTAGCTTGTCTTCTCCACCTGTTTCCGCCCACAAGGCCCGTCCGTCTGAAGCCATTACAGACACCCTTCAAAGGGGGCAAGAAAACTTACACCTGTCGCCAGCCTGTGAACCCTCATCCTCAACTGGTTCCTGAATTTCCTACAACAGCACGTAGTGTGTCAGACATTTGTGTCTCAAGGCCCAATAAAACCCTCTTGTTATAACTGAAGATCAATAATGCTTTGACTTTCCAAAACACAAGAGGGGAATGTAACAACCTAACTTGTGCTAGCCCGACCAGCCCCGTCTCAGCCGTGAGCCTGACCACCGACCCCGTCTCAGCTGTGAGCCTGACCGACCCCATCTCAGCTGTGAGCCTGACCGACTCCATCTTAGGCCCCCCCCACTCCCCCCACCATTTCTCCCTCGAGTGCATACCTGGGCCACACTGTGCTGGGTCACGTTGTGCTTAAAACTATAAAAACATAACCATTGTAAACATATCCTGCTTAGCAAACCCCTTGCTATTGTGAACACCCCTTAGTTAATTACATGGAAGGTACCGAATGCCCCCTCGGTAACCAGCAATCCTGGGAACCACTCGTGTGTACCCTCCTCAGTTAATCAATCATGGGCGCCTCCTCCCTAACCTGCCCATTCTGCTTCTGTAAAATTCTGCAAGCAACGTATGAAAGGAAATCAAACCCCTTCCTCGAGACCAAGAGATTTTAAACATAAGCCGACTCTTGGTCGCCAGCAGCAAAGAGCTCACAATCCAGTTTCAGAGCGTGGCGTTTTCCTGTCCACTCGCTCGGGTAAAACACTACTTTCTGTGTCTATGGAGGTGACCACTCCAGGGACTTCCCATCAGTGGAATCACTCAGGATTTGTCTTGCTGTGACTGGCTTATTTCACTCAGCATAATGTCCTCAAGGTTCATCCATGACATAGCGTAGGTTAGAATTCCCTTCCTCTCTAAGGCTGCCTTTTTTTTTTAAGGCAGGATCTCACTCTGCCACGCGGGTGGGAGAGCAGTGGTGCAGTCACAGGTCACTGCAGCCTCAATCTCCTGGGCTCAAGTGATCTTCTCACCTCATTTTTTTTATTTTTTATAGAGACAAGTTTTCACTATGTTGCCTGTGATATAGCTGGCCTAGTTAGAACTGGTACAATGCCATTTTATAAATTGACAAAACTGTTTCCATTCTCCTCACAATGACTGCTAACCTTGGCTTCTGTAAACTGCTAGATTATTTGCAGGATGCAAATTGAGGTAAAGCTGCATCCCTTCTCTTATCTGTAACTGCCAGAATTGCTGGCCTTTGTTTACCAGAGTAAGCACCCCCAGATAATTCCATCCTGGCGCCAAGTAAATAAAAATCTATGGATCCCACCCCTACCCAGACGATGTGTAAACAAATGTTAATCTTAGCATCTGTGAACCCCTTAAATGACAATCAGAATGTCAAATAGTCCACTGGCCCTCGGAATGTCTGAAGCCCCTCACCCCATCCTCTCCCCTCACCCCCAAGGTGATTTTTACGGGTATAAAAGGTCTTGTCACCCTCTTTTACGGGGCCATGGGTGGGAGAGACGTGAGTCCTCCGTGGTTGCTGGCAATAAACCCTGCAATTTGGCATACTTTTGTCTTGGTGTTGACTTTCTGTGCTCAGTCCGATACAACATTGCCCATGCTGGCCTCGAACTCCTAGGCTCAAGTGATCCTTCCACCTTGGCCTCCCGAAGTGCTAGGATTACAGACTTGAGCCACTGCACTCAGCCTAAGGCTGTCTGCTGTTTTTATTTATTTATTTATTTTTACATGGGTTTTTGGCCAGGTGCAGTGGCTCATGCCTGTAATCCCAGCACTTTGGGATGAGGTGGGCAGATCATGAGGTCAGTAGTTCGAGACTAACCTGACCAACATGGTGAAACCCTGTCTCTACTAAAAATACACAAAATTAGCTGGGCGTGGTGGCAGGCGCCTGTAATCCCAGCTACTAGGGAAGCTGAGGCAAGAGAATTGCTTGAATCTGGGAAGCGGATGTTGCAGTGAGCTGAGATCGCACCACTGTACTCCAACCTGGGCAACAGATCAAGACTTGTCTCAAAAAAAAGAAGTTTTTATGGAAAGTAACACAGGGTACAGAAAATTCCAACAGTACAAGGCAGACACACGGTTTCCTCTTCCCCAAAGCTGTCATGTCCAGCATCCTCCAGCAGGTAGTTGGGCAGTGTTGCCTGGGTACAGCTTGTGCCCGAGTGGGGCAATGTCATCATCACCTTCACTTGCTGGGGTTCCCCCCACACCCTGTGCTGGCTCCGTGTTTTTCCTGGGGTGGGATATTGGGGGGGCACCTCCCTGTTCTGTGCTGCTGTGTGAATATCCTCCCAGGGACGTCTTCCTGTGTGTGTGTCTGGCAGAAATTCCTAGACATGGAACCCTTGAGTGTAAGGACATATGTGTCACTATTTCAATGAGTCATCTCCAAAGCACCCTGCAGCGGCATCGCCAGACTGCCGGTGTGCCCAGCCTCCTCCACATGGCTTTCCACTCTGCTCACAGGGAAGACGGTGGAGGGGTGGCCCCGGGCATGGGTTTCCCCATGTGCTGAGGGTGTTCTCAGCCACCTCTTTCCCCAGGTCATTGACGTGAAACTGATTTTGTCATCAGGGGCCGTGGAAACTTCCCAGAAATGGGAGCGAGGCCTCTGAGACCCTGCCCCAGCTAGACTCTCTCCCGGCTTCAGAGTCCCTTCCTGGAGCTGGGCGCTGACTCTGTCCAGGACTCTGCTCAGTCACTTCCTGACTGGTCCCGGAGTGCTCAAGTGTGTGATGAGATTAGGGCTCCCTGAGGCAGGAAATGGCCACACTGGACCCCTCCCTAGTTCATTTTATCTTCCCCAACCCTCATGGCCCCCCACTAGGTCCTCCTGCTCCCAGACCCCTGCCCCAGCCTGTCCCCTATTCCCTGTAGCCCAGCCCAGAGTACACTGGGGCCAGAATCCCCCATACTGAGTTCCTCCAGGGCACGATAGGTCAAGGCCTCTCTAAGGCAGGGAGGGACAACATTAAGGGGCCATGTGCAGGAGAGAGAAGGGGTACTCACCCCCGAGCCTCAGTTTCTTCATCTGCACAGTAAGCCCCCATCTGATGGTGCCCAGGAGTGGGAGTGTGCTGGGACTAGAGGAGGAAGGCCCCCAGAGAGGCTGGTTCGGCCCCCCACCTCCAGCCTGGCCACCTCGCTGAAGGTCCCCTGTTGCTGCACCTGGGCCAGGACAGGAGCAGAGGGGCTTCAAGAACCAAGGATAGGGCTGGGCGCAGTGGCTGACGCCTATAATTCCAACACTTTGGGAGGCCAAGGCAGGAGGATCTCCTGAGGTCAGGAGACCAGCCTGGCCAACATGGTGAAACCCCACCTCTACTTAAAATACAAAAATTAGCCAGGGTTGGTAGCACTTGCCTATAGTCCCAGCTACACAGGAGGCTGAGACAGGAGAATGACTTGAACCTGGGAGATGGAGGTTGCAGTGAGCAGAGATTGTGCCAGTGCACTCCAGCCTGGGTGACAGAGCAAGACTTGTCAAAAAAGAAAAAAGAACCAAGAATGGAGCCAGGCACAGTGGCCCATGCCTGTCATCGCCGCACTTTGGGAGGCCGAGGTGGGCAGATCACCTGAGGTCAGGAGTTCAAGACCAGCCTAGCCAACATGGCAAAACTCTGTCTCTAATAAAAATACAAAAATTAGCTGGGTGTGGTGGCAGACTCCTGTAGTCCCAGCTACTTGGGAGGCTGAGGTGGGAGAATTGCTTGAACCCAAGAGGCAGAGGTTACAGTGAGCCGAGATCCTGCCACTGCACTCCAGCCTGGGTGACAGAGCAAGACTCATAAAATAAATAAATAAATAAATAAATAAATAAATAAATAAATAAAACCAAGGATGGACATCTCCCAGAGGGCAATAACAGCAAGGGTCCCCTCAGACCCCCAGAGGAGGACAAGCTCAGCGTCAGGGACTCTGGCTGAACCTCGAGAGTCCCTCAGCCATCCTCAGCTGACCCCATATGTGCAAGGCACCCCAGTATGTGTGTCTCACTTTGCTCTCACCCAGGGGACACACAGGCGGCTGTAGGGGAGACAGCGATGCCAGGGGCAGCATTTGCCAAGAACCAAGGGGACTTCCAGGGGTGTGGCTCACCTGCTCTGACCTCTGATCTCTGACCCAGGGAAGCAGGGCTCTTCTTATCCTACCCACCAGAGACAGGAAGCGGGGGGGAGGTGACTTCAGGAAGGGCCCAGAGCCTCTCATGGGTGTGGGGATTGGGGTGAGGACAGGGCTGTCACGAAAACAGCAGCTGCAGATGTGAGCAGCTGGTAGGAAGTGGCCACTCAGGCCGCAGATGCTTCCTGGGCTGGTCAGGAGCTGGGGGTGCTGGCTGCAGCTGGGACCCCCTCTGCATCTCACTGGCCTGGCATCTAGATCCCTGGGAGGCACCACAGCTGGACACAGCCACCTGGGGCAGCCCAGCCTCCGTAGCCTACATTCCTGTCCTCCTATAGGCTGGCTGGCGAGCAGCCCTGGTGGGTCTGCGGGGCAGCGGCCGTGCCTTCCCAGTTTATCTCCCCGGCACGATCTGCTCATCCGCCCAGTATTCCAGAAGCTGGGGCTCGGTGTCTGCTGAGGCAGGAAGCCCGAGGCAACAGCCCAGGGCAGCGGAGCCCAGTTATGTGCGGGCATCTGCTCCTGTGGCCCCTGGTGCTGGGGTTCAGCCTGTTGGGTGGTGCCCAGACTCCCAGCATCTATGATGAGGGCGAGAGCACCGGAGGCGGCGATGGTGAGTGGTCCTGGCCTCAGGGTGCAGAGACGGGGTTACATCAGGGATGGAGCAGGGGCCTGGAGCTGGGTAGGGGGAGGCTGGGAAGTTGGGGCCTTCAGCCTGGTCCACTCTGTACCCTGTCCCTGACCCCATAGGGCTGGGCTATTCCCTTGAACGTCACATCCAGCTGTATCCCAGCAGGGCAGACCCCAGGCTCTTAGCACCTCCCTCCCTCCTACCTGTTGTCACCCACTGAGGCAGGGGCTGACCAACGTCCCCTCTCTTCCCCAGACAGCACGCCCTCAATCCTGCCCGGCCCCCGCGGCTACCCAGGCCAAGTCTGTGCCAATGACAGTGACATCCTGGAGCTCCCGGACAGCTCACGGGCGCTGCTTCTGGGCTGGGTGCCCACCAGGCTGGTGCCTGCCCTCTATGGGCTGGTCCTGGCGGTGGGGTTGCCGGCCAACGGGCTGGCGCTGTGGGTGCTGGCCACGCGGGTACCACGGCTGCCCTCCACGGTGCTGCTGATGAACCTGGCAGCCGCTGACCTCCTGCTGGCCCTGGTGCTGCCCCCAAGGGTCCTGTACCACCTGCGTGGCCAGCGCTGGCCCTTTGGGGAGACTGCCTGCCGCTTGGCCACGGCCTCGCTCTATGGCCACATGTATGGCTCGGTGCTGCTGCTGGCTGCCGTCAGCCTGGATCGCTACCTGGCCCTGGTGCACCCGCTGAGGGCCCGCACCCTGCGTGGCCGGCGCCTGGCCCTGGGACTCTGCGTGGCCGCCTGGCTCATGGCGGCTGCCCTGGCACTGCCCCTGGTGCTGCAGCAGCAGACCTTCCAGCTGGCGCACTCTGATCGTGTGCTCTGCCATGACGCGCTGCCCCTGGATGCCCAGGCCTCCCACTGGCAACCGGCCTTCACCTGCCTGGCGCTGCTGGGCTGTTTCCTGCCGCTGCTGGCCATGCTGCTGTGCTATGGGGCCACCCTGCGCACGCTGGCGGCCGGTGGCCGGCGCTATGGCCACGCGCTGAGGCTGACTGCGCTGGTGCTGGCCTCCGCCGTGGCCTTCTTCGTGCCCAGCAACGTGCTGCTGCTGTTGCATTACTCGGACCCAAGCCTGGGCGCCTGGGGCAACCTCTACAGCGCCTACGTGCCTAGCCTGGCGCTGAGCACCCTCAACAGCTGCGTGGACCCCTTCGTCTACTACTACGTGTCAGCTGAGTTCCGGGACAAGGTGCGGGCGGGGCTCTTCCGACGGCCTCCCGGGGACACCGTGGCCTCCAAGGCCTCTGGGGAGGGGGGCAGCCGGGTCATGGCTACCCGCTCCTCTTCACTCCAGTGATGCAAAGTGGGGAGGGAGGTACTGGGTTCAACAGGGTCCCTTCTCCCACTTCATGTTCTTCCCGGAACCTCAGAATGTGACCTTATTTGGAAATAGGGTCATTATAACCGTCACTGGTGGAGTTCACTTTGGAGAAGGCTGGGCCTTACATCCAGTGTGCCCATCCAGAGGTCAAGCCTAGTGGCTCATGCCCGTAATCCCAGCACTTTGGGAGGCCAAGGTGGGCGGATCACCTGAGGTCAGGAGTTCAACACCAGCCTGAGCAACATGGTGAAATCCCAACTCTACCAAAATACAAAAAGTAGCCGGGTGTGGTGGTGCACGCCTGTAATCCCAGCTACTCAGGAGGCTGAGGCAGGAGGATTGCTTGAACCTGGGAGGCAGAGGTTGCAGTGAGCCAAGATTGTGCCACTGGACTCCAGCCTGGGTGACAGAGTGAGACTCTGTCTCTAATTGACTAATTAAGTTAAATTTTAAAAAGAGGAGGAGAGATGGCCAGGTGCAGTGGCTCACACCTGTAATCTCAGCACTCTGAGAGGTCGAGATGGAGGCTTGAGGCCAGGAGTTTGGGCCCAGCCTGGGCAACATAAGGAGATCCCACTCTACAAAAAAAAAAAAAAAAAAAAGAATGAACCAGGCATTATGGCACACACCTGTAGTCCCAGCTACTCAAGAGGCAGAGGCAGGAGAATCCCCTGAGCCCAGGAGGTTGTGGCTACAGTGAACTATGATTGCACCACTGCACTCAAGCCTGGGCAACAGAGCAAGACCTAGTCTCAAAAATAAACAAAATTTACAAAAGAGGAGAGACAGCCGGATACCTGCCACATGCCTGTAATCCCAGCACTTTGGGAGGCCAAGGTGGGCAGATCACCTGAGGCCAGGAGTTCAATACCAGCCTGGCCAACATCGTGAAACCCTGCCTCTATTAAAAATATAAAAATTAGCCGGGCGTGGTGGTGGGCACCTGTAGTCCCAGCTATTTGGGAGTCTGAGGGAGGAGAATCACTTGAACCTGGGAGGCAGAGGTTGCAGTCAGCTGAGACTGTGCCACTGCACTCCAGCCTGGGTGACAGAGTGACTCTGTCTCAAAAAAATAAAGAAAGAGGAGTACACAGAGACAGAGAAGAAAGCCATGTGGTGAGAGGCAGAGATGGGAGTGGTACGGACAAGAACAGACTAAGGGACATGAAGATGCCAAGCGCAGCGGGCAGCCAGCAGCAGCCAGGAGACAGGCCTGGGGCGGGCTCTCCCTCACAGCCTCCAGAGGGAACCGGCCCTGCCGCCACCTTGACCTTGGACTTCTGGCCTGCAGAACTGTGGGACAGTAAACTTCCGTTGTTCACAGCTGCCGAGATAGGGGTGCTTTGTCAGGGCAGTCTAAGAATCTAAAATGGGATCAAACGCCACTTCCTGGGCCCTTTGAGGCTCTCTGGCTCGGCTACCTGGGCTGGGTGCAGCCCACGATGCTTTGGTGTCCCAAATGGGACTGGGGCTGGGGCTGCATTCCCCAGAGACTCACTGCAAGTTCCTGCCTAGGGGGCTGGGGCACTCCATCCCCACTTCCCAATGCTGAGGCCCTGTGGGCAATCCCCATATGGGCACTGAGGAAGGAGAGCTAAGCAGAATCCTGGCACAACTAAGACCTGAAGAATATCTCAGTTTACAGTATTACTACTCAGTTATTTCCTTTTATATAATCCTTGATATAATCATATATTAGTTTATAGAATTGGGCTTCAAGATCATCTCGGTTTATAGTGTTACTACTCAGTTATTTCCCTTCATATAATCCTCTATCACAACCATACGTTAGTTCACAGAATGAGTGCCTAAAGAATATCTCACTACTCAGTTATTTCCATATATATATACAAAACTATATCTTAGTTCATAATCGGAGGAACGCCTAGAGTGGACACAGTGCAGAGCATGAATTAAGGAATAAGCAGCTTATAATCAGAGGAATGTCTAGAGCAGACACAGTGCAGAGCATGATTTAAGGGAAAACAGTTATACCAGGACAAGAATCCAAGGCCCAGGCGGCAGCGTTCAGTATCATAAAGATACCCGCTGTGTGGCAGGCTTGGGGCGAGAGCCACTCCTCCTGATAAAGGAGTTGTAGGACCTTGCTCCAGTTCTTGTGGAAGGCTCCCCTTAGCCCGGCAATCCACCTTGGTGACTGTGAACTTATCAGTTCTGGTCACTGTGCTGCTCGAAAAGCATCTTCCTATAGGACTCACTGGGAGCTGCCTGCAGGTGGTGGAAACCCTGACAGCGCTGTCACTGCTATGGGACTTAAAGCATCCTCCTATAAATCTTAGAAGTAGTTTGCCCATAGATAGAGAGAGGCATTGCACACTGCACCCTCTTGTGCACGGCCCACCTCCATGCCTCAGTGACCTAATGGGGGTGGACCCCATGTTTTATTGCTCACGACCCCATCACTATCCTTAAAGATGATTTCACTCACTGCCCTGCCCCCTAACCTATACACAATAAATACTGACACTTCTGGACATTCTGGGCCTCTCCTGACTCTGCTCATAGGTGGCGTGGCCCCCCGAGCCCAGCTGCATCTCCCTTGTACTTCTGTGTCCTGTTTCTTTATTTCTCACACCCTGCACCTCAGCACAGTATAAGGGACACCCCACAACCCTGTGGGGCCCTCAGCCCTACAGGGCCCCACCAGGCTCAGAGTCTGGTTGGCCGTTCTCATGCCCGCCAGCTTCTGGCTTTGGGATGTCTCTCGAGCAACCAGAGTAGCACCCCCAACTCTGCTCCCCAAAACTCATCATTAGTGTGACCCAGCCTCCTGCTGTCCCCTGGCTGCTGGGGATCCTCACCTTCCCACCTCTCACCTGCAGGCTGGTTCTTTTCATTTTCTGTCCTCGTCACCAGGGACAAGGTGGGGCAATGTGGGGTTGGGAGGACAGTGTGTGCCGGCGGGGGGGTTCCAGGGCTGCAGCCCTAGAAACACCCACCCTGCCCAGATGCCTGCAGCCGGCTCTAAGCCTTGCACGGAATGGGGCATAGTGCCTACGGAGGACACAGCAGGTGTTCGGGGAAGGGGAGAAGCCTCAGCCCCGGTGCGTGTGTGTGCATGCACACACACAGACACCACTGCTCACACTAGGGAGCGGCACGGGGCAGTTTCAGAGGCTGCTGGGGCATGAACTGTGGGGGCAAGGCAGAGGGTGGGGGACCACTGGACCTATGTCCCCATTGGACCTATGTCTGGTAGCCCTGGGCTGGGGGTGTCAGGGGCCCGGGACACACACACACACACACACACACACACACACACACACACACAGTTCATGTGCAACTTTGAACGTGTAAATAAGATCAGTGATGTGTGTTCGTATCAATATCCTGGCGTGATCATTTACTAGCGTTTGCAAGATGTTAACCACAGGTGCGAGTGTGAGTATGAAGGGTCCCCAGGACCAGACTGTGGTCCCACAACTGCAAGTGGTTGCAGGATTATCTGAGGGTGCAGGTGTTGGACATCCATAAACCCTCCTCCCACCACTCCCACCACTCTGTAAAGCTGGCCTGTAGATGAAGACATGGGGGCTCAGGAGCCCCGGCCTGTGGACCCCCACCATCCAGCCCCTATGTCTCCAAGGGGCTGGGGTCTGCACCCATCTGTGGAACGGTCTGGAGCCCTGGGGGCTGCCCTCTGGGTTCCCGATGACTGTAGGAGGCTGAGGTCCTGCTGTGACCCTGGAGATGAGGTTTTATCTTACAACATCCTCTAGAGCAAGTGGGCACCAGGCCTCAGGCTGGGGAAGGAGCCACAGGGCCTGTCCTTTGTAGGGTGATGGGGGCCAGGGCAGCCTCAGATCTCGGCCTCTCAGGCAGCAAGAGGTGTCCGTGCTGGCAGAGATCAGGGCTGAGCAGTGTTGGCTGAAATAAATACCACCCTAGAGAAGATGGGCAAAAATGCAGATATAGGCGGGTGCCAGGGGTCACAAAAAGGGAATCAAAGCCTGCTGGTGCTGGTGGCAGGCAGGTCCCAGGGCTGGAGGCCTCAGGAGTGGGCTGGTCATCTGGGCATAGGGACGTCAGGAACTCATGGTGGGGAAGCACCGAGGTCACCCAGCCCAGGTAGCCAGGAGCTGAAAGTGCATTTGTTGGGAGCCATCTGCTTCCCCACAGGGCCTTGTGCTGTGAGCCTGAGGTCCCCTGGGGTAAAGGCAGAGGGTTCAAGAGCTGGGACAGTCTTGGGACAATTAGGGGTCATGGGTGCCCCCAAAAGGAGGCGGGGCCTTGTGTTACAGAGCAAGGCGGTGTGTTCCGTTCTGAAGTTGCACAAAGGGTGGATGTTGTTTTGCTAATCTGGTCCACATTGTTGTTTGCTCAGAAAGAGGCTTCTGGCCTCACGAGTCCTTTCTGGGAATGTTTCTTCCCCGGGAACAGAATGCCAGGCTGTGGGAGCCACCGTGGCCCCAGGAAAATGATGCCCAGCTCCAAGGCTGGGGGTTGGGGCACTGTAGCTAGGAAGGTGGGGGGGCTCCCAAGGGACCTCCAGCTGCTCCTCCCCCCTGCACCACGCCGGTGACTGCGGAGCTCACATCTGGGTCTCAGGAGTCTCATCCTAGAGATGGGCAGGTCTCTGTCATTCTGTTCCTTGGGTGCCACCTGGGCCACCAGGCAGAGTCACAGGCTGATAGGGACAGGATGCAGCCGGATGGTGTCATCCTTCTCTGAGCAGGGCAGCCGTTAGGAAGAGAAGCCACTCTGACTGGCCAGGAGAGAAGGAGAAAGATTCCTATGGGGCTGCCAGGCCTTCGGGGTGGGACCCCACACCCCTTTCCTGAACCCACCTCCACGGGGTTCAAGCCGGCTGCCACCTCCTTATTTAGATGGCAGAACCCCGCCTGGGAGGGGGACACACGGCCCAGGCCCGGCACTGCACAACTCTGCCTCCTCTCCCCTTCCAATGGACTGCAGTGATGGGCTCTGGGTGTCTACTTCCGGTAAGGGGGGAGGAGCTTGTGTCAGATCACCAATCAAATTGAAAAGGTACCCACAGAACACTACTCAGCAATACAAAGGAACAGACTGCAGGCTGGGCACAGTGGCTCACACCTGTCATCCCAGAGCTTTGGGAGGCTGAGATGGGAGGACTGCTTGAGTCCAGGAGTTTGAGGCTGCAGTGCACAATGATTATGTCTACAAACAGTCATGGCATTCCAGCTTGGGCAACATACAGAGACCTCATCTCTACAACACACACACAAACACACACACACACACACACACACACACACACAAACACACACACACAAACACACACACACAAACACACACACACACAAACACACACACAAACACACACACACACACCAATTAGCTGGGCATGGTGGTATGTACTTGTGGTCCCAGCTACTCAGGAGGCTTAGGCAAAAGAGTGGCTTGAACCCAGGAGATCGAGGTGGAGTGAGCGAGCCATGACTGTACCAGTACACTCCAGCCTGGGCAATACAGTGAGATCTCATTTCAAAAATAAAAAGCATACGCTGGGCACGGTGGCTCACGCCTGTAATCCTAGCACTTTGTGAGGCTGAAGCAGGTGGATCACCTGGAGTCAGGAGTTCTAAACCAGCCTGGCTAACATGGTGAAACCTCGTCTCTACTAAAAATACAAAAATTAGCTGGGCATGGTGGCAGGTGCCTGTAGTCCCAGCTACTCAGGAGGCAGAGGCAGGAGAATCACTTCAACCCAGGAGGTGGAGGTTGTAGTAAGCTGAGATTGTGCCACTGCACTCCAACCTGGGTGAGAGAGCAAGACTCTGCCTCAAAAAATAAAAAATTATGGATATACAAAACATCACAGGTGAATGAAAGAGAATC
The DNA here is from genome assembly GCF_049354715.1 of Callithrix jacchus. NCBI lineage: Eukaryota > Metazoa > Chordata > Mammalia > Primates > Cebidae > Callithrix > Callithrix jacchus. The sequence continues at coordinate 15,512,456 of NC_133523.1, forward strand.
ATGCTCCAAAGGTTAGCTGCTCTCTGATTCCATTCACCTGGTATTCTTGAAATGACAAAATTACAGGCAGGGAGTGGGGCCAATGGCTTAGTGTTTGCAGGTGTTGAGGGGAGAGAGCAGTGAGGTTATGGAAGAGCAGCCGGAGGGACTCTGTGCAAATGGGCTGTTTGTTAACTATAGTTAAGATCACACAAGTCTGCCCATGAGAAAACCACACGCTGCTAACTATAGGCTGAGTCTCCCTAGTCCAAAAATCCTAAATCCGAAATCCAAATCTTCTTGAGCACCGACTTGATGTGCTTAAAGGCGATGCTCATCGGAGCATTTCAGATTTTTAGATTAGGGATTTGGAACCTTAGGTAACTATATAATGCAAGCATTACAAAATCCAAAAAAATCTGAAATCCGAAACACTTCTAGTCCCAAGCATTTCAGATAATGGATCCTTGACCCATATGTATAGACACACACACACACACACACCCTGTTCACTGGGTGGGCCAGGGTGGAGGGAGGATGAATGCCCACTTTGTCCCCAGGAACTCTCAGCCTCTGACCCTCAGTCACTCCCACTGCCTGGAGGGGGCCCAGGCAGGTGGTCTGGGAAGGCTAGCAGGGGAGGGAAGTGGGGAGGCTAGTAGGGGAGGGAGGTGGGGAGACGTTGGGTCTACATCTCTGATCTCTGGGATGGGCCCAGCTCTCACCTGTCCTCCACCTCCCCTTCCGGCTCAGGGTCTGAGTCCACCACCTCAAGGCCAGCTCCGCTCAGTCTCATGTCCTGCTGCGGATGCCCCGGGGCCACAGAAGTCAGGTCATCCCCGTTGGTGGAGGACAGCGAGACCAAGACCGGCAGCAGCTGCTCTGGAAGGAAGGGGGGACTAGGTCGGGAGGGCGTGGCAGGGAGGGGACCCAAGGGCTGAGGGGAGGAGATCCATGGCCCAGAGCAGCAGCAATGGGGTCTCCGAGGCTAGGCAGCGGCTAAGGGTCCTCACCGAGGGCGCAGTGGCTGGGGGGCGCAGGCTCCAGGTGTGTGGCCTGGCGGCAGGCGGCCTCCCGCAGGTGGCAGGTGCTGGCGTGGACCACCCCGTCGGAGCCGCACACGGGGTCCCCCTGGGCGCTGCAGTCGTGGTCGCAGCCACATCGCTCGATCGCCGCCCCATCTTCAGGGGCCACCGCAGAGCCAGACTCGCCGGGGGACCATCCTGGGGGACGAGGCAGGGTCGACAGGGCACGGGGAACCCCCACCCTGCATCTTGCCCGCTCCTCCACAGACCCTGGGGTGGGGGAGACGTCCCTGGGTCCTGGGCCCACTCCCCCGGGGGGGTCGGGGGGCGCAACAGTCAATGGAAGGTCCTGAGCCCTGGCCTCACAGAATTTCACGCAAGTATTTGCCTAATACTTACAAAAACAGAAACAGATTTTTTAAAAACTTGTAAGCTAAAAGCAATCAAAACTAATTCCAAGAAATCTGGAAAAAAATGTTAAAGGAACCCTGAAGGATCCCCAACTCTACATAGCCCTTTGTTGGGGGCCTCTCTGCCGACACCCTCTAGGTTGTAGGGGGGAGAGGAGGAGGCAGGGCCTCCTGTCTGCCACATCCTGCAACAGCGCCTGCCCACGCCCCGCCTCCTCGGCCACACTCACCCCAAACCTGTCCTCCCCACCCCCCGCCCTCCTCTGACCCCACCCACCCTCAACCCCGCCCTGCACTGGCCAGCCCACCCAAACCCTCCCTCTCCGCACTGATTACGTCTGCCTGCAACCCCGCCCCCTCTGCACTAACCACCCCCACCCAAACCCTCCCCCTCAGCATTGACCACATCCACCCAACTCCACCCCCTAAGCACTGACCACACCCATGCTGCTCCGTCCCGCCCCCTCCCCGCAATAAGGACACCCACTCCGCTTGGTCCTGCCCTCATCGCACTGACCACTCTCAACCCACTAAACCCAGTCCTCACCACAGTGACCACACCCTCACAGGCTCTGCCCTGCCCCCAGTATACTGACCATTCCCCAGCCACGTCCCCTCCCCACTTACTGCTCCCGCAGCCACGCCCCTCAGCACTGACCACTCCTCCAACCATGCCCCTCCATGCTGACCACTTCTCCAACCACGCCCCTCCACGTTGACCACTCCTCCAGCCCCTCCGAACTGCCCATTCCCCAGCCACGCCTCTCCACACCGACCACTCCCCAGCCATGCCTATCCGTGACCACTCCCCAGCCACGCCTCTCCACACTGACCACTCCTCCATCCCCGCCTCCCCGCACGGCAGAGCGCCGGCCTACCCCTGCGCAGCGTGCCCTGGACTTTCCGCAGGCTCTCCTCTGCCAAGCACCCAGGGGAGCCCTCCCAGCCATCCGCGGGTGGGAGTCAGGGTGTGGCAGGCAGTGGTGAGGGGCCGCAGTGGCTCCGCGCACTCACCCGGGCCCCGGGCAGGGGCGCGCTCCACCTCATTGCACGCCGGTCCGGAGCACAGCTCCTGGGCTAGCGGGCTGTGCGCGCTGACGTTGTAGAAGCGAGTGGCCTGGAAGGCTGCGGGACAAGGGTTGAGGGTGACAGAGTGAAGGCGCGACGGGACAGGGGCCGGGCTGGGCCGGGGGTGTGGGCGTGCAGGCCTACCGGGCTCGTAGTAGTCGTACACGGAGACTGGCAGCGCCGACGTCCTGCCCACCACGCACTCCCGGAGCGCACGGAACCGCACACACGTCAGGCACCGGCTGGGGATCTGGGGGGCAGCGGCGGGCGTGGGCTCAGCCGGGGCCACTAGGCCCGGCGCGCTGAGCTCGGGCCCAGGCTCATTTCAGGGGTACCCAGGACGCGTGAAACACAGAAGAAACTCGATCCTATTTTCTATTTTTTTTCAGATGGGAGTCTCGCTGTTGCCCAGGCTAGAGTGCAGTGGTCTGATCTCCGCTCACTGCAACCTTGGCCTCCTGAGTTCAAGCAATTCTCCTGACTCAGCCTCCCAAGTAGCTGGGATTAGGGTTAGGGTTGTATTTTTGGTAGAAACGGTTTTTGTTTTTTTTTTCGATATTTGCTCAAGATGGGGTTTCTTTTTTTTTTTTTTTTTTTTTGAGATGGAATTTCGCTCTTGTTACCCAGGCTGGAGTGCAATGGCGCGATCTCGGCTCACCGCAACCTCCGCCTCCTGGGTTCAGGCAATTCTCCTGCCTCAGCCTCCTGAGTAGCTGGGATTACAGGCACGCGCCACCGTGCCCAGCTAATTTTTTGTATTTTTAGTAGAGACGGGGTTTCACCATGTTGACCAGGTTGGTCTCGATCTCTCGACCTCGTGATCCACCCGCCTCGGCCTCCCAAAGTGCTGGGATTACAGGCTTGAGCCACCGCGCCCGGCCAAGATGGGGTTTCACCATGTCGCCCAGGCTGGTCTCCAACTCCTGGCCTCAAGTGATCCACCTGCCTCGGCCTCCCAAATTGCTGAGATTACAGGCGTGAGCTACCACACCTGACCTTGATCCCATTTTCGATTCTTTGTGTCCTTCCATCCCACTGGGAAAACATCTCAGGTGGCCTCCCAGACACCACTCCTTTTTTGTGTGCATGCATGGCCAAGTGTGTGTGGGTGGCATTTAGCACAGTCACAATACTGTGCAATCATCACCTCTGTCTAGTTTCAGAAGTTTTTTTCTTCCCCAAAGAAAACCCCATCCCCATCAGCACTCACTCCTCACTCCCCTGCGCCCCTGGCAACCACCAATCTTTTCAAATCTACAGATTTGCTAGAGCATGGATCAGTGCTCCACTCCTTCTTACAGATGGGTAATATCCACTGCGGCCCCTCCCCACTTTTTCCACCAACTGCCATAAGTCCAGGGCATAGTGCTATCAGCATGACCAGCTCTGCCAGGAATTTATTCTCCCAGTGTTTTTTTTTTTTTTTTTTTAAGACAGGCTCTTGCTCTGTCACCCAGGCTGGAGTACAGTAGTGCAATCTAGGCTCACTACAACCTCCACCTCCTGGGTTCAAGTGATTCTCCTGCCTCTGCCTCCTGAGTAGATGGGATTACAGGTGCACACCATCATACCCAGCTAATTTTTGTATTTTTAGTAGAGATGGGGTTTCGCCATGTTGGCCAGGCTAGTATCGAACTCCTGAGCTCAGGTGATCTGCCCGCTTTGGCCTCCCAAAGTGCTGGGATTACAGGTGTGAGCCAAAGCGTCTAGCCACTTTTTTATATTTTATGTAAATATGGGGTTTTGCCATGTTGCCCAGGCTGGTCTCGAACCCCTAAGCTCAAGTGATCCTCCCACCTCGGCTTCCCAAAGTGCTGGGATTACAGGCATGAGCCACCATGCCCGGCCCCAAACTCTTTTTTATGGTACAAGATATTCGCAGGGAGCCACACCAGGTAGTGACCACTCCACCCTCACCAACATGCACACCAGGGAAGCCTCCTCCACCAACCCCGGCCAGTGGTACCTCATCAAAGTAGAAGAGCACACTGCGTCCAGCCACTTCATACCTCTTCATCCCCATGTGCTTGTCAAGGAGTAGCTGCAGAGGAAGTCAGAAGTCAGAGTCCTCAGACTCTCTGCTTGCTTCTCCCATCTCCTGGGGGCATTAGTCATTGGGATGCAGGCTGGGCCCTGAGAAGTTCTTGGACTTGCCCACAAGCTGGCATGGGCTGAGGTCTGGGTGGGCCTGGCTGGGGCCAGGGAATGCTGGTCAGTGCTCCCCAGGCCCTGTCAGCCTCTAAGCACCCAGGAGATGGTGCTCAAGGATGGCTATCCCTGCCTGGAGCACCTGTGTCCCCTCCCAATGCACTCCCTCAATCTAGCCCCAGGCCCAGGTCAGGCCTCTCCATGGCCCAAGAGGCGCCCGGCTGAGCCCTGCCACCTGCTGGTGTCTTGGCTGAACTGTTCAAGCTCCCTTCCCAGCCTGGGATTTCTTTTTTTTTTTTTTGAGAGGGAGTTTCGCCCTTGTTGGGCGTGGCGGCTCACTGAAACTTCCGCCTCCCAAGTTCAAGCAATTCTTTTGCCTCAGCGTCCCAAGTAGCTGTGATTATATGCGTGCACCACCATACCCAGCTAAGTTTTTGTATTTTTTTTTAGTATAGATGGAGTTTCACCCTGCTGGCAAGGCTGGTCTCGAACTCATAATCTGCCCGCCTTGGCCTCCCAAAGTGCAGGTATTACAGGTGTGAGCCACTGCACCCGGCCTTTTTCAGTTTTTGATTTAAAAAACTCACACACACTCAAGGCCTCCGAATTGACCACATCCTCTTCCCCTGCTACCCGTGCAGCCTCCCATCACCCCGACCCTGACAATAGGTCTGGCTTTCCTTCCACATACTGCAGAGCTCCTTTGGCCCCTGGACCTCTTACTTCTTGGTCCTCTTCCTCCCCCAGCCAGAGCTTGGCAGTATTCCCCATCCCCATGACCCCTCTTCCCTCCTGTACAACAAAATGGGGATGCAGCACTTTTCTCTCTTGGGGTTGTGAGGGCTACAGTTGGTCTTGGCAGTGTGTGGACTGAGAATACCCTGTGGCTCCCCACCCAGGACCAAAGGACATGGAACTCTGCTAAAGCTCTAGGTGGCATTTACAATACTGACAGCAGGCCAGCCCTGGTGGCTCATGCCTGTAATCCCAACACTTTGAGAGGTGGGTGGATCACCTGAGGTCAGACATTCAAGACCAGCCTAACCAACATGGTTAAACCCTGTCTCTACTAAATATAAAAAGTTAGCCAGGCGTGGTGGCACATGCCTGTAATCCTAGCTACTTGGGAGGCTGAGTTAGGAGAATCGCTTGAACCCAGGAGGTGGAGGTTGCAGTGAGCTGAGATTGTACCATTGCACTCCAGCCTGGGTGACAAGAGCAAAACTCCATCTCAAATAATAATAGTAATAGTCTCAGTGGCCCCACCTGTTGGAGATCCACCTGTTGGAGCAGCCCCCACTCCACCTCACCTACTCCTCAGTAGGCAGATGGCCCATCTTTGCCCAGAAAGGGAAAAAAAGGGAGCCAGGCACAGTGGCTCATGTCTGTAACCCCAGCACTTTGTGAAGCTGAGGCAGGAGGATTGCTTAAGCCCAGGAGTTTAAGACCAGCCTGGACAACATGGCGAAACCCCGTCTCTACCACAAATACACAAATTGGCTGGGCATGGTGGTGCATGCTTGTTGTCCCACCTACTCGGGAGGCTGAGGTGGGAGGATTACTTGAGCCTGGGAGTCCAAGGCTGCACTGGGAGTTTGAGCCAAGATCCCACCACTGCACTCTAGCCTGGGCAACAGGGCAAGACCCTATCTCAAAAAAAAAAAAGACAGAAAAAGAGTGAGAAAGTAAGTAAAAGAAAGAAAAAAATACCCATAGCATTTTACAAAGGGCTGGGCCGCCAGCCAGCCTGACCCTGGGTGCCCAAGCCGTGCCTATTGTTCAAAGATCCCTGGCCGCCCCTGCTCACTGGCGCCACCTCACCTGCTCCAGGCTCTCGATGTCTGCCCGGAAGCCCGACAGCAGGGGCACCTCGAGGACAGCCATATTGGAAGACCCTGGGTGCAGCCACCTTCCAGCAACAGGGGAGAGAGAGCAGCTCTAGAACTCAAGCCCGGAGGTGGAATTGACCGTCCCTTCTCCCCCTGTAGCCCACACAGCTGATGTCCTAGGAAGCCTCCCCTGGGGTCTGGCCGGTGGGCATTGGCACACACATCCTTGGCTCAGTCAGCTCTGTCAACCCATTTTACAGCAGGACCACTGAGGCCAGAAGGAAAGGGCCTTGCCAAGGGCTCTAGGCTTGAGCAGGTTGACTAGATGCTGGGTTTCCTTCTGCACTTCACTGTCCCCAGCCTGGGAGGCAGCTGGCAGATCCACTCTGGACATGGCTCCACGGAGCAGCCACAGCCCAGATGCTTCAACACTGCTTCACACTGCCTCCCTGCAGGACACTCTGGGAAATCAATCCCCTAGCTCCAGCCTCAGTTCCTCCTTCTGTAACATGGCGGGGCAGGGAGGGAGGTAACTGGGCTCTCTCTGGAGCCATATGCCAGGTGCTTCCCATAGGGCACTGGGGACAAGGATGAAGCTGACATTCAGAGTGGAGCTTGCAGCTGCTGGGAGTGCACCAAGCCAGACTCTGGTCTCCAGAACTTTCTGAGATGGGTACTTAGACACATTTGGGCTGAGACTCAAGGTCAGGGCAGTTACCTGGGCAGCAGCTCTGATGGGCTGTGGGTGTCATGGCAACCACTCACCCACCCACTTCTGGGCTCCCAAAGCATTGCCATGGTGACAAGCATCCGTCACCATGGCAACAAGCATCTTCTTAGGGTAAGGACCCACTGTGGCTGGGTTCCAGGCTCACTCTTGGAAACCAAGGGGTCTGGTGCTGGTGTTACCGGTCAGGGACCACTGTCCCGGCCACACACGGCTGTCCCCATCTGGCCCACCCTCCCTGACCATATTGGAGGCTTCTGTGTTCATTCACTTTCCTTTCATTCATTTCAAAAACCATCACAGAGTGCCTGGAGCTGGAAGCTCCTGCTGGTCCCAGGAGGCCATCCTCTCCCCTCATTACATCCTCCCGGGATGCCCAGGCCAGCAGGGCAGGTGGCCTTACCTGGTGCACACTTCCAGCATCACTTTGTATTCCTGGTGATGCTGCTCTGCAGCTGGGTCATCATCATCAGCTGGGGGCCGGTCTCCTCGGGGACCCTCAGCCGAGGAGGCAGGCATCAGGGGTGAACGTTCCCGGGCCTCAGGCTCCTGGAGGCTTATGAGCAGCTGAAAAGCTGGCTTGGCCACTGGGTCAGGCACATTGTAGGTGACATCAATCTGGGGGTGGTGTTGGAGGATGGAGGCTTAGTGACCTGGGCCCTCCACAACAGGTGCAGGGTAGGGGAGGAGAAAGGGCAGTGAGGAGGTGGGAACAGCCAGAATTATGGGAACAGTGACATCCATGACAATTTCAGAGACTACCATGATTCCTTTCAGCCTTGAAATCACTGAAGCGGGTGTAGGTACGATCATCAGACCAGTTTTGTGGATCTGGGGATTTGTGCTCAGCTGTGTCTGAGTGTGGGGTCTCCCTCGAATCCACGGTGTTATCTAGGCTCCCATTTTACAGATGGGAAAACTGAGGCTAGTGAGTCATCCGGGAAACTTGCCCTCTGACTGCCAGCTGGAACCTGTGAAATGCACCTGCCCCAGCCCAGTTGGGGCTAAATCCAGACCACAGCAGGGAGAATGACCTCAAGCTCTTAGGCAAACCTGCTTGAGTCACTGGGTCAGATATCCCCGGACTGAGGGTCCAGTGGATTTTCGCAGGGGTGGGGCACACTTGAGAGGACCCATGACCGCCTGCCTTGGGCAGTATTAGGAGCCTGCTAGCTTGCCCTGTGGTCTGGCTTGCTGCTGAGCTCAGAACCCTCTGGGGGTCCCTGGGGTCCCACTGTGTGGATGCAGGGGATGGGGCACAGGAGGACAAGGCCAAGATCACCTCATGCTCCCCAAAACCTCACCTGCATCAGGCAGCAGCCATCCCCCTTGGCACTCACAAACAGCCCCGTGGGGAGGCTGGGGATCTGGAGAGAGAAATCACCATGAGGCCCTGCCGACCCCTCCTCCAACAGCCCGAAGCCCTGATCCCAGGAACACACACCGCTGCCATCTGCAGAAGCTTCTGGTTGGTCCCATGCAGCTCGAAGGTTTCCTGGTAGTCCAGGTTGGTAGAGGCCAGAGAGACAGTGAGGTTGATGCTTCCAGCATAGGACAAGATGGCATATTCAGCCAAGGCCTGCAGAGCCACACAGGTGTCCTGGGGATGGAGGAGGAGATGGCCATCAGCCCGGAGACCGAGTTGGCCAGTGGTCCCCTGACCTCTGTCTTGGAAGCCTGGCTTGAAACAGGCACCAATGGGGCTGGAATAGAGACTGGATCCAGTGCAGACACCCATGGTACTGGGGTCCTCAGGACAGCCAGGTTGGCATGTCCCCAGAGGTGGAAGCTAGGCTCCCATGGAGGATCCAGGGGCACCTGTCCCTCACCCCAACTCCTGCCCTCTTTGGGGTTCCATAAGGTGAGAAGGGGCCAGACTGCCTGGCCAGCTTAGAGCTCCAAACAAGGACTGCAGGGTGGGTGGCACCCAGCTCTAAGCCCCTCCCTCTGGCCCTGCCTTGCTCGCCTGAGTGGAGGAGAAGCCCCCAAGTGCATTTCGCTGATGGGACAGCCACTTCACCACAGGCAGGGCAGCAGCCACGTCACCCAGGAGCGTGTAGGTCAGAAGGGCGTAGGCTGTCATTTCCACCTCCGCCGAGACCACTGCAATGGAAGAGGCTCACTGGAGACTTTTGCCACAGGGGCACAGGCACGGTGTGTGGAGGCATGGCCAAGGCAGGCACCTGGGAGCTCGGGTGGCCAGTACCTGACTGAGAGACCCTGTCACCGAAGCTCAAGAATGTGCTCTTGTCCACATCCCAGGAATTTGTCAGGCTCCAGTGGGTGACCCCATCTGCAAGGACAGGAGTGGTGAGGAGCCACGACTCCACCCAGTGTGGAAGGCATCCAGGATGGGGTCTAAGAAGAGGTATTGTGGGACCCCAGTGGGAGGAGAGTGCCAGGGGAAGACAGCTGGGACAGGAAGGGCCTCAGGGCTACATCTCAGATCTGCAAACCTATGGCAGACCCAGCCCTTCCTGTGCCCCTGGCAAGCATCATGAATCAATGGCCGCCGAACCCTGCCCCTGGCAGACATCACTAATCAATAGCCACCCTCCCCCCCCCCTCCCCTGACACAGACATCACTAGTCAATAGCTTTCTTCCTGACCAGGTCCTGATATAGCCCCTGATGTTCCCACTCAGCGCCCAAGCAGCCCCATTCAACTTGCAAAGGCTCAAGGATTCTGGCTGGGCACAGTGGCTCACACCTGTAATCCCAGCACTTTGGGAGGCCGAGGTGGGTGGACCACTTGAGATCAGGAGTTCAAGACCAGCCTGGCCAACATGGTGAAACCCTATCTCTACTAAAAATATAAAATTAGCTGGGTGTGGAGGTGCATGCCTGTAATCCCAGCTACTCGGGAGGATGAGGCAGGAGATTCGCTTGAACCCGGGAGGCGGAGGTTGCAGTGAGCCGAGACCAAGCCGCTGCACTCCACACTCTATCCTGGGTGACAGAGTGAGATTGTCCACAAAAAAAAAAAAAAAGCTCTAAGGATTCTGAGCTCACATGAAGTATAAAGGCTCTCAAATCCAGAGAGAAACCAGTCAAACTCAACCTCCCACCCCGTCCCTGGATCTTTTTCAAACTTCTTTCTTTCTTCAGGTGGCATCTTAATGACTTCAGCAGAGAAACCTGCCTGGGCCCCAGTGCAGCTGCTGGGGGTAGAGGTGGAGCAGGGAGGTCGGGGTGAAGTGGGAGGAGACTTAGTTTGGGGGCATTCTGAGAAAGCGGAAGCTCAGAGATTGGAGTCTTAGTGGGTGATCATTTTGTAGGCAGGGAAACTGACAGTTTGAAAGGCTTCCTGGGGCTCACGAAGTCAGTGGAGGGCAGGAAGCCAGTCTCCACCTTCCCTTGCCTTCCAGGACCCCTGTTCCTGGGATGATTTCCAGAAAGCCTGGCTGGAGGCGGGAGATGCGTTCTCTGCTGGGGATCGCTCCCTGAGAACTCCCCTTCCCGAGGGGTTGGCATCCCAGATTTTACAGACAAGGAAAATGATGCTTGGGTATGACTTGGACAAGCCACTTCCTCAAATAAAGTCACTAGCAGATGCGATAATGAATGAATACTATCATCAACAGAGCAATTGACAAGAGAGCAAAAGGCGTCTTGTCAGTTTTTTTTTTAAATTTTGAGACAGAGTCTTACTGTGTTGCCCAGGCTGGAGTGCAGTGGTGTGATCTCGGCTCACTGCAACCTCCGCCTCCCAGGTTCAAGCGATTCTCTTACCTCAGCCTCCCGAGTAGCCAGGGTTACAAGCACCTGCCACCACATCCAGCTAATTTTTGTATTTTTAGTAGAGATTGGGTTTCACCATGTTGGCTAGGATAGTCTTGAACTCCTGGCCTCAAGTGATCCGCCCGAAGTGCTGGGATTACAGGCATCAGCCACCGTGCTCAGCCAACTCGTCAGTTTTGATGCACATGTTCATGAGTTGTCTACTGGGGTCCACACTGGGCTTCCCAACGCTGTGGCCTCTGGGGCAGGCCAGGGACACCTACCTCGCATGATGGCCAAGCTACGGAGCTTGCGCAGTGCCTCAGGGGCTGCAGGGCTGCGGAGCAGGGTCAGTGCATAGGTCGTCAGGGCACAGCTATAGGGGTCCGTGGCCAGGGGCGCAGCAGACTCCAGGAAGTGCCTCGCTTTGTCAATGGAGCCTCTCTCCTCCTACAGGATGGGTGGGAAGGTGAACCCTGGGAGACTGCCCTGCCCCCGTCCCACTCACCACCCCCAATGGCTTCTGAGGCATCCCTGGGGAGAGCTCTGGGTGTCTCATTGCCCCTTGCTTTGCAACCTTCTGTGGCTCTCACTGCCTGCAGACCCAGTTTTAAAATCCCATCTCCTTTCTTTTCTTTCTTACTGTTAAAAAAAAAATACAGACAGCGTCTCACTCTGTTGCCCAGGCTGGAGTGCAGTGGCACAATCATATGCAGCCTTCAACTCCTGGACTCAAGCGATCCTGCCACCTTGACCTCGCCAGTAACTGGGATTACACCACCATGCCCAGCTAACTTTTTATTTTTTGTAAAGATGAGGTCTCACTATGTTGCCCAGGCTGGTCTCAGACTCCTGGGTTCAGGTGAGCTTCCCACCTCGGCTTCCCAAAGTGCTAGGATTACAGGTGTGAGCCACTGCACCTAGCTCCCATATCCTGTCTTATAAGCCGACACCCCTTTTCCCAAATGAGGTCTGGCCAGGATGCCTAGGTACATGGCAAACGAGTACACTGATCCTCTAGGGGAAGCAGGCAGAATCCTGGCCACCCTATCCCAGGGTCTTTGTTAAAACAGGCTACGGCCAGGTATGGTGGCTCACGCCTGTAATCCCAGCAGTTTGGGAGGCCGAGACAGGCAGATCACTTGAGGTCAAGAGTTTGAGACCAGCCTGGCCAACATGGTGAAACCCCAACTCTACTAAAAATACAAAAATTAGCCAGGCGTGGTGCCTGCCATAAATTACAGCTGCCTGTAATCCGAGCACTTCAGGAGACTGAGGGACAAGAATCCCTTGAACCCGGGAGGCAGAGGTTGCAGTGAGCAGAGAGATTGCACCACTGCACTCCAGCCTGGGTGACAGAGCGAGACCCTGAAAAAACAAAAACAGATAGTTGGTTCCCAAGACTCCCCCAGCCCAGGCCCTCCCCAGTGTCTAGGCCTGGTCACCTACTTAGAGAAGCCCACAGCCCTGCTCATGTCTTCTCTAGAATGAGATCTGTTGGAAGACAGTGACCAAGTCCGGAATCTACTGATGTGTTTGTTTCAGATAAGCTGCCTGATAATATTATGTGGAAGAAATGAGTAACCAGAAGCATTAACAAATTTAGCAATGGAGCCAAAGTGTCCTGGTGGCCACCGATAGAGGTATGGAGTTGAGCTAACTCTGTTTTCAGAACCATCATGGTCATAGAAAAATATTTCCAGAGGCCAGGCACGTTGGCTCATGCCTGTAATCTCAGCACTTTGCGGGGCTGAGATGGGTGGATCATGAGCAGGAAATCCAGACCATCCTGGCCAACATGGCGAAACCCCGTCTCTACTAAAACCACACACAAAATAGCTGGGTGTGGTGGCATGCACCTGTAGTCTCAGATACTTGAGGGGCTGAGGCAGGAGAATCGCTTGAACCGGGGAGACGGAGGTTACAGTGAGCCAAGATCGCATCACTGCACTCTAGCCTGGTGATAGAGCAAGAATCCGTTTCAAAAAAAAAAAAAAAAAAGAAAAAGTGTTTTCAAAGCTTTCCATCCTTAGACCAGGACAAATGTGGAACTGTCCCTAAGGTGTGACACTGAGATGCACCTCTGGAGGGGCATGTGCCAGAGATAAACTGGCCTGATTAGCCAAACCATAGGACTGGCTCTCAGAAGTCCACTGCCTGGAGCAGGGGAAGGCTGGACATCCCCATCCCAGGGGCAGGGACAGTGACATGGGAGTTACACCACACCACGTGGGCCAGTACGGGTCTCAAGGACGCTGCAGAGACCACATCAAGCAGAGATGGAACCAGCCTGGTCCCAGCTGTGCAGATGCTGCCCTGTTTATAGACAAGCGGATATGACAGAGCTCCATGGGGTCAAGGTCATTGGCTGGGTGCCCCCCAGCCTATCTGATTCCAGCACAGATGTAGCGGGTTGAATGGTGACCAGCCAAATAGATACATTCCCAGGAACCTGTAACTGTTGACTTATTTAGAAAATGGATCTTTGCCGATGTAATTAAGAGTCTTTTTTTTTCTTTTACTTTTACCACTCAGACTGCGTTCTCTCCCAAAGGAAGAGAAGAACAATCATCAACGGCAAATGACAGTTGCACTAATGCAACACCAAGAGCCAACTTCACGCTCAGGAGAGAACACTGCACCTCCTTCTCGTAGTTTCCGGTGCTCTACACATTCAGAGAAACTTCTCTAGTAACACACTATAGAAATGATCCCTGAAAGTATAGTCTTAATTAAGAGTCTTGAGATGAGATCAACTTGGATTAGGGTAGCCTCAAATCCAATGACATGTATCTTTTAAAAAATTTTTGACCTGGACACAGTAGCTCATGTCTGTAATCCCAGCACTTTGGGAGGTCGAGGTAGGCAGATCACTTGAGGTCAGGGGTTTGAGACCACTAAAAATACAAAAACAGCCAGGCGCAGTGGTGCATGCCTGCAATCTCAGCTATCTGGAAGGCTGAGGCAGGAAAACCCTTGAACCTGGGAGGTGGAGGTTGCAGTGAGTCAAGATCGTGCCATTGTACTCCAGCCTGGGGTTAAGAGCGAAACTCCGTCTCAAAAACAAATTGTATTAGAGACAGAGGTCTCACTGTGTTACTCAGGCTGGAGTGCGGTGGCTATTCACAGGCATAATCCCACTGCTGATCAGCACGGGAGTTTTTGTTTGTTTGTTTTGGAGATGGAGTCTCGCTCTGTTGCCCAGGCTGGGTAAAGTGTGCAATCTCAACTCACTGCAACCTCCATCTCCCGGGTTTAAATGATTCTCTTGCCTCGGCCTCCAGAGTAGCTGGGATTACAGGCACACGCTGTGATGCCTGGATGATTTTTGTATTTTTAGTAGAGATGGGGTTTCACCATGTTGGTCAGGCTTGTCTTGAACTTCCGAACTCATATGATCCACCTGCCTCAGCCTCCAAAAGTACTGGGATTACAAGTGTGAGCCACTATGTTTAGCCTCCAATGAAAAGCACCTCAAAAATTTTTTTTAAAATTAGAGACAGGTCTCACTATGTTGCCCAGTCTGGAGTGCAGTGGCTATTCATGGGCATGATCCCACTACTGATCAGCACAGGAGTTTTGACCTGCTCTATCTCTGACCTGGGCCAGTTCACCTCTCCTTAGGCAATTTGGTGGTCCCCTGCCTTCGAGAGGTCACCATATTGATGCTAAACTTAGTGCAGACACTTGATCAGCATAGCGCAGAAAAGCAATTTCCAAACTGGAATTCTATACCCAGCCCAACTATCTTACAGGGGCAGTTCTACAGCCCAGAATTCCTAGGTCCTCCTACCTCAGCCTCCCAAGTAGCTGGGACTACAGGAATGCCCCACTGCACCTCGCAACAGGTGTCATTTAAGAGAGGAGAAGGGGAGAAGACAGAGGAGAAGGTCATATGAAGACAGAGGCAGGGGCTATAGTGATGGGCCAAAGAATGCCTGCAGTCCCTGGAAGCTGGAAGAAGCTAAGAAAGATCCTCCCCTAGAGCCTACAGAGGGAGTGTGAGCCTGCCAGTGCCTTGATTTTGGACTTCTGGTCTCCAAAGCAATGAGAATGTATTTGTTGTTTTAGGCTGCCCAGTTTGTGGCAATTTTGCTATGGCAGCCACCGGAAATGAAGATAGCAGTTTTTGCCTCCTTTGGGGGAATGATCTAAGACAGGGGTCCCCAACCTCCAGGACACAGAATGGCCTATTAAGAACAGGCACAGCAGGAAGTGGGACAGGTGAGCCAGCAAAGCTTCATCTGTATTTACAGCTGCTCCCCATCACTTGTATTACCACCCAAGAACCACTTCCCACCAGATCAGCAGTGGTATTAGATTCTCACAGGAACATAAAGTATGCACATGTGAGGGATCTAGGTTGCAGATTCCTTTTTTTTTTTTTTGAGACAGAGTCTCACTCTGTTGCTCAGGCTGGAGTACAGTGGCATGCTCTTGGCTCACTGCAACCTCTGCCTCCCAGGTTCAAGCAATTCTCCTGCCTCAGACTCCCAAGTAGGTGGGACTACAGCATGCACCACCATGCCTGGCTAATTTTTGTATTTTTAGTAGAGACAGGGTTTTGCCATGTTGGCCAGGCTGGTCTCAAACTCCTGACTTCAAGTGATCTGCCTGTCTTGGCTTCCCAGTGCTGAGATTGTAGGTGTGAGCCACTGCACCCAGCTGGTTGTACACTCCTTATGAAAATCTAATGCCTGATGATCTGTCACTGTCTCCCATCACTCCCAGATGTGACAGCCTAGTTGCAGGAAAACAAGCTCGGGGCTCCTACTGATTGTATATTCTGATGAGTTGTAGAATTATTTCATTATATTTTATAATGTAATAATAGAAATAAAGTGCACAATAAATGTAACACTCTACAGTCATCCCAAAACTATCCTTATTCCCCAGTTTATGAAAAAAATTGTCTTCCACAAAACTAGTCCCTGGTACCAAAAAGGCTGAGCACTGCTGATCTAAGAGACCAGAACCCAGAAGACCGGGAATCATCAATTGCTGCCCTGTGGGGAAGGCCTTCGAGTTCAGAAGAGAAATAGGTTGGAAGAATTTGGAGAAGGCAGAAAAAGATTCTTGGGAGAAGTGAAGTGACCTCAAGGGATGGGAAGGAGGTGGAGGGCCCCGTTGAGTGCTCATTGAAGACACAAGGGAGGGCTGGGTACAGTGGCTCACATCTGTAATCCCAGAACTTTAGGGGCCAAGGTGGGAGGATCACTTGAGGCCAGAAGTTCAAGACCAACCCTACTGACATTGTGAAACCCCATCTCTACTAAAAATATGAAAATCAGTGGGGCGTGGTGGCAGGTGCCTGTAGTCCCAGCTACTAGGGAGTCTGAGGCTATGGAATCACTTGAACCTGGGAGGCAAAGGTTGCAGTGAGCCAAGATTATACCACTGCACTCCAGCCTGGGCAACAGAGCAAGCTTCCATAGAAAAAATTTAAAAAGCCTCACCTCAAGATACGTGTCATAAAAGTGCACATATCTTGTTGTTCATAGTGATATGGACAATGAGAAGATCAGAAAGCTTCCAGAGGAGGGAACAAGACAGATACAAAGGATAGTACTCAGAATGACAAATGACTTCTCTATGGAACACTGGAAACTAGAAGATGATAGAACATCATCAATTATTCTACAGGAAAGCAATTTCCAACCTGGAATTCTATACCCAGCCCAACTATCTTACAGGGACAGAATAAGAATATTTGCAGGCCGGGTGCGGTGGCTCATGCCTGTAATCCCAGCACTTTGGGAGGCCAAGGCAGGTGGATCACGAGGTCAAGAAATCGAGAACATCCTGGTCAACATGGTGAAACCCCGCCTCTACTAAAAATACAAAAAATTGGTGGCACGTGCCTGTAATCCCGCTACTCGGGAGGCTGAGGTGGGAGAATTGCCTGAACCCAGGAGGTGGAGGTTGCGGTGAGCTGAGATCATACCATTGAGCTCCAGCCTGGGTAACAAGAGTGAAACTCTGTCTAAAAAAAAAAGAATATTTGCAGACATGTAAGGTCTCAAAAAATGTGCCTCTGAATACCTTTTCTTAGTAAAGGAGGGTAGCAATTGTGCAGCATCCTGGGTGCTATCCATTTCAACTAGAGTGGCGGTTAAGGGCTCTGGCAGGGAAGTTTCCAGAAAAATGCATTTGGGAGGTGACATATTTGACCACTTCCATAGGAGATTTGGGGGATGACTTCTGAGGTATGGGGGGTGTTATGGAATATCTGTGACCTTCCTCAGAATTCATATGTTGAAGCTCTAACTCTTTTTTTTTTTTGAGACAGAGTTTCGCTGTGGTTACCCAGACTGGAGTGCAATGGCACGATCTCGGCTCACCACAACCTCTGCCTCCTGGGTTCAAGCAATTCTCTTGCCTCAGCCTCCTGAGTAGCTGGGACTACAGGCACGTACCACCATGCCCAGCTAATTTTTGTATTTTTAGTAGAGACGGGGTTTCACCTTGTTGACCAGGATGGTCTCAATCTCTTGACCTCATGATCCACCCGCCTCAGCCTCCCAAAGTGCTGGGATTATAGGCGTGAGCCACAGTGCCCGGCTGAAGCTCTAACTCTTAATATGACAGTATTACGAACTGGGGACCTTTGACAGATAATTAAGTTTAGATGAGGTCATGAGGATAGGGCCTCCATAATAATGGGATTAGTATCCTTAAATGAAGAGGAAGAACACTAGAGCTCTCTCTCCACATGCACACACTAGGGAAATGCCATGTGAACATACAGTGAGAAGGTGGCAGTCAACAAGCCAAGAAGAGAGCCCTCACCAAGAACCAAATCTGCCTGCACCTTGCTCTTTGACTTCTCAGCCTCTAGAACTGTGAGAAATAAATGTCTATTTTTGAAGCCACTTATTCCATGGTATTTTGTTTCTACAGCCCAAGCTAAGACAGGGGAGTAGGGGAATTCAGTGTAAGAATTTGGTAAGGGGAGAACAAATTCAGCCGATAATACGGGGCAAGGGGCCCTCTGGACATTGAGCATGGAACACCAGGGATCTTAGGTCACAGCAAACCTAGACCCACTAGTTGTCTGGATTGTGAGGCTGAGAATCCTGAGAAGTGCCAAAACTCATAATTTATCATCAGAGGTTATAGAATTAATGTAGGTATTAGGTAGGTCAGATCATTCTCACCTGGGGCTGAGATCCATCATGGAAGCCCTCTCTGCAGAGACTGGGCCTTCCCTCATCCCAGGAAAGCCTCATAGAACAGACTATGGCCTTCACGTGTCTTGGATGGCAGCCATCTAAGCCCCATCCAGTACCAGCTGACTCTGAACCTCTTCCCCCACAAAAACATACCTTAGCCCAACATTTTGTAGGGCTCCCTGAAGCCAACCCTTGGGTCAAAGGCCAGGAACCTGAACTAGCCTGAAACGAATCTCTGAAGGAGGTCTGGGAGCTGTGGACACTCATGGGAGGCCTTGTACTCAGGGCACTGAGGGAATGTATTCTCTTCCCGGGTCCACAAGGGGTTGTGATTTAAAAGGCAAGAACTTCCAGGCAACAGGCCCTGCCTTCTTCGACGTCTCCATCCCGGGAGCTTAGAGGTCTTTGTTTAACTTTCATGCATGCGGGAAAACAGACTGCCCAGGTGAGCTTTCTTTGTCTAGAAAGCCCGTGAGAAGCTATGGGAGGACTGTGGGCCAAACCACAAGTCAGATGTCAGAAATCAAAGATCAATCACTCTAGCGGAAGTTTAAAGGAACTCCTTTCATAGGACAGAAATCTTGAATGAGGCAGGAATATCTCCCAGGTTAAAAAATCCCTTTCTGCCACATTGGGGGGAACTCCATTTCTGGATCCCCTCTCACGACAGCGTGAGAGCTCTCTCTCTATTTCTTTCTCCTTTTTCTCTCTCTCTACCTAAATAAATCACTTTCTGCAAAACTCTTTGGGGTCCAATATTTACTTAAAATGAGCTCACTGCGCCCGGCAGAGTCCTCTCTCCCATTCTTGGGTGAGTGAGGGACCCAGGGCCTGGAAGAACACTGGCTGAGTCTCCCTGGTGACCTGCAATCTAGTCTCAGCACCTCCCCAGCCCCCAACACATGCCCAATTTCCCCCTAGCAGCATGGGAATCTCACTCTCCTCTGCTCAGATTACAAGAAACTGGATGTAATGTGGTCATTGTTGATGAAAAGCATGAAAAACCCTTGATAATGAGCAGGAGGAGGGCAGGGAGGAAGAAATCAACCCTGGTATAAAGGAGGTGACCTCCCACTTGCTTCTCTAGCACCCAGCCCCGAGTCTCCCCAAACCCCTTCTGTACTCACCTCTGAAGCTGTGCCTATTTCCAGGAGAGCAGCCACCACGTAGGCTGTCAGCGGGACTGTTCCGTGGATCCCACCCTGCAAGGGGACTCACAGGCTTCACCCCAAGCCAAAGGAGACAGTCCACATCCCCGCCCGCCGACTTCCCCCAGGCAGCTCCAGGGAGCAGGAACAGGCAGGTCAGGGCTGGGGCTCTGGAAGGAGGCTCAAGGGGCCACTCACCTGGATGTCCTTGTTCAGGACCCTGCCCACAGCTGGGAAGGAGCCATCAGTCCGCTGTTGCTGGATGATCCAGCCCTTGGCAGCGGCCAGCTCCCGGGGGTCCACAAAGATAAAGCTGCGAGCCTGTGCAAAGGACTTCAGGACAAAGGCCGTGAGCCTGAAAGAGGACAGGGCGTCAGCTGAGGGAGTCCAGGATGGTCAGCCCCCGACATGCTGGCTGAGGGATGGCAGCCAGCTCCCTGCACCACCCCCAGCCTCCATTTCCTCATCTATAAGATGGGAGGGGTCCAGTCTGTCCCCACAGGGCTGTCAGAAGTGGAGGAGGGAGCACGTGCTCAGCACCCAGTAGGGCCTGAAGACGGAGCTCTCTCCTTCCTGCCTGGACCTCTACCCTAGTTGCATTCAGGTCTGCTCCATGCTCAGCATTCAAGGCCCTTCTGTGAGCTGGTCTAGCCCCATCTGCACTGCTGTGCAAAGAAGACCCTTCTGGTTGCTGACCTCACAGTTATTCTCTGCTTAGTCCTTGCCAAAACACCTCTGATCCCATTCAGGGGCCAGCAGCCATGTACCTTGGAGATCTGTGCTCTTCTGTGGTCCCAGCCAGCCACTGTCATGGGCAATCCAGTTAGTGGGCCCGGGAGTGACTTTGGAATGGGCATGTGATGCAACACTGGGAGCAGCTGCAGCCATTTTGCCACCATGAGGGGAGCAGCCATGTGCCAAGGGAGGCAATACCCAGGGATGGAAGGAAAAAAACAGAGGCCCCAGTGCATTATGGGGCTGCTGGATTAGCCAACCGTAGCACGTCCGCAGCTCCGCGGTGTGAGATGATGTTCAGAATTGCTCTTCAGCCCATTTTCTGTTGCTCGCAACCAAAACATCACTGCTCTGTGGCCCATCCCTCATCCACCCCATCTCCCCACCTCCCTTGCTTTTGCAGGTGCCACCCTAAGAGTCGGCAGGGCCAGGGAATGAATGCATGAACAAATGAAGGAGAGAACCACAGGATGGGAGCCAGGAGGCCATGCGGGATGAACACCAGAACTGTCTGGTTTGCAAAGGAAACTTTGCAGACTCAGGATCAAAAAAGAAGCTGCCCTCTTCAAAATCAAGTGGCTCTAGGCTGTTTCTATGAATCGCAAAATGGGACACATTTGCCTGCCTATCTTCCCTCCCTCCTTCCTTCCTTCCTTCCTTCCTTCCTTCCTTCCTTCCTTCCTTCCTTCCTTCCTCCCTTCCTCCCTCCTTCCCCCCTCCCTCCCTTCCTTCCTCCATTCCTCCCTTCCTCCTTCCCTCTTTCTCTTCCTCCCTCCCTCCCTTCTCTTTCTCTCTATCTCTCTCTCTCTCTCTCCCTCACTCCCTCCCTTTCTCTCTCTCTCTTTCTTGCTTTCTTGCTTTTTGAGTCCTAACTCACCACAGCCAACAACTCCCAGCTCAAGTCTACAATTCCCGCTTCAGCTTCCCAAGTAGCTGGACTATAGGCACATGCCACTACGTCCAGCTAATTTTAAATTTTTTTATAGAGACAGGGTCTTACTATATTGTCCAGGCTGGTCTTGAACTCCTGGGCTCCAGTGATCCTCCCACCATGGCCTCCCAAAGTGGTGGGATTATAGGCATGAGCCACTATGCTCACTGCAACCTCTGCATCTCAGGTTCAAGCAAAGTTGGCTGGATGCAGGTGCTCATGCCTGTAATCTCAGCACTTTGGGAGGCCGAGGTGCGTGGATCACTTGGGGTCAGGAGTTCAAGACAAGCCTGGCCAACATGGCAAAACCCCATCTCTACTAAAAATACATAAAAATTAGCTGGGCATGGTGGCATGTGCCTGTAAGCCTAGCTACTCAGGAGGCTGAGGCAGAAGAATTGCTTGAACCCAGGAGGCAGAGGTTGCAGTGAGCTGAGATTGTGCCATTGAACCCCAGCTTGGGTGATAGAGTGAGATTCCATCTCAAAGACAGAAAAAGGAAAATAAAAAAGATGAAGTAGAATGTGGCAGAAGTGACAGCCTGACTTATAAGACCAGATAACAAAGGCACCGTGGCATCCTTCCCGCTTTCTTTCTTGGACTGCTCACTGTGTGCGGGGCTGTGGGCCCCACAGGGTCATGGGGTATCTCTTATGCTGTGCTGAGGTGCAGGATCTGAGAAGTAAAGAGACAGGACACTGAAGAATTGGTGAAGAGCATCTGGACTCGGGGGGGTCACGCCACCTATGAGCAGAGACAGGCGAGGCCCCAAAAGCCCAGAAATGTACTTAAGTACAAGCGGGGCCAGGGTCGTAAGTGAGGTCATCATCTACAGGCTTAGTAACAGGGCATACATAATCACATGAGTCACAAGCGAGGGGGCCACCCCATTATGCCACCTGGGCGGAGAGGCGGGGCTGTGCGTAGCAGGGGGCCGTGCTGTGTGCAGTAGTAGAGGGTTGTGTACAGAAAAGGGGTCCACCCCATTAGGTCACCGAGGTGAGGTGGGCTGTGTGCAACAGGTGTCGTGCACAACACTTCTTATCTGGGGGCTGGAGACTTCAAAGGATTTCTAATAGAAGGATACTGTAAGCCAATGCAGTAGGAGCTGACAGACTTGTGCTATTCTCTTAAGATATTTATGGGAGGATGATTTGAGCTAGCACAGAAGCGAGAAAAGACTGACAGGGTGTACAGCCCCAGTGACTGGTCACACCAGAGGGGTTCTTCTCCCTCGGTTACTTCCAGGATCTCAGGCCTGAGGCCCACTTTCCACAGGAACTGGATGCAAGGTACTACAGCTCCTTTATCAGGAGGAGAGGCTCTTGCTCCAAGCCTGCCACACAGCATATGCCCTTTCAGGCAGGGACACCACCGTCTGGGTCTTGTCCTGGTCTGGCTGTTTCCCATGTACTGCTTCTGTTCTGTGACTGCTCTAGGCATTCCTCCTACTACAAACAACTATGTGGTTATATGGAAGGATTCTATAAATCAGCACTAAATGTGTCAGTACAGCTCCAACTACAATACCTATATGATTATATAGAAAGATTATGACAGTATGATTATATATATAAGCTAGATATAGTAAGCAGTCAGTTATACTTCAGGCACTAATTCTATAAACTAATATATGATTATATATAAAGGATTATATAAAGGAAATAGCTGAGTAATAACACTATAAACTAAGATATTCTTCAGGCACTAATTGTGCCTGGGGTCTGGACAGTTCCCCTTCTTCAGTGCCCATGGAGGGTGTTACCCACAACTGTGAGAGGAAGCTGGCCGCCATGTTGTAAGGACACTCAAGTAGCCCCTATGGAGAAGTCCACGTGGTGAGCAACAGAGGCCTTCTGCCAACAGCCATGTGAGGGAGCCAATTTGGAAAAATCTTCCAGCCCCAGTTGAGCCTTCAGATGAAGACAGCAACAGCCAACACCTTGACTGCAACATCAGCAAAGATCCCCAGGCAGAAACACCTAGCTAAGCTGCTCCTTAATTCCTGACCCATAAGAATTAGTAAATAATAAGTAGAGATAATACATGTTTGTTGTTTTAAATGGCTGCACTTGGGGGTCTCTTGTTACACAGCAGTGGATAACTATTGCATCTTGCACAGGGTCTTTCTCCTGCACTGGGAAGCGAGGACCTGGAGGCAGGAACCATGTGTTCCTTGTTCCCCCAGGACAAAGAACAGGGCCTGGCTCACCGAATGAATAAATGAATGAATGTGCACTGAATATAAGGGAATCCATCTAAGAACAGATCCCAAGTTTTAAGGCCCTGGGCAGGATCTTGGACTCCTCTGGGTAAGTAGTTAGGGGAGGTGCTAACAGGATGGCACTGCACTGAGTATACCACATGCTTATCCCACAGATCCAGGTTCTGAGAGGGATGTGTGGTGAGGAAACTGGCTCAGAGAGGTTGAGCATCGGATCTAAGGCCACACAGCTCACATGAGACAGAGCCCAGGTTTGTCCAGCTTCAGGGTGGGTGCCACTGCCACTGCCCCTCACTTACTCCCTCCTTGTCCTATAGGGTCCCACGGAAGATGTCCATGCTTGAAGACCAACAGGGATGTTTCAGGAAGTGAGAGGGGACATGGAAGCTGCTGGCTACTCTATTTCCATGCAGACAGTGAAATTGGATTTTTCTTAGTCATGCTGAGAGTTTAATCCCCGACAGATGCTGAGGAGGTATGTGCATACTGAGAGCGTCCAGGTCGGGCACAGTGGCTCAGACCTGTAATCCCAGCCTTTTGGGAGGCTGAGGCGGGCGGATCACCTGAGGCCAGGAGTTTGAGGCCAGCCTGGCCAACACGGTGAAATCTCTCTACTAAAAATATAAACCTCTACTAAATATAAAACTTCTACTAAAAATACAAAAATTAGCCAGGCATGGTGGTGCACACCTATGGCCCCAGCTACTCAGGAGGCTGAGGCAGAAGAATTCCTTGAATCTGGGAGATGGAGGTTGCAGTGAGCCAAGGTTGCACCACTGCACTCCAGCCTGGACAACAGAATGAGACTTCATCTCAAAAAAAAAAAAAAAGTGTCCAATGTGTCACAACTTGCCAATCCTGGCTGGTGACCTGGGGAGCTGCTGGGGCTCATCCAGTTTTTGGAGAGTGACTCAGTGGCTTTAGCTATCCCTGGGATGGGCAGGGCCTTCATTTGCTAGGGCGTGATTGCAGCCCCGTGTTATCAGCTGTCAGCAAGCCTGGGACTAGAGCTGGGACAGTGTGGATGAGTTGCTGTGGATGGGGGATGCTGGGCATGTCGCCAACCTGGGCCTCTCTGGAGCTAAGTAAGTGATGCTGCCCATGGCAGCAGGTACTCAGCCACATGTCCCCGCTCCCCAGGTTCCTGGCACTGCGACTGCGCAGTGGGCACTCTGTTGGACTAAAGACAGAGCAGTTTCCACACTCACAGCTGCTGTTGGCACTACCAGGCTGCTGATCTCCAAAACGCAGTCTGGCCAGTGATGGGCAAATGAGTTGGAAGGTGACTCCCAGTCTCAGGTGAACCCCATTATGATGCCAAGAACTGCAGCAGCCTGAGGATCCCAAGAAACCAAGACCCAGGTGTGCCCGGCCTCCCAGGGCCTGCCCTTCCCTGGTCACCTCCCTGCTACTCCTGACCCCAGGCTACCCCTGCACACTCCGCACCCCAGCCTCAAGGCACTGGCCTGGCCTCTGACCCCCTTGCCCTGCCATCTCCTCCTGATCTCCGGCCAGCGCCATTCCTGGGTCCTGGGGGCTTGAGCAAGCCCAGGGTGTCCAGGGCTCACTCCCGAGGGGCCAGAAAGCAGGGGATGGGGTCCTGGTCACCGTGGTAACAACAGCAGAAAGGAATGGTTACAATCACCAGCTCTGTACTGGCCCTGAGCCCCCAGCCTCTGTCCCTCCGAGTCCCTGGAGCTGGGGCCACCACAGTCTTCATTTCCCAGCTGTCTTCTCTGTCACCCGGGTATCAAGAGCCAAGCGATATGGCCACACTGCCGTGGATGTGAGGTCAGGGCGTCGAGCAGGGAGCCTCAGAGGGTGTGCCTGGGACAGTGCAGACTCACCACATGCTGCCGGATGCATCCCGCTCCCCGAACGCGCTGTAGGAGCCATCCTGTCGCTTGTAGGTCAGCTGGCGCTGGTAACCTGTGGAGCAAGCAGAGAGGACCCTGTCCTGCTGACTGGCCTGGCCCAGGCCTGCCCCAGGGACCCTCCCACTCTGCATCCCCCACCCCAGACCTCCAAAGTCACACCACATGTGGGGTCCCTGGAATTGCCCCAAATCACATCTGGGGTCCTTGAAACTGCCATGCATCCACGTGGGTTCCCTGAAACTGCCCCATACCACATGTGGGGTTCTTGAAACTGCTTCATACCACATCTGGAGTCCCTAAAACTGCTGGCCCCACATACATCTGGGCTCACTGAAACTGGCCCACATCCCTGAAACTTCTCCATACCACATCTGAGGTCCTTGAAACTGCCCCACCCCACATCTAGGGTGGCTGGAACCTTCAACTCATCCACCTGGTTTACTGACATGGCCCCTTTGTGACTCATGGTCACACACCGGCCCTCAGACACTCCTGGGAGGTCAGTTAAATCACCATCTTGAGGCAGCGCCCTCCGTACCCAGGTGTGGGGGCTGCTCCACCTGCTGGGGTGGGAGCTTGGGAAGCTGAGAGAACTGGAGGTGCCAGAGCAGGGAACGAGGGGGTGTGGCGATAGGCTGGTGGGCCACAGGGGCCTCCAAGGCTGGGCTGGGAGTGTGGCTTTCCTGCGAGGGCACAGGGAGCCATGGATGGTGTATGAGTAGGGGAAGGGTGTGAGGAGACATACAGAGCCAGTAAACTGTACGGTCTGGACAGAAAGCTGGGGGCAGGGCCTCTCCAATTGTGCAGTGATGAGCTTGGAGCCCTGGCGGCGACAGAGGAAACTTCCTGGGGTGTAGGCGGAGCTACTCAGCCAGACACGGACTGTGAGGGAATGAAGGACGACTCCAAGGGCCTTGTGGTTTGTGGCCTGAGCCTCAGGAAGGACAGGGCTGTGTCCACAGAGACAGGACAAGTGACCAAAGGAACTCTGTACTGGGTGGGTCCTCCCAAACTCACATTCACCTGGAACCTGAAAATGGGACCTTTCTGGAAATAAAGATGCTTACCGATGTCACTAAGGGTCAGTTCTCAAGATGAGAACATTCTGGATTGATTTAGGGTGGGCCAAAATCCAACAACAGGTGCCCTTGTAAGAGAAAAAGAGGGGCCAGGCACCGTGGCTTGCACCTGGAATCCCAGCATTTTGGGAGGCCGAGGTGAGAGGATCACTTCAGGCCGGGAGTTCAAGACCAACCTGGACAACATAGCGACACCCAGTCTTGACAAAGAATTGGCTGGGCATAGTGGTGCATGTCTGTAATTCCAGCTACTCAGGAGGCTGTGGTGGGAGGACTGCTTGAGCCCAGGAGTTCAAGGCTGCAGTGAGCTATGATCACACCACTGCACTCTAGTCTGGGTGACAGAGTAAGAGCCTGGCTCAAAAAAAAAAAGGCCAGGCGTGGTGGCTTATGCCTGTAATCTATAATTCCAGCACTTTGGGAGGCCAAGGTGGGCAGATCACCTGAGGTCAGGAGTTTGAGACCAGCCTGACCAACATGGAGAAACCCCATCTTTACCAAAAATACAAAACTAGCTGGGCATGGTGGTGTGTGCCTATAATCCCAGCTACTTAGGAGGCTAAGGCAGGAGAATTGCTTGAACCCAGGAGGTGGAGGTTTCAGTGAGCCGAGATTGCAACGTTGCACTCCAGCCTGGGCAACAAGAGCGAAACTCCGTCTCAAAAAACAAAAAGGAAAGAAAAGGAAGTCACAGAGGTGACAGCCAGGCGATCGTGGAGGCACAGAGCAGGCTGATGAGTCTACAAGTCAGGGAATGCCTGCAGCCAGCAGACGCCTGAGAGGCCCGGGCCAGAGTCCCCCTCAGAGCTGCCAGAAGGAACTGGCTCTGCAGATACCTTCATTTTGGATTTTTGGTCTCCAGAACTACAAGGGGGTGACACATTTCTGTCGTTGTGAGCCACCCCGTTTGTGGCATTTTGTTATGAGAGCTTCATACAATGAACACAAGTGGGTTTGGGGGGAAGATGGAGCGGGGGTGGTTTGGGGTTTATCAAGTCTGAACTTTGAGTTGTCTGAAGGCATGCAGGCCCTGGCTGTCCCATGGAGGTACCGGCTGTCACTCACGAGGAGGACTCATTAGACTCTGGGTGGCATTTAAGGACCTGAGCCTGGATGGGTCCACCACAGTGTGCCTGGCCCTGGGGCGACTGGTGTCCACACACCTCTCAGACCCTCACAAGTGCTCATCTGAGCCCCCAGCACCTGGCCTCAGTGGACTTGGCCTTCCTAGCTGTCCAAGATCAGCCTTCACGATGCCAGAATGTCCGCCTGGAGTAACCCCTGACTGTTTCTTCTTCTTTCTTCCTTTTTATTTTTTACAGTTGGGGTCTCACTCTGTCACCTTGGCTGGAGTGCAGTGGCACAATCGCAGTTCACTGCAGCCTCCAACTCCTGGGCTCAAGTGATCCTCCTGCCTCAGCCTCCCGAGTAGCTGGGGCTACAGGTGCGTGCCACCGTGTCTGGCTAATTTTTAAAAATTTTTTTAGTAAACATGGGGTCTTGCTGTGTTGCCCAGGCTGGTCTCAAATTCCTGGGCTCAAGTGATCCTCCCACTTCACCCTCCAAAAGTGTTGGGATCATAGGCATCAGCTACTGTGCCTGGACTTCTTTTTTCTTTTCTAAATGTTATTTTTAATAATGTGGTTATATTATTCTTGTAAAAAAAAACAACACTTTAAAAAGATGCTGTTTCTCTCCCTGTATCTGAACAGCAACATTCATTCAGAATCTCATCCTAATGGCCACAGACATCAGGCTCCTGCTGACGGTGACCAGACCGGGGCCACCCTGAATGGACTCTTTTGCCCACTTCCTCCCCATTACTGAGCCCGCTGTGTGGGCCACCTCCAGCATGGTCCTCTCCACTGAAGGCTGAACCTGCCTCCCTTGCTCCCGCCTTGACCCAGGCAGTTTTCCCCCAATACCTTGTACCAGATAGTCGGTGGTCTCTCTCTCCACCTCGGGGCTGAGCTGCTGTGTTTTCTGAAGATACTTCAAGACAAAGACGTTGGGAGCGAAGTGGATCATGTTCTGCTCTCCGCAGCCAAAGGGCAGCCGCAGGAGGTTAGTGAGGTGGTTCAGGGTTGGCCCCATGACATCCCCTGGTGGGAAGGAAAGAGAGTTGAGTTGGGGGCTGTCCCAGCTCAGTAGAGCATAGAGACAGCTTTACCCAGCGATGGGAGACTGTGGGCATCATCCATCAGCCACCCAACTGCCCTTTGGAACTGGCACCCTCTGCCTGCTCAGACCAGCTGGTATCCTGGCTTTGGTGACAATTTGTTCACCTTCTCCCACACACGTCCTTCTGTGTTCTTTATTTCTAACTCAGGCGTTCTTTCTCTAGCTTTTCATTCTGTTCAAACTTTTTCCCTCCCTGGCTTTTAAAATAGGTGCATTGAAGGCTATACCTGGGCCTCTAAGTGCAACTTTGGCTGCATCCCACAAATATTGGTATGTCTACACATTCTCATTCCATTCTAAATAGTCTTTCTAAAATATTCTGATTTTCTCTTTAACCAGGAGCACTTCAATTTTTTAAAAAAGTTTCTATATGTATGGAATTGGAAGTGTATTTTTTTCTCTCTTTAAAAAAAAACAACTCTGGTTCTCTCACCCCCTTGACATTCTGTATTCCTCTTCTTGGTTTCCCTTTCTCAAAGATTGCTAATGGACCCCCTGGGACCCCCAATGTCCCCTGAACACACCTTCTTTCCTTCTTTAGCCTCTCCACATGTCTCACTGAGGCTGCCATTGCCCCTGCAGCCTCCTCATGCTGCACAAACTGCCTGGCTACTTTCTCATTACCATCCTCTAGGCTCCCCAGCTTCTTCTCTACCCACTGTGTCACTGAAGGCACTGGTACACGGATCCCAGCTGTCACCTACTCTCCATTCCTGCCTCTCTGCTTCTTCTCCTATCTCCCTCAATTCCATCTGAGCCACTCAGCCCCATATCCACCTCTGACTTGCTCTCATGCCTCAGAAATTGTAAACTCAAACTTCCTCTGATCTGGCCACAACCGCCAACCTGCCCGTGTCTGAGGCCCTCTGCCCCTTATGTCGGAGAGAGCCTTGACCCCCTCATTTGGGTCTGTCCATCCCTTTCTGGCCTCTTGCTCTCTCCTCCCTGGCTCAGGCCCGTCCCAAACTCTCACCACCCTTCTGCCCAATTCCCAGCACTGGATCAATCACACTGTCCCCACTCTCCCCTCCTGCACCTGGGCTACTAGAAGCATCCTAATATGGTTGGGCTGTGTCCCCAACCGAGTCTCATCTTGAATTGTAGCTCCCATAATTCCCACATGCTGTGGGAGGGACCTGGTGGGAGACAATTGAATTATGGGGTGGTTTCCCCCATACTGTTCTCATGGTAGTGAATAAGTCTCATGAGATCTGATGATTTTGTAAGGGGAAACCTCTTTTGCTTGGCTCTCATTCTCTCTTCCTGCTGCCATGTAAGACATGCCTTTCGCCTTCCACCATGATGGCGAGGCCTCCCTTGCCACGTGAAGCTGTGGGTCCATTAAACCTCTTTTTCTTTATAAATTACCCAGTCTTGGGTATGTCTTTATCAGCAGCATGAAAACAGACTAATACACATCTCAACCCCAGAGACCCCGTAAGGCTGTTTCCAATGTCCCTAGTCAGAGCCTCTGACCCCTACTCAGCAACTGCTCCAGAAGCCCGCCCCGTCACCAAGCCCCAAGGCCTCCGTAACTGGCTGACTTCGCCAGGCATTCGGCTTTTCTTGGATCTGGTCCTTGGCCCATTCCCCTCACAGGGTTCACTGCAGGTCCTCAGGGGTCATCCCACCCTGACCTCTGCGTAAGGCTTAGACTTGGGAGCTCTGGATCTGCCATCTCACCTGGACTAGGAGTCCCTTGAGGGTGGGGTTGGGGTCAGCTCTGGGGCTGACTCAATGCCCAGCACATGGACAGGCACAAGAATGCACTGGAAGCTGCTTGTCAGGGGTGTGTGTGTGTGTGTGTGCGTGTGTGTGTGTGTGTGTATGTGTGTACACCCCAGGACACAGGTCCCCAGTAAAGCCCAGCTTGAGACCAACCCTGGAGTCGCAGCCTTGGCTCTAGCCCCTTGACCTCCCAAAGCCAGGCTGTGGGGCAGACGCACCGATGATGGAGGCGGCGGCCCGCTCAGACCCAGGGATGGTGCCGTGTGGGACCCCTAGGGTGAAGGCCTCACTGTAGCTCTCATCTACCTCCATCTTCCTCCAGATTCGGAATTCACCCATGGAGCCCCAGCCGGTGGAAAAGCCAATGAACTGGACCTCTGGTGGCCTCGGGAGGGTCCAGGACACAATAACAGACTCGTTGGACGGCTCTGGACCATGGCCAACCTGGAAAAAGAAACCAAGGCTGCTGGACGCTGGCAGGAAGCAGGCAGTAGGCACTCAGGTGGCAGTGACACCAGCTTTGCGGCCACGGTCAGAGGCCTTACCCGTGCTCACAGTGCAGGGAAGGGTCCTCAGGGAGTCAGAGGTGACAGAAACCAGAGGTCACCCTACCCATTAAACAGCCAACAGAAACCGAAGGCATGGCACCTGCAGGTTCACAGTCACTGGGCTACTTGGAACCTCTGGACCTTTGCACATGCGATTCCTCTGCCTGGAGAACACACTCTACTCCATTTTGCCTAGTAAACTCCGATTCATATTTTAAAATCGACTTTGGTTATGTTCCTCCTCTAGGAAGCTGCACTAGCTTCCTCTGTTAGGAAGCTGTGTTCGTTTCTGCATCTCTTTTCCTTGGCCCAGAGAACAGCCCCCCAGCTCCCACTTCACTTGCTCATCATGTCCATTTTTTTCTCCCTGACCACCTACCTCCTCTCTCTGCTCCCAGACCCTTGGGTGCTTCCTCTGCCACAGCTCTTTGTGGGTAACCCTCCATATCGACACCAAGGAGAGAGCTAAGCAGAACCCTGGCACAGTTAGGGCTTGAGGAATATCTCACTTTATAGTGTTACTACTCAGCTATTTCCTTTTATATAATCCTTTACATAGTCATATGTTAGTTTATAGAATTAGAGCTTAAAATATCCCTTTATATAATCCTATCTATATAATCATATAATAGTTGATAGTATGAGTGCCTAAAGAATATCTCCCTACATATATACCTATAATTATATCTTAGTTCATAATCGGAGGAATGCCTAGAGTGGACACAGTACAGAGCATGAATTAAGGAATAAGCAGCTTATAATCAGAGGAATGTCTAGAGCAGACACAGTGCAGAGGATGATTTAAGGGAAAACAGTTACACCAGGACAAGAATCCGAGGCCCAGGTGGCAGCGTTCAGTATCGTAAAGATACCCGCTGCATGGCAGGCTTGGGGCGAGAGCCACTCCTCCTGATAAAGGAGTTGGAGGACCTTGCTCCAGTTCTTGTGGAAGGCTGCCCTTAGCCCGGCAATCCACCTTGGTGACTGTGAACTTTATCAGCTCTTGCTACTGTGCTGCTTGAAAAGCGTCTTCCCATAGAACCCATTGGAAGCTGCCAGAAGGTGGTGGTAACCCTGACAGCTCTGTCACTGCTATGTGACTTAAAGCATCCTCCTATAAATCTTCTTAGAAGTAGTTTGCCCATAGATAGAAGTATTGCACACTGCACCCTCTTCACTGCGCACGGCCCACCTTCAAGCCTTGGTGACCTTTTGGGGGTGGGCCCCTTACTTGCCTTCATGGGAACAGGCCCCTTGCTGTGCACTGTCCACCTCCTGGCCTAGGTGACCTAATGGGGGTGGACCCCTTACTGCACATGGCCCTTGCCCTCGTGGGAACAGGCCCCTTGCTGTGCACTGTCCACCTCCTGGCCTAGGTGACCTAATGGGGGTGGACCCCTTACTGCACATGGCCCTTGCCCTCGTGGGAACAGGCCCCTTGCTGTGCACTGTCCACCTCCTGGCCTAGGTGACCTAATGGGGGTGGACCCCTTACTGCACATGGCCCTTGCCCTCGTGGGAACAGGCCCCTTGCTGTGCACTGTCCACCTCCTGGCCTAGGTGACCTAATGGGATGGACCCCTTACTGCACATGGCCCTTGCCCTCGTGGGAACAGGCCCCTTGCTGTGCACTGTGCACCTCCTGGCCTAGGTGACCTAATGGGATGGACCCCTTACTGCACATGGCCCTTGCCCTCGTGGGAACAGGCCCCTTGCTGTGCACTGTCCACCTCCTGGCCTAGGTGACCTAATGGGGGTGGACCCCTTACTGCACATGGCCCTTGCCCTCGTGGGAACAGGCCCCTTGCTGTGCACTGTCCACCTCCTGGCCTAGGTGACCTAATGGGATGGACCCCTTACTGCACATGGCCCTTGCCCTCGTGGGAACAGGCCCCTTGCTGTGCACTGTCCACCTCCTGGCCTAGGTGACCTAATGGGGGTGGACCCCTTACTGCACATGGCCCTTGCCCTCGTGGGAACGGGCCCCTTGCTGTGCACTGTGCACCTTCTGGCCTAGGTGACCTAATGGGGGTGGACCCCTTGTTTTATTGCTCACGACTCTATCACTATCCTTAAAGATGACTTCACTCACTGCCCTGCCCCCTAACTTATACACAATAAATACTCAGGCTTCTGGACATGCAGGGCCTCGCCTGACTCCACTTATAGGTGGCGTGGCCCCCCAAGCCCAGCTGCATCTTCCTTGTACTTCTGTGTCCTGTCTCTTTATTTCTTGGATCCTGTGCCTCAGCACAGCATAAGGCTCACTCCACGGCCCTGTGGGGCCCTCAGCCCTACACTCTTGGTATATGTTTTTTTGTGGTAAGCAACTCTAGACTGAGAACAACTTGGGGTGGTACCCTGTGTTTCCCTTGCTCCTCCCAACCCCCCATCAGAGCCTGGTACAGAACAGGAAGCAGTGAATACCAGAGGAACATGAGGTTTCTGTGTAAGCCCCAGGCAGTCCCACTGTATACCTGGATGAGGCCACCATGCCAGCTGATCCAGAATGTTCTGAATTCATCCCAGGAGAGGATCTTGGCCGTGTGTGCACTGGCCACGGGCTCTCCCATCTTGCTGGTGGAGATCCATGACCTGGTGTTTTGATGCCCTCCCAGGACAATCTCGATCATGCCTGCTGTGTCCTGGGGCCCAGAAGACAAGGACACGCGGGCATCGTTGTGAGCTCGCACGGCGACATCAAAACAGGTGAGGTGCAGTGGCCGCTGCACATACTGGAACTCGTACTTATTGGGGGTGGAGATGTGGACTCTCTCTGGATGGGGGAAAGGAGATGGGGAATTGAGATGACACCTGGAGGCACCCCACTTTCCCTGATGGTACCTGGAGGTGAGCACTAGGACCACAAGGGGTGGATCTCGCTGTGACTTGGCACATGTGATAGAATGGTGTTGGCTTAACAATGGCATTGACAATGGCACACAAAAGATAAAATGGGCCTGGGCATACTGGCTCACACCTGTAATTCCAGCACTTTAGGAGGTTGAGGCAGGAAGATTGCTTGAGTCTAGGAGTTTGAGACCAGCCTGGGCAACATAGCAAGACCCCTATCTCTACAAAAATGTTTTAAAGTGAGCAGTGGCATGCATCTGTAGTCCCAGCTACTTGGGAGGCCAAGGCGGGAAAATCACTTGAGCCCAGGAGTTGCAGTGAGCCATGATTGCACCATTTCACTCCAGCCTGGGTGACAGAATAAGATCCTCTCTCTAAAAACCAAAAAGATAAAATACTCAGGGATAAATCTGGCCAAAGATGAGCAAGGTACTGAAAACTGCAAAAGGGTGAGGACAGAAACTAAAGAAAACCCAAATCAATGAAAGGTAGACCATGTTCATGGATTATCGTGAACATGTGAGTTCTTCCCCAGACAGTTCTACAGATTCAATGCAATACCAATCAAAATCCCAGGAGGCTCTTTTGGAGAAATTGCTAAACAGATTCCAAAATTTATATGGACATACAAAGGACTTAGGAGAGCTCAACTTTGATAAAGAACCCAGCACTTTGGGAGGCCAAGGCAGGTGGATCACCTGAGGTCAGGAGTTCAAGACCAGCTTGACCAACATGATGAAACTGTCTCTACTAAAACTACAAAAATTAGCCATGTGTGGTGGCGGTTGCCTGTAATCCCAGCTACTAAGGAGGCTGAGGCAGGAGAATCACTTGAACCCAGGAGGTGGAGGTTGCAGTGAGCCGACATTGCGCCACTGCACTCCAGTCTTGGCTATGAGAGTGAAAATACATCTCAAAAAACAAAAAAAGAAAAGTTACAGGAATCACCACAATATGATATGGGTGTCAGCAAACACAAATGCATCAATTATTATGTGGGGAGAGCGGCTTGTCAGAGGCATCTGCTACTTGCCTCCTTGACAAGGAACAAAAATAGCAAATGGATAATCACACTTTGAAGAGTCCATCTAAGAACACACAGATTCCACAGAGAAGTGACAAGAAACACCTACAGTGAAGAAGGAAATGGAAATAAGGCAGGGTGCTTGGTGAGAATTGGCTGGGAGCCTGGAGTAGCTCCCCAGGGCGAGGAAAGGGTAAGCGAGTGGACTCCAGTGGTCCCCATTCCCACTGTGGACTGTAGGAACTCTAACCACGGGAGAGCCCCTAGATCCTCGTGGGCCACAGACTAGCCTAGGGAGCTACCCGGAGACTGTGCAGATACTGTTCCAGAGAGGGGACCAAGGCTGGGTCTCACACACCCTTCAGCCCTAAGCAGCGACTGCAGGGCACCTTATCGAGATCCGAGCCACTGCCTGGGGGCCAGAGAGCCCCTGTATCTTCACATCTCTAAGATCCCACTGACATTCCCCCCTCACAGCCACCATGTGGCTGGCTGCTGCCACCAGAACTGAAGCCCAAGCCATTGGCAATGACCTCGATGCCCCCAGCAGTGAAGCTGCTGCACATTTTCCTGTTCCCCGAGGGCTAACTCCCCAACCTGCAGCAACTGCCACCAGGGGCCGCTGCAGCCAGACGCTAAAGCAAAGGCAAGGCTCATGCTCCCCAGCCACCCGCTGCCATTGGAAGCTGCTGCACCCTACCCAGTATTCAAGTACCACATGCCTCTCACTAGCCCCTCTCCCCACACAAATTGATGCGTTTGTGTTTGCTGACAGCCGTATCACATTGTGGTGATTTCTGTAACTCTACGGTAAATCTCAGTGTCAGAGGGTGTGAGTCTTCCAGTTGTGGGGTTTTTTGTTTGTTTGTTTGTTTTGTTTTTTGAGACAGAGTCTTACTCTTGTCACTGAGGCTGGAGTGCAATGGGGCGATCTGGGCTCACTGCAACCTCCACCTCCCAGGTTCATGTGATTCTCCTCTCTCAGCCTCCTGGGTACCTGGGATTACAGGCACCTGCCAACCACGCCTGGCTCATTTTTGAATGCTGAACCTGAGCATTCCACTGGAGCCCTGAGAATCCCCTCACCCCTGCCTACCATAGCCAGCACCTACACACACCACCAGGGATTGTGAGATAGGTTGGCCCAGCCCAGCTCGGCCCCC
This sequence comes from Callithrix jacchus, assembly GCF_049354715.1. Lineage (NCBI taxonomy): Eukaryota > Metazoa > Chordata > Mammalia > Primates > Cebidae > Callithrix > Callithrix jacchus. Next base: position 15,548,024 of record NC_133523.1, read on the forward strand.
GCAAGTGCCTGAGGGTGCCATTCAATGGCCTTGAGACTGCCCAGCCTGGTGCACCACAGCTGGCACCTGAACGCTCCTCCTAGGCACCTGAGGGCAGGCTCACCCAATGTGCCACTGTCACCACACCTGGCACACACCGGCCTGTGCCACCTGCGGACAAGGAGATTGGCCCACCCAGCCTGTCACAGCCACCACCAACACCAGAGCACACTGCTTGGGAGCTAGAGGGTCATGCCACCCACCACTTCTGCCAGTGCCCACACCATGCCCACTGCCCAGGGGCTCAAGAACCTGCCCACCTTCCTGGCCCACCACTGCCAATACTGGCATCCAAGCAAACTTCCTGGAAGTCCAAGAATTGGCCCTCCGAGACCCACTAACATTGGTACCAGTATACAATGCCCTGGTGCTCAAGGAACGCATATTTTGCGCACTGCTGCCATCACGGGGGCCTGAGGACAGGCCCATCTGGCTTCCCCATCCCAGGCAAAACTTCACCATAGCCTCCACTAATAACTGCACCCTAAGCCACTGAGGAAATCCCAGACGGCACTGATGCTGTTTATCGTCGAATAAATCGTATGGAGACTACGCTATGCACTATACTATACACACCCTGAGTCAAACTAAACGCTCTACCCAGCCAACACCACAGATACAGCTTCAGGAAGAAGTCTTCCACCACTAGAGCAAATTCAAAACATTGGAAGAAGTGACTGTTACACCAAACGGACAGACATCACCGTGAGAACAAAAGAAACATGAAAAAGCAGGGAAATGTGACATCGCCAAAGAAACAGTCATTCTTAAGCAACAGATTCCAATAAAAAACGTGTGTAGGCCGGGCGCAGTGGCTCATGCCTGTAATCCCAGCACTTCAGGAGGCCGAGGCGGGTGGATCACAAGGTCAAGAGACTGAGAACATCCTGGTCAATGTGGTGAAACCCCGTCTCTACTAAAATACAAAAATTGGCTGGGCATGGTGGCACGTGCCTTGTGGTCCCAGCTGCTCAGGAGGCTGAGGCAGGAGAATTGCTTGAACCCAGGAGGCGGAGGTTGCGGTGGGCCGAGATCACGCCATTGCACTCCAGTCTGGGTAACAGCAGCGAAAATCCGTCTCAAAAAACAAAACAAAACAAAACAAAAGTATGTAAGCCGGGCACAGTGGCTCACACCTGTAATCCCAGCACTTTGGGAGGCCAAGGAGGGTGGATCACGAGGTCAGGAGTTCAAGACCAGCCTGGCCAACATAGTGAAACCTCATCTCTACTAAAAATACAAAAATTAGCTGGGCGTGGTGGCAGGTGCCTGTAATCGCAGCTATTTGGGAGGCTGAGGCAGGAGAATTCCTTGAACCTGGGAGGTGGAGGTTGCAGTGAGCTGAGATCATACCACTGCATTCTAGCCTGGGTGACAGAGACAGACTCTGTCTCAGAAAAAAAAAATGTATGTAATCTTGGAAAAATAATTCAAAATAATGACATTAACCGAGTGAGGTGGCTCACGCTTCTAATTCCAATAATTTGAGAGGCCAAGGTAGGTGAATTACTTAAGCCCAGGAGTTCAAGACCAGCCTGGGCAACACAACGAAATCCCATTTCTAACAAAAATGCAAAAAATTAGCCAGGCGTGATGGCATGTGCCTGTAGTCTTAGCTTCCTGGGAGGCCAAAGTGGGAGGATCACCTGGGCCCGGGAGGTCAAGGCTGCAGTGACTCATGACTGTGTCACTGCACTCCAGCCTGGGCAACAGAGTGAGATCCTGTCTCAAAAAATGATAATAGTAATGATATAAATTAAGCTCAGTGAGACAAAAGAGAATACAGAAGAACAATACAAAGAAATCAGAAAAACAATTCAGGATATAAGTGAGAAATTTACCAAAGAGATGGATACCGAAAGGAACCAAACAGAAATGATGAAACCCGGCCTTGCTCACTTTTTAATTAGACAGTTTGTTTTATTCACTACCAAATTGGAGACTTATTTATATATTGTAATACTAGTCCTTTGTCTGATAAGGTTTGCGAATGTGTTTTCTCCCAGTCTGTACTATGGGTCCTCCTTTAACGGGGTTTATTATGGAGAAAAAACTTTTTAATTTTGATGAGGTTTATCAATGTATGAATGCTTCTTTTTATAGATTGTGCTTTTCAAGTCTAAAAACTCAGTGGAGCACCTCCACTGACCAAGGTGGGACCTCTCTTGGCTCCCAATAAAAATGTGAAAACCACCCCCCCCCAAAAAAATTGTGCTTTTCAAGTCTAAAAACTGCTTGGCCCTAAATGACTAATCTTCCTATCTTCCTTCCTTTTCCTTCCTTCCTTCCTTCCTTCCTTCCTTCCTTCCTTCCTTCCTTCCTTCCTTCCTTCCTTCTTCCTTCCCTCCTTCCTTCCTTCGTCACTCCCTCCCTCCCTCCCCTACTCCTTACCCTCAACCAGGCTGGACTGCAGTGGTACAATCAAGGCTCACTGCAACCTCCACCTCCTGGGCTCAGGTAATCCTCCCACCTCAGCCTCCCAAGTAGCTGGGACTACAGGTGTGCACCACCAGGTCTAAGTGTTTTTTTGTTTTGTTTTGTTTTGTTTTTGTAGAGATGGGATTTTGCCCTGTTGCCCAGGCTGTCCTATGCTTTTCTCTAAAAGCACTACAGTTTTACCCATAAGTCCATGATCCATTTTGGGTTTGCACTTGTGTAAGGTGCGATCTTTAGGTCCAGCTCATGTTTTGTTGCTGTTTTGGTTGTTTTAAGATGGTGTCTCACTCTGTCGCCCAGGCTGGAGTGCAGTGGCACAATCCTGGCTCGCTGCAACTTCCACCTCCTGGGTTCAAGCGATTCTCCTGCCTCAGCCTCCGAAGTAGCTGGGACTGCAGGCACACACCACCTGGATAACTTTGTCCTTTTAGTAGAGATAGGTCTCACCATGTTGGCCAGGCTGGTCTCGAACTCCTGACTTTAACTGATCCACCTGCCTTAGGCTTCCAAAGTGCTGGGGTTACAGGCATGAGCCGCTGCGCCTAGCCAGCCTAACCTTCTTTCTCGGCACCTGCCATGTACATTCCTGTGCATTCCTGCCCTGTGTGCTGGATGCTCCACCCTCACGCTGGCTCTGCCTGTCCCCAGCTGGGATGTCACTCTTCCTAAACACAGTGCCCCCTACCCCCGGGAGGGGCAGGTGCTCACTTTGCACTGAAACAGCCCCCACAGTGTGGAGAAGGGGGTAGGCCAAAGTCCTGACCCAGCCAGGTGGCCACTCTTTAGCAGGATGGACACAGGGACTCACCACTGGGACAGAAGAACGCGCTGTAGGTGTACGCCCGGGGGACTCCTTCAGCCTGAAACAAAGAAACAAGGAGAACTGAGTGCTGGAGCAGTGAGGGGGATGGTCAGCTTGGCAGAACGGCTGGCTCTCCTGGTTTACATCATATCAGCACGGCCACACCAAGATCACAGGTACGTTGAGCAGGACAGGGCCACCCACTTCCCAGGCTCCGGTGGGGAAACTGAGGCTGCTCCCCCTTGCTGGCCAAATGAAAGTCACCAACTGCTTCTAGACTTGTCGTGGGGCTCACATCCCTACCCTACCCTCCAGACACCCCCTCCCTCCCATCTCCCTCTGGGCAGGCGACATAGTGAGGCCAAGGTAGCCAGGTTCTGAGACTTCCTTTGACATCTGTGAGTACTGTGAGAGGGGCTCCTGCATCTGCCAATGACAGGTCTCTGTCCCGCTGTCTATCCACCACATCCGTTGTGGTTTTTCTTTTTTGAGATGGAGTTTCACTCTTGTTGCCCAGGCTGGAGTGCAATGGTGCGATCTTGGCTCACCACAACCTCCGCCTCCCAGGTTCAAGCGATTCTCCTGCCTCAACCTCCCAAGTAGCTGGGATTACAGGCATGTGCCAACCACACCTGGATAATTTTGTATTTATAGTAAAGACGGGGTTTCTCCATGTTGGCCAGGCTGCTCTCGAACTCCTGACCTCAGGCTGAGGTGATCTGCCGGCCTCGGCCTCCCAAAGTGCTGGGATTACAGGCATGAACCACCGCACCCAGCCACTTCTGCTTCTTGTATGGATGACCCCAAATATCAGAAGGCAGCTGCCTCAGTCTCTTAAAAAGGGGTGCCCAGAATTTAACCCCCTATACCTTGCGGGGCTTGGTCTGACTAACATGACCCCTGTGGGGGCCCTCGGATCAGACCTCAAAGGGTTAACATGGAGCAGCTGCAGCCAGGTGGCCTGGCAGCCCCTTCGCCCATTAGGACGGTCAATTTTATGTATTTATTTAGAAACAGAGTCTCTGTCGCCCAGGCTGAAGTTCAGTGGTACGATCTTAGCTCATTGAAACTTCCACTTTCCGGGTTCAAGCAATTCTCCTGCCTCAGCCTCCTAAGTAGCTGGGACTACAGGCACCTGCCATCACACCAGGCTAATTTTTGTATTTTTAGTAGAGATGGGGTTTCACCATATTGGCCAGGCTGGTCTTGAACTCCTGACCTTAAGCAGACTGCATGCCTTGGCCTCTCAAAGTGCTGGATTCACAGGCATGAGCCATCGAGCCCAGCCTAGCATGGTCAGTTTTAGGTGTCGACTGGACTGAGCTCCGAGATGCCCAGGTAGCTGATGAAACACTCTGGGCATGTCCAGGAAGTGCTTCTGCAAGAGATGAGCATTCGTGTTGGAGGACCGAGCAGGGCACACGGCCCTCTCCAACGCGGCTGGGCATCATCCAAGCTGTTGGGAGCCTCCTGACAGAACAAGGCAGAGGAAGATGGTTCCTCTCTGCCAGCTGCTTGACCTGGACGTTGAGCTCCTGCTCCTGATTCCCAGGCCTTCAGACCCTGGCTGGAATCTACACCATCGGCCTTCCAGCTACAGCAGGAAGCTTCCTGGCTTTCCAGGGCCTCTATCTTTTTTTTTTTTTTTTTTTTTTTTGAGATGGAGTCTCGCTCTGTCACCCAGGCTGGAGTGCAATGGCACAATCTCAGCTCACTGCAACCTCCACCTCCCGAGTTCAAGCAATCCTCCTGCCTCAGCCTCCCAAATAGCTGGGATTACAGGCATGCACCATCACACCCAGCTAATTTTTATATTTTTAGTAGTGACAGGGTTTCACAGTGTTGATCAGGCTGGTCTCAAACTCCTGGCCTCAGGTGATCTGCCCACCTCGGCCTCCCAAAATGCTGGGATCACAGGCATGAGCCACCACACTCGGCCCTCCATTTCACAGCTGAGTAATATTTCATTGCATTCAGGAACTGCATTTCGCTGAACCACATTCATTTCTCTAATTCATCAGCTGATGGACATTTCCTAAAATAGAAAGTGTATTCCTGACTTTGAGATTCCCCAGTTGACTGTTATAAATGCCTGTTTGACACCAGCACGTGGTGTCTTTAGTAGACAGGCCGGACAGCACGAGAGGCTTTCCACAGACACTGTCATTTAACCACCCAGCGGTTCCATCCGAATCCAGGGCTCTCACTGCAGAGCCCACTCCCTGGCTGGCCAGGCCTCCTGTCACTCCAGTGATGCCCCAATTATTTCTGTCTCTTCTTTGCTTTTTGGAATTTCACTGAGGTGAAATTCACATGGAGATGATCGAAAGCTCTCAGCCTCCCAGCAGACATAGAGGATTGCAGTCCCCTCATAGGCCAGCAGGGGAGCCAGGCAGAGCGGTGTGGGCACTTCCTGCACCTGCCAAGCCATCCCCACCCTGGTATAGCACCCATCATGGGCTGTGCACAGGTGATGCTTCACCACTGGCCCCCAGTGTCCTATTCAGCTTCTTGCTCCTAAGTCCAGTTCAGCAGGTGGCGCCCTTGCCCTCCGGTGGGAAGAGGCAGGAGGAGCATTTTGCTGCTTTATCAAGCCACACATCTGGTACCTCGTTTCTTAAATTCTCTCTCTCTCTCTCTCTCTCTCTCTCTCTCCCCCTCCCTCCCCCCTCCCTCCCTCCCTCCCTCCCTCTCTCTCTCTCTCTCTCTCTCTCTCTCTGTCTCTCTCTCCCTCCCTCCCTCCCTCTCCTGAGATGGAGGCTTGCTCTGTCACCAAGGCTGGAGTGCAATGGCACAATCTTGGCTCACTGCAACCTCCACCTCCCGAGTTCAAGCAATCCTCCTGCCTCAGCCTCCCAAGTAGCTGGGATTACAGGCGTGAGCTGCCATGCCCCGGCCCCACAAATTGTTTTTCTAATTGTAGCTTCATCTTTGCATCAATATTTCAAGTCTTCTGTTGCCTACATCTTTCCCGCTGTCCCCCAGAGCTGCCTGCAAGAGGCTGGACAAGTGGATACTGCAGTTGCAGAGATCATTCTGCGGTGTGGATGGGAGGAAAGGCTCCAGGGAAGGAGGCCCTCAAGAGTCCCTCTGTGTGCACTGAGAAATCCCTTCTGCGAGGGGAGCAGGCAAGACCGCCAGGCCTCCAGGTTCTGCAGCTCAGAGGGGCTCGCTGCCTCCCTCTTGGGCCTTAGGAGGGCAGGGAGGATGTCCTGGCTGAGCAAAGGGTGACCCAGGGTCTCTGCATTTCTCCACTGGGACCATCCCATCCTGCTGACTCACAGAGGTCTCAGTCCCCACCTGACAGCGCTCTTGTCCCCGAAGAATCCATCATATCACATCAATGACGCTATAGCGGTGACCTGTCCACTGTCACCCCTCCAACCACTGTCACCGCTCCGGAGTTCTGCCCAGCGGGAGCATGACTCGTGGTGCTGACAGAAACCACTGGTGTTCAGGGCCGGCAGGATGCCAGCAGAGAGGGAGGGAGGGCACGGAGTGTGTGGATTTGTGTGCTGTTTGCAGCTGGGCCTCTGGGGAATGTGAGACCCTTGGGGCCGCTGTCAGGGGCTGCTGTGGGTGAAGCAGCAAACAGAGCCTCAGTAAGGCTCTGATGTGTCCAAGCAGCCTAGAAAAGATGGGGCATGTGGCTACTGCACGCCCAGCCCTGAGGCATCTGTGTGGGAAGTAGAAAAGTTCCTCTTCAAAGTTTCCTTTCTTGTTTAAGAAAAATTCCTAAGTGTTAGAAATAATAGCTTGTTTTAAACACTTTCTTAAAAAGCCTTCTTGCCTTTTTGCTAGAAGCCCTGTCCTACGTGCCTTTGGAAACGCTTACAGGGACGTAGTACGTCCCGCGTGCCTTTGGAAACGCTTACAGGGACGTAGTACGTCCCGCGTGCCTTTGGAAACGCTTACAGGGACGTAGTACGTCCCGCGTGCCTTTGGAAACGCTAACAGGGACGTAGTACGTCCCGCGTGCCTTTGGAAACGCTAACAGGGCGTAGTACGTCCCGCGTGCCTTTGGAAACGCTAACAGAACAGGGACGTAGTACGTCCTACGTGCCTTTGGAAACGCTAACAGGGGCGTAGTACGTCCTGCGTGCCTTTGGAAACGCTAACAGGGCGTAGTACGTCCTGCGTGCCTTTGGAAACGCTAACAGGGACGTAGTACGTCCTGCGTGCCTTTGGAAACGCTAACAGGGACGTAGTACGTCCTGCGTGCCTTTGGAAACGCTTACAGGGACGTAGTACGTCCTGCGTGCCTTTGGAAACGCTAACAGGGACGTAGTATGTCCTACGTCCTTGTACTTTAAGCACAACACCTGTGCTGGACGTGCTCACAGGCATGTCCCAGCCCACAGCCTCTGCTCCTTCCTTATTTGGACTTCCTTTTTTTTGCTCTCCATTGCTTTTACCTGTTTAGAAAAGTTTCAAGTTATTAGCCAATCAGGTATTAGTTTAGATTGTGAGGTCTGGCTCCAGCCAACAGAGATCAGACACAGCAGTAAGGACAACCCCAAATGCGTGAGAAATAAATTTGTGTATTTTCCTTTGTTCATTGTACTCTCTTGGCAAGATGGCTAGCGAGGGTACCCTTCCTGCAGTCCAGAAGTAAAAGCTGTGTTGATAAAAGATCCTTTGTCTCAGTGCTGATTTTTCTTTGCAGCACCAAGCATCTATTTCTATTTCCAACAATCTGTGTGTGTCATCTCTGGCCTCCCACCGTGTCTTACGAAGGTGAGGCCCTCCTGTCTTAATGGAGTAGGGCTGGAAAGTCAGAATGTTCCCTGAGACCACGGGTAAGTGGCCAATCCTGGATTCACAGCCAGGGTGTCTGCGAGATCCTGATGCCTGCCTCTGCCCCCTGAGGCTCTGTGTCCTTCCTACACAGGCAATCCAAGGACAATGCCCGAAATGCTGAGTCACGGTCCCCACAAATGCGTATGACAACCATGAGATGAGGCACAGGGCCTTCCAAGATAGTTCACCCAACGGTCAGGGAGCACATGCTGCAGCCCCTCAAGAGTCCCAGGCTACTTCACCAAAGCCCACTCTACACTGGAGGGATGGACCAGACCACCATGATCCTCTAATGAGGAAGTACCCCAAAGTCCAGGCACCCTGAGCTCTTGAGCACAACCCATGAAGGCTACTTAGGCCCTGGCTTGGCTTCAGACCACACACTCCAGCTGGCCCCAGCTTCACAGCTAAAAGAGTCAGGCCCTGGTCCCAGGTCGCTGAAGGATGGAACGACCAGGGACGAGGACATGGCCTTACCTCAACCATCACACTGCGCCTGACATGATCCACCGCGATGGGGACCCTCCTGTCGGCGTGACTCTCCTCTGGGTGTTTGCTGGACCTCCCATCCTGGCAGCAACTTGTGTCTTCGTGAGCAAGGGCTTTGGCTGTAGAAATTTGATGTCTTGCTCTCAGAATAGGTCCCCACTCAAGGTGGGGGCTGTCCCATTCTCATCCCAGGTGTGTGTACATGCATATGTGTATGTGCATGTATATGCAGATGTGTGCATGCACGCACATGTGTATGTGTGCACATGTATGCATGTGTTTGAGTGTACACATCCTCAAGTGTGTATATGCATGCATTTGTGCATGTGTTCGTGTGTATGAGTTTGTGTGTGCATATGCATATCTGCACTTGTGGGCATTTGTGTGTCTGTACGCATGTTTACATGTGAGCATGTGTGTATCTAAATGTGTATGCATGTCTGCATGTGTGGGCATGTGTGTGTATGTGTGGATTTGTGTGTGTGTAGACATGTCTGCATGTATGGGTATGTGTCTGTGTGTACGGATTTCTATATACGTGTGTCTACACATACAGGCATGCATGTGGATTTGTGTGTATGCATGTCTACATGTGTGGGCATGTGTGTGGATTTGTGTGTATATGCATGTCTGCACGTGTGGGCATGTGTGTGGATTTGTGTGTGTATGCATGTCCACATGTGGAGACGTGTGTGTGGATTTGTGTGTATATGCATGTCTGCATGTGTAAATGTGTCTGTGTGTGTGGATGTGTGTATATGCATGTCTGTGCGTGTGAGCATGTCTGCGTGTGGATGTGTGTATATGCGTGTCTGCATTGCGGGCGTGTGTGTGTGTGTATGGATTTTTATGTGCATACGTGCTTGTGCTACTTGGGTTGGCACCTTACGAGCCCAGCTCCCCCAACAGGTGAGACCCCAGGGCTCGCCTCTCCACTCCTCCTGGGCCCCTTCCCTCTGTCCTGCTTGCCCCAGTCGCTGTCCCATTTTCCTTGGGACAGTTCTGACTTTACCTGCTTCTCCATCCACCCCTTATCCCCAACTGTGGTCAATGTTGGGACCGTTTTGTGGCCTAGAGAGGGGAGACACCCCAAGAACTGTGGAGCCCTCACCTGTGATGTTGTTGAGCCCCAGGTCACTGAAGGACAGAACAATCCAGGTGGGCTCAGCCTCTCCAGAGGCCACACACATCTTCTTGGTCAAATGGCGTTTGCCAGGATGCCCAACAAACTGGATGCCCTTGGGAACCGAGAGCTTCATGTACACCTGCAGAGGGTGGAATTGGCTTATGGTGCCTGGAATCCAGGTCCCCTCCCAGTGCCCCAAGATCCAACACACATCCCACCACTCATGCACACACCAGATCTGTCAGCCTCTCCAAGAGCCATGCACCCCCAGGAAGGTCCCCTTTCCACTTCCCATCAGAACAAACCACCCTCCACTGTCTGCTGCCCCACTTGGCCTTCTCACGCCCATCGGTCTTGCTGCGAGCCCTGTCCTCCCCACGGCCCTCCGTATCCCCACAATCCAGATCTCCCTCAGATGGAAGCTGCCAGTTCCAGCCAGGGCTGCCTTTCCTGCGTGTCCATCCCCTCTGGGACTCCAGATGGATGCGACCTCTCCCACAGTGGGTCCACAGAGTGCTTCTCCTGACCCTCTCTCCAACCGTGCAGCTCCGTGATGTCAGAGTATGGCTCTGTGTATGTATGTGTGTGCTGTGAATGCATGTGTCCCTGGGTGCACATGTGTGTGCAAGTATGCAAGCACACACATGTGCATCTACTGGGTGAAGGCATGTGCGTATGCATGCATGTGTGTGCGCACACATGTGCATGCTATACTGGGTGAAGACGTGTGTATGCATGTTTGTGTGCATGCCATACTGGGTGAAGGCATGTGTGTATGCATGTGTGTGCATGCTATACTGGGTGAAAGCATGTGTGTATGCATGTGTGTGTGTGCATGCTATACTGGGTGAAGGCATGTGCATATGCATGCATGTGTGTGTGTGTGCACACTATACTGGGTGAAGTGTGTGCATACGTGTGTGTGCATGCTAACTTCTGCATGCATGTGTGAGCCTACATGGGTACAGAGTGGCCATGGATGCAGGCATGGGTCTCCATGTGCATGTGTGTATATGGGCGTGCAAGCATGGCATGTATATGCATGTAGCGTGGGTTTACATGTGCATATATATACCATGAAGGTCTGTGTGTGGGTACATCATGTGCATTCTCACACATACTAGTCTCTGTGCATGTGTGTGCATTTTGTGGGGTGCATGCATGTGCACTGTGTGTGCAATTGCAAACACTTTTGCATCCCCTTCATCTAGGAGGAAATCTTTGCTCCACATTCATTTCTCCAACCAGCATATTTGAAGTGCCTACTGGGTGCCCTGCCAGGAACTAAACAGGTGATCAAGACATGAGTGATTGCTCAGCCTCGGAATGCTGTCCCACCCAAGGGCTGACGTGAGAGTGCGGGTGTGACGTGGAACACAGGATGCGAGGAAAATGTGAAGTGGCACATGTGACAGTGTCCTGAATCCTGCCACGGGAAAGGCCCAGCTAGAGCTGAGAGCCAGTGGCTGCTGCAGGGTGCACATCGGGAAGTCCCACATCCCCCGGAGGTGGCATTTTCCCAGGGAGAAAGAAAGGGGCCAGGCGTGGTGGCTCACACCTGTAATCCCAGCACTTTGGGAGGCTGAGGCAGGTGGATCACCTGAGGTCAGGAGTTTGACACCAGCCTGGCCAACATGAGGAAACCCTGTCTCTACTAAAAAATACAATAATTAGCCGGGTGTGGTGGTTGACACCTGCAATCCCAGCTACTCAGGAGGCTGAGGCAGGGGAATCCTTGAACCTGGGAAACAGAGGTTGCAGTGAGCTGAGTTAACACCACTGCACTCCAGCCGGACTCCAAAAGAAAAAAAAAAGGAAGGAAGGAAGGAAGGGAGGGAGGGAGGGAGGGAGGGACAGAAGGAAGGAAGGAAGGAAGGGAGGGAGGGAGGGAGGGAGGGAGGGAGGGAGGGACAGAAGGAAGGAAGGAAGGAAGGAAGGAAGGAAGGAAGGAAGGAAGGAAGGAAGGAAGGAGGGAGGGAAGGAGAGAAAAAAGAAAGAGAAAGAGAAGGAAGGAGGGATGGAGGGAAGGAAGGACTCAACAGCGTCTGTGAGCTGCATTTTCCAGGTCCTGAGTGGAACGAGCAGCTGTCCCCACTGCAGGGTCTGAATGGGTCTGTTTTCTCCGTATCTTGGGGGATGGGCATATGAGCTGGGGTGGTCCTTAAGCACATACGCTGCCCGGCAGGGCTTCCTTCTTCCTGCTGGAAAAGCTGGACACCAGCAAGCGCTCAGAGCTGAGCCGGACACCTGGGGATCCCGCTCACAGGTTTCAGAGGGAAGTCTCCCTTTAGGGGCCTCCCTGCAGGTCAGGGGCAAAGCCTGTGTGTATTGTTTCTTTTGGAAACTGAGATCCTATTCCTCCCAGCCATAATCTATATAAAAAGAACCGTCAAGGATGGATTGTGTAAGGGCTGAGGCCGGGATTTCAGGCACCACTATCTGGCCATTCTAACATCTCCAATTTACCCCTCACCGAAGCCACCCTGTGACCACTGCCTCGGTCCCTTCCTGCCTCCTTGTGTGTTTCCCAGTTGGAGGAGCCTCTGTCCTCCTCCTCCTCCTCTCCTGCTTTCTCAATTTCCCTGACCAGACCCCAAAAGCCCAGCCAGACTGTGTCTCCAGCAGAAGCCAGGAAACATCAAGCTGCCTCCTGCTTCTGTTGCTTGGACATGCTGTTCCCTCTTCATGAATGCCCTTCCTGCCCCTGATGCCTGGCTCAAACATCACCTGCAGACTCTCAGGTTCAGCAGGGCTTCCCCTTCTCTGGGCTGTCCTGGCACCTGCAGACACTGGTTCTAACACACAGGTCCACCACTCATTCCCTGGAGGTCCCCGAACCCATGACAATGCTTCTCTGAGCTTCCTAATGGCCAACGATTCCATCACAGACCCTGCTCCTCGGCCAATACAGCAGCTTGATAAGATGATGCAGATGGCCGGGCATGGTGGCTCATGCCTGTAATCCCAGCACTTTGGGAGGCTAAGGCGGGCAGATCGCTTAAGGTCAAGAGTTCGAGACCAGCCTGGCCAACATAGTGAAACCCTGTCTCTACTAAAAATACAAATATTAGCCGGGCGTGAGGGTGAACACCTGTAATCCCAGCTACTCAGGAGGCTGGGGCAGGAGAATCGCTTGAAACCAGGAGGCAGAGGTTGCAGTGAACTAAGATTGTACCGCTGCACTCCAGCCTGGGCGACAGAGCAAGACCCTGTCTCAAAAAAAAAAAAAAAAAAAAAACAGATAAGGTAAAATTGTAGGCCCAGGACCAGCTGCAGAAGTACCTGTCCCACAAAAACTGAGTATGTTCTAAACACCAACCCCTTCACTCCAGGGCTGAGCTTGGATCTCACATCCCAGGTAACAGGGTCTTCTGATACTGGCACAAGCCACCAGAAGCCAAGAGAGAGGGAGAGAGGGGCCGAGTGCACTGGTTTATTATGCCTGTGATCCCAGCACTCTGGCAGCCGAGGTGGGAGGATCACTTGAGGCCAGGAGTTCAGGACCAGCCTGAGCAACACATGGAGATTCCCATCTCTATGAAAATAAAATAAAATAATTAGCTGGGCATGGTAGTGCACACCTGTAGTCCCAGCTACTTGGGAGGCTGAGGAGGGAGGAGGGAGAATTGCTTGAGTCTAGGAGGTTGAGGCTGCAGTGAGCTGTGATCGTACCACTGCACTCCAGCCCAGGTGATACAATGAGATCCTGCCTCAAAAAAAAAAAGCCTGTAATCCCAGCACTTTGGGAGGCTGAGGTGGGTGGATCAAAAGGTAAGGAGATAAAGACCATCCTGGTCAACATGGTGAAACCCCGTCTCTACGAAAAATACAAAAATTAGCCAGGTGTGGTGGTGCATGCTTGTAATCCCAGCTACTAGGGAGGCTGAGGCAGAAGAATCGCTTGAACCCAGAGGCAGAGTTTACAGTGAGCTGAGATAGCACCACTGCACTCTAGCCTGGCGGCAGAGCGAGGCTCCATCTCAAAAAGAAACAGAGAGAGAGAGAGAGAGAGGCATAGACAGATTCTCCCTCAGAGCCTCCGAAAGGAACCAGCCCTGATGTCGCCCTGAGTTCACATTTCCAGTCTTGTGAACTGTGAGACAATCCATTTCTGTGTGTAAAGCCGCCTGGTTTGGGCGGCCTTGCTAGTCCCGAGAGACTAAGACAGCGGCCTTTCCTGCCGCCTCCAAGAGAGACCTTTGGCCTCACTGTACACCTCTGGCAGACACCAGAATCCCAATAACATGATCAAAAACAGCCCTGCTGATGTTCTCAGTGTCTGCCCGGACTAACTCATTTAACCCTTTAACCACTAGCGAGGCTCTGACACACCAAGAGATTGAAGAACGTGCCCCAATTCAGCAACTCTGTGAGTAAAAACCGGGATTCCAAGCACCCTCTCTGTTCACCACCAGGATTTCCTGGTGCTGTGCTGGGGGTCTGCAAATTAAGGCCCTCAGGCCAAACGGACCCACCACCTCTCTCTGTGGGGCCCACCAGCTAAAGATGGTTTTCATCTTTTTCAAATGGTTAAAAGGGAAAAAATAAGAAGATGAATGATTATTTTGTGACAAATGAAAATTCTATGGAGTGGCTGGGTGTGGTTATCCCAGCACTTTGGGAGGCTGAGGCCAGCAGATCATAAGGTCAAGAGTTTGAGAACAGCCTGGCCAACATGGTGAAACCCCGTCTCTACTGAAAATACAAAAAAAATTAGCCAGGTGTGGTGGCAGGTGCCTGTAATCCCAGCTACTCAGGAGGTTGAGGCAGGAGAATCACTTGAACCCAGGAGGCGGAGCCAAGACCGCACCATTGCACTGCAGCCTGGATGACAGAGAGAGACTTTGTCTCAAAAAAAAAATTCTATGGAGTTCAGATTTCAGTGTGTAGAAATCAAGCTTTTCTTCCTTTTTTTTTTTGAGCCTGTCGCCCAGGCTGGGGTGCAATGGTGTGATCTCACTCAACTCACTGCAACCTCCACCACCTGGGTTCAAGCAATCCTCCTGCCTCAGCCTCCTGAGTAGCTGAGACCACAGATGCCCACCACCAAGCTCAGCTAATTTTGTATTTTTAGTAGAAATGGGGTTTCACTATGTTGGCCAGGCTGGTCGCGAACTCCTGACCTTGTGATCTGCCTGCCTCAGCCTCCCAAACTGCTGATGTTACAGGTGTGAGCCACAGCGCCCAGCCAGAAATCAAGTGTTATTGGGACACAGCCACATCTGTTCAGGTAAGAGATCATGTAGGTTGCTTTCATGCTGTCGGGGCTGAGTTGAGTTGCTGCCACAGGGATTGTACGGCTGGCAAAGACAGAAATATTTCCTATCTGGCGATTTACAGAGAAAGCTCCATGCTATCATACATACGATACCGGTCTGCTAGGCCAGGGAGTCAGGGATGATGGCTCCATTTACACCAAGTCCCTCTCGCTCACACACGTGTCCTCACCTCTTCCCCACCCGGCTTTGATGGTTGGTGAATCAGAGGCCAATCTCATCCCACCCATGCCTCCCCAATAGCACAGATGATGCATCCTCCCCAAAGCCCCCCAGGCTGAGGCCACCCATCCCTTCCTCCCCAACATCAGAGATGCTCTCGCTCTGCAAAATCCCCCAAACTGACAGTGTCCCAGGCCTGCCTCCCTTATGGCACCAATGCAGTCCCAACTCCCCACGGAATGGAAGAAGGCTATGCATTTGGGGGGCTGACTACCTCGGCACAGGTGCCCAAGTAGTTGTAGATGCTGAGTGGGATCTTGACCTGCTCCCCGCGGATGATGAGAGCAGGAAGCGTGAAGTCCACGAAGAAGGGCTTGAAGGTCTTTAGCAGGGAGGGCTCGGCGATACCCAAGCCCTGAGAGGTGGACAGGGCCACGGCCTCACCCACCCAGCTGGTGATGGAGTCCGGAACCTTCACGCTGAGTATCTCCTCACCAGATGGGTCACTGCGGAGAGACAGACAGCCATGATGGGGGGCCCTTCTCCAGGGCCATGCCTTGGGGGGCAGGTGGGCATGGATGACCCAAGCTGCATGGCTCAGGGAAGTACCCTAAGAGCTTGGAAACAAGCATTGAAGGCATCACAAAAACAGCAGCAGGAGAAAACTGTCCTTCAGCCCTGATTCACTCTAATAGAAAACATGGGCTGGGTGCAGTGGCTCATGCCTGTAATCCCAGCACTCTGGGAGGCTGAGGTGGGAGACTGCTTGATCACAGGAGTTGTGGACCACCCTGGGCAAGATGATGAGACCTCGTATCTAAAAAAAAAATAAAAATTAGGCAGGCGTAATGACACATGCCTCTAGTCCCAGCTACTCAGGAGGCTGAGGCGGGAGTTTCACTTGAGCCCAGACAGTCGAGAGTGCAGTAAGCTATGATCCCAGTATTGCAGTCCAGCCTGGGCAACAGAGTGAGATCCCTGCCTCACACACACAAAAAGATTGTTGAAAGAAACTAAAAGAGACAAATAAATGGAAACATATCCCACGTTCATGGATAGGAAGACTTAATAGTGTTAAAATGTCAAAGCTACTCAAAGTGATCTATAGATTTAATGGAACCCCTATCAAAACCCCAATGACTTTTTAATTTTTTTTCTTTTTTTTTCAGAAATAGAAAGCCCCACCTTAAGATTTCACATGGATCTCAAGGGACTCTGGTAGCCAAATAAAGAAACCAGACGAATAAAACTGGAAAACTCACACTTCAAAACTTACCACAAAGCTACCATAATCAAATCAGTGAGTTACTGGCATAAAGACAGACATACAGAGCAATGGAATCAAATGGAGAGCCCAGGAATAAACCTTCACAACATAGTCAAATGATTTTCAACAAGGGTATCAAGGTACGTTAGGGAAACGACAATCTTTTTAACAAAAACAGCTGGAAAAAAACAAATATCCACATGCAAAACAATGAAATTGGACCTTACTTAACACCATATACCAAAGTTAACTCAAAATGAATTCGAGACCTAAAAGTAAAAACTCAAGCTGCAAAACTCCTAGAAGAAAATGGAAGAAGAGCTTCATGACGCTGGGTTTGATGATGATTTCATTGACACGAAAACAAAGGCACAGGCACCAAACAGAGTAGACAAGCTGGACTTCATGAAAACTGCAACATTTTGAGCATGAAGACACTATCAAAGGCTGGCATGGTACCTTCAGGAGGCTGAGGAAGGAGAATCGCTTGAGCCCAGAGTTTGAGACCAGCCTGGGCAACACAGCAAAACCTTATCTCTACAAAAAATTAAAAAATTTAGCCAGGCATGGTGGTATGCACCTGTAGACCCAGCTATTTGGGAGGCTGAGATGGGGAATCACTTAAACATCTGGGTGACAGAGTGAGACCCTGTCAAAAAAGAAGAAGAAGAAGAAGAAGAATAAAAAGGCACTATCAACAGAGTAGAAAGTCAACTCAATGAGATAAAATATTTGGAAGTCATATATCTGATAATGAAATAATATCAGGAATATATACAGAACTCCTGAAACTCAACAACAAAAACAGCAACATGATTCAAAAATGGGCAAATGACCTGAATAGACATTTCTCCAAAGAAGATAGACAAATGACCAATAAATACATGAAAGATGCTCAACATCACTCATCATTAGGGAAATGCAAATAAGAACTACAATGAGATGCCACCTCATTGTATTTAATTAGGATATTAAAAAAGAAAAGGAAAGAAATCAGGCTGGGCACAGTAGCTCACGCCTGTGATCCCAGCACTTTGGGAGGCCAAGGCAGGTGAATCACTTGAGGTCAGGAGTCCAAGACCAGCCTGGCCAACATGGTGAATCCCCATCTCAACTAAAAATACAAAAATTAGCCAGGCGCAGTACTGCGTGCCTATAGTTCCAGCTATTTGGAAGGCTGAGACAGGAGAATTGCTTGAACCTGGGAAGTGGAGGCTGCAGTGAGCCGAGATTGCACCACTGCACTCCAGCCTGGGAAACAGAGTGAGACTCCATCAAAAAGAAAAAAGGAAAGAAGGAAAGAAGGAAGGAAGAAGGGAGGGAGGAGGAAAGAAGGAAGGAAGGAGAGAAGGGAGGGAAGAAGGAAGAAGGAAAGGAGGGAGAGAGGAAGGAAGGAAGGAAGGGAGAGTGGGGGAAGGTGTTCTCTTCCCAGAGTCCACAAGGGGGCGTAGTTTTAAGGGCAAGAATTTCCCAGCACCATGCCCCCCTGCCATCTCTCTCTATAACGGTTTATGTTTAAATATCGTGGGCGTGGGAAGAAACTAAGAGTCAGTCACTGCAGCGGAAGTTCTAAGGAACTCCTTTCATTGGCCAGGGGTCTTAGAGAAGGTGAGGGTTCCTCCCGGGTTAAAAGTCCCCTTCTTCCACATCCCTTCGGACTCCATGTTTGGGTCCCCTTCTAGGAACACACCCTTCACAGAAGCCCTCTTTCTCACTTCTGAATTTCCTCTCTGGGGTCCCCTTCCACACTCCCTTGGGGAAGCCTGTCTTTCCCCTCCTAAACTCCATCTCTCTCTCTATTCCCTAACACTCTTGTGGAAGCTGCTTTCCTCTCCTGGATTGCATCTTTCTAGATTCGCTCACTCAGTGTGAGAGTTAGCTGTTTCTTTCTCTCTCCTTCTCCCGTTTCTCTCTTTAAATAAATCACTTTCTACAAACACTTTTGAGTCCGGCATTTACTGTGCACTGTGCTGTGGTCCCCTCTCATTCTTGAGAGGGCAGGAGGCCAAGAACCTGGAGAAACGTCCTTTCAAGGGAGCTGAGGGCACCCTGAACCCCTGAACCCCAATATTACAGAAGGAAGGAAGAAAGGAAGGAAGGTAGCTTGGTGTATGCCTGTAGTCCTAGTGACTCCGGAAGGCTGAGGTGGGAGGATTGCTTGAGCCCAGGAGTCTGAGGCTGCAGTGAGCTATGATGCCTGGGTGACAGAGTAATACCTCAACTCTAATGAGTAAAAGAAAATAAATTAAACATTTTTCAACAATTAAAGAAAAGCTCACCAGGCACCCAGAAAGTAGATATATTTGAATGATGATAGACAGATAGCCTGTCTTACAGCTGGTGCCCCAGAACAAAACACAATGACCTAGATGTGTTCTGATCAGCAGTGAAACCTTCCCATGATGAGGACACACACGTCCCCACAAAGCAGCCTGAGGGGGTCCCCAGCTGCGTGCCTGCTCTGCCAAGCACTTGCCACAGCACCGGGTGCCTGGAAGAAGGGCGCAGCTCAGCAGTCAGCCCACCTGCTGGCCAGGGCTGGACCAAAAGTCAATTTTCATGCCAAACTCATTTGCCAGGGCACGCCAGTGCCACTGTTTCACTTGTGTCATTGGTGCTCTAACGCTGTGCATTGAAAGAAAAGAGCTCATTGCATCCAGCAGAAAAGTGTTGCCTGCATTCCTGCTTCAAAGAGAACGAAACTGAGGGGTGGGGGGGGGGGATGCAGAAAGGAAATGTGTTGAGAAAGGCATCTTGTTTTTTGACCAAGAGCTGTAGTCCCCTGAGGAGCAAGAAGTGGGGGTAGGTGGGGTCAAGTTCATGTTCCAGGGAACTGTAATCATTTTAATGAGCTCGTTATGCAAACAGAGCAGATAGAATTACCCCAAGAGGGAGTTGTAAGAGGCACAAAGCCCTTGCATTTCATATTTCACAGGCAAACATCCAAATCTGCAGCAGGACTCAAGGCTGACTTCATGGCTTGAAGTTTTATGTGTTAGAAAAAGATGCACAGTGTCTTACTCAGATCGTGGTATCAGGCCTGCCCGTCCCACCAGGGACCCTCTGGACCCGCATGAGTGCCTTTCAGTCAACCGGCAGTGAGCACAGAAAATAAATCTTATCGTACCTGATGTTGAGACAATGCCAAATCCACGTTTCGGGGAAGAAAGTCCTTTTTCTCTTCTCTGTTCTAAGAAAAGAAAAAAAGAAATGATTAAGGTTTCATGAACATAAATCTTATGCAAACCTAGCAGCTTCACATTCTATTTGATCAGATACAATGTATTAATTTCTTTTACCTGGAAGGGTCAACGTTCTATTTGATAGGGATAAAACATGTTAATTCTCTTACTTGGCAGGGTTAACAGTCTACGTGATTAGGACATAACTTGTTCTTTTAAAAACTTTTATTTGGGGTTCAGAAGTACATGGGCAGGTTTGTTATATAGGTAATCATGTGTTACGGGGGTTTGTTGTACAGATTATTTCATCACTCAGGTACTAAGCCCAATAGTTACTATTTCTGATCCTGTCTTCCCATCCCCCACCCTCAAGTAGACCCCAGTGTCTGTTCTCCTCTTTGTGTCCATGTGTGCTCATCATTTTGCTGCCACTTATAAGTGAGAACATGCAGCATTTGGTTTTCTGTCCCTGCATTAGTTTGCTAAGAATAATGGCCTCCAGCTCCATCCATGTTTCCACAGAAGACATGATCTTGTTCTTTTTATGGCTGCATAGTATTCCATGGTATATATGGATCACATTTTCATTATCCAGTCTGTCATTGATGAGCATTTAGGTTGATTTCAGGTCTTTGCTATTGTAAATAGTGTTGCAATGAACATTTGCATGCATGTGTCTTTATGTTAGAATGATTTATATTCCCATGGGTATATACCCAGTAATGGGATTGCTGGGTCAAATGGTAGTTCTGTCTTTAGCTCTTTGAGGAATTGCCACACCGCTTTCCACCATGGTTGAACTAATTTACATTCCCACCAACAATGCATAAGCATCCCCTTTTCTCCACAACCTCACCAGCATCTGTTATTTTTTCTTTCTTTCTTTTTTTCTTTTTTTGAGATGGAGTTTCCTTCTGGCCACCCAGGCTGGAATGTAATGGCACAATCTTGGCTCATGCAACCTCCAACTCCCAGATTCAAGCGATTCTCTAGCCTCAGCCTCCCAAGTAGCTGGGATTACAGGCGCCTACCACTATGCCCAGCTAATTTTGTATTTTTAGTAGAGGCAGGGTCTCACCATGTTAGGCTGGTCTCAAACTCCTGATCTCAGGTGATTCGCCCACCTTGGCCTCTCAAAGACCAGGAATTACAGGCATGGGCCACCACGCCCAGCTTATTTTTTGACTTTTTAATAATGGCCATTCTGACTGGCATGAGATGGTATCTCATCATGGTTTTGATTTGCATTTCCTTTTTTTTTTTTGAGACGGAGTCTCACTCTGTCACCCAGGCTGGAGTGCAATGGCGAGATCTCGGCTTACCGCAACCTCTGCCTCCTGGGTTCAGGCAATTCTCCTGCCTCAGCCTCCTGAGTAGCTGGGATTACAGGCACGTGCCACCATGCCCAGCTAATTTTTTTTTTTTTTTTTTGAGACAGAGTCTTACTCTGTCACCCAGGCTGGAGTGCATGGTGTAATCTCAGCTCACTGCAACCGCCACCTCCCAGGTTCAAGTGATTCTCATGCTTCAGCCTCCTGAATTGCACCTGGAATTATAGGTGTACCACCACACCTGGCTAATATTTGTATGTTAAATAGAGATGGGGTTTCATCATGTTGGCCAAGCTGTTCTGAAACTCCCACCCTCAGATGATCCACCCACCTTGGCCTCTCAAAGTGCTGGGATTACAGGCACGAGCCACCATACCTGGCCTGATTTGTATTTCTCTAATGCTCAGTGACATTGGGCTTTTTTCCCATGCTTGTTGGCTGCATGTATACCTTCTTTGAAAAGTGTCTGTTCAAGGATGTAACGTGTTAATTCTTTTACCTGGCAGGGTTAACATTCTACTTGATTAAGAATAGTACAAGCTACTTGGATAATTGATAATTCTAGAAGAAAAAAAAAAAAGCAGAAGCAAGGCATCAAAAAGGCTTGGCAGAGTCCATCTTAAAACAGTCGTGTCTCCTCTCCTGGATGCAGATGGGAAAAGGGCTCCAGCAGCCACCCTGTGTCCTTCCTTTGCTAATTTCCCTCCCTGTGTTTACCACATTCATCCTCATCATCACAATGAACTCTCCGCCTCCTGCTCACCCATCCTGTTTCCTAACAAGTGCCTTCTCTCATTCTTTTTTCTTTTTTTTTTTTGAGATGGAGTCTCATCTGTCACCCAGGCTGGAGTGCAGTGGCACCATCTTGGCTCACTGCAACCTCTACTTCCCGGGTTCAAGCGATTCTCCTGCCTCAGCCTCCTGAGTAGCTGGGATTACAGGCATACACCATGACAGCCAGCTAATTTTTGTATTTTTAGTAGAGACGGGGTTTCACCATGTTGGTCAGGGTAGTCTTGAACTCCTGACCTCATGATCTGCCCATCTTGGCCTCCCAAAGTGCTGTGATTACAGGCGTGAGCCACCATGCCTGGACCACCTTCATTCATTCTTGTTTGAGCCTCAGAAGCCTCACAGCTCACCTTCCTCAGAGGCTGCTCCTTTCTCAAAAAAAAAAAAAGAAACAAGCCTTTCTCAGAATTTGGCAAAATTAAAAATGTTTCTATCCTTTCAACCATCGCTACCTCTCTTAGGAGCACATGCTGGAAACACCCACAGATGTGTACAAAGACAGACGGGGTGGTTCATAGCGGCACTATGAAATTTAGCAAACAGTCCAAATCGCCATCATTAGGAGGACTGGCTAATCAAAGGATAGCATATTCATTGGTGGAATAGTATATATTTGTTAAAATAAAGAGTGAGGTAAACATGCATTTTCCTATATGGAATGATTTCCAAAACTTATTGTTAACTTTAAAAAGAAATGTGAGTGTGTGGCTCAAGCCTGTAATCCCAGCACTTTGGGAGGCTGAGGTGGGTGGATCACAAGGTCAGGAGATCGAGACCATCCTGGCTAACATGGTGAAACCCCATCTCTACTAAAAATACAAAAATTAGCTGGGCATTGTGGCACATGCCTGGAATCCCCAGTTACTCAGGAGGCTGAGGCAGGAGAATCGTTTGAACCAGGGAGTCAGAGGTTGCAGTGAGGTGAGATCGTGCCAGTGCACTGCAGCCTGGTGACAGAAGGAGACTCCATCTCAAAAAAAAAAAAAAAAAAAAAAGAGTAAAGAACAACATTGTGGTATTTTTCTATTCGTTTTTTCTTTTAAATCCTACATATGCACAGAAGCATATCTAAGAAATTATTCAGGCCGGGAATGGTGGCTCACACCCGTAATCCCAGCACTTTGGGAGGCTGAGACAGGTGGATCTCTGGAGGTCAGGAGTTCAAGACAAGCCTGGCCAACATGATGAAACCCCCTCTCTACTAAAAATACAAAAATTATCTGGGTTTGGTGGTGCCGGCCTATCATCCCAGCTACTCAGGAGGCTGAGGCAGGAATATCACTTGAACCCAGAAGGCAGTGAGCTGAGAACCCACCACTGCACTCCAGCCTGAGCGACAGAGTAAGACTCCATCTCAAAAAAAAAAAAAAAAAAAAAAAAAAGACTATTCAGTATAGTTGCTTCTGAAGAAGGGAATGGACGGTCTGAGGGTGAAAGGAGACTTAAATTTCATTATATATCCTCTCATACTTCTTGAAAAAAAATTTAACCACATTAATATGGTTTAAAAAATACATTGCTCTCAGAATAAGGATGTGTTTGTTCCAGTTACAAAAAGGCATGGGCACTTGCTTTTAAAGGCATTTCTTATGCCTTTCTACATTGAGATTTACAGTTGCCTTCATGGTTTTGAGTTTTACAAAGCTGCTGCTTCTCAACCTGCTCCAGAACAAGCTCTCGGAGTCATGCATGTGAGTGGGTCAGGGCCTTTGGGGTGGCTGCCAGCTGATAGAGGCCCTGGGGCCATCATTCCATCTTCCTTATAGAACCACATCTTGAAAGTGCTTCCATGTGTATCCAAACTACAGTATGGAGCCTAATCTGCCAATCCTCTGATTTTGAATTGGGAAACTAGGAACCCTGTGGGCCTGCCACACTCCTGCTAAATGTGTGGCCTCAACAGGAAGAGCCTGGGAGACTGAAGCACCCTGGAACAACTGTGAAGGGGATGGAGGGGCACATGAAGGTTCCTGTTTTATACAGAGAGGGCTCAAAAGACAGAGAGCACTTCCATGGACAGGCTCATCAGGGCTAGCCACCAGATCAAGAGGTTTCCCAGACAGGTCATACCTCAAAAAGGGAATCATTCTACAAGTTAGAACCTATTTGGCAGTGAGCAATACTGGAACTACTTCATAGCACAATGTGAGTACAGCCAAAGCAGTACTCAGAGGAAAATTCATAATCCTCTAATGGCTTAACGGTTTTTATTTATTTAATTAATTAAATTTTTTTTAAGACAGGGTCTCACTGTGTTACCCAGGCTGGAGTGCAGAAGCACAATCACAGCTCACTGCAGCCAGAACCTTCCCAGGTTCAAGTAATCCTCCAGTCACAGCCTCCTAAGTAGGTAGGACTACAGGCGTGAGTCACCACACATGATTAATCTTTGTATTTTTTGTAGAGAGGAGGTTTTGCCATGTGTCCATGCTGGTCTTGAACTCCTAGGCTCAGGTGATCTGCCTGACTTGGACTCCCAAAGTGCTGGGGTTACAGGCATGAGCCACTGCACCTGGCCAAGTGTTTATATTGAAGATGAGAAAGACTAAGAAGTAATTACTTTGTATCTAACTCATGAAGGTAGAGTTGGAGAAGAAGGAGAAAGAGAGAGTAGAAGGAAGAGGAGGGAAGGATGGGAGGAATGAGGAAAGACAAAAGAAAGAATTCTCTAAACAGTCTCTGGGAGTCGGGAAATCAAGCCCAGGCTTCTCACCCTGCCCAGATCCCTCTGTCCTCACATAGGTCAGCTCTCCTGATGCATTTTCTTCTCTTCCATATCCCTAATCCTGTGCACTACTAGGGCAGGGCTAAGAATTGGGTAGGGAGGAGGCATATAAAGCACTCAGTGTCCTAGCCTGCTATGCCAGTGGCCTCCGAGGAACATTGGGTGATATCTGGAGATATTTTTGGTTGTTACAAAAGGGGAGGAGTGTGACTGACATCTAGTGGGTGGAGGCTAGAAATGCTGCTCATCACCCTACAGTGCAGAGGACACCTCTCCACCACCCCACAGTACAGAGAATGATCCTACCCTGCAATGGACTCAACATCTGTGTCCCCCTGAAAATTCGTATGTTGAAATCTTAACCTCCAAGGTGACGGTGTTGAGGTGAGGCTTCTAAGGGATGATTAGGTTATGAAAGTGGCATGCTTATGAATGCGATTAGGGTCCTTATAAAAGGGACTCCAGGCTGGGTGCGGTGGCTCACGCCTCTAATCCCAGCACTTTGGGAGGCCGTAGCAGGCAAATCACTTGAGGCCAGGAGTTTGAGACCACTGTGGGTAACGTGGTGAAACCGTGTCTCTACTAAAAATACAAAAATGAGCTGGGTGTGGTGGCAAGGGCCTGTGATCCCAGCTACTCAGGAGGGTGAGGCAGAAAGATCACCTGAACCTGGGAGGTGGAGATTGCAGGGAGCCAAGCTTGTGCAACGGAGCCAGGCTCCATCTCAAAAACTAACAAACAAAACAAACTTAGTGATAGCAGTTGTTAATACTATACTTTAAATACACCTGTTATTTAGTTAAAATTTTCTTCCAGGCTGGGCACAGTGGCTCACACCTGTAATCCTAGCACTTCAGGAGGCAATGGCAGGTGAATTACTTGAGGGCAGGAGTTCGAGACCAGCCTGGCCAACATGATGAAACCCCATCTCTACTAAAATACAAAAATTAGCTGGGTGTGGCGGCATGTGCCTGTAATCCCAGCTACTCAGGAGGCTGAGGCAGGAGAATAGCTTGAACCTGGGAGACGGAGATTGTAGGGAGCCGAGATCGTACCACTGCACTCCAGCCTGGGCGACAGAGTGAGACTCCATTTCAAAAAAAAAAAAAGAAAGAAAAGTAAAAGACTCCGGAGAGCTCCCTCATTCCTTCTACCAAATAAGGACAGAGCAAGAAGGAAGAAAACACCATCAACGAAGCAGGAAGTGAGCCCTTACTAGCACCAAATCTGCTGGTACCCTGCTCTTGGACTTCCCAGCCCCTGGAACCATGATAAATACATTTCAGTTGTTTATAAGCCATCTGTTACAGCAGCCAGGAAGGACTAAGACAAGCCCCAAATGTCAATAGTGCCAGGGTTAGAAAAGCTTGCTCAAGGTATAAGCCATTACCTGGGGGGGTTCCTGGAAGGAGCCGCTGCCACCAGGCTTCCTGTGTGGGGCTGGAAGGCAGGGATAGCCTCATCAGTGTAGAGGCCACCATCCTGCCGGTGGTTCAGGCTCACTCGGTCAGTCATCACCACCAGTCCTGTTTCCTAGGCAACAGACAACACCCAAACCATTGGTGGGAAAGTGGAAGCTGACAGCACCCAGAGGCGTAGGGGAATGAATCACCCTGCGGCCACTGTCCCAACATCACTTTTTGGCAGCCTTGGGGCATCATTCTTTTATTCTGGGTTTGGTGGCACAGGCTGGGGATAACATGGGACCCAGTGACCATCCAGGGTGGAGAAGAGAGAACAGCACATTTGACCTGTGGAACCAAATCAAATGGCGCAAACACAAAAGGCCACGTGTTCCATGATTCCATTGAGATGACACACCCAGAACAGGCAAATCCATAGAGACAGAAAGCAGATTGATTGGCAGCTGCCAGGGGCTGAGGGAGGAGAAATAGGGAGTGATTGTTACTGGGGACGGGGTTTCCTTTTGGGGGATGAAAACGTTCTGGAATTAAGTAGAGGTGGTGGTTGCCTAGCACTGTGAATATACTGAATGCCACTGAATTGTACACATTAAAATGGTGAGTTTTATGTTACATGAATTTCATCTCAATTAGAAAATCATGGCCAGGTACGGTGGCTCATGCCTGTAATCCCAGCACTTTGGGAGGTCAAGGTGGGAGGATCACTTGAGTTCAGGAGTTCAACACCAGCCTGGCCAACATGGTGAAACCCCATCTCTACTAAAAATACAAGAATCAGCCAGGCGTGGTGGTGGGTGCCTGTAATCCCAGCTACTTGGGAGGCTGAGGCAGGAGAATCACTGGAACCCAGGAGGTGGAGGTTGCAGCGAGCCGAGATCACACCACTGCACTCCAGCCTGGGCAATGGAGTGAGACTCTGTCTTAAAAAAAAAAAAAAAAGGAAAGAAAGAAAATCAGTTGGCTCAGTACCTCAGTACCTGACCCTGACCAAGGAAAAAAGGAATTAAAAAAAGGTCTTTTTTTTTTTTTTTTTTTTGGCAAATAGAACTGTGTGAACTAGGTGGTGGGTACATGGGTGTTTGTTGTCTAATTCGCTCAACTTTTCTGCATGTTTGGAAAATTTCGTAATAAAAGTAGCACGGTCGGGGAGGAAAGGAGGCCTTCGAAATATTTTTTCTTATTTCTTATTTATTGTTTTGAGATGGAGTCTCGCTCAGCCACCCAGGTTGGAGTGCAGTGGCGTGATCACTGCAACCTCCACCTTCTGGTTCCAGCGAATCTCCTGCCTCAGCCTCTTGAGTAGCTGGGACTACAGGTGCCCGCCATCACGTCTGGCTAATTTTTGTATTTTTTGTAGTGACGGGGTTTCACCATGTTGGCCAGGCTGGTCTTGAACACTTGACCTCAAGTGATGTGCCCGCCTCAGCCTCCCGAAGTCCTGGGATTACAGGAGTGAGACACCACACCCGGCCTGAAATATTTTTTAAAACTGAAATGAAAGGTACCCTCCAATGAGATATGCATTTGGGTGGAGACCACCAGCACCCTAAGGTGTGACCCCGTGTGACCCTGAAGGGCGTGCTTCCATTCCAACCCCTTTCCATCTGTGTCATATTATGACAACCTCCGGAGATGGGCACCTGGTAGTGCTTTTTTTGTTTCTTGGTTTTTGTGTCTTTTTTTTTTTTCTAAGCCAGAGTCTCACTCTATCACCCAGGTTGGAGTGCAGTGGCACAATTTTGGCTCACTGAAACCTCTGACTCCTGGGTTCAAGTGATTCTCTTGCCTCAGCCTCCTGAGTAGCTAGGATTATAGGCAACCACCACCATGCCCAGCTAACTTTTTTGTATTTTTAGTAGAGACAGGGTTTCTCCATGTTAGCCAGGCTGGTCTTGAACTCCTGACCTCAGGTGATCCACCTGCCTCAGCCTCTCAAAGTGTTGGGATTACAGGCGTGAGCCACCATGCCCAGCCACATTAGCCCTTTTTAAGATGGGTCAACTGGAGCTGGGCACAGTGGCTCATGCCTCTAATCCCAGTGACTGGGGAGGCTGAGGCAGAAGGACCACCTGTGCAGTTTGGAACCACTGCCCCCTGGGAACACAGCCACCTTCTGCTTGAAAGTTGCCAGACACATAACCAAGTCAACCAAAGCCCAGGCAGCGCTAATAGCTCCTGGCACCCACAGCTCCCAATGAGGCTTTCCTCCCAGCAAAGCATGTCAATGTCATAACACTTTCCATCACAAGTTCAAGTTACCCACTTGAACCTGACCATTGACAAGCTTATCATTCTGTTCTCCACGGCTTTGCACATTGGAAGGATCTGTTTGTGAGCTTTCATTGGGGAGGAATGAAAAAGAAAAAGTGAAGTTTGGAAGGCTGGGTGCAGTGGCTCATGCTTGTAATCCCAATACTTTGGGAAGTTGAGGCAGGAGGACTGCTTGAGGCCAGGAGTTTGACACCAGCCTGGGCCACATAGCGAGACCCCATCTCTATAAAAAAATAAAATAAAATTAGCCGGGTGAGGTGGCATGCACCTGTAGTTCCGGCTACTTGGGAGACTGAGGTGGGAGGATCCCTTGAGCACAGGTGTTTGAGGCTGCAGTGAGCTATGACTGCACCACTTCACCCCAGTCTGGGCCACAGAGCAAGACCCCACCTCAAAAGAAAGAAAGAAAGAAAAGCTTCCACTTCTATTTCCTTTCAAAACCATCTCTGGATCTCTGAGACTCTTATTTCTAGCAAGAGGACCTCAGAAGGGGGCAGAGGGATCTGAGACCACCTCTCCTTACGGTGAAGGCAAACCCAGAGTCCTTGGTGATGCTCCAGGGCCACGGGAAGACGGAGGAGCGCCGGCGTCGTTGAGCCGTCAGCCCAGCCCACCAAAAAGGACCATCCTCCCTGGACATGCCAAAGGAATCAGACACATCGTAATCTTCCAGTTCCTGGAAAACCTGCAGGAAAGGGGGATAGAGACTGGTCAGCTGAAGTTTTCTTTACCACCCAAACTGGCTCTCGTGGGTGCAGCGTGCTCCCATCCCCACCTCTTTCTAGCACATCATGACAGCCTCCAGGAGATAGGCACTGGTAGCATTAGCCCATTTTAAGATGGGCAAACAGGAGCCAAGCACAGTGGCTCACGCCTCTAATCCCAGGCACTTGGGAGGCTGAGGCAGGAGGACGGCTTGAGCAAAGGAGTTTGAGACTAGCCTGGGCAACATAGCAAGCCCCTATCCCTACAAAAGATAGAAAAAATTAGCCAGGCGTGGTGGTGTGTGCCTTCAGTCCCAGCTACTCTGGAGGCTGAGGTGGGAGGATCGCTTGGGCCCAGGAGGTGGTGGCTACAGTAAGCTATGATCACGCCACCACACTCCAGCCCGGGAAACAGAGCAACAAGACCCGAACTCTAAAAATAAGATAGGCGAATTGGAGCCAGAGACACAAGACCTGGTCCAATGTCATGTTGCAAAGGTCTGATGACCTTGACTCCCTGATCTCGCAACTGCACTAAAGCAGCAGGAAAGATTTATCAGACGCCCATTGGGTTCCCTGAGAAATGAACTCGAAGGAGAAAGCGAATCTGAATTCAAACACAGCTCTTCATTTATTGGAATGGGAGATGGGAAAGGGAGAGCAGGAGAAGGTAAGGCCCCTTGGAGGTGCTAGAATCCAAGCCTGAGGGCTCTGCTCACCTGGGCAGGAGTCAGTCGGAACCCAGACCTGAGCAGGTAGACGCTCTTATCCACTGCAGCGACGCACACACAGCTGCCCCTTGCAGCCCTGATCCTCAAGTCAACAACCTCTCCAGGCTGGGTCTCGTTTGCTGAATATGTCACTGAAACCTGGGCACAAATGCAGCAAGGGATAAGAAACTTGGTTCAGCTGGCTGGGCACGGTGGCTCATGCCTGTAATCCCAGCACTTTGGGAGGCTGAGTCGGGTAGATCACCTGAGGTCAGGAGTTCAAGACCAGCCTAGCCAACATGGTGAAACCCCATCTCTACCAAAAATACAAAAATTAGCCAATTGAAAAGTGGTACGTGCCTGTAATCCCAGCTACTAGGGAGGCTAAGGCAGGATTGCTTGAAGCTGGGAGGCAGAGGTTGCAGTGACCCGAGATGGCGCCACTGCACCCCAGCCTGGGCAACAGGAGTGAAACTCTGTCTCAAACAAACAAAAAGAAATTTGGTTCAATCCAGGTTTGGTCCAATCCAGAGGCATCACTTCCACCTCACCCATCCACCCCCTGCCCACAAGGAGAGTCGATCTTTGCCAGCTCAGCTGGGAACCTGGCCTCGCTACCTGAGGGAGCTGGTCCCACACTGTGATGGACAGTTGGTCACTGTGTGGTGGACACAAAAAACAGGAAAGGGAGAGACAGGGAGAGATAGGAAGGCGGGTGCTATTGGAGAGCATGTGGCAGTTTGTTTAGAAGTTGAGGGAGGAGCCAGGCACAGTGGCTCAAACCTGTAATCCCAGCACTTTCAGAGGCAGAGGCACGTGAATCACTCGAGGCCAGGAGTTTGAGACCAGCCTGGCCAACATGGTGAAACCCCATCTCTACTAAAAATACAAAAATTAGCCAGATGTGGTGGTGTGTGCCTGTAGTCTCAACTACTTGGGAGGCCGAGGCAGGAGAATTGCTTGAACCCGGGAGGCAGAGGCTGAAGTGAGCTGAGATCGTGCCACTGCACTCCAGCCTGGGAGACAGAGTGAGACTCTGCCTCAAGAACAAAAAAGAAGAAGAAGAAGTTGCAGGGACAGGGACAGGAGGCTGAGGGTGCTGATGGAAACAAGCGCTGTCCCTTAAATCCTGAATTCAGCAAAGGCAGAGAACAGCTGACGGCTTTCCCTATGTGTCGTGAATGCAATCTCCTTTTGGGTGACTTTTGGAGATGCTTCAGTAAAGATGCAACATGTTCCCACAATTCCTTACATCATCCGCGACACAACATGAGTCTCATGTGCACACAGACCTCCTGGCCAGCATCTTGGCGAAGCCCCCGTGGCACCTGGCTGTGTCCCAGGTTTGGTGCACGATGCTCTACCTGGTTTTCAAAGAAGGTCTCAACTGCAAACTGGAGGCTATCGGCGACCCCCTCTCCATTCTCCCTGACGTAGAAGACCAGCAGGCGACCAAGGGGGACCATGCTGGGGGTCACGGCCAGACGAAGAGAGGTCACGCACACGTTGACCTCGGCTGCTGGGGCTGGTGGGGGCTCTGAGGTGAGCAAAAGTAGAGGGAGGTGGTGAATTCTCCGTGTCCGATGTGTAATCTCCGCCATTCAAGCCCGGCCCCAAGTTGCCCTGCTCTATACTCCTGTCTATGCATTGAGACATTCCACATCTCTGGTTTGGAAATGCCCTTCCCAGGCTACATCCTCGGTCAATGCCGATTCTTCCCATTGACTCAGCTCCAGGGTCATCATAGGCTCCTACAGAGCAGGCTGAAATTGGCCTAGAATCACTCCCTCCGTTAGGGAGCGTGGTCCCTGCTCCCTAACCAGCCCTCTGTTTCCTCTGTGGACAGCAAAACCACCTTGCCCTGTCCAGGCAGCACCACTCCAGCCCCCCAGTATGCCCTTAGCCCCTGATCCCTCCCTCTGATTAGTTCCGTCTTGCGGAGGCTGGGGGCCAGTGGACTTGCAGCCATTATTTGCTGACTTGAGCAGAGTTCACACTTCCTTCCCTGCGGGTAAATGATCCTTAAAAGATAGAGGATCTTAGAAGCCTGTCCAGGAGCTCCCAAATACTCTATGGCAGGAGGATGAGAGTAAAAGGCTCCCAGTTCCAGCATGGGCCATCTGTCGGCTGGTTCTGTACAGAGCTCAGAGCCACCAGTGGACAGGAGGGGTAGGGAGAAGTGGGCCAACAGGAGGAGGTGGGTACTCAATCAGCCTTGGGGTTCAAATTCTGGCTCTGGCCCCTACTAGGCAATGGGAAAGTCCCTGAAACCCCCACCCCAAGTCACAGCCCATTCATCTGCAGGTGGACACAGTGGAACCACCACCATCCCAGGCTGTGGTGGGGTTAAGTGAGGGCAGAGTGTGAGGTCTTGTCCAGGGCTGTCCCTGGACAAGAGTCCCGGGAAGACATAAAGCCCCTGTTATTTCACCCAGAAGAGAACAAGAGGATGCAGGTGCACCACACCCAAAGCACAACTCTGGCCAGCAGATCTCAGCCAAGGCAATTCTGCTACCCAGGGGATACTGGCAATGTCTGCAGATTTTTTTTGGTCGTCACTGCTGGAGGGGATGCTACTGGCTTCCAGTGAGTAGAGGCCAGAGATGCTACTCAACATCCTACAGTGCATGGGATGGCCCCAAATGTTGACAGGGCAGACGGGGAGAAAGCCTGCCTAAGAAAGAGTGAACCTGTCTATCTATCTGTCTATCCATTCCATCCATCTATCCACTCATCTATCTAGCCATCCATCCATCTCTTCATCCATGATCTACCCATTCATCTACCCACCCACCATCCACCCATCCCTCTATTCATCAACGTCCATCATCCACATAACCAACCACCCACCACCACTATCCATCCATCCACCCATCCCTCTATTCATCCATCCAACACCCACCCACCCACTATCCATCCATTTATCCATCTATCATCCACCCATCCACTATCCATCCACCCATCTGTTCATCCATAATTCACCCATCCACTATCCATCCATCCATCTATTCAATCATCATTCACCCACCCACTATTCATCCATTCATCTATCCTTCTGTCCATCATTCATCCATCCATCTGTCCATTCATCCATCCTTCTGTTCATCCATGTATCTGTCCATTCCTTCCTCCATCTATCTATCCATCTTTCTGTCCATCCATCCTTCTGTCCATCCATCCATTCATCCATCCATCTATCTACCCATCTATCTGTCCATTCATCCATCCATTCATGTATCTATCCAAGCATCCATCCATCCATCTTCCCATCTGTCCATTCATCCATCCATTCATGTATCTATTCAAGCATCCATCCATCCATCTTCCCATCTGTCCATTCATCCATCCATTCATGTATCTATCCAAGCATCCATCCATCCATCTTCCCATCTGTCCATTCATCCATCCATTCATGTATCTATCCAAGCATCCATCCATCCATCTTCCCATCTGTCCATTCATCCATCCATTCATGTATCTATCCAAGCATCCATCCATCCATCTTCCCATCTGTCCATTCATCCATCCATTCATGTATCTATCCAAGCATCCATCCATCCATCTTCCCATCTGTCCATTCATCCATCCATTCATGTATCTATCCAAGCATTCATCCATCCATCTTCTCATCTGTCCATTCATCCATTGATCCATTCCTCCATCAACTATAGGGCTACTGGCATCTAAGGGGTGGATGCCAGGGACGCTGCTCAACATCCTACAGTGCCTCCACCCAAATGTTGATAGTGCCAAGGTTGAGAAACCTTGCCTTAGCCTGAGAGGCCCTGCCTGTCTATCTATCCACCCATCATTCTATTCATCTACCTACTTATCTCAGTGATTCTCACCTGGGAGTGACTCTGCCCCCTGGGGATAGTGGCAACATCTGGAGACTTTTTAGGTCATCATACTGTGGAGAGTTGGTACTACTGGCCTCTGGTGGGGAGAGAGGAGGGACGCTGCTCACACCCTACAGCGCACAGGACACCCCACTCTAGAGTGATCTAGTCCCTATAGATGACTACAGTGCTCAAATTGGGGATCCTGTCTTGGGCAGAAGGGCTGTGAAAAGGAGGGGGACTAAGAGGTCCCCTGAGAGGAGAGTTTTATGAGGAGCACATGGAGTCCAAGGGAAGAGGAAGAGGATTCAAAGAACCGCCAGGGCAAAGATGCAACAGCACAGTGTAGGCCAGCACAGGGGCCCCGTCGGCGTGGCTGGCTTGTCCCTGTGCCCTGCAGACACAGAGTGAGATGAGCCTGGGGCCTGAACCTCTGCACTTCCAGCCGCTGGTCACTGTCTCCTGGACCCGGCCTGGCATTGTTAAGGACGTGTCCCCTCCATCCAAGGCAGACTCCCTGATCTGCGGGGTCTTGCCTTGTCGCTCCTTACAGGAGCACCGTCTCAGTCTCAGTGGACGGACAGATGGACAGTGGGTGAATGGAAGGGTAGAGGATGGGTGAACAAACAGATGGATGGAAGGAAGAACAGGAACCTTCTCCCCGCTGCCCGGCTCACCTGTCTCAGAAAGGTGTGTTAAACGAAACGGTTTCTTCAGGGCAGGGGTCACCCGCTTGCTTCGCTGCTGGATGATGTGGGCAGGCTGCTGGCCCGATAGCACGATATTGCCCCTCGAAGCCACCTCATAGTACAGGGTAAAGTTGCAGGGACATGTGGACTTCACAGAAAAGTAGGCTTCTTCCCCAACCTATGGAAGACATGCAGCATGGGGGGCCCTGCCTGGCACCAACGTTGCAGCCCACCACAGGAAGACAGCCACTCTGCGGCCAGAGGGAGGCTGGGATGGCTGAGGGAGCGGAGTGCCCGGCATCCAGTCCTGGCCCCTAGTTTTGTTGTTTTTTTTTTTTTGAGACAGCATTTTACTCTTGTTACCCAGGCTGGCATGCAATGGTGTAATCTCAGCTCACCGCAACCTCCACCTGCTGAGTTCAAGTGATTCTCCTGCCTCGGCCTCCTGGGTAGTTGAGATTACAGACACCCGCCAACATGCCCAGCTAATTTTTGTATTTTTAGTAGAAACAGAGTTTCACCATGTTGGCCAGGCTGGTCTCAAACTCCTGACCTCAGGTGATCCTCCCACCTCGGCCTCCCAAAGTGCTGGGATTACAGGCATGAACCACTGTGCCCGTCCAGGGCCCCTAGTTCTGTATACAGCCTGAGGCTCAAATTTTTGCAGGAATGCGGCACAGATGAAACGTGATGATGGTGTGAAAGCCCTTAATAAGGTGTCTTGCCATAAAGAATTGAACCTCACCCAAAGAGGGGGCTGGCCTTTGCCCAGAGCTCCTGGGAGGTGATGTAAGACCTTTGATGCCTGATAAGAGTGCCTTTGTTGGCCAGGCGTGGTGGCTCACGCCTGGAATCCCAGCACTTTGGGAGGTTGAGGCGGGCGGATCACCTCAGGTCAGGAGTTTGAGACCAGCCTGACCAATATGAAGAAACCCTGTCTCTACTAAAAATACTAAAGTACCCAGGCGTGGTGGCACATGTCTGTAATCCCAGCTACTCAGGAGGCTGAGGCAGGAGAATCGCTTAAACCTGGGAGGCAGAGGTTGCAGTGAGCTGAGAATATGCCATTGCACTCCAGCCTGGGCAATAAGAGCGAGACTCTGTCTCAAAAAAAAAAAAAAAGTGTCCTTGTCTACTTGGGGTTTTGGGTCACAGCAGGTAGTAATAAATATGATTTCTGGAGGGGGCCTTGGACCAAACAGGATCCGATCAAACTGTGGAGAAGCTGGGGAAGGAGATTAGTCACGCAGGCAGGAGGTCATCTATGTCTATGTGACAGCCCCAGCGAAAACTCTGGACACCAGGCCGGGTGTGGCGGCTCATGCCTGTAACGCTAGTGCTTTGGGAGGCTGAGGCAGGAGGATCGCTTGAGGCCAGGAGTTCAAGACCAGATTGGGCAACATGGCAAGAACTCATCTCAGGAAGGAAGGAAGGAAGGGAGGGAGGGAGGGAGGGAGGGAGGGAGGGAGGGAGGAAGGAAGGAAGGAAGGAAGGAAGGAAGGAAGGAAGGAAGGAAGGAAGGAAGGAAGGAAGGAAGGAGAAAGAAAGAAAGAGAGAGAGAGAAAGAAAGACAGACATCATCTGGACACCAAGGCTCTGGGGAGCTTCCCTAGTTGGCAGCACACCAAGCATGGTGTCACACGTCACTGGTAGGAAAATAACACCATCCCTCACTCTATGCAGAGAGAACAAATGAAAGCAAGTTCATGTACAGAATTCTTCTGGACTCCACATCATCGGCCTCTCGTCTTCACTGATTTTAATGTGTACTGTTTATTGTAATAAATTGTAACTGTAAGTGTAACAGCTGTTAGTGAGTCTTGTTAATTCTTCTAGAGAATTAAAGAAACTGCAGTGGTGTGAGGACCCCCAAACTCAGCAATTGGCATCAGAAGAAGGTCAGACGCGGTGGCTCACGTCTGTAATCCCAACACTTTCGGAGGCCACGGCGGGTGGATCATGAGGTTGGGAGTTTGAGATCTGCCTGACCAACATGGCAAAGCCCCATCTCTACTAAAATACAAAAAATTAGCCAGGAATGGTGGCACGCACCTGTAATCCCAGCTATTCAGGAGGCTGAGGCAGGAGAATCTCTTGAATCAGGGAGGCGGAGGTTGCAGTGAGCCAAGATTGTGCCACTGCACTCCAGCATGGGCAACAGAGCAAGACTCCATCTTCAAAAAAAAAAGAAAAAGAAAGAGTGGTCCTAAGAACTGTTTATGGCCAGGGGCAGTGCCTCCTGCCTATAATCCCAGCACTTTGTAGGGCTGAGATGGACAAATCGCTCAAGCCCAGTAGTTCGACACCAACCTGGGCAACATAGTGAGATCACTGTCTCTACAAAAAGTATAAAAAAAAAAATTGGCCAAGCATGGTGACACATGCCTGCAGTCCCAGCTACTCAGGGGCCTGAGGTGGGAGGGTCACTTGAGCCTAGGAAGTCAAGGCTGCAGTGAACCATGATTGCACCACTGCACTCCAGCCTGGGTGACAGAGTGAGACCCTGTCTCCAAAAAAATAAAAGTAAAATGCTGTTTCCTAACTTTGAACATATTAATGCTGGCCCTAAGGGATTCCCACAGCCAAATGTGGAAAATTTGAGCAGCAAAAGAAGAACATCAGCTGAGTATGCTGGCTCATGTCTGAAGCAGGCAGATCTAGACCAGCCTGAGTAACATGGCGAAACTCCATCTCTACAAAAAATATTTTAAAATTAGCTGGGTGTGGTGGCAGAAGCCTATAGTCTCAGCTCTTTGGGGCGCTGATGTGAGAGGATCACTTGAGCATGGAAGGTCAAGCCTGCAGTAAGCCATGAGTGTGCCACCACACGCCAGCCTGAGTGCTATGGTTTGGCTGTGTCCTCACCCAAATCTCATCTTGAATTGTAACTCCCATAATTCCCACGTGTTATGGGAGGGACCTGATGGAAAATAACTGAATCATGAGGATGATTTCCCCCATACTATTTCTACAAAAATACAAAAATTAGCCAGGCATGATGGTAGGTGCCTGTAATCCCAGCTACTCAGGAGACTGAGGCAGGAGAATTGTTTGAACCAGCGAGGCAGAGGCTGCAGTGAGCTGAGATTGCACTATTGCACTCCAGTCTGGGCAACAGAGCAAGACTCCATCTCAAAATAAATAAATAAATAACAATAAACCTCTTTTTCTTTATAAATTACCCAGTGTTGGGTATGTCTCTATCAGCAGCATGAAAACAGACTAATACACTGGGTGAGAGAGTAAGACCCAGTCAAAAGAAAAGAAAGACAAAAGAAAAGAAAGACAAAAGAGTGTCAAGGTAATGAAACAGAAGGAAAGACTAAGAAATTTTCAAGTTGGAGGAGACCAAGGAGACACGATGACCAAATGTGATGTGGGACCCTAACGGTGATCCTGGATCAGAAAACAAGGCCATGAGTGAGAAAACTTGGGGAAATCCAAATAAAGTCTGGAGTCTGGTTAACACTGATGTCCAGTGTTGATTTCTTAGCTATGACAAATGGATCATAGTTTTGTATGATGTTAGCATTAGGGGAATCCTATGAAAACCTCAATGGCCTTTTTTGCAGAAATGAAAAGAGTGATCCTAAAATTATAAAGAAACACAAAGGACTCAGGAATCTTGAAGAAGAAGAGTACATTGGAGGACTCACACATTCTAATCTCAGAACTCACCACAAAGCTACAGTAATCAAGACAGTATAGCACCAGCGTAAGGAGAGACATAGAGACCAATGGGATGTAAGTGAGACCCCTGAAATGAATCCAGACAGCTAAAGGCAATTGATTTGAAATAAGGGTGCCAAGACCATTCCATGGGGAAAGTATAGTCTTTTTAACAAACAGTGCTGAGATAACTGAATAAACGCAAGCAAAAGAGTGAAGTCGGTCTGGGTGTGGTGGCTCACACCTGTAATCCCAACACTTTAGGAAGTTGGTGGGAGGTTGAGCCCAGGAGGTTGAGGCTGCAGTGAGCTATGATCACACTACTGCACTCCAGCCTGGGTGACAGAGCAAGGTCCTCTCTCAAAAAAAAAAAAAAAAAGAATGCATTTGGATCCCTACCTCACACCATATACAAAAATTAACTCAAAACCGATGAAAGACCTAAATGTAAGAGCTGAAATTATAAAACTCTTAGAAGAAAACATACGGATAAATCTGCATGACCTTGGGTTTGGCAATGGTTTCTTTGAGATGTGGCACCAGAAGTACAAGCAGCTAAAGAAAAAGAAAAATTGGGTTTCACCAAATTAAATTTTTTGTTGTACTAATGGACGCTGTCAGGAAAGTGAAAAGATAACCCATAGAATAGGAGAAAATGTCTGCAAGGTACACATCTGATGAGGGCTAGTAACCAGAATTTATAAAGAACTTTCACAACTCATCAAAGAAAAGATAAATAACCCAATTATTAACAATAGTGCAGCCAGGTGTGGTGGTTACATCTGTCATCTCAACACTTTGTGAGGGTGAGGTGGGGAGGATCACTTGAGGTCAGGAGTTCAGCCTGGGCAACATAGTGAAACCCCTAAAAACCAAGTACATACACATGGGTGAGCATCACACACACACAAATGTACATGTACACTCGTGTAGTCACACGTGTGATACAACTGTGCAGTCACACATGCATGCAAACACTAAATATAAATTACATTTTATGGCACCCCTTGAAAATCTGAATATTGCCTGTGAATTAGATATGATTCAGTGAATGTAATTTTCTCAGGTGCAACCTAACAAAATGGCCTTGAGGTCAGGTAAAAGAATGCCTTTTTTTTTAGTATACATTATGGTCAAGTATTTAAGAGAGAACCACTATCATGTCTGTAACTTGCTTTCAAATGCTGCAGCCAAAAACTGTGTAGAGAAATGGGTGGATGGGTGGATTGGTGGATGGATGGATGGATGAAGGGAGGGACAAAGGGAGGATGGACAGAGAGGGAATGGGTGAATGGATAGATGAAGGGTGCACAGATGCATGGATGGATAGATGAAGGGTGGATGATGGATGAAGAGCAGATGGATGGTAGGTAAATAGATAAGTGTAGGGGGTGGATGGATGGGTGGAGGAAGGAAAGAAAGGAGGAAAAGAAGGATGGAGGGAGGGTAGATGACTAGATGAAGAGCAGATGCATGGATGTATAGGAGGGAAACCCCACAAGTGTGGGCAAGGGTCTGAAGCCTCAGCCTGTTCCCATATAAATACTGATTTAGAAAAGATTAGAAATGTAGGCACATAGTTATTCCTTTATATAATCGTATATAATCTTATAGTTACTCACGTATAATCATAAAGCTATGTACTCAATATAACCTTTGATTTTACTAATGACTATTGGGTTATGAAGCATGGAACTGAGGTGACATTGTGAACAAAGTGATCCTAAGGCAAGATGCTCTGAGCCCTCTGTCACACCCGCATAAGGGCTGCTGGAGGGTAGCAGCGCCAGCGCTGTGAAAGTGCCCGCTGTCTAGCCACCTAGGGAAGGAGATGTCCAAAATGACCGAGACCTCTCCTTCCTGGGGGAGTTAGGAGAAAACTCCGTTTTTCCAAGCTCTTGTGGCAAGGCCTGATGGCTGTCAGGGAAATCCGCAGACATCCGGGGGCTTAACTGTGTCTGTGTGATGCTGTGCTTCAGTGGTCACGTTCCATGCCCACTCTCACGCCCTGCTTCTGCACCTGGTTTCTCTTTTTCTCAGAAGATAAGAATTAATGTCCTTGATATTTGTGACAAATATGTGAAGAGCGCTGACACATTAGGTTTTCTCCTTGCCTTGGCTGCTTGAAAGTCCTGGACCCCCCCATCTCCAAGACACGTGATTTACCTGACCCTATCACCGACCACCAGTACCTCACCCTACCTTCCCTGCCTCCTGCTTTGTACTCAATAAAAGTCAGAGTGTCCAGGCACTTGGGGCCACTGCAGAACTCCGCATTTTGGTTGGCAGTGGACCCCTGAGGCCAAACTCTCTTTTCTCTATCTCTGTGTCTGTATCTTTTATTTCTACAGTTTCTCATCTCTGCACCAGCAGGGAGGGGCTCACAGAACCCTATAGGGCTAGACCCTAAATGGATGGGTGGATGGATGGATGGATGGATGGATGGTAAACAGCTAAGTGTAGTGGGTGGATGGGTGGAGGAAGAAAAGGAGGGAGGGAGGGTGGGTGGATGGATGGATGATAGATGGTGGATGAATGGATGAAGGGCAAATGGATGAATGGATGGATGGGTGGAAGATAAATGGATGGATGGGTGGAAGAAGAAAAGAAGGGAAGGAAGAAAGGAGGGGGGAGGGTAGATGGATGAATAATGTATGGATGAAGGGGGAGAGGGAGGATGGATGGATGAGATGGATGGAGGATGGATGGAGAGATGAAAGGTAGATGGATGGAGAGAAGATGAGTAGACAACGGGTAGGTGGACAGATGGGTGGAAGGAGGGATGAAAAAGAGAGGGAGGAAGGGAGAATGAATGGAGGGAGAGAGGATGGATGGATGGAAGGATGAAGAGATGATGAAGAGATGGAGAGAGGGTTGGAGGGTGGATGGAGGGATGAATGAAAAGATACAGGAAAAACATTAATTCATAAATCTAGGTGAAAGTCCTGTGGTTGTTCATTATACTAACATTTTCAATTTCATTCTAAATTTATAAATCTCCCCCTTATAAAAAGACCCCCAAACAAAAGTCCCCTACTGCTTGAGATCTTGGGAGAAAAAAAGGAGAGCACAAATCTTTTTCCTCTTCTGCACTAAAATTGTGGCATCAAAACAACCTTAAAAGACTGGAGGGACAGCCCCCGTTCACAAAGCAAAATAGGTTCAGGAGGGTGGGTGCCAAGATGTGGGCAGTGGAGTTCCCAGCTCCCTCCTGCCTGGACCCTGGAGTGAGAAGAAGGGGAAGAGGTCCTGAACCATGCCCAGCCTGGCCCCAGCATGAACCCATCTTTCCCTCATGCCCTGAGGTTGTGCCCCAGGCCCCTCATGGCAGTTTGGTGGGAAGGAGGAGCTGGGGTTTACTGAGCGACCTCAAGCAGGATTGAGTTGTCACCCAGGGAGCAAGATCTGAGTGACAGAGCCAGATCTTCCCCTAATCAGAACAACAGTCTGGCCAGCTGAGAACACGAGGTTCCTTCCTGCCTCCTGAGGAGGCGGCCAGCACCAGCGTCCCCCCAACCCTGCACCACTGGTTTAATGGCATTACAAGAACCGTTTGTTCAGCCAAGCTGGGCATGATTCCTGTCCGACTTATCATTCTTACAACCTCTGCAAAGGGCTGTTAATCCCAGGAAACAGGCAGGCTCGGCGCCACAATTCCTCCAAGCCGAACCCCAGGGGCCCCGATGTGATCAGAAAAGGAGCGTGAGAGGTTTATGGGCTGGTAGGGCCCTGGGCGCTGTGATGGCAACTGTTTTCCATTAGGGGGGACGTTTCTGCCAAGGCTGGGGCTACAGCTTGAGCCAGAGGCTCTGCTGGGATTGCGGCCAGGATGTGAACGGCCCAGCCAGTGAGCATGCTGCTGGCCCACGGAATTTACAGAGGGACGATGGACCTTAAATATAGATGTGTATGGCTGGGCGCAGTGGCTCACACCTATAATCCTAGCACTTTGGGAGGCCGAAGAAGGTGGATCACCTGAGGCCAGGAGTTCGAGACCAGCCTGGTCAACATGGTGAAACCCCATCTCTACTAAAAATACAAAAATAATTAGCTGGGCAGGGTGGCAGGTACCTGTAATCCCAGCTGCTTGGGAGACTGAGACAGGAGAAGCAATTGAACCTGGGAGGTAGAGGCTGCAGTGAGCCAAGATTGTGCCACTGCACTGCAGCCTGGGTGACAGAGTGAGACTCTGACAAAAAAAAGAATGTGTTTATAATATATGTAGATGTAGATATCTGGATATCTACGAATACACATAGTATATACATATATACACACATATATACAGTCGACCCTTGAAAAACACAGGTTTAAACTGCCCACGTCACTAATATGTGGATTTTCTTCCACTTCTACCTGGGACAGCATGACCCAGCCTTCCTCTTCCTCCTCCTTAGCCTACTCAACGTGAAGACAGCAAGGAGGCCGACCTTGATGATCATCTATTCCTACTTTACCAACAGTCAAAAGATACATGTTCTTCTTTATGAAGAATACAGTATATAATACATACAAAGTACAAAATCTGTGTTCACTGACTTTTTTTTTTTTTTTTTGAGATGGAGTCTTGAGGGCAGTGGCACAGTCCCAGCTCACTGCAACCTCCACCTCCCAGGTTCAAGTGATTCTCCTGCCTCAGCCTCCCAAATAGCTGGGATTACAGGAGCGTGCCCCCAAGCATGGATAATTTTTTGTATTTTTAGTAGAGTCGGGGATTCACCATGTTAGCCAGGGTGGTCTCGATCCCCTGACTTAGTGATCTGCTTGCCTCGGCCTCCCAAAGTGCTGGGATTACAGGCATGAGCCACCGTGCCCAGCCTCATTGACTCTTCATGTTATCAGCAAGGCTTCTGGTCAATAGCAAGCTATAGGTAACGTTCAGTTAAGTTTTGAGACAGGATCTCATTCTACCACCCAGGCTGGAGTACAGTGGCACGATCATGGCTCACTGCGGTCTCAACCTCCTGGGCTCAAGCGATCCTCCCGCCTCAGCCTCCACACACACACACACCCTTACATAATCAGAATTGTAAAATAATAGGCCCAGGAGAAATGAATGGCAGACACTGCTCTAAGTTCACCTTGCCTTTGCACTCAGTGTGTCCCGGTGGTGAAATTCCCAGGGCCTTTGCACTAACGGAAGGCTCAAGACAGTGGGGAGTCCAGCCGATAGCAGTAGCCCTATGTCAGGTCCGGGAGCAGTGGTGATCGTCACTGTCAGCCCTGGGCCACGGCCTAAATGTCCATCAGAAATAAATAGCAATGGGTTGGGTACAGTGGCTCATGCCTGTAATCCCAGCACTTTGGGAGGCTGAGGTGGGCGGATCACTGGAGTCAGGAGTTCAAGACCAGCCTGGCCAACATGGTGAAACCCCGTCTCTACCAGAATACAAAAATTAGCCAGGCGGGCTGGTGGGCACCTGTAATCCCAGCTACTCCAGAGGCTGAAGCAGGAGAATTACTTGAACCCTGGAGAAGGAGGTTGCAGTGGGCAGAGATCATGCCATTGCACTCCAGCCTGGGTGACAGAGCGAGATTCCATCTCAAAATAAGAGAAGAGAAAAAGGAAGAGAAGAGAAGAAAAAAGAGAAAAAAGAAAAGAGAAATAAACAGCAATGCATGCATGCATTCCACAGAATTCTCCCCTTGCTGGGGAGACAAGAGGTCCCTGTGTCAGTCGCAGTTATTAGGTCCCTTAGAGCAGGGGTCCCCAACCCCCAGGGCCAATACTGGGTCATGGCCTGTTAGGAACTGATCGCACAGCAGGAGGTGAGTGACAGGCCGGCAATGGAAACTTCATCTGTATTTACAGCCGCTCACCATCACCTGCATTGCCACCTGAGCTCTGCCTCCTGTCAGATCCGCAGTGGCGGCATTAGATTCTCTCAGGAGCTGAACCCTATTGTGAACTGCGCATGCACGAGATCTAGGATGCGCCCTCCTTATGAGAATCCAATGCCTGATGATCTGTCACTATCTCCCGTTATCCCCAGATGGGACCGTCTAGTTGCAGGAAAACAAGCTAAGGGCTCCCACCGATTCTCCATGATGGGGAGTGGTATCATGTGTCATTATATACCGCAATGTCATGATAATAGGAAAAAAGTACAAAATAAACATAATGTGCTTGAATCGTCCTGAACTATCTGCCCCAACCCATGGCCCAGTCCGTGGAAAAACTGTCTTCCACAAAACCAATCCTTGGTGCCAAAAAGGCTGGCTACTGCTGCCTTAGAGGCTCACTCATGCCACATTTTTTCTTTTTTCTTTGAAACGAAGTCTCACTCTGTTGCCCACGCTGGAGTGTGCAGTGGCGTGATCTTGGCTCACTGAAACCTCTGTCTCCCAGCTTCAAGCAATTCTCCTGTCTTGGCCTCCCGAGTAGCTGGGATTGCAGGTTTCTGCCACCATGCCTGGCTGATTTTTTTGT
The DNA here is from genome assembly GCF_049354715.1 of Callithrix jacchus. Classification (NCBI taxonomy): domain Eukaryota; kingdom Metazoa; phylum Chordata; class Mammalia; order Primates; family Cebidae; genus Callithrix; species Callithrix jacchus. The sequence goes on from NC_133523.1 coordinate 15,592,187, forward strand.
ATTTTTAGCAGAGATGGGGTTTTACTATATTGGTCAAACTGGTCTCAAACCCCTGACCTCATGATCCACCCACCTCAGCCTCCCAAAGTGCTGGGACTACCGGCGTGAGCCACCAGGCCTGGTCTTCTTTTGGGTACGACGGAGTCTTGCTTTGTCGCCCAGGCTGAAGTGCAGCGGCATGACCTCAGCTCACTGCAACCTCCACCTCCTGAGTTCAAGCAATTCTCCAGCCTCAGCCTCCCAAGTAGCTGCGATTACAGGCACACACCACCACACCTAGCAGATTATTGTATTTTTAGTAGAGATGGGGTTTTGCCATGTAGGCCAGGCTGGTCTCAAACTCCTGACCTCAAGTGATTCCCCTCCAACTCCCACCGCCTGGCCTCCCAAAGTGCTGGGATTACAGGAAGGGCAGCAGCTGAAAATCTTACCTGCAGTGGGTGCGAGGGTGGCTGCAGCTGCAGGTAGCACTGGCTGGGGGAGTACCAGCTGCCAAGAGAGAGGTAGCTGGGCAGGTACTGGGCCCCCACAGGTTTTCCGTTCAGTGCCGTCACCTTGGTCTGAAGAAGAGAAGATGCTTGGGTCAACACCCGACTATCCAGAGCAGAAAGGGGTCTTGAAAATGCTTTTGCCTGCTCTACCCAAAAGCAACATCCTCTCATGCTCCAATATCCCTTTGGGGAACCCCCTCCCCAATCCTCAGGGAGTAGGATCCCGTTCTTCCTAGCTCCAAAAAGCAAGTGTCCAGCTGGGCAAGGTGGCCCACACACTTTGGGAGGCCAAGGCAGGTGGATCACCTGAGGTCAGGAGTTTGAGGCCAGTCTGGTCAACATGGTGAAAACCTGTCTCTACTAAAAAAAATACAAAAACTTGGCTGGGCACAGTGGCTCATGCCTGTAATCCCAGCACTTTGGGAGGCCAAGGTGGGTGGATCACCTGTGGTCAGGAGTTCGAAACTAGTCTGGCCACCATGGCAAAACCCCATCTCTAATAAAAATACAAAAATTAGTTGGGTGTGGTGGCAGGCACCTGTAATCCCAGCTGCTTGGGAGACTGAGGCAGAAGAATCACTTGAACCTGGGAGGCGGAGGTTGTGGTGAGCTGAAATCGCGCCACTGCACCCGAGCCTGGGCAACAGAGCGAGATTCCATCTAAAAAAAAAAAGTACAAAAATTGGTTGGGAGTGGTGGTGATGCCTATAATCTCACCTCCTTGGGAGGCTAAGGCACAAGAATTGCTTGAACCCAGGAGGTAGAGGTTGCAGTGAGCAGAGATCATACCACTGCACTCCAGCCCAAGTAACAGAACAAGACTCCATCTCAAAAGAAAAAGAAAGAAGCAAGTGTCCAAGATTGGTCGAAGGCTGGTTGGGTGCCAGGCACAGTGGGTTCATACCTGTAATCTCAGCATTTTGGGAGGCAGAGGTGGGAGGATCACTTGAGCCCAGGAGTTCAAGACCAGCCTGGGCAACATAGCAAGATCCAGTCTCTACAAAAAATTTTTTTTGAAAATTACTGGGGCGTAGTGGCACATGCCTAAAGTCTCAGCTACTAGGGAGGCTGAGGCAGGAGGATCGCTTGAGTCCGCGAGTTCAAAGCTGCAACGAGCTATGATCGCACCATTGTACTCCAGCCTGGACAACAGAGCTAGACCGTGTCTCTGAAATAATTTTGAAAAGAAGTTTTTGTATTGATAATGAAGAAAAGCAAAAAAATTGTTTCTCTATAGAAACAATTTAAAAATTAGCTGGGTGTGGTGCCAATTACAGGCATGTACCTGTAATCTCAGGTACTTGGGTGGCTGACGCAGGAAGACTGCTTGAACCCAGCAGTTTGAGGCTGCAGTGAGCTACGATGGCGCCTCTGAACTCCAACCTGGGTGACAGAGCGAGACCCTGCCTTTAAAAAGAGAAATAAGACCACTCTTTCCCCGGACACTGCTTTCCACTGAGCACCCCGGTGAGGTGGCGGACACCCTCATTGGCTCTCTCCCCATTGTCTTTCCAAAATGGCTCAATTTGAGCATTTGTGAGACGTTGAGCATTTGTGAGATATTGATTATGATATAATCACGGTCTGCCTCTGAGCCTCCACTCATGCTGTTCCACACTCCTAGAAGCAGCCTAGCTGACATCCCCATGGTCAGGAGTCCATTTAGAGAGATCCCCTTGGAGAAGACTCCTTTGGCACAACTGGACCAGGCACCCTTATGTCTCCTTGACCTTCCACTTGACCCCAGGATGGCTGTGTTGTGTGTCCCACTGTCTGGTGGAATGTGTACTCCTCCAGGGCTGGGATGGGCTCCAGGCCCACTGATAGGGTGCCTGCATCCGGCCTGGGGGAGGCCCCAGGTCCATACCGGCTGGCTGAATGACAAGGGTCTGGGGGACTCACCCACCTCCAGCCACACATGCTGGGCTGACGTGGGGATGGAGGGGATTTCAAACCCCACCAGTCCACCCTGGGACACAGCTTCAGTGGTGTAAATGTTGTCCTTCGGTGTCAGTTCTGCCTTAATCTGGACCATTACCCCCTCAGCCGGGCTGCCATCTGGGTAGGATAGCTCCACCTAGAAAAGGTCACCCAAGACACAACAGGGTTATGGCGGCCATGCTGCCCAAACTGATCTGCAGAATCAACACAGTCTCCACTGGAATCTGGGCGGGCTTCTTTGTAGAAATTAACAAACTACTCCTAAAATTCATAGGGAATCACAATGGGTCCTGAATAGCCAAAACAATCCTGAAAGGGAACAAAAAAGGACTCACAGGTCCCAGTTTCAAAACTTACAGTAAGCAAGATATTGGAATACAGATAGACATGAAGGCCAGATGCAGAGACTCACACCTGTAATCCTAACACTTTGGGAGGCCAAGGCAAGAGGATTGCTTGAGGCCACGGGTTCGAGACCAGCCTGGGAAACACAGTGAGACCCCATCTCTATGAAAAATTTAAAAATTAGCCAAGTGTGGTGGTGGGTGCTTGAGGTTCCAGCTACTGAAGAGGCTTCCAAGGTAGACATGGAAGCTGGGTGCAGTGGCTCACACCTGTAATCCCAACACTTTGGGAAGCCAAAGCAGGAGGATCACTTGAGGCCAGGAGTCCCAGACCAGCCTGGGCAACATAGTGAGACCTCATTTACAAAAACTTAAAAATTAGCCAGGTGTTGTGGCATGCACCTGGGGTCCCAACTATTCAGGAGGCTGAGGTGGGAAGATTGCTTGAGTTCAGGAGTTCAAGGCTGCAGTGAGCTATGATTGTGCCATTGGACTCCAGCCTGGGTGACTGAATGAGACCCTGTCTCTTAAGAAAAAAAAATGTGTTAAATTAAGTTGCATCCCTACCTCACACCATATGCACAAATAAACTCAAATAGATCATAGACCTAAATGTAACAGCTAAAGCTATTAACACTCTTAGAAGAAAAAATAAGGGTAGACCTTCATGCCCTTGGATTTGGCAAAGAGGTCATGAAGTATAAGTTACATGTGCTGGCCATTAGTATGATGCCATACCAGGGTATGAACAGTTCAGTGTGACACTTAAGCCTCATGCATTCGGACTAGTTGAAGAGCCAGCCAGAAAGGCACAGACACGCATGTTTTGAAAGGAGCATAGATTGTAGCCTCTAAAGAACCCTAAAACAGCCCTCAGCTGTACAGGTATTTGGTGATGGAGTGAACCAGGATTCAGCCCACATGCTCCTCATTAAGCACTCCCTTCTTGTTTCTTTTTTGAGAGACAGTTTTGCTGTGTTGCCCAGGCTGGAGTGAAGTGGCCCGATCATAGCTCACTGCAGCCTCTACCTCCTGGGCTCAACAATCCTCCTGCCTCAGCCTCCTGACAGCTGGGACCACAGGTGTGCAATACCATACCTGGCTAATATTTTTTTTTAATTTTGTAGAGATGGGGTCTTTCTCTGTTGCCCAGGCTGGTCTCAAGCAATTTTCCCACCTTGGTCTCCCAAAGTGTGAGCCACTGTGCCCAGCCTATTTCTTTTTCTTTTTGTAGAGACTGGATCTCACTATGTTGCCTGGGCTGGTCTCACACTTTTGGCCTCAAGTGGTCTTCTTACCTCACCTCCCAAAGCACTGGGATTACAGGAGTGAGCCACTATGCCCAGCCTAACAACTCCGTTCTTTAATGCAGATGGTACACATTTTCTGTCATATGTGAAATGCTCCTCTTTACCAAGCTTGTAGCCTTAAGCCTCTTCTTCATACACATTCTGATCCCACACAGGGTACTTTAGTTTTGACTCAAGCTGCCGCCCTCAAAGCCAGGGACACGGAGATGTGTCTCTGTGCATGGGATAGAGATGGCTCTAACACTGGCATGGAGAAGGGAAGGGAGGTTCCAGAGCAGAGTGGGAGGCTCAGAACTTAGTGTGAGGGTAGCCAGCCAGCATCACTCATGGATGGCAAAAGGGAACTGGGTGTAGACAGAGGCAGGGCTGGGGGTGTGGCCCACTTTCCCCTTGTGTGACACTGGGCTCCGTTGGCTGTGCCCTGCTCCTGCTGCTGCAACTGGGGTGAAGATGCCCAAGTTTGGTTTTTGTTTGTTTTTTGAGACACAGTCTTACTTTTTCACCCAGGCTGGAGTGTGGTGGTGCAATCTCGGCTCACTGCAGCCGCCGCCTCTCAGGTTCAAGCGATTCTCCTACCTCAACCTCCTGAGTCACTGGGATTACAGGTGTCCACCACCACGCCCAGCTAATTTTTGTGTTTTTAGAAGAGACAGGGTTTCATCATGTTGGCCAGGCTGGTCTTGAACTCCTGACCTCAGGTGATCCACCTCAGCCTCCCAAAATGCTGGGATTACAGGCATGAGCCACCACGCCCAACCTACCCCAGTTTAACAATTAAAATAAGAATGATGGCTGCGTGCAGTGGCTCACACCTGTAATTCCAGCACTTTGGGAGTCCAAGGTAGAACTGCTTGAGCCCTGGTGTTCAAGATCAGTCTGGCTAACACAGCAAGATCCCATCTCTACAAAAAAATTTAAAAATCCGTTGGGCACGGTGGTTCATGCCTGTAATCCCGGCACTCTGGGTGGCTGAAGCAGGTGGATCACCTGACGTCAGGTGTTTGAGACCAGCCTGGCCAACATGGCAAAACCCCATCTCTACTAAAAATACAAAAATTAGCTGGGCGTGGTGGCACACACCTGTAATCCCAGCTACTTAGGAGGCTGAGGTAGGAGACTTGCTTGAGTCCAGGATGTTGAGGCTACAGTGAGCTACAATCTCACCACTATACTCCAGCCTGGGCAATAGAGCAAAACCCTGTCTCTAAGAAAAATAATATATATAAGGATCACAACATCCTGTCACCTCAAAATTTATTGTGCGTAAGACTTGAGTGGTTGGTGGGAGGCAGAGGCCTGTTGAAAATGTCACACAGGGGTCTGCATCCCTCAGTCTTAGGAACAGGAGGTCTGTCTCTGCAGGCCTCTTGAGTTAGGTCCTTAGAGGATAAAATCAACCCAGTAAAGAGCCGAGAGTGGTGGCTCACGCCTGTAATCCCAGCACTTTGGAAGGTCAAGGTGGGAGGATCATTTGAGATCAGAAGTTCGAGACCAGCCTGGCCAACATGACGAAACCTCATCACTACTAAAAATACAAAAATTAACTGGGCATGGAGTTTGTGCCTGTAATTCCAGCTACTAGGGAGGCTGAGGCAGAAGAATCACTTGAACCTGGGAGGTGAAGGTCGCAGTGAGTCACTGTACTCCAACCTGGGCAATGGAGTGCAACTGTCTTTAAAAAAGAAAAACCTGGGCATGGTGGCTCATGCCTGTAATCCCAACACTTTGGGAGGCCAATGTGGGTGGATCACCTGAGGTCAGGAGTTCAAGACCAGCCTGGCCAACCTGGTGAAACCCCATCTCTACTAAAAATACTAAAATCAGCCAGGCATGGAGGTACGCATCTGTAATCCCAACTACTCAGGAAGCTGAGGCTGGAGAATCGCTTGAACCCATGAACCCAGGAGGCAGAGGTTGCAGTGAGCCAAGATCGTGTCACTGTACTCTAGCCTGGGCAATACAGCCAAACTCTGTCTCAAAAAGAAAAACATGAATCCATTGAAGAAACAGGACTGCCTTAGAGGAGCTGCTTTATTTAATAAATGGTTACTCAGGCCGGGTGCAGTGGCTCACGCCTGTAATCCCAGCACTCAGGAGGCTGAGGCAGGTGAATCACAAGGTCAGGAGTCCGAGACCATCCTGACCAACACGGTGAAACCATGTCTCTACTAAAACACAAAAATTAGCCAGGCGTGGTGGCGGGTGCCTGTAATCCCAGCTACCTGGGAGGCTGAGGCAGGATAATCACTTCAACCCAGGAGGTGGAGATTGCAGCACTTGAACCTGGAAGGCGGAAGTTGCAGTAAGCCAAGATCGCGCCACTGCACTCCAGCCTGGGTGACAGAGCGCGACTCCATCTCAAAAAATAAAAATAAATGGCTACTCAAATGTCTGTCCATGTGGAATAGAGTAAGTCATTCTTTCCCATGGAGGAAAATGTCCCCGACCCTCACCCGGGACCCCAGCCCTTACCACCCTCTGCAAAAGTTATGTCAGGAGATCCATTTTCAGCTGAGTCTTCAAAGCGAAGCTATTGGCTAGTGGTGTTTTCACAGTGGTCCTCGGAAGTATGTGGCACAGTCACCCCCGAGTTACCTTCCCTACATAGGCCAGGCCCGGCTTGAACTGCTTCCTTGTGTCCTTGGAGTACCGGATGTCCACCAGCTGCCTCTGCACGGGGGTGGAGTCATCGAATGCGACCTGCTGGCTCCCATCCACACTGGTCACCGTGGCCCAGATGCTGACCCTACCCCGGAAGTGCTCAGGGACATCCACTGGGATCATGTCCCTCACGCAAATGTCAAAGTCCTGGGAGCCGAGGATCTAAAGTGTGGGAAGTAAAAGTTCCTCTTCAAATTCCTTTCTTGTTAAAGAATAAATCATAAGTTTGCTAATAACTTTGTTAAGCCCTGTCCTATGTAGCTGTTAGACACATTTATAGGCACGTAGTACATTCTATATCCTCATACTTTAACCAAAGTATCTGTGCTGGACGTGCTCACAGGCATGTACCAGCTTGCAGCCCATGTCCCTTACCTATTTTAAGAATGTTTAAGTTATTAGCCAATCGGGTTTTAGTTTTGATTGTAAGGTCTGGCTCCAACCAACAGAGATCAGACACGGCAGTAAGTTGTTAGCCAATCGGGTATTAGTTTAGATTGTAAGGTCTGGCCCCAAGCAATGGAGACCAGACACGGCAGTAAGTCGTTAGCCAATCTAGTTTTAGTTTAGATTGTAAGGTCTGGCCCCAAGCAATGGAGATCAGACACGGCAGTAAGTCGTTAGCCAATCGAGTTTTAGTTTAGATTGTAAGGTCTGGCCCCAAGCAACAGAGATCAGACACAGCAGTAAGTCGTTAGCTAATCGGGTTTTAGTTTAGATTGTAAGGTCTGGCTCCAACCAACAGAGATCAGACACGGCAATAAGGACAACCCCAAATGCATAAGAAAAAAATGTTTGCTTTCCTTTGTTCGTTGTGCTCTTGTGGCAAGATGGCTAGTAAGGGTACCCTTCCTGCAGTGCAGGAAGTAAAAATTGCTTGCTGAGAGATCCTTTGTCTCAGTGATGATTTTTCTTTGCGGCACTGAGCATGTTTCCAACAAGGAGGGAGAAAATACGCAGCGTGTGATCACTTGGGGTTGGGGTGTCCTCAGGGGATGTCCCTGAAACACACACCTGAGGTGCAAGACTCTTTGGCTGCTGGGAGGGTCTGGGGACACTTGGTGGGATACCCAGTCTATGCCATGGGACCATGCAGAGGGTCCCTCACTGGATCTGCACAACATCCCAGGGAAGATGGACGTTGGCTCCATTGAGCAGAAGAGGAAAGAGGCCAGGTGTGGTGGTTCACGCCTGTAATTCCAGCATTTTGGGAGGCTGTGGCAGGCAGACCACTTGAGGTCAGGAGTTCGAGACCAGCCTGGCCAACATGGCAAAACCCTGTCTCTACTAAAAATATTAAAAACTGCCTTCCTTCTTTGGGCCGGGCACAGTGGCTGACGCCTGTAACCCCAGCACTTTGGCAGGCCGAGGTGGGCAGATTACAAGGTCAGGCGTTCAAGACCAGCCTGGCCAACGTGGTGAAACCCCATCTCTATTAGCAATACAAAAATTAGCTGGGCGTGGTGGCAAGTGCCTGTAATACCAGCTACTCAGGAAGCTGAGGCAGGAGAATTGCTTGAACCAGGACCCGGGAGGCGGAGGTTGCAGTGAGCCAAGGTCGTGACACTGCACGCTAGCCTGGGCTACAGAGCAAGACTCAGTCTCAAAAAAAAAAGCCGGTCATGGTGGCACATGCCTGTAATCCCAGCTACTTGGAAGGCTGAGGCAGGGGAATCGCTTCAACCCAGGAGACAGAGGTTGCTGTGAGTCAAAATTGTGCCACTGCACTCCAGCCTTGGTGACAGAGCAAGACTGTCTCAGAAAAAAAAAAGAGGAAAGAGATTCTCATACTGACACAATCTCCCACAGCCCAGGCAACAGAGGGGATATCTGAACCCATTCAGCCCCGCCCTGAACAGGCACCAGAACTCCCTCATTCAATTCCTATCTCAGGACCCCAGCCTGGGACTTGGCAAATAATCCTTACTCAGAAAGAGGTATGGAGTAAATTACTCCATAAATGATAGAACTAAGACAAAGGCCATCAGCCGGTAGCCTCCCGGGAGAACGGCTGGGAGTCCCCAAGGTGCCAGTGTCAGGAATGGGGCGGGGGGGTGGTTATGGTGTCCAATCCATGAAAGAAGTCTCCGAGAGCTGAGAGAGATGCCAGGTGCGGTGGCACACGCCAGTAATCCCAGCACTTTGGGAGGCTGAGGTGGGGGTGGATCGCTTGAGATCAGGAGTTCAAGATCAGCCTGGCCAACATGATGAAAACCTGTCTCTACTAAAAATACAAAAATTAACCCAGCATCCTGGCACATGCCTGTAATCTCAGCTACTGGGGAGGCTGAGGCAGGAGAATTGCCTGAACCCAGGAGGTGGAGGCTGCAGTGAGCCAAGATCGTGCCACTGCACTCCAGCCTGGGAGATGGAGCAAGATTCCATCTCATTAAATTAATTAATTTAATTTGATTTAATAGATCTCAGAGATAAGAGAGGGGAACCCATTGGAGCAGATGTGTCCCAGGTGGGAAACAGACCGAGAAGGAGCTTTGGATGGGAGGTGGGGAGGAGCTGGTGCTGAAAGGGTTAATGTCCAGGACACCTAAGGAGGGATGGGAGTCTCCAGGAAGGTGAGTGTCTGTTGTACTGTACCCCACTCACAATGTAACATTATGTTGAAAGACCAAAAAAAGTTACAAAACTTTAAACATTTTTGCCTGTTCTGGACATTTCTGTCAGTGAATCATACACTGTGTGTCCTTCTGTGTCTGGCTCCCCCAAGGAGGAGGGATCTTTTGATCCCCCAATCAAAAGATACAGCCAAAACCTAACGTATATCCAAAGATACACAAAGACTCAAAACAAAGGGTTGGAGAAAAATTTACCAACCAAATGGAGAGCAAAAATAAATAAATAAACAAAAAGCAGGAGTTGCAATTCTCACATTTGATAAAAGAGATTTCAAAGCAACAAAGATACAGTGGTAAAAGGATCAATGCAACAATAAGAGATCTTAATACCCAGATACATAAGACCCATAACGAGATTTAGACTCAACAAGACAGAAAATTAATAAGGATATCCAGGACTTCAACTCAGATCCGGAACAAGTAAACTCAATAAATATTTATAGAGTTCTCCATCTTAAATACACAAAATATTGATCGGCCATTATTAATACCCATTTTTAGAATGAAGCAATATTCCTGTTCTCTCTCCCTCTTTTTCTTCCTCTCCTTCTCTCCTTTTTTTACTTTTCAACATCCTAGTTCCTCACCTCTACTCCATACATTCCTCTGAACACCTGATTCCTTGTGATTCTCCCGTCCCACTGAAACCTCCAATCCATAAAAAAATAAAATTTTCATCCTATACAGAACTCTTTCCTCTTCTATCATACAAAATTCACACGGAGCTCCTCAGGGTAGGATTGTGCTTTTTCAAGTGTCTAGCATGATGATTGCCCATAATTGATCATCCACAAATGTGGGTTGAATAAATAAATGAAAATAATAAATGAATAAATCAAATCTGAATTCCTCAGCCTTGTCTTTAAAGCCCTCCTGGCCAAGTGCAATGACTCATACCTGTAATACTAGCACTTTGGGAGTCCAAGGTGACAGAATCACTTGAGCCCAGGAGTTCAAGGCTACAGTGAGCTATGATTGTGCCACTGCATTTCAGCCTAAGCAACAGAGCCAGACTCTGTCTCTAGAAAATAAAAATAAAAAATAACACCCTCCCCAAATATAACAATTTGTATATATTTTTATCTCTCATTAAAAAAAAAACAAAAAAACTTTAAACATGTGGGAATGTAAAACAGTGAAGCCACATCGACCATCTGGCAGTTCCTCAAAAGGCTACACACAGTGTTCCCCTCTGACTTTGCAATTCTGCTCCTAGGAATGAACCCAAGAGAAACAAAAAGGTAGGTCCACAGAAAAACTTTCATAGGGACGTTCATAGTATCATGAGACACAGCAGCCAAAAAGCAGAAGCAACCCAAACGTCCACCACTGGATGGAGGGACAAGCACACTGTGGTCCGTCTGTACCAGGGAATACGATGCGGCCATCGGAAAGGAATGAAGTGCTGCCCACGCTATGATGCAGATGAACATCAGAAACATGACGCTGAGCGACAGGAGCCAGACACAGAAGGACACACAGTGTATGATTCACTGACAGAAATGTCCAGAACAGGCAAATCCACAGAGACGGAAAACAGATCAGCAATTGCCAGGGACTGGAGGAGGGAGATGAGAATTCTCTGCAAAAGGACGGGAAGGATTTGGGGAAGGAGGGTGAAATCATCCTAAAACCAGATCACAGCCATGGTTGCACCACTCTCCATCTATATGAAAACCACTGTATACTCCACATGGGTGAATTGTATGCTCTGTGAATGATATCTCAATAAAATTGTTTTTATTTTATGTTAGACATGGGATCTCACTATGTTGCCCAGGCTGGCCTCGAACTCGAACTCCTGATCTCAAGAGATCTTCCTGCCTCTCTGCCTTCCAAATATTAATAGCTGGGACTCCAGGCAATAAAGTTAGTTTAGTGTTTTTGTTTTTTTTTTTTGAGAGGGAGTCTCGCTCTGTCTCCCAGGCTGGAGTGCAGTGACAGTCTTGGTTCACTGCAACCTCTGCCTCCCAGGTTCAAGCGATTCTCCAGCTTTAGCCTCAGTTGGGATTACAGGCATGCACCACCATGCCTAGCTAATTTTTGTATTTTTAGTAGAAACAGGGTTTCGTCATGTTGGCCAGGCTGGTCTTGAACTCATGGCCTCAAGTGATCTGCCCACCTCGGCCTCCCAAAGTGCTGGGATTACAGGTGGGAGCCACCACACCCGGCCAAATTTTCTTTTCTCAAAACTTTACATACAGTAATCTGCAAGGAAACACATCAAAATATCAACAGTGTTCGAGTCCACCTACTGGAGAACACGTTATGTTTATTTTCCCTCTTTTTATATTTTCTAAAGTATCTTCATTCAGCCTGCAGGAATTTTATCATCAGAAAAATCCCTGCTATATAACTGTTTTAGAGAGTAAAACAGAGCAGTGGCTCACACCTGTAATCCTGGCACTTTCGGGGGCCAAGGCGGGAGGATCACTTGAGCCTAGGGGTTCAAGACCAGCCTGGGCAACATAATGAGACCCCTGCCTCTATTCAAAAAAAAAAAAAAATATATATATATATATATATATATATTTGAGACAGAGTCTTGAGTCTTCACCCAGGCTGGAGTGCAGTGGCGAGATCTTGACTCACTACAACCTCCACCTCCGAGGTTACTGCCTCATCCTCCCAAGTAGCAGGGATTACAGGCATGCACCACCACCCTCAACTAATTTTTGTATTTTAGTAGAGACAGGGTTTCATCATCTTGGCCACGCTGGATTTGCACTCCTGACCTCGTGATCCACTCGCCTCAGCCTTCCAAAGTGTTGGGATTACAGGTGTGAGCCACCGTGCCTGGCCTCAAAATATTTTTTAAGGCAGTAAATAAACTAATAACAATAAAAGAAAGCTGAATAAAATGTGTGATTGTGGCAATGAACCTGGGGGTTGGGTCAGCGGGTGAGGGGTCCCTGTTTCTCACCTTGGTCGTTCTGAGGACTGGGCGTCCCACCTCGTGGCTATAGTACCCCACACCATTAACAGTCATATTGATCATTAAGGCACCGGCCACAGGTTTCCCAAAGGTATACCTGGAACAAAAGGGTTAGGCATAGTCAATTTCACAGCCAGGAGACTCCAGACTGGGTGGCAGGGAGGGCCCAGCCTCAGGAAGGCCAGGTTGGCACAGTGTGGCCACTAGTACAGTGACTGGTGCAGCTCCCTCCCCACCTGCATCCTGTCCTGACAGCCGTCTCTGCAGCCTGGAGTTGGGACAGAAGATACCAAGGCCCTGTGATCCTCTGCACCAAGCCTCGAGATGGACAGAAAAAGAGACCGAGGGTCAGAGAGGAACTCTGGAACTGAGCAGGCTAGGTTGGTACCACCTCTAGAGCAGAGTAGTGCAGAGGCATGAGTGACTATGGGCCCCTGAGAGGTACCTGAGCCTAAGTGCCCTATTAAGCTCCACCTTGAACCAGGGACTGGACTTCTCTGAGCCTCAGTTTTGTCACCCAGACAGAGAATGGGAATCAAACTGCCCTCTCAGGGGTGATGGTGAAACTTAAATGTCTGTATGTCACCTCTGATGCAGAGGGAATGCTGGGCGTGGGGAACAGGAGCAAAGTGAGAGAGTGCAGGCCAGGCACAGCACTTCGGGAGGCCAAGATGGGCAGATCACCTGAGGTCAGGAGTTTGAGACCAGCCTGGCCAACATGGTGAAACCTGGTGTTACTAAAAATACAAAAATTAGCCATGTGTGGTGGCGCACACCTGTAATCCCAGCTACTCAGGAGGCTGAGGCACGAGAATCATTTTAACACAGGAGGCAGAGGTTGCAGTGAGCCGAGATCATGCCACTGCACTCCAGCCTGGGCAGCAGAGTGAGACTCTGCCTCAAAAAAAAGAGAGACAGAGAGAAGAGCAAATAAAAAAATAATGCCAGGCACTTCAATAATATTTCCTAGACTATAAAACGGGCATGTGCCCAGCCCTGGATTTGAAACCCCACAGGCCAGAGAATCACCTCCTTCACAGCCAGGGGGCAGGCGAGAGCTGGACACAGGAATGGGGGCCTCTGAGGGCTCTCCCTGGCACCCCCATATCAGCACCTCTTGATGCCCTGTGGTGGGCCCTGGTATGGGCTTGGACAACAAGCCGCCTGATGGTGGGGTAGGGGGAAAGGTCCCCCAGTGTGCCCCAGGGGCCCCTGTTTCTCACCTGGCCTGCACGGTGCCTGTCTCACAGGCATCCAGGTCTCGGATATACCGGGGTGGGTCAATCAGCAGCTCAAACTTGGGTAACACTGAAGAGAGAAAGCAGAGAGGAGGAGGGTGGCTTCTGTCCCTAAGGTGACCTCAGGAGCCCTGGCCCCCCGTGCAAGGTGTCTGTGGGCCACAGCACCCGGCCACCGCCACGGCTGACACTGTACCCATCCACGCCATGGCTGACGCTGTACACATCCACACCAAGGCTGACGCTGTACACATCCACACCATGGCTGACGCTGTACACATCCACACCATGGCTGACGCTGTACACATCCACACCAAGGCTGACGCTGTACACATCCACACCATGGCTGACGCTGTACACATCCACACCATGGCTGACGCTGTACACATCCACACCAAGGCTGACGCTGTACACATCCACACCATGGCTGACGCTGTACACATCCACGCCATGGCTGACGCTGTACACATCCACGCCAAGGCTGACGCTGTACACATCCACGCCATGGTTGACGCTGTACACATCCACGCCAAGGCTGACGCTGTACACATCCACGCCATGGCTGACGCTGTACACATCCACGCCAAGGCTGACGCTGTACCCATCCACGCCATGGCTGACGCTGTACACATCCACTCCAAGGCTGACGCTGTACACATCCACGCCATGGCTGACGCTGTACACATCCACGCCAAGGCTGACGCTGTACACATCCACGCCAAGGCTGACGCTGTACACATCCACGCCAAGGCTGACGCTGTACACATCCACGCCAAGGCTGACGCTGTACACATCCACGCCAAGGCTGACGCTGTACACATCCACGCCAAGGCTGACGCTGTACACATCCACGCCATGGCTGACGCTGTACACATCCACGCCAAGGCTGACGCTGTACACATCCACGCCAAGGCTGACGCTGTACACATCCACGCCAAGGCTGACGCTGTACACATCCACGCCATGGCTGACGCTGTACCCATCCACGCCATGGCTGACGCTGTACCCATCCACGCCATGGCTGACGCTGTACCCATCCACGCCATGGCTGACGCTGTACCCATCCACGCCAAGGCTGACGCTGTACCCATCCACGCCATGGCTGACGCTGTACCCATCCACGCCAAGGCTGACGCTGTACCCATCCACGCCATGGCTGACGCTGTACACATCCACTCCAAGGCTGACGCTGTACACATCCACGCCATGGCTGACGCTGTACACATCCACGCCAAGGCTGACGCTGTACACATCCACGCCAAGGCTGACGCTGTACACATCCACGCCAAGGCTGACGCTGTACACATCCACGCCAAGGCTGACGCTGTACACATCCACGCCAAGGCTGACGCTGTACACATCCACGCCAAGGCTGACGCTGTACACATCCACGCCAAGGCTGACGCTGTACACATCCACGCCATGGCTGACGCTGTACACATCCACGCCATGGCTGACGCTGTACACATCCACGCCAAGGCTGACGCTGTACACATCCACGCCATGGCTGACGCTGTACACATCCACGCCATGGCTGACGCTGTACACATCCACGCCATGGCTGACGCTGTACACATCCACGCCATGGCTGACGCTGTACACATCCACTCCAAGGCTGACGCTGTACACATCCACGCCATGGCTGACGCTGTACACATCCACGCCATGGCTGACGCTGTACCCATCCACGCCATGGCTGACGCTGTACACATCCACGCCATGGCTGACGCTGTACCCATCCACGCCAAGGCTGACGCTGTACCCATCCACGCCATGGCTGACGCTGTACACATCCACTCCAAGGCTGACGCTGTACACATCCACGCCATGGCTGACGCTGTACACATCCACGCCAAGGCTGACGCTGTACACATCCACGCCATGGCTGACGCTGTACACATCCACTCCAAGGCTGACGCTGTACACATCCACGCCATGGCTGACGCTGTACACATCCACACCAAGGCTGATGCTATATCCATACACACCACTCTGCTCAGCAGGCTTGCTGCGGGCTGCATCTATTCCCCATCTTTGGGGGACCAGGACCCCATTTTCCTCAAGGGGCCTCCTCCTGTCACTTTTAGACCACCAGCTTAGAGCCTATCCCAGGGTGGACACCAGGCCTGAGGCGCCTTCCAGCCCCTGCGACCCTGGGAGCCCACACGGGTCATCCCTGGGGTGGCTGCAGCAGAGAGCTGATTTCTCCATCTGCTTCTGGACTCAGCCCTGGGAGAGTCAAGCCATCTTGTCACCAGGGGTGGGGGTGACACCCTGGAGCCGCCAGAAAACCAGAAAGAATCTGGTCTTGGGAGAGCCCTGGTAGGAACCTAAGAATCTCTTCTTTTCTTATTTTTGAGACAGAGTGTCGCACGATCTTGATTCATTGCAACCTTCTCTGCCTGGTTCAAGCAATTTTCCAGCCTTAGCCTCCCAAGTAGCTGGGGCTACAGGCTCACGCCACCAAGCCTGGCTGTTTGTATTTTTAGTAGAGACGGGGTTTCACCATGTTGGCCAACCCCTGGTCTTGAACTCCTGACCTCTAGTGATCCACCCACCTCAAAGTGCTGGGATTACGGATGTTAGCTGCGTGCCTGGCCACCTATTTTTTTTTTTTTGAGACAGGGTCTCACTTTGTGACCCCAACTGGAGTGCCGTGCTGCAGTCACAGCTCGCTGCAGCCTTGATCTCCTCCTCAATCCTCCTGCCTCAGCTTCCCAGTATCAGGGACTACACACATGTGCCACCATGTCCAGATAATTTTGTGTTTTAAAGTTTTGTACAGATGGGGACTATGTTGTCCAGGCTGGTCTCAAACTCCTGGCCTCAAGTGATCCTCCCCCCTCAGCCTCCCAAAGTGGTGGGATTACAGGTGTGAGCCACCACCATGCCTGGCCTACAATACTTTTTTTCTATAAATGGCAAGAGTGCACTTTGGGAGGCTGAGGCAGGATCGCTTGAGGCCAGGAGCTGGAGACCAGCTCAGGCAACATGGTGAAACCCTGTCTCTACTAAAAATACAAAAATTAACCAGGAGTGATGGCTCACACCTGGAATCCCAGCAACTCAGGAGGCTGAAAAGGGAGGATCACTCGAACTTGGGAAGTTGAGGCTGCAGTGAGCCAAGATCGCACCACTGCACCCCACCCTGGGTGATGGGCGTGAAACCCTGTCTGAAAAAAAAAAAAAAAAAAAGCAAGGGTGCAGGACCATCCCTGAAACTATGCCCAGCCATCACGAGCCCTCAGTAACGGGGACTCATGTCATCTTCCGCCTCTTCACCAGTTTCTTTCCTTCTCTCTTTTTTTCTTTTGTTTGTTTGAGAGAGTCTCACTCTGTCACCCAGGCTGGAGTGCAGCGGTGCGATCTCGGCTCACTGCAACCTCTGCCTCTTGGGTTTGAGTGATTCTCCTGCCTCAGCTTCCCGAGTAGCTGGGACTACAGATGCCCACCACCACAACCAGCTAATTTTTGCACTCTTAATAGACACAGGTTTCGCCACGTTGGCCAGGCTGGTCTCGAACTCCTGACTTCAAGTGATCCACCCACCTGCGCCTCCCAAAGTGCTGGGATTACAGGCGTGAGCCACCGCACCTGGCCTTCTTCACCAGTTTCTAAGGTTCCTCCCAGATCTGAAATTCCAAGACCCTGGAATTCTCCAACTTACCATACTTCTGAACTTCAAAAGACCTGTTGTACATGTGGCCTTGCATTTCGACAAAAATCCACCATTCTCCCAACACAGGCTGGTCGGACAGGGGGAAGCTCACGTTGGTGATGCCTGTGTGAAGAGAGGACCCCTTCGTGCCTGGGCAAGAGCATGTGCAGAGAGAGCCATGGGCTTGGGCCCAGCTCCAGCATCCCGCAGTGAGGTACGGTGGTTGCCGGGAAGAGGGAGCCAGGACCTGGCTCCTCCTCCTTCCCTGGGCAGTGCCCCAGGAGAACTGGAGGCCACGGAGAGGCCAGTGGGGTCTGTGCAGATCAGGACCCTGCAGAATTAGGCCAGCCGAGCAGGTCTGAGACCCCAACAGGCTGCAAAGGGGTCCAGGGAGAGACTGGACCTGGGGTTCCTGGGACAGCTCTGCAGCCAGGGCCAGGGGCAGGCTGTGAGCTGGACAAACGTGGGAAAATGAGCCAGCCTGGCACATCCACTCCATCCCCCACCTGAGCCATTCCCAGCCTGCACGTTACTGACACCCAGGGCCCAGAGGCTCTCTGGGGTGGAGGCATCCTGAGCCCCAGAGGGCTCTGAGCAGCATTCCTGGCCTCCACCCACCGGATGCCAGTGGCACCAATGCCTGCCACAATGTGACAACGTAATAAAGTCTCCAGACATTGCTGATATCGCCCCTAGGGGGTAAAGAAATCCAGATAGACAGAGACAGAGAGAGAGAGGCAGAGGAGAGACAGAAAGAGAGAGAAGAGAGAAAGACAGAAAGGAGTAAGAGAGGAGAGAGAGGGGAGAGAGAAAGGAGGAAGAGAGAGAGAGAGACAGACAGACAGAGAGATAAAAGAGACAGACGAGAGACAGGGTCTCTGGCCAGGGCAGGGTTTCTCAGCCTTGGCACTACTGACATTTGGGGCCAGATCCTTCATTGCAAGGTGGGGGTGTCCTGCACACTGAGGCATCTGAGCATCATCCCTGGTCTCCACTCACCAGACGCCAACTGCCCCCCTGGTCCCCCACGAAAGTCCTGACAAGTCAAAATGTCCCCAGACATTGCCAATGTCCCCTGGGGGCAGAATCTCCTACCCGGCCCCAACCCCTGCATAAGAACCAGCCTGCTAACTGAGCTAGGGCACTCACACACCTTAGAACAGAGCACTCTCCCCAAACGTCCCCCCAGAAGCACCATCAGCCACTGACGCGGGAGGTGTCACGTGCTTCACACCTGTGCCTCTGAGCCCTGTCCGAAGCTGTTTTCACCGGGAGCCGTGGAGAGTTTGGAAGGGGCACACTGACCCCAGGCAGATCTTCCACTCCTGAGTGTGACATGCTCCCCCATCCCCAGTGACCGTACAGGAGGGTCACAGAGGGAGGGGACAGGGAGGGCATAGGGAAGGAGGTGCGATCACAATGGAGTCGGAAGATGTGATGGCTAAAATGGCTTTTTCCCCATGTATTCAAAGTGTGCCTTTGACGGCTGGAGGATGCGTCTTGAGCACGTGCTTGGTAAGGGGTCTGTGGCCAAGTCTGCCAAATGCTCCGGGAGAGAGGGGCACAGTCACCCTGCCCAAGAGAGGGGCACAGTCACCCTGGCTGAGAACCGTGGGTCTACACGCATCCCAAAAGGTTTATTTTATTTTATTTATTTATTTATTTAATTTGAGACAGAGTCTCACTCTGTGGCCCAGGCTGGAGTTCAGTGGTGTGATCTCGGCTCACGGCAACCTCTGCCTCCCGGGTTCAAGTGATTCTCCTGCCTCAGCCTCCTGAGTATCTGGGATTACAAGCACAGACCACACCCAGCTAATTATTTGGATTTTTAGTAGAAATGGGGTTTCACCATATTAGCCAGGCTGGTCTCGAACTCTAGACCTTAGATGATCCGCCCACCTCAGCCTCCCAAAGTGCTGGGATCACAGGTGTGAGCCACCGTACCCAGCCTAAGAGTTTTTTAATTTTTTTATTTTTTTGAGACAGAGCTTTCATCCAGGCTGGAGTGCAATGACGCAATCTCAGCTCACTGCAACCTCCATCTCCCAGGTTCAAGCGATTCTTGTGCCTCAGCCTCCTGAGTAGCTGGGGCAATAGGCCCCCGCCACTGCACCCATTATTTTGCATGTTTAGTAGAGACGGGGTTTCCCCATGTTAGCCAGGATGGTCTCGAACTCCTGACCTCGGGTGATCCACCCGCCTAAACCTCCCAAAGTGCTGGCATTACAGGTGTGAGCCACTGCGCCGGGCCCCAAAGGGTTTTTTTTTTTAACAGGAGGTTAAAAAAAACTCTTCCCTCCCTCCATGCTCTTAAGCTCAAGTCAGCCTAGGCAGCATCTTGAGACCCCGTCTCTATCAACAATTTTAACAAGTAGCTGCGCCTGGTGGCACACGCCTGGGGTACCAACCACTTGGGAGGCTGAGGTGGGAGGATCACTTGAACCTGAGAGGTGGAAGCTGCAGTGAGCTATGGTCACGCCACTGCACTCCAGCCTAGGTGACAGAATGAGAGAGAACTTGTCTCTTTAAAAAAGAAAGTGTTTTAAACTTTTCCAGAAAGGTCTTGAGTTTTGCTCTTGCCAACCTCACCCCTGCTCTCGGCATTCAACATCTCTGTCTTGTCCCCCCTCTCCAATGTCACTCCCCTAGACATCCACGGCCCTTCCCATATGTTGGGTCCCTGCCTGGAACATGCTTCTTGCCCCCTCACTTGGCCTGGCTGTCCCCTGTTCCTTCTTTGTTGCTGAAAAGGATCCTCCCCCAGGCAGCCTTCCAGGATTGCCTCTGCCACCCCAGGCTGGAATAGAGCCCCATTTACCCTCTTTGAGTTTTGAACTTCTCCTTTGTAGCACCCATCATAACTGACATTATCCAGGCTGTTCAGTCCACATTTGCTTTCCCCATTGGGTTGAAAGCTCACTCCGTGGCAGTATCTGTGGGGTGCCCACCAAATATCTGGTGATAGAGAGAGCAGTGAAGCGAACAAGAGGGAGTAAAGAAGGCAGAGACGGAAGATGGAACAGAAGAAAAGAGGCTGAGGCCGGGCGCAGTGGCTCACGCCTGTAATCCCAGCACTTTGGGAGGCAGAGGACGGTGGATCACCTCAGGTCAGGAGTTTGAGACCAGCCCGGCCAATATGGTGAAACCCTGTCTCTACTGAAAAAACACAAATTAGCTGGGCGTGGTGCCATTCACCTGTAATCCCAGCTACTTGGGAGGCTGAAGCAAGAGAATCGGGAACCTGGGAGGCGGAGGCTGCAGAGAGCCTCTGGTAGAGCCTCTGGTAGAGCCACTGCACTCCAGCCTGGGTGACAGAGCAAGACTCTGTCTCAAATAAATAAATAAATAAAAGAATGTGGGCGCATGTGCCCCAGTATTCCAGAAAGGTATTGAGTTCTGGGCAGGAGCCCTGCCTGAGTCCTAGGCATAGAGAAACATGGGCAGAAGGTCCAGATCCACAGGGAAGGTGCCGTGGGCCGGGCTGGGGCTCCCAGACCCAAACCCACAGTGTGGTCACCTCCCAGGTGGGTGTACCTGCCCTCCACTCCTCCTTGGTCCCCTCCAGCTGAGGCAGAAGCAGGGGTATATTGGGGAGGGGGCCCGGACAGCGCACATTCTGTTTTCCTGGAAGGCTTATCACCTCCGCAGCCCCTCAAGTAGCAGAGGAAGAAACTCACCGCAGCAGAATGGCTTCAAATGTCTCCACTCCATCATCCGAGAGCCTCGGGGGTCCTGTAGACAGTGGAGGGGGACATACACACGGAGTGAACTCAGGGTAGCCCAGCGTGCGCCCAATGTCAGGATCTTCCCAGTCCTCTCTCTCGGGCATGTCAACCATTCAGGGAAGATCCCGAGATTCATCATTCATCCCAGGGCAAAAAAGTTAAAAAGCTCTGGATAGAGAAGAGGCTTTGGAAGGCAGAATACGCTTACCTCCTCATTTAGGGAGCTGTGTGCAAACCTAGAAATGGACGTGGCTGGGTGAGGTGGCTCAAGCCTGTAATCCCGGCACTTTGGGAGGCTGAGGCAGGAGGATCGCCTGAGGTCAGGAGTTTGAAACCAGCCTGGCCAACTTGATGAAACCCCCATTTCTACTAAAAAAAAATTAAAAATTACAGCCAGGTGTGGTGGCTCATGCCTGTAATCCCAGCACTTTGGGAGGCCAAGGTGGGCGGATCATGAGGGCAAGAGTTTGAGACCATCCTGGCCAACATAGTGAAACCCTATCTCTACTAAAAATACAAAAAAAAAAAAAATTAGCTGGGCGTGGTGGCGCACACCTGTAGTCCCAGCTACTCGGGAGGCTGAGGCAGGAGAATCTCCTGAACCGGGGAGATGGAGGTTGCAGCGAGCCGAGATCAGTACCACTGCACTCCAGCCTAAGTGACAAAGTGAGACTATCTCTCAAAAAAAAAAAAAAAAAAAGGAAATGGACAGACACACACACTCAGCCCATCCCAGGGTGGACTCAGGGACCAGGATAGAAGAGGCCAGGTGCCAGCCTTGTAAGGCACAGTGGCTCAGCCCAGAAGGCAGACATTGGGTGAAGACAGACCAGATCTTGCAGAAGATAAGCTACCCGGGGCCCCGAGTCTAAGCCAAGTAGGGGCAGAGGCCACTCACCAGGATGTAGGCTTCCAGCTGTAATGAAGACACGGATACAGTGAGCAAATCTTCCAGCAAACCCCAAATCCTCCCAACGCGCTCATGTGTCATTTACACATGGCCTTGGTCTCCAGGACAGGCAGTCACTGTTACGGGTTAAAAAGTGTCCCCCTGGCTGGGCACAGTGGCTCACACCTGTAATCCCAGCACTTTGGGAGGCCGAGGCGAGTGGATCACAAGGTCAAGAGATCGAGACCATCGTAGCCAACATAGTGAAACTCCATCTCTATGAAAATACAAAAATCAGCTGGGTGTGGTGGAGCACACCTGTAGTCTCAGCTAGTCACGAGGCTGAGGCAGGAGAATTGCTCGAAGCCGGGAGGTGGAAGTTGCAGTGAGCTGAGATCGTGCCACTGTACTCCAGCCTGGTGCCTAGCGACAAAGCAAGACTCTGTCTCAAAAAAAAAAAAAGTGTCCCCTAAGTTACATCCATTGAATCCTAACCCCAAGTAGGGTCTTTAGAGAGGGACCCTCAAAAAGGGAAACCAGGCAAGTGCTACTTGATCCACTGGACCCTGTTAGTGTCCCCAGCAATGGGACCGACACATGCCAGGTGCCTCCCGATACAAGGCACTTGGGAGGATCCAGTATTGATTCTGTGGATCCTTCCCAAGATTCACAACCTGAACCTGGTCATCAGGAACCAGACATTCTGCAAAACGACTGCCTGGACTTGCCAAAAATGTCGATGTCACGAAAGACACAGAAAGGCAGTGAGGAACTAATTCAAACTAAAGGAGACCAAGAGACGACAATTGGATTGGATGCAACAAATGACCCAGGATCAGACCCTGGTCCAGCAAACGTGCTGTGAAGGTTACTACTAGAACAACACGGATTTTATATCAGACCTTAGTATTGTGTCAATGTCAACATTATTTTCTTCTTCTTCTTCTTCTTTTTTTTTTTGAGACAGAGTCTTGCTCTTTTGCCAGGCTGGAATGCAGTGACACGATCTCAGCTCACTGCAACCTCTGTCTCCTGGATTCAAGCAATTTCTCTGCCTCAGCCTCCTGAATAGCTGGGACTACAGGTGTGCACCACCAGGCCTGGCTAATTTTTTGTATTTTGGTAGAGATGGGGTTTCACCAAGGCCAGGATGGTCTCGATCTCCTGACCTTGTGATCCACCCACCTTGGCCTCCCAAAGTGCTGGGATTAGAGGCGTGAGCCACCATGCCCAGGCTTTTTTTTTTTTTTTTTTTTTGATACAGGGTTGTGCTTTGCTGCCCAGGCTGGAGTGCAAGTGGCACAATCGCAGCTCATTGCAGCCTCGAACTCTTGGGTTCAAGGGATCCTCCTGACTCAGCCTCCCAAGTAGCTGAGACTACCAGTGCATGCCGCCATGCTTGGCTAATTTTTATTATTTTAATGTTTTGTCAATACAATTTTGCTGTTGCCCAGATTAGTCTCGGACTCCTGGCCTCAAGTGATCCTCCCACCTCAGCCTCCCAAAGTGCTGAGATTACAGACATGAGCCACTGTGCCCGGCCTCAAAATTGTTAAATGTGATGATCGTCCTTTAGTTGTCTAAGAGAACATCCTTACTCTTAAAGGATGCAGTCCAAGTGTTCAGGGCCACGGAGGCACAATATCTGTAAGTTATTCTCAAATGATTTATCATTAAAATAATTTTCTAAGTATATACACATATACAGAGAGAGAGAGAGAGAGAGAGCACTGGACAGAAAGCCTATAAATGAGGCACGGTGGCTCATGCCTGTAATCCTAGCACTTTAGGGGGCTGAGATGGGTAGATCACCTGAGATCAGGAGTTTGAAACCAGCCTGGCCAAAACGGTGAAACCCCATTTCTACTAAAAATACAAAAAATTGGTGGTGCAATCCCAGCTACTCAAGAGGCTGATGCAGGAGAATCGCTTGAACCCAGGAGGCAGAGGTTACAGTGAGCGGAGATCACATTGTTGCACTCCAGCCTGGGCAACAAGAGCAAACCTCCCTCGCAAAAAAAAAAAGTACATAAATGTAGCAAAATGTAGGTTTTGTTAGATTTGTAAACTTGTAATTGGCAACTCTAGTTCCATGTTCTCAGAGTGTGTTCCCCACACCATCATAAGAATAATCAGGCCGGGCGCTGTGGCTCAAGCCTGTAATCCCAGCACTTTGGGAGGCTAAGGCGGGTGGATCACGAGGTCAAGAGATCGAGACCAACCTGGTCAACATGGTGAAACCCCGTCTCTACTAAAGATACAAAAAATTAGCTGGGCATGGTGGCACGTGCCTGTAATCCCAGCTACTCAGGAGGCTGAGGCAGGAGAATTGCCTGAACCCAGGAGGTGGAGGTTGTGGTGAGCCGAGATCGCGCCATTGCACTCCAGCCTGGGTAACAAGAGCGAAACTCCATCTCAAAAAAAAATAGAATAATCAACCAGGAACTTTAAAAATACATGTCCTAGGGTCCCTCCCCAGACCTCCTGAATCAAAAACTGTGGACAGAGGTCCTGCAACCTGTGTGTGAACAAACCTATCAGATGATATTAACACACGCTCAAGTTTGAGAACTACTACTCCAGGTCAGAACGACTGCACCCCTTAGCCAGATCTGGCCCTCTGCTTGCTTTTGTCAATAAAACTTTATTGGCACCCATTCATGTCCATTCATTTACATATTGTCTACGGTTGCCTTCGTGTGGCAATGGCAGATCTCCGCAGTTGCAACTAGAATCGGTGTGGTCCACAGAGCCTAAATATTTACTCTCTGGCCCTTTACAGAAAGCTCACTGATTCCTGGGCTGAATGAAGGGCACCATTCTATAGCATTGCTCCAAATAAAAAGTTAAAAGATCTGAAGCTGGGTGTGGTGACTCACACCTGTAATCCCCAGCACTTTGGGAGGCTGAGGTGGGAGAATTACTTGAGCCCAGGAGTTTGAGACCAGCCTGGGCAACACAGTGAAACCCCATCTCTTCTAAAAATGCAAAACCTAGTTGGGCATGGTGGTGCACACCTGTAATCCCAACTGCTTGGGAGGCTGAGGTGGAAGGAGCAATTGAGCCCAGGAAGCAGAGGTGGCAGTGAGCCAAGATCATACCACTGCACTCCAGCCTGGGTGACAGAGTGAGACCTCATCTCAAAAAAAAAAAAAAAAAAAAAAAGATGCATGCCTTTTTTGTATTAATGTATTTACTTCAAAGGAGAAATGATAAGTTTGATGTGGCAGCAATGTTTTCTTTATTTGTTTTCTTTGTTGTTTTTTTTTTTCTTTTTTTTTGAGTCTAAGCCTCGCTCTGTTGCCCAGGCTGGAGTGCAGTGGCACGATCTTGGCTCACTGCAACCTCCGCCTCCCAGGTTCAAGTGATTCTCCTGCCTCAGCCTCCCAAGTAGCTGGGACTACAGGCACATGCCACCACACCTGGCTAATTTTTTGTATTTTTAGTAGAGACGGGGTTTCACCATGCTAGCCAGGATGGTTTCGATCTCCTGACCTTGTGATCTGCCCTCTTCAGCCTCCCAAAGTGCTGGGATTACAGGCATGAGCCACTTCACCCAGCCTTCTTTATTTTTTTAGAGACAAGGTCTTGCTCTGTTGCCCAGGCTGGAGTGAAGTTGGTGTGATCAAGGTTCATTGCAGTTTCGAACTCCTGGTCTCAGGTGACCCTTACACCTCAATGTCCCACATAGCTGGGACTACAGATACGTACCACTATGCCCTGCCAATTTTTTAAAAAAAATTTTGTATAGACGAGGTCTCTCTATGTTGCCCAGGCTGGTCTCGAACTCCTGGCCTAAAGTTATCCTTCCGCCTCAGACTCCCGAAAGGGATTACAGGTGTGAGCCACCCTGCCAGGCCATATTTTATAATGAAAGTTATGCATGACTATTAAAATTTAAATTTAAACAACAGTCAGGCTAGGCACAGTGGCTCACGCCTGTAATCCAAAACTTTGGGAGGCTGAGGTGGGCAGATCACTTGAGGTCAGGAGATGGAGACCAGCCTGGCCAACATGGTGAAATTCCATCTCTACTAAAAATACAAAAAATCAGCTGGGTGTAGTGGCAGGTGCCTGTAATCCCAGCTACTCAGGAGGCTGAGGCAGGAGAATCACTTGAACCCGAGAGGCAGAGGTTGCAGTGAACCGAAATCACAGCCCTGAACTCCAGCCTGGGCAATAGAGTGAGAGACTTGGTCTTGGGGGAAAAAAAAAGAATTTAAGCATCAGTCCAGGGCTACCTAAAGCCCTCAAAGGCACTCCCTGTTGAGGGGCAGTAGGAAAGGGATACCCACCAGCTCCCTGGGTTTCTCCAGGGGCGGGGAACCATGAAAGGAAAGAGAAAAGAGAAGGTCTGGAGAGAAAGGCCAGGTTCCGATGGTGGTCCTGGCCAGGTGGTCCCAAGTGGGCCCGCCCTTTTAGAAACTGATCTCACCTTCTGGTTGACGGGCCTCAGGTCTGGAGAGACGGTGAAGATGCTTATGAGCACTAGAAGAAAGAAGAGAGGCCTGTGACACCTCCAGACCACGGCGGGCACACCCTGCGTCCATCTGTGCCGGCCACCCACCTCGGTGCTGGGGTCTGTACACAGGCTTGTCCGTCTGGATGAACACGGAAGCGCCCCGGCTATCCACGGTCACCGAGGTCTGGTTGTGAAAGAGGGGCCCGTCCTCCACCTGCTGGCCATGGCCCCACACTTTCAAAAGCGCCTGGCCCTGGAGGCCCGTGGGCACCTGCGGGCAGAGGAAGGAGCTTTGGGACAAGGATGTCACCCAGGAATGGGCCAAGATACTGGGAAAGGAGTTTGGAGGTCTCTAATGGGAGAACTCACTCCTGGGACAACTGTGCCCCCCCCAGGGGACACGTGGCAGTTTCTGGAGATATTCTGGGGTGTCATAGCTTTGGGTCTCAAGTGCTACTGTCACTTGAGAGGGGACAAGAGAGGCCGCTCAACATCTTACAGAGCACAGGACACCCCCCACCCCCGACGAACTGCCCCAAATACCTTTTTTTTTGAGACAAGGTCTTGCTCTGTTGCCCAGCCTGAAGTGTAGTGGCACAATCTCAGCTCATTGCAACATCTGCCTCCCCGACACAAGCTATTCTTGAGATTACAGATACCTGCCATCATACCTGGCTAATTGTATTTTTAGTAGAGACGGGGTTTAACATGTTGCCCAGGCTGGTGTCAAACTCCCAACCTCAAGTGATACTCAGGGGTGGAGGTTGCAGTCAGCTGTGATTGTACCACTGCACTCCAGCCTGGGTGACAGAGCGAGACATCATAAAAAAAACTGAAAACAATCTAAAAAAATCTAACCTGTAGAAGCTGAACGCTTAGTAAATTAATATTTAAGAGGGGTGCAATAGGGCGTTGTTTACAATAAGATGGAAATTCCAATTATAGAGACTTAAAAACGTGGACACTGTTTACAACAATGGGATCAGAGAGAATAGGAGACACCATGGCGTGTGGTGCTTGTTTTTTTGTTTTTTTTTTTTGAGACGGAGTTTGTCCCTGTCACCCAGGCTGGAGTACGTGGCTCGACTTTGGCTCACTACAACCTCTACCCCTCGGGTTCAAGCAATTCTCCTGCCTCAGCCTCCTGAGTAGCAGGGATTACAGGTGCCCGCCACTATGCGCAGCTAATTTTTACATTTTAGTAGAGATGCCGTTTCACCATGTTGGCCAGGCTGGTCTGGGACTCCTGAACTCAAGTGATCCACCCACCTGAGCCTCCCATATTGCGAGGATTACAGGTGTGAAGCCACCATGTCTGCCAATGGTGTGCATCCTTTAGCTGAAACTATTAAAAGAAAATGTATGTGCCTGAACAAGAACGTATGGAAAACATAAAAAAGTGGAAAGTATGAAAACTGGTTTATTAGTTCATTTCTCCTTTTCTAAATTTCGGGTTTTTTTTAGATGGAGCTTTGTTCTTGTTGCCCAGGCTGGAGTACAGTGGTATGATCTCAGTTCACCACAACCTCCATCTCCCAGGTTCAAGCGATTCTCCTGCCTCAGCCTCCCGAGTAGCTGGGATTACAGGCATGCGCCACCATGCGTAGCTAATTTTGTGTTTTTAGTAGAGATGGGGTTTCTCCATGTTGGTCAGGCTGGTCTCGAACTCCCAACCTCAGGTGATCTGCCCACCTCGGCCTCCCAAAGTGCTGGGATTACAGGTGTGAGCCACCGGGCCTGGCCACCTATTTTTTTAAAAAACAAAAATAAAAAATAGGATTTCACTCTGTTGCCCAGGCTGGAATGTAGTGACGCAATCATAGTTCACTGCAGCCTCAACCTCCTGATCTCAAGCAATCCTCCCACTCAGCCTCCCAAGTGGTTGGGACTACAGGCATGCACCACCACACCTGGCTAATTTTTGTATTTTTTTTGCGTGGAGACGGGGTTTCACCATGTTTTCTAGGCTGGCCTTGAACTCCTGGGCTCAAGAGATACACCCACCTCGGCCTCCCAACGGGCTGGGATTACAGGTGTGAGCATGGCACCCAGCCTCATTATTCATTTTTTACCTCTCCTTTTTAAAAATGATTTTTCTCAAAAAAAAAAAGATTTTTCTCAAAACATATGCAGTTTCTCTTGTTCTATTCCCATTCAATTCTTTATTTCCAAGGTCAGGTTTATAATTTTAAAAATTAACAGCTTACCTTGAGTTTGATTGTCCCTTTATCTAAAAATGAAAATAAAATGAGAAAAGTTAAGTCAAGAGCTGTGTTTCCCCGCCTCCTGTGAGCTGCTGCCGCACAAACCACAAACTTCCTCAACCCACAGGGGTTTCATGTGGACAAACACACCCTGGGTCATGCTGGCCTGGCCCAGGCCAGGCTGGGATTAGCAGAAGCCAGAGGTTTCCTCCAAGCTGGCACAAGGCCAGAGGGGATGAACAAAGCTGAGCTATTCAGGGGAAAGCTGGCCTAAGTATTTGATCTACTTCACCCCTGGCTCCTGTCCAAAGTAAGCTGTGAGGCGAGTAATGGGAAAACACCAGGGGAGAGGAACAAGGAGAAGAGTGGAGAGAAAGAAGAGGGGACTGAGGTCCCCAGTGGACCTTACTGATCTCCCATCACCTCACTCGGGTACCCACACTGAATCATTTGTGGTACTGTACTAGGTTTCTGGCCTCCAGGACTCAATTAGGTATCTATGATTTTTGCCTCCCAGCAACCATTATCCCATTTCCTGCTAACAGATCCTCACTTTCCTTGGGCAAATACCTGCCCACCACTCAGTCCACGTGGCTCCTAAGCTTTCCATCCACATCCCTGGGGCTCTGAGCCAATCTTCACAGGCCTTCCTCTCTGGTCACAATGATTGGTTCAGGTTGAGCACATGACCCAAGATAGGCCAATGAGAGGGAATCCTGGGACTTTATCCAGCCATCCTGGGAAACCGGTGCTCCCAGTGATCTTCAGGGGAGACCCGGCTGCATCAGGAGCTAGGACAAGAAGCATGCCAGCAATACCAGTGGATTTTTTTTTGAGGAGTTTCGCTCTTGTTGCCCAGGCTCCAGTGCAATGGTGCGATCTCGGCTCATCACAACCTCCGCATCCCTGGCGATTCTCCTGCTTCAGCCTCCTGGGTAGCTGGGATTATAGGCATATACCACCATGCCTGGCTAATTTTGTATTTTTAGTAGAGATGGGGTTTCTCCATGTTAGTCAGGCTGATCTCGAACTCCCAACCTCAGGGGATCTGCCTGTCTGGGCCTCCCAAAGTGCTGGGATGACAGGTGTGAGCCACTGCACCCAGCCTGGACTTTCTTTCTAGTTATGAGAGACCGTAAATGGCTGCAGAAGCCAACTGATGTTGGGTTTCACTTGGTTAGCCACCCAAGTCAGGAGTACCTGCTTCTTCTACGATAGAAGGGCTTCTAGAAGATGATAGAAGGGCTTCTAGAAGATTCTAGAAGCTTCCAAATTTCCATCTTCTCTGACCAGACCTCCCCAGGAGACACGTGCTGCTTCAGCGGCCTTGGGGCCACTAACATTGCCTGTGTCTCCTATGGCTGCCATCATCCTCTGCATGAGGAATGAGACCTGCCCTGGGAGACTACAGCTTTCTGAACCAGGGACCTGCATTCACCAATTTGAGGCTGTCGTTATCTGCATTTGACCAAGAAGTGAGGGGGAGAGACTGCTTAGTAACAGGCCTGTGAGCCCAGGTCTAATGATTCAGGTGTGCTGGAAACTCAACAAAAGGTCAGAGGGGGTCAGGTGATCATCTCCAGCTCCCCCGTCACACCTCTGGTCAAACCTGACAAAGCCGGCTGCCCCGCTCTGCCCAGGTCTGCACCCACAGAACCAGAGCCACTGAGGAATTGTGAACTGAGCTGCCCATTCCTGGGCCTTACTCTCTCTCCATATGTAAAATGAGGAGAATGCAACCTGTCCTCCCCGCTCCCTCCCTCTTGTGCCCCTGGGGATATGGGGCAGAAGGGAAGCAAAGCAACACCCACACTGCCCCAGCCTTGAAGGCCAGCAAGTGGCTCCACTTTGCAAAACAAGGAGAAGCTCTGGTCCGGCACCCAAGGGACCTACCCAGGATGGCTCCCTGGCTCTGCACCACTGGTTCACCCTGGGCCACCAACTGAGCCTGGACCATGACTTCCCTTGGAGAGTTAAAGATGGTCACGCTGATGACTTCCTCCACGCCCGCACGGAAAACAGAGGGTGCTGCGATCAAGTAACCCCTGTAGGAAAGGAGATCCCAGGTGAAGTTCTCACCCCCGGCCCCCTAGCCTCGCTGCCACCACGGCTAGCTCAGGGCTCTCCCCTGGCAGACTCCTGCCTTTTCCTGACCACACCTGGCTGGCACTAATGCTCTAGGTGTCTGTGCCCCCCGTCAGTTCCTGAGGCCGGGATTGGCTCATTCACCTCTGAAGTCCCTGTACTGGGTAAGAAACTGGCCTCATTTTTCAACATCACACAACCTCTCTTACTCTCTGTATTTCAGCCTCCAGCCTGTTTGCTCAGCTACTTCCTTCTGCCCCAGGACCCCTTTTTTTTTTCTTTTGGAGATGGAGTCTCACTCTGTTCCCCAGGCTGGAGTACAGTGGTGTGATCTCAGCTCACTGCAACCTCCGTCTCCTGGGTTCAAGGGATTCTTGTGGCTCAGCCTCCCAAGTAGCTGGGATTACAGGTGTCTGCCACTACACCCTGCTAATTTTTGTAATTTTTAGTAGAGATAGGGTTTCGCCACGTTGGCCAGGATGATCTCGAACTCCTGACCTCAAACAATCCATCCTCCTCAGCCTCCCAAAGTTCTGGGATTACAGGCATGAGCCACCGTGCCCAGCCCTTCTGGCCCAGGACCTTTGCACATCTCATGCCCACTGTCTAAAATACTCTCCTCCACAAGCCAGGTAACCAACAGGATCCCACTTCATCTTCACAGTGCACTCACCTCCCCCACCACCGGGAGAAGCGCTGATGTCAGCTCTATTCAGAGACTCAGAAAGGAAGCAGAGGCAGAAAGGAAGCCCCAGAGAAGTCAGTTCACCAGCCCCAACAGTGACAGGCCAGGATTCTAACCCAGGCAGCCAGGCTCCAGAGCCCAATAAAAAGAGACAAAGGGCTTCTCTGCCGCATTCATTTTAAGAACAAAACCTGAACACAAACTATAGGGCCTCAAACAGAAAGAGTTCTGAAAACAGTGGAATTAAAGCAGGCCTCTCTTTCCTAAAATCTTCTGATTGACTATAAAGTCATCTGTGGAAGGGAGGCCTTACCCCCACTTTCCTGATGGGAAGTTGATGCTTCAGAAGGATAAGAACATGTACCAGACCACACAGTCAGGCAGAAGAGGGCGTTGGGGGTCCTCAGGGGATCTGACCTGGGGTCCCAGGTCCTCCCCACCTGAGCTCCTGCCTCCCAGTATCTACAGCCTCCCATGGAAAATTACAAAGGCCCTGTAACCTCATGAAATGCTTACAGTGTGCCAGAAATCGTCAAGAGCCCTGTAGCAAAGGGGCCATGATGGCAACCATGTAGAATGACGGAAATCAGAAGAAAATAGGGTGAAGGGGAAACTGGACCAGGCGATGAGATTAGGAGACATTTCATTTCAATATTTTCTTTTTTTATTTATTTTTAATTGAGCCTGAGTCTTGCTCTGCCACCCAGGCTGAAGTGCAGCGATGTGATCTCAGCTCACTGCACCCTTCACCTCCCAAGTACAAGAGATTCTCCTGCCTCAGCCTGCAGAGTAGCTGGGACTACAGGCATAAGCCAGCACACCCGGCTAATTTTTGCATTTTTGGTAGAGACAGGGTTCCACCATGTTGGCCAGGCGCTGGTCTCGAACTCCTGACCTCAAGTGATCTGCCCACCTTAGCCTCCCAAAGTGCTGGGATTAGAGGCCCACTGCACCTGGCCTCAATATTGTCTCTAGAAAAACCCAACATCTACATGCAAAAAGATGAATTGAGACCATTACCTCACACCATGCAATCAGATTAACTCAAAGTTAATCTTAGTAACAGATCTAAATTGAAGAAGTAAAATTTGTAGAAGCACTAGAAGAAAACAAAGGAGAAAGTCATAGTGTGCTTAGAATAGGCAGATTTCTTGGATAAGATACCAAAAGTATGATCCACAAAAGATAAACCGAACTTCATGAAAACACCATTAAGCATGTTGCATCTCAAAAGATGCAATGGGTTTGTGTTGTTTCATGTACACAAACAATCGCTTTGGGTTGTTTACTGCAGCCCTGGCCACACTGTACACTGACCTTAGGATCACACTGTGCTCCATCTGCCTTGAATAATTACCAGAGTTCAGTCCCCTGGGATCACATATGTGCCATCCAATTCCAGGACCAACTGGAGTTCGCAAGACCCTAGGTATGTGATGTGTATTACATAACTCCAGCACTGACCAGGACATGCAATGACCCTGTGTTTGTAGGTGTCCTTCCTGCTCCAGCACAGGAATGTGGCATCCTTTTGAAGGGACATACTCTTTCTGTCTGGCTCCCAGCTGATCCCTAGAGCTTAGACGGGCCTCACATATAGCACATGGTGAGTGTAAAAGAGAGTGTGAGAAACGTGTTCATTTTGCTTGGTCACCTTTGAAAGTCCTAACAATACGGGTTTGAGTCTTCCTCCAACTGCCCAGAGGACCTGACATCACCAAATTAAGTGTCCCTGCTATTGAGAAGTTGCAGCTGTTTCCAGCTGTTGGGATGCCGGCCAGCCATTCCCTATGACACCTGACCCACCCTCTAGCATCTGAGCCAACACTAGCTTCTCATCTTGCTGGTCTCAGAAGGTCCCAGATTGGGGAAAATGATGTCCGGGTCAGTGAGGACAGAATTGCTCTTACAACTGCAAATCTATGCTGCTTTTTCTGCGATCAGAGATTGCTCATGCAGAAACCTCTCAGGTCCCAGAAGTGGGCATCCAGAGCTGTTCCTAAAACGGGATCCTTTGGGCTGGGTGAACCATGTCCCTGTCTTAGAGACTAGCTAATCTGAAATCTCAGGTTGGTCATTTGGGGACTTCTCTTCCCCAGTGTGTCTCTCAGCACAGGGATTCCATGTCACATGTAAAATCCCAGAGTGACTTCGGTCAGAGGCAAACACGCTGGAGAACTGTTTAAAACTCTGCAACGGGCCAGGTGCAGTGGCTCAGGCCTGTAATCTCAGCACTTTGGGAGGCTGAGGCGGGTGGATCACCTGAGGTCAGGAGTTCAAGACCAGCCTGGCCAACATGGTGAAACCCCGTCTCTACTAAAACTACAAAAAATTAGCCGGGCATGGTGGCATGCGCCTGTAATCTCAGCTACTTAGGAGGCTGAGGCAGAAGAATC
Organism: Callithrix jacchus; assembly: GCF_049354715.1. Classification (NCBI taxonomy): domain Eukaryota; kingdom Metazoa; phylum Chordata; class Mammalia; order Primates; family Cebidae; genus Callithrix; species Callithrix jacchus. The sequence goes on from NC_133523.1 coordinate 15,625,844, forward strand.
ACTTGAACCTGGGAGGCAGAGGTTGCAGTGAGCCAATCACCTTTGCACTGCAGCCTGGGCAAGAGGAGCAGAACTCCGTCTCAAAAAAACAACAACAAACAAACAAAAAACACCTCTGCAATGGAGAGACTTGTAACTTATTCAGTTATTGTATAAGGCACAGTGTCTCATTGGAGGCAAGGTCTCTCAGGTGGGGCCGGTCATTCCTTGCAGCAGAAGCTGACCTGTGCACCACAGGCTGTTTGCCAGCATTCCTGGCCTGTATCCACTAGATGCCGACAACAAATGCCTCCCCCTAGCTGTGACAACCAAAAATACCGCCAGACATTCCCCAGTGACCTCAGGGATTCAAAAATCCCCCAGGGCTGAGGACCACTATTCTAAGGAATGCCAGCTTTGCAAGAAGCAGCAGGATGAACATTTGCAGGTTCCGATGTCACGAAGCCCAGGAGAGGAAAATCTGGATGTTCAGAGAGTAGTAGGTTGTCTTGCTTTTAAAACTGTGACCAGCAAGGACCAAGTACTCATTGCAAATAAGGACACCCACCTAGTCTCACCGCCTACCGATTTTCTGGAAACTCCTAAACAAGGGCTGCTTGAACAAGCCGTCTCCTAAACGCGCAGCTGGACTAAAAGGCTGGGCTTGTGCAGACCAGGGCAGCCCCCCCTGAACCCGCAGCCCTGCGGAGCTCACCCGAACTTGCCAAGTTTAGAAATATTCCTTGTGAAGTCAGCTTAGGAGAGGTTCTCCCCAGCAGCTAATTCACCTTCTCCCCGCCCGCAGTGTACCCACCAGAAGCCTGCAAGCAAACCTCTAGAAAAATGTGGAAGCAAAACAAACACTTCCTTCCCCCTCACCACGCCCACCCACGGGAAACATACCCTTCGGATTCTCCTCCCACTTCTCAGCCAAGACGCGCCTCTTACCTTCATGCCTTGGACAACTGGAAATCGCCACCCAAGATGACAGCCTGGGTCACACGAAGGGGGCGAGGTGGGGCGGGTAGCTGACCTCAGCGCCTTTAGCTCTGGGGAGTCCCTGTACCTCCACCCAGACACTTTGGAAACCTCAGGGCTACCCTCCCCAAAACGATTTGGGAACAAGACGCCAGGTCCAGTCCAGCGCAGAGGTAGTGTGGCCTTGGACAGGTCGCTGCCACTCTCTGAGCCAGTCCCTGCGACCCCCACCCCTGGGGGCGACCGACCTCCTCTGTCGCCAGAGGATACTCACTGGGCCTGGGGTTGCGCGGCACGCACACCGTCCTGCGCCGACAGCAGCAGAAGCAGGAGCGAGAGCCACGGCCAGAGCAGGGCGCCGCTCATTTTTCCACTCCGTGGGGGTGCCGCGCCCGGGGAGGGGGCCGGGCCAGGGTTGGGCCAGGGCCAGGGTCTGAGCACGGCCGTCCCTGCGTCGCCGCCGGGGGCCCTTTGTTCGCAGCCCCCTCGCAGTGCGCCCGGCGCCATGCGCCCCACTCCGCGCCCGGCCAAGCTGGGGCAGCCCGGGGCCAGCCCCCTCCCTGGACCCACCTCGTCTCCGGGCCCGCCCCGCTCGCCCAGCTCGCCCCGCTCCCGGACGTGCCCTCTCGGGACGCCCGCTCCGCCCATCTCCAGACCCCGACCCTCCCCGCCCCCTTCCCGGGATCGTCCCCCAACTCACTCACGGGACCCACCCGGGCCTTACCCGACTCCCCCGGAACCCGCCTCCTCGCCCCCTCCCGGGATTCGCCCCCAGATTCCCTCCTCCCCACCAGCCCCTCCTGGGACCCGACCACCCACTGCCCGCACTCTCCCTCCCCTCTCCACCCGGCATCCACTCGGAACCTGCCTCTCTCTGGCCTTTCCTTCCCTCCCTCCCCAGCCACCCGTTGTGGCCCCCTCCCCGGGGACCGCTGGGTCTGGACGCAGCCCACAACCCGGATCTACCCGGCCCGCTCACTTCTCCCCGCTCCCCGACCCCTACTGTTCACAAATCCCTTGAGCCCGTCCCCTCCCTCTCTGGGCCTCAGAGTCCCCCTTCCCCTCTCATCCAGCGGGGGTGGACGGGCACCCCCTTTCTCTCCAAGAGCAGGGTCCCCTCCTGTCCCTCCCCTTGCGGCCACCTCAGGGACGGTCCTGCTGTTCTAGGTCTCACTGGCGGGCGCACATCCTATACCACATCCAAATCCTGGACCCCCCTCCCTCCAGTGTGGAAACCCCTTCCCCTAGCTACCAGCTGCCTTTTTTCTAAAATTCCAGTGCTTACCACACCCTCTCCTGCCCGGAATCCTCGGGGCTCCCTGTTTATTTTGCGTTTTATTTTTATGTTTTGAGACCAGAGGTTTGCCCTGTTGCCCAGGCAGGAATTTAGTGGTGCAATCACAGCTCACTGCAGCTTCAAACTCCAGGAGAGTAGCTGGGCCTACAGGTGCAATCCCACACCCAGCTAATTTTTGTATTTTTGTTAGAAACGGGGTCGCACTATGTTGCCCAGGCTGGTCTTGAACGCTGGGCTCAAACGCTCCTCCTTCCTCAGCCTCCCAAAGTGTGGGATTACAGATGTGAGGCACCACACCCAGCCAGCACTTCCCGGTTCTTGAGACCAAATCCAGGCTCTGTCTGATGGTGGAGACCTCAGCCTGGTTTCTCGAACACCCTGTTCTCGCTCCACTGCTGGCTTCTGCCTAATCTCTGACTTCCTCTACCTGCCTCCTTCGCCAGTCCAACTTCTGATCCTTCCAGGAAACTGGAGGGAAGCTTCTCTTGCCCCTTCCCTGCCCCTAGGCATGTGAGGCCTCTGGGGGCTTCGCAGCCGGGTCCACAGCCTTTGGACCCAGCACTGACCACCCAGGCAGCACCAAGCCCTGGGCTAGGCAATGAGGACCTCTGGGCTGGGACATACAGGACCTTCTGCCACTGAGCACAGTCCCCTACAGGGGACGTATTTTTTTGTAAAGACGGGGTTTCACCATGTTGCCCAGGCTGGGCCTTAAACTCCTGAGCTCAAGCAATGTGCCCACCTCAGCCTCCCAAAGTGTTAGGATTATATGCATGAGCCACTGTGCCCAGCAAAAAAAAAAAAAAAAAAAAAATCCTTTAGAACTCTGAAAAACATAGGTACTAGAAAAAATATATTCCTGGACATTTAATTGTTTAGAATATATCTCAAACTTGGATAAAAATATCTTCGATCTCTAACCACAGTGTGCTCTAAATATGTAAGGCTGATGGGAGCATCGCTGTAAACCTGGTCCATCCAATTTTCTTGCACAATTGAAGAGGCAGAAGAAGGAAACTTTAGGGTTTTTAAAAAATAATTTTTAGACTATTTTGAAAACAAATTGATACCATATTATGCCACTTTAGTAATTACTGATTTTCTATTCCCAAACCTCAAAGTTAAAAAAAAAAATTAAATACTTCATTTCTATTTAAAAATCACTTATGTAAAATAAATTTAAGGTTTTGAATTCAAATATAAGTGTGTCAATTTGATTTATGTCCATTTCTTCTATATATTCCTTTGTTCTGCATTTCTGATATAAAGTCCCATGACTTCGGCAGGCACAGTAAGGCATAATTAGGCATTAAGACATGACATCCCAGATAGCAACCTCACTGAATAATTAACAATTCTAAATTGTTCAAACCTAAACTAATAAACTTTTGCTGTATATCTTTCAAATATTTTTCTCAAGTGAATTCCTGCCTCTCAGTGGTAGCGGACAGTGGCTGGAGTGGGCTGGGTAGCTGGCTCTCCTGCCTGGAGAAGAGGAGGAGCCACCTGCCTCCAAGCTCAGACCAAGCCAGCCCCAAGCAGGCTGCTAAACTCACATGGAGCTGCAAAAATCTTGCACCACTGGGCGAGGTGGCTCATGCCTGTAATCCCAGCCCTTTAGGGAGCCAAGGCAGGCGTATCATCTGAGGTCGGGAGTTCAAGATTAGCCTGACCAATACGGAGAAACTCCATCTCTACTAAAAATACAAAAATTAGCCGGGCATAGTGGTGGGTGACTATAATGTTAGCTATTTGGGAGGCTGAGGCAGGAGAATCTCTTGAACCTGGGAGGTGGAGGTTCCAGTGAGCCAAGATCCATTGCGCTCCAGCCTGAGCGACAGAGTGAGACTCTGTCTCAAAAAAAAAAAAAAAAAAAATCTAGCACCAAGAAGCAGCATCTGGGTTTTCACCCTCATCATTCACGTTTGCCCCATGCCACCCCTCCATGACGACCCTGGCTCCTACTGAAGCCAACCTCCACTCCTCAGCCTTCAGGCCAGCCTTTGGGCCCTCTGCTCCCCGCTTGACCATCGGGCTCTGGCCACACTAACCTCACACTAACCCCAACCCACCACCACTGCCATCTCGGGCTGAGGTGCCACCTGTCCCCCCTGCCTGGGATACCCTTCCCTGTGGCATCACAAGACCGATCCTCTGTCCTCCACCTTCAGAGTCAGGGTTAGCTCCGAGGGGCCTTCCCTGCCTGCCTGTGGTGTACAGTCTAAAATGGCAGTCCTGCCTTGGCATGGCTGAGCCACGCAGGACCACTATGTCCTGACCGTATGCTCGCCTAACTCTCGCTTGCTGAGAGCAAATTCTGGCATGTGTGAGAAATATTACTCGCTGAGAGCTGCGGCAAGGAAAACCTATTTGACCCCCTAAAGTGGAAGATTGCCCCCAAAGCAGGAAACTGCTCAAAGCATTGTAAAACAGTAACCAATATGAATACGTCTCACAGCAGAGGAATTCGCTCTTTGAACACAGGATATGGGATTCCTTCCTTTGTTCCTTGTAGAGTGCGCGTTCTTGTTTGTCTTCAACCTCTTGTAAACACGCACAGGCTGCTGAATTAGTTTATCTTTAACGTACGCAGGACCAAAGAGCATCTGCTTGGTAAACTTGTCACTGGAATGTAAAGAATAAATACGCGGGTCAGAGTCTGCTCTGGGCTCTCAGCTGGAAAGGCTGCGATACCCCCGATGCTCCACTGTGAACGTAACTTTTTGCTATTTCGTGTCTGTTTCTTAATTCCTTCAGCGCTGCCTGGGTTGGCATGCTCAGGGCTCACTGAAGCCTCAACCTCCCAGGCTCAAGTGATCCTTCCGCCTCAGCCTCCCGAGTAGCTGAGGCCACAGGAGGGGTACCCCAGCTAAATTTTTTTTGAATTTTTAATAGAGAATCTCCTGGACCGGCGATCCACCCACCTCGACCTCCCAAAGTGCTGGGCTTACAGACGAGCCACTGTGCCCAGCTATACTCTTATAATTCTGAACCATTTAACGTTTGTACAACAGCACTACCATTCTTAGTAGGTGCCTGGTTTTTTTTAGGTGTCATTGATGACATGCTTGATTGTGTGAATTTGCAGTGTGAGGTCATTTTTAGGAATGCCCCCTTGTGTGAGGGAAGAACTGGCTGCATGAGCCCCACAGTCAGTGTTAAACACCTCCAAGCACACCGAGGATGAGCGGCTTTGCAGTCCGGATGTGGGACGAGGAAGGCCGCAAACACCGTCCTGTTGTCAGTGGCCGTTTCTCTTTTCTTTTTTTCTTTTTATCTAGATGGAGTCTTGCTCTGTTGCCCAGGCTGAAGTGCAGTGTTGTGATCCCGGCTCACTACCAAGCTCTGCCACCCAGTTCAAGCGATTCTTGTGCCTGAGTAACTGGGATCATAAGCATGCGCCACCATGCCCAGCTAATTTTTTTGTATTTTTAGTAGAGACGGGGTTTCGCCATGTTGGCCAGGCTGGTCTCGAACTCCTAACCTCAAGTGATCTGCCCATCTCAGCCTCCCAAAGTGCTGGGATTACAGGTATGTACCATTGCGCCAAGCCGATGGGCACACAGCATGTGCCTGTGCCTGCCAGGTGCCCAAAAGATTGGATGTCAGGGCTGAGGACAGACAGACAGGCTGATGGGTCTGCAAGGGTCTGGGTCCTCTAGCAGTGCCCCCCACAGGGTTCCTAGGCCCAGAGGGAGATCAGGCCAAGCCTTTCCAGGACACCAGGACATTTCATATACATGGAATCATGGACTGCCGGGCGCAGTGGCTCACGCCTGTAATTCCAACACTTTGGGAGGCCAAGGCGGGTGGATCACGAGGTCAAGAGATCGAGATCACTGTGAAACCCCGTCTCTACTAAAAAATACAAAAATTAGCTGGGCATGGTGGCACGCGCCTGTAGTCCCAGCTACTCGGGAGGCTGAGGCAGGAGAATTGCTTGAACCTGGGAGGCGGAGGTTGCAGTGAGCCAAGATTGCGCCGCTGCACTCCAGCCTGGCACCTGGCGACACAGCAAGACTGTCTCAAAAAAAAAAATGGAATCATACACTATGTGCATTTTTGTGTCTGCCTTCTGTCACTCAGCACCATGTTTTGTTTTTTAGATGGAGTCCTGCTCTGTCTCCCAGGCTGGAGTACAGTGGTGCAATCTCGGCTCACCACAACCTTCACCACCCGGATTCAAGCAATTCTCCCACCTCAGCCTCCTGAGTAGCTGGGATTACAGGTATGCACCACCAAACCTGGCTAATTTTTGTGTTTTTAGTAGAGGTGAGGTTTCACCATGTTGGCCAAGCTGGTCTATAACACCTAACCTTAGGTGATCCATCCGCCTCAGCTCTCCGTGTGCTGGGATTACAAATGTGAGCCACCATGCCTGGCCTTGTATTTGCTTTTTTTGAGACAGAGTCTCACTCTGTCACCCAGGCTGGCATGCAGTGGCATGATCTGAGCTCACTGCCACCTCCACCTCCCTGGCTCAAGCAATTCTCCTGCATCAGCCTTCCAAGTAGCTGGGACTAATTTTTGTATCTTTAGTAGAGATGGGGTTTCAGCATGTTGACCATGGTCTCAGATGATCAGCCCACCTCAGCCTCTCAAAGTACTGGGATTACAAGTGTGAGTCACTGCACCCAGACTAAAAGGCTTAATATTTTTAAAACAAGTTGTAAGCCAAAAAGTTTGCTTATATGAATGACAGGCATCATCCCTTTGAAACACAAACGATCAAATAAGGTCTTATAACAGATCAATCTTGGTCAGGCTCAGTGGCTCATGCCTGTAATCCCGATTCCAACACTTTGGGAGGTTGAGGCAGAAGGATCACTTGAGGCCAGGAGTTCCAAGACCAGCCTGGGCAACATGGCAAAACCCCATCTCTACCAAAAATACAAAAATTAGCCAAGTGTGGTGGTGCGTGCCTGTAATCCCACCTACTCAAGAGGCTGAGTCAGAAGGATCGCTTGAGCCTGGGAGATGGAGGTTACAGTGAGCCGTGATCACGCCATGCACTCCGGCCTGGGCAACAGCGTGAGACTCTGTTTCAAAAAAAGAAAAATAAAAAGATTAATCTGTTATCTTTTTGCTTTAGAAATTTGGATCTGATGGCCGGGCTCAATGGCTCATGCCTGTAATCCCAGCACTTTGGGAGGTTGAGGCCGGCGATCACAAGGTCAGGAGTTTGAGACCAGCCTGACTAACATGGTGAAACCCCGTCTTTATTAAAAATACAAAAATTAGCCAGGTGTGGTGGTGCACGCCTGTAATTCCAACTACTCAGGAGGCTGAGGCAGGAGAATCGCTTGAACCCAGGAGGTAGAGGTTGCAGTGAGCCGAGATTATGCCACTGCACTCCAGCCTGGGTGACAAAGTGAGGCTCCGTCTCCAAAAAAAAAACAAAAAGGAAAAGAAATGTGGATCTGATGAGTCTCTCCTGATTCTGTGTCCTTGGGGACTGGAGCTGCTTCCCTGCCTGGGACCTCGCCCCAACCTGGAAGGCGGCGGTTCTTCCCTGTGGTATGGACTAGAGGTTGCAGGAGTGACAAGCTCTGCTCGGCTCAGCAGGGAAACAGGCTGGGATGTTTGGCATCGTAGGAAAGTGGATGGGCCATGGGCGACAGTTCTGGTCTGTGCTGAGCAGCTGAGCTGGCTCTGGGCCAGCCCTGCCCTAGAGGCATGAGGCCTGCTCAGAAGAGGAAACCTCAGAGCCAGAGCTGGGCTTTCCTCCCCAGCTCAGGTCGTGTGTGGTGTAGGGAGTGTCACCTTCACCCAGCCCCCACCACAGATCGCCCCTCCAGTCCTTGGCAGCAGCCACATATACAAGACAACATCTTGGTCATGCACAAGTCTGACTGCTGGCTCCTTCCATGGTTCAAGGAAAAATGAGGAGTGACTGCTTATGGGATTGGGTTTCTTTTTGGCGTATTGACAACATTTGCCACTAAATTGAGGTGATAGTTGTATGACATCATTTTTCTTTTTTTTTAAGACGGAGTCTTGCTGTGTCGCCCAGGCTGAAGCACAATGGCACGATCCTCGCTCACAGCAAACTCTGCTTCTCGGGATCAAGCAATTCTCCTGCCTCAGCCTCCTGAAAAGCTGGGATTACAGGCACCTGCCACCATGCCTGGCTAATTTTTGTATTTTTAGTAGAGACGAGGTCTACATCATGGTGGGCAGGCTGGTCTTGAACTCCTGACCTCAGGTGATCTTCCCATCTCAGCCTCCCAAATTGCTGGGATTAGAGGTGTGAGCCACCGTGCCCGGCTGACACCTTGAGTATACTAAATGCCACTGAATTGTTCATTTTCAAATGATTACTTTGGGCCCAGCAAGGTTGTTTACACCTGTACTCCCAGCAATTTGGGAGGCCAAAGCAGAAGGACCACTTGAGCCCAGGAGATCAGCCAGGGCAACATAGTGAGACCCCCTCATCTGTAAAAAATACTTTAACAATTATCAGGACTTAGTGGTGTACATCTATGTGCTCCCAGCTTCTCGGGAGAATGAGGCAAGAGGATCTCTTGAACCCAGGAGGTTGAGTCTGTAGTGAGTAGGGATCGAGCCATTGTATTCCAGCCTGGGCAACAGATCAAGGCCTTGCCTCTCAAAAATAAATAAATAAAATGGTTAATTTCATCGTATGTGAGTCTGGTCATAATAAAAGAAAAAGCGGCCAGGGGAAAATGCATCTTGCTGCAGAGAAACGCTGAACCCCCTTGGAGTGGCCAGGACCTCAGAGAGAAAGCTGATGGGGCAGTGCAGTCCAGCAAAGTCAATGTTGGAGCCACACGTAACCTCAAATCCTGATTCTTCCGCTTATCAGCTGTGTGATCTGCAGGAAGCTGCTTGACTTCTCTGAGCCATTGACTGATTGATTGAAACAGAATCCCACTCTATCACCCAGGCTGGAGTGCAGTGGCATCTTGGCTCACTGCAACCTCCACCTCCCGGGTTGAAATGACTCTTGTGCCTCAGCCTCCCAAGTAGCTAGGACTATAGGCATGTGCCACCATGCCCAGCGAATTTTATTATTTTTTATTTTTAGTAAAGACAGGGTTTCACCGTGTTGGCCAGACTGGTCTCAAACTTCTGACCTCAAGTGACCCGCCCACCTAGGCCTCCCAAAGTGCTGGGATAACAGGCGTGAGCCAGCATGCGCAGCCTTCTGAAACTTTTAATCGCCTCAGCTATAAAGTGGAATTCACAACACGTTCTCGCAGAGTAATTTAGGGATAAAAAGAGATGGTATGTGTCACCTCACTGGGACAGTGCCTGGTTACCGAAAGCACTTGTTTAAGCCAGAGGCAGTGACTCATGCCTCTAATCCCAGCACTTTGGGAGGCCAAGGCAGGAGGATCACTTGGGCCCAGGAGTTCAAGACCAGCCTGGGCAACACAGCAAGACCTTGTCTCTGAAAAATCAAAAAATGGCTAGGTATGGTGGTTTGTGTTTGTAATCCCAGCACTTTGGGAGACCGAGGCAGATGGATCACCTGAGGTCAGAAGTTCGAGACCAGCCTGGCCAACATGGGGAAACCCCATCTCTACTAAAAATACAAAAAAATTAGCCAAGCCTGGTGGTGGGTGCCTGTAATTCCAGCTACTTGGGAGGAGGCTGAGGCAGAATTGGTTGAACCTAGGAGGCGGAGGTTGCAGCGAGTCAAGACCGTGCCATTACACTCCAGCCTGGGCAAAAAGAACAAAACTCCATCTCAAAATAAATAAATACTTTCAACAGGTGCAGTTTATGTGGGTGCTACTGCACTCCAGCCTAGGTTACAGTGAGACCATGTCTCAAAAAAAAAAAAAAAGGTACAGTTTATTGTATGTCAGTTTTCTGTGGTTTGAATATTTTTGTCTCTCCCAAATTCAGCTTGAAACTTAGTCTGCATTATGGTAGTATTGAGAGGTGGAGCTTTTAGAAGGAATGATTATTGGTCGCTCATCAAAGAAATTGAAGGGAGCGAGCTGGTTCCTTTTTTCTTTTCTTTTTCTTTTTTTGAGATGGAGTCTCGCTCTGTTGCCCAGGCTGGAGTGCAGTGGCATGATCTCAGCTCGCTTCAACCTCTGCCTCCCAGGATCAAGCGATTCTCCTGCCTCAGTCTCCCAGGTAGCTGGGATTACAGGTGCTTGCCACCACGCCCGGCTAATTTTTGTATTTTTAGTAGAGACAGGTGTATGTGTGATATATCATATTGTTTGCAGAGGGCGGTAGCAAAGAAAACCTAGTCGACCCCCCAAAGCAGAAAACGGCTTAAAGCGTTATACAACAGTTACCAATATGAATATGTCTCACACCAGATGAATTAGTTCTTTGAACGCAGGATATGTGACTCTTCCTTTTGTTCCCTCATAAAGAGTGCTTTCTAGTTTATTTTTAACCTATAGCAAACATACACTAGCTGTCTGGTTAGTTTACCTTTAACCAGTGAAAGAACACAGAGCATCCTCTTGGTAAACTTGTCACTGGAATGTAAAGAATGAATACGTGGGTCAGAGTCTGGAAGAGCTGTGAGCCCCCTGATGCCCCACTCTGATCCCCACTTTTGCACTCTATCTCTGTGTCTGTTTCTTAATTCCTTCAGCGCCGCCTGAGTTGAACTGGTTTCGGCAGGCTGGGTTTCTTCATGTTGGCCAGGCTGGTCTCAAACTCCTGACTTCATGATCCGCCCACCTCTGCCTCCCAAAGTGCTGGGATTACAGGTGTGAGCCACCACACTTGGCCACTGGTTACTTTTTTTGCCCTTCTGCCAGGTGAGGGCACAGCATTTGTCCCTTTGGCCACAGGAGGCTGAAGGAACAAGGTGCCTCCCTGGAGGCAGAGAGGAAGCCCTCACCAGACGCAGCATCTGCTGCTGCCTTGATCTTGAACTTCCCAGCCTCCAGAACTGTGAGAAATACATTTCTATAGTTTGTAAATTACTCAGTCTAAGGTATCTTGTTACTGCAGCCCCAACAGTCACAGTTATAGCTCAATACAGTTAACTCTTGAACAACACAGGGTTTTTTGCTTTTGTTTTGTGTGTTGGTTTGGAGATGGAATGTGGCTGTGTCACCCAGGCTGGAGTGCAATAGCTTGATCTCGGCTCACTGCAACCTCCACCTCTCAGGTTCTAGCAATTCCCCTGCCTCAGTCAGGCTCCTGAGTAGCTGGGATTACAGGTGTGTGCTGCCATGCCCAGCAAATTTTTGTATTTTTAGTAGAGACAGGGTTTCACCATGTTGGTCAGGCTGGTTTCAAACTCCCGACCTTGTGATCCGCCATCTCAGTCACCCAAAGTGCTGGGATTACAGGCGTGAGCCACCGCGCCTGGCCTTGTTTTTGTTTTTGTTTTTTTGAGACGGGGTCTGGCTCTGTTGCCCAGGCTGGAGTGCAGAGGCACCATCTCGGCTCACTGCAGCCTTTGCCTCCTGGGTTCAAGTGACTCTCCTGCCTCAGCCTCTCAAGTAGCTGGGAGTATAAGCCTGCACCACCACGCCTGGCAAATTTTTGTAATTTTGGTAGAGACAGGATTTCACCATGTTGGCCCTGCTGGTTGCCAACTCCTGACTTCAAGCAATTCTTCCTCCTCAGCCTCCCAAAGTGCTGGGATTACAGGCATGAGCCACCATGCCCAGCCCTGTTTTTGGATTTTGACATGGGGTCTCACTCTACTGCCCAAACCAGAATCCAGTGGCACTATCACGGCTCGTTTCACCCTCCACTTCCCAGATACAAGCACTCCTCCCACCTCAGCCCCCCGAGCAGGCGAGACTGCAGGTATGCACTATCCTGCCCAGCTAATTTTTATTTTTTAATTTTTTTTGTGGGCCCAGGCTGGTCTCAAACTCCTGAGCTCAAACAATCCATCCACCTTGGCCTCCCAAAGTGCTGAGATTACAGGCATGAGCCACTGTGCCCAGTCATAACCTGGGTTTGACCTGCATGGGTCCACTTATGCCTGGATTTTTTTTTTCTAGTTAAAGTTACACCTAAACTAGCCAGGTGTGGTGGCGGGCGCCTGTAATCCCAGCTACTCAGGCGGCTGAGGGTGACAATCGCTTGAACCTGGGAGGCAGAGGTTGCAGTGAGCCGAGATTGTGCCATTGCACTTTAGCCTGGGCAACAAGAGCAAAACTCCCCCTCAGTCAAACAATCAATCAAGTTACACCAAATGTGCCTGCCTCTCCTGCCTCCCCTTTCACTTGTTACGCCTCTTCTGTCTCTGTCACCCCTGAGACAGCAAGACCAGCCCCTCCTCTTCCTCCTCCTCCTCAGCCTACTCTGTGCCTGGCCATCTCACCTGGGGGCTGTCCGCACCTGCCCATCTCACCTGGGGGCTGTCCGCACCTGCCCATCTCACCTGAGGGCTGTCCACACCTGCCCATCTCACCTGGGGGCTGTCCACACCTGCCCATCTCACCTGGGGGCTGTGTCCACACCTGCCCATCTCACCTGGGGGCTGTCCACACCTGCCCATCTCACCTGGGGGCTGTCCACACCTGCCCACCTCACCTTGGGGCTATGTCCACACTTGCCCATCTCATCTGGGGTCTGTCCACATCTGCCCATCTCACCTGGAGGACCATGTTCCTGTCTACCTCACATGGAGGGTCAGGTCTGCCCATCTCACTTGGGGACTACACCAGACCATTCTGTCTTTGGGCTGTCTATACCTACACACCCCACCTGATGGCCATTCACCCACCCACCTTACTTCAGAATTATCTATGCCTACAATACCTACCTGGCTCACTAAGAGTCCTTGTCCCTGCCCACCTCACCTGAGGACTATCTATACCCACCAGCCCACCTCAACTGGGACCTGTCTACACCCACCCACCTCACCTAAGGCCTGTCTACACCCACCCACCTCACCTGGAGGGCCATGTCTCTGCCCACCTCACTTGGAGGCTGTCTATACCAGTGCATCTTGCCTGGGGCTGTATACCCATCCACCTCACCTAGGAATTATCCATACACACCCTGGGGCCATGTCCCCACCCACCTCACCTGGGAGCTACCTAGACTCACACACCTCACTGTGTCCCTACATGGTGAGCACAGGTGGAGGGCAGGGAGCAGGGCAGGGGTGTGCATCTGTCGGGGGAGGAGGGTGGAGATGCCGCCTGCAGCCCTTTTTACCTGCACCCAAGCCCTCGGTGCAGTTCTGAGTCAGACCCTCCCAGGCACCGCAGTCTGGTGGCTGGCACTGTATCCTGCCTCTTAGGCTGCATCTGAACCCAACCATTCCTTCTTAGAGGCTTCCGTAACATGAGAGCAGGAATGCGACCTTGGATGGCACTGGGATAAGAAAACTGAGGCCCTGGCCAGGCGCAGTGGCTCATGCCTGTAATCCCAGCACTTTGGGAGGCCAAGGCAGATGGATCATCTGAGATCAGGAATTTGAGACCAGCCTGGCCAACATGGTGAAACCCCATCTCTACTTAAAATACAAAAATTAGCTGGGCATGGTGGTGCATGCCTGTAGTCCCAGCTACTTGGGAGGCTGAGGCAGGAGAATCGTTTGAACCTGGGAGGCGGAGGTTGCAGTGAGTAGAGATCATGCCACTGCACTCCAGTCTGGGCAAGAGTCGGTTTTAGAAAAAAAGGACAACTTAAGCCCAAGCTAGGCGCCATTGCTCATGCCTGTAATCCCAGCACTTTGGGAGGCCAAGGAGGGCGAATCACGAGGTCAGGAGACCAAGACCATCCTGGCCAACACAGTGAAACCCTATCTCTACTAAAATACAAAAAACTGGCTGGGCATGGTGGTAGGCACCTGTAGTCCCAGCTACTTGGGAGGCTGAGGCAGGGGAATCACTTGAACCCAGGAGGCAGAGGTTGCACTGAGCTGAGATTGCGCCACTGCACTCCAGCCTGGGTGACAGAGTGAAACTCGGTCCCAAAAAAATAAAAAAGAAAACTGAGGCCCAGACAGGATTCAGCCCCCAGCAGACACCCTGGCAAGCTCTGCTTTCTGGGCAAGCAGGCTGGAAATAAAAGCACCACCGTGAACGCCCTGGCCTGCCTCAGCTCTGCCAGCAGTGTCTGTCCTGGAGAAGACACCAGCTCAATGCCAGAAATGTTCCGGGACACAACCTGGCCCAGGCAGAAGCTGAGGAGCCACCAGGCTGCGAGCAGCTCCAAGCACACGCTGCGAGCTGGAGAGGGGGCTTGACACCGTCTGCTCCCTGTGGGTAGCCTCATCCAGCTCCGCGGGAGGCCTCTGTCTACTGTAGCTAAGCCTGGGGACGGCCACCCCGGCCATCACTGCAGGTGAGCTGAGTGGGTACCTGGCCTGCTGAGGTGAGGTAGGCAGGTATAGGTAACCCCCAAATGAGGTAGACAGGTATAGACAGCCCCCAAGGTGAAGAGAACAGGTGTAGACAGTCCCTGGGGAGGGCAGACAGGCACACAGCTCTTCAGGTGAAGCAGCTGGGTGCATGGCCCCCTAGGTGAGACGGATAGACAGGTGTAGACGGCCCCCAGGTGAGGTTAAAGAGGACATGGACCCCCAAGTGGAGGGGTGGATACACGCCCCCCCAGGTGAGGTGGGCAAGTATAGATAACCCCAAATGCGGTGATCAGGTGCAGACAGGCCCCAGGTGAGGTGAGGTGTAGGCAGCCACTGGGTAGGGTGGGCAGGGGCATGGCCCTCCAGATAAAAAAGGTAGGTGCCCTGCCTGTCCCCTAAGCAATTGGTTTTATATTGTGAGCTTTCAGGGCCGGGTGCAGTGAAGTGACTCATGCCTGTAAGCCCAGCACTGTGGGAGGCCGAGGTGGGAGGATCACTTGAGCCCACGAGTTCAAGACCAGCCTGGGCAACAGAGTGAGATATCATCCCTAAAAACAATAATAATAAAATAAAAATATATTGTGAGCATTCAAAATTAAAAAAAAAAGAAAGAAAGGTAGGTGTATGGCCCCCTAGATGAGATAGGTGTAGAAATCCCCCAGGCGAAGTGGACAGTCGTAGAAAGCCCCCAGGTGAGGCGGACAGTCGTAGAAAGCCCCCAGGTGAGGCGGACAGTCGTAGAAAGCCCCCAGGTGAGGCGGACAGGTATAGAAAGCCCCCAGGTGAGGCGGACAGGTATAGAAAGCCCCCAGGTGAGGTGGACAGTCCTAGAAAGCCCCCAGGTGAGGTGGACAGTCCTAGAAAGCCCCCAGGTGAGGTGGACAGTCCTAGAAAGCCCCCAGGTGAGGTGGACAGTCCTAGAAAGCCCCCAGGTGAGGTGGACAGTCATAGAAAGCCCCCAGGTGAGGTGGACAGTCCTAGAAAGCCCCCAGGCAAGGTGGACAGTCATAGGAAGCCCCCGGGCGAGCTGGACAGTCCTAGAAAGCCCCCAGGTGAGGTGGACAGGTGTAGAAAGCCCCCAGGCGAGGTGGACAGTCATAGAAAGCCCCCAGGTGAGGTGAACAGTCCTAGGAAGTCCCCAGGTGAGGTAGACAGTCGTAGGAAGCCCCCACGCAAGGTGGACAGTCATAGGCAGCCCCCAGGCAAGGTGGACAGGTGTAGAAAGCCCCCAGGCGAGGTGGACAGTCCTAGGAAGCCCCCAGGTGAGGTGTACAGGTGTAGAGAGCCCCCAGGTGAGGTGGACAGGTGTAGAGCCCCCAGGTGAGGTGGACAGTTGGAGAGAGCCACCAGGGATGGTGGACAGTCATAGGGAGCCCCCAGGGGAGGTGGACAGTCATAGAAAGTCCCAAGGGAAGGTGGACAGCTGTAGAAAGCCCCCAGGGGAGGTGGACAGTCATAGAAAACCCCTGGGGAGGTGGACAGGTGTGGAAAGCCCCCAAGGGAGGTGGACAGGTGTAGAAAGCCCCCAGGGGAGGTGGACAGTCATAGAAAGCCCCCAAGGGAGTTGGACAGTCATAGAAGCCCCCAGGGGAGGAGGACAGTCATAGAAAGCCCCCAGGGGAGGTGGACAGTCATAGAAAGCCCTCAGGGGAGGTGGACAGGTGTAGAAAGCCCCCAGAGGAGGTGGGCAGTCATAGAAAGCCCTCAGGTTCGGTGACCACTTCCTCCCCTTCTTTCCTGCCATCACCAAGTGTCTATAGACACCACCCCCCAGTCCAGTATACCAGGTGCTGGACGCTAGCCCAGTCCTCAGTGGCTCCCAATATTTCCGCAGATCAGTTCTAAATAGGTGCATTCTAGAACCTCTGACGTCAGGGCTCACCCCACAGGGCACCAGTGGGGACAGGAACCCAGGAATTTAAGGCCAGTCCTGAGCCTGGACCTAGTCAATGCTCCATAAATGGCAGCCTAGGGACACTGGGGCCAGGCAGCCCGGTAGTGGGAGGGGCCGGCTCCCAGGGCTGGGGCATGGTGGCAGGGTTTTACAGGAGAGGACATTTGTCTCATCGCTTGCTCATGCAAAGCTTCCGAGGCTCCCTCATCATTCAGCTCCCCAGGCCCCCATCCAGCCCCCAGCTTCTGCCATCCCTGCCCCACCCTGGGACGTGGCCCCTCATTGCCCTGTGAGCCTGGCTGGTTCATTCCTGCCTCCCTAGCCAGCAGCCCCTCCCCTGCCTCAGCTCCAATAATCCTTGGCTCTGGAGGGCCCCCACACACTGCCCCTCCTCCAGCCATCTTTTTGGAAGAGAATGATTGGGGTACAATTTACATACCACAAAGTTCACCCAATGAAAGTACAGATTTACGATAAAGATGTACTATAATACAAATCTACTATAAAGATGTACTGTAATATAGATTTACTATAGATTAACTATATAGATTTACTATAGAGATGTACTGTAATATAGATTTACTATAGATAGATTTACTATAGAGATGTACTGTAATATAGATTTACTATAGATTAACTATAGAGATTTACTATAGAGATGTACTGTAATATAGATTTACTATAGAGATGTACTGTAATATAGATTTACTATAGATTGACAATATAGATTTACTATAGAGATGTACCGTAATATAGATTTACTATAGATTAACCATAGAGATTTACTATAGAGATGTACTGTAATATAGATTTACTATAGATTAACTAGATTGATTTACTATAGAGATGTACTGTAATATAGATTTACTATAGATTAACTAGATTGATTTACTATAGAGATGTACTGTAATATAGATTTACTATAGATTAACTATAGTGATTTACTATAGAGATGTACTGTAATATAGATTAACTATAGAGATTTACTATAGAGATGTACTGTAATATAGATTTACTATAGATTAACTAGATTGATTTACTATAGAGATGTACTGTAATATAGATTTACTATAGATTAACTATAGAGATTTACTATAGAGATGTACTGTAATATAGATTTACTATAGATTAACTATAGAGATGTACTATAGAGATGTACTGTAATATAGATTTACTATAGATTAATTATAGAGATGTACTGTAATATAGATTTACTATAGATTAACTATAGAGATGTACTATAGAGATGTACTGTAATATAGATTTACTATAGATTAATTATAGAGATGTACTGTAATATAGATTTACTATAGATTAACTATAGAGATGTACTATAGAGATGTACTGTAATATAGATTTACTATAGATTAATTATAGAGATGTACTGTAATATAGATTTACTATAGATTAACTATAGAGATGTACTATAGAGATGTACTGTAATATAGATTTACTATAGATTAACTATAGAGATTTACTATAGAGATGTACCGTAATATAGATTTACTATAGATTAACTATAGAGATTTACTATAAAGATGTACCGTAATATAGATTTACTATAGATTATATATTTACTATAGAGATGTACTGTAATATAGATTTACTATACATTAACTATAGAGATTTACTATAGAGATGTACTGTAATATAGATTTACTATAGATTAACTATAGAGATTTACTATAGAGATGTACTGTAATATAGATTTACTATAGATTAACTATAGAGATTTACTATAGAGATGTACTGTAATATAGATTTACTATAGATTAACTATAGAGATTTACTATAGAGATGTACTGTAATATAGATTTACTATAGATTAACTATAGAGATTTACTATAGAGATGTACTGTAATATAGATTTACTATAGATTAACTATAGAGATTTACTATAGAGATGTACTGTAATATAGATTTACTATAGATAGATTTACTATAGAGATGTACTGTAATATAGATTTACTATAGATAGATTTACTATAGAGATGTACTGTAATATAGATTTACTATAGATAGATTTACTATAGAGATGTACTGTAATATAGATTTACTATAGATTAACTATAGAGATTTACTATAGAGATGTACTGTAATATAGATTTACTATAGATTATATAGATTTACTATAGAGATGTACTATAATATAGATTTACTATAAAAATGTACTGTAATATAGATTTACAATAAAGATGTACTATAATACACATTTGGATGAACTTTGTGGTTTGTAAATACTGTGGCATTTACTATTGATTAAAATCTATTTCATCATTAGATTTTCGTATACTTACAGTTGTGCAACCACCATCACTTCTATCTCATTCCAGAAGATTTCATCCCCCCAAAAGGAGACCCTGTCCCCATCAGCAGTCACTCCCCACGCCCCCTCCCCCAGCCCCGGGCAGCCACTCATCTGCTTCCAGCCTCTATGGATTTGCCTGTTCTGGGCATTTCAGATCAAAGGAATCTCACACTCTGTGGCCTTTTGTGACTAGCTTCTTCCACTTGGCATCATGATTTTTGAGGTCTGCTTTTGTTTTTCAGACAGGGTCTCACTGTCACCCTGGCTGGAGTGCAGTGGCATGATCATAGCTCACTGCAGCCTTCATCTCCTGGGCTCAAGCGATCCTCCCACCTCAGCCTCTCAAGTAGCTGGGACTCCAGGTGAGCACCACCACACCAGGCAAACTTTATGGTTTTTGCAAAGACAGGGTCTAGCTATGTTGTCCTAGATATATTTTTGTAAAGACAAGGTCTAGCTAGGTGGGGTGGTTAGGTATAGTCAGCTCCCAAGTGAAGGGGGTCCTCAAATGCCAGGGCTCAAGCGGCCCTCCCTCCTGAGCCTCCCTAAGTGCTGGGATTACAGGCATGAGCCACTGCACCAGCCTTATTGGGTTTTTGTATGGGTCTGCTTTATTTTTCTGATATTGATCTTAATCTCCAATTTCTCTCCTCCCATTCTCCATTCCTTTCCAATCAGGCTGTTTCTCTCCCTCCCGTCACTGCCCTGAAATTGATTTCATCAGGGTTACCAATGATAGACAATTTCCTTAATTGTATGTTCTATTCATGTGCTGGTTTTGATTAATAAGAAGCACTGGACACAGCTCTCTTTTTCTTTTTCCTTTTTTTGAGATGGAATCTCGTTCTGTTGCCCAGGCTGGAGTGCCGTGGCACGATCTTGACTCACTGCAACCTCTGCCTCCCAGGTTCAAATGATTCTCGTGCCTCAGGCTCCTGAGTAGCTGAGATCACAGGCGCTCACCACCACACCAGTTAATTTTTGTTTTTATTAGAGACAGAGTTTCACCATGTTGGCCAAGCTGGTCTCAAATTCCTGGTCTTAAGCCATCCACCTGCCTCGGCCTCCCAAAGTGCTGGGACTACAGGTGTGAGCCACCATTCCTAGCCTTTTTTTTTTTTTTTTGAGATGGATGGAGTCTTGCTCTGTTGCCAGACTGGAGTGCAGTGGCATGATCTCGGCTCACTGCAACCTCCGACTCCCCGGTTCAAGCAATTCTCCTGCCTCAGCCTCCCGAGTAGCTGGGATTACAGACATGCACCATCCTGCCCAGCTGATTTGTTATTTATTTTTGGTAGACATGGGGTTTCACCCTGTTGGCCAGGATGGTCTCGATCTCCTGACCTCGATCACCCACCACGGCCTCCCAAAGTGTTGGGATTACAAGCGTGAGCCACTGCGCCCAGCACATTCCCATCTTAATTGGCTTCATGACTGCAGGTGTACTTTAGTTCAGCAACTGCCAAGGCCCACCAATCTGCCTCGAAACTCCATGTATCTGCCTTCTCCCATCCTGTGGTCCCTCATGCCAGATGTGGAGGGTGACAGTCCTAACAGCCTCCTGTCCCTGAAGCCTGACAGTACCTCTTGCTGCAACTCCGGGGGGCTGGCACAAATGCTCCTATCACAGTTCAGCCCTGGACCCGAAGGCCAGAGATGGAAAGACCCCAGCTGTGCTTTCCAGCTCCCCAGGGGAAAGTTTGGTGCCGAAAGGAAAATATTTACGTGGTTTTTAAGTTGAGGTATGCCCCCGCAGAAGTGATTAAAAGGACAGTAAAGATGGAAAGTCTGTGTCGTCGTGATGTGGGCCATGCCAAGCCACACAGCAGACGTGGTCCTGGAGGACTCTTTAGGGAGCTGATGGACGTGACCCTTTTGTTTTCCGAAATCACCAGACATCTGCTGAGTGAGCTGCTTCCCAGCCCCTTTTGGGAATGTTCCCAGGCTGGGTTGTTGAGGAAGCACAGTGCGAGGGTGGAGGGTGCTCTGGAGGCTGTGACTTGGCCAGAGCTGCTTTGCTGTGTGCGTGGAGCAGGGGGTGTGGTGGGGGGGGCGGTGTTTGGATAATCTCCAGGGTCCTTTTCAGCAGGAACACACATGGGTCATTTTTAATCCATCAAAAAGAGGAAAAGAGACAAAATGCAGTTAATGAACACTCCCATACCATGCTGTAATGAAATGTTTTTAAAAGTCACACGAGGCTGTGCACGGTGGCTCACGCTTGGAACCCCAGTACTGTGGGAGGCTGAGGTAGGAGGATCACTTGAGGACAGGAGTTCGAGACCAGCCTGGGCAACATAGTGAGACCCCCAACTCTACTAAAAATAAAAATCAAAAAATTAGCTGGGCATGGTGGTTGCACCTGTAGTCCCAGCTACTTGGGAGACTAAGGCGGGAGGATCACTTGAGGCCAGGAGTCTAGCGTGGGTGACAGAGTGACGAGGAGCGGGGGGCAGGCAGGCAGACAGGGAGGGAGAGAGGGAAGGAAAGGAAAAAAGCTAGCTAGCTAGCTGACACCAGGCTTCTGTTGTGAATTAAGTGTTTTTTTCTCACCCACTGCAACTCAGATCACCATGCCTGGCACAGATTTATCAGAAGGCATCTGTAGGCCAGGCATGGTGGCTCACACCTGTAATCCCAGCACTTTGGGAGGCTGAGGCAGGTGAATCACCTGAGGTCAGGAGTTAAGAGACCAGCCTGGTCAAAATGATGAAACCCTGTCTCTACTGAAAATACAAACAATTAGCCCGTCATGGTGGCAGGTGCCTGTAATCCAAGCTACTCAGGAGGCTGAGGCAGGAGCATCGCTTGAACCTGGGAGGCAGAGGTTGCAGTGAGCCGAGGTCATGCCATTGCACTCCAGCCTGGGAAACAAGAACAAAACTCCATCTCAAGAAAAAAAAAAAGAAGAGGACATTTGCAGAGGTTATAGGGAAATTCCTGGGAAAAAGAAAGCAGCCCAGTTGAAGAATCTTCTTTTGCTCTCAAGTAAAAAAACAAGAAGGCCGGGCACAGCGGCTCATGCCTGTAATCCCAACACTTTGAGAGGCTGAGTCAGGAGGGCCAATTGTGGCCAAGAGTCTGAGATCAGTGTGGCTAATAGACAGAGACCCCAGTCACTAAAAAATATTTTTAAAATTAGCTGAATGTAGTACACACCTGTAGTCCCCCGCTACTCAGGAGGCTGAGACAGGAGGATCGCTTCAGCCCAGGAGTTCAAGACTGAACTGAGTTAGGATGGCACCACTGCACTCTGGCCTGAGCAACAGAGTGAGATTCTGTCTCAGAAATAATCAAAAATTGAAAAATAAAAGCCAAAGGAAAACTAAATGGGTCTTTCATGCAAATGTGAACCAGAACTTTCCAAATCAGCACAGAGGGGAGGAAAAAGAACCACAGAGGATGAGGAGAAAGGAGTGCTGGCCTGGGTCCCTGGTGCTGGGAACCAGCTGGACGCCAGGACACACCAGGCACAGCCAATCCCTCGTGGGTCCGCAGCAGGGACTCCCCAGGATGATTATGGGGTCTTCCTAGGGAGAGCTCACAATCCCAGCCAAGGCTACTAATTGCCCGGGGTCAGTGGGTCGCTGCGCTAATCCTCCTGAGCACATCAGGGGTCTCTGCCATCACTGAGGGGGGCTTCCAGAACTCCCTGGAACCTAATCAAGTCCAATTAACCAAAAAGGCAGGAATGTGGGCCGGGGCCTCAGCAGGGCTGCAGGGTTTCTCGGCAGGAGACCGGACTGGCCCAGAGACTGTCTCACTTGTGGGAAACAGACCCCAGGTCCCAGCCCCATCCAGAGCAGGGAGGGAGGGAACCCAGGCTCAGGTCGGTGGGGTCTCCGTTCAGCGGGGCTTTGGGCTGTGGGATCCAGATGCAGGGACACCAGCCTTGGTGGTTAATTTCATGTTCTACTCACAGATGCATGAGAATTTAAAAGCCACATGTCAGTAAGGCAGACAGAGGACAGATATTGCATGATTGCACTTACAGGAGCCACAGGGAATAGCCAATTCCTAGAGACGGAAAGTAGAAGTGAGACTCCCAGGGGCTGGGGGAGAGGACTGCAGACGGACTGCTTCAAGGACCGGAAGTGATGATAAATGGGGGGTGTAGATAGTGGTGCTGGTTGCACACACTGGGAATGCATTTAATGTCCCAAATTGTACCTTCCAAGTGGTTAACATGATCAATCATGTAGAGTTTTTTTGTTTTCATTTTTGTTTTGAGACAGAGTCTCACTCTGTTGCCCAGGCTAGAGTGCAGTGGTACAATCTCAGCTTATTGCAACCTTTGCCTCCTGGGTTCATGCAATTCTCCTGCCTCAGCCTCCTGAGTAGCTGGGATTACAGGCCCATGCCACCACACCGGGCTAATTTTTTTTTTTTTTTTTTGAGATGGAGTTTCACTCTTGTTACCCAGGCTGGAGTGCAATGGCGCCATCTCGGCTCACTGCAACCTCCACCTCCTGGGTTCCGGCAATTCTCCTGCCTCAGCCTCCCGAGTAGCTGGGATTACAGGCACGCACCACCATGCCCAGCTAATTTTTTGTATTTTTAGTAGAGACAGGGTTTCACCACGTTGATCAGGATGGTCTCGATCTCTTGACCTCATGATCCACCCACCTCGGCCTCCCAAAGTGCTGGGATTACAGGGGTGAGCCACCGCACCTGGCCCAATTTTTGTATTTTTAGTACAGATGGGGTTTTACCATGTTGCCTGGCTGGTCTCAAACTTCTGACCCTCAGGTGATCTGCCCCCCTCAGCCTCTCAAAGTGTTAGGATTACAGGCGTGAGCCACTGGGCCTGGCCCACGTAGAGTTTACTACAGTGGCAAAGAAATAAACACTTTCAGTTTGAAATTTGTATTTAACGATTTAAGGAAATTAGTTCATGAAATGTGTAGCTTGATTTATTAGTTACATGGCAGTGTTTAAATATTCGGGAAAATAGGCAGAGTATGGTGGTTTACCCTTGTAATTCCCAGCACAGGGACTGTCTGGGGGACTAACCCTACCAGGCCAGGTGATGGTCAGAGGGTTGAGACTTACACCCTGCCCCGGATGACGCTGGTGTAGTCCCCACCCAGGGTCTCAGGTCTGGGGACACACCCCTCTAAGTGCTACCTGCCACTATTGGGAGTCTGCGAGACGTAACTCTCCATTCCTTAAAAAGGTAAGCGCATGGCCAGGCGCAGTAGCTGACGCCTGTAATCCCAGAACTATGGGAGGCAAAGGAGGGCAAATTATTTGAGGTCAGGAGTTCAAGACCAGCCTGTCCAACATGGTGAAACCCTGTCTCTACTAAAAACACAAAAATTAGCCGGGTATGGTGGTGCATGCCCGTAATCCCAGCTACTCAGGTGGCTGAAGCAGGAGAATCGCTTGAACCCGCGAGGCAGAAGTTGCAGTGAGCTGAGATTGCACCACTGCACTCCAGACTGGGTGACAGAGCGAGACTCCATCTCAAAAAAAAAAAAAAAAAAGAAATTGTCCAACCTCAGCCTCCCCTGCAATTTTTAATGTTCACTTTATTAAGCATTCCCATCTATCAAGTATATTTCACCAAATATTTAAACATTGTGTGTAACTAATAATTCAAACTATACATTAATGAACCAATTTCCTTAAGTGGTTACCTGCTGACTGCAAATTTAGACTCAAACTCTTTTTCTTGCCATTGTAGTAAAATATACATGAAACTGACCATGTTAACCACTTAGAAGGTACAATTTGGGACATTAAATGCATTCCCAGTGTGTGCAACCAGCACCACTATCTACACCCCCCATTTATCATCACTTCCGGTCCTTGAAGCAGTCCGTCTGTAGTCCTCTCCCCCAGCCCCTGGGAGTCTCACTTCTACTTTCCGTCTCTAGGAATTGGCTATTCCCTGTGGCTCCTGTAAGTGCAATCATGCAATATCTGTCCTCCTCTGTCTGCCTTACTGACATGTGGCTTTTAAATTCTCATGCATCTGTGAGTAGAACATGAAATTAACCACCAAGGCTGGTGTCCCTGCATCTGGATCCCACAGCCCAAAGCCCCGCTGAACGGAGATCCCACTGACCTGAGCCTGGGTTCCCTCCCTCCCTGCTCTGGATGGGGCTGGGACCTGGGGTCTGTTTCCCACAAGTGAGACAGTCTCTGGGCCAGTCCGGTCTCCTGCCGAGAAACTCTGCAGCCCTGCTGAGGCCCCGGCCCACATTCCTGCCTTTTTGGTTAATTGGACTTGATTAGGTTCCAGGGAGTTCTGGAAGCCCCCCTCAGTGATGGCAGAGACCCCTGACGTGCTCAGGAGGATTAGTGCAGCGACCCACTGACCCCGGGCAATTAGAAGCCTTGGCTGGGACTGTGAGCTCTCCCTAGGAAGACCCCATAATCATCCCGGGGTGCCCCCGCTGAGGACTCACGAGGGATTGGCTGTGCCTGGTGTGTCCTGGCATCCAGCTGGTTCCCAGCACCAGGGACCCAAGCCAGCAGTCCTTTCTCCTCGTCCTCTGTGGTTCTTTTTCCTCCCCTCTGTGCCGACTTGGAAGGTTCTGATAACCTTACCTAATTACTTCTCCAATAACAACCTTAACTCCAAATACAATCACATGCTGAGGGACTGTGTTACAACTTCCACATACGAATTTTGGGGAGACACAGCTCAACCCATACTCTTCCCCATTTACAGAGGACATAATGGCAGCTCAGAGAGGGGAAGTCATTTACCCAGGTCACACAGCAAAAGGGAGTAGGAGAAATGTCAAACATTTATCGGGTGCCAGGCTAGATTTCAAAACTGTGTTTGCCTTACTTGTTCATTTTGCCAGTGTCCACTGTGCTAGATGCAAATTGAAATGAAATACACTGATGGGGCCAGGCACGATGGCTCCCACCTGTTAATCCCAGCACTTTGGAAGAGCAAGGCAGGGGGATCACTTCAGGTCATGAGTTTGAGACTAGCCTGGCCAACATGGTGAAACCCCATCTCTACTAAAAATACAAAAATTAGCCAGATGTGGTGGTGCATGCCTGTAGTTCCAGCTACTCAGGAGCCCAAGGCAGAATTGCTTGAACCTGGGAGGTGGAGGTTGCAGTGAGCCATCATGTCACTGCATTCCAACCTGTGTGACAGAGTGAGATTCTGTCTCAAAAATGGAAAAAAAAAAAAAAAAAGCACTCTGGAAGGCTGGCTGAACCGAAGAGACTGCCTGAGGTCCCTCAATATTAAACAGCCCCAAACAAATCTGCTGCATTTGCCCCAGTTTGTAGAAATTTTAAAAACTGGAAGGCAGACACTACAACATGAAACCCAATCTGGACTCACTAGGGACAATCAGGCAGATTTGTCAAGACAAAGAATGACACAAGGGGCCGGATGTGGTGGCTCACACCTGTAATCCCAGCACTTGGGGAGGCTGAGGCAGGCAGATTGCTTGAGGTCAGGAGTTCGAGACCAGCCTGGCCAACATGGTGAAACCCCATCTCTACTAAAAATACAAAAATTAGCCGGGTGTGATGGTGCGTACTTGTAATCCCAAGTACTCAGGAGCCTGAGGCAGGAGAATTGCTTGAATCTGGGAGATGAAGGTTGCAGTAAGCCAAGATCACACCACTGGCACTCCAGCCTAGGCAACAGAACAAAACTCCGTCATCTCAAAAAAAAAAAGCCCATGGGAGCTCCATTTGTAGCAGGAGCGGCAGAAAACAAACCTCTCAAACACTGAACTGAGGAAGGAAGTGGCTTTTTATTCTCCCGGGAGCTGCAGGGAGCTAAAGTCTCATTCACCTGTATTGCCCAGACAAGGAATTCAAGACCAGCCTGGGCAACACAGGTGAATCTCGAGCTCCCTGAGAAGCAGCTTCCTTCCCTTTTTAGGGGCTTACGACTCTAAAGGGGGAGCAGAGGTGAAACTGTGTATTACCCACAGAGCTTACCTCAGTCTCTGGCTTTCATTGATTTGCTAATTTATATTTAGCAAAGGCGGAAAGGAAAGAAGGGGAAGGGTTACCGGAGCTGAACGAAGGCAGTAAATTACTTGGTGGCAGATGCCACTTTAAGGGGGGCTTTGGACTGTGCAAACATGGAGGACATGGCCTAGTTCCGGGCTCTGGCTGGTAGTGATAACATTCTTTGCAACTGTCTCAAGGCTTGTAGATAGCTGGGAACCGAAAAGGGCGTTATCTTCCCAGTCCTTGGGCCTCATTATGGCCTGGTCAGTGGCGTCAGCAAGCCACTTGACCATGGATTCCTTTATTTTTACCCTCCTTCTCATCCGGAGGGAGGAGGTGGAGGCCTGTGAGGAGAGAGACGGGGAGAGGGTCTCCCCTCTCACTCTGACCTTCCCACCATGTGAGGAGGACACAGTGAGAGTCAGCCAATTAGGAATCAGCGTCTCACCAAAACCCAGTTCTACCAGCACCTTGAACTTGGAACTTCCAGCCTCCGGAAGCGAGAAATCAACTTCTCTTTCTAAGCCATGTGGTCTATAGTATTTTCTTATAGCAGCCTGGATGGACTGAGACAATGGGATTGGGGTATGGATGAAAACTGGAGCCAGGCCCAATGGCTCATGCCCGTAATCCCAGCACTTTGGGGGCCTGAGGTTGGAGGATCACTGGAGCCCAGGAATTCAAGACCACCCTGGGCAACACAGCAAGAGCAAGACACCCCTGCCACACCAAAACTATTTTTAGCCACATATGGTGGTGCATGCCTGTGGTCCCAGCTACTCAGGAAGCTGAGGTAGGAGGATCGCTCCAGCCCAGAAGACAGAGCAAGACCCTGTCTAAAAAGCAAACAAAGGCCGGGACCCAGCATTTGGTGAAGGTCTAGGACGCTAGAACCCAGCAGTCTCTCCAGGCTGCCAGCGAGTCGGGGACCCAGCAATCTCCCAAAGCTGCAAGGCAGGGACCTAGCAGTTTTGCAAGGCTGCCCGGGACCCAGTTACCAGCTTACAAAAGCATCTCAGGCCCTAGACCCAGAGCCAGTCAGGGGTTAAAGCCCCCTACTTTGCCCCAGAAACTGGGGTGGCGGGGAGGATGATGTGGATCGTTTTGGTTTTACCCCTTCTATTGAATGTTTGCAAACAAACTTGAGTTTTAATAAAGAATTGCATTTCTAGCCTTTTTGCACCCCTAGCACTGCTGGGCCTGCGGGTCTCTGTTCCACAGGATGGGGTTTGTTAAAGTCATTAGGAATAAGGCCTACTTGGCCGGGTATAGTGGCTCATGCCTGTAACCCAAGCACTTTGGAGGCCAAGGCGGGCAGATCACCTGAGGTCGGGAGTTCAAGACCAGCCTGACCAACATGGTAAAACCTAATCTTAAAAAAAAAATGTAAAAAAAAAAAGAATAAGGCCTACTTTAAGAGATACCAAGTGAAATTTAGAAGACAAGAGGGTAAAACATTACTATGCCTGGAAACGCTTGGTGATACAGGATAAAAATAAAGACAACACACCCAAATACAGGACGACAGTTCGTGTAACAGAGATAGCATTTGTCAGATGCTTCTGCCCGTATGGGGGGGAAATGATAGTCTGCGCAACACATGCACACAAACTGTCAAAACACAGCATGAAGGCTGGCCTCACAGGTGATGCTGCTGCACACGGTACTGGCCTGCTGCTGGCCCGCAGGCTTCTCAATAGGTTTGGCACCGACAAGATCTATGAGGGCCAAGTGGAGGTGACTGGTGATGAACACAGCGCGGAAGGCACTGACGGTCAGCCAGGTGCCTTTACCTGTATCTGGATGCAGGCCTTGCCAGAACTACCACTGGCAATAAAGTTTTTGGTACCCTGAAGGGAGCTGTGGATGGAGGCTTGTTATCCCTCACAGTACCAAACAAGTCCCTGGTTAGGATTCTGAAAGCAAGGAATTTAATGCAGAAGCACACCATGGACCAGAACGTTGCAGATTACACGCACTACTTAATGGCAGAAGATGAAGATGCTTACAAGAAACAGTTATCTCAATACGTAAAGAGTGTAACTCCAGATACAATGGAGGAGACGTATAAAAAGTTCATGCTCCTATACGAGAGAATCCAGCTATGAAAAGAAGCCCAAGAAAGAAGTTGAGAGGAAGACGTGGAACCGCCCCAAAATGTCCCTTGCTCAGAAGAAACATCAGGTAGCTCAAAAGAAGGCAAGCTTCCTCAGAGCTCAGGAGCGGGCTGCTGAGCGCTAAACCAAACAACTTTCGATAAGGATTTTTCAGCTAAAGACAATAAACATGAACAGCAACGACAACAAAGAATCACATTTCCAAAGAATTAACAAATAAAATGAAACATGCCCACTCAAGGGCCAATTCCTAACTTCCTGTCCCAAAACCACCCTTGTGACTGAAGGACATGAAATCATCGTGACAGCGGGATACTCAGCATGTCGTGCGGGTCCTGAATTTCAGGACCAGTCATTCGGAAGAACTCGAGACAACACAGGTCCTCCAACTGGCCCCCTCATAGAAAACGAGGGCTTCAACTGCAAAACGGGTTTATTTTTTAAGGATTAAACAAGATTATCACATTAAAAAAACAGCTCCAGTGCTAGGGTAGTGTATAAAGTGCTCAAGTGTCCTGAATGTCACGAGTCACCCCAAGTCCCTCCCTGAGTGAGTGGCAGAGGACGTGGCTGCTCCTTGGCTGCTTGAAGAAACGTCTTCCCTTGGGCTGATGAACATGGCCTGAGTAGGGGCTGACGAGGCACCAGGGGTATCGTCCTCAAACCGGGGCGTGTTCTTGGGTGCTCCCTGAGATTCTCCGCAGGTGGTATCTTGATTGAAATACCACTGGCTAGGAGGCGCCAGGCCCTGAGTCTCTTCCCAGACTTCCTGGTTTGCCAAGGCCGCCTCTTTGCTCGCCTCTGCGGAGAGTTCCAGCACCTGGGCGAAACTCCTGTCAAGGATCAGAGAACCAATAATGGCTTCTGCCCTCCAAGGTGAAGCGCACATGTGGTGAACGAGGGGCTGCCACATGTGGGTTTTCATATGCCCCACGTGCTCAGTGGGCCAGCACACAAGACCTGTCTGAAGAGACTCCATCAGGGAAACCCCCCAAGAACAGCACCAGACAAGAAAGGAAAAGACTCATTCAACCAAGAAATGTTCAGGGTGTTCAGGGAGCTTAGTGCTGCACTGCTGCTGTAGCTGGAATATCCGTCCCCTCCCAAACTCCCATTAAAAATGAGCCCCGGCCGGGAGCAGTGGCTCACACCGGTAATCCCAGCACTTTGGGAAGCTGAGGCAGGTGGATCACCTGAGGTTGGGAGTTCGAGACCAGCCTGACCAACATGGAGAAACCCCGTCTCTACTAAAAATACAAAATATTAACCGGGCATGGCGGCACATGCCTGTAATCCCAGCTACTTGGGAGGCTGAGGCAGGAGAATCACTTGAATCTGGGAGGCTCAGGTTGAGGTGAGCTGAGATCATGCTATTGCACTCCAGCCTGGGAAACAAGAGTGAAACTCCATCTCCAAATTAAAAAAAAAACAAAAAAACTAATCCCCTGGCAGGTCGAGGTAGGATTTAAGTGCTGTAATCCCAGCACTTTGGGAGGCTAAGGCAGGCAGATGGCTTGAGGCCAGGAGTTCAGGACCAGCCTGGGCAACATGGCAAAACCCATTTCTATAAAAAATTAAAAAAAAAAAATTAGCTAGGTGCAGTGGCACACACCTATAGTCCTGGCTACTTGGGTGGCTGGGGTGGGATGACTGCTTGAGCCCAGCAGGCAGAGGTTGCAGTGAGCCAAGATTGCACCACTGCACTCCAGCCTAAGCAATGAAAATGAAGCCCTGTCTCAATAATAATAATAATAATCATCATCATCCCCAACTGTGGCAGCAGCGAGAGGTGGGGCCTGAAAGAGGTGACTGGGTCATGAGGGCTCCGCTGTTCATGGCTCAGTAAGTCATCCCGGGAGTGACACTGTGGCTTTATGACCCTTAGGTGTCCTGAACGGATCCACGGCCACCCACAGGAGGAAGAAATCCCACAGTGGGTGGCAGCTGTTTTGCATGAGTCCTTGTCCAATGTTTTAGGCAACTCAGGAAAAAGATTTAGCACTGTAAGGAAGAGACAAGATTCTTTTCTGAAGAGGTGGAGAAAAGCACATGGCCAGAAATCTCCTGGGGGGAGATAGAAAAAAAACGGGGGTCCTGATGGGTTTGTGGGGCTGGACCCATAAGGATATGCACTCTGTGTAAGCCACAGCACAGGCCTCTAAGATCTGGGTTATTTCTACCAATCAGAAGGTCAAGAACCATTCTCCTGGAACCTCACCCTGGAAGGCACTGAAAATGCAAACACTGAAAACATGAACAGGGCTGTTCTGAGGGCGCCTGTGCTGCTGGGTTACTTTGAGGATGTGAATGAGACATGACACCCTTTCTCTTCCAGCTGCTTGAAAACTTCCATGGAATTTTTCTTTCTTGAGACAGGGTCTCACTCTATCGCCCAGGCTGCAGTGCAGTGGCACGACCACAGCTCATTGCTACCTCAACCTCTCCGGGCTCAGATGATTCTCCCACCTCTGCCTCCTGAGTAGCTGGGACCACAGATGTGCACTACCAAGCCTGGCTAAATTTTGTACTTTTTAAATAAAGAGGCCAGGCACAGTGGTTCCTGCCTGTAATCCCAGCACTTGAGAGGGCTGAGGCAGGCAGATCACCTGAGGTCAGGAGTTCGGGACGAGCCTGACCAGTATGATGAAACCCCATCTCTACTAAAAATACAAAATTTGCTGGGCATGGTGGTGGGCACCTATAATCCCAGCTACTTGGGAGGCTGAGGCAGGAGAATCGCTTGAACCTGGGAGGTGGAAGTTGCAGTGAGCCGAGATCGTGACATTGCACCCCAGCCTGGGCAACTCTGTCTCAAAATAAATAAATAAATAATAGAGACAAGGTCTTACTATGTTGCCCAAGCTGGTCTTGAACTCCTGGCCTCAAGTGATCCTCCCGCCTCAGCCTCTCAAAGTGCTGGGATGACAGCCATGAGCCACCTCGGCCAGCCCTTCCGTGGATTTTTTCTGGGTGGGCTGTGAGCTCTTTTGCTCTTCTCGCTGCCCTGCTCTGCTTGAGTCTTGCACTCTGTGAATCCAGGACCCGACTTGTGGCATATTTGATCCTCATTTCACCTAGAATCCCCATTAGCTCTAAGATGACTCAGTGAGCTAGAAAAGGGAAATCAGCTTGGCATGGTGGTGCACTCCTGCAGGCCCAGCTACTGAAGAGGCTGAGGGGGGAGGATCACTTGAGCCCAGGAGTTTGAGGCTGCAGTGAGCTGAGATCTGCCACTGCGTTCCAGCTTGGGTAACAGAGTGAGACCCTGTCTCCAAAAAAAAAGAAGAAAGAAAAAGGAAGGAAAGGCAAAGCGGGTGCTGCTGGATGATTGTGTCATCCACAATATGGATGACAATGACACCTGCTGGCCATTCTTGTATTGTGCAACGGCTAGGAAGAGAGCAGCTCGCCCAGGGGACTGAACTTCCTCTGAACCCCAAAAGGAACTCGGCACCACTCCAACAGTCCTGAGTAAACAGGGTGCCACCTTTTTCTTAAAGCATTTTCTGAGATACCTTCGGAGCTCGAGGTCCCTTTTCACTGTCACGTCCTTGAGTTCGCTCAGTAAGTCTAGCACCTGCACATTTTCTTCCGAATTGCCAACGTCAAGTTCTCCCAGGAGACGCTGAGTGGTCCTCAGTTCACGCTCCAGAGCGTCTGGAGGGGACAAAGGATGGTGAGGGTTGGATTGCAAGGTGCCCCAAGCAAGGCATGCTCAGATGGAGAGGCCAACAGGCTGCTCCCGTGGGGGCTCGGTTATCGTGCTAGAACCGTGGAGAGCGCACGGGAAGAAGCTGAAGCCAAGGAGACATTCAGGCCAGTGCCTTCTCTGTCCCACGGTCTGCAATTGTAGGACAGGCATGTCCACCATCTAGGAGGGCATTGGAACAGAACTGAAATGTCACTGTGGTGTCCTCAACAGAAACCAATGCCAATGCGAAAAAGACTGTGCTGTGCCAGGGAGAATGGCTGAGGCCTCCCAGCCAGACCATGAGCAACTTAAAAACACCGGTCCTTGTTCCCTGCGCCCCTGAGCAGAGGGAGGCCTGCAACTGTGGGACCTTTGTCACCTGCACTGGGGCAACACACCTCTCTCCCCATTACGTATCACGTTGAGGCCAACTGTACCTGAGAGTCACATTTTGAAAGCTTTTTAGGCGCCTTATCAGCCAGCCTCTTCTCCTTCCAGCAGTGGACTGAATTATGCCCTCTGCAACACGTATGTTCCACTCCTACCCTTCACTCCCAGTGACTGTGAGCTTAACCGGAAACAGGGTCTTTGTGGACAGGGTGGCATTAAAATGAGGTCATTAGTGTGGGCCCCAATCCAGTGAATGATGTCCTCATCAGATGCAGGGAATTTTTTGTTTTGTTTTAAGACGGGGTTTCACCATGTTGGTCAGGCTGGTCTTGAACTCCCAATCTTAGGTGATCTGCCCGCCTTGGCCTCCAAAGTGCATGGATTACAGGTGTGAGCCACCATGCCCAGCCCTGCGGGGAATTTTTCTTTCTTTTTTTTTGAGATAGAGTCTTGTTCTGTCATCCAGACTGGAGTGCCGTGGTACAATCTCAGTTCATGCAATTCTCCTGCCTCGGCTTCCCAAGTGGCTGGGATTACAGGTGCACGCCGCTATGCTGGCTAATTTTTTTGTATTTTTAGTAAGAGACGGGATTTCACCATCTTGGCCAGGCTGGTCTTGAACTCCTGACCTCGTGATCCACCTGCCTGGCCTGATGTGGGAATTTTCAATAACAAGACAGCCAGGGAGGAGGCCATGGGCAGAGAATGGAGGGACGCAGCCACAAGCCAAGGAACTCCAAGGGCCACCAGCAGCCACCAGCAGCAGAGGGGAGACACAGGATGGGCTCACCTGGCCTGCCCTGGAGGGAACCAATCCCACTGATACCCTGATTTCACACTTCTGGTCCCCTGAACTTCGAGGGAATGTTTCTCTGGTTTCAAACCACCCATTCTCTGGTCGCTTGGTATAGCAGCACCAGAAAACTCACAGTCCCTAGGCTAGTTCCTAGCAACTACCTAAGGACCTGAGCAGAGACAGAGCCTGAGAGTGCAGATGTGGAGGTGACCATAGTGATCAAACCAGAAACCCAGCCAGGAAGGAGGCTCACACCTATTCAGAATCCCAGTGCTTTGGGAGGCCAAGGTGGGAGATCACTTGAGCCCAGGAGTTCTGGATCAGTCTGGGCAACACAGCCAGACCTTGTCGCTACAAAAAATAAACAAAAATTAGCCAGGTGCACCAGGCACTGTGGCCTGTAATCCCAGCACTCTGGGAGGCCGCCGGGGGCAGATCACCTGAGGTCAGGAGTTCGAGACTGGCCTGACCAACACGGAGAAACCCTGTCTCTACCAAAAATACAAAATTAGCTGGGTGTGGTGGCGCATGCCTGTAGTCCCAGCTACTCAGGAGGCTGAGGCAGGAGAATCGCTTGAACCCGGGAGGCGGAGGCTGCAGGGAGCTGAGATCACGCCACTGCTCTTGTTGCTCTCCTGGGCAATAAGAGCAAATTTCTGTCTCAAAAAAAAAAAAAATGTAGCCAGGTGCAATGGTGCATGCCTGAAGCACTGGGGAGGCCGCAACCCAGGAAGCTGAGGTGGGAGGACCTGAGCAGATCCTGAGAAGTTCAAGGCTGCAGTGATCTATGATGGCACTGCTGCACTCCAGCCTGGGCGACTGTGCAAGAGATTCCACCAACAAAAGAGCAATGGCAAGGCGTGGTGGCTCATGCCTGTAATTCTAGCCCTGTGGGAGGCCAAGGTGGGAGGACTGCTTGAACTCAGGAATTCAAGTCCAGCCTTAGCAATATAGTGAAACCGTGTCTATTAAAAAAAAAAAATTAGCCAAGTGTGGTGGTGCATACCTGTAGTCCTAGCTACTCCGGAGGCTGAGGTAGGAAGATCGCTTAAAGCCTGGGAGGCAGAGGTTGCAGTGAGCTGAGACTGCACCACAGCACTCCAGCCTGGGCAAAGGAGTGAAATGCTGTCTCCAAAAAACGAAACAAAAAGAAGCAAACTCCAGGGCAGCCAAAAACCTGCTCTTTGGGAAGACACCTGTATCTTTACAGCTATCTTTAAGATGCAGCACAGTACCTTTCTTCTCACCTGCTAAAGTCTTCAAGTTTGAGATGAGGTGGGAACCCTATGCCTAAAAGGGCCCTCACTGCTCTGCTGAGGGGGAAAGCCGGGGTGAGGCTGGTGGTCCACTAAGGCACATTTGTTGGGCCCAGGACTCAAGACTATAGGCCACCCCGGCAAAATGCCTTTCGGCAGATCACTGCGTGATCACTGCCCAAGGTTCAAATCCCAGCGTGGTTACCTTCTCAGGGCGAGACCCTGGAGGAACCACAGCCTGGCCAGCCCTCCCTTTCCTCTGCTTAGATGGGGAAGAGGGCACTTGTGGCAATGACATTGGGCCCATGGGAGCACCCACACCCGCTCCTCACCCGCCTGCTGCACACACAGCTGGAACATCCCGCTTCCTACCTAAGAGCTGCTGCCCGTCTCCCTCCAGGTGGATGGACCTCACAGGCAGCTCATGCCTGGTGGTGTCCAGGGCTGTGGCGAACGTCCTGTATTGCTCCCTGAAGCGTTTGGCCACAGCCTCAAAGGGGCTGAGCATCTGGACCTGTAAGCAGAAGGGATGGGGGATGTAGAGGGAGATCCTGGAGTCTCATCCCTGGAAGTGTAATGGCTTGTGCAAGGTGAAGATATGGGCGCGGTGGCTCATGCCTGTAATCCCAGCACTTTGGGAGGCTGAAGTGGGCATATTACCTGAGGTCAGAAGTTCAAGACCTGCCTGGCCATCATAGTGAAACCCCGCCTCTACTAAAAATAGAGAAAATTAGCTGGGCATGGTGGCAGGTACCTGTAATCCCAGGTACTCAGGAGGCTGAGGCAGAAGAATCGCTTGAACCCAGGAGGCAGAGGTTACAGTGTGCTGAGATTATGCCATTGCACTCCAGCGTGGGCAACAAGAGCAAAACTACGTCTCAAAAAAAAAAAAAAACCAAAAAGGTACAGCAGCACTGTTCTTCACGACCCGCCAGGGATCAGAGCTCAGGAAGTTTCCTAGGGTGAGGTGAGCTCTCCCCAAGAGAGCCAAGTGGCTGGGAAGGCAGCCCCGGTCCCTCACTAGGAAGGCAGACACGCATTCTAGACATAGGAATGCGTGTCTGCCTTCCAGTGGTTCCATGCTTGGGCCCTCGTCTGGGCCCACCTGCTTTAGAGCACTGCACCTAAATGCCTGCTTTCACAAGGCCATCCCCACCCCAAACACGCTGTCTGGGTCTTCATGGGGGTTTAAAATGATATAGGGTTGACCCTCGGGCAACACGGGAGTTTGGGGTACCAAACTCTGTTCAGTCAAAAATCTGTATATAACTTTTGACTCCCCCCAAATTTACTGATAGCCACTGTTGAATGAAACCTTACTGATAACACTCAACAAATCATGTAATAGACTAGCAGCTACACACACACACACACACACACACACACACACACACACACTTTTTTGAGACAGAGTTTTGCTCTGTCTCCCAGGCTGGAGTTCAGTGTCGCAAGCTCGGCCTCCCGGGTTCCAGCAATTCTCACACCTCAGTCTCCCTGAGTAGCTGGGGTTACAGGTCCACACCACCATGCCCGGCTAATTTTTAAATAAAAATTTTTAGTAGAGACGGGGTTTCACCATGTTGGCCAGGCTGGTCTCAAACTCTTGCCAAAGTCTTCAAGTTAGAGATTAGGTGGGAACCCTATACCTGAAGTGATCCACCTGCCTCAGTCTCCCAAAGTGCTGGGATTATAGGCGTGAGCCACTGCACATATATTTTGTAGACGGGGTCTCAGTGTGTTGCCCAGGCTGGAGTGCTGTGGAGTGATCATAGCTCACTATAGCTTCCACACCTCCCAGGCTCAAGCAAACCTCCTGCCTCAGCTTCCCGCGTAGCTGGGACTATAGGCGTGTGCCACCACATTTGGCTAATTTTTAATTTTTATAGAGATTGGCCAGGCATGGTGACTCATGCCTATAATCCTAGACTTTGGGAGGCTGAGGCAGGTGGATCACTTGAGGTCAAGAGTTGGAGACCAGCCTGGCCAATATGGTGAAACCCTGTCTGAACTAAAAATAGAAAATTTAGTGGTGTGTGCCTGTACTCCCAGCTACTCAGGAAACTCAGGTATGAGACTGCTTGAACTTGGGAGGTGGAGGTTGCAGTGAGCTGAGATTGTGCCACTGTACTACAGCTTGTGTGACAGAGGAAGACTCTACCCCCAAAAAAAAAATTTTGTAGAGACCTAGTGTCACTCTGCTTGTTGCACATGGGACAAATAGGTATGCATTCATGACATGCCTAACTTTTTCTCAATTTTTTCGGTATTTCTAGGCTATGAGATTCATCTGTGAGTTTTTTCAAAGAGTCAAAAATCTCCAAAACTTTTTCCTAATATTTACTGAAAAAAATCTACATTTAAATGGAATCTCACAGTTCAAATTCATGTTTAAGAATCAACTGGGTTTGTCTCTTTTTCTTCCATTTTGAGCTCCTGAAGGTCAGAGACCTTGTACTCAGCCCAGAGCCTAGCTGCAGGGGTGCTCATGTGAAAATTTTGGATGTTAGGGGTTGAGCTGGATCCCCCCAAATTCATATCTGACGTTCCAACTCCCAGTACTTGTAATGCACCCTTACTTGAAAATATGGATTTTATCAGGGTCATCAAGTTAACACGAGGTGATGGGGGGTTGTGTGGGGGGTGTTAATCCAACACAACTGGTGTCCTGGGGGGAAACAGGGACCCAGACACACACGGGGGAAGGACGTGTGGACAGACACAAAGGCGACAACCACTCACAGGCCAAAGACTGTGCCAGGAGAGATTCTCCCTCACGGCCTTCAAACAGAGCCAACCACCAACACCTCAATCTTAGACTTTCAGCTTCCTGAACCACGAGAATGAATTCCAGTTGTTTTGCACGCCCAGGTTGTGAGACTCTGTTCCAACAACCACAGGAAACTCACCCACTGGGTAGGGGGCCCGCCCCTGCTGATCAGCCCTTTCTGGGTTCCAGGGCTTCACTCCTGTCCTTCTCCTACATGGACACCTCTGTCCCAGTGCTTCCCACCAGCACCCTGACCCTCCAGGGCAGGCCCAGAGCATGTCATCCTGTCGCTGCTCATAACCATCAGGCCGTCAGGAAGTCTCTGCACAAGAGTGTAGAAGGTGCATGCTTCCCTTATTGGTTCAGGCTTTACTTTGTAACCTCATCCTCTAAAGGTGTCATAGACCCAACACCAGGACCAGAGAAAGCGTGGCATTAAAAGCCCAACACAGAGTTAGAAGCCAGTGCACAATGATACCCTACCACGAATGCTACCTGAAACAGTGGAAATGGGACGAATCCACTGGGAATGCTAACTGGTCGCAGTGTCACTTATAACTGACCTGGGCATCCAGGACATCTGCCAGCTCCCGCTTCCTCTGAGAGAGGAGAAGCCTGCGTTTCAGCTCATGGGCCGTTTTCTGTAGCTTCTCCTTCTCCTTACACATTATTAATAAATTCTTTTCTGCCCTTCTTTCAAACTCAGCAAGATTGTTCTCCATCTGTTAAATGTGAAAGAAAAGCTCAAGCAAGTGGGGACTCCGTCCCCATGGTGAAGGGAGCCCACCCTTCCATCCATGGCAACGTGAAGAACTGTTTTCACCTTTACAGCCAGTAGTGTCAGCAGCAGTGTCTGAGACTCCATCATTTCCATTGCTTCAGATAAATCCTTAAGAAAAGAAAAAGATCCTCTCAATTACTGATGAAGTGGCATAAATCCAGCTCTTTCCTCAGCAGGGGCAGAACTCTGGCTTGTGTGGATTTTCTGTATTCTGTTTGGTATCTGGTAGTTCTCTAGTGTAGTGGGCCTGCTGCTTCTATTTGCTTTTATTTGGTTTTCTCCAGTGCTCTGAGATGGAAGACGGAGGTCCATGACCCTCCTTCCTCCAGCACCTGGCAGGTGGAGAGACAGCGGCAGCTGGGCAGTCAAGGGCCAGCTGAGGATACCCACAAATTTGGTGCCGCACCAGGACCAGAATGCAGTCTCCCCACTTGCTGGTCCCCCACCCACCAATCTTGTCCTCACCCCAGTAAGACCACAGCCTAGCTGTCCTCCCGCCAAGGGAAAGGACCTGGCCTTGTTCCTTTCCAGAGTAGGCACAGAGAAGTCCCCTGTCTCATTTTTTACATGATCCTATATTGGTATCCACTATTGAATATGTACTCGGGGAAATGTAAACTCTACAAACGATCTAAGAACACTTGTGGTCTTGACTTTTGTCCTAAAGGGGATGGGTGTCTTGTCTGTTCTTGCAGCCCTGGGCGCTCAGGTGGCACCTGGTTCAGAGTTGGATCTATATCAGATCTATACAACCCGTCTGTGGCTGCCCTTTTGTTTCAGACACTTACTGGGCTCTTTTTCCGAGGGGCAGAAAACGATGTTGAGTCAGGTTTCTTTGGTATTGTTTTTGCTAACTGTGGCGTCTTTCTGATGACACTTTTGTCTAAGACAAAGCACAGCATTTTTAATGGTGAGTAGCGCATACAGATAGGCCCTGGTTGCCATTTTTTAAAATAATAGGTTTATTTGGATGTAACCCCATCATAAATTGAGAACTATATGGAATTATAATGGTCCAGCTTAAAGTTATTCCACTTTGCAAGGGACAAAAGGCAAGTTTAATCTCGTTTACCACGGTATTCAGTGTATTTTTGATGACACACACACACACATTTTTTTTTTTTTGAGACAGAGTTTTGCTCTATCGTCCGGGCTGGAGTGCAGCGGTGTGATTTCGGCTCACTGCAACCTCTGCCTCCCGGGTTCAAGTAATTCTCTGCCTCAGCCTCCCAAATAGCTGGGATTAAAGGCGCTTGCCACCACACACAGCTAATTTTTGTATTTTTAGTAGAGATGTGGTTTCACTATGTTGGCCAGGATGGTCTTGAATTCCTGACCTCATGATCCACCTGCCTTGGCCTCCCAAAGTGCTGGGATTACAGGCATGAGCCACCATGCCCAGCCTGTACAATATTTTCAACTTATGATGGGTTTGTTGGATGTGGCCCCATCATAGGCCAAGGAGTAACTGTACTTTGGAAGCCCACTGAAACCTACTGCAACCCCCAGTGAGTGACAGAAGGGGTGAAACCAGTGATTTACCATTAATGGCAGAGAGATCCAGGTCAGGTGGGGCTGTACCATGCCCTTCCAGCAACGTGGACTGCAGGTCCCCCTTTGCAACCCCACTGCTATCTGCTGTTAAGAAAAGAATACCCCAAAGTCAGCACAGTCAAGAGACATTCTCCATTTAAGTCAGGAAACACAGGCCGTGTTTCTGAACAACACAATTGCTTCTAAAAACCCAATTTTGTCCTAGGGGGAAAGGCTAAAAGAAAAAAAAAAAAAACCTGTGGAAATTCCCAGCCATCAATTTGAATCTATTTTTAAAGTACCACTAGAAGAGAGAGACATTCTGTATAACCCAAGAGGTGCAAACAGGCCCTTCTGGCAGTTTACAGGATGCTAAGAGTGGGATATGATG
Organism: Callithrix jacchus; assembly: GCF_049354715.1. Classification (NCBI taxonomy): domain Eukaryota; kingdom Metazoa; phylum Chordata; class Mammalia; order Primates; family Cebidae; genus Callithrix; species Callithrix jacchus. The sequence continues at coordinate 15,666,243 of NC_133523.1, forward strand.
CCATACTCCTATTTTACCCTCTGCTCTTTTCCCATCTTCTTTTTGGTTTTTTGAGCTGAAGTTTCCTTCTTGCCACCCAGGCTGGAGCGCAATGGTGCAATCAGCTCACTTCAACCTCTGCCTCCTAGGTTCAAGCAGTTCCCCTGCCTGAGCTTCCCAAGTCACTGGGATTACAGGCGCCTGCCATCAACACCTGGTAATTTTTGTATTATTATTATTATTATTACTATTTTAGACAGAGTCTCACTCTGTTGCCAGGCTGGAGGGCAGTGGCGTGATCTCAGCTCACTGCAACCTCCACCTCCCAGGTTCAAGCGATTCTCCTATTTCAGCCTCCCAAGTAGCTGGGATTACAGGTGCGCACCACCACACCCAGCTAATTTTAGTATTTTTAATAGAGAGGGAGTTCTGCCATTTTGGTCAGGCTGGTCTCGAACTCCTGACCTCAGGTGATCCACCATCCTCAGCCTCTCAAAGTGCTGAAATTAAAGGCATGAGCTGCTGCACCTGGCCAATTTTTGTATTTTTAGTAGAGACTGGGTTTCAAAATGTTGGCCAGGCTCTTCTCAAACCCCTGACCTCATGTGATCCACCTGCCTCGGCCTCCCAAAGTGTTGGGATTACGGGCGTAAGCCACCATACCCAGCTAGAGGTGGTAACTTCTAATTGCTATTGCTTTTTTTGTGTGTGTGACAGAGTCTCACTCTGTTGCCAAGCTGTGGCATGATCTCGGCTCACTGCATCCTCCGCCTTCCAGGTTCAAGAGATTCTCCCACCTCAGCCTCCTGAGTAGCTGGAACTACAGGCGCATGCCACCATACCTGGCTAATTTTTACATTTTTAGTAGAGATGGCGTTTCACCATTTTGGCCAGGATGGTCTCGATCTCTTAACCTTGTGATCTGCCCGCCTCAGCCTCCCAATGTGCTGGGATTACAGGCATGAACCAACGTGCCCGGCCTGCTATTAATTACTTTGCCCTGGAATATTTTATCATCAGCATGTATAGCATTTGCACTAAGAAAATTAATTTTCTTTTTTTTTTTTAATCTTTGGTCCCTGAGTATCAGTAAGAAAATTAATTTTCTACAAAACCATACAATGGAACTCAAACAAGCAGTCCTTTGAAATCATTAGGGTGTGGTTTAAATTAAGGTTTAACTTAATTAAACCCAGGCACAGTGGCTCACATCTGTAATCCCAGCACTTTAGGAGACCAAGGTGTGTGGATCACAAGGTCAGGAGTTCAAGACCAGCCTGGCCAATATGGTGAAACCCCGTCTCTACTAAAAATTATCCGGGCATGGTGGCGGGCACCTGTAGTCCCAGTTACTTGGGAGACTGAGGCAGGAGAATCACTTGAACCTGGGAGGCAGAGATTGCAGTGAGTCAAGATCGCGCCATTGCACTCCAGCCTGAGCGATAGAGTGAGACTCTTAAAAAAAAAAATTAAGGTTTCTTAGCCATGGCATTGCGAGTATGTGGGTATGTGGGGCTGAATCCTTCCTTGCTGTGGTGGCGGCGTCCTGTGCATTGCAGGATGCTGAGGGGCCTCCCTGGCCTCCACCCACCAGATGCCAGTAGAACCCCTTCCCCCAGACAGGACAACCAAACACATCTCCAAACACTGCCAGTGTCCCTTGGGGGTCGGGATCACCCTTGAGTGAGAACCGGTTTGAAGGTGTGGCAGGCCCGGTCTCTGGTCCCCTGGTCACACCAGCATTCCCAGGTTTATCCATGGCCTTCGACCCAATTAGATGGGGAAGACTAGCAGGCTGGCTCTACTGTGCCTGTTTCTCAACCACGCCTGGGGAAGGCGTAGCAAGAACTCTAACATCTACACCAGGAGTGGCAAACGGTAGCTCACAGGCCAAATCCAGCCCGCCTCCTCTGCTTGTAAATAGTTTTATTGGCACACAGCTATACCCGTTCCTCTATGTCTGGTCTGGGGTTGTTTTTATATTACAAACAGCACAGTTGAGTCTTTATTTGTTAGACGGAGTCTCGCTCTGTTGCTGAGGCTGGAATGCAGTGGCTTGATCTCGGCTCACTGCAACCTCCGCCTCCCAGGTTCAAGCGATTCATCTGCCTCAGACCCTCAACCCTAAGTAGCAGGGATTACAGGCATGCGCCACCATGCCCAGCTGATTTATGTTTTCTTAGTAGAGATGGGGTTTTGCCATGTTGGCCAGGTTGGTGTTGAACTACCAACCTCAGGATAAAGCCCTCACAGCCTCTCTAAGAGTCCTGCTCTCAGAGCACCAGTGGGAAAAAAGTCATGTAGACAAGAAACTGATGTCACCAAGGAGTACCATGATGGCAATGTGACTTTTCTCTGGGGCTACATAGGGAAGAAATGACCTCCCCTTTTCTTGCCGTCTCCGCTCACCTCCCCACATCCCCCCAATCTATTCATAAGCTCCAACTCTTTGCTCGCTGCTTCCGATCTTCCCCAGAATAGAAAGAGGGAAATTGAACTTAGCACCCACAGAGACAAAATTTACTGCCACGCTCAACACTGCCTGAGGCTCAGGGCTGTTTCACACCTTTGCTTTTCTGGAGCAGGCTGGGTTTCCTTCCACCTTCAGACGTCTTCCCTCGGGTCTGTGACCCATCTCCTGCAGGAGCCTGTTATGGGAACACAGGACACTCAGAGGACAAGATATGTGCCCTTCACAAGAAGGGGCCCTGACGCGGTCTGCACCGTGTTTTCTAACTGCTCTTCCTTAGAGGCAGGGGAGAGATTTAAAGAGGTTTGAAATTTCATCTCATAGATACAGGAATAACACATTTTGTCAAAGTGTAGACGCTCACTTGCACAGAACATAGGATTCTACCAAAATGTTTGCGGTGACTATCTGACATGGTAGATTAAAGGTGACTGATTTTTTTCTAGACACATTTCAGTATTTACTAGTTTTCTAGAGAGAATATAACTTTGGTCACCAGGAAAAACAAAGGTTTTACACATATATTGTTAAACAATTTTTTTAAGGAAACACATGGAACACTGTCCTTATGATACATAAAAGCAAAATGAAAACCTTATAAAGAGCAAGGGCCAGGTGCAGTGGTTCCTCCCTGTGACCCCAGCTACTTGGGAGGCTGAGTTGGGAGGACTGCTTGAGCCCAGGGGTTCGAGGCTGCAGTAAGCCATGATCGCACCACTGCACCACAGCCTGGGAGATGGAGCAAGGCCAGAGCAAGGCTATACGGTGCACAGACACCACTCCCATTCAATACGGCAGTGGAGGGCCTTGGATAAGAAATCGAAGGCAAACAAGTTGGAAAGGAAAACTCCGTTCCTGTAGACATTAATTTTTCATGTAGAAAATCCCTGAACATCTTCAATACTGCTATTAAAATTAAAAAATAAGTTAACAGAAGTTTTCTTTCAATTTTGTGTGTGAACTTGACTGGATATCGGGTGTCCCAGAACAAACATTTTTTGGGTGTGTCTGTGAGGGTGTTTCATATTTATTTTGAGATGGAGTCTTGCTCTGTCTCCAGGCTGGAGTGTAGTAGCAAGATCTCGGCTCACTGCAACCTCCACCTCCTAGGTTCAAGCGGTTCTCTTGCCTCAGCCTCCTGAGTAAATGGGACTACAGGTGCATGCCACCATGCCCAGCTAATTTTTGTATTTTTAGTCGAGACGGGGTTTCACTATATTGGCCAGGATGGTCTCGATTCTCAACCTCATGATCAACCTGTCTTGGCCTCCCAAAGTGCTTGGATTACAGGCGTGAGCCACTGAGCCACTGCGCCCAGCCGAGGGTGTTTACTAATGAGATCAGCATTTGAATGGGTGGATGTGTATGGGCACCATGCAATCCCTTGAAGGCCTGAATACAACAAAATGGTGGAAGGAGGAGAAACTCACCCCTTTCCTGCTTGCCTGGCTGAGCTGAGATGTCTTACCCCATCTCCTCCTGCCCTCAAACTGGGATTTACACCTTTGACTCCCCTAGGCTCAAGCCTCCAGACAAACGCTGAACTAAACCACCAACCTTCCTTTCTCTCTGGCTTGCAGACAGTAGATCCTGGGATTTCTTATCCTCCATAATCACATGAGCCAATTCCTCATAAATAAACCCCATTTTACATATTTATATCCTTTTATAAGATCCTCTTATTGGTTCTGTTACTCTGGAGAACTCTAACACAGCAAAGGTACAGGACACAGGGTCAATATTTAAAAATTCACATTTCTAGCAATGAAGTAGCAACGAACAAGTTTGAAGATTGAAATTAAAAGAGAGTACCATGTACAACAGCACTAAACACCAAATGCTTAGGTAAGATCTATACTCTGGAAGCTACAAAAAAATGCTGAAAAAAATCCAGCAAGATCTAAATAAATGGAGAAGTATACCATGTTCATGGATTGAAAGACTCGATGTTATTAAGAAGGCATTCTCCCCATTTATGAATTCAATGTAATCAAGATCAAGCAGGTATTTTGCTAGAAAAATGACAATTCTAAAATCTCTATGGAAAACCAAAGGAACTAGAAGAGACTAAACAGTTTTGGAAAAGCATAGCAGGAGGCCTCACAGTACCCGATTTGAAGACTTTGTACAAGCTACAGTAACCTCAGCAGTGTGGAAGTGGCATAAGAATGCACACATAGAACAATGGAAAAGAACAGAACCCAGACACAACGGACGCATATATGGTCAACCGGTATTTGACAGAGGTGATGAAACAATACAATGGGAGAAAGGAAAATCATTTCAGTAAATGGGATTCCAACAACTGAACACCCTGCATGAAAAAATGAACTTTGATTTAAACATCACATCATACACAAAACCTAACTCACAGACTTAAAACTAAAACCTACACTACAAAACTCCTACAGGGAAAACAGGAAAATATCTGTGATCTTGGATAAGGTGGAGGTATCTTGGATAAGACTCCAAAAACACAATCCACAAATGCAGAAAGTGATCAACTGGGCTTCATCAAAACCAACAACTTCTGCCTCTTAAATTAAAACACTTAACGGCATGAAAAGACTAGTCACACTGGAAGAAAACATTTGCAAAGAACCACAAAGAGCTGGTATCCAGAATATAGAAAGCACCCTCAAAACTCAGTAATAAGAAAACAAATAACCCAATTTAAAACTGGGCAAGTGATCTTAACAGACACATCAGCAAAGATACAGGAATGGCAAATTAGCAACTGAAAAGATGTCTGATATCATCAGCTGTTAAGAAAATGCAAATGAAAACCACAATGCGATACCATTTCACACCCACAAGACTGGCTAGAATGTGAAAGTAACAACTTGCACTGTCATCTATGCACCTAGTGGGAACATAAAAATGGTGCAGCTACTGTGGAAAACAGGTAGTTTCTTGTTACCATTATACATATATAGATACGTTTTCAGCTACAACTCATGGCTTGGAACTCCTATAAGCTCTTGTTATAGTAAGCAGGATCTCTCTGACCTCCTCCCACGCTCCTTTTACCTGTCAGAGAGGGTTCCTGCCTCACACCCCAGAGGAAAAAATGCTACAGAGGCCAAGAAGAACCTGAACAGACAGGTCTTGCTGGGTTTGGGGCATACCCTTTTTGACCAATCACATTTCCACACGATTGTCCATGCTTCAATCGCACCTAAGTCATGAAGACTCCATGAAAACCCAAAAGGAGAAAGCTTGGAGAGATGCCGGACAGCTGAACACATGGAGATTCCTGGAGGGTAGTATGCCTGAACAGGCCATGGAAGCTCTATGCCCCTTCCCCCATATCTCACCCTACACATCTCTTATCCTTTGTTCTGTTTTTGAGATGGAGTCTCCCTCTGTCGCTCAGGCTGGAGTGCAATGGCACAGTCTCGGCTCACCACAACCTCCGCCTCCCAGGTTCAAATGATTCTCCTGCCTCAGCCTCCCAAGTAGCTGGGATTATAGGTATGCACCACCATACCCACCTAATTTTGTACTTTTAGTAGAGACAGGGTTTCTCCATGTTGGTCAGGCTAGTCTTGAACTCCCGATCTCAGGTAATCTGCCTGCTTCAGCCTCCCAAAGTGCTGGGATTACAGGCATGAGCCACCACACCCAGCCTGTTTTGTTTTGAAGAGACAGGATCTTGCTGTTACTCAGGATGGAGTGCAGTGGTGTCATCACAGCTCACTGAAGACTCAACCTCCTGGGCTCAATTGATCTTCCTGCCTCGGCCTCCCGAGTAGCTGGGATTATAAGCACCCGCCACTATACCCAGCTATTTTTATTTTTATTTTATAGAGATAGAGTCTTGCTATGTTGCCCAGACTGGTCTCAAACTCTTAGGCTCAAGCAAACCTCCCACCTTGACCTTCCAAAAGTGCTGGGATTACGGGCCTGAGCCACCATGCCCAGCCACTGGACCAGTGAAAAAAAGATTTTTTTTAGAGACAGGGTCTCATTGGGTTGCCCATGCTAGTCTGGAACTCCTGGCCTCACGAAGTCCTCCCATCTCAACCTCCCAAACTGCTGGGATTTCAGGCATGAATCCCAGCTGAGCCACACTCTGCTCCATCTGTAGCCTTTGTAATATCCTTTATAATAAACTGGTAAACCTAAGTGTTTCCTCAAGTTCTGCGAGTCACTTCTGCAAATTAAATGAACCCAAAGAGGGAGTTATGGGAACCCCCACTTGAACTGAACTTGGTTGGTCAGAAGTTCCAGAGGCAGAAGGGGCAGTCTTGAGGACTGAGCCCTCACCCTATGGTATCTGATGCTATTCCCAAGTAGAGTGTGTCAGAATTGAATTGGAAGACACCCAGCTGGTGTCTGCTGCTTGCTGGTGGGGAAACCCTCCCTCATAACGGTCACAGAAGTCCTACGCTGATTGTGGTTGAGTGGGAGATCAGGAAACACAGTTTGAGTTTTTCTACGAGCCGGCAATCCTCCTCTTGGGAGATACAAAAACAAGTCTACACAGAAAGACACACAAGAATGTTAGGGAGGCTTTATTTGTGATCACCAAGACAGGAAACCAACTGACTGCCTGTCAATCATTGAACAGATGAACACACTGCAGTCCAGCCACTTGATGGAATATTATTCAGCCATAAGGAACCAGGCTGGGCACAGCAGTTCCTGCCTGTAATCCTAGCATTTTGGGAGGCCAAGGCAGGTGGATCACTTGATGCCATGAGTTTGAGATCAGCCTGGCCAACATGGTGAAACCCTCATCTCTACTAAAAACACAAAAATTAGACCAGGCACAGTGGCTCATGCCTGTAATCCTAGCACTTTGGGAGGCTGAGGCGGGCGGATCACTTGAGGTCAGGAGTTCAAGACCAGCCTAGCCAATACAGTGAAACCCCATCTCTACTAAAAATACAAAAATTAGCCGGGTATGGTGGCGGGTGCCTGTGGTCCTAGCTACTAGGGAGGCTGAGGCAGGAGAATCGCTTGAACCCAGGAGGCAGAGGTTTCAGTGAGCCGAGATTGTACCACTACACTCTAGCCTGGGCAACAGAGCAAGACTCCGTCTCAAAAAATAAATAAAATAAAAATAAATAAATACAAAAATCAGCCAGGTGTGGTGGCAGGCACCTGTAGTCCCAGCTACTTGTGAGGCTGAGGCAGGAGAATCGCTTGAACCAGAGGCGGAGGTTGCAGCGAGCCAAGATCACACCACTGCACTCCAGCCTGGGTGACAGAACGAAAGACTCCATCTCAAAAAAGAAGGAAGGAACCACTTACAGATTACCTTGAAAGACACTCTGCTAAGTGTTAGGAGCCATAGACAAGGGCTACAAACTGTGACGCCAGAGATACAACCTTCTAGAAAAGGCAAAACTGCAGACTCAGAAAGCTGATCTGTGGTTGCCTGGGGGTGGGAGAGGGACTTGTCCTATCAGAGGAAAGGGGGATTTAGGGATGACCCATTCTGTAGCTTGATTGTAGAGGCTGTTCCATGACCGTCTACATCTGTTAAAACAGGCAGGACCCTATGCTGAAAGGGGGATACTGACTCCATGTAAATGACACCTTGATTTTAAAGATGGGGAAAAACAGTAAAGATGGAAAGGGCCAAAATGCTACAGCACACAGACACATGGGGGCGCTGTCACCAAGTCTTCACAACAACATGAAAATTAGGAGTGTGGAAGGCAGTGCCCCTTTGTTGAAAACTGCTCCAAGAAGGGTATCCGTCTGTGCAAAGGGTATTCTCTTTTCTCAAGCCAAATATTAAGTCACAGAATCAAGCACCCACCAGCCACCCAACCCAGAGTGGAAGACAGGCAGTGGGAATTTGACTCCATCTTATCATAAACCAAGATTTGGAAAGCAGAGGGAGGAATCCAACCTGGACTCACTGAAGGAAAATATACGATTGTGTCATCTACTGATTGTCCCCAGGAACCCTCACACAAAGCAGGCTCTCTCTCACGTGGTTAAATATCTTTCAATGGTTTCATGATATTTCACAGTGTGCCTTCATGATGGTTCACTAAACTCTTCCTCTAATTCGGGGTGATTGAAGTATGTCATTTTTCCCCTAGTTTTTCTCTTTTAAAAAACCCGTAGCTGAGTTTTAAATTTTATTTATTTATTTTTTAAACAGGAGACAGGGTCTTGCCCTGTTGCCCAGGCTGGAGTGCAGTGGCATGATCTCAGCTCACTGCAAACTCCACCTCCCAGGTTCAAGTGATTCCCTGGCTCAGCCTCCTGAGTAGCTGGGATTACAGGCACTCACAACCATGCCCGGCTCATTTTTGTATTTTTGGTAGAGACGGGGTTTCGCCATGTTGGCCAGGCTAGTCTCAAACTTCTGACCTCAGGTGCTCTGCCTGCCTAAGTAGCTTTATTTTGTGAGATGAAGTGTCACCCAGGCTGTAGTGCAGTGTCGCAATCCTGGCTCACCGCAACCTCTGCTTCCCAGGTTCAAGCAATTCTCCTGCCTCAGCCTCCCGAGTAGCTGGGATTACAGGCACATACCACCATGCCTGGCTAATTTCTGTATTTTTAGTGGACACAGGGTTTCACCAGGTTGGTCAGGCTGTCTCGAACTCCTGACCTCGTGTTCCACCCACCTTGGCCTCCCAAAGGCTGGGATTACAGAAGTGAACCACCGCTCCTGGCAGGTAGCTGTTTTCTTTAAATAACAGCTAGACACCAAGAACTGTGCGGTGGGCACTGGATAATACAGCTTCAGAATCCAGAAAGTGAATTAACTGGGTTGAAAGGCCAAGAACAGACTGGGCGCGAGGGCTCATGCTTATAATCCCAACACTTTGGGAAGCCAAGGTGGGAGGATCGCTTGAGCTCAAGAGCTCAAGACCAGGCTGGGTAACTTAGGGAGACCCGGTCCCTACAAAAACTTTTCGAAATTAGCTTGTGTGGCAGCACATGCCTTTGGTGCCAGCTACTCAGGAGGCTCAGGTGGGAAGATGGTTTGAGCCTGGGAGGCTGAGGCTGCAGTGAGATGTGATGGTGCCACTCCATCCCGGCCTGGGTGAGAAAGAGACCTTGTCTCAAAAACAAAAACAGAACAAGGTAAGAACAGAATTATGTTTCAACGGAGATCACAGCTTTGTAAAAGAGATGCGTATAGCCATGAGCCGCCAATGACAGACACAACTGGCAGCATGGGGGGCTAACGATCTCAAAAGCACCTAGGTGAAGACCCCAAAACGCTTCCTTCAGGACCGGGTTGTGAGCACCTCCGGTGACTAGTTTCCGAATTCCAGTGACTCAGAGCCATGCTCAGAACGGCTGCACACAGAAGCTGGGCACTGCCTTACCTTTTGGGCTGTCTTCTTTTCATACTGCAGGTATCGGGACTCAACCACTCTTCCACCTGTGGGGATACAAAGGACTCAAGACCCTACACACCCAGACCCCATGCCTCAGAGAGCCAATGCCGGGGCCCTCCCCACTCAGTGACCGAACAGGGGGAGTTATCACTCCTCCTGCTCCCCCTGACCAGTCCTTCACCAGCCTCGAGCATGCATGGGACACCTACTGTATGCAAGTCCCAAGGCAGGTGTGGAGTCCCAGACTTCCTGAGGAAGTTCCTAAGATCAAGGAACATGCCCCAAGGTCAAAGCTGCACGTGTACTCAGACAAGCGGGGAGGGAAAGCAGAAAGAACTTTTGCTGACGGCCTCTAGGTGGCTTATGCCTTCCTCCCAGCTCGGTCCCCTCACCGTGACCCCAACAGTTCCTTCCCCATGTGCATGTGTCTAGGACACACTCCTGGTACCATCTTTTACTACCCCTGCCCCTTACTCAATTTGGGACCCCCTGCCCTGAGACAAGCCCACCACCCAGGCCCTTTTCAGACAGAGCCAAATCCCTGGTGACAGCCCGACCCCAGGTCCCCTTCCAGGGCTACTCCTAGGAGGGTGACTGTGGATGGAACAAATGCCACCTGTTACCCCAGCTTCTGGGGGTAGAGGCTGGGTCTGGACTGGATCCAGTTGGTCCCATTCTGTCCCCCAGCCCTCTCCTGGACCCTCTCTCAAACCTGTTCCTCCCACCTCCTCCACCTGGCCACACCCTCAGTCTCAGCTGGTGACCCCAGGAGATCCTCCCACCACCACATCCAGCCACCTCCAGTCCTAAGGGCTACATCCTCCAGTCCCATGAATGGACCTCTGTGCTCCCAGATAAACTACCCTCCATTCTGGGCGCTAAAGCCCAGCCCTTACTTCAAAAAGGAAACACTCATAACTCCCACCTCCCTGCCTGAGTGCCCACAGCTCCTCTCTCCACCACATGCTGCAGGTCATTCTTCCCCCACCTGCACCCTCTGCCTCCCCTGATTTCTCCCATCCCCTCGACAGCAAACACGGCATAGTTCTTTATCACCAGCTCCTCTCCCTCTCCTTGCTTCTTCCCTTGAATCCCTTCCCCAGCAATCCAGCTTGCAGACACACTGCCGCACCAGAACTTAACACTTTGGACAAGACCACCACGATGTCCCTTGCTTCTGAGCCCACCGGCCCATTCTCAGTCTGGTCATCTGAGCTCTAGGCACTATCATGGCTCACTTCCTCCTGTGCGATACCTTCCATCGGCCCCCAGCTGCCCCTCGGGGCTGAGGTAGGCTGGCCTGCTGGGTCTCTGGGCTCAGGAAGCCTGAGTGCCTCCAGGAATATTCGGGGCCCTGTGCCACCAGCAACTTGCCTCTTGTCACCCTGTCACCCCTCACTTGCCCTATTCAGCCGATCTGCTCTGTGGACCCCCTTGCTGTGCCTCCCCCCGACAGGTACCTCCCTGTCTCAAGGTCGTGCTCAGCTCAGACCCCAGCATGCCTGCCCCGCCTGCCATTCCGTCACAGCATCTGTCATCATCTGACGATTCTCACGCACTGCCCACCTCCTCCCTAGAGCCCCCAGGGGCCCGGGATTTTTGTCTCCCTCGCTCGCTGCTACGTTCCACCACCTGGCATGGGGTAGGCACCCAGGACCAGGTCAAATGAATTTTCTGCAGCATATTGGTGCCGTAGAGCCCAGAGGCCTTTGTACTGAAGAGACCAGGGAGAGTGACCTGCTCAATGTCACACAGCTTGAGAGTTCAGCCAAGTGAGACTGTGTCTTTGCCCATATCTTTGTGCTGGCTGATTCTTCTGTTGGGGATCGGGGGTGCAGCTGCTACCCTGAGAGGAAAGGAAGTGCCCTCACACTGAACAAGGATCCTGCAGTCAGCCAAAGGGCTAGGCTGTCAATCTGGGTGGCCCCAGAGCAGGAATGTGCCAGGGCTGCAGAGTCAGCAGGTGGCTGCAGCAGATGAGGACAATCGGGGGACCAGTCTCACGGTGCAGGTATGTGAGGACTGAGGCAGGACCAGGCAGGGTCCCAGGGACAGAACCAAGCCACACAAATAGTCTGCCCCTGGATGGTGACCCAACAGCCGAGGTAAAGGACACCCCCAGTTCCCAGCAGAGAGGCTGCCCTGCCCGGGTCTTTCTAACTCCACCAGCAGTTTTTAACAAGGAGAATCTCAGGCTTGGGCTGCCTTGGACAGTGGGGGAAGAAAAGCACTTTCAACTTTCCAGGAAACCAGAATACAACTGTTTGTTTTTACAGGCTCATGCCTGTAATCCCAGAACTCTGGGAGGCTGAGTGGACAGATCACTTGAGGTCAAGAGTTTGAGACCAGCCTGGCCAACATGGCGCAACCCCGTCTCTACTAAAAATACAAAACTGGGCCAGGGTGGTGGCGCATTCCTGGAATCCTAGCTATTCGTGTGGCAGAGGCAGAGAATGGCTTGAACCCAGGAAGCGGAGGCTACAGCGAGCAGATTGCGCCACTGCTCTCCTGCCTGGATGACAGAGCGAAACTCTATCTCAAAAACAATAAATACATAAACAAACAAATAAAATAAACAGGCTAAATTTTCCACAGAAGCAATGTTTTAAAGGAGAATACAATTCTTGTCCAAAAACAAGGTAGCTCATAAATATGGCAGGTGTCACATGCGAGATTAACATGCAATGTTTAGAATTTGAGAGTAGCCGGGCACGGTGGCTCACGCCTGTAATCCCAGCACTTTGGGAGGCCAAGGTGGGCAGATCACCTGAGATTAGGAGTTCAAAACCAGCCTGACCAACATGGTGAAGCCCTGTCTCTACTAAAAATACAGAATTAGCCAGGCATGGTGGCAGGCGCCTATAATCCCATCTATTCGGGAGGCTGGGGCAGAAGCATCACTTGAACCTGGGAGGCAGAGGCTGCAGTGAGATCGTGCCATTGCACCCCAGCCTGGGCAACAAGAGCAAAGCTTTGTCTCAAAAAACAAAAACAAAACTTGGGAATAAGTGGTCAGGAAATGAAAAGACAGCGCACAGCGGTGCTGTAACATACAAACTTAGCTTCGCTTGGAACGAAAACCCTGCTCTAAGCTCTACCGCATTGAGCCCTGCGACACTGCACACACTGCGAAAATACTGCACTGTATCAGTCTCGGCCTCCAGTGACGGACTCCAGAATCTACCATGTCAGCTGACCACTTCCTCTTTTTGTGTTTTGAGACAGAGTCTCACTCTGTCGCCCAGGCTGGAGTGCAGTGGTACGATCTTCGCTCATATGAGTCAATGACAGGAGTGGCTGTTAACATTGACCCTAGGCCAGGTGCAGTGACTCATGCCTGTAATCCCAGCACTTTGGGAGGCTGAGCTACTAGGAGGCTGAGGCAGGAGAATTGCTTGAACCCAGGAGGCAGAGGTTGCAGTGAGCCGACATTGCGCCACTGCATTCCAGCCTAGGTCCTAGGTGACAGAGGACCTAGGCTCTATCTCAAAAAAACTCTATCTCAAAGAAAAAAAAACAGTGATCCCAGACCAACAGGTGGAAATCAGACATACAAGCACCCCTCGTGAGACTGACACATTCACACAGGGGAAATTGAGAGTTTGATTTCAGGCCGGGAGTGGTGGCTCACACTTGTAATCCCAACACTTTGGGAGGCAGAGGCAAGAGGATCACTTGAGGTCAGGAGTTTGAGACCTGCCTGGGCAACATAGCAAGACCATTTCTCAAAAAAAAAAAAAAAAAAAAAAAAGGAGAGTTTGATTTTAGATAACGATCTCCAGTCTCCATACCCATGCTTCTAGGGGACATGTCCCGGATACAGCCCATTACCCCCATGTCTACAAGGGAAACCACTGCTTAAAATGACCACCACCATTCCTGACATATCCCTCACCACAGAGGTGTGACTACAAGGAAGTAAAGCCACAGGCCCCCTTTTCTGGCCTCTTTTTTCTTCCTCCAAAAGCACCTCATGAAAGAAGAAAACCATTTTCCTTAAAGAGACCCTGACATTGCTCACCTTGAACTCTCTTCTCCTTCTTCTTGGCGCTGCCAGGATTGGTGGGGCCGGTCGCAGGCTTCCTGCAAGAGGAGAGAGACAGGTCTTGTTCATCTCACTGCCCAAGCAGCACAGGAAACCCAGCAAGGTGCCTCTGCTAGTTGAAGCTCAGACAGCCTAATCCCAGGGCTGCCCGAGGACAATCTCGGTGAGGCTGGGCCACCTCAACAGGAAGAGGGACACAAGGAGCAGCCAGCCCCGGTCACCTGGGCAACAGGGCGTAGGTGAACGCCCAAACTGAGAAGGGAGGAGGGAGACGAGAGCTCCATGGAAGAGACTGCAGCAGATCTCAAATTAGCCCTGTGTTCATTCATTCACCAGACATGGATGCGCCTACTGTATACCAGCAGAGACACAAAACACGGAGCTCCTTCCCAGAAAGGGAAGATCAGCATCTTGACAGGAAGATCTGAGGAGTGGTCCCAGCAGGTACAGGGATCGGGGGGACAGGTATGACAAAGCACAGTAAGCTCAGACACGCGACAGAGGACATCCTAAGACGAGGGTTCAACAAGGGCCTGGGTACTGGGGCAGGAGGGATTGATGGAGATACAGGAATTGCTCAGTCCTGTGGTTTAGTTTCAGAAGATAAATGAGGACAGGACAGCTGGAGAGGATACAGAGCTAGGCCAGTCTGGTGGAGGCTGAATTCTGAGACTTACAGACAATGACATTTGAATTCCATACAGTTTTCACATGTCACAAAAAATTCTTTACTTTTTCTTTAAACAACCATTTAAAAATATACAAGCCAACAGGTCCAGCACAGGGGCTCACACCTGTAATCCCAACACCTTGGGACGCCGAGGCAGGCGGATCACTAGAGGCCAGGCAATCGAGACCAGCCCTGGCCAACATGGCAAAACCCTGTCTCTACTAAAAATGTCAAAATTAGACGGGTGTGGTGGCGTGTGCCTGTAATTCCAGCTATTTGGGGGGACTGAGGCACAATAATCACTTGAACCCAAGAGGTGGAGGCTGCATTGAGCTGAGATCACACCACTGCACTCCAGCCTGGGTGATCAAGTGAGACTCTCTCAAAAAAAGGGAAAAAAAGCATAAGCTGTTCTTAGCTACCAGCCATACAAAAAAGGGGGATACTCTGGCTTCACCTGCGGTCTGAAGATAGTGCAGCCCTGCTATGGACAACAGGAGAATGGGGAGGGGTTAGATACAGGAGATGACAATATCAATGGTATTTCATACACAACTGGCAGCTGGTAGGAAGACAGGCTACAAAGTTCTAGAAGGGCAAGGACTAGTCTGCCATTGCTCCTCACTTGGGCTGCAAAATACCAGCTCATATTCAACACCAGTGTGCTCACAGGATCTCTTTTTCATAAGCGCGTGGAGGAGGAGTGTGAGCAAGTGAGCTGTCTGGTGTCTCTTCCTGGTTTTAAACATTATTCTATTTTATTGAGACAGGATCTTGCTCTGTCACCCAGACAGAGCGCAGTAGCACGATCTCAGCTCACTGCAACCTCCATCTCCCAACCTCCAATAATCTTCCCACCTCAGCCTCCTGAGTAGTGGGACTACAGGCGCACATCACCACGCCTGCCTGATTTTTTTTTTAATGCTTTTAGTAGACAGGATTTCACCATGTTGCCCAGGCTGGTCTCAAGCAACCCACTCACTTAGGCCTCCCAAAGTGCTAGGATTACAAGCATGAGCCACTGTGCCCTGTTTAGAGAACGTAATTTTAATTCCCATACTTCTGGAGGTCAAAAGGTCTGAGATCAAGATGCTGGCAAGGTAGGTTTCATGCTCTGGGCTTGCAGGCGGCTGCCATCTCCCTGTGTGCTCACTGGAGTCTGGTGTCTCTTCCGATAAGGACCCTAACCCTATCGGATCTGAAGACACTACTGATAGTCACACAGGGAGTGCTATTAGCAGAGTTAAGTGGAGGCCAGGGGTGCTGCTCAACACCCTACAATAAAACAAACTGGACGGCCCTCCTCCCAGAGAAGGATCCAGCCCCAGAAGTCAATAGTGCCAAAGTGAAGGGATGACTGAAGTACAGGATGGAAGACAGAGAATACAGATGTCCAAAAATAAGAAAACCTGAACGTTATTCAGCCCTACAAAGGAATAAGGAAGTCTGGACAGACTCCAATAAAGATGAACCTTGGGTGGGGTGTGGTGCCTCACACCTGTAATCCCAGCACTTTGGGAGGCTGAGGCAGGCAGATTGTAAGGTCAGGAGTTCAAGACCAGCCTGGCCAATATGGCGAAACCCCAACTCTACTAAAAATACAAAAATTAGCCAGGTGTGGTGGTGTGCACCTGTAGTCCTAGCTACTTGGGAGGCTGAGGCAGGAGAATGGCTTGAACCTGGGAGACGGAAGTTGAAGCGAGCTGAGATTGAGCCACTGCAATCCAGGCTGAGCCACACAGCAAGACTCCGTATCAAAAAAAAAAAAAAAAAGATGAACCTCAGAAACACTGTGCTGAGAGAAGCCAGATAGAAAAGAGCACAAAGTACAGGATCCAGTTCCATGAAATGTCCTGAATAGGGCAATCCAAAGAGACAGAAAGTGGATAGGTGGCTGAGAGGTAGTGGGGCAGAGGGAATGGGGAATGGGGAATGGCTAATGGGAACAGGTTTCCTTCAGAAGTGATAAAAAAAAAATCTTCTGAAACCAGAATAAAAGCAATGGTTTCACACATTAGGAACGTACAAAAGTCACTTAAAAGCACTAACTTCATGTTATGTGAATTTCACCTCAATTTAAAAATAGAATGAATGGGCCAGACACAGTAGCTCACACCCATAATCCCAGCACTTTGGGAGGACAAGACAGGTGGATCACCAGAGGTCGGGAGTTGGAGACCAGCCTGGCTAACATGGCGAAACCCTGTCTCTACTAAAAATACAAAAATTAGCTGGGCATGGTAGGGAGGAGAATCGCTTGAACTTCGGAGGTGGAGGTTGCAGTGAGCCTGGCGAAGGACAAACAGCACTCTAGCCTGGGTGATAGGTGAGACTCCATCTCAAAAATAAAAATAAAAATGGAATGAATCAAGCTTGATGTAATAGGAAAGAAGGGACCCTGAGATAGGAATCGCTGACTCACCAGCTGTGGGGGTGCAGGAGAGGGAGAGTCCGGGATGACTCAGGGTTTCAGCCTGAGCTAGTGGGAAGAGGAGGGAGCCAGAACAGACACTAGCAAAAGAGGAGGGACAGGGCCGAGGCCAGGGCACTGTAACTCTTGCCCCCATCACCAAGGGTGGCTCCACTGGTCCCCGCAGCCGCCGCCTCCGAAGCAGGCTCCCAGGACTCCAAAGTGAGCCCCTCACAGGCTCCTCCTAACCTGTCAGCTTCCTAACTGTTTATATCTGCTTTCTCCTCGCCGCAAAACAGACACACAGGTCTTACATAGGCCACCCCCGGGCAGTCTCAGAGCCACAAAAAGACAGAGCACGGATTCCCTCTGGGGTCTGAGCCAGGGCTGTGGCCTCAAACCGAATGGGCTCCTCGGTGAACCTGCTGCGACCTGAGGGGAATTCCTACACCTGTGCGAGCCTCAGGGACTTCACCGGTACCTGGGAGGTGCTGTCAATTTATTGGTTACGGCAAAGGGCGGTGCAGTGATTCATCTCGCCGGCCAATTTCACTTCAATTTGCACCTGGCACAATCAACGCTGGTAAAATGAACAAAACTAGACAAATACAGCCTCAGGGCCATGCCTAGCTCTCGGCCAGTGTTCACCTTCTTTCTTGTCCGTGCTGTGTTATCCTAGGGAAGTCACTTCCCCTCCCTGGGTCTCCATCATCTCCTCAGTAAACTGGGAGCACAGAATAAAGCACGTGGGAGGAGTAAAGGGGACATTTTGGTCGCCCACCACTTGTTCACTGCATAGCGGTAATTCCAAGAGAGACATCCCAGTCAAGACCCAAGCGCCGATCTAAGCGAGTTTCAGCCTCACGCGACGCCTACGAGACTGAGTACGTCATCAGCCCCATTTCGTAGCGGAAGAAAGGGAGGCAATGAGCGGTCAGACAGCTGGCCCGAGGTCGCCCCGCGTCCCGGCGGAGGACGCGGAACTCCGGGCAGGTCGCGTAGCTGCGCGCCGGAGCATGCGCAGAGGCCGCGCGCATTGGGGTCTTCAGTGACCTGCGCAGTTCCTGGAAGGGTGGAACCCAGACTCACCCCAAGGGTCCCCAGTCCCCAACTCCGCTGCCCGTCCTCTCCAGTCCTCTGGCGTCCACAAATCCAGACCTGCGGGCGCCTCAACTCACCCAGCTCCGCGCCCCAAAGAATCCGCCATTTTCCCGCCTTCCTCCTCAAGCCCGGACCCGCCGGCTTTTCAAAGCCCGACACGCCCCCTTGCTTGCGGGCCGGACCATTTGTGGAGCTGCAGCAGGTGAAGCTACGGGGCGTGGGGCAGCGCCGGCTGCGTGCGAAGAGCGCGGCCCCCGACGCGCGCCGCCTGTCCTCCCCTCGCGCTTGGTCTCGCCCACCAGGGGCGGTAGGGGTGGTGCGGTGGGTGGGGCCTGATCTGTCGGAAAGTAGGGGCGGGGCTTTTCGCGATGCTCCGCCCCTAGGCGCGCTAGCGTCACGCCCCTGTCCCCGCCCCTCCGGAACCCGGAAGCGGGAGCGCGCGGGGGAGCGGCGGGCGCGGCGGGGCGGAGCGGCCTGAGCAGTGGCGGGCGGGCAGGCGGTCATCCGCCCGGGGACCCGGCCCGGGACCGGCGGCGCGCGGTGGCCGAGGCCAGGTGAGTTCCAGGCGGCCTCGGGTTGGCTACTCGAGCTCGAAGCGTGCCTTTGGGGACTACGGAGAAGAGGGACGGAGCTGAGCGCTAATGGGGGACGCGCTGGCAGGGGTCGAGGGGGCGGGAACGATTCTGAGGGTCGTGGAGAGGTTACTGGGGATGAGGTGGAAGCGACCTGATGAAGGAGAAAATGGATGGGGAGCTGGTGAGAGAGTTTGCGGGCGTGGGGGGGTGAGTCTTGTGGCTTTGAGCTGCTTCTCTGAAGAGGACGTGGCTTAAGTGGTAATTGGGGGGTCGCAGGAAACGGCGTTGTGGGGAGGCAAGGAGGCGGGAACGAGAGGCCCAGGTTGGGGGAGTGGGTAAGGCGAGTGGCGGGACAGCTGGGGTGCGATTGGGGGAAGGGGTGCGGGACTGATCTGGAGCGTCTGCCCGCGCGATTGAAGGAAGGGTGTCTGAGAAGAGGGCGGTACCTGGCCCCCAGTGGGCGCTCAGTAAATGCGGGGGTTCTGAACTTACTGATGAGGCAGCTATTGGGAAGCGGGGAAATGGGAGCTGGAAGGGAAGTAAACGGAGTAGAAGTCAGGGTAAGAACTGAGTGTAGGTTCAGGGAGGGAGGGCCCCGGAGAAGAGGGAAGAGAAGGAAGGGGTCAGAGTGGCCCCGTGCAGATGTTAAGGTGCAGCCTCTGGAGATTCCGTCCCCCCACCCTCCCCTCTTGATTCATGTCCTTCCTGACTTCACACCCAACAGCTGGGTGACCCGGGATGAGTCCCAACACCCTATGTGCCAGTCTTTTGGTCTTGGAAACTGCACCACCCTCCTCTTAAGACAGGGCTAGCGGGATTCTGGGGGTCCCTGGGTGCAAGGAAGGGACCTCAAGGCCGGCCGTGCGTCCGGAACTGTGTTTCAGGAGGGAGTGTGCGTGCACCCTCATGTACAGGACTGTCACCACCTCCGCAGAGCTGCATCCTTGGACTTAAATGAGTAAAACGACATACAGGAAATCTGTCCCCCGGTTGCTCTGAGCTCAGCCCTGGAGAGGCATGCCAGCCACGAGCCCTTCTTTCTTTCCTGGGCACCCTGGAGGCCAGGGGTCTTTAAGGGAAGGCTTCTCTGTGACTCTTTGAGGTGGGAGCCAGTGGGGACACCGTGCTTTGCCGTTGGAGAGTCCCAGCTTGCTTCGTTTTTTGGTATTGGAATCTTCAAAATCTTAAGGTGTCCAGGAGCAGCCGGAGGTGACCTGGGTGACAGGAAAGTTCTTCACATCTGACAGGCCTGGCTCTTGTGGCCCTGGCAGGGACTTTGCAGGGTGGTTTTGATTGGCATTCATTTCTCCCCATTCACGACTATAGGGATCTTTATCTGGGATCTGCCAGAAAGGCTGGGGAACCCCAGGTTATAACTAGTTTATAGCTCATTCAGGAGATTAACCTGGATAGTTTGAATATCAAGAGGGCCACAGAAAGATAAGCACCCCCTCGATTTCCAGAATATTCTGGCCTTTAGAAAAGGTGGCTTTCAGCCTGGCTTGCCCCAGGACATGCAGTCCTGCAGGCATTGAACTGTGGGCTTGCCCTGGCCAAGACACCCGGATGAACAGGACTGGATCTTTTGATCCCATAGGCCTGCGATCACCTCTTCCGTGCTCCTGGAGAACGGCCAAGCTGTGTCTTCTGGAGGGAGCACTGTGTTGGAGATCCTGGCTTTGCTCAAGTCTCTGTGCCTATTTCTGACCTCTCCCCTGCAAAATGAATGAATTGATCTCCATCAGCATTTTTCAACCTTGAAACCCAACTCACCTCATCACCATCTTGTCTCCAGTCCCTGTCCCCCTCCAGTCCTGGCCTTGAACTCCACACAGCACCCCCAAGCTCCATTCCGTGCTACGGCGATCCTACTTTTGTTCCTTTTTCCATTCTACAGTTTATATCCAAAACTGATTTTTTTTTTTTAACCTCGTCTTCATCGTCCAAATAGAAAATTTCGGTGTCCAAGGTGCTTTTGCACGTTGCACCTGTTCCCAAAGCTTTGGAACTTCGAATTGCTGGAAATCCCAAGGCAGTACTCTCCCTGGGGTCCAGCCTGGTGACTCAGTGGAGCAGGTGGAGACTTGGGAATCTCCCCTTTCTGTTTGCCTGTAGGATTCATTATTCTCTCCCCACAGGGACTCATTAACTTGCTGCTTCCCATTCTTCATTTATTCCAAGTGGTGTGTCTTGGTTGGGCCGAGATTTCAGTTATGCAAGGGTCGATTGTGTCAGGTGCATCGTAGATTCCTGGGGACAGAGGTGAAGCTTCATGCCCTGGGGGAGGGACATGCTAGTGCCCTCCCACCCCCAAAAATACCTTGCACTTCCCCTTCAGAAAAAGTAGAGTTCAGGCTGGGCACAGTGGCTCACACCTGCATTCCCAGCAGTTTGGGAGGCTGAGGCAGGTGGATCACCTGATGTCAGAAGTTCAAGACTAGCCTGACCAATATGGAGAAACCCTGTCTCTACTAAAAATACAAAAATTAGGCAGGCATGGTGGCACACGGCTGTCGTCCCTCCAGTCTCAACCCAGGAGGCTGAGACAGGAGAATTGCTTGAACCTAGGAGACTGAGGTTGCAGCTAGCCAAGATGGTGCCACTGTACTCCAGCCTGGGTGACAGAGTGAGACTTCCCTCTAAAATTAAAAAAAAAGAAGAAAATGGAGTTCAGATCAGGTCATTAGTACAGCAACAGAGGGGTCACAAGATATTACGGGGGCAGAATTAGGAACCACCAATGCAAGCTTTAGGACAAAGGGGATTCTAGCAACTTTCCTCAGAGATAGTGGCTGGTCCCAGGTAAACCCGGAAAGATACCACGTGTTAAACCACACCAGGCAGAAGGGGTTGCACAAGGAGATGCCTTTGAAGCCTGATCTATAATGTCCCAGCTTGCTCATTCTGTCAGTCAGCAGTACCAGGGTCCTTGTTCTTATCTTCCTGATACAGAAACAGGCCCAGACAGGTGATGACTTCAGAGATGGCATCTTGAGCTTTCTAGAAACATTCAGGATGCTTAGTAACCTTTGACCGGGGAAGCCCAAATCTCTAGGGCATTTTGTCAACTATACCACCTTTGACATTTGGGGCTGTGCTGTGCACTGTAGTATGTGAAACAGCATCCCTGGCTGTCACCCATGAGATGCCAATAGTATTTCTTCCCCCACAAGTTGTAACAGCTGAAAATGACTCCAGCCACAGCCACGTGTGCCCTGGGAACAGATTCACCTCCGCAGGTGAAATTGGATTCTCATTAGTAAAACCTGGTTCCCCTCCAGGGCCCACCATTGCCTCGGTGGTTCCTTGGTGTTGGTGGCACCCCTGAGAAACTGCCACTAATAGTGGGAACGGGGGCAGAGACTAGGAACTGAATTCTGCCATCCAGTCAGTCTTAATCAGGAGGGAGCGGGACTCGAGAAAAAGGAGGAGCCGTTAGAAATGGACCAAGGGGGAGTTAGGCAGCGTGCCCGAGGGTGGACAGCGGGTGCCCTTGTCTTTCTCTTCTTTGTCTTGTGACTGACCTGGATTTCTGGAGGAACTGTCCTCACCTTAGAACAATCTGTTGCTTTTCTCCTGAGATTAGAGGTATTAGATTCTCTCCCAAGAGCTACTTTGGAGGTTACCCCGGATAAACATAGCTTTTGTAAAGTTGCATTATCTCTTCCGTGGGCCCTTTTGCCTGCCCGTTCCCAAGCACACACTGCTGAATTTTTGTTCTTGGTACATTTTCCCCTTGCTGTCCCCTTCCCTGCTTGGCTCTGTCCTTGACCATGACTTTGCTGCTTCACCTTGATCAGAGGAGACAGTCTGGGGCTACAGGACTGACGGTCCCTTCTGCTGCCCCTGCACCCCACCCACCGGCCCTTTGTGTGCCCGGCATCCCCAGCCCAGCTGTGCCAGGCTGCCCCTGCTCGGTTGGCCATTCAGACAGCTCCAGGCAGCCTCTCAGCATAGCAAGACAAGCCCTTCTCTTCTGCCCTCGTGGTCCCTGGAGTGGCAGAACAAAGGGCTCTGTCTCTGCACCAGCCCACCGCCGCAGCCCAGAGCTCCGTTCCCTTTCAGTTTCCACTGTGGCCGGGAAAGAGCCTCAGAGATTAGGCATGTTTCAGAAATGCAACTGACGAGTTTGGGTTCTACTCATTTTCTCGGCGAGACTTTCTGAGCCGGAGCCCGATGATAAATAACGTAGTGATTCAAGGGTTCAGCCTGTGGGTTCGCTGGAGTGATGAATAAGATGTCCTTGTCTGACTCACTTGTTTAAAGCCCACCTCTGCCTCGCTGCACAGGGCCGTATGTGCGGGAGCAGGAGGGCTGTTTCATGACTGTCGTTGCTGGGCGTGAGTTTGCTAGGGCTGCCGTAACAACCGCACGCTGGGTGGCTGAATGAGAGAAATGTATTGGCTCGCAGTTCTAGAGGCCAGACATTTAAGATCACATTCAAGATCAAGGTGTTGGCAGGGTCGGTGCCTTCCGAAGTCTGTGAGAATCTGTTCCAAGCCTCTCCCTGTTGGCTCATCTTCCCCTGTGTCTTCATGTCATCCTCCCTCTGCGCCTGTCTCTGTATCCAAATTTTCTCTTATGAGGACAGCAGTTATATGGAAGGGGGCCCATCCTAATGACTTCAGTTTAACTGAATCATCCCCATAAAGATCACATCTCTAGGCCAGGCTTGGTGGCTCACACTTGTGATCTCAACCCTTTGGGAGACCAAGGCAGGAAGATCACTTGAGACCAGGAGTTTAAAACCAGCTGGACAACATAGCAAGATCGCATTTTTGCAAAAAACACAAAAATTAGCTGGGCATGTTGATGAATGTCTGTGTTCCCAGCACTTTGAGAAGCTGAGACAGAAGGATAGCTTGAGCCTCGGAGTTTAAGTCCTCAGTGAGCTGTCATCATGATACTGCATTCCAGCCTGTGTGACAGAACGACACCCCCATCTCTAAGGAAAAAAAACCCAAATACACTCATATTCCGAAGTTCTGAGGTTTGGGACTTAATATGTGAATATTTGCTTGTGGAGGGGAGTGACAGTCACAGCTCAGCCCATAACACTGAGGGGCAAATTCAAATTACATTTTTATTTATTTAGAGACAGAGTCTTGCTCTGTCACCAGGCTGGAGTGCAGTACAGCGATCTCTGCCTCCCAGGTTCAAGCGATTCTTCTGCCTCAGCCTCCTGAGTAGCTGGGACTACAGGCGTGTGCCACCATGCCCAGCTAACTTTTGTATTTTTAGTAGAGATGAGTTTTCGTCGTGTTGACCAGGCTGGTCTGGAACTCCTGACCTCAGGTGATCCGCCCGCTCGGCCTCCCAAAGTGCTGGGATAACAGGCATGAGGCACCATGCCCGGCTTTGAATTACATTTTTAGATAATATAGGAATTTGGAGGGAAATGATTTGGAGGGAAAAGTGTCAATAAGTCCACTTTTTCTCTTATCACTCCTTTAAATAAACCCTTTAGGGGTGAGCTGGTTGGTTGACCGCATCAATTTTGGAAGCTCCCTTTTGGAAATTTTCCACATCTCACACTCATACGTTCAAGGGTGACTAACAAGAAGTGAGAAGCTGGGCGTGGTGGCTCACGCCTGTAATTCGAGCACTTTGGGAGGATCACCTAAGGTCAGGAGTTCGAGACCAGCTCGGCCAACATGATGAAACCTAGTCTCTACAATAATTAGCTGGGTGTGATGGTGCCCACCTATAATCCCAGCCACTTGGGTGGCTAAGGCAGGAGAATCACTTGACCCCTGGAGGTGGAGGTTGCAGTGAGCCGTGATAGTGCCACTGCACTCCAGCCTGGGCAAGAAAGCGAGAGCCCATCTCAAAAAAAAAAAAAAAGAGAGGGAGGGGGGGCAAGAACCCAGCCCAGGGAGGAGTGGATCCTGTGGGGTTTTACAAGGGGATGTGTAGAGAGCCAGGCCTGAGAAGCCGTGTGTGCCTGGTGGGAGAGCCGGAAGAAGTTTACAAATGGGATGGAGTGGGGGTGTCTCTGTTCTCAGTACTGCCATGGTCGGGGCAAGTGACATCTAATAGTAACTCCACTTGTGAACCCAAGTGACCTTAGGGCCAACCATTGTCACAAACGATTGAACAAAAGAAGTTTCTGGAAGTTCTTAAAATCCTTCATCGAAGGGAAGTATTGGCTGGGAGCCAGGCTCAGAGCTGGCCCCTTGGGGAAACCAAGGAGAACAGAAATAGCCCTCACCTCCATTCAGATGTTCATCCAGGAGTCACCAGCATGGAAGTCAAATTAACAGCCCAGCAGGATCTGTGAAGGTGCCAGCAGCAGGCGAGTCTGTGACGGGAGCCTGCCTGTGCTGGGGACTTGTGTACAGGGGAAGTGGGAAACCCAAGAGTTTCCCCAGTCAGCCGTGCCATGGGTCATCTGGCTGCGAGGCGGGTACCGCCACTTCCTCACAAGTAATGTCACAGCGGCAGAGCAGCAGTGGGAGGGAGGCTTGGGTTTGCTGTGGCTCTTCCTGGGCTCACAGCTCAGAGCATCTCCACAAAGAGGCGTCTGCCACCTCCTGCATCCCATTCCAGGGCAGATGAAACCAGGGGACAGGAGGGTAACGTTTGAGATATTGATTCCCGGGGTACTGGGGCTCACCGGGGGCTTGCATTTCCTGGTGAATGTGCTGGTGGGGGTGGGGGGACGCCCTGGCCACTGCTTGGGAGATTCTTGGGGTCCTTATCTTGTCACATGGAAATGCTGTTTATTGGGTGGACACAAGAATGGGAGAGGCAGAGAAAGTGCAGTGGTACCTATTTTGGCTGTAGGTGCCACGGGAGCTGGTCCCTTTCCCCTGGTGGTCCCTAGGGAGTCAGCCTTATGATTTCTCAGTGAGGGGACAAGGGATTGGGGTGTCCTGCAGTGAAAATGGCCTGAACCGGGGCAGGCGCCCCCACAAGGCTGGCTCCCTCATGCGCCCCACACTCTCAATATCCTGTAGCCACGTAGGCGTGGGGTTGGAACCATGCCAACGTGTCATGTGCCCCTGAGTCCTTGAGGCTGAAAGAGTGCCTTTTTTTTTGAGACAGGGTCTTACTCTGTCACCCAGGCTAAAGCACAGTGGCACGATCTTGGCTCCCTGCAGCCTTGACTTCCCCTGGCTCAAGTGATCCTCCTACCTCATTCTCCCCAGTAGGTGGGACTGTAGGCAGTCACTACCATGCCAGGCTAAATTTTGTATTGTTTATGGAGACGGGGTTTCACCATGTTGCCTGGTCTCGAACTCTTGGGTTCAAGCAATTGCCCACCTCAGCTTCCCAAAGTGCTGGGATTACAGACATGAGCCGTCAGGCCCAGCCACTTCTCTGATTTATTTAAGCATAGCTTCTCAGCCGCAGCACTGGTGACACTGGGGGCAGATCATTCTTTTGGGTAGGGGCTGCCTTCTGCAATGCAGGGTGTCAAACAGCATCCCCAACGGCCACCCTTCACATGCCAGTAGCACCCCCTCCTCCACGTCTGGATAACTAGAAACGGCTCCAGACGTTAATTGCCAAGGGACTCCTGGAGGACAGTCAGCCCTGTATGAGAAACACTAGTTTGGGGTTCTGTTGACTCCTAAGTGACTTTGTGTCTGTCATCATTCTGACTAACCGAAGTCCTAGGATCTGCACACGCTCATTATTGTTATTATTGTTTTGAGACAGAGTTTCACTCTTGTTGCCCAGGCTGGAGTACAATGGCGCTGTCTTGGCTCACCGCAACCCCCGATTCCTGGGTTCAAGTGATGATTCTCCTGCCTCAGCCTCTTAAGTGGCTGGGATTACAGGCCCTCACCACCACGCCCAGCCAATTTTTGTGGTTTTAGTAGAGACAGGGTTTCACCATGTTAACCAGGCTCTGACCTCAGGTGATCTGCCCACCTCAGCCTCTTAAAGTGCTGGGGTTACAGGCGTGAGCCACCATGCCCGGCCCACACATTGAAATACACAAAACGAACCAGGAAGGAGAGAGGAGAAAAATCAGGCTGGGTGGATTCTCCTGGTTAATAACCCACTGGGAGCCAAGTGCTGTGGCCCACGCCTGTAATCCCAGCACTTTGGGAGGCTGAGGTGGAAGGATCCCTTGGGCCCAGGAGTTCCAGACCAGCCTGGGCAATATAGCAAAATGCCATCTCTAGCCAGGTGTGTTGGCACTTGCCTGTGGTCCCAGCTACCCGGGAGGCTGAGTCTGGAGGATCACTTGAGCCTGGGAGGTCGAGGCTGCAGTGAGCCAAAATGGTGCCACTGCACTCCAGCCAGAGTGAGACTTGTCTCAAAAAAAAGCAAACAACAACAGAAAGGAATGTATTCTGATAGTATGAGCAACGGATCTACAGCCAATTCTTTCCAAATAATTAATGTGGGGTCTTTCACCCTCAGCACTGCTGACATTTGTGGCTGGGTCCTTCTCTGTGATGGGACCCTGAGCATCACAGGGTGTGGAGCAGCATTCTCAGCCTCAACCCACTCTATGTTGGTAGCATCCTAGCATCCTACCTGTCCTGACAACCCAAAATGTCCCCAGGCTGGACAAGGTAGCTCACACCTGTAATGCCAACACTTTGGAAGGCTGAGGCGGGCAGATCACTTGTAGCCAGGAGTTTACAGCCAGCAAGGCCAACATAGCAAAATCCTGTCTCCACTAAAAAAAAAATTAAAAACTTAGCCAGGCGTGGTGGTGTGCACCTGTAATCCCAGCTACTTGGGAGGCTGAGGCACAAGAATCTCTTGAACCCGGGAAGTGGAGCCAAGATTGAGATCACGCCACTGCACTCCAGCCTGGGCGACAGAGCAAGTCTCTGTCTCAAAGTGGGGGAGAAAAAGCCGGGAGTAGTTGCTCATGCCTGTAATCCCAGCACTTTGGGGGTCGAGGAGAACATATCATGAAGTCAAGAGATCAAGAACATCCTGGGCAACATGGTGAAACCTCGTCTCTACTAAAAATACAAAAAATATTAGCTGGCTGTGGTGGCATGTGCCTGTAGTCCCAGCTACTCAGGAGGCTGAGGCAGGAAAATGGCTTGAACCCAGGAGGCAGAGGTTCCAGCGAGCCAAGATCGCACCACTGCACTTCGGCCTGGGTGATAGAGCGAGACTCCATCTCAAAAAAAGTCTCAGGGCAGAGGTTCCCAAGTGTCCCCTGAGGGCAGAGTTAGCTCCCGGGGAGAAACCCTGATACAGAAGAATGCCGGGCTTTTGAGGGTAAGCAAACCCTATTGAGACCTGCAGGTCAAGCCCTCGACTGGCCTGAGGCCTCTGTGGTGTCATCACCAGGGTCCTGGCTCAGGGATGAGCTTCAAGGGGAGCTGGCTTTTTCACCAAAGACATTGGTGGCAGCAAATCCTGGGACCATTGCCCCTACCTTCCAGTTTCACTCTCAGGTGATCAGAAAGCGGAACCAGGTCCCTGTGTCCTTTTTAGAAAGCAGCAGAGGGTGGGTTTCATGGCCAGGAGGAGGAGCATCTATCTGGGGCCATGAGGGCCGGGTCACAGATGGACGGCGTGGGGTGGTCCTGGCAGGCAGAGAGCACTCCCTGTGGAAACCAGAAGCATGGGGCAGATGACCCAGGCAGGTCAGCAGGCGTGGAGAATGCAGATAAACCTGGCGGGCTTTTGGGGTATCATTGGGATTGGTGATAACTAAAAGGTACAAGGTTTCTTTTTTTTCTTTTTCTTTTCTTTCTTTTTTTTTTTTGAGACAGAGTCTTGTTCTGTCACCCAGGCTGGAGTGCAGTGGCGCGCAATCTTAGCTCACTGCAACCTCCACCTCCCGGGTTCAAGCCATTCTCCTGCCTCAGCCTCCCAGGTTGCTGGGACTACAAACATGCACCACCACGCCTGGCTAATTTTTTTTTTTTTTTCTAGTAGAGACGAGGTTTCACCATGCTGGCCAGGCTGGTGTCAAACTCCTGACCTCACATGATCTGGCCACCTCAACCTCCCAAAGTTCTGGGATTACAGACGTGAGCCACCGCGCCCGGCCTAGGGTTTCTTTTTGAGGTGATGAAAATGTGCTGGCCAGGGGCAGTGGCTCATGCCTGTTATCCCAGCAATTTGGGAGGCCGAGGCAGGAGAGTCATTTGAGCTCAGAAGTTTGAGACTGGCCTGGGCAACATAGGGAGACCCCATCTTTAAAAAAAAAAAAATAGAAAAATTAGCCAGGTGGGCTTGCACCTGTAGTCCCGCTGCTCCAGAAGCCAAGGTGGGAGGATTGCTTGAACCCAGGAGTTTGAGACCGGCCTGGGCAACATAGGGAGACCCCTGTCTCCACAAAAAATAGAGAAAATTAGCCAGGTATGGTAGCATGCACCTGTGGTCCCAGCTACTTGGGAGGCTGAGGCAGGAGGATCTCCTGAGCCTAAGAGGTCGAGGCTGCAGCAATGCACTTCGATCGCACCACTGTACTCCAGCCTGGGCAGCAGAGCAAGACCCTGTCTCAAAAAAAAAAAAAAAAGTTCTAAAATTGTGGCGATTGTTGCATATATTCATGAGTACACTAAAAGCCACTGCCCAGTCTACTTTAAACAGGTGAGTTGTGTGGCATGTAAATTACATCTCAGCAAAGATGCAGGACACAAAACGTTTCAACGCTTGAAGTTAAAACCAGCAGGGCCGTGGGCCACCCAAAGAGGTTTATGAGTCAAAGGAGGTGTTATGAAGAAATCAGGAGCGGGGCTTTTGGTGGGAGGCAGCAAGTAGATTTTGAGGTCGTAATTGCTCATCTGCTAAGAGCTCAGCAAAGACCAGTGTTTATGGAGTGACTTTGTTTCCCGACGACTGGACTAAAAAGTGTATTGTAAGGACTAAAAAGTGTAAAAGGAAGCCCAAGTCCTTCCCAGCAGGCTGTGAGGCAGACTGCCTCCCCAAGGGAAGGATCCAGGGGGCCTGTGAGAGGGAAGGTTCTGCAGGGATGCATCCCCGGGGGTCCCTGGAGACTAGAGTGGTCAGTGACACAGGCTGAATGCTCAGGCCAAGGAGCCGCCCCTGCCCTGTACCCCGTGACCCAGCTGGCATAGAAGCTACCTCAAGCATGGTCCAAGGTCCTCTTTGGTCCCTTGTAAGGGCAGCACAGTGCCTCACGCCTGCAATCCCAGACATTTGAGAGGCTAAGGCAAGAAGATTGCTTGAGGCCAGGAATTTGAGACCAGCCTGGGCAACACAGCAAGACCCCCATAACCTATAAAAACAATTTTTAGTTAGATAGATATGGTGACATTCGTCTGTAGTCCCAGCTACTCAGGAGGATGAGGCTGGAGGACTGCTGGAGCCCAGGAGTTTGAGACTACAGTGATCCATGATGGCGCCTCGGTCCTCCAACCTGGGGGACAGAGCAAGACTCTGTCTCTAAATAAGCAAACCAGGAAAAAAAGGCAGACTGGGACTGTGTGACCAGCAGCCAAGTTGGTTAATCTCTCTGTGCCTGGTCCATAAAAACAGAGTGGGACTCAAATGCCATTTCTCTCCTTCTCCCGGGGACTGCTGGGCCGTAACAGGACTCAGCTGTCTGCACCACCAATCTTCAGTTTCAAGCAGAGGTTTTGTGTGTTGTCACTGTTCTTAGCCTAGAGGTGACTTGCCACCCGGGTGTGACAACAGGTGGGCTGTGTGATTTGCAGAGGGGGATACAAAGGTCTTTCGTCTGCCCTCTGCCCTTCGAGACCTGCTTCCCTGGCTGCCCCCCATCTTCATTTACAAGCCCACAGGTCTTCCAGGAAGAACCTATAGCCCAACCACCTGCTGGGCCCACTGGCTCTGCCTTCTGCCTGTGACCAGAACCCACCTGAGTCTGATGGGCCTGACCCAGGCCACTGTCAGCTCTCCATGAGGTACCCACAGGACATGCTTCCACCCGGGCTCCTCAGAGTCCATCTGCCACAGCATCTGGTGACATTTTCCTAATGTCACCCTGGTCTTGGTGCCCTGCATCAAACCACTTGGGGCTCCTCCATCGGTCTTGCGTGAAATCTAACCGCATTGGCAGGGCCCTGGAGGATCTGACCTTCCTCATCTCGGCTTCTCTCTCCCCGCCTCCAGCCATGGACCCATCGGTCACACTGGGCTCCTTGTTCTCAGACCTGCTCTGACCCCGCCTGTCCACTCCCCGCCCGTCCACTCCCCGCCCTCGCCTGGGCTGCTGTCCTCAAGCTCTGGGCATTTCCAGCTCGCTTGCATTGCACAGGCCTCAGCAACCATCTGCCCCGAACACTGCCCCACAGATTCCTATCCCTGGCTTCCCCACCTTGGCCAGGCTTGTATTGGGGCTGGATCATTTTTTGCTGTGGGGGCCGTGCCGTGCACTGTGGGACACTGAGTGTCATCCCTGGCCTCCACCTACTAGATGCCGTACCCCCTCGCCGCAAGTGGTAACATCCAAAATGTCTCCGTGGCTGGGTACAGTGGCTCATGCCTGTAATCCCAGCACTTTG
This sequence comes from Callithrix jacchus, assembly GCF_049354715.1. NCBI lineage: Eukaryota > Metazoa > Chordata > Mammalia > Primates > Cebidae > Callithrix > Callithrix jacchus. The sequence continues at coordinate 15,697,234 of NC_133523.1, forward strand.
GGAGGCTGAGGTAGGCAGATCACTTGAGGCCAGGAGTTCAAGACCAGCCTGGCCAACATGGGGAAATCCAGTCTCAACTAAAAATATAAAAATTGGCTGGGCATGGTGGCACGTGCCTGTTGTCCCAGATACTCAGGAGGCTGAGGCGTGAGAATCACTTGAACCCAGGAGACAGAGGTGACAACGAACCGAGATTGTGCCACTGCACTCCAGCCTGGCCAACAGAGCAAGACTTCATCTTCTCAAAAAAAAAAAAAAGTCTCCAGACATTGCGAGATGCCTGTCCCTGTGGGGACAGCCTCGCCCCAGGCTGAGAAGTGCCGTGCTGGCACAGTTACGCTGGATTTTTCCTCCCCAAAGCACTATCACTGTTGCAAATACCTCCTTGCTCTGTGGTGAATGTGTTGGTCTCTTTCACCTCCGCATTCTCACTCTCTCCTGTGTGCCCAGCACCAGCCCGGGGTGTACCACAGAAACATTTGTTGACCAGATGTAAGAAGGCAGCCTCCTGTGAAACGCCAGCACAGACCCCAGGGAGGGAGACCCCAGGGCCTGGAGGGATGGGTGTGTAGCACAGGGCGGAGAGCACTTAGGGTGGGGGGAGGCACACGGCCAGAATGTGCTGAAAGAACACATACCTGGCTGGGCGCGGTGGATCACAAAGTCAGGAGATCGAGATCGTTCTGGCCAACCTGCTGAAACCCCATCTCCACTAAAATACAAAAAATTCGCCGGGTGTGGTGGCACGTGCCTGTAGTCCTAGCTACTCGGGAGACTGAGGCAGGGGAATCGCTTGAACCGGAAGCCAGAGGTAGCAGTGAACCGAGATCTTGCCACTGCACTCCAGCCTGAGTTACAGAGCAAGACTCCGTCTCAAACCCACCCCCCTAAAAAAAGAACACATACCTCATATCTGGGAGGGGACTTTCTTCAGGGCATGGGGCTCAGGCCAGTGAGGCCAGATGGAAGGTCTGAGGGAATGTCTTGGGGAAGACAAGGGGCAATCTGAGCATGTTCAGGGCATGTTCAACTCCCCGTGGGTGAGCGTGGAATTGGCAGAAGTCATGAGAGAATGTTTGGGATGAGCCTCCTGGGAATATTCAGTTAGGGCAGAAGAAAGGGTGGAGCATCTGAGGGGCTCACCCAGCTGCTTTCTGGCCTTGAGTGAAGCACCCACGGTCTTCTGCGCTGCGCACCTGGATTTGGGTCCTGGGGCTTCCATAACTAAGTACCTATCCTAGGTGGCTGAGGAGGCCACGAGTCTGATATGAAGGTGTTGGCCGGGCGCGGTGGCTCACACCTGTGATCACAACACTTTGAGAGGCCGAGGTGAGCCGATCACCTGAGGTCAGGAGTTCAAGACCAGCCTGGCCAACATGAGAAAACTGTCTCTACTGAAAATACAGAAATTAGCTAGGCATGGTAGCACATGCCTGTAATCTCAGCTACTCGGGAGACTGAGGCAGGAGAATTGCTTGAACCCAGGAGGTGGAAGTTACAGTGAGCCGAGATCAGGCCATTGGACTCCAGCCTGGGCCACAGAGGGAGACTCCATCTCAAAAAAAAAAAAAAGATGTCAGCAGGACCACGGTCCCTCTGGAGGCTCTCGGGGAGGACTCTTCCCGCCCTTTCTAGCTTCTGGGGCTTCAGGCATTCCAGGGCCTGTGGCCACATCACTCGAGTCCCTGCCTCCGTCTTTATTCACGCACCGTCTTCTCTCTGTGTGCATATATGTCTCTTCTCCTTTTATAAGGACGTCGGTCTTTGATTTGAGGCCCACCCTAATCCAGTACAACCTCATATTAACTGACTACATCCCCAAAGACCTTATTTCCAAACAAGGTCATATTCTGAGTTTTGGGGAATGGAGATGCCTCTTTGTGATTTGGCCCTGTGGACACTGTTTCTTGACCTTGCTGGCTCCCCTGGCTGCTCCCCAAGGAGTTTCCCATCCCTGGTCTGCCCCACCCCAGTACTTGGCCCCTCAGCAGGCTCTGGGCCACCAATGATGTCCACCAGTTGCTGTGATGTCCTGGACCTGACCGTGGGATGAGCCCATTCACCTCTGCAGTGGATTCTCAGAACCGGCCTCACTTATTTATTTGTTCATGTGTGTATGAGAGAGGGGAAGAGAGAGAGGATCTGTCTCTGTCCTCCAGGCTGGAGTGCAGTGGCGCTATCACTGCTCACTGCAGCCTCGGCCTCCCAGGCTTAAGCAATCCTCCCATCTCAGTCTCCTGAGTACCTGGGACCACAGGTACACGCCACTATGCCCGGCTAATTTTTTTATTTTTTGTAGAGTTGGGGGTTTTTCTTTGTTGCCCAGGCTGGTCTCAAACTCCTAGGCTCAAGTAGCCTCCCAAAGTGCTGGGATTACAGGAATAAGCCACCACACCTGGCCATACCCCCACTTTCTGAAATGCCGGAAAAGAGCTTGGTTCTTCCCCCCTCCCCCGTCACCTGCCCTGGGCCATCCCTTGGAGTCTTCTTGACGTTTTCTTTTCTTGAGTGTCCCCTTCCTCCCGACTCTCACATGAGCATGGCCATCTTATGGTTAGGTTGGAGAAAAATGAGGACAAAGGACTCTAAGTTGTCCTCCCGCTCTGAGCCCCCCCGACCGGCAGGCTGACTTTGTGGTCATTCCTCAGTGTGTGTGTCCATCTTTGCCATACTGCCCTCACGGGCATTTCTTCTAAAAAAAAAAAAAAGTCTCAGTAGGATCAGGGAAATATACATGAAATGTGAAAGGCGCTGAATGCTACACAGTGCATCCTGAACGATTCTGCTGTAATGCTAGTTAGCCTCCTCTTAGCTTAAGAATGATTTCATCCTATAAACATGTGGCTTCAAATTATGGCCTTATATAAACGAAATGGCTACGCTACACTTTCTGGAGACCCCGTCTGGAGGTCTTTATTCTCCAGTAAATTCCGAATCCTCCGCCAAACTGGTAGGCAGAGCCCTACTTTCTGTACAGCAGGCCTTGAGGGCGGCTAATTCACATCCGGCCACTGACCCCCACCCCCACCACCGCTGTCATCTCCAGGGCCTGCTTTTTTCGTTGTCATTCCTTTTCCTTGCACCTCCTTTCTACGAGAACACAAGGGAAAGGCCCTGAATTGTGATTTGCATCTTTTCAGAGTGCAGAAAGCACATGCCAGTCTGCCTTTTACAAAACGATTTCTTTTTTTCACTGCTCCATTTTTTCAAAAGGAGTGCTCATTTTTTATGGTGGTGAAATACACATAACATAAAATTTATCATGAGTAACATTCAGTGCACTCACAGTGTTGTGCAAACACCAGCTCTGATTCCAGAACATTTTCATACCCCAAAAGGAAACCCCGTCCTCATTAGCTGTTGCTCCCCACTGCCCCTCCCCCAGCCCCTGGCAACAGCCCATCACTTTCTGTGTCTGTGGATTTGTCCGTTCTGGCGTTCGGGACATTTCTATAAATGGAGTCATACACCATATGGCCTTTTGTGTATGACTTCTCTCACTTAGCATCATGTTTTCTAGTTTTATCCACGTCGTAGCATGGATCAGTGCTTCCTCCCTTCTTTTTTTTTTGAGATAAAGTCTGGCTCTGTCGGCCAAGCTGGAGTGCAATGGCACGATCTCTGCTTATTGCAACCTCTGCCTCCCGGGCTTAAGCCATCCTCCCACCTCAGCCTCCCAAGTAGCTGGGATTACAGGCACGAACTACCACGCCAGGGTAATTTTTGTGTTCTTTCTGTAGAAACAGGGTTTCACCATTTTCCCCAGGCTGGTCTCGAACTTGTGAGCTCAAGCGATCTGCCAGCCTTGGCCTGGCAAAATCCTGAAATTACAGGCATGACCTGCCTCACCCAGCCTTCATTACTTTTTAAAGCCAAATAATATTCTGTTGGCTGAATGGAGCACGTGTCATCCAGTCATCCATTGACGGACACTTTGTTGCCACTTTTCAGCATTTCTGTGATCTTTATAGTTTGATTTGCTGACAAGGGGATCATTCCTACACAAGGCCTCGGTTGCACTGATGGTATCAGCTGGAGGATGTGTTTTGGTTCCCTTCACACTGTGTGTGGGTGGGAGGGGCATGAGTCAGGGGGTAGAGCGGGTGTGTTAGCCTTGGGGTATTTTGGTGAGACAATTCAGATTAAGGAAGGAAACGTGGATTAAGGAAGGAAACGTGTTTTCAGGACCTGGACCCCAACACCCAACTACAACCCAAGGTTGCCACTTGGCTGAGCTGTCCCCAACAGGGACTTCAGGACCCTGGTTCCTCCACCCCTGATTTACTTCCCTTCATTCCCGCCAGAACCAGGGGATTCTCCAAGGGCAAGTTTCACATCCACCTGGGGCAGAGATCTGAAGCCACAGCAAGACTAATTTCCAGGTCCCAGGTGTCCTGGGAAACCGCAAAAGACCAAGCCATGCCGAGTGAGAACATTCTCTGAAGCTCTGGTAATCAAAACAGTTTGGCACCTCACGAACCTCAGCAGCCCAGAGGCGGACCACATGTATAAAATAACTCCATGTATAGTATTTAACAAAGCGGGATCCCCAATCCAGGGAGAGAAGGATTCTTTCACAAAAGGCATTAAAAGTTGCTTCCCTGTTTAGAAGCAGTTTCGTTTTGTTTTTTGTTAGTTTTTTTTTGATTCATGGTCTTGCTCTGTGGCCCAGGCTGGAGGGCAGTGACAAGATCACAGCTCACTGCAGCCTTGACCTTGTGGGCTCAAGCAATCCTCCTGCCTCAGCCTCCTGAGTAGCTAGGACTACAGGTGTGCACCGCCACAGCCAGCTAATTTTTTTATTTTTTATAGAGATGGGGTTTTGTGGCCAGCCACAGTGGCTTACACTTGTAAATCCAGCACTTTGGGATGCTGAGGCAGGCTGATCACTTGAGGTCAGAAGTTTGAGACCAACATGGTGAAACCCCATCTCTACTAAATATGCAAAAATTAGCCAGGCATGGTAGTGTTTGGGCCCAGGTAGAGGTGGTTAGCCTGGAGCTGTGAATGAAAGGACAGACTTATAGGCTGGTACCACCTGTGGGACAGGGGTACCGGATCTGTGGCTCTCGTATTGGGGAGACACTGCACCCTGAGATTCTGTGTCGGGAGCAGGACTGGCCAGTGAGCAGCCAGGAACCTTGAGCTGTGTTCTGAGAGAAGAATGATGGCATCAGGAGGCAGCAGAGGGGTGGGCCCAGTCCCTGTGGTGTCCGAGGAGGTCAGGGGGCCTGACAGGTGGGAGGTTTTGGACTTCTCTGCAGAGGTGGGACACTTGGAAGTGGGGACAGTGCCAGGCCCATTCAAAGGCCTGGTCAGTGTCTCCTGAAAGTAGAGCCCAAGCATGGGGGACCTGGATGCCTTGCTCTGTGTCCGAGGCCTGGGGACAGCTTCTCCGGGACTGGTCTGGCTGGCTGGCTGTTCAGGAGGCCCCAGCAGCATCTCGTGTATGAGCCTGGCCCGGGCCCCATGGAAAACAGCCTGTGCACGTCCCATGAGCACACGTGGGGGCCAAGGGGTGGCCTTGCTGTGTCAGGCCAGACACCCAGGGGCTCTGAGGCTGGACTTTGAGCCTACCCTGAAGGACTTTGTGCTGGGATGTCCCCATGGAGGTCAGCACTTCCAGAGGCTCCCCAGCAGTGACACCGAAGATCAAGGGGGTGGTGGGTCCTGTCTGTGAGAGATAGGACCCAGTCAGTGAGAGACACAGGGACCAAGGCCCTCAGGTATTCAGAGCAGGGCAGGGAGAGGCAGTGGAGGACTGGAGATGGGATGAGTGTCCTTGGATGTGAGTGCAGCGCCCAGGCAGAACATGGGGGGCAGGAACGGTCCCCACACAGGGGCAGGTATAGCTGACGCTGCTGACCCTAGGGCTACAGCGCTGGCAAGCAGGACCAGGTGGGCTGGATGAGGCCGAGCTTGGTGGGGCAGTGGTTTCCACAGTGCGGAGCGTGCTGTGAGTTGCAGGATGGGTGGGAGGTGGGAAGGGCAGGGTCCAGGCTGGTTGGAAGCGAGGAGGGAACAGGTCTCTGCCCTGGGCTGGGGCCTAGGCTGGGCGTGGTGAGAAGATGTCTCAGTGTCTCTGGTTTTGTTTTGTGTTTTGTTGTTGTTTTGAGACAGGGTCTGCCTCTGTCTGAGGCTGGAGTGCAGTGGCCCAGTCATAGCTCACTGCAGTCTCTACTTCCTGAACTCCAGGGGTCCTCTCACCGCAGCCTCCCGAGTAGCTGGGACTGCAGGTGCACCTACCACACCCGGCCAATTGTTTTTGTTTTTAGTAGAGATGCGGTTTCACCAAGTCGGTCAGGCTGGTCTCAAACTCCTGACTTCGTGATCCACCCACCTCAGCCTGACAAAGTGCTGGGATTACAGGCGTGAGCCACCGTGCCTGGCCCACGCCAGGCTAATTTTTAAATTCTTTTTATTTTTTAGTGTTTTTGTAGTGACAGGGTCTTGCTACGTTGTCCAGGCTGGTCTTGAACTTTGGAGCAATGTGCCCACGTTGGCCTCCCAAAGTGCTGGGATTACAGGCATGAGCTGGCACGCCCAGCTAGTAGCTCTGATGTTAAGTCAAGGGAGGATGCGGGCTGTTTCCAGGAGGGTCACAACCTCCCCCTCACCTCCCTGCTTGCCCGGGACTAATCCAGACCTCGTCCGCAAAATGGGAGATGCTGACGGAAGCCCTTGGTGGCCTCTCTCCCTGGAGTCTGTAGGGGAAGTGTGGGCTCCCCGAGCAGAAGGGCCAGATGAGGCCAGCTCAGTAACGGAGTTCCGTGGGCAGATCAGAGTGGAGGAGCTTTCCCAGGATACAGATGTGGACCTGGGAGGGCAGGGTGCAGCAGGAGAGGGCCAGGCCGATGAGCCTTGCAGGGGCCCCTCCAGCTTGTGGTCCCTGTGCGTTTCTGCTCCCACCACCCCCATCCCACTACCAGGGAGGGACGTCCCTTCTCGGGTTACCCCCCTTCCCTGCAGGCCTGGCTGCTCAGCAGACGCCTTGAGCAAGGCTTATCCACTTCCTCCTGGCCGGGGGGCAGGGCACGCATCTGCCAGTCCTGTGACTGTCCCCTTCAGCCCCATCTCTGAGAGTGGGGTTTCCTGAGTGTCTGCCCTTCTGCCCTGCACACCAGGGGCCCAGAGCTGCAGAAACCCCCACAGGCTGTGTTCCCAGCAGAGCTCAGAGGGCTCCTGGTGTCCCATCAGCATTCCCTGGAGGACGTGGAACACACCTGTGCAGCCATCCATGTGGCCCTCAGCCCTTGTGGTTCTGTGAGCTGGGCTGGTATGAGCCCTCCCCTCAGGTGGCAAAGATTGCAGGGAACAGGAGAAAGAGCCCATTCTTGGGTTCTCCTGGTATCTCACGCAGAGCTGCTTTCTTCTGTGAAGGAGGAAGTAGGAACATCCCAGTGAGCTCTGTGCCTCCCACATCCACGAGACTCAGCCGTAACTCAGCCCAAAGCCCACCAGCTGGGAGCTGCACTGAGCCCCTGGTCACAAACGTGAACCTCACAGGATGGGGCAACTCCACCCAGCCCTCGCTCTTTGCACATACACAGGTGCACGGGTGTATGTAGGCGTGAACATGTGGGTGGGCATGTGCATGCAGGTGTGTTTGTATATGAGCATGTGTGTGTGGCTGTACACACGTGTCTGCATGAGTGTGTGTTCATACGGAAGTGCATACTGGCCAAGGCGGGTGGATCACTGGAGGCCAGAAGTTGGAGACCAGCCTGGGCAACATGGCAAAACCCTGTGTCTACTAAAAATACAAAAATCAGCCAGGCGTGGTGGTGCACACCTGTAATCCCAGTTATTTGGGAGGCTCAAGCACAAGAATCTCTTGAACCCGGGAGGCAGAGGTTGCAGTGAGCTGAGATCATGCTGCTGCACTCCAACCTGGGCAGCAGAACAAGACTTTGTCTCAAAAAAAAAAGTTCAGGCCAGGCGCAGTGGCTCAAGCCTGGAATCCCAACACTTTGGGAGGCCGAGGTGGACGGATCATGAGGTCAGGTAATTGAGACCAGCCTGGCCAACATGATGAAACCCCGTCTCTATTAAAAATACAAAAATTAGCTGAGTGTGGTGTGCCTGTAATCTCAGCAACTTGGGAGGCTGAGGCAGGAGGATCGTTTGAACCAGGGCGTCAGAGGTTGCAGTGAGCCAAGGTCATCCCATTACACTCCAGCCTGGTGACAAAGTGAGACTCTGTCTCAAAAAAAGAGCACGTGTGTTCCTTCCTACCTGTGTCCTTGTGTGCATGTGCATGCAAGCATGTATGTGTACAAGCATATATGTGCATACGGTGTCTGTATGTTTATATGAGCATCGGTGTGTCCTGTGTTATGTGCACACCGGTGTGTTTATGTTTGTGCACTGTGTACACACAAGCATGTGTATTCGCGTGTTTCCTCTACGTGCAAGCACATGGAAGTACGTATACCATATATACGGATTCATGCAGGTGTGATTAAGACACGTATCTCAGCCAGGCATGGTGGCTCACACCTGTAATCCTGGTATTTTGGGAGGCTGAGGTGGGCAGATCACCTGAGGTCAGGAGTTCGAGACCATCCTGGCCAACATGGTGAAACCCCGTCTCAACCAAAAATATAAAAAATTAGCTGGGTGTGGTGGTGCATGCCTGTAATCCCAACTACTTGGGAGGCTGAGACAGGAGAATCACTTGAATGTGAGAGGTGGAGGTTGCAGTGAGCTGAGATTGTGCCACCACACTCCAGCCTGAGCAACAAGAGTGAAACTTCCATTTCAAAAAGAAAAAGATACATGTCTTCAATTTGGGCTCCTGTATTCCTCGCCTGGCTTGAAGGTTCGTAAACCTCTGTCCAACTGCTGTGGCCCTATGGAGCTGACTGGGAACATTCTATGATTACCGGGATGACCAGGTGAGCGGCACCACATGGCACCTTCGAACCTGACACGCCTTTAGATTCCCAACCACCTCCCTGCCGTGGTGTCTGAGGAATTGCGCCTGGGATCAAGGGCTAAACTTTTGAATACAGAGCAAGAAGCTCTTAAAAGATAAACTTGAGGAAATGGGATCTTTTAAATTCACGTAATTTTTTTTTTTTTTTTTTGAGACAGAGTCTTGCTCTGTCACCCAGGCTGGAGTGCAATGGCCCGATCTCGGCTCACTACAACCTCCCCTCCCAGGTTCAAGCAGTTCTCTGCCGCAGCCTCCTGAGTAGCTGGGATTACAGGCACCCGCCACCACCCCCGGCTAATTTTTGTATTTTTCGTAAAAACGGCGTTTCACCATCTTGGCCAGGCTGGTCTTGAACTCCTGACCTCGTGATCTACCTGCCTTGGCCTCTCAAAGTGCTGGGATTACAGGCATGAGCCACCGCGCCCAGCCAAATCCACGTAATTTTTAAAGCAGTTTTTTGTGGGGGGTTTTGGAGACAGGGTCTTGCTCTGTGGCCCAGGCTCCTGTGCATTGGTGCAATCACTACTTGGTGAAGCCTCCACCCACTGGGCTCAAGTAATCCCACCTCAGCCTCCCAGGTGGCTGGGACTACAGGTATGTGCCACCAAGCCCAGCTACATTATGTATGTATGTATTTATTTATTTATTTTTGTAGGGACAGCCTCGTTGTGTGATCTATGCTGGTTTGGAACTCCTGGGCTCAAGCAATCTGCCCGCCTCAGCCTCCCAAAGTGCTGGGATTATGGGCGTGAGCCACTGCACCTGGCCTTTTCAAGCAGTTTCATCCAGGTGAAATTGTTGCATAATAAGCTCCACTTATTAAGTGTGCAGACAGCCATGAGCCCACCACCACGACCGGCGTCATAAACATGTCTATCATCTGAAAAGTGTCCTCAGGCCCCTTGCCATCCCTCCCCACCCCACATCCTCAGCAGCCACCAATTAGCTTTCTGTCTTCATAGATCAATTTGCATTTTCTAGCATTTTATAAACGTGGACTCATACAGTATAGGGTTTTTTAAAAAATCTTAATTGAGGAAAAGTCACAAAATGTAAAATTCACCATCTAAAGTGTGCAATTTGGCTGGGCGTGGTAGCTCAAGCCTATAATCCCAGCACTTTGGGAGACTGACAGAGGCAGATTGCTTGAGCCCAGGAATTTGAGACCAGCCTGGGCAACATGGTGAAACCCAATCTCTACTAAAAATACAAAAATTAGCCAGGCATGGTGGCATGTGCCTGTCTGTAGTCCCAGCTACTCGGGAGGCTGAGGTGAGAGGATTGCTGGAGCTAGGGAGTCTGACATTGCAGTGACCCACAGCTGCATCACTGGACTCCAGCCTGGGCAACAGAATGAGATCCTGTCTCAAAAATAAAAATTTGGCCAGATGAGGTTGCTCATGCCTGTAATTCCAATACTTTGGGAGGCCAAGGCCAGCAGATCACTTAAGTTCAGGAGTTTCAGACCAGCCTGGCCAACATGGTGAAACCCAGTCTCCACTAAAAATGCAAAAGTTAGCGAGGCATGGTGGCGGGTGCCTATAATCCCAGCTCTTCAGGAGGCTGAGGCAGGAGAATCGCTTGAACCCAGGATGCGGAGGTTACATTGAGCCAGGATCACAGCACTGCAATGGAGTGCAAGACTCTGTCTCAAAAAGAAAAAAAAAAAATTAAAGTGTGCGATTCAGTGTTGTGCAATGACCAGCTCTATGTGATTCCAGAACGTTTTCACCCCTTAAAAGGAAACCCCGTGTCCATTCGCAGTCACTCCCTATTCCCCATCCCCCAGTCCCTGGCAACCACCAATCTGCTTCCTGTCTCTATGGATTTGCCTGTTCTGGGCATTTCATATCAATAGAATCATACAACATGTGGCCTTTTGGGTCTGGCTTCTCTCACTCAGCATCATGTTTTTGGGGATTTATCTATGTTGTACAGGGAGCAGGCTTCATTCCTTTCTATGGCTGAATTGTATTTCGTTGTGTGGATGGACCACACTTTGTGTATCCTCTGCCAATGCACATTGGCTTGTTTCCACCTTTTGGCTGTTGTGAACAGAGCTGCCATGGACATTGGCGTACAAGGAATTGTGTTGCTGCTCTCCATTCTTTTGGGTCTCTACCTGGGAGCAGAATTGCTAGGTCTCTATGTCGTGCTTTTTGCCAGGCTTCTTTCACTCAGCGCAATATTTCTGGATTGGTTTCCTGTCATGGTGAGCATCGGGAACCAACCATTCTGAACTTGTTGGTTCCTTCTCATTGCTGAGCCGTATTCCATGGTGTGGGCAGGTTGTGCATTCATTCACCAGTTGGTGGACATTTACCTTGTTCTCAGTTTGGGGCTCTCAGAAGTAGACGTCTCTGTCTCGAAATCTGCTTCATTTCTGCTGAGTCACTCCTGAGAGGGGAATTGCTGGGTCATGTGCTAGATATGTGTTTTAGCATTTAAAGAAACTGCTGGCCGGGTTTGGTTGCTCACACCTGTAATCCCCAGCACTTTGGGAGGTCGAGGTGGGCAGATCAGCTGAGGTTGGGAGTTCGAGACCAGCCTGACCAACATAGAGAACCCCCATCTCTACTAGCAATACAAAATTAGCTGGGCATGGTGGCGCACGCCTGTAATCCCAGCTACTCGGGAGGCTGAGACAGGAGAATGGCTTGAACCTGGGAGGCGGAAGTTGCAGTGAGCCAAGATCGCACCGTTGCACTCCAGCCTGGCCAACGAGAATGGAACACCAACTCAAAAATAAAATAAAATAAAATAAACTGCCAAAGTGTTTTCTAAAGTGGATGAGGGCCAGGCACAGTGGCTCATGCCTGTAGTCCCAGCACTTTGGGAGGCCAAGGTGGGTGGAGTTCCAGACCAGCCTGGGCAACATAGCAAAACCCCGTCTCAGCAAAAAAAATACAAAAATTAGCTGAGTGTGGTGGTGCGTGCCTGTGATCTCAGCTACTCAGGAGACTAGGGTAGGAAGATCACTTGAGCCCAGGAGGTCGAGGCTGCAATGAGCTGAGATCATTTACACACACCTGTAAATTCCAGCATTTTGGGAGGCCAAAGTGGGTAGATCACTTGAGGTCAGTGGTTGGAGACCAGCCTGGCCAACATGGTGAAACCCTGTCTCTACTAAAAATACAAAAATTAGCTGGGTGTGGTGGTAGGCACCTATAATCCCAGCTACTCGGGAGGCTGCAGCAGGAGGGTTTAAGCAATTCTCCTGCCTCAGCCTCCCGAGTAGCTGGGACTACAGATGCGCACCACCACACAGAGCTAATTTTTGTATTTTTAGTAGAGACAGGGTTTCACCATATTGGCCAGGCTGGTCTCGAACTCCTGACCTCATGATCTGTCCACCTCAGCCTCCCAAAGTGCTGGGATTACAGGGGTAAGCCACTGTGTCCGGCCAGGGAAAGTTTTAAGAATTAAATCTTCCATGTCCCCCAACCTTCTTCCCTATCGCCACTCTATCCCCATGTGAACTATTACCTGGGCATCATAAGCATGCGTTTAACACTTCTGCAGGCATTCCCAGAGCCCGAGTTATCTCAGCCTCTGGTGGCCATGACCCTACGAAGTCACAGTGCTGAGTCATGCTTCTCTTTAGGCAGAGGTCAGCAAACCTTTTCTTTGAAGGGCTGGATAGTAAATATTTTAGGTTTTCCAGGCTATAATATTACAGTCTCTGCCTGAAATATTCCACTCTGCTGTTGTAGCAAAAGCAGCTACAGGCAATAAGGAAACGAGTGGGCAGGGCTGCCTTCCAATAAAACTTTATTTTACCCACCTGGTGAACAAACTCCTCTTCATCCTTCAGAACCCGTCTTTTTTTTTTTGAGATGGAGTTTCCCTCTGTTGCTCAGACCAGAATGCAGTAGCATGATCTGGGCTCACTGCAACCAGTGCCTCCCAGGTTCAAGTGATTCTTGTGCCTCAGCTTTCACTAGGATTATAGGCACCTGCCACCGTGCCCAGCTAATTTTTGTATTTTTAGTAGAAACAGGGTTTCACCTTGTAGGCCATGCTGGTCTTGAACTCCTAACCTCAGGTGATCCACCCGCCTTGGCCTCCCAAGGTGCTGGGATTACAGGTGTGAGCCACCGCACCCAGCCATTGGGGGCTTTCCCTAAGTATCCCACCAGATGCTCACATATCCCCAAGAACTCAGCTGAAGCTGGGGCTCCTGAGCCACTGCACCTGGCCTCAGAACCCCTCTTAGATACTGCCATTCCCCTAATGTGTTCTCTGGTCCTTCAGGATAATCGCTCCTGCTGTGTGTCTTTTAACTGTGGTGCTGGGTCACGTCTACACTCAGGTCTGGTAGCATACCAGCCTCTCCTGCCTAGCTTTGGCCTGGTCCTCATACCCTCAGCCGTCCTTGGTTGACTCACACTGCATTTCTGGCTCTTGCTTCAAGCTCCCAGGTGGGCCGGCACCAGCATTTCTTTTTCTTGCAACCTTGAGAAGCAAACACATTTTTTTAAAGAATAAACTTGGCCAGGCACAGTCGCTCGTGCCTGCACTCTGGGGGTCTAGGCAGGTGGATTGTTTGAGCCCAGGAGTTTGACTCCATTCTGGGCTACATAGTTGAGACCCCCATCTCTACAGAAAATAACAAAAATAGTAGCCGGGCATGCATGGTGGTGTGCACCTATAGTCCCTGCTACTTGGGAGGCAGAGGTGGGAGGATCACCTGAGCCCAGGGAGATCGCCTGAGCTGGGCGTGGTGGCACATACCTATAGTCCCAGCAACTTGGGAGACTGAGGCAGGAAAATTGCTTGAACCCTGACAGCAGAGGTCGTAGTGAGCAGAGTGCACCGCGGCACTACAGTGAGCCTTGATCATGCTGCTGCACCCCAGCCTAGGCAGTAAAGCAAGACCCTAACAAAAAAATAAAAGAAGAAACTGGGTGACACTGTCTCTTAAAAAAAAAAAAAAAAAAGATGAGGGTGAATTTTGTGGAGCTAAACAATGTATATACGTGGACATATGGAGTGGAATGGACATTGGAGACTGCAGAAGGTGAGGTGGGGAGGCAGGTGAGGGTGGAAAAATTTCCCATTGGGTACAGTGTTCACTATTCAGGCAACGTGTATCCTAAAAGCCCGTATTGGCCTGGCACAGTGGCTCACTCCTGTAATCCTAGCACTTTGGGAGGCCAAGATGGGAGGATCATTTGAGCTTAGGAGTTCAAGACCACCTGGATAACATAATGAGACTCTGTCTCTGTTTGAAAAAAAGAAAAAGCTGGGTGTGGTGGCTCACGTCTGTAATCCCAGCATTTTGGGAGGCCAAGGTGGGCAGATCACGAGGTCAGGAGTTTGAGACCAGCCTGACCAACATGGTGAAACCCCATCTCTACTAAAATTACAAAAAAATTAGCTGGGCATGGTGGTGTGTGCCTGTAATCCCAGCTACTCAGGAATCTGAGGCAGGAGAATTGCTTGAACTGGGAGGCCAAGGTTACAGTGAGCCAAGATCGTACCACTGTACTCCAGCCTGGGTGACAGAACGAGACTCTGTCTCGAAAGAAAAAAAAAAAAAACAATGTCCAGACTTTACCACTACACAACATATGCATGTAAGAAACCTATACTTTGTAGGCTAGGTGTGGTGGCTCACCCCTGTCATCCCAGCACGTTGGGAGGTTGAGGTGGGCAGATCACCTGAGGTCAGGAGTTCGAGACCAGCCTGGCCAACATGGCGAAACCCCGTCTCTACTAAAAAAATATAAAAATTAGCCGAGTGTGGTGGGTGCATGCCTATAATCCCAGCTACTTAGGAGGCTGAGGCAGGAGAATTGATTGAACCCAGGCAGCAGAGGTTGTAGTGAGCCAAGATCACACTACTGCACTCCAGCCTGGGTGACAGAGCAAGAGTCTAAACAAAAAAAGAAAAGAAACTGGTATTTTTGGCGCGTTAGTACCCTCCTGGTGTACTTTTGGTGTCACTAGTTCTTCCATCCAAATCCTATCGCACTGAGAGTCTCCTGTGGTCTTGGACAGCTACCTCCTCAGTCTTTCCTTGTTACCTGTGACCTTGGCAATCTTGAGAGCACTGGCCGTATTCCTGCAGGATGCCCCGGTCTGGGCCTGCCTGATGGTCTTCTCCCCAGTAGACCGGAGTTGTGGTTTCAGAAGCAAATGCACTTTAAGGTGTTCTGAGTGCGTTTTTTGTGGCTCTCCTGGACTTTATCTTCCTAGGTTGGGTTTTGAGGACCCTGGAGTTTCAGGAATCCCAAGTTTCGGGGCAGGTTCAGTCTTGCTCATCCCCACAAGCCTCTCGCTGCTACTGGTGCATGGCCAAGGCCTGTGGAGCCGAGTCTTTATCTGCTTGGGGAGCTGCTGGGGAGGTTTATTCAGAGACAAGGTTGGGAAGGATGTGGGCTGGGAAGAGCACAGCAGAAAGAGAGTTGCAGCTGTTGGATTTCAGAGTTGACAGGCTGACTCTGGATGGGGTGGGACGAGGGCTGAGATGGAGCAAACTCAGGGGAAGGGTCAGGTTTAGGGGGTTGTCTGATGATGTCACTTACAAAAGCCACTATCAGATTTTTTTTTTGAGACAGAGTTTCATTTTTGTTGCCCAGGCCGGAGTGCAATGGCGCAATCTCAGCTCACTGCAACCTCCGCCTCCCAGGTTCAAATGATTCTATTGCCTCAGCCTCCCGAGCAGCTGGGACTACAGGTGTGCACCACCATGCCTGGCTAATTTTTGTATTTTTAGTAGAGACTGGGGGTTTCACTATGTTGGCCATGATGGTCTCGATCTCTTGACCTCATGATCCACCTGCCTCGGCCTCCCAGAATGCTGGGTTTACAGGCATGAGCCACAGCGCCTGGCCAATTTTCTTTTTTAAATGACAGGGTCTCTCTCTGTCACCCAGGCTGAAGCACAGTGGTATAATCACGGCTCACTGTGGCCTCGATCTCCTGGGCTCAAGCAGCCTCCCAGGGAGCTGGGACCACAGGTGAGCACCATCTCACCTGGCTAATTTTTTTATTTTTTGTAGTGATGGGGTCTCGTTATGTTCCCCAGGCTGGTCTCAAACTCCTGGCCTCAAGCCATCCTCCCACATTGGCCTCCCAAAGTGTTGGAATTATAAGCATGAGCCACCGCCTGCAGCCAGAGGTCACATTAAATGACAGACAGACCCTCACGGGATGCCGTGACTGGTTGCCCTGGCTTTCTGGGAGAGCCTAGTCAGGTAGGGAACTGCAGCCTCGGGTCAGGTGCTGTCTGCCCAGGAGCGGGACACCGCATGCCCCTTAAACTTGCCCCCATCACTCTGACCTTGCCTGACTCTGACCTTCCTTCCAGCTCCAGGACACACGCACCCCAAGCCCGGGAGGCATGCTGAAGCCAGGCGGCTGGCAGGATGAGTGTGAAAGAGGCAGGCAGCTCGGGCCGCCGGGAGCAGGCAGCCTACCACCTGCACATCTACCCCCAGCTGTCCACCACCGAGAGCCAGGCCTCGTGCTGCGTGACCGCCACCAAGGACAGCACCACCTCAGACGTCATCAAGGACGCCATCGCCAGCCTGCGACTGGACGGTACCAAATGCTACGTGCTGGTGGAGGTCAAAGAGTCGGGTGGCGAGGAATGGGTGCTGGACGCCAACGACTCACCTGTGCACCGGGTGCTGCTGTGGCCCCGGCGGGCGCAGGACGAGCACCCGCAGGAGGATGGCTACTACTTCCTGCTGCAGGAGCGCAATGCGGATGGGACCATCAAGTACGTGCACATGCAGCTGGTGGCGCAGGCCACAGCCACCCGGCGCCTGGTGGAGCGTGGCCTCCTGCCGCGGCAGCAGGCAGACTTTGACGACCTGTGTAACCTCCCTGAGTTGACCGAGGCCAACCTCCTGAAGAACCTCAAGCACCGCTTCCTGCAACAGAAGATCTACACGTACGCAGGGAGCATCCTGGTGGCCATCAACCCCTTTAAGTTCCTGCCCATCTACAACCCCAAGTACGTGAAGATGTACGAGAACCAGCAGCTGGGCAAGCTGGAGCCACACGTCTTTGCGCTGGCCGACGTGGCCTACTACACCATGCTCAGGAAGCGCGTGAACCAGTGCATCGTGATCTCGGGCGAGAGCGGCTCGGGCAAGACCCAGAGCACCAACTTCCTCATCCACTGCCTCACCGCCCTCAGCCAGAAGGGCTACGCCAGCGGCGTTGAGAGGACCATCCTGGGTGCCGGCCCTGTGCTGGAGGTGAGCAGGGAGGCGGTCTGTCTATGGAAGGGGGCCTTTGTTTGGAAAAATGCGGGTTTCAAGCCAAGGCACGGTGGCTTGCGTCTGTAATCCCAATGCTTTGGGAGGCTGAGGCAGGAGGATTGCTTGAGCCCAGGAGTTCAAGATCAGCCTGGGCAACATAGCAAGACCCTCTCTACAAAAAAAAAAAGAGTAGCCAGGGAGGCACAGTAGTGCTCACCTGTAGTCCCAGCTACTCAGGAGGCTGAGGCAGGAGGATCACTTGAACCCAGGAGTTCGAGGCTACAGTGAGCTATGATCATGCCACTGCACTCTAGTCTGGATGACAGACAGAGACTCTGTCTCAGAAAGAAAAAAAAGAAATTTCAGGCCAGGTGTGTTGGCTCATGTCTTTAATTCTTTAATCCCAGTGGTTTTTGAGAGGCTGAGGCAAGAGGATCACTTGAGCCCAGGAGTTCAACATCAGCCTGGTCAACGGAGCAAGGACCCCTCTCTACAAAAAAAAAAAAAAAATATATATATATATGAGGATTAGCCAAGTGCAGTGGCACACGTTTGTTGTCCCAGCTATTGGACAGGCTGAGGCAGGAGGATCACTTGAGCCCACAAGTTCAAGGCTGCAGTAAGCTATGATTACACCACTGCACTTCAGCCTGGGCAACAGAGAGACCCCATCTCTAAAGAGAGAACAAGTGGAAGTTTTCTGATTGTTGTCATTATTCATGCAGGGCAAGGCCAACTAGTCGGGAGGCAACTGCCCTTGGAAAGAGTTTGTGACTCACAGTTCCCGAAAGAAGAGGGTGCAATGCCATGGAATGCCACAGGGGGAAGCACTGAGACTCATCAGGAGGCCTAGGGAGACAGGGATAATGGGAGCCCGGAGAGGCAGGAAACTTTACTGTGATTTTCATGCGTCGGAACGTGCTAGGAGGAGTAAGCTGGCTTAGGATTGGCTTGTTTGAATTATTTCAGGCTCTGAGGCATAGGGGCTGCCCCTTGTCAGGTCCCAGGGCCTGGGGTGACAAGGGTAGGGGATAGTGGGCTAGAGTGTGAGAGCCCCGGAGAGGAGGTGGCTGGGGTGTAGGCTCTGGACTGGTTGGTTTGCATATTGAAGGCAGGTCCTGAACCATCTCCAGAAATTGGCCAGAGCCAATCTAGGAATTGGGAAGGGGCATCTCTGGGGTCAGCCAGGCCCCGGATGTCAGAGCATCAAAAATACAGAAAATACAAAGTCACCGGGAGCCCTGGCTCATGCCTGTAATCCTAACACTTTGGGAGGCTGAGGCAGGTGGATCACTTGAGGTCCAGGCTTCGAGACCAGCCTGGCCAACATGATGAAACCTCGTTTCCACTAAAAATATAAAAATTAGCCAGGCATGATGGTGTGTACCTATAATCCCAGGTACTCGGGAGGATGAGGCAGAAGAATCACCTGAACCCGAGAGGTGGAGGTTGCAGTGAGCCAAGATCGCTTCACTCCAGCCTGGGTGACAGACCAATACTCTATCTCAAAAAATAAAAAAAAGTCACAGTTAATACACATTTGGAATCCAAAATGTGGCCATTCATTCTTAAGGTGCCTGAAAGAAAAGCCTAGGGTATTCAAACCAGTTTGAGGAGTGCTTCACAGGGCATTTCTAGGGGGACCAGCAGGGTGGAAGCAAGCCCGCAAGGCATACGGCAGGCCTTGGGGGTTAAGGGGATGGGGAGGCATTGTCACAGAGTGGGCAAGGGGAGGGGCCACCTCGTTTCACTGTAGAGGCAGCAGAGAAGGGACCAACCCAGGCTCTCATGCTCTCTACCCGCTGTTCATTGCCCTAATCAGCCAAGCCCTACGGGAGCCCTCAGTGTGCCGCTGTGGGTGAGTCTTGTGGCCACAGGGCTGCAGAAGTGACCACATAGCACCCATCATTCTGAGGGTTTTAGGATGAGGTCTATCCACATGTCTCAGAACAATGCAACTAGGGTCACCTGGTGAGGGCCAGGGGCAGTGTGTGGCCTCAGGGGTCTGCACCTATGAGTGTGCGGTCTGCCTTTTTTTCTTTCTTTTTCTTTTCTTTCTTTTTTTTTTACAAGACAGAGTCTTGCTCTGTTGTCCAGGCTGGAGTTCAGTGGTGCAATCTCAGCTTACTGCAACCTCCACTTCTCAGGTTCAAGCAATTCTCCTACCTTAGTCTCCCAAGTCGCTGGGATAACAGGTTCGTGCCATCACGCCTGGCTAATTTTTTGTCTTTTTAGTAGAGACAGGGTTTCACCTTGTTAGCCAGGATGGTCTCCATCTCCTGACCTCATGATCCGCCCACCTCAGCCTTCCAAAGTACTGGGATTACAGGCATGAGCCACTGTGCCTGTAATCCCAGTACTTTAGAAATACTGGGATCACCAGAGGTCAGGAGTTTGAGACCAGCCTGGCCAACATGGGGAAACCGCCCGTCTCTATTAAAAATACAAAAATTAGCTGGGTGTGGTGGCGGGCGCCTATGATCCCAGCGACTCAGTAGGCTGAGGCAGGAGAATGGCTTGAACTTGGGAGGCAGAGGTTTCAGTGAACTGAGATTGTACCATTGTACTGCAGCCTGGGCAACAAGAGTGCAAATTCATCTCGAAATTTTAAAAAGTAAGAACAATAAATTAGCCAGGCATGGTAGTGCATGCCTGTGGTCCTAGCTACCTAGGAGGTTAAAGTGAGAAGATTCCATGAACCCAGGAATTCAAGACTGCAGTGAGCTGCACTCCAGCCTGGGTGACACAGCAAGACTCTGTCTTGAAAAAATAAACAACAGGCTGGGTGCGGCGGCTCACACCTGTAATCTCAGCACTTTGGGAGGACGAGGTGGGTGGATCTTGAGGTCAGGAATTCAACACCAGTCTGGCCAACATGGTGAAACCCCATCTCTACTAAAAATGCAAAAATTAGCCGAGTAGCCGAGTATGGTGACACACGCCTGTAATCCCAGCTACTTGGGAGGCTGAGGCAGGAGAATCGCTTGAACCCAGGAGGTGGAGGTTGCAGTGAGCCGAGATCGTACCATTGTACTCCAGCGTGGGTGACAGAGCAAGAGTCTGTCTCAAAAAATAAATAACAACAACAAAAAATGTAGTAGGAGAATGAACAAGAGGGTAGATCCAACGTTTAGCATGTCAAGCATTTTGCCAAATGGGACCAGGCAGGTGGGTGAACACCTGAGCCCTGCAGAATTAGCATGCCCAGCCCCAAGGTCTCAACGTGGCATGGCCAGGAGGCAGGATTGCCACCAAAGCCTCAGTTCAGTGTCCATGTCCTCCCCACCACGCTGCTGCCTCCACAGTGCCATCTCCCTAGGACCCTCCACGGTGTGGATGAGTTTTCCAGCAACAGCAATTGAATCTCTCCTGGTCCTGGAGGCCAGAAGTCGGAGATCAAGGCATCCTCCAGGCTGCACTCGCTCCTGGTTCTGGGGGAGGACGCTTCAGGCCTCCTCCAGCTTTTCTGGGGGCTGCAGATGTAACCTGGCCTGTGGCCACATTGCGTCAGTCTCTGCCTCTGTCGTCAGGGGTGTTCGTCCTGTGTGTCCGTGTCTTCACGTGGCTTTCTCATAACAAGGACGCCACTCATGGGATATAGGGCCCATCCTACTCCAGTGTGACCTCATCTTACCTAATTGCCTCTGCAAAGATCCTATTTCCAAATAAGGCCACATCCACAGGTTCCGGGGGTGAGGATGCGGATGTAATTTTGGGGGTGGGGGGCACAAGTCAGCCCACAGCAGCCCCCATCAAGTCCCACTTGATGGCATCTGGTGCCTGGTTCCCTGAGGGCTGCCCTAGATCCTTGATCATCCTGGGGGCTGGTAGTTTTTCCCCGGATGCCAGCAAAGCTCCTTCCAGCCTCCACGCCTGCACAGTCTCCAAGATGCCTTTGACGGCCATTAGTCACCCTCTGTGAGTCAGAACCCTGGTCCTGCCAGGCTGCCCTGCTTGGGGCCTCAGCAGCAGGGGCCGGCAAGGCCGGTTTTCTCCAGCGGTTCTAAGCCGCTCGAGGGTGGTGCCCATGCCGGCTTCCAAAGCGGGCTTGAGCCAAATCCACATCATGGCAATAAACGTGCTTCCTGGGGCGACTGTTTGCAAAGGGATATGATTGTCTTCACTTAGAGCTGGATTTCTCAACCTGGGCTCTGCTGACATTCAGGGCCAGATCGTTCTCTGTGGGAGGGAGTCATCCTGTGCATTGGATGGCATTGAACAGCACCCTGGCCTCCACCCACCAGATGCCAGAAGCACTCCCCACCCCGCAGGTGTGACAACCAAGAGTGTCCCCAGACATTTCCTTGAGTAGAGAGGTGTGGGGCAGAACTGCCCACTGGGAACAGAGCCGCTGTCTTTGAGTTCTTCCCATAAGAAGGAATCCCTGTTCCTTGCAGCCACTGAGCTTTTAGATATTATCCATGAGTTCCATCTGTTCTCTGCTAACCTGGGAGTCATTTTTCTCTTTTTCTGAGACAGGGTCTTGCTCTGTTGCCCAGGCTGGTGTGCAGTGGTGCGATCTCGGCTCACTGCAGTCTCCACCTCCTGGGTTTAAGTGATTCTCGTGCCTCAGCCTCCCAATTAGTTGGGACTACAGACGGGCGCCACCACCCCTGGCTAATTTTTGTATTTTTAGTAGAGAACGGTTTCACCATGGTGGCCAGGCTGGTCTGGAACTCCGGACCTGAAGTAATCCGTCCGCTTTGGCCTCCCAGAGTGCTGTGATTACAGGTGTGAGCTACCGTGCCTGGACCTAAGAATCGTTTTCTAGTAAGAAGAATAATTAGCTAAGTCGTGCCTCAGGCCCACTGGGTGTCAGGTTTGGGCTTCGTGATTTTCGTCCATCATCTATCTCTAAATTCTCACGGCAACTCTGCCCATTTTCAAGATGAGGAAACCAAGCCCCAGAGAGACACTCAGATGTGCGAGTTTCCTGAGGTGTCTATCATAAAAGTATTATGGGCTGGGGGGCCTCCAACAGCAGAGATTGATTCTCTCACAGTTCTGGAGGCCAGAAGTCGGAAATCAAGGTGTGGGCAGGGCTGGGTCCCTCTGGAGGGTCTGAGGGAGACTCTGTCCCAGGCCTCTCTCCTGGCTTCTGGTGGCTTCGGCCGTCCTTGGGCTTGTGGCCGCGTGGCTCTGCCCTCTGCCTCCGTTGTCACCTGGTCTTCTCCCTTGTGTATGTCCAGTCTCCCGCTCCTTGGTCCCTGGATGGAGGGTTGACCCTAATTCCAGGATCACCTCATCCCAAGATGCTTATCTTCACGACATCTGCAAAGATCCTCTTTCCAAATAAGGGCGCAGTCACAGGTTCTGGGGTAAGGACTTAGACATGTCTTTTTGGGGGACCACATGTCAACCCACCACAGGTGGACTCCCCAGGCCACACCACAGACAGCCACGGCCAAACCCAGGGTTTGAACGCGGCCTGAGCCCCAGCCCTCCGTTCAGGCAGCCTCTCTGCTCTCCCCTCTCTCGCCTGGGCTGCGGAAAGCCGGAGATCAGCACAACTCTCGGCGTCAATCGGGGACTTTTTCTCAGCTCCCTGAAAGGAGAAGTTGAGCTGTTTTGAGGTTTGGGTGTCGCTGGGTGCACCCCCCTACCCTGCCCCCGCAAAGGTTGCAGCCTCGCTGTGCAATGCTGACCAAAAAACAGGAAGGGAACTCTGTGGAAAGCCGGTTCCAATCAGCTGATCTGCCCGCCGCTGCAGTTAACTTGCCATCGCTCTGCACCAAGTCTGGGGGCTGCAGAAGCCTCCCCATCCTCCACGTGGCCACGCGCCTCTCAGGGCGGGCGCCCCTTGACAGCGTGGGGGCTGTGGGTAGAGCAGCCTCAGATCCTCCAGGCCTCACTACAGGGCCCTTCTGAGAGCAGGAGGAGTCCAGGGGGCCAGAGGCTGCGGTTCCCTTCATCTGCATTGAACTGCAGCAAGCCAGCAGTGTGTGTGGGCTTTCATTCTGAAAGCAGAAATAAAATCAGGATCCTTGCTTGTCAGGCTGTCGTCCCAAGGTTCCCAGGACCCCATGGAGCCCCTGTGGCCCAGTCCACAGTGGGACACCGTGACAGTGATGAGCTGCGGGGCACAGACACCCCCAGCTGGTGGAGCCCAGCTCACCCAAAGTCATGCCAATGCCCAAGGCATTCCAGTGAAGGACTGAGGAAGGGCCCTGAACCTGCCACTCTCCCAGACCCCCTTCTTGGAGCAAAGGAATCTAGGACTTGTACCTACCTGGACCCAGTCCTCAGCTCCTCCTTAGGGGCCCCACAAACCCAGTCTTCTGTTCCCCCCAACTCCCCCAGCCCCTCCATCATCAGCCAGGCCACGAGCTCTGTTCCCTCATCCACAGTCAGCACTGGGGCAGGTCCAGCTGGGCAGGTCACCCAGACCACAGTGTCATTATCCACCTCGACCTCTGCCCTCGAGGACACCTGCCTGGGCCCTGTCCTTTCCCCCGGAGTCTGTCGGGTGAGACACGGATGGATGCCAGCCTCCACCCAGTGTTGGGGGCATTGTCTCATACATCATCCTCACCACATCCTGATGTGGGCAGACTAACCACCTCCACCTGACACGTGAGGAAACTGAGGCACACAAGCCACTCAGCAAGGGTGGCAGAGATAGAAGGTTCTGGAACCAGTGGTGTGCCAACTCCCATGCCTCTGAAGTTGCGGTTTCTGTTTAAGAGCTTATTGAGATATAATTTACCTATTTACTTATTTATTGATAAATAGATAAATTATATTTATATCTGTAGTTTATAAATATGTAGATTAAATTATATCTGCAGCCTCCAACTCCTGGGCTCCAGTGATCCTCCCACCTCAGCCTCTCTAACAGCTAGGACTACAGGCTCACGCCACCACACGTGGCTAATTTATTTTTATTTTTTTGTAGACACAGGGTTTGGCTATGTCGCCAAGGCTGGTCTCAAACTCCTGGCCTCAGACGAGAGTGTGCAGTTCAGTGGCATTTAGTGCACTCGCAGTGTTCTGCAACCATCGCCTCTCCCCAGTTCCAGAACATTTCCATCCCTCCAAAAGGAGACCCTGTCCCCATCAGCGGTCGCTCTCCACTCCCCTCTCCCAGGCCCTGGCAAGCACTCATCTGCTTCCCGTCTCTGTGGATTTGCCTTGACATTTCAGATTGATGGAACCTCTCACACTGTGTGGCCTCTTGTGTCTGGCTTCTGTCACTCGGCATCATGTTCTTGTGGTTCATCCACGTTGTAGCGTGGGTCAGTGCTGCTTTTCATGGCTGCAACATATTCCACGGTGTGGATGGACAATCGACTGTAAATTGTTTCTCTGCCCACCAGTTTTATCAGTATTTCATTCCTTGGTATAGCTGGTAGGTGGTTGGGGTTTTCCTGGACCCCTGCCCCAGCCAGGCCAACCTCCCCCCATCAGTGGCCCCCACAAGAACAGTGTTGGGGAGTGGGGGTATTGACACTCACACAGGATTCCCTGGAGACTGTCATGAGCCCTGGGAAAAAGGACAACAGTCCTCTCCAGCAGGCTGCTTCGGGCATGCTGATGGCTAGATCACCGAGGGACACCAGATGGGACCAGGAGCAGGGGTGGGAGGAACACAGAAGCGGGCAGGGGTGCCCAGGTACAGCAAGGACATCCATCTGCATATCCTGCCCAGCCTACTGAGAACCCAGTGGCCAGAGGGAGGCTGGCTGCAGGGAGCGGGGCAGACGGGCTGGCTCGCAGGGGCCCCTGGACTCAGGGCCTGTGTGGCTTCCCTAGTGACAGAGTGGGAGTCCTGGGAGCAGCCCCAGCCTCAGGGATATGTCACATCTGAGGCTGACGGCTGAGGATGGACAGTCCCAGGGGAGGAGAGGGGGTCAGAGATGGCTTGCAGGGGCTCTGCCTGGAGGCCAGTCCTGGAGTCCTGGTGAGTTCAGTTTGGGGTGCTTTGTTTGAGCAGCTGATAGGGAGTCCAAGGGAGAACTGAGCACCAGCCACACAAAGAACCGACAGCCCCAGAGCTCATTGGGCCTCAGAGGCTATGACCCAGTCGCATGACCCAGTCAGAGAAGAACCAGGGGCAGACAGCAGGCTGGGGCACCTCCCGACCAAGCACTCACCCAGCCCTTGCCTGTTAGCCATGTGAGGAGGTGAGCTTGCCAGGAGAAGCAAGTGTTGAGAGGGGGTGTGTGGCTCCCCTCTCATGGGACATTTCAGGGCATGGGCCACAAACCAGAGGACGCTCAGGGTCAGGACAGGGTCAAGACCTCAGAAGGCAGAAGTTACCCATGTCAGCAAAGGGAAGCCAGTGTTTGTTTGAGGAAGAGCAGTACCTGCAGTTGGTGCCCATCTATCTGTCTAAGGGTCCAGGAGCTCCCAATGGCTCAGTTTGTGTCTGTGTTACATGAATGCAGAGTATTTGAGGCTGAGGGTCCCTGAGACCCCTTGTCACTTTGCTGGGCTGAGGGAGAAGGAGGCTGGGGACGTCAGCAGGGTGGGCAGGGAGCTTGGGGTCAGGAGGATCTGGGACAGCAGCCTGGTGCACTTCAGAGGGAGATTGGCATGCCAGCATGTTCAGGGCTGGGTCAGGGGGAGCAGGGCCAGGGTCACTGGATACCCATTTTCCTCTCTCGGTTGGGCACACTGCTGTCGTGGCAGAAGAGGAGGCAGAGTGAGGGCTCTCAGGAGTCCCTCTTCACCCTCACCCCGCCAGCGGTCAAGGCTCAGGCTGGCCCAGGCCATCCAAAGGGCTGGGCAGCGAGATGGTTATCCACACAAACATCCGGGTCATCCATCCACGTGGGTAGGCATGTGTGGGAGACAGGGCAGTGCAAGGACAGAAGGAGGAGGTACAATCTGGCCCCAACAATGAGCTGCCGAAAGTTCTTGAGGGGGGTGAGGTGGGCACTATGGGCACCATGGGAAGCGAGAATAGAATCGATTTCTGGCCGCCTGCCCACCCTGTGTGGCCTCCCCGAGCTGTTTGCAAAAAGGTGGGGGGGAAGCAGTTTTGGGAGCCCCAGGTCTGCAGAGCAGCCCAGAGGAGGAGGTAGGAGCTGGGACCCAAACGCAGGGCAGGGGCAGAGCAAATCCCATAGGCGACGAGAAAGCGGAATAAGCCGTCACATGGGGTCAGTTTCAGACCTCACAGTCAGAAACCCTTGGGGACAGTCGCCACGCTTACTGGTCCAACTCTGGTTCCCAACCCCTGCCCTGTTGATACGTGGGGCTGGATCATTCTGCTCTGGCCAAGCTGTCGTGGGTACTGTGGGGGGGCTGAGCAGCATCCTGGTCCCTGCCCACTAGATGCCCGTAGCACCCCCACCCCTAGACCTGACAACCAGAAACATCTCCAGATGTTGACAGGTGTTCCCTGAGGAGCAGAACCGCCCCAGTTGAGAATTGCTGTTTTAGGTCAACTGGATGCGTAGATCAATTTCATTGCAACAGATGTTCCCTGCCTAAATATTTTCAGATTCTTTTTTCCTCGGTAATGTCGTGCTATTGGAATTACACATCAACCCGACCATATTCGGTGCTGTTTCGAAGTGGTTGTCGGGGGTGGCAGGGAGCAGTTTCGGTCCGACATTCTCCCTCATCCCTGGGGGGAGGTGGCTGGTGTGCCTCCTCCCCTCTCACCACTTGCCCACCCAGAGCCCAGAGGACAGTCACTGCCCACCCACGACCAGGCATGTCCCCATATCACCGATGGGCGAGTGGCCTTAGGTGTGTGAGGATCTGGCTTTCCAAGAGCTTGCCCTTCCAGGTAGACTTTGAGTCACATCGTACCATGTTGTTTTTGTTTTGTTTTGTTTTGATTTGATTTTTGAGATGGAGTCTCGCTCTGTCACCCAGGCTGGAGAGCAGTGGCGTGATCTCGGCTCACTGCAGCCTCTGCCTCCTGAGTTCAAGCAATTCTCCTGCCTCAGTCTCCTGAGTAGCTGGGACTACAGGCCGGTGCCACCATGCCTGGCTAATTTTTTGTATTTTTGGTAGAGACGGGGTTTCACTGTGTTAACCAGGATGGTCTCGATCTCTTGACCTCGTGATCTGCCTGCCTCGGCCTCCCAAACTGCTGGGATTACAGGCCCGGCCTACCATGTTGTTTTAAGACTTGTTCCCCATGCCAAAAACCGCAGTCCCGGATCTTAGGATCTCTGCCTGGGCTGAGAAGTGACACACTCCCTGCTGGGGTTTTCTGCAAAGGAATATGATCAAAAAGCTTTGCTTGTTTTCTGATACGAGCGAGTGCTGGTTTGTGCTCCCTGGATTCTGGGGTCCTCCACTCCATCCTCCCTGTCCTCCTGGGGTGACTTCTTGAAACCTGTGCCAGGTGCTAGCTGTGGCTCAGCTCTCCCTCCTTGGAGTATCTCCCCAGCGGGAAACAAACCAGGGGCCGCTGCCAGGGAAGAGGATCAGTGGGAGATTTCCCTGCTTTGGCAAAACCTTGACACATTTCATTATCTCTTTTGGTTCCCTCAGCTGCTTCCCCCCACCTTTTTTTTTCCATGAACTCTTCATCTTTTTAGTGTCTTTTCATTTTTGATTTTTTTAAACTTAAACAAAATTTTTTTAGAGACAGAGTTTCGCTCTGTCACCCAAGCTGAGGTGCAGTGGTACAATCATAGTTCACTGCAGCCTCAACCTCCTCAGCTCAAGTGGCCTCCTGCCTCGGCCTCCCAATTAGCTGGGACTACAGCCACGTGCCACCACACCAGCAAGGTTTCATTTCTTTTAGTATCTACCAGGGGTTGGCACACTACAGCCCATGAGTTAAATCTGCCAGTGCCTGTTTCTACAAATAAAGTTTTATTGGTGCATAACCACGCCCACACACTTACGTATCATCCCTGGCGTCTTTGGCACCATGAGTACAGAGCCAAATAATTGCACCTGAGACCATACATGGCCCGCAGAGCTGAAAATATTTACTTCCTGGCCCTTTATAGGAATGTTTTGTCCTTTGACCACCCCTAGTACACCTACCGTTTCATAGAATGTTCCAGAATCCCATAAAGGTGAACATTTCACAGATGTCTTTTTTTTTTTTTTTAAGATGGAGTCTTGCTCAGTCGCCCAGGCTTGAGTTCAGTGGTACGATCTTGGCTCACTGCAGCCTCCACCTCCTGGGTTCAAACAGTTCTGCTTCAGCCTCCCAAGAAGCTGGGACTACAGGCACCCACAATCACACCTGGCGAATTTTTGTATTTTTAGTAGAGAGAGGGTTTCACCATGTTGGCCTGGCTGGTCTCGAACTCCTGACCTCAGGTGATCCACCCACCTTAGCCTCCCAAAGTGCTGGGATTGCAGGCGTGAGCCACCGCGCGCAACCTCCAGATGTCTTCTGATCTTCCGCTCAGCTCTCCCTTCCCAAAAGTAACACAACCAGCTTTCCGTCCTAGATCTCAGCAGCCCAGACCACCAGCTGGAATCTCTGCATATGTATCCATACCATTTACACACATACATACCTATGTGTTCGTAAATGTCCATTTCCCCACACAGGGCCATAAAGCAGTATGGGGATCCAGGAAAGGAGGACGCAGACACAGACGTCCCACAGGGTTCGGCAGGGCTAGCTCAGTCTGTCTCTGTGCCCACAGGCAGCTGGGAGTGGTCATACAGCCCATGCGTTTGGGACCTGACTGAGGCTGGCTGGAGCTGCGTGGGGTCCTTGCACCCTCACAGAGCTGAATGTCAGCAGGCCCCTTCTCTCAGAGGGTTACCAGCTGCCTCCTGGGCTCTGAGATATGTGTATCCTGCCTGCAGGGCACACCGTCTGCCAGGGACCCAGCAGGACCCTGTCATCCTCCTGGTCTCCCACCAGCCCCCTTCCTCACTATAGCTGACAGGGCCTGACCAGAGGTGCATGACCAAGGCCACAGTGCCCCCAGGAGGAAGCTGGTGTCTGGGGTGTCAGAAGTGTGACCAGGAGCACTGGAGCTTGCAGTCGGGGGATAATTAAGCCAGAGGGACAAGCATGAGGACAGGCGTCCTGAAGTCGGGTGGCCAGGAACAAGGTGGTGGTTAGTGTGACCTGGCAGCATTCCCAGCCAGAACGCAGAGAGCAGGGAGCAGTGTGAGAGGCAGCCTGGGTGGGAAAGGGAACGGAGGGATGGGTGCAGACCGCAGAGAGGCCCCTCCAAGCTGAAAAGAGGGACACATCAGAACCAAAGGTGTCTTCGATGGATATGGAGAGGATGGGGGTGCCCTACAGCCGAGTGCTAAGGCCCCTGGCTCCACCAGTGAGGGTGGAGGCTGTGAACCCTCCGGGATGAAGGGGAACCCACCCCCAAATCCCCAGGTACTCCCTGGGCCTCCTTTCCATGCCCTGCCATATAAAACAGCACAGTCCTGACGTTTGGAATAGGATCTAAGGCTATTTTAGACAAAAGGGGAAGTTATATTTTGGGGAATGCTACATCTAAGAGAAGAGTGAAATTACGGGGTATATTTTAAGCACCGTAAAAAGGTCTCCTTGGAATTTGGAGAAAGTTGATTAAAAGCTGAAGCATGAGGTCTGGGACACCCCTGCCATGGCCCTGCCCTCCCCGAATGTTCTGGGGGTTTTACTGCTGTGGGATTATGGAGACGGGGGACCCATCTGTCTATCTGCAATGTCCGCCTCAGTGCGTGGGCGGGAGCGTGGGCAGGCATCAGTCAGCCACAGGGCCTGGCCGCCGATTTGTTTCCTGGTGATTATCCAGGACAGAACCAATTCCTGCAGGCCCTGCCCTGGGCAGCTCAGTCCCCCATGTCACAGTGCAGTTGCCACCTAAGGTTTCTTCCTGTGTGACTCAGCCACAGCAAGCCAGAGACAGCTCCTGAAATCAGCCCCCTTGAGACCCCCATTCCCAGGAGACCCCAGAAGCAGTTTGGCATCTTCAGCCCAGCCACTGACTGGCCTGTGACTCCGGCACATGGTTTACCTCCTAGATAAAGGACAGAAAGGGCTGACTTAGCAGTGGTCGGGCATCAGGACCCAACAGGGCCGTCTATAAATATGGATGGTATCATCACCTCTTTAAGGGGAAAGTGAATTAGGGCCACCTCTGCCTTTGTGAGTGTCGTTACAGGATTCTCAACTGGGTGCTGAGCACTTTTAGAGGCTGAGGCAGGCTGATCACTTGAAGTCAGGAGTTCGAGATCAGCCTGCCCAACATGGTGAAACCCCGTCGCTATTAAAAATACAAAAATTAGCCAGGTGTGGTGGCAGGTGCCTATAATCCTAGCTACTGAGGAAGCTGAGGCAGGAGAATGGCTTGAACCCGGGAGTTGGAAGTTGCAGTGAACCAACATTGTGCCACTGCACTCCAGCCTAGGCAATGGAGGGAGACTCCATCTAGAAAAAAAAAAATATATATATATATATATACACACACACACACACACACACACAGAGGATTCTAGTTAGTGGGTACGTGAACCAAGGTTCTCACCTGGGCCTGATTCTGCCAGCAGGAGATGTTTCGCAACCCCTGGAGACATTTTTGGTTGTCATAGCTGGGGAGGGAAGGATGCCACTGCCTTCTGGTGGGTAGAGGCCAAGATGCTGCTAAATGCCGCACAGTGCACAGGACAGCCTCCTCTGCAAAACATGGCCCGGCTGTACGTCAGCAGCACTGAGGCAGAGAGATTTGCTGTAGCTTAGAGGCCTTTAGAGGGTGCTATTGAAAATCTGGTCTGGCGCTCTAGACAGAATCTGCAGAGCAGTGGTAACTCAGAAGCCACCACCTGGATGGAGGCTGAGCACTGAGGCTGACACCTGTAATCCCAGCACTTGGAGGCTGAGGCAGGAGGATTGCTTGACCTTGGAATTCAAGACCAGCATGACAACATAGCGAGACCCCGTCTCTATATTTTTTTAAACTTTTAAAAATGACTTTATTTATTTGAGACAGAGTCTCAGTCTGTCCTCCTGGGCTGGAGTACAGTGGTGTGATCTTGGCTTACTGCAACCTCTGCCTCCCGGGTTCAAGTGATTCTCCTCTGCCTCCTGAATAGCTGGGAATACAGGCACGCACCACCACGTCCGCCTGATTTTTGTATTTTTTGGTAGAGACGTAGTTTCGCCATGTTGGCCAGACTGCTTTTGAACTCCTGGCCTCAAGTGGTCCACCTGCCTTGGCCTCCCAGAGTACTGCTGGTATCACAGGCAAGAGCCACCATGCCCAGCCAGTTTTTATATATATATATATATTTTTTTTTTGTTATGGAATTTCACTCTTGTTGCCCAGGCTGGAGTGCAATAGCACGATCTCAGTTCACCACAACTTCCACCTCCTGGGCTCAAGCAATTCTCCTGCCTCAGCTTCCGGGGTAGCTGGGATTACAGGCATGTGCCACCACACCCAGCTGATTTTTTGTATTTTCAGTAGAGACGCGGTTTCTCCATGTTGGTCAGGCTGGTCTCGAACTCCCAACCTCAGGTGATATGCCTGGCCTTAATTTACATTTTTTTAAAAAAATGAAGCCAGCACCTGCATAGTGGGAACTGTTTGTGGAAGGGGTAAATGATAATAAGATCATCCTCCAAGGATGATCCTCCCACCTTAGCCTCCCAAGCAGCTGGGGCTACAGGCATGCACCGCCACACCCAGCTAATTTTTGTATTTTTAGTAGAGACAGGGTTTTGCCATGTTGTCCAGGCTGGTCCCAAACTCCTGGACTCAAACCATCCACCCACCTTGGCCTTCCAAAATGCTGGGATTCCAGGCATCAGCCACAGCGCCTGGCCTGTTATTTTTAACACACCCCCTTACTTGTACTTGGATTGTCAACTTTTTCCCTCAACCCAGCCCACTGCAGGGACATAGCAGTGGCCCCACACTGTGGTTAGGGAGATGGGGGCGGACTGAAGTCTTGGTGATTCAGACTTCTTTCCCCACTGCCGCAAGTGAGGGAACCCCAGGATGACAGGTTGCTGATTCTTGCTCTGGACAGTTGGTCCAAAGGGACCCTGGGGGCCCCAAGAGGCATCCCCCACCCCAAGTTTACAGACAGAGGCAATAGCACCTTCAGGGAGAACAGAGAGGTGCTGTGATAACTACAGACCCTCCCCCCAGCCCTCCCTAAAGAGGTCACCTTTCTTTTTTCTTTTTTGAGACGGAGTCCTGTCGCCAGGCTGGAGTGCAGTGGCACGATCTCAGCTCACTGCAACCTCCATCTCCCAGGTTCAAGCAATTCTCCTGCCTCAGCCTCCCAAGTAGCTGGGAATACAGG
Source organism: Callithrix jacchus (assembly GCF_049354715.1). Classification (NCBI taxonomy): domain Eukaryota; kingdom Metazoa; phylum Chordata; class Mammalia; order Primates; family Cebidae; genus Callithrix; species Callithrix jacchus. The sequence continues at coordinate 15,729,583 of NC_133523.1, forward strand.
CACCCGCCATCACACCTGGCTAATTTTTGTATTTTTGGTAGAGACAGCGTTTCACCATGTTGGCCAGGATGGTCTTGATCTCTTGACCTTGTGATCCACCCGCCTTGGCCTCCCAAAGTGCTGGGATTACAGGCGTGAGCCACCGCAGCAGGGTCACCTTTCTTTACATGTGCAAATGCTCAATTTTGCTGCATTGAAAGTAGCAGAAGGGCTGGGCACGGTAGCTCATGCCTGTAATTTCAGCACTTTGGGAAGCCAAAGCGATTGAATCACCTGAGGTCAGGAATTTGAGACCAGCCTGGGCAACATGGTGAAATCCGGTCTCACTAAAAATACAGGTTAGCCAGGCACAGTGCTGCGCACCTGTAGTTCCAGCTACTGCGGAGGCTGAGGCAGGAGAATCACTTGAGCCTGGAAGTTGGAGGTTGTATTAAGCCATGATCAAGCCACTACGCTCCAGCCTGGGTGACGAAAAGGAAACCCTGTCTCAAAAAAAAGTACTGGTTGTCCTTGCTGTTCGGGTTTGGCGATTGTGTGGGGAAGCAAACGTCATCCCAAGATGAAACCTTTCCTAATGATCTGAACACTTGCAGAATGAGCCTCCACTTGAATTCCCCTCCCAGCTCAGCCTAAGACTAGCTCCTCCCATTATGCAAATGTGGTTCAAATTGGCTACAAAATGACATTGAGAATCTTGCAAAAGATGCATGATTTCAGGAAGTCATCAAAAGCGGCCTGGAGGCCAGGTACAGCGGCTCAAGCCTGTAATCCCAGCACTTTGGGAGGCTGAGGCGAGTGGATCACCAGAGGTTAGGAATTCAAGACCAGCCTGGTTAGTATAATGTAACCTCGTCTCTACTAAAAATACAAAAATTAGCTGGGTGAGGTGGCATATACCTATAATCCCAGCTACTAGAGAGGCGGAGGCAGGAGAATCAGTTGAACTCGAGAGATTGCACCACTGCACTCCAGCCTGGACAACCAAGTGAGACTCTGTCTCAAAAAAAAAAAGAAAAAGTGATCTGGAGAATCACTCCCCTCATCCCTCCTTAAGTCTACGTGGAACAGTCTCAAAAATCATTCCTATATCACAGCCAGGTGTGGTGGCACGTGCCTATAATCCAAGCTGCTCAAGAGGCTGAGACAGACAGGAGGATTACTTGAGCCCAGGAGTTTGGGACACATGCACAGACAGCCCGTGACAGGCAGGTATCAGTTAGCAGGCAGGGAAGAGGCTGAATGGTGGTGGACAGAACCTCAGGAGCGAATGAGGCCATGATGTTGCTAAATTTAAATGATGTAATTCAGGGCCAGTTGCAGTGGCTCATGCTTGTAATCCCAACACTTTGGGAAGCCAAGGCAGGAAGCTCACTTGAAGCCAGGAGTTGAAGACCAGCCTGGGCAACAAAGTAAAACCCCGTCTCTACAATAATTAAAAAATTAAACAGGCGTAGTCGTGCAAGGCCTATAGTTTCAGCTATTCAAGAGGTTGAGGTGGGAGGACCCATGAGCCCAGGAGCTGGAGGCTGCAGTGAGCTATGATCACGCCATTGCTCTCCAGCCTGGGGGACAGAGCAAGATCCCATCTCAGTAAATAAATATTAAGTAAATAAAAGAAAAGGATTTTCAGCTTGGCTCTCAAGTATAAATAGCAAATTCAGTCCCTTGCTTTATACACAAGGCACACCTAAATCAAAGAGGTTCAGGAAGTTGAAGGAAAAGCAAGCACAGGTGTAGCAGACTGTGAGAAACAGGAGATAGCAGAGCTGCAATTCGGACATAGTTCAGGCCTCCGCACGTAACATGTAGCAAAGATTGGTTATGATGCTAAAGCTCTCACTTTGCAATAAAGGTATAACAGTTGTGAATGTCTATGCACCAAGCAACATAGCCACTGCCTTTACATAGTAGAAAATTTTTTTTTTTCTGAGACGGAGTTTCACTCTTGTCCCCCAGGCTGGAGTGCAGTGGTACAATCTTGGCTCACTGCTCACTGTAGCCTCCATCTCCTGGGTTCAAGTGATTCTGCCTGCCTCAGTCTCCTGAGTAGCTGGGATTACAGGCACATGCCATCACGCCCAATTTCTGTATTTTAGTAGAAATGGGGTTTCAGCGTATTGGCCAGGCTGGTCTTGAACTCCTGACTTCAGGTGATCCATCTGTCTCAGCCTTCCAGAGTGCTGGGATTACAGGTGTGAGCCACCATGTCCTGCCAAAAAGTAGAAAGTCTTAAAGATACCAAGAGAAACACACACACAGCTTGGTTAAGTACACAGAAAATAGGCAAGGATGTTAAAACACCCAAACCACATACTTAAGGCAGACATTGTGGCCCTATCATGCACTCTGAGAGAATAAACCTCCTTACTTATACATGGAACATTATTAAAAATCATTTATAGGGACAGATTCTCACTGTGTTACCCAGGCTGGTCTCCAACTCCTGGCCTAAAGCAGTCCTTCTGCCTTGGCCTCCCAGGGTGCTGGGATTACTGGTGTGTGCCACTACACCTGGCCTCAAAAATTATTTATATATCAGAGTCAGGTGTGGTGGCATGCACCAGTGATCTCAGCTGTTCAGAAGGCTGAGGTGGGAGGATTGCATGAGCCCAGGAGTTCAGGACCAGCCTGGGCAACATAGCAAGACCCCATCTCTACAAATAATCATTTCTATGTCAGGTAAAGAAAGCATTTATAAATTCCCGTAGTAAAACAATTACAAGTGACACTCTAACAATGCAATAAAACTATATGGAATTTTTTAAAAGTAAACTTCCATTGAGCAACTCTTAGATAAAGAAGTACAAACACGGCTGGGCTCAGTGGCTCACACCTGTAATTCTAGCACTTTGGGAAACCGAGGCACAGATCACCTGAGGTCAGGAGTTCAAGACCAGCCTGGCCAACATGGCGAAACTCCATCTCTACTAAAAATATAAAAACTCCCCAGGCATGGTTGTGTGTACCTGTACTCTCAGCTACTCGGGGGGCTGAGGCAGGAGAATCCCTCAAACCTGGGAGGCGGAGGTTGCATTGAGCCGAGATCACGCCACTGCACTCCAGCCTGGGCAACAGAGTGAGACTCTGTCTCAAAAAATACAAAAATTGCAGGTTTTCTACAAATCAATAACAAACAGCCATATGTTATCAGAGTCCGTGGGCTGTATTTAAAGCCATGGTAAGAAGACACCACATAGCGGAACACACTTCAGATCCACGAATAGGAAAGAAGTTTGAAATAAATGAATTTATGTCCTATCTCAAGCTGGGAAAGAACAAAGTAACCCCCAAAGACAATGATTTGGACATCAAATGGGCAAGTTGAGATCAGGTCCGGTGGCTCACACCTGTAATCCCAGCACTTTGGGAGGCCGAGGCAGGCAGATCACTTGAGCTCAGGAGTTCGAGACCAGCCTGGGCAACATAACAAAACCCTGTCTCTACCAAAAAATACAAAACTTAGCTGGGTGTGGTGGCACATGCCTGTGGTCCCAGCTTCTTGGACGGCTGAGGTGGGAGAATTGAATGAGCCTGGAAAGCAGAGGTTGCAGTGAGCCAAGATCAAGATCATGCTACTGCACTCCAGCCTGGGCGACAGAGTAAGACTCCATCTCAGGAAAAAAAAAAAAAAAAATGGGTGAGATGAGCCCCAGGGAAAACTTGATAAATTCTTCAGATATTTTCACAGCCCTGAGAACCAAACAGGACCTTCCCCCATCAAAGCCTGGATTGTTCTGTATTCTTTCTGTGACCTAGTACATGCTTTTGTGATAACCTAAACCCAAGTTTAGTGACATATGTAAGATTTCAGTGACTTGTTTCACACTTGGGTTTTGTTGTTATTTAAGGCTCCCCTATCTCTCCGCTGTAGGGTTTGCTGTGAGATTTCAGCGCTTGTAGGAGTCTGTCTTTCTTAAACAGCCCCGTCCTAGCCCTGGGAATCCTTGCTGCCTTTCAGTGTTTGATGTGGTGCCATCTGCATCTGTGGCCAACAGTTGGTGTATCTTGTGAACTGGGGCATATGGAATTGGGATCACTCAGCTCTCTACATCCCTGCCGTCCGTCCATCTAACCAGCAACTGACTATCAAGAGCCTGCCGGGTGCCCCAAGCCCCTTGAGCAATCAGAAAAGAACAGAACCTGGCAGCGGCTGAGCCAGGGGCCCTGGAGAGCCTCCACTTCCTCCTCTGCGAATGGGGGAGCCATGAGGTTGGGGTGACTCTTCCACTTCCTGCCCTGACATCCGCAGGCCAACTGAGCCTGCAGCTGCCTCCTGTGCAGGTTTGGGCTTGGGAGTGTGGGGAGTCCTATTTCCCACCCGCAACCCCATAGCTGCCTTCTCATCTCTGTTACACTCCCCCCTTCCTGGGGTCTTCCTTGTGCCTGCCTGGTATCATCCTTGACGCAGCGCCCGCCAACCTCCCCGTTCCCTCGGCCCCGCCTTCATCACGGCTCTGGGCTCTGTTGAAAGCATCAGCTAAACTTCTCACTTCTTCGCCTCCAGCCCTGCCTGCTGGCCTCCGCTGCCTCTGCTCCCAGCTCCCAGGGAGTCTCTTCTCACCCAGCCCCTCTGGGGCACGTGACCCTGTGGACCCATTTTGTCCTGGGTGTTTCCCAGGCCTGCCTCTCCACGTCCCTGCCATGGTCCAGGGAGACCAGTCACCCAGGGCGACACTCACCTCCTGCCGACCCATCCTGCTGGAGCCAGGTCTGAGATCTTCAGAGGAGGGGGTCATTTAACAGAGAATCTAGAATAGCGGCCCCCCCCACTCTGTTGCCACAAAAACCAGGCAGTCTGTAGTTCACATGGGTCTCAGGGGCCACCCAGTCTCTGTCTGAATGGCTCAACTGCTATTGTAACTCAGATGCAGCCTCAGGCCAGACCCAGACCTACATGGCTGTGTGCCAGGAAAACGTCATTTGCTGCTGCTGAAAACTGAATTTCACATCAATTTCAGCCACCCAGCCATCTTTTGACTTTTTTTCTCCCCTAAGCATTTTTTCTTTTTTCAGATGGTGTCTGGCCTTGTCACCCAGGCTGGAGTGCAGTGGCATGATCTTGGCTCACTACAACCTTCGCCTCCTGGGTTCAAGCAATTCTCCCGCCTCAGCCTCCCAAGTAGCTGGGACTACAGGCACCTGCCACCATACTCAGCTGACTTTTTTTGTATTTTGGTAGAGATGCAGTGTCACCATTTTGGCCAGGCTGGTCTCGAACTCCTGACCTCAAGTGATCCACCTGCCTCGGCCTTCCAAAGTGCTGAGATTACAGGCATGAGCCACCATGCCCGGCCCCTTAAACATTTGTAAAATGCGAAAACTGTCCCTGGAACGTACGCTGTACAGTAACAGGTGGATGGCCGTACTGTGTGGACCCCAGTAGAGATCAGTGGTGCCAGGAGGGTGTCCTCCATGTGGCCACACCCATGCCCCTACCTGTGTGTCTGTGACGGCTTTCCTTCTACATCGGCAGAGCTGAGCAGTGACAGCAGACAGAGCCAAACTATTCAGCACCTGCGCTTTTGCAGAACAAGTTTGCTGGCCTCTGGTTCACACAAAAATCCCACTTAATCCTCAATCTACTAAGGCAGAGGGTTTTTCCAAAACCTTACCTTACAGGAGGGAAATCTGAAATCGAGAGCCATGAAGTGATTTGCCCGAATTGCCCAGAGTAGCCTTGAGCCTCCAACCCTCCCGCTGGCCCCCAGGACCCACTGAACCCTGCAGTGTCTCAGCAGAAGTAGCCTGCAACCTGGCTAGTCATGGTGGCTCACGCCTGTAATCCCAGGGCTTTGGGAGGCCGAGGCGGGAGGGTCACTTGAGCCCAGTAGTTCAAGGCCGCCCTAGGCAACATAGTGAGACCCTGTCTTTACCCCCAAAAAAATTTTTTTTTCAATTAGCCAGGGACAGTGATAGGCTCTGGTGTTCCCAGCTACTTGGGAGGCTGAAGCTGGAGGATTGCTTGAGTCCAGGAGTTTGAGGCTGCAGTGAACTAGGATTACGCCACTATACTCCAGCCTGAGCAACAGAGCAAAACTTTTCTCAAAAAGGAAATAACCTGCAACCCCATGAAGACTTGGAGGTTTATTTCCCTGGGATTTCCATGAAGCACAGCCTCAGCTCACAGTGGCTGCCCTATGGCTGTTTGCTTGGCAGACCTGGCACAGCAGACCTCCCTGGCCCCTCAGGCCTCCTGGGATGGGGCACTGCCCTCAGGGCTCCTGTGTCCATGAGGGCCCAGCACAGCCCTGAGATGTGGCCTCTGCCTACAGGCTTGAGCCACCTGCGCTCAGGGCCACAGCCCTCATCTGGTCTGACTGTTGTGTCCCCGGGCAGGCGTCACCTACTCAGTGGCCTCGAGCCGAGAGCTGTTTCAGGTAGAAAGTTCCGCTGGGAACTTGGAGAACACCCAGGAAAGAACAGGAGTCCCAAGCCATGAGGCCACTGTGCTGGCTGCCAGGCGCTGGCCAGTGTCACGTGGTGGTCTCCCCCTTAACCCAGCTAGAAGGAGAGAGGGCTTCTGCAGGCCGAAAAGCAAGGGAACAATCTCCCTCTTTTGGCCCCTTTCTTTTCTTTCCTTTTTTTTTTTTTTTGAGATGGAGTCTCCCTCTTGCTGCCCAAGCGGGAGTGCAGTGGTGCGATCTCGACTCACCACAACTTCTGCCTCCTGGTTCAAGCAATTCTCCCGCCTCAGCCTCCTGAGTAGCTAGGATTCCAGGCATGTGCCACCTCACCCAGCTAATTTTGTATTTTTAGTAGAGATGGGGTTTCTCCATGTTGGTCAGCCTGGTCTTGAACTCCCGACCTCAGGTGATCCGCCCACCTTGGCCTCCAAAAGTGCTGGGATTACAGGCGTGAGCCACTGCACCTGGCCTCAGCCCCTTTCTCTAGGCTCTGTGGTGGATCAATATGTGCAGATGTTCTTTCTCCAGCTGCAGCCTCTCTTGGCTATACCCGTCACTCCTTCATCTCATTGCCTGCGTGGCCTTAATCAGACAGGGGAGATCAGAAGTTCTGCACGGCTTGTGGACTGAGCAGGTGGGAGCGGAAGCTTCACCCAGAGGTGGTGTCGCAGAGGAAGGAAGAAACGGCATCAAGGGGTCGGGTGCAGTGGCTCACACCTGTGATCCCAGCACTTGGGAGACTGAGGCGGGCAGATTGCCTGAGCTCAGGAGTTCAAAACCACCCTAGCAACATGGTGAAATCCCGTCTCTACTAAATATACAATAAAATTAGCTGGGCGTGGTGGTGGGCTCCTGTAGTTGTAGCTACCAGAAAGGCTGAGACAGGAGAATCACATGAGCCCGGGAGATGGAAGTTGCAGTGAGCCAAGATCGTGCCACTGCACTCCAGCCTGGGCGACAGAGCGAGCCTCCATCTTAAAAAGAAAAGAAAAGAAAAAGCAGCAGCATCAAGGTTCTGGGAAGCGAGCAGCCCACTCTGTCCAGGCAGGTCCAGGGAGGTTCCCAGAGGTTGTGACACCTGAGCTGTGGCTAAATGTGACCGAACATGTCAGGGCAGGTGGGCAGCGCTTGGGCCAGGAGGGGAGCCACGGATGCATCAGCCTCCTGCTTTTGGACTTCAGGGAGGGCAGCAGACTTTTCAGTGCCTCGGTTTCCTCATCTGAAATGGGGATGTCAAGTCTGCCTCTTAAAGGAATGTGAGGGTCCGGGTGCAGTGGCTCACGCTTGTAATCCCAGCACTTTGGGAGGCCAAGGCAGGCGGATCACAAGGTCAGGAGTTCGAGAACACCCTGGCCAACATGGTGAAACCCCATCTCTACTAAAACTACAAAAATTAGCCGAGCATGGTGGCGTGCACCTGTAATCCCAGGTACTCGGGAAGCTGAGGCAGGGGAATCACTTGACCTGGGAGGCGGAGGTTGCCAAGATCACGCCACTGTACTCCAACCTGGCAACAGAGTGAGACTCCATGTCAAAAAAAAAAATCGAGACAAACAGGGAATCTGAAGTCCTACAGCATATGCCGCTAATGGGCCTCTCCTCACCACAGGTCATGATATGTCATATATGTCACAGTCACTGTTCTCTCTAACACGTTTTACAGAGAATATTTTTTGATGGGTTCTAGTTCTGTTGCCCAGGCAACAGTGCAGTGGTGTGATCATAGCTCACTGCAGCCTCATCCTCCAGGACTCAAGCAATCCTTCTCTCTCAGCCTCCTGAGTAACTGGGACTACAGGCGTGTGCCACCAGACCGGGCGAACTTTTCAATTATTTTTCTTTTAAGAGATGGAGTCTTGCCCAACACATTGCCCAGCGGGTCCTGCATCCTGGCCTCAAGCAGTCCCTCTGCCTCAGCTTCCCAAAGTGCTTGGATCACAGGAGTGAGCCACCCGCCCGGCCTCCCTAAAATGTTACCAGGCATTCCACCTAAGAAGAGAGCCATCCTTTAGATAGAAGATCTAGAATTTTGGCCAGGCACAGTTGTTCACGCCTGTAATCCCATCACTTTAGGAGGCCGAGGCGGGTGGGTCACTTGAGGCTAGGAGTTTGAGACCAGCCTAGCCAACATAGCAAGACCCCCATCTCTACTAACAGTACAAAAATAAGCCAGGCGTGGTGGCACACACCTGTAGTCCCAGCTACTTGGGAGGCAGAGGCAGGAGGATCGCTTGAACACGGGAGGTGGAGGTTGCAGTGAGCCACTGCATTCCAGTCTGGTTGACAGAGCGGGACTCAGTCTCAAAACTAAAAGGGGGGAGATCTAGAATTTTCGGCCACATAGGATGTTCAACCCTGGATGTCTCTTTTCAAAGATTCTCTACTTGACCGAACATTAGACTCCTGAACCTTGTCTCCGTCCCATCTGAGCGCCTCTTTGTAATTCAGCTGAGACCCTGCTAAGTCAGTTTAGCAGGAACCCTCTGATCGCCCTCGAGATCTGATCAGGCTCCTCATCCTTCCCCGTCCCCCAGGTACTGTCTGATCACCCTGGCCTGTCTTCAGCAAGAATCCTGTTAGGTCGGTTTAGCTAGAAACTGCTGTACATGCAGTGTTTTCTCTTAGTAATTTCCCCTCCACTGACCCCCACCCTGCTCCTTGGTGATAAAGTCCCACTTGCCCAAGCTGTATTCAGAGTTGAGCCCGATCATTTGCCTTTACCGAAAGGCCCCATCACAGCATTGGGAATAAAGGCTTCCTGCCTGTGTGTTAACGAGTACCACTGAATAATTCTTTTTTTTTTTTTTTTTTAATTTGAGACGGAGTCTCACTCTGCCTCTCAGGCTGGAATGCAGTGGCATGATCTCAGCTCACTGCAATCCCTGCCTCATTGAATTCAAGCGATTCTCCTGCCTCAGCTTCCCAAGTAGCTGGGACCACAGGCACTCACCACCACGCCCGGCTAATTTTTGTATTTTTATTTTGTATTTTTTAGTGAAATGGGGTTTCACCATGTTGGCCAGGCTGGTCTTGAACTTCCAACCTCAGATGATCCACCCACCTCGGCCTCCCGAAGTGCTGGGATCACAGGCATGAGGCACCGTGCCTGGCCCCATGGAATAATTCTTTCTCTAACTCTACCAATTCAAGAAACCTTTTGAAATCGCCCGGAAGAAAAATCTCAAAGGCAGGGGCATTTGGAAGGTGGCCAGACTTTTTCTAGCTCTCAGTGTCCCTGGTGGGCACATGGCATCCCCGATGGGCCCATACCAAGGCCACCCCAGTCAGAGGAGGGGGCAAGACTGCCTCTATGTTAGTCTCACCTGGAAACTGTGACTGGGAGGTGGTTGAGTTATGAGCAATAGCTTTATGGAATTTTTTTTTCTATGATGCAAACTTTTCATGAGGTTATTATTTTTATTTTAATTAAATTTTTTATGGAGTGTGTAGGGGGCGGAGCAGGGTCTCATTCTGTCATGCAGACTAGAGTATAGTGGTATAATCATGGCTCACTGCAGCCTCAACTTCCTGGGCTGAAGGAATCCTCCTGCTTCAGTCCCCTGAGTAGCTGGGACTACAGGCATGCACCACCACAGCTGACTAATTTTTTCTTTTTTGTAGGCACACGGTCTCAAGGCTGGTCTTGAACTTCCTGGGCTCAAGTGATCCCCACCGCCTTGGCCTCCCAAAGTGCTGGGATTACAGGTGTGAGCCACTGTGCTCAGCTTATTTTGTCTTTTTTTTTTTTTTTTTTTGAGAAAGTCTCGCTCTGTCACCCAGGCTGGAGTGCAGTGACGCAATCTCAGCTCATCGCAACCTCTACCTCCCGGGTTCAAGCGATTCTCCTGCCTCAGCCTCCGGAGTAGCTGGGATGATAGGTGCCCACCACCACGCCCAGCTAATTTTTGTATTTTTAGTAGAGATGGGATTTCACCATGTGGGCCAGGCTGGTCTTGAACTCCTGACCTCAGGTAATCCACCCACTTCAGCCTCCCAAAGTGCTGGAATTACAGGTGTAAGCCACAACACCAAGCCTTATTTCTAATTGATGAAAATTGTATATATTCATCAGAGACATGACATTTTGAAATATGTATACATTGTGGAATGGGGTCAGTGGAGCTAATTAGCATATGCATTACCTGACATACTCAACATGTTTTGTGATGAAAACACTTAAGATCTACTTTTTTACTAATTCTCAAAATACAAAAATATTAACTACAGTCAATAGATTGCTCGAATTGAATCCTCCCCTCCAACTGAAATTTTATATCCTTTGACCAGCATCCCCCAGCCCTGCCCCCACCCCTAGTAACCAGTATTCTACTTTCTTTTTTTTTGAGACGGAGTTTCGCTCTTGTTGCCCAGGCTGGAGTGCAATGGCGCGATCTCGGCTCACCACAACCTCCGCCTCCTGGGTTCAGGCAATTCTCCTGCCTCAGCCTCCTGAGTAGCTGGGATTACAGGCACGTGCCACCATGCCCAGCTAATTTTTTGTATTTTTAGTAGAGTCGGGGTTTCACCATGTTGACCAGGATGGTCTCCATCTCTTGACCTCGTGATCCATCCGCCTCGGCCTCCCAAAGTGCTGGAATTACAGGCTTGAGCCACCGCACCCGGCCACCAGTAGTCTACTTTCTACTTTTTTTTTGAAACAGGGTCTCGCTCTGTCGCCTGGGCTGCAGTACAGTAGTGCGATCAGGTTCACTGCAGCCTCGATTTCCTGGGCCCAAGCATTTCTCCTGACTCAGACTCCTAAGTAGCTGGGACAACAGATGTGTGCCACCACACCGCCATCATTTTTTATTTTTTGTAGAGATGGGGTGTCACTGTGTGGCCCAGGCTGGTCTCAAACTCCTGGCCTCAAGCGATCCTCCTACTTCTGACTCCCAAAGTGCTGGGGGATTACCGGCATGAGCCCCAGCACCCAGCCCTACCTTCTGCTTCTAGGAGTTAGTTTTGGACTGGGGGTTCATGTGCAGTTCATTACAGGAATATATTGGGTAATGGTGAGGGTCGGGCTTCTAACACGTCACCCAAATACTGAACGCCCGCCTTGACCTCCCAAAGTGCTGGGATTACAGGCATGAGCCACGTTACCCGTTTTGTTAAAGGTAACAAAAGTTACCCAATAGGTAACTTTTCAACCCTCACCCCCTTCCCCTTCTCCCGCTATCAGTTCAACTTTTAAAAATTCTACGCTAGTGAGATCATCTAGTATTTGCCTTTCTGTGCCTGGCTTATTAACATATTAACGTGTTTCTGTGCCTGGCTTATTAACATATTAACATGTTTCTGTGCCTGGCTTATTAACATATTAACGTGTTTCTGTGCCTGGCTTATTAACATAGTGCCTGGCTTATTAACATATTAACATGTTTCTGCGCCTGGCTTATTAACATAGTGTCCCTGAGGTTCATCCGTGTTATTGCAAATGACAGGATCTCTTTTTTATTACCATTATTTTTTATTTTGAGACAGAGTCTTACTCTGTTGCCCAGGCCAGACTGCAGTGGCATGATCTCAGCTCACTGCAACCTCTCTCCCGGTTTGAAGTGATTTTCATGCCTCAGCCTCCCGAGCAGCTGGGATTATAAGTGCCTGCCAGCATACGTGGCTGATTTTTCTATTTTAGTAGAAATGGGTTTTTTGTTTTGTTTTTTTCCTTCCTGGAAGATACCACACTAGTCCAAGAAATGGGGTTTTACCATGTTAACCAGGTTGGTCTCAAACTCCTGACCTCAAGTGATCTGCCCGCCTCGGCCTCCCAAAGTGCTGGAATTACGAGTGTAAGCCACCATGCCCAGCCAGGATCTCCTTTTTTAAGGCTAAACATTATTCCATTGTGTATATGAGCCACAGTTACTTTATCCGTTCATATGTGGGGGGTTTTTGTTGTTGTTTTTGTGAGACATAGAGTCTTACCTTGTAGCCCAGGTGGAGTTCAGTGGTGTGGTCTCGGCTCAATGCAACCTCCGCCTCCTGGATTCAAACAATTCTGCCTCAGCTTCCTGAGTAGCTGGGATTACAGGTGCACACCACCATGTCCGGCTAATATTTGTATTTTTAACAGAGACAGGGTTTTGCCATCTTGGCCAGGCTGGTCTCGAACTCCTGACCTCAAGTGATCTGTCCACCCTGCCTCCCAAAGTGCTGGGATTACAGGAGTGAGCTGCTGAGCCCGGCCTATTCATTCATCTGTTGATGGACACTTAGGTTAAGTCCATGTCTTGGCTATTGTGATTCAAGCTGTAATGAGCATGAGAGCGCAGGCATTTCTTCCACACACTGATGTCATTTCCTTTGGGTAGATACCCAGAAGTGGGCTGTATCCAGAAGTGGATGTAGTGAGATGATAATTTTTTTCCAAAGTGTACAACTTATATCAGAAGCATGTTCTTTATATTATGAAAGAAAAAAAAAATGTGTCTCTGCGAAAGGAGAGGCCTTTCTTGCTTTTGAGTGCGTCCGGCGCTGTGGGTTTCGTAGCCTTGGGGGACAATGGCATCCGCCTTCCTAGTACATGTGCCAGATTATATCGCATAGTTGCTGACACCGGGGTCCCACTTCCTCCCTCCTGTCCACCCCGGACGCTGCATGATCTGCCACGCACACCATCTCCTTGTGCTTGGAGATGGTACGAGCCCCCCCCGCACCCCCCACCCCGGCCAGCCCAGCCGGGCAGCAACACAATAGCACCCCTCCATGCAAGCACTGGGCCCGCACTTCCCCCTCGGATGTATAATAGCACCAACCGGATATTTTTAGATGGGCTTTGAAAAGTCGCAGTGTGCTGAGACCACATACCAGACGCGTGAGGTCACCGGGCCTGGGAGCAGCCTCTGTGCATGGATAATTGGTGCACAGGGTAATCGCAGAACCAGAAAGCCAGCCCTTGGGTAGCCACAGTGGTGGGAGGGGCACCTCACATCCCAAAGGCGTTCCCTGTCGTATGTCCCCAAGACACTAGGCCTGGCTGTGATGTGAGAAGTCCCTGCAGAGACTTGTCCCCTGGGTTTAAAGGGAGCATTGTTGCTCTTTGGGGTATGAATGTCCATTTCTGGGGATGCCTCTGCCGCAGACCAGGCTCTACACCAAGGCACTGTGGGGATCCCGGCTCAGAGACCCGTTTCCCACTGCAGACACCCCAGGGCCCCCCAACAGGTCTGTGTCTGCCCCCCTGCTCCTTCCGAGGATAGGCATCCCTTCACCATCTGCTCATAGTTAGGACAGGCAGGGGGAGCTTTCTCTGCCCCTTCATGGGCATTTATTTTAGGTCTGCCTGACAGATCTCTGAATTGAGGCTGCTTGGGAGGGGAATCTGGTCATGGGACCACATAGGCAAGGCCAGGCATCGTGCTTTCAGGCACGGAGCAGAGAGGAGGTCCTAGACCTGGGCACCAGGCTCCAGGCTGAAGCTCATTTCCTGCGTGAGCTCCAGACTATGGCCCTGCAGGGCCCCATGAGCATCCAAGGAAACGAGACGGTGCCTCCAGACTGCGGGTTTCACTCCAAACGAAAACAAAACAGTTCTCAGCCACCCTCTCCAGGACTCTCCCCTTCAGGCTGCCCCACAAAAGCCTCCACTCAGTGGTCAGCCAAAATCTTAACCTGTTCAGGCTACTGGAACAGAATATGGTTACACATTGCTTAAGTACGGGAGAAATGTGTCATTGGACAACGAGAGCTGGAAATGAAACCAAAGACGACAGGGATCCCTGAGCACCTAGGATGCAGCACACTTGGGAGCCTTCAGGAGGGACAGAGGGACCAGTGAGCCCCAACTACCTGGCCCTGCAGGTATTCCTGTCTCTACATCAGTGCTCCCCAGCCGGGGTGATGTAATGATCTCTAGGGATATTCTTTGGTGATACCAGATGGCATCTGATAGGTAGAGGCCAGGGATGCCATTCAGTACCGTGTAGTGCACACAACGCCCCGTTACATGGTTCACCCCCAAAATGTCCCATAGGCACCCAGGAAAGCCAGCTTCACCAGCAGTGCCCCTGGTAGTTCCCGACCACCAACGAGCCTCCCGGGTTTCATGAGACCCTCCAGAGACTGTTTGAAAATTCAACAGGTCACACCGGGCGCAGTAGCTCACACCTGTAATCCCAGCACTTCGGGAGGTCGAGATGGAAGGATCGCTTCAGTCCAGGAGCCCCAAACCAACCTGGGGACCATAGCGAGATTCGTCTCAACAGAAATACTTTTTTTTTTTTTTGAGACGGTGTTTCGCTGTTGTTACCCAGGCTGGAGTGCAACGGCACAATCTTGGCTCACCGCAACCTCCGCCTTCTGGGTTCAAGCAGTTCTCCTGCCTCAGCCTCCCGAGTAGCTGGGATTACAGGCATGTGCCACCATGCCCAGCTAATTTTTGTATTTTTAGTAGAGACGGGGTTTCACCTTATTGACCAGGAGGGTCTCGATCTCTTGACCCGCCTTGGCCTCCCAAAGTGCTGGAATTATAGGCGTGAGCCACCACGCCCAGCCAACAAAAATAACTTTAAAAATCAGCCAGGCATGGGCCCGGCACAGTGGCTCACGCCTGTAATCCCAGCACTTCGGGAAGCTGAGTCGGGTGGATCACCTGCGGTCAGGAGTTTAAGACCAGCCTGACCAACATGGAGAAACCCCGTCTCTACTAAAAATATAAAATTAGCTGGGCATGGTGGCGCATGCCTGTAATCCCAGCTATTTGGGAGGCTGAGGCAGGAGAATCACTTGAACTCAGTAACAGAGGTTACTGTGAGCCGAGATTGCGCCATTGCATTCTAGCCTGGGAAACAAGAGCGAAACTCCATCTCAAAAAAAAAAAAAAAAAATTAGCCAGGCACAGTGATGCATACCTGTGGTCCCAGCTACTTAGGAGGCAGAAATGGGAAGATCACCTGAGCCAAGGAGGTCCAGGCTTCAGTGAGCTCACATCACTGAATCCAGCCTAGGCGACAGAGTGAGACCCTGTCTCAAAAAAAAAAAATCAACAGGTGAGCAAAGCTCATGTAGCAACCCAGGTTCCCCTCCCTCCAAAAAGCACCCAGCTACTGCCCAAACCCCGTTCTCTGTAGAGGGCCAGGTCACCTGTCTCTCTGGGGCCCCCTCCTTACCCCCTTCCTGCCCCCATTATCTCAAGCCCCTCCTTGTTTCCTTGTCCCATGACCCAAATAGCCACCCTCTTGAGGAGCGTGACCTGCATGTGGGCTCAGCCACAGACACTGTCCTGGCTTCAAGCTCTGCCCGAGGCTTTGCAGCTGAATGGAGCTTTCTCCAAGGGAGTGTCTGGGCCTTCCATGGTCAGATTCTTTTTTTTTTGAAACAGAGTCTCACCCTTTTGCCCAGGCTGGAGTACAGGGGGGCAAACGTGGCTCGCTGCAGCCTCAACTTCCTGGGCTGAAGCAGTCCTCCCACCTCAGCCTCCGAAGTAACTGGAACTACAGGCATTGGCCACCATACCTGGCTAATTTTTTCTGGATTCAGGCGTTTCACCGTGTTGCCAAGACTGGTCTTGAACTCCTGGCCTCGAGCCATCCTCCTGCCTTGTCCTCCCAAAGTGCTGCAAGTACCGGTGTGACCACGGTACCCAGCCAGTCAGATACATTTTTAATAGGACTTCCCCCTTCAGGCTGCCCCACAAAAGCCTCTACTCAGTGGTCAGCCAAAATTTTAACCTGTTCAGGCTACTGTAACAATGTGGTTACACATTGCTTAAGTACAGGAGAAATGTGTCATTGGACAATTCTGTGGTTGTGCAAACATCCTAGAGTGAACTTACACAAACCTAGATGATATAGCCTACTACATACTTACGCTATAGGTGTGTAGTTGGTTATATACTACTAATAGGTGTGTTAATGTGCAACCACTAATAGGCTATACCTGTACACATAGGTGTAGCTAGCTGGGCACGGTGGCTCACCCCTGTAATCCCAGCACTTTGGGAGGCCAAGGCAGGTGGATCACCTGAGGTCAGTAGTTCAAGACCAGCCTGGCCTCAAACTCTGATGAAACCCTGTCTCTATTTAAAAATGCAAAAATTAGCTGGGCATGGTGGCTCACGCCTGTAGTCTCAGCTACTCAGGAGGCTGCGGCAGGAGGATCACTTGAACCCGGGAGGCAGAGGTTGCACTGCGCCGAGATCATGCCACTGCACTCTAGCCTGGGCAACAGAGTGAGACTTGGTCTCTAGAAAACAAAAACAAATAGCCGTAGCCTGTTGCTTCTAGGCGTACAGCATGTTACTGTACGGGATACTGTGGGCACTTGGAACACAATGGTAAATATTCGTGTATCTAAACATAGGCCAGGCCTGGTGGTTCATTCCTGGAATCCTAGCACTTTGCAAGGCCTAGGCAGGAAGATTGCTTGAACCCAGGAGGTCAAGGCTACAGTGAGCCAAGATCACACCACCACCCTCCAGCCTGGGCGACAGACCAAGATTCTGTCTAAATAGATAGACAGGCCGGTGCGTTGGCTCACAACTGTAATCCCAACACTTTGAGAGGCCAAAGTGAGCAGATTGCTTGAGCCCAGGAGTTTGACACTGGCCTGGGCAACACAGTGAAACCCCTTCTCTACAAAAAATCAGCCAGGTGTGCTGACACATGCCTGTAGTCTCAGCTACCTGGGAGCTTGAGGCGGGAGGATCACCTTGAGCTCTGGAGGTTGAGGCTGCAGTGAGCCACCATCATGCCACTGCACTCTAGCCTGGGCGACAGAATGAGACCCTGTCTCAAAAAAAAAAAAAAAGATTGGATGCCAGGCTCAGTGGCTCACGCCTGTAATCCCAGCGCTTTGGGAGGCTGAGGTGGATGGATCACAATGTCAGGAGTTCGAGACTAGCCTGACCAACATGGTGAAACCCTGTCTCTACTGAAAATACAAAAATTAGCTGGACATGGTGCCATGTGCCTACAATCCCAGCTACTCAGGAGGCTGAGGCAGGAGTCATTTAAACCTGGGAAGCGGAGGTTGCAGTGAGCCAAGAGTGTGCCATTGCACTCTAGCCCAGGCAACAGAGCGACACTCTGTCTCAAAAAAAAAGATTTGATGGATGGATCAAAACACAGAAACGGTACAGTAAAGTGCAGTGTTACGATCTGTGGGACCACCGTCATCTACGCGGTCCATCGGTCCGTCATTGACAGCTGTCCTGTGCGGTGTATGACTGTACCACGTAGACCTGGTGGCTGACAGAAATACATTCTTGCAGTTCTGGAAGTGAGAAGTCCAAGGTCAAAGCTCTGGCAGATTTGGGGTCAGGTGAAGGCCCACTTCTTGGTTCATTGATGACATCTTTTCCCATGTCCTCACATGGTGGAAGGAGTGAGGGAGCTCTCTGGGGCCTCTTCTATAAGGACACTAATTCCATTCATGAAGTTCCCATATAAGTGACCTTATCACTTCCCAAAGACCTCACCTCCTGAACCTATCACCTTAGGGTTAGATTTCAACATAAAAAGTTTGTCAGAGGCCAGGGATGGTGGCTCATGCCTATAATCCCAGCACTTTGGGAGGCCAAGGCGAGCAGATCAGTTGAGGTCAGGAGTTTGAGACCAGCCTGGACAACATCATGAAACCCAGTCTCTACTAAAAATACAAAAATTAGGCCAGGTGCCCTGGCTCATGCCTGTAATCCCAGCATTTCGGGAGGCCAAGAGGGGTGGATAACAAGGTCAAGAGATCGAGACCATCCTGGCCAATATGGTGAAACCCCATCTCTACTAAAAATACAAAAATTAGCTGGGTCTGGTGGTACGTGCCTGTAGTCCCAGCTACTCAGGAGGCTGAGGCAGGAGAATCGCTTCAACCCAGGAGGTTGAGGTTGCGGTGAGCCAAGATCGCGCCACTGCCCTCCAGCCTGGCAACAGAGTGAGACTCCATCTCAAAAAAAAAAAAATTAGCCAGGCACAGTGGCACATGCCTATAATATCAGCCACTCAGGTGGCTGAAGCATGAGAATCGCTTGAACCCAGGAGGCGGAGGTTGCAGTGAGCTGAGATCACACCATTGCACTCCAAACTGGGCAACGGAGTGAGACCCTGTCTCAAAAAAAAAAACTGTGGGGAACACAGACTTGAAGTCCATGACAGCCGGTATCCATCCCCCTGTGGAATGAGGCCTTCAGGAAGGCCCCGTTATTCCGTGTCTTTGTGTCTCCTGTTTCTGCCTCCCCTGTGTACTTGGCCACCACCTCCCCCACCTCCTACAATGGGACCTTGGCAATGGCCTTGACCCTCCCTTCCCACTGTGGCCTCACTCCCTCCTCTCCTCCCTGGGCGTCCCAGCATCTCAAACAGGAACATCACTGCTGCCAAACTTTCCACGTTTGACTCCAGGGCGTGCCCCCCGCCCCTGTGCCCTCCCCTGCCATGTCACCTCTTCCCCAAACCCAGTGATCACAAGGGCTTGGACGGTAGAACACCAGGCCCCAGGACCAGCTCTGCTGCCTTGCTCTCATCTGCCAGGCCTCACAGCCTGCATCCTGCTGGCCTCACTCCATCTTCTTTCTCCCTAAAAGGAAGAGCTCCCCCACCACCTCTTCCCAGCTTCTCTGTCCTGCCCCAGGTACCTTCCCTGCCTCAAGTTCCCCCAGGGCTCCGTCTTAACCCCTGTGGAGCAGTAAGTCCCTCATGGGAAGGGAGCACCCCAGAAATTTGGACAGAGATTGGTTGTCCCCCATCTTCATGCAGGTGATGGTTGTATGGAAAACCCCAGGGGCACCCCTGCATACTGCCTGCACTGTACACACTTGCCTGTGTGTGTGGACTCCTCAGTACAGAGCAAAAAGATAGCCCTGCGAGAAAGGGATGAAACACTGATTACAGGCGAGCCATTGTGCCTGTCATCACAGCTCTTTGGGAGTCCAAGGCGGGAGGATCACTAGAGGCCAGGAGCTTAAGACCACCCGAGACAACATAGAGAGATGCTGTCTCTACAGAAAATTTAAAATACTAGCCAAGCACGGTGGCGTGCACCTGTGGTCCCAGCTACTTGGGAGGCTGAGGCAGGAGGATTGCTTGAGCCCAGGAGGTTGAGGCTTGCAGTGAGCTATGATTGCACCATTGCACTCCAGCCGAAGGGACAGAGCAAGACCCTGCCTCTTAAAAAAAAGAAAGAAGCAGCAACCAGACACAAGTCTGGGCATGGTGGTACATGCCTGTGGTTGCAGCTACTCAGGAGGCTGAGGCGGGAGGATCTCTTGAGCACAGGAGACAGAGGTTGCAGTGAGCTGAGATTGCACCACTGCACTTCAGCCTGGGCAGCAGAACAAGACCCCATCTCAAAAATAATATAAAATTTAAAAGTAAAAAAATAAAGTTTATTCAGACCACAAATAAATAAATAAAATGATGTTTTTGCAAATTATGTCACAATCTGGAAAATATTAACTAATAAGATAAATCGAGGCCAGGCACAATGGCTCATGCCTGTAATTTCAGCATTTTGGGAGACTGAGGTGGGTGGATCATTTGAGCTCAGGAGTTCCAGACCAGCCTGGGCAATATGGCAAAACCCCGTCTCCAAAAAATTAGCCAGGCGTGGTGGCACACGCCTGCAGTCCAAGCTACTCAGGAGGCTGAGGTGGGAGGATTGCTTCAGCCCAGGAGGCAGAGGTCGCAGTGAGCCAAGATCACACCACTGCACTCCAGCCTGGGCGATGTTGTGTGACCCTGTCTCAAGAAAAAGAAAATGGGCCACTCTCTGCTTACTGGGTAGCCTTGCTTTATAGGAACAGTTAAAGAAAAAACAGAGGCTGGGCGTGGTGGCTCATGTGCTTTGGGAGGCTGAGGCAGGCAGATTCCCTGAGCTCAGGAGTTCAAGACCAGCCTGGACAACATGGTGAAACCCCATATCTACTAAAATAGCATGGTAGCACACGTCTGTAGTCCCAGCTACTCAGGAGGCTGAGGCATGAGAATTGCTTGAACCCGTGAGGCAGAGGTTGCAGTGAGCTGAGATCGCAACACTGCACTCCAGCCCAGGCGGCCGAGTGAGACTATCGCCAAAAGAAAAAATAGATAAATTGAATAATTCAAAATAAAAGTAAAAGCACAGTATAAAACGAGAGAGAAAAAAAAAGAAATTCCATCATCATGATCTGAAAACCTGCTTTTGATTTCCTTGCAGGCTTTTGGGAATGCCAAGACAGCCCACAACAACAACTCCAGCCGGTTTGGGAAATTCATCCAAGTCAGCTACCTAGAGAGTGGCATCGTGAGAGGGTGAGTCCCTTATGTCCCCACTGGTAGGTGTGGTGGTGCGTGCCTATAATTCCAACTACTTGGGAGGCTGAGGCAGGAGAATCGCTTGAACCCAGGAGGTGGAGGTTGCGGTAAGCCGAGATCACACCGTTGCACTCCAGCCTGGGCAACAAGAGTGAAACTTGGTCTCAAAAAAAAAAAGAAAAGAAAAAAGAAAATGATTGGGGAAGGGAAGGAGCCATCATTAGTCAGGCGACATTTCAGTATCGACACCCATTGCTGGCTTGCCATCCTGCCACCATGGGGCCACATCCTCTGCCAGACCCACAGAAGCAGCCCAGGGAATCAGACACAGCCTCCCTTCCCAGGAATACAGACTACAGGAAGCTGCCAAAACTGAACGGTTACTAGCCCAGGGAAGGAATAGAAGGAAACGCTTTTTCTCTATTTGAAAGAAGAGAGGCCCCAGGCCAGGCCATCTAAACCCACCTGTGCATGTTGTGTGTCCCTGTGTGAGCCAGCAGACAAAAGACTGCTGTCCTGGGCCAGGCGTGGTGGCTCATGCCTATAATCCCAGCACTTTGGGAGACTGAGGCAGGTAGATCTCTTGAGCCCAGGAGTTCAAGACCAGCCTGCCCAATGTGGTGAAACCCCATCTCTAATAAAATTATATTAGCCGGGCGTGGTGGTGCTCGCCTGTAATCCCAGCTACTTAGGAGGTTGAGGCAGGAGAACTGCTTGAACCCGGGAGGCAGAGGTTGCAGTGAGCCAAGATTGTGCCACTGCACTCCAGCTTGGGCAATAGAGTGAGACTCTGTCTCAAAAAAAAAAGACTGCTGTCCTAGAGACAGGCAGGTGGCATTCAGCAGACTCTGCATTGGGTCCCTTGTGCTGACCCCTGGCCCTGCCACCCCTTGGGCACCAGCTATGTCTCCTGCATAATAGGATGGACTTAGATGAGAGTGATCCGTAGGCCCCGGTGAGCTCACACATCTGGTGATGGCCCCACCAGACTCAGCCAGCCACAGCTGCTGTGAAAGGATCTCCCCAGGCCACCCCCTTCCCATGGGACCCTGGGCAGCACAGTCTCTCCAAGCCTCGGTACCTTGTCCACTCCTCGGGAGCCACTGTGCTGGCCCCAGTGCCTGCCCCAGCATGTAAGAGGAATCCCTGAGAAATACATAAAACAATGCCTACAACATACATGTCCTCAAAAAAACCATTCACTGCCACTGCTTTTAGCATTGAGAGATATTTGGGGCTGCAGAGATACCATAGTCCCCTGCACTGGCACCCTTAGACTCAAGGTCCCACATGATGCCACATGCCTTCCGAGGCACCTCTGAGAACTTAACTTGGAGGAAAAACCTTAACTGCTTGGCGTAATGAAAACAGCCGGGAGCAGTGGCTCACGCCTGTAATCCCAACACTTTGGGAGGCCGAGGTGGGTAGATCATGAGTCAAGATTTAGAGACCAGCCTGGCCAGCGTGGTGAAACCCCGTCTCTACTAAAAATACAGAAAGTAGCGGGCTTGTTGGCATGCACCTGTAGTCCCAGTTACTTGGGAGGCTGAGGCAGAAGAATTGCTTGAACCTGGGAGGTGGAGGATGCAGTGAGCCGGGATCGTGCCACTGCACTCCAGCCTAGGTGACAAGAGAGCAAAACTCCATCTCAAAAAAAAGATAATGATCAGTAAACAGCAGAACACCAGACCATATAGATACAACTAAGTACTGATGGGTATCACATACCCCTGTGATTTCAAGGATACCGTAAAAATATTGAAGCCTGGCTGGGCACGGTGGCTCATGCCTGTAATCCCAGCACGTTGGGAGGCCAAGGCGGGTGGATCACGAGGTCAAGAGATCGAGACCATCCTGGTCAACATGGTGAAACCCCGTTTCTACTAAAAATACAAAACATTAGCTGGGTGTGGTAGCGCGTGCCTGTAATCCCAGCTACTCAGGAGGCTGAGGCAGGAAAATTGCCTGAACCCAGGAGGCAGAGGTTGTGGTGAGCCAAGATCGCGCCATTGTACTCCAGCCTGGGTAACAAGAGCTAAACTCCGTCTCAAAAAAAAAAAAATTGAAGCCCCAGATGCAGAGAAGGTACCTGCAGATCAGAACCAGCAAAGGCCTTGCGTCTAGAATATAGAAAGAGCATGTACAGCTCAATACTAGTACCAACACCTCAGTAGGAAAACCACAAAAGACGTCAATGGATACTTCATCAGAGAAGAGCTATGAATGGCCAGTAAGCACGTGAGAAAATGTTCAGGTCGTCAGTCACCAGGGAAATGCAAATTTAAACCACAATGACAGGCCAGATGCCTGGCTCACGCCTATAATCCCAACACGTCAGGAGACCGAGGCAGGCATATCACTTGACGCCAGGAATTACAGACCAGCCTGGACAACATGATGAAACCCCATCTCTACAAAAACTACAGAAATTAGCCTGTATCCCAGCTACTCAGGACGCTGAGGTGGGAGGATCACTTGAGCCTGGGAAGTCGAGGCTTCATTGAGTTATGATCGTGCCACTGCACTCCAGCCTGCACGACAGAGTGAGACCCTGTCTTAAAACCAATGCCGGGTGCAGTGGCTCACACCTGTAATTCCAGCACTTTGGGAAGCTGAGGCAGGTGGATCACCTGAGGTCAGGAGTTTGATACCAACCTGACCAACATAGAGAAATCCCATCCCTACTAAAAATACAAAATTAGCCAGGCATGGTGGCACTTGCCTGTAATCCCAGCTACTCAGGAGGCTGAAGCAGGAAAGTTGCTTAAACCCAGGAGGCAGAGGTTGCAATGAGCGGAAATCATGCCATTGCACTCCAGCTTGGACAACAGAGCAAGATTCCATCTCAAAAAAGAATAATAACACAGTACTACAACTTAACATTTTATTCTTTCTCTTTTTCTCTTAATGACAGAGCTGTTGTCGAAAAATATCTGCTTGAAAAGTCTCGCCTGGTATCTCAGGAAAAGGACGAGAGGTAGGAGAACGTTTCCTCAGGGATCACTGAATGCCACGTCACGTTTGTGTTTCCTCCTACAGAGGAGGGAAGCAACGCAAATGTGCTGAGGTCAGAGGAACTTTGCGGGAGGCCACGGAGGCTCTCACAGGAGCGGGGCCTGCCCATCCGTCTTCTCCCCAGATCTGCCCCGGTGGCCTCACACTTTGTCCTCATACCTCCCAAGCCACCTTTGTGTGCCTCCCTGGAGGTTTTGTCCCCAGTAGGTGCTCAGATGTCTGCCCGATATATAGTTAGATTAGAAACTTTTCTCAGGCATGGTGGCCTATCGTCCCAGCTATTGAGGAGACCTAGGCAGACACGATCACCTGAGCCCAGGAGGTTGAGGCTGCAGTGAGCTAGACACTACGCTTCAGCCTGGGCAGTAGAGCGAGTCCTTCTCTCTTTATCTTTGTTTGGTTGGTTGAGCTTTTTGTTTTTGTTTTATGTCAGAGTCTTGATCCCAGCTCACTGCAACCTCCGCCTCCTGGGTTCAAGCGATTCTCGTGCCTTAACCTCCTGAGCGGCTGGGATTACATGCATACGCCACCATGCCCAGCTAGAGTCTTGTTTCTTTAAGAAAAAAAAAAACAGGCCTGGAGCAGTGACTCATGCCTATAATCCCAGCACTTTGGGAGGCCTAGGCGGGAGGATCACATGAACCCAGGAGTTCAAGACCACCCTAGGCAACATGGTGAAATCCCATCTCTACAAAAAAGGCCAATAAAAAATTAGCTGGGCATAGTGGCAAACAACTGTAGTCCCAGCTACTCAGGAGGCTGAGCTGGGAGGATCACTTGAACCCAGGAGGTCGAGGCTGCAGTGAGCCGTGATTGCACCACTGCACTCCAGCCTGAGCAACAGAGCAAAACCCTTTCTCAAGAAAAAAAAAAAGATTAGGAACATTTCTATTTCTGATTAGCCGGGCACCGAGGCTCATGCCTGTAATCCCAGCACTTTGGGAGGCTGAGGCGGGTGGATCACGAGGTCAGGAGTTTGAGACCAGTCTGAACAACATGGTGAAACCCTGTGTCTACTATAGATACAAAATATTAGCTGGGTATGGTGGCGCACACCTATAATCCCAGCTACTTGGGAGGCTGAAGCAGGAGAATCGCTTGAACCTGGGAGGTGGCGGTTGCGTGAGCCAAGATCGCGCCACTGCACTCCAGCCTGGCAACGGAGGAAGACTCCATTTCAAAAAGAAGTGGGGCAGTGGGCGGGCGCAGTGGCTCATGCCTGTAATCCCAGCACTTTCAGAGGCCAAGGTGGGCAGATCATGAGGTCAGGCATTCAAGACCAGCCTGCCCGACATAGTGAAACCCCATCTCTACTAAAATACAAAACTGAGCTGGGTGTGGTGGTGAGTGCCTGTAATCCCGGCTTCTCAGGAGGCTGAGGCAGGAGAATCACTTGAACTTGAACCCCAAAGGCAGAGGTTGCAGTGAGCCGAGATCGCCCCCGTGCACTCCAGCCTGGGCAATAGAGTAAGACTCTGTCTCAAAAAAAAAAAAAAAAAGAAAAAAGAAACATTTCTGATTGACAAATAAGTGAGATTTACACCTACCCACCTCCAATCCTCCAGAAATCTATTCGCTCAAGACATTTATTTGTTTTGTTTTGTTTTTTTAAGACATAGTAAGAAGAGACTTACTGTTTTAAGTGTGTACATATTTGAGGTGTGTTCTCCAACACGATGTTAGTAGTGGTTTGCAGAGTAGCTATTGCTTGGCTCCAAGAATGACCGTTTTCCTCCCAATTTTGACTTGCAGGAACTACCACGTGTTTTATTATTTGTTACTCGGGGTCAGCGAGGAAGAGCGCCGAGAATTTCAGCTCAAGCAGCCTGAAGATTATTTCTACCTCAACCAGGTAAACAGCCTCGAGCCCCAGCCACAAATGGCACCTCTGTTCCCGGCCTCAAGCTGTTTATGCACAGCCGGGAAGTCAGAGGCAGCCTGCCCTGGCCCCCAAACCCACTCCCAGAAGGCAGCATTAAAAGAACCCATTCATTCCCCTGGTCCTGGGGCCCTGCCCCGCCAGCTCCAGCCAAAATCACTGGCACGCCACCCTCACCAGCCCAGGAATGCCCTGACGTCTTTGTTTTCCAGCATAACTTGAAGATTGAAGATGGGGAGGACCTGAAGCATGACTTTGAGAGGCTCAAGCAGGCCATGGAGATGGTGGGCTTCCTCCCCGCCACCAAGAAGCAGTAAGTATGCGGCCCCAGGCCCGTCCCCGTGAGCCTACAGGGGGCATGCGTGGCCCTTACCAGTCACTCTGTAGTACAATCCACAACCCAGTGAAAACGGGCAGGCAGTGTCCTGAACAGAGCTGCCCTACAGAATGTGGCCCAATAGCAGCAAGCACATGAGAAGGGGCTCAAGCCATTGGTCATTAGGTGATGCCAATTAAAGGTAACATGAACATTCTTCACACTGCCTAACTGTACCCTTAAAAATGGTTTGGCCAGCCGGGCGCAGTGGCTCACCTGTGTAATCCCAGCACTTTGGGAGGCTGAGGCGGGAGGATCATCTGAGGTCGGGAGTTCAAGACCAGCCTGACCAACATAGAGAAACCCCATCACTACTAAAAATACAAAGTTAGCCAGGCATGATGGTGCATGCCTGTAACCCCAGCTACTCAGGAGGCTGAGGCACAAGAATCACTTGAACCTAGAAGGCGGAGGCCACAATGGCACTGAACTCCAGCCTGGGTGACAGAGTAAGACTCTGTCTCAAAAAAAAAAAAAAAAGACGGCGCCTCTGAATAGCCAATGGACTCCAGCCTGGACAA
Source organism: Callithrix jacchus (assembly GCF_049354715.1). Taxonomy (NCBI): domain Eukaryota; kingdom Metazoa; phylum Chordata; class Mammalia; order Primates; family Cebidae; genus Callithrix; species Callithrix jacchus. Next base: position 15,756,006 of record NC_133523.1, read on the forward strand.
CATAGCCAGTGATTGGCCAAATACAAGTACCTACAGTTTCATTCCCATCAAGTTCATAGACAGCATTAGATGTCAAGACCATGCTTCCTACAGGCTTGGGGGGCTCCAGGATCCAGGACCTGGAATGTTCTATTTCTTGGTCTGGGGGCCAGTTAGAGGGATCTGTACACTTTCTTCTTTTTTGAGACAGAGTTTCACTAGCCAGGTATGGTGGTGCAAACCCGTAGTCCCAGCTACCCGGGAGGCTGAGGTAGGAGGATCACCTGAGCCCGGGGAGGTTGAGGCTGCAGTGAGCTGTGACTGTGCCACTGCACTCCAGCCTGGATGACAGAATGAGACTCTGTTTCAAAAAAATATAAAATAGCTGTCTAGCCAGGTGTGGTGGTTCAGGCCTATAATCCCAGCTATTCAGGAGGCCAAGGCAGGAGGATCACCTGAGGCCAGGAGTTTGAGACCAGCCTGGGCAACACAGCAAGACCCCGTCCCTTTAAAAATATGTTTTTAAATGAGCCAAGTGTAGTAGCCTGTAGTCCCAGCTGCTTAGGAGGCTGAGGCAGTAGAATCACTTGAGCCCAGGAGTTAGAGGTTACAGTGAGCTGTGACTGTGTCACTGCACTCCACCCTGGGAGACAGAGCCAGATCCAGTCTCAAAAAAAAGATAGCTGTCTGCAAAGTCACATTCCAGAGAGGCAGTCCTCAAGAGAGGCCTTAGACGTCTTTCCACCTCCGTGCGTTCCTACCAGAATTTGCTGGCTGTATGGATTCCGCCCGGTGCCCTGGAAGTGTCTGCTGTCTTAGGAATGTAGAAGCTGCCCAAATGTGAGTGCCTTTTCCTTCCCAGGATTTTTGCTGTCCTCTCGGCCATCCTGTACCTGGGCAACGTCACTTATAAGAAGAGAGCCACAGGCCGAGAGGAAGGGTTGGAGGTCGGGCCGCCTGAGGTGCTGGACACCCTGTCCCAGCTTCTGAAGGTACCGTTTGTCACTTCTGTCCCTCCTCAGGCTGACTCTCAGTACGCCTCTGGGTACCTCTCAGTATGAGGGATGACACCCAGGACTTCCTACGTAGGCTGAGCTTTCATCAGCCGGGTCCTCATGTCCTACGCTGTCATCTCCACCATGTTCCTTCCTCATTTCTGACGAACTCTGTGGACAGGGCACCTCCTCCTCCCACCCTCAAGTGAAAGCCTCTTTAAAACTACAGCGGGCTGAGTGTGGTGACTCACGCCTGTAATTCCAGCATTTTGGGAGGGTGAGGCGAGCAGATCACCTGAGGTCAGGAGTTTGAGACCAGACTGACTAACATGGTGAAACCCCATCCATACTAAAAATACAAAAAGCAATTAGCCAGGTGTGGTACGCGCCTATAGGCCCAGCTACTCAGGAAGCCGAGGCATGAGAATTGCTCATGCTGTCCCCTCCTCCACTGGTTCTCAGTCAAGGGCAATTCTGCCCCCAGGGCACACCAGGCAATGTCTGGTTGCCATTCTCTGGATGGTTGCTCCTGGCATCTGCTAGGCAGAGACCAGGGATGCTGCCCAACACCCTGCAGTGCACAGGACAGCCCCTCATGACAGAGAATTATCCAGCTCCGAGTACAAATGGCAGAGGCTGAGGAGCCCAGCCCATTTATGCCTGGTGTTCCATTATTGGAACACTAAGCATGTGGGAGTTACATCCTGTTGCTCAAGGTCGTCGCCAAGGTCTGATTGCAAAAAGTCAAAATTGCAACCTCAGGCATAAATTAGGCATGCATTCCACCTGTAGCTTTTCTTAAAGTAGGGTACAAGAGCCCCAGCTTTTGTTGAGTTCTTGGGGATATATGAGCATCTGCTGGGGTAGTTAGAGAAAGCCCCCGTTGGCCAGGTGATGTGGCTCACACCTGTAATCCCAGCACCTTGGAAGGCCAAGGCAGGTGGATCACCTGAGGTTAGGAGTTCAAGCCCAGCCTGACCAATATGGAGAAACCTCATCTCTACTAAAAATACAAAAATTAGCCAGGCGTGGTGGCACGCACCTGTAGTCTCATCTACTCGAGAGGCTGAGACAGGAGAATTGCTTGAACCCGGGAGGGAGTTGCAGTGAGCCAAGATCACGCCATTGCACTCCAGCCTGGTGACAGAGCAAGACTGCATCTCAAAAAAAAAAAGAGAGAAAGAAAGCCCCCACTTATCCCCCACTCTTGCTGCTGATGGGCAGAGACCACCAGCTCAGAAAGGGTGCTTGGCAGTTGGGGGAGGGATGAGCGTGTCGGGCTGTCTGGCTAATATGTAGCCCCAGCCCCTGTGCAACGGATGGGAACCACCAGCTCTAACCGGCAAGGCGGTAAGTGCTGGTCACCAGGCGCCACCCGGACTCACATGAGAACTGTGTATGCACACACCCGGGCCACAGAGCATGAGCATCCAGCGAGCCCGTGTGATGTGGGAATTCTGAAACCTGCCAAGTGCAGAACAGCATATCTCAGGCCAGGCGCGGTGGCTCACGCTAGTAATCCCAGCACTTTAGGAGGCCAAAGCAGGCAGATCACTTGAGGTCAGAAATTCAAGACCAGCCTGACCAACATAGAGAAAGCCCGTTTCTACTAAAAATACAAACATTAGCCAGGTGTGGTGGTGCACGCCTGTCATCCCAGCTACTGGGGAGGCTGAGGCAGAAGAATCACTTGAACCTGGGAGGCGGAGGTTGCAGTGAGCCAAGATTACGCCACTGCACTCCAGCCTGGGTGATAGAATGAGACTCCATCACCATCTCAAAAAAAAAACAAAACCCAGCACATCACAGGTGGGTGGGCGGGCCTCAGAGCTCACGTCCAGGCCTGGCTGCTGGGGTTCCATCTCTAGCTGCCTCAGGCTCCGGGCCTTGCCTCAGTGACACCAGGACATGCCTGATAAGCCCTCTATCTCCCTTTTCCTTCTCCCCCTCCTTGATCTCCAAACAGGTGAAGCGGGAAATCTTGGTGGAGGTTCTAACCAAAAGAAAAACAGTGACTGTCAACGACAAGCTCATCCTTCCCTACAGCCTCAGCGAGGTGAGTGCTGCCCAGGCACTCACGGGGTGCCTGACCCAAAAACACAGGTGGGAGAGGTCCTTGGAAACAGCCGGCATGGGTGGGCTGTCCCTGTCCCTGAAGCACTAGAATGGAACCTAGGCAGTGCCTCTGATTGTCACATGAGGTCAACTATGGCACAAGCCAGCCTGGGAGGCAGACTGTGGCCCTCAGAACAGAACTTGAGCCACATGCAGTCATAGCTGTGTTTCTAGATGTCCTGTGTGCATGCTGGTTCTTACCAGCAATGGTTGGCCAGATCCGGCCCTCCACCTGGTTTTGCTAATAAAGTTTTATTGGCACACGGCCATACCCATTCATTTACATACCGTCTAAACTGCTTTGGGGCTATAACAGCTAAGCGGAGCAGTTGCGACAGAGAACATCAGGCCCCAAAGCCAAAATAATGACCAGTGGTCCCTTCCAGAAAAAAATTTGCCCATCCCTGGCCTCTGGAACATGACACTGACTGCCCTTATGTAACTCCCAGCATGTGAGTCTCAAGCCTCTGATGCTAAATCTTGATAAGACGCCTCCGTCTGGCCTTTGCCCTAGCCTGGATGTTTTCTTTGTGCTGTATTTCTCTTGCGTTTTTCCATCTCAAGAGCAGAGTCACTTGCAGCTTGTTTAATAACAGGAAAGTACCTAGTTGCAGGGCAGGGGGGCCGGGGGATTTTTAGCTTCTCACCAGATGGGAAGCTGCTGTGAATTTCAGACAGGCAGCGGGGACATTCTGAGCCCACACGGGTCCGGGGTACCACATGATGTTGCCAGGAAGTGGCTGCACAATACCCAAGACCTGAGCAGCACCAGTGCCCTCGAGAGGCTCCGTGCAGAGCCAGAAGCACCAGGCAGGGGCTGCATTGTGTGTGGCTCCATTTCCTTGACATCCAGGACATGGAAAATGAGGGGGACATGTTCTGGATCTTGTCTGCCGCTGAATACATCTGTGAGAGCTGAGACCTGAATATGTAAAAAAAAAAAAGCCCATTTATTCTATATAGATTAGACCTTAAGAGCCTCTTTTTTTTTTTTTTGAGATGGAGTTTCACTCTTGTTACCCAGGCCGGAGTGCAATGGCACCATCTCGGCTCACGGCAACCTCCACCACCTGGGTTCAGGCAGTTCTCCTGCCTCAGCCTCCTGAGTAGCTGGGATTACAGGCACGCATCACCGTGCCCAGCTAATTTTTTGTATTTCTAGTAGAGACGGGGTTTCACCATGTTGATCAGGATGGTCTCGATCTCTTGATCTCATGATCCACCCAGCCTCGGACTCCCAAAGTGCTGGGATTACAGGCATGAGCCATCGCTCCCGGCTTTTTTTTTTTTTGAGATAGGGTCTCATTCTTGCCCAGGCTGGAATGCGGTGGCACAACCTTGGCTCACTACAACCTCCACACACCCCCAAGTTCAGGTGACTCTCATGCCTCAGCCTCCCAAGTAGCTGGGATTACAGGTGTGCACTACCAGGCCTGGCTCATTTATTTTGCATTTTTATTTTATTTTATTTTGTCACAGAGTTTCACTCTTGTTGCCCAGGCTGGAGTGCAATGGCATGATCTCAGCTCACTGCAACCTCCACCTCCCAGGTTCAAGCAATTCTCCTGCCTCAGCCTTCCAAGTAGCTGGGATTACAGGCACATGCTATCAAGCTGGGCTAATTTTGTATTTTTAGTAGAGACAAGATTTTACCATGTTGGTCAGGCTGGTCTCGAACTCCTGATCTCAGGTGATCTGCTTGCCTCAGCCTCCCAAAGTGCTGGGATTCCAGGCATGACTCACCACGCCCAGCCTTTTTCTTTTTCTTTCTTTCTTTTTTTTTTTTTGCATTTTTAGTAGAGATGGGGTTTTGCCATGTTGTCCAGGCTGGTCTTGAACTCCTGACCTCAAGTGATCCACCCAACTCTACTCCCAGAGTACTGAGATTACAGGTGTGAGCCCCTGTGCCCAGTCACAAAAGAGCTTTGATGAACATGGTAACAGCCATGTGGCGCCCCTGGAAGAACAAGGGGCCTGCGGTTAGATGCTCCCCATCCCCTTCCTGAGCCTAAGTTCCTCACTCAGAGCAGTTTGGGTTGCTCTGAGGAGCGTGCCAGTGTATGGAGTGGCCTCAGAGCCCGTTCAGCGGCCCCTGGGTCTGTTAACGCCCCAGTGTACAGGCACATCTTCTAGGACAGGGAAAGGTATGTGTTGGATGAGTCCAGTGTTAACAGAGGCCACCTTGGCATGTTGCAGTGACTCACGCCTATAATCCCAACGCTTTGGGAGGCCAAGGCAGAAGGATTGCTTGCGCCCAGGAGTTCGAGACCAGCCTTGGCAAAATAGTGAGACCCCGTCTCCACAATAAAATTAAAAATTAAGGCTGGTTGTGATGGCTCACGCCTGTAATCCCAACACTATGGAAGGCCGAGGCAGGCAGATCATCTGAGGTCAGGAGCTCCAGATGAGACTGGTCAACATGGAAAAACCCCATCTCTACTAAAAATACAAAAATCAGTCAGGCTTGGTGGTATGCACCTGTAATCCCAGCTACTCAGGAGAATCATTTGAACCTGCGAGGTGGAGGTTGCAGTGAGCCGGGATTGTGCCATTGCACTCCAGCCTGGGCAACAAGAATGAAACTCCAGCTCAAAAAAAGAAATATGAACCAGTTGTGTTGTACAGCTGTAGCCCCAGCTACACAGGAGGCTGAGGCAGGAAGATTGCTTGAGCCCAGGAGGTGAAGTTTGCGGTGAGCCAAGATTGCACTCCAGCCTGGACAACAAAATGAGACCCTGTGTCCAAAAAAAAAAAAAAAAAATTCAAAAGGCCATCTTGGCTGGGCACAGTGGCTCATACCTGTAATCCCAGGACTTTGGGAAGCCAAAGCAGGCGGATCACCTGAGGTCAGAGTTTGAGACCAGCCTGGCCAACATGGTGAAACTCCCATCTCTAGTAAAAACAAAAATTAGCCAGGCATTGTGGTGCTCACCTGTAATCTCAGCTACTGGGGAGGCTGAGACAGGAGAATTGCTTGGACCCAGGATGGGAGGTTCCAATGACCCGAGATCATGTCATTGCACTCCAGCCTGGGCAACAGAGCAAGACCCCAGCACAGGCCCCGTTGTGCCAGAGGTGAGCCACCCCTTCTGTGTCCACAGGCCATCACTGCTCGAGACTCCATGGCCAAGTCTCTGTACAGTGCCCTGTTCGACTGGATTGTGCTGCGGATCAACCACGCACTCCTCAACAAGAAGGACGTGGAAGAGGCAGTCTCGGTGAGTGTCCCCGTCTGCTCCCTTCAGCCAAGCCGGGGGAGGCCACGTCCTCAGCACCAGCATCCTTGGTAGGTGACCTGGAATATCCGGAGCCTAGACATCTGCAGTCAAGAGGCTGGTTCCTCCCATAGGCAGGCCCAGGAAACAGGATGGGCTACAAAATGCAAGGGACCCAGGGCAGCATGAAAACACAGGTCCGGGCCAGGCGGGGTGGCTCACGCCTGTAATCCCAGAACTTCGGGAGGCCGAGGCAGCGGATCATGAGGTTAGGAGTTCGAGACCAGCCTGGCCAACATGGTGAAACCCCATCTCTACTAAAAATACTAAATTTAGCCAGGTGTGGTGATACATGCCTGTAGTCCCAGCTACTTAGGAGGCTGAGGCAGGAGAATTGCTTGAACCTGGGAGGTGGAGGTTGCAGTGAGCCAAGATCACCCCACTGCACTCCAGCCTGGGCAACAGAGTGAGGCTCCGTCTCAAAAAAAAAAAAAAAATACAAAAATTAGCCAGGCGTGATGGTGAGCGCCTGTAATCCCAGCTATTGGGAGGCTGAGGCAGGAGAATCATTTGAACCTGGAAGGCAGAGGTTGCAGTGACCCAAGACTGCGCCATTGCACTCCAGCCTGGGAGGCAGAGTGAGGCTCCTTCTCAAAAAAAAAAAGAAAAGAAAAATCACAGGGGCCCTTATTCAAAAATGACAGATTCTGGCATGCACCTATGGTCCCATCTACTCAGGAGGCGGAGGCAGGAGGATTGCTTGAGCCCAGGAGGTCAAGGTTGCAGTGAGCTATGGTGGTGCCACTACATTCCAACCTGGGCAACAGAGCAAGACCCTATCTCAAAAAAAATTATGGGTTTTGTGCTGGCGATGGCAAAGTGTTCTGCTGAGCATCGGGCCCTCGGAGCCTAACGGGTCACAGCCTGTGGAGCCAGCCCCTCTCATGCAGGCCGGCTCCTTGTGGGGGTACACTTGGGCAGTGACCATGTTCTCTGTCTCTCCCAGTGCCTGTCCATCGGGGTCCTGGACATCTTCGGGTTTGAAGACTTCGAGAGGAACAGCTTTGAGCAGTTCTGCATCAACTACGCCAACGAGCAGCTGCAGTACTATTTCAACCAGCACATCTTCAAGCTGGAGCAGGTGCACAAAGCACTTTTCTGTCCACTCTTTAACATGGTAAACGAGACATCACGTGAAACTTACCATCCTAACCCTTTGTAAATACTCAGTTCAGCCACAGTAAGTACCTTCACACATTAGCATTACACGCAAACATCACCACCATACATACCTGGAACTCTTTCAATTTGCCAAACCAAAACTCTGTCCCCATGAAACACTCACCCCATTCCCCCTCCTGCAAGCCCTGAACTCACCCATTCCACTTCTTGTTGTTGCTGTTTCGTTTTGTTTTGAGACAGGGTCTTTCTCTGTCACCCAGGGTAGAGTGGTGTAATCATAGCTTACTGCAGCCTCAAACTCGTAGGCTCCAGTGATCCTCCTTCCTCAGTCTCCCGAGAAACTGGAACCACAGGTGCACACCAGCATGCCTGGCTAATTTTTGTATTTTTTGTAGAGATGAGGTTTTTCCAGCCGGGTGTGGTGGCTCACGCCTATAATCCCAGCACTTGGAAGGCCGAGGCGGGTGGATCACAAGGTCAAGAGATCAAGACCATCCTGGTCAACAAGGTGAAACCCCGTCTCTACTAAAAATACAAAAATTAGCTGGGCACGGTGGCACGCACCTGTAGTCCCAGCTACTCGGGAGGCTCAGGCAGGAGAATTGCTTGAACCCAGGAGGCGGAGGTTGCGGTGAGCCGAGATCGCGCCATTGCACTCCAGCCTGGGTAACAAGAGCGAAACTCCGTCTCAAAAAAAAAGAGATGAGGTTTTGCCATGTTGCCCAGGCTAGTCTCGAACTCCCAAGCTCCCAAGCTCAGGCATTTCTCGCACCTTGGTCTCCCAAAGTGCTGGGATTACAGGCATGAGCCACAGTGCCTGGCCCATTCTACTTTCTGTCTCTAATTTTTGACTACTCTAAGTGCCTCATGTAAGTGAAATTAGACATTATTTGCCTTTCTGTGACTGGCTTATTTCACACAGTATAAGTCCTCATGATTCATCCACATTGTAGCATATGTTAGAATTTCCTTCCTTTTCAAGGCTGAATAATATTCCATTTTCTGGATATACCACATTTAGTTTATCCATTCATCCTTCAGTAGACACTTGGGTTGCTTCCAGCTTTGGGCAATTGTGAATAATGCTTCTATGAACATGGGTGTGCATATATCTCTTTGAGATGCTGCTTTCAGTTCTTTCAGGTATATACCCAGCAGTGAACTTGCTGGGTCACATGGTAATTCTGTTTTTAATTTTTCTGAAGAACCACCATACTGTTTCCGATAACAAACAGCTGCAGCATTTTTGTTTGTTTGTTTTTTGAGACGGAGTTTCGCTCTTGTTACCCAGGCTGGAGTGCAATGGCTCGATCTCGGCTCACCGCAACCTCCGCCTCCTGGGTTCAGGCAATTCTCCTGCCTCAGCCTCCTGAGTAGCTGGGATTACAGGCACGCGCCACCATGCCTAGCTAATTTTTTGTACTTTTAGTAGAGACGGGGTTTCACCATGTTGACCAGGATGGTCTCGATCTCTTCACCTCGTGATCCACCCAGCCTCGGCCTCCCAAAGTGCTGGGATTAGAGGCTTGAGCCACCGCGCCCATCCAGCTACAGCATTTTATAAGGAAATATGTCATTGCCCACCCAGCCCAAGGGGAAAATGGAATGAACTAGAACTGGAATCTCCCTGGAGGCCCAGATCATCAGCAAACTTGCCCCAGAATTTTTCTCAGTCAAAAGGAAAATTCCAGAAACCCCACCCAGCCCAGGATGAGGCAAATGTCAGGGATGTTTTGAGACACTGTTCATTTGGGGGCTTCTCTGTCCTAACAAAATCCTTTCGAGGGAGAGAAACACAGTCGCCTTTTAAGGATTTGCTTAGCTCAAGGACGCTGATAACCTATCTGACCTTTTTTTTTTTTTTTTTTGAGATGGAGTCTTATTCTGTCACCCAGGGTGGAATGCAGTGGTACAATCTGGGCTCACTGCAACCTTCACCTCCCTGGTTCAAGCAATTCTGCCTCAGCCTCCCTAGTAGCCAGGACTACAGGCATCCACCATCACGCCTGGCTAATTTTTTGTATTTTTAGTAGAGATGGGGTTTCACCTTGCTGGCCAGGCTGGTCTCAAACTCCTGATCTCAGGCAATCTGCCCACCTTGGCCTCCCAAAGTGCTGGAATTACAGCCGTGAGCCGCCGTGCCCGGCCCTGACATGCCTTTTCACAGCTAAATAGTCAACCATCATTATTCATGTCTTCTCCTTCACATCGATGATTCTGATGGGAAAATGAAACTGTTGGGCTTATATAAATATCCAGCTGATTTTCCTATTAAGCCTTCTGGCAGTGAAGCATCGGAAATGTAGCTGGTCAGAATTAAATCGTGCAGGTAGGGTGACATACACACTAAATTGCAAAGACTTAGTACGTGAGAAAAAAGAACATAAACTGTATTAGCTCACTGCAGCCTCAAACACTGAGATTTAGCAATCCCACCACCACAGCCTCCCCAGTAGCTGAGACTATAGTTACATGCCACCACACCCAGCTGGTTTTTTTTTTTCTTTTTTGAGATGGAGTCTTGGTCCTTCACCAGCCTAGAGTGCCATGGCACGATCTTGGCTCACTGCAACCTCCATCTCCCGGATTCAAGCGATTCCCCTGCCTCAGCCTCCTGAGTAGCTGGGATTACAGGCGTGCACCACCACGCCTGGCTAAGTTTTTGTATTTTTTAGTAGAGATGGGGTTTCACCATGGCCAGGATGGTCTTGATCTCTTGACTTCATGATCTGCCCACCTCAGCCTCCCAAAGTGCTGGGATTACAGGTGTGATGCACTGTGCCTGACCTCTAGCTGGTTTTTTATGTTTTATTTTTTGTAGAGACAGGGTCTTGCTGTGTTGCTCAGGCTGTTCGTGAACTCCTGGCCTCAAGCGATTCTCCCACCTCGGCATTAGTTACACATTAACGTGATCACATTTTAGATATTCAGGGTTAAATTGAGGTATTATTAAAGTTAATTGTGAGCCACACACAGAGGCACAGGTCTAGTCCCAGCTACTGAGGAGGCTGAGGTGGGAGGATCACTTGAGCCCAAGAGGTCAAGGCTGCAATAAATGACAGTTGTGCCACTGTACTCCAGCCTGGGTGACAGGACGAGACCCTGTCTCAAAAAAAAAAAAAGTTAATTTTACCTATTTTTTTACTTTTTATGTATGATTATTAGAAAATTTGAGGCCGGACATGGTGGCTCGTGCTAGCAATACGAAGGCTTTGGGAAGCCGAGGTGAGAAGATTGCTTGAGGTCAGGAGTTGCAATGACCTGTGATTACACTACTGTACTCCATCCTGGGCAACGTACCAAGACCCTGTCTCTAAAAAAAAAAAAGAAAATTTTTCAGACAGAGCTTCTGCCAAAATATTTTTTTTTGGTCGCCAGGCATAGTGGCACATGCCTGTAGTCCTAGCTACTGAGGAGGAAAGAAAAAAAGAAAATGTGAAGATTCCTGTTGGACAACATAGCTCTGGAGCAGGGGCCAGCAAACCACAGCCTGTGGGTCAAATCCAGCCCCACAAATTGTTTGTATAAAGAAAGCTTTATTGGCACACAGTCATTCGTTTACATATCATCAGTGGCTATTTTCACATCTTTTTTTTTTTTTTTTTGAGACGGTGTTTCGCTCTTGTTACCCAGGCTGGAGTGCAGTGGCGCGATCTCGGCTCACCGCAACCTCCGCCTCCTGGGTTCAGGCAATTCTCCTGCCTCAGCCTCCTGAGTAGCTGAGATTACAGGCACACGCCACCATGCCCAGCTAATTTTTTGTACTTTTAGTAGAGACAGGGTTTCACCATGTTGACCAGGATGGTCTCGATCTCTTGACCTCGTGATCCACCCGCCTCAGCCTCCCAAAGTGCTGGAATTACGGGCATGAGCCACTGCGCCCGGCCTATTTTCACATCTTGACTGTTAGTTGCAACAGGCATCATCTGGTTCATAAGGTACTATCTGGCCCATGACAGAGAAAGTTTGCCAACCCCTAGGTGATTTTAAGTGTAATTTTTTTTTTTTGAGATGGAGTCTTGCCCTGTTGCCCAGGCTGGAGTGCAATGGTGTGATCTCAGCTCACTGCAACCTCCGCCTTCCAAGTTTAAGTGATTCTCCTGCTTCAGCCTCCCCAGTAGTGGGGATCACAGGCATGCTCAAGCATGCCCCGGCTAATTTTTGTATTTTAAGTAGAGACAGAGTTCCACCATGTCGACCAGGCTGGTCTCAAACACCTGACCTCAGGTGATCCACCTGCCTTAACCTCCCAAAGTTGTGGGATTATAGGCGTGAGCCACCGTGCCCGGCCTGAGAATGTGCATTCTTATTTCCTGTTTACAATCATTCATTTATCTAGTAAGTTTATATAATTATTAATGTATTCTTCTTGATGTACTCCTATGCATTTTGTTACTGGTTGTTTTTTTTTTAACTTTTAAGTTCAGGGGTACACGTGTAGGTTTGTTACCATAGGTCATGAGGGCTTGTTGCACAGATTATTTCCTCACCCAGGCATTAAGCCCAGTCCCCATTAGTTATTTTTCCTGATCCTCTCCCTCCTCCCACCCGCCCCCCTCCAATGGGCCCCAGTGTGTGTTGTTCCCCTCTATATGTCCATGTGTTCTCATCATTTAGCTCCCTCTTATAAACGAGAACATGTGGTATTTGGTTTTCTGTTCCGGTGTTAGTGTGCTAAGGATAATGCCCTCTAACTCCATCCATGTCCCCGCAAAGGACATGACTGCATTCTTTTTTTTATTTGAAATGGAGTCTTGCTCTGTTGTCCAGGCTAGAGTGCAGTGCAGTGGCATGATCTTGGCTCACTGCAACCTCCACCTCCTGGGTTCAAGCAATTCTCCTACGTCAGCCTCTCAAGTAGCTGAGATTACAGGCGCCTGCCACCATGCCTGGCTAATTTTTGTATTTTAGTAGAGACAGGGTTTCACCATCTTGACCAGGCTGGTCTCGAACTCCTGACCTCATGATGCACCCGCCTCAGCCTCCCAAAGTGCTGGGATTACAGGCGTGAGTTGCCCACCTGATCCCATTGTTTTTTGGGGCTGGGTAGTATTCCTTGATGTGTATGCACCACATTTCCTTTATCCATTTATGGGCATTTAGGTTGCTTCCGCTTCTTTGCTGTTGTGGATAGTGCTGCAGAGAACACACACACGGATGCATTTAAACGTCAGCATGTCTACCGATACATAAATATGTTCCCATAGCGTGGGGATCCCCTACCCAAACTGCTTGGGACCAGAAGTGTCTTGAGTTTGGGATTTTTCAGACTTTTCAATATTTGTGTTATACTCACTGGTTGGACATCCCAAATGTGAAAATCCAAAATAAAAAATGCTCCAATGAGCATTGCCTTTGAGCATCACATAACATTGGCAGTCGAAAGTTCTGGGTATTTTTTTTTTGAGACGGAGTCTTACTATATGGCCCAGGCTGGTCTCAAACTCAAGCCATCCTCCCACCTCAGCCTCCCAAGTATCTAGGACGACTCGTACATGCCATCACACCTAACTAGTTTTGTTTTTTTTTTTTTTTTTTTTAATTTTTTGTACAGATAGGATCCTGCTGTGTTGTCCAGGCTGGTCTTGAACTCCTGGCCTCAAGCCATCCTTCCACCTTGGCCTCCCAGTTACTTTTTATGTCAGTTATACGTTAACATAATCACATTTTGGATATATGGTGTTAAATTAAGTGTATTATTAGGGTTAACATTTTTCTTTTTTTGGAGATGGGGTTTCACTCTTGTTGCCCAGGCTGGAGTGCATTGGCGTGATCTTGGCTCACCACAACCTCCGCCTCCTGGGTTCAAGCGATTCTCCTGCCTTAGCCTCCCGAGTAATTGGAACTACAGGCACGCACCACCACACCCAGCTAATTTTTTTTTTTTTTTTTGTATTTTTAGTAGAGACGGGGTTTCACCATGTTGGCCAGCATGGCCACCATGGTCTTGGTGTCCTGACCTCGTGATCCGCCCACCTCGGCCTCCCAAAGTGCAGGGATTACAGGCATGAGCCACTGCGCCCGGCCCCTATTAGAATTAATTTTAAGCCATGCATCAGTTTAAAAAGTTCCGATTTTGAAGCATTTCAGATTTTTGCATGAGGGATACTCGACCTGTATGAATACATGTTACATAGTTATTACATATCTGGGAGACGAGAAACTTACTGACCCCGCCCCAACCCTGCAGGAGGAGTATCAGGGCGAGGGGATCACGTGGCACAACATCGGCTACACAGACAACGTCGGCTGCATCCATCTCATCAGCAAGAAGCCCACGGGCCTCTTCTACCTGCTGGATGAGGAGAGCAAGTGAGTGTCCACACCCCGTCCATCCCAGCACATATGCACATAGGCACTGGGTCAGGTTCTACAGCCCCAGAGTCTTACCCCAATTCCAGACTTTCCCAAGAACTCCTTTTTACCTGGGAAACAGGGTCTCACTCTGTCACCCAGGCTGGAGTGCAGTGGTGCGATCATAGCTCACTGTAGTTTTGACCTCCTGGGCTCAAGTGGTCCCTCGACGTGAGCTCTACGTAGCTGGGACTACAGGGTCACACCACCACTCCCGGCTAATTGTTCTATTTCTTTGTTTACTTTTTGAGGTGGAGTCTTGCTCTGTCACCCAGGCTGGAGTGCAATGGCGCGATCTCAGTTCACTGCAACCTCTGCCTCCTGGGTTCAAGGGATTCTCCTGCCTCAGCCTCCTGAGTAGCTGGGATTACAGGAGCGTGCCACCACGCCTGGCTAATTTTTTGTATTTTTAGTAGAGACGGGATTTCACCATGTTAGCCAGCATGGTCTCGATCTCGTGACCTCGTGATCCACCTGCCTGGGCCTTCCAAAGTGCTGGAATTATAGGCATGAGCCTCCACGCCTGGCCTAATTTTTGTATTTCTTTGTGGCAGCAGGGTGTCGTCACGTTGCCCAGGCTGGTCTCAAACTCCTGAGCTCAAGGGGTCCTCCCACCTCGGCCTCCCAGAGTACTGGGATTACAGGTGTGTGCCACCACACCAGGCCTTGTCCTGAGAATTTCTGTCTCTTCATTTCACTGGGCCATGAAACCAAAGCTCGTGTGTGCAAAATGGACAAACACCTCACTGTGAAAATATCAACCCGTGTGATTAATTGTGCACTTGGACACACCCGCCAGGAGTTTTCAGCAAAGGATTATGGGCCTGTGTCTAGAAACTAGAGACAGGGGCAGGTGTGGTGGGGCATACCTGTGGCCCCAGCTACTCAGGAGGCTGAGGGAGGAGGATCGCTTGAGCCTGGGAGGTTGAGGCTGCAGTGCACTATGATCATGTCACTGCACTCCAGCCTGGGCAGTGGAGCAAGAGACAGGATTGGCAAGTGCTTGCAAAGGGCAGTGCAGTGTGTGGAGCTGCGACCTGGATGCCGCTGGGCTCTGGGTTCACTGCCGAGCCTTCACATCTCTTCCCCGCAGTCCACAGGGCACCATGATGGCAGACAGGGAGGTCAATAAGGCGCCTCATTCCGGGCCACCCAGTTGTAGTGACTGAAATCACATGACACTGACCAAACTATTTTCCTGTGGCTCCCCTAAGGAATCACTAAAAGCCAGGTGGGCTCTTGAGCCCAGGAGTTCAAGACCAGCCTGGGCAACAGAGAAAGATTCCATCTCAGCTGGGCGTGGTGGCTCACACCTGTAATCCCAGCACTTTGGGTGGCTGAGGTGGATGGATCATAAGGTCAGGAGTTCGAGACCATCCTGACCAACATGGGGAAACCATGTCTCTACTTAAAATACAAAATTAGCCGGACACAGTGGCACATGCCTATAATCTCAGCTACTCAGGAGGCTAAGGCAGGAGAATCACTTGAACCCGGGAGGCAGAGTTCTTAAAACCACAGGAGTCTATTCTCTATGGTTCTGGAAGCTGGAAGTCTAAAGTCAGGGTCTGCAAGGCCCTGCTCCCTCCAGAGGCTTCAGGGCAGGACCTTCCTTGCCTCCTCCAGCTTCTGGGAGAACGGGCTTTCCTTGGCCTTGGGCACATCGCTCCAGTCCCTGCCTCCCTCTTCACATGGATTTCTTCCCTCTGTCTCCATCTCTCATCTCTCAGTCCTGTCTCCTCCTCTTTTTTTTTTTTTTTGAGACAGGCTCTTGCTCTGCCACCCAGGCTGGAGTGCAGTGGCACAACCTCAGTTCACTGCAGCGTCAACCTCCCAGGCTCAAGCCATCCTCCTGTCTCAGCCTCTGAAGTGCCTGGGACCACAGGCATGCGCCACCACACCCAGCTAGGTTTTCTTTTTTTTTTTTTATGATGGAGTCTTGCTCTGCCGCCCAGGCTGGAGTGCAGTGGCACAACCTCAGTTCACTGCAGCGTCAACCTCCCAGGCTCAAGCCATCCTCCTGTCTCAGCCTCTGAAGTGCCTGGGACCACAGGCATGCGCCACCACACCCAGCTAGGTTTTCTTTTTTTTTTTTTATGATGGAGTCTTGCTCTGCCACCCAGGCTGGAGTGCAGTGGCACAACCTCAGTTCACTGCAGCGTCAACCTCCCAGGCTCAAGCCATCCTCCTGTCTCAGCCTCTGAAGTGCCTGGGACCACAGGCATGCGCCACCACACCCAGCTAGGTTTTCTTTTTTTTTTTATGATGGAGTCTTGCTGTGCTGCCCAGGCTGGAGTGCAGTGGCACAACCTCAGTTCACTGCAGCGTCAACCTCCCAGGCTCAAGCCGTCCTCCTGTCTCAGCCTCTGAAGTGCCTGGGACCACAGGCATGTGCCACCACGCCCAGCTAGGTTTTCTTTTTTTTTTTTTATGATGGAGTCTTGCTGTGCTGCCCAGGCTGGAGTGCAGTGGCACAACCTCAGTTCACTGCAGCGTCAACCTCCCAGGCTCAAGCCGTCCTCCTGTCTCAGCCTCTGAAGTGCCTGGGACCACAGGCATGCGCCACCACACCCAGCTAGGTTTTCTTTTTTTTTTTATGATGGAGTCTTGCTGTGCTGCCCAGGCTGGAGTGCAGTGGCACCATCTTGGCTCAAGTTAATTGACGTCATCTCAGCGTAACCCCCATCTCCTGGAATCAAGTGATTCTCATGTCTCAACCTCCCAAGTAGCTGGGATTACAGGCGCCTGCCACCACGCCCAGCTAATTTTTGTATTTTTAGTAGAGATGGGGTTTTTTCACCATGTTGGCCAGGCTGGTTCAAAATTTTTTTTCAGAGATGGGATCTCCCTATGTTGCCCAGGCTAGTCTTGAACTCCTGGGCTCAAGCATTCCTTTCATCTTGACCTCCCAAAGTGCTGGGAGCATAGGTGTGAGCGACCACACCTGGCCCTGTCTCCTCTTTTTAGAAGGACGCCAGCCGTGTAGAACTAGGACCCATGCTAATGACCTCAGCTTACCCAATTCCATCTGCGAAGACCCTATTTTCTAAATAAGGTCACATTCCAAACGATGGTTGGGGATTAAGACATATACATATTGTTGGCTGGGCGCGGTGGCTCACGCTTGTAATCCCAGCACTTTGGGAGGTCGAGGCGGGTAGATCACAAGGTCAAGAAATCAAGACCATCTTGGCCAACATGGTGAAACCCCATCTCTACTAAAAATACAAAAATTAACTGGGCATGGTGGCGCACACCTGTAGTCCTAGCTACTAGGGAGGTTGAGGCAGGAGAATTGCTTGAACTTGGTAGGCGGAGGTTGCAGTAAACCAGGATTGCGCCACCGCACTCCAGCCTGGCAACAGAGCGAGACTCTGCCTCATAAGAAAGACATACACATATTGTTTCATCAGCAGCCCCGTCAGATCCATCCCTTGTCAGTGACATCTCCAAGGGGCTGACCAGAGTCTCAAATGAATCAGGCACATCCCCTGCCTCAAACCTAGTTCCTGTCCAGGACAGGGGAACAGACACATCCCCTTGAGGCTGGGGTCCAGGTAGAGAATTCCAACACTTGTAATTCCACCTGTAATTCCAACACTCTGGGAGGCCAAGGTGGAGGATCACTTGACACCAGGAGTTAAAGACTGACCTGGGCACCATGGCAAGACCCCATCTCTGCAAAAATTAAATAAAAATAAATTAGCTGGGCACAGTGGCATGCGCTTATAGTCCCTGCTACTCAGGAGGCTGAGACAGGAGGATCACTTGAGCCCAGGGAGTCAAGGCTGCAGTGAGTTGTGATTGCACCATTGCATTCTAGCCTGGGCAACAGAGCAAGACCCCAACTCTTTAAATTAAAAAAAAAAGAAAGTAGAATCAGCAGTAGGAGGAGCTACGTCATCACAACCCAAAAACTCCCTGGGCCGGATCAGGGGAAGCCCATGAGGCAGGGCCTGGCCCAGCAGAATCGGGTCTCTTTGTTTAAAATCTTGCTATTTTTGTTCATCATGGATTTTTTTTTTTCTTCTTGAACATTGATTTGGATTTTCTGAGATCGTGTGCTAAAATATTGTCTATCTCAACAACGAAGGGTTTGGCGGGGACACTCGAGGCAGACAGCTACCTCACGCTCCGAACCCCGTTCACAGTCCTGGAAATGTGTCTCCTAGCTACAGACTCTCCCCTCCTCGGCTCCGTGAACTCGGAGCCCCAGGGTTGGGATCTGGGCATGCGTTCCAGTGCCTGTATTTTCAAAAGTGAGGCCGGGCTCCGGCAGGGTATGCCAAAACAGCAGCATCATTTCCCTCCTGGGAGGCAGAAGCAGTCAGGCACAAGGCATCCCTTGTTCTGCCCGCACAACCTCCCGCTTCCCAGAGCAGACCAGAGCCCAGCTTCATCATCCTCTCCCCACCTCTCCTTCCAACTGTGGAGCAGGAGGACCTCCCGTCCAAGGCATGGCATTCAGGTACAAATGGCTCCAAGACCAGAAGTCCCCCAGGCCCAGGATTATTCTTAGGAGCTGCCCACGATGGGCCACAGATCCAGACCTCCAGGGGAGGTCTTTGCAGACCCCACCAAGCCTGGTCAGCGACCTCTCTCCAAGCCTCCGAGAAAACAGCCATGTGGGGGTGAAGAGAATGTTACCAGGCCTCTGGGTGACATTGGGCTACTCAGTGTTAATTTTGTAGCCCTGGCTGGGCTCCCACCCCTCTGCCCACAGAGCCCGGTGCCAATTCACTGCTCTGCCCACCCCATGCACCCACCCACCTCTTGCACCAGAGGTCTGCAAGGTAAAATACACAGCAGGTAAATCATGCCTTGCCGCCATCATGCCGCAAAGGTTCCATGTTCTGTTCCCAGCTTCCCCCATGCCACGAGCCAGACCCTGCTGGCCAAGTTCAAACAGCAGCATGAGGACAATAAGTACTTCCTGGGGACCCCAGTCATGGAGCCAGCCTTCATCATCCAGCACTTCGCAGGGAAGGTGAAATACCAGATCAAGGTAGGTGTCTGCTCGTCACCATGGGCAGAATGCCTGAGGGAAGCCACAATCGGCCCAGAAGCCCATGTGGGAGGATCCTCCTACGGGCAAGATTCGAGGGTTCTAAGAACACACCCCGAGTCCCCGGCTCCAATGTCCAAGGCGCCATAGCTCAAGAACTGCGATTTGCACTTAGGATGGTCCCCACCCCATGCCAGCCCTTCCTGTGCCAGCCCTGGGTCTTTGGTAGGCACCAGTGAATGACAACCCCCCAGTGACCGCCCACATCCATCCCCCACCAGGACTTCCGGGAGAAGAACATGGACTACATGCGGCCGGATATCGTGGCCCTGCTGCGGGGCAGTGACAGCTCCTACGTGCGAGAGCTTATTGGCATGGACCCCGTGGCCGTGTTCCGCTGGGCTGTGCTCCGGGCTGCTATCCGGGCAATGGCCGTCCTCCGGGAGGCCGGACGCTTGCGGGCCGAGAGGGCCGAGAAGGCTGCAGGTGGGAGCCGGGGCGTGAACCCACAGGAGCATCACTGTAGAGAGGGGGGCACATCCAGAGTTCATCTTGAAGTGAACATTTCAATGGCCTTTAGTACATTTGTTTTCATGCAGACGCCACCTGTCTACCTGCAGAAACTCGACCTGTGTGTGTAATTTGACCTCAGGGCCTGCTATCAGCAACTCCATCTGGCCTCTCCTGTGCCAGTGATGACCCCTGATCCCACTGGCCCTGGGAGTTTGCTGATTGTGATGCTATAGCTCTTCCTGGTGCCTGGCCTCTTCTTATTCTCTTCTTTCTCTCTATCTCCCTTTTTTTTTTTTTTAAAGAGACAGGGTCGGCAGGCACCATGGCTCACACCTATAATCCCAGAGTTCCAGACTAGCCTGGGCAACACGGTGAAACCCCATCTCTACTAAACTACAAAAAATTAGCAGGGTGTGGTGGCGTGCACCTATAATCCCAGCTGCTCAGGAGGCTAAGGCGGGAGAATTGGCTTGGACCCGGGAGGCAGAGGTTGCAGCAAGCTGAGATCACACCACTGTACTCCAGCCTGGGCAACAGAGCAAGACTCCATCTCAAAGCCCCCCTCCCCCCAAAAAAGAGAGACAGGGTCTCTCTCTTTCTCGCCCAGGCTGTAATTTAATGACAAGATCTCGGCTCACTGCAGCTTCCACCTCTCGGGTCCAGGTGACTCTCCTACTTCAGCCTTCCCAAGTAGCTGGGACTACAGGCGCCTACCACCACACCAGGTTAATATTTGTATTTTAGTAGAGATGGGATTTCACCATGTTGGCCAGGCTGGTCTCGAACTCCTGACGTCAAGTGATCCCGCCCACCTTAAGCCACTGTGCCCAGCCCCAGCTTCTTTTATCTGAACATTCTCTACCAGGAACCCAGCCTCAAGGGGACATTTCTGTTTCCCTGTGCTAGACAGAGATGGTTTGAGGCGGGGGGTATACCTGATCCACTTGAGACTTTGGCCAGCCCTGTCGAGTTGCTGATAGATGGATGACAGAAAGCTATGTCCTCACTTTACCTAGAGGCAACCTGAGGCCTGCACAGTCCAGTGGTTCACCCGGGTCTAAGGGTCCGACCTTCTGTCCTCAGCTTCAGTTTAAGTTACCAGCTGTGGCTTCTGTCTCCGGAAGGGGGTTGATGAAAAGGAAGTAGAATAAAGCTTTCATTAGAAATAGAAAATAGTGCTCTGTTTGGGGGATCCAAAACTTCACAGTTTCCCAACTGCCCAAACTTGAGTAATGAGCTGCTTTTTACGATGGGTCAGCCGGGCATTGTGGCTCACACCTGAAACCCCAGCACTTTGGGAGGATGAGGCAGGCAATCGCTTGAGGTCAGAAGTTCAAGACCAGGCCGACCCAACATGGTGAAACCCCATCTCTACTAATAATACAAATATTAGCAAGGTGTGGTAGTGCGTGGCTGTGGTCCCAGATGCCACCGGGAGGCTGAGGCAGGAGAATCACTTGAACCCAAGAGGCAGAGGTTGCAGTGAGCCGAGATTGGGCCAGTGCACTCCAGCCTGAGTGACAGAGCATGACTCTGTCTCAAAAACTAAATAAATATCCTAAGAGCTAGACTGAAATGATTATTAAAGAAAAAAATAAATAAATAATAAGATGGGTCAAAGTGTCCGGGTGCAGTGGCGCACACTGGTTGGTAGTCCCAGCACTTTAGGAGGCCAGCGCAGCTCTCTTCAGGACAGGTGTTTGAGACCAGCTGAGGCCACCCTATCTCTCCGGAAAAGTTGAAATTTAGTCATGTGGGTCAGCATGTGCCTGTAGCCTCAGCTACTTGGGAGGCTCAGGCAGGAGGATCGCTGGAGCCCAGGAGTTGGAGGTTATGTAAGCTATGATCACACCACTGCACTCCGGCCTAGGCAACACAGCAAGACCCTGTCGGTAAAAATTTAAAAAAAAAAGGGGGGGGGGCAGGAAATTCTCGGTGGTTCACACCTGTAATCCCAGCACTTTGGGAGGCCAAGGTGGGCAGATCCCCTGAGGTCAGGAGTTCAAGACCAGCCTGGCCAACATGGTGAAACCCTGTCTCTACTAAAAATACAAAACTTAGCCGGGCACAGTGGCCTGTAGTCCAAGCTACTCAGGAGGCTGAGGCAGGAGAATCACTTGAACTTGGGAGGTGGAGGTCCCAGTGAGCCGAGACCACGTCACTGCTCTCCAGCCTGAGTGGCGGAGCGAGACTCGTCTCAAATAAATAAATAAAATGGGTTAAAATGGTTGCAGCCTCTGCAGGAGGCCATCCCCACCACCATCTGCTCTGTGTCCCCAGCAGGTATAAGCAGCCCTGGTGCCCGAAGTCACCTGGAAGAGCTGCCAAGAGGAGCCAGCACCCCTTCGGAAAAACTTTACCGGTGAGCAAGTCCCTGATTTGTCCAAACGGAAATGGTTAGGCAGCAGCATTGCTTCAAACAACTCAGGGGTTTCTACATTCTAAACCCAGGTGAAGGTTGCTCTGAATATCTGAGTCAGTCATTGAGTGGCCATTTGAACCAGAAAGACCCAGGACCAAGCGGCCCTGGATGGTTCTGCTTTTCTGGACACAGAATACCAGGCCTCGGTGCATGATGCACTTCAGGGAGATGGGAGGGGGCTCAATTTACAAATGATGCATTTTATGGCCTAGGGTGGGCCCTGGGAGGTGGGGCCTAAGCATCACTGGTGGCACAGAGACAGGCTTGATTGGAGAGCTCCTCCCCCATCCTGCCCAGGACGCCCTGAAAATAGTTCCGCCAAGCTACTTCATTCACAGACAGAAACACATACCCTCCAGTGTTGCACATGAGATGACACAGGGTCTTCTGTGGACTCTAGCAATGACCACAGGTCCCGCACACACCCAAGCATGTGCCAGCACCAGGGCAGAAGAGTGAGCAGGCTAGCCGGACGTGATGGTGCACACCTGTAATCCCAGCACTTTGGGAGGCCAAGGCAGGCAGATCCTATGAGGTCAAGACTAGGCTGACCAACATGGCAAAACCTCATCTACTAAAACTACAAAAATTAGCCAGGCGGGGTGGCGGGTGCCCGTAATCTCAGCTGCTGGAGAGGCTGAGGCAAGAGAATCACTTGAACCCGGGAGGCAGAGGTTTCAATAAGCCGAGATCAGATCACACCACTGCACTCCAGCCTAGCCAACAGAGCGAGACGCTGTCTCAAAAAAAATAAAAGTTTTTAGAATTGCCTTTTTCACCCACAGTGGGACATAAGAAAGGAGAATGCACTCCTCTCTTTTTTTATCCCCCAAGTTCCCAACAGCTAGAAAGCTTCCTTCTGTTTGGTTGTGTCGGTTGCATTTTGGTTTGGTTTGGTTTGGTTTTGCTTGAGACCAGGCTAGAGTGCCGTGATATAACCACAGCTCACGGCAGCCTCGACCTCTGGGCTCAAGCAGTCCTCCCACCTCAGCCTCCAAGTAGCTCGGACCACAGGCACACGCCACCATGCCTGGCTGATTTTTTCTTTTATAAAGACAGGGTCTGATTATGTTGCCCAGGCTAGTCTTGAACTCCTGGCCTCAAGCCATCCTCCCGCCTCGGCCTCCCAAAGTGATGGAATTACAGGCATGAGCCTCCACACCCAGTCCTCTTTTTTTTTGTTTGTTTTACTTGCCTCTCTTACCCTAAAGACAAGTGACTTCCAACCTGTAGTAGCAGAAACCATCCATCTCCCCAGGGCCTGGCCACAGGGCTGCAGGTCCCGCCCCAGGAGCATGTTAAGTTTATACAGATTCTCCCTTTCAGCTGCTCAATGCTAGATTTCTCATTTGACGGCTCTGAGGAGTTCGATATTAACGCTTTTGAGGACATCATTGCTTTCTATGAAAGCAAGAAGTAAGTGCAGAAAGGCTTTGATCCCAAGGCCAGCGAGGCACCGAGAGGAGCCATCTTCCCCAGGCGCTCAGTGCTGCGTCCAGGGCACAGACAGAGAGGACCTGCTATTCAGGGAATGCCAGGGCCCTCGGGGGACGCTCCCGTCACATTTGCAGATTTAGCCGGGTCGGAGGGCTGGGGATGGGCCAAAGTCAAGGGCTGCGTTCCAAGCCATGGCCGCTGCACTGACCACCCTGGGTGTGGAGGCCACTCGAGTGTAGAGGTGATGGGTGACCCCTCTGTTGCCTTTGCTCTGCCTCCCTGGAGGGCTGGGGAGAGCAGGTAAGTGGGGCCATGTGGGCACTTGGCATGGTGCATGGAGCACAGGGGCTGGGGTTGGGTCCCTCCAGGCCACCTGCCCAGAGCTAAAACATGTGCTTTGAACCACTGTCGGCAGGGCATGGTGGCACATGCCTGTAATCCCAGTGCTTAGGAAGGCCGAGGCGGGAGGATAGCTTGAGGCCAGGAGTTTGAAACCAGCCTGGGCAACATAGCAAGATCCCACCCCCACAAGAAAAAATAAGTAAAATGTCTGGAATAAGGAATTAAAAAAAAAAAAAAAAACAGGAAAAACCAGATCCTCATTTCTAGAAGTTCTCTCAAAAACGTGTCATTTAGACATTCCTCACTAAAACTCAGTTTGAAAGCATCCAGTTTCCATCTCTAAGACATTCCCATTCACACGTGGTGTCACCTCCAGCGTGCGTGCTCAAGCCTAAGCCCACGGTCATTAAACAAACAAAGGGAGTAAGGTGGAGTGCTTTGGGGCTGACTCAAAGTTTGGGAAGCCCCTCAAACTAGGGCTTCCTTGGCCAGGTGCGGTGGCTCCCCCCTGCAATCCTAGCATTTTGCAGGAGGCTGACTTGGGCGGATCACTTGAGGTCAGGAGTTCAAGACCAGCCTAGCCGATGTGGCAAAACCCTGTTCTCTACTAAAAATACAAAAATTAGCCAGGCATGGTGGTGGGCACCTGTAATCCGAGCTACTCAGAAGCCTGAGACAGGAGAATCACTTGAACCTGGGAGGCAGGGGTTGCAGTGAGCCAAGATCGCATCACTATACTCCAGCCTGGGCCACAGAGCAAAAAACAAAAAAAAGAGAAAACAAGGGTTTCTCAACCTCAGCACTGTGCCAGGTCCTTCTCTGGGGTGGGCACCTGACCTGTGCACTGTAGCGTGTTGAGCAGCCTCCCTGGCCTCCACCCACCAGATGCCAGGAGAGTACTGCCGCCCCCAAGTCATGACAGCCATGAATGTCTGCAGACGTTGGCAAATGTCCCCCGATGGGGATGGTACCACCCCAGTTGAGAACCACTGTGTTCAACCTGTGGCTCATGTATTCAAATTAGTTCCTCCAAAGGCCTTAGTAAAGCCAACAAGGAGATTGACATCTGGCCACAAAATCCTGGAGAGAGACTAATTTGCTCCTCCTGTAGAGACGGGGTTTTGCCATGTTGGCCAGGCTGGTCTCGAACTCCTGACCTCAGATGATCCACCTGCCTCAGCCTCACACAGTGCTGGGATTACAGGCGTGAGCCACCACGCCTGGCCAGAAATGACCTATTAAAAAAGATCAATGATCCGTGTTGCCAGGTCCAGTTTGCTTCAAAGCCCCACCCTGCTCCAGGGACTGGGGAGGCTGACCCAGTCCCCCTTTTTGGCAAAGGAGAGAGGGGCAGCATTGAGCACAGTGTCTTTCCCCAGCTGCATGTTTTGGCTCCAGTGGCCTGGGCACGGTCCCAATGGCTCTGGGAACCCCGAGGTGGCAGGCCTGCAGCTCTAACTCCATCTTCTTTCTGTCACTGCACCCCTCAACCCGTCCCCTCAGCGATTTGCATAACCAAATGATCAAGAGCATCAAAGGATTGCCCTGGCAGGGCGAGGACCCCCGTAGGCTTCTCCAGTCCCTCAGTCGGCTCCAGAAACCCCGCGCCTTCATCCTGTGAGTCCCCCCTTCCCAAGGCCCTGCTTACAAGTGCAACAACCGCCTCCCCCTACTCCCGCAACCCCGGCGGGACCTGCAGGCTGCCTAAGTTGCATCAGCCACTAAAACCACAGTGCTGTCTCATGGCTCACCCCCGGCCATCACTAAATGCCAATCAGTAACACCTCTGGCCACTGTCTGCACTGTAGCCCAGGCACCGGCGCTTCCCAGCACATGGCACAGCCTCCCAAGAGCACCCCTTCCTAGAGACATCTGATTTGCCACCTGCAAACACGCCACCCTCCATCTCCTCCGCGTGCCTGTCTGACTTGAGAGCAAAGCTTGCCCCCGCCTTTGCCACTGTGAGCTTACAGAGAGGCCGTCTGAAGCAGGGAATGCCATTTCTTGAGGGCACGGCCCTGCGCACTGCAGATGGCCACGTGAGCCAGTTGGGAGAGCCCTGAAGGTGCATGAACCGGGTTGGGATCCCGACTGTTAGCGCACCATGGAACCCAAGCGTCCTCTGCTTTTGGCCTCCAGGTGGGGTCGTGACTCGTGCTTCCATTATGCTGACCAGCACCAGGCAGGCAGCAGCCTCAGCTGACAGGACATCCACTTGTGGTCACCACATCCCGCCTTTTAGTAGCCATGGGACATGGGCTGGCTGAGTGCAAAGCTTGCAGCTGCATGGGAGCCAGTTTATTTATTTATTTTCTTGTTTAAGAGATGGGGGTCTCATTCTGTTGCCCAGGCTAGAGTGTGGCAGTGATGCTATCACCGCTTACTGCAGCTTTGACCTCTTGGGCTCAAGCAATCCTCCTGCCTCAACCTCCAGAGTACCTGGAGCTACAGGCGAGCACCACCACACTTGTCTAATTTTATTGTCTGTAGAGGTGGAGTCTTGCTATGTCATAGCCCAGGCTGCCAGGCTGGTCTCAAACTCCTAGGCTCATGTGATCCTCCTGCCTTGGCCTCCCAAAGCACTGAGATTACAGGCGTGAGCCACCACACCCAGCAGGAGCCTGTTTCAAACTTTTGTTCTTTTTTATTTTTTATTGCTTTGAGGTGGACTCTCACTCTGTCACGCAGGCTGGAGTGCAGTGGCTCAATCTTGACTCACTGCAACCTCCACCTCCTGGGTTTGAGCGATTCTCCTGCCTCAGCCTCCCAGGTAGCTGGGATTACAGGCATACTCCACTATACCTGGCTAATTGTTTTGCATTTTTAGTAGAGATGGGGTTTCACTATGTTGGCCAGGCTGGTCTCGAACTCCTGACCTCAGATGATCCACCCACTGCAGCCTCAAACTTTTGTTCTTGTTATGCCTTATTTTACCCCACAGGGATTCAGGGGAAACTGAATGCAACCTTGAAGGCCTAAGCGTCTCATAGACCTGCAAGATACGACCTCCTTAGCTGGTCTTCAAAAGGCACCAGGCCTTTGGAATAAAAATTTACTTATTTATTTTCCCCTTGGTCTCTAAGATTCCATAAGGTGTCTGTGAACACAGGGGCTGTCCTTTACCTCAGCCAAAAGAGCAGCTTTGGGTTTTGGGTCTTTTTTGAGACGGTCTTGCTCTGTTGACCAGCCTGGAGCACAGTGGCACGATCTCGGCTCACTGCAACATCCGCTTACTGAGTTCGGGCGATTCTCCTGCCTCAGCCTCCCAAGTAGCTGGGATTATAGGCACCCGCCACCATGCCCAGCTAATTTTTGTATTTTTAGTAGAGATGGGGTTTCACCACATTGGCCAGACTGGTCTTGAACTCCTGACCTCAGGTGATCCACCCACCTCAGCCTCCCAAAGTGCTGGGATTACAGGCGTGAGCCATGGTGTCTGGCCGGCTTTGGTTTTCTTCTGTCCCACCAGCATGAGCCTGAAAGGAGCTCACACCCAGGCCCCACTTTGGTTCTTTTGCAGGGCAAGTCCCTGCCGTGCCGTGCCCTGCCAGCGGAGAGTTCCAGAAGGGCCTCCGTGTGCCTGCTTGGCATCTGCCAGCACATGGCAAAGACAGCCTGGTCACCCGGTCTCCACCAGGACTGCTCAGCCTCCCTCGGTACCCCACTCAGGGTATCCTGCCATTATTTGGGGGGGGATGTCAGTTCATCCATAGCGAGTCCTGTTCGATGCACACCCCACCCTGTAGATTCCGAGCCAGTCCCTCCTACTTCTCAGACATCCAAATGGCCCCCAGATCAAGTGTTCTTGTTAGCCTTGGGGCAGCCACCAGCAGAGTCAGGCTGCCGCTTTCCGAGGGAAATTGGTGTCCACAGACAGTGGTGGAGGCACGCCCAGGTATGCGGCGTGGAGAGGCGGCGGCGGCCCTGTTGCACTTAACGCCTTCTCACTCTTTCCCCGCTCTCTCTGTCTCTTAGTCTAACCCGCAAGGCGTGGCTTGCTGAACTAACCCAGATCCCGACACTGTGTTCCTTTTGTTCACAAAACCATTTTTAATATTTTGACAGGAAAAGTAAAGGTATCAAACAAAAGCAGATCATTCCAAAGGTAAAAAAAAGAACACACCCCGCGCGACACATTCCAAGATGTCCTGCTTCTCTGCCCGTCTTGAGAGCTGTCCCTTCTGCAGCTTCTTGTATTTCCTCCTCCTTCCCACTGTCTCCCCCTCCCTCCAAGGAAAAAAATAATGTTCTCGTGTTGAGATGATTTGGAGCTGTCTTTTTCCGGGTTTCCCAGAAGCAGAGTCTGAGATGGGGATATGGCGGGGGGTTTGCAGAGGAAGGCAGAGAGAAAGGGGTGAGGGAGGACGCCAGGGGTGTGAGCACAGCTGAAGTCTGACCTCAGTCTGGTCCCACAGGGAGCTCTAGCGGTTTATAGCACCATGGGGCTCCTGCCCCCAGGTAGTGGGACATCTTCAGTCCCTGGCTATGGGGCGGCTTCCAGATGGGACAGAGCACCTCCCAGGGGCTCCGTCTGGTTTCCACATGCAAGTGCAGTCATTTAGGAAATTTGCAAAATGAGGAAGAATAGCCTCGCCGTCTAGTTAGCAGATGGGACGGGGCTAGTTCCTCTTGTCAACGGTAGAACTGGCTGACGCGGGGGCGGGGAGGCCTGTCCAGTGATCTCATGCCGAAGACAGAGAGGACCTGGCCCTTCTTGGCTCAAGCAACGTAAACCACACGAGCTGTGCAGAGGAGAGGGACGGCCAGGTTCAGTAGCCCTGGCTTCCTCTCCTAACCCAGAGGCAGAGGAAATGGGGCAGCCACGCAGGCTATGAGAGAGGCTGTCATCAGCCCTCCCGGAACCAGCGCTGTGTGCAAGGTGCAACCCCAGCTCATTCCACCGGGCCGGCACCAGCAGCGCGGTCCTGAGACCAAACCTAAGACCTGCCGCCCAGGCACTTGCTCCGGGGACGCTTGTGACACCTCCCCATGCCCGTGTGGGCTGTGGGAGGGCAGGCCGGACCCCATGTGTCTGTCCTAGAACCTGTTGGACTCCAAGTCCCTGAAACTCATCATCAGCATGACCCTGCACGACCGCACCACCAAGTCCTTATTGCATCTGCACAAGAAGAAGAAGCCCCCAAGCATCAGCGCCCAGTTCCAGGTAGGCAGAGCAGGAGGGGTGGGAGGCAGCAGTCAGCTCGGCCGCACGCTTGTCTGGCTGCCCCCGACACCCTGCACAGGCAGCTCATCAGTTACTCCAAGGCCTCGCACTGAGGCACCGCAGGCAGCCGGGGCCCAATCTTTCTCTTCCACGCACTGCAGGGCGTTTCGTGTGTGTGTGTGTGTGTGTGTGTGTGTGTGTGTGTTTAGGATGGAGTCTCGCACTGTCGCCCAGGCTGGACTGTGTGTGTGTGTGTGTGTGTGTGTGTGTGTGTGTGTTTAGGATGGAGTCTCGCGCTGTCGCCCAGGCTGGACTGCAATGGCGCGATCTCGGCTCACTGCAATCTCCGCCTCCTGGGTTCAAGCAATTCTCCTGCCTTAGCCTCCCAAGTAGCTGGAACTACAGGCATGCGTTGCCATGCCCAGCTAATTTTTTTTGTATTTTTAGTAGAGATGGGGTTTCACCATGTTGGCCTGGATGGTCTTGATCTCCTGACCTCGTGATTCGCCCACCTCAGCCTCCCAAAGTGCTGGGATTACAGGCCTGAGCCACCGCGCTTATCCTGTTTTGTTTTTGAGACAGGGACTTGCTCCATCACCAGGCTGGAGTGCAGTGGCCTGATCTCAGCTCACTGCAACCTCTGCCTCCCAGGTTTAAGCAATTCTCCTGCCTCAGCCAGCCAAGCATGGGTGTGCACCACGACGCCTGGATAATTTTTTACATTTTTAGTGAGATGGAGTTTTGCCATGTTGGCCATCCTCGACTCAAGTGATCTGCCCACCTTGGCCTCCCAAAGTGCTGGGATTGCAGGCATGAGCTACCATGCCCAGCCCACTCTAGGGTTTTTAGTCTCCCTGGTTTTGACAGCCAACTAGGCCACCATTTGTCCCTGAGGAGCAAAATTGTCCCTGGTTGGTTAAGAATGCCTGAGTTAAAAGAATCATGAGTTAATGTGACCACTGAGCTGTGTCCTTAGGTCATATTTCCCTTTTTTCCCTGGCTGCCAGGAGGCTCAGTGACACATTTTATTTGTTCATTTGTTTTTACTTAGGGCATCCACCAGCTGCCAGCCCTCTTTTCTAGCTTTTTTGTTCTTTTCCTCTTTCCTCAATCTGATTGTTCTGTTCCCACGGCTTTTTTGGTAACCACCTAATATGGGAGCTCCTTCAAATCCTTTTTGGAAACAGCAGGCCGAGGACAAAAACCACTACATCTGGCCAGGTGAGGTGGCCCACGCCTGTAATCCCAGCACTTTGGGAGGCCGAGACAGGTGGATCATCTGAGGTCAGGAGTTCGAGACCATCTGAGGTCAGGAGTTCGAGACCAGCCTGGCCAACATGGTGAAACCCCATCTCTACTAAAAACACAAAAAATTAGCCGGGCATGGTGGTGTGTGCCTGTAATCCCAACTACTCGAGTTTCACCATGCTTGGCTGGCTGAGGCAGGAGACTTGCTTGAACCTGGGAGGCAGAGGTTGCAGTGAGCGGAGATCGCACCACTGCACTCCAGCCTGGTGATGGAGCAAGTCCCTGTCTCAAAACAAAACAAAATAAAACAAAAAACACCACATCCATTGTCCCTTCAGAGGCTGAGACATGTTTCAAATATCCAGAAAGTGTTTGTCTGATCCTGCCCAGCCCAAGCCTTCCACCTGCGACAAAAACAACCGCTGGCAGCCCTGGGACCATAGGGACCGCATAGCTCCCCCGAGGGCTTCCAGGGATCACACAGCCTTGGGTCAGAACATCCAGCAGGAACCTCTCATGTCCCGCCACTGGGGACCCACATCTGTGCAGACGCCATCCACCCCACACTGATGCTAGAGTGTCCCAGGCCTCCTCCCATGGAACAGAGGCTGCCGGGGTCCCTGACTCAACCCAAACGCTCTCTGTTTCACTCAACAGACATCCCTTAATAAGCTCCTGGAGGCGCTAGGGAAGGCAGAGCCCTTCTTCATCCGCTGCATCCGTTCCAATGCTGAAAAGGTGAGTGGCTCTCCAGTGTTCCGGAGGAGAAGGCCCATGCTGGACCCTTAGGGGTGTCAGTGTCCCTGCATCCAGCCCCAGCCTCCACGCAGCACGAGGGTTGGTGCCGCAGCCCATCCAGAGGCAGCAAGGGATGAGGGGTTAGCGGGAGGCAGTGAGGGTGGCTCAGGTGGCCATTCGGGAAGGCATAGTGTCGTCATAAAGACAAACGGTGCTGGGCGCGGTGGCTCACACCTATAATCCCAGCAGTTTGGGAGGCCAAGGCGGGTGGATCATGAGGTCAAGAGATCGAGACCATCCTGGCCAAGATGGTGAAATGCCATCTCTACTAAAAATACAAAAATTAGCTGGGCATGGTGGTGCCCGCCTGTAATCCCAGCTACTCGGGAGGCTGAGGCAGGAGAATTGCTTGAACCTGGGAGGTGGAAGTTGCGGTGAGCCGAGATCGCGCCACCGCACTCCAGCCTGGGCCACAGAGTGAGACTCCATCTCAAAAAAAAAAAAAAAAAGCAGGGATGTCATCTGGAACATGGAGGGGACCAGAGAAGGTTTGATCAGGGAGCTACAGGTCGGGGGTGCTCTTCAGATACATCCCAGAGTAGCCGGTGCAGGGAGTGTTCTGGAAGGCAGGGGCTGAGGTTACACAGCAGCTGAGTCTCAGAGGCACGCAGAGCCCGCTGCTCACATTGCTAGTTTCTAGAGAGACCCTCAGAGCCCTGTGGGAGCACCAGTGGGGGCCCCGGCCCAGGCTCAGCACTGGCCCCAGGCTTCCTTTACCCCAGAGGTCCACTCTGTCCCTGGGAGGACAGCTCAGGGACTTTACCAGGGACTCAGCAGGGATGTGGGCTCCCAGACCAATGTGAGCACACAGCCAGGCAGAAACCTCCCACCAACTATACCCTGCGGAGATGCCTCATCGTGCACCTTCGGTCTAGGACTGTGCCAGTGGATTCTTCTCTGTGAGCAGAGCCATTCTGTTCTGTGCACTGGAGGTTGTCAGCTAGCATCCCTGGCCTCCACGTCCACCCCCATCACCACCCTCCCCATTCTCTCCCATTTTGTCTTTTTTTTTTTTGAGACAGAGTCTCCCTTTGTCACCCAGGCTGGAATTCAGTGTTGTGATCTCAGCTTACTGCAGCCTTGAGCTCCCAGGTTCAAGCCATGCTCCCGCCTCAGCCTCCTAAGTAGCTGGGACTACAAGTGCCCACCATGCCCAGCTAATTTTTGTATTTTTAGTAGACACGGGGTTTCACCATGTTAGCCAGGCTGGTCTTGAACTCCTGACCTCAAGTGATCCACCCACCTCAGCTTCCCAAAGTGCTGGGATTACAGGTGTGAGCCACCTCGCCCAGCACCGTTTGTCTTTATGAAGACACCATGCCTTACCCCTCACTGCCCACCAGGGTGAAATCCAGACCCCTGAGCTCCTGGCTTAAAGCCCACTGCGGCAGCCGAATTTCCAGCCTCTTCTCTCCTCCGGCAGGAAGCATCTCCCTGTGTCCCCATCAGCCCCTTGGCTTCCTCCTCCTTTGGGCCTCCACCCAGCTGCTCCCCTCCCTGTTCCCTCCTCAGGACTCAGCGCAGCATCTCCCCTCTCCTAGGACCCTCCCCTGGGATGCTGGGTTTTGTCCACCCCATCACATGTGTGTGGCTCCTGCCCCAGACCAAGCTCTCCTCTCCACCAAATCCCCAGCACTTACCCTGGTGCCTCATAGAGAACAAGCCCAAAACACATTTGCATTTGGGTTCTTGTTCTTTTTCCTTTTTTTGATATAGAGTTTCGCTCTTGTTACCCAGGCTGGAGTACAATGGCTTGATCTTGGCTCATCACAACCTCTGCCTCCTGGGTTCAAGCAATTCCCCTACCTCAGCCTCCCGAGTAGCTGGGACTACAGGCATGTGCCACCATGCCCAGCTTTTTTTTTTTATTTAATAAATTTAAATGGCTAGAAATGCAGTCTCACTCTGTTGCCCAGGCTGGTCTCGAACTCCTGGCCTCAAGTGATCCTCCCATCTTGGCGTCATTCCAGAAAGAGTATCTGGAACAAGGAAGGACCCCTTGTCCAGATAAGGGGCTCCTGACTGCTGTGCCGTAGGACATTCCCAGGTCGGTTAGCCAGCACCCATGTGTGCCCCCTGACCTCATCTGTGTTCAGGATCCCAAGGGGCAGGAATTGCGTGGGAATCTGCCCTCATCTCTCAGTTCCCAGGCCAAGGGCACCTGCCTGATCTCTCGCGTTCCCGTTTCAGAAAGAGCTGTGCTTTGACGACGAGCTGGTCCTGCAGCAGCTGCGCTACACGGGCATGCTGGAGACCGTGCGCATCCGGAGGTCAGGGTACAGTGCCAAGTACACCTTCAAGGTAGGCCACACGCACACATACCTGGACACATCTGTCTCATGGCCAAGGCGATCACCCTCTGCCAAAGAGAGCTCCTCTCTGGAGTGTAAACCCAGCAGGCTGGCTGGGTATGGTGGCTCATGCCTGTAATCCCAGCACTGTGGGAGGCTGAGGTGGCTGGATCACCTGAGGTCAGGAGTTCAAGACCAGGCTGGAACTCCAATATGGTGAAACCCTGCCTTTACTAAAAATACATACCCACAAAATTAGCCAGGCATGGTGGTGCATGCCTGTAATCCCAGCTGCTTGGGAGGCTGAGGCAGGAGAATCGCTTGAACCCGGGAGACAGAAGTTGTAGTAAGCCAAGATCATGCCATTGCACTCCAGCCTGGCCAACAAGAGCGAAACTCTATCTCAAAAAAAATTAATTAGGCTGGGCGTGGGGGCTCACGCCTGTAATCTCAGCACTTTAGGAGGCCGAGGCAGGCAGATCACCTGAGGTCAGGAGTTCAAGACCAGCCTGGCCAACATGGTGAGACCCTGTCTTTTAAAAACAAAAAAATTTAATTAGTTAAAAAATAAAAATCCAGCAGATTATTTTATGCCAGGGTTTTTCCACCACAGCACCGTTGGCATTTGACTAGATCATTCTCTGTTTTTTTTTTTTTTACGAGAGAAAGAGCCATATTCAGGATAGCTTTTGTTGTCAGCATAATTGTAAATATAAGATATGTAAAATTATAGTTTCCTTACTCTGTGGATCAGTCTTTACTCCAGGCATAAATCTTACTAAATTATATCTCGAGAGGTGGCTCAGTGGTAGAGCCATAGATCGCTGTTCAGCAACCCTAACTGCTAGGGTATTGGGCAGTGAATTCTCACGGCCAGCTTTGCTCTCTCTATTCTTTTAGACCAGCCATTTTTTCCTAATTGTAGAAATTATACCTCTTTTTATAGAATAGTTGTAAAATATAGAAAAGCAAATCTATAATCCTGCCTTTTAGCACCAACCTCTGTTAAAATATTGCTTATTTCTCTGTCTCTGTTTTTTTAGGGGGTGGGGTGGGGGAGGAAGCATGTTGTGAAGGAGGAGAGGACACTTAAAATTGCACTATATAATTTTGTCTCACCCCTCCTTTTTCAGGGCTAGATCATTAACTCTTGTTCATTTTGCTTTGATTGGCCCTCTGGGGGAAAATCAATAGAAAACTTAGAATTAACTTGTAGCAGTGGGGTGGTAGCTTGCTCCTCTCTTGGAACAGCTTATGCCTGAGGGAGCCTCCGTGCACAAATGCCCAGAGTCATTGTCAGCACTTGGAGCAATCTTAGCCATAAGGTCAACAGACCAAAAACTAGCTTACTGGTGTGGATGTCTCTTGCTTCAGTTCAGTCCCCTAAGTCGCCACCTTTCTTATATAGACCACACTTGCTTTCATCGTTCAGAAAATAAATAGAATGGAGAAAATAGTCATTGCTTTTCTTTTTTTTTTTCACATGGAATCAGGTGTTCAGAGGAATGTATGGAGTAGAGGTGAGGAACTGGGATGTTGAAAAGTAAAGAAAGGAGAGAAGGAGAGGAAGAAAGAGGAAGAAAAAGAGGGAGAGAGAACAGGAATATTGCTTCATTCTAAAAATGGGTATTAATAATGGCCGATCAATATTTTGTGTATTTAAGATGGAGAACTCTATAAATATTTATTGAGTTTACTTGTTCCGGATCTGAGTTGAAGTCCTGGATATCCTTATTAATTTTCTGTCTCGTTGAGTCTAAATCTCGTTATGGGTCTTATGTATCTGGGTATTAAGATCTCTTATTGTTACATTGATCCTTTTACCACTGTATCTTTGTTGCTTTGAAATCTCTTTTATCAAATGTGAGAATTGCAAGAAATAGTTAGAAAGAAATAGTGTCTTTCTAATCCTATGCCAGTAAGAAAGGCAAAACTATAAAAATACGGAAATGCTGGTATGTTTTACCAATGCTTGGCCCTTAAATACTTGAAATAATAATTTACTAAAAGGAAACGTTCTGGGTGGATGCAGTGGCACACGCCTGTAATCCCAACACATTGGGAGGCCAAGGCAGGTGGATCACTTGAGCCTAGGAGTTTGAGACCAGCCTGGGCAACTCTGCACAAAATTTAAAAGTTAGCTGGGCCCAGTGGCACACACCTATAATCCCAGCACTTTGGGAGGCCAAAGCAGGTGGATCACATGAGATCAGGAGTTCAAGACCAGCCTGACTGACATAGTGTAACCCTGTCTCTACTAAAAATTAAAAAAAAAAAAAAAAATTAGCCAGGCGTGGTGGTGCACGCCTGTAATCTCAGCTACTTGGGAGGCTGAGGCCGGAGAGTGGCTTAAACCCGGGAGATGGAGGTTGCAGTTAGCCAAGATCATGCCATTGCACTCCAGCCTGGCCAACAAGAAGGAAACTCCATCTCAAAAAAAATTAGCCAGGCAAGGTGGTGTGCACCTGTGGTCCCAGCGACTCAGGAGGCTGAGGTGGGAGGATCACTTGAACCCAAGGAGTTTGAGGCTACAGTGAGCTATGACTGAGCCACTGCACTCTAGCCTGGGTGGCAGAGCAAGACCGTGTCTCAGATTTAAAAAAACAAAAAATAAAGGTCTGGTGCAGTGGCTCACGCCTGTAATTAACACTCTGGGAGGGCAAGACAGGCAGATCGCTTAAGCTCAGGAGCTCAAAACCAGTCCAGGCAACATGGTGAAACCCCGTTTCCACACAAAAGTACAAAAGCCAGGCATGCTGGCATGCAATGTACTTCCAGCCACTTCGGGGACTGAGGCAGGAGGATTCCTTGAGCCTGGGAGGTTGAAGGTGCAGTGAGCCATGTTTATATCATGCACTCTAGCCTGGGCAAAAGTGAGACTCTGTCTCAGAAATAAAAGACATGTTCCTCCAGCTATAATCCAACTCCCTCACAAGTCCTAGACTGTAAGCCCTATCGCAAGGGTAGTCCCAGTTCCCAGCCACCTGTACCATCTAAAAGATCCAGCACCTTTTGTCTACAGTGGTATTTCTTAAGATTACAGACTATTGGCTGGGCACGGTGGTTCATGCCTATAATCTCAGCACTTTGGGTAGCCAAGGTGGGTGGATCACCTGAGGCCAAGAGTTCAAGACTAGTCTGGTCAACATGGTGAAACCCTGTCTTTATTAAAAATACAAAAATTAGTAGGGCGTGGTAACTTGCAACTGTAATCCCAACTATTCAGGAGGCTGAGGCAGGAGAATTGCTCAAGCCCGGAAGGCAGAGGTTGCAGTGAGCCGAAATGGTGCCACTGCACTCCGGCCTGGGCAACAGAGCAAGACTCCATCTTTAAAAAAAAAAAAAAAAAAAATCCCCTTATGGTTTCTCAACAAGTTAATTATAGAATTGTCACATGACCCAGCAGTTCCGCTCCAGGGAGACCAAGGTGGGCACATTGCCTGAGCTCAGGAGTTTGAGACCAGCCTGGACAACATAGCAAAACCCTGTCCCTACAAAAAAAAATTTTTTTAATTAGCCGGGTGTGGTGGCATATGCATATAGTCCCAGCTTCCAGGGAGACTGAGGTAGGAGGATCACTTGAGCCCAGGAGTTCGAGGCTGCAGTGAGCTGAGATCACACCACTGCACTCCAGCCTGGATTACAAAGACCCTCTCTCAAATATATATACATATATATATATATATTCAGACTAATATATATATATTCAGACTACTATTACTTTTTTTTTGTTCTTGAGACAGAGTCTTGCTCTGTCACCTGGGCTGGATTGCAATGGTACGATGTTGACTTACTGCCATGTCTGCCTCCCAGGTTCAAGAGATTCTCCTGCCTCCCGAATAGCTGGGACTACAGGTGTGTGCCACCACGCCTAGCTAAGTACAGAAGGGGTTACACCATGTCAGTCAGGCTGGTCTCGAGCTCCTGACCTCAGGTGATACACCCACCTTGGCCTCCCAAAGTGCTGGGATTACAGGTGTGAGCCACCATGCCCAGCCCAGACTATTTCTGAAAGCCTGAAATTCTAGATTTGTCATTACCATTCCCGTCAAACCCAATTTCCCCTTAACCAGGGAATCACCAGATTCCCTCAGTGCTGGCTGCAACATTCACCCAGCTTCTCCTTTCTCCACCCAACCACCTAGGAGTTCACTGAGCAGTTCCAGGTACTCCTGCCCAAGGACACCCAGCCCTGCAGGGAGGTCATCGCCACCCTCCTGGAGAAGATGGATATAGACAAGAGGAACTATCAGATCGGCAGGACCAAGGTCAGCACCCCTCCCCTCAGGGCACCACAAACTCGCACCCCACCTTCCTCTGCACACCATGTCTCCCCATGTCCCCAGGTGCCCTGAGCCACTCTCTGAAACATACAGGGCTCTGTCTAGGAAATACATTTCTTTTTTTTCTTTTTTTTTTTAAACAGAGTCTTGCTCTGTCACCCAGGCTAGAGTGCAGTGGTGCGATCTCAGCTCACTGCAACCTCCGCCTCCTGGGTTCAAGTTGGATTCTCCTGCCTCAGCCTCCCAAGTAGCTGGGATTAGAGGTGCACACCACCATGCCTGGCTAATGTTTGTATTTTTAGCAGAGATGAGGTGTCACCATATTGGTCAGGCTGGTCTCGAACTCCTGACCTCGTGATCCGCCCGCCTCGGCCTCCCAAAGTGCTGGGATTATAGGTGTGAGCCACCATGCCCAGCCTCTGGGAAATGCGTTTCTCAGGACCCAGCAGAGCACTGCACCTAAGGGATAGGGGCTGCCGTGGCTGAGCCCCACCTGCTGTTCTTCACCGGGGCTCAGCGACTCCCTCCACGTAACCTGTTACTGCTGCCTCACAGGTAGGAAAGGAACGATTGTGCTGACTGGCAGGGTTTAGGAGCTGATCCGTCCCCTTCCCAGTATCTGGCAGGAGGTGGCCTGCACTTGTCTTCCCTTTTAGAGATTGTCTCCCATATCTGGGCATGTGCTGGTTGCCTCTTGCTATGGGGGCATTACTCGACCACCCTTGTTTAACAAGTGCCAAGGTCATTTTCCCTGGAAGTCCTCGCTGGTGTAAAGAATTCCCTTCCAGCCAAGCAAGGAAGCATGCACCCAGAGTCCCTTAGCTACTTGGAAGGCTATGGTGGGAGGATCCCTGCAGACCAGGAGTTTGAGACCAGCCTGGGAAACACACCGGGACCCTGTCTCTACACAAATTTAAAAATTAGTAGGGCTGGGCACAGTGGCTCATGCCTGTAATCCCAGCACTTTGGGAGGCTGAGGCAGGAGGATCATGAGGTCAAGAGATCGAGACCATCCTGGCCAAGATGGTGAAATACCATCTCTACCGAAAATACAAAAATTAGCTGGGCATGGTGGTGGGCACCTGTAATCTCAATTACTCAGGAGGCTGAGGAAGAAGAATGGCTTGAACCTGGGAGGCGGAGGTTGCAGTGAGCAGAGACTGCAGTCCAGCCTGGGTGACACAGCGAGACTCCGTCTCAAGAAGAAAAAAAAAATTAGCCAAGTGCGGTGGCATACATCTGTAGTCCCAACTACTTCTCAGGCTGAGGCAGGAGTTTGAGACTGTAGTGCACTGTAATTGCACCACTGCACTTCAGTCTGGGTGACCGAATAAGATCTCATTTCTTCTTCTTTTTTTTATTTTTTTGTTTTCAAGACAGAGTCTCACCCTTTTGCACAGCTGGTGGCGCGATCTCAGCTCACTGCAACCTCCGCCTCCCGGGTTCAAGCCATTTTCCTGCCTCAGCCTCCAAGTAGCTGGAATTACAGGTGCCCACCACCACACCTGACTAATTTTTGTATTTTTGGTAGAGACAGGATTTCACTGTGGGCACACACCTATAGTGCCAGCCACTTGGGAGGGTGAGGCAGGAGAATTGCTTGAGCCTGGGAGGCAGAGGTTGCAGGGAGCCGAGATCGCACCACTGCACTCCAGCCTGGCAACAGAGTGAGACTCTCAAAAAAAAAAAAAAACCATGGCCAGGTGTGGTGGCTCATGCCAGCACTTTTGGGAGGCCAAGGCGGGCAGATTACTTAAGACTGGGAGTTCAAGACCAGCCCGGCCAACATAGTGAAACCCCATCTCTACTAAAAATACAAAAATTAGCCAGGCCTGGTGATGGGCACCTGTAGTCCCAGCTACTTGGGAGGTTGAGGAAGGCGAATCACTTGAACCCAGGAAGCGGAGGTTGCAATGAGCCAAGATCTCACCACTGCACTGCAGCGTGGGTGACGAAGCGAGACTCTATCTCAAAAAAATAAATAGGCTGGGTGTAGTGGCTCACACCTGTAATCCCAGCACTTTAGGAGGCTGAAGTGGGTAGATCACCTGAGGTCAGGAATTCAAAAACCAGCCCAACCAACATGGAGAAACTCCGTCTCTACTAAAAATACAAAATTAGCTGGGTGTGGTGGTGCACGCCTGTAATCCCAGCTACTCAGGAGGCTGAGGCAGGAGAATCACTTGAACCTGGGAGGTGGAGGTTACAGTGAGCCGAGATGGCGCTATTGCACTATAGCCTGGGCAACAGAGCAAGTCTCCGTCTCATAAATAGATAAATAAAGCAAGCCCTGGCCAGTCAGCACACCAGCCTGGGTCTCACTCTGGGGTGGACTATGCAGACCTCCCGGGCGCCGAGGTGGTGTCGGGGGCAGCTCGGCTGATGCCACCTGACTCCATGCCCACCAGGTCTTCCTGAAGGAGACAGAGAGGCAGGCCCTGCAGGAGACGCTGCACCGGGAGGTGGTGCGGAAAATCCTGCTGCTGCAGAGCTGGTTCCGGATGGTGCTGGAGCGCCGGCACTTCCTGCAGATGAAGCGGGCCGCCATCACCATCCAGGCCTGCTGGCGGTCCTACCGGGTCCGGAGGGCGCTAGAGAGGACACAGGCCGCTGTGTACCTCCAGGCCGCGTGGAGGGGCTACCGGCAGCGGAAGCTGTACCGGCGCCGGAGACAGAGCATCATCCGCCTGCAGAGCCTCTGCCGGGGGCATCTGCAGCGCAAGAGGTGAGCGGAGCCAGCCCACACTCCCCGGAATATTCCAGAAGCCAAGAGGGTAACTCACCAAATTGCTGCCCATGATATATATATATCATCTGGCCTGTGGCACTAAGGGGATGTCATTTTGGACACAGGGAGGGGTCGGTGGGAAACCAGATTCCCAGACACACATGGGCTGCAGAGAGGCTGGCAGGCAGCACTCAGGGACAAAGCCCTGGTTTGCCATTGGCTGCTCCCATTCTCTGTCCGGGGACTCCCCTGTACCTGGGTCAGTCAGGGAACACCTGGACTCAGGGTTGGAGGGGCTGCCTGGACTAGCTCAACACTCACAGGTTCAGAGAACCCCCAAGGGGGACGTCAGCAGCTCCTGCGCCAGCACCCACAGCTCCAAGGCCAGCCCCTCTGACCCAGGCACCCTGTGCACCTCTCCCCTGCCCACACAGACACAGCTCTGCCACAAGTAAGGTCCCAGCTCCCGAAGCAGGCCCTACCCACACATGCAAAAGCCTCCAAGTCCGGGCACAATGACTCACGCCTGTAATCCCAGCACTTTGGGAAGCCTAGGTGGGAGGATCGCTTGAGCCCAAGTGTTTGAGAACAGCCTGACCAATACAGCAAGATGCCATCCTAACCCAAAATTAAAGACTTAGCCAGGTGTGGTGGTACACATCTGTAGTCCAAGCTATTCAGGAAGCTGAGGCGGGAGGATTAGCTGGGCTTGGGATATTGAGGCTGCAGTGAGCTACGGTCACGCCACTGTACTCCAGTCTGGGTGACAGAGCCAGACCTGTCTCTAAAAACGAAACAAGCTGGGCATAGTGGCTCACACCTGTAAGGCCAGCACTTGGGGGGCCAAAGCAGGCAGATCACATGGACCAGGAGTTCGAGACCAGCCTGGCCAACATGGCAAAACCCCATCTGTACTAAAAATACAAAAATTCACTGGGCATGGTGGTACATGTCTGTAATCTCAGTTACTAAGGATGCTGAGGCACAAGAATCACTTGAACCTGAGAGGCGGAGGTTGCAGCAAGCCAAGATCATGCCACCGCCCTCCAGCCTGGGTGACAGAGCAAGATTATGTCTCAAAAAATAAATAAAATTTAAAAAACAGACTGGGCACAGTCGCTCACGCCTTTAATCCCAGCATTTTGGGACGCCGAGGCAGGAGGATCACCTGAGGTCAGGAGTTCGAGACCAGCCTGGCCAACATGGTGAAACCCCATCTCTACTACAAATATAAAAATTAGCCAGGTGTGGTGGCGGGTGCCTGTAATCCCAGCTACTTAGGAGGCTAAGGCAGGAGAATCGCTTGAACCCAGGAGGCAGAGGTTGCAGTGAACAGAGATTGCACAATTGCACTCCAGCTTGGGGGAGAAGAGTGAGACTTAATCTCAAAACAAAACAAAAAGCCTCCTAGATAAAGACCCAAGGGAAAGCCCACAGAGGACCCCAAAGGAGTTGGGGGCTTCTTAACAGAACCCACCCACCACGGCCCCAACAAGGGTCCTCTCCCCTAACAAGGCAGCCAGGAAGACACAGGGCAGGGGTGTTTGTGACATGGAGGGGGCACCAACCTCAGCCTCCTTTCCTGGTCGAGGAGAGTCCTGCTTTCCAGAAGCATCTCTCAGGGCCACTAGGCACAGGCGCAGCCCCATCTACAGCCCGCAGGCTGGGGCTCCCACTGGAACTTGGAGGGAGGTGGAGGGAGTGTTTGTTTCTGAACTAGCTCTGCTTTTTCCTCACTCCAGCTTCAGCCAGATGATCTTGGAGAAGCAGAAGGCAGAGGAGGAGAGAGAAGCCCGGGAAGCCGCAAGAGCAGGCACTGAAGATGGGCCCGACCAGGCAGCCGGCAGGCAGGGAGCTGAGCAGGGGCCAGAGCCGGCGGAGGATGGCGGGCACCTGGCATCGGAGCCTGAGGTGCGGCCAGGCGACGGGTCCCCCCCAGAGCACTCCCCACCCGAGAAGGAGGCCCCAAGCCCGGTGAAGACCCTCCCACCCCAGAAAACCGTGGTGGCTGAAAGTCACGAGAAAGTCCCCAGCAGCCGGGAGAAGCGTGAGTCACGTCGGCAAAGAGGGCTGGAGCATGTCAAGTTCCAGAACAAACACGTCCAGTCTTGCAAGGAGGAAAGTGCCCTCAGAGAACCTTCCAGAAGGGTCACCCCGGACCAAGGGTTGAGCCTCCCAGAAGACGAAAAGGAGAGGAGAGAAGATGAAACCCTTCTAGTCGTAGAGATGGAGGCTGAGGACACATCTCAGAAGCAGCCCACGGAACAGCCCCGGGCCATGGCAGTCGGCAGGGTCTCCACAGAAACCGAGAAGGCGCCACCGGGTGGGAGCCCCAGGCCTGGCCAGGTGGAGCGGCCAACCAGCCTGGCCTTGGATGGCAGGGTCAGCCCACCGGCCCCCAGCAGTGCCCCTGAGACCCCTGAGGACAGGAGCAAACCGTGCGGCAGCCCACAGGCTCAGGAAAAGCCCGACAGCCCCGGAGGCTCCACACAGATCCAGCGGTACCTGGACGCCGAGCGGCTGGCCAACGCCGTGGAGCTATGGCGGGGCAAGAAGCTGGCGGCCACCACCAGCCCCAGCACCATGCTCAGCCAGTCCCTGGACCTCAGCGACAAACACCGGGTCGTGGGGGCCGCCCTCACGCCCACAGAGTAAGCCCTACAGCTTCTTTGTCTGAGCACCAGGGTCCAGGCCAGGGGCAGTGCCACACATCCCGCAAACAAATTAGTCATCATGCCCAGTGGGTATGCGGGAGCCCCAAGGGAGGAGGACGGGCAGGGCATGCAAAAGACCAAGTGAAGACAAGGCACCCAGCCAGGGCCCAGGCTGGGACCCGGAGCCTTGAGAGGCCCCTGAAGGAGCTGTGCTCATACAGAAAGGCCCGGGCCTTGAGGAGGTGGCTCCTCAGGTCAAGCCCGGCTTCCCCACTCCCCAGCAGTCTTGGGCCTTGAATTCTAATTGATGGACAGGACTAACTACACTCCTTGGGGTTAAAGGAGCAGGGGCTCGGCCAGGCGTGGTGGCTCACGCCTGTAATCTCAGCACTTTGGGAGGCCGAGGTGGGCGGATCACGAGGTCAGGAGATGGAGGCCATCCTGGCTAACACGGTGAAACCCCATCTCTACTAAAAATACAAAAAGTTAGCCAGGCATGGTGGCTCTCGCCTGTAGTCCCAGCTACTTGGGATGCTGGGGCAGGAGAATCCCTTGAACCTGGGGGCAGAGGTTGCAGTGAGCTGAGATCAGGCCATTGCACTCCAGCCTCAGCGACAAGAGTGAAACTCTGTCTCAAAAAAAAAAAAAAAAAAAGATGGGTAGAGATGAATGATGAAGAGATGGATGGAAGACAGATGAAGATGGATGGGTGGGAGATAGAGACAATGAATAGAGGGATGGATGGACGGACAGACGGACAGATGGATAGACAGGGTCTCTTGTGCTAAGTCAAGGTTTCCTGCCCTCCACAGTGTCAACATCTGGGGCTGGGTCAGTCTCTGGGGTGGAGACCGTTCTC
This sequence comes from Callithrix jacchus, assembly GCF_049354715.1. Classification (NCBI taxonomy): domain Eukaryota; kingdom Metazoa; phylum Chordata; class Mammalia; order Primates; family Cebidae; genus Callithrix; species Callithrix jacchus. The sequence continues at coordinate 15,799,590 of NC_133523.1, forward strand.
TAGGGTATTGAGAAGCATCTCTGGCCTCCACTCACCAGATGCCAGAAGTACCCACCCACTCCTTCCCCCCGCCTCAGTGGTGACAACCAAAACTCTCTAGATGTTGCCAAGTGCCCCTGGGGTGGGGGACAGAACTGCCCAAGTGAGACCCCAAGAACCATTAAGATGAGAACGATGCCGACTCACTTGGTCAGTAAAAGCCACATTTCTGATCCCGCAGGGAGAGGCGCATCTCCTTCTCCACGAGCGACGTCTCCAAGCTCCTCCCGTCCCCGGCCAAGGCTCAGGTAACAGCAACGTGGCAAAACCCCGTCTCTACTAAAAATACAAAAGTTAGGCCAGGCACGGTGGCTCACACCTGTAATCCCAGCACTTTGGGAGGCCGAGGCGGGTGGATCACAAGGTAAGAGATCGAGACTATCCTGGTCAACATGGTGAAACCCCATCTCAACTAAAAACAAAATACAAAAAATTAGCTGGGCATGGTGGCGCATGCCTATAGTCCCAACTACTCAGGAGGCTGAGGCAGGAGGAGAATTGCCTGAACCCAGGAGGCGGAGGTTGCGGTGAGCCGAGATCACGACATTGCACTCCAGCCTGGGTAACGAGCGCAACTCTGTCTCAAAAAAAAAAATAAAAATACAAAAGTTAGCCAGGCATGGTAGCACACACCTGTAATCCCAGCTACTCAGGAGGCTGAGGCAGGAGAATCGCTTGAACCTGGAGGCAGGATGGTGGAGGTTGCGGTGAGCCGAGACCAAGCCACTGCACTCTAGCCTGAGGGACAGAGTGAGACTCGGTCTCAAAAAAAAAAAAAGAGGAAGCGACATTGGTGGGATGGAGTGCACATGCTGCGGGGGGTTCCCCATCTAGCACAGGCCTGCCAGCCTTTCCTTAGCAGTCCCTCCCCCACCATCTTGCAGCCTGCATCGGAAAGCACGGACGGAGAACGAAACTCAAAGAAGCCAGCTGTCCAGAAGAAGAAGTCAGGCGACGCATCCTCCGGCCCAGATGCAGGGCTGTCCCCAGGCTCCCAGGCTGACTCTAAGTAAGTATGGGGCTTGGGGAAGACTCAGGCCATCAGAGGATGCCCAAGGTCCCTGCCAGAGCCTCGCAGCAGTGTGGCCTCCTATACCGGTCACATTGACAAAGCATGCTCAGGAAGGCATTTGCTCAGGAGAAACTGCATGAGGATGCTGGGCATGGTGGTTCACTTCTGTAATCCCAGCACTTTGGGAGGCCAAGGTGGATGGATCATGTGAGGTCAGGAGTTTGAGACCAGCCTTACCAACATGGCGAAACTACGTGTGGTGGCTCACGCCTAGAATCCTAGCACTTTCAGAGGCCAAGGCACGTGGATCACAAGGTTAGCAGTTTGGGACCAGCCTGGCCTGTATGGTGAATCCCCATCACAACTAAAAATACAAAAATTAGCCAGTCACAGTGGTGCATGCCTGCAGTCACAGCTACTCTGGAGACTGAGGCAGGAGAATTGCTTGAACCCAGGAGGCGGAGGTATTTGCACTGAGTTGCGATTGCACCACTGCTCTCCAGCCTGGGTGACAGAACGAGATTCCATCTCAAAAAAAAAAAAAAAAAATTAGCTGTGCATGATGGCACAATACCTATAATCCCAGCCACTCAGGAGGCTGCGGGAGAATCGCTTGAACTCGGGAGCTGGAGGTAGCAGTGAGCCGATATCGTGCCACTACACTCCAGCCTGGGTGATGGAGGGAGACTCCATCTCAAAAAAAAAAAACACCTCTAGGGCAGGATGTTTCCTGCCTCTTCTGGCTTCTGGAGGTTCCAGGTATTCCATGGCTTGTGGCGGCATCACTCTAATCTCTGTCTCTGTCGGCACTTGGCCTTCCCCTCCATGTCTGTGTCTTCTCTCTTCTGTCTCTTGCAAGGATGTGGCTGGATGGATGCAGTGGCTCACGCCTGTAATCCCAACACTTTGGGAGGCCAAAGTAGGATGATCACTTGAATCCAGGAGTTCAAGACCAGCCTGGGCAGCGTGGCAAAACCTTGTCTCTACACAAAAATTTGCAAATATTAGCCAGCCAGGGTGGTGCGTGCCTGTAGTCCCAGCTACTCAGGAGGCTAAAACAGGAGGATCCTTTGAGGCCAAGAGTTCCCAGGCTGCAGTGAGCTGTGATCACACCATTGCACTCCGGCCTGGGCAAGAGAGTGAGACTCCGTCTCTAAAATAACTTTTTTTAATTAAAAAGATAACAAGCTAGGCACATGGCTCATACCTGTAGTCCCAACAACTCAGGAGGCTGAAGTGGGAAGATTGTGCCCATGAGGCCAAGAGTTTGAGGCTGTAGTGAGCTATGATCACACCACTGCACCCCAGCCTGTGTGACAGAGTGACACACAACTGTGACACCCCCTCTGACTTCCGTTTGGTGTCCTGTTTTCTTCACGCAACTCCCCTGCCAGAGAAAGGGCTGTTGCTCTTAATAAGATGATCCTTTTTTTTTTTTTTTTTTCGAGACAGAGTCTCACTCCGTCACCCAGGCTGGAGTGCAGTGGCGCGATCCCGGCTCACTGCAACCTCCACCTTTCAGGCTCAAGCGATTCTCCTGCCTCAGCCTCCCAAGTAGCTGGGACTATAGGTGTGCACCACCACGCCCGGCTAATTTTTTTTTTTGTATTTTTGGTAGAGAAGGGGTTTCACCACATTGGCCAGCCTGGTCTCAATCTCCTGGGCTCAGCTGATCCTCCCACCTCAGCCTGCCAAAGTGGTGAGATTACAGGCATGAGCCACTACACCCAGCCAGATATATATTTTTTTTTGATAGAGTCTCACTCTGTCACCCAGAGTAGAGTGGAATGGCATGATCTCAGCTCACTGCAACCTCCACCTTCTGGTTCAAGCAATTCTCCTGCCTCAGCCTCCCAAGTAGCTGGAACTACAGGAGCCCACGACCACACCCAGCTAATTTTTTGTATTTTTAATAGAGATGGGGTTTCACCATGTTGGCCAGGCTGGTCTCGAACTCCTGACCTTAGGTGATCCACCTGCCTACAGGCTTGAGCCACTGCGCCTGGCCAGATCCTTTTTTGAGTCAGGCAATGATGGAGAATTTGCTATCTGTCTAATCACAGGGAGATGGGGCCTCACGTCCATGTTCATTTCAGACTTAAAAGAAGCCACGTACTTTCTCCTGCAGATCCACGTTTAAGAGGCTTTTTCTGCATAAAACCAAGGATAAAAAATACAGCCTGGAGGGCGTGGAGGAGCTGGAGAATGCAGTGTCCGGGCACGTGGTGCCGGAAGCCACCATCATGAAGAAGGGCCTGGAAGGTTGGTCACCTGCAGCCTCAGGGACAGAAAGCAGAGCCACCAGTGCCCCTGAGGACATTCAGTGTCGCCAAACCAAGCCTTGAGTTTGCTGTGAGCCAAGCTCTAGGCTCAGAGCCGGGAGTTTCTGACTCTGGATAAAGGCGCACCATAAGAGGTCTTCTGTATCCTCCCCCTGAACCCGCCCTCACCGGCTGCTTCCTGTCCCCCCACAGCCCCCTCCGGAAACCAGCACCGCCACGCTGCAGGTGAGAAGCGCACCAAGGAACCCGGAGGCAAAGGGAAGAAGAACCGAAACGTTAAGATTGGGAAGATCACAGTGTCAGAGAAGTGGCGGGAATCGGTGTTCCGCCAGATCACCAACGCCAATGAGCTCAAGTACCTGGACGAGTTTCTGCTCAACAAGGTGGGACCCCTAGGCAAGGGCCAGGGGCACGAGGCTGGGCACCCAGGGCAACCGTCATAGCCAGGCAGTTTTTTGACATGCACCACGGGGCTTAGCAGGTCAAGAATACAAAGCCAGGGCGAGTGCGGTGGTCACCCCTGTAATCCCAGCACTTTGGGAGACCAAGGTGGGCAGTCACGAGGTCAGGAGATCGAGACCATCCTGGCCAACATGGTGAAACACTGTCTCTACTAAAAATACAAAAAATTAGCCAGGCGTGGTGGCGCGTGCCTGTAGTCTCAGCTACTCGGGAGGTTCAGGCAGGAGAATTGCTTGAACCCAGGAGGCGGAGGTTGCAGTGAGCCGAGATGGTCCCACTTCATTCCAGCCTGGGTGACAGAGCAAGCACCCCATCTCAAACAAAAATTTAAAAAATAAAAAGAATACAAAGTCCAGGTTCAGGCCGGGGTCAGTGGTTTATGCCTGTCATCTCAGCACCCTGGGAGGCCAAGGTGGGAGGACCACTTTGGCCCAGAAGTTCAAAACCAGCCTGGGCAACAGAGAGACCCCATCTCTACAAAAGGTTTAAAAATTCACTGGTGTGGTGGTGCACACCTGTAGTCCCAGCTCCTGGGGAGGCTGATGCAGGAGGATCTCTTGAGCCCAAAAGGTCAAAGCACCATGAGCCATGATTGCACCGCCGCACTCCAGCCTGGGCGACAGAACAAGACCCTGGCTCAAAAAAATAATGATGCACATGGTCTGAAAGCAAAGACTGATGAAGCCCCGTATGCAGCAGAAGTGGAGGCCAACAGACTGTGGCTGTCCTCAGGAGGGTTATAACCCATGGGGGTGCGGGGTGGGCAATCTTCAACAGATAGAGCTCCATTCGGGAGCTGGACATGGGGCCGGTGGGGACACAGAAGGATCAGGAAACCCTACTAGGAGTAGAGGCGTCTTGAAATGACCAGGCCATTCAAGGTCTCCCCGTCCTACGGTATGGTTGGGTGTTGAACCCCTGTGTCGGGCAGCGGAAAGAACCTGAACTGACCTGTTTAGCTCTCATCTAGGGGGGATTCTGTCCTCCAGGGAACAGTGGCAATGTCTGGGGACATTCACAACCTGGGGGGAGGGTGCTGTTGGCATCTGGTGGACAGAGGCCAGGGATGCTGCTTAACCCACTGTGGCGAATAGGGCAGGCCCCACTGTGGAGAATGTCCTGTCCTCAATGTCAATAGCTTTAACTCTGGGTTGAAATGATGAGACATCAGGCTTAGCCAGAGGGGCTGGTTTTTATCCCAAGAACCTAGGGGATGACAGAGAGAACTGAAGTGAAGAAGTGACCCCTGGGAACCTCCTTGGGTACGCAGGTCCCCAGGCCTGAGGCACGCAGGGTCAGCTGCTCTCTCCTTCCAGATAAATGACCTCCGTTCCCAGAAGACGCCCATTGAGAGCTTGTTCATCGAGGCCACCGAGAAGTTCAGGAGCAACATCAAAACCATGTATTCCGTCCCGGTATGTGGTGGCCCGGCTCTCAGCTTTTCCTGTGCCCTCCCCCAACCTGTCATTTCTGTCCGCACCTCGCCCAGGCCCTCGGGGTGACGCCTGGCATTCCCACAGAATGGGAAAATCCACGTGGGCTACAAGGATCTGATGGAGAACTACCAGATCGTCGTCAGCAACCTGGCCACTGAGCGGGGTGAGAAGGACACCAACCTGGTCCTCAACCTCTTCCAGTCGCTGCTAGATGAATTCACCCGTGGCTACACCAAGAATGACTTCGAGCCAGTAAAGGTGGGCAGCCCAGCACGCCATGCCATGCCTTTATCACTTATGCCATGCCCACCTATGCCTAGCCACGCCCACCCATGCCTCCCCATGATCTTGTGTAGTACCTGCCTATGACAGCCATGCCCACAATGCCCTACCCACACACCACGCCCACCATGCCATGCCATTATCATTTTGCCACTCCCACCTGACTGGCCACACCCACCCATGCCTCCCCATGATCTTATGCCACACTCACCTATGACATGCCACTCCCACCCATGTACTGCCCACACCACACCCACTTGTGCCATGTCATGATCAGATACCCCATGCCCACCTATGACATACAACCTGCTACACTGACCCGTGCCTTGTCATGAACATGCCACGCCCACCTATACCATGTCACGCCCATTTGCACCATCCCTACCTCCTGGTGGGGAGCCCTGCACCCTCCCCACCCCCCCCACACACACAGGGACTCACTTCTGGGTCTGGGGTGTCTGAATTGGGGGGCAATAGGGACAATGATGCCACTCCAGGCAAGGAAAGGCTAAAGGTACCCAGACGCCTGGGTATGGGGTGCCAGGGGTGGGTTGGGGCTCATCCCAGGGCCTCTTCTCCCTGCTACTGACCTCCTCCTTGTCCGTCACAGCAGAGCAAAGCTCAGAAGAAGAAGCGGAAGCAGGAGCGTGCTGTGAGTAGGCTACACGTGGATGAGAGCTAAGCAGGCGAGCGTTGTCGGGAGCATGCACGTGTGTGTCAGTGTCAGCGTTTACATGGGCCGGTGTGCGTGTATGCTTGCAAGGGGGTTTTCTCCCCCAGTACACAAGGAGCTGTAGTCTTGAATAGCAGACCCACCCCTGAGATCCCGTGGGCCATCATCCACCAGTGGCCGGGGAGGGCTGCTTCCCCCTTCTCCCGCTCAGCACCTTCCTCTGTCCTCACAGGTCCAGGAGCACAACGGGCACGTGTTCGCCAGCTACCAGGTGAGCATCCCGCAGTCGTGTGAGCAGTGCCTCTCCTACATCTGGCTCATGGACAAGGCCCTGCTTTGCAGCGGTGAGTAGCTACCGCAGGCCCCAAACCCCTCCACGTCCCCCACCACCCCTCACTGCTCAAGAGGTCTTCAGGCCCAGGCCCAGTCACTCATACCTGTAATCCCAGCACTTTGGAAGGCCAAGGTAGGCAGGTCAGTTAAGGCCAGGATGGTGAAACCCAATTTCTACTAAAAATACAAAAATTCGGCTGGGTGCGGTGGCTCAAGCCTATAATCCCAGCACTTTGGGAGGCCGAGGCGGGTGGATCACGAGGTCAACAGATCGAGACCATCCTGGTCAACATGGTGAAACCCGTCTCTACTAAAAATTACAAAAAATTAGCTGGGCACGGTGGCGCGTGCCTGTAATCCCAGCTACTCAGGAGGCTGAGGCAGGAGAATTGCCTGAGCCCAGGGGGCAGAGGTTGCAGTGAGCCGAGATTGTGCCATTGCACTCCAGCCTGGGTAACAGGAGCGACTCCATCTCAAAAAAAAAAAAAAAAAAAAAAAAACAAAAATTAGCTGGGCATGGTGGCAGGCACCTGTAATCCCAGCTACTCAAGAGGCTGAGGCAGGAGAATCACTTGAACCTGGGAGGTGGAGGTTGCAGTGAGCCCCAAGATTGCACCACAGCACTCCAGCCTGGGCGACAGAGTGAGACTTTGTCTCAAAAAAAAAAAAAAAGGAAACCAAAAAGAAGGCAGTCCAGGCCGGGCGCGGTGACTCATGCCTGTAATCCCAGCACTTTGATCCGAGGCAGGCAGATCACCTGAGGTGGGGAGTTCGAGACCAGCCTGACCAACATGGAGAAACTATGTCTCTACTGAAAATACAAAATTAGCTGGGCGTGGTGGCACATGGCCTGTAATCCCAGCTACTTGGGAGGCTAAGGCAGGAGGATAGCTTGAACCCGGGAGATGGAGGTTGTGGTGAGCCAAGATCATGCCATTGCACTACAGCCTCGGTGACAAGAGCGAAACTCCATCTAAAAAAAAAAATAAATAAGAAGGCAGTCTGTGGCCCCCAGCCAGGTGGGTAGGTGGCTCCAGGAACCTGGGGTCCCCAGCGCCCTCTGTGACTCCCACCCTGTGACCTCCTAGTGTGCAAGATGACCTGCCACAAGAAGTGTGTGCACAAGATTCAGAGCCACTGCTCCTACACCTACGGGAGGAAGGTGAGTGCACGAGGCCTGGAGCTTTCTAGAATGACACTGCACTCAGGGTCAGGTACACAGGGAGGTGGTGCTTGGTGTGAGGGCCAAGCGAGGCATTGAGCAGCCAGCAGGGGGCGGCTGTGGCCTCTGGTTCTGCAGAACACGCCTTTGTCCCTGGTTCTGTCCGAACCCCTTGAGGCCCCAGGCAGGGCCCAGGCTTGTGCGTGTGTCTCAGCTCCCCGAGCCCTGCTCATCCTTGCTCCTGAGTCCTGAGCCACGCAGAGGGAGGCCCCCCAACTCTGTGCATAAGGACGGTGGGGTCCTGAGTGCTGGGGGTGCAGCAAGAGTCAGGGTCTACTTCTGTGAGGCGGTTTTGGAGACCAGGAATAGCTCTCTTCCCACGAAGGATCACCCACGCCTTGGGTAGCCTATGAAGGAAGCTCCTACCCAGTGGCTGCCACACTGGCCTCAGCTGACCTCTGCAGCCCCATATCCCTGACAGCCATGCAGAAGGGGACAGGGAGGGACAGAACACACAGAGGAAGCCCCGAGGGCCTGGTGCAGGACTAGGAGGGAGGGACCCCCAGAGACGGCCAGAGAGGAAGACAACCAGCCCCAGACCTGACACCCGGCACCACAGGGCGAGTCAGGCGCTGAGCCGGGCCACTTCGGCGTGTGCGTGGACAGCCTGACCAGCGACAAGGCCTCAGTGCCCATCGTGCTGGAGAAGCTCCTGGAACACGTGGAGATGCATGGCCTGTACACCGAGGGCCTCTACCGCAAGTCAGGCGCCGCCAACCGCACTCGGGAGCTCCGGCAGGCACTGCAAACAGGTGGGCACTGGGGGCAGGTGGGCACGGTGCCAGGCCCCTGGTTCAGCCATCCCGCCAGCATGCCACTCACTAGTCCCACCCTGCCCACCTCCCAGACCCTGCAGCAGTCAAGCTGGAGAACTTCCCCATCCACGCCATCACGGGGGTGCTGAAGCAGTGGCTGCGGGAGCTGCCAGAGCCCCTCATGACCTTTGCACAGTACAGCGACTTCCTCCGAGCCGTCGGTGAGCCCCACAGTGGTGCGGGCGGCAGCGGGCGGCAACAGGCGGCCATGGTCAGGGTACAGCACTCGCTGTGGCCAGCCAGGGAGGCGGGACCACCCAGTTCACAAGCTGAGAAACGGAGGCCTGAAGCAGTCATCCCGGCCAAAGCAGGTCCCCAGTGTGGGCTGGGGCTGGGACACCACCGTAGCCATCCATTCTTGCCTGGGTGCCACACAGTGCGTGGCACCCATGCATCTCAGGTCCTGTGGGACCCTTGGGAGCCGACGCCCTCAAACACCATCCCCCACAGAGCTGCCGGAGAAGCAGGAGCAGCTGGCTGCCATCTACGCCGTCCTGGAGCACCTTCCAGAAGCGAATCACAACTCCCTGGAAAGACTCATCTTCCACCTCGTCAAGCAAGTGCCTCCCCAGCTGCCCTCTGTGGGGTTGGGGTCCACAATGGGAAGCAGCATGTCCCAGTAGGACCCGGGCTGGCGTTCGGTGGTGGTTTCAAACCAGCATGCAGACCACTGCCGGAGGTTCTGGGAGAGGGCCATGCCCACTGGGCTGCTGGGTCCCCAGGTCTCGAGTCACCTCTCTGTGCTTCAGAACCATTTCCCGGTGCTGGGCTGTGGCACTGCTGTCCCAATAGCCACCCCAGGGCTCCGAAGTTCAATCTCAGGGCTCCCTAGGACCTCCCTCCCTCAGCCATAGCTGTCCCCTAACTGCCAGTGGCTGTGCAGGGTGGCCCTGCTCGAGGAAGTCAACCGCATGTCGCCCGGGGCGCTGGCCATCATCTTCGCACCCTGCCTCCTGCGCTGCCCTGACAACTCTGACCCGCTGACCAGCATGAAGGACGTCCTCAAGATCACCACGTGAGTGCCCACCCCCGCCCCAGAGGCACGCTCAGGGCAGCCCCACCAGGGACCCCACGAAGCTCCATCTAGCCCTGTGTAAATAAATGTGTCAGAAAAGTCCAGAGCCAAGTGCAGTGGATCACACCTGTAGTCCCAGCTATTTTGGGAGGCTAAGGCAAGAGGATTGCTTGAGGCCAGGAGTTTGAGACCAGCCTAGGCAACATAGTGAGACCCTGTGTCTACAAAAGATTTAAAAATTAGCCCGGGCATGATGGCTCATGCCTGTAATCCCAGCAATTTGGGAGGCTGAGGTGGGTTGATCACTTGAGGTTAAGAGTTCGAGCCTGGCCAACATGGTGAAACCCTATCTCTATTAAAAATACAGAAATTAGGCCGAGTGCAGTGGCTAATGCCTATAATCCCAACACTTTGGGAGGCTGAGGTGGGCAGATCACCTGAGGTCAGGAGTTCCAACACCAGCCTGACCAACATGGAGTAACTCCTTCTCTATTAAAAATACAAAAAATTAGCCAGACCTAGTGGCACATGCCTGTAATCCCAGCTACTCAGGAGGCTGAGGCAGGAGGATCACTTGAACCAGGGAGGCAGAGGTCACAATGAGCCGAGATCATGCCATGCCAGCTTGGGCAACAAGAACGAAACTCCATTTAAAAAAAAAAAAATTAGCCGGGCATGGTGGCATGTGCCTATAACGTCGGCTCCCTGGGAGGCGGAGGCTGCAGTAAGCTGAGATCGTGCCACTGCATTCCAGCCTGGGTGACAGAGTGAGACTCCAACTAAAAAGGAAAATTAAAATAAGTATATATATGGATATGTGTGTGTGTGTGTGTGTTAGCGAAGTGTGGTGACAGGCACCTGTAATCCCAGCTACTCAGGAGGCTGAGGCAGGAGAATTGCTTGAACCCAGGGGGCGGAGGCTGCATTGAGCTGAGATTGGGCCACTGCACCCCAGCCTGGACGACAGAGTGAGACTCCATCCCAAAAAAAAAAGAGCAACTATCCAGATGGCAGTGGCCCCAGCAGCTGTGTCTGTGCCGTGTGTTGTAGGTCAGCTTTGTACTCTTTCTGAATGTGCGCTAATGAGTACACCCCACTGTGCTAAACCAGAACTTTCAACAAAAGCTGGGTGATAGGTGAATGTTAGTGGATTCCTCTCCCTGCTACAAAGCGTCCCATCACAGGAGGATAAAGAAAAGAAGCAGTCCCTTCAGGTGGCACCATGGGGCTCACCCAAACTGAGTCCCTCTGGTACTGACCACTCCAGGCTGAGTCCCTCTGGTACTGACCACTCCAGGCTGAGTCCCTCTGGTACTGACCACTCCAGGCTGAGTCCCTCTGGTACTGACCACTCCAGGCTGAGTCCCTCTGGTATTGACCACTCCAGGGTGAGTCCCTCTGCTACTGACAACACAAGGCTGGCCTTGACTGCCAAGTGGGCATACTCTGGGTCAGAGCACATGTTCTGGAGCTCCTGGGGCTGTCTACCTGCTGCCCCTGTGACAAACTGCCCAGCAGCCTGGACTTCCCTTTTTTTTTTAGGCCATTGTAATGATGAACAGCCTGGACTTCTCTAGGAGGCAGGATAATCCTCACCCTGCTAGTTACTCTGACCCTCCTTCAAACAAGGAGGCATGCAAAGGCAGGAAACTCAGGTTTAGAGAGGTAGAGCGAGCTGCCGAAGGTCACACAGCATGGGAGCCGGCACAGCCATGTCCCAGGCACTGCTTGGCCTCTGGGCTTCAGCCACTGCCCCCCAGGTACCAGCTGGCACCTCCCTGGATGTCAAACATCCTCAAAGCGGTAACTGAGTCACTTCTTCCCATGGGCCTTCTCTGCAGGTGCGTGGAAATGCTGATCAAGGAGCAGATGAGGAAATACAAGGTGAAGATGGAAGAGATCAGCCAACTGGAGGCTGCAGAGAGCATCGCCTTCCGCAGGCTGTCGCTTCTTCGGCAAAATGCTGTGAGTGTTGGTGATCGAGGGGGCGGGGCCTCGTTTGGTGATGGGGTCTCTGGTGCTGAGCTGGGCTTCCTTGCTGGGAAGGCTGGTAGGGGGGGTCTTGGTGGGAGGGGCCTTGGGTGGGCAGGACCTGCCATGCTGAGGGTGGGACTGGGCAGTGGATGTGGTCTCGGGCCTCCTTTCCCAGTTCCCCGCCTACTCCCGCCACACGGTTTGCCACAGGCAGCCTGGCCGGGGCCACCTACCCAGGCAGGCAGGAGCAGATCTCCTGCCTTGAACAAAGACCATGGTCTTCACTCAGCCTCACTCCAATCGTGTCCCTTTAGATGGGGCAGGTAGGGGGGCCGGTTGACCACTTGCTGGTGGTTCAGGTCATTAGTCCAGCCTTGTCCCTTCTGACCTGGGCCCTCCCCACAGGGAAATGTCCTCATAGCAGAAGAATCAGGCCCACAGTGCAGGGGTATGTTAGTGGGGAGCAGGTTCTGGGCTCCTGTGGGAACCAGGGACCGCCCCCAGTCTTGGTGCGGGTCATTGGATGTGTCCCCAGCTCATGCCTATGTCTGTCTCGGCCCGCGCGGTCACCCTATGTTCATCTCTCTCCCAGCCATGGCCTCTCAAACTGGGGTTTTCGTCTCCCTATGAGGGAGTCCTGGTATGTACGCGTTGGGTGGGCCCACGGTGCATGTCTCCCGGTGCAGTGCATGCTGGGGTTCCCTGGGGCCCTGCACTCCTCGTAGGATAGACAGAGCCTGTCCTAATCTTCCAGAACTGCATGCTAGGGAGGTCCCTTGCCTGCTGACCTGTGCTGAGGATGACTAATCGGCCACATGACCACCACTGTATCCCGTGGGATTCCTAGAGAAGTCACTAAGAACCCAGCATGTCCACATCAGAACTAACCTCCTGCAATCTGCTCACACCTCCAGCACTAACTTTGCCCACCCGGAAGTGTCAGTTGGACCCCCTGCTTCTTTGTTTCAGAACAAGAGTCCCAAGGCCCGGGACAACCAGGGGGAGGAGCTGGAGGTGCTGCTGGAGGAGGAGGTAGCTGGCGGTGACGAGGACCGGGAGAAGGAGATTCTTATTGAACGCATCCAGTCCATCAAGGAGGAGAAGCAAGTGCCCTGCCCTTCCCCAGTCTCCATACAAGTGGCCCTGTCCCCCCCCAGCCTCCATACAAGTGGCCCTGTCCCCTCCCCAGTCTCCATACAAGTGCCCTGGCCCCCCCAGTCTCCATACAAGTGGCCTGTCCCCCGCCAGCCTCCATACAAGTGGCCCTGTCCCCTCCCCAGTCTCCATACAAGTGCCCTGCCCCCCCAGTCTCCATACAAGTGGCCTGTCCCCCCCCAGCCTCCATACAAGTGGCCCTGTCCCCTCCCCAGTCTCCATACAAGTGCCCTGCCCCCCCGTCTCCATACAAGTGGCCTGTCCCCTCCAGCCTCCATACAAGTGGCCCTGCCCCCCCAGTCTCCATACAAGTGGCCCTGTGCCCTCCCCCAGCCTCCATACAAGTGGCCCTGCCCCCCCAAGTCTCCATACAAGTGGCCTGCCCCTCCCCCAGTCTCCATACAAGTGGCCCTGCCCCCCCAGTCCTCCATACAAGTGGCCCTGTCCCCTCCCCCAGCCTCCATACAAGTGGCCTGCCCCTCCCCCAGTCTCCATACAAGTGGCCCTGCCCCCCCAGTCCTCCATACAAGTCGCCCTGCCCCCCCCAAGTCTCCATACAAGTGGCCTGCCCCTCCCCCAGTCTCCATACAAGTGGCCTTGCCCCCCGCCCCCCCCCCGCAGTCCTCCATGTTTAGGGCAAGCTGGAGGCCAGGTTCCGTCCCTGGTGGTCCACTTGGCCTTGCTAGGTTTGGTCCTGCCATCCCTAACACTGGGCAAACATACTTTTTTTTTTCTTTTTTCTTTGAGACGGAGTTTTGCTGTTGTTACCCCAGGCTGGAGTGCAATGGCGTGATCTCAGCTCACCGCAACCTCCGCCTCCTGGGTTCAAGCAATTCTCCTGCCTCAGCCTCCCGAGTAGCTGGGATTACAGGCACGCGCCACCATGTCTAGCTAATGTTTGTATTTTTAGTAGAGACAGGGTTTCACCTTGTTGACCAGGATGGTCTTGATCTCTTGACCTCGTGATCCACCCGCCTCGGCCTCCCAAAGTTCTGGGATTATAGGCGTGAGCCACCGCACCCGGCCTAAACATACTTTTTTTTTTTTAAGATGGAGTCTCGCTCTATCACCCAGGCTCGAGTGCAGTAGTGCTATATTGGCTCACTGTATTCTCTGCCTCCTGGGTTCAAGCAATTCTCTGCCTCAGCCTACAAGTAGCTGGAATTACAGGCACCCGCCACCACGCCCTGCTAATTTTGTGTTTTTAGCAGAGATAGGGTTGCACCATGTTGGCCAGGCTGATCTTCAACTCCTGACCTCAAGTGATTGACCTGCCTTGGCCTCCCAAATTGCTGGGATTACAGCTGTGAGCCACCATGCTTGGCCTTTATTTTTGACACAGGGTCTTGCTCTGTCACCCAGGCTGGATTGCAATGGTGGGATCATGGTTTGCTGCAGCCACAATCCCCTAGGCTCAAGGGGTCCTCCCACCTCAGCCTCCCCAGTAGCTGGAACTACAGGCGCACACCACCAGGCCTGGCTAATTTTTTTTATTTTTTGTAGAGATGGGGTCCACCTATGTTGCCCAAGCTGGATTTATTATTAATTTTTTTTGTCTTTTTGTTTTTTTCCTTTTTGTGGAGAACAGGGTCTCGCTATATTGCCCAGGCAGGTCTCGAACTCCTGGGCTCAAGCTGTCCTCCCGCTTCTGCCTCCCTAAGAGCTGGGATCACAGGCGTGAGCCACAGCGCCCGGCCCAAGCTGGATTTAAACTCCTGGGCTCAAGCAGTCCTCGTGCCTTGGACTCCCAAAGTGCTGGGATGATGGGGATGCGCCTCCACGCCACACCAGGGGACCAGAGCAAACAATACTGCACAGGACAGCAGTGTCCTTGAGCTCCACCAAGAACACACGATGCAGGCTCTGCTTAAACACCATGCTAGACCACACTGGCCCACGGGGGAGAGGAGTGACATGCAATGTCCCAACTTTTTCTTAAAGTCAATCTTAGCTGGGTGACTCATTTACCACCCAGTCGAGGTGTCAGTGTGAAAGGGGCAGCATTAAAAATTCATGCTGGGGCCGGGCTCGGTGGCTCATGCCAGCACTTTGGGAGGCCATGGCGGGCAGATCATGAGTTTTGAGACTAGCCTGACCAACATGGAGAAACCCCATCTCTACAAAAAAGTACAAAATTAGCCAGGTGTAGTGGCGCATGCCTGTAATCCAAGCTACTCGGGAGGCTGGGTAACAGGGAGGGGCCTCCCCACTTCCCCCACCCACTCCCACCATGCTGTTGGCCACAATCAGCCTGACTGGGGCCACCTGGCCATCCAGGCAGGGACAGATCACTTGAACCCAGGAGGCAGAGGTTGCAATGAGCTGAGATCACGGCACTGCACTCCAGCCTGGGCAAAAGAGTAAGACTCCATCTCGAATGAATGAATGAATCCAGCCAGCCAGCCAGCCAGCCTGGGCAACAAGTCCCCCATCACTTAAAAAAAAAAAAAAAGAAAGTTGGCTGGGCACGGTGGCTCACACCTGTAATCCCAGCACTTTGGGAGGCCAAGGTGGGCAGATCACCTGAGGTCAGGAGTTTGAGACCAGCCTGACCAACATGGAGAAACCTCATCTCTACTAAAAATACAAAATTAGCTAGGCATGGTGGCACATGCCTGGAATCCCAGCTACTCAGGAAGCTGAGGGAGGAGAACTGCTTGAACCTGGGAGGCAGAGGTTGCAGTGAGCTGAGATCGTGCTATTGCACTCCAGCCTGGGCAACAAGGGTGAAACTCTGTCTTAAAAAAAAAAAAATGTCAGGAGAACAGGTGTGACCAGGTTGCTTTGCTGCCTTAGTCTTAGGAACTAGGAACAGGGAGCGGCGCTCCAGGCCGAGAGAACCGCATCTACAGAGTCCCCGAGGCAGGAACGTGTTGGTGGCTCAGTGTTGGGGGCCACAGGCCTGACACCCTTGCCTGATGAGTTTCAGGGATCCAGGAGTGTTTCAAGCCAGATGTGCTTGGGGTGTGGGAGGTTGGGGACAGGGAGTCACTTTAGGAGCAGGACAGCCTGCTCTGTTCCATACTGGCTGGCACTTTTGGTGGGGTGGCCTTGGACACCACAACCCTTTCCCCCCCAGGGAGGACATCACCTACCGGTTGCCGGAGCTGGACCCAAGGGGCTCGGATGAGGAGAACCTGGACTCAGAGACGTCAGCCAGCACCGAGAGCCTGCTGGAGGAGCGGGCCGGGCGGGGGGCCTCGGAAGGTCAGTATTAAGGTAGCGTCTGCTTTTCTCCTTCCCGTCCATCCCAGCAGGCCCCAGGGCAAGGGTCCTCTGGCTGCCAGCCCCAAAGCTGCAGTAACCCTGCCATCTGTCTCTCAAAAGGGCCCCCTGCGCCTGTTCTCCCTTGCCCCGGCGCGCCCGCCCCGAGCCCCCTCCCCACCGTGGCCGCCCCTCCACGTCGAAGGCCGTCGTCCTTCATAACGGTCAGAGTGAAGACCCCCCGGCGGACCCCCATCATGCCCACGGCCAACATCAAGCTCCCACCGGGCCTGCCCTCCCACCTGCCCATCTGGGCACCAGGTGCCCGGGAGGCGGCTGCCCCAGTGCGGCGCCGGGAGCCACCTGCCCGCCGCCCGGACCAGGTACACTCTGTGTACATCGCACCTGGGGCAGACCTGCCAGCACAGGGTGCCCTGGAGCCGCTGGACGAGGACAGCCAGCCACCTGGGGCCAAGCGGAGGTACTCGGACCCCCCAATGTACTGCCTGCCCCCCGCCTCGGGCCAAGCCAATGGCTGAGGACCACAGCTGACAGTCTGCATGACCGAGGTGGGCCCCTGGGCCGGAGCTGAGCGCCAGAGCTGCAGAGCTAGTGTTTGGCTCTCAGAGAAGAATCCAGAAACAAAAGCTCAAGAGCAACGTGAGGTGGCCATTGGCCCCAAGTGCAGAGTCAAGGCAGGGAGAGGCCGGCTGGAGCCAGGTCCCCCAGATCGCCGACGTGCCCTTGGGAGCGCCCCATCTCCGCAGGTGGCCTCACAGCTGCCCACTCCCCTTGAGTATGTTTAACTGTTTCTTTGTATGTGGTATATGTAACTTTAAACTGTAACAGCCTTAATGGAAGACCAAATGGTTTTTTATATGTGTATGTACGAAGTTTTCTATTAACGCTGCCCATCTCCCTGGTAACCTGGAGGTGAGCTGTCAGAGCCGAGGCCACCGGGCCACTGCCCGTCTGAGGCTCAGACTCCCGCCATGGTTGGCTTGGAGTGGTCAGTGGGCTGGGACCCTCCATGAGAGTTTTGGACACTTGGGATACCTGATCTGCGCCTGTGTGACACGTGTCTCCAGGGGACAGCCATCTGGCCGATGTGCATTTGAGGACATGCTGGAACCTTCCATGGGGGTCTAGGCTATTGGTTGGAGCCAGGACATGAGACAGGGGCACCATGGACCTCATGTGCCAGGGAGACTTGAATGTGGCTGTCACTCTTCCGGACGCCAGGGGCTGGCTGCAGGAGGCTGCTCTTGGCACTACCCACACTGAGTGACAGAACAGGAGCCTGTGACTCAGGACTGCTCATGGGCCAGAAGGGCAAAGCCTGAAGTCAGACCCCCTTACAGGTCAACTGGGACAGCCTGGGGATCTCTGGAGCAGGGCCCTCCTCTCTCAGGCCTGGCCCATGCCCCCAGACACCTGAACACATGGACACAAATCTGGGACAAGGAACCCCCTGCACAGCGCGAGAAATAAAAAGTGCCTGAGAAGCGTGTGCGTGGGACACCTGCTCATGTGGGATCGGGGTTGGAAAAGCAGGGCCGGCGGGTGGGGGTCTGGCCTGCGGCCTCAGCCGAGAGGGGTACAGGATAGGGGTGGAACACTGTCCTCAGATCTGCCTTGACCCTCCGGCAAACAGGGAGCTCCCGGCAGGTGAGGAGCACCTGCTATCCTGGAAGCTGTCTTTGGCTTCCCTGTTTTAGTGCCCAGCTGAGATCTAAATGTCCGCTACAGCAGACACCTATCCGGCGGAGGGGCCAGTGCCTGGTGGGCCCAGCAGAACAGGGACAGATGGGCTCCCAGGCTGCCATCAGATGGGAGTCATGGGAACTGGCTGGCTGGTGTTGGTTTCGGGGAACATGAAGAACCCGAGTCCAGACCGCACATGCTGGAGGTTTCGGGGCTTGTCCAAGGCCACACAGCTGGGAGGGGCATGGCTAGGATTTAGACTGCCCTGTCAGCCTCTAGAGGCCCCTTCTGTGGACCCTGAGTTTGGTCTCCATAGTTTGTTGTCGTGGTTTTTGTTTGTTTTGAAGCATGGTCTTGCTCTGTCACCACGGCGTGCAGTGGCATGATCTCGGCTCACTGCAGCCTTCACCTCTTGGGTTCAAGCAGTTCTCCTGCCTCTGCCTCCAAACAAAGCTGGGGTTACAGGCATGCATCGTACCCAGTTAATTTTTGTATGTTTAGGTAGAGACAGGGTTTACCATGTTAGCAAGGCTGGTCTCAAACTCCTGACCTCAAGTGATCCACCTACCTCAGCTTCCCAAAGTGCTGGGATTACAGGCATGAGCCACCACGCCCCACCCTCCATGGTATTTTTCTTTTCTTTTTTTTTCTGAGACAGTCTCACTCTGTTGCCCCAGCTGGAGTGCGGTGGCGTGATCTCAGCTCACTGCAACATCCGCCTCCCAGGTTCAAGTCATTCTCCTGCCTCAGCCTTCCAAGTAGCTGGAATTACAGGCTCCCAACATCACACCCAGCTAATTTCTGTATTTTAAGTAGAGACAGGGTTTCACCATGTTGGCCAAGCTGATCTCGAACTCCAGACCTCAGATAATCCACCCGCCTCAGCCTCCCTAAATTCTGGGGTTACAGGCGTTAGCCACCTTGCCGAGCCATCTATGGTATCTTCCAAGGACATCAGGCCCACTGGTGTGACAAGGTACAGATGACCTAAAGTGTGGGAAAAGATGAGGGCTGCATGCCAGGCCCTAGTCCCTGTGAAGCCCCCATCCTCACCCTGTCAGTCCAGAAGAGTGGCAGTGCAGGCGCAGGGATACTCAGCTTCCCAGTACTGAGGTGGGCTAGGAAGGAGTTCTCTCCATGGGGGTTTGGGCGTTAGGAGGGACCCAGCCCCACCTTGCTCAGTGTCAGGCAAAGTTGGCTCATGTCCTCCTTGAGGCAGGTACTGACACATTGTCCATTTCCCCCGGAGAAGAAACGGATCCAAAGAAGTTAAACTCGCCCAGGGCCAGGGATGGAGTCAGAGCTGGAGCTGCGACCTGGAAACTTGTAACAACAATACAGACGAGCCCCTCTGACGTGGAGGAAGCCTTGGATTCCTAAATCCCAAGCTAGAGCCCCTCCTACAAGAGAAATAGGGCCAGGAGCAGTACCTGGCACCTGTAATCCCAGCACTTTGGGAGGCCGAAGCAAGTGGATCACGAGGTCATGAGATTGAGACCATCCTGGCCAACATGGTGAAACCCCGTCTCTACTAAAAATGCAAAAATTAGCTGGGCGTGATGGCAGGCACCTGTAATCCCAGCTACTCGAGAGGCTGAGGGAGGAGAATAGCTTGAACCTGGGAAGCGGAGGTTGCAGTGAACCGAGATGGCGCCACTGCACTCCAGCCTGGCAACGAAGCGAGACTCCGTCTCAAAAAAAAAAGAAAAAACAGAAATTGGGAATGGCGCGTGGAGGCGAAACACCTCCGTCAGAGAATCTAGGCAGAAGTGGAGGTGGGGAAGGTACTTTCAGCAGGCATATCAGAACAAGAGGGCACATTGCACGTGTCCTCCGATTATTCTCGAAGGGTTAACACGTTCTCGAGGAAAAGAATGAGTAAGAAAGAGTGGGGTAGTGCCTCTCCTATTTTTTTAAAATAGAGGTAGGGTAGCGCTACGTTGCCCGGACTGGCCTCGAACTCTCGGTCTCAAGCGATCCGTTCTAACCTCCACCTCCCAAAATGCTGGGATTACAGCCCTGAGCCACCCTCTCCTGGCCCAGCGCCCCGCCTCAAAACAAGATACTACTTCCGCCCAAAAGAAACATGGGCTAACGAACGGGAGTAGGGGAAACACGTCCGCCCGGAAGACCAGGTGAAGGCATTTCCGCCCTCCGTTAACATGGAGCCGGCGGAAGGGGCGGGACACGGCCTGGCAATAATGGCGGCATCAAGGCTGGAGCTGAACCTGGTGCGGCTACTATCCCGCTGCGAGGCGATGGCAGCGGAGAAACGAGACCCGGACGAGTGGCGCCTGGAGAAGGTGAGGGGATCTCGCACTGCCGCATAGAGTCCGACTCACGCAGGGCTGGTTCCTAGAGTTGGAAGCCATCCGGCCCAACTCCCCAGCCCCAAGAGGCTCTCTGGCCGCGCCCTTTCCGGTCAGTCCTGCCACGTCTACCTGTAGCTTCCGCCCCTGTCCCTGGGACTCCGCCCCTCCCCCCAGTGGCCCTGACTCCTTTACTCTTGACCCCTCCCCATATGTCGGCCCCGCCTCGGTTCTGGCCCCGCCCCGCTCTGACTCCAATGAGCAGGACATGGGAAAGACCCCCGGGTGAGAATCCACTTTTCCTCCCCAGTACGTGGGAGCCCTGGAGGACATGCTGCAGGCTCTGAAGGTCCACGCGAGGTGAGTGCAGGCAGCCTCAGGGCTTTCATATCAGCATGTGTCTGTTCTGTTGAGACATCCCAGGACCGCAGTCCCAGCTGGGACCCTTCCCTTAGCTGGGGACCGTGGACAGGTGTTTTTCTTCTTCCTGGCTCCTAGCAAACCGGCCTCTGAAGTGATCAATGAATATTCCTGGAAGGTGGATTTTCTGAAGGGGATGCTGCAGGCCGAGAAGCTGGTGAGCAGGGGTGTCCCTGCCTGCTCAGACCGCACCACTGCTCACTTGGTCCCCAGGACCTGCCCCTCCAGTGACATCTCTTCCCACATTTGTGCAGACCACCTCCTCAGAGAAAGCACTGGCCAACCAATTCCTGGCCCCTGGCCGTGTGCCAACCACAGCCAGAGAGCGAGTGCCCGCCACGAAGACAGTGCATCTGCAGTCACGGGCACGGTACACCAGCGAGATGCGGAGTGAGCTACTAGGCACGGTAGGGCTCCTTCTCTGGTCCCTGGGAAACCCTTGGCTTGCAGGCAGCCAGACCCACAATACCGTCAGATACCAGGACCCACGGGGGTCCTGCAATCTCTTCCCTGGGCCATCACACAAGGCTGCCTGACAAGGGTACTGTGGCTAGGGCTTTGCAAGATGAATAGGAATTTGGTACAAGGCAAAAATGGAATGTGTCTGGTTAAGCCCCAGAGTTGGCCCAAGAGCGGGGTTTGGCTCCTAGCTTGCAACTTACAAGACAGGTAAGTTTCTTCGCTGTTAAAGAGGATGATATGTTCCTTTCTGAGCACTTTATGTGGATCAGCTCAACCTTTCAAAATATGAGCTGTTGTTGTTAGCAGTTTGTAGTTGAGGAAACTGAGGCTCAGAGGTCATGGGATTTCCCCAGGTCCCTAACTGAAGGTGAGGAGGTTAAGATCAGAAGGCACAGGTTCAGGAATGAGACAAACAGGGTGACTTCAGGGGGTGACTTCATGTCACTTACCTTTTTTGTTTTTTTGAGTTGGAGATTCCCTCTTGTCGCTCAGGCTGGAGTCCAGTGACATGATCTCAGCTCACTGCAGCCTCCACCTTCCAGGTTCAAGTGATTCTCCTGCCTCAACCTCCCGAGTTGCTGGGACTACAGGCACCCACCACCACACCTGGCTAATTTTTTGTCTTTTTAGTGGAGACGGGTTTCATCTTTTTGGCCAGGCTGGTCTTGAACTCCTGACCACTGGTGATCTGCCCAGCTCGGTCTCCCAAAGTGCTGGGATGAGAGGCATGAGCCACTGTGCCCGGCCTCATGCCACATAATTCTTTCCACAGGACTCTGCAGGTGAGTCACCATGGACACAACAGGACTTGAGGGCCAGCTGCCAGGACAAGACATGTATCCTTGCTGCCCTGTGGCCTCCATGCCCAGCCTGATGCGAACAGGGTCTTCCCCAGCCAGGGAGAATGTCACCAAGGGAGCATCACCAAATTACACCTGGATGAAGAGCCAGGACAGAGGAAGTGGCCCCCAGAGGAAACAAAGCTAGGCACTCCTGGTGGGCACAGTGGCTCATGACTGTAATCCCAGCACTTTGGGGTGCTGACGGAGGCACATCACCCAAGGTCAGGAGTTCGAGACCAGCCAGGCCAACATGATGAAACCCCATCTCTATTAAAAACACAAAAAATGATCCGGGCATAGTGGAGTATGCCTGTAGTCCCAGCTACTCTGGAGGCTGAGGCAGGAGGATTGCTTGAACCTAGGATGGGGAGGTTGCAGTGAGCTGAGATCACACCACTGTAGTCCAGCCTGGGTGACAGAGCAAGACTCCGTCTGAAAAAAAAAGTGGTGGCCAGGTTCCATGGCTCATACTTGTAATCCCAGCACTTTGGGAGGCTGAGGTGGGTGGATCACCTGAAGTCAGGAGCTTGAGACCAGTCTGGCTAACACGGTGAAATCCCATCTCTACTAAAAGTACAAAAAATTAGCCAGATGTGGTGGCAGGTACCTGTAGTCCCAGCTATTTGGGAGGCTGAGGCCAGAGAATTGCTTGAACCCAGGAGGTGGAGGTTGCAGTGAACCGAGATCATGCCTGGGCGACACAGCGAGACTCTGTCTCAAAAAAGCAAAAAAATTAGCTAGTCGTGGTGACGTACTCCTGTAGTCCCAGCTACTTGGGAGGCTAAGGCAGGAAGATTGCTTGAGCCTGGGAGGTGGAGGTTGCAGTGAGTTGAGATCATGCCATTGCACTCCAGCCTGGGTGACAGAGAAACTGGTGTCTCCAAAATAAGCAAATAAATAAATATTTTAAAGCTAAGTACTCCTAGTCTATGGGGCCAAGCCTAGGTTGGAGGCAGGGAGCTGGCATCTGAGGGAACCGAGACAGGAGTAAGGAGACCCTCGTAGAAGAGGGGCATTCAGGCATGGTCAGAAGTCAGAATACGACTGGGCAGCAGATGAGATGAGGAAACAGCGTTCCAAGCAATAGACCCAGCACAGGCAGTGGGCAGGATGCTGGAAACGGGAAACCAACGCTCGCCTTTTTGCTTGGCCTGTTTTGCTTTCAGAGCCTGAGATGGACCTGAGGAAGAGAACGTGAGTGTCTGCAGCCCTGGGGCAGTAGAGGGAATTGGGGTGGTGCAGCGGGGAGGGGCTGGCACAGGCCACACCCTGGCTCACTGAGGCACCACCCCAGGGATCTAAACCAACCACCAGCCACTTCTGTGGGTGCTCTTCCCAGAAGTCAAAGCAGGCCAGGCTCAGTGGCCCATGCCTATAATCCCAACACTCTGGGAGGCTGAGGCACGTGGATCACCTGAGGCCAGGAGTTCAAGACCAGCCTGGCCAAAATGGCAAAACCTCATCTCCACTAAAAGTACAAAAATTAGGCAGGCATGGTGGCGCATGCCTGTGATCCCAGCTACTCAGGAGGCTGAGGCAGGAGAATCACTTGAACTTGGGTGTTGGAAGTTGCAGTGAGCCGAGAGTGCGCCTCTGCACTCCAGCCTGGTGACAGAGCGAGACTCCGTCTCAAAAAAAAAACAAAAAGCCAGGCACGATGGCTCACGCCTATAATCCCACCACTTTGGGAGGCCAAAGTGGTCAGATCACGAGGTCAGGAGATAGAGACCATCCTGGCTAACACGGTGAAACTCCGTCTCTACTAAAAATACAGAAAATTAGCTAGGTGTGGTGGCACGTGCCTGTAGTACCAGCTGCTCCAGGAGGCTGAGGCAGGACAATCTCTTGAACCTGGGAGGCAGAGGTTGCTGTGAGCTGAGTTCACGCCACTATACTCCAGCCTGGGTGACACAGCAAGACTCATCTCAAAAAGAAGTGGGGGGGCCAGGCGTGATGGCTCACACCTGTAATCCCAGCACTTTGGGAAGCTGAGGTGGGTGGATCACCTGGAGTCAGGAGCTCGAGACCAGTCTGGCCATGGTCAAACCCCATATGTACTAAAAACACAAATTTAGCCCGGCGTGGTGGTACGCACCTGTAATCCTAGTTACTTGGGAGGCTAAGGCAGGAAAATCACTTGAACCTGAGAGGCGGAGGTTATAGTGAGCCAAGATCATGCCATCGCACTCCAGCCTGGGTGACAAGAGCAAGACTCTGTCTCAAAAAAAGAAAAGTCAGAGCTGGGCGCAGTGGCTCACGCCTGTAATCCCAGCACTTTGGGAAGCCGAGGTGGATGGATCACGAGGTCAAGAGATCGAGACCATCCTGGCCAACATGGTGAAACCCCGTCTCTAAAGAAAAAGAAAAGAAAAGTCAAAGCAGTGGAGGGGAAACAGTCTCTACCAGGGCTGTGGCTGGAACCATGACCTTTGGGTCCCTTAAAAATGTTTTGGTCTTCTCCCCTCCCCCACTCCATCTCTTCCCCCCATGTGTGGGATCAGTGGCGTGGCAGGGTCCCAGCCAGTGAGTGAGAAGCAGTCGGCAGCTGAGCTAGACCTCGTCCTGCAGCGACATCAGAACCTCCAGGAAAAGCTGGCAGAAGAGATGCTAGGACTGGCCCGGAGCCTCAAGACCAATACGCTGGCTGCCCAGAGTGTCATCAAGAAGGACAACCAGGTTTGGGGACTGGGGGAGTTCTCCAGCCTCTGCCCTGGGGCATCAGAGAAGGCTTCCCAGCATAGGAGGATGGTGGCTTGGGCTTTGAGGGATGAATAGGAGTTTTGTACATGGCAAAAATGGCATTCCCAGAAGAGGGCACAGCATCAGCAAGTGACAAGAGGGCAGGCCTGCTCTAGGGAAGTAGAGATTGGCCATACTTGGCCCTAGTCCTGTTGACCCCCTTTTCACCTCACCCACAGACCCTGTCACACTCACTGAAAATGGCAGACCAGAACCTGGAGAAGCTGAAGACGGAGTCAGAGCGGCTGGAGCAGCACACGCAGAAGTCAGTCAACTGGCTGCTGTGGGCCATGCTCATTATCGTC
Source organism: Callithrix jacchus (assembly GCF_049354715.1). Taxonomy (NCBI): domain Eukaryota; kingdom Metazoa; phylum Chordata; class Mammalia; order Primates; family Cebidae; genus Callithrix; species Callithrix jacchus. Next base: position 15,824,275 of record NC_133523.1, read on the forward strand.
TGCTTCATCTTCATTAGCATGATCCTCTTCATTCGAATCATGCCCAAACTCAAATAAAGACCCCACCCACCTTGTCTGTCTTCTGTCTGTCCCCTGCACCCCATCCTGCAGTGCTTTTTGGGCAGTGAGATTTGAGGGTCTCTGGAGGTCCCTGGAGAGCCACAGACAGTGCATGAGCAGGGGAAGAATGTCAGGGCCAGGTGTGGTGGCTCATGCCTGGGATCCTAGCAATCCTAGGCAGGTGGGTCATTTGAGGCCAGGAGTTGGAGACCAGCCTGGCCAATATGGCAGAACCCCGTCTCTGCCAAAAAATACAAAAATTAGCTGGGTATGGTGGCACATGCCTGTAATCCCAGCTACTCAGGAGGCTTAGGCACTAGAATCGCTTGAACCCAGGAGGCAGAAGTTGAAGTGAACCAAGATCGTGCTGCTGCACTCCAGCATAGGTGACAGCAAGATTCCGTCTCAAAAAAGAAAAAGTAGATCATAAGAAAGAGACTTAGCCAGACTTGGTGACGCCCACCTGTAATCCCAACTACCGGGGAAGCTGAGGCAGGAGGACCCCTGGAGCCCAGGGATTGGAGGCTACAGTGAGCAGTGATCATGCCAGTGCACTCCAGCCTGGGTGACAGAGTGAGACACCCTACTCAAAAGAAATGAAGTTTATGCCTGAGACAGAAAGATGATTCCTTATGACTCCTTAGGAAGCTACATTGCCTGGGTCGCTGTGGCTCACACCTTGTAATGCTAGCACTGGGAGGCTGAGGCGGGAGGATAACGAGCTAAGGAGTTTGAGACCAGCCTGGGAAACATGATAAAATGCCATCTCTACAAAAAATACAAAACTTAGTGGGCGTGGCGGGGTAGACTTGCCGACCCAGCTGCTTGGGATGCTGAGGCAGAGGACTCATTTGAACCTGGGAGGCGGAGGTTGTGGTGAGCTGAAATCACACCATTGCACTCCAACCTGGGCGACAGGAAGGAAACTGTCTCAAAAAATAAAAGCAAAGAAAAGAAAACTAAATCACATGCTGAAATGACACATTGTACTGTTTAGCGTCCATTACTCAAAGTCTCCTAATTGAAAAAGAAAGAAATTAGGTTATTTTCCTCACTTAAAAATCTCAAGCTGGCTAGGCGCAGTGGCTCAAGCCTGTAATTCCAGCACTTTGGGAGGCTGAGATGGCTAACAGTGAAACCCTGTCTCTTAAAAAAAAAGAAAAAAATCTCAAGCCAAAGGCAGCATCGACTTTAATTGGCAAATACTTAAAATGTCTACCATCACAATGAACAGGTCCTGCGTGGCTCATGCCACCTGTAATCCCAGCACTTTGGGGGCCAAGGCAGGCAGATCACTTGAGGTCAGGAGTTTGAGATCAGCCTGGCCAATATGAAACCCTGTCTCTACTAAAAAATACAAAAATTAGGCCGGGCATGGTGGCTCATGCCTGTAATCCCAGCACTTTGGGAGGCCGAGGCAGGTGGATCACGAGGTCAAGAGATCGAGACCATCCTGGTCAACATGGTGAAACCCCGTCTCTATAAAAATACAAAAAATTAGCTGGGCATGGTGCGGGATGCCTGTAATCCCAGCTACTCAGGAGGCTGAGGCAGGAGAATTGCCTGAACCCAGGAGGCGGAGGTTGCAGTGAGCTGAGATTGCGCCATTGCACTCCAGCCTGGGTAACGAGCGAAACGCCGTCTCAAAAAAAAAAAAAAAAATTAGCCAGGTATGGTGGCGCATGCCTGTAATCCCAGCTACTTGGAAGACTGAGGCAGGAGAATCGCTTGAACCTGGGAGGCAGAGGTTGGAGTGAGCCACGATCATACCACTGCACTCCAGCCTCGGCAACAGAGCTAGACTCTGTCTCAAAAAAAAATAATAATAATTCAGGTGTGGTGGTGCGCACCTATAGTTCCAGTTATTCGGGAGGCTGAGGCAATGATCACTTAAGCCAGGAGTTCAAGGTTGCAGTGAGCTATGATGGTGCCACCGCACTCCAGCCTGGGCACAGGGTGAGACCCCATCTCTAAAACAAGAAGAAAGAAAGAAATTATATTTTTTAAAAATTACGGCCGGGCGCGGTGGCTCACGGCTGTAATCCCAGCACTTTGGGAGGCCGAGGCGAGTGGATCATGAGGTCAAGAGATCGAGACCATCCTGGTCAACATGGTGAAACCCCGTCTCTACTAAAAATCTAAAAATACAAAAAATTAGCTGGGCACGGTGGCGTGTGCCTGTAATTCCAGCTACTCAGGAGGCTGAGGCAGGAGAATTGCATGAACCCAGGAGGCAGAGGTTGCGGTAAGCCAAGATCTCGCCATTGCACTCCAGCCTGGGTAACAAGAGCGAAAACTCCGTCTCAAAAAAAAAAAAAAAAAAAGAGAGAGAGAGAATTCCATAAGCTAGCAAGAAACTTACAGATATTTAAAAATTCATTTCTTGTGTACTATATATGTATATAGCTGCAAAATGTTTTAAAGCGTCCCATTTATAGCAGCCATAAAAAAGGATACACTGCCTGGTTAAACTAATTTTCTTGACATTTGAAGAACTTTTTTTAGAGTCTTGCTCTGTCGCCCAGGCTGGAGTGATGAAGTGGTGCTATCATGCCTCACTGCAACCTCCATCTCCCGGGTTCAAGTGATTCTCCTGCCTCAGCCTCCCAAGTAGTTTGGATTACAGGTGCGTGCCACCACACCTGGCTAATTTTTGTATTTTTAGTAGAGACAGGGTTCATCATGTTGGCCAGGCTGGTCTCAAACTCCTGACCTCAAGCGATCCACTCGCCTCGGCTTCCCAAAGTGTTGGGATTACAAGTGTAAGGCCACCTAGTCCCGCTGAGATTTGAAGAACTTCTAAAAGTCAACAAGAGGTGGGCACAGGGGCTCATGACTGTAATCCCAGCACTTTGGGAGGCTGAGGTGGGCAGATCACCTGAGGTTGGGTTCAAGACCAGCGTGACCAACATGGAGAAACCCTGTCTCTACTAAAAAATACAAAATTAGCCAGAGGTGGTGGCGCATGTCTGTAATCCCAGCTACTCAAGGGCCAAGGCAGGAGAATTGCTTGAACCCAGGAGGCAGAGTTTGCAATGAGTCAAGATCGTGCCACTGCACTCCAGCCTGGGCAACAAGAGCAAAACTCCGTCTAAAAAAAAAATTGCCGAGCACGATTTCAGGATAATGCCACTAATCCCAGCACTGTGGGAGGCTGAGGTGGGTGGATCACTGGAACTCAGCAGTTTGAGACCAGCCTGGACAACATAGCAAGATCCCATCTCCACAAAAAATACAAAATTTAGGGGGACGTGGTGTCACCTGTGCTTCCAGCTACCTGGGAGGCTGAGGTGGAAGGATCAGTTGAGGCCAGGAAGAAGGTCGAGGTCACAGTGAGCAATGATCATGCCCTCCAGCCTGGGAAACACAGCCAGATCCTGTATCGAAAAAAAAAGGCCGATTTTGGGTGCACTGTCTGAGTTAGCCATGTACTGCAAGGAACAGTACTGTCAGTAAAAGACTACTGTCTAGCCCAGTGCTGTAGCTTATGCCTGTAATCCCAGCTTTTAGGGAGGCAGAGGCGGAAGGATAGCTTGAGTCCAGGAGTTCGAGACCTGCCTGGGCAACACATTCAGACCCCATTCTCCACAAAAAAAAAAAAAAAGTGCCGTCTAACACCACCTGCTCGCCCTTAATATAAATAAAAGAGGCAGGGTGCGGTGGCTCACGCCTATAATCCCAGCACTTTGGGAGGCCGAGGCGGGTGGATCACGAGGTCAAGAGATCGAGACCATCCTGGTCAACATGGTGAAACCCCGTCTCTACTAAAAATACAAAAATTAGCTGGGCATGGTGGCGCGCACCTGTAGTCCCAGCTACTCGGGAAGGTGAGGCAGGAGAACTGCTTGAACCCAGGAGGCGGAGGTTGCGGTGAGCCGAGATCGCGCCATTGTACTCCAGCCTGGGTAACAAGAGCGAAACTCCGTCTCGAAAAAATAAATAAATAAAAGAAAGGGGCCAGGCGCGGTGGCTCACACCTGTAATCCCAACACTTTGGTAGGCCAAGGCAGGCGGATCACTAGAGGTCGGGAGTTTGAGACCAGCCTGGCCAACAGACGAAACTCTGTCTCTACTAAAAATAAAAATAAAAAATAAAAAATAAAAATTTTAAAATAGCTGGGTTGGTGGTGGGCGCCTGTAGTTTCCTGTAGTCCCAGCTACTCGGGAGGCTGAGACAGGAGAATCTCTTGAACCTGGGAGGCAGAGACTGCAGTGAGCAAAGATCACGCCACTGCACTCCGGCCTGGGCAAGCGAGACTCTGTTAAAATTTTTAAAAAAATATAATTGCTGAAAAGACAAAGTTTAAATTTTCAAAACCATCCCGTTTTTTCAGACAAATAAACTTGAGGGGCAAGGTCGGAGTTGAACCTCTTTCGCAGTTGTGCAGACCAGCCCCGCCAGGCCAGCCCCGCCCTCACGCCGTCAGGCCCAGCCCCCTCGCGTCAGACCCCGCCCCGCCGCCCTATGGAGCGACCCCGCCGGTCAGGTCCAGCCTGCAGTTAATGCACAAGCGGGACGCCAGTGCCTCTCCGACAACGGACCAAGGGTTGGAGCCCAAGACGCTGGGACAGGTGACCCGGGGCGGTAGCCGGGCGGCCTTGCAGGCGGGGCGGAGGTCCCGAGGAACTCCTCGGACGCGGTTGTCCGTGGGCTCTTCTTGCCCCCAGAGGGCGAGGCTCCGGCAGCGCAGGGGTTAACTCGAGCTGCTCGGCGACGTCAGGGCTCGTTTGCATACTGTTCTTCCGTATTACGCAGTCGGGGGCGGGGTCTGGAAGTAGCTACGGACCAATCGCATGCGTCCGTGCAAAAACCCTAGACGGGGTGAGAGTTGGCAGCTCCCGGACCCGCCTCCCCACGTCTCTTCTCTGTGCGCGCCACCAGGCGTGTCCTTTCCACGTGTCCACCCGCAGGCCGCCCGCAGACCACCCCCGCCGCGCGCGGGCGACGACGCCCCCCGCAGGACCCGCCCATCATCCCGGAAACCCCTGAGCTGCGTCTTCCAGAGACCGATGCCCACCCGGGAGCCCCCCAAGACTCGCGGCTCCCGGGGGCACCTGCTGCAGACCCACCCGCCTGGGCCAGGGCCCCCGGTGAGCCTGACCAGGACGGGGTCCTTAGGCCAGGTCTGTAGGCAAAAGATTTAGTCCCCCCAGTTTGAGGGACTCCGGTTTTCCGACACCCCGATTCAACTCCAAACCACGACTCCTGTGGCAGCTTCAGGGATTGACGCCTCGAGGCCTCAAAACCAGCGCCCCCCGCCCTCCGTGCCAGCCCCAGCCTGGACCCCACAAGGCAAGGCGGAAGACGATTGTGTTTGAGGATGAGCTGCTCTCCCAGGCCCTCCTGGGTGCCAAGAAGCCTATTGGAGCCATCCCTAAGGGGCATACGCCTAGGCCCCACCCAGTGCCCGACTATGAGCTGTGAGTGTCCCTCAGGTGATTCTTCATGCCTGGGATCAGGAGGGGGCACCAAGACTGGGGCTTTGACAGTTGAATAAGAGTTTACCAAAGAGTAGCTGGACACAGTGGCTCAAGCCTGTAATCCCAGCACTTTGGGAGGCTGAGGTGGGTGATTAATCACCTGAGGTAGGGAGGTTGAGACCAGCCCTACCAACATGGAGAAACCCCATCCCTACTAAAATTACAAAACTAGGTGGACATGGGGACACAGGCCTGTAATGGCTGAGGTAAGGAGAATCGCTTGAACCCAGGAGGTGGAGGTTTTGGGTGAGCCAAGATCTCGCCATTGCACTCCAGACTGGGCAACAAGAGCAAAACTCTGTATCAAAAAAAAATGAAAGTTTAGCAAAGAGTAAAAAGAGAAAAGAATCTCCTGCTGATCAGTAGTGGGACTGCCCCTGTGAGTAAGCGGTTGCACTACAGCTTAGGCAACACAGCAAGATCCAGTCTCTGTAAATTAATTAATGTTAATTAATTAATTAATTTTTTTTTTTTTGAGAGCGAGTCTCCTCTGTCACCAGGTGCCAGGCTGGAGTGCAGTGGCGCAATCTTGGCTCACTGCAACCTCCGCCTCCCAGGTTCAAGCAATTCTCCTGCCTCAGCCTCCGTAGTAGCTGGGACTACAGGCACGTGCCACCATGCCCAGCTAATTTTTATATTTTTTTAGTAGAGACGGGGTTTCACTACGTTGGCCAGGATGGTCTCAATCTCTTGACCTCGTGATTTGCCTGCCTCGGCCTCCCAAAGTGCTGGGATCACAGGCGTGAGCCACCGCGCCCAGCCTATTAATTAAAAATTTTAAAAAATATGGCCAGGGGCAGTGACTCACACCTGTAATCCCAGCACTTTGGGTGGCCGAAGCAGGTGGATCACGAGGTCAAGAGTTGGAAACCAGCCTGACCAACATGGTGAAAACCTGCCTGTACTAAAAATATAAAAATTAGCTGGGTGCAGTGGTGGGTGCCTGTAATCCCAACTACTCAGGAGGCTGAGGCAGGAGAATCACTTGAACCTGGGACATGGAAGTTGCAGTGAGCCGAGATCGTGCCACTGCACTGCAGCCTTGGCGACAGCAAGATTCCATCTCAAAATATAAAAATAAATAAATAAGCCTGGTTCAGTGGCTCACCCCTGTAATGCCAGCACTCTTTGGGAGGCCGAGGCGGGTGGATCACCTGAGGCCAGGAGTTCGAAACCAGCCTGTCCAACATGGTGAAACCCCATCTCTACTAAAAATGCAAAAAAGTAGCCGGGTGTGGTGGTGCGTGCCTGTAATCCCAGCTACTTTAGGATTTTTGAGACTCCATTTCAAAAAAATAATAATAAAAAGAGGGAAAGAAAAGGGACATTTTTAATAGGGGACTCAGCATGGACAAAGAAAAGCCAATTACACTGACTGGGGAGAGGGTGGGGTTCGTTACACTCACACTCTGACCCCCTTCAACCTGCTAGTAAGTACCCACCGGTGAGCAGTGCGAGGGAACGGAGCCGATATGCCGCAGTGTTCCAGGACCTGTACGGAGAGTACTTGGAGCTCCAGCGGGAGGTGGGGTGCGCACAGGCAAAGCTCAGGCAGCTGGAGGCCCGGCTGAGCTCCCTGCCCCCGCCCCAAAGCCAGGTCAGCGCTGGGGAGAAAGCCCTGCCCCGCAGCCCTTACGAGTGGCCCGACCTAAGCTTCTGGGATACCCACTGGGTCCAGATCTCCAGGACTTTTTCTCCTCTAGGCTGGCTGGGTGCCATGATGCATGGCTAAGGTCAGCCCTTGAAGTCCCCACTAGATGGGCATTTAGTCTGTCCGAGCCTCAGTTTCCCTATCCCTCCTTGAGTTCAACTCTCCCTAAACCCCCTCTCTCCTCCTCTTGCAGAAGGAGGCCCAAGTTGCAGTCCGAGTTTGGAGGGAGTTTGAGAAGAAACAAACGGTGAGTCTTGCATCCCCTGACGCTCCCATGAGGCCCGGTTTTGTTTTTGCTTTTTTTTTTTCGAGACAGTCTCGCTCTGTCGCCCAGGCTGGAGTGCAGTGGCATGATCTCTGCTCACTGCAACCTTCACCTCCTGGGTTCAAGCGATTCTCCTGCCTCAGCCTCCCGAGTAGCTGGGACTACGGTGCAAACCACCACGCCAGCTAATTTTTGTATTTAGTAGAGGCTGGGTTTCATCATGTTGGCCAGGATGGTCTTGATCTCCTGACCTCATGATCCACCTGCGTTGGCCTCTCAAAGTGCTGGGATTACAGACATGAACCACTGAGCCTGGCCAGTTTTTCTTTTTTTTTTTTTGAGACAGTCTCGCTCTGTAGCCCAGGCTGGAGTTCAGTGGCATGATCTCAGCTCACTGCAACCTTTGCCTCCCAGGTTCAAGCGATTCTCCTGCCTCAGCCTCCTGAGTAGCTGGGCTCACAGTCACCCACCATTACACCTAATTTTTGTATTTTTAGTAGAGACGGGTTTCACCATGTTGGCCAGGCTGGTCTCAAACTCCTGACCTCAAGTGATCCACCCACCTTGGCCTCCCAGACTGCTGGGATTACAGGCGAGAGCCACCTCACTTGGCTTGCCTGGCTGCCTGTGCCCAGTTTTAAGGAGAAACACTGAGGTTCTGAGAATGAAAGGCAGAGGCTTGAGCAGCTGGAGGGCTGCGGGGCAGACTGCCGCAAGGACTTCGGGTTCTCACCCTGCCTAGGATCCTGGCTTCCTGGACAAGCAGGCTCGCTGCCACTACCTGAAGGGTAAACTGAGGCATCTCAAGACCCAGATCCAGAAGTTCGATGACCGAAGAGACAGTGAGGGCTCTGTGTACTTCTGAGTGCCCCTGCAGACAGGCAGAGGGACACGTGGGAATGCAGGTTCCTGGCTTTACTTGGTATCTCTCAGCCTTTCCTCTTGCAGTTCCCCCTACCAGGGGTAGCTTTCTCAGCAACTGCAAATGCCTCTTCATTTTGGACTCAGCTTTGACAGCCCCTCCTCCAGGCAGGCCTCCCAGGACTTCCTTCTCTAGGACCTCTAGCTCTGACCCTACAGGGACTCCAGATCTCAACCTGTTCCCTGGAAGTAGGTCCTGCTCTCCATTTCAGTGAAATAAACATGTATTAGACACCTACTGAGTGTAGTTGCTTAACACTTCTGATTGCACTCATTTGTGACACACACAAGTTGTTTATTTATTTATTCATTCTGAGATGGAGTTTCGCTCTTGTTGCCCAGGCTAGAGTGCAATGGTGCGATCTCGGCTCACCAAAACCTCCACCTCCCAGGTTCAAGCAATTCTCCTGCCTCAGCCTCCCAAGTAGCTTGGATTACAGGTATGCGCCACCATGCCTGGCTAATTTTGTATTTTAATAGACATGGGGTTTCTACCTGTTGGTCAGGCTGGTCTCCTGACGTTGTGATCCGCCCGCCTCAGCCTCTCAAAGTGCTGGGATTACAAGCATGAGCCACCACACCCAGCTGTTTTTTTTTTTGTTTGAGACCCTGTCTCACTCTGTCACCCAGGCTGCAGTGTGGTGGCGTGACCATGGCTCGCTGCAGCCTCCACCTCTCAGACTCAAGCAGTCTTCCCACTTCAGCCTGCTGAGTAGCTGGGACCACAGACATGTACCATGACACCCAGTTTATTTTTTTTGTAGAGATGGGGTCTCTCTCTGGTCTCAAACTCCTGGGCTCAAGCGATCCTCCTGCCTTGGCCTCCCCAAGTACTGGGATCACAGACATGAGCCATTGTGCCCAGCCAGATTCCTCCATTCTCCATGTCTCCCTGGCACTTCAGGCACAAAAGGGGGAAGTCTGAGTTCATAGAACGTAAAACACCCAAGGGTTTCAGGTGCATTACAGGTGCACACCACCACACCGTCAGGTATGGCTTGATCCACGGGCTCCAAAAGCATCTTGGGAAACTGATCTTCCATCCTTGGCTCTGCTTTAATTAGATCCTCCCAGTTCCAAATCCTGCTGTAGAATCTCACTGGCTGGTTTGGAATCCCAAGCCCATCATAAACCAATCACTGCGGCCCAGGGAATGGTGGGCTCTGATTAGCTGGGATGAGATCATGTGACAGGACTGGCCCCCAGAGGTTTCTCCCAAGGACATCAGAGTGCAAACCATGAGCCGGGGCAGTGGTTCATGCCTATAATCACACTTTGGGAGGCCGAGGCAGATGGATCACCTGTCAGAGGAGTTCGAGACCACCCTGGCCAACATGGCAAAACCCCATCTCTACTGAAAGTACAAAAATCAGCTGGGCGTGGTGGTGTGCACCTGTAATGCCAACTACTCAGGAGGCCGAGGCAGGAGATTCGCTTGAACCCAGGAGGTAAAGGGTGCAGTGAGCCAAGACTGCACCACTGCATTCCAGCTCAGGTGAAAGAGCAAAACTCCATCTCAAAAAAAAAAGATTAAGTACTGACTGAAGAAACTAACCGAGGCCGGGCAAGGTGGCGCCCGCCTGTAATCCCTGCACCTTCGGAGGCTGAGTGCGGACAGATCACCTGAGGTTAGGAGTTCAAGACCAACGTGATCAACGTGGTGAAACCCCATCTCTACCAAAAATGCAAAAAAACTAGCTGGGCGTGCGAGTTGGGTGCTTGTAGTTTCAGCTGCTGGGGAGGCTGAGGCAGGAGAATTGCTTGAACCTGTGGGGCGAAGGTTGCAGTAAGCCGAAACCGCACCACCGCACTCCAGCCTGGGTGATGGAGTAGGACTGTCTCAAAAAGAAAAAAAAAAGATCGGGGAGGCCGGGCAGGTAGGAAATGTCTTTATTCTTGGCTTTGATTGAGCATCATGTAGTGTCTGATGTAGATTACGCGTCCAGAGGATCTGGCCTGGTACACGCTAGCTACCCCTGCCCACTGGAGTGGCCCCTCCAGTCCAGACGCCAGGCCTTTGTCCATCACACCAGGGAAGCTGCCCCCACCATCCCATAAGTTCATGCTCCATCCAGGCCAGGGGTCCTGGGAGGACGAGGCTGAGACCTGGATCACCAGTCTCTTTTTGGTTTCATGATCATTTAAAAAACAGATAAGACAAACATTTCACAGTCTTTACAAAATAGAAGTCTGAGGAGAGAAGCCAGGGTCCTGGGCCCCGGGAGGCCCCTCGAGGCCTCAGCGTTCCCTGTCCCTTGAGGTCTGTCTGCAGGCCTGGCCACGGCGCACGTGGCCCCGTTGTGGTCACTGGCCCGAGCCATAGGGCCAGTTGAAGGTACTCCCCGACAGCAGCATGTCTCTGATCAGCGTCTCGATGGGCGTCTTCCCCACCAGGCGCATGAAGAACAGCTGGGAGATGAGGGAGGCAGGGACCGCGCGCAGGGCAGGGAGCCGCAGCAGCAGGCGCCCGAAGCGCTGGGGTTGGGACGGGTACTGCGCCCGCACGTACTCGGTGAGGGCCACCTGTGCCTTCTCCTGCAGACTCTCCACGTGAGCCGGGTCCGAGAGGCCACAGGCGTCTGGGGGAACAAAGGGAAGTCAGATGGGGTGGGAGGCAGCAGGAGAACACAGGGCCCACAGGGGAGACTAGGGGACACCAATTGCGACTATGGGTAAGAACGGGCGGGGGGGCCGGGCGTGATGGCTCACACCCACAGTCCAAGCACTTTGGGAAGCCAAGGCAGGAGCATCATCTAAAGCCAGGATTTGAGACCAGCCCAGGCAACATAGTGAGACCCTTTCTCTACAAAAACAAATTAGCTGGGGCCAGACACAGTAACTCATGCCTATAATCCCAGCACTTTAAGAGGCTTGAGGCAGGTGGATCACTTGAGTTTAGAAGTTCAAGATCAGCCTGGCCAACACGATGAAACTCCATCTCTACTAAAAATCAGAGTAGCCAGGTTTGGTGGTGCACACCTGTAGTCCCAGCTACTCGGGAGGCTGATGGGAGGATCGCTTGAGCCTGGGAGGCAGAGGCTGCAGTGAGCTGGGATCATACCACTGCCCTCCAGCCTGGGCAACAGAGGGAGACCCTGTCTCAAAATAAATATACAAATAAAAAATAGCCAGGTACCTCATGCCTGTAATCCCAGCATGTTGGAAGCCTGAGGCCGGCAGATTGCCTGAGGTTGGGAGTTCGAGACCAGCCTGGCCAGCATGGTGAAACTCCATCTCTACTAAAAAAAATACAAAACTTAGCCAGGCGTGGTGGCAGGCGCCTGTAATCCCAGCTACTCGGGAAGCTGAGGCAGGAGAATCGCTTGAACCTGGAAGTTGGAGGTTGCAGTGAGCCACGATAGAACCATTGCACTCCAGCCTGGGCAACAGCGACACTCCATCTCAAAAATAATAATTAAAAATAAATACATAAAAATTAGCTCAGTATGATGGGATATGCCTGTAGCCCCAACTACTCAGGGAGGAGGCTGAGGCAGGAGGATCTCTTTGAGGCCAGGAGTTTGAGGCTACAGTGGTCTGTGATCATACCTGGGCAAGAGTAATAAGACCCTGTCTCAAAAAAAAAAAAAAAAGACTTCAGACCTAACAAACCCTGCGGTGGGCGGGGCGGCGGGGGAGGAGACAGGAAGAGGGTGATGGTACCTCAAGATGCAAATGGGAGAATCTAAGGCAGTGCCGATCCTCCAGAGATAGTGAGGCAGTCTCATCTACCCAGTGGCACAGGGGTGCAGGCAGTGATCTTTCAAGGGCGGCTGGCGCCCAGCTGATGCCTTTGGCAGGGAGATAGGTTCTAATTTTTTTTTTTTAAGATGGAGTCTCACTCTGTCTCCCAGGCTGAAGTGCAGTGGCACAATCTCAGCTCACTGCACTCACTCCGCCTCTGGGTTCAAGTGATTCTCCTGCCTCAGCCTCAAGAGTAGCTGGGACTACAGTCACGTGCCACCATGCCCAGCTAATTTTTGTATTTTTAGTAGAGACGGGTTTTGCTATGTTGGCCAGGCTGGTCTTGAACTCCTGACCTCAAGCAGTCCCTCCACCTTGGCCTCCCAAAGCGCTGGGATTTTAGGTTTCAGCCACCTCGCCCAGTCAAGGAGACACGTTTTAAGGAAGCTTGCAGGGAAGGTGGAACTGGGTAGGGCACTTGAGGAGGACGACAGAGCCCAGAAGGGCCTGTGCTGTGAGAGAATATGGTAGTGTCTAGAGAGAGACTCAAGAAGATGGGAACCCCAGAAAAAATCTTATGGGAAAACTATAAATAAAGCCGTATTTATTGATTTTTGAGATGTGGTCTCACTCTGTTGTGCAGGCTTGAATGCAGTGGCGTAATCAGAGCTCACTGTATCCTCGAACTCAAGCGATTCTCCCAACTCTGCTTCCCAAAGTGCCCTGATTGCAGGCCTGAGCAACCTTGTGGGCCGTATTTATCGGATGAAAGCCACCCCCCAGAGTAGCCTGGATCTGCTTCCTAGCCCCAAAGATACATATGATGGGATCTAGAGCCTTCCAGTAGGGGAAAGAGCTCCCAGGAGTCAGGCGGGAGAGATGTCTGTCTAAAGGCACAGCACCCTAACGCCTATAACCCTAGTACTTTGGGTGGCTGAGGCAGGGGGATTGTTTGCGCCCAGTTCAAGACCAGCCTGGGCAACATTGTGAGACCCTGTCGCTACAGAAAATGGTTTTTTGTTTTTTTTGAGATGGTTTCAGGCAATTCTCCTGCCTCAGCCTCCTGAGTAGCTGGGATTACAGGCGCACGCCACCATGCCCAGCTAATTTTTTGTATTTTTAGTAGAGATGGGGTTTCACCATGTTGACCAGGATGGTCTCGATCTCTTGACCTCGTGATCCACCCGCCTCGGCCTCCCAAAGTGCTAGGATTACAGGCTTGAGCCACCGCGCCCAGCCCAGAAAATGCTTTTAAAAAAAATTAGCCGGAAATAGTGGTGCACGCCTGTGGTCCCAGCTACTTAGGAGGCTGAGGTGGGAGGGAGGATTGCTTCAGCCCTGGAGGTCGAGGCTGCAGTGAACCGTGTTAGGTTCCCAGTCCCAAAATATAGAAATACAAATAAAAAGACAAGGTGGAAAAACAAAGCTGGCTGCACCGCCAGGTACTGGAACACGGTTGGGCTGCCAGTGCTAAGAGTTGATGTTTATGATTCTGGGGCTGCCCCGCCCCCAATGGGAGGGGCCTCCGAGCCACGCCCCTACCTAAACCCATACGTCCATGGCTACCTGGAGGTTGCCCGGGGCCCAAGAATCAGGCAGTGGGGGCCTGAGGGGGCCAGAAGCGAGGGGTCAGGACCTTCCCTCCCACATCCCCCCAACTTTGTGCTATCAGTGTTCACTAAGCATGAATGAAGGGCCCTTTGGTGAGGGAGGAGGGGTCTCAGGGACCCTGGGAACAGGAAGATGGGTCTGGGGTCCAGGGTTCAGAGTTCTTCGAGCGTCTTGGGATCACGGAGCGGGGGTGTCACAGTGTCACACTGCTTACATCACCCCTCTATGGCCACCCACGACCGCTCACTCATAGCGCGTGCAGGGCACCAGGTCTGGGGTGCGGGGCGCTATGGGGGCTGGAGTCTGGGTCCTGGCCACCCTCTTCCCAACCGCCCTTGGGTCCCCCCACTCCACTGCCCCCTTTGGAGCGCGGCTCACCAGGCGTGAAGAGCGCGATGGCCTTGAGGCAGCCGTACTCGGCCGAGTCGACCTGCAGGCGGCCCAGCTTATCCACCTGCTCCTGGAAGGCGCGCACCTGGTCCATGAAGGCCACTGCGCGCTCGGCGGCCATGGGCGCGGCGTGGAGGCCGGCGGCAGCCAGCAGCGGCGCCGTGTGCAGGGGCAGTGCCGCCTGCGCCGCGTTCAGCACGAAGAGCTCGCTCCAGCTCAGGCGCAGCAGCGCCACCTGGTCGGCCACCGGTAGCTCGGGGAAGAAGGGCGCGTGGCGCGCCCACTCCACGGTGCTGAAGAGCAGCCGCGCCGCCAGCTCGCACACGTTGTCGATGCCCAGCACCGCGCCTGCCGCGCCGCCCCCGGCGCCAAAGCGCCCGGCCGCCGCTGGGTAGGGCTCGGCGCGCAGCAGCTGCGCGATCAACTCGGATACCGGCTGCCCGGGAAAGAGGTCTCCGCCGCCCGCCACCGCCGCCAGCGCCGAGCCCGGGGGGCTGCCCGAGGAGGCGGCCACGGAGCCCGGCAGCGAGTGCGGGATGCGGCCACGCTGCACCGCTGCGGGAGGCGGGGACAGGAGGGACGTGGGGGTGGGAGGGGAGGCGGGGGCACAGCAGGAAACGACGGATAGGAGACGGGGGTGGGGGGGGGGAGGCCCCCGAGGGGCACAGAAGGCCGGGAGGAGTGGGGACAGGAGATGGGGGAGACAGGAAGGGGAGTGAGGGGTATAGAGAGAGGAGAGAGCCGGAAGAGAGGGGAAGGAATGAGGGGCCATGTAGATGCCCAGAGAGACATAGGGCAGGGGTGGGTGGGGGGGTCAGGTGGGGAAAGACAATGCAGGAAAAGTAAGGAAAATAACGGGGGAGACAAAAGTCATCAAGGGGTCACTCAGGCCCTCCCCTCCAAAGCCCCCAGGCCCATAGCCTTTCTTAGAAGGCCCAACCCTACCCCATGGGCGCCAGGCTGTTTAGAAAGTCAGGGGCCAGGAGCCCTCGTCCAGGTCTAGCCACCACCCCTCCCAACACCCCCCACCTGCTGGGGACAAGGAGGGGCATGCCTTGGAGCCTCAATCTGTTAGTCACGGAGTTCCCAGAGCTGAGGATGCGGCCACGGAGAACTTGGGGCACCCTGGCCAGCTTGGTCCCCAAAGCAAGAAATCAGTATCCACCCGGCACCAGCTATTTGCTATGGAGAGGGGACCATTTCTCTACCTTCCATCCCCTCCCCACTACATGGTGACCCCTGAGGGCAGGTTGGTCTCTCTGGGTCCCTGCAGAGGCCACAGTTCAGGGAAAGTTTGGGAGGGCCCCACAGTAGGGAGGGGTCCCGGGGGGGCTGCAGTAGGTCCTCAGTAAACATTAGCCGCGCTATCAGTAGCGTTGAAGGGGGGAGGCCCTGTTGCTGATCTGAGCACATGTCTGCAGTGACCAGGGGGGTGAGAAAGGGGAAACTGAGGCACGAAGCGGAAAAAGGGCCACATGCCTGCCTGGCTTGTGCCGGGGTGGCAGGGCAGACTGGGCTGGTTGCCAGCAGACTAATTAATGAGCTTTAATGAGTTGGCATGCCTCATCTCATCACCCCTGTGAACTCTAGGTCAACTCGTGTAGAGAATGGAGAGGGGAATGCGGGCAAACGCCAGAGTCTAACGGAGCTGAGCGGAGAAGCAGGGGCCTGAGTTCAAGCCTGCTCCAAGGGGTCCCTGAGTCTGAGTCAACTGTGAAATGGAGAGAGCTGGCCTGGGCCCAGAAGTAGCTCCTTGGTCCTTCAGGGAGCTTCTTCCTCACTTTGCTAACGGTTGTGAGCAACCTCCACTCCCTCACCAGGCCGTGTTCCCACCCCAGGGCCTTTGCACTTCTTAACTCTTCCCCAAACCCTTCCCAGCTCTTCAGCCCAGACTCTGCAGGTTCAAATCCCAATGACAACTCTCTTGCTCTCTGACCAATGGCCTCACCAACCCATGTGTGCCTCAGTTTCCTCAACTGTAAAATGCAGACAGTGGCTCCCATTTGCATGCCCAGCACTTTGGGAAGCTGAGGCGGGAAGATCGTTTGAGCCCAGGAGTTCAAGACCAGCCTGGGCAACATAGTGAGACCCCATCTCTACAAAAAATTAAGACATGAGCCCAGCATGGTGGCGAACGCCTGTAATCCCAGCTACTCAGGAGGCTGACGGGGGAGAATCACTTCAACCAAGAGATTGAGGCTGCAGTGAGCTATGATCACACCACTGCACTTCAGCCCGGAAGACAGAGTGAGTGAGACTGTATCTCAAAAAAAGAAAAGAAAATGAAAAAGAGGACAAGCGCGGTGGCTCATGCCTATAATCCCAGCACTCTGGGAGGCCAAGGTGGGTGGATTGCCCGAGCTCAGGAATTTGAGACCAGTCTGGGCAACACGGTGAAACCCCGTCTCTACTAAAATAAATAAAAAATTAGCCAGGGCATGGTGGCATGTGCCTGTAGTCCCAGCTATGTGGGAGACTGAGGCAGAAGAATTTCTAGAATGCAGGAGGTGGAGGTTACAGTGAACCAAGATCACGCCACTACACTCCAGCTTGGGCAGCAACAGAGCGAGACTCCATCTCAAAAAAAAAGAAACAACTTCAAAGCAGGAGAGGCTCAGGTCAGACATTGAAAAGAACTGCCAGCCTGGCCCATGGCACAGTCCCCGGGGGGCGGGGAACCTGAAACCCAGTATGGGAGAGATCTCGTCCAATAGGCTAGATTCTATTCCTGGACCCCAGAAATCCATATGGAAATCTCTGGGTTCTACTTGAATTCTAAGGGGGTTTGGCAGAGTCTTAGGCCCAGCAGCCCCCCCATACACCCGTCCACCCAGGTCCCCTGAGCAGAGAGACACAGCTGGGCCTCACTCTGACTCCCAGCACCCGGGGTCAGGAGAAAGGGTAGGCTGCCCTTTGCCTTAATCGGGCAGAGTTCCTGCCTTGGGCAAACAAAAAGCATGGGTGAAGGGTGGAGGGGAAGCAAATCAAATAAAAAAAACACACACATCCTTGTTCAGAAAGCAGTGTCCGGGCTCGGAGACAAGGAGGTCACCAAGGTGTCAGGGCCAGGGGACCAGCCTCTGAGGCCAGGGCTGGGGATACTTGGGGAGGGAGCTCCTGCAAGAGAAGAGGGCTGGGGAAAGTCCCTCATGGGCCCAAGTAGTGACATCCCTGGCCTTTCAGCTCCACGGCAGCAACCAGGGGGCCATGGATTCTAATTGGATTCCTCCAGCCTGGAGCCAGACCATATCCCACGGGATCAAGGGATCGGTGGTAATGAGGTTAGCAGGCGCTGGCCCCGGTCCCCTGAGGCTCCCAGACCCCTGTGAAAGGGAGGGAAGAAGGGAGGAAGCTGTTTGCTCACCCTGGCCCCAGCTGCTGTGATCGTCCCCAGCGTTGTACTCACCCTCCTTCCTCATGCCCACCCGGAAGCACTTCTTGAGACGGCAGTACTGGCACTGGTTCCGGTGGTGCTGGTCGATCTGGCAGTCACGGTTGGACCTGGGGTATACACAGACCAGGGCTCCCTGAGACCCCATGTCCTCTCCCCAAACCAGCCTCTGAGCCGCCTTTGGAGGCTGCCCCTCAGAAATACTAGGAGGCATTTCTAGATGGGGGAGATAGCCCCAAAGGGGAACCGGAGCTCAGCTTACAGGTCTGCAAAGCAGACACAATAACCTGGATGGGTGGTGACGGGTGAAGAGGAGTCTGTGGAAAAGCAGATGAGCACTCCAGGGAGGGCACATTGGCACTGGGTTTTGAAGGATGAATAGGAGTTCTCCAGGTGAATGGAGAGGTGATCCCAGGGAGAGGGTACAGCCAGAGCAAAAGGGTTGAAATGCACAAATATGGACACCTAAAGGGTTTCATTTGATTTGGTCACTGTCAGGCTGAGCAGGGTCATTGTCTCTAAAATGACGTGGAGGCAGAGAGGACCTGGACAGGGAGCTGGGCTTTGTGAGTTAACAGGGGTCAGGCCAGGGGCTAGTGGTCTAAGGGGTCACAGCATTAGCACCCACAAAAGGCCCCCACCAATGAAGGAATAAGTAAAAGTTACTCGGGTCCTCCGTTCTGAAGACCCCACATCTACAGTCCTCTTCTGGGAGGACTACCCAACGCCTAAGCAAGCCCCAGAGACTCCTGGGCAGCCCTCAGTGAATGCTGCTGCCTCTTGCAGGGACGAGACAGGTGGCCCCACCTTGAGAGGTAGTGAGCTCCCCGTCCAGGCTCAGCCCCAAGCAGGAAGGTCCAGACCCTTATTCTTCAAATGTCCCCAGAATCTTCTCCCCTTGGCCCCTCCCCTCCCGGTGTCTTGCCACCAAGAGCTGGGGGTTCTCCAAGGCCCGGGCCTGGAGCTACTACCCGTGGAGTCCCAGCTACATACCCAGAGGACAGTCACAGAGTTGAAGAGCCACTTAAGGGAAGGAAATAGATGCATCTCGGCTAGCTGCGGTGGCTCACACCCGTAATCCCAATGCTTTGGGAGGCTGAGGCAGGCGGATCAGCTCCAGACCAGCCTGGCCAACATAGTGAAACCACATCTCCACTAAAAATACAAAATGAGCTGGGCGTGGTGGCACATGCCTGTAATACCAGCTACTTGGGAGGCTGAGGAAGGTGAATCGTTTGAACTGGGGAGGCGGAGGTTGCAGTGAGCCAAGATTGAGCCACTGCACTCTAGCCCGGGGGTACAGAGCAAGACTCTGTCTCCAAAAAAAAAAAAAGGGGGGGGGGTCCTGGCTCAGTGGCTCATACCTGTATTCCCAGCACTTTGGGAGGCTGAGGCGGGTGAATCACGAGATCAGGAGTTTGCGATCAGCTGGGCCAACATGGTGAAACCCTGTCTGTACTAAAAATACATAAAACTAGCCAGGTATGGTGGCAGGCACCTGTAATCCCAGCTACTCAGGAGGCTGAGGCAGGAGAATCATTTGAACCCGGGAGGTGGAGGCTGCAGTGAGCAAAGATTGGGCCACTGTACTCCAGCCTGGGTGACAGAGACTCGTCTCAAAAAACAAAAACAAAAACAGATGCATCTGAACTGCAGACACCCAGCCCCGCCCCTCAGATGGTGACTGCCCCACTCAGCCTTGGTTTCCTCACCTGGCAATGGGACACCAGATACCTCCATGGGACAGGGGAGTTCACCGGAGGGGACAGTGTCGAGAAGGACCCAGGCCCCAGCCCAGGAAGCCATCGGCAGACTTCGGAAAGATGAGGCTCTGCGCCTACCCCCAACCCCACCCCCCGGATCCTGCATCGCCAGCGCTGAGCCCCTGGGAAGAGGCCTCTCTAGGGCAGAGGGAGCTCAGGCAGAACCAGAACAAAGCCCAGCTCGGGGCGGTGGGAGGATACAGAGCAGCCGGGTGGAAACAGCCCTGCCCGGGGCGGCCCTGCAGGCAGGCAGGCAGGCAGGCAGGCAGGCAGGCAGGCCCCTGACCTCAGGGGAGGCCCTGAACCTTCTGTCCCAACTTGCCCAGCTATGGAATTGGGACAATTCGTCCCTCCAAGGAAGGAAACAGTTCTTCCTGTTATCCCACCTGAAGAGTACATGCTTTTGTTGCCCAACCCCATGGCCCAAATCAGCCTCCTCCCTGGGCTTCTGGCCACCAGTCCAGTTTGATCAGATCCCTCCCTTGCTCACACACCCTCTATGGCTCCCCATTACCCTCAGCCAGCATTTCAGGCCCACCTGGCTCTGTCTTCTCCCAAGGCTGTGCAGTCTCCTCTTACAGCACAGCTCCGCCAGTGTGCCCCTGAATGTTCTGTCTGGCTGGCATGCCCCTGTGGCCTTCCACCTGCCAATTCCATGCTTCGAGGCTCATGTCCTGGAGCCTCCTCCAGGGAGCCCTCTCTGACTTCCAGGCAGAGTCTCTGCTCTCTCCCTGGGAGCCCAGATGTCACAGGCTTGGGGCATCTGTCTCACTGTGTCTCCTCCAGACTGGGGGCTTCTTGGGTGCTAGGCTTGGTGCTGGGGTCTCTCTGGCGACCATCAAACCACCCAGGCTGGGCCCCAGCAGGCCCCCGCCAAATCCGTCTGAGACTCAGGATGGTATGGTGACTTCACCAGGTCACACAACTCACACAGCACAAAGCTGCCAGCTCCAAGCAAGGCCCCCTAAAACTTGGTGCTCCCTGATCCCACCCTCAGGAAGCCCCTGGGACCCCAAAATTGCCTGAGCCCCCTTCCTTGCCCTCCCCAAAGATATGACCAGAGAGCAGGCAGTTTTCCAGCAGCAAGAATGAGGCCAAAGTCTAGTGGCCCAGTTTGTGCTCCTGGAGGAGGGAGCCAGGCAGCTCCGCGCCACACAGGGCCACGCCAGGCCAGCCCTGACTCAGGACCTGGGGCCAAACTCCACCCTCGGGTACCTGGGGCCCTATTTGGTGGCCTCAGCCAACAAGTCTTCCATCAGCCGTTCTCCCTGGGGACACCCCAATCCGGACTCAGCGGTTCCTCCCTACCCCACAGTTCCCCCTGCAAAGCCCCTCCCAACTCGGGAGGGTCCCTACATGTGCCACGGATGGCAGGCACCTGGACCTCTCTTTGGGTTTCTATTTTGTGCATCTGGGAGATGAGACTGTCTAGGCCCGCCCTGCCGAGACCCTGCATGTACCTGGGGTGCAGAGTAGGGGCTTGTAAACGGACGGATAGGATGCTCACGCTCGAACCGTGGGAAAAGAACTCCGGGCTGCACAAGCCCGATCGCTTTCCTTGGGGACCTTCCGCCAGGAACAGCTAGCGAGGCCACGCCCTGCCAGAAAGGTCTCCGACCTGGGACAGCCCGGGGCGCCTTCTCGGAAACGTTTCACACCCAGCCCGTCTCATAAACACCCAAAGTTTAAGGGATTTTTCCAGGAGCCCCAGGTCTGCACCCACCACTGGGGGAGGGGGACGTTTCAGTCAATTCCGGTGGCCCTGCCGGCCCTCCAGTGGCGATTTCCGGTGACCCAAGGCCCAGAGTGAGCCCAGGGGGGTTCCCCGGGATGGGCAGGCCCAGCGCCCACCCTCATCCCCACCGCTGGGCCCCTCACGCAAAGAAGGCCACGCCGTGCCACCCCAGCCTCCCTCCGTCTGCCGCCTCGGTAGCCACAGCGACTTTGGAAGTGATATTTGACCCCAAGGGCGCGCCGTATCGATCCGCGCGGCCGCAGACAATGGCCCCTGGACGCTGCGAGCTCCACGGTCCAAGTTTCACGTTCGATTCCCTTGAGGGTATCCCGCGTGCCGGGATCCCCGAGAGCGGGTGCCCTGGGGTCGGGATGCCACCCCTGACAGCACCCCTCCCCCCCAGCGCGGAGATGACCCCTCCCCAGAGAAAAGGCGGGGAGGAAGGAGGAGCAAATAACTGGGGCAAAAGCCTCCAGGGACCACCTGATGGGGGGGAACCTGCAACGATGCAGCGCCGACTGTATACATAATCCCAGCCATGGAATGTGGGAGGCAGTGCTGTGCCCCTATCTCAGAGGGGGCAGTGGAGGCCCAGGGAAGGTCAGTGCCAGGCCCAAGGTGACCCAGCGGGTCAGAGGCCCGCCCCAGGTCGGGGCCCGGTGCACCCGGCGGCGCGCGGATGGGGAGCTCACCGGCAGGTGTAGCTGAGGTTGCGGCGGATGCTCCGCTTGAAAAAGCTCTTGCAGCCCTCACAGGTGAAGACGCCGTAATGCTTGCCGCTCGACTTGTCCCCGCACACCACGCAGTCCACCTGCAGCCCCGGCCGCTCTTCGTCGCCCGGCTCGGCGTCGCTGGCTGCACCGGGTGGCGAGGCCGAGTCGTCCTCAGCCGCGCGCGGGTAGCCGCCCGCCTTGTCCACGCCGTTCGTGTCGCCGCCGGGGCCGCCCCAGCCGCCGGTCACCATGGCCATAGCCCCAGGGCAGCGGGGCCGGGGCGCCCCCTCCGCGCTCTTCCCTCCGGGCACCCCTCTCAGCCCGGGGGACCCTACGCGGCGCGCATCCGGCCCCGGCGCGCGGGGGGCACGAGTTGCCCCCCCAAAAAAGTTTTGCAGCAACTTCCTGCGGCCGGTCCGCGCGCCCCGGCGGAACTGGTCGGGCCGGTTCCAGGCCAACTTTCCCACGCGTGCGCGGGGCCGGGCCCGGGGCCGGGAGGGACGCGCTAGAGGCGCGGGCCGGGGGCCCCGAGGACTCGCGTCCCGCCACCCTGGGGCCCCCGCGGGGGCGCGCGGGCCATGGCCCGGCCCGAGCCGCGCAGGGGGCGCCCTCTGGCCTGGCCGCCGCTCGCCCGGGGGCTGCGGCCAACTCAGCGGGCCGCCATCCGAGCGCGGGAGGCCGGGGGGAAAGTTTGGCCGCAAGTTGCGCGGCCGCCCGTGGCGGGGGGGGAGGGGCGGCGGGCGCGCGCCGGGGCCGGTCGCCGCGCCCCCCGGGTCCCCCGGCGCCGGCGACTGCCGCTGCGGGCCTGCAGGGCCGCGGGGCCGGCGCCTCCGGAGCTGCCGCCCCCGCTGCGGCCGCTCCCGCCTGGCCTGGGCCTGCACCTGGGCCCGAGCCTCGCTCTCGCCGCCGCCACCGCCGCCGACCCCGCGCGCCGGCCTCGCGCTGCGGCCGGTTTGACACACAGCGTTCCATTCGCGGGGCGGGCGGGGGGCGGGGGCGGGGGCAGGGGCGCGCGCCGCGGGCTGGGGGCGGGCGCTCGTTGCCCCGGCGACGGCCGCCCTTATAAGGGCATGGGTGGCCGCGCGCGGCGCCAGGCGATCGGGCCGGCGGGAGGGACGGGGGCCGAGCGCGGGGCCGCGGGGCCTGACCCTCCCCCGCCTACCCCTGCCCCTCCCCCGCACCCCCGCCCTCGCCCTCGCCCGGCTCCAGCCTTAACCCCTGCCGGGCCGCGGCGGGAGCTTGAGCCGCGCCTGCCCTCTGCCCTTCTTGAGCCTCGCCAAGATGTCTCTCCAAGGCCCTCCCCCTCCACCTATGGCCTTGGACGTTGGTTCGCTCGATCACCCTCGAGGCGCCCCTCGGAACCTCCCCCGCCCCACGTTCCCGGCATAGCAGTGATGGGGGTCCAGTGGCACCCGGGGGGGGGCACGCCCCTGCGCGAGACACACACACACACACACACAGAGCCTAGATTGTGTTTGCTTCCTCTTCCACAAAGTCGCGGTGTCTGGCCCCCACCCCACCCTTTCTCTGCTTGGGTTAACACCTGGTGCCCGGAATCTCTAGGGGGAAGGGATGTTGTGGTCTGAGACCGGCTGGCCGGGGCCGCGAGGTCAGGGGGCCCCTCTCCAGAATTTCTGGCCTCCGGGGGCAGGGCGCCCACCCGCCCCGCGGCTGGAGGCGACAGGCTTGCCCACCACCCCTGCCGAGGACCTGCCCCTTTTCCCTTTTAATTTCCTTTTCTTTCTGTGCTTTACAGAAAGGGCTTGGCCTGGCGGCCGGCTGGACTGCAGATGTCTCTTCCAGGCGCCCAGGAGCCTCGCAGCTGCCGCCGCCTCCAACTCACCCCATCCCCCAGAACCGGGGCTGGGGCCCAACCAGCATTTATTAGGCACCCTTTGTATGCGATGTCCGGGCTCGTGAGCTGGGGAAGCCTGGGCCTCTGGCTCTGGGCGGGTTAACCTTTAACCGGCTGGAAAAGCCCTTCCAGGAGTGACCTTTCACCTCCGAATCCTGCAGCCCCGGCCTCCCAGAATGTGATCCCACCCTGCCCTGAGCCCAGAGCTGGACACCAGAGCTTGTGGCTCGGCCTCTCAGAGCTCCGGCCAGGACAGTGCCCTCTTCACGCCTCCTCCTCTGCCTCCCACTCCCCTCATGAGACTTGAAGGATATTGCCCTCCCTGGAATAGGGGGAAAGATGCTTAGAGATCTTGCAACACTTGAAAAGAAACTGAGGTTCTGGGAGGGCCAGGCACACCCAGCCCTTGGCCTCTCAACCTCCTTCAGGGACCCTCCGGCTGCCTGCGAGGTGGAGGTGGTGTTGGTAAATACAGAAAGCAGGAAGGACTACGATTAGTCAGGAGCAAGGACTTCCCGTGGGTCTAGAGTCAGGTTCTGCCCACAGCCTGATGTAATAATCCCTGCTGGGAGAGAGGAAGGTGTGGGTGGGCAGAGAAGACCCTTTGGTTCTGAAGCTGCATGGGACTGTGACTGGTTATGTGGGGCGAGGACAGGTCCTTGTTTGGACCTGCTAGGATCTTTGGTGGGGGCACTGGGGTGGGGGTCTCAGAGAAGGGATTGAAAAGAGGGATTTAGACCAGAGACAGGCGTGGTGGCTCATGCCTGTAATCCCAGCGCTTTGGGAGGCTGAGTCAGGAGGATTTCTTGAGGCCAGGGTTTCAAGACCAACCTGGGCAATAAAGTGAGACCCGTCTTGAGCCCAGGTGTTCAAGGCTGCAGTGGGCTATAATCTTGTCACTGCACTCCAGCCTGAGCAACACCCTGTCTCAAAAAAAGAAAAATAAAAAATAAGGAGGGAGAGAAGACTCAACTAATCAGGGGACTGTGAAGGAGAGGGAGCAGAGAACTAGATTGGAGAGAGACAAGTCTCGAGAGGGAGCTGAGGGCTGGGTGGGGGCTGTGGGGGAAGAAGGGCCACTGAGATCCCAGAAACTCCAGCAGCCCGGCCACCCCTGCGCCCCCCTGGGGCCCGCCTGGGGGTGAGTTGAGGCTCAGCCCCGCCTCCCTGACCCCTGCCCGCGGCCCCGAGGTAACATTTGACCTTGTGGCAGCCGCAAACCAGGGACAAAGGGACCTGGGCCCATCTGCCGTGGGAATGGCGGATCCTGCTGGAGCAGCCTGGGAACCTGTCCCGCCCCCCACCCCAACATGTGACCTTGGCTCCCAGTGCCCCTCCAAGGGCAACCTGGTGGGACTGGGAGCTCTGTGGAGCGGGAGGGGGGACGGGGACAGAGAGGAAATTCAGTTTCTCTGCCCGGCCCCAACATGAGCAAAGAGTCTGGTCTGCCTCTATTTCCCTGCTTTCTTCAAAGCTGGCCCAAGTCCAGAGACAGCGTGCCGGTCGGAAGGTTACTAGCCCCACCCCTCACTGGAGGGGACTGTGCTCTCCACCCGCCCCCCGCCGCCCCGCTCCACTTGTTGTTCTGTTTCTGGGGTCAGGTTGACTGGGTTCGAGTCCAGGAGGCTGACTGGCACTGGCCTCAGGCTGGCATGGTCCTGCCCTGGGAGAGGCTGTGAACACACCTGCACAGGTGAGGCCTGGAGCACCCGCCCCCACCCCCAGGCAGGGAACGAAAACCTTTCTAATCCCAGTCTCAGGTTTCAGCTGCCGCCCTGGAGGGGCCAGCTGGCCACTAATCCAAGCCTGACTGGGTCGTTCCACACTCAGCCACTCCTGGTGTGGAGGGGCCAGGAGGTGTGGCATATGCAAATGACATGCTAATCTACGGCCTGCTATTATCCTCCCGCGCCCCCAGGAGAAAGCTGGAACTGGCCACTGTTGGCATTTATTCTCAGTTTCTCTTGAAGTACAAAGCCACCTGAGTCCCAGACCGTTACCTTTGCTGTGCCTGTCCCCCGCCCAGAAACCCTTTACCTTACTTTATTTTTGAGACAGTCTCATATTTTGCCCAAGCTGGTCTTGAACCCCTGGCCTCAAGCAATCCTCCGGCCTCAGCCTCCTGAGACATTGGAATTACAGGCAAACTCGACTACACAGAGTCCAGAAACCCCTGACCTAAGCTTTGAGTTAGTAGCAACTCCTCATCCACACCCTGAATCTGAACCATTCCAGCTTCATTCTCTACTCTGGGATATGGCATCTTCTAACTGTTTTGTTTTGTTTTGTGGGGTTTTTTTGGTTTGTTTTGTTTTTGAGACAGAATTTCCCTCTTATTGCCCAGGCTGGAGTGCAGTGGCGTGATCTTGGCTCACTACAACCTCCGCCTCCTGAGTTCAAGCAATTATTCTGCCTCAGCCTCCTGAGTAGCTGGGACTACAGGCACGTGCCACCACACCTAGCTAATGTTTGTATTTTTAGTAGAGACGGGGGTTTCAGCATGTTGGCTAAGCTGGTCTCAAACTCCTGACCTCAGGTGATCTGTCTGCCTCGGTCTCCCAAAGTGCTGGGATTACAGGCATGAGTCACTGTGCCCAGACTGTTTTGTTTTCTTGAGACAGGCTCTTGCTCTGTCACCCAGGCTGGAGTACAATGGCGTGATCGCAGCTCACTGCAACCTGTTTCCCAAGCTCAAGCGATCCTCCCACTTTAGCCTCCTGAGTAGCTTTGTAGGCACTCGCCACCATGCCCGGCTAAGTTTTATATTTTTTTTTGTAGAAATGGGGTTTTCAGGCTGGGCACAGTGATGCATGCCTGTAATCTCACCACTCTGGGAGGCCGAGGTGGGCAGATCACAAGGTCAGGAGTTCGAGACCAGCCTGAACAACATGGTGAAACCCTGTCTCTACTAAAAATACAAAAATTAACCGGGTGTGGTGGCAGACACCTGTAATCCCAGCTACTCAGGAGGCTGAGGCAGGAGAATCGCTTGAACCTGCGAGATGGAGGTTGCAGTGAGCCCAGATCTTGCCACTGCACTCCAGCCTGGGTGACAGAGCAAGACTCTATCTCAAAAAAAGAAATGGATTTTGCCATGTTGCCCAGGCTGGTCTTGAACTCCTGGGATCAATTGACCCACCCACTTGGCCTCCCAAAGTGCTGGGATTACAAGCATGCACCACCACGCCTGGCTCCCTTCAGGAAAATCTGCCAGCCCAACCCAGCATCTCCCTGGGAAGGGGATGCCAGGAGAGGCTGTGTCCAGTACCCATGAATCCCTCCCTGAGAGTTTCTGGAGACAGAGGACAGTTGGAACTTCAGCTGTGGCTATGCAACCTCACGGACCCCCAAACTGTGCCAGTCCCAGGGACCTGCTCCCACAGCTTCTGGCTGACC
Organism: Callithrix jacchus; assembly: GCF_049354715.1. NCBI lineage: Eukaryota > Metazoa > Chordata > Mammalia > Primates > Cebidae > Callithrix > Callithrix jacchus. Next base: position 15,851,191 of record NC_133523.1, read on the forward strand.
CTGCTGATATGTGAAGTTCACATTCCACATGGTGCCAGACCAAAGACACCCGAGTCTTTCTGCAGTGCCTGGCCACACCCCATCGGGCCCTGGACACCCATGAGCACCAGCCTCCCTCACATCAAATGTGCCCCAACATGCCAAATCATATAACATGACATGATATCACTCCAGGACAGTTTATGACACGCCGCAGCGATCTGGTACATCCAGACACGGCTGGAGAAAGGGCTACAGAAAGGTCTCCCCCAGCTGGGGTGGCGGGAGGGAAGGCCTGGGCTTCTCCAGGGCCCTTGCAGTGGCCTCCAGCACCGCCACCTCCTCAGCCTGCTGAGCCTCCAAGAGTGCCATCTGCTGCTCCAGCTTCCGGCGTTGCTCTTCCTGCTTCCGGTGGGCTCCTCGGAAGGCCAGGACCAGGGCGCTGGAAGGGGTGGGTGCTGGGTCAGGAAACAGTCCCCAACTCCACCCAAGGCAGGGCCGTGGACTCCCGCTCCCAGAATGGGGGCTCTTAGACATTCGGTTTCCCAGGGTCCCAGGTAGCTGGTCTTTTTTTTTTTTTTTTTTTTTTTTGAGATAGAGTTTTGCTCTTGGAGTGCAGTGGGGTGATCCTGGCTCACCCCAACCTCCGCTTCCCAGGTTCAAGTGATTCTCCTGCCTCAGGTAGCTGGGATTACAGGCATACACCACCATGTTGGGCTAATTTTGTTTTTGTTTTTGTTTTGAGACCAAATCTCATACCGACACAGGCTGTAGTGCGGTGGTGTGATCTCTGCTCACTGCAATCTCTGCTTCCTGGGTTCAAGCAGTTCTTCTGCCTCAGTCTCCCAAGTAGCTGGGACTACAGGCGCCCACCACCAAGGCTAATTTTTTTGTTTGTTTGTTTTTTAGACAGAGTCTTGCTCTGTCACCCAGCCTGGAGTGCAGTGGCCGGATCTTGGCTCACTGCAACCTCCGCTTCCTGTGTTCAAGTGATTCTCCTGCCTCAGCCTCCTGAGTAGCTGGGATTACAAGCGCACACCACCACACCCAGCTAATTTTTCTTTTGTATTTTAGTAGAGACGGAGTTTCACCATGTTTGCCAGGATGATCTCAATCTCCTGACCTCGTGATCCACCCGCCTCGGCCTCCCAAAGTGCTGGGATTACAGATGTGAGCCACCACCCCCAGCCCTAATTTTATATTTTTAATAGAGACGGAATTTCTCCATGTTGGTCAGGCCAGTCTTGAACTCTCGACCTCAGGTGATTCCCCCGCCTCGGCCTCCCAAAGTGCTGGGATTATGGGCATGAGCCACCGTGCCCGGCCTAGCTGGTCTTTTTGTTGTTGAGATGGAGTTTTGCTCTTGTTGCCTAGGCTGGAGTGCAATGGCAATATCTCCCCTCATTGCAACCTCTGCCTCCCGGGTTCAAGTGATTCTTCTGCCTCAGTGTCCTAAGTAGCTGGGATTGCAGGCGCCCACCGTCACACCCAGCTAATTTTTTGGTATTTTTTTAGTAAAGACCAGGTTTTACTATGTTGTCCAGGCTGGTCTCGAACTCCTGACCTCAAGTGATCCACCCGCCTCGGCCTCCCAAAGTGCTAGGATTACAGGAGTGAGCCACCACGCCCAGCCTGTTGTTTGTTTTGAGACAGAGTCTTGCTCTGTCGCCCAAATTGCAGTACAGTGGTGTGATCTCTGCTTACTGCAACTTCCACTTCCTGGGTTCAAGCAATTCTGCCTCAGCCTCCTAAGTAACTGGGATTACAGGCATGTGCCAAGACTCCCAGCTAATTTTTGTATTTTTACTAGAGATGGGGTTTCACCACATTGGCCACACTTGTCTCAAACTCCCGACCTCAAGTGATCTGTCGGCCTCAGCCTCCCAATGTGCTGGGATTACAGGTGTGGGATTACAAATCTTCACTATCTTGGGACAGCGGGGAAAGCTCAGACCCAGAGAGAGCCAGGGATACTTCTGAGATCCTGGACGTGGACTGTGCCAGGGGGATTGGCGGGGTGCAGAACAGGGTCCCACCTGTGGGCTTTGCATAAGTCCCTGTTCAGCTCGGCACTCTGAGACCGTCTGGCTCGCCCCTTCTGCGCCACGCGTTCCAGCTCCCCACGCAGAGACTGCAGCTGTTCCCGCAGGTCCAGTGCTCTGATGCAAACATGGAGAAGAGAGAGAGCTCACAGCCCAGCCGATCCTATTTCCCACCTCTCCTCCCCCCAACCTGCTCACAGTATTGTCACATAAACACACTTGTACACAGATGTGCACCTGAGCTGCTGCTGCATACGACACCCCACCCCTGGGGGCCCTCACATAAACTGTACAAGCCCCACCCCCCCACCCAGCCCGGGACCCAGGCACACACCTGGTGAGTGACGCTGCCAGTTCCTGGGCTAACTTCTCTGGGCCCCATGCTTTGCCCACCTGGCCACCGTCAATGCCACTGGTGCCACCAGGGACAACAGGAAGGCCCTGACGGAGGGAGAAGACAAGAAAGTGACATTGGCTAAGCCAAGTACATGCACGGCCCACGCTGGACACTGAAGCTGCCCAGATAACAGCAGCAGCAGCTGCCTTCTCAGAGTCCCCAGTCTGGTTCCATACCCCCATAGGAGTGAAATTACCCTCTGATAAGGGAAATATTTAATTAAAAAATATGGCTGGGCATGGTGGCTCATGCCTGTAATCCCAGCACTTTGGGAGGCTAGGGTAGGATGATCACTTGAGGTTGGGAGTTTGAGACCAGCCTGGCCAACATGGTGAAACCCTGTCTCCACTAAAAATACAAAAATTAGCCAGACATGGTGGCTGGTGCCTGTAGTCCCAACTACTTGGGCAGCTGAGAGGCAAGAGAATCACTTGAACCTGGGGGGTGGAGGTTGCAGTGAGCTGGTATCACACCACTGCACTCCAGCCTAGGTGACAAGAGCAAAACTCCATCTCAAAAAAAAAAAAGAGATGATCTTGCTCTGTGGTCCAGGCTGGAGTTAAATGACATAATTGTGGCTCACTGAAGCCTCCAACTCCCAAGTGATCCTCCCACCTCAGCCTCCCAAAGTGCTGGGATTATAGTCGTGAGCCACCGCGCCCAGCCCTGATAAAGGAGATAAATTAACAGGGGACTTGGATGAGGCTGATGTCCAGGAGGACTTCCTCGAGGAGTTGATGTCTAAGCTGAGATCTACAGGAGGTCAAGGACTTTATGACACAAAGAGGGAAGTGACTGATGTTCCTGGCAGGGGCACGGAATGTACAAAGGCTTGGGGGTGGGAGAGATGATTTCAAGAGCTGCATTAAGGCCAGGCACACTGACTCATGCCTGTAATCCCAGCACTTTGGGAGGCCGAGGCAGGCAGAACATGTGAGACCAGGAGCTCGAGACCAGCCTGGCCAACATGGTGAAACCCCATCTCTACAAAGAATACAAAAATTAGCTAGATGTGGTGGTGCATGCCTGTAATCCCAGCTACTCAGGAGGCTGAGGCAGGAGGATTGCTTGAACCCAGGAGGCAGAGGTTGCAGTGAGCCAAGATCGCACCATTGCACTCCAGCCTGGGCAACAGAGCAAGACTCCATCTCAGGGAAAAAAAAAAAAAAAAGCGTGGACTCTGAGGATTCTTGAAGCCACTCTTTAAGCAGAGAACAAACATGTTCAGAAGTGGAAAAAAGAAAGGCTTCAGGGAAGAGGCTGGTACCAAAATCTAGGAGGTGAGGTACAGACTGGGGCAATTGCCAGGGGGAGAGGACGGACTAGGGACAGACCTTCGGTGGGAAGGAGGAGACGCACTTGTGAGTGGAAGATGCTGTACCCTTTCGGGCTTATTGGGCTCATACTCTCACAGAAAGAAACCCTTTGGCTGGACATGATGGTTCATGTCTGTAATCCCAGCATTTTGGGAGGATCACTTGAGACCCAGTATTCGAGGCTGTGGTGAGTTATAATCACACCACTGCACTCCAGCTTGGTGACAGAGCAAGACCCTAACTCGAAAGACAGAGAGAGAGAGAGAGAGAGAGAGAGAGAAAGGAAAGAAGGAAAGAAAGAAAAAGAAGGAAGGAAGGAAAGAAAGAGAAAGAAAGAAAAGAGAGAGAGAGAGAGAGAGAAAAATGGGCATGTGGCTCACGCCTGTAATCCCAGCACTTTGGGAGGCCAAGGTGGGCGGATCATCTGAGGTCAGGAGTTTGAGATCAGCCTCACCAACATGGAGAAAACCATCTTTACTAAAAATACAAAATTAGCTGGGTGTGGTGGTGCACGCCTGTAATCCCAGCTACTCGGGAGGCTGAGGCAGGAGAATCACTTGAACCTGGGAGGCGGAGGTTGCAGTGAGCTGAGATCGTGCCATTGCACTTATTTCAGCCTGGGCAACAGAGCGAAACTCCGTTTCAAAAAAAAGGAAAGAGGCTGGGTGTGGTGGCTTATCCCTGCAATCTGGGTGCTTAGAGAGGCAGAGGTGGGAGGATCACTTGGGCCCAGGAGTTTGAGATCTGCCTGGGTGACACAGAGAGACTCAGAAGGAAGGAAGGCAGGGAGGGAGGAAAACCTCATAGCACAGGTGTGAGTTTGACATAAAGCTTAATCATGCGACTTGCTTCTTGGTGCAGAAGTGGAAACTGAGGCTCAGAAAGGGCTGTGATAAGGCCAGGTGTAGTGGCTCACGTCTATAATGCCAGCACTTTGGGAGGCCAAGGCAGTCAAGAGTTTGGGACCAGCCTGATCAACATGGCGAAACCCCATCTCTACTAAAAACACAAAAATTAGCTGGACGTCGTGGCGTGTGCCTGTAGTCCCAGCTACTTAGGAGGTTGAGGCAGAAGAATCACTTGAACTGGGGAGGCAGAGGTTGCAGTGAGCCAAGACCATGCCACTGTACTCCAGCCTGGGCGACAGAGCAAGACTCTGCCTCAAAAAAAAAAACAAAAAAAAAAACCACAACTGCAATTGACCAGGGCTATGTTCCTGTTAGCAGCTACTGCCGGGTTCAGGCAGGGCAGCTCACCTGGTACCACCCCTCCTCGCCCCCGCTGCTGTCACCTCCACTGCTGTCTCCACCACTGCTGTTTGCCCCACCAGCCCGGAGCTCTGCCCATTCCCAGCGCAGCTGCTCCAGCAGAAGCGCGTGAGCTGGGCCCAGGGCTCGGAGGGCGGCCTCTCGAAGCTCTAGGCCCCGCTTCTCACGTCGCACCAGCTGCAGCCGAAGCATCAGGTCCGCCAGGGTCTCCTGCGGGACCAAGGGGAGGACAGAGAATTTATGCTTCTGGGGTCAACTGCAAGGAAACTGAGGCCCCAAGAGGCACCCACTGAGGACTAATCAGGCAAAAACTGTAGCCTTTGGCCAGGTGCGGTGGCTCACACCTGTAATCCCAGCACTTTGGGAGGGCGAGGTGGGTGGATCACCTGAGGTCAGGAGTTCGAGACCAGCCTGGCCAACATGGTGAAACCCCATCTCTACTGAATATACAAAAATTAGCCAGGTGTGGTGGTGCGAGCCTGTAATCCCAGCTACCCAGGAGGCTGAGGCAGGAGAATCACTTGAACTCGGTGGGGTGGGGGGATGTCGGAGGCTGCAGTGAGCCGAGATAGCACCATTGCACTCCAGCCAGGGCGAGAGCAAGACTCTGTCTCAAAAAAGAACAAACAAAAAACTGGGACCTTTCGCATGTTCTTGTGAGGTAGAAATATATTCCTCCTATAAAAGCTACAGCTGGAGAAATGGCATTTTCTAGAGGTGAGTAGCTTATATAGGTCAAATAGCAATTATGTCAAAGTTTCTAGGTCTCTCCAACTCCAGAACCTCCAGTTTTCATGCCAAGCTCCAAACCCAAGATTGTGTTCTTTGCTCCCATCTCTTTCCATAGGAAGGCCATTTTGGAGAAGCAGATTTGCAGTCTAATGAGAAACTGAACCCCAGAAGACAAACTCCTATTCATCCTTCAAAACCCCACCTCCAATTCTCCCTCACAATGCCTGCACCCAGTCCAGCAGAATTTTCCTTTGCTCCTTGGCCCCCCAACCACAGGACCTCAGTAAAGGATTTTGTCCCACCAGGAGAGACTGACACAGTGGCCACAGCCCTTTGTACCCTTGTGGCCAACAGATCCTGTTGAATTTGTGTCTTCTCCAGCCGGGGCAGAGCTGGGCCAGGCTGGGTCCCCAGAATGGCCTGCACCATGACTTCTGCACGGGGCAGAGTGGGGATGGGTGCCAAGGTGGGGCCAGGCTCTGAGAGAATCTTCACTTGAGCACAACGCTCCTGGAGACGCTGGACATAGCTTCGGAGCTGGAAAGCCACTTCCTCTGTGGGCTTATCCACACTGCTGCCCTCAGGGCTACAGAAAACAGAAGAGGTGCCTGTGTCAACACTGGCAATTGTAAGTGGGCTAATGTCATGCCAACCCTGGTAGGGTCCATCATCTTCCACCTCACTGGCCACAATGGAGCCTCCATCATCTGTGGTGGCCCCTGTCACACTGACATGGTGGGCACCATAATATGAACCCCACTCGGCACCGCCTTCCATCAGGGTCACATGTGGTCAGGTGCAGTGACGCAGGCGTGTAACCCCAGCACTTTGGGAGGCTGAGGCGGGAGGACTGCTTGAAGCCAGAAGTTTGAGACCAGCCTACGCAACAGAGTGAGAATCCATCTTGATAAAAAATTAGCTGGTCTTCAGTGAGGATGTGTGTTAATAAAAATAAAAAAATAGCTGGACATGGTGTTACATACCTGCAGTCTCAGCTACTTGAGGGGCGGAAAGCAGGAGACTGAATGAGACCAGGAGTTTGAGGCTGCAGTGAGCTATGATGGCACCACTGTATTGCAGCCTGGGTGACAGAGCAAGACCCTGTCTCCAACAAAATGTTAAAAAGAAACAAGCAGGCCGGGCGCGGCGGCTCATGCCTATAAGCACTTTGGGAGGCCGAGGCAGGTGGATCACAAGGTTAAGAGATCGAGACCATTCTGGCCAACAAGGTGAAACCCCGTCTCTATTAAAAATACAAAAATTAGCTGGGCATGGTGGCACGTGCCTGTAATCCCAGCTACTCAGGAGGCTGAGGCAGGAGAATTGCCTGAACCCAGGAGGCGGAGGTTGCGGTGAGCCGAGACCGCACCATTGCACTCCAGCCTGGGTAACAAGAGCGAAACTCCGTCTCAAAAAAGAAACAAGCAAACAAAAAAGAACGTGGTGAGCCGGGCACGGTGGCTCACGCCTGTAATCTCAGCGCTTTGGGAGGCCGAGGCGGGTGGATCACCTGAGGTCAGGAGTTCGAGACCAGCCTGGACAACATGGCGAAACACTGTCTCTACTAAAAATCCAAAAATCAGGCAGGCGTGGTGGCAGGCGCCTGCAATCCCAGCTACTTGGGAGGTTGAGGCAGAAGAATCACTTGAACCTGAGGGGTGGAGGTTGCAGTCAGCCGAGATCGTGTCACTGCACTCCAGCCTGGGTGACAAGAACAAAACTCGGTCTCAAAAACAAGAAAAAGAAAGAAAGAAAGAAAACATGGTGGGTTCCATTACAACAACCCGCTAGACACCGCTGCTCATGCCACCTTGCTGGACACCATCACGCCAACCCAATGGGCACCAGCACCTAGATTGTCAACCCTGCGCAGCAGGACCAGGACAACCCTACTAAGCACCATCATGCCAGTTCTTTCTTTATTTTTTCAAGACAGGGTCTCACTGGGCGCGGTGGCTCACACCTGTAATCACAGCACTTTGGGAGGCTGAGGCGGGTGGATCATCTGAGGTTGGGAGTTCAAGACTGGCCTGACCAACATGGAGAAACCCTGTCTCTACTAAAAATATAAAATTAGCCGAGCATGGTGGCAGGCGCCTGTAGTCCCAGCTACTCAGGAGGCTGAGGCAGGAGAATCGCTTGAACAGGAGGCAGAGGTTGCAGTGAGCTGAGATCGCACCACTGCACTCCAGTCTGGGCAACAAGAGTGAAACTCTATCTTAAAAAAAAAAAAAAAAGAGGCCGAGCACAGTAGCTCAAGCCTGTAATCCCAGCACTTTGGGAGGCTGAGGCGGGTGGATCACAAGGTCAAGAGATCGAGACCATCCTGGCCAACATGGTGAAACCCCGTCTCTACTAAAAATACGAAAATTAGCTGGGCGTGGTGGCATGTGCCTGTAGTCCCAGCTACTCGGGAGGCTGAGGCAGGAGAATTGCTTGAACCCGGGAGGCGGAGGTTGCAGTGAGATTGTTCCACTGCACTCCAGCCTGGCGCCTGGTGACAAAGTGAGACTCTGTCTCAAAAAAATAAAAAAAAGATAGGGTGTCACCCTGTCTCCCAGGTTGGACTGCAGTGGCGCAATCTCAGCTCACTGTAGCCTCCACCTCCCAGACTCAAGCCATCCTCCCACCTCAGCCTCCCAAGTAGCTGGGATTACACGGGCACACCACCACACCCAGCTAATTTATTTGTACTTTTGGTAGAGAAGAGCTTTCTCCATGTTACAAGGGCTGGTCTTGAACTCCTGAGCTCAAGGGATCTGCCTGCCTTGGCCTCCCGAAGTGCTGGGATTACGGGCATGAGCCACTCTGCCCAGATCTAACCAGTAGGCATCATCATCCATCTTCACGCCAACTGCAATGTCTGTCAACCACCATGCCAACCTTGCCAAGTAGCAACAGGCCAACTGCAGCTGGGTGTCCTGTCAGCCAACCACAGGGAGTTCCATACGGACCTTGCTGGACTCAGCCACCCCAAGACCCCAAACGTGGTGGACTGTGGGAGCCCCATACCCCCGTCAAGATCCCACTCATCAACCAGCCTAGTTCCCAGGGTTCCCCGGGGGTACCTTGGCTGTGGATTCTGCAGTGCCCCTGCGTCCACGGTGGTCTCCTCTTGTGCCAGCAGCCTCCATGCTTCCTTTTCAGCTGCCTGCAGGTCACCCATGGGGGCTTCGGCTCCTGCTCCTGAGTCGGCCTCCCGCAGAGCAAGCAGGACCCTGTATGCCTCCTCACAATGCTCACTGTAGGACACTGGTTCTGAGTACTTTTGGACACTCAGCTCGGCTGGGTGCAGTGGCCCTCGCCTGTAGTCCCAGCACTTTGGGAGGCCAGAGCGGGAGGATCACCTGAAGTCAGGAGTTCAAGACCAGCCTGGCCAACATGGTGAAAGCCTGTCTCTACTAAAAATACAAAGATTAGCCAGGTACGGGGGTGCACACTTGTAGTTCCAGCTCCTCAGGAGGCTGAGGCACTAGAATCACTTGAACCCGGAGGCAGAGGCTGGAGCGAGCCAAGATCGCACCACTGCACTCCAGCCTGGGTGACAGAGCAAGACTCCATCTCAAAAAAAAAAAAAAAAGAACACTCAGCTCCATCTCAGCCTATAGGTGCCAGTCCCCACTTGCTCTTGAATCTCTCTCTTCTCCCCACTGCCCTCACCTCTGGAAGCATGCAGACTCCTTTAGCACCCCTGAACTAAAATTGCCTTAAATTAATTTCTGGGCTTGTCGTGGTGGCTCACACCAGTCATCCCAGCACTTTGGGAGGCCGAGGTGGGTGGATCATGAGGTCAGGAGTTCGAGACCAGCCTGGTCAACATGGTGAAACCCCATCTCTACTAAAAACACAAAAATTAGCAGGCATGATGGTGCTCGCCTGTAATCCCAGCTACTCAGGAGGCTGAGACATGAGAATCATTTGAACCCAGCAGGCAAAGGTTGGAGTGAGCTGAGATCTTGCCACTGCACTCCAGCCTGGGTGACAGAGCAAGACTCTGTCTCAGACAAAAACAAAATTAATTTCTGAAGTAGTGGAAGGTGCTTTCCAGTGAGGGTCCTGTTGCCCTCTGTGGATTGGGACCATCCTCAGAAAGCCCATTCCCTCCCCAGCTGGTGACATCACTGGCAGGGTGCACTGACCTGTACTGCAAGGCCAGATGCAATGCTGTGGCCTCAGCCTCCCGCTGACCCAGCTGCATGCTGAGGCCCTCACAACGGCCCTTGTATCCCTGGAGCACAGCTGATAGCAGACGGTTAAAGCATTTGAGCTTCTCAATGTTCCTGTCCCACAGGTGGTGAAGAGGGAAAGTCACAGGCCCTCTAAGGTAGTCAGGCCTCAATTTCCACCCTTTCCCTCCCTCCTGTTGCAGCTCCAGACTCTTTGCTTTATAACTCTGCTGGAGGATGTGCCTGTGCCCTTATGAGCTCAGCATCTGAGTCTCTTACCCCCGGAGTTGCTCCATCTGGGCTTCCATGATGCGCAGCTCAGGACTGAGGGGCTGAGTGGGGAGAGGCCCAAGGATCTGGGTGCTAGAATGGCTGTGGAGGCGCTGAAGCAGGGGGTGAGCCAGAGAGAAGGAGTCCTGCCAAGAAGAGGTGATGTAATGGACCCCAGTTGTCACCAAGAGCCTGGGATTGTAGGCATTTTCCAACCCCAGAAGCTGTTGGATCCCATGGCCAAGATTTGAGTCTCATCCCCCTGAATGTTAAGGACATCAAGACCATGGATTTGAACTTCTCATACTCACCTGAGTCTCCCAAGGTTCCCTGTCTGCCTCAGAGCTGCTAGAACCACTGCCTGAGCCACCCGCTTGGCTGTGGGAAAGATGTGGGAAGGGCTCCAGCCTCAAGAGGGAATCCTGCAGCTCCCGAACCTGGGAAGGATGAGAGAGGATGTCAGGCCTAGGGACTCAAACCAACCACCAGCCCTCCCTCCTGAAGGCCTGTTCCTGGGGAAGTGGCAAGAAACCTGGCTGGAAGGCAGGAGGCTTGGATAGTTAGCCTGCCCACAATCTCACTATCTGACCTTCAGAATGTTTCTTAGCTGCTGAAGATTTTTTTATCCAGCAGAAAAATGGGTCCCACTCTGGAGGAAAATGAATCCCAGGGCTCCCACAGCCCCGAGTTTTTTCCACCAGCCTGAGATGAGGGCTTACCTCTCAATGTCTCATTCAGCCACATGGCTTTTTAATTTTATTTATTTATTTACTTAAAAAAATATATATATACATATATATTTTGAGACAGAGTCTCTCTCAGTCACCCAGGCTGGAGTTGCAATGGCACAATCTCAGCTCACTGCAACCTCCACCTCCTGGGTTCAAGCAATTCTCTTGCCTCAGCCTCCTTAGTAGGTGAGATTACAGACTCGTGCCAGCATGCCTGGCTAATTTTTGTATTTTTAGTAGAGTCAGGATTTCTCCATGTTGGTCAGGCTGGTCTCGAATGCTTGACCTCCTGATCTGCCTGCCTCGGCCTCCCAAAGTGCTGGGATTACAGGCATGAGCCACTGCACCCCGCTGGCTTTTTTATTTTTGAGATGGAGTCTTGCTCTGTCACCCAGGCTGGAGTGCAGTGGCACACTCTTGGCTCACTGCAACCTCTGCCTCCCGGGTTCAAGTGATTCTTCTGCCTCAGCCTCTCAAGTAGCTGGGATTACAGGCATCTGCCACCAGGTCTGACAAATTTTTGCATTTTCAGTAGAGATGGGGTTTCACCATGTTGACCACTCTGGTCTTGAACTCCTGACTTCAAGTGATCTGCCTGCCTCAGCCTCTCAGAGTCCTGGGATTACAGGCATGAGCCACCGTGCCTGGCAGTCACATGGCTTTACATGCCACCTATGTGCTAAGGAAGCTCAAATGTCTCCCTTCTGCCCTGCAGTCTCCCCTGAGCCCTGGACTCAGACATATAGCTGCTCCCTTGAGGACCCCACGTGGATGTCTCATGGGCACTTGAGCTTATCAAGCGCCAAAGAGATCTGGTCATCCCCCAACAAAACCTGCCCACCCTGTAGCTCCTCCATCTCTCCCTTCTACTCCTGCAGATCCCAAAGCCTGGAGTTGTCCTTGACTTCTCTCTAGCCTTCATGCCCACACCTGTCAGTTCCATCTTCAACATCAGCCAGCGTTCGTCTGCATCTCTCCACTGCCACAACCTCCGCCGTCGCGCATGTCTGGACCAGTGAAGTCACATCCTGGGTCTCCAGGAGTCCACCCTCACCTCCGAAGACTGTTCCTCACTCCGCCACCAGAGGGCGCCTGTGAACACCTGCGCCGAGCACTCCCTTCCTCCGCTCCGAACCCTCCGTTGGCTCTCACCTGACTCAGAGCAAAGCCCATCTCTCTCCTTGCAGCCCAGGAGGCCTTGTGCGGTCTGCACTTGTCCTCTTTCTGTTCTGGCTCCCCACACTCTCCCTGTTTCCCCTGTGTCCCAGCCACATTGGCCTCCCTCAGGTACCTTGAACAGACAGCCCTCTGGATCTGTTGGAAGTCTTTTCTTCTTTTTCTGGACTGGGTCTGTAACGCGGGTCCCCAGATCCTGGCATAACCCTCCCTCACTTCCTTCTGGTCTTTATTTTATTTTATTTTTTCTTCGAGATGGAGTCTTGCTTTGTCACCCGGGCTGCAGTGATTCTCCTGCCTCAGCCTCCTGAGTAGCTGGGACTACAGGCACGGCCACCATGCCCAGCGAATTTTCGTACTTTCAGTAGAGACGGGGTTTCACCATGTTGACCAGGCAGTCTCGAACTCCTGACCTCAGGTGATCCGTCCACTTCGGTCTCCCAAAGTGCTGGGATTACAGGCATGAGCCATCGCGGCTGGCCTCCTTCTGTTCTTTATTCTCAAGTGTCACTTCCTCAGTGGCCTTCCCTTAAGAAAGATTGCAAGAGGTCTTTATCTGGTCAGCAGGCTCAGGAGTCGAAAGGTTTTTTGTTTGTTTCTGTTTTTGAGATAGAGTCTTGCTCCGTCACCCAGGCTGGAGTGCAGTGGTGTGTTCTTGGCTCACTGCAACTTCCGCCTCCTGGGTTCAAGCGATTCTTCTGCCGCAGCCTCTGGAGTAGCTGGGACTACTGGCGCGAGCTACCATGCCCGGCTAGTTTTTTTGTATTTTTAGTACAGACGGGGTTTCACCATATTGGCCAGGATGGTCTCTAACTCCTGACCACAAGGAAGCCACACACCTCAGGCTCCCCAAGTGCCGGGATTACAGGCATGAGCCACCATGCCCGGCCAACCTGACTAATTTTTACATTTTTTGCAGAGGTGAAGTCTCACTGTGTTGCCCAGGCTGGTTTGGAATTCCTGGCCTCAAAGGATCCTCCTGCCTCCACCTCCCAAAGTGCTGAGATTATAGGGGTGAGCCACCACACCCAGCCTCAAAAGGTTTTTTGAATGAACAAATGAATGAATGTTGCCTATAGCCGGCCCACCTTCTCCCTCAGACAGGGGGCTCCATGTGACTCAGGATGGCCCCACTCACCTCTCTCTGCAGCGTCTCCTTCTCAGCTCGGATGGCCTCCAGGGAGTCCTGCATGCGGACCAGCTCATCCTCTCGGGTACTTAGGGCCAGCCGGAGCCAGGCATTCCTCTCGGCCAGGCGAGCTGCCTCTTGCTGGCAGCTCCCTGCCCCTTCCTGCTTCCCAGGGGGTCCTGGTCCCCCTTCGCTTGTGCCCTCCATCAGCCCAGGATGGCTGGGGGGCTGGTGGCGCCAGGCAGCAGCCGCCGCCTCCAGAGAGCTCAGAGCGTGCTGGAGGGTCTGAAACACATCGGGCTCCCCAGTCCCAGGAGGCAGAGTCTCCTCGCACTGTAGGGCTGATTCTGGGGATTCGTGGGCTTCCACTGCAGGTTTGTGGGGCACCTCGGGGGCTGAGGCTGGTCCCCTGCCAGAGTCCCCATCAGTCTTCTTGTCAGTCCTGTAGACACCAACTCAAGCACTTGAGTCATTCCAAGCTGGGCTGGAAATTCTTTTTTTCTTTTTCTTTTTTTTTTGAGACAAAGTCTCACTCTGTCACCCAGGCTGGAGTGCAGTGGCGCGATCTTGGTTCACTGCAACCTCCGCCTCCTGGGTTCAGGCAATTCTCCTGCCTCAGCTTTCTGAGTAGCTGGGATTACAGGCGCCCACCACCATGCCCAACTAATTTTTATATTTGTAGTTGAGACAGGGTTTCACCATGTTGGTCAGGCTGGTCTTGAACACCTGATCTAGTGATCTGCCCACCATGGCCTCCCAAAGCGCTGCAATTTCAAGCATGAGCCACCATGACTGGCCACGAATAATAATAATAATAATAATTATTATTATTATTATTTTTGAGATGGAGTTTTGCTCTTGTTACCCAGGCAGTGGCGCAATCTTGGTTCACTGCAACCTCCGCCTCCTGGGTTCAGGCAATTCTCCTGCCTCAGCCTCCTGAGTAGCTGGGATTACAGGCACGCACCACCATGCCCAGCTAATTTTTTATATTTTTAGTAGAGACAGGGTTTCACCATGTTGACCAGGATTGTCTTTTTTTTTTTTTTTTTTTGAGACGGAGTTTCGCTGTTGTTACCCAGGCTGGAGTGCAATGGCACGATCTCGGCTCACCGAAACCTCCGCCTTCTGGGTTCAAGCAATGCTCCTGCCTCAGCCTCCCAAGTAGCTGGGACTACAGGGGCGCACCACCATGCCCAGCTGATTTTTGTATTTTTAGTAGAGACGGGGTTTCACCTTGTTGACCAGGATGGTCTCGATCTCTTGACCTCGTGATCTACCCGCCTCAGCCTCCCAAAGTGCTGGGATTATAGGCGTGAGCCACCATGCCCAGCCTGAATTATTTTTTTTTTAAGATGGAGTCTCACTCTGTTGCCCAGCCTGGAGTGCAGTGGCGCGATCTCAGCTCACTGCAACCTCCGCCTCTTGGGTTCAAGCGACTCTACTGCCTCAGCCTCCAGAGTAGCTGGGATTACGGGCACCCACGACCATGCCCGGCTAATTTTTGTATTTCTAGTAGAGACGGGGTTTCTCCACGTTGGCCAGGTCTCAAACTCCTGACCTCAGGTGATCCGCGTGACTTGGCCTCCCAAAGTGCTGGGATTACAGGCGTGAGCCACCGTGAGTGGCCCTGGGCAGGGAATTCTGGGGGCTTAGACTTCATGGTCTTGGGAAGGTGTGAGCGGGGCAGAGAGTTGGCAAGAGCTGTGTGTTCTGGGACTGGCATCCCAGGGTGAGACTGGGGGGCTGGGAATTCAGGGAAGAGGCTGGATAGAGGGGTGGAGGAACTGCGGGGGGAGACCTGGGCCTGAGACGGAGAGTGCAGAGTAAACTGGAGTGTGACAGGCACTGGGGAAGGCCTGGGGGTGAGAGACAGAAGGTTCTGGAAATGGGGTCTTTTGGGGCGGCAGCTCACACTTGTAATCCCGACACTTTTGGAGGCCCAAGTGAGCAGATCACTTGAGATCAGAAGTTCAAGGCCAGCCTGGCCAACACAGTGAGACCCTGTCTTTATTTAGCCTGCGTGGTGGCGCATGCCTGTAATCCCAGGTACTCGGGAAGCTGAACTCGGAAGGCAGAGGTTGCTGTGAGCGGAGATCGCACAACTGCACTGCAGCCTGGGCAACAGAGCATGACTCAAAAACACAGAAAGAGAGAAAGAGACAAAGAGAGAAAAAGAGAAAGAAAGAAAAAAGAAGGAAAGAAAGGAAGGAAGGAGGAAGAAAGAAGGAAAGAAATAAGACAAAGAAAGAAAGAAAAGAAAGAAAAAAGAAGGAAAGAAAGAGGAAGGAAAAAAGGAAGGAAGGAGAAAGAAATAAAAGAAAAAGAAATAAGCCGGGCGTGGTGGCTCCAAATACAAAAAATTAGCTGGGCATAGTGGCGCGTGCCTGTAATCCCAGCTACTCAGGAGGCTGAGGCAGGAGAATTGCCTGAACCCAGGAGGCGGAGGTTGCAGTGAGCCGAGATTGCACCATTGCACTCCAGCCTGGGTGACAAGAGCGAAACTCCGTCTCAAAAAAAAAAAAAAAAGAAGGAAAGAAAGTCAGTCAGGCTGAGGGCAGTAGGGAGCCATGACAAGTGAGTGAGCAGAGGAGGTGCACCAGACCTGTAGGGGCCAAAGATGCATCTGGACTGGACTGAAGGGCATAGACCAAGTGGGTCTTACCTGCTTTCTAGGCTTCGGCCACTGACCTCCTCAATGGGGCCCAGGTGCTCTGGCCCAGAGCTCCCCAGAGGTGGGGTAAGGCTAGGCTTGGAGCTCCCACCGGCTGCTTCACCCTCCTCTGAACTCTCAGCCACAGGGTCCAGTTCACCCTGCAAAGGACCCCCGGGGCCCAGCTCTGAGCGAGGCAGGACAGGACCTTGGCATCCCAAGGAGCTGGGTGTGGAGGGGAGAGGGGACACTTACGGGTGGAACATGCCTCCCTCGCCGGCTTCGGGGCCGCGTGGCCCGGGCACTCATTGCTGTCCAGAAGCCAGTGCCCTCTGAATGCTTCTCCTTCGTCGCCCCCTAAAACCACAACCTGCTGTGAGCTCTTGCCTTCGTCATCCAGGACAAAGGACAACCTCAATTTCCTCTGCAGTGAAATGGGGCATTGACTACCCCTCTAGAAGGGATTTTGGAATCAAGGTTGATTGGGCACATTTGAATGCCTCCCTGGACAGGCAGCTCACTACCTAACAAGGCTGTCCTGACCTCCCCCTTCTCTGCCTTCTTGACCCTCACTACCTCTTTGTCCCCTTCCCTCTTCTGTTTGTGCCTGAGAAGGAAACCTCAAGAATTCCCTCTTTTCCCCAGGCCCTCCTAAATGAGGGGTTCAGCTCTCTCTACCTCTCTGATCCTCTGGGGTTAACTTGATCAGAGGCCTGAGTCCCTGGATACTCTCTTGGGGTCACTTTGGCCACTGCCTGTTCAGGCCTGGGCTGGCCAAGCTTGGCCTAGGAGGGGCCAGGAAACAGGAAACTCCCTCCCCTGGTCACATGACTTGTTATTGTGTTGTTTCCTTTCTGAGGATAGTGGTTTCCTGCAGCCCTAGCGGGGCACGCACACCTGACTCCCAAGGTTTCAGCCCCCCTCATCTCAGCCTCCAAGCCCATGGCCCTTCCATCTCTCTCTTTTTTTTTTTTTTTTTTGAGACAGGGTCTCGCTTTATCTCCCAGGCTGAAGTACAGTGGTGTGATCTTGGCTCACTGCCACTTCTGCCTCCCAGGTTCAAGCCATTCTCCTGCCTCAGCCTCCCAAGTAAATGGAATTACAGGCACCCGCCACCACACACAGCTGATTTTGTATTTTTAATAGAGGGGGGGCGGTTCCTCTGTGTTGGTCAGGCTGGTCTCGAACTCCTGACCTCAGGTGATCTGCCAACCTCAGCCTCCCAAAGTGCTGGGATTACAGGTGTGAGCCACTGTGCCCGGCCCACCTCTGACTCTTGGATTTTATTTCTCAAGAGCTAGGGTGGGTCAAGCACCAAGGCTCACACCTGTAATCCCAGCACTCTGGAAAGCTGAGGCGGTCGATCACTCGAGCCCAAGTGTTTGAGATCAGCTTCAGCAACATGGCGAGACCCCTGTCTCTACAAAAATTACAAAAATTTGCCAGGAGTAGTGGCGTGCAGTAATAGCCTGTAGTTCCAGCTATTTGGGAGGCTGAGGCAGGAGGATGGCTTAACACCTGGAGGCGGAGGCTGCAGTGAGCCGTGGTCACGCCACTTCACTCCAGTCTGGGTAAAAAGGCTGGGCGCGGTGGCTCAAGCCTGTAATCCCAGCACTTTGGGAGGCCGAAGCGGGTGGATCACGAGGTCAAGAGATCGAGACCATCCTGGTCAACATGGTGAAACCCCGTCTCTACTAAAAATACAAAAAATTAGCTGGGCATGGTGGCGCGTGCCTGTAATCCCAGCTACTCAGGAGGCTGAGGCAGGAGAATTGCCTGAACCCAGGGGGCGGAGGTTGTGGTGAGCCGAGATGGCGCCATTGCACTCCAGCCTGGGTAACAAGAGCGAAACTTCGTCTCAAAAAAAAAAAAAAAGAAAAGAAAAGAAATAGTCTCCCAGCAAGGCAGTTTACGTCTACAGAAGGGTGTGGCTCACGGATGGAGCAATGGTGGCCGCACACTTGGACAAGGGGAGAAAGGGTGCCTGTGCCTGATGGGGGTCGCCCCTACTGCTGTGTCGTTCCGCTCTTGGCTAGGGTTAGACCGTGCAAGCTAACTAAATCCCGATTGGCTATTTTAAAGAGAGCAGGGGTCTGAGCTGGATGGCAGGGTGGGTGTTTTGGTGGGAAGGATGGTTACGGGTGCCAGGGGTGACCTAGGTCAAAGGAGGTGAACGGAGCAGGTGACCAGGATGAGTCAGGACGGAGCCAGGGGCGGGGAGGGGTGCGGGAAGCGGGAAGCAGATGTGAACTACTGATTAGAACGGTGCAGAAGATTGTTTACTGGAATTATAAGGAAGTAAAATTTAAAATAGGGAATTAAAGAATAAGAGCTGAACAAGCTGACATACTGCTGCTTTGGAGAGACACTTGGGGTTCACTATAACATCCTCTTCTCTGTCTGTCTCTTCTTCCTTGTGGGGTGACTGGTTTTTTTTTGTTTGTTTTTTGTTTTGAGACAGAATCTATTCCTCTCACCCAGGTTAGAGTGCAGTGGCCCCACCTTGGCTCACTGCAACCTCCGCCTCCCAGGTTCAAGTGATTCTCCTGCCTCAGCCTCCCGAGTAGCCAGGATTACAGGTGCCCGCCACTACGCCCAGCTAATTTTTGGTATTTTTAGTAGAGATGGAGTTTCACCATGTTGGCCAGGCTGGTCTCGAACTCCTGATCTCAAGTGATCTGCCGGCCTTGACCTCCCAAAGTGCTGGGATTACAGACCTGAGCCACGGCACCTGGGCTTGCGCTTGGCTTAAATTGTGCAGAGTCCGATTCTTCCTGCCTACATGTCTTCCCAGAAAAGAGGTGGCGAGGAGAGAAGTTACAATTTGCTGACTTGAGAGTCCCTAATGGGACTGAATTCTGCACTCTTAGCCACTGCTCCAGACACATTGACCTGTCATACGCCCCAAGACAACTCTAGGGCTCTTTGAAGGCTCTAGGTCTTTGTCCAGGCAGTTCCTTCTGCCTGGAATGCTGTTCCTCCTGTTGTTCTTCTGGCAAGTTCTTCATCTTTAAGGATCAGCTTAGTCCCTCCTGGTTATTCTCAAATTAGAGCCTGGCCAATGTGGCAGGCTTCTTTGACCCTTTAAAAAATAAACTGAGGGGCCGCGTATGGTGTCTCATGCTGTAATCCCGGCACTTTGGGAGGCCGAGGCGAGTGGATCAGGAGTTCCAGACCAGCCTGGACAAGATGGTGAAACCCCATCTCTACTAAAAATACAGAAATTAGCCGGGCATGGTGGTATGTGCCTATAGTCCCAGATACTCGGGAGGCTGAGGCAGAAGAATCGCTTGAACCTGGGAGGTGGAGGTTGCAGTGAGCCGAGATCATGCCACTGCACTCCAGCCTGGGAAACAGAGTGAGATTCTGTCTATAAACACATAAATTAATTAATTAATAATACTTCTGGGGCTGGCCTTGTGCAGTGGCTCATGCCTGTAATCCAATACTTTGAGAGGCTAAGGCACATGAATCACCCAAGGTCAGAAGTTCAAGACCAGCCTAACAGCATGGTAAGAACCCATCTCTAGCCAGGTGCAGTGACTCACGCCTGTAATCCCAGCACTTTGGGAGGCCGAGGCGGGCGGTTCACGAGGTCAGGAGTTTGAGAGCACCCTGACCAACGTGGTGAATCCTCGTCTCTACTAAAAAAACAAAAATTAGCTGGGCGTGGTAACACGTGCCTGTAATCCCAGCTACTCAGGAGGCTGAGACAGAAGTATTGCTTTAAACCGGGAGGTGGAGGTTGCAGAGAGCTGAGATCATGCCATTGCACTCCAGACTGGGCGACAGAGCGAGACTCTCTCTCAGAAAAAAAACAAAAACCCTCTCTACTAAAAATACAAAACAAAAAAAATTATCCAGGCATGGTGGCGTATGCCTGTATTCCCAGCTACTTGCGAGGCTGAGGCAGGAGAATCACGAGAGGGCACAGGTTGCATTGAGCAGAGATTGAGCTACTGCACTCCAGCCTGGGCCACAGAGCAAGACTCTGTCTCAAAAAAATAAAAATAAATAAATACTTCTGGGGATAAGGGGGAAGTGTGCATTAAGAAAGAAGACAACGGTAGCCTGGGCGACAGAGCGAGACTCAGTCTGAAAAAAAAAGAGGCCGGGTGCGGTGGCTCACCCCTGTAATCCCAGCACTTTGGGAGGCCGAGGCGGGTGCATCACGACGTCAAGAAATCGAGACCATCCTGCCAAGAGGGTGAAATTCGTCTCTACTAAAAATACAAAAATTAGTTGGGCGTGGTGAGGCGTGCCTGTAGTCCCAGCTACTGGGAAGGCTGAGGCAGGAGTATCGCTTGAACTCAGGAGGCGGAGGTTGCAGTGAGCCGAGATCATGCCGCTGCACTCCAGCCTGGTGAGAAAGTGAGACTCCGTCTGGAAAAAATAAAAAAAGAAAGAAACAAGGCTGGTTTAGCCTGATGCGGTGGTTATCGTTATCGCCTGCAGTCCGAGCTACGTGAGAGATCGCTTGAGTCCAGGAATTCCAGGCTGTAATCACTAGTCATCATCGCGTGACTGCACTCTAGTTTGGGCTACAGAGCGATCCCTGTCTCTAAAAATAAGAACGAAAAAAGGCATGAAAAAGGAGGCAGGCTAGAAACAGGCCCGACTTGGTTCCCCTCCACCTACAATGACCCAATAAGACCAGAGTGAATATTTTTTTGTCATGCAAATATATGTAAAATAAGGAGCAGGAATTAAGTAATTGAGAGGGACCCTGGAAGTTCAGGCCACGCCCACGTGGAAATACCTGCCCCCACACGGAAGCGCAGGCCAGCTCCACCAATCACCAATTAGCTCCTCCTCTCTACCTAAATCGGCCTTTTCCATCCCTCTGAGCCTATCACATTGCAACCTCCACCCCTATTCCACGTTTCAGCCTGTCACGGTAGAAGCACTGACCATTGCAGTCTGATTCAGCCAGAAACAAAAATTCACTATCTTTTTTTATCCAATCATATTTCATACTTTGCTCAAGTGTAGCCAGTCACATTCCAGGTCCCTCCCCACCCAGGTCCTCCTAGTCTATCGCACTCCAAACCCCACTCGTAGCGCAGTTTCCGCCTATCAGCTTCCAAGTCCTTCCTAGCCTAAACCAGTTTCTCTCTCCGCTTGCTCTGCGGCCCGCTGAACTACATTTCCCAGGAGGCGTCGGGGCTGCGACGCACAACTTCCGGCTGAAAAGATGGCGGCTTCCTAGAGAGTCGGCGGCTGATTTGGAGGGAGGTTCAGGCTACGGTGAGCCCGAGTTGGGTGGATAAAGCGTGCGGGCCCGGTTCGTAGGGACCCAGCTCCCTTCTTCCCAAGAGATCCAGCTCCTCGCCTTCCCGGGGCTTCTGCCTTTATTTCTGGTTTCTCCTGCAGTTTAGCCTCCATCCTTCTTGCTACCGCTAAAGCTTTGTTTTCCTTAGAGGTGTGGGGGCCGCAAGGCTCTCAGAGACCATCTTGAGAAGCCCGTGCCTATTGCCCAGATAGACAAACTGCTTAATTCGCGTCCTTCTCTCCAAGGAGAACCGCAACACTAATATTTTGCTTCTCCCTCATACAGACACCCGCTAGGCACGAGGATGTCCCAGAGATTATTATTCCTTTATTCACCAAGCCATTTTCAGTTTTAGGTAACAGAAAACCCTGCTTAATCTGGCTTAAGCAAGAAAGGGAAGTTAGTAGCTTATAGATTGGGTCTAATAGGAGCTGGGTCCAGGTGGTCAGAATTCGATCTGCAGTTTTCTAGGTGGGGATCGTTTCGCTTTTTATCTTAGAGGCAAAAAGAGGCCCCTCGCAGCTCCCAACTTTATTCTCCCAGCTCTGCAACTCTAACGAGAGTCTCTTTTCCTTGATGGCATTGCTGTAAGTTCCAGAGCTGCCACTCAATGGCCTGGTTTGGGTCATGTGCCCATCTCTGAGCCATTTTCAGTGACCAGAGAGCTGGGATTAGCAATTGGCCGAGTAGGGGCATGGGGCTACCACTACGTTAAATTAAGATGGGGGACTGTTATTTTTGTGGGAGAGGCTGCTTGGCTGATGAGTGTAAAAGGCACCCATTCTACAACTAAGAAAACTGACTCCCCAAGAGGAGTGACTCATATCAGTAAGCATCTCACGGCCCCTCTTCCTTCTTAGTAACCAAAAAAAAATTTTTTGAGACGGAGTTTCGCTCTTGTTGCCCAGGCTGGAGTGCAATGGCACGATCTTGGCTCACAGCAACCTCCACCTCCCGGGTTCAAACGATTCTCCTGCCTCAGCCTCCTGAGTAGCTGGGATTATAGGCATTTACCACCATGTCCGGCCAGTTTTGTATTTTCAGTAGAGATGGGTTTCTCTATGTTGACCAGGCTGGTCTTGAACTCCTTCCTCAGGTGATATGCCCACCTCGGCCTCCCAAAGTGCAGGGATTACAGGCATGAGCCACCGAACCTAGCCGTAACCAAATGTTTTTAAAACTCCCAAGGGGAGGATTCTGGCTTCCCCTGTCCGTGTTCCATCCAGCCACACAGGAGCCATGGAAGTGGCAGAGCCCAGTAGCCCCACTGAAGAGGAGGAGGAAGAAGAAGAGCACTCCGCAGAGCCTCGGCCCCGCACTCGCTCCAATCCCGAAGGGGCTGAGGACCGGGCAGTGGCGGCCCAGGCTAGTGTGGGCAGCCGCAGCGAGGGTGAGGGTGAGGCTGCCAGTGCTGATGATGGGAGTCCCAGCACTTCAGGAGCTGGGCCTAAGTCCTGGCAGGTGCCCCCACCGGCCCCTGAGGTCCAGATTCGGACACCAAGGGTCAACTGTCCAGAGAAGGTGGTAAGTAGAGGGTGTGGCCTGGGGCTCTGAGATGTTGGGGAACCTAGCATCTTGTCTTTTGGGATTACTCTGCAAACATTCCCTTTGTATTAGTTACCTGTGGCTGTCACAAGTCACCACAGACTTGGTGACTTTTCAACAAGAGAAATTTATTTTCTCACAGTTCCTGGAGCCAGAAGTCAGGTGTCGGCAACACTACGCCTCCTCTGGAGGCTCTAAGGGAGGATTCTTTCTTTCCTTCTTTTTTTTTTTTTTTGAGATGGGGTTTCACTCTTGTTGCCCAGGCTGGAGTGCAATGGCGCAATTTTGGCTCCCTGCAACCTCTGCCTCCTGGGTTCGGGCAATTTTCCTGCCTCAGCTTCCTGAGTAGCTGGGACTACAGGCATGCTCCACTATGCCTGGGTAGTTTTTGTATTTTTAATAGAGACGGGGTTTTATCACGTTAGCCAGGCTGGTCTCGCTCGAACTCCTGACCTCAGGTCATCCGCCTGCCTCAGCCTCCCAAAGTGCTGGAATTACAGGCGTGAGCCGCCGTACCCAGCCCTTTCTTGCCTCTTCTAGCCTCTGGTGGCTCCTGGCATTCCTTGGCTTGTGGTTGCATCACTCGAGTTCTGCCCAGTTCTCTCCAGTCCTCATAAAGCCTTTCTCGCTGTGCCTTCTCCACTTCTTACTCCTATAAGGACACCTGTCATCAAAACAAAATGTTATCTCAAGACCCTTCCCTTAATGACATCTGCAAAGACCCTGATTCCAAAAAGGTCACATACTCCTTTTTTTTTTTTTTGAGATGGAGTCTCACTTTATTGCCCAGGCTGGAGTGCAGTAGTGCGATCTCGGCTCTCTATAACTGCAACCTCTCAACCTCCACTTCCTGGATTCAACCACTTCTCCTGCCTCAGCCTCCCGAGTAGCTGAATTACAGGCATGCAACACCAGGCCCAGCTGATTTTTGTGTTTTTTAGTAGAGATGTGGTTTCACCATCTTTGCCAGGCTGGTCTCTATCTTCTGACCTCATGATCTGCCCACCTCAGCTTCCCAAAGTGCTGGGATTACAGGCTTGAGCCACCTCTACCCAGCTTTTTTTTTTTTTTTTTTTTTGAGACAGAGTTTCACTCTGTTGCCCACGCTGGAGTGCAGTGGTGCAATCTGGGCTCACTCCAGCCTCCCCCTCCCAGGTTGAAGTGATTCTCTTCCCGTGTAGCTGGGATTACAGGCACCCACCACCACACCCAGCTGTTTTAAATATTTTTAGTAGAGACAGGGTTTCGCCGTGTTGGCCAGGCTGGTCTCAAACTCCTGACCTCAACTGCTCTGCCTACCTTGGCCTCCCTAAGTGCTGGGATTACAGGTGTGAGCCACTGTGCCCAGCCAAATAAGGTCACATTCTGAGGATCTGGGTGGACTTGTCTTTTGGGAGCCACAGTTTGACCCACTGTATCTTTCTTTCTGTGTTCCTGTGTCACACATTCTCTGGATCATTTATGTGTTCACCTACTGGGACTCCCAGTTCAGTGCCCTTCGAAGCCATTGCTTTGCAAACTGCATGGCTTGGCTGGGGATTGGGCTGCTTGAAGAGGGCCAGTGAGTTGTGTGGGGGCCAGCGTTAAGATCAGAGGACACTCACTGCCCTCCAACTACCTTGCAGATTATCTGCCTGGACCTGTCAGAGGAAATGTCACTGCCAAAGCTGGAATCGTTCAACGGGTAAGAGGGACGTTTTAGGGCTTGGACATGCAGTCATGACTGGGAGGGGCCAGCCCAGAAGATACAGGGCTCTCGCTCTGAAACTCACACCAGGTTGGTCTGGCTTCAGGCATGGCAGTGTCAGAGAGTAACAAGAGCCAGGCACGGTGGCTCATGCCTATAATCCCAGTGACAGGTGGCTGAGGTAGGAGGATCACTTGAGGCTAGGTGTTCAAGACTAGGCTGGGCAACACGGACCCTATCTCTAAAATTTGAGACAGCGTGTCACTCTCTTGCCCAGGCTGTAATGCAGTGGTGTAAGCCCAGCTCACTGCAACCCCTGCCTCCCGGGTCGAGTGATTCTTGTGCCTCAGCCTCTGGAGTAGCTGGGATTACAAGCATGCACCACTACACCCGGCTAATTTTTGTATTTTTCGTAAAGACAGTTTTGCCATGTTGGCCATGGTAATCTCAAAACTCCTGATCTGAAGTCATCTGCCTGCCTTGGCCTCCCAAAGTGCCGGGATTACAGGCATGAGCCACCACACCAGGCCTCTAAAAGTATTTTTTTTTTTAGACAGAGTCTCGCTCTGTCGTCTAGGCTGGAGTGCAGTGGCTTGATCTCGGTTCACGGCAACCTCTGCCTGTCAGGTCCAAGCGATTCTCCTGCCTTAGCCTCCTGAATAGCTGGGACTGCAGACACATGCCAGCATGCCTGGCTAATTTTTGTATTTTTAGAAGAGATGGGGTTTCACCATGTTGGTAAGGCTGGACTCGAACTCCTGACGTCATGATCCACCCACCTCAGCGTCCCAATGTGCTAGGATTACAGGTGTGAGCCCACTGTGCCTGACCCTCTCTAAAAGTGTTTTTGTTTTTGTGTTTTTTTGAGATGGAGTCTTGCTCTGTCTTCCAGACTGGAGTGCAGTGGTGCTATCTTGGCTCACTGCAACCTCCACCTCCCGGGTTTAAGGGATTCTCCTGTGTCAGCCCCCACCATTGCATTCCAGCCTGGGCAAGAAGAGTGAAACTTTGGGCCAGGTGCAGTGCCTCACGCCTGTAATCCCAGCACTTTGGGAGGCCTACGCAGGTGGATCACGAGGTCAGGAAATCAAGACCATCCTGGCCAACATGGTGAAGCCCTGTCTCTACTAAAATACAAAAAAAATTAGCCAGGTATAGTAGCATGCACCTGTAGTCCCAGCTACTCAGGCCAAGGCAGGGGAATCACTTGAACCCGGGTGGCGGAGGATGCCGTGAGCCGAGATGGTGCCACTGCACTACAGCCTGGGTGACAGAGCAAGATTCCATCTCTAGGGAAAGACAGGTCCTTCCCTAGTGTGGCACTCGCAACTGCCCATGGCTGAGCAAAGTTCCTGCAGTGACTCTAGAGGGACCTTGAGCCCCATGCTGCGCAGAGGGACCCATTTGGAGAGGGCAGGCACTCAGATGTCAGCCAGACCCAGGTTCTGGGTCAGCCCCACCACCCCCGTGCAGTGTAACCTGTACCTCCAAGGCCTTATCGTGGGGCTGGTTCTGGGTTCTGAGATGAGGGTCGCTGAGGGAACCTTGATTCCCCTCCACTCTCTGCCTCCCCAGTTCCAAAACCAACGCCCTCAACGTCTCGCAGAAGATGATTGAGATGTTTGTGAGGACAAAACACAAGATTGACAAAAGCCACGAGTTTGCGCTGGTGGTGGTGAATGACGACACGGCCTGGGTGAGGCTGCGGCAGGCGCGGGCGGCCCTGGGGTCCCCTGGGGATGGGGGAGCACCGCGCTGAGGCCTCTGCTTCCCTGCAGCTGTCTGGCCTGACCTCCGACCCCCGAGAGCTCTGCAGCTGCCTCTATGATCTGGAGACGGCTTCCTGTTCCACCTTCAGTATCCTTCCTGGCAGGGGTGTCCCGGTGAAGGGGACTGTCCCCTCCTGTCATCCTTGGGCCCTGGGAAAGTCTGAGTCATGACTCGGGATGGCTGAGGTTCAGATCCCAGTTCTGCCAGGTCTGGGAAAGTGACCCCTCTGAGCCTTAGTTTCCCCATCTGTACCATGGAAGGCGCAAAGCCACCCACCCCATGGAGATGCTGTGATAATACAGAAGCAACAGTACCCAATTTGGGCCGGGCGTGGTGGCCCACGCCTGTATCTCAGCGACTTGCAAGGCTGAGGCACAAAGAATCACTTGAACCCAGGAGGCGGAGGTTGCAGTGAGCTGAGATTCGCCACTGCACTCCAGCCTGGGCAACAGAGTCAGACTGTCTTAAAAAAAAAAAAAGTACCTGATTTCTACTCAGGAGGTCCAAAATTCACCCACATGTCTAGCTAATTTGGTATTTTTTGTAGAGATGGGTCTTGTATCCTGCCCCGGCAGGTCTTGAATTCCTGGGCTCAAGTGATCAGCCCACCCCAGCCTCCCAAAGTGCTGAGATTACAGGCATGAGCCACCGTGCCCGGCCTCATTCAGTTTTAAGACATAAATTAGATTGTATTCCATCTCTGCTCCAAAACCTCCCATGGCTCCCTGTGGATCTTATTTATTTATTTATTTAATTTCTTTTGTCGCCTAGGCTGGAGTGCAGTGTCATGATCTCAGCTCACTGCAGTCTCCACCTTCTGAGTTTAAGTGATTTCCCTGCCTCAGCTTCCCAAGTAGCTGGGATTACAGGCATGTGCCACCATACCTGGCTAATTTTGTATTTTTAGTAAAGACGGGGTTTCGCTATGTTGGCCAGGCTGGTCTCAAACTCCTGACTTCAGGTGGTCCGCCCGCCTTGGCCTCCCAAAGTCCTGGGATTACAGGCATGAGCCACTGTGCCTGGCATACCAGGGGTCTTAAAGTCATCTGTTGCCAGCACCCTATTTTGTGATCCATGCTGGCAGGAAACCAAGTCTCAGAGAGGGCAAGTAACTTGCCCAGGGTCACACTGCATCTCCAGGGGTGATCGGGGAAGCCACCTGTTCCGGCTCACTCATGCTCTGCTGCCAGCCTTCTCCTTAGCGTCCCCATCAGATCTGGAAGGGCTTTTCAGCCTCATGTAAGTTCCCTGTGGGGAAATTCTTACTCACCTTCAGAGAGAATGATCACTTCTGGAAGAAGCTCCAAACAGCACAGACATAATCTAGGGAACCACAAAGCCTCTTCCCTTTTAACCTCGCCCTGAGTGATTCCTCATTTATCTATCTTGGGAGCATGGGTCCTGGTGGGGATGCACGTGCTGCTAGGCAGCTCCAGCTGAGGGCGGTGATGGGGGATGCTCAGGACACTGAGGGTGGCCCAGGCACGGTGGCTCCACCCAGAGTCCCAGTACTTTGGGAGGCCGAGGCAGGCAGATAACCTGAGGGCAGGAGTTTGAGACCAGCCTGACCAACATGGGGAAACTGCATCTCTACTAAAAATACAAAACTTAGCTGGGTGTGGTGGCGTGTGCCTGTAGTCCCAGCTATTTGGGAGGCTGAGGCAGGAGAATTGCTTGAACCTGGGAGGCAGAGGTTACAGTGAGCTGAGATCCTGCCATTGCACTGCAACCTGGGTGACAGAGCAAAACTCTGTCTGAAAAAAAAATAAAAGAGGCTGAGTGCGGTGGCTCATGCCTGTAATCTGAGGGCTTTGGGAGGCTGAGGCAGGTGGATCACCTGAGGTCAGGAGTTCAAGACCAGCCTAGCCAACGTGGTGAAACCTGGTCTCTACTAAAAACCCAAAAATTAGCTGGGCGTAGTGGCGTGCGCCTGTAACTTCAGCTACTCAGGAGGCTGAGGCAGGAGAATTATTTGAACCTGGGAGGCAGAGGTTGCAGTGAGTGGAGATCGTGCCATTGCCCTTCAGCCTGGGCAACAAGAGTGAAACTCCATCTCAAAAAAAAAAAAAAAAAAAACAGGGCTGGGCACAGTGGCTCACGCCTATAATCCCAGCACTTTGGGAGGCCGAGGCAGGTGGATCACGAGGTCAAGAGATGGAGACCATCCTGGTCAACAAGGTGAAACCCCGTCTCTACTAAAATTGCAAAAATTAGCTGGGCATGGTGGTGTGCGCCTGTAGTCCCAGCTACTCGGGAGGCTGAGGCAGGAGAATTGCTTGAACCCAGGAGGCGGAGGTTGCGGTGAGCTGAGATTGTGCCATTGCACTCCAGTCTGGGTAACAACAGTGAAACTCCATCTCAAAAAAAAAAAAAAAAAAAAAAAAACTGAGGGTGGTGAGAGCAGGCTCCAGCCTCTGGGTCATTGAGGCCTCTCCAGGGCAGCAGCAGAAGCCAGTCCGAGGGGTGATGCTGGGAAGGTGGTCAGGGCAGAGGGAACCGCTTATGGGAAGGCTCAGAGGCAGCAGTGAATTGGGGAGACATCAGTGGGGCCTCACCTGCTGTTGAGCATCTGGCGTCTCTCTGAGGGTGACGAGGGGCAGGTCCCCACGGGCTGCTCCGATCAGTCCCTCCTGCCTCTGCAGCCAGCAGAAAACTGAGTTTCCGGTCACAGAGAACGTGCAGACGATTCCCCCGCCATACGTGGTCCGCACCATCCTTGTCTACAGCCGTCCACCCTGCCAGCCCCAGTTCTCCTTGACGGAGCCCATGAAGGTGGGTGAGGCCTGGGAGAGGGAGGGATGCCTGCAGCTATGAGGATGGTGGTTAGACACCACACAGGCTGGGGTGCCTAGAGGCAGGTTCCTGGAGTCTGAGGCAGAAATGGGGTTATAGTCAAGGGGCTTGGGAGAGGCTAGTGTTCTTTACATCCCCTGCAGAAAATGTTCCAGTGCCCATATTTCTTCTTTGACCTTGTTTACATCCACAATGGTGCCGAGGAGAAGGAGGAGGAGATGAGCTGGAAGGTAAGAGGCCGCAGCAGGTGCGGGTAGCAGGCGGGTGTGGACAGAAAGTCTTGGAACACGCCTGCACTGGGTCTGGGGTCTCCACCTCCATTTGGTGGCCCTGGATCCCTGGCTATGGTAGGTCATGGGCATTCGGTCATCTAATAGCTGTTTCTCAGTTGTCAGCTGTGACTGATGGGGTGGGAGCCATTGGGACGATGGTTCCTGGCAGCGTGCTGAGTCCTGCCTCCCCCAACCCCAGCATTTCCTGCTTCCCTTTCTTTTTTTTTTTGGAGACCGAGTCTCACTCTCTTGACCAGGCTGGAGTGCAGTGGCATGATCTTGGCTCACTGCAACCTCCGCCTCCTGGGTTTAAACAATTCTCCCTCCTCAGCCTCCTGAGTAGCTGGGATTACAGGTACCTGCCATCATGCCCAGCTAATTTTTGTATTTTTAGTAGAGGTGGGGTTCACCATGTTGGCCAGGCTGGTCTTGAACTCCTGACCTCAGGTGATCTGCCCATGTTGGCCTCCCAAAGTGCCAGGATTGCAGGCATGAGCCACGGCGCCCCGCCCCTTCTTCTGTTTCTTCCTGCTTTTGGCCTCGCTGTGCCCTCAGCTTGGAACACCCATTCCTCTTGGACTCCCCAGGCCCTGTTGGGCCTTCACATCCCAGACCTGAACTAGTTGTGGGACTCGAGTAGGACTTACTTCTCTGAGCCTCAGTTTACCCATCTATGAACAGGGGAAACTGAGACTAGCTCCTCCTCATACCTCAATACCCAAATCAAAAGTCCCTCCTCTAGGCTGGGTGCGGTGGCTCATGCCTGTAATCCCAACACTTTGGGTGGCCAAGGCAGGCAGATCATAAGGTCAGGAGTTTAAGACCAGCCTGGCCAATATGGTGAAACCCCATCTCTACTAAAAATACAAAAATTAGCCGGGTGTGGTGGCAGGCGCCTGTAGTTGCAGCGACTCGGGAGGCTGAGGCAGGAGAATCACTTGAACCTGGGAGGCAGAGGTTGCAGTGAGCCAAGATCACGCCACTGCACTCCAGCCTGGGCTACAGAGCAAGACTCCGTCTCAAAAAAAAAAAAAGTCCCTCTGCTATCTAGCTGGGCATGGTGGTGTATGCCTGTGGTCCCAGATATTTGGGAGGCTGAGGCAGGAGACTTGCTTGAGCCCAAAAGATAGAGATTGCAGTGAGCTGTGATGGAGCCACTGCACTCCAGCCTGGGCAACAGAGCAGAAACCCTGTGTCACAAAATAAAAATAAAAAGTGCCTCCTCTGAGAAGCCCTCCCTGTTTTTCAAGAAGGATCAAAGTGGGGGCTAGGAGAATGTGTCTGTATCTGACTGTGTCTCTTCACACTGGGGACTCTTCAGGGACCATGACAGGGACCTCTTTAGGTCCCTAACTCTGGGTCCATGGCAGGGAATGTTTGCTGAATGTGTAAATGGTTTTGCTTGGCAAACTCCTCTTCACCCTTTAGAACCCACCCCAGATGTCCCCTCCTCCGAGAAGCTCTTCAGGGATATGAAGGGGATGTTTGGGTAACCTCTGCCTGAACAGCCCTTCACTGACCCCCTAGGACATGTTTGCCTTCATGGGCAGTCTGGATACCAAGGGGACCAGCTACAAGTATGAGGTGGCACTGGCTGGGCCTGCCCTGGAGTTGCACAACTGCATGGCGAAACTGTTGGCTCACCCCCTGCAGCGGCCCTGCCAGAGCCACGCTTCCTACAGCCTCCTGGAGGAGGAGGATGAGGCCACTGAGGTCGAGGCCACTGTCTGAACCTCCCCTGTTCATCTGCACCTTCTTGTGCAAGGAATCCCTTGGCCTGAAGCCTTGATTCTCCAGCCGGGTTCCTTGAGGCCTCTGGGGGTTTCCAGGAGGCACCTAGGATACCTTGCAGGGTCCTGGGAGGGAAACCCAGGATTCCAGGAGGGATCCCAGGAACTGTGGACACCTGTCTTCCGTGTTTCCCTGCCCATTTTCACTCCTAGTTTGCCATGGATAATTTTTGTCCTTTCCTGTGTGATTTTTGTCATCAAAATAAAAACTTGAGAGTCGTTAACTGGAGTCCACGCCTGTCACTTTGTGTTAATTTGGATCATCTTGGTTTTCCACTGAGCAAAGGTGAGTGGCTGCTTTCTTGGTGATGAAAAAGTCCCCGGGACGTGGAGGTCGCAGTGAGTTGAGATCGCACCACTGTACTCCAGCCTGGAGACAGAGCGAGAGCCTTACTCATTTAATAAAAAAGAAAAATGTGGCCGGGCACAGTGGCTCACTTCTGTAATACCAGCACTTTGGGGGACTGAGGAGGGCAGATCATGAGATCAGGAGTTTGAGACCAGCCTGAGTAACATGGTGAAACCCCATCTCTACTAAAAAAAATGTAATTGCTTTGTGTGGTGGTGCGCGCCTGTAATCCCAACTACTCAGGAGGCTGAAGCAGGAGAACTTGAACCTGGGAGGCGGAGGTTGCAGTGAACCAAGAATGTGCCTCTGTATTTCAGCCTGGGTGACAGGGCAAGACTCCATCTCAAAAGAAAAAAGAAAAATTCAAAAATAAAAATACTGTAATCCCAGGATTTTGGGAGGCCGAGGTGGGCAGATCACAAGGTCAAGAGACCGAGATCATCCTGGCTAACATAGTGAAACCCCATTTCTACTAAAAATACAAAAATTAGCTGGGTGTGGTGGCACGTGCCTATAGTCCCAGCTACTTGGGAGGCTGGGGCTGGAGAACTGCTTGAACCTAGGAAGTGGAGGTTGCAGTGAGCCAAGATCGTGCCACTGCACTCCAGCCTGGGTGACAGAGTGAGACCCCGTCTCAGAAAAAAAAAAAAAAGACAGAGCCTCACTCTGTTGTCTGGGCTGGTCTCAACTCTTGCACTTACAAAAAGAAAAGAAAAACCAGCAACAGCAAACTGCTAAGCTCAAGTGATTCTCCCACCTCAGCCTCCCAAAGCACTCTAGTTAAAGGAGTGAACCAGGTCCCTTGGCCTGGGGGTTGAATATTGAAGCCTCTTATTTATTTATTTACTATTTTCTGGGACAGTTTTTTGCTCTGTTGCCCAATGTAGGGTTCAGCCCTACAGGGTTCTGTGAGCCACTCCTGGCTGGTGCTGAGATGAGAAATTATAGAAATACAAGACACAGGGCCGGGCGCGGTGGCTCATGCCTGTAATCCCAGCACTTTGGGAGGCTGAGGCGGGTGGATCATGAGGTCAAGAGATCGAGACCATCCCGGTCAACATGGTGAAACACTGTCTCTACTAAACCTACAAAAAATTAGCTGGGCATGGTGGTGCATGCCTGTAATCCCAGCTACTCGGGAGGCTGAGGCAGGAGAATTGCCTGAACCCAGAAGGTGGAGGTTGCGGTGAGCCGAGATCGCGCCATTGCACTCCAGCCTGGGCAACAAGAGTGAAACTCCGTCTCAAAAAAAAAAAAAAAGAAATACAAGACACAGAGATAGAGAAAAGAGAGTTTGGGCCCAGGGGTCCACTGCTACCCAAATTGCAGAGACCAGCAGTGGCCCCGAATGCCTCGGGATGCTCTCACTTTTATTGAGTTGCAAATCTGGGGGCAGGGACAGTAGGGCGGGGCAATGATAGGGTCAAGTACATCACGTGTCACTCAGGTGGGGCCCAGGAATTTCTGGCACCCAAATTGAGGTCAGGAGCATAATGGATCAGCACTTTTTCCATACCTGAAAGAACTAAAACATTAAAATTTATGTTACTATTACTGGTTGTCTTTTCTAAGACAAAAGGAACCAGGTGCAGAAGCAGAACATGAGCGTAGACTTGGAAGGTGACCACTGAAGCACAGCATCACACAGAGACAGTTAAGCCCCCGGATGTCTTCCGGTTTCCCTGACAGCCGTCAGGCCTTGCCACAAGAACTTGGAGAAGCGGAGTTTTCTCCTAACTCCCCCAGGAAGGAGATGTTTTGGCCATTTCGGACATCTCCTCCCCTAGCTGGCTAAACATCTGGCGCTTTTCCAGCGCTGGCGCTGCCGCACAGCCAAGGCACCCTCCAGCACCCCTTATGCGGGCGTGACAAAGGGCTTAGAGCATCTTGCCTTAGTGTCATTCATTTCACAATGTCACCCCAGGTTCACACTTCCGACCTGAGAGGCATTAGTAAAGGAATTAAGATCATCTATGAATAACTAAGATCACATATGAATAACTAACTACTACCGTTATGTTTCTAGTTACTCTCTTCTTCATTATTTATATGGAAACAGGCTGAGGCCTTTTGCTCCTGCCTTGGCGCTTATGGATCTCCCTGCTACAGCCCAGGCTGGAGTGCAGTGGTGCAATCACAGCTCACTGTATCCTCAAACTTCTAGGCTCAGGAGAACCTCCCAACTCAGCCTCCCAAGTAACTGGAAACACAGGCACAAGCCACCACACCCGGCTAATTTTTTGTATTTTTTGTGGGGACAGGGTTTATCCAAATTTCCGAGGCTGGTCTCGAACTCTGGGACTCATGCACTCCTCCCGCCTGGGCCTCCCAAAGTGCTGGGATTACAGGTGTTAGCCACCGTGCCAGGCCGAAGCCTCTCATAACGCCGTGCGCCCTCCAAGAGGCCACCCTGGCAGAAGATTTTCCGAGACCTAATGCCCTGGGCACCCCGGACTTTCCTCATCGTAGCTCCACCCACTCGAGCATGGGGCGTTCGTGTTTCCCGTTTTGAAATGAGATAATGGCACACCCGGTGGCATCCTCCCGCCCAGGCTCTTATCGGCGCCCCCAGCCCCTGCTTGAGGGCCTCTGGTTGTTGTCTTGGGCCCCTGCGGACACTAATGCGCTCGAATCCCGATGTGGGCCCCGGTGCGGCGCGGGACAGCCTCGTTGGGAACCCTGCTCAGCCCTGGGGGGGGGGCGTCCGGAGCCGAGGGGCGGAGCGGCGCATGCCCACAAGTCCGCCGCGGGAAGTAGGAAATCAACTGGCCGGGTGGTGCGCTTCGAACCCGGCCAGGGCATGTGCTCCCCGGCCCGCCTGGCGCGCGGGTTACGGGAGGCGCTGCGGGAGGAGGAGTCCTGGTGAGGGCGGGGCCGGGGGCGGGCCAGGAGTGGGGGCCTTTGGCCGGGGTCCACTCTAACCCTGGTGTTTGCAGGGCGGTGGAGGAGCTGCTGCGCCGCGGGGCTGACCCTAATCTGGTGCTGGAGGACGGCGCAGCGGCCGTGCACTTGGCGGCCGGAGCCAGGGACCCGCGCGGGCTGCGCTGCCTCGGGATTCTACTGTGCCGAGGCGGGGACCCCAACGCTCGGTAAGGCGGAGCCTGGGCCCGCGGCGGGGTCTCCAGAAGCCGAAGTTTGGGATTCCGGAAAGGGACGCCCCACTATCCAGGGCCAGGGCCTCAGGGCCCGAGGGTGGGGTTTGGGAGATCTTGGGGAGGGAACTTGGGGGGTCCAAGGGCAGGGGCTAGGGCTCGAGGGAGGCGCTGGGGTCCCAGACCGAGGGCGGGGAATGGGACGGCGCTAGGACCAAAATGAGGATCAAGGGTGCAGATCTGGGGGTGGAAGCTCCAGGGTCAGACGGAAGAGGTTTGGGTCCTGGCCGGAGGTCGTAGCTTCTAGGTCCCAAGGGCAGTGTCCCAGGCTGGACAGTGGAGATGGGGGCCGAGAACTAAGACTCCGGGTCCCCAGAGTGGAGATTGGGGTTCCTGCCGGGAAGCTGAGTCCGCAATGACCCCTTTTGCGCTGCTGCCCTAGATCTGTGGAGGCGCTGACACCGCTGCATGTGGCCGCCGCCTGGGGCTGTCGCCGTGGCCTGGAGCTGCTGCTGAGCCACGGAGCGGACCCGGCGCTGCGCGACCAGGTTGGCAGGCACTGCGCGGGCAAAGAAAGGCCGGAGAGCCCAGAGGGAGGGAGGGAGGGAGGGAGGGAGGGAGGGAAGGGAGGGAAGGGAGAAGGGCCTCGGACGCCCCCTGCTGACCGCGCCGCTGTAGGACGGACTCCGGCCGCTGGACCTGGCCCTGCAGCAGGGCCACGTGGACTGCGCGAGAGTCCTGCGGGATCTCCACACGCGGACCGGGACCCGGACGATCGGGGCAGAGACCCAGGAGCCGGATCCTGCGCCTGGCAGTGAGTAGGGCCTGCGGGGCTGCTGGGGCTTGACTTCTGCCCCAGTCTCTGGCATCCACTGTTTCCCCACCCCACCCATTGGTTGTGACTGTCTCATGTCCACTGTCTGTGGCCAGCTCTTTCTGTCTCAGATACTCTGATGTTCTTTTTCTGTCTGTCTTATCCTATTCCTGTCCCTGTCTCATCCCTCCTCCTCCCCTCTCTGGCCCTCACTCTCACCTGAAGCCCCGGGCCTCTCTGGACCTCCCGATGAGACGCTGGACTCCATCGCACAACAAATGCAGCCATGCAGAGGTGACAACAGGGACATGGGCTTGGATGTTGACCCCGGACGCCCCAGCCTCCCTGTTCCCCTTGAAATTGTGGACAAAGATGGGAGCTCAGCATCCCCTCCAGGGCACTGGGATAGTGGCTCCGATGCCTCTTTCGTCACTGCATTTGAGGTCTCTGGAGCCGAGGACCCAGCCTTGGACACTCCCTCCTGGGCTGGTTCATTGCTACGGACCAGGCAGGGGCTCCTGCATGTTGTCCGTGCCACCCAGAGGGTACCTAGGTCTCAGGGCACAGAGGCAGAACTGAATACCCATCTGCAGGCGCTGACTCTGACCCCACCAAATACTGCCAGCTTCCAGTCCTCCCCCTCCTCCACGCCTCTCCTGGACAGCATGCCAGCTTATAGCCCCCCACAGACACCACCCCCTGGAGCCTCTAACTGCCACTGCCTTCGGGAGGACGAGGCATCCATCGATAGTGACGTGGCCATGCTCTGGCTGACAGAGGACGAGGCAAGCTCTACAGGTGGCAAGGACCCTGTTGCCCCTTGCCAGCACCTGCCAGTGCCCACTCTGTGTGACCTAGAGTTGCTGCAAGGGCTCCGAGCGCTTGGTGAGAATCCTGGCCCCGTCACACCCTTCACCCGGCAGTTCTACCTCCAACGGCTGCAAGAAGCCCAGGTTGCCCCTGGTTAGTCTGTCCCGGGCACACAGAATCCAGGGAGCCTCCAGGAATCTCCTGGAGAACGCTGGCTCTCCATCCAACTTTCCTCCTCATCTTATAACCATCCTTCCTCCATCTCCCTTGACTCGCAGGCCCAGACTTTGCAGGACACAGCCTGGAACTGGCTACAGCCCTGCGGACTGGCCGTATTCCAGATGCCCAGGCAGACGAAGACGCATTGGCCCAGCAGTTTGAGCGGCCAGATCCTGCCAGGAGGTGGCGGGAGGGGGTCGTGAAATCTAGCTTCACGTATCTGCTGCTGGACCCCAGGTACTCAGGGTAGGAAAGCCCCAGAAGTAGAAGGTAGAAAATTTGGGAATTGGCTTTTATTTGCTGTGTGGCCTTAGGAAAGGGACTGGTCCGCTTTCATCAGCTTTTTTTTTTTTAGAGACAGGGTTTCACCATGTTGGTCAGGCTGGACTCGAACTCCTGACCTCAGGTGATCCACCCTCCTCAGCCTTCCAAAGTGCTGGAATTACAGGCATGAGCCACTGCGCCCGGCCCTTCTTTTTTTTTTGAGACGGAGTCTTGCTCTATCGCCCAGCTGGAGTGCAGTGGTGCAATCTTGGCTCACGGCAACATCAGCCTTTCAGGTTCAAGTGATTCTCCTGCCTCAGCCTACTGAGTAGCTGGGACCACAGGTGTGCACCACCGTGCCCGGCTAATTTTTGTATTTTTAGTAGAGACAGGGTTTCACCATGTTGGCCAGGCTGGTTCCAAACTCCTGACCTTGTGATCTGCCTGCCTTGGCCTCCCAAAATGCTGGGATTACAGGCTTGAGCTACCACGCCTGGCCTCTTTTTTTTTTTTGAGATGGAGCATCACTCTGTCACCCAGGTTGGAATGCAGTGGTGCAATCTTAGCTCATTGCAACCTCTGCCTCCTGGGTTCAAGCGATTCTTGTGCCTCAGCCTCCCAAGTAGTTGGGATTACAGGCATATGCTACCATGCCTGGCTAATCTTTTTTTAATAATTTTAGTAGAGTAAATTTCGGAGAGTTTCACCACGTTTGCCAGGCTGGTCTTGAACTCCTGACATTGTGAGCCGCCCACCTCGGCCTGGGAATACAGGCTGAGCCACCACGCCTAGCCATGTTGTGATTTTAAAGACTGTCACTGGGGACCGCTCTGTCTACTTTTCCCTGTCTGAGCCACCCACCACATCAGGGAGACTCAGGATCTGCCAGCCCGAGCCTTCTCACTGACCCCAGCTGAGCGCCTTCAGACCTTCGTCCGTGCCATCTTCTACGTGGGCAAGGGGACGAGGACCCGGCCGTATATCCACCTCTGGGAGGCCCTTGGTCACCGTGGGCGGACAAGAAAACAGGTGTGAGAACGAGGATCAGGGTCCAGCAAGGGCATTCAGGCCATGGGCAGGAAGAGGATGGAGGGGATTGGGGGGCTGACCCCTGACTCTGCCCTGGTCCCCCCCAGGCCTGCCCCAAGGTGCGTCACATCTTGGACATCTGGGCCAGTGGTTGCGGCGTTGTCTCCCTACATTGCTTCCAGCACGTGGTCGCTGTGGAGGCTTATACACGGGAGGCGTGTATTGTGGAAGCCCTAGGTGGGTACCTGGTGCATAGGATGGGGGTCATATGAGGGCATTTTTCCTTCTGAGGGGTGTTCATTTGTTGACTGAGCAATTATCGAGCACCAACTTGCCGGGTGCGGTGGCTCACACCTGTAATCCTAGCACTTTGGGAGGCCGAGGCGGGTGGATCACCTGAGGTCAAGAGTTCGAGACCAGCCTGGCTATCATGGTGAAACCCCATCTTTAAAAAAAATTTTTAAAGGCCGGGCATGGTGGCTCACACCTGTAATCCCAGCACTTTGGGAGGCCAAGGCGGGTGGATCACGAGGTCAAGAGATCGAGACCATCCTGGTCAACATGGTGAAACCCCGTCTCTACTAAAAATACAAAAATTAGCTAGGCATGGTGGTGCGCACCTGTAGTCCCAGCTACTTGGGAGGTTGAGGCAGGAGAATTGCTTGAACCCAGAAGGCGGAGGTTGCGGTGAGCCGAGATTGTGCCATTGCACTCCAGCCTGGGTAACAAGAGCGAAACTCCATCTCAAAAAAAAAAGTAAATAAAAAAAATAAAAAAGAGCACCAACTTTATACCTGCATGTATTTTACTCCATGGGTTTATTCCCACTCAAGAGCAATACACATTGGGTTTGCTGTCACATGCTTTTTTTTTTAAGCCTGGCTAATTTTGCATTTTTAGTAGAGACGGGGTTTCACCACGTTAGCCTGGCTGGTTTCGTACTCCTGACCTCAGGTAATCCGGCTGTCTCAGACTCCCAAAGTGCTAGGATTACAGGCATAAGCCACCGAGCCTGGCTGCTGTCACATACTTTTTTGTGTGTGTGTGAGAGTCTATTGCCCAGGCTGGAGTGCAGTGGCTCACTGCAGCCTCTGCCATGAAGGTTCAAGCAATTCTTGTACCTCATCCTCCCATGGATTATAGACACATACCCACTATCCCATGCCAAGCTAATTTTTGTATTTTTAGTAGAGACAGGGTTTCACCATGTTGGCCAGGCTGGTCTCAAACTCCTGGCCTCATTTGATCTACCCACCTCAGCCTCCCAAAGTGTTGGGATTACAGGCATGAGCCACTGCACCCAGCCTGCTGTCACACTTCTGCTGGATGGGGAGGGGTCCCTATGGCTGCCCCTCTCACTCTACATCCAATTTCTCCAGGGATCCAGACACTCACCAACCAGAAACAAGGGCACTGCTATGGAGTAGTGGCAGGCTGGCCACCTGCTCGTCGCCGGCGCTTGGGGGTACACCTGCTGCACCGCGCCCTCCTTGTCTTCCTGGCTGAAGGCGAGCGACAGCTTTGTCCCCAGGACATCCAGGCCCGGGGCTGAGTGCTGGGGAATTGGCCATCCAGCCTGGGAAGAAATGTTGGAATGTTCCAGCTGCCCTGTGCTGACAGCAGCCCCCATCTCTGGTTTCAGAGGGGTGTGTGTGTGTGTGAGTATGTGTGTGTATGTATGTGTGTGATGCAGGGAGCACCAGGGCAGATCTCCCCCAAGCTGAGAGAGGACTTTATTACAGATGTTACTGCTGGAGAGGTAATGAGTAGTGAGCTCTCCATCATGGGAGAAAGACAAGTAGGGAAGCAGAAGGTGCTTTGGAACAGTCGGTACTTATGTCAGGGGCGTTTGAACCTGGCCCACTCCATCTTGAATAGGAGCTGGGTGAAATAAGGCTGAGACCTACTGGGCTGCATTCCCAGACGGTGAGGGCATTCTAAGTCACAGACGACATAGGAGGTGGGAACAAGAGACAGGTCGGAAAGACCCTGCTGATAAGACAGGTCGCAGTTGCTGGGTGCTGTGGCTCACGCCTGCGATCCCACGCCATAGACAGGATAGCTTGAGCCCAGGAGTTCCAGACTTGCCTGGGCAATACAGCAAGACCCCGTTCTCAAAGAAAAGAAAAGAAAAGAAAAAGGTTGCAGTAAAGAAGCTGTGATTTGGGAGGGCCCACCTCGCCCTCCCAAAGTGCTGGGATTACAGGCCTGAGCCAGCGCGCCCGGCCCCTTTAATTTCTTAATACATTTGCTTTCACTGTACTCTGAACTTGCCCTGAATTCTTTCTAGCGTGAGATTGAAGAACCCTCTGTTGGGGTCTGGATCAGGACCCCTTTCAAAATATCTAATAAAGCCCCCCATTCACCCCCTTCCTGGTAACACTTTCGCAGTTTGGTCCCGTCAAAATGGATAGAGTCTGACTTTACCTCCCAGACACAGGACACCCCCACATGGCGGGATGAACTGGGGGATCCTCAGGTGCACTCAGGGTATCTACCTAGCTTGAGAGCAAAGTTCACTGCTTCCCAGCTGTGAGACCTCGAATCAGTATTTATTTATTTATTTATTTTTGAGACAGAGTTTCACTCTTGTTACCCAGGCTGGAGTGCAATGGCACAACCTTGGCTCACCGCAACCTCGGCTCACCGCAACCTCCGCCTCCTGGGTTCAGGCAATTGTACCTCAGCCTCCTGAGTAGCTGGGATTACAGGCACGCGCCACCATGCCCAGCTAATTTTTTGTATTTTTAGTAGAGACGGGGTTTCACCATGTTGACCAGGATGGTCTCGATCTCTTGACCTCGTGATCC
Source organism: Callithrix jacchus (assembly GCF_049354715.1). Lineage (NCBI taxonomy): Eukaryota > Metazoa > Chordata > Mammalia > Primates > Cebidae > Callithrix > Callithrix jacchus. The sequence continues at coordinate 15,891,566 of NC_133523.1, forward strand.
ACCCACCTGGGCCTCCCAAAGTGCTGGGATTACAGGCTTGAGCCACCGCGCCCGGCCTCGAATCAGTATTTAATCTGTCTGAGCCTCAGTTTCCTTCGTTGTACACTGGGGCAGTAAGGAGGTCCCATTCCTGGGAAGTCAGTGGAGGGATTAAATGTGGTCACGTGGGGGCTGGGCATCATGCCTGTAATCTCAGCATTTTGGGAGGCTGAGGCAGGAGGATAGCATGGGCCCAGGAGTTTGAGAGCAGCCTGGACAACATAGCAAAGACTATCTCTACAAAAAGTAAAAACATTAGCTAGTGGTGGGTGGGCCTGTGGCCCCAGCTGCTTGGGACCCTGAGGTGGGAGGATTGCTTGAGTGTGGGAGTTGGAGGCTGCAAGGAGCTGCGATCACAGCACTGCACTGCAGCCTGGGGATATCGAGATCCTGTCTCTTAAAAAACCAAAATTTAAGCAACAGGCGCAGCGGCTCACGCCTATTATCCCAACACTTTGGGAGGCCGAGGCAGTCCGATCACGAGGTCAGGAGATCGAGACCATCCTGGCTAACACGGTGAAACTTCGTCTCTACCAAAAATACAAAAAAAAAAAAAAAATTAGCTGGGCGTCGTGGCACGCACCTGTAATCCCAGCTACTCGAGAGGCTGAGCCAGGAGAATCGCTTGAACCCAGGAGGCAGAGATTGCGGTGAGCCGAGATCGCTCCACTGCCCTCCAGCCTGGGCGGCAGAGCCAGACTCCGTCTCATAAATAAATAAATAAATGTAATAATCCGATTTCGTAGCGATGCTATGCGACTTCAGACCGTTCGCGTGCAAAGATCTTCAGTAAACACGAAGCAGCCATCCTGGTGAGAAGCCAGCGGTCTGGTTACGGGAGGGCGGGCGGGGTAGCGGGGTCTAGGGCATTTAAGCTTCTGAAAGCCGCTTTTTCAAAGGACCCAGTGGATTTAGGGACTTGGAGAGATCCGCGGCCTTATTGGCTCCAGGACCTGCCCGTCATCATGGCGCTTTAGCCAACCAGGTCCCGCAGGGGGCGGACTGTGACCCGGGCCGCGGTTCCACAGGCCTCGCCACTGCTGAGCCCCACGCTGCTCCTGGGGGAATGGCTGGTATTGTGGTTGGGGGTCCAGTCTCTGGAGTGGGTTTCGGCTTGACTACTTGTAATCGAGCTGAAGAAACTGCTCTCTGAGCTTCACTTTCCTCAAGTGTAAAACAGGGGCCCGAACGGTGGCTCACTCCTGTAATCCCAGAACTCTGAGAAGCCGAGGCAGTTGTACATACACCTGAGGTCAGGGGTTCAAGTTCAGCCTGGCCAACAGGGTGAAACCCCGTCTCTATAAAAATACAAAAATTGGCCAGACACAGTGGGAGGTCGAGGTGGGCGGATCACAAGGTCAAGAGATGGAGACCATCCTGGCCAACAAGATGAAACCCCATCTCTTTAAAAAAAAAAAAAAAAAAATTACTCGGGTATGGTGGTGGGTGCCTGTAATCCCAGCAGCTACTCGGGAGGCTGATACAGGTGAATTGCTTGAACCCGGGAGGTGGAGGTTGAAGTGAGCTGAGATTGCACCACTGCATTCCAGCCTGGGTGACAGAGACGAGACTCCATCTCAACAAACAAACAAAGGCCGAGCAAGGTGGCTCACGCCTGTAATCCCAGCACTTTCGGAGGCCAGATTATGGGGTCAGGAGTTTCAGATCATCCTGGCTAACATGGTGAAACCCCGTCTCTATTAAAAATACAAAAAAATTAGCTGGGCACAGTGGCGCGTGCCTGTAATTCCAGCTACTCAGGAGGTTGAGGCAGGAGAATTGCTTGAATCCAGGAGGCGGAGGTTGCGGTGAGCCGAGATCGCACCATTGCACTCCAGCCTGGGTAACAAGAGCGAAACTCCGTCTCAGAAAAAACAAAAAATTAGCCATGTGTGGTGGCATGCGCCTGTAGTCCCAGCTATTCAGGAGGCTGAGGCAAGAGAATCGCTTGAACCCGGGAGGTTGAGGTTGCAGTGAGCCAAGATCGTGCCATTGCACTCCAGCCTGGGCGACAGAGACTCATCTCAAAAACAAAAAGAAAGAAGAAGAAAAGAAAAAAAAACAAGTAAAACAGGAATGCCACCCAAGTGCCAAATTGAATAAAGCCACAGGAGTTATGACACTGTGCCATCACCCCGGAATACATAAACAGAACTTTGGCAAACAATCCAGAGCCTCCAAAAGACTCAAAAGAGATGGCATTTGTCTAACGCAGTTTCCCAATCTTGGTCCTAATGACATTTGGGGTTGGCTTATTCTTTGCTGTGGGGTCTGTCCCATGCAATGCAGGATGACGAGCACCCCTCACCTCCATCCACTAGAAGCCAGCAGCACCCATTCACCCCAACATGGCAATTAAAAATGTCTGCAGAAGCTGCCAATGGACACCATTGCCCCCGGGTCTAAACTAAAGATGGAGCTCACAAACCAGTGGGGAAGGGACAGAATGGAAAGAAAGATTTCATCCCTCCCCACATAATTCACACAAACCGCAGATAGGCCTACATATATATGCACCAGAATAAAATGTAGGTGGGGTGCCGGGGCTCACACCTGTAATCCCAGCACATTGGGAGGCCGAAATGGGAGGATCACTTGAAGCCAGGAGATTTTTAAATTTAATTTCTTTGCTTTTTTATTCTTTTCTTTTTGACCACTGTCAGATTTTTTTTTCTTTCTTTTTTTTTTGAGACGTAGTCTTGCTCTTGTGTCCCAGGCTGAAGTGCGGTGGCTCGATCTCAGCTCACTGCTACCTCTGCCTCCCCCGTCAAGCGATTCTCCTGCCTCAGCCTCTCAAGGGATTACAGGTGGCTGCCACCACACCCACCTAATTTTTGTATTTTTAGTAGAGATGCGGTTTCACTGTCTTGGTGAGGCTGGGTTTGAACACCTGACCTACCTGTCTCAGCTTCCCAAAGTGCTGGGATTAGAGGTGTGAGCTACCTTGCTTGGAGGCCAGTAGTTGAAGACAAGCCTAGGCAACATAGCGAGACTCTGTTGCTACAAAAAATATAAAAATTAGGCCAGGCACGGTGGCTCACGCCTATAATCCCAGCACTTTGGGAGGCCGAGGCGGGTGGATCACGATGTCAACAGATCGAGACCATCCTGGTCAACAAGGTGAAACCCCGTCTCTACTAAAAATACGAAAATTAGCCGGGCATGGTGGCACGTGCCTGTAATCCCAGTTACTCAGGAGACTGAGGCAGGAGAATTGCCTGAACCCAGGAGGCAGAGGTTTCGGTGAGCCGAGATCGCTCCATTGCACTCCAGCCTGGGTAACGAGCGAAACTCCATCTCAAAACAAAAAATATAAAAATTAGCTAGATGAGGAGGCACACACATATAGTCCTAGCTATTTGGGGGGCTGAGGCAGGATTGCTTGAGCCTGGGAGGTTGAGGCTGCAGTGAGTTGTGATCACATCAGTGCACTCCAAGCCTGGGTGACAGAGCAAATTCCTGTCTCAAAAGAAAAAAAAGAAAAAGAAAAGCCAGGCATGGTGGTTCATACCTGCAGTCCCAGCTACTCAAGAGGCTGAGGCAGGAGATTTGCTTGAACCTGGGAGGCAGAGGTTGCAGTGAGCTGAGATCTCACCATCGGTGACAAGAGCAAAACTCTGTCTCCAAAAAAAGAAAAGAAAGAATAATAGAGGCACAAATGCATGGACTGGGGCTGAAAAGTCCCTCAGCAGGACATAAAAGGAAAAGACAGATTTGGTGGTTTCAAAAGAAAATTCTTCATGAAAAAGGTGACCCTAAATCAAGTTGAAAGGTATAGCATGGGGATAGTAAAAGGTCCTAACTTGCTGGGCGGGGTTGGGCGAGGGAATTCAGTGAACCCGTGGGTGGCAGGAACTCAACACACAGCCTGGAATCCAGTGGGCCCTCAATTATGGCAGCTCTAATTCCGTGCAGTGCCTACTACCTAAACCTCAGTTGGATCTCTTCCGGCCAGGGAAGGGCTCATCTCTTTTTTTTTTTTTTTGAGACGGAGTCTCACCCTGTTGCCCAGGCTGGAGTGCAGTGGCAAGATCTTGGCTCACTGCAACCTCCACCTCATGAGTTCAAGCGATTCTCCCGCCTCAGGCTCCCCGAGTAGCTGGGACTACAGGTGCGCACCACCATGCCTGGCTCATTTTTCTATTTTTCAGTAGAGCCGGGGTTTCACATTGTTGGCCAGGCTAGTCTCGAACTTCTGACCTCAGGTGATCCTCCCGTCTCCGCCTCTCAAAGTGCTGGGATTTTGAGAGCCACCATGCCCGGCCGGGCTTACCTCTTGATAAGTTGCCTCCTGCCCTAGGGATACTGTCCAAGGAACCTCTGCCTTCTGAGGTGGAAGGGGAAATTCAGGAAGCTAACCTGGATCCCCGGCATTGTCAGAGTCCATCCTGAGTGCGAGGCACCAGGCTGAGCCCATTCTACAGATAGGAAAACTGAGGCTTTGGGCAGTGAACACCCTTCTCTATGGTCACCCAGCAGCAGGTCCGGAGACTCAGATTGTCACTTCTCTTTATTGAGTTACAAGTTGAGATGTGCAGGTTCGGTGGCGCCAGCCCCCCCATCCCTCCCGCCTTGGGCAAAAATAGCTCCCAGCGCCGAGGAATGTGGGGTAGGGAGGGTCTTGGGCAACGGGACGGGGCCCCGAGGGTCCCTGCAGGGCTCGTGGGTCCCGGGATCAAGCACGGCTGACAATGAAGACAGAGAGCGGGGTGGGGAGCCTGCCTCGGCCTTGGCGTTGGGGGGAAGGTGAGGAAGAGCTTCTGTACAAGGTCATCTTCCGCAAGGGTCCGGGCTGCGGCCCCGAAACGCCGATGGGCACCGCGGGACGGAAGCAGAGAGCGGAGTGTCCGCTGGGCTCCCCCGGATGCCACGCCCCGCCCAGCCAGCCTGGGGGCGTCTCCCTGACCTGGCCACGCCCACCGGAGCGAAAGGCCCGCCCAGGTGGTCTGCGCTGCAGACCTGGCGCGGGCTCCGGCCTCTCCTGCTGTGGCTGTGCTCACCAAGCGATGCCCCGCCGGCCTGGCGGCTACTTCTTATCTTCTAGAGGCGCCGGCAGTGGCTCGGGCAGAGCCCTGGGCGAGGGCTCGGGCTCCCAGAGCAGGAATTCGTGGAGCAGCGTGTTGACCGTCTCGGGGCATTCCAGCATCACCATGTGGCTGCCCTCGTCGATGAGCTTCAGGAATGCCAAGAGCAGGATCTGCCGAAGACGCGGGGCTCAGGATAGGCGGGGGCAGGAGGGTGGGGCGAGAGGCCAGGCTTCCCTGGGACTCCGCCAACCACACGTGGCCCGCAGCATCCAAGAGTCCCTCTTCCCATCTATCCTGCCTCCCTCCACTTCCCCCCGACGGAGAGCTGGAGAATGGCCTGGAGAATGGCCTGTTGCCCCTGCGGGAGCCCAACTAGTATTCAGGCATCCAGCATTTATTAAGTGCCTACAGTATGCCCGGAGGAGGATTTTCTTTTTCTTTCTTCTTTCATTCATTGATTCATTCATTCTTTTTCTTTTGCAGCCTCCAAAGTAGCTGGGGTTACAGGCATGTACCACCACGCTTGGCTAATTTTGTATTTTTTAGTAGAGATGGGGTTTCTCCATGTTGGTCAGGCTGGTCTCGAACTCCTGACCTCAGGTGATCCACCCGTCTCGGCCTCCCAAAGTGCTGGGATTACAGGTGTGAGCCACCACGCTCGGCCTTTTTTCTTTTTTCTTTTTTAAATTTTTTGAGATGGGAGTCTCGCTCTGCCACTCAGGCTGGAGTACAACAGTGCGGTCTCCGCTCACTGCAACCTCCACCTCCTGGGTTCAAGTGATTCTCCTGCTTCAGCCTTGTGAGTAACTGTGATTACAGGTGCCTGCCACCGCGCTCAACTAATTTTTGTATTTTTAATAGAGACGGGTTTCGTCATGTTGGCCAGGCTGGTCTCCAACTCCAGCTCAGGTGATCTGCCCACCCTGGCTTCCCAAAGTGCTGGGATTACAGGTGTGAGCCACCGCGCCCAGCCAGGAGGAGGATTTTCTCAACGTCAACTCTATCAACATTAGGGGCTGGATCACTGTTTGGTGGAAGGGGGGGGTGATGGAGGGGGTGGGTAGCTGGTGTGGGGGGTGCTATCCTGTGCATTTGTAGAGTGTTCAGCAGCATTCCTTAGCCTCCACCCACCAGATGCCAGTAGTACCCCCTCCCCCTCAGTCATGACACACAATTAATGTCTCCATGCATTTCCACGTGTTCCTTGGGGACAGACTCCTCCTTAGTTAAGAATCATTAGTCCAGGCCGGGCGCGGTGGCTCACGCCTGTAATCCCAGCACTTTGGGAGGCTGAGGTGGGTAGATCACGAGGTCAGGAGTTCGAGACCACCCTGGCCAAGATGGTGAAACCCTGTCTCTACTAAAAATACAAAAATTAGCCGGGCACCTGTAATCCCAACTCCTCAGGAGGCTGAGGCAGGAAAATCGCTTGAACCCGGAAGGCAGAGCTTGCAGTGAGCCGATGGTGCCACTGCACTCTAGCCTGGGCGACAGAGCAAGACTCCATCTCAATATAAATAAATAAATAAATTAAATAAAAACCACCAGCCCAGAGCTTTTTTTTTTTTTTTTTTTTTTTAAGAAATAGGGTCTTGCTCTGTCGCCCAGGCTGGAGTGCAGCGGTGCGAGCATAGCTCACTGCAGCCTTGAACTCCTGGGTTGAAGAGATCCTCCCCCCTCAGCCTTCCAAGTTGCAGCCATAATCAGTGTGAACCTACCGGGCTAGTATCTAGGTCTATTCTAGGTGCTAAGGATCCCCAGACCCTTTCTAATCTGAACTGGCTAATTAGAGTTTCTAATCTAAACATCCCCTGGTGCCCCTCTCCTAGAATTATATAGGTCACTGGTCTCTTACACAAATCCTCTGCTGTGAGGAGAGCCTTCTTACATGCGGCGGGGACAGTACATAATTGCTAACACCTGTCCAGGGCAGCCCAAGTTTCTAGATTCTACATAATGCTCCTGTTTGCTTGGGATCAGAATGCAAGAAAGCATCTAGAGACCACGCCCCCACTGCGGCCACGCCCCCACTGCGGCCACGCCTCCGGGAAGAAAGCATGCCTAGCAAATGATACTGTGCCCTCCTCCCATCCCCCTCCCCCGCCCACGCAGAGGCCAAGGCCCCCCCGAGGGCTGCACCCTGGGGATTTGTAGCTGTGGCGCGGGTGCCCGCCTCTACCTCGGCCATGCGCTGGTCTTCCTCCACGGGCACAAACTTATCGTGCATGCCGTGGACAAGCAGGACGGGCACGGTGAGCTCGGCGTGGTAGACCTCGTCACCCTCGGGCCAGTACTGTCCGCTCATCATGGCCCGCAGCACGAAGGATGACACGTTGAAAGCGTTGCCCTCTTTTAACAGCTGCTTCTCCTTGGCTCCTTGGCGGGCGAAGCCGGCCCTGGTGGTGGTGGAGGCACTGCTAGATCCCCTCATGCCAGCCTGGCTGCCACGGGGTGCCGGCGATGCCAGCCCTAGTCCCAGGGGTACAGCTTCCCCTCCCACCCAACTCGGGGAGACGCTTGGGTTCACCAGGGCTAGCATCATGGTCTTTGGGGTGGGGGCACTCACTTGAGGAAGCTCCAGGCCAGGCAGGGCGACAAGCAGTGCAGAACGCAGGCGGGCATGTTGAAGATTGAGCAGAAGCTGGGCTCCAGCGCCGTAGGGCCCCCGCCATTGATCATGATCACCTTGTGCACTAGGTCTGGGTACTCGTGTGCCAGGAATGTGCAGAAGGAGACACTGCCCAGAGCAAATGGGGTAATGGGGAGGATTGAAGAAAGGCGGTCAGCAGGGTACAGGCAGTGACCATTTTGTTTTGTTGTTTTTATTTTCGTTTGAGAGGGGGTCTCACTCTATTGCCCAGGCTGGAGTGCAGTGGCCTGATCTCAGCTCACTGCAACTTCTGCCTCCCTGGTTCAAGCAGTTCTCCTGCCTTAGCCTCCAGAGTAGCTGGGATTACAGATGGACACCACCACGTCCGGGTAATTTTTGGATTGTTAATAGAGACGGGATTTCACCATGTTGGTCAGGCTGGTTTCAAATTCCTAACCTCAAGTGATCCACCCACTTCAGCTTCCCAGTGTTAAGATTACAGGTGTGAGCCACAGGGCCCAGCCTTGTTTTTATTTTTGAGACGGAGTCTCACTCTGTTGCCCAGGTTGGAGTGCAGTGGTGCGATCTTGGCTCACTGCAACTTCTGCCTCTCAGGTTCAAGTGATTCTCCTTCCTCCGCCTCCTGAGTAGCTGGGAGTACAGGCATGCACCCACCACACCTGGCTAATTTTTGTGTTTTTTAATAGACAGGGTTTCAGCATGTGGGTCAGACTGGTTGAGAACTCCTGATCTCAAGTGTTCCACCCGTCTTGGTCTCCCAAAGTGTTGAGATTACAGGCATGAGCCACTGGGCCTGGACTGGTTTGTTTTTGAGACAAGGCCTCACTGTCGCCCAGGCTGCAGTGGTGCACTGCTGTGATCATAGTTCACAGCAGCTTCGACTTTCTGGGCTCAAGTGATCCTCCCACCTCAGCCTTCTCAGTAGCTGGGACTTACAGGCATGTACCACCATGCCCAGCTAATTTTTAAAATTTTTTGTAAAGAGAGCTTCTTCTCATGTTGCCCAGGCTGGTCTTAAACTCCTGGACTCAAGTGATCCTCTGGTGTTAGCCTCTCAAAGTGCTGGGATTACAGGGGTGAGAGCCGTGAAACCTGGCTTGGTGAGGGGGTTCATGTCCTCCCCTTACACAGAAGGCATGTCCTTGAAAGTCAAGATTCTTTCCCTGGGGTCCAAGGACACCTGAAGGGGTGAGGGATGGATGGGGCATATCAAATACCATGAAATTGTGAGATTGAGTGTTGAGGGTGAAACTTATTTTGAAGAGAGAATCTAAATCCAGAACTTTCACCAATCTTTCCTGCTCTGTCACCAGGCTGGAGTGCAGTGGTGTGATCTTGGCTCACTGCAACCTCCGCCTCCGAGGTTCAAGCGATTCTCCTGTCCCAGCCTCCTGAGTAGCTGGGACTACAGGAGCGTACCAACATGCTCAGCTAATTTTTTGTATTTTAGTAGAGACGGGGTTTCACCACGATGGCCAGGATGGTCTTGATCTCCTGACCTTGTGATCTGCCCATCTTGGCTTCCCAAAGTGCTGGGATTACAGGTGTGAGCCACCGCACCCAGCCAGAGACTTTTCATTTTAATTTAAAAAAATTTTTGGCTGGGTGCGGTGGCTCACGCCTGTAATCCCAGCACTTTGGTAGGGCAAGGCAGGTGGATCACAAGGTCAGGAGTTTGAGACCATCCTGGCCAACATGGTGAAACCCCGTCTCTACTAAAATACAAAAAAATTAGTCGGGTGTGGTGGTGTGTGCCTGTAATCCCAGCTACTTGGGAGGCTGAGGCAGGGGAATGGCTTGAGCCAGGGAAGTGGAGGTTGTAGTGAGCCAAGATCACACCACTGCACTCCAGTCTGGGTGACAGAGTGAGACTTTGTCTCAAAAAATAATAATAATAATTATAGAGATGGGGGTCTCACTATGTTGCCCAGGCTGGTCTCAGACTTCTGAACTCAAGTGATCCTTCCACCTCAGCTTTCCAAAGTGTTGAGATTTTAGATATGAGCAACTGTGCCTGGCCCTCATCAGATTCTTAAAGTCACCATGACCCGGAGAATCACTTGAACCCAGGAGGTGGAGATTGCAGTGAGACGAGATCACACCACTGCACTCCAGCCTGGACAACAGAGTAAGACTCTGTCTCAAAAAAAAAAAAAAATTGCTATCTGACCCTTTAAGGAAATGTCCAGCCACTGCTGTAACGAGGACACGATACAGACAGGAGTCAGGCAGACCTGACTGTGTCAGGGACCTGCTGTGTGCCCTTGGCCAGGTTGCTTCACCTCTCTGAGCTTCAGCCTCCACATTCCTGACCTCACGGCATTGTTATGGGGTCATGGGAACAATTGTAGGTGGGTGCTCATTTAATCAGAGGAATCATCATAATCATCAACTTTTGAGGATGTTATCATATAAACAAATAAGAGTTGTTACCTCTTAGCTTGGATTCCTTTCTTTTAGATACTTATGTAACTTCTTTGTTCTCTTTTATTTTTTTTAGTTTACTTTTTAATTTTTTGTAGACATGAGACCTTGCTATGTTGCCCAGGTTGGTCTCGAACTCCTGAGCTCCAGCAATCCTCCCACCTCAGCTTCTCAAAGTGTTGGGATTATAGGTGTAAGCTAACATACCTGGCATTTATTTCTTTTTCTTGTCTAATTGCATAGGCTAAAATCTCTAAAACAGTGGTGCTCAACCTGTCTGACTGTTCCAATCTTGCCTTTCTTCCTCAATAAGGAAGAGAATGAGGCCACTTCATAGTGGTCAAGCCCTGGGGACCAAGTCTTACATGGAGGGGTTCTTGGTAAGTTTTAGGTTGTATTATCTGCTCTTTAAGCAGGAGTGAATTACAGCAACCTATGCCTTTGTAAACACCTAGAATTTCCGGGATTCCAATGAACCATTCCTGAATGCACAGGGATCTCCAGGGCAGCTGATTTTTGAACTTAGTCTAAGGCAGTGGTTCTTAGCCAGGAGTAATTCTGCCCACCAGGGGACATTTGGAAACTTCTGAAGACATGTTTGACCATCATGATCAACACTAGATGATTGTGTAGTGGCATCAAGTAGGCAGAAGCCAGGGATGCTGCTAAACATCCTACAGCCTAGTGCTGAGATTGTTTGTTTGTTTTCTGGGACGGAGTTTCACTCTTGTTGCTCAGGCTGGAGTGCAATGGCGCGATCTCGGCTCACTGCAACCTCCGCCTCCTGGGTTTAAACAATTCTCCTGCCTCAGCCTCCCGAGTAGCTGGGATTATAGACACCTGCCACCATGCACAACTAATTTTTTGTATTTTTAGTAGAGATGGGGTTTCATCATGTTGGCCAGGCTGGTCTCGAACTCCTGACCTCAGGTGATCTGCCCACCTCAGCCTCCCAAAGTGCTGGGATTACAGTGTGAGCCACCACGCCCAGCCCCTGGTGCTGAGATTGAGCAACACTACTTTTTTGTTTTCTTGCGGAGTCTTACTCAATTGCCCAGGCTGGAGTGCAGTGGTGTGATCTCGGCTCACTGCAATCTCCGCCTCCCAGGTTCAAGTGATTCTTCTGTCTCGGTCTCCCGAGTAGCCAGGATTACAGGCATGTGTCATCATGTGCAGCTAATTTTTTGTACTTTTAGTAGAGATGAGGTTTCACCATGTTGGCCAAGCTGGTCTTGAACTCCTGACCTCAAGTGATCTTCCTGGTTTGGCCTCCTAAAGTGCTAGGATTACAGGCGTGAGCCACTGTGCTTGACCTAAGCAATGCTGCTTTAGAACAATGTGAATAAGGCCGGGCACGGTGGCTCACGCCTGTAATCCCAGCACTTTGGGAGACCAAGGCGGGTGGATCATGAGGTCAAGAGATCGAGACCATCCTGGTCAACAAGGTGAAACCCCGTCTCTACTAAAAATACAAAAAAAATCAGCTGGGCACAGTGGTGCGTGCCTGTAATCCCAGCTACTCCGGAGGCTGAGGCAAGAGAATTGCCTGAGCCCAGGAGGCGGAGGTTGCAGTGAGCCGAGATTGCGCCATTGCATTCCAGCCTGGGTAACAAGAGCGAAACTCCGTCTCAAAAAAAAAAAAAAAAGAAATAGTGTTTCACCAGGTTGGCCAGTATGGTCTCGATCTCCTGACCTCGTGATCCCTCTGCCTCGTCCTCTCAAAGTGCTGGGTTTACAGGTGTGAGCCACCGCACCCTGCCTTTTTTTTTTTTAAAGAGAGACAGGGTCTCCTCATGTTGCCCAGGCTGGAGTGCAGTGGTGTGATCACAGTTCACTGCAGCCTCAACCTACTGGGCTCAAGCGATCTTCTGCCTCAGCCCCTCAAGTAGCTGGAACTAGATGCCTGCGCCTCCTCACCTAGCTACTTTTTGTCCTTCCACCCCCCCCCCAAGACAGAATTTCACTCTCCTTACCCAGGCTGGAGTGCAATGGCACCATCTCGGCTCACCACAACCTCTGCCTCCTGGGTTCAGGCAGTTCTCCTGCCTCAGCCTCCTGAGTAGCTGGGATTACAGGCACGCGCCACCATGCCCAGCTAAATTTTTTTGTATTTTTAGTAGAGACGGGGTTTCACCATGTTGACCAGGATGGTCTCGATCTCTTGACCTTGTGATCCACCTGCCTCAGCCTCCCAAAGTGCTGGGATTACAGGCTTGAGCCACCGCGCCCGGCCTCTTTTTGTTCTTTTTGTAGAGCAAGGGTCTCCCTATGTTGCTCAGGCTGATCTCAAAGTCCTTCCCTGAAGATATCCTCCTGCCTTGGCCTCCCAACGTGCTGGGATTATAGGCGTGAAAGTCAGCCACAGCACCTGGCCTGAAAACTCGGTATTCTGTGACTGTCAGTCCCTTCTGCCCCCCATCCCTCACCCCCAACCCACTTGCCAGGGTTCGCTTACCCATAGGAATGACCAATGAGCACATTTCGCTTCTTGGCATAGCGCTTGAAGATCGCTCGCATGTCCTCAGCCAGCGCGTAGAAGGTATAGGCTGCGGCCACCTGGGGCGCGGAGCTGGCCCCGTGGCCGGCCAGGTCGGGAGCCACGACTTCATAGCCTAGGCGTACAAAGAAGTCCAGCTGCTCCTTCCAGATGGCCAGGGAGCCGCCGACACCATGTATGAAAAAGAGCACCACGTCGGCCTGGGCGCCTTTGCAGCTAGTGATGCGCTTCTCACAGTCAATGTGGATGGTCCTCTTGGGGCGCCGGGCTCGCCGCCGCCGCCCACCACTGCCACTGCCGCTGCCGCTGCCGGCACTGCCGGGAGCCGAGCGGCCATCGCTGCCCGCCGGGTCGGCCAGCTCCACTTCCAGGGCGGCCGGCGGCTCCCCAGAGCCATTCTGCCCGTTCAGGAGGTCGGCTCGAGGGGCTCGGCCCAGGTTTTCCACCAACAACCTCCCATTGCGGTACACGGTGATGCGGCGCTGACAGCGGACCAAGCCGGAGAGGTCCCCCTGGGCGGCATCCGAGGACGCGGATGATGGTGGAGGTGGGGCAGCGGTCGGGGCGGGTCCTGCATGCTTCACCCGCAGCACGCGGCCGGGCTTGACCTCTACAAAGGTGTAGCCATCGCTGGACTCGACGCTCTCCAGGGGCCCCACCGCGTTGGGGGGCGTGCCCAGCAGGCAACAGAAGATACCGTCGGTCACCCCGGTCAGCATGCTGTGTCCTGTGGGTGGGGACAGCAGCCAGCTCAGGTGCTGTCTCAATAAGAACCCTCCACCCTGCAGCACCCACTCTCTGAGCCCTGGGAGAACCCTTCCAGACTCCAGTTTGGGGAGCGCCAGAGCAAGTGTGCCACGATTTTTTGCTTTTGTTTTTTTGTATGTGTGTGTTTTGAGACAGTCTGGCCTTGTCGTCCAGGCTCGAGTGCAGTGGCACGATCTCGGCTTACTGCAGCCTCCACCTCCCAGGTTCAAGTGATTCTTCTGTCTCACCCTCCCGAGTAGTTGGGACTAAGGGCGTGAGCCACCATGCCCAGGTAATTTTTGTATTTTTAGTAGAGATGGGGTTTCACAATGTCGGCCAGGCTGGTCTCAATCTTCTGACCTCAGGTGATCCACCCACCTTGGCCTCCCAAAATGCTAGGGTTACCGGCGTGAGCCACTGCGCACTAAGATGCTTTTCTGGGCAGTGCCTTCATGGCTGTCAGACACCCTCCTGGGCTACCCTGGTCTATCCTCAGAGAGAGAGCCTTGGGTATGGCTTACCCGGTAGGGTGTCCACAGAGAAGGTGGTGGGGTCTGGTGGGGGATGTTCCTTAAAGAAGGGGACATTGTGGCAGATGTGGCCCAGCCCTGGAGACACCCCCTCCCCACCACCTGGAGTTTATACCATTTATGGCCTCCCAACTCATTCATTCAGGTATGCACTCACTAACTCACATATCCTATCCGAGTGCTTCCTAAGGCATCTCAAATGTGCAAATCTTTGGTGAGCCCCCAGCGAGTCTCCTGGCTCTGAATTTGATCCAAAAAGGTGAGGCCTTGGGGGAGGGGGCTGGGGACTGAGCCACAGAAAGTCTTGCTTAGCTCCCCTACCTAGACCGGGGTGAGTCCGGGTCTGTTTCACCGAGGGCCAAGCTGAGGCCCAGACACTCTGAGAGGAAGCTAGACTCTGAACTCCCTCCTCCGTACCCTGGGTGCTGGGGATCTGCCACACAAGTCCCCGGCAGACGGGGGAGGTAAGGCCCTGGCTGGGGGCCTCCGAGCCTCCATCCCACTCCTTAGGACACCCCCGCCCCCGTGTCCATGGCAACCACAGGCCGTTACATAACCTAAGGGGGGATACCCGAGCACTGCACCCCCATTGTCTAGGTGTCTAGGGCCTGGAGATGGGGCCAACTGCCTTCCTGCTCCCCAACCCAGGTTGGGCGCCGCTAAGGTAACGCACGGCGGAGACTGAGCCTGCAGTGGACCCAGGCATACCGGAGTGGAAGCAGGCCGTGCCCCCCACCTCGAGTGGGGCCCTAATCCCGGATTGCGGAGGGCAACGCACAGGCGCCACCCCAGGCCCGCTTCCCTGCGCCCGGCCCCCGCCTTCCAGGTGTTCGTCATCCCTGCCGCGGGGTCCAGCCCACTGGGCTCCGTGGCTTCCTAGGAGCCCAAACGCGGGGTTGGTGGACACCAATCCTCCGAAGTGAAGGCCCCGGGGCTTCGATCTCTCCTTTTGGGGCCCGCTCCCCGCTCACCTCATCGAGGGCCGCGGGGCCCGGGTCGGGGCTGAGAGGGTCCCGGGCGGAGAAGCCAGCGTCCTCCTGCTGGTGCCGTTTACATGGTGGCGCGGTGTCAGTCCGGGTGAATCTACGCGGGCGGGCACCGGCCCCTGGCGGTCAGCGGAGGGGCATCCCGCGGCCGCGGAAAGAACCGGCCCTTTAAGTTCCTCCCCCGAGTAGGCGGAGCCGCGTACCGACGAGCGGTCACCTCGGCCTATCCCAGCTGCGGACTGACCTGGCCTAGTTAGGCGCCCAATCAGAGGTGACAGTTCTGGAGTGGAGGCGGGCTCTGCGAGTAACAGCCCCGCCCCTTTTGGGGTCTCTCCGGGGCGGGGGGGAGGGATTGGGCCCGGCTCTAGGCGGAGAAGAGGTTTGCAGTGTGGGGTCTGCCCGACGCCTGGGAGTGCATGGCCGGGGCCCTTTCTCTGCAAATGGTTCTCCCAAGCCCCTGCCTTGGGCCCCTGCCTTTGAATTGCCCTGTTCCTCTCCAAACGAGGCCCCAATGCTCTGTATTGACCTTTCTAATCTAGAAGCAGACTCCAAGATCTTTTTCCAATCTCCGGTAGTGAAACTGAGGCTCTTAAGGAGCAAAAGAGCATAAATCAAGCAAGGGGCAAAGCTGGGGCTTGAACCCAAGACTGTGTGATTCCAGCACCTGGGAACCATTATTCGCTGACCTTCCCCACCCCCTTGATTTTTGGTAGGGAGGAGGTCTCAAACTCTGGGCCTCAAGCAATCCTCTAGCCTCAGCCTCCCAATGTGCTGGGATTACAGGCGTGAGGCATCATGACGGGCTTCTCTAAAGCTTTCAAGGGAAGTCTTGGTGCTAGAGTAATTAGGGAGTTTGAATTTCATAATCAGTAGATTTAACCTATGGCTGCCATGGTTCTGAGGGCTGAGAGCCAGAGGGAGGCATCCCAGTTCTGCGATCCTGGCGGGGCTGCGGTAGACCCCCAGAAGAGCCCATCTCTTAAATCCAGCCTCTGCCCTTTGCTGATGCGTGACCTTGGGTAAGTCACTTCACTTTCCTGAGCCTGTTTATTTCCCTATGAAATTAATCCTCTGATAAGTCTGCTACTCGGGCAAAGTACTCATCATAGTGTCATGCATATAACAAGTGCTCCATATATTATGGGCACTATTGCGGTGGTGATGTTTTGCTAAATGATGCTGCAGGTAGGATGGTCTTTGGAGGATGAAGGGTTAAATGCTCCTTGCTGCTTGGCCACTCCCATCCTCTGGAATTTGCTGCCAGGGCTGGATTCGGTCCAGCCACCCACTCTTGTCCACTAAGGGCACTTCTGTGAGACTATACCGTTTATTCATTTAGCAAACACTTCTCTGTATGAACCCCAAGCTGGTACTTGTAGAGATACAGCCCCAGTCCTGGCCCTTGTGGAGCGCCTGAACTTGAGGGAGAGTTAAGGAAAGGCAGTTGGGCCAGAAGAATGGACAGGGGTTGAGAAAAGAGGACTATTTTTTTTTTTTAAGACAGACTCTTGCTCCGTCGCCCAGGCTGCTGACGTGCAGTGGTGCTATCTCAGCTCACTGCAACCTCTGCCTCCCGGGTTCAAATGATTCTCCTGTCTCAGTCCCCTGCGGAGCTGGGATTACAGGCGCCTGCTACCTCCCCCGGCTATTTTTTTGTATTTTTAGTAGAGGTGGGGTTTCACCATTTTGGCCAGGCTGGTCTCGAACTCCTGACCTCCTGATCCGCCCACCCTAGCCTCCCAAAGTGCTGGGATTACAGGAATGAGCCACAGAGCCTGGCCTCTTTTTCTTTTCTTTTCTTTTTTTGAGACAGGATCTCACACCATTGCCCAGGCTGGAGTGCAATGGTGCTATCATTGCCCACTACAGCCTGGATCTCTTGGATTAAGGGAATCCTGCCACCTCACCTTCTGAGTACCTGGGACTATAGGTGGTTGCGACCATGTCCAGTTAATTTTTTTATTTTTAGACACAGGGGTCTTGCCATATTGACCAGGCTGGTCTCAAACGCCTGGCCCCAAGGGATCCTCCCTTCTCTGTCTCCCAAAGTACTGGAATTAAAGGCAAGAGCCACACTCAACCCTTGCCTCCAGAGGGTTGGGCGCGGTGGCTCACGCCTGTAATCCCAACATTTTGGGAGGCCGAGGTGGAAAGATCACCTGAGGTCAGAAGTTCGAGACCAGCCTGGCTAACATGGTGAAACCCCGTCTCTACTAAAAATACAAAAATTAGCGGGCATGGTGGCGGGCGCCTGTAATCCCAGCTACTCCGGAGGCTGAGGCAGGAGAATCGCTTGAACACAGGACGCAGAGGTTGCAGTGAGCCAAGACTGTGCCATTGCACTCCTGCTTGAGTGACTGAGCAAGACTGCGCGTCAAACAAAACAAAACTAAATAAACAAACAAAAAACAGGAAAATTCTTCTAGGTCCCGAAATGGGGGCAAGCTTGCAATCCATTAGTTTTACGGATCGAGAAAGCCCAGAGAGGGGCAGGGACCACCCCAAGGATACCCAGCGAGCTTGAACTCAGGCCTCCTCGGCTTCCTGCCAAGAGGCGGAGACTTGACTGCGGCCAAGACAAGCTGTCAGCCAGCTGTGTGCCATCTGCCCAGCTCCCGCTGCGGGTGGGAAGATCCACCAGCCGCTTCCTGCGGCTGCCACCAGCTGCGCCCAGCCAACGCGGAGCACCCTCTGCCGGTCAACAAGAGAGAAAACTACAACTCCCAGCAGACCCCGGGAGATAATGTCTTTTGCGCACGCGCATGCTGGAAAGGCGCCGTTCCCCTGCTACCTGTTGGTTGATGTGCAGAACTACACTGCCCCGCGGATACAGACTGGCGCGCCTCCGTTGCGCAGGCGCAGAACTAGAGCTTCAGGGTTTTCCCCAACGGCCATGTTTTTTCCATGTTAGGAGAAACTACATTTCCCACGATCCTTTCTTCCAGGGTTGCGGCGCCTCTAGGCTCCGGAATCGCTGCCGGCTGGGACTGCGTGACCTACAGCCGACATGGCTCTCTTGGCTGGATCGGTTTTGGGCCCCGCGTGTAGGTCGACAGCGTTGCTGGGTGGCAGGTAAGTCCTCAGGGGGACCTTTCCCCAAATCTGGGGATAAGGGCGGCGTCTGAGGCTGGCGCCACTGTTTACTGCCCGCACGACCTGCCCGTGCCTTGCGCATTTATGGAGCGCCTGTTGGAGCCAGGCTCTGTCCGCGGGAGCCGAGGCTCAGAGATTGAGCGTCTGACCTTTCTCTTCGTCTCTCTGCCCACGCAGGTGGCTCCAACCCCGGGCCTGGCTGGGTTGCCCGGACGCCTGGGGCCTCCCCACTCCGCAGCAGGCCCGGGGCAAGGCTCGTGGTAATGAGTACCAGCCGAGCAATATCAAACGCAAGCGCAAGCACGGCTGGATCCGGCGCCTGAGCACGCCGGCCGGCGTCCAGGTCATCCTTCGTCGAATGCTCAAGGGCCGCAAGTCGCTGAGCCATTGAGGATCGCGACGCTGCCGGCCGGACCCCCATGAAAGCATCACCCTCGCCTTGGACTTCGCCTGGCGCTGTTTTTGCAGGGAGCTGGGGAGCAGGAACGCCTCGCACCTGAGTGTTCATATTGTGGCGTTGAAGTCTGGATGGGAACTTGCCAAGTCCCTTTTTAGGCTTTTGAATTAGGAAGAATGTCGAACCTGCTCAACAGACCGCAGGACAGTACAACGAACTGCCGTGTACCCAGTACACAGCTCTGACTACCAACTACCTACAACCCATCCCTGCCCCATCCTAGATTCTTTTCCAGTGTATCTCAGGCATCAGATTATTTCTTCTGTAAATATTTCGGAATGGATCTCTCCACGATAAGAGCTCATGAAAACGTAATTACAAAGCTTATTACATCCAAAAGAATTATCAATAATTTTGAAATATTATAAAATGTGTAATAAATGTTCAAAGTTTCACTTGTCTTTTTTATTATTTTTGGGGGGGTTAGGATTAGGGACTACAGATTAGGGATTAGGGTCAGGGTAGTTTTACTTGTCTTTTTTTATTTTTTAACACCTGTTTGTTAACCACTTGTCTTACATGTGTCATAACTCTTTTTTTTTTTCTTTTTTAGATCGAGTCTTGCTCTGTCGCCCAGGCTGCAGTGCAGTGGCATGATCTTGGCTCACTGCAACCTCCACCTCTTGGGTTCAAACGATTCTCCTGCCTCAGCCTCCTGAGTAGCTGGGACTACAGGCGCCCACCACCACACCCAGCTAATTTTTTTTTTTGAGGTGGAGTGTCACTCTGTCATCAGGCTGGAGTGCAGTGGCGTGATCTCAGCTCACTGCAACCTCTGCCTCCTGGGTTCAAGCGATTCTCCTGCTTCAGCTTCCTGAGTAGCTAGGACTACAGGTGCGCACCACCACACCCAGCTAATTTTTGCATATATATATATTTTTAGTAGATACGGGACTTCACCATGTTGGCCAGGATGGTCTCCATTTCTTTTTTTTTTTTTGAGACAGAGTTTCACTCTTATTACCCAGGCTGGAGTGCAATGCCGCCATCTCAGCTCACCGCAACCTCCGCCTCCTGGGTTCAGGCAATTCTCCCACCTCAGCCTCCTGAATAGCTGGGATTACAGGCACGCGCCACCATGCCCAGCTAATTTTTTGTGTTTTTAGTAGAGACGGGGTTTCACCATGTTGACCAGGATGGTCTCGATCTCTTGACCTCGTGATCCACCTGCCTCGGCCTCCCAAAGTGCTGGGATTACAGGCGTGAGCCACCACACCCGGCTAATTGTAGTTTTATTAGAGACAGGGTTTCACCATGTTGGCCAGGCTAGTCTGGAACTCCCGACCTCAGGTGATCTGGCTGCCTTGGACTCCCAAAGTGCTGGGATTACAAGCGTGAGCCGTCATGCCCAACCTGTGTCATAACTTTTCTAAGTCTGGGAAGGCTGGTGGAAAGGTGGGGTGGGGTGTTTGTTTTTGAAACAGGGTCTCCATCTGTTTCCCAGGCTAGAGTGCCAGGCTAGAGTTTCCAGATCCCTGCTCACTGCAACCTCTGCCTACTGGGTTCAAGCAATTCTCGTGCCTCATCTTCCAGAGTAGCTGGGATTACAGGCGCCTGCCACCACACCCAGCTAATTTATGTATTTTTAGTAGAGACCGGGTTTTAGCCAGGCTGGTCTTGAACTCCAGCTGGTAAGGAGTTTGAATCTTCCACCTGCCCTTGGGGATGTGTGATTTTAAGCAAGGACTTAGCTCTGTGAGGTGTATTTGTTGCCTATAAAATACAGCACTCCTTTCTTCTCTGCTCTGTTGCTGTTAGAGTAATAATACTTAGTAGCTTCCAGTTAGGAATTTTTTTTTTTGAGATGGAGTCTTTCTCTGTTGCCCAGGCTGAAGTGCAATGGCACCGTCTCAGCTCACTGCAACCTCTTCCTCATGGGTTCAAGCGATTACAGGTGCAAGACACCATGCTTGGCCCATTTAGTAACTTCACTGTGCAATTGCTATGTGTTGGGTGCTCAGTCCCAGCCGTGGAAGTGAGGGAGGCAGTTTGGACACAGCAGTGTCAGGGCTGGGAGAGGAATTGTGAGGGCTGTAGGAGCTCAGTGAAGGTATCTGACTTGCCTTTTTTTGCTGTTTTTTTTTTTTTAATCTGACCCCAATCTGCCAGAACTGACTTGCCTTTTTTGAAGAATGCAGTCAGGGAAGTATTCTTGAAGGATATCAGGGTCTGGGAGAGCTCAGACGTTGGAGTGATTGGTTAGAGATGAGGACACAGGTGGGTGATGAAGGCCTCAGGGGCCTATAAATGGGGCCAACGAGGTAGGATTGAATACTAGGGAGCTACGGAAGGAGTTTGAGCACGAGGGTCTTGAGGAGATAGGGAGTGTTATGGTTCTCCTAGGGCTGCTTTAAAAACATAATTAACACAAGATGATGTGGGCATGATGGCTCCCAGAACTTTGGGAAGCCGAGTCTGGAGGATGGCTTGAGGCCAGAAGTTTGAGACCAGCTTGGGAAACATAGCGACACCCCCCACCCCCAACGACATATCTTAAAAATACACAGACTGCTGGGCGTGGTGACTTACACCAGCGCTTTGGGAGGCCGAAGCAGGTTGATCATGAGGTCAGGAGTTTGAGACCAGCCTGGCCAGCATGGTGAAAACCCATCTCTACTAAAAATACAAAAATTAGCTGGGCGTTGTGGCAGGCGCCTGTAATCCCAGCTACTTGGGAGGCTGGGCAGGAGAATTGTTTGAACCTGGGAGGCAGAGGTTGCAGTGAGTCAAGACTGTGCCTTTGCACTCGAGCCTGGGCGACAGAGTAAGACTCTGTCTCAAAAACAAAAAACAAGAAACAAACCAGACACGGGTGGGCGAGGTAGCTCACGCCTATAATCCCAGCACTTTGGGAGGTCAAGGTGGGTGGTTCACCTGAGGTCCGGAGTTCGAGACCAGCCTGGCCAACATGATGAAACTCCGTCTCTACTAAAAATACAAAAATTAGCTGGGCGTGGTGATGCACATCTGTAATTCCAGCTGCTCAGGAGGGTGAGGCAGCACAATCGCTTGAAACTGGGAGGCGTAGGTTGTAGTGAGCTGAGATGGCGCCAATGCACTCCAGCCTGAGAGACAGAGTGAGACTCCGTCTCGAAAACAAAATAATAATAAAAATAAAAAATAAGAACAAAGAACAAATATATTTTAAAAAACACGCAGAGACACACAAAAGCCCTAGAGAGACTTGTAAACTACAACTCCCAATAGATTTCGCGGCCGGGGCCTCCGCCCACTTCCGGGTCTCACTTTCCATTGCTTCCCAGGCTTGGGCGGGGCTTTGCTTCTTCAACCGAACTTGACCACAAAGGGAGGAGGCGTGGCAGCCAATGGACGCATGAATTAGCTGGGTGCTGCCAATGGGAACGCGAAAAGCTCTCATATAAAGGGCGGGGCTAGAGTGCAGACCAATGACGGGGCGCGGTGGCGCTATCAGTGTGGGCTGTGCCGAGGCTGGAAGTTACTGTGAGGCGGCGGCTAAGAAGGCGGCTGTGGTGGCGGCGGCGGTGGTGGCTGAGGCGGCGGCCGAGGCGGCTACGGAAGAAACAGAAGATGGTGAGGATGGCCTTCAGGCCTTTACTCCCCCTCCGCTCGACAAAATGGCGCCTTGGTCCCACCCACCTCCAGTATCCCCCTAGACCCCTCTCCGCCCTTCCCGGCCTCCTCGGCCCCGCTCCCGCCCCTCACACTCACCTGTGACCTTCGACCCCCGGACCCTACCGAGAGCTTCCTGCCGATCCCACCACCACTCCTTCTCCGACCCCTGACCCCATCTAGGTTACCAAGCCCTGACAACTCATTCATTTCCGGGTTACGGCTCCCCCACGGAAATCGTCTGGGGCGGGGTTGGGGTCCCGTAAGACCCCCTGGTCTGGCCTTGTCCTCGGCGCATCGGGGCTGGATGTCTTCAGTTCAGGATAATTAGGGAGCCAGTCTGGGCCCCGGGGCGGGGGAGGGGGCTTGGCACGGCGATATGCAGGGCTTTGTCGTCAAAGGAAGTGCGACATCGCCGACTGTCCGGGTCCCCCGGGCCCTGACCCCACCTCCGCTATTCTGGGCCCTTACCTGCCCCTAAGAATGAACAGCTTTATCTCTCCAGTCCGCATGAGGTTGCCCATGTCAAATAAGAGTAGCAGTAGTCTGAACCTCACAGGATGGTGACAATTTAGGCAACTGACGTCGTAAAGGACCCAGGACAGTGAATGCTCAGCAGATGAGCTGGGCGACTCGAGGCCAGTGACATTCTCTTCTAGCTGTCCCCTTATGATGAAGTCTGGATCGTCCCCACCTGACTCTTGGAAGGTTGAAATTCCTTCAGAGCTCCTCAGTCTTCCTGGGATTTGGGTCTGGTGGTTCTTCGGGGTTCAGTCTCCTCACTTGAAAAGTGGGATGGTAACCCACCCTCAGAGGGGAGCTAAAGCCTCTCCCCAACCCCCACTAGTTGGCATCCTCAGGGCTGGGAAGGGTGATGGGAAGTTTGGGCAAAAAAAGTCAAGACCCCTTTGCCCCGTGACCCCGAGTCCCAGCCCACAATCCACAGTCCTTGGGATGAAAGGAAGACTCCCTTTCAGGAAGGGAATAGGAAGGTGTGCTTCTAGTGTGCGGGTCCCCAAGCCTGGGTGTTGTCCTTAATGCCTTGGTCTTGTCTTATATCTGCAGCATAAGTGAATTTGATTAGCTCTGTCTTCAGAACACATCTGAATCCCTCCATGGCTTCATACCCTAGTGCAGGTACTGCCACCTCCCACCTCCGTACCTGCGCCAGCGTCCTCCCTGGTCTAGACTTGATCCCACTCCTTTGACAGTTCATAATTCACCTGAACCAGAAGGAGTTGTTTTTTGGAGTCAGGGTTTCCCTCTGCCTCCCAGGCTGGAGTGCAGTGGAGCGATCACAGCTCACTGCAGTCTCCACTTCCCGGGCTCAAGAGATCCTTCCACCTCAGCCTCCCGAGTAGCTGGGACCACAGGCACATGCCACCATACTCTGCTCATTTTTGTACTTTTTGGAGAGATTGGGTCTCCATATGTTGCCCAGGCTGGTCTCAAACTCTTGGGTTCAAGCAATCCTCCTGCCTCAGCCTCTGAAAGTGTTGGGATTACAGACGTCAGCCACTACACGGGGCCTCAGAAGGAGCTTTTAAAGATGTGCATTAAGTGATACTACATTCTTTCTTTCTTTCTTTTTTTTTTTTTTTGAGTTGGAGTTTCACTCTTGTTGCCCAGGCTGGAGTGCAATGGCGCAATCTTGGCTCACCGCAACCTCTGCCTTCTGGGTTCAAGTGATTCTTCTGCCTCAGCCTCCTGAGTAGCTGAGGTTACCGGCATGCGCCAGCACACCTGGCTAATTTTTGCATTTTTAGTAGAGACAGGGTTTCTCCATGTTGGTTAGGCTGCTCTCAAACTCCTGACCTTAGGTGAACCATGTGCCTTGGCCTCCTAAAGCGCTGGGATTACAGGCGTGAACCACTGCACCTGGCCCAAACGATACCACTTTCTAGCCTATAAAATACTCCGGGGCTTCCTATTGTAACCCGGATGACCCTGGCTGTCCTCACCCTGAGGCCCCTGGCTACCTTTATGACCTCATTTCCACTCTGTGAGCTCCAGCCACCCCTGCCCTGGTCTTGTTTTCACTTCCTCACATTCCGGTTCCTGCCACCCCAGTGCCTTTGCACCTGATGCTCTTTCTGCTCAGAACACTCTTCCTTTTGTGATCGAGGCCCTTCCTGACTTTGGGGGGCCCCAAGTCTCTTTGCTGTCAGTGCAGCGCTTCTTTTCTTTATCTCTTTGTTGGGTCCCTGGCAGGCTACCTACAGTGGGACTCTGTCAGTGTGTGTCTGCTGAGGCAGTGGATGGCTGCAGGGCCCAGCTGTGGCTGGCATTTGTCTGGCTGAGATGAGGGTTCCCTCATCCCCTGGCTCCCATGTCTCGACGCCTTGTTTTCCAGCTTAGCAAAGGTGGGAAGGCTGCACGAACTCCGCCTTCATTGATTTGTTCAGCACAGACATGTTGATCCTAGAGGCTGCCCTTGAGGGAGCTCCAGGCGAAGCTTTCCCCTTGTTGTCTTATGACTCAGAGTAACCCTGGGAGGTAGCCCTGTTGGAATGCTTCCTTTCACAGGGAGGCCCAGAGGATGGGAGGTCACTTGTCCCAGGTCACACAGCCAGGGACAGGCTGAGCCAAGATTGAGAGAAGAACACCCAGATACCTGCACCTCTTCCCACTCAGCCTCCAGGCCCCATGCAAGCCCTGCCAGGGTTGAGTCAACCTTCGGCCCTCAGGGTGGTACTAGTCCAGCCAGGGAGGTGGATGTGTAAACAGATGACCTCGCCAGGATGTGACGGAGGCTCTGGGAGAGGCTCTCCAAGTGCGGGGCGAACAGAAGGGCAAGGAATGGGTTGGAGCTGGTGGGGAGGTTAGCAGGTATTTGCCATATGGAGACATGAGGGGTATTGCTAGAGGGTATGTGTGACAGAGGTTGTGGGTGATGGGAGCCCAGCAGGGGCAAGCTGGGCCAGGGCTGTGAAGGGAGATAGGGCCCCCTCTTCACCCTTCAGGTCTCAGTGCCTGCATCCCTGCATCTGGGCAGCCCTCCATGATGCCCCGAATGGACCAGAGCTCTTCCCAGTGCCCTTGAGGCACCCTATCCTGCAGCCACTTCCCGTGCACTGTGCAGCTCTGTGCCCCACACCATCCCAAGGCCAGGCGCAGCTCCATGGTGGCTCAGTCCAGCGCCCTGGTGCCTGGTAGGGCCCCAGAAGACCTTGTAGAATGAATGAAGCTGGTCCCAGAGCCGGGGACTGAGCTCAGGCTGACATCTTAGGATGGGAAGGGAAGCAGGTTTGAGGGACTTTGAGCTGGTCCTGGGGCAGTAGGTCCTCCAGATGTAAGGACTGTCTCCTGGGTGGGAGGAGGAGGCCCACCCAGGCACATTCCAGCTTCCTGAGAGGGACCAGCAGAGGAGGGGTTGGATGTCATAGGAACTGCTGCTCCCGCCTGTCCCAGAGAGTGGTGGGAAATTGTCTGAACAGCAGCTACTCCCAGGGCAGCTCTCTTGGGCCTCAGGAATTCAGGGATGGCCCTTTCTTCTAGCTCTGTAGCCTTCAGGGGCTCTAGTCTTTGACTTCAGGCGTGTGATGAAGAGAAGGAGGTTGGCTTCCAAGGCTGGGCACACATGGGTTCGAGTCAGCTTCCTGGTTTTCTGGCTGAGACTGGGTGACCTCTCTGCCTTGGTGTCCTTGCCTTTGATAGGAAGACACTACCCATTGGCTTGTTGGGTCAGGAGATACATAATGAGCTCAGGAGGGCCCCATTCAGGACAGGCTATGTGGGAAGGCCTGCAGCAGGCAGCCCCGCCACTGTCCGACTCCAGGCCTCACTGACTGGGTTGAAAAGGGCTTGTTTTCTTATTTGTTTTTTTTTGAGACAGAGTCTGGCTCTGTTGCCCAGGCTGGAGTACAGTGGCATGATCTCAGCTTGCTGCAACCTCTGCCTCCCAGCAAGCCATTTTCCTGCCTCAGCCTCCCAAATAGCTGGAATTACAGGCGCCCGCCACCATGCCCAGCTAATTTTTGTGTTTTTAGTAGAGACAGGGTTTCACTGTGTTGGCCAGGCTGGTATTGAACTCCTGAGCTCAGGTGATCCGCCCACCTTGGCCTCCCAACGTGCTGGGATTACAGGTGTGAGCCACTGTGCCCAGCTGAAAAAGGCTTGTGAAGAGTGAATGGATTCTGTCGTTGCTGCTCTGAAGCCACTTGGGCCTGAACACTTAGGTGGCCAAGTCCCCTGCCCCAGAAACCAGCGATAGGGAGAGGACATCCTGCTTCTCTCAGGCTGTGGTCCTCTCTCCGTAAGGGGCTCAGGTTCCGTGCCGTGGACAGGGCGTTCTCCCCTCACAGGGCAGGTTCAGACCTTGTGGCCAACTTCGGGGTCTGGGAACCCCAGGAGCAGCCTTGGAACTGCCCAGGCCCAGACCCTGGTTGCTTTAGTCCACACAGCATTTGCTTTTATTGATTTTATTTTTATTTGAGACAGAGTCTCGTTCTGTCCCCTAGTTTGGAGTGTAATGGTGCAGTCTTGGCTCACTGAAGCCTCTGACTCTCAGGTTCAAGTGATTCTCCTGCTTCAGCCTCCCAAGTAGCTGAGATTACAGGTGTGCGCCACCACACCTGACTAATTTTTGTATTTTTAGTAGAGATGGGGTTTCACCATGTTGGCCAGGCAGGTCTTGAACTCCTGGCCTCATGATCTGCCTGCCTCAGCCTCCCAAAGTGCTGAGATTACAGGCGTGAGCCACTGTGCCCGGCCTCACACAGCATTTTCTAAAAAGTTAGCTTTAAGGGACTGGATATGGTGGTTCACACCACACTCAGCTACTTGGGAGGCTGAGGCACGAGAATTGCTTGAACCTCGGAGGTGGAGGTTGCAGTAAGCCGAGATCACACCACTGCACTCCAGCTTGGGCAAAAGAGTGAGACTCCATCATAAAAATTAAAAAGCCAGCTTTAAAAACCTGAAGAGAGGCCAGGCATGCTGGCTCATGCCTGTAATCCCAGCATTTTGGGAGGTCAAGTCAGGGTGGATCACTTGAAGTCAGGAGTTTGAGACTTGGCCAACATGGTGAAACCCCATCTCTACTAAAATACAAAAACAAAATTAGCTGGACATGGTGGCAGGCATCTGTAATCCTAGCTACTTGGGAGGCTGAGGCAAGAGAATCACTTGAACCTGGGAGGTGGCGGTCGCAGTGAGCCAAGGTAGCGCCACTGCACTCTAGTCTGGGCAGCAGAGTGACACTGTCTCAAAAAAAAAGAACAAAAAACCTGGAGAACAGATTCAAATGCAGATTTCTGGGTTTGATCAGACATAGGAAGCTTGGGGAACTCTGAGCTCCTGTTCCTACGTAGCTGAGACCCCCATAGACCAGGCCCCTGCTCCCTGAGCTCTGTTTATTGTGACACTGTCGCATGGGTTTCTTTGGATGGAGTAGTCTCTGTCCTAGGACCCTGTCAAAGGTGGATTGGTGGAAACCAACCCTAGGAGTTTAATGTGTTACTGAGCACAGCTGCGCCCAGGGGGCCACAGCCACCCCTTCTTTGTGGGCCATTGGGAGGGCCCAGGTCTGACTGTCCACCCTGCTGCTTACTCACTGCCGTGTGACTTTTTTATTGTTTTTTGAGATGGAAGCTCGCTCTCTCTCCCAGGCTGGAGTGCAATGGCATGATCTTGGCTCACTGCAACTTCTGCCTCCTGGGTTCCAGTGATTCTCCAGCCTCAGCCTTCTACATAGCTGGGATTACAGGCGTGCAATTTTTCTGTTTTTAGTAGAGATGGGGTTTTGCCATATTGGCTAGGCTGGTCTTGAACTCCTGATTTCAGGTGAACCGCCCACCTCGGCTTCCCAAAGGGCTGGGATTACAGGCCTGAGCCCAATGCAGTATGACTTTTAACCAGTGGCCTGTTCTCTTGCAGCCTGAATTTCCCCCACCTCTTACCTAGTTAGGGGGCTGTCATGAGAACCCCCTGAAGGACGTGCACATAGCCTGGCTTGGTTACTTTTCTCTGGTTCCGGCAGTATCCAGCAGCCAGCTCAAGGGTGTGTTCTGGAAAACTGGAACTACAAAGAACAGTAGGAAGAAGGAACGCAGCAGTCACCTGCAGGTGCTCCAGGGATGCCGGCACGTTGCCTGGTTTCTCATGTACCATCTTCCGTGTCTTCTAGGCAGATTTTTTGAAAGGACTGCCTGTCTACAACAAAAGCAATTTTAGTCGATTTCACGCGGACTCCGTCTGCAAAGCCTCGGTGAGTGCCTGTTCTGGGGCTGGGAGGGATTGGGACACTTCCAGAGGGCCTGGGGGCAGCTTGTGTCCTCTGACTGGGATCTTGGTCAGAACAGAGGCTGATCTTCAAGCCCAGCCCCATCCACATTCTTGACTGTCTTCCGATATGCACTGAAGGGTGGGTGCCAAGTCGAGGGATGAGACCCCAGGCCCATGTGCTCTCCTAACCCATCCCTTCCCAACCCTCCTGCAGAACCGACGGCCCTCAGTCTACCTGCCCACCCGAGAGTACCCGTCTGAACAGAGTAAGTGGCCACTGTCAGTCTGTCCCATTCTGGCTGCTGAGGGTCGGGGTTCGGTGACCGCAGCATCGCATGGGGAGGTTACCTTCAATCCCCGCCCAGGTCATACACTTGGTTTAGGTTCACATGCTGGCTACTATATCCAGTTAGGTTGGGGAGGGTTTCTGGGGAGGTGTAGGAGGGACCGTGGGGGCTCCAGCCTGGGGATGCACACATGGATGCCTGTCCACTCCCTGCCTCTGGGGATAGCCAGAAAACCTGGCTTTCCCTGGACATCTCCTGACTGGGACACACTGGGATCCATAGCCAGCCCAAAGTGGCCCCCAACTTGTTCCTTGTCTGCTACTCACTGTCAAATGAGGTCAGGCGAGAACTCCGATCCCGCAACAAGTAGTATTGGGCAGGGAGGCCGCAGAGGGCTACAGCGGCCTGGGCTGGGGATCCAGCCAAGCCTGGGTGGCAGTGAGGGGAAGGGGGTCCAGGTGGAGGGGCCCACAGTGCAGGAAGACTTGGTCCTGCTGTCTTAGTTTAAGTGTTCAAAAAGACTCCACACCAGGTGGGTGGCTCCCGCCTGTAACCCCAGCATTTTGGGAGGCCAAAGCAGTAGGATTGCTTGAAGCCAGGCGTTCAAGACCAGCCTGAGCAACATAGTGAGACCCTGTTTCCACCAAAAAGCATGTATATGTATATGTATACGTATACACACATATGCATATATATACATATTCATATATATATATACATATTCATATATACATATACACATACATATATATATGTTAGCTGGGCATGGTGGCGTGTGTGTATAGTCCCAGCTACTTGGGAGGCTGAGGTAGGAGGATCACTTGAGCCCAGGATCTCCAGGCTGCAGTCAGCTATGATTACTGCAGTCAGGGTGACTGAGTGAGACCCTGCTCTGAAAGCATTTATCAGATCAGAGCCTGCGGGGTAGGGCTGTGTGGTCACTGGGGACAGTGACGCGACATGTGCTCCTACTCTGCTGGGAGAAACACGGGCACGAGAGCGTCAGTGCTGGGGCTTGGAATCCCTTGCACGGGGAGCAGGGGCCCTGCAGGCTGCTGGCTCAGGCCTCTGGGAGTGGCCGTGTGTGTTCAGAAGCAAAAACCTGGGACATTTGGAGATCTTGGGAGTTGGGGGTATTGAATTCCAGCCCCAGAATGACCTCCTAAGGGCAGTGTCAGGTGAGGAGCCCAGGGAGGGGAGGTGTCTGCGACTTTCTCTGTCTTTCCTCCTTAGTCATCGTGACAGAAAAGACAAACATCCTTCTGCGCTACCTGCATCAGCAATGGGACAAAAAGGTGAGGACTGCAGGGCTCCGGTGCTGGGATTTCGGGTGGAAGAGACGAGGTGCCTGGCAGGGGTTCTGAGCACAGGAAGGACTCTAGTGACTGGAGCAGGGCCTTGAGGGCTGGGTAGGAGGGCCCCGGGCGATCCAGGAGAGGGAAGAGCGTTACAGTGGCAGGAACCGCTGTGTAGAGGCCACAGGACACCAGTGCTCAGGAGGCTGGACACCAAAGCCTCAGGCTTCCCATGGCCCTGGCATTAGGTGGACTGTATTGGTATGAACTAGATAGAATCTGTTCTGAATGGTGAAATGTGTACACGTGATTAAAAATCTATAGCCAATTTAGGGCTGGGCCAGGTGGCTCATGCCTGTAATCCCAGCACTTTGGGAGGCTGAGGCAGGTGGATTACCCGAGGTCAGGAGTTTGAAACCAGCCTGACCAACATGTTAAAACCCTGTGTCTACTAAAAATACAAAAATTAGCCAGGCGTGGTAGAGCACGCCTGTAATCCCAGCAACTTGGGAGACTGGGGCAGGAGAATCGCTTGAACCTGGGAAACAGAGGTTGCAGTGAGCCGAGGTCACACCATTGCACTCCAGCCTGGGCGACAAGTGAAACTACATCTTAAAAAGAAAAAAAATCTAGGCAACAGGAGCGGGTGTGGGTGGGTGTGGTGATTCACACCCATAACTTTTCTAGAGTCTGAGGCGAGAGGATGGCTTGAGACCAGGAGTTTGAGACCAGCCTAGGCAACATAGCAAAACCCTGTCACTAAAAATTAAAAGAATTAAAAAATTAGCCAGCCATACAGGCGTATTACTGTAATCTCAGCTACTCAGGAGGGTGAGGCAGGAGCATTGCTTGAGCCCAGGAGGTCGAGACTACAGTGAGCTGTGATTGTGCCATTGCACTCCAGCCTGGGCAACAGAGTCAGACCCTGTCTTTCAAAGATACAAATTAAAAATGAGAGGCTGTAGGTGCAGTGAAGAGTCGTCTTTCCCCGCCTCTGGTGCCCTAGCTCCTTCCCACAGGCTGCCTCTGCACATGGGACATTTTTTCTCCTTTTTCTTTTCTTTTTTTTTTTGCTATGGGGGTCTCTGTCGCCCAGGCTGGAGTACAGTGGCATGATATCGGCTCACTGCAACCTCCTCCTCCCAGGCTCAAACCATTCTCCTGAAGTAGCTGGGATTACAGGCATGTACTGTCATGTATTTGTATTTTAGGAATTTCACCCTGTTGCCTAAGCTGGTCTTTTTTTTGTTTTGTTTTAAGAGTCTCATGTTCTCGCCCAGGCTGCAGTGCAGTGACACGATCTCAGCTCACTACAACCTCCGCCTCCCAGGTTCAAGCAATTCTCTTGTCTCAGCCTCCTGAGTAGCTGGGATTATAGGTGCACACCACCACTCCCAGCTAATTTTTGTATTGTTAGTAGAGACAGGGTTTCACCATGTTGGCCAGGCTAGTCTCGAACACCTGATCTCAAATGATCCACCTGCCTCGGCCTCCCAAAGTGCTGGGATCACAGGTGTGAGCTCCATGCTTGGCCTTCTTCTTCTTCTTTTTTTTTTTAAATGAAAATCTCTTCCTGTTGTTCTGCAGTGTGGTCAGTTTGATATTTTTCTAACATTGAACAGTGGATGGCGACCTGCCCTGGACAAAGTTGGAAGGTGGGGGTACTCTGTGACAAAGTGACTGCTTCCGAAAATCCAAGCTGCTGGGCCCAACCCCGCCCTTTCTGCCCCCAAGGCCTTGGTTCCCACAGTGGGGAAGGAGACGTGTGCTTCTCTCTTTTGCGTCAATGTGCGGCATCCCCATTGGCTTCCAAAGGGCCTTTGTCCCCAGGCTGGGTGGATTGTGCCTCTTGAGTGCTTGAGAAACCAGTCCTGTGTGGGTCACTGAAAGCGGTGGTGGTGACTCCTCCAGGTGCACAGGAAACACCTGTCTATTACCAGCCTTGGGTCCAGGATGTGCCCTGGGCAGGGCTTAGCAGGGCAGGTCCTGGTGGTAGGAGGGGCTGCCCTGCCAGGTACCCTGGGCTGCCCTACTGCACTCCAGGCCTACCTCTGTGATGCTGCTGCAGGGGGCCTGGGCTGGCATTAGGACTCTGGGCGCTTCACCCACTTGAAGACTTGGAGCTTCAGGCTGGGCAACATAGTGAGACCCCCGTCTCTACTGAAAATAGAAATATTAAGCATGGTGGTGTGTTCCTGTAGCCCCAGCTACTCCAGAGGCTGAGCTGGGAGGATCACTTGAACCAGAAGGTTGAGACTACGGTGAGCTGTGACTGTACCACTGCAC
The DNA here is from genome assembly GCF_049354715.1 of Callithrix jacchus. NCBI lineage: Eukaryota > Metazoa > Chordata > Mammalia > Primates > Cebidae > Callithrix > Callithrix jacchus. The sequence goes on from NC_133523.1 coordinate 15,923,661, forward strand.
TCCAGCCTAGGCAACAGAGTGAGAACCTGTCCAAAAAAAGAGACTCACAGCCCTTCTCTTTCCCCTGTCCCCAGAATGCTGCCAAGAAGAGAGACCAGGAGCAAGTGGAGCTGGAAGGGGAGAGCTCAGCGCCTCCCCGCAAGGTGGCGCGGACCGACAGCCCAGACATGCATGAGGACACTTAAGACTCTTGCTCCTGATAGGCGCCTCCTGCCGTGTCTGCTCCTCGGTCACCCACCCGCTCGCCCGCCCACCGTGTGTAAGCACCCTGCCCGCCCGCCCATCCACACCCTGCGTCACGACCTCCAACCTCATAGGAGCCGATGTATTTATTTTCCTTGAGTTTTTATTTATGCTGTAACCTGTATCAAGCGTTGGTTAAAGGGGACATCAGACCCAGTAGTGTGATGTTGGTAGATGCTTTTTAAAAAAAAAAAACAACATTGTCCCCCTGACCCCCGCCTTCCACCTGGCCAGTTCCCTGACTCCCACCCCCAGTTCTCCTCCAGAGAACCAGAGGCTGTTTGTGAGGGTCTCTATCGGGGGCTTCACTGTGGCCGGGCAGGAGGGGCGGGCCTGGGGTGGCCGGACCCACCAGGACAGCCGAGCAGCCTTCTCTCTCCCAACACCGTTCCAGGCCCTTGAGCCTCGGTCTTGTCCCGTGTTCTGCCCAGAACTCTCCCATGCCCAGACCTCACTCTGAGCGTGCGTGCATATCGGGGAGAAGTTGGCCCTGGGGATCTTTCTCTTGAGTCATTTTATCATGGACTAGTGAGTGTTCCGTGTCCACCCCAATAAAAGGGTCTTTCCTACTTGACCTCGCGTCTTTGCTCCACACACCTTGACCGCAGAGGATAGAGCCTCTGGGAGTCATCCCTGTCGTCACCAAGAGGAATGAGAAGGGCCCCCCATGCCAGGGGCCCCGGCACCAGATGGATTCTCTCATGGGCTTGCTGAGGCCATCATGCTCAAGGCCAAGACCTAGTGGACCATCCCCTCTGCCTCTCCTGCCAAGGTGACCCCGAGGACAGGTCATTCCTGAGAGACGGTCTGTAGTGCTGAGGATGGAGCAGGGTTGGCCTTCTGCCTGGGTTACCGCCGAGCAGGGCAGCACACCTGTGAGCTACCGCAGAGATGGCCGGCCTCACCTGGGGGCCTGGGGTCTAGGGCCTCTGCCACTCCTCTGAGGCACAGTGACAGAGCAGATGGCATCTGGCTGGTCTTGCTGGCCTGAGTGGTGGCCTCACCCCTGCTGGGTCATAGAGAAGCTGCATGCAATCTTGGGCAGTTGGCATGTGCTTGGCTGCTCATGGGGCCCCTCCTCTGCCATCAGGACTGGCTTCTGGGCTGAGCTTGGGTATGTAAGGGGTGTTCAGTCTCTGGGCAGAAGGTTTGTGGCCCTGACCTCTAAGCCTAGGGCTGGGGAAACACCGCCTCTCCCCTAATTGCCCCACTTAGGGGAGGGTCTCAGTTTTCCTTTGTTTGTTTTGTTTTGTTTCTTTGGAGAGGGTCTCACCCTGTTGCCCAGGCTGGAGTGCAGTGGTGTAATCATAGCTCACTGCAGCCTTGACCTCGAGCATTCCTCCCACCTCGGCCTCCAAGTAGCTGGGATCACAGGTGCATGCCACCATGCATGGCTAATTTTTTTTTTTTTTTTTTTTGAGATGGAGTCTTGCTCTGTTGCCCAGGCTAGAATGCAGTGGCAAGATCTGGGCTCACTACAACCTCCACCTCTCACGTTCAAGTGATTCTCCTACCTCAGCCTCCCAAGTAGCTGGGATTACAGGCGCCTGCTCCAGCACCTAGCTAATTTTGCTATTTTTAGTAGAGACAGGGTTTTGCCATGTTAGCCAGGCTGGTCTCAAACTCCTGACCTCAGGTGATCTGCCTGCCTTGGCCTCCCCAAGTGCTGGGACCGAGCGCGGCCACCTGGGTAGTTTTTTAAAAGTTTTTTGTAGAGACGGGGTTTTGCCATGTTGCCCAGGCTGGTCTCAAACTCCTGGGCTCAAGCCGTCTGCCTTCCTCAGCCTCCCAAAGTACTGGGGTTACAGGCATGAGCCACTGTGCCTGGCAGAGGTCTTGGTTTTGAGAGCTGAGCCTGAGGGCATTGGGATGGTATGTGGGGTTGGGCCACAGAGCCAGCAGAGACGCCAGGCTATGGAGGGTCTGCCTGCCCCAGATTCCACTGGAAGTCCCTGCCTGTGTCAGACCTTCTGGCCTCCCAAGGACAGATGGTGCCAGGAAGGGCTCTCATCCTACACAAGGAGTGGCTGAGCCGGCCCCAGCCTAGCACGGCCACCCACCTGTGCCTCTCAGCCCTCAGCAGTGTCTACACCACAGGGGTAGGGTACGTTCTCTTAGGGCCTGTGTGGTCACAGGGCAAGTGGTCAGGAAATGCACACTTGACAGTGGTCAGTGGTGCGGGTTGGGCTGAGTGCCCTGGAAGCTCCAGGCCAGGTGTGGAGTCCCAGTCCCCAGGGTTGGTGTGACCTGGGCAGGCCTGTGGTGTCCATCTGTGAGTGACTGAGATGGTGGGACTTCAGCTTCCAAGGCCAGGAGCCAGAGTGGGAGCAGGGAATACCCCTGCCCTTCCCCTCATCCTGTCTACACCTCTCCAGCCCTCGGTTTCCACTTTGAGTGGTTGGGGGCCATTTCCTGCCTGTACTGTCTGCCCATGTCTCTGTAGGGCTCCCCTGCCTCTGCTCTCTCAGATGGGGTCTCACAGCTGTACCCCAGCTCTGCCTCCCTGTGGCCTCACCCTAGAACCCCTGGGTCTGTCAGGACATGCCCTGTCTGGCATACACCCTCTGTGGCTCCACTGCCTGTGGGAGGACACCGGGCCCCTGAGCCAGCCTCTGCCTACCCCTCCTGTCTTTGGGGCCCCCCCTCACCCCACTGTTCCCCCAAACTCTGTCTTCCATGTTCTCCGCCTTTGCATAGACTATTCTCCTGCCTCCAGTGAACTCTGACTTCCCCACAGACTCCTGAAGTGCCCCCTACACTGGCCCCCAGCCGGGCCCTCTGGCCCAGCCCTGCAGTGCGGCCACATGGGCCTGAGCCTTACATTTTTGCATGTGGACACATTTGTCCTTTTCTTCCTGACAAACGTCAGGGTCTGAGAGGCCACGTTCCTGTTCCTGAGTCATAAGACAAGAGTCCCAGTGACTTGAGTCTGACGTCCATCGCACAGTGGGACATCCCCACTTCATCCCAATACTACTCTGTATGTTCCAGGGATACCCAAATATGCCATTTCCTCAGTATGGCAATTTGGGGGCTGCAGGGGGCTCAGGTGCCAGGTGCCTTCGGATGTTCATGCCATAAGCTTTTCCTGCCAGCCCTGGCTCCCCCAAGATGACATTCTGGGAGGTGGGCATGCCAGAAAAGGCGTCTTGCAAACCGCTGCCTTGTCCCTGTTTGAGAAGGAGGCTTATTCAGGACCTGGCCCGTGCACATATTACCGCCTCTTTTCAGCACTTTGAGATTTCTTCCTTTGTCTAGTGGCTGAAGCCAGAACTGAAGTTGGCCTCCAAATCTGGGCCGTCTCAGAGGCGGTACAGCCTGGAGTTTTCCATCTGTGGCCGAGACCCAGTTTTTGGGAGGAGGCCCCCACGGGTCAAGCCAGCCTGTACCAGGACGTGGGAGGGGGAAGGGTGACGCCCAACCCAGGCCCCAGCCACTCAGACTCCCCCCACCTCCACTCCCTTTTCCACCGCTCTGACCTTGGGCACTGTTGAAATATACTTTTTATTGCATTTCTGCCGTTTTACAAAAATATGACAAAATAAATTAAAAACAAATAAATAATCGCCTGTTCTGTGTGTGTGCGTGTGTGTGTGTTTGTGTTTTCTGTTGGTTTTGTGGGTTTCCTTTCAATTCCCTCATCCTGGTTGAAAGGAAAACGGCAGATGGGGGGCGCCGGCCAATACTGGGGCCGTGGGGGCTGAAGCAAGCGCATCTTGCATTTTGGGGGCCGGCTGCCCCTGTGAATGACTGATATTGCATATGAGAAGAGAAGGCAGGGCGGGCAGAGCTAATGCCAGCCGCTGGGCCAGCACACGGCCTGGGGACTGGGGCTGGGGCTGGGTGAGGGCGCCGGGGTCTCGGGGGGCTCCGAGGTGGGCGGCAGCGGTGGGGGCAGGAGGCTGTAAAAGCTGGCGTCCCCCGGCAGGGGCTGGGGGGCGGCTGGGGGCCCGGCCATGGCACAGGGCGGGCACTCGGCGGCGGCCAGGGCCTGGCGGGGGGCGGCGCCCTCGCCCCCGCAGCCCCAGGGCCCGTCCCACTGCCAGCAGCCGGCGGGCGGCGTCGGAGGCCGGGGCAGCGGCATTGGCGGCGGCGGCGCGGGGCTCCGGCTGCGGCGGGTACGGAGGGCAGGGGCGCCCACGGGGGCCAGCGCTGTCCCTGCGGAGGCGAGAGGGGCCGTTCCGGGGGGATGCCGCCCCCGCCGGACCCCGCCGGGCTGGCGACCCTGCCCACAGTCCCTCCCGGGCTTCCAGGCACGTAAAGGCCTTATTGCTTCTGATCTGAGACTGAGGTGGGCGGCCCCCTGGGCAGCTTCCGGTGCATACCCTGCCTCTGGGCACGGCCCCTCCCAGTCACAGGGGGAGGACAGTTTGAGGAAGTCCCTCTGGCTTCTGACCTATGGCCCTTGTGCTGCAGCTGCTACCTGGTGGGCTCCTAGGGACGAGCTGCTGGAGCTCAGGCTGGAACTGGGGCAGGGGAGGTGGTGGGATGGTAGGGGTGAGGCCTGCACCTCTGCTTCAGCACATGTGGGAGCTCCCTGGGTGGGCAGTTCCAGCCCCACCTCCAAGGAAGGCCTTCCTGAACAGCTGGGCTGCAGGGTATGGATTTGCATAGAGGCCTGGGGGGGTCCAGTCCCCCCCCCAGAGTGAGCTGGAGCAGGAGAAGGGCCAGCTGGATGGGAAACGGGCCTCCCTCATCTCTCCTGGCACTGGAGCATGGTGGGGGGTCCCTGGGTACAGTCCTGGGACAAGGGGCTTTGGCATCCCTCCCTGGGAGGGTCAGGCACAGGGCTCCGGGCTAACAAAGGCCCTGGAGACACTAATCAGGCTTTCACTGAGATGCTCCGTGTGCCACAGACCCAGGTCCCCGCCAGGACCCATGACCGGGCCTCCTCTGTCCCCTTCAGCCCCTCTCCCCAGGCCTGGCCACCCTACCCTACCCCCAAAGCCGGCCTGGCGTCCCCACCCCCGAGTTAAAGCTTGTGACCTGAGCCTTCCTCTTCGGGCCGGGGGGCTTCCAGCTCCTCAGCCATGGCCTCGTCCACCGGCCCACTCCTCTGAACCCGGCTGCTGCCACTGCTGGGGGTCCCGTCCGTCCGGGCCTGCCCGCCCGCCCCGTTGGACCCAGGCTCGGCCCGGGTGCCACCAAAGGGGAAGAGCTTGCTGGCGTGGAAGGCTTTGGGCGGCGAGTGGCTGCGCTCTGAGTCCCGCCGGGTCTCGGGTGACTTGAGGAACTTGAAGCTGAGGAAGGCAGGCAGGCGGGTGTCGCTGCCCGTGGGCGACTGGGCAGGGGGAGGCCGGGCGGTGGCCCCGGCCCCTGCAGCGGCCAGTGAGGATGTGGCCCCCGACGAGAGGAACTTGCCCTGCAGTGGGATGATCTGCTTCAACTTCATGACGTTGTTGGGCGCTAGCAGGGAGCCTGGGCGCTTGGGCCGTTCAGGCCCGTGGCCACCTGCAGTGCTGCCCTTGGTCTTGGCAGAGGCCTTCTCAGAGGAGGTGGCGGGGTCCAGCCCGGAGCCCTCGGCCCTCGCCTCCTCCCGGCCACCAACATCATGCTCTCGCCGGGCGTGGTGCTCCGCGTGGCGCTGTCGCTCCTCCTCCTCCCGACGCCTGCGCTGCTGCTGCTGGTATCGGTGCTGGGCCTGACGTTCGTGTCTCTGCAGGTAGAGTCAAGCCATTACAGGACTAAGAAAGGGTGTTAGCAGGTGCCAGCCGAGGCTGGTGCATGCCAGGGCTCTCTGTGGAAGTGGGGGATACTTAATGTGTGTTGGGCTCCAACTGCATCCCTGCAACCACACTGGGGGCTCCCTGCAGAAGTGAGAGCGATCCAATCACTTATTCGGTGCCAACTGCATTCCCAGGCACATGCCGGGCCTCCCTGTGGAAGTCAGGGAGGCTTAAATGCTTATTGGGGCCCGGCATGGTGGCTCACGCCTGTAATCCCAGCATTTTGGGAGGCCAAGATCACTTGAGGCCAGGAGTTGGGAGACCTGCCTGGCTAACATGGTGAAACCCTGTCTCTACCAAAAATATAAAAATTAGCTGAGTGGCTGGGCATGGTGGCTCATGCCTGTAATCCCAGCACTTTGGAAGGCTGAGGCGGGCAGATCACAAGGTTAGTAGTTCAAGATTAGCTTGGTCAATATGGTGAAACCCCATCTCTACTAAAAATATAAAAATTAGCTGGGTGTGGTGGCTTCAGCTACTCAGGAGGCTGAAGCAGAGGAATCACTTGAACCCAGGAGGCAGAGGTTGCAGTGACCTGAGATTATGCCCCTGGACTCCAGCCTGGGTAACAGAGAGAGTCCATCTCAAAAAAAAAAAAAAAAAAGCTGACCATGGGGGCACAAGCCTGTAAATCCCAGCTACGTGGGAGCCTGAGGCAGAATTGCTTGAACCCAGGAGATGGAGGTTACAGTGAGCTGAGATCGTGCCATTCCACTGTAGCCTGGGCGACAAAGCAAGACTCTGTCTCAAAAAAAAAGCTTACTGGGCACCAACTGCATCTCTGGGCCTGCACTGGAGCTCTCTGCAGAAGTGGGAGATATCCAATCACTTATTGGGTGCCAACTGCTTCCTGGGTCCAACTGAGGTTCTCTGGGGAAATGGAGAGAGATTCTGAGGCTTACTGGGTGCAACTGAATGAATCCCTGGACCCACGCCGGTACTTTCTGGGAATTGAAAACAAACATTCACTGGACATCAACTCTGTCCCCGGCTGTGTGCCAGACAGCATCTTAGGAATTGGTAAAATGGAAACCAAATCTGAGCCTCAAGCAGAGAACAGGCAAGAGACCTTGCCTCCCAGAGAACCTGCTTCCCAGAGAACAGGCAAGACAGAACTGTGGCTGAAGGCCGGGTGTAGTATCCCACGCTTATAATCCCAGCACTTTGGGAGGCGGGGTGAAGGGGGCAGATCACTTGAGGTCAGGAGTTCGAGACCAGCCTGGCCCACATGGTGAAACCCCATCTCTACTAAAAATATAAAAGTTAGCGGGGTGTGGTGGCATGTGTCTGTAGTCCCAGCTATTTGGGAGGCACGAGAATTGTTTGAACCTGGGAGGGGGAGATTTCGGTGAGCTGAGATTGTGCCACTGCACTCCAGCCCGGATGACAGAGCGAGAGAGACTCTCTCTCTCTCTCAAAAAACAAACAAAAACAAACAAAAAAACCCGTGGCTGACTATAGCCAGGTAGCCATGTGCGATACTCTGTCAATGTAAACTTCAATGCATTCATGCTCAATAAAACAAAAAGTCAGTTTCCTGCTCGCAGCAGCCCCACTTCAACATGCTCACTGTAGCTAGAGGTTACAGGGACAGTGCAGAGACAGGCCATTGTCATCCTCGAGGAATGTTCCCTGTGCAGGCACTGGGAAGCTCCTTGGCCCATTCTGTAGCTTTCTGAGGAATGTGGAAGGAGCTGGGCTTCTAGGAAGCATCTGCTGTGTCCCTGTCCCCCTAACAGGGTGCAGTCAGGCAAGCTGGTAGATGGCAGAAGGTTCTGAAGGGCCAGCCTGGTCCTGGATGCTGCCAGGATTCCAGAAGCCACTGGACCTGTTGTGAGCACTAGTTATTATTACTTATTATTACTCTTTTTAGAAACAGGATCTTGCTCCATCACCAAGGCTGGACTGCAGTGGCGCGATCACAGCTCACTGCAGCCTTGAACTCCTGGGCTCAAACAATCCTCCTACCTCAGCCTCCCAAAGCACTGGGATTATAGGACTGAGCCACTGCACCCAGCCAGGGAGCACTGATTATTATACCCAGTTCTATGCAGTCTCTGCATTTGCCCTCACGCTGAGGAATTGGCCACCAAGATCAGAGACCTACCAGCAGCCCCACCATGAGAAAACCGGGCCCAGCCTGGCCCCCCTACCTTAAAGGCCTCGCGGCGCTGGTACTCCAGCTTGGCCATTTCCTCGGCCACCCAGCCCGGGATGTCTGGGATGGCCACGTGGATGAGGTACTTGAGGAGCAGAGCAAAGTGCTGCAGGGGTGGCACAGAGAGGAGGCTGCAGACGCTGGGACCGCCCTCCCGCCTCCCAGCTGCCCCTGCCCCTGCCCCTGACCCTGTCACCAGCCCCACCTCGAGCACCACCACGGATACGATGGCTGCCTCCGGGCTCAGCCAGGGGAAGAGGCGCTGCAGCTGCCCGCACTGGCCGATTAGGTAGCAGTTGACCACAATCGCTAGGACACCCATAGCCTCCATCACCTTCTGCAGGGCGGGAGGAGGGCTCAGGTGGAGTCCTGCCGGCCTCCCCAGACCCCAGCCTCCTCCCAGCTGCATCCGGGCTCCCTCTGGGCCTCAGCTTGGAGCTCTTGGCTTCCCCCTACCTGCCACTGGCCGATGCTCTCCACGCGCTGGCCAAAGGGCCGCTGCAGCCCGGTGCACAGCTTGAAGGCGTCGCTGCGGATCTCAATGAGGTTGTTGACCAGGGCGCACAGTGCTGCCAGGGGGAAGGCGGACGAGAAGAGCACGACGTAGCCGAACTGCACAAACATCTCCTGGTAGTCCTGGAACGTGTCCTGCGGGTGGGCGGGCCTCAGACCTGGAGGCCTCTTCTCTAGGACAATCTTCCTCCCATCGAGCCCGCCTCCCTCATGTGGACCCAGGGCCTGTTCCATCCTTGGCCAGTCCAGAGGCTTCCTCCATCTGGCTAGGCCTTCCCCTCCTGCAGCATCCCAACATCAAGGGCCCTGTTACCGCCACCCCCTCCCCCCCACCCCTACGGCCTCCACCCTCTGACTGTGTGCCCCGCCCCCTGAGGCCCCGCCCCCTCCTCACCTCGTACTTCTTCATACAGCTCTCCAGCTCCGCCTGGGTGAGCTGAGGAGAGTGTTCCTCTTCGGGTGGATCAATCCAAGACGACCGGTTCTGCCGCTTCTGCCTTCGTGTCGGGTCGCTGTTGGAGCCGGGCTCCGGGTCCGGGCCCCCATCGGGCCCCTGGTCTCGGCCTTCGCCCCCGGCCCGGCGGAGCAGGATGGCTGGGGGCTCCCGTTCAGGGCTGCTGGGAGCCCCCTCTGCCTCGTCGTCCTCCTCGGCCAGGGTGAACACGCCCGGCTCCAGCCCCTTCTCCACCATGGTGGGGCTCCCCTCCTCCAGGAGGGCCTCCGGGCTTGGGCCGGGCCGACGCCGCCCCGCCCCGCGCTCAGCGAAGCTGACCTTCTTCAGCCGCAGCCCGCAGTCCAGGAGGCCCCCTTCCTCGCCCTCCTCCTCGTCCTCCTCGTCCTCCTCTTCCTCCTCCTCATTGTCGTCTTCCTCGTCCTCCTCCTTGCCCCCGGGAGGCCCGTCCCCCTCCTCCCCACCTTCCCCCGCCCGCCGCCGCTCCACCGGCGCCACCTCCTCCTCCTCCTCTTCCTCCGGCGCCCCGCAGCCCCCGCTGAGGCACCTGCGGCCCCCCGCGCCGCCCCCGCTCTCATCGGCCTGGGGTTCTAGGCGGCGGGGCGCAGGGCGCCGGAGGCTCAGGAGGCCAAGCAGGGCTCGGGCCAGCTCCCAGACGGCCCGCAGGCCCAGCTCGCCGCGGCCCAGACGGCGGTACAGGTGCGGCTGCAGGACCTCACGCACGTTCTGGAGGAACTGGCGGGTGATCAGCAGTGTGGCCAGCATCTGGGGGCAGGAAAGGGGCGGAGAGAAGCGCGTGGGGGGCAAGCGGGGCACCGGGATTGGGGTACTCATTCTCCCCGGGAGCCCCGCCGGAGCACCTTGCCCAGACACACACCGAACGCGGTTCCTAACTCCGCTGCTTTGGACGCACCTGGACGCGAGGGCCCCAGCGCTCAGCCACAAACCACAGCCGCGCAGCGCTCCTCGCGGACCTCCCGGGCAGGCCCAGCAGGTCTCCGTCCCACCGCGGGCTTGCGGACACCCCCCTCCCCACACACCCTGCTCCGCGCATGCGCCTTCAGCTTGGTGCGCCCGGCTCCCGGCACAAACCACGCTGCCCACCCCGGCGAGGCCCCGCGGGCTCGCCACCTGCCCGTACTTTGGCCCGGGCCGCGAGCAGGAGGCCCCGGAGGGAGAGGAGGAGCAGGCGGAACCGCAGGGCCGCGAGCGGGACCAGCACCGCCCGCAGCTGCCGCTCGAGGCTCTGGGACAGGGACAGGACGAGCAGGAGCTGTGAAGGGACCGACGGACAGATGGACGGACAGATGGAGAGGACGACAGGCAGAGAGAAGACGCACAGACAACGGACGGATGGACAGACAGGAGAGAAGGATGGAGGCGGGGAGGGAGGGGCTGGAGAGCCCTTGGACCCCTTGCTGCCATGTCTGGCCCCTCGCTGGCCACCATGGGGGCAGGGGGGACTGCCGCTGGGACAGGAGTCTCACCTCTTTCAAGCGCTCCATGTCCTTGAGGTAGAAACCGATGTAGAAGAGGCTCAGGTACGAGTTGACAAACTGGAACTGCAGGAAGGAGGCAGGCGGTCGTCACCCTGCACCCCCATCCCACTGCCAGGAGCCTTCCCTGTGTCCCCATACAGATCCCACAGCTTCCTTTCTGTCCCCCTGCCTGCCCAATGGTGGCAACTCACCAGGACAACTTTGATGATGAGGTGCTTCTCATAGGCACTCTCCAGCCGGTAATTTTCTAGAAGCCGAGGGGAGGAGTGAGAGGGCAGCTGCGTCCCCTCAAGGGTGGAAGGGATCCTAAGGGTCAGTGGGGACCTTCCTCCCTAGGACACCCTGGCAGCGCGTACCCATGTCGTTGAGCCAGATGGCGAGCTTCTTGTAGCCCTCGGCACTCACACTGACAAGCAGGGCCAGCATGACCTTAGGCAGGAATCGGGCGAGACGGGGCAAACCCTTTACGCTCAGCACCAGCTCCTGTGGGAGAAGGGGGTTCAGGGCTCATCCCGGCTACAGGACAGCTCCAAGGTGGAGCTGGGCATCAAGGACAGGGCGGGTGGAGGTACGGGGGTCACCTGCAGCTGGAAGCAGCCAAGCATGAGCAAGAAGACACAGACGAGGCATGCCAGGCATAGGGGGAGGCTGACGAGCAGCTGGAAGAGCAGCCGCTTCCAAGGCGGGTAGTAGAACTCCTCCGCTCGTGTGACGGGGCTGATGCGGCGCACACCCTAAAGGTGGGCAAGGGCAGGTTCAGCACGAGCTCAGAGAGGCCACCTCTGTCTCCCGCACCCCTCTCTATCCTCAGAACTCAATTTCCCTCCATCATTCCTTCTCGGGTCACCCACTTAGGCCACTGTTCCCAGTCCCTCAAATCCATCCCCTTGGAAAACACACAGAGCCCGCCTTGGTTTGGCATACCCTCTTTGACGGAGCAACCGTATTTCACACCTTGCTTCTGCAGTGCCCCCAACCATTTACCTTTACCCGGTCTCCATGACCCTGGACTCAGCCCCCAACTGACCCTGAACTGGGGGCGTGGCTCCTCCACGGCTTCTCCAGGTGAGTCCAGCGTCCCCCACTTGTATGCCAGCTCAGCCCCTCTCCGCTTCCATTCCTCTAGGAAAAGTGTTGACCAGATCACATTGAAGAGAGCAAAGACCACGCAGGAAACATCCCGGCTTGTCTGAGTAGCAGAAGAGAGTTGAGTCATTGTCTGTGCCAATCCAGAAAGGAGGGCACCTCTGGGTCCCCCAGGCCTTGCAAGGTCCCCTCCCAGTACCTGATCAACCTCTGTGAATGTGTACAGGACAGACCCGAAGACAGCTGGATATACCATAGCTGATGTGTAGAAGCCCAGCCAGGCGAAGTACATAGCAATCTTCACACCAAAGTAATCACAGATGTCATCTGCCAGAGGACAAGAGGGTCCCAGTCACCCCCTGCCTGTCTGCTGTGACTCCCTCCGATCCCCCCAGCCCAGGCCGCACCTAGAGGCTGGTTTTCACACACGGCCTGCACCCATGACTTCATGAGGCGGTTCAGAATACGCTGCTCGTGGACAGGGAACACCTGCTGAATGATTCCACGGGCCGCCAGCTCGGGGACTGTGGATAGAGGAGCACAGGTGATACCTGCTCCTCCACCAGAGCCCAGCCTGGCTAGCCCCCTTTGTCTGAAGCCCAATTCACAGCTTTTTGCCTGCTCTTAAACCTCTAGAGCTCTTTCCAGGGGAGGAGTTCTAGATGGATAAAAAATCTGATTCTCCAGGAGGTGCTGGTGCAGGCAGGGAGGATGCAAGGGAACCGGGACGGTGGGGTCCTGGTGAGGAGCCATGTTTTTATTTTTTACTCTATGTATTTGTTTAATTTGAGACAGGGTCTTGGTCTGTCATCCAGGCTGGACAAAGTACAGTGGCGCTACCGTAGCGCACTGCATCCTCGAACTCCTGGGCTCAAGTCATGCTCCGGCCTCGACCTCCCAAAGTATTGGGATTACAGGCGTGAGCCACCGTGCCTATTCCCATGTTTTAAATAAAGCTCAGTTTGTGGACCCGAACATCTGAGGAATGGTAAAAAGTTGCTGTGAAGGTGAACTTGGGTGGCTGGTTTCCTAGTGGGGAAACCAAGGTCCAGAGCCGCACCATGCAGTAAGTGGAGGGCTGTCCATAGTCCCTGCCTCCATCTTATCCCAGACTCAGAAAAGGGCCTCTTCCGTACCCAGCTCCCAGAAATAAGTCTCACCTTTTGGCTAAAGCCACGCCCCCTCAGCTCATTGGTTTCCCAACTTTTTGCCAACCCCTAACTTGTTGGACCTAGGCCCTGCCCTCCTTCCCTGATAAGCTGTCCTCTAAGAGCTCCACCCAACTCAGGAGATAAGCTCCACCCTTTCACTAAGACCACACCCCTTTAACTCATTGGTTTCCTTTGCCAATCCCTGACTGGTTGGTGCTAGGCCCCGCCCTCCTGCTCCGATAGGCTGCCTTTGAAGAGCTCCACCCTACTCTCTGCCTGTGATTGGTGTTGGTCCCGCCCTGCTCACTGATTGGCTGGTCCTCCAGGAAGCGCACGTTGTGGAGCGCCTCTCCCTGTTTGGCACGCAAATTCTGCAGCCAGAAGCGGATGATGCTCTGGCGTTCCTGCGAGGAAGAGGGCGTGAGCTCAGGGAACTAATAGATACAGGATGTTTGTGGGGGCCCAGAGCCGGCCTCACCTGGGAGGTGAAGAAGCGCAGCTCGCTCTCCACATTCTCATAAATAAAGTCCTCCTCGCAGGAGAAGCCGCGGGTGCCCCCGCCAAATTCGGCCTTTACTGCCTTGCGCAGACCCAGCTCGTCGGCCCCTCGGAGTAGGCTGTGAAGAAGGTGGAGGAGGTGGGCTCACAAGGAGGCCCCAGCCCACCATCCTGGACCTTTGGGACAAACGCAGGGCGGCTGGATAGCATGGTTGGCACTTGGTAGAGCGGGGAGCCGGGTGGCAGGCTCAGCGAGAGGCCGGGGACAGGGGACTCGCCTCTCATACGTGGCGGTGACAAAGAAGGCGTAGGCACGCGTGTGGCGGTGGTGGCGGACTTGCACGATGAGCTCGGGGATGCCCACGCGGATGTGGTTCAGCAGCCATAGCAGCGTGTGGTCATCGGTTGTGTCTGCCAAGGGGCACAGGGACCGATGGCTCTTGCCACGAGGGGGCCCAAGGCCTCCTACATATTCCCGCTCTGGGAAGCTGAGCTCAGGAGAGCCGCATCTGGGTACTGGGCGGGCGGGCGTGGGTACCTGGGAAGGTCATCAGCACGTCGCAGTTCTCTGTAGGCACCGTCTTCATCCACGCCTTGTGGGACACCAGGTAGCGACCCGCCTGCAGGAGCCGCTTCCCGAAAAGCTTATCTGGGGGGCGGCGTAGCAGGCCCGGGTCAGGCCACAATGGGATCGAGACCCCAGCCTCCAGTCTCGGTCCCTCTGGTCCCCGCCAGCGCTCCTCACCACTCCGCCTGGCATCCAAGGCCCCAGGCGCTCTGGCCTTGGCTTGTTTTTTCCTCCCTCCACGTCCTTGCACCAGCCAGGCCTTCCTCCAGAAATGCCCTTCCCCCTAGGCCCTCCCTTACAAATCTTACTCATTCTTGAGGCCCAGCTCCGCCTCCAAAACCACAATCGATGGGGCGCTCACTAGCAGCCCTGAGCGCTTCACCACATTATGACAGCGCCGTCCTTGCAGCAGCCCCAGGAACTGGGTGCGGTTCTTACTCCCATTTCACAGGTGAGGAAACTGAGGCCCAGAGCGTTTAAGTCACGCGCCCAAGGTCACACAGTCGAGCTGGGATTTGAACCCAGGACCGTATGATTCCCTATTCTTTGCGGAGAGGCTCTCTCAAGCGCATCCCTGCCCCGCCGCGATCCCACAGCCCCCCCGGTGGCGGGACGCAGCCCAAGGCTGGGGCTTTCGGAGGGGCGTGTCCCCATCTCCGCTCCGGGACCCCAGCCCGATGCACCGTCCCAGCCCCGCCCGCCGGGCCGCAGCCGCAATGCCGGGAGGAGCCGGCCCCTCATCCAGACACCACGCCAGGGACGTTTGACCTCGATCCTCCTCCCTGTGCAGTCGACGCGGGCTCCCCATGCACCTGCAACCCTGTCTGGTCCAGCCGCCACACACATACCCAGAACTCCGGACGCCGGGGCTGCAGGCTCGCCCTCCGGCGGGGGCCTCTTGCCACGCTCGCCCTCCAGGGACGTGCTCCCGGCGCCGGAGGCGGCCTCGGCCATGGCGAGGATAGGTCAGGTCAGGGGCTACGGACGGCCCGGGCGCCAGGGGGCCACGGGCTCATGGGGCCGGTGTCGCCGCCGAGCGCGCGGGAGGAGGAGACAAAGGCCGCGCCCGCCCGCGCCGGCCGCCTTCCTCGCTCGCCAGAGAGCTGCTTCTCGTCCCCGCCCGAGCCGAACCTCGATTTTCCTTCCTCGCCGGGTGCACGTCACTCTCGAGTTCTCAGCTGAGTTCGCTCGCCTAGCTCTTTGGTTCTCGTTTCCGCCCGTGTTGTTTTCTGGGTTTCGTTCTCGCCCGCCCACGTCGCTCTCTGCTGCTGGTCCCCGCCCGCACTGATTGTGCATTCTTCAATTCGACCCCACCCATGCTTCCTTCTGGTCCCAGCCTCGGAGCCTCAGTTTCCCCATCTGCAAACTCCGGACCCTGGAGACGCGGTTTGGAATGTGAGATGGGCATGATTTGACTAAGAGAGGACGTGGGAAGGGCGGGCCTGGTTGGGGAAGATTCCTGGTGACAATAACTTCAACCAGCCCAGTAGAGCTGTGATAGATAATTGTAGCAAGCCCTGCCTTAGGATTTTCGCACGCATCACTTAGCAGCCTAGAACACTCCTCATACACTCTTTGTCCAGTTAACACCGACTCTCTTCCGGATGTAACCGCGGAGAGGATCCCATAGAGTTGTCAAGCAAATAAAGTTAAATGTAAATTTCAGATAAAACAATAAGTGTTAGCCAGGCGTGATGGCGGGGGCGCTACTCGGGAGGTTGAGGAAGGAGAATCGCTTGTGCTTAGGAGGTCGAGGCTGCAGTGAGCCCAGATTTCACCACTGCACGCCAGCCAGGGCGACAGAATGATACCCTGTCTCAAATTCATACATACATAAATGTTTCTTTCTTTTTTTCTTTTTGAGACAGAGCCTCGCTCTGTTGCCAGGCACCAGACTGTAGCGCAGTGGCACGATCTCTGCTCACTGCCACCTCCGCCTCCTGGGTTCAAGCAATTCTCCTGCCTCAGCCTCCCGAGTAGCTGGGACCACAGTCGGGTACCACCACGCCCAGCTAATTTTTGTATTTTTTTTAGTAGAGACGGAGTTTCACCGTGTTGGCAAGGACGGTCTCTATCTCTTGACCTCATGATCCTCCCGCCTCGGCCTCCCCAAGTGCTGGGATTACACGCGTGAGCCAGCGCGCCCGGCTTCATACATAAATGTTTCTATGTCTCCGGTATACATAGGACATAGTAGTACTAAAACATTATTTATTTATTTATTTATTTTTGAGACGGAGTTTAGCTCTGTGGCTCAGGCTGGAGTGCAGTGGTGCAATCTCGGCTCACTGCAACCTCCACCTCCCGGGTTCAAGCAATTCTGCCTCAGTCTCCCGAGTACCTGGGATTACAGGCACACACCACCACACCCAGCTAATTTTTGTATTTTTAGTAGAGATGGGGTTTCACCATGTTGGCCAGGCTGGTCTCAAACTCCTGACCTCGTTATCTGCCCGCCGTGGCCTCCCAAAGGGCGGGATTACAGGCCTGAGCCACCGCGTCTGGCCCTCACATTATTCATTGTTTATTTGAAATTCACATTTAGCTGGGTGACCTGCGTTTTATCTGGCATTCGGCCAACCCCTGACCATCCTGAGTAGCCGTCTGTTGGACTGAAAGAAAGCCCCGGGAGGGTAGGGGCCAGGGGCCAGGGCCCAGGTCTGGTTTTCAGTGCGAGCACACAATAGGCACTTGCTGTATACTTGTTACAGGTGAAACAACTAGAGACTGGCAGATGGAATATGTCATCGTTTGTTCCTGTTTTACAACTTAAAATATTAAAGTCTTGGCCGGGCACAGTGGCTCTCACGCCTGTAATCCCAGCACGTTGGGAGGCTGAGGTGAGTGAATCACCTGAGACCAGGAGTTTGAGACAAGCCTGGCTAACATGTCGAAACCCTGTCTTTACTAAAAATATAAAAAAATTAGCCAAGCATGCTGGCACACTCCTGTAATCCCAGCTACTAGGGAGGCTGAGGCAGGAGAATCGCTTGAACCCGGGAGGCGGAGGTTGCAGTGAGCCGAGACCATGGCACTGCACTCCAGCCTGCCGACAGCGCGAGATTCCCGTCTCTACCAAATATATATATATTTATGCACACAAGAAAATTAGCTGGGCGTGGTGGCTCTCCAGCCTGTGGTCCCAGCTATTCCGGAGGCTGAGGCGGGCGGATCCCTTGAGCCCAAGAGTTGGAGGTTGCGAGAGCCATGATCGCGCCACTGCACTCCAACTCGGGCGACAGAGTGAGACTGTTTCAAAAATAAAATAAAATAATAAAGTAAATAAAAATATTGAGCAGGGCGAGGTAAGGGAGGGTTAGAATGCTATTCTGTCCGACAGATTTTTCTTAACTCGCAAGTGCGCCGCCCGCCCGCTCTGATCCAGAAACAGAAAATCCGCCGTGCGAAAGCGCTCTCAGAGACCCCGCCCAACCAGAGCCTGGAATTCCACCATCAGCGCTTTATTCCGCGGTTCAGTGCTGTCCTGGGTTAACCTGAAAGCAATCTCCGAGGCTTCCCTTTCTGGCTTTCGGGGAGCCAGAGACTGCCCGGACACTTGGCTCTGCAGGTGCAGACTGGGCCAGAGAGAGAGAGAGAGGGCCAAGCCAGTCCACAGTGGAGAGAGGGCTGTGCTGGGGGCTCCAGGAAGACTTCCTGGAGGAGGGGATCTTGGAGCTAGGCCTTGAAGATGAGTTTGTAAAATGAGGAAGGGCATCCGAATCCGAGGGAACGGCAAGAGGCAATGCTGGGGAGGGGCGATAATCTGGAGAGTTCCGGGAAAAGCAAGTAGGAATCTTTCCAGAAGTTTGGGCAGGATTTTCCCTGGGCCAGGTCTTGGGTTCTCCAGTACTCATCCCTCTCGGTCACTGAGATGCTCTGAGCTTCCGGTCCGAACCTGGACGCGAAGAGGTGTAGTCCCTCCTTTCTTGAACGGGAAAACTAAGCTCACAAAGGTCCTTGCCAAGCCTAAGGCTGCAGAGTGAGCAGATGGAAAATGCGGGACTCAAAAACCTCACCTCGCTGTAATTTGCACCGCCCTGTGCCAAGCTCTGTCCTTTCTTCCATTCCTCGCTCCTATTGTCAGCCTCGCTGCGCTAGGACCCTAAAAATTCGGTCTCATGTTGCCCAGGGAACAGCATTTCGCTACACCCACCTCCATGGAGTCCCCGCCCTCTCTCCCTTGCACCAGCCAATGGAAGCGAAGATCTTCAGACTGTGGGCGGGACGTATCCTAAGACACCCAATGATGGTCGAGAATCATTGAGCACTTTACTAGTGGTGCCGCGGAGTGGGCGGGGCGTCCTGACCAGCCTTGAAGCCACACAGGCGGGTTGGGCAGGCGGGTCGCAGGTTGTGAATCCATGTGGCGGGGGCTTTGGACCCTGGCGGCCCAAGCGGCACGTGGGCCTCGCAGGTGGGGCTACGGAGGAAGGGTGTGACATATTGGGGTGCTGCTTGGACCCCAAACCCACTCCCTGGGTTTTAGGGGCCCAATTCCCTGCGGCAGAGGACTCATTCTCGTTCTTCCCTGCCTAAATCATCCATCCCCCTGCCGCAGAGCCCTCATCTGGGTCTCCTGGCCTCAGAGTCCCTAATCCGGTCACCCTTCGGCTTTCAGAACCTCCAATTTGTGCATCCCCCAGCCGCAGTACCCCCCCGCCCCCGGGGCATCTCGCGATCATCTAGCCCTTGGTCTACTTGACACTGAGGCTGAGGCTCCCAGACGCGCTGATTCGCCTCCCCTCCGGTTCCAGACTGTGCACGCGCAGGAACAGCGGCGCACCAGTCCCCGGCTCTGGAGCCACCATCTTCGCGCTAAGCTCCGGCCAAGGCCGCTGCGGCGTCGCAGTGATCCGGACCAGCGGCCCCGCTAGCGGCCACGCCCTCCGGATTCTCACGGCACCCCGAGACCTGCCCCCGGCTCGCCACGCCAGCCTGCGCTTGCTCAGCGACCCCCGCTCTGGGGAGCCTCTGGACCGCGCACTGGTGCTCTGGTTCCCAGGTGAGGGTCCCCAGGTTCCGAGCCTCCTGTAGGTCCCATCACCCAGTTTCCCCCTTCAAGGAGTTTGCACTGCCTGTACTGTTCTCCTGACTGTCAGCTCTCTGCTACATTAGGTCCCAAGAGTTTCACCGGTGAGGACTGCGTGGAGTTCCACGTGCATGGAGGCCCGGCAGTGGTGAGCGGTGTCCTGCGGGCCTTGGGTGAGTTGCAGCCTTGGGTGAGATGCTTGGTTCCTCCGGATGGGCTTGGGTGGGGACCAGGGGGGGTCTCAGACCGGGACCTTTCTGCAGGCAGCGTGCCAGGGCTTCGACCGGCGGAGGCGGGCGAGTTCACCAGGCGGGCGTTCGCCCATGGGAAGCTGAACCTAACTGAAGTGGAGGGCCTGGCAGATCTGATCCACGCAGAAACCGAGGCGCAGCGGCGGCAGGCCCTGAGGCAGCTGGACGGGGAGTTGGGCCACCTCTGCCGTGGTTGGGCTGAGACCCTCACCAAAGCAAGTCCCCCATTTGTCCATTCCCTCCCTCCGAGACCCCATCTGTGCAACCCCTGCTTGAGACTGCCTCAATCCCTCATTCATTCCCTTCGTGAAAGCTTCTGGCCTATGAGCCGCCAATCTGGTCCCTGAAGTCAGGCTGGACCTGGACAAATTGGGTGTGGGAGGGTGGGTTTCTGGGTGCAAACACCATCTGTGGTCTCCCTGCCCCACCAGGCTCTTGCCCACGTGGAGGCCTATATCGATTTCGGCGAGGATGACAACCTGGAAGAAGGTGTCCTGGAGCAAGGTGGGCACCTGGGGTTGGGGAAGGAAGATGCCTCGTGTTTCACACCCAAATGCTCCCCTCACTGTCTTCCTCTGCCTGCCTTCCCTCACCCACAGCGAACATCGAAGTACGGGCACTGGAGGTGGCCCTGGGTGCACATCTACGAGATGCCAGGCGCGGGCAGAGGCTGCGCTCAGGGGCGCACGTAGTGGTCACTGGACCCCCCAATGCCGGGAAGAGCAGCCTAGTGAACCTGCTCAGTGAGTATGAGGTGGGCAGGGGGCGGGGCCTAGTGCCAGGGGTGGGCCAAGAGCGGGGTAATTGAATTCTTCAGGTCTGAAGCGGGGTAGAACCTGGGGGAGGAGCTCCCTTGTCTCCACCCTTTCCTCTTCCTCTGACCCTCTCCCAGGTCGGAAGCCTGTGTCCATCGTGTCCCCGGAGCCAGGGACCACCCGTGACGTGCTGGAGACCCCAGTCGACCTGGCTGGATTTCCTGTGCTGCTGAGCGACACGGCTGGGTTGCGGGAGGGCGTTGGGCCGGTGGAGCAGGAGGGTGTGCGGCGTGCCCGGGAGAGGTGGGCAGGCAGGGTGTTGATGGGAGGGGAGGGGCCCTTCCTCTGCCTTTTCTCCCTGTTGCCTTTATTTTTTCATTCTTCCTGAATCAGAGAACCTGCTAAATTCTTGCAAGCAGGGATCTCAGTTATTTGGTTCTTTCTTTCCTTTTTTTTCTGAGACGGAGTCTTGCTCTGTGGCCCAGGCTGGAGTGCAGTGGCACAATCTCAGCTCACTGCAAACTCAGTCTCCCGGGTTCAAGAAATTCTCCTGCCTCAGCCTCCCAAGTAGCTGGGATAACAGGAGCGAGCCACCATGCCCAGCCATTTTTTTTTTTTGGTATTGTTAGTAGAGACAGTGTTTCACCATGTTGGCCAGGTTGGTCTCCAATGTCTGACCTCGTGATCCGCCCGCTTCGGCCTTCCAAAGTGCTAGGATTACAGGCGTGAGCCACGGTGCCCGGCCTTTATTTTTTTTTTTTTGAGACCGAGTTTCGCTCTCGTTGCCCAGGCTGGAGTGCAGTGGTACGATCTCGTCTCACTGCAACCTCCGCCTCCTGGGTTCAAGTGATTCTCCTGCTTCAGCCTCCCGAGTGTCTGGGATTACAGGTGCCCATCACAATGCCAGGCTAGTTTTTTGTATTTTTAGTAGAGACAGGTTTCACCATGTTAGCCAGGCTGGTGTGTAACTCCTGACCTCAGGTGATCCACCTGCCTCGGCCTCTCAAAGTGCTAGGATTACAGGCGTGAGCCACCACACCTGGCACTTGATTTGGTTCTGATTAAGTCCTGCCTCTGGCCCTCCCATACTTGGCCTCATCCCTAAGCTCTCCGCCCACCCCACTCGTTCCGCCCCGCCCTCTCGAGCTCTATCCCGCCCTGGCCAACGCTCCGTCCCTAGCAGTCTACCCCATTCCCTGTGCTTTGCCCACCCCCTGCACTCTGCCCGCCCCTCGTGCTCCCTGTGGTGTGTACGGCCCCTCTCGCTCTGCCCCGCCCCTCACGGTCGCCCCACTCCCTGTGCTATACCCAGCCTCTTTTGCTGTGTTCAGCCCCTGGCACTCTGCCCCGACCCCTGTACTGTGCCCCGCCCCTCTTGCTCTGCCCCAACCCCTGTGTTGTGCCCGGCCCTATCTGCTCTGCTCCTCCCTCTGCACTGTGCTGTGCCCCGCCCATTTTGCTCTGCCCCGCCCCTCTGCTGTGCCCCACCCCTCTAGCTCTGCCCCACCCCTTGCCCTGTGTGGTCCACTCCTCTTGCTCTGTCCACCACCTGCACTGTGCCCCGCCCCTCTTACTCTGTCGCACCCCTGTGCTCGGCTTGGGCCCCTGACAGTCTGCTGGACCCCTGGTGCTCTACTCCTACCTTCCCTACCTCACGCTCTACACCTCCCCAAGTGCTCTGCCTGGCCCCTCTCACTGTCCCTCTGCCCAATGCCTTCAGTTGCTCAATTTGGGACCTCCCCCGCCACCCCCCCCCTCAGTTGACCTCCTTGCTCCCCCAGGCTGGAGCAAGCTGACCTCATTCTGGCCATGCTGGATGCCTCTGACCTGGCCTCTCCCTCCAGCTGCAATTTCCTGGCCACTGTCGTGGCCTCTGCGGGAGCCCAGAGTCGCAGTAGCAGCAGCCAGCGCCTCCTCCTGGTGCTGAACAAGTCAGACCTGCTGTCTACGGAGGGTCCAGGTCCCGGTCCTGACATGCCCCCGCATCTGCTGCTGTCCTGTGTGACAGGAGAGGGGCTGGACGGCCTCCTGGAGGCGCTGAAGATGGAGCTAGCTGCAGTGTGAGCCCCTCCCACCCCTAGCCTCCCCTGGCCCAAGTTCAAGTGTGGGCTGACGCATGCCTGCCCAACTTCAATTTCTGTACTTACAAAATGAGTACAACCATTTCCCCTTCAAGGGATGGTTGCAAAAGATCGGGAGAGACCATGTCTCTTGTCTCTTCCAGGTGTGGGGATCCGTCCACAGGTCCCCCGCTCCTGACCCGTGCAAGGCACCAGCACCACCTCCAGGGCTGCCTGGATGCCCTCGGCCACTACAAGCAGTCAAAAGACCTGGCCCTGGCGGCGGAGGCGCTGCGGGTGGCCCGGGGGCACCTGACCCGGCTCACAGGTGGAGGGGGAACTGAGGAGATCCTGGACATCATCTTCCGGGACTTCTGTGTGGGCAAATGAGGGGATCCAGGGAAGTCACACCCAGGCTGCGTGGAGACCCAGGAGCCTCAGGGATCTCGAAACAGCTTAGCTAAATGGGATTCTCATTTGCCAGGGAAAGAACTTGATTGTCAAACAGTGAAGCAACACAGCTCAGGGGTAGTGAGCTCCCTGCAGGGGACTCCCTGGACATTGAGGCCCAGGAATGGGGCTGAATGAAGGTCCTGTGGGATGCTAGATGCTGGGGGATCCAGGTTGGGATGGAGAAAGGAGAATCTCAGGGGTTTTGTTTCATTGTTTTTGATTTATTTTGCAAACACCAAAGGAATGTAAAAAAACTCAGGTGACCTAGACGTGGTTTTTGTTTCGTTTTTTTTTTGAGATGGAGTCTCAATCTATCACCCAGGCTGGAGTACAGTGGGGCAATCTCAGTCCACTGCAATCTCCACCTCCCGGCTTAGGTGATTCTGCTGCCTCAGCCTCCTGAGTAGCTGGGATTACAGGCATGTACCACCATGCCTGGTGAATTTTTGTTATTATTATTTTTTGAGACGGAGTCTTACTCTGTCATCCAGGCTGGAGTGCAGTGGTATGGTCTCGGCTCACTGCAACCTCGGCTTCCCAGGTTCAGGCAATTGTCCTGCCTCAGCCTCCCGAGTAGCTGGGACTACAGGGGCCTGCCACTATGCCTGACCAAGTTTTGTATTTTTAGTAGAGACAGAGTTGCACCATGTTGGCCAGGCTGGTCTTGAACTCCCGACCTCAGGTGATCTGCCCGCCTTGGCCTCCCAACGTGCTGGGATCACAGGCGTGAGCCACTGCGCCCAGCCCCAGAAGTTCCAATGTGGAAAATTTCCTTAGCCCTTCTCCAGTTGCCATGGCTTAATGTGTGTCTTTCTAGAACTTTCTCTGAATGTTTGGATACTTGTGGATGTACCTGACAAATATGTTTGTTTTGTGTTTTATATATAAATGGTATTGTCTTCATCGCTGTGTACAAATTGTTGTTTTTTAATTTATCTCAGCTCCAGGTAAGGTTAAAGTTTTTTAAAAATTTATTTAAATGTTTATGTGCCGGGCGTGGTGGCTCAAGCTTGTAATCCCAGCACTTTGGGAGTCAGAGGCGGGCAGATCACCAGGTCAAGAGATCGAGACCATCCTGGCCAACATGGTGAAACCCCGTTTATACTAAAAATACAAAAATTAGCTGGGTGTGGTGGTGCACACCTGTAATCCCAGGTACTCAGGAGGCTGAGGCAGGAGAATTGCTTGAACCTGGGAGGTGGAGGTTGCGGTGAGCCGGGATTGTGCCACTGCACTCCAGCCTGGCGCCTGGCAACAGAGCAAGACTCTGTCTCAAAAAAAAAAAAAAAATATATATATATAATGAAAATAAATGTTTATGGATGTGGGGTCTCACTGTGTTGCCCAGGCTGGTCTTGAGCTCTCAGACTCAAGCCATCCTCTTGTCTCGGCCTCCCAAAGTCTTGGGATTACAGGTGTGAGGCACTGTGCCTGGCCTTATTTATTTTTCAGTCTTTAGTCTTTTTTTCTTTGTGTGTGTGTGTGACAGTCTTGCTTTGTTACCCAGGCTGCAGTGCAATGGTGTGATCTCAGCTCACTGCAGCCTCTGCCTCCTGAGCTCAAGCCATTCTCATGCCTCAGCCTCCCAAGCAGCTGGGATTACAGGTGTGCCCCACCGCACCCGGCTAACTTTTGTATTTTTAGTAGAGATGGGGTTTTGTCATTTGTCCAGCTCCTGGCCTCAAGTGATCCACCCATCTTGGTCTCCCAAAGTGCTGGGGTCACAGGCATGAGCCACTGCACCCACCCTTTTTAAAAGAATTTAAATTTATTTATTATTTTATTTTTATTTTTTTGAGATGAAGTCTCACTCTGTCCCCAGGGCTGGAGTGCAGTGGTGCAATCTCAGCTCACTGCAACCTCCATCTCCCGGGTTCAAGCAATTCTCCTGCCTCAGCCTCCCGAGTACCTGGGATTACAGGCACCTGCCACTACACCCAGCAAATTTTTGGTATTTTTAGTAGAGATGGGGTTTCACCATGTTGGCCGGGCTGCTCTCCAGCTCCTGGCCTCAAGTGATCCACCTGTCTTAGTCTCCCAAAGTGCTGGGGTCACAGGCGTGAGCCACTGCACCCACCCTTTTTAAAATAAATTTATTTATTTTATTTTTATTTTTTTGAGGTGGAGGCTCACTCTGTTAACAGCCAGGGCTGGAGTGCAATGGTGCGATCTTGGCTTGCTGCAACCTCCACCTCCCGGTTCAAGCGATGCTCCTGCCTCGGCCTCCCGAGTAGCTGGGATTACAGGCGCCCACCACTACACCCAGCTAATTTTTGGTATTTTTAGTAGAGACGGGGTTTCGCCATGTTGGCCAGGCTGGTCTCGAACTCCTGACCTCATGATTCGGCCGCCTTGATCTCCCAAAGTGCTGGAATTACAGGTGTGAGCCACTGCCCAGCCAAATTTATTTATTTTTTACTGTGTACCTCAATTGATGAAAAATGTAGTATTAGTCTGGACATTTTGCTGCTGCTTTTTTTTTTTGACAGGGTCTTGCTCTGTTTCCTAGGCTGGAGTGCAGTGATAGTTCACTGCAGCCTTGAACTCCGGGGCTCAAGCAGTCCTCCCACCTTGGCTTCCCAAAGCACTGGGATTACATGTGCAGGCCACAGGGCCCAATCTTGCCTCTTGTATCTTTTAAAAAGTATTTAATTCATTCAATTATTCATTAATTATTTTTGAGATAGGGCCTCTCTCTGTTGCCCAGGCTGAAGTACAGTGCCACAATCATGGCTCACTACAGCCTCAAACTCTTAGCCTCGAGGGACCCTCCTGCCCTGGCGCCTCGAGTGGTTGGGACCACAAGCACGCACTACCACGTCTGGCTAATTTCGTATTTTTTTATAGAGATGGGGTTTCCCTGTGTTGCCCAGGCTGGCCTTGAACTCCTGGACTCAATTGATCTTCCTGCCTCAGCCTCCCAAAGTGCTGAGGTTACAGATATGAGCTACTACACCAGGCCAACCTCATGTATCTTAAAAATGACTGACAAGGCTGGGTGTGGTGGCTTACACCTGTAATCCCAGCACTTTGGGAGGCTGAGGCAGGAGAATCCCTTGAATCCGGGAGATGGAAGTTGCAGTGAGCCATTGCACTCCAGCCCAGGCAACAGTACAAGACTTCATCTCAAAAAAAAAAAAAAAAAAGACTAGCAAGAACTAGGGGCCTTTCTCCCTTTATAAGTGTAGGGTCCAGCCCTACTAGGGTCGTGGTGTCCCCTATCACTGTGTTAAGGCGCTGGATCCGAGAAATAAGAAGACAGGACACAAAAGATAGGATAAGAGCAGCTGGGCTCCGGGGGCCAACGCCACTTACAAACGGAGACAGGCGAGGCCCCCTAGCATTCAGGGCCATCTGTGTTTATTTGGCATAGGTGTGGTGGGGGAAGGGTGGTGAGTGAGGTCATCCTGAAGATAGTGATAGGGTCAAGACAATCACAATAAGCTAAGGGCCCCCCATTAGGTCACTGAGGCAAGGAGGTGGGCGGTGTGCGGCATCTCTTATCTAGGGGCAGGCAACTTCTAAGGCTTTCCACAGCGGGATGTTTTGAGCCAGCACAGTAGCAACAGAGCTGTCAGGGTATGCAGCTACCAGGGTGCAATTGTACCTGATCAGATGTTCTCAGGATTGCTGGCCTGAGGCAAGCTTTGCATAAGAACTGGATGCAAGATACTGCAGCTCCCTTACAGGAAGAGTGATTCTTGCTCCAAGCCTGCCACACAGAGGGTATTTTTATGATACTGATCGCTGCTGCCTGGGCCGGCCTGCCATGTAGCACATGCCATTGCAGGCAGGGGCACTTCTATCTTCGCCATAGATTCTTGTCCCAGTATGGCCGCTTTCCCTAGTTCATGCTCTGCGTCGTGTCTGCTCTTGACACTCCTCCCACTACAAACTAAGATGTAATTATATAAAAGGATTATATAAAAGGAAATGAATGAGCAGTAAGATATTCTTCAAACACTAATTGTGCCGGGGGTCTGCTTAGCTCTCTTTCCTCGGTGCCCAGAAGGGGGATTACCCACAATAAGCTGAATATTTATTCATTTACTCCATGAATATTTATCAGACTTCTGTGAGGATCCAGCATCGTAAACATCGTTCTATTGAATCTTTGCCACAGCACAATGCTGTGGGTATTTTGTTCCAGTTTTGCAGATGAGAAAACAAGCTCACAGGAGTAGTTGCTTCCTGGAGTTCCCCCAGCTTTGGAGATTGAACAAAAGTTTGTTTGACTCCAAATCTGAGTTTGCTGAGTGCCTCCTGTGCAGCAAGCAGGGTGCTGGGGTCACATACGGGAGCAACAGGCATGGTCCCTGTCCTCACTACAGAACTGACAAGAGGCCGGGTGTGGTGGCTCACAACTGTAACCCCAGTACTTTGGGAGGCCAAGGTGGGGAGATAGCTTGATACCTGGAGTTTGAGACCAGCCTGGCCAACATGGTGAAACCCCTTCTCAACAAAAAATACAAAAATTGACTGGGAGTCAGTGGTGCATGTCTGTGACCCCAGCTACTCAGAGGCTGAGGAAGGAGACTCGCTTGAACCCAGGAGGCAGAGGCTGCAGAGAGTGGAGATTATGCCACTGCACTCCAGCCTGAGCGACAGAGCAAGACTGTCTCAAAAACGGCAACAGCAACAAGGAATCGACAGGAGATCATTACAGTGAGGCCTGATGGCTGCTTTTTTTTTTCTTTTTTTAAGATGGAGGCTTTGCTTTGTTGCCCAGACTGGAGTGCAGTGGCATGGTCTCGGCTCACTGCAACCTGTCTCCTGGCTTCAAGCAATTCTCCTGCCTCAGCCTCCTGAGTAGTTGGGACTACAGGCATGCACTACCATGCCCAGCTAATTTTTGTATTTTTAGTAGAGGTGAGTTTCACCATGTTGGCCAGGCTGGTCTCGAATACCTGACCTCAAGTGATCCGCTTGCCTCAGCCTCCAAAGTGCTGGGATTACAGGCATGAGCCACTGTGACCAGCTGTTTTTTTTTTTTTAAGTAAAGATGGGGTCTCACTATGTTGTCCAGGCTTGTCTCAAACTATTGGCTTCAGGTGATCCTGAGACCTCAGCCTCCCAAAGTGGCGGGATCACAGGTGTGAGCCACCATGCCTGGCCACCGTGATGGCTGCTTTGTGAGCTTACGACGAGGAGACGTGACCTAGTCACTAGCTACCCTAGTGTTAGGGTGGCTGCCTGGCAGAGATGATGAGATCTGAATGGTGAGGACTCGAGATGGAGGAGACTGGGCAAGGCATCCCAGGCAGGGGCCACTGAATATGCAAATCCCCTCATATGCATATCCACTGACATCTCACTGCATACCCACTAATGTGGGAACTCCATAGTGTGTTCAAGGAACCGTGAGGTGATCAGGTTTTTTGTTTGTTTACTAGGTTTTCTTTTTTTTTTTTCTTGAGACAGAGTCTAGCTCTGTCTCCCAGGCTGGAGTGCAGTGGCATGATCTCGGCTCACTGTGACCTCTGCCTCCCAGGTTCAAGCCATTCTTCTGCCTCAGCCTCCCGAGTAGCTGGGATTACAGTTGTGTGCCACCACGTCTCGCCTTTTTTTTTTTTTTTTTTGAGATAGAGTCTTGCTCTTGTTTCCCAGGCTGGAGTGCAATGGCATGATCTCAGCTCACTGCAACCTCTGCCTCCTGGATTCAAGCAATTCTCCTGTCTCAGCCTCCCGAGTAGCTGGGATTACAGGCATGTGCCACCACGCCCCGCTAACACCTGACTAATTTTTAAATTTTTTTAGAGATGGGATCTATGTTACCCAAGCTGGTTTTAAAGTTTTGGGCTCGAGGGCCGGGTGTGGTGGCTCAAGCCTGTAATCCCAGCACTTTGGGAGGCCGAGGCGGGTAGATCATGAGGTCAAGAGATCGAGACCATCCTGGTCAACATGGTGAAACCCGTCTCTACTAAAAACACAAAAAATTAGCTGGGCATGGTGGCGCGTACCTGTAATCCCAGCTACGCAGGAGGCTAAGGTGGGAGAATTGCCTGAACCCAGGAGGCGGAGGTTGCAGTGAGCCGAGATCACGCCATTGTACTTTAGCCTGGGTAACAAGAGCGAACTCCGTCTCAAAAAAAGAAAAAAACAAAAACGTTTTGGGCTCAGGCGATCCTCCTGCCTTGACTTCCCAAAGTGCTGGGATTACAGGTGTGAGCCACCGTGCCTGGCCTTTTTTTGGGGGGGTTGGGGTGGAGTCTCACTCTGGAATACAGTGGCACAATCATGGCTGACTGTAGTCTTTGACCTTCTGGGCTCAGGTGACCCTTCCCCCTCAGCCTCATGAATAGCTGGGACCACAACCACCACTCTTGGCTAATTTTTAAATTTTTTCATAGACAGGGTCTTGCTATGTTGCCCAGGTTGGTCTCAAACCCCTGACCTCAAGTGGTCATCTGCCTCGACCTTCCAAAGTACAGAGACTACAGTCGAGAGCCACCGCGCCGGGCCAGAGGTGGTGAGTGACTGGAGCAGAGTCAGGGAGGAGAGAGAGGAGTGAGACCATCGGAGTTGTCATGAAGGGGTCTGACATGCAGGAGTTCTGAGGTTCTTGGGGGAGCCTGACGTGGCGGGGACCGACCAGCAGAGGGCGCGACGCGCTAACAGAGGCGGTCCCTGGTATTTCTCCCCGAGCTCCCCGAGCTCCCCGCTTTGGCGGATCCAGGCCTCCACACTCACCCGGTGTCGTGTGAAAGGTTAACTCCCCTTGACACAGGTGGAAACTGAGTCTCAAAGATAATCAGGATCTTTTCTGGAATCTAAAAAAGATCTACCTCCAGTGGTTGAAGGTACCAACTCTCTGGTTTCAGAGAACACGGAGCCAGGGAGGCATAGGACAGACAGAGGCACAAAAAGAGCCCAAGGAGGGCGGGGGGGGGGGGCCTGCAAGGCGGCCTCCGACCCCACACAAAATAAAAATGAAAAAGGGCTTAAGGAGGCCCGCAGAAGTTCTCCACCACCCAACTAAAGGAGACTCCAGGGCCGGGCGCGGTGGCTCATGCCTGTAATTCCAGCTCTTCCGGAGGCCGAGGCAGCCAGATCACCTGAGGTCAGGAGTTCGAGACCCCTGAGACCTACATGGAGAAACCCGGTCTCTACTAAAAATACAAAAATGAGCCGCGCGTGGTGGCACACATCTGTAATCCCAGCTACTCAGGAGGCTGAGGCAGGAGAATCGCCTGAACCTGAGAGGTAGAGGTTGCAGTGAGCTGAGATCGTGCCACTGCACTCCAGCCTGGGAAACAGAGTGAGACTCTATCTCATGTTTAAAAAAAAAAGAAGAAAAAAAGAAAAAGAAAAAGAAAAGGATCTCCACCTCCAGTGGTTGAAGATAGAAATTCTCTGGTTTTGGAGAACGCAGAGGCTGAGAGGCATCCCGGGCAGACAGAGGGCGTGACAAGGGCCTGAGGAGGCCCCCAGAATTTCCCAACCACCCAACCAGAGGAGACCCCGGCCCGTTTTATTTACAGGCTTCCTGACAATATGTCACGATTTATTCATTTCCTTGCTTGTTCAACAAAATCAACGAATTGGGGCGGGAGGGGCGGTGGCCTGAGTAGAAAGGGTCACACTGTGAGCTGAGTCCACAAATGTTACTATTGCCCCCATCAGGAACCCAAACCGATGCCCAGAGCGGAAAAGCAATAATGTGGGTCCAGGGGTCGGGGCTGGGCTGGCAGTGGGGAGGGTTCTGAGGGCCCTCAGGAGGGGTGAGCTGGGCCTGTGGCTGGATGGGGTTGGAGATGCTCTTTGGACAGGATGCTGGGGCCCCGCCTGCCTTCCCCAGGGCCCTGGCACACAGCTGGCCTGAGGTCCTTGGCCACAGTACTTTTTTTCCAAGAAGGGTGAGGTGGTTTGTGGGAAGCAGCCATGGGGGTTATTTATAGAGGCTGCAGGAAATCCCCAAAGAGTCTGGGTTTCGGCAGGCGCTGGGATACCTCAGGGTCAGGAAGAGGCCCCGATCTGTGAATTGCTCGACCCCCCACCCACTGTATTCAGTCCCCACCCGGTTCCTGAGGAGCCATCAGCCTGGGAGAGTCAGAGCTTTAGGGTCAGGGCTGGAAAGAGGGAGGGATGAGGCTGGTCTGGAGGTTTCTAAAAGGGAAAGCAAGGGCTATATCTGGGGCATGAAGAAGGGCTTTCTGAGGAAGGGGTCTCTGGAGCTGGGCCTCAGAGGAAGAACGGTTCATTAGGCATGAAAAATGCAAGGGCACAGCGTGAATTAATGCATGTTGAGTCTTTTAAAGAGAATTATTCTCCAGGATAGCAGGAGGCAAGAGGGGAGTCACGGATGTGCTAAGGAGCTAGACTTTGTTCTAAGGGTAATAGGGAGCCATGGAGGGTGTGTGAGCAGGAGAGGGGCTTGGACAGAGTCTATAATGGAAAGACCCCCCTGGACCAGCACAGGAGCCATACCAGAGGCCATGGCTAAGTGTGCAGGGACTGAGCCAGGGCAAGGTTACTGGGTTGGTTACAGGGATGATGGCTCCTGGAATGCTCTGGAAGGCAAAAACTGACAAAGGATCAGAGGCCTGTGCCCACATATCTGGAGTGTTTAGAATCATTACTACTATTATTATTATTATTTTAGAGACAGGGTCTTGCTCTGTTGCCCTGGCTGTAGTACAGTGGTGTAATTCTAGCTCACTGTAGCCTCCAACTCCTGGGCTCAAGCGATCCTCCTACCTCGACCTCCCAAAGCGCTGAGATGATAGGCATGAGCCACCATGCCCAGCCCTAATAAAACTTTATTTACAAAGATAATGCCTGGCCTTAGAATTATTATTACACCCATTGCTTGGATGAGAAAATGGAGGCTGGGGATGACTGAGCCAAGATTCAAACCTGGGGATGTTTGGCTCCGAAATCCTAAATCAGGTCTTCTGGGGTGGCTGGGACTGGCTGGCATCAAAGCCTGAGGACTCTGGGCTTTGAGTCCTTTTCAAAGAACTGAAAAGTGCAGGATAGCAGGAGGCAAGAGGGGAGTCACAGATGTGCTAGAGAGCTAGAATTTGTTCTGAGGGCAATGGGGAGCCTCCAGCCCAGCCTGTCTGGGCGGTCTGGTAGGGCTGACCCCCCTGCTCTGTCTTGGCAGAGCTCCAGCTGAATGTTTCCTGCGGTGACCATCTCTCGCCCTTGTTTCCGTATCCCGGAAATATCGCTCCTTTGTCCCTCCAGACTAGCCTGCCCTAAGCGTGGCGCTGCCAGCTCCGGGCTCCCTGTGACTCATCCATCCCAGTCCAGGACCCCAGAGGATAGACTGGGAGGGAATGGAGGGGAGGGGAGGTGTGGACAGACAAACTGAGATCCTAGACAGCAACTTTGTTACTGTTTGCTTTTTTTGAGACAGAGTTGTGTTCTGTCATCCAGGCTGGACTGAAGTGGCGTGATCTTGGCTCACTGCAGCCTCCGCCTCCTAGGTGCAAGGGATTCTCCTGCCTCAGCCTCCTGAGTAGCTGGGATTACAGGAATGTGCAACATGCTTGGCTAATTTTTTGGTATTTTTCGTAGAGACGAGGTTTCACCATGTTGGTTAGACTGGTCTCGAACTCCGGACCTCAAGTGATATGCCTGCCTCGGTCTCCCAAAGTGCTGGGATTACTGGCATGAGCCACTGCGCCCACCCTAGACAGCGATATTAAGTCTGTTTTTCCTGACAGCTATTGGCTTTGTGTCCAGAAGTTTTTTTTTTGAGACAGAGTCTTGCTTTGTCACCCAGACTGGAGTGCACTGGCGCGATCTTGGCTCATTGCAGCCTCCACCACCTGGGTTCAAGTGATTCTCCCGCTACAGCCTCCTGAGTAGCTGGGCTCCTAATTTTTTGTATTTTTAGTAGAGACGGTGTTTCACCATATTGGTCAGGCTGGTTTCAAACTTCTGACCTTGTGATCTGCCCACCTTGGCCTCCCAAAGTGCTGGGATTACAGGAGTGAGCCACTGTGCCGGGCCGTTAGAGACAAAGCCCAGGAATAGGGTTACTGAGTCACGGGGTTTGTGCATTCATTCATTCATGCATGCATGCATTCATTCATTCAAGACAGGGTCTTGCTCTGTCACCCAAGTTGGTGCAGAGTGGTAGAATCAGAGCTCACTGCAGCCTCCCAACTCCTGAGTTCAAGCGGTTCTCCCACCTCGGCCTCCCAAGTAGCTGGCACTATAGGCACGCACCTCACACCTGTTTTTCTTTAAATTTTTCATAGAGATGAGGTCTCGCTATATTGCCCAGGCTGGCCTTGAATTCTGGAGCTCAAGCAATCTTCCTACCTAGGCCTTCCAAAGTGCCGAGATTACAGGTGTGAGCCACCGTACCCAGCCTGATTTTATTAGGTATCCCTAAAGTAGTTTCTGGAAGGGCCATCACAGGGCTTCAATTTCTACCAGTCTTGTAGGAAAAGGCCCTTTTTTCTACATCTTTACCTGCGTGGGTGTTAGCTATTATGGCCTTAAAAAGATGTTTTTGGGCTGGGCATGGCGTGTCACACCTGTAATCCCAACACTTTGGGAGGCCGAGGCGGGCAGATCATGCGGTCAGGAGTTCAAGACCAGCCCGGCCAACATGGCGAAACCCCGACGCTACTAACTAATACAAATAATCAGCTGGGTGTGGTGGCAGGTGCCTGTAATCCCAGCTACTTTGGATAAAACCCCATTCCTGGGGCTTCTTCTCTAACAAGTAAAAACTTCTGAGGCAGGAAAATTGCTTGAACCAGGGAGGCAGAGGTTGCAGTGAACTGAGATCGTACCGTTGCCCTCCAGCCTGGGCAACAGAGTGAGACTCCAACTCAAAAAAAAAAAAAAAAAGAAGACATTTTTCTAATCTGCTGGGTGCAACGTGATATCCCTGCGTTCTTTCGATTGGCTTTTCCCTGACTCCTGGCTAAGGTGGTGATATCGGTGAGCCAAAGTGTCTTTAAACTGGACACTGCTGCCTTTTCTGGAGAATTATTTGCAAACCTAGAATTTTCTTTCTCCTTCTTCTTCTTCTTTTTTTTTTTTTTTTGGTGAAAGGGTCTCCCTCTGTCATCCAGGCTGGAGTGCAGTGGCGCGGCGTGATCTCAGCTTACTGCAACCTCCGCCTCCTGGGGTTTAAGAGATTCTCATGTCTCAGCCTCCTGAGTAGCTGGGATTACAGGCGTGTGCCACCACGCCTGGCTTTGTGTTTTTTGTAGAGACGGAGTTTTGCCGAGCTGGTCTCAAACTCCTGGCCTCAAGTGATCCGCCCACCTCAGCCTCCCAAAGTGCTGGGATTATAGGGACTACAGGTGCATGCCACCATGCCTAGTTAATTTTTAAAATCTTTTGTAAAGGCAAAGTCTCGCTATGTTGCCCAAACTGGTCTTGAACTTCTGGGCTCAAGCGATCCTCCAGCCTTAGCCTCCCAAAGTGCTGGGATTACAGACGCGAGCCACCTTTCCTGCCCTGCTATTTAAAGGAAACACTAAGTATAACAGCATTGCTGTCGAAGTGTGGTGCCTTGGAGCAACTGCATCCAATCCTCCTTGGCTATAACTCTGCCACTCCCCTTTGTGTATAGAGATGCTTGTGTCTTGGGGGGCTGCTGGTGTCCCCCAAGTTTGTTCCAGGTTGAAGCATCTTCCAGCCTGGAGAAGTTGGGCAGGGGGTTCCCTGGCTGTCATCTTCTGTCCAGTCTTTTCTCTTTCACAGCCCTGTGCTTCTTTTTCTTGTTTTATTGTTTTGTTTTTTTGCTTTGTTGCCCAGGCTGGGGTGCAGTGGCTCAATCTCAGGTCACTGCAGGCTCCACCTCCCAGGTTCAAGAAATTCTCCTCCTTCAGCCTCCTGAGTAGCTGGGATTACAGGTGCGGGCCACCATGCACAGCTAATTTTTGTATTTTAAGTAGAGATGTGGTTTCACCATGTTGGCCAGGCTGGTCTCAAACTCCTGACTCAAGTGATCCTCCCGCCTTGGCCTCCTAAAGTGCTGGGATTACAGGCATGAGCCACCGCACCTGGCAACCATGTGGTACTTTTTAAAGCAGAAATCATGGCCCAGTGTGGGAGACTGAGGCAGGCGGATCACGGCGTCAGGAGTTCAAGACCAGCCTGACCAACATGATTAAACCCTGTTTCTACTAAAAATACAAAAAATTAGCCAGGCATGGTGGCATGCGCCTGTAATCCCAGCTACTCAGGAGGCTGAGGCAGGAGAATCGCTAGAACCCGTGAAGCGGAGGTTGCAGTGAGCCAAAATCATGCTATTGCACTCCAGCCTGGGCAACAACAGAGCGAGACTCCATCTCAAAAAAAAAAAAAAAAAGCAGAAATCATCTCTCTGGAGTCTTTGAAGGATTTACTAACATTTATTAAGTGCCACCAATATTTCAAAGGGGCCACAAGGCAGGGCTAGGAGTTGGGGGGAGAAAGGGTGCACCTCCCGACAGCAGGTGTCCCTCACCCTGGGATCAGGGCCCCAAGAGAGGTCTGGAAACGCTCACGCTCAGGGTGCAGAGGTGAACAGCTCCCTGTTCTCACCTCCGGGGCCAGACACTGCAGGCGAGGAAGTCCTGGGAGTTAAGGAAGCTGGAGGAGGGGAGGTGCTGGGGCCCAGGGATGCCAAGGGTACCTTGGCCTGGGTGCCAGGGTGGGGGGGATGTGACACTAGGTGAGGATTAGGCAGAAAGTGTGTGTGAAAGGACGTGTGTGCATGTGATGTTGGTGCCATATCTATATGTGACGTTGTCATGGTGTGTGCAAAGTTGTCACTGCGTCTGTGTGTGTGACATCACCTTCTGTATGATGTCATCGCTGCGTCTGTGTGACGTTGTCATGACACATGACGTCAACACGGCCAGTGACGTCATCACTGCATTTCCAAGTTCCCCATGTCTGTGCGCCACGCAGTACATACATGTGGTGCCACCGCTAGATCTGTGCGTGACGTCCACATGGCTGCGTGAAGCCATCACCCTGGGACGTGTGACGTCATCGCCACATCATCACCGCGGCCGTGTGTTCTGGGCGAGGGACCATGAGGCGCAGGTGCGGGCGTGAGAGAGTATAAGGGGTTTGCATGCAGGAAGTTGTCTGATGGTGGCCATGGGTGGCGGGCGGCGGCGGGAGGGGGTTGTGGCGGGCGCCACGAGCATCTCACTGCATCCTCCGCAGACCGCCGAGTCGCGCCACCCCTCGGTCCTCAGGCCTGGAGCATCCTCAGCCACTAGGGCAGGAAGGGGATGGTGACACAATAGTGGGTCAGACAGAGGGAAGGGCAGACCTCGGCCCGGCCCTGGAGGCTCGTCCTCAGCGGGGGCACAACATCCTGGGGACCCCGGCCCTGCCTCCTCCTACCCTGGGCCCCTACTTGTCCCTCAGGACACCAGAGCTCCTTCGAGTTCAGCCTCCCCATGAGACTCTCACGTGTTGAACCTCCCCAGGATGGTGAGACTGAGGTGTGTTCCTCCCCATTATACAGATGAAGAGACTGAGGTTCCCAGCGGCCACTTCACTCCAAGCCTCTGCTGCAGATTGACTCCAACGTTCTGGGGATATTGAGAATTTACCCCAAAGCTTCTGCTCCTCCAGACCCCTACGCTGGTCCTCAAGGTAAGGCTTCAGTCTCCCTCTTTTGTCTACACAGAATTAACCCTGCTCCTGCTCACACGTCCTCTATGGCTCCCCAGTGCCCTCAGAATAAAGCCCAAGCCTTACACATGGCATTCAGGGCTCCACCCCTCTGCCCCTGCCAGGCCTCCCCATTGGGGACTCCTGCATTGCTAAAGTCCCAACAATTCCAAGAGCCATCACACGGCTTCTGCACCCCTCCCAGGTCGTGCTGTCTGGAATGCCCTCCCCCTCCTGGGCCTGGCAGAGGTTCCTGCAAGGGGTCAGGGGTCGGCACAGAGGCTGTTTCCTGCTGGGGGAGGAGGGGGTTGTGGCCAAGTCCTGCTTCCGCTAGTCCTCTCCCTTCCTTCCCCGGCTCTTCCCTGGGGCCCGAGCGGCCTCACGTTCCTTGGTTGGCTCAGGTCCCTGGCCCTGGCCCCTGGCCCCTGGCCCTGGCCCCAGACTCCATCCTCAACCATGATTCACCCAGCTCTGGTCCCTGCTGCCAGCCTGCAAGCCTCCAATTTTTCAGAGACGGAGGCACCGAAGCCCCCCTGATTGCTTGGACTAGTGCAGTCCCCTCGGCCCTTGTCCCCCAGTCTGTTCCCCAGCAGTGACCAGAGGAACCTGTGGATGCTTGATCTGGGTCACGCGCGTCCCCTGTCTGCTCAGGTCCTCACAGCAGCGACAGGCAGGGCTCGATCAGCCCGATCACTTCCTGCCCTCACCTTCTCCTCCCCTCAGTTACTCTGCTCCAGCCACACTGGCCTCCTCCCTCAACCATGCAAGGCATGGTCCCATCTTGGGGCCTTTGTCCCTGGCCGTGCCCTCTGTCTGGAGAACCCTTCCTGGGAACCCCCCATGGCTCTTCCCTCCTTCTTTGGCTCTCTGCTTCAATATCACCTCACTAGCCTGCCCTGTCTCTGATGGAAAATCCCAAGCTTCTTACACGTCCTGCCCCTTTATTTTGTCTTGCCCATCACCAAAGGGCCCTCAGGTAACCCATTCATCTGATTTACCATCCATCTTTCCCACTAGACTGTGAGCCCCGTGAGGGCAGTGGCTTCGGTGCCTTGTTCCGGCACCCAGCCCCATGCCTGGTTCCCAGCAGCTGCTCAGTAAATATGGCTTGAATGGACAAATGAATCTGAGAGTGGTAACGGTGAACTTGAACATTCCCCACAGCTCAGAGCCAGGTCTGGACGCTCACTGCACTCCAGCCTGGGGGACAAGAGCGAGACTTTGTCTCAAAGAAAAAAATTAACCAGGTATGATGGCTTGTACCTGTAGCCCCAGCTACTCAGGAGGCTGAGGCAGGAGGACTGCTTGGGAACAAGAGGTCAAGGCTGCAGTGAGCTATGATCATGCCACTGCACTTCAACCTAGGTGACAGAGGAAGCCTCTGCCTCTAAAACACTTTTTAAAGGGCAAATATTACGTACATCTTGGTCCAGAAGCTATGTGGCTGAATATGGTGAAATTGCAATGGGAAGGGCTTTTTAAAAAAAGATTTTATTCTTTCTTTTATTATTATTTTTTGAGATGGAGTCTTGCTCTGCCACCTAGGCTGGAATGCACAGTGGCATGATCTCGGCTCACTGCAACCTCCACATCCCAGGTTCAAGCAATTCTCCTGCCTCAGCCTCCCAAGTAGCTGGGACTACAGGCATGCACCACTACGCCCGACTAATTTTTGTATCTTTAGTAGAGACGGGGTTTAGCTATGATGGTCTTGATCTCTTGACCTCATGATCCACCTGTCTCGGCCTCCTAAAGTGCTGGGATTACAGGCATGAGCCACCGCGCCCAGCCAATTTTTTATATTTTTAGTAGAGTTGGGGTTTTACCATGTTGACTAAGCTGGTCTCAAACTCCTGACCTCAGGTGATCTGCCCACCTCAGCCTCCCAAAGTGCTGGGATTACAGGCATGAGCCACCACACCAGGCCAAGATATTATTTTGAATTTATTTTATTTTTTGAGACAGATTCTTGGTCTGTTTTCCAGGCTGGAGAGCAGTGGTATGATCTCAGCTCACTGCAACCTCTGCCTCCCGGGTTCAAACAATTCTCCTACTTCAGCATCGGAGTAGCTGGGATTAGAGGTGCCTGCCACCACACCTGGCTAATTTTTGTATTTTTAGTAGAGACGGGGTTTAGCCATGTTAGCCAGGCTGGTTTCGAACTCCTGAACTCAAGGGTAATCCGCCCTCCTCAGGCTCCCAAAGTGCTGGGATTACAGGTGTGAGCCACCGCACCCGGCCACCTGGTTAATTTTTTAATTTTTTTTTTTTTTTTGGTAGAGACTGGGTTTGGCTCTGTTGTCCAGGCTGATCTCAAGCAATCCTCTCACCTCTGCCTCCCAAAGTGCTGGGATTACAGGTGTGAGCCAACATGCCCAGCCATTGTTTGTCTTTCTATCTTTTTGTTTTGTTTTGTTTTTTTGAGATGGAGTCTCACTCTGTCACCCAGGCTGGAGTGAAATGGCACAATCTCGGCTCCCTGCAACCTCCCACTCCCTGATTCAAGCGATTCTCCCGCCTGAGTCTCCTGAGTAGCCGGGATTATAGGCACGGGCCACCATGCCCAGCTGATTTTTGTATTTTTAGTGCAGATGGGGTTTCACCACTTTGGCCAGGATAGTGTCGATCTCCTGACCTCGTGATCCGCTCGCCTCGGCCTCCCGAAGTGCTGGGATTACAGGCGTGAGCCACCGCGCCCGGCCCTTTATATCATTTTTAAAGAATCTTACATTGATTTCCGAAGGACACTCAGTGTCTACTTCTCTTCGTTTGTTTGTTTTTGGTTTTGCTCTGCCGCATGTGATCTGCAGGAAGGGACACTCAGTGTCACCAAGTAAAGGGAAGCTGGCCCCCGTGCTACCAAGAGAAAATGACTTTAAAATTTTCCATAAACCGGGCACCGTGGCTCCTGCCTGTCATCCCAGCACTTCGGGACGCTGAGGCGGGTGGATCACCTGAGGTCAGGAGTTGAAGACCAGACTGGCCAACATGGTGAAATCCCGTCTCTACTAAAAGTCCAAAAGTTAGGCTGAGCAAGGTGGCTCATGCCTGTAATCCCAGCACTTTGGGAGGCCGAGGTGGGCCAATCACCTGAGTTTGGGAGTTCGAGACCAGCCTGACCAACATGGTGAAACTCCATCTCTACTAAAAACACAAAATTAGCCGGGTGTGGTGGTGGGTGCCTGTAATCCCAGCTACTTGGGAGGCTGAGGCAGGAGAATCACTTGAACCCGGGAGGTGGAGGTTGTGGTGAGCTGAGATTGCGCCATTGCACTCCAGCCTGGGCAACAGGAGCAAAACTGTCTCAGAAAAAAAAAAAAAAAGATCCGGGTGCAGTGGCTCACGCCTGTAATCCCAGCACTTTGGGAGGCCAAGGTGGCCTCCTGATCCCATGAGATCAGGAGATCAAGACCATCCTGGGTAACACGATGAAACCCCATCTCTACTAGAAATACAAAAACAAAAACAAAAAAATTAGCCAGGCATGGTGGCACGCACCTGTGGTCCCAGCGACTCAGAAGGCTGAGGCAGGAGAATCCCTTGAACCTGGGAATAGGAGGTTGCAGTGAGCTGGGATCGCACCGCTGCACTCCAGCCTGGGTGACAGAGTGAGACTCCATCTCAAAAAAAAGAAGACATTGCAGTGACTGGCCGAAAATTGGCCAGTGAGCCTGCAGCAAACAGGCCCAGCCCGCTTGCTCCAATCCCGTCTCAGGGGAAGGCCAGTCAAGGCCAGAGCCCAGCAGTGCCAGAGGCCCTTGCTGCGACCCCAAGGCGAGGAGCCGGCAAGGCCCAGGCCTAAGTACACATTGTTTTCTCGCCAGGTGGACGTCATTTTGGGGTAAACAATGTCAAGAGCTTCCCCAGTTCTCAGCCGAGGCCCTGACAGTCCTGGGCTGGGAGCCCGGCCCTGTCCCTGATTCTCTGCTCTGTGACCTCAGGCTGCTCACTTCCCTGGGGCCTCAGTTTCCTCCTCTGAGAAGTGGGGATAATAATAGAACCTCCTTCCTTGCCATGAGGGCTTTGGGCCAAGATGGAGAGAGGAAAATTGTGTTTGCTTGGAGCAAGGAGTCCCCCGCTCACCTTTTTATTTCCCTCCCTGTGGGCTGCTTGGGGCTGAGAACTTTCTCCCAGGCAGAGCCGTCTAGAGCAAAGGGGTTGGGAGACAGCTTGGCAAGACGTGAGCTCCCCGTCCGAGGGGGTATGCAAGAAGAAAAAATAAAAAAGGAGAGGTGGAGATGGAGGTGGGCGTGATGCATCCTGGGGACTTGGTGGCAAAGCTTTCGGAAATCTGCTTGGCCAGAAATCCCGTTAGTCCTCTGAGGCTGGAGGAGACCCAGATTGACAATAGCCCAGTGGCAAAGTGGTCACAGGGGCAGCCTTTGGGATCAAAGTGATCTGACTTCAAGTCCTGGTGCCTTCCTGAGTCTCGGTCCTAAACTGCAAATGGCAATGCCAGGCCCTGGCTCCTCCGTCACTGGCGTAAGGGACCCCAGAGACAGAACAGCCCGTTCTTGGGGCGGTGGCCTGAGTCACCATCCCTGTGACGCACAGGCCGCCCTCTGAAAAGTGACTGGCCCTGGGAGGAGGCGAGGGGGCACCGAGCCATGGCTGAGCGTGTGCCAGGAACTCTTGCTGCTTCCTACAAGCCCCAAGCCCCTTGTCTGGCCATTTTTGGATGGGACCTTGCAATTAACAAAGCATTTCTAGGCCCTTTACTTCAGAGACTGTCTTTTTTTTCCAAGACAGAGTCTCTGTCTCCTAGGCTGGAGTGCAGCGGGGCAATCTTGGCTCTCCGCGGCCTTGACTCAGGTGATCCTCCCACCTCAGCCTCCCCAGTCACTGGAACTACAGGTGCGTGACACCACACCTGGCTAATTTTTTGTTGTTGAAATAGGGTCTTGCTATGTTGTCTAGGCTGGTCTTGACCTCGTGGGCTCAAGTGATTCACCCACCTCACCCTCCTGAGTAGCTAGGACCACAGGGCATGCCACCACACCCAGCTAAATTTTAATATATATATACTATATATTTGAGATCCTCTCACCATGCCCTCCCAAAGTGCTGGGATTACAGGTGTGAGCCACTGTGCCTAGCCTGGCCAAAACTCCTTTTTTAGGGGCAGGGAACGGAGTCTTACTTTGTCACCCAGGCTGCAGTGCAGTGGTGCTATCCGGTTCACGGCAACTTCCGCCTCCCGAGTTCAAGCGATTCTCCTGCCTCAGCCTCCCGAGTAGCTGAGACTACAGGCACGTGCCACCATGCCCAGGTAATTTTTGTATTGTTAGTAGAGACAGGGTTTTGCCATGTTGGCCAGGCTGGTCTCGAACTCTTGACCTCAGATGATCCACCTGCCTCTGCCTCCCAAAGTGCTGGGATTATAAGTGTGAGCCACTGTGCCCAGCAGGGTCCCCGCTTTTTTTTAGAGACAAGTTTTGCTCTTTTGCCCAGATTGGAGTGCAGTGCTGTGGTCATAGTTCACTGCAGCCTCCGCCTCCTGGGTTCAAGTGAGCCTCCTGCCTCAGCCTCCTGAGTAGCTTGGACTACAGGTGCGCACCACCACACCTGGCTAATTTTTGTGTTTTTTGTACAAATGGGGTTTGCTATGTTGCCCAGACTGGTCTTGAATGCCTGGGCTCAAGCAATCCTCTTACCTCAGCCTCCCAAAGTGCATGGTGCCTAGCTGAGACTCTCTTTTTTTTTTTTTTGAGACAGATTGTTACTGTGTCACTCAGGCTGGAGTGCAATGGCACAATCTCGGCTCACTGCAACCTCTACCTCCTGGGTTCAAGCGATTCTCCTGCCTCAGCCTCCTGAGTAGCTGGAATGACAGGTGCCTGCCACTATGCCCAGCTAATTTTTGTATTTTTTAAACTAGAGACAGAGTATCACCCTCTTGGCCAAACAGGTTTTGAACTCTGGACCTCAGGTGATTTACCTGCCTTGGCCTCCCAAAGTACTGGTATCACAGGCATGAGCCACCATGTCTGGCCTCCTCTCTCTCTCTCTCTCTCTCTCTCTCTCTCTCTCTCTCTCTCTCTCTCTCTCTCTCTTTTTCTTTGAGACAGTCTCACTCTGTCACCCAGGCTGGAGTGCAGTGGGTGCGATCTTGGCTTACTGCAACCTCTGCCTTCTGGGTTCAAGTGATTCTCCTGCCTCAGCCTCCTGAGTAGCTGGGATTCCAGGCATGAGCCACCGTGCCCAGCTGAGACTCATTTTCTAGAAAGTAAAGGTGAGGAGTCACTCCTGGATGCCACTCCCCCTCTCTCTCCCTCTGCTCATGACCTTCCCTTACCCCAGTCCAGCTTCCAGGTCTTCTGCCAGGGTATTCCCGCTGCCTGGACCACTGTTCCCTTGCATTCCCAGAGACCAGCTCCTCATGCTCCAGCTTCTCCTCAGCAAGGCTCTCTCTTGCCTGCTTGGGACCTGATGGCCTGGGTTTGTGTCCCAGCTCTGCTGTGCTCCCTGGGGTACAATGCAT
This sequence comes from Callithrix jacchus, assembly GCF_049354715.1. Lineage (NCBI taxonomy): Eukaryota > Metazoa > Chordata > Mammalia > Primates > Cebidae > Callithrix > Callithrix jacchus. The sequence continues at coordinate 15,966,173 of NC_133523.1, forward strand.
GCCCTCTCTGTGCCTCACTCTCCTCATCTAGAAATTGGGCAGAATAGTGGTTTGCCCTACTAGTATTGTTAGGTTGTGAAGATTACGTGAACTAATCGTGCAACGTACTTAGAACTGCATAGGGCTCACAGTAGGTGCCTAATAATTGTAGGCTCTTTGGTAGTCCCGTCTGACATTGTCTCCCCCACTACTCCTCAGGGAGTCTCATGAGGACAGAACTGGATGTGTCCTGGTCACTGCGGCGTCCTTCACACCCAATCATACATGACCTAGTATACAGCAGGTGCTCAGTTAAGAAGCAAGTGTGAGATCAGCCTCCCTCCACCCCGAGTCCTGGTTCTAGCTTTGCCCACAGCCCTAAGACTGAACCATTGTAGCCTGCCCAGTGCCTTACCTGGATGGGGCTGCAGAGATGACTGCAGGGGGCCTCTGGGACTCCAGAACCTTCCTCTTAAACTCCTCCAGGGCGGCAGGCTCTGTGGAGGGAGGGAGAGGCGAGGCTTGACCTACAGCTTCAGCAGCCCCTGTCCCTGGGCTAGGGATGGGCTGGCAGCCCAGGGGAATGGGAGAGCAGCGCCGGGGCGGGGTGCGAGGTGGAGAGGGTCCCCTCCCCCACTTGCCTGTCTTTTGTCACTCACCGATAATCCGGGGGTTGGGGACAGAACCCATGGGCCTTAACCCTGGCGTCATTGGCTGCGACTGTGAAAGAAAGGTGGGGGGAGGTTGGTAGGAGCCAGGCCTCCCAGAGAGCCTTCTGCCTGCTCTTTCTTTCTTCCTTTTTTTTTGAGACAGAGTCTCGCTCTGTTGCCCAGGCTGGAGTGCAGTGGCACGATCTCAGCTCACTGCAACCTCCACCACCAGGTTCAAGCGGTGCTCCTGCCTCAGCCTCCCGAGTAGCTGGGACTACAGGTGCGCGCCACCACGCCCAACTAATCTTTTGTATTTTTAGTAGAGACGGGGTTTCACCATGTTGGCTAGGCTGATCTCGAACTCCTGACCTGGATTGATCCACATGGCTCAGCCTCCCAAAGTGCTTGGACTATAGGCGTGAGCCACCGCACCCGGCTGGCTTCTGCCCTTTCATGCCCTTCAAGACCAGTCTCTAAGGTCCTTCCGGGGCAGGGTAAAAGACCCCATGTAGAAAGACACACATGATCATGAACAGACAATCACTTGCACCCACCATAAGCCTTCAGATGGCTTGGGGACTCCTGGGACTGATCACCTCAGCAGTCCTGAGGTTGTGTGCGGCAGAGCTGGCCTACCCCTGTCTCCATCAGAGACTCAAGGTAAATCCAGTTTCAACCTGTGACCCCATCGGAGTCTACTCACCAGAGTAAAGTACTCATCGGAGCTCCCTTCAGACTGAAGCCAACCTGCCCTGTAGACCACCTGGACCCCAATCCTAAATGCTACTCTGGAATATCCGTGAGCCAGTCCCCCAAAACCTGAAATCCAAAGCCAATTCTGAACTCAGTCACCTAAAATCTGATCCCAACATGAAAAGTCAATCTCCCAGCTGGGTGTGGTGGCTCATGCCTGTAATCCCAGCACTTTGGGAGGCCTAAGTGGGCGGGTCACGAGGTCAAGACCAGCCTGGACAACATGGTGAAACCCGTCTCTACCAAAAATACAAAAATTAGTTGGGCATGGTGGCGGTCAACTGTAGTCCCAGCTACTCAGGAGGCTGAGGCAGGAGAATAGCTTGAACCTGGAGGCAGAGGTTGCAGTGTGCTGAGATCGTGCCATTGTACTCCAGCCTGGGAAACCGTGTGAGACTCCATCTCAAAAAGAAAGAGAAAAGTCAATCTCCCTTAGACTCAAACCCGAACCTAAACCCAATCCTAGTTATAAATGGGGTCTGACCGTATCTTCAGCTCACTCTGACTCCAGCCAACCTCTTGACCCAACTGCTATGAAGAAATCTGTTTCCCCAGCCTCCGCCCTGGGCTCCACCATGCCCTCCTACAAACACTTGCCCAGTGCCATGCTCAACCCCACTCAACCCCAGACCCCAGAGCTCCCACCCTAAACCCGTCCTCAGTTCCCATCCCAACCCAAACTTCACTCCAATCCTAAGGCCCTATGGAGCCCTGATATTAACCTGAAACAGTACTGAGCTGGTCATTACCCCAAATCCGCCTGAACCCAGTTCCACCCTGAGATTGGCATCTACTCCAGATTTACTCTCAATCCAGCCCTGCTCCTCACTCAACCCCAGTGTCTCCCCAGCCATAACCGGGGTCACCCAACCCTTCAGCTCAACTCCGAGCCCACTCAAGCTTCCACCAGTCACCCTAAACTGACTCAGCCTCAGCTCCTCCTAGTCCACTGTGAATACCAAGCCCTATGTCAGTGTCAGTGAAATCCGAAATTCACCCTTGGCCACAGCCTCTAAGCATCTCTAGACCCCCCAGCTACCTCCGACTACCGGAGCCTCAAATCCTGCTTCAGTGCTTCAACTCAGTCCCAAAGCAGCTGAGATTCTAGATCATTCTTCGCCCAACCCCGCACCCCACAAGCATCCCTGACTCAATTTGCAAGCTCTTCTCGTCATCCAAATTCCAAATTCAACCCCAATTCTAAAATCAATGAAATCCCAAGTGAAATCCTAACCTTAACTCAAATCAACTCTAGACAGAGCAGTGACCAAAAACTCATCTCAGCCCAACTTAAACATGAGTTCAAAGTTCACATCCACGCTTCCCCTAGATATCCTCACCCCAGTATCACTCCTAACGCGAAACCAACGCCCCTGGTTTCTCAACTCAACTCAAATACAGGATTTTTTATTTATTTTTTACTTTATTATTATGATGTTTAGAGATGAGGTTTCTCCGTGGTGGTCAGGTTGGTCTCGAACTCCCAACCTCAGGTGATCCACCAGCCTTGGCCTCCCAAAGTGCTGGGATTATAGGCGTGAGTCACCGTGCCCAGCTTCTGGCTACTTTCTATATTATTAGTAGAGATGAGGGTTTCACCCTGTTGGTCAGGCTGGTCTCAAACTCCTGAACTCAGGTGATCCACTCCCCTTAGGCTCCCAAAGTGCTGGGATTACAGGCATGAGCCACGGTGCCTGGCCATACAGGTCTGGCTTTCTAATGGTCCCATTGCCCAAGCAGTGAACATAGTACCCAAAATGCAGTTTTTCAGCCCTTTCCCCCCTCCCTCCCTTTTCCCTTTTGGAACCCCAGTGTCTGTTGCCTTTATCCTTGTGTGTACCCAATATGGGGCTCCTACTTATAAGAGACAGCATGCAGTGTTTGATTTTCTGTTTCTGCATTAATCCTCTTAGGATAATGTCTCCAGCTTCGTCCATGTTGCTGAAAAGGTCATAATTTCATTTTTTAAATGCCAGACTCAATTCTTTTCTTTTTTTTTTTTTTTTTTGAGATAAGGTCTCGGTCTTTCACTCAAGCTGGAGTGCGGTGACGCGATCCTGACTCACTGCAGCCTCAACCTCCTGGGCTCAGGCAATCCTCTCACCTCTCAGCCTCCCAAGTAGCTGGGAATATAGGCACTTGCAACCACACCTGGCTAATTTTTATGTTTTTAGTAGAGATGGGGTTTTGCCATGTTGGCCAGGCTGGTTTTGAACTTCTCACCTCACATGATCTGCCCGCCTTGGCTTCCCAAAGTGTTGGGATTACGGACGTGAGTCACCGTGCCCGGCACTCTAATTCCAATCTTTTTTTTTTTTTTAAAGAGAGGGTTTCACCATGATGGCCAGGCTGGTCTTGAACTCCTGACCTCATGTGATCCACCCACCTTGGCCTCCCAAAGTGCTAGGATTACAGGCATGAGCCACCACGCCCGGCCTAATTCCAGTCTTAACCCTACACTCCTCTCAATGCCCATCCTCATCCCCAGCTCTATCCTGACCTGAATGCCTGATCCTAGAGAGTCGTAACTCAGCTAACCTAGACCAGGAAGCCATCCTCAAAGCCAGCTCCAACTTCAAGTTCAACATCACCACTGCCCCCTTGGCATCTGGACCCAACTCCATTGCAACCTCCCTCTGGAGCCCACAAGCCCACCTTGGCCCTGATGCAGGTGTCCAGGGCCGAGTTTCTGACGGCCAGCTCCAGCCTGAGCTGCTCCGCCTCCCTCTTCTTCTCTTCCAGCTCTTTAGCGAGGCTGTCTCGTTCCTTCCGCAGCGCCGCCTTCTCCTCCAGCGCCAGCTGGGTCTGCCGGGAGCATTCGGCTTGGAGCTTGGCCTCCCGGGTCTGAGCCTCCTTCTCCACTTTCTGTTTGGCCTCCTGACTGGCCTGCAGGCCCCGCTCGGCATCCAGCTTCTGGCGTTGGAGGTCCGAGTTCTCGCGGGCCACGCGGTCAATGCCGGTCCGGAGGCTGCGGGCCAGCTCCTCCACCTTGGAGGTCATGAGGCTGGGCATGTGGTCACAGGCTCTGCGGATGGAGGCCACTTCCGAACTCAGAGGATGGTAGATGTTGTAACCCATGCTGTCCAGGTTGCGTGGGATAATGGAGTCCCTCCACAGGTTACGAAGATCCGTCTCGAACTTGTCCTTGTCCAGGGGCAGGCAGAGGGACTGCACCTTTTGCAGCTGCTCCTGGGCCAGCTGGCGCTCTTGGCGCTGCAGCTCCTGCGATTTCACGCACTCGGCCAGCTGTTCCTCCGCCATGCGTTTGCTCAGCAGCATGCCTTCCTTATCCTTCGTGCAAACGGCCTTCTCCTTTTCTATCTCCACCTCCAGTGTCTTCGCCTTCTGACCCAGCATGAGGAGCAAGGCTAAGGAAACAGGATCAGGAGACTCAGGAAGATCGGGGGCTGTCGAGAGCACTGGGCGGGGAGTCACCACCCCAGCCTTAGCACTCACCATCGCAGCTCTTGTTCATTTCCTTGAACTGATCTCTGCACTGCTTCTCACTAAGGATGATGGCAGCCACATACACCTGATCGTTTACGTAGATTACCTGCCCGGGAGGAAGGGGAAGGACGCAGGACAGAGCTTAGTGTCTTGCCCCTGGGGGCGGGACCGAGATCAGACACCCAGGTGGCCAGAGTGAGCTGAGTTCACAAGGGCATGGTTCCTTTTTTATTTTTAAGACAGACTCGCTCTGTTGCCAGGCTGGAGTGCAGTGGTGCAATCTTGGCTCACTGCAACCTCTGCCTCCTGGGTTCAAACAATTCTCCTGCCTCAGCCTCCTGAGCAGCTGGGACTACAGGTGCCCGCCAACAGGCCTGGCTAATTTTTGTATTTTTTGTAGAGACAGGGTTTCACCATGTTGGTCTCAATCTACTGACCTCGTAATCCACCCGCCTCGGCATCCCAGAGTGCTGGGATTACAGGCACCTGGCCAAGGCCATGGTCCCTTTATGAGGGGATGTTGGAAGCCAGGTGTGATGGCTCACCCCTGTAGTCCCAATTACTTGGGAAGCTGAGATGGGAGGATCAGTGAAGCCCAGGAGTCTGAGAACAGCCTGGGCAATGTAACAAGTCCGCATATCAATGAAACAAACACAAAAATATAAATAAATAAAAATATACCGGATGCTTGTCTGATCTTCAAAAGTTTTTACAGTTGCTACTATCTAGAAATAAAAAGGCACAAAGTATAAATATATGCTACAACATAGATTAACTTTTAAAATGTTACATCTACATTTATGGTCAACTGAATTTTTTTTTGAGACAGAGTTTTGCTCTTGTTGCTCTCACCCACTGCAACCTCTGCCTCCTGGTTCCAGTGATTCTCCTGTCTCAGCCTATCGAGTAGCTGGATTACAGGTGCTCGCTACCACAACTGCTTAAATTTTTTTGTAATTTTGGTAGATGGGATTTTACCATGTTGGCCAGGCTGGTCTTGAACTCCCGACCTCAGGTGATCTGCTCACCTTGGCCTCCCCAAAGTGCTGGGATTACAGGCTTGAGCCACTGAGCTCAGCCAAAAAAAATTTTTTTTTTTTTTTTGAGATGGAGTTTCACTCTTGTTACCCAGGCTGGAGTGCAATGGCGTGATCTCGGCTCACCGCAACGTCCGCCTTCTGGGTTCAGGCAATTCTCCCGCCTCAGCCTCCTGAGCCAAAAATTTTTTAAGAATTGAGATGGGTCTGCCAGTCATGGTGGCTCAGGCATATACCACCATTCCTAGCTGGAGAACTGTTTTTACAAAACAACAACAACAACAAAAAATAATAAAGGGCAAAGGGTCTGAATACACATTTCTCAAAAGAAGATATGCAAATGACCAGGGGTGGTGGCTCACGCCTGTAATCCCAGCAGTTTGTTAGTCCAAGGCAGGTGGATCTCCTGAGGTCGAAAGTTCGAGAACAGCCTGGCTAATGTGGCGAACCCTTGTCTCTACTAAAAATACAAAAATTAGCCAGGTGTGGTGGTGTGCACCTGTAGTCCCAGCTGCTCCGGAAGCTGAGGCAGGAGAATCGCTTGAACCCAGAAGGCAGAGGTTTCGGTGAGCTGAGATCTTGCCATTGTACTCCAGCCTGGGCAACAAGAGTGAAACTCCCATCTCAAAAAATAAAAAATAAAAAAAAAGATATGCAAATGGCCAACAAGCATATCAAAATATCAAAAGTTATTCAAAATCATTAGCCATTACGGAAATGCGAATCAAAACCGCAGTGAGATACCACTTCACACCCACTAGGGTGGCTATTTTAAGCACCCATAAAACCCCAAAATGAACAGTAGCAGGCGTTGATGAGGATGTGGGGAAATCAGAATTCTCAGACAGGACTAGTGAGCACAGACAATGTGGCCACTGCTTTGGGAAACAGTCTGGCAGTTCCTCAAACTGTTAAACATAGTTACCACATGCCCCAGCAATTCCACTTCTCAGCATACATCCAGAGCAATAACACATATCCTCATAGCAACTTGCCAGGGACGTGCCCAGCAGCTCAATTCACAGTAGCCAAAGGTGGTAACAGCCCGAATGCCTGTCAGTAGATGAGTGGACGCACAAAATGTGTTCCTTCCACACATGGGATATGATTCAGCCATAAAAAGGAAGGAAGCACTGATCCGTGCTGCCGTGTGGGTGAACCCCAAAAACACGATGCCCAAGTGAGGGAAGCCAGACACAAAAGGCCACATCGTGTGAGATTCCCTTGACATGAAACACAGAACAGGCAAATCCACAGAGGCAGGAAGCAGATTAGGGACTGCCAGGGGTTGAGGGAGGGGAATGGGGAGTGACTGCAGATGGGAACGGGGTTTTCTCTTTCTTTCGTTCTCTCTCTCGTTTTCTTTTTGAGATGGAGTCTCACTCTGTTGCCCGGGCTGAAATGTAGTGGTGAGATCTCGGCTCAGGTTCAAGTGATTCTCCTGTCTCAGCCTCTCGAGTACCTGGGATTATAGGCGCGCGCCACCACGCCTGGCTAATTTTTGTATATTTAGTAGTGATGGGGTTTCACCATGTGGGCCAGGCCAGTCTCAATCACCTGACCTCGTGATCTACCCACCTCGGCCTCCCAAAATGCTGGGGTTACAGGCACGAGCCGCCCAGCCCAGCCTGAGGGGGTGGGGTTTTCCTTTGGGAAGGCAAAAATGTTTTAAAATGGACTGTGGTGATGAACATACAATTCTGTGAATGTAGGAAAAAAACATCAAGTTTTACACTTTAAACAGGTGGATTTATACTATGTAAATTATATCCCAATAAAGCTGTTTTTAAAAATTGTTTATTATTTTTATAACTGAGATGGAGTCTCGCTCTGTTGCCCAGGCTGGAGTGCAGTGGCGCGGTCTGGACTCACTGCAACCTCCGCCTCCCGGATTCAAGTGATTCTCCTGCCTCAGCCTCCCAAGTAGCTGGGATTACAAGTGCCCACCACCATGCCCAGCTAATTTTGTATTTTAGTACAGATGGGGTTTCACCATGTTGGCCACACTGGTTTCAAACTCCTGACCTCAAGTGATCCAACTGCCTCAGCCTCCCAAAGTGCTGGGATTATAGGTGTGAGCCACCATGTCTGGCCAGCTGTTTTTCTTTTCTTTTCTTTTTCTGAGACAGGGTCTCACTCTGTCACCCAGGCTGGAGTGCAGTGGTACATTCATGGCTCACTGCAGCCTCAGTCACCCCAGGCTCGGGTAATCTTCCCACCTCAGCTCTCGAGCTGGGATTACAGCTGCCTGCCATGACATTTGCATCATTTTTGTATTTTTTTGTAGAGATGGGGTCTCACTATGTTGCCCAGACTGGTCTCAAAGTCCTGAGCTCAAGCAATCCTCCCACCTTGGCCTCCCAAAGTCTTGGGATTACAGGTGTGAACTACCACGCCCTGCCAGCAAAGCTGTTTTTAAAGAAAGTGTTCACAATTGAACAAACGACGGCCATACTTGCAAACTTTGGGAGAGAACCCCCTGCAGAAATACAGGAAGTAGGAAGGATGAGGAGAGGCTGTGTTCCTGAAACTCTCTATCCTTTCTCCTTTTGGAGGTTGCCCTGGGTGAATGCCCTAAGACTGGGGAGTGCCTTCTGTTCTCAAAAGCCTTAGTCATTGGGAGGCTGAGGTGGGAAGACTGCTTGAGGTCGGGAGTTTGAGACCAGCCTGGGCAACATAGTGAGACCATGTCCTTTAAAAGAAAAAGTTAGCTGATGAAGGTGACATGTGCCTGTGGTCCCAGCTACTTGGGAGGCTGAGATGGGAGGATCACTTGAGCCCAGGAGTTCGAGGCTGCGGTGAGCTATGATCACACCACCACACTCCGGCCTGCGTGATAGACTGAGACATTGCCTCTTTAAAATAAATAAATAAATACTATAATTTTAAAAGTTTTTTCTTTAATCTTTATTTTTTATTCTATTTTTTTTTTTTTTTTTTTTTTTTTTTTGAGGTAGAGTCTCACTCTGTCGCCCAGGCTGGAGTGCAGTGGTGCGGTCTCAGCTCACTGCAGCCTCTGCCTCCCAGGTTCAGGTGATTCTCTTGTCTCAGCCTCCCAAGTAGCTGGAATTACAGGCACGCACCACCACGGCCAGCTGATTTTTGTATTTTTTTGTAGAGATGGGGTTTCACCATGTTGGCCAGGCTGGTCTCGATCTCTTGACCTCGTGATCCGTACGCCAGGGCCTCTCAAAGTGCTGGGATTATAGGAATGAGCCACCATGCCCAGCCAATAAATAATTTGTTTTAAAAAGACACCAGTTAGCCAGGTTCAGGTCTGAGAGGGGAGGCAGGGCCCTATCCTGAGGATCTGTGTTTCACCCCATCTTGGGGGGCTGAGGTGAGATCCATCGTACCCTGGGCATCTGTGGGGACAGTGCTTTGCCCTGGGGTTTTAGGGGATGGAAACAGGGCCCTGTGGTGAGGGGTCTGAGGTGAGGAGACAGAGTTCTGCCTTGGGCTGATCTGAGGGGGCTGAGCTCAGCTTCCTGCCCATTGGGGAGGGCTGGGTGGTCTGAGGTCCAGTGCAAGGCCTGTCTTTGCCACTGCCTTGGCCATGGCCCTGGCCAGCCAGGTCACCTCATTGGAAGACCCTGAAGCTGCTCCTTTAGCTTCCCTCATGCCAACCTCCCACCTCTCACCCACCTCACCCTTAAGGAGAGACCCACACACCCACTCCCCTTAATGCCTCAGTCTGGCAGGACTTCCCCCGCCCTAGGGAGAAGTTGTGTCTAAGAACATGGGGACAGTTGTCTACTGTGTTTGTCACAAGCTGGGGTGCGACGGTGGGCGCTGGTCTCCAGGAGACCCCATATCTGCAGCTGTGGCTCTGCCCAGAGAGCCTGCCTGTTTCTGCCGCCTCCGGAAATCCCCCTCCCCTCTCACGCCTCCACTTTCCTGCCTGCAAAGGGTTTAATTTATTTTTTTGAGATGGGGTATCACTCTGTCGCCAGGCTGGAGTGCAATGGTGTGATCTCAGCTCACTGCAACCTCCGCTTCCCGGGTTCAAGCTATTCTGCTGCCTCAGCCTCCCAAATAGCTGAGAATACAGGTGCCCACCACAATGTCCAGCTGATTTTTTTTGGAGTTTTAGTAGAGATGGGGTTTCATCATGTTGACCAGGATGGTCTCAATCTCCTGACCTTGTGATCCACCTGCCTCGGCCTCCCGAAGTGCTGGAATTACAGGCGTGAGCCAACATGCCTGGTCTCTGGAAAAGGTTTAAAACTTCTCCCGGCCAGGCGCAGTGGCTCATTTCTATAATCCCAGCACTTTGGGAAGCCGAGGCAGGCAGATCACTTGAGGTCAGGAGTTCGAAACCAGCCTGGCCAACATGGTGAAACCCCGTCTCTACTAAAAATACAAAAGTTAGCCAGGCATGGTGGTGTGTGCCTATAGTCCCAGCTACTCAGGAGGCTGAGGCAGAAGACTCACTTGAGCCTGGGAGGCAGCGGTTGCAGTGAGCCAAGATCGTACTGCTGCACTCCAGCCTGGGCGACAGAGGGAGATCCTGTCTTAAACACAACAAAACATAACAAAATAAACTTCTCCCTGCTTCCTGGGATTTGACAATGAGTTGATATTTCTAAATTCAACACCCAGCATACAGCAAATATGAGCTGTTTATACACGCTGGAACTGAATAGCTGAATAGCAACAAAACATTCTGAGCTTCTATTCAGTCCGTCATGTTTTCCAGACAGGGTCTCGCTCAGTTGCCCAGGCTGGGGTGCAGTGGCACCATCTTGGTTCACTGCAGCCTTGACCTCCCGGGCTCAAGTGATCTTCCCTCTTCAGCCTCCGAGTAGCTGGGACTACTGGCACATGCCATCATGCCTGGCTAATTTTTGTGTTGACTTTATTTTATTTATTTATTAATTTTAGATGGAGTCTCGTTTTGTCACTCAGGCTGGAGTGCAGTGGCAGGATCTTGGCTCACTGCAACCTCTGCCTTCTGGGTTCAAGTGGTTCTCCTGCCTCAGCCTCCCGAGTGGCACACACCACCATGCCCAGCTAATCTTTGTATTTTTAGTAGAGACAGGCTTTCACCTTGTTGGCCAGGATGATCTCCATCTCCTGACCTTGTGATCCGTCCGCCTCGGCCTCCCAAACTGCTAGGATTACAGGCATGAGCCACCATGCCCAGCATCTGCAAAGGGTTTTAAATTTCCCCTGGCTAGGGGGGTGGCTCACTCCTGTAATCCCAGCACTTTGGGAGGCCAAGGCAGGCAAATAACTTGAGGTCAGGAGTTCAAGACCAACCTGGTCAACATGATGAAACCCCATCTCTACTAAAAATACAAAAACTAGCTGGGCGTGGTGGCATGCACCTGTAGTCCCAGCTACTCAGGAGGCTGAGGCAGAAGAATTGCTTGGAGCTGGGAAGCAGAGGTTGCGGTGAGCTGAGATTGCGCCACTGCACTCCAGCCTGGGCAAAAGAGCAAGACTCTGTCTCAAAAAAAATAAATAAATAAAAATGGGAATGGTGGCTCATGCTTTTAATCTCAGCATAGGAGGGTGAGGCTAAGAGCTCAAGACCAGCCTGGGCAGCATAGTGAGATTCTGTCTTTAAAAAAAAAAAAAATTAGCCAGGGCTCAGGGTAGGATACGGTGGCTCATGCTGTAATCCCAGCACTTTGGGAGACCGAGGCAGGTGGATCACCCGAGGTCAGGAGTTTGAGACCAGCCTGGCCAAGATGGTGAAACCCCGTCTCTACCAAAAATACAAAAATTAGCTGTTGTGATGGCACACATCTGTAATCCCAGCTACTTGGGAGGCTGAGGCAGGAGAATCACTTGAACCTGGGAGTTGGAGGTTGCAATGAGCCGAGATCGCACCACTGCACTCCAGCCTGGGCGACAGAGTGAGACTCCATCTCAAAGAAAAAAAAAAATTCACCAGGTGTGGTGATGCCCACCCTGTAATCTCAGCACTTTGAGAGGTCCAGGAGGGAGGATTGCTTGAGCCCAGGATTTCAAGACCAGCCTGGTCAACATAGCGAGACCCCATGTCTACTAAAAATAAAAAAATGAGCTGGGCATACTAACACATGTCCATAGTGCCAGCAGCTCGAGAGGCCGAGGCAGGAGGATGCTGGAGCCCAGGAGGTCAAGGCTGCAGTGAGCTCTGCTCACATCACTGTGCTGCAGCCTAGGTAACAGAGTGAGACTCTGTCTCCAAAAAAAAGGAAGAAAACAAAAATTAGCTGAACACAACTCCCCACACCCATAATCCCAGCACTCTGGGAGGCCGAGGAGAGAGGACTGCTTGGGCCCAGGAGTTTGAGACCAGCCTGGGCAACATAGTGAGACCCCGTCTCTGCAAAATATAAAAATATTAGCTGGGCATGGTGGCGCATGCCTGTATACAGTCCCAGCTACTCAGGAGTCTGAGGCAGGAGGATCGCTTGAGCCCAGGAGATTGAGGCTGCAGTGAGAGCTGTGATCGCAATTGCACTCCATCCAGCCCAGGAGACAGACAGAGACGCTGTCTCTTAAAAAAAAAAAAAATCTGTTGGCTGGGCACAGGCTGGTGTCTGTAATCCCAACACTTTGGGAGGCTGAGGCAGGCGGATCACTTCAGGTCAGGAGTTTGAGACCAGCTTGGCCAACATGGTAAAACCCTATCTCTACTAAAAATACATAAATTGGCTGGTCATGGTGGCACGTGCCTATAATCCCAGCTACTTGGGAGGCTGAGGCAGCAGAATCACTCGAACTTGAGAGGCGGAGGCTGCAGTGAGCCGAGATTACACCACTGCACTCCAGCCTGAGCGACGGAAGGAGACCATGTCTCAAAAGAAAAGAGAGTATTGGTCCTGTGATGGTCCCCGTCTCCTGGATGAGCAAACTCAGGCTCAGCGAGGTGAGGTGGCTTGCCCCGTGTCCCCAGGGCGAGTGTCCTGCCCGTAGCCTTACCCGGTCAGCCTGGCACTGGCGGAAGCTGGCGTTGATGCGGTCCAGGTCTCGGCGGGCGCTCAGCAACATCTGCATGATGGCGTCCTTGGCGCGGGTGGTGAGGTTGAGTTCCTTGGTCAGGTTGGTCTGGGAGGCCGAGAGACCCACGACCTGGCTGTACAGGCCTTCAGCTCGGCGCTCGGTGGCTTGCAGGTTGGACTCTGTGCCCACATGCACATTACCGTAGACCATGAAGAGCACGAGCCCCAGGATGATGAGGAATTGGATGAGGGACACGAAGAGGAAGAAGTAGCGCAGGTAGTACCAGCAGCCGTGAGAGCTGCCGCCCGACCGAGCGTAGGATGCTCCGTGCTCCATCGCCAGACCCATTTGCTCCCGTTGCCAGCGGTGCACCGTCCCCGCTCGCCACCCGGCCTGCTCTGGCTCCTGCCTCGCAGGGGGGAGTGCTTATATTACTCCTCTTAATACTTCCTCTGCCTGGCTCCTTCCTGGCCTGGAGGAAACGGGGGCTGCGGGTTATCACAACACTCCCACCCTGGCTGTGAGAGCTTGGGGGAGGGGCTGGGGGCCTAGAGCCAGAGCAGGGCATGGTTGGACACCTCTGATAAATGCTGGGTGGGACGCTGGCTGGCGGCTCAGGCTTTCTCGACCTTTTGGAGCCTTGCTTTTGCCTTTACTTGGTGGCGGGTGCTGTTCTCAGTACCTACTGCAATTAGGTCACTGAGTTATGCCAGGCCTGTTACTGTCTCTCTTCGGTGGTGGGGGAAACTGAGGCACAGAGAAGAAAAGGCGCTGCCTCAAGGGTCTTATGCTGTTAGTTCACGGAGCTTCACTTACCTCGAGACAGGCTGGCTACAGAAGTGGACCCACTTCCCTGGTGCTGATGAAATGCCACAAAATGTGGGAAAGGCACCGGGCAAGGTGGCTCGAACCTGTAATCCCAGCACTTTGGGAGACCAAGGTGGACAGATTGCCTGAGGTCAGGAGTTTGAGGCCAACCTGGCCACCATAGTGAAACCCCCATCTCTATTAAAAATACAAAAATTAGCCTGGTGTGGTGGCGCACACCTGTAATTCCAGCCACCCGAGAGGCTGAGGCAGGAGAATCGCTTGAACCCAGGAGGCGGAGGTTGCAGCGAGCCGAGATCGCACTACTGCACTCCAGCCTGGAGATAGAGCGAGACGCTGTTTTTTTGTTGTTGTTGTTTGTTGTTTTTGTTTTGTTTTGTTTTTTGAGATGGAGTTTCGCTCTTGTTACCCAGGCTGGAGTGCAATGGCGCGATCTCGGCTCACCGCAACCTCCGCCTCCTGGGTTCAGGCAATTCTCCTGCCTCAGCCTCCTGAGTAGCTGGGATTACAGGCACGCGCCACCATGCCCAGCTAATTTTTTTGTATATTTAGTAGAGACGGGGTTTCATCACGTTGACCTGGATGGTCTCAATCTCTTGACCTCATGATTCACCCTCCTCGGCCTCCCAAAGTGCTGGGATTACAGGCGTGAGCCACCGCGCCTGGCCAAGACGCTGTTTTTTTGTTTTTTTAAAGTATGAAATGCCTAGCTAGCCCAGGGCGGGACAAACAGTAGGTGATCAGTAATTGCACAGGAGGGTGTCACAGAGGGCTGAGTCATGGATGGTGGTGGCGCTGGCTCCCCAAGCTCTGTCATTGCTCCCCGATGCCCTGTTCACTTAGGTGCTCAATAAATGCTCCAGGAAACTACAGCACAGGAAATAATGAGCTTGGAGCTGGGAAGAGCTGGCTCCATTCTGTGTGAGCTCGGGCAAGAGGCCTCACATGTCTGTGCCTCAGTGTACCCCTTTGTGAGACGAGGCATGCCTGGTGCTTGGTCACTCTGTAGCCGTCGTTATGATTAGGGTCATTTCTTGCTGGAGGCACTGCTGGAGGCTCCATGAGATGGTGACGGACAAGTGGTGGATAGATGGGACTCAGCTTCCTGCCCTGGACACTCAAAACCCCATGGGCAGCCGGGCACAGTGGCTCACATCTGGAATCTCAGGACTTTGGGAGGTCGAGGTGGGTGGATCACCTGAAGTCGGGAGTTTGAGACCAGCATGGCCAACATGGCGAAACTCTGTCTCTACTAAAAATACAAAAATTAGACGGATGTGATGGCGGGCACCTGTAATCCCAGTTACTCGGGAGGCTGAGGCAGGGAATCACTTGAACCCGGGAGGCAGAGGTTGCAGTGAGCCGAGATCTCTACTGCACTCCAGCCTGGAGACAGAGTGAGACTCCGTCTCAAAACAAAAACAAAAACAAACAAAGAAACCATGGGGGTCACTGTGGGTCACCTCCCTGGTGGGCCTGGAGGGGGTTCGGGGACCAGGAAGCAAAGGATTCTGTGTGTCCTGCCCAGCTCCCAGAATCAGGAGCTCCAGGGAAACCCTCCCTGCAAGTCTCTGCTTTGTTTCGTGCTGGTTGATGCCGGGTCCCCCAAGAGGTGTCAGCCCTAAGCCCAGCCACAGGCAACTCCCAGTCTTGGGAGACAGACTGGGACAGACACCCCTTGCCCCGTGGAGTCCGGGTGGGCTGGAGGGACAGCAGCCGGGAGCTGGAAAGGAGGCTTGATCCCAGACAGGTGACAATCGTGCAATTGCTGTCCTCTGTCCGGCAGTGTGAATGCTGGGGTGTGGGGACCCGTCCCCCCATGAGCCAGGGTAACGAAGTAGGAGGGATGGTGGACAGAGCGGAGGGGTCCTCCAGGGTGGTGCGCAGTGAGGGGAGCGTCGAATCGGGAAGAAGGAAGTTCCCAGGGGTTGGCAGGAAACCCACATCTGACTTTTGACCTCTGCAGCTACCCGGCAGTTCCTGGACCCTTCCCAGCCCACGGCTGCTGGTGGGGGAAGGAGGGCTGGGGGCTGCCACGGGTGCCCAACCAGCCATTTCTCCAGGTTGGCCAGACCCACCCAGAGCCCCCCAGAGCAGGGCAGGAGGAGGGCATCTTCCAGAATGGGGGCAATGTAGTGTGAGGGAACCCAGTGTTACAATTTAGGCTTCTGGAGTTGAGTTCTGACTGTGTCACCTACCAGCTTTGTGGCCTTGGAGAAGTGACTTTCCCTCCCTGCGCCTCAGCTTTCTGCTGTCTGAAGTGGAGATAGCCGGGCACAGTGACTCACACCTGTAATCCCAGCAATCAGGGAGGTAGAGGTGGGAGAATTGCTTGAACTCATAGGTTTGAGACAAGCCTGGGCAACATAGCGAGGCCCTGTTCTAAAAAAAGCCCCCCCGCCCTCAAAACCAAAACCAAAACAAAAAGCAAGTGAAGACAACATAGCCAGTTTTGAAGCACTTGACACCGTGCCTGGAACATACTCAGTCTTAATAAATGATGGCTTTTTTTGGTTTGTTTGTTCTTTGTTTCGACGGAGTCTTGCTCTGTCTCCCAGGCTGGAGTGCAATGGTGCGATCTCAGCTCGCCGCAACCTCTGCCTCCCAGGTTCAAGTAATTCTCCTGCCTCAGCCTTCCGAGTAGCTGGGCTTACAGGTGCGCGCCACTACCACCTGGCTAAGTTTTGTATTTTTAGTAGAGACGGTTTTCACCATGTTGGTCAGGCTGGTCACAAACCCCTAACCTCAGGTGATCCACCTGCCTTGGCTTCCAAAGTGCTGAGATTACAGGCATGAACCACCACATCCGGGGATGATGGCATTTTTTAAGATGTGAGGGCTGGATCGTGCCTGGCCTCTGATGCCAGGCTGAGGAACTGAGACACAGGGGAGGGGCAGTATCTTCAGCTGCTGGTTCCCCAGGCCTGCAAGAGCACTGGAGAAGGGAGGGCACGATGGGAATGAAGTGTGGGTGACCAGGGTCCGGTGGAGGAGCTGAGACTGGGTGCAGTGTCTGGGCCAAAGCCAGGAGGTGCGGGTCTCAGTGCGGGTCTCGGTGCGCACTTAAGGTCTTGGCTGTTCTTCATTGTATATTGAAGATGTTGCATCTTTGTAGGTATGAATGTGATATCAGTTGACAAGGAAAAATAAAGGCAACCTCAAACTCCCAGAAAACTGAAAAGCCCCACCTCCCTCCCGGTCCTGATGGTCCTGATGTGCCACGATTTTGAGCAGTTGTCACGTGTGAGAAGCAGAGTTTTAAATATACATACTGACGCCATTTGTGTCAAGCTCAAAAACAGTATTTGACGTCCTTTCCGAATTTGATCTCACACCTTTAATTCGTAATGTTTGTTTCGAATTTGTTATATTAGCTGATTTAACTTTGTAACTTATGTTTTTGTTTGTTTGTTTTGTTTTGAGCCAGAGTTTTGCTCTTGTTGCCCAGGCTGGAGTGCAATGGCTCGATCTCAGCTCACTGCAACCTCTGCTTCCCAGGTTCAAGAGAAGCAGGAGAACTGCTTCAGCTTCCTGAGTAGCTGGGATTACAGGTGCACACCACCATGTCCAACCAATTTTTTTGTTTTTTATTGTTTAGTAGAGACGGGGTTTTGCCATGTTGGCCAGGGTGGTCTCGAACTTCTGACCTCTGGTGATCCGCCCACCTTGTCCTCACAAACTGCTGGGATTACAGGTGTGAATCACTGCACCCAGCTTGATTTTTTTTTTTTTAAACAAAAGAGGTAAAGATAGACCTTCCTCTTTTTGCTCAATATTATGTGTTTGAGATTCATTGACTCCTTTTGCCGGCTGTTTAGGTTTTCGCCAGATATATTACCATAAAATTGCAAATGGGCACTTAAATTGTTTTTAAGTTATGTGTTTCAGTAAATAAAAGAAGATTGAAAATCAAATTTCCTGGCTGGGTGCGGTGGCTCACATCTGTAATCCAAAGCGCTTTGGGAAGCCAAGGCAGGCAGATCGTTTGAGTCCAGGAGTTCAAGACCAGCCTGGGCAACATGTTGAAATCCTGCCTCTACAAAAAATACAAAAATTAGCCAAGCATGGTGGTGTGCACCTGCAGTCCACTATTTGGAAGGCTGAGGTGAGAGAAAAGCTTAGGCCCGGGAGGCAGCGGTTGCAGTGAGCCGAGATTGCACCACTGCACTCCAGCCTGGGGCTTGGGTGACAGAGTGAGACCCAGTCTCAAAAAAAAAACAACAAAAAAAAAAGAAAATAAAATTTCCGGAAATGAAATTACTGAGTCTGGGCTAGGTGTGATGGCTCATGCCTGTAATCCCAGCACTTTGGTAGGCCGAGGCGGGTGGATCACGAGGTCACAAGTTCAAGACTAGCCTGGCCAAGATGGTGAAACCCCCGTCTCTACTAAAAATACAAAAATTAGCCAGGCGTGGTGGCGGCCACCTGTAATCCCAGCTTCTTGGGAGGCTGAGGCAGGAGAATTGTTTGAAACTGGGCAGCAGAGGTTGCAGTGAGCCAAGATTGCACCGCTGCACTCCAGCCTGGGTGATAGAGTGAGACCCCATCTCAAAAAAAAAAAGAAATTACTGGGTCTTTTTCACATTATGACAGTTGTCACCAGTTTGTCCTTCAAAGAGGTTGTTTTCATTGACATCTTTGCCTGCGATGTCTAAAATCTCTAAACAGGGACTTTATGAAAATGTTCTGTCTGTTTTCAGCCAGAAGAATCGGCCGGGAGATGGCGAGTGCCTGGCTGAGACTCCGCATGAGCTCAAAGGCATCGGCCCTGATGTGAGCGTTGGTTTTTTTCCTGAAAACAATTTGTCATGTTTACAGGAAATTCTGCGCATGAATCCCTTCAGATTCCCTTGGAGGGGCATCGGAAAGTCAGGCTTGCGTTCTAAAGCCTTTTGTTTTTCTAGACCGAAGACAATTGACTTGGTTACATTTGTTTGTCTGAGTGGGGAAGGGAAGACTGATGAGGAAGTCAATTCTGTGTCACTGCCTGAAAAGTGACACTGAGGTCCTCATGGAGACACGAGGTTAAAAAAAAAAAATCACTTGACTTCAGGAAGGTCCCTGAGGAAGTGATATTTCTGGTGAAGAAAGATTTCAGTGAAGTTCAGAAAACCTTCCACTATTTCGCTTTTTTTTGGCAGAGTCTTACTTTGTGGCCCAGCTGGAGTGCAGTAGTGCCATTTCAGCCCACGGCAACCTCCACCTCCCAGGCTGCAACAATTCTGGCTCAGCCTCCTGAGTAGCTGGGACTACAGGTAAGCACCACCACCCGGCTAATTTTTTTTTTTTTTTTTTTAATGGAGTCTTACTCTGCCACCCAGGCTGGAGTGCGGTGCCACGATCTTGGCTCACTGTCACCTCCTCATCCTGGCTTCAAACGATTCTCCTGCCTCAGCCTCCTGAGTAGCTGGGATTTCAGGCACGTGCCACCACACCCGGCCAATTTTTGTATTTTTAGTAGAGACCGGGTTTCACCAGGCTGGTCAGGCTAGTCTCGAAGTCTTGACCTAATGATCTGCCCACCTCAGCCTCCCAAAGTGCTGAGATTGCAGGCACCAGCCACTGGCTAGCCACTGCGCCCAGCCAGCCCTCCACTTTTATGTCCACGTGTTTGGTTTTTGGTTAATTGAAGTGAAATTAAGTTTTGTGTTTTTCGAGGTGGCAGAGGAGGCAAAGAGTCTCTCTGTGGGGTGGCGGAAACCCGTGCTCTCTGGAACTCTGTATTCCCTGCTGAAAGCCAGAAACCCACTTCCTTGCCTGTGATTTGGGGGCTGCAAAGATCAGGTTGCAGTTGGCTCACGTCCCCTCCTGCAATGCTACTATATATAGGCTTTCCATTTTTGTCCTCTACCTCTGTACCTCCAGCTATGGGAGGGGAGCTCCAGTGTGGCCACAGATAGGGGTTACCCAGGATGGTGCCCTGGAGACAGGAGTAGACAGACAGAGATAACCAGTGACAGAAAGACACTTTGGGAGATGACCAGCAGAGGCCGGGCGCTGTGGCTCATGCCTATAACCCAGCACTTTGGGAGGTCGAGGCAGGTGGATCACCTGAGGTCACAAGTTTGAGAGCAGCCTGGCCAACATGGTGAAACCCTGTCTCTACTTAAAAACAAACAAACAAAACAACACAAAACAAAAACAAAATTCACCAGGTGTGGTGGCAGGCACCTGTAATCCCAGTTACTCGGGAGGCTGAGGCAGAAGAATCGCTTGAACTCGGGTGGTGGAGGTTGCAGTGAGCTGAGATCGCATCATTGCATTCCAGCCTGGGCAAAAAAAATGAAACCCCGTCTCAAAAAAAAAAAAAAAAAAAAAGAGAGAGAGGTAGAGAGATGACCAACAGTGTCCAAGAGAGATCGTTAGACAGGTGGAGGCAGGGAGACAGGACAAAGACAGCTCAGGGGCTGGCTCTGTCTGCAGGGAGGCAAGTCTCACTGAGAAGTGCTGTTGGCCTCCCTGGGCATCTGGGGAGGCTCAGTGCAGCCCAAGGACTGGGCCTATCCTCCTCTCTCCTTGTCACCAGGAATATTCACCAACTCTCTGCCTTATGACTTCCCTGGGGTTCCAAACCTCCAGCCTCAAAGTCTGTCTTCCTAACATTCTTTGACACCACTTCTGCCTGTGCCCTTCCCACTAACACATCTGCTGTGGCTCCCTATCGCCTCCATCCTCAGAACTGATTTTCTTTTTCTTTTTCTTTTTTTTTAAGATGGAATCTCGCTCTGTCTCCCAGGCTGGAGTGCAATGGTGCAATTGCGGCTCACTACAACCTCTGCCTCTGGGTTCAAGTGATTCTCGTGCCTCAGCCTCCTGAGTAGCTGGGATTACAGACACCCACCACCACACTCAGTTACTTTTTGTATTTTTAGTAGAGACAGGGTTTCACCATGTTGGCCAGGCTGGTCTCAAACTCCTGATCTCAAGTGATTTGCAGGCCTTGGCCTCCCGAAGTGTTGGGATTACAGGTGTGAGCCACTGTGCCCGTCTCAGAACTGATTTTCAGGGGTCCCTCGGGTATGGTCGGGATGGAGCCAGCAGTATAAATAAATAAACAAATGCATAATTGGTGACGATGTCTTAGTTGCCTTGGACGGCCCTGTGCCCGGCCCCACATGGGCCTATTCTTGGACCCCACAGCCTCATGGTGAGGGGGTCTTGCATCCCTGGGGTCCCGATTGGGGCGAGGCCAGTCTCCAGGCCTCCAGCTCTGGCGGACTCCAGAAGGAGGAACCGTTTCCTGCTGGCTTCTGGATTGACGCCAGGGCCGAGGGAGGGGGGTCTCAGACCCACCCTGTCCGACTCTCAAACTCTCAGCCCTCAGGAGGCAGCAACCGGATCTGCTGGCTGGGGCGACCCCTGGTGGCCGGTAGCGGAACACAACGGCCAGATCTCCCCTTCCCGCAGCCTCATTTTCCCCGTGGGCAAGGCCTCCAGGTGAGCCCCATCTCAGGTGAAGGCCCTGATCAGGCACGTACAAGCCTTAGGTGCGTGGGAGGATCGTGAGCAGAGCTGACTAAACGGGGTGGTGTCAGAGTTCCAAGGGCTTCCATTCCCCTTTCTACACCAGCCTCTTAGGAATTTTTAAAATTTATTTTTATTTACTTAGTTTTTGAGTCAGGGTCTCATTCTGCCACCCAGGCTGGAGTGCAGTGGTTGCAATCTCGGCTCACTGCAACCTGCACCTCCAGGATTCAAGCGATTCTCCTGCCGCAGCCTCCCGAGTAGCTGAGACTACAGATACACACCACCATGCCCAGCTAATTTTTATTTTTATTTTTGAGATGGAGGCTCGCTCTGTGGCCCAGGCTGGAGCGCAGTGGCACAATCTCGGCTCACTGCAACGTCTGCCTCTTGGGTTCAAGCTATTCTCCTGCCTTAGCCTCCCAGGTACGTGGGATTACAGACGCCCATTACCTCGCACGGCTAATTTTTGTATTTTTAGTAGAGACTAGGTTTCACCATGTTGGCCAGGCTGGTCTCAAACTCCTGACCTCAGATGATTCACCTGCCTCAGCCTCCCAAAGTGCTGGGATTACAGGTGTGAGCCACCGTGCCCAACCTATTTATGTAGTTTTTTGAGACAGGGTCTCACTCTGTTGCCCAGGCTGGAGTGCAGTGGCGCAATCTCGGCTCACTGCAACCTCCACCTCCAGGTTGGGTTCAAGTGATTCTCCTGCTTCCACCTCCCAAGTAGCTGGGACTACAGGTGTGCACCACCATGCCTGGCTAATTTTTAAACTTTTTGTATAGACGGTGGTCTCACTACATTGCTCAGGCTGATCTCCCACTCCTGGGCTCAAATGATCCTCCTGCCTCAGCCTCCCAAAGTGCTGGGATTACAGACAGGAGCCACCATACTCAGCCTGGACATTTTTACAAACAAATTTTAGTTTTAAATTTTGAATGAGTAACACACGTGCATGGTTTTAAAAAAAATGCAATCTTTATAAAAGGTGCATAGAGAAATGTGAGAATATGTCCCCTACCAATTCCCAGACCCCTGGATCGCTCCCCAGAGGCGGAGGCTGTGATCAGTGTCTCCTTCAGAGATATTTGAATAAAAGTCCCCTCCCCAAGCCCTGCATTAAAAAAAATACGCAAAATATCACTCTCCTGCTTTTCATATTAACGTATCTTAGAGAAGATCTGCTTTGGCCATTTAAATGGCGGTTTAATAGTGCTCCACTGTGTGGAGGGACAAACGCTTTTCTTTTTCTTTCTTTCTTTCTTCTTTTTTTTTGAGACAGGGTCTCATTTTGTTGCCCAGGCTGGAGTGCAGTGGTGCAATCTCAGCTCACCGCAACCTCCACCTCCCAGATTCAAGTGTTTCTCCTGTCTCAGCTTCCTTAGTAGCTGGGACAACAGGTGTGTGCCACCACCCCCGGCTAATTTTTTGTATTTTTAGTAGAAACGGAGTTTCACCATGTTAGCCAGGATAGTCTCCGTCTCCTGGCTTCATGATCTGCCTGCCTCAGCCTCCCAAAGTGCTGGGATTACAGGTGTGAGCCACCGTGCCCAGCTTTTTTTCTTTCTTTCTTTTCTTTTTTTTTGAGACAGGGTCTCACTCTGTCACCTAGGCTGGAGTGCAGTGGCATGATCATGGCTCACTACAGCTTCCACCTCCTGGGCTTAAGTGATTCTCCTGTTTCAGCCTTTTGAGTAGCTGGGACCACAGGTACATGCCACCAAGCCTGGCCTGGCTATTTTCTCTTCTTTGTTTTGTTTGGCTTTGCTTGAGACTGGGTTTTGCTCTGTCACCCAGGCTGGAGTGCAGTGGTGTGATCTTGTCTCACTGCAGCCTCTGCCTCCCAGGCTCAAGCGGTCCTCCCACCTAAGCCTCCTGAGTAGCGGGACCACAGGTGCACACTACCACGTCTAGCTAATTTTTTGTATTTTTGGTAGAAACAGGGTTTCACCATGTTGCCCAGGCTGGTCTCAAACACCTGAGCTCAAGTGATTCACTGCCTCAGCCTCCCAAAGAATTTTTTTTTTTGAGATAGAGTCTCACTCTGTCACCAAGGCTGGAGTGCAATGGCATGATCCCGGCTCACTGCAACCTCTGTCTCCCGGGTTTAAGCAATTCTCCTGCCTCAGACTCCTGAGTAGGTGGGACCTCAGGCGCACGCCACCATGCCCAGCTAATTTCTGTATTTTTAGTAGAGATGGGGTTTCACCATGTTGGCCAGGCTGGTCTAGAACTCCTGCCCTTGTGATCCGCCCACCTTGGCCTCCCAAAGTGCTGGGATTACAGGCGTGAGCTACCGCGCCCAGCCCCAAAGAATTTTTAAGAAGTTATTTGTAGAGATAGGGTCTCCTTATGTTGCCCAGACTGGTCTTGAGCTTCAGGGCTCAAGAGATTCTCCTGCCTTATCCTCCCAAAGTATTGAGCTTATGGGCATGAGCCACCGTGACTGGCCTCATGATTTTTAACATTTTTTTTTTCTGGCTCATGCCTGTAATTCCAGCACTTTGGGAGGCCGAGGCAGGCAGATCAGAGGTCAGGAGATTGGGACCATCCTGGCCAACATGATGAAACCCCGTCTCTCCTAAAAATACAAAAAATTAGCTGGGCGTGGTGGCGCATGCCAATAATCCCAGCTACTCGGAAGGCTGAGGCAGGAGAATTGCTTGAACCTGGGAGTTGGAGGTTGCAGTGAGCTGAGAATACACCACTGCACTCTAGCCCGCTGACAGAGTCAGACTCCATAGTTTTAATTTTCAAGTTTTGAGAATATGTCCCCTGACAATTCCCAGACCCCTGGATGGCTCAGAGGCGGAGGCTGTGATCAGTGTCTCTGTCTTGCTCTGCAACTGAGATGACTGGAGTGCAGTGGTGTGATCACAATTCACTGCAGACTTGTGGTCCTGGGTTCAAGTGATTCCGCTGCCTCGGCCTCCTGAACAGCTGGGTCTACAGATGCATGTCACCATGCTCAGCTAATTCTTGTTATTATTTGTAGAGATAGGTTTTCTCTATGTTGCCCAGGCTGTTCTCGAACTCCTGGGCTCAAGTGATCCTCCTACCTTGGCCTCCCAAAATGTTGGGATTACAGGTGTGGGCCACCACACCTGGCCAGCCTTGAGTTTGGAGGAGTCAAAGTGACATGTGAACCTTAGCATTGTTCAGGAGTTGGAGATCAGCCTGGGTGATATATAGAAACCCTATCTCAAAAACCCAGAACAGAACAAAAACAAAGTGAACACTTCAGGAATCTGGGTGAAGGATATCCAGAACTTCTTTGTACTAATACACCAATTTTTCTGTAAGTCTGTAGTTACGCCAAACATAAAGTTTACATTTAGATAACAAGCTAAAAATGTTTAAAGACTTGAAAAATAAGCCAGGCACGGTGACTCACACCTGTAACCCCAGCACTTTGGGAGGCCAAAGCAGGCAGATCACGAGGTCAGGAAATCGAGACCATCCTGGCCAACATGGTGAAACCCCGTCTCTACTAAAAACACAAAAATTAGCCAGGTATGGTGGTGGGCGCCTGTAGTCCCAGCTACGTGGGTGGCTGAAGCAGAAGAATCACTTGAATCCGGGAGGCAGAGATTGTAGTGAGCCGAGACCGTGCCACTGCACTTCAGCCTGGAGACAGAGCAAGACTCTGTCTCAAAAAATAAAAAGAAAAAAGAAAGAAAACCCAACAATACAGTCATGTGAAATTGAGCAATATAAAAGTGTCCATATTTCAATGATTTTTGACCCATAGGAACAGTACTTTCATGAGATTCTCTTCCTTTTCATTGTACCTTTTATTTTTCTTGTGTAATTGCATTGGCTAGTATGCCCAGAAAAATAACTACTTGACAGTGGATGTCCTTACCATGGCACTGATTTTGATGTGTTTTTTCCCCCCACAATTTATAAATTTTCTCATTTGATCTATTACTATAGTGATTAACAGACTTGGGAATATTGAATCACTGCTCCATCTCAGGCATGTCACCTTTGTTGCAGTTTAGGTTAAAAACATGGGCTGGGCACAGTGGCTTAAGCCTGTAATCCCAGCACTTTGGGAGGCCGAGGCGGGTGGATCATCTAAGTTCGGGAGTTCAAGATCAGCATTGTGAAACCTCGTCTCTACTAAAAATACAAAAATTAGCTGGGCATGGTGGTGGGGGCCTGTCATCCCAGATGCTTGGGAGGCTGAGGCATAATTGCTTGAATCCGGGAGGTAGAGGTGGCAGTGAGCCCAGATCGTGCCATTGCACTCCAGCCTGGGCAACAAGAGTGAAACTCCATCTCAGAACCAAACAAAACCAGCCAAACAAACACGTTACTTGGTTCTTTTTGTTTAAATTCCATCTGGGAGTTTTGTATCCTTCTCACAGGATTAGGGATTTGCGGTTTTCCTATTGTGCCACTTTCATCAGCTTTTGTTGTCAAATCAACTCCCTATCATGAGTTCAATCACCCATTCTACAGATAGGATAAACTGAGACGCAGAGAGGGAGAGTGACCGTTTCAGGTCACTCCTGAGCCAGGGCTAGTCCTAAAGTCCTCAAAAATTGAGGGCAACACTTTTGTTAGAGGAGACTTCAAATCCCAGCTCCACACTAACTCACTGCATGATCACCTGGGCCTCAGTTTCCCTGTCTGTAGAATAAGTACTTTACACGGTTGGAGAGAGAGGGCTGAGGCTCCTTTCTGTGCAGTGTCCATTCAGGGCGGCTCCAGGGTCTAAAGCCGAGCGTCGCATCCAGCGTGAGGGCGCCTCTATACACGTCCCGCAGAGTCCCCCCCACCAATGTCTGTCCTCCTGGCCGAAGCCCCCTTCCGGCTGGGGCCGACTCACCCTCGTGCGCGCCGCGCCGGCCGCCGGCAGCCCCCGGAGGGTCCGGAGCGAGATCGCGAGCGAGGGCTGGGCCGGGGTCGGGACCCCGAGCGGGGCCGCGGCCGGGGCACTCTGCGCTGGTGGCTCATCTCGGTTTCCAGGGCGTTACTGCCGGGAAGGGGGAAGGGGGCTGTAAGCCTCTGGACCCCTGTCCCCAGACATCGACAGCCCTCATCCGCCCGAGCGCCCCTTCGCTGGGAACTCCATCCCCAGAGATCTGCAACTACCAGGGTCTCCCGGTCCCCAGGATCCGTCATCAGTTCTCTACCCGCAGCCATTCCCGGGACCACTCCCTAGAGACTCCCAGCTCCATCCCCAGAAGCTCTGTCCCCAGACCACCAGCCTCTCCCTCCATACTCCCTTTTTCTTGCACCCTTCTCTTCTGTTCCCCGTCCTTCTCGGGCCCCCCACCGACGCTGGATCCTGGGAACCCAAGTTTCTAGAATGCCCGCCCCAGCCTGGAACCCCAAGAGAGTCCATTCCCTTCTCCATCCTCAGGTTCCAACTCTAGAATCCTCCCAGCATATCCAACAATGCCCCGCCCACAATTCCACACCCAAAGTAATGATTGGCCGAAATAATGTACCTTGCGCAGCCATTGGTCGCACCCTCCCTGTCCCATCCCGCCCTCGGGCCCGCCCCTCACTCACTAGCGTTCGCGCAGCGCCGCCTCTCGGGCTGCGCAGGCTTCGCTCTCAGCCTCCGCTACACCGGCGCGCCGCTGAGCCTCGTCCAGCCGCCGCGCAGACTCCATGGCCACCGCCTCCCAGCGCGCCAGGGCTTCTGCGGGCGCAGGGGGCGGGATCAGGCTGGAGACTCCGCCCTCACTCGCCCCAGGCACGCCGGAATCCGAGTTGATATTCTGCATGCCATTTGCATGCTTTGCTTTATTTGAATTAAATTTGTGTGTGCCATTGCCTGGCTCCACATGCTATTTGCATAGCTTTTCATAGGTTTGCATTGCTTTTGTGAGTCGTTTAAAAGGCGTTGGCATGTTTTGTGGCATTTGCGTTCATGACCTCTGCATGTTGTTTGCATTCGCTTCATAAGTTTTTGCGTTTATTTCCATGTTATTTGCATTACGTTTGCGTGCCTTTTTGTATAACTAGTATTCATCTAGGCTCCTCCCACCTTTAATCCCTGCCCACTCCCTTGCACCGCAACGCACCTGTCAGCTCCCCGTTCTCGACCCCCATCTGGGTCCCCTGTGCCTTGGCTTCGTCCATCTCAATCTTCAGTGTCGTTAGTTGGGTCTGAAGCCGGCTCTGAGGAGTGGAGGGGAAGTGGGAGGGGGTGTAGGCAGAGGAGGGGAGGAGTGAATAGGCCTGGCCTTTTTGGGGACAGTGAGAAGGCACCGAGGACCCTGTGTCCTGAACTTTGTGTGGAATGTCCTTTCGGGCCTTGTAATTGTAGAATACAGAAGTGACTTCTGAAGCCTGGGGCACCGAGTGGTGACAGCTGCCTGCCTGGAGGAAGATCTCTGCCCAGGTTTAACACCAGCAACCCTAAGCCACCGGAAAGTGGAGACTGCTTAGCTCTGCAGTCAGATTGAAGTTCCACTTTCAGCTCCATCTGGGACTCGCTGATGGGGTTACAAACCAACACAGGGGGCCGGGTGCACTGTGGCTCATGCCTGTAATCTCAGCACTCTGGGAGGCTGAGGTGGGTGAGATCGTTTGAGGCCAGGAGTTTGAGACCAGCCTGGCCAACATGGTGAAACCCCGTCTCTACTAAAATAATACAAAAATTAGCCGGGTGTGGTGGTGGGCGCCTGGAATCCCAGCTCCTTGGGAGGCTGAGGCAGGAGAATCACTTGAACCTGGGAGGCGGAGGTTGCAGTGAGCTGAGATCCCACCACTGCACTCGAGCCTGGGCAACAGAGCAAGACTCTGTCTCAAAACAAAACACACCAAAACCCAGCAGCAACAGAAACCAACACAGGGCAATTTGATGCTTGACAGTGATTGAATTTCTAGGGTACGTGTCTGTTGTCTCTGTAGGACACTCTGCAAAAGGGCTGGTCCAGCCTCCTCAGGACATCTTACAGCACCTTGACTGCTCTAGTCCCTTCCCTTCTTGGTGGGGGCAGAAAAGGGGTAAGGGTTTATTTTTATTTCTTTTGTTTTTTGAGACAGGGTCTCACTCAGGCGGGAGTGCAGTGGTGGCATCTAGCTCAATGCAACCTCCGCTTGGGATTACAGGTGCCTGCCACCACACACAGCTGATTTTCATATTTTTAGTAGAGACAGGGTTTTACCACATTGGCCAGGCTGGTCTTGAACTCATGACCTAAAATGTCCACCCACCTTGGCCTCCCAAAGTGCTAGGATTACAGGCGTGAGCCACCGCTCGCTCCCCATTCTGATTTTTAAAATTCAGATGCTGCCCTACCTTGGCTGGACTCGGAGGGTGGAGTGGAGTGGGAGGTGTACACAGAGGTATACAGTAGTCACTCCATAAATGGAAATAGTTGGGATTTTTAGGACAGTTCTTTTGTCAGGCTCAGGGCTGGAAAGGGTTAAGAAAAAGTCTGAAGGGTGAGCCAGCGGAAAAGGAGGATCTAGCAGGTACCTCCCCTAAGAGGCCAACTTTAGCCTCCTAATTACAGGTGACTTGTGTGTCCTGCTCTCGAAATAGGGCTGCTGGAAACTGGCTGGAGTGGGGCTGAGTGGGGATATGGGGGCATGCAGGAGGGCCTCGGGTGGTCTGTGGTTTCTCCAGACACCATTTATCTGGCAAATGGCAGAAGACAGTGAGACCCCCTTTTTTTTAGAGACAGAATCTCGTTCTGCCATGCAGGTTGGAGTGCAGTGGCATGATCTCAGCTCACTGCAACCTCCACCTCCCGAGTTCAAGTGATTCTCCTGTCTCAACTTTCCGAGTAGGTGGAATTACAGGTGTACACCATCACGCCTGGCTTACGTTTGTATTTTTAGTAGAGACGGGGTTTTGCTATGTTGGTCAGACTGGTTCTGAACTCCTGACCTCAGGTTATCCACCTTTTTGATCAGAAGGTAGACTCCATGGTGAACTAACATCGTAAGAGTTGGAAGGCATTAGGGTGCTATTCTCAATGCCTCCTCAATTTGAGGAACTGGGGAAACCGAGGCAAAGGGAGGGAAACCTGGGGATGTGTGGGCAGGCCCTCTCTTACCCCAACATTCTGGATTCCCAAGCTCCCCCTCCACCCGGCCCACCTACCTGGTGGCCCTCACAGGCCTTTAATGCCTTCTCCAACTCCCGCCGGATACCTTCTGCCCGGTTCAGCTGCCTGGCTAGGGCCTCCTCCCGCTCGGCAGCCTCTGCCAGCCGGCGTCGCAGCTCATCGACCCCAGGCGGCGGGTCCCCGGGCGGCACTGTGGCATTGACCCCCGGCTCCGGGCAGCGAGGTCCCCGAGCGGCCGAGGCGGCCAGATTCCAGGCTACCAGGGCCCCGCCAGCCGCTGCTGCGGCCAGGAACACGGCCACCCCGCACAGGGCGAGCACCCGCCAGGCACGCCCGGGCTCCGGCCCCGGCTCGGCCATGCTGCCGTCCACAGCTCTGGCCCCAGACGGCCACGAGCATTTAATTGGCACCTTGCGGCGCCAGGGACACCCACGGTTCCGCCCAGCCTGGCCGTGGCTTCCCGAGTCCATTGGGAGGGGTTGGACACCCTCCAGGGGCTGGTCCATCTCGTCGAGCCCAAGAAAGAACTAGGGGTCCTGAGTTCCTGCATCCCGAGCGTGCTGCCCTCCTCTATGCCTCAGTCTCCTCCTCTGTGAAAGGGGGAGACCATTAACTCCTGCTCCGTAGGGTTCGGTAGGAAACAAGCTGGCACATTTGTGGAAAGCCCTGAAGACCGCATCTGCAAAGGAGGTGCTTGGCTGTCGTCTGGGGTTATGTTTTTTCCATTCTTTTTAAATCTTATTTATTTATTTAGTTAGTTGCCCAGGCTGGAGTGCAATGGTGCAATCCTGGCTCACTGCAACTCCACCTCTGGTTGAAGCCATTCTCCTGCCTCAGCCTCCTGAGTAGCTGGGATTACAGGTGCACACCATCACGCCCGGCTAATTTTTGTATTTTTAGTAGATATGGGATTTCACTATGTTGTCCAAGCTGGTCTTGAACTCCTGACCTCAAGTGACCTGCCCACCTTGGCCTCTCAAAGAGCTGTTGGTGTCAAAATCCCAACAGCCAGGCAGGATGCAGGGGCTCACACCTGTAATCTCAGCACTTTGGGAGGCCAAAGTGGGCAGATCACATGCGGTCAGGAGTTCGAGACCAGCCTGGGCAACATGGTGAAACCCCATCTCTACTAAAAATACAAAAAAAATTAGCTGGGCATGGTGAGGCATGCCTATAATTCCAGCTACTTGGGAGGCTGAGGCAGGAGAATCGCTTGAACCCAGGAGGCAGAGGCTGCAGCAAGCCGAGGTTGCGACATTGCACTCCAGCCTGGGTGAGAGAGTGAGACTCCATCTCAAAAAAGAAAAAAGCAAAAAAAAAAAAAAAAAAAGAAAGAAAGAAAGAAAAAAAAAAAAGAAAGAGGCTAGGAGTGGTAGCTCATGCCTGTAATCCCAGCACTTGGGAAGGCCAAGGTGGGCGGATCACCTGAGGTCGAGAGTTCGAGACCAACCTGACCAACATGGAGAAACCCGGTCTCTACTAAAAATTCAAAAATTAGCCAGGCATGATGGCAAGTGCCCGTAATCCTAGCTACTTGGGAGGCTTGAGGCAGGAGAATTGCTTAAACCCAGGAGGTAGAGGTTGCAGTGAGCCAAGATCGTGCCACTGCACTCCAGCCTGGACGACAGAGTGAGACTCCGTCTCAAAAACAACAAACAAACAAACCACCAAGGCCAAAGCAAAAAAAAACCTACAATCCACCAGGATGGTCCTCACCCAGAGAACCATCCAGCCCAAACACCAATAGTGCTGAGGCTGAGACCCTGCCCTGGACCTTGGGAGTGGGGAACAGGTGCTCTAAGCATCAGGCAGAGCTTGGGCAAAGGCCTTGAGGCAAAAAGGAGGATAGCACGAGGAAAGGTGGAGGCGGTGAGCAAGGGGAAGTGAGGGGTGAGAGGGCCCCGGGCGGCCTGGGGCAGGGGAGTTATTTGGGGACCCTCTCGCTGAGAGAGGTGGAGGCTTATTTTTTTTTGTAAACAGAGTCTTACTCTGTTGCCGAAGCAGGAGTGCAGAGGCTCAGTCTCAGTTCACTGCAACCTCCACCTCCTAGGTTCAAACTATTCTCCTGCCTCAGCCTCCTGTGTAGCTGAGACCATACCATGTGCCACCACCCCCAACTAATTTTTTGTATTTTTAATAGAGATGGGGTTTTACCACGTTGGCCAGGCTGGTCTTGAACTGAGTTCAAGTGATCCACCCGCCTTGGCCTCCCAAAGTGCTGGGATTTCTGGCATGAGCCACTGTGACTAGCCAGAGGGCTCTTTTTTTTTTTTTTTTTTTTTCTTTGAGACAGAGTTTCGCTCTTGTTACCCAGGCTGGAGTGCAATGGCGCGATCTCGGCTCACCGCAACCTCCGCCTCTTGGATTGAAGCAATTCTCCCACCTCAGCCTCCCAAGTGGCTGGGACTACAGGCATGCGCCACCATTCTCAGCTAATTTTTTTTGTATTTTTCGTAGAGACGGGGTTTCACCATGTTGACCAGGATGGTCTCGATCTCTTGACCTCGTGATCCACCCGCCTCGACCTCCCAAAGTGCTGGGATTATCGGCGTGAGCCACTGCGCCCAGCCGGCTTTTTTTTTTTTTAATCCCACTGACCATCTGGGCCAGGGACTATGGGACTGAGGACAATGCAGAAGTCTGGGACAAGGGGCTCCTGGCCCCACTGCCACAAACAGGAAGTTGCAGTTGCAGAGACAATAGCTGGGCTTCTGGGGGAACTTGGAGGAAGGAAGATAACAGAGAGGGAAGTGACTATGGGGCCTTCGAGGACCAACAAGGTAGGTGAAGGGTCTCGGGATTGCAGCCCTCAGCTGTGGAGAAGCAGAGAGACTCTCTGGGGGAGGGGTTCCCAGAGCTGGCTAATGCAGAATGAGTAAGAGTTTGGGGAATGGGGCCGGGTGCGATGGCTCATGCCTGTAATCCCAGCACTTTGGGAGGCCAAGGCGGGTAGGTCAGGAGTTGGAGACCAGCCTGGCCAACATGATGAAACCCCCGTCTCCATTAAAAACACAAAAATTAGCTGGATGTGGTGGTGCAGTCCTGTAATCCCAGCTACTTGGAAGGCTGGGGCACGATAATCACTTGAACCCAGGAAGTGGAGGTTGCAGTCAGTCGAGATTTAGCCACTTGATGCCAGCCTGGGTGACAGAGAAAAAAAATTTTTTTTTTCTTTTTTCAAAAATAGAGATGGGGTTTCACCATGTGGGCCAGGCTGGTCTTGAACTCCTGATCTCGTGATCCACCCATCTCAGCCTCCCAAAGTGCTGGGATTACAGGTGTGAGCCACTGCGCCTGGCCGAAAAATTCTGTTTTTTTAAAAAAATGGGGGCTGGTCATGGTGGCTCGTGCTTGTAATCCCAGCACTTTGGGAGGCCAAAGCAGGCGTATCATCTAAGGTTAGGAGTTCCAGACCAGCCTGACCGATATGGAGAAACCTATCGCTCCTAAAAATGCAAAATTAGCCGGATGTGGTGGTGCATGCCTGTAGTCCCAGCTACTAGAGACGCTGAGGCAGGAGAATCGCTTGAACCCAGGAGGCAGAGGTTGCAGTGAGCTGAGATCGCACTATTGCACTCCAGCCTGGGCAACAAGAGTGAAACTCCATCTCTATAAAAAAAAGGGTGGGCACAGTGGCTCACGGCTGTAATCCCAGCACTTTGGGAGGCCGAGGCAGGTGGATCACCTGAGGTCGGGAGTTCGAGACCAGCTGGACCAACATGGAGAAACCCTGTCCCTACTAAAAATACAAAAAAATTCGCTAGGCATGGTGGCGCATGCCTGTAATCCTAGCTACTCGGGAGGCTGAGGTAGGAGAATCACTTGAACCTGGGAGGCAGAGGTTGTGGTGAGCCGAGCCGAGACTGCGCCATTGCATTCCAACCTGGGTAACAGGAATGAAACTCTGTCTCAAAAAAGAAAAAGAGAGAGTTTGGGGGATGAAGGAGGGGAAATTTCCTGACGAAGGTATGGCCTGTGTGTGTGTACAGATCCCGGTTTAAATCCCAGCCCAGCATTTTCTGCAGGCGGGAGGGAAGCAAGACAAGGTTTCTCTCGATACAGCCTCAGTTTCCTCCCTGGAACTCCAGGCATCGGGAGAGGCTGTAGGGAGGAAATGAGAATATAACACTGGGAAAAGGGTGAATCCTGATGAGGGTGCGTAGTCCATCCTTGTGTGGATCCCAGCAGAGAAGAGGGCTGGGAGGAACTGGGGTGGTGCCTGCCCGAACGCCGCGGGCTCCTGAAAACGCCCTGGGGCAGGGAAGGCGAAGTGTTGTCGTCAACGGGGATCCACCCTCACCTGCAGGGGAGGCCCCAGACGCTTCGGGACTAACACAATGACACTCCAGGAACTCGAGTAAGGTGTGCCCCCCCCCGAAAGGAAGCGTTTATTTTTGAAGCTCAAAGACTCCAGAGAAAAGCACCCCCCCCAAAAAAAAACCGTACCAGGCAGCAGTTGCCACCCTACGGCACCCCATGCCCAAACTCAGGGCGGGAGACAAGAGGAGACAATCATTCCCTGCCCGGCTCTGGAGGGAGGCAACTCTGGGTCCCTACACCCAGCACTGCCCCATGGCCCCTCCAGACCTGCTGCCCCATGACCCTCCCAGAACCGATGAGATCACGGGATTGTCCAAGCGAAAAGCTGAGCGGGAACCGGCCCTTCGAAGCTGCGCCTAAAGGACCAGAAGAGGTACTAAGGGCCGACTCGAGGAAGCAGACACTGACCCCGCCCCATCGATAGACCCGCCCCACTACTTACATGCCCTTCCCCTCCGCCCATAGACCCGCCCCCCACTATTTATTGACCCCGCCTCCGTCGATAGACACGCCCCCATCGATGGCCCCGCCCATATAGCAGTAAGCCCCGCCCCGCTCCGGGGCACCCTTCTCTTCTCACTGGATTCCCCTTCCCTCCCCAAGACCCCTCTCCTCTGCGGCCAGTCCCCTCCCCTGCAGCCCCTCTCTCTAGACCTCGAAGTCCCGGCTTCCCTGCTCCTCTTCCCCAGCTTTCTTCTCCCTCCCGGGGCCGCCCCTTTCTCACTGACCGGCTTCCCGGGATCTCAGAGGAGCCGAGCGCTGAGGCCCAGCAGCAGAATCAGGAGCAGAGGCGCCGCCGCGGAGCTGGTGTCCTTCAGGGAGCTGGCGGAGTTCTTCTGGTCCGCGATTCTCGCGCTTAAGTCCTGGTTTTTCCTCCTGCGGTACAGACAGGGGCAAATCAGGCATCTGCCCGACCGGGCTCCTGCCGCCCTCCCTGTAAGTCCATCGCCCCTCGGAGTTCCCGCCGCACCGCCCCAATCCAAGTCCCTGGGGAGGGAATGGATGGCGGCCACCCAGGGCTCTGTGACCCTCGGGGCTAAGTTGTCCTTTTGTGGGACTCAAACCTTACCCCCTGGGACAATGGGGATTTTGGGAGCCAAGGAGATCCTCGGTCCCCGGGTAGGAACGCGGGGCTGAGAGGGCTGTGGCGGGTGGAGGGCAGCAGAGGGAGAGGTTATCTCTGACCTCAGTCGCTCCACCTCCATAGAGGCGTCCTGAAGCTTCTGGTTCAATGTGGTGATCTCTCCTGGTGGAGTGGGTGGACAGAATCAGGGGGCGAGTCAGCACGTGGCCAGGCTCTGGCCCTGCCCCACTCTGGGACAGGACCTCCCCCTTACCCTAACCTCCAACTCTGGTCTCCCTGCCCCACCCTCTCTTCCATTCCTGACTTACCCCTCCCCAGCCCCTTCCCTTCCCTCTTCCTTACCCTCAAGCTCCTCCACTTTCTTCTCCGCATCCAGGGAATGAGCCTTCTCCTTATCCAGGGAAGCCATTAGGGTCATCTAGGACAGAGGGAAGGGTCAGAATCTGGGGTTCTGGCCCTGGGCTGTTGCCCCTGGGACTTGGACCTCTTCCCTAGGTCCTGGGGCTTAAATGCAAACCCTTTCCGGGTTTTCTTCCAACCCTCTTCTGCACGGTGATCTTTAAACTTGAAGAACAGCCACAACCACAGTCACCCAGGGCCACCCATAAGCGTGAGCCCCCCCCCCCCACATGGCAACTTGGAGGCTCTCGATAACCAAAGTTTAGTAGACATTTTCAGATGGCCCAAGAAAAGTTAGAGGGTCCTACCAAATCCAGAACACAGTGGGACTTCCCAGCCCAAGTGACATGCCCAGTGACAGTTTCAAGAGCCCCCATATGGGGACCCGGGTGAATATATTTCAGTTTCTCGGGGATGAAGTGGAAATTTCAAGAGTCTCCTTTTTCAGAGTCTGGCGAGGTCCCCATTCAACCCTGAACAGGGATTCCTACTCTCCCAGGACCGGTGCCCACGAGGAGTTTCAAGTCCACCCATACCAGTGCCCTGGAAAGTATAAATTCACCTAAGTCCCAGTGGGGATACTGAGGTCCCTGATCTGGGGGATCTGGGGACTTTTAACGGCTTGCCCCTACACCAGTGTCCCAGACTGGGTCAGAGGGCCCCAAACCCTGGTAGGTAAACCTAGGTCTCTTGACGTGGGGACCCAGGAACAGTTTCAAGACCCCTCCCTCCCCGCATCTCCCTGGAGACCCACTCTGTGTCAGATTTCTGGGGAGGGTGTCTCGGCTCACGCCCCCCAGCACTAGGCCATCCAAAGGAATTGAGATGCTTACCACAGTCTGGTTGTAGGTGGCGATCTGGGCCTCAGCATCCCGGAAGCCATCCTGGGCCCGGGTCAGCTCTTGTTCCAGGAGATGGGTGACATTTCGACACTCCATCACTGCCCGGTGGCCCTCTTGGCAGGCCTCGCTGTTGGCCTTTTTGACATAGACAATCAGGAGCACCCCCAGAGCCACAGCCACTATGACCAGGAGCACCACAACTCCTGTCCCCACTGGAAGCTTACAGCGCTCCTTGCTCTCATGCTTCAGAAAGTCATCCATGGGCACTAGGGAATAGTGAAACAAAGTAGGTGCCATCTAGAGCTCCCCACTAACTGAAAGGAGTCTGGCCTGGAGTTAGAGGAGGGTGCTGGAATCTTCTGCGGGCCTCCCCATTATTAGCATAAAAGCCCCTCCTGACCAATAGCAAGATCCAGGAAGTACTCTTAGCAGCAGCTCCGGCCTGGGCCACCTACAGGCAGAGGATCCTTAGGCTTTTAGTTTCAGTTTCCCAGAAGGGAGATGGCCTTGTTTTCACCCTGCTTTAAAAGGCCTTGGGCCCTTCCCAACTGGGTGCCAGCCAGACCTCCTGTAGTAGGGAAGCTGTGGCTGCCTGGGACACTCCACTCAAGTCCCTGCATCTCTCCTGTGAGTTACTGGGTGCCTAGGCCATGCCAGCCTGCATTCATCTGTACCATGACCTGAAGAGGCAGAGGCGGTGATCGCTGGCCCAGTCCCCACCTGGGGAAACTGAGGTTTCACAGTTGAGTGGTGGAGTGGGGGCAGGGCCTGGGTCTGACCCTAGAGACTAGGTTTTGTGTTCAGGTGTCTCCGTGGTGATGATCAGGGCTTCATTCAGGGCCGCTGTCCCCACCGAGGGGACTATGGGAGGGTGTGTGAGCAGGAGGTGAGACTGGAGCCATCAGGAAGCTGGGAGACCCCACAGGCCTACACGGCCCAGGCTGCAGTTCTGCATTTGGCCACCAGGGGACGCCCCAGCCAACAAACAATATTGGTTTCTGTCCCGCCACCGGCAGGAAACGGGCTCCTACTTCCAGAAAAAGTGCTCCTGCGACTCCAGGATGCCAGGTAAACTGAGCCTGCTTCTTCATCTGTAAAGGAACAATAACAGGGCCAGCCTCTCCAGGACAGGCGAGGGAGGAGGTGCCAGTAACGTGCTTTGGTATCCAGTAGGTACTCAATGGATGCACACACCACCTGCCAGGCCTGTGGCTCAGGGCAAATGGATGGAAAGATAATAGTGAGAATCTTTCTTTCTTTTTGAGATAAGGTCTCACTCTGTCGCCCAGGCTGGAGTGCAATGGTGCAATCTCAGCTCACTGCAGACTCTACCTCCCAGATTCAACTGATTCTCCCGCCTCAGCCTCGCCAGTAGCTGGGACTACAAGTGCGGGCCACCACACCCGACTAATATTTTTTGTATTTGCATTGTTTTTTTTGAGACAGAGTCTTGCTCTGTCGCCCATGCTGGAGTGCAGTGGAGTGATCTTGGCTCACTGCAACCTCCGCCTCCCGGGTTCAAGTGATTCTCCTGCCTCAGCCTCCCGAATAACTGGGACTACAGGTGCACACCACCACACCAGGTTAATTTCTTCTGGTTTTTAGTAGAGACGGGGTTTTACCATGTTGGCCAGGGTGGTCTCAAACTCCTGAGCTCAGGCAATCTGCCTGCCTCGGCCTCCAAAAATGCTGGGATTACAGGCTTGAGCTAGCATGCTCTGCTTAACAAGGATTTTTCTTTGAGGAAAGATAGTTGGCTCCACTTGGGATGTGCTAAACCCAATGGGCCTGGGAGACATCTGGGGAAGAAACCTGGGATGGGGCGAGTGCTGTGGGCGTGGACACTGGGGTGGGGCACTCAGGCTGTACTAAGCTGCTGCTCATGTGGCTAAGAGAGCCAGAGCTTCCTGCAGGAAATCAGCACCATTATCGGTGCCCAACTGCAGGGCATGACCACAGGAAGGGGGCTGCATATTTTTCTTGTAGCTTCTTCAGCCACAGGCTGACCACAGCCCAGATTCTGTTGGGTCTGCCATTTCCGTGTGTGTGTGTGTGTGTGTGTGTGTGTGTGAGACAGAGTTTTGCTCTTGTTGCCAGGCTGGAGTACAATGGCATGATCTTGGCTCACGCAACCTCCGCCTCCCTGATTGAAGCCATTCTCCTGCCTCAGCCTCCTGAGAGCTGGGATTACAGGCACCCGCCACCGTGTCTGGCTAATTTTTGTATTTTTAGTAGGAATGGGGTTTCACCATGTTGGCCATGCTGGTCCTGAATTCCTGACCTTGTGATCCACTGGCCTCAGCCTCCCAACGTGCTGGGATTACAGGCGTTAGCCACTGCACCGGCCTTGTTTTGTTTTTTGTTTTTGAGATGGAGTTTTGCTCTGTTGCCGAGGCTGGAGTGCAATGGCCCGATCTTGCCTCACCGCAACTTCCGCTTCCCGGAGTAGCTGGGAGTACAGGCATGCACCCCCATACCTGGCTAAGTTTTGTATTTTTAGTGATTTGTATTTTTAGTAGGTTTCTCATTGTTGGTCAGTCTTGTAGGGCTGAGGGCCCCACAGGGCCGTGGGGTGAGCCTTATGCTGTGCTGAGGCGCAGGATCCGAGAAATACAGACAGGACACAGAAGTACAAGGAAGATGCAGCTGGGCTTGGGGGGGCCACGCCACCTATACGCAGAGTCAGGTAAGGCCCTGAATGTCCAGAAGCCTGAGTATTTATTGTGTCTAGGTTAGGGGGCAGGGCAGTGAGTGAAGTCATCTTTAAGGATAGTGCTATGGTTGTGAGCAGTAAGACAAGGGGTCCACCCCCATTAGGTCACCTAGGCCAGGAGGTGGGCCGTGCGCAGTGAAGAGGGTGCAGTGTGCAATACTTCTGTCTATGGGCAAACTACTTCTAAGATTTATAGGAGGATGCTTTAAGTCACATAGAATGACAGAGCTGTCAGGGTTACCACCACCTTCTGGCAGCTTCCAATGGGTTCTATGGGAAGATGCTTTTCAAGCAGCACAGTAGCAAGAGCTGATAAAGTTCACAGTCACCAAGGTGGATTGCCGGGCTAAGGGCAGCCTTCCACAAGAACTGGAGCAAGGTCCTCCAATTCCTTTATCGGGGGAGTGGCTCTCGCCCCAAGCCTGCCATACAGCGGGCATCTTTATGATACTGAACGCTGCTGCCTGGGCCATGGATTCTTGTCCTGGTGTAACTGTTTTCCCTTAAATCATGCTCTGCACTGTGTCTGCTCTAGACATTCCTCTGATTATAAGCTGCTTATTCCTTAATTCATGCTCTATACTGTGTCCACTCTAGGCATTCCTCCGATTATGAACTAAGATATAATTATAGGTATATATGTAGGGAGATATTCTTTAGGCACTCATCAACTATTATATGATTATATATAGAAGTTTATATAAAGGGATTTCGTCAAGCCCTATTTCTATAAACTAATACATGATCATGTAAAGGATTATATAAAAGGAAATAGCTGAGTAGTAACACTATAAAGTGAGATATTCCTCAAGCCCTACCTGTGCCAGGGTTCTGCTTAGCTCTCATTCCTCGGTGCCTGTATGGGGAGGTTACCCACAAGTCTAGTCTTGAACTCCTGACCTCGTGATCTGGCTGCCTCAGCCTGTCAAAGTGCTGGGAATACAGGCATGAGTCACCACACCCCAGCCGTTTCCACGTTTTTTGTTTTCAGCAGGGCCAGATGGCAGGCAAAGCCAAGGCCAGAGCCCAGGCCTCCCAGAAGGCCTGGGGAACTCCCCCAGACCCTCACTCCAACATCTCTCTTCCTAAAAGGACCCCATTAAAGCCACTTACAGCCAGGCATGGTAGTGTACATACCTGTGGTCCCAGCTACTCAGGAGGCTGAGGCAGGAGGATTGCTTGAACCCAGGAGTTTGAGGCTGCAGTGAGCTGGAATTGCGCCACTACACTCCAGCCGGGGTGACAGAGTGGAAACCCATCTCTTCAACAAATAAACAAAAAATCACTTAGAAACAAGAACCAATTAACAAGCGGTGGGAGATGATCTGCTGAAAAGTCCAACGGTGATCTTGTCCCATGAGGAGGGACCTATCAGCGTTGCCAGGACTCCAGGTTCAAAGACACGACCTTTGCCTGATTTATTTGAGCAGGCACTGTTTGGGCCTGGAAACTTTAGGGTCAGTTTGGGACCAGGTCAGAAGTCACGATTTCATGAACTGAACTGCAGGTTGGAGGCCAGGGTGATGCACCCCTAAGTGAATGACTTTCCTCTCAGCATTGATTTCCCCAGCTGTAAAGTGTGGATAATAATAGATTGGTTTTGGGAGGCCGAGGCAGACACGAGGTCATGAGTTCAAGACCAGCCTGGCCAACATGGTGAAACCCTGTCTCTACCAAAAAAATATATATTAAAAAAAAAAAAAAATTAGCCGGGCATGGTGGCATGCACCTGTAGTCCCAGCTATTTGGGAGGCTGAGGCAGAAGAATCGCCTGAACCCAGGAGGCAGAGGTTGAAGTGAGCCGAGATCACGCCACTGCACTTCAGCCTGGGCAACAGAATGAGACTCTGATTTAAAAAAATTAATAATAATAATAATAGATTGGTGTCCTCCCTAAATTTTGTACCTGCAAATGGTCCCAGCCCTCCAAACTGAAAGTCTGTTGCTCTTTCCTTTAAAATTATAAATGGTGGGCCAGGTGCAGTGGCTTACGCCTGCAGTCCCAGTACTTTGGGAGGCCGAGATAGGAGGATTGCTTGAGGCCAGGAGTTTGAGACCAGCCTGGCCAACATAAGGCGACCCTATCTCTATTTAACAAAATACATATATATATGTAGTATATATTTATTTTATTTAATTAATTTATTATTTTGAGAGAGAGTCTTGCTCTTGTCACCCAGGCTGGAGTGCAATGGCGCAATCTTGGCTCACTGCAACCTCCACCTCCCGGGTTCAAGCGATTCTCCTGCCTCAGCCTCCTGAGTAGCTGGGATTACAGGCGTGCGACACCACGCCCAGCTAATTTTTTGTACTTTTAGTAGAGACGGGTTTCACAGTGTTGGCTAGGCTGGTCTTAAACTCCTGACCTCAGGAGATCCACCCGCCTCGGCCTCCCAAAGTGCTGGGATTACAGACATGACCCACAGCATCTGGCCTATATTTTATTTTACATTTTAAAATATATATACACATAATGTGTTTCTATATTAGTTTGGTGCAAAAGTAATTGCAGTTTCTGCCATCACTTTTTTTTTTTTTTTTTTGAGATGGCGTCTCCTTCTGTCACCCAGACTGGAGTGCAGTGGTGTGATCTCAGCTCAGTGCAACCTCTGCCTCCTGGGTTCAAGCAATTCTCCTGCCTCAGCCTCCCGAGTGGCTGTGACTACAGATGCCCCCCACCACGCCCGGCTACTTTCTGTATTTTTAGTAGAGACTTCAGGTTTTGCCACCTTGGCCGTGCTGGTCTCAAACTCCTGACCTCTAGTGATCCGCCCGACTTGGCCTCCCAGTGTTGGGATTACAGGTGTGAGTCACCGCGCCCAGCCTCTGCCATTACTTTATTTTTTAATTTGGACTCTCGCTCTGTTGCCCAGGCTGGGGAGCAGTGGCACAATCTCGGCTCCCGGCTGCAACCTCCGCCTCCTGGGTTCAATCAATTCTCCTGCCTCAGCCTGCTGAGTAGCTGGGATTACAGGCACCCGACAGCATGCCTGGCTAATTTTTGTATTTTTAGTAGCGATGGGGTTTCTCCATGTTAACCAGGCTCGTCTCAAACTCCTGACCTCGTGATCTGCCCACCTCGGTCTCCCAAAGTGCTGAGATTACAGGTGTGAGCCGCCGCGCCCGGCCTGCCATTATTTGTCATGGTATTAATTATATTAATTAAAAGTAATGGCAGAAACCACAATTACTTTTAACAATAAAATTACAAATGGAAACTGTCATGCTGCCATTCTTTTTTTCCTTTCTTTTCTTTTGAGACAGTCTTGTCCTGTCGCCCAGGCTGGAGTACAGTGGTGCAGTCGTAGC
This sequence comes from Callithrix jacchus, assembly GCF_049354715.1. NCBI lineage: Eukaryota > Metazoa > Chordata > Mammalia > Primates > Cebidae > Callithrix > Callithrix jacchus. Next base: position 16,007,983 of record NC_133523.1, read on the forward strand.
TCACTGCAGCCTTGACCGTCTGGGCTCAAGCAATCCTCTCACCTCAGCCTCCTTTGTGGCTGGGACTACAGGTGTGCACACCATGCCTGGCTAATTTTCTATTTTTTTTTTTGTAGAGATGGGGCCTTAATATGTTTCCCAGGCTGGTCTCAAACTCCTGGGCTCCAAGGATCCTCCTGCCTCAGCCCCCAAAGTGCTGGAATTACAGGAGTGTGCCACTGCCCCCAGCGCCGGCACTATTTTGGTTTCAACTGGGCACGGTAGTTATGCCTGTAATCCCAGCACTTTAAAAGGCCAAGGTGGGAGGATCACGTGAGGTCAGGAGTTTGAGACCAGCTTGGCCATCATGGTGAAACCCCGTCTCTACTAAAAATATAAAAATTATCTGGGCGTGATGGTGGGTGCCTATAATTCCAGCTACTCGGGAGGCTGAGGCACGAGAATCGCTTGAACCTAGAGGTGGAGATTGCAGTAAGCTGAGATTGTGCCACTGCACTTAAGCCTGGCTACAGAGTGAGACTCTGTCTCAAAAAAAAAGAAAAAAAATTTTATTTTAAAATAGTTTCAGATTTGCAGGAAAAAAAAAAAGTGAGCCTAGTACAAAGAATTTCCCACATTCCCTACACCCAATTTCCCATCACTTTTTATTTATTTAGACAGAATCTTGCTCCGTCACCCAGGCTGGAGTGCAGTGACGCGATCTCAGCTCACTGCAACCTTCTCCTCCTGGGTTCAAGCTATTCTTCTGCCTCAGCCACCTGAGTAGCTGCAACAGGCGTGCGCCACCATCCCCAGCTAATTTTTGTATTGTTAGTAGAGACAGGGTTTCACCATATTGGCCAGCCTGGTCTTGAATACCTGACCTTATGATCCACCACCTTGCCCTCCCAAAGTGCTGGGATTACAGGCATCAGCCACAAAGCCTGGCCTTTTATTTGTTTATTAAAGACAGGCTTTTGCTCTGTCGCCCAGGCTGGAGCACGATCATAGCTCACTGCAGCCTTGACCTCCTGGGCTTGAGTGATCAATCCTCCCACCTCACCCTCCTGAGTGGCTGAGACCACAGATACACAGTACTACACATGGCTAATTTTTTATTTTTGTGGAGATGGGGTCTCACTATGTTGGCCAGGCTTGTCTCAAACTCCTGGGCTCAAGTGATCCTCCTGCCTCAACCTCCTGAGTAGCTGAGACTACAGGCACTCACCACCATCATGCCCAGCTAATGTGTGTATTGTTTGTAGAGACAGGATCTTCCTATGTTGCCCAGGCTGGTCTCCAACTCCTGGGCTCATGGGATCCTCCCTCCTCAGCCTCCCAAAGTACTGGGATTATAAGTGTGAACCACTGCCTCCGGCTAAGAAAAAAAAAAAAAATTGAGTGGGAAGATTGGGAGGGATAACATTAGGAGAAATACCGAATGTAGGTGATGGGGGAATGGAGGCAGCAAACCACCATGGCACGTGTATACCTACGTAACAATCCTGCAGGATCTGCACATGTACCCTAGAACTGAAAGTATAATAATAATAAATAAATACATAAAAGAAACTACTTAAAAACATTTAAGTAGTCGACCCTCAATCCACAATCGACCCTCAGCTGTTTCATTTGTTTGTTATCACACTACGTGTATATTTCACTTACTTTGGGCTACTGAGACGCGGCCCTCGGCGTGCATCTAACGACGCCTCCTTTCCTGTAGGAAGGCGCTGGCCCCAGAGCGCTCACTGCGCAGGGGTGATTCTGCCTCACGGGACATTTTTGTTGTCACCACGGGTGCTGGGAGTTCTCCTGGCATCCAGGGATGTAGGCCAGGGACGCTGCTCTACACACATCGGTGCACAGATCGGCCCCCACGGTAAATGATCAAGCCCCAAGTGTCAGAGGCGCCGCCAAGGGTGACAAGCCCTGCCCTGGGGAGACCTGAGTGCAGGTTTGTGCTAGCCTGCCTGACTCCGTCTTAGCGGTAAACTCCATTGTAGCCTTTCCCTCCCTGCCATTTCTCCCTCAGGTGCATTACTGGGTCACGCTCTACTCAGAGCCTTGAACGGTGAGGTTTGGGTCATGCTCTTCTCAGTACGGGTAACCAACGGAACCATGTCCTGCTTGGCAAGCCTGCCTGCTACTGTAAATACCTCTCCTTGAACCCCCCCTTGGTAAGTAATTATATAAAAAGTCCCCCCTGTTACCCCCCTTAATAATTGTATAAAAATACTCTTAGTAACCAGCAGCTATGGAAACCTCCTGCCTCCTGGTTACCAGCCTCCTCCTACTAACTTGCTTGCTCTGCTTCTATAAAATTCTGCTTCCGCTAAACTCCCCCTCCCTTCCCCTAAGCAAGCTATAAAAAAAAAAAAAAAAAAAAAAAATCAAGCCCCTTCCTCGGGGCCAATACAGTTTTAAGCGTTAGCCACCCGCCTTGGTCGCAGGCAATAAAACTCAATCAAAACTCAAACTGAGGCGCTGTCTCTGACTCACACAGTTGTAACGTTTGGAGTCAGACTTGGGCTCAAATTCCATCATGATGGACCAGCTCCTTGCCCTCCGGCCTCTGCTTTTCTTTCTTCTTCTTTTTTTTTTTTTTTTGAGATAGAGTCTCACTCTGCTGCCCAGGCTGGAGTGCAGTGGTGTAATCTTAGCTCACTGCAACCTCTGCCTCCCAGATTCAAGTGATTCTTGTGCCTCAGCCTCCCGAGTAGCTGGGGTCACAGGTGTGTGCCACCATACCTGGCTAATTTTTATATTTTAAGTAGAGACGGGGATTCACGATGTTGGCCAGGCTGGTCTCAAACTCCTGACCTGATTACCACCTGCCTTGGCCTGCCAAAGTGCTGGGATGACAAGTGTGAGCCACTGCGCCCGGCCAAACTCTGGTTTCTTACAGCTGGGGTGTAGTCACAGCTGCTTCCCAGTCTATTGGAATGTTCATGCAAGTTACAGACTGAAACAGTATCTCCATCAACCAGAAAACAAGAAAAAGAGAGTAGGAAATGAGATTTCTCATTAGTTACGTTCTTCTGACTTTAATTGGTGCCCAGGGAAACTGAAACTATGGCTATATATAAGGAAAGGCAAACATTTGAGAGGGAAAGGAAAGATTAATTTTGCAGCTCTCTCAGGGTCTGGTGGAGGGTTGATGGCTGTCATCCTGCCTTTGTTTTGCGCCGGGGAAAGTAAACTTGTCATCTGTGCTGTCGGTATGAAATTCAGCAGACTGGTTCCACAGACAAGGGGTCAGACAGAGCTTGCAAACTTGAAGTTACATGTCCTGCCAACACATCTTCGTTTAGACAGACTGGACATCTTGTAAAGCTTTAGGGGCTAAGCAAATAATTTACGTATGAACAATTCATGAGGGCGATCATCTGGAGATGTGTGAGGACTTTTTTTTGTCTTTTTGTAGGCATCTGGCTTAAGGTACAACACTTAACAACAGCACTTTGGGAGGCTGAGGCAGGAGGATCGCCTAAGCCCAGAAGTTCAAGACTAGCCTGAGCAACAAAGTGAATTTCTCCTCACCCCCATCCCCCACCCACATCTCAACAAAACATTTAAAAATTAGCTGGGCGTGGTGGCTGTGTCTGTGGTGGCTGAAATGCAGTGGCGTGATCTTGGCTCACTGAAGCCTCTGAGTTCAAGTGATTCTCCTGCCTCAGCCTCCTGAGTAGCTGGGATGACAGGCACCCGCCATCATGCCTGGCTAATTTTTTGTCTTTTTTTTTTTTTTCTTTTTATGGAGAATGGGGTCTCCCTATAATGCCCAGGCAGGCCTCAAACTCCTAGAGTCAAGCTATCCTCCCACCTCTGCCTCCCTAAGAGGTGGGATTACAGGCATGAGCCACTGCATCTTGCTAATTTTTGTATTTTTAGTAGAGATGGGGTTTCACCATATTGGCCAGGCTGGTCTCCAACTCCCAACCTCAGGCAATCACTACTCAGGAGGCTGGGTGGGAGGATCCCTTGAGCCCAGGAGGTGGAAAATGCAGTGAGCCATGTTCATTCGACAGCACACCAGCCTGGGCAACAGAATGAGACCATGTCTCAAAAACAGACAAACTAGGCTGGGTACGGTGACTCACACCTGTAATCCCAGCACTTTGGGAGGATGAGGCGGGTGGATCACAAAGTCAGGAGTTGAAGACCATCCTGGCCAAGATGGTGAAACCCCGTCTCTACTAAAAGTACAAAAATTAGCCGGGCATGGTGCCTGTAGTCCTAGATACTTGGGAGGATGAGGCAGAGAGTCGCTTAAACCCGGGAGGCAGAGGTTGCAGTGAGCCGAGATTGAGCCACTGCACTGCAGCGAGAGCGAGTCCATCTCAAAAACAAACATCAACAAAAAGAAGCCAACACAAACAACAACCATAACTTTTCCTTGGCATAATGCCTTTGGAAGGTCCTCGTATTTTTATTTTCTTTGACAGGAAAAAGCAGTATACGGAAAGGCTTAGCTGAGCACTGTGTACGTGACAGGTCCCCGTCAGAGTCCGCTCTTGTCATTTCGTAAGTTTTGGACTTGACTGCAGCCTTTCTTTAGACTAAACTCCCAGAAGTGGGGTTACTGGGTCCAAGGGGATGCCTATGTCCCAAGCTCTCACTTCCCCTAAAGAAGAATTCAGAATTTGGCCAGGTGTGGTGGCTCATGCCTGTAATCCCAGCACTTTGGGAGGCTGAGGAGGGAGGATCACCTGAGATCAGGAGTTGGAGACCAGTCTGGCCAATATGGTGAAACCCCATCTCTACTAAAAATACAAAAATGAGCCAAATGTGGTGGCACATGCCTGTAATCCCAGCTACTTGGGAGGCTGAGGCAGGAGAATTGCTTGAACCGGGAGGTGGAGGCTGCAGTGAACTGAGATAATGCCACTGCACTCCAGCCTGGGCAAGAGAGTGAGACTCTGTCTCAAAACAAACAAAGTATTAAGATGTTTCCTCTGATCAGTGGGGTGGTTCACGCTTGTAATGCCAGCACTTTGGGAGGCAGAGGCTGGTGGATCACTTGGGTCCAGGAGTTTGAGACCAGCCTGGGTGGCACAGCGAAACCCTATCTGTACTAAAAGTACAACAATTAGCTTGGCGTGGTGGCATGAGCCTGTAATTCCAGTGGAGGCTGAGGCAGGAGTATCCTTTGAACCTGGGAGGCAGAGGTTGAGATCACGCCACTGTACTCCCGAGTGGGAAACAAGACTGGAACTGTCTCAAAAAAAAAAAAAAAAAAAAATCTTCCTGCACCCATCTGTTGAAACCACCACTGCAAAAGTTCTATCAGTGAGAAAATTAGAACAGTAAGCTGAGCTAACCCAACCCCCACCTAACTTTTCCTGTAATTATTCCTGTGCTATTGGGCCAAGCCAACTTTGGAAGACATTCAGGCTATGGTTTAAATGATAACAGGCCTTGCCAAAGACACAATCGCTTGTTTTTTTTTTTTTTTTGAGACAGAGTCTCATTCTGCATTCAGAATGAGTGGCTAATTTTTTTGTATTTTTAGTACAGATGGGGTTTCACTATGTTGGCCAGGCTAGTCTCCAACTCCTGGCCTCAAGTGATCCGTCCACCTCGGCCTTCCAAAGTGTTAGGGTGACATGTGTGTCACTGTGCCTGGCCTTAACTGCCGTTTTCTTTTTTTTGAGATGGAGTCTCACTCCGTCACCCAGGCTGGAGTGCAGTGGCGTGATCTCGGCTCACTGCAACCTCCACCTCCTGGGTTTAAGCAATTAATCTGTCTTAGTCTCCCGAGTAACTGAGGCTACAGGCGTACACCACCACGCCCAGCTAATTTTTACACTTTTAGCAGAGACGGGTTTCACCATACTAGCCAGGCTGGTCTCAAACTCCTGACTGCAGGTGATCCAGCCGCCTCGGCCTCCCAAAGTGCTAGGATTACAGGTGTGACCCACGGCACCCGGCCTCAACCGCTTTTGATGGGAGAAGAGCAGTCATTATTCCGGAAGCTGTAAGATACGCAACTTACCCAATTACTCTTGCAAATAACACCGCCATTGTCGACTGATCATTGGAGAAGTCGTTCCAAGTTTTTTGCTTGTCTGACACCCATGGCGACACCTGGACAGACATCCCTGCTCCTGTGGCTCCACCAAAAAGCGATTCAGCCTGCCAGAGGTCAGTTTCAACCCCCTATGATTTTTTTTTTTTTTTGAGACGGAGTTTCGCTCTTGTTACCCAGGCTGGAGTGCAATGGCACAACCTTGGCTCACCGCAACCCCCGCCTCCTGGGTTAAAGCCATTCTCCTGCCTCAGCCTCTTGAGTAGCTGAGATTACAGGCATGCATCACTACACCCGGCTAATTTTGCATTTTTAGTAGAGACAGTGCTTCTCTATGTTGGTCAGGCTGGTCTTGAACTCCCGACCTCTGGTGATCTGCCCATCTCAGCCTCCCAAAGTGCTGGGATACAGGCGTAAGCCACCATCCCCAGCCTTCATTATATATTTTATACATCTTTGCTTTGTTCATGACTTCTGCTTCTTCATGGCTGTATCTTGGAAGTTTGTGTATCCAGGATTTTATTGATTTTCTTTGAATTTTCTAGTTTGCAGGCGTAAAGATATCCATAGCAGTCTCTGAGGATTTTTTGTATTTATGTAATGATTTATTGTGACTTCACATCTCTAACATTTAAATAGATGCAGAGTACAAAAAGAAAGAAATAGATGCAGAATAAGTTTGACAAAAGTTGACATTCCTTTGTGATCAATCTCTGAAAAAGTTAGGTATGGAACAAATGCACCTCAGCCAATAAATGCCGCATATAAACAAAAAATGCACAGCGGACCACATACTAAACAGGGATATGTTGCAAGCTTTTACTCTAAGAGCTAGAACAAGACAAGGATGCTCACTCGAATCAGTCTTACTAAACATGGTATTACATGTCCAAGACAAAGAAATTAGAGAGTAAAACCAAAAGCAACCAGACTGGAAAAAAAAAAGTTAAATTATCCCTGTACAAAATCTGAAGAATGGAAAACCAAAGACTTTACAAAAAACTGTTAGAGCCGGGCGCAGTGGCTCATGCCTGTAATCCCAGCACTTTGGGAGGCCGAGGCGGGGGGATCACAAGGTCAAGAGCTCGAGACCATCCTGGTCAACATGGTGAAACCCCGTCTCTACTAAAAAAAATACTTAGCTGGGCACGGTGGCGCATGCCTGTAATCCCAGCTACTCGGGAGGCTGAGGCAGGAGAATTGCCTGAACCCAGGAGGCAGAGGTTGCGGTGAGCCGAGATTGCGACATTGCACTCCAGCCTGGGTAACAAGAGCAAACCTCCGTCTCAAAAAAAAAAAACAAAAAACTGTTAGAACTAATAAACAAGGTCATTAAACTTTCAGAATACATAAGCTACATCCAAAAGTAAGTAGCATTTCTATGCACTATCTCAAAATGAAATTAAAAAGCAATTCCATCTAAAATGACTTGAGTAACTATGCTTTGAAATCAGTTTAACCAAAAAGTTGAAACACCTTTACATTATACTCTAAAGAACATTAAAGAAATTAATACACAAATATTATTCACTCATGAATTGACATTAATTAAATATCTGTATTACACAAAATGATCTACAGATATAATGCAACTCTATCAAAATACCAGTGACATACTTCATAGAAATTTTAAAAAGTATATCCAAAATTCACACAGTACCACAGAAGATCCTAAATATCCAAAGCAATAAAAAAATGAAGATATCACCCCACCTGACTTTGAAATATACTACAAAGTTAAAGTGACTAAAATAGTATGGTACTTGAATAAAAGCAGATACATAGGCCAATGGAACAGAAAAAGAGAGACCATAAATATATGTATGTATTTACAACTAACTGATTTTAAATAAAGGTGACAGTTTCTTTTTCTTTTTTTTTCTGAGATGGAGTCTTGCTGTTGTTATCCAGATTGGAGTGCAATGGCACGACCTTGGCTCACTGCAACCTCCGCCTCCTGGGTTCAAGCAATTCTCCTGCCTCAGCCTCCTGAGTAGCTGGGACTATAGGCACGTACCACCATGCCCAGCTAATTTTTGTATTTTTAGTAGAGATGAGGTTTCACCTTGTTGATCAGGATGGTCTCGATCTCGTGACCTCGTGATCCACCTGCCTTGGCCTCCCAAAGTGCTGGGAATATAGGCATCAGCCACCACGCCCGGCCTGACAATTTCTTAAGGAAAGAATAGTATCTTCAATAAATGGTGTTGAGAAAATTATATCCACAGGCAGAGCAGTAAAATGAGACCCTCATCTCACACCAGATAAAAACATCTACTCAAAATAAATTAGGTACTTAAATATAAGGACTGAAACGGCTACAAAAAAATAGAGTGAAATCTCCATAACATTGTTTAGGCATTGAGTTTTTAAAATTTAACCTAGGCCAGGCGCGGTGGCTCAAGCCTGTAATCCCAGCACTTTGGGAGGTCGAGGAGGGTGGATCACGAGGTCAAGAGATTGAGACCATCCTGGTCAACATGGTGAAACCCCGTCTCTACTAAAAATACAAAAAGTTAGCTGGGCATGGTGGTGTGTGCCTGTAATCCCAGCTACTCAGGAGGCTGAGGCAGGAGAATTGCCTGAACCCAGGAGGCGGAGGTTGCGGTGAGCCGAGATCGCGCCATTGCACTCCAGCCTGGGTAACAAGAGCGAAACTCCATCTCAAAAAAATAAAAAATAAAATTTAACCTCAAAATCCCAGGGAACAAAAGAAAAAATAGATTAGTCAGATTCCTTCAAATTAAAAAGTTGCTGCACAGAATCTGGTACAATCAATAGGATGAGATAACTAAGTAATGAGAGAAAATATTTGCAAATCATACATGTGAGGAGTTAATATTAAAAATATATAAGAAACTCGGCCGGGTGCGGTGGCTCAAGCCTGTAATCCCAGCACTTTGGGAGGCCGAGGTGGGAGGATCATGAGGTCAAGAGATCGAGACTGTCCTGGCCAACATGGTGAAACCCTGTCTCTACTAAAAATACAAAAATTAGCCAGGCATGTTGGCGCGTGCCTGTAGTCCCAGCTACTCGGGAAGAATCGCTTGAATCCAGGAGGCGGAGGTTGCAGTGAGCCGAGATTGTGCCCCTTCACTCCAGCCTGGCAATAGAGCAAGACTCCGTGTCAAAAAAAAAAAGAAACAAAAGGAAAAGAAAAAGAAACTCAAATTTAGGTTACTGTTACTGAAGGAAAAAAAAAAAAAGAAACTCAAATGACTGTAACAAAAAACAAATAACTATTTAAATAAACAAAAGGCGTAAATAAGTCTTTTTCAAGAAAAGACATACACATGGACAGCAGATATATGTAAAAATGTTCAATGTAAATTATGATCAGAGAAAGGCAAGCCAAAAACCAGTATGAGGTAGCAACTCACTCTTAGAATGACTCTTACTAAAAAGAAAAATAATAAAGTGTTGGCAAAGACGTGAAGAAAAGGGAATGCTTGCACACCGTTGGTTTGAATGAAAATGAAGACAGCCATTATGAAAAATGAAATACAGATTTCTCAAAAAAAATCAAACTACCATGTAACACAGCAATTGCACCACTGGATATGTATCTGAAACAAACAATGTCAAAATGAAGAAACGTTTGGACTCTTTGTTGTTTGCAGCACTCTTCCCAATAGACAAAATATAGAATCAACTGTTTAACTTCTAATGAGGAAATAAAGACAATGGGATAGATACACACAATGGAGTACTATTCATTATTTTTAAAAGAATTTTTTTTTTTTTTTTGGATTGAGTCTCGCTCTGTCAGCCAGGCTGGAGAGCAGTGGCACAATCTTGGCTCACTGCAACCTCCACATTTCTGGTTTAAGGGATTCTTGTGCCTCAGCCTCTGGAGTAGCTGGGATTACAAGTGTGCACCGCCATGCCCAGCTGATTTTTTGTATTTTTAGTAGAGATGGGTTTTTGTCATGTTTCCCAGGCTGGTCTCAACTCTGTGCTCAACTGATGCACCTGCCTCAGTCTCCTAGAGAGCTGGAATTACAAGTGTGAGCCATCATGTCTGGCCTAGGAAAAAATCTATTATTTTCAACCACATGGATTAAGCTGGAGGACATTATATCAGTTGAGGTAAGTCATGCACAGAAAGATTAATATCTCATTATTTCACTTACACATGGATTCCAAAAAAGTTAATCTCAGTGATATATAAAGTAAAATGGTGACCATCAGAGGCCAATATATTTAGGATTAAAGGGTTGAAAAGATGTTTGTCAAAACATATATATTCATAGTTGAATAGAAGAAATAAGTTTAAAAGATTTGGCTGGGCACGGTGGCTCAAGCCTGTAATCCCAGCACTTTGGGAGGCCGAGGCGGGTGGATCACGAGGTCAAGAGATCAAGACCATCCTGGTCAACATGGTGAAACCCTGTCTCTACTAAAAATACAAAAATTAGCTGGGCATGGTGGCGCGTGCCTGTAATCCCAGCTACTCAGGAGGCTGAGGCAGGAGAATTGCCTGAACCCAGGAGGCGGAGGTTGCGGTGAGCTGAGATCGCGCCATTGCACTCAGCTGGGGCAACAAGCAAAATTCCATCTCAAAAAAAAAAAAGAAAAGAAAAAGAAAAACCTTTTGCTTAGACACCCAGCCTTTTCCTTACATCCTCTGGGGTCTAGACGAAGGCTCTCAAGCCTCTAGTCTCTGGCTTTGTGCACCTGCTAGCTTAACACTGTGTGGAAGCCGTCAAGGCTTGGAGCCATGTGAAGCAGTGACCTAAGCTGTACCTGTGCACCTTTCAGACCTGGCTGGAGCTGGCGCTGCACGGATGCAGGCAGCAGTGTCCAGAAGATGCACAAAGCAGTGGCGCATGGAGATGGCCAAGGACATCAGTCTTCTCTCCTAGGCCCCAAGGCCTGTGACTGTAAAGGCTTCTGCAAAGGTCTCTGAAATGCTTTCAGGGCCTTTTTCTCATTGTCTTGGCGATTTGGACTGAATTCCTTTTTATGCAAATCCCCTAAGCCTTCTTGCATTTTCTCCCTGAAAATCTGCTTTTCTTTCTGACTTCTTTACCAGGCTCCAAATTTTCCTAACTTTTGAGCTCCACTTATCATGTAAATAGAAGTTCCAACTTGAGGTTATTTCTTAGGTCACAAATAAGAACACAAGCTCGGCCGGGCACGGTGGCTCACACCTTTAATCCCAGTGCTTTGGGAGGCCGAGGCAGGTGGATCATGAGGTCAAGAGATCAAGACCATCCTGGTCAACATGGTGAAACCCCGTCTCTACTAAAAATACAAAAAATTAGCTGGGCATAATGGCGCATGCATGTAATCCCAGCTACTTAAGAGGTTGAGGCAGGAGAATTGCCTGAACCCGGGAGGTGGAGGTTGGGGTGAGCCGAGATCGCGCCATTGCACTCCAGCCTGGGTAACAAGAGCTAAACTCCGTCTCAAAAAAAAAAAAAAAAGAACACAAGCTGTTTGATGCAGACAGGACACCTCTTGAGCTATGCTACCTGGATGTTCCATATATCAGATACATCCTAAATCATCATAAGTTCATAGTTTGACCGATCTTCAAGGCAGGGTCACTGTGCAGCCACATTCTTTGCTAAGGCCAATCAAATGTAACCTTGGTTCCTGTTCAATGGAAATTCCTCATTTTCATCTGAGACCTTTTTTTTTTGAGACTCAGTTTCGCTCTCGTTACCCAGACTGGAGTGCAATGGCGCGATCTCGGCTCACCGCAACCTCGGCCTCCTGGGTTCAGGCAATTCTCCTGCCTCAGCCTCCTGAGTAGCTGGGATTACAGGCACACACCACCATGCCCAGCTAATTTTTTGTATTTTTAGTAGAGACGGGGGTTCACCATGTTGACCAGGATGGTCTTGATCTCTTGACCTCGTGATCCACCCACCTCGGCCTCTCAAAGTGCTGGGATTACAGGCTTGAGCCACTGAATTTTTTGTATTTTTAGTAGATGTCCGACCTACCCTCTGCGGGAGGACTGAGCTCGTTCAGAAAAAACCGGACCGCAGGTTAGAAGAAAGTCTTAAATTCAGGCTTTATTGAGAGGAAAGAGCCTCCGGGCGGACCAGCTGGGAAGAAGAGGAAAATGGCCGCGCCGCTCAGAGGAGCAGGGTTCTTTTATAGGGGGCTGAAGGGCTGAGGGAGTGGGGAAGCTGAGAGAGCCGAGGTGGCGGGCAATGGTTGGTCAGTTTGAACCGCTGGGCAGGAAGCTGGGCGGCAGGAAGCTGGGAGGCAGGAAGTTGGGGAGAGCTGATGAGGCAGAAGCTGGGCGGCGGGAAGCTGGGAGGCAGGAAATTGGGGAGAGCTGATGAGGCAGAAGCTGGGCGGCGGGAAGCTGGGAGGCAGGAAGTTGGGGAGAGCTGATGAGGCAGAAGCTGGGCGGCGGGAAGCTGGGAGGCAGGAAGTTGGGGAGAGCTGATGAGGCAGAAGCTGGGCGGCGGGAAGCTGGGAGGCAGGAAGTTGGGGAGAGCTGATGAGGCAGAAGCTGGGCGCGGGAAGCTGGGAGGCAGGAAGTTGGGGAGTGCTGATGAGACAGAAGCTGGGCGGGAGGTGGCTGCGGCCAAACATTCCCGACTCCTTAAAAGAAAAGAAGAAAAGAGGGATCAGGGGCGTCGGTTGTCTCTCTGGCTACTTCCTGCTGACAAGGGTCGACGGGGGGTTCTGAAGAGGTCTCTTTTCCTAAGGAGCCTGGGTGTTCGGGGAGAGGTCTGTTTCCAGCACTCGTTCAGGGTAGGGTTGGAGCAGCATCTGGTGGATGGTGACTCGAGTCAGTTCTTGAAAGCGCCGCTGTAGGAACTGCAGAAAGCAAGGAGCAATAAGTAAGATTAGGCAAACGGCTACTAGGGGCCCAAGCAATGGGGACAAGAGGGTATACATAGAGGAAGACCACCACGCTGTGGCTTCAGCCGAGAACTTCTGATTCTGCAAGTTAGTTTTGAGTTTCTGGAGGCTCTCGATTCGGGTTTCTACTAGGCCGGATTCATTGATGTAGTCACAGCACTCTTCCTGTAGGAAGATGCAGGTTCCTCCTCGCTCTGCGGTGAGCAGGTCCAGGGCTCTTCGGTTCTGTAAGGCAACTTGGGCAACTGAGGTAATCTGTCGTTGGAGCAATGCTAATGACTCAGCAGAGTCATCAACAGCAGTTTGGAATTGTGAGGTCAGTCAGGCTATAGCTTGGTGGGAGTGGGTTAGGGCTCCTCCTCCCAGCCCAGCTGCAAGTGCTGAGGTTACTAGGGAGATGCCTACAGCTAGGGGCAGAAAAGCAGTTCGCTTGGTGCGGTGGAGCGGTGCTTGTAGCATTTGGAATTCGGCTGAGGAATATATAGTGAGTCGGGGGACTAAGGTCACTGGGAGGCATAAGAGAGCTGGGGATTGGCCGGCGTGGAGAGTTTTTGTGAGGGTTCTGTTACACCATAAGAAAGGTCCCTTTGGAGCCGTCAGATTAGTGGTTACCAGTATGGTTTTGTTACAGTTGGGGTAGGTCCGGCCTAGGGAGTAGCATACTGGTAACTGTATAAAACCAGGTGGAGTGTAGAGATCTACTTCCCTGATGGGGGAGAAGGGAGAAGTTGAGGCTGAAAGGTTGAGAGGGATGGGGTAGGGGACCGCGATGAAGGGAGTCTGTCCTAAGGAGGCACACATGAGGCATGAGGTTAGGTCAGTTAATCCTGAGAGGTTAGCTAACTTGATTCCTTCTTTGAGGAAGGTTAGCCAGGAAAACGGAGATGAGTGTGGTTGCAATTGGTCAATTAGATTTTTCTTGTAGGTTAATAGCGGAATGGACTTGGTGGACCATACGTACGTATGGCCGCCAGATGTACAGGTGGGAGGAGGGATATGCGGTGTCTCGGAAATCATATAAGGCAGCTTTCTGGGGGCTTTTCCACCGGTCAGGTATGAGAAGAGAATACCGTGTATAACCGGTTCTGACATTTCCTTCTCCATCTAGGTCTGGAACAATTTTGAGCTGGGCAGGAATGCCTGGGTGTCGCTGTATGTCAAGGGCTGCATGTAGGGAACAATAGCCCCAGGTGCAGCCCATGCGGGAGCACCAGGGAGTATCACCGCATTTTCCTGATGGTTGGTCATAGTTGAAGCATATGACAGGTAGAATCCCAATTCCTTCATGGACATTGTAGAATTTAGTAAAGTTCAGGTATATGGCGCTTTGGCATCTGGCTGCGGGGCAGTCGGAAGTTGCAAGAAGATGGTTGTGGCTGTATGGGGGGGTATTACAGATAAAGGTGGTTTTGGTATAGTTTTCAGTTAGGAAAACTCTCCATCTGTAGGGGGTGTGGCTGCTGGGCCCTGGTAAGTTTGACAGATAAAGGGCCAGTAGGAACAGCTTTCCAGCATGAGGAGGGTCCATGAGGGGCCTTTTTTACCCGAGACAGGTGAACCCAAGATGGGACTTCAGCGACTTTTATGGCCGATGGAGTAGTGAGGATGACGGTATATGGTCCCTCCCACTTGGGGGCGAGGGGCTTTGGGGAGAGGGATTTAATAAGAAATAAGTCTCCGGGGGAGACTTTCTGTGTATTTTCAGATGGCTGGGTGGGTTGGGGAAGAGAAGCGTTGGCGTGCTCTCGGAGAAGGCTGCGAAGGAGAGTAAAGTAGGGGAGGTAGCTGTCTAGAGGAGTGGTTTCTGGCGGTGGGGGAGTTGAAAGTAGGAAGGGGCGACCGTACAGCAGCTCAAACGGGCTAAGCTGTGATGGGCCCCGGGGGCTTGCTCTTAACCTGGTGAGGGTGATAGGAAGCAAGGTTACCCAGGGTTGGCGGAGCTCAAGCATGAGCTTGGTCAGATGCTCCTTTATTAGGCCATTGGCCCGTTCCACCTTACCAGAGGACTGGGGATGGTAGGCGGCGTGTAGCTTCCACTGAATTCCTAGAGAGGTAGAAACGGCATTAGTGACTTTGGAGATAAAGGCTGGGCTGTTGTCTGACTGTATGGTGGCCAGGAGTCCAAAGCGTGGGACGATGTCTTGAATGAGATGAGTGGCTACTGTCCCGGCAGACTCAGAGGCTGTGGGGTAAGCTTCAATCCAGCCTGAAAAAGTGTCAACAATGGTTAGCAGATATCGGTACTGTTTGTGCTTTGGCATATGAGTAAAATCGATCTGCCAGTCTTGGCCAGGTAGGAAACCGCGTAGCTGATGAAGCTGGCGCTGAGGATGACAGGAACCCTGGGAATTAGTTTTCACGCAGACAGTACAGGAGGACTGGACTTCCTGTATGGTACTGAGGAGGTGGTGGGGGTGGAAAAGTGGGTTGAGGAACTGGTATAGGGCTTTAGGTCCAATGTGGAGTGAATTGTGGATGTCTTGGATTATTTGGTACCTTTGCTTTTCGGGGAGGATGAGGAGGTTATGCTTGAAGGCCCAGTCATCCTTGAACCGTACCCCGGGGGTAGACTGGAGGATCTGAAGTTCTGAGGCGGAGTATTGGGGGCTATATGACTTGGACAAGAAACAGAGAGTGGAAGTGGGTGGCGGATGGTTTCTTGCCGTATCTTTAGCCACCCTGTCTGCAAAGGCATTCCCGGCGGCTACGGGTGAGTTCAGGGACTGATGCCCTTTACAGTGGACGATGGCTACCTTGCTAGGGAGTTGAACGGCCTGAATAAGGGCAGCAATGAGTTTTCCATTGAGGACGGGCATGCCCTTAGTGGTGAGGAAGCCTCGTTCTTTCCAGATCATGCAGTGTGAGTGAGCTATGAGGAAGGCATACTTGGAGTCAGTATATATATTTACTTCTTTGTTCTGGGACCAGGATAGGGCCCAAGTGAGGGCAATTAGTTCAGCCTGTTGTGAAGTGGTCCCAAGAAGAAGGGGGCGGGTCTCTATAATTTCAGAGTGAGTTACAATAGCATAGGCTGCTCTCCGTGGGCCGGTGGGATGGGGTATAGAGCTGCCATCAATGAATAGGGTGATGGAGGCAGATGGTAAGGGTTGAGGGAGCAAGTCGGGGCGAGGGGACTGGGCTAATTTGAGGATTTCAGTACAGGAATGTAGGGGGCTGGCGTATGGAGGGCAAGGGAGGAGGGTAGCCGGGTTTAACGAGGAGCAGTGGGAGAGAGTGATGTTGGGGTTCTCAATAAACAGTAGGTGAAGCAGTTGGATACGGGAGGGCCTGAGGTGGGGCAGGGAGTGTTGACTGAGCAGCTCAGTCAACCTGTGTGGAGAAAAGACTTGGAGTGGGAGTTGTAGATTGATCTTAAGAGCTTCTGTGGTTAGGGTGACGGCGGCAGCTAGGGCTCTAAGACACGGCTGCCATTCTCGCTCAGTTGGGTCAAGTTGTCCAGACAGGTAGGCTATGGGCAGAAGGGACCCTCCCACTGGCTGGACCAGCACTCCCACAACTGTGTGCTGTTTTTCGTCCGTGTGTAACTGGAAGGGTAAGTTGGGATTAGGCAGGGCTAGGCTGGTGGAGGTGCAAAGGGCATTAAGCAGTGACTTGAACGCCCGGTTGACAGAACCTGGTGAGGAGAGTGGTCCCTCGGGGGCTTCTGCAGCAGCATGGTATAGGGATTTAGCTAGCAAAGCATAATTAGGTACCCAGTGGCGAAAAAACCCTACTAGTCCTAGGAAGGAGAGGATTTCTTTTGCTGACTCAGGGGCCTGGAGCGCCTTTAAGGCTTGTAGTTGGTCGATTGTAATGGACTGTCGCCCAGGTGTGAGCTGTATACCTAGGTAGGTGAGGCTATTGTGCTTTGGTTGGTGACAGCCGGTATCCCCTATCTCCTAGGAAATTGAGCAGGGCAGTGGTGGCCTGGATACACTCTTGGCAGGTGGGAGAGCAAATAAGAAGGTCATCTACGTACTGGAGGAGGTGAGAGGGCTTGAGGTTGCAGTGGAGTAGGTCGGTGGCGAGTGCCTGGCCGAATAGGTGCAGGCTATCTCGGAAGCCCTGTGGAAGGACTGTCCAGGCCAGTTGTTGGGACATGTTCTTTAGGGGATCATCCCAAGTGAAGGCAAAGATAAAGTAGAAGTTGGGGTGTAGAGGTATAGTGAAAAAGGCATCCTTTAGGTCTAAGACTGAGAAACAGGTGGTCCCTGGGGGAATGTTAGAGAGAATGGTGTATGGGTTGGGGACAACTGGATGTATGGGAATTACGGCTTCATTGACTAAGCGCAAGTCCTGGACCAGTCTATATTGTCCTGAGGGTTTTCGTACTGGGAGGATGGGGGTATTACATGGGGAGTTAATGGGAATTAGGAGGCCTTGACCTTTTAGTTTCTCTATGATGGGTCTGATACCCATACAGTGGGCTTTAGAGATGGGAAATTGAGGGCGGGAGAGAAAACGAGGTGAGGAGTCTTTAAGGCGGACCTGAACTGGCTGGTGGTGGGTAGCTACAGACGGGTTGTTAATGTCCCAGACCTGAGGGTGGACTCCAGGGAGTAGTTTGGATAGGGCTTTTTGGGGTTCGGTATCTGAGGTGAAGGCTAGGAGAAAGAGGTTGTGTGGGTTGGCGGTGGGGAAGGTTATGACGGCCTTTAGCTTTGAAAGGAGGTCTCGTCCTAGGAGGGGTACTGGGCAGGTGGGGATTATTAAAAAGGAGTGAGTAAATGGAGTGGAGTTATATGAGCACATGAGTGGTGGGGTTTGGTAGGGGATACTCGGGGTCCCGTCGATTCCCATGACCGAGACCTGGGAAGGGGTGAGACGGCCAGAATAGGAAGGGAGTGTGGAGTAGGTAGCCCCCGTGTCCAGCAAGAACGAGACACTTTTACCCGCTACCTGAAGTGTGACCCTTGGCTCGGCGAGGGTAACCGGAGTCGGAAAGCCAGGGCCCTGCTAGTCGTCTAGCAGCCCTAGTAGACTGTGGAATGGAGCTCCCTCGGAGGTCGGCTCCAGGCAAGCAGGCTCCTCCCTACCGAGGGTGACCGCCGGCTGCGTAACGCCAGTGTGTCTGTTTTGAGGAACCGGCACCCTGGGGAAGCTGGGGCAGTCTGACTTCCAGTGTCCTGGGAGCTGACAGATAGGGCAAGGCTTAGTTGGTGGCCATGGTTGTGGACAGGCTCGGGACCAGTGTCCTTCCTTTCCACATTTGAAACATGCTCCCGGAGGGACATGGGTTTCGACCTTGGGCTTCTGGTTCCCTGCCGGCCTTAGAGCCGCCACTAGGGCTTGGGTCTGGAGGGCAGCCTTCTGCTTCATGCGAGTTTGGCAGGCAGCCTCAGCCGCATCTTCCCTGGCATTGAATACTTTAAAGGCCATTTTTACCAGGTCTTGGATGGGAGTCTCCGGCCCCTCTTCTGCTTTCTTTAGTTTCTTATGTCGGGTGCTGATTGGGAGATAAAATGGGAGGCTAATGCAGTGGCCCCGTTTTGGGAGGCTGGATCTAGCCGAATATACCGGACTAGGGCTTCTTGTAAGCAGGCGAGAAAGAGGGCGGGATTCTCATAAAGAGGGTAGTTGGGTGATTTCTCTTAGTTTATCATAGTTTACAAATTTGTTAGATACAGTATCCATTCCCCTGAGGAGGTATCTAATCATGCGGTCTCTCTTGGGTATATCAGACCCTCGACTAGCTTGATAGTCCCATTGGGGGTCTTCACCTGGGATTACTTTGGGGCCTCAGGGGATCTGGTTATCTATAGCATGATCTTTATCTGCTTGGTTTCTGGCTGCAGCGAGGATGCCCTCGTGCTCCTCTACTGTGAGGGTGGAGGAACAGATAACGCGAATATCATGCCAAGTGAGGCTGTATGCTTGAGTGAGGTATTGAAATTCCTTAATATATGTGGACGGGTCAGCTGAGAAGGATCCTAAACGTTTCTCAATTTGGGACAGGTCTTGGAGTGAGAAAGGAACATGGACCCTGACTAAACCTTCAGTGCCTGCTACTTCTCGGAGTGGGGCCAGGATAGCTGGTTGGTGAGAGTGGGTGTGGGCCACCACCGGAGAGGCAAGAGGAAGTGTGGCCTCTGAGGGAGGGGGCCCAGAGGGAGTAGAGGAAGAGCGAGGCATGGCCTCTGAGGTAGAAGGTGCAGAGGGAGTGGGGGGAGAGCGTGCTGTTGATGGCGACTGGTTGCCGAGGTTGGCAGGAGGGGACAGATATTCAGGCAGATCCTCCGGTGAGGAGTAGGGAGGGGGAGAGGTAGTGGAGGAAGATTTATGAGGGGTACGAGCTAAGAGGATTTGGTAGGTGGAGCAGGAAGAACATAGGTCGGAGTGGGTACGGAGGTCCCAAAAAGCCTGAACGTAAGGAATTTCATTGTCCTTGCCCATGCGGCGACAAAAATCGTCGAGATCTCGGAGGGTGTTGAAATCGAAAGTGCCAGTCGGGGGCCAATGTGACTGGTTACTGAGTTTGTATTGGGGCCAAGCCACCTGGGACAGGAAGACAAGCTTTTTCTTTCTGAGGGTTTGGGAGTATCCTAATTTGGTAAAATTTCGCAGCAAGCACCCAAGGGGGGTGCTGGTTGGTATTTTGGACTCCGAATTTCCCATGGCAGGCGCAGCTACAGACCCTCCGGCACGGTTGGGCAGATGCAAAGAAAAGGCGTCCCAATTCATTGCAAATTCCCCAGAGTACAGTTAAGTACGATTAGGGAAGTGGTCAGAGGGGCATCCCCCGTCTGGCAGCTACCCCTCGGAAGGCTCCTGGAGCCAGACGGAGGACTTCCTCTGCTCGGCCAAGACTAGGCGAGGAGTCCGTGCGGAACGCCGGAGGGGGGCAACTGCACCGTGCCATAGGAGGAGAAGGGAAGTGGGGGGTAAAGCAAGAAAAAACCTGGCTTACCTTAATCAGAGCGTGGAGGTGGCAGGGCCAGTGTTGGGTAGGTCGGGGGAGGGGGCCGTGGCCGGGCCAAAGGCCCCAGCTCCCGGGTTTCGGCACCATTTGTCCGACCTACTCTCTGCGGGAGGACTGAGCTCGTTCAGAAAAAACCAGACTGCAGGTTAGAAGAAAGTCTTAAGTTCAGGCTTTACTGAGGAAAGAGCCTCCAGGCAGACCAGCCGGGAAGAGGAAAATGGCCGCGCCACTCAGAGGAGCAGGGTTCTTTTACAGGGGGCTGAAGGGCTGAGGGAGTGGGGAAACTGAGAGAGCCGAGGTGGCGGGCAATGGTTGGTCAGTTTGAACCGCTGGGCGGCGGGAAGTCGGGCAGCGGGAAGCCGGGCGGCGGGAAGCTGGGGAGTGCTGATGAGGCAGAAGCCAGGCGGCGGGAAGCTGGGCGGCGGGAAGCTGGGGAGTGCTGATGAGGCACGATGATTAGTCAGCCGGTTGCCAGGCGGGAGGTGGCTGCGGCCGGGCGGGAAGGCTAGAGCGGTATGTAGAGTGAGAGATAAGGGAGCCTCTTTGTGGGGGAGGGAAAGAGAGCTTTCATGGTAGGGGCAGAGTTTTCCAAACAGTAGAGACGGGGTTTCACCATATTGACCAGGATTGTCTCGATCTCTTGACCTTGTGATCCACCCGCCTCGGCCTCCCAAAGTGCTGGGATGACAGGCGTGAGCCACCGCGCCTGGACCTCATCTGAGACCTTTTATGTCTTGTCTTCATTGTCCATCCTTCTGTCAGCCTTCTGATCACAAGTTTTTAACAATTCTCTGCAGTGGTTCAAATTTTTCCTAATCTTGCTGTCTTCTAAGCTTTCCCAACTCTCCTGAACTTTGTCTTTTACCGTCTTCTAAACCTGCTTCTACATTTTTAGCTCTCTTTTTTACAGCCTGGCAATGTGGTAAAAGAAGGAAGGTCCACTTTCAGGGGGAAAATCCGAGAAGGCTTCAGATATTTGCATGAAAAGAAGCTGAGTGCTGGTTGCCAAGACAATGGGGAAAGGCCTTGAAGGCATTTCATAGCTCTACTTCACAGCACTAATCTTCTGTATGATCAGAAAGAAAAGGGGTTTGGCCGGGCGCGGTGGCTCAAGCCTGTAATCCCAGCACTTCGGGAGGCCCAGGTGGGTGGATCACGAGGTCAAGAGATCGAGACCATCCTGGTCAACATGGTGAAATCCCGTCTCTACTAAAAATACAAAAATTAGCTGGGCATGGTGGCGCGTGCCTGTAATCACAGCTACTCAGGAGGCTGAGGCAGGAGAATTGCCTGAACCCAGGAGGTGGAGGTTGCAGTGAGCTGAGATCGCACCATTGCACTCCAGCCTGGGAAACGAGAGTGAAACTGTCTCAACAAAAAAAGAAAGAAAAGGGGTTGAATTGGCTCGTGTTTCTGCAGGCTGTAAAGGAAGCATAGTGGCTTCTGCTTCAGGGAGGTCTCAGGAAGCCTCCCAATCATAATCTTGTTCCTACGTCTCCCATATGAAACATCTCCTTGCCTCTCCCAGAAGACAAAGGGGCAAGATGTTTCATATGGGAGGATTAGGAACAAGACTGAAGGAGAAGAGGAGCCAGACCGTGTTATACAACCAGATCTCATGAGAACTCACTATCATGAGCATAGCATCAGGAAGACGATGCATAAGCATTGGTGAAGAATCCATCCCCCAGACACGCCCCCACCCCTACCTCCCACTGTTTCCAGGCAGAAGCCTGCTACAGAGGCAGAGCCTCTTGGAAAACCTCTATTAGGGCAGTTCAGAGGGAAAAATGGGCTTGGAGCCCCCACACAGGTGGCCACCACCCTCCAGAGCCCAGATTCATAGACCCACCCACCAAGAGCTTGCACCCTGAGTGTGGAAAAGCTACAGGCACTCAACACCAGCTCAGTCCATGAGAGCAGCCGTGGGGCTAAAACCTGCAAAGCCACAGGCGTGCTGCCCTAGTAGAGGTTTTCCATGAAGCTGTGCCTCTGCAGCTGGCTACTCCCCACTCCCACTACACCCCATCCTCCCACCACCCTACACCTCCCACTTTACCCACCCCTTTTTCCTTCCACTCCCACCCCCAACCCGTCCATGATTAAATCACTCCCATCTTTCTGCTGTTCTCTAATCCCTCCAAACCCTCCCAGTTTTTATTTGCTACCCACTTCTAAACCTGCTTCTACTTTTTTAGGTATCTCTACAGCAGATTGGCTGTGTATCGATAACACAAAACCCCATTTGAAAAGGAAAATCTGAGAAGACTTCAGAAACTGGCCTATAAAGAAGCCCTGTGCTAACAGTCAAGACAAACAGAAAGAGGCCTTGAAGACATTTCACAGCTCCACTCTGCAGTTGTAATTTTCAGTATTATTGTAAATGAGAGAGGTTTAGTTGATTCACCTTTCTGTAGGCTGTGAAGGAAGCATAGTGTCTTCTGTTTCTGGGAGGAGTCAGGGAGCCTCCTAACGACACCAGAAGGCCAAGGGACAATGAGATGTCTCCTACGGCAAGAGTAGGAACAAGACAGAGTGAGGAAAGAGGTTCCACAGCCTTTTAAACAATCAGATCTCCTGAGAACTCACTCACTCTCAGGAGGACAGCATCAAGGGGATGGTGCTTTATCATTCGTGAAGAATCTACCCATACCCTTTTACGGCAAAATCTTTTTCCACCTAGGCCCCACCTCCAACATTAGGAAGTGTAATTCCACGAGTTTTGGTAGGGACACAGAGACAAACCGTATTATTCTGCCCCTGGCCCCATGAACCTCATGAAGGCAAAACACATTCATGCCTTACCAGCAGTCTCCCAAAGTCTTAACTCATTTCAGCATTAACTCAAAGCTACAAAGTCCAAAGTCTCATCTGAGTCAGGGCTACAGTCTTTTTCGCCTATGACTCTTTGAAATAAAAAGCAAGGTCCCTGCTTCTAAGGTGCAGTGATGGTACAGGCACTGTGTAAGCTTTCCGTACCCAACAGGAAGACATCTTCCAGAAAGCATGGTTTCCTTCTCCGACCTCCTCGGCCTGCCCTTCACTTGTCCGTGTCTCTGTCGGCATTTTTGGCACAACCATTTTCCCATCTCCAAGATGGTCCAAACATTTTATCATCTGTCTGTCTTCTTTTGAGCCCTCCAAACTCTTCCAACCTGTGCCCATTCCCTAATTCCAAAGCTGCTTCCACATTTTCAGGTATCTTTGTAGCAAAGCTTTCATCTTCATCTGCCTTTCTCTGTATGATTTATTTTGAAAAAGAGGATTAATTGGCTCATGGATCTACAAGGTGGACAGGAAACACAGTGGCTTCTGCCTCTGGGAGGCCTTAGAAATCTTTCAATCATCTTGGCAGGCAAAAAAAGAGTGAGTGGTCTCACATGGCAAGAGGAAAACTCGGAGAGTGGAGCGGATGACACAGTTTTCAATGACCAGATCTCAGGTGAAGTCACTCATAATGATGAGGACAGTAGCAAGGGGACGGTGCTAAATCACTCAAGAAATTTGCCTTCACGATTCAATCACCTGACAGCTGGTTCTGCCTTCACCATTAGGAAGTATAACTCGACATGGGATTTGGTGGGATGCATACTCGAATTGCATCATCAGTCTTTGAGTATAAAGACATCCACAGCAGGCTTTATCCCACCAGCTTCTTCGAGACTCTTCATAGGGTTTGAGGTGTACAACATACACACTAAAATACTCATACTTCAAAAAGCAGTAAGGTAAGTGGTATTATCATTCTTGGAGAGTAACAGTGGTAGTGTAGGCATTTACAGCGTGATTTAGTTAATGTTTGCTGCTGTTTCTATTCTATCACCATATTAACTGTTTCCTACACAACTCTGTGTTCAGCTGGGTTTCAGCTGAGCACAAAACCACGCTTGTACTACCACCGACAGCTGGCGCTGGCTCACTGACAGTGTTATTATTCTGCGGTATAAAGTATCCTTGAACTGGAGAAAGTCCACAGTCAAATATCTGGTCATTCAACACTATCAATTCCTGGTTGACTTTTTGAAAAAATAGTATCTTTTGTTGAAAGAAATGCTGCATCTGTGACTTCAAGTCTCTCACGTGAGTTGGAGGGAAGTGATGAATTTCAGCCAAAGTGGCCAAAGAAATCCTGTTCCTGTGATCCTGACATCCTCGGCCTCTGCATGTCTGTCTTCCCTTCTGCCACATGTTGCCTGCTCTCCGTGACTTTGGTAAGAGCTTCCTTATGGATGTGGATGATGTCCAGGATGTTGGCCAGGTGTCCCTGAGAGAGCACGAATAGGTCCATGACTGGTCCCAGGGTCCTGCCTGGGATGATGAGCAAAGATCTCACTGATGGTGTTGAAGGCACCTCTGGTTAAGTGGATGGCCTGCTCCAGCTTCAAGGCCTGGCTGAGGCTGAAGAACTGGTCACCTGCTGATTCTTCTTAAAGTCTGTCACCATCATCTGCTTCCATGTCGACTCACTGGCTGTGATGTTGATCTGAGTGTCCTGCTGTCCATCAGGCTGTCAATCTTGCTCTCCCACTCCTAAAGGCTGAGAGCCACCCTGCGGGTGGGCTTGGGGTCAAGAAGAAGATGGCACTCACCATCTCATTTTTCTGTCTTCCTCTTGCCCTGTCTCCAGACTGTCTCTTCAGTGCTGGTGGGGCATGTCAAGAAGTGAAGGAAGGTGTGGCACTGTGCCCATGCCCAGAAGCTGGCTGTGTGGTTCATCCACCTGATTGGGCCCTTCTGCTCTTGAACATAAAGTTCTCCTCAAGATGGCCTGTTGTCTGCCTCTTGGCACCCAAAAAGCCCACAATGCTGTATGAGCCCTGATGCATGGACTGGAGCCCCAAAGGCAGCGCACACCCTGCTCCTGAGCCTGCTGCTCACGTCCTCTGTGTGGCTCCATTTGCATCATAGTTGTTGCACTGAGGCCCGTGCATGCCAGGCAAGGCCAAGCTGGATCAAAGAGCAACCAACCACCTCTGCAAGGGTGTGCCAGGAGCAGGTGGACCAGCCACCAACCTTACTCACTGCCAGTCAGGGTAAATCAGTTATGCCCTGGAGGTAGGGCCCCAGTGCCATCTGCTTTTCCTCAGGCCTTCTCTCCATTACTCATCAGGTGGTGGCCACTCAGGCTGTGGGAACCTGGCCTCCCTGCTTCCCTGAGTGGGTGAGGTTGGTGACTGGTCCACCTGCTCCAAACACACCCTTGCAGAGGTGGCTGGTTGCTCTTTGAGTCAGCTTTGGCATGCACAGGTTCCAGGTACTGACATGCTGCTCTGAGCTTGTCCTGTCTTGGGTCAAATTTTAAGTCTAGCCAGGGCCACCGAAGGCTGAGTCCCCTGGGTTGTATTCCTGGCTGTTGCTGGGACGCCATGGTGCCCCTCCCCTCCAGGGCTCAGGATGAGGCCCAACTGGGCCAGGATCCTTTAGGTAAGGGACATGTGTCCCAGGAGGGGGCCTCTGTCCCACTGGTTGGGTGAGAGGATGTATGGCATGCTGCTGGCTGTTAGGGTTGTTAGGATGCCGTGTTCTTTCCTTCAGGGACCTCAAAGTAACCATCTTCCCCTTTCAGAGTAACTTCCCAAGGCCCAGCTGGCTGCATGCCGCCCTGGCTTCTTCCATGTGGTGCTGGTCACTACCCACCCAGGGTGGTCAGATGCAGGCATCATGCCGGGGATTTGTCTCTGGACATTCATCTTGGTCATCATGGCATTGAACTGGGCCTGGTGACAGGGCCCTGATGGCGTTTTCCTGGGTGGTCCTGGGGGTGTCCAGAGGAGATACAGAATGGACTTGCTGCAAGGATGAATGAGATAACTGTCAGCACAGAATAGGCATCTGGTGAGCGTTCAGGGATCACCCTCAGTAGCTGCCCAGAGGCCAAAACCACCCACCTGATAGTGACTGCCCCCAAGCCAGGAGGAAGAAAAGAGCAGGTCCCACTCACCTGAGCCTAATCAGTCAGCTGTGCTGAAATGTGCCTCTTGCCTAGAAAACAGTTCTGTGTTCAGAACCAGTCACAGACACTGCTGTGTGTCTCTCACTGCTCCATGACACAGGCTATGGCAGCTCAGCAACGGCAACATCACAGGGTGACACAACCCATCAAAGTGGGAACCTGCCTGAATCAACAGGGCTGAGTCAGTGTCCTCTATCCCCTGAACTGATAGGTGTGCATGTAATGTGTTTCTCTCTCTCTCTCTGTGTGTGTGTGTGTCTCTCTCTCTCCGTGTGTGTGTGTGTGTGTGTGTGTGTGTGTGTCTTGCTTCTCTGGTCAGGCCTCGCTACTCCACTCATGGGTGCACTCAAGTCCTCATTACTGTCACTATCAGTCCCTGGGTCAGCATTACAGCCTCCACAGGTGTTCCCCAATCTCAGCCTTGTCCACCAAGGGTGGTCCTTGCAATACAGACAGAGGAGGGCACCAGGCAGAGCAGAGAGGGCTGGCATCCTCTCTAGGTAGAACCCAGGTCGTGTGTAAAGTTCTAGTGCTGGATTCAACACATCTTCTCATGTTCTCTTTCCAGCAACCCTCTAGGGTGCCTGACTCCCCTTCCCTACAGATGGAGGCAAGGAGGCTCCACAGACAAATCCCCTGCCTGAGGTCACACAGTGGCCAACTGATCAGGTGCCTCTGAGCAGGTCCCCACTGATGGGGCCCCTAATGATGACTCCTCCATTGACTAGACCCCCTGACTGAGTCCCCATTGACCATGTCTCCCTAACTAGGCCCTCACTTAATAGGTCTCAAGGACCAGACCCCAGTGACCAATTTCCCACTGACCTGGTCCCCACTGACCAGGTTCCCACCGACAAGACCACAATTTACCAGGTTGCCACTCTCCTGACCCCAACTGAACAATTCTCTGTGGATCAGTCCCCAGCTGACTGGACCCTCTCTGACCAGGCTCCAAGCCGCTATGGTCCCACACTGACCAGGCCCCTAGTATATGGTATAGACCCCACCAACCAGGTTTTCAGTGTTTATGTTCCAACCAATCAGGGACCACTAATAAGGCTACCACTGACCACATCCCCACTGACCAGGCTTCCAGTGATTAGGTCACCAGGTCCCCACGATGAGGCCTTCACCACTAACCAGGTCCCTGCTGATCAGGTCCCAACTATGTCCTGAGGACCAGGTCAACACTGACCAACACTGACCATGGTCCCCTGACCAGGCCCCTGAGAAGCAGTGCTCACAGTCTCATCCCCCTCAGCCCACAGACCCTTCCTCCTTGCCCAGAGGTCAGGCCCTGGGGGTTATCTTGGCATAAGGCCTCTCCTCCAAGACACAGGGAGGGACAGATGGCCTCAGGCTGCTTCACTCTCATCCCCCAAGTCCCTCTGGGCCCATCTCAAAGGAGACAGTGAGGTGGCCTGGCACTGCCTGGACATGCAATCTCTCCTATTCCTGAGTCTCAGAGTGAAAGGAATGAGGGACATTTGGCAGATCAGACACCCTGTGCTGCTGGGTCTCCGAGGGGCCTTCCCACAGAGCACTGATCTAGAGACACAGCACAGAGGCTGCAGGAAGACTAATCTGGAACCTTCTAGGCTGAGCCAGGGTACATATAAGGACTGTTCCCAGACAGCCAGAAGGCCCTTTGCCAGTTTCTTGGTACCTCAGTGGATGCAGCCGTGGTTCTTCTGTTGGGGACAAAGGGCACACGCTGGGGAGGGCTCGCCTGGGCTTCCTTGTTGGAGCCACCTCTGCTTCTAAGAAAATCACTCATGCCAGGGCTGGGGCAGAGAAAATACAAAATTAGCTGGGAACATCTTGTGCCAGAAAGTAAAAACGTGCTGACAGAGTAACAGGGACAAATTAAAAAGTCATAAAGTCAGCTCGAAATGTCTACCACTGGGCTAATCCTGGGCAATTGGAGGACCAAAATCATAAGCTTTCTCTCTTCCTTATTCATTGGTTCTGTTTCTCCCTTGAGAACAAAGGAGTGAATAAGGATATAGTCATCTGGCAACCATCACAGTAATAATTGTTCAAATACAAGTCATTAATGAAATGCCAAATCTAGTGGGTTCTGAGGAGTAACCAGATATTTACAGAGCCTCAAAGTATCTTCACACAAAACACTGTTGAACTACAGAAAGGAAATCATAACATTAGCATGGGCAAACGGGGCAGGTCCTCCTTTATTACTAGTAATCAAAACTGTCAAATGCAAAGAAGCCTTCGGTGGCCTTTACGAAAGTATCAATGGTGATTTGCTTGCTTGGCTGTTTAAACAGCTGACATTTGGGCAATTTGAGTATGTCAAACTCAATAACGCTGGTTTTCATTTGCAAGATCCACTTAAACTAAGGGTAAAAAAATCATTTCAAATACCATATGAGGCTGGGCGCGGTGGCTCACGCCTGTAATCCCAGCACTTTGGGAGGCCGAGGCGGGTGGATCACGAGGTCAAGAGATCGAGACCATCCTGGTCAACAAGGTGAAACCCCGTCTCTACTAAAAATACAAAAATTAGCTGGGCATGGTGGTGCGCGCCTGTAATCCCAGCTACTCAGGAGGCTGAGGCAGGAGAATTGCTTGAACCCAGAAGGCAGAGGTTGCGGTGAGCCGAGATCATGCCATTGCACTACAGTCTGGGTAACAAGAGTGAAACTCCGTCTCAGAAAAATAAAAATAAACAAATAAAAATAAAAAAGCATATGAATCTTCATTATACACGATTTGAAAATATTCTACTTTAGTAAAGATTGTGATGTTATATATTTTATGAGAAACAATTAAAATGTCATGTAAAAATCCCATTAATAAAGTTTTTGACCTTTTTAAATTGTATGCTTTTTCCTTAAGATTTTATGGTTTAGATAGTCTCTTCATTAGATGTGGCTTATCAGTGGATTTTAGAGAAGAAAGTAGACAGGAGCAAGACTGCAATACAGCAACAGCTGGAAAGAAAAAGAAAGAATGATGTTCTTTACCTAAGGAATTTCAGTTAATTAAGTTTGAGTTCAAAAACTAAAGAGCTGAGAACTTTATCAGAGTTAATAAGAATGAGAAATATGTATATACAATTATAATACAAAATTACTATTAAATAATTTACACATGGAATTAATTATAATTGTGATTAAATTGAGCATTTTCATCTTCACTTATGTACTCAACAGCCATGTGCTAAGGTACCAGAACCAGCACTGGAATTACAAGATGAAGATGGTAGGTCATCGTACGCTATAACCAAAAAACAGACAGGCAGGCAATGTCCGTATAGAGTCATAGACCCTGTGACAGGTATACAGCAGGACACTACTGGAACACACAGAAGGGACATCTATCCGTTTTGTGTCAATATTTAGGCTTTCTGGTGGAAGCGATATATAGGCTGATGCCTGAAGCACAAGGGAAACCTTGCCAGGCAGAGGGAAGAAGCGAAGGCAAAGAGCCTGAGGTGAGGAACAGCTCTGTGGAGCTTTACTCCATCTAGTTTGGTGCGGGAGCAAAGGGCAGAGTGTGGTACGTGGCAACAGACAAGGTTGAGTAACTTGACAAGAATCACATTGACCTGGGTGGCTTATTCCATGGTGAAAAATTTGGAATCTTTCCTGAGAACAAATGCAATCCAATGACAACGTAAATAACAGGAGATTTAAAATGTCACCTGTCAAGTGACTGCTTATGAATGGTTATTGCTTAGCTATTTTTTTTTTTGAGACAGAGTTTCGTTCTTGTTACCCAGGCTGGAGTGCAGTAGCGAGATCTTGGCTCACTGCAACCTCCGCCTCCTGGGTTCAGGCAATTCTCCTGCCTCAGCCTCCTGAGTAGCTGGGATTACAGGCACGCGCCACCGTGCCCAGCTAATTTTTTGTATTTTTAGTAGAGACAGGGTTTCACCATGTTGACCAGGATGGTCTCAATCTCTTGGCCTCGTGATCCACCCGCCTCGGCCTCCCAAAGTGCTGGGATTACAGGCTTGAGCCACCGCGCCCGGCCAGCTGACTATTTCTAAATGAGTCTTCAGTCTGTTGGCCTTTAATCTCTACCGAAGCCCCGAGAAGCCGATGATGCCTTTGTTTTCTGAGAATCACTTCAGTGTACTGGCTGCAGTTTCATGAGGATGGCAAAGGTGAAGAAAGCGGAGAGCCAGTAAAAACTAGATGCTTAGACTTATCGGAAGCTTTAAAGCTGTGAAACACGATGAATTAATGGTGCATAAGTATACTTTTCACTGTGAAAGTTGTTTTCACATCTTTCATCAGATGGGTGTAAGAAAAAAACACTTAACATCGTATCTACTAACTCCAAAATGAAAAAAATGCCATTTGCTATTTACGCTTTATTTCTAAAATAAACTTAATAAATTTTGGCAACATACTTTTCTTTGTTCTTCTAATTATTTGTTCTTCACAATCCAGCTTCACCTAAAATTAAGTAAGAATAATAATGTTTAAGTTAAAAGCCATTATGAGAATAACATATCACTTACAAAATGTGGTCTTTAGTATTTTTACTGACTAGACATAACTTGAAGTTTGTTTAAATAGAAAAATAATCACATAAATAAAGTAAAATTTCTATTTAAGTTTAGACAATAGAGGATGTATCTGTGTAATGCTGTTTAGATTTATCTGACAAAAATACATTTCATATTGGTATGTTGCATATACATAATTTTAGAAATATGCTGTTTTATTAGTACAAAGATTAAACAAATAAAGCCACATTTTGCAATGAATGCATTGCTTTGAAATTCTTGGCAAAACTCTGCTAAGTTTATAAAAGTTTAATCTATTTTTTACTTGTTTTTTTGAGACACAGTTTCGCTCTTGTTACCCAGGCTGGAGTGCAATGGCACGATCTTGGCTCACCACAACCTCCACCTCCTGGGTTCAGGCAATTCTCCTGCCTCAGCCTCCTGAGTAGCTGGGATTACGCACCACCATGCCCAGCTAATTTTTTGTATTTTTAGTAGAGACAGGGTTTCACCGTGTTGAGCAGGATGGTCTCGATCTCTTGACCTCGTGATCCACCCGCCTTGGCCTCCCAAAGTGCTTGGATCACAGGCTTGAGCCACTGCGCCTGGCCCTATTTTTTACTTCAATAAATTGTTTCTTAAAAAAATTTGTATTCTCTACTTAAACTTTTTGTATAGTAAATTTTTCTTTTTTTTTCTACGTTGCATTCTAAATTAAGGTGGTACCTGTGTAGGTTTCTTCCAAAGGCATCTTGAAGGATGCCGAGGTTTGAAGTACAATCGAACCCATCACAAACGTAGTGAGGGTAGGACCCAATAAGTAGATTTTAGTCCTGGCCCACTCTGTCCCTCCCCATTCTTATTTCCCAGTGTCTATTGTTCCCATGTTATGACAATGTGAACCCAATGTGTAGCTCCCACATGAGTGAAAACGTGAGATATTTGGTTTGTGTTTCTGCATTAGTTTGCTTAGGATGGTGGATTCCAGCTATATCCATGTTGCTGCAAAGGACACGATTTTGTTCTTTTTATGGTTGCACTGTATTCCATAGTATATATGCCATTTTCCAATCTACCTTGGATTTTTAATCTATGTTGGATGCACCTGGGTTTACTCCATGTCTTTGCTATTGTGAACAGTGCTGCAATGAACCTGCACGTGCCTGCTTCCTTTTCTTACAATGAATTATTTTCCTTTAGGTATACACCTAGTATAGTAATGGGGTTACTGCATCCAATGGTCATTCTTAGTTCTTTTTTTTTTTTGTCTTTATTCAAATTTAATGGAAACAGGGGTCACTATACATTGCAAGATAAAGAAAAATAAAATTAAAAAAAATTCTTTTCTTTTCTTTTTTAATATAAAACAATATGACAATACCAGACTATGGAACTCGACAGTTTACTTCCTATGGGTTACTGCAGGTATCAATTTTCCTTGGCTGTGCTATTCACAACTTTGTTAAGTCCAAAAATATGAAACCAAAGTGGTCGGAAACGTAAGAGTTAGCACTTTCACTACATGGCACACATCGAAGGGCATCAATTCAAGAGCAAAAATGGTTGAACTCACCATACCTACCTATGTGGTCATTCCAGCCTCAGAGCCGTCCACGTTACTGAGCTCCCTGTAGGAAAGGCCAGGCCTGAAAGCCAAGGCGTTTTGGATATTCTACTGTGGGCCATTAGTAAAAGGGGATTTTCAAAAGAGAAATTTTTTTTTTTTTCAGTCGAACAGGAAGGCCTGGCGCCAGGAGGCTTTACTGAGAGGAAGCACTCAGATTGAACAATTATAGACACACCATTGGGGAGTTAAAAATGTACAGCAGTGACATGTTCTACTCCAATCACTTGTGCCACGGCTACCAAACGTGTACAAAAGACTCCTCGGGTAGTTCCAGCTGCGGTCGTGGCCAGTTAGGACCTTGAGTGGGACCTAGATCTAGACCGGGAGGGTGATCTGGAAGCAGACCCGGATCGAGACTTGGACCGAGATCGGGTTTTTGAAGCTGACTTTGATCTGGAGCGTGATTCTGATGGAAGGTTTGGCTTCGATTTGGAATTGGATCTCGACCTGGACCGGGTCTCCTGATTGGTGCCAGCATTCTCACTCTCCCCTCCGCCTTCCCTCTGGCTGGATTCAGACTTGACATGGTCCCGCTCCTTTGAAACAGAGCGGGATGGCGATCTGGACTGCGAGCGGTCAGTGTCTTCCTTTTTCTTCTTCTTGCTGCTGCCCGTCTTGCTGTCTCGCTTGCTGCGTCGCTTTCTGCTCCTCTCTTGCTGTGGCTGAGGCTGCGTCTGCGGCTCTCCTCCCTGCTTCTCTTCCTGCCCTTCCTCTTGTCCTGCTCTTGCTGTGGCTCCTACTCCCGCTCATGCCATGCTACCCCCTTTGCTCCTGCTCCGGCTCCGACTCTGGCGGAGGCTCTTCTGGCCCCTGCCCTACTCCTGGCTCCTGCCCCTGCTCAAACTCCCTCGCTTCTCCTCCTCCACTCTCCTCTCCTGACTCCTGCTCCGACTTTTGCTCTTACTTTTATGCCTGCTAGGACTCCGGCTCTTAGGCTTCCCAGCATTGTCATTGTTTTGGATCTTCTCTTCGGGTTGGTCTTTGCTTTTGCTTCGGCTCTTGCCGACGCTGCGACTGCGGCTGTGGCTCTTGTCCTTGCTGGGGCTCCTGCTTTTCTCCTTCTTGCTCCGGCTCCGACTCTGGCTTCGGCTCCGGCTCCGACTCTGGCTTCGGCTCTGGCTCCGACTCTGGCTTCGGCTCCGGCTCCGACTCTGGCTTCGGCTCTGGCTCCGACTCTGGCTTCGGCTCCGGCTCCGACTCTGGCTTCGGCTCCGGCTCTGACTCTGGCTTCGGCTCCGGCTCTTGCTCCGGGAGTGGGAGCCTGCCCTGGACCGGGATCTACTCTTAGAATGGCTGCTTTTGCTGCTTTCACTTCGGCTTCTGCTCTTACGGGAATGTCTGCTTCGAGAGCGAGATCTCGAATGGCTCCGGCTCCTGGAGTAGGACCGGTGTGGTCTGAAACCTGGCTTGTCTTCAACTAATCGGATTTTTCTGCCATTGACTTCAGTTCCATCCAACTTTTCCAAAGCTCTTTTCACATCAGAATAAGATACAAATTCAATCACTCCTTCCTTTTTGCGTCCCTTCTGAGCATCTGCATAAGTCCCTTCTCCTGCCTGACGCACATAATCCTTTAGGTCTTGCCAGCTGCACCGACTTGACAAATTCTCCACAATAAGCCTGTACTCTGTGCGAGTAGGAGGGCCATATTTATCTCGGCCACTTCTTCTATAACCATATCCACTGCGCCCAGCATCATAACTGCCATCTCGCCGTGGGCCGCGGGCATGCTCCACAATTACTCGCTCACCACAAAGGTCTTTGCCATTCAGTTCATAAACAGCATCATCTGCATCAGGCAGGTCATCAAACTCCACAAAACCATATCGGTTCTTCAGATCCACCTCCAGGATCTTCCCGTAGCCCTTAAAGAAGCGCTCCACATCGTGCTCCCGGGCCTGGCAGCTCGGGCGGCCGATATACACCCGCGGCATCCCGGCAGCGGCGGCGGTGGCTGGCCCCGGCCCCGGCCCTGCTTAGGCGGCGGCGGGCAAAGCGAGAGCGCGGCGGCAGCGGCGGCGGCGGCGGCCCATTCTTAGCTTAATTTCCAAACTGCTCACCATAGTAGCTGGACTAATCTTCATTACCACCAACAGTGTGTAATTGTTCCCTTTTCTCCACAGCCTCCCCAACTCTGTTTTATTATTATTGTTGTTGTTGTTTTATTTTTTGACTTTTTAACAAAGTCATTCTGCCTGGTGTGAGATGGTGTTTCACTGATGTTTTGTTTGGCACTCCTCTGATGGTTAGCAATGGTAAGCATTTGCTAATATGTTGTTTCTTGGCCACTTATATGTGTTCTTTTGAAAAGTGTCTGTTATGTCATTTGCCCATTTTTAATGGGGTTATTTTTTGCTTGTTGACTTAAGTCCCTTTTGGATTCTGGGTAATAGGCCTTTGCTGTATGCATAGTTTGTGAATATTTTCTTCCATTCTGTAGGTGTCTGTACATTCCCTTGATAGTTTCTCATGTGTGCAGAAGCTCCTTAGCTTAATTAAGTCACACTTGTCAATTTTTTGTGATTCTTGCAATTGCTTTTGAAGACTTAGCCATACATTAATTAACAAGTGTGATGTCCAGAAGAGTATTACCTAGTTTTCCTCCAGGATTTTTTTTTTTTTTTTTGAGACAGAGTCTCACTCTGCTGCCAGGCTCCAGGCTGGAGTGCAGTGGTACAATCTCGGCTCACTGCAACCTCCGCCTCCTGGGTTCAGGCAATTCTCCTGCCTCAGCCTCCTGAGTAGCTGGGATTATAGGCACGTGCCACCATGCCCAGCTAATTTTTTTTATTTTTAGTAGAGACGGGGTTTCACATGTTGACCAGGATGGTCTCGATCTCTTGACCTCGTGATCCACCCACCTCTGCCTCCCAAAGTGCTGGGATTACAGGCGCGAGCCATCGCGCCCAGCTGGTCTTTGGTATTGTAAACAGGGCTGCAATGAATATACTTGTGCATGTGTCTTTAAAATAGAATGATTTATAATCCTTTGGGTATATACACAGTAACGAGATTGCTGGGTCAAATGGAATTTCTATTTCTAGGTCCTTGAGGAAGCACCACAGTCTTCCACAGTGGCTGAACTAGTTTATACTCCCACCAACAGTGTAAAAGTGTTCCTATTTCTCCACATTCTTTCCAGTATCTGTTGTCTCCAGATTTTTTAATGATCGCCATTCTAACCAGCATGAGGTAGTATCTCGATGTGGTTTTGATTTGCATTTCTCTAATTATCAGTGAAGATGAGCATTGTTTTCATGTGTTTGTTGGCCTCACATATGTCGTCTTTTGAAAAATGTCTGCCACTTTTGGATGAATGTTTTTTCTTGTAAATCTGTTTCAGCTCTTTGTAGATTCTTGATATTAGCCCTTTATCAGATGGGTAGACTGCAAAAATTTTTCTCATTCTGTTAATTCCTGGTCCTAACGATTGTTTCTTGCTGTGCGGAAGCTCTGGAGTTTAATTAGATCCCATTTGTCTATTTTGGCTTTTGTTGCCAATGCTTTTGGTGTTTTAGTCATGACGTCCTTGCCTATGCTTATGTCCTGAATGGTTTTGCCTAGATTTTATTCTAGGGTTTTTATGGTGTTAGGTCTTATGTTTAGATCTTTAATCTGTCTGGAGTTAATTTTAGTGTAAGATGTCAGGAAGGAGGCCAGTTTCCGCTTTCTGCACATGGCTAGCCAGTTTTACCAACACCATTTATTAAACAGGGAATTCTTTCCCCATTGCTTGTTTTTGTCAGATTTGTCAAAGATCAGATGGTTTTAGATGTGTGGCATTGCCTCTGAGGCCTCTGTTCTGTTCCATTGGTCTACATCTCTGTTTTGGCAAGAGTAACATGCTGTTTTGATTACTGTAGCCTTGTAGTATAGTTTGAAATCAGGTAGTGTGATGCCTTCAGCTTTGTTCTTTTTGCTTAGGATTGTCTTGGCCATGTGGGCTCTCTTTTGGTTCCATATGAAGTTTAAGGTGTTTTTTTCCAGTTCTGTGAAGAAGGCCATTGGTAGCTTGATGGGGATAGCATTGAATCTATGAATTACTTTGGGCAATATGGCCATTTTCATGATATTGATTCTTCCTAGCCATGAGCATGGAATGTTTCTCCACCTGTTTGTGTCCTCTCTCATTTCATTGAGTGGTGGTTTGTAGTTCTCCTTGAAGAGGTCCTTTACATCCTTTGTTAGTTGAATTCCTAGGTATTTTATTCTCTTTGTAGCAACTGTGAATGAGAGTTTGCTTATGATTTGGCTCTCTGTTAGTCTGTTATTGGTGTATAGAAATGCTTGTGATTTCTGCACATTGATTTTGTATCCTGAGACTTTGCTGAAGTTGCTTATCAGTTTCAGGAGATTTTGGGCTGAGACGATGGGGTCTTCTAAATATACAATCATGTCATCTGCAAATAGAGACAATTTGACTTCCTCCTTTCCTGAGTACCCTTTATTTCCTTTTCTTGCCTGATTGCTCTGGCTAGAACTTCCAATACTATATTGAATAGGAGTGGTGAGAGAGGGAATCCTTGTCTAGTGCCAGATTTCAAAGGGAATGCTTCCCGTTTTGGCCTATTCAGTATGATATTGGCTGTAGGTTTGTTGTAAATAGCTTTTATTGTTGTGAGATATGTTCTTCAGTACCTAGTTTATTGAGAGTTTTTAGCATAAAGAGCTGCTGAATTTTGTCGAAGGCCTTCTCTGCATCTATTTAGATATGTGGTTTTTGTCTTTGGTTCTATTTACGTGGTGGATTATGTTTATAGATTTGTGTATGTTGAACCAGCCTTGCATCCCTGGAATGAAGCCTACTTGATCGTGATGGATAAGCTTTTTGATGTGCTGTTGCAGTCGGTTTGCCAGTATTTTATTGAAAATTTTTGCATCTATCTATGTTCATCATGGATATTGGCCTGAAGTTTTCTTTTTTTGCTGAGTCTTTGCTGGGTTTTGGTATCAGAATGATGTTGGTCTCCTAAAATGATCTGGGAAGGATTCCCTCTTTTGTATTGTTTGGAATAGTTTCAGAAGTGTTTTAATACCAAAGATGTGTGGGAGCATATCTGTTTTAAGCAATAATACTTTAAAATTGTTCTAAAGAAGTAGATGTGTTTCCCAGGTACTAAACAAGCAGTTCAAAGTAGACAGGGAAGAGAAATGGCTATCAGTGTTGTACGGCTCAACAGGCAACACTTGCTGCTTTCTACATTGGCTCTACTTGTAAGACTCTGGAGATTCCACTAGAAATACTTGTATTTAAAGGGTAACTATGTGAGGAAATGATATCTTAATTTGCTTGACTATAAGAACCACTTCGCTATAAATAATTATATTAAAACATCATATTATACCCTTAAATAATGTAGATTAAGAAAACTAAAATGAACCAAAAAAGCTACAATTATTTGTGTTTAGTAAACCACAAGTTTCAGGTTTCACCCTTGTACATTTCACCCACTATCTAGAAAAAAAATAGGCATTTGGCACTGAGGAATAATTCAGAGCAGCAACTCCTAGGGGAGAACTAGATGGCTGGGTTGATGAATAAAAAGAACTAAAGCATCTCTGAACGTAATTACTTCTGACACTGATCAAGGCATTTGAAGCGGGCTTGTTCTTTCTGCCTTCCACACCCTCCTCAGGCTGAACAAGGTGTTTTTTAACCACTTTGCGAATTATAGCTGTTTTCATTCCTGTGATAATTATTCCCTATTTCACAAAAATGCCTTTCTGTAACATCTTGAAAATGTTACCCAAATAGTCTGTCTTGAGGTACCCTCTAGTGATAATATTAAAGATCATAATCAAACACAGTTCTATGCCTGAGTGTCAGGATGTGCCCAGAGCAGCAGGACCATTTGACACTTTGGGTTTAGGTTGTGATCCACCAAAAAAAAAAAAAAATTAAACTAATATTTCTATCTAGGGAAATCCTGACAAGTAATTTTTTAACAAGTTCACTTAATTATAAAGCTTCAAAAATATGTAGTAAAAAAACTAATAGATCATGTTAATTACCTGAGACTTTTCAGGGGAAAAAAGCTATAAAAAAAGCAAAAAAGAAAGAAAATGAGAGACAGAAAGTATCCTTAACTAATATTTTAAAGGTAAGGTTCCTTATTAATACTATTTTTCAAAATTACATTATCAGATTAGCATTCACTTCCTACTCATCTCCTGAAGTCATCTCACTAAAAATTACATGTTCAAAACAACTCGATGAGCTTATTTTATTTTCTATGAGTGTATGTTTTGACTTACTTCATTAATTTTTTTGAAATGGAACTGTTAGCTTTTAATGTTAATGCAAGGGCTTCCTTATATTCTAATTCGGTTGTAACCTTTTCATAAGCAGTTTCCATTTTGGAGAGTTCACATTTCACGTGGTGGAGTGCGAGTTTCTTCTTATTTAGTGAAGCTGCCTTATCCTTGTTTAACTGCTCTAAATGTTTTTCATATTCTGCTTCTTTCTAAAACAAATAAAAAGTATACACTTTTAAAACAATTGTAACCTAATTATCAGATATTTGTTGTCTTCCATTTTGAGTCAGTGGTTCAGAGAACAATTTTAAATCCATTGAAAAAGGCTGAAGGTTAAAATATTTATCAACAATATTAACAAAACTAATAACTGAACTCAGAATTCAGTCTGATTTATAAACATTAAAATCATTATTATGTTAGTATTAATGTAATCTGGTTATATAAAAAGTAATATAATCCATTTTTAATTTTCTTTTTGAGACAAAGTCTAGCTCAGTTGCCAGGCTAAAGTCCAGTGGCATGATCTCAGCTCACTGCAACCTCTGCCTCCTGGGTTGAAGTGACTCCCCTGCCTCAGCTGCCCCAGTAGCTGGGGTTACAAGCATGTGGCTCCACGCTCAGCTAATTTTTGTATTTTTAGTAGAGATGGGGTTTTGCCATGTTGCCCAGGATGGTCTCGATCTACTGACCTCGTGATCCACCGACCTTGGCCTCCCAAAGTTCTGGGATTACAGTCGTGAGCCACATTTATCATTTTAAAAACTGAGCAATGAACAATGTAGCTTAAGACCAATTCAAAAGTATCACATAATTTCCAAATCACAATTTTATCTTCTGCCAACTAGTCTTAATAATCAAATGACTCTATAGTGAGGGTCATTACTCTGAAAGGTTGATTTTGTTATAATAATAATAAAAATTTAAATATTTAAAAGGGAAAAGAGATGTCATTTTTTTTCTAAAAATCTACAAGGCAGATTGTTATAAGAGATGCAGAGGAAATACAATATATACATACCCAAAATATAATTTGCAGTGAAAGGAATGAAAGCATATTACAGATAAACTTACCTGATTTTAAAAACTAACCTGTAAATGGGTTTCTTCTAATTTTTCTAATGCCTGCTTTGCCATTTCTTCTAGCTCTGATTTATATTCTTGTACTGTATCAAGTTCTATCATACTGTTTTCCATATGTGTGTTAAGATTTGGTATTTCTTCTTCTAACATCTTTTTATCCTCCTCAAGTTTTTCACATTCCTGTTGCACTTTTTTCATAGATAATAACTCCTGCTGAATAACCTGATTGTCTTCAGCCAAACTGGCATGTTTTGAAGATAGAGCTTCCTTCTCTGCTATAAGATCATCCAACTGCATGAATAAAATAATACAGCTTGATAATGAAGTCGGCTGAGAATAATACAGAACCAACAGCAAATTTTGAAATGCGTTTACTTAAAATAAAATATTATCTATAATGTAGTAGATTCTTCAAATATGAACCCCTAAATTACTCAGCATTTCAAGAACAAAATCAAGGCCACAAAGTTAAGTCACAGAATTATATTCCTTGCTATTATCATCTCTGCCACAGAACTTTCCCACTTGATCTTACTTTCACTTTTCTGAGAGTTTATTTTGTTCCTTTTTAAATGGCACTAAGTTATGTTGATAAAAAGTGTCTCACCCCCTTCTCTCATTATCATTTCCCATAATTTGTCAGAAAGTTTTCAGAAATATAATATTGAGTTATTTAGGTCAAAGTTAATAAATTGCTTCAAAAGAGAAGCTATTTTCATCCCTTTAAAAAATAGAATATTGGTCAACCTTACTGACTCCCTTCTCATGAATAGAATGCTGTAAACGGGATACCATGTGGCTTCTCTATCTCAGACTACTTTTCCTTTGAACTGAACCCCCAGATTGTGAGAAAACTCAGGCCACAAAGAGAGCGTGGGAGTGCCAGTGTTCATGCTGCCTGCCCCAATCAAGGTTCCAGTCAATGGCCAGCATCAATCATTGTTCCAGCCAATGGCCAGCATCAACCACGTGGGTGAGCCAAGCTTCAGAGGCTTCCATTTCCCCAACTCATCAGCTGTTCCTGGGGAAGCTGAGGGAAGCAGAAACAAGCTTTCCTGGCCAAGCTTTTTCCAAACCACAGATTCATGAACAAAATTAACTTTTTTTTTTTTTTTTTTTTAAGCCACAGAACTCTGGGTAATTGATAGAAAAATAAGTTTTAAAAAGGGACAACAGAAAACATAAACTATGCAGTAGAAAAGAGTGCCCTTTTAAGTAGGACCTAGTAAATGCTGAGATTGATTTACTGATGACAATCATTATCGAGAAGCAGCAGATAACCAGGAGAGAGACATAAGCTGGTGAGGAGGAACTTTTCCTGAAACCCCCTTCAATTATAAGCTCTGATAACAAGGCAAGGGTGTCTCTTTAGAATTTTCCCTCAAGTTAGGAAATAAACTAGGGTGCAAGAAGACATGAAATTTAAAAAAACAACTAGAAATATTTGGTCACATGACTAAAATAAGACCCTTACCTGATTTCTGTTAAATAAAATTCTAAAGAAGAAGCTTTAAGTATTTATTCATCAATCTAGTATTTCATTTTCATTTTCTTTTTCTCAACCAGGAAATAAGGGGAACATTATGGAATTGTTTTTAATCTTCGCAGAAGTAAAATAAGCATAGCACACTTTGAGTGTTAAGAAAGCCAATGCAACGTTTCCTTTACCTTACTTCAAGCTTGTTTGTGTGGACCAGTGAAGACCATCCCATCACTATGTTATACCACAATGCTTCTCTATAGCACACACTTTGGCTCTGGAAATTTGAAATTCAAAATACTCATCTACTATTTGTCTCTGATAAATTGCCTAAGCATTACCTGATTATTTAGTGCTGCACTCCTAAAAGTTTTCCTTGAAATGAGTTCATTTTTTTTTTTATTCTAAGAATTCTCTACTGAGCTAGAAAGCAGAGCTTTGCATCTCTGTTTCAGTGAAAGGAGGTCAGTACAGGGAACTGTGGTTTCTGAGGATGCAGGATCTGCACCAAGAAAAGAATGAGCCACAGTGCTACACAGAGAACCAGCTACCAGGTGGAAAGAGGATCTGTGAACTGACAGATGATGACTCCACTTGATTTCCACAGAGGAAAGCTGACAGCTCTGACTTACACTTCTCATTCCTGGATGGTACACATCTGTGGATAATTCTATGAATTATAATGAGTTAGTAAAGCATAATGCACTAAATGGTAGCTATGT
Organism: Callithrix jacchus; assembly: GCF_049354715.1. Taxonomy (NCBI): domain Eukaryota; kingdom Metazoa; phylum Chordata; class Mammalia; order Primates; family Cebidae; genus Callithrix; species Callithrix jacchus. The sequence continues at coordinate 16,049,343 of NC_133523.1, forward strand.
CAGCAGATCCTGTGACCAAAATTTACTGAAAATGAAACTAAAGAGGGAGGCACTAGATAAGAGACTAATGTTTGAATGGAGAAAAAAAGAAATAAGGCCAGGCGCGGTGTCCCATGCCTGTAATCCCAGCACTTTGGGAGGCTGAGGCGGGTGGATCATGAGGTCAGGAGATCGAGACTATCCTGGCCAACATGGTGAAACCCCGTCTCTACTAAAAATAGAAAAATTAGCTGGGCATGGTGGCGTATGCCTGTAGTCCCAGCTACTTGGGAGGCTGAGGCAGGAGAATTGCTTGAACCCGCGAGGCAGAGGTTGCAGTGAGCCATGATTGTGCCACTGTACTCCAGCCTGGCGCCTGGCGACAGAGTGAGATTCTGTCTCAAAACAAACAAACAAACACCAGAAATAAACTCTGTCTTGTAAGCCTGACTTCCCATAATGTCTTAGAGTAAGTAAGGTATAAGCTGGCTACAGAATCCTTTGAGATACAAAAGGTGAACTTAAAGATATCTCACTACATTTGACTTTTATCCTCATATAAGACAACATGGTAATATGCAACCTGATTGAAAAATCTTTTCATTAAATTTGATTTGGGCTGGGCACGGTGGCTCAAGCCTGTAATCACAGCACTTTGGGAGGCCGAGGTGGGTGGATCACAAGGTCAACAGATCGAGACCATCCTGGTCAACATGGTGAAACCCCGTCTCTACTAAAAATACAAAAAATTATCTGGGCATGGTGGCGCGTGCCTGTAATCCCAGCTACTCAGGAGGCTGAGGCAGGAGAATTGCCTGAACCCAGGAGACGGAGGTTGCAGTGAGCCGAGATCGCGCCATTGCACTCCAGCCTGGGTAACAAGAGCGAAACTCCGTCTCAAAAAAAAAAAAAAAAAAAAAATTTGGTTTGGTCCTGGCATAAGAATACACATAAGGAAACAAAAAATTGATAATCTTATAATAAACCTGCACATTTACAGTCAATTGATTTTATACAAGGCTAACAAAAGGACAAAATGGGAAAAGAACAGTCTTTTTGGCAAATGGTGCTGGGACAACTGAGTATTCCCATGCAGAAAAATAAATGAAGTTGGACTCTCACCAAATATCATGTTTAAAAACGGACTCAAAATAAATCAGTTAACTGTAACAGCTAAAACTATAAAACTGTCAGAATAAAACGTCAACATAAGTCTTTGTGACTGCATTAGGCAGTGTTCTCATAGCTATGACTTCCAAGAAAAAATGGATTCAGTGGACTTCAAAACTGAAAACTGCTGTGCCTCAGAAGACACTATCAACAAGTGAAAAGGCAAGCCACTGGTGGAAGAAAATATCTGAAAATCACGTATCTGATAAGGGACTTACATATATACGATATATAAAGAACAAGATAACCCAATTTAAAAAATGGGCAAAGATTTTGAATAGATATTTCTGCAAAGAAAATATAAAGATGGATTATAAGCACATTACTAGATGCTTAATGTAATTAGTCATCAGGAAACCACCATGTGGTATCACTTCACGCCATAGGATGAAATCTTTGTTCAATAAAAAAGAGAAAATGTGTGTCAGCAAAAATGGAAAGAAATTAAAGCTTTTATACAATGCTGCTGGGAGTGTAAAGTGGTAGATGTACTTTGAAAGACAAACTGGCAGCTCCTCAAAAGGTGATGCATGAAGTGACCATATGATCCAGAAATTCCAGCTGTAAGTATCCACTCAAGAAAAACGAAAAGATATGCAAGCACAAAAACGCATACATAAATGTTTACAGCAGCATTATTAATAAGAGTCAAAAAAGGGGAAAGAATCCAAAGGTCCATCACCTTTGCGTGGGAAAGAACCCAAAAGTCCATTCACCAGATGAATGGGCAAATAACATGTTTGATGTCTCCATACAATGGAATATTATTCAGCAATAAGAAGAAATTAAGTACAGATACTGAAAGAAGCAGGAGACAGCAAAATGCTTAGGCAGATATGGAAGGGTCTCTGGAGAACCTCCAACCGCCCCTCAAGTGTTTACACCAGAGATTTCCTGCAGACAAGAGAAGAACCTGCACAGGGTCTTGCCTGGACATGCCGGTAGCAGACTGGAGGTCCACATGCACTGGGGAAATGTGGTGGAGCCACCAGGAATTCACACCTTATGCAGGGGAGCCTGGCCTCTTCAGCTCATGTGTGGTGGTCCTGATATTCAATTGTGAGGTGAAAATCTGTTTGCAGGACCCCTTTCTTGGCTGAGAGCTTTCCTTTCACTTAATAAATTCCGTCCTCCCCATGCTTCAATGTGTCTGCATGCCTAATTTTTCCTGGTCATGAGACAAGAGCCCAGATTTAGCTGAACCAAAGGGCAAAAACCCTGCATCAATATCTGTTACAACATAGATGCAGCATGGAAACTTTTGCTAAATAAAACAAGTCAGTCACAGTAGACTAATTGATTTTTATTTCAGAGGCTTATAGGAGAATCTATATAAAGAAGGTGGTGGTTCCCTCGGGCTGAGGGAGGAAGGCTAGTGAAGATGGCTAAATGATGTGGGGTTTACTTTTAGGGTGATGAAAAGATTTACTTTTGATTTAGGTTCTAAAATGAATTGTAATTATTATTGCATAACTCTCTGAACATACTAAAAGTCAACAAATTGTGTATTTCAAATGAGTCAATTGCATGGCCTGTTATTTCTCAATAAATCTGTTACCTATCCCCCCCAAATTTATTTGGTACTAGTGATCTGGAAAACTCTGCCCCTACCACAAAAGCTCTCTCTTTCCCTCCCCCACAAAGAGGCTCCCTTATCTCTCACTTTACATACCGGCCCTAGCCCTCCCGCCACCCAGCTTCCTGCCCAGCAGTTCAAACTGACCAACGGTTGCCCACCACCTCGGTTTTTGGCTTCCCCACCCCCCAGCCCTTCAGCCCCCTATAAAACAACCCTGCCCCTCTGAGCAGCGCGGCCATTTTTCCTTTTCGTCCCAGCTGGCCCGCCTGGAGGCTCTTTTCTCTCAATAAAGCCTGAACTTAAGGAATTTCCTCTAACCTGTGGTCCAGTTTTTTCCGAACGAGCTCAGTATTCCCGCAGAGGGTAGGTCGGACAAATGGTGCCGGAAACCCGGGAGCTGGGGCCATTGGCCCGGCCATGGCCCCCCTCCCCGACCTACCCAACACTGGCCCTGCCACCTCCACGTTCCGATTAAGGTAAGCCAAGTTTTTCTTGCTTTGCCTTCCCCCGCTTCCCGTCTCCTCTTCCTATGGCATGGTGCAGTTGCTCCCTCTCCGGCGTTCCGCATGGACTCCTTGCCTAGTCTCGGCCGAGCCAAGGTAGTCTTCCATTCCGGCTCCAGGAGCCTTCCGAGGGACAGCCGCCAGACGGGGGACGCCCCTCTGACCGCTTCCCTTTCCGTACTTAATTGTACTCCGGGGAATTTGCAACGAACGGGGACGCCTTTTCGTTGCATCTGCCCATCCGCGCCGGAGTCTGTAGCTGCGCCTGCCATGGGAAATTCGAAGTCCAAAATACCTCTGAGCACCCCCCTCGAATGCTTGCTGTGAAATTTCACCAAATTGGGATATTCCCAAACCCTCAGAAAGAAAAAGCTTATTTTCCTGTCCCAGGTGGCTTGGCCCCAATACAAACTCAGTAACCAGTCACATTGGCCCCCGACTGGCACTTTTGATTTCAACACCCTCCGAGATCTTGATGATTTTTGTCGCCGCGCAGGCAAGGACAATGAAATTCCTTACGTCCAGGCTTTTTGGGACCTCCGTACCCACCCCGACCTATGTTCTTCGTGCTCCACCTACCAAATCCTCTTATCTCGAACCCCCCCGTAAATCTTCCTCCACTACCTCTCCCCCTCCCTACTCCTCACCGGAGGATCTGCCTGAACATCTGTCCTCTCCTGCCAATCTCAGCAACCACTCGCCATCAACGGCACGCCCTTCCCCTACTCCCTCTGCACCTACCTCAGAGGCCATGCCTCGCTCTCCCTCTACTCCCTCCGAGCCCCCTCCCTCAGAGGCCGCACTTCCTCTTGCCTCTCTGGTGGCGGCCCACACCCGCCCCCACCAACCAACTATCCTGGCCCCACTCCGAGAAGTAGCAGGCACAGGTTTAATCAGGGTCCATGTTCCTTTCTCACTCCAAGACCTGTCCCAAATTGAGAAACGTTTAGGATCTTTCTCAGCCAACCCGTCCACCTATATTAAGGAATTCCAATACCTCACTCAAACATAAGAAGCCCTAGTCTGGTATACTCGACTAGATCCAGACTCCCAAAATGGGGCCACTGTATTAGCCTCCCATTTTATCTCCCAATCAGCACCCGACATAAGAAAGAAACTAAAGAAAGCAGAAGAGGGGCCAGAGACTCCCATCCAAGACCTGGTAAAAATGGCCTTTAAAGTATTCAATGCCAGGGAAGATGCGGCTGAGGCTGCCCGCCAAACTCGCATGAAGCAGAAGGCTGCCCTCCAGACCCAAGCCCTAGTGGCGGCTCTAAGGCCGGCAGGGAACCAGAAGCCCAAGGCCGAAACCCATGTCCCTCCGGGGGCATGTTTCAAATGTGGAAAGGAAGGACACTCGTCCCGAGCCTGTCCACAACCACGGCCACCAACTAAGCCTTGCCCTATCTGTCAGCTCCCGGGACACTGGAAGTCAGACTGCCCCAGCTTCCCCAGGGTGCCGGTTCCTCAAAACAGACACACTGGCGTTACGCAGCCGGCGGTCACCCTCGGTAGGGAGGAGCCTGCTTGCCAGGAGCTGACCTCCGAGGGAACTCCATTCCCCAGTCTATTAGGGCTGCTAGATGACTAGCGGGGCCCTGGCTTTCCGACTCCGGTTACCCTCGCCTAGCCTAGGGTCACAAGACATGGGGGCTACCTACTCCACACTTCCTTCCTATTCTGGTCATCTCACTCCTTCCCAGGTCTCGGTCATGGGAATCGACGGGACCCCGAGTATCCCCTACCAAACCCCACCACTCATGTGCTCATATAACTCCACTCCATTCACCCCCTCCTTTTTAGTAATCCCCACCTGCCCAGTTCCCCTTCTGGGGCGAGACATCCTTTCAAAGCTGAAGGCCGTCATAACCTTCCCCACCACCAGCCCACACAGCCTTTTTCTCCTAGCCCTCAATACTATGCCTCAGAACTCCAGGCCCTCCAGTCTACCCCCGGGGTACGGTTCAAGGATGACTGGGCCTTCAAGCATAACCTCCTCATCCTCCCTGAAAAGTAAAGGTACCAGATAATCCAAGACACCCATAATTCACTCCACATTGGGCCTAAAGCCTTATACCGGTTCCTCAATCCACTTTTCCACCCCCACCACCTCCTCAGTACCATACAGGAAGTCCAGTCCTCCTGTACTGTCTGCGCGAAAACTAATTCCCAGGGTTCCTGTCATCCCCGGCGCCAGCTTCATCAGCTATGCGGGTTCCTACCAGGCGAAGACTGGCAAATTGATTTCACCCATATGCCAAAGCACAAACAGTACTAGTATCTGCTAACCATTGTTGACACTTTTTCAGGCTGGATTGAAGCTTACCCCACAGCCTCTGAGTCTGCCGGGACAGTAGCCACTCATCTCATTCAAGACATCATCCCACGCTTTGGACTCCCGGCTACCATACAGTCAGACAACAGCCCAGCCTTTATCTCCAAAGTCACTAATGCCGTTTCTACCTCTCTAGGAATTCAGTGGAAGCTACACGCCGCCTACCATCCTCAGTCCTCTGGTAAGGTGGAACGGGCCAATGGCCTAATAAAGGAGCATCTGACCAAGCTCATGCTTGAGCTCTGCCAATCCTGGGTAACCTTACTTCCTATCACCCTCACCAGGGTAAGAGCAGGCCCCCGGGGCCCATCACAGCTTAGCCCATTTGAGCTGCTGTATGGTTGCCCCTTCCTACTTTCAACTCCCCCACCGCCCAAGACCACTCCTCTAGACAGCTACCTCCCCTACTTTACTCTCCTTGGCAGCCTTCTCCGAGAACACGCCAACGCTTCTCTTCCCCAACCCACCCAGCCATCTGAAAATACACAGAAAGTCTCCCCCAGGGACTCAGTTCTTATCAGGTCCCTCTCCCCAAAGCCCCTCGCCCCGAAGTGGGAAGGACCATACACAGTCCTCCTTACCACTCCATCAGCTATAAGAATTGCTGAAATCCCACCTTGGGTTCACCTCTCTCGGGTAAAAAAGGCCCCTCATGGACTCTCCTTATGCTGGAAGGCTGTTCCTACTGGCCCTTTATCTGTCAAACTTACCAGGGCCTAGCAGCCACACCCCCTACAGATGGAGATTCTTCCTAACTGAAAACTATACCAAAACCACCTTCATCTGTAATACCCCCCATACAGCCACAACCACCTTCTTGCAACTTCCGACTGCCCCGCAGCCGGATGCCAAAGTGCCATATAGCTGAACTTCACCAAATTCCACAACGTCCATACTACTATACCTGTCATGTGCTTCAACCATGACCAACCATCAGGAGCATGCAATAATACTCCTTGGCGCTCCTGCATGGGATGTACTTGGATGGGCTGTCGAATACATATAGCTATCGAGTCCACAGTACCTGCCCGATCTCAGCTCAAAATCATCCCAGATGTAGATGGAGAAGGAAACACCATTATCGGTTCTACACGATATTCCCTTCTCATACCTGACCCCTGGGACAACCGGTGGAAAAGCCCCCAGAAAGCTGCCGTGTATGACCACATAGATACCAAATATCCCTCTTCCCACCTGTACATCTGGCGGGCATACGTACATACAGTCCACCAAGTCCACTCTGACATTAGCCTACAAGAAAAATCTCTGAATGACCAATTGCAACCACATTCGCCTCCGTTTTCCTGGTTAACCTTTCTCCAAGAAGGAATCAAGTTAGCTAACCTCTCAGGATTAACTGACCTAACCTCATGCCTCATGTGTGCCTTCTTAGGACAGACTCCCTTCGTTGCAGTCCCCTACCCCATCCCTCTCAACCTTTCAGCCTCAACTTCTTCCTTCTCCCCCGTCAGGGAAGTCGATCTCTACACTCCACCTGATTTTGAACAGCTACCTGTGTGCTATTCCCTAGGCCGAAACTTCCCTAGCTGTAACAGAACTATACAGGTAACCACTAATGTAACAGCCCCACGAGGAACGTTTTTCGGGTGTAACAAGACCTTAACAAAAACTCTCTACATTGGCCTTTCCTCATCTCTTTTATGCCTCCCGGTAACCCTAGTCCCTCGACTCACTATATATTCCCCAGCCGAATTCCAGATGCTGCAAGCTCCCCATCGCCGCACCCGACGAGCTGCCTTCCTACCCATTGCCGTTGGAGTCTCCCTTGCTGGTTCAGCACTTGCAGCAGGATTAGGAGGGGCACTAGTCCACTCTCACCTGGCCATAGCCCGACTGACCTCAAAACTCCAAGCGGCTATTGATGACTCTACTGAGTCTTTAGCATCACTCCAACGACAGATCACCTCAGTTGCCCAAGTTGCCTTGCAGAACCGAAGAGCCCTGGACCTGCTCACTGCTGAATGAGGAGGGACCTGTATCTTCCTACAGGAAGAGTGCTGTTACTACATCAATGAATCCGGCCTAGTAGAAACCTGAATCGAGAGCCTCCAGAAACTCAAAACTAGCCTGCAGAGTCAGAAGTTCTCGGCTGAAGCCACAGCGTGGTGGTCTTCCTCTATGTATACCCTCTTGTCCCCGTTGCTTGGGCCCCTAGCAGCCGTTTGCCTAATCTTACTTATTGCTCCTTGCTTTCTACAGTTCCTACAGCGGCGCTTTCAAGAACTGACTCGAGTCACCATCCACCAGATGCTGCTCCAACCCTACCCTGAACGAGTGCAAGGAACAGACCTCTCCCCGAACACCCAGGCTCCTTAGGAAAAGAAACCTCTTCAGAACCCCCCGTCGACCCCTGTCAGCAGGAAGTAGCCAGAGAGACAACCGACGCCCCTGACCCCCTCTTTTTCTTTTAAGGAGTCGGGAATGTTTGGAAAACTCTGCCCCTACCGCAAAAGCTCTCTCTCTCCCCCACAAAGAGGCTCCCTTATCTCTCACTTTACATACCGGCCGTAGCCCTCCCGCCCAGCAGTTCAAACTGACCAACAGTTGCCCACCACCTCGGCTTTTGGCTTCCCTACCCCCCAGCCCTTCAGCCCCCTATAAAACAACCCTGCCCCTCTGAGCGGCGCGGCCATTTTTCCTTTTCGTCCCAGCTGGCCCGCCTGGAGGCTCTTTTCTCTCAATAAAGCCTGAACTTAAGGAATTTCCTCTAACCTGCAGTCCGGTTTTTTCCGAACGAACTCAGTATTCCCACAGAGGGTAGGTCGGACATGTACTGCTTGGTTTCAGATCACTGGTCAAGGCTCAAGACATAAGAGAATACGCAGCATGTCCTTTTAATATAAAAAATTATGTATTTTAAAAACTGTCCTTTTCATTAATATCAAGTCTGTAATAAAATTAAATGAAAATTCAGAAAAATCTTTTACTGCTTAAAGCACTGAGAGATTTATAACAAGGAATAAGACCTTGTTTTCTTTTGCCGCAATTTCTATCTAAAGCGTCTGGGGAATCATACCCTTCAAACTGTAAAATCTCATCAGATGGGTTTTATTAACTCTTATAACGTGGTTTATTTTCTAACCTGATTCTGGTACAGCATCACAGACAGCAGAAGCTGAAGGAAATAAAAATATTTTACCCCAAAATAGATTTTTTTGACATATTTTGAAATGGCTGCCGCAGGGCCAGGACCAAGAAATTGAAATGGCCCCATGAAGCTGTCTTCTGTGGGGAAAACGGCATCTGTGAAAAGTCTTCATTAATGTAGCCCAATCTCTCCCGCTCTGGATCTTCCCAGATCTACGGAAGATTAACTAAGGGCCTAATGCATTTCAAGTCTGAAAAGATCCGTTTACCCTGTTTTCTCTGAAGACTGCCAGCTATGAGGGTTTATCTACATAATAAAAACCTTGGCCTCCATAACTACCTTATCTTAAGGCTTTCCTTTCTACTGTTTTCAAGTTTTAGACAACAACTTAACTTTCTTTACCAATAGTCACCTAAAAAATCTCTAAAACCCACCTATGGCTTGTTAGCCACTTCTTTTTGATGTCCCACTTTCAAGCTGAACCAAATATGCCTTCCTCATATTGATTTATTTTTCCCTACAATTAATTTCTGTCTGCTGGAAACGTACAGAGTCAAACTGTAAGGTGACTGTCTCATAAAATATCCTCAGGATCTCTCGAGATTGTGTAACCTAGAGCCACAGTCACCAGATTGGCTCAGAATAAACCTCCTTAAACATATTTTGGCAGAATTTGGATTTTTAAAATTATTAGTATTTCCCCAAATTATGTGATTTTTAATCCCAAACTGATTTAAAATTACCTTATGCTGAAATCTAAGTGATTCTATTATAAAGATACATGCATGTGTATTTCACTGCAGCACTATTCATAACAGCGAAGACACGGAATCAACCCCGATGTCCATCAGTGATAGGTGCGATAAAGAAAATGTGGGATCCATACACCATGGAATACTGTGGAACCATAAACATGAATGAGATCATGCTGTTTGCAGGGACAGGGATGAAATCAAAGCTGCTATCCTCAGCAAACTAATGCAGGAACAAAAAAACAAACACTGCATGTTCTCACTTATAAGGGAGCTGAATGATGAGAACACATGGACTCGGGGAGGGGAAGAAAAAATACGAGGGGCCGTTGGGGTTGGGAGGGAGAGGATCAAGATCAATAGCTAATGCATGTGTGGCTTTGTATCTAGGTGATGGATTGAGAGGTGCAGCAAACCCTCATGGCACACATTTACCTATGTAACAAACCTGCACATCTTGCACATGTAACTTAGACCTTAAGATAAAATAAATGTTTTTTTTTAAAATTTACCTTATGTTTTAGCTTATTAAGCAGAATATCCATTTTCAATTGATCTGTTTTTGAGTCTCCATGGAAACTTAACTCTTCGTTTCCAAATACATTTAACATATTTATTGTCATCTCTAGGAGTTTCTTATATCTGCAGAAATGTACAGAATTAGCAAGTCAAGTATTTTAAGAGTAAATATGTAATAATAGTTTAAACAGATATTACGGCATATCAAAGAAACACATCTATAAACTATGCTCCTCTCAGTTTCAACTAAGCATAGTTTGAAAGCATTCTATATGAAATTATAATCTTAGATTAATAATATGAAGAACAATTTTATGGCATATAAGGCAGGCAAAGTGCTAATATAACCACATAGTTGTTTTTATTTTATTTTTTTTGAGATGGAATTTCACTCTTGTTGCCAGGCTGTAGTGCAATGGTGCGATCTTGGCTCACTGCCACCTGTGCTTCCTGGGTTCAAGTGATTCTCCTACCTCCGCCTCCCAAGTAGCTGGGATTACAGGCATCCACCACCACACCAAGCTAATTTTGCAATTTTAAGTAGAGACGGGGTTTCATCATGTTGGTCAGACTGGTCTTGAACTCCTGACCTCAAATGATCCATCTGCCTTAGCCTCCCAAAGTGCAGGGATTACAGGCATGAGCCATCATGCCTTGGCCTAACCATACAGTTTTTATAAACTGTTCATATTAATTTTGGTATGCTAACATGAAATAACCCATTACTAAATATAAACCATACCTAAGAGATGAGTAACCAATATAAAAAAGTAAAACACGTATATGTTTCAAAAAGACACAAAAATACATTTTGATGCCTGTTGACCACAGTCTATAAAAAGAAAAAAAAGTACACACGAAAAGCATCAAGGCGATCATCGAATCCAGTTGTAGGAAATGTAAGAAAACATCTTTACTATCTGAGCCGATGAGAAAAAGAAAACCGGCAGTTTTAGAAAAATTATGATTTAAAGACTTTGAAGAAGAGAACTAGAGATCTTTGCTGACAGGTCGTCAGTGAAATGAAAGGGATACAAACCATGCAGAGAAAGGCAGTGACAGGAAAACATGGATCAGAATCAGAAAACCAACACAGGTGCTCAGTAGGTAAATGGAAAAGTAGCTGTGTTCAGGACTTCAAGGACACATTCTGTTTTGTTTTTCTAATCTATGATCAAACATGAATGGCCATTTTACTCCTTTTAAGTTATAGATACATTTACATACATATAATTTATTTCTGTGAAACAGAAGTTCAATAACATATATGCTTCATGTATACAATGGAGGTACTCATGTAAAATGAGTAAATTTCTATCATATTTTATATCTAAAAGAAAAAAAGCAGAAATGAAATATGAGCTACATATCAAGATGAATTCTGATGCTAAAGAATGTCACCAACACATGGACACAGAAAGGGGAGCACCACACACTGGGGTCTGTTTGTGGGGACTAGGGGATGGACAGTGGGGAATGGGGAGGTTGGGGAGGGATAACATGGGGAGAAATGCCGGATATAGGTGACGGGGGAACGGAGGCAGCAACCACCTTGCCACGTATGTACCTATGCCACCATCATACACGACTTGCGCATGTAGTCCAGAACCTGAGTAGAAAGAAAAGAATGCCATGAACAGGTCTTCTTTAAAGAAGAGGAATGCAGCAGAGAAGGACACTACAAAAGGAGGAAAAGATGACCAAAGACAGCAGAAATATCTTCAGAAATAAAAATTCGTACTGGATAATGAAGAGTGCAGCTGCCATCATGTGTCCAAGGCTTTGTGGTTATTGTTTTCAAAATCATTAAAGAATAAGTGTAATATTTTGACAGAAAATTTAAGACTGTGTTGTCAGTTTCTTTTTTTCACATATTTTTAATATAATGTTTTTCATCCCAACCTTGCTCCAGCAGCTCAGCTGGCTCCCTCCCCCATGACGCACATACCTATAATGTTGTGAGCTTCTAAAATAAATTTTAAAATAGAATTTAATTATGAAAATACAGACATAAAATGCATTTGTATCTATGTTTTAGTCAAGTAAAATTTTAGTTAAATCAATTAATAAATGGTTAAAATGTTCCACAATAGGAAAAGCATACCCAGTTCTCTCTTCTTCTAATTCATTATTTTTCTTTGTTGTTTGATTCACATTATACTCCAGTGATGATATTAACTCAAAAACTTTTAATTCTTCATTTAGTCTTTCAGGCTTAAAAAAAAAAGGTGTTTAAAATTATTTTTGTAAACTCTAGAGACACTCTTCTATCTCAAAAATACTGTTTCTCACAAGTTGATGAGTAATATGTAATTAGGCAGGTGGATAAAGTGCATTTTATAAACCTGATGCAAATAAGGGCAGATTTCAATAACAGTCACTCTTCTTAAAACAGCTAAAAACGACTAATACTTTCATCAGGATCTTTTCTGAAATTTAAAGTGCCAAAAATGTTAAAAAATAAAGATTTTACACATAAAATACTAAGGGTTAGTAAAAAAAAATTAAAAGTAACTATATTTACATTTTAGTTGTTAAAGATGCTCTAGAAACATTGTCATTAATAGTTTACGATAGTCCAGTTTTGTTAAACTACATCTTACTAAGATTATTTATAGAAAACTCTTATCTACTTCCCATTATCTTTTTGATCCTCATCTGTCTTCAGGCTGAGCTAACTCATTCTCTGTAAGTATTTACCCATGGGTTTCAGTTTTTCCTTCTCTTAACCATTTCTATTTAAATAAGGTTTATTTTTTTCTATAATAAACAAAAACCTAACTTTTGTCTACTTTTCGTGGTTTTCTATTACCGTTTCTCCCCTTCCACTGGACTCTTTGACACATGATCTCATCCAGAGATCTATTTCTCCTCATTTATTGTGGTTTTTTATACTGAAATCTGATTTGTAATAATTCCAATGAAGAAGTCCCAGGGTCACGAAAGTCTTTATCCTGCTTTCCTCAGCAGCAACTGCGAGCAGTGACCAAATGCACCCTCTGCTCCTCTGACCCCACTTCATTTCTAAATGCAGCAACTTCTCATGTTTACTGGAATCCCTTTGTATTCCATTTTAAAATTCTCTCGGGACTCCTAAAATCTCAAAACTTTGACCCAGATTCCCTAATCTACATTTCCAGCTCTGACCTTTTCAGTGAGGTCTCTTCATTCTAGTACACATATTACAGACAATATTCTCAACCACACACTCTTACATTGCTAGTTGGTGCAGATTACTTTTGTAGATAATGAATCTTGTCTATTTTATGTTGATTCTTATTGATGTTATTTTGAGCATAGTGTTGTTTTTTTTTTTTTAATCTCGGAGAGGGACAGTCTCACTCTTGGTATATTGACCAGTATACTTTGTCCTTTTTCCTTCTTTTTTGGACTAGTATACTTTGCTCTTTTCTTCTTTCTTTTTTTCTTTATTTTTGAGATGGAGTCACACTCAGTCATCTAGGCTAGAGTGCAGTAGCACCATCTCGGCTCACTGCAACTTCCACCTCCTGGGTTCAAGTGATTCTCCTGCCTCAGCCTCCCAAGTAGCTGGGACTACAGGTGCGTACCACCATGCCTAGCTAAATTTTGTATTTTTAGTAGAGACAGGGTTTCACCATATTGGCCAGGCTGTTCTTGAACTCCTAACCTCAGGTAACTCACCCACCTCAGCCTTCCAAAGTGTTGGGATTACAGGCATGAGCCACTGTGCCCAGCCCTTTTTCTATTTTTTTTTTTTTTTTTTTTGAGATGGAGTTTTACTCTTGTTACCCAGGCTGGAGTGCAATGGCGCAATCTCGACTCACTGTAACCTCCACCTCCTAGGTTCAGGCAATTCTCCAGCCTCCTGAGTAGCTGGGATTACAGGCACGTGCCACCACACCCAGCTAATTTTTTGTATTTTTAGTAGAGACGGGGTTTCACCATGTTGACCAGGATGCTCTCTATCTCTGGACCTCGTGATCCACCCGCATCGGCCTCCCAAAGTGCTGGGATTACAGGCTTGAGCCACCGCACCTGGCCCCCTTTTTCTCTTTTATACTAAAAACTTTTTCATGAAAATTAGATTATCAATTATTTGCCCTTGTTTTCTTTGAAGAATTCCCTTTTCCATAAATACACGGCATGATGAATCTCTTCTATGGTTTCTTTCAGGGGGACACTCAACTATATTACTGAAAAGCTCCAGTCAAGTAGAGGTCTTCCTTCTTCCCAATTGAGATTTTTTAAACTCAAAATGGTGTCCACCAAATGTCTTAAGGTAGCTTCTTGCTTAAAAATTCATGCAATAAGAACCTTCTGAAGAAGTTAGAGGCTATTGATTGATAGGGTTTAAAGCCTTCCCTTATTACATGTTTTATTTCCAAGAAAGACATCAAAGTGGCTAATAATTCTATGCCTGATGTCTAACTCACTTCTATGAAAATCTATATACAAAACATTCCATTTATGACACAGAGTCTCACTCTGTTACCCTGGCTGGAGTGCAGTGGCTTGATCACTGCTCACTGCAGCCTCGATATCCTGAGCTCAAGTGACCCTCCTACCACAGGCTCCCAGTGTAGCTGGGACTGCAGGTATACACCACCATGCCTCAGCTGTTAGTTTTTTTTTTTTTTTTTTGTAGAGACAGGGTCTCACTTATATTGTTCTGGCTGGTCTCAAATTCCTGGGCTCAAACGCTGCTGCTGCTTCAGCATCCCAAAGTGCTAGGGTTACTGGCATGAGCCACCCAATCAGGTGTTTCATGGTTTGAAAGGCAGTATCTACACTGAAGCCAGAAGACCTGTGTCTAAATCCCAGTTCTACCAGATACAGGCTGTTTGACCTTGAAATGGAGAAAATAATATCATCTACGTCGCTGCGATGTTGGGAAGATGAAACCAGGGACCAACATGAAGCATTTAGAAGAGTACTCGGTGCATATTGAGCTACAGATAAAATCTGCTATTAGCATAATCATTTTTACTGTTTTTTGTATCTTTAAAGCTATTTGTGTTAGGCAGGTGGCATTAAAATGGAAGTGGCCTCCTGTAGCTGCACTGAATCATTCTTCACACAACTGAAAGCGGCAGCAAATGGGGACTGTATAATTTATGGGTCACTTTTCTCTCTATGACTCAGTGGGCAACAACCACATAGGTACTGCAATGTCAATAGCACCTCCTGGATTGAGTAGTACGTAATCAGCATGACCAGCGAAGACAGGCTGAAGCCACTGGCTGAAAACCTTGAACTCTGTTGCTAAATCAAGTCTCCTCCATCAGTTCCCCTCCAGCAGCTGTGGCTGTTGTGCTGCTTTCATGAGCACTCTGCTGAGCACTCGGATGAAGAGGCTGTGGGACCATTCAGCAGACAGACTGCCAGAACTGTTCGGCTGACAAACTGGCAGCCATCCAGAAATACAGTTCTGGCTACACAGTGAAGGAAGGCAAATTGAGATTCGTTTTTCATACTGAGAAAAACATGAGCATTTGATTGAACAATTCTCCTCTATTAGGCTAACTGGTTTCAATTTTATGTTGCTAAAAATACACTTAGAATAAAAGATTTACTGGTCAATGTCTCAAAGAAGAAATAACTGGTATGGTAAAAAGTATTTGGTTCTATGCTAAAAGCTGCCAAGCTAAAACATTTTCAATTTATACAACAATAGGTGACATGCATGTCATATTCTTTTCCCTTTACGCAAATTTATAGTAAGACAAAATTATATTCCATAAAAAATAAAAGCCATAGAAAATTAGGGCCTAAGTTGTTCTGTAGACTGGACTACCAAGTGCTGAGATGTAAGGTCAATGAGAACAGTCAGAGAAAGCTTCACAAAGGGGACATGATCTGCCAGGTCCGAATGAATGAGACTAGAGGAGCAGAAACTGAGACGGCAGGAAGGACAGTACGAGTCAAACTGGTGCTGAGATCTACCCAATTAACTCTGAGAATAAAGTCCAATGGCAGGGAAAAAAACATATATCCATATAATAAACTGTAAATGAATGTCCACAGCAGCTGTTTCTATAATAGCCAAAAAGTGAAAACAAACTAAAGGTCCATCATCTGATGAATAAATGGAAAACTGGTATAGCCATGAAATAGACTATTGTTTGACAGTAAGAAGAAATAAACTACGGATATGTGCTACAACATGGATAAAATTCTGAGAACATTATGCTAAGGAAAAAAAGCCAGTCAGAAAGGACTTCATATTGTATGATTCTTTGTATATAAAATATGCAGAACATGCAAATCTATGGAGACAAAAGTAGATGGTGGTTGCCTACAACTGGGGCAGGTAGAGAGACACGGAGAGGAGTTGCAGTCATGGCTGTGAGATATACGGTTGCTTTTCAGAGTGGTAAAAATGTTCTAGCATTGACTGTGGTGATGGTTACACAATGCCCGTGTCTTATCCAAATTAATGTAACAAAGTGATGTACCTTCTAGTGAAGACTCTGACATAGGTAATTTTTTAAGCTTCTCAGCCAGTTCTTCTAAAAGTTGTCTCATAATCATCTGATAAAATAATTTTGTTACTAATTTTATAAATAGCCTTAGTATTAAATTGTTAATAATATTTACCTCTAACATAAATAGTTTGAAAATTGTTACCAGACACATAGACTCCCTTCCTTTCCTCGTATGCGCACATTCTTGTTTGTTACTGAGTTCACTGAGGGACACAGAACCGGTATTCTACCTACATGACAGATTGATTCAGCCCACTATTCATCTCAGACCCTTAATTCAACCTGCGTGTCTCACATACTCAGTTGCCTGTTCAAATCCTTCCAACAGATGCCTACCTCGAAATAACAGTACAATTCCAATGGTCTTCAAGACCCTACGTAACATGGCCTCTCCATCCCTCCCTGACCTCAGCTCCTACAATTCTGCCCCATACTCACTTCGTTCCCACTCTGCATCAACTCTGCCACCTCTCATCAATCTAAAAATGAGGATCCGATGTCAAACTTGTAAATCACAGAAAGCTACAAGTATCTTTGTACTGAACAAAATTATATACAAATGATAGTCACTGACAATTAAAATGTAAATTATGAGCTAATTATTAATAAAATATTCAAAGTAAATTATAAATACCTACCAGGGGAACATTAAATCAAATATGTTTTTCTGAAATTTACCACATTTATTCCAACTTGTGATTTTATAACAAGCAGATGTCTTTAAAATATTAAGTGCTCAGAAAATGACGTCATATGAGTGACATATTTTCAGACTTAAGTCACACTGACATGAATGAAAACAAAGTTATACCAACTAAAATACATAAAAGAGTTACTGAGGGAAAAGCATCACAAGACGCAGCAACACACTTCAATTCATCGAGAAATTTAGAATTAAGTGTCAAAGCAACTCACTTCATTTCAAAATACTCATTTCAGGTACAAGCATTTCCATTTATTTGCTTCATTATGGTCTTAAAATGTGCCAACATAAAGACATTAAATTTATTATCAGCAGTTAAGACTACATACCTTATCAACATTACTCTGTATCTACTAAGATTTTATAGGTGACATAACGTTTTGTTTTGTTTTGCTTTTTTTACAAAATCTCACTTTGTCACCAGGTTGGGGTGCAGAGGCACGATCTTGGCTCACTGCAACCTCTGCCTCCTGGAGTCGAGCAATTCTCTTGCCTCAGCCTCCCAAGTAGCTGGAACTATAAGTGTCCACCACCCGCCTCGACCACCAAAAGTGCTGGGATTCTAGGCATGAGCCACCGCACCAGGCTGACATAATGTCTTTACTCAAAGTAAAGCATCTGTGAGTGCTACCTTTTATTTCTTGAAAATAAGGTATGTTTCCAAGCTGATACAATAAAAACATTGTTTTTTGATTTTTTTACTGAAACAGCTTTGCATATATATGATTTACATACTATAAAATTTATGTTTTCACATATAGTTGAAGATTTTTAACACATTTATTCCACAACATGGAATATTTAACTCTCAGTAGTTAATGATATTTAAATATAATTACACGTTTAACTCTAACATACATGTTTAACTCTAACACATGCACTTGAACAAATTCACTGACTTGTAGCCATCTCTACAATCCAACTTTTGAACATTTTCATCACTCCAGGACAATCCCTCATGCCCATTAGAGGTCACTACCCATTTCCAGCTCCAGCCCTACAAAAACATTAATCTACTTTCTGTCCCTATACATGTATTTTCTAGATGTTTCATGTAAATAGAATTATGCAGTATGATAAGTACATTTTTATCTATTTATTTTTATATTGAACTAGGTTCAACATATAGCCAGAATGAAATGTTTAAATTTTTTTTCCAGAGGACTAAAAATATTTATCTTTCTTCATACTTACTTTTTCTGCTTCTTCTTTTTCATACTGAAAGTTTTTCTTTTAAATAATTACGTTCATTCATTAATTCCTTATTTTTCTCTTCTAGAAAAGCTTCCTGTCCACTCTCAAGACAGTCTCTTTCGACATTAATTACTATCTCTTTATTATTGCCTTCCTTACGAGCAACCTCTAGATGTTGTATAAGCAAGAGATTTTTGCGTTCTAGTTGACATATTCTCTCCTCACAGTTCTGCTTTACCATGAATTGCTTCTTTTTAGCTTCCTCATTTAGACGTATCTGTTTCATTTCCTTTATTCGACGCTGTGCTTGCCTTCGGTCCATCTCTACACTTTCTAAAGCCGATGTCTAGTTGAGATATATTAGAACGTATTACTTCTTGCACATGAACATCTTTTGCTCTTTGTAAAGTGAGCTCTAGGTCCTTCCTCTGCACACTTTCTTTGTGCACATTTACAGCAGCAGCCAGTCTAGAATAGAGGAATTCCATTTCAGCTTCCAGTCTTTTCTTGCTGTGTTTTTCCTTCTTCAATTTTGAATTCAGCCTTGTATTCTCAGCTTTGAGATCATCAAGCTGTTGACAATACTGCGACATTGTTTTTGCTATCATTTCCTCCTTGAGTCCTATACTCTTTTGAAAGTTAGTATTTGTTTCTCTAATTCTTCTGATTTTCCGAATATATTCCTTTTCCCTTTTGAGATTGGCATTTTTTATTGCGCATACTTTTCGTCTCAGTTTGGCACTATTTTTCTTCAACACGCCGTTTTCAGACTTCACATCCTTCTTTTTTCCATAACTTTGACAATCCTAAATAAAACAAAAGAAATGTTTAGCTAGCACTCAACAAAGTAACATATCATGATTACCTCTGAAGTGAACGAACGACCTGTACATTCATGAAATTAAAAGTTGCTATAAGTGGATATCCAGCTGGAGAAAAACTTGAAGCAAAACCTCGAACCTTAGCATAAATTTCAAAAAGTTCAAAACTTCATTTGAAGTCAAAGAATCCATAACAGTAAAAAACTACACACACACTTGAGAATTCTCAAGAATATCAGAAATGGAAAAGCCTTTCTCTGAATTACAAGAAACTCAAAGCATAAAATAGAATATTAACACGTGACTAAGTTAAAATATTGAAATAAGAAAATTGCATTTATACTGTGATATCCAACCCAGACATCACCCTACAGTAAGAGATTTACCTCCACGTGTATTTGGACAAATAAAATTTCTCAAAGTGTTTAAAGTTCTGCTTTTTGATAATATTCTATTGTGATTTCACTCAACCCTTTTTAGTCAGTTATAAGAATTATATTCACTAAATCACATCTCTAGACATTGTACTGAGCACTTCCACATGCTTGTAGTGATGAACTGATTTACTTATCACAATTCTTAAAGAGAGGTTACAAGACACAAGCAAACTGCAGGATTTTCCCCGAGGTTTTTGACTCGATTTCTAGTTCTCCACCAGATCACAGTTACTTCTGTGGTGTCAATGTATCAGCACAAAAGCAGAGAAACAAAAAGACACAGACATCAAATGTGTCTTCTGACTTTATCACCAGGATGCTACATGAAGTAGCCGGATTGAGAAGATGTGAACTTGTGGGGCTTCAGAAACAGAAAAGAAGCTTTCCCTTTTCTGCACGAAGCTATTTTATTTCCCACTGCCTTTTATCTTCTTTTTTAAATTTGGATCCCACGGTATCAAAAAAGTGAAGGTGCTCACTGAAATAGAAGAACCAAGTTTGCCCCAACACAATGAGAAGAGTGAAATTGCTGAGTTGCTAGTGCTGAATCCTGGAAGATGAGATGTTCCCCAAATGTACATTCAACGACCACACAAGTTTATAGCTGGAAGATACACGGTATAGCTATCTACTCCAGCCTGATTACCTACTTCATAATGGAAGTGAAACCAAGGAATATTAGATAATTCACCAGAGCTCCTAAGGTCGCATTACCTAGCATTTCATGGTACCAAAAGGGAAGATGATTTTGCATGTTGCTGGATTACATAAATTTCCAGGAAAATATATCAAATTAGTTAGATAAATTAAAAGTGTGACTTTGGCCAAGCATTTAATGCCTTGGAAGATGGTGGGAGGCCTCATTTGCTTTTACTTTGAAAGAAGAAAATATCTATATTTTTGTCTATCTTTAGACACAATGTACAGAACTCAGCTTTGTAGTATAGACTCAAATTCTAAATTTTTGGCTGAGGAATTATGCTACTTATATGATAAATTCATACTTGTCAAACTTTACCATATTTTATTAAACATAATACAAAAGTCTGATTCAATAGAAACACTGGGGAGTGGTAATTTTTTTAAATATACAAAAGTCTATGTATTTGTTTCCGAAAATATTTCAAATGGCCATGATGGAATTATATGCTCTAACAGTTTGAGTGAAACAGATACATTTGCATGCATGAAAGCACATTCAACAGACTTCGTTGGCTGGGAATATTGTTTGCAACTCTCAAGGCTAGGTACATTTTCAGGTCTCTTCTCAGTCCTTGTTTCCCTCCCATTGTATTACCATTTTATTATTTAAATAAATCTCATTCATCTTTAAATCAGTACAGAAAAAAGAATCTAGAGCTTGCTTCTTTAGCAACTTCTTTTATACTTATCTGGTTCAGAAGGTCACATGGCTAAATTATTTTCCCAGCCCATGTGCCACTGGGAAGACTGACAGTGAGACTTAGGTTGACCAACGAACAAAGATTATGACAATGTTTTTCAGAACTGTCATTTAGATAGCAGTAGAATCTACTTTGACACATAATTACACATTTGGATAACGCCACTGTAACTAAAAACAAGATTTTCTTCAATACAAAACCAGAATGAATCAGACGGTTCATAAAAAGAGAAGCAGCAAGTGAACCTCCTTCTTTTCACAGTTAAACTTTCTTTCTTCAAAGCCAGGAACTCTATTTGTAACATTCCCACCTCATTCTTAGGCCTTTGCATCGCTGTGAGAAACAGGCTACATGTCTAGTTTGTTATAATTTTTACAGTCTGATTTATTTTCCTTTGAATACAGCTTAGAAGATGACTGGCAAGCTAGATATGCTTTTGATACGTGGTGAAGAATAACTCACATTTTCTAATTCAGGTTTCATGCTTTTTTTTTTTTTTTTTTTTTTTGAGACAGAGTTTCACTCTTGTGACCCAGGCTGGAGTGCAATGGCACAGTCTCGGCTCACCGCAACCTCCGCCTTCTGGGTTCAGGCAATTCTTCTGCCTCAGCCTCCCGAGTAGCTGGGATTACAGGCACGCACCAACATGCCCAGCTAATTTTTTGTATCTTTAGTAGAGACAGGGTCTCACCATGTTGACCAAGATGGTCTCGATCTCTTGACCTCATGATCCACCCACCTTGGCCTCCCAAAGTGCTGGGTTTCATGCTTTTATAGCTATTAGCAGTGGGACTGTCATATGTGGGTCCCTGAAACACGCTTGCTAGTCACCTTCTAAGCTTTAGAAGAGCTTCTAAGTTCCATATGGCTTGTGGAACAAGTGCTGTATTGGTTTTCCATTTTTGTAAGTGTCTCTAACAGCAGAAATACTGGGGCTTTCTATCTGTATCATATGCTCCATTACTCTGGAGTGAGCAAACCACAAATCAAAAAACACTTTTTGGATCTCTAGACTGAGGCCAATGTCTAATGTCTGATTTTCTATTAGTGGCATTTTGGTTTATATTTTTTGTTATTTGCATATCAAACTCTTGATCTTTCATTTCAACCATAACCAGTGTGTTCTTTAATTTTTCAATTTCTGTATCATTACAACATTCTCTTCATCTCTGTGAAAAACAGGCTACATGTCTGGGTTGTTATGATTTTTACAGTCTGACTTATTTTCATTTGACTAAAGCTTAGAAGATGACGGGCACGTGTGTGTGAGGGACCCAGGGTATAAATGCAGTGCAAAGACATATTTGAGACGGCTCCTTCTGTTCAGGCAACGCCTGGAATACTACAAAGTTAGACACTCCAGATGTATGTGCTCCCTATGATCAGGGAAATGATTCACCGGATTACAGAGCGCTCCCTTTAAGTTTGTCCCTCCTTGGCGTTACTACGTAAGATCTCTTCCTCAGGACAAACGGTAATTTTGGATTTTTCAAAACTTTCACTAATCTTCAGTTGAATTTTTTGTAATGAATTTTAAAGGAAGTCCTGAATATACAGATGTATCTTCTTTATCACAATTCTTACTCAGTTGTGGTTCTTGTGACTTTTTTTTGCAGTTCAAAAGTGGGAAACTAATTTGTTTGTTTTGTTTCTCAGATGTCTTTTCTGTCCGGGTACCTGTTTTAAAATTAACTTAGGCCAGGCACAGTGGCTCAAGCCTGTAATCCCAGCACTTCGGGAGGCCGAGGTGGGTGGATCACCTGAGGTCAGGAGTTTAAGACCAGCCTGGACAATATGGAGAAACCCCATCACTAATAAAAATAGAAAAATTAGCTGAGTATGTTGGTGGGCTCCAGAAATCCAAGCTACTTGGGAGACTGAGGTGAAAGAGTCACTTGAACCCAGGAGGTGGAGGTTGCAGAGCCGAGATTGCAGCATTGCACTCCAGCCTGGGCAGCAAGAGCAAAATTCCATCTCAAATAATAATAATAATAACTAAAATTTAACTGTGAAATTTAATTTATGGTTTGCTACCCCTAAGTTACTGGATTATAACTAAGAAGTAAAAAAGTAATTTGCCTTGGCTTAACGTAAAAAAGTAATTTGCCTTGGCTTCACACAGGAAGCTTAACTCTCACTGTTTGAAGAAAACTTAATTCGTTACGAATTAAATCTGCCAGAAATGGGTTGATAGATGGTATGTAGTATCGTAAAGCGTTCTCTCTGAAGGGATTTTCACCTCAGCAAACCATACACAGTGAACCCCTACAGTGAATTCATACATCTGAAGAATAACTGGAGAGGAGGCAAATGCTAAATTATTAGAATTGGCTAACGTGTTTTAAAATTCAATGTGAAATTGTGATCTGCTGCACTCTAAAAGGATAGTCTAAAAGGTCACTTCATTTGGACTACGGTATGTTATCTTTCAAACGTAAACAAAGCAACCGATAGGGAAGCGGAGATTTCAGTACTTTCCTACCTGCGGCTGTTGGTTTCCGCTTCCTTCAAGACGTTCTTGCCTTTCCTCTGAAGCCACTTTTAAGTCAAGTTCTGCTAACAAATAAATATATTGCGTTTAAATGAATGACACAGAACACTTAAAAGACTATAATCTTTAGAAAAATGGATACAAAAAACATACACATTTATTTTACAAATTGAGAGTTTAAATGAAGCTTTATGTTTACTACAATATTTACCTTTTTAAGAACTACTTCTAATTATCTAAAACTTCAACAAACCACTTGGGGAGACACTAGATAGCAGCAGGTTCGAGCCATGCAAAAATCTCAGGGTCACCCACAAATTATTCCACTCAATATAAACAAACAAAAATTTAAAATACGTGAAAACCAACGATCCAAGATGGCCGATCGCTAACATCCCGGGATTGCAGCTCTCAGGGAAGGCGCGGAGAACTAGAGGACGCCACACTTTCAGACAAAGTCTGGTCACTCATGGAGCAGAAGATCCCCCAGCGGTGGAAACACACGAGTCACCAGCGCGACTCTCGTGGTCAGCGCAGTGGTCCCGCCAGCACCTTGGCGCGGCAGCGCTCGGCGCAGAGTAAACGGGACCGGTTCCCCTTCTGACCAAGGTTTGGAGCCCCGGGAAGGCAGAGTCGCCTACGGACACAAGAAGGAAGCCCGACAGGAGAATCCTGGGCAGAAAAGCACCATCAGTTTTAATGCCGCTGCTCTGGCCCTGGGAACTAACAACCTGGACGTCCACTCAAGAGACCTAATCTGAAAGTTGGTAATTTCAAAGACGACAGGAGGATAAATTTACAATGATGGGAAGAAACCAGCGTAAAAAAGCTGAGAATACTCAAAGTCAGAATGCCTCTCCCTCTAAAGATGATCACAGTTCCACATTGACAATGGAACAAGGCTTGATGGAGAACAAGCACATCCTGATGACAGAATCACTCTTCAAGGAATGGATAATAACAAACTTCGGTGAGTTAAAAGACCATGTTGTAGCCCAATGTAAAGAAACTAGGAACTTTGAAAAAAGGTTTGATGAAATCCTATTGAGAATAGACAACTTAGAGAGGAGTATGAGTGAATTAATGGAACTGAAGAATACAATACAGGAACTCGGAGAAGTATGCACAGGTTTAAACACTCGAATTGTTCAAGCAGAAGAAGGGATATCAGAGGTCAAAGTCCAACTTAATGAAATAAAATGTGAAGAAAAGATTAGAGAAAAAAGGATAAAAAGGAATGAGCAAAGTCTCCAAGAAATGTGGGACTATGTGAAAAGACCAAATTTACGTTTGATAGGTGTACCTGAATGCGACGGAGAGAATGAATCCAAGATGGAAAATACCCTTCAGGATATTATTCAGGAAAATTTTCCTAAACTAGCAAAGCAGGTCAACATTCAACCCCAGGTAATACAGAGAATACCACAAAGATATTCCTCAAGAAGAGCAACCCCAAGGCACATAATCGTTAGATTCACCAGGGTTCAAACGAAGGAGAGGATACTAAGGGCAGCCAGAGAGAAAGGTCAGATTACTCACAAAGGCAAGCCTATCAGACTTACAGCAGATCTCTCGGCAGAAACTCTACAGGCCAGAAGAGAGTGGGGGCCAATATTCAACATCCTCAAAGAACAGAACCTTCAGCCCAGAATTTCATATCCAGCCAAACTAAGCTTCACAACTGAAGGAAAAATAAAATCTTTTATGAACAAGCAAGAACTCAGAGATTTTATTACCACCAGGCCTGCTTTACAAGAGCTTCTGAAAGAAGCATTACACATAGAAAGAAACAACCAGTATTAGCCTTTCTAAAAATACACCAAAAAGTAAAGAGCACCAACATAAAGAAGAATTTACACCAACAAATGGATAAAACAGCCAGTCAACATCAAATGGCAGTAACCCTAAATTTAAATGGACTGAATTCCCAATCAAAAGACACAGCCAAAACCCAACGGCATGTTACATCCAGACCTGTTTCACATGCAAAGATACACAAAGACTCAAAACAAAGGGATGGAGAAAGATTTACCAACCAAATGGAGAGCAAAAATAAATAATAAATAAATAAAAAGCAGGAGATGCAATTCTTGTATTGGATAAAACAGATTTTAAAGCAACAAAGATATAGTGGTAAAAGGATCAATGCAACAACAAGAGCTAACGTTCCTAACACCCAGATACGAGACATAGATTCAATGAGACAGAAAATTAATAAGGATATCAAGGACTCGAACTCAGATCCAGAACAAGTAAACTTAATAAATATTTATAGAGCTCTCCACTTCAAATACACAAAATATACATTCTTGTCAATACCACATCACACCTACCCATTAGTTTAAATGAAACATTGATTGGCCATTATTAATACCCAATTTTTTTTCAGAATAAAGCAATATTTCCATTTACTCTCCCTCTTTCTCTTCCTCTTTCTTCCTCTCCTTTACTTATTTATTTTTTTTTTCTTTCCTTCTCTCAAAAAAAAAGAAATCAACTTGTAAACCTCTAGATCCAGGTCGGCAATGTCTCTTTCATTGCTTGATTTCCTTTCTTCCCTTCCCTCCCTCCCTCCCTCCCCGCTTCCTCCCTTCCTTCCTTCCTTCATCCCTTCCTTCCTCCCTACCATCCTTATTCCCTTCCTTTCTGCCTTCCTCCCCCCCCAAAAAAAAAAAATACGTGAAAACATATCAAGTAACACTTTGCTATTCTCTCCTTCCTAATGGTGTATTTTTTTAACAACATGCTAAGCGAGTTATTTACCAATAATTTATAAAAATTTTGTTACTGTTATATCTTTAGTAGTGTACATCCTGCTTTTCACATCTGAAATGTTTTCCTCTACTATTCTGAAAAATTTATATTTGTGTTTTAAGACTCTGAATGTAGGCTTGGCACAGTAGATCAGACTTGTAATCCCAGTCCTTTGAAAGGCCCGAGAGAGAGAATTGCTCAAAGCCAAGAGTTTAAGACCAGCCTGGAGACCACAGTGAAACCTTGACTCTATAGAACATTTGCCAGGCATAGTGGTGTGCGCCCGGAGTGCCAGCTGCTCAAGGGGTTGAGGTGAGAGGCTCCCTTAAGCCCAGGAGTTTGAGTTTGCAGCGACTCTCGATCATGCCGTTGCACTCCACCCTGGGTGACAGAGTCAGAACTTGTTTCCAGAAACAGAAGAAAAAATCAAAGAAAGAAAGAAAAGGTTCAGAATGCTATGTGAAGTCCTCTTTGAATCTAGCTATTTTTATCCACATACACAAGTGTCTCCTTCCTTGGGGATCCCTTAGTACTCTGCCAATTTGTCTATGTCACTTTACCATCTGAACTGTCCATGATGTCTCTGCATGTCTATCCTCTTTGCTGCTAGACTGTAGCAATCATCTTTGCATAAAGTCTTTATTTTCCTAAATATTTGGTAAGTTCCTGCTAAGTGGTGGCACTGGGGTTTAAGGAATGGGAATAAAATTGGTCAGGGATAGCTTTTCTAGAGATCGCGCGTGAGCTGAGACTTAGAGCATCAAGTACACCAGATTAAAAGAGGCAGAGGGCAGAAAGAATAGCGCGTTGGCAAGAGAGGAAAAGAAGCCTCCCAGAGCGTATGTATCTGTCTACATGAGAGGGATGGTGATGGGGGCATTACCAGTAGCTCAGTAATGGCAGAAAAAAGGGCAGACAGACAAAGGGCTGCAGATGGGGATTTGGACAGAAGCCAGTTTCTGAAAGCCTTATACAAACCGACTATCATTATCGTTTCTTAAATTTAGAAAAAAGCAAAACAAATTTTAAAAGAAAAAGACCAGCATTTTATCTTATCTTATCTTATCTTAGGTGACTTGATTTGCATTAGAGGCGTGGTCTTGCTCTGCCGCCCAGGACTGTCGTTTTGCTATCAGAGCTAACTGCAGCCTCAAACTTCCAGGCTCAAACAACTCTCTGCTTCAGCTGCTCAAGTAGCTGGGATTACGGGGGCAGAACACCACACCCAGCAACATAAAAAAAAAACAGACACGGAGCCTTGCTATGTTTCCCAGGCTGCTGGACTTCCTGGCCTCAAGGGATTTTTCTGTCTCAGCCGCCAACACTGTGGGGATTACAGCAGGAGCCACCATGCCCAGCAACACCAATATTTTATTTGTTTATTTATGTATTTTTTTGAGACAGAGTTTCGCTCTTGTTAGCCAGGCTGGAGTGCAATGGTGCGATCTCGGCTCACCGCAACCTCCGCCTCCTGGGTTCAGGCAATTCTCCTGCCTCAGCTTCCTGACTAGCTGGGATTACAGGCACGGGCCACCATGCCCAGCTAATTTTTTGTATTTTTAGTAGAGACGGGGTTTCACCATGTTGACCAGGATGGTCTTGATCTCCTGACCTCGTGATCCACCCGCCTCGGCCTCCCAAAGTGCTGGGATTACAGGCTTGAGCCATCGTGCCCAGCAACACCAATATTTTAAATGAATAAACTGGAGTTCCATCATTTTATTTTATCATGAGTGGGTAAAAACCTCATAATAGACTCATGTACTCCATGGATTTGTGACAAGGAAACTGTAGCATTAACTATGGCTGAAGCTTCCCTGGTCTATGTGGTTAAGAGTAGAGACATTGAAGTGTCTTACCCTTTGCTGCTCCTCCTGTTCCTCCTCCTCCTCCTCCTTCTTGTTGTTCTTCTTCTTCCTCCTCCTCCTCCTCCTCCTCCTCTTCTTCTTCTTCTTGTTCCTCCTCCTTCTCCTCTTCTCCTTCTCCTTCTTCTCCTTCTCCCTCTCCTTCTTCTTCTTCTTTGTTCAAATTTGCAGGCTTCATAGCTGCTGTTTCTGTCAAACATGCAAGCTTGTTATCTACTCCTTCTGGAAACATCATCCCTCTGCCTTGTTATCTGGCAAAGTTTCACTCACTCTACATGCTTACCCTAAATCTTACACACCTTTTAGAAGCTTGCACTCATCACCACAAATTTAAAAGTGCATGGAATCTAATGAGCATAATAAAATACCTAGTAAATAATAACTATATGCTCTCAGGTGACATCTATCGTCCATCTATCCTCTACATTAGGGGTCAGCACACTACAGACCACAGGCCAAATGCTGCCTAGCATATGTTTTTTCTCAAAGTTTTATGAGAGTAGTCAGACCCATTCACTGACAGGCCACCTATGACTGCTTTCTCACCACCATGGCAGGGTTGAGTAGCTACAATAGAGATCACATGGCTTCAACTGTTCAAAATCATTTTTGCGGGGGGCGGGGAGATAGAGAGAGAGAAAGAGAGAAAAAGAGAGAGAGAGACCACATGGCCTAAAATATTTTCTACTTGGCCCTGTATAGAAAAAGCTTGCCAATCTCTGCTTTATACCATGAACAGAATGCCCTAATTCTCAAATCTAATCCAATGCCTTCCCTGCTCACAATTTTCCAATGAATTCCTGCAGCGAACACTGCTGGCTCCCTACCCAAGAGCAGTTCCTTATTGTTTCTTGCTGGAGAAACACAAATCTATTTGGACATTTATTATCCCAATAACCCTCCCCAGCTTCGAAAGAGAAATGATTATTCTAAGGTAATCACATAATTACATGTGCTTTCCCATTGCCTGGTTCAGGGATGAGCATGTGGTGTGACCCAGGCAATAAGACAGTAAAGGAAGCCCCCTGCATGCTTCTGAGTTTTCTCTCAGTTTAAAAGACACATATGAAGAAAACCAGCCCTTCCAGCCCTTCGATGCTGTCTTGTGAGAACATGAGGGTTGGAGCTGTTGCTAAGTAGTGACCCGTGAAAGGAGACATGAACAAGACACTGCTGACATCTTACATGAAAGACGAACACGTGGGATCCAGTAATATCATGGGACCAAAACAAGTCTGCTTTTTATGGTTTTGGCCACTGTTAATTAGGTCTTTCTAATATTTTCAGCCAAAAGCATTCTACCTGAGAAGTTTCTCCTAGCCACAGGGTAAGATCTACTCATTTATATCCTACTGAAAGTCTTTTAGTAAACTTGTTTATAGACACAGGTAAAACAACAACAACAAAGTATTTCCTCAGCTTGCCTTTACTGACACATGCTGGACATCATAAATACATAATAAATAACTGTAAGCTATTTTCACCCCATTCCCAACCACTCCCATATACTCTTTCTGCACTAGTCAATTTGAACTGCTCATAAACTCTACAGAGTTCACTCAGGTGTCCTGCCTTTTGAACTTGCTCCTCCTTTTTTGAAACTTTCATCCTTCATGGCTGCTGCTTCTGTCAAACATGCAAGCTTGTTAGAGATTCCTTCTGCCAAGCATCGTCCCTCTGCCTCCTTACCTGGAAAAGTTTACTCACTCTACGTGCTTGCCCTAAATCCTACCCACATTTGAGAAGCTTGCATTCATTGCCACAGATGTAAAAATGCCTGGCACATACTAAACGTAATACACATATGTAAGGAATAATAACTATAAGCTCCCAGATGACAGTGGACACACAGTAAGCACTACATAAGGGAGTAAACCAAATAAAGGACAATGGTAACAACAATCTCCTAACCGTATTAATAAACTGTCTTTTGTAACATTGGAGAAAAATTCTTAGTCCATAAAAGACACATGAGTTATTTTTTAAGTGGACAGTGTATGAATGAATCAACATATTTTTCTTAAAAAGTTAGTAGAAAAAATACAAAAATTAAAGTTATCTATATTCTGTTATGAACACCTTGAAGACAAAAAGCTACGTCAATTTCATCTTTGCCTTTTGCAATTTGCCAAACCTAACTTACAGAAGTGGTTTGATACGTATGTACTAAATTTAAGGTGTCTTTATACCGTTCAGATGGCACAATGTATTAGGTGTTACATTTTCGTTATTGTGAACCATTTTTATGATTTTATTATAATATTTTGAACCTAGAGTTTGGCTACTGGAATATTTATTATGATCACCATTTGCCTAATGGTCACAGAGTACCTTTTTATTTATTTTTTTCAGATGGAGTCTGAGTGCAGTTGTGCGATCTCGATCTCGGCTCACTGCATTTCCAACTACCAGGCTCAAGCAATTATCCTGCCTCAGCCTCCCAAGTACTTGAGATTACAGGTGATTGCCCCCATGCCTGGCTAATTTTTGTATTTTTAGTAGAGATGGGTTTCACTACGTTGGCCAGGGAAGTCTCAAACTGATGACCTCAAATAATCCACCTGCTTTGGCCTCCCAAAGTACTAAGATTTTTTCTTTTTTGAGACGGAGTTTCGCTCTTGTTGCCCAGGCTGGAGTGCAAAGCGCGATCTGAGCTCACCGCAACCTCTGCCTCCTGGGTTCAGGCAATTCTCCTGCCTCAGCCTCCTGAGTAGCTGGGACTAACAGGCATGTGCCACCATGCCCAGCTAATTTTTTGTATTTTTAGTAGAGACGGGGTTTCACCATGTTGACCAGGATGGTCTTGATCTCTTGACCTCGTGATCCACCCGCCTCAGCCTCCCAAAGTGCTGGGATTACAGGCGTGAGCCACCGCGCCCGGCCCAAAGTACTAAGATGACAGGTATGAGCCACCATGCCAAACCTGGTAACAGAGTATCTTGTTCCAATAAAATCACTATTATTGTGAGAATTATCCAGCATATAATAAAATGCAGCTTGTTCTAAGAAGTAAATATATCTCATGAGGTTCCAACTTATGGAGAATGAAGTAAAAAATAGACCTCGTTTGTATAAGAATATGTAATATAACTTCTGCTGCTTGGAAAGGAATTACTTTTCTGACTTCTGCATTCAGTAGGTAACTTTAAAAATCATCTCTCTGAATGGGTGAACACTGGCTCAGTTTTATGACTCTTATTCCCTTTGTTTTATGGTATCAAAAAGAAATCGTTGAGTTCCCAGTTCTAAAGATAGTTACTTTCTTAGTGACACAAATTCCTGTGTAATACAGTTGACCCTTAAACAACCAGAGTTTGAACTGCAGGGGTCCACTTACATGCAGATTTTTCTTCTGCCTCTGCAAACCAGAGACAGCAAAACCAAACTTTTTTATTCCTCTTCAGCCTAATCAACCTGAACATAATGAAGACCTTTGCGAGAATTCACTTAAGCTTTTGAATAGTAAATATATTTTTTCTTTTCTATAATTTTCTTTATAAAAGCTTCGTTTCTCTACCTTATTTTATTGTAAGAACATAGTATATAATAATGCAACACATACCAAATATGTGTTCATCGACTGTTTATCAGTAAGGCTTCCAGTCAATGGTAAGCTATTAATAGCTCAGTTTGGAAGGAGTCAGCTACACTCAGATTTTCAACTGCACAGGGATCAGAGTCCCTAACCCGCACATTATTCAAGAATCAACTGTAGTTAATGTTTATTTACTAAATACAAACCATTAATTATAAAAATTAAATAGAAGATCCATTTGCATGACAAGTCCAGTTTGTAATAATGTGATCATAGAGAAATACAGCATACTAACTGAAACATCTAATTTCTTTTTATATCAATACAAAAACATCACATAGATTTTCAGGGATCATAAGTAGCTAAATAAACTTTTTCAGACTGTTTGAGATTACAAATTAGCTACAATTAACCTCTTAAATAACTCTAAATTCTAAAGAAATTAAATAAAAAACATATATACATATTTAATTATGTAAAAAACTTATATATACATATATATATATATATATTTAAACTCCTCTTTAATAATTAAAACTGTATGATCTTACTTTTTTTCCCCAGAGATAGAGTCTTGCTCTTTCGTCCAGGCTGGAGTGCAGTGGTGTGATCTCAGCTCACTGCAACATCCACTTTCTGGGTTCAACTGATTCTCCTGCCTTAGCCTCCCAAGTAGCTGGGATTACGGGCTCCAGCCATCCCGCCTGACCGACTTTTTATTTTTAGAAGAGATAGGGTTTTGCCATGTTAGTCAGATTGGTCTCAAACTCCTGACATCAGCAGGTCCACCCGCCTTGGCATACCAAAGTGCTGGGGTCATAGCTGTGAGCCACTATGCCTGGCCTGGAATATTGCTTTTTAAAATCAATAAGACTACCAAGAGAAATGAGAAATTTACTATCAGAAGTCTTACCTCGATTGTCATTTCGAAGATGCTTTTTAAGTATCTTATTTTTATGTACCAAAAGTTGTTGTTGAATGCTACAAGCATAATAAATATAATACATAAAATTACTGTTTTTATCAAAATATAATATTTACCAAACATATGAAATTTTAAAGCTTTTCAGACAATATCAGAGCTAATAACAGAACTTTAATGTCCCATACACTTTAAAATTGTAAGCTCTATAAACTTAAGCTTCTAATTAAAGAAGAAAAACATAAAGTACTCATAAACGGAGAGAAGCATAGCTCAGTAAATGAATTCTAGTCAGTTTAACATCCTGGAACGTGTCCTGCACTCAGAATAAGTCTTCGCTCTGTAACCAACAGGTATTTCGTTTGTGGACCAGTTGTTCTTAGGCTCCATGGCTTCTTCTAAAAAATAAGGATTTACTGCCTTTCTTCACTAGGCTGTAAGTAGGATGTAAGGAGATAACATGTTTAAATGCTCAGAGAAATAGGAAACAATGGAACAATTTACTCTTGAAGTGCATTGCTGAAATAATTTTGAAATCTCAAAACCTGATGGGTGCATTTTCATAGGTTCTAATATTTCAATGTCACAGTTTTTGGAAAATGTAATTAAGTGCTAATTTTGACAAGACAACACCCGGCTTGTATTGTCTTCCAGTTCCATGAAATAGATGCGAGTTGATGTTTCCTTATTTCCAAGTCAGGTACTAACAACATATTTGCATGTAACATCCCATATGTTACTCAGTTCTGTTCTCATTTCACAGATCACCTTACATGAATACTTTTTTTTAAATTGAGATGAAGTCTCACTCTGTAGCCCAGGCTGGAGTGCAGTGGCACAATCTCAGCTCACTGCAACCTCTGCTTCCAGGGTTCAAGCAATTCTCCTGCCTCAGCCTCCTGAGTAGCTACTGGAGTAGTAGACTGCTGGAGTGTGCCAACACACTTGGCACCTTTTCTGCATTTTTAGGAGAGATGGGGTTTCACCATGTTATCTGGGATGGACTCAATCTCCCGACCTCATGCTCGGCCCGCCTCGGCCTTTCAAAGTGCTGGGATTACAGGCATGAGCCACTGCATCTGGCCCGACATGAACACTTCTATGATGATAATAGTAACAATTTCAATTTTGGGCGTCTCCCAGTTTGGTTTGACTCACACTGTTTCCCTGGAGCTAGTTAACAGATAGTCAAATGACATTCTGGGGACTGTGCAAAATACAGAATGCTTTGAGAATCTGTGTGCCATTCTTAGACAGCAGGCATGCTTATCTGTTCTGTACTGATTCAATATTGGAATATGTGCTGCTGAAACAGGTGTAAGGCCCTTATACATGGATACTCATGAGTCATGTATAAAGCTTAGCTCTGCTAAATCCAAATTACCTACTGCAGATATAGAGAACTGTATTGAATGACTTCCTGTGAGGTAGAATTTTTAAGTATTTCAAAAACTTGAGGTAGAGACGCAAGTATCCTGACAGATTTTCATTATGATGGAAACAGACCACTGGGCCAGC
This sequence comes from Callithrix jacchus, assembly GCF_049354715.1. Taxonomy (NCBI): domain Eukaryota; kingdom Metazoa; phylum Chordata; class Mammalia; order Primates; family Cebidae; genus Callithrix; species Callithrix jacchus. Next base: position 16,083,399 of record NC_133523.1, read on the forward strand.
TGCAAGTTGGTGCCCACTACTCTACTGCAGGATAATGTGGAAGCTTCTGCTGTCTATCAAAAGCTGCTGCACGGGACATGAAAAAGCCTCAGGTGCAGATGTGATAACAAAAGGGATGGACACTCTGACCTCTTCCTACGACATGATTTGAACGTTCCTGACTGTTGAGTACAATTCCAACTAATATTTGCCAGAGAAAAGACAAACATCAGTCTCAAAGGATAACTTACCAGGAAAGTCTGGGCTAAGCCTAACTAAGAGGTGGGCTACAAATAAGGTTTTTAGTTTTGAGACAGGGTCAATTTACAATTATGTGTTTGGGTAAAGCCAGGAGGCCTCGCGGCCAGAGCAGAATGCTGGGAACACGGGCTGAGTATATGTACATGAATAAAAACACACTGCAGCTGTGACCTCTGTGTATGAGTCACCATGAAGACTGAGGGATCTGAATCAGTAAAGGCATCCTGGGGGCAAAGGTCAACCATTGCCAGATTGTAGGACCCGTTACAATGGCAGCAAGACAGCAGGTGAATCGGTGGAAACAACGGATGATGAGAGTTTTTCTCCCCTTCTTCCGACTTGTAAAGTGAGACCGTCTTCCTTGGACTTCGTGGACGACTTCGTTTTTCAAAAAATTCAAAGCAGGAAGGCACAGGAGACAGCCCCAGGGGACAATACAAGATTTTCTGCTAAACTGGACATTTCAAGACCCAACAACTAATTAGAAAGGTCAGGCCAGGCACGTTGGCTAGCAGTTTGGGAGGCCGAGGCAGGAGAATCACTCGAGCTTAGGAACATGGGCAACATAGTGAGACCTTGTCTCAAAAAAAAAAGAAAGAAAAATAGTAAAAAGATGTGACACTATTTATATGTCACGTATAGGGGTTATACTTGGAATAAAATGAACAACACTGAGGTATCCAGGGACAAAAGTTTTTTAAAGTCCTGAAAGAATCTTGCACTATTGCTCCTTCTCACTGGTTTAGCTTCTGTTTGATTTCTGGCTACAAAGTGGACTAACTCATTGCCATCCCTAACTACATCTAAAAAACTATGAAATGCCACCTAATGTGTAAGATGCAATATTTCTCATTGGTGTAAAACCTAACTTAGTATTAACTGGTCTTTTAATATAAACACTTACCTTGTGACATCACAACAAACGGCATAATCTTCTGCAGTTAGTTGAAACGAATCTTGAGAAAAGATGTTAACATTTTGTTCAAGAAGAAAGCCGACTATACTTGGAAAGTCATGATGTATGGCAAGCACGAGGGCTGTTCTAAAATATCAAAGAAATGACTCCACTCAAGAACGTTCATAAGGATATTTAACTGGCAAATTGGATACAGCTTACCAATTAGTATCTTGCCTGTCAGTGCAGACATAAGAACCATTCACATGTTCTAGCTTAGGCCTATAAGCATCTTGGGTGCTTAAGTGTTCATCTTTGTAAATTAATTTTAATTTTAATTTTTATAAAGATGGGGTTTCACCATGTTGGTCAGGCTGGTCTTGAACTCCCCACCTTAGGTGATCCACCCACCTTGGCCTCCAAAGTGCTTAGATTACGGGCGTGAGCCACCACGCCCAGCCCATCTTTGTAAATTACCACCAAAGCAAAAAGGCAGGGACAATAAGGAAGTCTCTTGTCCCACTGGGGTATGACACAATACAAATTGCTAACTTATAGTTTTCTGATGGCCAAGAAACTATGCTGAGGTCATTTATATAAAGTAAGCAAGTATTTAGATGAAGATTTCTTCATTGCTTTTCTAGTCTGGTATATCGTAATTCAAAGTCAGCTAGAGGTCAGGTAACTGAGTGCTAACTGCAGGCTGAAAACAACAGCAACGATGGTAATAATAATAACGGGAATAGTAGTAGTTGTAAACTGAAAGTTAAAATCTTCAAAGGAGGAGGGCGGGGTGCGGCGGCGCAGGCCTGTAATCGCAGCTCTTTGGGAGGCCGAGTTGGGCAGATCACCTGAGATCAGGAGATCGAGACCATCTTGACCAACATGGAGAAACCCCGTCTCTACTAAAAATACTAAAAATACAAAACTAGCCAGGTGTGGTGGCACATGCCTGTAATCCCAGCTACTCAGGAGGCTGAGGCAGAAGAATCGCTTGAACCCAGGAGGCAGAGGTTGCAGTGAGCAAGATCATGCCACTCACTGCACTCCAGCCTGGGCAACAAGAGTGAGATCCCACCTCAAAAAAAAAAAAAATTCAGAGGAGGAAGGCATAGGATAACATAAGAATGGTAACTGTAGTAGTTTTAAACCGAAAGTTAAAGTCTACACTTTATAAAATTAATAAAACACAAAACCCCTTTAGCTAATATAAAATTTGAGGACCAAAACCATCCGATTACAAATAACAGTCTATAAGAGAAAATGAACCCTACTATATACCATTCTTACGTTGTACAGTCCAAATAACTGCTTTTCTATTTAACTGATTATTTGTGCTGTTTTTCACTGTATGCCAATAATTATAAGTTGATCTTATTAACATTTCTGACTCCAGTGACTGTTACCATTCTAGAATAGTCAGGATTTTGTTTTTTAAAAAATGAACTACTGTACCTTCTGAAATTATCAACTGCATGTACATTTGCCCCATTTTTTACCAAAAATTCCACCATTCGCCGTCTCTTGCAAATTACGGCAAGCAGAAGGGGTGTGTTTCCCTCCTGTGAGAAAGCAAAAACAATTTATAATTCATAAAACTACATAGTTCTCAACTGAACGAAAAATCTTCTATAAGATGCTATGAAGTTAAACAAACAATATAGAAAGAAAGTAAATGCAAAACGGTCACAGCCTTCGCCCTCCTCTGTGCTTTTCCACACACTGCCTTGCAAACACCCCTCTTCTGTCTCCCCATGTTAACCTTAGTCATCTCCAAAACTCACTTTACCAGGCCCCAAAATCATTGTTTCTATCACAGCGTTTTAACACAGCATATACTGTAATTATTTCATTGCTTCCCACTGAAACCAAGAGCTTCTTGAGAGCAAGGGCTGTATCTTTTTTTCTCTCTCTATAACCCTAAAACTGAAGACATAGTAGCAAATGCTTCAAATTTTAAAAATAAATTAATGACCTAAATCATTCTCTAGAGCAATTTTTCTTAAACCATATTCCAAAGAATATTTGTTTTGCCAGAAATACTATTCCCCAACAGCAAGATTCCGTGATCACTTGCATTTGAGAAGTATTACAAAACTGTATGATGGGGCTGACAATCAAGAAATCTCCTGAACTTTGCCTAATCCCAATTTGACAATACTTTTTGTGCCAAACAATCACATTTTAGAATCGTTGCATAGGTACACACATGGCAATGTGGTTTGCTGCCTCCATCCCCCTATCACCTACATCTGGCATTTCTCCCGATGTTATTCCTCCTTGACCTCCGCACCCCGCCGCTGTCCCTCCCTTGACCCCCCAACAGATCCCAGTGTGTGATGCTCCCCTCCCTATGTCCATGTGTTCTCGCTGTTCATCAACCGCCTATGAGTGAGACCATGTGGTGTTTGATTTTCTGTTCTTGTGTCAGTTTGCTGAGGATTATGGTTTCCAGGTTCATCCATGTCCCTACAAAGGACATGAACTCATCATTTTTTATGGCTGCATAGCATTCCACAGTGTATATGTGCCACATTTTCCTTGTCCAGTCTATTGATGGGCGTTTGGGTTGGTTCCAGGTCTTTGCTATTGTAAACAGTGTCGCAATGAACATATGTGTGCATGTGTCTTTATAATAGAATGATTTGTAATCCTTTGGGTATATACTCAGTAATGGGATTGCTGGGTCAAATGGAATTTCTATTTCTAGGTCCTTGAGGAAGTGCCACAGCGTCTTCCACATGGTTGAACTAGTTTGCACTCCCACCAACAGTGTAAAACTGTTCCTATTTCTCCACATCCTCTCCAGCATCTGTTGTCTCCTGATTTTTTAATGATTCTAACTCGCGTGAGGTGGTATCTCAATGTGGTTTTGATTTGCATTTCTCTAATAATCAGTGATGATGAGCATTATTTCATGTGTTTCTTGGCCTCATATATGTCTTCTTTTATTTCAAAATATTTTCATTCAGGGAGTGCTTCAGCTTCTAAACATGAAAAATTAATCCTTATCTTTCTCAATGTCAAAACAAATATTTTGAAAAGAAAGGTGATTGATCTATACCTTGTTTACTGCTTCAATATTTGCACTGTGGAAAAGCAGTTTTTCTGCCAGTGAAGTCCCCTCATTATATATAGCATAATGAAGAGCGGTGTTGCCGTAGACATCTTGAATGTTTGGATTGGCGCCATGTTTCAGCAGAGAAATGGAGCAGTTCTCATTCTGGCTGTGTACAGCCTATCAGTGTTAAATAAAAAACTAGGCTGTAAATTCTAAGAATTCACAGTACATATTCCACAGGTTTCACCAACTAGTTATATTTAAATGCGATAAATTCATTTTATTTCTATGTATTTAAAGCAAATCCGTTTGATGCTGTAGAGTTGGCTACTACATACCTTCATTAACGGTGTCCTGTTTAGTCTGTCGCCGACGTCCGTCTGGCAGTTTCTGCTCAGTAACAGACTGACAACTTCCGCACGGCCATAGGCACAGGCCAAATGGAGGGCAGTCCTGTGAGAGTAGGAGGAGTTTTCAGGAAATTGCAATGCCATATCCCAAGACCTACGGTGGTTCACGTCATTGTCAACATTGAATGGCATGCTATTCCTCTGCCTTCAAAACAAATAAAATTTTTTGGACGAAAGTACAATATTTATTAGCTCTTATTGCTCACTGCCTTAATGAAGACAGCAACCTATTTGGATAGAATGAGCTTGGTCTTTGGATTCCGTCCAACTAGGGCTTGAGTTCTACTCTGAGCTCTGTCACTTACCAGCTATTACTTAGGCTTCCTGTGCCTCAGTTTCCTCATTAATAAAATAAAGATGACAATAGCAGCTGGCTCACAGGACACCATTGTGATGCTTAAATGTGAACCTATCTAAACTATTTAGAACTGTTTTTAGAACAAGCAAGAACTCAGTAATTGTTAGATTTTAGTTATTTGAGAAAGGGTCTCACTCTGTTGGCCAGGCTGCAGTGCAATGGTGTATTTATACCTCACTGCAGCCTGGAACTCTGAGGCTCAAGCAATCCTCCTGCCCTAGCATCCTGAGTAGCTGCGACTACAGGAGTGCACCAGCATGCTCCATTAATTTTTAAATGTTTTTTGGTAGAGTAGGAATCTCACTTTGATTCCCAGGGTGGTCTCAAGCTCCTGGCATCGAGGGAACCTCCCACCTCAGCCTCCCAAAGTTCTGGAATGACAGGTGTGAGCCCCTGCACCCAGCCAGATGTTGTAATTATTACCATTACTAGTGCTTAAAAAATGTTTCATTAAGTAAAATGACACAATTATTCCTATTCTGCAAAATGATTTAAAGATTAGGTCACATCTTAACATACCTGATATTGGAATGGCATTTATAATTCATAACTTTTTATACCAGGAATCGGTAGTATTTTAAAAGTATCTTATTAATGTAGAAAATAATAGGGTACCACAATATCTGTGAGGCCTTACATTAAGTAAAATACAGGATACACAGCAGGTCTAGAGCTCTTTTAGGCATCTAACTGGCACTTAAATTTTAGTTCTTAAAGGAACCATGGGAAAAGAGCACTGAAATAACATGTTTTTAAACAAATTATTTCTTACTTTGATTTTTGAAAAATGTGAAGCCAAAGGAAACTCATGAGTGAAATAAACAGGTATGGATCATTTTAGTCAACACTTAGATTTACAGAATATATGCAAGTCAGACTTTCTAATGACTTAGCGTTTTAAGACGAATAAATTTTCAAAAGGGTAGTTAAAGGTTATCTTTTACTATTTTTTACCTTCAGAAATGCTTTTGTTTGAAAGCTGGGAGGAAAAGCTTCGATGAGATTAAGCCCTAATATTTCCACTTAGCCTCTCTCACCTTGCCCAGGCAGAACAGGTAAACAAAGTTGTTAAGAATGGAAGGGCCCTGAGAGAGTACAAGCCGTCTGCTACATAGCAGGTAGCAGGTTACGTCTGACGAACAAATGGACTGAAAGAACTGACACAGCTGGGGAGTTCCATATTTTAAAATATAACTTCTGTAATCCAGCATTTTTGTGATAGTAATTTTATTTGTGATTTGTTATTTTTATAAGACTACAACTAAAACAAAATGATTAATCTATCATTGTTTGCATATATGTAATATATGTATACATAAGAAAAACAGATGCACATAACAAAATATATATGTAATAACATCTGCAAGCACAGATAAAAAGATTCCCTTTTTGCTTCTGAAGAAGCTAAAAGTTCAAAGATAACAAGCCACACAGTAATGATGAAAAATAGACAATGAGAAATTATTTTTATCTCCACAAGATTTATATTTCTCTCATCCCAAAAATTATTTCATTAATACATTTTTACTAGAATTGTTATACTCACTGAAGAAATGACAGTTTTTTTAAAAAAGGAACAAAGACTTAAAATATAAGTGCTCAGAAGTTACAAATTTTATCCTATTTTGTGCAAAGTTTTGGCTAACAGAACACCACAGTGTGTTTGTGCGTATGTGTAAGCAAACAAATTGTTTTCCTCACTGGCTATAACAAAACACATCTCCACACAGCAACATATCTACGCTTACTGCCATCTTCAGTGGTCACCTATTCATTCTGTGGGTTCTTGTTAACATAAATGCTAAGAAAAACAAAGTGCCTGGATCTCTACTTTCTGAAGGCATTTTAATATAATGGGACTGAGGAGCAAAGGGCATCTACATTTTTCAGTTTGGTGCAATTCCCACCAAATGGTCTACCTGACAAGTTAGCAGCAACTTCAACTTGAAGCAGCAGCGGAAGTGCCACTGCTCTTTCCTCTCACACACACTGTGGGTAGAAGACAGTCTCATTCCTCTTTAAACTTAAAATTCTCTTACAAGAAACACTAAGGATTTTTTCCTATGTAAGTCACTGTGGATCTGCAGAAAGTACTTCGCTCACTTTTAGAGTTCTTTTCTTGTGGATTTGATTTGAAAAAATTCCATGTAAAATGAAGATGTGGATTTTATTTATCTGTGTATATGCATAACTGATAAATATATAACATTATATTAGTAATATATACAATTTTTATATAATCACTAATAGATAAAATATTATATATAATAAAGAATAAATTCCCTGTAGGATGAAGATACACTTTTCATCTGAATATGTATTTATATATACACTAGTAAAATTAGATATATAGAGAGAATAGTTTTTAGGTATGTTATCTTTTGCTAATTGTTTTCGGATACACACGGTGTTTTGATTTTTAGTCCGCTAAGTGAACTATCAGAATGCCAGCCTGTGAGGTCATTCTTAGAAAGGCCTTTGTCAACATAAAATGTACCTGTACAAATAGGCATTTCTGTTTTCTGCTGGTCCTTTTCTCATCTTGCATATGCAAACATTTCAATCTGCGTTCCATCAGGAACTCATTTTTGGGACATAAAATGTCATTAGTTTTCTTCACACAGCAGGCATTTTATTAATAACACATCCTTTCCTACTCATCTGAAATGTTACCATTATCAATCCCTGCATCTATAGCTTACAGATATTTCCGTGTTTCTGGATTTCCTATTCTGTTCCATGTATTTATCTGTCTTTTCAGCTGTTGGTAAATAATTGTGGGAATTCATCGCACATTTTGACATCTAGAGGAGCAAGTCTTTTTTCACTCCATTATAAACATTTTTAAATGTCATCACAATAGTAAGATAGACAACAGCTGTCATGCAAAATGAAACCTTGATGTTTTCATTTGGTCTATGGAAAACTGATAAACATAGAGCTCACATTTTGAGAAAACTGAGTCTTCCCATTCAAGGAACCCACTTGAAGTTTCCCTCAAAGAAGTCCCAGGAAAGAACCTATCTGCATCGATTCGGATGTAAAACGGACACCGGGTTTTTAATCTGAGAACTTTTCCCCTACTGAAAATGACTCATGGTATTTTTGACAAGGGAATGAGTTCTCATTAGGCACTTTCTTATCATGTACACGACACCATGTTTTAAACGTGCCTATGCTCAAGTTTGTGAGTTAAATCATTCAAATTTTACACCAAGTTCTCCAGGCAGGGAATTGCCAGCGATGGAAAGCAGCTGAGGCTCGCTTTCGCCCCACTGCTTTGAGGCTGCCCGGCGCCCTCCAAGACCCGGTCCCAGGGGCTGCAGGGAAGCCGGGCCTGGGACCCCCCTCTGACCCCGGGCTGAGCCCCAGACACAAGCCCCCGCTACCTGTCCTTTCTGTCGCGGGCGTCCACATCCCGGCTCCTGCCCTTCAGGAGGCAGCGCCGCACCTTCGCAGCATCGCCCTGGAGGGCCGCCCTGTGGATCTCCCGCGGTTCCCAGTCCCGGATGTGGTACCCGCGACCCGAGTACTTGTCGTCGATGAAGTCCCGGATCGCCTGGCCCAGGCGTCTCCCAAAGCTAAAGAGGTTCCACATGGTGGCGGCTTCTCCTCAGAAGCCCACCACCGACTCCTGAGCCGCCGGGCTCCTCGTGGCCTTGCAACCCTCACCCAGCCCCAAATCTGCGACCCACCCCGAACCAGGGGTCCACCCCCAAACCCGCGATCAGAATCCGCGATCCAGCCCGGTCCACCACAGCCAGCAGCAGCGAGACTCGCAGCCTCCGACCTCAGACCGAGTGAGCCGAGTGAGGCCGTTAGGCCCGCGCCTGCAGCTCAGCGCCCGCCCGGACTCCGGAAGCCGCTCCCAAGCCAGCGCGCGGCAGGCAGGTGGCGGTTGCAGCGCCGGTGCAGGCGCCTCTGGCTGGCGGGTTCTCTTGCGCTCGCCTGGAACGTCCAGGAATCGCCCGCGCGCAGCCCGCCAGGCCTGAGGTACCGCATGGCGCTCGGGGCGCCGGAGCCCCCGCAGGAGCAGCCCTGGCCCCTGCCGGTGCAGGTGGAGCTGGGTAAGCTGCTGGCGGAGATACTGGTGCAGGCCACGCAGATGCCGTCGAACCTGGCCGAGCCGCGCGACTCTTCCCGGCTCGATCCCCTGCTCTACCACCTGTACTCCTTCCGTAGCATCTGCCAGATCGGCTTCCTGAAGCCGCACCCGGCCTACGTGCAGCTGCTGGCGACGGCCGCGGAGCCCACACTGACCTTCCAGGCGGTGGATGTGCCCATGCTGTGCCCGCCGCTGCCCTGGACCTCGCCGCACACCGGTGCCTTCTTGCTCAGCCCCACCAAGCTGATGCGTGCGGTGGACTGCACCATGCACCACCAGCGGCTGCAGGAAAACAGCCCGCCCACCGCACTACAAGGCGCCCTGGACACGCTCACCCAGCTGGGCACCTGTGCCTGGCTTGCCAACGGGCGCGTGCTGGAACTCTTCCAGGACAACGGCTGCCCCAAGCTCCGCATGCTGGCCCTGCCGTTCGAGGTGGCCCCACCACCCGAGGACCCCCAGCCGCCCAGCTGGCGCGCTGCCTGAAGGAGGCCGGCGAGGTGCACAGCCTGTGGGTGGATGCGCTGTACCGCCTCTCGCTGGCGCAAACCCCGCGGAACTGCGTCTTCCGCCTGCTGCACAACATGGCCTTCTGCAGCCGCACCTACCCTTTCCCGCCGCACTTCAAGAACCTGGGCAATGACCTGGCGCGGGCCCTGCTCGAGATCGCCCAGGGTCGCCCACTCGGCCCGCATGGCCTAGACTGGCTCAAGAGCCAAATGGTCAACCTCACGGGGCTCAAGAAGCACGAGCCGCTGCAGGTGTGCCAGGCCTTTGCAGATGAAGTGATGCCTGGACTCGAGGGACAGGCCCACGACGGGCCGGAAGTGGTGGATGGGCTCAGAGGAACCCTGGCAGACAGCGGCCTGCGGTATGGAGATTGCAAAGGCTGTGCGCACCTGCAACCCTGCCGCCTATGTCTCCCACCTCCCAGTCCATGAGGACGGCTCTTGCAATGCCCTGCCCCATTACACTACCCTGGGCCGGGACAGTGTGGGCGCCGCCTCTGTCAACCTGGAGTGACACCCCGATATGCCAACCAAACCGACCCCCTACGTGAGCAGTGCAACCCCAGATAGCACCCCAATCCCCTCCCTACTGGGTGCAGAGCAGGCCCCCATAGCTCCTCCAACCCACTTCCTGCCTCAGGAACTGCAGCCAGGGATAGCGCTCCAAACTTGCTACCCACCTCTGGAAATGTAGCCACGGACAGTCCGCCCAATCCATCCCCCACCATGAGCAGGGTAGCTCCCAGTAGCGGACCCAACCTGCCCCTGCCACAGCCAATATGCCTCGGAGAGCACACCCACCTGCTCCCTGCCAGGCAACACAGACCCCTGACAGCACCCAACATGCTCCCTCACCATGAGCAGTCTATCCTGCCCCCAACAGCACCCCCAGCCAACCCCCACTTCCTCTCCTCATGCAGTCTGGCCTCCAGTAGTGCTCCCAAGGAACACTCCCCACCTCTGCCTCAGTGTAGCCCCTGATAGCACTCCCCGCCACCAGGAGTGTAGCACCCTATAGTGACCATAACCCATCCCCCACCACTGGGATTCGAGCCCGATAGTGTCCCCAACCCACCCCCCGCTGAAGGCAGCAGCCATGGATAGTGCCCCAACCAGTTCCCAGATGGAGGCAGTGACGCCCTGGTTATCACACTCCCCACCCACCATGGACAATGTAACACCCCACAGTGCCCCCAACCTATTCCTGACAAAGGAATTGCAGCATCCTATAGCTCCCCCAACTTGCCTCCCAGTGCGGGCAGTTCATCCCCGGTCAGTGCATCCCCAGACAGTGCTCCCAAAACGCCCCACTGCCGCTGGCTGTACAGCTTGGGATAGCGCCCCAACCCAACCCCAGCAACAAGCAGTGCACCCCGGACAGCGGCCCCAACCCACTCCCCTCCATGGGCAGCGATGCTCCCAGATAGCACACCCAACCAGCCTGAAACACAGGCTGTGAGGTCCACACGGACAGTGTCCACTGCCCACAGTAGGGCGGGCACCGCCAACCCAACCCCGCATGCTGCAGGAACTGCGCCGGGGATGGTGAACCTATGCGGCCACCTTTTCCCCTTCATTGCTGGGCTGTAGTCTCCTTTCTCGCCACCAACCATACGGCCCCAACCCACCACCATCCAAGGGCAGTGCACCCCCAGATAGGGTCCCCAATCCTCTCCCTTCCGTGGGCAGTGCCACCCCAGGTAACACACCCAACCAAACCCTGAATACGGGCAGTGACACCCTGAATAGCACCTACTGCCCAGGGCATGGCGCCCCCAACCTGCCCTCTGTGACACAGGCCATGCAGGCTGGGATGGCGCACTGAAAAAAAACCACCTTAAACTTCATATGGAACCAAAAGAGAGCCTGCATAGCCAAGTCAATTCTAAGCAAAAAAAAAACACAAGCAGGAGGTATCACACTACCGAACTTCAAACTATACTACAAGGCTACAGTAATCAAAACAGCATGGTACTGGTACCAAAACAGAGATATAGACCAATGGAATGGAACAGAGGCATCGGAGGCAACACAACATATCTACAACCATACAATCTTTGATAAACCTGACAAAAACAAGCAATGGGGAAAGGATTCCCTGTTTAATAAATGGTGTTGGGAAAACTGGCTAGCCATGTGCAGAAAGCAGAAACTGGACCCCTTCCTGACACCTTACACTAAAATTAACTCCAGATGGATTAAAGACTTAAACATAAGACCGGGCACCATAAAAACCCTAGAAGAAAATCTAGGCAAAACCATTCAGGACATAGGAGTAGGCAAGGACTTCATGACCAAAACACCAAAAGCATTGGCAACAAAAGCCAAAATAGACAAATGGCACCTAATCAAACTCCACAGCTTCTGCACGGCAAAAGAAAGAGTCACTAGAGTGAATCGGCAACCAACAGAATGGAAAAAAATTTTTGCAGTTTACCCATCTGACAAAGGGCTGATATCCAGAATTTACAAAGAACTAAAACAGATTTACAAGAAAAAAACAAGCCCATTCAAAAATGGGCAAAGGATATGAACAGACACTTTACAAAAGAAGACATACATGAGGCCAACAAACATATGAAAAAATGCTCATCATCAATGGTCATTAGGGAGATGCAAATCAAAACTACATTGAGATACCATCTCACGCCAGTTAGAATGGCGATCATTAAAAAATTTGGAGACAACAGATGCTGGAGAGAATGTAGAGAAATAGGAATACTTTTACACTGCTGGTGGGAGTGTAAATTAGTTCAACCATTGTGGAAGACAGTGTGGTGATTCCTCAAGGACCTAGAAATAGAAATTCCATTTGACCCAGCAATCCCATTACTGGATATATATCCAAAGGACTATAAATCGTTCTACTATAAGGACACATGCACACGAATGTTCATTGCAGCACTGTTTACAATAGCAAAGACCTGGAACCAACCCAAATGCCCATCGATGATAGACTGGACTGGGAAAATGTGGCACATATACACCATGGAATATTATGTAGCAATCAAAAACGATGAGTTCGTGTCCTTTGTAGGGACATGGATGAATCTGGAGAACATCATTCTCAGCAAACTGACACAAGAACAGAAAATGAAATACCACATGTTCTCACTCATAGGCGGGTGATGAACAATGAGAACACATGGACACAGGGAGGGGGGCCCTACACACTGGGATCTATTGGGGGGAATGGGGAGGAACAGCAGAGGGGGGAGCTGGGGAGGGATAGCACGGGGAGAAATGCCAGATATGGGCTAAGGGGAGGAAGGCAGCAAATCACACTGCTAAGTGTGAACCTATGCAACTATCTTGCATGTTCTGCACATGTACCCCAAAACCTAAAATGCAATAAAAAAACCAAACAAACAAACTAAAACAAGAGGTCTATTCCTAAGTCAGTTTTGGACTGTTGTTTGTTAAGACCACTGCTTGGGATAAAGAAAAAAAAGGGAATCTAATGTAAAATAAATAAGTGTTTTAAAAAGAGAAACAAGAATAGATACAAGAAATAGAAACAGCAATATAAGAAAATGAAGACCAACAAGAAAATACTAAGGAGAAGAAAAACCAGACTGGAAGAAAGGAGAACGAACAGGTAAGGGAATCAGGAGGCCTATTATGCCTTTTGTCCCCTCCCTGATTCATTAAATTTGAAAGACTATCCCAATGTAAAAAAAGACAAGCAAAGGGATACACAAATAATCACCCCCCAAACTTTGTTAATAATGACACAATACTACCACTGTCACTTGGCTCAAGTGCCAGCAGGTGGAGTTTATTCTCCAGATTCTGCAGGAGAAGCAGGGAAGACCCCTCCTTGCCCTGGCTGTGACTCTACCACTGCCACACCTGCAGTACAGCACCTGCAGCTTCCCACCCACACCAGGCCAGGCCAGGCCAAGCACTCATACCCACCTTCCTGGCCCCCAGACTCACTGCTGCTGCCACCACTAGCGCCGATGCCAATGCCACTGCTGTTGCCCTCAATGCAGAGGCCCAACCTATGAGTCCCTTTCCACCTGGCAACCGCCAAACCCCTGCCCCTGCCCTGGCGGCAAGCAGCTGTCCTCCTACCTTTCCGGCACTCTGCAGTCCCCATCACTGCCCCCAGCCACAGCGAGGCGAGATGTGTTGCCACAAGCTCCAGCCTCCAGCATGTGGCAGGCGGCTCTTCCTTCTCCTGGCATGGAGGAGTTGGGTTGGCAAAGCCAAAAAGCCTAGAACAGGATGCAGAGAGTCATACCGTTTTAGAGTCCCACCTTGTCATGCTGGCCACTGGGTGGCACAGGCCAGTTTCAGTGAAGGCACTCATACCCACCCTCCAAAGTCCAGCTGCTCCTTTTGTCACAAACTGTCCAGGAACTGGGGCGTGGGATGCGGTAGTGGGGACACCACGATACCTGGACTTTCCCACTCCACAGGAATTGCTGGGCCCACCCTGGGCTGAGCTCAGGAAGCAGGAGCAGCAGAAACTCAGTCCCAGCCAGCTCTCCCCACCAAAGTGCTCGTTCCCATTCCCGACGCCTATACCCACAGAGCCCTGTCACTCCGTGGTGTTTGCTACTGTGTCCTGGGGGTCCCAGGTGGTCCCCACAACACAGAATGAGAGGGCATGGGCCTAGGAACCACCGGGTTCGGGCACCCCACCATGCTCAGGATTCCCAAGGAAACGTTATGTGCCCACCTTGCTAGAGCAGGAAGAGATGGCCCTATAGAGTCCAGAGTCCAGGGAGGGGAGAACTGCTCTTCTCTCAAAGACCACTGCTGTCACTGACACCTCTGCTGCCAGCCAGCCACCGGCGGTGCAGCCCCCGATAGACGTGCCACCGGCAGTGTAGCTCTGGGATAGGGCCAACACGCTGCAGCCCACAGCAGGAAGTGTAACACCCGATGGTGGCTCCACCTGCCCCTGCCTCAGACACTGCAGCACCCGATGGTGCCTGCAATCCACCCTCCCCACCCCACCCCACTCTGTGCAGCACACCCCAGGATAATGCCCCCAATTTACTCCCTTCCATGGGCAGTTCACCACATACAGCAACCCCAACCAGAATCTTATTTCGGTCAGTGACACCCCGATATGCCACCCAAATCGTGGGCAGTGCAACCCCAGATAGCACCCCAATCCCCTCACTACTGGGTGCAGAGCAGGCCCCCATAGCTCCTCCAACCCACTTCCTGCCTCAGGAACTGCAGCCAGGGATAGCGCTCCAAACTTGCTACCCACCTCTGGAAATGTAGCCATGGATAGTCCGCCCAATCCATCCCCCACCATGAGCAGGGTAGCTCCCAATAGCGGACCCAACCTGCCCCTGCCACAGCCAATATGCCTCGGAGAGCACACCCACCTGCTCCCTGCCAGGCAACACAGACCCCTGATAGCACCCAACATGCTCCCTCACCATGAGCAGTCTATCCTGCCCCCAACAGTGCCCCCAGCCAACCCCCACCTCCTCTCCTCATGCAGTCTGGCCTCCAGTAGTGCTCTCAAGGAACACTCCCCACCTCTGCCTCAGTGTAGCCCCTGATAGCACTCCCCGCCACCAGGAGTGTAGCACCCTATAGTGACCATAACCCATCCCCCGCCACTGGGATTCGAGCCCGATAGTGTCCCCAACCCACCCCCCGCTGAAGGCAGCAGCCATGGATAGTGCCCCAACCAGTTCCCAGATGGAGGCAGTGACGCCCTGGTTATCACACTCCCCACCCACCATGGACAATGTAACACCCCACAGCGCCCCCAACCTATTCCTGACAAAGGAATTGCAGCATCCTATAGCTCCCCCAACTTGCCCCACAGTGCGGGCAGTTCATCCCCGGTCAGTGCATCCCCAGACCGTGCTCCCAAAACGCCCCACTGCCGCTGGCTGTACAGCTTGGGATAGCGCCCCAACCCACCCACCCCCATCAACGAGCAGTGCACCCCGGATAGCGGCCCCAACCCACTCCCCTCCATGGGCAGCGATGCTCCCAGATAGCACACCCAACCAGCCCGAAACACAGGCCGTGAGGTCCACACGGACAGTGTCCACTGCCCACAGTAGGGCGGGCACCGCCAACCCAACCCCGCATGCTGCAGGAACTGCGCCGGGGATGGTGAACCTATGCGGCCACCTTTTCTCCTTCCTTGCTGGGCTGTAGTCTCCTTTCTCGCCACCAACCATACTGCCCACACCCACCACCATCAAAGGGCAGTGCACCCCCAGATAGGGTCCCCAATCCTCTCCCCTCCGTGGGCAGTGGCACCCCAGGTAACACACCCAACCAAACCCTGAATACGGGCAGTGACACCCTGAATAGCACCTACTGCCCAGGGCATGGCGCCCCCAACCCGCCCTCCGTGACGCAGGCCGTGCGGGCCGGGATGGAGAACCTATCCCACCATCATTTTACCTTTCTGGCTGCGCTGTAGTCTTCCTCACTGCCACCAACCGCAACAGCGAAGCGAGCCAAGATGCTGCAGGCTCCAGCTTCCAGCGTGGGTGGGTGCTCCGTCTTCACCTCTAAACCCGGCCACAGCCGGTAACCGAGCTGACCCAGAAGAACCTAAAATGGCGAGACTCCCCTTTGGCATGCATCTTATGAGGCATTCTTGTAGTACATGTCCTGATTGGATGAGTGAAAAACTACAAGGTCTACTCTAATTGGTCTTTATTTTCATGCTCTGATTGGTTATCCTGATTTGCTCTCATCCAATCAGAACACGTAGTCTAGGAACGCTTTGTATAAAACCGGTGAGCCGAGGTCGCACCATGGCACTCCAGCCTGGGTAAGGAAGAGCGAAACTCCATCTCAAAAAATTTTAAAAAGTACAAAAATTGGTTGCTCATGGAGGCGTGCGCCTGTAGTCCCAGCTACACTGCAGGGCTGAAGAATTGCTTGTACCCAGGAGGCTGAGGTTGCGGTGAGCCAAGATCGCGCCATTGCACTCCAGCCTGGGAGACAAGAGCGAAACTGCATCTCAAAAAAAAAAAAAAAAAAAAAAAAAAATGAATACAACAGATGACACAGATAAGAGGTCCCAAGGTCAAAGAGAAATCCAGTCCTTAAAATGTGATTGGGAAAGCTGTGTTCCAAGGCAATACTTCCTGGGCAGCTGTTTTGTTTATTTGTTTTACATTTGTTCTCACAAAGGGACATCTCTGTCTTATGCTTTTTATATATGTTTTTTATTTTTTGCATCAGGTCTGAAACGTGTGCCAGTAGTGGTTTCAGTTGAATTTTCTTTTCTTTTCTTTTTTTTTTTTTGAGACGGAGTTTCACTGTTGTTACCCAGGCTGGAGTGCAATGGCACGATCTCGGCTCACCGCAACCTCCGCCTCCTGGGTTCAAGCAATTCTCCTGCCTCAGCCTCCCAAGTAGCTGGGACTACAGACGCGCACCACCATGCCCAGCTAATTTTTGTATTTTTAGTAGAAACGGGGTTTCACCATGTTGACCAGGATGGTCTCGATCTCTTAACCTCGTGATCCACCCACCTTGGCCTCCCAAAGTGAATTTTTTTTTTCCTTTTTTTGAGACAGAGTCTTGCTCTGTCACCAGGCTGGAGTGCAGTGGCATGATCTTGGATCACCTCAACCACTGCCTCCCAGATTCAAGTAATTCTTTTGTCTCAGCCTCCCAAGTAGCTAGGACTACAGGCACAAGCCACCATACACAGCTAATTTTTGTATTTTTAGTATATAGGGGGTTTCACCATGTTGGCCAGGATGATCTCGATTTCTTTTCTTTTCTTTTCTTTTTTTTTTTTTTGAGATGGAGTTTCGCTCTTGTTACCCAGGCTGGAGTGCAATGGCGCATTCTCGGCTCAGTGCAACAACCGCCTCCTGGGTTCAGGCAATTCTCTTGTCTCAGCCTCCCAAGTAGCTGGGATTACAGGCATGTGCCACCATGCCCAGCTAATTTTTTTTTTTTTTTTTTTTATTTAGTAGAGATGGGGGTTTCACCATGTTGGCCAGAATGGTCTCAATCTGTTGACCTCGTGAGCCACCCACCTCGGCCTCCCAAAGTGCTGGGATTACAGGTAAGAGCCACCGCGCCCAGCTATATATTCTTTCAATTCATAGACATAAAACATTTTTAAATTTATTGGGATTTCTCTATTTTTTTCATTTTTTTAAAATATTGTGAATATATTTTATCTCCTTGGTTAATTTTTTTCTCTCAGAAATATGTTATTTAATGTTGTAGTAAATAAGATTATTTTTCATCCTTTATTTTTTCCTCTGTTTTTTAAAAATGTTTTATCGTACTTTAGGTTCTGGGGTACATGTGCATATTATGGAGGATTGTTGCATAGGTACATACATGACAAGGTGGTTTGCTGTCTCCATCCCCTCATCACCTATATCTGGCATTTCTCCCCATGATATCCTTCCCATCCCCCACTGCCCCTTTCCTAGACCCCCCCAACGGACCGCAGTGTGTGATGCTCCCTCCCCATGTCCATGTGTTCAATACCCGCCTATGAGTGAGAACATGCAGTGTCTGATTTTCTGTTCCTGTGTCAGTTTGCTGAGAATGATAGTTTCCAGATTCATCCATGTCCTGACAGAGGACACAAACTCGTCTTTTACGGCTGGATAGTATTCCATGATGTATATGTCCCACATTTTCCTTGTCCGTCTGTCATTGATGGGTATTTGGGTTGGTTCCAGGTCTTTGCTAAACAGTGCCACAGTGAACATACGTGTGTATGTATCTTTATAATAGAATGACTTATAATCCTTTAGGTATATACCCTGTAATGGGATTGCTGGGTCAGATGGAATTTCTATTTCTGAATCCTTGAGGAATTGCCACACTGCCTTCCACAATGGTTGAACTAATTCACACTCCCACTAACAGTGTAGAAGTGTTCTTATTTCTCGACATCCTCTTCAGCATCTGTTGCCTCCAGATTGTTTGATGATCGCCATTCTAACTGGCACAAGATGTTATCTCAGTGTGGTTTTGATTGCATTTCTCCAGTGACCAGTGATGATGAGCATTTTTTCATGTTTGTTGGCCTCATATATATTTTCTTTTGAAAAGTGTCTGTTTGTATCCTTCACCTGCTTTTTAATGGTTTTTCCTCTAAATCTGTTTTAGTTCTTTGTCGATTTTCTATATTAGCCCTTTGTCAGATGGGTAGATTGCAAAACTTTTTTCCCATTCTGTTGGTTACCAGTTCACTCTAATGATTCTTTTGCTGTACAGAAGCTCTGGAGTTTAATTGGGTCCTATTTGACCATTTTGGCTTTTGTTGCCAATGCTTTTGGTGTTTCAGTCATGAAGTCCTGGCCTGTGTCCTGAATGGTTATGCCTAGGTTTTCTTCTAGAGTTTTTAATGATGTTAGGTCTTATGTTTAAGCCTTTAACCATCTCCAGATAATTTTAGTGTAAGGTGTCAGGAAAGGGTCCAGTTTCTGCTTTCTGCACATGGCTAGCCAGTTTTCCTAACACCATTTATTAAACAGGGAATCCTTTCCCCATTGCTTGTTTTTGTCAGGTTTGTCAAAGATCAGATGGTTGTAGATGTGTGGCATTGCCTCTGAGGCTTCTGTTCTGTTCCATTGGTCTGTATTTCTGGTTTGATTTCTGTAGCTTTGTAGTATAGTTTAAAGTCAGGTAGCATGATGCCTCCAGCTTTGTTCTCTTTGCTTAGGATTTTCTTGGCTATTTGGGCTCTCTTTTGGTTCCATATGAAGTTGAAAGGTGTTTTTTCCCACTTCTGTGAAAAAGGTCATTGGTACCTTGATGGGGATAGCATTGAAAAGGGCAGTACAGCCATTTTCACGATACTGATTCTTTCTAACCATGAGTATGGAATGTTTTGCTATCTGTTTGTGTCCTCTTATTTTGTTGAGCAGTGGTTTGTAGTTCTCCTTGAAGAGGTTGTAGCAACTGTGAATGGGAGTTAGCTCTTGATGTGGCTCTCTGTTAGTCTGTTATTGGTGTATAGAAATGCTTGTGATTTCTGCACATTGATTTTTGTATCCTGAGAGTTTGCTGAAGTTGCTCATCAATTTAAGGAGATTTTGGGCTGCGAGGATGGAATCTTCTAAATACACAATCATGTCGTCTGCAAATAGAGACAATCTGACTTCCTCCTCTCATACTTCTATACCCTTTATTTCTTTTTCTTGCCTGATTGCTCTGTCTAGAACTTCCAATACTATATTGAATAGGAGTGGTCTAGTGCCGGATGTCAAAGGGAATGCTTCCAGCTTTGCCCATTCAGTATGATATTGGCTGAGGGTTTTTTGTAAACAGCTTTTATTAGTTTGAGATAGGATACATCGATGCCTAGTTTATTGAGAGTTTGTAGCATAAAGGGCTGTTGAGTTATGTTGAAGGCCTTCTCAGCATCTATTGAGATAATCATGTGGGTTTTGTCTTTGGTTCTGTTTATGTGGTGGATTACATTTATAGACTTGCGTATGTTGAACCAGCCTTGCATCCCTGAGATGAAGCTTACATGATCGTGATGGATAAGCTTTTTGATATGCTGTTACAATTGGTTTGCCAGTATTTCATTGAAGATTTTTGCACCCATGTTCATCATGGATACTGGTCTGAAGTGTTCTTTTTTTGTTGAGTCTCTGCCGGATTTTGGTATCAGAATGATGTTGGTCTCATAAAATGATTTGGGAAGGATTCCTTCTTTTTGTATTGTTTGGAATAGTTTCAGAAGGAGTGGTACCAGCTCCTCTTTGTATGTCTGGTAGAATTCAGCTGTGAACCTGTCTGGACCTGGACCTTTTTTGGTTGGTAGGCTATTAATTCCTGCCTGAACTTCAGCCCTTGTTATTGGTCTATTCAGGGTTGCAACTTCTTCCTGGTTCAGGCTTGGAAGTGTGCAAGTGTCCAGGAATTTAGCCATTTCTTCCAGGTTTACTGATTTATGTGCATAGAGTTGTATGTAGTAATCTCTGATGGTAGTTTGTATTTCTGTGGAGTCGGTGGTGATATCCCTTTATTGTTTTTTATTGTATTGATTTAATTTTTTTTTAATTCATCTGGCTAGCCGTCTATTTTGTTCATCTTTTCAAAAAAAAAAAAAAACAGCTGGATTTATTTATTTTTTGAAGGGTTTTTTGTGTCTCTATCTCCTTCAGTTCTGCTCTGATCTTAGTTATTTCTTGTCTTCTGCTAGCTTTTAAGTGTTTTTGATCTTGCTCCTCTAGTTCTTTCAATTTTGATGATAGGATGTTGATTTTAGATCTTTTCTCACTTCTCATGTGGGCATTTATTGCTATAAATTTCCCTTTAGACACTGCTTTAAATGTGTCCCAGAGATTCTGGTATGTTGTGTCTTCGTTCTTGTTGGTTTTGAAGAACATCTTTATTTCTGCCTTCATTTCATTGTTTCCCCAGTCAACATTCAGGAGCAGGTTGTTCAGTTTTCATAAAGTTGTGCAGTTCTCAGTTTCTTAATCCTGAGTTCTAATTTGATTGCACTGTGGTCCAAGAAACTGTTATAATTTCCGTTCTTTTGCATTTGCTGAGGAGTGATTTACTTCCAATTATGTGGTCAATTTTAGAGTAAGTGTGATGTGGTGCTGCTAAGAATGTATATTCTGTGGATTTGTGGTGGAGAGTTCTGCAGATGTTGAGTTGTATGTAGTAATCTCTGATATTAGGTTCACTTGGTCCAGATCTGAGTTCACTTCCTGGATATTCATGTTAATTTTGTGTCTCGTTGATCTGTCTAATATTGACAGTGGAGTGTTAACATCTCCCACTATTGTTGTGTAGGAGTCTAAGTCTCTTTCTAGATAGTTAAGAACTTGCAGCTAGGCATGGTGGCTCACACCTGTAATCCAAGCACTTTGGAGGCCAAAGCGGGTGGATCACCTGAGGTCGGAAGTTCAAGACCAGCCTGACCAACATGGTGAAACCCCGTCTTTACTAAAAAAAAAAAAACTTGCTTTATGTATCTGGGTGCTCCTGTATTGGCTGCATATATATTTAGGATAGTTAGCTCATCTTGTGGCATTGATCCTTTTACCATTATGTAATTCCGTTCTTTGTCTCTTGATCTTTTTTTTTTTTCCTGTTTCCAGTTTAATGGAGGTGAGGAAAGGGTACACCTCAGACAGAGGGTCACCCTACATACAAGCTTACAGTAGTGTGACTATTATACATATTTACTGTATTCTCCACGACAGACAAAGGAAGAGGGAGGCCCTTCACAACACTAGAACAGAGGAATGTTTGTTTTATATAAGACCTACCAAAAAAACAGGGAAACGAATGATAACACACATAGGCACTAGTCTCAAAGCTGCACGATAAAGAAGCAAAAGGTTTGATGAGAAATTTAGGAAAGTACACATAGGAGCTTGCTGAGGAAAAGGAAATCACAGTTCTACTCTTCAAGGCTACGGAATGCATTCTGCATGTCTTCAAGAAGTTGGGTATAGTCGCTCTTGATCTTTGCCTCTCCGTCTTTCACTGGATCCTTGAATTTCATGGAGGAAAGTTTACAGAGGATGTCTCCCATGTGCTCACGAATAATGGACCATGTGATTTTATTGTCACTCTGAGCAGTGGTTTCGACAGCTCGACGCGCCATATCGTAAAAGGCAATCATGTTGGACAGCATCCCTACTGTCTTGTAGAACGGGCAGAACCTGTCATAAGGAGTATATCCATTTTGTTGTAGGAAATCATCTTTGATAAGTTTTGCTACCTCCAGAGTGATTTTATCTGTTTCTGCTAAAGAAGCCTTTCCCACAAGCTGTGCAATTTCTGCCAGGTCTTCTTCTTCCTGCAGAATTTCCTTAGCTTTGGTCCTCAGAGGAACAAACTCTGTGAAGTGTTTGTCATAGTACTCATCCAAGGCACGCATATACTTGCTGTAGCTGATGAGCCAATTGACAGAGGGGAAATGCTTACGCTGAGCTAGTTTCTTATCTAAGCCCCAAACACCTGAACAATACCAAGAGTAGCAGATGTAACTGGATCAGAAAAATCACCACCAGGTGGAGAAACTGCTCCTACAATGCTGACACTCCCTTCTCTTTCAGGATTTCCAAGACATTTCACCCTGCCTGCTCTTTCATAAAAAGAGGCCAGACGGGCACCAAGATAGGCTGGATATCCGCTATCTGCAGGCATTTCAGCCAAACGACCAGAGATTTCTCTAAGGGCCTCAGCCCATCTAGAGGTAGAGTCAGCCATCATACTGACATGATAGCCCATGTCACGGAAGTACTCTGACAGTGTGATTCCAGTATAAATAGAGGCTTCTCTAGCAGCAACAGGCATATTGGAGGTATTGGCTACCAAAGCTGTCCTCTTCATAATTGACTCTACCTTACCATCAACCTCCATTGTGAGCTCTGGGAAGTCCCGGAGGACTTCGGACATCTCGTTTCCTCTCTCCCCACACCCTACATAGATGATCACATCACTGTTAGAGTACTTGGATAGGGACTGTGATATCACGGTCTTTCCACAGCCAAAGGCTCCGGGGATGGCAGTAGTTCCTCCCTGGACACACGGGAAAAGGACATCAAGGACTCTCTGGCCAGTCAGCAGAGGATGATTGGCTGGCAGCTTCTCAGTGACAGGCCGAACCTGACGTACAGGCCACACCTGCACCATGGTGAACTTCTCCTTTACACCTTCAAATTCCAGCTCCAAGACAACATCGGAGGTATCATAATTCCCAGGTGGAGCAATGTAAGTTACAGTTCCTCTGTTTCGCGGGGGTAACATGATTTTGTGTCTGATAAGCGAGTTCTCATTGACAATTCCGTAAATATCTCCGCCAGTGATATGACTGCCAATCCGTAGGTTTTTGGAAGGTGTAAAGTCCCATTTGATATCTCTGCTAAGAGCAGACACATTTACTCCTCTGGGGATGTAGATGCTTTGGGTCTGACTGCTGATATCCGACAAAGGTCTTTGAATACCATCAAAAATGGCTCCCATAATGCCAGGACCAAGCTCAACAGAGAGGGGTTTACCAGTGCGAAGTACAGGATCTCCAACAGATGTTTCTTCATACACCTGAATAGTAGCCATGTCACCCTCCAATCGAATAATCTCTCCAACCAACTCGCTGTGGCCCACTCTCACCAGCTCATACATGGCTGCACCGGCCATGTCACAGGCTGTAACCACAGGTCCCGAGACCCCATGCACATAACCAAATGTGCTTTCTTTATCTTCATCGAGTATTTTGGGTAGCTTGGAAAAATCCATCACGTTAGTTAACCTGCTGGGGCGCGAGGTGCAGAGACGGTACCGAGCGAGGACCCAGAGGCTCTGTCTCTTGATCTTTGTTCACTTAAAGTTCGTTTTCTCAGAGACTAAGATTGTAACTCCTACTTTTTTTTTTTTGCTCTCCATTTGCTTGGTAAATCTTCCTCCATCACTTTATATTGAGCCTATGTGTGTCCTTGCACGTGAGATGGGTTTTCTGAATACAGCATACCGATGGTTCTTGACTTTTTATCCAATTTGCCAGTCTCTGTCTTTTGATTGGGGCATTTAACCCATTTACATTTAAGGTTAATATTGTTATGTGTGAATTTGATCCTGCCATTTTGATGCTAGCTGGCTGTTTTGCCCATTAGTTGATGCAGTTTCTTCATTGTGTCGATGGACTTTACCATTTGGTATGTTTTTGGAGTGGCTTGTTCCTTTCCATGTTTAGTACTTCTTTCAGTATCTTTTGTAAGGTAGGCCTGGTGGTGACAAAATCTCTCAGCAATTGCTTGTCTGTAAAGGATTTTATTTCTCCTTCTCTTGTGAAACTTAGTTTGGCTGGATATAAAATTCTAGATTGAAGGTGCATTTCTTCAAGGATGTTGAATATTGGCCCCCACTCTCTTCTCGCTTGTGGGGTTTCTGCCAAGATATTAGCTGTGAGTCTGATGGGCATCCCTTTGTAGGTAACCCAACCTTTCTCTCTGGCTGACCTTCACATTTTTTTCTTCATTTCAACCCTGATGAATCTGATGA
This sequence comes from Callithrix jacchus, assembly GCF_049354715.1. Lineage (NCBI taxonomy): Eukaryota > Metazoa > Chordata > Mammalia > Primates > Cebidae > Callithrix > Callithrix jacchus. Next base: position 16,107,938 of record NC_133523.1, read on the forward strand.
TTATATGCCTTGAGGTTGCTCTTCTTGAGGAATATCTTCATGGTGTTCTCTGTGTTTCCTGGACTTGAATGGTGGCCTGCCTTGCTAAGTTGGGAAGTTCACCTGGATAATATCCTGAAGTTTGTTTTCCAGCTTGGATTCATTCTCCCCGTCACATTCAGGTACACCTGTCAAACATAGATTAGATCTTTTCACATAATCTCATATTTCTTGGAGGCTTTGTTCATTTCTTTTCACTCCTTTTTCTCTAATTTTGCCTTCTCATTTTATTTCATTGAGTTGATCTTCAATCTCTGATATCTTTCTTTTGCTTGGTCTATTTGGCTATTGAAATTTGTGTGTGCTTCACGAAGTTCTCATACTGTGTTTTTCAGCTCCATCAAGTCATTTATATTCTTCTCAAAATTGGTTATTCTAGTTAGCATTTCATATAATCTTTATTATTGTTCTTAGTTTCTTTGCATTGGGTTAGAACATATTCTTTTAGCTCAGAAAAATTTGTTATTAACCACCTTCTGAAGCATGCTTCTGTCATTTCATCAGACTTATTCTCCAACCAGCTTTGTTCTCTTGTTGCTGAGTTGTAATCTCTTGGAAGAGGCAAGGCTTTCTGGTTTTTGGTGTTGTCACCATTTTTGCGCCATTTTTTTCCCATCTCCATGGATTTATCTTCCTGTGGTCTTTGTAGTTGGTGATTTTCAGATGGGGTCTCCGAGTGGATGTCTTTTTTGTTGATGTTGGAGCTATTTCTTTCTGGTTTTTTAGTTTTTCTTCTACCAGTCAGACCTATCTGCTGCAGGACTTCTGGAGATCCACTCCAGACCCTGGTTACCTGGGAATCACCCACAGGGGCTGCAGAACAGTAAGGGTTGCTGCCAGTTTCTTCTTCCATTATCTTAATCTCTGAAGTGTACCCGCCAGATGTGAGCCAGAACTCTTTTTTGATGAGGTGCCTTTTTGAATATATGGAGGTTGGGGAACCACTTGAGGAGACAGTCTGTACCTTATCGGAGCTTAAGTGCTGTGCTGGGAGCTTTGTTTTTCTGTTCAGAGCTGCTAGGCAGGTACATTTAAGTCTGCTACAGTGGAAATCATAACCACCTCTTTTCCTAAGTGCTCTGTCCTGGGAAGGTGGGACTTTATATAAGTTTCTGACGTTCTGTCACCTTTTTTCAGAGATGCCATGCCCAGGCAGGAGGCAGTCTCGTCAGTCTGCCAACAGAGGCATTGCTGAGCTCCCAAGGGCTCTGCCCAGCTGCTGTGTAAACTTCCTTGCGGTTTTGTTTGCAGAGGTACAGTTAGAACTGCTTCGGTAATGGTGGACTGCCTTGGTAGTGGTGGACTGCCTCAGTGATGGCAAACTTCCTTCCCCACTGCAGTGCTTGTCTGTCCCAGGTCCAGCTGTGCTTGCTGTGAAACTCTCAATCCAGAGTGTTTCAGGTTGCTGGTCTTTTTTTTTTTTGGTTTTTTGAAACAAAGCCTCGGACTGTCACCCAGGCTGGAGTGCAATGACGTAATCTCTGCTCACTGCAAACTCCACTTCCTGAGATCTCCTACCTCAGCCTCTCGACTAGCTGAAATTGCAAGGCACCTGCCACCACCATGCCCAGCTAATTTTTGTACATTTAGTAGAGATGGGATTGCACCATGTTGGCCATTATTAGATAGTTTGTTTTAAGTGTATGAAAGCATACATATACTTGTATGTTAATTATATATTTTGCTAATTTTTTTCTTTTTTTTTTTCATTTTACCGAGTCCTGTAATGTGATATTTTGCTAATTTACTGACTGTATTTATTAACTTAGACAGGGTATAATGTACTGTTTGTGATTTTTTCTTTTTTTTTTTTTTTTTTTTTTGACTTTAAGTGATCCACTCACTTCGGCCTCCAAAGTGCTGGGGTTACAGATGTGAGCCACCACCCTTGGCCAGGCCAATTTGTTTATCAACTTTTTACCTAATGATTTTAGTATTAATTGATGATTCTTGATTAGCTATTTAATTACAGGTGAAAAAATGGTTTTGGGTTCTGTTGTTCCTTTTACATTTAGTAGCTAGCCATCATCTATAAAGATGAGATTTCTTTCATCAACTAAGGCTATTTTGTTACCTAGAATTAGTGTTCTACTTAAAGGCAGAAGAAATGCTTAGTTATTTTCTTTTATATAGACATTTTCAGAGTGCAGTAGTCACCTCCAATGGCAGTAAGTACAGTCTTTCTTGTCTTCTCTATTTGGAATAGCATATGTGTTATAAATATTATATATGTTTTTGACTTTGATTTCTTTTTTTTTTTCTTTTTTCTTTTTTTCTCTTTTTTTAAAAAGAAAGAAAGAGAAAGAGAAGAGGAGAGAGAACAGGAGTCTTGCTCTATTGCCCAGGCTGGAATGCAATCTAGAAATAGGTATTAAAAACCTCTTTTATGCTGATGATTGTGCTTAACAGTGGAGACAGGAAGGAATGAGGAAAGAAAATAACAAACAGCCAACCAATATTTCGTTTAAATCTGTGAAATGCTGTGCAAGTGCTGAAGAGTGATTTGCTTCCATTTATGTGGTCACTTTCAAAATAGGTATAATGTGATAGTTAAAAAAAAAAATGTATGTTCTGTGGACCTGGGGTGAAAAATTCTATAAATATTCACTGAGTTTACTTGTTCCAGGGCTGAGTTCAAATCATAAATGTCTCTGTTAATTTTCTATCTTGTTGATTCGTCAAATATTAACAATGTGGTGTCAAAGTCTCCCGCTATTAGTGTGGGATTCCAAGTCTCTTTATAAGTCATTGAGAACTTGTTTTATTTATTTTTTATTTTTTGGGCATCCTGAATTTTTATTTGCTCAATCCAGTCACCTTCTTTTATTTTTTTATTTTTTTTATTTTTTAGAGGGAAAAAGAGAAAAAGAAGGGGAAAAAAAGAAAAAGAGGGAAAAAGGAATATTACTTCATTCCTAAAATGGGTTTCAATAATGGCCGATCAATATTTTGAGTGTTTAAAGTGGTTAATGCATATTTTATGTGTTTAAAATGGAGACCTCTATTGTGTTTATTTGTTCTGGCTCTGAGTTCAAGTCCTGGATATCGTTATCAATTTGTTGTCTCGTTGAATCTAAATCTCATTATGTGTCTTATGTATCTGGGTGTTAAGATCTCTTATTGTTACATTAATCCTTTTACCCTTGCATCCTTGTAGCTTTGAAATCTATTTTATTAAGTGTGAGAATTGCAACTCCTGCTTCTTATTTATTTATTTTTGCTCTCCATTTGGTTGGTACGTTTTTGTTTTTTTTTTCCAACCCTTTATTTTGAGTCTATGTATATCTTTGGATATACCGTTAGATTTTGTCTGTCTCTTTTGATTGGGAGATTTGGTCGATTTAAATTTAGGGTTGCTGCCATTTGATATTAACTGGCTATTTTGTCCTTTCGTTGATAAAAATTCTTCTTTATGTTAATGCTCTTTACTTTTTGGTGTATTTTTAGAAAGGGTCATACTGGTTGTTCCTTTCTGTGTATAATGCTTCTTTTAGAAGTTCTTGTAAAGCAGGCCTGGTGGTAATAAAATCTCTGAGTACTTGCTTGTTCCTAAAAGATTTTATTTTTCCTTCAAATGTAAAGCTTAAATTGGCAGGATATGAAATTCTGGGCTGAAAGTTCTGTTGATTAAGTATATTGAATATTGGCCCCCACTCTCTTCTAGCTTGTAGGGTTTCCGTTGAGAGATCTGCTGTAAGCCTAATAGGCTTACCTTTATGGGTGACTTGATCTTTCTCTCTGGCTGCCCTTAATATTTTCTCCTTCGTTTCGATCTTGGTGAATCTAATGATTATGTGCCTTGGGGTTGATCTTCTTGAGGTATATCTTTGTGGTGTTCTCTGTATTGCCTGGGGTTGAATAGTGTCCTGCTTTGCTAAATTAGGAAAATTTTCCTGGATAATGTCCTGGAGAGTATTTTCCAGCTTGACTTCATTCTCTCCGTCACATTCAGGTACACCAATCAAGCGTATATTAGGTCTTTTCACATAGTCCCATATTGCTTGGAGACTTTGCTCATTCCTTTTTATCCTTTTTTCTCTATTCTTGTCTTGTCGTTTTGTTTCATTAAGGTGGTCTTCTACCTCTGATACCCTTTCTTCTGCTTGATCCATTCGGCTGTTTAAGCTTGTACATATTTCACTAAGTTCTCGTGTTGTATTTTTCAACTCCATAAGTTCATTTGTATTCCTCTCTATATTGTCTATTCTTTTCAACATTTCATCTAACCTTTTTTCCAAGTTCTTAGTTTCTTTACATTGGGTTAGAACAAGTTCCTTTAACTCCCAGAAGTTTCTTATCATCCACCTTTTAAAGCCTACTTCAGATAATGGAACACAGTCCTTTTCCATCAGGGCTTGTTCCGTTACTGATGAGTCCTCTTCCATCAGGGCTTGTTCCATTGCTGATGAGTCCTTTTCCATCAGGGCTTGTTCCGTTGCTGATGGGTTCTGATTTTGAGTATACTCGGCCTTCTTAGGCTGTCTTTTTCCCTTCATTGTAGATGAACCGCCTTTCTAATTAGTTTTCTGAGTCGACGTCCGACTTATTGATTCCCAGTGCTGGGATCCGAGCAACCCACTGTGGCAGCCTAAATAGCAGCAGTAAGACTGATGGTGCTCTTCTGCCCGGGAATCTCTGGTCTGGCTTCCCTCTTGAGTCCGCAACAAGCGGCTCTGACTTCCTGGAGCTCCAAACTCCGGTCAGTAGGGGAAGCAGTCCCGTTGGCTCTGCATGAAGAGCTGCTGCGCCGAGACGCCGGCAAAACCGCTGCGGCGGCCACAAGAGTTGTGCTGGCGACCCGTGGGGCTCCTCCACTGGGAATCGGCTAATCGGTGAGTGACGAAAATTCGACTAATGATGTGGCGTCGTCTTGTTCTCTGAGCTTTCACTGGGAGCTACAATCCTGAGCTGTTAGTGGTTGGCCATCCTGTTTGTGATTTTTTAAATATAAAATTGTATGATCTGTAAACACCAACTTTTTACTTGATTTTTCTCAATTTCTTTTTTCTTTTCTTCTTTTTTCTCTTTAAATGGAGTCTCACTCTGTCACCCAGGCTGGAGTGCAGTGGAGTGATCACAGCTCACTGCAAACCCCCACCTCCCAGGTTCAAGTGATTCTCCTGTCTCAGCCTCGGGAGTAGCTTGGACTGCAGGCATGCACCACCACCCCCAGCTAATTTTTGCATTTTTAGTAGAGGCAGGATTTCAACGTATTGATCAGGCTTGTCTTGAACTCTTGACCTAATGATCTGCCCGCCTGTACCTCCCAAAGTGCTGGGATTTTAGGCAAGAGGCACCACGCCTGACCCTTTTAAAAAAGTTTTAATGGATTTTTATATTTCTTTGACTAATTCTTCTGCCACATACTTTCAGTACTACATTAAAATAAAAGCATTGACAATGGGCACAATATAGTTTGTATTGGTGTCTGAATTTGATGGAGCAAACACCTCTTCAAGGTTTCATAAACTTGTTTTAGAAGGTAAAGATCTTCTTTGGTTGGGCACTTAGGATGCTGAGATGCCCTCTGACTTTGCAGTGGAGAGGGGCCGTAGCTTGGTCACAAGGCTGCTGGGTCTGCACTAGGGTCCACCTTTAGTTGGCTTGTTACAGGGGCTTGGGTAGTTGTAATTCTCATTTTATTTTTGGACAGATCATATATACTTGAGGACTCTGCTTCATTTGGCAGACACTAGGGCACGTTTTGGCAGTGGAGTCTGCATATATATGGCGGGCCTTGTATCAGGATGTGGATGACTGTGGTTTTCACTGAGTACCAGAGAGCATTTCCTCAGGTAACTGTATGGGTTTCTATGTAGGCAGAACTGACCATAAATTGTGGCTCAGGTAACTGAAACTGAGTCATTGAATTGCTTCAGGGGCCACAGTGAAGGCCAAGGTCTGCAGGCAAGCCTACATGACTGTAAATGGGTATCTTCCTCCAAGTCTCTGGAATGGCAGGACCTCTCCCAGACTGTGGCTGGGAGGAGTTTGGGATGGTTACAGAGTAAGTTCAGAATTCTCAGTGGAACCAAGTTGGGTGAACCCTATCCTGGTCTGTAGCCAAGAACAGGGGTCCTGTATTTTCCCCCCTGAATGAGGGCCTGCCTTCTCTTTATTTTTATTTTTATTTTTATTTTGGGAGGAAGGCAGGAAGGGAGGGAAGGAGGATGGTAGGGAGGAAGGAAGGAAGGGAGGAAGCGGGGAGGGAGGGAGGGAGGGAAGGGAAGGAAGGAAATCAAGCAATGAGAGAGACATTGCCGACCTGGATCTAGAGGTTTACACGTTGATTTCTTTTTTTTTTTTTGAGAGAAGGAAAGAAAAAAAAATAAGTAAAGGAGAGGAAGAAAGAGGAAGAGAAAGAGGGAGAGTAAATGGAAATATTGCTTTATTCTGAAAAAAATTGGGTATTAATAATGGCCAATCAATGTTTCATTTAAACTTATAGGTAGGTGTGATGTGGTATTGACAAGAATGTATATTTTGTGTATTTGAAGTGGAGAGCTCTATAAATATTTATTAAGTTTACTTGTTCCAGATCTGAGTTCGAGTCCTTGATATCCTTATTAATTTTCTGTCTCATTGAATCTAAGTCTCTATGTATCTGGGTGTTAGGATCATTAGCTCTTATTGTTGCATTGATCCTTTTACCACTATATCTTTGTTGCTTTAAAATCTATTTTATCCGATACGAGAATTGCAACTCCTACTTTTTATTTATTTATTATTTATTTTTGCTCTCCATTTGGTTGGTAAATCTTTCTCCATCCCTTTGTTTTGAGTCTTTGTGTATCCTTGCATGTGAAACAGGTCTGGATGTAACATGCCGTTGGGTTTTGGCTGTGTCTTTTGATTGGGGGATTTAGTCAATTTAAATTTAGGGTTACTGCCATTTGATGTTGACTGGCTGTTTTATCCATTTGTTGGTATAAATTCTTCTTTATGTTGGTGCTCTTTACTTTTTGGTGTATTTTTAGAAAGGCTAATACTGGTTGTTTCTTTCTGTGTGTAATGCTTCTTTCAGAAGCTCTTGTAAAGCAGGCCTGGTGGTAATAAAATCTCTGAGTTCTTGCTTGTTCATAAAAGATTTTATTTTTCCTTCAGTTGTGAAGCTTAGTTTGGCTGGATATGAAATTCTGGGCTGAAGGTTCTGTTCTTTGAGGATGTTGAATGTTGGCCCCCACTCTCTTCTGGCTTCTAGAGTTTCTGCTGAGAGATCTGCTGTAAGTCTGATAAGCTTCCCTTTGTGGGTAACCTGACCTTTCTCTCTGGCTGCCCTTAGTATTTTCTCCTTCGTTTCAACCCTGGTGAATCTAACGATTATGTGCCTTGGGGTTGCTCTTCTTGAGGAATATCTTTGTGGTGTTCTCTGTATTACCTGGGGTTGAATGTTGACCTGCTTTGCTAGTTTAGGAAAATTTTCCTGAATAATATCCTGAAGGGTAATTTCCAGCTTGGATTCATTCTCTCCATCGCATTCAGGTACACCTATCAAACGTAAATTTGGTCTTTTCACATAGTCCCACATTTCTTGGAGACTTTGCTCATTCCTTTTTATCCTTTTTTCTCTAATCTTTTCTTCACATTTTATTTCATTAAGTTGGACTTTGACCTCTGATATCCCTTCTTCTGCTTGAACAATTCGAGTGTTTAAACCTGTGCATACTTCTCGGAGTTCCTGTATTGTATTCTTCAGTTCCATTAATTCACTCATACTCCTCTCTAAGTTGTCTATTCTCAATAGGATTTCATCAAACCTTTTTTCAAAGTTCCTAGTTTCTTTACGTTGGGCTACAACGTGTTCTTTTAACTCACCGAAGTTTGTTATTATCCATTCCTTGAAGAGTGATTCTGTCATCAGGATGCGCTCGTTCTCCATCAAGCCTTGTTCCATTGTCGATGTGGAACTGTGATCATCTTTAGAGGGAGAGGCGTTCTGACTTTGAGTATTCTCAGCTTTTTTACGCTGGTTTCTTCCCGTCATTGTAAATTTATCCTCCTGTCGTCTTTGAAATTACCAACTTTCAGATTAGGTCTCTTGAGTGAACGTCCAGGTTGTTAGTTCCCAGGGCCAGAGCAGCGGCATTAAAACTGATGGTGCTTTTCTGCCCAGGATTCTCCTGTCGGGCTTCCTTCTTGTGTCCGTAGTAGGCGACTCTGCCTTCCTGGGGCTCCAAACCTCGGTCAGAAGGGGAAGCGGTCCCGTTTACTCTGCTCCGAGAGCTGCCGCGCCGAGGTGCCGGTGGAACCGCTGCGCCGGCCACGAGAGTCTCACTGGCCACCCGTGTGTTTCCTCCACTGGGGGATCTTCTGCTCCGTGAGCGACCAGAATTTGTCTGAAAGTGTGGCGTCCTCTAGTTCTCCACGCCTTCCCTGAGAGCTGCAATCCCGGGATGTTAGTGATTGGCCATCTTGGATCCGTTCCCCGGGCCTGCCTTCTCAATAGAACACTTCTCAATATTAAGCTATAACAGCATTTCACAACTCCCTCCCTGGATCTCAGATCTCTCTTAGAGGCACTTATTTTGGAGAAGACATCTTGCTACATAACCCAGGCTGGTCTCAAAATCCTGGCCTAAAGCAGTTCTCCAGCCTTATTGTCCCATGTAGCTGTCATTACAGGTGTGAGCCATAATGCCTTGTTCTCTCATAAAGGCTTTTTTTTTCAATGATGGCTGACATTTTTTGCTGTAAGGGGATACGAAACAGGGAACTTTTGGCTGGGCGTGGTGGCTCACGCCTGTAATCCCAGCACTTTGGGAGGCTGAGATAGGTAGATCACAGGGTCAGGAGTTTGAAACCAGCCTGACCAAGATAGTGAAGCCCCATCTCCACTAAAAATACAAAACTTAGCCGGGTGTGCTGGTGCATGCCTGTAATCCCAGCTATCCGCGAGGCTGAGAAAGGAGACTCACTTGAACTTGGAAGGCGAAGGTTGTAGTGAGCTGAGATTGCACCACTGCACTCCAGCCTGGGTGACAGAGTGAGACTCCATCTCACACAAACAAAAACCCTACACTGAAAAAACACACTAACATGAAACTGCAAGACAGTAATAGAAATTTTGGCTGGGTGTGGTGGCTCATGTCTTTAATCCTGGCACTTTCGGAGGCTGAGGCAGACAGATCACCTGAGGTCAGGAGTTTGAGACCAGCCTGGCCAACTTGATGAAACCCCATCTTTACTAAAAAAAAAAAAAAAAAAAAAAAGAGAGAGAGAGAGACAAAAAGCCGGGTGTGGTGGCAGGCACCTGTAATCCTAGCTACTCAGGAAGCTGAGGCAGGAGAATTGCTTGAACCTGGGAGGTAGAGGTTGAGTAAGCCGAGATTGTGCCACTGCACTCCAGCCTGAGCAACAAGAGTGAAACTCTGTCTTAAAATAAAAAAGGGAGAGAAATCTTTACTCATAAACTCTGGTATGCAACATTGATGTATCATTTATAAAAGTTTGTCAGGCTGGTGCAGTGGCTCAGACCTGTAATCTCAACACTTTGGAAAGCTAAGGAGTGTGGATCCCCTGATGTCAGGAGTTCAAGACCAGCCTGGCCAATGTGGTGAAAGCTTGTCTCTACTAAAAATACAAAAAGTAGCTGGGTGTGGTAGCACAGGCCTGTAATTACAGCTACTTGGGAGGCTGAGGCATGAGAATTGCTTCAAACTGGGAGGTGGAGGTTGCAGTAAGCCATGATCACACCACTGCACTACAGCCTGGGTGACAGAGCATGACTGTGGCAGAAAAAAAAAAAATTGTCGATCAGCAGAGGTCAGGAGTTGAAAACTATCCTGATCAACATGGAGAAACCCTGTCTCTACAAAATTTGCCAGGCATGATGATGCATACCTGTAACCCCAGCTACCCTGGAGGCTGAGGCAGGAGAATTGCTTGAACCCAGGAGGTGGAGGTTGCAGTGAGCCGAGATTGCACCATTTTTTTTTTTTTGAGATGGACTCTTGCTCTGTCACCCAGGCTGAAGTGCAGTGGCATGATCTCCGCTCACTGCAACATCTGCCTCCCAGGATCAAGCTGTTCTCCTGCCTCAGCCTCCCAAAGTGCTAGGATTACCAGTGTGAGCCATCATGTCTGGCTAATGTAGGTTTCTTAACATCGGTTAATTGTGGCTTTTGGTTTTACTTATGTATTATAGTTTTAGAAAATTTGCAATTCCGTTTGTACACTTTACGTCAATTTAAGGTTTAATTAAGAGGGAAATTTTCCATGTCTGTCATAATCAGATTACATATTTATGTGTGTTTATCAGTAAATATGATCCCAATTTTAATTATGGCCTATCTTGGGCCGGGCGCGGTGGCTCAAGCCTGTAATCCCAGCACTTTGGGAGGCCGAGGCGGGTGGATCACGAGGTCAAGAGATCGAGACCATCTTGGTCAACATGGTGAAACCCCATCTCTACTAAAAATACAAAAAATTAGCTGGGCATGGTGGCGCATGCCTATAATCCCAGCTACTCAGGAGGCTGAGGCAGGAGAATTGCCTGAACCCAGGAGGCGGAGGTTGCGGTGAGCCGAGAACACGCCATTGCACTCCAGCCTGGGTAACAAGAGCGAAACTCCGTCTCAAAAAAACAAAAAAACAAAAACAAAAACAAAAAAATTATGGCCTATCTTATATTTTTTCTTAGCTGATTTTTGATGGTAGTTTTATCTTGTCTAAGTAAGTAGTCAAGGGGATAGTCTCATTTTTACCATGTGTTTAATGATGAATATATATTTCCTTTTGTGAGAGAAATACTTTTGTGATTTGAAGGTCATTTTCAAAAAGATTTATAATTCTGGATATTTTTCAGTTTTTCTTTAAAAAATTGTTTTACAAACACCTAATATAAATTTTTCCATCTTAAATTGATCAAAGGGTGCACTTCAGGGCTTGGCGTGGTTGTGGCCGTCATGTCTAATCCCAGGATGCTTTGGGAGGCCAAGACAGGAAGATCCCTGGAGGCCAAAGGTTGAGACCAGCCTGAGCAACATATGGAGACCCCTGCCTATAAAAACGATGAATAGCCAGGCATGGTGGTGTGCACCTGTGGTCCCAGCTACTTGGGAGATTGAGGAGGGTCAGAATTGTGCCACTACGTTCCAGCTTGGGTGACAGAGTGAGACCCTGTCTCAAAAAAAAAAAAAATACAAAAAATTAGCTGGGCATGGTGGTGCGTGCCTGTAGTCCCAGCTACTCAGGAGGCTGAGGCAGGAGAATTGCCTGAACCCGGGAGGCGGAGGTTGCAGTGAGCCGAGATCGCGCCATTGCACTCCAGCCTGGGTAACAAGAGCGAAACTCTGTCTCAAAAAAAAAAAAAGTGACAAGATATTTTTAAGGTGGAAGAATATTACATTGTATGTATATGTCACATGTTTTGATATGTTTATAAATCAAAAGACATCTGGGTTCCTTCAGTCTTTTGGCTTTTATGAATACTGGTACAATAAACATGGACTTTCTTTTCTTTTCTCTTTCCTTCCTTTCTTGTTTCTCTTTCTCTTTCTCTCCCTCTCTCTTTCCTTCCTTCCTTCTTTCTTTCGCTCTCTTTCTTTCTTTCTTGTATATGGAGTCTCCCTGTCACCCAGGCTGGAGTGCAATTGTGCAGTCTCTGCTCACTGAAGCTTTGCCTCTTGGGCTCAAGTGATTCTCCTGCCTCAGCCTCCCAAGTAGCTTAAATTATAGGTACACCAGGCCCAGCTAATTTTTTTGTATTTTTAGTAGAGAAGGGGTTTCACTATGTTGGCCAGAATGGTCTGGAACTCCTGACCTCTGGCGATCCACCTGCCTCTGCCGTCCAAACTGTTGGGATTACCGGCATAAGTCTCTGTGCCCAGCCTTGGATTTTCTTTTTCTTTTTTGAGACGGAGTTTCGCTCTTGTTACCCGGGCTGGAGTGCAATGGCGCAATCTTGGCTCACCACAACCTCCACCTCCTGGGTTCAGGGAATTCTCCAGCCTTAGCCTCCTGAGTAGCTGGGATTACAGGCATGTGCCACCATGCCCAGCTAATTTTTTGTATTTTTTTTTTTTTTTTTTTTTTTAGTAGAGACGGGGTTTCACCATGTTGACCAGGATGGTCTCGATCTCTTGACCTCGTGATCCACCCACCTCAACCTCCTAAAGTGCTGGGATTACAGGCTTGAGCCACCACGCCCTGCCAAGAATATGTTAAAGAGTGTTTATATTCACATATTTTTGAATTTGCCAGTTTGACTTTTGCTTTTAATTCCTAGTTTCATGTAGCTTTTGTTAGAAAACACACAGTACATAATTTTAGTCTTCTTAAATTGATTTGTTGTTGTTTCAGACTAGATTTTAGCATCACCCAGGCTGTGCAGTGGCATAGTTTTGGCTTACTGTAGCCTTAGCCTCCTGGCCTCAAGTGATCCTTTCACCCCAGTTTTCTGAGTAGCTAGGAATACAGACGTGCACTACCATGTCCGGTAATTGTGGTGTTAGGATCTCACTATGTTGCCCACGCTGGTCTCAAACTTTTGGCCTCAATGGCTCCTTTTACCTTGGTATCCAAAAGTGTGTAGGATTATAGGCAAGAGTCACTGTACCCAGTCAGTATTTTTAAATTTAATAAAACTTGGTATGTGTCCTAACAAAATATACCAGATGCGGTTGGGTACCAGCCCCAACCCTGCATGTGGGTGCCCTTAGTCCCAGCGGGGATGAGGGAATGAGAAAAGAAATAAAGACAAAAGAGTAAAGTTTCAACAGATGGGTCCACGGGACAAACACAAATGTGGAGACCACCTTGGCCCTGAGCTCTGGGCTCCACAACCTTTTATTAGGTGCACAATCTCATTACCTTGTGGGCTGAAGCAGGGGGCTCCCTTGGGAGGACTAAAAACTATTGTGGGGTAAGATAGCCGGGGTAGAGCACGCGTCTGTAGCATTCGATAGCACATGTGGTATTAAACATAATAATAATATTAATAATATAATGTAATATTATTATTATTAAACATAATAATAAGACGTGCTAACCTAGGACACTGAATTTTACCACTGGTTATTATCAAGGTGCATCTGCATAGAAGCACAGCAGAGAAGGCGCTACCAGGTCTGACCACATACAACGCATCAAGGGGCTTTTTTTAATCTTCGGAGCATTTCAGACACAGCAATCAGAGTTACTCCATATTCTGAGAACCTAGGCAGAACATGTGGCATTTCTGCCCTGCTTGCAAGCTCCCGCCTGCAAAGACCCTCTCGAGTCTTGTGAGCAGAGGTCGCTGACCTCCCCAAAGTTCTTGCACAAGCCCGCTCTACGAGACCTTCATGCAGGCCCTATATTGGGAAGAGATCGTGGGACCAAAGCAGTTTTTCCTACTTTGCAACCACACCTCAGCGTTCCACAGTTTTATGGCACTCTCAGACAGTCTTCACTATAGGCTTCCGTTACTGCTTGATTTCCATTTTACTGCACCATAGTTTGGAGTTGTCTTAATTCAATATTTGATCTGTGGCACAAATCTCAGTGTATAAAAAGCAAAGCAAGCTTGTAATCATTTAACTAGAAATAACATGCCTGCCCCTGGCCATCTTGGACCACAAGACGCAAATAAGAATATTGCGTATTATCTTGGCTTTGACTGCAAAGTTTTTTATGTGTCTGTCAAGCCGAGTTGTTCTGTAACATGGTTTGGATGTCCATGTGGTCCAAACCTCGTGCTGCAATATAAATCCTCAGTGTTGGATGGGGGACCTGGTGGGACATGTTTGGGTCATGGGGTCAAATTTCTCATGAATGGCTCAAATAAGAGCCGGTTCATTAAAAGAACCTGGCTTCACTGCACACTTGCTCTGTCTCTTACCATATAATATGTTCAGTTACACTTTACTTTCCATCATGATTTTAAGCTTCCCAAAATCCTCACCAGAAGCAGATGCAGCAGATGCTGGAACACGCTTCTTACACAGTCTGCCAAACTGTGAGCCAAATAAACCCTTTTTCTTGGTAAATTATGCACTCTCCAGTATTCCTCTATAAGCAAAATAATCAACATAGTCTATAATGTTGTCTAAGTTTTGTTTCTTTTTTTAAATCTGAATTTTCTGTTTATTGTTGCCAATGGGGTCTTGATATCTACAGTTACTATGTTGCTGTGTATGTCTTTCTTCACTTCCTTAACATTTGCTTAATATATTTGGAGCCCTGATGTGATATACACGTATACATATAGATAGATAAATATAGTCACAGATTCCTGGTAAATTAGCTCACGTTACCGTAATACAATATCATTTTTTGTCTTGTGGTGGTACTTGACTTAAAGGATATTATGTTTAATATAATTGTGACCACCTCACTCAATTGTGATTACTGTTTTCATGGAACATACATTTTCTTTAGTCTGGCACTTTCAGCCTGTTTCACTTGTTGCTAAAATGTGTCTCTTGTAGGCAGCATACTGTAGGCTTTTTAAAAAACCACCCAGGTATTTTATTTCTTATTCCTTATATAATTTTATTTATGTGTATATTCATTCAATTTATTTGTTTTTGAGATAGGGTCTTTCTCTGCCAACCAGGATGATTTGCATGGCTCACTGCTGCCCAAACCTCTCAATATGAGAAAATCCTCTCATTTCAGCTTTTCAGGTAGTTTGGTTATAAGTATGCGCCATCACAGCAGCTAGCTCTTTTAATTTGTTTTAGAGACAGCATTTTGCCAGGTTTCCCAGGCTGATCTTGAACTCCTAGGATCAGGTGATCAACCCACCTTGGCCTTCCAAGGTCCTAAGATTACATTTCATTTTACTTTTTAGTTTAATTTTTTTTTAAGATGGAGTTTTGCTGCTGTTGCCCAGGCTAGAGTGCAATGGTACCATCTTGGCTCACTGCAATCTCCATCTTCCATGTTCAAGCGATTTTCACTCCTCAGCCTCCTGAGTAGCTGGGATTACAGGCATGCACCACCATGCCTGGCTAATTTTGTAATTTTAGTAGAGACAAAGTTTTTCTATGGTAGTCAGGCTGGTCTCAAACTCCTGATCTCAGGTGATCCAACTTTTTATTGAAAGTATGTCTCTTGATTGGAAAGATAATTATTTTTATGTATATATATTTAAATAGTTTTCTGAAAGAGAAAAGCTGGCTGGGCGCGGTGGCTCAAGCCTGTAATCCCAGCACTTTGGGAGGCCAAGGTGGGTGGATTATGAGGTCAAGAGATTGAGACCATTCTGGCCAACATGGTGAAACCTTGTCTCTACTAAAAATACAAAAAAAATAGCTGGGCATGGTGGCATGTGCCTGTAGTCCCAGGTACCCGGGAGGCTGAAGCAGGAGAATTGCTTGAACCCAGGAGACAGAGGTTGCAGTGAGCCAAGGTCGTGCCACTGCAGTCCAGCCTGGCGCCTGGTAACAGAGCAAGACTCTGTCTTAAAAAAAAAAAAAAAACCGATAAATATTATTTTATTAATTGTTCATTTTAGTATGTTTGTCTCTCATTTTCTCTCTTTTTTTATTTTTATTTTTGTATGGACATGCTTTCAGTTTTTTTCTTATTTTCTTTTGTGTATCTATACTGTTATTTTCTTGGTGGTACCTTGGGGGATTACATAAAGCCTCTTAAAGATCCAACAATACATTTTCATGTGGTAAAAAATTAACTTGTTGCATACAAAAATTATTCATCATTATATCTGCCTTTGATTTTGTTACTGATTTTGCTAATATTGTTATGTTGTATATTCATTAACAGATGTTTGTGATCATGTCTATAGTTAAAATTTTTTAAATTTTAGAGAATAATTAAAAATGTTTTCTGCATCATGATGTTAGGAAATTTCATTTTTGTGTATGTGCACAGCTTTCCCAGAAAGTAATGTATTTCCATATGATTATGTGTTGTTTTCTTGCATTATATTCTTTTCAGTGGAAGAAACTCCTTTCAGCATATTTGATATGTGGGGCATATGCATCGCCGCTATAGTTTCTCAGAATTTGGTTGTTGTGGAAGGACTTATTTTTATCTGGTAGTACCATTTTGCTGATTGTATTATTTGATATTCTTATTTGACAGCTTTTTAAAAAAAAATTATAACTGTAACAATGTCACACCGTTTCCTTCTGACCTGCAAAAATGTTTTTTGATAAAATCACTGGTTATGTCTTGAGACCGTGCTCATAAATAACACATCATTTTTGTCTTGCAGCTCCCAAGTTTCTCTTATCTGTGATATGTGAAATGTTGCTTGTTTGTTGTAAATATATGTGTGTGTGTCCTAGTGTGTTTGCTCAGCGTTTTCATATGTACATCATTTTTTCTTGCTTAAAAACATATTTTTAGTTATTTTTCACATTCACAATTTTTGTTTTTTGCTATTATAACATTTTTTGTTGTTATCCTCATATTGGTGATCTTCAGTAGTTGTCTGTGTTCCTATTTCACTTAATGAATATTACTCAACTTATTTTATTTTATTATTATTTATTTATGACACAGAGTCTGATGGTGTCATCCAGGCTGCAGTGCAGTGACACAGTCTTGGCTCACTGCAACCTCTGCCTCCTGGATTCAAGTGATTCTCCCGCCTCAGCCTCCTGAGTAGCTGGGATTACAGACACCTGCCACCACGCCCAGCTAATTTTTTGTATTTTTAGTACAGATGGGATTTCACCATGTTGGCCAGGCTGATCTTGAACTCCTGACTTCAAATGATGTGCCCACTGGCCTCCCAAAGTACTGGGATTACAGGTGTGAGCCATCACTCCCAGCCTATTTTATTTTTGACACAGTCTTTTTCTATTGTCCAGGCTGGAGTGCAGTGATATGATCTATGCTCACTGCAACCTTCCCCTCCTGGGTTCAAGCATTTCTCGTGTGTCAGCCTCCCAAGTAGGTGGCATTTTAGGCACATGACAGCACACCAAGCTAATTTTTGTATTTTTCATACATACAGGGATTCACCACGTTAGCCAGGCTGGTCTCAAACTTCTGACCTCATGTGATTTTCCCACCTTGGCCTCCCAGTGTGTTGGGATAATAAGAACGTGCCACCAAGCCTGGCCTGTTCCATTTATTTTGAATTTAAAAAATTACTTTATATACTTTTTATGGTGGCTTCTGAAAATTTTATAATTTCTTCAATGGGGCCATGTTGCTCTAATATGTTGTATACATTGTAATCTTTGACTGAGATTTGGACATTAAAAAGTTACCTGTTACAGGCCGGGCGCGGTGGCTCACGGCTGTAATCCCAGCACTTTGGGAGGCCGAGGCGGGTGGATCACGAGGTCAAGAGATCGAGACCATCCTGGTCAACATGGTGAAACCCCGTCTCTACTAAAAATACAAAAATTAGCTGGGCATGGTGGTGCGCGCCTGTAGTCCCAGCTACTCAGGAGGCTGAGGCAGGAGAATTGCTTGAACCCAGAAGGCGGAGGTTGCGGTGAGCTGAGATCGTGCCATTGCACTCCAGCCTGGGTAACAAGAGCGAAACTCCGTCTCAAAAAAAATACCAAGAACCAAAAAACAAAACCCTATATACCTTCATCAGAACTTGCTTGCAAAGAAATTCCTTGTGAAAAAAAGACAGAACTCAGTCATCCCTCTGAGGCTCACCTGAGACAAATGCAGATCTGGTAGCTTTTTCTACCCTATTGTTTTTGTTGTTGTTTTACTCCTTTCTACCCCATTGTTTATGTAAAATGCAGATGCACTGAGCCAGACTAAATTGCGTATTCAGTGGATGGCTGATCCAAGACTCAAAAGAATGCAACCTTCCGCTCTTAACTTTCGATCTGAAAGCCCCCACCTCTAGTTGTCCTGCTTTCTGGATCAAACCAACATGCCTCTTACACATACTGATGTCTCATGTCTGCCTAAGATGTAGAAAAGCAACCTTGGGCACATGCCTTCGGGACCTTCTGGGACTGTGTCACAGGCCTATCCTTTACATTGGCAGAATAAACTCTATTAATCGAGACCCATCTCAAATATCTTTTGGGTTACACACTCGAGGCCCTGCTACCTAGTGCACCCCAGACTAATGCACCACCGTTACAGGGACTCTGGGGTGTTTCTTTTTTTTGAAGTGGAGTTTTGTTCTTGTTGCCCAGGTTGGAATGCAACGGTGTGATCTTAGCTCACCAGAACCTCCGTCTCCCAGTTTCAAGTAACTCTCTTGCCTCAGCCTCCCAAGTAATTGAGATTACAAGGCATGTGCCACCATGCCTGGCCAATTTCGTATTTTTAGTAGAGATGGGGTTTCTCTCTGTTGGTCATGCTGGTGTCAAACTCCCAACCTCAGGTGATATGTCCACCTTGGCTTCCCAAATTGCTGAGATTCCAGCTGTGAGTCACCACACACAGCCGGGACTGTTTTTGTTGTTTTTAAATAAGGATGGTTTCCTCTGGGTGCCAGGTGGACAGTTGTGTACCTGAGACTTTAGCACTAAGCTCTTGGGGGTTGGGAGATGTTCCAGACACCTGTCGAGACTGTGACTGTTTAAATTCTTTTTTTTTTTCCTAGATAAAGTTTCATTCTTGTCACCCAGGCTGGAGGGCAATGGTGCAATCTTTGGTCACTGCAACCTCTGCCTCCCGGGTTCAGGTGATTCTCCTGCCTCAGCAGCAATGACAAGGGTCGGGCACAGTGGCTTATGCCTGTAATCCCGGCACTTCGGGAGAATGAGGCGGATGGATCACCTGAGCTAGCGTGTTCAAGATCAGCCTGACCAACATGGAGAAACACTGCCTCTACTTTAAAAACACAAAATTAGCTGGGTGTGGTGCGCTCCTGTAATCCCAGCTAACTCAGGAGGCTGAGGCAGGAGAATCCCTTGAACCTGGAAGATGGAGGTTTCGGAGAGCAGAGATTGCACTCCAGCCTGGGCAACAAGAGTAAAACTTCGTTTCACCAAAAAAAAAAAAAAAAAAAAAAAAGTCTCTGAATTTTTTTTTTCTTTAGAACAAAGTTTCATGAAAGCCAAACATTAGGGAATTGATAGTGAAGAAAAATTGTGCAAATGTAATAAATTGGAAAAACACTTTTTGAAAAACTACAGCTTAGAAACAGTTTTCATACTAGAATATATTTTTGCAGCGGCAGCAAAAGTAAAAAAAAAAAATCCATAATTAAACTTATGCAAATATCAGATAAATTATAGCAGATATATATATACATGTCACTGCCACTTCAGATATACTAAATCAGAGTGCTAAGTATAGGGAATCTAAAACTAATGTTGACAGAAAAACTGTTTGTATATAACAAAGGGGATCAGAAGGTTTTTTTTGCAGTTATAATTACCTCCAAAGTATATTTTTTGAAAAATATTACAGATATTTTGAGAAGTGAATAATGATGTCATTCAACTCTGAAATTATTGTTTCCTGCTGTTTCTTCATTCCTATTGTATTCACATGTGAAAGCAGAGGGTCAATTGTTTCTGCATCAAAGATATGAGAGATTCATTTTTTGTTTTTTGAGTCAGAGTTTCGATCCTTTGCCCAGGCTGGAGTCCCGTGGCATGATCTTGGCTCATTGCAACTTCTGCCTTTCAGCTTCCAGATTCTCCTGCTGCAGCCTCCCGAGTATCTGGGATTACAGGCACCTGCCACCAGGCCCAGCTCATTTTTATGTTTTTAGTAGAGATGTGGCTTCACCATGTTGGCCAGACTGGTCTTGAACTCCTGATCTCATTATCTGACCACCTCCGTCTCCCAAAGTGTTGGGATTACAGGTGTGAATCACTGCAACTGGCAAAAGATTTATTAGGTGGCCATAATTTTTAACATAGAAAAGTAAAGACATTGCCGGCACAGTGACTCATGCCTGTAATCACAGCACTTTGGGAGGCCGAGGCAGATGGATCATGAGGTCAGGAGTTTTAGACTGGCCTGGCCAACATGGTGAAACCCCGTCTCTACTAAAAAAAAAAAAAAAATTAGCCGGGCGTGGTTGCAGGCGCCTGTAATCCCAGCTACTTGGAAGGCTGAGGCAGAAGACCCACTGAACCCGGGAGGCAGAGGTTGCAGCGAGCAGGCCACTGCACTCCAGGCTGGACAACAGAGCAAGACTGTCTCAAAAAAAAAAAAAAAAAAAGACATTACAATGTAACATGCATAATGAAAATCTAAGCAGAGAGGCTATTTGGGGTTAACATATAATATTGAATGAAATATCAGGTAGGTGTTTAGAGTAATATTCTGTATTATCATGAGAAAAAAACTTTAATTTTATTTAAAATTAATAGTATATTTCTGTATTAATTTTACTTTTTTTTTTGAGACGGAGTTTCGCTGTTGTTACCCAGACTGGAGTGCAATGGCACGATCTTGGCTCACCGCAACCTCCACCTTCTGGGTTCAAGCAATTCTCCTGCCTCAGCCTCCCGAGTAGCTGGGACTACAGGCGCGCGCCACGATGCCCAGCTAATTTTTGTATTTTTAGCAGAGACAAGGTTTCACCTTGTTGACCAGGATGGTTTCGATCTCTTGACCTCGTGATCCACCCGTCTCGGCCTCCCAAAGTGCTGGGATTATAGGCGTGAGCTACCACGCCCGGCCCTAATTTTACTTTTATATAATAAAATGCATTACATTGTAGTGTTCGCGCCAAGGGCTTGAGACAGCTAGTTGACTCGCCCCAGTTTGGCTGCTGGACCTGTCTGCATTTCCCCACCTCGAGGGCTGTCGAGTGAGACAAAGGGCCGTGAGCTGACTCACTAAAAGCAACAACAGAATGCAAAGCAAAGGCCTGCAGTTTATGAGGACATTGTGCTGTCTGCTTCCATGTCCCCCTTCAGTCTCTGTGTAAGCAATAAACTTGCTGCAATTGAGATGCCTAAGAGGGGCAGAGACCTCTGCCCATATTTTCCCTGGAGCCAAGCCTTTGTTTTAGCTCCTGGTGAAAAACAGGTTTAACCAGCCACCTTAAGGGCGCCATTGTATCTTTGAAATGTAAAATCTTTGAAATGTAAACTACTATCACTAGCCCCCTTAAACTGCTTCTGAGCGGATATCACAAGCCCCTGATAACTATTTTTTATGGAGTTTCTATTTCCTTTCTGTTTACCCCTTTCTTTCTACTGAGATTAAGTAAATGTAACAAGAAAAGGTATAAAAGCTGTAACCCACAAGAATAAAATCACTGTGGCTGTCACTTTGGCTGCTGCTGCGCTGCCCAGCCCTCCAGACTCTACTTTTCTATATTCTGTCTCTTCCGCGCACTCTCTCTCTCAGGTTGAACGAGACATCTATGTTGGCGGTCTCGGGGACTCCCGCAGGTTGGTAGTCCCCTGGCAGACGTGCCGGACCCCGACATTACATTTTTAAATTTTATATTGTTTGAAGTTTAATTCAAGATTTCTAACGTTAAGTACTATTGTGCATTCAGTGAAGCGTTATTATGCCTCAAACTTTAACCTCTCCCACCTTGCTTGTGTATAGGTAAAAGATAGTAAGTATATACTATTTAGTAACATGATGGATTAACATCTCTAGTGATTTTTTGTGCCAGTGGCTTTTAACTGCAAATAAGTCAAACAATATTGTTCTCATAGATTGAAAATGTATTGTTTTTAATCACTTAATTTGAATTTTTACATAGATTCTTTTTTTCCAGAGTCTTGCTCTATCACCAGGCTGGAGTGCAGTGGCACGATCTCAGCTCACTGCAACCTCTGCCTCCCAGTTTCAAGCAATTCTCCTGCTTCAGCCTCCTGAGTAGCTGGGATTACAGGAGTGAGTCACCATGCCCAGCTAATTTTTGTAGTGTTTTTTTTTTTTTTTTTTTTTTAGTAGAATCAGGGTTTCACCATCTTGGCCAGGCTGGTCTTGAACTCTTGACCTTGTGATCCATGCACCTCAGCTCCCAAAGTGCTGGGAATACAGCCGTGAGCCACCAAGCACAGCAAATTTTGACATAGTTTTAAAAAACTTCTCTGATGTCACTAGTACTGTGATAGAGGTTGCATTCTATCTGTAAATCATTTTGTGTACTACAAATATTTAACCATTAATAATGTCAGTTCATGAATATTTCATTTTGTATTACTTAATTTCTACAATGTTCCTTAGAGTAGAATGTATTACTGTAATAACCAACATGATTTATTTTTTGAGATGGAGTTTCTCTGTTGTTACCCAGGCCGGAGTGCAATGGCACGATCTCGGCTCACCACAACCTCCGCCTCCTGGGTTCAAGCAATTCTCCTGCCTCAGCCTCCTGAGTAGCTGGGATTACAGGCACGCACCACCATGCCCAGCTAATTTTTGTATTTTTAGTAGAGACGGGGTTTCACCTTGTTGACCAGGATGGTCTCAATCTCTTGACCTAGTGATCCACCCGCCTCGGCCTCCCAAAGTGCTGGGATTACAGGCGTGAGCTACCGCGTTCAGCCCCCGATTTCTTTTATGGTTAGAAAAGTTTGAGTTACAGCAGAATTGCCTGAACCCAGGAGGTGGAGGTTGCGGTGAGCCAAGATCGCGCCATTGCACTCCAGCCTGGGTAACGACAGCGAACTCCATCTCAAAAAAAAAGAAAAAAAAGAAAGCTTTGCCACATTCTTCTTTCTTCACATTTGTAGGGTTTCTCTCCAGCATGAATTACCTTATGAGTAGTACGGGTTAAAGATTGTTTAATAGCTTTGCCACATTCCTCACATTTGTAGAGCTTCTCTCCAGTATAACTTTTCTTATATGCAGTTAAGTTGGGGGAACTTTAAAAGCTTTGCCACATTCCTCACATTTGTAGGGTTTCTCTCCAGCATAAATTATGTTTAGTAATGGATGAGGGTTTGTTAAAAGCTTTGCTACAATCTATACACGTGCATGATTTCTCTCCTGTATGAATTATGTTTAGTAATGTTTGAGAATCAATAAAAACCTTTGAGATGTGTAGGGTTTTCCTCCAGCATGAATTATTTTACGTGTAGTCAGGGTTGAGAAGTGGTTAAAGTTTTATCACATTCTTTACATTTATATGATTTCTCTCTGGTATGAATTCTCTGATGTTTAGTAAGGATGGAGGACCAATTAAAGCCTTTGCTGGCTGGGCACGGTGGCTCACGCCTGTAATCTCAGTATTTTGGGAGGCCAAGGCGGGTGGATCACCTGAGGTCAGGAGTTCAAGACCAACCTGGCCAACATGGTGAAACCCCATCTATTTTATTTAAAAAAAAAATTAAAAAAAAGAGCCTCTGCCAGTCTCCACATTTGTAGGGTTTCTTGCCAGCATGAATTACCTTGTGTGTACTAGTGGTTGAGTATCTCTTATCAGCTTTGCCATTCTTCACATTTTATGGTTTCTTTCTAGTATGAATTCTTTTATGTATAGTGAGGTGCGAGTACCGGTTAAAAGCCTTGCCACATTCTTCACATTTGCAGGGTTTTTCTCCACCATGGATTCTCTTATGTCTAGTAAGGATTGAATGTACCCTAAAGGCCTTTCCACATTCTTTACACTTGTAGGGTTTCTCTCCAGTATGAATACTCTTATGTATAATAAGGTATGAGTGTTGTTTAAAATCTTTGCCACATTCTTCACATTTGTAGAGATTTTCTCCACCATGAATTCTCTTATGTCTGGATAGGTTTGAGAATACACTAAAGGCTTTGCCACATTCTTCACATTTGTAGGGTTTCTCTCCGGTATGAATTACCTTATGTACAGTGAGTTTTGGGGAGTGGTTAAAAGCTTTGCCACATTCTTCACATTTGAAGGGTTTCTCTCCAGTATGAAATTTCTTATGTGATGTAAGGTGTGAGAATAGGTAAAAAGCTTTTTCGCATTCTTCACATTTGTAGGGTTTCTCGCCAGTATGAAATCTTCTATGTGTAGTAAGGTATGAAGACCGGTTAAAGGCTTTGCCACATTCTTCACATTTGTAGGGTTTCTCTCCAGTGTGAATTCTCTTATGTGTAGTAAGAGTTGAAGACTGCTTAAAAGCTTTGCCACAGTCTTCACATTTGTAGGGTTTCTCTCCAGTGTGAATTATCTTATGATTAGTAAGGGTTGAAGACTGCTTAAATGCTTTCCCACATTCTTCACATTTGTAGGGCTTCTCTCTAGTATGGATTCTCCTGTGTCTAGTAAGGGCTGAGAACCAGTTAAAGACTTTACCACATTCTTCACATTGGTAAGAATTCTCCTTAATATGAGTTCTTTTATGTTGAGTTAGGTGTAAAAGCGTGCAAAATGATTTGTCACATTTTTTACATTTGAAAGTTTTCTTTCCAGTACATCTTGTCTTATGTCTATTTGAATTTAAACGTTTAAGAAAGACTTTCATATATTGATCACATCGAACTATTTCACTCTGGGTAGTTGTCAAACACTGGTTTAGTTCATTATAACCTTCTTTGTACAGATTACACTCTTCCACACTTTCACAGTCTGTAGTTAACTGTAAATCTTCAGTTCCACATTTCCCGTATCTTCTCAACATGACTTCTTGGAAAGAATCTTTTATGCCCTGCACTGGCCAAAGGTCTTGGGCAAGAGGGGGATTTATAACTGAAAGAAATAAAAATAAAAAATTACTCCATTTACTAGACTCAGATGAATAGGCTTTATAAATCTAACCCAGAAAATTATACACACTACATATACAAGATGGCACAGCAAATACCAAAGGCCCTATTTTCTATAGACACGTAAATGTAACAAAAACATACAACAAAAATACATCTGAGGAAATGTATAAAAGAGTTAAGTGTGGGAAGTGCCCCAGCTGAGCACAACAGAGAGTGACAGAGGAGAAAAAGAAAAGTCTGTTACATTTACCCAGCACAGCTCTTCCTGCTCCCCAATATAACATAGTGCCTTTCTAAGTAAACTGCCAACTTTTGGCTTCTTTTTAAAAGACAAGTAAACTACTGCACATACATCTTTAGTACTTGCTTCTAAGGGCCTTTCTAGACACTGGTTTCTGGCTCCTATGACATATGGTGCTGAAAAAAACGGTGGTATACTTTGGAATGAGACAAAAGCTAAATGTTACAGCAGCAGAGAGACTGTAGTACCACACACACAAAAACAGGTGTACCCAGGGATTATTGACTATTCAGAAGAAACACAGACAGGCCAGATGTGATGGTTGATGCCTGTAATCACAGCACTTTGGGAGGACAAAGCTGGTGGATCACCTGAGGTCATGAGTTTGAGATGAGCCTGGCCAACATGGTGAAATCTGATCTCTACTTAAAAAAAACAACAGCCGGGCGCAGTGGCTCAAGCCTGTAATCCCAGCACTTTGGGAGGCCGAGGCAGGTGGATTACAAGGTCAAGAGATTGAGACCATCCTGGTCAACATGGTGAAACCCCGTCTCTATTCAAAATACAAAAAATTAGCTGGGCATGGTGGTGTGTGCCTGTAGTCCCAGCTACTCAGGAGGCTGAGGCAGGAGAATTGCCTGAACCCAGGAGGCGGAGGTTGCGGTGAGCCGAGATCGCACCATTGCACTCCAGCCTAGGTAACAAGAGTGAAACTCCGTCTCAAAAACAAAAAAACCAACAATAACAAAAACTAGCCAGGTGTTTAGGTGTGGTGGTTTGCACCTGTATTCCCAGTTGCTTGGGAGGCTGACGTGAAAGAATTGCTTTAACCCAGGAAGCAGAGGTTACAGTGAGATGGTGCCACTGCACTCCAGTCTGGGAGACAGAGCAAGACTCCATCTCAAAAAAAGTAAAGAAACATAAACTCTTTCTTTTTTTGAGATGGAGTTTCGCTCTTGTTACCCAGGCTGGAGTGCAATGGTGCGATCTCGGCTCACTGCAACCTCTACCTCCTGAGTTCAAGCAATTCTCTTATCTCAGCCTCCCAAGTAGCTGGGCCCATGCCCAGCTAATTTTTGTATTTTTAGTAGAGATGGGGTTTCACCTTGTTGATCAGGATGGTCTCGATCTCTTAACTTCCTGATCCACCCGCCTCGGCCTCCCAAAGTGCTGGGATTATAGGTGTGAGCCACTGCGCCCAGCCCAGAAACACAAACTCTTGTAACTAAAAAATAAACACAAAATTATAGAAAAGACACATTCTAGGAACATGTTTGAGAGACTCCTAGAATCTCTAACCAAGACAACTGATCAGACTATGCCAGGATAAAGTTTTCTCTAATGTCCAAATTTCAATAAAAGATTACAATGTATGCAAAATATGGTTATATGGTTTTATCAAAAATATTATAAAAGTTTCAGAGAAAAACCATAAAAAATGTATACATTGCCAGGTTTGGTGGCTTAGGCCTGTAATCCCAGTAATTTAGGCGGCCAAGGTGGGCAGATCAAAAGATCAAGAGATCCAGACCATCCTGGCCAAGACTGTAAAATCTTGTCTCTACTAAAAATACAAAAGTTAGCTGGGTGTGGTGACATATGCCTGTAATCCCAGCTACTTGGGGGGCTGAGGCAGGCAAATTACTTGAACCTAGGAGGTGGAGGTTGCAGTGAGCCAAGATCACACCACTGCACTCCTGCCTGGCAACAGAGCGAGACTCTGTCCAGAAAAAAAAAGTATACATTAATTTTAATAATGGAAAAGAAATTGAATAATAGTGAGTACAATAGAAACATACAGAATTACAGAAAGTCGGAAAAATGAGGATAAGAACAAAAATATGTAAAATTTAAAAAATTATGCAGATAAAAAATATCAAAAAGAGTAACAGCTGGGCGCGGTGGCTCAAGCCTGTAATCCCAGCACTTTGGGAGGCCAAGTCGGGTGGTCAAGAGAACAAGACCATCCTGGTCAACAAGGTGAAATCCCGTCTTTACCAAAAATACAAAAATTAGCTGGGCATGGTGGTGCGTGCCTGTAGTCCCAGCTACTTGGGAGACTGAGGCAGGAGAATTGCTTGAACCCAGAAGGCGGAGGTTGTGGTGAGCCGAGATCGTGCCATTGCACTCCAGTGTGGGTAACAACAGCGAAACTCTGTCTCAAAAAAAAAAAGAATAACTGAACCATCCTGAAAGAAAAAAATGACAAAAATGAAGCTCAGCACAAGAAACAATCAGAGTGAACTGGCAACCAACAGAATGGGAAAAAAACAATTTACAATCTACCCATCTGACAAAAAGCTAATATCCAGTATCTACACAAAGCTAAAACAGTTACAAGTGAAAAAACCAAACAACTCTATCAAAAAGTGAGTGAATGATATGAACAGACAGTTGAAAAGAGACATTTAAGCAGCCAACAAACATGAAAAAATGCTCGTCATCACTGGTTATTAGAGAGATGCAAATCAAAACCACGCCAGTCAGAATGGCGATCATTTGAAAATCTGGAGACAACAGATGCTGGAGAGGACGTGGAGAAATAGGAACACTTTTACACTGTTGGTGGGAGTGTAAAGTAGTCCAACCATTGTGGAAGACAGTGTGGCGATTCCCCAAGGACCTAGAAATAGAAATACGATTTGACCCAGCAATCCCATTATTGGGTATATTCCCAAAGGATTAGAAATCATTCTGTTATAAAGACACATGCACAGGCATGTTCACTGCAGCACTGTTTACAATAGCAAAGACTTGGAACCAACCCAAATGCCCCTAATTATAGACTGGATAAAGAAGATGTGACACATGCTGGGTGTGGTGGCTCATGCCTATAATCACAGCACTTTGGGACGCCAAGGTGGGCAGATCACAAAATCAGGAGTTCGAGATCGGCCTGACCAACATGGTGAAACCCTGTCTCTACTAAAAATACAAAAATTAGCTGGGTGTGGTGGCTCGAGCCTGTAATCCCAGCTACTCGGGAGGCTGAGATAGGAGAATTGATTGAACATGGGAGGTGGAGGTTCCAGTGAGCAGAGATTGCACCAATGAACTCTAGCCTGAGCGACAGAGTAACACTGCCTCTAAAAAAAAAAAAAAGAAAACATGGCACATATACCCCATGGAATACTACGCAACCATGAAAAAGAATGAGTTCAGGCCAGGCGTGGTGGCTCAAGCCTGTAATCCCAGCACTTTGGGAGGCCGAGGCGGGTGGATCACGAGGTCAAGAGATCAAGACCATCCTGGCCAACATGGTGAAATCCCATCTCTACGAAAAATACAAAAAATTAGCTGAGATTGTGCCATTGCACTCCAGCCTGGGTAACAAGCGAAACTCCGTCTCAAAAAAAAAAAAAAGAAAAGAAAAGAAAAGAAAAAAAGCATTATTATAATGGTGGAGAAAACATTTTTAATAATTCTCTAAAATTTGCAAGTTAAAAGCATAGAAATCTTATTTCCTATGATCCATGAAAAAATATATACAAAAAAAGAGATAAAAGGTTAAAAAATAAAAAGCATAGAAATCATTATAAATATCCTTTTTTTTTTTTTTTGAGACAGAGTTTCTCTCTTGTTACCCAGGCTGGAGTGCAATGGTGCGATCTTGGCTCACCGCAATGTCCGCCTCCTGGGTTCAGGCAATTCTCCTGCCTCAGTCTCCTGAGTAGCTGGGACTACAGGCACGCGCCACCATGCCCAACTACTTTTTTTTGGATTTTTAGTAGCCACGGGTTTCACCATGTTGACCAGGATGGTCTCGATCTCTTGACCTTGTGATCCACCTGCCTCGGCCTCCCAAAGTGCTGGGATTTGCTGCGCCTGGCCCGAACTCATTCTTTTTTATGGTTGCATAGTATTCCTTGGTGTATATGTGCCATTACAGGCATGAGCCACCGCGCCCAGCCTATGAATATCTCTTAATTAATATGTAACATAAAGATTTAATTTGAAATGTCAATGGCAAATTTGAGGGCAGATGTAATAAGAAAAAATTTTTGGAAGCAACTTAAGTTGTTTTTTTTTTACTTTTACTTTATTTATTTTTACCAGACTGAAATATGTTGTTGTATATTTTAGAGGTTTTATGTAATCCCCAGAGTAGCACAAAGAATATATTTGTATAGATACACGAATTACGAAGTAAAAGCACGTCAACATAGAAATTAACAAGATACAAATTAACAGAGAAAATGAGAGACAAAGATACAAGAATCAAATAAAACAATCAAATAACATTAATAAGTCTTTCTGGGCTGGGCGCGGTGGCTCAAGCCTGTAATCCCAGCACTTTGGGAGTCCGAGGCAGGTGGATCACGAGGTCAAGAGATTGAGACCATCCTGGTCAACATGGTGAAACCCCGTCTCTACTAAAAATACAAAAAATTAGCTGGGCATGGTGGCATGTGCCTGTAATCCCAGCTACTCAGGAGGCCGAGGCAGGAGAATTGCCTGAACCCAGGAGGCGGAGGTTGTGGTGCGCCGAGATCGCGCCATTGCACTCCAGCCTGGGTAACAAGAGCAAAACTCTGTCTCAGAAAAAAAAATAAAAAAATAAGTCTTTTTCAGAGTTTACATATCTTGGCCATTGTAACCTCTGCCTCCCAGGTTCAAGTGATTCTCCTGCTTTACCTCCTAAGTAGCTGGAACTATATAGGTACACACCACCACTCCCAGCCAATTTTTATATTTTTATTAGAAACAAGGTTTGGCCGGGCGCGGTGGCTCAAGCCTGTAATCCCAGCACTTTGGGAGCCGGAGGCGGGTGGATCATGAGGTCAAGAGATCGAGACCATCCTGGTCAACATGGTGAAACCCCGTCTCTACTAAAAATACAAAAATTTAGCTGGGCATGGTGGCGCGTGCCTGTAATCCCAGCTACTCAGGAGGCTGAGGCGGGAGAATTGTCTGAACCCAGGAGGCAGAGGTTGCGGTGAGCTGAGATCGCGCCATTGCACTCCAGCCTGGGTAACAAGAGCGAAACTCCATCTCAAAAAAAGAAAGAAAAGGTTTTACCACGTTGGCCAGGATGGTCTTCATTTCTTGACCTCGTGATCCGCCCACCTCCCAAAGTGCTGGGATTACAGGCATGAGCCACTGCACCTGGCCAAAAAAGAAGTCTTAACAAATTTGTTAAAACTCAAAATTTATGAATTATATTCTATGACCAAAATGAAATGAGTATAAAACAATAAACAAAACCTGAAAATTTATAACTATATAGAAATGAAACAACACATTCTTTGGCATGCTCCTGTTCAAAGGTTGAAATAATTAATATTTTGAAGATGTCCATACTGCACAATGTCAGAGATTTAATGTTTTTTTTTTTTTTTTTTTTCCCCACATGAAAAGACCACAGCTTTAATGATTTATACAGTCCTTAAGATTAATCCTTGGTCAGTAAAGATTTCTGAATCAAAATCGCATCATCAACTGTTTACCAACAGCTACACTATACTAAGATGCTACACATTTTCTTTCCAGTATGTCTTCCTATGAGGGGAAAAAAATGGTGAGAAATTTTCATCTTTACCTGTGAGAGGATTTATGAAAACCTTCTAAACTACAACAGTATTCTTCTGCAAAACTAAAACACATTATAAAGTCAAACAGATAAATTAACTGCAAAACCAAACTGATCTCAACAAAGTCTTGTTCCCAAAAGTAAAATCTATTAAGAACAAGTAATATACATGTACGAGAAATTCCAAGAAATGATCGGGGTTAGTTACAAATGCAAAATAATATCTAATATTCGAAGCTTGCGAACATAATAATTAAAATCAAATTCATAAGCTAGCTCAAATATTATGTACACTTCAGATAAGCTGGTCAGTATTTGAATACAGACCATATTTGGTAAACCTAAAATTATATTCATTTTTCTCCTCCTTTAATATTTGTAGCTATTCATTTATGTATTAATTACAGAATAACCAAATTTCTACTGTGTATGTTTCACGCTGTAAAAGAAGAAAAGTTAAGGTATGTTTTCCTTTAAGAAAGAAAAAACATTGGCTGGGTGGGGTGACTCATGCCTATAATCCCAACACTTTGGGAGCCTGAGGCAGGTGGATGACCTGAGGTCAAGAGTTCAAGACCAGCCTGACCAACATGGAGAAACCCCATTTCTACTAAAAATACAAAAATCAGCTGGGCATGCTGGCATATGCCAGTATTCCCAGCTACTCAGGAGGCTGAGGCAGGAGAATCGCTTGAACCTGGGAGGCAGAGGTTGCAGTGAGCCAAGATTGTGCCATTGCACTCCAGCCTGGACAGCAAGAGTAAGACTTTGTCTTAAAAAAAAAAAAAAGAAAGAAAGCGAAGAAAAAGAAAAAATATTGCCAGAAGTTTAATTGATGAAACTTTAATATCAAGTTACTTATAAACATGGAAAAATATGTTTTGAAACAGATGCCATACAATTATTATATAGTCTCCTTACAGATCTGAAACTAAGAAGGCATTTACGGAAGAGATGTTAGATCAAAACCAAACTCTAACCCAAGGGATGTAGCTGCTTTAAAAATCTGATTTGCAGGAAAACGAGCAGCTTGGCCTAGTTTAAAGCTAATTACAAAATCCATTTTCTTTTCTTTTTTTTTTTGAGACGGAGTTTCGCTCTTGTTACCCAGGCTGGAGTGCAATGGTGCGATCTCGGCTCACCGCAACCTCCTCCTCCTGGGTTCAGGCAATTCTCCTGCCTCAGCCTCCTGAGCAGCTGGGATTACAGGCACGCACCACCATGCCCAGCTAATTTTTTGTATTTTTAGTAGAGACGGGGTTTCACCATGTTGCCCGGATGGTCTCGATCTCTCGAACTCGTGATCCACCCGTCTCGGCCTCCCAAAGTGCTGGGATTACAGGCTTGAGCCACCACGCCCAGCCTAAAATTCATTTTCTTAATGGTCCGGATATTTTGCCAATTCTTCCAACTCAACAGAACTTCCATCGATTTCCACATTCATTACAGACAACAAATGTCATCGGTTCATCAGCACTACGGGTTTGCCCCTCTGTGTAAGTGCAATCCTTCTTTTTACATTTGCCACGTGTGAACAAGTCAGTCTGGGTCCCACCAGTCTTGGCCATCTGATGCTCTCTGACGGCTTCTTTGGTCAAGTTTTTCCACATCTCTTTCAGCTCATTCCCAGCCATTTCCTCTGCTGTCATTCTAGCAAATAACTCAGGAGGAATATTTCCACAGAGAACATTTTTCCTTAAATTTGGATTCTTTGCATTTTTAAGATTTGATATCCTACTTCGTACTCGATTTTTATATTTCATGTCTGTATTCCTTCTTTCTTTCTTTTTTTTTTTTTTTTGAGACGGAGTTTCGCTGTTGTTACCCAGGCTGGAGTGCAATGGCATGATCTCGGCTCATCGCAAACTCCGCCTCCTGGGTTCAAGCAATTCTTCCGCCTCAGCCTCCAGAGTAGCTGGGACTCCAGGCATGGGCCACCATGCCCAGCTAATTTTTGTATTTTTAGTAGACACGGGGTTTGATGGTCTCGATCTCTTGACCTCGTGATCCACCCGCCTCGGCCTCCCAAAGTGCTGGGATTATAGGCGTGAGCCACCGCACCCGGCCATCCTTAGTTCTTGATATGTAGCTTCTTCAATTTGAGATCCTAATTCTTCCTCATCAGCTCCAATTGCAATGTAGTCATCTCCCGTTTGAAGAGCTGCAGCAAGCGTCTCCCTACACTTCAACCGCACAGAATCAGAAGTGCTGGGTGCCCGAGGAAAGGATGAAACCTAAGCATCTCGAGTATTTCTCTCATGCTTTCTGTTGCTTACATTGCGCTGGAGGTACTTTCTTCTCTTGCGTCGGGGCTGTTCTGTGATGTAATTGCAGGTTCTTTTTTCTTTTCGTCAAGGTCTTTCTCAGTTGATGGCCCATCTAATAACTTTTTCCAGGATTTGATGAGAGACTTTGCCAAAGATGTAACTTCTTCATCTGTACTCTGCTTGCAAATAGTATTTATGACATTCCGATTCTTGTGGACTGCGGTAATTCCAGGGTCATAGGAATACTCTTAAGCTCCTTTAGCAAATCCAATGCTCCAGCCTTTTTATTTTTATTTATTTATTTTTGAGACGGAGTTTCGCTCTCGTAACTGAGGCTGGAGTGCAATGGCACGATCTCGGCTCACCGTAACCTCCACCTCCTGGGTTCAGGCTATTCTTCTGCCTCAGCCTCCCGAGTAGCTGGGATTACAGGTATGCACCACCATGCCCAACTAATTTTTGTATTTTTAGTAGAGACTGGGTGTCACACCATGTTGACCAGGATGGTCTCGATCTCTTGACCTCGTGATCCACCCGACTTGGCCTCCCCAAGTGCTGGGATTACAGGTGTGAGCCACCGCGCCTCTTTAATCGCTCAGCAAACATGTAGCGTAGTTGAGATAACGAGGCGGATGTTTAGCCCTCTTCAAAAATGAGATCCAGGAGTTTTGCATTTCACCAGCCTGATGCCTAAAACGCGTTCTTCTTCTGCACCATCTTGTCCGTCTTCTTGGCAAAGCGGATCACCTCGTCCTCCATGGCTCCAGCAGGTCTTCTCCGCCCCCAGCCCACTGGTAAGGGGAAGTGGGTGAAGCTGGAGCGCAGGACACGGCAGGAAGCCAGCCCCGGTGCGCGGCAAGCCCCACTACAGCAAGCTCGGGCCTCAGATTTAATGTTTTTTAAGAATTTTTCATTCCATTTTTTTTTTTTTTTTTTGAGGCGGAGTTTCACTCTTGTTACCCAGGCTGGAGTGCAAGGGCACGCTCTCAGCTCACCTCAACCTCTGCCTCCTGGGTTCAAGCAATTCTCCTGCCTCAGCCTCCCGAGTAGCTGGGACTACAGGTGCCTACCACCATGCCCAGCTAATTTTTGTATTTTTAGTAGAGACGGGGTTTCACCTTATTGACCAGGATGGTCTCGATCTCTTGACCTCGTGATCCACCCGCCTCGGACTCCCAAAGTGCTGGGATTATAGGTGTGAGTCACCGCGCCCCGCCTTTCATTCCATTTTTGAGGTAATAGAAACAGCAACCCCCAAAGTATATGAAATCTCCAAAAACAATAAAGTACGCAAAGACTTAAAAAAAAGGCAGAATAATGAATAAAAATCATTTTTTAAAAGCCATTGAAATTGAAGACAAATAAGTAAAAAGTTGCTTTCTGTGGAATAATTTTATACATAAAAAACCACAGCACATCGAAATTTGCCTAAACTAATAAATATACTCAGTAAATCAACAAAAAATAAAATTAACATAAAAGTACAAGTTGTTTTTTGATACGCTTAAAACAAGCTATCAGATACAATACAAATTAAAAATCTATTTTTTTTTTTGAAACCGAGTCTCGCTCTGTAGCCCAGGCTGGAGTGCAACAGCACGATCTAGGCTCACTACAACCTCTGCCTCTTGTATTCAAGCAATTCTCCTGCTTCAGACCCCTCAGTAGCTGGGATTACAGGTGCCTACCATCAAACCTCGTTAAATTTTTATGTTTTCAGTAGAGCCCATATAGGCAAGACTGGTCTCGAACTCCTGAACTCAAGTGATCCACCTGCCTTGGCCTCCAAAAGCGCTGGGATTATAGGCCTGAGGCATAGTTCCAGCCAAGAAAACAATACTTTCAAAAATAATTAAAATAATGAAATTCTAAGAATTTAACCAAAGAGGTGAAACATCTTTACAATGAAAGGTATAAATCAATAAAAGAGGCTGGGCGAGGTGGCTCACCCCTGTAATCTCAGCACTTCGGGTGGTCGAAGTGGGGGTGTCACCTGAAGTCAGGAGTTCCACACCAGCCTGACCAACATGGTGAAACCCTGTCTTTACTAAAAATGACAGAAATTGGCAGGGGATGGTGGTGGGTTCCTGTAATCCCAGCTACCCAGGGGACTGAGGCAGGAGAACTGCTTGAACCTGGGAGCTGGAGGTTACAGTGAGCCAAGATTGCTCCACTGTACTCCAGCCTGGGCAAAAAGAGCAAAACTTTGTTTCAAAAAAAAAAACCTCAAGAAATTAGAGAAGACACAAATTTTAAAATATTTTATATTTCTGAATTTAAAGAATAAATATGGCTAAAGTACCATATTCTCTAAAGTAATCTAAAGATTTAGCCAACTTCCTATCAAAATTCCAGTGGCATTTCTTTTTACAATAATAAAACCTACAATTCTAAAA
Organism: Callithrix jacchus; assembly: GCF_049354715.1. Classification (NCBI taxonomy): domain Eukaryota; kingdom Metazoa; phylum Chordata; class Mammalia; order Primates; family Cebidae; genus Callithrix; species Callithrix jacchus. The sequence goes on from NC_133523.1 coordinate 16,142,900, forward strand.
TTTACAGAAAACTACAATAAACTTCAAATAGTCAAAGCACTCCTGAGAAAAAAGAACAATGCAGACATCATACTTTATAATTTCATATTATATTTCAAACTATTTTTCATGAATATAGTAATAAAAACCAGATGGAACGTGCAGATAATTAACATAAAAACAGTAGCGGCTGCGCATGGTGGCTGATGCCTGTAATCTCAGCAATTTGGGAGGCCAAGGTGGGTGAATCACCTGAGTCAGGAGTTTGAGACTAAACTGACCAACATGGAGAAGCCCCATCTCTTAAAAATACAAAATTAGCTGGGTATCGTGGCACATGCCTGTAATTCCAGCTACTTGGGGGGCTCAGACAGGAGAATTGCTTGAACCCGGGAGACAGAGATTGTGGTGAGCTAAGATAGCACCACAGCACTCCAGCCTGGGAGACAGAGTGAGACTCTATCAAAAAAAAAAAAAAAAAAGGAGGCCGGGCATGGTAGCTCACGCCTGGCAGTTTGGAGGCCAAGGCGGGCGGATTACCTGAGGTCGGGAGTTCAAGACCAGCCTGACCAACATGGTGAAACCCCATCTTTAAAAAAAAAAAAAAAAGAAAGAAAAAGAAAAAAAGGAGCAGAGATCACCACTCTCACACATTTTAGACATGATGCAAAAGAGAGAACTAGAGGCCGGGCGCGGTGGCTCAAGCCTGTAATCCCAGCACTTTGGGAGGCCGATGCGGGTGGATCACCAGGTCAAGAGATCGAGACCATCCTGCTCAACATGGTGAAACCCCGACTCTACTGAAAATACAAAAACTTAGCTGGGCACGGTGGCGTGTGCCTGTAATCCCAGCTACTCAGGAGGCTGAGGCAGGAGAATTGCCTGAACCCAGGAGGCGGAGACTGCGGTGAGCTGAGATCGCGCCATTGCACTCCAGCCTGGGTAACAAGAGCGAAACACTCCGTCTCAAAAAAAAAAAAAAAGAAAATTTCTCAAAATCATAAAGAATCATTGTTTCCCCAAAAACAATAAAAAAGCAGTCAGTTTGCATCAAAGATATGCTGAGTGAGTTAAAGAATTAAAAAAAAAAAAAAGCAGTCAGATTGTGCCTATGTCTTAGAGGCATGAAGAAGACCTTGGCTCTCACTGTGAGCTTAAAGAAAGATCAGTGAAGGGAAAGTACAATCTGCAGAAATTGTAAAAGCGTAAGAGGGAACCCGGCGCTATGTGAGAACAACAGCAACAAAACAAACACCTCAGGCTTCCCCAAAACTATTTTTTTTCTTCCAATCTTTCAACTATGTCCACTGTTTTATTCACTGTCACCTACCTGGGGGTGTGGCTGCCATACTGTGTCTCTTTATGTTCCACGGATCTTTTCCTTGCTGCAGACAGGTGACCAGATCTGCCTTAGAGACAGCAATACCTGCTTTATTAAAAATAAGTAACATGAATCTGGCTCATATTCTCTAATTACCAACCTAGTACTCTGCTAGGTAAAGAGGATGTCATAGAATATTCCAGAAAATTATTCGCAAAATACTATTTAATGACAGAAAGTTCCTAACATTTAGAAAACATTTTAAATTTGTAGGTTCTTTTTTTTTTTTTTGAGAAAGAGTTTCGCTTTTGTTACCCAGGCTGGAGTGAGCAACGGCACGATCTCGGCTCACCGCAACCTCCACCTCCTGGGTTCAGGCAATTCTCCTGCCTCAGCCTCCCGAGTAGCTGGGATTACAGGCACATGCCACCATGCCCAGCTAATTTTTGTATTTTTAGTAGAGACGGGGTTTCACCATGTTGACCAGGATGGTCTCGATCTCTTGACCTCGTGATCCACCTGCCTCGGCCTCTTAAAGTGCTGGGATTACAGACGTGAGCCACCGCGCCCAGCTAAATTTGTAGGTTCTTAATTTCACTGCTCAATACTCATGAGTCAAAAATTAGTGGTGGCGGGTCGGGCACGGTGGCTCACACCTATAATCCCAGCACTTTGGGAGGCCGAGGCGGGTGGATCACGAGATCAAGAGATCGAGACCATCCTGTCAACAAGGTGAAACCCCATCTCTACTAAAAATACAAAAATTAGCTGGGCATGGTGGTGTGTGTCTGTAGTTCCAGCTACTCGGGAGGCTGAGGCGGGAGAATTGCTTGAACCCAGAAGGCGAAAGTTGTGGTGAGCCGAGATCGTGCCATTGCACTCCACTCTGGGTAACAGCAGCAAAACTCCATCTCAAAAAAAAAAAAAATTAATGGTGGCAAATAAATTTTAAGGGTCAACAACACTTTATATCACTAAATTTCTGAAATTACCACTACTCTAGAGTGAAGGATACACACCAGCTCAGAATGTAAAAAGTTCTGAGGCCAAGATAAAACACCTTAAAGAAGTTTTTTTCTACATGGACAATTCTTCAAGATATTTTGAAAACAAGGATTAGAAATTCATTTATGGAGGCCAGGTGTGGTGGCTCATGCCTGTAATCCCAGCACTTTGGGAGGCCAAGGTGGTTTCATCACCTGAGGTCAGGAGTTCAAGACCAGCCTGGCCAAGATGGTGAAACCCCGCCTTAAAAAAAAATTCATTTATGGAAAGCATAAATTACCAAAAATTATTTCTACAAAATGAGAGAAATAAAACCTTTAGGGTATAATAGGAATTGTGTATTAAAGTTATTCTCACCCAAGAAGACCAGGTTTCTGTAGTTCTCTAACATCACTTTCCTATACAAATCCTGCTGTGCTGTGTCCAGGCATTGCCACTCCTCCAGAGAGAATTCTATGGCCACATCTCTAAATGTCAACGGCCCCTGAAAAACACACAAACACACACACACACACACACACACACACACACACACAGATTTACAAGTGTCCATGGGCAGAATTTATCATTTAAATTACGGTTAAATGAGAGTAAAGAAAATTGATTCTGACTTAGAGGAATAACTAAAATTATCCAACAATTTTTAAGACAGAAATATTCTCTAATGTATTCTCTAACTCAGAGAGAAGAGAATGGTATAAACAACACCAGTGTATATATGATACTTCTATGAATAATAAAGTACAAAACGAAATCATAAACACAAACATGTACATTTTTAGTGCTATATTTGCATTACAAAGAATGAGTTGATAATATTTCAGACAAAAAAGACATGTTGAGTTAGACAGCACCTCTTAAGTTTTCATGCATAAAATCAAAACTGGAGATCTTATGCAGGTTTTATTTTTTTCCAGAAGATCTAAAATAAAGTTTAAGTTTCTGAATATCTAACAAGCTCACTAGTAATGCCAATGCGTTTGGCCCAAAAAGAATATTTTGTCAAACATCCAGTAAGTGGAAGAACCTGTGTTTTACCCAATTTTTCTGACCTGTAAACAAACTACTTCGTTTTCCAAAGACAGAGATCTACAAAGAAAACTAAGAAAGAAAAGCAGCTGAGAGATTAAATATGATGGTTTATGCACAGCTTTTCTTTAGCTATATAAAGATATTTAATAATGAGGAAAAAAAGTAACTCTAAGGCGAAATAAATATTTCAGAGAGCTCCTTAAGTAAATTTTAAAATCAACGGCACGAGGACAAAGTTTTATGACGTGCCGATGCACACTGAAGAACAAGCATCACTGCTGAGATATTGCTTCTCAAAAATTAAATTATAGTCTGAATTTAATCATATGAAAAAATCAGCTTCATGCAAAGGTCAAGATGCAGATATCTTTTATGTTCTGTAATTTTAAATAACAATTTAAAGTAATCTTTCTTTCTTACCCTAGAGAGCAGGTATCTCTCAATAATATTTTTTCAGAACTTTCAGGTTAATAAATGCCATCCTGTTTAAATAAGCATTTTCTTAATCCTGTTCTGCATAGAGCTAATGGAAAGCACAGATAAAACCTCAACATTACATGTTCTCCATCTTTTTAAAATTTATTTTATTTATTTATTTTTTTTTGAGATGGAGTTTCGCTCTTGTTACCCAGGCTGGAGTGCAATGGCACGATCTCGGCTCACCGCAACCTCCGCCTCGTGGGTTCAGGCAATTCTCCTGCTTCAGCCTCCCGAGTAGCTGGGATTACAGGCACGCGCCACCATGCCCAGCTAATTTTTTGTATTTTTAGTAGATACGGGGTTTCACCATGTTGACCAGGATGGTCTCGATCTCTTGACCTCGTGATCCACCCGCCTCGGCCTCCCAAAGTGTTGGGATTACAGGCGTGAGCCACCGCGCCCGGCTTTAGGCTCTGCTTTATGAAAAGAAAAAAACAGTTCTTCCTATCTAAGATTGCATTCCTTAAAGTTTATATACTTGGTATTCCTCGTGTTTCAATCCTCTTTTGAATTCAATCTTTTTTTTTTTTTTTGGAGACAGAGTCTCGCTCTATCAGCCAGGCTGGAGTGCAGTGGCACAATCTCCACTCACTGCAACCTCCATCTCCCCACTTCAATCACTTCTTCTGTTTCAGCCTACTGAGTACCTGGGACTACAGGCGCATGTCACCCTGCCCAGCTAATTTTTATATTTTCAATAGAGACAAGGTTTGACTGTATATGTCAGGCTGTTTTTGAACTGCTGACCTCAGGTGATCCACCTGCCTCCCAAAGTGCTGGGATTACAGACTTGAGCCACTGCACTAGGCTCTGGAATTCTTTTTTTTTTTTGTCTTTTTGAGATGGAGCCTTACTCTGTTGCCCAGGCTGGAGTGCAGTGACACTGTGTTGGCTCACTGCAACCTCTGTCTCCCATGTTCAAGCATCTCTCCTGTCTCAATCTCTCAAACAACTGGTGTTACAGGCACCCACCAATATGCCCAGCTAATTTTTATATTTTTAGTAGAGATGGGGTTTTATCATATTAGTCAGGCTGGTCTCAAATTTTTGACCTCAGGTGATGTACTTGCCTCGGCCTGACAAAGTGTGGGAATTTACAGGTATGAGCCACCACAATGCGGTCTGAAATTCCATGTAACTGTTACATACTACAAAGTCTAGCAGCTGCCTTGAAGAAATAACTTCATCGTCAGTAAGACCCTACCAGGCCCCTTTTGTCTTAACCTTAACTGCATCTGTTAAGGACTCTGCAGCTTCTCTTAGCAGAAAGGCTTCTTCTGTGATTGGAGTGAGAAGGCCGAGACATCTGCAGGGGAGGCTCTCCAGAAAAAACGAACTGGACATTCAATAACACCCTTTTGCAGGCTTAATATGAGCCTTAGCTCTGAGTCACTGGGCTCAAACTTTAATTTCCATGTTATAGTTACTCACTTGGTTTTTGAAAGTAAGTGTTTGAAAAATCCAGTGAAATTACTCAAACAAAGTGTTCACATAAGGGAAGAAAATTTTAAGGTGCTTAACATTTTATACCTTAATGAGAAAAGCAAAAGTATATATTTCTTTCAGAAAAGAAACGCATTATTTTATTAATTCCATAAAAAATTTTACAGCAGGCTGGGTGTGGTGGCTCACGAGGTCAGGAGTTCAAAACCAGCCTGGCCAAGCTGGTGAAGCCCCGTCTCTATTAAAAAAAAAAAAAAAAAAAATGCAGCAAACAATTAGTCATATGGAAAATTTCTAGGCAGTACCAAATTTCATCTCATAAAATTTAGCATTAAACTCAGAAATCAAGATAAGAGGATTTCAACAGAGATATTCACTGATAAAAATTTACCCTGCTGGCTGGGTGTAGTGACTCACGCCTATAACCCATCACTTTGGGAGGCCGAGGCAGGAGAATTGCCTGATCCCAGGAGGCGGAGGTTGCAGTGAGCCGAGATCGCACCATTGCACTCCAGCCTGAGTAGCAAGAGCAAAAAACTGTCCTAAAAAAAAAAAAAAAAAAAAAGTCATTCACTTAGCCAAAGTGATAATAAAAGGATTTTTAAAAAGCAAAACCATTTACAGCTTGATATAGGAGATTAATTTTTCTAATCAAAACACTTGAGAAAGATAGCATGAGAAAAAAATCTCTCTACTTTCGGTTTTCAGATTTCTTCAAAAGGTGAACAAAAATATTTTACTTTGTCATATTAATAAAACACAAAATTTTTGTTCCAGAGAAAATCAACTTTAACTTTTATATTAGTGTATTATGTATACAAAGCTAATTTTAATAAAACTTTATAAATAAATCCACCAAATTTGTCATTTTTGACCACTCTAGATTTTCATACATGTTTTGCAATTTTGTTTTCTTCTTGAGACAGAGGCTTACTGTCACCGAGGCTGGAGTGCTGTAGCACAATCTCAGCTCGCTGAAACCTCCGCCTCCCGGGTTTAAGCAATTCTCCTGCTTCGGCCTCCCAAGTAGGTGGGACTACAGGTGCGCACCACCATGCCTGGCTAATTTTTGTATTTTTAGTAGAGACGTGGGTTTCACCATATTGGCCATGCTGGTCTCGAACTCCTGACCTCGTGATCCCCTGCCTCAGCCTCCCAAAGTGCTGGGATTACTGGGTAAATCACCGCATCAGGCCTTTTTTTTTTTTTTTCCGGAGACTGAGTCTTGCACTTTTCGCCCCAGCTGGAGTGCAGTAGCATGATCTCCGCTCATGACAACCTCTGCCTCCCGAGTTTAAGCAATTCTCCTGTCTCAGCCTCTAGATTAGCTGGGATCACAGGTGCCTGCCACCACACCCAGCTAGTTTTTTGTATTCTTAGTAGAAACAGGAGTTTCACCATGTTGGCAGGTGGTCTCAAACTCCTGACACTGTGAATAGACATAAATAGATAACTGAAAATTTCAATGAAACATAGTAAGAAATATAATAGAGAAGTATGCCAACCATGGTGGCTTACACCTGTAATAATAATAATTTTAAAAAATTGGGGGCGGTTGAGGCAGAAGGATTGCTTGTTCCAGGAATTCAAGACCAATCTGGCTAACATAAAAAGACCCCACCTCAGGGCCCGTGGGATTACAGGTGACTCACGCCTGTAATCCCAGCACTTTGGGAGGCTGAGGTGGGCAGATCACCAGGTCAGGAGTTCGAGATCAGGGTGCCTGTAATCCCAGATACCTGGAGGCTGAAGCACGAGAATTGCTTGAACCCGGGAGGGGGACGTAGGAGTGAACCGAGATCGCGCCACTGCACTCCAGCCTGGAGACAAGAGCGAGACTCTGTCTCACAAAAAATAATAATGATCAGGAAAGACTGGAGACCTCACGAACCGCAGCCCCTCCCACGCACACACCGATAGGAGATTCTGCCCTGATGACCCGCCTGTCATCCGTGAACAATCTGGGAAGTGCCCGCGGCCGCGGGTGCAGAGCTGCCCAGAGAGCTCCAGACAGCGCGCCGTGCAGGGACAGGCGGGACGCGGGGCTGCGGGCCCAGCCGCCATCTTGCAGCCAGAGGGGCCTGGGGCGGAGCTGCACCAGCGGGGACTCAGGCGGGCGACCCCAAAGCGGACTGTGTGGAGGCCGGTCCAGCCGGTTTCACAGTCCGCTCTCCCGCCTCGGGATGTCCAACCCTGCACACCCACCGTTTCCCAGTTTCCAGGATGTCCTGGCATCTTAGCTGTGCCTCTCCCACGATCTGCAAATCACAAGGCAACAGAGGCTGTGACAAAGTCACCGGGGACGCCGGAGGTGGAGGACTCAGAACAGCAGAGAGGGATCCCAAGCTCCGGCAGGAGCAGAGACAAAGGCCCCGCCAAATGCGGAAGCCACGCCCTCCTCTCCAACTGTACGACTAATTGGGCGATTCCCGCGTTCGCGCCGCTGATTGGTTAAACTTCAGGGTCCACCTCCCAGCCCCACCCTCCCCAGCATTAGAGCATTTTAGCTCTGGGGGAACCGGCTCAGTTGGGCAGGGTCACGTGCTTAGGGAATTACCACTAATTAAGAAGTAAACTAGGGCGGGCTCAGTGGCTCACGCCTATAATCCCAGCACTTTGGGAGGCCGAGGCGGGTGGATCACGAGGTCAAGAGATCGAGACCATCCTGGTCAACATGGTGAAACCCCGTCTCTACTAAAAATACAAAAATTAGCTGGGCGTGGTGGTGCGCACCTGTAGTCCCAGCTACTCAGGAGGCTGAGGCAGGAGAATTGCTTGAACCCAGAAGGCGGACGTTGCGGTGAGCCGAGATCCTGCCACTGCACTCCAGTCTGGGTAACAACAGCGAAACTCCGTCTCAAAAAAAAAAAAAGAAGTAAGCTAAGAGGCCGGGCGCAGTGGCTCAAACCTGTAATCCCAGCACTTTGGGAGGCCGAGGCGGGTGGATCACGAGGTCAAAAGATCGAGACCATACTGGTCAACAAGGTGAAACCCTGTCTCTACTAAAAATACAAAAAATTAGCGGGGCATGGTGGCTGTAGTCCCAGCTACTCAGGAGGCTGAGGCAGGAGAATTGCCTGAACCCAAGAGGCGGAGGTTGTGGTGAGCCGAGATCACGCCACTACACTCCAGCCTGGGTAACAAGAGCAAAACTCTGTCTCAAAAAAAAAAACAAAAAAAAAAAAAAAAAAAAAGGAAGTAAGCTAAGGTTGAAATACACTTTCTCTTTCCTTTACCTGGGTCTGCTTGTATAATACATCTTAGTAGCTACTTAAGGGTAAAAAGAAAATTTTGATACATTTCTAACAACTTTTTAATCAATTTGACAATGTAGGAAAGACCTTCATCACAGCCCTGAGCTCCCTCTCACCATGCTATACCCCACTGTTGACCACATTGTGGGATGGCCATTGGGAATGACGGGGACAGTGGGGGCTGGGAATGGATAAGCATTAATTATGCTGGCCAAATTTGTTCATTTTAGAAAGGCTCCTCGGCCGGGCACGGTGGCTCACGCCTGTAATCCCAGCACTTTGGGAGGCTGAGATGGGCGGATCACCCGAGGTCAGGAGTTCGAGACCAGCCTGACCAAGATGGAGAAACCCCGTGTCTTCTAAAAATACAAAAATTAGCCGGGGTGTGGTGGCACATGCCTGTAATCCCAGCACTTTAGGATGCCTAGGCGGGCAGATTACCTGAGGTCCAGCCTTACCAGCATGGAGAAATCCCGTTATCTACTAAAAATACAAAAAAAAAAAAAAAAAAAAAGCCAGGAGTGGTGGCACGCGCCTGTCATCCCAGCTACTCTGAAGCAAGAGAATCATTCGAACTCAGAAGGTAGAGGTTCTTGTTACCCAGGCTGGAGTGCAATGGTGCGATCTCGGCTCACCGCAACCTCCGCCTCCTGGGTTCAGGCAATTCTCCTGCCTCAGCCTCCTGAGTAGCTGGGATTACAGGCACGCGCCACCATGCCCAGCTAATTTATTGTATTTTTAGTAGAGACCGGGTTTCACCATGTTGACCAGGATGGTCTCGATCTCTTGACCTTGTGATCCACCCACCGCGGCCTCCCAAAGGGCTGGGATTACAGGCTTGAGCCACCATGCCCGGCAGTTGTAACAGTTCTTTAAAAAATATTTTTGAGGTCGGGCATGGTGGCTCAGGCCTGTAATTCCAGCACTTTGGGAGGCTGAGGCAGGCGGATCACCTGAGGACAGGAGTTTGAGACCAGCCTGGCTAAGATGGTGAAACCCCTTGCCTACTAAAAATACAAAAATTGGCCAGGGGTGGTGGCAGGCTCCTGTAATCCCAGCTACCAGAAAGGCTGAGCAGAAGAATCACTTGAACCTGGGAGGCAGAGGTTGCAGTGAGCTGAGATCGTGACATTGCACTCCAGCCTGGGGTGCAAGAGCGAGACTCCATCTCAATACAAAAAAAAAAAAAAAAAAAGAATTAGCCAGGCATGGTGGTGCATGACTGTAGTTCCAGCTACTCGGGAGGCTGAGGCAAGAGAATCACTTGAACCCTGAAGGTGGAGGTTGCAGTGAGCTGAGATCACGCCATTGCACTCCAGCTTGGACAAGAGCAAGACTTCATCTTAAAAAAAAATTACTTACCTTTTTTCTTAATACTGAGTAATCGCTTGCTATACCTGTTTCGTTTATTTGTTTTTCGATGTTACTGCAGTTTCTCCACTGGCGCAAAATCACCCCTTTATAGCAGTCCCCAACATTGTGTTTTTGAAACATGACGAGGAAGCCACGTGCGGTGGCTCATGCCTGTAATCCCAGCACTTTGGGAGGTCGACGTGGCTGGATCACAAGATCAAGAGATCGAGGCCAGCCTGAGCAACATGGCGAAACCCAGTCCCCGCTAAATACAAAAAATTAGACAACCATGGTGGCACATGCCTGTAATCCAGCTACTCTGGAGGCTGAGGTGGGAGAATCACTTGATCCCAGGAGGTGGAGGTGGTGGTGAGTGGAAATTGCACCTCTATACTCCAACCTGAGTGACAGTATGAGACTCCATCTCAAAAAAAAAGAAAGAAAGAAAGAGGAGCCCGGCGCGGTGGCTCACTCCTGTAATCCCAGCACTTTGGGAGGCCGAGGTGGGCAGATCACGAGGTCAAAAGATGGAGACCATCCTGGTCGACATGGTGAAACCCCGTCTCTACTAAAAATACAAAAAATTAGCTGGGCACGGTGGCGCGTGCCTGTAATCCCAGCTACTCAGGAGGCTGAGGCAGGAGAATTGCCTGAACCCAGGAGGCGGAGGTTGCAGTGAGCCGAGATCGTACCATTGCACTCCAGCCTGGGTAACAAGAGTGAAACTCCGTCTCAAAAAAAAAAAGAAAAATACAAAAAAAAAAAAAAAAATTAGCCGGGCGTGGTGGCATGCACCTGTGGTCCCAGCTATTTGGGAGGCTGAGGCGGAAGAATCGCTTGAACCCAGGAGATGGAGGTTGCAGTGAGCCGAGATTGCACCACTGCACTCCATCCTGGTGACAGAGAAAGACTCCGTCTCAAAAACAGAAGGAAGGAAGGAAGGAAGGAAGGAAGGAAGGAAGGAAGGAAGGAAGGAAGGAAGGAAGGAAGGAAGGAAGGAATGATGACTAGGATAGGAGGACATGAGGTTTGTGAGGGCCAGGAGAATGATGTGGCTTGACTCTGTATTCCCACCCAAATCTCATGCCAAATTGTAACTGTAATAATATAGCTAGGGGTCTAGTTGTATTATGCATGCAACTAACCTTAAACTTTACTTTTATTTATTTTTATTTTAGATGAAGTTTCACTCTTGTTACCCAGGCTGGAGTGCAGTGGTTCGATCTCGGCTCACCGCAACCTCCGCCTCCTGGGTTCAAGCAATTCTCCTGCCTCAGCCTCCTGAGTAGCTGGGATTACAGGCACGCGCCACCATGCCCAGCTAATTTTTTGTATTTTTAGTACAGATGGGGTTTCACCTTTTTGACCAGAATGGTCTCAATCTCTTGACCTCGTGATCCACCCGCCTCGGGCTCCCAAAGTTCTGGGATTACAGGCGTGAGCCACCGCGCTGGGCCGTAAACTTTACTTTTAAAATAAAAATGCACTATGTTGGCCAGACTGGTCTCAAACTCCTGACCTCAAGTGATCCGCCTGTCTCAGCCTCCCAAAGTGCTGGGATTACAGGTGTAAGTCACTGTGCCCGGCTTGGTCCCCCAAATTCTTAACTCATTTCAGCATAAACTTAAAAGTTCCATCCAAACTCTCATCGGAGACAAAGCAAGTCTCTTCCACCTATGAGCCTGTAAAATAAAAAATGAGTTAGTCACTTCCAAGATACAATGGGTATGCAGACATTGGGTAAATTCTCCTGTTACAAAAGGCAGAAATCAGCCAAAGCAAAGGGACTCCAGGTCTTATGCAACTCCAGAACCCAGCAGGGCAGTCATTAAACGTTAAAGCTCCAAGATAATTCCCTTCAACTCCATGTGTCACATCTAGGCCACTATGATACAAGGGGTGAGGTCCCAAGGCCTTCGGCAGCTCCACCCCTGTAATCTGCAGAGTACAGCCCCGGAGCTGCTTTCACAAGCTGGCACTGAGTGCCTATGGCTTTTCCATCCAACTCATATAAACTTACTTAACCTTAATCACTTTGCTTGTTTGTTTGTTTTTTAATTAGAGATGGAGTTTCATCATGTTGCCCAGGCTGGTCTCGAACTCCTGAGCTCAAGTGACCCACCCTCCTAGGCCTCCCAAAGTGCTGGGATTAAAGGCATGAGCCAACTAGCCTGGCCTTTTTTTTTTTTTTTAATTAGAGATGGGGTTTCACCATGTTGCCCAGGCCGGTCTTGAACAACTGAGCTCAAGTGATCCACCTGCCTGAGCCAAATCACTTTCTAAAATTGCTGTTTCCAAATGGAATCACATTGGAGGTTAGGGCTTACCATTTGAAAGTTGACAGAAACTTAATTCAGTCTCAATCTGGGAAAAATAACCATATAGAGGCAATTTTTTATACCTCATTGGAATTAATATAAATAAGAAACAGATTCTGGGTAAGTTAAGTTGTATATTTTAAGGCCTAGAGAAAAGTAAGAAAGTAACTTCAAGGCTGGGTGCGGTGGCTCAAGCCTGTAATCCCAGCATTTTGGGAGGCCGAGGCAGGTGGATCACGAGGTCAAGAGATCGAGACCATCCTGGTCAACATGGTGAAACCCCGTCTCTACTAAAAATACAAAAATTAGCTCAGCATGGTGGTGTGTGCCTGTAGTCCCAGCTACTCGGGAGGCTGAGGCAGGAGAATTGCCTGAACCCAGGAGGCGGAGGTTGCGGTGAGCCACGATCGTGCCATTGCACTCCAGCCTGGGTAACAAGAGCGAAACTCCGTCTCAAAAAAACAAAAACAAAAAATAGTTGATAATGTGAACTGAAGGGGAGAACTTGGCTTTAGGGAATGTTAGAAAGAAACCGGGAATTTAAAATTTTATTGCAAGCCTGTCAAGTCCTGGCAAGGCTGAACAGAACAGAGTGGATTTGAGACCCTGCTTGCCGCACATTTGGAAAATGCAGGGGGACACCAGTGGCTGTCACTAGAGTTAAAATCATTAAATAGCAGGTAATTCGACTGAAGTGGCTCTAGTGGTCTAGGTTCCTATGGAACAAGAACACCAAAATCTAGCTCAAATGTCTTGTTTTGTTTTGTTTTCTTTTTTTTTTTTTTTGAGACGGAGTCTCGCTCTTGTTACCCAGGCTGGAGTGCAATGGCGCGATCTCGGCTCACCACAACCTCCGCCTCCTGGGTTCAGGCAATTCTCCTGCCTCACCCTCCCGAGTAGCTGGGATTACAGGCACGTGCCACCATGCCCAGCTAATTTTTTGTATTTTTAGTAGAGACGGGGTTTCACCATGTTGACCAGGATGGTCTCGTTCTCTTGACCTCGTGATCCACCCACCTCGGCCTCCCAAAGTGCTGGGATTACAGGCGTGAGGCACCGTGGCCAGCTCGAATGTCTTTTTTTTTGTAAGTTACTACCTTAAGAGAAAACAAATGCAGCCTTAACCAACCATAAGTCTCCAGTTAATCTGATCACATAAAAAAAATGTTCTCCTGGACACTGCAAATGAAGCAACCACCTAACTTTACCCAACCGATTATTTAATTTGCTTTGCTTTGTCACATACCTTATGGAAGCCTTTATTTCAAGATCCTCTGGTAGCCCCAAAACCATAAACCGTCGGGTGCGGTGGTTCATGCCTGTAATCCAGCACTTTGGGAGGTGGAGGCAGGCAGATCATCTGAGGTCGGCAGTTCAAGACCAGTCTGACCAACAAAGAGAAACACCATTTCTACTAAAAATACACAATTAGGCCAGGCGTCGTATCTCACATCTGAAATCCCAGCACATTGGGAGTCTGAGGTGGGCGGATCATTAGGTCAGGAGTTTGAGACCAGCCTGGTCAACATAGTGAAACCCCATCTCTACTAAAAATGCAAAAAAATTAGCTAGGTCTATTGGTGACCGCCTGTAATCCCAGTTACTTAGGAAGCTGAGGCAGGAGAATCGCTTGAACCAGGGAGGTAGAGGTTTTAGTGAGCCGAGATTATGTTACTGCACTCCAGCCTGGGCAACAGAGCAAGACCTCTTCTCAAAAAAAAAAATTAGCGGAGCCTGGTGGCACATGACTGTAATCCCAGCTTCTCGGGTGGCTGAGGCAGGAGAATTGCTTGAACCAGGGAGGCAGAGCTTTTAGTGAGCCGAATTATGTCACTGCACTCCAGCCTGGGCGACAGAGCAAGACTTCTCAAAAAAAAAAAAAAAAAATTAGCGGAGCCTGGTGGCACATGACTGTAATCCCAGCTTCTCGGGTGGCTGAGGCAGGAGAATTGCTTGAACCAGGGAGGCAGAGCTTTTAGTGAGCCGAATTATGTCACTGCACTCCAGCCTGGGCGACAGAGCAAGACTTCTCAAAAAAAAAAAAAAAAAAATTAGCAGAGCCTGGTGGCACACGACTGCAATCCCAGCTTCTCGGGTGGCTGAGGCAGGAGTATCGCTTGAACCAGGAAGGCGGAAGTTGGGGTGAGCCGAGACTGCGCCTCTGCACTGCAGCCTGGGCAAAAGAGCAAATCTCTATCTCAAACAAAACCAAACCCACAAACCATGTCTGGGGCTGTCCCATTGATTAATCACGGTGCGTATTACCTCCTCTTCTTTTTTTTTTTTTTTCGAGAGGAAGTCTCCCACTGTCACCCAGCCTGGAGCTCAGCGACGCAATCTTTGCTCACAGCAGCCTCTGCCTCACCAGTTCGAGCGGTTCCTCTGCCTAAGCCTCCCGAGTAGCTGGGATTACAAACATGCGCCACGATGCCTGGCTAAAATTTTTTCTAGTTTTAATAGAGACGGGGTTTCTCCATGTTGGTCAGGCTGGTCTGGAACTCTCGCCCTCAGGTGATCCGCCCGCCTCAGCTTCCCAACGAGCTGAGATTACAGGCGTGAGCCACTGGGCCGGGCCAATTTTTGTATTTTTAGTAGAGACGGGGTTTCACCATGTTGGTCAATCTGGTTTGGAACTCCTGACCTCCTGATCCAACTTCCTCGGCCTGGCGAAGCGCTGGGATTACAGGCATGAACCATCAGGCCAGGGCATATTAACTCTTTAACATTTTAATGGTGCTTCAGTTTATTTTTGAACGGGGTAAAGTAGGGACTGGGGTCCCTGCAGACCACAGCTCCTTTCACGCAGGAGCCCTGCACACCCAGTCGGCGTCTTGCCCTGATGACCTTCTCACAACCTGGGGAACATGCAGGGCTGTGGGCGCAGAGCTGCGCTAAGAGGGCTACAGGCTGGGGCTAAAGCGGCTGAAACAGAACAGGACCACCGGGGTCCCTGCACTGGGGGAGACAGAGGGCTAAGTGGTGGGGAACTTAGGCTCAGACTCTATCCCGCCACTGCTATTTGTGGCCGGTTCCAAAAAGGCCTCCCCCTTCTTCAAACTCTCAGCCCGACACACTCACCATTTCTCAGCTCCAGAAATGTCCTGGAGTCTATGAATCTTCCAGTAGCATCAGGTGCTGCGATTGTGTTACAGAATATTCAGGAGACCAGAGAGACCAATGGTGAAACGGGAGGATTTTATTAAGGTGGCCACCGGCTCAGCAGATTAGCATCCCAAGGCTGAGCACAGGAGAAAGAAAACGAGGCCTTTTTGTTGTTGATGTTGTTGTTGTTGTTGAGACGGAGTTTCGCTGTTGTCACCCAGGCTGGAGTGCAATGGCGCGATCTCGGCTCACTGCAACCTCCGCCTCCTGGGTTAAGGCAATTCTCCTGCCTCAGCCTCCTGAGTAGCTGGGATTACAGTACGCGCCACCATGACCAGCTAATTTTTGTATTTTTAGTAGAGACGGGGTTTCACCATCTTGACCAGGATGGTCTCGATCTCTTGACCTTCCGTTCTACCCGTGTAGGCCTCCCAAAGTGCTGGGATTACAGGCGTGAGCCACCGCGCCTGGCCAAAATGAGGCCTTTTTACACATCCAGGATGCTGTAGCTGCTAACAGGTTTGCAGAAGCCAGAACAAAGAACAGTTAATTAATTTCTTTTCTTTTTTTTTTTGAGACCGAGTTTCGCTTTTGTTACCCAGGCTGGAGTGCAATGGTGCGATATCAGCTCACCGCAACCTCCGGTTTTTTGAGTAGGCAACCTGAGATTTTAAAAGAAAAGCAGGGTTGGGCATTGTAATCCTCAGGCCTGTAATCCTAATACATTGGGAGGATGAGACAGGTGGATCATTTGACGTCAGAAGTTCGAGACCAGCCTGGCCAACAGTGAAAACCCGTCTCTACTAAAAATACAAAAAATAGCTGGGCATGGTGGCAGGTGCCTGTAATCCCAGCTACTTGGGAGGCTGAGGCAGGAGAATCACTTGAACCCAGGAGGTAGAGGTTGCAGTGTGTGAATTATTGTATAGCAGAAAACATCTGTCTCTGGTGTTCCTGGAATTATTATTATTATTTTGAGACAAAGTTTTGCTCTTTTACCCAGGTTGAAGTTCAGTGGTGTCATCTCGTCTCACTGCAACCTCTGCCTCCCAAGTTCAAGTGATTCTCCTGCCTCAGCCTCCCTAGTAGCTGGGACTACAAGCGTGTGCCACCGTGCCTGGCTAATTTTTTGTATTTTTAGTAGAGACAGGGTTTCACCATGTTGGCCAGGCTGGTCTCAAACTTCTGAGCTTTGGTGATCCACCCGTCTCAGCCTCCCAAAGTGCTGGGATTATAAACATAAGCCACCGTGCCCAGCTAGCAGGCAGGTATCTTGTAGACAGAATGAAAGCAAGAAAAGCTGGAATAAACCCAGCCCTATCAGGCAATCTGAAGGTTGCCTGGAGTTTCCTGCAAAACTGTCTTGCCTTCTGCTTCCTGGCAGACCAGACAAGTACCATTTTCTGCCATCTTTAAGACTTTGATTTCCTGAATGGAGAGGCCCCTGATTTCCACTGGGCTGAGTGGCCAGGACCATCCAGCTTCATACTCTCCACTAACAACTGTGGGGTGCCCTCTGCCCAATTATAGCCCTTATCAGGCAGGAGCTCAGTTGTCTTATGCCTTCAACCTGTTGGGGCTTACAGATGATCAGTTCTGATAATAAGATATAGAAATGGACCAGGCAGGGTGGCTCACACCTGTAATCCCAGCACTTTGAGAGGCCTCAGCGGCACATGAGCCATAATCCTGGAGTTTGTCGTCAGGACCCAGCATCATGCCTGGCGGGTCCCGTGGGTGGGACCCTTGCAGCTGTGGTAAGCTGGGGACCAGCCCCACACTCTGCTCCTGTTGGGAGCGCAGTGACAGCCTCCCATTCACAGCCCTGCACGCCTGAGCTCTGCATCACAAGGGATGCAACAGAGCTCCCCGCAGGACAGTTCTGCTGAAGGCTGTAGGACTCTTGAGCTCTACCCAGCTCACAGCAGGGACTGTCCCTTCCTTGGCAGCTGCCGCTGGAGCTCCTGAGGACGAGAACTCTAGGAAGGCGGCCAACCCCTGGGCCGCACACGAGCCTTCAGCCCAGACGGCCTCTGGAGGAGGCCTGTATTGTAGACGGCCGCTAGGTGGCGACCAACGACCAACCTTGCAACGGTCAGCCTGGAAAGAATGAAAAAAATATATACGCATATACTGATCAAAGAAAAATCATACCCAGTCAGGGAGGTGATTTTCTAGGCAGCCAGGGAGAAAGCAACTTTGAGATGGGGACGGTAGAGAAGACACAGTTGCCCCAGTCTGAGCACAGGTGGCCAGAGCTTTCTTTCCCCTGTGAGACCTTGGTTTGGGGTACGTAACTGTATTTCAATATAACAAAATTATTTATTACAAATGTTAAGATTTATTTATTGATTTGTTGAGATAGAGTCTTGCTCTGTCACCCAGGCTGGAGTGCAGTGGCATGATCTCAGCTCTCTGCAACCTCCGCCTCCCAGGTTCAGGCGATTCTCGTGCCTCAACCTCCTGAGTAACTGGGATTACAGGCCCGCACCACCCTGCCCAGCTAATTTATTATTGTTAGTAGAGAAGGGGTTTCACCACGTTGGCCAGGCTGGTCTCAAACTCCTAGCCTCAGATAATCCGCGGTTCTCAGTCTTTCAAAGTACTGGGATTACAGGTGTAAGCCACCACTCCCAGCTGATTATTTTGTTACTTATGTGTATGGTCCTGTTATAGACCAGGGAACTTGTAACCTCAGAGTCCATGAGACCAAAAGCTGACATCCTAAATGTCTATGTAGAATGAATTTATTGTTTCTTTTTCTTTTTTTAGTTTTTTTATTTTTTTTTCTCTTTTTTGTTTTTTTGTAGAATGAATTTAAACAGATCAAACTCTCTGCCACAAAACTCTCAGAAAGAAAAGCGATTAGAAAAAAATATATATCCCGGGCATGGTGGCTCACACCTGTAATCCCAGCACTTTGGGAGGCCGAGGCGGGTGGATCACGAGGTCAAGAGATCGAGACCATCCTGGTCAACATGGTGAAACCCCATCTCTACTAAAAATACAAAAAAAATTTTAAAAATTAGCTGGGCATGGTGGCGTGTGCCTGTAATCCCAGCTACTCAGGAGGCTGAGGCAGGAGAACTGCCTGAACCCAGGAGGTGGAGGTTGTGGTGAGCCGAGATCACGCCATTGCACTCCAGCCTGGGTAACAAGAGCGAAACTCTGTCTCAAAAGAAAGAAAAAAAGACAAAAAAAAAAAAAAAATATATATATATATATATATATAGCCAAGCAGTGAATCATGCCTGTAATACCAGTACTTCAGGAGGCCAAGACAGGTGGCTCACTTGAGCCGGGAGTTTGAAACCAGCCTGGGCACCATGGTAAAACCTCATCTGAAGCAAAAATGCAAAAACTAGCTAGTTTCACAACCTAATCTCAAAATACATCAATCAATAAATTAAAATTTAAAATTTAAAATCCCAGCACTTTGGGAGGCCAAGGAAGGCGGATCATGAGGTCAGGCATTCAAGACCAGCCTGGCTAACGTGGTGAAATCCTGTCACTAATAAAAACACAAAAAGCCAGGCGTGGTGGGGGCCTATGGTCTCAGATAGTCGGTAAGCTGAGGCAGGAGAATCGGTTGAACCCAGGAGGTGGAGGTTGTGGAGGTTGCAGTGAGTGGAGACCGTACTATAGCACTCCAGCTTGGGCAACAGACTGAGACTCAGTCTCAAAATAAAAAATTTTTTTTTCAATTTTTATTTTTAAAATAATGTATTTCGTTAATTTTGCTTCCTACCCTGAGAAGGGCATAAAATATCTGTTGCTTGCTTGTTTGTTTATGACAGGGTCTCACTCTGTCACCAGGCTGGAGTACAGTGGCACCATCATGGCTTACTGCAGCCTGGACCTCCCCAGGCTTAGATGATTCTCCCACCTTAGCCTCTCAAGTAGCTGAAATCACAGGTGTGTGCCAGCACACCCGGCTCATTTTTGTATTATTAGTACAGATGGGTTTTCCACATTTCCCTGCGTGGTCCCAAACTCCTGGGCTCAAGTGATTCTCCTGTGTTGGCCTCCCAAAGTGTAAGGATTACAGGCATGAGCCATCACTCCTGGACTTCCTTAATACATCTGATCTCACTACATTCTGGCACTAAGGCCTCTCAGCAAAAAGTTAGGAGGAGCTCAAGTTAACAACATTTAACATCACAACTAAAACTCTTAGAGAACCAAGAGCAAAAAAAAAACCAAAGCCAGCAGAAGACAAGAAATAACCAAACTCAGAGCTGCCCTGAGCAAGATAGTGACATGAAAACACATTCAAACAACCAACAAATCCTGGAGCTGTTTTTCTGAAAAAATAAAATAAAATCACTAAAAAAGCTAATATAGTAAAGAAGAAAAGGGAGAAGATTGAAATAAACACAATCAGAAACAATGAGAGGGATATTATCACTGACCCCAGAGAAATACAGACAAATACCAGGGAATAGTATGAACAACTTGATGCACAAAAACAGCAAATCTAGAAGAAATTGATAAATTCCTGGAAGCCCACACCCTGTCAAGACTGAACCAGGAAAAAACTGAATCCCTGAACAGAACAATAATGAGTCCTGAAATTGAGGCCATAATAAATAACCTACCAATCAATAAAAGTCCAGAACCAGATGGATTCACAGCTGAATTCTCCAAGATGTACAAAGAAGAGCTAGTACTATTTCTACTGAAACTATTCAAAAAAAAAAAAAATGAGAATGGACTCCTTTCTTAACTCATTCTATGAGACCAGGACCATCTTGACATGAAAACCTGAAAAAGATATAACAAAAAAGAAAATTTTACGACAATATCCTTGATGAACATTGATGAAAACATCTTCAATAAAATACCAGCAAAGCAAATAAAGCAGCAAATCAAAAAACTTATCCAATGTGGTCAGGTAGTTTTATCTCTGGGATGCAAGTTTGGGTCAACATACCCAGATTAGGGCCGGATGCGATGGCTCAAGCCTGTAATCCCAGCACGTTGGGAGGCCGAGGTGAGTGGATCACGAGGTCAAGAGATCGAGACCATCCTGGTCAACATGGTGAAACCCTGTCTCAACTAAAAACACAAAAAAATTAGCTGGGCATAGTGTTGCGTGCCTGTAATCCCAGCTACTCAGGAGGCTGAGGCCAGAGCATTGCTTGAACCCAGGAAGCGGAGGTTGCGGTGAGCCGAGATCGCGCCATTGCACTCCAGCCTGGGTAACAAGAGCGAAACTCCGTCTCAAAAAAAAAAAAAAACCCAGATTGATAAATACAATTCATTACAGAAACAGAACTAGGGACAAAAACCACATGATCATTTTAATGCAGAAAAGACTTATTAAAAGTCAACATATATTCATGCTTAAAAAAACTCTCAATAAACTAGGCATTGAAAACAAACAAAAAACCCTCAAAATAATAAGACCCATTTATGACAAACCCACAGCTAACATTATACTGAATGGGCGAAAGCTGGAAGCAGTCTCCTTGAAAATCAGAATGAGACAAGGATGTCGTCTCTCATCACTCCTATTCAGCATAGTACTGGAGGTTCTGGTCTGGGTAATCAGGTAAAAGACAAAAATAAAGGGCATCCAAATACAAAGAAAGGCAATCAGACTATCCTTGTTTTCAGATTACATGATCCTGTATATAGAAAACCCTGTGGTCTCCAGCCCAAAGGCTCCTTAAGCAGATAAACAACTTCAGCGAAGTCTCAAATGCAAAATCAATGTGCAAAAATTACTAGCATTCCTATACACAAACAACAGTCAAGACGAGAGCCAACTCATGAACGAACTCACATTCACAAGTGTCACAAAAAGAATAAAATACCTAGGAACACAGATAACTAGGGAGGTGAACGTTCTCAAGGACAACTACAAACCTCTGTTGAAAGAAATCAGAAATGACACAAACAAATTGAAACACATTCCATGCTCATGAATAAGAAGAATATCATTAAAATGGTGCAGACTACTCAAAGCAATTAATATAATCAACGCTATTCCCAATAAGCAACCATTGACATTCTTACAGAATTTAAAAGAGTTATTTTAAAGTTTATGTGAAACCAAAAAAGAGCCTGAATAGCCAAGGCAATCCTAAGCAAAAATAAAGCTGGAGCCATCACAGTACTCAACTTCCAGCTATATTAAAGGGCTACAGTAACCCAAACAGCATGGCACTGGTACGAGAACAGAAACATACATCAGTGGAACAGAACAGAGGTCCAGAAATCAAGCTGCACACCTACAATTATATGACCTTTGACAAAGCTGACAAAAAGAAGCAATAGGGAAAGAATTTTCAATACATTGTGCTGGCAGAACTGGCTAATCATATGCAGAAAACTGAACCTGGACCCCTTCCTTACACCATATATAAAAATTAACTCCACATGGATTAAAGACTGGGTGATAGAGTGAGACCCTGTCTCAAATAAATAAATAAAGCATCACATTGTCTAAAATTGCACAGAATTGAAAATTATTATTCAGTTCATAATATCAAGCTTTCAAAGCAAAAATACAATTAACTGATCAGAAAAAAACATATCCCCCCAAAAAGAAACACTAATATAGAATTTAAAATTAAGGATAAGAGGGAATTATTTTATTTTATTTTATTTTGAGATGGAGTCTTGGTCTTGTTGCCCAGGCTGGAGTACACTGGCGTAATCTCGGCTCACTGAAACCGCCTCCGACCTAGTTCAAGCAATTCTCCTGCCCCAGCCTCCCAAGTAGTTTGGATGACAGGAACCCACCACCAGGCCTGGCTAATTTTTTTTTTTTTTAGTATTGATGGGGTTTTACCATGTTGGCACGGCTGATCTTGATCTCCTGACCTCAGGTGATCTGCCTGCCTTGGCCACCCAAAGTGTTGGGATTACAGGCGTGAGCCACCCCGCCTAGCCAAGAGAGATTTTAATGCATAAAATGTTGAATGTAACGTAGATATACTATTAAAAACAATTCCTTAGATATCTATACTTTTTAGCTGTGTGTACTCATGCAGAGCAGACATTCTTTATCATTGGCATTCAATGAATGGCAGCAAAATTTAACAGAAAAATGTGTAACAATCATTAATAGGCTCTAATGAGAAAATTTAATGAATAAATATTAAACGGACGATAGAAAAATTTCCTTATGGCCGGGAGAAGTGGCTTACGCCTGTAATCCCAGCACTTTGGGAGGCCGAGGCAGGCGGATCACCTGAAGTCGGGAGTTCAAAACCAGCCTGGCCAACCTGGTGAAACCCTGTGTCTACTAAAAATACAAAAATTAGCTGGGCGTGGTGGAGGGCACCTGTAATCTCACCTACTCGAGAGGCTCAGGCAGGAAAATCGCTTGAACCCGGGAGGCAGATGTTGCAGTGAGCCACGACTGGGCCATTGCACTCCAGCTCAAGTTACAGGGCAAGGCTCCATTAAAACAAAATAATTAAAAAAAACACAAAAAACAAAAAACCAGCCTGGCCAACATAGTGAAACGCCTCTCTACTAAAATTACAGTCAGCCCGACCTGGTGGCGGGTGCCTGTAATCTCAGATACTTGGGAGACTGAGGCAGGAGAATCCCTTGAGCCTGGGAGGCGAAGGTTGCAGTGAGCCAAGATCGCGCCACTGCACTCCAGCCTGCAATACTCCGTCTCACAAAAAAATAATAGTAATCAGGAAAGACCGAAGACCCCACGGGCCGCAGCCCCTCCCACACACACATCCAATAGAAATTCTTCCCTGATGACCCGTCTGTCATCCCTGAACAATCTGGGGTATTTACTCGGGGCTGCGCGTGCAGAGCTGCCCAGAGAGCTCCAGACAGGGCGCCGCGCAGGGACAGGCGGGACCCGGGGGTCCTGGCTGCGGGTCCAGCCGCCATCTTCCGGCCAGAGGGGCCTGGGGCGGAGCTGCGCCAGCGAGGTCTCAGGTCGGTGACCCGGGAGCGGACCGTGGGGGGGTCGGTCCAGCTGGTTTCACAGCCCGCTTTCCTCTCTAACGATGCCAAACGCAGCACACCCACCGTTTCCCAGCTTCCAGGATGTCCTGGCATCTTAGCTGTGCTTCTCCCAGGACCTGCAGATCACAGGGCGACAGAGGCTGTGACGAAGGGGCTCCCCAGGTGCAGGACTCAGAACAGCAGATACGGACTCCAAGCTCTGGCTGAAGCCAGAGACAAAGTCCCCACCAAAGGCCGGAAGCCACAACCTGCCCACCAGCTACGCGCCTGATTAGACGGTTCTGTGCCAGCACCGGTTATTGGATAAAGGCCCAGGACACACCTCCCAACCCCAACCATTCCCCTATTCCTGCATTTTATAAACAGGGAAACATGTACAGGTAGGCAGGGTCACGTGCCCAGGGAATGACATCTAAAGAAGTGAGCTGAGGCTTGAAATGCACTTGCTCTTTCCCTTACCTGGGTCTGCCTGTACAACACATCTTAGCTATTTAAGGGTAAAAAGAAAGTTTGGACACCTTTTTGACAACTTGTTAATCATTCTGATACTGCAGGAAAGACCTTCATCCCATCCCTGAGCCCTTCTCTCACCATGCTGCACCCCACTGCTGACCACATCGTTGGGGTGGCCATTAGGAATGGGGGGCAGCGGGGGCTGGGAATGGATAAGCATGAATTATGTTGGCCAAAGTTGCTCATCTTAGAAAGGCTCCTCAAGGCCGGGCGCGGTGGCTCACACCTATAATCCCAGCACTTTGGGAGGCCGAGGCGGGTGGATCACGAGGTCAAGAGATCGAGACCATCCTGGTCAACATGGTGAAACCCCGTCTCTACTAAAAATACAAAAAATTAGCTGGGCATGGTGGTGCATGCCTGTAGTCCCAGCTACTCAGGAGGCTGAGGAAGGAGAATTGCCTGAACCCAGGAGGCAGAGGTCGCTGTGAGCCGAGATTGCACCATTGCACTCCAGCCTGGGTATCAAGAGCGAAACTCTGTCTCAAAAAAAAAAAATTTAAGTTTTATCGCTTGGCAGGCAGGGAGGAAACACAGATGACACAACCTTAGAAGTTTAATTTTGTTATACGTTTTTGTGTTTTGTTTTTGGAGACAAGGTCTCATTCTGGTGCCCAGGCTGGAGTATAGTTTGGTTCTAACAGTTCTTTAAAACATATTTTTGGCCAGGCGCGGTGGCTCACGCCTGTAATCCCAGCACTTTGGGAGGCCGAGGCGGGTGGATGACAAGGTCAAGAGATCGAGACCATCCTGGTCAACATGGTGAAACCCCGTCTCTACTAAAAATACAAAAAAATTAGCTGGGCATGGTGGCGCATGCCTGTAATCCCAGTTACTCAGGAGGCTGAGGCAGAAGAATTGCCTGAACCCAGGAGGAGGAGGTTGCGATGAGCCGAGATCGCGCCATTGCACTCCAGCCTGGGTAACAAGAGCGAAACTCCGTCTCAAAAAAAAACAAAAACAAAAACCTATTTTTTAGGCCAGGCATGGCCTAAAATTTCTTTGAAAGGCTGAGGTGGGCAGATCACCTGAGGTCAGGAGTTCAAGACCAGCCTGGGTAAGATGGTGAAACCCCGTGTCTACTAAAAATACAAAAATTAGCCGGGCGTGCCAGCAGGTGCCTGTAATCCAGCAATTAGGGAGGCTGAGGCGGAAGAATCGCTTCAACCCAGGAGGCAGAGGTTGCACGGAGCTGGGATTGTGCCATTTCACTCTAGCCTGGGGGAAAAGTGCAAGACTAAGACTTCACCTCAGAAAAAAAGGGAAAAAAAGAACCAAAAATTAGCCAGGCATGGTAGCACATGCCTGTAGTCCCAGCTACTCGAAGGCTGAGGCAGGAGAATCGCTTGAACTGAGAGGGAAAGTTTGGGGTGAGCCGAGATCCCGCCACTGCACTCCAGCCTGGGCAACAGAGCTAGACTCCATCTCAGCAAACAAAAAAATTGGCTGGGCTTTTTGGCTCACACCTGTAATCCAAACACTTTGGGAGGTGGGCCAAGGTGAAATGATTGTTTAAGCCAAGGAGTTTAAGACCAGCCTGGGCAACATTGTAAGCCTCAGTTTCTACATTTTAAAAAATTGGCCAGGTGTTGTGTTGCACGCCTACAGTCCCAGCTACTTGAGATGCTGAGGTGGAAAGATCACTTGAGCCTAAGAGGTTAAGGCAGCAGTGACCCATGATTCATCCACTGCACTCCAGCCTGGTGACAGAGTGAGACCTGTGTGTGTGTGTGTGTGTATTACATATAAATTATCATAAAAGTAATATGTATGTTAAAAAAATTCAAGCACAGAAAAAAAGTGAAATATGATGGTGGGGATGTGAAGAAAGGTGAGTGTGGGCTGGACATGGTGACTCATGCCAGTAATCCCAGCACTTTGGGAGGCCAAGGCGGGTGGATCACGAGGTCAAGAGATCGAGACCATCCTGGTCAACATGGTGAAACCCCGTCTCTACTAAAAATACAAAAAATTAGCTGGGCATGGTGGCGCGTGCCTGTAATCCCAGCTACTCAGGAAGCGGAGGCAGGAGAATTGCCTGAACCCAGGAGGCGGAGGTTGCGGTGAGCCGAGGTTGCGCTATTGCACTCCAGCCTGGGTAACAAGAGCAAAACTCTGTCTAAAAAAAAAAAGGAAAGAAAAAAAGAAACTCCAGACTCCTCATTTGCCATCCCTCAGTGCCAGGCCAGGCCCAAGAGCCATGACACAGCCCAGAAAGTGCTCGAGGTCCACCTCAGCATAATCACTTGTAATACAGTGGGGATGAGCAAGGAGGTGCCAGTGGGTACAAGTCCCCATGGGTGTGGCTTATGCATGTTCAGTCAGCCCAGCACCTCAGTAATGAGCTCACAGCTCTCCTTTAGGGCGCCTGCAGTGCGCACCCCCAGGAAGCAGTGCTCAGATGGGCAGACAGGCCAACCAGCACCGAGGACCCCAGATCAACCCCCTACCCCGGCCACAGGAGGCTCTGTCCCACTTTGCAGGTATTCTGAATGGGCCAGTCCCCGCTGCTTCTCTGGTTAGATGTCAGGGTTGAAGTGAGTGTTGAAGGCCGTGCAGCTTCCTGCCTTGCACACACTGGAAATCACCTCCTGGCTCCAAGGGTCTGCCGTGGAGGAGACACAGCCTGATGGGAGGTAGCCCCACTCCACCACCAGTGGGGTTGGCTGCCCCGAGCCACAGCCCTCAGCTCCTCACAGAGATGTCTACCTGCTTCTCTCAGGGGCCGAGGCATGAGCTATTTCTGGCAAGAACTACTCTTCTGCCCCTGCACCCCACAGCATCCTAAGTGGCCCCACCTGTGCTGGCATCTGTGTGGATGATTTCCATAGTAAGATTATGAAAAAAAATTAAAGCAACTTGCCCCCTTCATTTCCCTATCTCAATAACAGCCCTGACAACTTGTAAGCCCCAGCAGGCTGAAAGTGTAAGACAAATGAGCTCCTGCCTGAGGACGCCATAACTGGGCAGTGTGTGCCCAGGAGGACACCCCATGGCTGTTAGTGAGGGTGGGAATCTGGATGATCCTGGTCACTCAGCCCAGTGGAAAGAACAGCTGTCTTGTTCCACAAAATCAAAGTCTCGGCCTGGAGCAGTGGCTCACACCTGTAATCCCAACACTTTGGGAGGCTGAGGCAGGTGGATCACGAGGTCAAGAGATCGAGACCATCCTGGTCAACATGATGAAACCCCATCTCTACTAAAAATACAAAAAATTAGTTGGGCATGGTGGTGCATGCCTGTAATCCCAGCTACTAGGGAGGCTGAGGCAGGAGAATTGCCTGAACCCAGGAGGCGGAGGTTGCGGTGAGCCGAGATCGCGCCATTGCACTCCAGCCTGGGTAACAAGAGCGAAACTCCGTCTCAAAAAAAAAAAAAAAAAAGTCTCAAAGAGGCCAGAGAAAGGTGCCTGTCTGGCCTGCTAGGAAGCAGAAGGCTAGAAGGCTAGAAAGCTGGAATAACCCCAGCCAGCCTTTGGGGGGCCTGATAGGGCTGGGGTTATTCCAGCTTTCCTTTCTTTTATGTTATCTACAAGAAAACCTGCCTGCTGCCTGGGAGCGGTGGCTCATGTCTGTAATCCCAGCACTTTGGGAGGCCGAGGCGGGTGGATCACGAGGTCAAGAGATCGAGACCATCCTGGTCAAAATGGTGAAACCCCATCTCTACTAAAAATACAAAAAATTAGCTGGGCATGGTGGTGCGTGCCTGTAATCCCAGCTACTCAGGAGGCTGAGGCAGGAGAATTGCCTGAACCCAGGAGGCAGAGGTTGCAGTGAGCCGAGATCGCACCATTGCACTCCAGCCTGGGTAAGAAGAGCGAAACTCCGTCTCAAAAAAAAAAAAAAAACCCACAGTACATTAAAATTTGTCTAAACTAATAAATGCAGTCAGTAACAACAAAATATAAAATTAACATACAAGTTATGGTTCCATATACTTAAAACAAACTACCTAATGTAATAGAGAAAGAAAAAAAATCTTGTTTATAACAGCATGAAAATAGGCCAAGCGCAGTCGCTCATGCCTGTAATCCCAGCATTTTGGGAGGCTGAGGCAAGGGGCTTATTTGAGGTCAGGAGTTTGAGACCAGCTTGGCCAACATGGTGAAACCCTGTCTCTACCAAAAATAAAAATAGTAGCCAGGCGTGATGGCAGGTGCTTGTAGTCTCAGTTGCTCGGGAGGCTGAAGAAGGAGAATTGCTTAAACCCAGGAGGCAGAGGTTGCAATGAAATGAGATCGAGCCACTGCACTCCAGCCTGAGAGAGAGTGAGCCTCTGCTGGAAGAAAGGTCATGGCATGGCCTGCTCATTTGGTGCAGAAAGAAAGAGCTTATGGAATGCCATGCTCGGTGCTCAAGGGAGGAATGCCTCTTGGAAGCACAGAATGCGACCAGACTTGCTGGCTTCTATCTACGACCCCTCTAGGATGTTTACTAAATATAGAATAGAATTTATTATGCGTACTCAGAGGAAAGCCAATCCACCCTAGCTGTCTCACCCACACCCTACCACATTCTCACTTTGTGTTGCACACCAATAAATGATGTGGGTCCTCCAGAGCTTGGGGCCTTTGCAGGCTCCATACTTGGGTTGGCCCCCTAGTCCCCACTTTATGTACTCTTAAATTGTCTTTTCTCATTTCTCTGTCTCCACCATCCCTTGTAACCCCCACGGTCTGTGTCAGGGCTGGTCCCTGACAGACTGTCTCAAAATAATAATAAGGATAATAATAACAGCGTTAAAATAATAATTTTCTGAGAACAAATTTAACAAAGAAGTTAAAAAAATCTTACCAATGAAATATATATGATATCAATGCAAGAAATTAGAGCAGACAAAAATAAATTTGAAAATATTTCATGTCAGCTGGGTGCAGTAGCTTATGCCTGTAATCCCAGCACATTGGAAAGCTGAGGCAGGCTGATCACGAGGTCAGGAGATCAAGACAAGCCTGGCCAGCATGGTGAAACCCCGTCTCTACTAAAAATACAAAAACTAGCTAGATGTGGTGGCACATGCCTGTAATCCCAGCTACTCGGGAGGCTGAGACAGGAGAATTGCTTGAACTCGGGAAGTGGAGGTTGCAGTGAGCTGAGATCATGCCATTGCACTCCGGCCTGGGTGACAGAGCAAGACTGTCTCCAAAAAAAAAAGTCTAGGGATTCATGTTGTGGTTTCTCTTCAGATCGCATAATTTTTGTCGCCTTTTACTAAAAAAAGTCTAGGGATTGAAAGAATACGTACTGTTAAAGTGCCATATTATCTAAAGTAATCTATACATTCAGTGAACTCCCTATGAAAATTCCAGTAGCATTGTTTTGACAGTAATATAAAACAAAATTCTAAAATTTACTAGAAACTATGATACACTTCAAATAGCTAAAGCATTTTTGAGAAAAAAGAACAAAGCAGAGGGTCACTATAACTTAAAATGTAAAACTATATTTTAAGACTATACCAATACAAACAGAATGGAATATGCAGAAAAATTAACAAACTACTAATGGAACAGAAACCACTATTCTAACACATTTCTTACACGATGCAAAAAGAGGACTAAAAACTAGTTTAACATAGAGTTTTTCAAAATTATGCAGATATTTGTGTGTCCCCAAAAACAATTAAAAAGCAGATAGTACAGTCTCTTTTTTTAAGACGGAGTATCGCCCCGTCACCCAGGCTGAAGCACAGTGGCACAATCTCAGTTCACAGCAACCTCCGCCTACTGGGTTCAAGTGATTCTCCTGCCTCAGCCTCCTGAGTAGCTGCGATTACAGGCACATGCCACCATACCTGGCTAGTTTTTGTATTTTTAGTAGAGACGGGGTTTCAGCGTGTTGTCCAGGCTGGTCTCAAATTCCTGACCTCGTGATCTGCCTGCCTAGGCCTCCCGAAGTACTGAGATTACAGGTGTGAGCCACTGCGCCTGGCCAGATTACCACCCTTAGCTGACCATTTGCTCTAACCTATATAACCAGTCTCCTTTCCTACCCACTTTGCCTAACTCCTTTCTCGAACTCATACCACTGACCCCATAAAAATACAAACCATCGGAAAATACTATAAACATCTCTCTGCACATAAACTGAAAAATCTAGAAGAAATGGATAAATTACTAGACACGTACACCATCCCAAGACTGAACCAGGAAAAATTTGCATCCCTGAATAGACCAATAACAAGTTCTGAAGTTGAGGCAGTAATAAATAGCCTACAAACTAAAAATGCCCAGGGGCAGATGGATTTACAGCTGAATTCTACCAGAGGCACAAAGAGGAGGTGGTGCCATTTCTTCTGAAACTATTCGAACTGATAGAAAAAGAGGGACTCCACCCTAACTCATTTTATAAGACCAGTGTCATTTTGATATCAAGGTCTGACAGAGATACAACAACAACAACACTTCAAGCCAATATCCCTGATTAACACTGATACAAAAATTCTCAATAAAATACTGGCAAACCAAATCCAGCACCACATCAAAAAGCTTACCCACTGCGATCAAGTCAGCTTCATCCCTGGGATGCAAGGATAGTTCAACATACACAAATCAATAAATGCAATTCATCACACAAACAGAACTAAAAACCACAATTATATCCATAGATGCAGAAAAGGTCTTTGACCAAATTCAACATACCTTCATGTTAAAAATACTCAATAAACTAAGTATTTATGAAGCATATCTCAAAATATTAAGAGTCATTAATGACAAACCCACAGCCAATATCATACTGAAAGGGCAAAAGCTGGAAGCATTTCCCTTGAAAATTGGCACAAGACAAGAATGCCTTCTCTCACCACTCTTATTTAACACAGTATTGGAGGTTCTGGCCAGGGAAATCAGGCAAGAGAAATAAATACGAGTATTTAAATGGGAAATCAAACTGTCTCTGTTTGCAGATGACATGATCTCATATGTAGAAAGCCCCATTGTCTTAGCCCAAAAGCTTCTTCAGCTGATAAGCAGCTTCAGCAAAGTCTCGGGATACAAAATCAATGTGCAAAAATTACAAACATTTCACTATATTAACAATAAACAAGCAGAGAGCCACATCATGAATGAACTTCCACCCGCAATTGCTACAAAGAGAATAAAATACCTAGGAATACAGCTCACAAGGGAAATAAAGGACCTCTTCAAGGAGAACACAAACCACTGCTCAAGAAAATCAGAGGACACGAAGAATGGAAAAACATTCCATGCTCATGGATAGAAAGAATCAATATTGTAAAAATGGCCATACTGCCAACAGTTATTCAATGCTTATCCCACTAAACTGCTATGGACATCTTTCACAGAATTAGAAAAGACTATTTTAAAATTCATGTGAAACCCAAAAGACCCCGTATAGCCAAGGCAATCCTAAGCAAAAAGAACAAGCTGGAGGCATCATGCTATCTGACTTCAAACTACACTACAAGACTCTAGTAACCAAAACAGTCTGGTACTAGTAAAAACATACACATAGACCAGTGAAAAAGAATGCAGAACTCAGAAACAAGACTGCCTGTCTACAACCATCTGATGTTTGAAAAACCCGACAAAAACAAGCAATGAGGAACAAACTCCCTATTTAACGAATTGTGCTGGGAGAACTGGCTAGCCACAGGCAGAAAACTGAAAACAGAACCCTTCCTTGCAACTGTATAAAAATCAACTCAAGATGGATTAAAGATTTAAATGTGAAACCCAAAACTATAAAAACCCTAGGAGAAAATCTAGGCAATGCTATTCAGGACATAGGTATGAACAAAGATTTTATCATGAAAACATCAAAAGCAACTGCAACAAAACAAAAACTTGACAAATATAATCAAACTACACTAAAAACCTTCTGCAAAACAAGAAAAAAACTATCATCAGAGTGTAAAGACCATGGGAAAACAGTTTTCAACCTATTCATCTGACAAAGGTTAATATCCAGAGTCTAAAAGGAACTTAAACAAATTTACAACAATAAAACAACCCCATTAAAAAGTGGCAAAGAAAATGAACAGACACTTTTCAATAGAAGACATTTATGTGGCCAAGAAACAAAGCTCAACATCAGTGATCATTAGAGAAATGTAGGCCGGGCATGGTGGCTCACGCCTGTAATCTAAGCACTTTGGAGGCCAAGGCGGGCAGATCACCTGAGGTCAGGAGTTCAAGACCAGCCTGACCAACATGGTGAAACCCTGTCTTTAAAAAATAAATAAATAAATAAATAAATAAAAAGAGAAATGCAAGTCAAAACCAGAACTGGATACCATCTTATGCCAGTGAGAATAATGATTATTAAAAAGTCAAGAAACAACAGATGGTGAGACTGTGGATAAATAGAAATACTTTCACACTGTTGGTGGGGATGTACATTAGTTCAATCATTATGGAAGACAGTATGGCAATTCCTCCAAGACCTACAACTTGAAATACCATCTGACCCAGCAATCCCATTACTGGGTATATACCCAAAGAAATATAAATCATTCTATTATACAGATATGTGGATGTGGATGTTCATTGCAGCACTATTTACAATAACAAAGACATGGAATCAACCCACATGCCCATCAATGGCAGACTGGATAAAGAAAATGTGGTACATATGGAATACTATACAACCATAAAAAAAGAATAAGATCAGGCAGGTGCGGTGGCTCATGCCTGTAATCCCAGCACTTTGGGAGGCCAAGGCGGGTGGATCACGAGGTCAAGAGATCGAGACCATCCTGGTCAACATGGTGAAACCCCGTCTCTACTAAAAATACAAAAAATTAGCTGGGCACGGTGGCACGTGCCTGTAATCCCAGGTACTCGGGAGGCTGAGGCAGGAGAATTGCCTGAACCCAGGAGGTGGAGGTTGCGGTGAGCCGAGATCACTCCATTGCACTCCAGCCTGGGTAACAAGAGTGAAACTCTGTCTCAAAAAAAAATGATCTGGGAGTGGTGGCATGTGTCTGTGTCCTAGTTATTCAGGAGGCTGAGGCAGGAGAATCACTTGAGACTGGGAGGCAGAGGTTGGAGTGAGCCAAGATCATGCCACTGCTCTCCATCCTGGCAACAGAGCGAGACTCTGTCTCAAAAAAATAAATAAATAAAAATAAACAACATGTAAAATTAGTAATTTATAGAGAAAAACATAAAATAACAATGAAAATGAAATAGTGTCATATTCATTACAATGGCCACTATGAATTATTTAAAAATACCAAATCTATTAATGCAATGAAAGTAAAACCTAGTGAGCCGGCGCGGTGGTTCACGCCTGTAATCCCAGCACTTTGGGAGGCCGAGGCAGGTGGAT
The DNA here is from genome assembly GCF_049354715.1 of Callithrix jacchus. Lineage (NCBI taxonomy): Eukaryota > Metazoa > Chordata > Mammalia > Primates > Cebidae > Callithrix > Callithrix jacchus. Next base: position 16,175,934 of record NC_133523.1, read on the forward strand.
CACGAGGTCAAGAGATCGAGGCCATCCTGGTCAACATGGTGAAACCCTGTCTCTACTAAAAATACAAAAAATTAGCTGGGCATGGTGGCGCGTGCCTGTAATACCAGCTACTCAGGAGGCTGAGGCAGGAGAATTGCCTGAACCCAGGAGGCGGAGGTTGCGGTGAGCCGAGATCGCGCCATTGCACTCCAGCCTGGGTAACAAGAGCGAAACTCTGTCTCAAAAAAAAAAAAAAGAAAGCAAAACCTATAATAACTGTTGGTAAAAGCCAACATGTAGTCATTATTTTTAAATATTATATATGTTTTTCAAATAATTAAAAATGGAATTATCATCAAATACCGCAATCCTGTTTATGAATTTGTATTCAAAATATGCAACACATGACCTGGGAGACATACTCGAACATCCACACTTGATGTACTAGTATTCACGAAAGCTAAAAGGCTGAAGCAGGGCCGGGCGCGGTGGCTCACCCCTGTAATCCCAGCACTTTGGGAGGCCGAGGCGGGTGGATCACGAGGTCAACAGATCGAGACCATCCTGATCAACATGGTGAAACCCCGTCTCTACTAAAAATTCAAAAATTAGCTGGGCATGGTGGCGTGTGCCTGTAATCCCAGCTACTCAGGAGGCTGAGGCAGGAGAATTGCCTGAACCCAGGAGGTGGAGGTTGCGGTGAGCCGAGATCGCGCCATTGCACTCCAGCCTGGGTAACAAGAGCAAAATTCCGTCTCAAAAAAAAAAAAGAAAGAAAGAAATCACTTTACTAATATACTGCATGTATTGTAGGTCGAATCCCAAAAAGAGATGCAATTAGATTAAAAAGCATAGGTAAGAATTCTATTTTTTTCTTCCCATAAGGTATCCAGATCACACACTTTAATTCACGCCACACACTCTCTAATTACTACTGCATACTATATAGGAGTGTATCTGCTAATTATCGAATTTTTTTTCTCTAAGGAAGCTTTTCAGGTTATTGATGCTGAGTCTGGAGAAAAGAACAATGGTTCCCATAAACAGGGTTGAAAAACAAAATATAATACACTTGGTTCAATTTGAATTTCAGATAAATTATAAATTGTTATTTGTATAAATATATTCCAATAATTACTTACACATATGATACACAAATATGCAAATATTGCATAGCCGTACTAAAAAGTTCTTGTTGTTTATTCCAAATTTAAATGTAACTGGGTTTTTTTTTGTATTTTTATTTGGTGAATCAGCCAAACCCACCACAAAAAAACATTGTATCATTTGGAGCAACATGTTACAAACATGGAAAAATGCAATTAAAAAAAACAACAAAATAAAAAATGATAGAGCACTTAATCTGTAGGCTGCTTTAAGCAGCATAGACATTTTAATTATATTCATTCTTCAAATTCCTTTCTGTTTTTTTTTTTTTTTTAAGACGAAGTTTCGCTCTTGTTACCCAGGCTGGAGTGCAATGGCGCGATCTCGGCTCACCGCAACCTCCGCCTCCTGGGTTCAGGCAATTCTCCCTCAGCCTCCCCAGTAGCTGGGACTACAGGCGCGCGCCACCATGGCCAGCTAATTTTTATATTTTTAGTAGAGACGGGGTTTCACCTTGTTGACCAGGATGGTATCGATCTCTTGACCTCATGATCCACCCGCCTCAGCCTCCCAAAGTGCTGGGATTATAGGCGTGAGCCACCGTGCCCGGCCCTAATTTTCTTAATTTACATTGTCTCATTTCTTTTTTTTTTTTTGAGATGGAGTTTCGCTCTTGTTACCCAGACTGGAATGCAATGGCGCGATCTTGGCTCACCGCAACCTCTGCCTCCTGGGTTCAAGCAATTCTCCTTCCTCGGCCTCCCGAGTAGCTGGGATTACAGGCGCGCACCACCATGCCCAGCTAACTTTTGTATTTTTAGTAGAGACGGGGTTTCACCTTGTTGACCAGGATGGTCTCGATTTCTTGACCTCGTGATCCACCCGCCTTGGCCTCCCAAAGTGCTGGGATTACAGGCTTGAGCCACCGCGCCCGGCCAACCCCCTATGATTTAATCTCTGCCCCAACCACTGATCATACAGCAATCATCTGTTACACCCCGTTCCCCAGATTGCCCATGAAAAACCCCTATTAGCTTTGTGAGGTTTTTTTTTTTTTTTTTTTTTGAGACACCATTTCACTCTGTCACCCAGGCTGGAGTGCAGTGGTGCGATCACGGCTCACTGCAACCTTGGCGTGATCAATACTGCGCAAAGCCCTTTTCAACAGACAGCACAAACCCTATCCTATAAAACCTCTAGCAAGCCTTTGTTTCTTTCTGCTGGCTGGCCACTGTCTTCCTAGCAATGTACTTTCCTACTTCCCCACCCCACCCCCCGCCTTTTTTTTTTTGAGGAGTCGTCTCGCTATCCCACCCAGGCTGGAGTGCAGTGATGTGATCTCGGCTCACTGCAACCTCCGCCTCCTGGGTTCATGCGATTTTCCTGCCTCAGCTTCCAGAGTAGCTGAGATGATAGGCGCCTGCCACCACCCCCTGCTAATGTTTTGTATTTTTAGTAGAGACAGGGTTTCACCATTGTTGGCCAGGCTGGTCTTGAACTCCTGACCTCCACTCACCTTGGTCTCCCAAAGTAATGAGGAGTGAGCCACCGTGCCTGGCATATAAAGTTTTTTTCTTCCTTCTTCATCTTCCTCTCCTACTTTTTTCCAGGCAACTTTAGGAGGACCCTCTATACCATCAAACTTTACTTTAGACTTATAGTTAGCAATATCCTTCTTGTATGTTTCTTAATTTCTTTCTTTTTTTTTGAGGCAGTCTCACTCTGTCACCCAGGCTGGAGTGCAGTGGCGTGATCTCGGTTCACTGAAACCTCTGCTTCCCAGGTTCAAGTGATTCTCCTGCCTCAGCCTCCTAGTAGCTGGGATTACAGATGCCCACCACCACACCCAGTTAATTTTTGTGTTTTTATAGAGACGAGGTTTCATCATGTTGGCCATGTTGGTCTCCAACTCCTGACCTCAAGTGATCCTCCCACCTCAGCCTCCCTGTTACCATTACCAGGAGAGTCCTGATGAAATAACTGGGAGTTTTTTTAGTCCAAAAAAAAAAAAAAAGAAAAAGAAAAGAAAAAAGCTCAGCTGCTTAAAGATTTCCAGACAGCCAGGGATGACATCACAGAGCTTCTTGACCCCTGACCAGATACCAAGAGGAAGATAAGACCTCTAAATCGGTACAAACTAGAACAGACGACCTCTGGTTGACTTTAGATCACGAATTTTATCATTACAATGCTAAAATTCCCTCTCTTAAAAGAAAATCTCCATTTTGTGCACATGGTTTGTATGAAGACATATGTTCATGAATTGAGCCTGCGTGTCTCGAGTCCCACCATGCATATGTTAACATTCCTCTCCCTTCCTGTACTCAGGGAAGGAAACAATAAAACGTTATGCTTTTTATTGTTGAGGGAGAAGGGGCAGTTAGAGCGAGAGCCTCTCCTTCTCCATCCCTGTCCAGTGAGTGAAACCCGACTGCCTTTTCCGATTGGATGTTCCTTCTTTGCCAGCTACACAAAGTGGGGAAAGAACTGGATTTGCTGTTGGTATCCCAAGTAGCTGGGACTACAGGCAGTAAATGCTTTTATACCTCGTTTTTTAAAACGTATTGTTCCTGTCAACAAGCCTTCAAGTTATACCCAAGATTTCATGGCTCATGATGGTCCATAGTTTTCGCTCTTTAAATCAATAGCTGCATATCCTACGACGATTTTCCTTTGGGATGATTTCCCAGAACTGGAATTGCAGATTCTTCACAAATCTCCCAACTTTTCCGGTAAACGCCGAGCTTTTCTCTAGATTAACAACTGAGGCCGCAAGAAATTCTGGGGAACGTAGAGCAGATTTGCAGAGAACGAGTCCCTTGGTCCTGTGTCGTAGAATTTCCGGCGGAAGTTGCTGGGCGTGGAAAGCCAGCAAGCCCTTTTTCCGCAATCGTCGCTCCCGCGCGCACGTGGGCGACGCATGGGGGCGAGGCCCCGCCTCCCCACGCCATTGGCCAGCAGCTCCTCGGGCACGCGTATACTGCGCTTCCGGGCAAGCTTCGCCCCGCATGGCCTTCTGGGAGTTGTAGTTCGATCGCGAGCACTGCCGTCGGGAGGCTGCTCTGAGGGCTGAGGCTGAACTCCGCGACCCCGCCTTCGGCGCTCGGCTCTCAGGATGGATCCCGTACCCGGGACCGACTCGGCGCCGCTGGCCGGCCTGGCCTGGTCGTCGGCCTCTGCACCCCCGCCTCGGGGGTTCAGCGCGGTGAGCGGCGTCGAGGGGCTGGGGGTCGAATGGGGGCAGAGGCAGACGCTGTGGGGTGGGTGGGAGTCCGGCGCTGACCCGCATCCTCCCCGTAGATCTCCTGCACCGTCGAGGGGGCACCCGCCAACTTTGGCAAGACCTTCGCGCAGAAATCTGGCTACTTCCTGTGCCTTAGTACTCTGGGCAGCCTAGAGGTAAGGGGTGACTACCTTCGGGACCACCAGGGTCCGCCCACCTCCTGTGGGGCCATGATGCCCTTTGCCAGGCGCGCTGTTTCCGCTGCTGGGCCACCCTCGCCGTGTTCCTCTTCCACTCGCAGAACCCGCTGGAGAACGTGGTGGGCGATATCCAGATCGTGGTGGACAAGAGCCCCCTGCCGCTGGGCTTCTCCCCGGTCAGCGACCCCATGGACTCCAGTAAGGCCTGCGTGGGAGGCGAGAGTTGTCTGGGTCCCTGCAGGGAGGAGCGGGGAGGAGGGACGACGGGCGCGCGGAATCTGAGCCTCGGCGGCCCCCTGGCACTCGGGGTGATGACAGGGTTGACTGAGGACTCAGAGCCCAGCGCTAGGGTGGACCTACATCCCACGTCCGGATTCAAAGTGTGTGATGTGATTGGCACAGCCTCTATTCCCGAGTTAAGAGTTCAGTCCACGCCACCTGTTTTATTGCTGTTGTGCTACCTGTGTCTCTTTACACCACGGCCCAGCAAAACCACTGCACTGTTCTCTTTCATTTCCAGCCTTTGCACACGCCATTTCCTCTGCCTGGAGCACGTTTTCTCTCCTCTTTGCAGCTCGTTCTTTGTTCTCCCTCAAGTGTTAGTTACCTCACCCTTCTTTTCCGGGGCCCACAACCCTAGTGCGGCCCTCCCAGCCCCACCGAACTTTCCCACCCTTTCTTGTCATTTTTTTTTTGAGACGGAGTTTCGCTCTTGTTACCCAGGCTGGAGTGCAATGGCGCGATCTCGGCTCACCGCAACCTCCGCCTCCTGGGTTCAGGCAATTCTCCTGCCTCAGCCTCCTGAGTAGCTGGGATTACAGGCGTGCACCACCATGCCCAGGTAATTTTTTGTATTTTTAGTAGAGACGGGGTTTCACCATGTTGACCAGGATGGTCTCGATCTGTTGACCTCATGATCCACCCGCCTGGGCCTCCCAAAGTCCTGGGATTACAGGCATGAGCCACCGTGCCCGGCCTTTCTTGTCATTTTTATTTGATTCAGGCTCTATTCATTCATAGTAGAGTTGGCAAACTTTTTTTTCTTTATTTTTTCTTAGAGTTGGCAAACTTCTTTTTAAATTTTTTTCTATATATATATACGTATATATACACATATATATACGTATATATATGTATAGAGAAAAATGTATGTATGTATATATGTATGTATGTATATATATATATATATATATATACACATTTTTAAGAGATGGAGTTTCACCATGTTGGCCAGGATGGTCTCGATCTCCTGACCTTGTGATCCACCCACCTCAGCCTCCCAAAGTGCTGGGATTATAGGCATGAGCCACCCAGCCTAGCCTAGAGTTGGCAAACTTTCATGTAAAGGGCCCAGTAGTAAATATTTTAGGTTTTACAGGATATTCTTTTTTTTTTTTTTTTAACAATTCCTTAAAAATGTAAAAATCATTCTTAACTCATGAGCTGTATGAAACCAGGCCTTAGGCTGGGTGCGGTGGCTCACGCCTGTAATTCCAGTACTTTGGGAGGCTGAGGCAGGTGGATCACTTGAGGGCAGGAGTTCCAGACCAGCCTGGCCAACATGGTGAAACCCCGTCTCTACTAAAAATACAAAATTAGGCTGGGCTCAGTGGCTCACTCCTGTAATCCTAGCACTTTTGGAGGCCAAAGCGGGTGGATCACAAGGTCGCGAGTTTGAGACCAGCCTGGCCAATGTGGTGGAACCCCGTCTCTACTAAAAATACAAAAATTAGCCGGGTGTGGTGGTGGACATCTCTAATCTCTGCTACTCGGGAGGCTGAGGCAGGAGAATCACTTGAACCCAGGAGGCAGAGGTTGCAGTGAGTTGAGATTGTGCCACTGCACTCCAGCCTGGACGACAGTGTTAGACTCCTTCTCAAACCAATAAAATAAAATAAAAATACAAAATTAGCTGGGCGTGGTGGGGGGGGGGCGCCTGTAGTCCCAGCTACTCAGGATGCTGAGGCAGGAGAATCATTTGAACCCCAGAGGTGGAGGTTGCAGTAAGCCGAGATCGCACCACTACACTCCAGCCTGAGTGTCAGAGTGAAACTCTATCTTTAAAAAAAAAAAGAAAGAAAGAATAAGAAAACAAGCCTTGAGCCAGATTTGGCTCATGGGTGCTAGTTGGCCAACCTCTATAGGATTAGGGAACTCAGGGAAAGTAAGGTTTGAGGGCCAGGAAGGGCACCCAGCTTTGTCTGAGTCCACAGCTAGCCCCTCCATGAATGCACCTCCATATCGCCAAAGATCAGCCTGCTCCAGTGGCCCCTAAAAGCTGCCTGGAATCCCCTCCTTCGTCTGTACCACTGATGATTTGACCACTTCTCCCAACCTCCATCCCTAATGCTGCCCATGTGGCTGCCTTAAACAGCAGCCTGGCGAGCCTCATTACAGTCATCTTTGGGTACTCCCACCCTTTCCTGGCTTCCATCTCTCACTCCAATGCCACCCCCATCAGAGGCCTCTGTGTCCAAGAAGAAACGCATGTGTGTGAAGTTGTTACCCCTGGGGGCCGCGGACACCGCCGTGTTTGATGTCCGGCTGAGTGGGAAGACAAAGACAGTGCCTGGATACCTTCGAGTAGGGTAGGCCACCCCCTAGTGTCTACTCACGTTTCCTGCCCTCCCAACTTGTGATCTCACCCATCTGACCCCTGTGGTCTCTTCTGCTACCTTCCTTTTTTTTTTTTCTTAGATGGAGTCTGGCTCTGTCGCCCAGGCTGGAGTGCAGTGGCATGATCTTGGCTCACTGCAACCTCCACCTCCTGGGTTCAAGCAATTGCCCTGCCTCAACCTCCCAAGTAGCTGGGACTATAGGCGTGCACCCAGCTAATTTTTTTTTGTATTTTTAGTAGAGATAGGGTTTCACCTTGTTGGCCAGGATGGTCTTGATCTCCTGACCTCATGATCCACCCGCCTCAGGCTCCCAAAGTGCTGGGATTATAGGTGAGCCACCACTCTTGGCTCTTTTGGCCACCTTCTGAACCTCAGATTCTGCATGTTAAAACAGGGACATGGCCGGTTGTGGTGGCTCACGCCTGTAATCCCAGCACTTTGGGAGGCCGGGGCGGGCAGATCACAAGGTCAGGATTTTGAGACCAACCTGGCCAGTATGATGAAACCCCGTCTTTACTAAAAATAGAAAAAAATTAGCCAGGCGTGGTGGTAGACACCTGTAGTCCCAGCTACTTGGGGGACTGAGGCAGGAGAATCACCTGAACCCGGGAGGTGGAGGTTGCAGTGAGCCAAGATCATGCCACTGCATTCCAGCCTGGGCAATGGAGTGAGACTCCATCTCAAAACAAACAAACAAACAAAATGGGACATGTGTACCATCTTGTAGGACTGTAATTGGGAGTCAGTGACTTGGTGTCTAACGTAGACAGAAACCGGCTGTGGTGGCTCACTCCTATAATCCCAGAACTTTGGGAGGCCGAGGCTGGTGGATCACTTGAGACCAGGAGTTCAAGATCATCCTGGCCAACATGGTGAAACCCTGTCTCTACTAAAAATACAAAAATTAGCCAGGCATGGTGGCGCACACTTGTAATCCCAGCTACTCGGTGGCTGAGGCACAAGGATTGCTTGATCCTGGGAGGTGGAGGTTGCAGTGAGTAGAGATTATGCCACTCCAGCCTGCACGGCAGAGTGAGACTCTGTCTCAAAAATAAAAATAAGGCCGGGCGCGGTGGTTCACGCCTATAATCCCAGCACTTTGGGAGGCCAGGGCGGGCGGATCATGAGGTCAAGAGATTGAGACCATCCTGGTCAACATGGTGAGACCCTGTCTCAAAAAAAAAAAAAAAAAAAAAAAGATTACAAAAATTAGCTGGGCATGGTGGCAGGTGCCTGTAATCCCAGCTGCTCGGGAGGCTGAGGCAGGAGAATTGCTTGAACCTGGAAGGCAAAGATTGCAGTGAGCCAGGATCCAACCACTGCACTCCAGCCTGGGCGACTTGAGCAAAACTCCATCTCAAAAAAAAAAAATCATCCCTTAAAAGACAAGGTCACCTGGAGGCCCGGGTCCCCTGCCTTCCCCGGGTACAGTCCTCAACCCTGGCTCCACACGGGGCTGGCACCCCTCCCACCTTCCCTCCCACTCCAGGGACATGGGCGGCTTTGCCATCTGGTGCAAGAAAGCGAAGGTCCCGAGGCCCGTGCCCAAGCCCCGAGGTCTCAGCCGGGACATGCAGAGCCTCTCTCTGGATGCACCCAGCCAGCCCAGGTGAGCCCTCAGGCACCAGAGTGGGGGTGGCTGTGGCCCGAGGATGAGGTCTGACCTGGGTCCTCCCACCTTCAGCAAGGGCGGCCTCCTGGAGCGGACACTGTCAAGGCTGGGCCCTCGGGCATCCACTCTGCGGAGGAATGACTCCATCTACGAGGCCTCCAGCCTCTATGGCATCTCAGGTGAGCACAGAGTGGGGAAACTGAGGCATGGGGTGGAGGGTGTGACTGGCTTGAGATTACATGGCCAGGAAGGGTCGATTCTGTAAAGACTGATAGCCGGGCTGTGAGGGGCGGGTCTCTCTGGGCAGAGCGGGCAGCTCCCTCCACCTCACCTCCTCTCCTGGCATGTTTTTCAGCTATGGATGGGGTTCCCTTCACACTACACCCCCGATTCGAGGGCAAGAGTTGCAGCCCGTTGGTGAGTCAGGTCTCCAGGAGCCAGGGTCTGTGCCTGCCATCACCACACCGGGTGCCAGGGCATTCCTGTATCCAGCACCCCAGCACAGAGGGCCATGTCCTGGGTTGAGGCTGGAGTATGTCACCTCCAGGTGGCAGCTGGAAGGTCCTCAGTCTCAGAACGGGGAGGGGTCCATCCAGAGAAGCTGGTGGACCCCAGTAGCTAGAGGTTGTGGCAAAAAGGAGAGGGATGCTGGGCGAGGTGGCTCACACCTGTGATCCCACCACTTTGGGAGGCCAAGGCAGGTGGATCACTTGAGGCCAGGAGTTCAAGACTAGTGTGGCCAACATGGTGAAACCCAGTCTCTACTGAAAATACAAAAATTAGCAGGGTGCAGTGGCTCATGCCTGTTATCCCAGCACTTTGGGAGGCTGAGGTGGGCGGATCGCCTGAGGTCGGGAGTTCGAGACAAGCCTGACCAACATGGAAGAATCCCATCTCTACTAAAAATATAAAAATAGCTGGGCATGGTGATACATGCCTGTAATCCTAGCTACTTGGGAAACTGAGGCAGGAGAATTGCTTGAACCCGGGAGGCAGAGGTTTCAGGGAGCTGAGATCACGCCATTGCACTCCAGCCTGGGCGACAAGAGTATTCGGGAGTTGGGGGGTGGGGTGACAGGACTCCTTGAATACGAGGGAAAGAGGGTTTCAGGTTGGGATCGGGCCCAAGACTGACCCACCTCTGCCCGCCAGACCTTCTCTGCATTTGGGGACCTGACCATCAAGTCTCTGGCGGACATTGAGGAGGAGGTGGGTGCAGGGCTAGGGAGGAGGTGCTGGAGGAGCTGGGACCCCCATCCCGCCCCAGGCTGTCCCAATCTTCCCCATCTCCCCTTTCCCCCAGACACATCCGTCTCTCCAGGGCCGAAGACCACTTGAGTCCCTAAGTACCCCCCGCATTCCTCAGTCACCCTCCCTTTGGCCTTCCCTTCACTCTGGCACCTGCTCACTCTCGCTCTCTCCTTCCCCAAGTATAACTATGGCTTCGTGGTGGAGAAGACCGCTGCTGCCCGACTCCCCCCCAGCGTCTCGTAGTCCCTCACCCGTCCGCAGAAAGAGCCCCTTTCCGTCACCCGCGAGCCTGGGGGCCACCCCGCCTCATTACATCTTGGGAACCTCCGCCCTGCAAGGCATTTGCCATCTTCAGCCACTAGGCGGAGCTGCAGCCCTGGAGGAGGGGGCAGGTAGAGGCTTCGTGGTGATGGGGTCTCCACCCGCAGGCCCTGCCGGGCGGGGCTGGAGCTGGATGGAAGCCAGTGCCTTTAAGTCATTCGTGTCAAAACCTGGGGTCCGGAGGCTCCGTGGGTGTCCTGCCAATAAACACTACCGGTTCTCACCCTCTGGAGTCCTGATCCTGCCGCGGGCCCACACCAGGCTCGTGGAACTGAGACTCTGCCGCTCTTGCATCGGGCAAGTGGGTGGAATGATGGTGGGGAGGCGGTGCTGCTGGGTCTCGTTTTTTTTTTGGTTTTTAGTTTAGTTTTTTTTTTCCTGAGACGGGGTCTTCCTCTGTGGCCCAGGGTGGGGTACAGTGGCATGATCTTGGCTCACTGCAACCTCCGCCTCCGGGGTTCAACTGATTCCCCTGCCTCGGCCTCCCGAGTGGTTGGGATTACAGGCATCCACCACCACACCGGGCTAATTTTTTTATATTTTTCTATCGACAGAGTTTCACTGTGTTTGCCAGGCTGGTCTTGAACTCTTGACCTCAGGTGATCTGCCTGCCTCAGCCTCCCAAAGTGCTGGGATTACAGGTGCCCGCCACCATGTCTGGCTAATTTTGTATATATTTTTTTAGTAGAGATGGGGTTTTTGCCACATTGGTGAGGCTGGTCTTGAACTCCTGACCTCAGGTGATCCACCCTCCTTGGCCTCCCAAAGTGCTGGGATTACAGACGTGAACCACGTGCCTGGCTTGGGTCTCTCATTCTACAGAGTGGGAAACTGAGGTTCAGGGAGTGAGTACGTCCAGATTCTAGATCATACAGAAGACCTCCTCGTCCTGGCCATCCATCCTTGGGCATAATAATAAAACAAGTACTGTTTCTATTGCAGTGGCCACACCCCCAACACACGATGCACCATTATTACCTCATTTAGTCTTCCCATCAACCACTGGGAAACCCAGGTTTTGTTGCCATTTTCCAGATAGAGAAACTGAGATAGGAATCAAATCCAGAAATTTCTTTTTTTTTTTTTGAAATGGAGTCTCCCTCTGTTGCCCAGGATGGGTGCAGTGGCACAATCTAGGCTCACAGCAACCTCCACCTCCCAGATTCACAGCAACCTCCACCTCCCAGATTCACAGCAACCTCCACCTCCCAGATTCAAGCAATTCTTCTGCCTCAGCACCCCCCTTCTGCCCCTTGCTGTCCAGTAGCTGGGCACCATACCCAGCTAATTTTTTGTTGTTGTTTTTGTTTTTTTTGTTTTGAGACAGAGTTTCACTCTTGTTACCCAGACTGGAGTGCAATGGCGCGATCTTGGCTCACCGCACCCTCCGCCTCCTGGGTTCAAGCAATTCTCCTGCCTCAGCCTCCCAAGTAGCTGGGACTACAGGCGCGCACAACCATGCCCAGCTAATTTTTGTAGTTTTAGTAGAGATGGGGTTTCACCTTGTTGACCAGGATGGTCTGAATCTCTTGACTTCGTGATCCACCCGCCTCGGCCTCCCAAAGTGCTGGGATTATAGGGGTGAGCCACCGAGCCCTGCTATGTACTTTTTTTAAAAAAGACACTTTATTTAATATCTATGGTGGATTCATTCACCTTGAACTCACAGCCAACGGCACTGAAACTCATGTCTGCATGAAGCTTCTCTAAAACAGATTTTCTTCGTGTATCACAGACTTTTTTTTTTTTTTTTTGAGACGGAGTCTCCCTCTGGCCCAGGCTGGAGTACAGTGGCGTGATCTCGGCTCACAGCCACCTCTACTTCTCAGTCCTGGTTCAAGCAATTTTCCTGCCTCAGCCTCCGGAGTAGCTGGGATTGCAGGCATGCGCCACCACACCCAGCTAATTTTTGTATTTTTAGTAGAGATGGGGTTTCGCCATGTTGGCCAGGCTTGTATTGAACTCCTGACCTCATGATCCACCCGCCTCAGCCTCCCAAAGTGCTGGGATTACAGGCGTGAGCCACCACACCTGGCCCTTTTTTCTTTTTTAAGTATTTTATTTTTGGAGTGATTATAGCTCACTGCAGCCTTGACCTCCCAGGCTCAGGTGGATCCTCCAATCTCAGCCTCCTGAGTAGCTGGGACTACAGGCTACAATGGGATAATTTAAAAAATATGTTAGTACTAATGGGGTCTCCCTGTATTGCCCAGGCTGGCCTTGAATTCCTGGCCTCGGGCCATCATCCTGCCTCAGCCTCCCAATGTGCTGGGATTACACGCTTGAGCCATTGAGCGCAGCCATCATGGCCTCTGGTACTCAAGAACCCTGAACAGCATTTTGGTATCTGGGGCCATTTCAGTAGCCAACAAAAACCACAAGAACGTGGCCGGGCACAGTGGCTCATGCTTGTAATCCTAGCACTTTGGGAGGCCAAAGCAGGTGGATCACCTGAGATCAGGAGTCCAAGACCAGCCTGACCAACATGGTAAAACCTCATCTCTACCAAAAATACAGATTTAGCTGGGTGTGGTGGTACATTCCTGTAATCCCAGCTACTTGGGAGACTGAAGCAGGAGAATTGCTTGAACCCAGGAAGTGGAGGTTGCAGTGAGCCGAGATCGTGCCATTACACTCTAGCCTGGGCAACAAGAGTGAAACTCCGTTTCCAAAAAAAAAAGAAATTCACCACCCTAAGCTCACGCCTTCTTTCTCCCATCAGTGCACGCCCATCGACATGTACGGTGGCTGCTGTGCCGCTGTTTCTCCTGCTCTTGCAGCGTCACGGTGGCCCCTATTCTGCTGCAGTTGTCAACACCCACCTGATCTCTGTGGCCGGGCGTGGTGGCTCACGCCTGTAATCCCAACACTTTGGGAGGCCAAGGCGAGCAGATCACCTGAGGTCAGGTGTTACAGATAGCCTGGCCAACATAGTGAAACCCTGTCTCTACTAAAAATATTGGGCATGATGGCACATGCCTGTAGTCTCAGCTGCTTGGGAGGCTGAGGCAGGAGAATCACTTGAACCCGGGAGGTCAAGGTTGCAGTGAGCCAAGATGGCGCCATTGCACTCCAGCCTGGGCAACAAGAGTGAAACTCCATCTTGGGGGTGGGGGGAGAGGGCCAGGCTTGGTGGCTCACACCTGTAATTCCAGCACTTTGGGAGGCCAAGGTGGGCAGATCACGAGGTCGAGAGATTGAGACCAGCCTGGCCAACATGGTGAAACCCTGTCTCTACTAAAAATACAAAAAAATTAGCCGGGCATGGTGGTGCATGCCTATAGCCCCAGCTACTCAGGAGGCTGAGGCAGGAGAATTGCTTGAAACCGGAAAATGCAAGTTGCAGTGAGCTGGGATCGCACCATTGCACTCTAGCCTGGTGATAGAGCGAGACTCCATCTCAAAAAAAAAAAAAAAGAAAACCTAAGGCTGTCATACTTAGAGTCTCTCATCTGTAATCCTGACACTTTTGGGGGCTGAGGCACGAGGATCACTGAGGCCAGGAGATTGAGGCAGCAGTCTGCTGTGATTGCACCACTGCCCTCCAGCCTGGGTGCAGAGCAGAACCCTGTCTCTAAGTGAATGGATAAATAAATAAGCCAACAGCCTGGGTGCAGAGCAGAACCCTGTCTCTAAGTGAATGGATAAATAAATAAGCCAACAGCCTGGGTGCAGAGCAGAACCCTGTCTCTAAGTGAATGGATAAATAAATAAATAGCAAAGCTAAGGCTTATTTCTCAGCAACAATAGCCTTTGTTAGTTGTAGTGGTGCAGAATCCCGCCTAAGGGGAAGGGCGTTATTTCATCTCACAGTGAGCGCAGTGTTGTCTAAAGAAACATCCCAGCTTTTATCTATCTATGTATTTATTTATTTATTTTTGAGACGGAGTTTTGCTGTTGTTACCCAGGCTGGAGTGCAATGGCACGATCTCGGCTCACCGCAGCCTCCGCTTTCTGGGTTCAAGCAATTCTCCTGCCTCACCCTCCCGAGTAGCTGGGATTACAGGCACGTGCCACCATGCCCAGCTAATTTTTGTATTTTTAGTAGAGACGGTTTCACCATGTTGCCCAGGATGGGCTCGATCTCTTGACCTCGTGATCCACCCTCCTCGGCCTCCCAAAGTGCTGGGATTATAGGCGTGAGCCACCGCGCCCGGCCACATCCCAGCTTTTAAATAAAGTTGGCCACCGTAGTGGCTCATGCCTGGAATGCCAGCACTGTCAGAGGCTGAGGCGAGAGGATCACTTGAGACCCCGGGAGTTTGAGACCAGCCTGGCCAACATGGTGAAACAGGGCAACACAGCAAGGCCCTGTCTGTACAAATTAAACATTAGCCGGGCAAGGTGATGCGTGCCTGTAGTCCCTGCTACTTGAGAGGCTGAGGGGTGCAGCGGCTCCCACATGTAATTGCCCGAGTCTACGAGGTGAAAGCTGCAATTGTGGAGAGCCAGAGTAGCCCACTCTCTCTGGGGGAGTCAAGGCTGCTGTGAACTTCGGGTGGACTCCAGAGAAGCAAACCCTTACTAGGGGAATGTGTATGTCTCAGAGAAGAGCAGAGAGGCCTGGAAAAAGAAAACCAGCTCTCACTGACCTCACTCACTGCAAGATAGTTGTTAGCTGAAGCGTATTAACTAAAGTGTGAGAATTTTCACCACAGGCTGTTCTAAGTAACTGCACTCTCCCTCTGCTCTGTGCTTTGTAAACATATAAAATAAAGTACTCTGAGGCAGGTCGGGGCCGAAGAGACTGATACCATCAGCTTTTCGGACCGCCTGGCCCAGCTTTGTATATGTCTGTGTGTCTTTCTTTATCCCCCACCGTTCCCTCTTAGGTCTTTGAACCCCTCGTGCAGCGTGGGACGCAGTGCATGCCAGAGCAGTGGGCTATGATTGCATAACTGCACTCCAGCCTGGGTGACAGCAAGACCCTGTCTCAAAAAAATAAAAAAAGAAAAGAAAATCTAGGTCTGGGTGCAGCAGTGGCTCACACCTGTAATCCCAGCACTTTGGGAGGCCAAGGCCAAGCTGGGAGGATCTCTTGAGCTCAGGAGATCAAGGTGAGCTTGGGCAGCAGTGAAACACCGACTCTGCAAAAAACACACACACACACATATAATTCTGATAATTTTTTTTTTTTTTTTTTTTTTTAGACAGTTTTACTCTTGTTGCCCAGGCTGGAGTACAATGTGTGATCTCGGCTCACCACAACCTCTGCCTCCCGGGTTCAAGTGATTCTCCTGCCTCAGCCTCCGGAGTAGCTGGGATTACAGTCGTGCACCACCATGCCCGGCTAATTTTTTATTTTTAGTAGAGATGGGTTTCCCCATGTTGGTCAGGCTGGTCTTGAACTCCTAACCTCAGGTGATCCTCCTGCCTCAGCCTCCCAAAGTGTTGGGATTACAGGCGTGAGCCACGGTGCCTAGCCGACTGATGATTGTTAAAAGTAAACAAGACTTTATTCAAGACGACTGCATGCCAGATTGAGCTCAACTCTGAATCCACAAAGTTGTTGACAAGTGGGATTTACAGCCACGGAGCAGGGCGAGTGCGGTCAGTGGCTAGAAAATTAGAAAGGCTTGGGGAGTCACCTGAAACAACAGGATCCTTGCTGAAGGCAGGCCAGGGCAATCAGATACCAAGAAACTGACTTAGCAGGATTCTTGCTAAGACTGGGTGAGACAGATCAAAGACAGGACAGGAGCCAAGGTCAAGGTCCGATGCAGGAGCGATTTCAGAGGACTCTGGCTCAGGTTTGTCAAGAAGAGAGTCTTTGTCAGGGAGGAGACCTGGCCTGGCCTTGTGAATCTAAGAGAAGGGACAGTGAGCTCTCCTGGAAGGGGAGGTGAGCAGATGATGCAAAATGTACCCCCCTGCCCAAACTTTTCAGCTGCCTTGGAAAAACTAGGTCTCTGGTGCTAAGGCACCTGCCTGCCATTCCCAGCTCCCAGTGCGTGGGGCGTCTGCCAGGTCCCTCCCAGGCTCCTCTGGCGCCGGCCAGGGAATCCGATCCAGCCAGAAAGCAAATGACATTTGTCCTCTCTGCCGTCCTTCCCCGCTGCCCCGAAAGCAGCTCCAGATCTCATTTCAGGGTGTCTGTGTGACCAGGGGCCTGAGCATGACCCATCCTGGCCTTGGATCCGACTAGGGCCACTCACCCTGCAAAATCCCAGGCCTCTGAGCCCAGGCAGGCCTGGGGACTGTATCACACACGGGTTGGAGGGGCCCAATGGAGCTCTCCCCACCTGCTCCCGGCTTGGGCCTCATCAATCCTAAAATTTCTAGGCTGAGCTTACACCGTCTTAGGCTACAGAGGAGGGAGCTGAGGCCCCCAGGAACCACAGCACCTAGTCCAGGATGCGGACCCAGCCTTCTCTCCTTTTATTTCTTCTTTGTTTGAGCTGGAGTCTCACTCTGTGGCCCAGGCTGGAGCACAGTGGTGCGATCTCAGCTCACTGCCACCTCTGCCTCCTGGGTTCAAGCAATTCTCCTGCCTCAGCCTCCCCAGTAGCTGTGGTTACAGACACCCACCACTACACCCGGCTAATTTTGTATTTTTAGTAGAGATGGGGTTTCTCTATGTTGGTCAGGCTGGTCTCGAACTCCTGACCTCAGGTGATCCGCCTGCCTTGGCCTCCCAAAATGCTGGGATTATAGGTGTGAGCCACTATGCCGGCTTTGTGTTATGTTTGTGTGTGTGGGAGGGAGCATGATGGCATGCCCCTCTAATCCCAGCTTCTTGGGAAGCTGAGGTAAGAGAATTGCTTTAGCCAGGGAGTCCCATCTCTATGAAAATAAAAAATACAAAAATTAGCTGGTGTAGTGGCGTGGGCCTATAGTCCTGGCTACTCTGGAGGCTGAGTCAGGAGGATCGCTTGAGCCCAGGAGGTAGAGGCTGCAGTGAGCTGTGATCACAACACATCATTCCAGTCTGGGTACAGTGCAAACCCCTCTTTGAAAAAAATGTTTAAGTGAAAATCACATTAACCTTATATAATTATATTAATTAATATAATTAACCATTTAAAAGTATATGATTGAGGCCAGGCATGGTGGCTCACGCCTGTAATCTCAGCACTTTGAGGGACCGAGGTGGGTGGATTACTTAAGGTTGGGAGTTCGAGACCAGCTTGGCCGACATGGTGAAATGCCATCTCTACTAAAAATGTAAAAACTAGCTGGGCCTGGTGGCCTGTGCCTATAATCCCAGCTACCCAGGAGGCTGAGGCAGGAGAATCTCTTGTATCTGGGAGGCGGAGGTGGCAATGAACTGAGATCACGCCACAGCACTCCAGCCTGGGCGACAGAAGACTGTTTCAAAAAAACCACAAGAAACGAAAAACAAACATTGGGTGGGTGTGGTGGCCTGAGCCTGTAATCCCAGCTACTCGGAAGTCTGAGGCAGGAGAATCACTTGAACCCGGGAGGTGGAGGTTGCCTGAGGTGAGATGATGCCTGGGTGACAGAGTGAGACTCCATTTCGAAACCAAACGAAAAAAACAGGTGGAACCCGGGTCCCAGACTGGGGCCTGCCAGGGCCATGCCCTGGGCCTCATTCCTGCCCTCCCCACACCCCACCCAAGTCTCACCCATGGGCCTGGGCTTGGTCACCCAGCACAATTGAATATTGATTAACACAGAGATAGTGACTATCAGAGTTTATTTGTGGGTTGTGCAAGACGGGAGACCTTTGGAGACCCCTCTGTCATTTCCTGGAGCCCCAGAAACTACCCATGTCTACACCCCAAGCAGCAGCAGCATGAGAACGATTAATACCCTTGAGGATCTATTGTGTCGGGGCCTCCCCAGTATGGCTCACGTGAAGTCACGTGTCTTGTGGGAGCCCTTGGAGGCAGGGCCCCTTCTTGTCTCCATATTACAGATGAGGAAACTGAGGCACAAAGCGGCTAAGCCCTCAGCCATGAGTCCACAGCCAGGAACCTGGGTCCAGCCCTCCAGCCATGTGCCTGGCCCTGGGCTGCTCTGAGCTTGGCACACGGGGGTTTGAAATGGTCACAACCTGAGGGGTGCAGCAGGGATTTGCAGAGTCTGAGACTTTCACATCAGCAGCTTGGAGATTACGGGGTGCAGGTGAGAATCCTGGCTCTGGCGCTCAGTCCTGGCCGTGGGCCCCCTGGTGAGTCACTGCCTCTCTTGGGGCCTCGGTTTCCTCATCTGTAAAATGGATGGAGACACTTAGAGAATCACTGCCTAAGCCCCCTGCTCCCCTACTGCCAATAACTGTCTCATTCATCTGGGCAGCCGCATTTCCCAGGCTCCCTTGCGGTAAGGTGTGGTCATTTCTCTCTGTTCTTGCCAGTGGGATATAAAAAGAAGGGTTACGGCTGGGTGCCGTGCGGCTCACACCTGTAATCCCAGCACTTTGGGAGGCCGAGGCAGGCAGATCACCTGAGGTCGGGAGTTTGAGACCAGCCTGACCAAGATGGAGAAACCCCATCTCCACTAAAAATACAAAATTAGCCAGGCATGGTGGCACATGTCCATAATCTCAACTACTCAGGAGGCTGAGGCAGAAGAATCCCTTGAACCCAGGAGATGGAGGTTGTGGTGAGCTGAGATCTCGCCATTGCACTCCAGCCTGGGCAACAGGAGCAAAACTCCGTCTCAAAGCAGGGGGAAAAAAAGAGTTTCAAGGCTTCCTGGGAAGACTTCTTCCAGGAGACCCCCAGCCAGCACTGGCCTCTGACTTTCCCTCATAAGGAGGAGGTGAAGGCTGGAGCTCTGGCAACTATTTTGTGCCATGAGGCAACCTTGAGGACAAAAGCCAAGGTTGTAATGAGATGAGAGAAAAATCAAGTCCTTCTGCTACTGCAGCTGAAACTTAACCTATCTCTATGGTATCCTTTTATTACACCGGGTCTCTATTCTTCATCCCTGGGCTCACACCAGTGTGGAGTCCTTCCCCGTGCTCCCCAGCCTGTGGCTCAGCATTCGATGCATCTCGTGGGTGACCCCGTCCCAGTGCCCCAGGCCGGCCGACAGTGTCCGGTGCGTTCGGGGTGTAGGCAGACCACTCTCCCAGCCTCCCCCGAGAGCTGCAGGTACTGTGGCAGTGGCCATGGACCCAAGGGGGTCCCCAGGTTCTGGACGGGCTGAATAGGGGGTCCGACGATGGGTACCCTGCTGAGGCTGAGCTCTGGGGCTGGCCTTGGAGACTTCGGCAGGGCGGGTGAGGTCATCTTCAAAGGATGGCGGGGACAACTCATGGAGCCCACGGCGGGTGGCCCGGGCGGCCCGGAGGAGCGTGTGGGTCAGCATGGCCACCAGAACCAGAGCACCCGAGCTGAGGATGGAAGCGGCTGCTGCGCCTGTCTCGATCTCGAAAAGTAGCAAGGCATAGATGGACAGTGCTAGGGAAGGAAACAACTCTCATTTATTCAGTCAACAAACATCTGCCTTCCAAGCCCTCAGGGAACTCCTGCACACTGGGAAAATCACAAAAAACCCTGCCACGCGATGGGCACATAGAATAGGCATCTAATCTTCCTACACCCCACACGTGGTACATCAGGATCACATCTATTTTACAGAGGAGAAAGCTGCGGCCCAGAGAAGTTAGGGGACTCCTCAAAGCCACACAGCCAAGAAGTGACAGAGGTGGGATTTTTTTTTTTTTTTTCTGAGATGAAGTTTCACTCTTGTTGCCCAGGCTGGAGTGCAATGGCGCAATCTCAGCTCACTGCAGCCTCCACCTCCTGGTTCAAGCAATTCTCCTGCCTCAGCCTCCCAAGTAGCTGGGATTACAGGCATGTGCCACCACACCTGGCTAATTTTGTATTTTTAGTAGAGATGGGGTTTCTCCATGTTGGTCAGGCTGGTCTCGAACTTCTGACCTCAAGTGATCTGCCCACCTCAGCCTCCCAAAGTGCTGGGATTATAGGCATGAGTCACTGTGCCCAGCCTAATTTTTGTATTTTTAGTAGAGTTTGGGTTTGACCTTGTTGCCTAGGCTGGTCTCGAACTCCTGAGCTCAAGTGATCCTCCAGCTTTGGCATCCCAAAAGGGCTGGGATTACAGGGGTGAACCACTGCTCCCCACTGGGTTTTCTTCTAAGAGCAACGAGTAACCAGGGGGTATGTTGGAGCTGGGGAGGAACAGGACCTGCTCTTTTTTTTTTTTTTTGAGATGGAGTCTTGCTCTGTCACTCAGGCTGGAGTGGCACGATGGATCACTGTAATCTCTGCCTCCCAGGTTCAAGCGATTCTGCTGCCTCAGCCTCCTGAGTAGCTGAGACTACAGGCATGTGCCACCATGCCTGGCTGATGTTTTGTATTTTCAGTAGAGACGGGGTTTCACCATGTTGGTCAGGCTGCTCTTGATCTCCTGACCTTGTGATCTGCCTGCCTCAGCCTCCCAAAGTGCTGGGATTACAGGCATGAGCCACCGGCCTGGCTTTGTTTTTTTTTGAGATGGAGTCTTGCTCTGTCACCCAGGCTGGAGTGGTGTGATCTCAACTCACTGCAACCTCTGTCTCCTGGGTTCAAGCAATTCTCCCACCTTAGCCTCCTGAGTAGCTGGGACTACAGGTGCCTACCACCATGCCCGGCTGATTTTTTATATTTTCAGTAGAGACAGGGTTTCATCCTGTTAGTCTGGTCTTGATCTCCTGACCTCATGATCCGCCCACCTCAGCCTCCCAAAGTGTTGGAATTACAGGCATGAGCCACTGCACCCAGCTACCTGCTCTATCTTTTAAGAAGCTCCCTGTTGGTGGGATACCCCATATGAGGGAATATGCTGCAGGCGTGAAAGGGATGAAGCACTGTTCCATGCCACAGCATGGACGATGTGAGTGAGAGACGGCAGATCCAGTGGCCACAGAGTGTGAGATGCTACTGATCTGAAATGTCCAGCACAGGCAAATCCAGTCTGGGCACCGTGGCTCACGGTTGTCATCCCAGCACTTTGGGAGGCCGAGGTGAGTGGACTGAGACTAGCCTCACCGTGTTGGTCAGGTGTTCGAGACTGTGGGTAATCCCCCATACAGGCACCGAAGAATGAGAGCTAAGCAGAACCCTGGCACAGTTAGGGCTTGAGGAATATCTCAATTTATAGTGTTACTACTAAGCTATTTCCTTTTATATAATCCTTTATATAATCATATATTAGTTTATAGAAATGGGGCTTGACGAATCCCTTTATATAATCCTATCTATATAATCATATAATAGTTGATAGTATGAGTGCCTAAAGAATATCTCCCTACATATATCTCTATAATTATATCTTAGTTCATATCGGAGGAATGCCTAGAGTGGACACAGTACAGAGCATGAATTAAGGAATAAGCAGCTTATAATCAGAGGAATGTCTAAAGCAGACACAGTGCAGAGCATGATTTAAGGGAAAACAGTTATACCAGGACAAGAATCCAAGGCCCAGGCGGCAGCGTTCAGTATCATAAAGATTCCCGCTGTGTGGCAGGCTTGGGGCGAGAGCCACTCCCCCTGATAAAGGAGTTGTAGGACCTTGCTCCAGTTCTTGTGGAAGGCTGCCCTTAGCCCGGCAATCCACCTTGGTGACTGTGAACTTATCAGCTCTGGTCACTGTGCTGCTCGAAAAGCATCTTCCCATAGAACCCATTGGAAGCTGCCAGAAGGTGGTGGTAACCCTGACAGCTCTGTCACTGCTATGTGACTTAAAGCATCCTCCTATAAATCTTCTTAGAAGTAGTTAGACCATAGATAGAAGTATTGCACACTGCACCCTCTTCACTGTCCACCTCCTGGCCTAGGTGACCTAATGGGGGTGGACCCAATGTTTTAGTGCTCACGACCCTACCACTATCCTTAAAGATGATTTCACTCACTGCCCTACCCCCTAACCCCCTAACCTAGAAACAATAAATACTCAGGCTTCTGGACACGCGGAGCCTCGCCTGACTCTGCTTATAGGTGGCGTGGCCCCCCGAGCCTAGCTGCATCCTTCTTGTACTTCTGTGTCCTGTCTCTTTATTTCTCGGATCCTGCGCCTCAGCACAGCATAAGGCTCACCCCACGACCCTGTGGGGCCCTCAGCCCTACATCAGGCTCCCAACGTGCCCTACAGAGACCAACATGGTGAAACCTCATCTCTACTAAAAATGCAAAAATTAGCTGGGCATGGTGGCACACACCTGTAATCCCAGCTACTTGGGAGGCTGAGGCAGGAGAATTGCTTGAACCCGGAAGGTGGAGGCTTCAGTAAGCCCAGATTGCGCCACTGCACTACAGCTCCAGCCTGGGTGACAGAGTAAGACTCCCTCTCAAAAAAAAAAAACAAAAAACAAACAAAAATTGGCAAATCCTTAGAGACAGTAGATTAGCGACTGCCAGGGATGAGGAAGGGGGAATGGGGAGTGATTGCTAATGGGGACGGGGTTTCCTGTTGGGTAACAAAAATATTCTGGAACCAGATAGTAGCAATGGTTAGCTAAAACCGTGAATGTTCTAACTCCCACTGAATTGTACACTTGAAAGTGGTTAAAGGCTGGGCCAGTGATTCACATCTGTAATCCCAGAACTTTCGGAAGCCGAGGTGAGAGGATTGCTTGAGGCCAGGAGTTGGACACCAGCTCAGGTAACATACAGAAACCAGTCTCTACAAAAAATAATAAACAATCTGGAAATGGTAGTGCTTGCCTGTAGTCCCAGCTAGTTGTGGGGCTGAGGCAGGAGGACCGCTTGGGCCCAGGACGAAGAAAGCTGCAGTGAGCTGTGATCACACCACTGCACTCCAGCCTGGGTGACAGCGAGACCCTGTCTCAAACAATAAAAATAAAATGCACTGGTTAAAATGGTAATGTTTTTATTATGTGTATTTTACCACAGTTAAAAAAACTGCAACTTAACCGGTCATGGTGGTGCATGCCTGTAGTCCCAGCTACTTGGGAGGCTGAGGCAGGAGAATCGCTTGAACCTGGGAGGTGGAGGTTGCAGTGAGCTGAGATCGCACCATTGCACTCCAGCCTGGGCAACAGAGCAAGACTCTGGGCGGGCGAGGTGGGAGGGTGGGGGAGAAGGGACTTTGAGCACCTGAACTAGCTAGCCCTCTATCAGCCTCTCCCACATACAGTTTGACACCATTAGCAGCTTCTACCCACTAGATGTCAGTAGCGTCCCACCCTCAGCTCTGTTGCGCCCACCAAAAAGGTGAAGAAAGTCTTCTGAGGCCAGAATCACTCTCAGTTGAGAATCCCTGGTCTGGCCCGTCTCTACACTGGGGAATGGATCTGAGATCACAGACCCACTTAGGCATCAGTGATGTCCTCATTGGACCAGGCTCAGCCAATCAGAGCATTCATTACTTCTCCTGATGTTAATGATTGGTGGAGGAATATTACATGGCCCAAGCTCAGCCTATCAGAGTCAGTCTGGGGACTTTAGCCTGGGCTATTGGGACAGAGCAGTTTTCCTGTAGCGTCTGGGGTGTTGGTATTGGTAGGCGAGCCGCCCTGAACAGATGGGGGACTTTTTTTTTTTTTTGGCACTCTCCCGGCTGTGTTTTTGTTTGTTTGTTTTGAGACAGAGTCTCGCTCTGCCACCCAGGCTGGAGTGCAGTGGCGTGGCGTGATCTCGCTCAGGTCACCTCCGCCTCCCAGGTTCAAGCGATTCTCCCGCCTCAGCCTCCCGAGTAGCTGAGACTACAGGTGCCTGCCACCATGCCTGACTAATTTTTGTACTTTTATTAGTAGAGACAGGGTTTCATCATACTGTTCTCAAACTCCTGACCTTGTGATCCACCTGCCTCGGCCTCCCAAAGGGCTGGGATTACGCGCGGGAGCCACCGCGCCTGGCCGTTCCCAGGCTGTGTTTTTGTTTGTTTGTTTGTTTTGAGACAGAGTCTCGCTGTGCCACCCAGGCTGGAGTGCAGTGGCGTGGCGTGATCTCGCCCAGGTCATTGTAACCTCCACCTCCCAGGTTCAAGCGATTCTCCCGCCTCAGCCTCCCGAGTAACTGGGGTTACAGGTGCCTGCCACCATGCCTGGCTAATTTTTGTATTTTTAGTAGAGACAGGGTTTCATCATATTGGCCATCATACTGATCTCGAACTCCTGACCTTGTGATCCACCTGCCTCGGCCTCCCAAAGTGCTGGGATTACGCGCGGGAGCCACCGCGCCTGGCCGTTTCCAGGCTGTTTTTATGCGTTTTCTGGCTCTGTACTATTTACTGGTTTGGAAGATACTACACTGCATGATGTGTGACATATGAAAGCAAGGCCAAGGACTTTTCTTCCTTTTTTTTTTTTTTCTGGAAACATTTTGAAAGGGATTTTGTAATTATTCTTTTAGTTCTAGCTAGCAATGAATGGATGATTAGTTGGACGTGCTTGGGAATTCTTGCTGAATGAGGTCACCTAGCCTCAAAAACAATCTAAATAGGAGGTGAATGAATCCTCAATTTTACGCTTAGTGAGGCTGACATAATATTACCTTTCTTTTCTTTTGTAATTGTTCTTGTGTTTTAGAATGAGGATATTCCCTAGGTCTTGAATATTTCTGTTGGCCTGTGCAAAGACCCAAGATCCAGACATCATGTCAGAAGTGCCTACATACAGGCATCTTTCCCAGAGGGAAGCCCACTTAGGGAACAGCAGATGAAGTGGTGAAGTGAGAAGCATTTATTTTTCTTTTATTATTATTATTTTTAGACAGAGTCTCTCTGTGTTACCCATGCTGGAGTGCAGTGCCGTGAACTCGGCTCACTGCAACCTCTGCCTCCTGGGTTCAAGCAATTCTCCTGCCTCAGCCTCCCGAGTAGCTGGGATTACAGGGGTTCGACACAACGCCTGGCTAATTTTTGTATTTTTAGTAGAAATGGGATTTCACCATGTTGCCCAGGCTGGTCTTGAACCCCTGACCTCAAGTGATTCATCCACCTTGACCTCCCAAAGTGCTGGGATTACACACACCTAGCTGAGAGGCATTTCTGATAACCTAATTTTAGTACCCGGATCCAGCCACACCTGAGACCAACTTCCCCTGACAATTTCGGATGCATGAGTCATCTATCCCCTCTTCTTCTTCTTTTTTTTTTTAAACTCTACATCTGGAGCATTTCATTAAATCAAATAACAAAAGTTATGCAGTATTTCCTGCCCTTCATGTATATAAATTTCCATAGTGAATTTTAGGCTCACATCTCATTAAAATATTTTAAATCTGTCTATCTATCTATCTATCTATCTATCTATTTTTTAGATGAGATTTCACTCTGTTGCCCAGGCTGGAGTACAGTGGTGCGATCTCGACTCGCTGAAACCTCCACCTCTCAGGTTCAAGCTATTCTCCTGTCTCAGCCCACCACCATGCCCAGGTAATTTTTTTGTATTTTTAGTGGAGAAGGGGTTTCAGCATCTTGGCCAGGCTGGTCTTGAACTCCTAACCTCAAGTGATTCACCCACTTTGGCCTCCCAAAGTGCTGGGATTACAGGCGTGAGTCACTGCACCCGGCCTAAATATCTTTTTAGACTTCTATTTTTCTATGGTGGACTATAAAAAAATAGTAATAGCAGATCCTGCTTTTTAATCAGCAGGATATTTTTTCTTCCTGTAAAATGGATCGTTTACAGGGCTGGCAGGGACTTATGTATGATTCAGCGTTGAGTCCGCAGCATCATCAACACATCTGTTTCAAGATTAAAACCAAATATAAGGCATTAGGAGTCTCGTGAAAGACACTTAATGATTTGATTTCTTTCCCAGCCCCGATGAATGAAAGAAAGCTGATTGAAGAACAGTTATTACAAATCAGGAGGGAAAGACAGTGTGGTGTGTTCTGGCATCTGGGTTATTCTTTTTTTTTTCTTAAGCCATTTTTGGGCTGGAAATTGATTTTTATTTTCCCTCGAGACAGAGTCTCATTCTGTCGGCCAGGCTGGAGTGCAGTGGTGCGATCTCAGCTCACTGCAACCTCCACCTCCTGGGTTCAAGCAATTCTCTGCCTCAGTCTCCTGAGGAGTTGGGATTACAGGTTCGTGCCATCATGCCCAGCCAAGTTTTGAATTTTTAGTAGAGACGGTGTTTCACCATTTTGGCCAGGCTGGTCTTGAACTCCTGACCTTGTGATCCACCCACCTTGGCCTCCCAAGGTGCTGGGATTACAGGTGTGAGCCACTGCACTGGGCTGGAAAGTGATATTTATAATCCAAATACTCATTTCATTTCAACCTGTGAAATGCTATCTTTTTTTTTTTTTTTTTAAACGGAATTTCGCCCTTGTTGCCCAGGCTGGAGTGCAGTGGCTTGATCTCAGCTCACTGCAACGTCTGCCTCCTGGGTTCAAGCAATTCCCCTGCCTCAGCCTCCTGAGTAGCCGGGATTACAGGCACCCACCACCACGCCCAGCTAATTGTTTTGTATTTTTAGTGGAGACAGGGTTTCATCATTTTGGCCAGGCTGGTCTGGATCTCTTGACCTCATGAGGCGCCTGCCTTGGCCTCCCAAAGTGCTGGGATTACCGGCACGAGCCACCGCGCCCGGCCAAAATGCTATCTTTAGATACCACCCAGGCCATGAAAATTTTTGTTCAAATCAAATGTACAGAACTGATGAATCGGGCTCGGTGGCTCACACCTACAGTCCCAGCACTTTGGGAGGCTGAGGTGGACGGATCACCTGCGGTCGGAAGTTTGAGAGCAGCCTGACCTACATGGAGAAACCCCGTCTCTACTAAAAATATAAAAATTAGCCGGGAGTGGTGGCACATGCCTGTAATCCCAGCTACTCGGGAGGCTGAGGCAGACGAATTGCTTGAACCCAGGACGCTGAGGTTGCAGTGAGCTGAAATGGCGCCATTGCACTCTAACCTGGGAAACAAGAGTGAAACTCTGTCTCAAAAAAACAAAAAACTGATAAATCAAAAATGTTCTGATGACAACTAGCATTTGTGGAGTTCCTGGTGGAGTCAGATGCCATCCATGGGCTTTTTTTTATGAGACAGGGTCTCACTGTATCACCCAGGCTGGACAGCAGTGCAGTGCTGCAATCATAGCTCACTGCAGCCTCAACCTTCTAGGCTCAAGTGATCCTCCCACCTTAGCCTCCCAAGGTGTGTGCCACTACACTGAGCTAATTTTATTTTATTTTATTTTTGTAGAGATGGGATTTTGTTATGTTGCCCAGGCTGGTCTCAAACTCCTGGCCTCAAGTGATCCTCCCACCTCGGTCTCCCAAAGTGCTGGGATAAGGGATGTGAGCCACTGCTCCCGGTCCAATGGACTTTCATAAAGTTTAAATCTCAGAACTTCGGGCCAGGCACAGTTGCTCTCGCCTGTAATCTCAGCATTTTGGGAGGCTGAGGCAGGAGGTTTATGAGGTCAGGAGTTCGAGACCAGCCTGGCCAAAATGGTGAAACACCATCTCTACTAAAAATACAAAAAATTGGCCAGGCACGGTGGCAGGCATCTGTAATCCCAGCTACCTGGGAGGCTGAGGCAGGAGAATCGCTTGAACCCAGGAGGCAGAGATTGCGGTGAGCGGAGATCGTGCCACTGCACTCCAGTCTGGGTGACAGAGCAAGACTCCATCTCAAAAAATAAATAAAATAATAAACAAATAAATAAATCTCAGAATCTCCTCAAGTGATTCTGTGAGGTAAAGACAGTTATTTCCAGTGTGCTGCCGAGGACGTCAAGGCACAGAGAGATTTGTCCAAGGAAGTATCGGAGCCTGGAGCTGAACTCGAGCAGGCTGTCTGTGAAGCTGATCGCAGTTAGGGACCATTACTGCTCTTTCCCCAACCCGGGATCCTGTGCCCCGTGTTCTATTCCAGCACACACCTGCTAAGTAGACGGAGACCCCGCAGCAGAAAAGGCCAAGGGCCACGTGTCTGAGGAGGCGGCAGTCGTAGAGAAACCAGTCAGACCTGGGATGGAGGGGAGCAGGAAGAAAAAGGGCTCAGGAAGTGGAGCTGATCGGGGGAGGTCAGTAAGGAGAGGGAGGCAGAGCTGCTTAAATGAGACAGGACCCAGCTTTCAGGGACCAAAAATCTAGAGTACCTAACTATCATCCTTCTACTTGCCCACACATTTACATTACTTATCCACTCTCCATCCATCTGTCCATCCATCCATCCATCCATCCACCCACCCACCCATTTATCCACTCATTTATCCATCCATCCATTTATCCACGCATTCATCCATCTGTCTACTCATCCATCCATCCATCCACCCATTCATCCATTCATCTCCCCATTCATCCATCCATCCATCCATCCATCCATCGATTCATCCATCAGCTCATCCAACCACCGGCGCATCCATCCATCCATCCATCCATCCACCCACCCACCCATTTATCCACCCATTCATCCGTCTACTCATCCATCCATCCATCCACCCACCCATCCATTCATATGCTCATTTGTCCATCCATCCACTTGTCCATCCATCAGCCCAGTCACTCGTCTACTCATTCATCCATCCATCCACTTATCAGTTCATTCATGCATCAACTTATCCATCTCCATCCATCAGCCCCATCCATTCATCCAGCCACACAATCATTTAGACACCCACCATCCACCCATTCAATATCTATCTATGCTCCACCCATCCCCCCTTCATCTTTCCAAGTCAGTGTCCACCATCCATTTTTCATCCATATTCATTGATTATGCAACCAGCACTCATATACAGTCTTCCATCCATTTAACTGTGCGCTATTAATCCATCTATCCATTCATTCCAACACCCTCCACTATCCTATCCATCCCTCACCCACCCATCCACTGATCATCCATCTCCCATTCACTATCCATCCATCCTCATCCCTTCCCTCCCTCCCTCCCTTTCCTTCCTTCCTTCCTTTCCTCCCTCCCTCCCTCCTTCCCTCCTTTCCTTCCTTCCTTCCCTCCTTCCCTCCTTCCTTCTTTCCACCATCCATTCTCTTTCCCTTATAATCCAGCTATATACATGAGTCCACTCAAACACCCAACACTTGGGAAGCAGCTACTATGTGCAGATACTTGCTACACACCTGGCTTCCATTATTTTACAGACCACGGGCTTCTTTGAGAGATGAGGAAACAGTTTCACGTGCTATGATTGACAGTACAAACAGCGCCTCCAAGAGATGACGCTGACTGAGGAGGAGATGGTGACTCTGAGAGCTTCCATCCTCACTCGGCTCCCATCAGTATAATGAAAGTGGACGCCTTCCCGGTCTTCCTGCTGCCTTTCCTCCCGTCCCCTTTTCAGCACAGTGGCTAGAGGTGGTCATCATTCGAAACCTAAATCAGATCACCTTCCTCCTCACTCACAACCCTCCTTAGCAGGAGAAATCCCGAAGTCCTATCCCATCTCTGTTTTCTTTTCTTCCTGACTCTCATCACGATCTGCCATTATTATTATTATTATTATTAGACATGGGTCTCACTATGTTACCGAAACTGGAGTGCAGTGGTTATTTCATAAGCATGCTCATGGCTCCCTGCAGCCTTGACCTCCTGGGTTCAAGGAATCCTGCCTCAGCCTCCCAAGTATATGGGACTACAGGCGTGAACCACCACACCCAGCTAATTACACTTTTTTCTTTTTCTTTTTTAGAGACGGAGTTTTAATGTTGTTGCCCAGGCTGGAGTGCAATGGTGCGATCTCGGCTCACCGAAATCTCCATCCATCTATCCATTCATTCCAACACCCTCCACTATCTTTTTCCCCCACCAGGGTTCAAAAGATTCTCTTGCCTCAGCCTTCTGAGTGGCTGGAATTACAGGCATGCACCACTATGTTCAGCTTTTTTTTTTTTTTTCTTTTAGTAGAGACAGGGTTTCTCCATGTTGGTCAGGGTGGTATTGAACTCCCGACTACAGGTGGATCCCCCTGCCTCAGCCTCCCAAAGTGTTGGGATTACAGGCGTGAGCCACTGTGCCCGGCCATTAATTTTTTTTCTTTTTGTAGAGACAAGGTATTGCTATATTACCCAGGCTGGTCTCAAATTCCTGGCTTCCCAGCACTTTGCGAGGCCACGGTGAGTGGATCTTTTGAGGTCAGGAGTTCAAGACCACCTGGCCAACATGAGTTGGGAGAATCACTTGAACCTGGGAGGCAGAGGCTGCAGTGAGCCGATATAGCACCACTGCACTCCAGGCTGAAGAAAGAAAGAAAAAGAGAGAGAGAGAGAGAGAGAGAGAACGAATTCCTGGCCTCAAGTGATCCTCCTGCCTCTGCCTCCCAAAGTGCTGGGAATGCAGGCGTGAGCCACCACACCTGGCCCTTGTTATGTTTCCTTATTTTCTGTGACTCCATGAGAGCAGATCTGGGTCTACTTGTTCCCTGTTGTGTCTCTGACACCCTGAGCCAGACCCAGCCCCTGCAGGCAGGCACCCAACACACATTTGCTGACCCATGAGACCATGCATTTATTTCATTGTCCCTTGGGTGGAAGCTGTGTGGTCTGGATAAAATCTACCCCAGTGGTGGAAGTTCTCATCTGCTCAAATTCACAGAATTCTGGACCAGGCTTTGGGCTCCTCTCTCCCGGCATTCTGGAGGGAAACACTACCACGTGGGACAGCAGAGTCCTGGGCTCAAAGCGGGTTCCTCCTTCCACAACCACTGCCCCTGAGAGAGGCCCCTCAATGACCACATCCCTGAGTTCAGGTCCCTGAGAAAGGACCCCAATTCCAGGCCAGGACACCGGCTCTGGCTGGCTTTACCCAGAACCAAGTTCAAGTCCAGCACTCTCCCGCCCCCACCCCCCTTTCAAGCCAGACGGCCTGGGAGCTCAGCCTCCCCTGTTTGAGATTCAGGCAAACTGATCCTGGGACCCCCTGTGAGCCTCAGTTTCCTCATCTGCAAAACGGGGGACACAGCAGTGGTTGCACCTGCTGCAAAATTTAACAAATATAGAATGGAGGGAACGGGGGAGGAAAAGGGGAAGGCAGAGATGCATGGGGTGGCGGGGGAGGGAAGTGGGGAGGGAAGCTGTCCCCCCCAGCCTGAGGCCAAAAGAGGGGAAGAGGCTCATCCAGGCTCCCCCAGCCCCCAGCCAAGCCTCTAGGGCGGTGAGGCCGGTCCTCCTACCTCCTGGGGCCAGGCCCCCGCGCCAGCTCGGCACCCAGGTGGCCACAGAGCGCGGCGAGCAGCAGGCAGGTGAACGCCAGCACGAGCGCCAGCGCGGCCAGCGCGGCGGCCAGAGGCAGCAGCGCCCCGGCCGCGTCCTCGGGCAGCCCGGGGCCGGCGCCCAGCTCCTGGCGGAGCCCGTCGGCGCGCAGCCCCCGCAGCTCCGCGCGGCCCGCCTGGAGCTGGAACAGCAGCTGCGCGCTCAGCGCCGCCAGCACGGCCGCCGCGATGCCCAGCAGAGTCACCGCGGCCAGCACCCGGCCGCCGTACGAGCGGGCCATGGCGGGGGTTCCTGCGGGCCCGGGAACAGGTGAGGGATCCAAGTGGTTTTAGGGGGCAGGGGAGTTGGGGGGAGTCCGAGGGCCCCCAGGGGGTCCCCGAGGGGGCGGGGCCGCAGGGAATGTGTGAAAGTTCGGGGGCTGGGCTGGGGGTCGCCAGACGGACGTGGGCTCCGGGGTGCTGGTCGCAGCGGGGACGCCGAGTGTCCGCGAAAACTTGGGACAAAGTCTTTTCTCTTCCCTCCCGGGGCCCCGCGGGCGCCCCCTCTTGATCGGCTGGGCCTGGCGGGCGGGGCCTGGCTCGGGGCTCGGCGCGGGGGCGGGGCCCCACGAGGGGCTGGATCGTGGGAACTCCGTGGCTCTCTAAGTTCAGAAAGGGACACCACCCCGCCCCCTGCCGCCCTAAGTATCGATTTTATTGCTGTTAAATAAAGAAAGAGAAAGGGGTCCGGGGCGGTGGCTCACGCCTGTAATCCCAGCACTTGGGGAGGCCGAGGCGGACGGATGACTTGAGGTCAGGAGTTCGAGACCAGCCTGGCCAACCTGGTGAAACCCCGTCTCTACTGAAAAAACAAACAAAAAAAAAGTCAAAAAAATTATATGTATATAGCCAGACGTGGTGGTGCACGCCTGTAATCCTAGCTACTTGGGAGACTGAGGTGGGAGGATTGATTGCTTGAACCCAGAGATGGAGGTTGCAGTGAGCTGAGATTGCACCACCACACGCTCCAGCCTGGCTGACAGAGTGACTCCGTCTAGAAAAGCGAGCGAGAGAGAAAGGGCTAGGTGAGGTGGCTCACACCTGTAATTCCAGCACTTTGGGAGGCTGAGGCAGGAGGATGGCTTGAGCCCAGGAGTTTGAGACCAGCCTGGGCAACATAGCCAGACCCCATCTCTACAATAAGGCAGTTAGCCTGGTGTGGTGGGGCGCACCTGTGGACCCAGCTACTTTCGAGGCTGAGCCAGGAGGATGGCTTGAGCCCAGGAGGTCGAGTCTGCAGTGAGCTGAGATCATGCCACTGCACTCCAGCCTGGGCGACAGAGCAAGCCTATGTCTCAGAATAGAAATAACAAAATCGAAAAATTCACTTTGTCACTTGATCCCAACCCAGGGACTCTGTCATTGGCCAGGATTTCCCCTCCACTTACCTCCTTCCCTCCAGGAGGCTAGGGAGAGTCCTGGTCCCCTTCCCCAACTGGTGTCCCAAATTATTCCCACAGCACTTTAAACAAATAGAGAAACAAAATTAACCATTTTATTCCGTGGCATTTAGAGTTGTACCACCATCACCTCTGTCTAGTCCTAGAACATTTTCATACCCCCAAAAGGAGACCCTGTCCCCATTAGTGGTCACTCCCCATCCCCCCTCCATTAATCTACTTCCTGTCTCTGTGGATTTCCCCATTCTGGATATTTCATAGCAACGGACTTGTACAAGAGGTGGCATTCTGCTTCTGGTTTCTCTCGGCATCATGCACTCAAGGTTCATCCAGGTTTTAGCATAAATCAGTGCCTCATTCCTTTTTACAGCTGCGTAATATTCCACAGTGTGTCTGGAACACATTGTGCCCATCCGTTCATCCATTGATGGGTATTTCGGTTGCTGCTTCCTTTTGATGAAGGTGAGTAATGCTGCTATCAACATTTGTGCAGAGGTATCTTCTTGAGTCACTGCCGTTCATTCTTGTGGGGAATGGACTCCTAGGAGTGGAGTTGCTGAGTCACGTGATTACTCGAATTTAACTATTTGTGAAACCCTCAAACTTTTCCACAGCAGCTGCAGCCATTTTCCATTTCCACTAACAATGTCTGAGGTTTTAAAAAATAATTTTCTCTGCATCCTCCAAAACACCTGTTTCCTCCTGCCCTTCTTCTTTTTTTTTTTTTTTTTTTTTTTTGGTCAGGGCCTTGCTCTGTCACCAGGGCTGGATTGCGAATTGCAGTGGTGTGATCATAGCTCATTACAGCCTTGACCTCCTCGACTCAAGTGATCTTCCTGCCTCAGCCTCCAAAGCAGCTGGGACTACAGGCAAGCATCACCATGCCTGGCTAAAATTATTATTTTTTTTTTGAGAAGGAGTCTCACTCTGTTGCTAGGCTGGAGTGCAGTGGCCTGATGTTGGCTCACTGCAACCTCCATCTCCCGGGTTCAAGCAATTTCACTGCCTCTGCCTTCCCGGTAACCAAGACTACAGGCACGTGCCACTGCGCCCGGTTAATTTTTTGTATTTTAGTAGAGACGGGGTTTCACCGTGTTGGCCAGGATGGTCTCGATCTTCTGACCTTGTGATCTGCCCGCCTCAACCTCCCAAAGTGCTGGGATTACAGGAGTGAGCCACCACGCCCAGCTGTGCCTGGCTAATTTTTAAGCATTTTTTCTTTCTTTTTTTTTTTTTTAGAGATGGGGTCTTGCTATGTTGGTCTGGTCTCAAACTCTTTATACCCAAGTGATTCTCTCACCTCAGCCTCCCACAGTGCTGGGATTACAGGAGTGAGCCACACATTCAGCCTCCTCCCTCGTAATGGCCTTTTTTTTTTTTTGAGGCAGAATCTCACTGTTGCCCAGGCTGGAGTGCAGTGGTGAGATCTCAGCTCACTGCAACCTCCCCCTCCTGGGTTCAAGCGATTCTTTCCCCAGTCTCTGGAGTAGCTGGGATTACAGGTGCCCATCACCTAACTCAGCTAATTTTTGTATTTTTAATGGGCTTCACCATGTTGGCCAGGCTGGTCTCAAACTCCTGACCAAAAGTGATCCTCCTGTCCCGGCCTCTGAAAGTGCTGGAATTACAGGTGTGAGCCACCACACCCAGCCAGTTAAAAAAATTTTTTTTGTAGAGATGGGTTCTTGCTATGTTGGTCTCAACTCAAACTTCTTTTTTTTTTTTTTTTTTTTTTTTGAGACGGAGTTTCGCTCTTGTTACCCAGGCTGGAGTGCAATGGCGCGATCTCGGCTCACCGCAACCTCCGCCTCCTGGGTTCAGGCAATTCTCCTGCCTCAGCCTCCCGAGTAGCTGGAATTACAGGCACGCGCCACCGTGCCCAGCTAATTTTTTGTATTTTTGGTAGAGACGGGGTTTCACCATGTTGACCAGGATGGTCTCGATCTCTTGACCTCGTGATCCACCCGCCTCGGCCTCCCAAAGTGCTGGGATTACAGGCTTGAGCCACCGCGCCCGGCCTAACTCAAACTTCTTATGCCCAAGCGATCCTCTCACCTCAGCCTCCCAAAGTGCTGGGGGTTACAGGGGTGAGCGACCTCACCCAGCCTCCTCCTCCCTGATAACTGTCATTCTGGTGTTTATAAAATAATAGCTCATTGTGGTTTTTATTTGCATTTCCCTAATAACTAACAGTATTGAGCGTCTTTTCATGAGCTTTTTGGCAGTTCACATATCTTCTTTGGAGAAATGTCAATTAAAGTCCTTTCTCCATTTAAATTTAATTAATTTTTCATAGAGTTGGGGTCTTACTATGTCATCCAAGCTAATCTGGAACTCTTAAGCTCAAGGGATCCACCCTCCTGGACCTTCCAAAGTGCTGGGATTACAAGCATGAGCTACTGTGCCTGGCCTGGCATAATTTTTTTCAGGTTTGAAATTTTGGGGTCCCTTGAGAAGAGTTTGTGGGCCCTGTGCCCTCAGCCTTGTAGGTAAAATGGCCCTAAGGAAGAGTATGGGGTGACCCTTCACTTCCGGGTGGCCTGCTTTGCTGTGTGGCTTTGGACACATCCCTTAACCTCTCTGGGCCTCCTCATCTATAGGAGGAACCTGTTCCTTCTTTCAGTTCATTCATTCATCATTCATTCATTCATCAGGCGTCAGTCCAACCTTCACTCTTTCATCATCACCAGTGTTAGGGTGAGTTTTCCACGTTTTTCAGGTAAGGAAAAGTCCCAAGTTGAGGGGCTCAACAATTCATTAGGATCAGGGCTCCAGTTTTGCTCTGGGTGGTGGGAATACAGCGCTGTATGATGCTTTCATACAACAAACACCAGTGGAGAGCCCGTCTGTGTGCTGGGCTCTGAGGACCGAGGGGTGACCAAGACAGGCCCAGCTCTCCCTTCTGGTGCTCACAGCCTGGTGAGGGAGGTGGAAACACACATGAAACCCCACCATAAGGGGACAATTATCTAAAATGGCCAAAATTAATTACAGTGCTGTCTTAGGTTTTGCCATTATTTGTTGGGGGAACACAGATACCAAGGGCTGGTCCTGCTGTTTGTATGTGGGATGACTCTCTGGTTTGGGGGTGTCTTGGAAAAGTTAACCCTGCAACAGGCTCCAAGGTGAGCTATCTACCTTGGCCTTTTGCTAAGTGCCCTTCTCATTGCAGCTCAGACAGGCAGGGAGTGGGGAGGCGGAGAGGGGAGGAGAAGGCTTGGAGAATTCCAGCATACAGTCCAAGTCACACAGCCGGACAGGGATAGAGAGTGGACTCCCTCAACCTCACTGCCCAGAAGGGACAGTTGGTTACTGCATGTTGGCTGGAATAATAGTAACAATGTTGACAGGTTATATGGCCCGTGATTTGTTGGAAAAGGGTAACCTGGTATGAGATGGTATGAGATATAGATAATTTAAGTGATTTTTTTTTCTTTTTTCTTTTTTAAGAGACAGGGTTTCACCATCCTGGCCAGGCTGGTCTCAAACTCCTGACCTTGTGATCCACCCACCTCAGTCTCCCAAAGTGCTGGGATTACAGGCGTGAGCCACTGTGCCCTGCCTCGACGCTTTCTTTTTTTTGAGACAGTGTCTCTGTCGCCCAGGCTGAAGTGCAGGGACGCAATCTTGGCTCATTGAAACCTCTCCCTCCTGGGTTCTAGCGATTCTCGTGCTTCAGCCTCCTGAGTAGCTGGGACTACAGGCACGTGCCACCACGCCTGGCTAATTTTTTTTTAATTTTTTTTTATTTTTTAGTAGAAACAGGGTTTTGTCACATTGGCCAGGCTGGTCTTGAACTGCTGACCTCGAGTGATCTGATTGCCTCAGCCTCCCAAAGTGCTGGGGTTACAGGCGTGAGGCACCACACCCAGCCTCAATGCACGCATTTCACAGATGCGCCTAGTGAAGTCCAGAGAGGGCTGTTGGAAGCATCAGAGGCTGCACAAAACATCAGGCAGCACCAGGGCCCTGAGCCTCCATTTTCCAACCTGGAGGTTGGGAATGGAGGTGAGCAGGAAAAGAGGCGGTTGTTCCCTATTCAGGCCCCTCTGCTTCCCAGGCCCCCAGCCTCTTTCCTCCAGTCAGTCAGGCAGATTCCCGCGCACCGTAGTTATGTTTGCTAGTTTCCATGGACACGCGTGGCCTCCTAGGAAACCCTTTCCGGAGACTGGGCACGAGAGGAGGGGTTTGCATTCATTTGCATGTTAGGCCACGCCCAGAAGGTGTGCCATCTCATTCTGACGCTAGGGGGCGCCAGAGGCCAAACCCAGCAGTTCCTCTGCCTAGCGAGCACCTGCTCCGCCTTCTCCGCTGACCTGCCTGGGAGGACCTGGCTTTAAGGTTTAGATAAGGGAAGTGATCTCACAGTCAGAAAGCGAGGAGATAGTTTTAGATTGGAGTTTTTGATTTCTATATTCTGCTGTCTCCCCTGATGATGCCCCGGGTCTACGAGGGACAGAGGAGACCTGGGAGACCTGGCTCCTGCTGGCAGCCCGGGACCCCAGCGCGCGTGGTACCAAGTATTGAAATGCATCCCCTGTAACATAGAAATGTGCTGTTAAAGGATTGTGATTTTGCGTGTGAAGTATGTGGGCAACTTAGCGTTTTCAGTACGTTTGCTCTATTTTAGTTTGCATTTTCTCATTTTTGGAGCCACTAACTACTCCTCCTCAGCCAGGTCTCAGAAATATTTATAAAGAAAAATTAAAATAAAATAAATAAAAAAATACAAAAAAAGAGAGAAATATTTAGAGATCCTTGAAAAGCTCTCCCTACTTTATCGCCCTGGCCGGAGGCTCAGATGCGCACCTGGAAGACCAGAACAGACCCCTGGGGGTGAGAGGACGTCTCAGGACTGAAAACCCCCTGCCACTCGCTCCATCCCAGCTCCCACCCTCCTCAGCATGGAGATCAGAACGGACTCCCCAGGTCCTGTCCCTCTTCTCCCTGGGGATCTCATCACAGCCCCTCTGCCCTGAGCCCTCTTGGGGGTGAGCTCAGAACCGACATCACCCTCCCCCTCCCCACTTCGCGTCCACCCCTCTTGATCATGGGAGTTCAGAACAGCCCCGCAACCTCGCGTGCCCCCAGAGGAGTGCTCGAAACCCAGACAGTCCTCTGCATGCTCCCACACCGAGCTCCGTCCCGCCTTACTCCTGCGGAGATTTCGGACAATCCCCTCCCCCTCCCCTCGCCTCTGTTCCCAAGAGGCTCATTACGGAATCCCCTCCCGTTGCCTGCCCACCTGGGGCAGAGGAGGACTCAGAACAGCCTCCCCACTTCCATCCAGCCCTCTCTCCCCGCAGTGGGGGGCGGGGTTTTCATAGACGCGCCGCCCCTCCAGCAGTCTTCCCCAACTACGGGGTCACAACAGCCCCGCTCGGCCCCGCCCTCCACCCTGGCCCCCTACCCCACATCCCCGCCCCCACTCCCTCCCAGCTTTCTACCTCTGGGGTGGAGGGTTCGTCACTAAACCCCAACTCCTCCACCCTAGGGGGTCATAACAGCTCCCCTGGGCCTGCTCTCCGCCCGGGCCCCACCCCCCACCCCCATGCCGATCTCTTGCGGAGGCGGGGCGGGGGAGGAGAGTTTCTTTTTGTTTTTGGGGGACAGGATCTCCCTCTGTCGCTCAGGTTGAGGTGCAGTGTGTAGTGGTGCGATCGCGGTTCCCTGCGGCCTTCTGGGCTCAAGTCCATCCTCCCACCTCAGCCTCCGGAGTAGCTAAGCCACAGGCGCGTGCACCACGCCCGGCTAATTTTGAATTTTTGTAGACTCGGGGTCACCCTCTGTTGTTTAGGCTGATCTTGAACTCCTGGGCTCAAGCGATCCTCCCGCCTGGGCCTCCCCAAGTGCTGGGATTACAGGCGTGCGGGGGTGGGGCGCGGGTGGAGGTTCGTCACCAAACTCCACTCCTCTCCCCTCTCCTCCGCTGTCGGGGGTCAGAACAGCCCCCCGGCCCCGCCCTCCGCCCCTCCCCCTCCCCCTCCCCCGGGGTCGCGCCCGCCTCGCGCCGCCTTTTCCACGCGGTACTTGCGGCGGCGCAGGCACTCGGTGAGGCTCCGAGGCTCCTGGTCCTCCAGGTCCTCGGGCAGCAGGAAGTTGCGGTCCAGCACCTCGGCCGCCTCCTGCCAGTTGGCGAAGCAGGCGGTGCCCAGGCGCTGGATCTCGTCGGCCCCGTCGCGGGTGAGCACGTCCCCGTCCGGCTTGAGCACTACGACCGCCGGCAGGCGCTCCACGGAGAACTGGCGCCCGAGGTCCCTGTGGGGCGGGCAGATCAGTCTGGGCTGTTCCACATCCCTGATCCTGAACCAGAGAGCCCCACGTCCAGCCTCCCAGTCCTTAGGCAGCCCTTCTGTGTGCACTGTCTCTTGCCTGGCACCGGGTGGGTGCAGACGAGGACCGGGACAGGGCCAGACACTGTGGTCCCCGAGCTATGCCTCCATCACCCCAGGCATGCTGCAACCTCGGGGCGTTTGCACTGCCTGTGCCCTGCGTCTGGAGAGCTCTCCTCAGACTTTCGCAGGTTAAGACCTTGTAGTGGCCGGGCGTGGTGGCTCACGCCTGTCATCCCAGCACTTTGGGAGGCCGAGGCAGATGGACCACGAGGTCAGGAGATCCAGACCATCCTGGCCAACATCGTGAAAGCCCGTCTCTACTAAAAACACAACAATTAGCTGGGTGTGGTGGCACATGCCTGTAATCCCAGCTACTCGGGAAGCTGAGGCACGAGAATGGTTTGAACCCAGGAGGAGAAGGTTGCAGTGAGGTGAGATCCTGCCACTGCGCTCCAGCCTGGGCAACAGAGCAAGACTCCATCTCAAAAAAAAAAAAAAAGAGAGAGAGAGATATTAAGCAGGGTAAGGGGTTGCTGGCTAGAGAGCATCTCTCCAAGGAGGTAGTCTCTGAGCTGAGAGCTATGGGATGAGGGGGGCTGGAGAACTGGGGGAAGGTGTCCCAGGAAATACGCATAGGACATGCAAAGGCCCCGAGGTGGGATGATCATGGAGTACAGCCCTGATCACGCAGGCCATGCGGGGTCATGGTAAGGAGTTTCAATTTTGTTCTTTTTTTCTTTTTCTTTCTTTCTTTCTTTTTTTTTTAGAGACAAGGTCTCGCTATGTTGCCCAGGCTGGAGTGCAGTGGCTATTCACAGGCGCGATCCCACTACTTACTGATCAGCATGGGAGTTTTGACCTGCCCCGTTTCCGACCTGGGCCGGTTCACCCCTCCTTAGGCAACCTGGTGGTCCCCCGCTCCCAGGAGGTCACCATATTGATGCCGAACTTAAGTGTGGACACCCGATCAGCATAGCGCACTACAGCCCAGAACTCCTGGGCTCAAGCGATCCTCCTGCCTCAGCCTCCCGAGTAGCTGGGACTACAAACATGCGCCTTTTTTCTTTGTCTTTGAGACAGCATCTTGCTCTGCCACCCAGGCTGGAGTGCAGCGATGCAATCATAGCTCACTGCAGCCTCGACCTCCCAGGCTAAAGCAATCGCCTGGCCTCAGCCTTCTAAGTAGCTGAACTACAGGCTCACATCATCACACCTGGGTAATTTTTAAATTGTTTTTTAGAGTCTGGGTCTCACTATGTTGCCTGAGCTGGTCCCAAACTCCTGAGCTCATGATCCTCCTGTCTCAGCCTCCCAAAGGACTGGGATTACAGGCACAAGCCACGGTGCCCAGCCTCAATTTTGTTCAAAGTCTTAAGGGAAGCCAATGGGAAGCTCTCCACATCCCTAGGAGACCCTGCACCAAACCTCCCGTCTAGGCCCTAGTCCTACACACTCCCACCCTCTCATCCTGGAGTAGAGGCAGCTGCCAGACTGGACCTATCACCCAGAATTCGGATTTTTTTCCCATGATCTTAAACTCCTGAGCTCAAGGGATCCTCCCATCTCAGCCTCCCAAGTAGCAGGGATTACAGGTGCCGGGCTCAACCCACGGTTCTTTACTTTTGTCTTGTAATTAATTATATATATTATTTATTTACTTAAATTTTTCTTTCTTCCTTTTGTTTTTGTTTTTGTTTTGAGACGGAGTCTCACTCTGTCACCCAGGCTGGAGTGCAATGGCACAATCTCGACTCACTGCAACCTCCATCTCCCCGGTCCAAGCAATTCTCCTGCCTCAGCCTCCTGAGTAGCTGGGATTACAGGTGTCTGCCACCACACCCGGCTAATTGTTTGTATTTTTAGTAGAGATGGGGTTTCACCATGTTGGTCTCAAACTCCTGACCTCATGTGATCCACCCGCCTCGGCCTCCCAAAGTGCTGGGGTGACAAGTGTGAGCTACTGTGTGTACGCTATTTTTTAATTTTGGTTTTTGGGACGGAGTTTCCCTGTTGCTGCCCAGAGTGAAGTGTAATGGTGGGATCTCAGCTCACTGCAACCTCTGCCTCCTGGGTTGAAGCAATTCTCCCCCCTCAGCCACCCGAGTACCTGGGATTACAGGCTCTCGCCAACACAGAGCAGCCTCCCTGGGATTATACCTGTTGGCTACCGCGCCGTTTATTTTTTTGGGAAGTCTTGCTATGTCACCAGGCCGGAGTACAGTGGCCCCATCTCGGCTCACTGCAACCTCTGCCTCCCAGTTTAAGTGATTCCCCTGCCTCAGCCTCCCAAGTAGTGGGATTACAGGCTCTCACCACGACGCCTGGCTAATTTTTGTATTTTTAGTAAAGACAGGGTTTCACCATGTTGACCAGGATGGTCTCGATCTCTTGACCTTGTGATCCACCTGCCTGGGCCTCCCAAAGTGCTGGGATTACAGGCGTAAGCCACAGCACCCAGCCACACTTTTTATTTTTGAGACAGCGTCTTGCTGTGTTGCCCAGGCTGGAGTGCAGTGGTAGATCTCATCTCAGTGCAACTTCTGCCTCTCGGGTTCAAGCAAGTCTCCTGCCTCAGCCTCCCAAGTAGCTGGGACCACAGGTATGCGCCACCATACCCAGCTAAATTTTGTATTTTTAGTAGAGACGGGTTTCACCATGTTGGCCAGGCTGGTCTCGAACTCCTGACCTCACGTGATCTGCCTGACTCAGCCTCTCAAAGTGCTGGGATTACAGGGGTGAGCCACCATGCCCGGCCTTGCTATTACATAGTCAAGTCTCTCTTTTGCACCTATTCCTCTCACTCAGCTATAAGCTCCCTGGGGTGGCATGGAAGCCAGCACATGGAAGTGGGCACCCCCTAGTCCCCAGTATATGGACTGGCACACAGGGTCTGCTTATTCACTCCAGTCAGAACGGATGATTCACGTTCAGTGAACATGCCCCCTCCTCCAGGAAGCCCTCCCCACCCCTCCTCACCTCCTCAGATCATCCTCAAAGGGCAGGAAAAGCCACTTCTTTGGCATGTCCTTGAGGAACAGGTCCTGCTGCTCCTCTGTGGGGTCCTGGGACACATACACCAGGGCCAGCTGCGCCGCCCGCAGCACATAGAACTCATCTGTGAGCCTCACGAAGAAATCCTTGAGGATGGGCACGAAGGCCTGGCACTGCGGACAAGCCCCGGCGCCGAAGAACAGCAGCACCAACCGGTTCTCCAGCCTGCGACTGACCTCGGCCTCCGTGTCCAGCTCGTCCTGGTCACTGTTGTTTCGGATGAGGACACGCCCAGAGAACAGGGAGGCCATGGTAACCCGGGCTGGGTGCTGGGGACAGCGCGGCCGTGCGGTCCCCGGTCTGCTGACTGGCTCCTCTCCCAGAAATAGAACTCTTGAGGAAGCCAGCTTAGGACCTCACTAATCTTCCTAAACCTTAACCTGAGGGGCCTCTAAGGGCGGGGGGCAGGGCTCCCTGTGTGGCCCTTCTCAAGAGAGAGCTGCAAACGTATTAAGAAAAACAGGTAACAGACGGGCATGTTGGCTCACGCCTGTCATCTCAGCACTTTGGGAGGCGGAAGCAGGCAGATCGCTTGAGCCTGGGGAGTTGGAGACCACCAGCCTAGGCAACATGAGACTGTCTCTACAAAATATACAAAAATTAGTCAAGTAGGGTGGTGTGCACCTGTAGTCCCAGCTACTTGGGAAGCTGAGGTAGAAGGATTGCTTGAGCCCGGGAAGTTGAGGGTGCAGTGAGCTGAGATCACGCCACTGCACTCCAGCCTGGGCATCAGAGAGAGACACTGTCTCCAAAAATAAAACAAGAAAAAGAAAGCCAGGCGCAGTGGCTCATGCCTGTAATCCTAGCACTTTGGGAGGCTGAGGCGGGTGGATCACCTGAGGTCAGGAGTTTGAGACCAGCCTGACCAATACGGTGAAACCTCCATCTTTAAAAAAAAAAGAAAGAAAGAAAAAGAATCCCTACTGCGATGGGCATTTAAAGTTGTCTGGGAGAAATTTTTCCCTCCTACAGAGCGCTTGTATTCTACTTAGAGTGAAACCCCCACACCATGATCTTGTGAAATTTTATTTCGATATTGCTTATTTTCTTTTGTTCTTCCTGAAATTTCCAAAACATCTTTGCTGTGGCAGTCCCTGCGATCACCCAGGGGAGGGCCCATTTGGAGTCTGAGCACAGTGGGTAATTGATAAATGTTTATTGGCCAGATGTTGTGGCTCCTGCTTGTAATCCCAGCACTTTGGGAGGCTGAGGTGAGTGGATCACCTGAAGTCAGGAGTTCAAGACCAGCCTGACCAACACGGTGAAACCCCATCTCTACGAAAAAATACAAAATTAGGCCGCAAGGTGAAATCCAGTCTCTACTAAAATTAGGCCAGGCGTGGTGGCTCATATCTGTAATCCCAGCACTTTGGGAGGCCAAAGCAGGTGGTCACCTGAGGTCAGGAGTTTGAGACCAGCCTGGCCAACATGGTGAAACCCTGTCTCTACTAAAAATATAAAAATTAGCCAGGTATGGTGATGCATGCCTCTAATCTGAGCTACTCGGGAGCTGAGAGGCAGGAGGACTGCTTGAACCTGGGAGGCAGAGGTTGCAGTGAGCCGAGATTGTGTTACTATACTCCAGCCTGGGCAACAGATCAAGACTCTGTCTCAAAAAAAAACAAAAACAAATTAGCCAGGCATGGTGGCAGGTGCTTGTAATCGCAGCTACTTGGGAGGCTGAGGCAGCCTGTAATGCCAGCTCTTTGTTTTGCTTTTTTCTTTTGAGATGGAATTTGTGCTCTTGTCGCCCAGGCTGGAGTGCAGTGACTCAATCTTGGTTCACTGGAAACTCTGCCTTCCACGGTCAAGCAATTCTCCTGCCTCAGCCTCCTGAGTAGCTGGGATTACAGGTGTGCTCCACCATGCCTGGCTCATTTTTGTATTTTTAGTAGAAACAGGGTTTCGCCATGTTGGTCAGGCTGGTCTTGAACTCCTGGCCTCAAGTGATCTGCCCTCCTCAGCCTCCCAAAGTGCTGGGATTACAGGGGTGAGCCACTGCACCTGGCCTGTCCTCAGCTTCTTTACCTGTCAAATGATCACAGTAGTGCTACCTGGCCAGGTAAGAGTGCAGCTGTAGTTATTGGTCATTGCTGACTCTTCAGGGCCCAGAAAGCGACAGGCCAGTGGCTGGCTCTGGGCTTGTCCTCCGAATCTTCCTCGTGGTCCCCCATTCCAGCCACCCAGCTGCCAGCAGGGACCAATGGCAGCGTAGGGGGTGAGCGCCTGCCCAGCCCTGTCTTCCAAATGCATTGGAACCAGGCCCTGGGCGGCCTCCCAAGGAGAACGCTGGAAAGGTCGGCCAAGCAGGGCAGAAAACAAGCAGTGGTGGAGTCGGCAGTGGGGCAGAGGAGGGGGAGCTGGAAGGGAAGAACCGCAAAGCAGAAGCCCGCACAGTGGGTACATCGCACCCAAGAGGGGCCCAAGAGTCTGCAGAAACAGAAAGGTTCCCGGC
Organism: Callithrix jacchus; assembly: GCF_049354715.1. NCBI lineage: Eukaryota > Metazoa > Chordata > Mammalia > Primates > Cebidae > Callithrix > Callithrix jacchus. The sequence continues at coordinate 16,220,589 of NC_133523.1, forward strand.
CTCAGACTCCGAGTCCCTGCCTGCCTCCTGTCTGAGCTTCTGGGAGACTGAAGGCACCGCTTGCAGCTTAAGGTCAGCCGAGAACAGGGTTGTGGGTGCCCCCACGGCAGCGCTAGCCCGCGCTGGGGGGAGCATCTAGGACCCTGGGGTGAAAGTAAAGGACCTGTGGGTGCTTCTAGGAAGGATGGGGACCTGGCGTATGGATTTTGTCCTCCCTGGGATCTTGGGGTGTGACGTTGAGGCTTAACCGACTAGGCTTCGGGACGTGGATTAAGAATTAGCTGTGTCCTTAAATTACACGTTTAAGACCGCGGCGGGGTTTACAATTAGAAACTTCTGAGGCTCCGAGGTTTGAGTTGAGCACTCCCCGGGGCTCTGAAATGTGTTTTTAAGACCGAAAGAGGCTTTGGGGCTTGCATTTAGGACAAACTAGGGCAAGAATCCAGCCCAGCGGGCCGTGGCATATTTTTGGTCCCCGGGCGTAGGTATCCTGCACGTCGCTTAGGGCTCCGGTCCTGCGATGTTGTGAGCTACGCCCCACAGCTGCAAGACGCGCGCGTTTCCTTGAGGAGGCGGGGCAAGGCTTGGTTGTCATGGAGACAGCGGCCGTCCCAGGTGCGCCGTTCTAGCCCCCACATCTCGTTGGCCGTCGCCTCTCTGGCCCAGTTGCCTCTCTATGGTCGTGGCTTCTGGAAGAGGGTCCTCCTCGGCTCTGCGGGCTGAGCCGGAGTGAAACCCAGGAGGTGGTGACCCGGCCAAAGCCTGAGGGCGGGGCTCGTGGCCAGGATAGAACCTGAGCCCAGGAACATGGTCTAGGCCCGGGACTGGGGTGGGGCTTGAACGGACGCGGGCGGGGTCCAGTTCCGGGAGGGCGGGGCGCGTGTGGGGGTGGGGCCATGGATCTAACCTAGGGGTGGGGCCTGGCTAAGAGGGGCGGGACTCTGAGGGAGAGGTCTTGTGCCTGTGCGTGGGGCTAGGAGCCAAACTGAGGGCGGGGCCCAGTGACTGGCGAAAAGGCCACGGGTAGAGACAGGACCAGGAGGACAGGGGACAGAACGTGAAGGGAAATTCGAAAATTAAGGTTAGAGGCTAGGTGAAGGCACGTGGCTAGGCCTGACAGTGACCGACAGAGTGGACAAGCTGACTCTGGGGGCGGGGCCTGTTGTAAGATTGGCAGGGAAGGATGGGCTCAAAAATATGTGATAGAGCGGAGCCAAGGTCCGGGGGCGGAGTCTGGCCGGAACCTGGGCAATTCCAGGCCTGGGGGCGGGGTCTGGTTCTAGTTAGGGGGCGTTAACTAGAACTGGAAGGGGGACGGTGCCTGGCCTGAGGACCTGATCAATCTCAGGCCTGGGGGCGGAGTCTGACTCGGAGCACGCTTCCCGGACTCGCGGGGGACGGAGCCGAGTCCTGGGGGCGGGGCTTGCCCTAGGGATGGGGCGGGGCCGGTGGTGGGGCGGAGCTTGAGAGGCCCGCGGCCTCAGCGCTCTCTGCCTCCCCAGGATGCGGGCTCCGGGTGCAGGCACGGCCTCGGTGGTCTCGTTGGCGCTGTTGTGGCTGCTGGGGTTGCCGTGGACCTGGAGCGCGGCAGCGGCGCTTGGCGTGTACGTGGGCAGCGGCGGCTGGCGCTTCCTGCGCATCGTCTGCAAGACGGCTAGGCGAGACCTCTTGTGAGTGTTGAGGGTATCCGGCCAGGGCCGGGGGCGGGGCTGAGGGCTCTAGGGCGCACGGTGGGGGGACTGGATTGCAGGGACAGCTTAGAGGGTCCGGAGAGTTGGGGGTGCTTTGTAGTTTGGGGGCGGGGGCGGGGATGGGGCCTGAGTGACCAGTTGGGGGGCCCTGAGCGGACTGCAGGGGACACTTTAAGGGTTTCTCGGGGGAGACGAGTAGCTTCCAGGGTCTTGGGGTGTTGCAGACTGCTTAGGAGATCTCAGGGTATTTGAGGGGCAACTTGGGGGTCTTTGGGCAGCTGGTGGAAGTTCCAGGGAGCTGGGGCTGATTGGAAAGCTGTGGCGGTGTGGGGTCTCTTTGGAGCCTTGATGACTGTGAGAGACTTCTGGGGGCTCTCCAGTGGGTCACTGGGGCTCACAGGGATGACCCAATAGATAGTCTACGGGGACTGCCAAGACATTTTGGGTCTATCTAGGGCTTTCTCTGAGGGGTGAGCGAGCTGTTTAGGAAATCTATAAAGGACTTGCAGGGTCTCTGACGGTGTGTCGTTCCTCGGGACCGTTTAGAGCTGGGGCACTGTGTGAGAGTTTCGAGTGTGTGTGGGACTTTGGGACTGAACCCATTGTAAGGGGGCGCAGAGGGTGTGGAGATGGGAAGGATCCCACTGTAAGTTGACTGGTTCTGAACTTTCCTTTTTTTTGAGATGGAGTCTTGCTCTGTTGCCAGGCTGGGAGTTGTTCAGAGTGTGTAGGGAGGCTGCTGTGTATTCCGGGACTTGATTGGAGGTCTCTTCTGGAGACTGGGAACTGGGGTCAGGCTAGGGGGGCAGATTCTGGTGTCCTGGGCAAGTATGCTTGGAGGGTTTCTGCGGTGTCTCTGAGGTACTTAATCAAATGAGCCTTTGGGGGTCCTTCTGGGGTGAAACAGGCATTGCTGGAAGTTCCTATCAGAGCAGATCTCAGGAACAGCCCCACATGGGAGCAGGTAAGCACTGGCTGAGTGGGGACAGGATTCAGCACTGTCATAGTTCCTTGTAAGATGGACTTGCAAGAGGGACTGAACCCATTGTAAGGGGGCGCAGAGGGTGTGGAGATGGGAAGGATCCCACTGTAAGTTGACTGGTTCTGAACTTTCCTTTTTTTTGAGATGAAGTCTTGCTCTGTTGCCCAGGCTGGAGTGCAGTGGCGCAATCTCGGCTCACTGCAACCTCTGCCTCCCGGGTTCAAACGATTCTCCTGCCTCAGCCTCCCGAGTAGCTGGGACTACAGGTGTGACTAGAAGGGCACCACCACGCCCAGCTAAGTTTTGTATTTTTAGTAGAGACAAGTTTCACCATGTTGGCCAGGCTGGTCTTGATCTCTTGACCTTGTGATCCATCTGCTTTGGCCTCCCAAAGCACTGAGATTACAGGCCTGAGCCACTGTGCCCGGCCAGTTCTGAACTTTCTAAAACTCACCCCTTCTTCTCTATGCCATGGCCCCGGCCCTTGGCCCCTCGGCCCCTCGGTTGTTCTGATATGCAAATCTGCCTGTGCCCTCGGCTCTCACATTTTCCAATGGCCAGCCCATCCTCTGCAGAAGGAAGACTCAGCCCCTAGCTGGGCGCTGAAGGTCCTGCCATCTGTTCCCTGCCTGCTTACCACTCCCACCCTCCATATGTTCACCTGGTCCCCAGAAAGACTTGCAATGTCAAGCTGAAGCTGCCCAGAACATCCTGGGCCCCTTTTAGCTGGGGCAGGCTCTCTCTCTGGGAACCTTTGCTGAATTTTCCTGCTTGGCACCCTCTCATAGCTCCTTGCTGCCCTCAGAATTGAAGCCATACTTCTGAGCGTGGTGCACGAGGTCCTTGACGATGTCTCAGCCTCCGCCTGCTTCCTTCTAGTCACCCTTCCAGCTTCACTTGCCTCTTGGCTATTCCCTGTTTGTTTGTTTGAGACAGAAACTCACTCTGTGGCCTGGGCTGGAGTGCAGTGGCACAATCTCGGCTCACTGCAACCTCTACCTCCTGGGTTCAGCAATTCTCCTGCCTTAGCCTCCCAAGTAGCTAGAACCACAGGCACATGACACCATGCCCGGCTAATTTTTGTGTTTTTAATAGAGATGGGGTTTCACTATGTTGATCAGGCTGGTCTCAAACTCCTGACCTCAGGTGATCCACCCACTTCGGCCTCCCAAAGTGCTGGGATTACAGGCGTGGGCCACTGTGCCTGGCCCCCTTTTTTTTTTGGAACAGGGTCTCCCTTCTGTTGCCCAAGCTGGACCAGCCTCCATCTCCCAGGCTTAAGCAATCGTCTCACCTCGGCCTCCTGACTAGCCGGGACTACAAGCACCTGCCACCGCTCCTGGATAGCTACAAGATTGTTTTCTATAGAGATGGGGTCTTGCTATGTTGCCCAGGCTGGCCTCAAACTCCTGGTGTTAAGCAGTCCTCCTACCCCAGCCTCCCGAGTAGCTGGGGCGACAGGTGCACACCACACCACACAAGATTTTCGTACTTTTTGCAGCATCACGGTTTTGTCACGTTGCCCAGGCTGGTCTCAAACTCCTGGTGTTAAGCAGTCCTCCTACCCCAGCCTCCCGAGTAGCTGGGGCGACAGGTGCACACCACACCACACCAGATTTTCGTACTTTTTGCAGCATCATGGTTTTGTCATGTTGCCCAGGCTCGTCTCAAACTCCTGGCCTCGAACTCCTGGCCTCAGCGATCCTCCCGCTTCAGCCTCTTAAAGTGCTGGGATTACCGCGCCCAGCCTGGACTGCTTTCATCCGTGCTGTCTACTTGAGGACTTTCAGACACCCAGATGGGGTGGTGGGAGTTGCCAACTCATGTGAGGTTATGAGTCACCACAGAGATTTCACCCCTTCCTCCTAACAGCAAAGGCTCTGAGATACCAACCTTCCTTTCAGTTCCTGGGGTGTGTATGTTAAGGAAAGATCTTGGCTGGGCACAGTGGCTCATGTCTGTAATTCCAGCAGTTTGGGAGGCCAAGGCAGGCGGATCACGAGGTCAGGAGTTTGAGACCAGTTTGGCCAACACGGTGAAACCCCATCTCTACTAAAAATTCAAAAATCAGCCAGGCGTAGTGGCAGGTGCCTGTAATCCCAGCTACTCGGTAGGCTGAGGCAGAAGAATGCTTGAACCTGGGAGGCAGAGGTTGCAGTGAGCCGAGATCGCGCCATTGTACTTTATCTAGTCTGGGCGACAGAGTGAGACTCTGTCTTGGAGAAAAAAAGAAAAAAAGGAAGATCTTATTTTGATTTCCAGTTCACCTTTATGTTGAATGGGCATCATTTGAGTTTTTACCAGATTCAAACCTGCCTTGTCTGACACCTAAGCTGTCCCCATCTTGGGACTACAATGACATTTTGGCCTCTGACTGGTCCTTATTTTCTGATCATTTTGTTTCTACTTTAATCCAGTGGCTCACACCTGTAATCCCAGTACTTTGGGAGGCCAAGGTGGGTGGATCATCTGAGGTCAGGGGTTTGGGACCAGCCTGACCAAGATGGAGAAACGCCATCTCTCCTAAAGATACAAAAAAATTAGTCAGGTGTGGTGGCGTGAGCCTATAGTCCCAGCTACTTGGAAGGCTGAGGCAGGATAATTGCTTGAACCCGGGAGGTGGGCACCGCAGGGGCACAGAAGGAGACTGTGTTGGTCTTGGCATTGTGGCCCTGTGCCCCTCAGGACTGGCACATAGCCGTAGCGCAGGACATGTTTGTTAGGTGGAAGGCCGTCCCTTCCTTCTTGGGTTCACCCAGGCCCATCCTCCCTCTTCAGCTCTGCTCCCAGGAGCCCCTGGGCTGTCCATGCCTGGTTCTGTCTCCCCTGGGGACAGGGCAGATGGGTCCACTCTAAGTCCCTGACATGGCTGGACATCCTTGCCTGGAGGAGGCAGCCTTGCAGATGGCCCCAGGGACCTGTGTCTCCTGCTCTTCCCGCTCTCGCATGGTCCCCTCCCGTTGAGTATGGGCCGGACCTAGTGACTCTTCTTTTTTTTTGTTTTTTTGAGAAGGAGTTTCGCTCTGTTGCCCAGGCTGGCGTGCAGTGGTGTAATCTAGGCTGACTGTAACCTCCGCCTCCCAGGATCAAGTGATTCTCCTGCCTCAGCCTCTCAAGTAGCTGGGATTACAGGCACACCCCCACCATGACCGGCTAATTTTTATATTTTTAGTAGAGACGGGTTTCACCACATTGGTCAAGCTGGTCTTGAACTCCTGACCTTGTGTTTCATCTGCCTCTCTTTTTTTTTTTGAGACAAAGTTTTGCTTTTGTTACCCAGGCTGGAGCACAGTGGTGCGGTCTCGACTCACCACAACCTTCACCTCCATGGTTCAAGCGATTCTCCTGCCTCAGCCTCCCAAGTAGCTGGGATTACAGGTGTGCGCCACCACGCCTGGCTAATTTTTGTATTTTTAGTAGAGACGGGTTTCACCATGTTGGTCAAGCTGGTCTTGAACTCCTGACCTTGTGTTTCATCTGCCTTGGCCTCCCAAAGTGCTAGGATTACAGGCATGAGTCACCGCACCTGGCCTTTTTTTTTGAAATGGAGTCTCTCTGCCGCCCAGACGAGTGCAGTGGCACGATCATGGCTCACTGCAAAATCCATTTTCCGGGTTCAAGCGATTCTCCTGCCTCAGCCTCCCGAGTAGTTGGGATTACAGGTGCCTGCCACCATGCCCAGCTAATTTCTTTGTATTTTTAGTATAGACAAGTTTTTGCTGTGTTGGCCAATCTAGTCTGGAACTCCTGACCTCAGCTGATCCGCTGGCCTGGGCCTCCCAAAGTGCTGGGATTACAGGCTGAACCACCATGCCCTAGTGACTCCCTTCTAATGAATAGAATACATCAGAAGTCATGGAGGATGGGTGTGGAGGCTCATGTATATAATTCCAGCACTTTGGGAGCCTAAGGTGGGAGGAATTCCTGAGGCCAGGAGTTCAAGACCAGTGTGGGCAACATGGTAAGACTCCATCTCTACACACAAAAAATTAGCTGGAGGAGTGGTGCTCTCCTGAGGTCCTAGCTACTCAGGAGGCTGAGGTGGGAGGATTGCTTGAGTCCAGGAGGTCAAGGCTGCAGTGAGCTATGATTGCCCTGTTCACTCCAGCCTGAGCGAGGGAGCAAGACTCTGTCTCAAGAAATGAAGGGATATTGACAAATCCCATTATACATATGAGAGAACCCAGGCACAGAGAAGGGAGGTCATTTGCCCAGAACACACAACAGGGGACGGATAGGACTCCAGAGTGCGTGCTCTTAGTTGCTGTGCCACACTGGTATGGTGGGGTGCTAAATTTAGACCCTGGCTTCAGAAACTATTTCAGCACCCTGCCCTGGCTCTCCTAATGTGCCCTGTACTTCCGGCATGAAATCTGATCGCATTCATCCTTGTTGATTTCTTCCGCCCCGGAGTCCTGGGCCCAGAGCCGGACAGTGGGCTCATTGTCCCTGGGGTGGGGGTGGCTTGAGCAGCCGCCAGGCAGGGCTGCCCAGGCATGTGGCTGGAACCAAGTGCCGGAATCCATTGCCTGCCCGCGTGGGCGTCCTTGAGGGAGAACGAGTGAGACGAAGAGAGTGGGAGGCTGGGGACGAATCCTCATGTTCCCGCATCTAGCCCTGGTGTTTGCCTGAGAGTGACCAGCTGTGGTCTCAGTTCCTGTTTCTTGTTCTGTTGCCTCTGGATGGGGAGCCTGCTGTCAGGCTCTGGTTATTTCCTGTGGTTATTTCCCCAGTAACGGCCCTCTCCCCATGGCTGGAACATTTGTACCCCATCATGGAGTTCTCAGGATGCTCTGTCAAGTTCACTCACAGGAAGCCCTCAGAGCAGAATTGGGTGTATAATAGGTGCTCCGGGCTGGGCGCGGTGGCTCACACCTGTAATCCCAGCACTTTGGGAGGTTGAGGTGGGTAGATCATCTGAGGTCGGGAGTTTGAGACCAGCCTGGCCAACATGGTGAAACCTCATCTCTACTAAAAACAAACAAACAAACAAAAAAAAAAACCAATTAGGTGGGTGTGGTGGCAGGCACCTGTAATTCCAGCTACCCGGGAGGCTAAGGCAGGAGAAATGGCTTGAACCTGGGAGGAGGAGGTTGTAGTGAGCTGAGGTCGTGCCACTGCACTCCAGGCTGGGTGACAGAGTGAGGCCCTGTCTCTAAAAAATAAAATATAAAAAGATTCTCAGCTGGGCACAGTGACTCACACCTGTAATCCCAGTACTTTGGGAGGCCGAGGCAGGTGGATCACCTGAGGCTAGAAGTTCAAGACCAGCCTGGCCAACAAAATGAGATCTTCTCTACAAAAACAAAACAAACAAACAAAAAAAAATCCCTTTACTGGCAGTTTTGGAGACACAGGGAGGCACAAAGGCCAGTCAATGTCTTTGTACTGGATCTGCTGTCTTTGCCATGAAATCACTGAATTTTCCCACATGCTTTGAGCCCCGTTAGTCATCAGCCTGCGGTGGGGGGCCCGGTTCTTGCTCAGGCTGCCCAGTCTTCTGTGGTAAAATCAAGCCATTGTGTAGGTCATCCCTTCCCTGCTGTAGGGCATTCGGTGTTTTTCTGATCTTCTGCACTTTGGAAGCTACGGTGAATAGTGCTGTTATTTCCCACGTGCGACTTTAATATGCCAACTTCTTTATTTTTAAATTTTTTGAGACATATTTTATATTTCTATTGTTTCTTTCTTTCTTTTTTTAAACGGAGTCTTGTGAAACTTAGCAATTCTCCGGAAAAAAAAATAATGGAGTCTTGCTCTGTGGCTCAGCTGGAGTGCAGTGGCGCAGTCTGGGCTCACTGTAACCTCTGCTTCAGAGTCAAGTGATTCTTGTGCCTCACCCTTCTGAATAGCTGGGATCACAGGCATCCACCACCATGTACAGCTAATTTTTGTATTTTTGGTAGAGACGGGGTTTCACCATGTTGGCCAGGCTGGTCTTGAACTCCTGTCTTCAAATGATCTGCCCACCTTGGCCTCTAAAAGTGCTGAGATTACAGGGGTGAGCCTCCGTGCCTGGCCTGATCTGCTCTTGGGGCTATAATGAACAGCACCTCACGTGACTTTAAGATGCCAATTTTTAAATTTTTTTAACTAAAAAAAAATATTTTTTTTGAGAGAGAGTCTCACTCTGTTGCCCAGGCTGGAGTGCAGTGGCACGATCTCGTCTCACTGCAACCTCCACCTCCCAGACTCCAGTGATTCTCCTACCTCAGCCTCCCAAGTAGCTGGGATTACAGGCACACACCATCACATCTGGTTAATTTTCACATTTTTAGTAGGGATAGGGTTTCACCACATTGGCCAGGCTTTTCTCTAACTCCTGACCTCAAGTGATCCGCCCACCTCTGCCTTCCAAAGTGCTCGGATTACAGACATGAGTCTGGCCTATTTTTAAAAAATTTTTTCAGACATATATTTCTATTGTCATTTTTTCTTGAAGTTTTACTCTGTCACCGAGGCTCAATTGCAGTGACACTCCCATGGCTAACTGCAACCTCCACCGTCCGGGCCCAAGCAGTCCTGCCTCAGCCTCCTGAGTAGCTACACATACCGCCATGCCATGGCCAGCTAATTTTTTGTTTTGTTTTGTTTTTGCAGATATAGGGTCTCAGTTTGTTGCCCAGGCTGGTCTCGAACTCCTGAGCTCAAGGGATCCTCCCACCTTGACCTTTCAAAGTCCTGGGATTACAGGTGTGAGCCACTGTCCACCCAGTTTTGTAAAAATGTTAATTTTTAGCTCCAGGGTGCACGTGCTGGTTTGTCGCATGGGTATATTGCATGATGCTGGGGTTTGCGCTTGGAATCATCTTATCGTCCAGGTAATTTACAGAACATCCAATAGGTCGTTTTCAGCTGCCCCTTATGGAGGCCCCAGTGTCTGTTGTTCCCATCTTTGTGTCTGTGTGTTCTCAGTGTTTGGGTCCCAGTTATAACTAAAAACGTGGTGTTTGGATTTCTTTTTTTTTTGAGACGGAGTTTCGCTCTTGTTACCCAGGCTGGAGTGCAATGGCGCGATCTCGGCTCACTGCAACCTCCACCTCCTGGGTTCAGGCAATTCTCCTGCCTCAGCCTCCTGAGTAGCTGGGACTACAGGCACACGCCACCATGCCCAGCTAATTTTTTGTATTTTTAATAAACACGGGGTTTCACCTTGTTGACCAGGATGGTCTCGATCTCTTGACCTCGTGATCCACCTGCCTCGGCCTCCCAAAGTGCTGGGATTACAGGCTTGAGCCACCGCGCCCGGCCAGGTATTTAGATTTCTGTTCCTGCCTTGATTTGCTTAGGCTCCTGGCCTCCAGCTGCATCCATGTTGCTCTAAAGCACATGATTTAGTTTTCGTTTGTGTGTTTGTTTGAGACAGTCTCCCTCTGTCACCCAGGCTGGAGTGCAGTGGCGCAATCTCAGCTTACTACCTCTGCCTCCTGAGTTCAAGCGATTCTCCTGCCTCAGGCTCCCGAGTAACTGGGATTACAGGCACCCGCCACCACGCCTGGCCTCCATTTACATTTTTAAAAAATGATTAAAAAATTTTTTTGACACAGGGTCTCACGCCCGTAATCCAGGCTGGAGTGCAGTGACACCATCTCGGGTCACTGCAGCCTTGACTTCCTGGGCTCAAGCGATCCTCCTGCTTCAGCCTCCCAAGTAGTTGGGACTACAGGCACATGCTGCTACGCTGGCTAGTTATTGTGTTTTTAGTAGAGACGGGGTTTCACCAGGTAGCCCAGGCTGGTCTCGAGCTGCTGGGCTGAAGCAGTCTTCCCACCCTGGCCTCCCAAAGTGCTGGGATTACAGGCGTGAGCCAGCATACCTGTCTGGCTGATTGACTTTTTAATTTTTTTTTTTTTTTTTGAGACAGAGTCTCCCTTTATCACCATGCTAGAGTGCAGTGGCGAGATCTTGACTCACTGCAACCTCCACCTCACTACAACCTCCACCTCCTGGTTTCAAGTGATTCTAATGCCTCAGCCTTCCCAGTAGCTGGGACTAGAGACAGGTGCCGCCACGCCTGGTTAATTTTTGTATTTTAGTAGAGATGAGGTTTCATCATATTGGCCAGGCTGGTCTCGATCTCTTGACCTCGTGATCTGCCCGCCTCGGCCTCCCAAAGTGCTGGGATTACAGGTGTGAGCCACCGAGTCCAGCCTGTTTGACATTTTTGAAGGTCTCCTCTTAAGCAGGGAACTCTCCAATTGGAAATGTTAATTCATCAGCAGCCTGTGATCCACCCAGAGAGCAGCAGGGCAGGTCCCCACAGGGAGACCTGGTAGGCCAGAACCTGCCCGGGGTTCTGAGATGGGGCTGGGGCCGGGGTGGCTGCTCTCTTCTAGGTCTGCAGGATTCGAGCCTGATCTGAGAGCCCCGGACACCTCTCTTCCCTAGAGATCATTTGTAGCAAGCTCTCTGTGCTCCAGGAGGGCAGGGTCTTGGGCTGTCTCCTCCTCTGCTGTCTCTCTGGGGCTAGAATGTAACAGATGCAAGCCTTTGTCTGCCCAGAGCAGGGAGAGACAGGTCAAGGACAAGGTGGTAAATGAGGACATTGAACATGGCATTTGAAGACTAGAAGTGCCGTGGAAAAAAAAATATAGCAGGGACAAGCAAAGAGAATGTAGGAAGTGGATCAGTAACAGATGGGTGTCCAAGAATGGCCACCTGAGGCCCAGTGCAGTGGCTCACACCTGTAAACCAGCACTTTGGGAGGCCGAGGTGGGTGGATCACCTGAGGTCAAGCGTTCGAGACCAGCCTGGCCAACATGGCAAAACCCCGTCTCTACTAAAAATACAAAAATTAGCCGGACATGGCGGTGCATGCCTGTGATCCCAGCTACTTGGGAGGCTGAGGCAGGAGAATCTCTTGAACCTGGGAGGTGGAGGTTGCAGTGAGCTATGATCATGCCACTGCACTCCAGCCTGGGCAACAGAGCAAGACTCCGTCTCAAAAACAAAAAGAATAACCACATGGGAAGCTGACACTTGAGCCAGCCCCGAGGGGAGGAGTCATGTGGGTGTTGGGGAAGAGTGTTCCCGCCGAGGGCACAGACTGCAAAGTGCTGGGATTCCGGGTGTGAGCCACCATGCATGGCCTAAAGCATTTCTTGTTTGTTTGTTTGCTTTTAAAGTTCATTCTCAGCTGGACGTCATGGCTCATGCCTGTAATCCCAGCACTGTGGGAAGTGGGGACTGGTGGATCACCTGAGGTTGGGAGTTCGAGACCAGCCTGACCAATATGATGAAACCCCATCTCTACTAAAAATACAAACATTAGCCGGGCATGGTGGCATGCGCCTGTAGTCCCAGCTACTTGGGAGGATGAGACAAGAGAATTGCTTGAACCCAGAAGGTGGAGGTTGTAATGAGCTGACATCACGCCACTGCACGGCTGCCTGGGCCACAGAGTGAGACTCCATCTAAAAAAAAAAAAAAAAATTTTATTATAATTCATCTAATAGCAAGTGGTGCCCACTCACCTCCATATAGTCATTCAGGAGCCCGCTCCTTTCACTGGGGGCTCTGGTGCCTCTGCCCTTTATATCCACTGGCGAGTGGGAAAGTGGAACATCGAACCTTCTAGCAGGGCTTAGCATTCGTTCCTACACCCCCAATCTACTCGTGCATCTCCTGGCCCTACTTGGGGTAGGGGCACCCCCTCCCCAAATGGGGCCACACAAGCTGGATAAGCCAGCCATCTGTCCCTTGTGCCACCGAGTGACCTTGGGGCGGAGCAGCTGCCTAGCTCCGGGCTGGACCCTGGGGGTCCTGGTTGGGGTGGTCTGAGCATGAAGAATCCAGGCTGAAGGCAGTGGGGGATGGTGTCAGGTGCTCCAGACGTCTCAGGGGACAGAAAGGAGGATGGGATCAGATCCCAACTCCACCAGGGCCACCAAGCCAGCTGGGGTGTGAGGGGAGGACAGGGTGACTGATTTATTTATCATGCTTTGAAAACCTACCTACTTCCTGGCTGGTTGGTTAATGGCCCTTGCCCTTGGTCCCCTGAGAGATCCAGCTACTGAAAGGTTCACCATAGACCTCATCAAAGCCCTGGCTGCCCTGGGATCCTCCTGGGGGAGGCTGAGGCTCCCGAAAGCCAGGCCGGGCAGGGCTCCAGTGACGCTGTGCCCTCCGTCCTCCCTCCCAGCGGTCTCTCTGTGCTGATCCGCGTGCGCCTGGAGCTGCGGCGGCACCAGCGCGCCGGCCACACCATCCCGCGCATCTTTCAGGCGGTGGTGCAGCGGCAGCCCGAGCGCCTGGCGCTGGTGGACGCTGGGACCGGCGAGTGCTGGACCTTCGCGCAGCTCGACGCCTACTCCAATGCGGTGGCCAACCTCTTCCTCCAGCTGGGCTTTGTGCCGGGTGACGTGGTGGCCGTCTTCCTGGAGGGCCGGCCCGAGTTCGTGGGGCTGTGGCTGGGCCTGGCCAAGGCGGGCGTGGAGGCCGCACTGCTCAACGTGAACCTGCGGCGCGAACCCCTGGCCTTCTGTCTGGGCACCTCGGGCGCCAAGGCCCTCATCTTTGGTGGAGAAATGGCGGCGGGTGAGGCCAGGCGTGGGCATCAGGTGGGCGGGGACCTGGGGCATCCCCCGGGCGGGCGGAGAGATGCTGCGCCCCAGGCCTCGGAAGGCGGCCGCCCTGGATGTGGCCATGAGGTGCACGGTCTGGGTATGCCCCGAGCAGGGAGTTGGTGCAACCCAGGCTCCGGGAGGGGGCCTGTCAGGCGGTGACTATAACCCATGTGTTGGGGACCACAGCGGTGGCCGAAGTGAGCGGGCACCTGGGGAAAAGTTTGATCAAGTTCTGCTCCGGAGAATTCGGGCCCGAGGGCGTCTTGCCGGACACCCACCTCCTGGACCTGCTGCTGAAGGAGGCCTCCACTGCCCCTTTGGCACAGATCCCCAGCAAGGGCATGGACGGTGAGTCAAGCGTGGGACCCTTCCATGCCTGCCCTATCCCCCGTTCCCTATCCACCAGGCCCCTCCCCCAACTCCAAGGCCACGCCCACCCAACGCCTAGGCCACACCCAAAACCACAGACCACGCCCCAAGTCCCAGGCCCCACCTCCAACAGCCGTATCTCCTGCAGATCGTCTTTTCTACATCTACACGTCGGGGACCACGGGGCTACCCAAGGCTGCCATCGTCGTGCACAGCAGGTGAGGGGCCCACGGGCATAGTGCCTTCAGCAGCTGAGAGTGACCCAGGCTGTCTTGCCAGCTCAACCTGCCCCTCAGCTCCTGTGGGGTCAGTGGGCATCTCCACCTTACCCTGGGGACAGGGAGGGCAGCCCATGTTTCCTGAGCACTTACTCTGTGCCCAGAACAGGGCTAAGCCCTCCACGTGTACACTCATTGAAACCCTAGGGCTTGGGGCTGGACGAGGGCATCACACTCATTTTTACACCCACGGCCCATCTTGGAACCCGGTTGCCCTGTGCCCAATACTCTGGGTCACCTCTTATTCCCCCTACCTGTTCACCACATCCAGCCCATCAGCAAAACCCATCTTGTTCATCTGTCCACTGCTTTCCATGCCCCCCACCTGGACCTGTGCCAGCCCCTCTTTGGGCTCCTCCTGCTCCCCCAACTCTTCCCCTCCACCCAAGATGGCCCAGCTCCTGCCAGCAGCCACAGGAGGGCTGAAAATCCTAAATCAGACCTCCTCTGCCCCAGACCTCCCTGCACTTACCTTGACCCTCAGAATAAAACCCTCTTTCGGGCCAGGCGCGGTGCTTCACGCCTGTAATCCCAGCACTTTGGGAAGCTGAGGCAGGCAGATCACTTGACTTCAGAAGTTTAAGACCAGCCTGGCCAATATGGCGAAATCCCGTCTCTACTAAAAATGCAAAAAATAGCCGGGTGTGGTGGTGCATGCCTGTAATTCCAGCTACTCAGGAGGTGGAGGCAGGAGAATTACTTGAACCCAGAGGCGGAGGTTGCAGTGAGCCGAGATCGCGCCACTGCACTCCAGCTTGGGTGACACAGTAAGACTCCTTCTCAAAAAAACAAACAAACAAACAAAACAAAAAACGCTCTCTCAGTTCGTGTGGCCTCTGCCACTACCCTGATGTTATTTACCTCCCCTTCACCCCTCGCTCACTCCTCCTCAGCTCCTCAAACTTCCTCAAACCTATACATTCCTTCTAGCCTCAGGGCCCTTGCATGCTCTGTGCCTGGGCATTCTCCCGCAGCTCGCCCCTACAGCTCTTTCTTGCTAGGTCTCAGATCATGCTTCGCCTCCCCAGACAGGATCCCCCAAGCCCCCGGCCTGCGTCACCATCAGCGCCTCCCTGCCCCTTGACCCTACTATATCCCTCGTGACACCTAACACCACCACCAGTTGTTCGTTGCCTGTTTTCTTCCTGCCAGCCTGTGAACCCAGAGTTGTGCTGGTTCTGCCTGGGTCCACACCCAGCATGCTTCTTCATGCCCATACCCTGGGGGATTTTGGTCCTAGCCCCTGCCCTCCCGGTTCCACCTCCCCCCCCGCAGGTACTACCGCATCGCAGCCTTCGGCCACCACGCCTACTGCATGCAGGCGGCTGACGTGCTCTATGACTGCCTGCCCCTGTACCACTCGGCAGGTACTACGGGGCAGCCTGGGTAGGGAATGGTGGGTGGGGGCGGGGGACTCCTCACCGAGGCCACCCTCTGCAGGAAACATCATAGGTGTGGGACAGTGTCTCATCTATGGGCTGACAGTCGTCCTGCGCAAGAAATTCTCGGCCAGCAGCTTCTGGGACGACTGCGTCAAGTACAACTGCACGGTCAGGCCCCGCCCCTCCCAGCCAGGCCCCACCCACTCCTGGTTAGGCCCCACCCTCTCCCAGCCTGGCCCCGCCTCCGACCAGGCCCTACTCCCTTCTATGCGCCCTCCGCTCCACCTGCTGGCGCGATCATCTCTGGGGGTTGGGGGAAGGAATGGCTGTCCAGGATGGGGACAGAGACGGCAGTGTTTCCTGCGTGCTTGCTCTGTGTCCAGACCAGGGCCAAACCTTCCACCTGTAAACTCAATGCAACCCTTATAAGTGTTTGGTGGATGGACAGGGGCATCACACCCATTTTGCAGATGAGGAAACTGAGGCTTATAATGTGACGAGGATTGGGCCCAGGGTGCCTGAGCTCCTTAAGGCAATGCCTTCCCTATGCCTCCTGCCCTGTGGGTCTTCCCTGCTGTTGACTGTAGGGAATTGAGACCAGTGGGTACCCTGGGGTGGGAAGACCTACAAGGCTGGGGCTTCCAGGTGAGGAATGCGCAAGGCGGAGGTGGAGGCATCTGCTGTCTCGGAGAGGAGAGCAGGTGGAGGTTAAGAGCAGGGATTCTCCTTTCCCCTCCAGGCTGAGGGTTTCCGTGCTGTAAGGGGGGATACAGGAAATACAGGTGGAGGTACAGCAAACAGGTGCGGAGCCCGGAGGAAGTAGCAAGGCTGGCTCGGTAAGGATTGGGGGAGAGATCACACTGCTGCACTCCAGCCTGGGTGACACAGCAGGACTCCCTCTCAAAATATAAGGGACTGTGGCAAATTGGCAGATGCAGATTGGACAGATGCCGCCCAGAGAGGTTTGGCCGCTTGCCCAGGTTGCACAGCTGAGCAGGGATGGGGAGCTTTGGGCTGAACATCCTGGGGTACACCACAAGGTCCACAGCTGTGCTTGGCTCCACTTTTGAGGAGTTTTGGTTTTGCTTGGAAGGTCTTGGGAAAATTACCAATCTGCATGTTGAAATACAAAAGCATCTTTTAATTTTATTTACTTATTATTATTCTTGAGATAGAGTTTTGCTGTTGTTGCCTAGGCTGGAGTGCAATGATGTGATCTTGGCCCACTGCAACCTCCGCCACCCAGGTTCAAGCTATTCTCCTGCCTCAGCCTCCCAAGTAGCTGGGATTACAGGCAGGTACCACCATGCCTGGTTAGTTTTGTATCTTTACTAGAGACGGAGTTTCTCCATGTTGGTCAGGCTGGTTTCAAACTCCCGACCTCAGGTGATCCATCCGCCTCAGCCTCCCAAAGTGCTGGGATTACAGGCATGAGCTACCACCCCCGGCCTATTTATTACTATTTTTTTTGAGACAGGATCTCACTCTGTTGCCCAGGCTGGAGTACAGTGGCGTTATCATGGCTGACTGCGGCTTCAGCCTCCTGGGCTCAAACGAGTCTCTAGTGTCTGCCTCCCAAGTGTCTGGGACTACAGGTGTGCGCCACCACACCCGGCTCATTTTTGTATTTTGTTGTAGAGATGGGCTTTCGCCATGTTGCCCAGGCTGGTCTCAAACTCCTGGGTTCAAACGATCCACCCACCTTGGTCTCCCAAAGTGCTGGGATTACAGGCGTGAGCCACTGTACCCAGTCCAAACGTATCTTTTTAAAAAAAGAATATAGAGGGTAGCAAATACACATAAATGTGAAGAGAAAATTATAGAGAGTTGTGGTGCATCCCTCGGCTGGACCCAGGGGTGATAAGATATCCTGCCCTTCCCTCAGTTCCTCTCCGCATCCTTCACTAGGCAGTGGCGTAAAGCATCCCTGAGAGAGCCTCGTGCTTCCTGTGTAGCAGTTTCAGTATAACCTTTGAAGGATGAGGACTTGTTTCAAATTCAAGTGAAATTCATATAAATCAGCCATATTAAAGCAAATAATTGGGCCAGGCACGATGGCTCATGCCTATAATCCCAGCACTGTGGGAGGCCGAGGCGGGCAGATCACTCGAGGTCAGGAGTTTGAGACCAGCCTGGCCAACATGTTGAAACCCTGTCTCTACTAAAAATACAAAAAACTAGCCTGGCGTGGTGGTGAGTGCCTGTAATCCCAGCTACTCGGGAGGCTGAAGTGGGAGAATCGCTTAAACCCGGGAGATGGTGGTTGCAGTGAGCTGAGATTGTGCCACTGCACTCCAGCCTGGGTGACAGAGTGAGATGCCATCTCAAAAAAAAAATAAATGAATAAGTGAATAATTTGGTGGCATTCACAATGTACAATCACCATGTCTGTCTAGATCCAGAACATTCTCATGCTCCCCAGAGGAAATCCCATCCCCACATACTCCCCTTTTCCCCACCCCCAGCCCCTGGCAACCACGAATCTGCTTCCTGTCACTATGATTTGCCTGTTCTGAACATTTCAGATCAATGGAGTCAGAAACTGTAACCTTTTGTGTCTAGTAAGGCTTGTTTTTAAGTGACAGTGATTTTTCAGCATCCTCAGCAATCTGGGCAGTGGCTCAATCCTGTCTCACAATGTCAAAAATGTGTCTTTTCTTATTTCCATAACTAAAGAAAGAAATCCCCAGCCTGCATTATGACTGGTTGATGTGTCTTATAAGAATTCTTGGCTGAGCGCAATAGCTCATGCCTGTAATCCCAGCACTTTGGAAAGCCAAGGCAGGAGGATCACCTGAGCCCAGGAACTGGAGACTGGCCTGGGCAACATAGCGAGACCCTCATCTCTACAAAAAACTTAAAAACTACCTGGATGTGGTGGTTTCTGCCTGTAGTCCCAGCTGCTTGGGAGGCTAAGGTGGGAGGACTGCTTGAGTGTTTCCTTTCTGGGCCTCACTGCCTTTACTCCAGACTCAGCTCAGAGTGTGGCAGTGGTGTCTGCTCAGCACATTGGTTTAATCATCAGCTATTTAGTCAGTGCCTTCTCAGAAAGCCCACCCAGAGATGAGAACGCAAAGGCACCATGGGGCGCCTGGAGGTGACCCCAGAAAGCCCTTGCGGGGCTGGACAATGTGTGGCAGGGAGGGAAGATGTCCTGTAGGGGGAGCCAATGAGCAGGCGGCTCCGTGGGCACCTGGGGCTCAGTGTAGAGGCAGAGCAGACTAGTGTGTGCCCCCGGGAGTGGTCCGCCCAGGGGTGAGGCTCTGGCCAGCCCAGGCTCAGCCAGGGGCCTCTGCAGGACAGTGTAGGCTCCAGGCCGAGGGTTGCCCTGCGGGGTGTTAGCTCTCCTGCTAGTCCTGCCCTGTGTTCCTGCTGAGGCTCAGACTCGGATGTGGTATCTCCAGGAAGCTGCCTGGGGGAATGGAAGGACCATGAAGGGACTGGGGCGAGGGTCACTGGGGGAGCTGCAGGGGGTGGGTAGAAGACACTGTCTGCATCTGCTTGGATACAAGTTGCATCCGTCTAGGCACAAGTAGATCACCCCTGAAATCTCACACTTTGGGAGGCTGAGGCAGGAGGATTGCTTGAGGCCAGGAGTTCAAGACCAGCCTGGGCAACAGAGCGAGATCCCCCATCTCTACAAAAAATCTGAAGTCCCGGCTACTTGGGAGGCTGAGTCTGGAAGATCACTTGAACCCAGGAGTTTGAGGCTGCAGTGAGCCATGATCACGCCAGTGCACTCCAGCCTGGGTGACACAGGGAGACTCCAACTGAAAAATAATAATAATTAAAGCTGCATCCTAGGCCCTTTGCAAGAGACCAGTCAAGTCCTAGGAGTCAATGTGGACCCTAATAGTGTGTGGACGATTCTGCAGCTATCGTCATCCTTAGGCTATTTCACTCATAGGATTAGCTCCCTGGATGGGGCCGTCTCGGGGTCTCTCCTCTGGCCCGGGCTCCCCACCGCCTGCCGGGCCCATCGCCCACTTCTCCAACCCCCTCAGGTGGTTCAGTACATTGGGGAGATCTGCCGCTACCTGTTGAAGCAGCCGGTGCGCGAGGCGGAGAGGCGACACCGCGTGCGCCTGGCGGTGGGGAACGGACTGCGTCCCGCCATCTGGGAGGAGTTCACGCAGCGCTTCGGCGTGCGCCAGATTGGGGAGTTCTACGGCGCCACGGAGTGCAACTGCAGCATTGCCAACATGGATGGCAAGGTGCGCGCCTGGAGGGCCCTGGGCAGGTCTCGGAGTTCAGGGAAGGCCACTGCCTCCTCTTCCCGGGGCCCCTGGGAGCCACAAAACAGCCTGGACTGGCAGAAGGCTCCGGCAAGGGCACGCACAGGGTGGGGCGTAAGGCGAATTCCCGCGACTCCGGGTGCACCACCAGAGGGTCAGTGCAGGGCATGCAGGGACAGCCCTCCAGCCTGCAGTGTGACTGGTCTTTCAGTCCGGAAAGTTGCAGGCCAGGTGTGGCTGTGCGCCCTGGCAGGAGCCTCAGCCTTTCTGAGCCGCAGTGTCTGCGCGTGGAGATCAGCAAAGATACCAAGGGCTCTGGGTACCGTGCTGTTATTCCTTCCTGTTGTTGTTGTTTGAGACAGAATCCTGCTGTTGCGCAGGCTGGAGTGTGCGTGATCATAGCTCACTGTAGCCTTCAGCTCCTGAGCTCAAGCAATCCTCCTGCTTCAGCCTCCCAAGTAGCAGCAGAGAGGTTCATGGTTAGCAACTGCTTACTCTATTAACCAGCGCCATTCTGCGCTGGCGTGAATCTCCCTCTCCTTTCCCAAGCCTCTTCCATCCAAGGCCAAGAACAGATCATAATAATGAGCGTAAAGCAAGTGTCTGCTGGCCTTGGTGGCTCACACCTGGAATCCTAACAAATGGGGAGGCTGAGGCAGGAAGATCACCTGAGCCCAGGAGTTTGGGACCAGTGTAGGCAATGTAGTGAGACCCCCTTCTCTACAAAATATAGAAAATTAGCCAGGCATGGTGGTAGGTGCCTGTAGCCACTGCTACTAAGGCGGCTGAGGCGGGAGGATCACTTGAGCTTAGGAGATCGAAGCTGCAGTGAGTTATCATTGTGCCACTGGATTCCAGTCTGGGCAACAGAGTGAGACTCTGTTCCTCTAAAAAAAAAATAAAGCAGCAAATGCCATGGGAGCTGGGTCCCCAGTGCGAAGAACCATGCCCCTTCCTCACTGTGCTTGGTGTTAGATGGCCGTCTCCCCCCGACCCGGGCGCTTTTGCTCACTGTAGCTCAGATTGCCGCATAGGAAACACACCAGGCCAGGCACGATGGCTCATGCCTGTGATCCCAACACTTTGGGAAGCTGAGATGGGCAGATCACTTGAGGTCACGAGTTCGAGACCAGTCTGGCCAAGATGGCAAAACCCTGCCTCTACTAAAAATACCAAAAATTTAGCTGGGCTCGGTGGCGTGTGCCCTTAATCCCAGACTCAGGAGGCTGAGGCATGAGAACCACTTAAACCTGGGAGGCAGAGGCTACAGTGAGCCGAGATTGCGCCACTGCACTCCAGCCTAGGTGACAAAAAAAAAAAAAGAGAGAGAAAAGAAAGACACACTGGACAGGGTGTGGTGGCTCAAACATTTGGCCATGCATTTCCGTTCATAGAACCGTGCCAAGCAGGGCGGCGGGCAGCAGGGGAATCTCTGCAGGGTCTCATGTGGCTGTAGGGTCACCGAGACGTCCACTTCCTGCCAGCATGGAGGGTTTTGTGGGCCAGGAAGTGGTCGCCAGCTGGTCTTCCCTTGACAGCACGCAGGCTGGGAAGGTGGGAGGAGGGGCCCTGAGTTGGAGGTGACACTACCCTGCTTTTGCAGATCAGCCAAGGTCACAGAGCTTAGAGCCACACTGGAGGTGCTAGTTCCAAGCCCTGGGGCAAGGCAGGCAAAGTGTTAATGCGAAGGACCTCCCCGCACCCCCGGCTCCTTCCAACTCAGTTCACCCCACCCCAGGTTGGCTCCTGTGGTTTCAACAGCCGCATCCTGCCCCACGTGTACCCCATCCAGTTGGTGAAGGTCAATGAGGACACGATGGAGCTGCTGCGGGATGCCCAGGGCCTCTGCATCCCCTGCCAGGCCGGTGAGCAGGGTCCCCATGTGGTCCCCTCCAGGAGCTGGGGTCCCCACGCTCTGCCTGCCTAGCGCAGCCTGAGTGTGGCCTCCTCCTCAGGGGAGCCTGGCCTCCTTGTGGGTCAGATCAACCAGCAGGACCCGCTGCGCCGCTTCGACGGCTATGTCAGCGAGAGCGCTACCAGCAAGAAGATCGCCCACAGCGTCTTCAGCAAGGGCGACAGCGTCTATCTCTCAGGTGCGCGGCCTACTAGGCCCTGGTGACTGGCTGTGAGGATAGGGATCCGCCACCCATCTGCCCCTCTCCCCTCTGCCAGGTGACGTGCTGGTGATGGACGAGCTGGGCTACATGTACTTCCGGGACCGTAGCGGGGATACCTTCCGCTGGCGAGGGGAGAATGTCTCCACCACCGAGGTGGAGGGCGTCCTGAGCCGCTTGCTGGGCCAGACAGACGTGGCCGTCTATGGGGTGGCTGTTCCAGGCAAGCTGGGGTTGCAGGGGGTGGTCCTCAGGGAGCTCAGTCAAAAGGGGCTGGGAGGTACAGGTGCCCTTGGGCAGTGCACAACCTAGACAACTGCTCATGGCAGCCCAGGAAGAAGCACTGGATCTGAGGTCAGTTCACCTGGGTGATGTTGAGCCTCAGTTTTGTCATCCAGAAAATGGGATCAAGAAAGCCCTCCTGTCTAAGGGCTTCAATGAGCCAAGCAGGAGCTCTGTAAAATGTGTGCTGCTTCCATAAATGTCATCCCAGGCAGGGAGAGACTGGAGATCAGAGACCAAGGGCTACTGCCTGACAGTGTATTGAGTCCTGCTGGTGGAGAGGGGGAGAGGTGGGGTGTCCTCACTGAGCCTCTGCTTCCAGGAGTGGAGGGTAAGGCAGGGATGGCGGCCATCGCGGATCCCCAGAGCCTGCTGGACCCCAACGCGATGTACCAGGAGCTGCAGAAGGTGCTGGCGCCCTATGCCCGCCCCATGTTCCTGCGCCTCCTGCCCCAGGTGGACACCACAGGTGCAAGCCCCCCCACCCCCAACCTCTCTCTTCATCAGCATATCTCTGTTGATTTGTGTCTTGGTCCATTTCCTGTTGCTATAAAAGAATACTTGGCTGGGCGCAGTGGCTCACACCTGTAATCCCAGCACTTTGGGAGGCCGAGGTGGGTGGATCACCTGAGGTCAGGAGTTCGAGACCAGCCTGGTCAACATGGTGAAATCACATCTCAAACTGGTCTTAACTCCTGGGCTCAAGGGACCCTTGTACTTTGGCCTCCCAAAGTGCTGAGATTATAGGCATGAGCCATTATCGTGCCCGGCCCCCATAAAACTTTATTTATAAAAACAGGTGGAGGGCCAAATTTGGCCCACAGGATGGAAGTTGCTAAACTCTGATCCACTGTGTAACAGACACAGCCCTGCCTGTCACGTGGGGGGAATACACACATGACCAGGCAGGATGCATGCACACTGTTTCTTGCTCTGGTGAGGAGTGGTCAGGGAGGCCTCCCTGGAGGAGGCGGCATGAAGCCAGGATCTGACAGAGAAGGGGGAATCAACCAGACAAAATGGAGAACATTCCCGCCCAGGGACAGCCTGTGCGGAGGCACAGAGTTGCAGGAGAGATGTTCCCCAATGCCACCTGCTCAGCCCTTATCTGCCCCCACCCCTACTACAGGCACCTTCAAGATCCAGAAGACGAGGCTGCAGCGAGAGGGCTTTGACCCGCGCCAGACCTCGGACCGGCTCTTCTTTCTGGACCTGAAGCAGGGCCACTACCTGCCCTTGAATGAGGCGGTCTACACTCGCATCTGCTCGGGCACCTTCTCCCTCTGAAGCTCCTTCCCTGCTAGCCAGAAGCTCCAGGCCTGGTGGGAGGCCGGCTTCAGCCAGACAGCCCTGCCCAGAGGTGGCGGCCTCCTGCACACTCACCTGGCCGAGCTGTACCTGGCGGGGCCCATCCTGGACTGAGAAACTGGAACCTCGGATGAAGCCATGCCTCTCTGCTGCATTGGCACTCCTGCGTCTGTCCCCTCTTCCTGCCTTTCGGCCTCTGTCTCCGTCCATCCCTGTCCCTGTCTGGCCTTAACTGTTCCTTCTTTTCCTTTTTTTTGAGACAGTCTCGCTCTGTCACCTGGGCTGATGTGCAATGGTGGGATCTTGGCTCATTGCAACCTCCGCCTCAGCCTCCTGAGTAGCTGGGATTACAGGCACCCACCACCACGACCAGCTAATTTTTGTAGTGCACCACAGTGCCCAGCCTTCCTCTTCTCTCTCTCTTCCTTCTCTTCTGCTGAGAGTGGAACGCGTGTGTCGGGAGCTGTGTCTCGTGCAGGGCCCATCTGCTCTTGGGGCTCAGACAGCTGGGGCCCGGACTCCGGCTGGGGCCTGGACTCCGGCTGGGGCCTCCCACCTCCCTCCTGGCTGTGCCTTATGGAGCCCCGCCCAGGCCTACCGAAGCTGTTGGCTTCCAGATGCTGCAGCCCCATGTGACTTCCAAGCAGGCCCTCCACCCTCCCTGCTGAATGGAGGAGCTGGGGGCCCCAGGGGCCAACTGGAAATGTCACCCAGGCTAGGCCAATTGCCTTTTGCACTTCCCCGTTCCTGGTGCCTTTCCCCAGCCCCACCTTCCCCTCCTGATGCCCTGAAAGCTTCCGGAATTGACTGTGACTGCTTGAATGTCGCCACTGCCAGCCCCTGCCTCGATGTCCCCATTTAGCCATCTTCATGGAGCTCCTGCTGGAGGGCCGTGAACCCTGCACTGTGTGGCTGCCAAGCTGGCTGTGTCCTGTCCTGGGAGGAGGCCTCTTGGGTGTCCTCATCTGCTGTGGCTATTGGAGGATCCTACAGGAGAGGCAGCAGTGGAGTCAGGGGAGGTCCTGCCTGGGGTTGACCTCTCAAGCCTCAGGGGTTCTAGCCTGCTGAATATACCCCACTTGGGGTATGACGCTGTCCCCACTGATGGCTCTGACGCTGTGTTGGTGGCGATGTCCCAGACAATCCCCCCAGGTCAGCCCAAATATCCCTGTGGGCCCGCTAGTGGCTCATCATGGACACCCATGCCAGCCTTTCTGGGGCTGGCCACCCAGGCCACCTGTGCATCTGTCTTCCTTCCAGCAGCACCTCTTGGCCCCTGGAATGTGGGACCATGGCGAGTAACCCCATGGCGTCTCATGGGAACTTCCCTGGGCACTGTGGTTTTATTTTCTAATTGGTTTAAGAAATAAACCTGAAGACTGTCTGGTGCCTGCTAGGAGCCCATTCATTGATTGTCCCCACGTGGCACAGAACCTTTGCAGAGTTTCAGAAGCCAGCCCTGGGCACAGTGGCTCATGTCTGTAATCCCAGCATTTTGGGAGGCTGAGGTGGGAGGGCCATTTGAGCCCAGGAGTTCGAGACTAGCCTGGCCAACATGGTGAAACCCCATCTCTACTAAAAAAAAAAAAAAAAAAAAAAAAAAAAAAAAAAAAAGCTGGGTGTGGCACACCTGTAATCCCAGCTACTTGGGAGACTGAGGCAGGAGAATCATTGGAACCCGGGAGGCAGAGGTTGTGGTGCACTCCCGTGTGGTTGACAGAGCGAGACTCTGGTCCAAGATAAATAAATAAAGTAAATAAATGCAAAAGGTAGCCAGGTGTGCTAGTGCACACCTGTAATTCCAGCTACCGGGAGGCTGGGGCAGGAGAACTGCTTGAGCCCAGGAGGTGGATGTTGCAGTGAGCTATCATGACACAGCACTCCATTCTAGGTGACAGAGCAAGACTCTGTCTCAAAACAATAATAAAAAAGGGCCGGGCGTGTTGGCTCATGCCTGTAATCCCAGCACTTTGAGAGTCTGAGGTGGGTGGATTATGAGGTCAGGAGTTCAAGACCAGCCCAGCCAAGATGGTGAAATCCTGTCTCTACTAAAAAAAAAAAAAAAAAAATAGAAAAATTAGCCAGGTGTTGAAGCTGTAATCTGAGCTGCTCCAGGAGGCTGAGGCAGAGAACTGCTTAAGAACCTGGGAGGTGGAGGTTGCAGTTAGCTGAGATCGCACCACTGCAGTCCAGCCTGGGCAACAGAGTGAGACTGTCAAAAAAAAAAAGGCGGCAGGACCCACACAGTCTGGGGCTGGCCTATTTGCCTGGGGGTTCCTGCAGGTGTTGCAGGATGGCCCAGATCAGAGGGTATGTCCTGGCACGTGTGACTGTCCCAGGAGTATCCTCTTCTGTGTACATGCTGGCTGGTGTGAGAGCTCTGGGTGAAAGTTGCTAGGACTGCCAGGGTGGCCAACTGAGCTGGGATTTGAACCCAGGACTCCAAGCTCAGGTGTCTATAGTTTTCCTCCCAACCCCTGGGGAATATGTCCCAAGACCCCAAACGGATGCCTAAAACTGACTCTCATACTGATGTTTCTTTCTTTTTCTTTTTCCCTCCCTCCCTTCCCTCTCTCCCTCTTTCCTTTTTTTATTCTTTTTTTGTTTTTTGAGACAGAGTCACTCTGTCACCCAGGTAGGAGTGCAATGGCACATTTGGCTCACCACAAACTCCGCCTCCTGGGTTCAAGCGATTCTCCTGCCTCAGGCTCCCAAAGTGCTGGGATTACAGACATGAGACACCGTATGCGGCTTTTTTTCTTTTCCTTCGTCTGTCACTCCCTCCCTTTCCTTCCTCCTTCCCTCGCTCTTTCTTTTTAGTTTATTTTTGACACAGGGTCTTATTCTGTTGCCCAGTGGCATGATCATAACTCACTGCAGCCTTGACCTGCCAGGCTCAACAATCCTCCATCAACCTCCTGCGTGCCTGAGACTATAGGCGTGCACCATCATGCCCAGCTAATTTTGATTTGTTTGTTGAGATGAAGTCTCACTATATTGCCCAGGCTGGTCTCTAACTCCTAGGCTCAAGCAGTCCTCCCACCCCCGGCCTCTCAAAGTGCCGGGATTACAGGTGTGAGTGACCGTGCCCAGCTTATACAGGTTTTTTGAGCACATAACCAGGAGGCTACCGTGTGACAAATGAGTGGGCGCTGGGGGAGTATCATCTCCAGCATGGATCTGCCGGACAAAGGGGTGATTCATGGACCCTGGGCGGGACAGAGAGGGATGGAGCAAGACAGTCCGAGATTTCGTCATGCTCCACAGAACGGCACACAGTTTAAAACTGATGAATTGCTTATTTCTGGAATTTTCCATGTACTATGTTTGAACTGTGGCAACTTCAGAAAGACCAAGTTTAAATAAGAGGAGACTACTGTGCTCTCAACTGACCCTCACCTCTGCTGTCCCCTCCCTTGTCATAACGCTGGCCTCCTGTTATCTCTACCTCAGGGGAAGGAAGTGACAGAAGCATTTGCTGGGAAAGCGGACTGAGGGGGTGACTGGTGTGCAGATGAGCAAGTACATTTTTTTGGGGGGGGGCCAGAGTCTTGCTCTGTCACCCAGGCTGGAGGGCAGTGAGTGGCACATCTAACTCACTGCAACCTCCACCTCCACCTCCATCATTCAAGCGATTCTCCTGCCTCAGCCTCCCAAGTAGCTGGGATTAGAGGCACATGCCACCACACCCAGATAATTTTTGTGTTTTAGTAGAGACAGGGTTTCACTATGTTGGCCAGGCTGGTCTCGAACTCCGGACCTCAGGTAATGCATCTGCCTCGGCCTCCCAAAGTGCTGGGATTACAGGTGTGAGCCACTGCATCCAGCTGAGCAACTGAATTCTGACTAGCATCTCTCCAACCTCGCAACCACCTCAGGAAGTGTCACCATGGTCCCCATTGTACAGATGGAGAAATTGAGACAGGAGGAGGGAAATGGAGTCATTGCAACGGGCTCCAGGTGACACCGTGGCCCAGGGAACTTCTTTCATGTTCCAAAGCCTCTAGCTGCAACAGTGTCTAGGAAGTTCCCTCCGAGTTGGTGAGAAAATAATCTTGATGACTCTCAGGCTTGAATGCTGTTCGTTTTTTGTTATTTTTTTAACAAAAGTTTTCTCTTCAACGTGCAACAGCTCCAAGACAACACTGAATTCCAGCTACAGGAGCCAAAATATGCTATAGCAGAGAATACAGAAGTGTAAATACAGATGAAATAAGGGCTCACCATCTCCTCGGGACAAGGACAGCTTGCTGCTTGCCACATTTCTTAATTCCACCTGTGGCCAGGGGCCCCTTCCCCACGGCCTTCCCTTTTAGCTCCTCGAGTTTCTTCTGCTCTTCTGTTTCTGCTTGAAAGCCTTATCTTGCTCGTCTCCCTGGCCTGCTTCTTGGGCTGTTTCAGGGGCTTCTTCTTGCCACCTTTGTGGCTGGACATGGTGCCTGCCATCCCTTTCCCAGACCCTGCCACCGGATATGGTACTTTTTTTTTGGAGATGGAGTCTTGCTCTGTGGCCCAGGCTGGAGTGCAGAGGTGACCTCGGCTCACTGCAAACTCTGCCTCCCGGGTAAAGCAATTCTCTTGCCTCAGCGTCCCAAATAGCTGGGATTACAGGCGTGAGCCACCACGCCCAGCTAATTTTTGTATTTTTTAGTAGAGACAGGGTTTCACCATGTTGGTCAGTCTGGTCTTGAACTCCTGACCTCGTGATCCGCTCTGCCTTGGCCTACCAAAGTGCTGGGATTACAGGTGTGAGCCATCGAGCCTGGGTTGTTTTTTTTTTTTTTAATTAATTGACTTTTGGGTTTTGTTTGTTTTACTATTCTAACCGGGAGTCTCGCTCTGTCACCCAGGCTGGAGTGCAGTGGCGTGACCTTGGCTCAATGCAACCTCTGCCTCCCGGATTGAAGCTGTTATCCTGCCACAGCCTCCTGAGTAACTGGGGTGACAGGCAGGAGCCACCATGCCCAGCTAATTTTTGTGTTTTTAGTAGAGATAGGGTTTCACTATGTTGGCCAGGCTGGTCTCGAACTCCTGACCTGAGATGACTCACCTGCCCTGGCCTCTCAAAGTGCTGGGATTACAGGCATGAGGCACGGAGCCTGGACTATTCCTTTCTTTTTGAATAGTCTTGGCACCCTTGGCAAAGATCAGTTGATCATATATTCATGGGTTTATGTGTGTATCCGTTCCAATCATTTATTTACATGTATATCCTTACGCCAATACCATGCTGTTTGGATTAATATACATTTTTATTAAGTTTGAAATGAGAAAGTATTAGTCCTCCTATTTTATTCAAGATTGTTTTGGCTATTTGGGAGCCATTTACAATTTATTATGAATTTGAGGATCAATTTGTCAATTTCTACAAAAATGTCATAAATCTCAAAGGGATTACATTGCATCTGTAGACCAATTTGTGGAATATTGCCGTCCTAACAACATTATACTTTCCAATCCATGAACTAGGATGTCTTGCCCCTTATTTAGATCACCTTTAACTTTTTTTCAGCAAAGTTTTAGTTTAGTTTAGCTTGTTTTGAGAAAGGTTCTCACTCTATCGCCCAGTCTGGAGTGGAGTGGCAGGAACACAGCTCACTGCAGCCTTAGCTTCCAGGGCTCAAGTGATCCTCTCACCACAGCCTCCCAAGTAGCTGGGACCACAGGCAGCTGCCACCAGGTCCAGCCTTGGCTTCCCAAAGTGCTGGGATTACAGGTATGAGCTACCAAGCCTAGCTGCAGCTTTCAATGTACAAAGTCTTGCCCTTCTTTGATTAAATTTATTCCCGGCCAGGCATGGTGGCTCATGCCTGTAATCCCAGCACTTTGGGAGGCAGAGGCGGGTGGAGCACCGGAGGTCGGGAGTTCGAGACCAACCTGACCAACATGGGAAAACCCTGTCTCTACTAAAAATACAAAGTTGGCCAGGTGTGGTGGCACATGCCTGTAATCCCATCTACTCTAGAGGCTGAGGCAGGAGAATCGCCTGAACCTGGGAGGTGGAGGTTGCTGTGAGCCAAGATCCCGCCATTGCACTCCAGCCTGGGCAACAAGAGCAAAACTCTCTCTCTCAAAAAAAAAAAAAAAAAAAAATTCATTTCTAATTTTATTCTTTGTGATGCTACAGTAAATGGAATCATTTTCTTAATTTGTTACTGATTTTAAAATGCACTACTTGTGTCAGTCTCATTGCGCTTACATACCTCACTGAATTGTCCCACTCTCCGAAGTGGCCCAGCCTCCCCAGGCCCACGAGACCTTCTCCCCCTTTCAGACCTCCATCCAGCCAACAACTCGACTGGAGGCTTTTCTGGGCAATCAGCGGGACACAACAGCACACTAGGCGTGTTTGCTGAAAAATTTCAACAATCATGGCCAGATGCAATGGCTCTCACCTGAATACTACCACTTTGGGAGGCTGAGGCAGGATGATCGCTTGAGCCCAGAAGCTCAAGACCAGCCTACACCATACAGCAAGAGCCTGTCTCTATGAGAAAAGTAAAAAAATAAATTCAACAAGCACATTTTCATCCTTAGGTCTTTTTGGTTTTTTTTTTTGAGATGGAGTCTCGCTTTGTTGCTCAGGCTGGAGTGCACTGGCACCATCTCGGTTCACTGCAGCCTCTGCCTGCCGGGTTCAAGCGACTCTCCTGCCTCAGCCTCCCGAGTAGCTGGGATTACAGGTGCATGCCACAACGCCCGGCTAATTTTTGTATTTTTAGTAGAGACAGGGTTTCACCATGTTGGCCAGGCGGGTCTCGAACTCCCAACCTCAGGTGATCCACCCACTTCAACCTCCCAAAGTGCTAGGATTACAGGCGTAAGCCACTGAGCTTGGCCTCATACCCTACTTTGTGCCAGGCATAGTTCAGGAGGTTTACGAGGCAACAAGTGAACAAAACAATATCCCTACTCTTATGGGGCTTATATTTTAATGAAAGAGGGTGGGCAACAAATAGCAACAAGATAAATATGTTTAAAGGTGGAGGAATTTAAAAGCCCGCCAAAATATGCCCTCCTTCAAGAAATCCCTGCCACCCGGATAGGACGTCCTCTTCTTGGGCTCCCCTCTCGGGCCCTCCCTGATACCGCAACGTTAAGTATTCAGGCACTGACTGATCGAACTCGGGACAACAGGACTCAGGTACACCAGGGAAAGATTCAATGGGTAGGGCCAGACCGACTACCCGACCCTGGCGGGGCTTCACTTGCCTCACTGCGCATGTGCCAGAGACGGTCACCCAAAGTACTTGAAGCAGAAGTGTAGTGCCGGCCCTTGCGCAGGCGCACCAGCTGCCTTCGGGAGCGCTTCCGCCTCCCCACCGCCGCTGTCGCCATGGCCGCGCCGGCCCCGGGCCTCATCTCGGTCTTCTCGAGCCCCCAGGAGCTGGGTGCGTCGCTAGCGCAGCTGGTGGCCCAGCGCGCAGCATGCTGCCTGGCGGGGGCCCGCGCCCGTTTCGCGCTCGGCCTGTCGGGCGGGAGCCTTGTCTCGATGCTAGCCCGCGAGCTGCCCGCCGCCGTCGCCCCTGCCGGGCCCGTCAGCCTAGCTCGCTGGACGTTAGGCTTCTGCGACGAACGCCTCGTACCCTTCGATCACGCCGAGAGCACGTACGGCCTCTACCGGGTGAGAGCTACGGGGGCCGCCGGGGGTCACGCCGAGAGGGCCGCAGCCACCGCTTACACACTGGCTACGGAGGCCGCCGGGGACCATGGCGAGAGGGCCGCGCCCACTGCCGGCACCTCGGCTACAGGGGCCGCTAGGGGTCACGCCGAGAGGGCCGCGCCCGCTGCCTGCACCTCGGCCACAGGGACCACTGGGTGTCAAGGCAAGGGGGCCACACCCACTGCTCTCACCTCGGCTACGGAGGCCGCTGGGGGTCATGCCAGGAGGGCCGCGCCCACTGCTTGGACCTCGGATACGAGGGTCAAGCCAAGAGGGTTGCGCCCACTGCCTGCACCTTGGCTGTGGGGCTCACTGGTGTCACGCCAAGAGAGCGTTGCCCACTGCCTGCTCCTCGGCCACAGGAGAGACTGAGGGTCGTGACGAAAGGGCTCGCCCACCGCCTGAACCCCGCCTACAGTGTGGGTCCAGCAGGATCTCCCTGCGCTCTCTGCCTTTATCTAGGCAGGGCTGGAAATGGTCCGCTTGCAGTTCCTCCTCCTACCTCGTCCGGCGATCGATCAGGCAGAGGAACGGCACCGGCAAGGTCCTGGCAGGGAATCCGAGTGACCCATTTCACTACGAGGCCCATAGCTCAGCCCCGTAGCGGACGGGGGCACGAGGAATTAGGTGTGGAGCCTGGATCGCAGGGTCCTCATCTCTCACCTCGGCGAGTTCTCGGGGATCCCCGGGCAGCTTTGCCGCTCTGATGGCCCTGCTTCCAGGCTCTTTGTCTTTGGCCTTGAGCCTCAGGATTCAATGGAATCAGAGGAACGCGCTCTTTTTACAGACACGGAAACTGAGGCTTGCAGGAGCCTTGGCCTGGCTCAGGGAAGAGTGGGAGGAGCGGGCTCAAAGACCGGAGCCTCAGGTCACCTGAGCCTGGCAGCGTGGAGGGCCACCCCATGCTGGGTGTGTCGTCTTCTTTTTGCATAGAAGCTTGAGCTGATGATGGTTTGTGGGTTTTTTAATAATAAGAGGGAAGGCTTTCTGTGCATCAGTTCATGAATCCCTACCACAGCTTATGAGATGTTACACCCGTTTCATAGATGGGGAAACTGAGGCCAGCAGAGGAGAGCTTACCCACCCAAGGCATCTAGTGACCAGAGGGGCAGCCAGGGTGTGACCCTGCCTCATCTGACTTCATAGTTGGGTACACATTTAGCTTCCACCTTCCTGTGTGTCTTCAAGAGCATCATTTAAAAGCAGGTTTTTGGCCAGACGCAGTGACTCATGCCTGTAATCTCAGCACTTTGGGAGGCTGAGGAAGATCACCTGAGGTCAGGTGTTGGAGACCAGCCTGGCCAAATGGCGAGACCCCATCTCTACTAAAAATACAAAAATTAGCCAGGCATGGTGGTGCGGGCCTGTAATCCCAGCTACTGGGGAGGCTGAGGCACCAGAATTGCTTGAACACAGGAGGCAGATGTTGCAGTGAACCGAGATGGTGTCACTGTACTCCAGCCTGGGCAACAGTTGAGACTGTCTTAAAAAACAAAAAGTGAAATGCTACAGAGTGCTAGGGAAGAGGGAGCAAGCATTCATTGTCAAGGGCTGTGGGATGGGGGTCCTGAGAAAGTGCCATTTGAGCTGAGAGACGGACCATGTGCAGGAGCTGACTATGGTCACGCTGTGACAAGAGGGCCCAACCAAGGCCAAGGCCGTGCCACGGAACAAATCTGGTGCCAGACTGGCCTCTTCTGCCAGTTCTCTGTGAGGGGAATCGTACTGGTTCCCTAGGGCTGCATAACAAATGACCACAAACCGAGTGGCTTAAAACCACAGGGATTGATTCCCTCACCGTTCTGGAGGCCAGGCGTCTGAAATCAAGGTATTGGTGGACCCATGGCCCCTCTGAAGGCTCCTTGAGAGGATCCTTCATTTTCTCCTCCATCTTCTGGGGCCCCCGGTATTCCTTGGCTTGGGGTCACTTCACTCTAATTTCCTGCCTCTGCCTACACATGTCCTTCTCTGATTCTGTGTGTCTTCTCGTCTTAAAAGGACACTAGTCTTTGGATTTAGGGCCCACACTAATCCACTATGATTGTTCTTAAGTAATTACATTTGCAAAGACCCATATACCCTCCCCTCCCCTTCCCTCCCCTCCCCTGCCCTGCCCTGCCCTTTTTTTGAGATAGGATCTTGCTCTGTTGCCCAGGCCGGAGTGCAGAGGTCTGTATCATGGCTTACTGCAGGCTTCAACTCCCGGGCTGGAGAGCAACCCTCCTGCCTCCGCTTCCCCAGAAGCTGGAACCACAAGTGTGCACCACCAGGCCCAGCTAATTTTTTTTTTTGAGACAGAGTTTTTCGCTCTTGTTGCCCAGGCTGGAGTGCAGTGGCACGATCTCAGCTCCTGGGTTCAAGTGATTCTCCTGCCTCAGCCTCCTGAGTAGCTGGGATTACAGGCACGTGCTACCATGCCCAGCTAATTTTGTATTTTTGTTAGAGACAGGGTTTCTCCATATTGGTCAGGCTGGTCTTGAACTCTTGACCTCAGGTGAATCGCCTGCCTTGGCCTCCCAAAGTGCTGTGATTACAGGTGTGAGCCACCACGCCTAGCCGCTAATTTATTTTTAGTAAATATGAAGTCTCACTATGCTGCCTGGGCTGGTCTCGAACTCCTGGGCTCAATCAATTGTCCCACCTTGGCCTCCCAAAGTGCTTGGATTACAGCGTGAGCCACCATGTCTTTTCATTTTCTGGTGTTTATAAGCCTCAACTTTATGGTGTTTTGTGATAGCAGCCTACACAGACTAACACGGGGACCTTGGACAGAGCAGAGTGATCTTTCCAACCATGGATACCATTGTGTCCCTCCCCAGCTCACACACCCTCCTTGGCTCCCCAGTGCCCTCAATGTAGAGCCCACACTCCTCAGGTCAGCATTCAGGGCGGTCAGCCCCTGCTTTTACTTCGTGGCTCACCTTAACATTGCCTTGGCTCACCGAGCTAGACTTTGCACAAAGACGAGGCACTGAGACACGGAAGCCGTCTCAGATCAGGGGCCCCGGGGTACATCTCAGCGGGAAAGGGCTGCAGCCTTTCCCTTCTAGGAGGTCTGACTCCAAGTGCTTTTGAGTTAAATCTGCCGCCAACTCCACCATTCACAGGCCAGGGTGCCTGCTGTGCATTGGGTACAAGTGCTACGCCTGGCCAAGCCGCACCCCTACTCCCTATAGTGGGGCAGGTGTAAGCGGGGGTGGCTGCTTGGAGGAGGTGGCCTGAGGGATGTATAGGAGTTTCCTAGGCAATGTCAGGAGGGAGGGTTGGGGTGGAGAAAGTCACAGGGCCTCACAGAGGATAGTGAGGGCTGAGTTTTATCCCAAGGGCCGTGAAACCCTGAGGGTTTGAAGTAGGACAGTGGGCTGGATAGACAGGTGCAGGCCGTGGCCAGGAAACCCTCCAAATACAATGGACTTGAAAGACCCCTGTTGGAACACTGGCCCCAGCCAGAACCACCATGATCCCAGTTCACTCCGGAGGCCCACCCACCTGTTCAGTCCCTCAAGAACAGCAGGGCTCCCTCTTGCGCTTGAACCTCCTCCACCCTGACAGGCGACGTCACCCAGAGTTCAGGGTCCTGGCTTCCAGCATTCCCGAGGTGACTGTGCCACTCACCACCCAGAGGACCTTGCACAAATGCACCGGCATCCCCATGCCTCAGTCTCCCCATCTGTAAATGGGTGTTATAGTGCCATCACAACCTCCGCGGAGGATCCAGGTGGTCACGTTACTGTTGGTGACACTGTCCCTCTGTTGGCCGTAGACGCATCTTCTCTCCAGACTGGCAATCCCAGAAAGCCAGGTGATCACCATTAACCCCAAGCTGCCTGTGGAGGAGGCAGCTGAGGACTACGCCAAGAAGCTGAGTCAGGTGAGCCCTGAGCAGTGGCCTCGTCCGGGCAGCAGAGCAGCCCTCTGATTGTCGCCAGTGGGAACTGCCTCAGGGATTGCTGGTAAATCCCTTTGAGGAATCCCCTCTTTGAGCCCACAGTCCTGTCCAGGGGAGCCTGAAGACCACCTGGCGTCTGCTGCCCAGGAAACAGGCCTGGGTCCTCACATTTTGGGGACATATGTGTCTCCCGATGTGTGGCTTTGATCACAGGCTGAGGGCTAAGGAGCACTGTTTCGTGTGTTACACCTACTTGTATTTCTTTCTTTTTTTGAGATGGAGTCTCCCTTTGTCACCAGGCTGGAGTGCAGTGGTATGATCTCAGCTCACTGCAACCTCCGCCTCCTGGGTTCAAGTGGAGGATTTTCCTTCCTCAGATTCCCAAGTAGCTGGGACTATAGTTGCCCACCACCACGACAAGCTAATTTTTGTATTTTTAGTAGAGACAGGGTTACCCCATGTTGGTCAGACTAGTCTCGAACTCCTGACCACCTGATCTACCCACCTCAGCCTTCCAGAGTGCTGGGATTACAGGCGTGAGTCACCATGCCTGGCCACACCTACTTGTATTTCTTTTTCTGACAACTGTCTCTGTGTCCTTTGAGTCCCCTGTGCCCCTGCCACCTCACAATCTCTCAAGACTGTCTTATCCCCATGCCCAGGCATTCCAAGGGGACTCCATCCCGGTTTTCGACCTGCTGATCCTGGGGGTA
Organism: Callithrix jacchus; assembly: GCF_049354715.1. Classification (NCBI taxonomy): domain Eukaryota; kingdom Metazoa; phylum Chordata; class Mammalia; order Primates; family Cebidae; genus Callithrix; species Callithrix jacchus. The sequence goes on from NC_133523.1 coordinate 16,256,060, forward strand.
GGCCCCGATGGCCACACCTGCTCACTCTTCCCAGACCACCCCCTCCTGCAGGTGAGCACACAGACGTGGGTTCTGCCCTAGTGCTAAGCCCAGTCCCTAACATCTGGGACTTCTAGAGGGAGGGACACCTGTGGGGAGGGCTGTCTAGAGCCAGGGTTCAAGTCAGCCTCCAGCAACGTACATGCCTGCTGGGCTCAACCCTTCCAGGTCTCAGTTCAGCCTCTTAAAACAGGGGCCTTAAACTACCCCACTGTGGGACTGTTAGGATGGGATGGAATGGTGTCTGGGCCAGGCTGGGTGTGTGTAAGTGTCCAGGAAGCCAAAGTGACATTGTGCTTCTGTCTCCATCCCTGGCCTTCCTCCCCCAGGAGCGGGAAAAGATTGTAGCTCCCATCAGTGACTCCCCGAAGCCACCAGCACAACGTGTGACCCTCACGTTACCTGTCCTGAATGCAGCACGAACTGTCATCTTTGTGGCAACTGGAGAAGGCAAGGCAGCTGTTCTGAAGGTAACAGCTGAGGGTTCCAGTCCCAGGAAGGTCATGGGCATGTGGGCTCCAGGGACAGAAGATAGCCCCAGACATTATTATGTTGAAGCATCAGATCTGAAGAAAACTCAGTCATTCTTGGGTTGAAAGGGAGCTTGAAATTGCAATTAGAAAAAAAGCGGGGGAAATGGCAATTAAAGGCTAGTTAGGTATTAACAGCTGTGAAATGAAATTGATGAGATGAGGGCAAAGCTGCACTCAGAGGTAAATTAATAGCATTCAAATGCATTTTTAAAAATTATTTTTAAAAAAAGGCAGGACATGGTGGCTCATGCCTATGATCCAAGCACTTTGGAGGCCAAGGCGGGTGGATCACCTGAAGTTGGGAGTTCAAGACCAGCCTGAACAACATGGTGAAACCTCAAAAAAAAATTATTAAGTAGCAAACCATTGAAATAAATAAATCAAGTGCTTTCCTCTAGAATTAGAAAAAGGACAATAATATAAACCTACAAAATGTCAGAGACAGGACTAAGTGAAATTAAAATCATAAATTAATGAGTGGATTTATGTATGTGTGTATGTTTGTTTTTGTTTTTTTTTAATTTATTTTTTAGATGGAGTCTCACTCTATCACCCAGGCTGGAGTGCAGTGGCATGGTCTTGGCTCACTACAACCTCCACCTCCTGGGTTCCAGTGATTCTCCTGCCCCAGCCTCCCGAGTAGCTGAGACTACAGGTGCATGCCACCATGCCTGGCTAATTTTTTATATGTTTAGTAGAGATGGGGTTTCACCATGCTAGCCAGGATGGTCTCGAAGTCCTGACCTCGTAATCCACCTGCCTCAGCCTCCCAAAGTGCTGGGATTATAGGCATGAGCTACCTGGCCCAGAAATAAAGTTTTATTGGAACATAGCCACACCCGCTTATGTGTGTATTGTCTGCTCTGGGGCAGGAGCTGCAGAGCTGAGTGGTCGCGGTAGAGACTGGATGGTCTACATAGCGGAATCTATTGACTCTCATCTTCTGCTCTGGTCTTTTGCAGTATTAAACAGTTATGCACCAGGCACGGCCGCTCGTGCCTGTAATCCCAGCAGTTTGGGAGGCTGAGGTGGGAGGATCACTTCAGTCTAGGAGTTTGAGACTAGTCTGGGCAAACATAGTAAAACCTCGTCTTTACTAACATAGCCAAAACCTCGTTTCTACAAAACATTAAAAAATTAGCCCGGCATGGTGGCACGTGCCTGTAGTCCCGATACTTAGCAGGCTGAGGCGGAGGATCAGTTCAGCCTCAGAGATGGAGGCTGCAGTGAGCTGTGATGGCGCCACTGTACTCCAGCCTGGATGGCAGCTCAAGACCTTGTCTCAAAAAAAATAAAAATAGTTCCAGTGGATAGAGAGGAAGGGACTCTGTCCCTCCTGTTTGGCGCAACGACAGCTGAGTGGAGCATTGTCACATTTTGAGGGTACAAGAGTCTCATCCTTGGCAGGGGAGCCAGGAGAGTGCTGAGGGGCGGGGCCTGGGGCGGGGGCGGGGCCTCACTCTCTTGCCCTCTCCTGCAGCGCATTTTGGAGGACAAGGAGGAAAACCCGCTGCCCGCAGCCCTGGTCCAGCCCCACACCGGGAAACTGTGCTGGTTCTTGGATGAGGCGGCCGCCCGACTCCTGACCGTGCCCTTCGAGAAGCATTCCACTTTGTAGCTGGCCAGAGGGACGCTGCAGCTGGGACCAGGCACACGGCCCCAGGGGCTGGGCCTCTGTTGGCCGCCGTGATCCAGGCTCTCACTGGAAAAAGCCACGTGGTGCTGCTGGAAGCCGACAGACTCTGGCCACCAGCCCTGCCCGGGGCTCAACACACCAGCCGTGGCTCTGGGCATCCGGATATTAAAAGGAGCGTTGCTGGAAGTATGCGCTGTCTTGGGGTCCTCGATGGCAGCAGGCCTGGGGGCAACCTGGCCTGGGTTCTGATCCACAGCCCCCATGTATGGGGAGGAGGGCGGGGCCTCTCCCCTGGGCATCGCCACCTTGGAGGAATTTCCTGAGGTGACCTAAGACAACAGGCCAAGCGAGGTGGCTCACGCCTGTCATCCCAGCACTTTGGGAGAATGAGGCAGGCAGATCAGTTGAGGTCAGGAGATCGAGACCAGCCTGGCTAACATGGTGAAACCCTGTCTCTACTAAAAATACAAAAATTAGCTGGGCATGTTGGTGGGCACCTCTAATCCTAGCTACTCGGGAGGCACAACAATTGTTTGAACGTGGGAAGCAGAGGTTGCAGTGAGCCGAGATCCGGCCACTGTACTCCAGCCTGAGTGACAGAGCAAGACTGTGTCTTAAAAAAAAAAAGCTGGGCATCGTGCCTCACGCCTGTAATCTCAACACTTTGTGGGTGGATCACCTGCAGTCAGGAGTTTGAGACCAGCAGGCTGGTCTCGAATCCAATATAATGAAACCCTGTCTCTACTAAAAATATAAAAATTAGGTGGGCATGGTGGCATGTGCTTATAATCCCAGCTACTCAGGAGGCTGAGACAGGAGAGTCGCTTGAACCCAGGAGGCAGAGGTTGCAGTGAGCCAAGATCGTGCCATTGCACTCCAGCCTGGGCAACAAGAGTGAAACTCCATCTCAAAAAAAAAGACAACGGAAATGTATTCTGTCCTATCTGTCCTCCTTGTGGAGATCAGAAGTTCAAAGTCAAGGTGGCCTCAGTGTTGGTTCCCTTTGGAAGCTCTGAGGCCGAGCCCGTCCCAGGCCTCTCCTGTCCTTGGTGTCCCTTGGCTCGCGGCTGCATCACTCCAGTGTCTCCTCCCTCTCACCTTCACTTGGCCGCCTTCTTGTGTGTGCTCTCCTCCTCTTTATTTATTATTATTTTTTTGTGACAGGGTCTCACTAACCCATGCTAGAGTGCAGTGGCGCAGTCACAGCTTATAGCAGCCTCCATCTCCTGGGCTAAATCGCTCCTCTCATCTCAGCCTCCCAAGTATCTGGGGCTACAGTTGCGCATCACCATGCCTGGCTACTTTTGAACATTTTTTGTAGAGACAGTGTCTCGCTATGTTGCCCAGGTTGGTGTCGAACCCCTGAGGTCAAGCGATTCTCCAGCCTCAGCCTCCCAGAGTGCTGGGATTATGGGCAGGAGCCACCACACCTGGCCCTCTTTTCTCATGAGGACACCCCTCATTGGGTTTAGGGTCACCCTGTACCCAGGACGGTGCCATCTCAAGATACCAAAGAAGTATTCCAAATAAGTCCCAAATAAATGCTTATTTGGAATAAGTATTCTGAATTAGGTCACATGCTGAGTTTCCTGGGTCCGGATGTACACATGTCTTTGGGCGGACATAAGTGAACCCTCTGCTGAGCTCCCACTGCACACAGGCCCAAGCACTGCAATCAGCCACGCTGCAGGCCTGCTCAGAGCCTTGAAAGCACCAAAGAGTCTAGTCTCGATGTGCTGGGCTTGTGCACACATTCCCAGAGTGCATCTGCTCATGGCCCACCCTCCACCTTTGTCCCGGCCCCAGGGATGACAGTGTGGGGGGCTGGTGGGTGCATGGGGGCTGCCCAGTCACGTGTGAGCTTCTCTGGGGGATTCAGAGGAGGCACCCAGCTGTGCAGGAGGTGGGAATTGAAACCTCCGAGGAGGCGACTGTTCAGGGCGAGAGTGGAGCCGAAACCACAGAAAGTGAAGTTTTCTTCAGTGTCTTGTCCCGGTGGGCCCCTCAGATGTGAGAGTGAGGAAGTGGGACAGGCCTGAGCGGAAGGAGACTGACAAGCAGCACAGAGACCCCAGTGGAAACGGCTCAGCTGTGGGCCTGGGCAAGGGCAGGTGGCTGTGGCCCCCACAGCAGTGGGCAGGGGTTGGGGCATGGGGCAGAGAAATGAAGGGAAATTGAGCAGCTAGAGCAGGGATCCACGTGGACAGTTCTGCCTGGGGCTGTCACCATCTACTCTTTCCTGAGAGCCATAACCCTTCCTGCTCCGTTTTGCCTTGGGAGCGAAATCCACCCCTTCCCACAAGACTCCACATGACCCCTTTCACCTGCTCTCCCCAGCAGCATCAGCCCCTCACTCTACGTCCTTATGACGCACCCACTTCCGGCTGTTCCTAGAGCCCGCGGAGCACATTCCACCCCAGGGCCCTTGCCTGTGCTCAGCCCGCTGCCCGGTATCTCCTTTCCTGCAGCCTTTTGCATGGCTCAGGCCCTCACTTTCTTTTTTGGAGGAGACAGGGTCTTGCTCTGTCGTCCAGGCTGGCGTGCAGTGGCGCAATCTCAGCTCACTCCAGCCTCACCTCCCGGGTTCAGGAGAGTCTCCTGCCTCAGCTTCCCAAGTAGCTGGATTACAGGCACCCACCACCATGCCAGGCTAACTTTTGTATTTTTGGTAGAAATTGAGTGTCAACAGGCTGGCCAGGTTGGTCTTGAAATCCTGACCTCAAGTGATCCACTTGCCTCAACCTCCCAAAGTGCTGGGATTACAGGCATGAACCACTGCCCCCGGCCCCTCACTTCCTTACAGGCATGAACCACTGCCCCGGCCTCTCACTTCCTTTAATTGAGGTCTTTGGCAACATTACCTTCCGGACCCCCCCCATGCCCATCTTCCATCCCCTCCTGCTGCATTTTTCTACCTTGCCCGTATCATCTGGTGGTTTTTTTTTTCTTTTTTTGAGACAGTCTCGTTCTGCCGCTTAGTCTGGAGTGCTGGAGCGCAGTGGTCCGATCTTGGCTCACTACAGCCTCCGCCTACTGGGTTCAAGTGATTCTCCTGCCTCAGCCTCCTAAGTAGCTGGGATTACAGGCACCCACCACCACACCTGGCTTTTTTTTCTATTTTTAGTAGAGACGGGGTTTCACCATGTTGGCCAGGCTGGTCTTGAACTCCTGACCTCAGATGACCTGCCTGTCTTGGCCTCCCAAAGTGCTGGTATTACAGCTTGAGCCGCCACAGCGGGCTGAAGAAACAATTTTTTTAAAAAAAGAAGAAATGAATCCTGGGTGTTAGTGAAGATTACATTCAGATATTACTTAAGCGAAATGGAGGTTTAGCTTTTTCTCTAGAGAGACACCATTCAGGGCTGGTAGAGCAATGTCACACATTCTTCAGTAACCCTAGTTCCTTCTACATCATTGCTTTGCCCTGTCAGTGGATTCTATCTCATGGCCCAAGGTGGCTGCTTGTGCTCCAGCCATTGTGTCCACATTCCAGGCCTAGCATGAAGAAGCTCCCCAGGATTCACCCAAGACACTTCTGCTCAACCTTCGAGGGCAGCCTGGGTTGCACAGTCCCACATTGCTGCAAGGAAGTCGGGAAGATGAGTCTCCACTGGACAGCCATGGGCTCTGCTATGATCAGGGATTCTACTACTGAGGCCAATAGGTGCAATGGACATTGGGGTACATATGTTCTCTATTCAGTGATGACCTGACCGCCTGCCTCGGGCTCCGTGGGGATCTTACCATCTGAGGGGCCACGCTCTGGGCTTTCCTTCCTCCAGCCTGGAGCCCTGGCCGCTGGGATGTGTTCAGTGTCCTTGAGAGGTCTTCAGGGACCCACCCCACTCCCTCAGCTAAGCTGGACCCAGAGCTCAGGGCTTGACACTCCCCTCATCAGAAAACCCGTGATGGCTCCATCTGATCACATTCCGGCTTTGAGTGTAGGTTGTATGCCCTCCCTTCGTTCATTCATTCATTCAGCAAACATTGAGGGCTGCTCTGTGCCAGGCACAACACAGGTGAAGGGGTGGAGACACCCAACTAACCAAACCACGTCAAATGCTGGCACAGGGATGACTCTCCAAGAGGCTGGCGTCTGGTCTCTTCACCTGAGGAGTGAAGCTTGGACGACCATGTGTAGGAGGCAGAAGAGTTCTCCAGGTACTGGACAGGAGTGCTGGGGTCAGAGGCACATGGAGGCTTCAGGATCTACTGGGGGCTGAGCGGGGCCGGAGGGCTTATGGAGCAATGAAGCTGGGGCCTCAGTGGTGCTTCCCCAGAGGGCAGTGGGAGAGTTTCAGGAGGTCAGCACTGAGGGTTTGGGGGTGCTGAAGATGGGGTCTGGGCCCGAGAAAAGGGACACCTTTGCTGGGCGCAGTGGCTCACACCTGTAATCCCAGCACTTTGGGAGGCCAAGGCGGGAGGATCACCTGAGGTCAGGTGTTTGAGACCAGCCTGACCCATATGGCAAAACCCCAGCTCTACTAACGAACAAACAAATGAAAACAAAAATTAGCCAGAAGTCGCTTGAATCCAGGAGGCGGAGGTTGCAGTGAGCTGAGATCGCGCCACTGCACTCCAGCCTGGGCAACAGAGTGAGACGCTGTCTAAAAAAAAGTAAAGAAAAGGGACACCTTTAAGAGACACTTAAAAAGTGAAATATGCCAGATGTGATGGCTCATGCCTATAATCCTAACATTTTGGGTGGTGGAGGTGGGCCGATCACTTGAGTCCAGGTTTGCCCACCAGCCTGGGCAGCATAGGAAGACCCCCGTGCCTACAAAAAATACAAAAATTAGCCAGGCATGATGGTGGCATGTGCCTGTGGTCCCAGCTACTCGGGAGGCTGAGGCAGGTCGCTTGAGCCCAGGAGTTCCAGGCTGCAGTGAGCCGTGATCGTGCCACTGCACTCCAGCCTGAGCGACAAAGCAAGACCTTGTCTTTAAGGAAAAAAAAAAGAAAAAAGAAAAATGAAATTGACTGCAGGTGGTATGCTTGTGGGTGAGACAGTGACGGAAGCCTGAGGAAGGAATCAAGGATGAAGCTTCAGTGCCCCCTAAATCTCTGCTTGCCCTTGCCAGGCCTCCCATCATCTAAGACCTTGGCATCTGCCCCCCTGCCCCGGCACTGACCCCAGTGACAGTCTGGGAGTGTCTGCCCAGACTCTATCTCCCTGGCTTGGGGACTCCTGGGAGCTGGGCCAGGGCTGTATCGTCTGTGTGGTTCAGCTTCACCCGGCACAGGGTGGGGGTGTGTGTGGCACCAGGAGAGATGCCCCATTCCTCCCTATCCCCCTCTTCCAGCCCCAGCCCCCATACAGATGACTGCTGGCCAGTTCTGCCAGGTGTCTGCCCTGCCACCCTCCTCCAAGGCGAGCTATGATTTTCTTTCTCTCATACCCCACAACCTGCCCCCGGGTCTGCCCCCGCAGCCTCTGCAGAAACCACAGGCTCTGGGCAATCTTGGCCCCCGGGGAGCGAGGAGGACGCAGGTGCGGCGTGGGGCGGGGCAGGGGGCGGGGCCTCTGAACCCCACCGCGTTCCATCCTCTCCGCTGCCACCCAGGTGCTCCAGAGCAGAGTAACGCGGGCGGTGGTCGCGGGGAGGGGAAGGGGAGCCCCGGGAGACGGCAGCAGGATGGGCGGGCGGCCCTCGAGCCCTCTGGATAAGCAACAGCAGCAGCACCTAAGGGGTGAGTATACTGAGCGGGGACAGGGTGGGAGTCTGGGTGGAAGGGAGGTCCAGCCATCGGGTCTACACACTCCACGAAGCAGATGGTGCTGGGGGTCAGACCTAGGATGTCAAACACACAGGATGCCCTCTTTTTTTTTTTTTTTTTTTTTTAGACAGTGTCTTGCTCTGTTGCCCAGCTGGAGTGCAGTGGCATGATCCCTGCTCACTGCAACCTCTGCCGCCGGGGTTCAAGCGATTCCCCTGCCTCAGCCTCTTGAGTAGCTGGGACTACAGGCGCACCACTATGCCTGGCTAATTTTTTATATTTTTAGTTGAGATGGGGTTTCACCATGTTGGCCAGGATGGTCTCGATCTCCTGGCCTCGTGATCTGCTCACCTCAGTCTCCCAAAGTGCTGGGATTACAGGCGTGAGCCACCACGCCCGGCCAACGATGCCCTCTTAATGCGAATTTCACTCAGCGAATCTTTTGTTATTGTTGAGACAGGATCTTGTCTGTTGTCCAAGCTGGAGTGCAGTGGTTTGATCACAGCTCACTGCAAACTTGGCCTCCTGGGCCCAAGCGATTCTCCTGCCTCAACCTCCCAAGTAGCTGGGAGCACAGCGTGCACCACCATGCCCTGCTATTTTGTTATTTTTATAAGACAGGGTGTCCTTTTGTTGCCAGTCTGGTTTTGAACTTCTGCGCTCAAGTGATCCTCCTGCCTCAGCCTCCCGAGTAGCTGGGACCACAGGCATGCACCACCACGCCAAGCTAAAGTTTTTGTTTGATTTTGTAGAGGCAGGGTCTCACTATGTTCCTCAGGCTGCTCTTGAATGCCTGAGCTCGAGTGATCCTCCCACCTCAACCTCCCAAAGTGCTGGACTACAGGCAGGAGCCACTGCACCTGGTCTGAATCTTATTGTTAGCATAAGTATATCCCAAATTTTGCATAGTGCATACTTATGCTGAAAACCAATAACTCGTTTAATCTTTTTTTTTTTTTTAAGACGGAGTATCACTCTGTCACCCAGGCTAGAGTCAGTGGTGGGATCTCAGCTCACTGCAACCTCTCTGCCTCCAGGATTCAAGTGATTCTCCTGCCTCAGCTTCCCAAGTAGCTGGGATTACGGGCATGCACCACCATGCCTAATTTTTCTATTTTTAGTAGAAACGGGGTTTCACCATATTGGCCAGGCTGGTCTCGAACTCCTAACCTCAGGCGATCTGCCCACCTCAGTCTCCCAAAATGCTGGGATTACAGGCATGTGTCACCATGCCCAGCCTGTGTCTTCTGTTTTATTTGGTAAATATGGTGACCTGATTCAGGATAGGGGTTCAGATGGGAAGCATGAGACCAGCTGGAGGGTGTCCCAGACCCAGCCAGATCCTGAGGGACGTCCTCCTGGCTGGGCAGGGACCAGCAGGTTCTTTGGCAGGATGCTGGGGATGGAGACTCAGTTCTCAATTTGAGACCAAGAAGGGCCAGTGCCACTCGGGTCCCTCTGTCTTCATATGCAAGGTGAGCCCCTGTGCTGGGCGCTGTGGACATTGTGGGATTGGTACTGGCCTTATTCTGGCCAGCTCATGGTCTAAACTCCTTCCATCCTGTGGCTCTGCTATGTGAGTCTTCTGTGCCCAAGGTGACCTCAAGGCACAGAATGGCTGCTGGAGCTCCAGCCACTAGGTCCACATTCCATGCAGCAGGGTGGAAGAATTTTTTGTTTTTGTTTTTGGGTCAAATCATGACCCAAAATTGCATGGTGAGAATGATGGGAGAGAGCTCACATGTTCCTCGAGTGTGGGGAAGAGCAGAAGTGGGTGACTGCCTGCCGAGGAGAGGAGACAATGATCAAGCCAGGGCCGGAGGGATGTGATGGCGTTGGCAAGTAGGAGATACCGGAAGAGCATTTTCGACAGGAGAAACAGCATATGCTAAGGCCTGTGGTGTATCTCACAAACGAACAATTCACGTTCACACCCTGGTCATGCCCTCACTTGCTGTGTGCCCTTTGGTGAGTGACTGCACCTTCCTGGGCTTTATTCTCTTATATGTAAAATGGGGATAGCAACAATACCTAGCTCGTGGGGACATCGTAAGCATTCAGTGAGTTACTCTATGTAGCACTGGGATTTTTTTTTTCAATAGTGGCTTAAACAAGATAAGAATTAAAAAAAAAAAAATCAAACTGCAGGTGTGGAGGCAGGCAGGCTATTTAAAGTTAGACACCTAAAGTCCTTCTGTCTCATGGCTCTGCCATGTGTAGATTCCTATGCCCAAGATGACCTCATGGCACAGAATGGCTGCTGGAGCTCCAGCCATTGGGTCCACGTTCCAGGCAGCAGAATGGAAGTATGTTTTATTTACAGTCAAATGTATACACCTTAGGGCAACAGCTCAAAGAGCTAGTCACCCATGTGACTACTTCCCAAATAGATCAGGATACAGGACACTTCCATCACCCACAGAAAGTTGCCTATGTGCTTTGGAGCTTTAAAAGCTTTTGAAAAGCTCCTCAGGTAAAGCGTATGGAGAAACTTTTGGGTGTGATGGATCCGCTCATTATCTTGATTGTGGTGAGGGTTTCACAGATGTGTGATTGTGTCAAATCTCAGCAGATCATAAGCTTTATGCGATACATGAGCTATAAGTGAAAGTGTGGCTCATACCTGTATTCCCAGTGCTTTGGGAGTCCGAGGTGGGAGGATCGCTTGAGGCCAGGAGTTTGAGACCAGCCTGGACATCATAGCAAGACCTTGTTTCCACAAAAAAATTTAAAAAATTAGCTGGGCCTGGTGGGGCGTGCATGTGATCCCAGCTACTGAAGTGGGGCTGAGGGAGGATCACTTGAACCCAGGAGGTGAAGGCTGCAGTGAGATTGCACCACCACACTCCAGCCTCGGGGACAGAGACCTTGTCTCAGAAAGAAAGAAAGAGAGAAAGAGAGAGAGAAAGAAGGAGGGAGGGAGGGAGGAAGGAAGGGAAGGGACAAGACAAGCAGATCACTAGAGCCCAGGAGTTCAAGACCAGCCTGAGCAACATGGTGAAACCTCATCTCTACTAAAAATAGGAAAATTAGCCAAGCATGGTGGCGGGCACCTGTAGTTCTGTAGTCCCAGCTACTTGGGAGGCTGAGGTGGGAGAATCACCTGAGCCCGGGAATTGGAGGCTGCAGTGAGCTGTGATTGCACCACTGCACTCCAGCCTGAGCCACAGAGAAAACCCTGTGTCAAAAAGAAAGAAGGGGGAGGAGGACGGAGGGGGGAGGGGGAGGGGGAGGGGGAGGGGGAGTAGCTTCCTCCCAGCCACGTTAATAAGAACAGGCACAGTGGGTGAAGTGGGAGTGGAGTTTGGTGACAACTTGTTGGGCAGCTCCAGATAACTATAGGAGCCTCAGGAGGCTTCCCTGTCTGTATCGCCCTCCCCAAGCAGGTCTCTTGGGCAGATTCAATTTGCTGGGCTCACTGTCCCCTTGTCCCTGCAGATCAGATGGACACCCTGCTAAGGAACTTCCTGCCCTGCTACCGCGGGCAGCTGGCAGCATCAGTCCTTCGGCAGATCTCCCGAGAGCTGGGCCCCCAGGAGCCGGCTGGAAGTCAGTTGCTACGAAGCAAAGTGAGTTTTGTGGGGGCGGAGGACCTTTGGTGGGGGGGGGGGTTCCTGGAGGAGCCCTCCCTAAGCCAAGCTTCCAACCTCAGACCTTTGCCATTGCCATAGGGTGACTTTAAATATTCACTGTTTGAATAAAACATTCACTGAGTGGCCAGGTGAGGTGGCTCACATCTATAATCCCAGCACTTTGGAAGGCCAAGGTGAGCTGAGATCACACCATTGCAGTCCAGCCTGGGTAACAAGAGCAAAACTCCGTCTCAAAAAAAAAAAAAAAAAAAAAAATAGGCATGGTGGTGGGTGCCTGTGGTCCCGGCTACTTGGAGGCTGAGGCACAAGAATGGCTTGAACCCAGGAAGTGGAAGTTGAACACAGATCACCAGATGTCAGGCATTCAAGACCAGCCTGACCAACGTGGTGAAACCTCGCCTCTGCTAAAAATACAAAAGGAAAAAACAATTAACTGGGTGTGGTGTCGTGCGTCTGTAGTCCCAGCTACTTGGGAGTCTGAGACTGAAGAACTGTTTGAACCTGGGAGGTGGAGGTTGCAGTGAGCCGAGATCGCGCCACTGCACTCCAGCCTGGGCAACAGAGCAAAACTCCATCTTAAAAACAAACAAAAAAAACCAGAAAAACCCACCAACAAATAAAGCCATTTATCGCACATGTCATTCATGCCACATCACGGCTGGGCATGAGGACACACAGCCTTTGTCCAGTGACAAGGACAGACCCTGCTCTAACCTCTGGGGTTCACAATCTGATGAGACGTAGAAGACTCCAAACAAGCCAGCGTGTCCTGATGTGAAATGGAATAACTTTTTTTTTTTGACAAGAGTCTTGCTCTTGTTACCCAGGCTGGAGTGCAGTGGCGTGATCCCAGCTCACTGCAACCTCCGCCTCCTTGGGTTCAAGCGATTCTCCTGCCTCAGCTTCCCGAGTAGCTGAGACTACAGGTGCGCACCACCATGTCCAGCTAATTTTTGTATTTTTTAGTGGAGACGGAGTTTCACCTTGTTGGCCAGGACAGTCTCAATCTCTTGACTTCATGATCCACCCACCTCAGCCTCCTAAAGTGCTGGGATTACAGGCGTGAGCCACTGCACCTGGCAACTTTTTTTCTTTAAATGGAGTTTTTCCCTGTGTTGCCCAGGCTGGAGTGCAGTGGGGTGATCTCGGCTCACTGCAACTTCCACTTCCTGGGTTCAGGCCATTCTTGTGCCTCAGCCTCCAAGTAGCCGGGACCACAGGCACCCACCACCATGCCTATTTTTTTTTTTTTTTTGAGACGGAGTTTTGCTCTTGTTACCCAGGCTGGACTGCAATGGTGTGATCTCAGCTCACCACAGCCTCTGCCTCCTGGGTTCAGGCAATTCTTCTGCCTCAGCCTCCCGAGTAGCTGGGACTACAGGCGCGCACCACCATGCCCAGCTAATTTTTTGTCTTTTTAGTAGAGACGGGTTTTCACCATGTTGACCAGGATGGTCTCGATCTCTTGACCTCAATCACCCGCCTCGGCCTCCCAAAGTGCTGGGATTAGAGGCGTGAGCCACCGCACCCCGCACTTTTTGTATTTTTAATAGACACGGGGTTTCACCATGTTGGCTGGGGTGGTCTCAAACTCTTGACCTCAAGTCATTCCCCCACCTTGGCCTCCCAAATTGCTGGGATGACAGGCGTGAGCCACTGCGCCTGGCCTCCAGAGGTCTGTGGAGCCATGAAGTTGCGTGCCCCCTACAACTCACTCTTCACCCACTTAGGAGATGGGTCTTTGACTGATGAGGAAACTGAGGCACAGAGAGGCAAAATGGCCTGCCCAAGGTCACACTGCAAAGGTGTGATTTGAATCTGGGATCCGTGCTTATTACTAATGCAGGGGGCTCCAGGAGCTGCGGACACAGAGCCTTTTTCCACCTGGGACTCTCCCTGACCAGTCTGGGGCATCACAGGACCTGAGTGTCACCCCAGGATACAGCAGGAGCTGTGTGGGTGGTTGGGACACAGGGACATCAGCCCACAACCCCTGACACCTGCTGATCCCTCTGCTTGCAGAAGCTGCCCCGAGTCCGTGAGCACCGAGGACCCCTGACCCAGCTTCGGGGCCACCCACTCCAGTGGCAGCCGATCTTCTGTGTTCTGCGTGGGGACGGCCGCCTGGAGTGGTTCAGCCACAAGGAGGTAAGTGAGTGTCACGTGGCCTTTCTGCTTCTGGGTCCCTCCTTTCCACGCCCCCCAGCCTCAGTTTATGGAGTCCATCTCTCAGCATAGCCCCACCTCTATCAATCACCCACTATGAATCTTGGGCCTCTATATGCTTGGTCTGTTGTAGATCATCTCGTCCCATCCCCTGCTGTGCTAGATGGGTAAACTGAGGCCCAAGTCAGTATCAGAGCTGTGGTTTAACTCTCTTGAGACCTTTGCAAGTAAGACCTCTGACCCCTCTGCTTTCTGGTGGGGAGCTTGGGGCGATCACTACCTTTCTGAAACTCAGTTTCCACCTCTGTGAAATCGGATGGTAATGTGTCACCCACATAGGGCTTTGAGGGTTCATCAAGCGGGTCCTCAGACAGCACATGGGACCAGCCTGGCACACGGGGAGCCGGGGGGTGCTGGAGTTCAGGGACTGAGGGAGGAAGAGAGGGAAAGGGAAAGGAGGGGGAGAGAGGGCAGGAACAGGAGGAAGGAAGGGGAGGAGGGAGGAAGGGAGGGAAAGGGAAAAGGAGGGGGAGGGGGCAGGAACAGGAGGAAGGAAGGGGAGGAGGGAGGAAGGGAGGGAAAGGGAAAAGGAGGGGGAGGGGGCAGGAACAGGAGGAAGGAAGGGAAGGAGGGAGGAAGGGAGGGAAAGGGAAAAGGAGGGGGAGGGGGCAGGAACAGGAGGAAGGAAGGGAAGGAGGGGGAAGGGAGGGAAAGGGAAAAGGAGGGAGAGCGAGGGCAGGAACAGGAGGAAGGAAGGGAAGGAGGGAGGAAGAGAGGAAGTTAGGGGCACAGAGGGAGGATGGATGGAGAGAGGGGGGAAGAAAGAGGGAGGGCTGGACATGGTGGCTCACACCTATAATCCCAGCCCTTTGGGAGGCCGAGTGGGGGGGGGTTCACCTGAGGTTGGGAGTTCAAGACCAACCTGGCCAACATGGAGAAACCCCATCTCTACTAAAAATACAAAAATTAGCCGGGCGGGGTAGTGCATGCCTGTAATCCTAGCTATTTGGGAGACTGAGGTGGAAGAATCACTTGAACCCAGGAGGCAGCTGAGATTGAGCCGTTGCACTCCAGCCTGGGCGACAGGGCGAGACTCCGTCTTAAAATAAATAAATAAATAAAATAAAATACAAAAAATAACCAGGTATGGTGGCACACACCTGTAGTCCCAGCTACTCAGGAGGCTGAGGCAGGAGAATCGCTTGAACCAGGAGGTGGAGGTTTCAGTGAGCTGAGATCGTGCCACTGCACTCCCGCCTGGGCAACAGAGCCAAGCTCTGTCTCAAAACAAAAACAAAAGACAGAGAGAGGAAGGGAGGAAAGGGGGAGTGGGAGGGGCAGAGGATTTTCCAGCTCATCTGAAATCTTCCCTTGATAGTGCAGTTGGGACACAGAAGCCACAGTTCAGACCTGCCCAAGCTGGTTCTCTGGGTGCCTTTTGTAGGAATATGAAAACGGGAACCGCCCCCTTGGCTCCACAGCCCTGACGGGATACACACTCCTGACTTCCCAGCGTGAATATCTCCACCTTTTGGATGCTCTCTGCTCGGCCTCCTTGGGTAAGGGTCCCCGGGTTCCCAGGAGCAGGTTTCTCCACCCCCAGCATTGTTGACCTGTGGGGTCAGATCATTCTCTGCGGTGGGGGCGTCCCGTGCACAGCAGGGCGTTAAGCAGCATCCCCGGCTTCCACCACTTGGAAGGCCAAGGCAGGTGGATCACTTGAGGTCAGGAGTTCAAGACCAGCCTGGCCAACATGGTGAAATCCCAACTCTACTAAAAATACAAAACGTAGCTGGGTGTGGTGGCACGTGCCTGTAATCCCAGCATTTTGGGAAGCGGAGGCGGATGGATCACCTGAGTTCACGAGGTGACCTCATGAGGCCCCCATCGTGGGTACGACAACCACAGATGTCTCCAGCATTGCCAAGTGTCTCCGGGGGGCGCTGTTGCCCTGGTGAGCATCCCTGCTCTGGAAAACAAACACCCACTCTTGCCAGAGTGAGAGGAAGAGTTAGGTCGTGGAACCAGAATCAAAATAGCAAAGGATAAAACAGTAAAACCGTGGCTCATGCCTGTAGTCCCAGCTACTTGGGAGGCTGAGATGGGAGGATCACTTGAGCCTGGGAGGTGGAGGCTGCAGTGAGCCGAGATCGCCCATCATACTCCAGCCTGGGCTATAGAGTGAAACTCCATCTCCAACAACAACAGAAATAATAGGCCGGGCGCGGTGGCTCAAGCCTGTAATCCCAGCACTTTGGGAGGCCGAGGAGGGTGGATCATGAGGTCAAGAGATCGAGACCATCCTGGTCAACATGGTGAAACCCCGTCTCTACTAAAAATACAAAAAATTAGCTGGGCATGGTGGTGCGTGCCTGTAATCCCGGCTACTCAGGAGGCTGAGGCAGGAGAATTGCCTGAACCCAGGAGGCGGAGGTTACAGTGAGCTGAGATTGCGCCATTGCACTCCAGCCTGGGTAACAAGAGCGAAACTCCGTCTCAAAAAAAAAAAAAAAATTTAAAAAAAAAATAAATAAATATACAAAAATTAGCTGGGTGTAGTGGCATGTGCCTGTAATCACACCACTTTGGGAGGCTGAGGTGGGTGGATAACTTAAGGTGAGGAGTTCGAGACCAGCCTGGCCAACAGTGAAACCCTGTCTCTACTAAAAATTCAAAAACCAGCTGGGTGTAGTGACATGCCTCTGTAGGGAAGGAAAATCACAGCTCAGAGACATGAAAACGTGTGCCCTAGTCATAGAGCTAGAAAGTAGTTTGGACAGCCTGGCACAGTCACTCACACGTGTAATCCCTGAACTTTGGGAAGCCAAGGTGGGCAGATCAAGAGGCCAGGAGATCGAGACCATCCTGGCTAACATAGTGAAACCCCATCTCCACTAAAAGAAAATACAAAAATTAGCCGGGTGTGGTGGCAGGTGCCTGTAATTCTAGCTACTCAGGAGGCTGAGGCAGAAGAATAGCTTGCACCCAGGGGTAGGAGGTTGCAGTGAGCTGAGATCGTGCCACTGCACTCCAGCCCGGTGATACAGCGAGACTCCATCAAAAAAAAAAAAAAAAGAAAGAAAGAAAGAAAGAAAATGAAAGTGGTTTGGGGTTTGGTCAGGTTGGAACCAGCCTGGCTAACTCCAAAGCCCCACATCAAGCCGGTCTCATATAATATCCCAGCTTGGATGGATTGGTGGTGGCTGCCAGGAGGACTGTATTGAGGAAGCTGAGGCTGGAAAACAATGCTGGGATGGATTGGTGATGTCTGCCTCGGGCATGCAATGGAAGAAGGTGACTTTACCTCCCCACAAACTGTGCCCTGCCCAGTGCTGCTGGAATAAGGAAGGTGGCAACTATCACGGTGTGGCTCATATTTATCGAGCAATTGCCCATTTCAGGGACTGCTGTATGCATTTCAGGGGTATTTTCTCCTAGTGAATGAGCGTTTAGAAGATGCGACCTCCTCTGTTCGTTTTCAGGAGACAATACTCAGGAAGAGCCTGACTCCCTCTTGGAAGTGCCTGTGAGGTTCCCCCTATTCCTCCAGCACCCCTTCCGCCGGCACCTCTGCTTCTCTGCAGCCACCAGGGAGGCACAGCATGCCTGGAGGCTGGCGCTGCAGGGTGGTATCCGGCTTCGGGGCACAGGTGGGTCTCAGGAAGGGTCCAGTAGTTGTGAGGCTAATGGTCTGGGGTACACAGCTCAGCCTCTGTTGGCTTGGGACCTCTCCAGGTCTCACTTTCCTTACCCGGAAAATGTGTTGTTAGACCGGGCACGGTGGCTCATGCCTGTAATCCCAGCACTTTGGGAGGCCGAGATGGGCAGATCACCTGAGGTCAAGAGTTGGAGACCAGCCTGGCCAACATGGTGAAACCCTATCTCTACTAAAAATACAAAAATTAGCTGGGCTTGGTGATGGGCGCCTGTAATCCCAGCTACTTGAGAGGCTGAGACAGGAGAATCGCTTGAACCCAGGAGGCAGAGGTTGCAGTGAGCCAAGATCACCCCATTGCACTCCAGCCTGGGCAACAAGAGCGAAACTCTGTGTCAAAAAAAAAAAAAAAACAAAAAAAAAAAAAAGGAAAGAAAATGGGTTGATGGGGGAGCAGGAAGGGACATCAGGCTGTTGTGAGTGACTAGGGCTGTGATGGAGACACACAGGATTCTCTGGAAGCTCAGCCTGGGGGATGGGAATTAGAGCTTCCAAGATGAGGGGAAGCTGGGGTCTGAAAAAGATGAGGGGCCAGCCAGGTGAAAAAGGGGAATAGGTCAGGCTCAGTGGCTCATGCCTGTAATCCCAACTTGATGCCAAGAGTTCAAGACCAGCCTGGGCCACATGGTGAAACTCCATCTGTACAAAAAATACAAAAATTAGCTGGGCGTGGTGGCATGTGCTTGTGGTCTCAGCTACTCAGGAGGCTGAGGTGGGAGGATTGTTTGAGCCCAGGACTTGGAGGCTGCTGTAAGCTATGATCATGTCACCGTCCTTCAGCCTGAGCAATAGAGAGACCCCTATCTAGGAAAAAAGAGAGAGAGAGAGAGAGAGAGAGAGAGAGAGAGAGAAAAGGGAAAAAAGAAAGAAAAAAGAAGGAAGGAAGGAAGAAAGGAAGGAAGGAAAAAGAAAGAAAAAAAGAGGCCGGACGTGGTGGCTCTCGCCTGTAATCTCAGCACTTTGGGATGACAAGGGAGGTGGATCATGAGGTCAGGAGTTCAAGGCCAGCCTGGACAAACATGGTGAAACCCAGTCTCTACTAAAAATACAAAAAATTAGTTGGGCATGGTGGCAGACGCCTGTAATCCTAGCTACTCAGGAAGCTGAGGCAGGGGAATCACTTGAACCCAGGAGGCAGAGGTTGCAGTGAGCGGAGATCAGGCCATTGCACTCCAGCCGGGGCCACAGTGCGAGATTCTGTCTCATAAAAAAAAAGAAAAGGAAGGAAGAGAGGGAGAGAGGGAAGGAGGAAGGGGGGGAAAGAGAGAAAGCAAAAAAGTCGAGGACCAGCAGGACTGACATACACAGTTGGGCAGGTTGTTAACTGCACAAACGATGCAACTGGAGGAGCAGCTAGTGTCTGCGGTGTGTATGGCCTGAACTGCTAGTCATGGGGCTGTGGCTGCCCGTAGAGGGTTCCTTCTAAGTTGAATAAGGGTGCCTTAAGGGCTGGTGGTGATCCGGAGGGAATGTGTTCTCTGTGGCGAGCACTGCCTGTGCAAAGTTCGAGATGAGTGAAACTTGGGTGTTGGGGACCTGGCCAGGAGGAGGGCTTCCTTCTCGGGCCATGGGGAACCAGGCAGGCACTGAGCTATGAGCAGGCACTGAGGCCCAGCCCCTCTCAGTCCTGCAGCGAAGCCAGGCCCCTGCTGCCCGGGCCTTCCTGGACGCCGTCCGACTCTACCGGCAGCACCAAGGCCACTTTGACGGCGACGACGTTACCCTAGGTTCAGACGCCGAGGTCAGTGCCCCGCGAGGCCGCCACCGGGACCCCCAGGACCCCTTCCGGCCGGCCGCGGCGCCCACGGCCCCCTCTCCTGCAGGTGCTGACCGCGGTGCTGATGCGGGAACAACTTCCCACGCTGCGAGCCCAGACCCTTCCTGGCCTGCAGGGGGCCGGCCGCGCCCGCGCCTGGGCCTGGACCGAGGTTTGCATGGATCCGGACCCGGGAACGGGGCGGGATCCGTGCGCTAGGGTTCCCCTCCCACGACTGTGGCCTAAACTCTGCCGGTCTCTCTGACCCCCATCCCCGCCCCGCGTCTCGTCTCTCATATGCTCCTGTCTCGCGTGGGGTCCTCTCGACCTGTCTGGGCAGCTTCTGGAGGCCGTTCACGCAGCTGTCCTGGCCGGGGCCTCCGCCGGGCTCCGCGCCTTCCAGCCCGAAAAAGACGATCTGCTTGCGTCGCTGGAGAAGACGATCCGCCCGGACGCGGACCAGCTGCTGCGGCTGCGGGCGAGCGTGGCTGGGCGGATGCGGAGTGAGACTCGGGGGCGGGGCCTGGGCTGGGAGGGGCGAGGTAATGCTGGGACAGATGGGCATGACCTAAGTGAGGAATGGGCATAGCCTTGTGTGAATAAGGGACGTGGTCATGGAGGGGCGTGGCCAAACCTAGAATGTGGAAGGGAACGGGTGGGGGAAGGGCGGGGCCTAAGCTAGAAAGTGGTGGGCGTGGTTTGTGGGTGTGGCACTAGGGCGGGGCCTAGAGTCTGCCCCAAAGATACAAGGTCCTGAGAGGGCTGTGGGGGATACAGCAAGGGCGGAGCCTCAGCAGGAAACAGGCGTGGCCTTGAGGCTGAGGCTGGAGTGGTTGAGGCCCGGAGCTGGGCCACAGCGGGTTGGGTGGGCCTGGAAAGCGGAAGAGCCGGGGAGGGGTGCGAGTAAAGGCTGATACTTGGGCAGGGGTGGGCCAAGGTGGCCCCTACAAAGACTCAGTTGGGAATCCAGACTCGGCCCGCCCCTCCGAGGCTCAGTTTTCTCATCACTACAATGAGGTAGAAGAGGGTGCTCAGTGTCCCTGTTCGGGTCCCCCTCGCCCTGCCCATCCCCATCTGCGAAGCACCTTGCGGAGGGGACTCCAGGTCAGTGTCTTCCACTCCCAGCGGATATCAAGGGACCGCTCGAGTTGTGCCTGCGCCGGCATGTGGACCCGCAGCTGCCCCGGCTCGCTCAGACCCTGCTGGACACCGTGGAAGCCTTGCTCGAGGTGGTGCGGACCCTCCTGGCTCAAGGCGTGGACCGACTGTCCGGCCACCTGCGCCAGAGCCCCTCGGGCACGCGGTTGCGCAGGGAGGTGAGCTCCCGTGGGTAGGGGTTCAGCGGGCCAGCGGATGATGCTTTGAGTCTTTCCTGTTGAAAACCTCTGAATTTGTTTTAGGCTGCTTTTTACTTATTGTGGACCCATCACCATGCTATAGTCACTGGAGCACAGTTTTTGCTTTGTTTTGTTTGTTTTGGGGACAGGGTCTGGTTCTGTCACCCCGGCTGGAGTGCAGTGGCACAACCTTAGCTCACTGCAGCCACAACCTCCCAGGCTCAATTGATTCTCCTACCTTAGTCTCCCAAGTAGCTGGAAATATAGGTGCACGTCACCATGCCCAGCTAATTTTTTAATTTTTTTGTAGAGACAGAGTCTTGCTTTGTTGCCCTGGCTGGTCTCAAACTCCTGGGCTTAAGCGATGTGCCTGCCTTGGCCTACCAAAGTGCTGGGATTACAGGTGTGAGCCACTCCAGTGGCCTCGAAGCACAGTTTAAAACGTGAGGGGAAAGGAGTTGGATGAGAAGAGTGGCATTTTAGCAAAATCATTCTGAGATCACCCCCCCAAACTCCTTCTCCCATTCCCCTGTAGGGAACAACCCATGCGGTCTCATGAGCCAGATAATTCTGCTCAAGGCAGGTCAACTCAGCGCCTCTGATATTCAAGCAGCACCTAAAATCCATCCGTCCACTCATCCATCCATGCGCACATACATACACGTGCCTTCACAAAGCGGCACCTACTATGTGCCAGGCAACCTTCAACTCATTCTTAACCTTCTACTTCCTAATCACCTTCTCCAGGAGCTGTCCCTGGTCCCCCTCTATGTCTTGTAGTAGCCTGTGCTTCTCTTATCACAGCCTCACTTTCATACCACTAGGGGAGATTTCTATACTCTGTCTCCCCCAATTTGTAAGCAAAGGCTGGCTTAGAGTATTCGGTTTCTGCAGCCCCAGGGTCCAGCACAGAGAGGCCATGAGGTGGTCATAGACCCAGGTCCAACTGAGTGTGCTTATTTCCTCTCAACTGTGCCAGCACCTCATGCTATAGTTTTTTCAGGTTTTATCACTTTATACCCATGACACCATGCCTCACCGCTCCTTTTATTTTATTTTATTTTTTGAGACAGAGTCTCTCTCTGTCACCCAGGTTGGAGTGCAGTGTGGCGATCTCAGCTCACTGCAACCTCTGCCTCCCGGGTTCAAGCGATTCTCTCCCTCAACCTCCTGAGTAGCTGGGATTACAGGTGCCTGCCACTGCGCCTGGCTGATTTTTGTATTTTTAGTAAAGACGGGGTTTCAATATCTTGGCCAGGCTAATCTTGAACTCCTGACCTCATGATCCACCCACCTTGGCCTCCCAAAATTCTGGGAATACAGGCATGAGCCACTGTGCCTGGCCTTATTTTATTTTTTGACACAGAGTCTGTCTCCCAGGCTGATGTGCAGTGCTGCAATCTTGGCTCACTGCAACCCCTAACTCCTGGGTTCAAGCGATTATCCTGCCTCAGTCTCCCGAGTAGCTGGGAGTACAGGTGCGCGCCACCAGGCCCAGCTAATTTTTGTATTTTTAGTAGAGATGGGGTTTCTCCATGTTGGCCAGGCTGGTATCAAACTCCTGACCTCAAGTGATCTGCCCGCCTCAGCCTCCCAAAATGCTGGGATTACAGGTATGAGCCACCACACCCGGCCCACCGCTACTTTATTATGAGTTTCTTTGGTAACAACTGAGGCGGGATGTGTTTTCATCTGGGTTTCTCCTTTGGTGAATTGGCTGTGGGGTTTGTGGCCCTTTGCAATCAGCTGACAGAACCCCCCACCCACCACCACCGCCGACAAACTGCTCCCGGGAACACAGGTTCACTCATTCGGGGAGATGCCGTGGGACTTGGCGCTGATGCAGGCATGCTACCGTGAGACCGAGCGGAGCCGGGGGCGTTTGGGGCAGCTGGCAGCACCATTTGGCTTCCTGGGGATGCAGAGCCTCTTGTTTGCAGCCCAGGATCTTGCACAGCAGGTGAGGGTGAGCAGGAGCCTGGGAGGAGGCCAGCCTGCGAAGAGCACCTCCACTAAGTGTGTCCTGGAGTGATCACGATAATTGAGACAGACTCAGTGGGGCTGCCAGTCTCATGGGGACATGAGCCTATTTCCAGGCAGCGCCACATGTGGTGGACAGAGCTGGGGCGGAACGTACAGGGAGCGCCAAGGACGGTCCTGATCCATCTCCGGGGTTGAGGGGACTTTTGGGAGGAGGGGACTTCCAACATGGGGCAGCAGTGGGAGGAATGAGGCTGACTCAAGTCCCGAGTGAACAGTGTTGAGAGCGCTTGTCTGCATTTGGGGAATGTGGAGCAATTTTTTAGAAATGGGGAAGACAGGCTGGCGAGATGGGACGGGCAGATTGCTGAGTGCCTTGAGTATGGGGCTAAGGGGTGGGCTCTTTCCTGAGGGCAATGGGGAGCCAGAGCAGGTGTGTGTGAGCAGGGGGAGGGCGTGGCTGGAAGTTCTGCCTGCCGTAGGGAGCAAAGGCTGTTGGGGGCAGGAATAGGGGAGGAAGAGAGGAGGCTTGCACCAGGATTGCGATGTCAGTGGAGAGAAGTGAGAATTGTTTTGAAGTCTGAGATGGGATCTGCTGATGGACTTGGTGACAGAAGAAGAGAGTGAGATGATTCAGTTCCACCTGGCACAGTTGTTCAGTTTGCACACTGCACAAGAGCACTCAGTGGAGGAGGCTGAACTCTGGCTGGCTCTCTGCTCCCCATTCTGGGCACCCTGGCACCATCCCCCAGAGAGAGGGGGCTTTCTGACAGTTTGCACATAGTTCCCCACAGACTGGACAATTCCCAGGTCCTGAGAGGAGGGGAAAGGTGTTT
Organism: Callithrix jacchus; assembly: GCF_049354715.1. Lineage (NCBI taxonomy): Eukaryota > Metazoa > Chordata > Mammalia > Primates > Cebidae > Callithrix > Callithrix jacchus. The sequence continues at coordinate 16,279,369 of NC_133523.1, forward strand.
CCTGGGACAAGGAGGAGGAGGTTGGGGAGAGGTGGCTGGTTGGGGCAGGCTGGATGCTGAGAAGGGGTCAGCTGGGCAGGTGGGGGCCCAGGAGACTGGATCACAGATTTTGGGGTCATCACAGCATCTCCTCCCACAGCTCATGGCTGATGCTGTGGCCACCTTCCTGCAGCTGGCCGACCAGTGTCTGACCACGGCCCTCAATTGTGACCAGGCTGCCCAGAGGCTGGAGAGAGTCAGGGGGCGCATGCTGAAGGTGCGGTCTGCGGGTACGGAGTGGCACCGGGTGGCAGTGGGGCCTGGGCGCTCAGATGGTCACTAGACGCGCCGTTGGGTGTGTTGTGCAGAAGTTCGAATCAGACGGCAGGCTGACGCAGAGGAGGTTCATCCGAAGCTGGGGTCTCTGCATCTTTTTACCTTTTGTGCTGAGACAACTTGAGCCAAGCTGCAGGAAGGTGAGTTAATGGGAAGCATGCAGGCAGGTCTGAGCATTGCTACACATCCACGTAAAGCAGGCAAGAATGTTCTTTGAGCATTAGAGACTTCTGGCCGGGATCGGTGGCTCACGCCTGTAATCCCAGCACTCTGGGAGGCCAAAGCGGGTGGATTGCTTGAGGCCAGGAGATCAGTCTGAACAACATAGTGAAACCCCATCTCTATAAAAATATACAAGTTGGCCAGGTACAGTGGTTCACTCCTGTAATCCCAGCAGAGGCCGAGGCAGACCCTGAGGTCGAGAGTTCAAGACCAGCCTGATCAACATGGAGAAACCCCATCTCTACTAAAAATACAAAATTAGCCAGCGTTGGTGGCGTGTGCCTGTAATCCCAGCTACTCAGGAAGCTGAGGCAGGAGAATTGGTTGAACCTGGGAGGTGGAGGTTGCATTGAGCCGAGATCGCTCCATTATACTCCAGCCTGGGCAACAAGATTGAAACACCAAAAAAATCATCTAAAAAAAAATGGTCTCAAAAAAAAAAAAAAAAAAACAGAAACAAAAACGGAAGTTAGCCAGGCGTGGTGGCATGTGCCTGTGGTCCCAGCTACTCTGGAGGCCAAGAGGTGGGAGGATCAATTGAGCCCAGGAAGTTGAGGCTGCAGTGAGCTGGGATCATACCACTGCACTCCAGCCTGGGCAACAGAGCAAGGCCCTGGCTCCAAAAAGAGGTTTCTGTACTCTGAGACCCGGAGCTGGGTAAGGTGGCTTTTCTGGGCTTCCACAATGCCATCTGCTTTGTCCGTGGTGGGGCTTATTGCTCTATGTCTGCCTCGGAAGAGCTGGGATGGGTGTCATACATCACATATCACCGGTGACATGGGCACCAGAGGAGGGGGAGGCGGATGATGGAGAGTTTGGGTAAGGGTTGGGTAAGGGGTTACCAGGGGTCAGGAAGGATCTCCCTGTGAAATGAAGGCACGGGCCATGTCCCAGGGAGGGCATTCCAGGCAGGGGGCACAGCACCTTGCAAAGGTCCTGAGGCCTGCCCATGCCTGGCGTGTTGAAGGAACAGTGACGAGGTGGGTGTGGCTGGGGCTCAATGAGTGGGAGAGTGTGAAGGAGGCCGGGGAGTCCTAGGTGCCTGGGCACACAGGGCTCAGGGGCACCAGGCGGGTGTCTGACATGGGTACAAATGGAATCCTCTAGAGGAAGTGGCTGGGGGTTGGGGAGTCCTAGCTGAGACACTCACAATACTCCCTGTGAGGTGTGACTTGCTGTGTCTAATTAACCTCATGAATCCTTTCCACAACGATAGAGAATAGGGGTCACTGAGTCCATTTTAAAGATAAGGAAACTGAGGCCCAGTGGGGTGGCGCATGCCTGTCATCCCAGCACTTTGGGATAGTGAGACCCCATCTCTACAAAAAATACAACACTTAGCCAGGTGCGGGGTGCATGCCTGTGGTCCCAGCTACTTGGGAGGCTGAGGTGAGAGGATCACTTGAGCCTGGGAGGTTGAGGCTGCAGTGAGCTATGACTGTGCCACTGCACTCCAGCCTGGGTGACAGAGCGAGACCTGTTTATTTTTATTTTTATTTATTTATTTTTGAGACGGAGTCTTGCTCTGTCACCCAGGCTGGAGTGCAGTGGCGCGATCTCAGCTCACTGCAACCTCTGCCTCCCGGGTTCAAGCAATTCTCTCCCTCTGCCTCCTGAGTAGCTGGCATTACAGGTGCCTGCCACCATGCCCAGCTAATTTTTTTTGTATTTTTATAGAGATGGGGTTTCACCATCTTGGCCAGGCTGGTCTTGAACTCCTGACTTCCTGATCTACCCGCCTTGGCCTCCCAAAGTGTTGAGATTACAGGCATGAGTCATGCCCGGTCAAGACCTGTTTATTTTATTTTATTTTGTTTTTTTTAATTTAAAAATATATACAAACAGCTCCTCCAAAGCAGAATATTTATTTATTTTGAGATGGAGTCTCATTCTGTTACCAGGATGGAGTGCAGTGGCATGACCTCAGCACTTGACCTCATGATCCACCCGCCTTGGTGTCCCAAAATGCTGGGATTACAGGCATGAGCCACCATGCCCAGCCCGTGTTTATTTTTAAATTTAAAAAAAAACAAAACTTAAAAAAATAAAGATAAGGAAACTGAGGCCCAGCGCCCCCTCCCCCACAGCTAATCAAGCCCACAGTTAGGGCGGAAACCCACGACGTAGGCCTCTAGAGCCCCTCCCCTCCAGCTGAGCCCCTAACCTGCTGTGGTTCCAGGAGCTGCCTGAGTTTGAGGGGGATGTCCTTGCCATGGGCAGCCAGGCTCTGACCACCGAGGGCATCTATGAGGACGTGATCCGCGGGTGCTTGCTGCAGAGGATTGACCGTGGTGAGTCCTGCCCTGCCATGGCTCAGGTGAGCCTAGCCTGGCAGCCACTGGCTGTATGTACTGAGTCCCACCAGGGCCCCATCGCTTCTCACTCTCTGTGAACACTTGCCATTCGACCTCAAGTCAGGAATTGGCCAGAGTTGGTCCAGGGTAGAGGAGCTCAGAGGGGCAGGGATGGAAACTCTCTGAATGAAGGGCCTTTGGATTGGGGCTGTGAGGGATGTATAGGAGTTCTTAGGATGAGGGGGAGGCAGAGTTCAAAAACTATGGATAGAGGTTGGTCGTGGTGGCTCATCCCTGTAATCCCAGCATTTTGGGAGGCTGAGGCGGGCAGATCACTTGAGGTCAGGAGTTCAAGACCAGCCTGACCAATATAGTGAAACCCCATCTCTACTAAAAATATAAAAACTTAACTGGGTGTGGTGGTGCACACCTGTAGTCCCAGATACTCAGGAGGCTGAGGCAGGAGAATCGCTTGAACCTGGGAGGCAGAGGTTGCAGTGAGCCAAAGTCACTGCCACTGTACTGCAGCCTGGGTGACAGAGTAAGACTCCATCTTTATTTATTTATTTTTGAGAGAAAGTCTCATGTAGGACTGTTGGGAGCTGATGTAAGGCTGAGTGCCCCACAAGGTTGTGGGGTGAGCATTATGCTGTGCTGAGGCGCAGGATCCAAGAAATAAAGAGACAGAGAATAAAATAAATTAGAACTACATCCAAGATGGCTGATCGCTAACATCAGATCCAAGATGGCTGATTGCTAACGTCTCAGGATTGCAGCTCCCAGTGAAAGTGCAGAGAACAAGAGGACGCCACACTTTCAGACAAATTTTTTTTGCTCATGGACCAGAAGATTCCCAGTGGAGGAGCCCCACAATTCGCCAGCACGACTCTTGTGGCCGGCGCAGCGGTTTAGCCGGCACCTCGGTGCGGCAGCTCTTGGTGCAGAGTAAACGGGACTGGTTCCCCTTCTGACTGAGGTTTGGAGCTCCGGGAAGGCAGAGTCGCCTATTACGGACTCAACAAGGAAGCCAGACTGGAGGTTCCTGGGCAGAAAAGCAGCATCAGTTTTAACGCCGCTGTTTTGGCCGGCGCAGTGGGTTGCTCATATTTCGGCCCTGGGAATTAACAACTTGGACGTCCACTCAGAGACCTAATTTGAAAGTTGGTAATTACAAAGACAACAGGAGGATAAATTTACAATGATGGGAAGAAACCAGCGTAAAAAGGCTGAGAATACTCAAAATCAGAATGCCTCTCCCTCTAAAGAGGATCACAGTTCCTCATCAACAAGGGAACAAGGCTTGATGGAGAACGAGTGCATCCCATAAACAGAATCAGGCTTCAGAAGATGGATAATAAGAAACTTCTGTGAGTTAAAAGAACATGTTGTAGCCCAATGTAAAGAAACTAAGAACTTTGAAAAAAGGTTTGACGAAATCCTAATGAGAATAGACAATTTAGAGAGGAATATAAGTGAATTAATGGAACTGAAGAATACAATATGGGAACGCTGAGAAGTATGCACAGGTTTAAACACTTGAATTGATCAAGCAGAAGAAAGGATATCAGAGGTCAAAGACCAACTTAATGAAATGAAACGAGAAGACAAGATTAGAGAAGAAAAAGTAAAAAGGAATGAGCAAAATCTCCAAGAAATGTGGGACTATGTGAAAAGACCTAATTTACATTTGGTAGGTGTACCTGAATGCGACGGAGAGAATGAATCCAAGCTGGAAAATATTCTTCAGGATATTATTCAGGAAAACTTTCCCAACCTAGCAAAGCAGTACAATATTCAACCCCAGGTAATACAGAGAACACCACAAAGATATTCCTCAAGAAGAGCAACCCCAAGGCACATAATCATTAGATTCACCAGGGTTGAAACGAAGGAGAAAATACTAAGGGCAGCCAGAGAGAAAGGTCAGGTTACCCACAAAGGGAAGCCTATCAGACTTACAGCAGATCTCTCGGCAGAAACTCTACAAGCCAGAATAGAGTGGGGGCCAATATTCAACATCCTTAAAGAACAGAACTTTCAGCTCAGAATTTCATATCCAGCCAAACTAAGCTTCACAACTGAAGGAAAAATAAAATCTTTTATGAACAAGTAAGTACTCAGAGATTTTATTACCACCAGGCCTGCTTTACAAGAGCTTCTGAAAGAAGCATTACACACAGAAAGAAACAACCAGTATTAGCCTTTCTAAAAATATACCAAAAAGTAAAGAGCATCAACATAAAGAAGAATTTACATCAACGAATGGATAAAACAGCCAGTTAACATCAAATGGCAGTAACCCTAAATTTAAATTGACTAAATCCCCCAATCAAAAGATAGAGCCAAAACCCAAGGGTATGCTACATCCAGACCCATTTCACATCCAAAGATACACAAAGACTCAAAACAAAGAGATGGAGAAAGACTTACCAACCAAATGGAGAGCAAAAATAAATAAATAAATAAAAAGCAGGAGTTGCAATTCTCGCATCTTATAAAATAGATTTTAAAGCAACAAAGATATAGTGGTAAAAGGATCAATGCAACAATAAAGCTAACGACCCTAACACCCAGATACATAGAGACCTATAAAGAGACTTAGACTCAATGAGACAGAAAATTAATAAGGATATCCAGGACTTGAACTCAGATCTGGAACAAGTAAACTTAATAAATATTTATAGAGCTCTCCACTTTAAATATACAAAATATACATTCTTGTCAGTACCACATCACACCTACTCATAGGTTTAAATGAAATATTGATCGGCCATTATTAATACCCATTTATAGAATAAAGCTACATTTCCGTCTCCCTCTTTTTCTTCCTCTCCTTCACTCCTTTTTTTTTCTTTCCTTCTCTCCTTAAAAAAAAAAAAAGTGCAACCATCACCACTATCTAACTTCAGATCATTTTCATCAACCCCGCCCCCCAAAAAATAAAGAAAGAGACAGGACACAGAAGTACAAGAAAAATGCAGCTGGGCTTGGGGGAGCCACACCACCTATAAGCAGAGTCAGGCGAGGACCCTAATGTCCAGAAGGCTGAGTATTTATTGTGTGTAAGTTAGGGGGCAGGGCAGTGAGTGAAATCATCTTTAAGGATAGTGATAGGGTCGTGAGCAATAAAACAAGGGGTCCATCCCCATTAGGTCACCTAGGCCAGGAGGTGGACAGTGCACAGCAAGGGGCCCGTTCCCACGAGGGCAAGGGCCATGTGCAGTAAGGGGTCCACCCCCATTAGGTCACCTAGGCCAGGAGGTGGACAGTGCACAGCAAGGGGCCTGTTCCCATGAAGGCAAGTAAGGGGCCCACCCCCAATAGGTCACCAAGGCTTGAAGGTGGGCCGTGCGCAGTGAAGAGGGTGCAGTGTGCAATACTTCTATCTATGGGCAAACTACTTCTAAGAAGATTTATAGGAGGATGCTTTAAGTCACATAGCAGTGACAGAGCTGTCAGGGTTACCGCCACCTTCTGGCAGCTTCCAATGGGTTCTATGGGAAGATGCTTTTCAAGCAGCACAGTAGCAAGAGCTGATAAAGTTCACAGTCACCAAGGTGGATTGCTGTTCTGAGGGCAGCCTTCCACAAGAACTGGAGCAAGGTCCTCCAACTCCTTTATCAGGAGGAGTGGCTCTCGCCCCAAGCCTGCCATGCAGCGGGTATCTTTACGATACTGAACACTGCCACCTGGGCCATGGATTCTTGTCCTGGCATAACTGTTTTCCCTTAAATCATCCTCTGCACTGTGTCTGCTCTAGACATTCCTCCAATTATGAACTAAGATATAATTATAGCTATATATGTAGGGAAATATTCTTTAGGCACTCATACAATCAACTATTATATGATTATATGTAGAGGATTATATAAAGGGATTTGTCAAGCCCTAATTCTGTAAACTAACATATGACTATGTAAAAGATTATATAAAAGGAAATAGCTGAGTAGTAACGCTATAAAGTGAGATATTCCTCAAGCCCTAACTGTGCCAGGGTTCTGCTTAGCTCTCATTCCTCGGTGCCTATATGGGGGGTTACCCACAGCCTCACTCTGTTGCCCAGGCTGGAGTGCAGTGGCACAGTCTTGGCTCATTGCAACCTCCGCCTCCTGGGTTCAAGTTATATTCCTGCCTCAGCCTCCCAAGTAGCTGGGGCTACAGGCATGTGCCACCATGCCCAGCGAATTTTTGTATTTTTAGTAGAGACGGGGTTTCACCGTGTTGGCCAAGCTGGTCTCGAACTCCTGACCTTCAGTGATCCACCTGCCTCAGCCTCCCAAAGTGCAGAGAGTGGGTCCATCCTGAATTGATTTGTGATGTCTGCCCAGAGCAGTGTGTTGGGAGGTGAGACTGGTGGTGTCCAGGCTTGGTGAATGGTGCAGCGATCGGCTAGCAATGTCTGCCATGGGTGGGAGCTTGAAGAGAGGCTTTTTGTGAGCCACCTGTTCAGGATTCCTACTTGAGACGTTTGTAGTCTCTCTGGGAAAATACAAGTTACCCATTGAATTTCTGAAAAAAAGAAAATGCAGGGAAGCCCCTTGGTGCCTGGGCTTCCCCAGGTATGTCCAAGAGTTCATCTCATTTCAGAATTGAAAAAGGCCCTTGGTGCCAGTGATGTATCCTGCACTCTGGATGGCTGCTTGGAGGTCCCATGGGAACAGGAGGAAGCAGGTGGGGAACGTCACAGGCTTCTGGAACATGCCAAAGTGATTGCTGGGGGTGGGGAGGTGGGGGCCTGCATGGAGTGTATGGGATTGTCGTGAGTGTGGGTTCATGGATGGCACAGAATGTACCTTGCTTCCTTACGCAGCCAGGCTGGCCAAGCTCATCAACAAGCACAGTGGGAAGTTGTGGGGTGTATCTGAGCCACAGAGGGACCCTATAAGGCAGGCCTCTGACATGCATGTGAGCTCAGCTCTCAGGAGATTAAATTGTGGTGAATTTGTGTCCCATCTCTTTTTTTTTTTTAAGGAGTCTAGCTCTGTCGCCCAGGCTGGAATGCAGTGGTATGATCTCAGCTTGCTGCAACCTCCATCTCCGAGGTTCACGTGATTCTCCTGCCTCAGCCTCCCAAGTAGCTGAGACTACAGGCGTGCACCACCACACCTGGCTAATTTATGTATTTTAGCAGAGACAGGTGTTTCACCATGTTGGCCAGGCTGGTCTCGAACTTCTGACCTCAGGTGATCTGACTGCCTCGGCCTCCCAGAGTGCGGGGATTACAGATGTGAGCCACGATGCCCAGCCTTTGTATTTCATCTCTAATGCCAGGACTTAGGGGACATCTCCCAAGGGCTACTTCCTGTTCCCAACTTGGGAAGGGAGACTGTAGTGATGGGGGCCTTAGTTTACTACCAGCAAGAGCTTGCAAGATGGGCATAATTTGGGGGATAATTTTTTATGCAGCAGTAGCTAACTAATACACTTCCCAGCTGATCTGGGACAGAGAAACTGATCAATATTTACACTAACTTGAATGAATAAACAGTCCTAGAAAGACTTCTAAGGGAAGGCACAGTGGCTCATGCCTGCAATCCCAGCACTCTGGGTGGATTGCTTGAGCCTAGGAGTTTGGGATCAGCCTGGACAACATAGCAAGACCCCGTCTCTACAAAAAGTTTAAAAATTAATTGGGTGTGGTGGAACGCACCTGTAGTCTCAGCTACTCAGGAGGCTAAGGTGAGAGGATTACTTGAGCCTGAGAGATGGAGGCTGCATTGAGCTCAGATTGCACCACTGCACTCCAGCCTGGGCCACATTGAGAGACCCGGTCTCAAAAAAACAAACTAACAAATACAAACTTCTGAGCATCAGAATATTTGAGGATTTGCAGTCGGAGATGAAGGATTGCGGATGGGCCCCTGAATCCCTTTCAACAGAACCACACCAATTGGCATTTGGTTTCTAGTCTTTTGCACTAATTCCCAATGCCACAGGGAATTATCTTGCACGTACCGTTTTTGCAAGTGCAGGTTCCCGGGGGCAGATCCCGCAATATGAAACCTCTGAATTTAAAGTGGGCGTGTTTGTCATTTCAACAGAAGGCTGTCCACCAGGTAGCCTCACCTGCTGCCCCTCACCTTTGTTCAGGAGGTTTAGGAGCTGCTTTTAGCTCCTTCTCTGAGAACCTTCTTTCCTATCCTTCACCCTTTTATCTTTTGGCTGCTTATACATTTCTTTTTTTCTTTTTTTTTTGAGATGGAGTCTCTGTCACCTAGGCTGGAGTGCAGAAGCAGGATCTTGCCTCACTGTAACCTCCACCTCCCAGGTTCAAGCGATTCTCCTGCCTCAGCCTCCCAAGTAGCTGGGATTACAGGCACACGGCACCACACCTAGCTGATTTTTGTATTTTTAGTAGAGACGGGGTTTTACCGTGTTGGTCTACTGACAAATGACTTCAGGTGATCTGCCTGCCTCTCCTCCCAGTGCTAGGGTTACAGGCACGAGCCAGTGTGCCTGGCCTACGTTTTTGTTTTTGTTTTTTTTTGAGATGGAGTTTCACTCTTGTCCCCTGGGCTGGAGTGCAATGGCGCGATCTCAGCTCACTACAACATCCACCTCTTGGGTTCAAGCGATTCTCCTGCCTCTGGAGCAGCTGGGATTACAGGCATGCACCACCATGCCCAGCTAATTTTTGCATTTTTAGTAGAGATGAGGTTTTACCATGTTGGCCAGGCTGGTCGCAAACTCCTGACCTCAGGTAATCTGCCCCAAAGTGCTGGGATTACAGGCGTGAGCCACCGTGCCCGGCCAACATTTCTATTAACTCTGATTTTTTTTTTTTTTTTCTGAGATGGAGTCTTGCTCTGTCCCCCAGGCTGTAGTGCAGTGGCATGATCTCGGCTCACGGCATCCTCCACCGCCCGGGTTTAAGTGATTCCCCTGCCTCAGCCTCCTGAGTAGCTGGGACTACAGGCAGGTGACGCCATACCCAGCTAATTTTTTTGTATTTTAGTAGAGACGAGGTTTCACCACTTTGGCCAGGATGATATCGATCTCCTGACCGAGATTCGCCTGCCTCGGCTTCCCAAAGTGCTGGGATTACAGGCGTGAGCCATTGTGCCTGGCCTATTAACTCTGATTTTTTAAGTACTTATTACATACCAGATGTCTGACATGTCTGACTTTTGGATGTCTGTTTGATATTTTTCATTATACAGATGAGGAAACTGAGGCTGAGCGAGGAGGAGCGGCCTGTCCCAGGCAGCCAGGCTCTGGTGCCCAGATCCAGCCACTCTGCCCACCACTTTCTCGAGGAACCCTCCACAGCTGAATCTTCACCCGAATCTATCTTGTTTCTATTGGATAAATGTCTACAAGCAGAATTTTGGGGCCAAAATGGATGTGCCATCTTTAGGCTTTTGTACCCACTGCCCCTCCAGAAAACTGTGCCATTTCCTACTCCGAGCAGCAGCATTTGTGTATTTTTTCCAAGTCTTTTTTTTTTTGAGACAGAGTCTTGCTCTGTCGCCCAGGCTAGAGTGCAGTGGCATGATCTCGGCTCACTGTAACCTCTGCCTCAGCCTCCTGAATAACTGGGATTACAGGTGCCTGCTGCCATGCCCAGTTAATTTTTGTATTTTAGTAGAGACGAGGTTTCACCATGTTGGCCAGGATGGTCTCAAACTCCTGTCCTCAAGTGATCTGCCCGCCTCGGCCTCCCAAAGTGCTGGGATTACAGGCAAGAGCCACCGAGCCCAGCCCATTTTTTTTTCTAATAATAGAGACAGGGTCTCACTATGTTGCCCAGGCTGGACTTGAACTCCCGAACTCAAGCAACCCTTCTGCCTCGGCCTCCCAAAGTGCTAGGATTATAGGAGTGATCCACCCTGTCCAGCCTCCAAATCCTTTCTCAACACGAGGACTTTTCATAAAAAGAAAAAAACTATGCCAATTAGACAGACACAGAAATCTCATTCTTCTATTTTGAATTTCTTTGACTAAATTGAACTTACAAATAAGTTTATTATGGCCGGGCTCAGTGGCTGATGCCTGTAATCCCAGCACTTTGAGAGGCTGAGGCTGGCAGATCACTTAAGCTCAGGAGTTCAAGACCAGCCTGGCTAACATAGTGAGACCCCCCGCTCTCTACAAACAAATACAAAATTAATAGCTGGGAGTGGTGGCTCATGCCTGTAATCCCAGCACTTTGGGAGGCTGAGACAGTTGATCGCTTGAAGACAGGAGTTTGAGACCAGCCTGGGCAACATGGCGAAACCCATCTCTACTAAAAATACAAAAAAAAAAAAGCTGAGCTGAGATGGTAGATTTAGCTATTCACCTGAGCCTGGGAAGTCAAGGCTGCAGTGAGTGGTGATTGTACCACTGCACCCCAGCCCGGGCCATGGGGGTGAGACCCTGTCTCAAAAAACAAGATCGAATATGTTGATTAGCCGTTTGCATGTCTGTCGTTTCGTTTTTTTATTTTAGTGAATTGCCTGTCCACAGCTTTATTCTACTTTTCAGGAGTGTTTAGATTATTCTTATTGATATCTAATCACTTTTTTTATCTGGAGGCTCTGAAGGCTTCGTGATACAGCTTACAGATTTTTTTTTTCTCGGCTTGCTGTGAGCTGTTTGGGTTTGTTTCCTAGCTGCAAATCTTAACTTGGTATCAAGTTTCCCGGCTGGGAGAGCAGTTTTTCCCGACCTCCCTCTGCTTGCCAGAAAAGTCATCTGCTAAGTAGGTACTGGCAGGCTCTCCACTCTCACGAACATTGCAGCTGCTTCCGGAGTGGGTTCCACAGGGATTCCCCTGTGTTCTTGGTTCAGCTTACAGAGGGACTGTCACACTCCATGGAGACAGTTTCCTCCCATTCTGTTGGAGTTTTCAGCCTCCCCTAAGACAATGAGCTATTCCTGACCTTTCCAGCTATTTCCCTCCAACCTCACCTTCCGAAATACATTTGCACTTCAGAGTCTACTTCAGCTGTCTTCCTTTTACCCTGGACGGGGTGAGACCGGATGTAGATGTTAATTCTGGAACAATTACAGCCTCAAGAATTTGTCATCTTGCTCCTTTTGAGAAAACCATTGTTTGCCCTGGGGTCTTTTTCTTAATATGAAAAGATCTTTCCTCGTCAAGTCCACAGAGTGTAAATTTGTTTTCAACTTTTTTTTTTTTAAGATGGTGTCTCGCTCGGTAGCCCAGGCTGGAGTGTAATAGTACGATCTTGGCTCACTGCAATGTCCACCTCTTGGATTTAAGAGATTCTCTTGCCTCCGCTTTCCGAGTGACTGGGATTACAGGTGAGCGCCACCATGCCCGGATAATTTTTTGTATTTTTTTTTGAGACGGAGTTTCGCTCTTGTTACCCAGGCTGGAGTGCAATGGCACGATCTCGGCTCACTGCAACCTCCGCCTCCTGGGTTCAGGCAATTCTCCTGCCTCAGCCTCCCGAGTAGCTGGGATTACAGGCACGTGCCACCATGCCCAGCTAATTTTTTGTATTTTTAGTAGAGACAGGGTTTCACCATGGTGACCAGGATGGTCTCGATCTCTTGACCTCGTGATCCACCCGCCTCGGCCTCCCAAAGTTCTGGGATTACAGGTGTGAGCTACCGCGCCTGGCCTGTATCATTCTTTTTTCTTTTCTTTCTTTCTTTCTTTCTTTTTTTTTTTTGAGTCGCAGTGTAGCTCTATTGCCAGGCTGTAGTATAGTAATGTGACCTTGGCTCACTGCAACCTCTGCCTCCTGGGTTCAAGCGATTCTTCTGCCTCAGCCTTCCAAGTAGCTGGGACTACAGGCGGGCACCACCACGCCCAGCTGATTTTTGTTTTATTAGTAGAGATGGGTTTCACCATCTTGGCCAGACTGTCTCGAACTCCCAAATACAAAATCAGCTGGGCGTGGTGGCAGGTACCCGTAATCCCAGCTACTTGGGAGGCTGAGGCAAGAGAATCGCTTGAACCCGAGAGGCAGAAGTCTGAGATGCAGTGGCACAATCTCAGCTCGCTGCAACCTCCGCCTCCAGGGCTCAAGCGATTCTCCTGCCTCAGCCTCCTGAGTAGCTGGGATTACAGGCGCGCACCATCACGCTCAGCTATTTTTTTTGTATTTTTAGTAGAGACGGGGTTTCACCATGTTGACCAGGCTGCTCTCGAACTCCTGACCTCAGGTGATCCGCCCGCCTCTACCTCCCAAAGTGCTGGGATTACAGGCGTGAGGTCCAGAACCAGGATGCCAAATCCACGTTGCAGCAGAGGAAACTGAAGCTCAGGTCTCTAGGGTCCCAAACCAGGTCCTAAGTAGCCAAGCCCGCCGGGTGGCACAGCCCGGGTTTTATACTTGGGGAAGTTGGGGCGCATCAGGTTGAGGTCCGGGTGGTAGGAAGCGACTGGAGGAAGCGCGGATTCCTAACCCTAAAGCTAGCCTTAACTTCCCTTCCAAGCTCTCCCTCTCCAAGCGCTCTGTATCTTTAAGGATCATGCGGGGGCGGGGCGTCTTGGGTGGGGCTGTAGGTGACGTCACTCGGGTTTTGAGTCTCTGAGAGCGTCTGGAGGCGGGGCCTGGACTCCTCCCCTTTAAGGCGAGCGGCCGGGCGGGGCCCTGAAGACTTTTTTACCGTGCGGCCGGCGTCCTCCGGCACAAAAACGACTTAAAGGAGACGCGTGGCGCGATGGCGGCGGCCCCACGCGCGCGACTGCGGCGCGGAAGGCCGCTCCCGGCGCTGCTGCTTCTGCTGCTGGCGCCACTGCCGCCGGGAGGCCCGCCGGGCGCCGACGCCTACTTTCCCGAGGAGCGCTGGAGCCCGGAGTCGCCCCTGCAGGCGCCGCGCGTGCTGATCGCGCTGTTGGCGCGAAACGCGGCCCACGCACTGCACACCACGCTGGGCGCACTCGAGCGGCTGCGGCACCCGCGGGAGCGCACGGCGCTATGGTGAGCCGAGCCTGCCGTCCCCATCGGGCGGGTCCCCGCGAGCTCCCTGCTGGCTGTCCTCTTATGGGTGGGTCCACGCGAGCCCCTGCTCGTTGTCCCCTTAGGGGAGGGTTTACGCGTTCCCTGCCCGCTGTCCCCTTCGGGGCGGGTCTGAGATGCTTCCTGTTCGCTACTCCCATCGGGACGGTTCTACGCATGTCCCTGGCCGCTGCCCCAATCGGGAAGGGTCCACGTGTGCCCCTGCCTGCTGCCCCCATTGGGGCTGACCCACGCGTGCCCCCTGCCTGCTGTACTCCTATGAGGTGGGCCAGAAACAGCCCTCCCCACGTTAAGACAAGCGGAACCGATGGTTCCTTTAGGGTGGGCTGGGGACCCTCCTGCCTGCTTGACCCTATTAGGGCAGATCTGGCCTCGCTGACTGGGGCTTGTTCCATCTCTCTCTGGGACACGTACACCTCCAAAGAACAGAGCCCAGAGCCCCTATTGGGGCGTTTCCGGGGGGCCACATCTAACAGCCTTTCCGTGCCTGCTGCTGTTCTTAAGCTTGAAGTCAGCTAGGCTCCAGGCCCCAATCAGACCCCTGCTCTGGGACCGGCGGTGTGTGGGGTCCAGGACCAGATGGACCCGGAGGAAGCTTTCTTGGGAGGGAATGGGGCAGAGCTCTGAGGAAGTCTCTGAGTGGTGACTTCTCACTCCCCGCCTCAGTTCCTCAAATGGAAAATGGTCCGGGCGCAGTGGCTCACGCACTAATCCTAGCCATTTGGTAGGCCAAAGTGGGCAGGTCACTCGAGCTCAGGAGTTCGACACCAGCCTTGCCAACATGGCAAAACCCCATCTCTAGAAAAAATTAGCCAGGTGCGGTGGCCTGTGCCTTGTGGTCCCAGCTATTTGGGAGGCTGAGGCAGGAGAATCGCATGAGCCCAAGAGTTCAAGGCTGCAGTGAACTATGATTGCACTCCAACCTGGGCAGAGTGAGAACCTGCCTCTAAAAAAAAAAAAGAAAGAAAAGAAAATGAGTGTATTAATATAATTCTCGCTTTGGGTTTGTCTCTGAAGGTTAACCAGTTAATGGATGTGAAGCTGGTGTGTCTGACATGGGCTTGGCGCTGAGTGATTTTAATATTATTATTAGTGTCATTGCTGGTGTTACTGTCAATTTATTGGGTAGAATTAGCTCTTGGCACTACAGTCAAACTAAACTCCCAGATGTCCCTTTTCCTTCCACCTGATTCCCCAGTCTGGATAATCCAAATACACAATTGGTACTTAACAAACGTTTGTTGAATGAATGAATGACTATAGCCCACTGACGTGGGTGTGGTTCAGAGGAGAGGATGAAGGAAGGCAGGGGAGGGGGTTTATGAGATATACTGGTTTTTTTTGAGAAGGAGTCTTACTCTGTTGCCCAGGCTGGAGTGCGGTGGCTCCAGCAACTGCAATGATCTCAGCTCACTGCAACCTCCACCTCCTGGGTTCAAGTGATTCTCCTGCCTCAGCCTCCCGAGTAGCTGGAATTACAGGCTCGAGCCACCATGCCCGGCTAATTTTTGTACTTTTAGTAGAGACAGGGTTTCACCATTGTGGCCAGGCTGGTCTCGAATTCCTGATCTTGTGGTCTACCCGCCTCAGCCTCCCAAAGTGCTGGTATTACAGGTGTGAGCCACTGTGCCCTGCTGAGGTACTCTTCTGTTTTGATATAGGGTTTTACATTCATCGCCTAGGCTGGAGTGCAGTGGCGCAATCCCGGCTCACTGCAACTTCCCCGTCCTGGGCCAAATGATTCTCCTCCTTCAGCTTCCTGAGTAGATGGAACTACAGACATACACCACTGCACCAGATAATTTTTGTATTTTTTCTGAAGACAGCATTTTGCCATATTGACTAGGCTGGTCTTGAACTCCTGAGCTCAAGTGATCTGCCTGCCTCAGCCTCCCAAAGTGCTGGTATTACAGGCATGAGCCACCGTGCCCAGCCAACATTTGTTGGTGTGAGCTACTGTGCCCAGCTGGTTTATGATATATACATTTTATTTTATTTTATGTATTTATTTATTTTGAGACGGAGTTTCACTCTTGTTATCCAGGCTGGAGTGCAATGGCGCAATCTCAGCTCACTGCAACCTCCGCCTCCTGGGTTCAGGCAGTTCTCCTGCCTCAGCCTCCTGAGTAGCTGGGATTACAGGCACGCGCCACCATGCCCAGCTAATTTTTTGTATTTTTAGTAGAGACGGGGTTTCAGCATATTGACCAGGATGGTCTCGATCTCTTGACCTCGTGATCCACCCGCCTCGGCCTCCCAAAGTGCTGGGATTACAGGCGTGAGCCACCACGCCTGGCCTACATTTTATTTTTAAAATGATTTATTTATCACTTTTTGAGACAGAGTTTATAATATTTATAATAAATATTATTATTTTTCTTTCTTTGAGACAGAGTTTCCCTCTTGTTGCCCAGGCTGGAGTGCAGTGTCACAATCTTGAACCTTCCAGGTTCAAGTGATTCTCCTACCTTAGCCTCCCAAGTAGCTGGGATTACAGGCATGCACCACCAAGCCTGGCTAATTTTGTATTTTTAGTAGAGGGGTTTCTCCATGTTTGTCAGGCTGGTCTCGAACTCCCAACCTTAGGTGATCTGCCCACCTCGGCCTCCCAAAGTGCTGGGATTACAGGCATGAGCCACCACGCTATTTATTTATTTTTTGAGACAGAGTCTTTCTCTGTTGCCCAGGCTGGAGTGAAGTGGTGTGATCTTGGCTTACTGCAACCTCCACCTCCTGGGTTCAAGCGATTCTCCTGCCTCAGCCTCCCAAGTAGCTGGGATTATAGGTGCCCACCACCATGCCTAGCTACTTTTTATATTTTTAGTAGAGACAGGGTTTTGCCATGCTGGCTGGGCTGGTCTCAGACTCCTGACCTCAGGTGATCCACCTGCCTCAGCCTCCTGAAGTGCTGGGATGACAGGTGTGAGCCACTGCGCCTGGCCTGATATATATGTTTAAAAAATTAAGTGAATGTGGTTTGCATGATCCTAGATGGCTGAGTAATAAGCCCGCCAGTCACTAATTATCTTTCCAAAATTAGCTTGTTTAATCCCTTCCACTTACCAGTAAACTCGGCCCTGTTCTTACCTCCATGTTACTGGTGAGGAAACTGACATGGAAACAGGGAAGTGTCCTGTCTGGGGCTACATAGCTGGTGGGAGGCCAGTTGGGATGTAGACCTTGACTTGCCTCGCTGCTGCCTGGTCCTGCCTCAGTCTCCCCAACTGTGCTGCCTGTCCCCTCTCCCTGCAGGGTGGCTACAGACCACAACATGGACAACACGTCAACTGTGCTGCGGGAGTGGCTGGTGGCTGTGAAGAGTTTGTACCATTCCGTGGAGTGGCGGCCAGCGGAGGAGCCCAGGTGAGCGCCTTTCCCTGCTCCTGGTCTGATTGAGCTGCGCCTCTGCTCACACACCCTCCGTGGCTCCCCATTGTCCCAGGACAGAACTACAGGCCCTCGGTCCCTCCCTCTCCAGCCCAGCTGCGCAGCATTAAGGTACTCTGACTCTCCCTCAGCTTCACAAATGGACCATAATCCTCCCACTAAACCTTTGCCTAAGCGGTTCCCGCACCTAGAATTCCTTCACTCCCGTTTTCTTCTGGCCACGCCCACTGCTTTGTTCCTGGCTTCAGCGACTCAATCTTGGTCCCAGCACTGGCTCTGCTGTTTAGCTGCCCCTGAGGCCCTGGGCAGCATGAACTACCCCCTGCCCCTCCCACCCAGTTCCTTTCTGGGCTTTTTTTTTTTTTTTTTTGAGATAGAGCTTTGCTCTTTTTGCCCGGGCTGGAGTGCAATGTGGAGATCTCAGTTCACCGCAACCTCTACCTCCCGGGTTCAAGCAATTCTCCTGCCTCAGCCTCCCGAGTAGCTGGTACTACAGGCCCACGCCACCACGCCTGGCTAATTTTTTGGTATCTTTAGTAGAGATGGTGTTTCTCCATCTTGGTCAGGCTGGTCTTGAATTCCTGACCTCAGGTGATCTACCCGCCTCAGCCTCCGAAAGTGTTGGGATTACGGTGTGAGCCACTGCGCCTGGCCTTTCTGTGTTGTTTTTTTTTTTTTTTTTTTCGAGACAGGGTCTCACTCTGTCGCCCAGGCTGGAGTGCAGTAGAGTGAACATAGCTTACTGCAGCCTTCAACTCCTGGGCTCAAGCCATCCTCCCGCCTCAGCCTCCTGAGTAGCTGGGACTACAGGGATATGTAACCATGCCCAGCTAAATGTTTTTGTAGTTTTTGAAGAGATAGGGCCCCCCTGCATTGCCCAGGCTGGTCTTGAAGCACTGGCCTCAAGTGATCCTCTCACCTCTGCCTCCCAAAGTGCTGGGATCGCAGGCATGGCCACTGCACTGGGCCCCTCTCTGAGCATCTTCCCTTCCCTCCAGCCCTTAGCACAGGCTGCGCCTCCAGCCAGGGACATTCTCCCCACTTCTCTTTTCTTCTCATTTCCTTCCCCCCGCCCCCACTCAGATGAGCTTACATGTCCCCTCCTCCAGGAAGCCCTCTCTGATTATCCCAAAGGCAGCTCAGGCCCTCACTGGGCTTTGATAGTATCTTGTGCTGTCCACATCACAGCTGCCTCTCTGCAGATCCTACCCAGACGAGGAGGGCCCCAAACACTGGTCTGACTCACGCTACGAGCATGTCATGAAATTGCGCCAGGCTGCCCTGAAATCAGCTCGAGACATGTGGGCTGATTACATCCTGGTAAGTTTCTCAGCCGGCTGGCTATGGATCATAGGCAGGTCTGGGTGTCTCCAGGGAAGGCGGAGCAGCAGGATGCCAGGACCATCCTTAACCTCATTTTGCAGAAGGGTAAACTGAGGCTTAGGGAGGGGAGATGAGTTGCTTAAGGTGACATAGTTGGTGAGAGGAGGAGGAGCTGGGGTTCATTTGATCCTTAGCACTAGGAATGAATGGGCTTTTCTGTCCCCAGCTGTCCCCTGTGTTTGGACACTTGGGTCAAGTCCATTTTTTTTTAATTTATTTTTTTTGAGACGGAGTCTCACTCTGTCACCCAGGCTGGAGTGAAGTGTCACAATCTTGGCTCACTGCAACCTCTGCCTCCCGGGTTCAAGCAATTCTGCCTCAGCCTTCAGAGTAGCTGGGACCACAGCCATGCCCGGCTAATTTTTTATTTTTATTTTTGTAGAGGCCAGGCATGGTGGCTCACACCTGTAATCCCAGCACTTTGGGAGGCCGAGGTAGGTGGATCACTTGAGATCAGAGTTCGAGACCAGCCTGGTCAACATGGTGAGACCCCGTCTCTACTAAAAATACAAAAATTAGCTGCAACCTCCGCCTCCTGGGTTCAAGCCATTCTCCTTCCTCAGCCTCCTGAGCAGCCGGGATTACAGGCCCCTGCCATCACACCTGGCTAGTTTTTGCATTTTTAGTACAGCTGGGGTTTCACCACGTTGGCCAGGGTGGTCTCAAAGTCCTGACCCCAGGTGATCTGGCCACCTCTGCCTCCTAAAGTGCTGGGATTACAGGTGCAAGCTGCTGTGCCCAGCCCATCTCTTTAAAAAAAAAAAAAAAAAAAAAAAAACAGAAAAGAAAAAAAAAGGAATGAAGTGAGCGAAGTGATTATGACGCAGTGGTGGCTAGAGGTCCGCGCACACAGCCAGTGGAGGCACTTGGCATCTACTTGGAGGGGAATGGGGAGCCATGGAGAGTGTGTGAGTGGGGGAGGTCTGTGTTCTGATTTATGATTTTCACAAGCCACCGTGGGCCAGGTGCAGTGGCTCACACAACGCATGTAATCCCAGCTCTTTGAGAGGCTGAGGCGAGTGGATTACTTGAGTTCAGGAGTTCGAGACCAGCCTGGCCTACGTGGTGAAACCCCATCTCTATTAAAATACAAAAATTAGCTTGGCATGGTGGCATGTGCCTGAAACCCCAACTTGGGAGGCTGAGGCAGGAGAATTGCTTGAACCCAGGAGGCGGAGGTTGCAGTGAGCTGAGATGGTGCCACTGCACTCCAGCCTGGGCAACAGAGTGAGACTCTGTCTCAAAAATAATAGTTTTTAAAAGCCACTGTGGCTGCTGTGGGTAGCAGGAGGACGGAGTGGAGGCCAGAGCAGGGTGCCAGCAATTGATGGATGAGGCTGTGGAGAAAGGCAGGGGTTGAGGATGCATCAGGAGGTGAAGGGGATAGGCTCTGCTTTGGGACTGGATGTAAGGGTGCTGGGGAGAAAGGAACGGGGACAGTGCCATGTCTGGGAGGAGGGTGGGGCTCCTGAGGAGACCCTTTCACTTGGTGCCTTATCAGACCATTTTATAGGAGAGGAAACAGTGGCTGACAGGGGGAGGGGACTTGCGTTGGTGGGGTCTCAGAACTGGCAAGGCAGAAAGGTGGATCTGGAGCCTTCCAGAGCCTTCTGGCACAAAGCTGCCTTGTCCTGCCTTGGATTTTGCCTTTGTGGTTTGAGTTTGCCTGCCTTTAGCTTCTTTCCCCCTCAGCACACCGGGTGGAGCTCAAACTGCTGGTTCAAAACTCAAAGTGTCTTTTGACACAATATTTTTTTTTTTTTTTTGAGACAGAGTCTCCCTCTGTCACCCAGGCTGGAGTGCAGTGGCGTGATCTCAGCTCACTGCAACCTCCATCTTCTGGGTTCAAGCAATTCTCCTGCCTCAGCCTCCTGAGTAGCTGGGATTACAGGTGCGCGCCACCACGCCCGGCTAATTTTGTATTTTTAGTAGAGATGGGGTTTCACCATGTTGGCCAGGCTGGTCTCGAACTCCCGACCTCAGGTGATCCGCCCGCCTCAGCCTCCCAAGTGCTGGGATTACAGGTGTGAGCCACCGCGCCCGGCCCTAATGTTTTAAAATGAATATTTGGAGGGCCCCTTTCTCTTTTTACAAAAGCTATGGATGTTACTTGTAGGAAAAAAAAAATAAGAGAAATATACGGGCCAGGTGTGGCTCACGCTGATCATCCCAGCTCTTCTGGAGGCCAAGGCCGGAGGATTGTTTGAGGTCAGGAATTCAAAAGCAGCCTGGGCAACATAGTGGGACCCCATCTCTACAAAAAGTAAAAAAAGAAAAAATTAGCCAGGTTTACTGGTGTGTGCCTGTAGTCCCAGCTAGTTGGGAGGCTGAGGTGGGAGGATTGCTTTAGCCCAGGAGTTGGAGGCTACAGTGAAGCATGATTGTGTCACTGTACTCCAGCCTGGGTGACAGAGTGAGACCTTTTCTTAAGTTTCGTGTGTGTGTGTGTGTGTGTGTGTGTGTATACATACATGTATGTATGTATGTATAGATATATATGTGAAGTTTAAGAAAGGAAAACATCTACTTTTTTTTTTTGAGACACAGTCTCACTTTGTCACCCAGGCTGGCATACAGTGGCATGATCTCAGCTCACTGCAACCTCTGCCTTCTGGATTCAAGCTGTTTTTCTGCTGCAGCCTCTGAAGTAGCTGGGGTTACAAGTGCCCACCACCATGCCCAGCTAATTTTTTGTATTTTTAGTAAAGATGGGGTTTTGCCATGTTGGCCAGGCTGGCCTCAAACTCCTGACTTCAAGTGATCTGCCCGCCTCAGCCTCCCAAAGTGCTGGGATTACAGGCGTGAGCCACTGTGCCCGGCCAGCATCTAAATTTTAATTGTATCTCTTGGAGAGATTCACTCTTACCTATTTCTCGTTTGTTTTAATGGAAGTCAGTTCACATAACATAAAATTATTTTGAAGCATATAGTTCAGTGGCATTTAGTATGTTTGTTTGTTGTGCGAGCACCACCTCTAATTCTAGAACACTTTCATCCCCCGGAAGAAAACCCCGACCCCATCAGCAGTTGCTCCGCTCCGCATTCTCCCCCAGCTCCTGGCAGCCACTCATCTGTTTCCTGTCTATGGCTTTGCCTGTTCTGGGAGTTTCAGATCAATGGAATCTCACACTGTGGGGCGTTTCGTGTCTGGTTTCTCTCACTCAGCATCGCGTTTCAGGGCTTTTTACAGCATGGATCAGTGCTTCCATCCTTTGTATGGCTGAATCTCATTCCATTGTCCGGCTGACCTCATTGTTGAACCACTCATCCGTTGATGGACACTTCAGTCGCTTCCACCTTTTTTTTGGCTGTTGAGATCCTTTTTTTTTTTTGAGTTAGAGTCTCGCTCTGTTGCCCAGGCTGCAGTGCGGTGGCGCAATCTCGGCTCACTGCAATCTCCGCCTCCTGGATTCAAGCGATTCTCCTGCCTTAGTCTCCAGAGTAGCTGAGATTATAGGCATGCGTCACCATGCCCAGCTAATTTTTTTTTTTTTTTGTATTTTTAGTAGAGATGGGTTTTCACCATGTTGCCCAGGCTGGTCTCGAACTCTTGACCTCATGTGATCTGCCCACCTTGGCCTCCCAAAGTGGTGGGATTACAGGTGTGAGGCATTGCATCCTGCCTGGCTATTGGGATTTTGACATGAACCTAGGTATACAAAGACCTGTTTGAATTATCTGGGCATGGTGGTACTTGCCTGTAATCCCAGCTACTCAGGAGGCTGAGGCGGGAGCATCACTTGAACCCAGGAGGTGTAGGTTGCAGTGAGCCAAGATCACACGCCACTGCACTTTAGCCTGGGTGACAGAGCAAGACTCTGTCTCAAACACAAACACCAAAGACCTGTTTTCGTCCGTGCTCTCAATTCTCTTGGCTCATACCTAGGAATGGAATTCCTGGATCATGTAGTAATTCTATGTTTAGCTTTTTGAGGAACTCTGCCACACTGATCTGGCTGTTTGTTCTAAATCAATATTAAAAGGTCACAGATTCCAACATCCAGAGGGACCAGATAGGGGATGTAACATGAACCACAGGGCTTGTCCTAAGATGCGACCACCTCCCCTCTGCAACTGAAGGTTTCCACGTGGAAATGGTATTCCCAGGTTAGTGGGAAATGCTGGAGTTCTAGTTTTTGTTGTGGTTCATGGCAGTTCATCCAAATATTCCAAATGATGCTGCGTGGGTTACAAAGCATCTCTGTGGACTAAGAGTAAAAGAAAAAAAAACCCAGGCCGGGCGTGGTGGCTCACACCTGTCATCCCTGCACTTTGGGAGGCCGAGGCAGGTTTGGCACTTGAGATCAAGAGTTCAAGACCAGCCTGGCCAACATGGTGAAACCCCGTCTCTACTAAAAATACAAAAAAAATTAGCTGGGCATGGTGGCGTGTGCCTGTAATCCCAGCTACTCGGGAGGCTGAGGCAGGAGAATTGCCTGAACCCAGGAGGCGGAGGTTGTGGTGAGCCGAGATCGTGCCATTGCACTGCAGCCTGGGTAACAAGAGCGAAACTCCGTCTCAAAAAAAAAAAAAATCAGCCAGATGCGGTGGCTCACACCTGTAATCCCAGCACTTTGTGAGGCCAAGGCGGGAGTATCTTCTGAGGTCAAGAGTTCGAGACCAGCCCAACCAACATGGAGAAACCCCATCTCTATTTACATGGTCCAGCCCTGGAGGGTCTAGTGGGTGTTCTTTTGGGTGAGGAGGCGATAGATCGCAGGAAAGAAAGACACAGATAATAGAACTCAGCTGGGCCTGGCGACCACTGCCACCAAGGCACAGAGTCCAGGAGTGGCCCCGAATGCCTGGACGCGCTGATACTTATTGTATACAAGGCAGGGGGGCAGGGTAAGGAGAGTGACTCATCTGACGTGATGGATAGGGTCCAGCAAATCACATGCTTACAGTACAGGGGCCCCTCCCTTTCAGGTAGCCGCTGCAAGGAGGGGAGGCACATACATACGTCAGCATCCAGCATCCTTCTAAGCACTTGTCAGAAAGATCAAAGGCTTTTAGGATTCCCCTACTGTTACTTCTCACAAGTTCTACGAACTTAAAAGGAGAGCCAGGTGGGGAAGCAGAACATGAAAGTGGACAAGGATGGTGGCCATGGGAGCACAGCACCACAGAGAGGCATTTAAGGCCCTGGATGTCTGCAGGCCGGGCCGGCTAGTGTCAGACCTTCCTTGAGAGCTGGACAGAGCAGAGTGTTCTCTGAACTCCCCAGTGAAAGGGAAACTCCCCCTCACGGCCTGCTAAGCACCGGGCGCCTCCCCAGGCGCTGGTGCTACCGCAAGGCATTTACTCTCGTCTCCTGATCACTTCTCACAGTTTCCCTTCAGTTCCAAATTATATTTCACCCGATGATTTCTGGGCTAAAAGACTAAAATGATTCTGTGCTGTAAAGCAAAGATCGATAAAGAATCATGATTTAATAGGATGGATTATATAATCGATTGTCATTGCTAAAACTAAGTAATCAGTTATTGATTATGCTGGGACAGATTGTGCCTTCAGTTTATTGCCTTGGCACCTGGGCAACTTTCTCCCCACATCTACTAAAAATACAAAATTAGCCAGATGTGGTGGCGCATGCCTGTAGTCACAGCTACTCGGGAGGCTGAGGCAGGAGAATCGCTTCAACCCAGGAGGCGGAGGTTGCAGTGAGCTGAGATCACACCACTGCACTCCAGTCTGGGTGACAGAGCAACACTCTGTCTCAAAAAAAAAAAAAAAAAGCTTTTGCTGCCTTCTTGTTATTGGTTGTTCGTCCACTTCTCAGGCTACCTCGGTGCCTACAGTTTCCTTTGAAGGAACTCCAGACCTTCACTTTATTTCCATGATCCAGGACATCCTGCAGGCCCCCAAGATGGGGTCCCTGCTCTGTTTCAGCCAGTGTGGGGGGTACTTCCAGAGGTCTTTGCCAGCCCTCCAGGGCTCTGGCCTTTGCCCCAGCTGTTCTGAGCAGTAGCCTGACCTGGGGTCACTCCAGCCGCCCATGCTGATGCCATGTGGGGCATTCTGCAGTTCGTAGACGCAGACAACCTGATCCTTAACCCCGATACGCTGAGCCTGCTCATCGCTGAGAACAAGACGGTGGTCGCCCCCATGCTGGATTCCCGGGCTGCGTACTCCAACTTCTGGTGTGGAATGACTTCCCAGGTAGAGTGAGGGCCGGGGGACTGGCGGGACTGGGCTGAGCAGGTGGGTGCTGTGGCTGGAGTGTAACTTACACAACCTCGTGGGGAGCGTTTTACAAAAATCATGATGGAAGCTGGGCGTGGTGGTTCGCACCTGTAATCCCAGCACCTGTAATCTCGGCTCACTGCAACCTCCATCTCCCGGGTTCAAGTGGTTCTCCTGCCTCCACCTTCTAAAGTGCTGGGATTACAGGCATGAGCCGCTGCGCCCGGCCAAGGCTCTTTGTTCTTGGCCGGGCCTGGCCGCAGATCCCACACTGGGCTTGAATCTGAGTCTCTGGGGCCACAGGCACACACCGTTGTGCTCAGCTCTCTACCTGGTCCTGTTCTGTGTCTCCCACTATTGCCTCCATCCTCACCTTTCGAGACCCCCATGCAGAACTCTGCCTCTCACCCCATAGGGCTACTACAGGCGCACACCCGCCTACATCCCCATCCGCAAGCGAGACCGCCAGGGCTGCTTTGCGGTTCCCATGGTGCACTCGACCTTCCTGATCGACCTGCGGAAGGCGGCGTCCAGGAACCTGGCCTTCTACCCACCCCACCCCGACTACACCTGGTCCTTTGACGACATCATCGTCTTCGCCTTCTCTTGCAAGCAGGCCGGTGCGTACGTGAATGGTCTGCCGGCCGGGCACAGTGGCTCAAGCCTGTAATCCCAGCACTTTGGGAGGCCGAGGCGGGCAGATCACAAGGTCAGGGGTTCGAGACCTGCCTGGCCAACATAGTGGAACCCTGTCTCTACTAAAAATACAAAAATTCGCCCAGTGTGTCTGTCGCCTGTAATCCCAGCTACTTGGGAGGCTGAGGCAGGAGAATCGCTTGAACCCGAGAGGCAGAGGTTGCAGTGAGCTGAGGTCGTGACTTTATACTCAAGCTTGAGCAACAGTGCAAGAGTCCATCTCAAAAAAAAAAAATAACCAGAAAATCTATTGGTTGGTCAGGTGAAGTGGCTTATGCCTGTAATCCCAGCTAAGGTTGATGGATCATTTGAGGTCAGGAATTTGAGACCATCCTGGCCAACATGGTGAAACCCCATCTCTACTAAAAATACAAAAATTAGTCGGGCATGGTGGAGCACGCTTGTAATCACAGCTACTAGGGAGGCTGAGGTGGGAGGATCACGTGAATATGGGAGGCAGAGATTGCAGTGAGCTGAGATGGCACCACTGCACTCAAGCCTAGGAGACACAGTGAGATTCCGTCTCAAGAAAAAGAGACCTATTAATTGAATGTTACTATTATTTTTTACTTTATATAAACTTATAGAGCACAAGTATACTTTTATTACATGTATAGATTGTGAAGTGGTGAAGTCAGAGTTTTGGGGCCTCCATCCGCCAAATAATATACATTGAACTCTTTACACAATTTTCTTTTCTTTTTTTATTATTTTGGGACAGAGTTTTGCTCTTGTCGCCCAGGCTGGAGTGCAGTGGTGCAATCTCAGCTCACCACAACCTCTGCCTCCCAGATTCAAGTGATTTTCCTGCCTCAGCCTCCGGAGTAGCTGGGGTTACAGGCAGGCGCCATCACCCCTGGCTCAAGTTTGTATTTATAGTAGAGACAGAGTTTCTCCACGTTGGCCAGGATGGTCTCAAACTCCTGACCTCAACTGATTCACCCCCCTCGGCCTCCCATAGTGTTGAGATTACAGGCGTAAGCCACGGCGCCTGGCCACTTCTCCTGATTTCTACAGCCGAGCATATATTAATTGTTTAATTAGGAAGGCTGGTGTTTAAAGACACAGACAGCCTCATGCAGACTTCTTTACTGGAAACCAGGGGTTGGCAAACTGACCCACGGGCCAAGCCTGGCCCACTGATAGCTTTTATACCACCACAAGCTTACAACAGTTTTTATATTTTATTTTTATTTTTATTGTTTTAGAGACACAGTCTCACTATGTCACTCAGCCTGGGGTGATCCACCCACCTTGGCT
This sequence comes from Callithrix jacchus, assembly GCF_049354715.1. Classification (NCBI taxonomy): domain Eukaryota; kingdom Metazoa; phylum Chordata; class Mammalia; order Primates; family Cebidae; genus Callithrix; species Callithrix jacchus. Next base: position 16,306,031 of record NC_133523.1, read on the forward strand.
TTTAAAGTGCTGGGATTACAGGCATGAGCCACCGCGCCCGGCCGAGAGCAGGTCTTGCCCAGGCTGGTCTCAAACAGCCGACCTCAAGTGATCCTCCCGCCTTGGCCTCCTGAAGCCCTGGATGGAAGGCGTGAACCACTGGGCCCGGCCCATTTTAACATGTGTCTGTTGCTTCCCTGCCCACTGCAGAGGTACAGATGTATGTGTGCAACAAGGAGGAATATGGCTTCCTGCCGGTGCCGCTGCGTGCCCACAGCACCCTCCAGGATGAGGCCGAGAGCTTCATGCACGTGCAGCTGGAGGTCATGGGTGAGTCTGCCCACACGCCGCCCTGGGAGGGGCTGGGTTGCCTCCCTTTCACTGATGTCTTGAATCCATCCTGTGAGCACTGATGGAGCCAGACAGATGCCGATCCCTGCGGGGGGGTGCTGGGTGCAAGGGCACGTGAGAATGAGGTGGAGGATTGTCCCTGCTCTCAGAGTGCTGGTTTCCAGGCAGCTGTATACAGCCTGCTCGGGGTTGTCGGGTGGGCTTCCTGGAGGAGGTGGCATTAAGGAGCAGGGTGAGTAGTTAGTTCACCAGCAAGGGGATTGCAGCCGGAGGTGGGCAAAGGCCAGGAGGCTGGAAAGGACATGAACTTGGGGAATAGGCAAGGTCAGTGGACCCCTGGGGTTGGTAGCCAGGGCTAGCGTAGATGGCCTCAGAGACCAGGCTAAAAAAGGGACCTTCCCCCTGAGGACAGTCAGGAGCTATGGAGGGTGTGGGAGCTGAGAGGACGGCAGGTTTTCACGAAAGAACTGCATGTAGGCCGGGCGTGGGGGCTCACACCTGTAATTCCAGCACTTTGGGAGGCCAAAGTGAGGATTGCTTGAGCCCAGGGGTTCAAGATCAGCCAGGCAACATAGCAAGACCCCATCTCTATATAAAAAAATTATGTTAATTAGCCAGACATGGTGTTACATGCCTGTAGTCCTAACTACTCAGGAGGCTGAAGTGGGAGAATCCCTTGAGCCCAGGAGTTGGAGGTCGCAGTGAGCCATAATTGTGCCACTGCAATGCAGCCTGAGCAATAGAGCAAGACTTTGTCTCAATCAATCAATCAGTCAATCAATTTCTCAGCTCTTTGGGAGGTCAAGACAGGCGGATCCCTGGAGCCCAGTAGTTTGAGAACAGTGTGGGCAACGTGGTGAAACCCTGTCTCTACCACAAGAAAATATATATATACAAAAATCAGCCAGGTGTGATGGTGCGCACCTCTGGGCCCAGCTACTTGGGAGGTTGAGGCGGGAGGAGGATCCCTTGAGCCCAGAAGGTTGAAGCTGCGGTGAGCCGTGATCGCGCCACTGCACTCCAATCAATCAATCAATCAATCTCAATCATAAAAATCCGTAAACTATGCGGTGGTCTTGGGATAGTGCTCCCATCTCAGCCATTTCTAATGTGGGCTTCTCCCTGCACTGGGCGCAGAAAGCCCTGATGATGCCACTTCCGTTCCCACCACTGCACAGATGGAGACTGGGTGGGAGGGGTGAGGCCTCCGTCCCCGGGCTCAGTTTTCCCAGCCTCACCTATTTCTGAACGACTCTATCTGCGGCTACCCCTGGTGGCTCAAGATGGAATGGCACCCTGCCCTTTGTGTTTGGGGGAGACTTTTTTTTTTTTTGAGTTGGAATCTTGCTCTGTCACCCAGGCTGGAGTGCAGTGGCACAATCTCGGCTCCCTACAACCTTTGCCCCCCAGGTTCAAGCGATTCCCCTGCCTCAGCCTCCCCGAGTAGCTGGGATTACAGATACCCGCCCAACATGCCCGACTAATTTTTGTATTTTTAGTAGAGATGGGGTTTCACTATGTTGGCCAGGCTGGTCTTGCACTCCTGACCTCAGGCGATCCGCCTGCTTCAGCCTCCCCAAATGTTGGCATTACAAGCATGAGCCAACAGTGCCCAGTCTGGGGGAGACTTTTGAGTCATTTTGAGGTGACATCTGGAGACTGCACAGTCACTGGGACAGGCCCCCTAAGATGTCCAGGTCCCGCCTGGCCACAGTCTGGGGTAGTGGGTCTCCATTTATCACCCAGGGACTGAGAAGAAGTCTCTGTGGTTACCAGAGGTTTCCCAGTTTTAGTTCTCACGTATATTTGTGTTGTCATTTCCTTTTTTTTGGGGGGGGGGTGTGAGACAAAGTCTCACTCTGTCACCCAGGCTGGAGTGAAGGGGCACAATCAGTTTATTGCAGCCTCGACCTCCTTGGCTTAAGCGATCCTCCCACCTCAGCCTCCTGAGTAGAGACCACAGGTGCATGCCACCATCTTTGTAGAGATGCTCAGCTAATTTGTTAATTAATTAATTAATTTGTTTTTTGAGATGGAATCTCGCACTGTTGCCCGGGCTGGAGTGCAATGGCGAGGTCTTGGCTCACTGCAACCTCCACCTCCTCGGTTCAAGCGATTCTCCTGCCTCAGCCTCCCACGTAGCTGGAATTACAGGCACCTGCCACCACACCGGCTAAATTTTTGTATTTTTAGTAGAGACAGGGTTTTGCTATGTTGGCCAGGCTGGTCTCAAACTACTGATCTCGTGATCTGCCTGTCTCAGGCTCGAAAAGAGCTGGGATTCCTGGCGTGAGCCGCTGCGCCCGCCGCTCATTTAGTTTGTAGTAGACATGAGGTCATGAGGTCTTACTGTGCTGCCCAGGCTGCCTGTTGTTATTTCTGGTAAGAAAAATGATTCACACTATTGTTAAAAGCTCAGGCATGACAGACACGTGAACATTTTCCTGATTTTTGTGGGCCGGAGCAAACTACACAGAACAGACAGACAGACGGTCTGGAGGTTTCAGATATTTGTGCAGCTACTTCCTATGCTCCCAGTAAAATCCATATTTCTGGCCAGGCGTGGTGGCTCATGCCTGTAATCTCCACACACTGGGAGGCTGACGGGGCGGATCACTTGAACTTGAACTCAGGAGCTCAAGACCAACCTGGGCAACATAGCAAGACCCTGTCTCTATAAAAAATACAGCAATTAGCTGGGCATTTGTGGCTCACACCTGTAGTCCCAGCTACTCGGGAGACTGAGGCTGGAGAATTGCTTGATCCTGGAAAGTGGAAGCTGCAGTGAGCTACGATTGCGCCACTACCCCCTAGCCTGGGCAACAGAGCGAGACTGTGTCTCAAATAAAAAAATTACATTTCTCTGTGTGTTGCAGTGGTGTGATCATAACTCACTGCAGCCTCTGATTCTGGGCTCAAGCCATCCTCCGCTTCAGCTTCCAGAGCAGCTACAACTCCAGATGCATGCCACCAGGCCTAGATAATTTTAGAATATTTTGCAGAGATGGGATCTTGTATGCCCTACCTGTTCTTGAACTCTGGGCTCCAGTGGTCCTCCTGCCGCGGCCTCTCAAGGCTGTGAGTACAGGCAAGCCAAGGTACCTGGCAGTGTTTCTGTTTTTGGAGACGGAGTCCTGTCACCCATGCTGGAGTGCAGTGGCACCATCATAGCTCATCATAGCACCATCTGCAGGCTTGAACTCCTGGGAAGTCCTTCCGCCTCAGCCTCCCACGTAGCTGCTGATCTCCCCCCCCCCACACCCTTTTTTTTTTTGAGGCGGAGTTTCGCTATTATTACCCAGGCTGGAGTACAATGGCGCGATCTCGGCTCACCGCAACCTCCGCCTCCCGGGTTCAAGCAATTCTCCTGCCTCAGCCTCCTGAATAGCTGGGACTACAGGCGCACGCCACCATGCCCAGCTAATTTTTGTATTTTTAGTAGAGATGGGGTTTCATTATGTTGACCAGGATGGTCTTGATCTCTTGACCTCATGATCCACCTGCCTTGGCCTCCCAAAGTGCTGGGATTATAGGTGTGAGCCACCGTGCCCGGCCTGATTTCCTCTTTTAATAAGCACACAAGCCATATGGATTAGTGTCCACCCTAACGACCTCATTTTAACTTGATTACCTCGGTACAAAACCTTGTGTCGAAATAGGATCATATCCTGGGGTACCGGTGGTTAGGACTGGGGAGACACAGTTCAACCTATGACATACTGCGTGATCTCATGACATCTCTTCATGAAACCTCTGAGTGCCTTACTGGCCCATTTTATAGATGAGGAAAGCTGAGGCCCAGGCCAATCAAGGTTACACAGCATGCCATCATTTCTTGGTTCATTCTACAAGCAATAATTGAGTGTGTGCCAAGCCCCTGGGTTGGGCACTTGGGACCCAGCGTGAGCAGGCAGACCTGGTGTCCTTCCCAATGGGCTCACAACAGACAGGCACAGGGCCAGGGGGTTAGGGCACCAAGGATGGGAGCTTTGATGGTACAAGTCCAGGTGCTGTAGGGGCCCAGAGGAGGTACCTGGCCCAGCCTGGAGAGGTGGGGGGTGGGGAGGGTCACCCCCATGTCCAGGACATCATAACTGAGAATTAAGGATACAGAGGAGGGAAGGGAAGGGTAGTTCCGGCAGGAACCCAACATGTGCAAAGGCCCTGAGGTAGGAATGGGGGTCTTTGGGCTGGCCTGGGCTTAGAGGCGGGGCTGGAGGGTGGAGTGAAGCTGGAGCCTGGGGCGTGGCCAGGACTTAGAAGCGGGGCTAGGGACTTGGTGAGGCTGGGGCCTGGGGCGGGGCTATGGGCAGGGTGAAGCTGCAGTCTGGGGCGTGGCCAGGGCTTAGAGGCGGGGATGGGGGTCCGGGTGAATCTGGGCCTGGGTGTGGCCAGGGCTGAAAGGCGGAGCTGGGAGTAGAGTGAAGCTGGAGCCTGGAGCGTGACCAGGGCTGAGAGAACTGGGCTGGGGAGTGGGGTGAAGCTGGGCCGGGGCTGTGGCCAGGACTGAGGCGGGGCTGGGGGAGTGGAGTGAAACTGAAACCTGGGGCAGGGCCAGGCTGTGCGGAGTTCAAGTGACAAGGGAAGGGCGCCTAGAGAGCTGTGCTGATGTGGGCAGAGCAAAGTCACGTTTGTGGGCAAAGCCAGGCCTACTGGGAGCCATGGAGCAGGTGGGGAAAGCGTACTGGAGAGAGGCTGGAGGCCCCTGCCTCAGCGACTCCTCGACGTCTCTGCCCCACAGTGAAGCATCCGCCACCGGAGTCCTCCCGCTTCATCTCAGCGCCCACCAAGACGCCAGACAAGATGGGCTTCGACGAGGTGGGGTGGGCCTTCCCTGGAGGCGGGGCGAAGGCTGGGGGGCGCTTGCTTGCAGGGGTTCATCTGGCTCCGGGCACTCCCGGCTGCAGGTCTTCATGATCAACCTGAAGCGGCGGCAGGACCGGCGGGAGCGCATGCTGCGGGCACTGCAGGAGCAAGGGATCGAGTGCCGGCTGGTGGAGGCCGTGGACGGCAAGTGAGTCCGAGGTCTGGAGGGGTGTGGGATTGCGGGTCCGCACGTGGGTGTGGGTGTGGGTGTAGACCTTGCTGGTAGACGACCGGGGATTCCAATGGGGGCGGGCGTTGGGTACAAACAGGTCAGTGGGCCTCATGGAGGGTAAGTGAATGGGACCTTGGGGAAGGAGTAGATCCTTGCAGATGTAGACCGTGGAAGGCGAGTGAGCCCTGACCCAGGGTTTGCATGCTGCCAGTGTAGACCATGCTGGTGGGGACCGTGGAGGGGAAAGAGTCAGACTCCAGGGGAGGAGAGCAGGTTTGCCCACGAGTGTATACCATGTGCAGGTGAGTGGGGCCCCATGTGTCCAGGAGGGGTGCCGACGCTCCAAGAGGGGGACCAGCTGCTCAATGCTGCAGGGGTAGGGGGGTGGTGGTGGAATGGCAGGGGATGGCAGAATAGCAGGCAGGGCAAGCCTTCCTCATGACCCTCTCCTCCTCCTCTCCAGAGCCATGAATACCAGCCAGGTGGAGGCACTGGGGATCCAAATGCTGCCTGGCTATCAGGACCCCTACCATGGCCGGCCCCTCACCAAAGGCGAACTGGGCTGCTTCCTGAGCCACTACAATATCTGGAAGGAGGTGTGTCCTGAGCGGTGGGCGGGGCCGGAATTATGACTCTAGATCTCCTCGGAGATTTGGAGGAGGAAGGGGTTGAAGGAGTTAGTTGCCCAAAGCCCCAGCCAGGTGGCCATGCAGCCAGCCTCAGCCGTGGGACCCACGGCCTCTTTTTAGTGAATGATTCACCAAACCAGCTGTATGAACCGCAGGTGTGTCTGCCAATCCTTCCATTGTGCAGATGTGGGAACTGAGGTTGTGGGGAGGGGTGAGCCCTTTTGAGCAGCAGGTGGGATCTGGGGCCTGGGATCTGTAAACGCAGGTTTTTCACTCCCAGCCTGATTTCCATGCTTGGGGTTTAGTAATAGAAGTCATGGCCACAGAGCCCCGTTCAACCAGCACCTGCCCAGTGCCAGGGGCACCCGACCAGCCCAAGCATCCTCAGCCATCCGCAGGGTGAGAGGCTGCGACTGGAGAAGGATATCTGACTGGGATTTGAACTTGGGGCCATCAAGGCTGGGCACGGTGGTGCACACTTGGGATCTCCACTACTTGGGAGGCTAAGGTGGGAGGATGGCTTGAGGCCAGGAGTTCATGGCTGCATGCAGTTGGGATAGTGCCACTGCATTCCAGTGTGGGCAACAGAGCAAAACCGCATCTCAGAAAAAGCCAGGTGCAGTGGCTCATGCCTGTTACCTCAGCACTTTGGGAGGCTGAGGCGAGCGGATCACCTGAGATTGGAGTTTGAGACCAGCCTGGCCAACATGGTGAAACCTCGTATCTATTAAAAATACAAAAATTGCCCAGGTGTGGTGGTGGGCTCCTGTAGTCCCAGCTACTTGGGAGGCTGAGGCAAGAGAATCACTTGAACCCAAGAGGCAGAGGTTGCAGTGAGCAGAGATCATGTTATTGCACTCCAGCCCGGGCGACAAGAGTGAAACTCCATCTCAAAAACAAAAATTAGCCAGCCGTGGTGGCACATAACTGTAATCCCAGCTACTCAGGAAGCTGAGGCAGGAGAACTGCTTGAACTTGGAAGGCAGAGGTCACAGTGAGCCAAGATCGCACTACTGCACTCCAGCGTTAAAACAAACAAACAAACTTGTGATTATCAAATGTGAAGCCGAATGGGGTTGTGCGGCTGCAAGGCTGAGGCCATGAGGCGTGGGCGTTTGAGGGGCTGAGAGGCTTTCCTCACCTGAGATCCATCATGGGTGGCAGAGGGCAGAGTTTGGATGTCCACGTGCCCCTGGAGCTAGGAGAGGAGGGGAGATGTGTTGGCTTCTCTCCGGGTCTCTCAGAGCTTCTCAAAGCAGAGCTCTGGGCTTTAGGGTCAGGCCTGGCCTTGACTTGGGCTTCCTCACTCAGGTGGTGGACCGGGGGCTGGAGAAATCGCTTGTGTTTGAGGACGACTTGCGTTTTGAGATCTTCTTCAAGAGGCGCCTGATGAACCTCATGCGGGATGTGGAGCGGGAGGACCTCGACTGGGACCTCATGTGAGTGGGGGCTCTGAGGGTGGAGTGAAGCTGGGGCCTGGGGCAAGGCCAGACTTAGAGGTAGGGCTGAGGGCAGGGTGGAGCTGGGGCCTGGGTACACAGCCAAGGCTTAAGAGATGGGGCTGGGAGGCGGAGTGAAGCTGGGTCCCAGGGGCGTGGCCAGAGCACTGCAGCTGCGCCTTGAGCCTGTATGTCTGGGTGTGATCAGGGTGGAAGGCGTGGCCCGGGGCGTGGCCAACTCCTGGAAGCATGGCGGGAGGGCTCACGTGGTCCCTGGGCCTGCGAGCACTGTCAGGGCTATAGCCTATAGGGAAGGGCCTTGGAAGGATCACCCAGAGCTCAAAAGGCCTCGCCAGAAGCCTGCAGGCTTGGTCAGGGCTTAGAGACTTGACAGGTCTGTGGAGTTGGGTGTAGTTAAGATTTGACCAGCAGCCTGTGGGTGTGGCTGAAAAGCATGGGGGCGTGGTCAGGAAGGACGTGCTCAAAGCTGGAGGTGTGGCTGAAGAGCGTTGGGGCGTGACCAGGGCACCCGGGTCTTAGACCAGGCCTGGGATGGGAGTACCACCAACCTGTTTTCAGGACTGGAGCCGTCCTTCTGCCCTATAGGTGGGTTGGTTTGTCCCCTCCCTTCCTCCCTCTCTTTCTTTCCCTTCCATGCGCACTGCCCTAATCTGCATTCTGGGGACACTGCCCCATGTGAATAGTAACTACACCCCTTTATTCCTGACTGCTGCCCACATCCGGGCACCTTGCCCACCTCCACCCCCACCGCCCTCTGAACTCAGAGTAGTTTCAGCCTCAGGACGTCTGCGTGATCCTGCTCTCCCTAGCTCCTAATCCTCCATGGCTCCTTTATGCCCTTGGGAAAAACTCACGCTCCTCCCCATGACCCCCAGACCCCTGAGCTCCTGCATTTACTCCATCCAATCACAGCTTCCTCTTATTGCTCCGCAGACATTCTGAGTCTCCTCCCATCTCGGGGTCTGACAGGGGTAACTAGATCCCTGGCTTTCTGGGCAAGCGCCCTTTGGAGGGCGGGAGGAGAGTGACAGGCCAAATTCTGCACCCCAGCTACGTGGGCCGGAAGCGGATGCAGGTGGAGCACCCCGAGAAGGCTGTGCCCCGTGTGAGGAACCTGGTGGAGGCCGACTACTCCTACTGGACCCTGGCCTACGTGATCTCCCTGCAAGGCGCCCGCAAGCTGCTGGACGCCAAGCCACTCTCCAAGATGCTGCCTGTGGACGAGTTCCTGCCTGTCATGTTTGACAAGCACCCAGTGTGAGAGGGGCAGGCGGCTGCTGGGCTGGGGTCTCCAGTGGGTCTGTCCTGGGGGCGGGGGGTGTGAGACTCACAGGCTCTGAGGAGAGGTCTGTTCTTCTGCCCACTTCTCCCTCCGTTTGCCCCCTCCCAGATTTGTCTCCATTTGTATACCCTGTCCATTTCGTCTTTTTTTTTTTTTTTTTTTTTTTGAGACCGAGTCTCTCTCTGTTGCCAGGCTGGAGTGCAGTGGCACAATCTCGGCTCACTGCAGCCTCCACCTCCTGGGTTCAAGCAATTCTCCTGCCTCATCCTCCCAAGTAACTGGGACTAAAGGCACACACCACCAAGCCCGGCTAATTTTTTGTATTTTTAGTAAAGATGGGGTTTCACCATGTTGGCCAGGATGGTCTTGATCTCTTGACCTCATGATCCACCCCCCTCAGCCTCCCAAAGTGCTGGGATTACAGACATGAGCCACCTCGCCCAGCCCACTTATGTCTTTATCCCTGCTGACTTCTTCTTCACCCCCAATTTTTCCTCCAGCTGTCCCCTCCCCCCTCCCCTGAAGCCATTGCTGCCCCTCATTCCCCTCCTGCTCCCCCCAGGTCCGAATACAAGGCCCACTTCTCCCTCCGCAACCTGCGCGCCTTCTCCGTGGAGCCGCTGCTGGTCTATCCCACACACTACACAGGGGACGACGGCTATGTGAGTGACACAGAGACCTCAGTCGTTTGGAACAACGAGCAGGTCAAGACTGACTGGGACCGCGCCAAGTCCCAGAAGATGCGGGAGCAGCAGGCGCTGAGCCGGGAGGCCAAGAATTCAGACGTGCTCCAGTCCCCGCTGGACAGTGCTGCCCGGGATGAACTCTGAGGGGTGGCAGCCAGAAAGCCAAAGCAGCCGTTGCTGGCCCAGTCCCCATGTGCTCACTGAGGACATTGGGGCCACCTCTGGACCCCTTGGCAGGCCACGGAGGGCTCTCCATGTGGGGTGGTGTCCAGCCAGCTCTTGCTAAGCAATCACGTACACAGGCAGCATACGTGGAGTGCCTACCACATGCCAGCAACGGGGCCTGGCACCAGGGAATTGGGATGAACTAAACCCTCTTCATCTGTTCATGTGCCCAACACTTATTAAGCACCTGCGGTATACCAGGTTCCCCTGTTACGGCAGTGAATGAGGCATAATTATTCCCCCCATCAGTGATCGAGTCAGTCATCAGGCAGTTGCTGATCAGATTAAGAAGCAGGCACTAGTGATTCACTCATTTTTAAAATTCACCCAAGGATTTAGTAAGTGCCTGCTGTGTGTTGGGTGACATTTGAGGCTCTGGGAGTTTTTTTTTTTTTTTGAGACAGAGTCTCGCTCTGTGGCCAGGCTGCAGTGCAGTGGCTTGATCTCGGCTCAGTGCAACCTCCCTCATCCTCCCTGGTAGCTGGGATTACAGGCATGTGCCACCACACCCAGCTGATTTTTATATTTTTAATAGAGATGGGGTTTCATCATATTGGCCAGCATGGTCTCCATCTCTTGACCTCATGATCTACCCGCTTCATCTTCCCAGAGTGCTGGGATTACAGGCTTGTGCTACTGCACCTGACCTTTTTTGTTTGTTTTAACAAAGAATCTTGCTCTGTCACCCAGGGTGGAGTATAGTGGTGTGATGTTGGTTCACTGCAGCCGATGCCTGCCGGGTTCCAGCGATTCTTGTTTCTCAGCCTCCCAAGTAGCTGGGACTACAGGTGCACACCATCACGTCTGGTTAATTTTCGTATTTTTAGTAGAGAGGGGTTTTCACCATGTTGGTCAAACTGGTCTCAAACTCCTTATCTCAAGTGATCTGCCCACTTCGGGCTCCCAAAGTGCTGGGATTCCAGGCATGAGCCACTGTGCCCAGCCCACGCTCTGGGACTATTGAGATAAATAAGATCCTTCCATCCATTTATTCAAGCACATATTGAGCACCTACTGTGTGCCTGGCATTCACGTCACAGGGATAAGTTCTGGATTCGGTACAGTTTCTGAGTACCTGCGGTGTGCAGGGAGCTGAGCTCTGGGATGGGAATGGAAGCAAACAAGGTACTTTTCACCTTTTTCCTTTTTCCCTCACTGCTAGACGGTGTGGGAACTTTTCCCTCTTTAATTGGCTTCTTGCCCACACACCTCAAGAGCACTGACTGTGTGCCAGGCACTAGTGATACAAGAGTGTGACAGCTGCTCAGTCTGCATTTTTCATCATCCGCTGGGCGTTGGGCTACATGCCAAGTGCCAGGGCATAGAGATGAACGAGATCGGTCCCTTCTACATCCACAAGTATTTGAGCACCGTGTGCCAGGCCTCACAGACTCCCATTTGGGTTGAAGGGTGGTTGACTGATGTTTGATTCCTCCTGTGTCCCTGGTCATCTGAGCTGTGTGCAAATACATCCCCCCATCACCCAAGAGGGAGGGTAGCTCTTCCCCCACCGGGGCAACCACAGGTCCTGGTGGCCCCACGGTCACATGTCAGCCCCCCTGGAGGGGGTGCCCGTTGGAGACAGGGGCTGGGTGTCCCTTGCCCACCCCTGATTCCCTGTGTTTTGCCTCCCTGCCCTTGTGTCTCAGGTGTGATCCCTGCCTGCTTGATGAAGTTGCTCTGTTCAAGCTTTCGGAGGGGTCGTGTGTTTGGGGGCTTTTCGGGGGCTCAACTGCACTGGGGCACTGCCCGTGGCCTGGGCGGGACATTTCCCAACAAGGGCCAGAGGAGGTGCTGTGCCTTCAGCCTGAATCGAATGTCAGAACCAGCCAGCGGTGCTTCACCTTCTGGGGGTAACTTGCTTATATTTTAAATAAACGTTCCTGGTTGGTTTTCACAGAAGTCTGTGGGGTTTTGCTCGGTGTCAGAACACTGCCCACATTCCCCACCCCTGTCTGCCCAACAAGATGTGGGAGGAAACCAGGGTAGGTGCAGTAGAGAAGCTGCCCTGTAGAGAAACTTCCCTGATATAGGCGGGGGACCCACAGCTCTGTCTTGGGTCAACTTCAGGATTCTCCCAGGTGACTCTGAATAAAGATGGGCTGTCATGGTTTGAGTCCCCCAAAAACATCTCAAAGGGCCCAGTGCGGTGGCTCACGCCCGTAATCCCAGCAGTTTGGCAGGCCAAGGTTGGTGGATCACTTGAGGTCAGGAGTTCAAGACCAGCCTGGCCAAAATGGTGAAGCCCCATCTCTACTAAAAGTACAAAAATTAGCCTAGTATAGTGGGAGATGCCTATAATGCCAGCTACTTGGGAGGCTGAGGCAAGAGAATCGCTTGAACCCGGGAGGTAGAGGTTGCAGTGAGCCAGATCAAGTCACTGCCCTCCGGCCTGGGCAGCAGAGCAAGGTGCCCTCAACAAAAAAGGCTGGCCAATGGAGCTACTATGAGGGTACGGTGAGAGCCCTGCGTCCCCTCTCATGCCATAAAACTTCCCCAATCTAGGTGGGGAACCCACAGCTCTGTCTTGGGCCAACTTCAGGATTCTCCCAGATGACTTTGAATAAAGAGAGGCTGTCATGGTTTGGGTCCCCCCAAACAGACCCCAAGATGAGGATTGAAGGGCACTTACGTTGTCAGATAGTGACCCCAGGAACTTGCCGTGGAGCGGTAGGGAAGTGAGACAAGAAGGGAAAGAGTGGTCCCATTCCAGGGACAGAAGGCTAGGGCACTGCAGCAGGACCAGTCGCTTTTGGATTTTCTGGGTCAAATGCTTACAAATTCTCAGGATTATTACACCCTTAGAGTATGTAAGAATACACCCAAGGGCTGGGAGGGGTGGCTCACATCTGTAATCTCAGCACTTTGGGAGGTCAGGAGTTCGAGACCAGCCTCACCAACATGGCGAAACCCCGTCTCTACTAAAAATACCATAAATAAGCCAGGTGTGGTGGTGCCTGCCTGTAATTCAGGAGGCTGAGTCGGGAGAATCGCTTGAACCCGGGAGGTGGAGGTTGCAGCGAGCCGAGATCATCAACCCATTGCACTCCAGCCTGGGCGACAAAAGTGAAGCTCCGTCTCAAAAAAACAGAATACAGCCGAGACTTTTATAAACTAACACAGAGAGGGTGCAATCAGTGTGGAAAAAATCAGAACTTAACAGCTAAGCGAATCGACAAAGCAAAAATCAAATCACACATTTTCAGACACAACTAGCATTTTCTCTTTTTTTTTTTTTTGAGACAGAGTCTTGCTCTGTTGCCCAGGCTGGAGTGTAGTGGCACGATCTCAGCTCACTGCAACCTCTGCCTCCCAGGGTCAAGCGATTCTTCTGCCTCAGCCTCCTAAGTAGCTGGAATTACAGACACGTGCCACTAAGCCCGGCTAATTTTTGTAATTTTAGTAGAGACGGGGTTTCACCGTGTTGGCCAGGCTGGTCTTAAACTCCCAACCTCGTGATCCACCCGCCTCGGTCTCCCAAAGTGCTGGGATTACAGGCGTGAGCCACCGCGCCCGGCACAACCAGCGTCTTCAAAAGCGTTCCAACCTTCCTCATTTGCATGGTGTAAATATAAATGCTTTTTTAAAGAGAGAACCATGTTATATAAACTGATGGAAGCTGCCTTTTTATTGTTCATGGAACGCATTTTTATTTTCTAAGCAAGGGATCAAACTGTACCTTGTTTTGTTTGTTTGTTTGTTTGTTTGTTTTTTGAGACAAAGTCTTGCTCTGTCTCTCAGGCCGGAGTGCAATGGCGCGATCTCTGCTCACTGCAACCTCTGCCTCCTGGGTTCAAGCGATTCTCCTGCCTCAGCCTCCTGAGTAATGGATTGCAGGCGTGCGCCACCACACCTGGCTAATTTTTGTATTTTTTAGTAGAGACGGGGTTTCATTTTGTTGGCCAGGCTGGTCTTGAACTCCTCACCACAAGTGATCCACCCGCCTCGGCCTCCCAAAGCACAGGGATTATAGGCATGAGCCACTGCCCCTGGCCTCCTCCTGGATTTTTAAATTTCAACTGGGTGAATTGAGACAGGTGGGATTGCTGGGTCACGTTTCAGTAGAGGCGGCCATGTTCTTTTTCCTGTTGAGTCCTGTTCATCATCTATTAACCAGAGTGAGTTATCCACATTTTGTTTGTTTGTTCGTTTTGAGGCAGAGTCTCGTTCTGTCGCCCAGGCTGCAGTGCAACCGCGCGGTCTCTGCTCAATGCAACCTCCGCCTCTCGGGTTCAAGTGACTCTCCTGCCTCAGCATCCGAGTAGCTGGGATTACAGGCACCCACCATTCCGCCCAGCTAATTTTTTTTTTTTTTTTTTTTTGTAGTTTTAGTAGAGATGGGGTTTCATCGTGTTGGCCAGGCTGGTCTCAAACTCTTGACCTCATGATCCACCCGCCTTGGCTTCCCAAAGTGTTGGGATTACAGGCGTGAGCCACCGTGCCTGGCCTATCCACATTCATTATACAGTCCCTTCAATGAAACCTTTTTTTTCTTTGAGGCAGAGTCTCACTTTGTAACCCAGGTGGGAGTGTAGTGGCATAATGCCGGCCCACTGCAACCTCTGCCACCCATCCCCATCCCCTCGCCCTGGGTTCAGGCAATTGTCCTGCCTCAGCCTCCTGAGTGGCTGAGATGACAGGTGCCCACCACCAAGCCCGGCTAGTTTCTTTATTTTTAGTAGAAACGGGGTTTCACCTTGTTAGCCAGGCAGGTCTAACCTCTTGACCTCAGCTGGTCCTCCCACTTCAGCCTCCCAAAGTGCTGGGATGACAGGCGTGAGCCACCGTGCCCGGCCCCTTCTGTGAAACCTTTGTTTCTGGCGATTTTCAGGGAAGTTTCTAAGTCTTACTTAATTCAGTGAGTCTCAACCAGGGGTAATTTTTTTCCCCTAAAATCCTACAATGCTAACACCATCCTATGTTGTACATCCTATGTGATGAAGCTAAATATCCTACGACGGACAGGACGCCCCGGCATACAGAATGTTCCAGTCCAGAATGTTCATAGTGCTGGGACTAAGAATTCCTGAACCCAGCAGGGGGGTGGCCCACGCCTGCACTCCCAGCACTTTAGGCGATTGAGGCAGGCGGACCACTTGACCTCAGGAGTTTGAGACCAGCCTGGGCAAAACACTGTCTCTACAAAAAATAGAAAAACTTAGCTGTGTGTGGTGTCTGTCATATGTCTGTGGTCCCAGCCTCAGGAGTCTGAAGTGGGAGGATTGCTGGAGCCCAGGAGGTCGAGGCTGCAGCGAGCCGAGATTACGCCATTGCACTCCAAACTGGGCAACAAAAAGCAAAACTCCATCTTACAAAAAAAAAAGAACTAGGAGGTGGTGCCTGGGAATTGAATTTAATTTTGAAGGCTCAAGCCTGTAATCCCAGCACTTTGGGAGGCCGAGGCGGGTAGATCACGAGGTCAAGAGATCAAGACCATCCTGGTCAACATGGTGAAACCCCGTCTCTACTAAAAATACAAAAAAAAAAATTAGCTGGGCATTGTGGCACATGCCTGTAATCCCAGCTACTCAGGAGGCTGAGGCAGGAGAATTGCCTGAACCCAGGAGGCGGAGGTTGTGGTGAGCCGAGATCGCGCCATTGCCCTCCAGCCTGGGCAACAAGAGCGAAACTCTGTCACAAAAAAAAAAAAAAAAAAAAAGAAAAGAAAAAATTTGGAAGGCTCCATCCAGTGTTAACTTTGACCTGCACAGTTTCAGGAAGTGATCATTCCTTCTGAAACTTTCTAAACACACACACACACTCACACACTCACACACACTCACACTCACACACTCACACACTCACGCACACACACACACACACACACACAGTGTATTTTTCTTGTCTTTTTTTTTTGAGATGGGAATTTTGCTCTTGTTGCCCAGGCTGGGCACAGCACAATGGCACAATCTCAGCTCACTGCAGCCTCCACCTCCTGGGTTCAAGTGATTCTCCTGCTTCAGCCTCCCAAGTAGCTGGAATGACAGGCATGCGCCACCATGCCCAGCTAATTTTGTATTAGAAACGTGGTTTCTCCATGTTGGTCAGGCTGGTCTCGAACTCCTGACCTCAGGTGATCCGTCTGCCTCAGCTTCCCAAGGTGCTGGGATTACAGGCATGAGCCACTGCAGTTGGCCTCTTGTCTTTTAAAAATTATTATTATTATTATTTTTTGAGACAGGGTCTTGTTCTGTTGCCTAGGCTGGAGTGGGATGGTGCAGTCACAGCTCACTGCAGCCTCCATCTCCCAGGCTCAAGTGATCTTCCCACCTCAGCCTCCTATGTAGCTAGGACCACAGACATGAGCCACTATGCCCAGCTAATTTTTTTTTTTTTGTAGAGATGGGGGTCTTGCTATGTTGCCCAGGCTGATCTTGAGCTCCTGGGCTCCAGCAATCCTCCCCTCTTGGGTTATCAAAACGCTCGATTATAGACATGAGCCACTGCACCCAGCACCTTTATTTACTCCATTTTTTAATTTATTTTGAGACAGTCTCACCCTGTCACCCAGGCTGGAGTGCACTGGTGCGATCTTGGCTCACTGCAACCTCCGCCTCCTGGGTTCAAGCGATTCTCCTGCCTCAGCTTCCCATGTAGCTGGGACTACAGGCACATGCCACCACATCTGGCTAATTTTTTATTTTTAGTAGAGACAGAGTTTCTCCATGTTGGCCAGGCTGGTCTCAAATTCCTGATCTCAGGTGATCCTCCTGCCTCGGCCTCCCAAGTGCTGGGATTACAGGCATGAGCCACCATGCCCCATCCCCACTGGCATCTTTTGCTAGCGGTCCCTTCTCGTGTCACTTCAATCCCTTCAACTCCATTTATTCCCCTAATCCTCTTACCTCCCTCTTCTACAAACACTTGCGATTACATTTAGAGCCCACTCAGATGATCCAGGATAATCTCTCCATAATCTCCACATCCCTGACTCAATCATATCTGCAGGGCTGGGCATGACGGCACGTGCCTGTAGTCCCAGCTATGAGAGAGGCTTCGGCGGCAGTAGGATTGCTTGAGCCCAGGAGTTCGAGGCTGCAGTGAGCTACGATCACACCACTGCACTCCAGCCTGGGCGGCAGAGCAAGCTCCTTCCAAAAGAAAAAAAAAAGAAAAATTACATCTGCATCTGCAAAGTTCCTTTTGCCATTTAAAGTACCTTCCATAGGGGCCAGGTGCAGTGGCTCATGGCTATAATCCCAGCATTTTGGGAGGCCGAGGCAGGTGAATCACCTGAGGTCAGGAGTTCAAGGCCAGCCTGGCCAACATGGTGAAACCCCCACCTCTACTAAAAGGACAAAAATTAGCCAGGCATTGTGGCGCACCCCTGTAGTTCCAGCTACTCAGGAAGCTGAGGCAGGAGAATCGCTTGAATCCAGGAGGTGGAGGTTGCAGTGAGCTGAGATCGCACCATCACACTCCAGCCTGGGCAACAACAGTGAAACTCCATCTTAAATAAATAAATAAATAAATAAAATAAAGTAATATCCACAGGTTCTGGGCAATAGATGTGGCTATCTCTAAGGGGACATTATTTAGCCTAATGCTACAGTATCCTTTGGAGGGCATTGTGTCTTGCTCTATGGATGTGTCGGTCATATGATATACAGTTGGATGTATCATAATACAGTGTATATCAGTCATGGATCAAGGTGGGAAAACAGAAACCACTTGAGGGTTTTTTTTGAGACGGATTCTCCAACCGTTGCCAGGCTGGAGCGCAGTGGCATGATCCCAGCTCACTGCAACCTCCAGCCTCGGCCTCCGGAGCTGCCGGGACCACGGGTACATGCCACCACACCTGGCTACGTGCCACCACGCCCAGCTACACGCCACCACGCCCAGCTACACTTGAGGTCTTTTAACAGAATGGGGCTTCATACAGGAAATTCACAACGACTCAATGCTGCCAACGCAGCCTGAAAAACAGCCACAGACAATACATAAATGAATGAGCCTGGCTGTGTACCAATAAAACTTTATTTACAAAAACCAGTGTTGGGTCAGATTTGGCCCGGGGCTGAAGTTTGCAAACTCTGGGTACAAAGCATCAGGAATGAATCTGGTCCCACAGAGATGACCTTGAAGAAGGGGCTTTCCAAAGCTTCCCGAGGTTTTCACTGAACAAGGGAATGCTGAAACCCCGACTGTTTCCACATCTGGCTGCCGGCAGAGTGAAGGGGAAGGGAAACCAAGATGACGTTAGTCCCTTTCATGTTCCAGACTCCCAGAGGTGCCTCTGGGAGCGAAGTCAGCAGACACCCTGGGTGTGCCCAGCTGCAGGGGAGAGCTGCACGTGTAGGTGGGGCTTTGGAACAGGGTTGGGGGGGCGCGGATGCTAACGTCACGGCTAATCACGGCTGGTTGATTAGCATACGTTACAATGATGATAGGGACAACGGCAAAACTGTAGGATGCATAGTTATAGTCTCCCAAAGTGCTGGGATTACAGGCATGAGCCACCTGGTCCTATCCCCACCGGCATCTTTTGCAGAGTAATTATCATGCAGTGTAATCGACTAGATAGTGAAACGTAACCTCAGAGGATCATCAACCACATAATTGTGTTATGCCCTCCAGGAAACGGAATATGCCTCTTTTTGAAGTTCCCGGGTGGTTCTGCCAGGTTGGCTGGTGGAGGGAGAAGAAGGCAAGAGTCAAATGGGGTTAGGATGAGAGCGACAGTGAGCGACTGGGGTGGGGCGTTTCAGGAGAGAGTGAGAGGGCAGCGATGGATGTGAGAATAGTGTGAGTTCAGTCTGTGGTTGAGAGAAATGCGGAGAAGCAGGGGGAAGAGTTGAAGAACAATGGGGTCAAGTCGGTGGCTGGCGAACTGTGGAGGAGGGCCAGTCCGACTTTTCATTATTATTATTATTATTTTTGAAACGGAGTCTGGCTCCGTAGCCCAGGCTGGAGTGCAGTGGTGCAATCTCAGCTCACTGCAACCGCCACCTCCCGGGTTCAAGCTATTCCCATGCCTCAGCCTCCCGAGTAGCAGGGATGACAGGCGCACGTGCACCACCCCATCTGGCAATGTTTTTTTTATTTTTAGTAGAGATGGGGTTTGGTCATGTTGGCCAGGCTGGTCTCAAACTCCTGACCTCAGGTGATCCACCTGTCTCGGCCTCCCAAAGTGCTGGGATTACAGGCATGAGCCACCATACCTGGCCTCAGATCTGACTTGTTTTAAAAAAATTTGGGTGGGGGGGGGCGGACGAGGTGGCTCACGCCTGTAATCCCAGCACTCTGGGAGGCCGAGGTGGGCGGATCACCTGAGGTCGGGAGTTCAAGAGCAGCCTGACCAACATGGTGAAACCCCATCTTTAAAAAAAATAATAATAATAATAAAAGAGGGTGGGTAAAATGAGGCCGAGACCCGCTGGGCTGCATTCCCAGACGGTGAAGACATTCTAAGTCACAGAATGACGTAGGAGGTCCGCACCAGATACAGGTCATAACGACCTTGCTGATAAGACAGGTTGCTGTAAAGACGCCAGCCCAAACCCACCAAAACCAAGATGGCGACGAGAGTGACCTCTGGTGGTCCTCACTGCTACACTCCCACCAGCGCCACGACAGTTTACAGCTGCCATGGCAACCTCAGGAAGTTCCCCTACTTGGTCTGAAAAGGGGAGGCGTGAGTAATCCACCCCTTGTTTAGCATACCATCAAGAAATAGCCATAAAAACGGGCAACCACAGCCCTCGGGGCTGCTGTCTCTGGAACAGCCATTCTCTATTCCTTTACTTTCTAAGAAACTTGCTTTCACTCACTCGCCCTGAATTCTTCCCTGCAGGAGATCCAAGAACGTTCTCTTGGGGTCTTGATCAGGACTCCTTCTGGGAACACACAGAGACAGGAAGCTGGGGAAGGGTGAGTGGGCGGTGACTGCTGATGGAAACATTGTGAATGTGCTAAACGCCACTGAATTGAACATTTTCATAGGGTTAATTTCGTGTTGTCTGAATCTCGCCTCAATTCTAAAGGATTTTTTTCCAGATACTGTGTTCAGCAAAAAAATGTAGTTTTTGTTTGTTTGCAGGTTTTGAGACGGAGTCTCGCTCTTGTCGCCCAGGCAGGAGTGCAGTGGCATGATCTCTGTTCACCACAACCTTCACCTTCCAGATTCAAGTGATTCTCCTGCCCCAGCCTCAGACAGGGCGTGTTGCCCAGGCTGGTCTCGAACTCCTGACCTCAGGTGATCCACTTGTCTCGGCCTCCCAAAGTGCTGGGATTACAGGTGTGAGCCACCGCACTTGGCCAACTTCTATTTACCAGCTTCTATTTACCCAGCTTCTATTCAAGTTGGAATTGCTCTGGTTCAAACATCTCTGACATATGAATTTGCCTCTTTTGGACATGTCATGTCAATGGAATCTCACACTATGTGGCCTTTTGTGTCTGGGTTCTGTCACTCAGCATCATGTTTTTGGGGTTCAGCCACGTTGTAGCAAAGATCAGTGCTTCTTTTTTTTTTTTTAGATGGAGTTTCACTCTTGTTGACAAGGCTAAAGTGCAGTGGCGTGATCCTGGCTCATTGTAACCTCCGCCTCCCAGGTTCAAGTGAGTTTCCTGCCTCAGTCTCCCCAGTAGCTGGGATTACAGGCATACGCCACCACGCCCAGCTAATTTTGTATTTTTAGTAGAGACATGGTTTCACCATGTTGGCCTGGCTGGTCTCGAACTGACCTCAGGTGATCCACCTGCATCAGCCTCCCAAAGTGCTAGGATTACAGGTGTGAGCCGCTGTGCCTGGCCTGTAACTGTTTAATACTGCAAAAGGCCAGAGTCAATAGATTCCGCTCTGCAGACCATCCAGTCTCTACTGCAACCAGTTGGTTCTGCAGGTCCAGCCCCAAAGCAGCTGCAGACAATGCACACATAAGCAGGTGTGGCCATGTTCCAATAGAACGTTATTTCTGCGCCAGGTAGCTCATGCCTGGAATCCCAGCACTGTGGGAAGCCAAGGCAGGTGGATCGCTTGAGGTTAGAAGTTCGAGACCAGCCCGGACAACATGGTGAAACTCCGTGTCTACTAAAAATACAAAAATTAGCTGGGGGGTGGTGACACGAGCCTGCAGTCCCAGCTACTTGGGAGGCTGGGCAGAAGAATTGCTTGAACCTGGGAGGCGGAGGTTGCAGTGAGCCGAGATCACACTACTACACTCCAGTTTGGTGACAAAATGAGAGACTCTGTCTCAAAATAAATAAATAAATGAATAATATAAATAAAACAGACATGACCAGGCACAGTGGCTCACACCTGTAATCCCAGGACTTTGGAAGGCTGAGTCCTAAAGCCAGGAGTTCGAGACCAGTCTGGGCAAGATGGCAAAACCCTGTCTCTACAAAAAAAATACAAAAATTAATCAGGTGTGGTGGCACACACTCCTCAGGAGTATGAGGAGGGAGGATTGCTTGAGTCTGGGAGATCGAGGATGCGGTGTGCAGTGAGTTGAGATTTTGACTCTATTGCAGCCTGGGTGACAGAGCAAGACCCTGTCTCAAAAACAGACGGACAAACAAGAAAATCCCCAAAAACCCGACGAAAGCAGACAAGCATGGGTTCCTGGGTTGAGTTAAGGATTTGTCTCTTAACTTCCTTGAGTTAAGGATAACAGATGGCTGGACGCAGTGGCTAACGGCTGTCATCCCCGCACTCTGGGAGGGCGAGGGGGTGGATCACCTGAGGTCAGGAGTTTGAGACGAGCCTGGCCCATGTGGTGAAAGCCCTTCTTTACTAAAAATACAAAAATTAGTTGGGCATGGTGGTGGGCGCCTGTAATCCCAGCTACTCAGGAGGCTGAGGCAGGAGAATCGCTTGAACCTGGGAGGCGGAGGTTGCAGTGAGCCGAGATCGCGCCACTGCACTCCAACCTGGGCGGCAGAGACTCTGTCTCAAAACAAAAACAAAAACACAAACGCAACGTTTGTACAACATCCTAGTTCAGACCCCAGCTCCATCTCTTCCTGGCTATGTGATCTGGGCAAGATCTTGTCTCTCTGTGCCTCAGTTTTCTTCTCTGTAAAATGGGGATGACTCCAGTTGTGGATGAGCCTCGTTCACAGGCAAACTGTGTGTTCTACTGAGTCTGCGTCTAGTAGGTGCCAAGTGTGCCTGAGTTTGTTTTTGTTTGTTTTTGCTGATAAAGGAATGCAGAATGCAAAAACGCAACCATGTGCCCAAGGCTGTGTGTGCTTTTTCTTTTTTTAATGTCTGCTGTTAATAAAATATTTTTACAGAGACCAAAAAGTCAGAATAGTGCAAAACATCTCAACACCATGCATTCATGAGCACTTCTTGTGTTAAACATTTGTTCCAAGTCACGTATTTACAGAGAAATGAAGGCATCTGTGCAGACGCCGGACCGACGGGGTGGAATCAAAACAAAACAAGAAACGAACAACGTTTTGATTTCACATCTGCAATCACATGCTAAGAGAAGCTGTGTGGAGGGGAAGCCTCCTGGGACTGCTTGGCCGATCTGGAGGGTGTCTGACAGAGCACGAGACAGGGATGGACAGGGGTCAAGTCCCCCTGGCTGTGTGGTTGTGGATGATTGGGGGACCCTCCGCCTGTGACCTGTGTCTCCAGAGAGCCACTATGGCTGGATGGGGGGAAGGGGTGGGGTGTTACTTGACACAGTCAACTTCATTTTTCTCTAAAACAATAAAAGGCAAAGAGAAAAGCAACACGTGTCAGCAAAGACAACTTTGGTCCTCAACGATTCGTAGGAAAGGATTTTGAGGAGCAGACGAGGTTGTGATCCAGGACGGAGGCCCTCCCCGCAACTTCCCCAGGGTGGCAGAGTTCCAGGAGGCCCCAGGCTGTCCCCATCTGCAAAATCGACAGCACATGGGGGTAGGAGTGGGGGACAGAAAGGCTCTGAGATCCCAGCCGAGAGGTCCCAAGGATTTCTAGTTGGGTGTTTAGTTTTTTGCATCTCTGATGGGGGCATGGTGAGGTTTCAGGCTCTGGAACCTGAGAGCAGAATTGGGGGCATGGACAGGCACCTCCTCATTTTATGCAAATCATTGGAGGACAGATTGCTGAGACTGAACAGATCCTTCTTTCTCTGGGACACTCTCTTTACTTCCCCCAAGAGCCCTGCCCTGGTCTCTGCAATTCTCTTTCTCTGTATTTCTCCACCTCTGTGTCTCTCTCCATCTCTGTCTCTCTCCATCCTCATCAGGGCATGATCTCACCCTCTGTTTTCTTTTCTTTCTTTCTTTTTTTTTTGAGAAGAAGTTTCACTCTTGTCACCCAGGCTGGACTGCAATGGCTCAATCTTGGCTCATTGCAACCTCCACCTCCTGGGTTCAAGCAATTCTCCTGCCTCAGCCTCCCGAGTAGCTGGGGTTACAGGCACATGCCACCATGCCCAGCTAATTTTATATTTTTAGTAGAGATAGGGTTTCTCCATGTTGGTCAGGCTGGTCTCGAACTCCCAACCCCAGGTGATCTGCCCACCTCGGCCTCCCAAAATGCTGGGATTACAAGTGTGAGGCACGGCGCCCAGCCTTCCGTCTCTGTTTTCTACTTTCTCTATTCCTCTTGGTCAAGGGACTTTGACTCTGAGGCATCACTCAGTGTCACCCCTTTAACCCCCACCCTGCCACAGGACAACCTCTGTGGCCTTTCCCTGATTCATGGACATCTGGGCCACCTCCTTGCATGAAGCCAGGTCCAGGGTTCAGAACCCTGGAGGTGTCGTCCAAGGCTGGGCCCTGCTCCTCTCTGAGCTTTGTTCTGCCAAGACCAAGACAGGAACTTCCTGATTTCAAAAGGTTTTCAGCCCCCTGGACTCTTTGTCTTTTCTCTGTCCGTGTCTCAGCCATGTCCATTCTCTGTCCCATGTGTTGGCCTCAGTCTGGCTCAGACACCTCCTAAATGCCCAGGTCCGTGTGGAAGGGGAAGGTTGGTATGGACACGGACAGACACGCATGCGGATGTGTATTCACACACCAACCCTGTCCCAACACATAATTCCACTAGGCACATCCTCCCTGGTACCCCCTTGTGCTCAGCCTGTTCTAGGTAAAGTTGGGGTTCCTGAGAGGCCTCAGACCCCTGTCTGGGAGAAACAGCTCAACAGAGACACCCCCAGTCCCATGGCATCAGGCTGGACTGGAGGAGGGACGGAGGCTGGAAAAGTCCTGAGGGGAAAGAGGGAGGGTTTTCTTCAAGAGGTTTTCGTGATGGGTTTTGAAGGATGAGTAGGAGCTCTCTGGGGGAAAGAAAAGAGGGAGGAAATTGCAAAAACAGTTCTGGTCTGGGAGGAAAATTCATTCGCCAAATATTCCCTAAAGCTTGCTTCCTTCACATGTCTGGGCCATTGCTGGGGAACCCTAAACACACACACACACACACACACACACACACACACTCCCGAGATCTTGACCACACACACACACTCTGAGATCATGACCAGAAAGACTCCTAAGGAATCCTTTGGGAAACATTTTGGCTCTCTCAGGCAGCTCAATTTCCCCATTTCTTCCCAGCCATCCAAAATCTTCCAGATCACCCTCACCCAGGTCACAGATCACTTCTTCCCCTTTGGAGTCTACTGGTTACAACCCTGAATCATCCATCCATCCTCTCCCCGCCCTCAGCCATGGCCTGGTCCGAAATTCACATCTGCTCCTCAGTCCATTAACAGACACTCCCTTATTCCTGGCTGCAGCTTCCCAATCCTGCACTAGAGTTTGCATTTTAACCTTTGGTTCAGAACGTCTACTTACCTGCGCCCGTCTGAATTTAGGGGACACGCAGTACCTTCAAGCCAATTAGAAAGTGGCGCCCCTTCTTCCAGACAGCTGCCCTTCCTATGTCGGTAAACCATCATCATAAACATACAACACTTAATGTCTAGGATTTGCATGTGGCCTTCTTAGAGATGCCAAACCGTTGGGCACTATACAACTGGGACAACTGTGCCCCACAGCCCTGGAGCTCACCTAAGGGCAGATTTTTTTTTTTATCGGGGAGGGGACAGATGGAGTATTGTTGCCTAGGCTGGAGCACAGTGGTGTGATTTCAGTTCACTGCAACCTCTGCCTTCAGTGTTCAAGCAATTTTCCTGCCTCAGTCTCCTGAGTAGCTGGGACTACAGGCACACACCACCGTGCCTGGCAAATTTTTGTATTTTTAGTAAAGACGGGTTCACCATGTTGGCCAGGCTGGTCTTGAACTCCTGACCTTAAAGGATCTGCCAGCCTTGGCCTCCCAAAGTGCTGGGATTACAGGTGTCTTTTCTTTAAATATAGCCCTCGGAATCTTTCCAAGAATCAATTTCAGCATCTCCAAAGCATCCCCACCACTCTTCACTGGTTTTAGTCTTCACAGAACAGCTTTTGCATGCTGGAATACAATCCCTCCCCAGCTTAAAAATCTCCTAGGGCTCCCCAGCTGTCTTAGAATAAAAGTGAAACTCCTCAGGACAGTGGACGAGACCCTGCCTGGTCTGATGCCTCTGCAAATCTCCCTAGCCCCAAGGCTCCCGGGGTCATCCTCGATGGCTCAGCTCCAGCCATGCCACCCTTCTTCTTGTTTCAACAGTTCTCATCGCCTGGCCTTTGCATGTGCTGTTCCCCCTGCCTGGAGCTCTTTTCTCTCAAGTAAGTGGTTCCCTCTCATTCTTCACCTCGGAAAGCCTCCCCATCTGATACTCCATCCTCCAGGAACCCAGCTATTCATCTCACCCCGTTTTCATTTCTCCCTGGCACAGCAAAGTCTTGCCCTTCCCATTCCAGCAGAAAAAGGCATGCCATCCACACAGGTAGAAAAGCAGAGCAAACATAGCTCATGCTGAACTTTCTCTAAAGGTCCTGTAAGCACGTGGTAACTCCAGCCAAGTCACCGCAACTTTGCTCATTGGAGAAGGAGCTTCCAGCAGGCAAGAGGGCCACCCGAGTATATATCCTGTGGCTTGGGTGTTTGAATGAATGAATAGGATCTTGGAGACTCAGCTCTGAGTGTGTTTGTGTTCTCTCTCTCTCTCTCTTGCACACACACCCCTAGAGTTTCTTGTCTCCTGTACTTTCCTGTCTGGAGAATTCTGGGAAAGGAAGAAGGGGTGGAGAAACCTGGGACCAGAGCTCCCAAATTCTCTCTTTTGTGGTGGGAGATCAAGAGCCCTCATGGCATCCCTTATGGAGTCCCAGGAGAAAGGGTTGAGGGCAGGGGTTTTGCTTGGCAGCCAGAGAAGGAAAGGTGAAGTAGGGGTCTTGGCCTGGAACTCCCACCCCTTGGAGGAGGCCCCCAAGGGGGAATTAGCAGCAATAGGGAGCTGTGTCAAGTCATCCCGACCTCAGCCCACCCTTCCATGGGGCACACAGGCCTAAGGGAGGGGATAGAGGGTATGGCACTGGGAACCTCAGCCAAGTCTCAAGCAGCTCTTTGAGCCTGTTTCGCCATCTGTCAAATGGGTGTGTTGAACTCTATGATATGAGCACTGGGTTTGTTGGGGGAGAAGAAGAGGCTAACTGCCAAAGGGAAGTAGGGGCAGCGCGGGTGCCCCAGAGCCGTCTCTCGGCCCCCAGGGTTTGGGCGCCCAAGGGCGCATGTGCTTTTGAAATCCCATCCTCCCCCCCCCCCATTTATTTTTTGCACAAACATCTAAAGGGACTACGGTATTCCCGGTCCCTCCAACCAGCATCCTGGTCCCTCCAGCCCCCAGGCCACCTCCAGGGGCGCTCCAGGTAGCCCTGACCCTTGCCCAGGGCTCCCCCTTGAGTGAGCTGAGATTTTCATACTTGGCAATTGGTCTGGGGTCCCAGGGTTCTGGGACCTGTCTTATGGCTTTTCCAGGGGACAGGAGACGGTGCCTCCCGGTACCAGAGCCCCGGGATGTGGCCTCCTCCATAGGGATGAGGTTTCCCCCATCCCAGCTCAAAATGCCCCCTAAATGCTGGGGGCGTGGCCTCAAGTTGGAGATGTGGCTTCTTCCTTCGTCGCACCCTTGGGCGTGGCCTCCCGAGAGGGCGGGGCATCCTTCATTGCTAAGTCCCCCAAAGCGAGAGCTAAATCAGGGACGTAGGCGTAGCCCTCCCTCGGGGCGGAGCCCCCCGAGCCCCGCCCCGAGGGTGGTCCCACTGAGGCGCAAAGCCCGGCCCCTCCCCGCCCAGCGCCCTCCGCGCAGGCGCACTGCCGCTTGGCTGTGCGCCCGGCGCTAAGGCGCAGGCGCGGCACCGCCCTCCTCGGCGGAGCGCGTGTCCGACTTGAGCTTCACGAACTCTTTGGCCACCTCGTCGTTGCTGCGCTGAGAGAGGATGCGCAGCACCGTGAGGCCTGTGTCGTCCATGTGGATGCGGCGGCCGAGCGGCAGCCAGCAGGCGGCGGTCCCGCGCTGGGCTAGCTCCCGCAGCTGCAACACGGCCAGCCCCACCGTGCGGTCCTCACGCGCGAAGCAGTAGTCCTTGACGCACACCTGCAGCTCGTAGCACTCGGGGCTCGCGTCGGCGTTCAGCGTGCTGCGGGGAGCGGGGCGGAGCGTGAGGCATGCCACGCCCACCTGGACGCCCCGCCCCACGGCCTCGCCCCCACTGCGTTTGCGGTCCACGCCCACGCCAGGAAGGGCCACGCCGGGGTGCCCACATCTATCATCCCCACGATACACTAGCCCCGCCCATGCCCCGTGACTTGCCCTACAACCCGGTGCTTGGCCACGCCTACACCTCAGTCTGTTCTCTTTGCACCTACCGAAAAATGACCTCACAGTTTTACATCCAGCTCCCGCCGCTCTAAGTAACCCGTTCCTCAAACACCGCCCCGCAAGCCCATGCTCCCAACCTGAGATACCCACGCCTGTGCCCTCTTCAGGTTGAACTGCTGCCCGCACGGCCCTGCCCCTAATGTACCACCCAGAAGCTCTTTAACTAGGCCCTCCTCTAGAACTCCGACGTGGCCCTTTCCCCAGCCCCCCAGCCCACCCCTTTTACTCTCAAGATGCCCTCCAGACATGAGCCTGCCCTGGTGCCTCACTATGGGTGACTGCCTCCTGCATGCCCCTCACCTGTGCTCCTGCCCCTAAGCAGTCCCAGTGACCTACAAGAGCCCTCCTGCAGGGCCATTCCCAGCTGCTCCCTCTTGTCCCCCTCCCAGGTAGCACACCTCGATCCCTGAAGTACTTCGACCCACTCTGGCTGACAGGTGACCTCCTACTAGACCAGGCTTTTCCTCCCTAAGGGAGCCAATCGTCCCAAACCCTTCTGACCAAGAAGAGCCCTGTGCTGACACGACCTGGAACTGGCTTCGGTCTTGTCCCATAGGAACTCCCAGCCCCTAGATGATACAGTTAATCAGCTGTGATTTACCCTTACCCCTGTGCACCATTTTTTTTTCTTTGTTGTTTTTTTTCTTTTTTTGAGCGGGAGTCTCCCTCTGTCACCCAGGCTAGAGTGCAGTGGCAGAATCTTGGCTTACTGCAACCTCTGCCTCCTGGGCTCAAATGAGTCTTCTGCCTCAGCCTTCCTAGTAGCTGGGATTACAGGCATGCACCACTACACCCAGCTGACTTTTTGTATTTTTAGTAGAGACAGTGGTGGTGGGGGTTCTCACCATGTTGGCCAGGCTGGTCTCGGAACTCTGGACCTCAGGTGATCCACCCACCTTGATTTCCAAAGTGCTAGGATTACAAGCGTGAGCCACTGTGCCTGGCCCATAATTTTTTTTTTAAAAGACAGGGTCTCATTATGTCTGTCACCCAGGCTGGAGTGCAGTGGCACAATCATAGCTCACTGCAGCCTTAAACTCCTAGGCTTAAGGGATCTTCCTGCCTTAGCCTCCCAGGTAGCTGGGACTACTTCCTTCTGCATTTCTGTCCTCCAAGAGCATCCAACAACATTGCCCTGCCCCAGTGCCATGTGAGGCTGACAGTCGACCCAAGGATCTACCCCACATGACCCCAACTCTACCCCTGCTAACCACCCCCATCTATCCCACTGAGCAGACTTTTTTTTTTTTTGAGACAGAGTCTTGCTCTGTCACCCAAGCTGGAGTAAAGTGGTACAGTCATGGCTCACTGCAACCTCTGCCTCCTGGGTTCCAGTGATTGTCATAGCCCGCAGCCTCTGGAGTAGCTGGGATTACAAGTGCCTGCCAGCACACCTGGCTAATTTCTGTATTTTTCTTTTTCTATTTTTTTTTTTTTTTGAGTCTGCTCTGTCACTCAGGCTGGAGTGCAGTAGTGTCATCTTGTGTCATTGCAACCTCTGCCTTCTGGGTTCAAGTGATTCTCCTGTCTCAGCCTCCTGAGTAGCTGGGATTACAGGCACCCACCACAACGCTGGGCTTAATTTTGTCTATTTTTAGAAGAGATAGGGTTTCACCATGTTGGCAAGGCTGGTCTCAAACTCCTGGCCTCAAGTGATCTGCCCACCTTTGCCTCCCAAAGTGTTGGGATTATAGGCATGAGTCACCATGCTTGGCTAGAGCAGACTTCTTTTTTTTTGAGACGGAGTCTTGCTCTGTCACCCAGGCTGGAGTGCAATGGCCTGATCTTGGTTCACTGCAACCTCTACCTCTGGGGTTTAAGCGACTCTGCTGTCTCATCGTCCCAAGTAGCTGTGATCACAGGCATGCACCACCACACCCAGGTAATTTTTTTTTTGTACTTCGAGTAGAGAGGGGGTTTTGCCATGTTGGCCAGGCTGCTCTTGAACAGCCTGACCTCAGGTGATCTGCCCGCTTCGGCCTCCCAGAGTGCTGGGATGACAAGTGTGAGCCACCAGGCCCGGCCAGAGCAGACTTTTTATGCTCTCCACATTATCAGTATCCTCTAGACCCTGTCCTGATACCCAGAGCCTAGGTGCACTCCCAACTCTTAAGGACCTCCACCCCACGTGACCCCCACCCCGATGCCTGGAATCCATCCACACTCCACTCTTGTTCCCAGAGCTGACTCCCTCTGATGGGCTGCCCCAGTGGTCCTGACAAGGCTCAATGTGGATTCCAGGAGTCCCCACCCCCAAGCATCCTCAGTCCTGTCCCCAGGTCCCTCAGCCCCTGACTCATAAGCTTCATCACTGCCAACCTCATCCCTTCACCAGACAGTCTCCAGCCCCAGCAATGGCCCTGCCCACCATGCACTTCCTGCCGACTTCTCCTCCCCTCTGCAACCCTTCATCACGAAATTATCCCACTCCACTCACTGCCTCTCCTGGGATCTGCCTGCCCCAAAGGTGACCTCCATCCTCATGTCCCCTCCCTGATGTCACTCCTGCACTACTAAAATGTCTCCCTTTCCAGCACCCCCACTTAGAATGTGGGCCCTTCCCATTCCCGGGCCCAGATGCCAGATCCCTCCTGCCTACCTGGCCTTGGGGTTCACCTAGGGGGTGCCCCCTCCCTTCCCCCCATGCTCTTCAAAGCATCCCAAACTCACAACTGGAAGCTCTCATTGTACTTGGGAGCCCAGCTATTGTTCTTGGATTTGGTTGCAAACTTGCGTTTCTTGTCACTGAGCTGGGGCCCAATGATGTTGACCTCGATGAACGGCCGGAAGATGCCAGAAGTCTGCCATTTGAGGTCATTGGCAGCCACCACTGTAGGGGGAAGTAGAGGGTAAGACAGGTCAGGTTTTCCCAGTAGGAAAAAGTAGATGTTCATGGTTCTCAAAATCTGTGTAAGGTTGGGCGTGGTGGCTCACACTTGTCATCCCAGAACCTCGGGAGGCCAAAGCCGGGGGATCACTTGAGTCCAGGAGTTTGAGACCAGCCTAGGCAACATGGTGAAACCCTGTGTCTAGTAAAGTACAAAAATGAGCTGGGTGGCACGCGCCTACGGTCCCAGATACTTGTGGGGCTGAGGCAGGAGGATTTCTTGAGCCTGGGAGGCGGAGGTTACAGTGAGCCGAGATTGCACCACTGCACTCCAGCCTGGGTGACAAAGCAAGATCCTGTCTAAATTAAAAAAAAAAAATTAAAGACTGGGCTCGGTAGCTCACACCTGTAATCCCAGCACTTTGGGAGGCCGAAGCGGGTGGATCATGAGGTCAGGAGATCTAGACCCTCCTGGCTAAAACGGTGAAACCCCGTCTCTACTAAAAATACAAAACAAGTTAGCCAGGCATGGTGGCGTGTGCCTGTAGTCCAAGCTACTCAGGAGGCTGAGGCAGGAGAATCACTTGACCCAGGAGGCGGAGATTTCAGTGAGCCGAGATCGCGCCACTGCACTCCAGCCTGGGTGGCAGAGACCTCACCTCTAAAACAAGCAAACAACAGAAACACGTCAGGGATGAAAATGCAACAAAAGATGTCAGCTGCACGGATCCCAACACTGCGAAGCCTCCGCATCAGCTGAGGGTGGCGGCTCTTACACTGTCAGTCACCCCGGAGGAAAACCAGTTCTATCATTTTCTTTTTGTTTACATGGAGTCTTGCTCTGTCACCCAGGCTGGAGTACAGTGGTGGGTTCTCGGCTCACTGCAAACCTCCGCCTCCTGGGTTCAAGCGATCTTCCCACCTCCGCTTCCTTCAACAGCTGGAACTATAGGTACACGCCACCACACCCAGCTAATTTTCGAAAAAAATTTTTTTTTTTGAGACAGAGTCTCACTCTGTCACCCAGGCTGGAGTGCAGTGGCTTGATGTTGGCTCACTGCAACCTCCACGTTCCCGGTTCAAGAGATTCTCCTGCCTTAGCCTCCCGAGTAGCTGGGACTACAGGTGCACATCACCACACTTGGTTAATTTTTGTATTTTTTAGTAGGGACGGGTTTCATCGTGTTGTCCAGGTTGGTCTTGAACTCCTGACCTCTTGATCTGCCCAATCGGCCTTCCAAAGTGCTGGGATTACAGGTGTGAGCCACGACAGCCGGTCCCCCTAATATTTGAATTTTTAGTAGAGACATGGTTTCACCATGTTGGTGAAACACCACCACACTCGGTTAATTTTTTGTATTTTTTAGTAGAGATGGTTTCATCATGTTGGCCAGGTTGGTCTTGAACTCCTGGCCTTCTTGATATGCCAAGCTCCGCCTTCCACAGTGTTGGCATTACAGGCCTTGCTCACTGTGTCTGGCCTAATTCTATCTTATTTAAGCCATGTTGAACACAGCCCAATCTATGTTCTAGTCAGCAAAAGCCAAGGAAAGCAAGGCTGAGAGATGGAGAAAGTGGGATTGAGTCTTATAACACTGTTTACCCTGCTGGATCCAGCCATGCCTGAAGGTGGTCACCTCTGGACATTTTTGTTTCATGGACCATTAAACAACAACAACAACAACGAAGGGTGTTGTTTAAGCCAGTTTAAGGCTGGTTTCTGTTTGAGCCTGGGGAGTCCCTCCCACCTCAGACCACTCACCTTTCACTGTGACCTTGTGTTCTCCAGTTCCCGGATGAGCAAACAGCTCAACATGGACGGAGACTTCACCCACAGCGTCTTCTACACCCGTGCCTGGGCAGGGCAGGGGAGGATGGTTGGCATGAGCTCTGTTCTTTCTCACCCACCAGGAGGGACCTTGATGGCCTCCTACCCACCCCGTGCTGGCGGCACCAGGTCATCAGCCCTGATAGGGAGGCACCTGGGAGGGGGGCAACCAGGATGGGAGGCACTCTTGGAAAGCCAAGAATCCTGGGTTCTGACCTTTTACTGCCTTGCTGTGTGATCTTGGGGGTGTCTCTTAACCTCTCGGGGCCTAATGCAGTTCTTTTCTTTTTTCTTATTCCATTGATTGCCATGCTGTCAAAATTCAGTCTTCCTGTTACATCTTAGCAGCATCTGGCACCCTGGGCTCCGTTGCCAGTTTGTCCTCTTGGCTGCAACAGTGTCACTGACTCCAGATTCTCATCCTACATAGTTGCCACACCTTCCAGCCGCCTTGGTCATTTTCCCCTCTGTGTGTCCTCAGACAGACCTTGCACCTCAGTCTTTACCTCTGTTCTTCTTCTTTGTCTTCACTTCCTCCCTAGCTGCCCACAGACTGGAAAATCCTGCCAGCTCTACCTTCAAAATACATCCAGAAGCAGAGCCACGCCTTTTTTTTTTTTTTTTTTTTTTTTTGAGACAGAGTCTCATACTGTCGCCCAGGCTGGAGTGCAGTGGCGCGATCTCAGCTCACTGCAATCTCCGCCTCCTGGATTCAAGTGATTCTCCTGCCTCAGCCTCCTGAGTAGCTGGGACTACAGGCATGCGCCACCACGCCTGGCTAATTTTTTTGTATTTTCAGTAGACACAGGGTCAGTTGCAGTAGCCTCCTTCCCAGTCTCCCTCCTTCTGCTCTTTCCTCTGCTCTCAACACACCAGCCAGAAAAATCCTATTCAGTCAGCTCATGTGGGTCGGGTGCGGTGACTCACAGCCGTCACCCCAGCACTTTGGGAAGTTGAGGCAGGAGGCTCACTTGAGCCCAGAAGTTTGAGACTAGCCTGGGCAATGGGGCAAAACACGATCTGTACAAAAAATACAAAAACTAGTGGCCGTGGTGGTGCGTGCTTGTAGCCCTAGCTACTCTGATGGCTGAGGTGGGAGGACTGCTTGGGCTTAGGAGGGTCCAGGCTGTAGTGAGATGAGATCACACCACTGCGCTTCAATCTGGGTGACAGAGCAAGCCCCTGTCTCAAAAAAATTAAAAATAAATAAATCAATAAAATTCAAAAGTCAGATCATGTCCCTCCTTGGCTCAAAACTCTTTCATGGCAGTGGTGGCTCATGCCTGTAACCCCAGTACTTTGGGAGACTCATGCCTGTAATCCCAGGATTTGGGGAGGCCAAGGTGGGCAGATAACTTGAGGTCGGGAGTTCAAGACCAACCTGGCCAATATGGTGAAACCCCATCTCTACTAAAAATACAAAAATCAGCCAGGCATGGTAGTGCACGCCTGCAGTCCAACTTGAGAGGCTGAGACAGGAGAAACACTTGAACCTGGGAGGTGGAGGTTGCAGTGAGCCAAGATGAAACCACTGCACTCCAGCCTGGGTGACAGAGAGAGACCCTGTCTCAAGAAAGAGAGAGAGAGAGAGAGAGAGAGAGAGAGAGAGAGAGAGAGAGAGAGAGAGAAAGAAGGAAAGAAAGGAAGAAGAAAAGAAAGGAAGAAAGAAAAAGGAGAAAGAAAGAAAATTAGCCCGGCGTGGTTGTGCATGCGCCTGTAGCCCGAGCTACTTGGGAGGCTGAGGCAGGAGGATCGCTGAAACCCAGCAGGTTGAGGCTGCACTGAGCTGTGATCCCGCCACTGCACTGCAGCCTGGGTGACAGGGCAAGACTCTGTCTCAAAACATGAAACAAAACAAAACAAAGCAAAAACAAAGTCTTCCCTGGCTGCCACCTCACTCTGAAATAATCAAAGTGGGTTTTGTGATTCTGCAACACCCCTTCCAAAAGTGGCCCTTTCCAGTAGGTTACTATGACCTCTCCCCACTCACCCCATTCTTGCCCTTGTTAACTCTGACCCAGCCCCACGGGTCACCTCATTGCATCCCCTGGCCCAGAATCCTCATCCCTTTGGATGTAACAGCTTGAGGGGCATCTTTTATTTTCCTGACCCCTATTTCTCTTCTAATGCAGAATCTTAAGATTAAGTTTCTTTTTTTCTTTTTCTTTCTTTTTTTTTTTTTTGAGATGGAGTCTCCCTCTGTCACCCAGGCTGGAGGGCAGTGGTGCAATCTCGGGTCACTGCAACCTCCAACTCCCGGGTTCAAGAAATTCTCCTGCCTCAGCCTCCCGAGTAGCTGGGACTACAGGCACGCGCCACCATGCCCGGGTAATTTTTATATTTTCATTAGAGATAGGGTTTCACCAAGTTGGCCAGGCTGGTCTCAAACTCCTGACCTCAGGTGATCTGCTCGCCTCTGCCTCCCAAAGTGCTGGGATTACAGACATGAGCCATTGTGACCGGCCAGAATCTAAAGTTTCTGTTGAGAAATGCTCCCACACTCACCTTAGACCTTGTGACTCAGGTAAGATGGGCTCCATCGCAGCTTGAGAGATGAGCCACAGCTGGCCAATCAGAGCATTCCCTGCCCATAGCCTTGATAATTGGTTCAGAGATGGTCATGTGACCGAAGCAGGGCCAATAGGAATTGCTCCTGGGACTTTGGTTGTAACTCTTAGTGAAAAAGGTCATCCTCTGGTGCTAAGCTGTGAGCATTGGGTTATTTTTGCCCAATGAGATCCCAGGGAGGCCTCTACAGAGAACAATGGCCAATGGCCTTCTTGGAGACTCTGGATTCAGCTGTTCAAGATGTCAACTCACCTCTATCGAATCTTTCATTTTTATTTTTATTTTATTATTTTTATTTTGAGACAGAGTCTCACTCTGTCGCCCAGGCTGGAGTGCAGTGGTGTGATCTCAGCTTCCTGCAACCCCTGCCTCCTGGGTTCAACCAATTTTCCTGCTTCAGCCTCCCAAGTAGCTGGGATTACAGGTATTCACCAACACGCCCCGCTACTTTTTGTATTTTTAGTAGAGACGGGGTTTCATCATGCTGGTGAAACAGGCTGGTCTCAAACTCCTGACCTCAAGTGATCCACCCACCTTGGCCTCCCACAGTGGTGGGATTACAAGCGCGAGCCACTGTGCCTGGCCTCAACCCCTGATTTTTCCGTTCTGTAGCCAACAAGTCCCTTGTCTGCTTGAATTATGGTGTAGTGTGCTTCTGTCTGGGGCCACCACATGTGTCCTTTATGGTTCCAGTGGGGATCATTGATGGCGGAGCTTAAAAGAATCTGTCCCAGTTCTGCCTTCTGTGACTCAAAAGGGCATCCTATGGGGCCTGTGGACCTGTGACCGCCAGCACCTCCCCCAGCCCCTCCCAACCCCCCACCAGGCAGCTCCCCCTTCCTGGACCACCCCATGCACAGGGAGAAGAAGGGGAAAGTCAGAGGTGAGGGTGCGAAGTCAGGTCAGTCAAAGGCTGATTGGGTTACCTCACGCTGGACAGGAAGTGACTGGTGATCGGGGAGCACAGGGGCCTGGAGACTCCCATCACCCCAGTACTGGGGTATGCAAACCCAGTCTTTGCCGCCCACCCCAGGTCCCGTTCCTTGACGCCTCAGGCTCCCATTCCACCCCCGACCTCCACCAGTCACATGCTCAGCCGCTCTGCCCTCCCCCAGGCCGATGCTTCACAGCAAGCTCAATCCGGGCCAGACTGGGGTGCCGGGGGTGCTGGGGGGAGTCGGACAGTGGTGGGTCAGGTGAGGGGTCAGACCAAGGCCAAAGCTAGTAAGAAGTGGGGAGGGGGGCAGTGCTGGGTGCCCCCATCCCATGCTTTGCTGGCTCCGTGGGGAAGGGTCTTTCCTGGGCCTCTCAGTGCCTCTCCCAACCCCACTCCCCACTCCCCAAGTCCCGGGACCCCTGCAGAGGAAGGTTCCTGGGACAAGTGGTTGAATCTCCCTCTGCTATCAGCATCTCATCTGTGGAATGATGGACCCCTTGTGGGGCAGCATGGAGGCTCACGCCTGTAATCCCAGCACTTTGGGAGGCCAAGGTGGGAAGATCATCTGAGGTCAGGAGTTAGAGAGCAGCCTGACCAACATGGTGAAACTCCCTCTCTACTAAAAATACAAAAATTGGCCAGGCGTGGTGGCACATGCCTATAATCCTAGGAGTGAGGAGACCAGCTGTGAGGCCAGGAGTTTGAGACCAGCCTGGGCAACAGAGCCTGGGAGGTGAAAGCTGCAGTGAGCTGAGATTTTGCCATTGCTCTCTGGCCTGATGGACAGCGCCTGCCTCAAATTAAAAACAAACTGGCCGGGCGCAGTGGCTCACACCTGTAATCCCAGCACTTTGGGAGGCCAAGGCCAAGGTGGGTGGATCACTTGAGGCCAGGAGTTCAAGACCAGCCTGGCCAACATGGGAAAACCCCATCTCTACTACAAAAATTAGCCAGGCACGGTGGTGTGCGCCTATAACCAGCTACTCGGGAGGCTGATGCAGGAGAATCGCCTGGACTCGGGAGGTGGAGGTTGCAGGGAGCTGAGATTTCAGCCTGGATGACAGAGCGAGACACTGTCTCAAACAACAA
Organism: Callithrix jacchus; assembly: GCF_049354715.1. Classification (NCBI taxonomy): domain Eukaryota; kingdom Metazoa; phylum Chordata; class Mammalia; order Primates; family Cebidae; genus Callithrix; species Callithrix jacchus. The sequence continues at coordinate 16,342,647 of NC_133523.1, forward strand.
CAAAACCCAACACAGATTCTTCAAGAAACGCCTGGCATAGGTCTTGCTCAGCATTAGAGGCTGATAAGTGTTCACTATTTTCAACGCTGGAAATATGACATGAAATATATTAGTAAGAACAATAACGCCAGGCGTGGTGGTTCACGTCTGTAATCCCAGAACTTTGGGAGGCTGAGGCGGGCGGATCACGTGAGGTTGGGAGTTCGAGACCAGCCTGACCAACATAGTGAAACCCCATCTCTAGTAAAAATACAAAATTAGCCAGGTGTGGTGGCGCATGCCTGTAATCCCAGCTACTCGGGAGGCTGAGGCAGGAGAATTGCTTGAACCTGGGAGGTGGAGGCTGGTTGTGGTGAGCTGAGATGGCATCATTGCACTGCAGCCTGGGATAAACTCCATCTCAAAAAAAAAAAAAGAAAGAAAAAAGAAAAGAACAATAACAATAGTGAGGAATTGCTGAGATCTTATCCTGTGCCAGAAATTGCTCTAAATGTAAGTCCTCCAATTCTAAACATAATCTCATTAGCCTCTCATAGTGGCTCACAGCTGTAATCCCAACATTTTTGGAGGCCAAAGAGGAGGATCACTTGAGGCCAGGAACTGGCGATCAGCCTGGGCAGGAAAGTGAGACCCCCCCTCCCCTCACAAAAATTTTTTTTTTTTAATTAGCTGGGCATGGGAGCATGTGCTTGTAGTCCCAGCTACTCAGGAGGCTGAGGCAGGAGGATCACTTGAGCATGGGAGGTGGAGGCTGCAGTGAGCAGTGATTGCACCACTGCATTCCAGCCTGGGTAACAGAAGGAGGCCCTGTTTCTAAATAATAACAATATTAATAACAATAATCCTATGAAATAGGGTCCTTGAGTGCCCCCATTTTACAGATGAGAAAACTGATGCTCAGGGAGACGGATTCTTGCCCGAGGTGCCTACCCAGGGAGTTGCTGAGCTGGGATCTGAGCCCACCTCTTAACCTGACAGGTGCCTGTCCCGGGGTCCCAGGATTCGGCTTAAAAAGTACGTCATCTCGGGAGAAATGGATTCTGGGATTCCCACTGGAATCGATTTTTCTTCCCCATGTGGAACCAGCAAATCGTCCTTCCCCCTCACCCGCCTGGGCCCTCCAAGCCACTCAGGCCTGGGCAGGGGCCCTGCAGGCCCTGGAGGCAGAAGGGCGAGCCTTTTACTAGCCGGGGCCGGGAGGGGCGCAGGCACCGGGCACCAGGCGCGGGTGGCGGGCGGGCGGGCGGCGGAGGCACGTACCCTTCTCAGGATAAATGTCTTCACTAAGGGTAAACCTAGTACCTTTTCCACCATGGACTAATTGTGGGGTGGAGGGGGGAGAGAGGGGGAGCATGGGGAGCGGGGAGAGACGAGCCAGTAAGAGGTGAGGATGGAGGAGTGTGTGTGGAGGGGGCAGGGGAGGCGCGGAGAGGGGACAGCGAGTGAGAGGGAGGAAAAACAAGAGAGAGAGAAACGTCAGCTGCAGACAGACAGACAGACAGACAGACACACAGCCTCCTGCTCCAGGGACACCGGGGACACTAACAGCAGCCAGATCTGGATGGGAAGCTGAGCTCAGAGACCCAGCGTCCACGGAGGGCACTGGGCTGGCTGGATCAGGGGAGAAGAGGACCATTGGAGGCAACAGGGGGAGGCTCCTGGCCCATCCTCCCACAGGGGGAGGCTGGCTGGATCGGGGGAAGAAGAGGACCGTTGGAGGCTCCCCTCTCCCCAGGCTGGGTGTGACGGCGACTCTCCCTCCCCCTCCTGAGGTCAGCGCCAAACTTCTTTCCCTTGTCTGTCCGGACCAATTGTGAAAAGGGGGGGGGGTCCCAGGAAATCCTGCTCTCCATCCAGCCCCAGCTGCCCTGTGTGTGCGCTCAGAGAGGGACAGGAGACCGAAGCAAAAGACAGAGAGAAAGAGAGAGTTTGAGAAACAGGAACTCCCTCTCCGTCCACCCTCCCCGACCAAGTCGAGGTCCCTCCCTCCCTTGGGGCTGTCAATCATTCCTTAGCGCCATGACATCACAGAGGTCCTCCTCAGGGGACTTCAACCACTCCCTGGGACCATGATGTCAGAAGCCCCACCCCTGGACCTGCCAATCATTCCTTGATCCCTTGACATCAGAGGTCCTGCCCATCCTGAGCTGTCAATCACTCCTGACGACCCCCAGAGAGGTCAACCACTCCTTGGACCCATGACTCTCGAGGTCTCCCAGGAGCTGACAATCATTCATTGGCTCTGGGACACCACAGATTTTCCCAGGAGACAACAATCGCCTTGTGGCCCTACGTCGTCGTAGGTTCCACACCCTGGTCCTTGATGTCAAAGCCATTCCATCCCAGAGCTGTCAATCACTGTCTGGCCCCAGGAGATTACAGATTTTCCCAGGAGTGGACAATCACCTCCCCGCCTGTGATGTCAGAGGCCCCGCCCCCACGAACATTGCATCACTCAGTGGTCCCTGGACTTGGTGCAGAGATGTCAATTCTGCCCCATCCGTGACGTCACAGGAGGAGTGAGCCAATGGCAGCTGCTTAGGCTCTGGGTTGGGCTGTCTCTGCAGGGCTGGAAAGGGTGGTGGGGTCTGGGCGCCCTTACCCTGGGCCGATTGCGTCTGTACGAAGGTCTTGATGAGCAGGTCAGTGGCCTGCGTGTAGAGTGACAGCGCATAGCGCAAGGATTGCAGATCCGGGCTCTTCTCCAGGAAGGTCTTCTTAAGGCCCACGCCACCCGCGTGAAAATATTGCTGTGGAGGATGGGGTGGGGAGAGGTGAGGCTGGTGGCATCTTCTATCCACTCATATAGGGCTGGGAAGCCCTGCTGTTACCACTTCCAGTCCCTCCTGTTGCTACTTTTTCACCTCCTCCTTTGCTTTGACTAGTGAACTCCTATGCATTCCTCAGAACCCATCTCTCACATGCCCTCTTCCAGGAAGTCCTGGCTTCACCCGCCTTGGGCTCCCTCAGTCTGCATCTTTCCCTCTACCCCAAGCCTGACTCTACAAGGCTGAGGATGGGGTTCCTTAAGCCTCCAGCATTAGCCAGTCCAGCTCTGGCACAGAAGGGGAAAGAAGGGAGTATTTACAAATGAATGAATGAATTAACATGGGTCTGGGGCACCTAGGTTCATGACCACAGCAGCCACACCCTCTGCACCCCCCACCTGGGACGGGCAGGGGTAGGGCCGCTCACCTTGATGGTGTCCAGGGCCAACTCAACAACGGCACACTGCTTCGGGGTCAAGCTCTTGGCTTCTTCTCGTACCATGTGGTCCTGGATGGATGGGGAGAGGGCCACATGGGTAGTGTAGGCCCTGCCTTCAGAATCTGTGTCTATGGGCCTCATCTCTGTAAAACTTGGACGAGCTGGGCTGAGGGTCAATGTTTTCATTATCTCAGCACCCAGCATGTGATTGGCACACAGCAGGTGCTCAATAAATATTTGGTGAATAAATGATGTGCCCTCTTGATCAAGCTGTACCTGAAGCTGAACCATTCACATTTTTCTGACACACTGGGGAGCAAATATCTTGTGCTTGAGTGAGTAGAGTTTCTGTCCTTGCAGCCTGTAATGCATATCATCATCCTGGGACCCCTCCCCAAGGATGGTGGCGACCTGGAAGCCACGTGAGTATGGGGGGGCAGTCCCCCACTCCATAAGCTGTCCCCACTCCTCACCTTGAGTTTGGACAGCTGGCCCAGTTCCTTAGCTGCATTGAAGATCATTTGGGTTCCCTGCAGGTAACAACAAACAGTTGGGTGAGGGCAGGGGCGCTACCGCCTTGTCCCCAAACACCCAGCTGACACCCCAGCCCAGGAGGCCATCTTGGTTCTTGCCCAAAGGCTCGGGGCTGGGCAATAATTGTGTCCCAGAGACAGGGGTCTGGAACTCCCAGGAAGAACTCAAGAGGATGTGGTAACCTTGTCCTTGAAAATTCAAGTCCCGTGGGGATAGTACCCGCCCTCTCTGCCCCGCCCAGGCTTGTGAAATGGGAGGAACAGACAGGAACCAGGTTGTGTGGGGCAGTGGATTGGGGGAGCCTCAGACAGCGGTGTTTGTGGATGTGGGCAGGCCTTTTCAGGGAAAGGGAGCTTGGGGAAACAAGAGATTGGGCTGGCGTTTCAGAAAATGGCTCTGGTGAAACACCTCCTCCTCAAGGCATCATCCCTTCTGCAGGGAAATTTCCCCTGTAATCTGGGAGGACTTTCAGTCTGATTTTGGTTTTGTTTTGTTTTTTGACACAGGGTCTCCCTCTGTTGCCCAGGCTGGAGTGCAGCGGTGTGATCATAGCTCACTGTAGCCTCAAACTCCTGGGCTCAAGACATCCTCCCACCTTCCCAGTAGCTGGGACTACATGTGTGAGCCACCATACTCAGCAAATTTTTTTTTTTTTTTTAGATGAGTTTCACTCTTGTTGTCCAGTCTGGAATACAATGGCACTATTTCACCTCACCACAACCTCTGCCTCCCGGGTTCAAGCGATTCTCCTGCCTCAGCCTCCCAAATAGCTGGGATTACAGGTATGCACCACCATGCCTGGCTAATTTTTGTATTTTTAGTAGAGACGGGGTTTCTCTGTTGGTCAGGCTGGTCTCCAACTCCCAACCTCAGGTGATTCACCCACCTCAGCCTCCCAAACTGCTGGGATTACAGGCGTGAGCCACCATGTCCAGCTGCTCAGCTAATTTTTAAATATTTTTGAAATATTTTTCGGGGTCTTGCTATGTTGTCCAGGCTAGTCTTGGATTACTGGGCTCAATCGATCCTTCCACCTCAGCTTCCTAAAGTGCTGGGATTACAGGCGTGAGCCACATTGCTAGCCAGTCTGACTTTTTAAAGGAAAAATCCTCCCTCTATTCAGGAAACACCTCCATATCCATCCTCCATCCCACCCCCCAAACAGATACTAGCAAGATGGCGATGTGGTGATGGCTCTGACAATCTAGATGATCTGGGTTCAAATCGCAGCCCTGCTGTGTGCCCTGGGAGAGTCACTTAACCTCTCTGAGCCTCAGTTTTTCCATCTAGATGGGGAAAATTGGATTCACTTTGTGGCTTAGTCTGAACTAAACAAGTCTTTGCTCAGTGTTTACTAATTATCACTTGGTCTCAAAGTCAAAGGCAATGTTAAGGGAATGGGGTTCCAGCCTGGAAGCCATGCACGTGTCTAGCCTCCTCTGTCACTGCTGGGTGACCCAAGCCCGTCCCTGAGCCATCTGAGCCTCAATTCCCACCCTGGCTAACAGGGATACCCACAGAAACTTGGGGGACAGAGTAGGGCTGAGTATTGAGGTAACGAGTCTTGTATTACTGGGTCCTGGGGTGGTCTGGGGGTCCTGGGTGAGGCTAGATGGGGAGGGGGCCCATTTGCAGTGGGGATATTTGGAATTATCTTCATAGTTTATCTGCTGGCCACGTGGTCATTCCTGCTAGTATTATTATCATCTTGGCTGTTACTGTTACTCTTATTTCTTATCTGTGAGCCTGAGGTTCTTACAAGGCACAGTTACTCAGGAGCCCAGTGGACGGGGCCTCAGTTTCCCCTCCTGCACCCACCTGTAGTCTGGAAGGGCTCGGGGCCTTCCTGGGCACCCTCTGCCCTACCCACCAACCCCCCACCCACCACCCCCCACGAGCAAGCCAGACAGACAAAGGAAGAAGAGACCAACAGACAGGTTCACAGTACTCCCTCAGACGGCACGGACCACAGAGGTGGAAGGGGGCACGGGGTGGGGTGAGGGAGTGGGGTGGGAGCCAGACAGACAGTGAGAGGCTGGTCTTACGTCTGAGTGGCTTGTCAATTTCACCCTGCCCTGTGGAGAGAATCAGGTGGAGGTCAGAGTTCTGGTGGCTCTTGGGAGGATACTCAGTGGGACTTCCCTGCCCCCTCAAAGCATAGTCCCACTTCCCAGCCCAGGAGCTCCTCCCCAGGTCCTGGGTCTAATGGTGGGCCCCCTCCCCAACTAGTACCTCCTCTTGTCCCCTAGCATAGGCTTTGGGGTCAGACTCCTTGGCAACCAGCACACTCTCTGGGTGCCCAGGAGGCTGGAAGCAGCCCCATCCCACAGTCAGCCTGCCCCAGGATGGGGCACCTGGGGAGGTGGGGAGATGAAATAGGGGTAGGAATCTCTCCTCTCCCAGTTCCTCAGGGACTGCCCCCTATATCCCCATACCTGACTCTATGAAAAAACATACTAACATATACTGCAAGTTCACTCAATGCTGAAAAACTTATACACTAAACTACACTCATGCACCCAAACACTTGCAGGCATGTGCACAATCACACAGAAACCCACACACCCTTGACCCCACAGGGATTCACATACACATATAGGGTGCCTGGCACATTGAATGTGACCCCCAAAGGGCTGGCTGAGAGAGTAGGCAACCCGTGTCCCACATTCACAAAGCTAAGACTCCGTTTATATGCACGCAGGCACGATAACATCTTCTGCACAAGTGCACAGCAAGACAGCTGCCTGCATGTTGCTGGAGCTCCCATCTCCGCAACAGCAAACATCCATTAGCACAGCAGCAACAAAAAAATCTATGTAAAAAACAACACATGTCTCAAGCCAGAGTGGTGATCCAGTGTGTAGGCTCTTCAAGAAGCCACAGAGTTTCAGCTGAGCCCAGGGCTGTGGGAGGACGGGAGCTGTTTGTGCACACACATCAGTTCACATTTGCACACACACTGCACACTCTGTCCCTGGAGAATCACTTCATCTCTGACTTCTGGTTTTCCGGGACTTGGTTAGGACAGCTATCCCTACCCACGACCCCCAGCTGGCCTTCCTTCCCAGGTGCACAGATGCACACACATGCACACACATGCCCAGACACCAGAGCTCAGGGCCTCAGTGAGACGAGGCCCTCATTACCTTTTCTAATCCCTTGCCATGTTTTCTCAAGAGGTTCCCCTGCAGAGGCAACGTCACAGGGTGATCAACCTGGCAAGTCACGCAGGGTGGGAGGCCCGGATGCTCACAGGTATATTCATGGGGACAGGGGAATCCACACTGCACAGGGGACTGGCGATTGGGTTGCATGGGGATTGTGGCGTGTGTGTGTGTGTGTGTGTGTGCGCGCGCTTTAGTGACTGACTTTTATATGGTGTGAGAGTCAGAGACAGCAAAGAGAGAGAGAGAGACAGATACAGAGCTAGAGAAAGCCAGAAAGAAAGGAGAGAAGTCACTGCCAAAACATGATCTGTTTGCACTTACTGTACAATGAGACTCTTTGTTCTTGGGTTAATAGCAAAGCAAATAGGCTGCATATTCAGACAGATCTGAATTTGAATCCTGACTCTGGCATTTACTATATGACCTTGAACAAGTGACTTCTCTCTGAGCCTCAGCTTTCCTCATCTGCAAAGTGGGGACAATAATATCCACCTCATTCAAAGGCTTGTTATGAAGGTGAGCTGAAACAGGGGCTATGAGAAGGTCTGGCATATGGTCACTCATTAAATGCAAATTCCTTTATCCCCCTGGCCACAAGTGCATTGCCTGTGGTTGGCTATGCGGCCACCAAAGCGTACCCTTTGGCTCTCTATGGTTACAGCCAAAGACCCAGGCTGCGGCTACCAAGAAGTAAGAAGACCACTTGTAAACTTTTGACGAAGTGAAATCTTGTGACAGCCTTGTCTTGCGCACAAAGGGAAAATCTGAAGTTGTTTTGTCTCTGCTCTCATACATGTCTGCATATCACCGCCCCCCCCACCCCCACCATCATTAGCTCTGATTTAGAGATCGCTGCCTCTGGGCCAGTCACTGAGAGTGCTGTGGTCCACCTCCTGGGTTCAAGCAATACTGAGATGACTATTTTCCTGCATCATGACATTTGGTTCTTAGAACTACCCTCAGGGAGGAGATGCAATGAGCCCCATTTTCCAGACAAGGAAACAGAGGCTGGGAGGTCAAGTGACTTCCCAAGATCACAGAGAGAGAGAGAGTAGCTGGGCTAGGAACTGACCCCAAGTCTGCCTGACACTGAAACCATGACACAAGCCTCCCATTTGGGCACCTGGGCGTGTGTCTGGCATTGGTGTGTGCCAGTGTGGATGGTGGGAGTCGGGTAGGCAGGGTGGTGGGGTACTGAGGAATGGTCTGAGCATGGAATTTCAGGGGAGTCAGAAGTAGAGACCCTCATGGTGAGGATCTGCATTCTGGGAAGCTGCTGACACTTCAGAGGGATCCTGGGGTTGATACTCTTTCTAGCTTCAGGGCATGTGGTGGCATCTGGGCACGGGAGTGGGGTTGGATTCTACCCTTAGATGGCAGGTCTGCTGCGAAGGAGGAGCTGGGCCTGGGGTTGGGGGGTCTCCAGACTTCAATGGGACAGGGTGGATCGGTGTGGTCTCCCTCCCTCCCAGTCCTGCCCCCTCCCCATGCCCTGCCCCAGACAGACACAGGCACATCTAGGCGGGAGGGAGGATGGTGGGTGAGGAGGGGGCGCTGGGTGGGTGGGGAGAGGGGTGCAGCGACGTGGTGGGCTGAGTCCCGACACAGAGCGGACGGACAGACAGACGGACAGACGGGCCTCTACTTACGATCATCTGTCAGCCATGATGGGGGCGGGGTGGTGGGGGAGGGGGGGAATAAGGTACCATAAGTTTCCCGGGAAGGCCAGGGAGGGGTCGGAGATGACAGCAAGGAGGGGCAAGACCCCTGCCCCAGCCCAACCCACAGAATTGGGGAGGCTGAGAAGTCCGGGCCTCCCCCACCATCGTTGCCTCTCTTTGGTCCCCGAGCACCCTCCCCAAGCCTCCAGGGTCCAACTGGGAAAGCCCTCCCTGTTCCTTGATGTGCCCATAGCCCATTGCTGTCCTCAGGTTCCTGAGGTCTCCTGGAGGGACCCACACCCAACTACATCCCTACAGATGTCTCGGTCCCCTGGTCCCTGGTGGGGGGGGGGGGTCTATAGATCCTGGCCACTGGATGGCCACTGACCTCTGCTTGACATCTCTGACCTTGGATGCCCTTCATGACCTCTGGCTGACCTCCAGGAGCTCCCTGGTCTATTGATCTCTGATCTTTGGAACGAGCCCCAAAGCACTTAGAAAAACCCACTGTTGATGTCTATGTTTTTTTTTTTTTTTGAGACAGGGTCTCACTCTCACCCAGGCTGGAGTGCAGTGGTGCCATCTTGGCTCACTGCAGCCTCCACCTCCGGGTTCAAACAATTCTCATGTCCTAGCTTCCCAAGAAGCTGGGATCACAGGCATGTGCCACCACACCCAGCTAATTTTTGTATTTTTAGTAGAGACAGGATTTTACCATGTTGCCCAGGCTGGTCTCGAACTCCTGACCTCAACCAGTCTGCCTGCCTCGGGCCTCCCAAAGTGCTGGGATGGCAAGTGTGAGCCATGGTGCCCAGCCAAGTTCTATGCCTTCCATGACTCAAGGATAACCTTGATCCCCCAGCCTACCTGTTTTCTAGATGACCTCTAACCTCTGAATGCTCTTTCGACCTACATGCGACCTCTATGACTTTAGACGTTTCTTGACTCTGCCTAATCTCTTTGATCCTGGAGTCACCACGATGGACTTTGAATGACCTCCTTAACTCGTTGATGAACTTTAACCCCCCAGGTGACCTCTGTGACCTCTGAATGGCCCCACTGACCTCTGGTGGCTTCCACCACCCTTGGATGGACCTTGAGCCTGGATGACCTCTCACACCCCCCAGCCTCTCTAGGCACCAAGTTTTCTGGGCTCCCACCAGGGAGGTGACCCAAGTGTCCCATGGGCCCCCTGCAGGCCTCACCGTCTGGTCGGTGAGGGGTGGCAGGACGATGGTTTTCTCCATCGTGTTCATAACCAGCTTCCACAGCTCCTTCAGCACCCGCTTCAGCACCGTCTTCTCACAGATTTTGGCAAAGAGGGTCAGGCTGGGGGGGAGGGGCAGGTCTGAGAGGGGGCCCAGCTGGTCCCAACCCACAGAGCCCCTTCCCTTAACAGGTGGGCAAGGCATTCCACAGACATGAAGGAGGGCACACTGCCTGTACAGGGACCCCTCGGTGGTCTAATGGGGCTGTGATATCTGATGCATGAAGAGAAGAGTGAGTGGTGGTTGACTGGCCAGCAGGGACCAGATGGGAAGGGGCATCAGTATCTGGGAGGAAGGCTTGGGCTTTATCATGGGGATAGGGGTAATGGGGAGCCATGGAGCATTCAAGAGGGAGACACAGCCAGCCTTTCATGTTTGAAAGAACGGTGTGGGGGATGAAGTGAAACAGGAAGGATGGAGATCAGGGACTATAAGGGATAAGGCCAAGCCCAGAAGAAAAAGGAGGGGAACGGTCAGAGGAGGGCAGACTTGAAACGGAAAACAGAAAAGGAATTGTGGTTGGATGTATAGGGGTTGAAGGAGAGAGGCAGTCCACCATGATCTATCCACCAATTGATCCAGTACCCACCAATCTATCCCTCCTCCAGTGGTCTTTAATTCTCTATTTTTCTATCCATCCATCCATCTGTCCATCTGTTCATCCATCCATCCTTCTATGTATCCTTCTATCCATCTACCCACTGGTCCATTTATTTATTCATCCACTAGTTCATTCACCCATCTGTCCATCTGTTTATCCATCAAAACATTTATTATTCATCCAAATATTTATTCACCTATCCATCCATTTAACTATCCATCCAGCCAGCCAGCCATCCAGCCAGCCAGCCATCCATCCATCCATCCATCCATCCATCCATCCATCCATCCAGCCATCCATCCATCCATCCAGCCATCCATCCATCCATCCATCCAGCCATCCATCCATCCAGCCATCCATCCATCCATCCATCCAGCCATCCATCCATCCAGCCAGCCAGCCATCCATCTATCCATCCATCCAGCCATCCATCCATCCATCCAGCCATCCATCCATCCATCCATCCAGCCAGCCATCCATCTATCCATCCATCCAGCCATCCATCCATCCATCCAGCCATCCATCCATCCATCCATCCAGCCATCCATCCAGCTACACATCAAAACATTTATTCACCCATCCAAATATTTACTCAACTATCCACTCATCCATCTTTTTAAAACATCTATCTTCCATCTAGCCTTCTAAACATTTATCTTTTAATCCATGCATCCATCCACCCACCTACGCATCCCTCATGTCGCCTATCCATCCACCACCCATTCATCCACACAAATATTTACCCACGAATCCTTCCAATCATTAACCCACCCAACTTTCCATCCCCTTCATGCCACCATCTATTTACCCATCCAACTATCCAATGACCACCCAGCAAACATTCCCTGCACACTCTCTCCAGCCCAGTTCCTGGGTCTCTCTGGCCCTGCCCCAGCCCCTCCCTGGCCAGCCCAGTCCACCTGGCCCGGCTCACTTGCTGTCCAGCAGGTCCATGATGGGCTGTAACACATTGTCAGCGTCCTGGGCCACGCTGCTGCAGGCACTGGCTGGCACATTGCCTGTGCCCTTAACCTGGCTAAGGATGTCACCCATCTGTTTGACACACTCTTCAATGTGTGGCTGGAAGCTGGGGACACAGAAGGGAAGGGCTCAGACCGGAGGAAGGGCTGGATGAAGACGCAAATGCTGATCAGTGGTTGTTAAGGCCATTTCAGCATCACAGCACACAAGCAAGAACGAAGAATCCTAACAGCAGAACCAGGCAACGGGATGAGGCATCTGCCTACTATTCGTTTCATCCTCAAAATCCTACTCGGGTACTATTATTGTCATCACCCTCACTTTACAGAGGAATAAAAAAATATGTAAGGCTTGTAATCCCAGCACTTTGGGAGGCCGAGGCGGGTGGACACGAGGTCAAGAGATCGAGACCATCCTGGTCAACAAGGTGAAACCCCGTCTCTACTAAAAATACAAAAAATTAGCTGGGCATGGTGGCGCGTGCCTGTAATCCCAGCTACTCAGGAGGCTGAGGCAGGAGAATTGCCTGAACCCAGGAGGCAGAGGTTGCGGTGAGCTGAGATCGCGCCATTGCACTCTAGCCTGGGTAACAAGAGCGAAACTCTGTCTCAAAAAAAAAGAAAAAAAAAAAAATATATATATATGGCTTAGAGAGGTTAAGTGATTCCCACAAGGGAGTCACTAGTCACAGCTAGTAAGCAGTAAAGCCAAGAGTTGAACTCAGCCTTGTCTAACTCTGAGGCTGCAATCTTCATTTCCACATCCGCTGAGCCTGCAGACGCCCCAGGTTCAGAGGCTGCGGGCTGTTCCCTCCCCACTGCCCCAGCCCTAGAGATGCTCCCACCTGGTGGCAAACACCCGGCTGAGCTCGTCCAAGACATTATTGAGTTTCACCTGAAGCTCCTTCAAGATGTCACTGGCTTCGGCATCCAACTAAGGAGAGAGAAGGTACATCAGGCCAGGTCCAGTAGCATCCACACGTACTGGGTGTTTTTTCATCTGACCCAGGGAAAGGGATCCCAAGGGGCTGGAGGGGAAACTGAGGCACAGAGAGTTGCACGGCACGCCTGGATTTAAGAGCATGGTTGAGCTGGAATTTATCCCCAGGCCTGGTGGCATATGAGCTCGGGAGCCTGCAGGAACACACACGGTGGTGGGTGGGGGTGTCCCCATCCCTTCTCCAGCCCTGCCTGGGCCCTGCCTCACCTCCTTCCCTCCCATGGCTTCGAACATCTTCTCCAGCTGAACTCGCAGCTGTTGAGTGTTGTTCATGAGGATGCAGGGCTGTAGAGAAGAACAGAAAGGGGAGTCAGGCCTCAGGACCTCTCCCCAGAGCCTACTCTACCCACTGTGAGGGACCTCGGGATGGTTTCAGGGTCTGGGTTTGGAGAAAGCTGGGGTTCCGCGGGGTCACCTGCAGATGGAAGGCAGTATTTGGGCTCAGGTTTCTGGGCGTGTTGTCGGGAGGGGGCATCTCTGGGGATTGGTGGGGACAAGGAGGACTCAAGTAATCTCCCACCCCAGGCCTGGTAGGTCCATCAGCGGGGCTGGGAATTCTGGGGGTAGCACATTTTCCTGCAGGGGCCCAAAGTATTCCAGTTCACACCCCGAAGGCTTCATTTGCAACAGCCAACAGTGACACACTAAGGTGGGTGCCCTCACACCCAGATATACACACAAGATCCCCCAAGGACACACAAATCCAGACAGGCACAGCCACAGACACACAGTCACACCATGCACAGTCAACACAGCCAGACAAAACCTGGTGAGACACACCCACCAGATGTGCACAGCCAGGCACAGCCACAGACACACAGTCACACCATGCACAGTCAACACAGCCAGACAAAACCTGGTGAGACACACCCACCAGATGTGCACAGCCAGGCACAGCCACAGACACACAGTCACACCATGCACAGTCAACACAGCCAGACAAAACCTGGTGAGACACACCCACCAGATGTGCACAGCCAGGCACAGCCACAGACACACAGTCACACCATGCACAGTCAACACAGCCAGACAAAACCTGGTGAGACACACCCACCAGATGTGCACAGCCAGGCACAGCCACAGACACACAGTCACACCATGCACAGTCAACACAGCCAGACAAAACCTGGTGAGACACACCCACCAGATGTGCACAGCCAGGCACAGCCACAGACACACAGTCACACCATGCACAGTCAACACAGCCAGACAAAACCTGGTGAGACACACCCACCAGACGTGCACAGCCAGATGCACACACACACACTCACTTACACTCTCACACTATATGCGGTTAACTCAGCCAGACAAAACATGGTCGTACACACCCAGACATGCACAGTTGGACACACACATAAGCATACAGACACACTACAACCGGTTAACACAGTTAGATAAAATATGAGACACACACCGAGACATGCATAATTGAACACACATACACATACACACACTCATGCTTTACCCAGTTAACACAGACAGATGGAACATGGCTGGACACCCACACTCAGATATGTACAAACACACACAGACACACGTATGCTCACGTTATGCCCAGTTAACACAGCCAGATGAAACGTAATCAGACACGCACATTTAGATGTGCACAGTCAGACTCACACACACATTCATGCTACACCCAGTCAACAAAGCCAGCACACGCAGACAGATGTTCACAGACTCACACACACACACACACAGTACACCAGCCAACATAGACAATACACAGTCAGTCACACGCACTCAGATCCCACACACTCAGGCACACGCAACTAGATACACTCTGATCACACACATTCAAACAAGCACCTCTAACCACACACACAGGCCAGTCAGATTACACACAGGTGGACACACATAGCCCCAGGTGTCAGGGCCCTGGGGATGCTGAATGGGGCTGAGGAGGAGATAGGTCAGGGGCCCCCGCAGGTCACCACTTTCTCCTTCTCCTTGGAGCAGTAGGAGGCAAAGTCCTTGGAGATGATGTCTGCGTACTGGAGGAGCACATTACTGATGGTCTGGGGAAGACACAGAGTGGGTGAGAGGAGAGGCTGGGACCAAGGCAGGCTCCAGTCACCAGGTGCCATCAAGAGCCACTAGTGAGATCAGTGATGACCCCAAGCCTATTAGCACCTAAGATGGACCCTTGGGCGAGGCAGATTCTCCACCCAAGATGACCATCAAGGTCTAGAGGAGGTGCTACTCAATGAAGACAATCATTTTATGTAGACCCAGCTCTTTTTTTTTCTTTTTTTGAGACAGATCTTGCTCTGTGGCCCAGGCTGGAGTGCAATGGCGTGATCTCGGCTCACCGCAACCTCTGCCTCCTGGGTTCAAGCAATTCTCCTGCCTCAGCCTCCTGAGTAGCTGGGACTACAGGCAAATGCCACCCTGCCCAGCTAATTTTTGTATTGGGGTTTCACCATGTTGGTCAGAATGGTCTCGAACTCCTGCCCTTGTGATCTGCCCGCCTCGGCCTCCCAAAATGCTGGGATTACAGACGTGAGCCACCGCGCCTGGCTGACCCAGCTCTTTTTCAGGGCAACCAAGCATCATATTAACCCAGCCTCAACTACAAGCATGACCTGATCTTAAATCAAAAGCCAGTTCCTACTTGCAATCCCCAAGGACAACGCAGCCTAATGCCAATCAATCAAACCTCAACCCCAATGATCCCAACCCTCAAACTCACCCCAAGACTCACTCAAATTCTGTATCAATCTCAGCACTCACTCCAACCTCGATCCCAAATCAAGACCCAACCCAGCCTCAAACTCCAACCAAACAGCGTTGCAAACTGCACCCACGACCTCAAATCCTCAGTTCACACCCTGAAGTCTTCAAAACATTTATTCAGGTGGGAACAGTGGCTCACACCTGCAATCCCAGCACTTTGGGAGGCCAAGGCGGGCAGATCACAAGGTCAGGAGTTCGAGACCAGCCTGGTCAACATGGTGAAACTCTGTTTCTACTAAAAATACAAAAAAATTAGCTGGGCATGGTGGTATACACCTGTAATCACAGCTTCTTGGGAGGTGGAGGCAAGAAGAATCACTTGAACCTGGGAGGCAGATTGCAGTGAGCCAAGATCGTGCCACTGCACTCCAGCCCAGGCAATAGTGCAAGATTCTGTCTCAAAAAAATTATTTATCCATCTAAATATTTACCCACCTATATCTATCCACCATCCATCCATCTACCCATCCACCCACCCATCTCAACCTGATCTCAAACCACACCTCAACTTCAACCTGAGCCTACACCTCAATTCCAATGCCAACCTCAACTCCAATCTCAATTTAAACACCAGCCCCAACCCCGACATCCAGTCAAACCTCAACTCCAACCTCATCTCAACCTCAACCTCAACTCAACATCAATCCCAACCCCAACCGTAAGCTATCTCCAACTCTGACCTCAATTCCCCAGCCCTGACCCCAGCCCCCAGCCCCAACCCTGCCCATTTTCCCACACCTTGGCAAAGCGTCTCATGTAGTGCCCCACAATCTGGGGGTCGGGGCACTCGAGTTTCTTGATGATTTCAAAGCTCTGGTTGAGTTGGGAGAAGACGTCCACCACGGAACAGGAGAATAGAGCATGCTCCGAGGTCTGCTGGAACTGCAGGGGAAAGAAGGCCGGGGAAGGAGGAGATCAACGCCAGAGAAGCCCCAGAGCCCGACTTTCCCACTCTCCATGGGGAGAGCCAGAGACCACCTTCCCCGGGGTGAGATGTCAGAGGGCGAGGCTGACTTAGAGTTAACCTCTAGAGCTGGACGTGGAAGCCATGGGGCGTATGGAGACATCTGGCTTGATGGAACTCACATTTAAAAAAAAAAAAATTTTTTTTAAAGACTGGATTTCACCATGTTGGTCAGGCTGGTTTCAAACTCCCAACTTCAGGTGATCCACCCGCCTCAGACTCCCAAAGTGCTGGGATTACAGGTGTGAGCCACCACACCCGGCCTGGAACTCACATTTTGTAGTTGATGAATAAACAAGATTTTAAAAACCATGAGCGAGACAAGGATGGTGGATACCTAGCAGAGACTGGCCTCATCCCAAGGGCAAATTTCCCCTGAAACTGTACCCCAACGGGAAGATTAGGACCTTGGCTGTGGGGTGGCCTTCTTACCCCATCCTTCTTGTCTCGCTCCAGGGCGCCATGCAGGAAATCCCGGGACACCTCCTCATTCTCGTCCAGCCACTGGATGACGAAGGGTTCAAACCATCTGGAATGAAGAGCCGGGGTGGGGCTCTGCCACCTTTTGGCTTCCTCCACCTCTGCACTGCCTGGTTCTGACCACTAGGTGGTGCTACAGTGGCTCCTACTCTTCCTGGAGCTCTCCCTGCAGCCTTGAGGGGCTGCCCGTCCGCCCACCTCCTGCACTGAGCCTCAGTTACCTGGCTCATGAAATAGATTGGCCCCTTTTACAGCAGGGCCCCTACCTGTGGGAATCGTAGTTCAGATTCACTGCCCATGACAAGTGGGTTTTTTCTCTGAGCTCTTTTTATTTTATTATTGAGACAGAGTCTCACTCTTTCATACCTCAACCCAGGCTGGATGCAGTGGTACAATCTCTGCTCACCACAACCTCAGCTTCCTGGGTTCAAGCGATTCTCCTGCCTCAGCCTCCCAAGTAGCTGGGCTTACAGACATGTGCCACCATGCCCAACTAATTTTTATATTTTTTAGTAGAGTTGGGGTTTCACCATGTTGGCCTGGCTGGTCTCAAACTCCTGACCTCAGGTCATCCTCCCGCTTCAGCCTCCCAAAGTGCTACGATTACAGGTGTGAGCCACTGCACCCAGCCAAGCTCTTGTCTTTCTTTTCTTTCTCTGTTTTCTCTTTTTTTTGAGACAAGGTCTTGCTCTGTTGCCCAGGCTGGAGTGCAGTGGTGTGATCTCAGCTCACTGCAACCTCTGCCTCTCGGGTTCAAGTGATTCTCCTGCCTCAGCGTCCCGCGTAGCTAGGATTACAGACACATGCTAATTTTTGTATTTTTAGTGGAGATGGGGTTTCACGGTTTTCACGATGTCAGGGTGGTCTCAAACTCCTGACCTCCGGTGATCCACCCACCTCAGCCTCCCTAAGTGCTGGGATTACAGGTGTGAGTCACTGTACCTGGCCAATTTTTGTATTTTTGTAGACCTGAGGGTTTGCCTTGTTGGCTAGACTGGTCTCGAACTCCTGACCTCAGGTGATCTGCCTGTCTTGGCCTCCCAAAGTCCTGGGATTACAGGCACAAGCCACTGTGCCTGACCCATTCACTCATTTTAGAGATGGGGTCTCGAACTCCTGGGCTCAAGCAAGGCTCCTGCCTCAGCCTCCCGCCTCAGCCTCCCCAATTGCCAGGACTACAGGCATGTGCCACTGTGCCTGGCCATTTGGCATCTTTAACTCTCCAGTTTCTCTTTCTCAAAATAGGAATTAAAATGATCCCACCTTAACTCGTAGAATTGTCAAAGGATAAAAGGAGAAAGTCACATGGTTCCTGTTGCTGTTGTGACTAGGAACTTTCTGGGCTATAGGAGTCAACTGCTCGATGGCTGAGCCTAGAGAACACTGGGTTCGAGCCCAACCTGTGCCCCTGATGCCCAGGTAACATGAGTAGGTCATCCCTCCCCTCTGGGTTTCCTTCTAGCTGTCAGCGCTACAGTTCAGGCTTGGGCTGGGCTTGGGGCAGGGGACTTACGCAGGGTACTCGGGCACACGGTCCTTGAAGGCGGGAAGTTCCGTCACATACTCATTGTAGAGCCATTTCACCTTGAAGTGGAGGTTCATGTAGTCGGCACTCTTGCATAGACGATGTTTGTCGTGCTCTGGCCAGGGACAAAGAGGGTGGCACAGCTGGAAGGTCTGCCACCCTGTGTCTCGGCAGAGAGGCTGCCCACTCTGGCCGTCACCGATATCCAACTCAGGCATAAGGGTATAGGGCACTCACAGCCTTGGCGGGGGACACAGAGGTGCAGCCACCTGCTGTGGCCAGGCTGGGAACACCGCAGTGGGAAACTCACCCTCCATGGCATACTTCATGTCTTGGGCAAACAGATTCCACATCACTTCAGCGCTGATTTTCCCCACATTCAGCTCCTGGGGAAACCTGGCAAAGGCATGGGAGTATAAAACTTTGGCAGGCAGAAGACAGATGGCATGGGCTGCTTTGTCCTTCCCTGCCCTAGAGAGGAGTGTGGGATGGGGAGAGGGATTTGGGTTCAGGTTCCCTCGTAGCCACTGCTGGCTGACTCTGCACCAGCTTTGCTTCTTCTTCAGCCTTTGCCCACTCATCCATCTGTCCTTCCATTCATTCATTCATCCACTCACACAACTATCCACCCATACATTCACCAACTCATTTATCTATTGATCCATCCATCCTTCCATGCATTCATTCGCCCACTCATGCAACTATCCTCCATCCACCCACTTGCCCATCTGTCTATTTATCCATCCATCCAACCATCCCTTCATCCATTCATTCACCCACTCACGCAACTATCCATCCATCCAACCACTTACCCATCTGTCCATTTATCCATCCATCCAACCATCCCTTCATCCATTCATGCACTCACTCACGCAACTATCCATCCATCCAACCACTTACCCATCTGTCTATTTATCCATCTACCCATCCATCCATCCCTCTATCTGTTGGGAGAAGCAGCAATGGAGGAAGGGCTTACAGTGCGCCTACATAAATTGGTTGTATGTATAAAAGAAATCAGGAGTAAACTGCGGAAGGACACAGCAGGCCTCTGGGGAGGAAGGCCTCCCCATGCCTCATGTTCTGGTGCAGGGTGACCTAGGCTCTGTTACCATAAATATTGTGCTCAAGGACATAAAACCCCTCTGTAGCACTATGACATAGCCAGACTTGTAGGTTCCTTGTAAGGCAAGGTTCCTACAAGGTCCTTGTAGGTTCCACCAGCTGCACATAGATAATAGGCTAAGGATAACCACATGTTCTTGTTTTGTGAAACTCCCAAACCACCACTGTTATCACACTTTAGAATGACACACCTGTTTCGGCTCACTGGTTCACTCCACCATCACGTCACCCTCTCCCCACCATCACTCCACCCCTACACATTATTGAGGCCAATAAATATTGTGAGAGATCAGAGCTCGGGCTTTCACTGCCTCCAGGAATAAGTGATGGCCTCCTGGTCCCACTTTCACTCTTAATCTGTCATTTTCTCAATCCTTTGTTGCCACTGAACTTGGGGTACCCACGGGTGATGTGGGGGCTGGTTCCCTACATCTATCCATTTATTCCTTTACTATGCAACTATGTACCCATCCATTCACCTATCCATCTATCTATTCATCCCTCCATCCCTCCATCCATTCATTCGCTCGTTCATCCATCACTCAACCACCCATCTATCTGTTCATCCATCTATCCCTCCACCCATTTGTCCAACTGTCCATCCATCCAGGTACCCATCTATCTGTTCATCCATCCGTCCTTCCATCATCCACCTACGTATCTATCCTTCCATCCATTAATGCACCCACTCATCCAAGTATCCACCCATATCTATTCATCCATCCACCCATCCCTCTATCCATTTATTTACTCACTTATCCAGCTATCTATTCATCCATTTCCCATCCAACTGTCCATCCATTCACCTTTTTTTTTTGAGACAGGGTCTGATTCTGTTACCCAGTCTAGAGTACAGTGGTGCAATCTCAGCTTACTGCAACCTCCACATCCCGGGTTCAAGTGATTCTCAAGCCTCAGTCTCCCAAGCAGCTGGGAGTATGGGTGCAACCACCAAACCCAGCTAATTTTTTATATTTTTAGTAGAGATGGGGTTTTGCCATACTGGCCAGGCTGGTCTCAAACTCCTGAATTCGGGTGTTCCTCCTGCCTCAGCCTCCCAAAGTGCTGGGATTACTAGCGTGAGCCCCCACGTCTGACCCATTCATTCATTTATCCACACACTCAGCCTTCTACAAATCTACCTGTCCATCTGTTTATAATTCATCTATTCATCCACCCACCCTTCAATCCATCAAAATCCCTGATCTTAATTCCCCAACTAACCAAGAGATGTTAATGTCCCAAAGTTAGAGCCCTCTGTAGCACTCATGTGGCAGAGAAACAGAACACAATCGCTCCTTCCGCTAACACAAATGAAAATCCTACAGACGTTTAAGTCCACAAATGGAAACTGTGAACATATCCCCACAAAACCACACAAGCTTGTATACTGTACAATATTGTATGTTGAAGTATGTTCACTATTCTGTATACACATACACATAAAATAATAAAACCCATTGACCGCAACAATATACAAAATTACTTACCTCCATATGTGTAAGTACAATGCAGTTTAAATGTACAATACATAGTAGAGTAGCGCACAGTAATGTCTGAGCAACACTATCCTACACACATACAAAGTTGTATACAGTTATTCACGCAAATGAATGCATACGAAATACATGTCTGATTATACCAGTGATCGTGAACATACACCCAATTTTATGTTTATGTTTGCAAATTGTACCCATATGTGAACGTCACACAGGCACAATCAGACCCCTCATTATCCCCAGGTACATGTATGTACACTTGTATCATTAGACCTGGTCACCTTGACACACAAGACACAAAGTCGTATACATACACACGACGACACCCAGATAATTAACTACACAGAGACACGACTCACTGGTTGAGGCAGGGAGTGTAGGAATTCTTGTCTTCCTCAATGATGGACACTATGAGGGTAATCAGCTTGGACCAGAAGTCGAGGTTCTTGATGCTGGGACCCTGTTCCTCTGGGGGAACTTCCCCCTTCTTGGCCTGAAATGGGCAGTGGAGGCCTGGGTTATAGGGGGGCAGAGACCGGTGCCTCGGTCAGTTTATTACCCAGGAAGAGGAGGTTGTTGAGGAACGGCTGCCATGACCGTGTGTATGGTTCAGGTAAGACATCTACAGAGAAAGTAACTAAACTCACAGACGGCTCCAAACACAGCTCGTGTCAATGCAGCTTGATGAAGCTTACGATTTTTAGACTCCACTCTAAAACTGAATGGAAATAAATGAAACCAAATTCAGTTGGACAAACCCAGCTCCACTAAACCAAATGGAACGGAAGTGAATGCAAATCAAGCCCACTTAGCTTAACGGAAGTCAGTTCTCCTGGATGTTGAATCAACGGAATTGAACTTGAGCAATTATACCGAATGGAGTGAAATTCAGCCTAACTGGATCGAATTAAACTCAAATGAACTCCATTGGATTGAACCTAATCAACTTGTCCAAGACCAACATTAACCCAAATCAAAACAATGGAAATAAATCGACTTGAACTCAACTCTGCACCAAGTCAACCCAATCCGATTCTGCCTTTCTAAACGCGGCCTAACATACCCAGGCCAATTCAACCCAGCGTTTGTTAATCAATGGGAATGAGTGTCATCAGCTGAAATGAGCCCAATTCAGCCCAACTCAACTGACATCAATTGCTTCTAATCCAACAACCCAGTTCATCCGAACTCAAAACAATTTAACCCAGTTGAGAACAACTTGACTCGAATGCAAATGAACTAAGTGGGAATGAATGGATTTGTACTCAATGCTCAGTGCAATCAATCAACTTAGTTCTGCTCACTTTTTTTTTTCTTTTAAGAGACAGGGTCTCCCTCCGTCACTCAGCCTGGAGTGCAGTGGTGTAATCATGGCTTACTACAGACTGGAACTCCTGAGCTCAAGTGATCCTCCTACCTCAGCCTCTGAAGTAGCCAGGACTACAGGTGTGCCACCACACCTGGCTAATTTTTATATATTTTGCAGAGATGGGGTCTTGCTACATTGCCCAAACTGGTCTCGAGCTCCTGGCCTCATGGGATCCTCCTGCCTCGGCCTCCCAAAGTGCTGAGATTACAGGTGTGAGCCACTGAGCCCAGCCTGGCTCACTAATTTGTCAAGAACATTTTTTTTTTTTTTGAGACGGAGTTTCACTTTCATTGCCTGGGCTGGGGTGCAGTGGTGTGATCTCGGCTCACTGAAACCTCCGCCTCCCCGGTTCATGCAATTCTCCTGCCTCAGCCTTCCGAGTAGCTGGGATTACAGGTATGCACCACCACACCCAGCTAAGAACAATTTTAACTTAAGTCAACTAAATAGAAAGAAACAGAACTCAACTGATTATGGTTGAACTAAAGAATCTAATTTAATCCAGTTCACCTGAACTCAATTCAAGTGAGAGTGAGACTGATTCCAAGGCTAGTCAACTGCATGTAAAGGAACAGAATGAAATCAAACTGAACTGAACACAGCTTGTGTGTTACAGCCTATCAGAACGTGGGATAAGGGCTGCCTTCAGACTGACCTGAACACAGCTTGTGTGTTACAGCCTATCAGAACGTGGGATAAGGGCTGCCTTCAGACTGAACTGAACACAGCTTGTGTGTTACAGCCTATCAGAACGTGGGATAAGGGCTGCCTTCAGACTGAACTGAACACAGCTTGTGTGTTACATACAGCCTATCAGAACGTGGGATAAGGGCTGCCTTCAGACTGACCTGAACACAGCTTGTGTGTTACATACAGCCTATCAGAACGTGGGATAAGGGCTGCCTTCAGACTGAACTGAACACAGCTTGTGTGTTACAGCCTATCAGAACGTGGGATA
Source organism: Callithrix jacchus (assembly GCF_049354715.1). Lineage (NCBI taxonomy): Eukaryota > Metazoa > Chordata > Mammalia > Primates > Cebidae > Callithrix > Callithrix jacchus. The sequence continues at coordinate 16,365,721 of NC_133523.1, forward strand.
AGGGCTGCCTTCAGACTGAACTGAACACAGCTTGTGTGTTACATACAGCCTATCAGAACGTGGGATAAGGGCTGCCTTCAGACTGACCTGAACACAGCTTGTGTGTTACATACAGCCTATCAGAACGTGGGATAAGGGCTGCCTTCAGACTGAACTGAACACAGCTTGTGTGTTACAGCCTATCAGAACGTGGGATAAGGGCTGCCTTCAGACTGAACTGAACACAGCTTGTGTGTTACATACAGCCTATCAGAACGTGGGATAAGGGCTGCCTTCAGACTGACCTGAACACAGCTTGTGTGTTACAGCCTATCAGAACGTGGGATAAGGGCTGCCTTCAGCCTGACCTGAACACAGCTTGTGTGTTACATACAGCCTATCAGAACGTGGGATAAGGGCTGCCTTCAGACTGACCTGAACACAGCTTGTGTGTTACAGCCTATCAGAACGTGGGATAAGGGCTGCCTTCAGACTGACCTGAACACAGCTTGTGTGTTACAGCCTATCAGAACGTGGGATAAGGGCTGCCTTCAGACTGAACTGAACACAGCTTGTGTGTTACAGCCTATCAGAACGTGGGATAAGGGCTGCCTTCAGACTGACCTGAACACAGCTTGTGTGTTACAGCCTATCAGAATGTGGGATAAGGGCTGCCTCCAGCTCCCACAGCCTCCTGAGATCCTGCCATCTCAATACTAATCATCCCTGTTTGTATATTTCCAGTTTGTACATCTTTCCCTCAGAGCAGGCCATAACTCCGCACGGGTGGTGGCGCCTGCCTGTAATCCTAGCACTTTGGGAGGCTGAGGTGGGACGATCACTTGAGCCAGGAGTTCGAGACCAGCCTGGGCAAGATACTGGAATGCCTTCTCTACAAAAATACAAAAATTAGCCGGGCATGGTGGCGTGTGCCTACAGTCCCAGCTACTTGGGAGGCTGAGGTGGGAGGATCGCTTGAGCCTGGGAAGTCGAGCCTGCAGTGAGCCATGATCGTATCACCACACTCCAGCCAGGGCAACAGAGTGAGACCTCATCTCAAAATTATAAATAAATTCAATTAAACCCAACATTGATTGTGTATGCCAGACATAAATTTTTATGCCAGGCCGGGCACAGTGGCTCATGCCTATAATCCCAGCACTTTGTGAGGCTGAGATGGGTGGATCACCTGAGGTCAGGAGTTCGAGACCAGCCTGGCCAACATGGCGAAACCCCATCTTTACTAAAAATACAAAAAATTAGCCAGGTGTGGTGGCGGGGACCTGTAATCCCAGCTACTCAGGAGGCTGAGGCAGGAGAATTACTTAAACTCGGGAGGCAAAGGTTGCAGTGAGTGGAGATCACACCACTGCACTCCAGCCTGGGCAACGAGGGTGAAGCTTCATCTCAAAAAAATTTAAAAAAAAATTTTTTTTATGCCAAACTCAACTATGTAACCAAGTGTACCAAGTGCCTACTATATTTTATCTAAAGCTTATGGCTCATGAACTCTTCTCCCTGATCCTGAGATGTGGGTCAATGATTCCATTTTACAGAGTAAGATACTGAGGTTCAGAAGAGTTAAATCCCACAGGAAGGGGAGGGGCTGGGACTTGAGCCTGTGTCTCATTGGTGTCCCTGTTCCCTTCTGACCCATCTAGGGTCTCACCGGGTCTGTCTGGTACTCCCGGCTGTAGAGTTCGTGACAGTTGTTGAAGATGTACTCGTAGGTAGAATTAAGGCAGGCTTTAACACAGTCCTTTACCACCTGGCTGGCTCGGGGTGGGCTCTGGAGTTCTTGTACCTGAAGAGAGGGAGAGAGGCATAGGTGGCCATAGCTGGGACAGGAGGTCCCCAGAAGTGACTGCAAGTCATTTTAGGTTTAAGGAAATGAAGTAGAATGGAGGGAGAAGGTTACTGAGAAAGGCTTTGATTCTCCGGGAGAAATGTCACTTGTCCCGAGAGCTAGGAATCCTGGAGAACCTTCCTTGGAGGGCAAACACAACCGGACCCTTCCCTACCTTCATCCGAAAGAAGGTGATGCTGGTGAGAAGGTCCACAGTGGATTTGAGGTCCTGGAGTCTCTCCGGGCTGCTGGCTGGGAAGTTATTCTGTTGGAAACAGGAAGGGAGGTGGGGTTATGGAAGAAGGCTGGGGGAGGATGGAAGACTGCTTTTTAAGGGGATACAAAGCCTCCCTGGTTTCAGGTTGGGGGTTGATTAGAGCACCTCGAAGTGACTGGGGGTCTGCTTGGAGATGTGTTAAATCCCACAGGGGCCAGAGGAACACATCGTAAGTGTGGAGATGGGTCCCCTCACGCACACACCTGCCGGTAGCTTTCCCCTCCAGGCACACACACGTGCGCAGGGCCAGGAAATCCTCATGCACGCACTTCCTACCCGGTACATGGAGAGGTCAATCCGCAGAGAGTTATGCAGCTGGTCCAAGAGTTTCACGAAGCGCTCTTTCTGAGGAGGAAGGGGAGGCGGGAGGATGGCTGGGGCAGGACTTGGCTGCCATGCTGGCTGAGCGCCTACTGTACACTAAGTACACCCCATCCACCACCCTCATAATATCCATTTCCATTCAATTGCATCCTCTTATGTTTATTTTTTTGAGACAGAGTCTCGCTCTGTCGCCCAGGCTGGAGTGCAGTGGCACGATCTCAGCTCACTGCAACCTCTGACTCCAGGCTCACGCGATTCTCCTGCCTCAGCCTCCCAAGCAGCTTGGACTACAGGCACAGGCCACCACGCCCGGCTAATTTTCTTTGGATTTTTAGTAGAGATGGGTTTTCACCATGTTGGCCCGGCCGGTCTGAAACTCCTGGCCTCAAGTGATCCGCTCACCTTAGCCTCCCAAAGTGCTGGGATTACAGGCATGAGCCACCTCGACCGGCCTCCATTCTATAGCATTCTACAGAGGAATCAATGGAGGCTCAGAGACAGCAAGTGACTGGTGGAAAGTCACACAGCAATCTGGTCTAGACTGGGGACCCAGGAGTCACATCAGTTCTGACCGGCATCAAGTTGGGCTGTCCCTCATTCTCCAGTCCCAGTCCCCAGGACTGACCCCGAAGTTGGAGGCGGCGAAGCGGTCGGAGGCAGACACGTTGGTGGAGGCGGTGGTGTGCGCGTAGTAGGCATTGATGTTGGCGAGCAGGGTGCTCATGACGGCGGGCACCCCCGGGCACATATACTTGGAGGAGAGGCAGGCAAAGTGGCTGGAGAGAGGGACCAGGAGGCACTGGGCCAGGGGTCCAGCCAGGATGGACCAAGTTCCCCCCAGAATGCCTCCAAGACAGCGTCTGTGAGTGGCTCTCCATTACCACCCAATCCACCCCCCGCCTGATTCTGTCCTTGGAGTCTCTGCATCTCCTCTCCCCTCCAACATTATATCCATCTGAGTTGCTCTAACTCTGCTTCTCTTTTTTTCTTTTTGAGATGGAGTCTCATTCTGTCACCCAGGCTGAAGTTGAGTGGTGCAATCTCAGCTCATGCAATCTCCACCCCCTGGGTTCAAGTGATTCTCCTGTCTCAACCTCTTGAGTAGCTGGGGTTACAGGCACGCGCCACCACACCTGGCTAATTTTTGTATTTTTAGTAGAAACGGGGTTTCACCATGTTGGCCAAGATGGTCTCGATCTCTTAACCTGCTGATCCGCCCGCCTCGGCCTCCCAAAGTGCTGGGATTACAGGCTTGAGCCACTGTTCCCCACCTCTATCTCAGCTTCTAACTCCTCCCTCTCTTCCCTGTCACTCCAGGTGTCAATCACAGCGCTCTCCTGATCTGGGGAATTACGGAAACCCCCCCACCACCACGCCCACTTCCTCTCTGGCTCCTCCCCCTAAGAATCCCTCCCACAGCAGACTTGCTAATGCCCCCCCTCTTTTTTTTTTTTAAGACAGTTTCCCTCTGTCACCCAGCCTGGAGCGTAATGGAGCAATCTTGGCTCACTACAACCTCTGCCTCCCGGGTTCAGGTAATTCTTCTGCCTCAGCCTTCTGAGTAGTTGGAACTAGAGGCGCACGCCACCATGCCCAGCTAATTTTGTATTTTTAGTAGAGATGGGGTTTCACCATATTGGCCAGGCTGATCTCGAACTCCTGACTGCATGATCCGCCCGCCTTGGCCTCCCAAAGTGCTGGGATTACAGGCATGACCCACCCCGCCTGGCTGCCAGTGCCCTCTTGGTGACCTCCCTCTTGTTTCATGCACCTCGCCCTCGTGTCCACCCCAGCCTGTGGCCTCACGTCATGGCTTGGTAGATGGACTCGACGCCGTAGCGCATGGCAAACTCGTCCACAATCTCCTGGGCTGTCTCATCGTAGTAAACCTTCCAGGCGTCGTCGCCCTTGGCATCCGGGATCTTCACGACCCCATTGTTCTGCACATCCGTCACGAAGTGGAAGAGGTTCTGCCACCATGGGGGATAAGGCATCATCATGGAGAGTGCAAGGGTCGCCAGGGGTCAGAGGTCCTAGGGTCTGGGGCAGCTTACATCATATGCCTGCTTGTTTACTCATTAATTCAGTCATCTACTCTCATCCATCCACACACCCATCCATACAACTACCCCACATTCCACCCATTCACTCTTCCAACCTTTCAGTAATTTAACCATCCATCCATCCACCCACCCACCACCCACCCACCCATCCATCCACCCATCCATCCATCCATCCACCCACCCATCCATCCACCCATCCATCCACCTATCCATCCACCCATCCATCCATCCATCCACCCACCCATCCATCCACCCATCCATCCACCTATCCATCCACCCATCACCCACCCACCCATCCATCCACCCATCCATCCATCCATCCACCCACCCATCCATCCACCCATCCATCCACCTATCCATCCACCCATCACCCACCCACCCATCCATCCACCCATCCATCCATCCATCTATCCACCCATCCATCCACCCATCCATCCATCCCTCCATCCACCCACTCATCATCCATCTATCCATCCATCCATCCACCCACCCACCCACCCATCCACCCATCCACCCATCCACCCATCCATCCATCCACCTATCCATCCATCCATCCATCCATCCATCCATCCATCCATCCACCATCCATCCATCTATCCATCCATCCCATACATTGATCCATAACTTAATCCACCTGTCCAATCATTCATTCTTCCATAAACCAACCATCCATCTACCCATCAACTTATCCATCCATCCATCTATGCATCTATTCTTCATCTGTCCACCAACTACTCACAACAATCCATCTATCTAAATACTCAAAAATTATAAACACTTTTCAATACTTTTAATAATTCAACCACACATCCTTCCATGCATCCACCCACCCACCCATCCATCCATCTACCTATCTACCCACCCAACTATCAACAAGTTCACCTATCTACTCATCCTTCCTTCTAATAATTCAACCACACATCCATCCATCCTATCCAATACAGCTTAACGTTCTCATCCAACAACTCATCTATCTACCCATTCAATCGTCTGTCCACCATTCTAGCTATCCACCTATCAAGTTATCCATCCATCATTCTTCTATATCCATCAATCATCTATCCAATTACCCCAAAATTCACCCATCCATGCATCTGTACTTCCAATAGTTCAATCACATATCCATCCATCTGTCCATCTATCATTCATCTAGTCACGAATCTACCCATCAACTCATCCATCTCTCCATCCATCCTTTCATCTACCTCCTCACTCATTCATCTATTCAATCATTCACTCATTCACCAGCATTCATTCAACAAACTAGATCCTGGGAATAGAGTTCTTTCCAGGAACCCCTAGGCAGCCGGAAGAGACATACCCAGACACAAACAGCCCAATCCTGAGTAGTTAGGGCTGGAACAGAAGGAAGAATCTGATGGTGAGTACTGAGAGTCAACCTGGAGGCCAAGGAGGGCTTCCCAGAGGAGGCGACCCTAAATCTGGACCTTGATGGATATAAAGGGAATGGCAGGGTAGGCAGTCTCAGAGGGCCAAGAGAGTGTGGATAGTGTGGCCAGAAAGAGGAAGGGCAGGAAGAAGTGGTGAGTGGAGGTGGCATGGGAGGGGCTGAGCAGTGAAGCTCACCTCGTGCAGACAGGTATACTGGACGTGATACGGGGCCACCTTCTCCTCGCCTTTGATCTCCACACTGATGTGGAGCCGGATGGCGCCCGACACGGCAGATTTGTCAGTTCGCTTATCTGCGGGGCAGAAAAGGATGACCAGAGTCAGAACTTCTCACTATAGCTGTGGGCAATTTTTAATAGATGCACGATTCCGTAGTCCTCCCAGACCTTTGGAAACTCAGGCCTGGGTGTTTCTCTTCTGATTGGCTCCCAGGCTTGAGTCTCTCTGCTTAGGCTAGAATTCCTTAAGCCCTGTTTCTCCCTTCAAACAAGGATCCCAGACCTTGCTTCTTCACTCCGATTAAGTTCCTGGGTGTGTGCCTCCCTCCTTAGGCTAGCAGCTCTAGGCCCTGCTTCTTGCCCAGTCTGAGCTCCCAGGACCTGCCTCCCCCATCAAATCACGCTCCCCAGAAGCTACACATCTTAGACACGGTTCCTGGGTCTGTGCCTCTCTCCTCTGACTAGGACCCCCAAGTCTTGTCTCCTGCCTTCCCCGTCAGAATGGGATATGTAGATTTCTTTCAACCTAAGAGATTTCTGGGCTCTACTCAACCCTCTCAGGCTGGGTCCTTTCAACCCCTTCAGATTAGGCTCATACACCCTGCCTCATTAGATTGGACTCCCCAGATTCTACTCATTTTCTTTTTGTTTTTTCTTTTTCCTTTTTTTTCGAGATGGAATCTCGCTCTGTAGCCCAGGCTGGAGTGCAGTGGCGTGATCTCGGCTCACTGTAACCTCTGCCTCCCGGGTCCCAGTTCAAGCAATTCTCCTACCTCAGCCTCCCAAGTAGCTGGGATTACAGGCATGAGCCACCATGCCCAGCTAATTTTTGTATTTTTTAGTAGAGATGGGGTTTCACCATGTTGACCAGTCTGGTCTTGGAACTCCTGACCAAGTGATCCACCCACCTTGGCCTCCCAAAGTGCTGGGATTACAGGCGTGAGCCACTATGCTGGCCTTTTTTTTTTTTTTTTTTTTTTTTTGAGATAGAGTTTAGCTCTGTCACCAGGCTGCAGTGCAGTGGTGCAATCTTGGCTCACTACAACCTCTGCCTCCCAGGTTCAAGCAATTCTCCTGCCTCAGCCTTCTAAATAGCTGGGATTACAGGCACAAGCCACCACGCCTGGCTAATTTTTGTATTTTTACTAGAGACACGGTTTCGTCATGTTGGACAGTCTGGTCTCGAACTTCTGACCTCAAGTGATCCACCCACCTCTGCCTCCCAAAGTGTTGGGAATACAGGCGTGAGCCACTGCACCTGGCCGAATTCGTTTTTTTGAGAAAGGTTCTCACTCTGTTCCCCAGGCTGGAGCGCAGCAGGGCGATCACAGCTCACTGCAGTCTTTACCTCAGGCTCAGGTGATCCTCACACCTTAGCTTCCAGAGTAGCTGGGACTAAAGGTGTGTGTCACCCTGCCCAGCTAATTTTTCTGTTTTATAGAGACAGGGTTTCACTATGTTCCCCAGGCTGGTCTCGAACTCCTGGACTCGATTAGCCTGCCTCAGCCTCTCAAAATGATAGGATCACAGATGTGAGCCACTGCCTGGTGCCCCCAACCTGGATTCCTTTTTTTTTTTTTCTGGAGATGGAATTTTGCTTTTGTTGTCGGGGTTGGAGTGCAGTGGTGTGATCTTGGCTCACTGCAACCTCCGCCTCCCAGGTACAAGCGATTCTCCTGCCTTTGCGTTCTGAGTAGCTGGGACTACAGGTGCCCACCACCATACCCGGCTAATTTTTGTATTTTTAGTAGAGATGGGGTTTCACCACGTTGGCCAGGCTGGTCTTGAACACCTGACCTCAGGTGATCCGCCCACCTCCGCCTACCAAAGTATTGGGATTATAGGTATGAGCCACTGCACCCAGCCCCAGCTTGGATTCTTAAAGCTCAATCTTCCTTCTTAGATTTGGTTTGCAGGTCTGTGCCTCTCCCTCAGACTAGGATTCCCAGGTCTTGCTTCCTGCCTCCCCCATTAGACTGGGACACAGAGATTCTGTCCCTACCCTCCTTTCTAAGCTGAGCTAAGAAATTTCTGGGCTCTGCTAAATCTCCCTGCCTGGGTGCTTCCTGCCTCCTCAGATTGGGCTCCTAGACCCTGCCTCCCCCATCAGATCGTGCTCCTTGACCAAACTTCTCTGGAGATTGCATCTCTCCCCTCTTCATGGGCTCCACACTCTGGCTAGATCCCTGGGACCCATCCCCATCCCTTTCAGAACCCGGCTTCTCTCACCCAGGTTGTACCACACGTCCATCTCGCCGCTGAGCGTCCGCACCTCAATGATCGTCTGCCCCAGGAAATCGTCAGATTCCCTCTTGAACCTCTGTTTCACACGGGATTTGATGTCATCATCCTCATCCCAGACGCGCACCTTGATGCGGTCGGAGGAATTGTGACATTCACTGTGGCGGGAGGAGGAGGCAGGGGTGGGGGTCAGGTGCCCAGCGTGAGCCCTGTCTTTGGAGCCCCCTTTCGGCTGTCCCAGCAGGGAGCCCCGCACGGGCCCAGGGACCCAGCCAGGCACTTACAAGTGGAAATTCTCCTCCCACACTGGGTTGAGGTTCCCATAGATGGTTTTTGTCCGTTTCTTGGTCTTCCCAACCTGGACGGTGACATAGGGGTCACTGGATCCCGTCTTGTCCTTTGCCTGCAAGCCCTGGGCACAGACCACTGGAAGACACAGAGGGCATACACAGGCGTGAGCTCAAGGAGCGAGGCATGCCGGGACAGTTGCTGCCACACGCTGCAGGCTGATAACAGGGACACCTGCAGCATGGCTGGAGAGCAATGGCAGGCATGCTGGACTTGCTAACGAGGTTTTTTGTTAGTTTGTTTTTGAGATGGAGTTTGCTCTTGTCACCCAGGCTGGAGTGCAGTGCCTTGAACTTGGCTCACTGCAACCTCTGCCTTCTGGGTTCCAGTGATTCTCCTGCCTCAGTCTCCCAAGTAGCTGGGATTACAAGCATGTGCCACCATGTCCGACTAATTTTTTTTTTCATTTTTAGTAGAGATGGGGTTTCAGCATGTTGACCAGGCTGGTCTTGAACTCCTAACTTCAGGTGATCCGCCCGCCTCAGCCTCCCAAAGCGCTGGGATTACAGGTGTGGGCCACCTCACCTCGCCTTGCTAGAGTTAACAAGGGGGGAGCACCCAACCCATGAAGAATGGGAAGGTGCCTCAGCCCGCTTGCCTGTGGGTGGGACCTCTTTCAGGTGTGTGCTCCCCGAGGTCGGACCCCCAGAAGAACCCATTGCCCCCGAGATCTCCTGCTCGTTGGCGCCCCCTGCAGGGTGCCTTCCCTCCCTGACTCACCACCCCAGCTTCATCCTGGGGTCACTTCCTGGATAACTCACATACCCTGAAATCCTCATCCTCGGAGCTGTTTATGGGTAAATCCACATGAGTCTGGGTGTGGAGAAATACCAGTATCCTCACCCCTGAGTGGGGCCACACTGAACTGCATGAATGACCCCAGGGTGGGCTGAGCTGGTGGCCTACAGCATGGTCTGCCCCACGGTGTCTCCTCCAGGGCACCTTCCAACCCTGTCTCAAGTCCTTGCCCCTCACCAGGGCTTTCTAGGGTCACTTTCCAGATAAACTATGCACCCACAATTCTTCTTGGGTCTCATTCTGGAGGGCACCATTCAAGACACACCCGGATACAGTCCCATGAACAGGCATTTGGAGGTACGCATGTCCCCCCATATGCGTGCACACACGGACATGGGATGGAATGGATGAGATCGAGGACCTGCTGCAAAGGAGAGGGACAGGCCTCAGCGGGTGGAGAAGGAGGGGCCCTGTGGCGGCCCCCGCCCCCTCACCAGTGATGCTGATCTTGGCGGACCACTTGGATGTGCCGTCCAGCACGCTCTGCTTGACCGCCTTCATCTGCTGCGTGTGCGCGGTCTTGGTCACCGCGAAGATCTCCTGGATGAGCTCGAAGATCTCGGGTTTGTTGCGCTCCCGGATCTTCATGCGGTCCTTGAGCACCATGATGATGTTCTGCGTCCGGTCCTCCGCCCCGTGCTTGGAGCTCTTCTCCGCGGCCCCTGAGGACGCCAGAGGCCGGCACTGACCCCAGTGCGCCTGCCCTGTGGCCCCTCACCAGGGCGAGGGCCCCGCCCCATACATCAACCGCGGGGGCTCCGGTGTCACCCCTGAAGCCGGTTTCCTACCTGCTCTCTGTACCACCCATCCAGACCCTTAGCCTTTCCGACTCCTCTCAGGCCACGCTCCTCTGAGCCCCCATGTCCCTGAGTCTTGCCCTTCTCTGCCTTCCGCCCCTTGGAATCCCCACAGGTTTTTGGCACCCCTAAGCCGCACCCCTCTAAGTCCCCGTCCCCTCTCTGAGCCCCACCCCTTTGAGTCCACGCCCCATCTGAGCCCCACCCCTGATCCCCGCCCCCTCTCTGAACCCCACCCCTCCGAGTCTCCACCCCCTCTCTGGGCCCTACCCCTTTGAGTCCCCGCCCCCTCTGAATCCCACCTCTCTGAGCCCCACCCCCTGAGTCTCCACCCCCTCTCTGGGCCCTACCCCTCTGAGTACCCGCCCCCTCTCTGAGTCCCCACCCCCTCTGGGCCCCACCCCCTCTGGGCCCCACCCCGAGTCCCCACCTCCTCTGAATCCCACCTCTCCGAGCCCCACTCCTCTGAATCCCCTCCCCATCTCTGATCTCCACTCCTGTGAGTCCCCTGCACATCTCCGAGCCCCCCTTCTCTGAGACCCCTCCGCCTTCCAACTCCCTCCTCCACAGTCCTCTCTCACTCTGAGCCCCTTCCTTCTCTGAGCCCCTCTTCCTCTCAGAGCTACCCCTAGCTAACCCATTTTTATCCAGGGGAGCCGCCTCTTCTCACTAAGCCTGTCCTTTGCACCACCTAGCTAGTCCCTGAGCTCTCCCCCATCCCTCTCTGACACCCTCGCAGCTTCTTACCCCATCCCTCGACGCCCTAGCCCTTTCCCCAGGGAGTTTTGTCCCTTCAGCCCCACCCCTCCCCTTCAGCGGGTCCCTCCCTTGCCCCACGACTCCCCGCCCCTGCCCCGCCCCATGGTGCCCCACCCATGGCCTTGCTCCTTCAGGCTTTCTTCCAATGCAAGCTGCAAGCCCCGGCGCTTCCCACGCCAACCCGCAGCCCTGCGCTCGGGCCCTGCGCTTACGCTGCAGGCAGTCGGCGTTGAGCAGGTCCTGGCACTTCTCGTGGCACTTGACGCCGCACTCGGTGCAGCGCATGCCCTGCCTCGCGATGCCCCACAGCAGCCCCTCGCACTCGTAGCAGTAGGTGGGCGTGGTGGCCGTCCACACCTCGAAGTTGTGCGGCGTCGTGCATGAGATGGGATAGATTAAGGCTTGCAGGGTCTTCTTGTAAACGTGGTTTTTCTGCAGGGAGGGAGGGGTGCGGTTCGGGGCCCTAACCTCGTGCTGTCCCTGTCTTGCTCCCCTCCCCTCCCTGCCTCCTCTTCCCGCGGACCCACAGAGGTTTAGACACTTCCAGAAGCTCCCAGCCCAGTTCATCCCTGACCCCGGGGAAAAAGAGGTGCCCCACGTACCAGCTCCTCGTTGTTCAACGTGCTGGAGGCCAAGGCCGAGGTGATGCCCGCTTTCCTGGACTGGACCAGGGACTAGGGAGGTCACAGAAGAGGGAGTCGGGGGGTTGACATCCATGAGATCACCACCGGGAAGGTTCACAGCCACACATGGGGCCCGAAGCCATATTTTGGAGCCGCAACCGCAAATTGGAAACAGGTCACCGACAGCATCCGGGCCAGACCCAGTAAAGAATTAGGAGATGATGGAGGCTTTGAGTTAGAAGGGACCCTGGAAAGTGAGCAGCCCCACACCCCGACTCACAGCCTCCAACACAGAGGGACAAGGCAAGGTTCCCCCAGAAACCATGAAGTGGGGGCCTGTTACAAGATCCCAGTGGGGCAGTTTGGGGAGAAGACCCCAGGGAGCCCATGTCACCATCACTCACCATGGCCTGAAGTGTCCACGCAGCACATGGGGGTAGAAATCAGACTACATTAGTCTCAGAGAATGCCTAGCTAGTCCCCAACCCCAGGTTGACCATGGGCAGTTGCACAGGTTGCACACTGCTTATAGCAGGCCTGCTCTGCTAGGGGAGTAAAGTGGGCGGGTGCTTACCAGGTCACTCACGAGCGGGATAGGTTTCCTCTTGCGGATGTCAGGCATGCTGTCGATGATGATGAGACCGCCCCCTGGGCTGCAAGACATAGAGGGACATTGAGGGCCCAGCTGTCCCTATTCCTCACACAGACATCACCTGAGCCGTGGGGAGAACACTCAACCTCCCCAGGTGTTAAGGGGTTGAATTGGGTCCCACAAAAAAAGATACATTGATTCCTTAACCCTTACTACCTCAGAAAGTGACCTTATTTGGAAATGGGGTTGTCACAGATGTAATTAGTTAAGATAAGGTCATATGGGGCTAGGGGAGATGCTTCATCTAATATGACTGGTGTCCTTAGAAGAGAGGGATGGAAAGAAGGTGGCTTCGTGGCAACAGAGGCAGAGAGTGACGATCTACAAACAAGTATCTTCTTGGTGGCCAAGGATTTCAAGCAAACACCAGAAGCTACAAGAGGCAGGGGAGGAATTGTCTTCTACAGATTCCAGAGGGATCGTGGCCCAACCAGCGCCTTCATTTCAGACTTCTGGCCTCCAGAATTGCGAGACAAAACACTGTTGTGGTTTTAAGCCACCCGTCTGTGGTACTTCGTGATAGCAGTTCTAAGAAATGGAGACCCCAGGGCCGGGCGCGGTGGCTCACGCCTGGAATCCCAGCACTTTGGGAGGCTGAGGCGGGTGGATCACGAGGTCAAGAGATCGAGACCATCCTGGTCAACAAGGTGAAACCCCGTCTCTACTAAAAATACAAAAAATTAGCTGGGAATGGTGGTGCCTGCCTGTAATCCCAGCTACTCGGGAGGCTGAGGCAGGAGAATTGCCTGAACCCAGGAGGCGGAGGTTGCGGTGAGCCGAGATCGCGCCATTGCACTCCAGCCTGGGTAACAAGAGCGAAACTCCGCCTCAAAAAAAAAAAGAAATGGAGAGCCTCGATTTCCTCATCTGAAAAATGGGGACATAACGTAGTTGCCCACTTGAATGAAATGTAAGTTAAGACAAACCTAAATTATATACTAAAATATAAACGAAACCTTTTTTTTTTTCCGAGACAGAGTCTCGCTCTGTTGCCCAGGCTGGAGTGCAGTCCTTCGATCTCAGCTCACTGCAACCTCCTGAGTTCAAGCGATTCTTGTGCCTCAGCCTCCCAGGTAGCTGGGATTACTGTCACACGCCACCGCACTGGGCTAATTTTTGTATTTTTAGTGGAGACGGGCTTTCACCATGTTGGCCAGGCTGGTCTTGAACTCCTAACCTCAGATGATCCACCCACAACCTCAGGTGATCCACCCACATTGGCCTCCCAAAGTGCCGGGATTACAGGCATGAACTACTGCACCTGGCCCACACCCAGCTAATAAAAAAAAAAATCTGGGCTGGGTACAATGGCTCATGCCTGTAATCCCAGCACTTTGGGAGGCAGAGGCAGGCAGATCACCTGAGGTCGGGAGTTCAGGACCAACCTGACCAACATGGGGAAACCCTGTCTCTACTAAAAATACAAAAATTAGCTGGGTGTGGCGGTGCATGCTTGTAATCCCAGCTACTTGGGAGGCTGAGGCAGGAGAATCGCTTGAACCCAGGAGGTGGAGGTTGCCGTGAGCGAAGATCGCACCGTTGCACTCCAGCCTGGGCAACAAGAGCAAAATTCCATCTCAAAAAAAAAATTTTTTTTTTTTAAGAGATGGGGGTCTCACTATGTTGCCAAAGCTGGTCTTGAACTCCTAGTCTCAAGCGATTCTCCAGCCTCACCCTCCCAAGTAGCTGGGATTATAAGCATGCACCACCACACCCAGCTAATTTTTGTATTTGTAGTAGAGACGGGGTTTCTCTATGTTGGGCAAGCTGGTCTCAAACTCCTGACCTCAGGTGATCCACCTGCCTCAGCTTCCCAAAGTGCTGGGATTACAGACATGAACCACCACACTCGGTTCCAAAAGGTTTTCACTGGCTAATGAGATAGGTGCCTGCAGCCAATGACTCCAGACAAGCCCACAGGGCCATTCATGCTACCAAGCTTTCTGCAGGAGCCGACTGAGCTTAGAGACGCCTAAGCCACATCTTTTCTCGGCGGTCTCCCTTAGTCTGACAGCTTTCTCCTGAGAGAAATATCCTTCATAAATCACATGCACAGCAATCCCCATTTCAGGCCCTGCACCCCAGGCTCTCTAGCTAGGGCACCTGCTCATTTAGGAGTGCCAGCTGCTGTCTCCCTGCCTGTTTGCAAAGGGTGTACAAGGAAGGTCACTATCGTGCTGCTATTTTAAAACCTGAGCATATTTTAAAAATATCCTGTGCATCCTCTAACCTGAAAATCTGTAACATAAGAAGTTAGATGTGACCACATGCCCCATTGAAGACTTTAAGAGTCCCCACCGTAGCAATAATTGAAGAGATTTAAAAATAGACTCAAAGCAAAAAACTTTGCTCTGGGATTACAAATATATAGTGTATATTTCCCAATAATGTCTAGTTCCTAACAGTGTCTGCTTTATATATTTATTTGTTCATTTTTGAGACAGTGTCCCTCGCTGTTGCCCAGGCTGGCGTGCAGTGGTGCAATCTCGGCTCACTGCAACCTCTGCCTCCCGGGTTCATGCAATTCTCCTGCTTCAGCAACCCAAGTAGCTGGGATTACAGGTGCCCGCCACCATGCCCGGCTAATTTTTGTATTTTTAGTAGAGACGGGGTTTCACCATGTTGGCCAGGTCGGTTTCAAACTCCTGACCTCAAATGATCCTCCCACCTCAGCCTCCCAAAGTGCTTGGATTATGGGCATGAGCCAGGGCACCTGGCCCTATCTTCAAAGATGACTGTCTTTTGCATCTGCATATCGTTGTGTGCCTTTGAAATTGACATATTGTGCCCAAGCTCCATCTGTCCCCCGTCTAGATGGAACCCCTCCCCATCCTCTCTGGGCTGAGGCTCAGGCGCGAACCAGCCTTGAGCTCAGCTCGGGGTTCAAAACTTCCTCCCACCACTCATAGTTCCATCACTCACCCGCCTTTGAACCACAGAGATTTGGACATCTCTCCTTCTCCCCGGGCCTGCAGGACAGACAGACAGATACGGCCAGTGTGGTCGTCCCTCCCCTCCCCACAGCAGGCTCCACACCCACTTCTGATCCCCTCTGGGCTGGGAGTCAGATGGCCTGGATCCTAGTCCTGGCTGAGTGATTTTAGGAAGCTCCCTGGCTATCTCTGGCCTTAGTTTGCTCATCTGTAAGATGGGCTGGGGGAGAAAGAAGCGCCTCTCTTTCACCTACCTCAGTGGAGCTCAGTGTCTTCATTGGTTACTCCTTAAACTCCCTACAGTCTCACAGTCTCACTGGTTCATCTGCTCTCGTGCCCCAGGCCCTTTCCAGGAGTTGTGACTTCAGCTTGTATGCCCTCTTACCTTCCACACCCAACCAGCCTCTGTTTATCATTCAGGTCTCAGCCAGACCCAGGGTCCACATCCCTTACCTTCCCTCTATCTTGTAACTAAAGAGTTAACATGGGAGTCCTATCAGGGGGAGAGGGAAGCATTCTTCTGTTCTGAAATATTGAGGGGGTGTATGATTTTTTTTAAAGAGAGAGTCTTGCTATGTTGCCCAGACTGATCTTGAACTCCTGGCCTCATACAATCTTCCTGCCTCAGCCTCCTGAGTAGCTGGGACGACAGGTGTGATCCACCCCACTCAGCTCCTGAAATATTTTTTCCCTTTTTTCTAGAGATGAGGTCTCACTATGTTGCCCAGGCTGGTCTTGAACTCCTGAGCTCAAGTGATCCTCCTGCCTTGACCTCCCAAAGTGCTGGGATTACAGATGTGAGCTCCTGAAATATTGTTGAATTATTTTGGACATCAATTTTCCTTAAGTGTCATCTCCTCCAGGGAGTTTTCTGATTGCCTTGGATTAGTTTTGTGCTTTTCCTGTGAAACCCAGAGAGCCCTCCATGTTTCTTTTTCTTGTCATATCACTAGTTCCATAGTTTGTTTTTCTTGTCATATCACATTGTTCCAATAGTAGCTGCTATTTGCTTAATATAATTTGCTGACCTAGTAAAAGTTATCCAATCGCCTTTTCACTGTGTACTCTTCATCTTTCTAATTTAGAACCATATGTATATATCGCTGAGTCAAAAAACAGATTTCTCTTTTAAGGGTTTTCATTTTGTTTTGTTTTGTTCTTTTAGTCAGAGTCTAGTTCTGTCACCCAGGCTGGAGTGCAATGGCACAATCAGGGGTCACTGTAACCTCTGCCTCCTGGGTTTAAGCAATTCTCCTGCCTCAGCTTCCTGAGTAGCTGGGATTACAGGTGCCAGCCACCACGCCCAGCTAATTTTTGTATTTTTAGTAGAGATGGGGTTTCATCATGATGGCCAGGCTGGTCTCTTAGCCAGGCTAGCCTTGAACTCTTGACCTCATGATCCTCCTGCCTCAGCCTCCCCAAGTGCTGGGACCACAGGTGTGAGCCACTGAGCCTGGCGACTGGATTTCTGTTTTAAAACTGATAGGAAGTTTTGTTTGGTACTTCTGCGGCCCTGACATTTGATGGTTTAAGCCTCTGGGAGGTCTGTTTAGAATCTCCTCCTGCCAGTCCCACTGCTGTTTGGAGGGTAACCCTGAAGAGCACACTGCTGTCCCCAGCCCAGGGTGAGCTGAATGAAGGAATAAATGAATGGCCTCCACCCTGCTGCCCATCTAAACAGTCACCCAGCCCTAATGTTAATTCTTTCCTTGATTCTTTTTTTTTTTTAAAGACAGTTTCACTCTTGTTACCCAGGCTGGAGTGCAATGGCGCGATCTCGGCTCACCACAACCTCCGCCTCCTGGGTTCAGGCAATTCTCCTGCCTCAGCCTCCCGAGAAGCTGGGACTACAGGCACGCGCCACCATGCCCAGCTAATTTTTTGTATTTTTAGTAGAGACGGGGTTTCACCATGTTGACCAGGATGGTCTCAATCTCTTGACCTCGTGATCCACCTGCCTCAGCCTCCCAAAGTGCTGGGATTACAGGCGTGAGCCACTGCGCCCGGCCCTTTCCTTGATTCTTACTCCCCTACTGTCCCAGTCACAGACCTTTCCCTAACCCTGACAATGACCTCCAATTTGACCCTAAGCACTGACCCCTTTGCCTGACACCGATTCTAACCCTGACCTCTGATCTTTGATGGCTGAACTGACCCTGACCTTGATCCCTAACCATAACTTCAGCCCTATTTCAGCCCGTTATCTCTTCTCCCTCTTGACTTAGAAAGCCCAGGCTGACACTGGGGAGAAGGCTGTGCTGGGGATAAGTGGGACCAGACTTGGTGTGGGGTTTGGGAGTGAGCATAACCCGGCTGGTGTGGATGGGCCATAGGGATGCCCTGGGCCGTGTGTGCGTGGGGCTAAGGAAGGGGCAGGGTGGGCAGGGCATGGGCACAGTGTGGGCACTGCACTGGGCAGGCCCAGACTGGGCTTGGGTACCGGTGGGGTGTTGGGCATGGCCAATCTATGTGTGGGTGTGGCCAAACCATGTGTGGGCGTGGAATTGGGCGTGGCCTGGCTGGATGTGGCCGGGAAGAGGCCGGGTCAGGGCCAGGCATATCACTCACCTCCTGCAGCTGCATCCGCACCTTGTTGAAGGCACGCAGCCAGTTGGCTTTGGCCCTGGACATGGAGTCCTGCCCCTCCTGGCCTTCCTCATCCTCTCTCGGCCTGAAACTGAGGCAGGGAACGCTATGAGCCTCTGGGCTGGCTCTCCAGGACTCCCGACCTTCCCTCAACCCCCAGCTGTGCAAGCGATGCAGGCTCCTCATGGTACCTCTGATGCCTCAGAGACACTGGGACCCACCTGTGTCCCCTGACCCGGCTCGGTGCCCCCATCCATTCCCACACACCGAATGCTTCTTTCACACTGTCACTGTTCCTCAGCTTCCTTGTCACCAGCCCAGCCCCTCTGGCCCCCTTTTGCCCAGGATCTTGACCTCTCTGACCCCAGCAACCTCTAAGGTCACAACCTCTAAGGCTCCTTCATGACTCCCCCGAACTCTCTTTGACCCCCTACTCTGCCCTGTCACCTCTGATCCTTTTAAGAAACCCAAGGCCCTGTGACATCTTTAGCCCCGGCAACTACCTAGGTCGACGCCAACCCCATTGTAGCCCAGCTGACTCTGTGACCTTGAGACAGCCCCTCGGCCCCCCTTGGCCCCCTCCTGTTACCTCTCCTCGGCCTTGGGGGGCTCAGGTTCAGGAATTTCCTCGGCTGCAGGCACCTCCTCGGGCGTGGCTGGCTTGGGGGCTACCTTGGCCACGTCGGGGGCCTCGGTGGGTGCCACTGGGGCCTTGTCCTCCTTCCCCGGGGCAGCTGGTGGGAGGCTGATGCGCTTGAAGTCTTTGGGCTCAGCCACAGCCACTTCTTCACGCTCGGCATAGCTGCCCAAATCATCAGGCACCTCCTCCTCCTCCTCCAGCTCCTCCTCGTCTTCAGGAAGCTCCTCCTCCTCCAGGAAGTCCTCCAGGTCCTCATCTAGCTCCTCCTCATCCTGGTCCCAGCGAGGTGAGTCTTTGTGGTAGCTGACCGAGCTGTGGCAGGAGTGGTAGGAGTCCCGGTCCCGCTCGTCCTCCAACTCGGAGCCCTGCAGGCTGTGCTCATCAGGGTCAAAGTCCTCACTCAGCTGTGAGCTTCCCTGGCTCAGCTCCCCGGAGGAGGCGTAGCGACTGCTGCCCGTGGGGCTGTGGGGATGGGACAGGGGTCAGGGGCTGGGGTACCAAGTCGCTGCTCACCTGAGCCCCATTCACACATGCATTCACTCAGCAACAATTGAGCACCTACTGTGTGCCAGGCCCTGCTCTAGGGGCTGGAAAACATAGCTATGATCAGAAAGGACAAAAATCCCACGCCTATAATCCTAGCACTGTGGGAGGCTGAGGTGGGCGAATCACCTGAGGTCAGGAGTTCGAGACCAGCCTGGCCAACATGGCGAAACCTCATCTCTACTAAGAATATAAAAATTAGCCGAGCGTGGTGGTGCGCGCCTGTAATCCCAGGTACTACTAGGGAGGCTGAGGCAGGAGGATCACTTGAACCCGGGAGGCAGAGGGTGCAGTGAACCCGGATCATACCATTGCCCTCCAGCCTGGGCGACAAGAGTGAAACTCTTTCTCAAAAAAGAAAGAAAGCAAAAAGTTTCTGTGGCATTTTTGGTCTGTGGGGCACAGGCAATGGGCTATGCTGGAAACTCAGGCTCAGCGTCATCACCAGCGCCATGGCAGGTCTCCTGGCCTCCACCTCGAAAAAGTATGGGAAATGCATCCACTTCCCAGTGCCCTGGCCCGCATCCCAGGCCAGCCTCTGCTGTCTCCGCAGTTCTCACTACCCTTGGAAGCAACGGGGAATCATAAATCCAATCACCTCCCTCCTCTGCTCTAAACCCAACCATAGCTCACTAGTGCTTTGGTATAAAATCTGTGCTAGCCCTGTGTGGTCCTTACCCTCCAAATCCCATGCTCCCCCTGCCCATCTCCCTCCACATCCCCCACCGCCTCCATTCCAGCCACACTGGCCTTCTTGTCCTCCCTCCAACACCATAAGCCTGTGCCCTTGCTGTGGTCTCTTCCTGGTCTGTTTTTTTTTTGAGACGGAGTTTTGCTCTTGTTGCCCAGGCTGGAGTGCAATGGCGCGATCTCAGCTCCCCACAATCTCTGCCTCCTGGGTTCAAGTGATTCTCCTGCCTCAGCCTCTCGAGTAGCTGGGACTACAGGCACGCACCATCACGCCAAGCTAATTTTTGTATTTTTAGTAGAGATGGGGTTTCATCATGTTGGCCAGGATGGTCTCAATCTCCTGACCTTGTGATCCACCTGCTTCGGCCTCCCAAAGTGCCAGGATTACAGGCTACAGGCATGAGCCACTTTTGAGATGAAGTTTCACCCTTATTGCCTAGGCTGGAGTGTAATGGTGTGATCTCAGCTCTCCACAACCTCCCCTCCTGGGTTCAAGCGATTCTCCTGCCTCAGCCTCCTGAGTAACTGGGATTACAGCTGTGCACCACCACATCCAGCTAATTTTTTTGTATTTTTAGTAGAAACAGGGTTTCTCCATGTTGGTCAGGCTGGTCTCGAATTCTCGACCTCAGGTGATTCGCCCACCTCGGCCTCCCAAAGTGCTGGGATTACAGGCATCAGCCATGCACTGTGCCGGGCCCTTGTCTGCCTTATCTAGTAAACTCCTGCCTATCCTCTCATCACTTACTTGCGTGACTGCCCCCCGACTCTCTGGCCAGGTCAGGCCCTCTGTTATATGCTCCTTATATGAACCCAGGATCATGCTTGATCTCACCAGAAAGAAATATTTTGTCTCTGTCCAAGTGCAGGCAGGAGGACAACCCTCTTCTAACCATTCACTTAGTCACTCAACAAACCTTATCATTTCCTGATTAGATACCTCCTCCAGTCACAGTGCCCAGGACCCCCTTCCCTGGCCAGCCTCGGGGATGCTACAGGAATAAAAATGGGGTTCAAGACCAGCCTGGGCAATATAGCAAGACTCCCATCTCTAGAAAAAATAAAAATAAATTAGCTTGGTATGGTGGCCTGTGCCTGTAATCCCATCTACTGGGGAGGCTGAGATGGGAGGATCACTTGAGCCCAGGAGCCCAAGGCTGCACTGAGTCGTAATGGTGCCACTGCACTCCAGCCTGGGCAACAGAACAAGATCTTGTCTCACTCCGTCATCCAGGCTGGCTCACTGCAGCCTCGACCTCCCAGGCTCAAGTGATCCTCCCACCTCAGCCTCCTGTGTAGCTGGATCCACAGGTGTGTGCCACCATGCCTGGCTAATTTTTGTATTTTTTTTGTAGTGACGGGAGGTCTCACTTTATTGCCCAGGCTGGTCTCGAACTCTTGAACTTAAGAGATCCTCCCACCTCAGCCTCCCAAAGCGCTCGTATTACAGGTGTGAGCCACCACACCAGGCTGCTTATAGAATTTTCTTGCAAGCTTTTGGGTAAAGAAAGAGGCTGGACGCAGTGGTTCAACCCTGTAATCCCAGCACTTTGGGAGGCCGAGGCAGTTGGATCATGAGGTCAGGAGTTTAAGACCAGCCTGACCAACATGGTGAAACCCCATCTCTACTAAAAATACAAAAAATTAGCCGGATGTGGTGCCGGGTGCCTGTAATCCCAGCTACTCGGGAGGCTGAGGCAGGAGAATCACCGGAACCCGGGAGGTGGAGGTCGCAGTGAGCCGAAATCACGGCATTGCACTCCAGCCTGGGTGACAGAGCGAGACTCTATCTCGGACGGATAGATAGATAAATAAATAAATAAATAAATAAATAAATAAATAAATAAATAAAAAAAAAAAATACGAAAATTCCCCAGGCGTGGTGGTGGGAGCCTGTGGTCCCAGCTACTCAGGAGCCCGAGGCAGGAGAATTGCTTGAGCCCGGGAGGTGGAGGGTGCAGTGGGCCCAGATCTCGCCACTGCACTTCAGTCTGAGTGGACAAAAAAAGAAAAAGAAAAAAAGAACAGAAAAGGAAAGAAAAAAAAGGGAACGATTTTCACAAGAAAATGTGAATTCTGCCCTCCTGGATGGGTGAATTCTGCTTTCCTGGAGCTCCACCTCCAGCTCCAGCCCCCCACCCTTCTCCACCCCAGGAGACACAGCAGGGCCCTCACACACACACACGCACGCTGCTCTCCACAGCAGCTACCTGAGGGCCTGCGGCTCAGAGAACTCCTCGTAACTGTGCATGGAGTCACTGTAGGATTCCCGGGAACCCAGGGGTGGTGGGCGGACAGAATACTGGTGGACTGAGGCATTGGGTTGCGACGTTGTATAATAGGGCGGCGGGATGCTGTTGCTCGTTTCACTGCGGTAGTCACTGTCACGGTCATCCACTGCACTGTCGGGGTCATCGTCTGAAAGAGAGAGGAGATATGGGAAGAGGGCGAGGAAGAGAGAGAGAGCACATGTGATGGGGGCCAATACAGTTTCCCCGACTTAGGGTGCTGCTACCAAAGACAAGAATTTTTTACTAGTATGGATAAAGAATTGTGGATCATGTTAAGGGAGATATAGGCTTCAGAACAAAGGAGGTGAAAACCCTGCTTTGCCTTCTGTGGGTCAAATTGGACCTGCAGTCTAGGGGCTAGGGTAGGTCCTACAATGTGAAGAAAACAAGGACAAAGTAGAGGGCATCCTCCAGCTCAAATGTGAGGAACAACTTGGCTGCAGCTCAGGATCTCTGAACATGAGATGGGATTTTTTTTTTCCATTGGGCAGTTAGTTTCCCATAACAGGAGTCACACGCACACTCAGAGGGAAGGTGGAGGAAGATCAGTAGTTCAAGCTGGAGTGAACGCCCTGTAGCCCTTAGAGATCTTCTGGTAGCTGAGGGTGAGGACCCAGACCGCATCTTATAGGCACAACACCCAGGAAGATGCTGTGATGTGGTTCTGTCTTTTTCAAAAAGGATTAGATGCTCAACTTGGCAAACTCACCACACACCAAGACTCTATTGCTAGAAGGGAATGTGGCAGAGTTGCCAAACTTCATGTTTAATACGGACTAAAAGATATTTTGGTTTAGTTTGGTTTCCTTAGAAAAAAGAACAGTTTGTTTTCTAAATCCTAAAAAAATTCCAATTCTAAAAGCAACATGTGTGGGGGGGGTGGTATAATTGGGGGATTGTACATTTTCTTCTTTATTCTTTTCTGTACCTTCTGAAAAAAAGATTTCAATAATGCCATCTTTTCTATTTTTTAAAGTTAAAAACATAATAAAGTTACCGCTACTTTAAGAGTAAAGCAAAGGCCGGGCACAGTGGCTCACACCTGGAATCCCAGCGCTTTGAGAGGCCGAGGCAGGCAGATCACTTGAACCCAGGAGTTCAAGACCAGCCTGGGCACCATAGCAAGACCCTGTCTCTACTAAAAATAAAAAAAAATTAGCCGGGGGTGGTGGCATGTGCCTGTAATCCCAGTTCCTTGGCAGGCTGACGCAGGAGAATTGCTTGAACCCAGGAGACGGAGGTTGCAGTGAGTCAAGATCACACCTCTGCACTCTAGGCTGGGTGACAGCAAGACTCTGTCTCCAAAATATAAAATGCAAGTAAAATAAAGAAAAATGTAGTCCACGGGCCAGGTGCAGTGGCTCACACCTGTAATCCCAGCACTTTGGGAGCCCAGGGCAGGAGAATCATGAGGTCAGGAGTTTGAGACCAGCCTCACCAGTATGGTGAAACCCCGTCTCTACTTAAATACAAAAATGGTATGGTGGTGCGTGCTTGTAATTCCAGCTACTCGGGAGACTGAGGCAGGAGAATCACTTGAACCCAGGAGGCACAGGTTGCAGTGAGCCAAGATCACGCCGTTGCACTCCAGCGTGGGTAACAAGAGTGAAACTCCGTCTCAAAAAAAAAAAAAAAAAAGAAAATATGAGAAATACAGAGAAGGGGAAGAGGAGGTTTAAAAAATGAAGGAACTCCCAGACTCCAAACTCTCAGAGCAATGAATGAAATCTTCAGATTTTTGGTGCATTCAGGGTCTCTCTCACTTGGGGTGGACTGCAATGGGGTGATCATAGCTCACTGCAGCCTCAACCTCCTAGGTTCAAGAGATCCTCCCACCTCAGCCTCCAGAGAAGCTGAGACCACAGGCACACACCACCACGCCCAGCTCATTTTATTTATTTATTTATTTTTTGTAGAGATGGGCTCTCCCTATATTACCCAGGATGGTCTTGAACTCCGGGGCTCAAGCAATCCTCCCACCTCAGCCTCCCAAAGTGCTGGGATCACAGGTGTGAGCCACTGTGGCCAGATGGCATTCTTTCTACTGACTTGTCCTTGACCGGGCTGAGATGTTTCCGGTCAAACCGCATGAGGCTGTGCACATGTTTACCAAGCCTTTTCTTTTTCTGACGAATTGTCTGCTTCTGAAAGGTCAATTACTTGGAGTTGGAGTCTTTCTGCTTTTGCCCAGGCTCTGCTTTCTACCAAGTAGTTCTTGACTAAATTGTCTGCTTCTGACTATTTCCAGCTACTTTTGTTTTGACCAAATGGTCTGTTTTCGGCTCAGTTATCTTTCCTTTTTGACCCAAATATCTATCAGCTTTAGCTATATTGGAGTTTTTGTTTGTTTGTTTGTTTTTAGATGGAGTTTCATTCTTGTTACCCAGGCAGGAGTGAAATGGCGCATTCTCGGCTCACCGCAACCTCCACCTCCTGGGTTCAGGCAATTCTCCTGCCTCAGCCTCCTGAGTAGCTGGGATTACAGGCACGCGCCACCACGCCCAGCTAATTTTTTGTATTTTTAGTAGAGACGGGGTTTCACCATGTTGACCAGGATGGTCTCGATCTCTTGACCTCGTGATCCACCCGCCTCGGCCTCCCAAAGTGCTGGGATTACAGGCGTGAGCCACCGCGCCCAGCCTTTTTTTTTTGTTGTTGTTGTTGTTGTTGCTATTGTTGTGTTTTGTTTGAGACAGAGTCTCACTCTGTTTCCCAGGCTGGAGTGCAATGGTGCGATCTCAGCTCACTGCAACCTCCACCTCCTGGGTTCAAACGATTCTCCTGCCTCAGCCTCCCGAGTAGCTGGGACTACAGGCACGCACCACCATGCCCAGCTAATTTTTGTATTTTTAGTAGAGACGGGGTTTCACCTTGTTGACCGGGATGGTCTTGATCTCTTGACCTCGTGATCCACCTGCCTCGGCCTCCCAAAGTGCTGGGATTATAGGCGTGAGCCACCGCGCCCGGCCCTAGATTGATTTTTAACCAACTTGTTTTTGAGAAATTGTGGTGGACCAAAGGGTTTGTCAGCAGTTTCACTGGTCCTGGAGTTAGGTTTGTCCACCAAGACATGAGAAAGAAGTGAAGAACTCCCCAGTTGGCGGAGGAGAGAGAAGGAGGCAGATTTATCCTTAGCAGAGAGGATTGGCCAGGCTCAGTGGCTCACACCTGTAATCCCAGCTCTTTGGGAGGCTGAGGTGGGTGGATCACAAGGTCAGGAGTTTAAGACCAGCCTAACCAACATGGTGAAACCCATCTCAACTAAAAATACAAAAATTATTCGGGTGTGGTGGTGGGTGCCTGTAGTCCCAGCTACTTGGGAGGCTGAGGCAGGAGAATCTCTTGAACCTGGGAGGCAGAGGTTGCAGTGAGCTGTGATTGCACCACTGCACTCCAGCCTGGGTGACAGAATAAGACTCTGTCTCAAAAAAAAAAAAAAAAAAGAAGAAGAAGAATCTAATGCCTGATGATCTGTCAGTGTCCCCCATCACCCCTAGATGGGATGGTTTCATTGCAGGGAAACAAGCTCGGGGCTCCCACTGCTTCTACATGACGGTGAGTTGTATCAATATTTCATTATGTACTGTAATGTAATAATAAAAAAATAAAGTGCACAATAAATGCAATAAGGTTGAATCATCCGGAAACCATCCCCCCTACCCCCTAGTCCATGGAAAAATTGTCTTCCATGAAACTGGTCCCTGGTGTCAAAAAGGTTGCGGACTGTTGTTGGGTAGAAAATGGACATTTAATTTAGGGAGGAGGTGGCTTGCTCTCTTCCCTCAGAGAGCAAATGAAGGTGGGAGGTGTGGTGTGAATGTGGGTAGAGCCTGGGGGGATGCTGAGGTCCCTGACCCGCCCCTCTATCGGAGACCCTCTCCCTGCCCACCCACTACCCTCTGAGTGACACTGGGCCCATTTCCAGGTGGAGAAGGAAGATAGGAAGACCAAAAGACAGAGGGGTTGAAGGAGAGGAGATGAGGTTATACAGGGGGAGTGGCGGAAGGGGTCACAGTGCCCGGCTGGAGACAGGCAGGTGTTTGGTCTAAATGTCCACCTCTTCAGGCTGAACCCCCCACCCCAATAATGGTGCCCACTCCTCAGCAGAGAGCAGGTCTCCCAAGACAGGCGCTAATGAAGAGGGTGCAGGAGAGCTTGGGAGGGGTCTTGCCAAGCCCTCTGGCCCTCACGTGCTGGTTACGGGCACCCTGGTTCCCTGTGTGGTAGTGCGGAGGGGCCTTGGGATCACCAAGGTGCCCACCTTCCCATGGGCCTCCCAGAACATCATTCAGGCTGAGTACTTACTGTGCTGCTCACCCCAGCCAAAATAATTCCAGTTGCCTACAAAGAGAAGGGGCAGAAATAATAAAAGGGAGCAGACAGAGGGGTGGGCGTAGGGAGGGGGGCTCCCCTGTCATCTTCCTCACTCTCCCCATCTCCTCCCTGCACCCCAAGATGGCAGCCCTCTTGTCCTGAGTACCTTCCGTGAGCATCATTTTTGTTGCTGACACTTGCTGTGTCTCTGCTCTCCACCTTGGGAGGAAGGCGGATATCCCTGTTTGTTTGTTTTTTAAAAAAAATTTCTTTTCTTCTCTTTCTTTTTTTTTTTTTTGAGACAGGGTCTCGCTGTGTCATCCAGCCTGGAGTACAGTGGTGCAGTCATGGCTCACTGTAGCCTCGAATTCCCAAGCCCAAGCAATCCTCCCACCTCAGCCTCCTGAGTAGCTGGGGTTGCAGGCACCCACCACAGTGTTTGGCTAATGTTTTGTTTTTTGGTGGTTTTTCTTTGTGTTTTTTGTGTGTGTGTGTAGAGATGGAGTCTTGCTATGTTGCTCTGGTTGGTCTCAAACTCCTGGTCTCAAGTGAGGCTGAGTAGTGGGATTACAGGCATGAGCCACTGTGCCGGGCTCAGTTTTGAATGGGAGGAAAGGCACAGTCAGGAAGTAACAAAGTGGGTATTTGGGCCCAGTGTTTTCTGACTGTAAAGTCTGGGGTTAGCAGCCTCCACCCTTTTCCTCTCCCTGCTTTACACTAAATTGGAAACCCTAAGCTTTGAAACACCATTGTTGTGTGGATTTTATCATTCTGCTCATTTTATAGTTGAAACAATGGGACTCAGAGAGACAGAGTGAGCAGCCCAAAGTCACACAGCCTCTGAGTATCAGGGCGAGAGCCACCTTTGCCTATCAACTACCTGGTACTTCAGAAAAGTGTCCCGGACCAGAAACCTGGCTCTTCTGACCATTGGCTGCTTTCTCTGGGAAACAGAGGTGACAAAACACTCCCAGTATTTCCTTATGGATAAATACTGAGTGGTGGTCTCCATTCCCCAAATTGAACCTGCCCCTGGCTCCAGTCCATCCACCCAGGGGCCCACTGCCATTGCCTTCCTGCCTCCACTCTGCCTGGCTCCACCCCCACTGCAACCTCTCAGTGACCCCATCCCTGGGGAGGGTGTTTGTAATTCCTTCCACGCAGTGATGGCCCCTCCTTGGCCAGGGAGGCCAAGGGACTTTCTCAATATCACACCCCAAGTCAGTGTAGAAACAGGGTCTCCCCAGCTGTAGTCCCCAAGCCCTCCCCACCTCTGGGTCAGTTACCACTCTCCTGGACACATGGTGGGGGAGATGCAGATGCAGGAAAGATGGTGAGAGGGGAGAAAAGGAAGATGAAAAAAGAAATGAAAAAAAGCTGAGCATGGTGATTATGCCTGTAATCCCAGCACTTCGGGAGGCTGAGGCGGGTGGATCATGGGTGGTAAAAAATTCTAGACTAGCCGACCAACATGGCGAAACCCTGTCTCTACTAAAAATACAAAAATTAGCTGGGCGTGGTGGCACGCGCCTGTAACACCAGTTACTCAAGAGGCTGAGGCACGAGAATTGCTCAAACCCAGGAGGCGGAGGCTGCAGTGAGCCAAGATCATACCATTGCAGTCCAGTCTGGGTGACAAAGCAAGATTCTACCTCTAAATAAATAAATAAATAAATAAATGGAAAGGAAGGCTGAAGAGTGAAGTGGGGTTTTGGTGTCAGCAGGTGGGAGCTGTGCCCTGAGGCTGTATGGTTTGCTACTTCCTCTCCACCGCAGAGCAACGGAAAGACATTTTAAGGAGGGAGACAGCTCTTCCATCCATGAAAAGACCCAGTCTGGATGCATCTGAGTGTCCACTGGGCCCAGGGAGATAAAAAATCTTGACCGCTGCAGCCTTGTTGGAAACAGGAAGAGGAACGTTTTCATCATCATAATTAACAGACAGGGTGTGGTAGAAAGGGAAGCAAAGTTGGAGTCCCTCAGACCTGGGTTCAAATCCTGGCTCTGCCACTTGCCGAGTGTGTGGTGGTGGGTGACATCTCCTCTTGGGCCTCAGTTTCTCCATCTAAGAAAATGGGTGAATGAAACAGCCTTTGTCTGTTGTAGGTGCACCCGTTGTACGTGTGTTGGCATGTCTTCCTTCTGTGTCTGCAACGTCTGACTCTGGGCTGCTCGGGTTTGTGCTGGCCCCACGACTAGTTTGTTGAATGAGTTCTATGTCCTCATCCAGGATCTGATGAATGGAAGTGAAGCATCTACAAAGTGTTTTTCATGTCTCTAGATGTTCCAAATCCTTCCAGCAGCCCTCAGAGTGCAGGTCTGTCAGATGTGCTATTTCAAAGAGAAGGTCCCTAAATGTTGGAGAGGGACACTGGCCTGCTCAGGACCATGGAGCAAGGTCATCAAGCCCAAGTCTCAGAACTCTCTCCCTCCCTCCCTCCTTTCTTCCCTCCCTCCCTTCCTTTCTCTCTCTCTCTTTCTTCTTTCTTTCTCCTTCCTTCCTTTCTGTCTTTCTTTCTCTTTTCCTTCCTTCCTTCCTTCCTTCCTTCCTTCCTTCCTTCCTTCCTTCCTTCCTTCCTTCCTCCCTCCCTTTTCTGTTCTTTCCTATTCTTTTCTTTTTTGAGTCAGAGTCTTGCTCTGTAGCAGACTGGAGTGCAGTGATGTGATCTCAGCTCATCACAGACTCTACCTCCTGGGTTCAAGCATTTCTCCTCCCTCAGCCTCCTAAATAGCTGGGATTGCAGGCACCCACCACCATGTCTGTTTAATTTTTTTTTTGTACTTTTAGTAGAGATGGGGTTTTGCCAAGTTGGTCAGGCTGGTCTTGAACTCCTGACCTTGATCCCCCAAAGTGCTGGGATTACAGGGATGAGCCACCACACCCAGCCTCAGAACTCTAATTTCTAATACACTGTAAGTAGACACTACACTCTCGGGACTTTGTATCTCTGGAGGGGAGAAGTCTTTAGACAGGACAGTCATGGGGTAAGGGAGGGACGAGGGTTTCAGCCCATGCCCAAGAAGAATCAAGAGGTACTTACAACACTGGTTGCTGGGGACAGGCAAAGGCTTTTCTTGCTCATCTTGGAACGAATACTGAAGGGGTAGGGGAAGGAGAAAGGGCTTGTCTCAGAAGGATTGAAGGCCAGGGGACCAGGAAAGTCCTCTGTTCCATCCCATTCTCACTTCCCTCTACCTCCCAAATTCTCTCCCTCTCTATGAGAAGGATATGGGGAGTAAGAGAGAAAAGGAGAGAAAGACACACACACACACACACACGAGAGAAAGACAGAGACAGAGAGAAACTGAGAAACAGAGACAGGAAAAAGACTAGGGGCCGGGCGCGGTGGCTCACACCTGTCATCGCAGCACTTTGGGAGGCTGAGGCGCGAAGATCACTTGAGGTCAGGAGTTTAGGACCAGCCTGGCCAACATGGTGAAACCCCATCTCTACTAAAAACATGAAAATTCTCTGGCCATGGTGGCACGTGCCTGTTATCCCAGCCACTCGGGAGGCTGAGGCACGATAGTCACTTGATCCTGGGAGGCGGAGGGTGCAGTGAGCCGAGATCGCGTCATTGCACTCCAGCCTCCAGCTTAGACGACAGAGCAAGACTCCACAAGAAAACAAAGAAAGAAATTGTTCTACCAAAAGGACACATGCACACGTATGTTCATGGCAGCGCTATTCTCAATAATAAAGATACAGAATCAACTTAGGTGCCCTGTAATCCAGTGGTGGATTGGATTTTTCTCTTTTGCGATAGAGTGTTGCTCTGTCACCCTGGCTGGAGTGCAGTGGCACAATCTCGGCTCACTGCAACCTCTGCCTCCCAGGTTCAAGCGATTCTCCTGCCTCAGCCTCCTGAGTAGCTGGGACTACAGGTGTGCACCACCATGCCCAGCTAATTTTTGTATTTTTTAGTAAAGATGGGGTTTTACCATGTTGGCCAGGATGGTCTTAATCTCTTGACCTTGTGATCTGCCCACCTCAGCCCCTCAGAGTGCTGGGATTATAGGTGCCCGCCACCATGCCTGGCTGTTTTTTCTATTTTTAATAGAAATGGTTTCACCATGTTGACCAGGCTGGTCTTGAACTCCTGACCTTAGGTGTTCCTCCCACCTCAGCCTCCCGGAGTGTTGGGATTACAGGCATGATCCACCATGCCTGGCCTGGATTTTTTTTTTTTAATGTGGTACCTATATACCATGGAGAACTACACAGCCATAAAAAATAATTAAATCAATTAAATCATGCCCTTTGCAGGAACGTGGATGGAGCTGGAGGCCATTATCCTAAGCGAATCCATCCAAAACCAGAAAACCAAATCCCACATGTTCTCGCTTATAAGCGCAAGCTAAACATTGGGTGCTCGTGGACGTGAAGATGCAAACAGTAAACACAGGGGACTCCGGAAGGGAGGAAGGAGGGCGCGGGACCAGGGTGAGTGAACTACCTGTGGGGGCCGGGCACGGTGGCTCACGCCTGTCATCTCAGCACTCAGGGAGGCTGAGGTGGGTGGATCACCTGAGGTTGGGAGTTCAAAACAGCCTGACCAACATGGAGAAACCCCGTCTTTACTAAAAATACAAAAATTAGCTGGGTGTGTTGGCACATGCCTGTAATCCCAGCTACTGAGGAGGCTGAGGCAAGAGGATCGTTTGAACCCGGCAGGTGGAGGTTGCAGTGAGCCGAGATCACGCCATTACACTTCAGCCTGGGCTAACATGAGCAAAACTCTGTCTCAAAAACAAACAAACCAACAAACAAACCTACCTGTTGGGTACTGTGTTCGCTATTGGAGTAACACCACGGAAGCCCAAACCCCAGCATCATGTAATGTATCTGTGTAACAAACCTGCACATGCACCCCTTGAATGTAAAATAAAAGTTTTTATTATTATTATTATTATTATTATTTTGACATGGAGCCTTGCTCTGTCGCCCAGGCTGCAGTGCAGTGACATGATCTCGGCTCACTGCAACCTCTGCCTCCCAGATTCAAGTGATTCTCCCACCTCAGCCTCCTGAATAGCTGAGCTTACAGGCGCCCACCATCATACCAGGCTAATTTTTTGTGTTTTTAGTAGAGATGGAGTTTCACCATGTTAGCCAGGCTGGTCTCGAACTCCTGACCTCAAATGCTGTCCCTGCCTTGGCCTCCCAATGTGCTGGGATTACAGACCTGAGCCCCTGTACATGGCTAATTTTTTATTTTACCTTTGGTAGAGACAGGGTTTCACCATGTTGGCCAGGCTGGTCTAGAACTCCTGACCTCAGGTGATCCGCCTGTCTCAGCCTCCCAAAGTGCTGGGATTCCAGGTGTGAGCCCCAGGCCCAGCCTCTGCGTGTTTCTTGACCACATCATTGTCTCGACACTGGACCAGGTGAGTCATGGATGCAGTCAGGTTACAGAGAATTAGAAACAGAGACTCAGGGAAAGAGAAGCTCACAGAGAAACAGCACCGGTACGTGGGGAGACAGAGACAGAAACAAGGAAGAAAACAGCCCTTCCCACCCCAACACTCACTTCATCCTGGTCCCGCATAGCATTGAGCTGCTCCAGCTTCTTGGCCCAGTAGCGAGCCTCTTCTTCCGGAATGTCTGCAAGCAGAGCCGGTCTGTGAGCCTGGACGCCCCTCCCTGCCCCTCAGCCTCCATCCTACAGGCTTCCTGAGCTCCAGCAAGGCCCTGGCTTCTAGGGTCTTTGGCAAACCCTCGGAAGTGGGGGCTGGGCTGATCTGGGGTCCCAGGAGGGTAGATGGAGATGAAGGGGAGGCACTGCCTCTGCCTCCCCTCTCCCCAAAGATGGATGGAGAACAGTTGGAGGATGAGAGGAGATGGTTCCTGGCATTTATGAGGGCGGGGAAGCCATTGTTTTTATTATTTATCTATTTAACTTTTTTGAGATGGAGTCTTGCTCTGTTGCCCAGGCTGGAGTGCAGCGGTGCGATCTCAGCTCACTGCAACCTCCGCCTCCCAGGTTCAAGTGATTTTCCTGCCTCAGCCTCCAAGTAGCTGGGATTACAGGTGTCCGCCACCATGCCTGGCTAATTTTTTATATTTTTAGTAGAGATGGAGTTTCGCCATGTTGGCCAGGCTGGTCTTGAACTCCTGACATCAGGTAATCCTTCTGCCTTGGCCTCCCAAAGAGCTGGGATTACAGGCTTGAGCCACCACGCCCAGCCCATTGTTTTTATTTTTCATTTTTTAGAGTCAGCGTCTCACTCTGTCACCCAGGCTGGAGTGCAGTGGTGCAATCACAGCTCACTGCACCCTCATACTTCCGGGCTCAAGCAATCCTCCTGCCTCAGCCTCCTGAATAGCTGGGACTATGGGGACCTGCCACCATGGCTGGTGAATCTTTAGCTTTTTCATAGAGATGGGATGTCACTAGATCACCCAGGCTGGTCTCAAACTCCTGTCCTCCAGTGATCCTCCCGCCTCGTCCTCCCAAAGTGCTGGGATTACAGGCATGAGACACTGAGCCTGGACACCCATGAGTTCTTAGAAGAATGAGGTGGAGAGACTCGAGGTGCTTCTAGGAAAGGAAGAGGGGACTGTCTGTTCTCAGCCTCTGTCTACATGTCTCTCTGTCTCTGTCTCTCCTCTGATCCCCAGCTCACTCTTGCAGCCCCAGGCATCACTGAGGAATAGCCAGGACTGCCCAGCCCTGAGCCCCGTGGGTTGTGAAGAGTTTGCAGCTCAAGCTACGGGGCCTGGGTCACGGTCTGTACACAGCAGGTTCACACCAATTGTGGGAAGTAGAAAACGTCCCTTTTTAAAGTTTCCTTTCTTGTTAAAGAATAAATCATAAGTGTGCTAATAACTTTGTTAAGCCCTATCCTGTGTAGCTGTTAGACATGCTTACAGGCACGTAGTACATTCTATGTCCTAGTACTTTAACTAAGATATCTGTGCTGGACATGCTGACAGGCATGTCCCAGCTCTCCGTTGCTTTTAGAAAAGTTTTAAGTCGTTAGCCAATCAGGTTTTAGTTTAGATTGTGAGGTCTGGCTCCAGCCAATGAAGATCAGACACAGCAGTAAGGACAACCCTGAATGCGTAAGGAATAAATTAGTGTGTTTTCCTTTGTTCATTGTACTCTCATGGCAAGATGGCTAGCAAGGGTACCCCTCCTGCAGTCCAGGAAGTAAAAGTTGTGTTGCTGAAAGATCCTTTGTCTCAGTGCTGATTTTTCTTTCCAGCACCAGGCGTCTATTTCCAACACCCCTGTTCTCTGTAACCCAAGAAACTCTCTCTCCTCTGGGGCGAAGGACACTCATTCTCAGCCTGAAGGGTCAGCCAGACCTCCCAGGCCTGTTCACTCTCCTGGAATAGCTGAGTGAGTCCAGAAGTGGGGCCGGGGCTGGGTGAAGGTCACGTGCCCCGGGACTCACCTAAAGGCAGCTCAAAGCGCGTGTCCAGGAGGATGCGGTGGAAAGTGGGGTCCTTGGTGCCACAGATCTCGCTGTCTGCCATGATGACCTGGGAGTCCAGTGTCAGCCACTCTCCGGGGCCTTCCTGGGGTCGGGAAGCAGGTGTGTGGTCAGGTGTCTGCTGCATGCTGGGCCCCAGGGCCCCTACTCTCACATGAGACATCCCCCTCACCCCTACCCCAAAACAAAATTCATGTCTCATGTCTCCTCTCTCTTTCCTCCCTTCTTCCTGTCTCTCTCTCTTTCCTCCTTTCCTCCCTCCCTCCTTCCTTCCTTCCTTTCTTTTTTTTTTTGAGACAGAGTTTTGCTTTGTTGCCAGGCGGCAGGTTGGAGTGCAATTCTCTGATCTCTGCTCACTGCAACCTCCGCCTCCCAGGTTCAAGCAATTCTCCTGCCTCAGCCTCCTGAGTAGCTGTGACTACAGGCATGCACCACCACACCCAGCTAATTTTTGTATTTTTTAGTAGACAGGGGGTTTCACCATGTTGGCCAGGATGGTTTTGATCTCTTGACCTTGTGATCTGCCCGCCTCGGCCTCCCAAAGCTTGCTTTCTTTCTCTTTTTTCTTTCTCTCTTTCCCTCCTTCCCTCCCTTCCTTTTTCTTTTCCTTCATTCCTTCCTTTCTCTTTTTTCTTTCTTTCCTGCCCTTCCATTCTCTCTTCTTTTTTCTTTCTCCTTCCTTCCTCTCCTTCCTTCCCTCCCTCCCTCTCTCTCCCCTCCCTTCCCCTTCCCTGCCTCTATTTTTCTCTCTCTCTCTTTCTTTATTTTTAGAGCTGGGGTCTCACTATGTTGCCCAGGCTCATCTTGAGCTCCTGGCCTCAAGTGATCCTCATGCCTCAGCTTCCAGTGGCTGGGACTATAGACACATGCCACTGTGCCTGCCTGTGTTCCCATGTTACACATGAAAAAAACTGAGATTCAGAGAGGGAAAGGTCTCAGTCCAGGGCCACATGGTGAGTCAGGGGAACCCAGAGCAAGGTACCTAGAGGGGGAACCCCTTGGGGTCAGGTAAGGACAGCCCCAGCCCCTCATGGTCATTCCTCACCCCTGATAAGGGGTTATGGGACTCTGACTTCAGACAAAAGCCCTGGGGCCTGCTATCACCCAGGGAGAACATCCCCCAGGAGAGCGAGCCCATTTCTCCTGGTTCAGAAATGTTGCCTTTGAACGAGTGGGGTCCACCCTGAACCTCAGTCTCTTCGTTATTCAAATGGGAATGATCTTTAGTGGAATCTACTTTCTGCCACCCCAGGTGACCAGGCTTCCCTCACACTTGAAGGGCCATTAAGGAAATTTTGGGTCTCCCTCAAGGTTTCCTTTTATATATTTTAATTTAATGTTTTTGAGACAGGGTCTTGCTCTATCATACAGGCTGGAGTGCAGTGGCGTGATCTCAGCTCACTGCAACCTCCGCCTCCCAGGCTCAAGTGATTCTACCTCAGCCTCCTGAGCTGCTGGGATTACAAGTGCACACCACCATGCCTGGCTAATTTTTTTGTATTTTTTAGTAGAGACAGAGTTTCACCATGTTGGCTAGGCTGGTCTTGAACTTTTGACCTCAGGTGATCCTCCTGCCTCAGCCTCCCAAAGTGCTGGGATTACAGGCATGAGTCACCACGCCCAGCCGAGGCTTCCTTTTAGACTCACTTGCCTGGAATCTTGCAACCATTTTGTCTCTCTCCATTCATTCATTCAAAAGCAGATGCTCACTAGCCAGGTGCAATGGCTCATACCTATAATCCAGCACTTTGGGAGGCCAAGGTGGGCAGATCACTTGAGGTCAGGAGTTAAAGACCAGCCTGGCCAACATGATGAAACCCCATCTCTACTAGAAATGCAAAAATTAGCTGGGTGTGGTGGTGGGTGCCTGTAATTCCAGTTACTTGGAAGGCTGAGGCAGGAGAATTACTTGAGCCAGGTAGGCAGAGGCTGCAGTGAGCCGAGATGGTGCCACTGCACTCCAGCCTGGTGAGACAAAGCAAGACTTCATTTCAAAAAAAGAAAGAAAGAAAGAAATGAAATAACAAAAACGAACAAAGAAAAAAATAGTCCCAGTCCCTCCTCTATGCCTGGTATATACTGAGTGATGCCAGGGTCCCCAAGAGGCCCCAGCCATCATCACCCTATACCCTGAGGAGCCCACCGCCCTGGGAAACAGAGCTGGACACAGGCACCTCCAGCCCCATGAGGTCATAGCTAGCCCAGAGGGAGGAAGGAGGGCTAAAGGATCCAGAGGGAAGTCAGAGAGTGCTGCCTGGAAGAGGGCACATGGGAATTTAGAGGGTGATGGAAAGGAGGACACTTGAAACTCAGGGATCAGAATATGCAAAGGTTCAGAGGCTGGAATCTGGAAGGGGTTGAGGTTGGAGTGTGGGGGGAGATAAGACTAGTGGGCGGGTGCCATCTAAAGGGCCTCCCAAGGAAGATGGACAGGAGAGGATAGATCAGAGCTCCAGGTAGTAAGACCCTCCTGGGGTCAGCATGGAGGGGTTGAGACTTAAGGTCAGGAGGCTAGGGACTGGGCTGTGGGGACAGATGAATAGACATGACCACAGCTTGGCACAGTGGCTCATGCCTGTAATACCAGCAGTTTGGGAGGCTGAGGTGGGTGGATTGCTTGAGCCCAGGAGTTTGAGACCAGCCTGGGCAACATGGCAAAACCCTGTCTCTATTAAAAAAATAAAATAAAATAGGGGGACATGGTGGTGTGCACCTGCAGTCCCGGCTACTTGGGAGGCTGAGGTAGGAGGATCACTTGAGCTTGGGAAGTTGAGGCTGCAGTGGGCCATGATCGTGCCACTGCACTCCAGCCTGGGCAACAGAATGAGACCCCGTCTCAAAAATAAATAAATAAAAAATAGACACCACGACTGCCTGCTGACCATGATGCACAGGCTGAGGGGCCAGCACCTTCTTCTGAGCTGCTGTAACCTTCCTGCTGCTGCCCATCTGGGATGCAAAATGCTAATTGCCTATGTTATCCTTTCCTCCTTCCATAGTAATATATTTTTAGCAGTGCCTAGGGTTGTATGGCCTAGGACTACATTTCCCGGCCTAGGACTACATTTCCCAGAATCCCTTGCAGCTAGGTGTTGGCCACATGTCTAAGTTCTGGCCAATGAGATGTGCCTGAACTCCCTGCCCCTTACCACCTTTCCCTGGTTGGAATGAAGATGCACTGGTGAGCCTAAAGCAGCCACTTGGGGCCACAAGGTCAAAGCCATATGGAGAGAGAGGCAGAGCAAGATGGAAGTTGTATTAGGCCCTGGTGACTTTGGAAGGTCATGGCAGGCCCAGGTGTCTACATTGATGTTGTCAGGGGACAGGAGATAAATGTGGATCTTGTTCAGGCCACTGGGCTCTGGGCTTCCTTCCTCACCCTCTGGCCACCGGCCACTCACCTCATTGGACTGGCGGATGGTCCGCAATGGTATCCACACTGTGCCCACCATTGTGTCCCAGATGAGACCCTTGTTCCACACCTCCACCGTCAGTCCCAAATCCAGACGGTTAATCTCGCTGTGGAAAAAGGACAGGGGACATCAAGGGAGAAAATGGGGGTTCAGAGAGGTTAGTTCATTCATCTGAGAACACACAGCATACCACAATTCAAACGAAGGCCTGGGAGTATCCTAGCTGATATGATAACAAGGTGGGGTTCTCATTTTATAGCGGGGAAACTGAGGCCAGTGAGGGAAGTTAAGAGCTCAAGGTATCACAGAAGGACCAGGATTGAAAGCCGGGAAGGACGGTGTGGAGACAGATGTGACACACTGCCTGCAACTTCATCTTTCTGGGCCTTCCTTAAGCCCTCCAACCCTGACCATGCTGGCCAAGTGGGGAAGAGGATCCGATACCTCCATAGCTCCCTCTACCCCCAGGATAAGGACATTCGGGCACCTCTGTCCTTCCCAGTGTCATCTCCATCTCATGAGGTGAGGACGTGATCCCACCTCCAAGCACTTGCCCTGCAGGCCTCGTCCTAGACATATGTTGATTCAGGGGCGCAGGAAACTTGGCGAAATGTGAGAGTCATTGAATTTACAGTTTGCTGAAGATTTATCTTAAGGAATGTATTTTTAAAATATACCTGTTGACTGGACCTGGTGGCTCATGTCTGTAATCCCAGCAATTTGGGAGGCCCAGGTGGGCGGATCATCTGAGGTCAGGAGTTCAAGACCAGCCTGGCCAACATGGTGAAACCCCATCTCTACTAAAAACACAAAAAGTAGCCGGGTATGGTGGCGTGCGTCTATAGTTCCAGCTATTTGGGAGGCTAAGGCAGGAGAATAGCTTAAACCCAGGAGGTGGAGGTTGCAGTGATACGAGATCGCGCCATTGCACTCCAGCCTGGGCTACAGAGTAAGTCTCCATCTCAAAAAAAGAAAAAAAAGAAGACAAACTCTGTTGGCCAGGTGTGGTGGCTCACATCTGTAATCCCAGCACATTGGGAGGCTGAAACAGGCGGATCACCTAAGTCCAGGAGTTTGAGACCAGCCTGGCCAACATAGTGAAACCCCATCTCTACTTAAAGTACAATTAGCCTGGTGTGGTGGCACACTCTTGTAAGCCCAGCTACTTGGAAGGCTGAGGCAGAAGGATCACTGTAATCTGGGAGGTGGAGGTTGCAGTGAGCTGAGATCACGCCACTGCACTCCAGCCTGGGGAACAGAGTGAGACTCTGTCTCAATCAAACAAACAAACAAAACAATTGATGGTGAGGCAAGGGAAGGCGTGATGCCCTGAAATTGTAGCTTGGGGGTGGTGGTCAGGGAGGGCTTCACTGAGGAGGTAACACAAGCTGAGACCTGAAGAAGAGCCAGCTGGGGACTGGAGAGCAAGTGCAAGGGCCCTAGGGCAGGAACGAGCTGGGAGGTGTTGGAGAAAGAGGTGGGTGTGGGTATGGCCAGGGCAGGGGAGTGAGAGGGAGATAGAGTGAGAAGGTGGCGGGAACCGTGGGGAACACTATGGGTTTTATTCTGAGGTCGATGAGCCACGGACAACTTTGGAATATGGGAGCAACAGGATGTGATTTGCAGTTTTAAAAATATCCCCCTGGCTGCCTGGAGGAGAACAGATTGTAGGAGGTGGATAGCACAGGAGGCCAGGGCGGAGGCTGGCGGGCAGCAGGGACTTGGCTGGTGGCCTCGAAGACCAAGGGAAGTGATTGGATTGGGAATGTGTTTTGGAGGTGGAGGAGATAAGGTGGACACAGGATGAGGGAGGCTGGAAGGGAATTGCCTGGGCTTCCCCGGTGTCCAGCTCTGCCCCGAGGAGCCAGTGAGGTGCTGGGCTATGCCAGGGGCCGGGGTCATGCCAGAGGCTGTGGACTCACAACATGAAATCTTGCTCCCAGCTGGGCTGGCTGCCCCGCACCGCGATGGTCGTGCTCTTGACATTCTGCACTTTCAGGGTTACGTACGTGTTGAATTTCTCTGTGGCAGTGAGAACAGGGGTCAGCACTGGGGCTCAGGGCCTCTCCAATGCCCCTTTCCAAGCTCAAGCTCTAGATAATCTGCTGGGACCCCCTTGGGAATTTCTGGGCCACTCAATCCCTATCCCCCAACCCTACCCTCAGGGCACAAGGGAGGGGCCTCAGTGTGGGGAGACGTGGAATTTTGGGATACTTCATCCAGCTGCCTCAAAACATTGGTTTTTGGCTAAAAAGACCGAGGCCCAAGAAAAGGGAACGAAATTGACCGAAGAAACCCCCTTTGCTGGGCGAGAGCAGTGGTTCACGCCTGTGATCCCAGCACTTTGGTAGGTCGAGGCACCCAGCCTGGATAACTTGGGTAAACCCCGTCTCTACTAAAAATACAAAAAATAATTAGCCGGGCACAGTGGCGCACGCCTGTGGCCCCGGAACTTCGGGAGGCTGAGGCGGGAGGATCGCTTGAGCCTGGGAAGTTGAGGCCGCAGTAAGCCATGATGGCACCACTGTACTCCAGCCTCAAAAAATAAAAAATTTAAATTTAAATTTAAAAAACAGGCAGAGTGTGGTGGCTCTCGCCTGTAATCCAGCACTTTGGGAGGCTGAGGCAGGCGGATCGTTTGAGGTCAGAAGTTCAAGACCAGCCTGGCCAACATGGTGAAACCCTGTCTCTACTAAAAACACAAAAATTATCTGGGCAGGGTAGAGGGTGCCTGTAATCCCAGCTACTTGGGAGGCTGAGGCAGGAGAATCGCTTGGCCCCAGGAGGTGGAGGTTGCAGTGAGCCAAGATCGCACCACTGCACTCCAGCTTGGGCAACAGAACGAGACCCTGTTTCAAAGAAAAAAGAAAAGAAAGAAAAAGAAAAGAAAAGAAAGAAACTCCCTTTGCCTCTGTGAGCCTCATTTTTCACACCTGCAGCCCCACTTAAGAGTCCCCATCCTGCCTCTTAGGATCCTGGGAAGAGCCATTGCTCAGGGCAAGCCCCACCCCGATAGAATCTCCCACTATGGCTGGGGAGACTCGGGAACCCCCATACAAACTCCAGGGACCCCATGCCAAGGGCTGCCCCTCCCCCTGTTTAATCCTCTGACCCCTTTTCTGATGCTCAGAAGACACAAAGCTCAAGTCTAAATCTGGTCTCCAAGAGACAGACGGACAGACAGAGAAACAGACAGACAGAGAAACAGACAGACAGAGAAACAAACGACAGACAGGCAACACTGGACAGGACAGCAAGAGAAGCCACTTACCTTGGGCACCGTCAAACTTGGCTTTTTTGACTGTGGAGAGAGACAGAGATAGGGAAGGGAGATGCGGGGAG
The DNA here is from genome assembly GCF_049354715.1 of Callithrix jacchus. Lineage (NCBI taxonomy): Eukaryota > Metazoa > Chordata > Mammalia > Primates > Cebidae > Callithrix > Callithrix jacchus. The sequence continues at coordinate 16,406,248 of NC_133523.1, forward strand.
AAGTGGGGAGGAGAGGGGCAGAGGTACAGAGAGAGTCAGAGACACACCAAGATAGAGACATAAGGAGAGAGACACAGAGGAGAGACAGGCAGAGATAAAAAGCAACAGAGACAGGTTTTTAAAAAGATAAAGATAGAAGCAATGTCAGAGGCAGAGACAAGGGGAGGAGGAGAGGGAGGAAAGAGGAGGCAGGGATGAGAGGGAGAGAGAGAGAGAAAAGCCATCAGACAGATGAGCACAGGCAGCCCTAGAGTGGAAGGAAATTTGGACCCTGAGAGTGGTCCCTACCCTTCCCTCTCCCTCCAACCCCTGTCCCCAAGCTTCCCAAATAGCTGTGCTGTTACCCACAATTGAACAAGATTAGAAAGAAAGAGCTGGGCAAATGGTGGGAGAGGCCTCCTACAGGAAGCCCTCCAGGATGGCCCCAGAAGAAGAGGGGAAGTTGAAGAGGTGAAGAAGAAGGCAAGAATAGACAATCTCTGATGACTCCACCAGCCCCTTCGGGCCTGCAAGACCTCTTCCTCCATTGTCCAGCTCAGTCTGCAATGTCAAATGCTCCCAGGGTTTGGGGAAGCCTCAAAGAAGGCTGGGCAAGGTGGGATAAAGCAACCCAGAGAGCTGGCTCTCAAAATGCACATGGAGGGCAAGGCGTGGTGGCCCACACCTATCACCCCAGCACTTTAGGAGGCTGAAGCACATGAATCATCTGAGGTCAGGAGTTCGAGACCAGCCTGGCCAAGATGGTGAAACCGTGTCTCTACTAAAAATACAAAAATTAGCCAGGCGTGGTGACAGGTGCCTATAGTCTCAGCTACTTGGGAGGCTGAGGCAGGAGAATCGCTTGAACCCAGGAGGCGCAGGTTGCAGTGAGCTGAGATCTCACCACGATACTCCAGCTTGGGTGACATAGCAAGACTCTTGTCTCAACAACAACAAAAAGTAAGGCGGGTGGAGACGCCTGCATCCTGGCTGGAGGGCTGACAGGGATTGTCCAGCCCCACTTGCTTGTGGGAGGTGCAGCCTGAATATATGTCAGGCACCTGCCGAGGTCCAGTCTTCTCACATTTCACATAATCCCACAGCCCCAAGAGATTCAAAGCCATTCCGCCCCCTCCTGGCAGTTATAACCAAGTATTCAATTTCCACCGCCAACACCTCTCACACTCTGCTCTCGTTCCCCACATCTTTTTCCTCCATTCATTCTCTACTCCCACCCCTAATCTGTTCCCACACTGAGCCCTTCCTTCCTTCCTTCCTTCCTTCCTTCCTTCCTTCCTTCCTTCCTTCCTTCCTTCCCTCCCTCCCTCCCTCTTTTTTCTTTCTTCTTTCTTTCCTTTCTTTCTTTCTGATGGAGCTTTTCTTTCTTTCCTTCCTTCCTCCCTTTTCTTTCCCTCCCTTCCTTTGTCCTTCCTTCCCTTCCTCCCCCCCCTTCCCTTCCTCCCTTCCTTCCTTTCTTTCTTTCTGATGGAGCTTTTCTTTCTTTCTTTTTCTTTTCTTTTCTTTCCGAGTCTTGCTCTATTGCCCAGGCTAGACTACAGTGACGCAATCTCAGTCACTGCAACCTCTGCATCCCGGATTAAAGCAATTTTCCTGCCTCAGTTTCCCAAGTAGCTGGGGCTACAGACATGCAACACCACGCCCGGCTAATTTTTGTATTTTTAGTGGAGACAGGGTTTTACTATATGTTGGCCAGGCTGGTCTCAAACTCCTGACCTCAGGTGATCCGCCTGCCTCGGCCTCCCAAAGTGCTGGGATTACAGGTGTGAGCCACCGCGCCAGCCCTTTTCTTTCCTTCCTATTTTCTTCTCTTCTTTTCCTCTTCAAATTAATGTCTTTGTTTGTGTAGGCAGTGCATGCACACGTTGTGAAATCCAAAACAACCAAGAGATGAGACACTGAGAATAAAGCTCTTTCCATCCCAGCCCTTCGTCTCCCTCCCAGATGCGATCAACATTGGCAGTTGCTTGTACCGCTGGAGATGGTCCATGCGTCGGCAATCATACCCACGTTCGCCTTGCTTGATTTCCAAGACAAATGGCGCACTCGACACCCACTGTTCTAATCCTTCGTGTTGTTTTTCAGTATGTCTCGAAGAGCGTGTGCTAGCGCGTTGAAGGATAAATTCCTAGAAACAGAATTGTGTCTCTCTGGGCAGATGTCACAGCCTCCCATCCCGGGTTTGCAACTCTGTCCTCATCACTTGAATTTCTGTCTCACAAAAGGCACCTGAGCAGAACCAGTGAAGAGAGAATTTCCATGAAGAGCGGGGGAAGTGTGATGGCCCTCAACACATGTCAGTAAGGACTGTTTCCGGCCAGGCCCGGGGTTTCCTGCCTGGAATCCAAGCACATTGGGAAGCCGAGGCAGGTGGATCACTTGAGGTTAGGAGTTCGAGACCAGCCTGGCCAACATGGCGAAATCCCATCTCTAGTAAAAATGACAAAAATTAGCCAGCCTGTTGGCGTGCACCTGTAATCCCGGCTACTTGGGAGGCTGATGCAGGAAATCGCTTGAACCTGGAAGGTGGGGGTCACGATGAGTGAAGATGGTGCCACTGCCCTGCAGCCCTTAGCTGGGCCTTCAGAGAGGTGAGCACTGATTTGAGCCAGGTTCAGATTCCAAAGCTGTGTGACCCTGGGCAAGTGAATCCCCTCTCTAGGCCTTCATCTCTGTTTGGTTCTCTCTCTCTCTCTCTCTCTTTTTTCTTTTCCCCTAGATCTGGTTTTCTCTCTCACATCGCCCCACCTGGCACCTCACCCCTGGGGCTGAGATAGGCTCAGGAACACTCAGGAATGTGCCCAGGAGCTTTGAGCCTCACTGCTGGAGGAGGTCCAGCCTGCAGGAGTGCGGACCCTCTGTGAGGGGAGTGGGCAGGGGAAGGGGCAGGAGGGAAAATGGTGATGGCGTCAGGGGGTGGAGGAGAGAGTGACAGAGGCTGACACTGGCCCCACAGCTGGAGGGTCTCATACAGGGAGAGGAGAGATGAAGAAATGATAGGATGAGAACAGGAGAATCCAGATAGATGGAGAGAAATAGACAGAGACACAAGGAGACAGAGAGAGCGCCAGGCATAGAGGCACATGCTTGTAATCCCAGCTACTTGGGAGGCTGAGGCGGTGGGGGGGACCTTGAGACCCCAAGTTCAAGACCAGCCTGGCCAATGTAGTAAGATCCCATGTCTAAAAATAACAATTTAAAAGACAGAGAGAGGCCAGGTGCCATGGCTCACACCTGTAATCCCAGCACTTTGAGGCTGAGGCAGGTGGAGGGCCTAAGGTCAGGAGTTCGAGACCAGCCTGGGCAACATGGTGAAGCCCCATCTCTACTAAAAATACAAAAATTAGCCAGGCGTGGTGGTGCACGCCTGTAGTCCCAGCTACTTGGGAGGCTGAGGCAGGAGAATTGCTTGAACCGGGGAGGTGGAGGTTGCAGTGAGCCAAGATGGCACCTGGGTGACAGAGCAAGACTCTATCTCCAAAATAATAATAATAATAATAGTAAAAGAGAGAAAGATTCCCACTAGGGAGGGCAGGCAGGTGGAGGAGACACTGGGGAGAGGAGAGGCCATTGGGGTAGAAGAGGAGGGGGATACATCTGGGGGTGGGAAGTAACAGGCCCTGGGGGGGTGATACAAGGGGCTCACTGGGGTCTAGCCTGGGCTTGGCCCCACTTGAAGCTCCTCCAACTGTGCCCCATTTTATAAACCACAGATTTAGGCTCGGAGGGGAGCCCAGGAGCTGCCTGATCTGTTCTGTCTCCCTCCTCCCTGTTCTGTTTCTCTCCACTCCTGCTCTCTCCTTTCAGTCTCTATTCTCTCCTCTCTCTCTCTCTCTCTCTCTGCCCTTCTTGTGTCCCTTCTTTGGTCAATCCTCCTCCTCTTTCCTAAGCCTCAGCTCCTTCCCGCAGCTTCTCTTGGCTGGAGAGGAATGGTCTCCGTTGGGGTCCTCAGGCGGTGGGGGACCGGCTGCAGAGCTGTACCTCTGACAGCTGAAGCCAGGCTCCGGCCCCTAGTTCCCTACCGAGGTCCAGGGTGAGGACCACGTTTTTTCATCACTGGGGCTCAGAGTGGGAGAGGGGTCTGAAAGGGAAAAGGGGACAGGGAAGGGGGCGGAGAGTGGGGAGGGGGGTTCTCAGGAGCTAAGGAGGTTCGCGGTGAGGGAGGGGATTCGGGAAGGGGGAGGGGCGCGGAGGGGATCTCGGGGGAAGGGCTTGGAGGAGGAAGTGGGTTCAGAGAAGGCACCCAGTCTTCCTCCTAGTCTTCCCTGGTCAGTAAATGGTCCTTGAGTCACCGTCTTCGTCGTCACATCCCGCCACCCTCTCCCCGCCCGCGCCGGGTTGCGGTATCAGGGTCAGCGGGGCGGAAGCGCCACCCCTCCCCGGCGGGCTTCGGGTCACACGCAAGAGGCTATTTATAGCGTGGGCGCGCGGAGGGCGTGGGCGGCGCGCCGGCGGGCAGGGGGGTGGGGGACGAGGGGGGTGCCCGCTGCAGTCCCCAGCGACCGGCGGGTGGAGACACCGCCTCTTGCGGCCTCCGAGGTCTTTGGGGCCCCCCCAGCAGCGCTGACTGAAGAATGTAGGGGCGGAACCCGGGGAGGCTGAGGCAGGAGTTCAGGCTGCGGGGACCCCCCTGCAGCCTGGCTCCAGGCCTCAGTATCTGCATCTGGAAAATGGGAAGACAGAGCGTCTGGCCTCCCTTGCCTTGCCTTTCTCCGCCTCTTCTTCCCTCCTCTTCCTCTCAGCCCTTTCGCAGCATAATGATTACAGTGTCACTTACACTACTGTTATTATCACCAGTACCATTACTGTTTTTGTCATTTGGTTGTGTTCTAAGGGTGTCCCTGGCCTGGATTCTAGGATTTGAAGACCCTGGATTCTTTTTTCTCTTCCCTCCCTTTATCTTTCTTTCTTTCTTTCGTCTTTCTGTCTTTCTTCTCTCTCTCTTTCTTTCCTTTCGCTCTCTTTCTTTCTTTCTCTCTTTCTTTCGACGGGGTCTCCTCTCTGTTGCCCAGGCTGGAGTGCAGTGGTGTGATCATGGCTCACTGCAGCTTCACCTCCCAGGCTCAAGCGATCCTCCACATTCAGCCTCCCGAGTAGCTGGGACTGCAAGTGCGCATCACCATGCTTGGCCAATTTTAGATGGGATCTTACAATGTTGCCAGGGCTGGTTTCAAACTCCTGGCCTCAAGCGATCCTCCCACCTCAGACTTCTAAAGTGCTGGAATTAAAGGCATGAGCCACATGGGTTCTAATTAAGGGGGATTCCAGTCTTGGGGCACCGGCTCCCTGACCAGCCACGTGGGGATGGGGTGGGGAGACAGGAGGTGGAGATCCAGCCGTCTAGGGCTTTTGAAAGCCCACCCGCTCCAGGATTAGCCTGGGGGAGGGGAGGAAGCATAGAGAATCCAGAAATAGATTCTAGGAGATTTTATCGTTTTGTGTGTGATGTTGGTGGCGGGCATTTCAGCGGGAGACAGATGGGCTTCAGAATAAAGGACCTCGGCTCTGCTGGTTTCACATCCGGGAAAGACTAAATGAGGACCTTTATCTTCCGTTGACACAACGGAGCCCAACTGAAGCCTTCTGTGTAAAAAAACACCAAGAACCTGGAGTTCCAGAGAGTTTCAGGAATCGGGGATTTCTGTGTGTGTTGTTTACCATGTACCACTTAGAACTAGGCCTAGCCTATAGTAGGTGCTCATTAAACAGTAATTCGTGGAAGGAATGACGTCACCTCCTCCAGCAGCCCTGCGAGGTTGCGCTGAGCTGTTCCCCAGAGGAGTGGGCGGGCTCTGTCCGCTGTGCTGAATGTTCGATCCCCTGCCTTTGTACCCTCAAAGAACTTGGTTCCCTCCTGAGCGTGGGACTGGGGACCCCGCTTGGAGCGTTCGCTCCTCGGGCTCCAGAATGCAGTGGACTCTCGGAAATGTCCTACATTCAGAACCGCCTTCCAGAAAGCTTTTAGTCACCATTAATAAAAACATCATCACTGATTTTTTTTTTTTTTGAGATGGAGTCTCACTCAGCCCAAGCTGGGGTGCAGTGGCGCAATCTGGGCTCACTGCAACCTCAGCCTTTGGGGTTCAAGCTATTCTCGTGCCTCAGCCTCCTGAGTAGCTGGGACTACAGGTGCCACCACACCCAGCTAATGTTTTGTATTTTAGTAGAGACAGGGTTTCACCATGTTGCCCAGGGTGATCTTGAACTCCTGAGCTCAGGTGATCCGCCCGCCTCAGCCTCCCAAAGTGTGGGATGACAGGCGTGAACACCGCACCTGGCCCATCATTGATTTTTCATGTCTTTTGCTCACGCTTATTGGACCTTTCCATAGGTCAGGCGTCATGCTGAGGGCTGTGTGAGCCTCACTAGAGAGTTCTGGCAAACGTAGATGATGGGTGCTACTCCCGTGCCCATTCCACAGATGAGCATACTGAGGAATGCAGAGGATGTGGGACTTGCCAGGAAGTTGGGACTCAGAAATTCACACTGAGGGTCGGGCACAGTGGCTCACGCCTGTAATCCCAACACTTTGAGAGGCAGAGGTGGGCGGATCAAGAGGTCAAGAGATCTAGACCATCCATCCTAGCCAACATGGTGAAACCCTGTCTCTATTTAAAAAAAGAAAGAAAGAAAGAGAGAGAGAAAGAAATTTATACTCAGGCCTGCTGGACCCAGGATGTCCTTACTTGCACCTCGCAGAAGAGGTCCATTGTATGTGGAAGAAAACTGAGGCCAGGTTGGGGAAAGGGCGAGGCTGCAGCTCTGAAGATGCTCCTCCAAGCTGGAGGGTATCAGGGACTGGGTAGCAAGGAACGGAGGGATATGTGAAGGCTTCTTAGGCAAGGGGCAGGGGAACAGCCCTAGTGAGTAGAGAGATTGTGACATGTCTGTTTATTGGATGCATGAAAGAAGAAAGCAATCCTGGCTGGGTGTGGTGGCTCACGCCTATAATCCCAGCACTTTGGGAGGCTGAGGCAGGTGGATCACTTGGTGGTCGGGGGTTTGAGGCCAGGCTGGCCAACATGGTGAAACCTTGTCTCCACTAAAAATACAAAAAATTAGCTGGGCATGGTGGTGCATGCCTGTAATCTCAGCTACTCGTGAGGCTGAGGCAGGAGAATTGCTTGAACCTGGGAACTGGAGGTGGGCAGTGAGCCAAGATTGTGGCACTGCACTCCAGCTTGGGCAACTCTGTCTCGAATAAATAAATAAATAGGAAAGAAGGCAACCCCAGAGCAGATCTTCACCCCACAGAAGGAACTTGGTTGTCTCCCAGGTCCTGGGATCTGAGAGAAGTCTCAACCTTTTTCCCCAACCCCAGTAGGCTCTAGAGTCAGTCAGCTCCATCTCTGACTCTGCGACACCAGGCAAATTGTTAAAGCTCCCTGAGCCTCAGTTTTCCTCATTTCTACAATGGGGCTACTGTGAGGGCTAAAGAGGACACAGGCATAAAAATCCTCAACATCGTGCCCATGAAATACTGTGTCGGGCACAGTGGCTCACACCTGTAATCCCAGCACTTTGGGAGGCTGAGGCAGGAGGATCACTTGAAGTCAGGAGTTAGAGACCAGCCTGGCCACTAGAGATGAGAAACCCCATCTCTACTAAAAATACCAAAAATGCCAAAATTACAGGCATGGTGGCACATGCTTGTAATCCTAGCTACCTGGGAGGCTGAGGCAGAAGAATCGCTTGCACCTAGAAGGCGAAGATTTCAGTGAGCCAAGATCACACCACTCCACTCCAGCTTGGGCGACAGAGTGAGGCCATGTCTCAAAAAACAAAACACACACACACACACACACACACACACACACACACAGATGAATGGATAAATGGGGTTTATAGTTGATATTGTTATAAGTTGTGAAGCAAACCCGCCCCTGCCTAAATTCACTGATTTGTTCATGTCATTTATTCGTAAAATGTTTGTGGAGCCTTTGAAACATCAGTTGGGTGGGGTGGCTCATGGCTATAATCCCAGCACTTTGGGAGGACGATGAGGGCAAATCACTTGAATCCAGGAGTTCAAAATCAGCCTGGGCAACAGGGCAAATCCCTGTTTCTGCAAAAAATAAAAAAATAGAATAACAGCTAGGCAGGCATGGTAGTGCGTGCCTGTAGTCCCAGCTACTCGGGAGGCTGAGGTGGAAGGATCACTTGAGACCTGGAGGTCAAGGCTGCAGTGAGCTGAGGTCATGCCGCTGAACTGCAGCCTGAGTAACAGGCTTTGAGTGGGACCCTGTCTCAAAACAAAACATTAAGTGGCCTGTGCAAAATGCTGTGAGGCACATAGGAAGAGCTGGAACCAAGCCTCCCCACCACCATGCCTTTACTCATGCTGCTTCCTCCACACGGAACACATCTCCCTCCTGCTCATCTTCCCCTCATCGTATCTGAGACTCAGGTAAATGGTGGTGGTGAAATCGGGGCAGGCTTCCCAGAGGAAGAGAGCCCTGGATAACCCACTCCTCAGCTCCCTTAGCCCTCCCTCATCTCTCATTCTAACCTCATGGGAGATGCGAGGGTGTGGCTAGGAATAGAGCTGGGTCCCCAGAGCCGGGAACAGTGCCTAGTATACAGTAGGTGCTCAATTAATGCTTGCTGAGTAAATAAAATGAGTGACTTCATGAAGGAACAAGGTGGCATTTGCCATTCACAGCCTCAGGATGCTGCTAAGATTTAGTGAGTGGATTAATGTGCTGGAGTGCATCAGGGCTCCACACGGATAAGGAAATGAAGGGGGCCAGAGATAAGGCCCATACACCATACGGGGTGATCTGCTGTGTGTCGGTGCTGGGTGTATACATGAGAGCTTGCATTTGCTTGTACTTGCTCAGATATTTGCAGCAGTGGCTGGCTCATGTTACCAGGTCAGGCAAGTGCCTGCCTGTACACGGATATGAGCATGCGTGTGTGCAGAACATGTACACCATTTAAGTGCAGGGGGGAGTCTGCACATGTGTTTCCGGGAGTGGGTGTCACTACATCGGAGACACATTGTGTGTGCGAGCTTGCGGGTGATAGGTGAAAAACACATGTATTGATGTTTGCACGTGTGCGTGGATGCGGATCTGTGGCAGCTGCATTCGTTTACCTGCATACATGTACACTCATGTGCAATGAAATACCCAGATGTGTATTTACTTGTATGCGTCATCATCCCCTTGTAGAAAGGGGCTGGTTTGAATGTCCAGGCAAGTGTTGTCATATGCGTACGTGGCCTTGACATGTGCTTATATGAATATATGTGTGCTTCATGGGGTTGGGGACCGTAACAGATACATATGGGTGCATGTCTGAGTGTGAGGATATGAGTGGATTTCTTTCTTTTTTTTTTTGAGACTGAGTCTCTCTCTGTGGCCCAGGCTGGAGTGCAGTGGTCTAATCTCAGCTCACTGCAACCTCTGCCTCCTGGGTTCAAGCGATTCTCCTGCCTCAGCCTCCCGAGTAGCTGGGACTACAGGCATGCCACCATCACGCTGTCTAATTTTTTTTGTCTTTTTAATAGAGACGGGGTTTCACCATATTGGTCAGGCTGGTCTTGAACTCCTGACCTCGTGATCCACCTGCCTTGGCCTCCCAAAGTGCTAGGATTACAGGCGTGAGCTACGGCGCCCAGGCTTTTTTTTTGAGACAGAGTCTCTCTGTTGCCCAGGCTAGAGTGCAGTGGCGGGATCTCAGCTCATTGCAAACTTCCACCTCCCATGTTCAAGTGATTCTTCTGCCTCAGCCTCCTGAGTAGCTGAGATTATAGGTGCACACCAGCACACCCAGCCAATTTTTTGTATGTTTTAGTAGAGACAGAGTTTCACCATGTTGGCCAGGCTGGTCTTGAACCCCTGACCTTCAGTGATCCACCCACCTTGGCCTCCCAAAGTCAAAGTGCTGGGATTACGGGCCTGAGCCACCACGCTTGGTTGGATATCAGTGAATCCTTATGTGACATGTATATTGTGGACATTCATCAAACACACGTGGATACATCTATGTGTGTGCTGGCAGACACACACACGTGGGTTGCTGGGACCATGTCTACCTCAGCAGGCTGTGTCCTATATACATGTGTATGCTTGTGTTCACACAAGCGTGTGAGTACACGCGTGTGCCTATGGAGCGTATCTTTCCAGGCACATGGTCCGCGTGGAGGCTTATACATCCTAAGCATTTGTGTCCACACAGGAATAAGTCTGGGTATGAATGTGTGTAGAGATTGGCAAACGCCTGTGGGTTCCCGGTGGAGGGGGAGGGCAGGTATTTCCTCAACTCGAAGGATGAGCTCAGGCAACGCGCAACCCATCTCAGCCTAGCTTCCCTCCAGCCAAGCCCACCCCAACACTCTCAGCTCGGGCTCAGCCATCCCAGCCCCTCCCCTCTGGGGGCTCGTCCCACCTCTCTCTGGGAGGCTGGCCTCACCCAGCACTTCTCCCTCTCCCCACGCTCCCTGCCTCCTACTCCTCCTCACTCCAAACTCACACCTCCCTTTACACCTCTGGGCCTTACCTCCCACCCTGCTCAACCTCTTCCCCAGCCTTGCCCCTCCCAGCGACTCCATTCCACTCAGGCGGCGACACCTCCCTATAAAGTCCACAGAATCCAGCCCAGTCCTCCCCGCGAAGCCTCTGTTTCTGGAAGCCTCATCCCTCTTGCCTCCTGCTGCCTCTCCCTTAATGCCACCCCCGCAGCCAAGCCTCCAGTTTGCGTCAGAGTTAAGGGTGAGATCCCCGCCTCCCCCCACTCTACTAGGCAAACCTTCCAGAGAAACCCAACTTGGAGGATGTGAGGAAGGGTGGGGCGGGGTGCTGGGGGGAGAAGAGAGAGGACGGAGAAGTCGGTCAGGAACACCCACGTCGGAACCTCCTCCAGTGCCACCCCTAGAAGCCCGCAACTTAGAGCAAGGGGAGAGGTCAGTAGGGGGTCTGGACATTCTTGTTCCCCTCTTTCCGTCCTCAGGCCTAGGCGGTGGGGGGCGCCCAGGGGTCTCCTTCACTTCCCTACTTGGCTAACTCCATAGGCCGGGAGGCTAGGGGCTGGAAAAGTTGGCCTTTGACTCTAGGGACTCTTCTTCCATCACCCCCAGCCCCGTCCAACAGAAAAGAGCTCAGAGAAAGGAGGCCCCTGTCCCTTTAAGAGCACCCGCGTCCACGCCGGCCCAGCCCGGCCTGATTTGCACTCGGGAAGCCGCCGCGGCGGGGAGCAGGCGGGCGGGGCAGGGTTTGTGAATGAAGCGGCCGAGGGGGAGGGGAGGGAGGAGGAGGGGCGGCGGGGGCGGTTCCCGGCTCCCCTGCCTGCCCACCCTGGGTCCAGGCTGTCAGAGTTCAGCACACACGCGCTTCCCGTCGCCCGAGGTCTCCCGAAGCCCGACGTCTCAGGCTTGGCCGACACACCCCTTCCCCTACCCCAGCCTTCTTGAAGCAGGTGGGAGTGAGGGGGACCCCAGGCCTTAAGAACAAGGGTTCAGAGCTCTGTAGGCGTTGAACGGCGGGCCACCCCCATCCCTGCCGCCAAGGTCTCTCAGAGCTTGAGTTCTCAAACAGGAGTGCCCAAGACGCCGGGGTTCGGGTGGGCTGGCTTCTCCTCATCCTCAGAGCCATAAAGGTGTAGGGTGGGGGGTCATGCCCCTCCCACATCTCCCTCCCTCCCCAACCCCGAGCAGAGCGTGGGCCTGGGCGTGGGCCTCTGTGCAGATGGCGTTCTGGCCCCAAAATAGCTCCCCCACCAAGTCTCCCTCCTTTCCTCTCTCCAGCGCAAAGTGGGTGAGGTGAAGAAGGGCCGGGAGGGGGACCAGGGGACATTGCTCTTCCAAGAAGCAGGCTCCCTGTCGAGAAGGCCCTGAATCGTGTTTGGGAGAACCGGAGGGGCGGGGAGCGGGAAGACCTTCTGGCCATTCCTCCAACCCCCATTCGGGAGGCCAAAGAGTTAACTGGGAAATCGCCTCCAGACCCCCAGTCACAGCCCTCCTTGGGCGTTGGGAGGAATCTCCTGTCTCCCCACTCCCCCCACCCCAGTCCTCTTTACACCCAGGGCTGGGGGAGTCCTAGAACTCGTGGATGTCCTGATGGCCAAGCCCCCTACCCATATCTTACATCCCCAGGACTTGGAGAACCCTCCCGCCGCACTTTGTTCCAATTTCCAGCCTGGTCCGCGTCCATGAGGACCGACAACCCAGCCCACACCACCAGACCCCTTCCAAGTACCCCGCAGGCTTCGATCAAACTACCCAGCCCAGACTCTTCCTCACCGACTCTAAAAACTCGATCTACACAGACGCCCAAGTCTAGAACCCCAGATCCCAGTCCGCGTCCACACGGGCCTCCGCATTCAGCCGCGTCCACACGACCCCTCAAGCAGCGGCCACCAGGACCCCCAAGAGCCCCCACCCCCGCCTCTACACGGATCACCCCCTCCGGCGCTCTGACACGTCGACAAGGGCTACCCCTCTCAAAAGTCCAGCCGCCTGGACTCGGGTCACCCACCCACCCCAGGATTCCCCCCAAGAGCCGCATCCACGCGGACCCCGAGCCCAGCCCGCGTCCACACGGGTTCCCCCACCCCCAGCCTCGTCTTCTACCTCCAACGCAAAGCAGAGACATGTCTCCGGGCTCGCAGGCGGGCCGGAGGCGGCCGGGCCGGGTCTGTCGGGTCGGGCTCAGCGGCCGCTGGGCTGGGGCATCTCCCGGCTGCAGCCCGCGCTCTGCTCACGCCGGGGCCCGGCCGCCACCGGCCATCTTGGTTCAGCACCGGGGGCGCGGACAGCGCCTGACGTGGCGCTGATGCGGGATGGGCAGGCGGGGCCCAGGGACGCCTGATGGGGCGGGGGCGCTGCGGGCTGGGGGGGCGTTAAAGGGCCTGGCTCCGGGAAGGGGCGCCCCGCCCCAGACCTCGTTGCCTGGGGACACGGGGCGAGGGCGGCCCCCACGCAGGTTTCTTCCTGTGCCTGTGCCCCCAACCCATGCATGGACACTCGCCCTGAGGGCAAACTCCTCCCTGCAATACTAAAGCAAGTACAGGCAAATGCAAGCTGTTGTGTGTACACCCGGCACCCACAACGGGCAGATCGCCCAGTTCCCTGAGTATCTCTCTTCCTCTGTCTCTGCGTCTCTGTCTCTCTGACTCTGCTGTTCGGTCTCTTTCTCTCCCTGGGTCTCTGTTCCTCTGACTCTCTGTCCACTGCTGTCTCAGTCACGTCTGTCTCTCAGTCTTTCTCTGTACAGTCTTTCTGCAGCTCTACTGCATCCTGTCTAGGTCTCTCTTTATGTCTCTAAGCCACCCAGCCCATGGGTCCTTGCCTACACTCTGACTGGATCCCATGCTTCATGCTACTGTGTAAATGGAAAACTCCTATTTATCCATTAATGTCTTGTCTAAATATCCCCTTCTCCAGGAAGGCTTCCCTGACTGCTCCAAACTGAGCCTTTGTGCCTCCTGTCTGGACTCCACCCCCATCCCTTCCTCTGATTGGGCCCTGACCCCAGTGAAACTCTGCTCACCACCGCTCCCCACATCTTTTTTTTTTTTTTTTTGAGATGGAGTCCCCCTCTGTTACCCAGGCTGGAGTGCAGTGGCACGATCTTGGCTCACTGCAACCTCCGCCTCCTGGGTCCTGCGTCAGCCTCCCTGAGTAGCTGGGACTACAGGTGGGAGCCGCCATGCTCAGCTAATATATATACATATATGTATTTTTAGTAGAGATGAGGTTTCACCATGTTGGCCAGGCTGGTATCAAACTCTTGACCTCAGGTGATCCACCCACCTCGGCCTCCCAATGCTGGGATGACAGGTGTGAGCCACCATGCCCAGCCCCCTCCCCATGTATCTAACTGGGCAGTTCCTTGTGGGTCCTTGCCCTGCTCACTGTATCGCCAGCACCTAAAACAGCGTGAAAGTCTGAGTCTCCTACCCCCCCCCCACCCCTGGCCACATGAAGGAGCCTCACAAATCCAGCAGGTGCATGGAGTTAGTTGAGTGAGGCCATTGTTCAAAACCCAACTCTGCCTGTCATCACAAGGCTGACCTTGGGCAGGTCATGTGACCTCTTTGTGCCTTAGTTTCCCCACTTGTAGAATGCAGATGATAAGAAGCCCTGCCTCACAAAGTTGCTGGAGGTGCTACATGAGTTAACATGTGAAAACAGTTGTAATTTTTGTTTTGAGATGGAGTCTCAATCTGATACCCAGGCTGGAGTGCAATGGCACGATCTCAGCTCACTGCAACCTCCACTCCCAGGTTCAAGCCATTCTCCTGTCTCAGCTTCCCGAGTAGCTGGGATCACAGGCGTGTGCCACCACGTTTGGCTAATTTTTTTGTATTTTTAATAGAGACAGGGTTTCACCATGTTGGCCAGGCTGATCTCGAACTCCTGACTTCAAGAGATCTACCCACCTTGGCCTCCCAAAGTGCTGGGATTACAGGCGTGAGCCACCGTGCCCGGCCTCAGTTATAGTCCTAATGCCTAATGGTAACCATGTTTGTAGCTCTCATTGATTTACATTTTTAAAAAATTAGCACAGCAAATTTTTGTATTATTTTTAGAGACAGAGTTTCACCATGTTGCACAGGCTGTCTCAAACTCCTGGGCTCAAGTGATCCTCCCACCTCGGCCTCCCAAAGTGTTGGGATTACAAGCTCATGAGCCACCATACCTGGCCTTAAATTTTTATTAAACATCAATTAGATACAGGTAAGCTGTAAGGAGCAGCAAAGACAGGCTTGGATAAAAAACAAAAACATTATCATCACAATGGAAGACCCAAGGGCTCCTCCCCGGTCTCATCACCCTTCCCTGCTCATGGAAGAACTATCACAAATTTTGTTTCTCATTCCTTCCTTTCCCTACAGTTTACCACATAGTTGTCAGCAAACAACACATAGTTACCTTTGTATGTTTCTATTTTTTTTGAGACAAGATCTCTCTGTGTCACCCAGGCTGGAGTGCAGTGGTGGGAGCTCCTGAGCTCAAGCAATCCTCCTGTCTCAGCTTCCCAAGTACCAGGAACAACAGACATGCACCCCAATGCCTGGCTAATTTTTTTTTTTTTTGAGAGGGAGTCTCGCTCTGTCACCCAGGCTGGAGTGCAGTAGCGTGATCTCAGCTCACTGCAATCTCCACCTCCTGGGTTTGAACGATTCTCTTGCCGCAGCCTGTGGAGTAGCTGGGACTACAGGCGCGAGCCACCACACCTGGCTAACGTTTTGTATTTTAGTAGAGACGGGGTTTCACTGTGTTAACCAGGATGGTCTCGATCTCCTGACTTGGTGTTCGCCCACCTCAGCCTCCCAAAGTGCTGGGATTACAGGTGAGAGCCGCCTGGCCCTGCCCTGGCTAATTTTAAATTTTTTTGCAGAGACAAGGGTCTCGCTGTGTTGCCCAGGCTGGTCTTGAACTCTGGGGTTCAAATGATCTATCTGCCTACCTTGGCCTCCCAAAGTGCTGAGATTATAGGCATGAGCCACCTCATGTGGCCTTGTTCACACTCTTTACTCATCTGGTTTTTGTTTGTTCATTTGTTTTTTGAAATGGAGTTTCACTCTTGTTTCCCAGGCTGGAGTGCAGTAGCACGATCTCGGCTCACTGCAACTTCCGACTCCCAGATTCAAGTGATTCTTCTGCCTCAGCCTCCTGAGTAGCTGGGATTACAGGCACCCACCCCCAATGCCTGGCTAATTTTTGTTTTTTTAGTAGAGACAGGGGTTTCACCATGTTGGCCAGGCTGGTCTCAAACTCCTGACCTCAGATAGTCCACGCGCCTCAGCCTCCCAAAGTGCTGGGATTACAGGCTTGAGCCATGTACCCAGCCTGCTAATCTATCATGTTCGCTCAATATGAATCTGCTGATATTCATCCATATTGCTACATGTGGCTATAAGGCTTGAATTTTTCAAGGCTGCATACTATTCTTTTGTATTAATCTGTTCTCCGGTTCGTGGACTTTTAGGTTGTTTCAAGCTTAGGTTTATTATAAAATAAGTTCTTTTGAGCATCCTCTGACTTCAAACTTGTGTGCTGGCACACACAGATAAGGACGGCTGGGCCAGAAAATACATATACATGGCCGGCGCATATTACGTATTTTGTGGCTGTAATCACAGCATTTTGGGAGGCCGAGGTGGGCGGATCACAAGGTCAAGAGATTGAGACCATCCTGGCCAACATGGTGAAACCCCATCTCTATTAAAATACACACATCCAAAAAAACTAGCTGGGTGTGGTGACACGCGCCTGTAGTCCCAGCTACTCAGGAGGCCAAGGCAGGAGAATTCTCTTGAACCATGGAGGCAGAGGTTACAGTGAGCCAAGATTGCACCACTGCACTCCAGCCTGGGGACACAGCGAGACTCCATCTCAATTTAAAAAAAAAGAAGAAAGAAAGAAAGAAAATACATGTATGCTCAGCTTCACCTGATAATGTGAAATTGCTTCGTTTATTGTGACTCTGGCAATTTCCGTCATACCAGCACAGTACAATCATCGGTTCCTCTATGTTCTGTTTTGTTTTCATTTTGTTAATGGTTTTTGTTTTTTTCTTGAGACAGAGTCTCACTCTGAGGCCCAGGCTGGAATGCAATGGTGCAATCACAGCCCACCACAGCCTCCACCTCCTGGGCTCAAGCGATCCTCCTGTCTGAGCTTCCCAAGTAGCTGGGACTACAAGCCTGTGCTACCATGCCTGGCTAATTTTATTCTTTTAGATGAGGTCTCCTCCCTGTGTTGCCCAGGTTAGTCTCAAACTTCTGAGCTCCAGCGATCCTCCGGCCTCTGCCTCCCAAAGTGCTGGGATTCCAGGCCTGAGCTCCCACGTCTGGCTCTAAGTTCTTGCCAACACTGAATTGCCCAGGTTTCTCACTGGGCCAGTGTGGAGGGAGGGAAGAGTGTCTAATTTGGGTTTTGGTTTGCTTTCTGATTGTTCTTGAGGTTGAACTTTTTATGTGACTACTGGTTTCTTTTTCTAGTGAAGCGCCTGTTCAAGACTTTTATCCATTTCTTCTTCTTTTTTTTTTTTTTTTTGAGACTGCGTATCGCTCTGTTCCCCAGGCTGGAGTGCAGTGGCGCAATCTCAGCTCACCTCACCGCAACCTCTGCTTCCCAGGTTCAAGTGGTTCTCCTGCCTGAGACTCCCAAGTAGCTGGGATTACAGGGGCCCACCACCATGCCCAGCTAATTTTTGTATTTTTAGTAGAGATGAGGTTTCACGATGTTGGCCAGGCTGGTTTCGAACTCCTGACCTCAAGTGATCCACCCACCTCAGCCTGCCAAGTGCTGGGATTACAGGTGTGAGCCACCAAGCCCAACCTCAATTTTATTTTTTAATTGTTGTAAAATACACATAACAAAACGTATTTAATTTTTAAATATATATATTGAGATGGAGTCTCACTCTGTCACCAAGGCTGGAGAGCAGTGGCATAAACTCAGCTCACTGCAACCTCTGCCTCTCTCGATTAAGTGATCGTCCTGCCTCAGGCTCCAGAGTAGCTAGGATTACAGGTACCCTCTACCATACCCAGCTAATTTTTGTATTTTTGGTAGAGATGAGGTTTCACCATGTTGGCCAGGCTGGTCTCGAACTCCCAGTTTCAGGTGATCTGCCTGCCTTGACCTCCCATAGTGTTGGGATTACATTCACTATGTTGCTACGTTGTTGTGTGTTCCTCCACTCTGTCGAGTTCCAGAATATTTCCATCACCCTGAAAGAAACCCCTTCCTCATTAGTAATCACTCCCTTCCCCCCACGCCCAGCCTTGGGCTACCACTAACCTGCTTCCCATCTCTATGGATTTAAGGTATTTAACTTGCTCAATCTTTTGCAGTGTAGGATACCATGTCTAAATCATAGCATAGTTTCTTGTTGAAGAAATCCTTCTGCATTGATAATGAAGCAAAAGAAAGAAAGAAAGAGAAAGAAGAAAGAAGAAAGAAAGAAAGAAAGAAAGAAAGAAAGAAAGAAAGAAAGAAAGAAAGAAAGAAAGAGAGAGAGAAATCCTTTCCTGGCTGGATGCATTGGCTTATGCCTATAATCCCAGCACTTTAGGAGGCCAAGGCAGGAGGATCACTTGAACCCAGAAGTTCAAGACCAGCTCAGGTGACATAGGGAGATCCCACCTCTACAAAACATACAAAAATTCACCAGGAGAGGTAGTGCACACCTGTAGTCCCAGCTACCTGAGAGGCTGAGGTGGGAGGATCATGGGAGTCTTGGAGGTTGAGACTGCAGTGAGCTTGATTGTGCCACTGCACTCCAGCCTGGGTGACAGAGTGAGACCCTGTGAAAAAGAAGAAAATGAAAGAAGAAGGAAGGAAGGAAGGAAGGAGGGAGGGAGGGAAGGAAGGAAAGAAAGAGTAAAAGAAAAGAAAGAAAAAAGAAAGGGAGGGAGGGAGAGAGAAAGGGAGATAAAGAGAGAAAGGGAGAAAGAGACAGAAAGGAAGGGAGGGAGAAAGGAAGGAAGGGGGAAGGAGAAAGAAAGAAAGAAAGAAAACAGAAAAGATCCTTTTCTGTCTCAGCATCATACAGATCTTATACCTATTCTACATTTTCTGAGTTTTGTCATTTACAGTCATGTCTTGACTCTCTTGGAACTGATTTCTTAGTGTGGAGTAAGATAAAGCCCAATTGCATATTTTGTCCATGGAGATGACCTATTGTCCCAACACCCTGTAATGACTCACGAAGCCAGTTTTCGTGCATGCGTGGATTTAACAGCAAGCACAGAACAACTGGAAGTCAAGCAGTGCTGCCGGCGCCTCCACACCTGGGAGTCTTCCGAGGTCTCGCCTCTGTCCCAGCGGCTGATCTCCCTGGCAGAAGCTTTGGCCTGATCGTTTATATCTGTCAATACCAGGCAAGCATCTGACTTTTTTTTTTTTAAGTTTCACTCTTGCTTCCCAGGCTGGAGGGCAACGGTGTGATCTCGGTTCACTGCAGCCTCTGCCTCCCGGGTTCAGGCAATTCTCCTGCCTCAACCTCTGAAGTAGCTGGGATTACAGGCGCTCTCCATCGTGCCTAGCTAATTTTTGTATTTTTAGTAGAGACGGGGTTTTGGCATGTTAGCCAGGCTGGTCTTGAACTTCTGACCTCAGGTGATCTGCCCACCTCAGCCTTCCAAAGTCCTGGGATTACAGGTGTGAGCCACAACGCCTGGCCACATCTGACTTATTCTTTGCCTTCTTTTCAGCTTTTTGGGTTCCATGGAGAAACTCATTTGGGACTTAGATTGGAATTGCACTGAATCTATAAACCAAATTGGGAGAATGAGCATCTTTTGTGATTGAATCTTTCAAAGGGAACAAACAATGAATCATTCCCTTTATCTATCTTTCAGCAAAGCTTGTAACTTTGGGATTTATTTCTAGATGCTTTGAGTAGTTGGTGCTGTGGATAAGTGGCCTATTTATTTTCTTGGGGGACCGGGTCTGGATCTGTCACCCATTCTGGAGTGCAGAAGTGCAGTCATAGCTCATTATGGCCCTGACCTCCCTGGCCCAAGTGACCCTCTTGCCTCAACCACCCCAGTAGCTGGGACTACAGACGTGTGTCACCATTCTTGACTAATTTTTTTATTTTTTGTAGAGATGGGGGTCTCCCTATGTGCCCAAGCTGAGCTTAAACAACTGGGCTCAAGCAATCCTCTTGCCTCGTCTTCCAGGTGCTGGGATTGCAGTTGGGAGCCACCCCGTGGCTCTGGCATCTATTGAGTTTCTCAACTTTTTGTAAACCCCATCATTAGATGTGGACATTCTTTGGGGATTTGTTGCATACAAGGATGTCATCTGCAAATAAGACACTTTTTTTTTTTTTTTGAGGTAGGGTCTCGCTCTGTCACCCAGGCTGGAGTGCAGGGGCACAATCTCTGCTCACTGCATCTCTGCCTCTCGAGTTCAAGCAATTCTTCTGTCTCAGCCTCCCAAGTAGCTGGAACTACGGGTGCAGGCCACCATGCCTAAAAGGCTAATCTTTTGTGTTTTTAGTAGAGACGGCGTTTCACCATGCTGGCCAGGCTGGTCTCGAACTCCTGACCTCGTGATCCACCTGCCTCAGCCTCCCAAAGTGCTGGGATTACAGGTGTGAGCCACCATGCCCAGACCCTCCTCTTTTTTATAATTTTTTTTTGAGATGGAGCCTCTGTCACCCAGGCTGAAGTGTAGTGACAGTGACAAGATCTCAGCTCACTGCCACCTCCGCACGACTCCCTCTTAACGTCATTCCCCTCCAGCTGCATCTGCGTTTGGACCTTTCGCAAGCTCTGTTTGACTCTCTGTGTCTTTCCATCTCTCTCCTCTTGGCTTCCAATTTCATGCTCTCTCCACCACCCTAGGAAATCCACAAAGAAAAATAATTGAAAGAGAAGTGATGGCAGGTAATGTACAGAGTGGTGAAAAGTACACCTCCCCCACCTGCAGAGAGAGGCTCCCCACTGCCAACAAATGCAGACACATTCTTCCTGCCTTGCCAAGCTCCAGGGCATCCCCAGGGACCCTGCTCTTCTCAAAACCTGCCCATCCCCTGTGCCAAAAGCAGCGTTGAAAAGGTCTGGGCTTTAGATGAGAGGAGTTTCACTGCACATCTGTCCAGCTCAGCTTTTGAATGGAGAACAAATGGTAAGAGCTTTTTTCTTTCCATTTTTTGTTTGTTTGTTTGTTTTGTGAGATGGTGTCTCTCTCTGTCGCCCAGGCTGGAGTGCAGTGGCTCGATCACGGCTCACTGCAGCCTCTACCTCCCCAGGCTCAGGTGATCCTTCCACCTTAGCCGCCTGAGTAGCCGGGACTACAGGCACACATCACCATGCCCAGCTAATTTTTTGCACTTTTTTATGGAGACAGGGTTTCGCCACGTTTCCCAGTTTGCTCTTGAACTCCTGGGCTCAAGCAATCCTCCCACCTTGGCCTCCCAAAGTGCTGGGATTACAGGCATAAGCTGCCTGTACCTAGCTGGGCAGAGCTTTTTCTAGCAGCCCGTCCATAGCAACCTTGACTATCTTCAAACAAATTCCCAGCCCTACAGGGTGCATTTGATGTTCCTGGCACTGTGCTAAGCTCCACAGTAGACGGATATTGATGAGTCGTCAGTCAATTTGTTCAGCCAACGTTTGCTGGCACCATCTGGTTGCTGGGAACTACGCTTGTCACCAGGTTCTGGCAGGCGACAGGGTCCTTAGCATGGGGGGTGGAAATGAATAAGCAGGCAGAGGAAGCCAAGGATGATTACGAGGCAATGAGAAGGGTCCCATGATAGAGGGGGATGGAAGGGGAGGGGGAATTTGCTTCCCAGAGGAGGTGGCTCAAGGGCCAAGATATAAAGGAGGTGGAGCCAGGCATGCGGGGAGATGAGGGACAGGCATTCACAGGACATGCGCAAAGGCCGTGAGGTGGGACTGTGCCTGGTGTGTTGGAGAAGCTGAGAAAGCTGGTGTGAGAGAGTGAGGGGGACAGAGGAAAAGAGAGAAAGGGAGCTGGGTGTGGCGGCTCACCCCTGTAATCCCAGCACTGTGGGAGGCCAAGGTGGTTAAACACCTGAGGTCAGGAGTTCGAGACCAGGCTGCCCAACATGGTGAAACCCTGTCTCCACTAAAAAAATACAAAAATTAGCCAGGCGTGTTGGTGCACACCTGTAGTCCCAGCTACTCCAGAGGCTGAAGCAGGAGCATCACCTGAACCCGGGAAGCAGAGGTTGCGGTGAGCTGAGATGGCACCACTGCACTCCAGCCTGGAAGACAGAGCAGACTCTTTCTCAAAAAAAAAGAAAAAAAGAGGAAGAAGAGAGAGGAAGGGAACTGGGTGAAGGGAAGGTCATTCACGGCCTCAAGGTGGGGGATAGGGAAGGTTCTGGGATTTGCTCTGAGATGGACAGAGAGATGGAGAGAGTGACTGAGAAGGAGGGGCTTCAGCTCTGCAAGAAGGGATGAGACTCCAGCCCAAGTGTAAGGGGCCACTGAGGTCTTGTTCTCACCCATGTCTCCCCACCCCCAGACCGCTCTCCAATGCCCCCAACTGCACTGGCAGGGGGTGACCACCTGGTGCAAAGAATGGAATCATAACACTGTGGGCACTGAGTCAGTACATGCTGGAGAGAGCGAGGGAGGGATGGAGTCAGTGCGGGGGACGGGCAGGTCAGCAGGGATACAGTTGTGCCAGGCTTCCTGGCCCTAGGGAAGAGTGGGGGCTATACTATGAGGGTAATAGGGAGCCATGGAAGGGCTTTGAGCAGAGGAGGGGCGTGATCTGCTTTATGATTTTAAGAATCCATCTGGGGTTCTTTAGGGGATGGCTGGGGGCCGGAATGTAGGTGGCAGGGAGCCAGGGCAGCATACACACAGGATACGGGAGGACCCGTGGGAGCTCAGGGAGGCTCAGTTTCATTCTGGAGCCTGAGCCTGCGGGACCTGCTGAGGCACTGGACATGCAAGGTAAGGGAAGAGAAGGGACAAGAGTGAGTCCAGGTCGGGTGCAGTGGGTTGTGAATGTTGTCCCAGCACTTTGGGAGGCCGAAGCGGGAGGATTGCTTGAGGGAAAGCAGGAGTTTGAGATCACCCTGGGCAACAGGGTGAGATTCCATCTCCACAAAAATTTTAAAACAAGCTGGGAGTGGTGGTGTGCGCCTGTAGTCCCAGCTACTCCGGAGGCTGAGTTGGGAGAATTGCCTGAGCCAAGGAGATGGAGGCTGCAGTGAGCTATGACTGCACCACTGCACTCCAGCCTTGGTCTGGGTGACAGAGCAAGACTGTCTGTTTGTTTGCTTTTGTTGAGATGGAGTACTCTTCTGTTGCCCAGGCTGGAGTGCAGTGGTGTGATCTTAGCTCAAAGCAACTTCCGCTTCCTGGGTTCAAGCGATTCTCATGCCGCAGCCTCCCGAGTAGGTGAGATTACAGGCGCCTGCCACCATGCCCTGCTAATGTTTTGTATTTTTAGTAGAGACAGGGTTTCACCATGTTGGTCAGGCTGGTTTTGAACTCCTGACTTCAAGTGATCTGCTGCCTCAGCCTCCCAAAGTGCTAGGGTTACAGGTGTGGGCCACTGTGCCCGGCTGACCTTGTTTCTTGAATGAATGAATAAATAAATAAATAAGCAGGGCCAGGTGCTGTGGCTCACGGCTGTAATCCCAACACTTTGGGAGGCTGAGGAGGGTGGATCACCTGAGGTCGAGAGTTTGAGACCAGCCTGACCAACATGGAGAAATCCTATCTCTACTAAAAATACAAAAAATTAGCCGGGCGTGGTGGTGGGCGACTGGAATCCTAGCTACTCGGGAGGCTGAAGCAGGAGAATCACTTGAACCCAGGAGGCTGAGGTTGCGGTGAGCCGAGATGGCGCCATTGCACTCCAGCCTGGGCAACAAGAGCAAAACTCCATCTCAAAAAAATAAACAGTATCCAGAAATCAGGCCCCAGGCAACTGTGTAATAGTGGAGCCCCTAACAGGATGGAGGAGGGGCAGGTCTCAGGGCAAGTGACTATTCTGAGAGCCACATTTGGCCTTGTGAGTGCGAGACGCCTGCAAGGCACCCAGTGGAAATATCCAATGCCATTGGAGCCTGGGGTCTGCAGCTCTGGGGATATGCGGGCTGGAGTTGCCAACTGGATAATTAACAACATGCAGTGAGGCGTGGCCAGGTGGGGCAAGAATGTAGATACAAGGTCAAGGTACACCCCGCTCTTCCAGGACCATCAAAGCCAAGACATCACACCCAGGGGTCCGCCCTTTACAGCTCTGTCCTTGTCCAAGCCACTCCGTGTTATCAGGTCAGCAGGAATGTTATCTTCAGGGACTGTGGAATTTAGGGTCCCTGGGCTTGCCGTGGGTGCTTCTCTTCTTCTTTCAAGTGCTTATTTATTATTTATTTATTTTTTGAGACAGAGTCTCCCTCTGTCGCCAGGCTCCAGTGCAGTGGCTCGATCTCGGCTCACCACAACCTCTGCCTCCCAGGTTCAAGCGATTCTCCTGCCTTAGCCTCCCAAGTAGCTGGGACTACAGGCATGCACCACCACACCCCGCTAATTTTTTTCTTTGTATTTGAGACGAGGTTTCACCATGCTGGCCCGGATGATCTCCATCTCCTGACCTCGTGATCCACCCGCCTCGGCCTCCCAAAGTGCTGGGATTACAGTCAAGTGCCCATTTATAGATGAGGAGACTGAATTCCTGAGAGTTTGGGGCAGCGGGGCAGGGGAGGGGGACAAGGTTGGGATGTGAAATGGGGCAGGACTAACTCTCAGAACAGGCTGTTTCTGCAATGCAGGCGTCTGTGTAATCGTTCATTCAGTCAATGAACACAGCCTGGATCCACACCCATACCCATGCCGGGCTCATCTCAAAGGGAACGTTTCCACGCTCACCATTGATCACTCGGATCTAATTCATTTTTAAGCTCTGGTGCCCCATTTTCTTCCTACCAACGGCTCGGCTCATTCCAAAGCTATTGATTTGAGCCTTCTCATCCCTCCACTTAATTATGCCGGTCCTGTCTCCATCTTCTCTTGCCCTTTCTTCTCTGCGGCTCCCTCTTTCCCAAGGTCAGGGGTCCAGTAAGCAAGGAGGATCTCGCTCAGCACAGGAAATTGAAGGAAGGACATTCCTGGCTGAGGGCAGGGCGTGTGCAAACGTTGTGAAATTGGGCTTTTATCCTAGTTGTAGCTGTCAGGCCGCCTGGAACAGAGAAATGGATGAGGGCAACCTTGGCTTATTGCCTATAAAATGAGGATAAAAAATAATGGTTTCAGCTGGGTGCGATGGCTCACGTCTGTAATCCCAGCACTTTGGAAAACCAAGGCGGGCAGATCACCTGAGGTCAGGAGTTCGAAACCAGCCTGGCCAACATGGTGAAACCCTGACTCTATTAAAAAAATTAAAATTAGCTGGGCGTGGTAGTGCACGGCGGTAATCCCAGCTACTCCGGAGGCTGAGGCAGGAGAGTCGCTTGAACCTAGGAGGTGGAGTCGCGCCAAGATCACGCCACTGCACTCCAGCCTGGGCAACAGAGTGAGGCTCTGTCTCAAAAACAACAACGACAATGACAGCAACTAATAATAATAATAATAATTTCCAGCCGGGTGCTGTGGCTCACGCTTGTAATCCCAGCACTTTGGGAGGCCGAGGCAGGTGGATCACCTGAGGTCAGGAGTTCGAGACCAGCCTGGCCAGCATAGTGAAACCCCGTCTCTATTAAAAATCAAAAATTAGCTGGGTGTAGTGGCGGTGCCTGTAATCCCAGCTACTCGGGAGACTGAGGCAGGAGAATCGCTTGAACCCAGGAGGCCAAGGTTGCAGTGAGCAAAGATCGCACCATTGCACTCCAGCCTGGGCAACAAGAGCGAGACTGCGTCTCAAAAATAACAATAATAACAACAATGGTTACCTAAAGAATTAAATGGGACGAAAGCAACATCAATGGTTTGAAAGTTCCGGGGCCTGCCCAGCAGAGCTGTAGGCTGGAATTAACCAGAGGCAGTAAATAGGCCTGGAGACGTTGGATGGGATTGGATGGATCATAAACAGAAGCGATTGGATTGGTCAAGAGGATGAGACAGAAGCGGGAAATAAAGGAAGACAAAGGAATGTAATAGGTTCAGACCCAATGTGGGCGGGGTTCCGGACTCAGAGGCGGGGTCTCAGTCCAAAATCCACAGAGTGGCCAGCAGGGGTCAGCACTAGGCCATTGGGCGATCCCCGGCAAGTAGTAGCGGGAGCCAGGGACCCTCTGAGGGTTAATTTATTTAATAAGTGCCTGCAGTGTGCCAGACATGGGGCAGAACTCTACAAACACTTATTTAATTCCCATAATAGAGTTTGCAGATGGGGAAACTGAGCTAGGATTAGAATGTAGGAAGGCCAGCTGAGGCCCTTCACTGCTGCACTCCACTGGCTGCCCTTCCCCTAAATCTCCTAAAATGATAGTATAAAATTGTTTTTTTTTTTTTTTGCCAGGTGCAGTGGCTCACGCCTGTAATCCCAGCACTTTGGGAGGCCGAGGCGGGCAGATTAGGAGGTCAAGAGATAGAGACCATCCTGGCCAACATGGTGAAACCCCGTCTCTACTAAAAATACAAAAAATTGGCCGGGCGCGGTGGCTCACGCCTGTAATCCCAGTACTTTGGAAGGCCGGTGAGGACAGATCACTTGAGGTCAGGAACTCCACTAGATCCAGCCAGGTCCCTAGACCCGCCCTAGCTCAGGGCTACCCCGGGACTCATGCCAATCCTCTGAGACCTGTTTCCCCACTCCAGACTGGCTGGAGACCTGATGGACTTGCACCCAAGCTAAGGAGCTGAGGTAGGGAAGGCAGACAACACTCACCGTGGGGCCTCTCTTTCCTTTGACCCATAAGAAAACCATGGATCAGAAACGCCAATGCATTTGCCCAAACCACCCAGGTAGTAGGAGACACTGCTGGACTCCAACTCAGGGCTCTGACTTCTCATACCTATAGGACCACCAGAAGGGGACTGTCAGGCAGGCCTGTCTCAGACCCTTGGTGCCCGAAGCTGAAAAGCACTCTGGGGCCCTATAAAAATGTTTTACTGGGCATGGTGGCTCACGCCTGTAATCCCAGCACTTTGGGAGTCTGCGGCGGGTATCGATGCATCTAGAAGCAGACCCGGGGTTGATTCGCTCTCCCTAGGAAGACCTCAGCCAGATTGCTGCCAGCTGCCAGAGAGCTACTTGTAGCCAGTAGATTTCCAAAGCAAAATGATAAATTACAGAAGTAAGTAACACCAGGTGAGCACTTAGCACATGCAGGCTTGCGTCCTCAGGCTATTTTAAGTCCTTTAACCCCCACAGCGATCCTACCAGTTCAATGGAAACCGAGGCCCAGGGAGGTCGCATCTCTGGGGAGGGACAGAGCTGAGATTTGAACTCCAGCAAGCTTGGTGTCTGTGCCCTTGACCCCTCAACCTCACGTTTTACAATAGGGTCACTAGTAGAAAGGGAGGTTCGGGGACGTTGGTGACCCTTTGACTTGGTGCGGGTCTGGATGTCGAGACATGGTGCCACTTGGGGGCACAGACCTGGGCGGGAATTGGAAACTGGTTCCGGACGCAGCTTGGTCACCTACGCCGGGGTAACAACACTGCACACCAACCCGGCAGGTCTCATCCAGCTCGGGATCTGGACCACGTGGCTGGGATGCAGCACAGCCCCTGATTACGCCCCTGTGACTGCCGCTGCCTGGACCAGGATTGGTGACCAATGAGAAGGCGCACATGAAAAGCTCCGCCTACAAGTTCCTTCTTGCTCGTTGATTGGCCATTTCAGCTTCCCATCACTTCTCCCATCCTCTGGCCTGCAGCCTCCCTGGAAGTCTTTAATTTTTCCCACACATCTGCCCCGCACACGCTGTTCCCACAGCCAGGAACACCCTTTCCCCTCTCCTCTGGGATAAACTGCTTTATCCCCCTGTCTCTGCCGAGATGTCCACTTCTCCAGGAAACCTTTCCTGACTCCCAAAACTGGGTGGAAGAGGTCAGCTGCTCTTATCACATCAGATTTCATATTTGCCTCCCAAGCAGGCGGTAAGTTTCTTACAAGCCAGGTCTGGGTCTCAGAAAGCTTTGTCTCTCCATTGCCTCACATAGTAGGTACTCAAGAAACGTATGCTGAATGCATAATTAATAATCCATAATTAATGGATTCATCTGGTCTCAAAGATCGACTTGGGTACCTGGGGGCTTCCGGGGACTGTGAGACCTCTTCTCCCCAGTTCCTCTACCCAGGACATCTCCTGCACTCACCTCTTCTTCCAGCCCATTCATAATCACCTGGGGACTCTGTATCTGGTTCTGTCTCCCTCCGCCTGGAGGATCCTTGAGGCCAGGGGAGTGAGAGTAGCACAGAGGGGTTGGCTGGCAGTAGTGAGCAGGGGGGATTGTTAAGTAAATGAATGCGTCATCAGACTGGCAAACTCCTATGCACTTGTCAAAACCCTAATTGCAAAGACTCGTTTTTCAGAATAAGTTCCCTGTCTTTTCATAGTCCCCACTTCCCCAGCTCCTGGCTTCACCCTCTATCCCAGCCCTGATGTCACAGAGATGGGGGCCTCTGTGTCCAGCTGATCTTCCTCCAGACCGATGTCTCCTTGGGCACCAGGACTGAGACCACTTGCGTATTCCAGCATCACCCAGCTAGGAAAGTTGTCAGGGAGGGTTTATTGAATTAATGAATGACTGGATCTGTGGCAGGGCCTACAGTCAGTTGCCCTGGGTTCACATCCCAGTCAATGAACAGGCCACTGGATCTGTCCCTCGACGTCTCTGACCCTCACTTTCCAGGCTACGATATGTGTTTACTCAAAGCCCATGCCCCAGGTGGTTGCAAAGATGAAATGAACTAACACACAAATCTTGTGACTAAAGGGACATCAGGCCTCCTGGCATCTCAGACCAGGAGTGAATCGCACTCAGGACGAGCAGCTCTGTCCTTTCCACACCATTCCCGTGGCTGAATCGCACCATCACTAGCACCAGCACCCAGAACAGGAACATCGTCAACACAAGTGCTTAGTAAATGCTGATACACGGGGTTGCCCTGAGGGCGAGGCAAGGAGGCAAGAAAGGTGAATATGTGAAATCTGACAACCTGAGTGTGGCGCCGTAGCTCACACCTGTAATCCCTGAGCTTTGGGAGGCCGAGGCGGGAGGATTGCTTGAGCCCAGGAGTTTGAGACCAAGCTGGGCAACATAGTGAGACTACCGTCTCTATCAGAAAAAATTTTTTTTTCAAATTAGCTTGGCATGGTGCCACACACCTGTAGTCCCAGCTATTCAGGAGGCAGAGGCATGAAGATCACTTGACCCCAGGAAGTCAGGGATGCAGTGAGCCATGATCATGCTACTGCACTCCAGCCTGGGCAAGAG
This sequence comes from Callithrix jacchus, assembly GCF_049354715.1. Classification (NCBI taxonomy): domain Eukaryota; kingdom Metazoa; phylum Chordata; class Mammalia; order Primates; family Cebidae; genus Callithrix; species Callithrix jacchus. The sequence goes on from NC_133523.1 coordinate 16,435,084, forward strand.
TGTGGCCTTGCCTCTTAAAAAAAAAAAAAAGGCTGGGCATGGTGGCTCAAGCCTGTAATCCCAGCACTTTGGGAGGCCGAGGCGGGCCAATCACATGAGGTCGGGAGCTCAAGACCAGTCTGGCCAACATGGTAAACCTAAACCCTGTCTCTACCAAAAATACAAAAATTCACCAGGCGTGGTGGCAGGCGCCTATAATCCCAGCTACTCGGGAGGCTGAGGTGGAAGTATCACTTGAACCTGGGAGGCAGAGTTTGTAGTGAGCCAAGATCATGCAAGACTCTTTCTAAAAAAAAAAAAAGATCTAGGCCAGGCATGGTGGCTCACGCCTGCAATCCTAGCTCTTTGGGAGGCCGAGGCAGGGGAATTATGAGCCCAGGAGTTCAAGACGAGCCTGGGCAACACAGCGAAACTCCGTCTCTACTTTAGTATTTTAGTAAAAATACAAAAATTAGCCAGGTATAATGGTGAGATGCCACTGCACTCCAGCCTGGGTGACAAAGTGAGACCCTGTCTCAAAAAACAAAAAAATCTGACAACTGGAAGGCTGGTGAGGACGTGAGGGAGGAAACACTCCAGATATTTGTTAATCCAGCTATTCCGACCCTGGGCACTCACCAGAGTGAAAGGGTGTATATTCACCAAAAGATATGTATAAAAAAGCTTAAAACAGCTCTTTCCTCAAAGATTTTTTGGGACATAGGATCTCATTATGTTGCCCAGTCTGGTCTCGAACTTCTGGCCTCCAGCAATCCTCCTGCCTTGGCCTCCCAAAGTGCTGGAATTATAGGCATGAGCCCCCACGCCTGGCCCTCAAAACAACTTCATCCACGATTGTCAACACCTTGTTTAGGCTCAGAAAACAATACCCCCAAAATGAAGGTCTCAGAAACAAGAGATTTTCTCTGATCTCACCCTATCCTGTCTCCAAGGCCCATTCTTTCCCCACGCTTACCACAGAGACTAGAATCCTTTTTCCTCAAAATAGGACATTGAAACCAGAACCGCCGGGCGCGGTGGCTCACGCCTGTAATCCCAGCACTTTGGGAGGCCGAGGCGGGTGGATCACGAGGTCAAGAGATCGAGACCATCCTGGTCAACATGGTGAAACCCCGTCTCTACTAAAAATACAAAAAATTAGCTGGGCATGGTGGTGCGTGCCTGTAATCCCAGCTACTCGGGAGGCTGAGGCAGGAGAACTGCCTGAACCCAGGAGGCGGAGGTTGTGGTGAGCCGAGATGGCGCCATTGCACTCCAGCCTGGGTAACAAGAGCGAAATTCCGTCTCAAAAAAAAAAAAAAAGAAAAGAAAAATAAGAAACCAGAACTGCTTTTCCCCAGAACCAGCCATAAACCCTAAAAATATGACTAACTTTCTGAGCAACCTGGTTTTGTTAAAATATACACACACACACACACACACATATATACATATACATATACATATACATATACATATACATATACATATACATATACATATACATATATATATGATGAACTTGCCCTCTGCCCTTCTGTGTAAAAGCTGGCCATAAAGAAATTGGCCATGTGGCCAGATGCAGTGGCTCATGCCTGTAATCCCAGCACTTTGGGAGGCTGAGGTGGGTGGATCACGAGTTCAAGATCATCCTGGCTAACATGGTAAAACCCTGTCTCTACTAAAATACAAAAAAATTAGCCGGGTGTGGTAGCGCATGCCTGTAGTCCCAGCTACTCAGGAGGCTGAGGCAGGGGAATTGCTTGAATCTGGGCGGCAGAGTATGCCATGAGCCAAGATTGTGCCACTGCACTATAGCCTCGCTGACAGAGCAAGATTCCGTCTCAAAAAATAAGAAGAAATTGGCCAGGTGCAGTGGTTCACACCTGTAATCCCAACACTTTGGGAGGCCAAGGCAGGTGGATTGTTTGAGGTCAGGAATTGGAGACCAGCCTGACCAACATGGTGAAACTCCATCTCTACTAAAAGTACAAAAAAATTAGCCAGGCACAGTGGCGTGCACCTGTAATCCCAGCTACTCAGGAGGCTGAGGCAGGAGAGTGGTTTGAACCTGGGAGGCAGAAGTTGCAGTGAGCCGAGAGCGTGCCACTGCACTCCAGCCTGGGCAAAAGAGTGAGACTCTGTTGAAAAAAAAAAAAAAATCTAACCTACCTCATTTGTACGTCATAAGATCCCCATTCCAGCGAAGGTCCTGCCCTGTACCCGGAAGGAAGAAATGCTGCTCCGAGAGCCGAGAAGAATCCAGACAGACAGGCCTTGCAGGGCTTCCCCACCCCGTCTCTGCTCGTTGACACTACCTTTTTTGCCCAATCTCTGTTTTTTATTTTGGTTTTTGGAGACAGAATCTTGTTCTGTCACCCAGGGCAGTGACGTGATCTCGGCTCACTGAAAACTCCTCCTCCGGAAGGCAAGTGATTCTCCTGCGTCAGCCTCCCACGTAGCTGGGATTGCAGGCACCCACCACCACTCCCGGCTAATGTTTGTATTTGTAGTAGAGACAGGGGTTCACCATATTAGCCAGGCTGGTCTCGAACTCTTGATCTCAGGTGATCCACCCGCCTCAGCCTCAAAAAATACTGGGATTACAGGCGTGAGCCTCCACACCTGGCCAGCCCAATGTTATTTCTACAGCACTGCCCATACTTTGTAAAACCAACATTAAAATAGACACCTTCCGCTGTGGCTTGGGGGGCTTCATTCGGAAGGTTCCCACGTACACATTAAATAAACTTGAATGCCTTTTTTCCTAGTTATCAATTAGCCTCATAGCAATGACTTTTCATGAACCTTCAGAAGGTCAAGGAGAACTTAGCCCCTTAATTCCTGCAACCTGGAAATAACCCAAATGCCCACCAAGAGGTGAATGGATAAATAGTGAAAAATTGGTACCCAGTGGCAATAAATTTTTTTTTATTTTTTTGAGACAGAGTCTTACTCTGTCACCCAGGCTGGAGTGCAGTGACATGATCTTGACTCACTTCAATCTCTGCCTCCTGGTTTCAAGTGATTCTCCTGCCTCAGTCCCCCAAGTAGCTGAGATTAAGGCACCCACCACCACACCCAGGTAATTTTTGTATTTTTAGTAGAGACGAGGTTTCACCATGTTGGCCAGGCTGGTCTCGCACTCCTGACCTTGTGACCCGCCCACCTTGGCCTTCCAAAGTGCTGGGATTTACAGGCATGAGCCACCGCATCTGGCCATCCCACCATTGTTTTTAAAAGAAAAACCCCACGGAAGTGTTGGTGAGGATGTGGGGCTATTGGAACTCCCATAGAGTGCTGGTGGGAGGCTGAAATGGTACAGCTGGTGTGAAACACAGTCTGGCCGTTCCGCAAAAAGCTAAACACAAGCCAGGTGCTTCGGCTCATACCAGTCATCCTAACACTTTGGAAGGCCAAGGTGGGAGGATCGCTTGAGGCCAGGAGTTCAAGAGCAGCCTGGGGAATGTAGCAAGTCTCCATCTCTAAAAAAAAATAATTAAAAATTAAAGGACTGGGCGCAGTGGCTCATGCCTGTAATTCCAGCACTTTGGGTGGCCAAAGTGGGTGGATCATGGGTCAGGAGTTCGAGACCAGCCTGACCAACATGGAGAAACCCCAACTATACTAAAAATACAAAATTAGCTGGGTGTGGTAGCGCATGCCTGTAATCCCAGTTACTCAGGAGGCTGAGGCAGGAGAATCGCTTGAATCCGGAAGGTGGAGGTTGGGGTGAGCTGAGATCATGCCCTTACACTCCAGCCTGGGCAACAAGAGCAAAACTCCATCTACAAAAAAAAAAAAAAAAAATTAGATTAGCCAGGTATGGTGGCCATGCACCAGCCTGGCCGTGAACTACTGGGCTCAAGAGATCCTCCTGCCTTGGCCTCCTAAAGTGCTAGGATTACAGTCATGAACCACTGGTCCCAGCTCCTCGGGAGGCTGGGGTGGGAGGATTGTTTAGAGCTTGGGAGATCAAGGCTACTGTGAGCCATGGATGTACCACTGCACACCAGCATGGGCCACAGCGGGAGACCCTGTTGAAAAAGAGGAAACAAAAGCTAAACATACAGTTACCATATGATCAAACATTCCACCTCCAGGTATGAACCACAAGAATGGAAAATGGGTGCTCAGCCTGGTGCGGTAGCTCACACCTGTAATCCCAGCACTTTGGGAGGCTGAGGTGGGCCAATCACCTGAGGACAGGAGTTCGAGACCAGCCTGGCCAACATGGTAAAACCCTGTCTCTACTAAAAAGACAAAAATTAGCCAGCCATGGTGGTGTGGGCCTGTGGTCCCGGCTACTTGAGAGGCTGAGGCAGGAGAATCGCTTGAACCCGGGAGGAGAGGTTGCAGTGAGCTGAGATCGTGCCACTGCACTCCAGCCTGGGTGACGAAGTGAGACTCCATCACAAAAAAGAAAGGAAGGAAGGAAGGGAGGGAGGGAGGGAGGGAGGGAGGGAGGGAGGGAGGGAGGGAAGGAGGGAGGGAGGGAAAGAGAAGAAAGAAAGGAAAGAAAGAAAGAACAGAGGGAAGGGGGGAAGGAAGGGAGGGAGAAAGAATATGGGCACTCCAACAAAAACTTGGACAAAAATGTTCACGGCAAAAATTAGCCAAAAGGTGGAATCACAAGAGCCAATAATCATGCTAGCCAAAAGGTGGGAACAACCCAATGTTTATTAACAGATGAATGGACGAAGAAACGTGGCCCATCCACACACAGGAATATTACTCAGCCAGGAAAAGGGAATAACGCACAGACACGGGCTGCAACGTGAGTGAAGCTGGAAAACACTGTGCTGTGTGAAGGAAGTCAGCTGCTAAGGGTCACCTACTCCAGGAAATGCCAAGAATGGGCAAATCCTTGGGACAGGAGGCTGACTTATGGTTGTGAGGGACTGGGGGAGCTGTATCAGGGAGTGACTGCTGATGAGGACAATGTTACTTTTCTTTCCTTTTTAAAAAATTTTCACTTAAAAAATTCTAGGCTGGGCATGGTGGTTCGTACCTGTAATCCCAGCACTTTGGGAGGCTGAGGCGGAAAGATCACCTGAGATTAGGAGTTTGAGACCAGCCTGCCCAACATGGTGAAACCCCTCTACTAAAAACACAAAAATTCGCCGGGCGGGGTGGTGCATGCCTGTAATCCCAGCCACTCAGGAGGCTGAAGCAGAAGAATCACTTGAACCCAGGAGGCAGAGGTTGCAGTGAGCCGAGATCATGCCACTGCACTCCAGCCTGGATGACAAAGCAAGACTCCATCTCAAAAAAAAAAAAATCTGAATAGAGATAGGGTTTCCTTATGTTGTCCAGCCTGATCTCGAACTCCTGAGCTCAAGAGATCCTCCTGCCTCTGCCTCCCACAGTGCTAGGATTACAGGCATGAACTACCACGCCTGGCCTAGGGCCGAGTTTTTTTTGAGAGGATGGAAGTATTCTGGAACTAGATATTAGTGAGAATGGCACGACATCGTGAATGTTGTGAATGCACTCAATGTCACTGATTTGTACACTGTAAAATGGTCAAAATGGAGGCCAGGTGCAGTGATTTATGCCTGTAATCCCAGCACTTTGGGAGGCTGAGGCAGGTGGATCACATGAGTTCAGGAGTTTGAGACAAGCCTGGGCAATATGGCAAAATGCCATCTCTACAAAAAATATAAAAATTAACCAGCAGTGGTGGCTTGCACCTGTAGTTCCAGCTAGTCAGGAGGCTCAGGTGGGAGGATCACTTGAGCCCTGGAGGCAGAGGTTGTAGTGAGCTGAGATTGGGCCACTGCATTCCAGCCTGGATGATGGAGTGAGACCATGTCTTTAAAAAAAAAAAAAAAAGAGGCTGGGTGCGGCGGCTCATGCCTGTAATCCCAGCACTTTGGGAGGCTGAGGCAGGTGGATCACCTGAGGTTGGGAGTTCGAGACCAGGCTGGCCAACATGGAGAAATCCTGTCTCTACTAAAAATACAAAAATTTGCTAGGCGAGGTAGCAGGTGCCTGCAATCTCAGCTACTCGGGAGGCTGAGGCAGGAGGATCACAACCCAAGAAACACCCCTCCAGTGATGGAGAGGGGTCAGGGCAGAACCCACCTGAGGGCCGGGGATGTACTAGATTCTGGCTAAAGGATTGTCATTGCATTAAGCTCCTGACATTCATGAATGTGACCATGTCAAGCAATTCCACTTCCAAGTACAAACCATGAGAATTGAAAATGGGTATTCAGCAGGGTGAGGTGTCTCATGCCTGTAATCCCAGCACTTTGGGAGGCTGAGGTGAGTATCTATCTATCTATCTATCTATCTATCTATCTATCTATCTATCTATCTATGTTCTCTCTCCCTCTCTACATATGTGTGTGTATGTGTGTGTGTATATATATATATGCGCCCCACTTCTCTCTTTCTAAGAGAGCAGTGAGCTGAGATAATGCCATGATCTTTCTCTGAGAGAGAGAGAGAGAGAGAGAAACAGAGAGAGAGAGAGAGTGTGTCCATTCTGTCACCCAGGCTGGGCTGGAGTGCAGTGACGTGATCTCAGTTCATTGCAATCTCCACATTCCAGGCTCAAGTGATCCTCCCACCTAAGCCTCCCGACTGGCTGAAATTACAGGTGCCCACTGCCACACCTGGCTAATTTTTGTATTTTTAGTAGAGATAGAGTTTCACTAGGTTGGCCAGGCTGGTGTCAACCTCCTGACCTCAAGTGATCCACCTGCCTCACCTCCAAAAAATATTGGGATTACAGTTGTGAGCCACTACCCTCAGCCCATGTCTATAGTAAATCTCAACAAAAAATGTTAAAATGAGAAAATAATTGCCAGGAGAAGCAGATGAGAACATCCCAGAATCCTGAGAGCCCAGGGTTCCATTTCCCCCATGAATGTCATCATCTGACCCCTCTGGGGATGGTGACCTTGAAACAGTCATGGAGCTGGGCCAGAGATCAAAGACCTCAGTCCCATGCCTGGGATTTGGGCAGTGGTCCCAGAGGCATCTCAATTGCTAGGGAAACGCTCCCCACTTGCCCCACACCAGAGTCCTCAAGGCTGGGAGATGCTTTGCTTTGGGACAAGAAAACCTTATGGCTCCAGACACCCAGGACATGTTTTAAATGAGACGAAGTCTCACTCTGTCACCCAGGCTGGAGTGCAGTGGCACGGTCTCAGCTCACTGCCACCTCCACCTCCCTGGTTCAAGCAATTCTCCTGCCTCAGCCTCTGGAGTAGCTGGGACTACAGGCACGCGCCACCACACCTGGCTAATTTTTTTTTTTTTTTTTTTTTTTTTTTTTTTTTTTTTCAGAAAAGACGGAGTTTCACCGTGTTAGCCAGGATGGTCTCAATCTCCTGATCTCGTGATCCACCCACCTTGGCTTCCCAAAGTGCTGGGATTACAGGCGCCCGGCCACGACACTCAGGACTTTATTCCCCAAAAATGTAGTAGGGGATACTTTCACCCCAAAATCAGATCCCCCAGTAGAGACATTTCTTCGCACCTCAGGCCCTTTAAGACCAACTATTACTAGAATGAATAGCCACAGGCTGGTGCAGTGGCCCATACTTGTAATCCCAGCAGTTTGGAGGCCAAGTGGGGCAGATCACTTGAGGTCAGGAGTTCGAGACCAGCCTGGCCAACATGGTGAGACTTCATGTCTCTACTTAAAATACAAAACTTAGCAGGGCAAGGTGGTGGGTGCCTGTAATCCCAGATACTCAGGAGGCTGAGGCAGGAGAATCCCTTGAACCCGGGAAGTGGAACTTACAGTGAGCTGAGGTCACGCCACTGCACTCCAGCCTAGGTGACAGAATGAGATTCCATATCAAAAAAAAAAAAAAGTACCAACAATTATAACTCACAGCATAGGCAGAAGAAAGTGGAAGTGGATAGAGTTCCATTCAGAAGCTCTTGGGTTCAAACCCTGGACCCATCCATAAATATACAAGGAAGAAGTGAATGAATGAATGAGTGAATGGTGGACAAATAGGCCTTTCAGCCCATTCCAAAAGACTTTATCATATCCCTTCCCGGATGCCCAAGCCTTGTGTTGCACAAGGCCAGGGCCCCAGAGAGGCCTCAGGCTTCCAAAATGTTCCAGCCTTTTAGGGGAGATAGTACCCAACAGAGATACTCCCACCGCCATTACTGCTCACAGCAATAACATAAGCAATCACAGGGACACAGGGAAGGGAGCCAAGGGGGAGGGACAAGGATAGAGGAAGGATGCCAGAAGCAAAAAGAGAGAGAGGAAGTGGAGTGCAAGAATGGTAGACGGCACGTGGCCAGCCGCTGTTACACACCAGCCAGGGAGGAAGTTGGGCTGAACAAGCCAGATAATAAACAGCAGCGGGAGGCTGAGTCTCCTTCCCAGATCTTTCCCATTTCTGTCCTGCTTTGCTTCGCATACTCTCAGAGACGGGGAGCTCACTCCTGAGGAAGGCGGTACAATCTTTCCTGGGCGTGGGCTACTGTCCTAAAGTTCCAAGCAAGGTGATTTGTCAGGTCAAAGGACTAAAGGGGGTCAGGCACGGTGGCTCGTGCCTGTAATCCCAGGACTTTGGGAGGCCGAGGCAGGAGGATCACTTGAGGTCAGGAATTCAAGAGCAGCCAGGCCAACATGGTGAAACTGTGTCTCCACTAAAATACCAAAATTAGCCGGGCATGGTGGCAGGTGCCTGTAATCACAGCTACTCAGGAGGCTGAGGTAGGGGAATCGCTTGAACCTGTGAGGCAGAGGTTGCAGTGAGCTGAGATCACGCCGTTGCTCTCCAGCCTGGGTGGCAGAATGAGACTCCATTTCAATAAAATAAAATAAAATGGCTAAAGGGGATCATCTGGGGAGAGAGAGGTACCCAGGTGCGTAACGCAGGCAGTCCCTCGCACAGGCTGGATCTGGAGTCAGACCTACTTGGGTTCAAACCGGCTCTACCACTTACAAACCTGGTGACTTCCTCCAAATCTGTTTCCTCTCCTTTCCTCTGAAAGTGACCACAGTAACTGTTCCTACCTCATTGTTTTGTGCTTGTATGCAATGAGCTAATACAGTAAAATGCCTGGCACGCAGGTGGTGCAGAATAAGTGTTGCCCTGTTCCATGCAGGCCCGGGGTTCCCCCTGTTGTATCCCAAACACACATGTACTCTCGTGCCTCGAAAACTTTCCACGTGCTGTAACCTCTGCCTCACGTGCTCTTGCCCCACCACTCATGTAAGGCAAACTCCTACACATCGCTCAAAGCTCTACCTATAAATAGATTTCTCTTCTCTGTTCAAGCCCTGACCTAGGGAGCTGGGAGCATCCAGGGGCGCCAGGTTCTGACTGGGCCTACTGTTAAGTGATGTGAGTTCGTGGAGGGCAGGAATTCTGACCTACATGCAACAGACAGGCGATCAAAGCTTGTTCAATGAAAAAAAAAGAATGAATGGTCCTTGGGAGAAGCAGCTCCCAAACAGACACCCAGGAGTCCGCCAACCCCTTTAGCACCCGCATTCCCTGCTCTCCATGACCTGAAAGGGCCAGTAGGTGGTCGACAAAAAGGGGCGGGGGTTGGGGTGGTTCCGGGCGGGGTCTTCAGTTCTTCCGGTGCAGCCCCTTTAAGAGGCGGGGCCAGCGGGGCGGGCGCTGAGAACGTCGGGGCGGTGCGAAGATGGCGGCTGTGCCTGGGCTCGGGGATGCCGCGGCCCCGAGTTCGCTGCTCCTCGTGGTGGGCAGCGAGTTCGGGTGCCCGGGGCTCCTCACCTACGTCTTAGAGGAGCTCGAACGAGGTCGGGCTGGCCCGGGGGCGCGCGACAGCCCGGGAGGCGGGCACGCTTCGCGCCTGGCCCCGGGGCCGGGTGGTGGGCGGCGGCTGCGGCGGCGGGGCCCAGGCTCTGGGGCGGGGATCGCGGGCCCGGGGCTGGGTCCCCTTCACCGTTAGGCACGTGACGCAGGCAAAGGCGGGGTGCCTGTGGGTACCCGCGGGGGAAGTGGCATCGGGGCCTGGGCTGGGCAGGGCTGCCCCGCCCCAACTCCGGGTGAAAATCGGGGAGGGGTCACGGGTCACGGGCCTAGGCGTGGGGACCCGCGCAGTTGGGCCATTGCTCCGCTTCCCGCCTGGCTGGCCCGCCCAGGGGGCGGGCTTGGGGACGCTTTGGGTCTTAGGTTTTAGCAGCTTAGAGAGCTAACGAAGGGAGAAGCAGATTTGGGGGAGGCTGGCCTGGAGCCCCGGGGCCCGCTTTCTGTTGCAGCACAAGGAGCTGCTAATTGGGGTGTGGGTGGGTGCGGCTTGCCCGGGGGATTTAGCACTTAGGGAGGTGAGTCATAGGTGCACCTGCCCGGTTCACCTGCAGCCACTTGGCACACTGGGACTGGCACAGTGGGACTTGCGGGCATGATGCGCCCGTGGGTGGAGATGGGTGTTCATCCCCCATTCCTTGGAGAATCTGGACCTGCGTGTTTCATTGATTGTAAAATGTGACAGGAACGCGCACCTCGCTTCATGTGCTTGGGGAGTGTTTAGTGAGCACCTGCTATGCGCCAGGCAGTGGGCACAGGGACATGGCTGGGATGATAGACAGATTCAGCCCTGCCAGCACAGGTTTGGTGGGGGGGATGGATCCAAAGCAAATGAGGAGATAGAACAAGCTTCCAGCTCACATGGTGTCAGGAGGGATCAGAAGTCTGCAAGGGGCTGAGGGGACAGCCAGTCTTAGCACCTGAAGGTGATAAGGGGGAAGGGCCCCTGGGCCAGTAGGAACAGGTGGGGGTGGCAGGGGGATGGGCTTCCAGGCAGAAGGAACAGCTGTTGCAAAGGCGGTGAGTGGAAACGGGCCTGGCAGGGCATAGGAGCAGCAAGGAGGTGGAGATGGAGGAGGTGGAGGCTTGGTTGCTGAGTCTTATCTGTAAAATGATGAGGTGTGCTCTGGGTCTCCTGGCTCAGCTGCATCGAGACCTGAAGGTGTTGGGTACTTCTGAGTCTCCAAGCTGTGAGTGAAGGGAGGAGGCTGGGGCGCTCCCTACCCACAGGGTGCTAGTTATTGAAATATTCTGGGGGCTGGGAAGCCTGGCTGAACTCCTGCCTCGATGCCTCCCTCCCACCAGGCATCCGGTCTTGGGATGTGGATCCAGGCATCTGCAACCTTGATGAACAGCTCAAGGTCTTTGTGTCCCGACACTCTGCCACCTTCTCCAGCATCGTGAAAGGTGAGGCTGGGGTGCCCCTGGCTGCTCCCCTATCTCTTATTCCCTGGACAAGTGCCAGCTGTCTGCCAGGCATGGGGGGTGGGGTATAGCTGTAAATAACAACACTAATAATATAACTGAGGCCTTTCAAATGCATGCCCTGACCCAGGGATAATCCCCTCAGTCCTCAGTAACCCACAGTGCAGGAACTGGTGTTTTCATCCCTGACTTACAGATGAGGAAACTGTGGCATGGAAGGGGGAAGAGGTGGGGAGGTCCCTGAGGAGGGGGTTTTTCGATGAGAAACTGCTATGACTGGTGTGTCCAGTGGAAGGGAAGTGCCCCATCCAAGACCCAGCAGTGGACAGAACATGAGAAGAGACCGAGTCCGTGGCTCACGCTTATGATCCCAGCACTTTGGGAGGCCGAGGCTGGCCGATTACTTGAGGTCAGGAGTTCAAGACCAGCCTGGCCAATATGGAGGAGCCTTGTCTCTCCTAGAAATACAAAAATTAACTGCCATGGTAGCAGGTACCTGTAATCCCAGCTATTCAGGAGGCTGAGGTGGGAGGATCACTTGAACCTGGTAGGAGGCAGAGGTTGCAGTGAGCTGAGATCTCAACACTGCACTCCAGCCTGAGTGACAGAGTGGGAGGGAATCTGTCTCAAAAAAGAAAAAAAAAAAACATCTGGAAGGTGGAGGGGGCACTGAGCAGGCCCTGGGAGATGGAGTGTGGGCCCCTTGGAGGCAGGGACTGAATTTGGTTTACAGCCACAGGGCTGGGTATACAGTAGGCGCTCAGTAGGTAGGGAACTGAAAAGGAGTGAGATCAAGGAGGGCCCACCTCAGCACGAGGCTCCCCTCTGGGGTGACCCAGGATGGGGGCACAGGGCTTGGGTGTTGTCTGAACAGCCCTGCGCTCCTGCTGGTCTCAAGTCACCTCTCGGCTGCTGCTGGAGAGGAAGGAAATGTCCGTCGTCTCATTGTCCCAGTGGGTCCTCGGGGCTTCCTGACTCTTCATGGGGCAGAAAGTGGGGCTAGAAATCCTGTCTGCTGTGTGCAACCTTTGTGGCCACTTCCCCTTCCTATGCCTTCCCCACCTGAATGGGGCAATATCTGCGTGCGACAAAAAGCATGCCAAGTCTGGGTGGGGTGGCTCTCGCCTGTAATCTCATCCCTTTGGGAGGTAAAGGTGGGAGGATCGTTTGAGGTCAGGAGTTCAAAACCAGCTGGGGCAACATGGTGTAACCCTGTTTCTATTGAAAATATAAAAATGAGCCGGGCCTGGTGGTGCACATCTGTAGTCCCAGCTACTCAGGAGGCTGAGGAGGGAGGATCTCTTGAACCCAGGAGCTAGAGGCTGCAGTGAGCTAGGACTGCGCCACTGCACTTCAGTCTGGGCAACAGAGCAAAATCCTGTCTCAAAAAAAAAAATAAAGCTAAACATGATAAGAGCTGACTGCACGGGACAGTCTGCTTCTCAAGACTCAGCCATGCTCACAGCCCGGTCCTGGGCCTCAGGGCCTTTGCTTTTGCTGTACCCTGGTCCAGGTTGGCCCTCCCTGGCCCTCCTCTGGCTCTGGCTACTTGCCACCCCTTTCTCACAGTGCTGATGTTTAAAACACATTTGGGGCTGGGCGCGGTGGCTCACGCCTGTAATCCCAGCACTTTGGGAGGCCAAGCAGGTGGATCATGAGGTTGGGAGTTCAAGACCAGCCTGGGCAATATGGTGCAACCCTGTCTCTACTAAAAATACAAAAATTAGCTGGGTGTGGTGGTACATGCCTGTAGTCCTAGCTACTTGGGAGGCTGAGGTGGGAGAGCCGCTTGAACACAAGAGACGGAGATTGCAGTGAGCTGAGATCATGCGAGGGTGACAGAAGGAGACTCTGTCTCAAAAACAAAAGCAAAACACACACACACACACCCCGGCCCTGGGGACAAAGGAGGGTCAGGATCCCAGAAACAACCCACTCCAGCCTTGCCCCTCATGCTGCCCCACCCCTAGCTGAGTTCAGAAACAGCCCCATTCCAGCCCCGCCCCTTATGCTGCCCCACCCCTAGCTCAGCCCTGCCTTAGGGCCTTTGCTCTGGATGTACGACTGGCCCTCCCCCAGCTCTGGCTCCATGTCTAAAAACTAGATGTGGCAGGGCGCAGTGCATCATGCCTATAATCACAGCACTTTGGGAGGCCAAAGCTGGAGGATCACCTGAGATCAGGAGTTCGAGCCCAGCCTGACCAACATGGTGAAACCCTGTCTCTACTAAAAATTTAAAAAATTATTGGGGTGTGGTGGCATGCGCCTATAATCCCAGCTACTTTGGAGGCTGAGGCAGGAGAATCACTTGAACCTGGGAGGCGGAGGTTGCAGTGAGCCGAGGCCATGACGTTGTACTCCAGCCTGAGCGACAGAGTGAGACTGTCTCAAGAAAAGCGAATGAATGTGATTGTGGGATTACCCACAGGGGTGGCAGCTGCTAACCAGGCCCTGTGCCACGTGGTGCTCTGGGTACTGCCCCTCTCAGGCTGGCCTCGCCTGGTCCTGACCTGCAGCTCTGCCATGCGCCTGTTACTCTCCACATAATCCCTGGGTGGGTTCCCAGGGGCGTTCGTGTTCCCTGAGGGTCACACAGGGAGGCAGGATTTGACTCCAGGACGGCCTGATTGCCCCACAGGCCAGCGGAGCTTGCACCACCGTGGCGATACCCTGGAGACCCTGGTCCTCCTGAACCCATCAGACAAGTCCCTGTGTGATGAGGTAGGGAATGGCGGGCATCCTGGAGGGGGCAGGCTGCTGGGACTGGTGCCGTCTCTGCCTTCATGTCTCGTGCCCTCATCTTCATGCTGCCCCAGCTCCTCGAGACACCCACACCCCACTTCCTCGCTCAGAAGCCTGCCCTGTGGCTCCAGCCTTTGCTTCTTCCCTCCTCTGGGATGGGAGCAGAGAAGGCTGGAGTTTGGGAGGGAGGGGAAGGTAAGCACTCACAGCCCAGGGCCCAGGACAGCATGGGGCTGGGGGTGGAAAGGCCAGAGCAGACTGCATCCCATGGGTTCCCTCTGGCTAGGCCTCAGCAGTTGTCTGCATTGAGTTACTAATGTTAACTGGCTTGTAGCTATCTTACTCTTCCACCAATTATATATCAGAAAGAGGCTCTCAGTTTTTAGGAGACAGAGCCAGACACAGATACCCCTAGACCTGTGGCATCAGGGCTGGGCTGGAGGGAGAGGTGGACTTGAGAGAGCCCAGAAAGGGCAGGGAGTGCTTTCAGGAGGGACACCAGAGCTGGGCTTTGTAGGATGAATAGGAGTTTGCTAGGGGGCGGGGCCCAGCAGGAGACCTGGAGACTGCCCTCTTAGCTAGGTGAGCACTGGGCTGGCCGTGGGATGCGGACAGGAGAGGGGTGGTTATGTTATCAATTCGAGGCTACCCCAAAGAGGACTGCTGGATACGTCACGGCACAGAACGGGGCGTTTAGTACTTACCCCCTCCCTCAGCTCCGGAACCTTCTGTTGGACCCTGCTTCTCACAAGCTGCTGGTGTTGGCTGGGCCCTGCCTGGAGGAGACGGGGGAGCTGCTGCTACAGACAGGGGGCTTCTCGCCCCACCACTTCCTCCAGGTCCTGAAGGACAGAGAGGTAAGCCACCCCTTTGTCATCCCCCTTTCCCCAGCTCTGAATCCTGGCTTGTCTGCGTCAGGCTGTGTGTCCCCAGCCTCCTCTGTAGGATGGCAGTGGTGACATGTGCCTCCTGGCTGTCAGGGGGTCATCGCCCATGAAAGGGTGTGAGCTGGGTCTGTAGGTCAGCAGATGCCCCCGTGGCCTGATGTGGGATGGAGCCAAATGGGTCCTTTCTGGTACCCCCAGTCTGTGTAGGACACACAGGCAAAAATCTCTAGCAAACTATGTTTTCACATTGTAGTAGGGCACTTAAAAGTGCTGACAAGGCCGGGCACGTGGCTCAGGCCTGTAATCCCTGCACTCTGGGAGACCGAGGCAGGCGGTTCACAAGGTCAGGAGTTCAAGACTAGCCTGGCCAACATAGTGAAAGCCTATTCTACTAAAAATAGAAAAAGTTAAACAGGTGTGGTGGCGGGTGCCTGTAATCTCAGCTACTCAGGAGGCTGAGGCAGGAGAATTGCTTGAACCCAGGAGGGGGAGGTTGCGGTGAACCAAGATTGTGCCATTGCACTCCAGCCTGGGCAACAGAGCGAGACTCTGTCTCAAAAAAAAAAAAAAAAAAAGAAAAGAAAAAAGGTTCAGTAGACAGAGGTGGGGCATGGAGGGTCTCCTTGGAGGGAGAGCTGTGCTCTGGGAGGAGAGAAGGGTGAGCTAAAGGCCATGGGGCAGGGAGTCATTTGAAGTGGAGGGAGAGGCAGAAGGTGAGGCCAGACCATAGAGCCTCCTGGGGCTGGGGAGGGTTGGGTTTTGGTGGGAGGGTCCTGAGGAGCAGGCCTGGGGTGAAGGATGAGGGTGTCCTCGCCCAGTTTTCCCACTGGGCAGGGTGTTGCCTGGCTCTGGGTGGCCTCTTACACTCCCCTCCATGCAGATCTGGGACATCCTGGCCACCATGCCCCCACCTGCACAGCCACCAGTACTCACCATCACGTGCCCAACCTTCGGAGATTGGGCCCAGCTGGCACCTGCTGTACCCGACCTCCAGGGGGCGCTCCAGCTGCGGCTGAACCCCCCGGCGCACCTGCCCAACTCTGAGGGCCTGTGTGAGTTCCTGGAGTACGTGGCAGAGTCTCTGGAGCCGCCGTCCCCCTTCGAGCTGCTGGAGCCCCCCACCACCGGGGGTTTCCTCAGGCTGGGCCGGCCCTGCTGCTACATCTTCCCTGGAGGCCTCGGGGATGCCGCCTTCTTTGCTGTCAATGGCTTCACCGTGCTGGTCAATGGTGGCTCGAACCCCAAGTCCAGCTTTTGGAAGCTGGTGCGGCACCTGGACCGCGTGGATGCCGTGCTCGTGACCCACCCGGGCGCCGACAGCCTCCCCGGCCTCAACAGCCTGCTGCGGCGCAAACTGGCCGAGCGCTCCGAGGTGGCTGCTGGTGGGGGCTCCTGGGACGACAGGCTGCGCAGGCTCATCTCCCCCAACCTGGGGGTGGTGTTCTTCAACGCCTGCGAGGCCGCATCGCGGTTGGCGCGCGGCGAGGACGAGGCGGAGCTGGCACTGAGCCTCCTGGCACAGCTGGGCATTACGCCCCTGCCCCTCAGCCGCGGCCCCGTGCCGGCCAAGCCAACCGTGCTCTTTGAGAAGATGGGCGTGGGCCGGCTGGACATGTACGTGCTGCACCCGCCCTCCACTGGCGCCGAGCGCACGCTGGCCTCCGTGTGCGCCCTGCTGGTGTGGCACCCTGCGGGCCCCGGTGAGAAGGTGGTGCGCGTGCTGTTTCCCGGCTGCACCCCGCCCGCCTGCCTCCTGGATGGCCTCCTCCGCCTGCAGCACTTGAAGTTCCTGCGAGAGCCTGTGGTGACACCCCAGGACCTGGAGGGGCTGCGGCGAGCTGAGAGCAAAGAGAGCGTGGGCTCCCGAGACAGCTCGAAGAGAGAGGGTATGCCCGCCGCCCACCCTAGACCTGTCCTAGAGCGCCCTGGGGTGGCCCGGAAGGAGCCAGCACGGGCTGAAGCCCTGCGCAAGACTGAGAAGGAAGCCAAGACCTCCCGGGAGGTGAAGAAGGACCCCAAGCCGAGTGTGCCCCGGCCCCAGCCTCGGGAGGTGCGCCGTGCAACCTCTTCTGTGCCCAGCCTCAAGAAGACTGGTGCCCAGGCAGCACTCAAGCCCCGCAAAGCACCCAGCACAGCGCCGAGCACATCACACTCTGGCTTCCCGCCGGTGGCAAATGGACCTCGTAGCCCACCTGGCTTCCGATGTGGAGAGGCCAGCCCCCCAAATGTGGCAGGTGGCTCGCCCGCCTCCCAGCTGGTGGCCACGCCCAGCCTGGAGCTGGGGCCCAACCCTCCTCCAGCTGGGGAGGAGAAGGCGCTCGAGCTGCCACTGGCTGCCAGCTCGATCCCGAGGCCACGCACACCCTCCCCTGAGTCTCGCCGGAGCCCCGCGGAGGGCAGCGGGCGGCTGTCGCTGAGCCCACTGCGGGGTGGGGAGGCTGGGCCTGATGCCTCCCCCACAGTGACCACGCCCACGGTGACCACGCCCTCACTGCCCGCAGAGGTGGGCTCCCCGCACTCCACAGAAGTAGACGAGTCCCTGTCTGTGTCCTTTGAGCAGGTGCTGCCGCCATCCGCCCCCACCAGTGAGGCTGGGCTGAGCCTCCCGCTGCGTGGCCCCAGGGCTCGGCGCTCGGCCTCCCCACACGATGTGGACCTGTGCCTAGTGTCACCCTGTGAGTTTGAGCATCGAAAGGCGGTGCCCATGGCGCCAGCCCCTGCGTCCCCTGGCAGCTCCAACGACAGCAGCGCCCGGTCACAGGAGCGGGCAGGTGGGCTGGGGGTTGAGGAGACGCCACCCACGTCAGTCAGCGAGTCCCTGCCCACGCTGTCTGACTCAGACCCTGTGCCCCTGGCTCCCGGTGCCGCAGACTCGGATGAGGACACAGAGGCCTTTGGAGTCCCTCGCCATGACCCTTTGCCTGACCCCCTCAAGGTCCCCCCACCACTGCCTGACCCATCCAGTATCTGCATGGTGGACCCAGAGATGCTGCCCCCCAAGACAGCGAGGCAGACGGAGAACGTGGGCCGCACCCGGAAGCTGCTGACGCGCCCCACCTCACGTGCTGCCACCCCCAAAGCCACTCCAGTGGCTGCTGCCAAAACCAAGGGCCTTGCTGGTGGGGACCGGGCCAGCAGGCCACTCAGTGCCCGGAGTGAGCCCAGTGAGAAGGGAGGCCGAGCACCCCTGTCCAGAAAGTCCTCAGCCCCCAGGACTGCCACTCGAGGCCCACTGGGTGAGTATTGGAGCCGGGGCCCTAGGCTGGGTTGGCGGCTGCTCAGGCCGGAGAGGGCGTAGCTCATCCTCCTGTTCTTACTTGTTGCTTTTTAGAAGAGATGGTCTGACTGTCTCCCGGGCTGGAATGCAGTGGTGCAATCACAGCTCACTGCAGCCCCAACCTCTGTGGCTCCAGACACCCTCCCACCTCAGCCTCTCCAGTAGCTGGGACAATAGGCACGGCTACCACGCCTGCCTAATTTTCACGTTTTTGGTAGAGATAGGGTCTCACTGTGTTGCCCAGGCTGATTTCAAACTGCTGGCCTCAAACTATCTGCCCACCTCACTCTCCCAAAGTGCTGGGATTCCCATCGTGAGCCACCGTGCCCTGCCAGTCCTCCTGTTTTTGTTTTTTGTTTTTTTTTTGAGACAGAGTTTCGCTCTTGTTGCCCAGGCTTGAGTGCAATGGTGCGATCTTGGCTCACCGCAACCTCCACCTCCCGGGTTCAAGAGATTCTCCTTCCTCAGCCTCCCAAGTAGCTGAGATTACAGGTGCCCACCACCATGCCCAGCTAATTTTTGCACTTTTAGTAGACACAGTTTCACCATGTTGGCCAGGCAGGTCTCGAACTCCTGATCTCAGGTGATCCACCCACCTCGGCCTCCCAAAGTGTTGGGATTACAGGTGTGAGCCACTGCACCCAGCCAGGTCCTCCTGTTCTTAATTGCTGTGTGACCTCAGCAGTGCCCACACTCTGGGGCTCAGTTTCTCCTGTGAAATGCAAACTGACCTCAGTGTTGAACCTCTTGCCGTTCTGAGGGGCCTGGACAGCACCCTGGATGGCAGCTAGGTGAGTATGTATGCTCGTTGTGGGTTTCCAGAAGCCACAGTAAGTAAAATGAAAGAGTTGAAACTTTAAATAGTGCATTTTATGTAATTGATTGGTTAGGAGGACCTAGCCTACGGTTGTACTCCTAGCAGAGCAGGATCAGCAGAGAGAAAAGGCATGTAGGGTGAAGTCCACAGGAAACAAGGCAGAAGCTTCCAGAATCCTCTCCCAGTGGGGCTGCATACCACAGGCTCCATTTCTCCAGTAGCAAGTCGTAACAGTGTGTCTCATGGAAGCTGATTAGAGACTCAGCATGCCCAGGTTCTTATTGGGCCAGTTACATAGGCATCCTCTGTCTGGCACAGAGATTCTAGACCCGCCCCCCTCTCGCCAAAAAAGGGGAGATCAGATGTGTGGTCCAGTCCAGGCACAGGGAGCCCCTCTCAGATGGGATGGTGGGAACCCTCCTCCTGAGATCCAGATTTCCAGACACCAGCCAAAGGCTCACATTTTAAGCAGACCTTGCCGAGGGGAGGGTCTCTGGCCTGCTGCTGTGCTTTTTTTTCTTGTGTTTTTTTTTTTCTGAGATAGGGTCTCAATCTGTCATCCAGGCTGGAGTGCAGTGGCGCAAACAGGGCTCACTGCAGCCTCAACCTCCCAAACAGCTGGAACCAAGCAACCCTCCCACCTCCTGAACAGCTGGGACCACAGACACACACCATCACGCCCAGCTGATTTTAAAATTTTGCCTAGCACTGGGGTCTCTGTGTGGCTCGGGCTGGTGTGGAACTCCTGAGTTCAAGCGATCCTTCGGCCGCAGCCTCCCAGAGTGCTGGGATTATAGGCATGAGGTGCCACGCCCCGGCTCGATGTTTAATTTTGGATGAACTGTCAGACTCTTTTCCACAGCAGCTGCTTGCCACTAGCCAATCTAAAGGGCGTGAGGTGGGGTCGCTTTGTAGTTTCCATTTCCATTTTCCTAATGATTAGTGATGTTGAGAATCTTTTTACATGCTTGTTGGACATTCATTTTCTTTGGAGAAATATTCGAGTTTTGCTCAATTTTAAATTTTATTTTTTAGAGATAGGGTCTTGCTCTGTCACTCATGCTGGAGTGTGGTGCAAACTGCTCACTGTAGCCTCGACTTCCTGGGTTCAAGCAATCCTCCCACCTCGGCCTCCCAAGTGGCTGGGACTACAGGTGCATGCCATCATGCCTGGCTAATTTTTAAATGTTTTTGTAGAGATGGAGTCTCACTGTGTTGCCCAGGCTGATCTTGAACTCTCAGCCTCAAGCGATCCTCTCGCCTTGGCCTCCCAAAGTGCTGGGATTACAGGCATGAGCCCCCTTTGCCCATTTTTAAATTGGGTTGTTTTCTGTTGTTGAGTTTTGTAAATCATTCTGGACGTTAACCCTTTAGCAGATAACATGGCTTGCAAATACTTCCTCCCATTCTGTGAGTTGCCTTTTTCTTCTGTTGATAATGCCCTTTGATGCACAAAAGTTTTAAATACTAAGTCCATTTTGTCTATTTTTTTCTCTTGTTGTCTGCACTTTTGATGTCAGACCCAATAATGATTGCCATATCCCATTTTTTTTGTTTTGTTTTAAGATGGAGTCTCACTCTGTTGCCCAGGCTGGAGTGTCGGGGTATGATCTTGGCTCACTGCAACCTCCGCCCCCGGGTTCAAGCAATTCTCCAGCCTTCCTGAGTAGCTGCCATTACAGGCACCCACCACCACACCTGGCTGATTTTTTTTGTATTTTTAGTAGAAGTGGGGTTTCACCATGTTGACCAGGCTGGTTTCGAACTCCTGACCTCAAGCAATCTGCTCACCTCAGCCTCCCAAAGTGCTGGGATTACAGGTGTGAGCCACTGCACCTGGTCAAATCCAGCACTGAGAAGCTTCTACCCTATGTTTTCTTCTAGGAGTTTTGTAGTTTTCCCTTTCACATTTAGGCCCCTGATCTATTTGGAGGTAACATTTGTATGTGGTGGAAGGATCCACTGTCGTTCTCTTGCATGTGGAGGCCCAGCTCTCCCAGCACCATTTGTTGAAAAAACTGCCCTTTCCCCAGTGAATAGTTTGAAACCCTTGTTGAAAATCATTTAACCATATATGTGAGGATTTATTTCTGGGCCTCTCTATTCTATTCCATTGGTCTAGCATGTGCCACCATGCCCAGCTAAGTTTTGTATTTTTAGTAGAAACGGGGTTTTGTCATGTTGGCTAAACTGGTCTTGAACTCCTGACCTCAAGTGATCCCACCCACCTCAACCTCCCAAATGCCAAGATTACAGGTGTGAGCCACCACACCCAGTCCGTTTATTAATTTTAACAGCATATATATATATATTTTTTTTTCCCACCCCCCTCGCTCTATCTATTGTGACAGAATCTATAGGGTTTTCCACCTATGAGGTAACGTCATCTAAGAACAGAGAATTTTACTACTACTTTTCCAGTTTGGATGCCTTTCATTTCTTTTCCTTGTCTAATTACTGTTACTGTAACTTTTACTACTATGTTGAATAGAAGTGATGAAAGTAGGCATCCAGCCGGGCGCGTTGGCTCACGTCTGTAATCCCAGCACTTTGGGAGGCCGAGGCAGGTGGATCTCGAGGTCAAGAGATTGAGACCATCCTGGCCAACATAGTGAAACCCCGTCTCTACTAAAAATACAAAAAAAAAAAGAAAGAAATTAGCTGAGCTTGTGGCACACACCTGTAGTCCCAGCTACTCAGGAGGCTGAGGCAGGAGAATCACTTGAACCCTGGAGGGGAAGGTTGCAGTGAGCTGAGATCGTGCCACTGCACTCCAGCCAGGCAACAGAGCAAGACTGCTCAAAAAAAAAAAAGGTAGACATCCATGTCTTGTTTCTTCCTAATCTTAGAGGAAAAGCTTTTAGTCTTTCACCATTGAGTATGTTTACTGCGGGTTTTCGTATGTGCCTTTGTTATGTTGATAATGTTCTTCCCTTCCTACTTTGTTGAGTGTTTTTATCATGCAAAGGGTATTTTGTTAAGTGTTGCAGTGTTGTTTCTCCATCAGTTGAGATGATCAGGTGGTTCTTTCCACCCTTTAGTCTGTTACCGTGATGTGTTAATAATAACACTGATTTTTTGTTTCATATGTTGAACCATCCTTGCATTCCAGGAATAAGTCTGACTTAGGGTATGTAATTCTTTTAATATGCTACTGAATTAGGTTTGTTAATACTTTGCTGATTTTTTTACGTTATTGTTCATAAAGGCTGTTGAACTGCCATTTTCTTGTAGAATTAACTATCTGTGTCTGGCTTTGCTATCAAGACAATTCTGGCCTCATAAAATGAGTTAGAAAGTGTTCCTGCCTCTTCAGTTCTTTGAAAAGTTTGAGAAAGGCCGATGTTAGGTGTTTAAATGTTTGATGGAGTTCCCCAGGGCTCTTCTTCCTTGGGAGGTTGTAAATCCGTTCTCCTTGCTAGCCACAGATGTATGCTGATTTTCTTTTTCTTTGTTATTGTGTCTTGGTGGTCTTTGTGTTTCTAGGAATGTGTCCATTTCATTTGAGGGTATGTATTTGTTGGCGTACAAACCTGAGTACCCTGAGCTGGGCAGCAGCTGTGATTGTAAGATGGAGGGTCAGGTAGGCTTCTTGTGCCCGAGACCCAGCTGCTTCCTTTCAGTCCCCTTTGGCCCTAAGGTCAGGGTTGGACCAGGCCCCCAGAGCTGCTGTCTCATCCCATGCAGCACCCCCATGCTGCTCCTGGGCCCACCTCCAAGGCCCTCTCCACCCACTCTGGCTCCCCATCACCCTTGGGGCAGGGATTCTGTCTTGCTCACAGCCATGTTTCAGGGCCTGGTGCACAGGAGGTCCTGATAAACACTCCTTGAGCAAGTGAACCAGACAGATGCCGCAGAAGTAGCAGAGTGGTCCAGGCACTGGCTGCTTTCAGGGCTCAGACTCAAACCCTCTTCCAGGGAGCATTCCCTGATTGCCACCCACCCCCGACCCTGGGGATGTCTATGTCCAGGGACTGGCTGGGGATGAGTCTGGCCCTTGTCACAGAGGGGTGCCCAGTGGTGTTTGCAGAGTGAGTAAAGTCACTGAAGCCAAGACATGGTGACCGGCACCTGTAGTCCCAGCTACTTGAAAGGCTGAGGTAGGAGGATCACTTGAGCCCAGGAGTTTGAGATGAGCCTAGGCAGCATAGTGAGACCCCATTTCTTAAAGTAAGATTCACTGGAGTCATGAGAGCACCAGGGCTCCCCAGGAAATTCTGCCATCAGGCCTCCTGCTGAGGGAGCTGTTCTGAGCGGTGCAGGTGGAACTGGGAGCCTCAGTGCCTCCCCAGCCCAGAGCTCATCCCTGACTCCTCATCTCCCCATCTGCAGGGTCAGCCAGCAGCCGGCCCGGGGCATCAGCCACCCCTGCCAAGTCCCCGGTCTACCTGGACCTGGCCTATCTGCCCAGCGGAAGCAGCGCCCACCTGGTGGACGAGGAGTTCTTCCAGCGCGTGCGCGCGCTCTGCTACGTCATCAGTGGCCAGGACCAGCGCAAGGAGGAGGGCATGCGGGCCGTCCTGGACGCGCTGCTGGCCAGCAAACAGCAGTGGGACCGTGACCTGCAGGTGCGTGTCACCCTGGGGACTCTGGCGTTAGTGAGCGTAGTCAGCACAGGTGGGGAAAAACACCCTCGACTCTCAGAGACTAAGCTGCATCCCCCAGGCCACACAGGGATGGGGGCAAACTTGGGAGTCTTACACGCTCAGCCTTTAGGGACCCCTTCAGACTCTGATTCTGTCACACTACCGTCCTCATCGGCTGTGTCGGAGCCTGGGGGAGATGCAGGGCCTCGTGAAGCCTCGTGGGTCTGTCCCTTCCCCAGACACCTTGTCACTTAGCCATTGTTTCCTTGTGAGACTTAGCCGGGGTGGAATAGGTGGGCCGTGTGGTGTCTGTGCGGCTGAGAACCCACCCCCATGACTGCATGAAGCCGAGCGATCGAAAACAAGCATTGCATGGGCGAGGCACGTGTGGGCAGAAGGAGAACCATCTCACACCGAGGCCCCTGCCCTCACGGAGCTGCTAGTCTGGCTTCCAAAGAGCGTCCTTGTAGGGTGCACAGCCCGGGCAAAGGCCCAGAGGTAGGAAAGAGGTTGGAGACCCAAGTGAGTGGAGAGGGAGCTCGGGCCAAGGGAGGCCTTGCAGTGGAGGGGCTTGTCTCCTGTGTGCTGAAAAGGGTCTTTGGGTGCTGGTTGGGAGGAGCGGGGTCCTCACAGACAGGCCGACCACCCGTTGGAGCAAACAAGATCTGGAAAAGGCCTGGAAAGGCCTCGAATGCCAGGAAAGGAAGGCGACTTGGGCCCCAGGCCATCAGGGCAGGGGGTACCCCTCTCACTGGTGTTCCACCCTCTGTCTCCCCGCCCCCACCTACAGGTGACCCTGATCCCCACCTTCGACTCGGCGGCCATGCACACGTGGTATGCGGAGACGCACGCGCGGCACCAGGCGCTGGGCATCACAGTCCTGGGTAGTAACAGCATGGTGTCCATGCAGGACGACGCCTTCCCCGCCTGCAAGGTGGAGTTCTAGCTGCCACCCACACGCCCCACACCCACCACCCGCCCTGCCCCTAGACTCAGCCACATCAGAAATAAACCATGATTGCACTTGCTGTGGCCTCTCTTCTTTCTGTGACGGGAGACTCAGCATCTGCCTCCTGGTCTTGCGGGCAGGGGCAGCTTCCATGGACTCCCCAGCGGCCCTACGGTCAGGCCGGCTTCGGCCTCCCTGTTGCAGATGGAAGAAACGCAGGCTTTGCAGGGCCTGGTTTGGGGAAGGATGCACCTCTCAGAGTTCATGACTGCTGCCCAGTGGTGCTCCGACGGCGGTCTCCACCCTGGCCTGGTAACCGTGAGGGGCCAAGTGACAGATGCAAAGTAGCTCCCTGACAGCCTGTCACACAAACCGTCAAACAAAAGCTCCCCCGCTGTCCCCAGAGGAGATGGAGGCTCGTTCCAGAAAGTCTCGCTCCACAGGAAGGCCTCACAGAGGTATCCGAGTCAGAGATGGCAACGCAGCCACTTCTGACTCTTGCCCTCTCACCCCTCTGCACAAACACAAGGACTTAGGTTTACTATTAGAATCACTGTCATCTATACTGTGCTGGATGGCAGCCAGCCCCCAAAACACATTCAGCTGCTGACCCCTGATACCTGAGAAAGTGATGTTATCTTGAAAAAGGATCTTTGTAGATACGATTTTGTTAATATTTTTTGAGATGGAGTCTTGCTCTGTCACCCAGTCTGGAGTGCAGTAGTGTGATCTCAGCTCACTGCAACCTCCGCCTCCCAGATTCAAGTGATTCTTGTGCCTCAGCCTCCCCAGTAGCTGGGATTATAGGTGCCTGCCACCACACCTGGCTAATTTTTGTATTTTTAGTAGAGAGCAGGTTTCACCATGTTGGCCAGGCTGGTCTTGAACTCCTGACCTCAAGCAATCCACCCACCTCAGCCTCCCACAGTGCTGAGAATATAGGCATGAGCCATTGCATCCAGCCTTTGCAGATACAATTAAAATGAAGGAGCTCGAGAGATCACCCTGGATTGTCCAGATAGGCTCTGCATCCAGTGACATGGGTTCCTCTAAGAGACAGGGTGGCTGGGCGCGGTGGCTCACGCCTGTAATCCCAGCACTTTGGGAGGCCAAGGCAGGTGGATCACGAGGTCAAGACATAGAGACTATCCTGGTCAACATGGTGAAACCCCATCTCTACTAAAGATAGAACAAATTAGCTGGGCATGGTGGCACGTGCCTGTAATCCCAGCTACTCAGGAGGCTGAGGCAGGAGAATTGCCTGAACCCAGGAGGCGGAGGTTGCGGTGAGCCGAGATCGCGCCATTGCACTCCAGCCTGGGTAACGAGTGAAACTCCATCTCAAAAAAAAAAAATTAGCTGGGCGTGGTGGCACACACCTGTAGTCCCAGCCACTCTGGAAGCTGAGGTGGGAAGATCACTTGAGCCTGGGAGGTGGAAGTTGCAGTAAGTCAAGATCAAACCACTGCACTCCAGCCTGGGTGACAGAGTAAGATCCTGTCTCAAAAAAAAAAAAAAAAAAAAAAAAACAGGGCCAGAAATGGGAGTGATGTGGCCACAAGCCAGGGAATGCCAGGAGCCACCAGCCACTGCTAGAAGAAGGGAAGCCTCCTCCCCTAAGCTCCTGTGGGAAGCATGGCTCTGCTGGCTTGATTTTTGAGCTTTGGACCCCCAGGGCAGTGAGGGAAGAAATTCCTGTTTGAAGGAGCCTGGTTTGTGGTACTCATTATGGCAGCCGCAGGAAACTAACATGGCATCCATCACACATCCTAAGCGGGTCGGCAAAACTGCTCGCTCTCTGGCAACGGTGGCCAGAATCACTTCTGTGGCTCTGTGAGATTCTGTGGACTTCTTCCTCTGGTGGTGTCATCAGTATCTCTGTCAGCTCAGGCTGTCATAATAAAATACCACAGACTGGCCAGGCGCGATGGCTCACGCCCGTAATTCCAACACTTTGGGAGGCTGAGACAGGTGGATCACTTGAGGTCAGGAGTTCGAGACCAGCCAGGCCAACATGGTGAAACTCCCGTCTCTACTAAAAATACAAAAATGTGCTGGGTGCAGTGACATATGCCTGTAATCCCAGCTACTCGGAAGACTGAGGCAAGCGAATGACTCGATCCTGGGAGCCGGAGGTTGCAGTGAGCTGAGATCGCACCACTGCACTCCAGCCTGGGCCACAGAGCAAGAGTCCATCTCGAAAAGAAAAGAAAAGAAAAATACCGCAGACTGAGTGACTTAAATAACGGACATTTTTTTTCTTTTTTGAGATACTGTCTCAGTCTGTCACCAGGGCTGGAGTGCAGTGGTGCAAACACAGCTCACTGCAGCCTCAACCCCCTGGGCTCAAGTGGTCCTCCTTCCTCAGCCTCTAATGTAGCTGTGACAAGTGTGTACTGCCATGCTGGGCTAGCTTTTTTATTTTGAGACAGAGTCTTGATCTTGTCACCTAGGCTGGAATGCAGTGGCATGATCTTGGCTCACTGCAACCTCTGCCTCCCAGGTTCAAGCAATTCCCCTGCCTGACCTCCCAAGTAGCTGTCTCAGCCTCCCAAGTATTGTACAGGTGTACACCACCATCTTCAACTAATTTTGTTATTTTTAGTAGAGATGGGGTTTTACCATGTTGGCCAGGCTGGTCTTGAACTCCTGACCTCAGGTGATCCACTCGCCTCGGACTCCCAAAGTGCTGGGATTACAGGCATGAGCCACTGCACCCAGCAACTTTTTGATTTTTTGTAGACAGGGTCTTGCTATGTTGCCCAGGCTGGTCTTGAACTCCTAGGCTTAAGCAATCCTCCCACCTTAACCTCTCAAAATGCTAGATGACAAGTATGAGCCACTGCATCCAGCCCTGACATTTCTTTCTCATGGTTCTGGAGGCTGGGAAGTCCAAGATGAAGCTACTGGCCGACTTGGGTTCAGGTGAGGGCTCTCTTCCTGGCTTGCAGGCAGCCGCCTTCTTGCTGTGTCTTTACATGATGGAGAGAAGGGGGAAAGAGACAAGCACTGCTGTGTCCCTCCCTACAAGGGCTCTAATCCCATCACAAGGGCCCCACCCTCATGACCTCGTCCAACCCTAATCAACTTCCAAAGGCCCAGCTCCTAATAGCATCCCATTGGGAGCTAGGGTTTCAAAACAGACATTTGAGGAAGACAGAAGCATGGAGCTCGTAATAGGATTTAAGATTTGTGCGGCCACTGGCCAGCATGTAGATCTCTACAAAGGAGTAGTTATGGGGACTCTGAGTGGGAACCAGTCTCTGACCATCTTCTGGGGTCTTTTTTTTTTTTTAGATGTAGATTCACTCTTGTTGCCCAGGCTGGAGTGCAGTGGCGTGATCTTGGCTCACTGCAACCTCCACCTCCTGGGCTCAAGTGATTCTCCTGCCTCAGCCTCCTGAGTAGCTGGGGTTACAGGTGCCCGCCACCGTGACCAGCTCCTTTTTGTATTTAGGTTTGACCACGTTGGCCAAGCTGGTCCCAAACTCCTGACTGCAGGTGATCCACCTGCCTCAGCCTCCCAAAGTGCTGGGATTACAGGTGTGAGACCCTGTGCCTGGCCCTTCACGGGGTCTTAATGGGCACAGGGTGGGTGATCAGGAAGGGCAGGTGGAACAGAGGAGCCATGCCTGTGCCTGCCACCTCCTGTCCAGTGCCTGCCAGCCATGCCGAGATCAGTCAGCCACCTCCCACTCCCACCTCCACACCTCCACAGCCGAAACTTACAGGGATGGGAGTCCTGGGAGAAAGGGCCCAGTCTAGGCGAGTTGATAAGCACTGCAAAGCCAGCCCTGCCCAGTGCTCCATCAGCTGGGACTCAGGTTATGGTCTTTTCTCCATTGCCAGGGTAAGGATGGACTTCTGGGGACTCCCCAGGGGTTTTTTTTGTTTTTTAGAAGTCCCAGTCTGTCACCCAGGCTAAAGGGCAGTGGCGCGATCTCGGCTCACTGCAACCTCCAACTCCCAGGTTTAAGCAATTCTCCAGCCTCAGCCTCCTGAGTAGCTGGGATTACAGGTGACTGCCACAACATCCAGCTAATTTTTTCGTATTTTTAGTAGAGACAGGGTGTCTCCATGTTGACCAGGCTGGTCTCGAACTCCTGACCTCAGGTGATCCGCCCGCCTCAGCCTCCCAAAGTGCTGGGATTATAGGTGTGAGCCACTGTGCCCGGCCTCCCCTGGGTTTTATGTTTTGGCCAAACTGTCTAGTGACCCCTGCTGCCTACTTGTTCTTATTTTAATTCTCCCATTATTAGGGAGGTTTCCTTCTATTTATGGCCTTTTTTTTTTTCTTGAGATAGTTTCTCTCTGTTGCCCAGATTGGAGTGCAATGGTGCAATCTCAGCTTGCTGCAACCTCAGCCTCCGGGTTCAAGCAATTCTTGTGCCTCAGCCTCCCAGTAGCTGGGATTACAGGCATGTGCCACCATGCCTGGCTTTTTTTTTTTTTTTTAAATGCAGAGTCTTGCTCTGTCGCAAGGCTGGAGTGCTGTGGTGCGATTTCAGCTCTCTGCAACTTCCACCTCCCGGGTTCAAGTGACTCTTCTGCCTCAGCCTCCCGAGTAGCTGGGATTACAGGTGCATGTCGCCATGCCCAGCTAATTTTTATATTTTTAGTAGAGACGGGGTTTCACCATGTTGGCAAAGATGGTCTCGATCTCTTGACCTCGTGATCCCCTCACCTCAGCCTCCTAAACTGCTGGGATGCTAGGCATGAGCCACCATGCCCAAACCAGGTGTTTTTTCCTTCTTTCGAGACAAGGTCTCACTCAATCACCCAGACTGGGCAAGAGTGACGCAATCTTGGCTCACTGCAACCTCTGCCTCCTGGGCTCAAGCAATCCTCCTACTTGAGCTTCCAGAGTAGCTGGGACTATAGGCATGTGCCATCACGCCTGGCTAATTTTTTGTATTTTTGGTATAACTGGGTTTTCACCATGTTGGCCAAGCTGGCCTTGAACTCCAGACCTCAGGTGATCTGCCCACCTTGGCCTCCCAAAGTGCTTGGATTACAGGCAGGAACCACTGCACCCTGCCCTTTTTTCCTTTTGAGACAGGATCTCACTGTGTTGCACCAGCCGGAGTGCAGTGGCATGATCATGGCTCACTGCAGCCTCCATCTCCCAGACTCAAGTGATCCTCCCATCTCGGCCTCCCAAATAACTGGAACCACAGGTGTGCACTCTCACACCTGGGTAATTTCTTTTCTTATTTGTAGAGATAAGATCTCGCTCTGTCGCCCAGGCTGATCATGAACTCGTGGGCTCAAGCGATCCTCCTATCTTGGCCTCCCAAAATGCTGGGATATACAGGCATGAGCCGCTGTGCCTCGCTTATGGGCCTTTTTCTAATTAGCTGGTTTGACATTTTTCTCATTGGATATTTGTCTTTTTCTCATTCCTACACAATTTTCTTTTTAAAATTAGGGATAATAAACGTATGTGGCAAATGTTTTTCAAATGTGTTTCTGTGTTGTTTAGGCATGGTTTTGCTGTAAATATTTGATTTGTGTGTGTGTTGTTTTTTTTTTTGAAACAGTCTCTGTTGCCCAGGCTAGAGTGCAGTGGGTGGGATCACAGTTCACTGCAGCCTCGAACTTCTGGCCTCAAACCATCCTCCCGCCTCAGCCTCCCAAAGTACTGAGATTACAGGCATGAGCCACTGCGCCTGGCCAAACTACAATTTTAAATGTCTCTCTTTTGTGCTTTGAGAGGTGTTTCCTGCCGTTGGTACAAATTCTCCCATGTTTTTTTTTTTTTTTATAATTTTCAACTTTTATCCATCTAAGATTTCCTTGGGATCGAAGAGAGGGATAGAAGTTGTCTCACCCAAGGGCTCCCTGGTTGTTTTATGCTGTATATGGATGTGAAATGCCATGTCCTTCTTCAATAAGGTCCCCTGTGGGTCTGCGTTCATTTCCAAATCTGCTCTAATCCATCATCAACTTTCCTTGCCAAGTCCTTGCTCTTTTCCTTGGCATAGCTTTCTGTGTCACTCTGTCGCCCAGGGTGGAGTGCAGTGGTGTGATCTTGCCTCACTGCAGTCTCCACCTTCTGGGTTCAAGTGATTCTTTTTCCTCAGCCTCATAAGTGTCTAGGATTACAGGCATGCACCCCCATGCCTGGCTAAGTTTTGTATTTTTTTTAGAAGAGCTGGAGTTTCACCATGTTGACCAGGCTGGTTTCGAACTCCTGACCTCAAATGATCTGCCCACCTCCTCCTTCCAAAGTGCTGGGATTACAGGCATGAGCCACCACACCCGGCCTCTTTGTGTGTCTTAATATCTTGTCATGCAGGTCCTTTCTCTTTCCTTTTGTTTATGAAAGAAGAACTTCATTTCCAGCTATATCCACAGACTGATTCCTCTTGACTAGAATTTCTATGGGGAGGGTCCCAAACCCATGGATGAAAAATGTCATGAACTTCAGCTTCTAAACACATGGTGGACTAGATTCTCAATCTGAAGAGCAAATAGAACTAAGAAGAAGAAGCTGGACTCAACCCAGTGGCTCATTCCTGTAATCCTAGCACTTTGGGAGGCTGAGCATGGCAGATCGCTTGAGCCAGAAGTTCATGACCAGCCTGGGCAACATGCCAAGACCTCATCTCTACAAAAATACAAAAAATTAGCTGGACATGGTGGCATGTGCCTGTAGTTCCACATATCCTGGAGGCTGAGGTGGGAGGATCACTTGAGCCTGGGAGGTCGAGGCTGCAGTGAGCTATGACTGCACCACTGCACTTCAGCCTGAGCAGCAGATCAAGACTCTGTCTCAAAAAAGAAAAAAAGAATTGAAGCTAATGATTGAGATTTAAACCACTGGACAGGTTTAATAGTAGATTTGAGAGAGTTGAAGAGAAAATTGGTGAACTGAAAGATGGAGCTGGATAAATTTCCCAAACATGGGGTCAATAAAAACAACCGCAAATGCTGGGTTACAAATATTTATTTATTTATCAGCAAGGCGACCAGAGAATCAGGAGCAGTAAAGCTAAAATGTCATTGTAGCCCCAGGAGGGGACAGCCTAGGTGTCAGGCAAGGTGGGTTTGAGTCTGATAAGGCCTCAAAGGTGCCTACTCAACATAAAGGTGAACTGGAATCAAATAAGTTTTTTAACGTACATCCCAGGAACGGAAAGGAGACCTGGCATCTCAGACCTGCTCTCAGGAGGAGGCGGTGAAATCTTACCTGATATGTAACCTCACATGAATTTGCAGCTCCAACCACGTCATCTGGGTGTCTGAAAATCCTCACGTAGAGAACATGGTTCAAAGCAGCCCAGGCTGGGCGCAGGAGCTCGCTCCTGTAATCCCAACACTTTGGGAGGCTGAAGCAGGAAGATGACTTGAGGTCGGGAGTTCAAGACGTGGCTGGGCAACATTGCAAGACTCCTGTCTCCACAAAAATCAAAATAAATGTTTACTTTTACTTTTTAAATTTATTTATTTATTTGAGACAGAGTTTCACTCTTGTCACCCAGGCTGGAGTGCAGCGGCGCAACCTCAGCTCACTGCAGCCTCTGCCTCCCGGGTTCAAGCGATTCTCCTGTCTCAGCCTTCTGAGTAGCTGGGATTATAGACATGCACCACCATGCCTGGCTAATTTTGTATTTTTAGTAGAGACTGGGTTTCACCATGTTGGTCAGGCTGGTCTAAAACTCCTGACCAACATGGTGAAACTCTGTCTCAGGTGATCTGCCCACCTCAGCCTCCCAAAGTGCTGAGATGACAGGCGTGAGCCACTGCACCCAGCCAAAAATATATATATTTTTTGAGACAGAGTCTTGCTCCGTTGCTCAGCTGGAGTGCAGTGGCCGATCTTGGCTCACTGCAACCTCCACCTCCTGGGTTCAAGTGATTCTAGCCTCCTGAGTAACTGGGACTACATGCATTTTTTTTTTTTTTTTAGTAGAGATGGGGTTTCACCATGTTGGTCAGGCTGGTCTCGAACTCCTGACCTCGTGATCTGCCCACCTTGACCTCCCAAAGTATTGGGATTACAGGTGTGAACCATTGCGCCTGGCCCCAAAATAAATTTTTAAATTAGTCAATTGTAGTGGCACACACCTGTCGTCCCAGCTACGTGGGAGGCTGAGGCAGGAGGATAGCTTGAGCCCAGGAGCAGGAGGCTGCAGTGAGCCATGATCACACTACGGTACTGCAGCCTGGGAAACAGAGTGGGACCCTGTCTCTAAAATAAACAAATAAATAAATTTGGAGGACGAGAGTGAAATGAAGACAGCAGTTAAGGATTTTCCTCCTTCAGACCCTCATTGAAGGAAATTCTGCAGAAGTTTTTCAGGCAGAAAGAAAGTGATTTAGGTAGAAGGCTGATATGCAGAAGGAATCCGTGAGCAGAAGAGTAGAAAATTTGTGAGTGAATTGGACAAAAATCACCACCATTAAAAATCACTATAATGTCCAATGTTATGGGATTAAAACCTAATTTTCAACAACTGCTGAAAGGAAGAGCTGAATGGAGGAAAAGGGTCTTAGAATCTTTGTGAGGGCCGGGCACGGTGGCTCGTGCCTGTAATCCCAGCACTTTGGGAAGCTGAGGTGGGTGAATTGCCTGAGCTCAGGAGTTCAAGACAAGCCTGACCAACATAGTGAAACCCTGTCTCTACTAAAAATACAAAAATTAGCTGGGCATGGTGGCACATGCCTGTAGTCCCAGCTACTCGGGAGGCTGAGGCAGGAAAATCGCTTGAACCCGGGAGGGGGAGGTTGTGGTGAGCCAAGATTGCACCCTGTACTCCAGCCTGGGTGACAAGAGCAAAACTCTGTCTCAACAAAAAAACAAAAACCCACAAAACTAGCTGGTCGTGGTGTCTAATGCCTGTAGTCTCAGCTACTCGGGAGGCTGAGGCAGGAGAATTGCTTGAACCCAGGAGGCAGAGGTTGCAGTGAGCCAAGATCAGCCATTGCACTCCAGCCTGGGCAATAAGAGTGCAATTCCATCTGAAAGTAAATAAGTAAAGAATGAATGAAAAGAAACATTCCCACTGAAGGCTCATAGGGAAGAGATACAAGTAGCCCAAAATAAGATAAGGAAAGTACATAAAACTTGCCAGTCATTTCAACAAAGGTAAATGGACAAAAATCTCTAGTTAAAAAAAAAAGGTGACTGGGCGCAGTGGCTCACACCTGTAATCCCACCACTTTGGGAGGCCGAGATGGGCGGATCACTTGAGGTCAGGAGTTTGAGACCCCCCTCAACCTGGGCAATGTGATGAAACCCCATCTCTACTAAAAATATAAAAATTAGCCGGGCGTGGTGGCACATGGCTGTAATCCCAGCTACTCCAGAGGAGGCTGAGGCAGGAGAGTCCCTTAAACCTGGGAGGAAGGATAGTACAGTGAGATGAGATCATGTCACTGAGCAAGACTCTGAAATTAAAAAAAAAAGAGAGAGCCAAAGAGTAAACTTTGTTGTCATTGTAAGCCATGCAGTGTGTCTAGACCAGTGCATTCTGCTGTTGTAGGCTGAACAGACTACAGCAAATGGACGTGGAATAAGCATAGAACCAGTCCGATCTGGTTCAGCTCTGTTACTAACAAAATGTAACGAGGTAATAAGTTTTTCTCAGTGCAGTGGACTCCCAGGTTGCAAGTCACATATTGCTGGAGCATTACACAGATGAGCAAAGCATGCCCCAATTCATAACCATTGAGTGGAATGAAAAAGTCAACCACAGGTGGAACCCAAGTACTTGGATCAAGGAAGAGGGATGAGTCCAGGTGCGATGACTCATGCCTGTAATCCCAGCACTTTGGGAGCCTCGGGAGACAGACCACCTGAGGTCAGGAGTTCGAGACCAGCCTGAACAACATGGTGAAACCCTGTCTCTACTAAAAATACCAAAAAACTAGCCAGGCATGGTGGCAGCCACCTGTAATCCCAGCTACTCAGGAGGCTGAGGCAGGGAGAATTGAACCTGGGAGACGGAGGTTGCAGTGAGCCGAGATCATGCCACTGCACTCCAGCCTGGGCGATAGAGCAAGACTCTGTCAAAAAAGATGAATGGGAACCACATTAAAAAGAGAAAGCTGTGTGCAGTGTCTCATGCCCAGGAGTTGGCAACCAGCCTGGGCAACATAGTGAGACTCCATCTACAAAAAATACAAAAATTAGCTGGGTGTGATGGCATATACCTATAATCTCAGCTACTTGGGAGGCTGGGGTGGGAGGATCACTTGAGCCCTGGGAGGCTGAGGCTACAGTTAGCTGTGATTGTGCCATTGCACTCCAGTCTGGGCAACAGAGCAAGAAACTGTCTCAAAAAAATAAAAGGGGAGCCGGGCACAGTGGCTCCCAGCACTTTGGGAGGCTGAGGTGGGCAGATCATTTGAGGTCGGGAGTTTGAGACCAGCCTGGCCTACATGGTGAAACCCTGTCTGTACTAAAAAAAAAAAAAAAAAAAAAATACAAAAATTAGCCAGATGTGCTGGTGGCATGTGTCTGTAATCACAGCTACGCAGGAAGCTGAGGCCAGAGAATCTCTTGAACCTGGGAGGTGGAGGTTACAGTGAGCCGAGATTGTGCCACTACACTCCAGCCTGAGCAACAGAAGGAGACTCCGTCTCAAATAAATAAATAAAGGGGAGGGGGAGGTACCTTGTTTGTTACGTCGTGCACTTGACCAATAACTGATCGTCGCCCCTGCATGTGGTGCCGTCATATCACCCCACTGCATTTTCGTATCTCCCCTAGGTAACCCTCTGCCTCTGAAACCTGCCCTCAAGCTCCAGCTTGAAGAGACAGATTTGAGATTCGCCTACTGTCTCCTCGCCAGTTGGCTCTTGAGAAAGCTTTTTAGGCCGGGTGCGGTGGCTCATGCCCGTAATCCCAGCACTTTGGGAGGCCGAGGTGGGCAGATCACCTGAGGTCAGGAGTTCGAGACCAGCCTGGCCAACATGGTGAAACCCCATCTCTACTAAAAATACTAAAATTAGCCAGGCATGGTGGTGCATGCCTGTAATCCCAGCTACTTGGGAGGCTGAGGCTGGAGAATTGCTTGAACCTGGGAGGCAGAGGCTGCAGTGAGCTGAGATCGAGCTACTGCACTCCAGCCTGGGCAACAGAGTGAGACTCTCTTAATAATAAAGAAATAAAGCGTTTTAAATTTTTATTTATTTTCTGTAGAGGCAAGGCCTCACTGTGTTGCCCGGCTGATCTCAATCTCCTGGCCTCAAGCAACCCTCCCGCCTCAGCCTCCCAGAGCACAGGGATTATAGGCGTGAGCCACTGTGCCTGGCCCATTAGTGTACTAATAATATAGTGAGACCTACCTTTTTTTCTCAGAAGCCAGTGCCGTCAGACAGGCTTCTGTACACATCTGGAGAGAGTCCATTGCTCAGTAACGGGCTGTGTTCCAATAAAACTTTATTTGTCCCTTGAGCTATAGTTGGTCAAGCTCTGGTCTAGGGCATTGGACCCTGACTTTTCTTTTCTTTTTTTTTTTTTTGAGACGGAGTTTTGCTCTTGTCACCCAGGCTGGAGTGCAGTGGCGCAATCTCTGTTCACTGCAACCTCTGCCTCCTCGGTTCAAGCAATTCTCCAGCCTCAACCTTCCAAGTATCTGGGATTATAGGCATGCACCATTATGCCCGGCTAATTTGTGTATTCTTAGTAGAGATGGGGGTTTTGCCATCATGGCCAGGCTGGTCTCGAACTCCTGACCTCAAATGATCCGCCTGCCTCAGCCTCCCAAAGTGCTGGGATTACAGGCGTGAGCCACCTTGCCCAGCCCTCTCTGGCTCTCTGATTCTCCCTTCTCGTCCTCCTTCTCTTTTCCTCTCTCTCTCTTCCTGCCCTCCCTCTCTCCCTCTCCCTGCCCTCCCTTCCTCTCTCCCTCTCCCTGCCCTCCCTTCCTCTCTCCCTCTCCCTGCCCTCCCTTCCTCTCTCCCTCTCCCTGCCCTCCCTTCCTCTCTCCTGCCCCTAAATCCCTCCTGGCAGCTGCCTAGCCCAGCCTCTGCCCCCTCTGCTGGAGTATGCACTAAAAATATCCTGGCTGCGGCAGAGGCTCCTGGGGACCCTACGGCAGGTGGCAGAGGCCAGATGTGCAGCCTTTGCCTGGACACATCCACAGCCCCTGCCCTGTATTCACCCCACCAGGTTCTGCCCCAAGGCCTTGGAACCCATGGAGCCCTCTCCCTAGAATGCTCCCATTCATCAATCAACAAATATTGTCCAGGCACAGTGGCTCATGCCTATAATCCCAGCACTTTGGGAGGCCGAGGTGGGCGGATCACCTGAGGTCGGGAGTTCGAGACCAGCCTGGCCAACATGGAGAAACCCCGTCTTTACTAAAAATAGAAAATTAGCCAGGTATGGTGGCACGTGCCTGTAATCCCAGCTGCTCCGGACGCTGAGGCAGGAGAATCGCTTGAACCTGGGAAGCGAAGGTTGCAGTGAGCTGAGGTTGTGCCACTACTTTCCAGCCTGGGCGGCAGTGAGACTCTGTTTCAAAACAAACAAACAAAAACAAAAACTACTGTAATTTCCTCTCACGGGACAGACAGTGTTAAGTGGGCGAGTGAAAGAGATTTGAAGAAGCAATAGCCCATGGTGTAGGAGGTGAGGAGGGGCACGTGCACCCCGAGGGCTCAGAGGACGCCCGCAGCGCTGCGCCTTGGGGGGGGTCAAAGGAGGTTTCCCAAAGGTGAGCCTTGTTAGGGAAGAGGAAGGGCGTTCTTGGAGGGGGGACTGCAGAGGCAAAGGTCTGGCTTGCTTCGGGAACTCGAGAAGAATGACATTGAAGCCTCCGCAAAGGGGAAAGAGTGTGGGAGGTGGCTGAGCTCAGGCAGGTCCAGCAGCTGCCTGGTGCCTGGTGGCCTCACTGAGCAGCTGGGACCAAACTCCATGAGGCCAGGGGGAGGGGACACCCAGGGGAAGCAGGCTTACCATCTGGATTTGGGGGAGGCGGGAGTGGGGGTGCCAGGTCCTGGTGGGGTGTGGCTGGAGCTCATTCTGGGAAGATGTCAGCTCTTCACAGGCAGAGGCAGTGATGGAGCAGGGTGTAGTGAAACCCTGCCTGCCATGGCACCTCCTCCAGGAAGCCTTCCTTGCTATCTCTTAGTCCACTGCCAGGGTCCTTCCTGAATCCCTCTCTTAGTCCACTGCCAGGGTACTTCCTAACTCCCTCTCTTAAAAGTGTCATCCAAGCCAGGCATGGCGGCTCAAGCCTGTAATTCCAGCACTTTGGGAGGCTGAGGCAGGCGGATCACCTGAAGTCAAGAGTTCAAGACCAGCCTGGCCATCTCTACTAAAAATACAAAAATTAGCCAGGCATGGTGGTGGGCACCTGTAATCTCAGCTACTTCGGAGGATGAGGAGGAGAATCACTTCAACCTGAGAGGTGGAGGTTGCAGTGAGCTGAAAACACCTGGGCAGCAGAGTGAGACTGTCTCAAAATAAATACATAAATGAATAATAAAATAATACATTAAAAAAAAGTGTCATCCTGTCCACCAGCACATCTCCCTTTTGTATTTCCTTGTTTTTTTTTTTTTTTTTTTTTTTTTTGAGAAGGAGTCTTGCTCTGTCGCCCAGGCTGGAGTGCTGTGGCGCAGTCTTGGCTCACTGCAGCCTCCGCCTCCCGAGTTCCAGCGATTCTCCTGCCTCAGCCCTCCCAAATAGCTGGGGTTGCAGGCATGAGCCACCACGCCCAGCTAATTTTTTGTATTTTTAGTAGAGACAGGGTTTCACCATGTTGGCCAGGATGGTCTTGATCTCCTAACCTTATGATCCACCCACATCAGCCTCCCAAAGTACTGGGATTACAGGCGTGAGCCCCCGCGCCCAGCTATTTGTTTATATTGTATCGATTCCCCCACTGTGAGCCTGGGAAAGCTGCATCCTCTCTGTCTTGGATGTTTCTGGGTTCCCACTGCCCAGGACAGGACCCAGTACCTGCCCTCACACAGTAGGTTCTTGGGAAATGCTGGTTGTGCCCCAGCTCAGCAGCTCTGCTGGGTGACCTTGGGAATGTTATTTAACTTTTCTGGGCTTCTCCTCTTCTCCAGTCTCAGAAATAAGAAAGTTGGCCTCAACCTCCAGGAGAAGCAGGGAGCCTTTGGGCTCTGTTTGTGACACTGGACCCCTGAGTTTTCTTCCCTGGCCTGCTCCGCCCCAGGCACCCCAGACAGACCTGCCCTGTTTCATCCTGCCCTCCCCATCCCCAACAGCATCCCTTGGGATCTGGGCCCAGGGCAGGTGTGAGCTTTGGTACCAGCACAGCCATGTCAAGTTCTGCCTCTGACACATGTGTGCTGTGTGACTTCAGAGAGTAGCTTGCTTTCCCTGAGCTCAGTTTCCCCTGGCACAGGCTTGGGAGAGGAGTGTCTGGCGGAGTGTGGAGGCAGTTCAGACCTCACCTGACAGGTGTGGATGTTACCAGGGCCCCCAGGAAGCGCCCAGGCTGGAGGGGGAGGGGCAATGCCTAACACAACATACCGGTCCTGGGGAATCAGCACTGGCTTGGAAAGCCAGATGGGTTTTCAGGAGCCTGGGAAGCCAGCTGGAGGGCTTCTTGGAGGAGGTTATCACATAGGAACGAAGAGCTAAAGGTGGGACAGGAGCCTGGAAGGCCAGAAGGTGGGCTTCCTGGAGGAGAGGACCAAATAGGAACTAAGAGCTCAAGGTAGGAAAGTTACCAGTCAGATTGGCCCTGAGGTGGAACTGCTTTTGTGCCTTGAGCGGGATGGAGACAGATGAGGGCAGGAACTTAGGCAGGGCTGGATCCCGGAAGCATGACGGGCTGCTGAGAGGGGTTTGCAGTTTTTACCAAGAGTGCTGGGAAGTCTGGTGAGTGTTCCCAGCTGGCGAAGGGGATCAGTTTCTGCCTGAAACCCTGCTGTGGGTCCGAGTTAAACATTCTGGAATTGCTACACACGTGCACTGCAGTGGAACAGCTGAGCCATGAAGGTGAGGAGGACAGGTGAGTCTCAAACTTGGGGCTTAGCCTGGGAGGGTTGTTGGCTTCACCCAGGAAGGAATTCGAGGGTGAGTCAAGGGTGTTCAATAGCAACTTTTTTTTTTTTTAGACAGGATCTTACTGTCAAGCCCATGTTGGAGTTCAGTGGCATGACCTTGGCTCACTGCAGGCTCCAGGAGTATTCCCACCTCAGCCTCCTGCGAAGCTTGGACCACAGGCATGTGCCACCATGCTCAGCTAATTTTTTGTACTTTTTTTTTTTTTTGAGATGGGGTCTTGCTCTGTCGCCCAGGCTGGAGTGCAATGGCAAGATCTCTGCTCACTGCTCCCTCTGCCTCCCGGGCTCAAGGGATCCTCCCACCTCAGCCTCCCAGGTATCTGGGACTACAGGCACATGCAATTGACCCAGGTAATTTTTTGTATTTTTGGTAAAGACAGGGTTTCACC
Source organism: Callithrix jacchus (assembly GCF_049354715.1). Lineage (NCBI taxonomy): Eukaryota > Metazoa > Chordata > Mammalia > Primates > Cebidae > Callithrix > Callithrix jacchus. The sequence goes on from NC_133523.1 coordinate 16,474,902, forward strand.
ATTTTGCCCAGGCTGGTCTTAAACTCCTGAGTGCATGTGATCTGCCTGCGTGGGCCTCCCAAAGTGCTGAGATTACCAGTGTGAGCCACCACATTTGGCATGATCTTTGTATTTTTTTTGTAGAGATGGGGTTTGGCCATGTTGCCCAGGCTGGTAAACAACAATTTTTTTTTCTTTTTCTTTTCCTTTTTCTTTTTTTCTTTCTTTTTTTTTTTTTTGAGATGGAGTTTAGCTCTTGGCGTGTAATGGCATGATCTCAGCTCACTGCAACCTCCACCTCCTGGGTTCAAGCAATTCTCCTGCCTCAGCCTCCCAAGTAGCTGGGATTACAGGGGCTCACCACCATGCCTGGCTACTTCTTGTATCTTTAGTAGACATAGGGCTTTGCTATGTGGGCCAGGCTGGTCCCAAACTCCTGACCTCAGGTGATCTGCCCGCCTCGGCCTCCCAAAGTGGTAATATCATAGGTGTGAGCCTCCATGCCTGGCCTTTTTTTTTTTTTTTTTTTTTTGAGACAGAGTGTCATTCTGTCACCCAGGTGGAGTGCAATGGCACCACTTGGCTTACTGCAACCTCCACCTCCCAGGATCAAGCAATTCTCGTGCCTTAGCCTCTCAAGTAGCTGGGACAACAGGTGCCTGCTACCAGGCTTGGCTTATTTTTATTTTTATTTTTGAGACAGAGTCTCACTGTTGCTCAGGCTGGAGTGTAGTGGCGTGATAACAGCGCACTGAGGCCTCCAACTCCCTGGCTCAAGCAATCCTCCAGCCTCAGCTCCCAAATAGCTGGGATTATAGGTATGTGCCGTCTCAAGAAAACAAACAAAAAAACCCCCTAAACCTGACAGATGCTACTTCCGCCAGGAAATCAAGGTCAACGCCAGCAGAATAGGTCAAGCTGACAATTTGTACGTTTGATATGGTGTGATGAGATGGGTGCTTCACCTCTGTTTGACCCTGAGAAAAACATCCTTGATGGAGGGACAGTCTATAGAACAGCTGACCACCGTTCCTCAAAACTGTCACCAAAAACAAGACAGTTTGACAAACAGTCACACCCAGAAGAGCCTAAAGAGACATGAGTCAATGTCATGTATGATTCTAGGATAAAAAAAGACATACCAGTGGAAGGTGATAATTACAGGGGAGGCGGGCTGGGCGCAGCGGCTCACGCCTGTAATCCCAGCACTTTGGGAGGCCGAGCCAGGCGGATCATGAGGTCAGGAGTTCGAGACCAGACTGGTCAATATGGTGAAACCCCAGCTGTACTAAAAATACAAAAATTAGCCGGGCGTGCTGGCACTCGCCTGTAGTCCCAGCCACTGGGGAGGCTGAGGCAGACGAATCGCTTGGACCTGGGAGGCGGAGATTGCAGTGAGTCGAGATCAGGCCATTGCACTCCAGCCTGGGCAACAGAACGAGACTCTGTCTCAAAAAATATATAAATAAATAATACAGAAAAAAATAATTGGAGAAGCTGGCTGTGGGGTATACTGGAACTTTCTGTACTGTCTTCACAATAATTCTATAAATCTAAAACTGCTCCAAAATAAAAGCTTTATTGGGAAAAATAAAAAAAAGGAACTGGCCAGGTGCCATGCTTCATACCTGTTGTCCCAGCACTTTGGAAGGCTGAGTCAGGAGGATCGCTTAAGCCTGGGAGTTTGAGGCTGCAATGAACTATGATCACGCCACTGCACTCCAGCCTGGGCAACTGAGCAAGACCCCATCTCTAAAAAAGAAAGAACAACGATAGTTGCCTTGGAGAACAGGGATTGTCTAGGGCTGGGATGGAGGGAACGAGAAACACAAATAGGAAACTGAGGCAGCTTCCAGACTGAAGACAATTGGGTCTTTGCCCAGACTCCTGTGGGGTGCAGGAAAATAGACAATTTGGAACTGTTTCAGAGACACTGAATCCACAGGATGGAACGCCGGTGATGAAGGAAGAGAAGATGCTCTCAAGGCCTCCCAAGCTTCTGGTCCATGCTCCTGGACTGCTCTGACTGAGCCTGGGAGGCTGGTGGAGGGGCAAGAGGCGATCAGCTGGGTGCCCTGTCCCTAGGTGAAGGGTTGAATGGGGGACTGGCAGGTGTTGTGTAAGTTTCTGTTTTCTTTTTCTTTTTTTGAGACGGAGTCTCGCTGTGTCGCCCAGGCTGGAGTGCAGTAGGTGGCGCGATCTTGGCTCACTGTAACTTCCACCTCCCCAGCTCAAGCGATTCTCCTGCCTCAGCCTCCCAAGTAGCTGGGATTACAGGTGTGCGTCACCATGCCCAGTTAATTTTTTTGTATTTTTAATAGAGACAGAGTTTCACCATGTTAACCAGGTCTCAAACTCCTGACCTCAAGTGATCCACCTGCCTCGGCCTCCAAATGTGCTGAGATTACAGGCGCTCACCATCACACCGGCTTTTTTTTTTTTTTTTTTTTTTTTTTGTATTTTTAGTAGAGACAGGGTTTTGCCACACTTACTGGTGTCGAACTCCTGGCCTCAAGTGATCCATTCGCCTCATCTGCCCGAAGTGCTGGGATTACAGGCATAAACCATTGTGCCCGGCGTTGTGTAAGCTTCATTAGGGCCCAGCTAACGGGGACGAGGATGGCAGCTTCTCAGAATGTCATATGAGCTGGACGCCGTGGCTCACACCTGTAATCCCAGCACTTTGGGAGGCCGAAGCAGGCAGATCACCTGAGGTCAGGAGTTCGAGACCAGCCTGGCCAACATGTTGACACCCTGTCTCTATCAAAAATGCGAAAAATTAGCCTAGGGTGGTGCTGGGCACCTGTAATCCCAGCTACTCAGGAGACTGATGCAGGAGAATCGCTTGAACCCGAGGGGCTGAGGTTGCAGTGAGCGGAGATCGCGCCATTGCACTCCAGCCTGGACGACAAGAGCAAAACTCTTGTCGCAAAAAAAAAAAAAAAAAGAACTGTCATATGGCCGATTAAGGGAATGACCTCCTCTGCCAGTGGCCGGATTCCGAGACTGCCCTGGGCCAGCTGCCAGACTTGTTGTATGGCCTACAAGCAAGACCTAGCCCTCTCTGAGCCTGATTTCCCATCTGTAAAATAAATACCAATAATGTCCCGCTTACAGGCTTGTGGAGGAGGGGGGTCATCAAATGAGCCCTGTCTAGGCGCTCAGTAAACGTTGGTCGCTCCTTACCACTTACCATCGAGTCTCAGGGGGAAAGAGTGGCGCCTGTCTCTTTAAATTATGCAAATAGACTGCGGGTGGTGTAAGGGGGGGGAATATAAAAAGGATCCTGATCTACGGCTGGGCCAATCACCGCGCTGGGTTGGCGGAGCTGGCCGCCTAAATGGCCCAATGGCGGACCGCGCGGGATCAGAGCCCGCCTCTGCCTACCGGCGCCGTCACTGGGGTGGGGACTTTCTAGGCCACGCCCCAGGGGCGGAGCCAGCCGGCAGCCGCGCCGCAGCCTCGGAGGGAGGGGCGGGGCGGGCTCGGGTGTCAGCGACCAAGCCGCAGGTGGCGGCGAGCGCGGGGCTTGGCCCGAGCTCAGGAGGTGAGTGCTGCCCCCTGGACCCCCATGGGGCGTCCTGGCCCGCGCAGCCTCCCACGCGCACCGTACCCTGCAGCCCCGGAGGCTGCGGAGGGCAAAGGCGCGGCGGGACTGGCGGGATGGAGAGCAGGGGGTGGGGGTACGCGGCGGGTGCCCCGGCTTCCCCCCACCAGTGTTAATCGGGGGTCCACACTACAGGCGGAAATGGGGACAGCTCCCCAAATCCCGTCTCCTGGCCTAGAACCCAGAGTGCACGGGGGCGGTGGCGACGACGCGAGACCCCTCCCCAAATCCTTTTATTCTAAGCCTAAGTCTGGGTTCTGGGGCTGCAAAGATGGGGGCGCCGCTCCTCTTCCAGCCTGGAACGCTGGGCGGCGGCTCTGGTGGAGACCACCCCTAAATTCCTTCTTCACAGCTCCGGCCTGCAGACCCCCAGGGACCGAGATGAGGGACCCACTTCTCTTTTCCTCCAGGCCTGGTGGCTGGAGGAACTGGGAGGTCCCCTGGTCCCTCTAATCTGCCCCATCCCAGCGCCCCACCTCAAGGATGGGGTAGGGGGCGTTTACTGGCATATTCTGTGGGGACCCCGAGGTTGGAATTTTGGGGAGGAGGTCAGCATGGGGTCCCCTGCCTGGCACGGATTAGCCAGACCAGGCCTCGAAGGGCCTGGAGTGTGGACTTGGGGGGGGTCCCTCTCTCACTGAGGGGAGGTGTACAGCTAGCATCTGTTCCTGGGGATTAAAATAAATCGAGGTAAATTAGGATCTTGCCAGAGGCTGGCTGTGAGTGGGGTGCGGAGGAGGCTTGGGGGGTGGGGGGCCCTCCATCTGCCTTGGATCCCCCAAGTCACCTGCCCCAGTCGCATTGGGGACCGGGAGGCAGTGTTGAATGGACCTGCCTCACTGGTGACCTTGGGCAGGCGACAGCACCTTTCTGAACCTCCGTTTCCTCTTTTGAAAATTGAGGTTGGGAGCTTCAGACCCTGCATTTTGCAGATTCTGAACTCACCCAGCCCACCTTTTGTCCGATGGTGATTCACTCTTCTGCTTAACATGTGGGTGGTTTGGGGTCCTGAGAACATTGGGTTGAGGACCCTCCCACAGTACCTTGCTATTCTCTGAGCCTCAGTTTACTGCATTGAAAAATGGGTTGATGATGACACCCTGATACTCAGGTTGGGGGCATAGGGGCAGGGAGTAAAACATAGGACCGAGCTGCAATCGTCGGGACAGGGCTTAGCCACCCTGGCCTCACTGGTGGGGCCACCTAGGGCACACCCTGACCCACATACCGTCACCCACGCCAGGGGTGAAGCTGTTCTTGGGTTGGGTCCTGGGCAGGAGGAGGTGGGAGTTGCCAGGCCAGCTCATCCCCTGTCCCCCTCCCAGTGGTGGGCACAGGGCTGGGAGTCTGACACCTCCAGATTTGAATTTGCCTCTGCCTGTGTGTGTGTGTTCACTTGGTGTCTTGGTGTGTTCTTCTGTGAAATGGGCTGAATTCCTCTGGGAAGATGAGAGGAGTCTGTAGGAGGAGGCGAGCTCTGTAAATACAGACATGATCATTATAATATTAATGACAATATTAGCAGTGCTCATTAAATGGGGTCACTGCTGAGCAGGAGGAGGGTGGGGAAGGGGGAGTCTGCCAAGAATGTTGCCTGAGGAGACTCCAGCGTCTGGGAAATGTAGGTACACAGTCGGCACACAATAGATGTTTGCCAAATGAAGTGAGGGAAAGGGAGGGGACTCGTGGGGAGGGCAGAAAATTCCTGAGAATCCCTAGCTCAGATTCCCACTTGGTGGCTGGAGTCGCTATGTGACTGGGGGCATGTGACTCAGTTTCCCCATTGTGGTCAAGATAAGACTGCCTCGAGATGCAGTGGCAAGAATCAAGCCAGACTGTGTTAAGTGATCGCAGCCCAGGTGGCTTAGTCAAGGGGGAGATGTGACATTGTAGGTCATTGAAACAGCATGCATGGTACCCACTTGAACCAAGTGACCGGTCAGTGGGAAGGATGAGAAAACCCTTGCTCCTGGCCTACTGTGTGCACACTGGGGTCCAAGAGAGAGGGAAATGCCAGATCCTGGAAGGTCAGGAGTGGTCCAAGGTCATCGGCAAGTCAGCAGCTCCGGACTCCCAGCCAGGCACCACCTGATTCCCAGGGTGGGAGCTCCGGTCTTGCCTTTGTTGCTGATGTGGTTCCTACTTTGTTTTATCTCTTCCGTCTCAGCCCCAGGTTTGCAAGACTTGGTGCCGGGAAGGCAGGATGGGGCCCTGAGTCAGCTGGCAGTGTGCTGTGTGACCTTGGGTAAGTCTCCAGCCCTCTCTGGGCTTTGTGCTGGCTTTGTACAGGCTGGGAGACTTGGGCTCTAGCAGAGCTGACTACAGCAGACCCGACAAGCCCAACGTCTCAGGCTCACAGTGCTTTTAGGGGCCCCCAGGGTGATGTTTTCACTGCTTTTAAAATCAGAAGGGAAAAAGAATGAACTTCTGGGTTGAAGGAAGCATTTTTCTGTATAACATTAATATATTTGTCTTTATGCCAATGCAGTAGTAAAATATAGTTTTGTTTTGTTTTTTTTGAGAGAGTCTCACTCAGTCACCCAGGCTGGAGTACAGTGGTGTGATCTCAGCTCACTGCAACCTCTGCCTCCCGGGTTCAAGCAATTCTCCTGCCTCAGCCTCCCAAGTAGCTGGGATTACAGGCATGTGCCACCACACCCGGCTAACTTTTGTATTTTTAGTAGAATCGGGGTTTCACCATGTTGCCCAGGCTGTTCTCGAACTCCTGGGTTCAAGTGATCCACCTGCCTTGGCCTCCCAAAGTGTTGGGATTCCAGGCATGAGCCAACACGCCCGGACTAAAATATAATTTTAAATTCCTTTTGTAGTGAATACAAAATGTAACGAATACAAAAATGTCTTCCCCTTTCTGAGCGCGTTTCCCTCTCCGAGCCTCAGTTTACCCTGTCTATGAAGTGGGTATTGTTGCACGTCAGGATGGTGAGATGTTGAATGTCTGGGCCAGGGTAGGTGCACAGCTAGTTCCCAGTTTTTTTCGTGATTATTATTTGTTCGGTAAGAACAGACCTAGGTTCAGGCTGGGGGGCCCCAGGTTCAGGCGTCTGTTTGCTCACCCATGGCCTATGTAGTTCCAGGGAGGTCCCATGGGTGCCAATCGGGCGGGGGAGGTAAGGTGGCGGTTGGATGGTAGGCGGGGCGGGGTGAGCTTCCTGTCCCCCCCATGCACACAAGCCTCCAACTTGGCGCTGACGGAAGTGGCCTTGTGGCCGTCTCCTGGCGCCTGCCTCATCAGACGGGGGCCCCATCCCACTCGCTACCCTGTCCGGTGAGTTTGAACCCTGGCCGGTAGATACCCATCACCTCTCCTTGCCCCCTCCACTCAGGAGCAGAAGGGAGGCCCCTCTGCTTGGGGCCTGGGTTTCAGGAGAAGTAGCAGGTGTCACTTCCTGGGCTGGCCAAGGCCAAGGCCTGCGTGGGGCTACCCGTTGCCCTGTCCCCCGTCCCCCATTCCAGCTGTGAGTGGTGGTTTGGGTTGGGGCAGGGCAGCAGTGGGGGCTTGGAAACCTAGAGAGCCACGCGTGATGGTTTCAAACAGGAGGTCATTGGCAAAGAGACCAGGGGCAAAATCACAGTCAGCCGGGACCAATGACGGACCTCCCTGTGCCTCAGTTTCCCTCGTAACGTTGAGATTGCATCTCAGGGATGGCGTGAAGGTTGGCTGAACGGATGTGTGTGAATAGTTGGGTAGAGGGTCGCACACAGGCTGGTGCTCCGTGTGTATCTGTTTGCCAGGGGTGGGGTGGGTGAGGCAATCATTGAAACTGTAAAAACAGTAGTGAGATTCTTGGTTTCTGGGGAACTTGGGCTCTGTGGCTCCTGGGATCTTCTAGAACAATGTTGGTCACAGGACTTTCTCATCAGTGCCATCCAACACAGCAGCCACCGGCCTCATGTAGCTTCTGAGCCTTGGAAGGGAGGCTGGCGCAGGTGAGGAGTTGGGCATGTAATTGTATTTAATTTTGGGGTGTGTGTGCGTGTGTGTGTGTGTGTGTGTGTGAGAGAGAGAGAGAGAGAGACAGGGTCTCACTCCATCACCCAGGCTGGAATGCAGTGGCATGATCTCAACTCACTACAACCTCTGCCTCTGAGGTTCAAGCGAGCCTTGTGCCTCAGCCTCCCAAGTAGCTGGGACTACAGGCATGCGTCACCATGCCTGGCTGATTTTTGTATTTTTTGGTAGAGATGGAGTTTTGCCATGTTGGCCAGGCTGGTCTCGAACTCCTGACCTCAAGTGATCTGTCCACCTCAGCCTTCCAAAGTCCTGGGATTACAGGTGTGAGCCACCGTGTCCAGCCAGTTGTATTTAATTTTACTTGGTTTAACATTAATATAAGCCGACCGCGGTGGCTCACGCCTGCAATCCCAGCACTTTGGGAGGTTGAGGCGGGTTGGTCACCTGAGGTCGGGAGTGAGACCAGCCTGACCAACATGGAGAAACCCCATCTCTACTAAAAATACAAAATTAGCCAGGCATGGCAGTATCACCAGATACTGGGAGGCTGAGGCAGGAGAGGTGGAGGTTGCAGTGAGCCGAGATCTCGCCACTGCACTCCAGCCTAGCCAACAAGAGCGAAACTCCATCTCAAAAAAAAAAACAACAAACATACAAATCATTAATACAAGAATTAAGACCAGGGGTGGTAGCTCATGGCTGTAATTCCAGCATTTTGGGAGGCCCAGGTGGGAAGATCACTTTAGTGCAGGAGTTTAAGACTAGCCTAGGCAATGCTAGTGAGACCTAGTTTCTACAAAAAAAAATTTTTTTTTAAATTAATTGGGCATGAAGTCCCCGCTACTCAGGTGGCTGAGATGGGGGATCACTTGAACCTGGGAAGTTGAGGCTGCAGTGAGCTGTGATTGCACCACTGCACTCCAGCCCTGGGCAACAGAGCAAGACCCTGTCTCCGAAAAAAAGAAAAAGAAAAAACAGTTAATTCACCATTTGGGGCTAGTGGTTCCTGCCAGTCAGCACAGCTCTAAGGGATCTGGAGATGCTTAGGGTCCCGGTCATGGATAAAAGCTAAGACATGATATGGGAATTTAGAGCATTTCCCGTGGGGATGTCAGTATAGCATGCTCACCACCCTACCCCTGCCACCAAATTAGGTTTCCTAAGGGGCCACAGTAGGGGCCGGAGTTTTTCAGGGGCCCTGTTGTTAACCAGTGCAAGGTTAGGAATGTTTGTTGAAACAAACAATTTTTTGCCCAGCGAACTCCTATTCATCCTTTAAAACCCCAAGTCCCATGAACCCTCCTTTAGTCTAGGCTCTTGTGGACCTTGTCCCTCCATCTGGCTCAGCCCTGACCATGCAGGACAGGGGTAGCTGTGTCCAGCTCTGTCCCTCTAGACTGGGGACTCCTGCAGGGCCAGGCCCATGGCTGAATCAACTCAGGGACCCTGACATTATGCTATCCAGGGTGGGCATACGGGAGGTCTGAGGTGACTCACAGAAGCCCCAGGACTGGAGGGTGAGTGATACTGGGTCCAATTAAACTTTCTTTCTTTCTTTTCTGAGACAGAGTCTGGCTGTGTCACCAGGCTGGAGTGCAATGGCACAATCTCAGCTCACTGCAACATTCCTCTCCTGGGTTCAAGCGATTCTCCGGCCTCAGCCTCCTGAGTAGCTGGGATTACAGGCGCGCGCCACCACGCCCGGCTAATTTTTGTATTTTTAGTAGAGACAGGGTTTCACCACAATGGCCAGGCTGGTCTTGAACTCCTGACCTCAAGTGATCCGCCCACCTTGGCCTCCCAAAGTGCTGGGATTACAGGTGTGAGCCACCGTGCCTAAACTAGCTTTCAAGATGAGCTAAACTGAGGTGCATAGAGGGGCAGCCTTGCCCAAGGTCTTGCTCTGTCCTTTCCTGGGGAGACCCTGGGAGCCTCCTAATCCTGTGGCCACCGGTCCCTGTCTCTCTTGCCACTGTGCCTCTCAGGCTCCCAGCTGCTACTGAGCTGCCTGCCGGGTCATGAATTATGAATGAGGCCCTCGGGCTCCAGTAACAAGCCTGGCCTCTAGCACATGCCAAGGACACTGCCTGTTCGTCCCCTGCCGGGCGGCCTGACCCAGCCTTTTCTGCAGATACCTGAGGTTCCCTGGCAAGATCCCTTCTAAGCATTCCTTCTTATTTTGCAGATGGGGAAACTGAGGCACAGAGCTGGACAGTGACTCAGACACAAGGTGAACACTGGCTTTCAAGGGCCGGGTTGGGAATTGTGGGGGCACCAGTGCCAGCTGGGGCATCACAATGAGGGGTGAGCTCTGACTCCCAAGAGGGTACATAAGGTGGGGACTGTTGTAGAGGAATTCAGAAGACCCCCCAAGGGACCCTTAGGGACACTTCAGGGACCCCAACCCCCATGTGGCTGATCACAGCCCCTACATCTGTTTCTCTTCAAATCCTTTTCCTACAGGAACCGCCTGGAGTGCAGCTGAGAGCTCAGCCAGTCGAGAGCGCAAATCTATCACTTCCTAGCTGTGTGATCTTGGCAAGTGGCTTCCCCTCTGGAGGCGGGGAGGGCTCAGTTTTCCCATCTGTGAAGTGGCTCAGAGCTTTCTTGCCAAGGTTGGGGGTCATCCAGTACTGCTCCTACCCATTGCTATGAACTCTTATACATACCTTAAAACCCCACATTCCATGCCCCCTCCTCCAATCTAGACTCCCTCAGCTCTTGTCCCCCCACCTAGTCCAGTCCTGACTCTGTGGAACTAAGGGCATCTGTTTCTTGTTCTGTCCCCTTTACTGGAGCTACTTGGGACCAGCACCAGGGCCGAATTATCTCTGGGGTGCTGGCATGGTCTTAGCAATGGGGCTTTCAGTTCCTCCTTCATCCTTTCTCTCCCTCCTCTACAGGGAGGGACTTTCCCCCTCAACAGGCCCATACTGGCAATAACTCTGTAAGTCAAACTTGCCTCTCTCTTTAGACAGGCAGTGGACGGGGCCTGCGGGGGTCTCTGGGGGACCCAGAGATCATCAGGATGTCGTATTTTGGGGAGCATTTTTGGGTAAGACCTACTCTTATTTTGGTGGGGGATCCTGACAGGGCTTCAGGGACTTTTATGGAGATGGGGGGACTGGGTGAATTATTGTAGGTAGAGTCTTGGACAGGAAGGTCTGCAAGGGATGCAAGTTAACGTGGGAAGAGTCAGGCTGGGTTTGAATCCACACCCACCCCAGACCTCACAGGCCTTACGACCTTGGGCAAGTCATAGCTTGTGTCATAGGGAGACCAAGGCCCAGAGCAGGAACATCTTACCTGAAGCTGCCCCATGAAAAAGTGCAGAGTCAGCACTCAAACCCAGGGCCAAAATGAACTTCCAGGACTCAGGGTCATTCCAGCCAGGGAATTTCCACCCCCTTCCCATCCTGGAGAATTGGGGGGTTTTCCTGACCTAGCCAATCATGGCCTGTGCACCCCTCCACTGCCTAGGTTGGAGATCACCTACTATAGCCCAAGGGGTGCTGAGTGAGACAGATTTGTTTTCATTCATTCATTTCCTCCCTCCCTGCCACTGTGACCTCATCCCCAGCTCTCCCTAGGAGAGGCTGGGGCCTCCAAGAGAATCCATCCCAGCCCCAGCCCCAGCCCCAGCCCCAGCCCCAGCCCCAAGGGAGGAGTCCCCAGTCTGGGGGACCCAGAGCCAGCTTAGACACCTCCAGCCCTGCAGGACCAGGGCCGGACCCAGCCTTGGTGAGGGTGGGGGTGTCTCATAGTGGGAACCAGGACACAACAGAGTCATGTTTGCTGTGGGACAGCCTGGGCAAAAGACTAGGAGCATGACATTGAGTGGCAAGTTAAGGAAACAGGGACTCCTCCTGCGGAGCCAGGATAACGGGGTACCACAAAGGATGGGCGAACAGGGGAGAGCCCAGGAGTCAGGGAAGAACCGGGGCAGAAAGCCCCTTCCCCAGTTGCGGTCCCTGAGCTTGCAGCTAGGAAGCTTGTTGCTAGGTGACTGGTTGTCCCTGGCAACAAGCCCCACCTCCTGCCCTTGCTCCCTCCCCAGCTGGGGCTCCTCTTCCTGGCGCTTGCTTTCTTAAAGGGGCCGCACTCCCTTGCCACCTGGAGGGGTGTGACCTCTGCCCTCTCTCCGAAGGTCAGACTCCTCGATTTTCCCCTGAAAGGCTGTGTGACCCCAGCAAGGGCTACATCTCTGAGCGCCTTAGTACTGCTGTGTAATGGAGGTGACCGTCTGAGGATCAGAAGTCACCCACATGTTGGAACCCCGACAGTGGCACCTACCTTTATTTTAAATCCTTTTTAATTGCGTGAGGCGTGCGGGGCTCGCTGCAGAAAATTCAGATCAGCAGAGAGAAAATAGAAACCGCCCCCGACTTCCCCACCCCACCCAAAGATATCCTGGTTAAGTTTTGAGTTCAGGATTCGAATTGGGCTCTGCTGGGAGCCCTTGAGAAAAGGGCTTTACCAGCCTGAACCTCCGTTTCCCCAAGTGGGAAAAAGGAATGAAATTCCTGTACCGCCACTCCCACCCCACGCACCCCACGCACCCCACGCACCCCAGACTCGGGGGGGGGTTGTCACTCCCGTGACATCTGTCAATGGCAAGGTTTCTTTTCATCAGTTGTTATTGAAGCCGTCACAGATGCCTGGTTCTTTGCTGGGGGATACTGGGCGCTGATGTCTCAAAGGCGCTGTCATCAGGGGAGATTAAGCCAGACAGGGATGCCCCAGTCTCATCATGCCAGGGCAGGACCAAGGCATAGAGGGTACTAGGGAGCCATGGGGGAAGTGTGAGCAGGAGAGGGACATAAACAAACTCTGTTACAAAGACCATACTCTTGGCCAGGTGCGGTGGGTCACACCTGTCATCCCAGCACTTTGGGAGGCCGAGTGGGGCAGATCACCTGAGGTCAGGAGTGGGAGACCAGCCTGGCCAACATGGCAAAACCCCATCTCTGCTCAAATACAAAACTTAGCCGGGCATAGTGGCATGCGCCTGTAGTCCCAGCTACTCTGGAGGCTAAGGCACAAGAATCACTCGAACCTGGAAGGTGGAGGCTGCAATGAGTTTGCACCACTGCACTCCAGCCTGGGTGACGAGCGAGACTCTGTCTCAAAAAAAAAGACCCCACTCCGCTGACACGGAGGCAAGTCTGAAGTCTGGAAGTTCTGGTGGGAGAGATCAACCTGAGACAGCCCCTCCTAGGACCCTCAGCTGCCAGCCCAGTCCAAGGGAAGCAGACGCCGCTGGGGGTTTGCCAGGTCTGGGAAAAGGGCCAGCATTTGGCTCTGAGTCAGCCCCAGATGCTGGTCTGGGCGGTGGTGCCTGGTGCAGCCTCACCCGAGGATCTCCTGGGGCCAGTGCTGTGCCAGCCCCATCCCACCAAGACCCTTGGGAACTGGGTGCTGTTCTTTTCCCCACTTGTCACACAAGGAAGAAAACTGAGGCCAGAGAGGCAAAGTCACCAACCCAAAGTGACCTTGAACATATAAGGAGACTGGACACTTGAACTTTGAGAGTATGATTCCGAACACATGAAGAGGGAAACTATGGGCGGGGCGCGGTGGCTCATGCCTGTAATCCAAACACTTGGGGAGGCTGAGATGGCCGATCACCCGAGCCCAGGAGTTTGAGACCAGCCTGGGCAACATGGCAAGACCCCGTCTCTACTAAAAATACAAAAAAGTAGCCAGGCGTGGTGGTGTGCACCTGTGGTCCCAGCTACTTGGGAGGCTGAGGTGGGAGGATCGCTTGAGTCTGGGAGGCAGAGGTTGTAGTGAGCCAAGATCACACCACTGTACTCCAGCCTGGGTGACACAGTGAGACCCTGTCTCAAAGAAAAGAAGAGAGAAAATATATTCTTGGTGAGCTGGAGGGAGCAACAGTGAAGTGGGAAGGGGTTTGAGCAGGGTTAGGGAAGTTTCTAGAGCATGGGGCAATGATCCTTGAGAGCTGGAGGGATGTGGATGGGCAGAAGGAGATGCAGGCTGGGGAGCTGATGGCAGGAATAGCCGGGACAAAAGGCGTGCTGGTGGAAAGGCACTGCATGTCCTCGCTGTTTGCTGTTTTGTAGGTGAGGCTAGGAAGAGGCTAGGAGATGAGGCTGGAGCGTCATGGGCTCGGACTTCGGCATCTGGTGGGCAATAGGGAGCCATCGATGATTCTAGAGCGAAGTGTGACCATTGGGAGATTTGGGCTTGAGGCTGACCTGGGTCTGCCCCAGTCTTGGCTTCAGTTTCTTTGTCAGTGCAGCAGGAAACATCACCTAGTGGTGACCTCTGGCTTTAACCTTCAAGCTTCTGCCCAAGTGTGGTGGCTCATGCCTGTAATCCCAGCACCTTGGGAGGCTGAGATGGGAGGATTGCTTGAGTCCAGGAGTTCAAGACCAACCTGGGGCAACATAGTAAAACCCTGTCTCTACTAAAAATTAAAAAAATCAGCCAAGCGTGGTGGCACATGCCTGTGGTCCCAGCTACTTGGGAGACTGAGGTGGGAGGATCACTTGAGCCTGGGAATTGGAGGCTGCAGTGAGCCAAGATTGTGCTGCTGCACTCCAGCCGGGGAGACAGAGCAAGACCCTGTCTCAAATATAGAAAAATATGCCTGGTGTGGTGGCTGACGCCTGTAGTGTCAGCACTTTGGGAGGCTGAGGCGGGCGGATCACAAGGTCAAGAGATCGAGACCATCCTGGCCAACATGGTGAAACCCCATCTCTACTAAAAAAATACAAAAAATTATCTGGGTGTGGTAGGGTGCGCCTGTAGTCCCAACTACTTGGGAGGCTGAGGCAGGAGAATTGCTTGAACCCGGGAGCCAGCAATTGCAATGAGCTGAGATCGTGCCACTGCACTCCAGCCTGGCGCCTGGAGACACAGCAAGACTCTGTCTCAAAAAAAAAAAAAAAAGGAAAAAGAAAAGAAAAGAAAAATATATATAACATTCAAATATAGCATTCAAGCTTCCAGGTACCTGGGAGGGTGAACCGGCCGGTTGGAGGAGGATGCAGGAAACTACGATTTATGGAAAACCAGCCAAACGCTGCCAGAGCGATGGCTTCGCTGATAAGTGTTGGGACTTGAATAGCACGAGACCTCGCCACAAGCCTTCTTTTCCAGTATCATTACAAGACCTGATTTGGTGCTAAAATGTCCCCGGTTCCCTCAGACCCCAGCTGATGACCTTTTTTTGAGACAGAGTCTCTGTTGCCCAAGCTGGAGTGCAGTGGCGCGATCTCGGCTCACTGCAACCTCCACTTCCTAGGTTCAAGTGATTCTCCTGCCTCAGTCTCCTGAGTAGCTGGGGTTACAGGCACACGCCACCACACCTGGCTAATTTTTGTATTTGTAGTAGAGACAAGGTTTCACCATGTTGCCCAGGCTGGTCTTCAACTCCTGACCTCAGGTAATCTGCCTGTCTTGATCTCCCAAAGTGCTGGGACTACAGGTGTGAGCCACTGTGCCTAGCTTGATTACCCTTTTTTTTTTTTTTTTTTTTTTTTTTTTTTGAGATGGAGTCTTGCTATGTTGCCAGTCTGGAGTGCAGTGGTGCGATCTCAGCTCACTGCAACCTCTGCCTCCCGGATTCAAGTGATACCCCTTCCTGAGCCTCCTGAGTAGCTGGGGTTACAGGCGCGTGCCACCATGCTTGGCTATTTTTTGTATTTTTAGTAGAGACGAGGTTTCACCATATTGGCCAGGCTGGTCTCGATCTCCTGACCTTGTGATCTGCCTGCCTTGGCCTCCCAAAGTGCTGGGATTACAGGCTGAGCCACTGCGCCCGGCCTGATTACCATTTTTAATGAACAGCTTAGTAGTGTTCAGGTATGATACCCTTCCCAGGTGACAGAATCTGGCTGGGATTAAGATAGAGTTCTTGGCTCTTTTTCGCCTACTCCCTTCATATGGCAAAGGGTTCCCTTGAGAATGGCAGAATAAGTTGCCCTTTGACGTAAATGTCTTTGGGGAAGAAGCATAAGCAAATGTGAAACAAATGTTAACTATTAATAACCAATATTACGAATTAGCAAAAACGAGAGTTGCCTCCGGGGCTCTGGGGAGCAGTGACGTGGGTTATCTCGCTGCTTGCATCGTCCCCCTGTAGGAGGCGGATGTCTCCCAGGCTGTGGGGTACTGGCATGATTTTGGCTCACCACAACCTCTGCCTCCCGGGTTCAAGCAATTCTGCTTCAGCCTCTTGAGCAGCTGGGATTACAGGTGCCTGCCACCACGCTTGGCTCATTTTGCATTTTTAGTAGAGACGGGGTTTCACCATGTTGGCCAGGCTCGAACTCCTGACCTCAAATGATCAGCCCTCCTCAGCCTCTCAAAGTGCCAGGATTACAGGCGTGAGCCAGCACACCCAGCCTTCCTGCCCCATCTTAATGAGGAGCTGCTAAAAGCTCAGAGAGGGTCACACAACGAATCCCTGGACTGCCCCACTGTGACAACCCCAGAAACGGGAGGAAAGAGATTTTCTGCAAAGCATTCTCAGGCACCAGGGTAGATGCTCAGTTTCCACTGGCACTAGCAGGTAACAGCAGAATCATTTGTTAATTTATTCAACAGACTCAAATGCCCTTTCTGTCTCTCATTCTGTGCTGGGCTTTGCTGGGTCCTGGGAGAGAACTCAAACTTTGATCCTACTTTGGGTTCTCAGAGAAGGAGTTTCCATGTTGATAAGAACAGAAAACATAACTATAGTGACTTAAGCCACAGGGATTGTATTGGTTTATAAAATCAAATTATCATGGGGCAGTGTGGCTTTCAGGATGGGTTTGATCCAGCAACTCGATTCAACGGACTTTTTTTTTTTGTAGCTATTGTAAATGGGAAAACTTTCTTGATTTATTTTCAGCTATTTTATCATTGGTGAAATGCTACTATTTCCATATGTTGATTTTTGTATTTTGCAACTTAACTGAATTTGTTTATCAGTTCTAAGAGGTTTTTTTTTTTTGGTTTTTTTTTTTGAGATGGAGTTTTGCTCTTGTTGCCCAGGCTGGAGTGCAGTGGTGTGATCTCAGCTCACTGCAACCTCTGCCTCCCAGGTTCAAGCGATTCTCTTGCCTCAGCCTACTGAGTAGCTGGGATTACAGGCATATGCTACCACGCTCAGCTAATTTTGTATTTTTAGCAGAGATGGGGTTTCTCCATGTTGGTCAGCCTGGTCTCGAACTCCTGACCTCAGGTGATCTGCGCTCCTCGGCCTCCCAAAGTGCTGGGATTACAGGCATGAACCGCTGTGCCCAGCCAGTTCTAGGAGTTTTTTGGGGGGAATGTTTAGTCCTTTCTATACATAAGATCATGTCACAAAGAGAGACTACTTGTCTTCTTTCTTTCCAATTTTTTTCCTTTTTTTCCTGAGACAGTCTTGCTCTGTCACCCAGAGCTGGAGTGCAATGGTGCCATCTCAGCTCCCTGCAACCTCTGCCTCCCGGGTTCAACCAAATCTCCTGCCTCAACCTCCCGAGTAGCTGGGATTACGGGCATTCACCACCATGCCCGGCTGATGTAGAGACGGGGTTTCACCATGTTGGCCAGGCTGGTCTCGAACTCCTGACCTCGTGATCTGCCTGCCTCCACCTCCCAAAGTTCTGGGATTACAGGCGTGAGCCACTCCAACTTACTTTTATTTTATTTATTTATTTCGAAACAGAGTCTTGCTCTGACGCCCAGGCTGGAGTGCAGTGGCACATGCTGAGCTCACTGCAACCTCTGCCTCCTGGGCTCAAGCAATCCTTCTGCCTCAGTCTCCCAAGTAGCCACCACTCCCAGCTAATTTTTAATGGAGACGGGGTTTTGTATTTTAATACAGACAGGGTTTCGCCTTCTTGGCCAAGCTGGTCTCGAACTCCTGACCTCGAGATCCACCCACTTCGGCTTCCCAAAGTGCTGGGATTACAGGCGTTAGCCTCTGCACCCAACGTAACACACTTTTTTTTTCTTTGAATACAAAAGCCCTCTGGTTTAGCTTCTTTCTAAGGTTCATGGTTTCCATTTGACTTCCAATATTCCCTGTGGCCACATAATTCTTCATTTAGGAAAGACGCAAAGAGAAAAGGGGAGGAGACTGAAACAGAAACAAAGGCAGAGAGGCTCAGAAAAACAGAGAGGAAGACGGAGACACAAAGACAGAAGGAGACAAAGACGCAGAACAAATGAGATTCCTCCCTACAAACGACCAGACAAAAAGAAAGTCCCAGGCTTCTCGCTGATTCGACCAATTTAGGGCCCATAGACAATCCCTATGGCTCAGGAGATATGCGGCAAGCTGATTGGCTCAGGCCTGACCGAGTCCCTGCAGCCAAGGGGATGGACGTCTTCTCCTTGGCCACGCCCCCGTTGCTAAGCAACTGTGATGTCCTGTCCATCCTTTCTCCATCTTACTCCCATCCCCTGCAGGGCGAGAAAAATCATGGCTTTGAGGTCCTGTACCACAGCGTGAAGCAGGGGCCCATCTCCACCAAGGAGCTGGCAGAGTTCATCCGGGAGAGGTGAGGTTCCCCAAGCCCACCCGCCAGAGGCCACGCCCACCACCCTGTAGTCACACCCACTATGGCTACCCACAATGGTCAGGGACTAGATCCCTGGGAATTCCAGGAACCAGAGGGGATCGAAAATCCTGGAAACGACTGATTCTCCACCCTGTCAGCCTCATACCTCCTTTTAAACAACAATCAGCCTGTTTAGAAAGTTCCTCTCCTGGCTGGGAGTGGTGGCTCACACCTGTAATCCAAGCACTTTGGAGGCCAAGGTGGGCGGATCACCCGAGGTCGGGAGTTCAAGACCAGCCTGGCCAACATGGTGAAACCCCGTCTTTAAAAAAAAAAAAAAAAAGAAAGTTCTCCTCCTCTAAAGAAGATGATATACCTACTCATGGTGGGAATTTCTTTGGCGACAAGATCTTGCTTTGTTGCCCAGGCTAGAGTGCAGTGACTGGATCATAGCTCACTGTAGCCTCGAACTCCTGAGTTCAAGAAATCCGCCCACCTCAGCCTCCCAACTAGCTGGGACTACAGGCACGTACAACCACATCCGGCATTTTTCTTTTCTTGAGACAGAGTTTCACTCTTGTTGCCCAGGCTGGAGTGCAATGGTGCTGTCTCGGCTCCCTGTAACCTCTGCTACCAGGTTCCAGCGATTCTCCTGCCTTGGCCTCCCAAGTAGCTGAGACTACAGGGGCCTGCCACCACACCTGGCTAATTTTTATATTTTTTTAATTTATTTTTGAGACAGAGTTTCACTTTGTCGACAGGCTGGAGTGTGGTGGAGCGACCTCTGCTCACTGCAACCTCTGTCTCTTGGGTTTAAGCGATTCTCCTGTCTCAGCCTCCTGAGTAGCTGGGACTACAGGCATGTGCCACCAATCCCAGCTAATCTTTGTATTTTTAGTAGAGAGGGGGTTTCACCATGTTGGCCAGGATGGTCTTGAACTCCTGACCTCAGGTGATCCACCTGCCTTGGCCTCCCAAAGTGCTGGGATTACAGGTGTGAGCCACCGCGCCCAGCCTAATTTTTATATTTTTAGTAGAGATGGGGTTTCACCATCTTGGCCAGGCTGGTGTCAAACTCCTGACCTTAGATGATCCACCCGCCTCGGCCTCCCACTGCACCCTGCCTTTTTTTTTTTTTTTTTTTGAGACAAAGTCTTGCTCTGTTGCCCAGGGTGATCTGATCATAGCTCACTGCAGCCTTGACCTCCTCCCAGGCCCAAGTGATCCTCCCACCTCAGCCTCCTGAGTAGCTGGGACTACAGGCATGCAGTACCACACCCATCAAAGTTTTTTAAAAAAAAATTGTAGAGAAGGAGTCTCGGTATATTGCCCAGGGTGGTCTCGAACCCCTGGTCTCCAGTGATCCTCCCGCCTTGGCCTCCCAAAGTGCTGGAGTTACAGGCATGAGTCACCATGCCCAGCTCACTACTGTTGTTAATAAAATATATAGCTAAGAAAAAAAATCCTCTCCTATGAATTTCCAAAACATTCCCCAGAGGGTTTTTTCATCCCCCCATATGGAGAGCCACTGCTCAGGTGTTTGAGATGGGGAAACTGAGGCCCAGGGGAGTAGCGCCTCTCTCAAGGGTATCTGAAAGCTTCTTCATCTTTTTTTTTGTTTTTTGTTTTGAGATGGAGTCTTGCTCTGTCGCCCAGGCTGGAGTGCAGTGGCGTGATCTCAGCTCAATGCAACCTCCCAGGTTCAAGCGATTCTCGTGCCTCAGCCTCCCAAAGTAGCTGGGATCACAGGCATATACTACCATGCCTGGCTAATTTTTGTACTTTTAGTAGAGGTTGCACTATGTTGGCCAGGCTGGTCTTGAACTCCTGACCTCAGTTGATCCACCCACCTCGGCCTCCCAAAGTGCTGGGATTATAGGCATGAGCCACTGCACCCAGCCAGTTTCTCCATCTTTTTTTTTTTTTTTTTTTGAGCTGGAGTCTGGACCGTCGCCAGGCTAGAGTGCAGTGGCGCAGTCTTGGCTCACTACAACCTCCGCTTCCCAGGTTCAAGTGATTCTCCTGCCCCAACCTCCAAGTAGCTGGGACTATTTTTCAGTAGAGACGGGGTTTCACCATTGGCTGGGAGGGTCTCAATTTCTTGATCTCATGATCCACCCACCTCAGCCTCCCAATGCCTGCTGGGATTACAGGCAACGGCCATTGCGCCTCACCCGGTTTCTTTATCCCATTCTCCTACCCAGGGCTACCATCGAGGAGACCTACTCAAAGGCAATGGCAAAACTCTCCAAGCTGGCCAGCAACGGGACCCCCGTGGGGTGAGTGGGGCAGGGGTCACCAAGGTGGGAACATCGGGAGCCTCTTCCTACGTGGGTATCTCTTCACACTCGGGGCAGGAAGAACAGAGGTCATCCACCTCGATTATGGAGCTAACCAGATAGAAAGATGTATATCATTCATTCACTCATTCCACAAATACTTGTTGAGTGCCTGCTCTGTGCCAGGCATCAGCAGCAACCCAGACAGATAAAGCCCCGGTCACCATGCAATGTACGTCTGGGTTGTGTGACAAGACAGGTGTTAAACACAAACAAAACAGTTTTTTTCTGGTGTGAAAAGTGCTGGGAAGGGGACCAGGCTCAGTGGCTCACGCTGTAATCCCAGCACTTTGGGAGGCTGAGGTGGGCAGATCACCTGAGGTCAGGAGTTCGAGACCAGCCTGGGCAACATGGTGAAACCCCATCTCTACTAAAAATACAAAAATTAGCTAGGTGTCGTGGTGGGCTCCTGTAGTCCCAGCTACTTGGGAGGCCGAGGCAGGAGAATCGTTTGAACCAGGGAGGTGGAGGTTGCAGTGAGCCAAGATCACGCCATTGCACTCCAGCCTGGGCAATGAGAGCAAAATTCTTTTCTCAAAAAAAAAAAAAAAAAAAAAAAAAAAGTGCTGGGAAGGAAATGAAATAGGAGTGTGAGAGATCGGGCACTTTATCTGGGGTGGGCCCAGCCTCCCTGAGCTGAGACCTTTATAGAAAGGGGCTGGCCATGGGGATGTCTGACAGACAGAGACCCAGGCAGGTGGCTCAGCCAGTGCAAAGGTCCTGAGTCCACAGGCATGGCATATTCAAGGAAGAGTGAGGAGGCTGGCATGGCTGCAGGCCTGGGCAACATGGAAAGCAAGTAGGAAGGGAGATGGCAGAGCATGACACACAAATGGCTCTACATGAAACTTTGTCCGAGCATGGTGGCTCATCCCAGCATTTTGGGAAGCCAAGGTGGGAGGATCACTTGAAGACAAGAGTTCAAGACCAGCCTGGGCAACATGGAGAACCCCCCTTTTTTTGAGATAGAGTCTTCCTCTGTCACCCAGGCTAGAGTGCAGTGGCATGATCTTAGCTTACTGCAACCTCCACCTCCTGGGTTCAAGCGATTATCCTGCCCCGCCTCCTGAGTAGCTGGGATTACAGGTGCCTGCCACTGTGCCCAGCTAATTTTTGTATTTTTCGTAGAGATGGGGTTTCACCATCTTGGCCAGGCTGGTCTCGAACTCGTGACCTGGTGATCGACTTGCCTTGGCCCCCCCAGAGTGCTGGGATTACAGGCATTGGCCACTGCGCCTGGCCCAAGAAACCCCTGTCTCTACTCAAAATGCAAAAATTAGCCGAGCATGGTGGTGTGTGCTTGTAGTCCCAGCTACTTTGGAGGCTGAGGCGGGAGGATGGCTTGAGCCCAGGAGATAGAGGCTGGAGTGAGCCATAATTGCACCATTGCACTTCAGCCTGGGTGAAAGAATGAGACCCTGCCTCAACAAAACAAAACACATAACATGGTCCCAATGGCATTTGCAGTTTTCTCTGTGGCTGCCATGAGGCAGAAGTTCTGTCGGGAGGGCAAGAGTGGAGGCAGCAGTAAGAGTAGGCAGGAGGGAGGCTGGACGGGGCTTCTGTTGAGGGGGAGGCTGAATAGACTTGATTGGGGCATGTGGTATCTCGGCCACTCTTTTTTTTTCTTTTTTCTGAGATGGAGTCTCACTGTGTCACCCAGGCTGGAGTGCAGTGGCACAGTCCCGGCTCACTGCAACCTCTGCCTCCCGGGTTCAAGCGATTCTTCTGCCTCAGCCTCCTGAGTAGCTGGGATTACAGGCGTGCACCACCACATCCAGTTAATTTTATTTTTTTCCTTTTGAGACAGAGTCTGGCTCTGTTGCCCAGGCTGGAGTGCAGTGGCGTGATCTCGGCTCACTGCAACTTCTGCCCCCTGGGTTCAAGCGATTCTCCTGCCTCAGCCTCCCGAGTAGCTGGGACTACAGGTGTGCGATACCATGCCCAGCTGATTTTGTCTTTTTAGTAGAGACAGGATTTCTCCATGTTGGCCAGGATGGTCTTGATCTCTTGACCTCATGATCGGCCCTCCTCTGCTTCCCAAAGTGCTGGGATTACAGGTGTGAGCCACCACACCCGGCCAAATTTTTGTATTTTAAGTAAACATGGGGGTTTCACCATATTGCTCATGCTGGTATTGAACTCCTGACCTCAAGTGATCCACTCACCTTGGCCTCCCTAAGTCCTGGAATTACCAGGGCCTGGGTTTAAATTCCTACTCTGATGTTCATTTGCTGAGGGCCTTGGGATGAGCTAAAGCGCTCCCTATGCCTCAGTTTCCCCATCTGTCGCAGGCCCGCCTCTTACAGCTGTAATGGAGATGAAATGAATGAGTACGCATTAATGTTTAACGGGGCTCAGGGCAGAGCAGAGGCCCGAGCCTGTGCCAGCGCTCTCTTGCGGTGGGGTGAGCCGCATGAGCCCTGGGTGTGACCTTGCCTGCCCCCAGGACCTTCGCCCCGCTCTGGGAGGTCTTCCGCGTCTCCTCGGACAAGCTGGCGCTGTGCCACCTGGAGCTGACACGGAAGTTGCAAGATCTCATCAAGGACGTTCTCCGCTACGGCGAGGAACAGCTCAAGACCCAGAAGAAGGTGAGTGTCGTGGGCGCCGCCTAGCGGGTGGGTGGGTGTAGGACACCAGCAGCTCACAGGATACCAATCTGGGACCTTGGAACCTACAGATGTGAGCCTCTGAGAGTTCCCTTCATTCCACGACGTCAAGCCCAGGGCCTTATACGCATTGTTGAATTTCATACTTGAAAATTCCAGACCAGGAGTTAGCACAGGCGGCCTGAGTGCCAAATCCAGCCCACCCACCCCCAGTGTTTGTACAGCTAAGAAGGGTTTTTTTTTTCCTTGTTTATTTTTAAGAGACAGGGTCTCGCTCTGTCACCCAGGTGCAGTGGCGTAATCAGAGCTCCCTTGAGTCTCAAACACTTGGGCTCAAGTGAACCTCCTGCCTTAGCCCCCACAGAATAGCTGGGCCTACAGGTGCATGGCTCTGTGCTTTGGCTAATTTTTTAAAAAATGTTTGAACCACAGTGACTCATGCCTATAATCCCAGCACTTTGGGAGGCTGAGGCGGGAGGATGGCTGGAGCCAGGATCCTCCAGGAGTTTGAGACCAGCCTGGGCAAATAGGGAGAACCATCTCTACCAACAAACAAAACAAAACAAAACTATCCAGGCAGGGTGGCACATGCTGGTAGTCCTAGCTACTCCGGAGGCAGAGGCGGGAGGATCCCTTGAGCATGGGAGGTCAAGGCTGCAGTGAGCCATGATTGTGCCACTGCACTCCAGCCTGGGCAACAGAGCAAAACTCCATCTCAAAAAAAAAAAAAAGAAAAGAAAAAAGAAAGAGACAGATGCAGTGTCACTGGTTTGTGTGTGTGTGTGTGTGTATAAATATATACATATTATATATATAGTTGGAGTCTTGCCCTGTTACCCAGGCTGGAATGCAATGACGCAATCTCGGCTCACTGCAACTTCCGACTCCCGGGTTCAAGCAATTCTCCTGCCTCACCCTCCTGAGTAACTGGAATTACAGGTGTGAGCCACCATGCCCAGCTAATTTTTTGTATCTTTAGTAGAGACGGGGTTCCACCATGTTGGCCAGGCTGGTCTCGAACTCCTGACCTTGCGATCCACCTGCCTCGGCCTCCCAAAGTGCTGGGATTACAGGTTGGAGCCACTGGGCCCGGCCTGGTTTTTATATTTTCAAAGGGTTAGAAAAAAATCAAAAGAAAAATAATATTTCACGACATGTGAAAATGATATGACAGTTACGTATCAGTGCCGGTAAATAAAGTTTTATTGGCACACAGTCAGCCCCACTGATGCGCCTGTTAAATAAAGTTTTATTGGCACACAGTCAGCCCCACTGATGCGCCTGTTATCTGCGGCTGCTTGGCACTGCAACGGCAGAGTCAAGTGTTTGCATCAAGCCAAACACATTTACTATCTGTTGCTTTGCAGAAAACGTTTGCCAACGGCTGCTCTAAAGCATTGGAAGATAACATATTCATATTTACTATTTCTAGACGCTTGAAAACCTAGAATCTTGGCAGATCCGTCTTAGACTCTTAGAATTCCACAATCTCCAAAGCTTATAATTGTAGAATTATAGATGCATTGCGTTTACAGTTTCAAAATCTGCATTTGTTTAACTCTTGTTTAAAAAAGAGAGTTGGTAATACTTTGTTTTTGTTTTTTTGAGACAGAGACTCGCTCCATCACCCAGGCTGGAGTGCTGTGGTGTGAGTGATCTCAGCTCACTGCAACCTCCACTTCCTGGGTTCAAGCAATTCTCCTGCCTCAGCCTCCCAAGTAGCTGGGATTACAGGTGTGCACCACCACACCTGGCTAATTTTTTGTATTTTTAGTAGAGACAGGGTTTCACTGTGTTGGCCAAGCTGGTCTTGAACTCCTGACTTCAGGTGATCCACCCCCCTCGGCCTCCCAAAGTGCTGGGATTGCAGGCATGAGCCACCGAGCCCAGACTCACTAATTTTTAAATTTTTTGTAGAGAAGGGATCTTGCTAGCCAGGAACAATGGCTTACACCTGTAATCCCAGCACTTTGGGAAGATGAGGCAGGCGTATCACTTGAGATCAGGAGCTTGAGACCAACCTGACTAACATGGTGAAACCCTGTCTGTACTAAAAATACAAAAATTAGTCAGACGTGGTAGAACACACACTTGTAATTCCAGGTAGTCAGGAGGCAGAGACTGGAGAGTCACTTGAACCCAGGAGGCAGAGGTTGCAGTGAGTTGAGATTGTGCCATTGCACTCCAGCCTGGGTGACAGAGTGAGACTCTGTCTCAAAAAAAAAAAAAAAAAAAGAGAGAGAGAGAGAGAAGGGGTCCTGCTGTGTTTCCCAGGCTGGTGAAACATGTAACATACCTGCCTCAGCCTTCCAAAATGCCAGGATTACAGGCATGACCCATTGTGCCTGGAATGGAGTGGAATTTTAAGTGGTAAAAGCAAGCCAGGTGTGGTGAGGATGTCTGTAATCGCACCTACTTGGGGGGCTGAGCTGAGGTGGGAGGATTGCTTGAGCCAGGAGTTAGAAACCAGCTCAGGCAGCATAGTGAGACCCCCATCTCTTAACGAAATAAAAAAAAGGCCAGGCATGGTGGCTCGTGTCTATAATCCCAGCACTTTGGGAGGCTGAAGCAGGCAGATCACTGGAGACTCTTAGAATTCCACAATCTCCAAAGCTTGTAATCGTAGACTCATAGATGAATTGCATTTACAGAGTTTCAAAATATGGAGAAAACTGTCTCTACTAAAAATACAAAATTAGCCGGGTGTGGTGGCACATGCCTGTAATCCCAGCTACTTGGGAGGCTGAGAATCGCTTGAACCAGGGAGGCGGAGGTTGCAGCGAGCTGAGGTCGTGACACTGCACTTCAGCCTGGGTGAAAGAGCAAGATTCCATCTAAAAAAAAAAAAAAGTGGCTTAGCAATTCTGCCACTTTTTGTCATAAAACATGGGTTAGAACAAGCACCTTTATCCATATGCGGATTATTTCTAGAGAAACATCACAGTGATAATTGGGGACTTCTAGGCTGGAGGGCCCATATATGGGAGGCTTTTTCCTGGCTTACCCCTTACAACTTTCTGAAATATGAACCAAGTGTAAATAGTACCTATTTTAAAAGTTAAAAATGGGCCAGGCATGGTGGCTCACGCCTGTAATCCCAGCACTTTGGGAGGCCAAGGCAGGTGGATCACTTGAGGTAGGGAGTTCAAGACCAGCCTGACCAATATGGAGAAACCCTGTCTCTATGAAAAATACAAAATTAACCGGGCATGGTGGTGCATGCCTGTAATCCCAGCTATTCGCGAAGCTGAGGCAGGAGAACTGCTTGAACGTGGAAGTTGGAGGTTGTGGTGAGCCGAATTGTCCCACTGCGCTCCAGCCTGAGAGAGCAAAACTCCATCTCAAAAAAAAAAAAAAAAAGTTAAAAATGGGCCAAGGTGGGCAGATCACAAGGTCAGGAGTTTGAGACCAGCCTGACCAACATGGTGAGCCCTCTTCTCTCAAATAAATAAATAAATAAAATTTTAAAATAAAAGTTGGGCCGGGCGCGGTGGCTCAAGCCTGTAATCCCAGCACTTTGGGAGGCCGAGACGGGTGGATCATGAGGTTGAGAGATCGAGACCATCCTGGTCAACGTGGTGAAACCCCGTCTCTACTAAAAATACAAAAAATTAGCTGGGTGTGATGGTGGGTGCCTGTCATCGAAGCTACTCTCGAGGCTGAGGAAGGAGAATCGCTTGAACCCAGGACGGGGAGGTTGCAGTGAGCCGAGATTGTGGCACTGCAGCCTGGGCAACAAGAGCAAAACTTCATCTCAAAAAACAAAAAGCAAAACACACACACACACACACACACACACACACACAGAAAAAGACTGCACCTGGCATCGCATGGAGTGTTTGTGAGGTCAGGAGTTTCCCGGTCTGCCCATGGTCTCCCCTCCTCCCCCTGCAGTGCAAGGAGGAAGTGGTGGGCACCTTGGATGCTGTGCAGGTACTCTCGGGGGTCAGCCAGCTCCTTCCCAAGTCCCGCGAGAACTACCTGAACCGTTGCATGGACCAGGAGCGGCTGCGGAGGGAGAGCACCAGCCAGAAGGAGATGGACAAGGTGTGCTGACGGGGGGGTGAGGGGGTGGTCTGAGGAATTTGCTGCGGGGCAGAGGGGCAGCCTGATCAGAGAGTGGAAAACGTGGCAGAGCGATGGTGGTGGAACCTGTGGGTGATTGCACCCTGGGTACCCGGAGGAGACGACCTACGAGGTGATGGGCCCTTGTGGAAGCCCCCGGAGTGTTCCCCTCCCATCCCTGTTTCCTCCCTGTGCTTCCTAGGCAGAGGCTAAAACCAAGAAGGCGGCAGAGAGCCTGCGGCGCTCAGTGGAAAAATACAACTCAGCCCGAGCTGACTTTGAGCAGAAAATGCTGGACTCGGCCCTGGTAAGGACTAGCCATCTGTAGCTTTACGACCCATATATGCCTTTGCCCAGGAGGTTATGGGCTGCAGAAATCCCAGGCCAGTGCAGTGGCACACGCCTGTAATTCCAGCACTTTGGGAGGCCGAGACAGGAGGATCACTGAGGTCAGGAGTTTGAGACCAGCCCGGCCAACATGGGGAAACCTCATCTCTATTAAAAATACAACATTAGCCAGGCGCGGTGGCTCACGCCTGTAATCCCAGCACTTTGGGAGGCCAAGGTGGGCGGATCATAAGGTCAGGAGTTCGAGACCAGCCTGACCAACATGGGGAAACCCCGTATCTACTAAAAATACAAAAATTAGCTGGGTGTGGCAGCACGTGCCTATAATTTCAGCTACTCAGGAGGCTGAGGCAGGAGAATCACTTGAACCTGGGAGACGGAGGTTGCAGTGAGCCGAGATTGAGCCACTGCACTTCAGCCTGGGCGACAGAGCAAGACTCCGTCTCAAAAAAACAAAAAACAAACCGTTAGCCAGGCGTGTTGGCACCAGCCTGTAATCCCAGCTACTCAGGAGGCTGAGGTGCAAGAATCACTGGAACCTGGAAGGCAGAGTTTGCAGTGAGCCAAGATCATGCCACTGCACTCCAGCCTGGGCGATAGAGTGGAACTCTGCCTCAGAAAAAATCAAAATAAATACATAAAAGTAGACTGGAATCTCAGTATTAGGAATCAGAATTTTTGTCAAGTTCCAAGTGATAGAAACCTTCATGCAAATTGACAAAGTATATAAATACATAAAACAAATTCTAGAAACTGACAAGGTGATTTATAAGCTGAGGGGTCTGGAAGTTTTATTTTTGAGGGTAGAGGTTTCAGGCGAAGCTGAATCCAGGTGCTCAAATAGCACTGGCAAGAAATTGTGCATTTCTGTTTCTTTTTTTCTTTCTTTTCTTTTAAAGACGGGGTTTCACCATGATGGCCAGTCTGGTCTTGAACTCCTGACCTCAGGTGATCCACCTACCTCGGCCTCCCAAAGTGCTAGGATTACAGGCGTGAGCCACCATGCCCGGCCCTTTTTTTTTTTTTAAATTGAGATAGAGTCTCTCTCTGTCACCCATGCTGGAGTGCAGTGCCACAATCTTGGCCCACTGCAGCCTCCACCTCCTGGGCTCAAGCAATTCTCCTGCCTCAGTCTCTTGAGTAGTTGGGATTACAGGTGCGTGCCACCACATTGAGCTGATTTTTGTATTTTTAGAGATGGGGTTTCACCATGTTGCCCAGGCTGGTCTTGAACTCCTGACTTGAAGTGATCTGCCTGCCTTAGCCTCCCAAAGTATTGGGATTACAGGCATGAGCCACTGTGCCTGGCCATTTCTGCTTCCTTGTGTGTGTGTGTGTGTGGTGGCGGGGGAAGGAGAATTTCGTTCTGTTGCCCTGGAGTGCGATGGCACGGTCTCAGCTCACTGCAACCTCTGCCTCCCAGGTTCAAGCAATTCTCCTGCCTCAGCTTCCTGAGTAGCTGGGATTACAGGTGTTTGCCACCACGCCTGGCTATTTTTTGTGTTTTTAGTAGAGATGGGGTTTCACCATGTTGGCCAGGCTGGTCTTGAACTCCTGACCTCAAATAATCTGCCCCCCTCAGTCTCCCAAATGCTGGGATTACAGGCGTGAGAACCACACCTGGTCACCATTTCTGCTTTTTAAGTCTGTTCTCCTCTCTGGGGACATCACTCCCAGCAGACATGCTAGGGTGTGTGTGTGTGTGTGTGTGTGTGTGTGTGTGCGCGCGTGCGCGCATTGCATGCACATGTGTGCAGCAAAGTGGCCACCAGCAACCCCCACTTACATCCCATCAGCTCATTGGCTCGGGAATGAAAGTGTCTTTTCCTATAGATTCAGCAAAAGTCCTAGGGCAGACTCTCATTGGCCTTTCCCCAAATCATTCACGGAACCAGGGGCTTAGGGTGTTCTGACTGGTCAGGCTGAGTCACCTGGCCATTCCTACTTGGCCCTGACCTTCTTTCCACCTGCCTCTCCCCTCCTGCTTCAGCGCTTCCAAGCCATGGAGGAGACGCACCTGAGGCACATGAAGGCACTGCTGGGCTCCTATGCTCACTCGGTGGAGGACACGCATGTGCAGATCGGGCAGGTGAGTCAGGGCAGGAGTGAGGAATGAGGCTGGGGTCGCTGCTGGGCGAGGGGGCCCTGATCAGTTACACGCCCTGCCCACCTGGCACAGGTGCATGAGGAATTTAAGCAGAACATTGAGAACGTCAGCGTGGAGATGCTACTCAGGAAGTTTGCAGAGAGTAAGGGCACCGGCCGGGAGAAGCCAGGTGAGTCAGGGCAGCCATCGGGGATTGGGCTGTGGGGCTGCAGGTGACGGGCAGGACTCCGAACCTCCCTGGGCCTTGGTTTCTTCATGGGAAAAATGGGCTGCTCAGGAGTCCAGCTCTTCAGCCTGATCTTACCTGTAAATTTCTTTGAACCAGATCCCAGAGGAGCCTTGAATGCCAGGCTCAGCTGATCTGACTTCACCCCTCAGGACCTAAGGGAGCCATTGAGGGTTGTAGAGCAAAAGAACAATTTGCAAATGCTTAGATGCAGCACTGGGGAGGAGTTCAGAGCAAAAGTTTTGCCAGGCACGGTGACTCATGCCTGTAATCCCAGCACTTTGGGAGACTGAGGAGGGCAGATCACGAGGTCAGGAGATCGATACCATCCTGGCTAACATGGTGAAATGCTGTCTCTACTAAAAATACAAAAAATTAGCTGGGCTCGGTGGCACACGCCTGTAATCCCAGCTACTTACTTGGGAGGCTGAGGCAGGAGAATTGCTTGAACCCAGGAGGTGGAGGTTGCAGTGAGCTGAGATCACACCACTGCACTCCAGCCTGGGTGACAGAGCAAGACTCTGCCTCAAAAAAAAAAAAAAAAAAGAAGAAGAAAGAAAGAAAGAAAAAGAAACTCAATTGAGGGTGGGCAGACTGGCTAAATTTTTTTTTTGAGATGGAGTCTTGCTGCCTCGCCCAGGCTAGAGTGAAGTGGCATGATCTTGGCTCACTGCAGCCTCTGCCTCCCAGGTTTAAGCAAGTCTCCTGCCTCAGCCTCCCTAGTGGATAGGACTACAGGAGTGCACCACCATGCCTGGCTAATTTCTTTTGTATTTTAGTAGAGACGGGGTTTCACCATGTTGCCAAGGCTGGTCACAAACTCCTGAGCTCAGGCAATCCATCTGTCTCGGCCTCCCAAAGTGCTGGGAATACAGGCATGAGCCACTAAGCCCAGCCAATTCTTTTATATTTTTAGTAGAGACAGGATTTCACCACGTTGGTCAGGCTGGTCTCAAACTCCTGACTGCAGGTGATCTGCCCTGGCCTCCTAAAGCTGGGATTACAGGCATGAGCCATTGCGCCTGGCCCCTCAATTGAGTTTCTGTCTCCCATCTCAGGACCTCTAGACTTCGAGGCCTACAGTGCGGCTGCCCTGCAGGAAGGCAAGTACGTCTGGGCCTGGATGCCCAGGCTGGACCGTGGGGCTGAGGGAGGCTGATCTGAAGTGAAAGGAGGCACCTCCCAGTGCTCAGCTGCTCCCCGTTCTATCCTCAGCAATGAAACGTTTGCGGGGCGCCAAGGCCTTCCGCCTTCCGGGACTGAGCCGGCGGGAGCGGGAGCCGGAGCCACCTGCAGCTGTGTGAGGAAGCACCCTTGCCAGGCCTGGCCCAGGCTAGCCCAGAAGCCCTCTCCTAGGATAGCCCAGGAGTATCCATATTCCAGGCTATCCCAGGAATCCCTCCACCCAAGGCAGACCAGGAGTGCCTCTGGCCCAGGCTAGCTCACTATTACCGCTGCCAAGGCTAGTCCAGAATTCCTCCTTTTGCCAGTTTAGGCCCAGAACTACCTGTCCCAGAGTAGCCTAGCCTTTTCCCTGCCCAAGCTGGCCCAGGATTGGTCTGTCCGTTTGCCAAGGCTAGCCCCCTACTTTCCCTACCTTCATAGGGCAGCCCTTCAAATTAGTTCCAGGATTTCTTCCCTCCCAGGCTGTTTGAGAACACCCTCTTCTCAGCTAACCAGATTCAACCCCCTCCCCACACAAGCCCCGGGGTCCCACTGCCTCCAGGGCTAGCTCCGGGCAATATCACAGCCCGGGAGCTGCCCCAGCTTCCATGTCCAGTGGAGGGGGGACTAGATGGGCTGCAGAAGCTGACAGCAACATCTCTTCCTCCATCCCCAGAGATTTCCCGGAACCCGATTCAGGGGTGAGTGACGTGGGAGGGGTCAGGCTGGGCTGCAATCGGGAGGAGTCTGTACTCTTGGCTCTTAAAGTTCAGATCTTTACTGGAAACTAAAGAGCTGGGATTGAGGGGCGGGCTGGAGGTGGCACAGCCTGGGGGCTGGGTTCAAATCCCACCTCAGCTGCAAAGTCCTGTGGACCACGTGGGTAGGGATAACGTCCCTGCCGAAGCTCAGTTTATCCCAGGAACCTGCCAACACACCAGGGAAAGACAGTTGTTGCCATCAGGGTGGTTAGAGGTCTGAGTCAGAGCCTGGGGGCAGGGCGGTTGGCAGGGTGAGAGGGAAGGTTTGATGCCCCGTAACCTGACACCGCTGCCCATCCCCCCGACTCACCTAGACATGTCCAGAGGTGGATGATGAAGGTTTCACTGTCCGGCCCGACGTGACCCAGAACAATATCCTTCTGGCAGCCCCTGGGGACAGTTGTTGGCACAGCAAGGACAATAATCAGTCCACTTTCAGCAATCTTCTCTACATCCTGGAGAGAATCTCCCCTGTGGATGAAGCCAACCTAAATGCAGTCACCCACTCCATGGGGTCAGCGTTGGGAAAGAGGGAGAGAGAAGAGGAGAGCCAGCAGGGCTTCCTGGAGGAGGGGGCACCAGTGTTGGGGTTTTGCAGTGGAATAGGAGTTTGCCAGTTAGGGCTGGGCAGGCTTGTGCAAAGGCTTGATGGTGGGGTGGGTGTCAGGACTTAGGTGGCAAGTGGTGAGCGATGGGATTGTGCATGACCTCCAAGGGTGTGAGCAGGGAGAGATGAAGCTGAGTTGGAGAACTGATGGGGGCGGGGGAAGCTTGTGTTGGGATTGGGTTGGACCTTGACTGCAGCCCACGCATGGCCGAGCCCTCCCGTTTCTCATCCAGCGACTCCGACTTCGACGATGAAGAGCCCCGCAAGTTCTACGTGCACATCAAGCCTGCCCCGGCCCGGGCTCCAGCCTGCAGCTCCGAGGCCGCAGCGGCACAGCTCAGGGCCACCGCCGGCAGCCTCATCCTTCCTCCCGGCCCCGGGGTGAGGCGTGGGAGGGGTGCCCTGGGTGGTGCTGGCGAGGCTGGCTGGATGCCCTTGTATGTGATGTTGTCCCCTTTGTCCACAGGGCACCATGAAACGCCATTCTTCACGTGAGTAGCCTTCAGTCTTGAGAGTGGGGAGGATGCTAAGGCAGGGAGGCTGTGGGCGTGGACTTGAATCATATCTCTGTTGTGTGACTCGGGTCAGGCTGCTTAACCACTCTGATCTTCAGCCTCCTTTTCTGTAAAAGGAGGTCATTCTGAAATTAGATGAGAGCTGAAAGGGGTAGCTGGGGCCAGGCGGAGCCGACGTCTGGAGACAGACTGACTCAGGCTTAAATCTGCGTCTGCCTGATTTGCCGATCACCTTGGGCAACTGGATGGCGCCGAACCTCGGTCCCCTGGCCTGTGGACTGGGAAGCATTGCAGACTCAAAGAGGTGCATCTCTTTTAGGGGATGCTGCTGGGAAACCCCAGAGACCACGGTCTGCCCCCAGAACTGGCAGGTGGGTTCCACATGAGTGGGCAGGTGGGGGCTGTCCCCACCTCCTCTCTCCACCTCCCCATATCTCTGCCTGGTGTTGTCTTGTCCTGACTGGGAGTTGAAGTCACACTGGGGTTTTTTTGTTTTTTGAGAGGGAGTCTCTGTCACCCAGGCTGGAGTGCAGTGCAGTGGTGCGATCTCGGCTCACTGCAACCTCTGCCTCTCAGGTTCAAGCAATTCTCCTGCCACAGCCTCCTGAGTAGCTGGGATTACAGGTGTAATCTCGCCACCACCCCAGCTAATTTTTGTATTTTTAGTAGAGACAGGGTTTCACCATGTTGGCCAGGCTGGTCTCGAACTCCTGACCTCAAGTGATCTGCCCACCTTGGCCTCCCAAAGTGCTGGGATTACAGGTGTGAGCCATTGCACTTGGCCTATGCTGGCTTTTGAGGGACCATTTAGTCACTCATTTGATGAACATTTATTGAGTGCCTGCTGTGTACCTGTGCTGTTCTAGAGCCTGGGTTCTGAGACAGGTCTCCCTTCTCAGGGTCACATTCTAGCAAATAAGGCTGGGTGTGGTGGCTCACGCCTGTAATCCCAGCACTTTGGGAGGCCAAGGTGGGTGGATCACCTGAGGTTAGTAGTTCAAGACTAGCCTGGCCAACATGGAGAAACACCATCTCTACTAAAAATACAAAATTAGTTGGGTGTAGTGGTGCATACCTGTAATCCCAGCTACTTGGGAGGCTGAGGCAGGAGAATCACTTGAACTCAGGAGGCGGAGGTTGTGGTGGGCCAAGATTGCGCCACTGCACTCCTGCCTAGGCAGCAAGAGTGAAATTCTATTTTAAAAAAGCAAGTAAGTTAGAGCACATTTGATACTTCTAAGTGCTATGAAGAAACTAAAGCCGACGACGTGAAGAAAGGAGGAAGTGACTTTGCTTGCGGTGGGGATGGGATCCTCCCGGAGGGAATGACTTGGAGCTAAGCCCCGCAGAGGAGCCAGGAGGTGGCTATGAAGAGAGCTGAGGGAATGGAACTCCAGACTGGGAACAGGCTGGGCACAGTAACTCACACCTGTAAGCCCAGGACTTTGGGAAGCCAAAGCAGGCTGTTCATTTAAGGTCAGGAGTTCGAGACCAGCCTGGCCAAGATGGTGAAACCCCATCTGTACTAAAAATACAATATTAGCCAGGTGTGGTGGCAGGCGCTGTAATCCCAGCTATTCAGGAGGCTGAGGCAGGAGAATCACTTGAACCAGGGAGGCGGAGGTTGCAGTGAGCTGAGATCGGGCTACTGGGCTCCAGCCTGGGTGACAGAGTGAGACTCTGCCTTAAAAAAAAATGGTGGGGACAGCAATGTGCAAAGGCCCCAGGGTGGGATGAGGCTTGGGAAAAATAGAAGCAGCCCTCTTGGCCTCCTTTCTAGCTGTGCAGAGAAATTGCAGTCAGAGGAGCAGGTGTCCAAGAACCTGTTTGGGCCACCCCTGGAGTCAGCCTTTGACCACGAAGATTTTACAGGTGATGGGGATAAGGGATTGGAGGGCATGGGTGTGGCCAGAGGGAAGATGGGTGGGGCCGTTGCAAAGCCAGGCCGCTCATGTCCGCGGGAGGACAGGCCAGGCTGGAGGGAAGGCTAGCCCCTGTAAGGGTGGGCGGGGCCGGAGTGGAGGTGGGAGGGGCCATAGAGAGGGCGGGGCCCTGGGCAGTGGGCGGTGACTGGGTGGATGGGCCGGGCATTTTTGGAGAGGGAAGTCGCCAGAAGGCGTGGCCTCGGGGGCTTGCACAAGGACTGAATGGGGGCCCCCCAGACCTTTCCTCGACGTTGCTGTAGCCTGCAGGAGGATGGGCGGGGACTCCAAGTGGGCGAGGGTCTGAGCTGACGGCCCCTTCCCTCCCCAAGGCTCTAGCAGCCTGGGCTTCACCTCCAGCCCCTCCCCTTTCTCCTCCTCGTCGCCCGAAAATGTGGAGGATTCCGGCCTGGACTCTCCGTCCCACGCGGCACCTGGCCCCTCCCCAGATTCCTGGGTCCCCCGCCCAGGCACGCCGCAGAGCCCGCCCAGCTGTAGGGCGCCACCCCTAGAGGCCAGGGGTATCCGGGCACCGCCTCTGCCAGACTCGCCGCAGCCCCTCGCCCCCTCTCCAGGGCCCTGGGGGCTGGAGGCCTTGGCTGGAGGAGGTGAGTCCAGCGGGCCTGGGCCTGAGAGTTGCTGGAACCCTGGGCCGGGGATTGAAGGCCTGCTGTGGGCAGGGCCTGATCCGGCTGCTGGAGACACAGCCAGGATCAGGAGGGCAGAACCTCCCACCCTTGCGGGGACAACAATGAGATGGACATTTAGCAAGGCAGGTGGTAGCGGGTGCCAGCTGGGGTCCCTCGCTGAGGAAGGGACATCTGAGCTGCGATTTCAGGGATGTGAGGACAGAACCACGTGGACATGAGGGGAAAGACGTGATGGGCAGAGGGCACAGCCCTAGCGCAGGAACGCGCTAGGCTTGTCTGAAGAACAGCAAGGAGGTCGGCCTGCTGGAATGGGGTGATGGGGGGAGGAGGAGGGAGAGAGTGGGGGTGTCGGCAGGGAAACGGGACCAGGCAGGGCCTGATGGGCCCGGGGAGGCCTTGTGAGTATCGCCCTGAGTAACGATGAGGGCCATGAGCAGGGAGAGGGGTGGGACCTGACTCAGGTCACAGGCTCCTTGGGCAGCTTTGGGAGTTAGGGCAGAAACCAGAGATGGGAGGCAACCAGGGAGGCAAGTGGGTGATGGGAGTAAGGGTGGCAGAGGGAGAAACTGGTGGACAGGTCACTGCAGGGAGAGGGTGGAGTAAGGGGAGGAGTCAAGGGAGGGTGGAGGATGAGGAAGGGGCGGGATCAAGAGGGAAGAGGATGGGGAAGGGGTGGAGTCGGACGGAGGAGGTTTGGGGAAGGGGCGGAGTCAAGGGACGGAGGAGGTTGGGGAAGAGCGGAGTCAAGGGAGGGAGGAGGATGGGGAAGGGGCGGGGTCAAGGGAGGGACAAGGATGGGGAAGGGGTGGAGTCAAGGGGGATGTTGAGTCTGGGCCTTTAGGTGTCAGGTGGACAATGGACCCCGAGTTTGGGGAAGGTCAGGTCAGAGTACCCCTCTTTGAAGACGTCGTCAAAACACGGCCGCCCAAGGAGAGCAGAAGAGAGGACAGAGCCAGTGAGCGGGCGGGCCTGGAGGGAGGAGGCCAGTAGGAGGTGGGGGGAGAGCGTCGGGGTGGGCTCCTGGGGGCTGCGTGAGGAGAGTGGGAAGCCCCCGAGTCAGAGGGACGATGGGCTGTGACCATCTGAGGTCCCCAGCAGTGCCGACAAGGGCGCTTGGCACCCTCCTTAGGAAAAGGCATGGCTGGAGCCGGTTCAAGGGAGAGCCGAGGTGGGCGGAGGCCACAGAGTGACAGCAGAAGCAGCTTTTTTTTTTTTTTTTCTTTTTAAATCGGAGTTTTGCTCTTGTCGCCGAGGCTGGAGTGCAGTGGTGCGATCTCAGCTCACTGCAACCTCCCCTTCCCGGGTTCAAGAGGTTTTCTGCCTCAGCCTCCCCAGTAGCTGGGATTACAGGCGCCCGCCACCACGCCCCGCTAATTTTTGTATTTTTAGTAGAGACAGGGTTTCACCGGGTTGGCCAGGCTGGTCTCGAACTCCTGACCACTGGTGATCTGCCTGCCTCAACCTCCCAAAGTGTTGGGATTAGAGGCGTGAGCCACCATGCTCCGCCTGAGCAGAGGGTCTTATCCAACCCGGCCAATTCTGCCCCCAGGGGGCATTGTCAGTGTCTAGAGACATTTTTGGTTGTCACCACCAGGCAGGGGTGTGCTCCCGGCTTCAGTGGGTGGAGGCTGGGGTTGCTGCTCAGCACCCTGCAGTGCACAGGGCAGCCTCCACCCCCCGAGAATGGTTCAGCCCCCAGATGTCCACAGTGCTGACTGAGAAAGTAGGGTAGAGGGGGGAGCACAGCCTGCGGTGCAGGGAGGTAGGTGGGAGAGGAGGTAGGCAAGCGAGTGAGCATGTTCATAGATGGAACAGAAAACTAGGACCCCAAGGAAGCAGGAGAGGGAGGGGAGCTTGGGTGTTATAAACTCGTGGAACTCAGACACAGGCCACCGTAGGTGGCTGTGGTCAGGTTCTCAGAGAGGATGGAGATCACAGAATGGGTGAATGTTGGCTAAAAATCCTCTGCTGAACCCTACAGCATGCCTGCCTCCTAAGCCTTCAGTGCTTGCTTGCATACCCCCAGTGACGGGGAGCTCACCCCTTATTCAGCCACCATTCTGGTGTCTGGGAGGTTCAGGGGTATGGATGGTACCTGCAGTCCTGTCTGGCACCTTTTCTGCAGCCCCAGGATTTCAGACCCATCGGGGGTCTCCACAGAAAAGCCCACCTCCTAGATTTTGGCTGAGTTCGTGCCCCTGGGAAGGCCTCAGAGGCCCCAGGCAGCATCTCAGCAGTGCCTCTGTGCAATCGCTCCCAGACCTGATGCCCGCACCTGCTGACCCCACAGCCAGGGAGGGCCTGGCAGCCCCACCCAGGAGACTTCGCTCTAGGAAGGTGTCCTGCCCTCTCACACGCAGCAACGGGGACCTGGTAGGTGAGGGGCCTGGCAGGAGCTGGGCTGTGGGGCGCCTCTGGGGTCAGCTTTGGGCACCGCTCCTGGGAACCCACAGCCCAGCTTGTCTCTTTCCCTTCCAGTCTCGTTCCCTGAGCCCTTCCCCACTGGGCTCTTCGGCCCCCAGCACTGGCCCAGAACGGCCCTGCTTCTCATCCCAGACAGGACACGGTACGTGAGGGTGGGCCTGGGCCCTGCCTTGGGCCTCAGTCTCACCTTCTGTGGTTCGGGTGGGTAGCTTCTCTGTTGGCACAGGTGTGGTGGGGCGGAGGTGGGGGCGGGTCTCGAGCCTGAGGCCTCTCTTCACCCCGTCTTTCTGTCCCCCATTCCCTCCCCGCCACCCCCAGGAGTCTCCCGGGGTCCGAGCCCTGTGGTCCTGGGCTCCCAGGATGCCCTGCCGGTAGCCACAGCCTTCACGGAGTATGTCCACGCCTACTTCCGTGGCCACAGCCCCAGGTACACGGTAATGGGCAGACAGGGCCCGTGGGGGGTCTGTGTTGGGGGGCATCCAGCAGGGACAGCTTTCAGATGTGCTTCATGGCCTGTCTTATGATGAAACGCCTTAAACACTGAGCCAAGTGACCAGGCCCCCATGTCCATGTCCTAAGGGCAATGGAGCCAGGGAGGGCCTTTTTTTTTTTTTGAGATAGACTTTCACTCTTGTCGCCCAGGCTGGAGTGTAGTGGCATGATCTCAGTTCACCACAACCTCTGCCTCCCGGGTTCAAGTGATTCTCCTGCCTCAGCCTCCCACGTAGCTGGAACTACAGGTGCCCACCAACGCAGCTGACTCAATTTTTAAATTTTTTGTTTGTTTTGAGACAGGGTCTCACTCTGTCGCTCAGGCTGGAGTGCAGTGGCGTGATCTCAGCTCACTGCCACCTCTGCCTCCTGGGTTCAAGCGATTCTCCTGCCTCAGCCTCCCAAGGAGCTGAGATTACAGGCACCAACCACCACGCCCAGCTAATTTTGTATTTTTAGTAGAGACAGGGTTTCACCGTGTTGGCCAGGCTGGTCTTGAACTCCTGACTTCAAGTGATCAGCTCGTCTCAGCCTTCCAAAGTGCTGGGATTACAGGCATGAGCCGCCACACCTGGCCATAGGAGGGCATTTGAGCAGGGCTAGGCATTACTGTAGTCTCGAGGCTGCCATGTGCATTTCAATGAAGAGACCAAGACTAGTTAGTCGCAGTAACGGGGGTTAGAAGGTGGGTTAGGGAAAAGCAGAGGGGCCAAGGATATATACTAGGATGGCCTTCAGCAAAAAAGATCTGAAAGTCAAACCAGGAAGAAGAGGTGAGTGTCAGATCGAAAACCCAAGCAGACAACAGCTAAAAAACTGAACATTTTAATTTGAGCTTCCTGGTGGCCTAGGAGAAAAGAGCTAGGGAAGGAGATGTTCCTGCCTCCTTCAGCCCAGGGTGGATTCTTCCTGTCTAGGCAGGAACAAAAGAGGAGGAAGTTAGGGCAAAGGACATGGGGCATCCTCAGGGCCATCCTAGATCCAAGGGGTCTGGGGAGCCACAGGCAGCAGTGGAACCAGGAGCAGGGGAGGATGAGACACCAGGCAGAGCTCTAAGCCAACGCCCAGTCCCTCTACCCTCCCCAGCTGCCTGGCTCGAGTAACTGGGGAGCTGACCATGACCTTCCCTGCTGGCATCGTGCGTGTGTTCAGCGGGACCCCGCCCCCACCTGTCCTCAGCTTCCGGCTTGTACACACGGCTCCTATAGAACACTTCCAACCCAATGCCGAGCTGCTCTTCAGGTACAGCAGATGGGAGGTGGGAGAGGGCCACAGAGGCTACTGGGGTCAGGGGCTTCTGGGCTCTGAATTCCCTCTCTGCCCCTGGGATTTTTTTTTTTTTTTTTTTTTTGAGACAGAGTCTCGCTCTGTTGCCCCAGCTGGAGTGCAATGGTGAGATCTCAGCTCACTGCAACCTCCGCCTCCTGGGTTCAAGCGATTCTTCTGCCTCAGCCTCCCGAGTAGCTGGGATTACAGGCGTGCGCCACCACACCCAGCTAATTTTTGTATTTTTAGTAGAGACAGGGTTTCACCATGTTGGTCACACTGTCTCAAACTCCCGACCTTGTGATCTGCCCGCCTGGGCCTCCCAAAGTGCAGGGATTACAGGTGTGAGTCACAGCGCTCAGCAGCCTCCTTGGATTTGCTGTGTGGCCTGGGGCAAGTAACTTGCCCTCTCTGACCCTGGTTTTCCATCCCTCTTTTACTGCCCCCACCACTGCCACCCAGGTAGGGCTTTGGTGGGCCAGGAAACGGCATCTTTAGGAAGTGCTTGGGGTAGTTTGATGTTGAGAGCCCTGGGAGGGCATCTCCTAGGGTTGGGGTGATCAGTCCCGGTCTCTGCAGTGACCCCTCCCAGAGTGACCCTGAGACCAAAGACTTCTGGCTCAATATGGCAGCTCTGACCGAGGCCCTGCAGCGCCAGGCAGAGCAGAACCCCACCGCCTCCTACTACAACGTGGTGCTGCTGCGATACCAGGTACGCCACGCACACGGGCCGGGAGCAGGTGGAGTGGGGTGGGGTGAGCAGCCGACTTGGAAGTGCCTGCATGTTGGCCAAGCTGGTCTCGAACACCAACCTGTGAGAGCCGATGAGCTGGAGTGTGTAGGCAGGGTGGGTTGGGAACGAACGGTGGATGGAGTCAGGGTGGGAGGGCGTGTGTCCCCTGTGGCAGATACCTTCATTATGTGAACTAGAAGAGGCCCAGCCAGGGAACCTTGCCCTTGAACTTCCTTGGGAGACTTTTCTTAGAACGATGTGCTCTCCTGCCCCCTGCTGGAAACCTGGTGTAATACAGCCTCTCATCCGTCAAATCTCCCTGTGACTGGGCTGTCTTGGGGCAGGGTGTGCGTGCATCGCGGGGTCAAGGTGGTTGAATAGGGCGTGTGTGGCAAGACGAGATGGCCCAAACCATGTGCTCTCTCCTGTTCTGATTCCTCGTAGTTCTCCCGCCCGGGTCCCCAGTCTGTGCCTCTGCAGCTCAGTGCCCACTGGCAGTGTGGGGCCACCCTCACCCAGGTCTCGGTGGACTATGGCTACCGGCCCGGTGCCACAGCTGTGCCCACACCACTCACGAACGTCCAGATCCTGCTGCCCGTGGGGGAGCCTGTGACCAACGTCCGCCTGCAGCCAGCCGCCACCTGGTGAGGGCGTGCGGGAGGCCAAGGAAAACTCAGCAGTTTCCCCCATAAGCCCAGACCTTCCTCTTGATGACGGTTAAAGGGTGCACTCTGGGCCCGACCCTTCACTGGTGATTCCACCCTGCTTAGCACTGAGGGTGATGTTATGAGGGCCAGGTGCCGTGGGTCATGCCTGTATTTGCAATGCTTTGGGAGGCTGAGATGGGAGGTTCACTTAAGGCCAGGAGTTTGAGACCAGCCTGGACAATATAGTGAGACCTCATCTCTACAGAAAACATTTTCGTTTTATTAATTTATTTATTTTGAGATGGAGTCTTGCTCTGTCACCCAGGCTGGAGCGCAATGGCGGGATCTCAGCTCACTGCGACCTCCGCCTCCCAGGTTCAAGTGACTCACCTCCCGAGTAGCTGGGATTACAGGTGCCTGCCACCTCACCCAGCTAATTTTTGTATTTTTTTAGTAGAGACAGCATTTCACTATGTTGCCCAGTCTGATCTCGAACCCCTAACCTCAGGTGATCCACCCACCTCAGCCTCCCAAATCCAAAGTACTGGGATTACAGGCATGAGCCACTGCACCCGCCTTCCAAAAAATATTTTAAAAAGTAGTCAGGCTTGGTGGTGTGCTCCTGTAGTCTCAGCGACTTGGGAGGCTGAGGCAGAAGGATCGCTTGAGCCCAGGAGTTGAGGCTGCAGGGACTTAGCCTGGGTGACAACCGTCTCTTTTTTTTTTTTTTTTTTTGAGACAGAGTTTCGCTCTTGTTGCCCAGGCTGGAGTGCAATGGCACCATCTCAGCTCACCGCGACCTCCGCCTCCCAGGTTCAAGTGATTCTCCTGCCTCAGTCTCCCAGGTAGCTGGGATTATAGGCATGTGCCACCACGCCCAGCTAATTTTGTACTTTTAGTAGAGATGGGG
This sequence comes from Callithrix jacchus, assembly GCF_049354715.1. Lineage (NCBI taxonomy): Eukaryota > Metazoa > Chordata > Mammalia > Primates > Cebidae > Callithrix > Callithrix jacchus. The sequence continues at coordinate 16,516,751 of NC_133523.1, forward strand.
TTTCTCCATGTTGGTCGGGCTGGTCTTGAATTCCTGACTTCAGGTGATCCGCCCACCTAGGCCTCCCAAAGTGCTGGGATTACAGGTGTGAGCCACTGTGCCTGGCCAGAACCCTCTCTTAAAAAACAAAGATTAGGCTCTCACCAGCAATCCCAGAACTTTGGAAGGCCGAGGCGGGCGGATTACCTGAGGTCCGGAGTTCGAGACCAGCCTGGTTAATACGGCAAAACCCCATTTCTACTAAAAATACAAAAAATTAGCCAGGCATGGTGGCACATGCCTGTAACCCCAGCTACTCAGGATGCTGAGGCAGGAGAATCGCTTGAATCCGGGAGGCAGAAGAATCGCTTGAATCCGGGAGGCAGAGGTTGCAGTGAGCTGAGATCGCACCATTGTGCTCCAGCTTTGGCAACGAGGGTGAAACTCTGTCTCAAAAAAAAAAAATTAAGAAAAAAAGGTGTGTCTGTTGTAAAGAAGCCAGATTTATAGGACAGAATGCATCTAAAAGTGCTGCAGGGAGGCTGGGCGCGGTGGCTCACACCTGTAATCCCAGCACTTTGGGAGGCCGAGGCGGGTGGATCGCCTGACGTCAGGAGTTTGAGACCAGCTTGGCCAACATGGTGAAACGCCTTATCCACTAAAAACACAAAAATTAGCCAGGCATGGTGGTGGGCTCCTGTAATCCCAGCTACTCAGGAGGCTGAGGCAGGAGAATCGCTTGAACCTGGGAGGCAGAGGTTGAAGGTTTGCTGGGGTCACACAGCCAGGAGGCAGCGGAGCTAGGACCCGGGGCTCTCAGCATCCTCTCTGGAGAAGCCCTGACGGAGACTCTCTCATTGCCAGGAACCTGGAGGAGAAGCGGCTCACATGGAGGCTTCCAGATGTGTCTGAGGCAGGGGGTGAGCTTTGGTTGTGCCTGAGGGCCTGGGGGGAGGGCCTGGGGGGAGGGACTGCGGTCAGGTGGGTGGCCCTTATTTGCACTCGGGTAGAATTGGGGTATATGGGGTTCCGACACGGGCACTGAGGAAGGCTTTGGCAAGCTGGAGGAGGGCTGGGCGGGTGCTCTGCAGTGTTCACTTGAGCCCGGGAGTTGGAGGCTGCAGCGATCAACTCACGATCGCACCGAGGCACTCTAGCCGGGGCAACAGGTGCCAGACTGTGTTCTAAAAAACAAAGCAACCAACAAAAAACGCCGGCGCAGTGGCTCACGCCTGTAGTCCCAGCACTTTGGGAGGCCGAGACGGGTGGATCATTTGAGGTCAGGAGTTCTAGATCAGCCTGGCCAGCATGGTGAAATCCTGTCTTTACTCAAAATACAAAAATTAGCTGGGCATAGTGGCAGGTGCCTGTAATCCCAGCTACGGGAGGCTGAGGCAGGAGGATCACTTGAACCCAAGAGGCAGAGGTGGCAGTGAGCCAAGATAGTGCCACTACACTCCAGCCTGGACGACAAAATGAGACTGTCTCAAAAAAAAAAGCTGGAGGAGGGCACAGTTCTGTAATCCCAGTGCTTTGGGAGGCCCAGATGGGAGGATCACTGGAGCCCAGGAGTTAGAGGCTGCAGTGACCTATCATCGCACCACTACACTTCAGCCTGGGCGACAAAGCCAGACCCTGTCTCTTAAAAAAAAAAAAAAAAACTAGGCCGGGTGTGGTGGCTCACTCCTGTAATCCCAGCACTTTGGGAGGCTAAGGCGGGTGGATTGCCTGAGGTCAGGAGTTCAAGACCAGCCTGGCCAACATGGTGAAACCCCATCTCTACTAAAAATGCAAATATTAGCTGGGCATGGTGGCGGGCACCTGTAATCCCAGCTACTTGGGAGTCTGAGGCAGGAGAATCACTTGAACCCAGGAGGCGGAGGTTGCAGTGAGCAGATATCTCACCACTGCATTCCAGCCCAGGCAACAGAGTGAGACTCCATTTCAAAAGAAAAAAAGGTGGAGGTGAGGGTGTCCCAAGTCCAGATGGGCAGACACAGCAGGTGCAAAAGCCCTGAGGCAGGACCCCCCGTGCCAGCCACACAAAGCCCAGTGATGCCAGGAGAGATGGATGCAGGGGACGGAAGGGACATCTGATGAGGCACATGAAGGCCTCGGAACAAAGGGCTTCAGGCTGGTTCACAGCTGGGCCTGGGGCCGAGGCCGGGGCACAGCTGACCACAGGCCTCCCCAGGCTCTGGCCGCCTCTCTGCCAGCTGGGAGCCGCTCTCGGGGCCCAGCACACCCAGCCCCGTGGCCGCACAGTTCACCAGCGAGGGGGCCACCCTGTCGGGCGTGGACTTGGAACTCGTGGGCAGTGGGTACCGCATGTCGCTGGTGAAGAGGAGGTTCGCCACAGGTACTCCCCAACCCTGCTGCCGGGGGACCCCAGGAGCCGGGACCTGGCTAGGGACAAGCAAGCCCCGGGCTGGCTGGGAGGGGCGGGGTGTGGAATCCGTGGTAAGGACAGGTGGGTGTTGGGGCCAGGAGACCGCAGATGGGGGCCACAGGTGGGGAAGGAGTCAGGGCCCCATGTGTCTTGGGCTGGCCTCTGGAGGACGTCCTTGAAAGGACCCAAGCCAGCCTGGTGAGATGGCTCATGCCTGTAATCCCAGCACTTTGGGAGGCCAAGGCGGGTGGATCACCTGAGGTCATGAGTTTGAGACCAGCCTGACCAACATGGAGAAACCCCGTCTTTACTGAAAAAAAGAAAAATAGAAAAAAAATAGCTGGGTGTGGTGGCACCTGCCTGTAATCCCAGCTACTTGGGAGGCTGAGTCAGAATCGCTTGAACCGGGGAGGTGGAGGTTGTGGCGAGGGCCATTGCACTGAGCCTGGGCAACTGGAGGGAAACTCTGTCTCCAAAAAAAGAAAAAAAAAAGAAAGGACCCAAGCCAGGGAGCTCAAAGTCCCCCTGCCACCCCCTCCTCCTGCCCCACCCTGCCCCCATCAAGGGGCTCCTGGGGCCCAGTGGCAGGAGGGACAATGAGTTATGGGGGTGTTTTGAAGAGGACAAGGATGATTGAAGCATCACAGGGTGGGAGCAGGGGACCCCTCCGGCACCCCTCCTCCATGCCCCTCCCCTGCACCCCTCCGGCACCCCTCCTCCCTGCCCCTCCCCTCCCGTACCCTCCTCCCCCCTCCCCCCTCGCCCCCCACCCGTCCTCCCCGCCCCTTCCCCTCACAGCCACGCCCCCACAGGGATGTACCTGGTGAGCTGCTGAATCCGCAGACGCTGCTGTCCCAGCTCTGCACTGCGCCCTGGTGCTGGTTGACCGCCCCCTGCCCTCCAGCGGGACCCTGGGGCCTCCCACCCCAGCCTCCCTGAGGCCCAGACTCTGCGGAGAGGAGCCCCACGCCCAGCCTGGCTGAGCCTGAGATTCACTCCTCCCCCTCATGCCAACCCCACACAGGTCCTGGCCTTTTAATGTTCTTTGAATAAACACTTTATTTTCTAATAAAATCAAAAAGGAAAACTATTCCTGCTCCATGAAGTGTCCTTTGCGTTGTCAGAGACAGGAGGAAGAGGAGGAGGATGGATACGATACACCTAATGTACCTCCCTTCCTGCTCTGTGTTCAGCATGTACAGGGCCATTCCAGGAGAGAAAGAACCAGACAGACACCCCAGCCCCATGGGCTGGAGGGAGGGAGGAGGACTAGAGGATCCCAAGCAGTCAGGAAGACTTCCTAAGGAGGGGGCATTATAAATGGGGTTTTGAGGTATGAGTAGGAGTTTGCAAGCTAGGAACAGGCATCTCAAGCAAAGTGATGGGAAGTTATTAGTTCAGTGAGGAAGCAATTAGTAACCTACAAACATTAATTGGGTCCCTACAGTATACCACATAGCAGGGAGAGAGCTGTGAGCGGAACAAAGTTCTTGGAAGCCAGACAGTAGAGACAGGAAGTCTGAGTGAGGAGCTGCTTGGCTACCACCTGCTGTGTGACTTGAGCCTCTGCTCATCTGCAACTCACCTCACTGGGTATCTGTGGGAGGTCACGCACTTAGAAGAGTGCCAACTACAGGGCAAAACCCCCAGTAGTACCGGGCAGCATTGGGAGCCTCGGGTGGAGGGTGGACCTTGGTGCAGGTATGCAAGAGTGGCCTGCTGGGGAAGGCAGGACAGTAGTAACAGGACCTGCAGCAGGGAGCAGGGCTGAGGCCAGTGGACAGTCTTGGGACCTGATGGACCTGCACGGAACCAGGGCCCGTGTTCCCGACCTTGACGCTGGGAAGACCGCAGGGAGCAAGCCCAGACTGGAAGAAGCTCAAAAGGAAGGAAGCAGGAGGTGGGATTTGGCATGAGACCTGCTGTGTGCTCTCTCTGACCCTCCCACACTGTCCTCCAAAGACAGAGTGCGTCTGGCGGTGCCTCGGTTTCCTTGTCTGTAACATGGGAGTAATCCTGACATTGGGAGAGGTTCAGGGAGCATCCTTGGCACAGAGCAAGTACGGAATGCTGGCTGAGAGCCGACCACCATGGCTCACGCTGGTAATCCCAGCACTTTGGGAGGCCAAGGCAGGAGGATCACTTGAAACCAGGAGTTCAAGGCCAGCCTGGGCAACATAGCAAGACTCCTGTTCCTACAAAAATAGAAAAATTGGCTAGCCATGGTGGCGCATGCCTGTGGTCCCAGCGGCTCGGGAGGCTGAGGCAGGAGGATCAATTGATCCCAGGAGGTTGAGGCTACAGTGAGCTAAGATCACACTGGTGCACTCCAACCCGGGCAACCAGAGTGAGAACCCATCACTTAAAACAACACAGGCTGGTGCAGTAGCTCATACGTGTAATCCCAGCACTTTGGGAGGGCGAGCTGGGTGGATCATTTGAGGTCAGGAGTTCAAGACCAGCCTGGCCAACATGGTGGAACCCCAGCTGCACTAAAAATACAAAAATTAGCAGGGCGGTACTGATGTGTGCCTGTAATTCCAGCAACTCAGGAGGCTGAGGCAGTAGAATCACTTGAGCCTGGGAGGTGGAGGTTGCGGTGAGCCAAGACTGTGCCAATGCACTCCAGCCTGGGGGACAGAGTGAGACCCTGCCTCAAAAAAACAAAACAAAAATCAGCTATAGGAAGAAAGGGTGATTATAGGACTTAGGAAATCAAATGAGGGCAGAGGCTCCTACAGCACCTGCCCCATCTGGGTACAAATGGCCCAGGGACTTCGTGGCCCTTGCAGTCCTCTCCCTGGTGGGCCTCAGCACCTAGACTATAAATTCAGAGATCCCACGTGCCCAGGGGGCCCTGGGTGTCAGGGAGAGAGCTGCAGAGGTGACAGAATCAAAGTCTGGGCCAGGCACGGTGGCTCCTGCCTGTCATCCCAGCACTCTGGGAGGCCGAGGGAAGTGGATCACTTGAGGTCAGGGGTTCAAGACCAGCCTGGCCAACATGGTGAAACCCTGTCTCTACTAAAAATACAATAATTAGCCAGACATGGTGGCGGGTGCCTGTAATCCCAGCTACTCAGGAGGCTGAGGCAGGAGAATCACTGAAACCCGGTAGGTGGAGGTTGCAGAGAGCCAAGAACATGCCACTGTACTTTTGAGAGTGAGACTCCATCTCAAAAACAAACATTGCCAGGCACGGTGGCTCACGCCTGTCATCCCAGCACTTTGGAAGACTGAGGCAGGTAGATCATGAGGTCAAGAGTTTGAGACCAGCCTGGCCAGCATGGTGAAACCCTGTCTCTACTTAAAGAATACAAACATTAGCCGGGCTTGGTGGCACATGCCTGTCATCTCAGCTATTTGGGAGGCCAAGGCAGTAGACTGCTTGAACCCAGGAGGCGAAGGTTGCAGTGAGCCGAGATCGAGGCAACAGAGCGAGACTCCATGTTAAAACCAAGCAAACAAACGAACAAACGACATGCAGAAGGCGCTTTGCCCAGGTGTGGCCTCCTAACTGCCCAGCCTTCAGAGCAGGTGTAAAATGACCTATCTCGGGAGAGTGAATTCCAAGAGAGAGGCAGGGTGTGAAACCCGTTAAACCTGCCGACCCCGGGCAGGCCTGGTACCATTGTGCAGTGCCCTGCTCTCTTCCACCCGAGGGACCTTCAAACCTCAGCTGTGGCACACAGTGATTCACTGGCAACAGCGCTATCTCTTGGGTCACGTGTCAGAGGCCACCGTCAGCTGGTAAGTGGCCTGACTGGATTTTTTTTAATTGAGGTGAAATTAACATAACAAAGAAGGAATCACTTTCAGGTGAAGGATTCAGGACCTTCACCATACTGTGCAACCACACCCTTGATCTGATTCCAGAACATTTCCATCCTCCCACAAAGGAAACCCCGTCTCTGTCAGCAGCCACGCCCCGTTTCCCTTTCTGCAGCCCCTGGCAACCACTAATCTGCTTCCCGTCTCTGTGGGCTTGTCTGTTCTGGGAGTTTCACAGCAATGGAATCACACTATACATGGCCTTTTGTGCCTGGCTTTTCAACTCAGCAACGTGTTTTTGTTTCATTCTTGTAGCATGGATCAGCTGAATCTCTTTTTTTGAGACGGTCTTGCTCTGTCACCCAGGCTGGAGTGCAGTGGCACGATCTTTACTCACTGTAACCTCTACCTCCCGGGTTCAAGCAGTTCTCCTGCCTCGCCTCCTGAGTCACTGGGATTACAGGTGTGCACCACAATGCCCAGCTAATTTTTGTATTCTTTAGTAAAGATGGGGGTTTGCCACGTTGGCCATGCTGGTCTCACACTTGGGACCTCAAGTGATCTGCCTGCCTCGGCCTCCCAAAGTGCTGGGATTACAGGCATGAGCCACTGCGCCTGGCCAGGACTTCAGTCTTTCCGATGGCTGAATAAGACTCCAGCTGCACAGCGGCTCACGCCTGTAAACCCAGCACTCTGGGAGGCCGAGGCAGGTGGACTGCTTGAGGTCAGGAGTTTAAGACCAGCCTGGGCAACATGGTGAAACCCCACCTCTGCTAAAAATACAAAAAATAGTCGGGCATGGTGGTGGGCATCTGTAGTCCCAGCTACTTGGGAGGCTGAGGCAGGAGAATTGCTTGAACCCAGGAGGTGGAGGTTGCAGTGAGCCGAGATCGTGCCACTGCACTCCAGCCTGGGCGACAGAGCAAAACTCCATCTTGGGAAAAAGACTCAAGACTCCACTGACGGACCACATGTTACTTATCCATTCATTCACTGGACACTTGGGTGGGCCGTCTCCTCCCAAGCCGCTGAGAAGAGCTTTGTGAATTGTGCTGCTGTGAACTTCCCAGTGCAAGCTTTTGTTTCAACCCGTTTTCAGCTCCTTTGGGTGGGTCCCTAAGAGTGCAACCGTGGGATCATAGGGTCATTCTGGTCCAGATTTTGAACCCAGACCTCTGGGACCACAGATCAGTCCGCTGCATCCAGTGAACCCAGGAAGCACCTGGTTTATAAGGACTTCGGGCTCAGGGTGTCTGTGTGTCTCACACATGGGAAAACGGTTCCGTGTCCCTGGATGAGCAGGGCGGGGCTCACATTTTCCCAGCACCCTGAATTCTAGAGGGCCAGTATCCCTGGAGGAGGAGGAGATGGGCAGGGACCCTGCCAAGGGATGGTACTTTTTATTTTTGAGACAGAGTCCCGCTCTGTTTCCCAGGCTGGAGTGCAGGTGTGATCTCTGCTCACTGCAACCTCCGCCTCCTGGGTTCAAGTGATCCTCCTGCCTCAGCCTCCTGAGGAGCTGGGCTTACAGGCACGAACCACCACGCCTGGCTAATTATTATTATAATATTTTTTCTTTGAGACAGAGTGTTCCTGTATCTCCCAGGCTGGAGTGCAGTAGTGTGATCTCGGCTCACTGCAACCGCTACCTCCCCAGTTCAAGTGATTCTCCTGCTTCAGCCTCCTGAGTAGCTGGGCTTACAGGTGCCTGCCAGTGTGCCTGGTTGATTTTTTTTTTTGAGACGAAGTCCGCTCTATCACCAGGCTGGAGTGTAGTGGTGCAATCTCGGCTCACTGCAACCTCCTCCTCCCAGTTTAAGTGATTCTTCCACCTCAGCCTCCCAAGAAGCTAGGACTACAGGCATGTGCCACCATGCCTGGCTAACTTTTTGTATTTTTTTAGTAGAGGCGGGGTTTCACCACGTTGGTCAAGATGGTCTCGATCCCTTGACCTCATGATCCTCCCACCTTGGCCTCCCAAAGTGCTGGGACTACAGGTGTGAATACCATGCCCGGCTTGTATTCTTTCATAGAGATGGGTTTTTGCCATGTTGGTCAGGCTGGTCTTGAACTCCTGACCTCAGGTGATCTGCTCACCCCAGCCTCTGGGTGCTGGGATTATAGGCGTGATCTCCCTACCTCAGCCTTCCAAAGTGCTGGGATTATAGGTGTGAGCCACGTTGCCCAACCAGGATGGAACTTTTATTACGGCTCCTTCGTGGGGCCTGTGGCTTGGGGGGATCCAGGGGCCCAACAGAGGGAACATAGACTCTGAAGCAAAGTCTGAAGTTATCTTATCACAGTGAGGCCGGTAGTGTCACATTTAATACTGTAACATTTGCCATTCATTCAGGTAGGCTTGCAAAAATTAAAAAAAAAAAAAAAATTTATCGGCCTGGCATGGTGGCTCACGCCTGTAATCCAAGCACTTTGGAGGCCAAGGCGAGTGGATCACCTGAGGTCGAGAGTTCAAGACTAGCCTGACCAACATGGGGAAACCCCATCTTAAAAAAAGAAGAAGAAGAAGAAGAAGAAAAAGTGTGAAACTCTGCCTCTAAATAAATAAATAGCGTTTTTAAAAAAGAAATTCTAAAAAAATAAATAAATAAATAAAAATAAAAATTTGCCATAATCCCCTTCATACACTTTTGGTCACGTATTTGCCCTGAGGGTTCACTTCCCAGACCTCTCCCATCTAGAGGACCCAAAAGCTATTTGCTACACTTTACAGGTGAGGAAACTGAGGCACAGCCAGGCCACATACACACCCCAGCTTCCTCCTCAGGAAGAAACAGGGATGGAAGAGGAAGGAGGAGCCCAGTTCACACACCTGGGCTTCCGCAACCCTAAAAATCAACAAATCTGAGGCCGGGCGCAGTGGTTCACAGCTACAATTCCAGCCCTTTTGGAAGCTGAGGCAGGTGAGTCCCTTGAGGCCTGGTGTTTGAGACCAGCTTGGGCAACTTCACAAAACCCCACGTCCAGAAAAAGGACAAAAATTAGCCAGGCATGCTGGCAGGTGCCTGTAGTCCCAGCTACTCAGGAGGCTGAGGTGGGGGGATTGCTTGAACCAGGCAGGCCCGCGTTGTAGTGAGCCGAGATTGCGCCACTGCACTCTAGTAGCCTGGACGACAAAGGGAGATCCTGTCGAATGAAAAGAGAAAGGACACTACAAATCCAATTTTTGAATGAGAGAGTGGGGGGGGGAAGAAAGAAAGAACACTACAAATCTGTCTGATTTTCAACTTCAGAACCTTTCCAAATGCCAGCAGGTGGCATCTGAATGTCTGGCAGTACAGCATAGGTTTTTGGGTCCTAGGACTATTTTAAATATAGAAATGGGGTCTCACTATGTTGCCCAGGCTGGTCTCAAACTCCTGGGTTCAAGTGATCCACCTACCCGGCCTCCGGAAACGAAGGAGTGAGCCACCGCGCCCTGTCCTTGGTTTCCGGAATATTTGAACCCCTTGCGGAGAGCAGAAAAGCCACAAGGTTTAACCTGCCCCCCTCCGTCCGCCCCCCACCCTCATCCAGTCATTTCTTCACGGAATGTACCTTGGCCGACGCTGACCGGGCTCTGTGCCAGGAACTTGCCATGTGTCCCTTGATCATCTCCATCCACGAGGGGCTCATTCCCTAGCAGCGGGCCAGGCCCAGGGTGGGGTCGTGCGCCCCGAGAGCGGCGAGGTGGCAAGAGGCTGGAGCCCGGCCCGGAGAGGAGAAGGTGGGGGTGGCCGGAGAGGGAGGAGCCGGCGGGGAACTTCGCCTGGGCCACCAGGAAACTCAGCCCAGCTGGGAGCAGGGGCCTGGCGGGAGGCGGGGGCGGAGGGAGGCAGGAAGGAGCGAGCCCCGTGGGAGGGAGGAACTGGAGAAGGCGGGAGCGCTGGCTCAGGTGCAAACTGTCTTCGGTTCCTGGGCGGAGAGGATCCGGCACAGGGGCAGAGGCGGGACTGTGGTCTGGGGGTGAGTGTCTGCAGCCCCCGCAGGATCTGGCGGACCCCGGGATGGGGGTCTGGGGGCGGGGGAGTTGGGGCTCTGGAGAAGCCCCTGAGGTCTCCACGGCGCATACCCCGCAGATGTGGGGACATTCAGGAGCCCCGAGTCCCAGGAGCCCGGTTGCCCTCACCCAGCCCTAATTGTCCCCGGCGTTCCCCAGGCCAGCTCGGACCTGGGTCTGGGAGGAGGCCTCCCCCACGTCTGGCCACCCGGGACCCCGCGCAGCTCCCAGGGTTGGGCGGGATCAGCCCCCCGAGGCGGAGGCGGCTCAGGTCGCCTGGCTATTGCTGCGGCTGTGGCCTGCTTGCCGGGATTGTTGGCGCCTTGGTTGGGAGGGTCTGGGCAAGCTGGCACTGGGGTCCCCGCTGTGCGTCTGGGAACTGCAGCCGACCCCCAGCCTCTCCCGGCGGCTCCGGTGCTGCGGGGCCCGCCAGGTGCTGGGCGGCATGCCAGGGCCCCCGGCTGTGTAGCGCGGACACGTTGCTCTTGGCCTCTGAACCGGCCTCAGTTTCCCCTCCGTGAGGTGGGACAATGACCCAGCTGGGATGAGGATGCCCGCAGCGTTCAGTCAGGAAGTTTTTGTGATGGGGTGTACTGCTGGCCACTGGGGGCCCTTCGGTGAGTGACGTTTGGTCTCCGAGCCTCAGTTTCCCTATATGTCAAGGGAGGTCTCGGGACATAGGACCTTGACGAGGATGAGTTGAGTGGGTAAGAGCTGTGGTCGCTCAGTGGGTGTCCAGAGACAGTCAATTGTCATCATAATTATATGTATATATTTTTTTCTTTTTTTTTTTTAATTCTTTTTTCTTTTTACACTCCCACCCCGTTTTTTTTCTTTTTAAAGACAGAATCTGACTGTCACCCAGGCTGGGGTGCAGTGGCACGATCTTGGCTCACTGCAACCTCCACCTCCCAGGTTCAAGCAATTCTGCCTCAGCCTCACGAGTAGCTGGGACTACAGGCATGTGCCACCACGCCCAACTAATTTAGTAGATAGATTTCACCATGTTGGCCAGGTGGGTCTCAAACTCCTGAGCTCAGGTGATCCACCCATCTCAGCCTCCCAAAGTTCTGGGATTATAGGCGTGAGCCACCACGCCCGGCCCATCATTATTATATTAATAATAATTCTGTCTGTAGCCACTGTTCAGACTCACTCCTGTTCCAAGGATCCTGACCACCTTTTCCTCTGGGTCAGATTTAAACCTTTTGTAGAGGCAGGGTCTCACTTTGTCACCCAGGCTGGAGTGCAGTGGCTCGACCTTGGCTCACTGTACCCTCCACCTCCTGGGCTCAAGTGATCCTCCCACTTCAGCTTCCCAAGCAGCTAATTACTCAGCTAATTAAAAAAGCTTTTGTTTATAGAGATGGGGTCTCACTATATTGTCCAGGCTGGTCTCAAACTCCTGGATCCAAGCAATCCTCCTGCCTTGGCCTCCCAAAGTGCTGGGATTTCGGGCATGAGCCACTGCACCCAGCCCTGATTTTTTTAAATGGATACTTCTCAAGGGGAAACTGAGGTACCCCTCAGCTCGGGCCAGGGCCTCCTGCAGTCTAGACTCGGGACTCAGAGCCCAGGGGTGGTCACCTGACTGTCTAGTTCTGGGGCCAGCCCTGGGGGCCGTCACTTCCTCTCACTTCCCTGTTCTCAAGGTGACACTAGGCAGGGCTGGTATGGGGCTTGGAGTCAGGAGGAAGAGGTGTGGCCCCCAAGTCAAGCAGTTGGGCCCCTCCTGGCCTAGGTGAGCAGCTGGGTGTTTTTCCAGTCTGGACACCCTCAGCATGTAGCAGTTTCTGCCAGGTGCTCTGGGTGTGGGGGAACCAAAAGGAGGCCTTGGAGCCTCTCTGCCCCAGGCCAGAGTTCAGGGACTGCAGACAAGCTGGGCCAGCCCAGGAGGAGAAAGTAAGGCCTCCCTGGGTGATGTTTCCTCCTGCCACCAGCCTCTGAGGCCCAGAGCAAGGCAGGGATTTGCTCGCTCTCCCAACCCCATGAGCCAGGGAGGATGCCTATTATGGACCCTCTTCCTGACTTGGCTTGATTGCTCCTCATGATGGGGAACTCACTATCAACAAGGCAAACTAAAGGAAGTCTCATCAGCTGGGAGTTAAAGGCAGGAACTAGGCTCCCACCCAACCTTTCTTAGATGTATTTCTAGACCTCTCTGCCTCAGTTTTCCTTTCCATAAAAATGGGGCTAATGCAGCCCTGCTTCCCAGCACAGATACAGAGTCTGGACGGTCAGATGGTGGCCAGGCTGCACGTAGGAGCTGGCATATTGACTGCAGCCCTGATCATGCCGCTCATTATGTTCTCGTTGATCACAATGTGTCTTTGCACGACAGAAATATTATCACGAATATTTCCAGGCTCTAAGTAGGGGGCAGCCTGAGGGTGTGGGGGTCCAGGAAGTCCCTAGAGGAGGGGCCCACAACACCTCAGTGCTCCCATCACTCCTGGATCGTGGGAAGGGTCTGAGGTTGAACTGCGATTCACGGCCTGCTGTCCCCAGCCTGTTTCCCCCTCTATGGAGGGAGCCGTAGATGTCCCTCGAGGAGCCACTGGACCAGGACTGGTGTTTACTGAGGGCCCCTGTCCAGCCTCACGCAGGTGCCTCGGGCAGTTCCTGCAGCAGGGCAACATACAATGAATGAGTCATCCACGACAAAGCCTGGGGACCTAGAAACCCAGCACACCAAGGTCTAAAGTGCATGTGGCACCCTGCCCCGCCCCACCCTTTTTTCCACACCCAGCTACTCTCTGGTGCGAATATTGATTATATGTTGACGTAGAACTCGCTACACACACGGTTTTGCTGAAGCAGGGTCCGGCGGCCATCGTAAACCTAAAGAATTATGTTTATTGGATTTTTTCTTTTCTTCCCCCTGTATTTGCAAAAGCAACACCTGCTCCTTGTAAAAATGGACCAGCCCATCATTAGTGGGAGGCCAAACTGGTAAGAACTGGGGAGGAACCAGCCTCAGGGGCCAGCAGGTCAGGATTTAAATCCCACCCACCACCCCTGGCTGTGTGACCTTGGAAAGGTGTGGACCCTCCCCGTACAGATCGTCCACTTGGACCCTGGGTTCCCCTCTGGAAGGCTCAGTGAGAGTCCTGGGCTTCCTCCACAGGCGAGGGGCTCACGCCACCTTCCGTAAGTGTCCCCAACTTCCACCCTGGAGTTTCTTCACCTCTGGAGGATGTACTCCTCTGGAAAATTGTCCTGTTTGCCACTTCTCTGTCCCCTGTTAGTGTGATGGTGTCCTAGGCACACAAGCGTTTCTCTTCATCATCTGGGCTCTGTCCTTGAAACCTAGACCCAGATGTGGTATACACTAGGTGCTCAGCACTTGCTTGGAGCTGTCGCAAGTATCCAGGTGATAAGGGTGACAGCAGCTGCTATTAAACCTCACTGTGGCCGGGCGCAGTGGCTCACGTCTGTAATCTCAGCACTTTGGGAGGCCGAGGCAGGCAGATCACCTGAAGTCAGGAGTTCGAGACCAGCCTGGGCAACATGGTGAAACCTCGTCTCTACTGAAGATAAAACAGTTCGCCGGGCGTGGTGACGCACTCCTGTAATCCCAGCTACTCTGGAGGCTGAGACAGGAGAATCGCTTGAACCTTGGAGGCAGAGGTTGCAGTGAGCTGAGATTACACCACTGCACTCCAGCCTGGGCGACAGAGCGAGGATCTGTCTCAAAAAAAATCCAAAACAAAAACTCATTGTGGCTAGGTGAGGTGGCTCATACCTGTAATCCCAGCACTTTGGGAGACTGTGGTGGGAGGATCACTTGAGCCCAGGAGTTAGAGACCAACCCAGGCAACATAGCGAGACCCACCTCTACAAAAATGAAATTAGCCAGGCGTGGTGGTGCGTGCCTGTGGTCCTAGCTACTCAGAGGCGGAGGTGGGAGGATGGCTTGAGCCCTGGGATTGGAGGCTGCAGTGAGCTATGATTACACGCAGCATCACTCCAGCCTGGGTGACAGAGTGAGATCTTGTCTCAAGAAAAAAATCTCATTGTTGGCACTTCCCGTACGTGCCACTTGGAGAAAAGGCCACTGCTTGCATCCCCCGCTTGACCCTCTAGCTTTTCCCAGGAGTCAAGTCCTTATGCATTCACACAGGATTCTTCCAGAAGCTTCCCTCACCCTCCACCCCTTGCCTTGCCTTTTGGAAGCCTCAGAATGTTTCACGCCTCCATCCAAATCCCAACTGAGGATTGGTGAGAACTGGAGAAGCGGCAGCCACAACAGTGCTGCCAGCCGGTGGCCCTGCCTCCATCCCAGCTTTGTACATACAGGAGGATACTGAGGTCTGGGTGGCCCCAGCTTCTCGGTCCAGGTCCTGTGGATGGTCAGTCACTGGGTCAGAATGTCCTTCCTCAAGGGCTGTCGGGAGTCCCCATGGCTGCTTCGAGGACATCAGCTCACAGGCCAGTCCTTCCAGCCGCAGGCAAGGCGGAGACAGAGCCGGTGACCAGGCCAGTTAGGGGTATCCGGGCCTGCGAGTCCATGAAGAGGGGTTCAGAAGCAGACCTCTCTGGGCCTCGGTTTCCTCATCTGGAAAATGGGAGTTTTGCAAGGGGAATTACCTTCATGTTATGGAGACCTCTGAGTCAGTGTCAGGCAGGACATCCCCTCCCCACTGTGCCATCCCCCTTCACCCATCATCTCTGAATAGTCCTGGGAGTGAAAGGGGGACAGATCGAGCCCCAGGGGGTGTCAGCAGGGTCCTCGATGACATTCACATGCCCCACATCGTCTCAGAGACAGTGACAAGAACAGGGTTGAGACCAGGCGTGGTGGCTCACGCCTGTAATCTCAGCACTCTAGGAGGCTGAGGCAGGGGGATCACGTCTTGATGTCAGGGGTTCAAGATCAGCTCGGCCAAGATGGTGAAACCCCGATTCTACTAAAAATACAAAAATTAGCCAGGTGTGGTGGTAGGTGCCTGTAATCCCAGCTACTCAGGAGGCTAAGGCAGAGAACTGCTTGAACCCAGGAGGCAGAGGTTGCAGTGAGCCGAGATGGTGCCACTGCACTCCAGCCTGGGTGACAGAGTGAGACTCTGTCTCAAAAAAAAAATTAGCCAGGCACGGTGGTGCACACTTGTAATCCCACCTACTTGGAAGGCCGAGGCAGGAGGACTGCTTGAAACCAGGGGGTGGAAGCTGCAGTGAGCCGAGATTGCGACAGAGGTACCTGGAGCTACTTGCACCTGGGGCAAGGGCCCAACCTTGACTGTCCCCTGGAAGTGATGGCAGAGGACACAGGTCCAGAATGTAGCCCCCAATGCCCCCGATTCCACTGAGCAGACAACCCCTTCTGCATATTTAGTGGCGATTAATTTTCATTAACCACTGATTTTCAACGAGTCATGAATACTTAGCATCATCTAAGCATTGAAGCATGAATAGTCAGTGACCCTGCGTGTTTGGCATCTGAAGGACTGTGTGGCTTGTTAATATTCCTCATGGCACTATTAGGTCAGGCACGGTAGATCACGCCTGTAAACCCAGCACTTTGGGAGGCCGAGACGGGTGGACCACCTGAGATCAGGAGTTCGAAACCAGCCTGGCCAACGTGGTGAAACCCCGTCTTTACTAAAAATACAAAAATTAGCCAGGTGTGGTGGTGCATTCCTGTTGTTTTTAGCAGAGACAGGGTCTCCCTTTCTTGCTCAAGCTGGTCTTAAACTCCTGGGCTCAAGCAGTTTTCCTGCCTGAGCCTCCCAAACTGTGGGGATTGCAGGTATGAGCCACTGCATGCAGCCTGAGCCTGGGTGTTTAAATGTGTGTGTGTGTGTGTGTGTGTGTATTTTTTCCTTTTGGAGACAGAGTCTGGCTGTGTCCCCCGGCTGGAGTGCAATGGCGCACTCAGCTCACTGCAACCTCCGCCTCCTGGATTCAAGTGATTCTCCTGCCTCAGCCTCCTAAGTAGCTTGGATTACAGGTGCATGCCACCATGCCCAGCTAATTTTTGCATTTTTAGCAGAGACGGCATTTCACCACATTGGCCAGGCTGGTCTCGAACTCCTGACCTCGGGTGATCCACCCGCCTCGGCCTCCCAAAATGCTGGGATTGCAGGCGTGAGGCACCACGCCCCGCCATGTTTAAGGATTGATCACGAATCTGGTGCAGCTGGCACAGATGAGTGAGGGCAGAGATTGTATAGGAAAGATGGCAGCAGAGAGGACCCACATCCTGCAGCCGCACCCCAGGCGGAGGCTTCTGGCTCTCGGCGGAGGAAAACAAGTGGCTTTGTGTGCATTTGAGGAAGTGGGTTCTGGAGGATGTTAAAATCGCGCTGGCACGTGAAAGGCAAACAGCTCCAGGCAGGACTGGCTGGTCTGGCAGCGGGCGAGCAGGCGAGGGGCCCCAAGAGTCAGCCTGGACGTCACTGCTGGACACTGGTTGCACCATGTCTGGCTTGGGGTGATGCTTCTTTACCCACCTTGAGCAGGAGTGCAGGGGAGGCGCTGTTATACGCAGACAACATACGATGCTCTCCTTCATCAATCTGTTGGCGTCGGGCGTGGTGACTGATGCCTGTGGTCCCAGCAACTCGGGAGGCTAAGGCAGGAGGATCACTTGAGCCCAGGAGCTGGAGGCTGCAGTGAGCTCTGATCACCAGTGCACTCCAGCTTGGACAACAGAGCAAGTGAGATCCTGTCGCTAAAAAAAAACACATTTTAAAAATTAGCTGGCACTGTGGCTCATGTCTGTAATCCCAGCACTTTGGGAGGCGAAGGCAGGAGTATGGCTTGAGCCCAGGGAATTCAAGACCAGCCTGGGCAACATAGTGAGACCCTGTCTCTCTATTTTTATTTATTTATTTATTTGCTTATTTATTTATTTTTTTGAGACGGAGTTTCACTCTTGTTACCCAGGCTGGAGTGCAATGGCACGATCTCGGCTCACTGCAACCTCCGCCTCCTGGGTTCAAGCAATTCTCCTGCCTCAGCCTCCCGAGTAGCTGGGACTACAGGCGCACGCCACCATGCCCAGCTAATTTTTGTATTTTTAGTAGAGACGGGGTTTCACCATGTTGACCAGGATGGTCTCGATCTCTTGACCTCGTGATCCACCGGCCTTGGCCTCCCAAAGTGCTGGGATTATAGGTGTGAGCCACCATGCCCGGTGACCCTGTCTCTTTAAACTCAGCACACACAAGCAGTACCTGCTGGGCCTTCCTGGTTTACAGGCCCTGGTGTGCCAACAGCTCTCACCTGGATAACCGGACCGAGTCTCCCACTGCCCAGAGGTTCCTCATATTCTGTTCCTCTGGAGTGCAGTGGCGCCATCTCGGCTCACTGCAACCTCCACCTGCTTGGTTCAAGCGATTCTCCTTTCTCAGCCTCCTGAGTAGCTGGGATTACAGGCGCCCACCACCACACCCAGCTAATTTTCGTATGTTTAGTAGAGATGGGGTTTCACCATGTTGGCCAGGCTGGTCTGGATCTCTTGACCTTGTGATCTACCCACCTTGGCCTCCCAAAGTGCTGGAATTACAGGCATGAGCCACTGCACCAGGCCAATTTTTGTACTTTTAGCAGAGACGGGTTTTACCATTTTGGTCAGGCTGGTCTTGAACTCCTGACCTCTGGTGATGCACCAACTTCGGCCTCTCAAAGTGCTGGCATGACAAGCATGAGCCACTGCGCCCAGCCCTTCATCTTATTTTCTAAACCTCCCCTCTCCCCTCTTCCATGGAGTCTTGCTCTGTTGCCCAAGATACAGTGCAGTGGCGTGATCTCGGTTCACTGCAACCTCTGCCTCGTGGGTTCAAGCAATCCTCCTGCCTCAGCCTCCTGACTATCGGGATTACAGGCGCCCACCACCACACCCAGCTAATTTTTGTATTTTTGGTAGAAATGGAGTTTCACTATCTTGGCCAGGCTGGTCTCAGACTCCTGACCTGTTGATCCACCTGCCTCGGCCTCCCAAAGTGCTGAGATTATAGGCATGAGCCATTTCATCCGGCCCACAGGGGACTTCTTAAATGTATAAATCAATCTGATTCCTCCCCTGCTCATAGACCCTCCATGGCTCCCCATTGCTTCTTACAGGAAAATAAGACTTTCTTCCTGGCCTGCCCATTCGACTCCTGCACCCTAGTCAGGTCCCATAACTCCATCATCACCTCCTTGTTCTGCCACCAACACCCTAAATCTGGTCCACCCCAGGGCCCTTGCACACCCTCTGCCTGGAATGCCCGTCCCCACTGCTCTGCCCAAGTGAACCCCCGTCATCCTTGAGGACCTCCCCGCTCCTAGGTTGCTCAGGTCCCCCATGGACCTGCCTCAGTGGCAATTAGTATGGCTGTCACTAATTGTTAATATCATTAGCAATTTTTTTTGAGACACAGTCTTGCTCTGTTGCCCAGGCTGGAGTACAGTGGTGTGATCATGGCTCACAGCAGCCCCGAACTTCTGGGCTCAGGCTATCCTCCCACCTCAGCCTCCTGAGTAGCTGAGACCACAAGCACATGCCACCCCACCCTGCTAATTTTTTGTTTTGTTTTGTTTTGAGACAGTGTCTCACTCTGTCGTCCAGTCTGGAGTGCAGTGGGGCAATCATAGCTCACTGCAGCCTCCACCTCCTGGGTGCAAGCAATTCTCCTGCCTCAGCCTCCCGAGTAGTTGGGATTACAGGCACCCACCACCATACCTGGCTAATTTTTGTATTTTTAGTAGAGATGGCCTGGCTGGTCTTGGGCCCCTGACCTCAAGTGATCCACCTGCCTTGGCCTCCTAAAGTGCTGGGATTATGGGTGTAAGCCACTGTGCCCAACCTAATTTTTGTGTTTTTTGTAGAGATGGGGTTTTGCCATGTGGCCCAAGCTGTTCTGCTGTATTATTATAGTGAGGACAGGGCTGGCTTGGTCACGGCTGCATCCCCAGCATCTGGCATATAGTAGTTGCTCAGTAAACACTCCTGGGCTGATGAATCAGTGCGACAGTTAACAGGATTGGACTCGGGCGGCCGGTTAGCTCAGTTGCTGAGTGCCTGGTGCTCAGTGCCCAAGGTCGTGGACTCGATTCCGCACCAGCCGGCCCCATTTAAAAAAAAAAAAAAAAAAGATAAGAAAAAAAACAAACAGGATTGGACTCATTCATCTTCTCAGATATTCATCTGTCTGTGCCCCGGGTGGCAGAGGTTGGCCAGGTTCTCTAACCTTTCAGAGATATTTGGTGCCTTCCTTGACGCAGTCCCTTGTGATAGATTCTGGGAGGGCCTGAGATCGTTGGGCAGGGAATCCCCCAATGACCCCGGGTTGAGGGACGTATGAGGTGGGCAGACTGCACCTGTCAAAGTCCTGGGTTCTGATCCTGCTCCATGCTGAAGCTTAACGTCCCTGTCTGTAAGTGGGGAATTGAGACAGCCAGGGCAGTGGACTCACAGTCACTGAGGCGGTCACCACACAGGGAGCTGTGGCCCCACTGTGTGTGTGTGTGAGAGAGAGGGGTAATCTCAGCACCCCCATGTCCTAATAAGGAAACTAAGACTTCACATGGAAAGGCCGGACGTGGTGGCTCAGACCTGTCATCTCAGCCCTTTGAGAGGCCGTGGCAGAGGCCAGGCACAGTGGCTCACGCCTATAATTCCAACACTTCGTGGGGCTGAGACAGGCAGATCACCTGAGGTCGAGAGTTTAAGACCAGCCTGACCAATGTGGAGCAAACCCGTTGCTACTAAAAATACAAAAAAAAAATTAGCCAGGCATGGTGGCTCACACCTGTAATCCCAGCTACTCAGGAGGCTGAGGCAGGGGGATCGCTTGAACCCATGAGATGGAGGCTGCAGTGAGCTGAAATCGCACCACTGCACTCCAGCCTGGGCAACAGAATGAGAGACCCTGTCTCAAAAACAATAAAAATAAAAATAATCCCCAGCGGGGCGGGGTGGGGGTGGGGCGCAGGGCACCTGTCAGAGCCACTCGGGGTTGGAGTGCTTTGCAGTGGGTCTTGCAAGGGGCAGAGGGATTAGCTGGGGGATGAATTTCAATAGTTTGCCAACCTGAGCAACCGTACAGATGCCACCAGGTGTTGGGGGCCACAGGAAGCATTTTGCTCATGGCTAGTGTTCAATGAGTTTTGTTTTCCGCAGGAGCTGCCCAGGGGGCTCCTCAGGCTGACCCCAGACCCTGGCTGGCCAGGATGAGGCATCTCTGGCACCTTCGGCCCAGTGGCACCCTCATTCTGGCCATCGGTGTTTTCACCCTCCTCCTCTTCCTCCTCTTCACTCTGCAAGAGTCACCACCCACCTACGAGGTCCGGGAGCAGCCACCAGAGACCCCCAAGACCCTGGCCGGGCCCACTCCGCCCACCCCCCCAGCCCGCGCCCCGTGCCACGCCAACACCTCCGTGGCTGCACACCCGGACTTCGCGGGGCAGCCGCGGCAGGTTCAGGACTTCCTGCTGTACAAACACTGCCGCGACTTTCCGCTGCTGCAGGACCCGCCCCCCTCTAAGTGCGCGCAGCCGGTCTTCCTGCTGCTGGCGATCAAGTCCTCGCCCAGCAACTACGAGCGGCGTGAGCTGCTGCGGCGCACGTGGGGCCGCGAGCGCAAGGTGCAGGGTTTGCAGCTGCGCCTCCTCTTCCTGGTGGGTACAGCCTCCAACCCACACGAGGCCCGCAAGGTCAACCGGCTGCTGGAGCTGGAGGCACAGACTCACGGAGACATCCTACAGTGGGATTTCCACGACACCTTCTTCAACCTCACACTCAAGCAGGTGCGCTGGGCTGAGGTCACCTGATAGGGGCACCTGTCCTTGTCCAAATGACCACCCCTTCCTGAGGGACCCAGGGGACCATCATGCCCCATTCTGCCCCTGGGCTATCCCCACCAGCCTTGTGACCCAAAGTCGTCTTCTCCTGGGGAAGGCTGAGGGAAGGGCAGCTGAGCTTCCCCCTGGTTACCAGCACAGAGCTCCAGCCCGATGATGGGATTTGAATCCAAGCTCTGCCTCTTACTTGCTGTTCGACCTTGGAGGAGTTCATTCACCTCTCTGTGCCTCAGTTTTCTTACCTGGGAAATGGGATGTGATGGGTCCCACCTACCTCTGGGGCCTGCTGCGAGGTTTACAGGAGATGGCGTTTGTAAGGCGTGCAGACCAGTGCCAGACACCCAACTCAACTTGGCAGTGACAGGGAATACGTCTCCTTGGGTTTGTTGGTTGGTTGGTTTTATGGAGTCTCGCTCTGTCACCCAGGCTGGAGTGCAGTGGTGCGATCTCAGCTCACTACAACCTCCGCCTCCCAGGGTCAAGCGATTCTCCTTTCTCGAGTAGCTGGGATTACAGGCACCTGCCATCACACCCAGCTGATTTTCATATTTTTAGTAGAGTTGGGGTTTTACCGTGTTGGCCACGATGGTCTTGAGCTCCTGACCTCAGGTGATCCACTGCCTTGGCCTCCCACAGTGCTGGGACTACAGGCATGAGCCACCATGCCTGACCTCATCTCTATTTTTTTTTAAAAAAGAACCCATGAGAGATGAGAAAATCCTGCCCATCTGCAGATGAGGAAATGGAGGCTCTAAGAAGCCCTCCTAGGTCCTTGAGTTGAGCAAGACAAGTAGAGACATTTTCAAGGAGGAACAGGGAATTCAGCAGGTTCCTGCTCATAGGAGGTACAGACAGGCCTGGATTTGAGGCCGCTAGGGGTCATTTCTCTGCGGGTGACCTCACTCAATACGGTTTTCTCCGGAGAACCTCTGTTCCCTCATCTGTAAATAAGATTGAAGACCACTGCTACCTCCTAAGGGTGCATTCAGGATTCAAGGTGCACGCCAAGCACACTGCCCAGCAGCAAGCAGATACCCAGCCCGTGTGAGTTACCATGTAGGTTTCCACCATGGTGAGGCTGAGGCAGGTACCCAGCCCGTGTGAGTTACCATGTAGGTTTCCACCATGGTGAGGCTGAGGCAGGTACCCAGCCCGTGTGAGTTACCATGTAGGTTCCCACCATGGTGAGGCTGAGGCAGGAGAATCGCTTGAACCCTGGAGGTGGAGGTTGTGGTGAGCCAGGATCGCGCCACTGCACTCCAGCCTGCACGACAGAGTGACTCTACCTCAAAAAAAAAAAAAAAAAAAACGCACAGAAGTGTGTGATAAATGTCAGCGTGACAAATATGAACCTAGCACCCATGAAGCTCCAGCACTACGCTGGATGCCGAGGGAGAGATGGCATGGACAGAAGGACAGAGAAACAGGCCCAAGGAGGGAAGCCCAGTGTTTGATTGGAGAGGTAGATGTGAGCAATCACACAGGCCGGGCAAGGGGATCACCTGAGGTCAGGAGTTCAAGACCAGCCTGACCAACATGGTGAAACCAGCTCTACTAAATACAAAAAATTAGCCAGGCATGGTCGTGCATGCCTATAATCCCAGCTACTTGGGAGGCTGAGGCAGGAGAATTGCTTGAACCCAGGAGGCGGAGGTTGCAGTGACCCAAGGTCACATCACTGCACTCCAGCCTGGGTAATAAGAGTGAAAACTCCCATCTCAAAAAAAAAAAAATCTCCCAAAGGCCAGGAGGGGTGGCTCATGCTTATAATCTCAGCATTTTGGGAGGCTGAGGTGGGAGGATCCTTTGAGGCCAGGAATTTGAGACCAGCAATATAGCAAGATCCCATCTCTAAAAAAAAAAATTTGTTTTAATTAGCTGGGAGTAGTGGCACCTGTCTGTACTTGCAGCCACTTTGGAGGCTGAGGTGGGAGGATCACTTGAGCCCAGGAATTCGAGGCTGCAGTGAACTATGATCATGCCACTGCACTCAAGCCTGGGCAATAGAGCAAGACCCTGTCTCAAAAACAAACAAACAAAATTCACACAAATGAGTGTTTAATAACAGGGCCTGGCCAGGCAGAGTTGGAAGGAATAGCAATAAATGTAAATGTAACAATTTTCTAGCATTTCTTGATGCTTCATGAAGCATGGTCTCCATGCGCTTTCCCAGTACTCCTGGAGGCACATGATGAGGCCTGTTTGGAGAGTTGGAAACTGAGGCACAGAGGGGGTTTCCAAAGTAACCCCCACAGAACTGGACCTCAAACCCAGGCTGGACTGTAGACACTTCCTTTCCTGGGCTTACTGGGCTGGGGTGGCCAACAGGGGCCCAAGGCCGATTTCTCCAGCCCTCCAGCAGGCATGCCCTGCCCTCCCTGTCTGCAGGTGCTGTTCTTACAGTGGCAGGAGGTGAGGTGTGCCAACACCAGCTTCGTGCTCAACGGGGATGATGACGTCTTTGCACATACGGACAATATGGTCTCCTACCTGCAGGGCCATGACCCTGGCCACCACCTCTTCGTGGGGCAACTGATCCGCAATGTGGGCCCCATCCGGGTTTCCTGGAGCAAGTACTACGTGCCGAAGATGGTGACTCAGAACGAGCGGTACCCACCCTACTGTGGGGGTGGTGGCTTCCTGCTGTCCCGCTTCACGGCCGATGCCCTACGCCGGGCCGCCCGTGTCCTAGACCTCTTCCCCATTGATGATGTCTTCATGGGTATGTGTCTGGAGCTCGAGGGACTCAAGCCTGCCTCCCACAGCGGCATCCGCACGGTTGGCGTCCATGTCCCGTCACAGCGCCTGTCCTCCTTTGACCCCTGTTTCTACCGTGACCTGCTGCTGGTGCACCGCTTCCTGCCTTATGAGATGCTGCTCATGTGGGATGCACTGAACCGGCCCAACCTCACCTGTGGCAAACAGAGACAGATCCACTGAGGCAGCATCAGGGTCCCCAGCCTCTGGGCTCCTGTTTTCATAGGAAGGGGTCACACCTTCCTCCCAGGAAGCTATCTTTGTGGTCTGAGCAGAGGGGAGTGCCAGGGAAGGTTTGATGAGTAAATATTCTGGCTGGTGAACTCCTATACATCCTTCGAAACCCACCT
Organism: Callithrix jacchus; assembly: GCF_049354715.1. Lineage (NCBI taxonomy): Eukaryota > Metazoa > Chordata > Mammalia > Primates > Cebidae > Callithrix > Callithrix jacchus. Next base: position 16,540,779 of record NC_133523.1, read on the forward strand.
GGTATTGTTCCAGCATTCTCCCTGGTTGGCTAAAGGAACTCCAGAAAATATCTGTCTTCTGTTTGTGGAAGCTAATGGTAAAAGTGCCTCTGCTAGGGTTCCAACTGTGAATGCATTCATTCCATTTAGATCAAGGTCCTGCTTCCCAGCTCTGACCTACTTACAAATAGGATACTAAGCAGTGCACGTGCAGTGGTTTAATGGCAGATAAGCTGCGCCCAGTTCCAGGCCAACCAGAAACTCCTGTGTCCACATAGAGCTGACATGAGAAATATCTTTCAGCCCAGGAGAAGAGTGGTTTGGTTCCGTGTGTGTGTGTGTCTGTGTGTGTGCGTGTGTGTGTGTGCGTGCGTGCGCGTTTGTGTGTGTGCGTGCGTGTGTGCGTGTGTGTGTGTGTGCGTGTGTGGCAAAGTCTCACTCTGTTGCCAAAGCTGGAGTGCAGTGGTGCGATCTCAACTCATCACAACCTCCGCCTCCTGGGTTCAAGCAATTCTCCTGCCTCAGCCTCCCAAGTAGCTGAAACCACAGGTGCGATCTTAGCCCTTTCCTAGGCCTCAGACTAATCAGAAGGTGGGGGGGGGGGACCAGAGAGGTTGTGGAACAGGACTGCCCCTCCTTGCTTGTGGTATCAAATGCTCTAATAGTGGAGGCGTGGGCAGAGAAGGGAGGCAGATGTCCTTTGAAGGTTGTGGGAGCTCAGAGTTTCTGGGGCCCCCGTTGGGAGTCAGCCCCTATCCCTGTGTTCCCTAATAATTCAGAGAACAGCACTGGGGCTGGAAGCATCTTTAATGGACACGAGGCCAATAAGCATAGGCCCCACTTCCTGGAGAAGGGAGAGATTGAGGTCCTCCAGCGGCCCCCACCCCGGTGTGTTTTATAGATTATGGGGAGACCGAGTGAGTTAGTGACCCCCTGCAGTCCCCAGCTTCAGGCCTCAGTCTCTGGGACTCAGGCTTCACAGGCATTGTGATGGGGCATCCTTGGAGAATACGAAGTTTTGTGAAGACCTGGAGGTCTTTTTTTCATTAAAAGCAATTTATAAGTTTTAACAGAGACAAGTCCACATTCATCCCTAAAAGTTTTGTTTTCCAATAGAAAATACGTTGGAGTCGGGCGCAGTGGCTCATGCCTGTAATCCCAGCACTTTGAGAGGCTGACGGGGTGCGGATCACGAGGTCAGGAGATCGAGACCATCCTGGCCAATATGGTGAAACCCCATCTATACTAAAAATACAAAAATTAGCAGGGGATGGTGGCACATGCCTGTAATCCCAGCTACTTGGGAGGCTGAGGCAGGAATTGCTTGAACCCGGGAGGCGGAGGTTGCCGTGAGCCAAGATCATGCCATTGCACTTCAGTCTGGTGACAGGGTGACTCTCTCAAGAAACAAAAAGGCCTGGCGCGGTGGCTGACGCCTATAATCCCAGCACTTGGGAGGCCGAGGCGGGTGGATCACAAGGTTGAGATTGAGACCATCCTGGTCAACAAGGTGAAACCCCGTCTCTACTGAAAATACAAAAATTAGCTGGGCATGGTGGTGCGTGCCTGTAGTCCCAGCTACTCGAGAGGCTGAGGCAGGAGAATGGCCTGAACTCAGGAGGCGGAGGTTGAAGTGAGTCGAGATCGCACCATTGCACTGCAGTCTGGAGACAGGGTGAGACTCTGTCTCAAAAAACAAAACAAAAAAAAACAAGGCATGGGGCAGTGGCTCACAGCTGTAGTTCCAGCACATTGGGAGGCAAAAGTGGGAGAATCACTTGAGCCTGGGAGTCCCGTATCTCGTCTCTATATAAAATAAAAAATTAGCTGGGCTTGGTAGTACTCACACACCTGTAGTCCCAGCTACTCGGGAGACTGAGGCAGGAGGATCACTTGAGCCCAGGAGTTGGAGGCTGCAGTGAGCACTCTAATCTGGGCAGCAACAGAGTGAGACTTTGTCTCCAGAAAATGGAAACAAAACATGGTGTGGGTGAGGCAAAGACTGCAGGAGCTTCTGTCAGGTTGATCTGACCTCATCCCACCCACCCCTGCTCAGACACCCTTCACAGCTCCCTATTGCTTTCGGCTCATATCCCCAAAGACAGATTTTTCTTTTTTTTCTGAGACAGAATCTTGCTCTGTCACCCAGGTGGGAGTGTAGTGGCACAATCTCAGCTCATGGCAACCTCCGCTTCCTGGGTTCAAGCGATTCTCCTGCTCAGCCTCCCGAATATCTGGGATTAGAGGTCACAGGTATGTGCCACCACGCTCAGCTAATTTTTGTGTTTTTGACAGAGACGGGGTTTCACCATGTTGCCCAGGCTGGTCTCAAACTCCTAACCTCAAGCGATTCACCTGCCGTGGTCTCCTAAAGTGCTGGGATTACAGGCCACAGTGCCTGGCCAGCCAAAGATGGATTCTTGCTTCCAGCTTGTCGGCAAACTCAGGAGTGGGAGGTAAAGGGGTGAGATGCTCTTGGCTGGATTGGTCACTGGGCCCACCTCAGCCTCCTGCTTTCAGCAAGGGCATGACCTCGGCTCACTGCTACCTCGGAATCCCATCCCAGCCACCAGCAGCCTCCCTCTCCTCACCAGGCTTACCTGCCCTGATTGGAACTTCGGATCTGCTGATCTCGCAAGCTCAGCCTTTCCTCCTCTCCTCAAGTATTTATCGTGCACCTACTGTGTGCTGCATGCCTTGCCCTGTGCTCCTCCAGCTGATACCCAACTTAAAGAGAGGAAACAAACCTGAAAATGATCAAATGGGAGGTTCCAGAGAGCAAACAGTTTTCAGCAGAAGATTTTATTATTTTATTTTACTGAGATGGAGTCTCGCTCTGTTGCCCAGGTCGGAGTGTAGTGGCGCAATCTCGGCTGGCTCACTGCAACCTTCACTTCCTGGGTTCAAGTGATTCCCCTGCCTCAGCCTCCTGAGTAGCTGGGATTACAGGCACCTGCCACCACACCTGGCTAATCTTTGTACTTTTATTAGAGATGGGGTTTCACCATGCCGGCCAGGCTGGTCTCAAACTCCTGACCTCAGGTGATCCACCCGCCTTGGCCTCCCAAAGTGCTGGGATTATAGGCATGAGCCACCGCGCCTGGCCTTGATTTTATTTTTGAGACAGAGTCTCACTCTGTTGCCCAGCCTGTAGTACAGTGGTGTGATCTCAGCTCACTGTAATCTCTGCCTCCTAAATTCAAGTGATTCTCATGCCTCAGGCCTCCCGAGTTGCTGGGATTATAAGCATGTACCACCATGCCCAGCTAATATTTGTATTTTTGGTACAGACAGGTTTTCACCATGTTGGCCAGGCTGGCCTCGAACTCCTGGCCTCAAGGGATCCACCTGCCTCAACCTCCCAAAGTGTTGGGATTAAGACATAAGCCACTGCACCAGCCTTAGCAGAATTTACATGAGGCAATAGGGCCGGACACAATGGCTCATGCCTATGATTCCAGGGCTTTGGGAGGCCAAGGTGGGAGGATCACTTGAGCCCAGGAGTTCAAGAGCAGCCTGGGCAACACAGCAAGACCCTATCTCTACAGGAAAAAAAAAAAGCCAGATATGGTGGTGCCCACCTGTGGCCCTAGCTACTTGGAAAGCTGATATGGGAGGACCACTTGAGCCTGGGAGGTTGAGGTTGCAGTGAGCCAGGACCATGCCACTGCACTGCAGCCCAGATGAGAGGGAGACCTTGTTTCAAAAATAAAATGAGGCCGGGCACGGTGACTCGCGCCTGTAATCCCAGCACTTTGGGAGTCAGACGCAGGTGGATCACCTGAGGTCAGGAGTTTGAGACCAGCCTGACCAACATGGTAAAACCCCATCTCTACTAAAAATACAAAAATTAGCAGGGTATTTTGTCACGTGCCTGTAATCCCAACTACTCAGGAGGCTGAGGCACGAGAATTGCTTGAACCTGAAAGGTAGAGGCTGGAGAATCACTTTAACCTGGGACAGGAAGGTTGCAGTGAGCTGAGATCATTCCACTGCACTCCAGCCTGGGTGACAGAGTGAGATTCTGTCTCAACAAAAAATGAGCGGGTGGGTGGCTCAAACCTGTAATCCCAGCACTTTGGGAGGCCAAGGCAGATGAATCACTTGAGACCAGGGGTTCCGGACCAGCCTGGGCAACAGAGCGAGACCCTGCCTCAAACGCCAATCACTGTGTTTTGCCACGATCATTTTCAGACATTTGTGTCTAGTGTCTACCATTCTAGGTCCTCAGGGCTCAGGATTCCCATGGGCCTTGGTAGAGACCTTGGCTCAAGTCCAACACTTAACCCTTCCCACCCCGTCTGACCTTGGCAAGCAGCCGTCTCCCTGGGCCTCAGTTTCCCCACTTTGCATAGCAGTGCCTCTCCAGATATCACACTCCTGGAAGTGCCCGTGGGTCTGTGGCTGCTAGGGGACAAGCCCACATGGGACTAACTGAGGATTTTCTATGGAAAATGCAGAAAGCTGCTTCGCGTTGTTTATTTACTAGGAGACAGCAGGAAGGGGTGTTACACATGCAGGGAGCAGAGCATCAGGCTCCTCCGGAGTGAGGACATTTGGCTCTCAGTGTCCAGCATCTGTGAAAGCGGGGATCCCCCAGGCCAGAGCTACGGTATGATTTATTCTACAGTTGACGCCACAGGCTGCAGGTGGCATTGGTGTGGGGTAGATAGTGAGCATCTCGTCCCCGGAGGTAATCAACGATGTTCCTGCAGATGTGGGACTTTATGGTGCTGTGTGGTCTTAGGAGCTCAGCAGACCAGACCCCTCGGGGCCTTAGGCCACTCTGAGGCTGCACCCAAGGAGGAATCATCAGGGACAGAGGGTCAGCAGGTCTTGTTGGCTACAGCCACTGAGGCAACAGTAGCGTGCAGGGTTGCTGGCAGCTGCACGGCGGTGGCGATGATGGTGAGAAGTCTGGGGCATGGGCTGCAGTCCAGGTCCTCCCGGCGCAGGCTCACTGTTGGCCACCAGTCCATAGAGTAGATGTCGTCTCTCCAGCCACTGCAGCAGTTCACCTGGGCACAGAGCAGAACTCAGCCAGAACCAGGACCACAGAGGACACCACACCCCCTGCTGCATGTGCACAAATCCACACACTCACGTCCCACTGACTGACCCACGGAACACTCATCATGCATGCAAATAAAAAGTGAGCATGGTGGCTCACGCCTGTAATCCCAGCACTTGGGGAGGCTGAGTGCGAAGATCACTTAAGGTCAGGAGTTCAAGACCAGCCTGACCAACATGGTAAAACCCTGTCTCTACTAAAAAATACAAAAATTAGGCCCGGCAAGGTGGCTCACATCTGTAATCCCAGCACTTTGGGAGGCTGAGGTAGGTGGATCATGAGGTCAGGAGATCGAGGCCATCCTGGCTAACACGGTGAAACCCTGTCTCAACTAACAATACAAAAAAATCAGCCAGGTGTGGTGGCGCGTGCCTGTAGTGCCAGCTACTCAGGAGGCTAAGCCAGGAGAATTCCTTGAACCTGGGAGGTGGAGGTTGCAGCGAGCCAAGATCGCACCACTGTACTCCAACCTGGGGAGACAGAGCAAGACTCCATCTTGAAAAAAATAAAAATTAGCCAGGCGTGGTATCAAGAGCCTGCAATCCCAGCTACTCAGGAGGCTGAGGTAGGAGAATCGCTTGAACCCCAGAGGTGGAGGTTGCAGGCAGCTGGGATTGCACCACTGCACTCCAGCCTGGGCTTCAAGAATGAAACTCCTCAAAAAAAACAAGTGAGCACTTATTAAACACCTACTGTATGCCAGGCACGTGGTTAATCATCACATCCACTCAACTCATGTCCACACTCACGTCCCCAGCTGCATGCACCCCCATATGCCACCTGTGTACCCCAAGCCCTGCCCAAGGAATATCAGGGATCTTGGAGCTGCAGATGGTGTCAGTTTCCTCAATAAGTCCAAGGGTCCGTGAGGCACCCAGAGCAGGTCAGAGACCCACCCACAGACTCCTCATGGCACTGAGAGATGCAGGGGTGTGCGTGCGTCTGTGGGTCCACTTCTTGGTCACCCACGCATGCATGGTGGACCCACAGACGTACACACACCACTACGTGGACACACCCTGGTAGCCCCCCTCCTCTGGATCCCTACCCCCCTCATCAGAGTGGCTCCTAGAGGCATGTGGACACACTTTAACACATCTGCACAAAGCTGTCTTATATACCTTCACCAGGGCCAGGACTAGGGTGGGCAGAATAAGGCACAAAGCCATCGGGATTTTTTTTCAGAGTTTCACTCTTGTCACCCAGGCTGGAGTGCAGTGGCATAATCTCTGCTCACTGCAACCTCCACCTCCCAGGTTCAAGTGGTTCTCCTGCCTCAGCCTCCCACATAGCTGGGATTACAGGTGCGCCACAGCACGCCCAGCTAATTTTGTATTTTTTCTTTTTTGAGATGGAGTTTTGCTCTTATTGCCCAGGCTGGAGTGCAATGGCGTGATCTTAGCTCACTGCAACCTCTGCCTCCCGGGTTCAAGCGATTCTCCTGCCTCAGCCTCCCGAGTAGCTGGGATTAGAGGCATATGCCACCATGCCAGCTAATTTTGTATTTTTAGCAGAGATGAGGTTTCTCCTTGTTGGTCAGGCTGGTCTCAAACTCCCAACTTCAGGTGACCCGCCCCCCCCACTCGGCCTCCCAAAGTGCTGGGATTATAGGCTTAAGCCACTGCAACTGGCTTATTTATTTATTTTTTTGAGACAGAATCTCAAAAAAGGAGGTGGAATTTGCAGTGCAATGGAGCAATCTCGATCTCGGCTCACTGCAACCTCCACCTCCCGGGTTCAAGAGATTCTTGTGCCTCAGCCTCCTGAGTAGCTGGGATTACAGGCACACACTACCACACCTGGTTAATTTTGTATTTTTAGTAGGAACGGGGTTTCACTGTGTTGGCCAGGCTGGTCTCGAACTCCTGACCTCAGGTGATCTGCCCACCTTGGCCTCCCAAAGTGCTGGGATTATAGGCGTGAGCCATTGCTCGTGGTTTCATAAGTTTTCAGTTGTGTGCTGTTCTGAGTAGCGCTGTGAAATCTCACACTGTCAAAGGGGACGTGAGTCTGCTTTGTCTGCCATAGCCACACTGTTAGTGCTCCCTGCCCATCCCTGTTAGTTACTTAGCAGCCGTCTTGGTGACCAGATGAACTGCAGTGTTATCTCAGCGCCCCGTTCAAGTACTTCTTTTACTTCATCATGGCCTCAAAGCGCGACTCAGATATTACAGAGAAGACACCAAGGGCTTCCTTTGAGTGAAAAGGTGAAAGCTCTCAACTTCATAAGGAAAGGGAAAAAAAAGTACTTGGTGGCCAGATGTGAAATCCCAGGCCCTTGGGAGGGTGAGACGGGCGGATTGCCTGAGCTCAGGAGACCAGCCTAGGCAATATGGTGAAACCCCCATCACTACTAATATACAAAAGTTAGCCAGATGTGGTGTGTCTATAATCCCACCTACTCTGGAGGCTGAGGTGGGAGGATCGCTTGAGCCTGGGAGGTGGAGGCTGCAATGAGCCGAGATTGCGCCACTGCACTCCAGCCTGGGTGATAGAGCGAGCTGTCTCAAAAAATATAGATATTAATAATATTATGTTTTCTTTCTTTGGGACAGGGGGGTCTCTGTCTCAGGCTGAGTCTTATATTGCCCAGGCTGGTCTCAAACTCCTGGCTTCAAGTGATCCTCCCTCCTCAGCCTCCTGAATAGCAGGGATTACAGGCAAGAGCCACCATGTCCAGCAAGCTAAATATTTTAATGCAATACTTTTAAAACCAAATTTTAAATACTTGTAGAAAGGCTAGGCACGGTGGCTCACACATGCAATCCCAACACTTTAGGAGGCTAAGGCGGGCAGATCACTTAGGTTCAGGAGTTCAAGATCAGCCTGGCCATCATAGTGAAATCTTGTCTCTACTAAAAGTACAAAAAAAAAAAAAAAATCAGCTGAGCATGCTGGCAGGTGCCTGTAGTCCTAGCTAGTTGGGAGGTTGAGGCAGGAGAACTGGTTGAACTCAGGAGGTGGAAGTTGCAGTAAGCTGATCTCATGCCATTGCACTTCAGCCTAAGTGACAGAGCAAGACGCCACCTCAAACAAACAAAATACAAAAATTAGCTGGGTGCAGTGGCACGTACCTGTAGTCCCAGCTACTCCAGAGGCTGAGGCAGGAAAATCACTTGAACTCAGGAGGCAGAGGTTGCAGTGAGCAGAGATCGTGCCACTGCACTCTGGCTTGGGTGACGGAGCAAGACTCTGTCTCAAAATAAATAAAATAAAAACCTTTTCAAAATCAATACTTTTATTTATTTATTTTGAGTCAGAGTCTTGCTCTGCTGCCAGGCTGGAGTGCAATGGTGCAATCTCACCCCTACTCCCAGGTTCAAGCCATTCCCCTGCCTCAGCCTCCTGAGTAGCTGAGACTACAGGCACCCACCACCAAGCCCGGCTAATTCTTTGTATTTTTAGTAGAGACGGGGTTTCACCATGGCTAGGATGGTCTCGATCTCCTGACCTCGTGATCCACCCACCTCGGCCTTCCAAAGTGCTGGGATTCCAGGCGTGAGCCACCGTGCCCAGCCTAAATACTTTTAAGGCTGGACACAGTGACTCATCTCTATTTCCAACACTTTGGAAGGTCAAGGTGGGAGGATCACTTGAGCCCAGGAGTTTGAGACCAGATCAGGCAACACAGTGAGACTCCTTCTCTGCAAAGAAGAAAAAAAGTTTGCTGGGCGTGGTGGCAGCACCTGTATTCCAGCTACTCCAGAGAATGAGGCAGGAGGATCGTTTGAGCTTGCAGTGAGCCGTGATCGCATCACTGACCTCCATCCTGGGCAGCAGAGTGAGACTCTGTCTCAAAAAACAAAAACAAGAAGCAAAATTAGCGCAAAAATTCATGAAGATCAAAATATAGAAATTTTGAGACAGGATCTCACCACCTACTTGCAAGAGCCTACCTCTCCTGCCTCACTCTGTTTCTGGTCCCACAGGGGACTCATGCCCCTGGAGACTTTCACATGCGCGCGCACGCACACACGCCAGTGGGGACCCACGATCTGTGCACGCAGCCAGCAGGTGAGCGCCGGGCACACGCTTGCAAGCCCGCCCACCTGCCCTCCCCGTGTGCACCTGCGTCTGCCTTCACCTGCTCCACCTCGGCTTCCCAGAGCGCTGCCCCCGCCGGTCCCCACTCACCGTCGCCGGCTGCCACAGGCCTCCTGGCCTCCGTGGACCAGAGGGGGCCCCCGCACACGCGCACCAGCGCGCGCACGAAGTGGTGGCCGCACAGTTTCTCACGCATCTCTGGGGTGGGCGCGGGGCCCAACGCGAACACCAGGGCGGGGCCCAGCAGCACCAGCGCCCAGGCAGGCAGTCGGGGATCCATGGTGGTGGGTGGCGCCTGGGCCAAGCGGGGACTCGCTTTATAGGCTGCTGGGCCGCCCCAGCTGGGGGCCTTGGAGAAGGGACAGAACATTCTTCAGGACCGCCCAGGAAGAAGGTCAAGGGTGGGGTTAGTGCCAAGGCCTTTCTCCCAGGGCTAGGGCCTTGGATGTACCTCCCCCAGAGGGAGCACTGGGCAAGGAGTCTTTCTTTTTTATTTTTTTCTTTCTTATTTTATTTAATTTTTTTTTCATGTTCAGTCTTAAGGTTGTACCTGAATCTTTTTTTTTTTTTTTTTTAATTTATTTTGTTTTTAAAGAGACGGGGTCTCGCTATGTTGCTCAGGCTGGAGTGCAGTGGCTATTCACAGGCGCGATCCCACTACTGATCAGCACGGGAGTTTTGACGTGCTCCACTTCCGACCTGGGCCAGTTCACCCCTCCTTAGGCAACCTGATGGTCCCCCGCTCCCAGGAGGTCACCATATTGATGCCAATACTCCTGGGCTCAAGCGATCCTCCTGCCTCAGCCTCCCGAGTAGCTGGGACTACAGGCATGACCTTGCCCGGCTCTTTTTAATTTCTTAATTTTTTTTTGTTTATTTTATTTGAGTTTATTTTTGAGCCAGAGTTTCGCTCTATTGCCCACGCTAGAGTGCGGTGACTCCATCTGGGCTCCCTGCAACTTCAGACTCCTGGGTTCAAGCAAGTCTCCAGACTCAGCCTCCAGAGTAGCTGGGATTACAGGCACGTGCCACTCTGTCCAGCTAATTTTTTTGTATTTTTAGTAGAGACGGGGTTTCACCATGTTGACCAAGATGGTCTCGATCTCTTGACCTCGTGATCCATCCGCCTCGGCCTCCCAAAGTGCTGGGATTACAGGCATGAGCCACCGTGCCCGGCCTTGTATTTTTTTTTTTTTTAGTAGAGGTGGGGTTTTGCCATGTTGGCCAGGCTGGTCTCCAACTCCTGACCTCAAGCGATCCGCCTGCCTTAGCCTCCCACAGTGCTGGGATTATAGGCATGAGCCACCACACCCAGCCATTTTAAAATTTTAACTGTATAGACGGGAGTCTTGCTATGTTGCCCAGGCTCATCTAGAACTCAAGTGGTCCTCCCTCCTCGGCCTTCCAAAATGCTGGGATTACAGGTGTGAGCCACCATACACAGCCAAGTCTTTGCTACTGTCTTCACCATTTTGAAGAAATGAAATAGTCAATTGAAAAATAATAATCCTGCATTTTCTGGGTGGTAGGAGGGAAGACAGCAGGCATCTTCCAAGCCCAACAGTGTTCAGAATTTTGTTGCTTTTTTTTTACTGTACAAATAAGAAAACAGACACAGAGGCCAGGCGCAGTGGCTCATGCCTGGAAATCCAGGCACTTTGGTAAACTGGGGCAGGCGGATCACTTGAGGTCGGGAGTTCGAGACCAGCTTGCCCAATGTGATGAAACCCCATCTCTACTAAATACAAAAATTAGCTGTGTGTGGTGGCGCATGCCTGTAATCCCAGCTACTCGGGAGGCTGAGGCAGGAGGATCACTTGAATCCAGGAGCAGAGATTGCAGTGAGCCAAGATCACACCACTGCACTCCAGCCAGGGGGACAGAGTGAGACTCCATCTCAAAAAAAAAAAAAGGAAAAAGAAAACTGAGTCACAAAGAGAGGACTCTAGACTTGCCCAGTCACAGGAGACCAAGAAGAGCCAGGTCTTCTTAAGACGCCTGACACACAGGGCTGGGGGTGTCCCGTTGGAAGCTCTGCCTCCCCAGCACGGCGGTCCCTTCTGGGTGAGCAGAGGCTGATGGGGACCCAGAACAGATCAAGGTTTATTAGTTCAGCATCTGCTTGGCCCCAGCTTTGTGCCTAGGGGGTCTCATGGCTTTATTTTACCAAGCAGTGAAACAGGCTGAGAGAGGGAAGGATGCTTGACCAGAGGCAGGAGAGAACCTGGGCTGGAATTCGGGTCTTGCTTGACCCCCGGCAGGGGCCTCCCCCTTTCTACCACATTGGGTGCTCTCTGGGTATCTCTCTCCCCATCTTTCTTTTTTTTTTTTTTTTTTGCAACGGAGTCTTGCTCTGTCACCCAGGCTGAAGTGCACTGGCATGATCTCAGCTCACTGCAACCTCCGTCACCCAGTTTTAAGCAATTCTGCCTCAGCCTCCCGAGTAGCCGGCATTACAGGCATATGCCAGCGCACCAAGCTAATTTTTGTATTTTTAGTAGAGACAGCGTTTCGCCATGTTGGCCAGGCTGGTCTCAAACTCCTGACCTCAAGTGATCCTCCTGCCTTGGCCTCCCAAAGTGCTGGGATTACAGGCATGAGCCACTGCACCTGACCATTCTCCACATCTTTCTAGCAGTTATGAGGTGCACACGGCTGGGAGTGGCCTGGCCCCAGTGATATTGGTCCCCGCCCCACAGCCTCGCCTCCCCCAGCCTGGCCTTGTCCTCTGACCACCCAGAGAGCAGCCTGTTTCTTCCCCACCCACAGAGAGCCTGTAATCAGCTCCCCCAGGCTGCAGCCAAGGCCAGCAGCTGGGGCTAGGAGTGAGGGGGCGCTGTCCTTGAGGGTCCCAGCCAAGCCTCACCCAGCGGTCCTCTTCCACCAGCCTGCCCTGAGGCCCCCACCATGGCCCCTTGAAAGGTCTCTGGCCCACAGCCCTCCATATCCCTCCTAGCTCACACAACCTCTCAGGTTCCCCATTGCCCCAAGTTGAGCACAAACCATCTTTTCCATTGAATTTCTTTATTCAGTCAACAAACACTCCCACAGCCGCCTCTGTGCCGAGGCCTTGGCCCAGCCCCCAAGTAACCCCAAGGCCAGGAAGGACAGCTGGACACAGACACTTCCCCAGCCCCAGGGTCAGAGAGGGGCTGGAGGGAAGGACAGGGCTGGAATAGTGGTGGGGGAATGTGAGGGAAGGCTGCAAGGGTTTTAAGAGATGGATAAAAGTTTTCTAAGGAGGCAAAAGTGGCGGAAGAGCTTTGCAGGTTGGTGAGGAGGAGCTAAACCTGCATGAGAATCCCTATCACCAGTCAGAAAGTTGACCCTGCCCAGCCAAGGGGTAAGCTCTGCCCATTTTGCAGGGGACAGAACTGAGACCCAGAGAGGAAAAGGAACTTGCCCACCATCATACAGCGCAGAAGTGGCAAAACCCTAGGCTTCAATACCTGGGCTCTTAACCTCCTTACTCAGCCTTCTCATGCTTGGCATGCTGTTCCCTCTGCCAGGAACGTCTTTCCTTCCCTCGATTGCCTGAAAAGTTCCTGCCAGGTTCTGTGTCATCCCTTTGTGGCCCTTGTAGGGTGAGGACAGAAGGGGTCCCATCAGACAGATGAGATAACTGAAGCCCTGGGACAGGCAGGTTCCATGAGGGTGGACTGAGACTCCAGCCTCTCCGGCCTCCTTACAGAACCCCCAACGGATACACGAGCTCCCCCAAAGAGCAGAGTTCCAGCCACGGCAACTGCTCTCATCCTTGGCTTCCTCCAGAGAAACAGACACGGGGGAGCAAAGTCAGATCAGATATTTAAAGCCACACTCATGTCCTCATTGGAAATAAGACTCAAAACTGGGTGCCTGTAGTCCCAGCTGAGGCAGGAGGATCACCATAGCCCAGGAGTTCGAGACCAGCCTGGCCAACAGAGCAAGATCCTGTCTCTTAAAAAAATAATAATAATAGGCCAGGCACGGTGGCTCATGCCTATAATCCCAGCACTTTGGGAGGCTGAGGTGGGCAGATCATCTGAGGTCAGGAGTTCAAGACCAGCCTGGCCAACATGGTAAAACCCCCATCTCTACTAAAAATAACAAAAGTAGCTGGGCGTGGTAGCTCACACCTGTAATCCCAGCTACTCGGGAGGCTGAGGCAGGAGAACTGCTTGAACCCAGAAGGCGGAGGTTGCAGTGAGCCGAGGTCGCGCCATTGCACTCCAGTCTGGGCAACAAGAGTGAAACTCTGCCTCAATAATAATGATAATAATAAATTTAGAAAAAACAAAAACCCGGGCACAGGGGATCATGCCTATTATTCCAACATTTTGGGAGGCTGAGGCAGGAGGATCACTTGAGGTCAGAAGCTCAGGATCAGCCTAGCCATCACGGTGAAACCTTGTTTCTGCTAACACTACAAAAACTAGCTGGGTGTGGTGGTGCACACCTGTAATCCCAGCTACTCGGGAGGCTGAGGCAGGAGAATCGCTTGAACCTGGGAAGCAGAGGTTGTGGTGAGCCAAGATCGCAGGGTGAGACTCTGTCTCACAGAGAGAGGGGGGCGCGGGGAGAGAGAGAGAGAGAGAGAGAAGGAAACTCAGAGGGCCAGGGCTTGAGGGGATGGGAAGATGGGAGGGACTTAAATTTGGTTCCCTGTGTCTTCAAGCCAGAGACCCCACTGACACATCTGCCCATCTGTCCTGAATCTTAACAAATCCAAAAGGCCACAGCCATTCCACAAGCCACAGGAACCCCCGAAATGCAATTTCATGGGGGTGTTCCTGAAGTAGAGGACCCTCACAAGGCCCAGAGAGGGGCAGCTCCCTGCCTAAGGTCACACAGCCAGTCAACAGAGACCTAATCCAGAGGTCTGCAGGACAGAGAATGGGTGAGCAGGGAAGGTGGGAGTCTCACACCTCCGGCTTCGACTCTACACACAGCATGTCCAGCTGGGGGCCCAGGGCGCTGAATGACGGCCGGTCCTGTGGGCTAGTGGCCCAGCACAGCTTCATGAGCTCGTGAACCTGAGGGGCAGAAGACAGACAATGAAGTCATGCCTGAGCAGTCAGAAGGACACAACTCCCACTCAGTTTATCTGTTTTTTTGTCTAGCTCTGTGGCCCATGCTGGAGTGCAGTGGCACAATCTCTGCTCACTGCAACCCCCCCCTCCCGGGTTCAAGCAATTCTCCTGCCTCAGTCTCCTGAGTCACTGCAATTACAGGCACATACCACCACGCTCAGCTAATTTTGTATTTTTAGTAGAGATGGGTTTCACCATCTTGTCCAGGCTGGTCTCGAACTCCTGACCTCAGGTTATCCGCCCCCCCTTGGCCTCTCAAAGTGCTGGGATTATAGGCATGAGCCACCGCACCTGGCCTCATTCAGTTTTAAAATATAAATTAAAGCCGCTCATGCCTGTAATCCCAGCACTTTGGGAGGCCAAGGTGGCGGATCATCTGAGGTCAAGAATTCGAGACCAGCCTGGCCAACATGGTGAAACCCCATCTCTACTAAAAACCCAAAATTTAGCCTGGCATGGTGGCGCATGCCTGTAGTCCCAGCTCCTTGGGAGGCTGAGGCAGGAGAATTGCTTGAACATGGGAGGTGTAGGTTGCAGTGAGCTGGGATCACGCCACCACACTCCAGCCTGGGTGACAGAGTGGGACTCCATCTCAAAAAAAACAAAAAAACGTTAATTAAATTCCATCCCATCTCTGCTCCAAAACATCCCATGGCTCCCTGTGGGTTTTATTTATTTATATATTTGAGACAGAGTTTTGCTCTTGTTGCCCAGCCTGGAGTGCAGTGGCGTGATCTCAGGTCACTGCAACCTCCGCCTCCCGGGTTCAGGCAATTCTCCTGCCTCAGCCTCCCGAGTAGCTGGGATTACAGGTGCCCACCACCACACCCGGCTAATTTTGTATTTTTAGTAAAGATGAGGTTTCACCGTGTTGGTCGGGCTGGTCTTGAACTCCTGACCTTATGTGATTCACCTGCCTCAGCTTCCCAAAGTGCTGGGATTTACAGATGTGAGCCACCGCGCCTGGCCGCTACGGATCTTAGAACACAGCTCTCCCCTGATGCCCTCCTGCACTCATCTCCCTCCTTCTCTTTCTCATTTGTTCCAGGCAGTCAAACCTGCCTCCATTGCACTGGTGCTTAAAGGACCCGGCTCATTCATTCCCCAGGGCCTTTGCCCCTTCTGTGCCCTCCACTGGAAATGTCTCCTTCTAGATTTACCTGTGGGTGGGCTCTTCCTCCTTCCATCATTCCCCTCCAGAGGCCCTTTTTGACCACCTCCACCCCACTATTTCCCTCTGTTCATTTTTTTTTTTTTGAGACAGAGTCTCTCTGTGTTGCCCAGGCTGGAGCGCAATGGCAAGATCTCAGCTCACCGCAACCTCCACCTCCCGGGTTCAAGCTATTCTCCTGCCTCAGCCTCCCAAGTAGCTGGGACTACAGGTGCCCGCCACCACGCCTGGCTAATTTTTCATTTTTGGAAGAGATGGGGTTTCATTATGTTGGCCAGGCTGGTCTTGAACGCCTGACCTCCTGATCCATCCACCTCGGCCTCCCAAAGTGCTAGGATTACAGGCTTGAGCCACCGTGCCTGGCCTGTTCATCTCTTTCAAGGCACTTATCACTACCAGAATTGTTTGTTTGTTTTGAGACAGGATGTCACTCTGTTGTGCAGGCTGGGGTGCAGTGGCATGATAATGGCTCACGGCAACCTTGACCTCCTGGGCTCAAGCAATCCTCCTGCCTCAGCCTCCCAAGTAGTTGAATCTACAGATGCATGTCACCACACTGGCTAATGCTTGTATCGTTTGTAGAGAGAGGGTCTCACTATGTTGCCCAGGCTGGTCTGGAACTCCTGGGCTCCAGTGATCCTTCTGCCTCAGCCTCCCAAAGTGTCGGAAGTATAGGCATGAGCCATTGCGCTCAGTCCAGAATGTTCTTATCAGGTTCTGCTAGTTACAGGGAGGACAGGGTTCTCTCCCCATCTGGGTCCTCAGAACCCAACAAGTTATGGCACACAGTTGGCACTCAATAAATGTTTTTGGCCTGAACAAATTAATTTATCAATGACCAACTGCATGTCAGACACTTCCACAGGGCTTATTATATGATTATAAACCATGAGAGGGTGGTATGTGGTGGCTCAGGCCTGTAATCCCAGCACTTTGGGAGGCTGAGGTGGGTAGATCACGAGGTCAAGAGATCGAGACCATCCTAGCCAACATGATGAAACCCTGTCTCTGCTAAAAATATAAAAATTAGCTGGGCATGGTGGTGTGCGCCTATAGTCCCAGCTACTCAGGAGGCTGAGGCAGGAGAATCGCTTGAACGCTTGAACCTGGGAGGCAGAGGTTGCAGTGACCCAAGATCATGCCACTGCACTCCAGCCTGGTGACAGAGCAAGACTCTGTCTCAAAAAAAAAAAAAAAAATTAAACAAAAAAATTAAAAAAAAAAAATAACCAGGCATGGTGGTGTACACCTGTAGTCCCAGCACTTTGGGAGGCTGAGGCAGGAGGACTGCTTGAGTCCGGGAGTTCAAGACCAGCCTGGGCAACATAGCGAGACCCCCATCTCTAAAGAATTATTATTATTATTATTATTTGAGATGGAGTTTTGCTGTTGTTACCCAGACTGGAGTGCAATGGCATGATCTCAGCTCACCACAACCTCCGCTTTCTGGGTTCAAGCAATTCTCCTGCCTCAGCCTCCCGAGTAGCTGGGACTACAGGCGTGCACCACCATGCCCAGCTAATTTTTGTATTTTTAGTAGAGACGGGGTTTCATCATGTTGACCAGGATGGTCTCGATCTCTTGACCTTGTGATCCACCCGCCTCGGCCTCCCACAGTGCTGGGATTATAGGCGTGAGCCACCGCGCCCGGCCTAAAAAATTATTTTTAAATTAGCCAGGTATGGTGGTATACACCTGCAGTCCCTGTTACTGGGGATGCTGAAGCAGGGGGATCACTTGAGCCCAGATGTTGGAGGCTGCAGTGATCTATGACTGGGCCCCAGCCTGGGCAACAGGACAGAGTGAGCTCCATCTCCCCATGAAAAGTCGCCACCGTTTATGGAGCACCAACTCTGTGCGGAGCTTTCAGATAAGCCCCGTAGGCACAGGCGTCCAGGAGTCCGGGCCTCCCTCACCGTATAAGGCATTACTATTCCCATTTTGGAAAAAGGGTAAACTGAGGCTCTGAAAATGCTCTGACTTGCCACACAGTGAGAGAGTAGCTAAGTGGGGGCCAGGATCCTCATCAGCCTCACACTCTAGCCTTTCCTCTCAGTCCAGAGACTAAGGCGCTAGCTGGTTGCTCGAGACCCTGGCCCAATCTACAGACTGGGAAACTGAGGCTAGCCCTACCGCGCTCACCTCAGCAGGGCAGGCAGGAGGTGCTGGCAGCCTCTGGCCCTCCTCCAGCAGTTCCAGGAGGCGGCAGAGGGCGGGGACATCCCGCTCACAGGCCATCAACCGCAGGAACTCCTGGAGCAAAGCAGGAGCGCAAGTGGTGGGGGAGGGACCTCTGTGGGAGAGGGGGGAGGGGCACCCGTGTGGGGGAAGGGGCCATCTGTGATGGAGTGGGGAGAGGCTGCCTGCACTGTGGGGGGTCAGAAAGGTGAGGAGGGTCCTCTTCACTGGGGCCTATGATGCTGGAACCAGGTGACCCCATGCTAAAAAGGGACGCAGGTGCAGACAGGATGGAGATTGGCTACAAGGGCCGTGCCGGGAGAGGGAGGCTGGGGGCCCAGGGAGCCGACTCACCGCCGAGGGGCTGCAGCTTTTGTCGCAGTAGCTGAAGAGCTCGTACAGGACAACCCCGAAGCTCCAGACGTCTGATTGGCGAGAGAATATGTTGTCCGAGAGGGACTCGGGGGCATACCTGGCGAGGGGACAGGGAGGTCTTGAGGAAAGGACAGGAAGAAGGGGGTAGCCTTGGAATGGGGAACTGGTCGGGGTAGGTGGGGACTGTAAGCAGGTCAGTCCCATCCCCAGGGTCTCGGTTTCCCTGGCTGTGGGATGGGTGGATTCTCCAGCCTTGGGAGGTGCCTGGGAAGACCCCAGGCCGGGGACGGGGGCGGGGCCACTGTGGAGGGGCGATGGGGCGGGGCCAGAGCCGTGGGATGGGAGGGGCCAGAACGGGGGGGGGAAGAGTGGAACTAAGAGGGAGCCAGCGCCGAGGGGCGGAGCCAGAGTAGTTGGAGGGGTGGGGCTGTGAAGAGTGGGAGGGGCAAGAGCTGAGGAAGGGCGGGGCTAAGGCTGGGAGCGGCTGACAGTAGGGCAGGAAAGAGGGAGGAGCCAGTGCAGTTGAGGGGCGGGGCTCTGAGGAGTGGGCAGGGCCACAGCTGGAGCGGAGGAAGGGCGAGGCTAAGGCTGCGGGACAAGCAGCGGGAGGGGCGGGGCCATGGCTGGGGGCGGGATCAGAGCCGTAGTTGGGGGAGTAGGGAGCCTGGGCGCGGGTTCCCCACCAGAAAATGGGGCTCTGGCCCGGCTCGCGGACCACGTAGTAGTCTTTGTCAAGCGGAAGCAGCTTGGCTAGACCGAAGTCAGCGATCTTGACGTGTGCCTCGCTCTCCACCAGGATGTTCCGGGCTGCCAGGTCGCGGTGCACGCAGCGGCGGGAGCCCAGGTACTCCATGCCCTGCGGACCGGTGGGGCGAGCGTGCAAGAGGACCCCAGGATAATTCGGCAGGTACCCCAAGCCTGACCTGGACTCTAATCCTAGCCCAGACCCCAAGCCTAACCCTACCCACGAGCCATCCTTCACTGCAGTTCTGATCCTGAGCCAAGTCAACCCCACCACCCCGAGACCTGGACCGCAAACATCACTCTTCAGCCTTCACCGCGACCTCTGTGCAGACCCCTGCCCAGGCCGAGCCAACTGAGTCCCCACAGGTCCCGGGGCGCCCCCTCGCACCTTGCAGATCTGCGAGGCGTAGAGGAGAAGCCGGCTGGCATCGAGATGCGCGCGATGCCGCTGCAGGAAGTCGCGCAGGCAGCCGCTGGGCAGGTACTCCATGACCAGCCGCAGGCTCTGGCGGCCTGGAGGACGCAGGAGCTGTCACAACAGGACCCAGCCCTGCTCCTCCCCCCATTTTCCCCCTACCCCGCTTTCACAGCGGGACCTCGTGTCCCTCTTGACCTCAGTTTTGCTGACTGTGACATGGAAACCAAGACAATGACACATTGCTAATATCTCTTGAGTACCTTCTACTACATTGATTTGTTTCTATATCACGGCCAGCCACGGTGGCTCATGCTTGTAATCCCAACACTTTGGGAGCCTCACTCTAGGTCAGGAGTTCAGGACCATCCTGGCCAACATGGTGAAGACCCATCTCTACTAAAAACAAAAATTAGCCGGGTGTGCTGGCATACTCCTATAATTTCTGCTACTCGGGAGGCTTAGGAGAATCATTTGAACCCGGGAGGCAGAGGTTGCAGTGAGCCAAGATTGCCTGACTGCACTCCAGCCTGGGTGTCAGAGCGAGACTCTGTCTCAAAAACAAAAATCAAGTAAATATCACAACGACCCATTTTCAGCTGGAGAAACTGTGGCTCCAAAAAGTCAAGGTTGCACAGTTGGTAACGGGTAGGGTCAGGATTCAAACCTGTGACCCATGAGAATCTGGATCCATAATCATGCAGGAGGGTAAGAGTTGCACTTTGAAAAGCATCCATATGTCTTGGTTCACTCATCCAGGAGCTGGCTCACCCGGGCCGTAGCTGACACCACGATACTTGACAATGAAGTCACTGTGCAGTGCTTTGAGGATCTGGATCTCCCGCTGGAAGTCCCTCTGCTGGTCTGGCCCGCTGTGCTGCAGCTGTTTCACGGCCACCAGGGCACCTGTGTTGTCGCCTAGCGGGTCATAGCGGCACAGCTCCACGCTGCCAAAGTTGCCCTGGGGAATAGTGGGGCTGGTGTCCAGGCGCTCGGATGCTGCCCCACCCTCTCCAACCCACCCCGGCCCCACCCACCTTACCTTGCCCAGCTGTGAGATGTACTTAAGGTGTCTCTCCTCAAAGATCGTGGGGTCTTGGCAGGCATAGAGCTGGGTACCATTCCACAGCCCATCACGAGGTGCCAGGGCACCAGGTGTGAGGTCTGAGAGGAGCTCATAATCTGGGGCGGGGGCATGGCCAGTGGTAAGCAGCGCTTCTCATCCTCAGCCCCACTCCTGAGCTGACTTGCTGTGCAACCTTCATCTGCATATTGACCCTCTCTGTGCATATGGCAGGGCCATTGCAAGCTCAATTCTACCTTGTGGAGACTGGAAAAAGGTGTCCCCACCCCATCCCAGGCAAAGGAAGCCTCCTCGTGCAGTACACACCCTGTGCAACTCCCCATGGCTACAAAGACGGAGGACATAATGAGAACTCATTTCCCTCGTTCCACCACTATGAAATGTGGCCACATGATTGCGCTCGGGCTGATGGACAAGATGTGCTGGGTGCCTTCCAGTCCTGGCCCATGGAAACCTAACACGGGACCCTCCACTCTCTCTTATCTGCAGAGGATCCAACAGGGACCCAAGGCCGGAGGTGGGTGGAGACACAAAGTGAAAGGTTCCTGTGGGCCTGGGCACCCTCGTTGAATGAGGACTAAGTATCGCACGGGCATGGTTGTCTGTGCCTCTCATCCCACCCACTTGGGAGACTAAGTCAGGAGGATTGCTTGAGCCAGTAATTCAAGACCAGCCTGTGCAACGCAGCAAGACCAAGCCTAACCCTACCCATGACATCGCAGCTCTTCCCACCCAATCAGGCCCAGTGGGCACCTGCAGAGATGAGGCTGTTGAGGTCACGGATGATGGCTCGAAAGGAGGGTCTCCGGACTGGCTCGTAGTCCATGCACTGCTGAATGAGCAGAGCCAGCTCTGTCCACTTGGGGGCCGGCAGCTGCTGCCGGTCCTCATAAAACTGAAGTTTCTGAGGGTGAGAGGAGGGGTCTGTCATCCCCAACCCACCAGACCCACCCCAACCTCCCAGACTGGATATCGGTCTGCCCTTCTGTCACAGTGGGGGCTCAGTGACCGATGGCAGGTGAGGAGCTCTGACCTTAGCGGGATCCAGGGCACTGATGGGCATGGTGACGCCACTAAACACCTCCCAGACGGTGGCGCCGAAGCCCCACTTGTCAGCTTCCAGGCTAAGTGTCTGGGCCCCTTGGAGGCACTCGGGGGCCACCCAGGGAATCCTGTCCGTGAGCACTGAGGGAATGGAAGTGCGATGAGGGATCCACTTCCTTGCCCCGCTCAGCCCCTCCCTTCTCCAGCTCCAGGAACTTACTCTCCAGGCTTAGCACCGTGGGGCTGACCCCAGGGTCACTCAGCTTGATGAAGGGCGGGCTCCCATCACCCCCGTCCCGAGCCAGGAGCACCTTTCGGGCAGAGACATTGCCGTGGGGGAGGCCTTTGTCCTCCTAAGGGGGCCAGGCATAGGGAAATGCCAGGAAGGGTTTGATGAATGAAGAGTCTCTTTGGCAAACTCCTATACATCCTTCAAAACCACTTGGTACTGCTCAGACATGCTCCAGCATCATCCCTGACTCCTGACATCCTGTCTTGCCCCTTTAGTTTACCCCCTACACTGACCTGGCTGTGACCCTCCCCTTCTCAAACCCATCCTGTGGCTCCCCAGTGCCTTTGACACAAAGTGCAAGCGCCTTAGCCTGGCAATCAAGGCCCTTGTTCAAGCTGCCCACCTCTTCCACACTGGCCCCCGGTCTCCTGCCAATGGAACTGCCTGATAGGCCCCAGTGGGGTGCAATACACCATCTACCCTGTGGGCCTTTACCTAGGCTGTTCCCTCAGCCTGACGCACCCACCTTCTTTTCTTTTCTTGATGAACTTCACTCAACCTTTAAGGCCCCATCTCCAATGTCCCTTCTTCTAGGAAGCCTTTTCCCCTGCCTAGCCTCATCATTCACTACACCCCCTGACATCCATGAATGACTTGTTCCCTTCTAGTGTTCTCACAACCTCATTCTAAAACGCCCTCCCCTCGAACCCTTACCAAACTCCTATGCATACTACAGAGCCCACTCCCAATCCTGAGAGAAAGGCTTCCCTGCGAATGGAGGGTGGAGCAGGCAAAGGAGCACTCACCAGATAGTTGAGGGCATAGGCCAGCTGTTTGACCACCTGTAGCTTCCAGCTGGCTGGCACCAGGTGGCCACGCTTGCGCAGATACATGTCTATTGCCCCCAGGTGTACAAATTCCTGCACCATGGTGCCTGGTTGGCAGCAGGGAGAGGCAGCATTGGGAGACTGAACTGCACTTGTGTTGAGGACGTTCTGCTCTCATGGTCTCTCGAGACACTCATCTCTGTCTGTTCCCTCCCCTGCCGCCTCTGTTCATACCATACTACCCTCTACTCCCACCTCCAGCTCTGAATAATTGGCTTGGGATTTCTGGAAGATGCCAAGCTGTTTCTTTTTTCTTTCCTTCCTTTCTTCCTTCCTTCCTTCCTTCTCTTTCTTCCTTTCCTTTCCTTTCTTTTTCTTTTCGCTTCTTTTGAGACGGAGTCTCACTCTGTGGCCCAGGCTGGAGTGGAGTGGCGCTAACTTGGCTTATTGCAATCTCCACCTCCCAGGCTCAAGCATTTTCCTGCCTTAGCCTTCCAAGTAGCTGGAACTATAGCATGTACCACCACACCTGGCTAATTTTGCATTTTCAGTAGAGATGAGGTCTCGCCATGCTGGCCAGGCTAACTACTGATCTCAGGTGATCCGCCTGCTTCAGCTTTTCAATTACAGGCGTGACCCACTGTGCCCAACCTCTGTATCTCACTTCTAACCCTTTGTACGTTCTGTGTCCTCTGCCTAGAGCACTCCTTCCTTTCCTAATTCACACCTGCCCTTGTCTTTCCAGGTTAGAATGCATCTCCGTCTACCCACAGCATTGCCCAACCCCCAGCCTCTCTGACCACCCACAGTGCCCCATGCTGCCCTCCTCACACCTCGTCACGCCCTGCCTATCACATTCTAAGCTCTGTCCCCAGCTCCCAGCCCATCCCGGACTCCCAACCAAAGAAACCAGGGCTCAGAATGGTCATGTACAGAGCTGCAGAGACTGGAAAGCCAGTTTTGTCTGACTTCAGACCATTCTGGGGCTGGGCACAGGTGGGAACCTGGAGCTGCTTTCCAAGGAGTGATGATGGGGAGACATGAATGAGGGGTAATAGACACGGCCCCCATCAGGGTAGTCCAGCACGTTGCTGGTGCTGTCATATGGAGGCCCAGAACAGAGGCGGGAAGGACAGCCTGGACTGGGGGGGCGGGGGGCCGGGGGGGGGGCTTACTGTCTCCAGCCATGCACACGCCGTGCAGTAACACGAGATGCCGGTATGACACTTGACTCATCAAGCTCGCTGCTTCCAGGAATGACTGCGGAGGGTGGGAAGGGAGAGAAGACGCCTGGGTTCTTTCCACTTCAACGATCCCAAATTTTGTGCTCACAAAGCTGCCTTAGGTGAAAACCTGCCCACAGGCTGCCTTTGGCCCTGCAGTCTGCCATTAGTACATACAACACTACCATGATGATGTTCTTTTTTCTTTTTTTTTGTTTTTAGAGAGGGAGTTTCACTCTTATTGCCCAGGCTGGAGTGCCATGGCCCAATCTCGGCTCACTGCAACCTCCTCCTCCCAGGTTCAAGTGATTCTCCTGCCTCAGCCTGAAATCAGAGGTTGCAGTGAGCTGAGATCACGCCGTTGCATTCCTGCCTTAGTTTGGGGTGCCCCCTAGAAGCCGACTCTGAGATGAAGACTCCAGGGCACACTCCGGGTAGCAGGGATCACAGGCACGCACCACCACGCCCCGCTAATTGTGTTTCTTTTTAGTAGAGACGGGGTTTCTCCGTGTTGGCCAGACTGGTCTCAACCTCCTGACCTCAGGTGATCTGCCCGCCTCAGCCTCCCAAAGTGCTGGGATTGCAGGCGTGAGCCACTGCACCAGGTCACTACCGTGATTTTCTGATACGGGATGGAAATTCCCACTACAGTCTACCTTTATTTATTTATTAATATTAGTATTATTATTATTGAGATGGAGTCTCACTCTTTTGACAGGCTGGAGTGCAGTGGCATGTTCTTGGCTCACTGCAACCTCCACTTCCTGGGTTCAAGTGATTCTCCAGACTCAGCCTCCCGAGTAGCCAGGACTACAGGTGCCCACCACCACGCCGGGCTAAATTTTTGTTTTGGTACAGATGGGGTTTTGCCATGTTGCCCAGGGTGGTCTCCAACTCCTGGCCTCAAGTGATCTGCCCACCTCCGCCTCCCCAAGTGCTGGGATTACAGGCGTGAGTGACCACACGTGGCCTGTTCTGTTTTTTAGAGGCAGGGTCTCCCTTTGTCACCCAGGCTGGAGTGCAGTGGGGTGATCAAAGCTCCCTGCAGCCTCAAACCCCTGTGCTTAAGTGATCCTCCCCCCTCAGCCTCCTGAGTAGCTGGGACTACAGGCACGTGCCACCACACCTGGCTGATTTTTAAAATTTTTTTGTAGAGACGAGGTCTTGGGATGTTACGTAGGCTGTTCTGGAACTCCTGGCCTGAAACCATCCTCCTGCCTCAGCAGGAGGGCATGAGCCACCGCGCCCAGGCCCTGTGTGTTTTTAAATTTCTCTGTGTCCATGACCCCCTCTCCAGCCAGCCCTGCCTCCAAAGGTCTGGTCCCCACCCCACTCACCTCCATGCAGTTCCTGTGTTTGGCGTCCATCACCTTCAGCAGCACCTCTGTCTTTCGGGCCTCCCCATCCACTGCCTCGTGGCGACAGCCCCGGTAAATCTTGGTGAAGGACCCGTGGCCCAGGTTCTCATGCTGGATGGTGAGGAGACAGCAGAAGAGCCCAGTGAGGGTTCCTGCAGCATCCCGGCCCACCTGAGACACCACTGCTGGCGCCATTTTACAGATGAGAAAACCGAGGCAAAAAAAACTTACAGCACATGCCTGAGGCCACACATCTGCGTCTCTGGACCCCAGACTGAGGTATCACCCCATTTCCCAGGGCCCCTTACCCACTCCAGGCTGTCCGCAGGGATCTTGTGAAATGTCATCTGACTCAGCTGGCATTGGGATTGGGGCTGAACCAGGGAGGACGTGGGTGGGCTGTGACCTCTCCGGACCACAATCAGGTTGGACTTTTCTATGGGGACAGAATGAGGGAGAAACACCAGAAATCAGAGCTGAAATGTCCCCAAGTAAACCAGAAATCAGAGGTGAAATCAGAGGTTGCAGCGAGCCGAGATGGCGCCATCGCACTCCTTAGTTTGGGGTACCCCCTAGAAGCCGACCCCGAGATGAAGACTCCAGGGCACACGGTTTATTTGTTTTCTGTTGTCATTGCTGTTGTTGAGATGGGGTCTTGCTGTGTCATCCAGGCTGGAGGGCAGTGATGTAATCTCTGCTCACTGCAACCTCCGCCTCCTAGGTTCAAGTGATTCTCCTGCCTCAGCCTCCTGAGTAGCTGGGACTACAGGTGTGCGCCACCATGCACGGATAATTTTTGTATTTTTAGTAGAGATGGAATTTCACCATGTTGGCCATGCTGGTCTCAAACTCCTGACCTCAAGTGATCCATCTGACTCAGCCTCCCAAAGTGCTGGGATTACAGGCGTGAGCCCCCACACCTGGCTGGCACATGATTTATTTGAAAGGAGATCCAGAAGAGGCTGGGTGCAGTGGCTCATGCCTGTAATCCCAGCACTTTGGGAGGCCGAGATGGGTGGATCACCTGAGGTTGGGAGTTCAAGACCAGCCTGTCCAACATGGAGAAACCCTGTCTCTACTTAAAAATACAAAACTAGCTGGGTGTGGTGGCGCATGCCTGTAATCCCAGCTACTCGGCAGGCTGAGACAAAAGAATGGCTTGAGCCTGGGAGGCAGAGGTCACAGTGAGTGGAGATCCTGCCATTGCACTCCAGCCTGGGCAACAAGAGAGAAACTCCATCCAAAAACAAATGGAAGGAAGGAAGGAAGGGAGGAAGGAAGGAAGGAAGGAAGGAAGGCAGGGAGGGAGGGAGGGAGGGAGGGAGGGAGGGAAGGGGAGGGGACGGGAAGGGAAGGGAAGGGAGGGAAGAGAAGGAGATCCAGAAAGTCCCCATAGGGATCTGGGATGAGAGACAGGGAAGGGAGGAGCCCTGCAGGGGTCTTACTGAGCAGGTAGCACTGCAGACAATGTGAACAAACAGGGCTCAGTTCTACTAGAGATTCTGGGAGACTCTGAAGAACTCACATCTCAGAGTTGTCCCATCAGAGGGGTTTGTCTCAGAGTGAAATTCACCCAGAGGAAGAGCTGAGAGATGGAGAGGGACTAGGGGCAGACGGCATGGCTCAAATCTAGCTATACTTAGATCAAGCCAGACCTGAAGGTTATTTATCTCTAACTGCTGAGCCAATAAATCACCTTTTCTTCCCTAATCCACCTTGACCTGCAGTTTCTGCCACTTGCCACCCACACAGGAGCTGTCACAGACATAGAAAGCCAGGGTCCCAGATCAGCCACTCATTTCAGGGAAGGAGAGGGCTCACCTTTGGGTCTGGGGATACAGCAGGAGGTGAGGGTCACTGGGACCCCATCTACGTGCAGCCCTCCATCCCAGCAGGTTGCCAGGAGCTCTCGAACACTGCTGTAGGGTTGGCTGAGGCCAACCAGAAAAAAGGATCCTGTGGGGCTGCGCCGGATGAGGCAGCCCTTGTAATCAGGACCGAGGGGGGTCTGCAGAGAAGAGTGAGTGGTCCCTGAGTGGGAGTGGGCAGCACTCTCCCTCCTTCTCTCTTCCTTTCTTCCTTTCTCTCTCTTTCCTTCTCCCCTCCTTCCCTCCCTTCCTTTCTCTCTTTCCTCCTTTTTTCTTTCTTTCATCTCTCTTTCTCTCTTTCCTTCCTTCCTTTCTCTTTCCTTCCTCCCTCCTTCCCTCCCTTCCTCCTTTTTTTCTATTTTCTCCCTCCCTCTCTTTCTTTCCTTCTTTCTTTCATCTCTTTTTCCTTCCTTCCTTCCTTTCTCTCTCTTTCTTTCCTTCTTTCCTTCTTTGACAGAGTCTTGCTCTGTTGCCCTAGGCTGGAGTGCAATGGTGCAATCTCTGCTCACTGCAATCTTCATCTCCCAGGTTCAAGTGATTCTCCTGCCTCGGCCTCCCAAGTACCTGGGATTACAGGCCTGTACCACCACACCCAGCTAATTTGTGTTATTTGTAGTAGAGATGGGGTTTCACCACACTGGCCAGGGTGGTCTTGAACTCCTGACCTCAGATGATGTACCCACCTTGGCCTTCCCAAAGTGCTGGGATTACAGTTATGAATCCCAGCCTCAGTCCTTCCTAAAGCACCACAAACTCATTGCAGTCTCTAGGCCTTTGCATATGTTGTTCTCTTCACTGGGGGTGTCTTTTCCCTCCCATTCTTCAGGAACCAAATGCCAACGGATCTTTTAGATCTTAATTCAAACGTCACCTCCTCCAGGAAGCCCTCCACTACCCACCCTAGCAGTAGACCGACCTGAACACAAACAGTAAGGAGGAAGCTCTCAAAGTCCTGGGGGCTGCGGCGGAGAACATAGGAGCCAGGAAGTGAGCCCCCAGTCTTAAGCTTGTTGATGGCAAAGTCCAGACTGTGGGGAAAGGTGAGAAGGAAGGGGAAGGAGAGTCAGAGACAGGAGAAGACAGAGACCTGGGTTCAAATTTAGTACCTCTGTAGCCCTGGGATCTTTGCCAGGTGACACCCTCCCCCCATTTATCAAATCAGCCATAAGTCTTGGCCTCTTCCTGGGAGACTTTTTAAAAAATAGAGACAGGGTCTTGCTCAGTTCCCCAGGCAGGAGTGCAATCTCAGCTCACTGCAGCCTCCAACTGCTGGGCTCAAGTGATCCTCCTGCTGCTTCAGCCTCCAGAGTCGCTGGGACTACAGGCCAACCACCACACCCAGCTATTTTTTTTTTTTTCATGTTTTTTGTAGAGTTGGGGTCTTTCTTGTTGCCTAGACTGGCCTCCAACTCCCGAGTTCAACAATCCTCCCGCCTTGACCCCTCAAGGCGCTGGGATTGCAGGCGTGCGCTACTATGCCCGCCTTTCCTGGGAGATTGAACAAGAGCCTGTAGGTGAAGGTGGGTGAATTGTCCGACTACAGGAGATGGCCCTGGGGTCTGAGAGAGAGTAGTGGTCGCCCCGCAGAGCAGGAGACTCCAGCTTCACCGAGGCTGATTGTGTGGCACGTCTGGTGTGGGCATTTGGCCCCTGTCCGGGGCTCCTGGAAGGTGAGGTCGCTGAGGCGAGAAGGGGAGGGGCCCTGCGTAGCCGCAGAGGTGGGAATGGAGGGCAGGTCCTTACGTGATGGGGCCGTGGCACTGCTCGGCCACCTCCTCCAGCAGCCTCGGCGGTGCCACCTCCTTGCAGAAGAAGTGCTGGGAGTCCGTGGTCAGCCGGAAGTAGCCGTCCACGAGCGCCACAAAGGACAGCGCCTCGGGCAGCCCCGGGAACTCGGCCTCCTGCGAGGGAGGAGTGTCGGAGCCCACTGCAACCCGAGGGTGCCGGTCCCGCCCTCGGGGTAAGGCCGGAGGGGAGGGGAGCCTGCACCCACCAAAATCTGATTGTCTGTCCTGGTGACAGTCACCAGACGGTGCTCCCCGGCCGGGCCAGCGCGCGGGGCCTGCTTGATGCTAATGTCTACGATTTCTGGAAAGTCGCAGAAGGGCTGGAGGTCCTGGGAAGGAGGGAAGGATAGAGGGGGGGACCCTGCTGTACCCCACCAACCCACGCCCACGAGCCGGAACACCCAGCCACGCCCTCTCCTTCTCCACCCCTTTCCCGCTCAACCCCGCCAAATCCCGCTCCCTCCTGTCAACCCCACCCCTCTCAACCCCTCCCCTGCCCATCCCCCAACATCTCCCACCCACCCCCTGCCTATCCCCGCCTCCTTCTCTCTGCCAGTGCCCTGCCCCTGGATCTCTGCCCTGCTTCACAGCCTCCCAGCTCTCGGAGCCTCACTCCCTCCTTCCGGCGCCCACCCACCCACTCCCCTCCTCAGCCCCTCCCATTTTTAATTCCCGCGTCGCTCAGCCCCACCCTTCACTCGCTTGCCCCTCCCACTCCCGTAGTCTCCTCCCTTCCTAAGCCCCTCCCCTCCTTAAGCCTCGTCCACTTCCCCGACGCTTTCGCTTTGGCTCCGCCCCACCACCCAGCCCACTCTGCGGGCTCTACCTAGCCCCGCCCCCATTGGCCCCGCCCAGCGGGGGGTCCGCCCTCACCTCCTGTCCTCCAGGGCTCCAGGCGAGGCCGCTGTCACCTGCCACGCGGAGCAGCCCCAGCCCGTCCTGGCCATCAGGGCCCCCGGGGAGGCCCACGTGGAAGGTCTCGGCGGCCCCGGCCGGATTCAGCCTCTCCAGGTCCATGATGTACTTGGCCATGAGCGACTGCCGGTCGGCCTGGCAGGAGGCCACGCGGCGCAGGGCCCTGCGCACAGTCCTCCGAATACGCCTCCGCGTCACGAAGCCCAGGCCCTGGATCTGGTCGCGCAGGCCGGGGGGTAGGCAGGCCTTGTAGCTGCAGAGGTTGGAGGGGAGGGAGCCGGCCCTTAGCGTGGGGAGGAGTCCCCGCAGGGACACAGACAAACCCAGGCTTTAGCCCAGGGGCTGGGGCGAGGCCCCAGTTGGGGCACGAGGCACATAGGAACTCTCATTCAGGGGCAGGTATGGGGACTGGACCTCAGAGTACGAGAGGGCCACTGGCGCCCACAGGTCGGACAGGGACCCCACACGCCTTTTAGCTGGGCAAAGTCAGGTGTCTGTCCAGCTGGAGCCTGGGGGTGGGGAGGGCTGGGTTCATGGGAGACGCCGTGTCATAGGAGCACCCTGAAAGATTGCAGGGGAGCTGCATGGTGGGAGCCTGGCACCGGATGGAGCCCACATTGCTCACTCCCAAGCAGAGGCGGTCCCCACAGCCTGGTGGCTCTCACCTGACAGTCTTCAACAGTTCTCCTGGCCGCTGGGCCTGCTCTCTTGACATCCGGGCCAGGTCCAGCACAGCCAAGCTGAGACACTCACCCTGCTCCTTGAGGCTGAGGCCCACAGCGAGGCGTCCACTCACCAGGTCACTGCGGTGCTGGGGGCACCCCACAGGGAGCATTAGCTGAGGTCACCCAGCTTCAAGCCCTGATGTTAACCTGCAGAACCCCCAATCCTGGGCAGACCCACACCCCTGGACTGCCACAGGGAGGGTCAGACGAGGTCCCACCTGATTGCAAGCCAGCCCTGATGTTGCTCCTCGGACGCCCAACCCCCTGGGCCAAACCCCAGGCAGAGCCCCACCTGGGCAAAGAGGTGCTCCAGGACTGGCAGGTCAAGGACAGCGCTGGCCAAATCCTTTCGCAGCCCAAAGCGGTGGCACTTCTCCAGCCCACACCAATTGGGGAAGTAAAAGCTGTGAGGGGGAAAGAACCCTGGGTTGAAAGTGAAACCTAGTCTCAGAAGGAGTGATGGTATGGTGGAGGCCTCACAGAGCCCAGCTTGTACCTTTAACTTGCTGTGTGACCTTGGGCAAGTGACCCACCCTCTCTGGTCTGTTTCCTCATCTGAGAAATGAGTAGTGATCATGTCCCCTCCCTGGGACGGGGGTGTGGGCACCTTGAAATGCAAGGAGATAACATTGTACAATCCCTGGGTTTTGGGACGCACTTCCTACCGAATCCTGTAGCAGAGGACATGGGTGGTGGCATCTTCCACGGAGAAGATGTGACTTGGGGGAAACCAGCAGGACAGGTCCTCGGTGGCCAGAGCAAAGAGGGAGTGGTACACAGGCAGGATGCCTATAGGAGGCGGTTCCATCAGCACCCTCCTGAGTCACCTCGCCTGTGCCCTGCAGGAGTGCCAGGCTCATACCCAACCATCCAGATCCCTTCCATACCACAAGGGATGACCAGCTGTCCCCTTCATGTGCGGGTCACACCTTTCAGTTTTTGCACAGACCATTCCCTCTGCCTCAAAGGCCCACCCTTCACACCCTTCTCCATTGCCAAACTCCTACTCATCCCTCAAAGCCCCAGCTCCAATGCTGATTTCTATAGGCATCTATTCCAGTTCCCATTCTTGGCTCCACATAGCCCTGTCCTTCCCTCTGGCCCGATCTTCTAGGGATGCACTCACCGCTGGCCTTGGCAGCCTGCACACACAGGTCCTCAGCCAAGTGGTCCCCATAGGAGAAAGATAGGCGCTGGGGGGGCCCTGGGCCCCGGGCAGGCAGCAGCACTTGTAGGGCACCAGCTTCCGTGGACAAGAGGCTGCAGGAACGCTGAGGGATCAGGGGCGTCTCTTCGTTTGGAGGTGCCATGAGGGCAGCTTGCCTGGGGCACAGAGAGGCAGCCCCTCAGTCCTGGCCAGAAGGGACTGGACTTATGGGGTAGGGGCAGCATGGAAAGGCGTGCTGGAGGCCGGGCTCGGTGGCTCACGCCTGTAATCACACCATTTTGGAGGCCGAGGTGGGGGGTGTGGTGGGGATCACTTGAGGTCAGGTGTTTGAGGCCAGCCTGGTCAACATGGTGAAACCCTGTCTCTAAAAAGTACAAAACTTAACCGGGTGTGGTGGTGTGTTCCTGTAATCCCAGCTACTTGGGAGGCTGAGGCAGGAGAATCACTTGAACATGCAAGGCAGAGGTTGCAGTGAGCCAAGATAACACCACTGCACTCCAGCCTGGACAACAGAGTGAGACTCCATCTCAAAAAACAAAAAAAAAAAAAAGAGAGAGAGAAAGAAAGCCTTCTTGAGATGGGCCAAGGAGGAAACTGGCTCCCTGCTTCCCAGCCCCCAACACCTCCCACCGTCTCGCTCACTTGCCCTGAGAAACCTCAGCGCTCAGGGCCCCCAGCTGGGCTGGGGAAAAGGGTGGATCTTCAAGTCCCCTGAGAAGAATCGGGGAGAAGAAGCGGGTCACTCAGATTGACCCAAATGGAGAAGATCCGAGAAAATGCTGGGGAAAAACAAACAAAAGACCCAAAAACCCGTGTTCCAGCGGGCGCAGGGGTTCACGCCTGTACCCCGGCACTTCCGGAGGCCAAGGAGGAAGGATAGCTTGAGACCAGGAGTTTGATCTTTGTTTTTTTGAGACATAGTCTTGCGCTGTTGCCCAGGCTGGAGTGCTGTGGTGCAATCTCAGCTCGCTGCAACCTCCGCCTCCCAGATTCAAGAGATTCTCCGGCCTCAGCCACCCCAGTAGCTGGGGCATTACAGGTGTGCGTCACCACGCCCAGCTAATTTTTTTTGTATTTTTAGTAGAGACGGGGTTTCACTATGTTGTCCAGGCTGGTCTTGAACTCCTGGCTTCAAGTGATCTGCCTCAGCCTCCCAAAATGCTGGATTACAGGTATGAGCCACCCTGCCTGGCTGAGACCAGGAGTTTGAAGCCAGACTGGGCAATATAGTGAGAGCACTTCTCAAAAAGAAAAAAAAAAATCCCTTGTAATCCCAGCACTTTGAGAGGCCGAGGCATGTGGATCACTAAGGCTAGGAATCTAAGACCTCATTTAGCAGGGCATGGTGGTACACCCCCATAGTCCCAGCCACTTGGGAGGCTGAGGAGGGAGGATGCCTTCAGCCCTAGAGGTTGAGGCTACATCGAGCTATGATCACACTACTGCACTCCAGCCTGGGCAACAGAGCAAGACCTTATCTCTCTCTTAAAAAAAAAAAAACAAAATACAAAACAATGTTCCAAAATAATACCCTGGGGCAGTGGTGGGGCCGCATTAATGAGGTTTTTGGTTTTGGGATGGACTCTGGTTCTGTCCCCAGACTGGAGTGGAGTGGCGCAATCTCAGCTCACTCCGCCTCCCGGCTTCAAGCGATTCTCCTGCCTCAGCCTCCCAAGGAGCTGGGATTACAGGGGGCATGCGCTACCACACCCGGCTAATTTTTGTTTTTTTAGTAGAGACGGGGTTTCACCGTGTTGACTAGACTGGTCTGGAACTCCTGACCTCAGGTCATCCACCCGCCTTGGCCTCCCAAAGTGCTGGGATTACAGGCTTGAGAAAACACGCGGGGTCAAATGAGGTTTAAGACTCAGTCCCAGAAGACTAGGACCCCTAGGACTCAGCTTTCATAGCTGTGAAATGGGCTGACTCCCCAGCAGCCTCGGTGAGGCGGTTTGCTCAGCCCAATCCAGGCCTAAAGGGTCACCTCAATTAATCTGCGTTAGTTCCTACACTTCCTGATAATGTGCCGGTAAGCAGTTTACCAATGCCTGTTCAACCAAACAGGAAGGGCAATCGGCACAGTGGTGCGCGGTGGTTACCAAGGGAAGGGAAGTCTTGCAGGGGAAAGAACCTTACTGCCGGGCGCGGTGGCTCATGCCTGTAATCCCAGCACTTTGGGAGGCCAAGGCGGGCGGATCATGAGGTCAGGAGATCGAGACCATCCTGGCCAACATGGTGAAACCCCATCTCTACGAAAAATACAAAAAAATTAGCTGGGCGTAGTGGCACAGGCCTGTGATCCAAGCTACTCGGGAGGCTGAGGCAGGAGAATCACTGGAACCCAGGAGGCGGAGACTACAGTGGGCCGAGATCTCGCGCCACTGCACTACGACCTGGGTGACAGAGACTCCGTCTCAGAAAAAAAAAAAAATTCCTTACCAAAGGGACACTTTGAGGTCACCAACGCCCATACAAAGAACGAGCACATTCTTAGTCCCAGAAAACTTGGAGGAGCCCCAGGTCTCCGAGACAAATCCTATCCTAATTCTAATGGCAGAGCCTGTGATGCCTAGTTTTGCCCTTTATAGAAATAGAATCACATCGCATGTCCTCTTTATCTCGCCCTCGACATCAGCCAATCAAGTGGGTTTTTTTGTTGTTGTTACTTGTTTTTTGTTTGTTTGTTTGTTGTTTTGACAGATTCTCCCTGTTGCCCAGGCTGGAGTGCAGTGGCATGATCTCAGCTCACTGCAACCTCCACCTCCCAGGTTAAAGTGATTCTCCTGACTCAGCCTCCAAAGTAGCAGGGATTTCAGGCGCCCGCCACCACCATGCCTGGGTAATTTTTGTGTTTTTAGTAGAGATGGTATTTCACCATGTTGGCCAGGCTGGTCTCAAACTCCCGACCTCAAGTGATACGCCTGCATGAGCTTCCCACAGTGCTGGGATTACAGGTGTGAGCCACTGTGCCCAGCCTCAATCAAGTTTAAAATAAAGCTTCCATGGCAGTGGCACCCGAATGCAATCCCAGCTACTTGGTGGGCTGAGGCAGGAGGATAGCTTGAGGTCAGGGGTTAGAGACCAGCCCGGACCCCTTTCTCCAAAAACCATTTTTTAACAAAATATTATTTTTTTTAATATTGAAAGAAAAGAAAAAGTCAGAGGTGATGTTTGGGCCCAGAAAACGCCATTGGTTTTTTTCGTTTGTTTGTTTGTTTCTGAAAAATGTTTGTAGAAACGGGGTCTGGCTCTGTTGCCCAGGCTGGTCTTGAACTCCTGGCCTCAAGCCACCCTCCCGCCTCAGCCTCCCCTGTTTATAATCCCCAACATTCTGCATTCTGGCATGGTAGGGCACCCTGTGTCTGGACAGGGAAGGCTTGGAGGGTGGGGGCTGGGAACTCCGCCCCCCAGTCCCTCCCCCAACCCCGACTCCCACCCCCATCGCAACACCAGCAGCCGGTGGCGCATGCGCAGTGACTCCTGCAAGTCCGCAAGGCGGGCAACTCGGGGGACCTTGGTTGAAGCTGAGAAGGGAGCGCCTGGGGGATGCGAGTCTCAGCTCCTGTCTGGCAGCTTTCCTCCGAGGCCTGGAAGGCGAGCTCGGCTTTGCCCTGGCAGCACCCTGCACCAGCCCTGCCATCCCCAGCCACCACCGTCCTCCCCCAGGGTCTGGGCAGAGCCCGGAGGCATCGCCAGCTCTTACCTAGCAGGCAGGGATCCTGGGCGTTCAAAGGGAGGGCAGAGCCAGGAGGCAGCGAGAGGAAAGTCCCACTCGGCTCCTTCCTGTGTGGGCCCCTTGGTTTCCTGAGCCACTGTCATTTACCGAAAGTAAGGGCCCTGTGGGGGACGGGGGCGGGGAGGCAGCCAAGGAGGGGTAGAAAGTTCCGGAAGCCTCTGCAACAGCCACCTGGCTCAGACAGGCTGCTGGAGACCCCTGACCCGAGGGAACTGATGATGGCACAGAGAAGGGTCTGGGTCACACCGGGGCAGGGGGCTCAGCCGACTCCAGACCCACTTGTTAAGTGGGGCCCTACCCTGCCCTTGTTGCCTCAGTTTTCCCATCTGTTGCATGTGTGAGTCGGGCACCCATTGGAACTACTTTTGCAGCCAGAGAAGGAAACCCGGCTGGATTTGCCCAGGAGGGAGGCAGGGAAGTTGTTCCAGAGGAAGGTCAAGTTCTTCTTTGAGGTATTTCTTCCTTAAGACTCAGGGAGAAGATGGGTGGGACACAGCGGCTCATGCCTGTGTCCCAGCACTTTGGGAGGCTGGGGAGGCTGAGGTGGGCGAATCACTTGAGGTCAAGAGTTCGAGAGCAGCCTGACACACGTGGCGAAACTCTGTCTCTACTAAAAATACAAAAATTAGCCGGGCATGGTGGCTCATGCCTGTAATTGCAGCACTTTGGGAAGCCGGGGCAGGCGGATCACTTGAAGTCAGGAGTTCGAGACCAGCCTGGCTAACATGATGAACCTCATCTTTTTTTTTTTTTTTTTTTTTTTTTGAGACGAGTTTTGCTTGTTACCCAGGCTGGAGTGCAATGGCACAATCTCGGCTCACTGCAACCTCCGCCTCCTGGGTTCAAGCAATTCTCTTGCCTCAGCCTCCTGAGTAGCTGGGACTACAGGTGCGCACCACCATGCCCAGCTAATTTTTGTATTTTTAGTAGAGACAGGGTTTCACCTTGTTGACCAGGATGGTCTCGATCTTTTGACCTCGTGATCCACCCACCTCGGCCTCTCAAAGTGCTGGGATTACAGCCGTGAGCCACCACGCCCGGCCTGAAACCTCATCTTTACTAAAAATACGAAAATTAGGCAGTCGTGGTAATGCCTGTAATCCCAGCTACTCTGGAGGCTGAGGTGGGAGAACTGTAATCCCAGCTACCTGGGAGGTGAAGCTTGCAGTGAGTCGAGATCACGCCACTGCCCTCCAGCCTGGGAGACAGAGCCAGACTCCATCTCAAATAAATAAATAAATGGAAGAGGCAGAAGGTCCAGGCAGCATTCAAAACCTGGGCCAGTGTTCTTAGGATAACAGGATCGGAGCTCCTGAAGGCAGAGCTTCAGGAATAGATTGAAGAAGTC
Organism: Callithrix jacchus; assembly: GCF_049354715.1. Classification (NCBI taxonomy): domain Eukaryota; kingdom Metazoa; phylum Chordata; class Mammalia; order Primates; family Cebidae; genus Callithrix; species Callithrix jacchus. Next base: position 16,577,143 of record NC_133523.1, read on the forward strand.
GTGACGGGGGCAGTGGCTCACGTCTTAATCCCAGGACTTTGGGAGGCCCAGGTGGGAAGAGTGCTTGGGCCCAGGAGTTCGAGACCAGCCTGGCCAACATGGTGAAACCCCATCTCTACTAACAGTATAAAAATTAGCTGGGCATGGTGGCACGTGTCTGTAGTCCCAGCTACTCAGGAGGCTGAGGCAGGAGAATCACTGGAACCCAGGAGACTGGAGGTTGCAGTGAGCTGAGATCGTGCCACTGCCCTCCAGTCAGCAACAGAGTGACTCTTTCTCAAAAACAAAAACAAAAACAAAATTTAAAAAAAAATAAATAAGGAATAGATTTAAGAAGTTGTGGCCAGCTGCAGTGGCTTACACCTGTAATCCCAGCACTTTGGGAGATTGAGGCAGGAGGATGGCTTGAGCCCAGGTGTTCGAGACCAGCCTGGGCAACACGGTGAAACCCCGTCTCTACGAAAAATGTAGTAATAATAAGAAGAAGAAGCTGGGTGTGGTGGCATGTGCCTGTAGTCCCAGCTACTGGTGAGGCTGAGGTGGGAGGATCACCTGAGCCCTGGAAGTTGAGGCTGCAGTGAGCCGTGGTCGTGCCACTGCACTCCAGCCTGGGGCAATGGGAGTGAGACCCTGTCTCAAAAAAAAAAAGTCATCTTCATTTTTGTAACCCAATCACAAATCTTAGCACAAAAATGGTTTGGGTAAGTATTTTGTTGACTTTAACTGTTAAATCACCCAGAGATTCTTGGGCACACCCTTCGTACAGGGAATCGGGACGAAGCGAACCCAGTCCCTGCCCAGGGGAGCTGACAGACCAGCAGGGGAGATTACAATAAACAAACTATTGCCCAGTAATTATATCAGTTGCCCCTGGGACCAGGCTGCTAAGAGAGATGACTAAGTTTGGGAGGGCTTCCCAGAGGAGGTGGCTTTGATACTGAAATCCAGCAACAAATGGGACTAGCCAGAGAGTGACCTGAGAGTGTGGGAGTGTAGGGAGTTCTGGCAACGGGAACAGCCCAGGCAAAGGCCAGGAAGCTGCGTGAATTCAGTGTTCCTGAGCAGAGCAGGGTGTCAGGGATACAGGGAGCTGAGATTCATTTGATGGCATGGGTGGGGCCTTATGGGTCAAGGGAAGGAGATATAGATTGTGTCAGCTCAGTGGAGCCGCAGCTGACGTGCAGCAGGAAGTGCCAAGCAGAGGCTTAGCTGTATATTTTTCTCTCACTTCCTGGTGGCTTCGGCAGACAGTAATGCACCCTATGTTCCCATCCCTGGCCCAAGACTGAAGCCTCCATTCTCCGGGAGGTACAGTGAGTTTCTGCGTCTCTGTTTCCTCTAGTGTGATGGTTTCTGCAACGTTTTGAGAATGAGTAAGAGGATATTGGGGTGAGGCCTGAAGTGGTACCCTCAGCCCCAGAGAAGGACATGTTTCTATAAGGAACCCTGGGCCAGGCGTGACGGCTCATGCCTGTGATCCCAGCACTTTGAGAAGCGGAGTCAAGCGGATTGCCTGAGGTCAGGAGTTCGAGATTAGCCTGGCCAATATGGTGAAACCCTGTCTCTTCTACAGATACAAAAATCAGCTGGGTTTGGTGGCAGGCACCTGTAGTCCTAGCTACTCAGGAGGCTGAAGCAGGAGAATCGCTTGAACCCGGGAGGCAGAGGTTGCAGTGAGTTGAGATCACGCCATCGCACTCCAGCCTGGGTGATAGAGTGAGACTCTGTCTCAAAAAATAAACAAAAATTTTTTTTAAAAAGGAAGTTCTGGCCAGGTGCAGGTGGCTCACGCCTATAATCCCAGCACTTTGGGAGACCGAGGCCAGAGGATCACGAGGTCAGGAGATCGAGACCATCCTGGTTAACACGGTGAAACCCCATCTCTACTAAAAATACAAAAAAAAAAAAAAATTGTCGGGCATGGTGACAGCTACCTGTAATCCCAGCTACTTGGGAGGCTGAGGCAGGAGAATCATTTGAACCCAGGAGGCAGAGGTTGCAGTGAGTCTAGATCGTATCATTGCACTCCAGCCTCGGCAACAGAGTGAGACTCTGTCTCAAGGTCAGGGAACAGAACCCAGAACTTGCCAAAGAAAACTGGGGTGTGCCAGTGATGTAAACGCCCACATTTTTCTGCTGACGCAAAGTCCATACACACAGTGAAAGAACAGAATCAAATCAAAATGTAACTGGGAACAAAGTTCAACTCAGGGATAAAATATCCTCATTATATAAGTAACATCTAGAAAGCAGCCAGAAAATGCCAACCACGGAGGCGGATATGAATCCAGGAGTCAAATAAAATGGAAGACAGACAGCTCTTAAACTCAGAAAAAGGTCCGGAGCTTCACGTGCAAATGAGAATTAGGAGTGCAATGAAGCAGGCACGCGTGGTGGCTCACACCTGTAATCCCAGCACTTTGAGAGACCAAGGCGAGCAGATGACCTGAGGTCAGGAGTTCGAGACCAGCCTGGACAACATGGTGAAAACCCATCTCTACTAAAAAATACAAAAATTAGCCAGGTGTGGTGGCATGCGCCTGTAATTCCAGCTACGCGGGGGACTGAGGCAGCAGAATTGCTTGAGCCTGGGAGGCAGAGGTTGAAGTGAGCCAAGATCATGCTACTGCACTCCAGAGGCTGATAGAGTGAGACTTCTTCTCAAAAAATAAATAAATAAAAATTATAAAAATTTAGCCAGGAGTGGTGGTGGGCACCTGTCATTCCAGCTACTCGAGAGGCTGAGACAGGAGAATCGCTTGAACCCGGAAGGCGGAGGTTGCAGTGAGCCAAGATCGCGCCATTGCACTCCAGCCTGAGCGACAGTGAGACTCTGTCTCAACAAACAAACAAACAAACACCGGGTGCCGTGGCTCACTCCTGTAATCCTATCACTGTGGGAGGCTGAGACACGTGGATCACCTGAGGTGAGGAGTTCAAGACCAGCCTGGCCAATATGGCGAAACCCCATCTCTACTAAAAATACAAACAGTAGCTGGGCACCCCTGTAACCCCAGCTACTTGGGAGGCTGAGGAAGGAGAATCACTTGAACCCGGGAGGTGGAGGTTGCAGTGAGGTGAGATCACACCACTGCACTCCAGCCTGGGCAACAGAGCAAGACTCCACCTTGAAAAAAAAAAAGAAGGCCAAGGACCTGGGGTCTGGAGTGCATACAAGTGGGTGGCTTTGCAGTGTTTTGAGGACCTCGGGTCAGAATCCAAATCTTGGCAGATTTGGGCATCTTGGATGCAGCCCTGGGAAGGCGCTGTTGCCAGTGACTGAGATTAGGGAGGGCATGGGAAGGAGATCCAGCTGTGGCTTTGCCCAGGGTCCTGAATGAACAGACTGGTGCCTTCAGTGTCCCTGGGGAAAAGACGACAGGGAGGACGGGGCGCCCTTGGGCTGCTCTGCCAACCAGGAACTCCTCCGCTGGACCCCACCGAATGGTGATGACAGGCAGAGGGTGGCCCAATACCAGCCTGCCCAGGTCAGATTCCTGCATGGCCTGAGGTATAGGCAGAGGAATCCTGCCAGGCCAGCTGTGTCGCTAGGAAACGGGGGACACGTCATCGTAAAAGAAAGAAAAATAATAAAGCTTATTATTACTATTATTTTTGAGAAGGAGTCTCACTCTGTTGCCCAGGCTGGAGTGCAAAGGCTCAATCTCGGCTCACTGCAACCTCTGCCTCCCAGATTCAAGCAATTCTCCTGCCTCAGCCTCCCAAGTAGCTGGGATTACAGGAGTGCACCACCATGGCCAGCTAATTTTTGTATTTTTAGTAGAGACGGGGTTTCATCATGTTCATCAGGCTGGTCTTGAACTCCTGACCTCAGGTGATCTGCCTACCTCAGCCTCCCTAAATGCTGGGATTACAGGCGTGAGCCACCGCCCCTGACCTATTTTTGTTGTCATTGTTATTGTTTGTTTTAATTAGGACAGTCTCATGCTATCACCCAGGCTGGAATGCAGCAGCATGATCTCGGCTCACTGCAATGTCCATCTCCTCTGTTCAAGTGATTCTCCTGCCTCAGCCTCCTGAATAGCTGGGATTACAGGTGTGTGTCACCGCACCCAGCTAATTTTTGTATTTGTAGTAGAGATGGGGTTTCACAGTGTTGGCCAGGCTGGTCTCAAACTCCTGACCACAAGCGATCCGCCTACCTCAGCCTCCCAAAGTAATGGGATTACAGGCATGAGCCACCCAGCCCAGCCAAAAATAAAAATGACAACCCGTGCCCCTCCCCACCCCAGCATGTTCCTCCCTCCGCTCCAACCCAGGCCTTGGAGACAGAAGCACCAGGCTGAAGGGGCAGGACTACGGTTCAGGGATCTCCCTCGCCTCTCCCTCTTTCTCCCTAAATTCCTTTTCCTGCCCCTCTCCAGTTCTCCCATGATCCAATTTGTGCTCCAGGCGGCGCTCTGCCCTTTCCAGATCTCTTTCCACCCGCTTGTCGCCTTGCAGCACTTTGGGGAAACTGAGGCCAGAGTGGTGCGTTCCGGCACAGAGGGAGAGACAAGGTCTCAACCTCCCCAGTACAAATCATCATACGCCATTTAAATCTTACAACAACCCTATAAGCTGGCGATTATTACTGACCTCATTTTGTGGATGGGGAAACTGAGGCCCGGAGCAGCAATGCAGCGGGGGAATCATTGGTGGGATTTTGAACCTGGTTTTGGCTGGGGTTCTGCTGCCACCTGGTGGACACTTGGGGAAGCGCGGTTGGGAATAGAGTCGCCTTTCATCTGACGTCTGGCCCGGAAGACCCCAGCCAGAGAAGGCGTGACCTGCTCCCCTGGCCTCCCTGTCACACATTACACACGTCAATTTTCTGAATTTTTACAATCTAAGTGTCCCCCAAGAAGGGACTGGGTAATTAACCACCTGTGTTATCTTTGCGCTAAAGATTTTGGAGCAAAAATTAATTTGCCCACCTTTTAAGAAATAGCTTTTTTTTTTTTTTTTTTTGAGACAGAGTCTTGCTCTGTTGCCCAGGCTTGAGTGCCGTGGAGTACAGCAGCATGATCTTGGCTCACTGCAACCTCTGCCTCCCAGGCTCAAGCGATTTTCATGCCTCAGCCTCGAGTAGCTGGGACTACAGGCGCCTGCCACCACACCCAGCTACATTTTGTATTTTTTAGTAGAAGCGGGGATTCACCATGTTGGCCAGGCTGGTCTCGAACTCCTGATCTCAGGCAATCCATCCACCTCGGCGTCCCAAAGTGCTGAGATTACAGGTGTGAGCCACCACATCTGGCCAAAAGAAATTCTTTTTTTTTTTTTTTTTTTTTTGAGACGGAGTTTCACTCTTGTTACCCAGGCTGGAGTGCAATGGCGCGATCTCGGCTCACCGCAACCTCCGCCTCCTGGGTTCAGGAAATTCTCCTGCCTCAGCCTCCTGAGTAGCTGGGATTACAGGCACACGCCACCATGCCCAGCTAATTTTTTGTATTTTTAGTAGAGACGGGGTTTCACCATGTTGACCAGGATGGTCTGGATCTCTTGACCTCATGATCCACCCACCTCGGCCTCCCAAACTGCTGGGATTACAGGCATGAGCCACTGCGCCCAGCCCAAAAGAAATTCTTTAGGCTGAAAGCAAGTGACCCTAGACATTCCAATTCCAATCTACGTGAAAATCTGAAGAACACATATAAACGTACAGCATATAATTTTAAAAGATTGCATAAAGCCAGATGCTTTGGCTGATGCCTGTAATCCCAACACGTTGGGAGGCCGAGGTGGGCAGATCAATTGAACCCAGGAGTTCAAGACCAGCCTGGCCAACATAGAGAGACCTTGTCCCCACAAAGTACGCAAAATTTAGCTGGGCTTTGTGGCACACACCTGTAGTCCTAGCTACTCAGGAGTCTGAGGTGGGAGAATCTCTTGAGCCTGGGAGTTTGAGGCTTCAGCAAATGGAGATCTCACCACCGCACTACAGCCTGGGTGACAGAGTGAGATCCCGTATCAAAAAAATAAAAATGAGGGGGTCCAAAGTGGCTCCCGCAGGAGGTCATGGCGCTTGCAAAGGCGAGGTCATGAGTTCAAGGCTAACCTGAGCAACCTTATAAGCTCAAACTGATTGGCAAAAATAAAATAAAAATGCAATTGGCCAGCCATAGCAGCTCATGCCTGTAATCCCAGCACATTGGGAGGCCAAGATGGGCAGACCACTTGAGGTCTGGAGTTCAAGACCAGCCATGGCCAACATGGCGAAACCCTATATCTACTGAAAATACAAAAAAATTAGCCAGGCATGGTGGCTAATTACACCTGTAATCCCAGCTACTTGGGAGGCTGAGGCAGGAGAATCATTTGAACCTGGGAGGCAGAGGTTGCCGTGAGCCAAGATCGCACCACTGCCCTCCAGCCTAGGTGACAGAGCAAGACCCCGTCTCAAAATAAATAAATAAAAATAAAATATAGCATAAATGCAAATTTCTTCTCTCTTTTTTTCTCTTAACAGATTTAAAAAGCAATTGTATAAAATTATATATTAGCCGGGCCCGGTGCCTTACACCTGTAATCCCAGCACTTTGGGAGGCCAAGGTGGGTGGATCACCTGAGGTCTAGAGTTCAAGACCAGTCTGGCCAACATGGTGAAACCCTGTCTCTACTAAAAACACAAAATAATATCTGGGCGTGGTGGTGGGCACCTGTAATCTCAGCTACTTGGGAGACTGAGGTGGGAGAATCTCGAACCTGGGAGGTGGAGATCGCCATGAGCTGAGATTGCCCCACTGCGCTCCAGCCTGGGTGACAGAGCAAGACTCCATCTCAAAACCAAAACCAGGGTGGGCGCGTGGCTCACACCTGTAATCCCAGCACTTTGGGAGGTTGAAGCAGGCGGATCACCATGAGCTGAGATTGCCCCGCTGCGCTCCAGCCTGGGTGACAGAGCAAGACTCCATCTCAAAACCAAAAAACAGGGTGGGCGCGTGGCTCACACCTGTAATCCCAGCACTTTGGGAGGTTGAAGCAGGTGGATCACCTGAGGTCAGGAGTCCAGACCAACCTGGCCAACATAGTGAAACCCCGTCTCTACTAAAAATACAGAAAATTAGCCAGGTGTGGTGGTGTGCGCCTGTGGTTCCAGCTAGTTGGGAGGCTCAGGCAGGAGAATCGCTTGAACCTGGAAGGTGGAGGGTGCAGAGCGAGACTCCGTTCTCAAAATAAATAAATAAATAAAACTAGACATTAATATATTAATTGTATTGTTGGGTCTATAACATAGAGAAATGTAATATATTGGACATTAACAGCAGAGAGGAGGTGAAAGGAGCCACTCTGTATTGGAATAAGAAAATCACACCTGGTAGTAACTTGAATCCACAAAACCAGATCAAGAGAAACAGAAACAAGATAAGAACATGAAAATAAAATGCGTACTTGCTGTTCTTTCTTTCTTCTTTCTTTCTTCTTTCTTTGAATCAGAGTCTCGCTCTGTTGCCCAGGCTGGAGTGCAATGGCGCGATCTCGGCTCACTGCAACCTCCGCCTCCTGGGTTCAAGCAATTCTCCTGCCTCAGCCACCCAAGTAGCTGGGGTTACAGGTGCCCGCCACCACACTCCGCTAATTTTTGTAATGTTAGTCGAGTTGGGTTTTCTCCATAGTGGGCAAGCTGGTCTCAAACTCCTGACCTCATAGCTGGTCTCGATCTCCTGACCTTGTGATCTGCCCACCTTGGTCTCCTATAGTGCTGGGATTACAGGCGTGAGCCACCAAGCCCAGCCAAAAATTGCATACTTTCTGGCCTTTATTTTCTCAGCTTCTTTAATAAACATAGACATTGTATAAAGCAATAGCTGTAACAATGTATTATTGACTTATGTATAACAATAACAGCACACTGGCTGGCCTTTGGGAGGCTAAGGCAGGCAGATCACCAGGTCAGGAGTTTGAGACCAGCCTGACCAACGCGGAGAAATGCCATCTCTACTAAAAATACAAAAATTAGTCGGCCGTGCTGGTGGGTGCCTGTAATCCTAGGTAATCAGGAGGCTGAGGCAGGAGAATTGCTTGAACCCAGGAGGCTGAAGTTGCAGTGAGCCGAGATTGCGCCATTGCACTCCAGCCTGGGCAACAGAGTGAGCCTCTGTCTCAAAAAAAAAAAAAAAAAAAGATGTATATAATAAGCCTTAGAGAAACCACTAACTAAATAACTCCAAAAAATGTAGGGAAAAGCCATTAAGGGAATTAAAATGTTACACTAGAAAATATCTGCTCCCAGCACTTTGGGAGGCCAAGGCAGGTGGATCACGAGGTCAAGAGATCGAGACCATCCTGGTCAACAAGGTGAAACCCCGTCTCTACTAAAAATACAAAAATTAGCTGGGCATGGTGGCGCGTGCCTGTAGTCCCAGCTACTCGGGAGGCTGAGGCAGGAGAATTGCTTGAACCCAGGAGGCAGAGGTTGCGGTGAGCTGAGATCGCGCCATTGCACTCCAGTCTGAGTAACGACAGTGAAACTCCGCCTCAAAAAAAAAAACAAAGGAAATATCTGCTTCATACAATAGAGAAACAACAACAGAAAGACATGAGATGCATAGGGAAAAACCTGAACTGGCAGATGCAATAGCCTGAAGATGACAGGTGATACTCCTTGAACTGATCTACAGATACAATGCAATCACTGTTTTTTTTTTTTTTTTGAGATGGAGTCTCCCTCTGTTGCCTGACCTCAAGTGATTGGCCCGCCTTGGCCTCCAAAAGTGCTGAGATTACAATTGTGAGCGACTGCACCTGTCCTATTTTGTTTGATTTCTAGGCAGATCCATGCGGACAGAAAGTGGATCTACAGTTGCTTAAGGGTAGGAGAGGTTACAGGGAGTGACTACTAAGGGTAAGGGGTTTCTGTAAGGAATGGTGAAAACATCCTAAAATCATGGTGATGGTTACATAACTGTGTATACACCAAATATACACGAATGTGTGTCTGCAAATGTACTAAAAACCATTGAATTGTACAATTTAACTGGGCGAATTGTACAGTATGTGAGTCATATCTTAATTAAGCTGGGGCTTTTTGGTGTTTATTTTTTTTGAGACGGAGTCTCATGGTGTGATCTCAGCTCACTGCAACCTCCTCCTCTCAGCTTCAAGCAATTCTTGTGCCTCAGCCTCCCTAGTAGCTGGGACTACAGGTGTGGAGCACCACGCCTGGCTAACTTTTGTATTTTTTGTAGAGATGGGGTTTCACTATGTTGGCCAGGCTGGTCTTGAACTCCTGACCTCAGGCGATCTGCCTTGACCTCCCAAACTTCTGGGATTACAGGAGTGAGCCACTGTGCCCGGCCTTGTTTTATTTTTTGAGACAGGGTTTCCCTGTCTCAAAATGCCCAGGTGGGATTGCAATGGTGCAATGATGCCTCACTGCAGCCTCCAACTTCTAGGCTCAAGTGATTCGCTTGCCTCAGCCTCCCCAGTAGCTGGGACCACAAGCACGTGACCACGCCCAGCTTTTTAAAATTTTTTTAGAGACAGGGTCTCACTATGTTGCCCAGGCTTGTCTTGAGCAGAGTCTTACTCTGTTGCCCAGGCTGGAGTGCAACGGTGCGGTCTTGGCTCACTGCATCTCTGCAACCTCTAGCTCCTGGGTTCAAACGATTCTCATGCGTCAGCCTCCCGCCTCCTTCCTCTTAATTTTACTTCATAGCCTTGTCATCGGGAGTTGTTTGCGGCTGTTTCTTTATTCATCCCTGGCCTCTGTCCTTACCCCCAGGAGGGCTTCTTTCTGCCTGAGCAAACTGCTAAGTCCAAGCCCCTCAGAGTGGGCGGCTGGATCTTGATCTCTTCTCGGGTTCCCTGCGCGCTCTCCCCAATCCCGCTCCCCCAGGTTCTTTATGAACAACTGGAGGCAGGCAGACAGGGTTTGAATCGCAGCTACTACGAAACACAAAGCGGACCCCAAATAACAAAAACAGCATGCCAGCGCTTAAATCAATGTGCTGCAACATCGCTAGGAGAAAAATGCATCATTTGTATTTCCATTTTACAGATGAGAATCCTCAGGTGTCTGGTTTGAGACCTCCGTAACACCCCTCCCAGGACGACGAAGCCCGGAGTGTGAAGCGTCTGGGATCTCATCCTAAACAAGGCAGCCAACCGAGTTCAATACTTAGGCATCCTGCAGGCGGCGCCTGCCGCCGCTCCTTGTTGCAGCCGGGACAGTCCGAATACCTACAACTCCCGGCGTGCGGCGCGCGCCGAAGCTCCTTTACTGTCATGGTGAAACAGGGGAGCTTGCCTCGTTGCCTTCTGGGAAATGAAGTCTCGCTGTGAAGAGAGGCAGGGCTTTAAGTAGTAGGCGGATCCGTAGCCAATGAACAGACGCGGATAGCTTTGAGTGCGGGGCTGAGAAACCAATAGACATGCGGTATTGAGAAGGTGGGTTTTCCGGTAGTGAAGGCCTGGTGAACGGCTGCGCAAAAAAGGGCACTTCCTTTTGCGGGTGGCGGCGAGCGCGGAGAGAACGCCATGAAGGCTTCTGGCACAGTAAGGCGGGCGCGGCGCGGCAGGGGCCAGGGGGATGGGGCAGGTACCCCATCGGGGACCTGCGGAGGTGGCGTGGGTCGGGTTGGTGCCCTGCGCTCCTTTCTGGGTCCCCTTTGGCCGCGCGCCGCCGTCTCGTTGGCAGCCAACATGGCGGCTATCGTGGTCGCCGCGTGGAGAGAGCGATTAGTGACCTGGGTCCGGGTCTTCTTCCCGGGGGAAGGAATAAGTCGCTCATCATGGAGGCCCGAGCCACGGCACCTCATCGAGCTGCCAAGTTTCTGTGTTCCTTTGTGCAATGAGGACGTGGCGGGGGAGCAATAGTATTTCCCCGTGAATGTTTGTGAGAAGCGGTTGAGAGTTCCTAATAATGAGCCGAAGCGGGAAGCGGGGAGCGCGAGGCTTAGCGCTGTGACACATACTGGCGCAGAGATGGGACAGCCTAGACTCTAATGGAGTGGGTGTACTATGTACACATCTCCAGCCTCAGTTTCCTCGCTGTTAAAGGGGCGGGCCCCATCGTTCCCTTCCTGAACGTGTGGTGCCGAAGCCGGTGGGTCAGCTTCAGAGTAGAAGTAGGAACTGGGTCTGATAATTTGTAGCTATTTTTAATTGATACTAGAAAAAAAGCTGGCGAGTCAGTTTCAGAGGTGGTTTCTTTGTGCCATATCACAGCGCTTGGACTTGACTAGAGATTCTCACCTCTGCATCTGGAAACTGGGAGCCTTCCCTGGGCCAAATGTTTTGACTGCAGTTGGGAAAACGGAGACAGCTGCACCTCACGTGGGGACAGTGCAGGGATCCCAGGGATGGGGAGAGACTTGGAGTCTTGACCTAGTTCTGTCTGGAATGGGCTGTGATATCCTGTGCCGGTCACTGTCTGTGGGCCTCAGGTGAAAGAAGATGGTGGCTGGATGTTGTGAGGTGCAGGGTGGCTGTTTTGACGGGAACTGCAAAGTGAAGAAAGGCTGTGAGTCTAACCACGTCTCAGTTTTCTTGGTCTAAAACCCTTGCCCAGGCAAAGGAGAGGCAGGCAACTCAATTAATCCTTCCTGGAGACCTGCCTCCTCAATTCATTTTGTGGCTAAAGCTCTGGTGGGGAGTGTGACCCACAGTCACAAGGAATTCACATGGAGGCCCTGGGGTGGCCCTTGCTCCTGTTTTCCCGAATCTGGTGGTCACCAGGCGCAGGAAAGGGAGTGAGATGGATCTCCACGGTTGCCTCTGGGTGCTGGCCCTACCTCACCCCTGTTTCCTTTCAGCTACGAGAGTACAAGGTGGTGGGTCGCTGCCTGCCTACCCCCAAATGCCACACACCGCCCCTCTACCGCATGCGAATCTTTGCGCCTAATCATGTTGTTGCCAAGTCCCGCTTCTGGTACTTCGTGTCTCAGTTGAAGAAGATGAAGAAGTCTTCAGGGGAGATTGTCTACTGCGGGCAGGTACAGGGAGGCCAGGGCTGCGTGGGTCTGGAGTGGATTTGTGCCTCTTGGGGCATTGTGCATCTCAAGAATTAATCAGACATTGACTGGGTGCGAAAGCTCACGCCTGTAATCCCAGCACGTCAGACATCAGAGCTCCAGGTGGTGTACTTGTCTGGGTCACAGGACTAGAGCAGAGCTCATGTGCCATTTCCCAGATCAGAAAGCCAGGGACCCAGGGAGAGGGGTGGCTGGCATGGTGGGATGCCTTGTTTGGGGCTGTCTTCTCCTGGGCCCTGTCTGTCAAGTGGGGAGAGGCAGTGCTCCCCGGTTAGTGGGTGGTAGCTAGGTTGGCCCAGACAAGTCCCAAGAGACTTGAGTTCAGGGAAAACATCTGGGGCTGGGTTGGTCTCTGGTGGAAGCCTGAGCTCCAGGCTGCCATGGGAAGTTCCCTTATATGGCAGGCTCCCTGAGGGTGGAACTGGGAAACTGAGGCACACAAGAGTCTGGCCATAGAGGAGGCCTGTGCTGTGCTTTGGAAGCTGAGGGCTCAGTGAGGATGGGGCTAGGGTGGATCTGGCTTGCCGCTCTCACCTCCCCCTGTGTCCTCTCCTCGGCAGGTGTTCGAGAAGTCCCCCCTGCGGGTGAAGAACTTCGGTATCTGGCTGCGCTATGACTCCAGGAGCGGCACCCACAACATGTACCGGGAATACCGGGACCTGACCACCGCAGGGGCCGTCACCCAGTGCTGTAAGCTCCGGTCCAGCCTCCCCTTTTAGATCCTCCTTGATGCCCTCACACTGAGACAGGGCAAATGCCAGAGGCTCCCAGGCAGGAGAGTCTCAGAGCTGGTGGTGAGGCACGGGAAGACAGGATGCCCCGGATGTGCTTTTCTGAGAGCCCAGCCCGGGTTGGTTGTGAATTGTATTGCATTCAGAAACTTCCTTTTTTGGGTCTGCACCTTGTGTAGATTGGGGTCCACATTTCCACTATTTTCTGGGACCAACTTAGAACCAAGTTCAACTCCTACCCCATATTGGGGGCTGACACCTTTTCCCTGGCTCACCCGGCAGGACCTGTGAGGCCTTCACACCTCCCTGCTTGCACCTAAACCCAAGAATCACTGTTTCTCATAGCGGTGGTTTAAACAGAGGTGCGAACAGCAAGCGAATCTCGTCGCCTTTGGGGGACTGCGGCCGTGCCCCTCAGAGTGAATTTGGAGGTTCTACAACTCTCTCGGGTGTCGTGGAGCCCCCATGAGCCCCAGGCCCTCAGGCAGTTGCTGTGACCCACAGGGCGTGCCAGGTCATTGGGCAGGCACCCAGTATGAGGTTTGCTGAGTGATAGCCCCTCCTCTCCACAGACAGAGACATGGGCGCCCGGCACCGCGCCCGGGCCCACTCCATCCAGATCATGAAAGTGGAGGAGATCGCAGCCAGCAAGTGCCGCCGGCCGGCCGTCAAGCAGTTCCACGTGAGTGCCTTGCGGGGCTCCCCTGAAGGGAGGTGCCTGCTCTGACGCAGGAGCCCAGTGGGGGGCGGCTACACTTTGGTGGCCCGCAGAGGATGTGGGGTTAAGAGGCTTCCAACCCCTCAACCTGCCTCCCCTCCTCACAGGACTCCAAGATCAAGTTCCCGCTGCCCCACCGCGTCCTGCGCCGTCAGCACAAGCCACGCTTCACCACCAAGAGGCCCAACACTTTCTTCTAGGTGTGGGGCCCTCGCCCGGGTGTGCCCCAAATAAACTCAGGAACACCCCGGTGCTCACTGCGTGTTTTCTTTGCACATTCTGCAGAGCTCAAAGGGGTGCTGTGAGAGGCCAGCCCAGTCACCTCCTGGTGCACAGCTGAGCTGCCACTTCTCTGTCCTGGAAGGGGTCTTCCTTGCAAACAAACAAACCTTCACATCCTCTCCTTGAGCGGGCCTCCAGGAGCCCCAGGTGCTGGTGGCACCCTACTGAGTCTGGACCAGGGAGACTCTCCCTAGATTGTGGGGTTGGGATTCACTCCCTGGGGATTCCCCTCCTGGCTTAGAACCTAAGTCTCTGGTTCCCAAAATTCTCGGAGTAGACACAAGGGGGCACCCACGGGGCACTCTGCTGCCTGGAGACTGTTTCTCTTTCCCTGTTTGGGGGTTTCTTAGATGACACTGCCCAAATATTGCCCAAGGAGGTCAAGGACTCACCACAGGGGAGTGGTTGTTTCTAGGAAACCGCATCAGGCCTGGAAAATTCCAGGTGTGACACTAATCCCACCCTGGCTGGGTCCCTCTGTCAGGTGGAGGCTAAGCTGGCACTGGAGAAGCTTGAGATGTAGCCAGGAGTTCAGGCTCTGGGAGCCTCCCGCCCTTGCTGCGTGACCTTGAGCAGCCCTGGTGTGGGCTGGCGGTCCTGGGGCCTGCTGTCGTCGGAACATCAGGTTCCACATTGACTTGGGAAGAGCCTGCTGTACCAGCATTGGGGCAGCCTATGGGGTCCTCCTTTTTCCTAGGCAGCCACGATCAGGAGGAAGCCAGGACTGGGTAGCAGTCAGTTAATGGTTTTTTGAAAGTGTCTTGTTCTGCTGCCCAGGCTGGAGTGCAGTGGAGAGATCATAACTCACTGTAGCTTCAGCCTGGGCTCATGATCCTCCTGCCTCAACCTCCTAAATAGCTGGGACTACAGGGGCATTACCACACCCAGGACAAGACACAGACTTTCCTCTACCTGTGGAGGAGCCATGTGGGTTCCAGGAAACCAGGCCACTTCCCAGCCTTACCTGGAGGGTTGTTGCAACACCCAAGCACTTGGAGAGGTTCCCAGAACCTGTGCAGGGCCAGTGCGCAAGCAGCCATTCAGGTGAGACCTGGAGGCAGCCCTGCAGACCACAGAATCCCACCAGGCCTGAGGTGTGAGAATCACTTGAGCCTAGCAACGGCGAGACCAAACAAAAATACAGTAGTGACGTGCCATTCCCAAGGAGGTGTGTCCTGCTGGTATGTGCGCCCGAGGGCAAGTGCTCCAGCAATCATTTTGGACTGTGAAGAAGGAACACAGGCGCAGCAAGGGAGAAGGATCTCCAGCACCTTGCCCTGTGCAGCGCTGCCCCGTCCCTGCCCAGCCCCTCCTCGAGGCTTGACCCTTCTACCCCCTTGATGGGAACATGGGGAGGAGACATGAGTCCGTAGGCTGTCATGGAGCTGCTCTGTTAGATGTGACCTTGCCTTGAGCTGGGTCTGAAGCAGGGCGTGGCATTGTGGACTCAGGCCATAGAACTGTCTGGGGGAAGTTCCTGTTTGCTCTGAGCCATTTCTTCAGTATAAAGTGAGGGTGGTGATCCCTCAGGGCTGACGGGGGGAGGGGGGGTGGCAGGCAAGGTAACAGATGAGTTGGAGGATGAGAGAGCAGGAGAGTGGAAGGCTTGGCCCCCACCAAAGCCCACTGCACACCCCTGTCTTCACCTCAGTCCCCTCTCTGTGCCTTGGAGCTCCTCCAGGGCTTCAACCAGGTGGCAGCAGCCTGGGAGCCAGTTGGGAGAGCTCTGCCCCAATCAGCTGAGACATGGAGACAATCCCATTACTGAGGGGCTGTTGACAGGATGAACGCGCTCCCCGATCACTGGCCTGCACCTGTTCATCTCCACTTTGCCATCTACTCAGCCTCTCATAAATGTGCCCAGAAGCCCCTCCACCACTGAATTCCCCCACCCCCGCCTATCCCCATCCTTCCATTCAGTCATATTCCTCTACCATCTAGCCAGCTACCTGTCCATCCATCTGTCCACTCAATCCACCCCATTCATCCATCTACCCACCCACCCATCCATTCATTCATCCATCCATACACACATTCATCTACCCACCCATCCATCCATCCATCCACTCATCTGCCTAACCACCCATCCATCCAGCTACCCACCCATCCATCCATCCACCCACCCATCCATCTGCCCAATTCATCCAGCCATCCATTCTCCCATCCAACCACTCATCTATCCATCCATCCATTCTCCCATCCAACCACTCATCCATCCATCCATTTATCCATTCTCCCATCCAACCACTCATCTATCCATCCATCCATCCATTCTCCCATCTAACCACTCATCTATCCATCCATCCATCCATTCTCCCATCCAACCACTCATCTATCCATCCATCCATCCATTCTCCCATCCAACCACTCATCTATCCATCCATCCATCCATTCTCCCATCTAACCACTCATCTATCTATCCATCCATCCATTCTCCCATCCAACCACTCATCCATCCATCCATTTATCCATTCTCCCATCCAACCACTCATCTATCCATCCATCCATCCATTCTCCCATCTAACCACTCATCTATCCATCCATCCATCCATTCTCCCATCCAACCACTCATCTATCCATCCATCCATCCATTCTCCCATCTAACCACTCATCTATCTATCCATCCATCCATTCTCCCATCCAACCACTCATCTATCCATCCATCCATCCATTTTCCCATCTAACCACTCATCCATCCATCCATTTATCCATTTACCCATCCACCCACCCATCCATCTGCCCAATTCATCCAGCCATCTGTTTATCCACCCATCCATCCATCCATCCATTCTCCCATCTAACCACTCATCCATCCATCCATCCATTCTCCCATCCAACCACTCATCCATCCATCCATCCATCCATTCTCCCATCCACCCACTCATCCATCCATCCATTTATCCATTCTCCCATCCAACCACTCATCTATCCATCCATCCATCCATTCTCCCATCCAACCACTCATCTATCCATCCATCCATCCATTCTCCCATCTAACCACTCATCTATCCATCCATCCATCCATTCTCCCATCCAACCACTCATCCATCCATCCATCCATCCATCCATCCATCCATTCTCCCATCCAACCACTCATCTATCCATCCATCCATCCATTCTCCCATCCAACCACTCATCTATCCATCCATCCATCCATTCTCCCATCCAACCACTCATCTATCCATCCATCCATCCATTCTCCCATCCAACCACTCATCCATCCATCCATCCATTCTCCCATCTAACCACTCATCCATCCATCCATTTATCCATTTACCCATCCACCCACTCATCCATCCATCCATTTATCCATTCTCCCATCCACCCACTCATCCATCCATCCATTTATCCATTTACCCATCTAACCACTCATCCATCCATCCATCCATCCATTCTCCCATCTAACCACTCATCCATCCATCCATCCATCCATCCATTCTCCCATCCACCCATCTGTTCAATCCTCTACCCAAACTCCATGTGCCCCCCCACACACATCCCTGTGTCTCAGTCTCAATCATCCTTGAGCCCCTACATCGTGCAGGGGACTGAGTTAATTCCGGTGTGGGTACTCGACAGACCACACAGACCCTGGTTCTTTCTCAGGAAGGAGAAGAGCAGTCACAACCCCATGTAGAGGCTGGGCGTGATGGTGGTGTGCCCATAGTCTCAGCTACTTGGGAGTCTGAGGCAGGAGGATCACTCGAGCCCAGAAGGTTGAGGTTGCAGTGAGCCGTAATCTCTCCACTGCACTCCCGCCTGGACAACAGAGCACAACCATGTCCCAGAAACAAATACAAAAAACAAGAGCTGCCCCTGACTATTGAGGAGAGGAGGCACAAGACCAACCAGAGTGAAACCCCTGGGGCTGGGCAGAAATGGCTGATAAGGCAGAGGCTGGCCAGGGAGAGCCTGGATGTCCCCTGGGGTCTGGAGAGGGACAGGTCTCACCCGGGCTCACCCAGTTAGCTGAAGGATAAGCCAGGCAGGAATCCAGGAACTCCTCCCATCTCCTCAGGTGCCGAGGCATTCCAGGTCTCATTTTGGGGCTTGTCAAGGTGTTAGGTGTCAGGCCTCGGTAGGGCTGTGATTCCTGAGGGAGCGACATTCTAAGTCTCCCTTCCCTGGCCGGCCCTGCGCCTCTTCTCCTGAGTCAGAACCAATGGGAGCAGGAGCAGTGCCAAAACAGGACAGACCCGTGTGGGGAGGCCCAAGAGACCCTAGCCCCAGTTCCTGCAACCAAGACAGACGATGTGAGAATCACAGAATCTGAGGCTCACAGCTGAGAATCTCAAGACTTAAAGAATCATGGAATTTTTTCTTCTTCTTCTTCTTTTAGAGATGGGGTGTCATTATGTTGGCCAGGCTGGTCTCAAACTCCTGACCTCAGGTGATCTACCGATCTCGGCCTCCCAAAGTGCTGGGATTACAAGCGTGAGCCCTGTGCCCAGCTAGAATCTTTTTTTTTTTTTTTTTTTTTTTTGAGACAGAGTCTTGCTCTGTCCCCCAGGCTGGAGTGCAGTGGCACGATCTCGGCCTCCTAGGTTCAAGCAATTCTTCTACTTCAGCCTCCTGAGTAGCTGGGATTACAGGTGCCCGCTACCATGCCCAGCTGATTTTTTTGTATTTTTAGTAGAGACAGGTTTTCTTGAACTCCTGACTTCAGGTGATCCACCCACCTGGGCCTCCCAAAGTGTTGGGATTACAGGCGTGAGCCACTGCACCCGGTCAAATTATGAAATCTTCCAGACAGCAGCAGCAGCAAGGAAGAATGGTTAGCGTTTTATTTATTTTGTTAGAGACAGCCTTCCTCTGTCACCCAGGCTAAAATTCAGTGGCATAGTCACTGCTCACTGCAGCCTCAACCTCCCCAGTTCAAGCAATGCTTTGGCTTCAGTCTCCCGAGTAGCTGGGACTATAGGTGCACACCACCAAACTCGGCTAGTTTTTTTTGTTGTTGTTTGTTTGTTTTTTGAGACACAGTTTCGCTGTTGTTGCCCAGGCGGGAGTGCGATGGCGTGATCTCGGCTCACCGCAACCTCTGCCTCCCCAGTGCAAGCGATTCTCCTTTCTCAGCCTCCCAAGTAGCTGGGATTACAGGCACGCGCCACCATGTCCAGCTTATTTTCTATTTTTAGTAGAGATGGAGTTTCTCCATGTTGTTCTTGAACTCCTGACCTCAGGTGATCCACTGGCCTCTGCCTCCCAAAGTGCTTGGATTACAGGCGTGAGCCACTGCGCCCTGCTAAACTTGGCTAGTTTTAAAAAATTTTTGGCTGGGCGCAGTGGCTCACACCTGTAATCCTAGCACTTTGGGAGGCAGAGGCGGGTGGATCACCTGAGGTCAGGAGTTTGAGAACAGCCTAGCCAACATGGTGAAACCCTGTCTACTAAAAATTAAAAAAAAAAAATTTTTTTTAATTACCTGGGCAAGGTGGTGGGCGCCTGTTATCCCAGCTACTCAGGAGGCTGAGGCAGGAGAATCGTTTGAACCTGGGAGGTGGAGGTTGCAGTGAGCTGAGATTGTACCATTGCACTCCAGCCTGGGCAACAAGAACAAAACTCTGTCTTAAAAGAAATTGTAGAGTTCGGGGTCTCACTACATTGCCCAGGCTGGTCTCCAACTCCTAGCCTCCAGCCATCCTCCTTCCTTGGCCTCCCAGAGTTCTGAGATTACAGGCATGAGCTACCGAAACTGGCCGGTTTGCACTTACTAAGCGTGGAGTTGAAGTTCAAGGACAGATTCTGGCTTCCCATGGCGTGGGTTCAAATCCCGCTGTCACTCCTGGTTCACAGACGGGGAGTTGATGTCCAGGGCCACCCAGCAGGTTTTGCTGCAGTCACAACAGCTCAACTTCTCACCCTAACCCCTGCCGCATCTCCAGGGAACCAAGGGGGTGGGGACAGCACCCGATACTGCCACCACTCTCCCATTCCTGCACATTCTGCTCACATTGTCTGCCTGGGCCTTGGGCCCTTCCTAACTCGCATCCTGGGTTCCTGCTGCCCGCTCCTATGATTGAAATCACAGTCACGGAAGGTGTGACCTGATTCTCCCTACTCTGCTGCTTCTCCTCTCTAGGCTCACAATTCCCTCCCCTACGGCAGGGGATGGTCCCGCCCACTCTGCAGGGGCCCTCACTCCAGACCTCAGGAATTCCAAAGTGCATTCCAAATCCACCCGCCTCTCCCCACTGAGCAGCCACCCCTCTCCCACCACTTGGATATGGCCCATTTTTCAGAACCTAGAAAATCTCGCCGACTCCTCTCCTGCTCCAAACTCTCCTAGGGTTTCCCAGCACCCTCCACTCTCCAAGCTCCCTCATTCTCTGCCTGTAAGTCTCCGTTCACTGGGGAAAGGTCCTCTCTTAGAGGCCTCTCAGCATGTCACCCTCCAGGCTGCCTCCATCTATCCAGGCTGGAATTCAGTGGTGTGATCACTGTTCACTGCAGCCTCGACCTCCCCGGCTGAGGCGATCCTCCCAACCTCAGCCTCCCAAAGTGCTGGGATTGCAGGTGTGAGCCAGGGCGCCTGGCTGTGAAATGAGTTTTTTTTTGAGACGGAGTTTCCCTCTTGTTACCCAGGCTGGAGTGCAATGGCGCGATCTCGGCTCAGAGCAATCTCCGCCTCCTGGGTTCAAGCAATTCTCCTGCCTCAGCCTCCTGAGTAGCTGGGATTACAGGCACGCGCCACCATGCCCAGCTAATTTTTGTTTTTTTTGTATTTTTATAGTAGAGACAGGGTTTCACCGTGTTGACCAGGATGGTCTCGATCTCTTGACCTCGTGATCCACCCGTCTCGGCCTCCCAAAGTGCTGAGATTACAGGCGTGAGCCACCGCGCCCGGCCCTGAAATGAGTATTTATCTGCCGGTGAGGTCAGGGCCATCACAGCCCTGAGGTGGGTTCTCCTGGATCACCGTGTGTCCCCAGCACCTGGGGAGGGCCCCGCACACAGTAAGCGTTCAATGAATGAGCCTCTCAGCCTCTGGTCGCAGCCTGGACCCCCACGGCGGGAAGAAGAGAAGCTTTGACCTTGCAGAACTTCCCTGGAGAGAAGGGGCCCATTTGCATGTATTTACACAATTTGCATTGGTCGGCAGGGCTTTGTAAGTAGGGGATCCCGCTGGGATCGCCCCTTTTCTATTTTTTTAATTTTTGCTTTTTTTTTATTTTTGAGACGGAGTTTCGCTCTTGTTACCCAGGCTGGAGTGCAATGGCGTGATCTCGGCTCACCGCAACCTCCGCCTCCTGGGTTCATGCAATTCTCCTGCCTCAGCCTCCTGAGTAGCTGGGACTACAGGCACGCGCCACCATGCCCAGCTAATTTTTTGTATTTTTAGTAGAGACAGGGTTTCACCATGTTGACCAGGATGGTCTCGATCTCTTGACCTCGTGATCCACCCGCCTCGGCCTCCCAAAGTGCTGGGATTACAGGCGTGAGCCGCCGCGCCTGGACTTTGTTTTTTTTTTTGAGATGGAGTCTCCGAGTATCGCTCTGTCGCCCAGGCTGGAGTGCAATGGCGCGATCTCTGCTCACTGCAACCTCCGCCTCCTGGGTTCAAGCGATTCTCCCACCTCAGCCTCCCGAGTAGCTGGGATTACAGGCGCCCCCCACCACGCCCAGCTAATTTTTGTATTTGTAGTAGAGACGCCGTTTCACTATGTTGGCAGGACTGGTCTTGAACGGACCTCAAGAGATCCGTCCGTCTCGGCCTCCCAAAGTGTTGGGGTTACAGGCGCGAGCCACCGCGCCGGGCCGATCCCCCCTTTTCCAAGCGGTTTTCCGGGAGGATGGCTGACCAGGCTGGACGGAGGAAGAACTGGGTGCTCAACCCACTCTCCTGGCGAGGGCAGGAGGTACTCGCCAGCAGGCAGCAGGTGCCCGTGTAGCCGCCGCAATGTCACAGCCCCAGGGGGAGGGACAGGCCCACCTTGCACAGCGGAGAGGGAGCAAGAGGACTGTCGGGGGTTATGTGGGGACGCGTGGAGAAACGCTGCACCCAGCTGGAGCGGCCCAGAGGAGGCCACTAGGGGGCAGAAGAGGCTGGCGAGAAGGACTCGAACGCGCTTTGCTTTCTTGCTTGCTTGCTTTTTGAGACAGGGTCTTGCAGTGCTGCCCAGGCTGGAGGGCAGTGCAGTTCTCCACCACAGCTCATTGCAGGCTTGACCTACCACCCTCAAGCGATCCTCCCGCCTCAGCCTCCTGCTTAGCTGGGATTACAGGCACGCGCTACCACTCCTGGCTAATTTTTGTATTTTCACAGACAAGGTCTCACTGTGTTGCCCAGGGTAGTCTTGAACCCCGGGACTCAAAGGATCCTCCCACTTCAGCCTCCCAAAGTGCTGGGATTTCAGGCGTGAGCCACCATGCTGGGCCTCTAACCCTGTTTCATTCAACCCCTAGAAAATCAGATTCCGCCAGCTTACGGAGAAGGGAACCAAGTTTGAGATGCGTGGTCGCCCAGAAAGTTGGAGACCGAGCTGAGACTTGAACCCCAGAGACCAGAACCTCCAGAGGTCAAAGTCCCCCTGGGTTCTTCAGAGAAGGGCCCTGAGATGACAGCTCCTTGGTCCCCATGGTAGCCTGACTCCCAGCAATGGACTATCCCCTACCGGCAACCTTGGTTTCCTCATCTATGTGATAGGGACAAGCCAGACCTGACCTCCCTAATGGTCATGGTCTCCGCTTATTCGGGTTCACAGCCTTGAAAGCTCCCACCACCTCCATGATCCACGTATGCCTGGCACAGGGCCAACAGTCAATGAATGAATGAAGTGGAGATAAATAAAGGAACAAATGAATGAGGCACTTATGTACCAGGCTTGTGTTACCAGGTCCCATTTATTCCTCTGAGGCAGGGACAATTTTATCCCTGTTTACAGATGGGGAAACTGAGGCCCAGGGAAGAGAAAGACTTCCCCAAGTATGTACCCACTCGGGACTTGGGCTCTGAATGTCTCCTACCCAGCTTAGCCCAAGAGTGGGGTTCAGTGATGCCCACCCCCTAAGGTTCTAGAGAACATGCCAGTTCGGGGGTGGTAAGGCCTGGTAAGTTTTTTTTTGTTTTTTATTTTTGAGACGGAGTCTTGCTCTGTCGCCCAGGCTGTAGTGCAGTGGCACCATCTCGGCTCACGGCATCCTCCGCCGCCCGGCTCAAACGATTAAGGCCAGGTAAGTTTTCTTTATGGGTCCCTTGAAATCCTAAAAGTGAACCCCAGTCTTGCATGAAAGTGAGCTCCCCATAGCTCAAGGTATTCAAGCACACCGCGGCTTTGAGTGCTGAAGCAGGCCGTGCGGCCTTGGGGAAGTGACACGCCCTCTCTGAGCCTCAATTTCCCCACCTGTGACAGCCGTGATCACGGCGCATGGGGATAAGTGGGTGCATGGGGATGGGGGAACATTTGGGAGGCCTCCCCGCCACCACCCCCTACAGCCACCCAAGTAGCCTGTCCCAGCCTGTCTATCCCAGTCCAGAGTGGAAAGGGTGCGGGTCCTGCCCGCCCCTAGGTCTGGAGGCGGAGTCGCCGTGACCCGGGAGCCCAATAAATCTGCAACCTACAATCACGAGCTGCTCCCTTAAGCTCCAAGGCGACCTCCAGCTGTCGGCGCTGAGCACTGCGCCCAGGGAGAGGGACAGACAGCCGGCTGCATGGCACAACGGGACCCCGAGTGAGAGGCGAGGTGGCGGGACAGACAGCACGGGCAGACGCAGAGACAGAGAGAGGGGACAGAGGAGGCCGACAAAGACAGCGACAACCCAGAGATTCCTAACCCAGGGAGTCCCAGCCGCTCTCGCAGCTTCTCACCCCAGACGGAGGGGGTACAGGCGGCTCAGCACCCTCCCACCCGCCCGCCCCGTCCTTGGCCCCTGCCGGCATCTCCAGCTGGAGCACTCAGGGCTGCCGAGAACGCGCTTGGTCTCCGAACCCGCCCTCATGGAGGCCGTGGAACCCGGGGAACGGCCCACCTTCGGAGCCTGGGACTACGGGGTGTTTGCCCTCATGCTCCTGGTGTCCACTGGCATCGGGCTGTGGGTCGGGCTGGCGCGGGGCGGGCAGCGCAGCGCTGAGGACTTCTTCACCGGGGGCCGGCGCCTGGCGGCCCTGCCCGTGGGCCTGTCGCTCTCCGCCAGCTTCATGTCGGCCGTACAGGTGCTGGGCGTGCCGTCCGAGGCCTACCGCTATGGCCTCAAGTTCCTCTGGATGTGCCTGGGTCAGCTTCTCAACTCGGTTCTCACTGCCCTGTTCTTCATGCCCGTCTTCTATCGCCTGGGCCTCACCAGCACCTACGAGGTACGGGACAGAGGCCTGGGGGCAGGACCCGCCCCACTGGTAGTGCCGGGACCCGGTGTGGGGGAGGCCCTGGGGCTTTGAGCCGCTGTACAGGAGGACGCGGATGGCACTTCGGTGCTTTAACGGAAGGGGCCCCTAGGCAGTCACGTGGGGAGGGTTCTGAGAAGAGGCCGCAGGCCCCGGGCGAGGGGCAGGAAGGAGGAAGAGAGGGCCTGGTGTCCTGGTCCTTCGGTGGAAGTGCGCGGGCCGGACCCGGCTGGACCAGGTGTGTACTCAAGTGTGGACAGTCACACACCTGCCCCCCGCCTTCCCCGGCATGCAGACCCATGTGTGCGCGCTAGAAGGGACTGCTGACGGCTCCAGGGTTCGAAATCCGGCTTCACCGCTTTCTTCTATCTTGGGCAAGGGGCGTGCCTCCTGTTCAGGCTCCTCAGTTGTCCAACCGGGCGAATCACAGCACCTCCCTCCAGGGGAGAGGGTAAAGCGATTAAAATCGTGAACCGGCCAGGCGCTGTCATCTCAGCACTTCGGGAGGCCCAGGTGAACGGATCACTTGAAGTCAGGGGTTCGAGACCAGCCTGGCCAACGTGATGAAACCCGGTCTCTACTAAAAATACAAAAATTAGCCGGGCGTGGTGGCGGGCACCTGTAATCCCAGCTACTTGGGAGGCAGAGGCAGGAGAATTGCTTGAACCCGGGAGGTTGCAGTGAGCCGAGATCGCGCCACTGCACTCCAGCCTGGGCGACAGCGCGAAACTCTTGTCTCAAAGGAAAAAAAAAAAAAATCGTAACCAGTAAATCATAGGCGGCCAACACCTTTGGCCCCGGGCACTGTCTACACTGTGCGCTTGCTGGCTACGTCGGTGTCCGAGGAGCAGTGGCCGCTCCGGGAGCCCGCACCCGCCAGTCGCAAGTGGGAGGGCTGGTGCACACGCATGGACCGGTCCTCCAGGTCCACGGCGTAAGCACAGGCATGGGATGGCACATGTGCACAGATGTGTCCTTGCGGCGGGGCCCCCGCGTGCGAGAATCCCGCGAGCGCGGTTGGCCTCCGGAGGGAGGGGACCACCTAGAGAGCGGGCGACGGACCCCAGAGGCCTCGGCCCCCGGGTAGGGCCTGTCTAGGTGACCTCGAGTCCCTCCTTGCAGTACCTGGAGCTGCGCTTCAGCCGCGCGGTACGGCTCTGCGGGACTGTGCAGTATATTGTAGCCACGGTGAGCGGCCTCGGCCCCGCCCTCCGCGTGGGGGGCCCAGGAGCGTCAGCCTTCACTAGCCCCGCCTCAACCATTCAAGACCCCACCCCAACCGCGTGCCCCCGCCCATTCCCCGCCCACACTTCAGTTCTGGTCCCGCCCCACTAGTCCCCTCCCATACCACACCCGGCCTGACCCCGCCTCCACTCTGCAGGACCCGGCCTATCTGCCACGCCCATATGCTGGGCCCACCCTTCCTCCTCCCCTCCCCATGCCCAACTGTCCCTAGACGCGCCCCTTGCTCACCTGTCCCACACTGTCTACAGATGCTGTACACTGGCATCGTCATCTACGCACCGGCCCTCATCCTGAACCAAGGTGTGACTCTGGGAGATCAGGGGAGGGTGTCTGGGAGGAGAAAGGGAGGGAGAGGAGGGCCTGAGACGCTGGGGACCGTTTGTGCCCCGCCCAGAGGCCTAACGGGGGACTCTTTTGCATAGTGACCGGGCTGGACATCTGGGCGTCGCTCCTGTCCACCGGAATTATCTGCACTTTCTACACAGCTGTGGTGAGTGGTCCCCCGGGGAACCCACTCCATATGGGGGATCAGGCCCACTGGGTCTCTTGCGGGGTGACTCTGGGCTTGCCCCTTTCTCCCGAGGAAGCTTCTGTCCCAGCTGTCCCACTGTCCTCATCTTTATAATGAAAAGTGATCTGAAAGATTTTATTGCTGAGAATCTAGAGGTATGGCAGCTTCAGGCGTGGCTGGATCCAGGTACTCCGACCTCATCCTCTGGGTCTCTCTCCCACCTCTCCAAGCCCCATCAGCTCCAGGCTTCCACCTCTTCTGGCTTCCCGACCAGCAGGAAATGAGCTCCCGCTTCAGCGTGGGGCTGGCTGAGTTCCCGGGGAGGGATACCTTTGGCTGACTCAGGTCTGACCTTGATAGTGATATTCTTATCAAAGTGATAATAATAGTAATGGTGGCCGGGTGCGGTGGCTCACATATGTAATCCCAGCATTTTGGGAAGCAGAGGCAGGCGGACCACTTGAGGTTAGGAGTTGGAGACCAGCATGGACAACACAGTGAAACCCTGTCTCTACAAAAAATAAAAAAATTAGACATAGTGACGCGCACCTGTGATCCCAGCTTCTCAGGAGTCTGCGGCAGGAAAATCACTTCAAGCTGGGAGGCATAGGTTGCGGTGAGCGGAGATTGCGCCACTGCCCTCCAGCCAGGGTGACAGAGCGAGACACCACCTCTAAATCAATCAATCGATCAATCAATCATAATAATAGTAATGGCAGCAATCACTGACACTCGCCTGTGTCACATCAGGTTCCAAATCTTTTTCATTTATTGACTTGTTTAATTCTAGTGAACACAGTGACTCATACCTGTAATCCCAGCACTTTGAGAGGCCAAAGTAGGAGGATCACTTGAGGCCAGGAGTTCGAGACCAGCCTAGGCAACATCATGAAACCCCCCCCCCCGACCATCTCTACAAAAAAAAATTTTTTTTAATTAGTCGGGCATGGTGGCACCCACTGTAGCCCAGCTGCTCCGGAGGCTGAGGCAGGAGGATCACTTGAGCCTAAGAGTTCCAGGCTGCAGTGAGCTGAGATCACACCACTGCACTCCAGCCTGGGCAATAGAGAGAGACCCTTTCTTTAAAAATAAAATAACAGGCCGGGCGCGGTGGCTCACACCTATAATCCCAGCACTTTGGGAGGCCGAGGCGGGTGGATCACGAAGTCAAGAGATCGAGACCATCCTGATCAACATGGTGAAACCCCGTCTCTACTAAAAATACAAAAAATTAGCTGGGCATGGTGGTGCGCGCCTGTAATCCCAGCTACTCAGGAGGCTGAGGCAGGAGAATTGCCTGAACCCAGGAGGCGGAGGTTGCGGTGAGCCGAGATTGTGCCATTGCACTCCAGCCTGGGTAACAAGAACAAAACTCCGTCTCAAAAAAAAATAAAATAACGTACTTAATTCTTGCAACAACACAGGGAGAAGGTATTATTATTATTAATCCCACTTTACAGATGAGGAAACTGAGACATAGAAGGGCATCAGTCCCAGGCACCGCTGAAGGCCAGGTAGGGTTAGCCACAGCCAGGTCCCCCATTTAACAGCCACTCTGCCTCTCTCTCTCCCATCCTTCAGGGCGGCATGAAGGCTGTTGTCTGGACTGATGTGTTCCAGGTTGTGGTGATGCTAAGTGGCTTCTGGGTTGTCCTGGCCCGCGGCGTCATGCTTGTGGGAGGGCCCCGCCACGTGCTCATGCTGGCCCAGAACCACTCCCGGATCAACCTGATGGAGTGAGTGAAAATTCAGAGGATACTGCAGTAGGATGGGGCTGGGCCAGGCACAGTCTCTCAGGCCCAACATCCCAGCACTTTGGGAGGCTGAGGCGGGCGGATCACTTGAGCTCAGGAGTTCGAGACCAGCCTGGGCAACATGGTGAAACTCCATCTTTACAAAAATACAAAAATTAGCTGGGCCTCATGGTGTGCGCCTGTGGTCCCAGCAATTCAGGAGGCTGAGGCTGGAGGATTGCTTGAGCCCAGGAGGCAGAGGCTGCAGTGAGCTGAGATCACACTACTGCACTGTAGCCTGGATGACAGAGCAAGACCCTGTCCCAGCCACCCCCGACCCCACAAAAAAATAAAAAAGAGGATGAGGCTGGGCTCTGGGCTCTGTTTGTGCCTGAGAGAAGCCAGCCAATGCTTCCTGCTCCAGGAGGCCCTCACTGCTCCCAGGCCCCGCCTCTCCCGGCGCCTGCTCTCTGCTCCTCCCCTCAGCCCAGATTGGCAGCTGAAGCCGCTCTGAACTCCCAGCTAGACACAGAAAAAATGGTTTTGGAGGGCACACATAGATGATTCAGCAAAAGAACACATGAATTTTCAATCTGACAAATGCCTGTGTATACTTCAAAACCCACTCCATTTATTTTTAATTTGTTATTATATATTTTTTGAGATGAAGTCTCACTCTGTCGCCCAAGCTGGAGTGCAATGGTGTGATCTGGGCTCACTGCAATCTCCACCTCCCAGGTTCAAGCAATTCTCCCGCCTCAGCCTCCTAATAGCTGGAATTACAGGTACCTGCCGTCATGTCCAGCTTTTTTTTTTTTTTTTTTTTTTTTTTTCTGTTCGAGACGGAGTTTCGCTCTTGTTGCCCAGGCTGGAGTGCAATGGCACCATCTTGACTCACTGCAACCTCCAACTCCTGGGTTCAAGCAATTTTCCTGCCTCAGCCTCCCACCTCCTGGGTTCAAGCAATTTTCCTGCCTCAGCCTCCCACCTCCTGGTTCAAGCAATTCTCCTGCCTCAGCCTCCCACCTCCTGGGTTCAAGCAATTCTCCTGCCTCAGCCTCCCACCTCCTGGGTTCAAGCAATTCTCCTGCCTCAGCCTCCCACCTCCCGGGTTCAAGCAATTTTCCTGCCTCAGCCTCCCAAGTAGCTGGGACTACAGGCTCACACCACGAAGCTCAGCTAATTTTTATATATTTAGTAGAGACAGGGTTTCACCATGTTGACCAGAATGGTCTCGATCTCTTGACCTTGTGATTCACCTGCCTTAGCCTCCCAAAGTGCTGGGATTACAGGCATGAGCCACCGTGCCCAGGCTCCTCATTTTTCTATTTTGTAGAGATGAGGCTTCACCATGTTGGCCAAGCTGGTCTTGAACTCCTGACCTCAGGTGATCCACCTGCCTCAGCCTCCCAAAGTGCTGAGATTACAGGCATGAGCCACCACGCCCGACCAACAAAATCCACTCCAAAAGTCCCCAATAAGGTCCAGAAGCACTGCCTGGGGCCCTTGGGAGGGCGGAGTCAGTGAGACATCTCCACATGACTGACTTGCCCTGTCCCCACCCAGCTTTAACCCTGACCCGAGGAGCCGCTATACATTCTGGACTTTTGTGGTGGGTGGCACGTTGGTGTGGCTCTCCATGTACGGTGTGAACCAGGCGCAGGTGCAGCGCTACGTGGCTTGCCGCACAGAGAAGCAGGCCAAACTGTGAGTGTTTGGGGAGCAGGGTGGGGGTTTCTGGGACGCGGTGTCCCTTCACCAGCCTGAGGCTGTCCCCTAGGCCTGAGGCTGCCTCTCCCCGCAGGGCCCTGCTCATCAACCAGGTGGGCCTGTTCCTGATCGTGTCCAGTGCCGCCTGCTGTGGCATTGTCATGTTTGTGTTCTACTCCGACTGCGACCCCCTCCTTGTGGGGCGCATCTCCGCCCCAGACCAGGTGAGTCCCACGCAGCCTCCTGGTCAGCTCTGCACTCCCCAACCACCTTGTGAGGTTAAGGTTGAAGAGCATTCCTAGCAGAGGGAACGGCCCGTGCAAAGGCCGAGAGGCAGGAAAGAGCTCAGAGGAGGCCAGGCACGGTGGCTCACACCTGTAATCCCAGCACTTTGGGAGGCTGAGGCAGGTGGATCATGAGGTCAGGAGTTTGAGACCAGCCTGGCCAACATGGTGAAACCCTGTCCCTACTAAAAATACAAAAATTAGCTGGGTGTGGTGGTTCACACCTGTAATCCCAGAGCTTTGGGAGGCTGAGGCGGGTCGATCGTGAGGTCAGGAGTTTGAGACCAATCTGGCCAATATAGTGCAGCCTGTATCTACTAAAAAAAAAAAAAAATACAAAATATTAGCTGGGTGTGGTGGCGTGCACCTGTAATCCCAGCTACGCGGGAGGCTGAGGCAGGAGAATCGCTTGAACCTGGGAGGTGAAGGTTGCAGTGAGCCGTGATTC
Organism: Callithrix jacchus; assembly: GCF_049354715.1. Lineage (NCBI taxonomy): Eukaryota > Metazoa > Chordata > Mammalia > Primates > Cebidae > Callithrix > Callithrix jacchus. Next base: position 16,607,105 of record NC_133523.1, read on the forward strand.
TGCCACTGCACTCCAGCCTGGGTGACAGAGAGAGACTCCATCTCAAAAAAAAAAAAAAGCTAAAAGCTGAGATCCAGCAGGAAGGAATCATGTTGGTGATAAGAAGGATGGCCAGCTCTCGTCTCCCGCTCTGTGCACAATGCTGTTCCCTTCACCAGCAGTTAGTTCCCCATCTAATCTTTCTTCTGAGAAAGGCAAGGTGGTCATGGCTCCCACTTTACAGATGAGGAAACCGAGGCTTGGGGGGAAGTAACTGCCTGAAGTCAACGGGCAAGTTAGGGGGACGGCACCAGGACGCATGCCTAGGTCACACCCCAATTAGAGTTCTGACCATGGGGTTCAGAGTTAGCAGAGGTTACGGGGGACCATCCCATCCGCAGTCCTTCCTGGAGGTCAGACCCAGGACTGCCGGAATGTGTAACTTCAGGCAGGGATGGTAGCTCTCTGCCTCACAGTCGTCATCAGTAAAATGGGGATGACACAAATCGCTGCCTCCCTGGGATCAGGGGCTCAGTACATTGTGGGGCTCAGTGGCAGTTCTCAGGTTCATGCAGTTGATCAACCAGTGCATTACAGCCTGAGCAGCATAGGGAGACCCCATCTTTACACCATTGTTTTTTTAGATAGAGTCTTACTCTGTTGCCCAGGTTGGAGTGCAGTGGTACCACCTCAGCTCGCTGCAACCTCTGCCTCCCAGGCTTAAGCCATTTTTTTGCTTCAGCCTCCCAAGTAGCTGGGATTACAGGCATGTGCTACCACGCCCAGATAATTTTTTTATATTTTTAGTAGAGATGGGTTTTCGCCATGTTGGCCAGGCTGGTCTCAAACTCCTACCTCAGCCTCCAGAAGTGCTGGGATTACAGGCATGAGCCACAGGGCCCACTTTTTTTTTTTTTTTGAGACGGAGTCTTGCTGTATTGTGCTCGCTGGAGTGCAGTGGCTCTATCTCTGCTCACTGCAACCTCTGCCCCGCAGAGTCAAGCGATTCTCGTGCCTCAGCCTCCCAAGTAGCTGAGACTACAGGCGCAAACCAGCACACCCAGCTAATTTTTGTGTTTTTGATAGAGAAGAAGTTTCACCATGTTGGCCAGGCTGGTCATGAACTCCTGAGCGCACGTGATCCACCCACCTCTACCTCCCCAAATGTTGGGATTACAGGCAGGAGCCACCGCGCCTGGCCAAACCTCTATCTTTACACAAAAGTTTTTAAACAATTAGCCAGGCATGGTGGCATACACCTGTGATCTCAGCTACTGGGGGTGGGGCTGAGGCGGGAGGATCACTTGAGCTCAGGAGTTCTAGTCTGCAGCGAGCCACAGTTGTGCCACTGCACTCCAGCCTGGGCAACAGAGCAAAACCTTGTCTCAAAACAAAACAAAACCTACAAACAAAAACCAAATTTGGGCCTGGCGCGGTGGCTCACGCCTATAATCCCAGCACTTTGGGAGGCCGAGGCAGGTGAATCACGAGGTGAAGAGATCGAGACCATCCTGGTCAACAAGGTGAAACCCCGTCTCTACTAAAAATACAAAAATTAGCTGGGCATGGTGGCGCGTGCCTGTAGTCCCAGCTACTCAGGAGGCTGAGGCAGGAGAATTGCCTGAACCCAGGAGGTGGAGGTTGCGGTGAGCCGAGATCGCTCCATTGCACTCCAGCCTGGGTAACAAGAGCGAAACTCCGTCTCAAAAAAACAAAACAAAACAAAAAATGCACATTAAATCCTCACCGTGAGTCCTGTCTGTCCTGGGTGCTGGGGATGTGCAGAGTCAGGACAGGTAGCAGCCCCTGCCTCGGGGTGCTGCTGTCTGGGAGGCTGACCCCCAATTCTCCGCAGTACATGCCTCTCCTGGTGCTGGACATCTTCGAGGACCTGCCTGGAGTCCCCGGGCTGTTCCTGGCATGTGCTTACAGCGGCACCCTCAGGTGAGCACCCCTGCTTGTTCATCAAGTGTTAGTTAAGCCCCTGGGAGCCTCCTGGTCCCCGCTTGCCATCCCCCTGGGGCATGGAATGTTCTGGACCTGGCCATCATTCCCAGTCCCTGCTTGGTCTCTAGCAGACAGCTCAGGTAGGTGCTGGCAAAGAGCACACCCTGGGCACAGGGACCCAGCCGCAGGATGTTTACCTTCTTATCGCTTGTGAGGGCCACACCTGACTCCCGACTCTCCGCTCTTCCTTGTTTCCTTCCTCCCTCTACTATAGCATCTACTATACAGCAGGTACTGTTTTTTGTTTGTTTGTTTGTTTTGAGACAGAGTTTTGCTCTTGTTGCCCAGGCTGGAGTGCAGTGACATGATCTTGGCTCACCACAACCTCCACCTCCCGGGTTCAAGTGGTTTTCCTGCTTCAGCCTCCCAAGTAGCTGGGAGTACAGGCACACGCCACCTAGTTTTGTATTTTGCATTTTTAGTAGAGACGGGGTTTCTCCATGCTGGTCAGTCTGATCTCAAACTCCTGACCTCAGGTGGTCCACCCACCTCAGCCTCCCAAAGTGGTTGGATTATAGGCGTGAGCCACTGCACCTGGCCAGTTCGTTTTTTTTGTTTTTCAAACGGAGTCTTGCTCTGTCTCCCAGGCTGGAGTGCAGTGGCACGATCTCGGCTCACTGCAACCTCTACCTCCCAGCTTCAAGCAATTCTCCTGCCTCAGCCTCCCAAGTACCTGGGATTACAGGCACCTGCCACCACACCTGGCTAATTTTTATATTTTTAGTAGAGATGGGGTTTCACCATGTTGGCCAGGCTGGTCTCGGACTCGTGACCACAGGTGATCTGCCCACCTTGGCCTCCCAAAGTGCTGGGATTGCAGGCATGAGCCACCACACCCGACCCAGGTTTTGTTGTTCTAAACCCTGGGGCACAGCCATGACCAAGCAGCCCCCTGTTCCTGCCCTCCCAGGCCATACACTCAAGTGTTTACCAATCTTTGGGGACTTCTGGTCACCCACCCTTACTGTCCCTTTTGTGAACCTCCCACCTGTGACTGCAGTCCCTCTGGAACCAGGAACCTGACTGTCCTGCCTGCCCTTGGTCACAGGTGTCCTTGCTCCAGTGGGGATACCTCAGGTCTTCGGGGAGGGGAGGGATGGATATCTCCTTCACCTTGGCAGGACTGGGTTACCCACACCTCTGCTCTCAGGCTGGGTGGGGTCTGACAGGCCAGATGGTGTGGATGGTCTCTCCATGTGGCCTGAGGACCCCCTGCCGCCTTCCCCACACAGCACAGCATCCACCAGCATCAATGCCATGGCTGCAGTCACTGTAGAAGATCTCATCAAACCGCGGCAGCGGAGCCTGGCGCCCAGGAAACTCGTCATTATCTCCAAGGGGCTCTGTGAGTTTCAGGGAGACCGGGGTGGGAGGCCAGGGCAGTCTCTCCCCGTTGACCGTGCCGCCCCGTCTGCTACAGCACTCATCTACGGCTCGGCCTGTCTCACTGTGGCGGCTCTGTCCTCGCTGCTTGGGGGTGGCGTCCTCCAGGTGAGACTCCACCTGCCCCCTGCCCTGGTCTCCCTAAGAGGTGGGACATCTTTCCCATTGAACTGAGGCTCAGAGAGGTCACATGTGTCAGTGGCAGAACTTCTTTTTTTTTTTTTTTTTTTTTTTGAGATGGGGTCTCACTGTGTTGTTCCAGGCTGGAGTGTAGAGGCCCAATCACAGCTCACTGCAGCCTCCAACTCCTGGGTTCAAGCCATCCTTCCACCTCAACCTCCCAAGTAGCTGGGGTTACAGATGTGTGCCACCATGCCTAGCTATTTTTTTTGTTTTTCGAGATGGAGTCTTGCTCTGTTACCAGGCTGGAGTGCAGTGGCACATCTCAGCTCACTGCAACCTCCACCTCCTGAGTTCAAGCAATTCTCCTGTCTCAGCCGCCTAAGTATCTGGGACTACAGGCGAGAGCCAGCACGCCTGACTAATTTTGGTACTTTTAGTTGAGATGGGGTTTCACCATGTTGGCCAGGATGGTCTCAATCTCTTGATCTCCTGATCCACCTGCCTCAGCCTCCCAAAGTGCTGGGATTACAGGCATGAGCCACCATGCCCAGCTCTTTTTTATTCTTTTTTTTCTTTTGAGACAGTGTTGCTCTGTTGCCCAGGCTAGAGTACAGTGGCATGATCTCAGCTCACTGCAACCTCCACTTCCTGGGTTTAAGCAGTCCTGCTTCATCCTCCAGAGTAGCTGGGATTACAGGTGCACGCCACCATGCCTGGCTAATATTTTTGTATTATTAGATTTCTCCATGTTGGCCAGTTTGGTCTCGAAATCCTGACCTTGAGTGATCTGCCTGCCTCTGCCTCTCAAAGTGCTGGAATTACAGGTGTGAGCCACCGCGCCTGGCCTGGCTAAAACTTTTTTTTAGAGACAGGGTCTCGCTTTGTGCCTAGGCTGGTCTTGAACTCCTGGCCTCAAGTGACCTCCTGCCTCAGCCTTCCAAGTCGCTGAGATTAAGAACTAAGTTGTTTGATTCCAGAGGCTATCAGGTGACTCTTCTGCAGCCCACTGGCTTGGGCTAGGGGAATTGGGAGGTGGGGGGTGGCAGGCTGGAGGCAGAAAGGGCCTCCCTACAGACGTTGCAGTGAGCCGAGATCGTGCCACTGCACTCCAGCCTGGGCAGCAAGCAGAGGAAGACTGTCTCAATTAAAAAAAAAAGAAGAAGAAGAAGAAGAGGAAAGGACTTCCTGGCTTAGGGGTGGGACTGCCACCCCCAAGAAAGAATCAGTATCCTTGCCTCCACTCCAGGGGAGAGAGGCAGGAATGGGGGCGGAGGTTCTCTCCCCTTTAGGGAAACTGAGACACAGAAGAGTCCTTGGGACCCACAGTGGAGTTGAGGTCTCGCTTTCCCAGCGGGTAAACTGAGGCCCGGAGGAGTGGGAGGGCTCCGCCCTCAGCCCCACTCCCACCTACTCTCCCAGGGCTCCTTCACGGTCATGGGAGTCATCAGCGGCCCCCTCCTCGGAGCCTTCATCTTGGGAATGTTCCTGCCCGCCTGTAACACCCGGGTGAGTGGGGGCGGTGCTAGGGGCGGGGAGGGGCGTGGGCGGACAGGCCCCGCCCTTCCCCTGACGCCGGCTCCGCCCCCAGGGCGTCCTCTCGGGACTGGCCGCAGGCTTGACGCTGTCGCTGTGGGTGGCCCTGGGCGCCACCCTGTACCCACCTAGCGAGCAGACCATGAGGGTCCTGCCGTCGTCGGCTGCCCGCTGCGTGGCGCTCTCAGCCAACGCCTCTGGCCTCCTGGACCCGTCTCGCCTCCCTGCTAACGACTCTAGCAGGGCCCCCAGGTGAGTCGACTTGGTAGGAGGGGACGCGAGCCTGGGATGGTGTGATCTTAAAGGGAAACTTAAATGCCCTGCGCTCCGCATAAGATGCCTGATTAGTAGAATGCATTCCCGGTGGAGGGAACCGCAGGTGCAAAGGCCCCGAGGCCACATTCAGTTTAGTCCCAGTCCAGCTACACTGAGGTTAGGGTGCATTTAATGGGAGGAGAGATGGGTAGGAGACATGGTGCAGCCAGAGGAAGTTAGTACTTTTTTGAGACGGAGTTTTGCTCTTGTTGCCCAGGCTGGAGTGTGATGGCGAGATCTCGGCTCACTGCAACCTCCACCTCCCAGGTTCAAGCGATTCTCCTTCCTCAGCCTCCCGAGTAGCCGGGATTACAGTCATGTGCCACCACGCCCAGCTAATTTTCTGTTTTTAGTAGAGACGGGGTTTCTCCATGTGGGTCAGGCTGGTCTCGAACTCCCGACCTCAGGTGATCCGCCCACCTCAGCCTCCCAAAGTGCTGGATTACAGGCGTGAGCCACCGCGCCCGGCTGGAAGTTAATACTTTTTTGTTTTGTTTTCCTGAGACAGTCTCCTCTGTTATCCAAGCTGGAGTGCAGTGGTGCAGTCGCAGCTCACTGCAGCTTCAACCTCTCAGGCTCAAGCAATCCTCCCAGCTTGAGGGAGGCCCAGAATTAGGTTTGATTCTATTTTTTATTGAGAAAAAATCAGCCATTTTAAAGTGGCATTTAGGCCAGGCAACCTCTGCCTCCTGGGTTCAAGCAATTCTCCTGCCTCAGCCTCCCAAGCATCTGAGATTACAGGCGCACACCACCACATCCAGCTAATTTTTGTATTTTTAGTAGAGAAGGGGTTTCACCATGTTTGCCAGGCTGTTCTCACACCCCTGACCTCAGGTGATCCACATGCCTCGGCCTCCCAAAATGCTGGGATTACAGGCCCGAGCCACTCTGCGTGGCCTATGTTTAACTTTTTGAGGAACTACCAGACTGTTTTCCACAGTGGTGACATCATTTTATATTCCCACCAGCAACTTATGAGGATTCTAACTTCTCCACGTCCTCGCCAATACTCCTTATTCTCCATCCTAGTGGGTGTGAAGTGATACCACCGTGCTGTCACAAATGATTTGCATTTCCCTGATGTGTGAGGATGTTGAGTATCTTTTCATGTGTGTATTGGCCATTCGTGTATCTTCTTTGGATAAATGTCTATTTAAACCCTTTGCCCATCCAGCCTGGGCAACATAGAAAGACCCCATCTCTACAAAAATAAAAATGAAGAATGTAGCTGAGTGTGGTGGTGCACACCTGTAGTCTCAGCTACTCAGGAGGCTGAGGCAGGAGGATCGCTTGAGCCTGGGAGGCTGAGGCTACAGTGAGGCGTGATGCCACCACTGCACTCCATCCTGGGCAACAGCAAGACACTGCCTCAAATTAAAAAAAAAAAAAAAAGCCATTTGCCCAATTTTGAATTGAATGATTTGTCTCTTTACTGTTGAGTTATAATTTATATATATGTATGTGTATATATATATATATATATATATTTTTTTTTTTTTTTTTTTTTTTTGAGACAGAGGTTCGCTCTTGTTACCCAGGCTGGAGTGCAATGGCGCAATCTCGGTTCACTGCAACCTCCGCCTCCTGGGTTCAAGCAATTTTCCTGCCTCAGCCTCCTGAGTAGCTGGGACTACAGGCACGCACCACCATGCCCAGATAATTTTTTTTTTTTTTTGTATTTTTAGTAGAGACGGGGTTTCACCATGTTGACCAGGATGGTCTTGATCTCTTGACCTGGTGATCCACCCGCCTTGGCCTCCCAAAGTGCGGGGATTACAGGCATGAGCCACTGCGCCTGGCCGTATATATTTTTATATCTTTATATATTCTGGGTACAAGCCCCTGACAGATGCATGTGATATTTTCTCCCACTCTGTAGGTTGTCCTCATTCTCTCGATAGAATCCTTTGATCTTTGATGCACAGAAATTTTTTAAGTGTGTGTGTGTGTGATGGAGTCTCACTCTGTCGCCCAGGCTAGAGGGCAGTGATGTGATCTCAGTTCACTGCAACCGCCACCTCCCAGGTTTAAGGGCTTCTCCCACTTCAGCCTCCTGAGTAGCTGGGATTATAGGCATGCACCACCATGCCAAGCTAATTTTTGTATTTTTAGTAGAGATGGGTTTTCACCATGTTGGCCAGACTGGTTTCAAACTCCTGACCTCAGGTGATCCACCTGCCTTGACCTCCCAAAGTGTTGGGATTACAGGCATGAGCCACAGCACCCAGCCAGAAATTTTTAATTTTTGATGAAGTCCAACTTATTTATTTTTTTCTTGGTGGGCTTTTGTTTTCCATCATATCTAAGAAACAATTGCAGTCATGAAGATTCCCACCTATGTCTTCTTCTGAGAGTTTAATTTGGTTTGATTTTGAGGGTGACAGGGAGCCACAGAGGGTGATGGGCAGCAGGAGGTGATCTGAGTTACATTTTAGTAATGTGCCCTCTGGCTGTGTGTGGAGGATGACGTCTGGGGTGGGGATGGGATACCTGGAGGGAAGGATCATTGGCTACTGCACAGGTCTGGGCAGACAGCAATGGAGGTGTGTGCTAGGCCGTGGTAACTGGGGGAAGGAAGTAGGGAGTGAGGTGGGAACAGCCCTTGAGTGCAGACAGGGAGAAAGGAGGAAGTTCAACTCTGTCTCCCCTGACCCCCAGCTCAGGAATGGACGCCAGCCGACCCGCCTTAGCTGACAGCTTCTATGCCATCTCCTATCTCTATTATGGCGCCCTGGGCACACTGACCACCGTGCTATGCGGAGCCCTCATCAGCTGCCTGACAGGTAAGCAGACAGAGCCTGTGGGCTTAGAAGTCACCCCATTCATCTCTCTGCCTCAAGGCTCCACCCAGCAGAGAGGGAGAGGGATGCTCCCATTGGCCGAGCTACCACTGCGTGCTGTACACATTTGCATGTTACTATTATGTTTTAGATGGAGTTTTGCTCTTGTTGCCCAGGCTGGAGTGCAATGGCACAATCTTGACTCATCACAACCTCCACCTTCCGAGTTCAAGCGACTCTCATGTCTCAGCCTTCTGAGTAGCTGGGATTACAAGTGTGCACCACCACGCCCAGCTAATTTTGAATTTTTAGAAGAGATGGAGTTTCGCCATGTGTGTCCAACTCCTGGCTCGAGTGATCTGCTCATCTCGGCCTCCCAAAGTTCTGAGGTTAGAGACGTGAGCCGCCACACCTGGGCTGCACCCTATTTTTTTAAAAAGGAAAAAAAAAGAATGTGTCTGTGTGTATATATATATATATATATATATATATATATATATATACACTTTTCTTTGATGTAGATATCCATACATAAAAGAAATTATAAATATCTATAAAAATTATGAATATATACATAAAAGAAATTATATATGTATGTATTATAACTATATATGTGTGTGTGTGTGTGTATTTTTTTTTTTCTTTTAAGAGATGGAGTCGGCTGGGCATGGTGGCTCATGCCTATAATCTCAGCACTTTGGGAGGCCGAGGCAGGTGGATCACCTAAGGTCAGGAGTTCGAGACCAGCCTGGCCAATATGGTGAAACCCTGTCTCTACTAAAATTACAAAAAAATTAGCTGGGTGTGGTGGCTGGCCCCTGTAATCCAAGCTACTTGGGAGGCTGAGGTAAGAGAATTGCTTGACCCTGGGAGGTGGAGGTTTCAGTGAGACGAAATTGGGTCACTGCATTCCACCCTGGGCGACAGAGTGAGACTCCATATCAAAACAAAAACAAACAAAAAAAGAAAAACAGACGGGTAACTCCCGTCTGTTACCCAGGCGGGAGTGCAGTGGCACGACCATGGCTCGCTGCAACCTTCAACTCCTGAGCTGAAAGCAATCCTCCCACCTCATCCTCCTGAGTAGCTGAGACTACAGGCGCGTGCCAATATGCCAGGCTCACATTTACATCCTTTAAAGCTATGTCACTTTCTTGACAACCCTCCACCTGTCAGAGCTTGCCCTGTTTTGCAGAGGCAGAAACTTGAGGCATCGCCTCCGACTCCTATCTCCCACAAGACTAAGTCCTCAGCAGAGGATGTGGGCTGAGGCGGGCGGCGCTATCCCTGGTGCTGAAATATCTTCTCCTAAGGCTGCCGGTGACTCCACACTTGTTAGGGAATTCTAAATTCCGCAGAAAAGTAGAAGGAGACAAAGAGGGGGAAATCAGCAGTGATAGCAGTACCTGCTCACACTTCTTGAGTCTCAGACTTCACATTCATCAGGACTTTTTCGAGTCTTCCTCTGTGCTGGGTGTTATTTTAGGCACTGGGAATACAGCAGTGAAAGGAATGCTGTCAGGCTGGACCCTCCCTGCCATCCATTAATGTCTTTGTTGTTTTCTTTTGTTTTGTTTTGTTTTTGAGATGGATTTTCACTCTTGTCTCCCAGGCTGGAGTGCAATGGCGCGATCTTGGCTCACGCAAACTCCGCCTCCCGAGTTCAAGCGATTCTCCTGCCTCAGTCTCCCAAGTAGCTGGGGTTACAGGCGCCCACCAACACACCTGGCTAATTTTTGTACTTTTAGTAGAAATGGAGTTTCATCATGTTGGCCAGGCTGGTCTCGAACTCCTGACCTCAAGTGATCCCCTACATTGGCCTTCAAAAGTGCTGGGTTTACAGATGTGAGCCGCCATGCCCAACCTCCACTGTTCTTGTTTGCTTTGTTTTGTTTTTGAAACAGGGTGTCTGTCACCAGCCTGGAGTGCACAATGACGGCTCACTGTAGCCTCAATCTCTTGGGCTCAAACGATCCTCCTGCCTCAGCCTCCCAAGTAGCTGAGACTATGTGAGCTGTGCCACTATGCCTGGCTAATTTTTAAAAATATTTTGTAGAGCTCTTCCGGTCCTAGGAGCTTCGGGAACCGCGGCTTGGGTGCAGACATGGCCAAGTCCAAGAACCACACCACACACAACCAGTCCCGAAAATGGCACAGAAATGGTATCAAGAAACCCCGATCACAAAGATACGAGTCTCTTAAGGGGGTGGACCCCAAGTTCCTGAGGAACATGCGCTTTGCCAAGAAGCACAACAAGGGCCTAAAGAAGATGCAGGCCAACAATGCTAAGGCCATGAGTGCACGTGATGAGGCCATCAAGGCCCTCGTAAAGCCCAAGGAGGTTAAGCCCAAGATCCCAAAGGGTGTCAGCCGCAAGCTCAATCGACTTGCCTACCTTGCCCACCCCAAGCTTGGGAAGCGTGCACACATTGCCAAGGGGCTCAGGCTCTGCCGGCCAAAGGTCAAGGTCAAGGCCAAGGCCAAGGATCAAACCAAGGCCCAGGCTTCAGCTCCAGTTTCAGTTCCAGCTCAGGCTCTCAAAGGTGCCCAGGCCCCTACAAAGGCTTCAGAATAGATATCTTTGTCTGCCAATGTGAGGACAGAAGGACTGGTGTAACTCCCCTGGGGCTGCCATCTGCATGGGGCTGGGGTCCTCCTGTGCTATTTGTACAAATAAACCTGAGGCAGGATTTAAAAATATATATATATTTTGTAGAGATGGGGTCTCGCTATGTTGCCTAGACTGGTCTCCAACTACTGGGCAACTCCCAATGTGCGATTATAGGCGTGAGCCACTGTGCCTGGCCTCACTGATGTTTCATTACAACTTCACTGTGTAGATGAGGAAATTGAGGCTCAGAGGCTTGCCAGGGTCCCTCAGTGGGACTGGAGCCTATTAGACTTCATAGTCCAGGGATCTCCTTTTTCCTTCTCAGGGTCTGGTCTCTAACCCCCCTCACCCCTTCATTCAATGCCTGGATTTCTCCATTTCTCCCTGCCTCTCAGGCCCCACCAAGCGTAGTGCCCTGGCCCCAGGATTGTTATGGTGGGACCTCGCACAGCAGACAGCATCAGTGGCCCCCAGGGAAGAAGTGGCCACCCTGGATGACAACTTGGTCAAGGTCAGTCTTAGGCTGGGTTCCCAGAGCTAGAGGCAGCCAAGTGGCTTTGGGGCATCACCATAGCTCAAGGGAGGGATGTGGTGTCTCTTTATCTCTCATTCTCTCTAGTCTAAAGACTCTGTTGGGAGCTGATTCATCTTTTTTTCTTTTCTTTTTTTTTTTTGAGACAGAGTCTCACTCTGTCACCCAGGCTGGAGTGCAGTGGCATGATCTCAGCTCACTGCAACTCCTACCTCCTGAGTTCAAGCAATTCTCCTGCCTCGACCTCCCAAGTAGCTGGGATTATAGGCACTTGCCACCATGCCCGGCTATTTTTTGTATTTTTAGTAGAGATGGGGTTTCACCATGTTGGCTAGGCTAGTCTCAAACACATGACCTCAGGTGATCCACCCACCTTGGCCTCCCAAAGTGCTAGGATTACAGGTGTGAGTCACTGCACCCAGCGGGGAGCTGATTCATCTTCAACAGTTTTTATTATCTCCCTTCACAAGGACTGAACAGAGCTTAATACTATTCCTTTTTGTTAGTTTTTTGAGACAGAGTCTCGCTCTGTTGCCCAGGCTAGAGTGCAGTGGCACAATCTCGGCTCACTGCAACCTCCACCTCATGGGTTCAACCAATTCTCCTGCCTCAGCCTCCTGAGTAGCTGGTACTACAGGTGTGTGCTACCACACTCAGCTAATTTTTGTATTTTTAGTACAGACGGGGTTTCGCCAGTTTGCCCAGGATGGTCTCGAACTCCTGACCTCAAATGATCCACCCGCCTTGGACTCCCAAAGTGCCGGATGACAGGCATTATCCGCTGTACCCGGCCTCATCTTCGAGCTTTTATTATCTCACTTCATAAGGACTGAACGAAGTTTGATACTATTCCTTTTTGTGGTTATCTGTTTTTACAGTGACTTCCAGTCTTTGGCAGGTGAAACTGGTTTGCCGTTAGGGTACTGATGTAAAGTCTCTTCTTAAAATAAAATCACTTAATTCAAAAGTGAGTCAACTTGGGGGAAATAGCTTACATAAGAAACACAACAGATGGTCGACCGATTTTGGCTAAAGCTGCGTGGTTGCTCTGTGAATTCCCAGAGTTTGGAAAAGGCTGTCCCTGGGGGACCTGATCCCAGGACTTCCCCCTCTTTTGGATTCCCTGTTCCATTCTCTCATTTATTGAGCACCTGCTGTGTACCCAGTCCTGCTCTGGGCTGGGCTCTGAGCCCCCCACCCCACCCTCATCTAGCAGGGGCAGGTGAAAACTAAAAAGAGAAACATGTAGGATCTTAAGGTTTTTTTTTTCTTTTTAAATTGCACTTTAGGTTCTGGGGTACATGTGCAGATCATGCAGGATTGTTGCTTAGGTACACACATGGCAATGTGGTGTGCTGCCTCCATCCCCCATTACCTACATCTGGCATTTCTCTTCATGTTAGTTTTTTTTTTTTTTTTTTGAGACAGAATCTCACTCTATCACCCAGGCTGGAGTGCAATGGCGCAACCTTGGCTCACTGCAACCTCTGCCTCCCGGGTTCAAGCAATTCTCCTGCCTCAGCCTCCTGAGTAGCTGGGATTATAGGCATCTGCCACCACGCCCAGCTAATTATTGTATTTTTAGTAGAGATGGGGTTTCACCATCTTGGCCAGGCTTGTCTTGAACTTGACAAGTGATCCACCTGCCTCGATCTCCCAAAGTGCTGGATTACAGGCGTGAGCCACCGTGCCTGGCATATGTAGGATCCTAGCATGTGATAAGCATTCAAAAGCTAATAAAACCAGATGCCATCAGACTGGGCATGGTGGCTCATGCCTGTAATCCCAGCACTTTGGGAGGTCAAGGTGGGCAGATCGCTTGAGGCCACAAGTTCGAGACCAGCCTAACTTGGCAAAGCCCTGTCTCTACTAAAAATACAAAAATTAGCTGGGTGTGGTTGCATGTGCCTGTAATCTCAGCTACTCGGAAGGCTGAGGCAGGAGAATTGAACACTTGAACCCAGGAGGCAGAGGTTGTAGTGAGCTGGGATGGTACCACCGCATTCCAGCCTGGGTGACAGAGTGAGATTTTGTCAAAAAGGAGAGAGGGAGGGAGGGAGGGAGGGAGGGAACGAAGGAAGGAAGGAAGGAAGGAAGGAAGGAAGGAAGGAAGGAAGGAAGGAAGGAAGGAGAAAACAGAAAACTAAAGAGAAACATGTAGGTGGCACAGCAGGAGTGATTTAAAGAAAAAAAAGAAGAAACATGTAGGGTCTCAGCATGATGAGCATTTAAAGGACAATGAAACTGGATGCTGAGATGGGGAGCAACTTTAGCTAGGGAAGTCAGGGGTGGCCTCTTGGGAGAGGTGACATTGACTGATCCTGAGTTTGGAGAAGGAACCTGCCACAGACAGGAGCAGGCCTGACTGAAAAGGGGACTGGGGAGGGGAGGGGTTTGGCTGAAGGGCTTTAAAGCTCCCTATACCTGTCCTGGAGAAGTATCTTTTCTCCTCCTCTCCTCCCCTCCCCTCCCCTCCCTTCCCCTTCCCTGCCTTCTCCACCTCCCCTCCCCTCCCTTCCCTCCCTTTCCTTCTCTACCCTCCTCCCTCCCCTCCCCTCCCGACCCCTCCCTTCCCCCTCCCCTGGGGAAGTATTTATCTTTCCCCCTCCCCTCCCCTCCTCCTTTTCTTTTCTTTCTTTCTCTTTTTCTCTCTTTTCTTTTTTTTTTTTCTGTTGTTGTTCTTTATTATTTTTCTTTTTTTGTTGTCTTTTTTTTTTAGATAGGGTCTCACTCTATTGCCCAGGCTGGAGTATAGTGTCATGATCATGGCTCACTGCAGCCCCTGACCTCCATGGCCTAAGAATTTCTCCCATCTTTCAACTTCCTGAGTAGCTGGGATTACGGGCATGCACCACCATGTCTGGTTAATTTTTGCATTTTTGGTAGAGATGGGGTTTCGCCATATTGGTCAGGCTGGTCTTAAACTCCTGGGTTCAAGTGATCTGCCTACCTTGGCCTCCCAAAATGCTAGGATTACAGGGGTGAGCCACCGTGTCTGGCCAGAAATATAATATTTATTTTCCTGAAGGTGAACGGGCAGAGAAGCAGAGAGAGGAGGGAGGAACTATAGCAGGCATCTGAGAAAGCGCTGATGGTCTGGGCTGTAGGTGACATATGAGTGGGGAAGAGAAACTCCTGGAAATTTTGGAGGCAGAGGGGACAAGACTGGCCGGTGCACCGGACAAGGAGCAATCGTGCAATTCTGTGCAGGTCCCAGCCCGCCAGGTCATCAGTGGCCCCATCTGGGAGATGAGCTGACACGGAACAGGGCAGAGACAGGGTCTCTGATGGGGTCTCTCTTCCCCACTTTCCCCAGGGTCCTGAAGAACTGCCCCCTGGAACCAAGAAGCCCCCTGGCTTCCTGCCCACCAATGAGGACCGTCTGTTTTTCCTGGGGCAGAAGGAGCTGGAGGGGGTGGGCTCCTGGACTGCCTGCAGCGGATATGATGGTGGTCAAGACCAGCGGGAGACAAACCTCTGAGGACCAGCCGCGGGATTGATGCCCTGGGATGGAACCTCAGGATGGGCCAATCCCAGACCACGGCTCACAACCTGGGCTCCAATTGGCTGGATTGTCTTGTATGCAAATGAGTGCAGGACTATAGGCCCTACCCTGTGGGAAGAGGCAAGGCCCTGCCTCCCGGAGGTCATGTTTTAAATCCAGCCTCCTGCTTCAACTGTCCCTAATATTAGATGCTGTAGCCCTGATGACTCCCCCAAAATAAAACTGGGTTTTTCTCTATTTTTTGGGGGGGGGATGGAGTCTTGCTTATTGCCCAGGCTGGAGTGCAGTGGCACGATCTGAGCTCACTGCAACCTCTGCCTCCCAGGTTCAAGCACTTCTGCCTCAGCCTCCCAAGTAGCTGGGACTACAGGCATGCACCACACCCGGCTAACTTTTTGTATTTTTAGTAGAGACAGGATTTCACCATGTCGGTCAGTCTAGTCTTGAACTCCTGACCTCAAGTGATACACCCACCTCGGCCTCCCAAAGTACTGGGATTAGAGGCATGAGCCACTGTGTCCAGGCTACCGTTTTTCTCAATCTATGATAGAAAGATGTTAGAGTCCCTCTGGATAGCATAGGAAACTCCCAGCCCTGACATCAGGATCTGAGATAGACCCCAGCTCTTACTTGAAATGTGTTTAACCTTATTTTATTTATTTTTATTTTTTTGAGACAGAGTTTAGCTCTTGTCACCCAGGCTGGAGTGCAATGGTGCAATCTCGGCTCACTGCAACATCTGCCTCCCAGGTTCAAGCAATTCTCCTGCCTCAGCCTCCAAAGTAGCTGGGATTATAGGCGCCCACTATCACACCCACCTAATTTTTGTATTTTTAGTAGAGACAGGGTTTCATCGTATTGGCCAGGCTGATCTCGAACTCCTGACCTCAAAGTGCTGGGATTACAGGTGTGAGCCACCACACCCAGCCAGAGCCACTGTGCCCAGCCTGTGTTTAACCTTAGCAAGCATTTCAGAGGTCCTCAGGCCCGACCTCCTTGTGCTCCGTTTCAGAGGCAGAGAAACTGAGGCTGAGAGAGGAGGGCAATGGCTTGGCCAAAGACACAATAGCAATCCAGGCATTCACCAAGAATTGAACACCAACTCTCTCTCCTTCCTTTGTTCTTTTTTTTTGAGACAGTCTCACTGTCACCCAGCCTGGATGCAGTGGTGCAGTCTCCACTCACTGCAACCTCTGCCTCCTGGGTTCAAATGATTCTCCTGCCTCAGCAACCTAAGTAGCTGGGATTACAAGTGAGTGCCCCCACGCCTGGGGAATATTTGTAATTTTGTGTTTTTGTAGAGACGGGGTTTCACCGTGTTGGTCAGGCTGGTCTCAAATGCCTGATCTCAGGTGATCCTCCTGCCTTGGCCTTCCAAAGGGCTGGGATTACAGGTGTGATGCACTGTGCTCAGCCTCTTCTTTATTTTCTTCCTGGGATTGGGGAGGCGATGAATCAGACCCCACACAGCCTCCAACCTTGGCCCACACACCTGCCATATCTCCCATCACCCTGAGCCTGCTGACGTCCCCTCCTTACCTGACAATGGAGGCTCTTGAATTAGGTTGTGTCCCCCGCAAAATTCATGTCCACCCAGAACCTCAGAATGTGAGTTTACTTGGAAATAGGATCTTTGCAGGTATAATTGGTGAAATTAAAAGAGGTCTTGGCAGGGCTCGGTGGCTCACGCCTGTAATCCCAGCACTTTGGGAGGCCAAGGCGGGTGGATCATGAGGTCAGAAGATAGAGACCATCCTGACCAACATAGCGAAACCCCATCTCTACTAAAAACACAAAATTAGCTGAGAATGGTGGCGCATGCCTGTAGTCCCAGCTACTTGGGAGGCTGAGGCAGGAGAATCACTTAAACCAGGGAGTTGGAGGTTGCCGTGAGCCAAGATGGCACCACTGCACTCCAGCATGGTGACAGAGCGAGACTCCATCTCAAAAAAGAAAAAGAACAGAAAAGAAGTCTTACTGGAGGAGGCTGGATGAACCCAGTGGCTGGTTCCTCACACGAAGTAGAGACAGGTGCAGAGAAACACGTGGGGAAGACGCCACGTGGAGACAGAGGCAGAGGCTAGATGGATGCGTCTTGAGTCAGAGAACCCAGGGATTGCCAGCAGCAACCAGAAATAAGGAGGGAGGCAGGGGATGCATTCTTTCTTAGAGCCCTTAGAGGGAACGTGGCCCTACTGGTACCTTGATGTCAGACTTCTGTCTGCCTGAACTGTCAGAGAATACATTTCTGTTGTTCGATGCCACCAGGCCTTTAGTGATTTGTGACAGCAGCCACAAGAGCTCATACACACCTTTTTTTTTTCTTTTTTGAAACAGAGTCTCGCTTTGTCACCCAGGCTTGGAGTGCAATGGTACCATCTCAGCTCTCTACAACCTCTGCCTCCCGGGTTCAAGCCACTCTCTTTTCTCAGCTTCCCTAGTAGCTGGAATTACAGGCATGCGCCACCACGCCTGGCTGATTTTCGAATTTTTAATAGAGATGGGGTTTTACCATGTTGGTCAGACTGGTCTTGAACTGCTGATCTCAAGTGATCCGCCCACCTCAGCCTCCCAAAGTGCTGGGATTACTTACAGGCATGAGCCACCATGCCTGGCCTCAAACACACCTTCTGATCCCGCTTCTCTTCACCCCTTGGAGAGCTGGTCCTCTGTGCCTGCTGTTGGGATTGGACACCTTTAAATTTAGACTTAAAACTGATCATTACAACTTTAAAATCAATGACTTGGCGGTGCGGTGGTTCACGCCTGTAATCCCAGCACTTTGGGAGGCTGAGGCTGGCAGATCACTTGAGGTCAGGAGTTCAAGACCTAACTGGCCAACATGGTAAAATCTCGTCTCTACTAAAAATACAAAAATTAGCCAGGTGTGGTGGTAGGAGCCTGCAGTTCCAGGTACTTGGGAGGCTGAGGCAGGAGAATCGCTTGAACCTGGGAGGTGGAGGTTGCAGTGAGCCAAGATCACGCCACTGCACTCCAGCCTGGGCAACAGAGCAAGAGCAAGACCCTGTCTCTCTCCCTGTTTCTCTCTCTCTCTGTCTCTCTCCCTGTTTCTATCTCTCTCTCTGTCTCTCTGTCTCTCTCCCTGTCTCTCTCTCTCTGTCTCTCTCCCTGTTTCTATCTCTCTCTCTGTCTGTCTCTCTCCCTGTTTCTATCTCTCTCTCTCTCTCTCCCTGTTTCTCTCTCTCTGTCTCTCTGTCTCTCTCCCTGTCTCTCTCTCTGTCTCTCTCCCTGTTTCTATCTCTCTCTCTGTCTGTCTCTCTGTCTCTCTCCCTGTCTCTCTCTCTCTGTCTCTCTCCGTTTCCCTCCCTCTCTCTCCCTGTTTCTCTGTCTCTCTCGCGCGCGTGCGCTCGCGCTCTCTCTCTCTCTCTCTCTCGCTCTCTCTCTCGCTCTCGCGCTCTCTCTCTCTCTCTCTCTCTCTCGCTCACTCTCGCGCGCGCGCACACGCGCACTCCCTGTCTCTCTCTCGCTCTCTCTCTCTGTCTCTCTCCCTGTTTCTCTCTCTCTGTCTCTCTGTCTCTCTCCCTGTGTGTGTGTGTGTGTCTCTCTCTCTCCCCGTGTATAAATACATGGAGTCTTGCTATGTTGCCCAGGCTCGAGTGCAGTGACAGCATCTTGGTCACTACAACCTCTGTGTCCCAGGTTCAAGCAACTCTCCTTCCTCAGCTTCCTGATTAGCTGGGAATATATATAAATGAGCAATGTGACAAGCAGATTTTCCACCTCTGGGTAGTCCTCACTCAGAACAGAGCCCAAATCTGGGGTGGGAGGAGACACATGGGGTAAGGATGGACAAAAGTTCCCCCAAGCAGCCGGGTGTGGGGCGTGCCTGTAGTCCCAGCTACTCGGGAGGCTGAGGCTGGAGGATTGCTTGACCCAGGAGTTCTGGGCTGTAGTGCGCTGTGCTGATCGGGTGTCCGCACTAAGTTCGGCATCAATATGGTGACCTCTCGGGAGCAGGGGACCACCAGGTTGCCTAAGGAGGGGTGAACCGGCCCAGGTCAGAAGTGGAGCAGGTCAAAACTCCCGTGCTGCTCAGTAGTGGGATCGCGCCTGTGAATAGCCACTGCACTCCAACCTGGGCAACATAGCAAGACCCCGTCTCTTAAAAAAAAAAGTTCCCCCAAGCGAGCAGAAGAAGCTGACCTGGCTGCAGTTGAGAGGTCCATTCACAGTTCATTCCATTTACAGTAGTATTCCACTGTGCAAAAGGACCGTAGTTCATCACATATTCAGCAGTTGCTGTATGGGTTGTTCCCAGTTTTTGAGTATGAGAAATAAAGTTGCTATCGACATTCATGTACAAGTCTTTGTATGGACGCCAGGCACAGTGGCTCACGCCTGTAATCCTGACACTTTGGCAGACAAGGCAGGAGGGTCACTCGAGACCAGGAGTTTGAGACCAGCTGGGGTAATAGAGCGAGACCCATCTCTACAGAAAAATTTAAAAATTAGCCAGGTGAGGTGGTGCATGCCTGTAGTCCCAGCACCCGCAAGGCTGAGGCGGGAGGATTGCTTGAGCCCAAGAGGTCAAGGCGGCAGTGAGCTGTGGGAACCACTGCACTCCAGCCTGGGTGACAGCAGGATCCTGTCACTATTTCGTTGCTTCATGTAGACATATACAGATGCTCCTTTGAGGTGGTTATAGCCAAGTAAACCCAGCATAAGGTGAAAATATCGCGTACTGAAAATGTATTTAACACACCTAATGTGCTGAACATCATAGCTTGGCCTCCCCTACCTTAAACATGCTCGGAACACTTACCTTTGGCCCAGTGCAGTGACGGACATCGATAATCCCAGCACTTTGGGAAGCTGAGGCGCACAGATTGCTTGAGCCCAGGAGTTTCAGACCAGCCTGAGCAACATGGTGAGACCCCAGCTCTACCAAAAATACGAAAAAAAAAAAAGCTGGGTGCGTGGAGGTATGTGTCTGTGGTCCCGGCTACTTGGGAGGCTGAGGTGGGAGGATCGCTTGGGCCATTGAGGGCGGAGGTTGCAAGGAGCTGAGATCTCACCACTGCACTCCAGCCTGGATGACAGAGCAATACCCCGTCTCAAAAACAAAAAGACACTTGCCTTAGCCTACAGTTGGGCAAAATCATCTTACACAAAACCTGTTTTGTAATAAACTGCTGCATACCTCACGTGATTTATTGGATACTGCTCTGAAGTAAGGTTTCTACTGAATGCAGTTGGCTCTGTAGCATCATAAAGCTGAAAAATCGTTAAGTCCAACCATCAAAAGTCAGTGGCTATCTCTATCTTTGTGAGCAGACAGGAAGGGTCTCCAGGATTACAGGATTTTTTTCTTTTCTTTGAGATGGAGTCTCGTTCTGTTTCCTAGGCTGGTCTTGAACTCCTGGGCTCAAGTGATCCTCCTGTCTCGGCCTCCCAAACTGTTGGGATTACAGATTTGAGCCAC
Source organism: Callithrix jacchus (assembly GCF_049354715.1). Classification (NCBI taxonomy): domain Eukaryota; kingdom Metazoa; phylum Chordata; class Mammalia; order Primates; family Cebidae; genus Callithrix; species Callithrix jacchus. The sequence goes on from NC_133523.1 coordinate 16,627,316, forward strand.
TGCACCTGGCCTGTTTGCCCAATTTCCTTTTCTGGTTGTTCATTGTTAGTGGTGTAGAAATACAATTGATTGTTGTGGGTTGGTTTCGTATTTTGCAAATTTGCTGAATTCACTTATTTTAACAGGTTTCTGTTGACCTGTGTGTAATTCCTAGGATACTCTATGCATAAGATCGTGTCATCTGCAAACACGGATAATTTTATTTCTTCTTTTCCAATTTGGATGCAGAAATTTTCAATGTCTGTTTCACTCCAACTTGAAAAAATAAATAAATAATCAGTATATACTATGGAAGGGGGACTCCTCCATATGTCCTTATTGATTTTTTTTAATGTAGAATAGTGATTGAAGCTCCAGCATGGATGGTTTTGCTCTCCCACTCCACTCCAGGTCCTAGGGGACATTGGCACATTGGCTATGTCTGGAAACAGTGTTGACTGTCACAACCGGAGGGCATGGTGGTGCTACTGGCACCTAATGGGAAGAGGCCAGCAATGCTGCTAAACATCCTACAGGCCGGGCATGGTGGCTCACGCCTGTAATCTCAGCACTTTTGGAGGCCCAGGCGGGCGGACCACGAGGTCAGGAGTTTGAGACCAGCCTGGCCAATATGGTGAAACCCCCACCTTTACTAAAAATACAAAAAATTAGCTGGACGCGCTGGCGGGCACCTATAGTCTCGCTACTCAGGATGCTGAGGCAAGAGAATCTCTCTCTTTTTTTTTTTTTTTTTTTTTTTTTGAGATGGAGTCTCGTTCTGTTGCCCAGGCTGGAGTATAGTGGTGCAATCTCGGCTTGCTGCAACCTCTGCCTTCCGGGTTCAAGTGATTCTCCTGCCTCAGCCTTCTGAGTAGCTGGGATTACAACTGTGTGCCACCACACCCAGCTAATTTTTGTATATTCAGTAGAGATGGGGTTTCACCACGTTGGTCAGGCTGGTCTTGAACTCCTGACCTCGTGATCTGCCCACCTCGGCCTCCCAAAGTGATAGGATTACAGGCGGGCATCCCACCCAGCAGCAGGAGAATCTCTTGAACCCTGGAGGTGAAGGTTGCAGTGAGTCAAGATTGTGCCACTGCACTCTAGCCTGAGCAACAGAGGGAGACTTTGTCTCAAAAAAAAAAAAAAAAGGCTGGCTGTGGTGGCTCATGCCTGTAATCCCAGCACTTTGGGAGGCCAAGGCAGGCAAATCACCTGATGTTGGCATTTCGAGACCAGGCTGACCAACAGGTGAAACCCCGGCTCTACTAAAAATACAAAATTAGCCTGGTGTGGTGGTGCATGCCTGTAATCCCAGCTACTTGGGAGGCTGAGCCAGGAGAATCGTTTGAACTGGGAGGTGGAAGTTGCAGTGAGCCAAGATCTCGCCACTGCACTCTAGCCTAGGAAACAACAGCAAAACTGCATCTCAAAAAAAAAAAAAAAGTACTGATGTTTATTGCTGGATTTGGTGGCTCATGCCTGTAATCCCAGGGCTTTCAAATGCTGAGGCAGGAGGATTGCTTGAGGCCAGGAGTTTGAAATCAGCTTGAAAAATATAGTGAGACCTCCATCTCTAAAAATAAAAAAAAAATTAATCGAGTATGGTGGTGTGTGCCTGTAGTTCCAGCTGCTCAGGAGGCAGAGGCAGGAGGATTGCTTGAGCCCAGGAGTTCTAGGCTGCAAAGAGCTATGGCCACGCCATGCACTCAGCCTGAGGGACAGAGCGAAACCTTGTCTCTTTAAAAAAAATGTGTTGATGTTTATTTAGCAGAGACTCAGTAGGATACATTTTTTTCTCTCTCTTTTTTTTTTCCGAGACCGAGTCGCGCTCTGTCACCAGGCTGGAGTGCAGTGGCGTCACCTCGGCTCACTGCAGCCTCCGCCTTCTGGGTTCGAGCAATCCTTCTGCCTCAGCCTCCCAAGTAACTGGGACCAGAGGCATGTGCCACCACGCCCAGCTAATTTTTGTAGCTTTAGTAGAGATGGGGTTTCACCATGTTAGCCAGGATGGTCTCGATCTCCTGACCTCGTGATCTGCCTGCCTCCGTCTTCCAAAGTGCTGGGATTATACCGTGAGCCACCATGCCTGGCCTATTTTTTTATTGATTTTTAAATATTAATAGACTATTTTTTGGAGCAGTTTTAGGTTTATAGTAAAATTAAGTGGAAATTTCAGAGAGCTCTCATATATCTCTTCTATTCTCCGTCACCCCCACAATTTTCCCTATTATTATCTTTCATTAGAGTGGCATATAAAAAAATAATAAAATATAAATAAATAAATAACAAAATAAAAAATATTTTAAAATAATAAAAAAAGAGTGGCATATTTGTTACAATCAATGAGTGAACATTAATACTTTATTTATTTATTTATTTATTTATTTGAGATAGTGTTTCACTCTTGTTGCCCAGGCTGGAGAGCAGTGGTATGATCTCAGCTCACTGCAACCTCTGCCTCCTGAGTTCAAGCGATTCTCCGGCCTCAGCCTCCCAACTAGCTCAGATTACAGGAGCGTGCCACCATTCCTGGCTAATTTTTTTGTGTATTTAGTAGGGTTTCACCATGTTGGTCAGGCTGATCTCAAACTCCTGGCCTCAGGTGATCCACCCTCCCTGGCCTCCCAAAGTGCTGGGATTAGAGGCATGAGCCACAGCACGCAGCCTAATACATTATTATTACTGAAGTCTACAGTTTACATTAGGGTTTACTCTCTGGTTGCGTATTCTATTGGTTTTGACAAATGCACAATGATGGATATGCACCATCACAACCTATCATACTGAATAGTTTCACTGCCCTAAAACTATTTTAGTGTTTGGCCGGGCACGTGGCTCACACCTGTAATCCCAGCACTTCGGGAAGCCGAGGTAGGCAAATCACAAGGTCAGAAGTTCAAGACCAGCCTGGCCAATATGGTGGAAACCCGTCTCTTCTAAAAATACAAAACTTAGCTGGGCATGGTGGTGCTCACCTGTGGTCTCAGCTACTCCGGTGGCTGAGGCAGAAGAATCACTCCAACCTGGGAGGACAAGGTTGCAGTGAGCCAAGATCACGCCACTGCACTGCAGCCTGGGTGACAGAGTGAGACTTGGTCTCAAAAAACAAAAAAAAAACACAAAAAACCCATGGTTAATCTATATTGGTTTTCCCTTCAGTCTCTTCCTCGGCTTCTATTCATTTCGTTTATTCTTTTTTTTTCCTTTTTGAGACAGAGTCTTGTTCTGTCGCCAGGCACCAGTCTGGAGTGCAGTGGCGCGATCTCCGCTCACTGCAACCTCCGCCTCCCGCGTTCAAGCAATTCTCCTGCCTCAGCCTCCCAAGCAGCTGGGACTACAGATGCATGCCACCACACCCAGCTAATTTTTTATATTTTAGTAGAGACGGGGTTTCACTATGTTGGCTAGGATGGTCTTGATCTCTTGACCTCGTTATCCACCCGCCTCAGCCTCCCAAAGTGCTGTGATTACAAGTGTGAGCCACCGTGCCCGGCCTTTTTTTTTTTTTTTTTTTTTTTTTTTGAGATGGAGTCTCGCTATGTCACCCAGGCTGGAGTGCAGTGGCGCAGTCTCGGCACACTGCAACCTCCACCTCCCCAGTTCAAACTATTCTCCTGCCTCAGCCTCCCGAATAGCTGGGACTACAGGCACATGACACCACATCAGGCTAATGTTTGTATTTTTAGTAGAGACAGGGTTTCACTATGTTGGCCAGGCTGGTCTGGAACTCCTGACCTCCTGATCCACCTGCCTCAGCCTCCCGAAGTGCTGGGATTACAGGTGTGAGCCACCGCACCCGGCCATGTTTTATCATCTAACAGGATGCAGGTGATTTTTTTCTAATCGTCATTAATAGTGATTAGAATTTTTAAGAAAAGTTCTAAGAACTTAAAAAAATAGCAAGGGGGGCTGGTTTCTGAATGTTATCCAATGTTTTTCCATGGTGAAATGATCACGTGGAATTTTTCTCTTTTTATCTTTTCATTGAATAAACGAAGTTTTCTAAAGCTGAACTTTCCTTGTCTCTTTGGAATAAGACCCTGCATACTCCTAGTATATTGTCTTTGAAAGCTCAGCGGAACTCAACTTGCTAGTGTTTTATTTTGCATTTTTGCGAGCACCCCAAGCCTTGACCTCTCCCTGGCAGCTCAGTACCCTGCAGCTCAGCCGATTCCCACAGGAATCCTGGACACTCTGCATAAGGTCAACTGGGTGACTTCAGCCAAGCAGCTCCCGAGGCCTCCTTCCAGAATCTCCTTTTCCTCTGGGCAACCCGCCTGCCCACCCCAGCACCCCAGGCGGTGCCCTTGCCCTCTGAGCCCCATCCTGCAGCCCTGTTGAATGTTGTCCTAAATGACTGGGAGGTGGAAACCCTCCCCTTTGGGTCCACTGGCTACCTCCCCTGCTGATCTTGGTATTTGTAGCTTAACCCAAGACTGAGGCTCTGAATTCCTGTTCTTTCTGGTACAGCGGGAGAGTTGTCAAGAAGCCAGGTGGAGCAGAAGACAGGACCAGGCAGGAAGCAGGTCAGTTTCCACTGGAACGACTCCACTTGCCTCCTACCCAGGCCCAGGGCTGTGTCAGGTGTGGCTGGCTCCAGGGCCACCTGGGGCATAGCAGGGCAAGGATGGAGGGTCTCCCCTACATTCTATCCTCCCCAGAGCTGAGTCTCAGACTGGGGCTGGGATTGAAGATCATTCCAAAACCAGTGGCTCCTCAGGAGGTAGCTCACCTCATGCCACCTACCAGGATAGAATTATTATTATTTTTTTTTGAGACAGACTCTTGATCCGTAACCCAGGCTGGAGTGCAGTGATGCAATCTACGCTCATTGCAACCTCTGCCTCCCGGGTTCAAGCGACTCTCCTGCCTCATCCTTCTGAGTAGCCGGGATTACAGGTGCCCGCCATCACGCCCGGCTAATTTTCATATTTTTAGTAGAGACGGGGTTTTGACATGCTGGCCAGGCTGGTCTCAAACTCCTGACCTCAAGTGACCTGCCCCCCTCGGCCTCCCAAAGTACTGGGATTACAGGCCTGAGCCACCTCGCCGGCCTAGGGCTGGAATCTTGACGGCCTTGCTGTGTGGCCTGCAGCCAGCTGCTGCCCCTCTCTGGGTCATTCATGTTGCTTCCTCCAAGTCCTGACCTGGCAACAGAATGTTCAAGAAGCTGGTCGAATCCACAGTTGCCCCAGCAATGCAGAGCCCTCAAACATGGAAAAAAAAAAATGAGCCCGGTGCAGTGCCCCATGCTGATTATCCCAGCACTTTGGGAATCGGGATAATCATCTGAGCCCAGGAGTTTGAGACCAGCCTGGGCAACACAGTGAAACCACATCTCTACAAAAAATACAAAAATTAAGCTGGGCGTGGTGGCCCATGCCTGTAATCCCAGCACTTTGGGAGGCCGAGGCAGGTGGATCACTGAGGTCCAGTTCAAGACCAGCCTGGTCAACATGGTAAAACCCCGTCTCTACTAAAAATACAAAAGTCAGCTGGGCATGGTGGTGCACACCTGTACTCCCAGGTACTCGGGAGGCTAAGGCAGAAGAACTGCTTGAACCCGGGAGGTGGAGGTTGCAGTGCACTGAGATAGAGCTACTGCACTGCAGCCTGGGCGACAGAGTGAGACTCCATCTCAAAAAAAAAAAAAAATACAAAAATGAGCTGGGCATGGTGATGATGCACACCGGTGGTCCCAGCCACATGGGAGGCTGAGGTGGGAGGATCACCTGAGCCTGGGATGTCGAGGCTGCAGTGTCGTGGTCATGCCACTGAACTTCAGCCTGGGTGATGGGAATGAGACCCTGTCTCAAGGATCTAAAAAAAGAAAAAAAAATATTGGATTACAAAATTCACGACTGTGAAAATTGCTTTTATCCTTCCAAAGAAAATCATAAAAATGTTTCCTGGCGAATGCATATAAATCTTACTCATATTTTAACTTACTTTTTTTTAATTTGGCTTTTTATTTTGTTTTTGTTTTTTTTAATCACAAAATAATTTGAAGAGCCAATTTGTCCTGGAGGCCTCATTGTGAAAATCTGCAGCACCCCCGAGGTGGTCATCTTTGATGAAACCAAGTAAAACATCAGCAGGATCGTTGCAGAAATGTGACTGACACAGCTGGCTTTGCGGCTGAGCATTGGTTTTATTTCAAAGCACATTGTAAGAGGAACAAACAAAACTCACACCCCTCTCAACACCACGCTTCTGACACCAGATGTGCTGGTTGTTTTTATTTTTTCCACATAGTAAGCAATTCTCCAGCGGACACCAGCTGGGATGCCTCTGATGCGACTTGGTTCTGACACTTCCACCCAGAGGCAGCCTCTGATCTCACAGTCCCACAAAACGGCCCCAACTTGAGATACAACGGTCGCTATAGAGTGGGGAACCCCACCCTTGCAACCTGCAGGTGTGTAGAGTTCGTCAACTCCGAAGCTCGTCAAATCCCATCTTTTGGGGATTTTTATGGAGGCTTCAGTACGAAGGCACGATTGGTTATTAACTCAGTTCCCACCCCGGCTCCAGTCCCCAGAGAAAGAGGGCGGGGCTGAAAGCTTCACGCTTCTAATCACGGCTTGGTCTTTCTTGCCCCCACCGGGGAACCCATCAAGAGTCATCTCCTTAGAACCAAAGACACTGCTGTCACCCAGGACTTTCTAAGGCATTTAGGAGCTCTGTGTCAGACACTCCCATCACTCTGTGTCAAGAACTGAGGTCAAAAGACCAAATATTTATTTATTTATTGCATTATAATTATTGTTATTATTTTGAGACAGAGTCTCGCTCTGTTGCCCAGGCTGGAGTACAGTGGTACCATCTCAGTTCGCTGCAGCCTCCACCTCCCATATTCAAGTGATTCTCCTGCCTCAGCCTCCCAAGTAGCTGGGACTACAGGTGTACGCCCCAGGCCTGTATTTTTACTAATTTATCACTGGCTAATTTTTGTATTTTTAGTAGAGACAAGGTTTTCCTATGTTGGCCAGCCTGGTCTCAAACTCCTGGCCTCAAGTGATCCGCCCACCTTGGTCTCCCAAAGTTCTGGGATTACAGGCATGAGCCACACTGCCCAGACTATTTATTTTTATTTTTAAGCTTTTTTTTTTTTTTGAGATGGAGTCTTGCTGTATCACCAGGCTGGAGTGCAGTGGTACAATCTCGGCTCACTGCAACCTCCGCCTCCTGGATTCAAGCAATTCTTCTGCCTCAGCCTCCTGAGTAGCTGGGACCACAGGCACATACCACCATGCCCGGCTAATTTTTGTATTTTTAGTAGAGATGGGTTTTCACCATGTTGGCCAGGATGGTCTCGATCTCTTGACCTTGTGATCCGCCCACCTCGGCCTCCCAAAGTGCTGGGATTACAGGTGTGAGCCACCGCACCCTGCCTCTTTTTTTTTTTTTTAAGAAAGAGAATCTTGGGCCAGGCGAGGTGGCTCACACCTGTAATCTGAGCACTTTGGGAGATCAAGGTGGGTGGATCACGAGGTCAGTAGTTCGAGACCAGCCTGGCCAACACGGTGAAGCACACATCTCTACTAAAATTTTAAAAAAAAAAAATTAGCTGGGTGTGGTGGCAGGCGCCTGTAATCCCAGCTACTCAGGAGGCTAAGGCAGGAGAATTGCTTGAGCCCACGAAGCAGAGGTTGCAGGGAGCCAAGATTGTGACACTGCACTCCAGCCTGGGCGACAGAGAGAGAAAGAGAGAGAGAGAGAGAGGGAGGGAGGGAGGGAGGGGGGGGAGAGAGAGAGAGAGAAGGGAAGAAAGAAAGAAAGAAACCTTTTTTTTTTTTTTTGAGACATTGTCTCGCTCTGTTGTCAGCTGCCAGGCTGGATGGAGTACAGTGGCGTGATCTCAGCTCACTGCAACCTCCGCCTCCTGGGTTCAGGCAATTCTCCTGCCTCAGCCTCCTGAGTAGCTGGGTCCACAGGCGGGCGCCACCACACCCGGCTAATTTTTGTATTTTTTGGTAGAGACAGGTTTTCACCATGTTGGCCAAGATGGTCTCGATCTCCTGACCTTGTGATCTCCCCGCCTTGGCCTCCCAAAGTGCTTGGATTGCAGGCGTGAGCCACTGCGCCCAGCTAAGAAAGAGAATCTTGCGCTTGCTCTGCTGCCCAGGCTGGAGTATATCGGTGAGACCTTGACTCACTGCAGCCTCAAACTCTCAGGCTTAATCAATCCTCCCACCTCAGCCTCCCGAGTAGCTGGGACTACAGGTGCACATCACTGTGCCCAGCTAATTTTTTTACCTTTTGTGGAGACACCAACTCACTAAGTTGCCCAGGCTGGTCTAGAACTCCTGGGCTGAAGCAATCCTCCTGCGTCAGCCTCCCAAAGTTCTGGGATTATAGGCATGAGCCATCATGCCCAGCCCCATTCCCTGTTTTTCACTGGTGCATATTTTCTACGGGACATTAGATTTTTAGGGATGAAGACTAGCCTGTGTCAAAACCTGTAATTGTGTTTTTTTTTTTGTTTGAAATGAAGTCTTGCTCTGTAGCCCAGGCTGGTATGCAAGGTGCAATCTCGGCTCACGGCAACCTCTACCTCGTTCAAGCGATTCTTCTGCCTCAGCCTCCAGGGTAGCTGGGATTACAGGCATGCGCCATGGTACTCTGATCATTTCTTATATTTTTAGTAGAGACAGAGTTTCACCATGTTGGCCAGGCTGGTCTTGAACTCCCAACCTCAGGTAATCCACCCACCTTGGCCTCCCGAAGTGCTAGGATTATAGGCATGAGCTTCTATGCCCGGCCGTAATTGTGCTTTTGAAAATAGATCTCCAGGTCTTCACAAAACTTTGTATTCCCTGAGGATACCCCACTGCAAGTGCCTGTGTAGCTGGAGTCCAGACGTTGAGGCCTGAGGCTGGGGGGCGCAGGGGACCACCAGACTGCCTGGACCTCCTCAATCTCGGCTCACCGCAACCTCCGCCTCCCCGGCGCAAGTGATTCTCCTGCCTCAGCCTCCCGAGTAGCTGTGATTACAGGCACGTGCCACCACGCCTGGTTAATTTTGTATTTTTAGTAGAGATGGGGTCTCTCCATGTTGGTCAGCCTGGTCTCAAGCAAACTGGGGTGGAGGCCACTGCGGGACCTGAATCTCCCTCCTCTCTGGGCAGTGAGGCTTGTGCATGCTGGCCTTGGACCCACTGAAGACCCTTCCGGCCCCAGTGCTGTTCTCTGAATGCCCGGGTAGCACAGGTATGGGGACCGAATCCTGCTGGAGACTCCAGAAACTGACTTTTCTTGCTTCATGCTAGGGTTAGGTAACAACGGCAGTTTCTTTTTTCTTTTCTTTTCTTTTTCTTTTTTTTTTTTAATTGAGATGGTGTCTTCCTCTGTCACCTAGGCTGGAGTGCAGTGGTGGGATCTTGGCTCACTGCAACCTCCACCTCCCCCCCTCCCGGGTTCAAGCGGTTCTCCTGCCTCAGCCTCCTGAGTAGCTGGGATTACAGGCACCAACCACCATGCCTGGCTAGTTTTTGTATTTTTAGTAGAGATGGGGCTTACCATGTTGTCCAGGCTGGTCTCAAATTCCTGACCTTCAGTGATCCACCCACCTCAGCTTCCCAAAGTGCTGGGATTGCAGGAGTGAGCCATCGCACCTGGCCCAACAGCAATTTTACTTTATTAATTAATTTATTTTTTGAGATGGAGTCTTGCTCTGTTGCCCAGGCTGGAGTCCAATGGCATGATCTCAGCTCACTGCAAACTCTGCCTCCTGGGTTCAAGCAATTCTCCTGCCTTGGCCTCCCGAATAGCTGGAACTACAGGTGTGTACCATCGCACCAGGCGAATTTTTGTATTTTTGGAAGAGATGGGGTTTCACCATGTTGTCCAGGCTGGTCTCGAACTCCTGACCTCAGGTGATCTGCCAGCCTCGGACTCCCAAAGTGCTGGGATCACAGGCATGAGCCACTGCACCCAGCCTCAACACATTTCTGACACCAGGTGTATGGGAACTTTTCCACGCATCAAGAAATTCTCCAGAAGACACCAGCTGGGTGGGTTTTTCTGTTTTTTTTTTTGTTTTTTTTTTTTTTTTTAAGCTGGTGTTTTTAAATTCAATTCAGTTCAGATGCTCTCTACCTGAAGACAGTATCAGACCCCACAGGTTGAGGGCTCAGTCCCACAAGACGGTCCCCACTGCAGATGCCATTTGCAAACAGTAGGTTTTCACCTATACTTCTAACGCACTGGCTACAAGTCAAGGCTCCCTTAGGCTGGGCACAGAGGCCCCTCCTCTAATCCCAGCACTTTGGGAGGCTGGGAGGTGGGAGGATCATTCAAGCTCAGGAGTTCGAGACAAGTCTGGGCAACATGGTGAAACCCCGTCTCTACAAAAAATACAAAAAATTAGCTGGGCTGGGCGAGGTGGTTCATGCCTGTAATCCCAGCCCTTTGGGAGGCCACGGCAGGTGGATCACCTGAAGTCAGGAGTTTGAGACCAGCCTGGCCAACATGATGAAACCCTGTCTATACTAAAAAAAAATACAAAAAGTAGCTGGGCGTGATGGCAGGCACCTATAATCCCAGCTACTCAGGAGGCTGAGGCAGAAGAATCAGTTGAACCCAGGAGGCAGAAGTTGCAGTGAGCTGAGATTGCGACATTGCACTCCAGCCTGGGGAACAAGAGCGAGACTTCGTTTCAAAAGAAAAAATTAGCTGGGCACAGTAATGTGTGCCTGTGGTCCCAGCTACTCAGGAGACTGAGATGGGAGGACTGCTTGAGCCCAGGAGCTAAAGGTTGCTATGAGCCAAGATCGCATCCCTGCACTCCAGCCTGGGCAACAGAGCAAGACCCTATCTTAAAAAAAAAAAAAAAGTGGCCAGGCGAGGTGGCTCACACCTGTAATCCCAGCACTTTGGGAGGCCAAGGCAGGTGGATCACCTGAGGTCAGGAGTTCGAGACCAGGCTGACCAACATGGAGACATCCCGTCTCTACTAAACATACAACATCAGCCGGGCTTGGTGGAGCATGCCTATAATCCCAGCTAATTGGGAGGCTGAGGCAGGAGAAACACTTGAACCTGGGAGGAGGAGGTTTCGGTGAGCCAAGATCGCACCATTGCACTCTAGCCTGGGCAATAAGAGCGAAACTCTGTCTCAAAAAATAAAATAAAAATAGTAATAATAAGAAATATTCAGGTAAACAGCCAGATGAGGAGATACCTAGACTAGAGCAGGGGCTGGAGGCAAACACAGGAACTTCTGCCTCTGTGGAGTGAGGTCCACCTCCCTCCTGGTATGTGGAAGTGTTCGCCAATATGGAAGCTCCTTAAACTCCCTAAAGTTCAGGGATTTTTATAGAGGTTTTATTAGGAAGCCACAATTGATTATTAATTCCATTTCCAGCCCCTCTTCCCTCTCCAGAGAAAGGTAGTCAGGCTGAAAGCTCCAGGCTTCTAATCATGGCTTGGTCTTATTGGCTCCCCACCCAGGAACCTCCCCAAGCATCACCTCCTTAGAGCAAAATTCACTCCTGTCACCCAGGAAATCCCAGGGAAATTTGGAGCTCTGCGTCAGATGTTCCTAGCACTCATTACAAAGATCTCGGGGGCTCTGTGTCAGAAATGGGCAAAGACCAAATATTTATCTTACTGTAAATCACAATATCGGGCAGGCACGGTGACTCATGCCTATAATCTCAGCACTTTGGGGGGCCGAGGTGGGTGGATCATCTGAGGTCAGGAGTTCAAGACCAGCCTGGCCAACGCGGCAAAACCTCGTCTCTGCTAAAAATACAAAAATTCGTTGGGTGTGCCTGTAATCCCAGCTATTCTGGAGGCTGAGGCAGGACACTCAGTTGAACCTGGGAGGCGGAGGTTGCAGTGAGCTGAGATCGAACCACTGCACTCCAGCCTGGGGGACAGAGCGAGACTCTGCCTCAAAAAAAAAAAAGTGTGCCCCTGGCCGGAGGTGTGGCCAAGACCCCTTGGCCTGAGGCATGACCAGAGTAAAGAGTCCAGCCTCAGTTACGGGTGGGGAGGCTCACGTTTGATATAGGGAAAGAGGCACCAAATTGGCGGCTATCAGAACAAAGAGAAAACACACCCACACCCAACGTGAACAAAGGCTGCAAAGAGCCCACAAATTGCAGAGTACTGGGGAGAAGGGTCAAGTCCAGAAAGCAAACAGACGCTTTGTGTCCCCGAGGGGCTTGGTTGCAAGTTCACGCCCGGTTCCTGCCCGGCCCATCCTGGCCCAGCCATCCTGCACGGTAGGCTGTTTGCTGAATTCAGTCCTTGCCCAAACATTTGTTTGTTTGTTTGAGACAAGATGCCTGCAGGTGCCCCATGCCCTCTGGCCAGGTCGGAGCTCACAGCTGGGGCAGAGGAGGAGAGGCTGCAGAAGGCTGGACCTGTGGATTTGTCTCCAACTCTGAGACTCCGGGCAGAGAGTTCTGGGGTTAGAGCATGGGCAGGGCTCATGGTGTTGGACCACAGACTCAAGACTCTCCAGCTTCTTCATAAAAAGGATGGAAGCAGCTGGGCGTGGTGGCCCATGCCTGTAATCCCAGCAGTTTGGGAGTCTGAGGCAGGTGGATCACCAGAGATCAGGAGTTCGAGACCAGCCTGGCCAATATGGAGAAAACCCATCTCTACAAAAATACAAAAAGAACTAGTTGGGCGTGGTGGTGCGCACCTGTAATCCCAGCACTTTGGAAGGCTGAGGCAGGTGGATCACCTGAGGTCAGGAGTTCGAGACCGGCCTGGCCAACATGATGAAACCCCATTTCTACAAATAATACAAAAATTAGCCGGGTGCGGTGGCACACGCCTGTAACCCCAGCTGCTTGGAAAGCTGAGGCAGGAGAATTGCCTGAACCTGGGAGGCAGAGGTTGCAGTGAGCTGAGATCGCATCATTGCACTCCAGCCTGGGCAACAAGAGTGAAACTCTGTCTCAAAAAAAAAAAAAAAACAACTTTAGAAGTTGGAAAAAGGCATATAGAATAAGGATATAGAGAAAGAAAATGGCTGGGTGCAGCGGCTCATGCCTGTAATCTCAGCACTTTGGTAGGAGGGTTCTTTGAGTCCAGAAGTTCAGACGAGATCAGGCACGTTCTGAGTGGTAAGGCCATAGACAAGGCCAGGAGTTCAAGACCAGCCTGCACAACATGACAGGACCCTGTCTCCACCAAAAAAAAAAAAAAAAAAAAATTAGCCAGGCATAATGGCATTCACCTGTAGTCCCAGCTACTCAGGAGGCTGAGGTGGGAGGATTGCTTGTACCAAGGAGTTGGAGGCTGCAGTGAGAGGTCCAGCCTGGGCAACACGGCGAGACCCTGTCTCAAAAACACACAAACAAAAAGACATAACAAATATTTTCGTACAGCTGTGTAAAGTGTCTGTGGGTTTTTCTTTCTTTTCCTGTAAAGGGTTTTAAGCAAAGTTTTACTACAAAAGAGTGAAAAAGTAAAAAATTTTAAAGGTGTGTTTGTTTTGCTTAGTTTTGTTTTGTGTTTGTTTGTTTGTTTGAGACGGAGTCTGGCTCTGTCGCCCAGGCTGGAGTGCAGTGTCGCGATCTCAGCTCACCGCAACCTCTGCCCACCGCAACCTCTGCCTCCCGGGTTCAAGTGATTCTCCTGCCTCAGCCTCCCAAATAGCTGGGAATACAGGTGCCCGTCACCGCACCTGACTAAATTTTGTATTTTTTAGTAGAGACAGGGTTTCACTATCTTGGCCAGGCTAATCTCAAACTCCTAACCTCAGGTAATCCACCTGCCTCGGTCTCCCAAAGTGCTGAGATTACAGGCGTGAGCCACCGCGCCTGGCTGGTTTTGTTTTTGTTTTTAAGACAAGGTCTCTCTCTGTCTCCCATGCTGGAGTGCAGTGGTGCAATCTCAGCTCACTGCAACCCCTGCCTGCTGGTTCAAGCGATTCTCATGACTCAGCCTCCCGAACACCTGGAATTACAGGGTCCTGCCATGATGCTCACCTAATTTTTATATTTTTAGTAGAGACGGGGTTTTGCCATTTTGGCCAGGCTGGTCTCAAACTCTTGACCTCAGGTTATCCACCTGCCTCAGCCTCCCAAAGTGCTGGGATTACAGGCATGAACCACCACACCTGGCTGGCATTTTAAATCTTTTATACAGTATTTTTACTATAACTTTTCTATGTTTAGATACATTTAGATACCACTGTGTGCAATTGCCTATAATATTTTGGTTTTTTTGTTTGTTTGTTTGTTTGTTTTTTTGGAGAAAAAGAAAATTTCCCTCTGTTGCCCAGGCTGGGGTGCAGTGGCACCATCTCTGCTCACTGCAGCCTCAACCTCCCGGGCTCAAGAAATCCTCCCACGTCAGCCCTCCAAGTAGCTGGGACTACAGGCATGCACCACCCTACCCAGGTAATTTTTGTCTTTTTTTGTAGAGATAGGGTTTCACCATGTTGCCCAGGCTGGCCTGGAACTCCTGGGTTCAAGCAATAAACCTGCCTGAGCCTCCCAAAGTGCTGGGATTACAGGCGTGAGCCACCACGCCTGGCCTACCTACAATAGTTCACATGCTGTACAGGCTTGCAGCAACTGGATATGCCAGGGACCCCCAACCCCGGGGCCACAAAGCAGTATCTGTTAGGAACCAGGCCACACAGCAGAAGGTGATTGACGGGCAAGCACGCAAAGCCTCTTCTGTATTTACAGCTACTGTCCGTCGCTCCCGTTACACCTGAGCCCCTCCTCCCATGCGATCAGCAGCAGCACTCGGTTCTCACAGAAGCACGAACGCTATTATGAACCGCACCTGTGAGGGACATAGGTTTTGCACTCCGTATGAGAATCTAGCCCGTGCTTAGTGGCTCACGCCTGTAATCCCAGCACTTTGGGAGGCCGAGGCGGGCAGATCATCTGATGTCAGGGGTTCAAAACCAGCCTGGCCAACATGGCGAAACTCCATCTCTACTAAAAATACAAAAATTAGCCAGGCACTGTGGTGCATGCCTGTAATCCCAGCTACTCAGGAGACTGAGGTGGGAGAATCGCTTGAACCCAGGAGGCGGAGGTTGCAGTGAGCTGAGATCACGCCGGTGCACTCCAGCCTGGGCGACAGAGGGAGACTGTCTCCAAAAAAAAAAGAGAGAGAGAGAATCTAATGCTTGATGATCTGTTACCATCTCCCGTCACCCCAGATGGGATTATCTAATCCCAGAAAATAAAGCTCAGGGCTTCCACTGATCCTGCATCCTGGTCAGTTATATTATGACGATGTCATAATAATAGCAATAAAGGGCATAATAAATGCAATGCCCTTGAATCACTCTGAAACCATCCCCCTCCCTGCCTCCTGAGTAGCTGGGACTACGGGCACATGCAGCACACCCAGCTCATCTAAAAAAACAAACAAAACGACCACAGTGAGGGAAGATCGATCCAAGATGGCCGACCACTAACAGCTCAGGATTGTAGCTCCCAGTGAAAGCTCAGAGAACGAGACGACGCCACATCTTTAGACGAATTTTCGTCACTCACCGATTAGCCGATTCCCAGTGGAGGAGCCCCACGGGTCGCCAGCGCGACTCTTGTGGCCGCCGCAGCGGTTTTGCCAGCGTCTCGGCGCAGCAGCTCTTCACGCAGAGCCAACGGGACTGCTTCCCCTACTGACCGGAGTTTGGAGCTCCGGGAAGTCAGAGCCACTTGTAGCGGACTCAAGAGGGACGCCAGACCAGAGATTCCCGGGCAGAAGAGCACCATCAGTCTTATCGCTGCTATTTAGGCTGCCACAGTGGGTGGCTCGGATCCCAGCACTGGGAATCAGTAAGTCGGACGTCGACTCAGAAAACTAATTAGAAAGGCGGTTCATCTATAATGAAGGGAAAAAAACAGCCTAAGAAGGCCGAGTATACTCAAAATCAGAACCCATCAGCAACGGAACAAGCCCTGATGGAAAAGGACTCATCAGCAACCGAACAAGCCCTGATGGAAAAGGACTCATCAGTAACGGAACAAGCCCTGATGGAAAAGGACTGTGTTCCATTATCTGAAGTAGGCTTTAAAAGGTGGATGATAAGAAACTTCTGGGAGTTAAAGGAACTTGTTCTAACCCAATGTAAAGAAACTAAGAACTTGGAAAAAAGGTTCGATGAAATGTTGAAAAGAATAGACAATATAGAGAGGAATACAAATGAACTTATGGAGTTGAAAAATACAACACGAGAACTGAGTGAAATATGTACAAGCTTAAACAGCCGAATGGATCAAGCAGAAGAAAGGGTATTAGAGGTCGAAGACCAACTTAATGAAACAAAACGACAAGACAAGAATAGAGAAAAAAGGATAAAAAGGAATGAGCAAAGTCTCCAAGCAATATGGGACTATGTGAAAAGACCTAATATACGCTTGATTGGTGTACCTGAATGTGACGGAGAGAATGAAGTCAAGCTGGAAAATACTCTCCAGGACATTATCCAGGAAAATTTTCCTAATTTAGCAAAGCAGGACACTATTCAACACCAGGCAATACAGAGAACACCACAAAGATATTCCTCAAGAAGACCAACCCCAAGGCACATAATCGTTAGATTCACCAAGATCGAAACGAAGGAGAAAATATTAAGGGCAGCCAGAGAGAAAGATCAAGTTACCCATAAAGGTAAGCCTATTAGGCTTACAGCAGATCTCTCAACGGAAACCCTACAAGCTAGAAGAGAGTGGGGGCCAATATTCAATATACTTAAAGAACAAAACTTTCAGCCCAGAATTTCATATCCTGCCAATTTAAGCTTTACATTTGAAGGAAAAATAAAATCTTTTAGGAACAAGCAAGTACTCAGAGATTTCATTACCACCAGGCCTGCTTTACAAGAACTTCTAAAAGAAGCATTATACACAGAAAGGAACAACCAGTATGATCCTTTCTAAAAATACACCAAAAAGTAAAGAGCATTAACATAAAGAAGAACTTTTATCAACAAAAGGACAAAATAGCCAGTTAATATCAAATGGCAGTAACCCTAAAGTTAAATCAACCAAATCTCCCAATCAAAAGATACAGACAAAATCCAACGGTATATCCAAAGATATACATAGACTCAAAATAAAGGGTTGGAAAAAAAAAAACGTACCAACCAAATGGAGAGCAAAAATAAATAAATAAAAAGCAGGAGTTGCAATTTTCACATTTGACAAAATAGATTTCAAAGCTATAAGGATACAAGGGTAAAAGGATTAATGTAACAATAAGAGATCTTAACACCCAGATACATAAGACACATAGTGAGATTTAGATTCAACGAGACAACAAATTGATAACGATATCCAGGATTTGAACTCAGAGCCAGAACAAATAAACACAATAGAGGTCTCCATTTTAAACACATAAAATATGCATTAACCACTTTAAACACTCAAAATATTGATCGGCCATTATTGAAACCCATTTTAGGAATGAAGTAATATTCCTTTTTCCCTCTTTTTCTTTTTTTCCCCTTCTTTTTCTCTTTTTCCCTAAAAAAAAAAAAAAAAAAAAAGAAAGGAGGTGGACAGTTATGCCCATTCTTACGGGTGAGGACACAGAGAGGCACAGAGAGGTCAAGTAACCTGCCCATAGCAACACAGTGAAAAAAAAAAAAAAAAAAAAAAAAAACAAAAAACAAACTTTTTTTTTTTTTTTGGTAGAGATGGGACTTTACTATGTTGTCCATGTTGGTCTTGAACTTGTAGCCTCGAGGGTTCCTCCTGCCTTGGCCTCAGAAAGCACTGGATCCCAGGCCATGGGCCACCACACCTGCCAAAGAACAACTCTTTTTTTTTTTGAGATAAGAGTCTCACTCTGTTGCCCAGGCTGGAGAGCATTGGCATGATCTCGGCTCATGGCAAACTTCACCTCCCGGTTCAGGCAATTCTCCTGACTCAGCCTCCTGAGTAGCTGGGACTACAGGCAAGGGACACTAATTTTTTGTATTTTTAGTAGAGACAGAGTTTCACTATGTTGGTCAGGCTGGTCTCAAACTCCTGACCTCAAGTGATCTGTCTGCCTTGGCCTCCCAAGGTGCTGGGATTACAGGCGTGAGCCAGCGCACCTGGCCCTTTTGCTTATTTATCTAGCATTAAGAAGAAATCCAGAATTAGGTAGGTTCACGTTTCTTCTTGGTTTTTCTCTTTTTCTTTTTTTGAGACAGACTTGCTCTTGTTACCCAGGCTGGAGTGCAATGGCGCGATCTCAGCTCACTGCAACCTCCACCTCCTGGATTCAAGCAATTCTCCTGCCTCAGCCTCCTGAGTAGGTGGGATTACAGGCACGCGCCACCATGCCCAGCTAATTTTTGTATTTTTAGTAGAGACGGGGTTTCACCTTGTTGACCGGGATGGTCTCAATCTCTTGACCTCGTGATCCACCCCCACTCGGCCTCCCAAAGTGCTGGGATTACAGGCGTGAGCCACCACGCCCGGCCAAGGATGGGGTTTTCTAAGGGTAGGTAAACAGTTCCTGCAGCGGCTGAGGCGTCCCTAAGAACACATGGACTGTTACAGTAAGGATAATCCCAATATTTGTTTCCACTCTTGACAGGCCGGGCTTGCTGATAGGATGTAACGACTTCAGCAGAACAGTGTGTGGACATAAGATTAACATCCAATTTTGAAAGTTGAAGATTGGGATTAAGTATGTGAAGAAAATGTACATTCTAGGAGGGGCCTATAGAACGAAATCTAGGACATGAAATTTCTAAGGCTGATGTAACCTGGCTCTGCAAACTAGGTGCTTACAGCAGCCAAAAAGGCTGGACATGATGGCGCACACCTGGAATCCCAGCACTTTGGGAGGCTGAGGCGGGTGGATCACGAAGTCAAGAGATCGAGACCATCCTTGTCAACAAGGTCAAACCCCGTCTCTACTAAAAATACAAAAATTAGCTGGGCGTGGTGGTGCGCGCCTGTAGTCCCAGCTACTTAGGAGGCTGAGGCAGGAGAATTGCCTGAACCCAGGAGGCGGAGGTTGTGGTGAGCCAAGATCGCACCATTGCACTCCAGCCTGGGTAACAAGAGCAAAACTGTGTCTCAAAAAAAAAAGTCCAAAAAATTAGCCAGGTATGGTGGTACCCACCTGTAGTCCTAGCTACTAGGGAAGTTGAAATGGGAGGATTGCTTGAGCCCAGGAGGTAGAGGTTGCAGTGAGCTGAGATCGTGCCACTGCACACCAGGCTGGGTGACAGAGCAAGACCCTGTCAACAACAACAAAAAGCAGAAAAACAAAAAACTAGGACCGAGCGCGGTGGCTCACGCCTGTAACCCCAGCACTTTGGGAGGCCGAGGCGGGTGGATCAGGAGGTCAGGAGTTCAAGACCAGCCTGGCCAACATGGTGAAACCCTGTCTCTACTAAAAATACAAAAATTAGCCAAGTGTGGTGGAGGCTGCAGTGAGCCAACATAGCACCACTGCACTCCAGCCTGGTGACAGAAGCGAGACTCTGTTTCAAAAAAAATACATATATATATACATATACAAACATGCCTGTAATCCCAGCTACTTGGGAAGCTGACGCAGGAGAATCACTTGAACCTGGGGGAGTCAGAGGTTGCAGTGAGCCAAGATCATGTCATTGCACTCCAGCCTGGGCAACAAGAGCAAAACTTCATCTCGAAAATAAATAAATAAATAAACAAAAACACAAGGGAATCTGGAGCCTGGAGCCATGTGTTGAAGAGGGCAGAGACGAGTGTATGGGCACAAACCAAGGAATTGCCCAGGACGGCTGAAGCCAGGAGATCCAGGAGAGACGCCCGGGACAGACTGTCTTTCAGAGCTTCCAGAAGTAGCCGGCCCTGTCCACCCCTTGCTTCCTGACTCCTGTCCTCTAGAACTGTGAGACAATACATTTCTACAGGGTTTTTTGTTGTTGTTGTTGAAACTCCTTTCATTGGCCAGGGGTCTTAGAGAAGGTGGGGGTTCCTCCTGGGTTAAAAGCCCGCTTCCTCCACGCCCCTTCAGACTCCATGTTTGGGTCCCCTTCCACCAACACTCCCTTCATGGAAGCCATCTTCCTCTCTCCTGGATTTCCCCTCTGGGGTCCCCTTCCACACTTTCTCGTGGAATCCTGTCTTCCCCTCCTAAACTCCATCTCTCTCCATTCCCTTCCACTCAGTGTGGAAGCTGCTTTCTCTCCTGGATTCCATCTTTCTGGATTCTCTCAGCATGAGAGTTAGCTGTTTCTCTCTTTCTCCTTCTCTTGTTTCTCTCTTTCTCCTAATAAAGCACTTTCCGCAAACACTTTTGAGTATGGCATTTACTGCACCATGGTCCCCTCTCTCATTCTCGAGAGGGCAGGAGACCAAGAACCTGGAGAAACATTGTCTCAGCGGAGCCGAGGGCACCCTGAGCCCCAGTATTACAATTGCATATATATAGAGAGAGACTTGCTTTATTCTATTGCTGAATTAATCCCTTAATCATTATATAATGACCTACTTTGTGTCTTCGTAGAGTTTCTGATTTAAAGTCTGTTTTCTCTGGCATAAGAATAGCTGCTCCTGATTACTTCTGATTTCTGTTCATGTGGTATTATCTTTTTCTGTCTCTTTACATTCAGTCTCTAAGTGTCTTGACCAGTGAAGTGAGTTTCTTGTAGCCAGAATATCATCGGGTCATGCTTTTTGCATTACGCCAGTCTGTATCTTTCAGGTGGGTAATTCCACCCATTTATATTCAAGGTTAGAGTTGAGAGGTGAGGACTTGCTTCTGTCCTTTTGTGCATTGTTTTCTGGTTGTTCTGTATATCATTGTTCTTTCTGTCTCTCATCACTTACTGGTGCCACTTGGTGGTTTTCTTCAGTGGTAACATTTGAACCCTTTCTCTTCTCATTTGTGTCTGCTCATCTGTATCACGGAGTGTTACACTTTCGTGTGTTTTCATCGTGGCAGACAATGTTCTTTTGCTTCACCATGTAGGACTCCCTTACGCATTTTTTTGTAGGGCAATGAATGTTCTCAGCGTTTGCTTTTCTGGTAAAGATTTCTTCTTCTTCATTTTGTTTTAAAGAAATAGGGTCTCACTCTGTCACCCAGGCTGGAGTACAGTGGCGTGATCATAGCTCACTGCAGCCTTCAACTCCTGGAATCAGATGATTCCCCCACCTCAGCCTCCTGAGTCTCTAGAATTGCAGATGTAAGCCACTGAGCCGGGCGCCTTCATTTTTGAATGACAGTTTGCTGAATATAGTATTCTGGGCTGGTAGGAGGTTGTTGCTGTTGCTGCCGTTTTTGTCTTTTTTTTTGGCATTCTATTTTCTCCTAGCCTGTAACATTTCTGCTGAGAAATCCACTGTTGGTCTGAAGGAAAGTCCCTCATAAGTGACTTGGTGCTTTCTTGTTGCTATTTGAATGTTCTGTCTTTCAGCAGTTTTACTATAATGTACCTTGGAGAAGACCTTTTCGGGTTCTTAACTATTTGGGGATTTTTGAGCTTCATGTATCTGGATCTATACCTCTGGCAAGACTTGAGACGTTCTTAGTATTTTATTAAACAGGTTTTCTACATCTTTGCTCATTTCTTCTCTGTCTGGAATTCCCAACATTTTAGAATTTGGTCACTTACGTGTCCCATCTGTAATGGAGGCTTGCTTCATGTATTTATTTATGTGGTCTAACTGAGTGATTTTAAAAGACCTGCCTGGGTAATGAGAATACTCTTACCACAAACCTCAGAATCATGCAGTATATTTATGTAACAAGCCTGCACATGTACCCCGTGAATCAAACTACAAAAAAAAAAAAGACTTTTTGTTTTATTCTCCAGTGAGAGGGACTAATACAATAAATAAATATAAAATTATTATGAATAATTCATAAAAATAGTAAGCAAAAAATAAAAATAAACATGCGAATGTTGGATTTTTTGGTAAATTTGTAGCATTTTTAACTATTCAAGCTTAAAATGCATCAAGACCTTTTGGGACACTCCCCATATTAGGGGGAGAATTAGGCACGAGGGCAGGAAGGGTGGAGTCAGTGTCACTTGTGGTGCTTTAGGTCTCAGGTGCAGAACGTGATACATAAAATAATGATGGTGAGGCAGGAGGAGATATTGACACAGAGGCAGGAAATGAGCTATGGGAAGTGCAGTTTGCGGTGCTGGAGGGAGGATCAGATGTGGATTTGAACCAAGTGGCAGGTTGGAAATGTTTTGCTAGCCTGGGAGCGTCAGCTTGGACAGAGACCAGACCCTCGGTGCAGTTTTGATGGCCGCCCGCATTGAAGTGCTTGCTGAGAAACATGGAAATAACAGAAATGGCCTGGGAAGGAGAGGAAAAGTAAGGGCAGCCCACTGGAGGGCTGCAGTGTTCGGGAGCCAGCGAGGTGAGGCAGAGGCGGCCGCAGCCAACGGAGAACGTTCTTTGGTGAAGTTGGATATGAAGGTGCTAAGGATGGCTTGACCCAGTGTGTAGCAGGTTCAGAGACAGGCATTTTAGGATGGGGACAGTGAACATGTTTATGGACTAAGGGAGCGGAACTAGCAAAAAGTGAAAGATTGAAAATACAGGAGAAAATGTGTGATAAGCTAAAGTTGAATAAAGAAAGGCTCTCTATCGAAGGGCAGGAAATAGAACAGGATCTGCAGTGGTGGTGGATTCTGAGAGGTGGAGGGGCAGGGCTGCCTCTGAGAGGGAAAGCAAGGGAGTGAGTGGAAACCCTTTTTGGGGGTAAAGAGCAGTGGCTCACACCTGTAATCCCACCACTTTGGGAGGCTGTGATGAGTGGATCACCTGAGGTCTGGAGGTTGAGACCAGCCTGACCAACATGGTGAAACCCTGTCTCTCCTAAATACAAAAAAAATTAGCTGCATGTGGTGGTGCATACCTGTAATCCCAGCTACTTGGGAGGCCGAGGCAGGAGAATCGCTTGAACCTGGTAGGCGGAGGTTGCAGTGAGCCGAAATTGGGCTGTTGCACTCCAGCCTGGGCAACAAGAGGGAAACTCGATCTCAAGAAAAAGATTTTGGGGTGAAGGGACATACATAGACAGAGTTCATGCAGATGACTTGAATTGTCATTGTGAGGTACTCATAAAATGGCAGCAGCAGCTGTCACTGAGAAAGTGTTTTCTGTGTGCGGCCTCAGAGCTAAGCACTTTACACATTTGCATCTATCATCTCATTAATATTACCAGAAATTTTATGAGGTAGTAATTATTAAAACTTTTATTTCACAGCTAAGGAAACAGGCTCAGAGTGCTATGTAACCTGCTAGTAAATTTCGAAGGTGGAATAAGAAGGTAGGCCTGTCATATTCCAGGGGCTCTATTTGTAAACACTTCATCATATTAACACATGCACACACACATACTAACACATACATGCACACAGACACACACATATTCAGACACACACACATACATATTCACAGACACACACACATATTCACACACAGACACTCGCATATTCACACACATATTCACAGACACACACAGACACATATTCAGACACACACACATACATATTCACAGACACACACGCACACATATTCACACACACATACATATTCACAGACACACATACATATTCAGACACACACACATATTCACACACACACATATTCACACACACAGACACACACACATATTCACAGACACACACACATTCACAGACACACACACAGACATATTCACACACACATTCACAGACACACACACAGACATATTCACAGACACACACACATTCACACACACACACACACACACACACACAAACACACACTAGCTGCCTAGTCCAGGCAGAGTCAGGATCCAGGATGCAGGAGACTTGGGCTTGTTGTGGTTGCTTCAAGCTTTCCGAATGCACATCCTGGGTCCCAAGTCTACGAAGGCTGATCCACAGGTCTGGAGGATGGCCTGGTAATATGCATTTGCTTCAAGGTCACATTTTGACGTGACTCAGATACAAAGACTCAGACTTCTCCACACTTTGAGAAGCCCGGACCCCGCATGACCTTAGGTTCATGGGCTTCTTTGCTTACCAAGATATTTTTTTAGCAGGGTTTAGCTTTTGGCCTGGAAACATGGATTTTTTTTCTGGAATTTTGTTGATAGAGGAAGGTAAATCTTCTTATCTGTACGATGACCTTGGCATCAAACCGTGGCAGGTGATGAAGACGGCACACCCTGCTGAGGCAGGAGGATTGCTTGAGCCCTGGAGGTTAAGGCTGCAGTGAACTGTCATTGCACCACAGCACTGCAGCCTGAGTGACACAGAAGGACCCTGTCGCAAAACACCACCACCATGGATATCTGTATTCATTCATTTAACCAGGAACCGTCTATCAGCACTATGTAAGTTCAGACTCCGGTCAGGTTGCTGTAACAAAGATGGCTAAAATTACAGAGGTTTGAGCTACTCAGAAGTTGGTTTGTCTGCCATATGATTCGTGGAAGACAGGCCAGGGCAGATAGGGTGTCCTGGTGATGTCAGGAACTCAGGTATTTGCATATTTTTGCTCTGTCATCTCTGGTGTGCACTGCGTCCCGCACAGCACAAGTGTTCAAAGACTTAAGAGGGAACAGTGGGGGGTTGAAGAAAAACACAAAGACAGAAAAAAGCAGGTCCAGGCCGTCCAGGAAAGTGAAGGTATCAGTTTCTCTGGCCCCACCTGCCCCAAAGTACTTTATATGTTCACAAAGCACATAGCAAAGGGAGGGTGCAGTTACCCAGAAAAAACCGCCTGCGGTTATCATTCACATACTTCAATTAACACACCTCAGATACCAACTACCTTGCAGCAAGGTCAGAGAAGGCTGGTTATCTTTCACCAGGACCAACTGCTCTTCTCTGAGACATACACATTCCCCTGTTACGGTTTCCCTTGTCTTGGAATTCACCCAAAGTTCACACAGCCTTGCTGCTGACCGCCCCCCCGGGCCGGGTGGGCTACTCTGGCTCTCTACAATTATCCTCGTGTGCGTTTTCCATCTCAGTAGGTCCAGACAGCCGCATTAACTCCGGTCATCACATCTGCCTTCCAGCCAGACATGGAGAAGGAACGGAAAGCAGGAAGGAGAACATTCTCTTCCTAAAAAAACAGCTTTACTGACTGATAATTTGAACACCATGAAATGTACAATTAAATGTTTCAGAGCGTATTTACAGAGTTGTGCAACCATTTCATCACTCCAAGAGGAAACCCCACACCTATCAGCAGTTCCTCCCCATTTCTGCTTCATGCCCTCAGCCCTAAGCAATTACTCGTTTACTTTCTGTCTTATTCCAGTTCGCCTGTTCTGGGCATTTCATACCAATTGAATACACTCTATGTTCTTTGATGAATGTCTTCTCCCATTTAGCATAAGATCTTTAAGATTTATCCATGTCATAGCATCTGTCAGTACTTCATTCCTTTTTATTTCTGAACGATATTCCGTTGTATGGATGTACTCCATTTAACTTACAAGTGGATGGACATTTGAGTCCTTTGCACTTTTTGGCCATTGTGAATGATGCTGCTACGAACATCTGTACGAATTTTTGTGTAGACGTACGTTTTCATTTGCTTCGGTCTACACTGATAAATGTAATTGCTGAGTCAAATCGGAACTCCGTGTCTAACTTTTTTTTTTTTTTTTTTTTTTTTGAGACGGAGTCTTCCTCTGTCACCCAGGCCGGAGTGCAGTGGTGCCATCTTTGCTCACTGCAACCTCTGCCTCGTAGGTTCAAATGATTCTCCTCCCTCAGTCTCCTGAGGGTCTGGGATTACAGGCGGGTGTCACCATGCCTGAGTAATTTTTGTATTTTTAGTAGAGATGGGGTTTCCATGTTAGCCAGGCTGGCTGAAACCCGTGACCTTGTGATCCGCCCACCTTGGCCTCCCAAAGTGCCAGGGATTACAGGCATGAGTCACCATACCTGGCTGCAACAGGTTTTCTTATGAAATTTGATCAACTATTTTAAATCTTATTTGAAACAGTCAAGCTACTCTTGAAGAACAAGAGAGATAAGTTACTGTACCAGACATCTGGCAGATAACTAGAGAGCTGTGGTAATTCAGACAGTCTGGCTCACACAATTACACAGTGATAGACAAATTAAATCATACACAAAGTTAAGAGGCCAGAAGCCAGCTCTCCTTTACACAGAATTTTGATTCATGACTGAATTGTAATTGCTGATCTGTGAAGAAATGATTGGCTCCCAGAAGTACCAGGAAAATTGTTATCCTTTGGGGGAAAAAGGGATCAGATTTCTACTTCATACCATAGAAAAAAATTTGATTTTAAGTACTTAAATGTGAAAAATTAAAACTGTAAAAATTTTAGAAGAAAATGTCTATCAAGGCCGGGCGTGGTGGCTCAAGCCTGTAATCCCAGCACTTTGGAAGGCCGAGGTGGGTGGATCATGAGGTCAAGAGATCGAGACCATCCTGGTCAACATGGTGAAACCCCATCTCTACTAAAAATACAAAAATTAGCTGGGCACGGTGGCGCGTGCCTGTAATCCCAGCTACTCGGGAGGCTGAGGCAGGAGAATTGCCTGAACCCAGGAGGCGGAGGTTGCGGTGCCGAGATCACGCCATTGCACTCCAGCCTGGGTAACAAGAGTGAAACTCCATCTCAAAAAAAAAAAGAAAGAAAGAAAGAAAGAAAATGTCTATCATGAGAATGATTTTTTAAGCTCATCATAAAAAGTGAAATAAATACAGAAAAGTGCTGGTGGATACATGGCAACAGGAAATGTTGCAGGACTAACCAGGATTACTGATTGGTTGCACGTGAGTTCATCAAGAGGGAGCTTACCTAGCTGGGCTCAGCCTCATCACCTGGTACCTTCAATCTGGGGTCTAGAGACCAGAGATAGAAACTTCAGAGAGTTTTCTGAAGTTTTGGTTATGCAGCAATAGCAAACAAAAACTACTGTATTTAGCAGCTTAGAACCATCTGTTAGCTCGTGGATCTGCAGGGCAGACAGCTAGGTGTGGTGTGCTGGGCTTTCTGCTTAGGGTCTTGCCAGCTCCAGCTCCAATCAAGGTGCGGGCAGGGCTGTGTTCTCACCTGGAGCCCTGAGTCCTCGATCTCACTTTCACATGCTTGTGGCAGATTTAGCTCCCTCTAGTTAGTTGTAGGATGGAGGTCCCTGGGTCTCCATTCCTGGAGGCCATCTGTACTGCCACGTAGCCTCCTCCATCTTCAAAGCTAGCCTTGGCCAGGGACAGTGACTCACTCACCACCTTTAATTCCAGCACTTTGGGAGGCCGAGGCAGGTGGATCACTTGAGGTCAGGAGTTCAAGACCAGCCTGGCCAACATAGTGAAACTCTGTCTCCAAAAAAAAAAAAAAGAAAGAAAAGAAAATACAAAAATCACCCCAGCACGATGGTGTGTGCCTGTAGTCCCAGCTACCTGGGAGCCTGAGGTACAAGAATCACTTGAACCCGACAGGCAGAGGTTGCAGTGAGTGGAGAGTGCACCAGTGCATGCCAGCCTGGGTGACAGAGCAAGGCCCTGTCTCTAAATAAATAAATAAAAGACAGCCAGATTTGCTTGCCCAGTTTTTCCTGCACTTTGAAACTCTCTGGAATTTTCTATCTCTGGTGTCTAGATCCCAGATTGAAGGTACCAGGTGATGAGGCTGAGCCCAGCTAGATAAGCTCCCTCTTAATGAACTCATGTGCAACCAATTAGTAATCCTGGTTAGTCCTGCAGCATTCCTTCTGCCATATACGCTGCATGATCACGGAAGCGGTATCATGCCATATTCACAGGTTCTGTCCACTCTTCATGGGGGGCATCATACAAGGGTGAGGGTCGTGACAATTCTGCCTACCACACTTACACTACAATTAATAACTTCTATTCTTCAAATGACACTATAAGAAAGTGAAAGAGGGCTGGGTGTGGTGGCTCATGCCTGTCATCCCCGCACTTTGGGAGGCCAAGGCAGGTGGATCACTTGAGGTCAGGAGTTCGAGACCAGCCTGGGCAACATGGTGAAACCCCATCTCAACTAAAAATACAAAAATTAGGTGGTCCTGTAATCCCAGCTTCTCGGGAGCCTGAGGCATGAGAATCACTTGAACCGGGGTCTTGGAGGTTGCAGTGAGCTGAGACCACACCACTGCACTCCAGCCTGGGCAACGAGAGCAAAACTTCGTCTCAAAAGTAAATAAAAATAAAAGAAACAAAGACGAAGGGATTTGGAGCACGGTGCCATGTGGTGAAGAAGGCAGAAACTGGAGTGTATGGGCACAAGCCAAGGAATTGCCAAGGACGGCTGAAGCCAGCAGGTGCAGGAGAGACGCCTGGGACGGACTCTCTTTCAGAGCTTCCAGAAGTAACCGGCCCTGTCCACACCTTGACTCCGGACTTCTGGCCTCTAGAACTGTGAGACAATACATTTCTACGGGGTTTTTTTTTCTGCTTTTTTTTTTTTTGAGACAGAGTCTCTCTCTGTTGCCCAGCCTGAAGTGCAGTGGCACAATCTCAGCTCACTGCAACCTCTGCCTCCTGGGTTCAAGCAATTCCCTGCCTCAGCTTCCCGAGTAGCTGGAATTACAGGCACCCACCACCACGCCCAGCTAATTTTTTGGTAGTTTTAGTAAGGACCGGGTTTCATCATGTTGGCCAGGCTGGTTATGAATTCCTGACCTCGTGATCCGCCCACATGATCCACCCACCTCAGCCTCCCAAGGTGCTGGGATTACAGGCGTGAGCCACCTCGCCCAGCACCTGATCGCTAATTTTTAAAAATGTTTTAAGTAACTGGGCATGGTGGTAAACACCTGTAGTCCCAGCTACTCAGGAGGCTCAGGCACGAGAATCACTTGAGCCTGGGAGGTCGAGGCTGCAGTGAGCTGTGATCGAATCACTGCACTCCAGCCTGAGCAACAGAATGAGACCCTGTCTCAAATAAATAAATAAATAAGTCGACAGATGACCACCTCATGAGAATTTTGTCTTTCTATTCTAAATCTTCTCTCCAATAGAAAAGTCCCACCATGGACACTCAAATTCTAAGTTGTCCCCAGTGGGAGGTACCAGTGGAGAGCGACATGTTGGTTTTGGTTTTGGCTTTTGAGACAGGATCTGGCTCTGTCCTCCAGGCTGGAGTGCCATAGTGAGATCTCGGCTCCCTGTAACCTCCGCCTCCCGGCCTCAAGCGTTTCTCCTGCCTCAGCCTCCTGAGTAGCTGGGACTACAGGTACACAACACTGTGTCCAGCTTCCTTAAAAGATTTTGAAATGGTGCTGGGCGTGGTGGCTCATGCCTGTAATCCCAGCACTTTGGGAGGCCGAGGCAGGAGGATCACTTGAGCCCAGGAGTTTGAGATCAGCCGAGGCAACACGGTAAAACCCTATTTTACTAAAAATACAAAAAAAAAAAAAAAATACAAAAATTAGCTGGGTGTGGTTGTGAGCGCCTGTAATCCCAGCTACTCAGCCCAGCCTCACATGTGCCCCCTTTTGCTGAGTGGAGGGTACTGGTTGTTGGCAGGGAGGGTCTCAGCTCAATCTCACTAGGACATCTGGTCCTATAGTCCTGTTGGTGTCAGTTACCACCAGAAAAGGCTGCAGTGAAACCCAGGTGGGTTTATGGGTTCATTGCCGTGAAGGAAGAAACACCGGGAGGCGTTCTGCTCATCTCAGAAAGGGAAAGCGAGGGGTGCATTATGGAACGACAGGAACTGTGGGGCGATGTGAGGAGAGGTCTGGGAGCAGGACGGTGCCCTGACTGCATGCCAACAGCTAGTGGGGACCATTTTCTAAGTATTTTAATAATCTTTTTTTTTTCTTTTGAGATGAAGTCTTGCTCTGTAGCCCAGGCTGGAGTGCAGTGGCACCATCTCAACTCACTGCAACCTCGACCTCCCACGTCCTGGTTCAAGCAATTTTCCTACCTCAGCCTCCCAAATAGCTGGGGTTACAGGCACAAGCCACCATGCCCAGCTAATTTTTTTATTTTTTAGTAGAGACGGGGTTTCACCACATTAGCCAGTCTGGTCTTGAACTCCTGACCTCATGATCCGCCTGCCTTGGCCTCCCAAAGCGCTGGGATTACAGGCATGAGCCACTGCACCCGGCCAATAATCTTTTTACTTAAAAGGCAGGGGAACCTGCTGGGGTGAAACTAGCATTCACTCCCTTTGGCCAGGAAATGGGGAGGTTTGGACATATTTGTGGTTTGGCCAATGCTCTTATATTCACTTGTGCTAAAACTCAATTATGGAAGGGTGGGCCGGGCGTGGTGACTCACACCTGTAATCTAGCACTTTGGGAGGCCGAGGCGGGTGGATCACCTGAGGTCAGGTGTTTGAGACCTGTCTGACCAATATGGAAAACCCAGTCTCTACCAACAGTACAAAATTAGCCAGGCATGGTGGTGCACACCTGTGATCCCAGCTACTTGAGAGGCTGAGGCAGGAGAATCACTTGAACCCAGGAGGCGGAGGTTGTGGTGAGCCGAGATCACGCCACTGCATTCCAGCCTCAGCAACAAGAGCAAAACTCCGTCTGGAAAAAAAACCTCCACAACTTAGCTGTAACTGCTGGGCCAACTGCTAGCTGACTGTGGTCTGCGGCTACCTTTGTCTTCCTCACTTTATACTCACCTCCTCACCTCTGCATATGCTGTTCCCTCTGCCCAGCACACCTTTCCCTCTCTTTTTCACTCAGCTCTTTCCTTCTCAAGATTCAGAGCTCTGTTTAAATGCCACCACCTCTGAGAAGCCCTCCTTGATCGCCCAGGCTGTGGGCCTCCACAACCCTATTTCAACCCTGGATACAATTAGTCATGATTAGGATCGTTATTTATTTTATTTTATTATTATTATTACTTTTGAGACAAAGTCTTACGGCTTGAGTGCAATGGCGTGATCTCAGCTCACTGCAGCCTCTGCCTCCCATCTTCAAGAGATTCTCCTGCCTCAGCCACCCCAGTAGCTAGGATTATAAGCACATGCCACACCTGGATAATTTTCAGATAGGATTTCACCATATAGGCCAGGCTGTTCTCAGACTGCTGACTTTAACTGATCCGCCCACCTCAGCCTCCTGAAGTGCTGGGATTACAGGCATGAGCCACTGTGCCTGGTCTTTAATTTAATTTATTTATTTATGAGATGGAATCTTGCTCTGTCGCCCAGGCTGGAGTGCAATGGCATGATCTCAGCTCACACAACCTCTGCCTCCTGGGTTCAAGTGATTCTCCTGCCTCAGCCTCCTGAGTAGCTGGGATTACAAGCATGTGCCACCACACCTGGCTAATTTTTGTATTTTTAGTAGAGATGGGGTTTCACCATGTTAGCCAGGCTGGTCTCCACTTCCTGACCTCAGGTGATTTGCCTGCCTCAGCCTCCCAAAGTGCTGGGATTATGGGCATGAGCTACTGCCCCTGGCCTTTATTATTATTATTATTTTATTTTTATTTTAATGTCATCCCATCAACACCAGACATTATTATTATTTTTTAAGAGAGGCTCTTTCGCCCAGGCTGGCTGCTATCGTAGCTCACTGCAGCCTCCAACTCCCGGGCTCAAGCGATCCTCTTGAATGGGAGAATAAGCATGCCGCCACGCCCAGCTAGTATTTTTATTTTCTGTAGAGATGGGGTCTCACTATATTGCCTAGGTTGGTCTCAAACACCCGGCCTCAAGTGATGCTCCCGCCTTTTGCTTCCAAAGGGTTGGGATTACAAGCTGAGCCACCGTGAGCAGCCAGGATGATTTTCCAACTCTGAGTCCCCTGCAACCAGAGGCCTTTCTGTCTCATCCTGCTGTGTGGCACCAGCTGCGGCGTACAGTAGGACCTCAGTACTTACTTGAGGACGTGCACCCCTAAAAGCTCTAGAATGTTGGAACAGGAGAAGCCGTTCTGTACTTCGTGGCGGCATGCCTGGGAGACGCCAGAAGTCACCTTGCCGAAGACATAGCTCGTTCTAGATTGAAATTCACTTGACCTTGTTATAAGACTTGACTGTAATAACAAAAAAAAAAAAAGAAATTCACTTGACCATAACCCCTAAGTTATGTCAATATGAAGGAGGAAGACGCTGGTTGGGAAGATGTGACAAGCCTGGCTCTTTATCAGTGGAAGGTTCAATACATGGTTATACTGAGCTGCCTCCTCCTCCCCCTCCCCTCTTCCCCACTCGCTTTTCTCCTTCTCCTTCTTCCTTCTTCCTTCTTTTGAGATGGACTTTTGCTCTGTCGCCCAGGCTGGAGTGCAATGGCATAATCTTGGCTCACTGCAACCTCTGCCTCTCAGGTTCAAGTGACTCTCCTGCCTCAGCCTCCCGTGTAGCTGAAACTACAGGCTCGTGCCACCATGCCCAGCTAATTTTTTGTATTTTTAGTAGAGATAGGTTTCACCATCTTGGCCAGGTTAGTCTTGAACTCCTGACCTCATGATCCATTCGCCTCAGCCTCCCAAAATGCTGGGATTACAAGCGTGAGCCACTGCGCCCAGCCTGAGCCTCTTCTTCTAAAGGCCAAACATCTCTCCAGGTGCAGGAACTTCACCTCTGAACATGGAAGCCATGGGGGTGAGCAAAACTAAACAAGTCCACAAACAGATAAAACAACTCGATGAAATAAAAAGGAAAGAGGGGCCGGGTGCAGTGGCTCATGCCTGTAATCCCAGCACTTTGGGAGGCTGAGGCGGGTGGATCACTTGAGATCAAGAGTTCAAAACCAGCCTGGCCCACATGGGTGAAACCCCTCTCTACTAAGAATACAAATAGCCAGGCACAGTGGCACATGCCTGTAATGCCAGCTACTCAGGAGGCTGACACAGGAGAATCACTTGAACCCGGGAGGCAGAGGTGGCAGTGAGCCAAGATCACATCACTGCATTCCAGCCTGGGTGACAGAGCAAGACTGTGAAGAAAGAAGAAAAGAAAGGGAGGGAGGGAGGGAGGGAGGGAGGGAGGGAGGGAGGAAGGAAGAAGGAAGGAAGGAGGAAGGAAGGAAGGAAGGAAGGAAGGAAGGAAGGAAGGAAGGAAGGAAGGAAGGAAAAGAAGAGGCCGGGCGAGATGGCTCACACCTGTAATCCCAGCACTTTGGGAGGCCAAGGCAGGTAGATCACAAAGTCAGGAGTTTGAGACCAGCCTGGCCAACATGAAAGGAGAGAGAGAGAGAGAGAGAGAGAGAAAGGGAAAAGAAAAGAAAGGGCTGGAGAAGGAGGTGTCCCTTTTGCCTGGTTGGGGGGTATCTGGGAGAATCTCTCTGAGGAGGGGATATTTAGGGCAAGGCCTGAAGCCGGGGAGGGAGCTGCCCATGGAAAAACCTGGGAAATTCCTGGGGAAACTCGCTGAGGCAGGACTGCCCCAGGCAATTTGTAAGAAGGGGGCTGCTGCCACCTGAGCCGAAAGCCAACGGAAGGAAGGGAGGGAGGGCCAGGGAGATGGAGTGGGAGGCAGGAGGAGTCTTGTGGGACAATGGGAACCCAGGCGAGGCGTTAGAGCTGGGGAGGTGCCTCGAGCACTGGGACCTAGGTCCCAGCAGGGTCGCTGAGGGGAAGCCTTTTAGGGAATGGAGTCTGTGATCAAGTAGTCCTACCCGAACTGCCCCAAATGCATTTGCTTTTCCCTCCCCACAGTCAGGACCCTGGTAGCCATCCTTAGACCCCTAATATTGCCATTTTTACTGATGAGGACACTAAGAAGTAGTAAATGCAGAAATCCTAAAGCACAGTGCCTAAGACACATTGGCGCCCCGAACCTAATTGCTAAATAACGTTCAGAAATAATATTGCACAAGTGGGGAGCGGGTCAGCAATCCAGGAGGAGGCACCGGCAGGGGCAAGAGACAGAATTTGAGCCTACTTGCGGTTACATTTTGGCCAAACTCAATTCCTGGTCACTCTGAGCCTGTTTCCTCACCTGGACTGCGCAGTGTGTGTTAATTTCTCTGCCCCATTTATCTCGCCTCTCCCAGCCCCGACCCAGCATCGCAAGTGAAACGCAGAGACTCAGGACTAGGAAAGCACGTGCTAAGGGATTGATAAGAGCTGCGGAGAGGCTTCCTCTGGGCTCTGTCTGGTCCCCTCATAGACCGCGGGCGCGCTCTGGTGGCCAGGCCGCTCCTGGCTGAAGCCGCCGGACCACGTGTGTAGTCGCAGCCGTCATCTTTAATCCGGGCATAGGCCATGTTGGTAAAGGTAACGTTCCAGACTTTCGCCTTTGTCCGCCCCTCCTGGTTCGTTATTATATAAAGTGAAAGTAAGGAATGAGGACGTATGAAGTGTCCCCATTTTGAAAAGACAAAGAAATCGCCGACTACCCTGACTTGGGTCCGAGGCCCAGCCAACCGTTCCTTTACCAAGATGGCGGCGGTACCGAGGAGCAATGAGCGGGCGTCGCCAGGAGCTCAGCGCGCAGGCCCCGTAGTGACGTCACGGAGGCGCGACTGGGCCGGCGCTGGGGTAAGGAGGTAGGAGCGGCCGCGGCGCGGGCGGAACCTGGGTTCGGGGGGGCAGAGGCGCGGGGTGGGGGGTGTTTGGCCTAGGACCCTCCCCTGGGAAGGCTGGAGGAGGGGTATTGGGAGGCGGGAGCACTTCCGCGTCCCGGACCTGATTGGGGATGATGCCCATTTCCAGACCAGACTACTGAAGCCCCGCGCTACAGCTAGTGTTCGAGGCCACCCGATCCCGGACTGCCCCTGGGCAGCTTCCGGTCTTGACAGGGACAGAGTTGGGTGCGGACGCCCCCGGCCTCTTGTAGGGGACTTAGTGGTGGGGGAATCCAGAAGGGATAGCCGGGAGGGCTGCTTGGATGAGGCATTGTTGAGCTTCGTATTCTATTCTTTTGCCTTCACATCCGTGGGGTCTTGATCCCCTCCTAAGTGTGCCCCTTGCCCAGCCTGAGCCACTCCCTGGGTCCCGCCTGGGCTCCCAGCTCCTGCCATCCAGAGAGTCCACCTCCTCACCAACCCCAGAGGGCTTGTATGACCCACAGATTGGGCCTCTCGGCTCTAACGCCCTCCACACCTTCCCATTTCCTTGGAATACAAAATCGCCCCTTTTTCTAGCCTATCTCCTGCGTCCCCCGTGCAGGCTGGGATCTCCCCAACTCCTTCAGGGTTTTCCTTAGATGTCTCCTCTAGGAAGCCCTTTGACCCAGACTGAGTTGGGAACCCTCTCTGGGCTCCCCACTCTGATGGCATTTGGTGGTCTTGATGTCTGGGAGTCCCATGCAGGCAGGGAGCTCATTTTTGCTACCTCTTTCCCCAGCATCGCACACATATTAGGTGCCCAGTACATGTTTGTTGAATGACGTGTGTGTGAGTGAGCGTTCACCACACAAAGAAGAGTGTCTACTTTTCAGCTTGGGCTGATGGTGTGGCTTAAACAGCAGAAACTGCCAGGCGTGTTTGTTCACGCCTATAATCCCAGCACTTTGGGAGGCTGAGGCGGGTGAATCACCTGAGGTCAGGAGTTTGAGACCAGCCTGGCCAACATGATGAAACCCCATCTCTACTAAAAATACAAAAATTAGCCAGGCATAGTGGCACAGGCCTGTAGTCCCAGCTACTTGGGAGGCTGAGGCAGGAGAATCACTTGAACCAGGGAGGTGGAGGTTGCAGTGAGCTGAGACTGCACCACTGCACTCTAGCCTGGGTGACAGACCAACACTCCGTCTGAAAATAAAATAAGAAGAATGCTGAAGTCTCATGCTGTGGATGGCACAGCACTGGCATCCTCAGTCGGTACCCTGATGGAGTGCTGTTAATTTCTCAGCTGCATGGCCTTCCCCACCTTCAACTGAAAACAGGCTTTGGAGCTAACCAGGCTCAGCCCTGTATGACCTGGCCGGAGACCCTGGCTTCTCCTCCTTAGAATGGGGATAAATGGCCGGGCACGGTGGCTCACGCCTATAATCCCAGCACTTTGGGAGGCCGAGGCAGGTGGATCACGAGGTCAAGAGATCAAGACCATCCTGGTCAACATGGTGAAACCCCGTCTCTACTAAAAATACAAAAAAAAAATTAGCTGGGCATGGTGGCGCGTGCCTGTAATCCCAGCTACTCAGGAGGCTGAGGCAGGAGAATTGCCTGAACCCAGGAGGCAGAGGTTGCGGTGAGCTGAGATCGCGCCATTGCACTCCAGCCTGGGTAACAAGAGCGAAACTCTGTCTCAAAAAAAAAAAAAGGCTAGGCATGGTGGCTTGCACCTATAGTCCCAGCTGTTTAGGAGGCTGAGGTGAGAGGATCGCTTGACTGAGGAGGTCAAGGCTTCAGTGGGCTGAGATCTCGCCAATGCATTCCAGCCTGCGCGGCAGAGGGAGACCGTCTCCAAAATAAATAAACAAATGGACTCTCACACTGTGCGGACTTCTGTGTTGGCTTCTTTCACTCAGCTTCATGTTGTTGAGGTTCAACTGCATTGTATCACGTATTGGTGGCTCACTTCTTTTTTTTTTTTTTTCTTTTAAAAGAAGGTCTTGTTTTGTGGCCCAGGCTGGAGTGCAGTGGCACAGTCAGCTCATTGTAGCCTCAGCCTGCTACGCTCAGGCGGTCCTCCCACTTCAGCTTCCTAAGTAGCTGGAACTACAGGCACAAGCCACTGTGCCTAATTTTTTTATTTTGTAGAGATGGAGTCTTGCTGTGTTGCCCAGACTGGTCTTGAACTCCTAGCCTTAAGCAGTCCTCCTACCTCAGCCTCCCAAAGCACTGGGATTACAAGCATGAGCCGTCCGCACCCAGCCTATGATTCTATTGATATGAGGTGTCCAGAACAAGCAAACCCACAGAGACAGAAAGCAGATTGGTGCTTGCCTGGGGCCAGGGGAGGAGGAATATGGAGTGACTACTGATGGCGATGGGGCTTCTTTTGGGGGGATACAAGTGTTCTGGAACTAGACAGAGGTGGTATTTGTACAACACTGTGAATATACTTAAAAGACACTTTTCTTTTTTGAGATGGAGTCTCATTCTGTCATCCAGGCTGGAGTGCAATGGCGCAATCTCGGCTCACCGCAACCTCCGCCTCCTGGGTTCAGGCAATTCTCCTGCCTCAGCCTCCTGAGTAGCGGGGATTGCAGGCATGTGTCACCATGCCCAGATAATTTTTGTATTTTTAGTGTAGATAAGGTTTTGCCATGTTGGCCAGGCTGGTCTCAATCTCCTGACCTCAAGTGACCCACCTGCTTTGGTCTCCGAAAGTGCTGGGATTACAGGCCTGAGCCACTGTGCCTGGCCTGAATTCTACATCTTTAAATTGTTTTTTTGTTTTTTTCATTGAGACCGAGTCTTGCTCCATCGCCCAGGCTGGAGTTCAGTGGCATGATCTTGCCTCACTGCAGCCTCCACCTCCTGGGTTCAAGCGATTCTCCTGCCCCAGCCTCCTGAGTAGCTGGGACTACAAGCGCACACCACCACCCCCAGCTAACTTTTGTATTTTTAGTGGAGACGGGGTTTTGCTGTGTTGGACAGGCTGGTCTCGAACTCCTGACCTCAAGTGATCCTCCTGCCTCGGCCTCCCAAAGTGCTGGGATTACCGGTAAGAGCCACCGCACCCAGCCTAAATGGGTTTATTTGGTGTCATGATATGAATTTTGCCTTAAACTTTTACAAGGAGAACACTTAAGTCCAGAGCCCTTGTTTTACATAGAGAAGGCCACGGAGGCCCCAGGAGGGTCCTGGCCGCCCAGGTGTGAGTCTGGAGGTGCTGAGTGCCGTTGTCCCCACCGGCCCCGGCTCCCCGGCCCCCGTCCTCTTCCCACAGCCTGCTGAGGGATGCCCAAGAAGTTCCAGGGTGAGAACACCAAGTCGGCAGCGGCCCGGGCACGGAGGGCAGAGGCCAAGGCGGCCGCTGATGCGAGGAAGCAGAAGGAGCTCGAGGATGCCTACTGGAAGGACGACGACAAACACGTCATGAGGAAGGAGCAGCGCAAGGTGCGTGCGCACTGAGCCCCCGTGGCGCGCATGCGCATGGGTGAGCCCGTGGCCCCTACGTCAATGCGGGTGAATAGCAAGGGGCGCCCCCAGCCCCCGTGGCCCACGTGTGCATGGGTGAGCCAGTGGTCCCTACGTCAGTGTGGGTGAATAGCAAGAGGCGCCCCCAGCCCCCGTGGCCCACGTGTGCATGGGTGAGCCAGTGGTCCCTATGTCAGTGTGGGTGAATAGCAAGAGGCGCCCCCAGCCCCCGTGGCCCACGTGTGCATGGGTGAGCCAGTGGTCCCTATGTCAGTGTGGGTGAATGGCAAGAGACTCCTCTCAGCTTTTGTCTGAAAGGCCAGGAGGGGCTGGGCATGGTGGCGCATGCCTGTCATCACAGCACTTTGGGAGGCCCAGGCAGGCGGATCACCTGAGGTGATTACTCTATTTAAAAAAAAAAAAAAATAGAGACGGGGTTTCACCATGTTGGCTAGGCTGGAACTCTTGACCTCAGGTGATCCACCCGCCTCGGCCTCCCAAGTATCTGGGATTACAGGCGGGAGCCACGGTGCCCAGCCAAAACCCCATCTCTCTACTCAAACCACAAAAATATTTGGAAGGCCAAGGCAGGCAGATCACCAGGTCAGTTCAAGAGTAGCCTGGCCAACATAGTGAAAGCTTGTCTCTACTGAAAATACAAAAAAATGAACTGGGCGTGGTGGCACATGCCTGTAATTCCAGATACTTGGGAGGCTGAGACAAGGAGAATAGATGGAACCCAGGAGGCGGAGGTTGCAGTGAGCTCAGATCATGCTACTGTATTCCAGCCCTGGGGAGAGTGTGACTCAGCCTCAAAATAATAAAATAACTGCGTAGACTATAACTGTGTGTATAGTCCCAGCTACTCTAGAGGCTGAAGCAGGAGAATCACTTGAACTAGGAGGTGCAGATTGCAGTGAGCTAAGATCTCCCCAGTGTACTCCAGTATGGGCAGCAGAGCGAGATTCCATCTCAAAAAAAAAAAAAAAAAAAAAAGGCCAGGTGCAGTGGCTCATGCCTGTAATCCCAGCACTTGTGGGAGGCTGAGATGGGCTGGTCACCTGAGGTCAGGAGTTTAAGACCAGCATGGCCAACACGGTGAAACCCTGACTCTACTCAAAATATGAAGATTAGCCAGGTGTGGTGGCGGGGGCTCCTGTAATCCCAGCTACTTGGGAGGCCGAGGCAGGAGAATTGCTTGAGCTCAGGGGGTGGAGGTTGCAGTGAGCCGAGATTCCACCACTGTACTCCAGCCTGGACGACAGAGTTAGACACCATCTCAAAAAAAAAACCCAAAAAACGCCAGGAGGTACTAGTGATGGCAGAGGGGAAGGAGGCAGAGGAAATGGTGTGTGCAAAGGCCAGGGTGGCGAGGTCTTGGCTTGTGTGTGGACAATGAGGTGGTCACTGCCCTCTGTGGACTGGCTCCTCCTCTGAGGAATGCCAGGGCTGGGCTAGATGATCACACTGACCGTAGAGTCACTGCTCCTGGGGACACTTGGCAGCACCTGGAGATGTGTTTGGTTGTCTTAACTTGGGGAGGGGGGTGTTGCTGGCATCTAGCTGATAGAGGCCAGAGATGGTGACACCCTAAAATGCAGAGAACACCCCCATAGCAAAGAATGAGCCAGCTCCAGGTGTCAGCAGTGCTGAGGCTGAGAAACGCTGTGATCAGGCCCCTGATTCCCACCTGCTGACTCAGGTCCACAGCTTCTTCCAGGTGTTTATTTATTTTTATTTTTTTGAGATAGAATCTCACTCTGTCCCCAGGGTGGAGTACAGTGGCGCAATCTCGGCTCACTACAACCTCTGCCACCCAGGGTCAAGTGATTCTCCTGCCTCAGCCTCCCCAGTAGCTGGGATTACAGGCATCTGCCACTTCGCCCAGCTAATTTTTGTAGTTTTTAGTAGAGATGGGATTTCACCCACGTTGGCCAGGCTGGTCTTGAACTCCTGACCTCGTGATCTACCCACCTCAGCCTCCCAAAATGCTGGGATTGCAGGCGTGAGCCACCACGCCCAGCCAGGTTTTTATTTTTTAAAAGACGTGGCTTAGCATGGTGGCTCACGCCTGTAATCCCAGTACTTTGGGAGGCTGAAGTGAGAGGATTGCTTGAGGCCAGGAGCTCGAGGCCAGCCCAGGCAACATAGCAAGACCCCATCCCCACAAAAAATGTAAAAACTAGCCGTGCACGGTGGTACGTGCCTGTGGTCCTGGCTACTTGGAAGGCTGAGGCAAGAGGATCACTTGAGTCTGGGAGTTCAGGGCTGCAGTGAGCTATGTACTCCAGCCTGGGCAACAGAACGAACTGTGACTCAAAATCAGTCAAAAAGCCCAGGGCCACATGTACACAGTGCATGCTTAATTGGTGTCTGGGGAGTGGTTTAGGGCTGATGCTCACCTGCTTGGCCCAGTAGGTGGCGCGAGTGACTCATTGTAGCCCCAGCTCCTGGTTTTCACCCCCTGGGTAGCTGAGACACCGGTCCTCCCACCCCCACCCCCAGTTTAGGGGCTGCTCTCCTGACATCATGCCCAGTTCTTGGGGGAATGTGGACATTTCTACCTGCTTTTCCTGTCACCTTTTTTTTGTTTTTTGTTTTTGAGATGGGGTTTCACCATGTTAGTCAGGCTGGTCTCGAACTCCCAATCTCAGGTAATCCACCTGCCTTGGCCTCCCAAAGTGCTGGGATTACAGGCATAAACTAACACCTCTGGCCTGTTTAGAGGTTTGATTAAGGGACAGCAAAGAGTGCCTGTCTTAGGAATGTAGGTCAGAGAGAATGTACCTGTGAGCACACCTGTGCCACCTGTATCTGGGAGAAGGTATGGAGTAGGTTGTAGAGTCAGTAGGGGCCAGGTGGTGAATCGTTTAGGCTTCATGTAGGGGCCAGACGGGAAACCACTAGACCCTGTCGTTGAGCAAGAAGGCCACCACTGACAGTTGGTTTGCAAATAGGTGTGTTCTCATAAAACTTTACCAAAGCAGGCAGTTGGCTCTAGTTTGTCAACCCTTGCTCTCTAGAAGATTCTCAGCCCCCATGGGTTTCCCTGGTACCCCTCCCAGGCAGTCCTCCACCAGTGACGCCTCTCCTCACTTCAAACATCATGCATTGGCCAGGCACAGTGGCTCATACCTGTAATCCCAGCACTTTGGGAGGCCAAGGTGGACAGATCACTTGAGGTTGGGCATTTAAGACCAGTCTGGGCAACATGGTGAAACCCAATCTCTACTAAAATTACAAAAGGTTAGCCAGGTGTGGTGGTGCTCACCTGTACGGTTGCAGTGAGCTAAGATTACTTGGGAGGCTGAGGGATGAGAATTGCTTGAACCTGGGAGGCAAAGATTTCAGTGAGCCGAGATCCCATCACTGCCCTCCAGCCTGGGCAACAGAGAGGGAGACTTTGTCTCAGGGGGAAAAAAAAAAAAAAGAAAAGAAAACAGCTGGGTGAGGTGGCTCATGCCTGTAATCCCAAGTCTTTGGAAGGCCGAGGAGGGCGGATCACAAGGTCACAAGTTCGAGCAAGACCAGCCTGACCAACATGGTGAAACCCCATCTCTACTAAAGATACAAAAATTAGCCGGGCATGGTGGTGCTCGCCTGTAATCCCAGCTACTTGGGAGGCTGAGGCAGGAGAATTGCTTGAAATCAGGAGGCAGAGGTTGCAGTGAGCTAAGATTACACCACTGCACTCTAGCCTGAGTGACAGAGCAAGACTCTGTCTCAAAAAAAAAAAAAAAAAACAGAACAGAAGGGCCTCAGGCAGGGCCCTGTCTGAGGCAGAAGGTGTGTGTGCCACGCATGGGTCGGGGAGCCTCAGGATGTTGCCTCTGACTGAGGGGGAAACTGAGGCTCCTCAGCATAGCAGTGGGAGCCCAGCTTGTGCGCTCCAACAGCCTTGACTTTAAGCCCCTCCTCCACTCTCCTGCTGTGCAAGTGGGGTGGGGGTCAGGTCCTGGCAGTGTCCTTCGGCGTGTCCACCCCCATTCTGGGACATTTCCTTCTGCCAGATTTATCTGGAGACGCAGCTGTTGTGTTCCAGGGGGGCACTGCTAGTGTGGGGATCATCCCTGGGGAGCCTAAAGGTGTGAGAGTCAGAGTGCAGTCTCAGGCAGTGAGCAGGCAGGCAGCGGTGTCGGAGGGCAGGGCCCTGCGGGAGTGCCAGGCAGGGGGCAGAGTACCGACCTGAGCCTCCAGCAGCACTATATATAAACCATGGGCTCGCTGGGCCCCCTCGGGTAGGTGGAGGACAGGGCAAGGGCAAGTCCTGGAGCCCAGATGTCCCTCATCCTGCCAATGTCAGGGCCTCCCTGGGCAGCCGATGTGTGATCAGTTTCAGCCTCAGCGGGGTGGGCAGCCGATGTGTGATCAGTTTCAGCCTCAGCGGGGAAAGGTGGACAGTACTGCCCACCTGACTCATAAGGGCAGAGCCTGAAACCGGTCCAGGCCTCCTATGACTCCTGGAATCCAACATGAACCCCCTGGCCCCCAGAGGCTCCTGACAGCCCAGCCCTCTACCTCCCAGCCTCTTCCCCCCTCCCACTCCCCTTCACTCCCACTGCAGCCTCCAAGCTGTTCCTGTTAGAACAAATGGCTCCTGCTTCAGCGCCTTTTCCTAGGACGGTCGGCTCCACCGCTAAGGACATTTCTGTCCCCCAGCTTTTCTCCGCCTTGGCCGGCCCACTTCTGACCCAGGATTGTCCCTTCTTCAAGAGCCATCCACACCCGTCCTGTCCAAGGTTTCCCTGTTGGCCCCCCTGTCCCTCACCCAGGGCAGCACCGGGACCCATCTTGTTCCTGGGTGTCCCCTGCACTCAGCACAAGGCCTAAATCCTCATTGGCTGAGATGAAAACTCGAACCCCAGGCTGCTAGATGCCGCTGGGGGGGGGTCCTCTGCCTGAGCACCCATGTGGCCTCCACAGGAGGAGAAGGAGAAACGGCGCCTGGACCAGCTGGAACGTAAGAAGGAGACGCAGCGCCTGCTGGAGGAGGAGGACTCTAAGCTCAAGGGCGGCAAGGCGCCCCGAGTGGCCACGTCCAGCAAGGTCACCCGGGCCCAGATCGAGGACACGCTGCGCCGAGACCATCAGCTCAGGGAGGCCACGGATGCAGGTGGGGCCGCATCTCGCTCTGGAACTGCACTTTTGCCCACTGCAGAGGCAGCGGGCCTCGCGTCCATTAGCCCCCTCCTGGTCCCCAGAGAAGTTCTAAGTGGTGCAGGGGGGGTGGGTCGGTCGCCTCCTGGCAGGCCTGGCTGTGAGCACAGACAACTGCTGGGC
Source organism: Callithrix jacchus (assembly GCF_049354715.1). NCBI lineage: Eukaryota > Metazoa > Chordata > Mammalia > Primates > Cebidae > Callithrix > Callithrix jacchus. The sequence goes on from NC_133523.1 coordinate 16,670,414, forward strand.
TTGTGCCCCCGCCCCCCAGCCCCGCGGGGTCCTCTTGTTTGCAGGGCTGCAGGAAAGTAAGGCAGGGAGCTGGGCGCCGGGAGGTTGGGACTGTCCCAAGAGGGCTTCCCAGCTCAAGGCGGGATTCCATCCCCCTCCTCCAGCACCTTTCCTGCCTCCCTCCGTTCCTAGCTTCTCCCACCAGTCTCGGTCTCATCTCCTTGGAACTGTGCATCTTTGCTTATCTCTCTCTGTCTCTGTCACCCACCCACCCGCCCAGCCGAGAAAGCCAAGAGCCATCTGGAGGTGCCGCTGGAGGAGAACGTGAACCGCCGCGTGCTGGAGGAGGGCAGCGTGGAGGCGCGCACCATCGAGGACGCCATCGCGGTGCTCAGGTAACTGGGCGAGGCCCCGGGCCTCCTCAGGGGCGGGGCCTGGGGCCTCCCAGGGGTGGAGCTGGACCTCTGGGGGCGGGGCCGGGGACCTCCCAGGGGTGGGGCTGGGCTCCTGGGGGCGGGACTTGGGGGGTTCTCCCAGGGGTGGGCTGGGCCTCTGGGGGCGGGGCCTAGGGCCTCCCAGGGGTGGGGCTGGGCCTCTAGGGACAGGGTCTGAGGCCTCTAGGGGCGGGGTCTGAGGCCTCCAAGGGGTGGGGTGGGGCTACCGGGGAGCCCGCCGGGCTTTTTGGAGCAAGGCTCACCCAGGGCCCCCTGACGCGCATGTCCACCCCCAGCGTGGCGGAGGAGGCGGCCGATCGGCACCCAGAAAGACGCATGCGGGCAGCCTTCACAGCCTTTGAGGAAGCCCAGCTGCCGCGGCTCAAACAAGAAAATCCCAACATGCGGCTGTCGCAGCTGAAACAGCTGCTCAAGAAGGAATGGCTCCGCTCTCCCGACAACCCCATGAACCAGCGGGCCGTGCCCTTCAATGCCCCCAAGTGAGCCCAGAACTGGGGGAGCCAGTTCACCCACGGGTGATCCAGGTCACGATTCTGCACGCCCTTTCGCCAGGTCAGCTTCGAGGATCACCGAGCAGTCCGGGGACCCAGGTGCCGGTCCCCAGAGCCATGCTCTATCACCAGCCACCCCTCCTCCTGCCAGAGGGTCCCTGCCCCAAGTGACACCCCACCCCCTCCCATCCCCCAGCGCGTGTGTATAGAGCCTCAGGGCTGAGTGCCCAATAAAGGTGGCGGCAAGGCTGCGGTGAGGCACTTGAAGCCTAAGTGAATGGGTGGGGAGAGGGGAGAAAGGAAACAGCCTTGGGGACCTGATGTGAACCACTCTGGGACCATAGCTGGAAAAGACAAGGGCCCCCAACAGCGCACTCCTGCTGCCAGCTGTGCCTCATCAGCTCCTGCCAGCATCCCTCCTTGGCTGTGCCACTTGTCCAGTGAGAGACCTGCTCCACCGTCCCCTGCACACGCTCAGAGAGGTTGAGGCTCTGGCCACACTTCAGGGGCAGAGCCAGAGAAGAGCTGGAGCCTGTCAGCCTCCTGAGATTCCAATTCAGAGTGGGCCCCAGGACGTGATTGGTGGGGGGGTCCCATGCTGTGTTTCGGCTCAGGAAATGCTGGCTGCTCTGCTGTTATTCCTACAGGGGGAGGCATCTGGCTGAATCCTGGGCTCAATTCTGGGCAGGCTTCCCAGTGGAGGATTTCTTCCTTAGTGAGGGATGAGTCAGATCTCATCGCAGAGGGAGGAGGAAGGCACTGGTCCTGGAGAGGCCCAGAGGCTTCAGTGAGCAGGTGGATGGGAGTGGGAGTGAACAAGCATCCCATCGGCGACCGCACGTCTGGGAAGGGTAGGGTGGGATTTGAACCTAGTTCTGACATCCTAGAGCTTAGCCAGCCCTGAAGAACAGAAGGGCAGCTATGTGGACTGAGCAAATTGCTTGGACCCAGGAGGGCAGGCAGAGGAAGAAGGTACCCCAGAAGTTGCAGTGGTCAGGACCAGGTGTGGTGGCTCATGCCTGTAATCCTAGCACTTTGGGAGGCCGAGGTGGGCGGATCACCTGAGGTCAGGAGTTCAAGGCTAGCCTGGCCAACATGGTGAAACCCCATCTCTACTAAGAAACCAAAATTAGCTAAGTGTGGTGACACATGCCTGTAATCCCAGCTACTTGGGAGGCTGAGGCAGGAGAATCGCTTGAACCTGGGGGGCAGAGGGGGGCAGAGGCTATAGGGAGCCAAGATCACAGCACTGCACTCCAGCCTGGGTGGCAGAGCAAGACTCTGCCCAAAAAACAACAAAAAAAGGGCTGGTCCAAAGGTAGTGAGTTATCTCAATTGATTGTTCACAGTCAGTTACAGATGGAACTCCTTGTTCTACTCTTTCCCTCCTTCTCACTACTGCACTTGACTAGTCTTTAAAAAAAAAAAAAAGTTGCAGTGGTCAGATCAGATCATCTGCAGCACTTACCCAGTGGGCTCAGGTAGAGGTCAGAGCAGCCACTGGTGCCAGAAATGGCCATCAAGGCTGTGTGCTGATTGTCCCATTGTGTGCCTGGGATAGCCCTTCGGGGAATCAAGGTCATCCATAACAAAGGGGGGAACTGAGGCACTTACCAGGCCACTGCTAGGGTTCCTGCCCAGGTGACACTCCATTCCCTATGCGCACGGGGCTGTCCCCTGACTCCCCATCTCCCTCTCACTCAGTCCTTCCAGCCTCCCAAGCCTCCGACACAGCAGGCTTGTTCCCTCCACCAAGATCGCCGTCCTCCCATATTACAAGTCTCAGGTGCATGCAGGTTCCCACAGAGGTCCTCAGCTCCGTGGGGTCAGGGCTGGGCAGGCTTGAGGGGGCCAGGCTCTGCCCAGAGGTGGGAGGTAGAACGCATCTTGGAGGACGGGTATTTTTAGATGCATAGGAGCTCTCCACACAGACAAGGGACAGAAAAAAAGAAATGGCACATGCAAAGGCCTGGAAGTCACACCACTTCCTCAACGGAGGCTAAAAGGTGCCTGGGTACAAGTGGAGCACCGTGGCTTATGCCTAGAATCCCAGGACTTTGGGAGGCCACAGTGGAAGGATCTCTTGAACCCAGGAGTTTGAGACCAGCCTGAGCAAGAAGGCCAGACCCTGTCTCTACAGAAAAAGTTTAAAAATTAGCAGGGTGTGATGGCATGCACCTGTGGTCCCAGCTTCTTGGGAGGCTGAGGTGGGAGGATCCCTTGAAATTGAGTTGGAGGTTGCAGTGAGCCATGACGGTGCCGCGGCACTGCAGCCTGGGTGAGGAGCGAGACCCAGTCTCTAAAAAATAAACTGGGTACAGCTGAAGTTGACATAAAAACTAACCAACATGTTGGGCACTGACTTAGTTTGGAGAAGCAACCCTGAGACAGTGACCATAGGAAATGTGGGGTATCTGGGAGAGACCTTCGGTGAGGGTTAGGGAAAGGAGAGGAAGGCAGGGCATCCTGCAGGGGGCACCAGCGAGCAGAGTCCTCACGTAGGAGGAGAAAGGCCCTGGCACAACTGGGTGCCAGGCCTTGGCCAACCAGGTGGCAGCAGCCCAGGGGTCAGCCCCGTGAGGTATTTATCCTCTTTGTATTTAAGAAAACTAAGGCGGGCGCTGTGGCTCATGCCTGTAATCCCAGCACTTTGGGAGGTGGAGGTGGGTGGATTACTTGAGGTCAGGAGTTCGATACCAGCCTGGACAACATGGTGAAAACCTGTCTCTACTAAAAATACAAAAAATTAGCTACTCTGGAGTCTGAGGCAAGAGAGTCGCTTGAATCCGGGAAGCGGAGGTTGCAGTGAGCCGAGGCCGCACCATTGCACTCCCGCCTGGGCAATGAGAGTGAAACAATGTCTCAAAAAAAAAGAAAAGAAAAACTAAGTCACCTGCCTGTGTCACACAGCCGGGAAGCACCCGAAGCCACCAGGAAGGCAGCTAAGGTAGTTTGGGGGCCCAGAATCGGGACTGAAAGTGCTCCAGCCAGAAAATGAGTGGAATAGCCCATATAGCTCCCCACAAATGGAGGCCTGGGTTCCAATCCTGCCTGTCCCTTCTGACTCCTTAGACAAAGGTCTGAATGGTCTAAGCCTCGGTTTCTCCTGTAAAATGGGACTAAAAGTCGCGCCCAACCCAGGCTATCTGGAGAATCAGGGAGATGGTACCTGGAAAGGGGACGTCGTGAAGGGCTTGGCCCCATGACCATCTTAGGGTCTTTGTGGCTGTGCAGGAGAGAAGGTTGGGGACCAGTGGTGATCAACACGAGGGAAGAAGCCGACGGGAAAGCCAGCCACGACTGCGCACAGAGGGCCTCGGACTCCAGGCAAACGAGTGGGGCTTCATCCCAGGACGCTGGGGAGCCCGGGTGGGTGTGTGAGCAGGGCAGGGAGTGGATGAGAGCTTCGTGCGGCAGGCTCTTCTGGGCGCCTGCAGACGGACGGCCGGTGGACTAGAGTGAGGATGAAATTCAGGGCAGGAGGTGAGAGGATGGTCCTCAGCCCTTGGACACAAAGACAGGATGATGACATTTGTTCTCTGTAACAGAAAGGCCCTGACTCGCTCCGGCCTCGGCCCCGGCCACGCCCCCGCGGAATCCCGGGCCCGCGCGTGCGCACTGACAGCAGGGGAATCCCCGACTCCGCCGCAGTGCGCGGGAGGGGGCGTGAGAGGGGAGTTCCTTGCGCTCCTAGCCCTTCCCGCGTGCGTCGCCAGGACAACCGGGCGGGGCCAGGGGCCGCCGGGAGCTCACTGCGCCTGCGCAGGGGTGCTAGCTTCACGCGCCGGGGCTTTCCCGTAGCGAGCCAGCCGAAGAGGGGAGGCCGCGCCCAGCACGCATGCGTTGGCCCCACCCGACCCCCCCCCCCCAACCCTGAGGGTCGGGGAATCCTCACCCGCCGCAGTGCGCATGGGGGCGGGGCGGGGAAACCGGCTCAAACCGGAGTCGGGTTTGCCGAGGAGGTGGCGGGGGAGGAAGCGAGAGCGGGGTCTTCCCTAGGTTCCCACTCCGTCCCCCGCCGTCGCCTTAGCAACCGGGCGCGCGGGCCGCAGTGCGCGGGCGGCGGCGGCCTCGGGGAAGCCGGGTGACTCTGCGCCTGCGCGGGGCTCAGCGCCTGCAGCCGGGGTTCCCCTTCGAGCGCCTGGGGGACTGCGGGGGAGGAGAGGATGGGCGCGGGGGAGCGGGTGCTGGGGAGGGGGAGACCGTGAGGGAAGGGACGACACTGGAGAGGCGCGGGGGGAGAGAAGGGGAGGAGGAGTGGGTGCGGAAGAAGGGGCGGTGGGGGAAAACGCAGTGAGTAGGAAAGATAGGGAGGGGTGCAGGGGGAGGTGAGCCTGGGGGTGCGCGCCAGGGAGGGAGTGACCAAGGCTGAGGGGGATGGGGGGGCTTAGGGAGTCGAGAAGGGTTAGGACTAGGAAAGGGGTGCATTGGCCAGTGGGGACACCTCAGGCACCTGCAGCCTCCGGCCCAGCAGATTGGCCTGCGAGGGTGGGGTTGCTGTTCCAGAAAGTCAGGATCCTCGGGTCCGAGCTTAAGGTTTCCAGATTTAGAAAAAAAAATTAACAGAAAATACAGGGCGCCCCCTTAAACTTGACTTTCAGATAAATGAGTAATTTTTTAATTGTAAGTATGTCCCATTCCGTGTCCTCTACTTTATCCAGCAGCTCTAATCTTGGTTATTGTCGTCCCCCCATACCCCCAACTTATACACCGCCGGTCCCTATCCTTTCCGAAAGCCTCGTGGACCCTCGCGGAAGACGCCTTTGTCTCCCGCCTGCCGGGCGCCCCACAGCCGGGCACGTGGGGTGTTCCTCCCACCCTGCCATCCCCTCCCCCAGCCATCTGCTGTCCTCCTGGCCTTGAACACCAGCCTGCAGGGGATTGCGCAGAGACGCGGCGCGCACCCTGGGGGATTTTCTAAGCACTCCTGCACCGCCCCCCTCCACAACCTCCAAACCCTCTGCTACCCGCTTGCCCCTGCCAAGGCCACATTCGCCCCGCCAGTCCCAGACACTCGCACCTTCTTCTCCAGGCACCTCCAGGGCTCTGCTTTCGGGCAGCCTCCCATACTTTCTGGGCACAAAAAGCACACAGGTACGTAGTAGGTGCTCACAAAAGAAAAAAAAAAAAAAAAAACATTTGAGGGCGATTTTGCGAAGGCAAGTGCAGGGGAGGGAGTGTTGCATCTCTCGACGCGGACGGCTGCATTCTCGTCCCTTGGAGACTTATCTCCTCTCTGGGCCTTTGTCCCCTCCAATAAAGCAATTTCGTTTTTATCCTTCCCTTTGGTTTCAAAAAGTGTAAGATAACAAAACATTATGAAAAGCTCATCAAAGTGGGAAGGGTCAGCCCCCAGCGCCTCCGCACCCCCTTTCCCCACTTGTCATGTTCGGTCCTTTTACTTCTTCTCCATCTGAACAGTAGCACAGTGGCGCCTCAGGCCTGGCTTCTGCTCCACGGGCCGGGAGCTTGGTCCCTGCGGATCACTTTCCCCAGGGGCATGTTATTCCGGAAACGGGCTAAGCGGTCCCGGGTGGGGGACACGTGGGCGCCTGTTTTTAGTTTCGCAGTCCTAGGCGACGCCCGTGCAAAAGCCGGCCATGGATGTGCTGTGTGGTGTCTTGGAGGCATTTCTAGGGCGGCTAGCTGGGCAGAGGGTAGTAATGTCCCTTTATTTGATGCTGGGTAGCTCCTGGGGTGGTGCCGGGACGGGAACGGCCCTCTCCTCCCATCAGCCAGGTCCAAGTAGCATCTGGCCCCTCATTCCAGGGGCAGGGAGAGGAGAAGAGGAAAGAACAAGCTAGTTCACACCAGGGCCTGAGGGCAGTGAGAACAGTAAACCAGGGCGACATGCCCAGAGAAGGGGCGACTCTAGGGAGGAGGTGACCTTGGATAGAGCCCTGAAAGTCGACGGGTGGGGACAGGGGCTGAGGAGAGCCCGGGGAGGGCGATCCCGGCCCAAGGACCCGCAGATGCAAAGGCTCTGAGGCTGAACCGGTTCGGGGGAGATGCTGGGCGTGTCCAGAGTGTGGTGGGCGGTCCAGGGAGACCGCGGAGAGACGGGGACAAAGGGTGGGCGTTGCAGGTGCCGACGGCGCCGGCCTGTAAGGAGTCTGGGTCCTCCTTTTGGTTCAGGAAGAGCAGGGAGGCAGGGGGAGGGCAGCCATGCGGGACAGGGACGTGACCTGTCACACGGGTGAGGACTGAAGTCTGTGGCTGCGTCAGGGAGAAGGACCGTGGCGGGGACAGGGGGAGCTGCGGGACTGGGGAGGATCTTCGGACTCCACAGGGCAATTGTGGGGTCCACGGGGCGCAGGGAATTCCCCGATCATGGGCGTCCTGGTCACCTCTGCAGCCTGACTCTCCTTCACTGTGTCTGACTAAAGCATGGCTCACAGCCTTCCCCAACGGGGCGGGAAGTCCCCCCGGGAGGGTGCTGGGTGGCGCCCCTCGTCCTCCGCTCCTGCGACCCCCACCGACTCTCTGCCTCCCCAGTGCAGACCCGAAGGCCTCCTCCCCTTTGTTCTTTTTCCCTCCACACGGTCACGGTCACACTGGCGGCTCCCTCGGAGCGCGTCTCACACACAATGGTGGGGGGGCTGCGCTCCCAGTCTCCCCTCCCCTCGGCGTCCACGTCCCCCAGCCCCGCCCGCGCCACGGAATCCCGGCCTCCAGACCCTGCTCGGGAAGCTCATTACCTTTCTGGAGAGGCTCCCCGCCGGGGGTCTGGGGAAGGGGAAGGTCTATTTTTAGAATGAATGGAATAAAAGGGAAAAAAAAACCGAATGGAGGTTTGTAGAAGCCTCCCTACTTCCCAGAGGAGCCCCCCTCCCGACTCCCCCGCCCCCCAGACCAAGGCTGAAGGTGGGTGGGGGTTCAGAGATGGGGCGGGGCAGGGGGCTTGGAGGAGGAACGCGGTGGTTTGAGCTGGAGCCACGCTTTCTGTTGGAGGGGAACAGCTGAAGGAGAACGCAGGACCTATCCGGAGGCCCCACGGGCTCGGCGAGCTGAAGGGACCCCGGAGGTGGGCACTCGTCCCTACGCTAGAGGGAAATCCGCTCAGAAAGGGGCTTGGCAGGACCACGGTCCTGGGAGGGGCTTGTCCCTAGACTTCTCCCTCCCATCCCCTACTGAGCCAGACCACGGGAGCCACATTGTTCTAAGGTGGCGGAGTGACCTTCACAACTCTGCCACCCAGGCCTAGGCCAGTCAGGCTGGGGGGTCCCCAATCGGACCGGTTGCGGGGAGGGTGTCACCAGCCCAACAATGAGATAGAGAAGTTTTCTGTGGTTTGGTGTCCGGCCACCCAGGGTCCCCTTTCCTAGCTGGGACCTTCCAGTCCGGTCAGCGTCTCCCGAAGCCTCTGGGTCCCCTGATCCTCCCCAGTCGCGTGGTGGGGAGGCTTTGTCTGCCTTCCTCTCTCCCTGACTCTCTTCTTTCCTGGATCGGGCAGAGGGCCCCCCCACCAGAGTGAGGGGAGCAGCCCTGTTCCTGCTGCTGGGACATTGGGCTCTGGCCAAGGGCTTCCGCTCTCCCGGTCTCAGTTTCCCCTTCTGTAAGATGAGCACCTTGGGCCAGAGGCCGCAGAGGGTCCTCCCATCTCTTTGAGCGTCTCCTAAGATTTGGCGTCACGCCCCTGGGTGGAGCGGGGAGAGTGGGCTCGGGCGAGAGACCTGGAGGGGGATTCCCTCCCGGCTCTCCTCTCTGGAGACGTCTTGCGGGGGAGGGCCCGCTGTGGCCGCGGCAGACTGCCTCCCTCAGCCTGTGGGGTCCGCGCCCCCTCCCCGGGCGGCGGGGCGGGGCCCAGGTCGGCGGGGAGGGGTCGGCTCTGCGGCGGCGCGCGCACACCCTCCCGGCTCACACGCCCTTGCCCGGCCGTGCACTTGTCTTCGCGCTCGGGCAGGGCGCAGAACTCCGGCCGCGGCGGCCGACTCCGGCCGGTGAGTGGGCAGTGGGGGGCGCGGCGGGGAGCGTTGGGTCCCGGCGGCGGTCCCCTTCTCCTGGGTGGGCGGATCGATGAAAGCTTGCCCGACTCCGGGAATTCAAAGGGGAGCTGCGGGAGGAGCGGAGGCATCCCTTCTTCAACCCCCGCCTCCCACAGAGATCCCGGAGTCAGCTCCTGACCCCACCCCCATGCCCTGTGTTGGGGGCCTCTTGCTTCCAGGCCTGGGGATGCGCAGACGTCCCCTTCCCTCCGCGGAGTGAAGGTGGGGACGTGGGGACCCTCCAGGCCTGCACCCTCCTCAGTGGTGGGGGGAAGGAGCGCTGGCTCCCGTTGCCCCCTCCTCCCTCCCTGTCCCCTGGGTTTCTCCCTTTCTCCTTGCGAGGTGGCGGGGATTCCTTGGGCTGGCCCCACTCCGCAGTGGGAGGGAACCCTCCCACCTGTCAGCCTACTGTGCACTGGGCTCTGGGCTCCTGTTCTTTTCCCTAAGCTTCCTCCCTTCCCCCCTCCCCTCTCCCGGACAGGAGGAGGGGCTGAGGCCCAGAGAGGGTTACCACTTGTCCAAGGTCACCCAGCTGGGCTGGGGCAGAGCTGGTTTCTGGTCAGATCCACGAATGCCGGGACCCAGCTGGCGAGGTCAGCTCTGGGATCCTCTGCGCCCCCCACCCCGCCCCACCGTTTAACCCTGAGCGTGGGGTGCCAGGGCCTCAGAAATGGGGGGATTCCTTACTTTCTCCAAGTTTCTCCCCGGTCTGGAGACCCAGACAGGACTGAGCCAAGAAGCCCTGGCCTCACTCTCTTCCCGGGCTGCCAGATCTCACCCCTCCCCCTACTGCCTCCACAGGCTGCCCAAGCCCTCATCAAAGGCAAGCCCTGCGGGGAGGGGCTTCTAGACGGGGGAACCAAAGCTTCTGGAGCCGCGGAGGAGAGAATTTGTACTCCATCGCAGCAAGCCGCTCAGTGACCTTGGACAAGCTCCTGCCTTCCCAAGGCCAGGGTCAGCACCAAGGTCCCCCTGGCTGAAACAGGCAGCCCCTAAGCCATCCAAGGTGATAGTTACCCGGACCCTAGGTCCTGATAAGAGAAAGGGCATCTGGGTGTTTACCCTTCGGTGCTGTTCTGTAGTCTGGCATTGCCCCTGCCCACCATGGGTGCCCCTTTCTGCCCCCTTCCCCAGGATCGGACTTGGGTACCATGTGCGTCTATAAGCCCTCTGCAGACAGCACTATACAGATGGGAGAAGTACCCCAAGGGAGCTACAGGTCCCAGGACAGCTTCAGAGCTAGGGAGCAAGAGTTCAGCTGGTCTGCCAGGTGAGGTGGCTCACAACTGTAATCCCAACACTTTGGAAGGCAGAGGAGGGCTCGGGAGTTCCAGACCAGCCTGGGCAACACAGTGAAACCCCATCTCCATCAAAAACAAAAAAAATTAGCCAGGTGTAGTGGTACGCACTTGTAGTCCCAGCTACTTGGTGGCTAAAGGCAGGAAGATCTCTTGAGCCCCGGAAGTCAAGGCATCAGTGAGCCGTGTTCATGCCACTGCACTCCAGTCTGAGTGACAAAATGTCACCTCTCTGAATGTCACCCACCCAGATCTCCCCATGATGAGGGAATTAGGGGCAATGCGGGGCGTAAGCAGGAACAGCATTGGGAAAGACAGATAAAGCATTCAGTGGCTGGGTGTGGTGGCTCACGCCTGTAATCCCAGCACTTTGGGAGGCCAAGGTGGGTGGATCACCTGAGGTCATGAGTTTGAGACCAGCCTGGCCAACATGGAGGAACTCTGTCTCCACTAAAAATACAAAAAATTAGCCGGGCTTAGTGGTTCATGGCTGTAATCCCAGCTACTCAGGAGTCTGATGCTTGAGCTCAGAGGGGCAGAGGTTGCAGTGAGCCAAGATTGTGCCACTGCACTCCAGCCTGGGTGACAGAGCAAGACTCTGTCTTGAAAGAAAAGAAAAGCATTCAGTGTCTAGTGTCCAGAGCCCAATGAAAGGAGGAGTGGCCTTAGGGAGGGGACATGGAAGAGGTGGGCCATTGTTTCAGCAGGGGCTTGCCCAGGGCCCCATTGGAGCTATAAAGCCACTGATCTTAAGCTTCCTGCAAACTTAGGAGATGACCCAGCTCAGTGACACCAACTCAGAGCGCAGATCGGCTCAAAGACCATTGTATGTAATAGGCTGAGGCAGGTGTTCAGAGAGTTCTGGAACTCTGGCTAGGAGTTCGAATCCAGCCTGGCCAACGCGGCAAAACCCCAGATCTACTAAAAATGCAAAAAATTAGCCAGGCATGGTGGTGGGCACCTGTAATCACAGCGACCCCAGAGGCTGACGCAGGGGAATTGTTTGAACCCCAAAGGCAGAGGTTGCAGTGAGCTGAGATCATGCTACTACACTCCAGCCTGGGTGACAGAGTGAGAGTCTGTCTCAAAAAAAATAAAAAATAAAAAATACCACTGTAGTCCAGAAGCTGTCTGCACCCTACTCTTTTGGGTCCTCACCTCCACCCCACACCCCCTGTCTGATCCTTACAGGTCTCAAGGGGACAAGAAAGGCAGCAGCAGCCACTCTCTCTCCCAGCCAAGTGGTCACCAGCACGACTGAAGGGGACAGCCCCTTTGCAGTGGCTTGGCAAGGAGCCCCCTGCACCCTAGGGTGAGTGAGTTCCAGACTTGGGTCACCTTTGGGGATGGGGTGGCCCAGAAATTGGATAGAAAAGTTGGTAACCAGGCAGGCTGGGTGGCTTATGCCTGTAATCCCAGCACTTTGGGAGGCAGAGGCAGGTGGATCACTCCAGGTCAGGAGTTCAAGGCCAGCCTGGCCATTTTATATCTTTTCTAAAAATACAAAAATAACCTGAGCGTGGTGGTGAGCACCGGTAATTTTAGCTACTTGAGAGGCAGATTGATCACTTGAGGTCAGGAGTTAGAGGCCAGCCTGGCCATTTTCTATCTTTACTAAAAATACAAAAATTACCTTGTAATTCCAACTACTTGGGTGTTCTGAGGCAGGAGGATCATTGAAACCCAGAAGGCAGAGGTTGCCATAAGCCAAGATCGCATCATTGCACTCCAGCCTGGAGGACAGAGACTGTTTAAAAAAAAAAAAAGTGACTTAAGGAAAAAATGCCAGCTTTTGAAATAGTAACAAGCTGGGTGCAGGGGTGTGCACCTGTGGTCCTAGCTACTCAGGAGGCTAAGGTGGGAATATTACTTGAGTCCAAAAGTTCGAGGCTGCAGTGAGCTATGATCATGCTTGCAAATGGCCACTGCATTCCAGCCTGTGAGACAGATCAAGACCCTCATCTCTTTAATTAAAAAAAAAGAGGCCAGGTGAGGTGACTCACATTTGTAATCCCAGCACTTTGGGAGGCCGTGGTGGGCAGATCACGAGGTCAGGAGTTCGAGACCAGGCTGTCCAATGTGATGAAACCCTGTCTCTAGTTTAAAAATACAAAAATTAGCCGGGCATGGTGGCATGTGCCTGTAGTCCTGGCTACTCAGGAGGCTGAGGCAGGAGAATCACTTGAATCCGGAGAGCAGAAGTTGCAGTGAGCCAAGATTGTGCCACTGCACTCCAGCCTGGGCAACAGAGTAAGACTCCATCTCAAAATAAAAAAAAACAATAATAACAATGTGATGATGATGATGATGATGATGATGGATGCTTTCTATCGCGTCCTGGGAGTTACCTGTCCACTTCCTTTGATCACTGGAGGTGGGGAATCTATTGAGAGGGGCCGGGTGACCTGGACACAGGGCGCTGAGCCAGGTTGGAAGAGCTCTCTCCCGCCACTACTGCGCCCCGCCCCCCCCCACAGCCTCTACCTCCCGGCTCCTGGAGACAGCCCCGGGGTGGAGTAGCTCCGTGGAAGGCAGCTCCTGTGCTCCCTTCCTTGGCGAACATTTTTTTGTTTTTTTTTTTAGTTTTTATTTTTGTTTGTTTGTTTCAAGATGGAGTCTGGCTCTGTCGCCCAGGCTGAAGTGCAGTGGCATAATCTCAGCTCACTGCAACCTCCGCTCCCTACCCCCTGGATTCAAGCCATTCTCGTGCCTCGGACTCCCAAGTAGCTGGTATTACAGGCATGCGCCACCACAACCGGCTAAGTTTTGTATTTTTAGTAGAGGCGGGGCTTCACCATGTTGGCCAGACTGGTCTCAAACTCCTGACCTTGTGATCCACCTGTCTCGGCCTCCCAAAGTGCTGGGATGACAGGCCTGAGCCACCGCACCTGGCCTCCCTGGTGAACATTGACATCCAGGGTCAGCACTAAGCTGCCCAAGGCGGTATGGCGAACACAAAGGTAGCGGTCATTTGGTCAATCAACAAACAGTGAGCAAGCTAGCTACTGTCTGCCAGGCCCTGGGCTGGATGCTGGGGATGCAATAAGGACCAAGACCAGCCCAGGTCAGCCCTTGTGGAATTTCATGGAGCATCAATTGAGCAGGTTTTATGTGCTGGATACAGTGGCTCACACCTGTGATCCCAGAACTTTGGGAGGCCGAGCAGGAGGATCAGTTGAGCTCAGGAGCTTGAGACCAGTCTGGACAATATAGCAAGACCCCATCTCTAAAAATAATTTTTTAAAAAATTAACCAGGTTGGGTGGGGCATGCCTGTGGTCCCAGCAAACTCTGGAGGCTGAGATGGTGGGATCACTTGAGCCCAAGAGGTCGAGGATGCAGTGAGCTGTGATTGCACCACTGTACTGTAGTCCCGGTGACAGATTGAGATTGTCTCAGAAAGAAAGAGAGAAAGGGGGCCGGGCGCGGTGGCTCATGCCTGTAATCCCAGCACTTTGGGAGGCCAAGGCAGGCAGATCATGAGGTCAGCAGATTGAGACCATCCTGGCCAACGTGGTGACACCCCATTTCTACTAAAAATACAAAAACTAGCTCGGCGTGGTGACAGGTGCCTGTAATCCCAGCTACTCGTGAGGCTGGGGCAGGAGAATTGCTTGAACTTGGGAGGTGGAGGTTGCAGTGAGCTGAGATCACACCACTGCACTCCAGCCTGGCGAGAGATCAAGACTTATCTCAAAAAAAGAGAGAAAAGGAGGGAGGAAGGAAGGAAGGAAGAGAAAGGGAGGGTGGGAGGGAGAGAGGGAAAGGAAAGGGAGGGAGGGAAGGAAAGAAGGAAGGAAAATGAGGATGGGAGGGAGAGAGAAAAGGCAGGCAGGGGGAGGGAAAGAGTGAGGGTGGAAGGGAGAGAGAAAAAAAGAAAAGAAAGAAAAAGGAAGGAAAGTGTTACATATTAGGAGGAAAATAGAATGTGAGGATGTATTGGTGATCAGAGGCGCAGGGAAGCCGCTTGTAGGCGTCAGAGGGGCCTCTCTAGGGCAGGGATCATGAGCTGAGACCTGAAGGAAGAAGAGGAACTGGCCGGCTGAGAGCTGGGGGAACAGCATACCCAGCAGAGGGAACCACATGTGCAAAGGTCCTGAGGTTGGAAGGAGCTTGGTATGTTTGAGGAACAATGAGGAGGCTGCTGTGGCTGGAACAAAGTGAGTGAGAGAGAGGAGGAAATGAAGGCAAGGAGGTCGGCAGGCAGGGGCCAAGCTACAGGGATCTCAGGGGCTGCCATGAGGGTGTGGACTTCAGAGCAATGGGGAGCCATGGCAGGTGTGTGAGCAGGGGAGAGGCATGGCCTCATTTCGGTTTTTCAGAAGCTCTGTGGCTGCCGTGGAGAGCAGGACAGGAGTGGAGGTGGCAGAAGCCCAGAGTAGAGTTCGGGGAGATGCCTAGTGGTGTCAGCCAGGATAGAACTAGGGTAGCACCTCTGATGGAAAGAAGTGGCATATTCTGGGACTGGGCTGGGGATGGAGGGTGAAATGTGGCCAGGTTTCCATCTCATGCCAAGGAGCCACTGGGAGGGAAGGGAATACTCATTGTGCCTGGGGAAACCTGGGAAGGAATCCTGGAGAAGGTGCTCTTTGGTCTGAGTCTGGAAGGTCAAGTAGGAGTTTGCCAGCAGCTAAGGCTGGAGTCACATGGAATCTAATTGCTCAGATGCCAGGGGAACTACAGGGAGTCACTGAGCACCCAGAATCTGGGGCGACATGATCAGGTTTGTAATCAAGAAAGATCCCTGTAATTCCAGCACTTTGGGAGGCCAAGGCAAGAGGATCCCTTGAGGACAGGAGCTCAAGAACAGCCTGGGCGACATAGCAAGACCCCATCTCTACAAAAAGTAAAACAAAATTAGCTGGGTGTGGCGGCACATGCCTGTAGTCCCAGCTACCCAGGAGGCTGATGTGGAAGGATCGCTTGAAGACAGGCAATCGAGGCTGCAGTGAGCTATGACTGCACCACTGCACTCCAGCCTGCTGGGAAACAGAGGGAGACGCTGTCTCTCTTCTTTTTTTTTTGAGACAGGGTCTCGCTCTGTCACCCAGGCTCGAGTGCAGTGATGCAGTCTTAGCTCATTGCAACCTCTGCCTCCCGGACTCAAGTGATCCTCGCGCCTTAGCCTCCTAAGTAGCTCAGGACTATAGGTGCCTGCCGCCCGGCTAATTTTTATGTATTTATATTTTTTAATTTTATTTATTTATTTATTTTTTAAGACAGGGTTTCACCATGTTGGTCAGGCTGGTCTTGAACTCCCAACCTCAGGTGATCCGCCCGCCTTGGCCTCCAAAGTGCTTGGATTACAGGCATGAGCCACTACACCCAGCCCATTTATTTATTTTTGAGACGGAGTCTCGCTCTGTCTGCCAGGCTGGAGTGCAGTGGCACGATCTCGGCTCACTGCAATCTCTGCCTCCCAGGTTCAAGCAGTTGTCCTGTCTCAGCCTCCCCAGTAGCTGGGATTACAGGCGCGTGCCACCACATCTGGCTAATTTTTTTGTATTTTTAGTAGAGACAGGGTTTCACCATGTCAGTCAGGCTGGTCTCGATCTCCTGACCTCAAGTGATTCACCTGCCTCAGCCTCCCAAAGTGGTGGGATTATAGGCATGAGCCATGGCGCCCAGCCATATTTTTTAAATTTATTTTTTATTTTCGTAGAGAGGGGGTTTCAGCGTGTTGCCCAGGCTGGTCTTGAACCCCTGAGCTCAGGCAGTCTGCCCACCTTGGCCTCCTAAAGTGCTAGGATTACAGGCATGAGCCACAGGACCCTATCTCAAAAATAAAAAAAGATTCCCTCTAGGTGGGGGGCCTGGGGGAGTTTAGACCCGAGTGAGAGAGGCCAAGAGGTGCTTTTGAAATAGTCCAGGTCGGCTGGGTGTGGTGGCTCACGCCTGTAATCCAAGCACTTGGGAGGCCAAGGCAGGCGTATCACCTGAGGTCAGGAGTTCAAGACCATCCTGACCAACATGGCGAAACCCCGTCTTAAAAGAAATAGTCTAGGTCATGGTCAGACCAGCAGCAGCTGGAAGGATCCATGGAGTGCTTGCTGTGTGCTTATGACATTTGATGGAGATTATCTCCTGAGCCTCATGCCAGTGGCCTCCAGTGAGGCCCTGACATTGCCCTGCAGAGGAAACAGAGGCTCAGAGGTACCAGTCTTTTGTCCACAACCACCGCCTTTATTCCTGTGGCTGCTACTACAAATAACCATGGACTGGATGGCTTACAACCACAGAAAGTTGGCTGGGTGCGGTGGCTCACACCTGTAATTCCAGCACTTTGGAAGGCCGAGGTGGGTGGATCACCTGAGGTCAGGAGTTCTAGACCAGCCTAGCCAACATGGTGAAACCCTATCTCTACTAAAATTACAGAAAATTAACCAGCTGTGGTGGCGGACGCCTGTAATCCCAACTACTCAGGAGACTGAGGCAGGAGAATCGCTTAGCCTTGAAGGCAGAGGTTGTAGTGAGTCGCGATCTCTCCACTGCACTTCAGCCTAGGAGACAGTGCAAGACATTGTCTCAAAACAAACAAACAAGCACAGAAAGTTGTGCTCTCACAGTTCTGGAGGCCAGAAGTCCAAAGTCAGGGTGTCGGGGGTGTCACCTTCCCTCCGGAGCCTCTCAGGGAGGACCCTTCCCTGCCTCCTCCAGCCTCTGGTGGCTCCTGGTTCTTTGGCTGTGTCACCCCCATCACCGCCTCTGTTTTCACATGACCTTCTCCCTGTGTGTCCGTCTGTATCCTCACGTGGCCTTCTTATTAAAAAAAAAAAAAAACAACAGGCTGGGCACGGTAGCTCACATCTATAATCCCAGTGCTTTGGGAGGCTGAGGCGGGTGGATCACCTGAGGTCAGGATTTCGAGACCAGCCTGGCCAACATGGAGAAACCCGCCTCTACTAAAAATACAAAATTAGTTAGGCGTGATGGCACATGCCTGTAATCCCAGCTACTCGGGAGACTGAAGCAGGAGAATCGCTTGAACCTGGGAGGCAGAGGTTGCAGTGAGCCAAGATCTCACCATTGCACTCCAACCTGGACAACAAGAGCAAAACTCCATTTCAAAAAAAAACAGATCCGAGCCGGCCCTAATCCACAATCAACCCCTCTTCATCAGGTGGGCAAGGTCGGCAGACCTCTTGAGGCTAGGAGTTCGAGATCAGCCTGACCCACGTGGTAAAACCCCGTCTCTACTAAAAATATAAAAATTAGCTGGCCATGGTGGTATACATCTGTACTCTCAGTTATTTTGGAGGCTGAGGCTTGAGAATTGTTTGAACCCAGGAGGTGGAGGTTGCAGTGAGCTGAGATCGTACCACTACACTTCAGCTTGGGCAAAAAAGTGAGATTCTCACTCAAAAAAAACCAGTTATTAGATCAGAGCCAGCCCTAATCCACTATAATGCCTTCTTTATTTTATTTATTATTTATTATTATTATTATTAGAGATGGAGTCTTGCTCTGTTACCCAGGCTGGAGTGCAGTGGTGCAATCTCGGCTCACTGCAACCTCCACCTGCCAGGTTCAAGCCATTCTCCTGCCTCAGCCTCCCACGTAGCTGGGACTACAGGCATGCGTCACCATGCCTGGCTAAGTTTGTTGAATTTTTAGTAGAAATGGAGTTTCACCATGCTGGCCAGGCTGGTCTTGAACTCCTGACCTCAAGTGATCCGCCCACCTTGGCCTCCCAAAGTGCTGGGATTGCAGACGTGAGCTACCGTGCCCGGCCCCCTCTTCATTTCACTACATCTGTAAAAACCTTATTTCCAGGCATGGCACAGTGGCTCACGCCTGTAATCCCAGCACTTTGGGAGGCCAAGGTGGGAGTCTCACTTGAGCCCAGGAATTCAAGAGCAGCCTGGACAACACAATGAGACCTTGTCTCTACATTTAAAAATAAAAAGATAAACAGGAGGATTGCTTGAGCCTGAAAGACAGAGACTGCAGTAAGAGCGATCGTGCCACTGCACTCCAGAGAGGGAGACCCAGCTTCGCAAACAAAACAAAACCCAACGTTTTTTGCTTTTTTTTTTTGAGACAGAATTTCACTCTCGTTGCCCAGGCTACAGTGCAATGGCAGGATCTCGGCTCACTGCAACCTCTGCCTCCTGGGTTCAAGCAATTCTCCTGCCTCAGCCCCTCCAGAAGCTGGGATTACAGGCGAGTGTCACCATGCTTGGCTAATTTTGATATTTTAAGTAGAAACAGGGTTTCACCATATTGGCTAGGCTGGTCTGGAACTCCTGACCTCAGGTGATCCACCCGCCTTGGCCTCCCATAGTGCTGGGATTACAGGCGTGAGCCACCACGCCCGGCCAGAAAACCCCTATTTTCTTTTTTTTTTTGAGACGGAGTTTCACTGTTGTTACTCAGACTGGAGTGCAATGGCACAATCTCGGCTCACCGCAACCTCCACCTTCTGGGTTCAAGTAATTCTCCTGCCTCAGCTTCCTGAGTAGCTGGGACTACAGGTACGTGCCACCATGTCCAGCTAATTTTTGTATTTTTAGTAGAGACGGGGTTTCACCTTGTTGACTAGAATGGTCTTGATCTCTTGACCTCGTGATCCACCTGCCTCGGCCTCCCAGAGTGCTGGGATTATAGGCGTGAGCCACAGCGCCCAGCCGAAACCCCTATTTTCAAAAAAGGTCACATGCCGAGGTTCTGGGGAGGACTCAAATTTTGGGGGGACACCATTCAAACCAGTCCACCTGAGTAGCAAGACATTGGGCTTTGTACTGAAACTTTTGCTCCCCCAGGGGGCTGCCACCGTGGGGAGAGAGGGGTGCCCTGGAGCAAGTTTATGGGATCAGTGAACCCACTGGATGTGGGGGTGGTAGAGGGAGGAGGGTGGAGGCCTCCAGTTTGAGTGTGAGGAGGGAGGAGGAGCTCATGTCTGAATGGACAGGACGGGGTAGTCCCAGGGTGGGGCCCTGGTGGGCATGACTGGGGCTCCCTGACAGCCTTGGATGCTTTTTGGGGACTCCTTGCTTACAATGGAGCTGCTACCCTGCCTGCCTGTCACCCCCAGGCTCCGACCTCCTCCTCCAGCACTGAGAGCACAGCAGGCAGCACATGGGGAGGACGGGAGGATCAGGCCCGGTCCCTCTCCTCCCATCCCAGCCGCTTTTTCCTCCATGGTTGGTCTGCAGGACTCTTGTGTATTTATCATCTCAAAGTCTCGCCTTCTGGCCTGAAACTGGGAGTTTGGGAGACCTTGTGTGTCTTTTTTTTTCGAGACGGAATCTTACTCTGTCGCCCAGGCTAGAGTGCAATGGCCCGATCTCCACTCACTGCAACCTCCATCTCCCAGGTTCAAGGGACTCTCCTGCCTCAGCCTTCTGAGTAGCTGGGATTAGAAGCACACACTACCATACCTGGCTAATTTTTTTGGTAGAGATGGGATTTCATCATGTTGGTCAGGCTGGTCTTGAACTCCTGACATTGTGATCCTCCGCCTTAGCCTCCCAGAGTGCTGGGATGACAGGCGTGAGCCACCATGCCTGGCCAACTTTGTGTGTCTTTATCACTGCAGTGTCCCTGCCTTAGAGTAAGTCCTGCAAACAGGAAGTGCTCAGCAGATACTGATGGAAGGAATCCCAGGTCCCTGAGTCCCCAGAGCCCAGGAACAAGCCTTCTATGACACCTGCCCCAGCTCCCACCCTGGCCTTCCCACTCCCCTTCCTGTCCCTGCAGTTCCCAGAAGCTCGAGGGAGCCAACACTGCAGATCTCTTTGGAATGTTCTCTCTTATTCTTCCTTTTTGAGACAGAGTCTCGCTCTGTCACCCAGGCTGGAGTGCAGTGGCGTAATCTCAGTTCACTGCAACCCCATCTCCTGGGTTCCAGTGATTCTCCTGCCTCAGCCTCCCAAGTAGCTGGGATTACAGGCACCCACCACCATGCCTGGCTAATTAAAAAAATTTTTTTTTGAGATGGAGTTTTGCTCTTGTTGTCCCGGCTGGAGTTCAATGGCACGATCTTGGCTCACTGCAACCTCCGCCTCCCAGGTTCAAGCAATTCTCCTTAGTAGCTGGGATTACAGGCATATGCCACCACACCTAACTAATTTTGTATTTTTAGTAGACCAACTCCATGTTGGTCAGGCTGCTCTCGAACTCCCGACCTCAGGTGATCCACCTGCCTCGGCCTCCCACAATGCTGGAATTATAGGTATAAGCCACCACGCCCAGCAATTTTTTGTATTTTTAGTAGAGACAGGGTTTCACCATGTTGGCCAGGATGGTCTCAAACTCCTGACCTGAGATGATCTGCCCTCTTTGGCCCCCGAAGTGCTGGGGTTACAGGCGTGAGCCGCCACACCCAGCTCACATGGTTTCTCTTCTAAGAGGCCCACCCAACCACCCTAACTCAAGTCTCCCCATCCTCATTCTTCTTTCTTTCAACTTTATTGGATCTCGTCCTGATCCTTTTTTTTCTTTTTTTCTTTTTTGAGGTAGTATGTGGCTCTGTTGCCCAGGCTGGTGTGCAGAGGCATGATCACAGCTCACTGTAGCCTCGACTTCCTGGGCTCAAGCGATCCTCCCGCCTCAGGACCCCCAAGTAGCTGGGACTATAGGCACATGCACATGCCTGGATAATTTTTAAAAATTTTTGTAGAGACAGGGTCTCACTATGCTGCCTAGGCTGGACAGTACTTTTGTGTATCTAAAATCCTCGGTTTTATTCCCTTTTTGGAGAGGTTTGTCCCCCTCCTCTAGAAAGCCAGCTTCAAGAGGGGCAGGGTTTGTATCTCTCCAGGGCACTGCCTTCCCCAGCACCAGGCTCAGAGAAGGGGCTATGTGGATATATGAATGAATGAGTGAATGAATGAATGAATGAATTGGTGAATAAATAAATGGGTGAATGAGTGAATATCTTACTCACCCTTGCCATCCTGACACTCACTGGGGCCCAAGTTCCAGCCTTCATCCAGGCAGCCAGGTCTGGGTCCAGAATTTCAGTGGATGCACACGTTGAGGGGTGCTGGGGATGGAGGTACAGGGAGATGCCCCTGTGGCCAGGCCACTCCCTGCTCAGGCTGCTACCTTTGTGTCCCACAGCTCCTGCAAACGTCTCCCAGTTCTTCACCCAGACCCTCACCCACAGCCCTCAAATCCCCTGTGGAGGGGCTTGCTGTCCAGCCGCCTCCACCACGCCTGCTGTCTGCAGAGGACACAGCCTGTGCGCAAGGCAGTTTCTCAGGGCATGAGTCCCGGGGGCGTCTTGGCTGGCTGACAAGCTCATTTGCAGGCTTCTTGGGTCTCTTCCAGCCAACCATGGGCTGCTGAGAGGCTCTGCCTGGAACGGAGACCCAGACAGCCCCCACCAGAAGCCCCACCTCCATCCAACCTTGACTCCCATTCATGCTGCTGACCTTGTCTCTGAGGGGTGGGATTCCAGCAGGTGGCAGGACTGACTCAGGTGGGAGGCAAGGCCGTTGATCACCAGCTTGACTGTCCATGTTCCACTTCTTGATGGGGGCAGTCCCTAAGCCCTCAGGGTAAGTGGATGCCAAGGAAAACAAGTAGTGGTCTTTTCAGAGGGAGAAGATGGGTACAGGGGCTTCCGGGCCTGGGCAGGGATGGTCCGAGGCAGTGGAGTGCTGTGGCTGATGCTTTTGTTAATTTCTGGACAGTTACGTGTTAGACTTGAATTCAGAAACCGTTTGTCTGGACCCGGTGGCTCACACCTCTAACCCCAGCATTTTGGGAGGCCGAGGCAGGTGGATTTGAGGCTAGGAGATCGAGACCAGCCTGGCCAACATGGTGAAACCCCATCTCTACTAAAATTACAAAAATTAGCCGGGCCTGGTGCTGCACGCCTGTAATCCCAGCTACGTCGGAAGGCAGAGGCACGAGAATTGCTTGAACCCAGGAGGTGGAGGTTGCAATGTGCAGAGATCATGCCACTGCACTCCAGCCTGTCTGACAGAACAAGATTCTGTCTCAAAAAAAAAAAAAAAAGCGTCTGATGGTGCCGCCTGTGCAAGCAGACCAGGGTCAGCCCGTGGGCATGGTATGCTTCTCTTGGCCCAGGGACCCGTGTAGCAACTAGATTGAGCTGTCAGAGGCCGGAAGCCTTGAATGTGGTACAGAGATGTGTACCACGAGGGAGCTGTGGCTGGCTCCAGTGCTGTGCTGTAGAAAGGGCTCCTGGGGGTCCAGGCAGGGGAACACCAAGTGCACAGGCCTGGAGGTGGGAACTGTGGTGAGGGGGGACTGAGGAGGCTTGGCTAGAGGTCAGGGTGCTGGTGAGTCAGCAGAGAGATGCAGGAGAGGTGGCTGCTTCTTGAGCATGGCTGCAAACCTGCCCCTTCCGGGTCTCCCACAACCCCTTCCTTCCTTGCTCTGAAGTGACTCTCAAAGCTGCTTGCATCTGGTCAGGTCGCTCTAATAGCCCCTATTACCTGTTACTGGTCCCATCTGTCCCCACCTGGTACCTCTGTGGATATGACCCGGACCACCCAGGTCTCTATTTCCTGATTGTCACAGCCCTGGACATTGTCACCACAGCCGGGGCCGTGCACAGCACAGTCTGGGATGAGGAACAGGCTCTCCAGGGGAGGGAACAAAGGTCCCGTCTGCAATTCTGAGCCATCACTTGGCCCCAGTGTGACTCACCGCCACCCCCAGCCCATGCAGGGATCCCTCATTCATGCACTCCTTCCTCCCTTCATTCATTCGATCCAACAGTTTTCAGAGCTCTGCAGAGGAAACTTACTTAGACCAGCCTCCCTCAGGAATAAACACTCAGATGTTCCTGACCTGGGCCAAAGCTCTGAGCTAGGAAGAAAACAGATGGAGGGTGTGGGAGAGAGACGGGGTGGGATCTGCTGCCTCCAGGAAGCCCCCAGGCCTGGAGGGGGTGGACAGAGCTGAACACAGTCACCCCAAGCCTGTTGGGAACAGGGTGAGGCAGAGGCAGAGGCAGCGAGACTGTCTGAAAGAGGAGGAAGAAAGAGCTCCCTACCCACTGGTCCCCAAGGCTCCCAGAAGCCGCCATTAACTTTGAATGAATGAGTCGGCCAAGTTCAACCTGGGTGCTAGAAGAAGGAGCACCGTTTCGGGGACTCCCAGCCCTGGTGATCCCAACTCCCCGGGACTCCGGCTTCCTGCCATTCTGGGCATGGGTGTGGGGGGTTAGGACTGGGTGTCTCTCCTCCCCAGAGAAAGTGGCCTCTAACCGGGTGCCCTGGCAGGTACCCAGTCCACCCCTGGAAGCCCCTACACCTGGCTCCCAGGCACCCCTCCACTTGCAAACACCTAACCCCTGCAAGGCTCCCCTACTCAGAGCTAGACCCCGGAGGAGGTCGTTTGAGGGGCAGGGGTTGAGCAAAGTTGTCTTTCAGTTGACGCTTACGGGGAGGACAGTCCCCAGGCCAGCAAAGGTTGACGGGCGGCTGAAGTTTGGGACCTAATTTTGGGGAGGGGGTAGTTAGGAGGTCCGGAGGGCTGCTGGGGGCGGGGATTGGAGCTTCACCAAGGTCCCCTCCGTCGCACCGGGCAAGAGGGGGAGTTCGAGGACCAGCCGCCTGCTGGGGGGTTGCAGGGGGCGCCGGGGAATATGGGATCTTTAAATATGGGCGGGGCTTGCGGGGTCGTCGAAGGCGGTGCCAACCCGTGCTCGGCCAATCGGCGGCGGCTCCCGCGTCGCACCGCCCCGTTCTCTCCCGGCCCGGGCGGGCGCTCGCCCCCCGCCGGGCCCGTGGACTGGGCGGCGGGGGATGCGCCTGCTGCCGCCGCCCCCGGCCCCGACGCCCCCGGGCCCCGCTCCCGCTCGCTGCTGCCCGCCCCGTCCGCGGCCCCGGCTCCGGCTCCGGCCCCCGCCCGGGGGTCCGCGGCTGCGCGGGACCCTCTCCCCTCCAGCCTCGTCCGCCCGCCGGGGCCGAGCTTCGCAGGTACTGGGTGGGATGGGTGGGGGTGCGGGAGGATCCAGGGTCTACAGCTCGGGGCGTCCAAGGAAGGAGGGACATCCCGGAGGGAGACGCCGTTTGGGGCAGGGGCCAAAAGGGAGGGTCTCCGTGCGGTCCGGAGCCTAGGGAACATGGGAAAGGTGGGGGGAATGAATGCATGTACACTGCCCGAGTGAGTGAAGATCCACGCACCCCCAACCTGGGAGGGGGAGGGTGCTGGGTTCACTTTGGGGGAGGGCAGAACAGTGAGTCTCCAAACTCCATAGATAGGGTTGGAGGTCGGGAGCTCTGAGGGATGGATGACCGCAGTGACTTGGGGATGGGAGAGAGGTGACCCACCACTGGCTCCTGGATCCAGGGGTTAGGGCACTCAGGGAGGGGACAGGGAGCCGGGTCTTCCAGCTCTCCCCGGACAGAAGTCCCGGACCCAGCTCCGGGCACTGCCCCTGCTGTTCGGGAGGGCTGGCCAGCAGATGGGAGTTCCCGAGGCTGGGGTCTGAGCGGAGAGGCTGATGAAGATGCATCAGAATGCAGGGCCCCGAGGGAGGCAGCCTCCGGGAGGGCAGGCTAATTGCACCCTGCTGGCTGCTGGCAGGCTCCTGGCGGGTGGTGATGGGGGGATCGGGCGGGCAGCCAGCACCTTGCTGCACTGGCTCTGGACGGCCCATGGGACGGGAGGGCAGGCAGTGCCTGTCTGCCCTGCAGAGCTAGGGCCCCAGGAGTACTGAGGGAGGGGAGGGGGAGGGGGTGGGAAGGTGGGATCCTCGGAGACCTTCCCCAACCTCAGCAGAGACACCTGGCCTCTGACTGTGCCCGCTGGGGACCCACAACAGGCCCACATGTCCCAGAAGTTTCTGCTGTGTGCTGATCTGGCTGTGGTACCTGGAAGCCCCTGGGTGTGCATTTGCAGGGCAGGGGCGGTGTGCCTTGGGGATTGAGGGGCAGGGAGCACCTTCTCCTGGTCCAGTTGTGAAG
The DNA here is from genome assembly GCF_049354715.1 of Callithrix jacchus. Lineage (NCBI taxonomy): Eukaryota > Metazoa > Chordata > Mammalia > Primates > Cebidae > Callithrix > Callithrix jacchus. Next base: position 16,695,512 of record NC_133523.1, read on the forward strand.
AACAGAAATCAGTAGCACTGAGCTCGCAGCCTACAAAGCATTTGCCAAGATCTCACTCTGTTCTGGACACCAACCTTCACGGTGCGGGAGCACCACGGGGAGCTTTTATAAAGCAGGTGGCCAAGGAGGGGACAGTAGCTTTCTCTCTGGCAGGGGGTGCCTGAGGGCCCCTCTTCAGTGGCTGCGTCAACCAGCCTGTCATTTGTAAAAATGTTCGCTGGACGGCTCTGGGATCCTGGCTGGTTTCTGTCTCTTCTCGTATCCTGTTGGGAATCTAAGAGGAGCCATCAGCCCTGCTCCCTGCCACCCTTATCCTCTCCTCAAGAGCTCTCTTTGGTCCCCCCCTCCAGTGACACCAGATTCCCCCAGAAGTCTGTGTCTCCAGGGAGGGTATAGAAGGGGGTTCTCTGCTCATCCCCTCACCCCAGGCTTCAGGGAAGGGAGGGTAACAAAAGTAAGGCAGTGTCAAAGACCTTTCAGCCCAAAGACGCCCGGTCAGATGCTTGTTGTTTGTTAGAGACAGGATGTGGCTATGTTATGTTGTCCACGCTGGTCTCCAGCTCCTGGGCTCAATCCATCTCCTGCCTTGGCCTCCTGAGTAGCTGGAACTCCAGGTGCATTCCTGGCTAATAGGGTGGTATTCCTCACTTGGCAAACCCAGGGCTGTCACTCAGAAAAACATACCCTTTCATGGACATCTAAACCTTGGCTGAGAGTTTGCAGGGGCTCCTGGGTCTCTGGGAATCCCTGAGGGTCCCAGGGATGCCAGTGTCAGGCCCAGATTGCAGTGGGAGAGGAGATATGTACCCAGGAACGGGGAAGGACCAGGTACACATCGGTTCTCTGCTCCAAGCTGGTGGCTTCTCGAGGGCAGGACTAGGCTGGTTCCCTCCCAGAAAGCAGACCCTGCGACCTGCCACACCTAGATGGCACTAATTTAGTCCCTGCCTTTCCTGGCTGGGTGACCTTGGCCAAAAGGTGCTGAACGTCTCTGAGCTCTCTCTCCCATCTGTAAAATGGGAACAGGAATGCCGCCTTGCTCACTGGTGGTGACAGGGATTACATGTGATCATTCCGATCTTGGGCTCAAAACACAGGAAGAGCCCCGTCCGCCAGATCACGTGGTGGGTGCCAGGAAAGCCCTCCACCCTCTTGGAAGCCACTTGCCATTTCTCTCCTCCTCCCCACCCCCTCCCTGCCCAGGGCACCTTAGGACGCGGCTGCCAGGCGAGGAGGAACATGGCAGACACACGGCTGAATTTGGCCCATGCGTCGGGTGGCTGAGTCACATCCCCAAATTGCATCTTCATTGGTGCGTTTCAGAAGGTCGTTTGCAGAGGCCCTTGGAGGCCCACACCCCCTCTGGGTTCTGTCTGCCAGGCCACCCACTTCTCCTCCCCATGTCCCCCGTCCGGGGCAGGGAACTTTTGCACCCTCAGGGAAATGGTGGAAGGGGTGCCTGAGTTTTCCTGGGCCCCCTGGATGAGGACAGGATCTGAGATCCTTGGGTACACCCTAGTACAAGCTCCCAGCCCCACCTGGCAGCCAGCGGACGTTCAGGTGCTGGGCAGAGGCTTGAGACTCAGAGCAGAAGGCCCACCTAAGTATTTGAGAGGTTAGAGGAAAAATCAGGGCCAAGGTCAGCCTCATAAACTTGTCAAATGCTGGGCCCACAGGAGGCCAGACCTTATAGACTTGAAGTGCTGGGCTTGCAGAAGTTCAGGCCTGATAAACTGTGAAGTACCAGGCTACAGGAGGCAAGGCCTTATAAACTGGGAAGTGCTGGGCCTGTGGGAGGTCAGGCCTTATAAGCTGCGAAACACCTGGTCACAGGAAACCACAGCCTGATTGATGTGCCAGGTGAGGGTGGGGAGGGGCGGGACAAGTTGTGAGACTCGTGAGATCACCTGGCCATTCAAGGAATGATTCTTTTTTTTGGAGACAGGGTCTCACTCTGTCACCCAGGCTGGACTACAGTGGTGCAATCTTGGCTCCCTGCATCCTCTGCCTCCTGGGTTCAAGTGATTCTTGTGTCTCAGCCTCCCACGCCCAGCTAATTTTTATATTTTTTGGAAGACAAAGGGTTTTGATTTATTTATTTTTTTTTTTTGAGACAGAGTCTCACTTTTGTTGCCCAGGCTGGAGTACAATGGCACAATCTTGGCTCACTGCAACCTCCGCCTCCCGGGCTCAAGCGATTCTGCTGTCTCAGCCTCCTGAGTAGCTGGGATTACAGACGCCCACCAGCACACCTGGCTAATTTTTGTATTTTTAGTAGAGACGGGGTTTCACCATGTTGGCCAGGCTGGTCTTGAACTCCTGACCTCAGGTGATCCACCCACCTCGGCCTCCCAAAGTACTGGGATTACAGGCGTGAGCCACCGCGCCCAGCCCTGAAGGAATGATTCTTGCACTCCTGTGTGCTGGCACTAATATCTAGAGACACATAGTGAGGGGACAGACACAGTGTGGGGAGTGCCGGGCAAAGACACAGGTGGTCTTGCAATGTGTGCAGTGGCCAAGGTCACCCTTGTCACCCGTGTCCCAACCAGCAGTGTGGCTCATCTTTTTTTTTTTAATTTTTTTTGAGACGGAGCCTCTCTCTGTCACCGAGGCTGGAGTGGAGTGGCATGATCTCAGCTCACTGCAGACTCTGCCCCCAGGTTCAACTGAGTCTCCTGCCTCAGCCCCCCGAGTAGCTGGGATTACAGACACCCACCACCACACCTGGCTAATTTTCGGAGTTTTAGTAGAGGCAGGGTTTCGCCATGTTGGTCAGGCTGGTCTCGAACTCCTGACCTCAAGTGATCCACCCACCTTGGCCTCCCAAAGTGCTGGGATGGCAGGCCTGTGCCACCACGCCCAGACAGGGTGGCTCACTTGCTGTGTCCTGGAATGACGGTCTCTTAGCCTGTAACCCCCACTGGGGGAGGGAAATGTCCTGCCTGTGCACACAGCTGCCCCTCAACCCTTCTTCCTGGCCTGGCACGTGGGGAACCCCCAGCTCACGCTGTTGTGACCGTTTCAAAGGAGCCAGCACTTGGTCCTCCACCCACCCCTGCCCAGCTTGTCGGGAAAGTCCCACAAAGGAGACTCGTCCAGAATGTTCCTTGCAAGGAGATGGCGTCGCTTCAGGCGGGTCCTTTCACAACACCGTGCAGTTTCCCCACCTGCAAAACTGGCCAAATCTCAGGACCCACTTCTTGGCTGTGTTAGGAGGATTCATAACACTACGTAAAGAATGGAACCTAGGGCTGGGCGCGGTGGCTCATGCCTGTAATCCCAACACTTTGAGAGGCCGAGGAGGGAGGATCACTGGAGCCCAGGAGTTCAAGACCAGCCTGGACAATGTAGCAAGACCTCATCTCTGCTAAAAATAAAAATAAATCCGTTTGTGCTTGATAGCTCGCGCCTGTGATCCCAGCACTTTGGGAGACTGAGGCGGGTGGATCACAGGGTCAGGAGATTGAGACCATCTTGGGTAACATGGTGAAACCCCATCTCTACTAAAAATACAAAAAAATCAGCCAGGCGTAGTGGAGTGCACCTGTAATCCCAGCTACTCAGGAGGCTGAGGCAGGAGAATCACTTGAACCCGGGAGGCGGAGGTTGCAGTGAGCTGAGATTGTGCCATTGCACTCCAGCCTGGGCGACGAGAGTGAGACTCCACCTCAAAAAATATATATAATGATAATAAATAGATAAATCGTCTATGGCCACACCACCCTGAATGCACCCAGTCTCATCTGATCTCTGAAAAACAAATCGTTAGCTGGGGTGGTGGCACAAATCTGCAGTCATGGCTGCTTGGGAGGCTGAAGTGGGAAGATCACTTGAGCCCAGGAGTCCGAGGCTGCAGTGAGTGAGGATCATCACCTCAGTGCACGCGAGGGTCTGAGATACTGCGCTGGGCAGGGCAGGTGAGAGTCTGATAAGCTGGATCCAGGGACTCATCAGTGTCTTGGTGAGCCTGATCATGTCATCGTCATTGCACTCCCTGCTGTCACCATGATGCCACAGGGCATTGCTCTCTGATTACACAGGGTGCCCCTCAATAGCCTGGCAGGGAAACTGAGGCTGACCTGAGATCACAGAGCCCAGCCAAGAGTCTCTTATATCTTACAAAGCCCTGCAGAATCCATTCCAGATTGATTTAACTCCAAGTGTTAAATCCTGCATTGCCCTGCTGGTCCCGGAGTCTGTTTGGAGATGATGGATCCCCTCTTGCCGAGTCACGAGGGAACCTCAGGATCTCTGAGCCACAGCCAGGGCCCCTAATATCCCACAGCCCACAGCCTGAGCCTACAAATGCAGGAGGCACAGTGGGGTGAGGTTAATTCCTCGAAGAGTTTGAAGGTCGGAAGAGGGTGAGCTCAGATGAAAACCCCCTTCTGGCTGGGCACGCTGGCTCATGCCTATAATCCCAGCATATTGGGAGGCTGAGGCGGGCAGATCACCTGAGGTCAGGAGTTCGACACCAGCCTGACCAATGCAGAGAAATCCCATCTCTACTAAAAATACAGAATTAGCTGGGTATGGTGGCGCATGCCTGAATCCTGACTGCTCGGGAGGGTGAGGCAGAAGAATCGCTTGGACCTGGGAGGCAGAGGTTGCAGTGAGTTGAGATCGCACCACTGCAGTCCAGCTTGGGCTACAAGACCGAAACTCCATTTCAAAAAACAGAAAAAAGAAAACCACCTTCTAAGTATGTCATTAGCAAGCCTATCCTCTCAGGCAAGTCCGCTGGTAGATTTCATCTTCTGGCATTCTGCAAGTGTTCACTGAGTGTCACCTGTTTGCTAGGCATCGTTCTAGGTATTTGGATGCACAGAAAGTCAGCAGGCAGGGTTCTGGTGGGGGGGTGTTCCAGGCAGAGGGCACCACCTGTGCCAAGGCTTGGAGAAGGATGAGCTTGTTGGAGTTTGGTGATTGGGAGGCGATTGTGGCTGGAGGGATTGGGTCTGGGCAGAGTAAGAAGGATGAGATGGGTGGGAACCATATACAGAGGGCCCCTCGGCCATAGTGAAGAGTTTGCTGTTTTACTTTATTTTGTTTGTTTTTATTTTTATTTTTATCTTTTTGCGAGATGGAGTTTCACTCTTGTTACCCAGGCTGGAGTGCAATGGCGCGATCTCGGCTCACCGCAACCTCCGCCTCCTGGGTTCAGGCAATTCTTCTGTCTCAGCCTCCCGAGTAGCTGGGATTACAGGCACGCGCCACCATGCCCAGCTAATTTTTTATATTTTTAGTAGAGACGGGGTTTCACCATGTTGACCAGGATGGTCTCGATATCTTGACCTCGTGATCCACCCGCCTCGGCCTCCCAAAGTGCTGGGATTATAGGTGTGAGCCACTGTGCCCGGCCTATCTTTTTCTTTTTTTTTGAAACATGGTCTCACTCTACCCCCCAGGCTGGAGTGCCGTGGTGAGATCTCGGCTCACCACAGCCTCTGCCTCCTGGGTTCAAGCTGCCTCAGCCTCCCGAGTGGCTGGGATGACAGGTGTGCACCACTGCACCTGTCTAATTTTTATATTTTTAGTAGCAACAGGGTCTTCGCCATGTTGGCCAGGCCGGTTTCGAACTCCTGACCTCAAGTGATCTTTCTGCCTCTTCCGTCTATGTAGGTGCTGTTATCAGAGCTGCACCACCATGCCCATCTCTGGAGTTTTTTTTTCAATGGGATGGCAGTGGGGAGCCACGGGAGAGCTTCCAGGAGGGGAGGGATTCAGGCTGACTCAGATGTTTGGGATGGTAAACCCAAGTGTGTGTCAGCGCTCTGGGTTCACTGCTCCCAAGGCCACTCCTAAGCCTTAGAATGTTCTGGGATGGCCGGGATGGTCCTTGTCTCTCTGGTCAGTGAGCTGGACCCTACTGTGACCATGTCCCTCTGTGTCCTTGCAGGTCAGCGCAGGAGCCCCGCCGCTGAGCCATGCCGGGCCCCAGGCGGCCTGCAGCGAGCCCAAGCCCTGCACCCAGGTAGTCATGAACAGCCACAGCTACAATGGCGGCGTGGGGCGGCCTCTGGGCAGTGGGCCAGGCGCCCTGGGACGAGAACCTCCGGACCCCGAGGCTGGCTGTCCCCCGCAGCCCCCGCACAGCCCGGGCCTCCAGGTGGTGGTGGCCAAGAGTGAGCCAGCCGTGCCCTCGCCCGGCAGCCGCCGAGGGCAGCCCCAGGACCAGGATGATGAGGAGGATGATGAGGAAGATGAGGCTGGCGGGCGGAGGGGCTCGGGGAAGCCCTCAAACGTGGGCCACCGCCTGGGCCACCGGCGGGCACTCTTTGAGAAGCGGAAGCGCCTCAGTGACTATGCCCTCATTTTCGGCATGTTTGGCGTCGTCGTCATGGTGACGGAGACTGAGCTGTCCTGGGGCGTATATACCAAGGTAGGCGCGGTCCTCCCAGGTACCCCAGGGAGGCTCCACCGGGCCCGTGGGCTGGGGGTGGCAGGGCCCCCCAGGAGGTAGGGGGTGTTGGGGGGCTCCTGGAGATGAGGGGTTCCTGGCCTCTGGCACACCCACCTCCAGGAAGGTAGCAGGGAGGCCGCATGTGGGGAGGGCAGGTTTCAGCCCATTCCCTGGCTGGGTGTCAAGGGGCTGCATCCTGGCTTAAGGCAGAGAGGGCGCTTCCCCCAAGGACAGGGGAGCCCCAGAATGGGCCTGCTCCAGGGAGCAACGGGAGAGCTTCCTCCCTTCCGCAAGTGAGCATGTGCAGATTATAAGCCTGGTTGTGGGTCCCCTCCTGCCACCAAGAGTGTGTGAGGATGGAGAGAGATCAAGGCTGTGTCAGCCTATAAACTGTGAAGTGCCATGCCCACGTGACGCCAGGCCATATGAACTGTGAAGTGCCGTGCCCACGTGATGCTGGGCCTTATACACTGTGACTTAGTGTGTCCTTGTAAGGCTGGGCCTTATAAACTGTGAAGTGCTGTGCCCACGTGAGGCCAGGCCTCGTAAACTGTGAAGCACTGGACACATCTTGCCATCAGCCCAGTCCCCAGGAATAAGGGCAGGAGAGCACTGCTTCCTGAGCACAGCACCTGCTACACGCCAGCCCTGATGAAGCTGTTTCACACACAGTGGCCCCAGGACTGGGGAAAGCAGAAAGTCGGGGTACAGTGGGGGAAGCCACTGGGAAGAGCACCATTTGGCTGACTCCCTTGCCCGGGAGCCAGGGTAGGGGGACGGGAGCACCGCCTGCCGCCTCCAGCATCCATCTGGCTGTGTCCTCTCTTTTCGCAGGAGTCTCTGTACTCATTCGCGCTCAAATGCCTCATCAGCCTCTCCACGGCGATCCTGCTGGGTCTCGTTGTCCTCTACCACGCCCGGGAGATCCAGGTAGGTGCTGAATGCTGCAGGAAGCAGCTTCTCTCTCCAAACACCAGATCCCCCACACCAGCCCACCTGGGACCCCACCCCCAAAACATAAAAGGATGAGCAGTCGCTCCTGAGAGAAAAATGGCCTCCGTAAAGACACAGTTTCCATCATTCTAGATTTCCTTAAAACACACATCTGTGTTTTAATTTTCATTTATTTACAAAAAAAGAATAGATAGTGAGAAGGTGAGGGGCTGAGCCGAGACTCTGGGACACACAGGTGTTTCCAGGCTGGAGTGCAATGGCGCGATCTCGGCTCACTGCAACCTCCGCCTTCTGGGTTCAAGCGATTCTCCTGCCTCAGCCTCCCGAGTAGCTGGGATTACAGGTGTGAGCTACCACGCCGGCTAATTTTTGTATTTTTAGTAGAGATGGGGTTTTACCATGTTGGCCAGGCTGGTCTTGAACTTCTGACCTCCAGTGATCTGCCTGCCTAGGCCTCCCAAAGTGCTGGGATTATAGCTGTGAGCCACTGGTCCTGGCCTGTTTATTTAGTTTTTGAGACAGGGTCTCATTCTGTTGCCCGGGCTGGAGTGCAGTGATGCGATCATAGCTTGACCTCCTCTGTGTTCAGGAGATTCTCCTGCCAATCTCCTGAGTAGCTTGGACCACAGGCGCACACCATCATGCCTGGCTAATTTTTTTTTTTTTTTTTTGAGACGGAGTTTTGCTCCCGTTACCCAGGCTGGAGTGCAATGGCGTGATCTCAGCTCACCACAACCTCCGCCTCCTGGGTTCAGGCAATTCTCCTGCCTCAGCCTCCTGAGTAGCTGGGATTACAGGCACGCGCCACCATGCCCAGCCAATTTTTTGTATCTTTAGTAAAGACGGGGTTTCACCACGTTGACCAGGATGGTCTCGATATCTTGACCTCGTGATCCACCCACCTTGGCCTCCCAAAGTGCTATAATTTTTTTATTGTCTTGTAGAGATGGTGTCTCCCCATATTCCTCAGGCTGGCCTCAAACTCCTGGGCTCAAGTAATCAGCACACCTCACTCTCCCAAAGTGCTGGGATTTTACAGGTGTGTGCCACATTGCCCGGCCACACACGCACGTTGATAACAAGTAGCCAAAAATCACACCTGGAATCCCAGTACTTTGGGAGGTCAAGGTAGGTGGATCACTTGAGGTCAGGAGTTCAAGACCAGCCGGGCCAACATGGCAAAACTTCATCTCTACAAAAATACAAAAATTAGCCAGGCGTGATGTCAGGTGCCTGTAGTCCCAGGCTACTCGGGAGGCTGAGGTGTGAGAATCACTTGAACCTGGGAGGCGGAGGTTGCAGCGAGCCAAGATCGTGCCACTGCACTCCAGTCTAGGTGACAAAGCGAGGCTGTCAAAAAAAAAAAAAAAGCCAGGCTTGAATGGATAAATAAAATGTAGTGCACCTGTATAATGGAACATTCAACCTTTTTTTTTTTTTTTTTGAGATGGAGTCCCACTGTGTCACCTAGGCTGGAGTGCAATGGCGCAATCTTAGCTCACTGCAACCTCTGCTGCCTGAGTTCAGGCAATTCTCCTGCCTCAATCACCTGAGTGGCTGGGATTACAGGCATGCGCCACCATGGCCGGCAAATTTTTGTATTTTTAGTAGAGATGGGGTTTCTCTCTATTGGCCAGGCTGGTCTTGAACTCCTGACCTCAGGTGATCTACCCACCTCGGTCTTCCAAAGTGCTAGGATTACAGGCGTGAGCCACTGCACCTGGTCTGTTGAACCTTAACAAAAGAATGAAACACTGAAACAACACAAATGTATTGTCTGGAAGTTCTGGAGTGTACACATCTGAGATCAAGGCGTTAGCACAGTTAGTCCCTTCTGAGCGTTGCCAAGAGAGAGAATCCGTCCCAGGCCTCGCCTAGCTTTTGGTGACTGCGGGCAGTTTTGGGATTTCTTGGCTTAGGAGCTGTGCCTCTCCAACGTCTGCCTGAGGCTCACATGCTATTCTCCCTGTGAGAGTGTCTGTGTGTCCAAATTTCCCCCCTCTTTTTTCTTATGAGAACACCAGTCATTATTGGATTAGGGCCCACTGTAATTATAATCAGATGATTCCACCTTTTTTTTTTTTTAGAGACAGTGTTTCACTCTGTCGCCCACACTGGAATTCAGTGGCTTGATCACAGATCACTGCAGCGTCGACATCCTGGGCTTAAGCAGTCCTCCCACCTCAGCTCCCAAGTAGCTGGGATTACAGGCACTTGCCACCACCCCCAGCTCATTTTTAATTTTTTGCTTTTTTTTTTGTAGAAAAGGGGTCTTACCGTGTTGGGCAGGCTGGTCTTGAACTCCTGGGCTCAAGCAATCCTCCCGCCTCAGCCTCCCAAAGTGCTGAGATTACAGCATGAGCCACTGCGCCTGGCCTGATTCCAGGCCAGGAATCATCTTAACTAGCCAACCTCATTACGATGACCTCATTTAACGAGGTGACCTCTATAGAGACCTTGTCTCCATATAAGAGCACATTCCTAGGTGTTAGAGGTTAGGATGCCAGCATATCTTTTACAGCAGAACACAGGTCAACTCATAACAATTTCTGATACTGAACACGGATGAACCCCAGAAATAGGACGCTCAGCGGAAGAAGCCAGACACAAACAGCCACAAATCGCGTGCTTCCATTTATGTGAAATTTTCAGAAGACGCAAATCCGCAGAGACAGAAAGGAGATCAGCGGTTGCCGGGGGCTGAGAAAGGGAGCAACCGCTAATGGGGACAGGACTTCCTTTTGGGGTAATGGAAGTGTTTTGAAATTAAATAGAAGTGGTGGCTGCAAACACTGAATGTACTAAATGCCACTGAATTGTGCACTCTAAATGGGAGAATTGTAGGGTTTGTGAATTTCTTTTTTTGTTTTTTGAGATGGAGTCTTGCTCTGTTGCCCAGGCTGGAGTTCAATGGCACGATCTCAGCTCACCGCAACCTCCGCTTCCCAGGTTCAAGTGATTCTCCTGCCTCAGCCTCCTGAATGGCGGGGATTACAGGCATGTGCTACCATGCCTGGCAAATTTAATTTTTGTGTTTTTAGTAGAGATAGGGTTTCGCCATGTTGGCCAGGCTGGTCTCATGACTTCATGATCTGCTGCCTTGGCCTCCCAAAGTGTTGGGATTACAGGTGTGAGCCACCATGCCTGGCCATGTGAATTTCATACACACACACACACACACACACACACACACTTGTGGGGGGTTTTTTTTGTTTTTTTTTGAGACAGAGTTTCACTCTTGTTACCCAGGCTGGAGTGCAATGGCGCGATCTCGGCTCACCGCAACCTCTGCCTCCTGGGTTCAGGCAATTCTCCCGCCTCAGCCTCCTGAGTAGCTGGGATTACAGGCACGTGCCACCATGCCCAGCTAATTTTTTGTATCTTTAGTAGAGACGGGGTTTCACCATGTTGACCAAGATGGTCTCGATCTCTTGACCTCCTGATCCACCCGCCTCGGCCTCCCAAAGTGCTGGGATTACAGGCTTGAGCCACCGCGCCCGGCCAATTTTTGTTTTTTTGATGGAGTCTCACTCTGTCATCCGGGCTAGAGTACACAAAATCTCAGCTAACTGCAACCCTCACCTCCCAGGTTCAAGTGTCCTGCCTCAGCCTCCCGAGTAGCTGGGATTACAGGCTCCTGCTACCACGCCCGGCTAATTCTTATATTTTTTGTAGAGACTGGGTTTCACCATGTTGACCAGGCTTGTCTCGAACTCCTGACCTCAAGTGATACACCCACCTCAGCCTCTCAAAGTGCTGAGATTACAGGTGGGAGCCACCACACCCGGCCTGTTTCTCTTTTTAAGTACAGGATCTTGCTCTGTCACCCAGGCTGGAGTACAATGGTGCAGTCAGAGCTCACTGCAACTTCCAGCTTGTGGGATCAAGCAATCCTTTTGCCTCAGTCTTGCAAGTAGCTGGGACCACAGGCACAGACCACCATGCCCAGCTGCGTTTAAAACCATTGTGGTTTTATATAAAGAAAACTCCTGGACTCCAGTGATCCTCCTGCCTTGGCCTCCCAAAGTGCTGGGATTATACGTGTGAGCCACAGACTCGGCTTTTTTTTTTTTTTAGTGTAATTCAGGCTGAATGCAGTGGCTCACACCTGTAATCCAATACTTTGGAAGGCTGAGGCAGAAGGATCACTTGAGCCCAAGTTCAGGATCAGCCTGGGCAACATGGTGAAACTCTGTCTCTACACAAAATTTTTTTTAAAAATTGGCCAGCCATGTTGGTACACATCTGTAGTTCCAGCTACTTGGGAGCTTGAGGCAGGAGGATCACCTGAGCCCAGGGAGGTCAAGGCTCTGTGGCAAGTCATGATCGGGCCACCAGCCTGGGGGACAGAATGAAACTCCGTCTCAAAAAACAAAACAAACCAAAAAACCAGAGGCAGTACGGGCAGCAACACAGCAAGACCCACTCCTCTAAAGAAAAAAAAAGAGGAAGGAGTTTGAGGCCTCAGTAACCTGTGATTCTGCCAGAGCAAGATCAGGTCTCAAAAAAAAGGGCAGGGCATGGGGGTGGGGAGAGGGGGTGTGGACAAACTCCTGAGGTTACCTTTGCCTCCAGCTCCAATATGATTGGTCCCGGCTCGGGACTGACAGATGTTATGTATCAGGCCCAGGACATGGTCAGGGCCCCCCATCAAGGCCCCCAGGGTTGGGGGGGTAGCAGTGGCACTGCAGGGTGTCCTTTATGTCAACGCTTTGCGCTCTGCGGATGTGTGAGCGGAGGAGGCCCCTAGAACGCAAGGCCGCCACATTTTAAGGAAGTGATTTTTTTTTCTTTTTCTTATTTTAGAATGACTTTATTGCTTCTTATTTTTAAAATGACACGTGAAAAACGAAAAAACTTGATACTTAGGAATTATACATACGTTCAGAAGGAAGAGAAAAGTACAGTGAAGGGCCGGGTGCGCTCACCTGGAATCCCAGCACTTTTCGAGGCCAAGGAGGGAGGACTGCTGGAGCCCAGGAGTTCGAAACCAGCCTCGGCAACAGAGCAAGACCCTGTCTCTACATAAGTTTTCTTTTCTTTTTTTTTTTCTTTGAGACGGAGTCTTGCTCATGTTGCCCAGTCTGGAGTGCAGTGGCACAATCTCGGCTCACTGCAATCTCCGCCTCCCAGGTTCCAGTGATTCTCCTGCCTCAGCCTCCCAAGTACCTGGGATTACAGGTGCATGCCCTCACACACAGCTAATTTTTGTATTTTTGTAGAGACCGGGTTTCACCATATTGGCCAGGCTGGTCTCGAACTCCTGACCTCAGGTGATCCACCTGCCTCTGCTTCCAAAGTGCTGGGATTACAGGCATGAGCCACCACACCTGGACTTCTTTTTTTCTTTTCTTTTTTTTTTTTTTTTTTCGAGACAGAGTCTTGCTCTGTTGCCCAGGCTGGAGTGCAGGGGCGTAATCTTGGCTCACTGCAACCTCCACCTCCCTGGTTCAAATGATTCTTGTGCTTCAGCCTCCCCAGGCTGGGATTACAGGTACACGCCACCACACCTGGCTAATTTTTTTTGTATTTTTAGTAGAGATGGGGTTTTGCCGTGTTGCCTAGGCTGGTCTCAAATTTCTGTCCTGGAGCGGTCCTCCTGCCTCAGCCTCCCAAAGCACCGAGATTACAGGCGGGAGCCACACAGCCAACCTGTGTCCACTTCTGGAGGTTGTGACTCGTGCTGTCGAGAATGTGTCTGTCCAAGGGTTTGCTTAAACACTTGTTTTCATTTCTCTGAGTCTGTCCAGGGGTGTGAATGCTGGGTCATTAGTAACTCCATGTGGAAGTTTTTGGGGAACACTCATCTGCTATTTAGTTCAAATTGTGGCCAGTGTTGAGAACTAGAGAGTTTTGCATATGAGGTCACGTTTCTGACTTCTCTTGGAAATATTCGAAGCTGGCATCGTTGCTCCCTCACCAGTGATCCCAGCACTCTAGATCTGAGTGCTGAGGCAGGAGGACACTTGAGGCCAGGAGTTTGAGACCAGCCTGGGCAACATAGGGAGACACCATCTCTACAAAAAATTTAAAAAATTAGCCAGGCATGGTGATGCATGCCTGTAATCCCAGCTCCTCAGGAGGCTGAGGCCTGAGGATCATTGAGCCCAGGAGGTCAAGACTGCAGTGAGCTGTAATTGTGCCACTGCACTCCAGTCCAGGCAACAGAGCAAGACCTTGTCTCCAAAAAAAAAGGAAAAAGAAAAGAAAAATCCTGGCTAAGTGTGGTGGCTCATGCCTGTTATCCCAGCACTTTGGGAGGCCAAGCAGATGACTGGAGGTCAGGAGTTCGAGACCAGCCTGGCCAACATGGTGAAATCCTGTCTCTACTAAAAGTACCAAAAAAAAAATTAGCTGGGCATGGTGGTGCATGTCTGTAGTCCCAGCTACTTGGAGGCTGAGGCAGGAGACTTGCTTCAGCCTGGGAGAGGGAGGTTGCAGTGAGCTGAGATTGTGCCACTGCTGAAAGACTTGAAAGAAAGACAGAAAGAGAGAGAGATAGAAAAGAGAGAAAGAAAATTAAAAAGAGGCTGGGCACAGTGCTCACAACTGTATCCCAGCACTTTGGGAGGCTGAGGTGGGCCATTGCCTGAGGTCAGGATTTCGAGAGCAATCTGGCCAACATAGTGAAAACCCATCTCTACTCAAAATATAAAAACTAGCCAGGTGTGGTGGTGGGTGCCTGTAATCCTGGGAGGCTGAGGCAGGAGAATCGGTCTCAGACGGGAGGTGGAGGCTGCAGTGAGGCAAGATCAGCCATTTCACTCCCGCCTGGGTGACAAGAGCAAAACTCCGTCTCAAAAAAAAAAAAAAAAAAAAAAGGAAGGAAAGAAAAAAATAAAAAAAGTCCAAGCCTGTGGGGTTTCAGGCCAGGCTGACATCACTCTCTGGGGGGTCCGGGGCTGAGCGGAGAGCGCGGGGGTGTTTCTGACACCCGTGGCTGGCCCCTCTCCCCCTCCACAGCTGTTCATGGTGGACAACGGGGCGGATGACTGGCGCATCGCCATGACCTGCGAGCGCGTGTTCCTCATCTCGCTGGAGCTGGCGGTGTGCGCCATTCACCCGGTGCCCGGCCACTACCGCTTCACATGGACAGCGCGGCTGGCCTTCACGTACGCGCCCTCGGTGGCCGAGGCCGACGTGGATGTGCTGCTGTCCATCCCCATGTTCCTGCGCCTCTACCTGCTGGGCCGGGTGATGCTTCTGCACAGCAAGATCTTCACGGACGCTTCGAGCCGCAGCATCGGGGCCCTCAACAAGATCACCTTCAACACGCGCTTCGTCATGAAGACGCTCATGACCATCTGCCCCGGCACGGTGCTGCTGGTCTTCAGCATCTCCTCCTGGATCATCGCAGCCTGGACCGTGCGCGTCTGCGAGAGGTGCGACCCCCGCCCCCGGAGCCCCCCACACCGGGGCCTGGGCCGAGGATGGCCTCAGGGACCCCCGCCCCAGCCCCCCTCTCCCTGGACCTCCGTGCCCATTCATGACTTCACGGATCCGAGCTCCCCCAGACCCTGACCCTGGCCATTGCTTCCGTCTCCCCGACTGCAAGACCTCCATGGTGCCTCCTGTCTCCCAGTTTGTGGCTTCAGGAATCATCCTCCCCGAGGACCCAGCCCTGTGTTCCCAGCTGCCCCCAACCAGGGAGGGACCCCAGCTCCCTCTTCCCCATCCTCCCCGCCAGGGTCTCTTGCGCCTCCTTCTCCCGACCGGCCCCTCGGCTCTCTGGAAGACTGACCCCTGCTCTCTGGCCCTGGGGGCGGAGGCAGCAGGCACAGGGACGCCTCCTCCCTCCTCTGCCTCCCACCTCCCACGTTTAACCAGCTCTCATTTTCCCCCCTGCCCGCTCCACCGGACTTTAGGGAAAACATGTGAGTCCCACCGTCGGCTGAGCTGTGTGCGCAGAGCAGCCGCTGCCACCGCTGCCGCCATCCCCCACCCGCCAGGAATTTAAGATTAGCTGCCGCAAGGGGAGGGAGGCAGGGAGGACGGGCCTGGCAGGGCGGGTTGGGGTCAGTCCCCCCATCTCGGGCGGAGGCGCTCTGCTGGGCGTCCTCTCTGAGTCTCGGGGCCCTTGTGTCCGGAGGGCGGGGGACTAAGGAAGGGCTTGGCTCTGATGTGTTTGCACAGTTCATCCCTGGGAGCTCCACATTTCCTCCCAAGGCTTTAATGGATCCGGGATGGGCTGGGCGTGGTGGCGCCTGCCTGGAATCCCAGCTACCCGGGAGGCTTAGGCAGGAGAATCTCTGTGAGCTGGGATCGTGCCACTCCACGCCAACCCACACAAACAAAAATAGGCGAATGAATAGTGCTGGGGTGAGGGAAAGCTAGCCACGCCCTGGGGACCTCCAAGCAGGAGGGGGTCTGTTGTGAATACCCCTGCACGGTGGTGGGGCATCAACCCGATCGACAGAGAGGGAAACCGAGGCTCTGGCTGGCAAAGGGACTTGCCCAGAGGCCTGAGTCCTGGTGGCCTCAGAGGCGGGAGGGGCTCCGCTGGGCCTGGGTGTGAGGGGCCTTATCTGGGAGAGGGTCTCCCTGCCATGCGCCTAGCTGGTGGAGGCCCTGCAGAGGTCCTGGGGGGGGGCGGTCCCTGGCTGGACCCCTGCTTGCCCTCAGCGTCCCATTCTTATCCCTCTGCCCAGCTCCCATTCCCCAAACCCCCCTGCCTGGGTCTGTGTCCGGCTCTCAGGGATGAAGGCCCCGGTTCCTCTGGCCGTCAGGGCTTCCAGGGATCTCCTTGGTCCCCCTGATGTTCCCCCAGACAGCTCCCACAGCCCTTCCCCACCCCTCAAGGTGGGGTCAGAACTAGGGTTGGGGTATGGGGTTCTCCTGGTCCGGTATCCTTGAGGTCCAAGGTTGGTCCTTGCAGTGCTCTGCCCCCGATGGGGGAGGGGCACAGGGCAGGGCAGGCGGGCAGCCAATCCTAAATTCTGAGCCTGGCAACAATGCTTCAAGCCCCCTTGCCTGCCTCGCTCTGATCCACCCCTGCCTTCCGCATGTCCCCCCCGCCCTGCTCCTGGGTGGTCCCACGGCACCCCCCCCATTGCTCCCTCTGGGTCTGGGACTCACCCTTTCACCTGCTAGAGGGACCCCAGCCCCTCCTGCCCTCTGTGGGTCAGGCAGCTTGGGGCTCAGATGTTTCGGTATAAGTCCCTATGCCCCCACCCAGCAAGCATCCTAGAAGCCCAGACTGGAGGTGCCTGAAGTGGCATTTGACCTCTGCAGGAGTGGGGGCCCCCAAACAGCCAATATTTGGGGGGGCTTCCATCTCCTTCCTTCTGGAGCCTCTGACCCCAGCCCTGTCCTTGACTCTGTCACTCGCTGTGCCTGGCACAGGTCTCCTCAAAGACCCTGCTCCCTCTGGGCTCTGTCACCCACCATGCCTGGCACGGGCCTCCCCGAAGAGCTCCGTCTGTGCTATCCCAGTTGGCCTCTGACCTTGAACCCCGCAGAGGCTGGTTGGGGCTCAGACAACCGAAGCCCTGGGAAGGAGTGGGTTAGCTGGAAGGCAGGTCAGAGGGGCCCAGCCCCCGAACAAGGCCAAGGGGATTTGGAGGCTGAGAGCTGAACGGGAACAGATCCTAGAGCCACCCCCAGACTCAGAGAGCCAAGCCCTCTGCCCCTTGGCATGGCCACAGGCAGAACCTCTTTGCAGCCCCTCTGGCTGAAGTCAGGGAGGAGTGGGGGACTCATGCTGTCCCCCAGCCTATGTCCTTCATATATGGGCATCCCTTCTTCACTTGAGTCCCAGGGTGTGATCCTCCAGTCTCCTACCTCCCCAAACAGTCCTCCTCCCTCCTTGGGAACTCGCTGGCTGGGGAAGTTCTTCCTGGTGTCTGACCTGAATCCTTGCCTCCACCTCCTGCCACTTCTGGTGCCGTGGTCACCTGTCCTCCTGTCTGTGTGTGTCTGTCGTGGGAGGGGGATTGTATGTTCATGCAGCCTCACCTGGGCCCCTCTCTCTGCCCCATCTGGGGAAGCAGCTTGGGGGACAGGCAAAGGGAATGTGGGAGGGCTGTCGGGGGAGAGGGTGTGCATGTCCTGCGCTCACAGGACACGGCCCCCATGCAGCCAGGTGGACTCAGGGCCCTGCAGCCCTGGTGCCACCCCAGGGGGTGTGATGGAAGCAGAGGGGATGGTGTAAACTGACTGAACCCTCCCTTTTCCCACCCTGGCCCCCCCAGGTACCACGACAAGCAGGAAGTGACCAGCAACTTCCTGGGTGCCATGTGGCTGATTTCCATCACCTTCCTCTCCATCGGTTATGGTGACATGGTGCCCCACACCTACTGCGGGAAGGGCGTGTGCCTGCTCACAGGCATCATGGTAAGGGCAAGGGCCCATGTGCGTGACAATGGGAGGTCCAGCCAACCACCCACTCCACCATCCCTTGCATAACCCTCGCTGACGGGCACTCATCCTGTCATGGGCTGTGCCGGGCCACGTTCCTCCTGTCAGTCCTCCCCACCTCTGCCCTGCTTTTCCTTTGATGTCACGTGGAAGCCACGCCCACAGGCTTCCTAGGACTCTCCCTGTGGTCCTTCCAGGCCTAGATAGGCAGCTCCCACCATGCCTGCCCAGTCAGAAGCTGTGGTCCACTCTGACCAGAGAGTCATTGTCAATCGTTTATTCTCTACAGCCCAATTTATTGACAGCCTTTGGATCCAGGGCAAGGGGTTTGATGCTGATGTGCCTCAGTTTCCTCAGCTGTGACCAGCGCTATTTCCTCTGCTTTGCAAGGGCTAAGTCGGTTATTTATATGAGAGGCCCAGAACTGTGAATGCCAAGGACATGCTATAAATACCTACTGGGACAGCTGAGCGCCGTGGCTCAGGCCTGTAATCCCAGCATATTGGGAGGCTGAGGTGGGTGGATCACCTGAGGTCAGAGTTCGAGACCTACCTGACCAACATGGTGAAACCCCATCTCTACTAACGAATCCAAAAGTTAGTTGGGCATGATGGCACAGGCTACTCAGGAGGCTGAGGCTTGAACGTGGGACATGGAGGATGCAGTGAGCTGAGACCGTGCCACTGCACTCCAGCCTGGGCAACAAAGCAAGGCTCTGTCTCAAAAAGAAAAAGAAAAGAAAAAAAGTCACAAGTACAATGAAAGTCTCAAATTTTGGGCCAGGCACAGTGGCTCATGCCTATAATCCCAGCACTTTGGCAGGCTAAGGCGGGCAGATCACAAGATCAGGAGATCAAGACCATCCTGGCCAACATGGTGAAACCCCGTCTCTACTAAAAATACAAAAATTAGCTGGGCATGGTGGTGTGCGCCTGTGGTCCCAGCTACTTGGGAGGCTGAGGCAGGAGAATTGCTTGAACCCGGGAGGCAGAGGTTGCGGTGAGCCGAGATCGCGCCATTGCACTCCAGCCTGGTGCCTGGCAACAGAGTGAGACTCTGTCTCAAAAAAGAAAAAAAAAAAAAAGGTACAAAAATTAGCTGGACATGGTGGTGGGTGCCTGTAATCCCAGCTACTTGGGAGATCGAGACAGGAGAATTGCTGGAACCTGGGAGATGGGGGTGGTGGTGAGCCCAGATGGTGCTACTGCACTCCAGCCTGGGCAACAGAGCCAGACTCCATCTAAAAAATAAACAAACCTGCTGGGTGGTGTCTTCTGCAACCCAAACCTCCTTGCTTGGCTTTCGGGGTGTCCCCTGAGTCCCCATGATGTAAAGTATGTCTGTCATGATTCAGTGGGCATGGGCAGCGCCCATCTCCCCCAAAGGATTCTCTAGTCTGCCGTGGGTGCCCGTGGATATCCTTTGATGCTTCCTGCTTTCTCTTTTCCCTGATTCAGTCAAAAGGGTCCCTGTCCATCCCCTCCTTCCAGAACCTTCTTTCCCTCCAAACGTCTTTTATGCCCATGCCAACAAATGCTTTTCCATGTTTTATTTTATTTTTATGTTTTTATAGAGATGGGGTCTCACTGTATTGCCCAGGTTGGTCATAAACTCCTGGGCTCAAGTGATCCTCCTTCCTGGGCCTCCCAAGGTGCTGGGGTTATAGGCTGAGCAACTGCAGCTGGCCCACATCTGGCTTTTTTTTTTTTTTTAGACGGAGTCTCACTCTGTTGCCCAGGCTAGAGTGCAGTGGCGCAATCTCAGCTCACTGCAGCCACCACCTCCCAGGTTCAAGCGATTCTCTTGCCACAGCTTCCCAAGTAGCTGGAATTACAGGCACCTGCCACCACACTTGGCTAATTTTTGTATTTTTAGTAGACATGGGGTTCATCATGTTGGCCAGGCTGGTCTCGAACTCCCAACCTCAGGCGATCCACCCACCTCAGCCTCCCAAGGTGCTGGGGTTACAAGTGTAAGCCACCGCCCCGACGTTTTTTTTTCATTTTTGAGACAGAGTCTCGCTCTGTTACCCAGGCTGGAGTGCAGTGGTGCAATCTCGGCTCACTGCAACCTCCACGTCCTCGGTTCAAGCGATTCTCCTGCCTCAGCCTCCCAAGTATCTGGGATTACAGGCACGCACCACCATGCCTAATTTTTGTATTTTTAGTAGAGATGGGGTTTCACCATGTTGGCCAGGCTGGTCTCAAACTCCTGACCTCAAGTGATCTGCCAGCCTCGGCCTCCAAAAGTGCTGGGATTACAGGTGTGAGCCACCGCGCCTGGTCCATGTCTGGCTTTGCTGTCACCCAGCGTGGGTCACTCCCTGCAGCGTCTGTGCGGTGCGTCGTGCTGTTGCAGAGCCGCTGTCCATCCTTTTTCCTTGCTGTCTAATATTCTAGGTTTCCAGCAAGTCGATCTGTCCCAATTGACAGGGCTTTTCCTGAGAACAGTCTTCTGGGTCCTCTCAAAACCTTCAGCTGAACCCAAAAACCAAGACAGGGTTTCCTCCGGGAGCCCTTGCTTGTGCTCGAAGCCAACCCGGCTCAGGCTCAGGGTGTTGGCATCTAAACCTGCCTGAGACTGGGCACAGTCATGGCTCACACCTATAATCCCAGCATTGTGCGAGGCTAAAGCGAAACCCCATCTCTATTAAAAATATAGGTGATTGGTTGGGCGTGGTGGCTCACGCCTATAATCCCATCACTTTGGGACGCCAAGGCAGGTGGATCACGAGGTCAGGAGTTCAAGACCAGCCTGGCCAGCATGGCGAAACCCCGTCTCTACTAAAAATACAAAAAGAAATTAGCCAGGCGTGGTGGCAGGCACTTGGAATCCCAGCTACTCAGGAGGCTAAGCAGGAGAATCACTTGAACCCAGAGGCAGAGGTTGCAGTGAGCCAAGATTGTGCCACTGCACTCCAGCCTGGGCAATAGAGTGAGACTCTTGTCTTGAAAAAAAAAAAAAACAGGCAGCAAGTGGATCATTTGAGGCCAGGCATCTGAGACCAACCTGGGCAACATAGACCCCATAGCTCTACAAAGAAAGAAAAAAAAAAGCCAAGTGCAGTGGCTCACCCCTGTAATCCCAGCACTTTCGGAGGCTGAGGCAGGGGGATCACCTAAGGTCAGGAGTTCAAGACCAGCCTGACCAACATGGTGAAAACCCATCTCTACTAAAAAGACACACACAAAATTTGCCAGGTGTGGTGGTGCACACTTGTAGTTCCAGCTACTCAGGAGGCTGAGGCAGGAGAATCGCTTGAACCCAGGAGGTGGAGGTTGCAGTGAACTAAGATAGTTCCACTGCGCTTCAGCCTGGGTGACAGAGCGAGACTCCATCTCAAAAAAAAAAAAAAGCATCGTCCTACCTCCTGGAGTTGTTGGGGGTCAAATGAGCTAATGTTTGGGGACATGGTTCCCCCAACATTTGATGAATAGGAAGCAAGTAGATTCAGTGAGCTCAGTAGATGGAATCCACTCACACTGCCGGCTCAGGGAATGGGGAGGCTGCAATCTAGGCAGGCTTCCAGGAGGAGGGAGCGACCTCGAGACAGGACACTGATGTGCCCCCTCTGCCCTGCACACAGGGAGCTGGCTGCACGGCACTCGTGGTGGCTGTGGTGGCCCGGAAGCTGGAGCTCACCAAGGCTGAGAAGCACGTGCATAACTTCATGATGGACACTCAGCTCACCAAGCGGGTGAGGACCACGGTTCCCATGGAGGCCACCTCCTGGCCTTGTCAGCGAGTGTAGAACTTCCCTGCTTTCCCTCTGTACGTGCCGGGCACGCACATGTGCCCACAGGTTACATAGAGCCCTGTGTCAAGACTGTGCAGGATTTGGGAGGTCTCGGCAGGCGGATCATCTGAGATCAGGAGATCGAGACCAGCCTGGCCAACATGGCGTAACTCTGTTTCTACTAAAAATACAAAAATTAGCCTGGCATGGTGGGGGGGGGGGGGCATGTAGTCCCAGCTACTTGGGAGTCTGAGGCAGGAGAATCACTTGAGCCTGGGAAGCAGAGGTTGCAGTGAGCTGAGATGGCACCACTGCACTCCAGCCTGGGTGACAAAGACTCTGTCTAAAAAATAAAGGCCTGTCACAGTAGCTCATGCCTGTAATCCAGTTTGGGAGGCCGAGGTGGGCAGATCACCTGAGGTCAGGAGTTCAAGACCAGCCTGACCAACATATTGAAGCCCTGTCTCTACTAAAAATACAAAAAGTTAGCTGGGCGTGGTGGTGCATGCCTGCAATCCCAGCTACTTGGGAGGCTGAGGCAGGAGCATAGCTTGAACCCGGGAGGCGGAGGTTGCAGTGAGCTGAGATCGTGCCACTGCACTCCAGCCTGGGCAAAAGAGCAAAACTCCATCTCAAAAAAAAAAAAGACTGTGCTTGGCTCTGCCACCAGACACCTACCTGTGAGTAGTGCAGAGACATCGTGGCATCTACCCTTGTGCCCAGCTGTGTCCAGCCGTGGGCACGCAGCTAGAGGCTTGGGGCCAGACTGCCTTATGCAATTTGAGAGCTGTGTGACACTAGCAGGTGACTGCTCTGTGCCTCAGCTTCCCCATATATAAAGTGAGGGAGATGAAGACACATGCCGATTCACTGAGTGTTAACTCTGCATCGTGGCTGGGCGCGGTGGCTCACGCCTCTAATCCCAGCACTTTGGGAGGCCAAAGCAGGCGGATCACTTGAGATCAAGAGTTTAAAACCAGCCTGGCCAACATGACGAAACCCCATCTCTAGTAAAAATACAAAAATCAGCCAGGCATGATGGCAGGCACCTGTGATCCCAGCTACCAGGGAGGCTGAGGCAGGAGAATCGCTTGAACCTGGGAGGTGGAGGTTGCATTGAGGTGATATCGTGCCACTGCATGCTAGCCTGGGTGACTATCTCAAAAAAAAAAAAAAAAATTGAGCCAGGTGAGGTGGCTCACACCTGTAATTCAAGCACTTTGGAGGCCAAGGCAGGTGGATCACTTGAGATACAGAGTTTGAAACCAGCCTGACCAACATGGTGAAACCCCATCTTTAAAAAAAAAAAAAAATTTGCAATGAGGTGAGATCACACCACTGCATTCTAGCCTGGGTGACAGAGCGAGACTCCATCTCAAAAAAAGAAAAAAAAATTTGCATGGTTCATAGAAGGGGCCTGGCCCGTGGTGAGTGATGTGTGTTAGGTAGACACACACTGCACAGATGTTGCTGTGCAAGCATGGCCCTGCTTTACAGCCCAGGGACCCTGAGAGGCATTTCCAGAAGTTTCTAGAAGATTCTAGACATTTCTGGAGCCTTTTGGAATTTTGTGCCAACCCTGAGGAACTGTTCTTTTTCTGGCCCTAGGTGAAAAACGCCGCTGCTAACGTTCTCAGGGAGACGTGGCTCATCTACAAACATACCAGGCTGGTGAAGAAGCCAGACCAATCCCGGGTTCGGAAACACCAGCGTAAGTTCCTCCAAGCCATCCATCAGTAAGTCCAGCACCTTTCCAGCTCACGTTTCTGTGTCCACATGGCGCGGAGGCAGCCCTCGAAGCTCAGTGTGGCCTCTTCACGGCTCCCTGCCCGGGACGGGTGGTCAGTTGGTTGGGGCCTGCATTTTCTGAGCTGTGGGGGATGGGAGGATCTTCAGAGGGAGGCAGATGATGGGTTCTGCTAAGGCATAAACACTACTCAGTAAGTGGCAGGACGTGTATTTTGTTCTCTGCAATAACCAGAATGATTCTTACCCTTTAGACTTTGAAGCAATTTCCTCTTTTTGCTTTGTCTGCCAGGAAGCTCATAATTACATCTGTAGCCTGATCCATAATTAAATCTGTAGCACTGAATTGGGCCGGGTGCGATGGCTCACGCCTGTAATCCCAGCACTGTGGGAGGCAGGAAGATAGCTTGAGACCAGGAGTTCAAGACCATCCTTGGCAATACAGGGAGACGCCATCTACAAAAACTAAAAACTTAGCTGGGAGGTGGTGTGCATTTGTGGTCCCAGCTACTAGGGCAGCTGAGGTTGGAGGATCACTTGAGCCTACAAGATCAAGGCTACAGTGAGCTGTGATTGTGCCACTGCACTCAGCCTGGCCCACAGAACAAAATCCTCCCTTAAAAGTGTATATATATGTATATATGTGTGTGTATATATGTGTGTGTGTGTGTGTGTGTATATATATATATATATATATGTATGTATATGGCCGGGCGCAGTGGCTCGCGCCTGTAATCCCAGCACTTTGAGAGGCCAAGGCGGGTGGATCAACTGAGGTCAGGAGTTCGAGGCCAGCTTGGCCAACATGGCGAGACCCTGCCTCTACTAAAAATACAAAAATTAGCCTGGTGTGGTGGCAGGCACCTGTAGTCCCAGCTACTTAGGAGGCAGAGCCAGGAGGCAGAGGTTGCAGTGAGCTGAGATTGCACCACTGCACTCCAGCCTGGGCGACAGAGTAAGAGTCAGTCTCAAAAACTAAAAACTATAGGCCGGGCGCAGTGGCTCATGCCTGTAATCCCAGCACTTTGGGAGGCCGAGGCGGGTGGATCACGAGGTGAAGAGATCGAGACCATCCTGGTCAACATGGTGAAACCCCATCTCTACTAAAAAAAAAAAAAAAAAAAATACAAAAATTAGCTGGGCATGGTGGCGCGTGCCTGTAGTCCCAGCTACTCAGGAGGCTGAAGCAGGAGAATTGCCTGAACCCAGGAGGTGGAGGTTGCGGTGAGCCGAGATCCCGCCATTGCACTCCAGCCTGGGTAACAAGAGCGCGAAACTCCATCTCAAAAAAAAAAAACTATATTAAAACAAGTAAATAAATAAAAGTACCTCAGGTGACTTCAGTATGCAGGTAGTCACTTTTTCTGTAAAGGGCCAGATGGTAAATCTTTCTGGTTTTATGGTACAGAGTTTCTGTGCTGCTCTTCAGCTCTCTCCTGTCGAGGCAGGGAGGCAGTGAGGCTGACCTGTAGTGGCCATGTTCCAAAGAAACCTGATATTCCAAGACAGGCAGCTGGCTAGATATGACCCACAGGCCCCTCTATGCTGATGACAATACAGTCCACTAGAATGTCACGTGAACAACATATATAATTTTAAATTTGCTAACAGCCACATTAGAAAAAAGCATAAAAGGCCGGGTGCGGTGGCTCACACCTGTAATCCCAGCACTTTGGGAGGCTAAGGTGGGCAGATCATTTGAGGTCAGGAGTTCGAGACCAGCCTGACTAACATAGTCAAACTCCATCTCTACTAAAAATACAAAAAACGAGCCAGGTGCGGCAGTACATGCCTGTAGTCCCAACGACTCAGGAGGCTGTGGCAGGAGAATCACTTGAGTCTGGGAAGTTGAGGCTGCAGTGACAGAGCAAGACCCTTCCCAAAAAAAAAAAAAAAAAAGGGTGGGTGTGGAGGCTTAAGCCTGTAATCCCAGCACTTTGGGAGGCTGAGGCAGGCGGATCACCTAAGGTCAGGAGTTTGAGACCAGCCTGGCTAACATAGTGAAACCCTGATTCTACTAAAAACACAAAAAATTAGCCGGGCATGGTGGCTATAACCAGCTACTCAGGAGGCTGAGGCAGGAGAATCTCTTGAACCCAGGAGGTTGAGGTTGCGGTGAGCCAAGATCACGCCATTGCACTCCAGCCTGGGCAACCAGAATGAAATTCTGTCTCAAGAAAAAGAGTCTCTGGGCCTCGCTTCTTCCAAAGGCGCTGGAGAAGGGTCTATTCCTTGCCTCACTCGTAGACGTGGCGCTCCAACCCTTCATCATCTCCCTGCGTGTCCTCCTGTGGTCCTAATCTTCCCCCACACTTTTTTTTTTTGAGATGTCTCACTCCAGGCAGGAGTGCAATGGTGTGATCTCAGTTCACTGCAACCTCCTGGGTTCAAGCAATTCTCCTGCGTCAGCCTCCTAAGTAGCTGGGATTACAGGTGCTCGCCACTTTGTGTGATGCCACTGTGCCTGGTTGAGTATGTCTTCTTTTTTTTTTTTTTAAAGATGGGGTTTCACCGTATTGGTCAGGCTGGTCTCGAACTCCTGACCTCAGGTGATCCGCCCCACCTCAGCCTCCCAAAGTGCTGGGATTACAGGCGTGAGCCACCGCCCCCGGCTTGAGTATGTCTTCTTAAAGAAGAAAAAAAAAAAAGAAAAAGCAGTCGAACAGGGAGGTTTCAGAGAAGCCAAGAATGGCTCCCCTAGTGAGACTTCATCTCTAAGAAATTTAAGGCCAGGCCAGGTGGTTTATGCCTGTAATCCCAGCATTTGGGAAGGCCGAGGTGGGTGGATCACTTGAGGTCAGGAGTTCAAGACCAGCCTGACCAATACGGTGAAACCCCATCTTTAAATGGCCTACATGGCCAAACCCAATCTCTACTAAAATACAAAAATTAGCCAGGTATGGTGGCGTGGCCTGTAATCTCAGCTACTTGAGAGGCTGAGGCATGAGGATGGCTTGAACCTGGGAGGCAGAGGTTGCAGTAAGCTGAGATTGTGCCACTGCACTCCAGCCTGGGCCACAGAGTGAGACTCTGTCTCAAAAAAAATAAAAAACAAAGGGATTGCTAGAAGGGGCAAGGACGTACCCTAACCAACTCTCCCTGTGGCCAGCTGTCCAGAGACCAGAGTCACCAATGCCAAGTAGCAAGAGTGGGTTCAAATCCTGCTGGGTTGTGGATGGGAAGAGGCTCTACCCCTCTGAACCTCAGTTTCCCCCGTGAGAGATGGCGTGGGCATAGTTTTCTGAATGAAACACCACCTTCAGGACAGGGCAGAGGACAGGCATGTCCCTGAGGGGCTGGCACAGAACCCTCAGAGGCTGAGCACTTCCCCAGAGCAAGGACAGCCCCTCAGCCATCTGGGAACCCCACTCTGGGGCCCTAGGGGCCCTGGGTCGGCGCCCCCGGGAGGTGGGCAGGGTCGGGTATTCGCCACACAAGTGTGCTGAGGTTAAACTTACCTTGTGATTTTTCTCCTGCTCCGCCCGGTCCTGCCAGGGCTCAGAAGTAAGTCTTCTCCCAGGGGCTCGGTGGGGCTCGGAAATCAGGGTTGCATGGTGGTCACAGACGGGCACATCTGGAGCGTGCCAACCCCAGCCTCAGAGGCAGGCAGGGTTCATGTCTGCTCCATAGATCGGTGCAGGCTTCACCTTGGTCTGGGATCCAACTTCCTGGGACAGTCCTGAGCTCGGCCGCGGACAGGACCAGCCAATGGGCAGTGTGAGCAGTGGCCAGGCTGACTCCTAGCCCTGACACACCCACTGTGTGCTGGGAGGGAATGGACCACAGGGAATCCGTCTCCCAAGTCGCACCTCCTCCTCTGGTGCATGTCCCTAGGTGACCCCCAGTGGATGCATGAGAGACCCTGTCCCCACAGCAGCCTCCGTGGGAACCCAGCTAACCCCCTCCCCCACCCTGTATCCCGCAGGCTCCGGAGCGTGAAGATTGAGCAAGGGAAGCTGAACGACCAGGCTAACACGCTCACAGACCTGGCCAAGGTGAGTGGGCGGGGCAGGGAGGGCTGGGCGGGGCGGGTGGGGCCGAGGAGCAGATGGGCTGGGGCTTGGCTCCTACTGGAGGAGTGTACAAGGACCCACTGTGGGCTGAGCACAGCGGCTCACACCTGTCATCCCAGCACTTTGGGAGGCCGAGGTGGGCAGATCACTTGAGGTCAGAAGTTCGAGACCAGCCTGGCCAACATGGTGAAACCCCATCTTTACTAAAAATATAAAAATTAGCTGGGCGTGGTCGCCACATGCCTGTAATCCCAGCTTCTCGGGAGGCTGAGGCGGGAGAATTGCTTGAACCGGGGAGGTGGAGGTTGCAGTGAGCCGAGATTGAGCCACTGTACTCCAGCCTGGGTGACAGAGCGAGACTCCAGCTCAAACAAAAGCAAGTAAACAAAAAAGACCCACTGTGGCCAGAAAGCCTGATGGTGAGGGAAACTCTATACATGGAAATCTTGTATAAAATCTTTACTTTTTAACATTGGTGGCTGCTTTTCGTTTAAATAGTTTTAGCCTCTAAGAAAATCGTTTTAGGCCGGGCGCAGTGGCTCACACCTGTAATCCCAGCACTTTGGGAGGCCAAGGTGGGCAGATCACGAGGTCAGGAGATTGAGACCATCCTGGCCAACATGGTGAAACCCCATCTCTATTATTTTTTTCAAAATTAAAAAAAAAAATTGTTTTAGCCAGTATCATGGCTACACCTATAATCCCAGCAACTTGGGAGGCTGAAGCAGGAGAATCACCTGAGGCCAGGAGTTCGAGGCTTCAGTGAGCTGTGATGGCACCACTGCATTCCTGCCTGGGCAAAGTGAGACCCATCTCTAAAAATAAAATTTTTAAATATAAGAATTTTAAAATTAGGCCGGACGTAGTGGCTCACATCTGTAATCCCAGCACTTTGAGAGGCCGAGGCGGGTGGATTGTTTGAGGTCAGGAGTTCAAGACCAGCCTGGGCAATGTGGCGAAACCCCATCTCTACAAAAAAATACAAAAATTAGTTAGGTGTGGTGGTGGGCACCTGTAATCCCAGCTATTCAGGGGCTGAGGCAGGAGGATCACTTGAACTTGAGAGGGTGAGTGTGAAGTTAGCCAAGAAGGCACCACTGCACTCCACCCTGGGCGACAGAACGAGACCCTGTCTCAAAAAAATGATAATAATTTAAAAAATCATAAAAATTTTAAGAAGAGTATATGGGCTGGGTACTGTGGCTCAAGCCTATAATCTCAGCACGTTGGGAGGCCGACGCTGGTGGATCACCTGAGGTTAGGAGTTCAAGACCAGCCTGGCCAACATGGTGAAACCCTGTCTTTTTTTAAAAAAAAGAAGAAGTGTATATCATTATGGGGCTAAATGGGTAAAGAGGTATTTCTAGATTTAGGCATACCACCTCAATTCAAGCTCTGAAAAGGAAGAGAAAAACAAAATTCCTTTGCTATGGGTATAAATTCAAATGACCCTTGGGAGAAAGCTTATTTGTATAGCAATTAAACATCTGTCAGGAAATTAAAATTGATTGCAAAAGAAATTGGGGCTGGGTGCCGTGGCTCATGCCTGTAATCCCTGCACTTTGGGAGGCCAAGGCGGGCAGATCACTTGAGCCCAAGAGTTTTCGACCAGCCTGGGCAACATAGAGAGACCCCGTCTGTACAAAAATAATTAAAAAATTAACCAGGCACGGTGGTGCGCACCTGTAGTCCCAGGCATTAGGGAGGCTGAGGCGGGAGGATCACTTGAGCCCAGGAGGTCAAGACTGCCGTGAGCTCTGATGGCACCGCTTCAGTCCAGCTTGGGCAAAACAGCAAGACCCTGTCAAAGAGAGAACGAGGCGGCAGGGTGGGGGGCGGGCGGGGAGAAAGGAAGGAAAAAGAAAGAAAGAAATCAGTTTGTGTTGTACATGAATCTGTGCATTGATTCGAATATCAAGTCATTTCCCACTTTTGTTTTTAACTTTTTTTTGAGACACAGTCTTGCTCTGTCACCAGGCTGGAGGGCAGTGGTACAATCTCGACTCAGTGCAACCTCCGCCTCCTGGGTTCAAGTGATTCTCCTGCCTCAGCATCCCGAGTAGCTGAGACTATAAGCTTACGCTACCATGCCCTGTTAATTTTTGTATTTTTTAGTAGAGACGGGGTTTCACCATGTTGGCCAGGCTGATCTCAATCTCTTGACCTCGTGATCCACCCACCTCAGTCTCCCAAAACGTTGGGCTTATGGGCATGAGCCACCGTGCCCAGCCCATTTCCTGCTTTTTGAATTCTCCCACTAGAAGATGTGTCATTGGACCAGTTGCAATTAATCAGGTGCTTGGGATCTTTGCAACACTAATTTGAGTTCCCTTCTGACCAATGACATAGTTTCAGAAAATAGCTGTTCTCAGCAGCTACCTCCCCTGATCTACCAGTCAGCCTGAGGCTAATTTCATGTTATCTTTGGAAAATGTTAAGTCCTATTCTAGTCTATTTCTTGTCCCCAGTGAATTTTGGACTCAGCGAATGCAATCTACTTTCATATTAACCTACAATAAATTTAATTTGGAAAGGAATCTTTTTTTTTTCTTCTGAGACAGGGTCTTGCTGTATTGTGCAGGCTGGAGTGCAGTGGCTAAATCACGGCTCACCACAGCCTCCATCTCCCCAGGCTCAAGCAATCCTCCCACCTCAGCCTCCTGAGTAGCTGGGACCACAGGCACGCACCACCAGGTCCTGTTAATTTTTATATTTTTTGTAGAGACAGGGTTTTGCCTTGTTGCCCAGGCTGGTCTTGAACTCCTGAGCTCAAGTGATCCTCCTGCCTTGGCCTCCCAAAGTGCTGGGATTACAGGCATGAGCCACCGCACTCAGAAAGGAATTTTACAGAGGGAAAAATGATTCTAGACCCCTGGAGATGTACAGGTAACTCTTGGACAACGTGGGTGTTATAGGGTGCTGACCCCTTAAAAGTCAAATATTCCCATGTAACTTCCTTTTTTTTGAGACAGAGTCTTGCTCTGTTGCCCCGGCTGGAGTGCGAAGGTGCAATATTGGCTCACCGCAGCCTCCACCTCCTGGGTTCAAGCTATTCTCCTGCCTTAACCTCCCGAGTAGCTGGGACTACAGGTACACGCCACCACACCAGGCTAATTTTTGTATTTTTAGTAGAGACAGGGTTTCGCCATGTTGGCCAGGCTGGTCTCGAACTTCTGACCTCAAGCAATTCACCTGCCTTGGCCTCCCAAAATGTTAGGATTACAGGCATAAGACACTGTGCCCACCCTCATATAATTTTTGATGCCCCCCCACACACCCCAAATTTAACTACTGACAGACTACCATTGACTGAAAGGCTTCTTGATACCATAAACAGTTGATTTGTGTGTATTTTGTATATGTATTATATACTGGATTCTTACAATAACGTAAGGTAGAGAAAGGAAAATATTAAAATCAGGCCAGGGTGGTGGCTCACACCTGGAATCCCAGCACTTTGCAGGGCTGAGGCAGGAAGATCACTTGAGCTCAGGAGTTCAAGACCAGCCTGGGCAACATGGCAAAACCTCATCTCTACAAAAATACAAAAATTGGCTGGGCATAATAGCTCACACCTGTAATCCCAGCACTTTGGGAGGCCCAGGCAGGTGGATCACCTTAGGGTGGGAGTGCAAGACCAGCCCGGCTAACATAGTGAAACGGGGTTTCACCATGTTCTACTAAAAATACAAAATTAGCTGGGCATGGTGGCATGCACTTGTAATCCCAGCTACTCGGGAGGCTGAGGCAGGAGACTTGCTTGAACCCGGGACGTGGAGGTTGCAGTGAGCTGGGATCAAGTTATTGCACTCCAGCCTGAGTAACAGAGTGAGACTTTGTCTCAGGAAAAAAAAAAATACAAACATTAGCTGGATCTGGTGGTGCACACCTGTAGCCCCAGCTACTTGGGAGGCCGAGGCGAGAGAAATGGTCGAGCCTGGAGGTCAAGGCTGCAGTGAGCTGTGATTGCACCACCCCACTCCACCTGGGAGACAGAGCAAGACTCTGTCTCTAAAATATAAAATTTTAAGGCTTCGTGCAGGGACTCACGCCTATAATCCCAGCACTTTGGGAGGCTGAGGTGGGCAGATCCCCTGAGGCCAGAAGATCAAGATCAGCCTGGCAAACATGGTGAAACCCTCTCTCCACTAAAAATACAAAAATTAACCGGGTATGGTGGCAGGTGCCTGTTATCCCAACTACTCGAGAGGCTGAGGCAGGAGAATCACTTGAACCTGAGAGGCAGAGGTTGCAGTTAGCTGAGATCACGCCACTTCACTCCAGCCTGGGCGACAGAGCAAGAGTCCATCTCAAAAATAAAATCTAAAATAAAATTTTAAACCTCAGAGAAGGCTAAAGAGAACTCCTGGAAGGCTGGACACTGCTCTGGCTTCCAGGTGTCACCTTCCATCCCTAGGGATCGTGGCCACCTGAGAGAGGCCAGGGTGAGATCAGTGGTGCTAGGAGGGGCGGCTCCCACCCCCAAGGTGTTTGCACACTCAGAGTGGGTCTGCCTGGCAGTGATGGAGGGAAAAGTGTAGGGGGCACAGCGAGGGCAGCTGGAAGAGGCTGGGGGTGAGAGAAGCACAGAGGAGCTGGGTGGGCTCAGCTCATCCTGTCTCCCTTCCCTCCCTGCCTCCATCCTCCCATGGAGGCCACGAGGGATGGGGAACCGCTGTCCGCACCCACTGCCCTCAGAGCCGTGGAGTGATGTTCTAGCGCCACCTGGTGGCCAGGGTGGCATCTGCACCCAGGGCTGTCCCTGCCTGGCCGGCCTTCCCTGCCCATAGTGGGACAGTGCCAAAACAGGGCAGTAGAAGTGGTGGGGACGCCCCACTGGCTGCTGTAACTGTAACTGTGGCTGTCGTGTACCCAGTCTGTGATTGGGTCAGATCCTCAGGGCAGTCACCATTCTCATCAGACCCCGTCCCCTCCCCAGCCTAATGGGAGGGGTGACAGTTCAGGAGAGAACAGGGTCCCCGCTCCTCTTCCTCCTAGGCCATGTCCCCTAGTTCCTGCTGTTCTGAAGATGGGAGCAATGTCAGTCCAGAACCTCCCTAGGGTCTATGGGTGCCACTTGAGCACCCCCTCTGGCTGTGTGTGCCCTGTGGCCATTGCACCCCACCCCAGGACCTCACTTGGCCTTCCCCAGGCCTGCCCTGAGCTTGGCTTTTTTTTTTCTTTTTGAGACAGAATTTTGCTCTTGTCACCCGGGCTGGAGTGCAGTGGCATAGTCTCAGCGCACTGCAACCTCCACCTTCTGGTTCAAGTGATTCTCCTGCCTCAGCCTCCCGAGTAGCTGGGATTCCAGGTGCCCACCACCTTGGCCCCAGCTAATTTTTGTGTTTTTAGTAGAGTTCACCATGTTGGCCAGGCTGGTCTTGAACTCCTGATCTCAGGTGACCCACCTGTCCAGCCTCCTGACGTTCTGGGAATACAGGTGTGAGCCACCGCATCCAGCTGAGCTTGGCATTTAAGACCTGTTTCTTAGGCTGGGTGCCGTGGCTCACGCCTATAATCCCATCACTGTGAGAGGCCAAGGTGGGCGGATCACTTGAGGCCAGTCAGGAGTTCCAGACCAGGCACGCCAACATGGTGAACCCCGTCTCTATTACAAAATAACAAAAATTAGCCGGGTGTGGTGGTGCACGTCTGTAATCCCAGCTACTCAGGAGGCTGAGGCAGGAGAATCACTTGAACCTGGGAGGTAGAGGCTGTAGTGAGCCAAGATTGGGCTACTGCACTCCAGCCTGGGGGACAGAGTGAGACTCTGTCACAAAAAAAAAAAAAAAAAGAGCTGTCTCTCCCCTCATCCACTCTCCATCCTTCCCTGGCCCAGCAAGGGACCTCAGGGAGTGGGGGTATCCTCCTAGCCACCCCTCACAGGGGCCCCGTTAGCAGCCACCACCCTCCTGCAGCATGTGGGGCTGTCCCTGTCATCTGTCCTGGTATCTCCCTCTCTCACTCGGCCCCGCCTCTCTCCCACCCTTCTCTGTCTCCTCCAGACCCAGAGCGTCATGTACGACCTTGTATCGGAGCTGCACGCGCAGCATGAGGAGCTGGAGGCTCGCCTGGCCACCCTGGAAAGCCGCCTGGATGCCCTGGGCGCCTCTCTGCAGGCCCTGCCCGGCCTCATCGCCCAAGCCATACGCCCGCCCCCGCCGCCCCTGCCTCCCCGGCCCGGCCCCGGCCCCCCAGACCAGGCGGCCCGGAGCTCCCCATGCCGGTGGCCTCCCGTGGCCACCTCGGACTGCGGGTGACGGCCCTGCCCGCCACCAGACCCCCTAAATCTTGGCCATCGTGTGGCCGCCACCTCCGTGAAGCCCTGTACCATGGCGCCTCTTGGAGTTCAAGAAGCCAGCGCTGAGTCGGGCTGAGTGGACTGGGGCCTGCCCCGCCCAGACTGCCCGGGCAGAGGGCAGGGCTGGACCATGGGTGAGGGCAGAGGAGCCCGGAGCTGCCTCTGGCTACCTGGTCCCCCGACTCTCCCCAGGCTCCAGGTGGGCATGGAGCAGCCCAGGAGGGGTCAGTGCTCGTTCTGAATAAAGCAGGACCCACCCACCCAGTGGCTGCCTGTGTGGGTGGCTGGGAGGTACCAGTATGTCCCAGGAGGTAGGCCCCCAACCCCGGGCACCAAGATGAATGTGGGAATCAAAGAAGCCCGTTCCTGTCACCGGCCTAGCCTAGAAGCCTAGCCTAGACGCGCCCTCTCCCTCTGGGCTGGAGCTCAGTCAGGGACAACTCTCTAGGGACATCTGTGCCAGCCCCACCTGGCGCTGACAGCAAGATCCCTCAGAGGACGTCGCCCAGCCCTGGCCGGAAGCAGCCCTCCCCTTCAGCCAATCGTGTTGATGGACACCCACCGTGTGCCAGGTCCCAGCAGGGCCTGTGGGGGAGGTGACCTGGGTGAGGAAGGTCATTTGGGTTTTTGTGAGATGTGTATTGAGCACCTGCTGTCTACAGAGAATGTGATGCTGTCAATTACCACACTGACTCCTCATCAGAGCTTGACCAAGGTGGGAAGGGGGGAAACTGAGGCGCAGAGAGGTAAATCTACCTGTCTGGGGCCACGAAGCACGGAGGGATGGTACTGGATTTAAACTGGAAATTGCCTAGGTCAAGGTAAAGAACTGAACTGGCTGGGCGCAGTGGCTTACGTCTCTGCAGCACTTTGGGAGGCCATGGTGGGCAGATCACAAGGTCAGGAGTTCAAGACCAGCCTGGCCAGCATGGTGAAACCCCATCTGTACTAAAAATACAAAATATTAGCCAGGCGTGGTGGCATGCACCTGTAATCCTAGTACTCGGGAGGCTGAGGCAAGAGAATCGCTTGAACCTGACAGGCAGAGGTTGCAGTGAGCCCAGATCGTGCCACTGCACTCCAGCGTGGGTGACAGAGCGAAACTCAATTTCAAAAAAAATTAGCTGGGGGTGGCAGTATGCGCCTGTAATCCCAGCTGCTCGGGAGGCTGAGGCAGGAGGACCACTTGAACCCAGGAGGTAGAGCATGCATTGAGAAAAACGGAACCTGGACTTCATGGAAGGGACTCCATGGAGGAGCCATGGGGACGGCAGGAGGAGGGGGTATTTGGTGACATCCAGGGATCAGAGAAACGCTTCCAGGTGGGCTAGAGGGGAGGGTTCCAGACACAGGTAGAAGTTGAAAGGTCCTGCACAACTTGGGCTTGGGTGCTGGGGGCAGTGGATACTTAATTGGCAGATACAGAGCCCTGGGTGTGGTGGGGAGGCCAGGTTCCTGGGGAGACTATGCGTGCCCAGCCTCAGAGCCCCAGGTCCTGGCAGCCTCTGATAAGGCCATCAGTCGCCTGGCTCAACATGATATCTAGCCCATGGCTGGTGCAAGTATTGGACCGAAGCGTGAGAAGGGAGTGGGGAGGCGCTGGTCAGACCAGCGTTCGAGTCCTGACTGCCACTGCTGGGTGTTTCTGAGCAGTGGCCGGCCCTCTGGAGCCTCGGTTGTTTCATCTCTAAAATGGGGGTGACAGTCTACTGAGCCAGAACTCCCTAAAAACGGCCAGGCAACTAGTAGGTGCTCAATAAATGCTCCTTCCAGCCTGAGGGATCACATCGGAGTCTTGGGCAGGACTCATCCTTTATACCCTGTTGTCTGGCTGGGGAAACTGAGGCATGAGAAGGAAGGGGGCTGTCCTTCAGGGCGAGAGGCCAGGGTTCAGTTAAGGGACATTCATGAGTGTACCTTCTGTGCTCAGTGGTAGCCCCAGGTCTGATGGCAGAGAGGCACAGTAAACCATAGCAGTGGGAAAAAGAAAGTAACCAAAGGCCAGGCAGTGGCTCACACCTCTAATCCCAGCACTTTGGGAGGCCGAGGCTGGTGGATCATGAGGTCAAGAGATCGAGACCATCCTGGTCAACATGGTGAAACCCCATCTCTACTAAAAATACAAAAAATTAGCTGGGCATGGTGGCGTGTGCCTGTAATCCCAGCTACTCACGAGGCTGAGGCAGGAGAATTGCCTGAACCCAGGAGGCGGAGGTTGCGGTGAGCCGAGATTGCGCCATTGCACTCCAGCCTGGGTAACAAGAGCGAAACTCCGTCTCAAAAAAAAAAAAAGAAAAGAAAAGATAGAAACAGGCCGGGCGTGGTGGCTCACGCCTTAATCTCAGTACTTTGGGAGGCTGAGGCAGGAGGATCATTTGAGGTCAGGAGTTGGAGACCAGCCTGGCCAACATGGTGAAACTCCGGCTTTACTAAAAATACAAACATAAGCTGGGCGTGGTGGTGCACGCCTCTCGTCAGGAACTTGGGAGGCTGAGGTAGAATTGCTTGAACCCAGGAGGCGGAGGTGCAGTGAGTCGCGATCGCGCCACTGCACCCCAGCCTGGGCGACAGAGCCAGACTGCATTAAAAAAAGAAAGAAAAGTAAACAAGGCCAGAGGTGGCAAGGGGACTCTGAGGAAGTGACATTTGGGTGTAGATGGTGTGGGTGGGAACACGGGTCTGGCAGCGGTACAGTCCAGCGCGGAGGCGAAGAGGGGGACCCGAGGTGGTTGTGTTAGGGGGACAAGCCAGGAAGTGACAATGCAGGGGAGACTGAGGCGGTGCCGGGTGGGGGAGAATGAGACCACAGGACTGAGCTCCGCGGCCTTTTGGTGCCTCCCCGGCCACCTCCGCCCCTGCCTGCCTCTGAGTCATCAGAGCCGACCCTACAGAAAACAGGGCCCGCCCAGCTCCGAGGATGGCAAAGTCAACGGCGCGTCACGGGGGCGGACGCAGAGGACCAGGAAGTTCCCCGACGACGCGCCAGCCCAAGTTCGCTGGGGGCCCGGGAGGAAGCTCCGGGGGCGCCCCGGGCCGCGGAGACCCAGGGGACCTGCAGGCGCACCCCGGCCGTGCGCCTCCCCGCCGCGTGTCCAGGCTGTGGCCCCCGCCGGGCGCACAGTCCCCGCCGCGCGCCATGCGCCCTGGGGGCGTGCGCAGCTTCGCGCTGGAGCTGGCGCGGGGCCCGGGCGGCGCCTACCGCAGCGGGGAGCGGCTGTGCGGCCGGGTGCTGCTGGACGTGGCGGCGCCGCTGCGGGTGCGAGCGCTCGAGGTGAAGGCGCGCGGCGGAGCGGTCACCCACTGGCTGGAGGGTCGCAGCGTGGGCGTCAACGCCGTGTCCAGCGACTACGCGGCCGCCGAGACCTACCTGCGGCGGCGGCAGCTGCTGCTCCGAGGTGAGACACTCCGCGCGGTCCCCGCCGCAGCCCGGACCCCTTCGGCTGGGACCCTCTCCAGGGCCGGAAGCCCTTCCACTTGGAACCTCTGCGATCGGGTGATCCTTTTTCAAGGAGTGGGAACCCCCTTCCCGGGGTTCGGACCCTCACACAGGCCAGGAGTTCAAGACTAGTCTGGGCGACATGGCGAAACCCCATGTCTCCAAAAAATACAAAAATTAGCCAGGCTAGTGGCGCGCGCCTCGAGTCCCAGCTACAGGCTGACGTGGGAAGATCACTCGAGCCTGGGAGGTAGAGGCTGCAGTGGGCTGAGATCGCATCACTGCACTCGAGCCTGGACACTCGCCCAGCCCCGGTCAGGACCCCCAATAACCGGAAACGTCTACCCAGGGTCTGGGCGTTCCCCTCTCTGGCGCCAGACGCCCTCAACTTAGAGGTTGTGCGGTGGGGAGGCCCCTTTCAAAGCAGGGGGACCCTCTTATTAGAGTCCAGGGAACCCCTGGGAAATAGAGTGGAGATCTCCCAGGTGGACCCCAGGGTCCCCGCTGATCCCAGGCCTGGAGTCCCTGATTCTCAAAGAAGGCTCCCAACTCACGTGTTACCTGGGCCCCACCTCAGCTTACCCCACAGGGTCTGCATCGAGGTAGCCTTGGCGGTCTGGTGGTATTTCGCCGTGAGGAGGTGGAAGTGCATCCCAGAGGCGGGGAGATGAAGTGGGGTCACATTCTCCTGGGAGTCTGGGTCTTGGAGATCCCTACTCTGCCCCAGCCTCAGTCCTTCTTGCATCCCGAGTGCCCCGAGGCTACACAGCCGGTCACCAGCCAGCCAGGGGCCACAGAAGGAGGCAGTCCATACCCTTGCACCCTACTGTGTGGCTGCCAGAGGGCGTCAGCCTCTCTGGGCCAAGCTAGACCTCACTATACCCGGCTGTAAAATGGGCCAGGAGGGAAGCAGCTCAGATTCCCGACAGTGCATTTTTCCCAGCGCTGTAGGCAATAGAAGCTTTAGGGACACAAAGCAGGATGCGGGAGACCCTCCCCTCCCCAGCAGTAGAAACAGAGGAACGAGTGCGGTGGGGCAAGGCAGGAAGGGGCCCAGGAGGCGCTTCCCTTCCCCAGCGACCCAGAGAACTATTGGGGCCGCTTTCACCCGAAGGCGGCCCCAGGCACTCAACAGCGACTTCCTTAAAACAGAGGAGTGAGCCACCACGCCAGGTGGCTCTCTTAAAATACATAAAAATTGGCTGGGCACAGTGTTTCACTCCTGTAATACCAGCACTTTGGGAGGCCGAGGCAGGAGGATCACCTGAGATCAGGAGTTCAAGACCAGCCTGGTCAACATGGTGAAACCCCATCTCCACTAAATATACAAAAATTAGCCAGGCTGATTTTTCAATTAGCCCAGCTACTCAGGGGGCTAAGGCAGAAGATCGCTGGAACCCGGGAGGCTGACATTGCAGTGAGCCTAGATCACACCACCGCATTACAGCGGGGCTGTCAGGGTGAGACCCTGTCTCAAAAAAAATTAATTAATTAAATAAAATGTTTGGCCGGGTGCAGTGGCTCACACCTGTAATCCTAGCACTTTGGGAGGCTGAGACGGGCAGATCACTTGAGCATGAGAGTTCGAGACCAGCCTGGACAACATGGCGAAACCCCGTCTCTACAAAAATTAGCTGGGCGCGGTGGTGCACACCTGTAGTCCCAGCTACTCGGGAGGCTGAGATGAGAGGATCGCTTGAGCCCGGGAGGCAGAGGGTTGCAGTGAGTTGAGATGGTGCCACTGCACTCCAGCCTGGGTGACAGAGTGAGATCCTGTCTCAAAAAAAAAATTTTTTTTTTTATTTAAAATTTTGTAAACGTTTAAGAAAAAAAAAAGACAATGATACTGGAGAGTCGAGGCCAGTGGTGCTGCTGTGTGACCTCAGGCAGGGGCCTGCCCCTCTCTGGGCCTCTGGGGTCCCTATGTGAAATGAATTGAGGAAGGCGCTGGCTTCGTAGTCCCTTCAGGGTTACCTCATCCGCTTCCCCTCCAGACTTAACAGCCTACTCTCTCCTGTCCAGGATCCTCTGAGACCTGGCACAAGGTCCCAGACATTTCTTGCTTTCTTTCTTTTTGAGACGGAGTTTCGCTCTTGTTAACCAGGCTGGAGTGCAATGGCGCGATCTCGGCTCACCGCAACCTCCGCCTCCTGGGTTCAGGCAATTCTCCTGCCTCAGCCTCCTGAGTAGCTGGGATTACAGGCACGCACCACCATGCCCAGTTAATTTTTGTATTTTTAGTAGAGACGGGGTTTCAGCATGTTGACCAGGATGGTCTCGATCTCTTGACCTCGTGATCCACCCGCCTCGGCCTCCCAAAGGGCTGGGATTACAGGCGTGAGCCACCACACCTGGCCCCAGACCTTCCTTTCAACTGCAAAGCCCCGTCCTCCCAGGCAGCTTTCCAGGCTGATCACTGTGCCTCCAGCCCCTTCGTTCCTGTTCTGAGCCTCATCACAGGCTGCGAGTGACCGTGTTTGTTTGTAACCGCCCCCTCCACACCCACACCCCTCACCGAGGTGCTGGAGGTCTGGTGTCTCCTGAGCCAGGTTCAGAAGGAGACACTCAGGGCAGGGGATGGGTTCAGCGGCAGCGCATTCCGCTGCCACAAGAGGGCGCCAGCGTCCCACAGGCGACGCAGAGGCAGCTCCGCCGGAGAAAACTCCGCGCGGCTTTTCTTTTTAAATTAGCGCAGCCACTCCGGAGGCTAAGGCAGAAAAATCGCTGGAAACTGAAGCGCAGCGAGAGGTCACGCCGTCCCGAGGGCACCCCGCAGCCGTTGACCTGGGGGCGCCCAAGCGTCCCTTGCACTCGGCTCTGTGGAGGGGCGGAGGCTGAGGATGATTGGAGCAGGCGCAAGGGCTTGGGGGAAGGTCGGGTTTGCCAGAGGCTGAAAACTGGGGAAAGAACGTCAGGTCGTAGGTGCCGCTCGGGCAGATGCACAGAGGCGCGACCGAGTGACGGTGTGTCCGGAGCAGGGTGATGACCCGGGAGCGAGGCTCTTGGAGGGGTCCAGCTGGGGCTGCACAATGATCCATGCACAACCTTCTCAAGTCAGGACTGATTTTTATTTTCTCCCGGCTCTACGGAGGGGAAACTGAGGTTCCAAGAGGTTGTCATTTGCCCAGGACCACCAGCTGAGCGGGGCTTGAATCAGCGGAGGGGTGGCAGGCACCGGTGTGGACGGCGTCGGTCCCACCCACCTCCTCCTCTTCCCCCTTTGCATACCGGGGGAAACAGGCTTAGAACAGCCATAGGCTATAGGGCCCTCAACTGAGGCGAGGGCCCCCCGCCCCAAATCGGGCCGGACATGCCTCGAGTCACGTCTACCAGGGGCGGCTGGTGAGCGATTAAACCCAGAGGCTGAAGGCTCTGCTGGGTGACCTTAGGCCTTGGCCCTGACTCTGGACCTCAGTTTCCCCTCTTTGCTCCCGGAGTCCGCGAGAGACCAGCTCTGGCCGCCTCAGGGCCTCAGTTTCCCCCCGGGGTCCGCGAGGGTAGGGGGCAGCCGGCGGTGAGCAGGGGCGTTTGTTTTTTTGCTCCACGCCTGGGCGGAGACACGCCCCTTGTCGCGCTATTGGTGAAGACCGTTCTGGGGGCGGGGTGAAAGACGGTGGCCCCGCCCCCGCCCTGCCGTATAAAAGCGGCGCCGACGCAAGGCGCCGGGATTTCCTAATCTGGTTGACTGGCGCGCCTGCGTGTTGAGGGCGAGTTTGCGTTCTGAGGCTGCAGCGTCGGCTCCTTGAGCTGCCGGGTCGCGGGTTCGAGGCCGGGTTCCGCGTGTCTTGGGTTCGCAGCCCGGACGCGATGCTCTTCGACAAGGTGAAAGCGTTCTCGGTGCAGTTGGACGGTGCGACCGCGGGCGCCGAGCCCGTGTTCAGCGGCGGCCAGACCGTGGCGGGCCGGGTGCTGCTGGAGCTGGCGAGCACCATGCGTGTGGGTGCCCTGAGGCTGCGCGCGCGGGGCCGCGCCCACGTGCACTGGACCGAGTCGCGCAGCGCGGGCTCGAGCACGGCTTACACGCAGAGCTACAGCGAGCGCATGGAGGTCGTGAGCCACCGCGCCACGCTTCTGGCGCCAGGTACGGATCGGGGACCCCCGCTCGGTGCGCTGGTTATGTGCTTCCCATCACCCGGACGGTGGTACACCGGTCAGCCCCAGGACCCCAGCGCAACAGCTCACAGTCGCCTCCTTTTGCTTCTACCTGCAGACACGGGGGAGACCACGACGCTGCCTCCTGGGCGCCATGAGTTCCTGTTCAGCTTCCAGCTGCCCCCGTAAGTCCACTGGGTACAGGGTTGTGGGGGAGTCCCTAAGCCTGCAGCCCCTTCCAGATTCATCCCTCCCATACTGGATATCTGGACACCTCTGAGCCCCAAGACTCCCAGGGGAGACTCCCAGGGGAGACCCCCAGAGTGTCTGTGTGTGTCGCCTCCCTGCCTGAGTGTCTCTGTATCTCGCCCCCTGAAGTTCCCTTCTCTCCACCCCAGGACCCTGGTGACATCCTTCGAGGGCAAACACGGCAGTGTCCGTTACTGTATCAAGGCTACCCTGCACCGGCCCTGGATCCCAGCACGCAGGGCAAGGAAGGTGTTCACTGTCATCGAGCCGGTAGACATCAACACGCCCGCCCTGCTGGTGAGTGGCCATCCTGGGAGGTAGGATGGGAGTTTTGTAGGACGGTGCCTGGCTGCTGGGTGACATCGACTGAGAAGTTGGGGGTCATAGGTGGGCCCTGGCCGGGAGGCAGGCAGGTGTGAGAATGCATGTGGAATCCACTGGGATCTGCACCCATTTGCTATGTGACTCTGGGCAAGTGCCTTGCCCTCTCTGAGCCTCAGATGCCTCT
Source organism: Callithrix jacchus (assembly GCF_049354715.1). Classification (NCBI taxonomy): domain Eukaryota; kingdom Metazoa; phylum Chordata; class Mammalia; order Primates; family Cebidae; genus Callithrix; species Callithrix jacchus. Next base: position 16,737,309 of record NC_133523.1, read on the forward strand.
TCTGTGAAAGAGACCAGAGCTAGAGCTTACCAAACACGAAAGACACACCAAACACTTGGCTTGTATATTTCACTTCTGGCTTTATAAGGTGGGTTGTGTCCCTGGCCCTGTTTTATAGATAGTTCCTGGATTGTTAAAAAGAAACCAAGCCCTGCCCAAAGTCCTCCCTCCGCTGGGAGTGGTTTGGAAGTTGCACAGTGCCTCTGGTTTGCACAAAATGACTCATCCGTGTCACTTTCCTCTAACACTGACAGGCACCTCAGGCGGGGGCTCAGGAAAAGGTCGCCCGATCCTGGTACCGTAACCGTGGCCTCATCTCCCTTTCAGCCAAGATCGACCGCAAGGGCTACACGCCAGGTAGCAGGCAGACCGGGGTCGGGACGGGCTGGCGTCGGGGCTGCAGGAGGGGAAACTGAGGCCCCGCTGCTCCTCGCTGCAGGAGAGGTCATCCCCGTCTTTGCTGAGATCGACAACAGCTCCACGCATCCTGTGCTGCCTCGGGCGGCCGTGGTGCAGACGCAGACGTTCATGGCGCGAGGCGCCCGAAAGCAGAAACAGGCGGTGGTGGCCAGCCTCGCGGGTGAGCCAGTGGGCCCAGGGCAGCGGGTGCTGTGGCACGGCCGGGCGCTGCGGATACCCCCGGTGGGTCCTTCCATCCTGCACTGCCGTGTTCTCCACGTGGACTATGCGCTCAAGGTAGGACATCCTGCATCCACCCTGTATCCCTCAGATTGAGGGAAGATGAGGCCTCTGTCTCCCCAGGCATAGGAGGGAGGTGGAGGTCGTCGAGGCTGCCTGGGTGCCCTCCCTTATGATGGTTCCTTCCTCCAGGTCTGCGTGGACATCCCCGGCACATCCAAGCTATTGCTGGAGCTGCCACTGGTGATTGGCACCATCCCCTTGCACCCCTTCGGCAGCCGCTCCTCCAGCGTGGGCAGCCACGCCAGCTTCCTGCTGGACTGGGGGCCGGGGGCCTTGCCGGAGCGGCCTGAGGGTAAGACCCTGCCCTGCTGGAATGCAGGGGATGGGTGGGTACTCGGAGAGGCGGATGCCAGGTCAACTCTGTCACCATCAATCCCCCGAAATCCCAGCCGCAGAGCTGTCACAAGCCGGCTCCTGGCCCCTGGTCCCTTGGAGCAGGGCTGTCCCCTGCCAGCCTCACCCACCCTGTCTCTTGATTCCAGCTCCTCCTGAATACTCAGAGGTGGTTGCTGACACCGAGGTGGCAGCCTTGGGGCAGAGCCCCTTCCCGCTCCCGCCGGATGCCGACATGAGCCTGGAAGGCCCGTTCTTTGCCTACTTCCAAGAGTTCCGCTACCGCCCGCCACCCCTGTACTCCGAGGTGAGCTCAGGGGTCTGAGAAGCACCCATGCCTGTCTGGGCCCTGGGAGCCTCTGAGCGGTGGCAGACATATAGCAGATAGGCTATTCTGTTTTTAAGCCAGGGTCTGGCTCTGTCACCCAGGCCAGAGTGCAGTGGCACAGTCATAGCTCTCTGCAGCCTCAACCTCCTGGGCTCCGTTGATCCTCTCGCCTCAGCCTCTTGAATAGCTGGGACTACAGGCGCGCAAGCCACCACATCCTGCTAATTTTTTGTTTGTTTTGAGATGGAGTTTTGCTCTTGTTGCCCAGGCTGGAGTGCAGTGGTGTGGTCTTGGCTCACTGCAATCTCCACCTGCCAGGTTCAAGTGATTCTTCTGCCTCAGCCTCCTGAGTAGCTGGGATTACAGGCACCCACCACCACACCTGGCTAGTTTTTGTATTTTTAGTAGAGACGAGGTTTCACCATGTCGGTCAGGCTGGTCTCATAAACTCCTGACCTCAGGATGTGCCCACTTCGGTCTCCCAAAGTGCTGGGATTACAGGTGGGAGCCACTGAGCTGGGGTTTTGTTTTTTTCTTCAAGACAGAGTCTTGCTCTGTCGCCCAGGTGGAGTGCAGTGGCGCAATCTCTGCTAATTGCAACCTCTGCCTCCCACGTTCAAGCAATTATCCTGCCTCAGACTCCCAAGTAGCTGGGATTACAGGTGCTCACCACCATGCTCAGCTAATTTTTATATTTTTTCGTAGAGACAGGGTTTCGCCATGTTGGCCAGGCTGGTCTTGAACTCCTGACCCCAGGTGATCCACCCACCTTGGCCTCCCAAAGTGCTGGGATCACAGGCATGAGCCACCTCACCCAGCCTCCATCTCTTAAAATACATAAAAATTGGCCAGGCACTATGGTTCCCACCTGTCATCCCAGCACTTTGGGACACTGAGGCAGGTGGATAACCTGAGATCAGGAGTTCGAGACCAGCCTGGCCAACATGGCAAAACCCCATCTCTACTAAAAATACAAAAATTAGCCAGGCGTGGTGGTGGGTGCCTGTAATCCTAGCTACTCAGGAGGCTGAGGCAGGAGAATCGCTTGAACCGGGATGTGGAGGCTGCAGTGAGCTGAGATCGCGCCGCACTGCACTCCAGCCTGGGCGACAGAGTGAGACTCTGTCTCAAAAAATAAGACAAAATGAAATAACAAAAAAGCACACAGGAGGCTGGGCTTAGATTATCTGCAGATATTGTGCCGTTTTATGTCAGGGACCTGAGCATCCGGGGATTTTGGTGTCCACGGGATTCCTAGAGCAAGTCCCCTTGTGGATACCAAGAGATGCTACACGCTCAGCTCCAGAACCCTCCTCGCACCCGAGTCTGAGGCAGTGTCTGCCCTCGGCACCGCCCCCAGAGGGCCTCTTCCCTGGCCAAGGGTGGGAGTTAGGAGACGGCTGGATGGGGGGCGGGTGTTTCTGAATTTGTTTCCACCATCCCCCAAGGCTTAACGGGAACATTTCTCTCAGGAGGATCCAAACCCACCCTCGGAGGCCATGAGTCCGCGCTGCACGACTTGCTGAACGGCACAGGGATACCTCGAGGAACGAGGTTGCACACCTGCTTTCAGCCACCATGACTGTGGGGAGCGGCTGGACCAAGGACTGACCTCCCCAACTACATCAAAGTTGGGGAAACCAAGTCTCGGAGTGAGGCGGGGCCTTTCCGACGTCACAGTGAACAGAGGAAGAGCCAGGCTGGAATCTGACTTATCTGGACCGCTGCCCTCGCAAGGCATTGACTTCCCAGGGCGGCATCCGAGACACTGTTTAATAACCTGCCTTCCCAGCCTGTGGGCAGCGCTGGAGTCCTCCAGCAACCTTCAGTCTGGAAGAAGCAGAGCCATAGACAGTTCCAGCGTGATGGAACCAGAAGAAGAGACCTGAAGCTGGGAGAGTCCAGACAGGAAGCAGAGAAGTCTTCCTTCCAGAAGGGGGATTTTTAGATGAGGCTTTGGAGTATGAATAGGAGCTCAGCAGGCAGACGAATGAGGAAGAAAAGTCAGAGAAGGTCAGAGCTGAGTGACATTTGGAATCTACTCCATTTATTGTAAAACTGGGGGTTCAGAGGGCAAGTGCCTCCGAGTTGAGGCCACACAGTGAGGTCCAGTGGGTGAAAGGACCCAGGAACGAGGCGTTCAGGAAAGAAAACAGGTTGTCAGCGCTCTGTGGAGTCTGGGTGGCAGGGACAGCCGCTCCAGCCTTTGAAGACTTTGAAAGCCAGAGATCCCTGGCACAGGCTTGGATTTCCTGGGAGTTCTTCCAAGTACCCAGGGTCATCAGAGCTGCCTGAGTGTTACATGGCCCTGGGGAACCCGGGTTCAGGGTAGATCAGGCAAGACCAGACACCTAACATGCAAAATGAAAACACTGGGCTCACGGTGGAACGATGAAGGATTTGAGACGGGCAGCATCACGCCATGCCTGGGGACAGAGGTCGGCCTACGGGGACACACGAGGACTGTTGTGCTTCCGGAAGCTCCGTGTCCTGGAGAAAAGCACTAAAAGGAACAGCGGGACAAGTCCCCAGCTGCAGCGTCGCCGCTCTGGCTGGGGCAGGGCCCGGCCTGGGACTCAGCATTTCTCATACGCCTTAAGAAATCATTGTTTTGTACGATTATTTTTTAAATGAAGAAAAACCACTTCTTTCTTGGACTTCTTGATTTATTTTTCCCCCACCCGGCTGCTGAGGGAACCAGCACTGTGTCATCCCAGGTCACCTTCTTGGAGACTGAATTCCTGGCCAAAGAGGGCGGAGGGGCCCATGATTCAGAAGGGGAAACTGAGGCCCAGGCCCGGGAGGGGGTTGGCCCAAGGACATGGGGAGGCTGAGGTGGGGCAGGGGCTGAGCCCTGGGCCCCTCCCCTGCACCCCCTGGGACAGTCTCAGAAGCTGGTGGGGGCGTTGAACAGTGGAGGACAGGCAGAGAACTCTATCCTCAGAGAGTGGGGAGGAGGGGCTGGAGCTGGCAGGAGCCGCTGGAGTGCAGGAAGATCTTGTCACCTGAGTCTAGGTTTGGGGTGTGTGTGTGTGTGTGTGTTTTGAGGACTCTTGCTCTGTCGCCACCTAGGCTGGAGTGCAATGGTGTGATCTCATCCCACTGCAACCTCCACCTCCCAGGTTCAAGCGATTCTCCTGCCTCAGCCTCCCAAGTAGCTGGGATTACAGGTGCCTACCACCACGCCTGGCTAATTTTTGAATTTTTAGTAGAGATGGGTTTTCTTTCCTTTTTTTTGAGATGGAGTGCAATGGCTTGGTCTCGGCCACCTTCCAAATTCAACTCGTTCTCCTATTTCAGCCTCGCAAGCGGCTGGGATTACAGGTGCCTGCCACCACGCCCAGCTAATTTTTGTATGTTTTTAGGAGAGACGAGGTTTCGCCCTATTGGCCAGGCTGGTCTTGAACTTCTGACCTCAGGTGATCTGACAACCTCAGTCTCCTAAAGTGCTGGGATTGCAGGTGTGAGCCACTGCCCAGCCCTGGATTTGTTTTCACTGAGGTGAAATGCACATGACATTCACCATTTGAAAGTGTTCAGTACACATCACAATGCAGCAGGTAGTACATTCATAATGTTTCTTTTTGTTTTGAGATGGTCTCACTCCGTTGCCCAGCCTGGAGTTCAATGGCTGGATCACAGCAGCCTCAGCCTCCTGGGCTCAAGGGATCCAAGTAGCTGGGGTCACAAGTGTGCACCGACTCCCTCAGCTAATTATTTTTATTAATTTATTTATTTAATATTTATTTTCCTAAGACTACGTTTTGCTCTGTCGCCCAGGCTGGAGTGCAGTGGCGTGATCTCGGCTCACTGCAACCTCCGCCTCCCGGGTTCAAACGATTCTCCTTCCTCAGCCTTCCAAGTAGCTCGGATTACAGGTGCTGCCGCCACACCTGGCTCATGTTTGTATTTCTAGTAGAGACGGGGTTTCACCGTGTTGGTCAGGCTGGTCTGGAACTCCTGATCCACCCACCTCGGCCTCTCACAGTGCTGGGACGACAGGCGTGAGCCACTGTGCCCAGCTATTCACAGTGTTACATAACCATCACCACCATCTATTTCCAGAACATTTCTATCCCTGCCAAAGGAAACCCCGTCCCTTTAGCCATTCACGATCAATCCCTCTACCCCCCACACCCCCGGCCACTCATCCACGTTCTGTGTCTGCATTTGCCCACGTTGAACATTTCATATCCATGGAATCATACAGCCTTTGGTGGTAGGCATTAATCACTCAGCATGTTTTCAGGGTTCATCCACCTTGTATCGTGTATCGGAACTTCATTCCTTTTTCTGGTTGAATAATATTCCCTTGTGTGCACAGACCTCGTTGTGTTTAGCCATTCACCCGAGGATGGACACCTGGATTGTTTCCACGGCTTGGCTACGGCAAATCTTGCTGCTAAGAACACATGTGTTCAAAGAAGGAAGGAAGCAAAGAGAGGGAGGGAGGGAGAAAGGGAGGGAGGAAAGGAAAGAAGGAAGGGAGGGAGGAAGGAAGGAAGGAACGGAGGGAGGGAGGAAAGGAAGGAAGGAAGGAAACCCCATCTCTTCTAAAAATTAGATCTGCAGGTGGGTCACCTTGTATCTGAGCCTTGTCATCTGAGACTCTGGGAGACCGCCCACCCCCCACCCCCTGCCCCAGTCCTCGCTCTCCTCCTTCCTCTGGCCTCACGGTGAGCCCTCCTTTCCTGCTACCCCGGTCCTCCCTTGACCTGGCATCAAGCTCGGAGCATGGGGTTCTCGGGAGCTCCCTGAGGCCAGGCGGAGGGGAAGCTTCCACAGTAGAGTCACCAGAATCCAAACTGACTGTCTCAGCAGGAAGTGCGTTCTTTGTCACCCGGGGTGTGCAAGGCGTAAGGTATCAGTTTCCAGATCCATGTGCCCAAACAGAGAGTCGAAGGTGTTTATTCCAGAAGGGATGTGGGTACAGTGTGGCAGAGACTCCCCCCAGCGGCCGTGGGAGGACAAGACGCCCCGTGTCCTCCGGATCCTGAGTCTGCCGCTATGGGGAACTTGATACCGACAGAACTTTCCGGTTCAGATGACCAAGCAGGATAAAGCTGGCCCCGGTACTGCCAATTCAGGAAACTTCCCCAACACGGGGGGGGGGGTTGCGGGGGGCCAGGGAACCCAAAGGCAGGTGGTCAATTTCTTTTTTTTTTTTTTTTTTGAGACAGAGTTTCACTTTTGTTGTCCAGGCTGGAATTCAGTGGCGCGACCTCGGCTCACCGCAACCTCCATCTCCAGGTTCAAGCAATGCTCCTGCCTCAGCTTCCCGAGTAGCTGGGATCACAGGCATGTGCCGGCAGGTGATCAATTTCTATCAAATGAGAAATCAGGGCCGGGTGCAGTGGCTCACACCTGTAATCCCAGCACTCTGGGAGGCCGAGGCCGGTGGAGCACCTGAAGTGAGAAGTTCAAGACCAGCCTGACCAACATGGTGAAACCCCGTCTCTACTAAAAATACAAAATTAGCCAGGCGTGGTGGCGCGTGCCTGTAATCCCAGCTACTTGGAAGGCTGAGGCAGGAGAATTGCTTGAACCCTGAAGGGACGTTGCAGTGAGCCGAGATCGCACCACTGCCCACTTCAGCCTAGGCAACAAGAACGAAACTCCATCTCAAAAAAAAAAAGCCAAATAAGGCCAGGCGCAGTGGCCCATGCCTATGATCCCAGCACTTTGGGGGGCTGAGATGGGAGGATCAGGTGAGGCCAGGGGTTTGAGACCAGCCTGAGCAACATAGCAAGACCCTGTCTCTACAAAAACAATGTAAGCACTAGCCTGACCTGGTGACATGTGCCTATGGTCCCAGCCACTCAGGAGGCAGAGGCAGGAGGATCTAGGCTGCAGTGAGCTGTGATCGAACCACCGCACTCCAGCCTGGGTGACACAGCAAGAATCTTTCTCAAATAATAATAATAATAACAACAAATCCCACCCCTCTCCAGGCCCACAAGACCCGCCCCTCCACCTCCCCCTCTAGCTCCCCCTCTAGCTCCCCCTCCACCTCTCCCTCTAGCTCCCCCTCCACCTCTCCCTCTAGCTCCCCCTCCACCTCTCCCTCTAGCTCCCCCTCCCTCCCTGTCTGCTACTCAAACACTCCAAGCTGATTTTTAGTTTTATTTATTTATTTTTTTGAGACGGTGTCTCTCTGTGTCACCCAGGCTGGAGTGCAGTGGCACAATCTGGGCTCACTGCAACCGCTGGCTCCCAGGGTCAAGTGATTCTCCTGCCTCAGACTCCCGAGTAGCTGGGACTACAGGTGCACAGCACCACACCCACTAAATTTTGTATTTTTAGTAGAGGCGGAGTTTCAACATAATGGCCAGGCTGGTCTCGAACATCTGACCTCAAATGATCCACCTGCCTCAGCCTCTCAAAGTGCTGGGATTACAGGCGTGAGCCACCGGCCAGGCCCAGATGAAGATTCTGAGGGGATGGAGGTGTCACCCCTTGTACTTGCTCCCAAGACCCCCTAGAGTCAGACATGGCCCCCACGCAGAGAGTCACATACCAGGCCTCCGTCTCTTAGTGTCTCTGTCTATTCTGACTCTCATCATCTTTTCTTTCCCATCTGTGTCTCTCTGTCTCTCTTGTTTACTGTCTCTGTGTCTCTCTCAGTCTTGTTGTCTCTGTGCTCCTGTCTCTGTCTCCCCCGGTCTCTGACTCTCTCGCTATCTCTCTCGGCCACCATCTCCCTGTCCCTCTGGGTCCCTGACTCTCTCACCATCTCTGCCTCCTGAACTGGCCTGGCCAGCTGGGGTCAGGGGGTGACAGACAGGCAGGGAGCCTGCCGCTTGTTTTCCCGCCCACGCTGGCAGGGAGCCCAGCCTGGCCAGGCCACTGTTCAGGAATCCTCCAGCCTCCCCGGTCCAGGCACCAGGCACAGCCACCGCCAGCCTCTCCTCCCAGCACATTCTGTCCCAAGCAAAGAGCACCGGGGGTGGGGTGGGGGTGGGGTGGGGGTGGGGCGGGAGGGGGACACATTCCTGCTGAGCTCCAGTTACAGGACAGACAGTCCTAGTGACCTCACCAGCACGGCCTCCTGATGGCTCCCTGTCCTGCCCTGGGATTAGTTAGAACTTCCTGGATGAGACCAGAGCCCCTCTGCCAGTTTGTCCCCTCCCCACCTCAGGGCCTTTGCACCAGCTGTGCCTTCCACCTGGCACCGTGTCTCCCTTGATCTCCCCAAGACCTCTTCCACCGGCACATCTGACACTTCACGTCACCTCCTCAGCATGTCCCTTCTGTCCCCAAGCCAGGGCACCCCTGAGTTCCCCTCCTGCTGCCCCAGTGCATTTAACTTCCTGGTCCTCCCCACCCTTCCCGGGGTTACATACGAACTTGTTTGTTGCTGTGGTGTCTATCACACCGAGACCCCACTGTGTCCCAGTGCCCTGAACACAGAGTAGGTGCTTCAGTGAGGATTTTTACAGTTGACAGCTTTTCCTGCCAAAGCTCAGCCTGCCCAGCCTCACCCATGTGGCTCCCCAGTTCCTGACCTATCCCACCCTGCCTTGCCCTGCCTCCGCCACCCTTGCACCCCAATACACCAGGATTTTCTAAGGCCTTGGCATGGGCTTTGAACCCATGCCAGAGTACCCAGGAACACCTCCAAACACATGCATCTCTGCCCTCGCTTCCCCACCCGGGAGTCACCCCCCCACACCTTGTTTTTGATGTTCAGGAAAGTCCCCAGAAAGCATCAGGCCCAGGCAGGGGGCCAGGAGGAAATGGTGACTCAGCCGGCGGCCATCAGTGCCTGCCACGCTGGGCTGGGTGGCCTGATCTGGGAGGATCCACAGAAAACAGCAATAAAAGATGAGCGTGTGGGTGTGGGGCAGAAGGACCCCGCTCAAGAACAGTTAGGAAAGGGATGGACTCCTTCGCTTTTACACTTCAACCCTGCTGGGCCTGATGGACAAGTGGGGAAACCGAGGCACAGGGAACCAGTGACTTGCCCAAGGCCCCCCAGCCAAGATGGGACAGGCCAAGGGATCCTTAAGTCTGTAGCACAGAGGTTTTGGGGAGTCTCTACCTGCCCTTTTTTTCTTTTTAATTGTGAGACAGAGTCTCACTCTGCCTACCAGGCTGGAGTGCAGTGGTGTGACCTCAGTTCACTGCAGTCTCCGCCTTCTGGGTTCAAGCAATTCTCCCAACTAGCTGGGATTACAGGCACCTGCCCCCACACCCTGCTAATTTTTTTTTCTTTTTAAGATGCGGTTTCACCATGATGGCCAGGCTGGTCTTGAACTCCTGACCTCAGGTGATCCACCCACCTCGGCCTCCCAAAGTGCTAGGATTATAGGCGTGAGCCACCTTTTTTTTCTTTTTTTAAGATGGGACTTTTTTTTTTTTTTTTCTTTGAGAGGGAGTCTCAGTCTGTTGCCCAGGCTGGAGTCCAGTGGCACGATCTCCGCTCACTGCAACCTCCGTCTCCCAAATCGTTCAAGTGATCCTCCTGCCTCAGGCCCCCTAGTAGCTGGGATCACAGGCACCCGCCACCATGCCTGGCTTATTTTTGTATTTCTAGTAGAGACGGGGTTTCACCATGTTGGCCAGGCTGGTCTTGAACTACTGACCTCAGATGATCCACCCACCTCTGTCTCTCAAAGTGCTGGGATTACAGGCGTGAGTCACCGTGCCCGCTGTAATTTTTGTATTTTTGGTAGAGACGGGGTTTCGTCATGTTGACCAGGCTGGTCTCGAACTGCTGACCTCACATAATCTGCCTGCCTTGGCCTCCCAATGTGCTGGGATTACGGGCATGAGCCATGGTGCCCGGCCCCCTGCCTCAGGTAGAGCCAGGTACACTTGGGTCCCAATGTGGTCATGTGACCATGCCTGGCCAATTAGAGCCTTTTGTTATCACAGACACAGGGATTGGTTCAGGGGTTGGTACCTGATTCTGGCTGGGCCAATCACACTACAAGTTCGGAGACTTCCTGGAAGAAGACCTATGAGTCAGGAAACCATTTTGGACCCATGATGACAACAGTGGATCAGAGTCCCAAAGACGCTGGTGAACACAGAGCAGGACTCACACAACCCCAGATCCCTGTGAAGTGAAGGTGGAGCCAGAGGGAAGGCTGGGGGCTACGCCTTGCAGAAAGAGAGGACATTGGAGTTGGGGCTTTGATGGGTGAAGAGGAGTTCACCAGGGACCTAGGGAAAGGCATTCCAGGCAAAGGAATGCCTTCTTCCCTGTGTGACCTTGGGCAAATGACAGCACCCCTCTGAGCCTCAGTTTTCTCATCTGGAGCTTGACTTCATTGTATGTCAAGGTCAGGATTGGGCACGGAGTGGGTGTAGCGTCTGTGGGGTTGCATGGGACGCTAAGGCAGCGGGTGAGGGGTAGGCTCATCCGGAACATGCCGTCAGCAGTTCCCAGACTCTTTGAAAACAGGAAACCGGCTCTCGAGGGAGCCCCCAGCTGCGCTTCCTGAGTCTCCCCGTGACACGCGCGTGCTCGGGCAGTGTAGGCAGCCACACGTGTTTGTGTGTTTGCAGGCGGCCTGGAATATCGGTGTGTGCACGCGTGCGTGTGTCAGGCCGCCCGTGGAGTTGCCGGAGGCGTGTGCACACGCTCCTGTTACCTGTGCTCAGATGTGGATCTGTGCATCTCAGCCGATGTGGGAAGCAGATGGTCCATTGGTTGAAGCACTTTGGAGTCTGGGTCTAAGGGTTAAGCCTGTGTGTCCGTCAGCAGTGGTGACGGCTGTGTGCTGGGACTGACTTGAGCCTGTCTGGTGGCCCCAAGGCCTCTGAAACCCAGGTCAGCCCTGATTCCGCTGCCAATGTTGGCTTCATTTATTTATTTATTTTGAAACAGGGTCTTGATCTGTTGTCCAGGCTGGAGTGCAGTGGTGCCCCAATAGCTCATGGCAGCCTTGACGTCCCAGGCTCAAGCTGTCCTTCCACCTCGTCCTCCTGAGCAGCTGGGACTACAGAGGCCCACCACCACACCCAGCTAATTTTTAAATTTTTTGTAGACCTGGGATCTTGCTATGTTGCCCAGGCTACTCTCAAACTCCTGAGCTCAAGCGATCCTCCTGTCTCAGGCTCCAAAAGTGCTGGGATTACAAACATGAGCAGCAGCCACTTAAAAAAAAAAAACAAAAAAACAGTTTCACTCCGTTGCCCAGGCTGCAGTGCAGTGGTGTGATCATAGCTCACTGCAGCCTCAACCTCCCAGGCCCAAGTGATCCTCCTGCTTCAGCCTCCAGACTAACTGGGATTACAGGCACACACTACCACACCTGGCTAATTTTTTATATTTTTGGTAGAGACAGGGTTTCACCATGTTGGCCAAGCTGGTCTCAAACTCCTGACCTCAAGCGATCCACCCGCCTGGGCCTCCCAAAGTGCTGGGATTACAGGTGTGAGGCACCGCGCCCGGCCCACCACGGGTTCATTGCCACCTCAGGGCCTTTCCACATGTTGCCCTTTCCGCCCAGATCGCTCTTGCCCTCACTCATTACAAAGCCTGCACTTTCTCTTCCTGAATATGTCAGTTTAATCATCCCCTCCTCAGAGGCCTTTCCAGCTCTTGTTTGTTTGTTTTTGAGATGGAGTTTCAATCTTGTTGCCCAGGTTGGAGTGGAATGGTGCAATCTCGGCTCACCGTAACCTCCACCTCCCAGGTTCAAGTGATTCACCTGCCTCAGCCTCCCAAGTAGCTGGGATTACAGGCATGCGCCACCACACCCGGCTAATTTTTTTGTATTTTTAATAGAGACAGGGTTTCTCCATGTTAGTCAGGCTGGTCTCGAACTCCCAACCTCGGGTGATCCACCCACCTCAGCTTCCCAAAGTGCTGAGATTATAGGCGTGAGCCACCGTGCCCAGCCTTTTTTTTTTTTTTTTCTAATTTTTTTGAGGGAGTCTTGCAGGCTGGAGAGCAGTGGTGTGATCTCAGCTCACTGCAGCCTCCGCCTCAGCCTCCTGAGTACCTGGGACTACAGGCATCCACCAACACACCCAGCTAATTTTTGTATTTTTAGTAGAGATGGGGTTTCACCATGTTAGCCAGGCTGGTCTCGAACTCCTGACCTCCAGTGATCCACCCGCCTGGGACTCCCAAAGTGCTGGGATGACAGGCGTGCACCTCCGCGCCCGGCCCCTTTCACCTCTTTCACAAAAGCTGCCCCGCTCTCTCTCCCAGTTCCTTTCAATTCCTCCTTGCAGTTCACAGTTTGTAATTACACTGCATTGGCAGGTTCAGGGACTGTCTTCTTCCACCTCCGCTGTGTACTGGGAGCTCCAAGAGCGTGGGTCACAGCATGCAGTATGTGCTCAGTAAATGTACTGGCCGGACATGGTGGCTTATGCCTGTATGAAGCACTCTGGGAGGCTGACATGGGAGGATTGCTTGAGGCCAGGAGTTTGAGACCAGCCTGAGCAATATGGTGAAGGCCTATCTCTACTAAACATTTTTTTTAAATGTTAGCCTGGCATGGTGGCACACATCTGTAGTCCTAGCTACTGCGGATACTGAAGTGGAGGATCACTTGAGCCCAGGAGGTTGAGGCTGCAGTGAGCCGTGACGGCACCGCTGCATTCCAGCAGAACTGGACCCGATCTCTAAAGAAACAATGTAAGAATAAAGGCACTGTGATAAGTGAGAGTGCAGAGTCTGCATGAGATGCAGGGAGCCAGGAAGGGGGAGGTGGAAGATGAGGGCCCACCCTCTAACTGCTCAATTAACATCTGATGGAGGTCGGGCGCGGTGGCTCACGCCTGTGATCCCAGCACTTTGGGAGGCTGAGGTGGGTGGATCACCTGAGGTTGGGAGTTCGAGATCAGCCTGACTAACATGGAGAAACCCTGTCTCTACTAAAAACACAAAAATTAGCTGGGCATGGTGCCGTATGCCTATAATCCCAGCTACTTGGGAGGCTGAGGCAGCTGGGAGGCGGAGGTTGAGGTGAGCCGAGATCACGCCATTGCACTCCAGCCTGGACAAAAGCAAAACTCAGTCTCGGGAAAAAAAAAAAAAAAAAGTGATGGATTAATGAGGCTGCAAAATGAGACCCTGACCCACTGGTCCTGGCCTCCTAAAGAGGAGTCTTCTGGCCTCATCCCTAGCCTGCTGGCCCCAGATCATACTGTGTGAGCAGCCTCTGCACCTCGCCTGCCAGGGGAGGAGCACAAGCCCCATTCACTCACTTGCACACCGGCTTCTCCCACGAAGTCCTAACATCAGAATTTCAAATGCCCTTTCCTTCCAGACTCCAAGCCTGAGAAGGTCTTTGTTTTGGCCACCTCAGCCCATTGCATGGAAGGAATTCCAAGGTTAGAAGGAATCCCGTCCCTGTGTCCAGGTTGGGCATGTCCCTCCTCTGCTCACACACCCTCCATGGCTCCCTGTTACCCTCAGGAGAAAGTCCAGCTCCTCAGCTCAGCCGTTGCCGCCCTGCCTGAGTGTGGTGAGATCTTTTTTCCTTTGGTTCTCAGTCACTCTTTGGGTCTCATCTGGGTTATGTTTCCCAGTACTGACCCCTGACATAATCCCAGGACACACTAACTACTGTCAGACACCAAATGTTTGTTGCATTAACCGTGTCATAACATCAGGCTGAAGATGACTTGTTTTTTGTTGTTAAGACACAGTATCTGGCTCTTTCGCCCAGACTGGAGTACAGTGGTGTGATCACGGCTCACTGCAACCTCAACCTCTGGGCTCAAGAGATCCTCCCACCTCAGCCTCCCAGTAGCTGGGACTATAGGTGCCCAGCACCACGCCTGTCTAAGTTTTTTGTTTTTTGTTTTAAATTTTTCTTTTTTTGAGACAGAGTTTCGCTCTTGTTACCCAGGCTGGAGTGCAATGGTGCGATCTCAGCTCACTGCAACCTCCACCTCCTGGGTTCAGGCAATTCTCCTGCTTCAACCTCCCTAGTAGCTGGGATTACAGGCACGCGCCACCATGCCCAGCTAATTTTTTGTATTTTTAGTAGAGACGGGGTTTCACCATGTTGACCAGGATGGTCTCGATCTCTTGACCTCGTGATCCACCCGCCTCGGCCTCCTAAAGTGCTGGGATTACAGGCGTGAGCCACCACGCCCGGCTTAAATTTTTCATAGAGACAGGTCTCACCATGTTGACCAGCCTGGCCTCGAACTCCTGGACTCAAGCAATCCTGCAGCCTCCGCCTCCCAAAGTTCTGGGTTACAAGGCATGAGCCACCACGCCCATCAGAATAGGACTTTTACAAAGTAAAGAGACTCAGAGTTTATATCGCATGTGAATGCTGTGATCTATTGACTATTACCAGGGCATTAAATTCAATACAAACAACAGTGAGTGACCAAGAGCTTAGGTCAGGAATTGGCAAACATTTTCTATAAAGAGCCAGATAGGAAATATTTGAAGCTTTGCAGGCTACGCAGTCTCTTTTGCAGTTACTACTCTACTCTGCTGCTGTTTGAAAGCATTGGTATACAATACACAAATAAGCAGGCATGGCTGTATCCCGGGAAAACTCTGTTCATGGACAAAGTGTGAATTTCATGTCATTTTCACCTGTCATGAAATACTCTCCTTTGGTAGTTTTTCAGCCCTTTTAAAACTTAGGCCAGGCATGGTGGTTCTCACCTGTAATCCCAGTGCTTGGGGAAGCTGAAGTGGGAGGACTATTTGAGGCCAAGAGTTCAAGACCAGTCTGGGCAACATAGGGAAACCCCCACCCCCCCGCCCACAATCCTTACAAAAAATTTTTTTAAATAGCTAAGCATGGCGTCCTATGCCTGTAGTCTCAGCTATTCAGGAGGCTGAGGTGGGAGGACTGCTTAAACCTGGGAGCTGCAGTGAGCTATGACCTCACACTGCACTCCAGCTTTGGTGACAGAGTGAGAGCTTGTCTCCAAAAAAGGAGCCATAGCCAGGCTCGGAGACTGACCTGGCCAACATGGTGAAACCCCGTCTCTACTAAAAATACAATCATTAGCTGGGTGTGGTCCCAGCTACTTAGGAGGCTGAGGCAGGAGATAAGCTTGAGCCGGGGAGGTGGAGGCTGCAGTGAACCAAAATCAGGCCGCTGCGCGACAGAGTGAGACTCGGTCTCAAAAAAAAAAAGGGAAAGAAACAGTGAATACTGTTTGGGGTCATGGTTAAAGCTAAAGTTTGCCAACCCCTGACGGGTCGTAAGTGTCACGACTTGTGTTTACAGAGTATCAGAACTTTGTTTAAAGTTACCAGCTGATCAAATATGAGGACAGGTTTATGGCCAACAGGGTTTGATCACAGACAAGTGGCAAGTATCAGGATTAGTCTTTTTTTACAAACACAGCAAGTGCTGACGGCTGATCAGGTGTCAGGACCTGGGTTTAAGTCCGGCCCTTCCTCCGCCAGCTACTGTCCACTCTCAGGACACTGTTTACCAAGTATCAAGTGACAGGCCGATGGCAAAGTATCGGGTCACAGAGAAGTCACGCCGCGAGTTGGGCACTGTGACAACATCTTCTAGATGCCAGCTGTTTACAGTGACAGGAGACCAGCTGTTTACAGGGGATGAATCAGCCCTACTTCCAGACACCCGAGTCCAGATGGCGGGTGGGATCGGCCCCTGTCCAGGTGCTTACAGGGTACTGAGGTCCTGGTAGGCCAGGCTTCTCTCCCGAAGCCACCTCTAGCCAGGGTGGGGAATGAGGCAAGTCTGAAGGCTCTGGGACCCACGATCCTGGTGATATTCTCCTTCTGCTCACCCCTGGCTGTGCTGCCTAAGGCCCATCACTTAACCTCTCTGGGCTTCTGCCTCCTCATCTGCAAAATGGGGACGATGATGAAGCTAGCTTGCCAGATAAAATATAGGCTACTCAGCTAGATGTGAAGTTCAGATCAGCATTGAATTTGGTTCTAGTATAAGTATATCCCATGCACCATTAGGGATATACTTATACTTAAAAAAAAAAAATTATTGGTTGTTGCTGTGGTTTGAATGGTCCCCCAAAGTTTCTATGTTTGAAACTTAATCCTCAAAGCATTGAGAGGTGGGACCTTTAAGAGAAGATTTGATCAATGAAGTAGGTTCATTATCCTGGAAGTGGATTTGTTATGAAAGTGAGATGGAGGCCAGGCTCAGTGGCTCACACCTGTAATCCCAGAAGTTTGGGAGGCTGAGGCAGGTGGATCACTTGAGGTCAGGAGTTCGAGACCAGCTTGGCCAACATGGTGAAACCCTGTCTCTACTAAAAATACAAAAATCAGCTGGGTGCAGTGGCACACACCTGTAATCCCAGCTACTCGGGAGGCTGAGGCAGGAGAATTACTTGAAAACCCAGGAGGCAGAGGCTGTAGTGAACCAAGATATAGCCATTGTATTCTAGCTTGAAGAACAGAGTAAGACTCTGTCTCAAAAAAAAAAAAAAAGAGTGAGATTGGAGGCTGGGCATGGTGGCTCATGTCTGTAATCCCAGCACTTCAGGAGGCCAAGGTGGACAGATCATCTGAGGTCAGGAATTCAAGACCAGCCTGGCCAACATGGTGAAAACCTGTCTCTACTAGCAATACAAAAATTAGCCGGGTGTGGTGACGCATGCCTTTAATCCCAGTTACTCAGGAGGCTGAGGCGGGAGAATTGTCTGAGCTCAGGAGGCAGAGGTTGCAGTGAGCTGAGATCACGCCACTGCACTCCAGCCTGGGTGACTAGATGAAACTCTGTCTCAAAAAAAAAAAGGGAGATTGGGCTGGACACAGTGGCTCACACCAGTAACCCCAGTGCAAGGCAGGAGGATTGCATGAGCCCGGGGGCTGGAGAGCAGCTTGGGCAACAGAATGAGATTCCGTCTCCACAAAAAATGTACAAATTAGCCCAGTGTGGTATATTCACCTGTAGTCCCAGCTACTCAGGAGGCTGAGGCAGGAGGATTGCTTGAGCCAGGAGTTCAAGGCTGCAGGGAGTTATGATTGCACCACGGCACTCCAGCCTGAGAGACAGAGCAAGACCCTGTCTCTGTTTCAGAGACATATACATGTCTCTAAAATATATATTATATATTTATAATATATATACGTATTGTGAGACCCCCATCTCTACAAAAAGGAACGAAATTAGCTGGGCATGGGAGTGTGGGCCTGTGGTCCCAGCTACTCAGGAGGCTGAGGCGGGAGGATTGCTTGAGCCTGGGAAGAAGTCAGGACTGCAGTGAGCTGAGCACCACTCCAGCCTGGGAACAGAGTAATAACCTGTCTTTACCTTTTTTTTTGAGACAGGACCTTACCCTGTCGCCCAGGCTGGAGTGCAATGGTGCAATCTCAGCTCAGTGCAACCTCTGTCTCCTGGGTTTAAGCGATTCCCCTGCCTCAGCCTCCTGAGTAGCTGGGACTGCAGGTGCACACCACCACACCTGGCTAATTTTCGTATTTTAGTAGAGATGGGGTTTCACCATGTTGGCCAGGCTTGTCTTGAACTCCTGACCTCAGGTGATCCGCCCGCCTAGGCCTCCCAAAGTGCTGGGATTACTGTCGTGAGCCACCGTGCCGGGAAAATGTTTTTTAATGTAAAAATAAATAAAAATGTAAAAGAAAAGGCTGTTTGTGGCTTTCTTGCTCTCTGACGTGTCCCTCTTACCACGTGATGCATGTACCATATCATAACGCAGCAAGGAGGTGCCTGCCGGATGTGGCCTAAGGTTGGACTTCCCAGTACCCAGAACCGCAAGCCAATGAACTTCAGTTGTTTGTACATTACCCTTCTGTGGCATTCGGTTATTGCAAAGCAGAAAGCAGACTAAGACAGTTGTTTCTCTGAAATTCAAAGTTAACAGGGGCCTGGATGTATATGTGCTAAACCTGGTCCCCCTGTAATGAAGCCTCCTCATCGCACACACACATGAATCTTAGAAATTAAAAAATTAGCCAGGCATGATGGCGCGTGCCTGTAGTCCCAAACTCGGGAGGCTGAGGCAGGAGAATCACTTGAGCACAGTAGGTCAAGGCTGCAGTGAGCCATGATCACGCCACTGCATTCCAGCCTGGGGTGACAGAACAAAACCTTGTCTCTCTGTCTCTCTCTTTTTTTTTTTTTTTTTTTTTTGAGACAGACTCACTCTTTGTTGCCCAGGCTGCTGTGCATTAGTGCAATCTCAGCTCACTGCAACCTCTGCCTCCGGGGTTCAAGCGATTCTCCTGCCTCGGCCTCCCAAGTGACTGGGATTATAGGCACGCACCACCACACCTGGCTCATTTTCGTATTTGTAGTGTAGATGGGGTTTCACCAGGTTGGGCAGGCTGGTTTTGACACCAAATGATCTACCTGCCTCCGCCTCCCAAAGTGCAGGGATTACAGGTGTGAGCCATCACACCTGGCCAAGACTTTTTCTTTAAAAAAAAAAAAAGTATATAAAATCCAGACAAGACCTACCAAAGGGAGACACTCATTGCCAGAACCCTGTCAGCATTCATTCAAATGAATGAATTGTAGGGTCCATCCAGGAGGACTTCCTGGTGGAGGTGATCCCTGACTGAGTCCTGAAGGCAGAGGTTTGTAGCTACAAGCAGGAGGCAGAGCATCCCAGGCAGAGGGCACAGCACGTGTAAAGGCCCTGGGTGGGAGGCACTGTGATGATTCCAGAGGCTGTCTTCTTGCCACCTCCAGCTCTTTTCACAGTTTGCCAGCTCACAGTTGATAAGGCCAAAGATAAGTCTGGGACGGCCTGGGTCACCCGGCAAGTTAGGCAGCAGTGACATCGTACCTGCCCACTCTGGAGAAAGGACGCAAGGTCCAGGGAGGGAAGCAGGTGATCAGGGAGGCTGCAGAACCAGGCACCACCTCTGCCCTGGAATTTCCCGAGCTGCTGGCCAGGTAGAGCCTCCTCTTCCACGTGGCAGAGCAAGAAAAACGAGACTTGGCCTGGGGCTGCTGGGCGGGATGGGGAAGCAGAGAGCAGAGCTTCAGGTCACCTGACTGAGCCCACTCAGGACCAAGAACCAGGGCTAGGATGACAGTCACAGCCACAAAAGCCCCACCAGGCTGGCTCTGTAAACATCCCCGGAAAACAGAGGTTCAGAGGGACAGAACTTCTTGCTAAGGTCTCACAGTGACCCATGAACACCACCTTTTTTCCCCTTTTATCCTTGTTATTAGTGTTGTCATTTTTGAGACTGCGTCTCTCTCTGTCACCCAGGCTGGGGTGCAAGGACGCAGTCTCGGCTTGCTGCAACTTCTGCCTCCTGGATTCAAGTGATTCTCCTGCCTCAGCCTCCTAACTAGCTGGGACTACAGGCCCTCGCCACCATGCCTGCCTAATTTTCATATTTTTAGTAAGGACAGGGTTTCACCACGTTGGGCAGGCTGGTCTGGAACTCTCGGCCTCGAATGATCAGCCTGCCTCAGCCTCCCAAAGTAGTTCTGGGCTTAGAGGTGTGAGCCACTGCCCCTGCCCTTCGCCTTGGTCTCTTTTATTCTTAAATTTTTTTTTTTAACAGTAGTGAGATCACAGCTCACTGCAACCTGGACTTCCCAGGTGCAAGTGATCCTCCTGCCTCAGCCTCCCAAGTAGCTGGGACTGTAGGTGCCACCATACAAGGCTAATTAGTTCTTTTTGGTTGTTTTTATTTTTGTTTTAAGAGATGGGGTCAGGCCGGGCGCAGTGGCTCACGTTTGTCATCCCAGCACTTTGGGGGGTCGAGGCAGGCGGATCATGAGGTCAAGAGATCAAGACCATCCTGGCCAACAGGGTGAAATCCTGTCTCTACTAAAAACACACAAAAATTAGCCGGGCGTGGTGGCACGCACCTGTGGTCCCAGATACTCAGGAGGCTGAGGCGGAAGAATCGCTTGAACCCAGGAGGCGGAGATTGCAGTGAGCCAAGATTATGCCATTGCACTCCAGCCTGATGACAGAGCAAGACTCCATCTAAAAAAAAAAAAAAAATTAGCCAGACATAGTGGTGGATGCCTGTCATACCAGCTACTCCTGGGGCTAAGGCAGGAGAATCACTTGAACCCAGGAGGCAGAGGTTGCAGTGAGCCAAGATCGAGCCATTGCACTCCATCCAGCCTGGGCAACAGAGCAAAACTCTGTCTCAAAAAGAAAGAAAGAAAGAGAGAGAGGGAGGGAGGGAGGGAGGGAGGAAGGAAGGAAGGAAGGAGGAAGGAAGGAAGGAAGGAAGGAAGGAAGGAAGGAAGGAAGGAAGGAAGGAAGGAAGGAAGGAAGGAGAGAAAGTCCAAATGCTTTATACAAAGCCTTCCGTTCTGGAAAACGCACGCTCTGATTTGCAGCTCTGGAATGATGGGCAGTGGTCTCCTGCTACACAGCCCGGCTGTCCGGATACGCCTGCACGTGTTCTTTTCCTTGCTTCCAAATAAAACACACGTGTGTTTTAAGTTATAAGTATCAACTTGCTATATACAAAGCATTGGTGAAACACATGTGAGCAAACCATTAGAGAAACAGAAAAAAAGGAGAAAGCAGTCAGTTTATTTATTTATTATGGAGACAGGGTCTGTCACTCAGGATGGAGGGCAGTGGCGCAGTCATGGCTCACTGCAGCCTTGACTTCCTGGCCTCAAGCGATCCCCCTGCCTCGGCCTCCCAAAGTGCTGGGATTACAGGCATGAGCCACCACCCCCAGCCTTAAAGCAGTCAGTTTAGAAGTGGCGATAGCGTGGCTACTTAAGAAAAAACAAGAGAGAGATTCATGATGGATGTCCGGGACCTACCTGCTGGGCCACAGCGGCTTAACTCCACTGGCTGTCGGGTCTCAGAGGGCATGGCAAATGCAGCAGTGAAATTCCCCCACCAGGAGGGTGCCCAGGCCATGGGTGAGGAGTTGATTCATGAGCACCGGCATGGACCAACATACAGAATTGCCTGGCCCTGCCGTCCCACAGTCATTGCCAAGGCATATCCTCCACATCCACATCCAGGGGCCCCTGCTACTGTCCTGATCATCCATGGCCCAGGGAATAAGGAGATAATGCCTGCTCTGTGCTGACACCCCAAACCTTTTGGTCACCAGCCAATCATCTCTGACCTCAAAAGGCCCAATGAGCTACTCTATGCTGGTGACCCAATGTCAGGAAAGGGGCATTCTTTTTTTTTTTTTTTTTTGGTGAGACAGAGTCTCACTCCATCACCCATGCCGAAGTGCAGTGGCACAATCTTGGCTCACTGCAACCTCCACCTCTCGGATTCTAGTGATTCTCCTGCCTCAGCCTCCCTAGTAGCAGGGACTACAGATGTGCGCTGCCACGCCTGGCTAATTTTTGTATTTTTAGTAGAGATGGGGTTTCACCATTTTAGTCAGGCTGGTCTCGAACTCCTGACCTTGTTATCTCCCCACCTCGTCCTCCCAAAGTGCTGGGATTACAGGCATGAGCCACTGCACCCGGTAGGGGCATTCTTTTGCATGGTGAAATGCCCCCAGAGCCCACGCTGATCAATGAGCTGTATGGGCTGGGGGTGAATGCCATCCTTGGCTTCAGCTTCAAGGGCAATGTTTGAAAGCCATTCTGTAACATTCTCAGTGTCCTGAATGGACTCACTGTGCCACTGCCAACATTGGTTCCCTTGGGATGGGACATGGAGAAGGAAAACTCCAGAGAAATCCACTCAGACTTGCTTCTTTTCCTGATAGCACCCAAAGAGTCTGCAACCTAGTTTACAGATTGCTACCTCTGCTTGGTGGGTTGCTGACTGCCACCTGCTTCAGAAAGCAAGTACCAGCTAAAACCTGCCATTGTACCTCACACTGAGTATGTCTCATCATCTGCAGTGAGGGAAGGTGGATGGACATTCTCCCCAGTAAAGACTTAGTGTTGGGTGGGCAACACTGTAATCCCAGCAGTTTGGGAGGCTGAGGTGGGTGGATCACCTGAGGTCAGGAGTTCAAGACCAGCCTGACGAACATGGTGAAACCCCATCTTTACTAAAAATACAAAAATTAGCCAGGCGTGGTACTGTGCACCTGTAATCCCAGCTACTCGGGAGACTGAGGCAGGAGAATCGCTTAAGCCGAGATCATGCCACTGGACTCTAGCCTGGGCAACGGAATGAGACTCCACCTCAAAAAAAAAAAAAAGACTTAGTGTCTCTGTCTCCCAGAAAACACCACACACACACACACACACACACACACACACACACACAGAGACTAATGAGGCTAAAGAGATGGGGGGCATACCATGTTCATGGACAGGAAGGCTGAGGCTCATAAAGATGCTGATTAGCTCATTTAATTGTCCCAACCCACCAGAAGGAACCAATCTTGCAGATACCCTGATTTCAGACTTAAAGCTTCCAAAGCTGTGAGAGAACAAATAAATTAATTTCCCTCTCTGTAGTTTCAACACAATCCCAATTAAAGTCACGACAGAGCTTTCCCTGGAACTCAATATGGTGCTTGAAACATTTAACTGGAGCAGCAGAGGGTTGCAAATAGTTGGGACATTACTGCAGAAGAACAGGACGGTCCTACCTGTCATACCAGGTATTGGGACCCATGACAAAGCCTGTCATTAAGTCAGCAAAATACTGGCACAGAAAGAAGCACATTGACCAATGGATTCAAATTAGATGCTCACAGACAGCCCTATGCAGGTCAGGATTTTTGTTCCAGAAGGAGAGAGTCTGTCCCAGCAGTGGGGAGGGGAGGCTAGCCCATAAAAGGATCTGGGAAATGGGAGACCTTGTTGAAAACAATATTGCTTCTTTACTTCACACCAACAAAACTCCACATGGGTTACGGAGTTACACAGCAAAATATAACAAAATTAACCTTTTTATTTTGTTTTATTTTTACTATTTTTATTTATTTATTTATTAGAGACAGGGTCTCGCTATGTTGCCCAGGCTGGAGTGCAGTGGATATTCACAGGCGCGATCCCACTACTGATCAGCACGGGAGTTTTGATCTGCTCCATTTCCAACCTGGGCTGGTTCACCCCTCCTTTTGCAACCTGGTGGTCCCCCACTCCCGAGAGGTCACCATATTGATGACGAACTTAGTGCAGACACCCGATCAGCATAGCGCACTACAGCCCAGAACTCCTGGGCGCAAGCGATCCTCCAGCCTCAGCCTCCCGAGTAGCTGGGACCACAGGCACGCGCCACCGCCCCCCGCTTATTTCGTGTTTTGAGACAGGGTCTTGCTTTGTCACCCAGGCTGGAGTACAGTGGTGTGATCAGGGCTCATGGTAGCCTCAAACTTACAGATGCACATTACCATGCCTGACTGTTCTTTTTTAATTTTTTTGTAGAGACAGGGTCTTGCTATGGGGCACCGGCTGGTGTTGAACGCCTGGGTTCAAGTGATTCTTCTGCCTCAGGCTCCCAAAGTGCTGGGATTACAGACAGGAGTCGTGCCCAGCCCGAAAGAAAGCGTTAATGTCTTGGTAGAAAATGCAGGTGAACTTGAGGCCAAGCCTTGGCGGCTCACACCTGTAATCCCAACATTTGGAGAGGCCAAGGCGGGAGGATCGTTTGAGCCTCGGAGTTTGAGACCGGCCTGGGCAAGCAACATGGGGAGACTCCACCTCTACAAAATAAAATTTAAAATGAGCTGAGCGTGGTGGTACATGCCTCCGGTCCCAGCTACTGGGGAGGCCGAGGTGGGAGGGCTGCTCAAGCTTGGGAAGTTGAGGCCGCAGTCAGCCATGATCACACCACTCTACACCAGCCGGGCAATAAAGTGAGACCCTGTCTCAAAGAGAAAAAAGAGAAAAGAAAACATTGGCAAACTTGGGGTGAGAAAAGACTTTCCAAATAAGAGCCAATAGGCATTGTCTATAGATTTAAAAAAATTAGTCAACTTGCACACACACACACACACACACACACACACACACATATATATATATTTTTTTTTCTGAGCGGGAGTATCACACTATCACCCAGGCTAGAGTGCAGCGGCGCAATCTCAGCTCACTGCAACCTCTTCTAGTCTGCAACCTAGTTTACAGACTGATTTCAGAATTAAAGCTTCCAAAGCTGTGAGAGAACAAATAAATTTGTTCTCCTCCCGGGTTCAAGCGATTCTCCTGCCTCAGCCTCCTGAGCAGCTGGTACTACAGGGCACACGACCACGCCCAGCTAATTTTTTGTACTTTTAGTAGAGACAGGGTTTCACTATGTCAGTCGGACTGGTCTCGAACTTCTGACCTCGTGATTTGCCCGTCTCAGCCTCCCACAGTGCTGGGATTACAGGCATGAGCCACCGCGCTTGGCCCAATTTGCATACATTAAAAGTAGGACTTTTTATTCATCAAAGGCACATCGCAGAAAGTGAAAAGACAGGTTACCAGCCAGGCACGGTGGTCCACATGTGTAATCTCAGAGCTTTGGGAGGCTGAAGCTGGAAGATTGCGGAGCCCAGGAGTTCTAGACCAGCCTGGGCAACATAGAGAGACCCCATCCCTACAAATTAAAAAATTAGCTGGGCACGGTGGTGTGTACCTGCAGTCTCAGCTACACAGGAGGCTTAGACAGGAGGACTGCTCGAGTTTGAGGCGGCAGTGAGCTATGATTCACTGCAGTCCAGCCTGGGCCATGGAGTGAGACCCTGTCTAAAAAAAAAAAAAAGGCCAGTGCGGTGGCTCACACCTGTAATCCCACCACTTTAGGAGGCTGAGGTGGGCTAATCACTTGAGGTCAGTAGTTCAAGACCAGCCTGGCCAACACGGTGAAACCCCATCTCTACTAAAAATTAGCTGGGCGTGGTGTAATCCCAGCTACTCGGGAGGCTGAGGCAGGAGAACGGGTAGGCGGAGTTTGCAGTGAGCTGAGATAGCACCACCGTACTCCAGCCAGGCCACAGAGGGAGATTCTATCTCAAAACAAAACAAAAAGACTAGTTACAAATTAGGGGAAGATGGGAAGATATTTGGGATCTACTCAACAGATGGAGGAATATTATCAAACCTACATAAAGAATTTGTATAGGCCGGGCGCGGTAGCTCACGCCTATAATCCCAGCACTTTGGGAAGCCGAGGCAGATGGATCAGGAGGTCAGGAGTTCAGGACCAGCCCGGCCAACATGGTGAAACCCTGTCTTTACTAAAAATACAAAAATTAGCCAGGCATGATGGTGGGCACCTATAATTCCAGCTACTCTGGAGGCTGAGGCAGGAGAATTGCTTGAACTCGGGAGACGGAGATGGCAGTGAGCTGAGATTGTACCACTGCACTCCAGCCTGGATGACAGAGCGAGACTCCATCTCAAAACAAAACAAAAGGACAAGTTACAAATTAGAGGAAGATATTTGCAATATAGTCAACAGATGGAGGAATACTATCAAACATATACAAAGAATTCCTATAACGAAAACCACAAAAAGCACAGAGTAGGATTTCACTAAGAAGGAAACACAGGTGGCAAGGAGATGATCAGCATCTATTGGGGATCAGGAAGATGCAAATTTTTTTTTTTTTGAGACGGAGTTTCGCTCTTGTTACCCAGACTTGAGTGCAATGGTGCGATCTCAGCTCACCAAAACCTCCGCCTCCTGGGTTCAGGCAATTCTCCTGCCTCAGCCTCCTGAGTAGCTGGGATTACAGACGCTCACCACCATGCCCAACTAATTTTTCTATTTTTAGTAGAGATGGGGTTTCGCCTTGTTGACCAGGATGGTCTCAATCTCTTGACCTCGTGATCCACCCGCCTCAGCCTCCCAAAGTGCTGGGATTATAGGCATGAGCCACTGCACCCGGCTGGAAGATGCAAATTAAAACACCAGGTAGAGCCTGGGCGCGGTGCTCAAGCCTGTAAACCCAGCACTTTGGGAGGCCGAGGCGGATGGATCACGTGGTCAAGAGACCAAGACCATCCTGGTCAACATGGTGAAATGCTAACTCTACTAAAAACACACACACAAAAATTAGCTGGGCGTGGTGGCGCACGCCTGTGGTCCCAGCTACCCGGGAGGCTGAGGCAGGAGAACTGCTTGAACCCGGGAGGCAGAGGTTGCAGTGAGCTGAGACCACACCACTGCACTCCAGCCTGGAACTTAATGACAGCGAAACTCTATCTCAAAAAAAAAAACCAGGTAGATGCCATTTGATTGGCAAAGACTACAAAATCCACCAATACCAAATGTTTCCCAAGATGTATTCATGAGAAACTCACAAATGTCTTGGGGAGGCTGAACGATGTTGACACCTGGGAAAAACCTCTGGTTTCCACAACCCACGTGCTCCAGAAATCCCCACACCTTCCTGCTCCCGGCCAGAGTGCCGGAGGTAGGCACCACCCTCTTGGAGCTGGAGGACCAGCCGGAGGACAGAGGAGTTGTTACTTGAGGTTGGAGAGGGGACTGTGTAAGTTTCCTGGGGCTAATGTAGCATATTTGCACAGCCTGGGGGGCTCCAGACAACAGAAATGTATTCTCTCCCAGTTTTGGAGAGGAGAAGACTGAAATCGGAGACATTGCCAGGGTTCATTCTGCCCAGTGGTGGGAGATGTTTAAATGAGCGGATCGCTGGCACACACTAAACGCTTAGTATACACTCCCTGGAAGAGTAGTAAAATACAGGAATACAGAAAAGCGTAAGTACGCGTCGGCTGTTGATTGGATGAGTGGTTAAGACTAAGTGAAGGGCCGGGCGCCGTGGCTCATGCCTACTTCCCAGCACTTTGAGAGGCTGAGGTGGGTGGATCACCTGAGGTCAGGGGTTTGAGACCAGCCTGGCCAACATGGCAAAACCCTGTCTCTACTAAAACTACAAAAATTAGCTGGCGTGGTGTCAGGTGCCTGTAACCCCAGCTACTTGGGAGGCTGAGGCAGGAGAATCACTTGAACCCGGGAGGTAGAAGTTGCAGTGAGCCAAGATCGTGCCACTGCACTCCAGCCTGGGTGATGAAGTGAGACTCTGTCTCAAAAACAAGAAAGAAAGAAATAAAGACTAAGTGGAGACCGGGCGCGGTGGCTGACGCCTGTAATCCCAGCACTTTGGGAGGCCGAGGTGGACGGATCACTTGAGCCCAGGAGTTTGAGACCAGCCTGGGCAACATGGTGGAAACCCTGTCTCTACTAAAAATACAAAATTAGCCAACCGTGGTAACATGTGCCTGTAGTCTCAGCTATTTTGGAGGCTGAAGCTGCAGTGAGCTTGAACCCGGGAGGCGAGGAGGCTGCAGTAGGCTGAGATCGCACCACCGCACTCCAGCCTGGGCAACAGGGAGAGAGACTGTCTCAAAAAAAACGAAAAAGATGAAGTGGAAATGTGGGTCCAGTGCACCCCATCCCCCGGCCCCGCTGCCCACGAGCCAGACCCTGAGCTGATAGATGGGCTGCCCATTTCCTCTTACGGGTTTGCTCAGCCCAGCAGTGGGCGGTCAAAGCCAGAGCTATCTGCAAACCGAAACTGGTCTGCGGCTTAGGCCACCTACTTGAGAAACCGGCTGTCGCTGCTTCCTCCCTGTGAGAAAGTCCCCCAGTAAAGCTGCAAGGGAGAGAAGAGGGAGGGGGAGGAGGGCAGACTAGCTTCCCAGGGGAGCTTGGGGCGTGACGGGGCTGCTCTGCACCATGGGGAAAGGGAATTGCAGGCTCCTGGCTGGGGAGTTTGGGTTTGGGGATGCTGGACAAGTGACTTCACCTCTCTGAGCCTCAGTTTCCCTATCTGTAAACTAGTGAGAAACACATGGACACCAGAACTCCTGCAAAGGGGTATGTTCCTCCCTTCATTCAGGCCTCAGCCCCAAATGCCACTAAATGTCACCTCTTCCAGGAAGCCCTCCAGGCCTGCCTGATCTGGAAACACACTCCCTCTGCTGCATCTGGTCATGTATTCTACTTTCTTCATGGCACTTTTCAACACCTGATTCCACATTATGGAAGCATCACGTCAGGGGCCTCATGCCTGCCGGGTCCCACCCTTGTCCCTAGACCATGAGTCCTACAAGGGCAAGATTGGTCTCAACTGTCCCCAGCTGTGTCCCCAGACCCCAGCCCAGGGCCTAAAGTACAGCAGGCATCTGGGAAAACAGATCTTATCAGCATATGATTATCCATGGGCACTGATTAAGCCACACCTGTGTACGGGAGCTGGAGACACTACCATGAATGAGATACAAATTCTTTTTTTTGACAGAGTCTCGCTCTGTTGCCCAGGCTAGAGTGCAGTGGGCGATCTCAGCTCACTACAACCTCCGCCTCCCGGGATCAAGCAATTCTCCTGCCTCAGCCTCCCAAGTAGCTGGGATTGGTAGCTGGGGATTTCAAGCGCCCACCACCACGCAGTTAATTTTTGTATTTTTAGTAGAAATGAGGTTTCGCTATGTTGGCCAGGCTGGTCTCGAACTTCTGACCTCATGAGATTTGCCCACCTCGGCCTCCCAAAGTGCTGGGATTACAGGCATGAGACACCGTGCCTGGACGAGATACAAATTCTTGATGGCAGAGGAGGGAGAGAGAGTGTGGGTGACTCTGATATTTGAACCGAGACCCAGAGGAGGCAGGGCAGACTTATGGGCGTCTCTGGGAAGATGGTCCCCGGGAAAGCACAGCCCTTCCACAGGCCCTGAGGCAGGAGCCTGTCTGACTCACTGGAGGAGCTTGGAGGAGGCTGAGGTGGCCTAAGTCGATTAAGCAGGGCGGGAAGGGACGAGGCAGTGGTGCAGTGAGACCCATCAGGGCCATGAGGTCGAGGGGAGAACCTTGGCTTTTACTCTGAGGAAGACAGGAGCCACAGAGGGTTCTAGACAGAAGGAGGATGAGTCGGACTCAGGACAGCAGGGTGGAGGCGTCTGTGGGGGATAAAGGGAGAAGCGAGGAGACCACGGAGGGGAGCCTGAGCTGGTCCTGAGGAGCGATGACAGTCTGGACCAGGGAGAAGGGACCTTCGTGAGGAGGGATCGGATGTGGGAGTAATTTTGGTGGTGGGTGGCTGGAGGAAGAAGATTCAGGGGCTCTGGTGTGAGCACGTCTCACAGGGGAGGAAGCCAAGACTCTGAGAGCAGAGGGATCTCGGTAAAAGAGAGGTTGGAAGAAACAGGCGGGGTGCTCAGAGGTGGTCAGGGTCCAGGAGGGAGCCCTCGATCCCCCGCAGTCATCCGGGCTGCCAGCTTCCTCCTGATGCAACCTGACCTTCCATCTCTCTATTTGATTTTTTTTTACCTATTTTTTGAGATGGAATCTGGCTCTGTAGTCCAGGCTGCAGTGCCAGTGGCACCATCTCAGCTCACTGCAACCTCCACCTCCCATGTTCAGTCAATTCTCCTACCTCAACCTCCAGAGTAGCTGAGATTACAGGCATGTGCCACCACGCCAGGCTAATTTTTGCATTTTTAGTAGAGACAGGGTTTTGCCATGTTGGCCAGGCCGGTCTCGAACTCCTGATCTCAAGTGATCTGCCCACCTTGGCCTCCCAAAGTGCTGGGATTACAGCCCTGAGCCACCAGCCTCAGTCAGATTTACATTTGTATGAACTTATGTGTCTGAGTTCGTAAGATTATATACGATTCATTTGTTCATTCGTTGTTCATTCATTCCTGGACACCTCTGGGTGCTTGCCTTATTTGGGGTGATGCTCAAGCCCCCAGCTTGGGAAGGCCAAGGCTGGATAGAGATATTCCGGGTCCCATAGGGTCAAGGCTAGGCTGGAGGGAGGTACACAGGGCTCGGGGACCTCAGCGATCCAGGAAGCAGGGGCTTCCTGAAGAAGGGAACCTCACGCCAAGGGCTCTGGTCCCTGCCTCCTCACATTCTCCACCCCTGTGATAAAAGCCAGAGAGGTGAGGGCAGTGTGGGGCTTCTAGACCCCAAATCTGAGCTGATGCCTGGCGTAGAACCCCAGAACCTACCACTATGTCTCTAGTGATCCCTGAAAAGTTCCAGCTTTTTTTTTTTTTTTTTTTTGAGACGGAGTCTTGCTCTGTCACCCAGGCTGGTGAACAGTGGTGCAATCTCGTCTCACTACAAACTCCGCCTCCCAGGTTCAAGAGATTCTCCTGCCTCAGCCTCCCGAGTAGCTGGGATTACAGGCGTCTGCCACCACACCGGCTAATTTTTGTATTTTTAGTAGAAACGCCGTTTCACCATGTTGCCCAGGCTGGGCTCGAACTCCTGACCTCGCGATCCGCCCACCTCAGCCTCCCAAACTGCTGGGATTACAGGCGTGAGCCACGGAGCCCGGCCAGTTCCAGCATATTTTATGAGCACTCAACACCAACACCAGCGGGCGGCAGAAAACAGCCTTCACCATCACCGCCGTGGGGGCGTGGACAGAAGGTACACTCGGGTGGTGCTGAGGAAAGCCGACGTGGACCTCAGCAGGGGGCGGGAGAACTCACTGAGGATACGGTGGACCGTGCAATCACCGTTACGCAGAATCCACACCCGTCCAAGATCCCAAACTGGTTTTTTTTTTTTAGACAGAGTTTCGCTCTTGTTACCCAGGCTGGAGTGCAATGGCGTGATCTCGGCTCACCGCAACCTCCGCCTCCTGGGTTCGGGCAATTCTCCTGCCTCAGCCTCCCGAGTAGCTGGGATTACAGGCACGCGCGACCATGCCCAGCTAATTTTTTGTATTTTGAATAGAGACGGGGTTTCACCATGTTGACCAGGATGGTCTCGATCTCTTGACCTCGTGATCCACCTGCCTTGGCCTCCCAAAGTGCTGGGATTACAGGCGTGAGCCACTGTGCTCGGCCCCAGACTGGTTCTTGAACAGATAGAAGGACGGAAAGGATGCAAAATACAGCCAGGTGCTGGCCAGTTGTCCTAACTGGCCAACAAGCACCGTGAAGACCTGGAGTGACCGAAGAAGATTTGGGGCCATAGAGGGCTGCGTCACTTCTGGGGCATTCGTGACCGAGGCCAGCACACCAAGACCACTGGCCACCATGGCCATACCATGCGCGTGTCTAAGAAGAAATAAGTCTGGGCCCAGCGCGGTGGCTCACATATGTAATCCAGCACTTTGGGAGGCTGAGGCGGACAGATCATGAGGTCAGGAGTTTGAGACCAGCCTGACAACACAGAGAAACCTCATCCCTACGAAAAATAGAAAATTAGCCGGGCATGGTGGTGTGCGCCTGTAATCCCAGCTACTCGGGAGGCTGAGGCAGGAGAATCACTTGAACCCAAAAGGCGGAGGTTGCGGTGAGACGAGATCATTGCACGCCAGCCTGGGCAAGAAAAGAGAAACTCTGTCTCAAAAATAAATAAATAAAATAAAATAAGTAAGTCTGTAGGCCTTTTCTGTTAATAGTTTATATACCTAAAAAAAAAAAAAAAAAGCCTGAGCCCAAAGCCCCGCCCGAAACATCACCTGTGGTCCCCACTCCTGACCTGCACCAGGCAGCAGCCAAGGCCACAAGGAAGAGGCCCGGCTTCCTGCCAGACTGTCTGCTGGAAACCCAGCTCTGGAGGTGGGCTGCCCCGCCGTCCGGTATGCTAGGGTGGAACCTTCTGGACTGACCATTTATGGGACAGGCCCCTGGGACGGCAGGCCTGG
Source organism: Callithrix jacchus (assembly GCF_049354715.1). Taxonomy (NCBI): domain Eukaryota; kingdom Metazoa; phylum Chordata; class Mammalia; order Primates; family Cebidae; genus Callithrix; species Callithrix jacchus. The sequence goes on from NC_133523.1 coordinate 16,769,069, forward strand.
GACAGCCAGAGAGCCACAGAGCTTGCCAGCTGGACCAGGGTGACCGTGATGCCACTGGGGCTGGGGCATCTGCACCAGACTCTTCAGGAATAAGCCTCAGTTTCCCCACCTAAAAATGGGAGTGGGGCCAGGCACAGTGGTTCACATCTGAGGCCAGGAGTTCAGACCAGCCTGACCAACATGGTAAAACCCTGTTTCTACTAGAAATACAAAAATTAGCCAGGTGTGGTGGCAAGTGCCTGTAGTCCCAGCTACTCAGGAGGCTGAGGCAGGAGAATCATTTGAACCCAGGAGGGGGAGGTTGCAGTGAGCTGAGATGGAGCCACTGCGCTCCAGCCTGGGCAACAGAGCGAGACTCCATCTCAAATAAATAAATGCATTAAAATGGGAGGGGGTTGTAGATGCTGAGCTGCTGGGCTTTAAGGGTTGTGGAGGGACTCATGTGGCTTGGGTCTTTTAAGCAGCGAGTGAGGAGCCCCCGAGGTCCCTGGGGATGTGTCTGTGGAGATGAATCTCACATGGGGCCGGATGCAGGGGCCTGTAGGGCAGGGTGGGGGAGGCTGGCATCTGGGTCGTCCAAGGTCTGGGCAGCAGACACTGGCCAGGCCTTGCTAACCCAGTTGGCACAGCCCCACCTGGAGAAGCCTAGGGCTGGGTTGAGAGACAGACAGAGGCAGGGAGAGGCAAGGCAGAGAGAGATCCAGAGAAAAGCAGAGAGAGAGACAGACAGGAGAGATGGGGAGAGATGAGACAGAGATACAGAAAGAAAGAGACAAGGAGAGAGATGAGAAAAAGACAGAGGCCAGGTGCCGTGGCTCACGCCTGTAATCACAGCACTGTGGGAGGCCAGGGCAGGTGGATCACCTGAGGTCAGGAATTCTCCCTGTGTCTCTGTCTGTCTCATCTCTCTGTCTCACTTCTGTCTCTGTCTTTCTATCTCTGTCTCCCTGTCTCTCCCTTTCTCTCTTTCCCTGTCTCTCTGTGTGTCTCTGTCTCATCTCTCTTTGTCTCTGTTTCACCTGGCCAGCCTGGCCAACATGGTGAAACCTCTCCTCTACAAAAATACAAAAATTAGCCGGGCCTGATGCGGAAGGGGGAGCTGTAGGCCCCGCTACTGGGGAGGCTGAGGCAGGAGGATCACTTGAACCCGGGAGGTGGAGGTTGCGGTGAGCTGAGATTGCGCCACTGCACTCCAGCCTGGGCGACAGAGTGAGACTCTGCCTCCAAAAATTAAAAAAAGAGACAAAAAAACGGAGAAACAAGGAGACAGAGGCAGTGAGAGACAGAGACACAGAGTGATAGACAGGGAGAGACAGACAGGTGAAACAGAGACAAAGAGAGATGAGACAGAGACACACAGAGAGACAGGGCAAGAGAGAAAGGGAGAGACAGGGAGACAGAGATGGAAAGACAGAGACAGAAGTGAGACAGAGAGATGAGACAGACAGAGACACAGGGAGAGAGATGAGAAATGAGATAGACAAAGTTAGAAAGATGACACAAATATTTTGGGAGGCTGAGGTGGGAGGATCACTGGAGGCCAAGAATTAGAGACCAGCCTGGGCAACATCAGGAGACACTTATCTCTACAAAAAGGAAAAAAAAAAATTACACAGAAAGAGATAAGGAGAGAGACAGAAAGACAATACGCAAAGAGAGAGAGAGAGACAGGGAGAAAGAGACAAAGAGAGCAAGACAGGCCAGGCCAGATGGCTCATGCCTGTAATCCAGCACTTTGGGAGGCCAAGGAGAGTGGATCACTTGAGGTCAGGAGTTCAAGACCAGCCTGACCAACATGGTGAAACCCCATCTCTACTAAAAATACAAAAATTAGCCCAGTGCAATAGCACATGCCTGTAATCTCAGCAACTCAGGAGGCTGAGGCAGGAGAATCGCTTGAACCCGGGAGGCAGAGGTTGCAGTGAGCCGAGATCGCGCCATTGCACTACAGCCTGGGTGACAGACTAAGACCCAGTCTCAAAAAAAAAAAAATAGAGCAAGACAGAGAAGTAGAGACAGACACAGAGAGACAGGAAGAGGTGAGACATGAGAGCTAGGGAGAGACAGAGGGAGGAAGGAAGTTGGAGGAAGCCTGGGGTGGGACCGGGGCTCAGTGGCTCACACTTGTAATCCCAGCACTTTGGGAGGCTGAGATGGGAGGACTGCTTGAGGCCAGGAATTCAAGACCAGCCCGGGCAGCATAGCGAGCACGCTTTCTACAAAAATTAGCTGGGTGTGGTCTCACGCCTGTGGACACGCCTGAGCACAAGCCTGTGGTCTCAGCTGCTTGGGAGGCTGAGGCAGGAGGATCGCTTGAGCCCAGGAGGCTGCGGCGAGCTATGATCACAGCACTGCACTCCACCCCGGGTGACAGAGACAATGTCTCAAAATTTAAAAAGATGAAAATTAGCCAGGCGTGGTCGTGGGCACCTGTAATCCCAGCAACTCGGGAGGCTGAGGCAGGAGAATCGCTTGAACCCGGGAGGCAGAGGTTGCAGTGAGCCCAGATCCAGTCATTGCACTCCAGCCTGGGCGAGGACAGCAAAACTGTGTCAAAATAATACTAAAATTAAATAAAAATACTGCTGCTTGTTTGATTGGTTAAAAAAAAAAGAAAGAGGTTTAGGGGTACAGGACCAGCCACCAGGAGAAGAGGCCCCTCCTACCCAGTCAGAGAAGCCCCTGCCTGGAGCTCCTGACACCAGCACATAAGGGTTAATATGATTTATTTATTTGTTTGTTTTTGAGACAGAGTCTCACTCTGTCGCCAGGCTGGAGTGCAGTGGCGTTCAATCTCGGCTCACTGCAACCTCCCACTCCCTGGTTCAAGGGATTCTCCTGCCTCAGCCTCCCAAGTAGCTGGGATTACAGGCATGCACCACCACACCCAGCTAATTTTTGTATTTTTAGTAGAGATGGAGTCTCACCAGGTTGGCCAGGACGGTCTGGATCTCCTGACCTTGTGATCCGCCCACCTGGGCCTCCGTAAGTGCTGGGATTACAGGCGTGAGCCACCTCGCCCGGCCAAGGTTTAATACTATTAAAGATGATGATATCTTGGAGCATCGGGCACCTCCTTCACCTGGCTCCCACTCACCTCTCACAGGCCCCCCGGGGAGTTAACTACCCAATGGCCCTGATGGGGAAACTGAGGCTCGGAGAAACTCTGGCTGCACAGCTAGTTGGAGACAGAGCCAGGACTCGTTGGGTCCTTGAGACGTTTGTCGACTGACTGTGTGACCCCTGGCCCCTCCAGTCTCCAACCCCGAGGAGAAACCCGCTCCTCTTCCCGTCCCCCACCCCTAGCCCGCCTGGCGGGTGTTTTTTTCCCTCCTCCTAGGTATTTTGGTTTCCATAGAAACTGCCTGGGGGAGCAGGTTCGCCGGCAGGGTTAGCCCAGGGCCGGTACCAGAGCCAGGAGCAGCTCCAGGCCAGGGCGTGGCGTGGCGGGGCCTGGGAGGGGGGAGGACTCGGGGAGGGAGCCCGGTCGCGGCCCAGGCCACTGGCACCCGGCAGGTCGCGTCCCCATCCCAATCTTCCTGTGCCTCAGTTTCCCCACCTGGAAAGCGGGGCCCTGCGTGATCACGGCACAGCTTGTGGGGACGCGTAGCGCTTGGGGCCGAGCGCAGTTTCCCCGTCTCCGCCAAGGTTCTTTCCGTTCCGTTATTAAACATTGATAGAGGCCTCCGGTTCATTCTGGGATGGAGCCAGACACAGGTGCCCCAACCCGGGGAAGGAGGGGGAGGGAAGGAGGGGGAGGCGTGGGGCGGGTGGGTAGAGGTTCCCGCAGAGGGGTTTATCACGATCAGGAGGATTCTTAGGTAGCACACCCAAAGCACGAGCCAGCAAAGGAAAATGGATCAACCCGACTCCATAAAATGTAACTTTTCTTCTGCAACGGCCACTGTTAAGAGACACTGTTAAGGCACAGTGGCTCACGCCTTAATACCCAGAAGTTAAACAGAAGCACCGCAGGGCCCTGTGATTCCACTCCTAGATATCAACGGAGAGAACTGAAAACAGGTGTTTACGCCAAAACTTGTACACGGACGCTCAGAGCTGCCCTGTCCGCAGAGGCCAGAAAATGGAATACACCCAAATGTCCATCGACGGCCGAATGGATAAATACATAGGGACACAGACACACAGTGGACTGCTATTCAGCCATCAAAAAGAATGGAGCCCTGATACACGCAGTAATGAGGATGGATTTCAAAACCACCTGAGTTTCTCTCACCAAAGAACAGACAAAAAGGCCACATATTGTATGATTCCATTGATAGGAAATGCCCAGAACAGGGGAATTCACAGAGCCAGGGAGCAGATGAGTCGCTGCCAGCGGCTGGGGGAGGGAGGTGGGGAGTGACTGCTGATGGAATGAGGTTTTCTTGTTGTGGAGAGGACACTGTTCTAGAATTAGGTATGAGTGATGGTTTCACAACCTTGTGATTTTACAAAAACCACTAAATTGTATTTTTTTTTTTTTCTTTTTTTGAGACAGGGTCTCTCTCTGTCACCCAGGCTGGAGTGCAATGGTGCAATCACAGTTCACTGCAGCCTCAACCTCCTGGGCTCAAGCGGTCCTCCTGCCTCGGCCTCTGGAAACGGTGAGATTTCAAGCATGAGTCACCACACCCAGTCTCAACTGTACACCTTAAGAGGGTGACTTGTATGGTGTGTGAATGTATCTTTAAAAAGGAGGAATGGCCGGGTGCAGCGGCTCACGCCTGTCATCCCAGCACTTTGAGAGGCCGAGGTGGGCAGATCACCTGAGGTCAGGAGTTCAAGACCAGCCTGGCCAACATGGTGAAACCTCATCCCTAGCAAAAATACAAAACTCAGCAGTGCGTGCTGGCAGGTGCCTGCAGTTCCAGCTGCTCGGGAGGCTGAGGCAGAAGAATCACTTGAACCCAGGAGGCGAAGGTTGTGGTGAGCCAAGATCATGCCACTGCACTCCAGCCTCCTGGGAGAAAGAGTGAGGTCACATCAAAAAAAAAAAAAAAAAAAAGAATAAAACTAGGCTCAGTGGCTCTTGCCGGTAATCTCAGCACTTTGAGAGGCTGAGACAGGAGGATCGCTTGAGCTCAGGAGTTCAAGACCAGCTTGCACAACAGCCAGACTCTGCCTCTACTTTAAAATATTTTTTTAATTTTTTTTTTTTTTTTTGAGACAAAGTCTCACTCTGTCACCCAGGCTGGAGTGCAGTGGCACAATCTTGGCTCACAGCAACCTCCGCCTCCTGGGTTCGAGCGATTCTTCTGACTCAGCCTCCTGAGTAACTGGGACTATAGGCGTGTGCCACTGTGCCTTGATAAATTTGTATTTTTTTTTCTTTCGAGATCGAGTTTCGCTCTTGTTACCCAGGCTGGAGTGCAATGGCGTGATCTCGGCTCACCGCAACCTCCGCCTCCTGGGTTCAGGCAGTTCTCCTGCCTCAGCCTCCTGAGTAGCTGGGATTACAGGCACGCGCCACCGTGCCCAGCTAATTTTTGTATTTTTAGTAGAGACGGGGTTTCACCATGTTGACCAGGATGGTCTCGATCTCTTGACCTCATGATCCACCCGCCTCGGCCTCCCAAAGTGCTGGGATTATAGGTGTGAGCCACCACACCCGACGCTGACTTCTTAAATGAATGAATGAAACTGAGCTGTGAAATGGGGGTTAACACAGCCCTGACCCCTGGAGCGGCTGCGAGAAGCTGAGTCATGGCTGCTCTAGGAGCCCTGGAGTAATGGTTGCATAGTAGTTGCTCAGTAAGTATCAGGCCAGGGCTCTGCTAAGCAAACTTGCTGAGCCCATTGAGATAAGGACTCCAAATCCCTTCCAGTTTTATAGACGGGCAAGCAGAGGACCAGAGAACCTCCTGTTGGTCATTTTCTAGGGGCATTTGACTCCAAGTGGCTTCATCAAATCAGGAAACTGAAGCCGGGCACAGTGGCTCACTCCTGTAATCCCAGCACTTTGGGAGGCCGAGGCGGGCGGATCATGAGGTCAAGAGATGGAGACCATCCCGATCAACATGGTGAAATCCCGACTCTACTAAAAATACAAAAAAAATTAGCTGGGCATGGTGGCTTGAGCTTGAGGCTGAGGCTGGGGGATCACTGGATCCCAGGAGGTGGAGTAATGGTTGCATAGCCGAGATCGCGCCATTACACTCCAGCCTGGGCAACAAGAGCGAGACTTCATCTCAGTAAATAAATAAATAAATGTAATTAAATAGGGAGGATAAGCGCTCAAGGGACGGGCATGCCTGCTGGAGGGAACGGCTTAAGCAGAAGCTGGGAGGCGGCAGATCCGGAGAGGGGAGGTGGCTTTTGCAGCACTCTGAGCTGCCACCGTGTGGCTGGGGCACCGGGGCCCAGGCCTCTGTTTCCCCATCTAGATGCATCGACTGGGAAACCAAAGCTCCCCACCACCAAAGGGGCGGGGCCTGGGCCTCTGGCCTCCTGGCCCTATTGGCTGCCTGGGGTTTCTCCCCAAGAGGCCTCATCCTTTTTTGCCAGGAAATTCAGTCGTTCTGGCCCTTGATTCCGCTCCTCTGTCTGAAACCGGAAAAGTCTGTTTAGCAAACGCGGTAGGAGGCGGCGGGGCGGGCCGGGCAGGGGAGACGCGAGCCGCTGCTGCCACCTGCTGGCCGTGAGGGGAATCTGCGACCACCTGCTAATCGCGGGGGCCGGGGTGGGGTTTCAGGAGCCCCCCCAACATTCCGGCTCAGACCACAGTGGAGATCAGGTGGCGGCGGCTGCAGGATGCGGGCGAGGTGGGGTGGTGTGAGCAGGACGGGGGAGGACTCGGGGTGTGTAAGTGGGGCAAAGGTCCTGCCCCTGTGACTTGCTGGGTGGGAGGAGGAAAGAGCTCCTATTTGGGAGGGCCAGGCTGCTCCACTCCCCAGGCCCTCTCTTCCCCTGCTCAGTCCTAACTCAGCAGGGTTCCGAGATCTCATCTGGCTTTGTCTCCCCAAGATTAGGTGCTCCTGGGGGAGGCCCAGAAAGAAGAGATTAATAAATGTGGAATGAATGAATGAATTCCCAGGCTCCTATTTGGAGATTTTGAGCAGGACATTCAAGCTTCAATTGGGAAATAACACCCAAGAGGAGGCTCATTTAGGGTGATTCTGAACAGCTCTGTAAGCTCATTATCATCACCCCCATTTTATAGGGGGTGGGTTGGGGTGGGAGGATCATCATCTTCCCCACAGTGTTACAGCCCCTTCTCCCATATCCCTGGATCCTCCAAGCTCCAAGACCCACAATGCTGCAGGGAGCCCTTGAATCCAGACTCCCCATCCAGTGCTCCCGGGATTCATCTCGGCCCGCTTTGCCCCCATTCCCAGTCTATTCTGCTCCAGAGCAGGTCCATGGCAGGGCCCGCTCCTGCCCCACGGACGCCAGATCCAGCAGGGTGCAGCCGCTTCATTTCATGGCAGCTTGTAGGGCTGCCCCCGCTGGATGCCTGACGACAGGTGCGGTACAGACAGGAGGCAGGTGCACTGGAGCCTGGAGGAGCTCCCGGTTATCTGAGTCCAAACAGGACTCCTGTGGGTGCTGTGTAGCCTCAGGTGAGTCACTCACCCTCTTGGAGCCTCGGGGATCACATCTGTGAAATAGAACCACCATGGTTCCTTGCAAGAGTTGACTGGGGATTTGGTGGGAATCACGAGTGGATGGAATGGGCTGGGTATGCCATGAGCGCTTAATAACCAGTCGTCGTGATTGAGATAGTCGCTCTTCCTGTCTGTAAGACCAAGGGGACATTCCCGTTTCTCCCTCAGGCCTCCAGGCCTGGATCTCCCAGGAGCGATGGGTGTCTAGCCCCCACCTGGGCAGGGTTGCACCCCTGACCATCCGGCTCACTGAGCCCCAGGACCTTGGCCTTACACCTGCCGCCATCCTCCAAGGATAGCTCTGCATCCAGGGCCAGCTCAGGGGCACCCTCAGGTTGCTCTGTCTTCTCAGGAGGTTCAGTGCCCTCGCCTTTGTCCCAGGACAGCTCCACCACCAGGGCCTCCTGCAAGGATGCCTCTTCCTGGAAGTCCACTGGGTTGATCCACTGCCAAGTCTGCAGAGGGAGGGGGAGGGCCGGGGATGTGAGCAGACCTCTACTTCCCATTCACAGCAGGACGGAATGGACCAGGTCGCTGCTGGTAAATTCTCTAAAATCCTGGGACCTGGACGGGGGCAGAGGCTCACACCTGTCATCCCAGCGCTTTGGGGGGCTGAGGCATGTGTGGGATCACTTGAGGTCAGCAGTTTGAGACCAGCCTAGCGAACATGGCCAACCACATCTCTACTAAAAATACAAAAGTTAGGTGAGCTTGGTGGGGCACCTGTAGTCCCAGCTACTTGGGAGGCTGAGGCAGGAAAATTGCTTGAACCTGGGAGGCAGAGGTTGGCAGCGAGCAGAGATGGCGCCACTGCACTCCAGGCTGGGAGACAGAGCAAGACCCTATCTCAAAAAAAAATATATATATATATATATATATATATATATCCTGAGACTGATTTGAGGCTTGACTCTGCCTCGGTGACCCCCATTCAGCACCTCTTCAGGGCACTCCCAGCTTTCTTTAGGAAAATTTTTTTTTTTTTTGAGACTGAGTCTCACTCTGTTACCCAGGCTGGAGTGCACTGGCGCGATCTAAGCTCCCTGCAACCTCTGCCTCCTGGGCTCAAGCGATTCTCCTGCCTCAGCCTCCCGAGTAGCCGGAATTACAGGCACGCGCCACCACGCCCAGCTAGTTTTTGTATTTATAGTAGAGACGGGCTTTCACCATCTTGGCCAGGCTGGTCTGGATCTCTTGACCTCATGATCCACCCGCCTCAGCCTCCCAAAGTGCTGGGATTACAGGCGTGAGCCACCACGTCCAGCTCCCCTCTCTTTTCCCAGATGGTGTGGCTGGCAGTGCAGCGACCCCACCTCAGCAATAGCAATGGTCATGTGACCCTGACCCAGCCGCCGATCTTTTCCTCTCTGGTTCCAGCCATAGGCTCAGGAAAGGGCATGTGACCCCAACTGGGCCAATCAGTGATGGCCCTGAGACTTTTGCTCCTGTTTATGGGAAGAATGGACACTCTGCTTCCAATCAGAGAAGGCTCAGCCTGGCTGGGGGCGAACCCTAAAGGGGCAGCTCCGAGACAGACCCCAGTTGCTGGATTCAGCCGTATCTGAAGCCCACTCCCTTGGGATTTTTCCATCAAGTGTGCTTTATAATGAAGACGCTGAGTTTTGTTTCTAGCGCCAGGAAATGGACCTCTGCTTGCCTGTCTTCAAAATGGGAAGGGGTTTAGAGCACTGGTTTTGGAGTCCTCACCTCGACGGATTGGGGGAGAATAAAATGGGCTAATTCGGGACCCTGGCCTAGAGTGTGCACCCAATAAAAAAAAATTAAGAATTAGAAAAAGAGTCCTTACCTCCTTCCCTCCAGTAAACTCAATGGCAGAGCTGGCACAGGGTGTGGGCAGGGGTGGGCACAGGTGCCGTGCGGCTCTGGGGAGGAAAGGCGGCCGGTCAGAGGAAACTGTGCTTCCTTTTTTTTTTTTTTTTTTTTTTTTCAGAGATGGAGTCTCGCTCTGTTGCCCACGCTGGAGTGCAGCGGCGAGATCTCAGCTCACTGCAACCTCTGCCTCCCGGGTTCAAGCAATTCCCCTGCCTCAGCCTCCCAAGTAGCTGGGATTACAAATGCCTGCCACCACCCCTGGCTAATTTTTGTATTTTTAGTAGAGACAGGTTTTGCCATGTTGGCCAGGCTGGTCTCCAATTCCTGGCCACCTCAGCCTCGCAAAGTGCTGGGATTACAGGTGTGAGCCGCCACACCTGGCTTGAAAGCAGCTTTCAATCAGACATGCCCACCAGTGTCACCACCCCTTTCCATGGCAATGACCCAAAGACCCAAAAGTTACTACCTCTTCCCTAGAAATTTCTGCACAGGATCACCTGAGGTCAGGAGTTCAACGCTAGCCTGGCCAACATGGTGAAACACTATCTCTACTAAAATACAAAAAAAAAAATGCTGGGTGTGGAGGCACACACCTGTAGTTCCAGCTACTTGGGAGGCTGAGACAGGAGAATTGCTTGAACCCAGGAGGGGGAGGTTGCAGTGAGCCGAGATCGTGCCACTGCACTCCAGCCTGGGAGATAGAGTGAAACTCTCCCTCAAAAAATAAAAAAAAAAGAAATTTTGCATAAACTGCCCCCTTAATCTGCATCCAATTAAAAGTGAGTATAGGGGCCGGGCACGGTGGCTCACACCTGTAATCCCAGCACTTTGGGAGGCCGAGGCGGGTGGATCATGAGGTCAAGAGATCGAGACCATCCTGGTCAACATGGTGAAACCCCATCTCTACTAAAAATACAAAAAATTAGCTGGACATGGTGGCGCATGCCTGTAGTCCCAGCTACTCAGGAGGCTGAGGCAGCAGAATTGCCTGAACCCAGGAGGCGGAGGTTGCGGTGAGCCGAGATCGCGCCATTGCACTCCAGCCTGGGTAACGAGCGAAACTCCGTCTCAAAAAAAAAAAAAACAAAGTGAGTATAAATTTGGCTGCAAAACTGCTCTCAGTGGCTACTCTCTGCCTCCAGGGAAGCCCCGCTCTGCAGAGACAGCCACGGATCTGTAACCACTGCATCAGTAAAGCTGTTTTCTCCTGCCTGTGGCTTGCCCTTGAATTCTTTCCTGTCAGTGGGATAAGCTCCACTTTGGGGCTCCCCTGCCTGGCATCATCATCATCGCTATGGTAACGGTGGGAGAAGGTGTCAGTTACCTGTTCAGGCCGAGGTAGCCAAGGACGCCCACCAGAAGGATGCTCAGGAAGCTCCCCAGGGAGGCGAAGAAGATGAGCCAATCAGAACCCTGAATTTCTGGGGTGGGAGAGTGTAGGTTGGCAGAGGGGCACTTCCTGCCTCTTGCTCAGGGAGGGAGCTGGAGGGCCCGGTTTCTCCATGAACTTGCTGCTGACCCTGGCACGCATGCCATGGGCTTCTCAGTGGGGGGCCTCGGAACCCACCTGCCCGGTAGCTGTCATGCAGGAAGTGTTTGAGACTCTAATTCCAGGCCGGTCACGGTGACTTATGCCTATAATCCCAGCACTTTGGGAGGCTGAGGCGGGCCGATGACCTGAGGTCAGGAGTTCAAGACCAGCCTGAACCCATATGATGAAATCCAGGCTAATGCCCTTTTTGGCCTTAGCCCACCTGATCCCAGGTGAAAAAAGAAAAAGAAAAAAAGAAAAAGAAACCTGTCGCTACTAAAAATACAAAAATTAGCCAGGCATGGTGGCACACACCTGTAGTTCCAGCTACTTGGGAGGCTGAGACAGGAGAATTGCTTGAACCCAGGAGGCGGAGGTTGCAATGAGCCAAGATTGTGCCACTGCACTCCAGCCTGGGTGACAAGAGCAAAAATCTGTCTAAAAAAAAAAAAGAAGGCTCTGTAATTCCAGGAGCCTGCATGTGGGGCACACGCGGCTGCCCCTGGACCCAGGCCTGCTGCCACACGCCAGCCCTGACCCTTTCGTTCTCTGGGATCTAGGTGGTTCTCTTGGAACTGAAAGGACACCATGGCGTGAACAGGGATCATTTGATCTCGGAATCTCTTATGACCATGGACCCCAGACAACAGGGCCTGTGTTGTCCCCCTCCCCCTCCTACTTCTTCCCCTCCTTCTCCTTCTCCTCCCCATCCCCCACCTCCTCTCTCCCCTTCCTCCCCCTCCCCCCACCTCCTTCCCCCCTCCCTCCTCTTCCTCTTCCTCCTCCTCTCCCCTCTCCCTCCCCCCTCCTCCCCCTCCCCTTCCTCCTTCTCTTCTTCTTCTCTTCCTCTTCCTCTTCTTCTTCTTTCTTCTCTTTTTCTTCTATTTGTTTTTTGAGACAGTCTTGCTCTGCCGCCCAGGCCAGAGTGCAGTGGTTCGGTCACAGCTCACTGCAACCTTGAACTCCTGGGCTCAAGCCATCCTCCCACCTCAGCCTCCTGAGTAGCTGAGACTGCAGGTGTGTGCCACCACACCCCGCTATTTTTTAAAATACTTTTTGTAGAGATGGGGTCTCACCATGTTGTCCAGGCTGGTCTTGAACTCCTGGGCTCAAGCAATCCTCCAGCCTCAGCCTCCCAAAGTGCTGGGACTACAGGCATGAGCCCCTCACTGGGCTTTGCCTGTGTCCTCCTCATTTTTGCATTGAGAGAGACATTCGTTTACTTGTCGCTCAATGAATAGATCCCTGTACCTTTCCCCTCCCCAAGAGCCCCCAGATGCCTTGACACATCTACCCCCAACCCTGGGGTGTCAAACCAGGGAGGAGGAACAGTTGTAGATGAGAGCGTGGCCAGAAGGAGGCAGAGAAGGCTTGCTGGAGGAGGGAGCGTTTGAGCTGGGTTTTGAAGGATGAATAGGAGTTTGACAGTGGGGAAAACAAGCATTCCAGGCAGGAGGGAGGGAAAGGCCGGCATGGGCAAGGCCCCTGGAGTGTAAGAGGAAGCTGTGAGAAAAGGCAGTGGGAGCAGGTTGAGCTGCTACTTTCTCCTGAGGGCAGTAGGGAGTCATGGGGGGGGATGAGGGTGAGGGCAGGGCTGCTAAGATCATTAGGGGAAGCGCAGTGCAGTGCCTGCTGGGTGCTAACTGGGCCCCGCTCCCTCCACTCACCGATACTGAAGCGCTGGGGCTGGCTCCAGGCCCCCCTCAGCCACACGGTGTCTGCTCGCACCTGCACTGTGTAGGCCACACCAGCCCGCAGGCCGCGGAGGGTAACTTGGGTCTCTGTGGGCTGCACGTGCTGCTCTGCAGTGGAGGAGGCAGCCCTGAGTCCTGGGACCGGTTTACTCCTCAGAGGCCAGGCCGTGGGGGCGGGGCGCGGGTTCGTGGGCATTTTGCTAAAATCTCTTCTCTCTCTCTGTCTTTTTTTTTTTTTGAGATGGAGTCTTGCACTTGTTGCTCAGGCTGGAGTGCAGTGGCGCGATCTCGGCTCACCGCAAACTCCTTCTCCCTAGTTTAAGCTGTTCTCCTGCCTCGGCCTCCCGAGTAGCTGGGATTACAGGTGCCGGCCGCCACACCCAGCTAGTTTTGTACCTTTAGTACAGATGAGGTTTCACCTTGTTGGTCTGGCTGGTGAACTCCCGCCTTCAGGTGATCCGCCCACCTCAGCCTCCCAAAGTGCTGGGATTACAGGCATGAGTCACCGCGACGGCCAAGATCTCTTCTCTTAATGCGCCCATTCATCTCAAGATTTTTTTTTTTTTGAGATGGAGTCTCACCCTGTTGCCCAGGCTGGAGTGCAGTGGCTCAACCTCGGCTCATTCCAAACTCTGCCTCCCGGGTTCACGCGATTCTCATGCCTCAGCCTCTGCAGTAGCTGGGGTTACAGGCACCCACAACCACTCACAGCTAATTTTTTGTATTTTTAATAGACATGGGGTTTCACCATGATGGCCAGGCTGGTCTTGAACTCCTGGCCTCAAGTGATCCGCCCGCCTCGGCCTCCCAAAGTGCTGGGATTACAGGCATGAGCCACCGCGGCTGACCGACTTGTTTGATCTTTGGGCAGGTGGATCTGAGGTTGGAGGCGGGATTGGACTCTGGAGGTGGGTCTGGGACACAGGACGGAATCAAGGACCAGCTAAAACAGGTCCGGGGCTTTCCGTAAGACGCAGCCACCAGTGTGCCACGTCGGTTTATCACTGCCATGGCAACACCCGGAAATTACCACCCCCGTCCATGGCAATGAACCCACACTCGGAAGTTACCACCCTCATCCTAGCTATTTCTGCATAAACCGCCCCTTCATTTGCATATAATTAAAAGCGGGTGTAAATAGGACAAGGGGCAGGACTTCTGCTGCTGCTGCACATGGCCACTTCAGTAAAAGTTTCTGTCTAACCCCACTGACTTGCCTGTAGACTCTTTCCCGGGCAAAGCCGAGAACCCTCCCAGCTAAACCCCCTATCAGATCCCGTCTCCAAGCCTCGGTTTCCTCATCTGTGGAACGGAGACAGTCATCCCTGCTTGATGGGAGGTGAGCTGCTACTACATGTGAGAGGCTGCCTCCCAGGGACAGACCCAACACATCATAAGCACTTGGCTGGTGCCCACCCAGCCTTCTCCAGGCTCTGCAAGGGGTGATCAAGACCCTCGAGTTCAGCTGGGCTCAGTGGCTCACGCCCGTAATCCCAGCACTTTGGGAAGCCAAGGTGGGTGGATCGCCTGAGGTCAAGAGTTCAAGACCAGCCTGGTCAACATGGTGAAACCCCGTCTCTACTAAAAATACAAAAACTAGCTGGGCATGGTGGTGGGTTCTGTAATCCCAGCTGCTTGGGAGGCTGAGACAGAAGAATTGCTTGAACCCAGGAGGCGGAGGTTGCAGTACCTGAGATTGTGCCACTGCACTCCAGCCTGGGTGCCAGAGCCAGACTCCCTCTCAAAAAAAGGCACATGCAAAACAAAACAAAAACAACCCAGCCCAGGCAATATAGCAAGCCCTTGTTTCTACAGAAAACAGAACACTAACTGTGCATAGCGGTGTGCACCTGTGCTTCCAGCTATTAGGGAGGCTGAGGTGGGAGGATCGCTTGAGCCCAGGAGGCTGAGGCTGCAGTGAGCTATGATGCCATCACTGCAGTCCAGCCTGGCACAGAGCGAGTCCCTGTCTATAAATTTAGAATAAAAAAAAAAAAAAGACCCTCAAGTCCAATTCTCTTGTTTTAAGGGTAAGATAACCAAGGCCCAAAGAGGGTCAGTCGGTAAGGTGCCCAGGGTCACACAGCAAAGGAGACCTCAGGCCAGGATCCCTCCTTCCTCCCCCAGCCAGGCCTGCATTGCCTCACATACCTGACACCTGCTTTCTGTCTTCATCTCGGCAGCGGACGACATACTCCTTCAGGACGCCGGGACAGGTGCTCAGCAGAGATGGTGCCCAGTCCACAGACACCGAGTCCGAGCTGTGATTCTTCACCGAGACGTGGGGTGGCGTCCCAGCCGCTGAGGCTGCAACCGGTACCATTGTCACAGTCAGCACCAAGGTGCTGGTGGAGGCCGGGCGCGGGGGCTCAACGCCTGTCATCCCAGCACTTTGGGAGGCCAAGTCGGGTGGATCATGAGGTCAGGAGTTCAAGACCAGCCTACCAATGTGGTGAAAACCCATCTCTACTAAAGATATAAAAAATTAGCCAGGCATGGTAGCGGGCTTCCGTAATCCCAGCTACTCGGGAGGCTGAGGCAGGAGAATCGCTTGAACCCAGGAGGCGGAGGTTGCAGCGAGCTGAGATCACGCCATCGCATCCAGCCTGGGCATCAGGCCGAGGCTCCATCTCAAAAAAAAATGGATGATGCTGTTAAGCCCGACAGAGTCGCTCACCCCTCTAATCCCAGCACTGCGGGAGGTCGAGGCTGGTGGATCGCCAGGAGTTTAAGACCAGCCTGGGCAACATAGCGAGACCCTGTCTCTACAGAAAGAAAAATATTCGCCAACCATGGTGGCATGTGCCTGTAGTCCTAACTACTCAGGAGGCCAAGGTGGGAAGATGACTTGATACCAGGAGTTTGAGGCTACAGTGAGCTATGATTGCACCACTGCTTTCCAGCCTGGGCAACAGAGCAAGACGCTGTCTCCGAAAAAAGAAAAATATGAACAATCCCACTCGGAATGTCTTTGCCGTCCTGACCTCCACGTGTCCGGCCTGATGTGCAGTAGGTGCCAGATGGGTGGGCGCGGGGGCTCAAGCCTGTAATCCCAGCACTTTGGGAGGCCGAGGTGGGAAGATTGCGTTAGTCCAGGAGTTTAAGACCAACTTGGGCAACACAGCGAGACCCTGTCTCTATTTCATTTTATTTATTTATTTTGAGATGAAGTCTTGCTCTGTCGCCCAGGCTGGAGTGCAGTGGCGCGATCTCGGCTCACTGCAACCTCTGCCTCCCGGGTTCAAGTGATTCTCCTACCTCAGCCTCCCTAATAGCTGGTATTACAGGCACGTGCCACCACACCTGGCTAATTTTCGTATTTTTAGTAGAGACGGGGTTTCGCCATGTTGGCCAGGCTGGTTTCGAACTCTTGACCTCAGGTGATCCACCCGCCTCAGCCTCCCAAAGTGCTGGGATAACAGGCGTGAGCCACCACACCCGGCCTCTATTTTTAAAAATTATTTAAAAAGAAAGCAAAAGTGTAAACCCGTAGGTCTGGGCTGCTTACCATTGCCTCCAAAGTGGTAGGCAGACAGAACCGTAGACCACAAGGTGAGCTTCTCTGGGTGCGCAGAGGCCAAGATGGTAATGTAGTAACACTTTTCCTGCTCCATTGCCCCAAACTCTCGACTCCAGCTGTAGGTTGCTGGAAGAATAAATAAAGGTCAAGCCATTCAGTAGATTATGTTCCCATCTCTGCACCTTTGCACTGGCTGTGCCACCTGCCAGGAACCCCCCAGAAAACTCCTACTCATGCTTCAAAGCCCTTGCACCAGTATCCCCTCCTCCAGGATCTCTTCCCTGTGCAATGCCCCTAACCCATCCCCATCCCCCTCTAACCCAGCCCTTAGTCCATGGAACCAGGAGTTCTTTTTTTTTTTTTGAGACAGAGTCTTGCTCTGTCACCCAGGCTGGAGTGCAGTGGTACAATCTCAGCTCACTGCAACCTCCGCCTCCCAGGTTCAAGCGATTCTCCTGCCTCAGCCTCCCGAATAGCTGGGATTACAGGCACACGCCACCATGCCTGGCTACTTTTTGTATTTTTAGTAGAGACAGGGTTTCTCCATGTTGGACAGGCTGGTCTTGAACTCCTGACATCAGGTGATCTGCCTGCCTCAGCCTCCCAAAGTGCTGGGTTTAGAGGTGTGAGCCACTGCACCCAGTCACAGGGCCAGGGGTTCTGTGTCCAGCGTCTCCTCAGGCTCTGAATTTCTCAAGAAACAGGCTGGCATTGAGGCTTCCGAGGACTCCGCCAGGCCCAGGGCAGGAAGCAGGAGAGTGAGAGGCCACCGGAGCCTCACAGTCCCCCTTTCCCTAAAGACTCCTCATTAATTTGCCACCAGCATCTCTCGAACTGCCACCTTCCTTGGTGCTACTGAATATTTAACCAACACCCTAGCGTGTGAGATTCATTTTTTTTCTTTTACTTCCCCCTCTTAATGACTTTCTTTGAACAGCAAGGACGTGAAATTCATTACCTACAGGTGTGAGACCTGCCTGGACCTGAGCCCAGGATGCCAGCAGGAGTTTCCAGACCCACATGGGTGAAAGGTTCCAAACCTCACCCTGTCCCTACCTCTGTGTGACCTCAAGTAAGCAACAACACCTCTCTGGGCCTTAGACACCTGCTAGGTGCTTTCCTTGCAGGTCTGAACCCACCAGGAGCTAAAAGGGAGGGCGCAGAGGCAGAGGCGGGCGCTGTACCCATTCCAGCCAGATCCGGGTCTTGCGGTGCAGTCAGGTTGCAGGTGGCGAGGCTCCTATCCTGGCCCACAGGCTGCCACTCAATGCAGTAGGTCATGCTGCGAGCCTGGGCTGGCCAGTACATGGTGGTCCCATTGGTTCCAATGCTGATGTTCAGAGCCACTGGTTCTGGAGGGAGATGGGAGGGACCTATGGAGACAGTGGCCGCCCCTCTCCCCAGCTGCAGCCTCTCTCTCTCACGCGCTCGTCTATACTCTGACCCTGCAGGGCTAGGGGTGCCTGTATTTGGCTGTTTGCCTGCACTGGAGGTTCCCTGGGGACGAGGCACAAAGTGGGTGGCAGATGGTGGGGTTTTTTTTTTTGTTTTTTCTTTCTTTTTTTCAGATGGAGTCTCGCTCTGTGGCCCAGGCTGGAGTGCAGTGGCGTGATCTCGGCTCACTGAAACCTCTGCTACCCAGGTTCAAGTGATTCTCCTGTCTCAGCCTCCTGAGTAACTGGGATTACAGGCACCTGCCATCAGGCCCAGCTAATTTTTGTAGTTTGGGTAGAGATGGGGTTTCACAATCTTGGCCGGGCTGGTCTTGAACTCCTGACCTCATGATCCACCCTCCTCGGCCTCCCAAAGTGCTGGGATTACAGGCATGAGCCACCACACCCAGCCTGTTTTTTTTCCTTTTTCTTTGGAGATGGAGTCTTGCTCTGTCGCCCAGGCTAGAGCACAGCGGCACGATCTCAGCTCACTGCAACCCCCACCTCCTTGGTTCCAACAATTCTCCTGCCTCAGCCTCCTGAGTAGCTGGGACTACAGGTTAATTTTGTTTTTCTATTTTGGTGGAGACCGGGTTTCACTGTGTTGCCCAGGCTGGTCTTGAACTCCTGAACTCCAGTGATCCACCTGCCTTGGCTTCCTAAAGTTCTGGGATTACAGGCGTGAGCCACCACACCCAGTCAGCAGATGGTGTTTGAATGAGCTGAGTCCTCCTCCAGCCTAACTGCTGTCTCTGTGCCAGGATATTCACTGTGAGGGCTTCCTGTACTGCCGTTACGCCCACCTCCAGCCTGGCGAGCATCTCCGGCGGCGGCAGATACCTGGCCGCCCACCCGCTCGCCTCGCCTGGGCGGAGAGTGTGATGATACAAGACCAGGCCTCCCTGGCCTGACCGGCCCCACGGATGGTTTCATGCCAGACTCAGAAGCAGGAGCACACGCCCACTCGGTCCCTGGGCAGATCTCTCCCACGCCCTCTCGCCAGGGCATCTGCACAAATGTCAGAGAGACGGGTACTGCTGGCAGTTCTGTAAATAGCAACCGCCGTTTGTGGAGTGCAGACTGCATGTGCCAGGCGAAGGCTGAGAGCGTATGGGCACCACTTCACTATCATAGGGGACCAGGGTGGGCGCGGTGGCTCAAGCCTGTAATCCCAGCATTTTGGGAAGCGGAGGTGGGTGGACGGCTTGCACCCAGGAGTTCCAGACCAGCCTGGCCAACACAGGGAGACCCCTGTCTCTACAAAAATAAAAATAAAAAATTAACTAGGTGTGGGGGTACATGCCTGTAGTCCCAGCTACTCGGGAGGCTGAGGTGGGAGGATCTCTTGGGCCTCGGAGTTCAAAGCCGCAGTGAACCATGATTGCACCATTGCACTCCCGTCTGCTAACAGACTGAGAACCTAGCTCAAAAATAGTAATAATAGTAGGCTGGGCACGGTGGCTCACACCTGTAATCCCAGCACTTTGGGAGGCCAAGGTGGGTGGATCACCTGCGGTCAGGAGTTTGAGATCAGCCTGGCCAACATGGTGAAATCCCCATCTCTACTAAAAACAGAAAAATTAGACCGGGTATGGTGGTGCACACCTATAATCCCAACACTTTGGGAGGCCAAGGCAGATGAATCACTTGAGGTCAGGAGTTCGAGACCAGCCCGGCCAACATGGTGAAACACTATCTCTACCAAAAATGCAAAACGAGCCGGTCATGGTCACGCATGTAGTCCTGGCTACTTGGGAGGCTGAGGCAGGAGAACTGCCTGAACCTGGGAGGTGGAGGTGGCAGTGAGCTGAGATCGTGCCATGGCACTCTAGCCTGACAGAGTGAGACTCCATCACAAGAAAAAAAGAAAAAAGATCTTAAATAAAGACAGGGTTACCTCTAGCCTCTTTTTTTTTTTTTTTTTTAATTGAGTCAGAATGTAGCTCTATCACCAGGCTGGAGTACAGTGGCGCGATCTTGGTTCACTGCAATCTCTGCCTCCCTCATTCAAGCCATCCTCCCACCTCAGCCTCCCAAGTAGCTGGGACTACTAGTGTGCACCACCAGGTCTGGCTAATTCTTTTAAAAAGATTTTTAAGCCGGGCACAGTGGCTCAAATATTCAATGGGATTCAGTGGCCTGTAATCCCAGCACTTTGGGAGGCCAAAGCGGGCAGATCACGAGGTCAAGAAATCGAGACTATCCTGGCCAGCATAGTGAAACCCCAACTCTACTAAAATACAAAAATTAGCTGGACATGGTGGTGCGTGCCTGTAGTCCCAGCTACTCAGGAGGCTGAGGCAGGAGAATTGCTTGAACTCGGGAGGCGGAGGATACAGTGGGCCGAGATCGTGCCACTGCATTCCAGCCTGGTGCCTGGCGACAGGGCAAGACTCTCTCTCTCAAAAAAAAGTTTTTTAAGAGACAGGGTCTCATTCTGTTACCCAGGGTGGAGTGCAGTGGGTCAACTAGTTTTCTTTTTCTTTTTTTTTTTTTTCAATATTACATGATATCCAGGCATGATGGCACATGTCTGTACCCCCAGCTATTCGGGAAGCTGAGGGAGAAAGATTGCTTGAGCCCAGAGGTTCAAGGCCAGCCTGGGTAACATAGCTAAGCCCTGTCTCTTAAAAACAAACAAACAAACAAAACTGCATTATGGATCCTGATTACTGAATTTTTTTTTTTCTTTTGAGACAGCGTTTCACTTTTGTTGCCCAGGCTGAAGTGCAGTGGCACAGTCTCAGCTGACCACAACCTACGGCTCCCGGGTTCAAGCAATTCTCCTGCCTCAGCCTCCTGAGTAGCTGGGATTACAGGCACGCGCCACCATGCCTGGCTAATTTTTGTATTTTTAGTAAAGACCAGGTTTCACCATGTTGGCCAGACTGGCCTTGAACTCCTGATCTTGGGTGAGCCTCCCACCTTGGCCTCCCAAAGTGCTGGGATTACAGTTGTGAGCCACCGCACTCAGCCCACTACTGAATTTTTGACATACCCCTAAAATTAGGCACTCCCTTAATATTTCCCGCCTCACTCATCTCATTCTGGTCTAGCTGAGGCTCAGAGTAGGTGCTCAGCTCTGAGGGGCCCTCATGCCACCCTCCCCACCCAGAGGAGGCACCTGTGTGGGTGTCAGCAGGAATGTGCCACGTCTGGTTCGGGCCAGGACCAAATCGGTTCCAGGAGATGACAGTCACGTTGTAGGCAGAACCGGAGAGATTGAGCGTTTTTCCCAGGTGCACGGTCCTGGTGGCCTTGGCCTTACATGGGCAGGAAAGCATGTGGAGGCGCACTCGGTAGGTGACCTCCATGCCAGACGCCGGCCCTCGACAGCCTTCTGGAAGCTCCAGCTGGGTTGGCTGTCGTGAGTATGAAAGACAGCTCATGGGGACCTCATCACACTCATCATCCCACGGGCAGACAGCAGGACACAGCCTATGAGGACAGACTTGGCCAAAGGCTACAGCCAATAACATGCATCAAAAATTTTAAAAAATAATACACCTCAATGCTGGCAAAGATACTGTGAAACGGGCATTCACCTCCAGCACACGTCTAGCTGGGTAGGCGGGAGGAAGTGACAAAACCTACTGAGACTCAGGAAAACAAAAATGTTTCCATCTTTTAACCCAGTTACCTCAAGCCAGAAAACTTTTCCTTAGAAAAGGAATTTGAAGGCCGGGTGCAGTGCGGTGGCTCACGCCCGTAATCCCAGCACTTTGGGAAGCTGAGGCGGGTGGATCACAAGGTCAAGAGATCGAGACCATCCTGGTCAACATGGTGAAACCCCGTCTCTACTAAAAATACAAAAAATTAGCTGGGCATGGTGGCACGTGCCTGTAATCCCAGCTACTCAGGAGGCTGAGGCAGGAGAATTGCCTGAACCCAGGAGGCGGAGGTTGCGGTGAGCCGAGATCGCGCCATTGCACTCCAGCCTGGGTAACAAGAGCAAAACTCCATCTCAAAAAAGAAAGAAAAAAGAAAAGGAATTTGAGTTAAAGGAACATAGGAACGAAAAGACTTTTGCTACAGCCTTATAGCAACAGCCAATTAGAGACCTGGCTAAGACGACTATGGTACAGCCAATGAGTGGAATATTTGTCAGTTTTGTCTCAACAGAGATGGTCCCTCCGTGACTCAGTTTCCCTCTCTGTAAAATGGGGCTAATCAGACTGCATTTAATGGGTTGTTTCGGGACTTAAAGCAATAATCTGCTACCGGGCAGATGCGTCACCCTGATCTCCTTCTGGCGTCTGTGCAATTTCCCCACAGTCTGTTTCTCACGCAGGAGCCAGAGAAAACCTGTGAACGTCTGAGTCCAGTCATGTCCCTCCCCTGCTCACACACATTCCATGGCTCCCTATTACCTTCAGAATTAAACCCACAATCTGCCCACTTCCTGCCGTCTCTACATCTCGTCTCCCCCCATCTCCCACTTGCTCATCCCCCTCCAGCCTTCTGCCTCCTGCTCCCCATCCCAGGCCACCCCACAGCCCTGTCACAGCCCCATTACCGGCTCTTTGAGGGTCAGCCGCCTCCTGCCATCCCGGCCCAGCTGCTCCACCAAGAACCTCACCTGAGGTGGTGGGGGGTTTTCTGCATTAGAACAAAATCAACCACACAAATTGAAAGGAGAGAAAGACTGTCGGATGTTTTGTTTGTAAATAATGGATTCTCCACATTCACAAAGTGAAAATCCCTCGCTGCCCGGAATGCGGAAAAGAGAGAAAACTGGAGAAAGAAAAATTAACACCATTTGTGTCCCCAGGAATAACTGCCACCTGTAATTTCACGTTGCCTGCTTTTTTGGGAGCGGGTGGTGGTGCAGAGTTTCTCTCTGTCGCCCAGGCTGGAGTGCATTGGTGCAATCTCGGCTCACTGCAACCTCTGCTTCCCAGGTTCAAGCGATTCTCCTGCCTCAGCCTCACAGGTAGCTGGGACTAATGGCACACACCACGCCCAGCTAATTTTTGTATTTTTAGTAGAGATGGGGTTTCACCATGTTAGCCAGCCTGGTCTCGAACCGCTGACCCTGTGATCCGCCTACCTCAGCCTCCCAAAGTGCCGGGCTTACAGGCGTGAGCCACCATGACAGGCCTCTTAAGTTTTTCTTTGAATGCAAATGTATTTCTCTACATGGTTTTGTTGTGGTTGCTGTTTTATAGAATAGAGACGGGGTCTCGTATTGATTCCCAGGCTTGTTTTAAACTCCTGGCCTCAAACGATCAATCCTCTGGCCTCCGCCTCCCGAAGTGCTGGGGTTACAGGCTTGAGCCACCGCACCAGGCCTCTCTGCATGGTTTGAAACCCTCTCACTCATTTTTCATTTAGTACCCCAGACACCTGCAGGTGATATTGTCCCTGAGACACTGTGAGGTTCGACCCGATGATTCTCACTTATTAAAGTCCTACAGTGGGCTGGGCACAGTGGCTCATGTCTGGAATCCCAGCACCTTGGGAGGCCAAGGCAGGAGGATCACTTGAGGCAGGAGTTTAAGACCAGCCTGGCCAACATGGCGAAACCCTGTTTCTACTAAAAATACAAAATTAGCCGGGCGTGGTGGTGCGCGCCTGTAATCCCAGCTACTAGGGAGGCTGAGGCAGGAGAATCGCTTGAACCCGGGAGGCGGAGGTTGCAGTGAGCTGAGATCATGGCCCTGCACTCCAGCCTGGGGGACAGAGCGAGACACTGTCTCAAAACAAAACAAAAAACAAGACACCCTAGAGTGGGTGCAGCAGTACCAGATGCCACATTGCCTGGATTTGAGCATTCCTTTCTCCCTCTGCCTTACTTCTAACAGTCGCCGCCTTGTTTCTAATTCTTGCTGCCTTATTTCTTTTTTCCATTTTATTTGATTATTATTATTTTTTTTTTTTTTTTGAGAGGGAGTCTCACTCTGTTGCCCAGGCTGGAGTGCAGTGGCGTGATCTCAGCTCACTGCAACCTCCACCTCCTGGGTTCATGTGATTCTCCTGCCTCTGCCTCCCATAGCTGGGATTACGGGCATGCACCACCACACCTGGCTAATTTTTGTATTTTTAGTAGAGATGGGGTTTCTCCATATTGGCCAGGCTGGTCTCGAACTCCTGACCTCAAGTGACCCACCCACCTCAGCCTCCCAAAGTGCTGGGATTACAGGCATCAGCCACCGCGCCCAGCCCCCTTTTATTTTATTTTTTAGAGACAGGGTCTCACTATGTTGCCCAGGCTGGTCTCAAATCACTGGCCTCGAGTGATCCTCCCACCTCAGCCTCCTAAGCAGCTGGAGCTACAGGGGTGCACCACCACCTCCGGCCGTGGCCTTATTTCTAACACCTGCCCCTCTTCCCAGATTGATCTTACCGGGGGGAACGCACACAGGGCTGCTCCACTTGCTCCAGAGACTTCCCTGGTTCTCCCGGTACCGTCGTCGGAGCTGGAATTCCTGGGCCACATTCATCTCCAGGGGGCAGAGGCAGGACTCTGGGGAGAGGCAGGTTGAACATCAGGCTGTAAGATTTGTCCAGGACTGGGCCGGGCGCGGTGGCTCAGGCCTGTAATCCCAGCACTTTGGGAGGGTGAGGCTGGTAGATCATGAGTTCAGGAGTTCGAGACCAGCCTGGTCAATGTAGTGAAAATACAAAAATTAGCCGGGCGTGGTGGCAGCCTATAATCCCAGCCACTTGGGAGGCTGAGGCAGGAGAACTGCCTGAACCCGGGAGGCGGAGGTTGCGGTGAGCTGAGATCGCGCCATTGCACTCCAGCCTGGGCAACAAAAGCGAAACTCCGTCTCAAAGAAAAAAAAAAGAATTGTCCAGGACTTGGCACCAGTCACTTAGCCATCATGCACTTACTGAACTCCAACTGTGCATAGAGCCATGTGCTGGGCCCGGGGGCTCAGAAGGACAGGACAGGCCCTGTCCTCTTATGGCCTCCAGGATCACCCACGTCCATCCCTGCCCTGAATTCAAGTCCTGGCCATGGCCATCCCTGGGGTCATGACCTTGGCCAAAGGCTTCTCACCGTCTTCAAGCGTTTTTTTTTTTTAGACGGAGTTTCGCTCTTGCTCTCCAGGCTGGAGTGAAGTGGCGTGATCTCAGCTCACCACAACCTCCGCCTCCTGGGTTCAAGCCATTCTCCTGCCTCAGCCTCCCTAGTAGCTGGAATTACAGGCACCCACCACCATGCCCAGCTAATTTTGTATTTTTAGTAGAGACGGGGTTTCTCCATGTTGGTCAGGCTGGTCTCGAACTCACGACCTCAGATGATCCGCCTGTCTCAGCCTCCCAAAGCGCTGGGATTACAGGTGTGAGCCACCACACTCGGCCCAAGTGTTGATTTGTTTCCCCACCTGCAAAACCGGAGTAATCCAATACTGAACTATGGGGCAGGGCAAGAGGCACACAAATAACTCAGCATTGGGCCTGGCATACAGTAGGCACTCAATTAATGCCAACTTGCTGCAGCTGCTGTTGTCATTACTATTATTATTCTCACCAGTATCACCATCCTGAGGTCCGCAGTCACCCTAGAATAAGAATGTATACACATATTGTTTTGCATTTTGGTGCTGAAAAATATTTGCTGTTTTACAATTATTTATTTAAAATTATTTACTTATTTATCTGGGACGGGGTCTCACTCTGTCATCTAGGCTGGAGTGCAGTGGCGCAATCACAGCTCACTGAAGCTCAACCTCCCACCTCAGCCTCCCAGGCAGTTGGGACTACAGGCGTGCACCATCACACTCAGCTAATTTTTGCATTTTTGGTAGAGACGGGGTTTCACCATGTTGCTCAGGCTGGTTTTGAACTTCTGGCCTCAAGCGATCCACTCAACCTTGGCCTCCCAAAGTGCTGGGATTACAGATGTGAGCCACCATGCCCGGCCATGGTCTTTTTTTTTTAGAGACGGGGTCTCGCTATGTTGCCCAGGCTGGAGTGCAGTGGCTATTCACAGGTGCGATCCCACTACTGATCAGCACGGGAGTTTTGACCTGCTCCGTTTCCGACCTGGGCCGGTTCACCCCTCCTTAGGCAACCTGGTGGTCCCCTGCTCCCGGAAGGTCACCATATTGATGCCGAACTTAGTGCGGACATCCGATCGGCATAGGGCACTACAGCCCAGAACTCCTGGGCTCAAGCGATCCTCCCACCTCAGCCTCCCGAGTAGCTGGGACTACAGGCACGCGCCACCGCGCCCGGCAGTCTTTTTTTTTTTTTTAATAATTTTTTTTCTTTAATTAAAAAAATAAGGCCGGGCGTAGTGGCTCACACCTGTAATCCCAGCACTTTGGGAGGCCGAAGTGGGCAGATCATGAGGTCAGGAGATCTAGACCATCTTGGCTAACACGGTGAAACCCCATCTCTACTAAAAATACAAAAAGTGTCTGGGCGTGGTGGCGGGCACCTGCAGTCCCAGCTACTCGGGAGGCTGAGGCAGGAGAATCGCTTGAACCTGGGAGGCAGAGGTTGCAGTGAGCCGAGATCGAGCCACTGTTCTCCAGCCTGGGCAACAGAGTAGGACTCCATCTAGGAAAAAAAACCTCAGGGGCTAGAGTGGGGGCTGGTTGGGAGGAGCGACAGACGCAGAGATGGTGAGACTGATTCGGGGGTGCAGATGCCCTGGAGACGCCCGTGCCCACCACGGACTCGGGAAACAAACTCACCAGCTTCCACGGGCTGCCGTGTGTCCGGCGCCGGAAGTGCACCTCAGCACGAAGCTGTTTGTCTGGGGTCTCCCACTCCAGACGCAGCTGCCCGGCCGACTTGGACACCTTGATGTCTCCCAGAGGTGGCTCGTATCTAACTGGAAGCGGAGGTGGGGATTGGCGTTGGGCGGCGGACCACATGTATGTGAGTTAATGGCCCTGAAAATCCACCCAGCCCAGGGTAAGCGACTGAGTGCCTAACTAAGAACTGGGGGACACCTTGCAGGTCCCAGCTAAGCCTGGAATTCTGTGATTCAAAAAGTCAGGATTTAGACACAAGTCACACATGGTGGCTTACCCTGTAATTCCAGTATTTTGGGAGGCCAAGGCAGGAAGATTACTTGAGCCCAGGAATTCGAGGCCAGCCTGGGCAACATAGCAAGACAACCCCCCCATCTCTACATAGAAATTAGCTTGGCCCAGTAGTTGATGACTGTGGTTCCAGCTACTTGGGAGACTGAGGTGGGAGGATCACCTGAGCCTAGGAGGTCAAGGCTGAAGTGAGCCCTAATCCCACCATGCACTCCAGTCTAGGAGACAGAGGGAGAACTTGTCTCTAAAAGCAAAAATAAGGCCAAGCACAGTGGCTCACGCCCGTAATCCCAGCACTTTGGGAGGCCAAGGTAGGCGGATCACCTGAGGTTGGGAGTTTGAGACCAGCCTGGTCAACATGGTGAAATCTTGTCTCTAGTAAAAATACAAAAATTAGCCAGGCATGGTGGTGGATGCCTGTAATCCCAGCTACTTGGAAGGCCGAGGCAGGAGAATGGGTTGTACCTGGGAGGCAGAGGTTGCAGCAAGCCGAGGTCATGCCACTGCACTCCAGCCTGGGCGACAGAGCGAGACTCCGCGGCTGTGCAATGGCGTGATCTCAGCTAACTGCAACCTCTGCCCCCCAGGTTCAAGCCATTCTGCTGTCTCAGCATCCCAGGTAGCTGGGATTACAGGTGTGCACCCCTATGCCTGGCTAATTCTATATTTTTAGTAGAGACAGGGTTTCTCCATGTTGGTCAGTCTGGTCTCGAATTCCCCAGCTCAGGTGATCCACCTGCCTCAGCCTCCCAAAGTGCTGGGATTACAGGCGTGAGCCACCGTGCCCGGCCAACAAATAATTTTTTAATAAAGATTTATACACAGGATCCTACTAGTGAAGATATCTTTAAAATGTTAACACCCATCACTGGCAAGGCTCTGATGAGACAGGCACTTTTGTAAATTGCTTGCCAGAGAATAATTGATTTTTTTTTTAAGAACTATTAGGGAAATCTTAGTTTTTAGATCAATTTCAAGGAAACTGACCTAAGGAGAGACATCAATTAGTCTTGCTGCACCGTGGTCATACCCTGCCTGATTCTTTTTTATATCATCGTATTTTTTTTTATAGAGACAGGGTCTCGCTATGTTGCCCAGGCTGGAGTGCAGTGGATATTCACAGGTGCGATCCCACTACTGATCAGCTCGGGAGTTTTGACCTGCTCCGTTTCCAACCTGGGCTGGTTCACCCCTCCTTAGGCAACCTGGTGGTCCCCCGCTCCCAGGAGGTCACCATATTGATGCCGAACTTAGTGCGGACACCCAATCAGCATAGCACACTACAGCCCAGAACTCCTGGGCTCAAGCGATCCCCCAGCCTCAGCCTCCTGAGTAGCTGGGACCACAGGCATGTGCCACCGCACCCAGCTATATCATTGTATACATTTAAGAGGTAAGATGGTTTGATATACACATCCATAGTTAAATGATTACTATCGTGAGCAATTTAACATATCCATGGCCAGGCACGGTGACCCATGCCTGTACTCCCAGCACTTTGAGAGGCCAAGGCAGGAGGATCTTTTGAGCCCAGGAGTTCGAGACCAGCCTGGCCAACATGGCAAGACCTCATTTCTTAAAAAAAAAAAAAAATATATATATATATATATATATATATATATATACACACACACATAATATATATATATATTCATCACCTTCCATAGTTACTTTATTGGTATGTGGTAAGAACACCTAAAATCTATTCTTTTTTTTTTGAGATGGAGCCTTGCTCTGTAGTCCAGGCTGGAGTGCAGTGGCGTGATCTTAGCTCACTGCAACCTCCACCCCACCAGGTTCAAGCAAATCTCCTGCCTCAGCCTCCTGAATAGCTGGGATTACAGACACCCGCCCCCACGCCCAGCTAATTTTTGTATTTTTAATAGATGGGGTTTTGCCATGTTGGCCAGACTGGTCTCGAACTCCTGACCTCAAGTGATCCACCTGCCTTGGCCTCCAGAAGTGCTGGGATTACAGGTGTGAGCCACCACACCCAGCCCTAAAATCTATTCTTTTAGCAAATTTTCAATATACAATGCAATTTTTTTTTTTTTTTTTTTTGAGGCAGAGTCTCACTCTGTCGCCCAGGCTCAAGTGTAGTGGCTCGATCTCGGCTCACTGCAACCTCCGCCTCCTGGGTTCAAGCGATTCTCCTGCCTCAGCCTCCTGAGTAGCTGGGACTACAGGCATGCACCACCCCAACCAGCTAATTTTTGGTATTTTTAGTAGAGACGGGGTTTCACCCTGTTAACCAGGATGGTTTCGATCTCCTGACCTCGTGATCCGCCCACCTTGGCCTCCCAAAGTGCTGGGATTACAGGTGTGAGCCACCGCGCCCGGCCAAATACATGACGTTGAGTCATGAGAACAGATGTTAAGAACCCAGTCAGGTCCCGGCGGCATTATGGGGAGCAGAAACCGGAAGCCACCCAAGTGCCCAGTAACAGGGGATTGGTAAGGGGACATTAAAAGACTGCTTTGCCACAATAGTGTTTGTGTGACACTACGTGACACAAGGAAGTGAGAATGGCTAGGAGCATGATAGTATCAAGCCCCTGGCCAAGGGCCCGGAATCCCCTCCAGCTCCAGCTTTGCAGCCTGATGGCCTCTCTGGGTAAAAAAAGGAGGGGAGGAGAACGCGGTGCTAACCTGAGTCGTAGAGCTGCAGGGTCACATTAGCAGACTTCTCTGTCTGGTTCCTGGCCCGGGATTCCACCCAGAGTGTAACAGTGCACAGCACAGGCACCCTGGCCTGGTCGGAGAACCGCAGCCGCGTGGCTGAGCCTGCGGCGAAGTAGCAACAGCGCCCGGAGCTAAGGCTGCAGCAGTAAGGAGGGTGTCAGTATCGAGTCTGGGGTCCTAGTGGACCCCATAGCCAGCTTTGTGTATCACATCCCAGCATCTTTTTTTTTATTTTATTTATTTTTTTTTTTTTGAGATGGAGTTTCTTTCTGCCACTCAGGCCGGAGTGCAGTGGTGCAATCTCGGCTCACTACAACCTCCACCTCCTGGGTTCAAGCAATTCTCCCATCTCAGCCTCCCTAGTAGCTGGGATTACAGGCACACGCCACCACATCTGGCTAAGTTTTGCATTTTAGTAGAGACAGGGTCTCACTATGTTGGCCAGGCTGGTCTCTAACTCCTGGCCTCAAGTGATCCGCCCGCCTCAGCCTCCCAAAGTGCTGGGATTCCAGGCATGAGCCACCACACCCGGCATCCTTTTCTGCCTCTTGTACACCTCCTCCCCCAGCCTGCGGTTCCTTGGAGATCAGTCTGGGACTGGAGGGGTTTGAGGGACCCTAGTATCTCCCAGCATGGACTGTGCCACGAGAGAAGAAACAAATGAAAGGGCTGGGCACGGTGGCTCATGCCTGGAATCCCAGCACTTTGGGAGGCTGAGGCGGGCGGATCACTTGAGGCCAGGAGTTAGAGACCAACCTGGCCAACATGGTGAGACCCTGTCTCTACTAAAAATACAAAAATTAGCCAGTGCAGTGGCGTGAGCCTGTATATCCAGCTACTCAGGAGGCTGAGGCAGGAGAATCACTTGAACCCAGGAGGCACAGGTTACAGTGAGCTAAGATTGCACCACTGCACTCCAGACTGGACAACAGCACAAGACTCCGTCTCAAAAAAAGAAAAAAATGAATGGATGGATGGATGGATGGATGGATGATGGGTGGGTGGATGGATGGATGATAGATAATGGATGGATGGATGGATGCATATATGGATAGATGGGTGGATGGACGGATGGATGGATAATGGATGGATGGATGGATGGGTGGGTGGGTGGATGGGTGATGGGTGGATGGATGGATGGATGCATGGGTGGATGAATGAATGGAGAAGTGAAAGGGTGAAGCAGAAAGAAGAACTCGAAAGGCCCTCATGGACACCCACCTGGGATGCCTACCCTCACTGAGCACCCCCCCAACAATCTCGAACCCTCTCTTCTTAGTTGAGAGGCGGAAGCCAGGGAAAGAGTGACGAGCCAGCTGAGATCGCGAATCTGAAAGCAGGGGCACCAGAGTGGCTGGAGCAAGAGTCGGGTGGTGGGTGAGGGTTTGGGAATGGAAGAGGGGTCCTCACCAGCACCTCAAGAAGTGGCTGACCCCAGCCGTGGGACCCTCATACTGCCAGGAGCACTCGTATCCAGCACTGGGTATCCGATAGCAGCTCAGGTTTCTGGGGCCGGAGGCTGAGCCTGGAAGAGATCCTGTGGGCTTGGGAACAGACCAGAGTCTGGAGGGCTCTTCGTTGCTGGGACAAATCTTGGTGATGCCTACATCTTTCGGAGTCACCTCAGCCTAAACCCTCCCTGCGTCCTTCCCACCTTGTCTCCCGCCATCTCTTCCCTCCACCTATTCCGAATCCTAACGCATCATCGCGTGCAGTATAAACATTTGTTTGCCTGTTGTCTGTCTCTTCCACTAGGCTGTGACCTTGGGAGGTCAGCTGAGCGCAGGGCTCGGTCCCTGTGTCTAGAACTGTGTCTGCAGGTAGGTGCTCAGTGAATCATTATCAAACAAAATAACGAACAGTGCGTCTGGTCAGTGTCAGACCCCTTGCAGGGTGCATTATGAGCATAAAGTTCCAACAGTAAGGCCGGGCACGGCGGCTCACGCCTGGAAACCAGCACTTTGGGAGGCTGAGGTGGGTGGATCACTTGAGGTCAGGAGTTCGAGATCAGCCTGACCAACATGGTGAAACCCCGTCTCTACTAAAAATACAAACATTAGCTGGACATGGTGGCGGGTGCCTGTAATCCCAGCTACTCGGGAGGCTGAGGCCGGAGAATGGCTTGAACCCAGGAGGCGGAGGTTGCCATGAGCTGAGATCACACCACTGCACTCCAGCCTGGACAGCAGAGCAAGACTCTGTCTCAAAAATAAATAAATGAAATAAATATTCCAATAATTTATCGGGTTATGCTTATAACGGGTACTTTTCCCAATGTACTGAGCAGTCTGAACAGACACAGACACCAGCCCTGAGACCATGCTAGGGAAGGGATGAGGTTCAGCGAGGCTGCTGGCTGCCCCAGGACACCCTGAACCTGGTGAGAACGGGCCAGCAGGGGCTGGGGTGGGGGCTCCCAACACCGTGGTGGGGCCAGGTCTTTGGCTGGGTGGAGAAGGCCGACGGAGGGGCTGCTGTGAATGGGTCAGGCCGAGCCCTGCATAACCTCAGTCAACCATGAGGAGCTGCCCCGAACCTGAGTCTGCATCCGGATACGGCGGGTCCTGAAAACAGCACTCGCTGGTTCTGCAGGCAGCTGCAAAGGCAGTGAAGACATAAGGACACCCCTGGTCTTGCACTGTGTAGGGGGGAGGCTCAACCTGGGGGTCTACACCCAAGTGATCATCAGCCCTCCCACCCACCCACCTTCTCACCTATGCATCCACCACTGCCACCCATCCATCCATCTGCCCATCTACCCATCCATCCATGTATTTATTCATCCATCCACCATCTACCCATCCATCCATCCATCCATCCATCCATCCATCCATCCATGTATTCACCCACCCCACCATCCATCCATCCATCCATCCTTCCATCCATGTATTCACCCACCCCACCATCCATCCATCCATCCATCCTTCCATCCATGTATTCACCCACCCCACCATCCAGCCATCCATCCATCCTTCCATCCATGTATTCACCCACCCCACCATCCAGCCATCCACCCATCTACCCATCCATCTATGTATTCATTAATCCATCCATCCGTTCGTCATCCCATGTATTCCTCCATCCATCCATGTATTCATCCATCCATGAATTCATCCATCCATCCACCCATCTACCCATCCATCTATCCAACCATCCATTTATCCATTCTTCCATCCACCCATCTATCCGTCCATCCATCCATCCCACCATTCACCCATTCATCCATCCATCCATCCTACCATTCACCCATTCATCCATCCATCCATCCCACCATTCACCCATTCATCCATCCATCCATCCTACCATTCACCCATTCATCCATCCATCCATCCCACCATTCACCCATTCATCCATCCATCCATGTATTCATTCATCCATTCATCCATGTATTCATCGATCCATCCATGTCTTCATCCATGAATTCATCCATCCATCCATGCATTCATTCAGCTATCATCCATTCACCCACTCCTCTACTCACCAGTGTATCCATCCACACATCCATGTATTCATTCATCCATTCATTCATACACCCCCCACCCATCCATTTATCCACACATTCATCTATCCATCCATGCGTTCGTCCACCCATTCATTTATTCACCCATTTATTCATTTATTTATTCACCCATTTATCCACCCATCCACCTGTCTATCCGTTCATCCACCACCCATTAGTTCTCAGAGGTTGAGATGTGTATTTGGGAGACACTGTCAGGAGGTCCCCCCCAGCAGGAAAAAACAGTGGATCCACAGTCTGGAGGGCAGAGAGAAGTAAGGTGTGCCTAGATTGGCGCCAGTGTCTGAAGCCAGCATGGGGACAGTAGAGGCTGCATGGCAGGGAGAGGCCTGCCAAGGCTGGCCCAGGCAAGCGCACGGGCCCACCAGCAGTTGCAGCAATGATCAGTA
Organism: Callithrix jacchus; assembly: GCF_049354715.1. Taxonomy (NCBI): domain Eukaryota; kingdom Metazoa; phylum Chordata; class Mammalia; order Primates; family Cebidae; genus Callithrix; species Callithrix jacchus. The sequence continues at coordinate 16,802,283 of NC_133523.1, forward strand.
ACCTTTCCCCAGGAGGCAGAGACCTCCCTCAGCCACTGAGACCCGTGTGCTGTTTGGGAGTGCCACTGTGTGCCAGGTGTGGAACTGGGTGAGAGAGGGAGGGGGATGCCACTATGGATGGGTTCAGGAAGAGCATGACATCCTCATCCCAAAAGAAGGACCTGCCCTGAGCCCTGCAGGCAGATCAGAAGCCTTGAGGGAGAAGGCAGCACCCCAGGGAACAGCTCCAGGGGTCCAACCTTGGGGGAGGAAGGGCGCTTAACACACAGGGCTCTCTATCCTTCCATCGCTCTCTGTGATGAAACAGAACACCCCTCCCCGCAACCCCTGACAGCCTAAAGCCCATCCTCCTTCCCTCCATCTGGACTGACCACTCACTGCCACTATCTCCAAGCCACCTCATGGGCTGCCCCTGGCCCACTCCCTGCTGCTGGTCTCCAGCCATGCCTGGCCCTTGAGGTGTGGCCAGCACTGCTGTGGGCACACTACAGGCTCTCAGTGCATCACCAGAGCCAGTGAAACAGTCAGCACCCCACTAATCCCCAGTGTACAGGAAGGAAAGTTTATATAATATTATTATTGTTGTCGTTGTTGAGATGGAGTCTTGCTCTGCCATACAGGCTGGAGTGCAGTGGCGTGATCTCAGCTCAATGCAACCTCTGCCTCCTGGGTTCAAGCTATTCTCCCACCTCAGGGAATAACTAGCATAATAACTAGCAGAGAGTAACTGGCTCAAATTCTTTCTTTCTTTCTTTTTTTTTTTTTTTTTTTTTTTTGAGATGGAGTCTCGCTCTGTCACCCAGGCTGGAGTGCAGTGCCATGATCTCAGCTCACTGCAACCTCCGCCTCTCAGGTTCAAGTGATTCTCCTGCCTCAGCCTCCTGAGTAGCTGGGACTACAGGCGTGTGCCACCACACCTGACTAATTTTTGTATTTTTAGTACAGATGGGATTTCACCACGTTGGCCCAGCTGGTCTTGATCTCTTGACCTTATGATCTGCCTGCCTTGGGTGCTGGGATTACAGGCGTGAGCCACAACGTCCAGCCTCAAAAATTCTCTATTTGGTCAGGAAGCAGAGTTGGACTACAGCCCAACTTCATGACTGTCCGTCCAGTGCTCTTTCCATCACCCCAGGCAGCCTCCCATTTACACGGACTCTGATGCCGAGGTCCCTGGGCTGCCCGAGGAGAACACCAAAGATCCCTCTGTTAGCTGTCACCTGTGCTTCTCAACCAATGTCCAGGAATTAGGCTGGGGCCAGAGGATTTGTCCCTATCTTATCCTAGCATGGACTGAGGCCCAGCCAGCCAGTGCCCCAACCTAGCATGACAGCCTCTCTGTGGGACACCCACTGATCCCCAGTGTAGATCTCATTAGTCCGGAGCTGAATCCTCCACCCGCCAGGCCCAAAGGTCTGGTCCCAGCTTCTTATTCCCCTTGCCCCAAGTACTCACCCCTGAGAGGCTCCTGGGGACAGATCCTGGCTGTGGAAGTCTCTCCTGTTGGTCAAGGAAAAGGGAGTGAGTCTTTGGGGATGGGCCATGCACTCTGGAGGGCATCTTCAGTGGTATGCCCAGGCCCTGGCACAGGGTGGCTGTCAAGACATTCTGGGTGAATGGACAAGTGTGCTTCCTGAATAGCTGGGATTACAGGCATGTATCATCATGCCCAGCTAATTTTTGCATTTTTAATAGACATAGGGTTTCACCATGTTGGCCAGGCTGGTCTTGAACTCCTGACCTCAAGTGATCCACCTGTCCTGGCCTCCCATAGTGCTGGATTTACAGGAGTGAGCCACTGCACTGGGCCTGAGATGATTTAAAGTATTTGGCAAGGCCAGGCGCGGTGGCTCACGCCTGTAATCTCAGCACTTTGCGAGGCTGAGATGGGTGGATCATTTGGCCGCAGGAGTTCGAGACCAGCCTGGGCAACACAGTGAGACCCTGTCTCTGCAAAAAGAATTAAACAGGCATGGAGGTGTGCACCTGCAGCCCCGGCTACTCAAGGGCTAAGGCAGGAGGATCGCTCGAGCCCTCGTGGTCAAGGCTATAGTGAGCTACGATCAGACCACCACTCCAGCCTGGTGAAAGAGTGAGACCCTGTCTCAACCAATAAATAAAGTATACAGAAGGATGTGTGTAGGTTATATGCAAATACTTGACCATTTCTATCAGGAACTTGAACATCCTTAGATTTTCGTATCTGCAGAGGGTCCTAAACCATTGCCCCATAGATACTGAGAGAGCTGACTGTATACACTATATTATGTATGTCTATCTCTTCTAAATGACACATAGAAGATACTAGCCTATGTATACCTATTAGATACATACTTGCTTTTCATCCCTTCCTTGGTTTCTTTTCTCATTTAAAGCCAAGAGGTGGAAAAGATTTAGTGAATTTCACAGAAGAGAAAATCAAGACCCATGAATTTCACAGAAGAGAAAATCAAGACCTAGTGAAGTTCACAGAAGAAAAGGCAAGACCAGAGGAAAGATATCTAAGTTTGATCCCAGAAGCCATGGCTGCCCATCTCCCATGTGACAGCAGGAAAGACTGAGGCAGAGAGATGAAACCAACCCGCAGAGCAGGCCCACGGCTGTCCACACACACATGCGCCTCCCCCCAGCAAGAGGGGCCGCCATGCCTGGGTAGGGGGACTCACCGCCCTGCCTGGACAGCAGGAGGAGGAGGGGGAGGAGGGGGACCACCCAGGTCACCAGCAGCCGCATTGGATCCACGTGGAGCCCTGAAGCTGCAGGGGAGCCTCTCTGCCACCAGCGAGGTTCAGCCGCCCGGTCCCCACTCCGGAACACATTTGAAGCTGAGCAAGGGAAAAAGATTAAAAGAAAGAAAGAAAAAAGAATAAAAGTGTCACAGCCCATCCCTAGGGCAAGTCAAAGTGAAAGAGAAACCCAGGAAGTCAGCTCTGCAGAGCTGGTGATGGTAGTGGCCACAGACTCCTTTGGGGCAAGTCAGGGTTCTAGGGGTTCTGTCCTGCTGACCCCAGATCTGACCAGAATTCCCAGGAGCCAGCCTCATGGGCTACCTGTGGTTCCATGCACTTGGCCAGGTCCCTGGTCCTCTCTAGCCAAATTCTTTTTTTTTTTGAGATGGAACCCCCCCGCAGACTGGAATGGGGTGGTGCGATCTCTGCTCACTGCAACCTCCGTTTCCCGGGTTCAAGCAATTCTCCTGCCCCAGCCTCCTGAGTAGCTGGAATTACAGGCACCTGCCACAACACCCGGTTATTTCTGTATTTTTAGTAGAGAAAGGGTTTCACCATGTTGGCCAGTCTGGTCTCGAACTCCTGACCTCAAGACATCCTCTCACCTCAGCCTCCCAAAGCGCTGGGGTTACAGGTGTGAGCTACCATGCACAGCTACCAAATCCTTTTTTTTCTTCTTTTGAGACACGGTCTTGATCTGTGGCTCAGGCTGGAGTGCAGTGGTGCGATCACGGCTCACTGCAACATCAGCCTCCCTTGGTTCAGGCCATTCTCCTACCTCAGCCTCCCCAGGAACCAGGACCACAGGCATGCACCACCATGCCCAGCTCATTTTTGCAATTTTTCTGGAGACAGGGTTTTGCCATGTTGCCCAGGCTGGTCTCGAACACCTGGCTTCATATGATCTGTCCACCTTGGGATCACAGGCAGGAGCCACCTCACCTGGCCATCTAGCCAGCTTCTGAGACTGAGGCTCAAGAGCTGAAGGACAGCAGTGTTCTTGGATGGCTTGAATTCATCCTTCCAACAAATTCTACAAAGAGCCTGCAGCGTGCTGGCCCCCCAAAATGCCCACCTCCCCATATCTCAAGCTCCAGCCTTGCGCACCTGGATCCTCATGTCTTTTTTCCTTCAGATGCAACTTTAGGCCGGGCGTGCCGGCTCACACCTCTAATGCCAGCACTTTGGGAGGCTCAGGCGGGCGGATAACCTGAGGTCAGGAGTTCGAGACTAGTCTCACCAACATGGGGAAACCCTGTCTCTACTAAAAATACAAAAATTAGTAGGGCGTGGTGGTGTATGCCTGTAATCCCAGCCACTTGAGAGACTGAGGAAGGAGAATTGCTTAAACCTGGGAGGCGGAGGTTGCGGTGAGCCAAGATCACGCCATTACACTCCAGCCTGGGCAACAACAGCAAAACTCCGTCTCAAAAGAAAAAAAAAAAAAAGATGCAACTTTAGGGCTGGGCTCAGTGGCTCACACCTCTAATCCCAGCACTTTGAGAAGTCACGGTGGGAGGATCACTTGAGCCCAGGAGTTGACGCTAGCCTGAGCAACATGGTAAGACCCCATCTCTAGAAAAAATAAAAAGTTAGGCCGGGCGAAGTGGTCATGCCTGTCATCCCAGCACTTTGGGAGGCCAAGGCAGGTAGATAACCTGAGGTCAGGAGTTCAAGACCAGCCTGGCCAACATGGTGAAACCTTGTTTCTACTAAAAGTACAAAAACTAGGTGGGTGTGGTGACACACGCCTGTAATCCCAGCTACTCAAGGGGCTGAAGCAGGAGAATCGCCTGAATCTGGGAGGCGGAGGTTGCAGTGAGCCGAGAGTGGGCGACAGAGCGAAACTCCATCTCTAAATAAGCAAGTAAATAAATAAATATCTGGGCATGGTGGCGTGCAGCCATAGTCTCAGCTACTCAGGAGGCTGAGGATGGAGAATAGCTTGATCCCAGGGGGTCTGAGGCTGCAGTGAATTGTGATCGTGTCACTGACTCCAGCCTGGATGACAGAGCAAGAGTCTGTCTCTTAAAAAAAAAAAAAAATTAAGACATGCAACTTCGTTTTTCCCCGTTTCATTTCTTAGCCTCTGAGTATTTGGTTTTCTGCCCTTCCCTCCCCACTGTCAGCAAAGCCTCTAAATGTCAGTGGAGAAGATCTAACGCAAGCTACTGCGTGGATGAACCCTAATAAACATCATGCTCACGCCTGTAATCCCAGCACTTTGGGAAGCCGAGGTGTGCAGATCACCTGAGGTCAGGAGTTTGAGACCAGCCTGGCCAACATGGTGAAGCCCCATCTCTACTAAAAATACAAAAATTAGCCAGGTGTGGTGACATGTGCCTATAATCCCAGCCACCCAGGAGGCTGAGGCAGGGAAAATTACCTGAACCCGGGAGGCAGAGGTTGCAGTGAGCAGAGATCTTGCCATTGCACTCCAGCCCAGGTGACCGAGTGAGACTCCATCTCAAAAAGACAAAAAACAAAAAAACCCCATCATGCTGGGTGGACGAAGATGGACAGGAAAGGCACATATTGTATGACTCCACTTATATAAAATACCCAGAATAGGAAAATGTACAGAGGCAGACAGCAGATGAGTGGTTGTCAGGGGCTGGGGGAGGCGGGAGTGAGAAGTGACTGCTGATGTATGCGGGGTTTCCTTTTGGGGTGATGCAAGTGTTCTGGAACCAGGAGAGGCGCTGGTTGCACAACACTGTGAATGTGCTAAATGTCACTGAATCCTCTGCTTTAAAATGATGAATTTCCGGCCGGGCGCGATGGCTCACTCCTGTAATCCCAGCACTTTGGGAGGCCGAGCCGGGCGGATCATCTGAGGTCAGGAGTTCGAGACCAGCCTGGCCAACATGGAGAAACCCTGTCTCTACTAAAAATACAAAAATTAGCCAGGCATGGTGGCAGGTGCCTGTAATTCCAGCTACTCAGGAGGGTGAGGCAGGAGAATCGCTTGAACCCGGGGGGCAGAGGTTGCAATGAGCTGAGATCGCTCCACTGCACTCCAGCCTGGGCAAGAGAGGGAGAATTTTTGGTTATGTGAGGTGCATCAACTACAGAAAAAAGGAATATTCTCAGAGTCCTGGGCACTGAGGAGGGAGAGGGGGAGGGTCTCTCCTGGGGGTGAGCATCTGGGGAAACTGAGGCCCAAGTGGGCAGGGCCATGCCATGCATTTCAACCTCCTGGGAAGAGGCCCCTCCTCCAAGAAGCCTGGCCCCAAGGGGCAGCTGGGCTGGGCAGGGTCAGGCGCCCGGCAGGCTATGAGGTCAGTGAGTTGGGGACAAAGACTCAGTGTCCTGGGCCTGGCACAGTGGGGACGGGGACCCTGTGACCCCATACAGAACAGCCTTCTCTGGCCCCAGGGCCCAGGCCAGGGTCAGCTGGGAGATGGATGTGTGAGGCCTGGGGGAGGGGCAGAGACAGAGAGAGGGACAGAGATACAGAGATACATAAAGATGGAGGAGGCCAGGCAGGGTGGCTCATGCCTGTAATTCAGCACTCTGGGAGGCCAAGGTGGGAGGATTGCTCTAGGGTAGGAGTTCAAAAGCAGCCTGGGCAACATGGTGAGATCTCACCTCTACAAAAAATAAAAAATTTATGCCAGGTGTGGTGGCTCACGCCTGTAATCCCAGCACTTTCAGAGGCCGAGGCAGGCGGATCATGAAGTCAGGAATTCAAGACCATCCTGGCCAACATGGTGAAACCCCATCTCTACTAAAAATACAAAAATTAGCTGGGTGTGGTGGTGGTGGGTGCCTGTAATCCAGCTACTCAGGAGGCTGAGGCAGGAGAATCACTTGAACTCAGGAGGTGGAGGTTGCAGTGAGCCCAGATCTCGTCACTGCACTCCAGCCTGGGCAATAGAGCAAGATTCGATCTCAAAAAAAAAATTTGCTGGGCATGGTGGCAGGCGCCCAGAGTCCCAGCTACTTGGGAGGCCGAGGCGGAAGGATGGCTTAAGCCAGGGAGGTCGAGACTGCAGTGAGCTCTAATTGCACTCCAGCCTGGTCCACAGAGCAAGACCCTGTCTCAGAAAATAACAAGAAAGCTGGAGGAAACAGGGAGAGATTAGAGGAAAATCAGGGCCCCTACTGACAATCCTGAGACCCCCTGACTCCACCAATTCCCGGAGAATCCCTCACCTGCCCCATTTCACAGATGGGAAAACTGAGTCCAGGGACATTCAAGCCACCTGAGGCCCCAGCTGGAGGTGAAGAGATGGATTCAAACCGCCCCTCATGGACCAGAGTTTGGCCCCTTCCAGAGTAGAGACTGTGCCTCAGGGCTTCCCCCACCCCCATCAAAGTCGGCCCTCCGAGGCCTCATCTTCCCCATCTACAAAATGCACTGCTGTGAGTATGAAGGAGGGCTTGGCTCACAGTGAGAGCTGCCCATCCTCTGGCTAGTGTGATTAGTCATTGTTGTTTTTCCACAGTGGCCTCTGTCTGGCAGCTGTTGGAAAAACTTGGAGGGGAGGGAGATACAGGGCCCAGGAGGTGAAAAGCTGGACACAGATGCCCCTAGCCCCTTGGGATCAGAGACAGATGGAGACCGGGTGCCCTGAAGTAAAGCAGGGAGGGCTGCCTGGAGGAGGGACACTTGAGCTAGAATTTATAGAATCAAAGGGTATCTCCAGCAGAGGCCACAGCAGAGGCAAAAGTCCAGAGGAGGTGCAACCACCAAGATGGATACAGTGGGTCTGGGGTGCTGTGGGGCAATGGGCTGGGCTCTTGATGGGCTTTCTCCGAGGGCAGTAGGGAGCCATAGCAGGTGTGTGCACGGGAGGGGTACCCCAGACAAAGGTGAGGTGGTATTTCTCCCCTTATCAAAGTTACAACCTGACACTCCCTCTGAAGTTTGCCATGTCCCACCTTCCCCTTGCCACATCTTAGCACGCCCACCTCCTTCCTCCCTCTCCAGGCTCACCAGGAGGCCCTGTGTGGTTCCCTGACAGCCCCACCCAGTTACCCCAGAAGCTCATCTGCGATAAGCTCCCAGGGCTGCCCCACTTTCAGATGGCCCACAGACTGGGGGGAGGGCAAAGCAGGAAGGATCAAGTCACGGGGGCCCCCAGAAAACATGACGGGAGGAACCACAGCACTTCCCCACCTCCTCAGCTTCCGCCTTCTTCTCAGGGAGAGAGACCTTCAGCCCAAGGAGGGCTGAGCTTCCCTCCACGTGGCCAAGAGACCCTAATGCCACAGAGGATCATCTAAAGAGGGTGTTGAAGGATGCATGGGAGTTAGCCAGGAGAAAATCCATTCGTTCCTTTAAAAAACTCACTTATAGGCATCATCCATCAATGAGAACAATTTTCATCATTCAACCAGGACTTTCTAATGCCTCTGGGGAATCATTTGAAGATGTTTAATATTTTTTTTTTTTTTGAGACAGGGTCTCACTCTGTTACTCAGGTTGGAGTGCAGTGACATAATATAGCTCACTCCAGCCTCAACCTCCCAGGTTCAAGCTATCCTCCCACCTCAGCCTCTGATATAGCTGAGACACAGGCTTGTGCCACCATGCCCTTCTTTTTTTTTTTTTTTTTAACTTTTGAAACAGAGTCTTGCTCTGTCACCCAGGCTGGAGTGCAGTGGTGTAATTTCAGCTCACTATAACCTCCACCTCCTGGGTTCAAGCGATTCTCCTGCCTCAGCCTCCTGAGTAGCTGGGATTACAGGCACGCGCCACCACGCCCAGCTAACTTTTTGTATTTTTAGTAGAGATGGGGTTTCACCATGTTGACCAGGATGGTCTCGATCTCTTGACCTCGTGATCTACCCGCCTCAGCCTCCCAAAGGGCTGGGATTACAGGCTTGAGCCACCGCGCCCGCCCCGTTCTCTGCTTCTCAGAGAATCTGAAGTGGATCTTGAAGACTGTAGAGGTGTTCACCCTAGAAAAATTGCATTAATTCATTCAGTCATTCATTCAGTCATTCAGTCAGTCAATAAGCACTCCTTCTTGCCCATTGAGGGATCATTTGGGAGGCAGTTCTGTGTAGTAGTTCCCCAGATGGAGCAAGGGCATCTGAGACCTCTCTGGTGGCTCTCTGCCCAGCAGGTTCTCATATGCACAACCCAACCCTGGTTCAGGGAACCTCTTTCGCCGGGATTTCATTCAAAGTCCCAGGGAGGGCTCTAATAGGCTGAGCTTGGGTCACATGTCCACCTTGAACCAATCGCAGGCTGAGGTGGATAAAAGACTCTGGGTCACATGTCCACCCCAGGCTGAACTGAAGGGGTACTTTGAGGCAGAACTGCTCAGAGTCAGAACAACAGGACATTGCGGGACATGAGCTTCTCATCACTTGGGGTAAGCAAGCTACAGCCCGAAGTTCGCTTACTGTAGGATTGCCAGGTAAAACACAGGACTTCCCCACCCACTTGGCTTCTGTCTTCTCAGAGACCTTCAGCCCGAGGAGAGGGGAGCTTCCCTCCATGCGGCCAAGAGACCCTGATGCCCCTGAAGGGTCATCTAAAAAGGGTATTGAAGGATGCATAGGAGTGTGCCAGGAGAAAATCTATTCATTCATTTAACAAACTCACTTATAGTCATCATTCATTAAATAACATTTTAATTAAATTCCCAGTTAAATTGGAATTTCAGACAACCAACACATTGGTTTGTGTTTTGTTCTGTTTTGTTTGAGACAGAGTCTTCTTCTGTCACCCAGGCTGAAGTGCAGTGGCACGATCTCAGCTCACTGCAACTTCCATCTCCCGGGTTCAAGTGATTCTCCTGCTTCAGCCTCCTGAGTAGCTGGGATTACAGGTGCACACCACCATGCCCGGCTAATTTTTGTAGTTTTAGTAGAGACAGGGTTTCACCATGTAGCCCGGGCTGGTCTCAAACTCCTGACCTCAGAGGATCCACCCACCTCAGCCTCCCACAGTGCTGGGATTACAGACATGAGCCACCACACCCAGCCAACACATTGTTTTTTAGATTAACTATGTCCCAAGCACTGCAGGGGGCATACTTACACTGAAAAAAATATTCACTGTTTATGGAAATTTAAATTTAACTGGGTGTTTGCTTTGGAAAACAGCCTGGTTGTTTCTTACAAATCTAAAACATAGAGTTGCTGGGCGTGGTGGCTCATGCCTGCAATCTCACCCTTTGGAGACCAAGGTAGATGGATCACTTGAAGGTCATGAGTTCAAGACCAACCTGGCCAACATGGTGAAACCCTGTCTCCACTAAAAATACAAAAATTAGCTGGGAGCGGTGGCGGGTGCCTGTAACCCCAGCTACTCAGGAGGCTGTATGAGAAAAACAAGTTTTCCCTGGCGTCCTGTATTTATTTGTTTGTTTGTTTATTTATTGATTTATTTCCCTGGCGTCCTGTATTATTTATTTATTTGCTCGATCTGGCCACCATAACGTGGTTTCATTCTGCAGTACCTCATGCACAATCAGGCTCAGTGACCCTTCCTAGGTTCCCCTTAAGCCTAAAAACATTAACTCCAGGGTCCAAACTGATCAGTGGGGTGGCCAAAGAGAACTGTGGCTGCAGAGAAAGTGCCAAGTCCCAGGGAAAGAAAAACTGCAGGTGCTAAGCCAGGCGCTGTGGCTCCTGCCTGTAATCTCAGCACTTTGGGAGTGCTGACGTAGGAGCATCACTTGCGGCCAGGAGTCTGAGACCAGTGTGGGACATGGCAGCACTCCATCTCTACAAAAAAACACAAAAATTAGCCAGGCGTGGTGGCATGCACCTGTGGTCCCATCTACTCCAGGAGCTCTGGTATGAGGCCTGATGTGGGAGGATCACTTGAGCCTGGGAGACGGAGGCTATGGTGAGCTGAGATTGCACCACTGCACTCCAGCCTGGGTGACTGAATGAGACCCTGTCCCCCAAAAAAAAAAAAAAATTATTTTTTAATGTGGGTGCCGTTTTAAGACTTGGGGCTTTTCTCAGCCTCAGTTTCCCCTTCTGCAAAATGGAGTGTAACCGTTATCTTCAAATATCTGTGAGAGGTGGTGCTTATGAGACACTTAGGGCAGAAAGGCAATCATCCTCAACAAAGAAACTGACAACTGCAGTGGCTACCTGTTTTTATAATAAAGTTTTATTGGCACCAGGGCCAGAATTAAAGGGAGACAAATGAGGCTGATGGTGCAAGGACAAAGGTCTGATTATGTCTTAAGAGTTTTAGTGTTTTGTTCCAGCACTTTGGGAGGCCAAGGTGGGCGGATCACCTGAGGTCAGGAGTTCAAGACCTGCCTGGCCAACATGGTGAGACCTCCATCTCTACTAAAAATATAAAAAATTAGCCTGGTGTGGTGGTGGGCACCTGTTGTCCCAGCTACTAGGGAGGCTGAGGCACAAGAATAGCTCAAACCAGGAGGCAGGGATTGCAGAGATCATGCCACTGCACTGTAGTCTGGGTGACACAACAAGACTCGTCTCAGAAATTTAAAAAAAAAAAAGTTTTGAGGCTGGACGAGGTGGCTCATGCCTGTAATCTGTAATCCCAGCACTTTGGGAGGCCGAGATGGGCAGATTATTTAAGGTCAGGAGTTTGAGACCAGCCTGGCCAACATGGTAAAGCCCCATATCTACTGAAAATACAAAAATTATCCAGGCATGGTGGTGTGTCCCTGTAGTCCCAGCTACTCGGGAGGCTGAGGCAGGAGAATCACTTGAACCCAGGAGGCAAAGGTTGCAGCGAGCTGAGATTGTGCCACTGCACTCCACCCTGGGTGACAAGAATGAAACTCTGTCTCAAAAAAAAAAAAAGTTTTGGTGTTTTGGCCATACTTGGTGACTCACACCTGTAATCCCAACACTTTGGAAAGCCTAGGAGGAAGGGTCATTTGAGGCCAGGAGTTCAAGACCAGCCTGGGTAACATAGTGAGACCTCCTCCTATCTCTAAATATAAAAAATAAAAGTTTTGATGTTTTGCTCATAAATGTTTTCATTATTTCTGAGTTTTTAAAATATTATTTCTCTTGATGGCTGAGTTTTTTGGGGCCCCCTTAACCTTACCGCAAGGGTGAGATCCTCACTCCCCTCACCCTAGAACCAGTTCTGCTGTGTGTACTGGGCACATTTGTTGTTGCTGTTTTGCGTGTGTGGCTTTTTTGTTTGTTTGTTTGTTTGTTTGTTTTGAGACAGAGTCTCCCTCTGTTGCTCAGGCTGGAGCACAGCCCAGCGATCCCGGCTCACTGTAACCTCCGTCTCCCAGGTTCAAGCGATTATCCTGTCTCAGTCTCCTTGAGTAACTGGGATTACAAGTGTGCGCCACCACCGCCAGCTAAGTTTTTTTTTTTTTTTTTTTTTAATGTAGAGATGGGGTTTCACCTTATTGGCCAGACTGGCCGGACTGGTCTCGAACTCCTAACCTCAAGTGATCTGCCCACCTCAGCCTCCCAAAGTGCTGGGATTACAGGCGTGAGCCACTGCGCCCGGCCAATGCGCTGGGCACACTGATTAACGTCTCTGAGCCTCAGTTTCTTCATCTGCAAAATGGGGCTGAATGATGCTCCGTTACTTCTGAGAGGATTCGTGCAAAATATTTGCTTGTGTGCTCCGCAGGAGGGGCAGGGCCAGCTCGCCCGATGGGGGCGGGCCCTTATGGTCTGGCTCCCCAGGAGGGGCGGGGCCAGGCAGCGTCAGCTGACCAGTCTGGCCAATGGCACCCGGCGGCGGGGCCTGGCAGGCCGGGGCGGGGCCGGGGGCGGGCCTGGCGGCGAGGACTCCCGGGCCATGGACGAGTCGAGCCTCCTGCGGCGCCGCGGGCTCCAGGTGAGGCCCCTGCGCGGGCGGGCGGGCGGCAGAGGGCGCGGCCAAGTGGACGCAGCCTGAAAGGTGCGGAGAGGGCGGGGCCTTCGCTGGCTGTAGGGAAACTGAGGCAGAGGGCGGGGAACGCTCAGATCGCTTCTCTTTGACCACCAGCTTCTCAAAGTGCTTTTCTCCTGGTGGGAAGGGGGAAGGTGTCCCCCTTGGACACCTAGGGAAACTGAGGCTGCAAGAGATTGCGTGGGAGGAAGAGGCTGAGGGCTCTGCCCCTCCCCACCAGCTGTTTAATAATAATGCTAGCAGCAGCAGCCATAGAGCTCACCATATGTTCATAATAATCCTATTCCTAGTGATGTATTAGTATTAGTTCATATGTATTAATACCTCGGGTCGTCGCTGTCCCACAACACCCCCTCAGCTCACCCCTACGACGACCTGGGGGGGTGGGGCTGTCAGGCGCCCATTTGTCAGAATAAGGAAACTGAGGCTGTAGTCCCTGCAAGCCATTCTCCAGAGGTCGCCCAGCTGGGATTCGATCCTGCGCTCTTAACCAGCTCCCCTGGGGCACAAGGTGCTGCCAACTAGCAGTGTGTCCTGTGGGGAGGGCGCCCTTGCTTCCGCGGGCCTCAGTTTTCCAACGGGCCATGGGGTCCTCTTTTTACCGAGTTTGTGTTTGGGGGAGGCTGTGTCACCAGGAGGTAGGGACACAGGCATCGGGGACAGCAGAAGCCTGTTTGAAGCTACACAGGCTACAGGACCGCGGACAGCCACCCTTCGACCTCTCTGGGCTTCAGTTTCCCCATCATAAGAAATCAAAAATGGGAATTAAGATTTGGCCATTCCCCTCTGGGACTTAGCGACCAAGTTCTCAGGTAGGGAACCTGGGATTTAGTATTTCCCCAATGAACATTTATGGAGCGCCTGCTGTGTGCCCGGCTCTGGAGAGGCAGCAGAGTGCTCTGCAACCTCTGAAGCCGCCCTCCTGGAAACCCCAACCTGCTGGGAGCAGCGGTGACCCCACGGAGTGGTCAGATGCGATAAGGGACTCAGAGGAAGAGAAGGAGGCGCCTGACCCAGGCGTTGCTGGGAACCCTGGGGTAGAGGAGGCAGCCAAGGGTGGCGGGGCATTGCAGCGGGCGCGGTATTTAGGGAAATGAAAAAGGTTGACAAGCTAGAACCTAGGGAGGACTGCGCAGGTGGGATGGGGGTCGGGGACTGAAGTTAGCTCCGGGCAGGTGGAGGGAGTGAGGGGGATGGGGCAGGCGGGTCTCCAACCTGGAGCCGCGCGGAGCCCATCACCTGCGGGACTGCGAACTCAGCGGGTGGTGGAAAGCTAGGTCTGGGGTGGTCAGGGAAGGCACGGGCTGAGCTGCAGGTCACAGACACCCCGTCTCTGGAGGGGGTGGGGCAGAACTGGAGGCGCCGAGGCCAGAGGCAGGAATGGGGGACTTGGGCGGAGAGGAGGGGGCGGGGCGGGATTGGCGAGCAGCGTGGTGTTGGGGGGGGCAGCCCCGCCTCCAGCCCCAGTTAGATGCCAACCCGCCCGCGGCCTCTTAAAATAGAGAAACCGCCTCCGGGTAGGCGAATGGGGGTGCTGCTGACGTCAGGAAGTGGGGCCGGTTCCATCAGGGGGGTCAAACATTTCCTGATGATGAGTTCTATGTTACCAAAAGGGAAACTGAGGTTTAGAGAAGCATAGCCATGGTCCGTGTCTCCCAGAGTGTAGGTGACAGAGTCAGGCAGGATTTGAACCCAGACGGTTCCAGCTTCCTCTCCCGACCAACGGAGCGCAGGCGTCCATCCACGGAGGTGGAGGGTGAGCACCGATTGCCCGACTGAACGAAGGCATTCCGGGCAGAGGCCACAGTGCAGGCAAAGGCCCAGAGGCATGTAGCCTTCCCTCCCTATTACATTGGGAAACTAGACTTGAACCTAGTTTTTAGCACTAGAGGCTGATGGCCAGGACTTACTGCTTCCAGGGTCTTCGGTGCTGATTTTGAAAGGGTTAGACTTTCCTCCTAGGGAAATGGGGAGCTATGGAAGGTGCTGGAGCAGGAGAGGACATGCCCATATTGAGGGGCTGGAAAGACTCCTCTGGAGGGGCGGGATGGAGGGGCGGGTCAAAAAGGGCAGGAAGCCAGGAAGGAGCATGGAATGAAAGTCTTAAGTGTACTAGACGTGCTGGCTCATGTAGTCCCAGCAACTCAGGGGGCTGAGGCAGAAAAATCTTTTTTTTTTTTTTTGAGATGGAGTCTTGCTCTGGCACCCAGGCTGGAGTGCAGTGGTGCCATCTTGGCTCACTACAACCTCTGCCTCCCAGGTTCAAGTGATTCTCCTGCCTCAGCCTCCCAAGTAGCTGCCCAGCTAATTTTTGTATTTTTAGTAGAGATGGAGTTTCACCGTGTTGGCCAGGCTGGTCTCAAAGTCCTGACTTCAGGTGATCCGCCCACCTCAGCCTCCCAAAGTGCTGGAATTACAGGTGTGAGCCACCGTGCCCAGCCAAGAAGGATCTCTTGAGTGCAGGAGTTGAGGCTTCAGTGAGCCATGATCATGAGACCCTGTCTCAAAAATAAAAATAAACGTCCCGTGGGAGAAAATTTAAATAATAATAAAATAACAGTAAGGTGGTAATAACCGTTCATTCATATTAACAGGCTAAGCCCTCTCACGCGTTCAATTCTCCAACAGCCCGAGTACTCAGTGCTATTATTAGTTCCATTTTTCAGGGGAAGAAACTGAGGCCCAAAGAGGGAAGTACCCGCCAGAAGCCAGAGAACTGGACTTCTAACCAATCTCATCAGCCCCAGTTTTGGGTCTCCTTCCACTGGAAAGTGTCAGTGGTCCAGGAGCACCCCAGCCAATCGGGGGCAGGCTGCTGGTGAAAGCCAATCAGATTGTCCAGGAGCACCCCAGCCAATCGGGGGCAGGCTGCTGGTGAAAGCCAATCAGATTTCCTGGAGGCCAAAGGCCAAAGAGTCCATAAACGGTGCTGACTGGCCAGTTCAGACTGATAGCCCAGGGCATCCTCTCCCGGGGTGACAATCGGAGGCTTGCCAGTGTCTCTGTGCAGGAGAGGTCTGAAAAAGGATCCGGCCTGGCCCGCGGGCCACCAGTTTGTGACCGCCCTGGGTCCAGGGAGGAGATGGGGACCTTTCCAGTTTGGGTTAAACTCAGCCTCATGCCTAGCGTGAGCAGGCACTGGGTAACGTGAACGATTATTAATACTACTATTATCTTTTTTCTTTCTTTCTTTCTTTCTTTCTTTTTTTATTAGAGACGGGGTTTCACCATGTTGGCCAGGCTGGTCTTGAACTCCTGACCTCAGGTGATCCACCCACCTTGGCCTCCCAAAGTGCTGGGATTACAGGCGTGAGCCACCATGCCCGGCCTACTATTATCTTAACATTCACATCTCCCACTTGGACCTTTGCTTTGAACACGGCCGAATTTCAAAACATCAGATCCCACAAGAGAGCATCCCCCCGGCAGAGAAGATGACTAGAGCTTGGACTAGTATCTGGAGTATTGGACTAGTATCTCTGCCGCTTCCCTAGGTTCGGTCCTCAAAGGAGATCCTGCTTTCTCATGGCCAGGTTCCACTTATTTTCCTCCTCCTCCTCATCCAGGTGCGGTGTGGTCCATGCTGACTTTCCTCCCATTTCACTCCAGGGACACCAAGCTTCCCATGAGGCTTGGCCCTCCCAGCAGACTGAGTCCCACCTCCCCTTGCACGTGCTGTTTGCTTGGGCATGGACTGGTGTTTTCTGTGTGCCTGCTGGCTTTGTCTGACACCTCCTAGTCCAGGAAGCCCCTTAGCTCTCCTCTCTGTGTGCCTCCAAACTCTTCTCTCCCTTCGGGTCCTTTTTTTTTTTTTAAAGAGACGTGGTTTCACTGTGTTGTCCAGGCTGGTCTCGAGCTCCTGACCTCGTGATAGACCCACCTCGGCTTCCCAAAGTGCTGGGACTGCAGGTGTGAGCCACTGCGCCTGACCTTTTTAAGACAGAATCTTGCCCTGTCACCCAGGCTGGAGTGCAGTGGTGCAATCTGGGCTCACTGCAGCCTCCATCACTCGGGTTACAGCAATTCTCCTGCCTCAGCCTCCTGAGTAGCTGGATTACAGGCTCACGCCACCACTGCCAACTGATTTTTGTATTTTTTTTTTTTTAGTAGAGATGGTGTTTCACCATGTTGTCCAAGATGGCCTTGAAGTCTTGATCTTAAGTGATCCTCCTGCCTCAGCCTCCCAAAGTGCTGGGATGACAGGCAGGAGCCACCACACTGGGCCGCTTTGGGTTTCCCTTCACCCCTCCCATATGGGGGTGTTCATGCTGTGTCTTCTCCAAAGTGGGATTTCCTCAAGGTGGGGCTAAAGCTTGTGGGAGAGGCAGCATCCTCCAGCCGGGGATACCATAAATATTACCTTTAAAGGGCAGCTCCAGGGGGTCGGGGCCTCCCCAGCCTCCACTCATCTGGGTGGAACCACTCCCTGGGGAACAGCAGGCACAGAGGGGGGCTGTGGGCGGAAGCAGATGGTGCGGGGAGCGAAGGGTCCGGGAGTGGTGCCAGGAGAGTGCCGAGTGGTCCAGCTTCCCCAAGAGCCTTTGCAGGGAGCTGCTGACTTTGTCTCACCTCTCTCTGCCGCTTAAAAAAAAATTAAACATCTTCAGACTGGGTACAGTGGCTCACGCCTGTAATCCAGCATTTTGGGAAGCTGAGGTGGGAGGATTGCTTGAGGTCAGGAGGTCAAGACCAGCCTGGCCAACATGGTGGAACCCGGTCTCTACTAAAAATACAAAACTAGTCGGGCGTGGTGGTGGGCGCCTGTAATCCTAGCCATTTGGGAGGCTGAGGCAGGAAAATCGCTTAAACCCAGGAGGTGGAGGTTGCAGTGAGCCGAGATTGCGCCATTGCACTCCAGCCTGGGCAACAGAACGAGTCTCTGTCGCAAAAAAACAAAACCAAAAAAATCTTCACATCTTTCTTTTTGTTTTTTGGAAGCAGCTTTCAACTGGTGATTATTATTCACCTCTTGATCGTCGTCTTGACCCCGGCCCGTGGAGGTCTCCCCCAGGGCCAGGCCCTGAGCTTAATCAGGAACCCTATGCCACTGGACCGTTTTCCAAACGAGGAAACTGAGGCACAGAGGGCTTTAGTGACTTGTCTGGGTCACACAGTGCAGGAGTGGGGAGTCAGACTGGGAGCCTAGAACTGTCAGAGTTTTAGAAGGAAATGGCTGGAATGGGCATAGGGTGCAAGTAGGACCCCCCACCACCAGGGTTCAAATCCCTCCCTGTTTCACGTGGGGTAGTGGAGGAAGTGGTATAAGATCCCACAACTGGCTGGGCGCAGTGGCTCATGCCTATAATCCCGGCACTTTGGGAGGCCGAGGCAGGCGGATCACTTGAGGTCAGGAGTTCAAGACCAGCCTGGGCAACATAGTAAAACCTCATCTCTACCAAAAATTTTGAAAATTAGCCGGGTGTGATGGCACATACCTATAATCCCAGCTGCTCAGGAGGCGGAGGTTGCAGTGAGCCAAAATCGTGCCACTCCACTCCAGTCTGGGCGACAGAGCGAGACTCTGTCTCAAAAAAAGAAAAAAAATTCCCCCAACTATTGGAAGGGGCAGAAGGAGACACTCATGGCCACAGTGGTGGTGGCGAGAGTTTCATCACCATAACTGCTTGAACTAAAAGTCGCGATTTGTCTGTCCTTGGAGATATTCAAGCAGTCAGGGAGAGCTGGGAGTAGCAGGTCCTTCTCCTCCCATTCTGACAGTTCTGTTTTCTGAGCGCAGAGCTGCTGAAGTCAGGCCTGGGGTGATGCCACACCCCGGCGACCCTTTCCCGCCTCTCCCGGGAGACCTTGCCCTCCCAGCTGGGTCATCCGGCAGCCCAGCAGCTTCCGGCCCCCTTCAATTGGCTGTGGGGGCCGATGGCGTCACTGGTTGCCATGGCGAACACCCGGATCAGGACGTGGGCAGCCTGGAGCCCACCAAAGCAAAAATAGTCATGTGTCCCCAGCGTGGTCGCCCTGATGTGTGTGTAGGGAGGGTGTCCTGAGACCCAGTTTCCTGCCTCTCACTCCACCAAGAGACGTGGGCAGCCGGCTTTCCTCTGCGCCTAAGTTTCTCTGCCAGTGAAACAGCCCCTGCCCGCGGTTCGTAGTGGGCAGCTCAGTAAATGCAAGGACATTTACCGAGTATTACAGGCCCTTGCTGAGCTCAACAGTAGTACAACAGGACACAACAGCAGGAATAGTAATGGCGGATCATGATTAACCCCAGCCCTCCCAATGTCATCTCCAGATTACAGATGGGAAACTGAGGCACAGGGCCGGGAAGAAACAGAACTGGACCCAGACCAGGGTGTTCCCAGGTTCTGAACTTGCACCGCATGCCATTTTGAGAATTAAAAAACCCTATTGAATGGCCAGGCTCGGTGGCTCACACCTGTAATTCCAGTACTTTGGGGGCTAAGGCAGGTGGATCACTTGAGGTTAGGAGTTCAAGGCCAGCCTGGGCAACATGGTGAAGCCTCGTCTCTACTAAATATACAAAAATTAGATGGGCATACTAGTGCACACCTGTAACCCCAGCTACTTGGGAGGCTGAGTCAGGAGAATCGATTGAACCCAGGAGGCAGAGGTTTCAATGAGCCAAGATTGTACCACTGCACTCCAGCCTGGGCGACAGAGCAAGACTCCATCACACACACACACACACACACACACACACACACAAAATTTTGGTTGTCTGGTCATGGTAGCTCACGCTTGTAATCTGAGCATCTGGGGAGGCCAAGGCAGGTGGATCACCTGAGGTCAGGAGTTCACGACCAGCCTGGGCAACATGGCAAAACCCTGTTTCTACTAAAAACACAAAAATTAGCCAGGTATATTAGCATGTGCCTGTAATCCCAGCTGCTCGGGAGGCTGAGGCAGGAGAATTACTTGAACCCAGGAGGTAGACGTTGCAGTGAGCCAACATTGCATCATTCCACTCCAGCCTGGGCAAAAGAGCAGAACTCCGTCTAAAAAAAAAAAAAAATTAGCCAGGTGTGGTGACATATGCCTGTAGTCTCAGCTACTTGGGAGACTGAGGCCGAAGAATAGCTTGAACCCGGGAGACAGAGGTTGCAGTGAGCTGAGATCGAACCACTATACTCCAGCCTGGGTGAGACTCTGTCTCAAAAAATAAAAAACCTTTTTGGGCAGGCTATGTCTGAGGATGGACTATGGGGTCACAGTGGAACACAAGCTCAGGACTCTATCCTGCATGTGGTGAGGCTACACAAAATTGATACAGGTTGGCTTGCTGAGCTCTAAAAGGGTCCATCCATCAGCCGTCTTCCCCGTGCCCCCATGAGTGCCCAGGGCCCAAAGCTGCATAAACTCTGCAGTGGGTGAGGAGACCCAGGAGGAGAGGGACCTCTGAGACGGGCCAGGAGGAGGACAACTCAGTAATCTCTGCTTTCTCAACAGATGACTAGTTTTTAGCCACTACTGACATACTTCTTCATAAATACAACTAATTTGTAATTTTAAATAAAATTATTATTTTTTTTAGAGATGAGGTCTTGCTCTGTCACCCAGGCTAGAATGCAATGGTGTCATCACGGTTCACTTACCTCCGACTCCTGGGCTCAAGCAATCATCTCACCTCAGTCTCCCGAGTAGCTGGGATTACAGGCATGCGCCCCCATGGTGAAACCCTGTCTCTACTAAAAATACAAAAAATTGGCCTGGCGCAGTGGTTTATGCCTATAATTCCAGCACTTTGGGAGGCTGAGGCAAGCAGATCATGAGGTCAGGAGTTCGAGACCATCCTGGCCAACACGGTGAAACCTTGTTTCTACTAAAAATACAAAAATTAGCTGGGCATGGTGGTGTGCACCTGTAGTCCCAGCTGCTGGGAAGGCTGAGGCATGAGAATTGCTTGAACCCAGGAGGTAGAGGTTGTAGTGAGCCAAGATCGTGCCACTGCACTCCAGCCTGGCAACAGAGTGAGATTCTGTCTAAACAAACAAACAAACAAACAAAAAATTAGGTGTGGGGCACCCACCACCACCCGGCTAATTTTTGTATTTTTTGTAGAGACAGGGTTTCACCATGTTGGCCAGGCTGGTCTCGAACTCCTGACCTCAAGTTATCCACCTACCTCGGCCTCCCACAGTGCTGGGATTACAGGCGTGAGCCACGACTCCTGGCCTTATTTTTGAGACAGGGTCTCACTCTGTCACCCAGGCTGGAGTTCAGTGGTTTGATCTTTGATCTTGGCTCACTGCAACCTCTGCCTCCTGAGCTCAAGCAATCCTCCCACCTCAGCCCCCCGCAAGCTGGGAGTAGAGGCTCGAGCCGCCATGCCCGGCTATACTTTTTGTTGTATTCGTTGTAGAGACAGGTTTTTACCATGTTGCCCAGGCTAGTTTCAAACTCCTGAACTCAAGTAATCCATCGCCTTGGCCTCCCAAAGTGACAGAATTACAGGCATGAGCCACTGCACCCAGCCTAGTCTGGAAATTTTGTAAACTTTTTTTAGAGAGATGGAGTCTCGCTGTGTTGCCCAGTTGAGCTCAAACTTCCAGCCTCAAGCAACCCTCCCGCTTTGGCCTCCCAAAGTACTGAGATCCCAGGTGTGAAACACCGGTGGTGCCCAGCTAAAATAATTTTTAATGCAGGTGTGGTAGGATCTGGGTGGGGAATTAGACTGTGACTCTGGAGGGCCTCCAGGAAGAAGGGATGTTGACTTCAGACCCGGGGTATGCGCCGCAGTTATTTAGGGCTGGCAGGGAGAGAAGGCCATGTCGAGAGAGTGCACAGCTAGTGCAAAGGCCCTGAGGCAGGGCTCAGCCCAGTGTATAGAGTGAGCAGAAGGACGCATTGGTTGGGGCAGGGGATTGGAGGTTGTGGGGGTGCGCCAAGGGCCAGGGGTTCTGAGGGCTTGTCTCGCTGAGATTGATCCCCATTTCTGTCTCATTGCAGAAGGAGCTGAGCCTGCCACGCCGGGGACGTGGGTGAGTTCACCTGGGGCTGGCGGGCTGGGTGGGCCCTGGTGGTCGTGGCAGTGGAAGAAGTGGGTATTTCAGTGACAGCCGGTGAATCGTGACTGAATTGAATAATTACAGCGACACGCTTCACATTCATTCTTGTCCCAGTCTCTGCAAAGCGCTTTGCAAGCACCCGGTCTGCCTCTCGCCACACCCTGGGAGGCCATACCGGTTTGCAAATGAGGAACCTGAGGTGCAAGGGGATTTCATCACCAGCTTAAGGGCACTCAGCTGGGAAGGGAAGAAACTTATCTGGAATCCAGAGTCCAGATGTTGAATTTCAATGCAAGTGTATTGAAACTGACTGGAATGCCTCCCATGATGGGGAGCTCACTTCCTTTTGGGGAACACCAATAGAAAATCTTCTCTCAGTTGGGTGCGGTGGCTCACGCCCGTAATCCCAGCACTTTGGGAGGCTGAGGCAGGCAGATCACTTGGGGCCAGGAGTTTGAAACCAGCCTGGCCAACATAAATAAAACCAGCCTGTCTCTACTAAAATACAAAAAACTCAGCCGGAAGTGGTGGTGCACGCCTGCAATCCCAGTTACTCAGGAGGCTGAGGCAGGACTCGAACCCTGGAGGCGGAGGTTGCAATGAGCCAGACAGAGCTCCCGACATTTCACTTTAACATAGGCAACAGAGTGAGACTCTGTCTCAAAAAAAAAAAAAAAAAATAGGCCAGGCACGATGGCTCACACCTGTAATCCTGCACTTTGGGAGGGCGAAGCAGGTGGATCACCTGAGGTCAGAAGTTCGAGACCAGCTTGGCCAACACGGTGAAACCCTGTCTCTACTAAGAATACAAAAAATTAGCTGGGCATGATGGGTGCCTGTAATCCCAGCTAGCTGGGAGGCTGAGGGAGGAGAATCACTTGAACCCAGGACCCAGTTGCAGTAAGCTGAGATCGCATCACTACACTTCAGCCTGGGCAACAAGAGTGAAACTCTGTCTCAGCAAAAGAAAAGAAAAGAAACTCATCTCTCAGGGTCACATCAGTGTTTCTGTGGATTGGCTTTTATTTATTTGTTTGTTTGTTAATTAATTTATTTATTTTAGACAGGGTCTTGCTGTGTTGCCCAGGCTGGAGTGCAATGGTGCAATCTTGGCTCACTGTAGCCTCTGCCTCCCAGGTTCAAGAGAATCTCCCCCGTCAGCTCCAGAGTAGCTGGGACTCCAGACGGGAGCCTCCACACCCGACTTGTATGTTTAGTAGAGACAGGGTCTCACTATATTGCCCAGGCTGGTCTCAAACTCCTGGACTCAGCAGTCTGCCTGCCTCAACCTCACGAACTGCTGGGACTACAGCCATGAGCCCCCGTGCCCAGTCCAGGTTACCGTTTTTTATTCCCAAAGCTTAGAGAACATTTTTGTTCAATGCCTTCCTTCATTTACAGATGAAAGAAAGCAAAGCCCAGGCTGGGGAGGGGTTTACCTTGAACTCATGGTCTGGACGTGAGTGAGTGTGGACACCCCATGTTTGGGGCTGCTTTTGCCTGAGTTGGGGGTGAGAATGAATCACTCAATGAACATTTTTGTGATCCCCTACTGTACACTGGGTCCTGCTGAAGGCAGAAAGGATACAGAGAATTCACTCTCAGAGCAATGGTTGAAGTTTTGTACACAGGAGAGAGATTAACCAGAGAAAGAGACGGAGAGGCGCTGGGGGTGGCTTGATCCTGAAGATCTGGGGCCTCTTGAAGGAAGTGACCTTTGGGCCGAGATCTGGAAGAGGAGGAGCTGGGGGGCGGGGAATCTGGGGAGAATGGCACTCCAGGCAGCAGGAACAGCGTGGGCAAAGTTTCTGGGGTGCCAGTACGCTTGGCATTAGAAGAACAGCGTAAAGATAAGGTTAGCTGAGTGGAGTGAGTGGAGAGGAGGTTGGAAGGACAGAAGGAAGAGGTCTTTGGGGTCAGAGTGGACCCCAAGCCCAGGCCATCTGCTCCTGTTGGAGTGGGGATGATGCACTTGGCCGGGAGGCGCTTGAAGGCCCCAGTAAATTACTGGGGATTGCCCGGGACTCAGACATTGCCCTGAGGGCAGGCACTGTTTCCAGCCTTGGCCCAAGCTGTGGGCAGAGTGTTGGCCCAACCTGTGGGCAGTGTTGGACCGGGAATCAATGAGGACTGCAGAGGGCAAAGTCCTGGGCCATGGGGCAGGACAAAGACTCCACAAGAAATGTCCACTCCCTAACACCTTCCCTATGCCCCACTGGGTCCCCCCGGACCTCAAGATGACCAGAGTGAGACACAGACACCCCCAGACTGTGGGGTTTGCTCTAAGAGGGAGGGAGGACAGGGCTGGAGGCGCCTGGCGCTGGTGGGGGTGCAAGGACAGTTTGGCGGAGGAGGGGCGGGTGGGGCTGGACTCATATGTGGGTGAGGGGGACAACCTTCGTGGCAGAGGGAACAGCTGGAAGCCGGGAACTGGAGGTGTGGTCAGGGCCTCTAGTGTGCCCGGCGATGCGGAGACCCGAGCGGGGCCGGGACCTCAGTGCCGAGCGACCGGCGGGCATGCGGGGTGGGGGCGTAGGGGCGGCGCGCGCTCAGATCCCGGCGCCCCGAGAGCCCCTGGGCTGGGGCGAGGGCTGAGGCCGGGCCAGGGCGGGGAGAGGCGGGGTCAGGCCGTGGAGCAATCGCGCCGACCGCGGAGCCAGTGACCGCCCTTCCCTTCCGGGACGCGGCTCGGGGCTCCGGACCCGGCGGCCTCGGCGTCCCTGCGGCAGATCCCGCCGCCCGCGGCCCCCTCTCCCGCGGCGCCCCCCGCCTTCGGGCCCGGCCTGCGCGCAGGTGCGGAGCTCCGAGCCCCGCCCCGAGGCGGAGCCAGCCCGGCCCCCCCGGCCCAGCCCCCGCGTCGAGTCCGCCGCACCCGCCAGGCGTCGGTCCCTGCGTCCGTGTGTCCATCCGTCGGTCCGATCGCGCCGCGATCGGGGGTTCTGGGGGCCTCCAAGGGGGCGTCGATCGCCGGCCGCACACACGCGGCCTCGGCCCCGGCATGAAGGCGCGCAGGGACAAGCTGCACATCCCGGCGCTGACCCTCGAGTGAGTGTCGGGCGGGGCAGGGCGGGGGGTCGCGGGAGGACAGGACGACAGCCACCCTCCCCCACGTCTCTGCTCGTGTCGCCCAGAAACGCACCACCGCCTCCGGGGAGCCCTCCCGGGCCGTCGGTCTGGCCCCGCCCTCACGGCCTGCGCTGAAACCAGAATCCCGGGTCTTGGGCCCCTCCTCCCTGAGGGAACCGCAGCCCCCCTCCGGAGATCCGGATTCGGCCGCACGAAGGGGCGACCGCCAGTTCACCGTCCCCGGCCTCTTTCTTTGCAGTCTGTCTCCGAGCAGCCAGAGCCCGTCCCTGCTGGGTCCCAGCAGCCCCTGCAGCCCCTGTAGCCCCTCCTTGGGCCTCCACCCCTGGAGGTAAGTGACAGCGCGTGTGGGCGGGGCGCAGACTTCGCCCTGGCACCCCAGAGCCTTGGAAACCCTCCAGACTCGTCACTCTCCCTAAGGTACCGTGGGTGGGTGACATCGCCTCTCTGGGCCTCAGTTTACCCCTCCACATAATGGCACTGCGATCCGTTCTAGGGGCTTAAAGGGAAAATTCCATTTTCAGCCAGGCTGGCATCTAACAGGTGGCCATGGAAGCGAAGAACTTAAGCTTTGTCCAAGGACTTCCCCGAGACAGGTGCCAGATTCCCAAGCTGCTCAGGGTACTCCCTGCTGAAATGGGCCCGGACTCCTGGGTGGTGACCTCAGGGAGAAAGCTCCTCCCTCGAAATACACATGCACACCCAGGGCTGAGAGGCCACCAACAAGAGCCCCGTGAACTGAGCTTCACCTAAGAGGCGCAGGGCGAAAGAACCAAGGGGACTGAGTGCCCCATAACCCCTTCCTGATCCCCACTTTTCCATTAGGAAAACTGAGGCTCAGAGAGAAGATGCCAGTTTTCCTGATTCAGTCCGTCCCCTGGGGCCAAGCGTCAGGGCGAACTTTGGCACCAGGGTATGTTGAGGGTTTGAGCCACTCTCTGTGACCAGCCAGGTTTCAGGACAGGGGAGTTTGGTGATCTCCTTTCATGGTTTGGGCAAAAGTTTAGGGAGGGCCAGATGTGAGGTCAATGGTGTCTATTAGAATTAGGTGGTCCATCAACCATTTACCCATTTACACTTTAGTTTGAATGAGCTGCTTTAATCTTTCCACAGACATTTTTTTTTTGAGACGGAGTCTCGCTGTCCCCCAGGCTGAAGTGCAGTGGCGCCATCTTGGCAAGTAGCTGGGATGACAATCACTTGCCACCATGGCTAATTTTTGTATTTTAGTGGAGATGGGGTTTCACCATGTTGGCCAGGTATCTCGAACCTCTGACCTCAACTGATCTGCCCACCTCAGCCTCCCAAAGTGCTGGGATTACAAGCATGAGCCACCATGCTGGGCCATCCACAGACCTCTGGTGGGGAGAAAAAAGAACAATATGGAGCCCGCCTTTGGGTGCTGGGCAACAGGGAGGTGCCTTCATTCGGGCAACAAGCACTTATGAGACATGTACTGAGGTCCAGGTACTAAAGGCACTGCTAAGATAAACGGAGTCCCTCCATCAGTGGCTTCCCAGTCAGCTTGGGGAATTGCGTGATAGAATGAATGGATAAGCAAGATGTATTCAGGTAGGGACCACTTGGGGAGGTGGTATCTTAGCCGAGGCTGGGCACAGCTAAAGGAAGACTGGCACCAGGCAGTGGGAGCTGCATGTGCAAAGGTCCTATGACAGGACTGAGGTGTTTTTGTTTTTGTTTTGAAACAGAGGCTCACTCTGTTGCCCAGGTTGGAGTGTAGTGGCACAGTCTCGGCTCACTGCAACCGTCACCTCCCAGGTTCAAGCTTCAGCCCCTCTGAGTAGTTGAGACTACAGGTGTGCCACCATGCCCAGCTATTTTTTTTTTGTTGTTGTTGTTGTTGAGATGGGATCTTGCTCTGTTGCCCAGGCTGGGGTACAGTGGTGGGATCTCCACTGAAACCTCTGCCTCCCAGGTTCAAGTGATTCTCCTGCCCCAGCCTCCCAAGTAGCTGGGACTACAGGCACACGCCACTACACCTGGCTAATTTTTGTATTTTCAGTAGAGACAGGGTTTTACCATGTTGGTTAGGCTGGCCTCAAACTTTTGACCTCAAGCAATTCTCCCACTTTGGCCTCTCAAAGTGCTGGGACTGCAGGCATGAACCACTGAGCCTGGCCTAATTTTT
Organism: Callithrix jacchus; assembly: GCF_049354715.1. NCBI lineage: Eukaryota > Metazoa > Chordata > Mammalia > Primates > Cebidae > Callithrix > Callithrix jacchus. The sequence continues at coordinate 16,829,046 of NC_133523.1, forward strand.
GTATTTTTAGTAGAGACAGGGTTTCATTATGTTGGCCAGGCTGGTCTTCTGACCTCAGCTGATCCTGACCTCAGGTGATCCACCCGCCTTGGTTTCCCAAAGTGCTGGGATTACAGGTGTGAGCCACTGCACCCAGCCTGAGATTATTTTTAAGCCTCTGTGTCTGCCTCGGGCGGGGTGGCGGGGGGGAAGATCAGCTGGGGCCAGGAATGGAGGTGGCCAGAGACAAGGAGGTGGGCAGGACAACATCCAGGACCAAGTCGGGGCATCCAGTGGGTAACAGAGACTGCCGTCACCCTCATTTAGTGACAAAAACGGGGGTACAGGACATCAGAATGTGTTATCAGGAGCATTGTAGGAAGCTTTCAGGCCAGATGTGGCTCTGTCTGAATCCCTGGCTTCCACCCCAGGTGAGGACCTGATGAAGGCAGGGACCCTTGAACTTGAACCCAGGAGGTGGAGGTTACAGGGAGGCCTCTGAGCAGCTTTGACCAGTTTAACTGGGAGGGGAGGGAGGAAGTGTCTGGGATTTAGAAAGGCCAGCAGGCTGCGTCCCTCACCACCAGGGGGCAGCAGAGCCACGTCGCCTTGAGCCTGGCCGGGAAAGGGGTCCCTGCTTGCCATGCCAAGCCTTCCTAGGAATAAGCTCATAATTGTCCCCGCAGAGCCTAGTCTCTGCAATTCCCGCCTCCTTTTCTTTTTTCTTTTTTCTTTTTTTTTTGAGATAGTCTCGCTTTGTCACCCAGGCTGGGGTGCAGTGGTGTGATCTAGGCTCCCTGCAACCTCCGCCTCCTGGGTTCAAGGGAGTCTCCTGCCTCAGCCTCCAGAGTAGCTGGGATACCAGGCATGTGCCACCATGCCCAGCTAACTTTTGGCTTTGTTTCTTTGAGACGGAGTTTCACTTTTGTTGCCCGTGCTGGAGTGCAGTGGTGTGATCTCAGCTCACTGGAAACTCTGCCTTTCGGGTTCAAGTGATTCTCCTGCCTCAGCCTCCCGAGTAGCTGGGATTACAGGCATCAGCCACCACAATCAGCTAATTTTTTGTATTTTTAGTAAATATGTTCCACGGTTTCTTGTCTCAAAAAAAAAAAAAAAAGTATATATGGGGTTTCACCATATTGGCCAGGCTGGTTTTGAACTCCTGACCTCAGGTAATCCACCTGCCTCGACCCCCCCACAGTGCTGGGATTACAGGCATGAGCCAATGTGCCTGGCCTAATTTTTATACTATTAGTAGAGATGGAGTTTCACCATGTTGGCCAGGCCAGTCTCAAACTCCTGACCTCAGGTGATCTGCCCGCCCTGGCCTCCCATGGTGTTGACATTACAGGAGTGAGCCACCATGCCCGGTCTTGCCTCCCCTGCCTCCGTTCTGTTCATCTCCCCATCACTCACTCAGCTTCACTCACATGGCTTCCTGGGCTGATCCTCCAGAATGCTGGCAGCCTCAGGGCCTTTGCACTTGCTGTCCCCACTGCCCGGACAATTCCCTCCTTTATTCTTCCGTCACATCCTCATCAAAACCTCAGCTTCAGATAGGAAGCCTTCCCACCCACCCACTCCTTCCAGTTCCCACAAACATGGGTATAACATGTATTATACCGGCTGGGCGTGGTAGCTCACCCCTGTAATCCCAGCACTTTGGGAGGCTGAGGCAGGCAGATCACCAGGTCAGGAGATCAAGACCATGCTGGCTAACATTGTGAAACCCTTTCTCTACTAAAATACAAAAAAAAGTTAGCCGGGCATGGTGGCAGGCTCCTGTAGCCCCAGCTACTCAGGATACTGAGGCTGGAGAATTGCTTAAACCCGGGAGGTGGAGGTTGTAGTGATCCGAGATCACGCCACTACACTGCAGCCTGGGTGGCAGAGTGAAGCTCTGTCTCAAAAAAACAAGCAAACCAAGAACATGCATTGTACCTGCCCATTTCCCCATCCAGACCCCAGGGATTTTTTTATGAAGCCGTCTCACTCTGTTGCCCAGGCTGGAGTGCAGTAGCGTAATAGGTTTCACTGCAACCTCCACCTCCCGGTTCAAGTGATCCTCCTGCCTCAGCCTCCGGAGTAGCTGGGATTATGGGTGCCCACCACCACACCTGGCTAATTTTTGTATTTTTAGTGGAGACAGGGTTTCACCATGTTGGCCGGGCTGGTCTCGGACTCCAGAGCTCAAGCGATCCTCCCACCTTAGCCTCCCAAAGTGCTGGGGTTATAGATGTGAGCCACTGCACCCAGCCAGCCCCAGAGGTTTGATTTCCACATTGTCTTGTGGGATTAGCCCGTTATTTTTCTCATCCAGAGGTTTGACAGCCTCTCTGGGACCAGACCTGATCTGCCCTGGTCATGTTGTAGCTTCAGGGCAGACCCAGGGTGTATACCACAGGTGCTCAGTTAATGCATGTGGCTTAGATGAATGGGCAGTATCTGGGAGGGCTCTCCTTGTGGTGGTGGCAGTGGTGGTGGCAGTGGGACCATGAGTTGGGCTTTTTTTTCTTTTTGAGATAGAGTTTTGCTCTTGTTGCTCAGGCTGGAGTGCAATGGTGTGATCTTGGCTCACCAAAACCTCTGCCTCCCAGGTTCAAGTGATTCTCCTGCCTCAGCTGGCTAATTTTGTAATTGTAGTAGAGACAGGGTTTCTCGATGTTGGTCAGGTTGGTCTCGAACTCCCAACCTCAGGGGATCTGCCCACCTCGGCCTCCCAAAGTGCTGGGATTACAGGCGGGAGCCACCGCGCCCGGCCGAACTGAGCTCTCACCTGGAACAGTACCATCAGAGGCACATTCCTTCCGGAGCCTCAAATGCCAAGGGCAGGAAGAAGATGGATTTTCTACTTAGAACACTGGAAGCCATAGAGAGTGTGGGGCTGGGAGGGGTGAGGAAGATGTGTGGGCAGGTAGGGTAGTCAGACTAAAAAGGGGCCAGGGATGTCTGTACATTTACCTGAGACTTTGCCATTTATAGTCACAGCACAGGCAGGGAGAGTCAAATGCCAATGTCACAGAGGTTGTCAGGGACAGGGCTAGGAGAAGGATTCACCCAGGAATGCAGTTTAGTTGGTTTATCTGTTTGTTTGATGAGATGGAGTTTCACTCTGTCGTGGCACGATCTTGGCTCACCACAACCTCCGCCTCCCAGGTTCAAGCAATCCTCCTGCCTCAGCCTCCCAAGTAGCTGGGACTACAGGTGCATGTCACCACACCTGGCTAATTTTTGTATTTTTAGTAGAGACAGGGTTTCACCATGTTGGTCAGGATGGTCTCGATCTCTTGACCTTGTGATCCATCTGCCGTGGCCTCCCAAAATGCTGGGATTACAGGCACGAGCCACCGCGCCCGGCAGAAATGCAGTTTTGCTATAAGAGCAATAGGAAGCCATGGAGGGTGTGTGAGCAGGGGAAGGGCAGGATCTGGGGAGCAGTGGGCTGACACCAGAATTCAGTGGCTCAGCCACTTTCATGGAAGGCCTTTGCTATGGCGGCAGGCCCTCTGGATTGTCAGCTGCAGCCCTGTTTTGCAGAGGGAGAAACTGAGGCCAAATGAACATGGGAGAAGGTCTCTCCGTGCTATAGATGTCAGGGCAGTGGGTATATGTAATGGGGGTGTTGGGTATATGTAATACAGGGTGTAGCTTTGGCTGGGGACGAGGAGCCAGTGCCTTTACTTGAGTGTGTGCAAAAGTGTGTTCCCATGCATATAGGGTGGCTCAGCATGTAGTGACAGCAAGTGGAGACCGTGGCCCCATCCCCACTTGGGTCCCCAGATGAGGCTCAAGATGCATACCTGGGAATCACAGGTGACCACTTCGAGCCTCGTCACCATCTCTGACCCCGCCTCTCCCCTGGTCTCCAAAGAAGTCCCCAATCCACCCACTTCTCCATAGCTTCAATGTCCCCCTCCCGGACACTGTCCCAGCCCCTTACTGGCCTCCTGCTACCTTCATTCCTGCCCCCAACAGCATGCTCCCCAGAGCAGACACGAGGGGGTTTACAAATCGTCCGGATCATACCCCTTCTCTGCTCGGGCACCCTCCATGGCTCCCCAGTGCTCCTACAAGAAAATCGCCCTCCTCCCTGCAGCCCACAAGGCTTATGTGGTCACCCCCGCTGGCATCTTGCCCTCAGTGCTGCCTCAGAGAGCTGTGCCCTTTGCCCGGGACCCACTTTCTGCATGAACAGCTCCCTCCTCCTCCATGCCTGGCCGGCTGCAATGCTCCCTCCTCTGAGAGGGCTCCCAGCTAATGTCACCCTTTGCAGTCTTCCCTCCTTTCTCTTCCCTTCTCAGCCTTAGTGTTTGAAATTATCTTTTTTTTTTTTTTTTTTTTGAGACAGTGTCTCACTCTGTCACCCAGGCTGGAGTGCAATGGCGCGATCTCGGCCCACTGCAACCTCTGCCTCCCGGGTACAAGTGATTCTCCTGCCTCAGCTACCTGAGTAGCTGGGAATACAGGCATGTTCCACCGTGCCCAGCTATTTCTTAAAATTTTTTATTTATCTATTTTTATTATTTTATTTATTTTTGAGAGGGAGTCTTGTTCTTGTCCCCCAGGCTGTTGTGCAGTGGCACGGTCTCAGCTCACTGCAACCTCTGCCGCCCGGCTTCAAGCTATTCTCCTGCCTCAGCCTCCCAAGTAGCTGGGATTATAGGCGCGCGCCACCACACCCGGCTAATTTTTGTATTTTTAGTAGAGATGGGGTTTCACCGTGTTGGCCAGGCTGTTCTTGAACTCCTAACCTCAGGTGATCTGCCCATCTCAGCCTTTGAAAGTGCTGGGATTGCAGGCATGAGCCACTGCAACCAGCCTTTTATTTATTTATTTATTTATTTATTTATTGAGACAGAGTTTTGCTCTTGTTGCCCAGGCTGGAGTGCAGTGGCTCGATCTCGGCTTAATGCAACCTCTGCCTCCCAGGTCCAAGCGATTCTCTTGTCTCAGCCTCCCAAGTAGCTGGGATTGCAGATGGGAGCCACCACGCTGGGCTAACTTCGTATTTTTATTAGAGATGGGGGTTTCACTGTGCTGGCCAGGCTGGTCTTGAACTCCTGATGTCAGGTGATCTGCCTGCCTCGGCCTCCCAAAGTGCTGGGATTATAGGCGCGAGCCACGGCATCTGGCCAAAATTACCTTGTTCATTGAATTGCTTCCTGTTGGCTTGGCGCAGTGGCAACACTCAAAAAAAAACAAAAAGAGTTGTATCCTGTTTACTGTCTGCCTCCCCCACCGGACTAGGTGGGCCCCTGAGGACAGGGGTTTTGTGGGCCTGGTCCCTACGGGGTCTCCAGGGTTCAGAACTCGAGTGGACATACAGTATGTGATTAGTGTTTGTTGAATGAATGAATGACCAGATATGGGTGTTTGAGCCCTGGGTCTGGGCAACCTCGGGGCCTTCCTAGGGAGATACTCACGAGGTCACGGGTGCCTGGGGGTGGCACCGGGTGTCTGGGACACCGGGAGGTGGATATGGCAGGGAGTCTGGGAAAGCTTTGAGAAGAAGAGGGGACAGGGTCAGGTACACAGTGGGCGGCAACATGCTTTCTGTGTTTTTTGTTTGTGTGTGTGTGTGTGTCCAGGGTGGAGTGCAGTGGCGTCATCTCCACTCACCGCAACATCCTGCCTCAGCCTCCCGAGTGGCTGGGATTACAGGTGCCCGCCACTCTGGCTGGCTAATTCTTTGTTTCTTTAGTAGAGTCAGGGTTTTGCCACATTGGCCAGGCTGGTCTTGAACTCCTGGCCTTAGGCGAACCACCTGCTTCAGCCTCCCAATCCCTGTGCTGGGATTACAGGTGTGAGCCACCACACTTGGCCTCACCCAGGCTGGTTTTAAACCAAGGCTGGGAAAGGCCAGATGAAGGCTGGGCGTGCTGGCTCATACCTTTAATCCCAGCTACTCGTGAGGCTGAGGCAGGGGAATAGCTTGAACCCTAGAGGTGGAGGCTGCAGTGAGCTGAAACTGCGCCATTGCACCACAGCCTGGGCAACAAAGCAAAATTCTATCTCAAAAAAAAAAAAATCATCTCTTTTTTTAGCCTGACTCCAGTATTGGGTCTGGACTGGATCCCAAAATGTCCTGTGGCCCAGGAAAGGGCATCCCTTGTGATGACACTGCCCCTGACATCCCTGGACTGCCATGACAGGAGGGAGCATTCATTCAGTGCCTACTTTGGGAGACACTTCTGCTTCCATAGTGGCTTCCACAGTGAACACATTATGCCCTCAGCCCAGTACCAGGCTCTGTGTCTCAGAGTTTATTCTGTTTTCAGTATGGGGGATGTTATACATGGGGAAATAGAGGCCTGGAAGTTAGCCTGATGCTATCGATTATAGAAATAAATGATATACAGATATAGAGCATATACCAGCTGCCCTTGGAAGCACCCCCTTGCATCTGATTTGTGTAATCCTCATGTCAGCCCAGTTTTCCTCCCATTTCATAGTTGAGGAGACTGAGGCTGCAGTTCAATCGGGTGGCCGATTCCTAACTGAGGCAGGGCTGATGGCCTTTCCCGCCACACAGAGGCAGAGCATGTCAGACGCCCCGACTCAATTTGCCAAACACACCCTGTGTGCCAGTCCGGTGCTGGGAACTGCTGGGACCCCAAGGAGCCCCTTAACCTGGGGAAGACAGAGCCGGCCAGACACGAAAGAGGGTTTTTCAGAGGAAGGGACGCTGTCTTGCCAAGCTAGATTCCCGGTAGTGGGATCAGGGTGGGCGTGGTAGCATGAGCCGGGCCAGGACCCTGGGTGGGTCTTGGGAGCCGCACTGAGAAGGGGTCAGTGCCCCGGGAGAGAGGAAAAGGAGGGAGGGAGTGATTAGATTAACACGTTGGCAGAAAGGAGCCAAAAACCTTGTCCCTGGCTCGAAAGCTGCCAACGCCCCGCCCCCGCCGCCCGCGGCCCTAGCAACGCTCCGCCTCTCCGCCCGCGGCCCTGGCAGCGCCCCGCCCACTCGCCCGCTCGGGGTCCGCCGGCCTCGCTTCCGCGTCGCTCGCTCCGCCTCCCGGCAGGCCCCGCCCCCAACAGGCCCCGCCCCCGCACTCGCCTGGGCGGAGTTCCCGTCCGCTCTCGGGGGCGCGCGCTTCCTTCTCGCCGCCCCCTTAACCCCGCAGCCCAGCGTGCCCCCAACCCCTCCCAGCTCCGCGGGGCTCCCGGGGCCGATCCCGCCGCCGAGGTTCGCGCCCCGCCGCCGCCGGCTGCGCCCCCGCGCCTTCCCGGCCTCGGGCGGCGGCGGCGGCACAAAGGGAAGCAGCATGTCCGACCCCAGCTACTGGACGGCGGTGGCGGCTCCCGGCCATCGCAGCCGCCTGGCCAAGGGCGCGCTGCTGCAGCGCTCCAAGAGGTAGGGGGCACGGCGCCGGCGAAGGCTCGGCGGTCTGCCGAGCAAACAGGAGCTGCCAGAAGTGTGTCCTGGCCGCGTGGCGGGGGCCACGGCGAGCGTGTGTGTGTGGCAGCAGTGGGAAGGGGAGAGGACGCCTGCGGTCGAGGTGTCCCCTGGGGTCCCTGGCACCCTCCTTTCGCCCCTTGTTCCTTGGACTGGGGTGTCCATCAGCGTCGCAGCTGGGGTGATGACAGACAGGAATGAGTTGTGACTGAGCTAGGATTCGAACCGGGTGTCCAGGGCTGGGCAGAACCTGGGAGGAACTTCTCGGAAAAACAGGCTGATCTTTCCCTGGGGGCCCGTTCAGCAGAAATGTTGGCTCAGAAGCAAATATTTACTGCACGAGGCTGGCATGTGGGTGGGGTGTCAGGAGTCCAGATAGCTGGGGTTAACCCCCACCAAAGCCTCACCTCTCTTAGAGTCTGTTTCCCCTTTTGAAAAGCAGGGAGGCTAAGTGAGGGCTGTGGATTCTGCCAGACCTGGGTTCAGATTTCGACTCAGCCACTACCAAGCTGTGTGACCTCAGGTAGCGCCTTAACCTCTCTGTGCTTGGGTTTCTTATTGGTGCTGGACTGGGGCAAAGTCTGGGCAGCGAGACCAGCTACTGAAAGACCTTGAATGCTGTGTCCAGGGCTTAAACTTCCCTCCAAGATCATGGGGAGCATTGGAAGGGGAATATGGGTGCCAGAGGGATGAGGGACAGGAGGCTGGCTGGCTTCAAGCCCCTGCTCTCTGCCACATTCTGTCTGTTGTGTCCTGGGTATCAAGAGAAGATGGTTCTCAAATGGCAACTTCTTGAGGTCCTGGATCTCCTCCTGGAAGAGTTGGGCAAGCAGTCGGCCCTGCATAGATGCTTGGGAAGTGAACCGATGATGCCTGGTTCTCCTTTGAGGCCTCACATTTGGGCTTGTTTTCAAGAAGACCTCACCCTAGAACAGGAGGGAGGGCGACTAAGTGTTTTTCCCAAATGTTTCTGGAAGCGGCAAGTGACACAGCAGGATGGAAGAAGGAGGGTGCTGTGGTGCAGTGTGGGGGCGAGGAACCAGGTGAGGGGCTGGGAGAGGATGTGGAGACAGGCAGGTAAGCGTGCGCTGGGGGGCTGGCAGGAAGTTTTGCAGAAGCCTGCGGGTTTCACTTTTGCTTCTGCAGCTCAGGCTGGGAGACTATCACTGTGGCTGTTGACATCTATGGCCTCAGTTTCCCAGTTGGGGAAATGGGCCCAGCCAGTCTCTCCCAACTCTGCGGCTTGTTGGGATTGGTACATGTTGGGGATGGAATTCACTCAGGAGGCATTGCCTGCGCTCCTGGCGTGAGTCAGGCCCTGTGAGCCATGGCCAGGCAGAGACAGCCACATATGCACCCGAGTCCAGCCCAAAGCTGAGCACTGCATGTAGGTTTCATCCTTCAAGGTACAGAGATGGGGAAACTGAGGCTCAAGGCACAGCCACAGGTGGAGACACAGACAGGCCTGGCCTCTTCTCCCTGCCCACTTTGTCACCTGTGTTCCTTGTCAATCGTACGCTGATTCTCCCATGGCTTGACCTGCGTTGTGCCGGGGACCCCCATTTCTACACCTCGGAGGCCCCGAGACTTCATCTCTCCCTCCCTGTGAGGTTCTCCTGCCGCTGAGCTGCGTTGGCAGCTTGGGGTGTGTGGGCTGATGCTCCTGTCGAGCAGAGCTGTTGCTGGGTGACTGCTCTGCTGGGGCGGGGGACCGTGTCGCTCCCAGCTGCCTTCTGTCAAGGTGTGGGCTGGGGCCGGGGCCCAGGTGGGAGAAGAGGCCAGGCAGGGTGTGAGTGTGAAAGACACAGGCCAGGGGTCTGGTGGCCAGATGGGAACCGGGATGGAAGGAGGAAAACACGTGGGCGAAAGTCCAGCCGCACAGGCAGGACTGCACGGGGTGGCACTTAGGGTTTCAGTTGGGTTGCACTGGCATCGTAGGGGCATCTTGGGAAAAACGAGGGTTGTCGAGATGAGGGCAGAGGCTTCAGGAGGGGTGGGTAGAATGGGGTGCCTCAGCTCATCTCTGGGCTGCAGGGTGCGGCCCCCCCGATTTGCCGGTGCTGGCAGCAGTAGCCAGGGCACAGGGAAAGATGTAGGGGTGGGACTGTAACACAGAACCCTGAAAAACCGGGACAGGGGCTCCTGGCCATATGGAGTGTCCACTGTCAGGCTCGAAACCCTTCGTGCCCTTGCTGTTAACAACACTGCTGATAATTTGTTTTCGTTTTTGTTTTTGAGACAGAGTTTCATTCGTGTCACCCAGGCTGGAGTGCAATGGCGTGATCTCAGCTCACTGCAATCTCCGCCTCCCGGGTTCAAGTGATTCTCCTGCCTCAGCCTCCCAAGTAGCTGGGACTACAGGCGGGCACTACCACACCGGGCTACTTTTGTATTTTTAGTAGAGATGGGGTTTCTCCATGTTGGCCAGGCTGGTCTCAAACTCCCAACCTCAGGTGATCCGCCCTCCTCGGCCTCCCAAAGTGCTGGGATTACAGGTGTGAGCCACTATGCCCAGCCTTGTTTTTGTTTTTTTAAGAGACGGGGTCTTGTTCTGTCACCTAGGCTGGAGTACAGTGGCATGATCATGGCTTGCTGCAGCCTCCACCTCCTGGGGCTCAAGTGATCCTCTTGCCTCAGCCTCCTGAGCAGCTGGAACTACAAGTGTGCACCACCACACCCAGCTAATTTTTAAATTTTGTATAGAGATGGGGTCTTGCTTGTTGCCCAGGCTGGTCTTGAACTCCTGGCTTCAGAGGATCCTCCCACCTTGGCCTCCCAAAGCACTGGGGTTACAGGCATGAGCCACCATGCCTGGCCAGCAGTAGCTTCAATAGTAAGGAATGTTAGTCAAGGGGTGACTCCCTGCCAGACCTGGCTAAGGGCCATGGCGGAACCCAGCTGGGGGCAGAGTGGGCATGGTCAGGTCCAATGTCCCATCCTGCTCCAGAGCGGACTGCCTGTGTGATTTAGGCTTGGCATGTGGTCCTTTAGCACGGGGGCCTGGGCAGCCCCCTAAGCCTGTCCCCTTCTCCCCCCACAGCTGCCGCAGCGGGAACCGAAAGAGCTTGGTGGTAGGAACGCCCTCCCCGACCCTCTCCCGGCCCCTGTCGCCACTGTCAGTCCCAACGGGTGAGTGTGGGAGCAGCCAGCGGATGCTGTGTCCTGCGTCTGCCCCGCTGACTCAGTTTCCCCACCTCCTCCTCAGCAGGCAGCAGCCCCTTGGATAGCCCTCGGAACTTCTCGGCTGCCTCTGCCCTCAACTTCCCCTTTGCCCGGAGGTGAGTGACTGCCGCCTTTGGGAGACAGTGCGGGCACCACGGGCAGGGGGTGGGCAGGGGTACGTGCTCGGTGGCTAGACCTGGCTCCTCATTCATTTCATTCATCTTTTCCCCTCCCCTGGCCCGTCTGGTGGTGGTCTCCCCCTCTGGCTCCCATCCCTACCAAATGCATGACATTTTGCAGCCACGTCCCACGCACGGACAGGTAATTTCAACCAGCCCACGGGGTGCGGGGTCATGGGGGGATACAGCCCCGTCTAAGAATTATTAACTCCCTAAAGAAATCATTCATTCATTCATTTAACAAGAGCTGATTGAGCACCTGTCATGTCGCAAGACGCTTGCATTTTATGTATTCATACAACAACATTCATTAAGCTCCTGCTGTGTGCATGCTCTGTGCTAGGGGCTGAGGGCATGGTTGCAAATGGGTGGCCTGCCCTTGGCCCCTGGGGAGTCCTCTGGTGGGGGCAGCCAGTGTGTGCCCCAGAAACTACAAGTCAGAGGTTGAAGCTTTGACAAGGGGACACGGTGGTAGCTGAAGTCACAGGGGGCTTCCTGGAAGAGATGCCTGAAGAGAGAGAGCGTACAGTGGACTTGGTCAGGCTGTGTCTATGTTCTTGGTGTTTTTCAAGAAGTCCTTCCTACAACAGGGCCAGAATATGCTGGCCACAGTGTCTGCTCTTGGTCCCCGCAAACCGCAGGGGCTGGGCCTTCCTTCCACATGTTCTTGTTTCCCTCTCCAGGGCAGACGGCAGAAGATGGTCCCTCGCGTCCCTCCCATCTTCCGGCTATGGAACCAACACACCCAGCTCCACCCTCTCGGTACCCATAGTCCCACCTTGGCAGGCGGACAGGCAGATGCCGGGTTGTGGGGGGACACATCTTTGTGGGGTTTTTTTCAAGGTGTTGGATAGTTGTGCAGTCAGCAAACATGCTAGCTACTTCCTCCATGCCTCATTTTGGGAAATGCAGGGGCCCCTGAGAAGACCCAGCCTTGGCCCCGAAATAGCCACTAGTCAGGGGGATACAGATATCCCCCTGGGGATAAGGGCTTGGGGTAAGGGCTTGGCCAGAGGGGAACTTGGGGCTGCCCAGGGGTACAGGCAGGAAGGGCTTCCTGGAGGAGGGGGCATCAGAGGTAGGGTTTTGAGGGATGCATAGGAGCTAGGCAGGAGAAAGAATGTTACCATCTGATGGCCAGCAGGCAGCCTGGGCCTTGAGGGGTGGTGCTGGGTCCCAGTCGAAGCACTGACAGTGACTCATGGCTCTGCTCACCACTGCTCCCTACTAGTCAAGCTCATCCTCCCGGGAACGTCTCCACCAGCTTCCCTTCCAGCCGACGCCGGACGAGCTGCATTTCCTGTCCAAGCACTTCCGCAGCTCAGAGAATGTACTTGATGAGGAAGGCGGCCGGTCACCCCGCCTCCGCCCCCGCTCCCGAAGTCTTAGGTGGGTCCTGACCCCTGGCCCCAGGCCCAGCCTCTCCCTGGGCTGGCTTGGAGGCCTGAGTGGTGGCTCCTCCTCCATCCCAGCCCTGATCCTACCTGCGCCTCGCCTCTGACTCTTGTCCCTCGGCCCCGGCTCAGAGATCCCAACAGCCTCCCCCAGGGGTTGGTCTCAGGTCCCATATCACAAGCAGCCATCTTTCCTTCAGCCCGGGCCGCGCGACGGGGACCTTCGACAATGAGATCGTCATGATGAATCACGTGTACCGGGAGAGGTTCCCCAAGGTGGGCAGTGCCTGGCGGCTGGACCAGCCCCTGTGCTTCTCTCCATGTTGCTGTCTCTCCATGGCACTCTGTCTTCCTGGTTGCGCTGCCCTTGCGTTTATGTCCATCTTTCCCTCCCCTTCCACTGAAAGATGTCATTGCTCCTGCCCCAGCCCTCCCATCCCATAGCCCCCATCGCCCCATCTCCTCTCTCCCCAGCCGTGCCCCTCCTGCCCACTTCCATGTGTGTCACTCCAGCCCCGCCCTCTGACCAGGTTGCCCCGTCTCACCCCACCCAGGCCACAGCACAGATGGAGGGCCGTCTGCAGGAGTTCCTGACGGCCTACGCGCCTGGCGCCCGGCTGGCACTGGCTGATGGCGTCTTGGGCTTCATCCACCACCAGATTGTCGAGCTGGCCCGAGACTGCCTGGCCAAGTCTGGTGAAAACCTCGTCACCTCCCGATACTTCCTAGAGATGCAGGACAAGCTGGAGCGGCTTCTGCAGGATGTAGGTGGTTTTTTGCGTGTTGGGGTTTTTGCATGTAGTGAGATGCGGGGCAAGGAGGGGTGCCCAGGCCAGACGGAGCTGAGGGCTTGTGGATGACGCCATGACCCACCTCCCCCAGGCCCACGAGCGCTCAGACAGTGAGGAGGTCAGTTTCATCGTCCAGCTTGTCCGGAAACTGCTGATTATCATCTCACGGCCGGCTCGGCTGCTGGAGTGTCTGGTACGTTTCTTTTCGTACGGCCAGCGTGGGGTCCAGGCAGAACTGAGACTGCACCCATGACAGTCCTGCCGAGATACAAGTGACAGATCCCATCGTACAGGGCTTTGAGAGGCACGGAGGGTGCTGCTGGGCTAGTGTGGCCTTCCCCGAGGAGGGGTCAGGAACAGAGACCCAGTGGGTGAGCCGCAATTGCTGGGAAGGGTGCTCCATTGCATATGCAGAGGGAACAGCATATGCAAAGGCCTGCAGATGGAACCAAGCCCTGGGTGACCAGCCCTCCTGTGCCCCTAGGAGTTTGACCCCGAGGAGTTTTACCACCTACTGGAGGCGGCCGAGGGCCATGCGCGGGAGGGCCAAGGCATTAAGACCGACCTTCCACAGTACATCATTGGGCAACTGGGCCTGGCCAAGGACCCCCTGGAGGGTAAGCCGGGATGGGAAGAGGAAACCAAGGCTGGGAAAGGCCAGGTGGAGGCCGGACACCATGGCTCACACCTGTAATCCCAGCACTTTGGGAGGACGAGGTGGGTGGATCACTGGAGGCCAGGAGTTCAAGACCAGTCCGGCCAACATGGTGAAACCCCGTTTTCACTAAAAACACAGAATTAGCCAAGTGTGGTGGCACATGCCTGTAATCCCAGCTACTCAGGAGACTGAGGCAGGAGAATCGCTTGAACCCAGGAGATGGAGGTTGCAGTGAGCTGAGATCACGCCACTGCCCTCCAGCCTGGGTGACAGACCAAGTCTACGTTTCAAAAAAAAAAAAAAAAAAGTAGCTGGGTATAGTAGTGCACACCTGTAGTCCCAGCTACTTGGGAGGCTAAGGTGGGAAGATCACTCGAACTTGGCAGGTTAAGACTGCAGAGAGCCGTGATCACACCACTGTCCTCCAGCCTGGGTGACAAAGCCAGACCCTGTCTCAGAAAGAGAAAAGAAAAACAAAACACAATTTCCACAAATAGCCAGGATAAGAGGAACCGAAACCTGGAGCATTGAACTTGGACCTAGCCTGGTCCTGCAGTCGTCAGGGGAGGCTCTGGGGGGAGGCAGCATTCAGACAGGAGGTGACCAGGTGCAGATCCAAAGGAGAGAGTGGAGCAGGCAGGGCACTGGCCTCAGCACAGACTCCGAGGTTGCACCATACATGGAGTGGGACCGGCCTGCCACTGTCCCGATTTAAAGCTGGGGAGGCTGGGCTCGGTGGCTTACACTTGTGATCCCAGCACTGTGGGAAGCCAGTGCAGGAGAATCACTTGAAGCCAAGAGTTTGAGACCAGCCTGGGCAACATAGTGAGACCCTGCCTCTATTTTTAAAAAAATTAGCCAGGCATGATGGCACATACCTGTAGTCATAGCTACTTGGGGGGCTGAGGTGGGAAGATTGCTTGAGCCCAGGAGTTTGAGGCTGCAGTGAGCTATGTTCACACCACTGCACTCCAGCCTGGGCAACATAGCAAGACCCCATCTCTATAAAAAGTATTTTTTAAAGTTAGCCAGGTGTGGTGGTGCATGCCTGTAGTCCCAGCTACACGGGAGGCTGAGATGGGAGGATCGCTTGAGTCTAGGAGGCTGAGGCTGCAATGAGCCATCGTGGCCCCACTGCACTCCAGCCTGGGTGACAGAGCAAGAGCCTGTCTCTAAAATATCAAATCAGCCGAGCCTGCTGGTTTATGCCTGTAATCCCAGCACTTTGAGAGGCAGAGGCGGGCAGATCACCTGAGGTCAGGAGTTGGAGACCAGCCTGGCGAACATGGTGAAACCTGTCTCTACTAAAAATACAAAAATTCGGCTGGGTGCAGTGGCTCACACCTGTAAACCCAGCACTTTGGAGGCCAAGGCAGGCAGGTCACCTGGAATCAGGAGTTCAAGACCAGCCTGGCCAACATGGTGAAACCCCATCTCTACTAAAAATACAAAAATTAGTTGGACGTGGTGGTGGGCGCTTGTAATCCCAGCTACTTGGGAGGCTGAGGCAGGAGAATCCCTTGAACTGGGGAGGCAGTGAGCCAAGATCGCACCACTGTACTCCAGCCTGGGCGACAGAGTGAGACTCTGTCTCAAAATATAATAATAATACAAATACAAATGCAAAAATTAGCTGGGCGTGGTGGCGCGTGCCTGTAATTCCAGCTACCCGGGAAGCTGAGACAAGAGAATTGCTTGAACCCAGGAGCTGGAGGTTGCAGTGAGCCGAGATCGTGCCATTGCACTCCAGCCTGGGCGACAGAGTGAGACTCTGTCTCAAAAATAATAATAATAAAAACGTTTTAAAAGCAAAAAAAAGAAAGAAAAACAGAAAAGATAATACAAATACAAAAATTAGCTGGGTGTGGTGGCGCACGCCTGTCATCCCAGCCACTCGGGAGGCTAAGACAGGAAAATCGCTGGGACCCAGGAGGCGGAGGTTGCAGTGAGCCGAGATGGCAACACTGCATTCTCTAGCCTGGGTGACAGAGCGAGACTCCATTTCAGAAAAATAAATAGATAAATAAAATAAATAATCATACTAATAAAAAAGCTGGGGAAACCGAGGCTCCAGGCAGATGAGGCTGAGCCGGGAATCCAACCCAGCCGTGCCTGAGGCCAAGTCACATGTGGTCTGTATCTGGACCATGTTTGCTGGGCATTTGCTAGGGCTGCCCCTCTGCCAAGGCCTGGGGCCAGAACGTACTAGACCCTCCACCTGGGCTGAGGAAGATGTTGGGAGCTGACACCCGGGGGCCTGTGTCACATCTGTGTTCAGAGCCCGAGTTTGATCATGATTGAACACTTCGGAGCCGGGGCAGCCCACTGGCCCTTCTAGAAGGTTCCTCAGTCACTGCTTCATCCAGCCTCCCAGGTGTGGCTTCATGACAGTGTCGTGGGAGCTGGCCAGGGGAGACACCGCATTCCCAGCCTGGGCTGAGAACTCTAGAGGCCTCAAGAAATTGCCGAGTGATTCAGGGTGAGGTGGGAGGCTCCAGCTGAGGCTCCTCCTTCATCTTGCAGAGATGGTACCACTGAGTCACCTCGAAGAAGAACAGCCCCCAGCGCCCGAGTCCCCGGAGGTGAGTCGCAGAGCCTGCGGGCCCCGCCCATCTTGTTCTTTCCAGAGTGGACCAAGAACCCGAAGAAAGGGCTGGGTTTGCCGAGGTCGTGCACGTAGGTTAATTGGCATGTGTGACTTTGGAGGCAAGGTGATGGCACGTGGGACTGCCCTGCCTTGGAGGTCGGGGGGGAGGGGCACCGAAAAGGTGAGTTTTGCAGGATGTGTAAGAGTTTTCCAGGAGGAGGCACAGCTGTGAGCGAAAAAAGTACAGAAAGTCAGTAGCTGAGTTGGAGAAGTTTGGACAGGGGAGGAGGTAGCATCGGGCACCAGGACCAGAGGTTTGGGCTTGGGGGCAGGAGCCAGGCCAGCTCTGCAGTGGGCAGGACTTTCAGCCCTTCTCATCCCCCAGAGCCGCACCCTGGTCGGCCAGTCACGGAGGAAGCCATGCGAGAGCGACTTTGAGACCATCAAACTTATTAGCAACGGAGCCTATGGGTGAGTCCTGTATAGACCCATTTCACAGATGCCGGAGGGGATGGTTGAGGCCCAGGCAGTTCCTGCATCCCCATCCCACCGCAGGAGGCCTCACACATTCACCATTGAATGGACAGAGAGGCCCACCCGAGGCCTGGAGGGGAAAATGGAGACACGGCCTCACGTGTGCTCTGTCTACCAGTCTGCCCAGGTGTAGGGCATTCTAGGGGCTTGACATGTGGGCCTTCTGAAAGGCCCTGACCGCACCTCAGAGGCCCTGCCCTAGTCCACTCGGGCCCCGCCCTCCCTGAGGCCTGGTGGGCTAGATCAAGCGTAGGAGGGGGGCGGCTGATTAAGGAAATAGATGTCCACCCAGTGGGAGTTGCTCGCAGTGAGCTTTATTTAGGTGATGCTTTGAATGGCAGGTTTGCATACAAGGGAAGTCCCTCACAGCATAAGCCCTTTGGAGGCTGAGGTTCCAGGAGCCACCATCAAGAGGGAGAAGCCGGCAAGGGAACTCTGGGGGGAGAGGGGGATCAGAGAGGGGCTTACGTGTCTAGGTGATGTTCTACAGCGGGAACACTGAGTCTCTGGGTCAGAGAGTCCTGCAGGGTGGTTGCAACTTAGGGTCTTAAAATCCACAAGGTTGGCCGGGCATCGTAGCTCACGCCTGTAATCTCAGCACTTTGGGAGACCTAGGCGGGCAGATCACGAGGTCTGGAGATTGAGACCATCCTGGTCAACATGGTGAAACCCCATCTCTACTAAAAATACAAAAAATTAGCCGGGTGTGGTGGCGCGTGCCTGTAGTCCCAGCTACTCAGGAGGCTGAAGCAGGAGAATTGCTTGAACTCGGGAGGTGGAGATTGCAGTGCGCTGAGATCACCCCACTGCACTACAGCGTGGGCGACAGTGTGAGACTCTTATCAAAAAAAAAAGAAAAGAAAGAAACCCACAAGGTTCATCTTATCCATGGCTCAGAGACACAGGATGCTGCTTCCCAAGCCTGCAAAGCAAACAGGCTCTCACTGGCTAACATTCTGCTTATTCGGGCTGTGTGTAAAACAATTTGATGTGTAAACATGTGAGCTCGGTGCTAGCGGGCTTTTAAAAGAGCTGGACTAGGTGTGGTGGCCCTTTGGGAGGCCAAGGCAGGAGGATCACTTGAGGCCAGGAGTCCAAGACCAGCCTGGCCAACATGGCAAAACCCCATCTCTACTAAAAATAGAAAAATTAGCTGGGTATAATGGTCCCAGATACTTGGGAGGCTGAAATGGGAGGATTACCTGAGCCCAGGAGGCAGAGGTTGCGTTGAGCCGAGATTACCCCACTGCATTCCAGCTTGGGCGACAGAGTGAGACCATCTCAAAGCAAAAAAGAGAGAGAGAGAGAAAGAAATACACAAGCAGCCAGGTGCAGTGGTTCTCACCTGTAATCCCAGCGCTTTGGAAGGCTGAGGCGGGAGGATCACACGAGGCCAGGAGTTTGAGACTAGCCTGTGCAATATAGCAAGGCCCCATCTCTACCAAAAACTTTAAACATTAACAAGGCTTCTGATGTGGGAGCATCACTTGAGCCTGGTGGCAAAGGGGGAGGCTTAAAGACTGTAGTGAGCCGTGATCCCATGACTGCACCCCAGCCTGGGCAAGAGTGAGGCACTGTCTCAAAAAGGTAAAATAAGATAAAAGACGCGGGGCGCGGTGGCTCTGGACTGTAATCTCAGCACTTTGGGAGGCCAAGGTCAGGAGTTCAAGACCAGCCTGGCCAAGATGGTGAAACCCCGTGTCTAACTAAAAATACAAAAATGAGCCAGGTGTGCTGGTGGGCACCGGTAATCCCAGCTGCTTGGGAGGCTGAGGCAGGAGAATCGCTTGAACCCGGGCAGCAGAGATTGCAGTGAGCTGAGACTGTGCCACTGTACTACATCCAGGGCGACAGACTGAGATTCTGTCTCTAAGATAAAAATATAAAAATGAAAGAAACATACAACATAGAGGGCCATGTATATGACTGCTGGTGATGGTGGCTTAAACCCAAGGTGGCCACTCTGGGAGGGGGACCAGGTAAGGAGAAAGCGTGGCCCGGGCGGGGGCACAGCACAGGCAGAGGCCAGACAGGCTGGGATCTGGGCTCTATTGGGCGGCAGCGCCTGCTGGGGCCTCGATCCCAGGTCCCAGCAAGCCTGGCCCCTGTCCCCAGGGCTGTGTACTTGGTGCGGCACCGTGACACCCGGCAGCGCTTTGCAATCAAGAAGATCAACAAACAGAACTTGATGCTGCGTAACCAGATCCAGCAGGTCTTTGTGGAGCGTGACATCCTCACCTTTGCCGAGAACCCCTTTGTGGTCAGCATGTTCTGCTCCTTTGAGACCCGGCGCCACCTGTGTATGGTCATGGAATACGTGGAAGGTGCGGTCCCTGGGGCTTGCATGCCTCCAGCGACGGGGAGCTCACCCCTCCACACGTGGGAGAAAATGTTTAGACCATGTTGAGGTCTGTTCTGTCCTCCATGAGGTCTCATGCTGCTTTGGGGGATCCTCAGGAACCCCAGTCTGGGGTAGGGAGCACAGCCACGGGGGTTCAGGGCTGGGAGAGCCCAGACAGGAGTGTGTGAGGGTGGGACCCTGGAGGCAGGAGAAGGGTAGGCATCCTGGGTGGGGGAAACTGACAGCTGCCTGGAGGCCAGAAGTGAAGGCAGGGTCTGGCAGGTAAAGTACTGTTACCAGGGTACTGCCAGGCGAGACAGGGAGCATGCACTTAGGAGATACCAGCTGTGTACGGGGGAAGAGACCACTCATTAATTGCTGCCCTGCTGGGGAGAATCAGAAGGCAGGGTCTTGGTCTGACTCAGTGGCTCAGGCCTGTAGTGCCAGCAGTTTGGGAGGCTGAGGTGGGCTGATCGGTGGGGTCAGGACTTTGAGACCAGCCTGAGCAACATGGCGAAACCCTGTCTCTACTAAAAATATAAAAATTAGGCAGGCGTGGTGGTTCACACCTGTAGTCCCAGCTACTCAGGAGGTTGAGGCAGGAGAATCGCTTGAACCCTGGAGGTAGAGGTTGCAGTGAGCCGAGACTGTGCCCTGCACTCTATCCTAGGTGACAGAGCGAGACTCCATCTCAAAAAAATAAATAAATCCCAGCACTTTGGGAGGCCCGGATGGGTGGATCACAAGGTCAGGAGATCAAGACCATCCTGGCCAACATGGTGAAACCCCATCTCCACAAAAAATACAAAAATTAGCTGGGCATGGCAGCACGTGCCTGTAATTCCAGCTACTCAGGAGGCTGAGACAGAAGAATTGCTTGAACCTGGGAGGCGGAGGGGGCAGAGAGCCGAGATTGAGTCACTGTACTCCAGCCTGTGACAGAGCAAGACTCTGTCTCAAAATAAATAAATAAATAAAAATTTAAAAATAGGCCAGGTGCAGTGTCTCACACCTGTAATCCCAGCACTTTGAGAGGCTGAGACGAGTAGATCACAAGGTCGAGAGTTCAAGACCATCCTGGCCAACATGGTGAAACCCTGTGTCTACTAAAAATATAAAAATTAGTTGGGTGTGGTGGTGCACACCTGTGGTCCCAGCTACTTGGGAGGCTGAGGCTGGAGAATCGCTTGAATCCAGGAGGCAGAGGTTGCAACGAGCCAAGATTGCGCCACTGCACTCCAGCCTGGCGACAGAGCGAGACTCCATCTCAAAAAATAAAAATTTTAAAATTTAAACTAAATGAAGGCAGGGTCTGCCCCTTCCCTTTTCCGCGACCCTCCCTGCTGAGACAGAACAAACTGGGGACCCTTTGCAGGAGGTGAAGCGAGGATGATGCATAGGCTTTGGGCATAACCTAAGGGGTGGGGCGCCGGGCCTCATGAGCACATCCACCCCTCTCCCAGGCGGTGACTGCGCCACGCTCTTGAAGAACATGGGCCCGCTGCCCGTGGACATGGCCCGCATGTACTTCGCCGAGACCGTGTTGGCGCTCGAGTACCTGCACAACTACGGCATCGTGCACCGTGACCTCAAACCAGACAAGTGAGCTGAGCTAGCACGCGAAGTCCTCAGGGAGGGCGGGGCCAGAGCGGCTGGGGGCGGGGGCAGAGCAGATCGGGGGCGGGGCCTCAGGTGGGGAGCCCCACCTGTCTGATGCTCTGTTGGCACCTCCTGACGGGAAGGCAGGGAATGAGCACAAGGTGAACATCTTGTGTGTACAGAGGAGAGGAGAGCAGACACTTAATCGACATCTGCTGTGTGCAGCGGAAGGCCGGTGCACTTATGGAGGTGCTGCCAATCAAGGGGAGAGGGGAGACGATGTGCACTTAGGATGCACACACTGTATACAGAAGGGGCTGCGCACCCAGAGCTGCTGCTGCACAAGGGGAGAGAACATGCACTTATAAGGCACCAGCTATATACACAGAACAGGATTATGCAATTTGCAAGACCTTAGATGCAAAGACAGTGACCATGCATGTCTTGAGCACCTGCTATATATTGGTGCAAGAAAGCAATGAAGAGAACATGTTTACCGAGAGCCTTAGGATGTTTATTTGATTCTGGTATGTAGTAAGCACCTACAATATGCCAGATCCTCTATGGGCAACTGGGAGACACAGGGCCACCTGCTTTGAAACCCCTGTATGATTTTCTCCCCTGCATTTATTGAGTGCCTGCTGTGTACAGGGAAAACGGATGCCCATTTATCAAACCTCCTCGAGATATGAGGCAAGAACTAACATTTCTCACATACATGTATGGAGATGTGAACATGAGTGTGAAGAGCCTTGCACGCAGGCCAGGCGTGGTGGTTCACGCCTGTAATCCCAGCACTTTAGGAGGCCGAGGCAGGCAGATCACCTGAAGTCAGGTGTTCAAGACCAGCCTGGCCAACCTGGTGAAACCCTATCTCTACTAAAAATACAAAAATTAGCCGGGCATGGCGGTGCATGCCTGTAGTCCCAGCTACTCAGGAGGCTGAGGCAGGAGAATCGCTTGAACCTGGGAAGCAGAAGTTGCAGTGACCCAAGATCGTGCCACTGCACTCCCGCCTGGGCGACAGAGTGAGACTCCATCTCAAAAAAAAAAAGAGCCTTGCATGTTTTCAGGGCATTTTGCACTTAACAAGTGGCTTAGAAAACAGACATGTATTTGGCACCTGCTGTATACCTGGGCCTGTGCTCGATGCTCTGAAGAACTCAGAGTATGAATAACTCCTTACGCAGTAATGTAGGGTTTCTACGTCACATGTTTGTGGCCGACATGTATTTGGCACCTGCTGTATACCTGGGCCTGTGCTCGATGCTCTGAAGAACTCAGAAGGATGAATAACTCCTTACGCAGTAATGTAGGGTTTCTATGTCACATGTTTGTGGCTGACATGTACTTGTTAGGCACCAGGTGTGTACAAGGTATGCAGAGCAACAATTACTAGGCAATGACTGTATACCTAGTCCAGAACAGTTTAACTATATTTTTTTTTTGAGACAGGGTCAGTCTCTGTCGCCCAGGCTGGAGTACAGTGGCGCGATCTTGGCTCACTGCGACCTCCACCTCCCAGGTTCAAGGGATTCTCCTGCTTCACCCTCCCAAGCAGCTGGGATTATATGCATGCACCACCACACCCAGCTAATTTTGTTATTTTCTTTTTTGTTGGTTTTTTTTTTTTTTTTTTTTTGAAATGGAGTGTCTCTCTGTCACCCAGGCTGGAGTGCAGTGGCACGATCTCAGCTCACTGCAACCTCTGCCTGCCGGGTTCAGGGGATTCTCCTGCCTCAGCCCCCTGAGTAGCTGGGAGTATAGGCGTGCACCACCAAGCCCAGCTAGTTTTGTATTTTCAGTAGTGCCAGGATTTCATGTTGGTGAGGCTGGTCTCAAACTCCTGACCTCAGGTGATCCACCCACCTCGGCCTCCCAAAGTGCTGGGATCACAGGCGTGAGCCACTGCGCCGACCCAGAATTGTTTCTTTACAGAGCTTTGGCAAACAGGAGGTACTAAATACATACTTCATTAAATTATGGTTATACACAGTGAATTCTCTGGAATTTTTTTTTTTTTTTTGAAGACAGAGTCTTACACCATCGCCCAGGCTGGAGTGCAGTGGTGTGATCTCAGCTCACTGCAGTCTCTGCCTCCTGGGTTCAAGCAGTTCTCCTGCCTCAGCCTCCCGAGTAGCTGGGATTACAGGCACGCGCCACCATGCCCAGCTAATTTTTGTATTTTTAGTAGAGACGGGGTTTCACCAGGTTGGGCAGGATGTTCTCAATCCTGACTTCGTGATCCGCCCACCTCAGCCTCCCAAAGTGCTGGGATTACAGGCATGAGCCACCGCATCTGGCCCCTCTGGATTTTTTTTTTTTTTGAGACAGAGTCTTGCTCTGTCACCAGGCTGGAGTGCAGTGATGTGATCTCAGCTCACTGCAGTCTCTGCCTCCTGGGTTCAAGCGATTCTTCTGCCTCAGCCTCCTGAGTAGCTGGGACCACAGGCCTGTGCCACCATGCCTGGCTAATTTTTTTGTATTTTTAGTAGAGACGGGGTTTTACCGTGTTGGCCAGGATGGTCTCGATCTCTTAACCTTGTGATCCGCCCGCCTCAGCCTCCCAAAGTGCTGGGATTACAGGCGTGAGCCACCGCGCCCGGCCCCTCTGGAATGTATTTTTAAGTGGCAGATGCACCCAGAAGCTGCACAGAAATGGGACTTTATACAGCTGGTGTGTAAGATTCTATGATGCAGCGAAACATTTATATACTTAATTTCACAGGAAAACCTAAATAGCAGTGTATAGGGTACATATGGAGTTTTAAAAATGGGTCCATTCAGACTGGGCGTGGTGTCTCATGCCTGTAATCCCATCACTTTGGGAGGCTGAGGTTGCAGCACTGTTTGAGTTCAGGTGTTTGAGACAAGCGTGGGCCATGTAGTGACGCCCCATCTGTACAAACAAAATTTGAAAGCTAGCCAGGCAGCCAGGCACAGTGACTCACGCCTGCAATCCCAACACTTGCGGAGGCTGAGGCGGGCGGATCACCTGTGGTCAGAAGTTCAAGACCAGCCTGGCCAACATGGTGAAACCCTGTCTCTACAAAAATTTAAAAACTAGCCAGGTATGATGGCGGGTACCTATAATCCCAGCTACTCTGGAGGCTAAGGCAGGAGAATCACTTGAACTCAGGAGGCAGAGGTTGCACTGAGATTGTGCCATTGCACTCCAGCACTCCAGTCTGGGCAACAAGAGTAAAATTTCAACTCAAAAAAAAAAAATTAGCTAAGCATGGTGGCGGGCACCTGTAATCCCAGCTACTCAGGAGGCTGAAGCAGGAGAATTGCTTGAACCTGGGAGGTGGAGGTTGTAGTGAGCCAGGAACAGACACACACACATACACGAGACCAGGCATGCTGGCTCACATTTGTCATGCAAGCACTTTTGAAGGTGGGAGGATTGCTTGAGGCCAGGAATTCAGGACCAGCCTCATAGCAACATAGCAAGACCTCATATCTACCAAAGAAAAAAAAAAAATGCCCAGCGCAGTGGCTCACGCCTGTAATCCCAGCACTTTGGGAGGCCGAGATGGGTGGATCATGAGGTCAGGAGTTCAAGACCAGCCTGGCCAATATGGTGAAACCCCATCTCTACTAAAAACATAAAAAATTAGCCGGGCGTGGTGATGTGCGCCTGTAGTCCCAGCTGCTCGGGAGGCTGAGGCAGGAGAATCGCTTGAACCCGGGAGGCGGAGGTTGCAATGAGCTAAGATTGCACCACTGCACTCCAGCCTGGTGACAGAGCAAGACTCTGTCTCAAAAAAAAAAAACCTTAGCTGGGTTTGGTAGTGTGCCCCGTAGTCCCAGCTACTCGGGAAGCTGAGGCAGGAGGATCACTTGGGCCCAGGAGTTGGAGGCAGAGCTCTGTCTGTGTCAGGTGGAGCCAAGGTCTGGGGCAGAAGGAGCGGCCAGGCCCCCTGGCCCCCCAGCCCTGAGCACCCCTCGCCTGCCCACAGCCTGCTCATCACCTCACTCGGCCACATCAAGCTCACGGACTTCGGCCTGTCCAAGATTGGCCTGATGAGCATGGCCACCAACCTCTACGAGGGCCACATCGAGAAGGACGCCCGGGAGTTCATCGACAAGCAGGTGGGCGGCCAGGTGGGCGGGTGGCCGTGGGACGCCACCTCCTCTCTCCTGGGGCCTCTCTTGGGCTGGGGGCGGGCCTCAGTTTCCCCGTTCTGCCTGGGTCCAGGTGTGCGGGACACCGGAGTACATCGCTCCCGAGGTGATTTTCCGCCAGGGCTACGGGAAGCCAGTGGACTGGTGGGCCATGGGCGTCGTTCTCTATGAGTTTCTGGTGGGCTGCGTGCCTTTCTTCGGAGACACCCCCGAGGAACTCTTCGGTCAGGTGGTCAGCGGTGCGTTCCCTCCACGGGCCTGGGTTGAGCTGTAGCCCCACCGAGCTCTGGGCAGCGTCCAGGGAGAGAAGCAGGACGAGGGGAGGGAGTTGGATGTCCAGTAGGGAGGCGGTAGGGTGCTGAGGGGGGTGGGTGGCTGGATTAATTATAGGGTCACAGAGGCTTCACTGAAGTGACATGTGAGGCTGGGCGTGGTGGCTCACACCTGTAATTCCAGCACTTTAGGAGGCCAAGGCAGGAAGATCATATAACGCCAGCAGATCGAGACCAGCCTGGACAACATGGCGAAACCCGATCTCTACTAAAAATACAAAAATTAGCCTGGGGTGGTGGTTCACGCCTGTAATCCCAGCACTTTGGGAGGCCGAGGCGGGCAGATCACTAGGTCAAGAGATTGAGACCATCCTGGCCAACATAATGAATCCCGTCTTTACTAAAAATTTCAAAAAAAATTAGCCAGGCATGGTGGCACACGCCTGTAATCCCAACTACTTGGGAGGCTGAGGCAGAAGGATCTCTTGAACCCGGGAGGCAGAAGTTGCAGCCAACCAAGATAGCATCACTGCACTCCAGCCTGGGCGGCAGAGCAAGACTCTGCCTCAAAAAATGAATACATAAAAATACAAAAATTAGCCAGGCATGGTGGCGAGCACCTGTAATCCCTGCTACTTGGGAGGCTGAGGCAGGAGCATTGCTTGAACCCGGGAGGCGGAGGTTGCGGTCAGGCGAGACAGCATCACTGCACTCCGGCCTGGGCGGCAGAGCAAGACTCTGTCTCAAAAAATAAAAAAGAGAAGTGACATGTGGGCAGAGACCTGCAAGAACCTCAAAATGAGAGGGAGCCGTAGAGACAGAAAAGGAAACGATGCTGTGAGCACAGGGCACAGCCATGGCGAAGGCTGGGAGCGGGTCCCGAGCCTGGCATGTTGAAGGGGCAGAGGAGGTCACTGGCTTGGGATACAGTGAAGTGAGGGGAAGTAGTGGATGGAACTAGAAAGGGGTACCCCTGCCTCCTCCTTCCTCCCTCATTTTAGATGAGATCATGTGGCCAGATGGGGACGAGGCCCTTCCAGCTGACGCCCAGGACCTCATCACCAGGTTGCTCCGGCAGAGCCCACTGGACCGTCTGGGCACTGGTATGTAGTGTGAAAGGGGACCCAGGTGGGTGGCTCCCTCAGGCGCCGGGACCCAGGAAACAGAGGGAGGGATAGCACCTGGGGTATACAAGAGTTCTACTTGGGAAGCTTCATGGAGGAGGGAGCTTGCAGCTGGGGTTTTGAAGGATGCATAGGAGTTCTCCAGGAACCATCACAAGACCTTGAAAGAATAGAAAGTAGCTGGGTCTGATGCCCACACAGAGCACTGAGCCTGAATAAGTACGTGAGGCTGTGAAGTCTCCAGGAGTTGTGTCAAAGGCCCAGCCTGGAAGATCCCACTGTCCCAGTTTTCCCAGCCACCTGGTGAATCATTGAGGGACCTTTTGAGACTCATGCAGCCACCCATCACGTGGCCACTACAGCCTGTTCATGACTGAGGCTTCGCTCTGGGAGATGTTTGGGTCCAAGGTCAGGGATGGTCACCTGCTCCTTGGAGCTGTTTACAAGAGAGAGAAGCCAGGAAGGAGGACCTTATAATCTGGGCTTTCTCTAGGCGGTACCATCCCAGACAGCAGCAGAGAGAAGGCCAGAATCTTTGGAACCTGGGCAGCCTGGGTGCTTTTTTATTTTTTATTTTTTTTTCTGAGATTAGATCTCACACTATCACCCAGGCTGGAGTGCAGTGGCACAATCTTGGCCCACTGCAACCTCCGCTTCCCAGGCTCAAACGATCCTCCCACCTCAGCCTCCCGAGTAGGAACCACAGGCATGTGCCATCATGCCTGGCTAATTTTTGTATTTTTGGTTGGGCCTCCTGGGTATCCGGCCCTGATCAGGCGCGGAGCCCTGTCTGTCATCCAGAGACGGGATTTTGCCATGTTGCCCAGGCTGGTCTTGAACTCCTGACCTCAAGTGATCTGCCCACCTCAGCCTCCCAAAGTGCCGGCAGTGGTTTGAATCCCAGCTTGGTCCCTGTCCAGGCTCCTAAATTTCAGTGGATTTTGTTCCGATTTTCCGGTTTTGTTGTTGATGTTTTGTTTTTCAGACAAAATCTTGTTCTGTTGCCCAGACTGGAGTGCAGTGGTGCAATCTTGGCTTACTGCAATCTCTGCCTCGCAGATTCAAGCGATTCTCCTGCCTCAGCGTCCCTAGTAGCTGGGATTACAGGCATGCACCACTAAACCCGGCTAATTTTTGTATTTTATATTTTATATTTTTAGTAGTAGAGACGGGTTTTGCCATGTTGGCCAGGCTGATCTCGAACCCCTGACCTCAAGTGATCCATCCGCCTCGGCCTCCTGAAGTGCTGGGATTACAGGCGTGAGCCACCATGCCCGGCCCATTTTTCTGGTTCTTCGTTGTCCCCACCCTGTGTCCAGCATGAGCAGTAGGGGGTGGGGATGGGGGTGGAGGGCATCCTATGGTGGGTGAGGTGAGGTCCCACAGGGCTCAGCTGGGCCTATCTGCAGGTGGCACCCACGAGGTGAAGCAGCACCCATTTTTCCTGGGCCTGGACTGGGCAGGGCTTCTTCGACACAAAGCCGAGTTCGTGCCCCAGCTCGAAGCCGAGGATGATACCAGCTACTTTGATAGTAAGGAGGGGCCCGCAGGGGTGGGCTCTGCTGTCCCTCAGTCCCTGGGGGTGGACGGCTGTATGCCAGGGGTTCCACCCAAGCCTGGCACCTCACCCTAGGCCTGGAGGTTCCGACTTCTGGAGCCTTCCAAGAATCTAGGGCACGTGTATCAGCCACCCCTGGCTAGATTTCCTGTGCATCTAGGTTCAGAAGGCCACAGCAAATCTCAGGCTTCAAAAGGGGAAACCAAGGCACCAAGTGTAGCAGGCCCTTGTCTGGGGTTCCCCAGCAAGGTGGGCCTCCTGGGTGTGTGGCCCTGACCGTGCATGGGGCCCCATCTGTCACCCAGGAGGGTAGGGCGCCTCACCCAGCTTTAACGGAGGGGTCCCCACAGGCGCGCGGGAGGTGAGCTCTGAGGATGACTCTTTCTCTCCCAACTTGGGGGTTCCGCTCTTTAGTGTCCAGCACCTCCTTCAGAACTTCTTCCTGTCAGAGGTCTTCTCTGAGCTTCTGTTTCTTCTTCTATACAATGAGGAGCGTCCCTTATTTTGAGATGCACAATTGTACCTTATTCTGTGTGACCGTTTCAAGGAATCACTGAAGCTCAGAAATAGGAATTCCCGCCTCTGGTCTCACAACTTTTTTTTTTCTTTTTAATTTTTTCTCATAATTTCTACTTACGTGAACCTTGCCCACAACTTTTTAATCACTTGATTTTTTTTTTTTTTTTTGAGACGGAGTCTCGCTCTGTCGCTCAGGCTGGAGTACAGTGGCGGGATCTCAGCTCACTGCAACCTCCGCCTCCCTAGTTCAAGCAATTCTCCTGCCTCAACCTCCCTAGTAGCTAGGATTACAGGCACCTGCCACCATGCCCGGCTAAATTTTTTTTTTTTTGTATTTTTAGTAGAGACGGCGTTTCACTGTGTTAGCCAGGATGGTCTCCATCTCCTGACTTTGTGGCCCACCCGGCTTGGCCTGCCAAAGTGCTGGGATTACAGGCGTGAGCCACCTTGCCCAGCTTTGATTTATGTTTTGAGATGGAGTCTCACTCTGTTGCCCAGGCTGGAGTGCAGTGCACAATCTCGACTCACCGCAACCTCCACCTACCCAGGCTCAAGCAATTCTCCTGCCTCAGCCTCTCAAGTAGCTAGGATTACAGATGCATACCACTACTGCCCAGCTAATATTTATATTTTTGTAGAGATGTGGTTTCACCATGTTGGCCAGGCTGGTCTCGAATTCCTGACCTCAAGTGATCCACCCACCTTGGCCTTCCAAAGTGCTGGGATTTACAGGCATGAGCCACCACGCCCGGCCCTTCAACGTTTTAGGGTCACAGTTGGGATTGATTCCCAGATTTTGCTCTGCCACCAAAGCCTCCCAAGGTCCTCAAACACACCAGGCACGGTCCTACCTCAGAGTGTTTGCCCTGGCAGCGACCCCACCCTGCACCACCCTCCCCGCATCGCCACACTGCCCTTGAGATCAGCTCTCGGTATCGGGCATGCTGCACCTGCCCCTCTCCCACAGCACGCTCGGAACGCTACCGCCACCTCGGCTCCGAGGACGACGAGACCAACGATGAAGAATCGTCCACAGAGATCCCCCAGTTCTCCTCCTGCTCCCACCGGTTCAGCAAGGTGGGCCAGGCCCCGGGTGGAGCCGCCGCTCAGGAAACCTGGCTTGTCTGTTTGCTTCCGTGTCGGTGTTTGCTTTTGCCTTGTTTTGTTCTGTAGAGATGGGGTCTTGCTATGTTGTCCAGGCCAGCCTCAAATTCCTGGGCTCAAGCAATCCTCCTCCCTCGGCCTCCCAAAGTGCTAGGAATTATTATTATTATTTTTTGAGACAGAGTTTTGCTCTGTCACCAGGCTGGAGTGCAGTGGCACGGTCTTGGCTCACTGCAGCCTCCACCTCCCGGATTCAAGTGATTCTCCTGCCTCAGCCTCCCGCGTAGCTGGGAGTACAGGCATGCACCACCACGCCAGGCTAATTTTTTACGTTTTTAATAGATATGAGGTTTCACCGTGTTGGCCAGGCTGGTCTCGAACTCCTGACCTCAGGTGATCCGCCCACCTTGGCTTCCCAAAGCGCTGGGATTACAAGCATCAGTAATCACTTGAACCCAGGAGGCGGAGGCTGCAGTGAGCCGAGATCGCACCACTGCACTCCAGCCTGGGTGACAGAGTGAGATTCTGTTTCAAATAATAATAATAATAATAAAGTAAAATAAAGTGTACAAATCGGTGGCATTCAGCACGTTCACCGTGTCGTCCCACCAGTCTAGCAAGGGCTCAGCTCACCGCAACCGCCGCCTCCTGGGTTTAAGCGATTCTCCTGCCTCAGCCTCCTGAGTAGCTGCGATTACAGGCACCTGCCACTATGCCCAGCGAATTTTTTGTTTCTTTTCTTCTTTCTTACTCTTTTTTTATCCTTCCTTCCTTCCTTTTTTTTTTTGAGACAGTCTCACTCTTATTGCCCAGCCTGGAGTACAATGGTGCGATCTCAGCTCATTGCTACCTCCGCCTCCTGGATTCAAGCGATTCTCCTGCCTCAGCCTCCCAAGTAGCTGGGATTACAGGCACGCGCCATGCCTGGCTAATTTTGGTATTTTTAGTAGAGATGGGGTTTCACCATGTGGCCCAGGCTGGTCTCAAACTCCTGACCTAAAGTGATCCACCCACAGGGGCCTCCCAAAATGCTGGGATTACAGGCTTGAGCCACTGCACCCGGCCCTGGATATTATTTTATAACCTTATGAGCTTAACTGACATTCCCTCCTTTGTTTATGATTTCATCAAAAAACGCTTCACTCTGCTTTAGGCCTGGGCCGCAGCCAGGACTTTCTAGTCAGCAGCAAAAATGCAGTTTGGTAGCAGGGCCCCTCTGAGCCTCAGTTTTTCCGTCGGCACAGTGGGCTAACGTCTGTGCTCTTTTAGGGAGGTGTGGAGTGAGGATTTAGGGAAGTGACTCAAACAGAAGCACCTGACACATAGGAAGCCCTCGACTAAGCCAGCTTTCTGTTTTTTTTTTTTTTTTTTTGAGACAGAGTCTCGCTCTGTTGCCCAGGCTGGAGTACAATCTCGGCTCACTGCAACCTCCACCTCCTGGATTCAAGCCATTCTCCTGCCTCAGCCTCCCAAGTAGCTGGGACTACAGGCACTTGCCACCATGCCCAGCTAATTTTTGTATTTTTAGTAGAGACAGGGTTTCACCATCTTGGCCAGGCTGGTCTCGAACTCCTGACCTCAAGTGACCTGTCCACCTCAGCCTCCCAAAGTGCTGGGATTAGAGACATGAGCCACCGCATTCTGCTTACCATTCTTTTGTCTTGCCTCCCAGGTCTACAGCAGCTCTGAGTTCCTGGCCGTCCAGCCCACTCCTACCTTTGCTGAAAGGAGCTTCAGTGAAGACCGGGAGGAAGGGTGGGAGCGAAGCGAGGTGGACTATGGCCGCCGGCTGAGTGCTGACATCCGGTAGGTGGCCTGGGGAAGTATAGGCAGATCCAGCTTCCAAGCCTGCTGGGAGGTAGACACAAAATCTGATGCAAAGGGAGCTTCCTAGTGGCCAGGTAGAAAAGGGTCAAACATACTGACTAGCCTAATCAGGTCTCTGACAACCTTGCTGCCTTTGGCTCTGTGTTCCTCACCGCAAACATAAAACAGCTCTGCACCATCATGCTGCTAGGCGTACCTTTCCTTTTGTCCAGAATGTCCTTTGCTGACTAACTCCTGTTCATTTTCAAACTGAGACACAAGAGAAACAGTCAATGTCTGCTAGAGGATGGGTGTTGGAAGCTGGCCTTTATTTTTTTTATTTATTTTTTTTTTGAGACAGTCTTGCTCCATCGCCAGGCACCACGGTGGAGTGCAGTGGCACAATCTTGGCTCACTGCAACCTCCACCTCCCAGATTCAAGCAATTCTCCAGCCTCAGCCTCCCAAGTAGCTGGGACTACAGGTGCGCACCACCACGCCTGGCTAATTTTTGTATTTTTAATAGAGATGGGGTTTCCCCATGTTGGCCAGGATGGTCTCGATCTCTTGACCTTGTGATCCCCCCGCCTCAGCCTCCCAAAGTGCTGGGATTACAGACGTGAGCCACTGCACCCAGCCAGAAGCTGGCCTTTTTAAAAAATTGTCTAAGAGATTGGTTCTTGCTCTTTTTCCAAGTCTGGAGTGCAGTGCCACGATCATAGCTCACTGCAGCCTGAAACTCCTGGGCTCAACAGAGCCTCCCAAGTAGTTGGGACTACAGGCACCCGACACCACACCCAGCTAATTTTTGTATTTTTAGTAGAGACAGTGTTTCAACACATTGGCAAAGCTGGTCTTGAACTCCTGACCTTGTGATCCGCTCGCCTCAGCCTCCCAAAGTGCTGGGATTACAGGCAGGAGCCACCGCATCCGGCCAATCCTGTCTTTAAAAAAAAAAAAAAAAATAGCGAATAAGAGGTCCCCAGGTGGACAGAGGACAGTGCAGACACAGGGAACTACTCATCCCGTCTAGGTAAATTGCCCCTGACTGCAGACTGGGAGTTAAGACGTGGCCATGAAAGGTGACCGAGTATCCTAGGTGCGGGCCTGGCAGCGTCCCGCAGGAAAGGTGACCGAGTATCCTAGGTGTGGCGCCCAACAGCGTCCCACAGGAAAGGTGACCGAGTATCCTAGGTGCGGGCCTGGCAGCGTCCCACAGGAAAGGTGACCGAGTATCCTAGGTGCGGCGCCCGACAGCGTCCCGCAGGAAAGGTGACCGAGTATCCTAGGTGCGGGCCTGGCAGCGTCCCGCAGGAAAGGTGACCGAGTATCCTAGGTGCGGGCCTGGCAGCATCCCACAGGAAAGGTGACCGAGTATCCTAGGTGTGGCGCCTGGCAGCGTCCCTCAGGAAAGGTGACCGAGTATCCTAGGTGCGGCGCCTGGCAGCATCCCGCAGGAAAGGTGACCGAGTATCCTAGGTGCGGCGCCCGACAGCGTCCCGCAGGAAAGGTGACCGTCCCGCAGGAAAGGTGACCGAGTATCCTAGGTGCGGCGCCCGACAGCGTCCCGCAGCTTCTTCCTCCCCGCAGGCTGAGGTCCTGTACATCCTCTGGATCCTCCTGTCAGTCATCTTCGTCCCAGCCCGAGCGGGGTCCCAGCCCCTCTCTCCTGAATACCATCAGCCTGGACACGATGCCCAAGTTTGCCTTCTCATCAGAAGATGAAGGGGCAGGCCCAGGCCCTGCAGGCCCCAAGAGGCCCGTCTTCATTCTAGGGGAGCCTGACCCACCCCCAGCAGCCACCCCAGTGATGCCCAAACCCTCAAGCCTTTCTGGTAAGTGGGGCCCTGAGTAAGAGGGAGGGATGATGTCATGGAAGTTTCCCAGAGGAGGGGCTATTTGAGATGGGTTTTCAGGGATGAGTAGGAGTCCTTCAGAGCCAATAAGGGGTTAAGAAAAGGGAAGCCAGGTTCCCAGAGAGACCTCCCACCCCCCAGGAACCTCGGTCCAGGGTAATCCCCCTACCCGCTGCCCTTAGCTTCATACAGTCAGGATGGGACCCCTAGCTCCCAAGATGAGGGAACTAAGGGTCTAAATGTGTGTGGAAGAAGGCTTCCTGGAGGAGGAGACTTGAAGACTTTTGCATAGAAAGTAATTTGGGAAGGGAGTGCAGGAAGAGGGAACCACATGAGCATAGGCCAGGAGGTTGGACTGTATAAACAGCGACCAGGGAGGAAGGCCTTCCCCTTCCCCTTAGAGGGGCCACGTGGTGAGTTTGAGGGGCACCCGGCTGACCCTGCTGACCTCCTAGCCGACACAGCTGCCCTCAGCCATGCCCGCCTACGGAGCAACAGCATCGGCGCCCGACACTCCACGCCAAGGCCTCTGGATGCCGGCCGGGGCCGCCGCCTTGGGGGCCCGAGAGACCCAGCCCCTGAGAAGTCCAGAGCCTCCTCCGGCGGCGGCAGTGGCGGGGGCCGTGTGCCCAAGTCGGCCTCTGTCTCTGCCCTGTCCCTCATCATCACGGCAGGTAACACTAAAGGCCCGTTCTCACCTCTGTCTGTCCACACCCATTGTACCCAAAAAGGTGAAGGTCTCTCCTGAGGTGGGGAGGCTGGGACTGAGCCTGGGAGAGGGGAGGCGGAGTGAGACCCAGGGAGAGCTGGGGACAGTGTTCCCGGTGGAGGGCACCACACATGCAAAGGCCTGGAGGGGCGACCAGGGTGGTGGTCACGGTGGGAAAGAGGGGCCACGGGGGACCTTCGAGGGAGTGAGTGACCCCTCCCTGGCCCCCTGCAGATGACGGCAGTGGTGGCCCCCTCATGAGCCCCCTGTCCCCACGCTCTCTGTCCTCAAACCCGTCGTCCCGTGACTCGTCGCCGAGCCGAGACCCGTCCCCCGTGTGTGGCAGCCTCCGGCCCCCCATCGTCATCCACAGCTCCGGCAAGAAGTACGGCTTCAGCCTGCGGGCCATCCGCGTCTACATGGGCGACAGTGACGTCTACACTGTGCACCACGTGGTCTGGGTGAGCGTGGAGTGGGAAGGCAGGGACCCGGGTTCTAGTCTGACCCTGCCCGGTCAAATCCCTTCTCAGACCTGCATTTTAGAGTACGGCAGGATTAGGGGACAGAGCTGGTGCCACCAGTCCCTGTCATGTGATGGTGTTCATCCGGTCCCTGTCAGTTGATGGGGAGGAGGTCAGATGAGAGAGACAAGGCTGGATGGAGGCTAACAGATCCCAAGTGACATTAATCTCCCAGCTCTGTAGGGGGCGCACTGGGCATGTTATCCTCCCTCCCCCAGCCCAGGGGCATCAGTCCCACTTCAGGGCATCAGTCCCACTTCAGGGCATGCCCTTCCTATTGGTTGCTCCCTAAACAGACAGAGAAGCCTTTCTAGAGGAGGGGGCAGAGTAGCTGGGGCTTTGATGGGTGAGTAGGAGTTCCCCAGGATCAGGGAAACTGAGGCAGCACAAGAGGCAGCAGTTTGCTGGGGTCCCACAGCAGACCCAGCCTGAGCTGGGGTCTCCAGATGTGGGGCCCAAGCCACTGACCCCACTGTTCCTGTCTGACCCCAGAGTGTGGAGGATGGAAGCCCCGCCCAGGAGGCGGGCCTGCGAGCCGGGGACCTCATCACCCACATCAATGGGGAGTCGGTGCTGGGGCTGGTGCACATGGACGTCGTGGAGCTGCTGCTGAAGGTATGTCCCCCCGCCACTGCCCACCGTCAGGGGTCCCAGCATCCCCTGGCCACAGCTCTGGGTTCCCCATGCTTCTCCCTGTCGAGACACACAACCCCACATCCACCGTCAACTCCAGGCCTTGCACACACTCTCCTCCTGCCCAGAATACACATCCTTCTCTAGCCCCAGTATCGCCCCTCAGAGCTCCTCCTCCAGGAAGCCTTCCCTTCTCCCTGGGTACCCTCACATCTATTCCTCCCTCTTGCCTGACACCTGGAGGTAGGAGATGGCCTCAGGAAAGGAGGAGGGGCCTGGCGCCATGGCTCGCACCTCTCTTCCCAGCACTTTGGGAGGCCAAGGCGAGAGGATCGCTTGAGCTCAGGACTTTGAGACCAGCCTGGGCAACATAGTGAGACCCCATCTCTACAAAAACTTTCAAAATAAAGTTAGCTGGGCTTGGTGGCACGTGCCTGTAGTCCCAGCTACTTGGGAGGCTGAGGTGGGAGGACTGTTTGGGCCCAGGAGGTGGAGGCCATAGTAAGCTATGATGCCGCACTGCACTCTAGCCTGGGGGACACAGAGACCCTGGTTCTAAAATAGAGTGAAGGGCCGGCTGTGGTGGCTCACACCTGTAATCCCGGCACTTTGGGAGGCTGAGGTGGGTGGATCATAAGGTCAGGAGTTCGAGACCAGCCTGGCCAACATGGCGAAACCCCATCTCTACTAAAAACACAAAACTTAGCTGGGTGAGGTGGGCACACGCCTGTCAACCCAGCTACTCTGGAGGCTGAGGCAGGAAAATCGCTTGAACCCAGGAGGCAGAGGTCGCAGTGAGCCGAGACCGCGCCACTGCACTCCAGCCTGGGTGACAGAGTGAGACAACACCTCAAAAAAAGAAAAGAGTGAAGGCTCCCATGTGGGCAGCTGTGTGGGTGGCTCACTGAACAGACAGACTTGTGGACATGTGTCTTTGGCCTGATGACTCCTGGGCCATTAGGTGGGTGACTAGGGGATGGGGAGATACCAGGTAGGTGGATGACAGACCCTGGGGAGGGTGGAGAGTGAAGAGGGCAGGCCTCGATGGGCGCTGACCTCAGGGTGGGGGGTCCCGGCAGGAGGGCTGGTGTTCCCTGCACTGTTTGGCTGGATTTGTTGGGTAAGTCACTGGTTGGGTGGATGAATGATATCAGGGTGGGGGGGTCCCAGCTGGTGCCTGGAGTGAAGGGTACATAGCAGCTGCCGGGCAAGTGCTGGGCCCTGCGAGGGCACAGAGGCAACCCCTCACCATCCTCCCATCTTGTCCCAGAGTGGCAACAAGATATCCCTGCGGACCACTGCCCTAGAGAACACGTCCATCAAGGTGGGCCCCGCCCGGAAGAACGTGGCCAAGGGCCGCATGGCGCGCAGGAGCAAGCGGAGCCGGCGGCGGGAGACCCAGGACCGGTGCGCGGCGGTGGCCACCAGGGAGCGGTACAGAGGGGGCGGACCATGGGAACATGTGGTGGGGACAGGGATTCTTTTTTTTCCTTTTTTTTTTTTTTTTTTTTTTTTTTTTGAAATGGAGTCTTGCTCTGTTGCCCAGGCTGGAGTGCAATGGCTCAATCTCAGCTCACTGCAACCTCTACCTCCTGGGTTGAAGCGACTCTCCTGCCTCAGGCCCCCGAGTAGCTGGGACGACAGGTGCCCACCACCATGCCCGGCTAATTTTTGTATTTTCAGTAGATGGTGTTTCGCCATGTTGGCCAGACTGGTCTCGAACTCCTGACCTTAAATGATCCGCCTGCCTTGCCTCTGAAAGTGCTGGGGTTGTAGGCGTGAGCCACCGCGCCGGCCAGGAGCAGGAGTTCTGAGGCTCCCGGTTCTCATACCCCAGGCGGAAGTCGCTCTTCAAGAAGATCTCCAAGCAGACGTCCGTGCTGCACACCAGCCGCAGCTTTTCCTCTGGACTCCACCACTCGCTGTCATCGAGCGAGAGCCTCCCCGGCTCGCCCACCCACAGCCTCTCCCCGAGCCCCACCACTCCCTGCCGCAGTCCAGCCCCTGATGTCCCAGCAGGTAGGTGCACCCACCTCCGCCGGCTACCCTGGGGGCAAGGGCTGGTGGGCCCGGGCAGGAGTGAGCAGTCTGGGGGATGGAATCATGCGCATTAGGGAAAGTATGACGGGAAGGAACAGCTTCCGGGCTCCTGGTCTAGAAGGGAATCTGGGAGCACTCGTGCAGGTGCCAGGGAAGGAGGTGCCCGCAGAGGAAACATCATGAACAAATGGGGCTAGACAGGAAGGGTGGGGAAATGAGAGGAGGCCGGGCACAGAGGTTCAGGCCTGTAATCCCAACACTTTGGGAGGCCAAGGCGGGAGGATCACTTGAGCCCAGGAGTTTGAGACCAGCCTGGGCAACAAAGAGAGACCCTATCTGTACAAAATATTAAAAAATTAGGTGGGTGTGGTGGTGCTGCACACCTGTGGTCCCAGCTACTCAGGAGGCTGAGATGGGAGGATCACTTTGAGCCCGGGAGGTCAAGGCTGCATGCAGTGAGCCATGATTGCACCACTGCACTCCAGCCTGGGTGACAGAGTGAGATCCTGTCTCAGGAAAACAAAAGAAATTTTAAAAAGAGTGGAGACAGAGAGATGGCTTTCTCGAAGAGGGGGCAGAGGAGCTGGGGATTTGATGGATGAGTAGGAGTTCACCAGATCTAGGCCAAGGAAACAACCCTGAGGGGGAGGCAGAGAAGCCTGGTATGACCCAGCCATGATGGCTCACACCTGTAATCCCAGCACTTTGGGAGGCCAAAGCAGGTGGATCCCTTGAGATCTGGAGTTTGACATCAGCCTGGCCAACATGGTGAAACTACTAAAAGTACAAAGGTAGCCAGGCATGGTGGCACACACCTGTAGTCCCAGCTACCTGGGGGGCTGAGGCGGGAGAACTGCTTAAACCTGGGAGGTGAAGGTTGCAGTGAGCCGAGATCACACCACTGCACTTCAGCCTGGGGGACAGAGCAAGACTGTTTAAAAAAAAAGAAAAATTAGCCAGCCATGGTGGCGTGCACCTGTGGTCCTAGCCACTCGGGAGGCTGAGTTGTAAGGATCGCTTGAACCCAAGAGGGTGAGGCTGTGATTAAGCCAGTGCACCAGAGCCTGGGCAACAGAGCAAGACCCTGTCTCACAAACAAAGCAAGCCAGGCATGCTGGGGGCCACAGGGAAGGACACGGGCTTTAGCAGTTTTTGTGAGTCTCACAGCTCCACCTCCAGGCTGGGGACATTGAGGCCAGCAGCCCTGACCCACTCTTATCACCCACAGACACCACCGCGTCCCCACCCAGCGTCTCCCCAAGCTCCAGCAGCCCTGCCTCCCCAGCTGCTGCTGGCCACACCCGCCCCAGCTCCCTGCACGGCCTGGCTGCCAAGCTGGGGCCGCCCCGCCCCAAGACTGGCCGCCGCAAGTCCACCAGCAGCATCCCACCCTCCCCGCTGGCCTGCCCGCCCATCTCCGCGCCCCCGCCGCGCTCGCCCTCGCCCCTACCAGGGCACCCGCCCGCGCCTGCCCGATCCCCGCGGCTGCGCCGGGGCCAGTCGGCTGACAAGCTGGGCACAGGTGAGCGGCTGGATGGGGAGGGGCGGCGCAGCCGCGGGCCGGAGGCCGAGCTCGTGGTCATGCGGCGACTGCACCTGTCCGAGCGCCGGGACTCCTTCAAGAAGCAGGAGGCCGTGCAGGAGGTTAGCTTTGATGAGCCGCAGGAGGAGGCCACTGCGCTGCCCGCCTCGGTGCCACAGATTGCCGTGGAGGGCGAGGAGGCCATGCCTCCTGGGAGAGACTGACCCCCCTGCCTGGTCTCTCCCTGGCCTCAAAGTCACGCATTTTTTTGTGCAATGTTTTTCCCATAAAGCCATGCCTGGATGGAGCCTGAGCCACCAGTCTGACACCCGGAAGGCGAGAAGCCGTCTCGGTCCTTGCTGGAAGGTGGAGACATGGCTTCCCTTGTGTTCTGGTGTCAATCGGGGCCGGACAGGGCAGGAATGGGGGACACGGGTGGCTTTGTAAATAGCGACAAATCCTGCAACTAATTTATTACTTTTTTTTTTTTTTTGAGACTTAGTCTCACTCTGTCACCCAGGCTGGAGTGCGGTGGCCTGATCTCAGCTCACTGCAACCTCCACCTCCCAGGTTCAAGAGATTCTCCTGCCTCAGTCTCCTGAGTAGCTGAGATTACAGGCACGTGCCACCACGCCCAGCTAATTTTTTTGTATTTTTAGTAGAGGCGGGGTTTCACCATGTTGGCCAGGCTGCTCTCGAACTCCTGACCTCGTGATTCGCCTGCCTCAGCCTCCAAAAGTGCTGGGATTACAGGTGTGAGCCACCACGCCTGGCCTAATTTATTAGTTTTTATAAGCGATAGCGGACTGAGCCACCCCTTGAAGGCGGCTACCAGGTCTTGCCCCAGGTACCTGGGACCCTGTTTGCAGGTCCTGCCCGCTGGGCTGAGAAGGAAGCACTTTGGACAAATCATCTGCGTTTGTGTTTTCTAGTTTTTCTGTAGTTTTTAAGTGTTTTGTGTTACCTAGTCTCACTCCCCTCCCAAGACCCACCCATTTGAGGGAATGGAGCTGAGCTCACCTGTACAGGCCCAGTTTGGATACCACCTGGAGTCCGTAAACGATTCCCCTCACCCACAAAACAGTGTAATCCCAATGATGGACTGGACTCTGAAGGCCACCTCCCACCATCCCTGCTATAGAGTCTGCCTCTAATCCTACTAGCTTCAGCCTGGAGAAGGGATGTGGGAGCTGGGGCTTTGATGGATGAATAGGTGTTCACCGGAACTGCGCAGAGGGGTCATCCGCTCCCCAGGTGCACACTGATGCAGGAAGGTGCAGGCCTCACCTGGCACTGCCAAGGCAGCCTCCAGAAATGCTCGGCATCCCGGGGCACCTTCTATTCCGCCAGTCCCGCAGGACTACGTTCGGCCAGTTCCGGAAACACTCAGCGTCCCCTCCCCTTGGGCTCCGCCTCGGCCTCGCCTTGTCCCGTCTGTCCTGGACAAGATGCCGTGTGTTTGAGGCCCGGGAGAGCAAGCCCTTGACCGTGATGTGTCTGAAACACCCGCTAGGGGTTCCCTCCCTGTGTCAGAGCCTCTCTGGGATGAAGCTCAAGCCAGAAAACCCAGTCGAGGCTCAAGTTTGAATTTCAGCTTCACTGTGTGGCTCTGGGAAAATGGCTTTCCCACTCTGTGCCTCAGTTTCCTTGTGTTTACAAGACTAATCCCATTGACTGTTCATTACGCACCTACTGTGTGCCAAGCGCTTTTACTCGTGGCTTCTCCCTCAGCCAGCCTTAAGAAGGCTGGAGGTGGCGTCATCACCTCCGTTTTACAGACAAAGCAGCTGAGACCCCAGCGAGGGGCAGAGACCTGTCCCTCGATCACCCGGCAGAAGTCGTGGCAGAACAGAGCATATCAGCCAGACCCCGTTGTGGGCATTGTCATCAAGGGAGCTTGAATGGAGGGTCTGGTGTCAGATGCAGCCGACTCCAGCCCTGGATCATCCCCCATGGTGGGATGTGACCCACTGGGCACTCTGGTGAGGGAGCTTTCCAGACACCAACAGCCCACTCTGCGTCCCTTTCTGAGTCCCCTGCGCAGCACTCCCTAGTGTTGGAGGGTAGACCAAGGCTGTGCATGATTCGCCCCCTCCTTCCATCCTGGAGCTGGCAGTGAATAAAAGCCCGTATTTACAAAGATGAGCTCCAACGTCTGGCTTTATGAGGGACTGAGAAAGGAGGAAGGGAAGAGTCGGGAGGGGAGCGGAGTGAAATAGACCCATGGGTCAAAGTCATGGCAAGAGGGTTTTGAGGGCTGCATAGGAGTTCGCCCTTAAGATTCTTCCTGATGCCATCGTGAGTACCCACCTCCTGCTACCCTCTCCCTGTGAGTACTCCATAATAGTTCTGCCCTTAAAAGCTTCCTCCAGACAGATGGGACCCTGAACTATGGGAGGTTTTTTTGTTTGTTTTCTGAGACAAGGTCTCGCTCTGTAACCGGGGCTGGAGGGCAGTGGCTCGATCACGACCATCTGCAGCCTCGATCCTGGGCGCCTTGAACTATGCTAATAAAATAAATAAGCAGCCGGCTGCGGTGGCTCACGCCTATAATCCCAGCACTTTGGGAGGCCAGGGCGGGCACATCACCTGAGGTCAGGAGTTCGAGACCAACCTGATCAACGTGGAACAATCCCGTCCTACTATAAAATACAAAATTAGCCGGGTGTGGTGGTGCATGCCTGTAATCCCAGCTACTCGGGAGGCTGAGGCGGGAGAATCGTTTGTACCTGGGAGGTGGAGTTGCGGTGAGCCGAGATCGCGCCATTGCACTCCAGCCTGCGCAACAAGAGCGAAACTCCGTCTCAAAGTAAATAAATAAATAAAAATAAAATAAATACGCAATCGTCGTGTCTTTCTGTGCCATAAAATTCCCTCTAGTCGAAACCAGCCCAGCCCTAGAGCAATCCGTTACTTCCGGGGCGCTCAGCCGGCTTACAAATTCTCTTGGCTACGTCCCCGTCTCCGAGTGCGTTCGGTTATTTCCGGAAACAGCCGGCATCTGGGCTCAAGTCCCCTTAAATTCTAGTGCCCACAAGGGTCGAGATCGTAGGCTGTTTCCGGACGCTCTGGGTTGCCATGGAAACTCCTTCAATCCTGGCTCTACTTAGACCTCGGCTTTCTGCCACAGGCCCTTTCCCCACTCTACTGCCACCCTGTTTGCTGAGCTTGAGAACTCACTCGCTCCCTCGGAACCATCTATGCTTCAGCAATTTGCATAAGCTGGCGGTCGCCTCTGGGTCTAAACTCCCATGGCCTCCACTGGGCACTGAGCACATTCGGTTCTTTCCTGAAACGCTCCGCGGTCTCGGGGATCAGCCTCAGTTGTGTCCCCAGCCCGAGTGTGTTCGGCCATTTCCGGAAGTGCTCGGGCGTCTCTAAGCCCAACCGAGCCAGCCTGGGCGATCTCGCCGACCCGATTACGCTCGGCTGCCTCCGGAAATGCTCGGCTGTGTCGGGGCGCTCTCTAGTCCGCCAGTCCCGCGGGATTACGTTCGGCTACTTCCGGAAACACTCGGGTGTCCCCTCCCCTCAGGCTCCGCCTCGGCCTTGTTTCGCCCGCCCGGCCCGAATTCGCTCGGGCATTTCCGCCGGGGGCGGGCCAGGCCACTCGGAACCGTGGCGGCGGCGGAGGCGGGGATCCCGCGGCTGCGGCGACGGTGGCCGCGGTGGAGCCACGGGGCGGGCTCGGCTTGGTGTGACGGCGGCTGCGGCGGCGGTGGCGGCCGCGACCAGGTGAGTCCTGACTGGCCCTCTTGGCGGGAGGGGCTGGGAGTGTGCTTAAATGCGGGGCGCCCAGGACCAGTGAGGGGCCCCGCTGGAAGCCTGAACGCTAGCGCCAGGCTGCGTCGGGCCCCGCGGGAACTGGGGGGCCGCAGGGAGGGGGTGTCTCGAGCTCGGCTCCGCAGCGGTGCAGCCTCCCCGGGACGATCGGGGCACAATGGGGGGACTCCGTGCGTTCAAGATACAGGACCGGAGCCGCGGCCCCAAATGCAAGGAGGCCCTGCCTGGAGTGGGGCGTCGAATAGTATCGAGGGGCGCCCAGGCATTGTGCGGGGCAGAATGGGGTGCGGGAGAGCCGGGGGTCGATCCCACTTCCGGCCGCCTGGCCGGGCGGCCAGGTCCACGCAGATCCAAGTGCGCGCCCGTGTGAGCGCGGAGGCCCTGCGTTTACCCGGGGAGCCCCCAGCCCTGCCTGCCCCGCCCCTCCCGCCTCCCGTATTCGGGGAGCGCTGCTCCCGGGGCGCGCACACCGGGGCGCGGAGGCGGGCTGGCAGACAGATGCAGGCCGTTTCCTGGGCATCCCTTCCCGGGGCCTCAGTTACCCCACTTGTAGAACGAGGGTAACAGGGGCCTGGGAGTGGGTAAATTGGGCACCCGAGTATGTGGAGCCTCTTCTCCCTGTTCGGACACCTCTTGGGGCTCCCCATGGCTGAAGGGTGCTCAGAGCCTCCACCTGACACCCGGGCCCCTTGGTGGCTGGCACCTATCCTTATAGCCACCCTGAATCCTTGACAGGCACCTTACCCGCTGCCAAGCCTTTGCATGCACTGTCCCCTCTCCCTAGTGCACCTTCCTATCCACTGTGATGACCCATTCTCTAGAAAAGCACGTCCGTTCCTCCACCCTAGCCCTTTCGTCACAGGAGGACTGAACCCGCAGGGCTAGGCTGGGAATGTGTGCCCATCTCTGCCTCCCCAGGCTAGGGCTCCTGGGGAGTGATCGGTGCCCTGCAGTGGGCAGCCTCCCCTCCTCAGCTGCAGCACCCCACCTTCTCCTAGCTCCCTGTCCCTCCCTGTCTCTCCCTGGGGCTAAGACTCCTTTTGAACACCTCTCCGTCTGCAATTTTTTTTTTTTTTTTTGAGACAGAGTCTCCGCTCTGCCGCCCATGCTGGAGCGCAGTGGCACCATCTCGGCTCACTGCAACTTCCACCTCCCAGGTTCCAGCGATTCTCCTGCCTCAGCCTCCCAAGTAGCTGGGATTACAGGCGCCCACCACCACCCAGCTAATTTTTG
Source organism: Callithrix jacchus (assembly GCF_049354715.1). Taxonomy (NCBI): domain Eukaryota; kingdom Metazoa; phylum Chordata; class Mammalia; order Primates; family Cebidae; genus Callithrix; species Callithrix jacchus. The sequence goes on from NC_133523.1 coordinate 16,872,473, forward strand.
TATTTTTAGTAGAGTTGGGGTTTCACCGTGTTAGTCAGGCTGGTCCCAAACTCCTGACCTTAGGTGATCCGTCCATCTCGGCCTCCCAAAGTGCTGGGATTACAGGCATGAGCCACCAGCTCGGCCTCTCCCATCTGCATTTTGCACCTACTCCGGGCCCCAGGCTGGAGCTCCCTGCCCCCACCCACTCTCCCTCCGGACATGAGGTCCACTTGCTTGGAGTTACCTCTAGGTCTTTGCTTGTGCAGGGGCCTCTCCCTGGACTTCCTTCCCTCCCTCTTAGTTCGGCTGGCCTGACTCCTCCAGGGAGCTCCCAAAGCAGCCAGAGGGGCCCACATTTCATCCTCCCTGCCCTGGGTGTCTGGCCACCTGGCTCCTTCCCCGTCATGTCCATCTGGGCCTTGGAGTCTGAGGATCTGAGTGTAAGTCCTGGCTTCCTCCTGGCCTACCGCAAGGCTCTAGATACCTCCCTGCTCTGAGCCTCAGTTTCCCCATCTGTAACAGGGGTGATGAAAAGCTTGTTTACTTACTGGGTGCAGTGGCTCACACCTGGAATCGCAACACTTTGGAAGGTCAAGACAGGAGGGTCACTTCAGCCCAGGAGTTTGGGACCAGCCTGGGCAACATAGCAAGACCCCACCTCTATTGAGGGGCAGTGGCTCATGCCTGTAATCCCAGCATTTTGGAAGGCCAAGGTGAGCGGATCACTTGAGGTCAGGAGTTTGAGACCAGCCTGGCCAACATGGAGAAACCTCATCTCTATTAAAAATACAAAAATTAGCCGGCCTGTAATCCCAACTACTCAGGAGTCTGAAGCAGGAGAATCATTTGAACCTGGGAGACAGAGGTTGCAATTAGCTGAGATGGTGCCACTGCACTCCAGCCTGGGTGATAGAGCAAAACTCTATCTCAAAAAAAAAAAACAAGAAAAAACCGGTTTACTGAGCATGTAGTATACCTGGGGCAGGTTCTTGGGAGCTCTACTCCCAGCAGCTCCAAGGGAAGGCTGGCAGCATACCCATTTTACAGATGGAGAAGCTGAGGCCCTGAGAGGGACTGGCCCCAGGGTCAACCAGTGTGATTCAGGGAATTCCACATCAGGATTTGGGCCTGTGTCTGTGTTGGGGGGAAAGGAGTCGGCCTGGCTAGCGTTGCCCTATCCCTGTCTCCCTAGGTCGGCATCCTCGGCCAGCCCAGCATGGTGGCAGTCTGCTCCCTTGGCTCCCTCGTCTGGCGCAGCCAGCAGAGCCGCCAGCCGTGGGTGCTGATGGCCCTCCATGTGAGGGCGTGAGCAGCCTGCCCCAGCCCCACCTGCCGATGGAGGACTTAGTGGCCCAGTGACCTGAGACCCCGCCACCAACCGCCTCCCACAAGTTGACGAATGGTGGACCCAGCGACCAGTGGCCCTTGTCAGGGTCATGGAATAATTTGAAGAGAGACATGAGCGGCCCCCGTGGTCGCCTGTGACTGCTGGAGATAGAGGTCCGAGCACCCCAAGCCAAACCAGCGGACCCTCCCAGGCTCCGCTCTGGCCAATGGGGCCAGTGGGACTCCAAGCAGCTGCCTAAGCATCCAGACCCCACCCCACCCACGTGGCCATGGCGGGCCCTGAGGGCTTCCAGTACCGTGCTCTGTACCCATTCCGCCGGGAGCGGCCAGAGGACCTGGAGCTGCTGCCTGGCGACGTGCTGGTGGTGAGCCGGGCGGCCTTGCAGGCACTGGGTGTGGCCGAGGGTGGCGAGCGCTGCCCACAGAGTGTGGGCTGGATGCCTGGCCTCAATGAACGCACACGGCAGCGAGGTGACTTCCCTGGCACCTATGTCGAGTTCCTGGGGCCTGTGGCCCTGGCCCGGCCCGGCCCTCGCCCACGGGACCCCCGCCCAGTGCCCGCCAGGCCCCGTGATGGGGCCTCTGAGCCAGGTAAGCAGCAAGCCCGGGCCCTGGGAAATGGGGGTGGTCACCTCAGACCCTTGGTCTCCTCTTCTGTCCAGTGAGGCAGTAGGACATCTCCAGGGAAGGAGGAAAAAGGACATTTGGTCATGTGACAAGTGTCTTTGCTACTGTCAAGTGCTAGGCTCAGCAGTGGACACAAGGCCTGGTCCTGCCCTCATGAGCTTCTGGTTCAGGAAGGGATGAGTGTGTTTAGGAGGTACCACCCGCCGTGAGGAAGGGAGCTTGCGTGGGAAGACCCGAGGGTGGAGGCTCCAGACAGTGGGCACAGCGAGGGCAGGAGCTGTGGGTGGAACTCTAATGGCAGAAATAGCCAGCAGGCGGACCGGAGGGAGGAAGGCGAGGGCAATGTGCACTGCCCTGGAGGACCTGCTGGGTTGATTTTGCGGCCAATGGAGAGTGTTCAGTAGGGTTCAGAGGCTCGGCCTAGCTTCAGCCTACATTTTGCAGATAGGGTTCCTTGAGGAACCCCTTTGGTGACCCTGATTTCCAAAATGAAGAAAGCCGCAAAGCCCAAGGAGGTTGGGATGTAGGGATGCTCAGCTGAGGCCACACAGCACAGGTGGGTGTGAGGACCCCACATCCCTCCCCAAAAACCTTTGGCCGTCACCACTTGCCAGGGGTGTGCCAGGATTGGAGAATTGGGCACCCTGAGCCCACTCGGCGATTGCTGTGTGATGGGCAGTGGGTGTGGGCTCTGGCCGGGGAAACCGAGGCTTGGGTTGCAAGAAGGAAGCCAAGGGGTGCCGCATGCCCAGCGCGGTCTGCTCCGACCCTCCCAGCAGCCCAGCAAGGCTGTATGTGCAGACTGGTAGGCCTGAGTGCAAGGTGGTGACTGCCTCACCAATCAGTCACCCAGGGAGCCCAAAGCCCCAGGAGGTGCCAGGCCTGCTTGGTGCCAGGGTGACACTGCCCAAAGGCAAGCCAGAGTCCCCCAGCACAGGGCAGAATAAGGGGGTGCTGAGGTAGTACGACGCTGGCCCGGGCCTCCGGCATCTGGTGTCTCCAGGACCCAGGCCTGCGTCCCGCCTTGGCCGAAGGAGCAGGAGGCGGCCCCGTCCGGGCTCCCAGCCAGAATCCGCCTTTCTCCCTGGTAACAGCCGCCTCCCTCCTCTTTCTGGCCTCTGTCCAGCCACCGTACATAGCCCCACCCTCTGAATCTTCAGGGTTATGTGACTTCAGCCAGAACCCACCCCCTCAAGGCCTCAGTTTCCTCATCTGGAAACAAAAGGGTTGGCCCCTGGGGACACTGGGACCCAACCCCTCGGGAATGTCCCAAAGTCACCTGAGCCCCACCTGGCTGTGTACCCACAGGGGAGGCTGCAGCCCCTCTCAGCCACAAATCCTCACCTGTGAAGTGGGAGTGATGGGGTCCTGATGAGAACTCCCTCCCCGTTGTGCAGTCCGATCCCAGGCGACTCTCAGGGTTGTGTCCCAACCCACCCGCCAGAGTGTCACCCACTTCCTCTCCCCTCGTCCTTTATCATTTTTTTCTTTGGCCTTTTCGCTGCAGCTGGGCCTTTCTCCAGCTTGAGGCGCCACCTGGCCCATCACTCAGGGAGGCCCCGCAGGCCCTGGCTTGCCCCTGCTGTGTGCCAGGGCGTCCCCGCCGAGGGCCAGAGCTGCGTCCAGCAGTGGCAGACAGCGAGCTGCTGAGGCAGGGATGCGGTGCACAGAAGGCCCTGTGGAGCCGGAAAGCCAGGGCTGGGAGGGGTCTGGGCTCGGAGGGGTTTTGGCTTTTCCGAAAGGGAAGAAAAGCCAAAGGCTTTTCTTTCTTTTCTACATTTTAATTGGGGGAGGAAAGAATTTTTTAGAAGCACAGTGATTGAGAAAATGGAGCATGATCCTTGGAAGGAGGCTTTTCTGACCCGGGCCGGGATAGTTTCCTTTCCTTTCAGCCACTTTTGTGTTTGCGTCAAGAAGGGAGAGGTGGGCCGGGCGCGGTGGCTCACGCCTGTAACCCCAGCACTTTGGGAACCCGAGGCGGGCGGATCACAGGAGTTCAAGATGAGCCTGGCCAACATGGTGAAACCCCGTCTCTACTAAAATAATACAAAAATGAGCCAGGCATGGTGGCATACACCTGTAATCCCAGCTCCTCAGGAAGCTAAGGCACAAGAATCATTTGAACCCAGGAGGTGGAAGTTGCAGCGAGCCGAGATCACGCCACTGCACTTAAGCCTGGAAAACAGAGGGACTCCATCTTAAAAAAAAAAGGGGGGGAGGCCGAGGCAGGAGGATTACTTGAGGCCAGGAGTTCAAGGCTGCAGTGAGCTAGGATTGCCCACTGCACTCCAACCTGGGTGACAGAGCAAGAACCTGTCCCCCCCAAAAAATTAGGGACAATGTCATTGGCGCATTTTTTTATTTAAAGGAACTGAGGCTGTAGGGCGTGGTGGCTCACGCCTGTAATCCCAGCACTTTGGGAGGCTGAGGCAGGCAGATCACCTGAGGTCAGGAGTTCGAGACCAGCCTGGCCAACATGGTGAAACCCCATCTCTACTAAAAATACAAAAAGTTAGCGCCTGTAATCCCAGCTACCTGGGAGGATGAGGCAGGAGAATCACTTGAACCCCAGAGGTGGAGGTTGCAGTGAGCCAAGATTGCGCCACTACACTTCAGCTTGGGTGAGAAAGCGAGACTCCATCTCAAAAAAAAAAGAAAGAAAGAAAGAAAAAAAGAACTGAGGCCCAGAGAGGGCAGGTCCTGTGGCCAAGTTTGTGCAGTGGGCTGTGGTGACTTTCCGTGGCTACCGTAAAAAAAAAGTTACCACCAACTCCCTGGCTTCAAACAATGGAACTTATTTATTTATTTATTTATTTATTTATTTATTTATTGTTTATTTTGAGGCAGAGTCTCACTCTGTTGCCAGGTGCCAGGCTGGAGTGCAGTGGCGCGATCTCAGCTCACTGCAACCTCTACCTCCTGGATTCAAGCAATTCTCCTGCCTCAGCCTCCCAAATAGCTGGGACTACAGGCACTCGCCACCATGCCCAGCTAGTTTTTGTATTTCTAGTAGAGATAGGGTTTAACTGTGTTGGCCAGGATGGTCTTGATCTCTTGACCTCCTGATCCACCTGCCTTGGCCTCCCAAGTGCTGGGATTACAGGTTTGAGCCACGGCGCCCAGCATCGGAAATTTACTAATTATTATATACATAAACACACACACATATATGTGTGTATGTATGTGTGTGTGTGTATATAGATATATATATATATATATATATTTTTTTTTTTTTTTTTTTGAGCCAGGGTCTCTCTCTGTCACCCGTGCTGGAGTGCACTGATACAATCACAGCTCACTGCAGCCTGGAACTCCTGGGCTCAAGTGATCCTCCTGCTTCAGCTTCTGGAGTCCCACCTCCTACGCTCACAGGCGGCACCACTACACCTGGCTTTTTTTTTTTTTTTAAGAGATGGGGTCTCATTATGTTGCCCAGGCTGGTCTTGAACTCATAGTCCCAAACAATCTTCCAGCCTTGGCCTCCCAAAGTGTTGAGATTATAGGCGTGAGCCACTGCGCCCGGCCACAACAGAAACTTACCCTGTCGTGTTTCTGCAGGCCGAAGTCCAAAATCAGGGTCGTGCCCCCCCATGAAGTTTCCTTGCTTCCAGCTTCTGGTGTCTCCAGGCGTTCATTTCTCTCGTGCATGGGTTCATTATTCCAACTCTGCCTTGGCTTTCTCTTTTTTTTGAGAGAGCCTTGCTCTGTCGCCCAGGCTGGAATACAATGGCACAATCTCGGCTCACTGCAACCTCCGACTCCCGGGTTCAAGTCATTCTGCTGCCTCAGCCTCCTGAGTAGTTGGGACTACAGGCATCCGCCACCCATGCCCAGTTAATTTTTTTGTATTTTTAGTAGAGATGAGGTTTCACCATGTTGGCCAGGCTGGTCTTTGCCAGTCTCAGCCTCTCAAAGCACTGGGGTTACAGGCGTGAGCCACTGTGCCTGGCCTATTCATTTATTTTTGAGATGGGGTCTTGCTCTGTCACCCAGGCTGGAGTGCAGTGGCATGATCTCAGCTCATTGCAACCTTTGCCTCCCGGGTTCAAGCAATTCTCCTGCCTCAGCCTCCTAAGTAGCTGGGATTACAGGGTCCGCCACCCCACCCAGCTAATTGTTCTATTTTTAGGAGAGATGGGGGTTTTGCCATGTTGGCCAGGCAAGTCTCGAACTCTGGTCTCAGGTGATCTGCCCGCCTCAGCCTCCCAAAGTGCTGGGATTACAGGCGTGAGCTGCTGTCCTGGCTGGCTTTCTCTTCTTAGAAGGACATCAGCCAGTGGGTTTAGGGCCCACCGTGACACCAGGCTGGTCTCGTGTAGACATCTTTGCTTTCCTTACACCTACAAAGACCTATTTCCAAATAACGTCACAGTCACACCACCAGGGCTGAGGACTTGAGCATAGCATTTTGGGGACATTATTTAGTGCACTCCACCTGGTCTGTGAAGTTGTGTAAACTCCTGGTATTTTAACCCAAAAAACTATGTCCCATCAGTTCTGACCTCTCCCAGCCCCTCCAGCCAAGGTCTTGTGGCCTCCTGAGAAGGGAGTCCAAGGTGCCAGGCACTTGCCTGAGGTCCCTACCTCACACTGCCCTGGCCGAGGTTCAGCAGACAGACAGGGGCTGGACTCCTTCCAGGAACCCCACCAACGTCTAACACCGCCACCACCCCTCTCCCCCCAACCCCCTACCCCTACCCCCCACCCACCCCCACTTCCTCCACCAGGCCTCACACTCCCTGACTTGCCTGAGCAGTTCTCCCCACCTGACGTGGCGCCCCCTCTTCTGGTGAAGCTTGTAGAGGCCATTGAACGGACAGGTGAGTTCCAGCCTGGCTGCAGCCCCCTGGATTCCGCTTGCTTACCTCTAGTGACCGGCGACTCATCGCCTCGCAGGACCTCCAAGCTCACTCCGCACAGAAACAGGCTGAGCCTGGATGCCCTGGGCCTCTCTGTTGACTAGGGCAGAGTGACTCCCAGGGGAAGATGGGAAGATGGACACAACCAGACCACTGCATGTGTTGTGCCCTCTACAAGATCTCCCTCCCCACCCCTCCCATGCCCTTATCTCTGGGCGGCAAAGCGAGATGGCAGGGGGCTTTGAGCAGCCAACCCAGGCCTCACAGAGGGTTGGGGCAGCATTTGAGAGCTGACTCGCCTGTCCCCTCACCCCCAGGGCTGGACAGCGAATCTTACTACCGGCCAGACGTCCCCGCACTGCGTACAGGTGAGAGGCAGCCTCAATGGGCAGTGGGTTGGGGGGGAACCTGGGGACCCTAGTACACATCAGCTGGACATGTCCCCCCTGCACCCGCAGACTGGTCCCTGAGCGACGTGGATCAGTGGGACGCGGCAGCCCTGGCCGATGGCATTAAGAGCTTCCTGCTGGCACTGCCCGCGCCGCTGGTGACCCCCGAGGCCTCGGCCGAGGCGCGCCGGGCCCTGTGGGGTGAGCCTGGCGGGGAGCCCGGGGGACGGAGGGGGCTGCAGCGGACGGGAGGGCGCTGGACCCGGCTCACCCTACCTTGGCCATCTGTCCGCAGAGGCCGGGGGACCCGTGGGGCCGGCGCTGGAGCCCCCGATGCTGCCGCTGCACCGCGCCCTCACGCTGCGCTTCCTGCTCCAGCACCTGGGCCGCGTGGCCCGCCGCGCCCCGGCTCTAGGTCCTGCAGTCCGGGCCCTGGGCGCCACCTTCGGGCCGCTGCTGCTGCGCCTGCCGCCGCCGTCCTCACCGCCGCCAGGGGGCGCGCCCGACGGGTGAGGGGCGGGGCCTTGGGTCCTTGCCAGCGGGGTGTGACCGGAGTTAGAGCGAGCAGGGGTGGGGCTAAGGGTGGAGTTTGGGTCGGTGGGCGGGGCTTGGCCAGAGCTCGCGGAGTCTAGACCCTAAGAAGGGAGGGGACCGGGTCCAGAGTGAAAAGCTGCATTTTTGTGATGATGAAGGAGAGGGGACCTGGGCTCCTGGGTCGTGGGACAGAGGGCGAGGGGGCCTAGTCCTGAGGCATGTGGGTGGTGCCTGCACCTTCCCTTCTGCTCATGGCAGCTCCGGTACTGCTCTCTTGCTCGCCCTTGTGTGAGGATTTATGGAGCACTTACTGCATACACCTATGAGGGAGCTGGCCTCGCACATCTGCCTGTATCATCTCCCCTCCGCCCTGCACGTACCTGCACATACCATCTCGTATATACCCCGCAGGCGTGCAAGCGCACGCTCAGTCCTGTGCACATGCGTGGGTGGACCGGCCCTACCCAGCCCTCACCACACCCCCTTCCACCTCAGGAGTGAGCCCAGCCCTGACTTCTCAGCGCTGCTCGTGGAGAAGCTGCTTCAGGAACACTTGGAAGAGCAGGAGGTTGCGCCCCCAGGTAAGTCCTCTGTATTGCTGGTCATTTCTTCCCGTTGAGGGGCCGTGAATGTGGATCTCTGGGTGCTGCTGTCATCGGCAGGCGGGCTGCAGTGGGAGGCAGCCACAGTGTACAGTCGGTGCTCAGGCGGGCTGCAGTGGGAGGCAGCCACAGTGCACAGTCGGTGCTCAGGATGCCTTTGTTTTCCTGTCCCCCAGCGCTGCCACCTAAACCCCCCAAGGCAAAGCCGGTCCCCGCAGGCCTGGCCAATGGGGGGAGCCCACTGTCCCTGCAGGATGCTGAGTGGTACTGGGGGGACATCTCGAGGTAGGTTACTGGCAGAGGGCCAGGGTCCAAGGAGGTGTCACAAGGCGGGCGGGGTCTCCAGGTGGCTCAGCTGCCCCAATGCGAGATGTCCCCACAGGGAGGAGGTGAACGAGAAACTCCGGGACACTCCCGATGGCACTTTCCTAGTCCGAGATGCTTCTAGCAAGATCCAGGGCGAGTACACGCTGACCCTCAGGTGGGGGCCTGTCCCTGCAGGGATGACCGGGGGTCACAGATCACAGAGACTGGGAGCTCAGAGAGGGTGGGCCATGTGCGGTATCAAGGATGGGCGGCCAGGCGTGGTGGCTCACGTCTGTAATCACAGCATTTTGGGAGGCTGAGGAGCGCAGATCACCTGAGGTCAGGAGTTCAAGACCAGCCTGGCCAACATGGTGAAACCCTGTCTTTACTAAAAATACAAAAATAAGCCGGGTGTGGTGGTGGGTGCCGGTAGTCCCAGCTACTCAGGAGGCTGAGGCAGGAGAATCACTTGAACCCAGGAGGCAGAGGTTGCAGTGAGCTGAGATGGCGCCACTGCACTCCAGCCTGGGCATCAAAGGGAGACTCCATCTCAAAAACAAATGGGACAGGAGAATTGAGGGTCAGGTGGGGGATCCCACTGGGTGCCAACACCCCTCTCCTCCCCCAGGAAAGGCGGGAACAATAAGCTAATCAAGGTCTTCCACCGGGACGGGCACTATGGCTTCTCGGAGCCACTCACCTTCTGCTCCGTGGTGGACCTCATCAATCACTACCGCCACGAGTCCCTGGCCCAGTACAACGCCAAGCTGGACACGCGGCTCCTCTACCCTGTGTCCAAATACCAGCAGGTCCGTGCCAGCCTGGGAGCCAGGGAGGGTAGCACCTGGCCGGCCCCAGGCCTCAGTTTCCCCGGTAGGCCCGACCAGGCCGTGCAGCTCCCCTGATTCCCCCATGTTTCTCCAGGACCAGATCGTCAAGGAGGACAGCGTGGAGGCGGTGGGTGCCCAGCTCAAGGTCTATCACCAGCAGTACCAGGACAAGAGCCGCGAGTACGACCAGCTTTATGAGGAGTACACACGGACCTCCCAGGTACTCCGGGCCTCACACATGGGGGAAACCAAGGCACAGAAGGGCAGTGGCAAGGCTGGGAGTAGGACGACCAATCCCAGAGGCCCTGAGGATAAACATCCGGTTCCAGGTCACAGAGCAGGCACTTAGCAGCAAGGGCCGTTCTGAAAACATAGAAATAAGGCCAGGCACAGTGGCTCACGTCTGTGCACCGGGAGGCTGAGGCAGGAGGATCAGTTGAGCCCAGGAGTTCAAGATTATTCTAAGCAACATAGGGAGACCCCTCAAGAAAATAATTTAAAAATTAACCAGGGGACAGGCGCGATGGCTCACGCCTGTAATCCCAGCACTTTGGGAGGCCGAGGCAGGTGGATCATGAGGCCAAGAGATCGAGACCAGCCTGGTCAACAAGGTGAAACCCCGTCTCTACTAAAAATACAAAAATTAGCTGGGCATGGTGGCATGCGCCTATAGTCCCAGCTACTCGGGAGGCTGAGGCAGAATTGCTTGAACCCAGGAGGCGGAGGTTGCGGTGAGCCGAGATCGCGCCATTGCACTCCAGCCTGGGTAACAAGCAAAACTCGTCTCAAAAAAATTAATTAATTAATTAATTAATTAATTTAAAAAAAAATTAACCAGGTATGATGGTACATGCTTCTAGTCCCAGCTACTCGGGATGCTGAGGTGGGAGGATCGCTTGATCCTGGGAGTTTGAGACAGCAGTGAGCTGGGGTGATGCCACCGCACTCTAGCCTGGGTGACAGAGCCAGACCTTGTCTCTAAAAAACAAATAAATAAAAACAGAAATAGGTGTATGAGGCCAGGCACGGTGGCTCACGCCTGTAATGCCAGCACTTTGGGAGGCTGAGGTGGGCAGATCATCTGAGGTCAGGAGTTTGAGACCAGCCTGGTCAACATGGTGAAACCCTGTCTCTACCAAAAAAATAAAAAAATTAGCCGGGTGTGGTGCCACACACCTGTAAATACCAGTTACTCGGGAGGCTGAGGCAGGAGAATCACTTGAACCTGGGAGGTGGTGGTTGCAGTGAGCCAGGATCATGCCACTGCTCCAGCCTGGCTGACAAGAGGCAGACTCCATCTTAAAAAATAATAAAATAAACTTTTTTTTTGAGGTGCGTGGTCTCACCACGTTGCCTAGGCTGGCCTCAGACTCCTGGATTCAGACGATTCTCCCACTTTAGCCTCCCGAGTAGCTGGGATTACAGGCAATGGCCACCACCCTGGCCTCTGTCCCCTTTTACTGATGTGTTAGCTGAGACTCTAAGTGGACAAGATACCCGTCCAGAAACAGGAGCACGGTAGCCTCAAGTGACTGTCCCTGTCCCTGTTAATAGTTGTTACTTTGTTGGAGGTTGTTGGAAAGGCCCGTGGGTCGATGCAGGGAAGGTCCTAGTGCAGTGTCTGCCCCAAGAAGAAGCCTGTGAGCCGCAGCAACTAGATCTCATTCATTTCCAGCGCTGTCAACAGGTCCTATAGGTTGTGGATACCTATAGGAGGATGTAAAGAAGGAGAGGGTTTGGGGGGTGGGGTTTTGAAAGCTGAATAGGAGTTCATTTAGTGCAGCGGGAGTAGAAGAATGATACTCCGACTGGGCACAGTGGCTCACGCCTGTAATCCCAGCACTTTGGGAGGCCGAGGCAGGCGGATCACAAGGTCAGGAGTTCAAGACCAGCCTGGCCAACATGGTGAAACCCCATCTCAACTAAAAATACAAAACTTAGCCAGGCATGGTGGCATATGCCTGTAGTCCCAGCTACTCTGGAGGCTGAAGCAGGAGAATTGCTTGAACCTAGCAGGCGGAGGTGGCAGTGAGCCAAGATTGCACCACTGCACTCCAACCTGGGCAACAGAGTAAGACTCTGTCTCAGAAAAAAGAAAAAAAGAATGACACTCTGATAGAGGGACCAGCTTGAGCAGCCTCCCTATCACAGTTGAGATGTGCCTTGACCCCTCACGAGGGCCTTTTGGGGAGTCCCAGGAGGTGCTGAGATGCACCCTCTCTTCCAGGAGCTGCAGATGAAGCGTACAGCAATTGAGGCCTTCAATGAGACTATCAAGATCTTCGAAGAGCAGGGCCAGACTCAGGAGAAGTGCAGCAAGGAGTACCTGGAGCGCTTCCGGCGTGAGGGCAACGAGAAGGAGATGCAGAGGTGAGTCTGGCTCCTCTGCCCCGCCCACCCCACCCTGATCCCGTGCAGTACCAGCAGGAAGGGAAGGAAGTAGGAGGCCAGCCACCTGGAGGTGAAGAGTTGTCTGTTGACATGGACTTTGGGCCGGGCGTGGTGGCTCAGGCCTGTAATCCCAGCATTTTGGGAGGCCAGGGTGAGAGGATCACCATGTTGGCCAGTTTCGAGACCAGCCCGGCCCACATGGCAAACCTCATCTCTACTAAAAATACAAAAATTAGCCGGCATGGTGGCACTTGCCTGTAGTCCCAGCTACTAGGAGGACTGAGGCAGTAGAATCACTTGAACCCAGGAGGTGGAGGTTGCAGTGAGCCGAGATCGCAGCAGTCCAGCCTAAGCAACAGAGCAAGACTCTGTCTCAAAAAAAAAAAGAAAGAAAGAAATGGGCTTTGAAGGATGAACAGGAGTTTGCCAGAAAGAGAAATCAGAGGAAACAGCAGAGGCACAGGCTCAGAGGCTGGATGCACATAGTCTGGTGCAAAGTAGGTCCTTGAGAAAGCCCCGGAAGCTGGGTGCAGCTCCGTGCTTCCCTGTGGCTCATTTTGGCAATCCCAGCACTTTGGGAGGCCGAGGCTAGAGGATTGCTGGAGCCCAGGAGCTTGAGACTAGCCTGGGCAACATGGCAAAACCTCATCTCTACAAAAAATATTAAAACATTAGCCAGACATGGTGCTACACACCTGTGGTCCTAGCTACTCCGGAAGCTGAGGTGGGAGGGTCACCTGAGCCAGGAATTTGAGGCTGCAGTGCTCTGCGATAAAGCCCTGAGGTCAGCTGAGGGCCGAGGCTCATTCCTGTAATCCCAGCACTTTGAGAGGCCGAGGTGGGCAGAATCACCTGAGGTCGGGAGTTTGAGACCAGCCTGACCAACGTGGAGAAACCCCACTTCTACTAAAAATACAAAATTAGCCCGGCGTAGTTGCACATGCCTGTAATCCCAGCTACTCTGGAGGCTGAGGCAGGAGAATCGCTTGAACCCGGTGGTGGAGGTTGCGGTGAGCCGAGATCGAGCCATTGCACTCCAGCCTGGGCAACAACAGCAAAACTGCCTCAAAAAAAAAAAACAGCAAAAAAAAACTCCTGAGGTCACCCCGCCCCTCCCACAGGATCCTGCTGAACTCAGAGCGGCTCAAGTCCCGCATTGCTGAGATCCACGAGAGCCGCACGAAGCTGGAGCAGCAGCTGCGGGCCCAGGCCTCGGACATCCGGGAAATCGACAAGCGCATGAACAGCCTCAAGCCTGACCTCATGCAGCTGCGCAAGATCCGAGACCAGTACCTCGTGTGAGTGGCAGCTCAGTGCTTCCCCGCATCTCCCCGCCACTGCAGCGACACCTGGAGGTCTCTGCAGGGCCTCAGTCCCTCTCTCTCCACCTAATGGCCCTTCCTGGGCCCCGAGACCCCTCCTCTGTCCACAAGCCCTCTTGCTCTGAACCTGGCCCAAAACGCGGTTCCTCCCGGGCCCCTCCAAGGGTTTCCCATAGGTCAGCCTCAGCTTAGTCAGACATGGGTGCAGTGGGAATGTCACTCCCGTCCCATTCCCTTTTATGGAAAGCTGGGAGCCTTCCACAAAATTTCCTTCTGGGTCAGACGCGGTGGCTCACACCTGTAATCCTAGCACTTTGGGAGGCCAAGGTGGGCAGATGGATCACTTGAGACCATGAGTTCGAAACCAGCCTGGCCAAAACATGGTGAAACCTCGTGTCTACTAAAAAAAAAAAAAAAAAATCACAAAACTAGCCAGGCATGATGGCGGGTGCCTGTCATCCCAGTTACTTGGGAGGCTGAGGCAGGAGAATCACTTGAACCCGGGAGGCGGAGGTTGTAGTGAGCCAAGATTGTACCACTGCACTCCAGCCTGGGCAACAGAGTGAGGCTCTGTCTCAAAAAATAAAAATAAAAAATAAATTAAGTAAAAAAGGCTGCCGTGCAACCTCCTATGCCTGGCGGCTGCAGCAGCCCTCACCTGGGTGCAAATCAGTTCAAATCTGCCTCCACCCACCAACCTCCTAAGAAGCTCAGCCAGAGCCTCTGCCTCCCTCCTGGGCTTCAGGAAGAGTGCTGTCACATGCCAGGTGCCATGCAAGGCACCGTGCTCATGAGCTCATGTAGTCCTTCCCAAGCCCTTTGTAACGTTTGCCCTTTGCAGCCAGGGAGACTGAGGCACAGAACCGACAGCTGCCCGGTGCAAAGGCCAGCGGTGCTGGAGTGTCACTGGTGATGATGAGGTGCCACTGGTGATGATGAGGTGCTTGGGCTGGCACCTTTTGGGGGGCTCCACAAGCGTTAATAGACAGAAAAATGAGAGGTATGAGGCAGGGATCCCCCCAGAGCTGGGGAGCCACCCTGGGTTCAGGCTGCCCTCTTGTGGCAACCCGGGATGTTGTACTCAGAACCCGCTCTCCTCAGCCAGATCCTGCCTCCCACTGGGCAGGCCCACTGTGGACTCAGCACTCACAGAACACCTTTCTTGTTCCTTCCCAGGTGGCTCACCCAGAAAGGTGCCCGGCAGAAGAAAATCAACGAGTGGCTGGGGATCAAAAATGAGACTGAGGAGTGAGTGACCACCTGGAGGGAGGCAGGGAGGGCTTCCCAGAGGAGGGGGTCATTTGGGGTGGGTTTTGAAGAATGAGTAGGAATTTGCCAGGGAGGAAGAGTTGTCCGGGCAGCTGGGGAGCCTCGGAGGCTGGCAAGTGAGTGACCAGGGCTCCCCCTGCCGCCCCCACCACAGCCAGTACGCACTGATGGAGGATGAGGATGATCTTCCCCACCACGAGGAGCGCACTTGGTACGTGGGCAAGATCAACCGCACGCAGGCGGAGGAGATGCTGAGTGGCAAGCGGGACGGCACTTTCCTCATCCGCGAGAGCAGCCAGCGGGGCTGCTACGCCTGCTCCGTAGTGTGAGTGGACCGCAGCGCTGGGGATCCCCACGTCCCTCCCCGAGCTCTCATTGAATGCCTGCTGTGTGCCAGGCACGGAGGAAGGAGTCCCCCGTGGGGTCATCGGGGGGCAGGGGAGCAGGCGTCCCGGGAGCCAGGAGAGTCTGGCGGGGAGGGAGGCCAGCCTCGCAACCCACCCTCTCATCCGCCCACACAGGGTAGATGGTGACACCAAGCACTGCGTCATTTACCGCACGGCCACCGGCTTCGGCTTCGCGGAGCCCTACAACCTGTACGGGTCTCTGAAGGAGCTGGTGCTGCACTACCAGCACGCCTCGCTCGTGCAGCACAACGACGCGCTCACGGTCACCCTGGCGCACCCGGTGCGCGCCCCGGGCCCCGGCCCGCCGCCTGCCGCCCGCTGAGTGCCGAGGACCCGCCCCCAACAGAGCCTCCCCCTGGTCCCGTCTACACCGGAGGCTGCGGCGGGGAGCCACGGAACGGACCAGCCACAGCCAGGGGTCCTCACTTCTCCGGCTCTGGCTCTTTTTTGGGGTCCTCTCACCCTCTTTCCTTTTCTCTCTCCCTCTCGCCCCCATTCTCCAGATCTCCCTCTGTCTCCTTTCTCTCTCTCTCTCTCTCTTACTTGGCCTCTGTCTGTCTCCATGTTGGGGGTCCTGCCTCCCCCACCCCGTATCTCCTCATCCCCCCCCCCCCCCGGGCGCTGCCCTCTCCATGGCTCTGGTCACCCTGACCCTCTGCCCTGCACACCGCAGGTTCCCCGGGGTCCCAGAAGCCCTTTCTGGCTGTACCTGCCATGTTTACAGAGGGCCCCTGGGCTGCGCGGCCCCAGCCTGGGCACCCCGATTTTTAAGCCATAGACCTGGGGTCAGGGCAGGAAGGAACTTGACTCCGCTGCTTCCAAGAACCTCGGTCATGACATTCGGGGCCGGGCGGGACCCGCCCCACAGACTCCAACTTCCCCTCCAAACCCTGAAGTGAAACCCGCCACCAGGCTATCCCCACCCTGGGGCCGCTGCGAGTTCCCCAACCCCCAAAATATAATTTAAAATAAACTCTTAGGCCAGGCGCCGTGGCTCACGCCTGTAATCCCAGCACTTTGGGAGGCCAAGGCAGGCAGATCTCTTGAGGTCAGGAGTTGGAGACCAGCCTGGCCAACAAGGCGAAACCCCATCTCTACTAAAATACAAAAAGTAGCGAGAGTAGTGGCGCGTGCCTGTAACCCCAGCCACTCCACAGGCTGAGCCGCGCGAGACTCACTTGAACCCGGGAGATGGAGGTTGCAGTGAGCCGAGATTGCGCCACTGTACTCTGCACTCTAGCCTGGACGGCGAGTAACCCTCCTCCATCTCCAAAAATAAACAAACTCGTGAGCCGGCCCCAGCCCCCCCTTCTCCCCCAGGAATCGTAGCTCCCCGTACTGGTGCCGCTGCTCTGGCTGACTTGCGCCACTGCCCGCGGCCCCTCCGTCTACGCAGATTCAGGGCTTCTCTTCCATCACGCTGGGTTTTGATTCTATTTTTCCTTGACTGCAAAACCCTCTTTTCTCTTTTGGGACGAGAGCCCTGGTTTTCTACGCCGCCCTTGGCTGCCACACTGCCTGCCCGGCGAGCTGGGAGGCAGGTTTTGTACGGTACGTTGTTATTGATATGATATAAAACATCAAACGTCGTGGATGATTCTCTTGTCAGTGACTGGGCTTCACTGCCACCTCTGCGTGCCGGGCACCCTGGCATTTACGGGATTAATGCCAAGCCACCTCTGAGGCCGGACAACCCCCTACCTCCCCCAGTTGAGCTGCTCAAGCCCCGAGAAGTTGAGGCACTGCCAAGGTGACAGGAGAGATATTGGGACCCCAGACCTCATCCAGCCCCTCAAGTGCTTCCGATCTGCCTCCCCCGCCCCCAACTCCAAATATGAACCCTGTGGCGACCACCAGCTACGTCCTTGGGAAAGTCATTTCCCCTCCCTAATCTACAGCTTCCTCATTCATTCCCAAGTGACCTCAAAAGCCACAACCTGGCCGGGCCCAGTGGCTCACGCCTATAATCCCAGCACTTTGGGAGGCTGAGGAGGGTGGATCATGAGGTCAACAGATCAAGACCCTCCTGGTCAACAAGGTGAAACCCCGTCTCTACTAAAAATACAAAAATTAGCTGGGCATGGTGGTGCACGCCTGTAGACCCAGCTACTCGGGAGGCTGAGGCAGGAGAATTGCTTGAACCCAGAAGGCGTAGGTTTCGGTGAGCTGAGATCACACCATTGCACTCCAGTCTGAGTAACAACAGCAAAACTCCGTCTCAAAAAAAAGTCACAACCTTCCCATGCCACATGGACAGGTCTCCCATGTCTTGAGATCCTCAAATCATCAGCACCTCCATCCAGCATTTGAGGTTCTCGTCTGACCTCTCCTGCCCCCATGTTCAGCCCACCAGGTCCCAGGGGATGCTGAGCAGAGGCCCCATGAAGGGGGTTTTTGTTTCTTTTTAAAGAGTCATGGTCTTGCTCTGTCACCCAGGCTGGAGCGCAGTGGCATGATCACAGCTCATGGCTCACAGCCTCAAACTGCTGGTTTCCAGGCTCAAGCAATCCTCCCATCTCAGACTCCTGAGTCACTGGATTATGGGTGCGAGTCACCATGTCCAGCTAATTGTTTTAAAATGTTTTTAGAAACATGATCTTGCCAAGTGCAGTGGCTCACACCTGTCAGTCCAGCACTTTGGGAAAAGCCAAGGCAGGCAGATCAGTTGAGGTTGGGAGTTTGAGACCGGCCTGGCCAACAGGGCAAAACCTGGTTTCTACTAAAAAGACCAAAAAAAAAAAAAATTAGCTAGGCTCGGTGGCCCATGTCTGTAATCCCAGCTACTTGGGAGGCTGAGACAGAATTGCTTGAACCTGGGAGGTCGACACTGCAGTGAGCCAAGATTGTGCCACTGCACCCCAGCCTGGGTGACAGAGTGAGACTGTCTCAAGAAAAAAACAAAGGTCTTTCCCTTTTCCATGTGGGTCTGGAACTCCTGGTCTCCAGCAATCCTCCTGCCTCAGCCTCCCGGAATTGTGTGAGCCCCTACGAGTAGCCTCATAGTGTCTTTAACCCGGACTCCTGTTAACCACCCTCCTCATCACACCCAGAATGCCATATCCTTGTCCCTTCAGCCCTCCTCACCCCTGGGGCCTCCCTGTCCTTGTCTGTTCCTGTCCAGCCACCTCTCAGGGCCCAAGAAGGCTGAGCCTGGGGCAAGTGCATGAACAAACCTCCCTTCTGACCCAGTCTACTGCTGGGACCTTGGGATAGGAGCTGCTTCCCTTACCTCAGGGCCCCCTAGCCTTGCCAGGCACTGTCCCTGCCATGTGTCCTGTCTGGAGATGCCCCATAAATTACTCCAGCCCAGATAGTGCCTCTCACTGTGTACGTGATCGCAGGAGAAAGATCGCCATCTTCATGGCCCCAGCTATGCTGAGCTGGCCGTGTGGCCTTTAAAAACATTCAGCCACTGGCTGTGTGTCCTTGGCAAAATAGCCTTCCCTCTCTGATCAGCCGTGTCTTTGTTACCAACTGGAGTCCATAGCCCCCACCCTCAGCCCCAACTGGCTGCTTCTGAGGGTTCAGTGATAAAATAGGTTGTGGGGACAGGTGCGGTGGCTCATGACTATAATCGCAGCACTTTGGGAGGCCGAGGCAGGTGGATCACGAGGTCAGGAGTTTGAGACCAGCTTGGCCAGCATGGTGAAACCCCGTAAAAATACAAAAAAATTAACCGAGCATGGTGGCAGCCTACTCGGGAGACTGAGGTAAAAGAATTGCTTGAACCTAGGAGGCAGAGGTTGCAGTGAGCCAAGATCATGCCCCTGCACTCCAGCCTGGGTGGCAGAGCAAGACTCTGTCTCAAAATAAATAAAATAAAATGGGTTGTGGGCACACTCTGTGCCTGGCAGAGAGCAATATATTGTGAGGTTACATTTATGATTTCTTCCAAAAGGGCTGGTGCCCAGTAACTACTGGAAAAATTGGAGCAATTATATTTATTGTTATTTCTTCAATCCCACCTGGCACATGGTAAGCATGAAAGTTGAGGCAGTGAGTCTTGGGGAGCCTTTGAGAAGGAAAAGGGCTTTGCCAAGGGTTTGGTCATCTGAGGGATGGGCGGGGGCACCATCCAGCCACTGGGACTTCAGGGAAACTCTGGCTCCCAAATCAGCTGCTGTGTGTGGGTCTTTCCCACAACTAGAGGGAGGCACAGCTGGGGACTCACCTGTATCTCCCCGCCAGGTTTGGGACATTTTCTTCTGTAGGATCTGGTGCGTCTTGCCATGAATGACGCCCTGCGGGGCCTGAATGTCTTAATTATTCCCCCAACACTCCTGCCTCCATCTGGGCCTTTTTTCTGGGGTACTGTCTCTGCCTTCGCTGCTGGGCACTGTTCTATGGAGGCACCAATGCCTGATCATGCTACCAGGAAGCCCCAGCCTGGGACAACTCTCCCCCACCTGCCTGTGAGCCCTCCATGGTGATTCTGTCCCCCAAACCTTATCCTTCTCCCCATTACACAGAAGGGAAAGCTGAGGCTCCATCATTCAAATCCAAAGCCATGCGGACTCCTACTCCAAACAGCACAGGCTGCCGCTCTCCTGCATGGGCGCCCCTTGAAGGCCAGGTTGCCCCCCACCGCCCACAAGCCTTGGACCGTGAAAAGAAGGAAGGCCAGTTCTCTTCACCCCAAGCCAGAAGTAGGGCTTGCGGGGGTGGGGGCGCTAGAGAAGTGATGTGCCACTTCTTGTGTCGGCTTCTGCTTTTCTGGCACAGCTGTGGCCAAGCTTGAGTCAGTCCCACGAGACTGTAGTGGGGGAGTCTGGAGCATTGGGTTTGGGAATTTCGAGGGGGAAGGGGCCAGGGGGGTGGGGGTGGGCGTGAGGGAGGTCAGGGGCCAGGCTGGAGGGAGGGGACCTGGCCACACAGGCCTTGCCCACACTCAGACAGGGGAGTGAGCATTCAGCTACTCCGCCAACAGCCCAGCCTCCATCCCATCCCCGGCCTCCATCAGACGCCACCCCTGTTAGAGCACAGGCTCCTCTGAGAGTGGGCCCTGGGCCTCAAGTCCCCTAGCCGCCCCCAGAAGGTCTAGGGGTGTGAGGAGCAGAGACACCCTCATTTCTCTCGGCCTGTGTCTGTCTGGAAGGCTTCACCTCAGGTCCCCTAAATGTACTCTTCCTCAGGGCTCACATGACTGGGCCGGGCTGACTGCCAAGGGGCCCAATGGCCTCGTGACTGGGGACCCAGCACCTGGCAGGGGTGGGGGTGAGATACCTAGAGGGAGGCGTGGAGGAGGGAGAGACGCTGGCCAGGGACCCGAGGGGAGGGGCACCGGGAGGTGGGGTCGGGCTAGGGGCGGGGCCGCCGCCTGCTTAAAGGCGCTCATTACCCAGGCAGCTGCTCCCGCTGCCACACCTTCGCCCTCGCCGTGATGGCCCTGCCGCCGCTCCTGCTGTTCCTGCCGCCGCTGCTGCTGCTGCTGGACGTCCCCACGGCGGCGGTGCAGGCGTCCCCTCTGCAAGCGTTAGACGTCTTTGGGAATGGACCACCAGTCAACCAAAAGGTAGGGACGGCGACAGGGCGGGCCGGCTGGAGGGGACAGGCGGCTCCTCCTTTCTCCCCAGACTTCAAGGGCCAAGACCAGGGCCCCGAGGGGAGGCTGTCCCTGCCGGGGGAAAAACCGCGTTCAGTCCCCCGGCACTGCGGCCACTCTCTCCGTGCCGTTTCGCTTTCTCATCCCGCAGCTGAGACGCGCAGCTGCCCCCACCCGCCTTGTCCCGCTCAGGATTTCATTGAGCGCCTACTGTGTACTTTTGGGGCAGGAGCTGGGGTGTCTTTTGGGGGCCCAGGGCACAGCCAGATGAGTTCAGCGACTGGTCGAGGCCCCCGGCGTGCGTTCTTGCTGCTACCCCTGGTGCGCGCATTCCAGCCGGGGCAGGGCTCGTGTGTCGCCGGGGCCTATTAGGCAGATTCCCTGGAGGCTGAGGGACTTGCTCACGGCTCCCGCGACCTGGGCCGCCCGCCACCCCTCCGCCGAAGCCGGAAGTTAGCACAGATTAGGTGCCGTCTCTATTCGGTGGGACTTGGAAAGGGTTCACATGGGTCCCTGGCTCTGCTCAAGGCCAAGGTCTTCGGCCGGGCGCGGTGGCTCATGTGTAATCCCAGCACTTTGGGACGCCGAGGCGGGTGGATCACGAGGTCAAGAGATCGAGACCATCCTGGTCAACAAGGTGAAATCCCGTCTCTACTAAAAATACAAAAAATTAGCTGGGCATGGTGGCGCATGCCTGTAATCCCAGCTACTCAGGAGGCTGAGGCAGGAGAATTGCTTGAACCCAGGAGGCAGAGGTTGCGGTGAGCCGAGATCGCGCCATTGCACTCCAGCCTGGGTAAGAAGAGCAAAATTCCGTCTCAAAAAAAAAAAGGCCAAGGTTTTTGGGTAAAGTGGCAAGAAAGGAGCATGGCCTCGGTGCGGTGGCTCATGTGTAATCCCAGCACTTTGGGAGGGTGAAGTGGGTGGATCGCCTGAGGTCAAGAGTTTGAGGCCAGCCTGGCCAACATGGTGAAACCCCATCTCTACTAAAAATACAAAAATTAGCCGAGTGTGGTGGTGGGCATCTGTAATCCCAGCTACTTGGGAGACTGAGGCAGGAAAGTTGCTTGAACTCAAGAGGTGGAAATTACAGTGAGCTGAGATCACACCACTGCACTCCAGCTTGGGCGACAGAGCAAGACTCCCTCTCAAAAAAAAAAAAAAAAGGCTCGC
Source organism: Callithrix jacchus (assembly GCF_049354715.1). Classification (NCBI taxonomy): domain Eukaryota; kingdom Metazoa; phylum Chordata; class Mammalia; order Primates; family Cebidae; genus Callithrix; species Callithrix jacchus. Next base: position 16,894,053 of record NC_133523.1, read on the forward strand.
CAGGCTTAGTGGCTCACACCTGTAATCCCAGCACTTGGGGAGGCCAAGGCGAGTGGATCACCTGAGGTCAAGAGTTTGAGGCCAGCCTGGCCAACATGGTGAAACCCCATCTCTACTAAAAATACAAAAAAATTAGCCCGGTGGGGTGGCACGTGGCCTATAGTCCCAGCTACTCGGGAGGCTGAGGCAGGAGAATCGCTTGAACCCGGGAGGTGGAGGTTGCAGTGAGCCGAGATCATGCCACTGCACTCCAGCCTGGGCAACAGAGCGAGACTCTGTCTCAAAAAAAAAAAAAAAATACCAAGTGGGGTTTAGAGAAGTGGAAAATTGCCCAGGGCTACACCTGCCTCACCCCTTCCTAATCCACAGATGGGCAGTCTATACCTGCGGAAGCAGCTCAAGGAGTCTATACCTGCGGAAGCCGCACAGCTCGTCAATGTGACCCTCTACTATGAAGCCCTGTGTAAAGGCTGCCGCACTTTCCTGATCCGGGAGCTCTTCCCAACGTGGCTTATGGTCATGGAGATCCTCAATGTCACACTGGTGCCCTACGGAAATGCGCAGGTGCGCGGACACTGGGGAAACTGAGGCACATGGGCAGGGGAGCAGGGGACCCGGCCTGCCAACCAGCTCTCACCCTGCTGCCTTGCAGGAACAAAATGTCAGCGGTCGGTGGGAGTTCAGGTGCCAGCATGGGGAGGAGGAGTGCAAATTCAACAAGGTGGAGGTAAGCGGTGACAGGGGCCCCTCGCCAGGGTGGGAGAACTGCCCAATGTACAGGAGGCAAACGCAAGGGTGCCAGCTCTGTCTTCTGCCTCGCGGGTTCCCATGTAATCACATCTTTATTCCCTATCTCCTGGGTGGGCACTGGTGATTATTATGATTGGGTGTCAGCATACCCTGGGCCCACCTCATGCCCTCTCCTGCCCCCTCTTGAACACCAGGCCTGCCTGCTGGATGAACTTGAGATGGATTTAGCCTTCCTGACTATCGTCTGCATGGAAGAGTTTGACAACATGGAGGAAAGTCTGCCACTAGTGAGTGATGCCCCTCACTCCGAGGAGAGGGACAGGTGGTAGCTTCCCTGCACCCAGTCAGACCCAGACTCAAGTCCTAGCCCTGACCATTGCTCTCTGTGCAGCCAGGAGAACAACCTTCCTTTCTTTTTTTATTTTTTTTGAGACAGGATTTTGCTCTGCAGCCTGGAGTGCAGTGGCGCAATCTCGGCTCACTGCAACCTCTGTCTCCTGGGTTTAAGTGATCCTCTTGCCTCAGCCTCCCTAGTAGGTGGGAAGAGGAGTGCAAACCGCCACCATGCCTGGGCAATTTTTGTGTTTTTAGTAGAGGCAGGGTTCACCATGCTGGCCAGGCTGGTCTCAAACTCCTGACCTCAAGTGATCCACCTGCCCTGGCCTCCCAAAGGGCTGGGATCATAGGTGTGAGCTACCGCGCCTGGTCCCAGCCTCCCCTCTTGAAGCCTCTGTCTTTGAATCAGAGGAGCATGAGTGATCATGGAGGACTTACTGGAGGAGGCATCTCTGCGCTGGGCATGGAAGGATGAGCAGGAATGTACAGATGATGGGATGTGGAGATGATAGGACAGGCTCCACCTACTTCCCCAGGGGATTGTGAAGAATGACTCCCAGAGGAGTGGCTCATCAGCTCTAATCAGTGTTCATTCACCAAACATCCCAGCCACCCAAGAGGCCCCACCCAGCCACACCCTAGTACTGCAGGGTTAGATTGGGGCTGGAAGAGTGGCAAGGAGGAGAGGGCGACACTGGGGAAGAAGGAGGAAAGGTGTTTCTGGCAGAGGGATCAGCATGTGCGGAGGCCCTGAGGAAACTGAGATGCCGTTGGGGGTCAGAGGCAGTGGATCTGGTCTTAGGAATGAAACAAGCGGGCTAGGAGCAGCCCCAGCCCTGCTCCCAGGCCTCCACTAAAGCATGTATTGAGCGCTTGATGTTTGTGGTATTGTGTGGCTGTGACCCTCTTCTCAGTGATGAAACAGGCTTGGCTTAGGGCTGGTGGGGGACCGTTGAGGAGATAACGGGGAGGAAGCTGAGGCAAGCCCCTACTCCTCCACCCCGCCCAGTGCCTGCAGCTCTATGCCCCAGACCTATCGCCAGACACTGTCATGAAGTGTGCAATGGGGGACCGCGGCATGCAGCTCATGCACGCCAACGCCCAGCGGACAGACGCTCTCCAGCCACCCCATGAGTATGTGCCCTGGGTCACCGTCAATGGGGTAAGGATCTTCTTAGCCCTCAGCTTGACACCCCTAGTCCCATGGAATCAGAGGTGGACCCAGAGGGACCAGGGATAAAGGAGCCCAGAGTGGGAGTGATGGCTTTGCATAGGAAAAAGGGGCACTGGGGCTGGGGTTTTGAAGGGTGAGTAGGAAGCAAAAAAAATGTGTGTACTAAACATCAGGCAAAAAAATGTGTGTATTAAACAACAAAAGGCAAGAAACAAAAAAGAAAGTGTGTATTAATTCAATGTATTAAACATTCCTAGCCACCCTCGTTGGGACAGATGTGCCCAACTGATTTGGGAGGTGGGAGGTGGGGGCCAGACTTGGGACCACATGTAGCCCTTTCTGGGCTGGAACCAGGGTACATAGGTTGAGGCAGCTGCTGGGACTAAGCGACCCCCTGTCTTGCTTTATGCAGAAACCCTTGCAAGATATGAGCCAGCTCCTGGCCCTTGTCTGCCAGTTGTACCAGGTAAGCTGGGCAGGGAGCAGTGGGGCTCAGGTGGTGGGGGTGGGGTCTCCTTCCAGGACTCCAACTAGTGGCCTTCCCCTCCAGGGCAAGAAGCCAGATACCTGCCCTCCCTCAACCAGCTCCCTCAGGAGCGTCTGCTTCAAGTGATGGCCGGTGCCCTGCAGAGAGCCGAGGGAAGGCAAGTGGGAACCCAGCTCCCTGCCGTTTTTTCCAATCCGGACCCTTGGCATCTGCTGGTCACAAATGGGAACATTTCTATGTATGAAGCCCAGACACAAAATTCCACCCCATGATCAAGAATCTTGCTCCACTAAGAACGGTGCTAAAGTAAAACTAGTTTAATAAACCCTTCTGGATGCTGTAATTGATTTGATAAGTCAGCCATTCTCCCTTCCCCAGGCCTGTGCAGTGCTGGAGCCTTGACACACCTTAGCCCAGGGAGCCTCTGTCCAGGGGATGCAGACCCAGAGAAACATGCTGAGTCTCTTGGGGTCAGGGATGGACCAAAAGGGATGGGCTGGGGCTAGAGGATCCCAGAGGGAGAGAAGTCTTTGCATAGGGGAGAAGGGCATCAGGGCTGGGGTTTTGAAGGGTAAATAGGAGTTCGTCAGGCAGAAAATGAGTTCATTAATTGCACAGACATCCCTAGCCACCCTCATTGTGCTGAACCCATACTGGGTAATATGGATTGAGACCGACTATGGGAACTGGGGCCGGACAAGGACAGAGGATGGGGCAGGAACACTGTCTGGGGAGTTGCCAAGAATTTGTTCCCTAGTGGGGACGTCAGGGTGTTCCAGGAAAGGGAAACAAAAGAATGTACAAGACTCTAGCCGCAGCAAAATCTGGAGCTAGAATGCCAGTCATAAACACCCCAAAACAGGAAGGTATATTATACAATATATCTTTTCTTTTTTTGAGATGGATTCTGGCTCTGTCACCCAGGCTGGAGTGCAGTGGCTCAATCTCCGCTACCTGCAACCTCTGCCTCCCGGGTTCAAGGAATTCTCCTGCCTCAGCCTCCCAACTAGCTGGGATTACAGGCGCGTACCACTACACCTGGCTAATTTTTATATTTTTAGTAGAGACAGGATTTGACCATGTTGGCCAGGCTGGTCTCAAATTTCTGACCTCAAGTGATCTACCTGTCTCGGCCTCCCAAAGTGCTGGGATTTCAGGCATGAGCCATCGTGCCAGGCCTTATAGGCTAGTTTTCAAGGGAAGGAAATACTATGATTCTCATACTAATGTAAAATGAACACATGTTAAAAGATTTTTTTTTTTAGTTTAGTTTTTTGTTGTTGTTGAAATGGAGTCTTACTGTGTCACCCAGGTTGGAGTGCAGTGACACAATCTCAGCTCACTGCAACCTCAGCCTCCCAGATTCAAGCAATTCTCCTGCCTCAGCTTCCTAAGTAGCTGGAATTGCAGGCACCCACCACCACGCCTGACTAATTTTTGTATTTTTAATAGAGACAGGGTTTCAGGCTGGTCTTGATCTCTTAACCTCGTGATCTGCCCGCCTTGGCCTCCCAAAGTGCTGGGATTACAGGCGTGAGCCACCGCACCCAGTTAAAAGATTTTATGTCCAGGCATGATGACTACACGGATAATCCCAGTACTTTGGGAAGCCAAGGTGTGAAGATTGCTTGAGGCCAAGAATTCAAAATCAGCATGATTACAAAAAATTTAAAAATTAGCCAGGTGTGGTGGGGTGTGCCTGTCCTCCCAGCTACTCAGGAGGTTGAGGTGGGAGGATCGCTTGGCCCCAGGAGGTCAAGGCTGCAGTGAGCTATGATCGCACCACTGCACTCCAGCCTGGGAGACAGAGCAAGACCCTGTCTCAAAACTAAACAAACACAAAAAGACTTGATTTAATTCTTCTTTTTTTGAGATAGAGTCTCGCTCTGTGGCCCAGGCAGGAGTGCAGTGGTGCAATCCCGGTTCGCTGCGACCTCCTCTGCCTGGGTTCAAGCGATTCTCCTGCCTCAGCTTCCTGAGTAGCTGGGATTACAGGTGTGAGCCACCACAGCCAGCTAATTGTTGTATTTTTAGTAGCAACTGGGTTTCTCTATGTTGGCCAGGCTGATCTCCAACTCCTGACCTCAAATGATCTGGCCGCCTTGGCCTCCCAGAGTGCTAGGATTATAGGCATGAGCCGCCTCACGTGGCCCCTAAAAATATCCTGAGGATTTGGATTGGCCAGAATCAGCCTGTACGAACCTGAAAGTCAGATGTAACTCATTGGTTTTTTGGGTTTTTTGAGACAGAGTCTTGTTCTGTTGCCAAGCGCCAGCCAGGCTGGAGTGCAGTGGCGCAATCTCAGCATCTCACCTCCTGGGTTCAAGCAATTCTCCTGCCTCAGCCTCCCGAGTAGCTGGGATTACAGGCACGTGCCACCGCGCCAGCTAATTTTTGTATTTTTAGTAGAGACGGGGTTTCACTATGTTGTCTTGACCTCATGATCCGCCCACCTCTGCCTCCCAAAGTGCTGGGATTACAGGCGTGAGCCACCGCGCTCGGCCACGACTCTTAATGCCTCTTAAATGAAAAAGAAGGGAAAAAGCATGTTGAGCGCTGTCTCTTTCTTACTGACAGACTGGCCGTCTCACAGATGTTATAACTTCCTTCAAGGAGGTGAGGCTTAATTCCACCCCTACAAATGCCTTTGTTTGTTTCTCTTTATTTTATTTTATTTTTTTTTTTCAGGCAGAGTTTCACTCTTGTTACCCAGGCTGGAGTGCAATGGCACGATCTCGGCTCACAGCAACCTCCGCCTCCTGGGTTCAGGCAATTCTCCTGCCTCAGCCTCCCGAGTAGCTGGGACTACAGGCACGCACCACTGTGCCCAGCTAATTTTTTGTACTTTTAGTAGAGACGGGGTTTCACCATGTTGACCAGGATGGTCTCGATCTCTTGACCTTGTGATCTGCCCGCCTCGGCCTCCCAAAGTGCTGGGATTACAGGCATGAGCCACCGCGCCCGGCCCTGTTTCTTTCTCTTTATTTTGAGATGGTGTCTGGTTGTTTTCCCCAGGCTGGTCTCAAACTCCTGGGCTCAAGCGATCATTCTTGAGGATCCCGAAGTGCTGCGATTGCAGAGATGATCCACTGCGCCCGGCCCTACAACCACCTTCATAGTGAACTGGATTTAGTGACTTGATTCCAAAGAGTAGAACAGGGAAAGTGAAAAAGAATAACGTGGCCGGGTGCAGCAGCTCACGTCTGTAATCACGGCACTTTGGGAGGCTCAGGTGGGGAGGATCACTTGAGGTCCAGAGTTCAAGACCAGCCTGGCCAACGTGGCGAAACCCCATCTCTACTAAAAATGCAAAAGTGAGGCTAGGTGTGGTGGCTCATACCCATAATCCCAGCACTTTGGGAGGCCAAGGCGGGCAGATCTCGAGGTCAGGGGAACGAGACTATCCTGGCTAACACAGTGAAACCCTGTCTCTACTAAAAGTACAAAAAATTAGCCAGACGTGGTAGCATGCACCGCTAGTCCCAGCTACTCGAGAGGCTGAGGCAAGAGAATGGCTTGAACCCGGGAGGTGGAGGTTGCAGTGAGCTGAGATCACGCCACTGCACTCCAGCCTGGGCGACAGAGCAAGACTGGGTCTCAAAAAAAAAAAAAAAAGAAAGAAAGAAAAGAAAAGAAATGTAGGCACACTATGCCATATTGTTGGATCAACATCTTTGTCCTGATAATAGGTTAGCTTGGTTACACACGTGTGTCTCATTTTAAAAGGTGGTGGCTTAGGTAGGAGTTGGGAACCTAAGTTAGGTCCCTGAATGGTATGAGCAATCACACGTTGAATGAGCATTTCTTCTTTCTTCGTCTCTTCCTCTCTCTCTGTCCCCCTTAACCTCGCTTTCCTTCCTTCCTTTTTTTTTCTTTCTGTTTTTGAGACAGAGTCTCGTTCTGTCACCCATGCTGGAGTGCAGTGGTGCGATCTCAGCTCACTGCAGCCTCCGCCTTCCGGGTTCAGCTAGAGTAGCTGGCACTACAGGCATACGCCACCACACCTGGCTAATTTCTGAACTGGTAGTGAAGACGGGGTTTCGCCATGTTGCCTAAGCTGGTCTCAAAGTCCTGGAATCAAGCGATCTGCCAGCCTTGGCCTCCCAACGTGCTCGGATTATAGGTGTGAGACACGACACCAGCTCTTCCTTACTCGACAGGACATGGCTCTGTCACCCAGGCTGGAGTGCAGTGGCACGATCACAGCTAACTGTAGCCACAACTTCCTGGGCTCAAGCAGTCCTCCTGCCTCAGCCTCTCAAGTAGCTGGGACTACAGGTGCTCATCATCACTCTCAATGTTTGTTCATTTTTATTTTTTTCTTTTTAGATGCTCTGAATCAGCATTGTTTGTTAATTTTTACAGAGACAGGATTTTGCCATGTTGCCTGGGCTGGTCTCAAACCCCTGACCTCAAGCCACCCTCCTGCCTTGGGCTCCTGTAGTGCTGGGATTATAGTGCTGAGCCCAGCCTCATGTATCTTGAGTCACACTATAAAAATTCACAAGCCAGGCGCGGTGGCTCACCCCTGTAATCTCAGAACATTGGGAGGCAGAGGTGGGCGGATCACGAGGTCAAGCCAACATAGTGAAACCCCGTCTCTACTAAAAATACAAAAACAATTAATTGGGCACGGTGGCGCACGCCTGTAATCCCAGCTACTCTGGAGGCCGAGGCGGGAGAATTGCTTTAACCCAGGAGGTGGAGGTTGCGGTGAGCTTAGATTGCACCACTGCACTCCAGCCTGGGTGACAAGCAAAATTCCACCTCAAAAAAAAAAAAAAAAAAAAAGGCCAGGTGCAGTGGCTCACGCCTGTAATCCCAGCACTTTCGGAGGCCAAGGGGGGCGGATCACTTGAGGCTAGGAGGCGGATCACCAGCCTGGCCAACATGGTGAACCCTCACCTCTAAAAACAAAAATAGCAGGGCGTGGTGGCTCATGCCTGTAATCCCAGGTATTCGGGAGGCTGAAGCACGAGAATCGCTTGAACCTGGGAGGCAGAGGCTGCAGTGAGCTGAGATCGTGCCACTGCACGTCAGCCTGGCTGACAAAATAACACCGTGTCTGAGAAATAACCATCCAAGCAAGCCAGAAAAAAACCACTGACGGGTCTCTGCTTTACTTTTTAAAATTAATTTATTGTCAGACTTGACATCCATGAAGCAAGTCATCTTTCTTTTTTTTTTAGACAGGGTCTCACTTTGTCACCCAGACTGGAGTGCAGTGCGGTGACATCACAGCTCACTGCAACCTCTGACTCCAGGGCTCAAGTGATCCTCCCCACTCAGCCTCCCGAGTAGGTGGAACTACAGGCGCGGGCCACAATGCTCAGCTAATTTTTTTTTTTTTTTTTAATTAAGGAAGAGGCCAGTTTTATTTGAACACAAAACGTGCACATAAGCTGTCTACTCATTTTCTTCGCCGCGCAGCCTGGCATTGGGGTTGGTGGCTCTGATGGCCAGCTGGGCAGCTCTTTCCACGATGGCTTTGCAGTTCTTGGAGGAAACATTGTGAGCGATCTCAGCACAGTAAGGTTTGTTGCACATCAGCAGCACTTCCAGCTCCTTGACGTTGTGGACCAGGAACTTCCGGAAGCCACTGGGCAGCATGTGCTTTGTTTTCTTATTGCTCCCATAACCAAAGTTAGGGATTAAGATCTCGCCCTTGAACCTTCTACGAACCCTGTTGTCAATACCTCTAGGTTTCCGCCAGTTACACTTGATTTTGACATATCGGTCTGACTGGTGCCGGATGAACTTCTTGGTTCTCTTTTTGACGATCTTGGGTTTCACAAGGGGTCTAAGGGCGGCCATGATGCCGAGGAGGAGATCGCTGCTATCCTAATTTTTTAAATATATTTAGTATAGACAGGGTTTCACTGTTACCCAGCCTGGTCTCAAACCCTGGACTCAAGCAATCCACCTGCTTCAGCCTCCCAGAGTGCTGGGATTACAGGCATGAGCCACACGCCCACCCTCAGTTCACTTTGTAAAAAATTTTTATTTATTTTTTGAGACAGGGTCTTGTTCTGTCACCCAGGCTGAAGTGCAGTGGTGTGATCACGGCTCACTGCAACCTCTGTCTCCAGGGCTCAGGTGATCCTCCCTGCTCAGCCTCCCGAGTAGCTAGGACTACAGGTGCGAGGCACCATGGATGGTAAATTACCGTGTGTGTGTGTGTGTTTGTTTGTTTGTTTTTTGAGACAGAGTCTTGCTCTGCCACCTAGGATACAGTACAGTGGCACGATCTCGGCTCACTGCAACCTCTGCCTCCTGGGTTCAAGTGATTCTCCTGACTCAGCCTCCTGAGTAGCTGGGATTACAGGCACCTGCCACCATGCCTGGCTAATTTTTGTATTTTTAGTAAAGACGGGGTTTCACCATGTTGGCCAGGATGGTCTCGAACTCCTGACCTCATGATCTGCCTGCCTGGCTCCCCAGGCTGTTCTTGAACTCCTAGCCTCAAATGATCCACCTCCAATCAACCTTCCAAAGTGCTGGGATGACAGAGCCGAGCACCGCCCAGCCAAGCAATTCACTTTTATTGCATGTGGTGTTCTTACATTTAATTTATAGTTTTATACTTTACACGTTTACCATCTTCCACATCTAAAGATAACAGAAGCCTGTTTGACTAGTCTTAATTTACATAAGTGCATGTGGTTTTCTAAAGCCAATGAAATAGAGCTCCTTTACAAGTTGATCTTTAGGAATTCCATCAAGAGGGAGAAAGTAACATACCTATAAAATAAATATATAAATATAGACAGGTGCAATCACAGCTCTTACAGCTTTCATTTAAAAATTACAGCTATGAGGCCGGGCGCGGTGGGTCACGCCTGTAATCCCAGCACTGTGGGAGGCCGACGCGGGTGGATCAGGAATTAGAAACCAACCTGACCAATGTGATGAAACCCCGTCTCTATAAAAATACAAAAAATTAGCTGGGCATGGTGACACGTGCCTGTAATGCCAGCTACTCAGGAGGCTGAGGCAGTACAATTGCTTGAATCCACGAGGTGGAGGATGCAGTGAGCCGAGATAACGCCATTGCACTCCAGCCTGGGCGACAGAGCAAGACTGACTCCCTCTCAAAAAAAAAAAAAAAAAAAAAAAAAAAAAAAAAAAAAATATATATATATATATATATATATATATGGCTATGAGACAGGTGTGATAATACAAAACTCAATAGTTTAAAAAAAAAAATGGTGGGCCCAGCTCAGGGTTCACACCTGTAATCCCAGCACTTTGGGAGGCTGAGGTGGGCAGTTCACCTGAGATCAGGAGTTCAAGATCAGCCTGACCAACATGGAGAAACCCTGTCTCTACTAAAAATACAAAATTAGTCAGGCATGGTGGCACATGCCTGTAATCAGCTACTCCGGAGGCTGAGGCAGGAGAATCACTTGAACCCAGGAGGCAGAGGTTGCAGCGAGCCGAGATTGCACCACTGCACTGTAGCCTGGGCGACAGAGCAAGACTGTCTCAAAAAAAAAAAGTTCATCAAATAAAAGGTTTAGACTGGTACGGTGGCTCACGCCTGTAATCCCACTTTGGAAGGCCGAGGCAGGTGGATCACAAGGTCAGAGGATCGAGACCACCCTGGCCAATATGGTGAAACCCCATCCTTAAAAAATAAAGAAAAAATATTTTTTCCCTTCGGGAACGGTAAAATTAGGATATAATTTTTTCTGCAAGAGCACAAATTTGATTGGAAGGAGTTAAAGCGCATCGTATGCCTACAACCGTGACTAACACTTCAATTACCGTCATTATTCGGAAACTGAGGTAAGAGGACCAGTTAAGGTCAGGCCCAAGGTTATCGTGGGGAGGGGGCTCCAATTGGGCTGGGCCGCAGCAGAACTGTACCCCACCCCAAGTTCCATGAATCTTTTTTGCAGGATTGGAGTCCACCTCGGTAGCTGTCGTGGCCACAGATCGCATCCCTTCTGGTTAAGTCCAGGAAAATCTGGAAATCCGGAGGGCAACCAGGCCAGAAGGCGCTGTAACTGCCTAAGATTGATCAACCCCAACGCAGGAGGCGGGACAACAGTCACTGATTTGCCAGCGTGACGCCGGTCTGCGATTGGCCAGTGCCGTCTTGGGCGTGTCCGTAAACGGGGCTGCGTCGGTTTCCCATAGCCTGGCACAGAAAGGGGCGAGGCAACAAGAGTACAAAGTTACCAATAGGCATGCGTGACATAACGCAATTCTTTTTCCGATTGGTCCGTGAGGCTCTGGAGGGCGTGTACAGCTTCGTTCGGAGATCAACCTTGGGATAGAACGCCTGCCTTTTATTGGCCAATACTCTTCGGGGCGGGCAATGTGGCTCCCTGAGGCTGCCTGCGATTGGTCTACGCGGCGCGGCGCGGGGCGGGCCTGCCGACCGCAGATCCTTATGCGATGGGCCGTGACGCCAGAGGGGCGGGGAATTTGGGATCGACGGTGTCTCGCAACTGGTCAGCGCAGCGGGAACGGAGCGGCACGCCGGTTCCTGGACTTCCGGGGACGATGGCGCGGGACAGCTGGCGCCGGCTGCACCGCCTGTTGTCCGCGGGGCAGCTTCTGTTCCAGGGGCGCGCTCTGCTCGTCACCAACACGCTGGGCTGCGGCGCCCTTATGGCGGCCGGGGACGGCGTGCGCCAGTCCTGGGAGATCCGCTCCCGGCCGGGCCAGGTTTTCGACCCGCGGCGCTCCGGTGAGGACACCGCACTGCTTAGTCCTTCACCCCGGGCAACCTTTGATCCCGACACCAGACCTGCGGGCCGTGACCTCAGTCCCCCGCAGGACCCTCGCCCTTACCGCGCCTCTCCCCGGGTCTCTGTCTTCCCGCAGCCCTGGGACTCCATCACCTCCCAACCCCCGGGGGTCTCTGCCCGCTACCTAGGAGCCTCTGGAGCCGCGCCTGCTGGTGGGGCTTGTAGTGGAGAATGCACGGGTGGGCTCTTCCCGTTTTCCCGGTGAGGCTGAGGCTCGGGATAGAGCCTTGCACTGGGCTTAGCCAGGGAGGGAGGGAATGGACTGGGGAATTTCTCGGCCCGGCCCAGCCCTCTGACTTACACTCTTATAGCAAGCATGTTTGCGGTGGGCTGCAGCATGGGTCCCTTCCTGCACTACTGGTACTTGTCGCTGGACCGCCTATTCCCTGCGTCTGGCCTCCGAGGCTTCCCAAATGTCCTCAAGAAGGTCCTCGTGGATCAACTGGTAGCCTCTCCCGTGCTGGGCGTCTGGTACTTCTTGGGTAAGGAGCCTCCTAAACCTCGGCTTTCGGGAGGGGTGGAGCCAGCTTTGTGTTAAGAAAGTTGCAGAGGTGCCTTTCCGATGTGCTCCGAGTTTGGGTGGCCCTGGACTAGGAGCCATGTCACAGTGGGGACAGGACAGACCCGGCCGATGTGAACGCTGCGAGTGTAGGAGGGACCAGGACAGTATCTGATGGGGCCGCCCTGGGCGGGAGGTTGAGAGCATTTCCCAAAAGAGGGCACACTCAGTTGCGACGTGAAGAGGGAAGCGGCGGGCAGAGAGAACAGCTAAGGCAAAGGCCTGATGCCTGAAGGAAGAGGAATTGAGGCTGGACTTCCCAGGGTGCAACCGTCCCAGCCCTAGGCTCGATAAAGACAGTGGTATTTATAGAGGAGTCGCTCATTCTCCACCTCCCAGCCCAGCTTCCTGGTCTGTGATGGAAAAGTAATAAACATGCCTCATCTTCAGGGTGCGTCTCCTTTGGGGCACGTGTTTGCATGTTTATAACGTCTCTCTCACTGGGACTGACTTGCTCTATTTTGTCCCTACACCAGCCACTTGATTCTCTGTCTATTCCATCTGAAAGTCCCTGTCTCTCTGTCTGGGGTGGGGACTCTCAGGGGTCCAACGCCACCCCCGCCATCGTGAGTCCGGCTTGTCATCTCAACAGTATTTCCTGGCCTCTAACATTCCCATTTCTTGGTTTCCTTCCCAGGCCTTGGCTGCCTGGAGGGCCAGACACTGGCTGAGAGCTTCCAGGAGCTGCGGGACAAGTTCTGGGAATTCTACAAGGTGGGAGCACCCGCCCCTTGGACGTGTCTGGCCCCGCCCCCTCATTGCTCTGGCCCCGCCCCTCATCGTACCCCACCTCTCCCCGTAGGCTGACTGGTGCGTGTGGCCTGCTGCGCAGTTGGTGAACTTCCTCTTCGTGCCCCCCCAATTCCGAGTCACCTACATCAATGGCCTGACGCTGGGCTGGGACACATACCTGTCCTACTTGAAGTACCGGGTGAGTATGGTGGGCATACCAGGTACCCAGGGGACTGCTCAGGGGGGATACAGGGACGGGTAGGACAGGGCTCAGGAGGGACCGGGAGGGATGAACCAGGCTTCTGACCAGATGCCTTGTCTTGTGTGGACAGAGCCCAGTTCCTCTGACACCCCCAGGCTGTGTGGCCCTGGACACCCGAGTGGACTGAGCTGTCTGCCCCCTGGGACCGGACGCAAGACTGACTCCTGGTGGACCACACGCTCTGCTAGAAGGGGAATGGGTCCCTGCAGCAAGTTGGGGTCCAGGGCAACGTCCCAGCATCCCTCCAGCTCCCAGGCACTGGGCTGAGCTGCCCTTTCCAAGCTCACTTCTGGGACTGTTTGCCCAGCTAGAACACACCTGTGAAGATGGATGATCATCCCCTAGCCCTTCTCAGCAGGAGCCTCATGCAACCTGTGACCAAGATGTCCCATCTTCAGCACAGGGCCCACCCAGCCAATCAGTCCCAAGCACCAGCCCAACAACACTGCCGTCCAGGTGGCTCTGGGCCAAGCCGCCAATCCAGAGCTCCCTCAGGTCCTGCGACTAAGTGGGCAATGTGGCCCGTTCCCTCAGAGCAGGCTCAGGCCTGGAGTTGGCCCCAAAGTTTCAAGCAGGGCCGGGAAGCCTCTGGGTTTCTTCCCTGGTCGTGAGCTGTGGACAATCCATTAAATTCTTTCTGTCGTGTAATTGAAACTGCTGGCCAGGTGCAGTGGCTCACACCTGAAATGGGAGGCTGAAGTGGAAGCATCGCTTGAGGCCAGGGGTTTGAGACCAGCCTGGGCAACATAGCAAGACCCTGTCTCTATTTATAGTTACAAATAAAAATAACAAAAGCAAAGGCTATGGATGACCAGAGCCAGGGTGGGCAGGGCTGGTGCTCACAGGGACACACGTGGTCCATTCGCTTTATTGGATGGATGTAGTGTTTCATGATGTCTCCTAAGGAACTGGGGGGCACATTTGACACTTATGAGGTCAGAACAGGTCCAGTGGGCAGGGGGGTCCCAGGGTGGTGAATACCCACAGCATACCCCCCACCAAAAGAAAAAACTTGGGGGAGAGGAGCCTGGCAGGCTAGACTCTGACCCCCATGGTCCACACGGGGAACCCCCCAACAGCGGCCTCGGCCCACCGCAGCAGAGCCGAGGGGCTGGCAGGCCTGGCCACCTCCCATCGCCCGATCAGCCTGCTCTAGGGTGTCATCTGGCCCCCTCTTCACAACCAACAACTGTGGATGGGGGTGAATTTAAAAAAGGCAGGGAGGGTGTCGGGGAGGAGGGGTAAGTTCACGAGGCCACGACACACCACAGCTGAGCTGGGAAAGGGTTATATGTACAGGATGGGCAGGGCTGGGGTCGGGCAGGGGAGCCCGGGCCCCTGCGGGACATCTTCAATAAATAAATAGCTACAATAATAAATAAGGGTGGCGGGCTAAGTTGGGAGTGGGGGTCTTGTGCCCATGGCTGGTGGGGGCCGGGTCAGGCCTGGGGAGGTGGGGGGAGGTGGGGAAGAGGGGCAAGGGGGCCGGGTGGCTCTCAGCAGGCGCAGTCCTGGTGTGGCGGCACCTGCTGGTCACTGAGCTGCGGGCCCTGCTTGGCGCCTGTGACCGCAGGGTCCGCCGTGTCCAAAGACTCCGACATCTTCTCACAGATGACGTCCACCAGGCGCTCAAAGGTTTGCTTGACGTTAATGTTGTCCTTGGCGCTTGCCTCGAAGAACTCGAACCCTGTGGTCAGAGAAGGCAAGGATGAGGACCCTGGCCATGCCCCACGCCAACTCCTAGAGATGCCTCTCTCAGCAAAGGGAACACCTGGAGAGTCTTGTGCCAAGCAACTTATTGAAGGTACTGACAAGTCCTGCAGGGAAGCCACATTGAACTGGGTCGACTGCATTTCCTTTTTTGTTTCTTTGTTTTTGAGACAGGGCCTTGCTCTGTTGCTGAGGATGGAGTATGGTGGCGTGATCATAGCTTGCTGCGGTCTTGACCTCCTGGGCTCAAGTGATCCTCCACCTCAGCCTCCTGAAGTACTGGGATTACAGGCATGAGCTACTGCGTCTGGCTTCCTGCCCTTCCTTCCTAAAAGTGTGTCTCACTGTCCTTAGGGACCTGGCAAGACATGCCCAGCCCCATGCACTGGGCCTGGAAGCCTCTGACTCTCAGATCCAGCCGTGACCTCCCCCTGCTCACACACCCTCTGTGGCTCCTTATTGCCCTCCAAAGAGTCCCGGCCTCTCAGCACATGGTTGAGGCCCTCTCTAATTAGCCACACTTCCTCCAGCTGATCCTCCTGTTCCAGTCATGTGAAACTATTACCAAAACACACAGGAGCTTTCTCACCGCAAGCGTTTACCCAAGTTGTTTCTTCTGCCTAAAACACCCTTCTTCCAAGCACTAGAGCCCACTGCCCGCCTCTCCAGGAAGCCTGGCTCCCACCATGGGCTCCTCCTGCCTAGGTCCCTCCCTCCACCCCAGAGGTCCCTCGAGGTACCCCTACCTGCCTCTCAAGCCCAGCACCACCCAACAAAGTGTTGGACGGTGAGAATCAGAATAAACCTTTAACTTTCTGCGCAGCGAACTCCTACATAGCCCTCAGGGTCCAACTCAAATGGCTCCTGGATGAAGGCAAGTTTGCAGAACATGTGAATGAATTACCTGACTTAGCTGTAAGACCTTGGGTTCATGCCCTCCCCTCTCTGGACCTCAGTATCCTTTTTCTAGCCTTGCAGGTCTCTGGCCCGGCTGGGCACTCACCAAGGTGGTCAGCTAGCTGCCGGCCACGTTCTGACGACACCACCCGCTCATCCTCCATGTCACACTTGTTTCCTACCAGCAGCACCTGGGCATTGTCCCACGAGTAGGTCTTGATCTGCGTGGACCTGCAGGAGGCAGCAATGGGGACAGCTTAGAGCGTCGAGGATCCCAGCTCCACCCTGACGGGCTGCTGTGGAGCCTGCGTCCTTGTCCCAGGGAGGAAGACCCTGAAGCTCGGCCCTCCATCCTCCCCACCATCCTTTCCCCTGTGTGCTCCTCGTTCCCCCCACTCCAGCCCCCAGTTGACCCGTTACTGTTTGTGTGTTTGGGGTTTTTTGAGATGGAGTCTCACTCTTGTTGCCCAGGCTGGAGTGCAGTGGCACGATCTCCACTCACTGCAACCTCTGCCTCCCAGGTTCAAGTGATTCTCCTGCCTCAGCTTCCCAAGTAGCTGGGACTACAGGTATGAGCCACTACGCCTGGGTAATCTTTTGTGTTTTTAGTAGGGGCGGGTTTCAGCATGTTGGCCAGGATGGTCTCAAACTCCTGAGCTCAAGATCTGTCCATCTTTGCTTCCCAAAGTGCTAGGATTACAGGCGTGAGCCGCTGTGCCTGGCCCAGAACTCTTTTCAAAGAGTTTTTACTTCTGAGCAGAAAATTGCAATGTTTGCCACCTCTAACCAGCTCTCCTTAAAGTCTCTGTCTCCACCCTACACTTGCAGCTATTTTTTTCTATATGTTTACAGTTTTACTTTTCTAGCTGAAATCCTTCCCTGATCCCTACCTTTTATTTATTTATTAATTATTTTTTAGAGACGGAGTCTCGCACTGTGGCCTAGGCTGCAGTGCAGTGGCGCAATCTCTGCTCACTGTAACCTCTGCCTCCCAGGCTTTAAGCACTTCTCCTGCCTCAGCCTCCCAAGTAGCTGGGAATGGCAGGTACCCACCACCACGCCCAGCTATTTGTTTGTACTTTTAGGAGAGACAGGATTTCACTATGTTGACCAGGCTGCTCTCGAACCCGTGACTTTGTGATCCGCCCCCCTCAGCCTCCCAAAGCGCTGGGATTACAAGCATGAGCCACCACACCTGGCCTATTTCTTTTTTGGGAGCAACTTTGTCTCAGAGACAATGGTCCCAGAATGAGTGTGGAAGGCCAGGAGCAGTGGCTCACGCCTGTAATCCCAGCACTTTGGGAGGCTGAGGCGGGCAGATCACTTGAGCCAAGGAGTTCAAGACCAGCCTCGGCAAAATAACAAAACCCCATCTCAACTAAATATAGAAAAACTTAGCCAGGTGTGGTGGTGTGCGCCTGTAGTCCCAGCTACTTGGAAGGCTGTGGCAGGAGGATTACTTGAGCCCAGGAGGTCGAGGCTGCAGTGAGCCTGGACTGCAGTCTGGGCGACAGAGTAAGACCCTCTCTCAAAAAAAAAAAAAACAGTGAGTGGGGTGTACTCACCAGTCCTGCACAGCATTGAAGGACTCTTCGTTGGTGATGTCATACATGAGGATGAAGCCCATCGCGCCCCGGTAGTAGGCAGTGGTAATGGTCCGGTATCGCTCTTGCCCTGCTGTGTCCTAGAGAGGAAGAGATAGAGATCAGAGAGGACCCACACATCAGGCCCTCAGAGAGGAAATGAGCTCTGATATCACCCAGTTCAGCCCCCTGGGAGAAGTAGGAGCTTGCTCAGGAGCACAGTGTCAGGAAGAGCAGGCTCGGTCATAGTGCTCAGAGTGTATGAGTGCTCCATCATCCCACAGAGTCATTCAACAAACATGTCCTGTGCAGGGTGCTGTGGCTCACACCTGTAATCCCAGTACTATGGGAAGCTGAGATGGGCAGATGGCTTGAACCCAGGAGTTCCAGATCAGCCTGGGCAACATAGCGAGACCCCTTCTCTACAAAAAAATATAAAAATGAATGCGGCATGGTGGCTCACAGCTGTAGTCCCAATACTCAGGACGCTCAGGTAAGAGGGTCGCTTGAGCCCGGGAGGCAGAGGTTGCAGTGAGGTGAGATCGCACCATTGCAGTTCAGCCTGGGCAACAGAGTGAAACCCTGCCTCAAAAAACAAATGGGGCCAGGTGTGGTGGCTCATGCATGTAATCCCAGCACTTTGGGAGGCTGAGATGGGCGGATCATGAAGTCACGGGTTTGAGACCAGTCTGACCAACATGGTGAAACCCTGCCGGGCGTGGTGGTGCACATCTGTAATCCCAGCTACTCAGGAGGCTGAGGCAGGAGAATCACTTGAACCCGGGAGGCGGAGGTTGCGGTGAGTCAGGAGCACACCATTACACTCCAGCCTGGGTGACAGAGTGAGACTCTTGTCTCGAAAAATAATAAACAAACATGGACTGGACGCTGATCTTTGCCACACCCTGAACTAGACACTGGGGACACAGTTGTTAACAAATGGGCAGAACTCCCTGCCTTGCTAAGTGACACCCCAGTGTGAGAAACAGAAAATAACAGGTAAATGTATCCTATATTGGAGGGTGACAAGGACCAAGAAGAAAAATCAAGCCATCTTTTCCAAAGATGGAGAGAATAGAACTGTAGGTTTAAAAACTAAAGGAAGCCGGACTCAGTGGCACGCGCCTGTTCTCCCAGCTACTTGGGAAGCTGAGGCAGGAGGATCACTTGAGCCCAGTTCAAATCCAGCCTGGGCAACAGAGTGAGGCTCTGTCTCTTAAAACTAAGAAGGCCAAGTGGGATGGCTCATGCCTGTAACCCCAGCACTCTGAGAAGCTGAGATGGGAGGATCACTTGAGCCCAGGAGTTCAAGACCAGCCTGGGCAGACATAGCCATACCCTGTCTCTTATAAAAGGAAAAAACTTCGCAGGCGTGGTGGTGCACGCCTGGAATTCCAGCTACTTGGGAGGCTTAGGTGGAAGAATGGCTTGAGCCCAGAAAGTAGAGGCTGCGGAGAGCCATGATCATGCGACAGCAATCCAGCCTGGATGACAGAGCAAGATCACCCTGTCTCAAAAAACAAACAGAATGGTGATGAAGTTGCCTGGGCTCGGTGGCTCACGCCTGTAATCCCAGCACTTTGGGAGGCCCAGGCAGGTGGATCATGAGGTCAGGAGTTCAAGACCAGCCTGGCCAAGATGGTGAAATCCCATCTCTATTAAAAACTACAAAAATTAGCCGGGCACAGTGGCAGGCACCTGTAATCCCAGCTACTTGGGAGGCTGAGGCAGGAGAACCCTTGAACCCGGGCGGCAGAGGTTGCAGTGAGCCGAGATCACGCCACTGCACCCCAGCTCGTGAGGCAGAGTGAGACTCCATCTCAAATGAATAAAAAAAGAGAATGGGGACCAAGATCCAGCTGAAACCGCACACATGGAAGTACTTGAAGACAGGGAAACTGAGGCCCCAGGATTAGGCACTTATGGGAGAACACAGGTGCCATCTGTTTCTGCCCCTGGTACACAGCACGGACTTGCTAAATGCCCAGTGTGTAAGTGAGTGAGTGCAGCCAGGAAAGAGACACATGAGGTTGGGGCTGCTTTTCCAAAGACGGGAGCCCGAGAGAGCCCTCCAGCTGGGACCCACCCAGATCTGCAGCTTGATCCTCTTGTCATTTCGATAGATGGTTTTGACCTTGAAGTCGATGCCCACGGTGCTGACGAAGGCAGGGGTGAACGAGTCGTCGGCGTAGCGGAAGAGGAAGGATGTCTTGCCCACGCTGCTGTTGCCTATGATGAGAATCTTGAACATGTAGTCGAAGTTCTGATCCGAGGACTCCTTCTGCCCATAGCGCGAGTCTGTGGCGGATGCCATCTGGGGATACCAGGTATAGCGGAGCCGTGAGGGGGGCACCCTCCATCCTCATGTGTCCAAGCCCAGGCAGAGGATGGGGAGAGCTCCAGAAAGGGGCCAGTGTATGGAGACCACACTTATCCCATCAGGAGCCCCAGTATTCATTGGTGGTGCCCCCAGCAGAGGGCAGCCTGTGACCTTGAAATCCTGAACGTTTCAGAAGAGGGGCTCAGAGGGTCGCGGAACCCACTGGGAACACCCCAGCCTTCCAAGAGTCCTGTGCTCCAGGTGGGGCTGTAACCCTAAACCCAGGGCTGAGCCCAGAAGGGGTGACTGCGGCTGGCCCCGCCCCCTATCAATCTTTCATGGTCTCAGAACGCGGCCTCGCAGCCGCACGTGCACACGCGCGCATGGACCCTGGAGGACGCGCATCGGCAGCCACCTCTCTCCCAAACCTCCAGGCCAGAGAGCTCCGGCCAAGGCTGCTGCATTATATGATACAGGCGAGGCATGCACACGCTCACGTGCACGCAGCCTCAAACACGCTCATCCGTACATACAGGAGTGTGTAAACGCACTGGGGTGCACAGGACAAAGACACAGTCACCTGCTTGCACACCGATTCGCCTATAGAAATGTGCAAACCACCCGTGCGCACAGGCCCCTCCACACATGCAGGCGTGTGCACATCACCCACAGGGACACGGATCCCCGTGCTTGTAAGCAGAGACACTCATGCACAGGCGGTTCACACATCTTTCTCCACACGCGTGCAACATGCACACACTTAGGCCCGTGGGGGCATACGAGCATATCCAGGTGCACACGCAAGGGTACACACAAACCCGCTGACACAGGCGGGCGCGCACACGCGTGTGCACACCACGCGCACGCGCACGCAAGAGCCTCCCGCGCGCACAGCTTCTCGCAAGGCGCTTGCCTCCCCTCCCCCTCCGCCGCAGAGCGGGGGGTTGGGGGGTAGTGGTGAGGATCAGGCAGGAGCGGGGCGCCGGGGCCCTACCCACTCTCAGCCTCGCGACCGCGGCATCCTTCCCCCCATTCAACCCCGGCCAACCTCGTCCCGCACCTCCACCAGCCCGTCAGTCAAATGAAGGTTATGCAGGTGCTCAGAGCCGAAGCACACTCGGCCGCCCAGGAGCTCACCTTGCACTGCACCGATGCAACGGCGACCCTAGCGGCGGAGACTTTTCTGACGGTGGCAGTGACGGGGCCCCCTGTGCGTTGATGTGGGGCTGCGCGGCGGCGGCAGCGGCTCAGGCCCCTGCAGTCCTCAGTGACGTCCTGCAAAGGGAGGGGCGGGGCCTCACATGCAGTTAAATTCGTGACGCTATCCGGAGGCGGAGCCGCGCGCTGAGATGTGGCCCATTGACGCACGCAGAGCCAGATGGGGCGGGGCTCCTGCGAAGATTGACGCGCAAGTGGGGCGGGCCTAGCGTGTGTATTCACTAGGGGTGGGAGCGGGGCGGGGGCCGACTCCGCCTCGGGGAGGCTTAAGCCCTCGAGCGACGGGCCGACTAGCCAATCAGCGATTACATACTCCCCCCTCCTGTCCAATGGTGGCTTCTGGGCGATTGAAGGGCCGAGAGGCTGAGGCCTTGGCTGAGCCCGGGTCTTCGAGGGGCGGTTCCCTTCCCTGCCCGCGCCCACCCCAGGTAGGGGACTCGAGGCCATAGTCTAGTCCAAGGTGCTGTGACCTCTGTTAAATGCCCCCGACTCCCAATTGCAGAAAAGAACAACCGAGGCCCAAGAGATGTTTTACGCCCTCACATATATGGGGTTCAAAATAAATACACAAGAATAACCAGGGATCAAGAGGGGCCCCTGTCCCATTCCCGAGGCGTGAGACCCCCAAAGAGGGCGGGGCTAGTGAAGACTCCACCCCTCCCCCTTTTCTGAGGTTTAAAAAATAGAAAGAAGAAATAGAGGTCGAGAGAGCCACTCCTCTCCACCATTCCCAGAAAAGGAGGAAGGAGCGGGTGGACTCTCTGGGAACCCCCTCCCCTCCTTGCGCCCCGTCATCAAGAGGAAAATTCAAAGAAAAGGTTTAGTAGGGAAGGAGCAGCGACCTGTGCAGAAAACCCCTTGAAGCCTGCGGTAAATGCTCCGGGAACCCTCCAGCCCTTCAATGCTCAGGTCCAAAGACCCGGGGGCTGAAAGAGCCCCGCCCTCCATTCTGGGAAAGGAAACCTGAGAGAATGGGGCCTTTGGGGAGCTAAGATGCTCCACCGTGTATTCCTCCAAATCTTCAGGGAAAAAACTCAGAATGTGGGGAGGGGAGAGGAGCCCCAAACCCAGCCCCCGTTCCGGGGCTCCTGCGCCCCCTACTCCAGTTTTCAAACCCTCCAGGCGTGTGTGGTCGCCAGAAGAGTCCTGATCCCCTAGATCCTCCCCCTCCCCCCGCACAGTAGGCGGGGCTGGAGTTGGGGTGGGGGGGGAAACTCGTTCCTGTTTATAAAAAGCTCGCCAGCTGCGGAGGCGCCGAGAGACCAGAATAACTTAGCGCCTCGAGGCCCAGCCGCCGCCAACCCTGTCCCCAGCCCGCCCCCAGCACCCTGGAAGTACTGGGACGCCCCCCCCGCCCGCCCCGTCCCCTCTCCATTTGCATTTGGGAAATTTTTGTTTTCTTTTTAGGGTAACATATTTGCTCCCTTCCCCACCCCCCACCTCCACCACTAGGACTATAAAAGTATCACGAATCCACTGCGGAGAAATTGGGAACGTTCCGAAAAACAAAAAATAAAACAAAAAGAAATCCACCTCCCATTCTCCCCGCCCTCGCGCCCACGCGGACACCGGCAGTCCAGTTCGCTCTCTGTGGGGGGCTTCAGGGGAGAGGGTCCAGGCCCGGCTTGCGGCCCCCTTGGAGGGGAGGAGGTTTTAGGCTGCTCAGCTCCCTGATCGCCCAAAGGCACGCTTCCTACATGGGTGGCGCTCTCAGAAATACCTCCTGCCTTTTTTTTCCCCAGGAAGGGAAAAGTCAGCCACGAGAACGTGCAGAAGCTTCTGTCACTGACTTAGTATTTTAAAGTAAAAATAGCCGCGTACGGCGGCTAACGCCTGTACTCCCACCATTTTGGGGGACCAAAGCGGGAGGATCGCCTGAGCCCAGGAATTGGAGACCAGCCTGGGTAACATAGGGAGGCCCCATCTCTACAAAAAAATTTAAAAGCTGGGTGTGGTGGTGCGTGCCTGTGGTTCCAGCGACTCCCCAGCCTGAGGCAGGAGGATCACTTGAGCCCAGGAGGTCGAGGCTGTAGGAAACCGTATGGCGCCACTGCACTCCAGCCTGGACATCAGAGTGAGACCCTGTCTCAAAACTAATTACTTGGCCGGGCGCCGTGGCTCACGCCTGTAATTCCAGCACTTTGGGAGGCCAAGGCGGTTGGATCACCTGAGGTTAGGAGTTCGAGACCAGCCTGGCCAACATGGTGAAACCCCGTTTCTACTAAAAATACAAAAATTAGCCGGACATGGTGGCAGTCGCCTGTAATGCCAGCTACGCGGGAGGCTAAGGAGAATCGCTTGAACCCAGGAGGTGGAGGTTGCAGTGAGCCAAGATCGCGCCATGTCACCAGAGCAAGACTACGTCTCAAAAAAAAAAAAAATAACAGAAAAAAATACTTAATTTAAATTAAAGAAGAATGCAAGCCCTTGATTGTCCAGAGCAGCATTGGGCTCTGGAATTAGAAATGGATGAGCTAGGGGAGGGGCTGTGGGCTTGGGGCATTTTCTGTGTGGCCGGGAGACAGAGCCGTGGGAGAAGAAGGGGCTGTGCTTCCTTGCTGGCCCCACCCACAGGAAAGTCCAGAGCCCTCCCTGAGGCCACACCCGATCTTCTGCACCACACAAATAAAAGTAAAAATTTGGCCAGGTGCAGGGGCTCACACCTGTAATCCCAGCACTTTGGGAGGCTGAGGCAGGAGGATCACTCCTTGATCTTCAGGTCAGGAGTTCAAGACCAGCCTGGCCAACATGGCGAAACCCCATCTCTACTAAAAATACAAAAATTAGCCAGGTGTGGTGGTGCCTGCCCAGGGAGGCTGCTGGGGAGGCTCAGGCATAAGAATCAAAAGAACCAGAGAGGCGGAGGCTGCAGTGTGATGAGATTGTGCCTCCACTGATCTCCAGCCTGGGTGACAGAGGGAAACACTGTCACACACATGCACACACACACACACAAAGGTCAGGCATGGGTGGTGGCTCACGCCTGTAATCCCAACACTTTGGGAGGCTGAGGCAGGCAGACCACCTGAGGTCGGGAGTTCGAGACCAGCCTGACCAACATGAAGAAATCGTGTGTCTACTAAAAATATAAAATTAGCTGGGCGTGGTGGTTTATGCCTGTAATCCCAGCTACTCGGAAGGCTGAGGCAGGAGAATCGCTTGAACCTGGGAGGCGGAGGTTGTGGTGAGCAGAGATTGTACCATTGCACTCCAGCCTGGGCAACAAGAGGGAAACTCCATCTCAAAAAAAAAAAAAAAAGTATCCCAGATAGGGGCCCAGGGATGACTTCTCAGGGAAGAAGACACTAACTTAAAACCCCACGAGCGAGGCTGGGGGCTGAGAGAGAAGCATTCCAGGTAGGGGGCACGGCTTGTCTGAAGGCCTGTGGTAGGACCAGGCTTGCAGTGTGGCCAGAGCAGGTGCAGTCAGTGAGGGGAGAGGGGCAAAAGCCTGTGGCTGAAATTGAAGGGGAACATACGAATATTCATTTATAAAAAATATGAATATTCTAGGGCTGGGTGCAGTGGCTCATGCCTGTAATCCCAGCACTTTGGGAGGCCGAGGCGGGTGGATCACTTGAGGCCAGGAATTCGTGACCAGCCTAGGCAACATGGTGAAATCCTAGCGGTATGTGGTGGTACACACCTGAAGTCCCAGCTACTCGGGAGGCTGAGGCAGAAGAATCACTTGAACCAGGGAGGAGGAGGTTGCAGTGAGCTGAGATCACACCACTGCACTCCAGCCTCGGCAACAGAGTGAGACTCTGACAAAAAAAGAAAGAAAAAAGAAAAGGAAAGAAAAGAGACCAGGTGTGGAGGCTCACACCTGTAATCCCAGCACTTTGGGAGGCCGAGGTGGATGGATCACAAGGTCAGGATTTCGAGACTGGCATTACCAACACGGCAAAACCCCAACTCTCCTAAAAACACAAAAATTAGCCGGGCATGGTGGCAGGCACCTGTAATCACAGCTACTCGGGAGGCTGAGGCAGGAGAATCTCTTTAACCCGGGAGGTGGAGGTTACAGTGAGCCAAGATTGCACCATTGCACTCCAGCCTGGGCAACAAAGCAAGACTCCGTCTCAAAAAAAAAAAGAAAAGAAGAGGCCGGGCGCGGGGCTCAAGCCTGTAATCCCAGCACTTTGGGAGGCCGAGGCGGGTGGATCACGAGGTCAAGAGATCGAGACCATCCTGGTCAACATGGTGAAACCCCGTCTCTACTAAAAATACAAAAAATTAGCTAGGCATGGTGGTGCGTGCCTGTAATCCCAGCTATTCAGGAGGCTGAGGCGGGAGAATTGCCTGAACCCAGGAGGCGGAGGTTGCAGTGAGCCAAGATCCCGCCATTGCACTCCAGCCTGGGTAACAAGAGGGAAAACTCCGTCTCAAAAAAAAAATAAATAAATAAAAAGAAAAAGAAGAAGAGAGAAAAGAAAAGAATACGAATATCTTATAATGGATGGAGAAAAAAAAAACCAAAGGAAAATAAGTCAAAATACTGCAGGTGGATAATCTATGGGTGGTTATAACAGAATTTTATTTCCTTCTTTATACATTTTCGGTTTTTTCCAAATTTTCTACAGCTAACATGTATTACTTTGTGAGAGGACTGGAGGCGGGGATCTTGAAACAATAACAACAACAAAAAAAAAACCGAAATCTCTGCCGTTTAAAAGTCTGGAAGGGGGGCTGGGCGCGGTGGCTCACGCCTGTAATCCCAGCACTTTGGGAGGCCGAGGCAGGTGGATCACGAGGTCAAGAGATCGAGACCATCCTGGTCAACGAGGTGAAACCCCGTCTGTACTAAAAATACAAAAATTAGCTGGGAATGGTGGCGCGTGCCTGTAATCCCAGCTACTCAGGAGGCTGAGGCAGGAGAATTGCCTGAACCCAGGAGGTGGAGGTTGCGGTGAGCCGAGATCGCGCCATTGCACTCCAGCCTGGGTAACAAGAGCCAAACTCCGTCTCAAAAAATAAAATAAAATAAAAATAAAAGGCTGGAAGGAAACACACCAAGTTCGTGATCCCGGATGACTTTTAGCTCTGGCACTGTGGAATTTTATCATTAACTGCGATTATGATGAATTCGGAGTGGTTATAATATTTACGAACGAAGCCAGCTGCGCTGGAAGCCCACGGCGGCTGTGATGACGCCTGTATCTTGTATAAATTCTCAGGCACTCGAGGAGGGAGGCAGAGGGGAGGGGCGGATACTGAGGCTTCGGGAGGCGAGGATCAAACCCGAGGCTTGAGCACGGTGCCGCCCAGTCCGCTCGGAGGCCCGGCCAGCAGGACGAGCTGTTCCCGGCGAGGTGCGATAGGTGAAAGCATCAGGGCGGGAAGATGCCGCCCACCGACCCACCCTCCAACTCCCGACAAGCGCGTCCCGCCTGTCCCAAGCCTGCCACCAGGGGGCGCCGCTGGCTAACATTGGGTACCCAGATGGTGACTGAGCTGGCAATAGGACCGCTCTACACCTTAGTTTCCCCATCCGTGAAACGGCTAGGATACTCAATTTGGTCAATCAAATGTTTAAGATGTAAAGATTTTATTTAATCCCAAAGAAGTGCTCAGTACCCCAAATGTCTAGGATATTTCAGGGAGGTCACAGACAACAACCCCCAACCTCCAATCAGAGTTTGTGCAAGTGCTAGGATCAGGTTACAGAGGGGAAACTGAGGCCCAGGATGGGCTATGATGGCAAGAAAGCCTCTGGGGCCTCCCTCCCTCTAGGGGGAGCAGTTTCAGGAATCAGGAGACTTAGAGACCTGCTAGGAGGAACAATTGTGTGTTTTTGTTGCTGTCCTAGAGAAGGAGGAATGTGGGGGGGACCCAGCATGGGGTCCCGAGGACAGAGAAAGCAGGGAGCTCCTACATCCAGACACCGAAGACAGAAAACATAGCGACTTAAAGCAACAACTGGGGCATAGGTTAAATCAGTCTTCAGAGATATGCCGGGCACAGCGACCTTCCTTCCTTCCTTCCCTCCCTCCCTCCTTCCTTTCTTCCTTCTTTCTTTCTTTCTTTCTTCCTCTCCTTCTTTCTTGAGACGGAGTTTTGATGTTGTTACCCAGGCTGGAGTGCAATGGCACAATCTTGGCTCACTGCAACCTCTGCCTCCTGGGTTCAAGTAATTCTCCTGCCTTGGCCTCCCTAGTAGCTGGGATTACAGGCACCCACCATCATGCCCAGCTAATTTTTTGTATTTTTAGTAGATGTGGGGTTTCACTATATTGGCCAGGCTGGTTTCGAAGTCCTGACCTCAGACGATCCACCCACCTCAGCCTCCCAAAGTGCTGGGATTACAGGCGTTAGCCACCGTGCCTGGCAAATTATTTTTTTTTTTGAGACGGAGTCTCGCTCTGTCGCCCAGGCTGGAGTGCAATGGTGCTATCTCAGCTCACCACAAGCCTCTTGAGTTCAAGCGATTCTACTGCCTCAGCCTCCCAAGTAACTGGGATTACAGGTGCCCACCACCACGCCTGGCGAATTTTTGTATTTTGAGTAGAGATGGGGTTTCACCATGTCGGCCAGGCTGGTCTCAAACTCCTAACCTCAGGTGATTCGCCCGCCTCGGCCTCTCAAAGTGCTGGGATTATAGGTGTGAGCCACCGCGCCCAGCCTCAGAGCCCCCTCTCTTTTTTTTTTTTTTTTTTTTTTTGAGGCAGGGTCTTGCTGTGTTGCCCAGGCTGGAGTGCAGTGGTACAGTCATAAGTCTCTTCAGCCCCCAACTCCTGGGCTCAAGCAATCATCTTTGTCTCAGCCTTCTGAGTGGCTGGGACTACAGGTGCACACCACCATGCCTGGCTAATTTTTTATGTTTTGCAGATACGGGGTCTTGCTGTGTTGCCCAGGCTGGTCTCAAACTCCTGAGCTCAAGCAGTACTCACACCTCAGCCTCCCACAGTGCTGGGATTACAGGCATGAGCCTCCACACCTTGCCCAGCCTCTCTTTTCTGCCCCCTTCCTGCTTCCTACCACAGCTTCAGAAACAACATTGGGTATGAATGAAGCTTTGGTGCCGAAAATACCCCCATTTGCCGTCTCATGCTCTTGCAGAGAGCTGCTTGGTAGAGGAAGATAGGGAGATGCCTTTGGAATGGTCTCCTGACTCCCCACCCCTTGTGCAGGCCTGCTACAGAGGCATAACGCTGGCACTAAGTAAATGGGCAATAAATATTTGATAAAGAAGGAAAGAATTAAATGAGATGTGGCTCAAGAGTGACCACTGGAGAGGATGGACAAGAGGCTCTAGCAGACACCACCTCTCCACGCCAGGGAGAGAAGTCCGGGAGAAAGATCCCAAGGGCACTGTGAGAGGCTGCCCCTTAGAGAGCTCTTTTCGGCAAGCCCGGGGTCAGAGTGGACCCCAGCCAGGTGCCTCCAATTAGACCCTGAGCGCTGCCTAAAACTAAGAGCTTGATTGTCTCCCTCAACGGGTGGGAAAGTGAAGCAGGGACCACATGGGGCGTCTTCCTGGAAAGTCTGCTTGCAAGTCAGAGGGTTTCACCAACCCACGGCCCTCACAGTTCACGCAGGGCTGGCCCTAAGTCCTCTGGTTGTCAAGGGGTAGGTCCCCAGAGTCTCAAACTCCTGAGCTTTTGGGGGGCAGTTCAGTGTCAGACAACTCCAAGGCCTCTTTGACTAAAGCTGTCTCTTCCCCCTCCTCTTCCTCCTCCTCCTCCTCTTCCTCTGCCTCCTCCAGAGGCAGCCCAAACTGGAATTTGTCAGGCCCGCCCCGCTCGGGGTTGGTGAGGCTGGAGGGGCTTCGGGGGATTTTGCTCTGGTACCATTCTCGATTGTCCTCCAGTGTGTCCAGCAGGTCCTGTGCATCTGGGTGGACCAGGTCAGCCCAAGTCTCCCACAATGGGTGGGCAATGTAGTCAATGAAACCCACCTGTGGGGGACAGGGTGGGGCAGGTAGGCATCTGGTGAGTCACAGGGAACCCTAGAACCAATCCAGCCTCCAGATCTTTAGCCAGGTTGTTCCTTCTGCCTGGAATGCCATTTCCCAACTCCTACTCATCCTTCAAAACCCTCTTCAAATAACCCATCCTCTAGAATGCCTCCCTTATCCCTTCTGGCCTCCTCCACCCCCAACCCTGACCCCACAGGGCTGAATGTATATGTGGGGTTGGCTCAGCCCCTCTCCCTCTCCTCCCTCCCAGTGTCTACCAGCTCAACCCAGTCCCCTGCCAACCTGGGACTTCTCCACTGAGGCCGTGTGCTTGTCACACATGGGGCTGATGTCCAGGCCCGACTCACGCTCGCGGTCTCCCTGCTGGAAGAACTCAGCCATGATGCGGTCTGTCCACTGGCGGTACAGGGGCAGCGGCTTGGTGGGGTTGCTCAGGTCGGCACAGTGCACCAGGCTCTGCAAGACCTGCAGAGATGGAGGCTCGGGAGGGCACTGGCGGGGCCCAGCCACGCCTAGACCTGGCCCCCCCCACAGACAGGTTTGGTGCCATGGACACATCCATCCTACAAGTGGGGAAACTGAGGCCGGGAGCTGAAGAAGTGGTTGAGGCACAGGCTTGTGACTTGCCATTTCTTCAAGTTTGGTGTGCAGTCGCCTCTTCATAAATGAAGCTAAATGAGAACTGCAGAAAGGAGGTCCTCTCCCACTTTTTTTTTCAGTGAGACAGGGTCTCACTCTGTCACCTAGGCTGGAGTGTAGTGGCGAGATCTCTGCTCACTGCAACCTCTGCCTCCCGGGGTCAAACAATCCTCCCAGCCCAGCCTCCTGAGTAGCTGGAACTAAAGGCATGCACCACCACACCCGGCTACTTTTTATATTTTTGTAGAGATGGTGTTTTGCCCAGGCTGGTCTCGAACTCCTGAGTTCAAGCAATCCGCCCATCTCAGCCTCTCAAAGTGCCAGGATTACAGGTGTGAGCCACCGAGCCCAGCCTTATTTATTTATTTTTGAGACAGAGTTTTGTTCTTGTTACCCAAGCTGGAGTGCAATGGCTCAATCTCGGCTCACCCCGCAACCTCCGCCTCCCCAGTTCAAGCGATTCTCCTGCCTCAGCCTCCCAAGTGGGATTACAGGCATGCACCATCATGCCCAGCTAATTTTGTATTTTTAGTAGAGATGGGGTTTCTCCATGTTGGTCAGGCGGGTCTCAAACCCCCAGCCTCGTCTCAAACCCCCAGCCTCAGGTGATCCACCCGCCTCGGCCTCCCAAAGTGCTAAGATTACAGGTGAGAGTCTTGTTCTGTTGCCCAGGCTGGCGTGCGATGCCGTGATCTCATATCACTGCAACCTCTGCCTCCTGGGTTCAAGCGGTTCTCCTGCCTCAGCCTCCTGAGTAGCTGGGACTACAGGTGCATGCCACCACGCGTGGCTAATTTTTTGTATTTTTAGTAGAGACAGAGTTTCACCATGTTGGCCAGGCTGGTCTTGAACTCCTGATCTTGTGACCCACCCACCTCGGCCTCCCAGTGTGCTGGGATTACAAGCATGAGCCACCATGCCCAGGTTATTGTTTGTTTGTTTGTTTGTTTGGAGACAAGGTTTCACTCTGTTGCCCAGGCTGGAGTGCAATAGAGCAGTTACAGCTCAGTGCAGCCTCTCTCTAACTCCTGGCCTCAAGGGATCCTCACACCTTGGCCTCCCTAAATGCTAGGATTACAGGCATGCGCCACTGCGTCTAGCCTTCTCTCAAACTAAATGTGTAAGAAGCCTGGCTAAAATTGTTTTTAATGTAAAACCAAAATTTGAAAAGGAGGCCCCAGTGCCTGCCCAGCTACACACCTGGATACGGTCGGGATAGTTGTCCAGGAGGAGGACGCCGAGGCTTGTCACCTTCTTGGTCTCTACCATGGTCTTGAGATCGGCCAGGAGGTTCATGTGTTTGGACATGTCCGTGGCCAGCACCTGGGGGCAGGCAAGGGACGGTGACAGGCACGAGGACCCTGCCCTCCCCGACCCTCACTCCCAACTCCCAGACGCTGCTCCGGCTGAGAGAGCCCGCTAGGCCTCAGCATCCTCATCTGTGAAACGGGAGGAGCCAATGGCATTCACTGCAAACCCTGCTCACAAGAGGGGCTCAGTCAGGGACCCCTTTTGGGAGGTTGTTTGGGTTGGCCGTGAATTCCACATGTGTGACAGGGTGTAGGAGGGAGGTGATCAAACCTGTGTGTCTGGGACTTGTCAGCCCAAGCCTCCCATAGTGGGTGGGCAATGTCGTCAATGAAACCCACCTGTGGGGCGGGTGGGGCAGGTAGGCATTTGGTGAGTCACAGCAAACCCTAGAACCAATCCAGCCTCTAGATATTTAGCCAGGTTGTTCCTTCCGCCTGGAATGCTGCTTCCCAACTCCTACTCATCTTTCAAAACCCTTTTCAAATATCCCATCCTCTAGGATGCCTCTGTTGACCCTTCTGGCCTCCTCCAATCCCAACTCTGACCCCACAGGACTGCTTAGAGGCTGAGGTGACTTGTGCCTGAGGACAGTGGGGAGGATGAGGTCTGTGCAAAGGTCCTGGGGGCTGGGAGAGTTAGGTACATGGGAGGGACCTAGAAGAGGGGCTTGTGGCTGGAAGAAGTGAGCTCATAAGAGATGGACTCGAGATTGAGGAGGCTGAGGGCCTCTGGCAGCTGGAGAACCTTGTCCAGAGGTCACTGGAGACACAGGGGAGTTTGCAGCTCACTGTGAGAAGGTATGTGACTTCATACCCCTGAAACTTCCATGTGGCCGCCATGTGCCCTGGAGAGCTATTTCTAACTCTGAGCACAGATGTTTAAAAACCAAATTAACCTGGCCGGGCACGATGGCTCATGCCTGTATTCCCAGCACTTTGGGAGGTTGAGGTGGGCAGATCACCTGAGGTCAGAAGTTCGAGACCAGCCTGACCAACATGGTGAAACCCTGTCTCTACTAAAAATACAAAATTAGCTGGGCATGGTGGTGCATGCGTGTAATCCCAGCTACTCAGGAGACTGAGGCAGGAGAATCGCTTGAACTGGGAGGCAGAGTTTGCAGTGAGCAGGGATCGCGCCACTGCACTCCAGTCTGCAGTCTGAGTGACAGAGCAGGACTCTGTTTCCAAAACAAAACAAAAAATACAGCTTAACCCAACGTGTGTGGACTCAGCCCAGCCAGGAGTGACTCAGATACAGTTCACAGGCTTCTCTGAGAATCAGATAAAAGTCTCAAAACTTCTCCCCAAATCTCTCATTTGTCCCAAATGCGGTCCCTCCACCACTCAAGACCCCAACTCAGGCCGGGTGTGGTGGCTCACACCTATAATCCCAGCACTTTGGGAGGCCGAGGCGGGCGGATCACGAGGTCAGGAGACCATCCTGGCCAACGTGGTGAAACCCGGTCTCTAAAAAAAAAAAAAAAAAGACCCCAACTCCACCTCACCAAATGTTCATCCCTTTCTCACTCCACGCCTTGGTTTCCTCTGAGTCATCCTCACATGTAGTTCCCTCTGCTGGGAACACTGTTCCCCATCCCGCAGCCTTCCTCCTTCTGCACACCCTGCCGTCACTGTCGCCTCTCCTGGAAGGCCTCTCTGACCTCTTTGGCTTTCCTGGGTTCCGAAAGCACCTTGAACCTCCCTCCTCACTGCTCTGCCTGCGGGTCTGCAGTCGCAGCTACCACAGATCACGAATTTCATGAAGGCTGGAACTGTCTTTGCACAGATCAAGCGCACAGTAGGTGCTCAGTAAATGCTTGTTAAGTGAATGAATGAGGCATGAGACCCCAAACCTACTGGTGTGCCCCTACCTAAAAAAAAAATCAAATGGACGGATGTGCTTAATTTTTTTCTTTTTTTTTTTTTTCTTTTTGAGACAAAGGCTCACTCTGTCGCCCAGGCTGGAGTGCAGTGGTGCGATCTCAACTCACTGCCACCTCTGCCTCCCAGGTCTAAGCGATTCTTCTGCCTCAGCCTCCCAAGTAGCTGGGATTACAGGTGCATGCCACCATGCCCAGCTATTTTTGTATTTTTGGTAGAGACGGTGTTTTCACCATGTTGGTCAGGCTGGTCTTGAACTGCTGATCTCGTGATCCACCACCTGCCTCAGCCTCCCAAAGTGCTGAGATTACAGGTGTGAGCCACCCCTGCCCAGCCTTTTTTTTTTTTTTTTTTTTAGATGGAGTCTCACTCTGTCACCCAGGCTGAAGTGCAGTGACGTGATCTCAGCTCACTACAGCCTCTGCCTCTTGGGTTCCAGTGGTTCTCCTGCCTCAGCCTCCCAAGCAGCTGGGACTCGACAGGCACGCACCACCAAGCCCAGCTAATTTTTGTATTTTTAGTAGAGACGAGGTTTCACCATGTTAGTCAAGCTGGTCTCGAACTCTGGACCTCAGGTGATTCGCCCACCTCAGCCTCCCAAAGTGCTAGGATTACAGGCATGAGCCACTGCTCCTGGCTCCACTGACCCATTTCACAGACGAGGAAGCACAGACTCAGAGTGAGGACACGCCTGGGACATGGCGGCCATGCCGATATCGCCCCACCCTGCTGTCTGCAGATGAGGAAGAAGCACCTCCCCTCCACGCCTCCTGCCCTGCCCTCACCATGTCAATGACCATCCTGCGCAGACTCAGTCGCTGCTTGGTGCTGAGGTTCTGGAAGATGTCGCAGTTCTCTGCCTGCAGCAGCTTGAAGCCCACAGCCAGGTGGTGGTTCTCCAGCACCGAGGCGTCGTTGTACATAAGCGCCAGCTCTGAGTCTGTGGGGGTATGGGACTGAGCGCCCCAAGATCCACCCACGCTACCCACAGGCAGCTTTTGAAAATCCTTAGCGAACTCCTACCCATGCGGTGAAGGCCCAACTCTAGCATGCCCTCCTGTAAGAAACCACCCAGCTTCCTGGGCCTTCTCTGACTGCAGGGCTGGGGGTATCAGTGTTTCACCCTGCCTATCCCAGACTGAGAAGTCTCCTGAGGGACTCACTATGGCCAGAGACAGTGAGTGCTCAGTGACGGCTTTTTTCTTTTCTTTTTTTTTTTGATATGGAGTCTTGCTCTGTCACCAGGCTGGAGAGCAGTGGTGCGATCTTGACTCACTGCAACCTCTGCCTCCCAGGTTCAAGCAATTTTCCAGCCTCAGACTCCAGAGTAGCTGGGACTACGCATGTGCCACCACGCCTGGCTAATTTTTGTATTTTTAGTAAAGCCGAGATTTAACCATGTTGGCCAGGATGGTCTCGATATCTTGACCTTGTGATCCACCCACCTTGGCCTCCTAAAGTGCTGAGATTACAGGTGTGAGCCACCGCGCCTGGCCCTAGTGATGGCTTTTTTAATTTCTTTCTTTTTAGAGACAGGGTTTTGCTGTCACCCAGACTGGAGCACAGTGGTACGATCACGGCTCTCTGCAGCCTCAAGGTCCTGTCATCGAGCGATCCTCTCATCTCAGCCTCCTGGGTAGCTGGGATTACAGGTGTGTGCCACCACCCTTGGCTATTTATTTATTATTTATTTTTATTGGAGAGACAGGGTCTCACTGTATTGTCCAGGCTGGTCTTGAACTCCTGGCCTCAAGCAGTCCTCCCACCTCTTGCCCTCCATAGTGTTGGGATTACAGGTGTGAGCCATGGCGCTCAGTCTCGAAGTGCTGGTTAAATAAACCGCGGAGTCTGTCTTATTGGCCTCTCGGCTCCTTGAGTGAGGCTGCACTCACCCCCAGCACTCCAGGGCTTACACACAAAAGACGCCCGGTAACTGCCCGTCAGCTGAGTTTTTTAGACTCCTCGTGGGATCTTAAACTTTAGGATCTTGGTGGAACTGGCCAGGCGCAGTGGCTCATGCCTGTAATCCCAGCACTTTGGGAGGCTGAGGTGGGCAGGTCACTCGAGACCAGCCTGGGCAACATAGCAAAATGCTGTCTCTACTAAAAATGCAAAAATTAGCCAGCCATGGTGGTGCATGCCTGTAATCCCAGCTACTTCAGAGGCTGAGGCTGGAGAATAGGCTGAACTGTGGTGTGGAGGCTGTAGTGAGCCGAAGTCACACCACTGCACTCCAGCCTGGGTGACAGAGCAAGACCCTGTCTCAATAAATAAATAGCCGGGCGCGGTGGCACACACCTTTAATCCCAGCACTTTGGGAGGCCGAAGTGGGCAAATCACAAGGTCAGGAGATTGAGACCATCCTGGCCAAGATGGTGAAACCCTGTCTCTGAGAAAAATACAAAAATTAGCTGGGCGTGGTGGCACGTGCCTGTAATCCCAGCTACTCAGGAGGTGGAGGCAGGAGAATTGCTTGAACCTGGGAGGCAGAGGTTGCTGTGGGCCAAGATCCCGCCACTACACTCCAGACTGGTGACAGAGTGAGACTCCGTCTCAAAAATAATAATAATAAATAAAGATCTTGGTGGAACCAAATCAGCTCTGCCACAGTTTGTTATTCTCTCATTTATTGAGCACCTACTATGTACCCAGGCCTGCTCCAAGCCCCTGAAGGGAGGGAAGTCTGTCATAGCCATTTCATAGACAGGGAGACTGGGCTGAGGGCAGATGGGAACCACCTGAGATCCCCGCGGACAGGGTGGAGGCAGAGCCCCCCTCCCCTCCTGCACCCACTCCCCACTCCTACTTACTGGTGTTAATCAGAAACTGGTTAGAGACCCCGGGATGATCCACATCGTGGATGGCGCTTGCAAAGAGGGCAGCCAGGACTTCCAGGTCTGTGAACACAGCCTGAGTGCGCAGAGGGCACAGGTGGTGAGGGGCGGGGTCTCCGAGCCCTGCACCCGCCCCCCTGCGTGCAGCCATGGCGCGGTACCTCGAGGGCAGGTGTAGCCAGCAGCACATGCGTGGACTGGGCCACGTCGGCAGCGTGGAGGCTGTTGTGATAGGCCACATCAGCATGGTAGTGACCCTCCAGCAACAGCAGGTAGGTGGCCAGTGTGTCTGCTGGAATCTGGAATGTCTTCAGCAGGTCCCGCTCCTGGTCCATCACAGACCCTGGCTCAGGGCCTTGGCCTTGCGGCTGCAGCACACCCTATTCCTTCTCCTCTCTTCTGAACTCCTATCCATGCCTCAAGTACCCACTCCTCTGAGATGCCCTCCCTGCTCTCCTGAACTCCCTCGCTCCCTGTTCTTCAGTGGGCCAGCCCTGACCCTGCAGGACTGGGAGTGTCTGTCTCCAGCTCTTCTCTCCAGATTTCTCTCCTCTTCAGGACCAGGGGCCAGAGCTGAGGCTTCGGGACAACAAACTGTTCACCAGAGTGAACTCCTATTCATCCTTCAATACCCTGCTCAAATTATCCCCTTCAGAAATGTCAGGGAGGATTTGAAAACTGAGTGTCCCTGAGTTCTGGTGTAGGAAGGGGTAAAGAAAACCCCAGGAGTCTTCCCTTGGAAGCCAAGGGCAGGGTAGGTACCTGAAAAATGCTGAATATGATAGCTGTGAGCGGCCGGTTCCCACTTAGCTCTGCCACCTTGAATACGTCAAGTCCCCACTTGTTGGTGTCTTCTAGCTCCTAAGATGTGAAGGGTTGGAGCTTAATTAACCCCAGCCCAACTTCTGCAGACTCTAGAGCCTCCATCCTCCCACACCAGGTTCCACAGTAAGCCCCATTGCCCAGTATATAGGTGGGTAAACTGAGGCCCAAGATAGGACATCCAGACCGAGCTAAGGACCAAACTTTGACCTTGGCATTGTGGTTGGAGACCCACCTTTGCCAGCAGCTCCTCCTGCTCAGTCTGGACCCCAAAGCGTGGGACGGTGGCTGAGGAGAGGCTGGCACTGTGGCAGAGCCCATGTAGGCCGCTGATCTGGGACACGGGCTTCGGAGGCTCCTCAGCGGTCACTGTGGGCAGCTCCACCTCAGTCTGCTGGTCTGTAGATGGGGCAGGGTGAGGCTCAGAGAAGCCGATTCCACCTGCTGGGTGGTCCCGCCTGGCCTCACGACCTGAACTTCGCAAAACCCCAGGATCAATCTATTTCCCTTTCTACAGGAAACAAAGTAAGTTTGGAGTAAGGACCCTTTCGGCCGGGCACAGTGCCCTGGAATCCCAGCGATTTGGGAGGCTGATGTGGGCGGATCACTTGAGGTCAGAAGTTTGAGACCAGCCTGAGCAATATGGTGAAATTTCATCTCTACTAAAAATACAAAAATTAAGGCCGGGTGCAGGGGCTCATGCCTGTAACCCCAGCACTTTGGGAGGCCGAGGAAGGTGAATCACCTGAGGTCAGGAATTCGAGACCAGCCTGGCCAACATGGTGAAACCCCGTCTCTACTAAAAATACAAAAATTAGCTGGGTGTGGTGGGAGCCTGTAATCGCAGCCACTCAGGAGGCTGAGGCAGGAGAACTGCTTGAATCCAGGAGGCGGAGGTTGTAGTGGCTGAGATTGCACCACTGCACTCCCATCTGGGCAACAAAGCAAAACTCTGTCTCAAAAAAAAAAAAAAAAAAAAAAAAGACCCTGTCCTCCTTGTAGCTACCTACCCCTCTCCTCTGTTCACAGCTGATCTCAGTGAACCCTTCTGCTAGGCATGGCCCCTGGGTGCCTGGGGCTCAGC
Organism: Callithrix jacchus; assembly: GCF_049354715.1. NCBI lineage: Eukaryota > Metazoa > Chordata > Mammalia > Primates > Cebidae > Callithrix > Callithrix jacchus. Next base: position 16,931,331 of record NC_133523.1, read on the forward strand.
ATTTCCCCTAAACAGTTCTTTCCATCTCCCAGGCTGGTGTCCGGATCTCTCCATCTCTTCCTAGGCAAATTTCTACTCATGCTTCAAAGCCCCAGCTTTAATATCCCCTGCTCCTGGAAGTTCCCCTTGTTTCTCCCTCTGATCCAGCCCTGACTCACGGGGCTGAGTGTCTGTGTCTGGCTGTATCTCCCCATCTCCCGAAAACGGAGGTCTATAATAGAAATCTTTCTTTCTCTCTCTTTTTTTTTTTTTTTTTTGACACGGAGTCTCACTCTGTTGCCCAAGCTGGAGTGCAGTGGTGCGATCTTGGCTCACAGCAACCTACACCTCCCAGGTTCAAGCGATTCTTCTGCCTCAGCCTCCCGAGTAGATGGGACTACAGGCAATGCCACCACGCCCGGCTAATTTTTTTTTTTTTTTTTTTTTTTTGTATTTTTAGTAGAGATGGGGTTTCACCATGTTGGCCAGGCTGACCTCAAACTCCTGACCTCATGATCTGCCCGCTTCGGCCTCCCAAAGTGCTGGGATTACAGGCGTGAGCCACCGCACCCAGCCAGAAATCTTTCTTCCTCTAGTTTCTTAGTACTCCTATAATCTTGTCCACGCAGTGACTCAACAAAGCTCACCCAGGAAGGTCTGGGAGATGTACTCCGACACCTGGTTCCCGGAGCGGCTGGTTTCGGACAGGTGAGTCAACTCCCGGTTCAGGATCCGCTTGAACTGGGGTGGAGGGAAGGTGAAGACAGTGGCAATGGGGCACCATGGGCCGAGGCAGGTGGGCTCAGCAATCTGCCCCTGCTCACCTTGTTGGAAGCCATCTCCCCCACAGAGTGCCGGGTCTGCAGGGTCTCCAGCTGATCCAAGCACCAGTCCAGCTCGTCTAGCGTCTCCAATGCCAGCATCTGCCCCGTGTCCTCTGGGAGCCGAGGCAGTCAGGGGCCTGCTCCACCCCCACTCGGGGGCCCCAAGCCCCTCACACCTTCGTCTCTGCATCTGGACCCTGAAACTGGGGCCCCCCTAGGACCCCTGGACTCAACTTCCAGATCTGTCCCATAAGTGACTGTGTAACCGTGTGACCATGAGCAGGTCGATGGGCCTCAGCGTCCCCATGTGTAATGTGGTTGTGGTGGGGTCCATCCCCGAGGGTGTTGTTTGATTTTTGCGGGGACTGGGCTACAATTATCCCCAGTCTAAGGGCTCATGGACTGGGGAGGTCGCTATAGAAAGGAAACTCCCAGCTGTCCTCAGCGGGGGAGGGAAGGAACGGGTGCATTACCTGCAGGCGGAGCGGGCTGATGGCTGGTTGAAAGGTTTCCGACGGGTCCCTGCCTGCGGTACAGCAGCCTCAGGTGTGGCTTCCCCGCCCATCTCGCCCCGCCCCCAAATCCTCCAGGTCCCGCCCCTTCCACCTACCTGGAGGCGCCAGAGCCCCAACCTCAACTTGAATCCCGCTTTCTGCCAGGCCCCGCCTCTGCCTTCTTCCGGTCCCGCCCCCTCCCCGCCCACCTTGTCTCTGCCGGCCCTGCCCTCTACCTACTTGGCTGCTCCTCGGCTTTGCTGGTGGGCAAGGACCGCCACGTTGCTCCGAACCGTCCGCAGACTGGCCAGCACCTGTTGGGAGGCGGTGGTAGGCACTGGGAAGAAGAGGTCGGATCCGGAGAGGGTCAGGGCAGGGAGGGCAGGGGATACCCACCTGGGCAAAGGGCGTCACAATCATATCTTCTCCATGTCTGCGAGGAGACGGGCCATCAGGAAGAGCTCTCTCCCGTCTTCCAGCTTTTACCCACACCACGCCCTCAGCTGAAGAGGCCCTGCTCTCAGGACTTCTCCAGGTGCCTCCTTAGTCTCTGGGCTCCCCTCATGTGACTCTCCCTTAGACCCACCAAAGCCCCTCCAACCATTCACTCACTTTATTGGTATCTTATAAATGAGAAAACTGAGTCCCAGTGGCAAGTAGGTATTTCCCTTTTCATTATGTCTACTAGGAAGCTCAAATCAAAGTATTTCTTCATTTGCTGCTAATTGGCCTTAATGTGTTTGTTTTTTGAGGCAGTCTTGCTCTATCACCCAGGCTGGAGTGCAGTGGTGTGATCTTCATTCACTGCAACCTCCGCCTCCTGGATTCAAGCTATTCTCATGCCTCAGCCTCCTGAGTAGCTAGGACTACAGGTGCGTGCCACCATGCCTAGCTAATTTTTGTATTTTTTAGTAGAGATGGGGCTTCACCATGTTGGCCAGGCTGGTCCCGAACTCCTGACCTCAAGTGACCTGCCCACCTCAGCCTCCCAAAGTGCTGGGATTACAGGCGTGAGCCACTGTGTCCAGATGACCTTAATGTTTTTGGATTACCACCTTCACCCCAGCAAAATGCCAAGTTCTCTACACACTTGATTGAATAAATGAGCTGCCTGGCAAACTCCTACTTAAACTTCAAAACCATCCTTAAATGGCTACTTGAAGGAGCTTGCTGAATAGAGGAACAAAGGAAGGAGGGATGGTAGAGGAGGGGTCATCCCACCAACCCCAGGCTCACAGGTCGCTGGCCACAGAGGAGTTCCGAGACATGGCCTTGGGTGAGAGATCATAGTCGCTATCTGAGCGGTACAGGAAGGACTCACGGCGCTGGCTGTGGTGGACAGGAGCCTGCACGACCCGGCCCAGGCCAGGGCTGGACTGAGGGTCCAGAGCGCTCCTCCCACTTGAGAGCCCATTTTCCAGGTCAAAGCTGAAAGGAGAGAAGGCATGGTCAGAGACCAGGGTCATGACAAAGGGGTGCTGGGTCTTGGCCTGTCCCTGGTCTGGTGAGTCTTCCCTGGGGCTGCTTGGCAGTGAGGCAGGTGTGGTTTCTAGCTTGTTCACCCGCCCCCAGCCTCACCGTCAGGAACCCTGCACTCACACTTTGGTCTTCAAGTCTACACTGGACTCCAGGACCTGAGTTCCAGATCTTCCTCAAAGTGGCTGTGTGGCTACGGACAGGTATTGCCTTTCTCTGGACCTCAACCTCCCTGTTTCTTTTATATATATATATATATTTTTTTTCTCTCTCTCTCTCTTAGTTGCTTGCCCACTCTTTCTTTTCTTTTCTTTCTTTCTTTTTTTTTTTTTTTTGAGACGGAGTTTCACTCTTGTTTCCCAGGCTGGAGTGCAATGGCGCGATCTCGGCTCACCACAACCTCCGCCTCCCGGGTTCAGGCAATTCTCCTGCCTCAGCCTCCTGAGTAGCTGGGATTACAGGCACGCGCCACCATGCCCAGATAATTTTTTGTATCTTTAGTAGAGACGGGGTTTCACCATTTGACCAGGATGGTCTCGATCTCTTGACCTCGTGATCCACCCGCCTCAGCCTCCCAAAGTGCTGGGATTACAGGCTTGAGCCACCATGCCCGGCCTTTTTTTTTTTTTTTTGACAGGTTCCCACTCTGTCACCCAGGCTGCAGTGCAGTGGTGTGATCCTAGCTCACTGCAGCCTCGACCTCCTAAGCTCAAGCCATCCTGGTCTCGAACTCCTGGCCTCAAGCAATTCTCCCACCTCGGCTTCCCAAAGTGTCGGGATTACAGTCATGAGCCACTACACCTGGCCTCCCCTGTTTTTTTTTTTTTTTCCCTCTTCTTCTTCCTCTTCTTCTTCTTCTTCTTTCTTCTTCTTCTTTCTTCTTCTCTTCTTTTCTTATTTCTTTATTGAGATGGAGTCTCGCTCTGTTGCCTGAGCTGGAGGGCAGTGGCGGCGCGATCTCGGCCCACTGCAACCTCCGCCTCCCGGGTTCAAGCAATTCTTCTGCCTCAGCCTCCGGAGTAGCTGGGATTGCAGGTGCGCGCCACCACGCCCAGCTAATTTGTGTTTTTTTTAGTAGAGACGGGGGTCTCATCGCGTTGGCCAGGCTGCTCATGAACTCCTAACCTCGTGATCCACCCTCCTGGGCCTCCCAAAGTGCTATTACAGGCGTGAGCCACCGCGCCCGGCCTCCCCTGTTTCTAATATGTGCATGATGTAGCCCATCCCTGAGAGCTCTTCGAGGAGGTTACAACATCCGAAGACTGCCGCTGGATGCCCATATTGCAGAGACAAACAGATCTGCCTCCTATGGTAGACACGTGGACTGGAAATAGTTTCCTGGGCTCTACTACCTGGAGGAGACCGGGGTCCTGCCTAGCTCCTGCGCGTTTTACAGTCTAGAGAGACCCCACTCCCAGCCAGCTTGACCACACCCCTGACCACCTGCCACGCCCCCAGAGCTCCAGGCTCCACCCTCAGCCCATGACCATCGACCACGCCCCCAGCTCGCAGGGTCCTGCTCTCGGCTCCCCTACTCCTCCACTTCATCTTCAGCCTCAACGTTCCGCCAACGTTCTCTTCCACCTCCAGGCCTTTGCACAGGCCGTGCCGTCTGCCTGGAGCACCCTCCTCCTTCTCCGCACCACCTGTCCGGTTCTACCCTCAAACCCTGCCCTGCCCTCTGGCCACATCCTCTGGCCCCTTCTCTTTGGGCTGAGGGGTCAGAGAAAGGGCTTCGGGGAAGGACTGGGGTGCAAGAGGGGAAGATGGTGACCTGGGGCTGGGGTTTTCAAGAAGAGAGGGCGGAAGCAGCACCGACAGGAAGACACCGGGGACGGCCCGAGGCTCTGGGCTCCCGGCCGAGGACCAGTGTCCAGCTGGTCCGGGCCATGAACTTTGGGTCAAAGGTCACCCTATCCCCGTCCACGGGCGGGGTCGGCACCCCCGCGTAGGCTCAGATATGGGTAGAGGTGGGGGTTCGGCAGCATTGGGTCCGGCTTAGTCAAGTAGGACCGGGTCTGAGTTGGATCTGATCACATCGAGCTGGACTTGGTCCAGAAGAGTCTGTCAAGAGTTCGGGTGGATTCGGTTACGTCCGACTGAGCTCGGGAAAGTTCGAGTTTGTTCGCCTACGTCCGGTTAAACTCGGTTTACTTCGAACAAGTCCGGGTGACGCTCGGGCCGAGTCGGGCGTATGGGTCACGTCCAGCTACACTGGGGTTAGTTCGGGTATCTCCGACTGCGACCGGCCGCGCTCGGCATGTTCCGTCAGGCTCCTGCGGATTTGGCGGCACCGAGAAAAGCCCCGGGCCAGCCGAGGGGGCGGGGCTTCTTAACCCTTCCCTGCCCAGTCTGAGGCGCGCCGTGGGCGCAGTGGCACTACCGGAGACGCTCTTAGGGGCGTACTGGAAGCGGCGGATACTCCAAATCTGCCCATCGAGGGGAATGCGGGTGGTGAGACATGCGGGTGGCGACCCCCTACTCCTCTCTCGCCTCTCCCCCAAGGATTCCAGGAAAGGCCGCCTGCAGACAAATAGGGAAACTAAGGCCAGGAGCGGCCACAAGGTGTGCAAATCCAGATCCCGGGCGCGGAGGGTTAAGGGCTGGGTTTTTCTTGGGGCGGGGGAGGCTGTTTTTCTTTCTGCTCTAAACTTAGCCAGGAGCGGCGGGGTCAGGCTGTGGTTCCATGACGCGGGCGGCGCGGGGGTAGGGCGCCCCGGCTGTGGGAACGGTGCGGCTGCCTTTTGGCAAGGCGGGTAAACTGAGGCAGGGAGGTCGGACTTGGATTCGTTCGGATCCGGTCTGCGCAGGGCCCGCCCTTGTTCATCCTCACTTCAGGGTACCCGCGATGCGCCCTCGACGCCCCTGCACTCTCTCCAGCGCCTTCAGAAGGGACGGAGCTTCGCTGGTGTTTGGTGCCCCAGATTGCTCTCGGAACCCCCACTCCCCTATTCCCTGGCTGAAATGGAATCACCAGGAACCACCATCACGCCGTCTCCTTCCAACCCCAGCTGTGACCTTACGGGGAGACCTCCCCTCTCAGCCAGACTGCGTGCCAGACTTACCAAGTGGGTGCCAATTCGGCGCGGACCGAGCGCAGGGTGCCAGCCACAGCCGGCGCCCACAAGCCCCACTCCGAACCCCAGCCTCGCCGGCACCCGGCCCCACGAGTTCACAGTCGTTTCTGCAAAGGCAGGGATTCGAACCCAGAGGGGTGGACCGAGTACTTAGAGGATGCAGCGCAAGCAGCTGCGGGGAGCGGGCGCGCGCTCAGCCTGGGGCTCCCTAACACCCTGCCTCGAAAACCCCATCAATTCAGATCTTCCTCTGTGGACACCCAGGGTTCCTAGTGAGGTCCCCAGGACATCTCTTTGCTGGCACGGGGACGGGATGGTGGCGGGAGGGGACACCAAGGGGAGGAGTGCCCCCTCCCCCTCCTCCCACTGCTCGGACGCACAGCCTGCCTGCCCCAGGCCAGTGAGGGTCAGGAGGAGACGTGAGCCTCAGCTCGTCCCACTCTGGGCCGCACAGCTGGAAGCGGACAGACGGCTGGTCCCCTGGGCCTATGTTAAGGCGGCGGGTGGAGACAGACAGAGACAGAGACAGAGTCGCCAACTGCAAGACAGAGGTAGAGTAGAATGGGGGAGAGAGATGCAGAGAAAGCAAGGGAGACGCAGAGCGCCCATGCCCTGACCCCGGCCCCGGTCTCAGCTGTCCCTGCCCTTGTCCCTGTCCCTGCCGTTCCCCCCTCCACACCGGGCGTCACGGTGACCCCGCCAGGCCCTCTGTCCCGCCTCACCACAGCGGATGGGCCACTGTGAAGCGCCGCTGCAGGCGGATGCTCTGATTCACCAAAAGCTTCCTGAAGAGCCCCGGGGAGCCGCGAGGGGAGCCCCGAGGGGAGCCGGGCCCCGGGGCCGGGGCGGGCGCGGGGGGGCCCTGCATCGCCAAGACCGCGTGGAGGCTGGACCAAGAGCCGGCTGCGCGGGACCTTTTCTGGACAGCTGCAGGGGCGGGGCCCAGCGGGGAGGGGGCAAAGGACGCATCGGCCCCGCCTCGTGCTGGGACCGCTCCCTGACGACCTTAGGGACAAACGGGGAAACTGAGGCATGGAGTCAGACGCAACTCTCTGCTCCTTTTTTTTTGTTTTTTGTTTTTTTTGAGACAGGATTTCACTGTGTTGCCCAGGCTGGAGTGCAGTGGCACAATCCTAGCTCGTTGCAACCTCAACCTCCTGGGCTCAAGGGATCCTCCTACCTCGGCCTCCCGAGTAGCTGGGATGCACGCCCCCACGCCCAGGCTAATGTATTTTCTGGAGAGATGGGGTTTCCTTATGTTGCCCAGGCTGGTCTTGAACTCCTGGACTCAAGTGACCCTCCTGCCTCAGCCTCTGAAAGTGCTGGGATTACAAGTGTGAGCCATGGTATCTGGCCCAATTACACCACTTTGGGAGGCTGCCCCTAAGATCCCAGAGCCTGGGTCTTTCTCAGCCTTCCTCGGAACACCCGTGGTTAGTGAAGCTTGCTGGGCCGATAACTGCTAAAAGGTATAAAATGAGGGAGTCAGAAAGGAAGGTGCCAAGAGGAACAGCTGTCCTGCCTTCCATTATGAGGGCATCATCGAGACATAGAGCTTGCCAACATAGAGCTCACCCAATGTTTCCAATCTTCCTCTACCCATTTTTCAGATGGAGAAACCGAGGCCTAGTACCACCAAACAGCCCACCAGAAACTATAATTTTTGCCAAGTGGGGAAACTGAGGCTTCCATGGAAGCGGGCACAGGCATGGGTCTTTGCTGCAGGGTAGTGAGACTCAAACTCAGGTTCCCCTCTCCCAGCACCCCTCCACGCAAGTCCCCATGTGGCCCCCCACCTGCTCTGACATTCCCCAGGCCCTGTCTCTGGATGTCTTCGCCTCTCCTGCTGTCTCATCCTGGACAAACATCCGCACACCACCTCCGCCAAGCCTTCCGTCCTGCAAAGCCTCAGCCGCCTACCCCGCCCTCGGAGGGAGCTCACTGTCCCAGGATTGAAGTGGGGGGCTCTCGTGCCTGGGAGGATTCCCAGAGTCTGTACCAGGTGCTCTACCCTTGGAATGCTGGGATCAGGCTGGCCCTGTTCCACTCTGCAGAAAAGGAAACCAAGGCTTAGCGTGTGTCACACATGGAGGAAGGACCCAGACACATCCCTGTCAAAGGCAGAGGCCCGGAGGACCTCCCGGCAGCTGAGGCCTGACCGTGCCCCTTGCCGTGGAATAACCTCTGTCTCAGCCTGGGCCTCGCCCCCAGGGAGCTGCCTCAGTCTTGGTGTCCCCAGACACGGTACCCATGTTTCTGGCAGTCCTGGAGAAGCCCCATTGATCAGGGCTTCCATAGGAGATCCTGAGACAACCCCGCTAAGGCCAGATACATGAGATTCTCCCATTGTACAGATGAGAAAACAGAGGCTCTGAGGAGGGGTCACGAAGGCCAGAAAGACAGAGAGCCTCAGGTATCTGGCCAGGAAGCCCCTCTAACCCCCCGCAGCCTTGCAACCAGACACCTGGTGGGAACCAGACCTCTCTGTCCCAAAGACAAAAATACCATCTGTGGCTGCTGGGGCAGACCTAATTATAGCCATCCCTAGGGGACAGAGGCTGCTAGGATTGGCCTAGTGGGGACACTGGAGCCAAGGTCTTAGCTGTCTTGACACCACCTCCCTGCCACTGTGAGAGAGGTGACAATGCTTGCATGTCCCCAAGGAGAAACTGAGGCACAGAGCGATTCCACCCCTGCCCCAAAGTCACAGACGTAAAATAGGAGGCTTTTGATTTGCAGTAGCTTTCAAGCTCTTGAAAAAAAAAATAGGAAGCTAAAACTCATGACATAAACAGAGTGATTCAAAAACACGTGGCACTCAGCCAACAGCTGTGAAGGTGAAAATCACTGGATTTTCAGAGGAAACCTATGAAGTGTGGATACTATTCCCATTTCATGGATGGGGCTGCTGGGGCACAGAGAGGCACGGTCATTTGCCCAAGGACACACAGCCATAAGATGCAAGACCAGGGTCATTGTAACCCAGGCAGACAGTGTTCTTCCCAGCCTGGGTCCTCCCCCACTTCATCCCCTCCGACGTCCCAGGGGGAACTCTCACGTTAATATTTTATCAATAGTTTTACTATTAATGTTTCACTCATAGATTTAACTTATTTCTAACAGGAAGGTGTTAATTAATAGCTGTTGGGATGGAGAAACCTGGCCCCTGCTTGATCCTGGGAGGCCCTCCAAGCCCCACTGGGAAAGGGACAAAAGCTGAAAGAGGTTTGGAGAGAAACCTCTTTCTGACCCCATCCCTGCATTACTGCATGACCGGGAGAGCTGCCCAGTAGTCTCAGGTGCCTTTATTTTTATTTTTAATTGTAGTTTATTGTATATATATTTTTTGAGATGGAGTTTCACTCCTGTTGCCCAGGCTGGAGTGCAATGGTGCAATCTTGGCTCACTGCAACCTCCACCTCCCAGACTCAAGCGATTCTCCTGCCTCTGCCTCCCAACTAACTGGGATTACAGTGACATGCCACCACTCCCAACTAATTTTTTTTTTTTTTGTAGTTAGTAGAGATGGGGGTTTCACCATGTTGGTCTGGCTGGTCTTAAACTTCTGACTTCAGGTGATCCACCTGCCTCCGCCTCCCAAAGTGCTGGGATTACAGGCGTGAGCCACAGTGCCAGGCCTTATTTTTTTGAGACAGTTTCACTCTGTCACCCAGGCTGGAATGTAATGCCGAGATCTTGGCTCACTGCAACCTCTGCCTCCCAGGTTCAAGCAATTTTCCTGCTCCTGCCTCAACCTCCTGAATAGCTGGGACTACAGGTGGGTGACACCAGGCACGGCTAATTTTTGTATTTTCAGTAGAGATGGGGTTTCACCATGTTGGCCGGGCGGGTCTCGAATTCCTGACCTCCCAACTTTGGGAGGCTGAGGTGGGCAGATCATGAGGTCAGGAATTTGAGACCAGCCTGGTCAACATGATGAAACCCCATCTTTACTAAAAATACAAAAATTAGCTTGGTGCCTGGCACACGCCCGTAGTCCCAGCTACTCAGGAGGCTGAGGCAGGAGAACTGCTTGAACTCAAGAGGTGGAGGTTGCGGTGAGCCAAGATCATGCCACTGCACTCCAGCCTGGGCGACAGAGCGACACTGTCTTAAAAAAGAAAAAAAAAGGTGTGAGCCAAAGGTGCCTTTTGAATGTCCCTTCTCTGGGCAGACACTTTTCCCCACTGCCACCAGGTGGCCCCAGAGAGATTTTTTTTTTTTTTTAACTGGGTGTTTTTGTGGGGTTGTTTTGCCCATTTTATAGATGAGTAAACTGAAACGTGGAGAGGGAGATGACTTGCTCAAGTCTCCATGGAGGGGTCGAGCAGAATGAGGAGGGTGGGGGCCGAGTCATGTGTAGATGCTCGCATAGGTCAAATCACACACTCCTTTGCTCCAGCCCCTCCCATAGCCCCCCATTGCCCTCAGATCTGAATTCACACCTCCTTAGAGGCCTCATGTGGCCCATCCCTGCCTCACTTCTCTTGGCTTCCTCTGTTCCAGCCTCTCCCCACTCCTTGGCTGTTCTCTGAAGCAGCCAGGCTTATTCCCACCCCATGGCCCTTGCCAGAATCCCTGTCCCCTTCTGATGCTACATCTTTTGGGTTGCAGTCAGAGTCACCTCCTCCAAGAGGCCCTCCCTGACTAGCCAGGTAAATGCCTCAGAGAACCCTCCAGTCATGGGTACAACTTCACATTTATTGTCATGAGTCCCTCAAGATCAAGGCCAGATCTGCCTCATTCCCTGCTGTTCCTCAGAACTTGCACTTAGTAGATGCTCAGTTAATGGTTGTAGCGGCTGGATGTGGCGGCTCATCCCTGTCATCCCAGCACTCTGGGAGGCCAAGGTGTGTGAATCACTTGAGGTCAAGAGTTTGAGACCAGCCTGGGCAACATAGCAAAACCCCATCTCTACTAAAAATACAAATATTAGCCAGGTGTGGTGGTGGTCACCTGTAATCCCAGCTACTGGGGAAGCTGAGGCAGGAGAACCGCTTGAACCCGGGAGGTGGAGGTTGCAGTGAACTGAGATTATGCCACTGCACCCCAGCCCAGAGTGAGAGACTCTGTCTAAAAAGAATAATAAATAGGCTGGGCGCAGTGGCTCACATCTGTAATCCCAGCACTTTGGGAGGCTGAGGCGGGTGGATCACGAGGTCAAGAGATCAAGACCATCCTGGTCAACAAGGTGAAACCCCGTCTCTACTAAAAATACAAAAATTAGCTGGGCATGGTGGTGCACGCCTGTAGTCCCAGCTACCCAGGAGAATGACGCAGGAGAATTGCTTGAACCCAGGAGGCGGAGGTTGTGGTGAGCCGAGATCGTGCCATTGCACTCCAGTCTGGGTAACAACAGCGAAACTCCGTCTCAAAAAAGAAAAAAACAAAAAACAAAAATAAATAAATAAATAAATAGGTGCTTGTAGCATAAACAGAGAGCCTCTCCTCCCATCCTCCAGCCACACTGATCTGTTTTCAGCTCCTCGCATGCCTGATCCTCTTGAGTCTGAGGCTTTGCACATTCTGTTCCTTCTACCTAGAATACCCTTCTCTTTACTCACCCTGGCTGACCTCTTTCCTTCTGCAAGCTAAGTTTAGATGTCACTTCTTCCAAGCAGTCCTCCCTGACTCCCACCCTCTGCTGGGTCGGGAGACTCCTCTGGGTTTGTTCCCTGATCTTTCCCCATCACCCTGTGCCTTCTCCACCTGGGATGAGTCTGTCTCCACCATCAGGCTGGGGGGACACAGCTTCTTGATCCAGGGTTGTGTTCCCAACACAGAGCCTACCACCCAGTAGGTGTTTAAATGCCTTCTCAACAAAATGCTAGCCAGGCACGGTGGCTCACATCTGTAATCCCAGCACTCTGGGAGGCTGAGGCGGGTGGATCACCTGAGGTCAGGAGTTCAAGTCCAGCCTGGCCAACATGGTGAAACCCCATCTCTACTAAAAATACAAAAAAAAAAAAAAATAGCTGGGCATAGCAGGCACCTGTAATCCCAGCAACTTGGGAGACTGAAGCAGGAGGATCGCTTGAACCCAGGAGGCAGAGGGTGCAGTGAGCTGAGATCGTGCCATTGCACTTCAGCCTGGGCAACAGAGTGAAACTTCGTCTCAAAAAAGAAAAATGCTTGGACCCTCCCAGACCCCTGTGATCCATCTAGGGCTGTGGAGAAACACAGCCCCAACAGTTTTTACGGCCGGGAAAAGAGCCACAAGCTGGGGACCCTGTGTGTTCCAGGCTTAGGCACAGAATGTTCATCTCACTGATGAAGATGCTGAGGCTCCGGGAGGCACCACCCCTTGCTCAATAACACCCAGCAGGTTGGCTTTGGGGCCTGGCCTTGAACTCAGTTTCCCTGGGGTTCCCCCTCCACCGGGGTGAACCCCTCCCTCCCACATCAGCATAAACAAGTACAGTGGGCCATTGCATACACATCCACATATGTATGACTGCAGTGCATATGAGTTAGGTACAGCACAACAGGTGTGTGCACACAGAGCCGTGCAGAGGGACACCCAATCCACTGCTCCTGCCTCCCAGAACAAAGCGGGGGCTTCCCCTAGACAAGCTCACACCAAGGCTCTGTTTGTTCTTTCTTGAAAATGGAAAGTTATGAGTCACCAGCAGGGAGAGGGCAGGCAGAGCTAGAAGCCAGGGAGGGGGAAGGGGCTCCTGGGTCACCTGAGAACAGCCCCAACCCCTCCGGACTACACCAAATGCTTCCCAGGTTGCTGGAGGGCCAGGCTGGGCGTGAGAGGCCAGGCTTGCTGATGGAGTCAGAAGGTAGTGGCCCCTGGGCGGCCGGCGTTGGGGGTGGACCATGAACTAGGACGCAATAAAGCCAAGCTCCAGAGCAGGGAAGCAACTCATCCGAGGACACCCTGGACTGGACTGAAACCTGGGACGCTGGTCCCGCTGACTTGGCTCCCCTCCAACCTAAGGAGGGCTTGGAGTTCCTGGACCCTCCTCCCTGGCCCTGAAGCCTCCACCCGGTAGCTGGAGACCCTCAGGTCGGGCCTCCTGGGAATTCTACTTTACCTTTCTATGAGTCTCCTCTGTCTCTGTTCGAACCCAACCCCACTCAGCTTACACGAAACAGAAGGAACAGCCCCTCCTTACTTAAGTGAAAGAAACCTCCTGTGCACAAGCTTCCCAAGGGACTTTCCTTCCTGCTACAGGGGAGCAGAGTAGGATGAGGGAGTGGAGGTGGGGGAGGGAGTAAGAGGAGGCTTCTTCCCCCAACACTGGTGGCAGCCTGCCCTGGCCCTTTTATATCTATAATATATTAAATAGGCTGGATGCAGGGGCTCATACATGTAATCCTAGTACTTTGAGACGAAGGCAGGAGGATCGTTTGAGGCCAAGAGTTCGAGACCAGCCAACATGGCGAAACCCCACCTCTAGCAAAAATACAAAAATTAGCTGGAGGTGGTGACATGCCCCTGCAATCCCAGCTACTCAAGAGACTGAGGTGGGAGGATTGCTTGAGCCCGGGAGGCAGAGGTTGCAGTGAGCAGTGATCAAGACACTCAGTACACTTCTACCTGGGTGACAAAGTGAGAATCTCTCAAAAATAAAAACGTGTGTGTGTGTGTGTGTGTGTATTTATATCCAAGCACCCCAGGGTTACCTCAGATGCTTGAGGTGGCCACAAACCTCCCCCACAGCCCTGCGGACATTCCTCAGTTCAGAAAACCTTCGGACCCCCAGCTGTGTTAGCGCAGGGACAGTTACACTTAGCCACACACCTACAGGCACCACAAGGGGAGACACACCAGTACACCCACAACTGCCTGGGGACACATGGACTCATGCCCAAGCATGAACGCACAGGAACCCCCCAAACACATCTGGTCACTCCAGTCTCATGCGCGCGCGCGCACACACCACACACTTTCGGTTCCAACCGCACGTGGGCACACCCGGTCACACAGACCCACAAGCCATGATGACACCAGCACCTTCAGCTCCACCCCTACGTAGAAATAGCTTTTTCCTTCCAAGCGCCAGCCTCAGCCAAGCAGCAGAGACCCTCCCCCACTCCCGCCAGGCCCCGCGCGCCCCTCCCCCGCGCTGCAGGAGGGCCCTGCCCCGGCCACCTACCGCCTGCTGGAGGAAATGGGCCAGGACAGCCTCGACTTCCTGAGGCCGGGACGCGGGCTCAGGTCCTGCTCGCGGCAGCCCGCGGACTTCTCTGGGTCCGAAAGGAAGCGCTGTTGGATGCGGATGGGGCGCCGGGGTTGCCGCCACAGGTGCTTCGGGGCTCTGGCCGTGCCGTGGCGGCCGCGAGGGCGACTCAACCTGCTGCACGCCTCTGCCCCTTCGCCGACCCCCAGGGTCTCCATGCGCCGGAGAAAGGGGTCTGGGATAGCGGGGAGCAGGAGTCGTCCCCTTGAGCGGACGCCGAGGAGCGTCTGCGCCCGGGCCCGGGGCCGGGAGTGCAGGCGACAGCGAGGAGCTGTCCGCGCCGGAGGTGCTGAATCGGGGAAGGTGGAACCCGGGGCTCAAGGTGGGGCCGACACCGAGGAGCTGTCGATTCCCTGATGGTGCTGAAGGGCAGAACAGGGGAGAAGAACGTGGCGAGGGGTGTTGAAGCCAGGGGCTGGAGAGACTCCCGCCCAGCCCCGAGAACAGTCTGCCGTCCCTGCTAGCGCTGCATGGAAAAGAACCGAAACAAGGACTTGGCGTGGAGAAGACAGAAATTGTCCATGATTGCGGCTAAATGGAGGGCAGGGAGACAGGGTTTCTGGAGACCCCCGGGGCCGAGACGCTGTCCCTCCCTCCTCACCGCGTGTTGAAAGAGAAAAAGGTAGATTTAGGAGCTCCGAGCGGGAGACGACGAGGAGCTGTCCGAGACTGGATGGTGCTGAAGGCAGGGGAGGGAGACGGGTCAGCGAGCACCCCCAGACCAGGGCATCATCTGCCCAGGAGATGCTAAAACCTGAGCAGTGACGGGTCCTTAACCTTCTCCAGCAACAGTGGCAACAAGAAGTTTGGAAGCAGAATCAAGGCTCTGATCTTCGGAGGTACGTACAGATAGCGGTCTTTCTGCCAAGCCCAGAAGGTAGGCTCCGCGGTTCAGCCCCAGAAGGGGTCTCTTTGGAGTCCTAAAATGCAACGCCCACCCATGCCAGGCAGGGAGCTGAGAAGGACAGGGAAATTGGCAAGGCTGTGACGGGGCCTCCCATGTCTAGGAGGAGCACACAGAGGCTACCTCTGGCCAGAGCTCCAAACAGCCACCAGTAGAGATGGGCAAAGAGGAGAAGTCAGGTCTCTCTAAGAAACAACCTAGTTCTGCTTCTAAGACCCTCCCCACCGCAAAGCCACGCTGCAGCTGAGTTGGGGGAGGACTGGCAGAAAACCCACCTTTCATGGAAGCTCAGGACAGGCAGGAGGAGTATCTCTGAGACTCTCGCGCTTTTAAAGCCACACCAACACTCAGACCCTCAGCGAAAATGGCAGGATCTCATTCGTCCTGAGAAAGTCCCAGGCCCCACCTCGCAGCCACGATTCCTGTCATCAAACCCCAGGCCTGCCCCTCCCCGCCAGTTCTGGAAACTCAAGTCCCCACCCACCAGGCTTCTTAGTCTCAGGGGTAATTTCCTGGGAAGTGGCAAGGAGGGGTGGAAACATTTTCCACCGTGGTTAACTGAAGTAAGCATGAACAGCAGCAGGGCTGGGCGGGTGCGTGTGGAGCAGGAGGAGGCGGGATTTTGTACTCCCAGGGTCACGACTTGGTAGAGGCCTTCTGGGCTGGGGCAGGGAGGCATTTGGGACCATTAGGGTGCCAATTGCTGCAGCAGATTTGGGAAGAGCCCCGATCTTTTTGGAGGTCTCAGAAACGTTCAACAGGGTATTTCCCATGGAGGCTGCCTCCCAGTGACCCCAGCCATGTCACCAGGTTGGAGAAAAGGAAAATCTTTGATCTGGGAAGTCAGACATACTGAGTTCAAGCTCCAGTACCATCATGCCTTGCTGCGTGCTGCATGACAAATGACTCCCTCTCTGTTCTATGCTTGGGTGGTTTGGTCCCTGTTCTCCACTCCCCCACCACCCCCAAGAACTGACTGTGGGAGACAACTCTGCCCAGTGGTGAGGAACATGGTCACTAGCTGGCTCTGTCACTTCCCTTCCCAAAGCTTTTTTTTTTTTTTTTTTTTTTTTTTGACATGAACTCCCACTCTGTTGCTCAGGCTGGAACGCAGTGGTGCAATCTCGGCTCACTGCAACCTCCACCTCCCAGTTCAAGGGATTCTCCTGTCTCAGCCTCCCGAGTAGCTAGGATTACAGGCACGTGCCACCACGCCCAACTAATTTTTGTATTTTTAGTGGAGATGGTGTTTCATCATGTTGGTCAGGCTGGTCTCAAACTCCTGACCTTGTGATCTGCCCACCTCAGCCTCCCAAAGTGCTAGGATTACAGGTGTGAGCCACCGCGCCCCAAAGCTTTTTAATATTCTAGAAAATGGGGATAAATAATGGTGTCTCCAACTCTTGGCGTCATTGTGAGGACTTGTTAAATGTAAAGGGTCTGAGACCAGGAGCTGTACACACAAGTCCCCACTCTCCGCAGCTCCTGTAGCATCCACCAACAACTGGCATGCCTACTTTCTTTTTTTTTTTTTTTGAGACAAATTCTCACTGTGACACCCAGGCTGGAGTGCAGTGGCGCGATCTCTGGTCACTGCAACCTCTACCTCCTGGGTTCAAGTGATTTTCCTGCCTCAGTCTTCTGAGTGGCTGGGATTACTCACACCCACCACCACACCCAGTTTTTGTTTTTGTTTTTGTTTTTAAAGACGGGGTTTCACCATGTTGTTCGGGCTGGTCTTGAACTCCCGACCTCAGGTGATCCGCCCGCTTTGGCCTCCAAAGTGCTTGGATTACAAGCGTGAGCCACCACGCCCGGCCCCCAGTGTTTTTTTAAGGCAGAGTTTTGCTTTGTCACCTAGGCTGGAGTGCAGTGGCACAATCTCGGTTCACTGCAACTTTAGCCTCCCGGGTTCAAGCAATTCTCTCCCTCAGTCTCCTGAGTACCTGGGATTACAGGCACCAGCACCATGCCCGGCTAATTTTGTTTGCATTTTTTTTTTAGTAGAGATGGGGCTTCACCATATTGGCCAGGCTGGTCTTGAACTCCTGACCTCGTGATCCACCCAACTCAGCCTCCCAAAGTGCTGGGATTTCCAGCATGAGCCACCATGCCAGCCAATTTTTGTATTTTTAGTAGAGATGGGGTTTCACCATGTGGTCCAGGCTGGTCTCAAACTCCTGACCTCAGGTGATTCACCTGCCTCAGCCTCCAAAAGTGCTAGGATTATAGGCATGAGCCACTGCGCCTGGCCCTGGCAGTAGGTCTACTTTGTAAATGTCATCCAAATTTCCTCACTGCTCTCCAGCCCATGGCTCCCACCCTTGTCCAAGAACCAGTATCTCCTGTGGCCAGAAATGCCCACGTCTTCCTCGTCTTCTTTCACTCATGTCCCTGACAGCCAATTCTCCCCAACAGCAAGCCACAGGGAATTTTTTAAATGCCAATACTGATAAAGTCTCTCTCTAGAAAACACACTTCTGGCTCTCCAGAGCACCTCATGAGGTCTTGTGTGTGGTTTCAGCCCCTGCCCACTTCCTGGGGCTCCCCTCCCACCCTCAAGCCACACTGGTCTGTTTTCAGCTCCTTACACACCTTAACCTCTTGAGTCTGAGGCTTTGCACTTTCTATTCCTTCTGCTTGAACTGCCCTTCCCTGCACTCCCACTGGTTGACTTCTCTTTATCCCTCAGGCTGTTTCATTTATCTGTTTTTGTTTCTTTTGTGTTTTTTGTTCGTTTCTTTTTATTTTTTTGAGATGGTGTCTTGCTCTGTCACCTAGGCTAGAGTGTACTGGTGTACTCCACCTCCTGGGTTCAAGCGATTCTACACCTGATACCTGGGACTAGAGGCACATGCCATAACGCCTGGCTAATTTTTGTATTTTCGGTAGAGATAGGGTTTCACCATGTTGGCCAGGCTGGTCTTGCACTCCCGACCTCAAGTGATTGACTGGCCTCGTCCTCCCAAAGTCCTAGGATGATAGGCATAGCCACCACACCCAGCCTTTTTTTTTTTTGACAGAGTCTTGCTCTGTTGCTCAGGCTGGAGTGCAGTGGCACGATATTGGCTCACTGCAACCTGTACCTCCCAGGTTTAACAATTATCCTGTCTCAGCCTCCTGAACAGCTGGGATTAAAGGTGTGCTCCACCATGCCTGGCTCTGTGTGTGTGTGTGTGTGTGTGTGTGTGTGTGTGTGTGTGTGTGGATTTTTAGAGAGACAGGGTTTCACCATGTTGGTCAGGCTGGTCTCAAACTCCTCACCTCAAGTGATTCCCCCACCTCGGCCTCCCAAAGTGCTGAAATTACATGCATAAACTACCACACCCAGGCCCTCAGGCTAAGTTTAAATGCCACTTCTTCCAGGTAGTCCTCCCTGAGCCCCCTCCATGTGGGGTCAGGAGCCTCCTCTGGGCTCCTCTCTCTGTCTGCATCACAGCATGATTACTTTGTCCTGTCTCTGCCTGATATAATCTGTCCCTCCCATCAGCCTGTGGGCTGGCACACAGTGGGTGCTTACTTAGTAAATTCTTTCTGGATAAGGTTAAGAAGGGTTCAGATGGATGAACCGGTCTTCCTCTCCTGAAGCCGGCCCCTTTAATCCCCATCAGCCTCCTCACCTGCCCAGGACCACGCTGTGTCTTTTCTCTGTCCCTTGAGCCTCAATGGTGAATACCACATGGGCACTGGGCTCGACCTCTCCAGGGGGTCCAAGGTGGCTCAGCAGCGGTGGCAGCAAGGGGGTCCCTGAGAAGCCTCTCCGGATGATCCCACCACCAATGGGGCTCACAGGGGCCAAGCCACAATCCACCGACTCCGGACCTGCTGGGAGAAACCAGCAAGACATGAGCAAGTTCTTGGGTATGGGACCTCTCTAGGACCCTGAAATGCTCTTGCAGAGACACTTGGACTAGCCCAGAGACCTGTATCTCAGTCCCACTGCTCCCCTGAGTAACTTTACCTATCTGAGCCTCAGTTTCCTCATCTGTGAGGTGGGGATCTCAAACTTGGGGGAATATAAATAGTGCCTGGTCCAGCCCAGGCACAGAGCCCACACCTGTAATCCCAGCACTTTGGGAGGCTGAGGAGGGCAGATCACAATGTCAAGAGACTGAGACCATCCTGGTCAACATGGTGAAACCCCGTCTCTACTAAAAATACAAAAATTAGCTGGGCATGATGGCTCATGCCTGTAGTCCCAGGTACTCGGGAGGCTAAGGCAGGAGAATCGCTTGAACCCCGGAGGCGGAGGTTGCAGAGAGCCAAGATCATGCCACTGCACTCCAGCCTGGCAATAGAGCGAGACTCCATCTCAAAATAATAATAACAATAATGAAATAAATTAAATAAATATATAAATAGTGCCTGATCTACAGTAGACATTGCAGAAATATTCATTTGTTAAGTAATGATAGCACACTCAGTAGGGCACGGTGTCTCACACCTGTAATCCCAACACTTTGAAAGGGTGGCTCCAGCCCAGGAGACCTGCCTGATCAACGTAGTGAGACCCCATCTCTACCAAAAATAGACAAAATTAGCCAGACCTCAGGGTATGTGCCTGTAACCCCAGCTACTCAAGAGGCTGAGGAGGACTGCTTGAGCCCAGAAGGCCTAGGCTGTAGTGAGCTAAGATTGTGCAACTGCACTCCAACCTGGGTGACAAAGTGAAACCTCTCTCTCTCTCTCTCTCTCTCTCTCTCTCTCTCTCTCTCTCTCTCTCTCTCTCTGTTTTTTTTTGTTTGCTTGTTTGAGACAGAGTTTCGCTCTTGTTACCCGGGCTGGAGTGCAAAGGTGTGATCTTGGCTCACCGCAACATCCGCCTCCTGGGTTCAGGCAATTCTCCTGCCTCAGCCTCCTGAGTAGCTGGGATTACAGGCGCGCACCACCATGCCCAGCTAATTTTTTGTATTTTTAGTAGAGACGGAGTTTCATCTTGTTGATCAGGAGGGTCTCCATCTCTTGACCTCGTGATCCACCCACCTCGGCCTCCCAAAGCTCTGGGATTATAGGCGTTAGCCACCGCGCCCAGCCACGCTGGAGACATTTTAAGAATGGGCAGAATCGGACTGAATGGATGCATAAGGAGTGTGAGCTCTTGAGGGCAACAGACCTGGGTTCAATCCAGGCCATCTAGGGCAGGGTGGCCTCAGTTTGCCGATCTGTGAAATGGAGATGAAAGGGTACTGATTCCTCAGAGGTGTTGGTGATAAAACAATGGCACCCACGTGCGCCAGACACGGGCTGGGCGCTGTCCGCGGTGCTGACCCCAGAATCGGGCACGAAACTGGAACTTACAGCTTTGGGGTAAGGGGAGCAGAGAAGACAAAAAAATGAGAAGGGAGAGGTGGGGCTCAAAGAGATGGCCCAGCCTTCCCCTGCTCTATTTCGCAGCCTCACCAGTGGTCCTCTCTCCACCACCAGACTGAGCATTAAAACTGGGAAACTGGCCGGGCGCAGTGGCTCACGCCTGTAATCCTAGCACTTTAGGAGGCTGAGGCAGGCGGATCGCTTAAGGTCAGGAGTTCGAGACCAGCCTCACCAACATGGCAAAACCCTATCTCTACTAAAAATATAAAAATTAGCCGGGTGTGGCAGTGTGAACCTGTAATCCCAGCTACTGGAGAGGCTGAGGCAGGAGGATCGCTCGAGCCCAGGAGATTGAGACTGCAATGAGCTATGATCACAACACTGCTCTCTGGGAAACTGAAGTCCAAGACCATGCTGCTAATCAGGACCAGACCCAGGGCAAAGCTGGGTGGCAGGAAGAGGGTGAGGAGAATGGATATGAGTTGAACCTCGGTATGAGCAGGGGATATGGCATAGCTCATTTCCTTGCCTATGAGTATGTGTGTCGGTGGGGGTCCTCTGACTCTTGTGTTCGGAGGACATCAAAGCTTGGAGAGAAAATGATTTGCCTGGAGTCACACGACTGGGGGCTGAGCCCCACTCAGATCTCATCCTTCTAGACTGTTCCCCGAATTTGAGCACAGCTTGTCCCCACCCTCCCCAGTGGCTCCTGAACTTGAATGCAGAAACTTAAGTGCTCCACAAGAGGCCTCCCTGGAGAGGGTTCCTAATAGCTTTGAGGTGTGTGGAGAAGGAAGAGGGTGGGGTGTGTGGGGACAGTGAGTCCCTCCCAGATGGGACAACCCTGAGATGTCAGCAGCTCATTTGCTTTTCCTTTTTTTCTTTCTTTCTTTTTCTTTTTTCTTTTTTTTTTTTTTTTTTTTTTTTTGAGACGGAGTTTCGCTCTTGTTACCCAGGCTGGAGTGCAATAGCACCATCTTGGCTCTGCAACGTCCCTCCGCTTCCCAGGTTCAAGTGATTCTCCTACCTCAGCCTCCGGAGTACCTGAAATTACAGATGCGCGCAACCACACCCAGCTAATTTTTGCATTTGTAGTGGGGATGGGGTTTCACCATGTTGGCCAGGGTGGTCTCAAACTCCCGACTTCAAGTGATCCACCCATTTCAGCCTCCCAAAGTGCTTGGATTACAGGCGTGAGCCACCATGCCTGGCCCCTTTTTTTTTTTTTTTTTTTTAGACAGAGTCTTTCTCTGTCACCCAGGCTGGAGTGTGCAGTGGTGCACTCTGGGCTCACTGCAGCCTCCACCTCCCAAGCTCAAGGATCCTCCCACTTCAGCTTCCCAAGTAGCTGTGACTACAGGCACATACCACAACTCCCAGCTGATTTTTGTAGAGACAGGATCTCACCATGCTGCCCAGGCTGGTCTTGAAATCATGAGCTCAAGCAATCCACCCACCTCGGTCTCCCAAAGTGCTGGGATTCCAGGCTTGAGCCATGACGCCGGGCTTTTCTGCCCATTTACTTGTTGGAAAGATTCCAGAGGGGAGAACGCCCTGCACCATTACTGTTTGTTCATATATTCATTGAACAAATGCAAAAAGATAATTCACCTCATGTTAGAAAGAAAACTGGGCCGGGCGCGGTGGCTCACGCCTGTAATCCCAGCACTTTGGGAGGCCAAGGCGGGAGGATCATGAGGTCAGATCGAGACCCTCCAGGCTAACATGGTGAAACCTGGTCTCTGCTAAAAAATACAAAAAGTTAGCCGGGCCTGGTGGCGCACGCCTGTAGTCCCAGCTACTCGGGAGGCTGACGCAGGAGAATTGCTTGAACCCGGGAGGCGGAGGTTGCAGTAAGAGTTGTGCCATTGCACTCCAGCCTGGGTAACAGAGTGAGACTCCATCTCAAAAAAAAAAAGAAAGAAAAGAAAACTGTACAAGGGCCTGGAGAGGAATGAGGGGTGGATGTTGATGGGGTGAGTAAGGGACTTTTCGGAGGGGGCGGCTTTGAGCTGAACCTGAAAGAAGAGAATGAGCCAGGAGTAAGGTTGGGAACAGGGTGCCAGGAAGAAGGAACAGCACCTGTGAAGGCTCAGAGGCGGCAACCAGCTGGTAAGTTTAAGGAACGGGAGTTGGTAGGCCAGGTGCTGCAGCTCACGCCTGTAATCCCAGCACTTTGGGAGGCTGAGGCAGGCAGATCACCTGAGGTCAGGAGTTCGAAAACAGCCTGGCCAACATAGTGAAACCCCCCAATCTGTACAAAAAAATAGCCGGGTGTGGTGATGCACACCTGTAACCCCAGCTACTGGGGAGGCTGAGGCAGGAGAATCACTTAAACCTGGGAGGTGGAGATTGCAGTGAGCCGAGATGGCAGCACTGCACTCCAGCCTGGGCAACAGAGTGAGACTCTGCCTCAAAAAAATAAAGGCTCATGCCTGTAATCCCAGCACTTTGGGAGGCCAAGGCGGGTGGATCACGAGATCAAGAGATCAAGACCATCCTGGCCAACATGGTGAAACTCCGTCTCTACTAAAAATACAGAAATTAGCTGTGAGTGGTGATACATGCCTGTAATCCCAGCTACTCAGGAGGCTGAAGCAGGAGAATTGCTTGAACTCATGAGGCAGAGGTTGCAGTGAGCTGAGATCATACCATTGCACTCCAGCCTGACAACAGAGTGAGACTTAGTCAAAAAAAAAAAAAGGCCGGGCACGGTGGCTCAAGACTGTAATCCCAGCACTTTGGGAGGCCGAGGCGGGTGGATCACGAGATCAAGAGATCGAGACCATCCTGGTCAACATGGTGAAACCCCATCTCTACTAAAACTACAAAAAATTAGCTGAGCACGGTGGTGCGTGCCTGTAATCCCAGCTACTCAGGAGGCTGAGGCAGGAGAATTGCCTGAACCCAGGAGGCAGAGGTTGCGGTGAGCCGAGATCACGCCATTGCACTCCAGCCTGGGTAACAAGAGCGAAACTCTGTCTCAAAAAAAAGAGAGAGAGAGAGACTTGGGATCTGATTCTGGGAGCATGTTGAGGTTTGAGGAGTGTGATCTATTTGGGGATTGCAGGACGCCTCCTGTGGCCACCTTGGGGAGCAGGGACTGTCCCTGGGACAGAGGTTAGAGTGGCCTCCAGGTGAGACATGGACCAGAGTAGGGTCTGTGAGTGGATCTGAGAATATGTTGTGGGGAACTGAGAGACAGGCCATAGTCCTAGGGTGTGAGAAAGAGAAGATTCAAGGGTGACTAGGGATTTTTTTTTTTTTATCTGAGACAGTTTCACTTGTAGCCCAGGCTGGAGTGTAATGGTGCAATCTCAACTCACTGCAATCTCCGCTTCCCATTTTCTTTCATTTTTTTTTTTTGAGACAAAGTCTTGCTCTGTCGCCAGGCACTAGGCTGGAGTGCGGTGGCACAATCTCGGCTCACTGCAATCTCTGCCTCCCAGGTTCAAGCAACTCTCCTGCCTCAGCCTCCCGAGTAGCTGGGACTACAGGTGCGCACCACCATGCCCGGCTAACTTTTGTAATTTGATTAGAGACGGGTTTTCACCATGTTGGCCAGGATGGTCTCAAACTCCTGACTTCATGATCTGCCCGCCTCAGCCTTTTTTTAAAATTTGAGACGACATCTCACTCTGTCACCCAGGCTGGAGCGCAGTGGTGCAGTCACAGCTCACCACAGCCTCTGCCCCCTGGGCTCAAGCAATCCTCCCACTTCGGCTTCCCAAAGTTCTGAAATTGTAGGCAGGCACTACCACACCCAGCTGAGAGCTCCCTTTTGTTGTTGGGTTTTTTTTCTGTTTTTTTTATTTTGTTTTTGAGACGGAGTTTTGCTCTTGCTGCCCAGGCTGGAGTGCGGTGGCAGAATCTCGGCTCACTGAACCCTCTGCCTCCTGAGTTCAAGTGATTCTGCTGCCTCAGCCTCCCGAGTAGCTGGGACTACAGGCATGCAGGACCGCACCTGGGTAATTTTGTATTTTTTGTAGAGATAGGGTTTCTCCATGTTCTTCAGGCTGGTCTCGAACTCCTGACCTCAGGTGATCTGCCCGCCTCAGCCTCCTGAAGTGTTGGGATTACAGGCGTGAGCCCGGCACCCAGCCTAGAGCTCCCTTTTGATTTGTCCACTGTCAGTGGGACTCTGAAGTATGCTGGCCCTGGCCTCAACCCCAAGTTTCTCCTCTAAGAAAAACTCTAAGGCTGGGGACCGTGGCTCACACCTGTAATCCCAGCACTTTAGGAGGCTGAGGTGGGCAGATCACTTGAGGTCAGGAGTTTGAGACCAGCCTGGCCAACATGGCAAAATCCCGTCTCTACTAAAAATACAAACATTAGCTGAGTGTGGTGACGGGCACCTATAATCCCAGCTGCTTGGGAGGCCGAGACAGGAGAATCATTTGAACTTGGGAGATGGAGGTTGCAGTGAGCTGAGATTGCGCCATTGCACTCCAGCCTGGGTAACAAGAGTGAAACTTTGTCTCAAAAAAAAGAAAAAGGAAAGAAAAACTCTAAATCTGTCCGTTACCTGTTCGTAACCCTCCTGTGGCTCCTAGCACCCCTAGAATAAAACCAACACCCCCTCAGCTCAACCCTCATGACCCAGTGTGTCCTGGCCCCTGCCCATCGCCAACTCCCCTCCCTCCATCTCCCCTGCCTCACCCACAAGCCTCTTTAAACCTGCCTCCGGGCCTTTGCTCTCCTGGCGTCATCTGCCAAGAACCCGCCTTCCCCTCCCCCTGCCTCCTCCTCCCCCTGCCTTCCCCTCCCCCCACCTCCTCCTCCCCCCGCCCCGCCCAACCCCAACCCGCTCTTGAAATGGCTGGCTGCTTGTTTTTATCCATTCATTCTTTAGCTAAAATGTCAACTCGCCAAAGAGGCCCTCCTTGCCCAGCCTGGGTAGTCTCATGAGTGCTCACCCACCCCCACATTCTCTCTTTTCTTGGCTTAACATCTGTCTCATGAGCCCTGTCATTCTGGGGCCTGTCACTTCCTCCGCCTCCCGGGTTCACGCGATTCTCCCGCCTCAGCCTCCTGAATAGCTGGGATTACAGGCGCCCGCTACCACGCCAGGCTAATTTTTGTACTTTTTTTTTTTTTTTTGTATAATTACTTTTATTTTTAATGTCCAGAATGTGTAATATAAGGGCCAGAGCCTCCTCCTGGACTCAGTTTTATAAATTCTCAATTGGTTGGTGAGGCCAATAGGGATACTTTTGCTTGTCCAGTTTGGTTTCTGGGAAAGCTTCGTTCAAGTCCTCAGTGGTCATGTTCACATGGAATTCAGTTCTTATACTTCTCCGTCTTTTTCTCATATTCTACAACCCTGGCCTTTGAGAGAGACACCCACTCAGCACAAGACTTCACATCTTCTTTTTCTTCAGCATCCGCCAGGGCAGTATATGGATCCTCTGGTGTAGGAACCTTCAGGGCATTAAACTTCTTCTCAAAGTCATCCACCAAGCCTGCTTTGGCCACATTGGCCTTGTAGTAAGCCCAGTCAATAGATGGTGGATTCTCAGGTAAAGCAGCCAACCTGGAGGTTAGGATCTCATTCCAGGATTTCAGGGAATTAGCAATGGCCTTTTGGTTTTGGGGTATGATCTCCCAAAAAGCTATCCAGTCAATGGTTTTTAGAGCAAGTTTTCGCCCAGCCATCTTGGAATCCTTCACCGACCCCAGCTGCCTCTAATTTTTGTACTTTTAATAGAGATGGGGTTTGCTATGTTGGCCAGGCTGGTCTCAAACTCCTCATCTCAAGCAATCCTCCTGCCTCAGCCTCCCAAAGTGCTGGGATTACAGGCATGAGCCACGCCTTCTCGCCTTTTATTTATTTTTTATGGAGACAGGATCTCATTTAGTCTCCCAGGCTGGAGTGCAGTGACATGATCATGGTTCACTGCAGCCTCAACCTCCCATGCTCAAGCAGCCTCTCCGCTCAGCCTCCTGAGTAGCTGGGATTACAGGTGCCCACCACCACACCCAGCTAATAGTTTGCATTTTTTTTAGTAGAGACGGGGTTTCACCATGTTGGTCAGGCTGCTCTCAAACTCCTGACCTCAGGTAATCCACCCACCTCAGTCTCCCAAAGTGCTATTACAGGTGTGAGCCACCACGCCCAGCCTACCCTTTTCCTTTCCTCTTCCTGCAGATGGCTGGAGTGTGGATAAATAAATGAGTTCAGGTGTAAGGAGCCTCACCTGCCCTAGAGGACCCAAGGCCCACCCTGAGAACCCCTATTCCACAAAATTTTAGCCCAGTTTTTTTTTTTTTTTTTTTGAGACGGAGTTTGGCTCTTGTTACCCAGACTGGAGTGCAATGGCACGATCTCAGCTCACCGCAACCTCCGCCTTCTGGGTTCAAGCAATTCTCCTGCCTCAGTCTCCCGAGTAGCTGGGACTACAGGCGTGCACCACCATGCCCAGCTAATTTTTGTATTTTTAGTAGAGACAGTGTTTCACCATGTTGACCAGGATGGTCTCGATCTCTTGACCTCGTGATCCACCTGCCTCGGCCTCCCAAAGTGCTGGGATTAGAGGCATGAGCCACTGCACCCGGCCTAGCCCAGTTTTTTTTTTTTCACACAAAAACACTGAGTTCTAGGCCAGGTGTGGTGGCTCACACCTATAATCCCGGTACTTTGGGAGGCCAAGGCAGGTGGATCACTTAAGGTCAGGAGTTCAAGACCAGCCTGTCCAACATGGAGAAACCCCGTCTCCACTAAAAATACAAAAATCAGCTGGGTTTGGAGGCTTGCATCTGTAATCCCAGCTACTTGGGAGGCTGAGGCAGGAGAATTGCTTGAACCTGGGAGGCGGAGGTTGCAGTGAGCTGAGATTGTGCCATTGCACGCCAGCCTGGGCAACAAGAGTGAAACTCTGCGTCAAAAATTTAAAAACACACACACACACACGAACACTGAGTCCTAGAGAGGTTACCAGCCACTCAGGTGAAGGGCCTGGGATCTGAATCCAGCCCCTGCAGGGCTCTCCTCTTGCCTCAGTTTCCCAGAATAAGGGCACCGGCCGTGCTCTGAAGTTGTGGCCTCCCTCACGGCGCCCTGCCCTGGCCTAGAGGCAGCCAGGTCTCCTATCCTTGAGTGAGTCAAAACCTTGTGTCCAGGCACAAGGGGTCTCCTGCTCCCAAAAGCAGTGGCCACAGCCCGGGGGGGATGCTTGGATCAGGTCCCCAGCTCTCTGGTGGCCTCTCTGGGCCTCAGTGGCCCTGTGTGACATGGTCCCCAAGCAGTTCTAGGTGTTTCTTTTTCTTTCTTTTCTTTTTTTTTTTTTTTTTGAGACAAAGTCTTGCTCTGCTGCCCAGAGTTCAGCGGCGCAATCTGAGCTCACTGCAACCTCTGCTTCCCAGGTTCAAGCGATTCTCCTGCCCCAGCTTCCCAGTAGCTGGGATTACAGGCCTGCGCCGCCATGCCTGGCTAACTTTTTTGTGTCTAGTAGAGACGGGGTTTCACCGTGTTGGTCAAGCTGGTCTCGAACTCCTGACCTCAAGTGATCCGCCTGCCTCGGCCTCCCAAAGTGCTGGGATAGCAGGTGTGAGCCACCAGGCCAGCTCTGGGTGTTTCTGAGTAGGGGGTCTCCGGGGGGATCTCCTCCCCCATGGCCTGGGCCATCCTCATGCCCACTCACCTCGCTCAGCCGGAAGGAAAGGGCTGTCGCGCTGCGTCTCATGCTGCAGGCGTCTCTGGACCTGCGGAGATGCTTGTGAGGCCTGCAGCCCCTGGGAGAGAGCGCGGGTCCGGCCCTGTGGGAACCCCCAGACAAGAACTCGCTCCCACACTCTCTGCACCCTCCCTTGGACCCCAAGGACATTAAATCAGGGTGGCATGGACCACACCGCAGGCACCAGCGTGAGACACCCACCAGGACTTTGCAGAGCTCCCCATTCAGGGACAGTGGCCGGGTGTCCAAAGTCCCTGCCACACTCGTCCAGGTTCAACAAGGCGGGTGGGAGTATCAGGACTGGTGAAATGAGGCCCCCCGGCCCCAGCCACAGGGGAGATCCATTCAGCTCCCAGAGCTGCTCTGATGGTCTCAGGGGGATTACGAGACCCCAGCCTCTCTCCTAAGACCCCGTGAAACTCACATAAGCTTGCTCCAGGAGGCCGGCAGATCTGGACTCATCACCGAGGCTGAGTCCTGCCTGGGTCCCATGACCCCCTGGGGAGCAAGGTGGGAGGGGAGAACCTGACCTGGCCATGAGGGAGGCCCAGAGCTCCCCCAGCACCCACTCAGCAGAGCCCCTTAATTATCTGGGCATCAGGCCAGGACACAACCCACACACTTTCCCTTGGTGAGGCACCCAATGGGTGGAGGGCAGAGTGACTAAGAGGGCCTGAGGGTGCCGGAGCAAGAGGCCAAGAGGGTGACTGGGTGTGGAGGGGGAGGGGCGGGGGAAGGCAGAGGAAGGAGGGGAAAGACGGGAAGGGAGGCAGAGGGGAGAGGGGGCTGGGTGAGAAGGTGTTAATCGTTGATGTGTTTGCACACGAGAGAGAGCGAGCACTTGAAGGAAGACTGTGGTAGAGACCAGCAGCTCTGGGAATGGAGGATTTTATCAACTCAGGGTCTGGGATTTGTGCTTCCAAGCAGAGCCCATGGGGTGTGGCCTAGGGAGCTAGGGGATTGTGTTTGGAGGGCTGATGGGGGCTCCAGGAAAGGTGCCTGCTGTGCTGTGTTACCCCAGGCAGATCAAAGACCCTCTCTGGTTGAGCCTCCAGCCACAAACTGTTGGAGCTGCAGATTAGGCCGGAATTGGGGCCCCCAGGAGGGTGAAGGGGTAGGGTGGGAGGTGGGAGGGGCTATGGCCAGGGGAAGCGGGCTGATGTGTGGGGCTGTTGGCCTCCAGGGCTGCTGTGAGTTAATATTTCACCAGCATCACCGGCTACCTAGGAGGCCCCACCAGCATCTCCCTCCAAAGATCATCAAAGCGTGACCCAGCCTCAATCCAGCATTTGCCCCCCTGTGCCAGGTGACCTTGACCCTGCGGCCTCTCGAATGTCCATTTCACAGCCAGCCCTGAGGGGGCAGCTCCAGACTGGAGTCAGGGAGACAACTTGGGGACACCTCCCACGACAAGGCACATGTCCTCCTTCTGATAAAAGTCTGGGCCAGGCACGGTGACTCATGCCTGTAATCCCAGCACTTTGGAAGGCCGAGGTAGGTGGATCATGAGGTCAGGAGATGGAGACCATCCTGGCTAACATGGTGAAACCCCGTCTCTACTAAAATACAAAATATTAGCCGGATGTGGTGGCGCACGCCTGCAAGCCCAGGTACTCCAGAGGCTGAGGCAGGAGAATTGCTTGAACCCAGGAGGTGGAGGTTGCAGTGAGCTGAGATTGTGCCACTGCACTCCAGCCTGGGCGACAGAGCAAGACTGTCTCAAAAAAAAGAAAAAAGGGCCCGGCGCGGTAGCTCACGCCTGTAAGCCCAGCACTTTGGGAGGCTGAGGTGGGTGGATCACCTGATGTCAGGAGTTTGAAACTAGCCTGGCCAATATGGTGAAACCCCGTCTCTACTGAAAATACAGAAAATTAGCTAGGCGTGGTGGTGGGCTCCTGTAATCCCAGCTACTCGGGAGGCTGAGGCAGGAGAATCACTTGAACCTGGGAGACAGAGGTTGCAGTGAGCTGAGATTGTGCCACTGCCCTCCAGCCTGGGGGACAGACCGAGACTGTCTCAAAAAAGAAAAAAAAGAGGGTGATAGGGTTTTGGTATGTTGCCCAATCTGCTCCCGAACTACTGAGCTCAAGCAATCTGCCGGCCTCAGCTTCCCAGAGTGCTGAAATCACAGCTGGAAGCCGCACATCCCGCGCCCCAAAGGTTTTAACTTAGCCAGGCATCCTGTCATGCCCCTGTAGTTAGAGCCACTCGGGAGGCTGAAGCAGGAGGATCACTGGAGCCTGGGACGTTGAGGCTGCAGTGAGCCCAGATTGCACCATTGCACTCCAGCGTGGGCAACAGAAGAAGATCCTTTAAAACAAAAAAGTCACCTCCTCAGAGAGGCCTCCCTACCTTCTCACCAAACCTGGACAGCACAGCCCTGTGGTATGGCCACAGTCTCAATCTGTGACTCCATGGTCCTCTGTGCCACCAGCAAAGATCTCACATGATCTCCTGATTCTTTCTTTCTTTTTTTTTTTTTGAGACGGAGTTTCACTCTTGTTACCCAGGCTGGAGTGCAATGGCGCGATCTCGGCTCACCGCAACCTCTGCCTCCTGGGTTCAGGCAATTCTCCTGCCTCAGCCTCCTGAGTAGCTGGGACTACAGGCACACGCCACCATACCCAGCTAATTTTTTGTATTTTTAGTAGAGACGGGGTTTCACCATGTTGACCAGGATGGTCTCGATCTCTTGACCTCGTGATCCACCCACCTCGGCCTCCCAAAGTGCTGGGATTACAGGAGTGAGCCACTGCGCCCGGATTCTTTTTTTTTTTTTTTTTTTGAGATGGAGTCTCACTCTGTTTCCAGGCTGGAGTGCAGTGGTGCCATCTCAGCTCACTGCAACCTCCGCCTCCCAGGTTCAAGTGATTCTCTGCCTCAGCTTCCCGAGTAGCTGGGATTACAGGTGCCCGCCACCACACTCAGCTAATTTTTGTATTTTTAATAGAGATGGGGTTTCTCCACGTTGGCCAGGCTGGTCTTGAACTTCTTACCTCAGGTGATCTGCCTGCCTCAGCCTCCCAAATTGCTGGGATTACAGGCGTGAGCCACCATGCCCGGCCAAGTGATCTCCTGATTCTTTTTTTTTTTTTCTTTTCTTTTCTTTTTGAGGCAGATTCTCACTCTGTCACCAGGGGCCAGGCTGGAGTGCAGTGGTGCGACCTCGGCTCACTGCAACCTCTGCCTCCCAGGTTCAGGCAATTCTCCTGCCTCAGCCTCCAAAGTGTCTGGGACTACAGGCATGCACCACCCAGCTAATTTTTTCGTATTTTTAGTAGAGACGGGGTTTCACCATGTTGGCCAGGATGATCTCGATCTCTTGACCTCATGATCCACCCGCCTCGGCCTCCCAAAGTGCTGGGATTATAGGCATGAGCCACCGCACCCGGCCAATCTCCTGATTCTTATGTGTCCCCACCTTGAGCCTGTGGATCCCAACAGTAAAGACATGGCCCCACTATGACCCTAGCACATAGTAGGTGCTGAGTTAATGTTTATCACATGAATCCATGACTCAGGAGGCCTCGGATGAATGGTAGGGGCTTTATTTATTACTAATTTTTTATTTTTTTGAGACAGAATCTCAGCTCACTGCAAACTCCACCTCCCAGGTTCAAGCTATTCTTCTGCCTCAGCCTCCTGAGTAGCTGGGATTATAGGCACGTGCCACCATGCCCGGCTACTTTTCATAATTTTAGTAGAGACAGGGTTTCACCATGTTGGTCAGGCTGGTCTCGAACTCCCGAACTCGTGATCTGCCCGCCTTGGCCTCCCAAAGTGCTGGGATTACAGGCGTGAGCCACCATGCCCAGTCTGGGGCTTTATTTCCTCGGGTTCTGCTCCTCCCCAGCACCCCAGCCCCACCCACGCCCCCATCTCTGTTGGCTCCTCGGGGCTCACTCCTGGAGGTGGTGGGCAAAGGCCGATCTGTCGTTCATGGACCCCTGCGGAAGGAGCACACAGGGAGGCATTCAGACACCAGCACGTTCTGCAGCCCAGGCTGGCCCTGCTTGGGAGGGCAGCTCCCCCAACCCTCCGCCCTCCCCACTTAGCCTTGGCCCCAGGGCTGAGCCCCCACCCCAGCCCCTACCTTACCATGGACACCTCGTCCAGCCTCCCAAACTTGGACTCATCCCGGTGGCAGAACCTCACAGCCATGACCACAGACCCGATGACCAAAAGAGACACCAGCAAACACACGATCACTACCACACCTGGGTCTCTGTGTAACTCAGGGGGCCCAGTGTCACCTGGAGCTGAAAGAAGGGGCTCAGAGTCAGCCCTGTACTCCATTCCCCCAAAGCCTAAGACACCCGCCAGGGCCCAGAGCCTTTTAAATCTGTTCTCAGGAAGCTGGGCTCTCTTTCCTCTCCCATTGAAGATGCCACATTTTTTTTTTTTTTTTTGAGATGGAGTATCACTCTTGTTGCCCAGGCTGGAGTGCAGTGGCACCATCTCAGCTCACTGCAACCTCCAGCTCCTGGGTTCAAGGGCTTCTCCTGCCTCAGCCTCCCGAATAGCTGGGATTACAGGCATGCGCCACCACGCCCAGCTAATTTTGTATTTTTAGTAGAGACGGGGTTTCCCCATGTCGGCCAAGCTAGTCTTGAACTCCAACCTCAGGTGATCTGCCCACCTCGGCCTCCCAAAGTGCTGGGATTACAGGTGTGAGCCACTGCACCCGGTATAGGCTGCCACCTTTTAACCATCTATTTTAGAGACAGGGTCTCACTCTATTACCTAGGCTGGAGTGCAATGGTGCGATCATGGCTCATTGCAGCCTCAATCTCCTGGGCTCAAGCAATCCTCCCACCTCAGCCTCCTGAGTACCTAGGATTACAGGCATGCACCATCATGCTATTTATTTTATTTTATTTTATTTTATTTTTTTTGAGATGGATTCTCACTCTGTTGCCCAGGCTGGAATGCAGTGGCTTGATCTCGGCTCACTGCAACCTCCACCTCCTGGGTTCAAGCGATTCTCCTGCCTCAGCTTCCCAAGTAGCTGGGACTGCAGGCAAGTGCCACCACACCCGGCTAATTTTTTTTGTATTTTTAGTAGAAACAGGATGGTCTCGATTTCCTGACCTCGTGATCTGCCTGCCTCAGCCTCCCAAGTGCTGGGATTACAGGCGTGAGCCACCGCCCCCGGACATGGTCTTGCTCTGTCACACAGGCTGGAGTGCAGTGGCGCCATTTCAGCTCACTGCAACCTCCATCTCCCACGATCTAGTGATCCTCCCTCCTCAGCCTCCCCAGGACCTGAGACTACAAGGGTATGCCACCACACCCAGCTAGTTTTTGTATTTTTAATAGAGACGGGGTTTTGCCATGTTGGCCAGGTTGGTCTTGAACTCCGGACCTCAGGTGATCCGCCCGCCTTAGCCCTCCAAAGTGCTGGGATTACAGCGTGAGCCGCCACGCCCAGCCATTTGAAAATTTTTTTTGTAGAGACAAGGTCTTGCAATTTTGCCCAGGTTCAAATACGTAATGTATAACCTGTCACCTTACCACAGAAAGTATTCATTTCTCTGTTTGTCCACCACTGTGTCCAGCCCTGACATACACTAGGCACTTAATAAATGCGCATAGCATGAAAGACTTTAGACAATGGAGCAGACGGGGAAAACCCTTCCCAGAGCATTGTCGGGGCTGTGCCTCCCCCTGGTGGTCAGTTCCCAAACTGCATCCTGGTACAACCTACCCCTCCCTACAAACACCCAAATCTCTCTCCTGTTTTTTTGGTTTTTTGGTTTTTTGTTTGTTTGTTTGAGACGGAGTTTCACTCTTGTTACCCAGGTTGGAGTGCAATGGCGCGATCTCGGCTCACCGCAACCTCCGCCTCCCGGGTTCAAGCGATTCTCCTGCCTCAGCCTCCCGAGTAGCTGGGACTACAGGCGAGTGCCACCACGCCCGGCTAATTTTGTATTTTTGGTAGAGACGGAGTTTCTCCATGTTGGTCAGGCTGGTCCAGAACTCCTGACCTCAGGTGATCCACCTGCCTTGGCCTCCCAAAGTGCTGGGATTACAGGCGAGAGCCACCGCGCCCAGCCCCAAATCTCTTAATACTCACCTGGGCCAGGACCCTCTGAGGTCTGGTCAGTGGAGGTCAAGGGCATGGAGGAGAGGTCTGTTCCAGGGCTGTGGGAAGTGAGGCTCCAGTGCGGGTTCAGGGATTCGGAACTGGGGAGGG
The DNA here is from genome assembly GCF_049354715.1 of Callithrix jacchus. NCBI lineage: Eukaryota > Metazoa > Chordata > Mammalia > Primates > Cebidae > Callithrix > Callithrix jacchus. Next base: position 16,965,456 of record NC_133523.1, read on the forward strand.
TGGAATGGGAAGAAGGGGTGAGCTCTGCACTGGGGGAGCCGGAACTAGGGAGGGTGATTGTGTCTGGTTGTGGGGAGGAGAGAGTCATCCTTGAATCTGTGGAGCTGGGGCTAGGCTGCATGGTAGGGGTTGCTACTGGACTTGAGGGGCTGAGGTGGGTCGTGGAGACTATGTCCAAACTCGGGGGGCTGGAGTCGGTGTTGCGGGGTTTCTCTGAACTTAAGGTGCTGTGGATGGAGGGAGAAGAAATCAGAGAGGTGGCAGCTGGCGTCTCCGGACTCATCTCCAAGGTTGTAGCACCTGGAAAGAAAAGCATCTCTGGAGGCTGGACGCTGTGGCTCACGCCTGTAATTCCAGCACTGTGGGAGGTCAAGGTGAGAGCATCACTTAAACCCAGGAATTAGAAACCAGCCGGGGCAACATAGCAAGACCCTCTCTCTCTCTCTCTCTTTTTTTTCTTTTTTTTTTTTTGAGACACAGTCTTGTTCTGTCACCCAGGCTGGAGAGCAGTGGTGCGATCTCCACCTCCCAGGTTCAGGCGATTCTCCTGCCTTAGCCTCCCAAGTAGCTGGAATTACAGGTGTGTACCACCACACCTGCTAATTTTTTTTCTTTTTTGTAGAGACAGGGTCTGGCTATGTCTGCCCAGGCTGGTCTTGAACTCCTGGGCTCAAGTGATCCTCCCACCTCAGCTTCTCAAAGTGCTGGAGTTACAGGCATGAGCCATCCCACCTGGCCTTGTTAGTTTTAAGAGACAGGGCCTCACTCTGTTGCCCAGGCTGGATTTGAACTCCTGGGGTTAAACGATCTTCCTGCCTCAGCTTCCCAAGTAGCTGGGAGAACAGGCGCGTGCCACTGAGTCCGGCTTCCTTTAGTTTTTAAACCTACAGTTCTATTCTCTCCATCTTTGGAAAAGATGGCTTGATTTTTCTTCTTGGTCCTTGTCACCCTCCAATATAGGATACATTTACCTGTTATTTTCTGTTTCTCACACTGGGGTGTCACTTAGCAAGGCGGGATTTCTGCCCATTTGTTAACAACTGTGTCCCCAGTGTCCAGTTCAGGGTGTGGCAAAGATCAGCGTCCAGTCCATGTCTGTTCATTTTTTTTTTGTTTTTTTTTATTTTTTGAGATGGAGTTTCACTCTCTTTACCCAGGCTGGAGTGCAATGGCGCAATCTCAGCTCACCGCAACCTCCGCCTCCTGGATTCAGGCAATTCTCCTGCCTCAGCCTCCCGAGTAGCTGGGACTACAGGCACACGTCACCATGCCCAGCTAATTTTTTGTATTTTTAGTAGAGACGGGGTTTCACCATGTTGACCAGGATGGTCTTGATCTCTTGACTTCGTGATCCACCCACCTCGGCCTCCCAAAGTGCTGGGATTACAGGTGTGAGCCACTGCGCCCAGCCTTGCCTTTTTTTAAAGACAGTTTTTGCTCTGTCTCCCAGGCTGGAGTTCAGTGGCGTGATCTTGGCTCATGCAACCTCCACCTCCTGGGTTCAAGTGATTCTCCTGCTTCAGCCTCCTGAGTAGCTGGGACGGTGGGCACTCACTACCTCACCTGGCTAAATTTTTTTAGAGACAGAGTGTTGCTCTGTCACCCAGGCTGGAGTGCATTGGCGCGATCTCAGCTCACTGCAACCTCCGCCTCCTGGGTTCAAGCGATTCTCCTGCCTCAGCCTCCTGAGTAGCTGGGATTGCAGGTGCACACCACCACGTCCAGCTAATATTTGTATTGTTAGTAGAGTCAGGGTTTCACCATTTTGGTCAGGCTGCTCTCGAACTCCTGACTTCACGATCCACCCACCTTGGCCTCCCAAAGTACTCGGATTAGAGGTGTGAGCTACTGCGCCTAGCCTACACCTGGCTAATTTTTTTGTGTGTTTTTAGTAGAGACAGGGTTTCACCATGTTGGCCAGGCTGATCTCGAACTCCTGACTTCATGATCCGCCCGCCTCAGCCTCCCAAAGTGCTGGGATCACAGGCGTGAGCCACTGCATCTGACCCCTGTTCGTTTTTATTTTGTTTTGTTTTTGAGACAAGTCTTGCTCTTGTCACCCAGGCTGGAGTACAGTGGCGTGATCTCGGCTCATTGCAACCTCCGCCTCCCGGGTTCAAGGGACTCTCCTGCCTCAGCCTCCTGACGAGCTGGGACTACAGGCTCCCTCCACCAAGCCCGGCTAATTCATGCGTTTTTACTTTCTCCATGTTGGCCAGACTGGTCTCGAACTCCTGACCTCAGGTGATCTGCCTGCCTCGGCCTCCCAGAATGCTGGGATTATAGGCATGAGCCATGTGTTCAGTTTTTTTTTGTTTGTTTTTGCCTCTTTAAAGAAAGGAAAAAGAAAAAAGGAAAACATTTGAAAAGGTGCAGGGGGCAGATGATGAAGCCGCCGGCGTCTCTCTGGAGGCCTCTTTTCTTATTCTCACAGATAGTAAATGCCCAGGTTATAAGGAGACCCGAAGGATTTCGGACACCATGTGAGCGCTCAGGAAGAAACTGAGGCTCCCCCTGAAACATGCTCCTTGCCTGAAGTCCCACAGCCCAGGTTCAAGTGCAGATCGGCGCTTCCGGCCCCTCGGCTGAGGGTTCTACAAGCCCTCTAGATACGGGCAGTGACTGCACCCCAGGCAGTGCGCTAGGCAACTCCTTTAAACCTTCTGGGACTCAGTTTCCTTTTCTGTCCAGTGGAAATCATGAGAAGCTGGTGCCTCTGACAGTGCATCATTCAGGTTCATAGTGGGTGTCCACAAGCCAGGTGCTCCCAGCTACTGGGGAGGCTGAGGCGGGAGGATTGCCTGAGCCCAGGAATTCAAGACTGCAGTGAGACATGATCGCACCACTGCACTTCAGCCTGGGCCACATAACGAGACCCTGTATCTACAAAAAGATAAAACAAAAATTAGCCAGGCATAATGGTGCATGCCTAGTCCCAGGTACACAGGAGGCTGAGGCGGGAGGATCGCTTGAGCCCAGGAGTTCGAGGCTGCAGTGAACCATGATTGTACCACTGAACTCCAGCCTGGGCAAGACCCCGTCTCTAAAAAAAATGCAGTAGAGGCCAGGCACGGTGGCTCACGCCTGTAATCCCAGCATTTTGGGAGGCTGAGGCAGGCAGATCATAAGGTCAAGAGATTGAGACGATCCTGGCCAACATGGTGAAACTTCGTCTCTACTAAAAATACAAAAAATTAGCATTGTGTGGTGACATGCACCTGTAGTCCCAGCTACTCCAGAGGCTGAGGCAAGAGAATCTCTCGAACCTGGAAGGCGGAGGCTGCAGTGAGCTGAGATCCCACCATTGCACTCAGCCTGGGCGACAGAGTGAGACTCTGTCTCAAAAAACAACAACAAAAATACAATAGAATAAAAACATAGTGAATGCACAGTGACACTCAGCCCTAAACATCCACTTATGGCCGGGCGCCGTGGCTCACGCCTATAATCCCAGCACTTTGGGAGCCCGAGGCGGGTGGATCACGAGGTCAAGAGACCATCCTGGTCAACATGGTGAAACCCCATCTCTACTAAAAATACAAAAATTAGCTGGGCATGGTGGTGCGCACCTGTAGTCCCAGCTACTCAGGAGGCTGAGGCAGGAGAATTGCTTGAACCCAGAAGGCGGAGGTTGCGGTGAGCCGAGATTGTGCCATTGCACTCCAGTCTGGGTAACAAGAGCAAAATTTCGCCTCAAAAAAAAAAAAAATCCACTTATGGCTGGGTGAAGTCGCTCATGCCTGTAACCCCAGCACTTTGGGAGGCTGAGGCAGGCGCATCACCTGAGATCAAGAGTTCAAGACCAGCCTGGCCAATGCAGTGAAACCCCGTATCTACTAAAAATACAAAAATCAGCTGGGCGTGGTGGCGCGTGCCTGTAATCCCAGCTACTCAGGAGGCTGAGGCAGGAGAACTGCTTGAACCCAGGAGGTGGAGGTTGCAGTGAGATGAGATTGTGCCACTGCACTCCAGCCTGAGTGACAGAAAAGGACTCCATCTCAAAAAAAAAAAAAAAAAATCCACTTATGAGCTCGGAGGTCAGCCCTAACTTTCTCCAGGTACCCCAAGGCTAACCTCTACTGTAATGGAAGACACAAAGACATAGGTACTGGGAACGTGTCTCTGGAACCCACACTTCTGCTCGTCGGTCCAGCCCCATCCCAGGCATGGAGTCCAGGGAGCAGGCTGAGGGCGGGTAAGCAGTTCCAGAGCCGCCTCCCACAGTTACTTCCTGCCCATTCCAGGTGGCTGTGCTTCTTGGGTTCATTCATCAACTCCCTGCCCCGCCCATCCACTCTCCCTCCGCCAACCTTCATGCTTCCTTCTTGCCGCACCCCAGGCAGCAGAAATGCGGAAATAACACTCAGCACTGGCCCTGAAAGGGGGCTGGGCCCACATGCCACCCTTCCCAGATCTCCGTGCAGCCCCTCAGGCCCTGTGGGGTCACTGCTGAGTCTAGAAGAGGCATGGGGCTCAGGTTGGACTTCATCCCCATTTGACAGATGAGAAACTGAGGCTCAGAATAGCAGAGGGTCTGGCCTGAGGTGACTAAGAAAGTGGACAGAAGGCCCCTCAAGGACCTTTGTCCTCTGTTTCTGCTGAAATGAAGATGATTCAGAGGCCATAGTGGACCCCAAGCCAAGTCAGAATTCTGGGGAGCCAAGCACTTAGCAAACTGAGGAAAAGCAGTGGACTTGGAAAAGGAAGAGTTGGCCGGGCGCGGTGGCTCACACCTGTAATCCCAGCACTTTGGGAGGCTGAGGTGGGTGGATCACAAGGTCAGGAGTTCGAGACCAGCCTGACCAACATGGTCAACCCCTTTTCTACTAACAATACAAAAATTAGCCAGGTATGGTCGCACACGCCTATGATCCTGGCTATTCCGGAGGCTGAGGCTGGAGAATCACTTGAACCCGGGAGGTGGAGGTTGCAGTGAGCCAAGATTGCGCCAGTGCATTCCAGCCTGGCAACAGAGTGAGACCCTGTCTCAAAAATGGAAAGAAAAAGGAAGAGTTGGAGGACACAAGCCCTACTGAGTGCCTGGCACCGAGTAGGCACTGGTGAGCTGCTGGAGAGTTGACCAGAAAGTCCAAATCAGCCTGTTTCTAGGCACCGTTTTAGGTGTTTGCTTTTCCAGAGATTGCTAGAGTGGGAGCTCACATGAGCCAGGTCAACCTGTTCTGATGTGGGTCTGCGACAGGCTGGACTGAGCCTCGGTTTCCTGAGCTATGAAATGGGAATACACATGGTGCCTTCTGAATGAACCCCTACCCTGCAATGAGCATTTCAGCCATGGTGGCCTCTGCTCTGACATTACGGGTTCGGGGGCTAGGACACCAGTCAGAGAGAGTAATGACGTAGTGGCAGGGGAGGGCAGAAAAAGGGGACGTGAGAAGCTCAAGGCTCCTCCCCTCCACCCTAGACACTGTCTTTTTTTTTTTTTTTTGAAACAGAGTCTTGCTCTGTCGCCCAGGCTGGAGTGCAATGGCACAATCTCGGCTCACTGCAACCTCCGCCTCCCAGGTTTAAGCAATTCTCCTGCCTCAGCCTCCAGAGTAGCTGGGACTACAGGTGTGCACCACCATGCCCAGCTAATTTTTAATATTTTTAGTAGAGACGGGGTTTCCCCAAGTTAGCCAGCATGGTCTCGATCTCCTGACCTCATGATCTGCCCGCCTTGACCTCCCAAAGTGTTGGGATTACAGGCGTGAGCCAGTGCGCCCAGCAGTATTTTTAGTCGAGACGGGGTTTCACCATGTTGGCCAGGATGGTCTCAATCTCTTCACCTTGTGATCTGCCCATCTCCGCCTCCCAAAGTGCTGGGATTATAGGTGTGAGCCACCTCACCCAGCTGGCACTGTGTCATAGGACAGCAGGAGGGAATTTAGTCAGACACCCAGAAGAACTTCTCGTGGGAACCACAGATGTTTGACGACCAGGAAGTGAGTCCCTATTCCCTGGACCCGCCGCAACCCTGCGGTCTTCACCGCTCTCCCTTTAGGGATTGACTGAAAGAAACAGATTTGAAGAGGGGCCCCAGACGAGGTGTGAGATCGTCTGTAGCCTCCGGCCAGTTCAGAACTCACTGGGGTTGTGGAACCCACAGCCCCAGGGCTTGGGAGCAGCGGTGCCTCAGCTGTCCTCACTGCCGCTGCGTTTGTTTCTGGGGGAAAGGCCAGCCTTCCCCGGAGGGCTGGTGGACCCGTGCGGCCTGAGGGAGGGGTCCAGACGCCAGGTGTGTGGCTGGGCTGTGAGTCCCCCACCCCCACCCTTTTGCTGTCTGGAAGCCGGGTCTCCCTTTCACCTGCCCTTACCTGTAGAGGGAGTGCTGTCATTAGAATCAGAAGCTTTCAACAGGAGCACCGGCAACAGCACCGCAAGCAGAAGCCGAGGCAGCTGGGGGCACGCCATTCCTGCGCGGGGAGGGCCTGCCGCCAGCTCTGCACAGGTGTGTGGCCAGGTGTGTGCCCAGGCGCCTGCTCCTTGCACCTGTGCATGCGCCCCCTGCTGGCAGAGCATGGCACTGTGCCGGGGTGAGGTGTAGGTGGGGCTTTTCAGGGTGTGGAGCCTCTCCTGGGCTCTCCTCCTCCCCCGGGGTGCGGTTCCCACCCTCTTCACCTGCACTCCACTCCCTCTAAACACAATGACCCAGAAGCTCTCAAACCCAGTCATCCGCTAAAGACACCCTGCCCCTCCCGTCCGCTTTCCCCTGCTCCTGACTCCATAGCTGCTACACTCCCTCTACCCTTCCTCCAGCCAGGCTGCCCCCTCTGGGAACCCATAGTGCCCCCACCTCCATCCTGTCCCAGAACCTGCAGGGCTGGGGATATCCTTGTCCTCCTCTGTCCTCTTTCTCACCCAGACTGTGGCCTTTTGGGGACATAACAAACCTTCTAGCATTTCTATCCTGGACTTCTGTCACCCAGACTGGAGTACAATGGAGCAATCTCGGTTCACTGCAACCTCTGCCTCCCAAGTTCAAGCAATTCTCTTGCCTCAGCCTCCTGAGTAGCTGGGATTACAGGCGTGTGCCACCACACCGGGCTAATTTTTGTATTTTTAGTAGAGACAGGGTTTCACCATGCTGGTCACGCTGGTCTCAAACTCCTGACCTCAAATTAGGAGGTCAGCCTCAGTCTCCCAAAGTATGTTGGAATTACAGGCGTGAGCCACAGTGCCCAGCCCTTTTCCTTCTTTTTTTGGACACAGGGTCTCACTCTGTTGCCCAGGCTGGAGTGCAGTGGCACTATCTCAGCTCACTGCAACCTTCGCCTCCCAGGTTCAAGTCTCCTGCCTCAGCCTCCCGACTAGCTGGGATTACAGGTATGCACCACCATGCCCAACTAATTTTTTGTATTTTTAGTAGAGGTGGAGTTTCTCCATGTTGGTCAGGCTGGTCTTGAACTCCTGACCTCAGGTGATCCGCCTGCCTTGGTCTCCCAAAGTGCTGGAATTACAGGCGTGAGCCACTGCACCTGGCCTATTTTTTAATTTTTCTTTTTCTTTCTTTTTTTTTTTTTTTTTTTGAGATGAAGTTTCGCTTTTGTTGCCCAGGTTGGAGTAGAGTGGCACAATCTCTGCTCACTGCAACCTCCGCCTCCCAGGTTCAAGCGATTCTTTTGCCTCAGCCTCCCGAGTAGCTGGGATTACAGGCGTGCACCACCACGCCCGGCTAATTTTTTGTATTTTTAGTAGGGACAGGGTTTCTCTGTGTTGGTCAGGCTGGTCTCGAACTCCTGACCTCAGGTGATCCACCCACCTGGACCTCCCAAAGTGCTGGGATTACAGCCATCCTGTGGGATTTTTAGGGGTGAGGGACACGAGGTGGGTGCTTTGGGCCGGGTCCCAGACACATTTCTAGAGTGCACCGGGGACAGTTTCCATCTGGGACGGGCTGGACACCATCCCACTACCCATAGGTGGATATGGCAAGGGCACAGGTGAGACCACATTGGCAGCCCCTGACCTCCGGAAAAGAATTGAGGTCCCTGTCCTGACCACAGACCCCAGATACATCCTACATGGTTGGAAACTTCAGACTCTTCCCTCCGGGATGTTCTGGACCCCCCACTGTACCCAAACCGCTTCCATTAACCCAGAACACATCACCCAATTTGTAGGCTGTGGAGGACTTTATTCATTAGGCCCAGGGAGCCACTTGTGCCTCCCACGAAGTCCCCACTGCAGGGAGCCAGGGTGCTAGAGGCAGGGCCAATGTGTGTGCCGTGAGCTGGCCCAGGGGCCTGCTGGTCCCAGGAGTGCTTCTGGGCTCTTCAGGCACCTCCGGGTGTAGTAGCCTCGCCAGGTGGCTTGAACTATCTTCGCTGCCACTTGCTGCTGCCTCATCTGCCTTCGGATCTTAAAGCCTCTCCAGGCGGACTGGATGGCTGTGGCTGCTTTGTCCTGGTGATGTGGCTGCCTGGGGCTCAGGATAGCCCGCTGGGAGACGGAGGCCCAGGACACTGCCCCGGGGCCCCCGGCCAACCGGCCCATGCCCTGCACCACGCGGGTGGGCTGGGTGTGTCCGCAGGTGTGACAGATGCGAGGGCTGGAGCCCGCGAGCATCACCACACTGGCCGGGCTCCCGATCTTGGAGCTCAGGGAGTGGCAGACACTGCACACGTGTGGCTGGCAGGACTGGAAGCAGTGATGGTCCGACACGGCCCTGGCCCTGCCATCCTGGAAGTGGCTGCCGTCAGACGGGACCCGGACCTTGCCGCCCAGCTTCGCCCACAGGACGGGGTGGAGCCTCTGCCGGTGCCGGGCGAGGTTCCGGCGGGTGCAGTAGCCGCGCCAGGCAGCCTGGATGATCGTGATGGCTCTGTAGAGGAGTGCCAGGTTCTGCCGCACACGGTAGCCGCGCCAAGTAGCTTGGATGACCACGGCCTTCTGGTGCCACACCCGGATCCTGCGACGCACCAGGTAGCCACGGGCGCCCGCCTGGAGCGTGACCACTGCCAGGATGAGGCTCTCCTCTGTGGCCTGAATGGACACCATCGGCTGCCCAGACCACCTGGGATGCACCACCGCCTTGTGGCGCCGGGTCTCCCAGGACGCAGCACCCCTGGCCGACTCCCACGCGCTGCCCCGAGCCACGCCGCGGTCCATGGGCCTGACCACTGCACTGGATATGGCGCGGTTCCACGATTGGCCACCAGCCACACCAGCATCCACGGGGCCCTGGAATATAGTGGAGTTCAGGGGTGCCTTGTGATTAACAGCAGGAGTCCTGAGATCCCCACAGTGACTCCTAGTTAAAAAGGGGCTGCAGGGAACCATTCGGGGAGGACTCGTAGCCTAGAGACACCCTCTGAACCAGGACCAGCGGGGGAATGGCCGAGGGGTGCGTCATCTCCCCGGTGCGGATGATGGGTCTTACCTCTGCAGAGGGGAGACGCGTGGGGTTTGCAGCACCTCTCGGTGAGGCCTGGGATGCTTGCCTTTGCACAGCCTGGAAGGGCCTAACCCTGGCCACAGAACTTTCTAGCAGTTCTGAAACAATACTACCATGTGTGGATCTGTAGGAATTTTTAGGGCCCGTGGAGTCCCAGCGGCTGCTCTGAGCCGGGTTCCCAGACACTGTTTTCTGGAGTGCACTGGGGACAGTGTCCATCTGGAAGGGACTGGACGATGCCTTTCTAGCCGAGAATGGATATGGTGGCGCATGTGAGACCATGCTGTCCCTGACCTCTGGGGAAGACTAGGGTTCCCCACCCTGGCCGCAGAACCTGGAAGCAATCTGGAAGCCTCAGTACTGCCACGGGCCATCTGGGGTGAACCTGAGACTACATTAGAAACCACTATACCCTGATAGTGATCTGGGGGTCTAGTGTGAGCCACCGACTCCTGCTGAGAAACTGAGGGAGTCTTAGTAGCTAAACCCAGGGTCTGAAAAGGGACAGGGACCATGCCACTAGCATGGCTGGAAGGCACCTCCTTGAACAATGCTGTTTGGCCTTGGGGAAGAGTCCCTTTCTCAGACGGGGACCTATGGTCATGGCCCCCATAAGCTCTCGGAGGACTGGGGTACATTCACGGAGTTGCATCAGTGACCCCAGCTTTGCTGAGGATGTCACTGGATCCGCTTCATCCTGATGCTTGGGACAGAGCCTCATCCAATTCTCCCAGCTCAGCCTGGTGGCCTGTGGCCCCAGATGGCATCATCGCGGCATCGCGGCTCAACTGTAAGGCTCTTGACAGAACCGTGGGCACTGGGCGAGGACTCCTGGCTGTACCACTAGCGACTGGGGCTGGGGAGTGAACTGGAGCCAGGCTGGTGGCGTGGGACATCTGCAAAGCGACTGTCAAACTCTCCCCAGCCAGGGCTCTGTGGTAAGGACGGGCAGTGGTTCCAATCAGCATGGACCCCTTGGGGTGGCTCTGAGCCACACTAGAGGCCCCCATTGTTGGCACAGAACCAGAGGGGACACCTGGGCTCTCCCCACTCACTACTGAACCTGGGAGCAAGTTTGGAGCAGCTAAGCTAGCAGAGGGTCTTATGGATAGGCTCGGCTTCTTTCTATCTGCCAACTGGACACAGAACCTGCAGAGGGGCTCTGACCCATGCCTGGGATGCTGGACCCTGGGGGAAAGCTGGAGGCTGTGCCACAGGTGGAGTGCCTGGGACCGTGCCCATGATTTGGGAGATGCCAGGACCCGCACTGTTCCGGGAAAGATTAGACTGAGTCATGCCCAGTCTGTTGGGTGCTGAAGCCAGAGAGGGGCTGGGGGCCTTCCCGGTGGCTCCAGAGGGATGTGTGAAAGGGTCACCTCCCTCAGAGACCTGGGATGCAAGGAAGCCATGCCATTGGCCACCTGACAGTGACTCTGGCCAGTGCCAGTTACCATGGTTCTCCAGGGGAGACTCCCAGCTAGGCCAGGAGACGGGGTTCCCTAACACCCACTAAGGAACATAGCATCAGCCACGGGCCCCTGGGGATAGCTTGTAGCCACGCCCCTGAACAGAGGTGTGGTTCGCTGGCCTGTACGGCAGGCCTCCTCACCAGCCTGGGAGAGATTTGGTGTTGAAACACTGACCACAAAGGCTGGGCACCCACGCCTCCCACCGATGCTGCATGGGTGATGGAACCCCAGGGACAGGTCGTTGAGCTTGGAGGCCTGGAGGCTGGATATCGTCTCACTAACCATCAGAGGCTTTTCACATGGGTCCACCCCAGCACCCAGAGATGGCGGGTTCAGACCCTGGCCCACACTTCCAGCCACAGAGGGACAAGGTCCACAGGTCCACCGCGCTGGTAGGTGGCACAGATGCGGAGCTACTGCATTCACCCTCAAGCACTGCAGATGTGAGTCCAGCCCAGAGCCCCACCGTGGGTCACTGAGGCCACAGCACGTACCACTGACCACAGGTGGCTGCCATGGGCTTGGGGCCAGCCTAGTGCACAAGGGTGACTGGGCCAGGCTCAGGGATTCCCTCTGGGCCACAGATGGCAGGAATAGGCCGGGGGCTGTGGCTGGCTCTGCTAGGCTGGAGGCTGGGCTGTGAGATGAATGTGTCTTGGCTGGGCTGGGGGCTACAGATGGTCGGGCTTGGTTTGGGGATCCTGTAGTGGTCTGAGATGAGTAGGCTCGGCTGGCGGCTGCCCCACTGGCCACATATGGATGAGCTAGGCTTGGAGACAACCCGCAGGGCCCTGATGGGTGGGCGAGGCTTGGGGACACACAAATAGCTTGAGATAACTGGGCTGGGCTTGGGGATACCACACAGGTCATAGGTCGGTGGGCTAGCCTTGAGGACCTCCCCGTGGCTTGAGATGGCTGGGCTAGGCTTGGGGACACCTCACTGGGCATAGATCAAAGAGCTCGGCTTGGGGACACCCTGCAGGCCATTGATGGGTAATCTCATCTAGGGGACATCCCACTGACTTGAGATGGCTGGGCTAGACTTGGGAACACCCTACTGGCCACAGACTGGTGGGGTACACTTGAGGATACCCCAGTGGCCTGAGATAGCCAGGTCAAGCTTAGGGATTCCCCAGTGGCCTGAGGAGGCTGAGCCAGGCTTGGAGACTCATGAATGGCCATAGACAGGTGAGCTAGGCTTGGGGACTCTCTAATGGTGTGAGATGGCATGACTAGGCTTGGGGACTCTCCAATGGTGTGAGATGGCATGACTAGGCTTGGGGACACTTCAATGATGTGAAATGCCATGACTAGGCTTGGGGACCCTCCAATGGTGTGAGATGGCACGACTAGGCTTCGGGACACTTCAATGATGTGAAATGCCATGGCTAGGCTTGGGGACAGTCCAATGGTGTGAGATGCCATGACTAGGCCTGGGGACTCTCCAATGGTATGAGATGCCATGACTAGGCCTGGGGACTCTCCAATGGTGTGAGATGACATGGCTAGGCTTGGGGACTCTCCAATGGTGTGAGATGACATGGCTAGGCCTGGGGACTCTCCAATGGTGTGAGATGACATGGCTAGGCCTGGGGACTCTCCAATGGTGTGAGATGACATGACTAGGCTTCGGGACTCTCCAATGGTGTGAGATGCCATGGCTAGGCTTGGGGACAGTCCAATGGTGTGAGATGCCATGGCTAGGCCTGGGGACTCTCCAATGGTGTGAGATGCCATGGCTAGGCTTGGGGACAGTCCAATGGTGTGAGATGCCATGGCTAGGCCTGGGGACTCTCCAATGGTGTGAGATGCCATGGCTAGGCTTGGGGACAGTCCAATGGTGTGAGATGACATGGCTAGGCTTGGGGACTCTCCAATGGTGTGAGATGACATGGCTAGGCTTGGGGACTCTCCAATGGTGTGAGATGACATGGCTAGGCCTGGGGACTCTCCAATGGTGTGAGATGCCATGACTAGGCCTGGGGACTCTCCAATGGTGTGAGATGCCATGACTAGGCTTGGGGACTCTCCAATGGTGTGAGATGACATGGCTAGGCCTGGGGACTCTCCAATGGTGTGAGATGCCATGACTAGGCTTGGGGACAGTCCAATGGTGTGAGATGCCATGGCTAGGCCTGGGGACTCTCCAATGGTGTGAGATGACATGGCTAGGCTTGGGGACAGTCCAATGGTGTGAGATGCCATGGCTAGGCCTGGGGACTCTCCAATGGTGTGAGATGCCATGGCTAGGCTTGGGGACAGTCCAATGGTGTGAGATGACATGGCTAGGCTTGGGGACTCTCCAATGGTGTGAGATGACATGGCTAGGCTTGGGGACTCTCCAATGGTGTGAGATGACATGGCTAGGCTTGGGGACTCTCCAATGGTGTGAGATGCCATGACTAGGCCTGGGGACTCTCCAATGGTGTGAGATGCCATGACTAGGCTTGGGGACTCTCCAATGGTGTGAGATGCCATGACTAGGCTTGGGGACAGTCCAATGGTGTGAGATGCCATGGCTAGGCCTGGGGACTCTCCAATGGTGTGAGATGACATGGCTAGGCTTGGGGACAGTCCAATGGTGTGAGATGCCATGGCTAGGCCTGGGGACTCTCCAATGGTGTGAGATGACATGGCTAGGCTTGGGGACAGTCCAATGGTGTGAGATGACATGGCTAGGCTTAGGGGTACTCCAATACTCTGAGATGGCTGAGCTACGCTTGTGGACACTCTGATGGTCAGAGATGGCTGGGCCAGACTTGGAGACTCCTCAGAGGGCTGAGATGGCTGGGCCAGGGTTGGATACTACCCAGTGACCTGAGATGGGTAGGCTGGACTTGGAGACACCCCAAAGGCTTGAGATGGCTGGTCTAGGCTTGAGGACTCCCCACTGACCACAGATGGCTGGGCTAGCTTTTGGGACCCCCAGTTAGCTATTGATTGGTGGCCGTGGTTTGAAGCCACTCCAAAGGTCCTTGATGGGTGTCCTTGGCTTGGGGACCTCCCGCTCACCACAGATGCCTGTGCTGGTCTCAGTGTCACTCTATTAGGCATAGAGGAGTGTGGTAGACTTGGGGTCACCCCATTAGCCATAGATGGGGAGCTAACCTTGGGGACACTCTACTGGATGCTATATGCTGGGATAGGCTTGGGGCCAGCCTACTGGACTCTGATGCGTGGCCTGGCTATGGGGTTACCCTGATGGCCAGTGTAGCCTAAGACACACTTGGAGCCAAGCTCATGGCCACAGATGGTGGCTTACATGCCGTGGGGACCACAGTACCTAAAGACAGAGTCCTCCTCGGCTCTGTCGTGATGGTGGCCTGAGACATGTGGATCAGAGTCACAGAGCTCGTCTGAGGAAAACTGAGGGATCTCGGTCTCTGAGCCCCAGTGAACACGCAGTCACACCATTAGACACTGAGCTGCGCTGGAAAATGGGCACCTGCTACGAGGCTGGAGCGGGCTGGTAGGGGAAGCGTAGAGTCACATACCTAGAGGCAGTTTCAGCCTCTTGCGTATCCTTAAACCTCTGGTGTCCTCATGGACTCTGGAGGAAAAAGGGGCTTCTGGGCAAGGTCCCCTTCTAAACTGCCTTCCCGTGACTCATCTATCTTACTGACAGCAGGCAGGCTGGCCACGGACAGGGCAGAAAGGCTGAAGGAGCGAGAGCTTTGCAGGGAGCTTTCAGATTTGCCTTGGGAGAAGCTCTCAGCCAGGCCACTGTCTCGAACCTGCGGCAGACCGCCTACCAGCTCACTGAGGATGGATGGCTGGTGGTCTGTAGCCAGCTTCCGGGGACAGAGCAGGGCAGACATGGAATCCTGCGTTCGATCCCTCCCCTGTCCATGGATGGATGTCTTGGGACGAACGTGCGTCAGTGCATTGCCTGGGGAAGCTTGAAACAGACCGCAAGTCTTGCGTGCCTCAGTTGTGGTCACCCTGGTGACCTGGAAGGGACTTGGGGCTGCCTTGTCGATCGCCTCCCTAGTACCTGGGGAGGCCTGTTTGTGATTTGGGGGCTGAGACCTCCTCTGCAGGCTCTCCTTGGAAGCTCTGGATGGCTTCTGATGGCCCCTGGCCACTGAGGGTTGGTAGACACCGGGATGGCCCCTGCTAACCCTGGAGGACGGACACCAATTCAGGCTCCCGCAGGCAGGGTGAGGCTGGTGAACACGGGCAGCGCTCCCACTGCCCACACTGCTCAGAAGCCTGCCTGAGGCCTCCCTCCCCTCCCCGGTTGACGGACAAGAGGCCACCCTGCTGACCACGTGTGGCTTGTGGGAGCTCGGGGCCATGCCAAAAGTCATGGAGGGTTGGTTTATGCTTGAGCCCACACCGCTGGCAATGAGAGGCGGTCACAGACTCAGGGGTGGCTGCATGTGGGACAGCCTGGGCAAACTGGGGCCCACCCCACCCCCTTCGGGGTTCAAATCTGATGCCAATGGACCAAGCTCTAGGCTCAGGCATGCATTTTCCTTTTGGAATTTGCAGCTCAAATCCAGATTTGAGAAGTCCCTGCTGGGTCCCCTCTCCCAAGGCAGCCTGGCCTATGGTGAAACGCTCCCAGACCCCAACCTGGGAATCCCTGACCTTGCTGGCCTGTGGTCTCATGGGGCCCAGGCAGGGCCCCCACGCAGCTGACGGACTGCCCCTGCAGGCCACCTCCGCCGGGGCCAGCGTCTTAGTCACCCTGCTTCCTGTTGATTTTGAGGTGGCCTGCTTACTGTTGATTTTGGGGAGGATGGTTCCAGTCCTCAGGGCCACCTGATACAAAGACTGGCTCAGGATGGCACCCAGCTTGCCCTGGCACAGGGCCTGGCTCAGAGCTGCCCGCTCCTCCTCCGTCAAAGCCTTGCTAAGCACCTCCGCCAATTTTCCCTGCATGGCTTTGGTGAGTTCCACCCGCAGCTCGCCCCGGGACAGGGCCAGGCGCAGCTCACTCCAGGACAGCGCCTTCCCCAGCGCCAGGCTCAGCACACCCTGGGGCAGCGCTTTGGTGACAGCGGCACCCAGGACCTCCTTGGACAGGGCTTGGTTCAGAGCTGCCCAGATTTCTCCCTGGGAGAGGGCTTTGGCCAACAGAATGTGGAGATCTTCCTGGGATGCCAGGACAGTGGCCAGTTCAGCACACAGAGAGGCCAGCAGGGAGCCCACCGTGTCCTCCTGGCAGGGCACCGCCTGGCCAGGCATTGACAGCTGGGCACCTGCAGCCCCGCTGTCCCCCCAGGACTCAACACTGCATGTGGAATGTCCGGTGGGTGCCGTCAATGGCACGAGCATACCCGGGACCTCAGAGGCCGCTGGGCATGGTCCCTGCTGAGTAGTCTTCCCTGACACCTGGCTGTGGGGCTGCAGCTGAGTACATCTGTCCTCCGGCTTGGCCCAGGGCGGAGCGCTGAGGGCACTGAGGTGCTGGCAGGCCTGGCTGGGTCCCTTAGACCTGGTTAGGAGCACCTGGGAACGGGTCTTGCTGCTGAGGTCAGCAGCCTGGTACGCTGGGATGAGGCACTTGGTTATGTCTGTGACCTGCTGCCCCTGGGACTGTGTCTTGGTCAGACAGGTGGACAGATGTGTTTGGGATTGGACCTTCATGGCACCTGCAGCCAGATGTGTCTGGGAATGTACCTTGCTCAGACAGGTGACCAGGTGGTCCAGGGACGGGGTCTTGGTCAGCTCGGTGGGCAGATGTCCCTGAGATGAGGCTTTGGTCAGCGGGGAGGCCTGCTGTCTCTGGGACAGGCAGGGTGGATGTCTCTGGGATGAGGCATTGGTCAGTGGGGCAGCCAGCTGTTCCTGGGACAGGGTGACAGCCATTTCTTCTATAGGCTCAAACAGGTGAGGTGGGTCATCCCCTTCTTCTGCAGCGTTTGTCCAGGATGGAGCCCCAGATGTCTCCACTGCCACACTGGTCTTAAGTGCCATGTCTATTTTCACCTGTCTCTGGGGGCCAGTCTCGATTTTCTCGGCTTCTAAAGGAAGTTTAGCTAGAGCCCTGGGGACCCCAGCTCCGGGATGTGGTTGGGGCACACGTCTGATCTTCCCCTCAGCCACACAGGAGCGGGATGAGGCTTTGACCACCTCCACAGCCGGCTTCACGTTCACCTCGGCCTTGGCCTTGGGCTGCTTCTCCTGGGTGGAGCCCCGGGTGTTGGGAATTCCCGCTGCAACCGCCGCTGGGGGTGGAGCCTTGACGCTTCCCGCTGCTGCTGAGGCCAGACACAGGGTCCCGAGGATGGTGGCCACCGAGCGTAACTGGGCAGGGGTCCTGGTTATGATGGCTGCCAGACGCGTCTGGGGCGAGGGCTTCGTCACCCCAGCTGGACTCGTCCGGGATGAAGTCTTGGACGTGGTGGCTGCCAGACATGTCTGCAGCAGGTTTTTGGCTGGGGCGGCCGCCTGGCGCATCTGGGACGGGGTCTTTGCCATGGAAGGCCCTGGGCATATCTGGGGCGGGCTCTTCATGATGGAAGCCAGAAGGCACACTTGAGGTGGGTTCTTGGCCATGACGGTTGCGGGGCGCATCTGCAGCGGGGTGCGGGTGCCAGAGGCTGCAGGGTGCACCTGGAGCTTTGTCACCATGGGCATGGGGCATGCATGAGGCGCAGTTTTGGTCACTGCGGGCCGCGGAGACGGTGGGGCTGGGGTCTTGGTTGTTGTGATTTTGGGAACCCGGCTAGTCTTGGGTAGAGTCTTGGTCACTGTGGACGCTGGACACATCTGTGGCAGGGTCATGGAGGCCACTGGGTACGTGTAGAGCAGGGTCGTGGTGATCATGGGCCCTGGGGACACCTGGAAGGGGGCTTTCAGGGTCTCTGCTTCCACAGGGCCCTGGGCTTGGGTGCTGGGTGGTCCCATAACTGCCTGGCCACACCTTCCAGAGAGCGGTGTCTCTGCGGCCCCGGCTTTGTTGGTCCGGGCGGTGACACGTTTGGCCTTCACTGAGTCACCCTCTATGTGGACGAGGCAGGTGCTTCTGATGGTTCTGGTCAGCAGGCACGGCTGGCACTTTGCGCCCGGATTCACCGGGCAGGGAAATCTGATGGTGACCATCTGGTGTGGCAGGAAGGCCAACCCCGGGACTCCGGCAGCACGAGGAGCCTGCATGCAGGGGTCTGGGGCACCCTGAGCCACGGGGCTCTGCAGGAGCGGGGTCGACTGGGGCCTGCAGAGGACCAGATTGTCACAGGACGGGAACTGGGTCTCCTTGTTCACCCTGACAGGCGGGCACAGAAGGCAGTTCTCTTCCAGATGCTGGAAGCGCACCTGCTGTGGGGCGTGATAAGGGATGTCCCCCTCCTCCGCCTTCGCTTTCTTCACCGACAGCTTCCTGGAGTGAAGGATGCGTCTCGTGCTGAAGCGCCGCCAGGCCTTCTGGATGGCCTTGGCCGCCATCATCTGGGAAATGAGCTTCTGCCGGAGCTGGTAGCCCCTCCAGCTGGCTTGGATGAGCGTGGCCGCGTGGGAATGCAGCATGTCCATCTCGTCTACTAGGATTTTCCTGAAGGCCTGGCTCTCGACCACAGCCCGGAGGCGTGGGATGTGGCGGGGCACCGGCTCGGCTCGGGCAGGCTGCTGCAGAAGATGCTCCTTGGACGTGGGGCCCTGGTGCTGGGGCTGTGGAGTCGCTTTCTCCATTGTTTCCGGGAGGCTAGGCGTGGGTGGGGGCTGGAGGACACACTGCCCAACTGGGTGACAACTGGCTGTTGAACTGGACTGGGCGGCCGACTGCATTGCCTTGATTCCTGGGCAGGTCAGCTCTGCCTGTGGGGTGGCAGGGGGTGGTCAGGGCACAGCAGGTCCTGCAGACCAGAGGTCTCCTGGCTGGGGAGGACACTGGCCCCCCGGACCCAGATATTCTTGTTCCTGGCACCTTGAGATCTTCCTCCTCCGTCTTTCTATCCTTCCCTCCCTCTCTCAAGTGGCCTTTGCTGTCCCTAGATGCATTTCTCATCATCCTATGGTCACTTCATCCTGGCACACAGTGCATGCCACTGGAATGCCCAACCACTTACCTGCTTTTTTTGTAATGTATGTATTTATATATTTATTTATTTTTAGAGACGGGGTTTCACCATGTTGGCCAGGATTGTCTCTATCTCCCGACCTCGCGATCTGCCCGCCTTGGCCTCCCAAAGTGCTGGGACCATAGGCATGAGCCGCCATACCCGGCCCCCTCTTTTTTTTTTTTTTTTTTTTGAGACAGTTTCACTCTTGTTACCCAGGGTGGAGTGCAATGGTGCGATCTCAGCTCACCGCAGCCTCCGCCTCCTGGGTTCAGGCAATTCTCCTGCCTCAGCCTCCCGAGTAGCTGGGACTACAGGCGTGTGCCACCATGCCTAGCTAATTTTTTGTATTTTTAGTAAAGATGGGGTTTTACCGTGTTGGCCAGGCTGGTCTCGAACTCCTGACCTCAGGTGATCCACCAGGCTCAGCCTCCCAGAGTGCTGGGATGACAGGCGTGAGCCACCGCGCCCGGCCTGCTTCTCGAACTTTATCTTGGATGTACCCCGAGTAAAGCACTGATCACAATGTTTTGGAAATTTCCTGTTTGCTTCTCTCGCTGTGTGTGTGCGTGTGTGAAAGAGAGAGAGAGAGAAGTGTAATGGGGGATATTATTTGCCTCTCCCCACTGACTGTGAATCCTAGAAGACAGAGTCATTTCTGTGTCCCCCATCTCAGTCATAGGGCTTGGTACCGGGCGGGTAGGCACCTTGACTGATAAACAGTGAGTGGACTGGAAGTTGGATGGACAGATGGATACAGGGCTAGATACTGAGTGGATGTATCCGTGGATGAGTGAATGGTGGATGGGGTGAGAAACGGGTGAAGGACTTGATGAAGAGATAAACGAAGCTGACGAATGAAGAGGTAAAGGCAGACTGGCTGGCGCGGTGGCTCACGCCTGTCATCCCAGCACTCTGGGAGGCCAGCGTGGACAGACTGCTTGAAATCAGGAGTTCACGACCAGCTTGGCCAACATGGTAAAACCCCATCTTTACTAAAAATACAAAAAAGTAGCCAGGCGTGGTGGCACACATCTGTAGTCCCAGCTACTCGGAGGCTGAGGCAGGAGAATTGCCTGAACCCAGGAGGAGGAAATTGCAGTGAGCTGAGATCGTGCCACTGCGCTCCAGCCTGGGTGACAAGACTGAGACTCCTTTTCAAAAATAAATAAATAAATAAGGCAGATTAACAGGAAAATGGACACATGGGTGAGTGG
Source organism: Callithrix jacchus (assembly GCF_049354715.1). NCBI lineage: Eukaryota > Metazoa > Chordata > Mammalia > Primates > Cebidae > Callithrix > Callithrix jacchus. The sequence continues at coordinate 16,985,542 of NC_133523.1, forward strand.
ATGGGTGGGTGGATGGATGGATGGATGGATGGATGGATGGATGGATAAATGAGCCGATGGGTGAATGAGCAGATGAATGGAGGGATAGGCGAAACAACTGATGAAAAGATGGGTGGATGGATAAATGGATGGAAGGATGGATGGATACATACATAGATGAATGGATGGATGCAAGGGTGGGTGGATGAATTGGTGGATGGATGGGCAGATGGGTCTATAAATGGGCAAACACTGGTGAATAGATAGGTGGGGCTGGGCGTGGTGGCAGCCAAGGTGGGTGGATAGTGAAACCCCGTCTCTACTAAAAATACAGAACTTAGCCACCTGTAATCACAGCTACTCGGGAGGCTGAGGCAGGAGAATTGTTTGAACCCAGGAGGCAGAGGTTGCAGTGAGGCGAGATCACACCATTGCACTCCATCCTGGGTGACAGAGCAAGACTCCGTCTCAAACAAACAAAAAATAGATAGGTGGATAAATGGATGGGTAGATGGACGGATGAAAGGTGGATGGATTGGATGGTAAATGGATAGAGGGAGGGAAGATTATGTGGATGAATGGGTGAATGGATGGATGGGTGGGTGGGTAGGTAGATGGGTAGATGGAAAATGGAATGATGGGTGGGTGGGAGGATGAATGGATACATAGATAGATGGATGAATGATGGATGGTGGATGGGTAGGGGGAGGGACAAATGTATGGAAAGATGAATGAATGAATGAGTGGGTGGGTAGATGAATAGATGTAAGACAAGCAGATAAATGAATGTGAAGCTAAAGGAGGCCAGGCTCAGTGGCTCACACATGTAATGCCAGCACTCTGGGAGGCTGAGGCGGGTGGATCACCTGAGGTCAGGAGTTCGATACCAGCCTGGCCAACGTGGCGAAACCCCCTCTCTACTAAAAATACAAAAAAAAAATAGCCAGGCATGATGGCGGGTGCCTGTAATCCCAGCCACTTGGGAGGCTAAGCCAGGAGAATTGCTTGAACCCAGGAGGCAGAGGTTTAGGTGAGCCGAGATCGCGACACTGCTCTCCAGCCTGGCACCCGGAGTGAGACTCTGTCTCAAAAAAAAAAAGAAAAGAAAGAAAGAAAGAGAGAGAGGGAGGGAGGGAGGGAGGGAAGGAAGGAAGGAAGGAAAGAAAGAAAGAGAAAGAAAGAAAGAAAGAAAGAAAGAAAGAAAGAAAGAAAGAAAGAAAGGAGGGAAGGAGGGGAAGGGAAGGGAGGAGGAGGGAAGGGAAGGGGAGGAGGGAAGGGAAGGGGAGGAGGGGAGGGGAGGGAAACGAAGGGAAGGGAAGGGAAGTGAAGGAGGAAGGAAGGAAGGAAAATAAATGAAATTAAAGAGAGCTGGAGAGATTGGTGACATTGGTGAAGCCATAACCCAATAGGAGGTAGACTGATGCCCGGGCGGTGGCTCAAGCCTGTAATCCCAGCACTTTGGAAGGCCGAGGCGGGTGGATCACGAGGTCAAGAGATCGAGACCATCCTGGTCAACATGGTGAAACCCCGTCTCTACTAAAAATTCAAAAAATTAGCTGGGCATGGTGGCGCGTGCCTGTAGTCCCAGCTACTCAGGAGGCTGAGGCAGGAGAATTGCCTGAACCCAGGAGGCGGAGGTTGCGGTGAGCCGAGATCGCGCCATTGCACTCCAGCCTGGGTAACAAGAGTGAAACTCCGTCTCAAAAAAAAAAACAAGGAGGTAGACTGATGGGTGGGTGGGTGGGTGGGTGGATCAGGGGATGAACAGGTAAATAGCATATGGAAGAATGGAAAGAGGGAAGAAAAAGTGGGTGACTGTGGCTTTCAGAAGTAACTAGGATGCAGAGGGAGCTGGGACACTGTCCCACCACCCTGATGCATGGCCTGGAGCACAGCACACAGGTTTGGCAGAAGCCCATCTCTTCAGGCTGGACTAGCCAGAGCCCTTGCCCAGGGGCCATCTTCTTACCTTGAAGGGTCATAGAGTTGGAGGAGAAGCAGGAGAAGAAGGTGAAATCTCAGAAGCCAGTGTGCAAGCAGAGGCAGCCTTCAGCCTTTCACCCCAGGCAACGCGCAGCAACACTGCCCCGGGCTGGCTCTGTCCTCAGGACCGACACAAAAAGAGATGTTAAAAGCAAAAACACTGAATTCTAAAAAAAAAATAAAAATCGAGTCTGCAAAGATGAGTACCCAAGGAAATTTATTCCAGTGTTAGTTTGTAGCTAGAAATCAAACAAAACATCTGGAAATAACCAAAACAGCGATTAGCAGAGGTTCCGCGGCCAAGGCATATGGAAGTATAATCAGGGATGTTTAACAATGTATTCTTTAGCAGAGGAAAAACTGCTAAACGGAGCTATAAACAGCTCTCCAAGCTATCAACGGAGAGATGGCTTAACCAAACAAGGACAGGACACCCAGGCATTGGAAATGGTGTGCAGGCTCAGCACAGTGGTTCTTGCCTGCAATCCCAGCACTTTGGGAGGCAGAGACAGGTGCCTCTTCAGGCCAGGAGTTTGAGACCAGCCTGGGAAACTAAGCAAGAACTGTCTCTTAAAATAATAATAATAATTGGCCGGGCATGGTGGCTGATGCCTGTAATCGCAACACTCTGGGAGGCTGAGGCGGGTGGATCACCTGAGGTCAGGAGTTCGAGACCAGCCTGGCCAACCCTATCTCTACTAAAAACACAAAAAATTAGTCAGGCATGGTGGTGAATGCCTGTAATTCCAGCTACTTGGGAGGCTGAGGCAAGAGAATGCCTTGAACGCAGGAGGCGGAGGTTGCAGTGAGCTGAGATCACACCACTGCACTCCAGCCTCCGTAATAAGACCAAAACTCTGTCTCAAAAAAAAAAAAAAAAAAAAAGCCAGGCGCGGTAGCTCACACCTGTAATCCCAGCACTTTGGGAGGCTGAGGCTGGCAGATCACCTGAGGTCAGGAGTTGGAGACTAGCCTGACCAATATGGTGAAACCCCGTCTTTAAAAAAAAAAAAAAAAATAGGTTGGGCACAGTGGCTCACGACTGTAATCCCATTAATTTGTGAGGCCAAGGCGGGTGGATCACTTGAGGCCAGGAGTTCCAGACCAGCCTGGGCAACATGGTAAAATCCCGTCTCTACTAAAAATATTAAAAGTAGTCAGGCATGGTGGCACGTGCCTGTAGTCCCAGCTACTCAGGAGGCTGAGGCAGGAGGATGATTTGAGGCCACTAGGAGGTTGAGACTATAATTAGCTATGATGGCACCACTGCACTCCAGCCTGGTGACAGAGTGAGACCCTGTCTCTTTGTTTTTGAAACAGAGTCTCACTCTATTGCCCAGGCTGGAGTGCAGTGTCACAATTTTGGCTCGCTGCAACCTCCGCTTCCCGGGTTCAAGCGATTCTTGGGCCTCAGCCTCCTAAGTAGCTGGGATGACAAGTGTGAGTCACCGCGTCTGACTGAGACCCTGTCTCCAAAAAAAAAAAGGATGATTGTGATTAAAGGTACGTATAAAAGGAAATTCTCTATGGTACTTTGGGGCTGATGGAGATTCCCCCAGAAAGGGGCAAATTTGGAGAGGATTCAGACTTCTTTGGAGAAGGTATGGACCCACCTAACAAGCAGCAGAGATGTTTGCTGGATTGGCCACGTCAGAGCTGATCTGGAGTGGCAGAATTAGCAAAAGGCCCGCCCTCCAGGGGGCAGGTGTGGGAACAGGTGATCAACAGGTTATCACCAGCGCCCTCTACTGAGAAGGTTTAGCATTGCGCTCACTTTGGTGCTGTGGATGTGCGCCGGAAACCTCGGTGCTGCGGGGTGCAGCAGGCCCTCAGTGCGCATGGGCCACCGTGGGGGCTTTGGTTGTCTGAGACAGAGTTTCATTCTTGCCGCCCAGGCTGAAGTGCAGTGGCGCATCTCGGTTCACTGCAACCTCCTCCTCTCAGGTTCAAGAGATTCTCGTGCCTCAGCCTCCCAAGTAGCTGAAATTACAGGCGCCCGCCACCGCACCTGGCTAATTTTTGTTGTTTTTACTGAGAAGGAGTTTTGCTCTGTCGCCCAGGCTGGAGTGCAGTGGTGCGATCTCGGCTCACTGCAACCTCCGCCACCCGGTTCAAGCCATTCTCCTACCTCAGCCTCCCGAGTAGCTGGTATTACAGGCATGTGCCACCGTGCCCGGCTAATTTTGTATTTTTAGCAGAGATGGGGGTTTCTCCATGTTGGTCAGGCTAGTCTCGAACTCCTGACCTTACATGATCCGCCTGCCTCAACCTCCCAAAGTGCTGGGATTACACACCGTGCCCGCCATTTTTTGTATTTTTAGTACAGATGGAATTTCACCTTATTGGTCAGGCTGCTCTCAAATTCCTGACCTCAGGTGATCCATCCACCTCGGCCTCCCAAAGTGCTGGGATTACAGGCATTTGGGGTCTCTGTTGTCTCTCTCTCTCTCTCTCTCTCTCTCTCTCTCTCTCTCTCTCTCTCTCCTCTCTCTCTCTGTACACGCATGCTTCTGCGCCTGGCCTTGGGGTCTGTTTTCTGTGTGTGTGTGTGTGTGTGTGTGTGTGTGTGTGTGTGTGTGTGTTGAGAGGGCTGCAGAAAAGTTTTCATCAGGTCAAGGCCTTGGGGTCTGTTTTCTGTGTGTGTGTCTGTGTGTGTGTGTGTCTGTGTGTGTGTGTCTGTGTGTGTGTGTGTCTGTGTGTGTGTCTGTGTGTGTGTGTCTGTGTGTGTGTGTCTGTGTGTGTCTGTGTGTGTGTCTGTGTATGTGTCTGTGTGTGTCTGCGTGTGTGTGTCTGTGTGTGTCTGTGTGTGTGTGTCTGTGTGTGTGTCTGTGTGTGTGTCTGTGTGTGTGTGTGTCTGTGTGTGTGTCTGTGTGTGTGTGTGTCTGTGTGTGTGTGTGTCTGTCTGTGTGTGTCTGTGTGTGTGTGTGTGTGTGTGTGTGTGTGTGTGTGTGTGTTGAGAGGGCTGCAGAAAAGTTTTCATCAGGTCAAGGCTACAAAGTTGCTGAAGGACCACGTTCTGGACCCAGAGCTGGGGCAGGCTACACCTGGTGTCTCCACACCTCTATCCCTAACGCCTCACTGGCGCCCTCTACTGAGAAAGTTTAGCATTGTGCTCACTTTAAAGGAGACACAAGGAAACGAATTTCTTTGTTAATCACATACTGAAAGGGTCCATTTGGAGACAAGAGGCAATGCACGGATAACTGACACACATATATTTATTTATTATTATTTTTATTTTTTGAGACCGAGTCTCGCTCCGTCGCCCAGGCTGGAGTGCAGTGGTGCGATCTCGGCTCACTGCAACCTCCCCCTTCAGGGTTCAAGAGATTCTCCTGTCTCAGCCTCCTGAGTAGCTGGAATGGCAGGTGCCCACCACCACACCTGGCTAACTTTTGGGTTTTTTTGTTTTTTTGAGACGGAGTTTCAATCTTACTGCCCAGGCGGGAGTGCAATGGTGCAATCTCAGCTCGCTGCAACTTCTGCCTCACAGGTTCAAGCCTCAGCCTCCAGAGTAGCTGGGATTACAGGGGTGCAACACCACGCCCGGCTAATTTTGTATTTTTAGTAGAGACGGGGTTTCATCATGTTGGCCAGGCTGGTCTCGAACTACTGACCTCAAGTGATTCGCCCACCTCGGCCTCCCAAAGTGCTGGGATTACAGGTGTCAACCACAGTGCCCAGCCTAATTTTTGTTTTTTGTTTTTTTTGAGACGGAGTTTCGCTCTTGTTACCCAGGCTGGAGTGCAATGGCGTGATCTCGGCTCACTGCAACCTCCGCCTCCTGGGTTCAGGCAATTCTCCTGTCTCAGCCTCCTGAGTAGCTGGGACTACAGGCATGCGCCACCATGCCCGGCTAATTTTTTGTATTTTTAGTAGAGATGGGGTTTCACCTTGTTGACCAAGATGGTCTCGATCTCTTGACCTCGTGGTCCACCCGCTTCGGCCTCCCAAAGTGCTGGGATTACAGGCTTGAGCCACCCTGCCCGGCCTAATTTTTGTATTTTTAGTAGAGATGGGGTTTTACCACATTGGTCAGGCTGGTCTCGAACTCCTGGCTGAGGCAGGAGAATCGCTTGAACCTGGGAGGCAGAGGTACAATGAGCCGAGACTGCACCAATGCACCCCAGCCTGGGTGACAGAGCGAGATGCCATGTCAAAAAAAAAAAAAAAAATTGAAATTGGAGTCGTCAGAGCTTCAGGAGCAGAATGGGCCCATTCCAGGGGCTAAGGTTTCATCCCAAACGGTACAACTCTTTAAAGGAACTCAACCAGAAGGGGTAAGAAATGGGATTGTGGGGGATGAGAAGAAGGGACAGGGCCCCCCTGGACACAGAAGCCAAGCTCAGTAATTCTGAGTAAAACCCTCTCAGGCTCAGTTTCCTTATCTGTCACGAGGTAAGATCACCGTCCTCAAGTTCCCGAAGACACAACAGGCTTGGCCGGGTGCAGTGGCTCATGCCTGTAATCCTAGCACTTTGGGAGGCCAAGGTGGGAGGATGGCTGGAGCCCAGGAGTTTGAAACCAGCCTGGGCAACATAGCAGGACACTGTCTCTATTTATTTAAACAAATAATAAAGAGGCTGGGCGTGGTGGCTCATGCCTGTAATCCAAGCACTTTGGAGGCCAAGGCGGGCAGATTACCTGAGGTTGGGAGTTCAAGACCAGCCTGACCAACATTGTGAAACCCCGTCTTTAAAAATAATAAGAGACATAACAGGCTCTCCAGGATGCCCCCCATCACAGGTGAACGAATCTACCATCAAGGCTTTGGGGGTCCCTAGAGCCCCATCATTTCGAGTCACACAGAAGGCCCAGAAGGACTCTAAAGGCACTGGGGGTCACAGAACAACAGGGTCCCCCATGAGTCCCCACAAACCAGCCCTCCACCAGCCCCATTTACCTGCCCCCGAAGCCATCAGCCCCACTCACCTGCCCCTGAAGCTGAACCCAGCGGTCTGAATGAACAGCCAGTCTTGGGGTCCTGGTGGCGTGGCAGCTTTGTGACTCAAAGCCAAGTTCCGGCCAATCCCTGCCAGCTTCTGTGGGGGAGGGGATGCTAGAAGGCACAGCCAGGCTCTGGGAGACAGGACCAGGGGCAGGGCCCAAGGTCATGGTGGTGGCTACCTACACCGGCTCATCCTGAGTAGAAGGGGTTCTCAGCGCAGAGGGAACCCCAAATCTCCTGCCCCGTGTACCCAGAGGCAGCTTCAGTCTTTCATCCTGTGGGCATTTTCTTTTCTTTTTGAGACGGTGTTTCACTCTTGTTGCCCAGGCTGGAGTGCAATGGCGCAATCTCAGCTCACTGCAACCTCCGCCTCCTGGGTTCAAGGGATTCTCCTGCCTCAGCCTCCCGAGTAGCTGAGACTACAGGCACGCGCCACCACGCCTGACCAATTTTGTATTTTTAGTAGAGATGGTGTTTCTCCATGTCGGTCAGGCTGGTCTCAAACTCCCAACCTCAGGTGCTCTGCCCACCTTGGCCTCCCAAAGTGCTGGGACTACAGGCGTGAGCTACTGCTCCCAGCCAGCTGTGGTCATTTTCTGAGCACCTACTGTATGCTGGAATTTGCCCCAGGCCTGGGGATACAAAAAACTCAAAAGAATTTGAGGGTGTAAAATGGCTACATGGGAAGGAACCAGAAAGGGGGTGCCATGGGCCAGTCATGTTTCTGACCAATGTCCTGGGTCTGGCTCGGAGACTGGGGAGTCCTTGGGGTGGGGCCAGACAGACTTGATGTCTCTTGGGATCCCCACTGGGCCCAGCAAAAGTGGACACTGACCCTGAGCCGAAGGGGGAAGTCAGGCCGCTGTCCTGGGTCACCTCCCAGGGCCGGGCTGGGGCCCAGCATGAGTCACTGCTGGCTGGGCTAAGGCTGACACATACCTTGGACTCTGTGCAGCTGGCTCCAGCCAAAGCCAGCCTGGTCCAGAAGCCTTGGCCTGGCTCCCTTAGAGAGCCGCTGGGGGTCGCCAGGGCAGGGGCCAGCAGGAGTGCCTGGCCTCCCTCTGCAAAGACCACCCCCTCCAAAACCTTCTCTATACTGTGGGTGTGGCTTTGGGCAAAATCAGGGACATGGCAGATGGCAGCTGGATGGGGTTTACATCGTTTGTCTGTTTTTTTGTTTGGTTTGGATTTTGAGATGAAGTCTCGCTCTGCTGCTGAGGCTGGACTGCAGTGGTGCAATCTCGGCTCACTGCAACCTCCGCCTGCCGGGTTCATGCGATTTCTGTGCCTCAGCCTCCTGAGTAGCCAGGACTACAGGTGCCCGCCACTATGCCTGGCTAATCTTTGTAGGTTTTTTTTCTTTTGAGACAGTCTTGCTCTGTTGCCCAGGCTGGAGTGCAAAGGTGCAATCTCGGCTCACTGCAACCTCCGCCTGCCGGGTTCAAGGGATTCTCCTGCCTCAGCCTCCTGAGTAGCAGGGATTACAGGCATGTGCCACCATGCCTGGCTAATTTTGTATTCTTAGTAGAGACGGGGTTTCTCCATGTTGGTCAGGCTGGTGTCGAACTCCCGTCCTCAGGTAACCCCGTCTGCCTCGGCCTCCCAAAGTGCTGGGATTACGGGTGTGAGTTTTAGTAGACAGGATTTCACCATGTTGGCCAGGCTAGTCTCGAACTCCTGACCTCAAGTGATATGCCTGCCTCAGCCTCCCAAAGTGCTGGGATTACAGGCATGGTCACCTCGCCCAGCCCTTTCTTTGGATGTTTCATCAGAACAAGTCCCCAGAGCTAAACGCAGCTGTGAGCACTCGGGGCAACTGGAGGCTGTGGGAGCCCAGTAAAGTGTTGGCCCAGCCTGCGGGTTACTCGGGACAGGCTTCCGAGGAGAGAGTGTGCAGGTGAGGCTGGGAGGTGGCGCTCAGCTGGGTGACTGGGGGAGAGTAGCTGGCACAGAGCCACCGCGCAGCTGTGCAAAGGCCCTGAGGCCAGGAGGGCAGGAATGGAGAATCTGGGTGGAGAGGTTCCCGGAGGGAGACACCGGCCAGCCCAGGACCTGGTACAGCCAGGACTTCCCTCCAGAAAGTTTTCAAGTAGTGGGTGAGATCTGTGGTTTCAAAAAAGCCTTTCATATCACAGCTCACTCCTGCCTCACTCCCCCATCAGACTGGAGGACTGGCCTCCAGGGAGTGGACACCAACTAGGCCTCAGTAAATGCTGGTGAGGCCAGGTGTGGCAGCTCAGTCCTGTAATCCCAGCACTTTGGGAGGCCAAGGTGGGGCGGACTGCTTGAGCTCAGGAGTTTGAGACCAGCCTGAGCAACATGGCAAAACCCCATCTCCACTAGTAATAACAAAAATTAGCGAGTACGGCGGCCAACGCTGCCATCCCAGCTACTTTGGTGGCTGAGGCAGGAGAGTCACTTGAACCCAGTAGGCGGAGGCTGCAGTGAGCTGCACTCCAGCCTGAGTAAAAGAGACCTTGTCTCAAAAAGGTTGGCGGAGGCGAGAGATAAGACAGAGGCCAGGTGCAGTGGCTCACACCTGTAGTCCCAGCATTTTGGGAGAGTAGGATTGGAGGATCACCTGAGCACAAGAATTCAAAATCAGCCTGGGCAATATAGATCCCTCTCTACAAAAAATTCTTTAATAATTAGCAGGGCATGGTGGCACACACTTGTGGTCCCAGCTACTTAGGAGGCTGAGGCAGGAGGATCACTTGAGCCTAGGAGGTCAGGGCTGCAGTGAGCTGTAGTGCTGGGCGTGGTGGCTCACACCTGTAATCCCAGCACTTCAGGAGGCCGAGGCAGGTGGATCACCTGAGGTCGGGAGTTCCAGACCAGCCTGCCCAACATGGAGAAACTCCATCTCTACTAAAAATACAAAAAATAAAATAAAAATTAGCTGGATGTGGTGGTGGGTACCTGTAATCCCAGCTACTGGGGAGGCTGAGGCAGAATTGCTTGAACCCAGGAGGCAGAGGTTGCAGTGAGCCAAGATCGCACCACTGCACTCCAGCCTGGGAGACAGAGTAAGACTCGTCTCCAAAAAAAAAAAAGTGTCCTCCCCCTCTCTGCCAGGTTCCTCAGAGGCCTCCTGCCTTAGACCACTGGGAGGCAGGCGGGCAGGCAAGAGACGTGGGCTCAATCTCTGCTCTGCCATATACATTGGGCAGTTTCCCACAACCTCCCTGGCCTCCCCTTCTCTACACAGACACACCACCATTGAGTGCAATCACTGTTCAGTCCCCGGCACCTCCCAGTTCTGACTTCTGACCTGAGCAAGGTTACTGTGGATACAAACACCCATCTCACAGCACAGGATATGGAGGCCGCTGGGGGAAGGGGACTCGCCAGAGGTCACACAGATGCCAACTGGCACCTCACTGGGACCCAGTCTCCCTACCAGTGACACTCTGCCCCCGGGGTGTCATTCTCGGTGTCCTGTGGATCAAGGACTTTGGAAGTGAGGAGGCCAAGGTGGGGCTATCTCTGCACAGTCTCCTTAAAAGGCTGGGTGACATCAAGCCAGGTGCTCTCCCACCTCAGCCTCATTCCCCTCAGCAGGTTCCTTCAGGCCCTGCTGAAGTGTCTGCATGGCCTCCCATAAGGCAAGGTGACAGCTAAAAACCAAACCCTGGCTGGGCACGGGGGCTCAGGCCTGGAATCCCAGCACTTTGGGAGGCCGAGGCAGGCGGATCACTTGAGGTTAGGAGTTTGAGACCAGCCTGGTCAACATGGTGAAATCCCATCTCTACTAAAAATACAAAAAAATTAGTTGGGCGTGGTGGCGGGCACCTGTAATCCCAGCTACTTGGGAGGCTGAGGCAGGAAAATCGCTTCAACCCAGGAGGCAGAGGTTGCGGGGAGCCAAGATGGCGCCACTGCCCTCCAGCCTGGGCAACAGAGCAAGACTCTGTCTCAGGCAAACAAATAAAGCCCAATATAGCTCTTGGTGGGAAGGCCTGACTCTCTCCCTGGCCAAGGACAGCGGCCCTTCTCTGCAAGTTTCTTCATCTGTAAAACGGGTACAATTCGGCCAGGCATGGTGGCTCACGCCTGTAATCCTAGCACTTTGGGAGGCCGAGGTGGGTAGATCACCTGAGGTCAGAAGTTCAAGACCAGCCCAGCCATCATGGTGAAACCCCATATTTATTAAAAAAAAAAAAAAGCCAGGCGCGGTGGCTCACGCCTATAATCCCAGCACTTTGGGAGGCCGAGGCAGGTGGATCACAAGGTCAAGAGATCAAGACCATCCTGGTCAACAAGGTGAAACCCCGTCTCTACTAAAAATACAAAAATTAGCTGGGCATGGTGGCGCGTGCCTGTAGTCCCAGCTACTTGGGAGGCTGAGGCAGGAGAACTGCTTGAACCCAGGAGGCAGAGGCTGCGGTGAGCCGAGATCGTGCCAGTGCACTTCAGCCTGGGTAGTAAGAGCAAACTCCGTCTCAAAAAAAAAAAAAAAAAAAAAAATGGGTACAATTCAGCGGCCTTCCCTAACAAGGCTGGACAGGTACACACAACCAGCCCTATTTGCTGTGTGACCTTGGCCCCTCATGTCCACATCCCTCGGAGCTCCCAGAGTCGGAAGCCCAAGGCTCAAGGTCTTAACAGCAAAGGCCAGAGCAGGCGGGAGAAGCAGGAAACCTAGGTCAAGGCTCTGAAGTGAAGAGGCCAAGGTCGGGCTGTCTCTGCACAATCTCCTTAAAAGGCTGTGTGACGTCAAGCCAGTTGCTCAACCTCTCTGAACCTTAGGTTTCCCCAAGTGGAGATAGGATGTTGGGAGGAGGAGCGAACTTCAGCGAGATACTTTCTGTGCCACCTTCCTCCTGGTCCTGGGTCTCAGCATCCCCCAAGTCACCAAATGAGAATAAAAGCTTACACTGTAAGCCAAGCACTGCTCTGTAAACAGAAACCCTCTTCATCGTCACAACTTTATGGGGCAAGTTTTTCGGCTGTTCTCCCCATTTGACAGGCAGACCAAGGCCCAAAAGGCTAATTAAAAAGTTCTGTAAGTTTCTGCCTCTTCCTTCCTCCCTTGGGCTGGGGCTATGCCGTTTCCACCTCCAAATCTCTCCTTCCCAAAAGGCAAGGGGGCATTAGCTAGTTCCAAACGCCGGTCAAAGACCCCAACCTGGACATCAGCCGGCCCTGCGCCCAGGCGATTCTAGAGGGCGCTCGCTGCACGCCAGAAGCGCGGGCCCCTCCCGGACGCCGGCTCCTCGCTTCCTCCCAACGAAGGGAGGAGCTGGGGACGGAAGGAGGAGAGAGAGGCGGGGGTGGGGGGGAAGCGGGCCAGGCTCCACCCAGCCCGCCAGGCCCCGGCGGGGGAAGAAGGAGGCGGAGAGCCGAGCTGGCGTAACGAGACTTTACTGAAAACAGAAAACCGGGCGGGCGAACCAAGGATTACAAACAGGAATGTGGACTCGTAGCAAAACAAAACAAAAAACAAACAGAACAAAAAGGGAGAGGGGGAGCCGGTCGAAAGAACGGAAGGGGGAGCGAGATCGAGGAAAGGGGCGGAGAATTTTTTTTTCTTCTTCCCATTTCTTTAAAAAAAAACCAACACAAGAAAACACACACACACACAACCAACGTTTGTTCCCGAATAGAAACATAAATAGGGCAGAATCGAACACTCTGTTCTTCTCTCTTCCAAAGAAAAAAAAAAGTTAAAGAAAGGCAGGGTTTGAGGCTGCGCCCCCTCGGAGCCCCTTCCGCGGCGCGGTGTACAAAGGGGCAGCCGAGACGCGCGGGTTTGTGCAACACAGGGCGGCCGCGCGAAGAACAGAGGCAGCGCGAGGGCGGGGGGTCATGCGCTCGCCCCCCCGAGAGCAGGGGGGTCCAGCTTGTCGAGTCCGGGGCGCCCCTTCCGAGTCCTGGGCACCCTCGGGGGGATCCCCGGGGGCCGCACTCTGAGTTCCTGGGTACACTTGGGGGAAGGGGGGGTCCCCAGGGCCGCACCCTCTCCAAGTCCGGGACGCCAACGACACCCCCCCCGCGAGCCCGCCCCTGGGGGAAGGTGGCCGCGCATGCGCCCCGCGCGCGGACTCAGTACGCGGACACCTGGTGCTGGGGCAGCAGCTGGCAGCCGCTGTTGACGTGGCTGAGGACTTTCTGCTTGAGCTGCGCCACCTGCTCGCGCAGCAGGCTCGCCGTGGACGCCAGCTCCGTGTTCTGGCTCTTGAGGGTCTTCACTTTCTCCTCCAGGCGCGAGATGCGCTCCAGCTTGCGCTTGCGGCACTTGGAGGCGGCGATGCGGTTGCGCAGCCGCTTGCGCTCCGCCTTGATGCGCTCCTGCGTGTCCATGTCGATAGGCGACAGCGGCGGGCTCTCGCCGAAGCTCGGCACGTCGGGCACCGTCTGTGGCTCGTCCTTGAGCGCAGCCAGGCGCGGCGGCCCCAATGCGCCCGGGGGCGGCGGCGGCGGGAAGGGCACGGGCTCGGCAGCGAAGGCGACCGTCGCGGCGCCCCCCGCGCCCCCGGCGCCGCCCGCGTAGCTGCTCAGGTTCGCGTAGACGGGCGCCTCCGGCGCGGCCGCCGCCGGAGCCAGCTCGCCGGGCGGCGCGGAGCCCGCGGCCGTGCCCGAAGGCCCGCCGGCGGCGGCGGCGGCGGCGGCGGCAGCGGCGGCCGAGCCCGGGCCGAGCTGGTTCTGCTTGTGCAAATCCTCCAGGGCCTTGACGAAGCCCTCGGCGAACTCCTGCTCCTCGCTAGCCGCCACCTTGGGGTAGAGGAACTGCGTGCTCGTCGGCGTGGTGGTGACCAGCCCGTTGGACTGGATGATGAGACGCTCGAGCTCGGGGGAGGCGAGCTTCAGCAGCCCCAGGTCGGGCGAGGCGAGCAGGCCGTCGGGGGGTGCCGCGCTGGGGGCGCCGTCGGCGCGCAGGGGGGTCGGAGGCGGCGCGGCCGTGGGCTTGAGTGCCGCCGCCACCTGCTCGCTCAGGCTCAGCGTCAGCGCGTCCTTCTTCATCATGCTGCCGGCCGCCGCCGTCGGGGGCGCCCCCGGGAACAGGCGGCCCGGAGACCCGAAGCTGCCGCCGCTGCCACTGGCGCCGCCGCCCAGGCCGCTCAGCGCCTCATCGCCGTAGAAGGGTGTTTCCATCCTCCGCCTCCCCCGCCGCGCCGGCCCGGGGGGGAGTGGCCGCGGCCTCCCGGGGGGCCCGCACCCCCCCGTCCGCTCGGCCCTGCGCCCGCCCCGGCCGCGGCCGCTGCGCCCGGCCCTCCGCTGGCGGCGGCTCCTGCGCCGCGCGGCTCGTGCGCCCTCTTATAGCCTCGGCTCCTCGCGATGAGCTCACCGCCCCCGATAGCCATTGGGCGCGGGTGACGTCGCTCATTTGCATGGAGGGGCGGGGCCAAGCTGCCGACGCCCGCCTGGCCGCCGTTGCCCCGGCGACGCGCGGTAAACGGCACAACAGCGCGCTGCCTTGTGGGTTGACGTCATGGGGGCAGGCCGCGCGCCCGGGCCGGGTCACCCCGCCCCGGGACCGCTGTGTACAACTGATCTCCCCGGCGCCGCCCCCACCAAGGCACATCCCGGGTGGCGTGATGGGCCCGGGCGCCCGCCCGCCCCAAGGCCCCGCCCCGTGTCCGCGCGTGGGGCCGGCTGGGCGGGGGCGGGGGTGGTGCCGCCCTCCGGGGACTGGCGGGGGATGGGGTCCCGCATGGATAAATAACTCCTTGGCGCCTCCCCTAGCGCGCCTTCTGGAGAGGCTTTGTGTGCACTCCGGGTTGGAGGCCTGGTGGGGCTGTGTCCGGGGGCTCGCCGGGGGTGTGGGGCAGGTTTGAGTTCCCCACCCTCCCTTCTTTCCTCCCCCCTCCACCCCGCTTGTGATTGCTCCGGGAGAGGCGGGGGAGGGGTGTGGAGGGTCGCCAGAAGTTGCTGGAAGCGCTTGGATCCTGATCATTTTCACGGAGTGCGTTCTAGAACCAGGAGTCCGACTTCCTGCCTTTGCAGATGGGAAACTGAGTTCAGAGAGGTGGAGTGACCCACCCCCCCCACACCCCCCCCCCCCCCCGCCCAGAGTTAGCTAGGCGTCACAGCAGGGCCAGGGCTGTGGCTAGGCTGAGCTCTCTTCCACACTGAGAACCCTAGAACCTGGGAGTCCAGGCCCCTGCGCAGCCTCTTCCCTCCGCCGCCCACGTTTTAACCCCGGGTCTGCCAGGGCTGTGATGTCCTGGGCGGAGGTGCCCAACTCCAGGGGCTGGGCTGATGAGGCAGGAATGCCAGCTAGTAATTATTATATGTTTGTTACCACTATCATGGCTCTCAGGGCTTAATGGGCCACTATTAACGCTGGCTGGAAAGGGGGTGTGAGGGAGGAGAGAGGACCCACACCTCCAGTACTCCAGATCCTTAGGACATCTGGATCTGACCTGCAGCCTCTGCACGCACCCCTCCAGCTCCTCACCTCTGTCCGAATGGAACTCACACCCTCCTTTTCCCTGACCTCCTTCCCTTCGCTTTCTGAGCCTTGGCCTCCCAGTTGCAAAACTAGTCCTACCTCTGGGCCTTTGCGCGGGCTCTCTATGCAGTACTCCCATCCCCCGGTGCAAAGGTGTGTCTTCAGCTAGTGCCCCACCCCCAGACTTTATTCCTTTATTGTAGCCTCTGAATCTGCCAGACTGATGGGGTGGACCATAGTCCCTGGAGGTCAGGGGCATTGTCTATGCTGAGCCTGCTGACAGGGCATAGTATGGAATGGATGCTTGGTATTAAAGGTGAATGCGGCGCCGCGTGCGGTGGCTCACGCCTGTAATCCCAGCACTTTGGGAGGCCGAGGCTGGTGGATCACTTGATGTCAGGAGTTCAAGAGCAGCCTGGCCGACGTGGTAAAACTCTATCTCTACCAAAAGTACAAAAATTAGCCGTGTGTGGTGGGGCACACCTGCAATCCCAGCTACTCAGGAGGCTGAGACATGAGACTCCTGTCTCAAAAATAGCGATAATGATAAAGACGTGAGCTGGCAGGTCTCGGATCTGAATTGCCAGGGCAGGGAACTGGGTGAGTGGGTTTGTTTTGTCTCTAGATAGCAACAAAGTGTGTCTGTGCCTGTTGGAGTGTGTGTCTATGTGTGTACCTATTTTTGTGTTGTATGGACAGACACAGGTGCACACACACATACACACTCGGATGCATGGGTCTCTGTGCTCTCTAGCCCAGGTTCTAGCCCAGACAAAGAGATCGCTAGTGGGTAAAATCCAGCCCGGAGACCTGTAGCCAGCCCGGAGACCTGTAGCCAGCCCTGCCCTGGAAACCCCTCTCTGGGCCTCCAGTGGTGGGGCCAGAGTGGAGGAGATGGGATCATGCCCCTCCCTGAGGCAAGAGGTGAGTAGGCGGCCTCCAGAGGCCCTGCCCTGACCTTGGGCCTCAGCCTTGGCAGCTGGGGGGATGGTCTGGGGAACTCCAGGCTGAGCCAGCCTGAGCTGAATGGTGCCCTTTCCTGGAGGCAGGCAGGTGAGATGCCGAGGCCTGTTACCTCAGGACAAACATGAGTCTGTTTCTCCGTCATGAAAATTGAGCAAATAAACCTACCTACTTGTGGAGTATTTCAATTTTTATTGGATTTGAAGAATTAGTAAGGGGTCAATAAATGTTTTCTATGATTGTATTTTTCAGCCAAACTTAACCGCATTTCTTTGGTTTTGAGTTCTCTCAGCTTGGAATACCCTTATTTACACTTCTGGCAAACTCCTATGCATCCTTCAAAACCTACCACAAGTGTCCCCTTTTCTAAGAAATCTTTCCTGACCATGTGCCCAATCTGTGTCTTGTTCTGTCTCCTTGATAGAAGGGGAGGAGAGGTCTGTGGGCTGGATGGGGAAGGCCTGACCTGGCCTCTCAGTGTGGGAAGCTGCCTTTGCCACCCCCAAGGGCTCCTTTTACTTTGTTCTTTTTTTTTTTTTTTTTTTTTTTTTTGAGAGAGTTTTGCTCTGTCACCAGGCGCCAGGCTGGAGTGCAGTGGCGCAATCTCGGCTCACTGCAACCTCCACCTCCTAGGTTCGAGCAATTCTCCTGCCTCAGCCTCCCAAGTAGCTGGGACTACAGGTGCGCGCCACCATGCCCAGCTATTTTTTTGTATTTTTAGTAGAGATGGGGTTTCACCATGATGACCAGGATGGTCTGGATCTCTTGACCTTGTGATAAGCCCGCTTCGGGCTCCCAAAGTGCTGGGATTACAGGCGTGAGCCTCTGCACCCGGCCTTTTTTTTTTTTTAGTCGGAGTCTCACTCTGTCACCGAGGCTGGAGTGCAGTGGCGCACTCTTGACTCACCACGATCTCCACCTCCCAGGTTCAAGCAATTCTCCTGCCTCCGCTTCCCTAAGCAGCTGGGATTACAGGCGCATGCCAACACACTTGGCTAATTTTTTTGTATTTTTGGTAGAGACAGTGGTTTTGTTGGTCAAACTGGTCTCGAACTCCTGACCTCCTGATCTGCCTGCCTCAGCCTCCCGTAGTGCACGCTTGAGCCACTGCACCACTTTTTATTTATCTTTGCATTTGCTATTGCTCCAGCTCCATGCCCTTTCCCACCCTCTTCTTCCTCCTCCTAGCCAGAGAGCCCTCTGGAACCCCCCATTCCTGCCCTTCCATTTGTCCCGGCCCTCACCCCACAGCAGCTGTTGGTCCAGCTCTGTCCTCCCAGAATGGGGGCTCCTCAGGGGCAGATCTGAAGCCACTTGGGACAAGTAGGCAGGATGGTGGGTGGTGTCTCTAACTCCATCAGCTAGTCCCATGCAGTGAACTAGAGAGAACTCTCATTCATTGACTCCACACACACTGATGGAGCACCTGCTATAAGCCAGGGGAAAGGACCCACGTGAGCCAGACCAACACCAAGACTCCTGTCTTTCAAAAAAAAAGATAAATTGCTTTGTAGTCCGGGCAGGGTGGTTCATGCTTGTAATCCCAGCTCTTTGGGAGGCAGAGACAGGAGGATCTCCTGAGCCCAGAGGTTCAAGAGCAGCCTGGGCAACATAGTGAGACCCCATCTCTACAAAAGAATGGAAAAATTAGCTGGGTGTGGTAACCACTGCACCTTCACAGGCCCCTGCACCAAGGGACAGCCAGACCAGCACAGTTTTCAGGAGAATGGATGGTGTCCCCGCCATAGCAGGTGATGGAGGTGCTGATATTTTAGAGCCGGGTAATCTGAGAGGGGTGGCCCGGGACTTAACCCCACATGAACGACAAGCCGGACCTAATTGCCAAATATTGGGGGATCAGAGCTTTCTGGTAGTGGGAACAATCAGTTCAAAGGCCCCTGGGCAGGAACCAGTTGGACACATTTCTAGAAGGTTCGGGGCAGGTGGGACTGGATTGGGAAGCCAGTGAGTGCCCAGGGAAGAGAGGGGGAGTGCCAAGGCCTCCACCTCTGCTCAGGAGGGATTTGCCCCCAAGGCAGTGAAAGTTGCAGATAGGGTGGGGCAACAATAGGGCTCGGCCTGGGACTCTGCATTTTCGCCTTTATCCCTGTAGCAGCTCCAGCAGTGGTGAGTGATGTTATCCCATTTCTCAGCAGTGTCTGGAGGGGGCACACGACATGCCCAGGCCAAAGAGAACCCTGCCCTCCAAACAGAAGCCTAACCTGACGCCCCACTGCCACCATCGTTTGAATCTCTGAGGCGGCTGCAGTCCTTCCGAAGCATAAAGAGATTTTTTATTTTTTGAGACGGAGTTTCACTCTTGTTACCCAGGCTGGAGTGCAATGGCGCGATCTGGGCTCACTGCAACCTCTGCCTCCTGGGTTCAGGCAATTCTCCTGCTTCAGCCTCCCGAGTCGCTGGTATTACAGGCATGCGCCACCACGCCTGGCTAATGTTGTATTTTTAGTAGAGACAGGGTTTATCCATGTTAATCAGGCTGGTCTTGAACTCCGGATCTCAGGTGATCCGCCCGCCTCAGCCTCCCAAAGTGCTGGGATTACAAGTGTGAGCCACAGTGTCCAACTGAGATTTCTTGTTAAAAGCAACCTGCAGACCAGGCACAGTGGCTCATGTCAGCAATCCCAGCACTACTTTGGGAGGCCAAGGAGGGAGGATCACTTGAGCCCAGGAGTTTGAGACCAGCCTGAGCCATGTAGTGAGAGCTCTTCTCTACAAAAATAAAAATGTTAGCCAGGAATGGTGATACAGGCCTGTGGCCCCCGCTACTTTGGGAGGCCGACGTGGGAGGATGGCTTGGGCAAGTTGAGGCTGCAGTTTAATTTTTAGTCTTTATTTGAACACCCAGAAACCAAAAATCTCCTTGTTAAATGGGAAAGCCCCAAAGAAAAACGAGTTAAGCAGGCAGCCGAAGGGGTGAGGTGGAGGGGGCCTCTGTGTAGGGTGTAGGACCTGCTGGGCTTGGTCCCCAGGCATTCAGGACCCCACAGCAGGGAGGTGGGGCTTGTGAGGGCCCTAAACCGGCCCTTAGGACCCGCGGGCTGGTAGGGGCGGGGCTTGCAGGGAAAGTGCCCCGACCGAACCCCAGCAGGGCGGCCGGGGGCGGGGCGCCAGGCTCGGGCTGGGGGCACTGTCTGGCTCGGTACATTCCTGAGGATCGGGTTACGCGGGAAGGCTGAGGCCTCTCGGTTCCCCTCCTGCCCGGCTTTCGTCCTCTCCACGAGCAGGAACCGCAGTCTGTCCCCAGACCAGCGCAGGTGTCTGCCCAGCCGCGCGCGGAGGGGAACCAGGCCCTGCCCTCTGGACTGGCGCCGGCTCCATCCTGCCTCATAAAACCATTTTACAGATGAGGAAACTGAAGCACAGTCAGTCCCCCACTTCAGCATCGATGCAACCAGACTGAACGTCCTTCTGCCAGCTTTATGACCTTTTTTACTAACTGGGCCGGCCTAGAAAAACGGCTCAGTCCAGTGTTTGTTGACTGACTTACTGACCATCTAGAACCAGCCCCCAAACCCTCTCATTACAGCACAAGGAGAAAAGAACTTCCCATACCACTTACCCTCCTACCTCCACCCAGGACAGGCAGGACTCCCTGCACTTAGCCAGCATGCATTTAATGTGCACTTGCTGTGTGCCAGGCCTAGGTTAGGCCATTTCACAGGTGGATATTGAAGAGGGTTTGGGGGTCAGAGGTTGCTTTCTTTAGACCAACTTCAGAAATTGGTTTGGGCCAATTCTAGCACTTTGGTTCACCCCTGTAATCCCAGCATTTTAGGAGGCCGAGGCAGGAGGACTGCTTGAGGCCAAACGTTCAAGACCAACCTAGACAACATAAGACCCCTGTCTCTCAAAAAAAAAAATAAATAAATAAAGATAAATTGCTTTGTAGTCCGGGCAGGGTGGCTCATGCTTGTAATCCCAGCTCTTTGGGAGGCAGAGACAGGAGGATCTCCTGAGCCCAGAAGTTCAAGAACAGCCTCTGGGCAACATAGTGAGACCCCATCTCTACAAAAGGATGGAAAAATTAGCTGGGTGTGGTGACCTGTAGCTGTAGTCCCACCTACTTGACAGGCTGAGGTGGGAGGCTCACCTGAACCTGGGGAGCCTAAGGCAGCAGTGAGTTGTGATCACGCCACTACACACCAGCCTGGGTATCAGAGTGAGACCCTGTCTCAAAAAAATAAAAAGTTGATGTGTTTTTTTGTGTTTCTTAGTTGTTTTGGGCCAAACTCACATACCATCATTCATCGATTCGACCATGCTCTATTTTTTTATTTTTATTTTTTTACAGAGTCTCACTGTGTCTCCCAGCCTGAAATGCTGTGGCACGATCTCGGCTCACCGCAACCTCTGCCTCCTGGGTTCAAGTGATTCTCGAGCCTCAGCCACCAGAGTCGCTGGGATTACAGGCATGCGCCACTACACTGGCTAATTTTTGTATTTTTAGTAGAGACAGGGTTTCTCCATGTTGGCCGGGCTGGTCTCGAACTCCTGACTTCAAGTGATCCGCCAGCCTCCAGCTTCCAGCGTTTTGGGATTACAGGCGTGAGCCGCTGCAGCCGGCGACCAGGCTCTATTGAGTGCCCGCCGTGTGCTGGACAGGTGGGTTCTCACCTCCCCAACCTGATGTTCTGGGGACTGGAAGCAAGGTCATGATGGAAGAGCATGCTGTAGGTTGGTCTCACTATTTTCCTTTAAGTTGGCCCCCTTTTCTGTTTTTACTTCAGTAAATATATTTCAAAAGGAAACCTTCATGTCACCACCAAGAATGGAAAACCAGTTTCTCTTGCTATAAATAGAAGGAAAAAAAACTGAAATGAGAGCAAAGACAGGCATTCCCTCCTCAGGAGCACCCAGGGCTGGGGGCTGGACCTTAATTTCTGCGTGGTATCAAAGGCAGGGGAGCCCCAGGCAGAAGGGCAGGAGAGGTCACAGGGACCGCCCGTTGATTTGTTAACATGGAACCCATTATTGTGGGTGCCCCCCACCGTGATGTGTGGGTTTTGCCTTCATGAGGCCACATACTGGTGGCTTTTCCAGGTACTGAGCCATTTCCTGGCTGACAGACTGAGGGCTGGGTGGTGCATGAATGGGGAGGGGAGGAGGTGGCAGGCAGCTGCCTCTTGAGCAGGGGTCCCCACGGGGCCTCACTGGGGAGGTTTCCATTTGGTTTGGTGACATGCCAGCACGCAGCTCGGGGCAAACGTTTATTTACAGCCTTGGGGCTGTCCCCACCCACGGTCCTGTGGGCCCTGACATCTGTCCCCACCTAAATGTGGGCCCCTGTGGCCCACCGCCCCCCCCCCCAGGCTCTCTGTGGTGTTTGATCAATGAATGAGTGAATGAGTAAAGGGGAAAATGCAGTAAGTGGCATAATGGATGAGTTCCTGAAATAATGAATCCATCAGTGAGTGAATGAATGAATGAATGAGCGGAAGTATTCATGCTGCCAAGATCGGAAACCCATTCTCCAGGTATTCTCTTTTTTTTTTTGGAGACGGAATCTTGTTCTGTGGCCCAGGCTGGAGTGCAGTGGCGCAATCTCGGCTCACTGCAGTCTCCACCTCCTGAGTTCAAGCGATTCTCCCGCCTCAGCCTCCTGAGTAGCTGGGATTACAGGCCTGCGACAATATGCCTGGCTAATTTTTGTGTTTTTGTAGAGATGGGGTTTCACCATGTTGGCCAGGCTGGTCTGGAACTCTTGACCTTAAGCAATCCGTCCATCTAGGCCTCCCAAAGTGCTAGGATTACAGGCGTGAGCCATCTAGATATGCCTTGTCCCCATTTTTCGAATGGACAAACTGAGGCCCTCAGCCAAGAAAGGCTTCGGTATGTGGAAGGCAGATTCGAAGCCAGTTGGCCTTACACAGCGTGGGCTGCATTTTTGCGCCAGGCCTGGGGCTCCCGGAGCGAGCTTAGGGGTCCGGCCTGGTGCCGAGTGGGACGCTGAACCTGGCCCCCAGCCAGCAGAAGGGATTCATCTACTTGGAGAGTAGATGGAAGGGGAGCAAGGGGAGCAGAGGTGGCAGGGAGGCACCGGCAGAGTCCGCGTTGATTCCGAAAGGACCCCCAAGGAAGGAGCAACTTTGGGGGACGCCGTGGCACATGGGCCCTTAAAACACTGCATCAGGGGTAACAGCGCAGAACCCCGCCTGCCGCACCTGAGGTCGATTCCCTGGACTCCCACGCCTTCCCGCCTCCTTCCCGCTGCTCCCCCATCCCCTTCCTCCCGCCTCCCCCTGCTCCTCGCCTCTCGCGCTCCCGGGGAGGAAGTGGCGAGAATGCGGGGGTGGGCGCCCTATTCTCACTTCCCCTGGGGCAGGGCGGGGCCTGCGGGGTCCTCTCCACCGCCCGGAGACTGGGCCCCCTACAGGGGTCGGGGCGGGAGCCTCGGGAGCGGGGCCAGGTGACGTCCTTAAGTTCCCTGGGCTTCGGAGGTTCTCAATTGAAGTGGGGGACTTCGAAACCGCGAGTTGCTGGGGAGAGAGGACCCCACCCGGGCCGCCAGACACGGACACGCCCTGCCCCGAGGGGTCAGGGCCAGGCCGAAGGGAGGGCCGAACCCGCAGTAAACACGGGCTGGGGTTGGAGCGGGAGGCGCATTCCAGGCGGAGGGAACCGCGCGGGCCGAGGCCTGGAGGCTGGTCGGGGCCTCCGGCCTCTCCCGGCTGCCGGGTCCCGGCGCCTGCTCCTCCCCTGATGGGCGTGGGAGGAGGGAGCCGGGCGCAGGGGCCTCGGTGCGGTCCGCGGCGGTGGAGGTGTTAATTTCCCGGGGCTGCTGGACCCCGCCACGAGCTGGCGGGTGGCGTCAGCGCCGACGTCAGGGCGAGGTGGTGCCGCGTAGACGCGGACGCTTCGGCCGCGCGGCCCCCACCCCACGCGGCGCTGGAGTGGGGGCGGGGGCGGCCGGCCCTGCAAGCAGTTTACTGGGCCCTGTGCAGAGAGGGAACCTGAGGCACGGGAACGGGGGTGGCCTGTCTGGGGCCAAGCCCGCGCCCCGCACCATCCGTTCCAGCTCCTCCAGGGCGCCCGGCGGCCAGGAGCCGGTTTGGGCTTGTTTATTTGTGTTTCCATTGCGCAGATAACCTGCCCGGAGCTGCGACCTGGCACAGCGCCACCTCTGCGCGG
Organism: Callithrix jacchus; assembly: GCF_049354715.1. Lineage (NCBI taxonomy): Eukaryota > Metazoa > Chordata > Mammalia > Primates > Cebidae > Callithrix > Callithrix jacchus. The sequence continues at coordinate 17,008,959 of NC_133523.1, forward strand.
CCTCAGTTTCCTCAACCGGATAATGGGGAGAGTTGACATTTAGTGTGGGCGTTGGGCTCGGCCTTGAAAAGGGGTGTGGGAGGGGGCTCCACCCCAAGAAAGAGGCTGGAGCGGGGGTACCTGCGAGGCGGGCTGCGAATCCTGGCCTGGTTCCCCACCCCCCTCCTCTCCCTCCTCCTCCCTCTGCTTCAGCTTCCCCTCCCCTCTCCCCCCTCCCTTTCTCCTCCCTCTCCCCTTCTCCTCCCTCGCCGCTCCCCCATCTCCTCTCCACCCCCTCCCTCCCTTTCCCCCAACCCCCCCAGCGAGGCCGCCCCAAGGGACTGCTAATTAAATGCAGAGCTGCAGGGAGGAGACGGCGCGCGGTTAACCCCTTCCCCGCCCGGGCCCTGAACCGGAGATGGGGAAGGGTGTCCTCCACTGGAATTCGCTTCCCCCCAGGGGCGGGCCTCAGACTCTGGGACAAGCCCATTTGTTGAGTGGTTATATCGAGGCCAAGGGAACGGCCCCAAGGTTTGGGCGAGGCTCTACTAAATGGGGCCTCCTGATTGGAGGGCCAGAGCTTCGAGATGGAGGAAGAGAAAAGCTATCTCATGGCTTGGAAATAAACCAAGAGAAAAAAATGAGTTGGAGGGAAAGACAGTCGGAGAGGGAGGGAGGAAAAAAATCTAGGAGCAAGACAGAGTCAGAGAGACAACTAGGTAAGAGAGGTGAAACCCCGGATGTGGCCTGGAGGCACCCAGTCAGGCTCCCCGGAGGAGGAGGCTTCCTGGAGGAGGCTGTAGTGGAATAACTCCAGGCGCTGGTCTTAGCCTCCAGGCGTGGCTAACCCACTGACTGCTGATTTCTGACAAGGCCCTGTGGCCTGAAAAGAAGGTCATCCCTGCTTTGGGAGCCGAGTCCCCACCCTGTCCCTGAAGCTTCACAGAGGGGCCCAGCAAGGCGAAATGTGGGCTATGTACTGGGAGGTGACTCAGTGGCCCTTTATTCTTGGAACAGGAACAACCGAAAGAAATGAATGATACAAAGTCAGGCGGTGACAAGCAAATGACAGCAGGGAGGGGGGAATGTGATGTGATGGGGGCTCAGAGGATCCATGATACCAGCAGCAGGGCCACCGTGAGGATGCCCCAGGGAAGGTTGTTCCTGAAAGCTGGAATAGCACGTGCAAAGGCCCTGGGGTAGGAATTTGAGGTATGTTAAGGGAACTCCAAGAGCAGTTGGCATGTGGTGAGAAGGGATGGGGGATTACAAGGGCCTCCAGGTCCTAAGCAGGAGGGTCGGGGGGTGGCTTGAGTCCTTGGCCAGCCCAGGGGGAGCCCGTGAGTGCTCTTCCTGCCTCAGTTTCTCTACCATTATCCATGCTCCTGAAGCGGCATGGGTGTCTTTGGGCCCAGGGTCACAGGGACCCGTGTTGTGCCTTCTCCAAGTGCGCTCTAGCCTCCCCAGACTGGCTGTGACCAGTCTTCCCCATCATGACCTCCCGACTCTGTTCTCTGCTGCAGTCCAGCCACTCAGCCCTTGTACTTGTCCCTCATCTGTTCTCACAATGTCCACCCCTGGTGACAACATCCCCCCATCTCCTTTCAGGAGATAGTGAGGCTGACGTGAACAGGGGTGGGGGTATGGGGAAGGGAGTATCCTGGCCCCTGAGTGCTGCACACAACCTGGGTAAAAATAGCTGCTCCCCCTGCCCCTGCCCCCTGTGAGGAGGCGTCCGTGACGGTGGTGGCTGCAGTGACGGGGATGTGCCCAGGGAAGCATCCGGCAGGGCCAGTTGCCATGGCGATGCTGACTCAGCGGCAGAGGCAGGTAGCGGCATCTGGTACCCAGCTGGCCCGCCCTACGTGGCCTGCACTCATAGCACCCTGTCCAGTCCCCACTTTGCAGCCTCCACCCCGGGGGTGTCTTCTGAGGCTACAGAGAGGTGGGTGAGACCTCAGGAATGGCTGGACACGTTCCTCCACCAGACACCACTCAGTGTTCTATTGGAAGGTGGGAGACACTGCTTCTCATGGGGCTGACTTGAGTGGCAGCTCTTCCTCCCTCTATCTACTCATTTGTCCACCCATCTACCCACTCACCCATCCATCCAGCCACCCACCCATCTATCCACCCGTCCACCAGCCACTCATCCACTCTGCATCCACCCACCATCCACCACCTACCCATCTATCCATCCCTCCACCCATCCACCCACCCCACCATTCACCATCCCCCCATCTATCCACCATCTACCCATCCATCCATCCCTCCACCCATCCACCATCCATCTATCATCCATCCATCACCATCCATCTACCATCCACCATTCAGGAACACGCTTCCCTGGGGCATCTACCATCTACCCATCCACCCATCCCCCATCCATCCATCCACCACCCACTCATCCACCATCCATCCATCCCCCACCCATCCACCATCTATCCACCATCCATCCATCCACCCATCCCCCATCCATCCATCCCCTATCCATCTATCCCCCATCCATCCATCCACAATCCATCCATCTACCATCTACCCATCCACCATCCATCCATCCATCCATCCATCCATCATCCATCCATCCACCACCCAGGCATCCACCATCTACCCATCCATCATCCATCCATCCACCACCCAGCCATCCACCATCTACCCATCCACCATCCATCCATCCACCCATCCACCATCCATCCATCCACCACCCACCCATCCACCACCCACTCATCCACCATCCATCCACCATCTATTCATCCACCCATCCACCATCCATCCATCCCCCATTCATCTATCCCCATCCATCCATCCACAATCCATCCATCTACCATCTACCCATCCACCATCCATCCATCCATCATCCATCATCCATCCATCCACCACCCACCCATCCACCATCCATCCATCCATCATCCATCCATCCACCACCCACCCATCCACCATCCATCCATCCATCCATCCATCCACCACCCACCCATCCACCATCCATCCATCCATCCACCACCCACCCATCCATCATCCATCCATCCACCATCCATCCCCCATCTACCATCTACCCATCCCCCATCCATCCACCACCTACCCATCCACCATCCATCCATCCATCCACCACCCACCCATCCATCATCCATCCATCCACCATCCATCCCCCATCCACCCATCTACCATCTACCCATCCCCCATCCATCCACCACCTACCCATCCACCCACCCATCATCCATCTGTCCCCCATCCATCCACCATCTACCCATCCACCATCCACCACCCACCCACCCATCATCTATCTGTCCCCCATCCATCCAACACCCACCCATCCACCATCTACCCATCCATCATCCATCCATCCACCATCTACCCATCCACCATCCATCCATCTACCATTCATCCATCCACCATCCATCCACTTATCTACTCACCCATCCAACCATCCATCATCCATCCACTTATCTACTCACCCATCTATCCATCCACCATCCATCCATCCATCCACCATCCACCTACCCACCATCCACCCATCCATCATCCAGCCATCCACCATCCATCCATCCACCCATTCATCATCCAGCCATCCACCCACCCACCCACCCATCTGTCTACCCATTCATCCACCAATCCACCTATTCATCCACCCACCCATCCATCTACCAGGCACCCACCCATCCGCCCATTCCTGCGTTCATCCATTCACCCAGCATTTATGGAGCACTTACCGTGTACTGACATGCTTCTGGGCACGAGCTGGTTGCCACTGCTGGTGCGGTCAGCGTGTCAGGGAGCAGTCAGGGGCAGAGGGACTTGGGTGAAGACAAGGCCTCCTTGGCCACTTGGGACGAGGCCTTGAGATGCTGAGGCCCCATCTCTCTCTTGTTCTCCCAGTCTTGTCCCTCTTTATTCTTACATCTCTCAGTCTCTCTGTTTTCCTATCTGAGCCATCTGAGATCCTTCCCTATACCCAAGCCCCCCAGCAGCTGCCATCTATCCCTCTTTTCTCCCCGTCACTTGCTCCACGCCAGCTTTCCCTTGAGTACATCTGTCTATTCCCACCTCGGGGCCTTTGCACATGCGGTTCCCACTGCTGGGGAGACTCATTCATCCGGAATTGATCATATTTAATTCTCGGCTGGCTGGCTGGCTCGCTGTTCCTTTCTTCCTTCTTTCCCTCCTTCTTTCCTCCCTCCCTCCCTCTCTCTCTCCCTACCTCTCTCTCTCTTTATTTCTTTCTCTTTCTTTTTCTTCCTTTCTTCTCTCTTCCCTCTGTCTCTCTCTCTCTCTTCTTCTTCTTTCTTTCTTTCTTTTTCTGGAGTCTCACTCTGTCTCCCAGGCTGGAGTGCAGTGGCGCCATCACAGCTCACTGCCACCTCCTTCTCCCAGGTTCAAGTGATTCTCCTGCCTCAGCCTCCCAAGTAGCTGGGATTATAGGCACATGCCATCATACCCTGATAGATTTTTCTTTTCTTTTTTTTTTTTTTTTTTTTTGAGACGGAGTCTTGCCCTGTTGCCCAGGCTGGAGTGCGGCGGTGGCGGTGCGACGTCGGCGGCTCACTGCAACCTCCACCTCCCCGGTTCAAGCAATTCTCTTGTCTCAGCCTCCCGAGTAACTGGGATTACAGGCACCCGCCACCACACCTGACTAAGTTTTGTATTTTTAGCAGAGACGGGGTTTCACCACATTGGCCAGGCTGGTCTGGAACTCCTGATCTTGTGATCCGCCCACCTCGGCTCCCATAGTGCTGAGATTACAGGCCTGAGCCACTGCACCCAGGGAATTTTTGTATTTTTAGTAGAGACAGGGTTTCACCATGTTGGCCAGGATGGTCTCGAACTCCTGACCTCGGGTGATCCGCCTGCCTCGGCCTCCCAAAGTGCTGGGATTGCCATATTCAATTCTTGGCTTCCTTAGTGTCGTCTCTGCTCCCATCACCAGAGTATAAAGGTCTAAGAGCTGACCTGTAGTTCTTTAGGGGGTCTGTTTGTACCTTCATTTCTCCAGCTATGAAATGGGTAAATGGGCGTGGTGCTTACAGGATGACCTCATAGCTGGGGCGGGAGTGGGGAGGAAGCCTTAGACCTGCGCCCGCTGCAGAGTAAACACTCGGCAAACTCCTTTCCTTGGAAACAGCCCAAATGTCCATCAGCTGATGAAGGATCATCAGCCACACAGTGGAATGTAATGCAGCCACAGAAAGGCATTGAGCCCTGGCCATCCAGGCTGCAGTGAGCTGAGATCAAACCACCGCACCCCAGCCTGAACGACAGAGGAAGACCTTATCTCTAAAAACATACACTGAAGGCCAGGGTGGCTCATGCCTGTAACTCCAGCACTTTGGGAAGCTGAGGCAGGCGGATCACGAGGTCAGGAGTTTGAGACCAGCCTGGCCAATATAGTGAAACCCTGTCTCTACTAAAAACACAAAAATTAGCCAGGCATGGTGGCACATGCCTGTAATCCCAGCCACTCAGGAGGCTGAGGCAGGAGAATGGCTTCAATCCGGGAGGCAGAGGTCGCGGTGAGCCGAGATCACGCCATTGCACTACTCCAGCTTCAGCGACAGAGCGAGACTCTGTCTCAAAAAAAAAAAAAAAAAAAAAAGCTGGGTGAGGTGGCTCATCCCTGTAATCCCAGCACTTTGGGAGCCCAAGGTGGCTGAATCACCAGGTCAGCAGCTCAAGACCAGCCTGGCCAAGATGGTGAAACCCTGTCACTACCAAAAATACAAAAAAAGTAGCCAGGTGTGGTGGCGGGTACCTATAATTCCAGCTACTCAGGAGGCTGAGACAGAGAATTGCTTCAACCCGGGAAGCAGAGGTTACAGTGAGCCGAGATTGGGCTACTGCCCTCCAGCCTGGGCAACAGAGAGAGACTCCATGTCAAACAAAAGGCATGAAACACTCATCTGTGCTAACACGTACATGAAACTGGAGAACATGATGCTGAGTGAGAGAAGCCAGGCGTGAAAGACCACACCGTGTGAGACTCCATTGATAAGAAGTGCCCAGAACAGGCAAATCCACAGACACAGGAAGTAACTTCCTGGCTGCCAGGGGCTGGGGGAAGGGAATGGGGAGTGACTGCTGATGGGGACGAGGTCTTTGGAAGGGATGAACATGTTCTAGAATTAGACAGAGGTAATGGTTGCACAACAGTGTGGGTATATTCAATGCCCCTGAATTGTACACTTTAAAGTTGGCCAGGCGCGGTGGCTCAAGCCTGTAATCCCAGCACTTTGGGAGGCCGAGGCGGGTAGATCACGAGGTCAAGAGATCGAGACCATCCTGGTCAACCTGGTGAAACCCCATCGCTACTAAAAATACAAAAAATTAGCTGGGCATGGTGGCGCGTGACTGTAATCCCAGCTACTCGGGAAGCTGAGGCAGGAGAATCGCTTGAACCCAGGAGGCGGAGGTTGCAGTGAGCCGAGATCGTACCATTGTACTCCAGCCTGGGTAACAAGAGTGAAACTCCATCTCAAAAAAATAATAATAAAATAAATAAATAAATAAATAAAGTGGTTCCTTTTATAAATGTGACTCCTGCCTCAATTTATTTAATTTTTTGAGACAGGGTCTCACTCTGTCACCCAGGCTGGAGTGCCCTGGCATGATCTTGGCTCACTGCAAACTCCGCCTCCCAGGTTCAAGTGATTCTCCTGCCTCAGCCTCCCCAGTAGCTGGGATTACAGGCATGTGCCATCACGTCCAGCTAATTTTTGTATTTTTAGTAGAGACGGGGTTTCACCATGCTGGCCAGGCTGGACTCTAGCGATCCACTCACCTCAGCTTTCCAAAGTTCTGGGATTACAGGCGTAAGCCACCCTGGGTTTCAATTTATTTTTTTAGAAACAAGGTCTTCCTCTGTTGTTCAGGCTGGGGTGCAGTGGTTCGATCTCAGCTTACTGCAGCCTGGATCTCCAGGGCTCAATCAATCCTCCCACCTGAGCCTCTGGAGCAGCTGGGACTTAACATGGGCCACACCACCATGCCAGGTTAATTTTGTTTATTTTGTATAGAGATGAGGTTTCACTGTGTTGCCCAGGCTGGTCTCGAATTCCTGGATTCAAACGATCCTCCTGCCTCGGCCTCCTGAGTGCTGGGACTACTCAAGTGAGCCGCTACGCCAGACACTTTAATTTTTTTTGAAAGTACATTAGGAAAAAAAAAAACAAGGAAATCTGAGTAAAGTAAGGAATTTAGTTATTATGAACAAAAGAAAACTGTTTCTTTTTTTTTAGACGGAGTTTCGCTCTTGTTACCCAGGCTGGAGTGCAATGGCGCGATCTCGGCTCACCACAACCTCCGCCTCCTGGGTTCAAGCAATTCTCCTGCCTCAGCCTCCCGAGTAGCTGGGACTACAGGCACGCGCCACCATGACCAGCTAATTTTTGTATTTTTAGTAGAGACGGGGTTTCACCTTGTTGACCAGGATGGTCTCGATCTCTTGACCTCGTGATCCACCCGTCTTGGCCTCCCAAAGTGCTGGGATTATAGGCGTGAGCCACCGTGCCCAGCCCACAAAACTGCTTCTTATATGGCTCAGAGAGGTCGGCTCCCTGAAGGTGTTTCTGGGTTGACTCAATCCTCTCTAAGGGAGGACAGAGGGCCGGGAAGGCCCTCACACCCACAGTGTGCCTGTCATGCCCAGTATCCTCATCCTCACTTTTTTTTTTGGAGATGGACTCTTGTCACCCAGGCTGGAGTGCAGTGGTGCAATCTCAGCTCACTGCAACTTTTGTCTCCCAGGTTCAAGCCATTCTCCTGCCTCAGCCTCCCAAGTAGCTCGGACTACAGGTGCGCACAGCCACGCCCGGCTAATTTTTGTATTTTTAGTAGAGACAGGGTTTTGCTATGTTGGCCAGGCTGGTCTGAAATCCTGACTCCAGATGATCTGCCTGCCTCAGCCTCCCAAAGTGCTGAGATTACAGGCGGGAGCCACCGCGCCCGGCCCCCTCTCCCTCGCTTTGCTTGCCAGCCAGCTGACTGCCTTTCCAACATCCCCAGCATGCACCTGCCTCAGGGTCTTGGCACCTGCCATCCTCTCTAGTTGGAAGCCTCAGGTTATTGAGAAAGGCTGGATCCCAACCCAGCAGACAGAACTGAGGGCCAGTTCTATACGCTTTCCTCCCCCCACCTTCCTTAGGCCACCGAAAAGGTCAAGGTGCTTGGTGGTTAGTACAAAGCTGGCCACACCTTGGGGCCACAGAGGCAGTTGAGCACCACCTGAGAGGCTGAGAGGACAGCAGGGCATGAGGGTGTCTTGGAGGGCACACTGCATGCCCCTCTCCCACTCTTTTTTTTTTTTTTGAGACCCAGGCTAGAGTGCAGTGGCACAATCCTGGCTCACTGCAACCTCCACCTCCCGGGTTCAAGTGATTCTCCTGCCTCAGCCTCCCCAGTAGCTGGGATTATAGACACACATGTCACTATGCCCAGCTCATTTTTGTATTTTTAGTAGAGACAGGGTTTCACCATATTGACCAGGATGGTCTCAATCTCTTGACCTCATGATCCACCTGCCTCCGCCTCCCAAAGTGCTGGGATTACAGGCGTGAGCCACTGTGCCAGGCCAAGGATTATTTTTTTCTGGTGTGTGTAGGGGTGTCTTGGTCTGTTGCCCAGGCTGGAGTGCAGTGGCGCAATCATGGCTCACTGTAGCCTCGAGATCCCAACTCAAAGGATCCTCCCACTTGAGCCTCCTCAGCAGCTGGGACTACAGGTGTGTACCCCCATGCCTGGCTCATTTAGTTTGTTTTGCAGAGGTGGGGGTCTCACTACGTTGCCCAGACTGGGCTTCTGGGCTCAAGCCATCCACCTGCCTTGGCTTCCCAAAGTGCTGGGATTACGTGCGTGAGCTACTGGGACCAGCCAAGAACCATTTTTAAATTTTTTTTTGAGACAGTGTTTCTTTCACTCTTGTAGCCTAGGCTGGAGTGCAGTGGCGAGATCGAGGCTCACTACAACCTCTGCCTCCCAGGTTAAAGTGATTCTCCTGCCTCAGCCTCCCAAGTAGCTGGGATTACAGAAGCCCACCACCACGCCTGGCTAATTTTTGTAATTTTATTTAAAAAAAAACATACAAAAATTACCCAGGCGTGGTGGTGGGTTTCACCATGTTGGCCAGGCTGGTCTCAAACTCCTGATCTCAGGTGATCCACCCACCTCAGCCTCCCAAAGTGCTGGGATTATAGGCATGAGCCACCATGCCCAGCCCATTATTTTAATTTTTTTTTTTTTTGAGATAGAGTCTTACTCTGTTGCCAGGCTGGAGTGCACTGGCATGATCTCGGCTCACTGCAACCTCCACCTCCCGGGTTCAAGTGATTCTCCTGCCTCAGCCTCCCAAGTAGCTGGGACTACAGGCGCCCACCACAACGCCTGGCTAATTTTTATATTTTTAGTAGAGACAGGGTTTCATCATGTTGGCCTCGATCTCTTGACCTCGTGATCCACCCACCTCGGCCTCCCAAAGTGCTGGGATTACAGGCGTGAGCCACCACGCCCAGCCCATGTTTTTAATTTTAAAGGAAAACTGCTGGGCAGTGCAGGTCTCCCCAGACAATGTCACTGGGCCCCGGCCTCCCCAACCTGGGAACTGAGATTTCAGGGGGTTTCAGAAGAAGCTGACCTTTGAGAAGGCTCTGAGGCCAGGACCTCTGAGTTATTTGATGCTGGAGGGGTGCAGCGTGGAGGGTCTGGCCCTGGTGGTGCAGGAGGGGAGATGAGGGAGGGGAAGACAGTTGAGGACGTGAGGAGTATTTTTAGGTACTGAATGCAGCCCTGAAATATTTCCACGGCCACTCCCGAGAGCAAACTGGGTGACTATTTCGGTGCCTGGTTCCAGTGGAGGCGGGGCAGGGGTGAGTCACCGCCGGGTGGCCGCAGAGGCCAGACCCAGGCTGGGAGGCGGCTCGCAGGGCAGGATCTCGGGCCTTTGAGGTGAACAGTCCCTGGCCTGGGGCCAGGCTTCCTGAGCTGGCCTCCAGGGCACAGAGGACAGTCGCATGGCATGGGCCAGTCCAATGGGCCATTGCCTGGGTCCCCGGGGACAATGAGCCACTCACACCAACCTCAGAGCTGTAAAGATGGAGATTCCCCTTTTGAGGTTCTGGACACCCCAGAGGTGCTAGGTGAGATGCCACTGTTAGAGGATTTCAAGCAGTTATTGAGCACTTGCTGTATACCAGGCCAGTCCTAAAATGATTACCGGTGTCCTGCCTTCATGCAATCTGACCAACAGCCCCCATTAGGTACAGCTGCTGTTATCTCCCCCACCGCCACCGGGGAGGAAACTGAGCCACGGTGGGCTTAAGCCCTCCAGGCCCCTAATTTATGTGCCTCAAATCCTGTCCCTCAGCTGATCTGATGTTACAATCAGGGGAGTGAAGTTTGTTTTTTTTTTTTGAGTTGGAGTTTTGCTCTTGTTGCCCAGGCTGGAGTGCAGTGACACAATCTCGGCTCACTGCAACCTCCACCTCCTGTGTTCAGGCAATTCTCCTGCCTCAGCCTCCTGAGCAACTGGGATTACAGGCACGTGCCACCATGTCCAGCTAATTTTCCATTTTTAGTAGAGATGGGGTTTCTCCATGTTGGTCAGGTTGGTCTCAAATTCTTGACCTCAGGTGATCCCCCTGCTTCGGCCTCCCAGAGTGCTGGGATTACAGGCTTGAGCCACCGTGCCCGGCCTGGAGTGAGTTTTAAAGCAGCAGCCAATCTTGCTTACCCTCTACACCCCATTCCCAATCAGTTTTGGGGTCCTGACTGTGCCTGAGCTGGGAGGTCAATCGATCCTTCAAGTTGTTTTTTTTTAAATAATAATTATATATATATATATATATATATATATATATATATATATATATATATATATAAAGATGCGGTTTAACCATGAGGGCCAGGCTGGTCTTGAACTCCTGACCTCAGGTGATCCACCCACCTCGGCCTCCCAAAGTGCTAGGATTACAGGCGTGAGCCACCGCGCCCAGCGTGGATCCTTCAAGTTTAAGGAGGCAGTGAAAGAGGTCACACATTGCTCTGTGACCTGGGGGAGGTTCCTCATGCTCCATGCCTGAGCAGTGAATGACGATGCCACCACATGGGTGAGTTCCGGAGCTGTCTGATGCACACTGCGAAAGATGAACAATGGCTGGCTGGGTATACTGCTCAGGCCTGTAATCCCAGGAGTTTGGGAGCTTAAAGTGGGAGGATCATTTAAGCCTAGGAGTTTAAGTCCAGCCTGGACAACATGGTGAGACCCCTATCTGTAAAAAAATGAAAAATAGGCCGGGTGCGGTGGCTCAAGCCTGTAATCCCAGCACTTTGGGAGGCCCAGGCGGGTGGATCACGAGGTCAAGAGATCAAGACCATCCTGGTCAACAAGGTGAAACCCTGTCTCTACTAAAAATACAAAACTTAGCTGGACATGGTGGTGCAGCCTGTAATCCCAGCTATTCAGGAGGCTGCGGCAGGAGAATCACTTGAACCCAGGAGGCGGAAGTTGCAGTGAGTGGAGATCCCGCCACTGCACCCCAGCCTGGGCGACAGAGGGAGACTTTGTCTCAAAAAAATAAAAAAAATACCGGTCGTGATGGCTCACGCCTCTAATCCCAGCACTTTCGGAGGCTCAGGTGGGCAGATTGCCTGAGGTCAGGAGTTGGAGACCTGACTGGCCCACATGGTGAAACCCTGTCTCTACTAAAAAATGCAAAAATTAGCTGGGCGAGGTGGTGGGTGCCTGTAATCCCAGCTATTTAGGAGGCTGAGGCAGGAGAATGGCTCGAACCCAGGAGACGGAGGTTGCAGTGAGCCAAGATTGTGCCACTGCACTCCAGCCTGGGCAACAGAGCAAGACTCTGTCTCGAGAAAAAAAAAAAGTGGCTGATGCCACCCGTCAGAAAGAGATTCCTGCATGCGCTCACTCCTGTAGGGGCTTCTGACCAAGCCCTGGCCTCACCTCTGCCCCTGCCCCATGGAAGTTCAGAGGCTCCATACTGCAGTTTCCCTGCGTGTCCCAGGCTCTCTCTGTGTGGCCAGCAGCTTCTTGTCCACTTGGGACTTCATTTGACTGGACTTCCTCTTACTCTTAAATTAAAAAAAAATTAATTAGAAAAATTTAATTTATTATTATTTTTTGAGACGGAGTCTCGCTCTGTTGCCCAGGAGGCTGGAGTGCACTGGTGCAATCTCGGCTCACCGCAACCTCCGCCTTCTGGGTTTAAGCAGTTCTCCTTCCTCAGCATCCTGAGTAGCTGGGATTACCGGCGCCCACCACACCTAGCTAAATTTTGCATTCTTAGTAGAGATGGGGTTTCACCTTGTTGGTCAGGCTGGTCTCAAACTCTGGCCTCACGTGATCCGCCTGCCTTGGCTTCCCAAAGTGCTGGGATTACAATTGTGAGCCAGTGCACCTGGCCTTGTTTGTTTGTTTTTGTGATGGAGTTTCACTCCTGTTGCCCAGGCTGGGGTGCAGCGGTACAATCTCGGCTCATTGCAACCTCCGCCTCCCAGGCTCAAGCAATTCACCTGCCTCGGCCTCCCGAGTAGCTGGGATTCCAGGTTCATGCCACCATGCCCAGCTAATTTGTATACTTTTAGTAGAGATGGGGGTTTCACCATGACAGCCAGGCTGGTCTTGAACTCCTGACCTCAGGTGATCCACCTGCCTCAGCCTCCCAAAGTGCTGGGCTTACAGAAGCCACGGCGCCCAACCTGGTTTCTTCTTTTTTACAGCATTTATGCATTTGACGTGCATATGTTTGTGGCTGGCTCACTCCTATGGAAGTGAAGGGCTGCAGGGGTGTTTCACCAGCACCTGGGACAAGCCAAGTGGCCCTAGTGCCAGGCTTGTGCCAGGCCCTGGGCTCCAACAGGAGAAGGTGGGGAGGGATGTGACAGGGACACAGGCCATCTGGGGGTGGCCAGAGTAGCTCTGGGAGCAGCAGGTGAAGCCCAGAGAAGGAGGAGGGAGAGGAAGAGGAGGGAGAGAGGGAGGAGGAGGGGGATGGAGAGGAGGATAGGGAGGAGGGGCTGGGGAGGAGGGGGATGGGGAGGAAGATGAGGAGAAAGAGGAGGGAGAGAAGGGAGGAGGAGGGGCAGGAGGAGAGAGGGCTGCTTTCCCACAGCTGCCTCTCTGGGGCCACTGCCCAAGGCCAGCCTCTGCACTTTTGTCCCTGAAGTGGAGCTTGGCTCCAAGATGAGGTGGCGTCAGCAGCAGACCGGGCCCTCGATCTGGCTGGGGGACGGTGGGCTGGCCCTACAGAGCTTAGCCCTGGGCTGAGTCACAGCACAGCGGCCGGTGGGGGCCTCCCTGACAGAAAGCAAACTCCAAGCGAGAAGGTGTGGGGGCAGGTGGGGACCATCTGTGGTAAAGTCAGCCCTAGTTGGGCGACGAGAGGGTGCGGACCCCTGGCCCAGCAGACTGTCGGAGGGCAGAAAGACCTGGAAGCTTTGGATTTAGGAACTAGACTGGTGCTTTCAGTTTCTTTTCTTGTTCAAGAGGCTGAGAATGGGGCTTCATGAAACCAGCCAGGAAGAATGAAGCACAAAGCTGGTCCGACACCCAGCTCAAGGGAGGGGGCCTGGAAGCTTCTGGAAGTCCGCTGCCCCTAAGCAGGGGCCATTCTAGCCTACGAGGCCAAGTTGGCGGAGGCAGGCGAGGGGACTTTGCAGCTCAAGTCACAGGCCAGGAGGGACTGGGCCTGGAGCCTGCAGCTGCCAGGCTGGAAAGGTCAGAGCTGGCTCTGCGTCTAGCTGTGCCGGCGAGAAGCCGCAATTACGCAGGCTTGGGAGCCCGGGGATTAGGCCTCGCAAAGGAAGACCCGGCAGTTTGGGAGCCCGGGACCCTGAATGGTAAGAAGGCACCTGGCGGCGTTGGAAAACATTCTGGGTTCAGAGTCTGGTCAGGGAGGAAAAACCAAACAGATCAGCAGGAAGGGGAAGGGGCCTCCAAGGGCGTTCCCGTCCCAGCTTCCCAGGACACCTGACCCAAGCTCCTGGATTTCATCCATGCCTCGTGACAGACACGACCCCTGGGAGGAAGGGGCCCAGGCCTCCTGAAGCAGAGCCCCAGAGGCCTCTAAGAGCCAGTGAGTCTAGGACCAGGGGCGGGAGCTGCAAATGGGGCCTCCCTGCTCCCCACCCTTCCTTCCCTCCTTCCCTGAGACTGCCCCACCCACCCGGCCCTGTGAGCCCAGCCCCCTGCCCGGCCCACCCTGGATGCTCCTTTCTGCAGGGCACAGTGGCTCCCACCTGTAGTCCCGGCACTTTGGAAGGCCGAGGCAGGCGGATCACGAGGTCAGGAGTTTGAGACCAACCTGACCAACATGGTGTAACCCCATCTCTACTAAAAATACAAAAAAAAAAAAAAAAAAATTAGCCGAGTGTGGTGGCATGCGCCTGTAATCCCAGCTACTCAGGAGGCTGAGGCAGGAGAATCGCTTGAACCCAGAGGATTGTAGTGAGATTGCGCCACTGCACTCCGGCCTGGGCAACAGAATGAGACTCCATCTCAAACAAAAATTAGCCAGGCATGTTGGTGCACACCTGTAATCCCAGCTACTCTAGCTACTCAGGAGGCTGAGGCAAGAGAATCGCTTGAACCCGGGAGGTGGAAATTGCAGCGAGCCAAGCTGGCAGCAGTGAGACTGCATCTCAGAAACAAATGCTCTTATCCAGCAGGCAGGTGGGCCCCTGCATCCCAAGGCCCCAGGCCTGAGCCCCCAACTGCGGCCCCTGCCTGTGTTGAGGGGGTGGGTTTGTGAGGCTCAGGGGAGGCCGCAGCTCGGACCCCACATGCCCCATATCTAACCCTCAATAAAGTGCCGCTGTGTCACCACAGCAGAGAGCAGGTGACAGCAGATATCGATCCCAGTCCCCCCACCCACCCGCAAGGGGAGCATCCCAGGCCCCAGGCTGGGAAATTGTAAACGCATAATCTGTCCGATGGCAAATAACTCAGACTGGAGAAGCCCTGGCGGCTGCCGAGTGCCTCTGGGCTTCCCTGTGGCTCCTTCCCTCTCTGCAGATGCTACCAGGAACTTTTCCCCAAAGTGCTGACTCAGCATCTCAGGGCACCCCTGACAAGCCCAGCCTGGCTCAGAAAGGGGGCAGCAGCCTCGTGACTCTTCCACGGGCATTTCTGTCCCCAGTCTTCTCTGCGTGAACGCTAGTGTGGACAGACGGGGACAGATGATGGAGCCCAGGCCACCCGGGAGGGGGTGATGGGGACCACACCTGGCCCCTGCCCGGCACTTCCCACCCCCACCCCCAGCATTAGTATCTCCACAGAGGGGAAGGGGTTACAGGACAACCTGGCACGGGGGTCACCGGGGACCCTCAGGAGCCCCCACTATCCAGATGCCGGTACTGATGTCCTTCAGTGCCCCACTGTGACGCTGACGCCTGGTGAGAACCTTCAAAAGGAAGCTTCCCTTACTGGGCTGGCCGTTTCCTGAGAGCCCAGCCATGGAAAGAGGGCGGGAGACCCGCTAGGTGCGCCCAGAGGCTCAAAAGGATGTCAGATGCGCAGTGTGTAGTTTTGTTTATTTTTATTCTTGTAACACGAGAGAGGAAGCGAAGGGCCAGGGCCCGGGACGTGCGTCCCCTGCAGGGTCTCTAAAGCATTCGTCCGTCCCCAGGTTTGTTTTGAAAGGCAATTTTGGGGCCGCGCTTAAGGAAACTCTCCAGGCTGTCAATCCCAGTGACGACTGCTTAAAATAAAAATCTCCCGTCTGTTCGCTGCTCCAAGAGGCTCCGAGAAACTCAAAACAAACCCCTCTGGAAAATGCCGCCCTGAGAACCAGAGCGAGGTTGAAAGATACTTTCAACAAAGAATCTTCCAGAATCCAGCCAGCTCTGGATGGCCGCTTCACAAAACCAAACACCAAACATTTCCAACCAGAGAACTGTCGGCTCTAGCAAGAAAAAGGGGCTTCACCAAATAGGGAGAGTCACAAACTTGAGGGGGATTCTGCCTGAGGCCCGCCTCTTCCTTTCTGAGCAGATCCATCCATCTGTGGAGTGGAACCATGGTCCTGGAGGGTGGGCGCTCACTGTTTGCCCGCCTGTCTGCCCGGCTTCTTCTCTGGCTGGCCTCTGCCTGTGCCTGGGATCCCGCCTCGGCCCCGGCCACCAAACACACCTGTGGGACAGAGAGAGGGGGCTGCAGCTGAGCCAGGTGGGTGGGACCTTCGACGGGATCCCAACACTAGGAAACGCTAGGCCAGGTCACGTAAGTCTCCAGCCTCAGCTTCCTCCTATGTGACATGGGGGCTGAGGGTGTCCCTGATCTGCCCCTCGGGGTGGAGCATCTGAGCAAAGCAGGCACTCCAGGGCATCCTCATTATGGGACTAGAACCAGTTCCCCAGGGCTGCAGGGTGGGAACAGGTGGCACAGGGCACTAAGTCACACAGCCCAGTTGGGACAGGCTTCCTAAAGGACAAAGCCAGAAGGGCTTCCTGGAGGAGGGGGAGATGGGAGAGGGGTGGAGCAGAGACGGGGCAGTAGGCCAGGCTGGGGGCTGCATGGGGGCCTCCCATGCTCCAGAACCACCCACGGCCCCTCATCCACCTGCCAGGAGGAAAACAGGAAGAGGGGTTATTAGGTATCCAGCCCCAGGCACAGGGACAGGAGACCATGAGACCAAATGATTTTCCATGAAGCCCCTGAGGTGGAAACACACTGCCGCTGGGGAGATGTGTGTGTGTTGGGTGTCCAGCACCTCCCCACCCAGGGAGGTCCCGGGAGATGAGGGCCCCACACAGGGACTCACTGAGTGGACGCTACGGCGGCACCTACAGTAATCCTGAGCAGGCTGCAGGCAGGGGACTCGTCCCCACACCCTCCGTGTGCCCAGTACCCCCAATGCCACCCCCACCACAGGCCAGGCCTGAGTGCAGCAGGCTGGGTGGGCAGGGACCCAACACCATCCCTCCTTCTCCCTCTCCCTCAGGGATCCCAGCTGTGACCCCCGTCTAGGGAGCCATTTCTGAGAACTTTCTAGCTGGACTAATGCTTGAGGAAATCAAAGCTGGAGCTTCAAACAGCAGGAGGCCCACGTGCTGGGTGCCAGAGGCCAGCACCACAGGCAGCATAGCTCCGGCCTCCAAGCAGCCCCACAGGAGGGCTGACACATCCACAGGAGGGCTGACCCACCCACAGGAGGACTGACACCCACAGGAGGCCTGAAACCCACAGGAGGCCTGACACCCACGGGAGGCCTGACATCCACGGGAGGACTGACATCCACGGGAGGACTGACATCCACGGGAGGCCTGACATCCACAGGAGGGCTGACACATCAACAGGAGGGCTGACACCCACAGGAGGGCTGACACATCCACAGGAGGACTGACACCCACAGGAGGGCTGACATCCACAGGAGGACTGACACATCCACAGGAGCTGGAATCACCATCTCTGCAGACCTCAACCCCGTGAAGTCCATGTTCAGAGGATCCAAGAGGTCGAAGCTCTCACCAGCTAGGGACCACCAGGTCTTGTGGGGACAGAGCTGAGGCCAACGATGGCCTGGGGCCACCAACCTCCCCTCGCCCAGGCAGGACCAGCTGTGCCAGGGCACATGGCCTGGTGGGGGCCCGTGAGGCTGCTGTCTGAATCCATGGCCCCATGACTTCCTCCAGAGCAGCCAGCAAAAGCCCCTAGATTCCCTAGGTAGGACCCGACCTACTCTCTCAACAACCTTGACCCCAAGTGCTGCGTAGGAGCCAGGCCTGGGACCCCAGAGGCCCCACCCACCCTGAGACCCCCAAAGCTCCTCGCCGCCCCTCCCTTGGGCTCACTCCTGACCACCTCGAGAGCCTGCATTCAAAGCTGGTGCCTGGGGCCTTCTGGGGGCGGCCATGCTGTGCCACAAGCCCCCAGGCCGGCCCCTGAGCCCAGCATGCAGGCAGTATCCACTGAAGAAACAAAGCCCAGGCCCCCTGAGAACACAGAGTTGGAGGGAGAGGTGAGGAGGGGCAGGGGCTACAGATGGCCCCTGGGCCTAACAGATGGCATTTTACGCCCAATTCATCCTCTCTGGTGGGGGCGGGCAACCTTGGCTTTGGATGGAGCCACGGCAGGGAAAGGGCCCCACACCAGGCCCCAAGTAAATCTTTGCCAGTGGCTGGACAGGTGGGCACTGCCAGACCCTCTGCAGAGGGGAAACTGAGGCTGGGGGAGGTGCAATGAGAGGAGGGCTGAGTCCCGGGTCTCGGGGCTCCTCCGGCTGGGCCTTGGCTCATGGCCAAGGACCAGGAGGAGGCCTGGGAAGGTCGGGAGGCTCCAAGGCAGTGCTTCAAGGGCACCAGCCAGGAAGGCCAATGAAGTGGAATGCCTCATGTGGCTGCCTTCCTGCCCCAGGTGCGTCCGCTGGGATGGGAGCCCCACCTCGGCCGGCACCGCCCATACCGCGGCCCTTCTGCTGCTTCTGCTGCTGCAGGCCTCCGCGGCCTCGGCCCTTGGCCACCACCTCCTCCTTGACCATGTCGATGATCTCGTCGGGGATGCGCAGGTACTTGATGGTGCTGCCGCGGATGTAGCACTCGGGCATCCGCCAGAACTTGTCCCCATCCTGCAGAGAAGGGGGCAGGTTATTACTGGGCCACTTGGCCCAGTCCTGGGAGTGGGGTCTCAGATCGGCAGGAGGCCCTGCAGAGCTGGGTGCAGCATCCACCCCACACAGGCCGCAGTCCCACCCGGCCTGCACACTGCACCACACCAGGAAGGGACACAGCATGGAAACGGTCCAGCCTCCAGGCAGGATCTCCCCTGACCCCAGGCAATCCTTCCCCCAGGAGCAAGGGCAGTGCGGTAGGTGCAGCCCCCAGTGTGGGTCCATAAGGAAGACTGGCTCCTATCCTCTGCCTGTGGGCCTGGCTCAGGAGTGGCTGACTGGGGCTCCCCCTGGTCAGGGTTGGGGTTCTTTACCTGCAAAGCTCAGAACAGGTGGGGCTTCCTTGTGCACCAGACACAGCCAAAGCCCAGCTATTCCTCCTCCTGCCCCGGCCTACCTCCCTTCTGGAAGCCTCTCTATGCTCCCTGACTCAGTCATTCATTCAAGAAGCATCAACCGACAGGGACACACTACAGGCTGGGTGTGGTGGGTGAAGAGGGGTGGGGGATGGGGAACCTGGGTCCTGCTAGGATGGCTCAAGGGCGGTTCCGAGCGACGCCAGTTTCAGGAGAGCTAACTGAGGCTGGAGAAATGGGGGCCTTGCAAAGTCACAGACTCACACTGCAATGGTGCCCCAAGGCCCCCACCAGGACTTGGCAGGAGCCAAGCCCCTCGTACCGTATCAGTTCCCCAGCCCTGCCCCACTGCCCAGGTTCCTGGACAGATCCATGCGGGACACCTGGATGGCCTTCTCCCCCAGTGCCCCTAAGAAGTCAGATCACAGTATCTGCCCGCTTGGAATCCACTCAGGGCCCCTCTGGCCTGGGGGCAAGGTCTAAGGCTATCGAGGGCCCCACCCCGGCTGTCTTCTCTCAGCCTGTGACGACACTCACTCCAAATGGAACTTTCTGTTTCTGGAACACCCGCTATGGGCCTGCCCCCAGAACTTTCCATGTGGTGTTCCTGCTTCTCCTCATCTGGCCAACTCTGGCCCCAAAAGGCCTCACCTACCCAAATCCCCAAGTCCTCCTGTCAGACACTGTCCTCCACGCCTGAGTGAGTCTGGCCTGGCCCAGGCCAGGCAGGGATGAACAGACCCTTTCGGGTGCTCACTCTTCCAGGAACTCAAGGGCTCGTGGGACGGAAACACTATGGTTCTGTATGACCTCTGGGCCTGGGCAGGTAGCTCAGCACCCAGCTCTCCCCAGCAGGGCCCAGAGGCTTCCTCGTGCAGGAACCTGGACAGGGCCTGAGCTCACTATAGGGCCTCCTGCCCACAACGCTCCTGAGGTCTCAGCCCAGGGTCTCTGCATCCTGCGCAGCCTGCCTGTGAGGGAGCGAGGGGCCCACTTAGATAGGGACGATGTGAGTTCCAGTCACCTCTCCTCCCAGAGCCCAGCCACAGATGCAGGCTGCTCAGGGAAAGCCACGAGTCCACTGGAAGCCGGCGGCAGAGGCCAGACCAACCCCTGGAGACCTCACCTCGTAGCCTCTGAATGAATGGGCTTCTCTCGTCTAAGACATGGAGGTATACACAAAACCGCATGTGCGCATGCAGGTGACACACCGATGATTCCAGTGCCAGAAGTGGACAGAGCTCCACTGGCAGCAGGTGGGAAGCACATGGTTCTGCACCGAGGCACCGTCCGACACGGCCAGACGGGACCCACCCACCTTCCCACAGGCTGTGGCGAGAAACCCAGCCAGCAGCTTCCGGAGCTTCTATCGCTGCTGTACATCGACCCCACCACCTGCCCCCACCTCACCAGCCCTGAGATGATGAAAGGCCCAGTCCCGGTGGGGATGGGGGTCAGGGCAAGACAAGGCCACTTCGGGAAGGAGCGCCTCCCTCCTCAAGCCCTGTGGTCCCATCAAGGCCACCTCAGGCAGGCGCTTCCAGCTCCCCAACAGTTTCCTCCCTATGCCATGGGGGGCTGTCATCCACAAGAAGACAAGACAGAGGGGGTCAGGGAAGGCTGTCGGGAGGAAGTCAAGGGAGCCGCTGCCTTCAGCACCATCCCTGACCTCCTCCTCAGTGCTCTGTGGGTCACCCCAGGGGCAGGAAGGCCTGTGCCACCAGAGGAAGCCACCTTCCAGCCCCAGCTGGCTCCGCAGGGCTCCTAGCCAGGCACTTGCAGTCTCAGGTGCTGGAGGGCGACTCCTGGCCTGCCGTGGCGCTGCTCCTGCCCACCGTAGCCTGGGCATCCCGTACATCCCACGGCCACACCACCATGGCCCATAGAGTCCAGGCAACATCCAGGCTGGACAAAAGGCAGCAGAGTCCAGGAGACTTGGGCCTCCCCTGGAGGTAGCTGCCCTGACCTGAGCCACAGAAAGTCCCAAGGCCTAGGTCCTTCCAGGTCAGGGTGGCACCGACAGACACACAGCAGGAAAGGCCAGGTGAGGGGGCAGTCTCCCACAGGGTCAAAGTCCAGGGAGAGCTGGGGGCCTGGCCCACCCTGCCCTGTCCCTCCCATGCCCCACTGGCCCCTGCAGGATGAGCAGGCCTAGGTAGCCTCCCCAACTGACTCCTCCCATGAGGCCCAGGGAGGGAGGATGCTGAGTGTGCACCCTGCCCCACCCCCAGCCCCCGATGGTGGGTGCAGCACCCACCCTGGACGTGCAGATGACCTCTCGCAGGTTAATGTTCATCCAGTTGTCGCAGCTCACCAGGTGCCCATTGTACGTCTCCCCATTTTTCAGTTCCACCAACTGGAAGAGAGACAGGCCAGAGGTCAGCTGTAGCCCTGGAGCCCTGCGCCAGGGCTCCCCAGGAGGTGCACCTCTGCTCCTTGAGATGGGCCACCACCTCCAGGCCTCAGCCCACAGCTCCCAGACCCCCAAATGGCCTTCCTTACAGGCGACAGGCTCTGCCTCCTTTCATGATGCCAACCTTTGTGCAATTAAAAATGATACTGGGCCAGGTACAGTGGCTCGTGCCTGTAATTCCAGAACACTGGGAGGCCGAGGTGGGTGGATCACCTGAGGTCAGGAGTTTGAGACCAGCCTGACCAACATGGACAAACCCCGTCTCTACTAAAAATTAGCCAGGTGTGGTGGTACGTGCGTGCAGTCCCAGCTACTCGGGAGCCTGAGGCAGAATTGTTTGAACCCAGGAGGCAGAGGTTGCAATGAGCTGAGGTTGCGTCACTGCACTCTGGCCTGAGCAACAGAGTAAGACTCGGTCTCAATAAAAAAAAACAAAAACAACTAAGAAACAGAGAAGGCCGGAAGTGGTGGCTCACACTTGTAATCCAAGCACTTTGGAGGCCAAGGCAGGCAGATCATCTGAGGTCAGGAGTTCAAGACCAGCCTGACCAACATGGTGAAACCCCCTCTTAAAAAAAAAAAAGAAACAAAGAAATATTTATAGGAATGAGTGAGACGATAGTGATTCAGGGCGGTCACCAGATATCTGGGCTTTGGTGTCTGGAGATGCTGCTTTCCACTGCAGTAATTTCTCATTTATTTTGATATGTTTGAAAACAAAGGTAAGTAGCACATCATTCTGAAGATATGCTGCTGTTAGGAAAGGCTGACATTGCTTCGGTCTTTTTTGAGACAGTCTTGCTCTGTTGTCGAGGCTGGAGTGCAGTGTCGTGATCAAGCTCACTGCAGCCTCGACCGCCTGGGCTCAGGCCATTCTCCCACCTCAGCTTCTCCAGTAGCTGAGAGTACAGGTGTGCACCACTATGCGTGGTTAATTTTTTTTCTTTTGATGGGTGGTGGTGGGGGTCTCACTGTGGTCCAGACTGGCCCCAGACTCCTGGGCTCAGGTGATCCTCCTGTGTTGGCCTCCCAGAGTGCTGGGGTTACTGGCATGAGCCACCATGGGCTCGGCCCAAGGCTGAGGTTTTTGTTTTTTTGAGACAGAATCTCACTCTTGTTGCCAGGAGGGCACAACACTGCACTCAGTAGTGTGATTTCAGCTCACCGCCACCTCCGCCTCCCAGGTTCAAACGATCCTCCTGCCTCAGCCTCCCAAGTAGCTAGAACTGCAGGTGCCTGCCACCACACCCAGCTAATTTTTTATATTTTTAGTAGAGATGGGGGTTTCACCATGTTGGCCAGGCTGGTCTTGAACTCCTAACCTCAGGTGATCCACCTGCCTCAGCCTCCCACCAAGGCTGAGATTTTTAAACAATTCAACTTGGGCATCTGCCCAAGAGAAATGAAGACAGGCAACCATACAAAAATATGTGCATGGGCCGGGCGCGGTGGCTGACGCCTGTAATCCCAGCACTTTGGGAGGCCGAGGCGGGTGGATCACGAGGTCAAGAGATCGAGACCATCCTGGCCATCACGGTGAAACCCTGTCTCTACTAAAAATACAAAAATTAGCTGGGTATGGTGTTGCATGTCTGTAATCCCAGCTACTTAGGAGGCTGACAGGGCAGCATCCCTTGAAACCGGGATCGCATTCGATTGTGGTGAGCCGAGATTGCACCACTGCACTCCAGCCTGGCGACAGAGCGAAACTGTCTTAAAAACAAAAATATGTTCATGAACGTTCACAGTGACGCTATTCACAATAGCCAAAAAAGGGAAAGAGCCCAGATGCCCATCAGCAGCCAAACAGATCAACGTCTGCTCCTCAGAGCACCGCCTGTCTATAAGGAGGCACCAACACGGGCCACAGGGTGGAGGAACCTCAAACACACAGCGCTGGGTGGAAGCCGCCAGGCTCGAAAGGCCTCAGGCTCTGCTACATTCACACAAATGAGAAATACCAGGAATAGGCACACCCACAGAGACGGCAGCTGCCTCATGCTCATCTGGGGCTGGGGCTGGGGAATCCGAAATGACTGCTAAGGGGACAGGGTCTCCTCTGGGGGCGATGGGTATGTTCCGGCCTAGACAGAGGTAGTGAATACTCGACACTGTGACTGTACCAAATGCCACTAAATTGTGCACTTTAACCGAAGTGTATAATGTAATTATTATCATCATCATTTCTTGGAGACAGGGTCTCACTGTCACCCAGGCTGGAGTGCAGAGGCGTGCTCTGGGGTCACTGCAGCCTCAAATGCCCAGGCCCAGGTGATCCTCCTGCCTCAGGCTTCCAAAGAACTGAGACTACAGGCTCACGCCACTACACCCTGGTAATTTTTTTTTTTTAGACGGAGTCTCGCTCTGTCACCCAGGCTGGAGTGCAGCAGCGTGATCTCAGCTCACTGCAACCTCTGCCTCCCAGGTGCAAGCGATTCTTCTGCCTCATCCTCTAGAGTAGCTGGGATTACAGGCATGCACCACCATGCCTAATTTTTGTATTTTTGGTAGAGACAGGGTTTCACCATGTTGCCCAGGCTGGTCTCCAAACCCCTGGGCTCAAGCCATCCTCTAGCTTCAGCCTCTCAAAGTACGGAATTATAGGTGTGAGCCATCATGCCCAGCCTGGTGTTTTTATTAAGAGACAGGGTCTTGCTATACTGCCCAGGTTGGACTCCTGGGCTCAAGCGATCCTTCCACCTCATTAATTTTTTGGTCTCACTCTGTCGCCCAGGCTGGAGCGCAGTGATGTGATCATAGCCTACTGCAGCCTCAGACTCCTGGGACCGATCCATCCTTTTGCCTAGTCTCCTGAGTAGCTGTGACCACAGGCACGTACCACCTCGTCTGGCTAAAGTTTACGTTTGTGCGTGTGCGTGTTCGTGTCTGTGTGTGTTTTGAGATAGAGTCTTGCTCTGTGCCCAGGCTGGAATGCAGTGGTACAATTTCAGCTTCACTGCAACCTCTGCCTCCTGGGTTCAAGCAATTCTCCTGCTGCAGCCTCCCGAATAACTGGGATTACAGGTGTGCGCCACCATGCCCGGCTAATTTTTGTTTTTTTAGTAGACAGGGGGTTTCACCATGTTGGCCAGGATAGTTTCTATCTCTTGCCTTTGTGATCTACCTGCCTTGGCCTCCCAAAGTGCTGGGATTATAGGTGTGAGTCACTGCAGTTGGCTCATTAAATTTTTATTTGTTTTTAATTTTTATTTATTTATTTGAGACGGAGTTTCGCGCTTATTACCCAGGCTGGAGTGCAATGGTGCAATCTCGGCTCACCGCAACCTCCGCCTCCTGGGTTCAGGCAATTCTCCTGCCTCAGCCTCCTGAGTAGCTGGGACTACAGGCACGCACCACCATGCCCAGCTAATTTTTTGTATCTTTAGTAGAGACGGGGTTTCACCACGTTGACCAGGAGGGTCTCGATCTCTTGACCTCGTGATCCACCCGCCTCGGCCTCCCAAAGTGCTGGGATTACAGGCTTGAGCCACCACGCCCGGCAACTGGCCCATTAAATTTTTAATAAGTATGTATATATTACTATTATAAGCAGCAGAAAAGACAAGGGTGTGGACACGCCTGGGGAGAGAGAAGCGAAGGAGCTGCCATACTGGTGGACAGGCAGGAAGCTGTCTGAGGCTGGGCCCTCTGCAGCAGGTTGTCTCAGACCAGCGAGTACTCACCATGGGGTGATTCTGAGCTGTCTTCAGCAGTGACAAGGGAAGCTGAAAGGCAAACAAAGCTGCATGATTTGTCTGTCTGACCAGCGCCTGGGGGCTCTGCTCTTGAGCCACCCCACAACTCATGGATGGTGCGGTGCTGGGGGCACAGGAGTGCGTGTCAGTAACTCCCTGCAGGAAATGCCATTTCCTTACTCTGTCCAGTGCAGAACACAGACCTGCCTCTTGGATTAGGAGAAAAGCCTCACACGCTCTCTCTCCTCCCATAGGTGGCCACCACCTGTTCTTGGTGCTGAACACTCTGGTCAATTTTTTTTTTTTTGAGACGAGGTTTCGCTCTGGTTGCCCAGGCTGGAGTGTGATGGCGCAATCTCGGCTCACCGCAACCTCCACCTTCTGGGTTCAACCAATTCTCCTGCCTCAGCCTCCTGGGTAGGTGGCACTACAGGCATGCGCCACCACGCCTGGCTATTTTGTATTTTTAGTAGAGACGGGTTTTTTCCATGTTGGTCAGGCTGGTCTCAAACTCCTGAATTCAGGTGATCCACCTGCCTCAGCCTCCCACAGTGCTGGGATTACAGGTGTGAGCCACCGTGCCCGGCCAATTTTTTTTTTGAGACAGAGTCTCGCTCTGTTGCCCAGGCTGGAGTGCAGTGGCACAATCATAGCTCACTGCAACTACCACCTCCCTGGTTCAAGCAATTCTCCTGCCTCAGCCTCTGAAGTAGCTGGGACTACAGGCATGTGTCACCACACCCACAGCTAATCTTTCTATTTTTAGAAGAGGCAGGGTTTTACCATGTTAGCCAAGCTAGCCTCAAACTCCTGGCCTCAGGTGGTCCACCTGCCTCAGCTTCCCAACACGCTGGCATTATAGGCATGAACCACACGCCTGGCCTGCTGCCTGTATTTTAAGGTCAAACTGGTATCTCTGAAAGGCATCCCCGCTGATGAGGTTCCTGTGAGTGTGGAGTTGAGGACAACACATCCTGGAGACTGAGGAACTTGCCCAGTACTATGGAGCTGGGAGGAAACACAGCTGGCCCGGCCCTTTCTGTCTGAAGCAAGCACAAGCCCATGCCTTGCAGGGCGACCCCAACTCGCCCAAGACAGACACTGCCATGCCCCATTGCAGGGGTCAGTCCCCCTGAGAAGGCCACATCTGAGCTGGTTTTATTTTTATTTTTTCTAGATGCAGTCTCGCTCTGAAAATACAAAACTTAGCGTGGGCCTGTAGTCTCAGCTACTCCAGGGTGCTGAGGCAGGAGGATCCCTTGAGCCTGGGAGGCAAGCCTGTTGCCGAGGCTGGAGCGCAGTGGCGCAATCTTGGCGTCCTGCAACCTCCACCTCCCAGGTTCAAGTGATCCTCCTGCCTCAGCCTCCCGAGTAGATGAGATTACAAGGGTGCACCACTGTGTCCAGCCAATCTTTGTTTTTCTTTGAGACGGAGCTTCCCTCTTGATGCCCAGGCTAGAGTACAACGGCTCGATCTCGGCTCACAGTAACCTGTCTCCCTGGTTCAAGCGATTCTCCTGTCTCAGCCTCCCGAGTAGCTGGGATTATAGGCATGCACCGCCATGCCTGGCTAATTTTGTATTTTTAGTTCAGACAGGGTTTCTCCATGTTGGTCAGGCTGGTGTTGAACTCCCGACCTCAGGTGATCCGCCCGCCTCAGCCTCCCAAATTGCTGGGAATATAGGCTTGAGCCACCACACCAGGCCTAATTTTTGTATTTTTTTTTTGAGACAGAGTCTTGCTCTGTCTCCAAGCCCCAGGCTGGAGTGCAGTGGTGCAATCTCAGCTCACTGCAACCTCCGCCTCCCAAGTTCAAGCAATTCTCCTGCCTCAGCCTCCCGAGTAGCTGGAACTACAGGCACGCACCACCATGCCCAGCTAATTTTTGTGTTTTTAGTAGAGACGAGGTTTCACCCTGTTGACCAGGACGGTCTCAATCTCTTGACCCCATGATCCACCCACCTGGGCCTCCCAAAGTGCTGGAATTACAGGTGTGAGCCACCGTGCCCGGCAATTTTTATCTTTTTTAAGGGTTTCTTTTCATTATGTTGGCCAGGTTGGTCTTGAAGTTCTGACCTCAAGTGATCCTCTCACTTTGGCCTCCTAGAGTGCTGGGTGGGATAACAGCAGGAGGCACTGCACCCAGTGTGAACTGGGTTTTCAAAAACAGGAAGTCACCAGGTAAGGTGAACTGTCAAGTTTTTTTTTTTTTTTTGGTGGTGACAGGGTTTTGCTATATTGCCCAGGCTGGCCTTGAACTCTTGGCCTCAGGCAGTCCTCCCATCTCAAGCTCCCAAGTAACTGGAACTACAGGTATGCACCACCACGCCTGGTTTCGAGATGTTTTTTCCATCATTGCTGAATGTCTTTATTATGTGAAATATGCAGTACTTCTATTACTGGGGGGAAAAAAATCAGCACTTTCATTTTGGAAACATAAAACTCAACCCATTTGCTGGGGGCTGCCTCAGGGCTGTGCCTGGGTGGGGGGTCCTATAACATGTCTGTTCTAGTACCGCTGTAAAGAAGGTCCCAGCACCAAGGAGCCCTGATGACAAGACAGTGCCTCAAGGGACAGGGGCTTCACCCTGCCTTGTCTTGGTGGCTCTGGAATTCCAGGTGGCCCTGACCCAGAAGCCTTTGCTAGGAGGCACGCCCTAGCCACCACCGTGATCCACAGGGTGGCTGCTTCTCCAGGGGGTGGGAACCTGAAGGCGTCTCCCTCTGGAGGCCAGAAATGGCCTTCAACCCCGGTGGGGTGGCTCCCCCATGAAGGGAAGGGCTTGGGGAGGGAATCCTACATCCCACAGCCCCTTCCTGAGAAGAGCGGCCCAGGGGAGGTTGGTGCCAGCAGGAAGCCAGGCCCAAGCCCACTTCCTGTACCGGCTTCCTGGAAGAGCCAGATAAGGGGGAAGAAGGGGCCATGTGGCCATGGGGCGGCTGCTCGGAGAGGCAGAGAGGAGGGCTGTGGGCGGCTGGGCGTGCGTCTGACTGGGTGGCACCAGCCACAGAGAAAACACGAGAGCCACAGATTGGCACGCGGGGCCCATGCCCAGGTGGCCCTTTACTGTGAAGAAGCTGGGGGTTTTCCTAGGCAAGCCTGTTTCTTTCTCCAGCCCACAACAGGAACGAGACCTGGGATCTCTTCCTGGCTCACCGGGAAAGGGGCAGAGGGCAGGCCAGCCCTTAAAGGCCCTCCTCTCACTCTGCAGAAGAGGCACCAGCGCCCACAGCAGGGACCTGCCCAGGGACAGAGGAAGACGCCCTCCTGTTAGGAGGTGGCCCGTAGACACACCTTCCATGCCAGTGACAGTCCCTCTCGGACCACCACCTAGTCCCAGCTATTGACAGGACAGCCCAGAAGGACCCACAGCCTCCTGGGCTGTCATCCAAGTCCCCTGTCCAAAAAGCAGGAGAAAGAACATGTAAGACACAAATAGGGCTGGTGGATGGGCACCATGACTCTTGCCTGTAATCACAGCACTTGGGGAGGCCAAGGCGGGTGGATCACAAGGTCAAGAGATCAAGACCATCCTGGCCAACGTGGTGAAACCCCATCTCTACTAAAAACACAAAAATTAGCTGGGTATGGTGGTGCGTGCCTATAATCCCAGCTACTCAAGAGGCTGAAGCAGGAGAATCGCTTGAACCCAGGAGGTGGAGGCTGCAGTGAGCCAAGATCAAGCCACTGCACTCCAGCCTGGTGACAGAGCGAGACTCTGTCCCAAAAACAAAACAAATAAGGTTAGCACAGACCTGCTCACAATGCTCCCTAGGGTGGCTACAGAGCCTGGCCTGAGAGGCTCTGCCACACTGGCTACCACACCCATTCCTGCCACCTGACCTTTGCTCCTGCTGCTGCCTCTGCCTCGGGTGACCTTCCTGTGGCTGCTGAAACGTCATGCCTTCGGCCAGGCACTTAATGGCCACCCTCTGCGACATGGGTGTTTACTTCCATCATAGGATGCAGCCAGTCTTTAATTACCTTGTTTATTACCTGAGTCCCTCGCTAGACTGGGACACTCAAAGTGGGTGTGGGCTTTGTCTAGCACCAAGCACAAGGCCAGGCACAGGAAAGGGACTCGGTAAATATTTGCTGAATAAATACACAAGAGAAATGCACATAGAGGCATACGGGGCAGGCAGAACACTCGACCCACCCCACAGGGAAGGGAAGGAGTGGCAGAGATGGGACAAGTAACTTCCAGACACGCAGCTGGCTGACTCCCAGGCCCTCCACAGCTGCGGTGGCCTGGAGCCGTGACCACACGTCCTGATTCCTCCTCCATCTTCACCTCCAAACCCTGTTGAAGAATGAGGTCAGAAGGGGTGGATCCTTAAAAACTTAAAAGAAGATACATCAAAGGGCCAAGTGCGGCTGGGCACAGTGACTTGTGGCTATAATCACAGGACTCTGGGAGGCTGAGGTGGGAGGATCACTTGAGCCAGTGAGGTTGAGGCTGCAGTGATTGTGCCACTGCACTCCAGCCTGGACGACAGAGTGAGATCTCAGCTCAAAAAATGAAAATAAAAAAAAAGTTGGCAGAGCACAGTGGCTCACACCTGCAATTCCAACACTTTGGGAGGCTGAGGTCAGGGGTTCAAGACTAGCCTGGCCAACATGGTGAAACCCCATCTCTACTGAAAATACAAAAATTATCCAGGTGTGGTGGCACGTGCCTGTAATCTCAGCTACTTGGGAGGCTGAGGCAGGAGAATCGCTCTCAGGGAGGTGGAGGTTGCAGTGAGCCGAGATTGTGCCACTGCACTTCAGCCTGGGCAACAGAGCGAGACTGTCTCAGAAAATAAATAAAATGAAATAGAAAAAGAAAAAAGTGCCAAGTGTGATGGGAGCGGCCCCATCACCTGGCTCAGGGAAGATCACAAGAAAATTCAGAAAAGAGAATTCCTTTCTCTGCGCTTTCTTGGAACACCTGGAGTCTGGTTCTCAGGTTTAGACCCATGAGGACTAAATCCAGTGGCTCCTAATTCCAGAAGCTTTCCAGGACTGCCCTCCCCGGCTGCTAACCCAGGTCACTCCTAGTCCTACCCTGACCACAGGGAACTGGAAGTGTGTATCCCATGAGGCCTTGTCCATTCTTTTTGTTTTCCCCTGAGACGGAGTTTCACTCTTGTTGCCCAGGCTGGAGTGCAGTGGCACAATCTAGGCTCACTGCAACCTCCACCTCCTGGGTTTAAGTGATTCTCCTACCTCAGTCTCCCAAGTAGCTGGGATTACAAGCATGTAATCCCACCACTCCAGGCTAATTTTGTATTTTTAGTAGAGACGGGGTGTCTCCATGTTGGCCGACCTCAGGTGATCCACCCACCTCGGCATCCCAAAGTGCTAGGATTACAGGCATGAGCCACTCCACCTGGCCCGCCTCGTCCATTCTTGGCCACTCCTCCAGGAAACGCCTGGATAGCCAGGACTTGGGGACTCTGGATGTTCAGAAGGTGGGGACGGGCTGAATGAATGAGTTCTAACTTTGCCCACGCACCGTTCTACACAGTGGGAATAATAGAGGGAAGAAAAATGAAGATCCTGCTTCCATAAAACTTGTCACAGGATGGACCCTTCCAACTCTGCCCTCGGGGACACAGCAGGAGGGGCCGGCTCCCTTCTCTGAATTGTTGCACTTGAAACCGCCTTCGCAACAACTGTACCTGAGGAAATTATGACAGCAAAAAGAGATCAGACCTAAGCAACTCCATCTTGCTTGTAACCTTTAAGCTGTCCTTGCTCTTTCCTGGGCATAGGCCGAACTAACCTTGGGAAGAAATTCAGTCTATAGTTTGACTCTGAGACAAGATTGGTAATAGCTTTTTCCAGAAAACACCCTCTTCTTACCTGGGGACCAGTCAGCCTTTGGAGGACTGACAAGCTGCAAGATTAGAAATTATCGTTTAGGGGTCACGAAGCCTCTGGCTCAAGAGTCTGAACCTCCCCAAATTGCTCCTGGGGATAACATCACTATTATAAAAATCTAAGATCAGTGCTTGAGATATTTTTGCAGACCCTGTACTAGGTGGATCCGCTGACACCACCCAGACGAGTAATGTGGCTCAACCAGTCCCGCAATCCCACCCACGGACAGAATCCCACCCAGGAACAGAAGACAGCAAGAAAATCTCACTTCGACCTCCTCAGGACTCCATCTCCAACCTCAGGAAGCTCCAGCCAATCAGCACCCCCCACTTCCTGAGCCCCTACCGACCAAATCATCTTAAAAACTCGGATCCCCTAGGCTGGGTACAGTGGCTCACCCTGTAATCCCAGAACTTTCAGGAGGCTGAGGTGGGTGGATCACCTGAGTTCAGGAGTTCCAGACCAGCCTGGCCAACATGGTGAAACCCTGTCTCTACTAAAAATACAAAAAAATTGGTCGGACATGGTGTGGTTGACGCCTGTAATCCCAGCTACTCAGGAGGCTGAGGCAGGAGAAAAGCTTGAACTCGGGAGGCAGAGGTTGCAGTGAGCCAAGATTGTGCCACTGCACTCCAGCCTGGGCAACAAGAGTGAAACTCCAGTCTCCTGCAGAGCTGGCTCTGTGTGAATTGCTTTCTCCATTGCAATTCCCCTGTCTTGATAAATCGGCTCTGTCTAGGAAGCAGGCTAAGTGAACCCACTGGGTGGTTACACACTGACCCCAGGATTTAGGGAGCATCTCTTACTAATCCTCAGCTCTGATGCAGCCACCCCTGTGGGTCCCTCCTGGTTACTAAATCTCCCACTGTCTCACAGAGTCTGGAAGTCACATCCCCAACAAAGGCCTAGATTTCTCTCCCTGAAAAAAGAAGCGCCAGATGCTGATGGGCCAGGAAATTCCCAGCTCCGACTTCGTTTTCCGATCTGCACATTGAGGACACGGGCACTTTCTGGCCCAGATCCAGAACTTCCATAATCACAAACATCTGGCCCTGCAGAGACCTGGGCCTCAGTTTTTCCTTCTGTGTATTGGGAGGATGCACTTTATCCACTCCTGCTCAAAATGCCCCCTTCCCCTGGAATGACATGCTATGTGACCCAAGGAGAAAGACCACACCCCAGCACCAGGCCCGATTTTCAGACAGAAAACAACAGGCCTAGGACGCTGTGCTGCGAGCATTTTATGCATCTTGCAAGCTCTGAAATTCCTAAAGCTAAGTTTCACAACTCAGACTGGCCCCCTACTTCCCAGCACTCTAATTTTCAATCTGGGAGGTCTGACCGGGCCCGAAGCGTTCGGGGCCCCTTCCCTGCCCAAAAACTTGCATTTGGCGGGCCCCCACCTTTTTTGACCTCAGTTTCCCCACCTGAGGGGAAAAAATGGGAAAAACTAAGTAAAGCGAGCCCGCTGTACTACGGATACAAGCCCGTGCAACCCTAAATCTCAGACACAGACGTCCTAGAGCCATCTGCAGTCTCCAGCCTCAGTTTCCCAGCCTCGTGCCGGGAGACGGAACGCGAGGCTCTGACTCTACGTTCACCCCGCGCCAACCCAACCGTCAGCGCCCGCCCGGAGGGCTCCCAACGCCTGCGGCTCCCGCCTCCCGATGAGACCCCGCCGTTGCCCTGCCCTCACCATGGTGCCGGCGGGGACCGGGCTCGCCGGCCACTTCCGCCACCGCCGCTGCACACGCTCCCGGCGGTCGTCGCAGCGCCGCGCGCCACTAGGCTGAAAGAAAGTGGCAGACACGCGAGCCAGTCAGCACTGGGCTCGAAGGGCGGCCAACCAATCCACGCGGAACACGGCGGGGCCCTCTGGGCGAAAGGGGCGGGCGGGCCGCGTTCCCGCCGGAGGAACGAGGAATAGAGCCGTAAAGTGTCGCGACTTGTAATGCAAAAGGGGGCGGAGCAACGCGCCCAGGCGCGGGGTGTTTTGTGGGTAAGCGCATGCGCAGGTGAAGCCGTCGGTCTCGGGCTCCACGCTGTGGGCAAAGCCAGTTAATGCCTTTCGTTTGCAGTCTTAGAGACAGCGAGGTCTCGTGGTGATTGGGACGTCCCTCAGGTCGCCCTTCGGACTCCTAGTTTTCTAATTCTGTAATTATCCAGGAACATCATTTAGTGGGTTGGAATCCTGACCACGCCCCTCGGAGCCTCAGTTTGCTGTAAAATGGGTTATAATAGTAGTGTCTGCTCCAAAAGGTTGCTTGCTGTGAGGATGAAATGAGTGAAACTATGTAAAAAGCACTTAAAACAGCGCCTGGCGATCGGGCGCGATGGCTCACGCCTGTAATCCCAGCACTTTGGGAGACCGAGGCGGGTGGATCACGAGGTCAAGAGATCGAGACCATCCTGGTCAACAAGGTGAAACCCCGTCTCTACTGAAAATACAAAAAAAATTAGCTGGGCATGGTGGCGCGTGCCTGTAATCTCAACTACTTGGGAGGCTGAGGCAGGAGAATTGCCTGAACCCAGGAGACGGAGGTTGCCGTGAGCCGAGATCGGCCATTGCACTCCAGCCTGGGTAACAAGAGCGAAACTCCGTCTCAAAAAAAACAAAAAACAAAAAAATAAAATTAGCCGGCAGTGGTGTAATCCCAGAATCGCTTGAACCCAGGAGGCAAAGGATCACGCCATTGTACTCCAGCCTGAACCCAGGAGGCAAAGGATCACGCCATTGTACTCCAGCCTGAGCAACTAGCGAAACTCTGTCTCAAAACAAACAAAAACAGGTCTGGCGCATATTAAGTACTTAACAATATACTTTGTGCCTGCTTCTGCTCACAGAAATGAACAAAACACAAAATTCGTGGCTCTCAGGGAGACAGTAAACAAAGTAAATAGGCAAATGCTGTTGTTTCCTGGGGCTGTAACAAACGCCTGCAAACTGAGAGGTTTAAAACAACAGAACGTGATTTTCTCACAGTTCAGGAGACCAGATTCTGAACTGAGGCTGTCAGTGGAGCTGGCTCGCTCCGGAGGCTCTGTGTGTCCTGTGCCTCTTCCTGGGTTCTGCTGGCTGCTGCCAGTCCTTGGAGTTCCTTGACTTATACATGGAGTCTTCTGCTTTCTGTCTGCCCCTGTCTTCACTTGGCCTTCTCTGTGTCTCTCAGGCTCAAATGTTTCTCTCTTTTCTTTTTTTGGGACAGACAGGGTCTCCATATGTTTGTTCAAGCTAGTCTCAGACTCCTGGGGTCAGGCCATCCTCCCTCCTCTCTGCTTCCCAAAATGCTGGGATTACAGGTCTGAGCCACTGAGCCCAGCCGCTCCTTTTTCTTTTTCTTTCTTTTTTTTTTTTTTGAGACAGAGTTTTGCTCTTGTTACCCAGGCTGGACTGCAATGGCGTGATCTTGGCTCACCGCAACCTCCTCCTCCTGGGTTCAAGCCATTCTGTCTCAGCCTCCCGAGTAGCTGGGATTATAGGCATGCTACGCCAGCCCGGCTAATTTTTTGTATATTCAGTAGAGACGGGGTTTCTCCATGTTGGCCAGGCTGGTCTCAAACTCCCAATCTCAGGCGATCCGCCTGCCTCAGCCTCCCAAAGTGCTGGTATTACAGGCATGAATCACCACACCCGGCCTAGCCATTCCTTTTTCTTACAAGCACACTCCTTTCTCTTATTAAGCTCACCCTAAATTCAGGATAATGCCATCTCAGGATCCTTAATTACATCTGCAAAGATCCTATCCTTTTTTTTTTTTTGAGATGGAGTCATTCTGTCACCCAGGCTGCAGTGCAGTGGCACGATCCTGGCCCACTGCAACCCCTGTCTTCCAGTTTCAAGGGATTCTCCTGCCTCAGCCACCCGAGTAGCTAGGATTACAGGCACATGCCACAATGCCCAGCTAATTTTTCTATTTTTAAAAGAGACGGGCTTTCACCATGTTGGCCAGACTGGCCTCGAACTACTGACCTCAGGTGATCCACCCACCTCGGCTTCCCAAAGTGCTGGGATTACTGGCGTGGGATTACGTAATATGGGATTACGCCCAGCCCATATTTTAATGACTGATGCTATTTATTGACATTATTTATAATATCAAGACTGAAAGAAACCCAATGCGACCACATAATGGAGTAACACGGCTATAAAAAGGAATGAAGACAGTCTTCATATACTAAAATTGAATGGTGTCTGGATATATTAAGTGGAAAAAAACCAAGGTAGAGAAAAAGTTTTACAGTATGTCATTTTTTTTTTTTTTGAGACGGAGTTTCGCTCTTGTTACCCAGGCTGGAGTGCAATGGCGTGATCTCGGCTCACCGCAACCTCTGCCTCCTGGGTTCAGGCAATTCTGCTGCCTCAGCCTCCTGAATAGCTGGGATTACAGGCATGTGCCACCATGCCCAGCTAATTTTTTGTATTTTTAGTAGAGACGGGGTTTTACCATGTTGACCAGGATGGTCTCGATCTCTTGACCTTGTGATCCACCTGCCTCGGTCTCCCAAAGCGCTGGGATTACAGGTGTGAGCCACTGCGCCCAGTCTAGTATGTCATTTTTTGTGTGCAAAAAAAGAAATACATGCATGTGTATGTGTATATGTGTTTGCATATATACATATATATATAAAACCACACCAACACACCAAGCACGTGAACTCAATTTGCTTTTTTTGTTTTTTTGGTTTTTTTTTTTGAGTCTTGCTCTGTTGCTAGGCTGGAGTGCAGTGGCACAATCCTGGCTCACTGCAACCTCTGCCTCCCAGGTTCAAGCTATTCTCCTAAATTAGCCTCGTGAGTGGCTGGGACTACAGGTGCGTCCTACCACGCCCAGCTAATTTTGTTTTTTGTATTTTAGTAGAGATGGGGTTTTACCATATTGACCAGGATGGTCTCGATCTCTTGACCTCATGATCCACCCGCCTACGGGGTGTCCCAGCATCAGCATGGCAATGAAAGTAGCAGCAAACCGCATTCTGGGTCATCCTTTCGGACTCTTCTAGACTTTTCTACATGCAAAGTCTTTTGTGCAACTTGCAAACGCCTGTTCACCGTTGAAACCTCTGCTTGGGTGTCCCCGTGTGGCAGACGGTGGTTACTACTGCAGTATTTTTGTTTGCCCTTTCTTTTTTTTTTTTGAGTCGGAGTTTCGCTCTTGTTACCCAGGCTGGAGTGCAATGGCGCGATCTTGGCTCACCGCAACCTCCGCCTCCTGGGTTCAGGCAATTCTCCTGCCTCAGCCTCCGGAGTAGCTGGGATTACAGGCACGCGCCACCACGCCCAGCTAGTTTTTATATTTTTAGTAGAGACGGGGTTTCACCATGTTAACCAGGATGGTCTCGATCTTTTGACCTCGTGATCCACCTGCCTTGGCCTCCCAAAGTGCTAGGATTACAGGCTTGAGCCACTGCGCCCAGCCTGCCCTTTCTTTTTTTTGAGACATAGTCTTACTCTGTCGCCAGGCTGGAGTGCAGTGGCTCAATCTTGGCTCAGTGCAACCTCCGCCTCCTGGGTTCAATCGATTCTCCTGCCACAGCGTCCCAAGTAGCTGGGATTACAGACGTATGCCACCATGCCTGGCTAATTTTTGTACTGTTAGTAGAGACAACGTTTCACCATGTTGGCCAGGATGGTCTGGATTTCCTGACCTCATGATCCGCCTGCCTCAGCCTCCCAGAGTGCTGCGAATACAGGCATGAGCCACTGGGCCGAGCCCTTTGCCCTTTCAATAGTAAGGGTGGACCATCAGAGTTCCTCATCCCCCTGGCTACGGGGATTGGTTAAAGGAAGAGCCTGGAATTGACCAAGGCCAATGCGATTCTCCCTTGGGAAGGATACTGAGGGCTGGGAGAGAGAGGAGCTCTTTCCTGGGGAGTTAAAGGGAAAGTCCAGGACCCCTTAGGCTCTGCCTTCTGGAAGAAGCTTTCTGCATAAAAAATCCAGCAGACACAAGAAGGTGGGGCTACTTAGTGGAAAGGGAGGCATGATTTGAGCCCCTGGATACAGCCGTACCTGAAGCCACAGCTGTGATGTTCCACTTATATGACCCCCAAGAAATTTTTTTAAATTGCTTCATGCACTTGAAATTTGCAGTCCGTCCTTGGTAAAAGAGCCAATAGTAGGCCGGGTGCAGTGGCTCACGCCTGTAATCCCAGCACTTTGGGAGGCTGAGACAGGTGGATCACGAGGTCAGAAGTTCAAGACCAGCCTGACCAACATGGTGAAACCCCATCTCTACTAAAAATACAAAAATTAGCCAGGCATGGTGGCGGGCGCCTGTAGTCCCAGCTTCTCAGGAGGCTGAGGCAGGAGAATCGCTGAGGTGGAGGTTGGAGTGAGCTGAGGTGGCACCACTGCACTCCAGCCTGGGTGACAGCGTGAGACTCCATCTCAAAGAAAAAAGCCAGTACGAATGCATACCTGCTCTGTGAACTCTTCCCTACCTGCCCTGCTCAAAAATGAATGATTCCTCCTCTTATTCTTCAAACTTGAGCTCCCTCCGCTGGTTTCTGTCATTGTCTGGTTTATGCCATTTTGTAATTGCTGTCCCAGCTCTCTTGACTATGACCTGTAGGAGCAAGGACCTCAGAGGTTTTCCTGGACCTCTATGGGGCTGTTCAGGACAGTTTACCCTCCCCTGTCATCACGAATGCATGACCTGGTTCGGGGAGGGGAGTGGCAATCAGAAGGCTTCCCTGGCTGGCTGAGCAGGATGGCTCATGCCTGTAATTCCAGCACTTTGGGAGGCTGGCAGGTGGATCACCTGAGCCTAAAGAGTTCGAGACCAGCCTGGGCAACATAGCAAGACCTCATCTCTACAAAAACAAAATTAAAATAATTAGCTGGGCATGCTGGCAGTGCCTGTAATTCCAACTCCTTGGGAGACTGAGATGGGAAGATGGCTTGAGCCTGGGATTTCAAGGCTGCAGTGAGCTGTGATTGTGCCACACTCTATCCTGGGCAACAGAGCAAGATGCTATCTCAAAAAATAAAAGGGCCGGGCGTAGTGATTGACGTCTGTAATCCCAGCACTTTGGGAGGCTGAGGCGGGTGGATCACAAGGTAAAGAGATTGACACCATCCTGGTCAACATGGTGAAACCCCGTCTCTACTAAAAATACAAAAAATTAGCTGGGCATGGTGGCGCATGCCTGTAATCCCAGCTACTCAGGAGGCTGAGGCAGGAGAATTGCCTGCACCCAGGAGGCGGAGGTTGTGGTGAGCCGAGATCGCCCCATTGCACTCCAGCCTGGGTAACAAGAGCGAAACTCCGTCTCAAAAAAAAAAAAAATTAACCAGGTGTAATGGTGCATGCCTGCAGTCCCAGCTACTCGGGAGGCTGAGGCAAGAGAGTCACTTGAACCCAGGAGGTGGAGATTGCAGTGAGCTGGGATCCTGCCACTGCCCTCCAGCCTGGGTGACAAAAGCAAAACTCCATCTCGAAAAAAAAAAATAATAATAAAGGAGGAGAGAAGCCAGAAACCCAGGCGCCCTCATGGTTCACGCTTCTCTGGTCAAGGTAGTGACCGTGTCTTTCTCCCATCCACGGAACCAGGAGCTTCACATAGCCCCCTCCTGATCTGTGGCCGCCTGAGCTGAAACAAAATAGCATTGTACCTTGCCCAGTGAATTCCTAGGGTGCAGGGAACCAAAGAACAGAGGTGACTTTGCCCCTGTCCTTGGCCGCCTTCATATCCCACAGTCGGAAGAAGCAGAGATTCCTCAAATAGGGTTTTTTGTTGTTTGTTTGAGATGGAGTCTCACTCTGTCACCCAGGCTGGAGTGCAGTGGTGCGATCTCCACTCACTGCAACCTGTGTCTCCCGGATTCCAGCGATTCTCCTGCCTTAGCCTCCTGAGTAGCTGGGATTACAGGCGTGCGCCACCATACCTGGCTAATTTTGTATTTTAGGTAGCAACAGGTTTCTCCATGTTGGTCAGGGTGATCCCAAACTCCTGACCTCAGGTGATCCGCCCCCTCAACCTCCCAAAGTTCTGGGATTACAGGTGTGAGCCACCGCGCCTGGCCATGGGGTCTTTTTTTGTGTGTGTGTGAGATGGAGTCTCACTCTGTTGCCCAGGCTGGAATGCAGTGGTGAGATCTCGGCTCACTGCAACCTCCACCTCCCTGGTTCAAGCGATTCTCGTGTCTCAGCATTCCAAGTGGCTGGGATTACCGGCGCACACCACCATGTCTGGCTAATTTTTGTATTTTTACTAGAGACGGGGTTTCACCATGTTGGCCAGGCTGGTCTTGAACTCCTGACCTCAAGTGATCTGCCCACCTCAGCCTCCCAAAGCACTGGGATTACAGTGAGCCACTGTGCCTGGCTTCAGGTGGGATCTTGAAAGTTCCTCCACTGCCCACCTGCACCCAGTGGCCTGGTGGAAGTTCCTTAGATGGGCAGGGAGACCGCGGGATCCAGCCCCGCCTTCATCCTGCACACATCTCTGCCTCTGGGCATTGATTGTGTACCTACTGCATGCTGGCACAGACTAAAGGGAAAGAATACCCAGCGTTTACTTGGGGCAAAAAGCAGGAGAGCCAGGGGTGGGGAGTGGAGCAGTAAACATTCCCTCCAAGGGGTGGGCCAGTCTGGACATGGGAGCAGGGGCCAAAGGCAGTGGCCAACCACAAAACCACATCTGTGAGCCTTGTCTTGGTATTGTTGTTGTTTGAGACAGGCTCTCT
Source organism: Callithrix jacchus (assembly GCF_049354715.1). Lineage (NCBI taxonomy): Eukaryota > Metazoa > Chordata > Mammalia > Primates > Cebidae > Callithrix > Callithrix jacchus. The sequence continues at coordinate 17,048,562 of NC_133523.1, forward strand.
CTCTGTTGCCCAGGCTGGAGTGCAGTGGCAAGATCATACCACAGCCTGGTGTGGTGGCTCACACCTGTAATCCCAGCACTTTGGGAAGCCAAGGCATGCGGATCACTTGAGGCTAAGAGTTCGAGACCAGCATGGCCAACATGGTGAAACCCCATCTCGACTAAATATACAAAAATTAGCTAGGCATGGTGGTGCATGCATGTAATCCTAGCTACTCTGGAGGCTGAGGCAGGAGAATTGCTTGGAAACCTAGGAGGTGGAGGTTGTAGTGAGCCGAGATCACACCACTGCACTCTAGCCTGGGCAGCAGAGCAAGACTCCGTCTCAAAAAAAAAAAAGGAGTGTAGCTCATTTGAACTCCTGGACTCTAGTGATCCTCCTGCTTCAGCCTCCTGAGAAGCTGGGACCTGATGCACTCATCACCACCCCTGGGTGATTTTTGTAGAGGCTGGGCATGGTGGCTCACGCCTGTAATCCCAGCACTTTGGGAGGCCAAGACGGGTGGATCACCCGAGGTCAGCCTGACCAACATTGTGAAACCCCATCTGTACTGAAAATACAAAAAATTAGCTGGGCGTGGTGGTGGGTGCCTGTAATCCCAGCTACTCAGGAGGCTGAGGCAGGAGAATCGCTTGAACCTGGGAGGCAGAGATTGTGGTGAGCTGAGATTGTGTCATTGCATTCCAGCCTGGACAGCAAGAGCAAAACTCTGTCTTAATTTTTTTTTTTTTTTGTAGAGATAGGGTTACCCAGTCTGGTCTCAAACTCCTGGGCTCAAGCGGTCCTCCTGCCTCCACCTCCCGAGTATGAGCCTCATCTTCTAGCTGAGCTCCCCAAAGGCCTCACCATCTCCAGACACTACCTGGAGAAAATGGACACATTCATCCTTTAAGAGTGCTTGTCTGGGCCAGTCTCGGTGGCTCACGCCCGTAGTCCCAGCACTTTGGGAGGCTGAGATGGGCAGATCATCTGTGGTCAGGAGGTACATTGTGAAAACCCATCTCTACTAAAAATACAAAAATTAGCCGGGCATGTTGGCGCACAACTGTAATCTCAGCTACTCAGGAGGCCGAGGCAGGAGAATCGCTTGAACCTGGGAGGCGGAGGTGGCAGTGAGCTGAGACACGCCACTGTACTCCAGCCTCGGGGACAAGAGCAAGACTCTGCTTCAAAAAGTAATAACAATGCGTGTCTGCCCAGACATCTCTTTCTCTACCGCAGCCATGAGGCCCCTGCAGTTTCTAAACTGGGCTTGGTTTAACTGGACAGAGCCTAAGGGACAGAGCCCTAACGCAGAGCCCAGAGCCGTGTGGCCTCCACGATCTCCAAATCTCCCTCCCCTCCAAGGCCGCTCCTACCAGCAGCTGGTAAAGCCCAGAGAGGCCTGGAGCCCCCAGGGGGCAGGACCTGAGCAACAGGTGCAGAGTCCATGAGTCCTGCCCTCCCCCACCTGCCTTCTTAGGGCTTGGGTTCAGGGTTGCCTTAGTCCTCAGAAGCTTCCCAAACCTCCCAGGACTGTGGGGGTGGGAGGCCAGAGAAAAATGTAGCTTCTGCCCAGGGCAGTGAAGCACATTCATGGTCCCAGCTACTTGGGAGACTGGGGTGGGAGGATTGCTTCTGCCCAGGACTTCTGAGCTGTAGTTCGCTGTGCTGATTGGGTGTCCACATTAAGTGTGGCATCAATATGGTGACCTCCCGGGAGTCGGGGACCACCAGGTTGCCCAAGGAGGGGTGAGCCAGCCTAGGCTGGAAACGGAGCAGGTCAAAACTCCAGTGCTGATCTGTAGTGGTATCGCACCTGTGAATAGCCACTGCGCTCCAGCCTGGGCAACACAGGGAGACCCTGTCTCTAAAAAAGATAAATTTTTGGCTGAGTGCAATGGCTCATGCCTGTAATCTCAGCATTTTGGGAGGCCAAGGCAGGCAGATCCTTGGAGGTCAATAGTTCCAGACCAGTATGGTACAACTCCGCCTCTACAAAAAAAAAAAAAATTATCTGGGTGTGGTGACATGCACCTGTGGCCCCAGCTACTCCAAAGGCTGAGGCATGAGAAGGCCCCCACCTCCCAGAATCTGGGAGGTGGAAGTTGCTGTGAGCTAGATTTCGCCACTGCCCTCCAGTCTGGGTGACTGAGTAAGACTCTGTCTCAAAAAAAAAAAAGATAAATTTTTAAAATGGAGCTTCTTTTGCAAGCCAACATTCAGATAGGCAGGTGTTGCTCTATTTAGCGGTTTTAAAAAATTTTGTCTATTTTTGTTTTTGAGACGGAGTCTCGCTCTTGTTACCCAGGCTGTAGTACAGTGGTGCGATCTCAGCTCACTGCAACCTCCGCCTCCTGGATTCAAGCAATTCTCCTGCCTCAGCCTCCCAAGTAGCTGAGACTACAGGCACATGTCACCATGCCCTGCTAATTTTTGTATTTTGAGTAAAGACGGGGTTTCACCATGTTGGCCAAGATGGTCTCGATCTCTGGACCTCGTGATTCACCCACCTCGGCTTCCCAAAGTGCTGGGATTACAGGCGTGAGCCACCTCGCCCAGGTTTTTTTTTTTTTAGATGGGTATTGCTTTGTTGCTGTGGCTGATCTCAAACTCCTGGCCTTAAGCAGTCCTCCCACCTCACCTTCCTAAAGTGCTGGGATTACAGCAGGGGTCCGCAACCCGTGGGCTAAGGACTGATACCAGTCTGTGCCCTGTTAGGAACACAGCAGCGGGTGAGCAGTGGGCAAGTGAGTGAAGCTTCACCTGCATTTATAGCCACTGCCCATCATCCCCCAAGGCCCCCGGAGCTCCGCCTGCTGTCAGATCCACAGCGGCAGCTTTAGCTTCTCGTAGGAGCCTGAACCCTACTGTAAAGTGCACATGCGGGGGAACTAGGTTTTGTGCTCCTTATGAGAATCTAATGCCTGATGATCTGAGGATCAGTTTCATCCTGAAACCATCTTCATCCCTGCAACCCCCAGTGCATGGAAAAATTGTCTTCCACAAAACCAGTCCCTGCTGCCAAAAAGGTTGGGGACTGCTGGATTATAGGCATGAGCCTCTGCATCAGGCTCCACTGCATTTATTTATTAATTAGCATCATTTGTGATGGTTCATGCCTATAATCCCAGCACTTGAGGAGGCCAAGGCGGGCACATTACAAGGTCAGGGGTTCGAGACTAATCTCAACAATATAGTGGAACCCCATCTTTACTAAAAATACAAAAATTAGCCAGTTGTGGTGGCACACACTTGTAGTCCCAGCTTCTGGGGAGGCTGAGGCAGGAGAATCGCTTGAACCCGGGAGGCGGAGGTCACAGTGAGCCATCACACCACTGTGCTCCAGCCTGCCAACAGAGTGAGACTTCGTCTCAGAAAGAAAGAAAGAAACAAACAAACCCCGAAACCATAGTGGGCAGACACATAGGCTATTGGACGTCTGAGGGACACATCCACAGAAGAAGACACGAGCGTCTGAACAGCAAGAGGCACCAGGGAGTATGTTGGCAGAGGAGCGTGCTGACAGACGCTGGCGTGCCACCGGGCAGGTGACTGGTCAGATCAGGAGGAGTTTGGCCAGGGCAGTCAGAGGAGAGCCAGAGCTACTGAGCAGCCCGACTCCAAAGACCATGTGCCTTCTGGCTCCCCATCTGCTGAGGCTATTCCACTGAATAAAACTTGATACTCATTCTCCAAGCCCAGGTGTGATCTGATTCTTCTGAACACCAAGTCAAGAAACGCTGGGATACTGAAATCCCTCTTTTCGGGATGGGCAAGGTGTTGGCTCACACCTGTAATCCCAGATCGTTGGGAGGCCAAGGCCAAGACACCTGCCACCACACCCACCTAATTTTTTTCTTTGTTTTTTGTATTTTTTTAGCTGGGCATGGTGGTGCACGCCTGTAGTCCCAGCTACTCGGGAGGCTGAGGCAGGAGAATTGCTTGAACCCAGAAGGCGGAGGTTGCGGTGAGCTGAGATTGTGCCATTGCACTCCAGTCTGGGTAACAGCAGCGAAACTCTGTCTCAAAAAATTAAATAAATAAATACATACATACATTTAATTAAACTAAAAAAATAAAAAGAGCTGGGCATGGTGGCTCATGCCTGTAATCCCAGCACTTTGGGAGGCCAAGGTGGGCGGATCACAAGGTCAGGAGATTGAGACCATCCTGGCCAACATGGTGAAACCCCATCACTACTAAAAAATATACAAATCAGCTGGGTGTGGTAGCTTGCGCCTGTAATCCCAGCTACTTGAGAGGCTGAAGCAGGATAATTGCTTGAACCCAGGAGGTGGAGGTTGCAGTGAGCCGAGATTGTGCCATTGCACTCTAGCCCGGGTGACAGAGCAAGACTCCATCTCAAACAAAACAAAGCAAAAAACAGAAAAGAAATGAAAATGAAATGTAAGAGAAAGAAAGACACATGCAAACATATGCAAATGCATAAATATCTCTGGAAGGAAAAGTGATCTCCGACTTCCAGGTTCAAGTGATCCTCCTGCCTCACCCTCCGGAGTAGCTGGGACTACAGGGTGCACCACTATGCTTGGCTAATTTTTGTATTTTTAGTAGAGATAGGATTTCACCATGTTGCCCAGGCTGGTCTCAAACTCCTGGGTTCAAGAGATCTACCTGCGTTGGCCTCCCAAAGTGCTAGGATTACAGGTGTGAGCCACTGCGCCCGGCCCACACCCAATTTTTTTTTTTTTTTTTGAGACAGTCTCACTCTGTCACCCAAGTTGGAGTGCAGTGGCGCGATCTCAGCTCCTTCCACTTCATGAGTTCAAGTGATTCTCATGTCTCAGCCCCCTGAGTAGCGGACCACAGGCACATGCCACCACGCCTGGCTACTTTTTTTGTATTTTTAGTAGAGAAGGGGTTTCCCCAGGCTGGTCTTGAACTCCTGGCCTCAAGTGATCCTACTGCCTCAGCTTCCCAAAGCACTGGGATTATGGGTATGAGCCACCGCACCTGGCCCACACCCAATTTGAATTTTTTTTTTTCAGATGGAATCTCGCTCCGTCACCGGGCTGCAGCACAATGGCATGATCTCGGCCTATAGTGAGCCAAGATCGTGCCACTTCACTCCAGCCTGGGTGACAGAGCAAGAGTCTGTCTCAAAAAAAAAAAAAAAATAGTTCCTCCAAGTAAGGCATGATGGCACAAGCCTGTAGTCCCAGTTACTTGGGAGGCTGGGCTGGGAGGATGGCTTGAGTCCAGGAGGTGGAGGCTGCAGTGAGCTGTGATTGTGCCACTGTGCTCCAGCCTTTGAGACAAAGAAAGATCGTATCTCAAAACAAAACAAAACAAAAAAACATGGCTGGACCAGTGAACATTAGCCTTGATGCCAGTCACTGGGGCAGTGGGGCATGACTCAGTTTCCCCCATCACTGCCGGCTCTGCAGGTTTTGTTCCTCCCAGTGCAACTGAGGAAACTAAAATTCGCTGTCACTTCCCTCTCTCCATATCCCTGACTTCTAGCAATGCACGTGCTCCACCCCAGGCACGGATGACACGCTCGGGCTGTAGAGCCTGACTTCAGGTGAGGGGGGTTTTTTGTTTTGTTTTTTGTTACTGTTGTTGTTTTTGGAGACGGAGTTTCGCTCACCCAGGCTGGAGTGAAGCGGCGTGATCTCAGCTCACTGCAACCTCCACCTCCGCCTCCCGGGTTCAAGCAATTCTCCTGCCTTAGTCTCCTGAGTAGCTGGGATTACAGGTGCACGCCACTATGCCCAGCTAATTTTTGTTTTTTTAGTAGAGATGGGGTCTCACCAGGTTGGCCAGGCTGGTCTCGAACTCCTAGCTTCAGGTGATCTACCTGCCCCAGTCTCCCACAGTGCTGGGATTACAGTTGCAGGCGTGAGCCACCACACCCAGCCAGGTGAGTGTGTTGATCTGCTCTCTTCTCCACTTCACTTGGCCCTCATTCCCATGGCCAGCTCAGATGCCTCTCTGATGTTCTGTATTCTACCTGAAGCTGCCAAAGGCCAAAATAGCCACTGAGCATGTGACCTGGGGACTGGGCTTCCGAACAGGGATCAGGGGCAGTCCAGAGAACTCTCCCCTTGGCATTGGAGGAATTTGGGGGTGGAGCCAGTAAAGACCATAGTATCAGCCAGGTGCGGTGGCTCACGCCTGTAAACCCAGTACTTTGGGAGGCCGAGGTGGGTCGATCCCAAGGTCAGGAGTTTAAGACCAGCCTGGCCAAGATGGTGAAACCTCGTCTCTACTAAAAATACATAAATTAGCTGGACACAGTGGCAGGTGCCAGTAATCACAGCTACTCAGGAGGCTGAGGCAGGAGAATCACTTGAACCCAGGGGAGCGGAGGTTGCAGTGAGCCGAGATTGCACCACTGCACTCCAGCCTGGGTGACAGAGCAAGATTCTGTTTCAAAAAAATAAAAAATAAAAAGGCCATTGTGCCCTGGCAAATGGTGGCAAAATCAGAGTGGAACAAGCTGTCAGTGACCCACCCAGCCAGGCACTCTGGCTCAGGCCCGTAACCCCAGCACTTTGGGAGGTCGAGGTGGGCGGATCACAAGGTCAGGAGTTTGAGACAAGCCTGGCCAACATGGTGAAACCCCGTCTCTACTAAAAATACAAAAATTAGCCGTCTGTGGTGGTGCTCGCGTGTACTTCCAGCTACTCGGGAGGCTGAGGCTGGAGAATCACTTGAAATCAGGAGGCAGAGGTTGCAGTGAGCCAGATCACGCCGCTGCACTCCAGCCTGGCCGACAAGAATGAAACTACGGGCTGGGTGCGGTGGCTCACACCTGTGATCCCAGCACTTTGGGAGGCCGAGGCGGGTGGAGCACGAGGTCAAGAGATCGAGACCATCCTGGTCAACATGGTAAAACCCCGTCTCTACTAAAAATACAAAAAATTAGCTGGGCATGATGGTGCGTGCCTGTAATCCCAGCTACTCAGGAGGCTGAGGCAGGAGAATTGCCTGAACCCAGGAGGCAGAGGTTGCGGTGAGCCGAGATCGCGCCATTGCACTCCAGCCTGGGTAACAAGAGCGAAACTCCGTCTCAAAAAAAAAAAAAGAATGAAACTACGTCTTAAATAAATAAATAATTTCTGCTTAATAATGCCTGGGGGATGAAATACTTTGTATGACAACCTCCCATGACACTAGTTTATCTGTACAACAAACCTGCACAAATACCCAGAATGTAAAAGTTAAAAAAAATTAAAACAATTAAAAATGACTTCTGGCCAGGCGTGCTGGTTCACACTTGTAATCCCAGCATTTTGGGAGGCCAGTGCAGGCGGATTGCTTGAGCTCAGGCGTTCAAGACCAGCCTGGGTGTGGGAAGTAGAAAAGTCCCTTTTTAAAGTTTCCTTTCTTATTAAAGAATAAGTGTGCTAATAACTTTGTTAAGCCCTATCCTATGCAGCTATTAAACATGCCATGTTTACAGGCACTTAGTACATTCTGTGTCCTTATACTTTAATGAAGATATCCATGCTGTTGTTCTCACTTCAGGCATTCTGCTTCTAGTAAAAGAAAAAAAAACCTGTGCTGGACGGGCTCACAGGCATGTCCCAGCTCTCCATTGCTTTCATCTGTTGAGAAAAGTTTTAAGTTGTTAGCCAATCGGGTTTTAGTTTAAATCGTGAGGTCTGACTCCAGCCAATGGAGATCAGACACAGCAGTAAGGACAGCCCCAAATGTGTAAGGGATAAATCTGTGTGTATTTCTTTGTTCTTTGTACTCTCGTGGCAAAATGGCTAGTGAGGGTACACTATTTCCAACACTCTGCAATGTAGTGAAACCCCATGTCTACAAAAAATACAAAAATTAGCTGGGTGTGGTGGCATACACCTGTACTCCCAGCTACTCAGGAGGCTGAGGTGGGAGGATCAGTTGAGCCCTGGAGGTCAAGGCTGCAGTGAGGTATGATTGTGCCACTGCACTCCAGCCTGGGCAACAGAGTGAGACCTTGTCTCCAAAAACAAAGAGAGAGAGAGAGAGAGAAAGGAAATGATTTCTGAGCTCCATTGCTGTTAAGAAGATGGAACCAGGGAATGAGATAAAATCTCCGGCGTAGGGCAGCAGTGGGATCATTTCACCCAGGGAGGGCCAGAAGGAACCCTCAGAGGAGGTAATAGATTAGCAGGGAGGTGACAGCCAGAGAAGTCCTCAAGGAGAAAGTGACAGTCCAGCTGTCGGAGGAGGTGACAGCCAGGGAGAGGAGGAGGGCCCCTGGAAGGAGGCGCCACTGGGACACTGGAGCTGAGGTCTGAAAGCGGCCAGCTTCGCAGGTACCTGCGGGGCGTGTTCCAGAAGAGGGCACGGCAGGTGCAATCGCCCTTCCCTATTAGCTTCCTAGGACTCCGGGCCTGCAGAGAACCTTCTGGCACTGCACGAACGTGGTTGCCGTGTTTTTCCCTTTTTATTCCATCCTCCTCTACCCCTGCCAACTCCCTGGCCCTAATGCCGCTCCTGTGACCTCTCCAGGCGAGTGACCTCGAGTGACCTCGGGGAAGTGGCAATCTATGCCTCAGTTTTCTTATCTGGAAAACGGGCCTTGCTCGCAGGGACTCCCCTTCCTAATTCTGGGCAGTATGCATGCATAGGGCAGGCCCTCAATAAACTCTTGCAGAATAAAGGACCGGCTTGTTCCCAGCGCCTGGCTCATTGCGTGTAAGCCGCTACACCCTAGGGCATAAGCTATTCCCATTTTGCAGACAGGGAAACGGAGTCTGGAGAGGACCGAGGGTCAGCGTCGGGGGCGGGCCTAGGCGTTGGGGGCGGGTCTCAGTGTCGGGGGCGGGGCTAGGCGTTGGGGGCGGGTCTCAGTGTCGGGGGCGGGGCGCAGGGCGCGCACGCCGCGTCTCGGGCCCAGGGGCGCGCACGCCGAGCGGCTGGCTGGGGGCGTGGTCGGGGCGTGACAGGGGCGTGGCCTCACGGGGCCAGGAGGTCTGCAGGGGCCGCAGCTGTCGCGCCAGTAGGAAAAGGAGCGGGTTGAGGCGCAGCCGGATTCCGCCATGGAGCAGCCGAGGAAGGCGGTGGTGGTGACAGGTACGCAGGCCGACAGGGGATGTAGCGGCAGCCGCCGGGGGCAGGGGCGGGGGCGGCTCCGGGAGGGCGGGGCAGGTGCTGGAAGTCCTCCCAGATTTGGAAGGTGTCATCGCCCGCGGGAGCCCCGCGCAGCCCAGGCTTCCTGGAAAGTGGAGGAGAAGGAGCCTCGGGGGTCCCAGGGTCGGGAGTCAGGGCAGTCAGGCGCGGGGGTTGGGGGGGCCGCACAAGTGCCCGGCGTGGCGCAGGCCCTTCTGGCGTCCTTCCCTTCCAGGTGGGGACGGTGACCTTCTTGGCACCTGCCTGTTCTGCTGCCTGGCCCGCGGGCTGGACCGGACCTCTCCTCCCTGCTCTTTCCGAGGTCCGGCCTTTTCCCCCCTCTCCCCCCGCCCCCCCCGTCAAACCCCGGCCCCAGGGGACAAAGGCCGATTTGCGAGCAGGAAGTGTCCCGGTGACAAATGAACCTCCCAGTCACTGCTGGCTGCGCCCCGCGCTCGTGTGGGCTGCTCCCCCAAGGCAGGGGCAGGTGGGGGTCCGGGGACCTCAGGCACCCGGGCTCTCCCAGGTGTCCTAGGGACTGTCTTCGGTGGAAAGCTTGTGTGTTTTGTGCCGGGGCTGTTTGTTGGTGAGTCAGGGCCCCCGCTGTCACCGACTCCCCCCCACCCCCAAACCTACTGTTCCCCCTCCCTGAGACTCTGCCTCGGGGCCACGTGGGGCGCCAACTTCCGCTGGGGCCTCAGAGTCGAGGAGTGGGGGGGGGTCAGGGTGGGAAATCCAGCGAAGGTGCACACAGGTGTTTTGTGGCTGTTGAAGGGAGGTTGGGGCTGATGCTGGTTCTCTCCGGGAAGAAGGAAGAAACCAGGCACCCGCTTAACAGGTGTGTGTAACTGGGAGGAGGGTTGCTGCCCCACCCCCTCCAGCCTTCCTTCATCGGGTTATTTATTCCAGCACTTTTTGCGTGAGCTGATTACACCTTCACTGTCTCCATTGTAGAGAAAGGGAAACTAAGGCTCATAGAGGTCATGCACCTTGCACGGGGCTGGGCTGGGACTCAGACTTCGGCTGTACAGGATAGGGTCAGGAGGTCTCCTCCTGAGCCACAGCCCCTACCTGCTATCCCAGGCTACAGTATCTCTGCATAACCTTCATATCCCATGGGATCCCTGGCCCAGATGGATGTAGATTTTAGGCAGTACGACTCCGTGATTAGAGGCTGAAGCCACGGACTCTCCTGAGTCTGGATTTTTTTTTTTTTTTTTTTTTTTTTTTGAGACAGGATTCAATCTTGTTACCCAGGCTGGAGTGCAGTGGTCCAATCTTGGCTCACTGCAATCTCTGCCTCCCAGGTTCAAGCAATTCTCCTGCCTCAGCCTCCTAAGTAGCTGGGATTACAGGTGCCTGCCACCACACCCGACTAATTTTTGTATTTTAAGTGGAGACAGGGGTTTCAGCACGTTGGCCAGGCTGGTCTCAAACTCCTAACTTCAATTGATCCTCCCACCTCAGCCTCCCAAAGTCCTGGGATTAAAGGCGTGAGCCATTGTGCCCGGCCCCAGGTCTGGATTTGAATCCCAGCTCTTTCACCTTCTTGCTGTGTGACCTGGGGCAGCTAGCTCCACATCTCTGTGCCTAGTCCCTGCTCTTGGAAACTGGGCCCAGGAAACAGCCTTGCCTGAAAGGGGATGTGGCCGGGCTGAGTCAGATCACTTAGCACACAGCCTTGGGCAACTGTCGTGTTTTGGAAAGGGGGCCTGGAATTTGAGCTTGCAGGGAGGAGGGGGACAAGGTGCTACATAGCCTGGCCTGGGAAGAACCCACAGACGGGTTCCCTGGAGGGCTCATTCCTCATCCGGTGCCAATTCAGGACATTTTGGACAGTGACACAGTAATTGTAGGTTAGGTTGAGCGGAAGAGAGAAAGTAGTGACAGGATCGGGACAGCCTTTTCGGAGGCGGAAGAGACTGCTGGCCCCTGGCTGGGCATGAAGGGCAGGCAGAGGTGACACTGGAAGGGACTCATGGACTTCAGAGCAAACAGGTGCAGGATGGCAGCTCTGACAGGCCTCCAGGTGCTCCCAGAACCAGGCCCCCCGACAGGCCTCCAGGTGCTCCCAGAACCAGGCCCCCCGACAGGCCTCCAGGGGGTCCCAGAACCAGGCCCCCCGACAGGCCTCCAGGGGCTCCCAGAACCAGGCCCCCCAACAGGCCTCCAGGGGCTCCCAGAACCAGGCCCCCCCGACAGGCCTCCAGGGGATCCCAGAACCAGGCCCCCCGACAGGCCTCCAGGTGCTCCCAGAACCAGGCCCCCCGACAGGCCTCCAGGGGCTCCCAGAACTCAGGACTAGGCCCCCGATGTTGTCCCTGGCAGCTGTGCCCCGAAGCTCCTTTCTTGCTTCTCCAGGTGGCAGCAGGGCCAGGCCAGGGGCAGACTGGAAAGGACCACTCAGGTAATATATTGCTTTTCCTGTTTTTTCAGGATTTGGGCCTTTTGGGGAACACACCGTGAATGCCAGTTGGATTGCAGTTCAGGTAACTTAGATCCCGAGTGGGGAGTCAGGCTCGGAGCTGGCACCCACCCCCCAGAGAGTTATGGCACCCAAGAGAGTCTCTTCTTTTTTGTTTTTTATTTTATTTATTTTTTTGCTGAGAAAGTCTCTTAACAAAAAAAAAAATTGTTTTTTGAGACGAAGTCTCACTCTGTCACCCAGGCTGGAGTGCAGTGGCTCAGTCTCATCTCACCGCAATCTCCACCTCCTGGGTTCAAGTGATTCTCTCACCTCAGCCTCCAGAGTGGCTGGGATTACAGGTGTCCACCACCATGCCCAGATAAATTTTGTCATTTTAGTAGAGATGGGGCTTCACCATGTTGGCCAGGCTTGTCTCGAACTCCTGACCTCAAGTGATCTGCCTGCCTCGGCCTCCAAAAGTGCTGGAATTGCAGGTGTGAGCCACTGCGCCCAGCCAGCTCTTACAAAACAATGTCAGATCCACATATCCTCCCGTGTAACCACCGGAGCGTACGTGTGTGGAGCACTTGTTTGCAGCCCAGTGCTCTGAATTCTCCCAACAATCCCTAAGTAATAGGTGCAGTTACTCTTGCGCCCACTTAACAGAAGAGGAAACTGAGGCCTAGAGGAGAAGAAGGGAGTTCTCTGAGGTCATGCAGTCAAGAAGTGGGAGTGGCATTGCTTCAGAAGTTCCTCAGGCCCCGGCCAGAGGCTACAGATGTGGGACTGCAGGGCCAGGTGTGGATAGGAACATAGCTGGTTTCCAGGACACAGCTGTTGATGTGGTGCTGGCTGCTACTTTACGAATTATCCAACTCTAGGATATTTTTTTTTTTCGAGACAGAGTCTCACTCTGTCACCAGGCTGGAGTGCAGTGGCAGGATCTCAGCTCACTGCAACCTCTGCCTCCTGGGTTAAAGCAATTCTCCCTGCCTCAGCCTCCCGAGTAGCTGGGATTACAGGTGCCTGCCACCATGCCTGGCTAATTTTTGTATTTCTAGTAGAGACGGGGTTTCACCGTGTTGGCCAGGCTGGTCTTGAACCCCTGACCTCATGATCCACCTGCTCAGCCTTCCAAAGTGCTGGGATTATAGGTGTGAGCTACCTCACCTGACCAGTATCGCTCTCCTTTTTAAGAAAAATCTTTTCCATCGACTTAGAGTCAAACCGTGACTTAGGTTGGTTTCTGAACAGCCAACGTGAGAATTCTCTGGTATGTTTTAGCAGGTGATTCATGGTTTAGGAAGGACCACGCAGGGATATGTGGGGTGGGGTGGCGTGGCAGGGGGATGTGTCTTGACCTTGTAGGAGGGGATATAGTGAGCCTCCATGTCACCTCCCGGCAGCTGAGGGGAAGAAAAGATGGCATATTAGGGGCCGAGATGGCTGTCGTTCCTGGTGCCCTGAACAAGATGCCAGTCTGCAAAGCCTTTCTAGTTTCTTTGCCAGATGGAGTGTTTTGTAGGGACAGGCTGGGAAGCAATGCACAGAGGGAAAGAGGGAAATGTCTTCTTAAAGACATCAGAACGGCAGAAACCAGAGCCAAACTGTTCATGCTAGCACATTTGCTGCCTCATTGAAAGTAACCTCTGTTCCCACTCCAGAGTCCTAGATTTGAAGAAAAATCTAAGTTGAAACCTCAGCATGGCAGTCCCCAGCTGTACCCACATTTTTAAATCACCCCTTCACTCCCCAACTTCAGACCTCAAGGTTTTGGCTGTTTTCTTTTTTTTTTTCCTTTTCTGCCCACTTTGTGAATGGGACAGAGGGACGGGGTCCCGGGACCCTGTAGATGGGAGCGTGTCCGAGGCCCTGCCTGCTCACCCGCTCCCCGGAGAGCCAGACAAAAAGAAACAGCGTGTTTCTGAGGACTTGTGTGTCAGGCTTTGTGCGGATTTCAGACAGGAGCCTTCACGGGGCTGAGTGGACACAAAGCGGGTGTCTGAATTCCTGGGCCCCAGACACTACCATCTGCATCTAAATAGAAGAAAAATCAATTAAACAATCTTTGGAAATCCCTCTGAGCTTCGGGGCTTCTCAGATAGTGAAGGATGGCAGGTTTTTATCCTGTGGCCCAAGACGAAACAGCCCTGCTCCTCGGTGCTCCTCTTCCCAGACCTGCAAGTTTCCACTTTTTGTGCGTTTTTTTTTTTTTTTTTGAGATGGAGTTTCATTCTTGTTGAGCAGCCTGGAGTGCAGTGGCCTGGTCTCGGCTCACTGCAACCTCCGCCTCCTGGGTTCCAGCGATTCTTCTAACTCAGTCTCCCTGGGAGCTGGGATTACAGGCGCATACCACCATGCCCGGCTAATTTTTGTATTTTTTAGTAGAGACAGGGTTTTGCCATGTTGGCCAGACTGGTCTTGAACTCCTAACCTCAGGTGATCCGCCCACCTTGGCCTCCCAAAGTGCTGGGGCCACCGCGCCTGGCCCCACTTTTCACTTTCCTCCTGCAGTTTAGGGTGCAAGATTCCCCACTATTCCCCTGAGAAAAAGATGCCAATTTTCTCAGATCCAATTGTTTCATTTAAACCAAACAAAGTTTAACATACATACACCCAGGGCACTCATCAGGGAAATTTTAGGCCTGGCGCCATGGCTCACACCTGTAATCCCAGCACTTTGGGAGGCCGAGGTGGGAGGATCACTTGAGGCCAGGAGTTCAACACCAGCCTGACCAACATGGCGAGACCCCCATCTCCATAAAAAAATACAAAAATTAGCTGGGTGTGGTATGCCATGCCTGTAGTTCCAGCTACTTTGGAGGCTGAGGTGGGAGGATCATCTAAGCCTGGAAGGATGAGGCTGCAGTGAGCCCTCCTAGTGTCACTGTACTGCAGCCTGGGGGACAGAGCTAGAGTCTGTCTTAAAAAAAAAAAAAAAAAGAAATTTGGCCGGATGTGGTGGCTCACACCTGTAATCCCAGCACTTCGGGAGGCCAAGGCAGGGGGATTGCTTGAGGTCAGGAGTTCAAGACCAACCTAGCCAACATGACAAAACCCCGTCTGTACTAAAAATAAAAAATTAGCCAGAAATCACTTGAACCCGGGAGGCGGAGGTTGTGGTGAGCTGACATGGTGCCACTGCACTCCAGCCTGGGTGACAAAGAAAGACTCCTGTCTAAAAAAAAAAAGAAAGAAATTTTACATCCGTGCACCCCCAAGGCCAGGTTAAGATCTCGAACATTCCCTGGTTCTTCCTCGAGTTCACAGAAGCCCCACACAGCCTCTTCCCAGGTACTCCCAAGCCCTCCAGATGTGAACCTCTGCAGACTTTTTCACGCCGCTGGGTCAGTTTTGCCTGTTGTGGAAGTTGGTGGGAACAAGTGGCTTCTGGGTCCCCAGCACTGGGAAAGCCGCCCAGGAGTTGCTCTTTCCTTCAGTCTTGTCCTGGATTTGCCTGTTAAAAAGGTATCACTGTTGAATGGGTTGAATCCACTTCTCAAAAAAATGTGCCCTGGGGTGTTCTTGGTGTAATGCAGGCCACTGTGGCCAGGTGTCACCACCCGAAGATGGGTGTTTTGTTCTGCACTCTGGGTGGCAATGGCTTTGTGCCGGGACTGATTTTTCAGAAGCTCCTCCTCCAGGGACCCCTAAGTACTTCTCTGTCTCTCTCTGCATCTCCCTCTGTCCCTGTCCCCTCTTCTCTCTCTCTATCTCTGTTCAGCTCTGTGTCTCTCTTCATCTCTCCCTGTCTCTCTCCTCTGTCACTTTCACATCCCTGTGTGTGTGTCTGTTTTTCTCTCTCTTGTCTCCTTGTCTCTTTCTGCCTCTCTCTTTGGGTTTGTCTGTTCCTTCCCACCTCATCCCTTCTTTCTCTTGAGAGCGCGCTCTCTCTCTCTTTCTCTCTCTCTCTCTCTCTCTCTCTTTCTCTCTCTCTTTCTCTCTCTCTCTCTCTCTCTCTCTCTGTCTCTCTCTGTCTCTCTCTCTCTGTCTCTGTCTCTCGACAGGATCTCACTCTGTTGTCCAGGCTGGAGTTCAGTGGTATGATCTCAGCTCACCTCAGCCTTGGCCTCCCGGGCTTAGGTGATCCTCCCACCTCAGCCTCCCAGTTAACTGGGACTACAGGCATGCGCCACCAGGCCCAGCTAATTTTTTTTTTTTTTTTTTTTTTTTTTTTTGAGATGTAGTTTCGCTCTTGTTACCCAGGCTGGAGTGCAATGGCGCGATCTTGGCTCACCGCAACCTCCGCCTCCTGGGTTCAGGCAATTCTCCTGCCTCAGCCTCCTGAGTAGCTGGGATTACAGGCACCCGCCACCATGCCCAGCTAATTTTTTTGTATTTTTTGTAGAGACGGGGTCTCACCATGTTGCCCAGGCTGGTCTCAAACTCCTGGGCTCAAGCCATCCTCCTGTCTCAGCCTCCCAAACTGCTGGGATTGCAGGCGTGAGCCTCTGTGCCCAGGCTTCTCTGTTTCTCTCTGTCTCCCTGTCTCTCTCTCTCTCTGGGTCTCACTATCTCTTCCCCTTTCTTTCTTTGTTTCTCTCTGTCTCCTTGTCTCTTTCTCTTGAATCTGTCTCTTTTTCCTTCTCTTTCTCTCCATTCTGTTTCTGACTCCATCTCTCTGTCTCTCTCTCCTTTTTTTTTTATTTTTATTTTTTTGAGATGAGATGGGGTCTCTCTCTGTCGCCCAGGCTGGAGTACAGTGGTACAATCTTGGTTCACTGCAACCTCTGCTTCAAGGGTTCAGGCAATTCTCCTGCCTCAGCCTCCTGAGTAGCTGGGACTACAGGTGTGCGCCATCACACCCTGCTAATTTTTGTATTTTTAGTAGAGATGGGGTTTTGCCATCAGGCTGGTCTCGAATTCCCGACCTCAGGTGATCCACCCGTCTCGGCCTCCCAAAGTGCTGGGATTACAGGCGTGAGCCACCGTGCCCTGCCTGTCTCTGTCTCTCCAGATCCTCTCTCTTCGTGCCCTGGGTGAAGTCATGCCGCGACATAGACAGGACTGTTTCCCACCTGTAGTGTTCAGGAGGTGGGAGGAGAATTGGGGGTGCAGAGGGGAACCCCCATTTGTCTTTCCTGGGATGGCGGCTGCCCCCAGCACCCCAAGCTGGGGGAACCACATGTCTCGTGTGTCCCATCGCCCCCGCCTCTCAGGGTGGACTGGGGCACTGGCTGTTTCTCTCTCTTCTGAGGAGGCGCAGGCAGGTGTTAAGCTGGGGAGTCCCGGGGCTCGGGGCCATCTGGGGCGTCTCCTCCCGAGCTGGGTGAGGAGGACCCGGGTCACCAAGCTTGGTGACATCATGGGACAATTGCTGCCACAGTGAGTCTAGACAGACCTGCTAAGGATATTACCAGGGAACAAAGAGGGTCTTTGTCGTGGGGTCAGGGGAATCGGTCAGACGCGGCTGCGCAGCGGGGTCCTGTCAGGTAGATGGGGTGTAGACAATGGGGCGTCTGCCCAAGCCCCATCCTTTCACGGTGTATGCTCGGGTGGTGTGCAAGGCCGGCTATGCTCCCAGCAAAGGGATGTGGGACTTGGGGTGCCCTGCCCCCCTTCTCCCGGAGGAGAACCGTCCAGCCCTGTTGGAACAGAACGTGTTCAGAGGCTGAGACTTCAGCCAGATTATCAGCCATGCACTTCCATCTAGTGCCAGATACCCTGTATGGCAGGTGGCTTCCTGCCGTTGCCCTGCTTAAAATTGAGAGATAATTTACATCAAGCAATGTAGACAGAACTTAAGTTTCCCCATAACTTTGGTGAAAAACTTTTTTTGTTTTGAGATGGGGTCTTGCTCTGTTGCCCAGGCTGGAGTGGAGTGGCGCCATCATAGCTCACTGCAGCCTCAACCTCCTGGACTCTAGTGATCCTCCTGCCTCAGCCTCCCAAGTAGCTGGGACTACAGGCATGTGCCACTATGTCTGACTAATTTTTTTTTTCTCTAGATGGAGTCTTGCTCTGTTGCCCAGGCTAGAGTGCAGTGGCATGATCCTGGCTCACTGCAACCTCCGCCTCCTGGGTTCAAGCGATTCTCCTGCCTCAGACTCCTGAGTAACTGGGATTACAGGCATCCACCACCACACCCAGCTAATTGTATTTTTAGTAGAGATGGGGTTTCACTATGTTGGTCAGGCTGATCTTGAACTCCTGACCTTGTGATTTGCCTGCCTCGGTCTTCCAAAGTGCTGGGATTACAGGTGTGAGCCACCATGCCCAGCCTCCCTGTTGAGTTTTAAAGTAGCACATCTCAGGAGACTCGAGACATTGCCTTGTGCCTCCTAGAGAAAATATGGAAAAGAAGCAGGTCTGTTGATATGGGACTATGGGTTGTTTTATCTTTTGGTTTTGTAAAACATTGACATGGTTCAAAAGTCAAAATCATGTGATGAGATTTTTGCAGAGAAGTCTCCCTCCCCTCCCCTCCCCGCTCCCATTCCTTCCTTGCCTGAAGGTCACTCAGTCTCACCACGGGTCATGCCTGGAAATCCCTCCAGCTTGGCCCAGGCAGAGATTACTCATTCTTTTAAATATTTTAATTCTGTTTTTAATTTTGATGAAATCCAGCTTATCGATTTCTTTCTTTTATTGTCTGTGCTTTTCATATCATTTAGTGTGTATGGGCTTTTTGGTATTTTTTCAAGGTGGGGGTCTCACTATGTTGCCCAGGTTGACCTTGAACTCCTGGCCTCAAGTGGTCTGCCCCAGTAGCTGGGATTACAGGCATGAGCCACTGCACCTGGCTGCTGATTTGTTTGTTGGTTTGCTTGTTTTGAGACAGAGTGAGACTCTGGCTGGAGTGCTGTGGTGTGATCTCGGCTCACTGCAACCTCCGCCTTTCGAGTTCAAGCGATTCTCCTGCCTCAGCCTCCCAAGCAGCTGGGACTACGGGCACATGCCACCACGCCTGGCTAATCTTTTGTGTTTTTAGTAGAGACAGGGTTTTACCATGTTGGCCAGGCCGGTCTCGTACTCCTGACCTCGTGATACACCTGCCTCAGCCTCCTAGGGTGCTGAGATTACAGGCGTGAGCCACCGCACCCGGGCTGTAAACGTTTTTTAAAACTTTACTTTTGTTCTCTCGGCTGCGTGCCTCCAAGATGACAAAAGAAGGAACAAAGGTCGTGCCAAAGAGGGCCACGGCCACATTCAGCCTACTCGCTGCATGAACTGTGCCGGATGTGAGCCCAAGGACAAGGCCATTAAGAAATTCGTTGTTTGGCCAGGTACAGTGGCGCATGCTTGTAATCCCAGTGCTTTGGGAGGCTGAGATGGGAGGATCACAAGGTCAGGAGTTCGAGACCAGCCTGACGAATATGGTGAAACTCCATCTCTACTAAAAATGTAAAAATTAGTACGGGCATGGTGGCTCATGCCTATAATCCCAGCACTTATTGGGAGGCTGAGGCGGGTGGATCACAAGGTCAAGAGATCAAGACCATCCTGGTCAACATGGTGAAACCCCGTCTCTACTAAAAATACAAAAATTGGCTGGGCATGGTGGCGCGTGCCTGTAATCCCAGCTACTCACGAGGCTGAGGCAGGAGAATTGCCTGAACCCAGAAGGCAGAGGTTGCAGTGAGCCGAGATCGCGCCATTGCACTCCAGCCTGGGTAACAAGAGCGAAACTCCATCTCAAAAAAAAAAGTAAAAATTAGCTGGGCATAGTGGCGCACACCTGTAATCCCATCTACTCAGGAGGCTGAGGCAGGAGAATTGCTTGAACCCAGGAGGCGGAGATTGCAGTGAGCTGAGATCGCGCCATTGCACTCCAGCCTGGGCGTCTCAAAAAAAAAAGAACAAAAAACTTAAAACCAAAAAGGCAAAACAAAGAAATTCGTTGCTTGAGACATCATGGAGGCCGCAGCGGTCAGGGACATCTCTGAAGCGAGCGTCTTCAATGCTTCTGTGCTTCCCAAGCTGTATGTGAAGCTATGTAACTGTGTGAGCTGTGCAGTTCACAGCAAAGTAGTCAGGACTCAATCTCGTGAAGCCCGCGAGCACCGAGCACCCCCACCCCGATTCAGACCTGCGAGTGCAGCCGCACGACCCCCTCCACAACCCATGTAAGGAGCCGAGTCCTTAAAAGACTGAAGACAACTATTCTCTGGAGAAAAAATAAAATGGAAATTGTACTTTAAAAAAAAAACAACTTTACTTTTGGCCAGGTGTGGTGGCTCACGCCTATAATCCCAGCACTTTGGGAGGCTGAGGTGGGCAGATCGTGAGATCAGGAGATCGAGACCAGCCTGGCCAACATAGTGAAACCTCATCTCTACTGAAAATACAAAAATTAGCCGGGCATGGTGGTCTCACAGGCTGCAGTGCAGGGGCGCAATCTTGGCTCACTGCATGTAGCGTCCGCCTCCCAGGCTGAAGCCTGGGACACTGTGCCTGGTCAAATGAATCATTTTGAAGTATATAATTAAAAGGACACCATGTTGTGCAACCATCATTTCTATCTAATTCCAGAACATTCTATCACCCGAAAAGGAGATGCTGTCCCCATCAGCAGTCACTCCCCACTCCCCTCCCCCAGCCCCTGGCAGCCACTCATCTGCCTCCTGTCTCCAGGGATCTGCCTGTTGTGGGCATTTCAGATCAGTGGAATTACACACCATGTGGCCTTTCGTGTCTGGCTTCTCTCACTCAGCATCGTGTTTTCAGGCTTCATCCACATCGTAGCGGGGATCGGTGCTTCGTTCCTTTCACGGCTGAATCATAGTCCATCGGGTGGGTGGACATATTTCATTTATCCAGCTGTCGATGGGCATTTGGGCTGTTTCTGCCTTTTGGCTCTTGTGAATACTGGAGAGGGTTTTTTTTTGAGATGGAGTTTCACTCTTTTTGCCCAGGCTGGAGTGCAATGGCACAACCTCAGCTCACCGCAGCCTTTGCACCTGTCTAATTTTTGTATTTTTAGTAGAGACAAGATTTCACCATGTTGGCCAGGCTGGTCTCAGATTCCTGACCTCAGGTGATCCGCCTGCCTCCACCTCCCGAAGTGTTGGGATTACAGGTGTGAGCTACTGCATGTGGCCTGAGACTCTGTTATTCCCATTTTACAGATGAGGAAACTGAGGCTCAGAGAGCTTAAGTGGCTTGCCCAAGGTCACACAGGCAGGATTGAGTCCAAGGAGCCTGGGATTTAACCCCAGGGGTCATAGAGTCATGTCACCTTGATGCAGAGAGACTTCGAGGCAAGTGGGTGGGGAAGGAAATGAGGGACTTTGGGCTAAATCAACACACACCCCTTCCCACTCTGCAGAATGAGTCAGCAGAGCGGCCTGTTTCACCCCCAGGGAGCACATTGTCCCCAGAGCTGTCATCCCGTGCCACGACACCCCCACTCTCCTCTCTTCCAGGAGCTGGAAAAGCTAGGCCTGGGTGACAGTGTGGACCTGCATGTGTACGAGATTCCGGTTGAGTACAAGACAGTCCAGAGACTCATCCCTGCCCTGTGGGAGAAGCACAGTCCGCTGGTGAGTGGTGCTGACGGGCGGCACTTCCTCATCAGGACTTACAGGTTGGCACCATTCATGTGGAGGACTTCCGTGGCTTTGTCCCTGATCAGATCACGTGACCAGTGCCACAGCCTTGTCTTCGAAAGGGCTATTCAGGCTGGGGGTGGTGGCTCACACCTGTACTCCCAGCATTTTGGGAGGTGGGCGGATCACCTGAGCTCAGGAGTTCTCGACCACCCTGGGCAATATGATGAAACCCCATCTCTACTAAAAATACAAAAAATTAGCCAGATATGATGGTGGGTGCCTGTAGTCCCAGCTACTAGGAGGGTGAGGCAGGAGAATCGCTTGAACCCGGGAGGTGGAGGTTGCAGTGCACTCCAGCTCAGGCTACAGAGCGAGACTCTGTCTCAAAAAAAAAAAAAAAAACCCAAAGGGCTATCCAGGCCAAGGCGTGAGCCACCTATAATCCCAGCACTTTCAGAGGCTGAGGCAAAAGAATTGCTTGAGTCCAGGAATTTGAGACCCGCCTGGGCAGTGCAGTGAGACCCCGTCTCTACGAAAAAATTAAAAAATTAGGCATGATGGTACATGCTTAGAGTCCCAGCTACTTGGAAGGCTGAGGCAGGAGGATTGCTTGAGCCCAGGAGTTTAAGACTGCAGTATAAGATTTTTGTGCCACTGCATTCCAGCCTGGGCAACAGAGCAAGATCCCATCTTTAAAAAAAAAAAAAACAAGGCTGGGTATGGTGGATCACGCCTATAATCCCAGCACTTTGGGATCCTGAGGTGGGTGGATCACCAAAGGTCAGGAGTTTCAGACCAGCCTGGCCAACATGGCAAAACCCCATCTCTACTAAAAATACAAAATTATCCGGGTGTAGTGGCATGCACCTGTAATCCCAATTACTCTGGAGGCTAAGGCAGGAGAATCGCTTGAACCCAGGAGGCGGAGGTTGCAGTGAGCTGTGATTGTGCCATTGCAGTCCAGCCTGGGTGACAGAGCAAGACTCCATTTCAAACAAGTAAACAAACAAAAACACTGCCTTGGCATTTCACAGCTGCATAGTAGCTATTATTTATTGAACTAACTCCCCCTGGATGGCTAGTCAGCTTGTTTCCAGTATTTGATTTCAATAACAAGAAGCGCTGCCATGAACACCCTTGCATGTTTTAAATTCTTGCCTGTCTTACATGGTATACCTTTTTGCAAGAGTGACTGCAGGGTCTATACCAGCAGCAAGAGGTCAGAAACAACACAATCCCAGGCAGAGCCCAGTGAGGATGCTGCCTTTTCCTTGGCCTTAGGAGGACCCCCTCCGAGTCCCATGGGCAGGCCATGTTAAGTCCTGCCTGTCTGTGTGCAGCTGGTGGTGCACGTGGGGGTGTCAGGCATGGCGACCACAGTCACACTGGAGAAATGCGGACACAACAAGGGCTACAAGGGGCTGGACAACTGCCGCTTCTGCCCTGGCTCCCAGTGCTGCGTGGAAGACGGGCCTGAAAGCATTGACTCCATCATCGACATGGACGCTGTGTGCAAGCGAGTCACCACGTTGGGCCTGGATGTGTCGGTGACCATCTCACAGGATGCAGGCAGGTAGGGCCCTGTGGGGTGGGGGTGAGTGGGGATTTCCCTCCTCCACGCACTGACCCAGGTGTAGAACAAGCCAAGTGTGTTGATCTTGGCCTCTCTGGTCCAAGTACTTACTATAAAGGAGGCACAGAGCCAAGTATTTGTACGTAGCGCATGCCGTCGGTTCTGCTCCTGGGACTCATGGATCTGCCTACTTCTCCCCACCATCACAGTCCCCACTGAGGCCCCCAGCATCTCCCACCTGGACACTGCCCCAGCCGCCAGCAGTCTTCCTCCCTGCTGCCTCCACCCCAATCCAAGCAGTCAGTTTCTGTGTTAATTTCCTGGAGCTGCTGTAACAAACACCCACAAACTGGCTTCACATATGGGAAACGTACTGTCTAACAGCCTGGGAAGTCAGAGGTCCGAGGTCAAGGTTGTGGCAGGGCCGGCTCCTTCTGGAGGTGCTGAGGGTGAGTCTGTCCCAGGCCTCTCTCCTGTGGCTGGTGACTGCTGGCATCCTTGGTGGGGGTTTTTTTTTTTTGTTTTGAGATGGAGTTTTTCTCTTGTTACCCAGGCTGGAGTGCAATGGCGTGATCTCAGCTCACTGCAACCTCCACCTCCTGGGTTCAAGCGATTCTCCTGCCTCAGCCTCCTGAGTATCTGGGATTACAGGCGCGTGCCACCATGCCCAGCTAATTTTGTATTTTTAGTAGAGATGGGGTTTCTCCGTGTTGGCCAGGCTGGTCTGGAACTCCCGATCTCAGGTGATCTGCCCGTCTTAGCCTCCCAAAGTGCTGGGATTACAGGCATGAGCCACTACACCTGGCCCAAATAAAGTCACGTTCTGAGGTCTCAGGTGAACATGAATTTTGAGGGCAGATGATTCAACCTACTACAAAAGGTCTTCTATAAATTTAAATCAGGGCCAGGTGCAGTGGCTCATGCCTATAATCCCAGCATTTTGGGAGGCCAAGGCAGGAGGATTACTTGAACCCAGGAGTTCGAGACCAGCCTGGGCAATATAACGAGACCCCCATCTCAACAACAAATTTAAAAATGGCAGGCTGGGGCGGGAGGATTGCTTGAGCCGGGAGTTTGAGGGTGCAGTAAGCTGTGATGGCAA
Organism: Callithrix jacchus; assembly: GCF_049354715.1. Classification (NCBI taxonomy): domain Eukaryota; kingdom Metazoa; phylum Chordata; class Mammalia; order Primates; family Cebidae; genus Callithrix; species Callithrix jacchus. The sequence goes on from NC_133523.1 coordinate 17,072,186, forward strand.
CACCGTACTCCAGCCTGGGCGACAGCGAGACCCTGTTGACTCTAAATAAATAAATGCACATGTCCCTTTCCTAGACCTTCGCTGTGGCTCCCACTGCAAGTGGGGTAAGATCCCAACCCTGGCCTTTGACCTTCCTCTCCGCCCCCCTCTGCCTCTACTCACTCTGCGTCCACTGCACTGCAGACACACAAACCAGCCTCCTGCTGCTCCTCAAACCACCGAGCTCAGGGTCTTTGCATGCCCTCTGGCCTCTGCCCAAAACGCCTTCCTCTGAGAACTCCTCTTTCCAGGCTTTTTCTTCTTTCTCTGTCACCCAGGCTGGAGTGCAGTGGCCCGATCTTGGCTCACTGAAACCTCTGCTTCCACGTTCAAGGGATTCTCCTGCCTCAGCCTCACAAGTAGCTGGGATTACAGGTGTGCGCCACCATGCCCGGCTAATTCTTGTGTTTTTAGTAGAGATGGGGTGTTCTTGAACGCCCAACCTCAAGTGATCCACCCGCCTCGGTCCCCCAAAGTTCTGGGATTACAGGCGTGAGCCACCGTGCCCGGCCCTCTTTTCCAGTCTCGACTCCAACATCAGTCACCTCCTTGTGACTTTTAGGCCTCCCCCACTCCCCAGACGAAGTTATGTGCCCCCAGCACCGGCTTCCTCACGTCTCCCTAATCTGTGCACTTGTCCAACTGAAAGGTGGCTACTGATCAATGCAGGTGATTGGCTGATGGAAGGAGTGCCTGGATTTATGGATAGGATTTTTGTTTTTGGAGACAGGGTCTTGCTCTGTTGCCCAGGCTGGAGTGCGGTGGCATAATCATGGCTCACTGTAGCCTCAACCTCCTGGGCTTAAGTGATCCCCCCACCTCAGCCTCCCAAGTAGCTGGAACTACAAGTGCACACCACCACATCCAGCTATTTTTATATATATATATTTTTTGAAATGGAGTCTCGTTCTATCGCCCAGGCTGGAGTGCAGTGGCACGATCTTCACCTCCTGGGTTCAAGCAATTCGCCTGCCTCAGCCTCCTGAGTAGCTGGGATTACAGGCACGTGCCACCATGCCCAGCTACTTTTTTGTATTTTTAGTAGAGATGGGATTTCACTGTGTTAGTGAGGATGGTCTCGATCTCCTGACATTGTGATCTGCCCACCTTGGCCTCCCAACATGCAGGATTACAGATGTGAGTCACTGCACCCAGCCCAATTTTTGTATTTTTTTTGTAGAGACAGAATCTCCCTACGTTACCCACACAGGTCTTGAATTCCTGGGCTCAAGCAATCCTCCTGCCTCGGCCTCCCAAAGTGCTGGGATTATAGGCAAAAGCCACCACTTGCCACTGAGTGCTTTTTAAAACTAACTTTTTTCTATTTTTTAATTGAAAAATAATTTTTACTGTGTCTATTATTTATTTGTTTGCTTGTTTGTTTAAGACAGGATCTCGTTCCGTAGCCCAGGCTAGAGTGCAGTGGCAAAATCACAGCTCACTGCAGCCTTGACCTTTTCTGCCCAGGTGATCTTCCCACCTCAGCCTCCCAGGTAGCACAACCAAACCCAGCTAACTTTTTTATTTTGTTGAGACAGAGTTTCGCTCTGTTGCCCAGGCTGGAGCAAGGCTGGAGTGCAGTGGCGCAATCTCGGCTCGCTGCAACCTCTGCCTCCTGGGTTCAAGCAATTCTCCTGCCCCGGCATCCCGAGTAGCTGGGATTATAGGTGTCCGCCACCACACCCAGCTAATTTTTGTATTTTTAGTAGAGATAGGGTTTCATCATGTTGGCCACGCTGGTCTCAGATTCCTGACCTCAGGTGGTCTGCCTGCCTCAATGTCCCAAAATGCTGGGATTACAGGCATGAGCCACCATGCCCAGCCTAATTTTTAAATTTTCATTGCATTTTAGGTTTGGGGGTACCTGTGAAGAACATGCAAGATAGTTGCATAGGTACACACGTGGCAGTGTGATTTGCTGCCTTCCTCCCCATCACCTATATCTGGCATTTCTCCCCATGCTATCTCTCCCCAACTCCCCACCCCCCACTGTCACTCCCCTATTTCCCCCAACAGACCCCAGTGTGTGATGCTCCCCTCCCTGTGTCCATGTGTTCTCATTGTGCAACACCCGCCTATGAGTGAGAACATGCGGCGTTTGATTTTCTGTTCTTGTGTCAGTTTGCTGAGAATGATGGTTTCCAGGTTCATCCATGTCCCTACAAAGGACTTGAACTCATCATTTTTTATGGCTGCATAATATTCCATGGTGTATATGTGCCACATTTTCCCTGTCCAGTCTATCATCGATGGGCGTTTGGGTTGGTTCCAGGTCTTTGCTATTGTAAACAGTGCTGCAATGAACATTCGTGTGCATGTGTCCTTATAGTAGAACGATTTATAATCCTTTGGGTATATACCCAGTAATGGGATTGCTGGGTCAAATGGAATTTCTATTTCTAGGTCCTTGAGGAATCGCCACACTGTCTTCCACAATGGTTGAACTAATTTACACTCCCACCAGCAGTGTGAAAGTGTTCCTATTTCTCCACATCCTCTCCAGCATCTGTTGTCTCCAGATTTTTTAATGATCGCCATTCTAACTGGCGTGAGATGGTATCTCAATGTAGTTTTGATTTGCATTTCTCTAATGACCAGTGATGATGAGCATTTTTCATATGTTTGTTGGCCTCATGTATGTCATCTTTTGTAAAGTGTCTGTTCATTTCCTTCACTCACTTTTGAACGGGCTCATTTGTTTTTTTCTTGTAAATCTGTTTTAGTTCTTTGTAGATTCTGGATATCAGCCCTTTGTCAGATGGGTAGATTGCAAAATTTTTTTCCCCATTCTGTTGGTTGCTGATTCACTCTAATGACTGTTTCTTTTGCCATGCAGAAGCTGTGGAGTTTGATTAGGTCCCATTTGTCTATTGGCTTTTGTTGCCAATACTTTTGGTGTTTTGGTCATGAAGTCCTTGCCTACTCCTATGTCCTGGATGGTTTTGCCTAGATTTCCTTCTAGGGTTTTTATCGTGCCAGGTCTTAATGCTTAAGTCTTTAATCCATCTGGAGTTAATTTTAGTGTAAGGTGTCAGGAAGGGGTCCAGTTTCTGCTTTCTGCGCATGGCTAGCCAGTTTTCCCAACACCATTTATTAAACAGGGAATTCTTTCCCCATTGCTTGTTTTTGTCAGATTTGTCAAAGATCAGGTGGTTGTAGATGTGTGGTTTTGCCTCTGAGGCCTCTGTTCTGTTCCATTGGTCTAGGTCTCTGTTTTGGTACCAGTACCATGCTGTTTTGATTACTGTAGCTTTGTAATATAGTTTGAAGTCTGGTAGTGTGATGCCTCCCGCTTTGTTCTTTTTGCTTAGAATTGACTTGGCTATGCGGGCTCTCTTTTGGTTCCATATGAAGTTTAAGGTGTTTTTTTCCAGTTCTGTGAAGAAGGTCATTGGTAGCTTGATGGGGATAGCATTGAATCTGTAAATAACTTTGGGCAGTATGGCCATTTTCACGACATTGATTCTTCCTAACCATGAACATGGAATGTTTCTCCATCTGTTTGTGTCCCCTCTTATTTCATTGAGCAGTGGTTTGTACGTTCCTTGTTAGTTGTATTCCTAGGTATTTTATTATCTGTAGCAATTGTGAATGGCAGTTCGTTCTTGATTTGGCTCTCTTTAAATCTGTTGTCAGTGTATAGGAATGCCTGTGATTTTTCCACATTGATTTTGTATCCTGAGACTTTGCTGAAGTTGCTTATCAGTTTCAGGAGATTTTGGGGTAAATTTTTTTTTTTTTTAACTGCATCTAGCTTTGTCACCCAGGCTGCAGTGGAGTGGCTCGATCTTGGCTCACTGCAACCTCTGCCTCCTGGGTTCAAGCGATTCTCCTGCCTCAGCCTCCTGAGTAGCTGGGATTACAGGCACCCACCACCATGTCCAGCTAATTTTTGTATTTTTAGGAGAGACGGGGTTTCACCTTGTTGGCCAGGCTGGTGTCAAACTCCTCAGCTCAAGTGATACACCCACCTTGGCCTCCCAAGTTGCTAGAATTATAGGCATGTAATTCCACACCCGGCCCAACTTTTTTTGTAGTTTTGATAGAGACAAGGTGTTGCCATGTTGCCCAGGCTGGTATCAAACTCCTGGACTCAAGGAATACTCCCACCTCAGCCTCCTAAAGTGCTGGGACTACAGGTGTGAGCCATCACACCCAGCTTCCATCAGTCTCTTTATAAAATTAAGTTTTAGGCTGGGTGCGGTGGCTCACACCTGTAATCCCAGCACTTTGGAGGCTGAGATGGGCAGATCACCTGAGGTCGGAAGTTCAAGTCTAGCCTGACCAACACAGAGAATCCCCGTCTCTACTAAAAATACAAGAAATTAGCTAAGTATGGTGGTGTGTGCATATAATCCCAGCTACTCAGGGAGGCCGAGGCAGGAGAATCCCTTGAACCTGGGAGGTGGAGGTTTCAGTGAGCCGAGATTGCACCATTGCACTCCAGCCTGGGCAATGAGAGCGAAACTCCATCTCAAAACAAAAAATTAATTTTTAATCACAGGTAATTCTAGAACAGACCCTCCTGTGTCTGAGAACATTTTTCATTCCCTCTCTTTTCCCATGGTGGTCCCTCTGTTAAGTCAGACATGAAACTGACACGTTTCTGTATGTACATATGTCACTTGGTGTGCTGGATTATGGTTTTGTCTTATTTTGCTTTGCTTTTACATGAATGGAGTCACACGGTGAAAGTCACACTTTACTGACGATTATCCTCCTCAGTTTTCACTTGTGAGCATTTGACATGCATCTGGCAAGTTCTCCATTTTTCTCTGGCCGTACTGCATTTCTTGTAAATGGCTTCATAGGATTCCACCGCGGTGTGGGTAAAGCAGTTTACTAAGCCACGCCCCGTCAGTGGGCTTTAGGTTGCTTTCTGTTTTCCTGCTTTTATACATAATACGGTGGGGAGCAGCTCCGTTTGTACTTTCTTGTAGCCTTATGCAGAGGGTTCCTGAGGGTACATCTAAAAACTGGAAATAGGCCAGGTGCAGTGGCTCACGCCTGTAGTCCCAGCACTTTGTGAGGTCGAGCTGGGCAGATCACTCAAAGTCAAGAGTTCCAGACCAGCCTGACCAACGTGGTGAAACCCCATCTCTACTAAAAATACAAAAAAATTAGCTGGGCACGGTGGCGCGTGCCTGTAATCCCAGCTACTCAGGAGGCTGAGGCAGGAGAATTGCCTGAACCCAGGAGGCGGAGGTTGCGGTGAGCTGAGATCGCACCATTGCACTCCAGCCTGGGTGACAAGAGCAAAACTCCGTCTCAAAAAAAAAAAAAGACAGCCTCTCGCCCAGGCTGAGTGCAGTGGTGCAATCATGGCTCACTGCAGCCTCCATCTCCTGGGCTCAAGCAATCCTCCCGCCTCAGCCTCCTGAGCATCTGGGACTACCGGCACAAACCACCACCCCTGGTGATTTTTTTCATCTTTGCCAACCTGGGAAGGGAGGAGAGCATTATTCCATCTTGTGGGTTACTGGTGAGGCTGGGTCTTTCCTGGGTTCGGATGGGGCTGTCACCTTGGTCTGTGGATTGCCCCTCTGACCCCATTTGGTCTCTTTCTCACCCGCCACACCCTGCGGCTTAGATATCTCTGCGACTTTACCTACTACACCTCTCTGTACCAGAGCCACGGTCGATCAGCCTTCGTCCATGTGCCCCCGCTGGGGAAGCCGTACAACGCCGACCAACTGGGCAGGGCGCTGAGAGCCATCATCGAGGAGATGCTGGACCTTCTGGAGCAGTCAGAGGGCAGCATCAGCTACTGCCACAAACACTGAGGGACGCTCAGGTCTCCTAAGACCTCCTGCTGGGGACCCCACAAGGGGACGTCCACCCTCTGGGGCGTGGCCAGGAGGAAACAAACTCCTCAGCTTGGGGATCCGATCTGGAAGAGATTCTAATGTGCCCACCTCCTCTTCCTCCTTCTCTACAAAAGCTCCGGTCGATTTGAGGGAAGCAGCTGAAGATTTTTTTTTCTCCATTTTCCTCCCTGCGTCTGGAGACACAGCTGCCTTGGCCAGGGAGGCCAGCCTGGGGGGTCCAGATGCCCAGAGAGGATCTCCGCTGGATCCACGTGCTGTGATCCCATGGCCAGGCCACGAGTTCTCACCTGCTTTCCTGTCCATTGGCGAAGGAATTTCAGAATTCATTTTACACACATGACTGGCTTTTCCGAAATTTAAAAGCCTCTTGAAGAGTACTTGACCTTGAACTGTGCTCAACAGCCTGGCCCTTTCTGGGGCCACCTTGGAAAATAGTGTATTTTTTTTCTTTTTTTCTTCTCTCTCTCTCTTTTTTTTTTTTTAACGATAGTGCTAGTTTGGGCACAGAGTAACTTATATTCCCTTTGGTTAAAATGCAGGCTTTTTAGCCAACAACAGGTCTTTCCCCCACCCCCAGGGTGAGGCCACTTTTCCCTCCTGCCCTGAAAATTGGACTTAAAATGCCATGTTGGCCAGGCACAATGGCTCATGCCTGTAATCCCAGCACTTTGGGAGGCCGAGGTGGGCGGATCACTTGAGGTCAGGAGTTCAAGACCCACCTGGCTAGCACAGTGAAACCCCATCTCCACTAAAAATACAGAGTAGCCGGGCATGGTGGCTCGTGTCTGTAATCCCAGCTACTCAGGAGGCTGAGGCTTGAGAATCGCTTGAACCCACGAGGCAGAGGAGCAGTGAGCTGAGATCACACCGCTGCACTCCAGCCTGGGCCACAGAGCGAGACTCCATCTCAGAAAAACAACTGGACTTAAGATGCCCTATGTTTGTTTTAGGGACAAAAATGAGGGCTCCTTGGTTAAGGCGTGGGGTCCGTGGCCAGGCAACCGGTGGGACTGTGGCCCCAGGTGTGGCCACAAGAGGGCGTGGTCCTTTCCACACCGAGCTGTGAGCTGTTGCATAGAGACTGGGCCACCGGTGGGAAGGCGGATTTTGTCTGCTTTTGACTTTTCTTTTTTAATATGTAAAACTCCAGGCCGGGCACGGTGGCTCACGCCTGTAATCCCAGCACTTTGGGAGGCCGAGGCAGGTGGATCACGAGGTCAAGAGATCGAGACCATCCTGATCAACCTGGTGAAACCCCGTCTCTACTAAAAATACAAAAAATTAGCTGGCACAGTGGCGCGTGCCTGTAATCCCAGCTACTCAGGAGGCTGAGGCAGGAGAATTGCCTGAACCCAGGAGGCGGAGGTTGCGGTGAGCCGAGATCGTGCCATTGCACTCCAGCCTGGGTAACAAGAGCGAAACTCCGTCTCAAAAAAAAGAAAAGAAAACTCCACAGCAGCAGAAAACCCACCATCTGGCCTGGAGCTTCAAGATCTTGGTGCCACGACGAGTTTATTATTCTCCTTAGCGGGGATGGGAGGGGGGGACTCAAAACGGAGGCGTGGGAGCTGGAGTCTGCAGAGTTTGGCATGTCCCAGCATGTCTGAGCAAGAGGAATTCCGGGCGGCTGGGGTTTTTATGTAGCTTGGTTTTGGACACTCGCCCAGGAGTCAGGAGTCAATTCTCTCACTTCCTGGTAACCTTGAACTTACCAGGCAGGGAGGACGGTCACGTTCCCCAGGGGATCTAACTTCAGCCAGATCTTGACACCCATCAGAGAGAGAGGGTGACCCCCACAGTGAAACTGATTGAGTGAAATGCACGCTCTGGAAGTCACTTTCTATTTTGGCGGGGGAAATGTGGCTGTACTGTTTTCCTGAGTGTGGCACAGAGGAATCTGATCTTGCTTTCCTACCATTGAGGTTGATTTTTTTTTTTTTTTTTTTTTTCTCTGTGATAGGGTCTTACTCTGTTGACCAGGCTGGAGTACAGTGGTGTGATCACAGCTCACTGCAGCCTCAGCCTCCCAGGTTCAAGTGATCCTCCCATCTCAGCCTCCTGAGCAGCCGAGACCACAGGCATGCACCACCACACCTGTAATTTTTCAGTTTTTCCAACAGGGCTTCACCATGTTGCCCAAGCTGGTCTCGAACTCCTGGACTCAAAGCGATCCTCCCTTCCTGGCCTCCCAAAGTGCTGGGATGACAGGCGTGAGCCACAGCTGCAAGTTCTGTTTTGTTTTCTTCAGCGTTCACCTTCCTTGTCTAGTTCAGATGCTGGCTGTGGTTCCTGCCTCTGCTGCTCTTTTATAGCGTTTGGGAACTGGGTTGATGGATTTCTGTGAAACACGTTTTCCAAGTGCTGGGCTTTCTCTGGAGGGGTATGTGGATGCTGGCAGGTGCCTTGCCATGGGCACCTGGCGTCGGGTGTGGACAGTGGCCTGCAGGTGGAACTGAGTAGGGACTCTTGTTCCCACCATGCCAGCCTTATTTTCACTGGAAATGCCCCCTCCACGTCCCTGGTAGCTCTCTATCCTGAGAAATCTGGAGTGTGACAGACATTGCTGCCTCTGTCCCCCCAGCATCTGTGAAGGGAAGTTCAGGACCAGCCTGGGCAATGCAGCAAGAGACCCCACATCTACCAAAACATACAAAACTTAGCCAGATGTGGTGGTGCCTGTGGTCCCAGATACCTGGGAGGCTGAGACAGAAGGATCATGTGGCCTCTTTTGGAAGTGGGAAAAACTCAAGACTCAGGGATCCCCCAGAGGTCTCTTGGGAGAATAACTTCAGGCTTCCTCTTGCTCTGTTCCTCAAAGGTCTGGTCTGCGGGCCTCTGAAGAGAAAACGGGTCTAGCCAAGATGGGAGCAAAATGGGGAGAGGGGGGTGTGCCAGGCCTGAACTGAGCTAAGCGCCTGCCCCGGCTCCACACTTATCTTTCTTTTGTCTTCATTTCACCTCTGTGTTTAAAGCACTGTGTGACTTAGCTCCTTAGAGATATAATTTACTGTCTGCTCATTGTCGAGTGTGTGTGTGTCATCTTCACGTTCTTGCAGCGGTTTAACATTTTCTCGTCAAGGCAGTATCTCATCCTTCCCCATCATGCACAGCATTTGGCTCATTTTAATTTTCTCATTGTTAATTTTTTGTTTTGTTTTATAGAGATGGGGTTTCACCATGTTGGTCAGGCTGGTCTTGAACTTCAGACCTCAGGTGATCTGCCCGCCTTGGCCTCCAAAGTGCTTGGATTACAGGCATGAGCCACCATGCCCAGCCTAATTTTTTTTGAGACAGAATCTCGCACTGTCACCCAGGCTGGAGTGCAGTTGTGTGATCTCTGCTCACTGCAACCTCTGCCTCACAGGTTCACACAGTTCTGCCTCAGCCTCCTGAGTAGGTGGCATTACAGGTGCCACCACACCTGGCTAATTTTTTGTATTTCTAGTAGAGACAGGGTTTCACTATGTTGGCCAGTCTGGTCTCAAACTCCTGACCTGGTGATCTGCTCACCTCAGACTCCCGAAGTGCTGGGATTACAGGCACGTGCCACCACACCTGGCTGAGTTTTTTAATAATTTTTTTTTTTTTTAGTGGAACTCATCTATGCACTCTATGATGTGTTTTTCCACCTTTGTGGGATCTCATCTTAAAATATCCTCATGTGGGCTAGGCGTGGTTCCTCACACCTGTAATCCTAGCACTTTGAGAGATTGAGGCAGGAGGATCCCTTGAGCCCAGGAGTTCAAGACCAGCCTGGGCAATACAGCGAGAGACCCCATATCTACAAAAACATACAAAAAATTAGCCAGATGTGGCGGTGCATGCCTGTGGTCCCAGATACTCAGGAGCCTGAGGCAGGAGGATCACCTGTACCTGGGAGGTTGAAGCTTCAGTGGTGAGCCATGATCACACCAGTGTACTCCAGCCTGGGCGACAGAGCAAGACCCTGTCTTTAAAAAAAAAAAAAAAGCCGGGCGCGGAGGCTCATGCCTGTAATCCCAGCACTTTGGGAGGCCAAGGCCAGTGGATCATGAGGTCAAGAGATGGAGACCATTCTGGCCAACACAGTGAAACCCGTCTCTACTAAAAATACAAAAGTTAGCTGGGTGTGGTGGCATGCACCTGTAATCCCAGCTACTTGGGAGGCTGAGGCAGGAGAATTGCTTGAACCCTGGAGGTAGAGGCTGCCGTGAGCCAAGATTGCACCAGTGCACTCCAGCTTGGTGACAAGAGCAAGACTCCGTATCCAAAAAAAAGTCCTCATGCAAGAAGGTAGGGACCAAATCCCATTTCCTCTCCCCTGTCATTTTCAGAGCCTCGGGTGGGGGCTGCAGGTGGCACAGAAAAGGTCTGCAGAGTGAGTGGGACTTGGCAGGTGTTGGGGAGTGGAATGGACGTGGCGAGTGTCAGTGGTGGAAGGAGGGGCTGAGGGGTGTGATGGGAAGGCTGGGGGGAAGGGTGAGAAGTGATTGTGGGGCTTCCCTGATGAGCCCTCATGGAGGGTGCTGAGGTGGGGGCGGGGGCGCAGGGACAGTGATCGGGAGCAGCTTGATGATGGCATCTCTTAAGATGCCCAACACTACGGACTTTTATTCCTTTATTAGACCCCTAGTACCCCGCCCCCATCCCAAAGAAGGTCAGTGGCATGTATGTGGAGACGTAGCTTGAAAAATAAGGTGGAGTGTAAAGGAAAGAAAAGCAGCAGCAGGAATTCAAGGTGGATGGGCTGAGCTTGGGGCCCATCTGCTCCAATCAAGGGCTGGAGCAAGCCTAAGGCCACTTGGAAAGGCTGGGCAGCGGCAGCGGCAGGGGCAGGGGCAGGGGTGGGGGCCGGAATCACAGCTTCCCCTTCAGAGCCAGATCTTTGGAGGAGATGTTCCGGATGGCAGTAGCTTCTCGGTAAGGAAGGATACCCAGGAGACGGTTCTGTCTGCAATCCCAGCGCTTTCGGAGGCTGAGGTGGGAGGATCGCTTGAACCCAGGAGTTCAAGACCAGCCCTGGGCAACAAGGCGAGACCCCCATCTCTACAGAAATTTTAAAAAAAAAGTAGCCAGGTGTGGTGTTGAGCACCTGCAGTCCCAGCTACTTGGGAGGCTGATTTGGGAGGCTCCTCCGAGCCCGGGAGGTGGAGGCTGCAGTGAGGTGTGATTGCACCATCCTGGGCAACAGAGCAAGACCCTGTCTCAAAATGAAGAGAGAGAAAAAAAAAAGGGTCCGGCTCAGTGGCTTGTGCCTGTTATCCCAGCACTTTGGGAGGCCAAGACAGGCTGATCACTTGAGGCCAGGAGTTTGAGACCAGCCTGGCCAACATGGCAAAACTCCGTCTCTACTAAAAATACAAAAGCTAACCAGGAGTGGTGGTGCACACCTGTAATCCCAGCTACTCCGGAGGCTGAGGCAGGAGAATCACTTGAACTTGGGAGGCAGAGGTTGCGGTGAGCTGAGATCACGCTGCTGCGCTCCAGCCTGGGGCCACGTAGCAAGACGCCATCTCAGAAAAGAAAAAGGGAATTCCCCTCTCTGCTCTTCTGCTCATTGCTGGCATAGAAACATCTAGAACAGAAAGTATTCACACTGGGGCAGAAGGGAGAGCTGGAAGAGCAGATCCAAGATGCCTTTTAGTTTTGGACCTTTGTGCCGGAAGCGAGACCAGCTGGTGTGTTTACACCCGCACGCCCGTGCCCAGGGCAGGTGACCAGGTGGAGGGTGGCAGCTCATGGAAATCTGCCCCTCACAGCAGCCCCCCTTTTGGCTGCCACCGTCTAGACTGTTGGCCTTTGACCTCCCCGCTTTTTGTAGCGTCTGAACCTAGAAGTGCCCCTTGGAAAGAGCCGGACAAAGCCCTATTCTCCGTGGCCCCAGTGTCTAATCCGAGGCGTCTGGGAGCGGCGTGATCCTGCAGGGGGCATGGGGTGCTGATGATGGTCGAGGAGGCAGATTCTTTGCCAGGTTGCCCCAAGCGGCCGCACGTCCTCAGCATCCTGACTTGAGGCCTTTGTTTTAATGACCTGGATTAAATTTCCCTTCCCTGGGCACAAGTGCCTCATAAGGGCCCGGGGCTGCTGGCTGAGAGGAAAAGCATCCCTGTTTTTGGAGTGAGGAGGAAGGCTGAGGGCTGGGGTTCCACTTAGACCCTCAGCAGAATGGCTGCTGGAGGGGCAGGCGATGCCCAGCACCCACGTCTGGAAAGCTAATTCCCGGGTGGACACTAAACATACCCGCTGAGAGACTGTCACCTGGTTTCCAGGACAGTTGTCACCAGCGGAGTGGCAGGGGACTCCCAGGCCTTGAGGGACCTAGTCCCGCCTCAAACTGCTCCCCCTCCCCCATATTCCCTTTCTCTGCCTCCTCTGTCTCCCCCCAGTTACCCACAGAAGTGCCTGCCTCTCCAGGGCTCACAGACAACACAAAAAGGGGACAGGAATGGGTCACTGGGCGGTGGCTGTGTCTCCTCACTACCCAGACCATCGTCTCACAAAGGCCATTCACAGAGGTGGGGGCTGGGGGGGCTTTTGTGTCCTGACACTTTGTCTCAAGGAAATCCCACAGAGGGATTTGAATTAGGCTTTCTGCTCGCCAAGGACTGTGGCATCGGAGCCTGGCTGAGAGCCTGCAACCCGCCCCCCACCCCCCCGCCCTGCCCCCTGCATTTGGAAGCCAAGTTCACTCTGTCTGCCCAGGGAAGCACCAGCTTGTTTCTGGAGGCTCCTCCGACAGCTCAGGTTTTTATCTTGTCTTAAACTTCCCTCTAGGAAAAAACCCTTCCCTGCCAAAGGCGACTGTGTGTTCTGTCCCCAGAGAAGGGCCCGGTCCCTCCAGCCTCAGTGTGGCTTCTCCCTGACCCCTTACCTGCCCCTTCCTGGAACTTTTGCCAGTGCCTTGTCTGAAACTCCTGTGTCCCAGACCCCCCAGGCAGAGAAGGATCTGCCAGACTCTGCCTGGGGCTGGGCTCTAGGAGACCCCAAATTTGACACCACAGAAAGCAAATAAAACAGTTGAAATATACATACATTTCCTGTGTGTCCTTGTGTGAGACTGGGGTTCACCCAGGTGCCCGGGGGCAGAGGGGACTCTCACTAGGTTTCCATCCTTGGTGGTGCTGGCTCAGGGCAGCTAGCAACTGTGTGCTGAGTGAGTGATGAGGGGATTCTGCCTCGACTGGTCTTCCTCAGAATCGGGGGCCTGGCTTGGCTTGGTGGCTCACACCTGGAATCCCAGCACTTTGGGAGGCCAAGGTGAGTGGATCACCTGAGCTCAGGTGTTCAAGACCAGCCTGGCCAACATGGTGAAACCCCGTCTCTACTAAAAATACACAAATTAGCAGGACCTGGTGGCAGGCGCCTGTAACCTGCTACTCAGGATGCTGAGGCAGGAGAATCACTTGAACCCGGGAGGCGGAGGTTGCCGTGAGCTGAGATTGCACCACTGCACTCCAGCCTGGGTAACAGAGCAAGACTCAGTCTCAGAAAAATCAAAAACAAAATCCCCGTCACCCTGACGGGATGCCGTGCCATTCCACCTTTACAGACAGGGTAACTGAGTCTCTGCCAGTTGAAGCCCCTTGTCCCCTGTGTCACAGCCAGGGAGAGAAGTGGTGGGAATGTGAACTCAGGCCGGCCTCTCTGGAGTGGAGCACACTGAAGACCACGACCGTGACATGTTCATCCCCTACGTCCATCCTCGGCAGGAACGAAGACTTCTCTGGCTTTCTGAGAATAAACCTTTGACACCAAAGGGACTTGGACAAGAAGGAAGATATCCTGGGGCAAGTGGATCTCGTGGATTGGGGGAACTTCCTTGGAGTCACCGAGGACTGACGGTTCTTGCAGCCCCCAGTGGAGGTATTCATGGCTGGGTGTTCTTTTCATAGGGTCCACTCTTTTATTATTAGTATTATTATTAAATGTAGAGACAGGTCTTGCCATATTGCCCAGGCTGGTCTCAAACTCCTGGGCTCAAGCTCTCTGCCTGCCTCGGTCTCCCAAAGCTCTGGAATTCCAGGCATGAGCCATGGCGCCTGGCTGTTTGCTGTCTTGAGCCTTAGTTTACCCATTCCTCATGGGGCTTTGTGGGAATTCAATGAGACTGTGCTTTCACAGCCCTCAGCTTGAAGCCACCTGGTGCCCTGTCACTGCTCAACAAATACAATGATCAGCCTGGTGTGGGCTCATGCCTAGAATCCCAGCACTTTGGGAGGCCGAGGCAGGCGGATCACCTGAGGTCGGGAGTTTGAGACTAGCTTGACCCACATGGAGAAACCTCGTCTCTACTAAAAATACAAAATTAGCTGGGCGTGGTGGTGCATGCCTGTAGTCCCAGCTACTCGGGAGGCTGAGGCAGGAGAATCGCTTGAACCCAGGAGGCCAAGGTTGCAGTGAGACGAGATCGCACCACTGCACTCCAGCCTGGGTAACAAGAGTGAAACTGTCTCAAAAAAAACTAAAACAACAAAAACAACAAAAATGAGGTTTGGGGAAGATGCTTCCGTGATCTTGAGACAATCATTGCAGGAGGGAGCGTGCAACAGCCCCGGGTAGGGGCGAGGGGGGCAAAGTCCGGCACCAGAAATCACCACGAGTTCCTTCCCTCGCCGTCTTCCACCTCCCTGCCCTCTCTTTCGGGTTCTGGCTCCCTGCCTCCAAGTAATCGCCGGTTTTTACAAGGAGTGACTCAGAGCTACCCGGACATGTCCAGGTCCCCCAGAAGCAGGGATAGGTGGGTCGGGCTGTCGCCTCTCCCTTCCCTGTAGGTGCTGATAAGGGCGTGGGGAGGCAGAGACAGAGACAGAGATGATGAGAGACAGGCAGAATTGGACAGAGAGCCAGAGAGAGAGAGACACAGAGAGAAAGGGGAAACTTCAGATACTTTGTTTAGGGTGAAGACACGGAGACACAGAGAAGGCCGTAGTGGGCCGAGGATGAGGATTTGGGATGTTGGGGCACTCAGGTGCTGTGTAACTCAGGCACGGAGCTGCCCTGTTCTGAGCCTCAGTTTACCCCTGTGTCACAGCGCAGACCTCCATTCCACCATCAACAGGGCTTCATATCCCAGCTCAGCCAGAGCCTGGCATGCAGTGGGTGCTTCATAAATGCACACTGCGGTCAGCAGAATTATTACAGGAGGGAGTGTGGGAACTGGGCTGCTAATCCGGAGGGTCATGCGGGAGGCCCAGGGTCAGCCGGCCAGTGGGTTCCGGGCGGCAAGCACGTGGGGGAAGCCTCAGCTGATCGCTTCCTGCCCAGTTTATGGCAGGAACCCACACAGCTGGTCCCAAGGCTGAGCCCACCACTTCCGCCCCCCAGGTCCCAGCCCTGCTGAGTCATGCTCAGCTGCTCAGTCAGGTTGGGGGAGAGGAAGGCGGGGAGATGAAGTGATGAGGGGGAGGGGAGGGCACCTGACCGAGGCCAGAGGCCCAGTAAGGACAGAAGGTCCTGGCTGGGGAGGAGCAGACAGGAGAGCAGAGTCTTGGCTTTAACTGGCCTGTAACGTGAAGCCTGCCCTCCACAAGGACAAGATGAAAACTCGGAGGTTTCGGGGGACAGCAAATAAGACTCTAGCACAATTTCAGACTTTCGGATGTTGATACATCCATCAAGAAATTGGAAAAATCAGCGAATAGATGTGTGGGTCAGTCAAAAAAAAAAAAGAAAGAAATTGGAAAGAGGCCTGGCACAGTGGCCCACGCCTGTCACCCCAGCACTTTGGGAGATCAGGGTGGGAGGGTCGGTTGAGGCTGGGAGTTTAAGACCAGCCTGGGCAACATGGTGAGGCCCCACCTCTACAAAACGTTTAAAAAATTAGCTGGACATGATGGTGTATGCCTGTAGTCTCAGCAACTCTGGAGTCTAAGGCAAGATGATCATTTGAACCCAAGAGGGTGAGGCTGGAATGAGCTGTGATGGCGCCACTGCACTCCAGCCTGGGCAACAGAGCCAGAGCCTGTCTCCAGCAAAAAAGGAAAGAGGCCGGGCGCGGTGGCTCACGCCTGTAATCCCAGCACTTTGGGAGGCAGGTGGATCACGAAGTCGAGAGATCAAGACCATCCTGGCCAACACAGTGAAACCTGGTCTCTACTAAAAACACAAAAATTAGCTGGGCTGGGACGCACCTGTAGTCCCAGCTACTCAGGAGGCTGAGGCAGGAGAATTGCCTGAACCCAGGAGGCGGAGGTTGCGGTGAGCCGAGATTGCACCATTGCACTCCAGCCTGGCGCCTGGTGAAAGAGCAAGACTCTGTCTGGAAAAAAGAAAAGGAAAAGAAAAATTTAAAAGACAAGTCATGGACTGAGAGGTATTTTCTGCTATGCCTTTAACAGACCAAGGAGAAGCATCAGGGGCATCTGACAACCACACAGACACCACTAGACCAAAGGAAAAAAACACCAGAGAGGGCTGGGCGTGGTGGCTCACGCCTATAATCCCAGCACTTTGGGAGGCCGAGGCAGCCAGATCACCTGAGGTCAGGAGTTCGAGACCAGCCTGGCCAACATGGTGAAACCCCGTCTCTACTAAAAACACAAAAATAAGCCAGGTGTGGTGGCGGGCATCTGAAATCCCAGCTACTCAGGAGGCTGAGGCAGGAGAATCACTTGAACCTGGGAGGCGGAGGTTGCAGTGAACCGAAATGATGCCATTGCGTCTGTCTGCCTCAGCCTCCCAAGCGCTAGAAGAACAGGAATTTCTTCTCTTAGAGTTCTGGAAGCCGAAGTCTGAAATCAAGGTCCTGCAGGACTGCTTCCTCCTGGAGGCCGAGATCAGAACGTGATACCCCAAAGTATGGCTCCTTGGCAACAACTCTGTGGTTTTTGTTTTTAGAGATAGGGTTTTGCTCTGTCACCCAGGCTGGGGTGCAGTGGTACAATTGTCACCCAGGCTGGGGTGCAGTGGTACAATGATAGCTCACTGCAGCCTCCACCTCCTGGGCTCAAGCGATCCTCCCACCTCAGCCTCCCAAGTACTGGGACTAAAGGCATGCGCCATCACACCTGACCAATTACTTTTGTTTTTGTAGAGATGGGGTCTCACTGTGTTGCCCAGGCTGGTCTCCAACTTCCTCTTTTTTTTTTTTTTGAGGTAGAGTTTTGCTCTTGTTGCCCAGGCTGGAATGCAGTGGCTTGATCTCAGCAACTCCGCCTCCCAGGTTCAAGTGATTCTCCTACCTCAGCCTCCCAAGTAGCTGGGATTACAGGCATGTGCCACCACGCCTGGATCATTTTGTATTTTTATTAGAGGCAGGGTTTCTCCATGTTGGTCAGGCTGGTCTCGAAATCCTGACCTCAGGTGATCTACCCTCCTCGGCCTCCCAAAATGCTGGCATTACAGGCATGAGCCACTGTACCCAGCAAAGACAGTTATTTTAAAGTATTTGTCTAGTGCGTCTGATGTCTGGGCTTCCTTAGGGATGGTTTCTGTCTGTTAATTTTCGTCCTTTCAATGAGCCACACTTTCCTGTTTCTCTCTATGCCCTGTGATGTTTTTGTTGTTGAAAAGTGAACATTTGAATATTCTAGAATATGATAACTCCAGTTTTTTTTTGAGACAGAGTGTTGCTCTGTCACCCAGGCTGGAGTGCAGTGGTGCGATCTCAGCTCACTGCAACCTCCGCCTCCCGGGTTCAAGCGATTCTCCTGCCTCAGATTCCTGAGTAGCTGGGATTACAGGCACGCGCCACCACACACAGCTAATGTTTTTCTATCTTTAGTAGAGACGGGATTTCACTGTGTTAGCCAGCATGGGCTCGATCTCCTGACCTTGTGATCCACCCACCTCAGCCTCCCAAAGTGCTGGGATTACAAGCATAAGCCACCGTGCCCAACCTTTTTTTTTTTTTTTTTTTTTAAGACAGGGTCTTGCTCTGTTGTTGCCCAGTCTGGAGTCCAGTGGCACAATCTCGGCTCACTGCAGCCTCCACCTCCTGGTTTTAAGCCATCCTCCCTCCTCAGCCTTCTGAGTGACTGGGACTACAGGCATGCACCACCACACCCAGATACTTTTGTTTTTTTTTTTTTTTTTTTTTTTTAGAGACCAGGTCTCACCATGTTTCCCAGGCTGAATAAAATAGAGACAAGGTCTTGCTATGTTGCCCAGGCTGGTCTTGAGCTCCTGAGCTCAAGCGATCCTCCCACCTCGGACTCCCAGAGTGCTTCGCGCATTACAAGTATGAGCCACCGCGCCTGGCCTATGGGATGTCTTGACAGTAACATTTTGCCTCAGCCATCTGGAAATTAGCAGTTCGATTTTCAGTGTTTTCAACCAATGGCTGGTACTTTTCCTCTCTCTCTCTCTCCCTCTCTTTTCTTTTTAAATAGGGTCTCACTCTGTCACCCAGGCTGGAGTGCAGTGGCACAATCATAGCTCACTGTAGCCTCAACCTCCTGGGCTCAAGCCGTCCTCCCGCCTCAGCCTCCCAAAGCACTGGGACTGTAAGTGCATGCCATTTATATTCTGATCTGATCATGTTTTAAATGTCTGTTCCCCAAATATATATATGAAATTAAAACGTGTGGTCATAATCAAATCCTAATTACAAACAGGCTTTCCTGAGACTGGGGAGAACCTGACCTGGGCTGGGGGAGCCCACTTCAACTCTCTTGGGAATGAGTTTTCTTTTTTTTTTTTTTTTTGAGACGGAGTCTTACTCTGTCACCCAGGCTGGAGTGCAGTGGTGTGATCTCAGCTCACTGCAACCTCCACCTCCTGGGTTTAAGTGATTCTCCGGCCTCAACCTCCTGAGTAGTTCGACCACAGGCATGCAGCACCACGCCCGGCTACGTTTTGTATTTTTAGTAGAGGTGGGGGTTTCACCATTTTGGTCAGGCCAGTCTTGAACTCCTGACCTCGTGATCCACCCACCTCGACCTCCCAAAGTGCTGGGATTACAGGCGTGAGCCACTGCGCCCAGCCGGAGATGATTTTTCTTTAGGTGGGTGCTGGATAGGTGGGTGTTTGTGATTTCATTATTAACACTTTTTTGTATGCCTGAAAGATTTCACAGTAAAATCGAGAGGAAAGGGTTGGCATTTCCCCAAAGTTAATACAGGGTTACTCTGTGACCCAGTAGTTCCACTCCTCAGCCCAGTGAAATGAAAGCAGGTGTTTAAACAGAAACGTGTACACCCACTTTTACAGCATTCCTCACCAAGCCGAAACTACGATACAGATAGTGCGAGATTCCATTTCTATGAAATGTTCAGAATAGGTGAATCTATAAAGACAGAAATTCAGCTTGACCCACATGGTGAAACCGTCTCTACGGAAAATACAAAACTAGCTGGGCATGGTGGCGCATGCCTGTACTCCCAGCCACTCGGGAGGCTGAGGCAGGAGAATCGCTTGAACCCGGGAGGTGGAGGTCGCAGTGAGCCAAGATCGCGCCACTGCACTCCAGCCTGGGCAACAAGAACAAAACTTCCTCTCAAAAAAAAAATTTTTAAATAGGGTCTCACTGCCAGGTGGGGTGGCTCATGCCTGTAACCCCAGCACTTTGGGAGGCTGAGATGGGCCGATCACTTGAGGTCAGGAGTTCAAGACCAGCCTGGCCAACGTGATGACACCCTGTCTCTCCTAAAAGTATGAAAATTAGCTGGGCATGGCAGCACACACTTGTAATCCCAGCTACTTGGGAGGCTGAGGCAGGAGAATCACTTGAACCTGGGAGGCGGAGGTTGTAGCGAGCCAAGATCGTACCACTGCACTCCAGCCTGGGCAACAGAGCGAGACTCTGTCTCAAAGAAGAAAAAGAGAGGGAGTCTCAGGGTCTCGCTATCTTGCCCAGACTGGTCTCCAGCTCCTGGCCTCAAGTGATCCTCCTACTTTGGCCTCCCAAAGTGCTGGAATTACATGCCTGGGCCACTGCATTTAGTCGGGGTGTCCCTTGTCTGAGACTGCTTTCCCTCTGCCTTGCCCAGGTCCTGCAGGGGAACCATAGGCCCCACGCTGTGCTGGTGAAAATCTCATCTCATGCTGGCCTGTTAGGGTGGCCATATCCCCTCATTTCTTTTCTTTCCTTCCTTCCTTCCTTCCTTCTTTCTTTCTTTCTTTTGAAATGGAGTTTCACTCTTATTGCCCAGGCAGGAGTGCAATGGTGCCATCTCGGCTCACCTCAAACTCTGCCTCCCAGATTCAAGCAATTCTCCTGCCTCAATCTCCTGAGTAGCTGGAATTACAGGCGTTTGCCACCAAACCTAGCTAATTTTTTGTATTTTTAGTGGAGATGGGGTTTCTCCATGTTGGTCAGGCTGGTCTCGAACTCCCGACCACAGGTGATCCTCCCGCCTCAGCCTCCCAAAGTGCTGGGATTACAGGCGTGAGCCACCACACCTGGCCATCTCCCTTCATTTCAGAGGCTCTGAGGGAGATGCAACAGGGTCAGGGGCTGGCTGCTTGAGGCTTCTAACCCCAGCCCTGCTGTTTTCTGGCTGTGTGGCCAGGACAAGCCCACCTCTCTGGCCTCAGTTTGTCATCTGTGAAATGGAAGTAATGTATCCACCTCATCAGGTTGTATAAAGATGAGGCCAGATGCAGTGGCTCACACCTGTAATCCCAGTACTTTGGGAGGCTGAGGCAGGAGGATCACTTGAGCCCAGGAGTTCATGACAAGCCTGGGTAGCATAGCGACACCTCATCTCTACCAAAAACTAAAAACTTAGCTGGCTGTAGTGGCGGCACGGCCCTGTAGTCCCAGCCACTCAGGAGGCTGAGGTGGGAAGATCCCTTGAGGTTTGACCTGCCGTGAGCTGCGATCACACCACTGCACTCTAGCCTGAGTGACAGAGCAAGACTGTGTCTTTTTAAAAAAAATTGTATCTTAAGCACCTGAGGCAAACACGTGACCCAAACAGCTGCTCAAAAATATTTCCCTAGTCACAGTTCATTTTCTCTTGTTTATAAGAGAATACCAGATGATGGGCAGTGGCTCATGCCTGGAACTTCACCACGTTGGGAGGTCGAGGCAGGAGGATCCCCTGAGGCCAGGAGTTCAAGAGCAGTCTGGGCAACATGGCAAGACAAAAAATTTTACAAAAAAATTAATAAAATTGGCTGGGCATCGTGGCTCACGTTCATAGTGTGAGGTCGGTGGGAGGCCGAGGCGACTAGGTGGCTTGAGCCCAGGAGTTCAAGGCTGCCGGAGTGCCATTGCACTCCCACCTGGGCAACAGGGTCAGCTTCTGTTCCCCCAACCCTTCCAAAAAAGAAACAAAGCAAAGGAATTGTCTCCTACAGTTACTGAGGCTGACACGGCGTGTCACAGGGCAAGGAAGCTGAATGTGCTAGCTAAGATCTCTCTTCCTATTTATTTATTTCGTGATGAAGTCTCGCTCTGTCACCCAGGCTGGAGTGCAGTGGTGCAATCTTGGCTCATGGCAGGTTCAAGGGATTCTCCTGCCTCAGTCTCCCGATTAGCTGGGACTACAGGTGCGCCACCACACCTGGCCAATTTTTGTATTTTTAGTAGAGACGGGGTTTCAGCAAATTGGCCAGGCTGGTCTCGAACTCCTGACCTTGTGATTCACCCACCTCAGCCTCCCAAAGTGCTGGGATTACAGGTGTGAGCCACCGCACCTGGCCCTTATTTACTTATTTATTTGTTTATTTTGAGATGGAGTCTCACTCTGTCACGCAGGCTGGAGTGCAGTGGTGCAATCTTGGCTCTCTGCAACCTCCACCTCCCGAGTTCCACGATTCTCCTGCCTCGGTCTCCCGAGTATCTGGGATTACAGGCACCACCACCCCTGGCTAATTTTTGTATTTTTAGTACAGGCGAGGTTTTGTCATGTTGGTCACGCTGGTCTTGAACTCCTGACCTCAAGTGATCCTCCCATCTTGACCTCCCACAGCGCTGGGATTACAGGCTAGAGCCACCGTGCCCGGCCTTTCTCTTCTTATAAAGCCACCAGTCCCACTTTATGATACTCCATCTCATCCATGTGCCCGTGAATGATTTAATGACCATTCGTGACCCAGTCACCTCTGACAGGCCCCACCTCTCAACACTGCCACATTGGAGGTTATGTTTCAACAGGAGTTTCGGAGAAGCAAATGTTGAATGAATCGTAGCACTTGCCATTTATTTTGGCGTCACAGCACACTACAGAGGTCCCCGTCCAGCTCCCTGTTCCCTCCCCGTCCTCACTGATGCCTGCTGTGGTGGTCCCCACCCTCTGTGGACCACATCTTCCCAGGACAATCTGCGGCCTCCCATGTGTTGGGTGCTCAAGCACAAAGAACGGTGTCCCTGGGCCTGCACCTTGCTCAGCAACTGTAGTGAGTTGAATCTGGCCCCTCAAAATTTATGTCCAAGTCGGCCAGGTGCAGTGGCTCACAGCACTTTGGGAGGCTGAGGCAGGTGGATCACAAGGTCAGGAGTTCAAGACCAGCCTGGCCAAGATGGTGAAACCCCATCTCTACTAAAATTACAACAATTAGTCAGGTGTGGTGGTGGACGCCTATAATCCCAGCTACCTGGGAGGCTGAGACAGAGAATTGCTTGAACCCGGGAGGTGGAGGTTGCAGTGAGCTGAGATTGTGCCACTGCACTCCAGCCTGAGTGACAGAGCAAGACTCCATCTCAGAAAAAAAAAAAAAAAAAAAAAAGGCTGGTCACAGTGGCTCACGCCTGTAATCCCAGCACTTTGGGAGGCCAATGAGGCCAGATCGCCTGAGGTTGGGAGTTCGAGACCAGCCTGACCAACATGGAGAAACCCCGCCTCTACTAAAAAGCCGGGCGTGGTGGTACGCGCCTGTAATCTCAGCTACTTGGGAGGCTGAGGCAGGAGAATCGCTTGAACCTGGGAGGCTGCAGTGAGCAGAGACTGCGCCACTGCACCCCAGCCTGGGCAACAAGAGTGAAACTCCCTCTGTCTGGAAAATAAGAGAGGACCCATGGCCGGGCACAGAGGCTCATGCCTATAATTCCAGCACTTTGGGAGGCTCACTAAGGCAGGAGGATCGTTTGAGTTCAGCCTGGGCAACATAGTGAGACCATCATCTCTCTATACAAACAAAAACAGAAAACAAAAAGAAGCCGGCTGCCCTCTAGATGGCACGGGCACACACTGACCTTCGAGGACTGTCACGAACCTGCAGGAAACTTTTAAATAATCCGCTTTTGTACTTCTTCCAAATCTCCCGCTTATGACCCTGTTTACCTTACATCACAAGAAACAATCGATAAAAGTAGGTTTGTCAAAAGCACCGTGTGTTTGACAAGAGCACCGATAGCTGAGGGAAGGTAGTCGGGGGATGGGGGGGTAGGGATTTTAGGAGATTGGGGCCCTGCCAGGTGGAGGGACTGGCCTGACCTCTGGCCCCTGCGCTCTGTTTAGCTCCACTGTGACTCCACCTCCCGGGTCCCACGGAAGCTGTCGGTGGGAACACAGGATCCAATCTGCTGAGCTCATCTCTGGCCACCTGCCTGTATCCGCTTGATCTCTCCTCTCAGCTTGGCCACGAGGCTGGCTATGAGGTCATTGGTTAAAGATTTGGGGAAGCAGAGCCAGGGGAGTGGCCGGATGCAGTGGCTCACATCATCACGGGATCCCAGCACTGTAAGAGGCCAAGGAGGGAGGATGCTTGAGCTCAGGAGTTCGAAACCAGCCTGGACAATTTAGCAAGACCCCATCTCTACAAAAAGTAAAATTGCCCAGTTGTGGTGGCACGCGCCTCTAGTCCCAGCTACTTGGGAGGCTGAGGTGGGAGGATCCCTCGAGCCCAGGAGGTAGAGGCTACAGTGAGTGGGTGACAGAGCCAGACCCTGTCTCTAAAACAAACATCAACAGAAACAAAAAGTCCTCTACTTACTCATCCTGCTTCTCAAGTGACAGATACCCACAGAACCAGCAGCTCCCCTTTGGAATGTGCTTGGTGGAATACTATACAGCAAGGAAAAAGGATGGAGCATCACTCAGAAACATTGTGTGAAAGATACCGGGCAGAGGAGAGGATGTGCTGACTCATTCCCAGTCCCATCAAGTAGGAAAACTCATCCCTAATGATCGAGACCAGCTCACCTGTTATCCGGGGCTGGGGAGTATGATGGGAAGAAGCTCCAGAGATTCCTGGGGCTGGGAATGTTCTAGATTCTCATCTTCAAAGTAGTTTCGAGAGTATATCATATGTAAAATTTCATTGAGGCTGAGTGCAGTGGCTTGTGCCTATAATTCCCGCACTTTGGGAGGCTGAGGTGGGAGGATCGCTTGAGCCCAGGAGTTTGAGACCAGCATGGGCAACATAGTGAGACCCCATTTCTATTAGAAAAGTATCAGCCAGGCAGGGAGAGTACACAACTGTAGTCTCAGCTACTTGGGAGGCTGAGGCAGGAGGATTGCTTGAGCCCAGGAAGTCAAGTGCAGTGAGCTATAATCGCACCAGTGCATTCCAGCCTGGGTGACAGAGTGACACCCTGTCTCAAAAAAAAAGTTATTGAGCTGAACACCGAAAATTAGTCTTTTTTCTTTTATGTGAGTTATTTCTCAATAGAAATTTAAAAATAGGCCAGGCTCAGTGGCTCATGTGTGTAATCCCAGCTACCTGGGAGGCTGAGGCAGGAGAATCACTTGAACCCAGGAGGCAGAGGTTGTGGTGAGCTGAAATTGTGTCACTGCACTCCAGCCTGGGCAACAGAGTGAGACTCTGTCTCAAAAAAAAAAAAAAAAAAAAAATTAGCTGGGTGTGGTGGCACATGTCTGTGGTTTCAGCTGCTTGGAAGGCTGAGGCAGGAGGGTCACTGGAACCCAGGAGTTTAAGGCCGTCGTGAACTATGATTGCACCACTGCGCTCCAGCCTGGGCCACAGAGGAAGACAACGTCTCTAAGAAAAAAAAGGTTAGGCCGAGCTCGGTGGCTCACGCCTGTAATCCCTGCACTTTGGGAGGCCGAGGTAGACAGATCATGAGGTCATGAGACCATCCTGGCCAAAATGGTGAAACCCCATCTTTACTCAAAAGTACAAAAATTAGCCAGCCGTGCGGTCAAATGCCTATAATCCCAGCTACTGAGGAGGCTGAGGCAGGAGAATCGCTTGAACCTGGGAGGTGGAGGTTGCTAGTCAACCGAGATGGTACCATTACACTCCAGCTTGGGCAACAAGAGTGAGACTTCGTCTCAAAAAAAAAAAAGTTCTTATTTTGGGGCCGGGGGCAGCACTTGGGAGGCCGAGGCAGGCGGATCACTTGAAGTCAGGAGTTCGAGACCAGCCTGGCCAACATAACAGAGTGAGACCTGATCTCTATGACAAATACAAAAATTAGCCAGGATGGTGATGCACGCCTGTAATCCCAGCTACTAGAGAGGCTGAAGCAGGAGAATTGCTTGAACCCGGGAGGCAGAGGTTGCAATGAGCTGAGATCATACCACTGCATTCCAGCCTGGGCGACAGAGCAAGACTCCATCTAAATAAATAAATAGATTTTTAAAAAAAAATCCCCTAGGACAGGGCTGAGGCTGAGACCCTGAGGGCTGGAGGCTTGGCTGGGCTCGAACGGCAATGGGTGCATGCTGGGGTGGGGAGACGCCTGGAGACTCTGACTCCAGTGGGGGCCTTGCTGTGTGACCCCCAGTGAGTCCTTGTGTCTCTTCCTACCCATGCCTGTCACATGCAGACACCCCCTATCTGCCCGACAGAGCAGTCCTTCCTCTCCACAGCCAGAAAGCCGGATGCAGGCACAGGGACTGGCACCTGGGGCCAGGAATCCTGAGCATTAGAAGAAGATCTGGGCACCCCAGGGGGAAGGGTGCTCCTGGGGCACCCCCTGCCCCTCTACCATCTGGTGGCTGGACCTCACACCAGCCTGCCCTGCTCTACACCCCCAGCTCCAGCCGGGTGCAGTAGCTCACATATGTAATCCCAGCACTTTGAGAGGCCAAGGCGGGAGGATCACGAGGTCAGGAGATTGAGACCAGCCTGGCCAAAATGGCAAAACCCTGTCTCTACCAAAAATAAAAAAATTAGCTGGGTGTAGTGACACGCACCTGTAGTCCCGGCTACTCGGGAGGCTGAGGCAGGAGAATCGCTTGAACCCAGGAGGCGAAGGTTGCAGTGAGCTGAGATGGCGCCATTGCACTCCAGTCTCGAGACTCCGTCTGAAAAACAAAAACAAAAAAAATGAAAAAAAAAAACCCAGCTCCTCAGTTCTGTGCCACCTCCTCTCTGGGCTAGACAAGGGCAAATTCATCCCTGCCCAGAGTAACCGCCAGTCTCGGGTCAGCAGACGGGTACAGACACTTCTAGTGCGGTGGGTTGTAGCTGTGATAGGTCTGCGGCTCCGTACACTCGGCGAGTCAGCAGCTGAGAAACGGGGTTGCAACATGGAAAAAGGTTTAATCTAACCGGCGCAGTGGCTCAAGCTGTAATCCCAGCACTGTAAGAGGCTAAGGCGGGAGGATCACCTGAGGTCAGGAGTTCGAGGCTAACAAGGTGAAACCCCATCTCTACTAAAAATACAAAAATTAGCCAAGTGTGATGGCGCGTACCTGTAATCCCAACTGTTAGGGAGGCTGAGGCAGGAGAATCAATTGAACCCCGGAGGCGGAGGTTGCAATGAGCTGAGATGGTGCCACTGCACTCCAGCCTGGGTAACAGAGCAAGACTCTGTCTCAAAAAAAAAAAAAGGCCAGGCGCAGTGGCTCATGCCTGTAATCCCACACTCTGGAAGGCAGAGGCTGGAGGATGACTTGAGGTCAGGAGTTTGAGACCACCCTGGCCGACATGGTAACACCTCATCTCTACTAAAAATCCAAAAAATTAGCCAGACATGGTGGCGCACACCTGTAATCCCAGCTGCTTGGGAGGCTGAGGCAGGAGACTCACCTGAACTCGGGAGGCGAGGGTTGCAATGAGTGAGATCCTGCCATTGCACTCCAGCCTGGGAGACAGAGTAAACTGTCTCAAAAAAAAAAAAGAAAGAGGTTTTATCCTAGGACCACCCTAGGATGAGGGAAAGACTCGCTCTGTTGCCCCGGCTGGAGTGCAATGGTGTGATCTCAGCTCACTGCAACCTCTGCCTCCCGGCTTCAAGCAATTCTCCTGCCTCAGCCTCCCGAGTAGCTGGGATTACAGGTGCCCACCACGCCCAGCTAAGTTTTGTATTTTTAGTAGAGCCAGAGTTTTACCATATTGGTCAGGCTGGTTCCAGCTCTTGACCTCAGGTGCTCCGCCCGCCTCAGCCTCCCAAAGTGCTGGGATTACAGGCCTGAGACACCTCACTCAGATTTTTTTTTTTTTGAGATCGAGTTTTACTCTGTTGCCCAGGCTGGAGTGCAGTGGCACGATCTCAACTCATTGCAGCCTCTGCCTCCCGAGTTCAGGTGATTCTCCTGCCTCAGCCTCCCAAGTAGCTGGGATTATAGGCTGGCACCACAACTGGTTAATTTCTGGGTTTTTTTTTTTTTTTAGTAGATACAGGGTTTCATCGTGTTGGTCAGGCTGGTCTTGAACTCCTGCCCTCAGGTGATCCACCCACCTCGGCCTCCCAAAGTTCTGGGATTACAGTCAGGAGCCACCGCGCCTGGCCTGGGGCTAGAGTTTTTAAGGTTTTGGAGCGAGCAGAAGTGTGGAGGTCATTGCTTGGTGAAAGAGCACAGGAGGTGAAGTCACAGACAGGAAGGAACTGTATTCTCGTGTGGATTCCATTCCTCTGTGGGGTCTCTACACTGGTGGGCTCCGGTGGGTAAGCTGGAATTCGGGATTTCAAAAACAGCATCTGAAGCAATTTGTAAACAGAAGTCTTGTGATTCTAAGGTCGGAAATCCCATCTATAGCAAATAATCAGTGTCAAGTGCTACAAGGAAATTTCAGTCATAAGGAAGTGGGTCAGAGTGCAGCCTGATTAATGCTTAATTACAACGAAATTTCTGTCCAGAAGTCTTTTTTTTTTTTTTAGAGGCAAAATACTGCCACCATGCCCAGACTTGTCTTGAACTCCTGGGCTCCAGCAATCCACCCACCTTGGCCTCCCAGAGTGCTGAGACTATTGGCATAAGCCACCATGCCTGGCTCCCGGAATTATTAATCCTGTAAGGATAGCTTCAAGGTGACCTCTGAGCCAGATGGGAGGATGGGGTTTGGGAGCTTAGCCTGGAAAGCAATGTCAGAGAAGGCTTTCTGGAAGAGGGGCTTTTTGAGTAGTGTTTTGAAGAGTAAGTAGGAGTTCTCCGGATGAGGATGAGTAACCACAATAATAGCCAGTTTATCAAGCACCTCCTATGTGTCTGGCCCTGTGCCTTCACACCTCATTGGACTGCCTCTCCAGTGAGAGTCTCTGGCCCTGTTTTCCCGGTGAGGAAATGCATGGCAAAGAGGAATGACGTGTCAAGGTTGCCCTTCCTGGCTCCATCTTGCCCTTTCTCCTCTGCTTCCTTTGTTTTTCACCATCTTTAGCCTTTGATCCCAACCAAAAAGAGGAGGGGAAATCCCATGGGCATACACAGCCCCCTCTCAAACTCCTGTCTGGACTTTTTCACATAGTAACAACGTCTTTTTTTCTCAACGAGACTCCCAGACTGGAATGGTGTACTCATTTCAAGGAAGAGGATACTGAGGGTCAGAGAGGTACCCTAGCTTCGCTAGAAGCACCCAGGCCCAAAGATCCTCCCGCCAAATACATCCCCAGACCCCGCCCAGCTGTGGTCACTGGAGTGTTTACTCTGCACGCGGGGCAGGAGGGCGGGACCGAGCAGGCGGGGGCGGACAAAGTCCGGGGACTATAAAGGCCGGTCCGGCAGCATCTGGTCAGTCACAGCTCAGAGCTGCAACCAGCTCAGCCATGCCCGGGCAAGAACCCGAGACACTGACTGGCTCTCAGATGCTCCTGGTGTTGCTGGTGCTCTCGTGGCCGCCGCATGGGAGCGCTCTGTCTCTGGCCGAGAGGAGCCGCGCAAGTGTCTCGGGACCCTCAGACTTGCACTCCGAAGACTTCAGATTCCGAGAGTTGCGGAAACGCTACGAGGACCTGCTGATCAGGCTGCGGGCCAACCAGAGCTGGGAAGATTCGAACGGCGACCTCGTCCTGACCCCTGCTGTCCGGATACTCACGCCACAAGGTAAGTGAAATCTTGGAGATCCTCTCTTACCCCCAAGCGTCCCCCATATCTAACCAGTGGTTCTTTGCCTTGAAATGCCCAAACCCACCTTTGAACCTCAGTTGCTCCGCCTGTGCCCTGGGTAGGAACATTCTGGACCCCTTTAGGTCTGAAACCCGATGCCTCATCTGCACCCACAACGTGGGAGGTTATAACCCATCCCTAGATTGAAAATGGGGAAATTGAGGCACACGGATGCCAGGGACCCTCCTGAATGTGCATGGTGCCTGGGAAATTCGGGGTCGGGGTCGGGGTCGGGTGTGAGGTGTGGAGTATGGGGTGTGGGTATGGTCCCTGCCCTGGGCTGGGTCCAGGATCCAGGAAAAACGATGGGGGAATGGTTCGTGGATAGAGGTTTGTGATGGGCAGAGGCAGCTGGCACTGGTTCTGAATCTGATGTAATTGCTTGTCAAGGCACTGCTCAAGTCACATGCAGCAAGTGCCTTGTTCAGTGGGAGGAGATTATTGTCCCCAGCTCTGTACCTTCCACAGAGGCTCCAGGGGTGCAGGGCACAGGATGAGGTCTGGGCTGTGCTGGGACCCAGGACAGGGTCAGGTGGAAGGGTGCCCTCTTAGCCCACCCTAAACCCATCTGTGCTATGTGACTCCAGGCAAACCTCTGACCCTTGCTAGGCCTAGCAACTAGCTTAGGGTACCCTTAAACCCCAGTCTCCCCAGTCTCCCTGACACTTGCACTAGCCTGAGGGGTTATGATTCTTAGAGGCCTGGCAGTCTGGAATGGGATGGGCTTGGTACTCTTCATTTCTCGGGATTATGCCTGTAATTCCAGCACTTTGGGAGACCGAGGTGGGAGCATCGCTTGAGGCCAGGACATTGAGACCAGCCTGGGCAATATAGTGAGACCCTATCTCTAACAAAAAAGCTTAAAAAAAATTAGTCGGATGTGATAGTGCATACCTGTAGTCTCAGTTATTCAGGAGGCTGAGGCAGGAGGATCACTTGAACCCCCAAGACGGAGGCTGCGCTGAACCATGAGCACATTGCTGCACTCCAGCCTGGGCAACATCCAGGCCATAATTAATTAATAAATACGTGAAGTAAGTGAGCTTTTGACTGCCAGAAGAAAAGCAGCCCATGGCTGGAATCTCTAAACATCACATACACATTAATTCCTTCAAGTACTTACTAAGCATCTATTGTGTGCCAGCCGGTGTCAACCAAGCTGAGTCTAAGTAGGGAATATGAATGATTCACAACGAAATAAAACAGGGTGCTTCCAATTTTAGGCAGGTTGGAAGGGAGAGGAGGAGCCAGCTGTGCTGAGATTCAGGAGAAATACCTTTTTTTCGAGGGAGTCTTCCTCTGTTGCCCAGACTGGAGTGCAGTGGCGCGATCCCAGCTCGCTGCAACCTGCGCCGCCCGTGTTCATGCGATTCTCCTGCCTCAACCTCCCGAGTGGCTGAGATCACAGGCGCCGGCCACCACGCCTGGCTAATTTGTTGGTATTTTTAGTAGAAGCGGGGATGTCACCATATTGGCCAGGCTGATTTTGAACTCCTGACCTCAAGTCATCCGCCCTCATCGGCCTTCCAAAGTGCTGTTATTACAGGCTTGAGCCACCGCGCCCGGCGGGGAGAAATGCTCTTGGTAGGGGAAGTAACTTGTGCAAAGGCGCCGTGGTGGGATCCAGCTTGACCTGTGGGTGACTAGCTTCTCTGTCTTCCCACAGTGCGCCTGGGGTCTGGCGGCCACCTGCATCTGCGCATCCCCCGGGCCGCCCTGCCCGAGGGGCTCCCCGAGGCCTCCCGACTTCACCGGGCTCTGTTCCGGCTGTCCCCGACGGCTTCAAGGTCGTGGGACGTGACGCGCCCGCTGCGGCGTCAGCTCAGACTTGCAAGACCCCAGGCGCCCGCGCTGCACCTGCGACTGTCGCCGCCGCCTTCGGACCAGCTGCTGGTAGCGTCTCGGGCCGCACGGCCCCAGCTGGAGCTGCACTTGCGGGCGCGCGCCGCCAGGGGGCGCCGCAGAGCGCGGGCGCGGGACGGGGACCACTGTCCGCTCGGGCCCGGGCGCTGCTGCCGCCTGCACACCGTCCGCGCGTCGCTGGAAGACCTGGGCTGGGCCGACTGGGTGCTGTCGCCGCGGGAGGTGCAAGTGAGCATGTGCATCGGCGCGTGCCCGAGCCAGTTCCGGGCGGCCAACATGCACGCGCAGATCAAGACTAGCCTGCACCGCCTGAAGCCCGACGCGGTGCCAGCGCCCTGCTGCGTGCCCGCCAGCTACAGTCCCATGGTGCTCCTGCAGAAGACGGACAGCGGGGTGTCGCTCCAGACCTACGACGACCTCTTAGCCAAAGACTGCCACTGTGCATGAGCAGCCCTGGTCCGCCACCGTGCAGGGGCGTGTGGGGGCGAGGCCTCGGTGGTCCCGGCCTGTGGAATGGGCTCAAGGGTCCTGGGGCACCCGATTCCTGCCCAAACAGCTGTATTTATATGTCTGTTATTTATTATTAATTTATTGGGGTGATCTTCCTGGGGACTGGGGGGCTGGGCTGATGGAACTGTGTATTTATTTAAAAGTCTGGCGGTAAAAAATAAAGCTGTCCAAACCGTTCCCTGTGGTGTCCAGGATAAGGGAAAGTGACCTTGGGAAGATCCTCCTCTCCCGGGCCTCAGTTTCTCCAGGGGACCTGGGATGGGGTGAGTGGAAAGGCTCAAGGCATGAGTGGGAAGATGTTCTCGGGGATGCCAGGACACCTGTGAGCTCCAAGAGCAGCCTTGGGCATTCCCGACCCTCTATTTCTCCATCTCCCTGCTTTTGTTTCTTTTTTATTTTTAGACTCTGTTGCCTAGGCTGGGGTGCACTGGTACAATCCCGGATCACTGCAGCCTCAACCTCCCGGGCTCCATGGATCCTCCCACCTCAGCCACCTGAGTAGCTGGGACTACAGGCACCTGCCACCACGCCCGGGGAATTTCTGTATTTTTTGTAGACACTGGGTTTCGCCATGCTGCCCAGGCTGGTGTTCTGTTTCTGAAACAGCTGAGACCTGACCTCAGCTTCCCTCCGTCCCTCCATCCTTCCTAGTTCCTTAGAACGTCCCTTTTTAGGGGCTGGGGCAGAGGGACCTGCCTCTGTCTCTTCCCACATGGGAGTCACCTTTCCACACAGGCAGCTCACAGCCAAGTCTATCTGCCACCAAGTGCCTTGTTTTGCAGCACTGTCCCCAGCCTGAGGGGTGAGTTCATCGCCTCTCCTGTTTCTGGCACTTCCATGTTAGTGACACCTCATTCTTTCTTATATAAACAGAGGGAGAAACAAATAAGCTGTGAAGAATATTTTCATACACAACACGTGTCCCAGGTTACATATACTTCCTGTTTAGGATCTTGGAATTCCGAGGTGTGCTGAGTCCAGCCCCCTCCCCACACCAAACTGCCTGTCCACCCTGAGTCTGAGAGGAATGGTGATGGGTGTCTTGGGGGACAGACTACCCACTTCCAGCAGTGAGGTATATCTGCTGGGAATGCCACCACCCAGAAGCCGTCCTGAATGACTGCAGGTGCCCCTTAACATATTCAGTGAGTATACCCACCTTATGCCAGGCCCTGGGCACAGCAGTGAGAAGACACACCAGAACCACCCCATATTTCAAAGCTCGGCTGAGTGAGTGGCCCAGGAGTTGGAGGCTGCAGTGAGCTATGACAGTGCCCCTGCAGTCCAGCCTGGGCAACAGAGTGAGACCCGATGTCTTGGAAGAAGTTTCAGAGTGAGAAAAAGTGGAGGCAGGTGGCATTCTGGTGAAAGGACTGGTGCAGGAAAAGGAAACCTTCCGGAGGGAGGTGGTGTGGTCGGGAGGAGGCTCAGGGGAGCAGCATGGGAAAGGGCAGTGAGGTGGGCAGGGCTGGACCACACAGGTCCCCAACACCAGGCTGAACGTCCGGGACAATAGGGAGCCATGGAGGATGTGGAAGCAGGGGAGGGGCAAGATCTGATTCATGAGTTGTAAGATGGAAGTTAATGACGTCTGGGAGTCATTCACTCTGCCTGAGAAGAAACCTGGGACAGCTTCTCAGAGGAGGTGGCATTGCACCAGGGCCTTGAAGAACTTTCTCAAAATATTAGAGCTAAAGCTATATATATATAAAATGGGGCCGGGCACAGTGGCTCACGCCTGTAACCCCAGCACTTTGGGAGGCCAAGGTGGGCAGATCACTTGAGGTCAGGAGTTTGAGACCATCCTGGCCAACATGCCGAAACTCCGTCTCTACTAAACATACAAGAATTAGCTGGGCATGGTGGCAGGTGCCTGTAATCCGAGCTACTCAGTACGCTGAGGCAGGAGAATTGCTTGAACCTGGGAGGTGGAGGTGGCGGTGAGCTGAGATTGCACCACTGCACTGCAGCCTGGGAGACAAGAGCAAAACTCCGTCTCAAAAAGAAAAGAAAAAGGAAAAAGAAAGAAAAGGGAAGGAATAAAGTAAGGAAGGGAGGGAGAAAGGGAGGGAGGAAGGGAGGGAAGGAGGAAGGGAGGGAGAAAGGGAAGGAGGAAGGGAGGGAAGGAGGAAGGGAGGGAGAAAGGGAGGGAGGAAGGGAGGGAAGGAGGAAGGGAGGGAGAAAGGGAGGGAGGAAGGGAGGGAAGGAGGAAGGGAGGGAGAAAGGGAAGGAGGAAGGGAGGGAAGGAGGAAGGGAGGGAGAAAGGGAGGGAGGAAGGGAGGGAAGGAGGAAGGGAGGGAGAAAGGGAGGGAGGAAGGGAGGGAAGGAGGAAGGGAGGGAGGAAGGGAGGGAGGGGAAGAATCCAGGCATGGTGGTTCACACCAAAGAAAGAAAGGGAAGGAGGAAGGGTGGGAGGAAGGGAGGGAGAAAGGGAGGGAGGAAGGGAGAGAGGAAGGGAGGGAAGGAGGAAGGGAGGGAGAAAGGGAGGGAGGAAGGGAGGGAGGGGAAGAATCCAGGCATGGTGGTTCACACCAAAGAAAGAAAAGAACAGCAAGAAACCAGGAAGGAAGGAAAGAAAGAAAGGGAGGAGGAAGGAAAAAGAAAGAAAGAGAAAAAAAGGAAGGGAGAAGGAAAGAAAGAAGCTGGGCGCGGTGGCTCACACCTGTAATCCCAGCATTTTGGGAGATTGAGGCAGGTGGATCGTCTGAGGTCAGGAGTTCATGGTGAAACCCTGTCTCTACTAAAAATATAAAAATTCGCCAGGTATAGCGGTGGGCGCTATAATCCCAGCTACTTGGGGAGGCCGAGGCAGGAAAATCACTTGAACCCAGGAGGCAGAGGTTGCAGTGAGCCGAGATTGCGCCACTGCTCTCCAGCCTGGGTGACACAGACTTTGCCTCAGGAAAAAAAAAAAAAAGAGGGATGGGGTGGGGAGCAATTTGAGAGTCTCAGACGGAGACTTGGTCTTGGAGCTCATAAATCCTCACCTTGAGGAACCCACTCACCCTGAGCCAGCAGCCTCGCCAGCCTCAACGCATTTATTCAGCACGGCGGGCGCAGCCACAGGAGGGTGACAACAGGGTTCGCACAGTGACCCTCCTGCCCCCTTGTTGGGGATCTCTCCTCCTCCCCCTCTAGGAGATGAGGGGGCTGAGGAGTGGCGTGAGGGATGGGGAGGGGGTGGCAGAGCCCCCCTGGGGCCTCAAAAATAGTTGTTTCCTGTCCTCATTCTTCAGATGGGGAAACTGAGGCCAGAGAGGGGTTGGAATGCCCTGAGTCACCGGGCAAGGACTGGAGCGGGTCTGGGTGGAGGTTGGGACATCTTGGGCTCAGCGCCCGGGGATCACGTACTCCTCGTCATCGACTGGGGCCCGGCCCAGTGACTGCAGGTTGCAGTAGACAGGCTGGGAGGCCAGGTTGACGTCCTCGTAGTTCATGTAAAAGTCACTGTCCTCTGAAGGGTGAGCCCTGTGGGGACAGACAGACCAAGGGTAGGTGGAGAAGGAGGAGGACTCGGGGTAGGCACATGAGCTTCGAGAAGTTCAGAGTGGGCCAGGTCCCGTGGCTCACGCCTGTAATACAGCACTTTGGGAGGCTGAGGTGGGTGGGTCACCTGAGGTCAGGAGTTTGAGACCAGTCTGGTGAAACCCCGTCTTTTTTTTTTTGAGCCAGAGTTTCACTCTTGTTACCCAGGCTGGAGTGCAATGGCGCAATCTCGGGTCACCGCTACCTCTGCCTCCTGGGTTCAGGCAATTCTGCCTCAGCCTCCTGAGTAGCTGGGACTAGAGGCACATGCCCAGCTAATTTTTTGTATTTTTAGTAGAGACGGGTTTCACCATGTTGACCAGGATGGTCTCCATCTCTTGACCTCATGATCCACCCGCCTCGGCCTCCCAAAGTGCTGGGATTACAGGTGTGAGCCACAGCGCCCGGCCTATTTTTTTTTTTTTTTTTTAACGAAGTCTTGCTCTGTTGCCCAGGCTGGGACACAGTGGCACAACCTCGGCTCACTGCAACCTCCACCTCCCAGGTTCATGCAATTCTCCTGCCTCAGCCTCCTGAGTAGCTGGGATTACATGCATGCGCCACCATGCCTGGCTAAGTTTTGTATTTTCAGTAGAGATGGGGTTTCACCATCTTGGCCAGGCTGGTCTTGAACTTCTGACCTTGTGATCCACCTTGGCCTCTCAAAGTGCTGAGATTACAGGCGTGAGCCACCAGCGCCCATCCGAAACCCTGTCTTTACCAAAAATACAAAAATTAGCCAGGCATGGTGGCACGCATCTGTAGTCTCAGCTACTCAGGAGGCTGAGGCAGGAGAATCGCTTGAACCCAGGAAGTAGAGGTTGCAGTGAGCTGAGATTGCGCCACTGCACTCAAGCCTGGGGACACAGCAAGACTCTGTCTCAGAAGGAAAAAAAAAAGAAAGTTTCACAGTGAATGAGTTTACCCCAAATATTTACATAGGGGAAACTGAGGCACAGGGTAGTGTTCTGACTCCCAGCCAACCCCACCCCTGAGGAAGCTGGGGGAGGAGTGTGATTTAGGGAAGGTTCTGGGGATTAACGCTGTGGTCAGAGGACCCTGAACCCTTTTTCCTTCCTTAAAAATGAGATAGCGGCCAGGACAGTGACTCATGCCTGTAATCCCAGCATTTTGGCAGGCTGAGGCAGGAGGACCACCTGAGGCCAGGAGTTTGAGACCAGCCTGGGCAACATGGTGAGACCCCTGTCTCTACAAAAAATAAAAGCATTATCCAGGTGTGGTGGCAGGTGCCTGGAGTCCCAGCTACTCGGGAGGCTGAGGTGGGAGAATCGCTTGAGCCCAGGAGGTGGAGGTTGCAGTGAGCTGTGATCACGCCACAGCACTCCAGCCTGGGTGACAGAGGGAGACCCCATCTCAAAAAAAACAAAAATCAAGGTAGTTGTTCATTGTTACATTAAAATCTAAATTTTTATTTCCTCTTGAAAAATCGGAAGCTCAGGCCACATAGGTCACATGGTCACAAGAGGCTGCAGCAAACTGTCTGCTCCTTCAGATGGGAAACGTTTTCACCACCGGAGCAACTGACTTTGGGGCCCTCAAATGTGAAAGTAAGTCTTGAAGCCTCAGTTTCTACATCCATAAAATTGATCGAGGAACAGGGAGTCACTTAGGAATATTGGTTAAGATCAGCAAAAGCCGCAGAGAAGGACTTTCCAGCCTCCTGAACATTCTTTTTTCTTTCCTTTTTTTTTTTTTGTGATGGAGTCTCGCTCTGTCCCCCCGGCTGGAGTGCAGTGGTGCGATCTTGGCTCACTATAACCTCTGCCTCCCAGATTTAAGCAACTCTCCTGCCTCAGCCTCCCGAGTAGCTGGGATTATAGGGGCACGCCACCAAGCCCGGCTAAGTTTTGTATTTTTAGTAGAGGCAGGGTTTCACTGTGTTGGCCAGGCTGGTCTCGAACTCCTGACCTCATGATCTGCCCTCCTCCACCTCCCAAAGTGCTGGGATTACAGGTGTGAGCCACCGTGCCAGGCTGCCTCCTGAACATTCTAACTCCACGCTACCTCCTCTTGTAAAAAGGGCCACTGGGCCAGGCGATGGCTCAAGCCCGAATCCCAGCACTTTGGGAGGCCAAGGTGGGTAGATCACCTGAGGTCAGGAGTTCAAGACCAGCCTGGCCAACATGGTGAAACCCCATCTGTACTAAAATTACAAAAATTAGCTGGCTGTGGTGGCAGGCACCTGTAGTCCCAGCTACTTGGGAGGCTGAGGCAGGAGAATTGCTTGAACCCAGGAGGCGGAGGTTGCAGTGAGCCAAAATCGTGCCACTACACTCCAGCCTGGGCAACAGAGCACGACTCAGTCTCAAAAAAAAAAAAAAAAAGCCAGGCCGGGTGCGGTGGCTCAAGCCTGTAATCCCAGCACTTTGGGAGGCCGAGGCGGGTGGATCACGAGGTCAAGAGATCGAGACCATCCTGGTCAACATGGTGAAACCCTGTCTCTACTAAAAATACAAAAAATTAGCTGGGCATGGTGGCGCGTGCCTGTAGTCCCAGCTACTTGGGAGGCTGAGGCAAGAGAATTGCCTGAACCCAGGAGGCGGAGGTTGCGGTGAGCCGAGATCGTGCCATTGCACTCCAGCCTGGGTAACAAGAGCGAAACTCTGTCTAAAAAAAAAAAAAAAAAAAAAAAGCCAGTCGCAGTGGTTCACTCCTATAATCCCAGCGCTTTGGGAGGCAAAGGTGGGTGAATCACCTAAGGTCAGGAGTTCGAGACCAGCCCGAGCAACATGGAGGAAACCATGTCTCTACTAAAAATACAAAATTAGTTGAGTGTGGTGGCGCATGCCTGTAATCCCAGCTACTTGGGAGGCTGAGGCAGGAGAATTGCTTGAACCTGGGAGGCAGAGGTTGCAGTGAGCTGAGATCGTGCCACTACACTCTAGCCTGGGCAAGAGTGAGACTCCATCTCAAAAAAAAAAAAAGACAAAAGGGCCACTTTGGGTAAGCAGCATCTATCAGTCATTTACACTCTAGTATGAATTGCCCACCAACGCCTAAGTGGTTGTAGAGAGATGAACAGGACTGGGGCTCAGGGTTTGTTTCCTGCCTTTTTTGACTGGCTATGTGACCTTGGACAAGTCATTTCCCTGCCTCCCAGAGCCTCCATGTTTGTAACTGTAAGATGTAGGGCGGATGGTGGCTCACACCTGTAATCCCAGCACTTCGGGAGACCAACGTGGGTGGATCATGAGGTCAGGAGATCGAGACCATCCTGGCCAATATGGTGAGACCCCGTCTCTACCAAAAATACAAAAATTAGCCGGGCATGGTGGCAGGTACCTGTAATCCCAGCTACTTGGGAGGTTGAGGCAGGAGAATCACTTGAACCTGGGAGGCAGAAGTTGTAGTGAGCTGAGATGATGCCACTGCACTCCAGCCTGGGTGACAGAGCAAGACTCCATCTCAAAAACAAAAAAAAAAAAAAAGGCGGGGCAAAAGGGCCACTTTGGGTAAGCAGCATCTATCAGTCATTTACTCTCTAGCATGAATTTGAGAGAGAGCGAAACTCTGTCTCAAAAAAAAAAAAAAAATGTCGGCCCGGCATGGTGGCTCACACCTGTAATTCCAGCACTTTGGGAGGCTGAGGCGGGCAGATCACCTGAGGTCAGGAGTTTGAAGCCAGCATGACCAATATGGTGAAACCCTGCCTTGAAAAAAACATGTAAGGTGGAAATGACACATTCAATTCTAAACACAGTGCTTCTGGAGGCCAGCTATATAAAGGAGGCTGATCTGGTAACCTCGGGGACAGGGAGGCCGCAGTGAGCATCAGCGCAGAAGGTGCCTTTGTGCGCCGCGACTTCAGCACCCTGCCGCAGACCACTTCTGCTGTTGAGCCGTGTCTGCATCTGCTTTGCATATTCCCTCCTCTCCCACCAGTGGTCTCCCGGTAGCTTCCCCGCCTCCTGGCATGAACTCTACTGTCCAAACACAGCGCCACCCATGACGTGGTCCCTTCCAGCTCGGTCCTCCCTGTTTCGCCGAAGCCTCGGCTTTCAAGTCACCCCTCTCAAAAACCATTCACAGTAAATTTGCTGTTCTTTTCCACCTCTGGGTCTCTGCCCCTGAGGGGGGTCCCACCCCTTGAAATTCCCTCCACTCCCTTTTCCAACCCAGAAAAGCTTTTCTTTTTCTTTTTCTTTTTCTTTTTTTTTGAGACAGAGTCTCACACCGTCACCCAGGCTGGAGTACAGTGGCGCCATCTCAGCTCACTGTAACCTCCACCTCCTGGATTCAGGCGATTCTTCCTGCCTCAGCCTCCTGAGTAGCTGAGATTACAGGTGCCCACCACCACACCTGGCTAATTTTTGTATTTTTGGTAGAGACAGGGTTTCACCATGTTGGTCAGGCTGGTCTTGAACTCCTGACCACAGGTGATCTGCACACCTTGGCCTCCCAAAGTGCTGGGATTACATGCGTGAGTCACCACACCCACCCCTAGCCTAGAAAAGTTGCACTCATTTGTCTAAGCCCAGCAAAATCATCTAGAGGCTGGCTGTGGTGGCTCACACCGATAATCCCAGCACTTTGGGAGGCTGAGACATGAGGATCGCTTGAGGCCAAGAGTTTGAGACCAGCCTGAGAAACATAGCAAGAATCCTGTCTTTACAAAAAATACAAAAATTAGGCCAGGCGCGGTGGCTCATACCTGTAATCCTAGCACTTTGGGAGGCTGCGGCGAGTGGATCACGAGGTCAGGAGATCGAGACCATCCTGGCTAACACGGTGAAACCCCGTCTCTACTAAAAATATTTTAAAAATTAGGCAGGCCTGGTGGCACACGCCTGTAGTCCCAGCTACTCGGGAGGCTGAGGCGGGATAATCACCTGAACCTGGGAGGTGGAGGTTGCAGTGAGCTGAGATCACACCACTGCACTCCAGCCTGGGCAAGAAGAGCAAGACTCCATCTCAAAAAAAAAAAAAATTAGCTGGGTGTGGTGGCACCCGCCTGTGGTCCCAGGTACTCAGGAGGCTGAGGCAGGAGGATCACCTGAGGCCACGAGTTTGAGGCTGCAATGATCTGTGATCGCATCACTGCACTCCAGCCTAAAACTATCTCGAAAAAACAAAAGTCATCTAGAGGTGATGGGACTTTGTAGGCATCCCTTCAGCATCTCATGTGTGTCATGGGGACATGGGGGCTGTCCCCATTCTATGGAGACAGACATGGAGGTTCAGAGACAGCCCTGGGTCACACGGGATCTGGGCTTACGCTGCTGACGGCCACCACAGAGCCCCAACTCTGCCCAAGCAGTTGCCTCCTTTCTCCCCATCCTTGGCGGCCAGAAACTGGGTTTACAGGTCATGAAGGGGAAGTCTGTGCTATGTGTGGGAACTCACTTAATTCTTACCCCGACACACTAAGACGCGGGCTGTACTCCCCCACTTTATCTTATATTATTTTTGAGATGGAGTCTCACTCTGTCACCCAGGCTGGAGTGCAATGGCGTGAACTCGGCTCACTGCAACTTCTGACTCCTGGGTTTGAGTGACTCTCCTGCCTCAGCCTCCCTGGCAGCTGGGACCACAGGCACCCACCGTCACACTTAGACAAAATAATTTTTGTATTTTTAGTAGAGACGGGTTTTCACTGTGTTGGCCAGGCTGGTCTCGAACTCCTGACTTCAAGTGAACTGCCTGCTTTGGCCTCCCAAAGTGCTGGGATTTCGGATGTGAGCCAGTCTTCTCCCATTTTATAGATGAGAAGACCGAGGCTCAGAGAAATAAAGCTCCTTGCCTAAGATCCCATAGCCTGCAAGTGGCAGAGCTGGGATTTTTTTGTTTTTGTTTTTGTTTTTTGCTTTTTTTTGAGACAGTCTCACCTTGTCACCCAGGCTGGAGTGCAATGAAATGATCTCAGCTCACTGCAACCTCCGCCTCCCGGGTTCAAGCGATTCTCCTGCCTCAGCCTCCCGAGTAGATGGGACTACAGGTGCGTGCCACCATGCCTGGCTATTTCTTTCTTTCTTTCTTTCTTTCTTTCTTTCTTTCTTTCTTTCTTTCTTTCTTTTTCTTTCTTTCTTTCTTTATCTTTCTTTCTTTCTTTTCTTTCTTTTTTTTTTTTTTTTTGTATCTTTAGTAGAAACGGGGTTTCACTACATTGGCCAGGCTGGTCTCGAACTGCTGACCTCATGATCCGCTCACCTCGACCTCCCAAAGTGCTGAGATTACAGGCATGTGCCACTGTGCCCGGCAAAGCCGGGATTTGAACCCAGGTCGTCTGGGTGTGGAGCTTTGGTATTTGCCACTTTGGCAGGTGTCTTCATGGGTTACTTACCCCTGTTCGGCCCACTGGTGCTCGGCTCCTGGCTGGCCCACAAACATGTTTTCATAGTCGGGAGTAGAGGGGCGGGGTGGGGTGACCACCTGGGGCTTGCGGGAGTTCCGGCTGCTGTACCGTGGCTGCGAGCCTGAACCAGGCTTCGGCCCATCCTGAGCAGCCCAGGGCTTGTCCAGGTCCCGGCCTCCGGCCGCGCGGCGTCGCCGGAGTCTCCAGGCCAGCAAGGGGCCAGCGATGGCGAGCCCGAGGAGCAGGCATCCGCTGGCCGCCGCCGCCGCGATGGCCGCAGGGGCCAGGCCAGGGGCACAGCTGACCTCCAGGAAGGCAGAGAGGTTGCGCTGGGAGCCGGTGTCTGTGTCCCAGCAGAGCAGGGGCGTCTGGCCAGAGCAGTTGTCTCTCCGGACCTGGTGCCAGGGCGCCAGGGCGCAGCCGCAGTCGGCCTGCAGGTCCAGGTCACAGCGGGCGGCCAGCGCTCCGTCCACGCGGGACAGGGGGTTTTGCAGCACGTTCAGGAGCTGAAGCCTCTGCAGGCCGGAGAAGAAGCTTGCTGGGAGCTCCCGCAGCCCGTTCGCAGACAGGTCCAAGAGACGCACTTGGCGGGCCCGCAGAGACTGGTTCTGGGGCAGGCTCAGGCCGAGCCCGCTGAAGTTGAGGCACGTGTCACTGAACTCCGTGTTCCAGTCCACATCCGCGGAGGGGACGGCGCACGACAGGTCCCGGCCGCCCGACTCCGGCAGCAGCAGCTGCAGCAGCAGCGTCCAGGCCAGGGCGCCCCCCATTCAAGCCACCTGCACAGAGACACCGGAATCCAAGCCCCGACCTCAGCCCTGCGGCCGCCCTCGCCTTCACCGCCAGAGTTTACTATTATAGCTCAGACCAGCGCGAGCCGCTTCCGAAGTGGTAAAGCGCTGTCCCCGTCTGGTTGCTTCCTCCGGCTGGTTGGCTACCTCAGTTTCCCCTTCTGGGGCATGGGTAGGTAACCCCGGTGCCTAGCGGGCTTGGAGGGCGAGGAGGAGACCCGGTCCCAGTAACGCCTTCTGCTACGTCCTGGACATTTTGGGTACCCTCTTTTGCCAGGACGGACCCTATGCAAATAAGGGTTGCCTTGGAAACGGCCCTGTCCCCGATCCCGATCCCGATCCCGATCCCGATCTACTGTCTCTCCCAGAACGCGGGTCGCTTGGAAGCCCTGGGACAGGGGAGTGGGGCTGCTGAAAGGCTCCCCGCCAGCTCTGGTTGGCGTCCCCACACAGGGGCAAGTTGTAGAGCTTCGGGCCTACCTTTTGGGTCCCACTGCCACGCTTTTGCCTCGGCGATGCAGGAAAAGCCACAGCACCCAGGGGCTGTGTCCTGGGGCACCTGGATACCAGGTGCGGCGGCCAGCACCCTCCTCGACACTTCTGGGGTCCCCGGCGTTCCTCTGGCTCTGCACCGGCTACTCAGCAGCGGGAAGAGGAACTGGTGTCTGGGTGGAGAGCAGAGGGGAAGAATGAAGACAGAGATCCGCCCCCTTGCAGGGCCTTAAGTTTCTCACAGAAGGGTGAGGGCGAGGGGGAGGGGTGGCCCAGGGTCCCACTTCCCTCTTGAGAGAGCCCAGTGACTTCATGTCCCCTATTACCACTCCAACTGACTGCCACCTCAACTTGCTTCCAGATCTCAGCTCAGTTGACTCCCAGCTCATGCAGTCATTTATTCACTCAACAAACATCACCCACGCTGGGCCCCCAAGAAGGCTTAACCCTGGCCAGATCCTCAAGGAGGTGTCTTAAGAGAGGGCAGAGCTGAACACAGACACTCCTAGTGCCATGCAGTCAAGGAAGGTCCGGAGAGAAGGAGTGTCCTGGAAGCTTCCTGGAGGAGGAGGCATTACCATTGGGGCTTCAACGCATGAGTAGGAGTTCTCCAAGTTTCCCCAAACCTGTCATTGGCTCTCCAAGCTCCTCTAAGCCTCTCCCACTGAGTTCTTGCACAATGGCACCGCTATGCTTGAGGGGACAGTGAGGGGGGGGTCCCTGGAGCTTGGGAAAATGTAGCTGCCTGGAATAGCACGGTTAGGAGTGGAGAGGATAGAAGGAATTGGCGGCGGTGGAAGGGGTCACATGGAGCCAAAGCTGGTGTGTGGGCAGAGGGGCACTGGCTGAAGAACTCCCTCTGGAGTGAACCTGGTGTCTGGGTGACCAACATCGGGAGGAGGCTGAGGTCCCAGAAGTGATGGGGGCCTGAGGCAGACTGGAGGGTATTAGTGACAGAAGTGAGACTGAGGAAGGGGCTGGGAGAAGGTCTCAGCTGAACCTGGTGTCAGGCAGACCAGGCTCCAA
The DNA here is from genome assembly GCF_049354715.1 of Callithrix jacchus. Classification (NCBI taxonomy): domain Eukaryota; kingdom Metazoa; phylum Chordata; class Mammalia; order Primates; family Cebidae; genus Callithrix; species Callithrix jacchus. The sequence goes on from NC_133523.1 coordinate 17,115,672, forward strand.
CCTCCGCCAGCCCGACTCACGGTGCCCCCTTAATTTCGCTGTGCCTCCGTGTCCACAGCTGTCACATGCGCAGTGGCTTCTCCAGGACCTGGGGGGCTGGGGGTCTGCTCCCCCACACTTTCCCTCTCCTCAGCCTCTGTCCTTTCCATCTTCCAACTATGAGAAATGGTCAAAGGCTTTGAACTGAGACCTTGAAGAAAAAGCCGGAAACCGCTCTTCACGTGTCCGAAGAGGCTCATTCCTGCCGAGTGCTGTGGCTCACACCTGACATCCCAGCACTTTGGGAGGCCGAAGTGAGCAGATTGCCTGAGCCCAGGAGTTCGAGACCAGCCTGGCTGTCATGGTAAAACCCCGTCTCTACTTTAAAAAATACAAAAATTAGCCGGGCATAGTGGCACACCCCTGTAGTACCAGCTACTCGGGAGGCTGAGGCAGGAGAATCGTTTGAACCCAGGAGGTGGAGGCTGCAGTGAAGTGAGATCACTCCACTGCACTCCAGCCTGGGCAACAGAATGGACCTGTCTTAAAAAAGAAAACAAAAGAAAAATTTTATTCCTAATAAGAAAACTGCAAATCACGAACTGTCTTCGCCAAGCAGATTGGCAAAAATCCAACAGTGCAATGATCTTCCGTGCCAGTCGGGCTGTGGGGTGTGTCCCTGGTGCAGCCTTGCTGGAGGGTACCACGGCACAGGCCACCAGAATGACAAACTCATGCGCCTGCTGACACAGCTGACCCGCTTCTGGAAATTCCTCCCTGCACATTTGCATATTTACAGTGTGAACTGAGGAACAAATAAGAAAACATGGCTCATTCGTACAGGGGGATATGATTCAGCCACGAAGAAGCAGCCCTGAGCCACGCTACATCTGGAACGAAACTAGAGGGCATTGCATTGAGTGAAAGAAGCCAGTTCCGAGAGGCCACGTGTTGTATGGTTTCATTTACATGAAATATCCCAAATAGGCTGGGTGCGGTGGCTCACGCCTGTAATCCGAGCACTCTGGGAGGCTGAGGCAGGTGGATCACCTGAGGTCAGGAGTATGAGACCAGCCTGGCCAACATGGCGAAACCCCACCTCTACTAAAAATAAAACAATCAGCCTGGCATGGTGACGGGCACTTGTAATCCCAGCTACTCAGGAGGCTGAGGCAGGAGAATCGCTTGAGCCTGGGAGGCGGAGGTTGCAGTGAGCTGAGATCGCGCCATTGCACTCCAGCCTGGGTGACAAGAGTGAAACACCATCTCAAAAAAAAAAAAAAAAAAAAGAAATATCCCAAGTAGGCAAATGCATACAGACTAAAAGCAGATCAGGGGTTGCCAGGAGTCGGGAGAGAGAGAACGGGAGGAAGCTCACTGCTAACGGGGATAGGGTCTCTATTTGGGGTGATAGAAACATTCGGGAATTAGATAGAGGTGATGGTCGCATAACATTATGAATGTGGTGAAACGCCACCATATTGTGCAGTTTAAAATGGTTAGGTCGGCCAGGTGCGGTGGCTCACACCTGTAATCCCAGCACTCTGGGAGGATCAATTGAGGTCAGGAGTTCGAGACCAGCCTGGCCAACATGGTGAAACCTCGACTCTACTAAAAACACACACACACACACACACATTATCTGGGCATGGTGCCAAGTGCCTGTAATCCCAGCCACTTGGGAGGCTGAGCCTGGAGGATGGCTTGAACCTGGGGAGTGGAGGTTGCAGTGAGCCGAGATCACACCACTGCACCCCAGCCTGGGCGTCAGAGCAAGATTCCGTCCAAAAATAAAAAATTAGCTAGGCATGGTGGCTTCAGCCTGTACTCCCAGCTTTTCAGAGGCTGAAGTGGGAAGGTCACTTGAGCCCACGTGGTTGTGACTGCGGTGAGCCGTGATTGTGCCACTTCACCTCAGCCTGGGCAGCAGAGCAAGACAGGGTTTCACCATGTTGGCCAGGCTGGTCTTGATCTCCTGACCTCATGATCGCCCGCCTTGGCCTGCCAAAGTGCTGGGATTACAGGCGTGAGCTACCACACCTGGCCAGAAGCAACTTTTTAATGGGATGATCAAGGAAGCCCTTAGGGAGTAAGGAGGAGGAGAGGTAGGGAACAGCACCCAGGCGTGGGAACAGCATGTGCAAAGGCCCCGTGGTGGGAGGGTGGCAGCAGCCCTGGGTAGAGAGCAGATGTCTTCAGTGTTTGTGCAGGCTGCTATAACAAATCCACCATAATGGATTCTGAAATCTGGGGATCCAGAGGTCTGGGAGTCTTGGGATCTGGGGGTCCTGGAGTTTGAAGTCATGGGGTCTGAGGGTCTTAGGATATGAGGGTTCTGGGGTCTGGGGGGTCCTGGGGATCCTGGGGTCTTGGGATCCATAAACTAGGGTGGCTTATGAACAACAGACATTTATTCCTCACAGTTCTGGAAGCGGGGAAGTCCAAGATAAAGGCACCAGCAGAATCGCTTCCGGTTTGCAGATGACCTCTTCTCACCGTGTCCTTAGTAGGCAGAGGGAGCAGGGGAGCCCTTGGGGCCTCTAAGGACCACAGGGATGGAGGAGCCCAGCCAGCAGTGAGCCTCATGCAGCTGCACGCCCTCCACGCCCTGGGAGGTTACTAGGGGAGTCCACTTCCGGCGCCACTTAGAAAAGAAGGAAATGAAGAAATGCGGAAGTGCCAGACCCGAGGCTGCAGGTGCTGGGGGCAGGCAGTCCTGGGGTCCGGGATAGCGAGTTTTGGAGGTTAGCTTGGGGAAGCTGGGGTCTTGGAGTCTGACAGTCTGGGTTCGGAGGGGGTCCTGAGATTTGGGGGCTCTGAAGTCTGGGGATCCTGGGGTCTGGGAGTCCTAGAATCTAAGGGTTCTGGGGTCTGGGGGACCTGAAGTCTGGGGATCCAGAGGTCAGGGAGTCCTAGGGTCTAGGGGTCTTGGGATATGGAGATTTGGTGGGGATGTGGGGTGGGGGTTCAGGATCTGGGGATCCAGAGGTCTGATAGTCTTGGGGCTGGGGTCCCAGGGATCTGGTGGTTCTGAAATCTGGGGATCCAGAGGTCTGGGAGTCTTGGGATCTGGGGGTCCTGGAGTTTGAAGTCATGGGGTCTGAGGGTCTTAGGATATGAGGGTTCTGGGGTCTGGGGGGTCCTGGGGATCCTGGGGTCTTGGGATCCAGAGGTCTGGGAGTCTTGGGGTCTGGACCTTCCTGACACAGCCCTAGCTGGCTACACTCAGGTTTCTGAGACTGGGGGCAGCTCAAGTCTCTGCTGGCCCCTCCCTGGCTGAAGGGAGCCTGGAACTTTCAGAGGCCACCTCCCTGTGGTCCCTCGGCTGCCCCACGATGTACCTCAAACTGTCCCAGGCTTGAGTCCCAGGCAGGGCCAACCAGTCCACACAAAGACCCCCAGGCAGCCACCAGAGATGGCCCCAGACAGATACCAGTCCACCCCCCCCCCCAGGGATACTCAGAGATGCCAGGAGACCCTCAGAAACACTCAGAGACCACCAGAGGCATGCAGAGACACCCAGAAAACCTCACACGCCCCTAAGACCCTCAGAGATATTTAGAGACCTTCAGAGACTCCCAAAAACCCTCACAGAAACCTTGAGATGCTTGCAAAACCCCCAAATTCTCAAATACCCTCAGAGACCCTCAGAGATCCCCAGAGACTTTCAGAGATGTTCAGAGACATCCAGGCTGGGCGCGGTGGCTCACGCCTGTAATCCCAGCACTTTGGGAGGCCAAGACGGGTGGATCACAAGGTCAAGAGATCGAGAGCATCCTGGTCAACATGGTGAAAACCCCGTCTCTACTAAAAAAATACAAAAAATTAGCTGGGCATGGTGGCGCGTGCCTGTAATCCCAGCTACTCGGGAGGCTGAGGCAGGAGAATTGCTTGAACCCAGGAGGCGGAGGTTGCAGTGAGCCGAGATTGCACCATCGCACTCCAGCCTGGGTAACAAGAGCGAAACTCCAGCTCAAAAAAAAAAAAAAAAAAAAAACCACAGTTGGGGTTTCACCATGTTGCCCAGGCAGGTCTTGAACTCCTGGGCTCAAATGGTCCTCCTGCCTCAGCCTTCCAAAGTGTTGGGATTACAGTGTGAGCCACTGTACCAGGCCAAACCTTTTTTTTTTTTTTTTTTTTTTTGAGACAGCCTGTCACCCAGGCTGGAGTGCAGTGGCACGTCAGCTCCCTGCAAACTTTGCTTCTTGGGTTCAAGTGATTCTCAGCCTCAGCCTCCCGAGTAGCTGGGATTACAGGTGTGCACCACCATGCCCAGCTGTTGTTGTTGTTATTATTATTATTTTGTGTAGAGATGGGGTTTCACCATTTTAGGCGGTTCTTAAACTCCTGGCCTCAAATGATCTGCCTGCCTCAGCCTCCCAAAGTGCTGGGATTACAAGTGTGAGCCACCTCGCCCTGCCTAAAAAAATTTTAATAAGTCAGGCAGGGTGATGTGCACCTCTAGTCCCAGCTACTCAGGAGGCTGAGGTAGGAGGATCCCTTGGGCCCAGGAGGTCGAGGCTGCAGTGAGCTGTGATCGTGTCACTGCACTCCAGCCTGGGCCACAAAGTGAGACCCTGTCTCTAAAAAATAAAAATTACAAAAAAAATAAAAATAAAAAAAAGCCTCTGCCCGAAGGTCCCCTGCTGGTGGAATCCAGTCTCCCCCAGGGGAATGGGGAGAGCTGAGCCAAGCAGCAGAGGCTCTCAACAAAGCTTGGGATTCTGGAAAGGTCTGGGGGGCTCTGGAGCCAGCAATCAGGACCAGAAGTGGGTGTAATGACCATGAGCTGGGCCAGGGAGGGCTCAAGGGTGCAGCTGGAACATGGACTGGCATGGACATCATGAACCTGTATGTGTTAATTCATCAAATGGTGAGTGAGGCCGGCTCAGATGCTTCAAAGCTGTGTGACCTAGGACCTGCACGCCAACCTCTCTGTACCTTAGCTGCCTCCTCTGTATTTTTATTTAATTTAATTAATTTATTTATTTATTTATTTTTTGAGATGGAATCTCACTCTTGCTGCCCAGGCTGGAGTGGCATGATCTCGGCTCACCGCAACCTCCGCCTCCCGAGTTCAAGCAATTCCCCTGCCTCAGCCTCCCAAATAGCTGGGATTACAGGCATGCACCACCACACCCAGCTAATTTTGTATTTTTAGTAGAAATGGGGTTTCTCCACTTTGGTCAGGCTGATCTTGAACTTCTGACCTCAGGTGATCTGCCCTCAGCCTCCCAAAGTGCTGGGATTACAGGCGTGACCCACAGTGCCTGGCCTAAAGCATGATTTTTTAATAACATGGGAAAACTTCGTTTAAGGTCACATGGCCTTATGGGTTATAGTAATTTTTTTTTTTTTTGACATAGAGTCTGGCTCAGTCTCCCAGCCTGGGGTGCAGTCACAGCTCACTGCAGCCTCACGTCCTCGGCTCAAGTGATCCTCCTATCTCAGCCTCCCGAGTAGCTGGGGACTACAGGTGCACGCCACCACAGCTGGCTAATTTTTCTTTCTTTCTTTCTTTCTTTCTTTCTTTCTTTCTTTCTTTCTTTCTTTCTTTCTTTCTTTCTTTCTTTCTCTCTCTCTCTCTCTCTCTCTCTCTTCTTTCTTTCTTTTCTTTCTTTCCCTCCCTCCGTCCCTCCGTCCCTCCCTCCCTCCCTCCCTCCCTCCCTCCCTCTCTCTCTCTCTCCCCCTCTCTCTCTCTCTCTCTCCCTCTCTCTCTCTCTCCCTTTTGTAGACAGAGTTTCGGCACATGGCCTGAACTGGTCTCAAACTCCTGGGCTCAAGAAACCCTCCTGCCTTGGCCTCCCAAAGTGCTAGGCTTGCAAGAACCGGCCCGGCAGGTTCTAGTAAAATTTTAAAAGCCACTGAATACCTTTGGGAGAGCCGTGGGGAAATAAAGCATGGCGTTAAGGCAGCCATGGTTGGCCAAGCGCATCCCACCTGTGAGACTTGCGTTGCTTGGCTGACAGCTGCTCTGACCACAGGAGGCCACGTCACTGGGCCACAGGGCTCTCGAGAGCTGTCCTCAACCACAGACGGAAGGAGAGTTGGCTGTAAATGCCTCCACTCCCTCCACCCTCAGGTAGGACAACAGGGGCACCTGTTCTGTGTGTTCTGTGCCGCCTCCCTGAGAAGGGACCCACTCCTAGTCGCCCATGTTGAATCTGCTCGTGGGCGCCCCCTGCAGGGCCCCTTCCCTTCCTGCCTCTTTACCCCCCCAGAAGAGTTTCTGAAATCACCTCTCAGATAATTACGCCCCTGAATTTAGTCTTAGTCTCCATCACCAAGCCACCAATTTTTTTTTTTGAGACGGAGTTTCACTCTTGTTACGCAGGCTGGAGTGCAATGGCGCGATCTCGGCTCACCGCAACCTCCGCCTCCTGGGTTCAGGCAATTCTCCTGCCTCAGCCTCCTGAGTAGCTGGGATTACAGGCACGCGCCACCATGCCCAGCTAATTTTTGTATTTTTAGTAGAGACAGGGTTTCACCATGTTGACCAGGATGGTCTCGATCTCTTGACCTTGTGATCCACCCACCTCGGCCTCCCGAAGTGCTGAGATTACAGGCGTGAGCCACCGCGCCCGGCCGACAATTTTTTTTTTTTTTTAAATGAAGTCCCATTCTGTCTCCCAAGCTAGTATACAGTGATGCGATCTCACCTCACCGCAATCTCCACCTCCTGGGTTCAAGTGATTCTCCTGCCTCAGCCTCCTGAGCAGCTGGGATTGCAGGCGCACACCACCACGCCCAGCTAATTTTTGTATTTTTATTAGAGACAGGGTTTTGCCATGTTGGCCAGGGTGGTCTCGAACCTGACCTCAGGTGATTTGCCTCAGCCTCCCGAAGTGCCGGGATCACAGGTGTGAACCACCGCACCCAGCCCAAGCCACCACATTAAGACAATTCTTTTTGTTTTGTTTTTTGAGAGAAGGTCTCACTCTATGACCCAGGCTGGACGCAGTGGCGCAGCCTCAGTTCTGCAACCCCCTCCTCCTGGGCTCAGGTGATCCTCCCAGCTTAGCCGTTCATGCAGCAGGGACCACAGATGTGGGCCACCACACTCAGCTAATTGTTTGATTTTTTTTTTTTTAGAGATGAGGGTCTTGCTATGTTGCCCAGGCTGGTCTCAAACTCCTGGCCTCCAACGATCCTCCTGTCTTGGCCTCCCAAAGTGCTGGGATTACAGGCGTCAGCCAACATGCCCAGCGTAAATCAGCAAATTATAAAGGAGATTAGGAAATAATAGTGCTTTGGGGCTGCTCTGCCTATGGAGTGGCCATGATTATTATTATTTTTTATTTGGAGTCTCACTCTGTCACCCAGGCTGGAGGGCTGTAGCACGATCTCAGCTGACAGCAACCTCCGCCTCCTGGGTTCAAGAGATTCTCCTGTCTCAGCCTCCCGAGTGCTGGGGCTACAAGCGCCCGCCACCACGCCCGGCTAATTTTTGTACTTTTTTAGTAGAGACAGGGTTTCACTATGTTGGTCATGCTGGTCTGGAACTCTTGACTTCAAATGATCTGCCCACCTCGGCCTCCAAGAATGCTGGGATTACAGGCATGAGCCACCGCGCCTAGCCTCGTTCACAGTTTTAAATGGCTAGTCAAAGAAGGCCTCTCTAAAAATCTATGGACAAGCAAAAAAAAACAAGTTGTGTCGGAAGGAGTTCAAAATGGGGATAGTTTTTTTTTTTTTAAATAACAGCAAACCACGTGAAGAAAATACGAGTCTCAAACCTACATACACCAATCTAATCACTATGTATAACACAAAACCCATTCAAGAACCAAAATATAACTTGAGCAGAATTTGTTATGTAAGGCGGGTTTTTTTTTTTTTTTTAGAGGCCGACGCAGGTGGATCACGAGGTCAAGAGATTGAGACCATCCTGGTCAACAAGGTGAAACCCCGTCTCTACTAAAAATACAAAAATTAGCTGGGCATGGTGGTGCGCGCCTGTAGTCCCAGCTACTCAGGAGGCTGAGGCAGGAGAATTGCCTGAACCCAGGAGGCGGAGGTTGCGGTGAGCCGAGATGGCGCCATTGCACTCCAGCCTGGGTAACAACAGCGAAACTCTGTCTCAAAAAAAAAAAAAGAAAGAAAGAAAGAGAAAGAGAAAGGAGGAGAGAGAACAGGAGTCTTGCTCTATTGCCCAGGCGGGAATGCAGTCCAAAAATCCGTATCAGAAACCTCCTTTATGCCGATAATTGTGCTTAACAGCAGAGACAGGAAGGAACAAGGGAAGAAAATAACAGACAAACAGCCAACCACTATTTCATTTAAGTCTGTGAAATGCTATGCAAATGCTGAAGAGTGATTTACTTCCAATTATGTGGTCACTTTCAAAATAGGTGTAATGTGATACTGAGAAAAATGTATGTTCAGTGGACCTGGGGTGAAGAATTCTGTAAATATTCACTGAGTTTGCTTGTCCCAGGTCTGAGTTCTAATCATAGATGTCCCTGTTAATTTTCTATCTCGTTGATCTGTCGAATATTAACAATGTGATGTCAAAGTCTCCCGCTATTATTGTGCGGGAGTCCAGGTCTCATTATAAGTCATTAAGAACTTGTCTTACGTATCTGGGTGCTCCTATATTGGGTGCATAGATATTTATGATCACTGACTCATGCTGTTGCATTGATCCTTTTATCATTATGTAATGTCCTTCTTTGTTTCTTTTAGTCTTTGTTACTATTAAAGTCTATTTTGTCAGAGATGAAAGTTACAACTCCTGTTTTTGTTTTTGTTTCTCTCCATTTGATTGGTGAGTCTTCCACCAACCCTTTGTTTTGAGTCTTTGTGTGTCCTTGCTTATGAGATGGATCTGGATACAGAGTGTTGATGTGTTTTGACTTTTTATTCAGTTTGCCTGTCTGTGTCTTTGATTGGGGCATTTAATCCATTTAAATTTAGGATTCATACTGATATTTGTGAGTTTAATATTGTCGTTTAAAGCTCGCTGGCTATTTTGCCCATTAGTTGATATAGATTCTTCCTTATGGAGATACTCTTTACCTTTTGGTAAGTTTTTGGGATGACTGATAGTGGTTGTTCCTTTCTGTGTGTAATGCTTCTTTCAGAAGCTCTTGTAAAGCAGGCCTGGTGGTGGTGATATCTCTGAGTGCTTGCTCGTTCACGAACAATTTTATTTTTCCTTCATTTACGAAGCTTAGTTTGGCTGGATATGAGATTCTGGGTTGAAAATTCTTTTCTTTGAGGATATTGAATATTGACCCCCACTCTCTTCTAGCTTGTAGGGTTTCTGCCAAGAGATCTGCTGTGAGTCTGATAGGCTTCCCTTTATGGGTAACCTGACTTTTCTCTCTAGCTGCCCTTAGAATTTTCTCCTTTATTTCAACCCTGGTGAATCTAACGATTATGTGTCTTGGGGTTGCTCTACTTGAGGAATATCTTTGTGGTGTTCTCTGTATTACCTGGAGTTGAGTATTGTCCCACCTTACTAGGTTAGGAAAGTTTTCCTGAATAATATCCTGAAGAATATTTTCCAGCTTGGATTCATTCTCTCTGTTGTATTCAGGTACATCTATCAAACGTAAATTTGGTCTTTTCACATAGTCCCACATTTCTTGGAGACTTTGCTCATTCCTTTTTATCCTTTTTTCTCTAATCTTGTCTTCTCGTTTTATTTCATTAGGTTGGTCTTCGACCTCTAATAGCCTTTCTTCTGCTTGATCAATTCAAGTGTTTAAACCTGTGCACACTTCTCAGCGTTCCCATATTGTATTCTTCAGTTCCATTAATTCACTTACATTCCTCTCTAAATTATCTATTCGCGTTAGGATTTCGTCAAACCTTTTTTCAAAGTTCTTAGTTTCTTTACATTGGGCTACAACATGTTCTTTTAACTCACAGAAGTTTCTTATTATCCATCTTCTGAAACCTGATTCTGTTAATGGAATGCACTCATTCTCCATCAAGCCTTGTTCCCTTGTTGATGAGGAACTGTGATCCCCTGTAGAGGGAGAGGCATTCTGATTTTGGGTATTCTCAGCCTTTTTATGCTGGTTTCTTCCCATCAGTGTCGTCTTTGTAATTTACCCACCTGTCGTCTTTGTAATTACCAACTTTCTAATTAGGTCTCTGAGTGGACGTCCAACTTGTTGATTCCAGCGCCGGAATCTGAGCCACCCACGGCACCGGCTAAAACAGCGGCGTTAGGATTCGTGGTGCTTTTCTGCCCGGGAATCTCCGGTCTGCCTTCCCTCTTGAGTCCCTCTTTTAATCAGCTGAATAGGTGACTCTGCCTTCCCAGAGCTCCAAACGTGGACCAGAAGGGGACCCAGTCCCGTTTACTCTGCACCAAGAACCGCAGCGCCGGCCACAAGAGTCACGCTGGCGACCTGTGGGGCTCCTTCGCTGGGAATCTCCTGGTCCGTGAGCAACAAAAATTCGTTTGAAAGTGTGGCGTCCTCCTCTCTGCGCTTTCACTGGGAGCTACAATCCCCAGCTGCTGGTAATCAGCCATCTTGGATCTCAAAATGGGGATAGTTTTAGGGGTGTGACGTGACTGGGTGGTGTTTCTGTATCTATCTCCTCCTTACCATTAATTCATTCAATACAGAAATATGAAGATATACATTTGTAAGCTGACCTGGGAGCAAGAGCAAGGTCAAGAGAGGCAGACTAGATCCCACCCCCACACTTGGGGCTCAGTTAGGGCGGCTTCAAGGGGGTGCCTGCCAGGGCAGGACCTGCTGGGACTCTCAGGAGTTGCTACTTTGAGTCTCTGCTGCCCTCAAGTGGTGATACTTGGAACGCTGTATCAAGGCAGCAAACTCCCTGGGCCACACAGGCAGTTTAGCACAGAGGGGACGTTGGTAATCTCGAGTTCACGTGCTCAGCAACAAATATTTGATGAGTACATACTGTGTGCCAGAACGTGTTATAAGCACTAGGGGCACATCCCTGAACAAAACACGAATTTCAGCCGGGCGCCGTGGCTCATCCCTGTAATCCCAGCACTTTGGGAGGCCAAGGTGGGTGGATCACAAGGTCAAAAGATCGAGACCATCCTGGCCAACACTGATGAAACCCCGTCTCTACTAAAAAATACAAAAATTAGCTAGGCCTGGTGGCACACGCCTGTAGTCCCAGCTACTAGGGAGGCTGAGGCAGGAGAATCTCTTGAACCCAGGAGGCGGAGACTGCAGTAAGCTGAGATTGCACCACTGCACTCCAGCCTGGTGCCTGGCGACAGAACAAGACTCTGTCTCAAAAAAAAAAAAAAAAAACGAAGTAGAAGTAGAAGAGAGGGTGAATCTGGGCACAGTGGCACACATCTGCAGCCCCAGTTACTTGAGAGGCTGAGGCAAGACGATCGCTTGAGGCCAAGAGTTCGAGGCCAGCCTGGGAAACAAAATCAGACCTCTCTCCCCTCTGCAAAAAAAATTAGTTGGGCGTGGTGGTGCATACTTGTTGTCCCAGCTACTCGGGAGGCTGAGGTGGGAGGACTTCTTGAGCCCAGGAGTTTGAGGCTGCAGAGAGTGCCACTGCCCTCCAGCCTGGGTGACAGAGTGAGACCCTGTCTCTAAAAAAATGAGGGGGAGGAGGCTGGAGCTTGAGAGAGAGGCGGTGAGGAATGGGCATTGCCAGGGCACCTCAAAGTCAGACCTGGTGCCTCCACTCCTCAGGCAAAGTGCTTTGCTGCTCTGCACCTCAGACATAGGTGGGGTGCCATCTATGGGTCTCTCACATGACACCCTTGGTGCCTTTACGAGCCTCAGTTTCCCCATCTGTAACATGGGGAGAATAAATGACAGTCAGATGTGGTAGTGCATACTTTGGTCCTAGCTACTTGGAAGGCCAAGGTGGGGCCTTTGCACTTGGCCGTGTGGTGTGTTTATCCACCCCCAGCCTCAGTTTGATTTTCCAGAAAAGAGACCCAGGATGGCACTTAGAGAATGCGGGGGCCCACCTGGTAACCCGCTGTGGGAGCAGGGGGCGCCCACTAGCAGGGGAGATCTTTGGAAATGAAGCTGAGTCCTGGCAGAGATCTTAGGGAGACTAGCATGTCCTTAGAAAGGCACGCGCCTATAATCCCAGCACTTTGGGAGGCCAAGGTGGGCAGATCACAGGGTCAGGAAGATAGAGACCAGCCTGGCCAACATGGTGAAACCCCGTCTACTAAAAAGACAAAAATTAGCCAGATGTGGTGGTGCGCGCCGGTAGTCCCAGCTACTCAGGAGGCTGAGGCAGGAGAATTGCTTGAACAGGGAGGTGGAGGTTTCTTTTCTTTCTCAAAAAAGAAAAAAGAAAAGAAAAGAAAGGGCATTCCCTTGGCCAGAGAAAGCAACAGGTGAGGAGAAGCAGAGGCCAGCGGTAGGGAGTGCAGCCATGTGGTGAGGCCCGGGGTCCCCTTCAACCAGAGTGGACAGGGAGCTACCAGCAGCTGCTACAGACCCTCCTTCCAGACCTGGGATTTCCAAGAGACACCTCGAGTCTCCCAGACCAGACAGAGTATTGGGGGCCCTCCAATGGGTGGGGTGTCACCTATGGGTGGCTCACATGACATCCTTGGTTCCTTTACAAGCCTCAGTTTCCCCATCTGTAAAATGAGGAGAGGAAATGATGGCTGGGTGTGGTGGCACACACCTTTGGTCCCAGCTACTTGGGAAGCTCAGGCGGGAAGATCGCTTAAGCCCGGAGGTTGAGGCTGCTGTGAGCTATGATTTCGCCACTGCACCCAGCCTGGGCAACAGAGACTCCCATCTCTAAAAAGAAAAATTAGAAATGCGGCCTCCCTCTTTGGTCTGGCAGGAACACGTTACTGGATGATTGAAGCTGGATGCACAGTTCCTAAGGGTTAGTTGGACTCTGGAGTTCAAGTGCAGGGCAGAGAGGTGGGGCTTTGATGTGTGGCCAGTGGGTGCTACAGAAGGTGCTAGAAGCACAGCAGTGTACCCGGCTTTGGTTAAGCTTTGTGGAGAACGGACACGGGGGTGGGAGGGTGTAGGTCTGGCAGAGGCTCCTCAGCCAGGCCCTCCTGTATCCGCTGTGTCACCCGGGGTCCCTCGCAGCCTTGTGGGATTGGTGGCATGACCCAATGGCTTGGGGGTCACTGAAGTTCAGCTGTCTCCCAGTCAAGGTTACACAGTGAGCCAGGGCACCGCCAAGTTCAAATCCAGGCCCAGAGCCTCTATCTGGGAATTTCTGCCTCCAGGCAATTGTTCTTGTGGTCTAATCCCCGTTTCAGAAACCCTACCTGGCTGAGCAGGAGTGAGGCTCCCCTCGCCCCTGCTGGTCACCCCCAGCCTGCCTGGGTTGAAGACCCAGCTCCTCCCAGCACCCCACCACCCCTGGCCTACCCGCGTGTTCACCAGCTGCTGTGGCTGCTCCCACCCTGCTGTTGTTTGGGTTTTAATTTTTGTGTTGCATTTAGAAAATTACCCATAATTACAGCTTCTGAGAGGAAACGGTCTCCTAGCGCAGACCCGGCTCCCAGCTGTGGCTGCCTCCCACGCACGGCTGGGGAGGGGCTTACAGGGGCCGCCAGCCCGGGTCCTGGCCCCTCCCAGACCGCCCCCCACTTTAATGAGGAGGGAGGGAGGGAGGCCGCTTCCGCCTCCTATGGAGAGGAAAAACCACCAGCAGGAAAACCTAATCTGGCCTCCTCTGCGATACTCGTGGGCTCCCCACCGCTGTGTCCTCAAGGAGACAGGACCCAGAGGAAGGCGGAGGCGGCCAACCGAGGACGGGATGCGTTATTTCATCCGAACACTGCCAGGTCCAACTAGGGACTGTGCAGAAAGAGTCATGCGGAGGCAGTGCCCAAGGAAGGCTCGGAGGAGGAGGACGAGAGAGATGAAGAGGAGGAGGGGGAGGAGGAAGCGGAGGGAGAGGAGGGGGAGGAGGAAGAGCAGGAGGAGGAAGAGGAGGGGGAGGAGGAAGCGGAGGGAGAGCAGGAGGAGGGAGAGGAGGAGGCAGGAGGATGAAGAGAAGGGGGAAGAGGAGAGAGGAAGAGGAGGAGGAAGCAGAGGAGGGAGAGGAAGAGGAGGAGTTGGCCTCCTCCACCAGGAGAACCAAAAAGAACCCTTGGTTGAAGGAGGAGCCTCCGATGGCCGGGCCAGAAACCAGAGAAACAGAGTTTCAGGCGGCAGGAACCCCTAGGGTTAAGGTTGCCGGGTGGGACTGGGCAGGGAGGATGCAGGGTGAGGGTAGAGATTACCGCCGCCTTCTCCTGGCAGCCCCCACTCCCCCAGGCACAGACCCTGACCCGTATTTAGGGGACATTAATGGTGGGTGACTCACCACTGCCCACCCCAACAAACAGACCCAGCTCGGCCAGGGCAGCCCTGTCCCCGGCCCTGGACCCTAGTCTACCTCCCTTCTCGAGGCAACCTCCCTGCCTTCTTTATGCCACCTTGATTTCGCTGGCAACCCCACGAAGCTTTTTAGGTTTTTTAGTTTTTAGAAAGGGTCTTGCTCTATTGCCCAGGCTGGAGTGCAGTGGCACGATCGCAGCTCACTGCAGCCTTCGCCTGCTGGGCTCCAGGGATCCTCCTGGCTCGGCCTCCAAAGTGTTGGGACTACAAACACAGGCTGCCACCACGTGCGGCCTCCCATGGAGCTTCTTAAACTCGTGAGGCAGAGCCCAACCTCTTCTCTACACTCCACACCCTTCCATGGCTCCCTATGGCTCTTAGAAAAAAAATCTGACCCCCGCCTCCACTGGGCGTGGTCCAGTTCTCGGCGCTCCCTGCCATCATCCCCCTCCTCTTCCCGCTGCTCCCGCGACCGCTGCGTCCTGTCTCTGCGTCCAGCACCTGCGCCATGTACCCACCTCAGAGCCTTAGCACTTGCTGTGACTACAGCCTGAACGCTCCACTCCCAAATCTTTCCAATCCACCCCTCCCCTCCCCGTTATTAATAATTTTTCCTCCCCGCCCTGCCTGTCCCTCGCGTGGGTGGGGGGCCCTTTCCGCGGGTTCTGCCCCCGCAAGGCGTGCGCCCTGGTTGGGAGTGCGAGCGGCTCAGCCTCCCCGACGCCGCGTGGGACCCGGGGCCCGCTCCCCTCGCACTTTCCCGCCGGCGCCCAGGCTGTGTTTGGAGATCCTTCCCGGTTGCCATGAGAACCGCGCTCCTCGCTCCCGCCCTCCGCGCCACCCCCAACGCAGCTCTAGGGGCCGCCGGCGCCTCCGCCTTCCTCCCTCCTCCCCTCCCTCCCTCCGCCTCCGCCCTCCCCCCGGGAGCCCGGCCGACCCCTGTCACCAGGGGTCCCCTCCCTCTTACGCACGTGGCACTCCCTGAAATTGCCTGACTGACTCGCCAGCTTTTGACTGTCTGCCTCCCCAGGCAGATTCTGAGCTTCAACGTGTCCCGGCTGGGTCTCCGGAGCCCAGCACACAGTAGGCGCTCAATACATGTTTAATGGGGTGAAGACTCACTTTGACCCAAGGAACCGTGGCTCACAGGGGGCTAGGCACCCAACCAGGGCACACAGGGTCCTGGGGAGCCACGGAGCTTTGGGAGATTAAATTGAGGTTAGCAAGAGGGGCATCTGCCGGGCCCGGGAGCCCCGGTGGTCACCAAGGCTCTGTGTGGCTTTGGGTAGGCCACACCCTCTCTGTGCCTCGTTAGAAGTAGGCGCTGGGGAGCAGTGGTGGGGGCAGTCATTAAGATGACAGTGTCCTGGACGCCGAAGCCCACGCCCCCCGTGGCCCTCCAGGCTCCGGGCCGTCGCCAGCCCGAGGCCCTGTGGAAGTGTGCGGGGCCCCTCCTCCCTCCTGCCGGGGCCCGGAGGCTCGCGAGAGAGGAAGCTGGGGGAGGGGGCGGCTGGCTGGACAGGAAGTGGGAAGGGCTGGCGTCCCCCCTCCCGTGCCGGGGCCCCTCGGGGAGGAGGCGGGGCTGGGGCTGGCTCTGCCCTTCTCTTCCTCTCCGCGGGTCTGGAGCCCCAGCGGCTCCCGACTTCCCGCCGGCTAGAAAGCTTGGGGTGGGGGTGAGGGGGTTTCTCACGTACTGGGGGGTCGGCCTCTATGGGGGAGGCACCTCTGGGGAGTCAACTGGCAGTGAGACATGTCCAGAGATTAACACACACACACACACACACACCGCACAGCCACACACAGATCGCAGGGAGCTGGCGGCCCACCCACGCGCGGAGGCACACACGTGCATATTCGCACACACTTGTGCACACAACCTGACTGGGCGGCTAGGCCCGCACCACCGCGGCGGACCCACAACTGCCACCGCGCAGCCAGCGACCATCGCTGGGACAGCGATCATAGGGTGTTTGCTAGCCCCCCCACGCACAAGGACGCACACGTGCACTCACACAGGAGCCGCGTGTTTGCACACACACGCGGGCGTGGATAGGAAAGAAAGGAATAGCCGTGACAAACGAACATCTAGACCTAGATTCACAACCGCACCGCCTTCCCCTACCCTGCCCAGGCGCACACCACCCACGGGTATCCGGGCACCCCCGCCCTGCGGGGATTCCTGCCTCAGTATCCGCCCCACCCTCTCTAAACACCCTTGCTGGGGGGGGATGAAGGGCCCTAGAGGTGGAAGAGGGCACCTACTGCTTGCACCCTGACCCCCGCTGACAAAGGTGGCATGAGCCCCATTTACAGCTCACGGCACCGAGGCTGAGAAGCCCAGCCAGCAGTCACCCTGCACCTAGTATTGTCACTGGGTGTCACATGGAGGTGGTGCAGGGTGGCTCCCACAGCCTGGGTACTATAGAAGCTTTGTGTCTGTGCCTGGGTTGTGTGTTTGTGGACGGTTGGCTAAGTGTCCACAGGCCATGTGACTATGGATCTGGGTGGGGTGTTGTTCTCAGGAGGCCGTGACAGTGCGTCCCAGGGTGACTGCGAGTTAACTGCGTGGGCTCTGTCCACGGCCGTTGGAAGCTGTGGCATGGCCTTGTATAAGTGTGTGTCTGCATGCGGCTGTGGATCTGTGTGCGGTGGCCTGCGTTTAGTTGTTCCAAGACGGCCACTGTGAGCTGAGTATATGGCAGTGTATGTGTGTCGCTGGGCGGGCTGTGTGTGCGGTGGTTCCCACCCGAGCTGAGCGTGGGTGGCTCTGCGGGGTGCAACACCCAGTGTCACTGCCTGAGGCTTCAGGGGGCAACCCAAAGTAGTTCCAGCAGCGGGGTACACGTTTGTTGTGTAGAGCGCTACGTTGAGTGTGGCTGCGAATGTGTGTGGCTGGGTGTGTACAACAGCTGGGGTGGCTGTCCCCATTTGGGGTAAGTGAACCTGTGTGTGCGCGCGCGCGTGTGCAGCCGCGATCAGCTGTGCGTCCGCGGGTGGCCGTCCCCGATCCCGGCCCGCGAGTGTGTAGCCGCGCCCCCAACTCCCGCGGCGGGCACTGCGCGTGCGCGCCCGACCCGCGGTCCCGGGGGCGGGACCCACCCGCGCGCCCGCCATCGCCCCTTTAAGAGCGGCGCCCGCGGGCGGCGGGGAGGCAGCGAGCGGGGGCGCGCGCGGCGGGAGGAGGGGAGCGCGCGCTTCCCGGAACAGCCAACGCGAAGGGAAGGGAGAAAAAAAAGCCACCCTGCGGCCGGGGCCGGAGCTGGAGCCGCCGGAGCCGCAGCTGCCGCCGCCGCCGCGGCCGTCTGGAGCTCCCCCGCGCGGACGATGTCCGCGGTGCCCGCCCGGGGCTCGGGGCGGTGAGGCCCGGGGCGCGGGGTAGCTATGGCGACGGCGAGCGCGGCCCGCGGCGCCGCCTGACAGGTGTGGGCCCCCGCGGCGGCGGCGCGGAGCAGCATGTACGCCAAGGGGGGCAAGGGTTCGGCCGTGCCCTCCGACAGCCAGGCCCGCGAGAAGTGAGTGCGGGGCCAGGGCCAGGGGCGGGGCTCGGCGTCCGCGCTCTTCCGTGGGCTCCGGCGCGGGCGGGCAGCGCGCGGGGCACGTGGGCGCGGGCGACGGGGCTCACGGAACCGGAGCGCGCTCGAGGGGTCGCGAGATTGGCGGGGGCGCGCGACCCCCGAGGGGCGGGAGATTGGCTGGGGGCGCGCGAGACCCCACAGGGTCGCAGGAGTTGAGGGGTGGCGGGTGGCCCGAGGGGCGCTAGACGGGAGGGAACGCGTGAGACCGGTCCGGCTGCAGGGGTCGCGAGATTGGCGGGGGCGCGCGAAACCCGAGGGCGCGAGATTTGAGGGGGCGCGCGAGATCCCCGAGCGGGAATCGGGGGTCTCGAGGCCTCCCCGAGACGTGGGTGCGCGAGGCTGCGGAAGCGGGGGGATCAAGGGAGGCGAAGATTTCCAGGACGAGCGAGAGTGGCGGTTTGGGGACCCCGGGCGCCTGGGGAAGAGCTGGAGGGCGGCTGGAGGGGCGCGCGGCCACCTGTCTGCCCTGGCCCCAGCAGCTGTGTGGGGCCCCTGGGGAAGCCGCACAGTTCACAGTCCGGGGGCCGGTGGGGACAACGGAGCCCCTCTCTTGATACCGAAGAGTGCATATTGGGGATCCCTCTTGTTCTGGGCGTGGCTCCAGGCTGTGGGTACCAGGAGCTCTCAAGCTGGTAGGAACAGGTTCCACCGCGCGGGTGGAGGAAGCGTCGTGGTGGGGCTGAGATCTCTCAGTGTGGGGAGGCAGCCGAATGTGCTGTCCAGGTGGGGAGCTTGGAGCTGTGACCGTCCCGCAGGGAGGGCACGGGGCAGTTTGCAATGCTGTACCCAGGAGGAGGGGAGTCTTGTCATAGCTGATGGGGACTTGCAGAATCCTTGAAGTTGAGCCGCCTGGAGTGGCCCCGGGTGTGGAACTGGCCACCCAAGCAGAGAGGAGGCTGGGTCAGCAGGGAGGGGTCCCAAGAGGACCCGCCTTGAGGGCCAGGCCGGGATGTCTGGGTGGTGGAGAGAAGCCCTGGATTTGGCTGAGTGTCCCCCGTCCTGCCTCTTCTGCCTGGGCTGACTTGAGATGCCCCACCCCTCTGCAAAATGAATGTCCCCTCTGCCCAAGACGCCTCCCTTGCCTGTGTGCAGTTAGGAGGTTGAGCTCCATTTCCAAGCACCCTTAAGCCCAAGACTTTTTGAAACGCATTTGGCTCCTGCTCAGGTTGGAAGCAGGAGGTGTCTGGCATGGTCACTCCTGGAGCCCAGGTCTCCAGCCAGCTGCTGGCTCTGGAGGGGACCACTCACCCGTGGGAATCGAGATCGTTCACAGGTTAAGTGTTTCTGCCCTGGGTGTCCCAGGGTGTGGCGGTTGGGAAGGCACAGTCTGGTCAGGAAGGCAGGCTCTGTAGCCCTGAGGAAGCCCCCACCCCAGCAGGAGGCAGGTATCCAGTTACCTGGAGAAAGCAAAGTGGGTGATAGTGGAGGGGACGGGATGTCAGCAAGTGCAGAGGTCCTGAGGTGGGACCAGGAAAAGGAGCTGGGGCTGAGCCCAGGTGGAGTAAGGGGCAGCCTGCTAGAGGGCCGGGTGGGCTGCAGTTGGTTGTGTGTGCAGAAGTGTGCTCTGGCTCCCAGGTGGACTGAGGCTTGTACGGGTCAGAAACAGAGGCTGGGAGTCCCTGGGGATGAGGGCATAGCTGTGTGAAAGACAGCTAGGGAGGCCGGCCTGGTGGCTCTTGCCTATAATCATTCCAACACTTTGGGAGGTCAAGGTGGGCAGATCACTTGAGGTCAGGAGTTCGAGGGCAGCCCGGCCAACATGGCAGTCTACTAAGAATACAAAAATTAGTTGGGCATGGTGGCAGGTGCCTGTAATGCCAGCTACTCTGGAGGCTGAGGTGAAAGGATCGCTTGAACCCGAGAGGTGGAGGTTGCAGGGAACTGAGATCACGCCACACCACTACACTCCAGCCTGGGTGACAGGCTGAAAGGCCATCTCAAGAAAGCCCCAAAAACCCAGCTGATGGCAGCCTGGACCAAGGTAAGAAGGAAGAGATTCATAGGTTTGAGCCAGGGGTGGCAGGGTGAGGGGATTAGCTGAATTCCCCACCATCTTCCCCCGATGTCCATCCACCCCCCAACCTGCCCAGCAGAGGTGTTTTGGGGATACTGGCCTCGGGACTCGAGGCTCTCGGAAGTGCCTCAGCTGCTGGTGGGAGGCAGAGCCGGCCTATGTGCTTCTGTTTCACAGAGAGGGTCCCATGTAGGTGTTGGTTTGGAGGTAGCGTTCCACTGGGAAAGAAAGCTTGGAAAACACCAGATGGCCTCATCCCCACCCCCCACCCCCCGCCCATTTCACAGAAGGGGACACCAGGGCCCTGGAGAGGGAGCCACCTGGCAAGAACTCAGCTTCTCTGACACAGATGAGCTCTCAGGCAGCCCCAGGCCCATTTCCTCATCTGAAATGTGGACGACCTATCTTTCAGGATCTTCACCAGGACAGGGTGGGAGCCCACAGGCAGAGCACCTGCCAGGGCTGCCCCTCAGCTCTCAGGACGTATCCGCCACGGGCAAGCCACTTCCTGCCTCAGGGCCTTGCTTTCCTCCTCTGTGAAATGGGGTGAAGGGGTTACACTGCTCCAGACCTCAGCTCCCAGCCCTGTGCTTTCCTTCCTGCACTAAGCCTCCTGCCTCTTAAAAATGAGGCCCTGAGGCCGGGCACGGTGGCTCCCGCCTGTCATCCCAGCACTTTGGGAGGCGGAGGCAGGCAGATCACCAGAGGTCAGGAGTTTGAGACCAGCCTGGCCAACATGGTGAAACCCTGTTTCTACTAAAAATACAAAATTAGCTGGGCACGGTGGTGCATTCCTATAATCCCAGCTACTCAGGAGGCTGAGGCAGTAGAATCGCTTGAACTGGGGAGGCGGAGGTTGCAGTGAACCAAGATCACACCACCATATTCCAGCCTGGGCGACAGCAAGACTCTGTCTCAAAAAAAAACAAAAAGAAAAAAAAAATAGGTCTTGCCTTCTTTTCCGTCTCTCTCTGGCCCCAATCCTCAGCCCCTTCTGGCTTCCCTTGGAGCCTACCGGCCTCCCTGTCTCAGGCTAGGTCTTGGCCAGCTCCCTCTAGAAAGCAACTGAGCACCTGGTGGGTGCCTGCCCTCGGGGGCTTGCAGCAGATGGCGGTGACTGTGGAGTGTGGGGGCGGCAGAGTGGGCCACTCGCAGAAGACGGGGCTGTGTATACCCTCCAGTGCAGCCAGGCAGGGTGAGAAGGGGTCTATGAATGACGGCCATGGTTGGCGTCTCCTGGCAGCTCGTGGGTTTCTCCCGGCTTGATTTTGAGCTGGCACGTGGATGCGGTGGCTTGTTCATTAGCCTGGCAGGTAAGCCAGGGATGGGATTCACGACTGGACGTGGTCATTTTGGCCCCTGGCTGGAAATGGCTGTGAGGGGCAACTGTGGAGGGCGGTAAAGAGAGGCACCACCCTGCCGAGAAGCTGCCAAGGGCCTGGCCTTTAGGATTGGCGGAGGGGAGGGAGGACAGTGAGGGTTGGAGGGTCCCTTTGGGGGCAGCAGTGAGACCTGGTGACATGACACAGTGACACAAAGCCCCGAGTGGCAGGCATCTCCCGCCCCAGCAGCATCTGTGTCCAGGAGGGCACTGGGCAGGGAGCACCAGTGCGGCCATTCTCGGTGTTTACGATAACGCACGTCAGTGTGGCGGTGGCTGTGGAACTTTTCAGGCCACCAGGTGCTAGCACCCCATCCTGTCTCTGCTTCCCTGCAGCACCATGCTTGCTCAGGTCCAGGCGCCCCATGTCCTCCAGGTCTTGGGTTCCTTGGCAGAGAGGCTGCTTGCTGCTCTGCCAGGTGCCTCCCCATGCTTCTTTCTGGCCACGTGCCTGTATGGCACAGGGAACCCTCATAGGCAGGCCCTGAGAGGTTGTGCCACCCTGGAGCAGGTGGCTGCTAGGAAGCAGGGGGCATGGGTGATTTGTATCCAGAGACCTTTCCCATAACTGAGCTCAGGGCCCCAACCAGTGGCACCCCCAGACCTGGCCTCTGAAGCAGTCCTCTGGGAGGTGAGGACCTTGTAGGTCCCCAGGTTCCCTGGCTGAACAGCCAGGCTTCCAAACATTTTACCCCAAACAATCACAACCCACAGTTCTTCCCTGAGACTGAATCCTGTTTAAAATAAAAGGACCGGATGGGTGAGCAGGCTCACACCTATAATCCCAGCACTTTGGGAGGCCAAGGTGGGCGGATCACAAGGTCAGGAGTTCGAAACTATCCTGGCCAATAATGTTGAAATGCCATCTCTACTAAAAATGTAAAAAAATTAGCTGGGCGTGGTGGCGGACGCCTGTAATCCCAGCTATTCGGGAGGCTGAGGAAGGAGAATCGCCTGAACCCAGAAGTTGCAGTGAGCCAAGATCTCGCCCCTGCACTGCAGCTTGGGTGACAGAGTGAGACCCCATCTCAAAAAATAAAATAAAATAAAATAAAAGGACCACCATGGAAGGGAAATCGGCAAAACCGAAAGCCCTAGCCTCCCTTCACTCCCAGGATCAATTCCCAAATCCTCGGTGTGGATAGAGTAGTGGCCGGCCTTCATCAGTGCTCACCTTGTGGCCCAGCTGGTCCTGGCATCCCAGGAGGGGTCCCGGGTGGTTTGTTCATTCACTGTAGTGACAGGGTCCTGGATGCCCAGCTCTGTTCTAAGGGCATTGCAGTGAGCAGACTCCAAGTCCCCGCCCCACCTCCAGCCACATTCCAGTGGGGGCCACAGGTGGAGACTGTCAGATGGGGAGACATGGAACAGGTGGGGGCTTCCAAGTGACAGGGAAGCCCCTGGTAAGTGACACTGGAGTCTCTGGGCGGAAGTGTCCCATGCAGGGGAACAGTGCACAGAGGCCCTGGGGCGGCAGGGCAGCCATTGTGGGGGTGCGGGGGGCACAGGAGGGTTTGAACAAGCAGCGTGGGGGTATGGAGGAGCAGCGCCTGGAGGGGACTCTCATAACCCAGGTGGGAGACGGTGGGTGGCCTAGCCCAGGTGTGCAGTGGAGGTGGGGAGAGGGGCCCGAATCAGGAGAGAGACTTCCTTCAGTGTTTTCTTCTCAATTCAGTAAAGGGAGTGATGTCTGGGGACAGCTGGGTGGGTGTCAGGCAGGTGCACACTTGTGCGTGGCCACCAGAGGCTCCTTGGATGAGATGTGTGTGTGTGTGTGTGTGTGTGTGTGGACATCTCCGTGACGGCCTCTGGGCAGGGAGAGGGGAGGATGGGGAAGGGGTGCTGGGCTCCGGTGTCGAGGCTGGGTCTATAGCTTCCAGGTGAACAGTGGATCCCTAGTTTGGGGAAAGTCGGGCCACAGCACCCTCTGGGCAGCCCCTACCTGAAGGCGTTATCCAAACAGGCTGGGCAAACCACCCAGGGAGAGGAGAGGACAGAATGGGGAGCCGGCGAGGCTGGAGGCAGGAGGACAGCAGGAGCGGGTAGTGAGGCCAGGGTGGGCTCTGGGGCTGCCTCCTGGGTTAGGTGCTGATGGGGACAGTCAGGGAAGGGGTGACGAAGGAAGGCAGGTAAAGCTTTTGGCCACTCTCTCCTTCAGGAGTCCCCCTAGGCCTCCTGGACAGCCGGCCCCTGGGCGTGGCTCACCAGCATTCCTGAGACTCCGTCTTACCCCACTCTGGCCTTTTGTGCCCCCTGCTCGGACCCCCAAGTGGCCAGGGTGGGAAATGGCTGGTGGCACTAGGCTCCCCAGGCTGGTCGGTCTGTCCCCCTGAACCTGCCCACCCTGGCCTGTGTGCTACCTTCACGGATGGACGCAGGCCTGTCAGCCGCTGGCACAGGGGAAAGCTCAGAAGCCTCTAGATGGGCCTGGGTACCACAGAAGTGGGCTGGACAGGCGGCCCTGCAGGCAGTGGAGGAAGGCGCGGGGGTGGGAGACTGGAGGGCTATGGGGTCAGGATCTAGCAGGGCATGGGCTGGGGGGTTCTCTCCAAAGTGGTGTGATGATGCCAGGTGACCGCTGGGCACTGTGTGTCCTGCCCCCTCCCTGCCTCTGGGGTGGCCATCACTGCTCATGTGGTGCAGTGTGAGCCTGGCATGCCCCGCCCTGGGCCGCCTGCTCTGCCCCCTTGCATTTCTGTAGCCTCAGCACCTTCCACGGGGCCACACAGCTCACCCCTCCACTCGCATTGCCTGTCTCTGTCTGTCCCCTCAAGAACGTGGCCTCCAGGACAGGCGCCAGGTGTGTGCACTGCACAAAGGGTGCTCCATGATGCCAGAGGAATGAATGAAGTTAATGAATGAAGGAGGGGAGGCAGGATGAGATCTGGGCAAGGGCACCGCCCACGGGGGCTGGGGAGGAACAGGAGGGCTGGAAGTCTGAAAGGGACCTGGGGGGCGTGATGGGTGGTGGGTGCTGGGACTGGATCAGCCTGGCTGGGAGGGAGCAGAGTGTGAGTCAAAGGAAGGTTATTTTAGGATGGGGCCGGCAGCCAGGGAGGCGGCACAGCTGAGCTGGAGGCGGCTGGAAGGGCCCCCAGGCCTGCCTGCCTGCCTGCCTCTCGCCTCTAGGGCTCAGCCTCAGGCCTGCTCTCCGGAACCCTGTCTTGAATCCCAGATTCCCCCAAGCCCAGAGCAGGCCCTCATGGGTCCCTGGCTGTGCAGTACAAGGGCTCTGAAGGGCTCCGATGGGGGCGCCTCAGATCCAGAGAGGTCCAGAAGGGCTGGTGCCAGAGGACTGGGCAATGCTTTGGATGGGGGATTGTTCTCTGCTTTCTGGCGTGGCAGCTGGACTGGAGCCAGGCAGACGGTCCAGCCTTCCCCTGTGACCTGAAGAGGGCTGTGCTGGAGCCCCCTGGCTGGTCAAGGGTGGCCCAGGTCCCAGCTCTTGGGGAGGGCAGTGGCTGAGGGGGTGAGTCCAGGGGTCCCTGGCGGCTGGGGACTCACAGAGCCCTCTGTACATGTGGGCAGGGCGGCAGATGCGGCACTGTGGGCCCTACCGGCCCTGGCCCCCACCTCCGTTCCCTGGATACCGCCCCGCAGTCAGCACTGCCCTGGCTGGGGATCATCTGCTGGAAGAACTGAGGCCACCACAGTGGATGGGCAGCCACCCCAAGGAAGAGATGGGGTCCAGGGGCCGGGGGGGCCCTTCCCTCCTGGGCCAGCGAGGCTGGCGATGCGTTGGGGTGGCCCTCAGCACAGGACACGGCCCAGGGAGCCCACTATTTGTCCCTACCCCCCACACACTCAGGAGTGACACTCCTCTACTGAGGCCTCTGGAGGCATGGCATTGGCAGGACAGGGCCAGGATTTGGTCTCCGAGGGCGCACTGAAAGGAACCGAATTCGTCCTGGAGTTGGGGTCAGGGATGCCTGGGAGAAGCCCGAAGGATGCTGACAGATGAGTAGAGTTGTCTCTGCTGAGCAGCTGGTGGGGAGAGTACCTTTCCACCCGCCCTCCCGAGAGGCAGAAGGGCTTTAGAGTGGGGCCTGAGCCCCCTGGGCCGCCTTGCCCCCACAGGTTGGCGCTGTATGTCTACGAGTACCTGCTGCACATCGGCGCCCAGAAGTCAGCCCAGACCTTCCTGTCTGAGGTAAGCCACTGCCTCCATCCTGGCCCTCCCTCCCCGTCCACACCCAGTGGTCCTCTTCCATTTCCACTGGGGACCTTGGGGATGGGCCCTTGCCCCTCTGAAGGCTCTGGGAACTGAGGGCTGGGTGGGATCCGACCCTGGGCTGGCATCCAGGCTTCTGGTCTGCATGCCCAGTGGGGACCTGCTGCACATCCTGGGGCCCTCCACCCACCCAGTTACCCTCCCCTCCCCACTCCCTCCCTGCCCAGATGTTCTCTGGGCACCCTGCCACATGGGGGGGCAGGGTCAGATAGGGCCAGCCCCTCACCTCCTCCCTCTTCCTGCAGATCCGATGGGAGAAGAACATCACGCTGGGGGAGCCCCCCGGGTTCCTGCACTCCTGGTGGTGGTGCGTGCAGGGCTGCTGTGGGTGGGCCGTGGAAGGGGGCCGGGGGCGGGGGCGTGTAGAGCAGACGTCCTCCCCTGACCACCACAGCGTCTTCTGGGACCTGTACTGTGCAGCGCCCGACCGGAGAGAGGCCTGTGAGCACTCAGGCGAGGCCAAGGCCTTCCAGGACTATGTGAGTTCCCACCCCAGGGGCTGGGCTCCAGGGTGGGAAGCAGGATGGGGGGCTGTACAGCCAGAGGAGGGCTGGGGGTGGGGGCAGTTTGGGTTGACAGACAGAGCTGCAGCTGTCACTCAGGCTCTTGGCCTTCTGGGGTCCCTCCACCCTCCCCTTGGTCCAGGGTCACTCACAGAGTAAGGAAAAGCTTTTTCCACTGCACTGCGCTCCCTGTGGTCCCCACAGCCCTCCCACCCTTCTCAGGGCACTGGGGGTGCCATCTCCCTGCCCTCACGTGAGCTTGTGTGGAGATGGGGAAAGCTCGCTGCCTTCACCCTCCTCGGTCGTGTGTGTTGGGGGGTCACCGCTGCTCCACTGAGTTAGGAGCCAGGTGGGGGTGCCTGATGGGCCAGGCACTGGGACACTTCCTGACCTTGCCGGGTGCTTGGAGCTGCCCACTCTACCTTTCTGCTGTCATTTTCCCTCCGGGTTGGAAGAGATCAGAGGCCGGTATGGAGTGGAGGCTGCCGGGCTAACCAAGGGGATGGTGGCCTCCTGTTGTCATGGGGCAGCAGATGGCAGCCCTTCCCTTCATCCTCTGCGCTGGGCCACCTGGCCCCCTCTGTTGGGTCTGAGGGGGAGGTGCCGGCTTTGCCGGCGGGCGTCTGGAGGGCGCCAGTCCTGCCCACACCCTGCCCACTGTGCGCGGGAGCGCAGGCCTCAGCAAGGCAGAGGCGGCCTGAGGGGCGGGAGGGGTGGGGCGCCCGCGTTTCTGAAGATTCCTCCACGCGATATGGAAGCCGTGCATGCCGAAGCCCTCCTGGTGTTACTGCTGTTCACCCCTATGGTGCCCCACTGCTCGTGTGTGGTCCCCTTGTCCCAACCCCATTGGATCTGGGGCCCCAGGGGTGTCTGGAGCTGTGGGCTTGAGCGACTCTCCCCCCATGCCTGCCGCCTGGGTCTAGCAGCCTCTCTGGGCACCCCCGCTGGGCCAGGAGGGCGGAGCTGGCAAGTCGGCGTGAACGCGCTTCCCAGGCGCGCGGCGGTTACCATGGCAGCGCCGGCGCGGAGCAGAGACCGCAGGGCCCAGGGCGGAGGCCGCCCAAGCCCTGGGGTGACCAAATCCCCATGGGCACCCATCCTGCCGGGCCGCCCCTCTATTGCTCTCGCTCTAACTGGGGGCGCCTGGCCTGCTGACCCTGCACGGAGGCGGCCCCTTCCTCTCACCTTCCGAGGGGGGGGGGCTCCGTCTGCCTCTCCCCGGCTCCAGGCCGACCTTGGCGTCTCCAGGAAACACTGGAGCGCCCAGCCCATCGCCATGGCAACGTGGGCCGGGCCGTCTCCTCTTCAGGGATGATTGACGTAGGGGGTCCGGCCCGGGCCAACCGCAGGGGAGGGCGCACTGCCTGGGATTAACTCAGGGCCTAGAGTTGGAGGCCGAGGGGCGCAGGGGGCAGGGAGGCTGCAGTGGAGCCTCCCCGACCAGGAAACTCAGGCGTCTGCTGTGGCCCGAGAGGGGGCTGCCCTCCCTGCGTGGTGGACAGACACAGGGCACAGAGGCGACCCCCCCCACCCTCCGGAGTGGACCAGAGGAGCCACCTGGGAGCGCAGCTGCTGCAGGCCATTGTGTTGGCGGAAGGCGGCGGGGTGGGGGCCAGAGCCCAGAGAGGACCTGGCAGTTTTGAACTGAGAAGGTGGCACAGGAGCGGGCACAAGGGCTTTCGAAGTATTTGTTTTGGGCCTTAGGAGTGCTCTCTGTAGTGGTGTGCTGGGGAGCTCCTGCCTCCACCCCGTTCCCCACTTTAGGGCCCTGGCAGGAGGCCTGAAGCTAATCTCAGAGAAGGGGCAGGAAGGGGGCAGCCTGCTGCCTGACACGGGGAGGGAGGATTTCTCCAGGGGCCCTGCTCCAGCCAGGGGGCCCTTGCAGCAATACCTGAAGACAGGAAACGCCAAGACTGCAGGCAGAGTGCCCAACATCTCTGAGCCCACATGGCTGCAGTTCATGCCACAAACGCCAGAGTGTGCCTGTGTGCTGCTGGCTTGGGCCAACCCCGGAGAGCCCATCCCCTTCCTCTTGGGATTCAGGGCCTGGCCTGGACCACACAGAGCCGGGCCAAGAGAGAAGTCCTCCCTCCCTGTCTCCACATGTGTCCTTCTGCCCTTATAGACTGAGCCTCCCTCCCCACCTCGTCTTCCCCAGAGCACACAGGTCTAGGACTGGGAGCCAGCCAGAGTGGCCTCTCATCCTGTCCCAGGCCAGGTCTGGGCTGCACCAGAATCTCTGGCAGATAGGAAGCCCCCGCTCTAGCACCCTGTCTTTTCCCCTTCTCCATCTGTGGAGAAGCTGGGGGTTGGGAACACCACCCCAGAATCCTGCTCTTCTCCCCGCTCCTAGAGGCAGGATGGGGCGGGGCCGGAGCCACAGCAGCTCTAAGGAAGAGCCTTCAGGCAAGCTCCTCTGAAACTGCTGGTAGATCTGTGTATATGTGGGGTGTCCCGGGTAGAGCTGGGAGCCAGCTGAGCTGCCCTGCCCTGCCGGCCAGGACGACGCAGGCCTGTGTGAGATGAGAGGTGCTCTGGGTCCAGGGTCTTCAGATCCTCAGGCCAACAGTCCCTGTGCCGCACTGCCCAAGGCCAGCTCCCTGTCTCATGGGGCCAGCCACCTGCAGAGAAGAGGGGGCATACCCCAGGCCTAATAGGAAGTGTCTAAATGTCCTGACCTGGCCCTTGGTTTCCCGCACCCCTGCAGAGCGCTGCAGCCCCCAGCCCTGTGATGGGGAGCCTGGCCCCAGGTGACGGAATGGCTGCAGGCCCCATGGCGGCAGGCTTCTTCCAGGTATGGCCAGGGCTGGAGTCTCCTGGCCTCCAACTCTGGGTGGGGGTCCCATGTGGGCAGACTTTATGAGGCCGGCAGGCTAGAGTTGGGCGGGAGGGTCCTCTGTGAGGCAGGTGTGCCCAGTTGGGCCTTTCTGGGGCCAGTGAGGGAAGACCCAAGTATAGTGGAGGGTGAGCATCTGTGCGCTTGGCCTGTACATGCGTGGGCACAGTGGTCCTCGTGATCACTGGTGCCTGAGCCTTGCCCTCAAGCCTTCCCACAGGGTCTCTGTCCTGTAGGGTGGGCCATAGGCTGGCCCACCTCTCTGCCTCCATGGAGCCCCTCCCCTCCTCTGCCAGACCCAGCAGGGCCTCACTTCCTGCAACCCACCCGGTTCTGTCCTCCTAGGGCCCCCCCGGCTCCCAGCCGCCCCCCCACAACCCCAATGCCCCCATGATGGGGCCTCACAGTCAGGTAAGGAGCTGTGGCGCCTGCCCCTCATACACACACATCCCCTCCCCCAGCGCCACCCCCTCCCGCCCCCATGGCATGGTGCCCTGGCTGGAGCCATCTGGCTGGGCTTTGCTGGCTGGTTCTGGAGGAGGGGTCTCCCCAGGCTGGGGGCCCCAGGAAAGCAGAAACAGGGTAGCTTTGGGGGTGGAGGGTGGGGGGAGCTGCTGATCCCCACCTACCTCTTCCAGCCCTTCATGTCACCGCGGTTCCCAGGGGGCCCCCGGCCCACCCTGCGGATGCCGAGTCAGGTGAGAAAGGGATGAGGGGAGCGGGGGGCAGAAGCTGGGCCGGGGAGGGAGCACCCCACACTCAGTGCTGCTACACCCCCTCCGCAGCCTCCCGCAGGCCTCCCTGGCTCCCAGCCCCTTCTCCCTGGCACCATGGAGCCCTCCCCACGAGCCCAGGGTGAGTAGGGAAGCTCTGCCTCCTGTCTGCCCATTAGGCAGAATTCCAGCTCTAGGCACTCCAACCTTGCTGCCTCCCAGCTGTCCACGCTGGGGAGTGGTCCAGGTCCAAGTGCCTTCCCTCTGCCCCACCCCAGGGCATCCGAGCATGGGCGGCCCAATGCAGAGGGTGACGCCTCCTCGGGGCATGGCCAGCATCGGGCCCCAGGTAAGAGTGGAGCCCTGGTGGGTGGGGCCCTCGGACTGTTCCTGGTCTGTCCCTCACCGCCCCTTTGCCTCCCCAGAGCTACGGAGGTGGCATGCGGCCCCCACCCAACTCCCTTGCCGGCCCAGGCCTGCCTGCCATGAACATGTAAGGCCCCCGGGACCCCAGGAGTGTGCAGCTCACAGGCCACCACCAGCTTCATGGCTGGGTCAGCTGGGACGGGCCCTGAACCCTCAGGACAGCCTTGGATATTGTTTATTTCATGGCCACTGTTGAGTGGGGAAACTGAGGACTAAGGTAGCAAGAGTTCCCCAGGGCCAGTGATGGGCTGGGATCAGAACCTGAAAGCTCATGCTGGCCACTTCAGCGCCTGCTGCTCTGCCGCCTGTCTGGGGACACAGTGGAGCAGGGTGGGGGGTGTGGTGGTGGTGGTCATCCACATGGACTGGCCCCAGGGTCTGTCACCCATGGTCTTTTCTAGGGGCCCAGGAGTTCGAGGCCCGTGGGCCAGCCCCAGTGGAAACTCGGTGAGTCTAAGGCTAGGTGGGCAGGCATGGGGTGGGGTGGGGTGGGAGGGGCACTGGGTGAGTTGCCTGGCTGACTGCTCACAGCTGCCCCTGTCCCCAGATCCCCTACTCCTCCTCATCCCCCGGCAGCTACACGGTGAGTCTGAGCAAGGCTGTGTCACCCTGGGCAGGGGCTGCAGGATGGCAGATGAGGGGCCATCTCTCACAGTCCCTGTCTCCCTCTGTGTGCAGGGACCCCCAGGAGGAGGTGGGCCCCCTGGAACACCCATCATGCCTAGCCCTGGAGGTACAGCCTAGACAGGGGTGGGGTTGTGCTAGGGTGGGTGTGCTTGGGGGAAGCCCCATTGCACTCAGCACCCTTCCTGTCCCCTGGTCTCCCCCAGATTCCACCAACTCCAGCGAGAACATGTATACCATCATGAACCCCATGGGGCAGGGTGCCGGCAGGGCTAATGTGAGTGGGGGCTTTTGGGGGTGCTTCTTGAAGCAGCGATCCCACTCGGGGGATGAGTGGCCCAAGTCCCATGCTGTCCCCATGCCTGCAGTTCCCCATCGGCCCTGGCTCGGAGGGCCCCATGGCCGCCATGAGCGCGATGGAGCCACACCACGTGAACGGATCCCTGGGTGAGTGAAGTCCCTGCTCCCGCCCAGGCTGCTTCCGGCCCCGGCCCATGCGCCCCTGGCTGCCTCCCCCCACTGCCAGCCTGCCTGTCTGGTGGAGGCATCGCGTGGCGCCCTGAGCCCCCCAGGGGGGAGGGGGCCCGCTCAGTGACTGTGGCTGCCCCGAGCTGGGGGTATCCGGCGACCAAACCAGTGAATGCACAATCTTCCACCTAGCCTCAGTCCTGGGGTTTCTTGCGGGGTGTGGTGGCGGGGGAAGCTCCCTAGGGTCGTCGGACCCTGGAGGCCTGGGGGCCTGGCACCAGCATGTCTGAGCTGGTGTTCGTGTCGGTTCGCAGGCTCGGGCGATATGGACGGGTTGCCGAAGGTGAGGGGGACGCACTCCTGCTGGGGGCTGGTCGCGGGGGGGGGGGGGGCGGGCAGGGAGTTCCGCGCTGACGGCGGCCGCCCCCAGAGCTCCCCCGGCGCCGTGGCCGGCCTGAGCAACGCCCCAGGCACCCCGCGGGACGACGGCGAGATGGCGGCCGCCGGGACCTTCCTGCACCCGTTCCCGAGCGAAAGCGTAAGCGACTGCGTCGACTCTCCCCCCGCGGCGGCGTCGGGCCGGAGGGGCCTGGCGGGCAGGCCCCGGCGGGGCGGCCGGGGGGCCAGAGCAAGACCGTGACCGCGGCGGGCCAGGTGGGGGGGCGGCCGCGGCATCCTTCCCCTCCTCCTAACCTCTCTCCATCCCCCCACCACCTCCCGCTCCTGTTTCACCGTCCAGATCCCCTGCGTCCCCACCCCGGGACCCGCGCCCCAGGGCAGCCTCCCCACGCATCGCCCCTCCCCCATTCCCTCCTGTCCCCGCCCTATGTCTGCCCAGGACCCAGCCCTACCCTGTCCCCCATTGTCCCCTGGGGGCGGGTCCCAGCCTCTTCCGGAGCTAAGCCCGGCCCCTGCGCGCTGCCCCCTCCTCTCTCCGCAGTACTCGCCAGGGATGACCATGAGCGTGTGATGGGGCGGCAGCCCCGGGCCTCTGCGGGCCTAGGCTTCTGCCCAGCGCTCCTGCTCAGGGCGAGGGGCTGAGGTTACACCTCGGGCACCTGGACTCCTGGCCAATCAAGGCTTACCCAGCTGGGAGGCCCCACAGGAAAGACTTTTATCATTTTATTAAAAACGCAAGGACCTCAGAGATGTTCTTTTCTGTATGGACCCTTCCTGCCATTTGTATTTTGTTCCAGAAAGAAGGGTTCTTTGGGGGGGCCCCTCTCCCCAGGACGTCAGGGGGTGGGCCCCATCAATAAATAGAACCTGGTTTTGGTTTTTGGTAGCGTGTCTCAGATTCCCTTTGGTCTTCGGCCACCACACTGTCCACCCTGTGGTCTTGTTTCCCACCCCACCCATTTAGCCCCACCTTCAGAACCGGGGGTTAGACTGAAGCTACCTGGGAGTTGGGGTGGCAACCATGGGCAGAAGGATTGGGACGGGAAGCTGGGCGCTCAGAGTTGGGTAAGTAGAGAAAGGCAGAGCCAGGTCATAGGCCCCAAGAACCCCAGGTGGAAGGAAAGCTGAGAGTGGCAGCGGCTTTATTGTCTTTGGGGCGGCCTGGAAAGGAGGGGTTCTGGGGGGCAGCGGGGAGGAAGGGCTGCAAAGCTGTGTGACAAGGGCCTCAGGTGGTGGGCATCTGGGGTTCCTCCACTTGTGGGTGCCCATTGGCATCACCAGTGCAGCCGTTGGTGGAAATGGGTACCGGTCCTTTCTTGTTCAACACAGGGCAGGCAGCAGTCAGGGGTCCGACTTGCTTGAGGCTGGGCCCTGGGCGCTCCATCTTATGCTCCAGGAGCATGTGGTTCTGTGGCGGGAGCCCCACGCAGGCCCTGGAGAGGCCACACAGCTCAGCAGAGCCAGACACCCGATGGGGAGGTGGGGGGGGGGGTGTCCCTGTGGCCTACAGCCCTCCAGGTCCTATGCATAGCTCAGCCAAGGGGTAGCTGGACCCCGGGCGGGAACCTGGAGGCTGGGGCGCACCTGAGGATGTTCTCGATGCAGCTGCGCTGGCGGAAAAGCGCATTGATCACCGGGCTGCCCGGCGGCACCAGCGGCGCCTTGAAGAGGAAGCTGAGCAGGGACAGCACGGGGTGGAAGGTCTGCGGCTCAGGGTCAGCGTCAGTGCAGAAGCTCACGCGCTGGCACAGCTCGGTCAGCAGCGCCAGGTCTAGCATGATGGGTGCGGCCAGCAGGGAATCCTGTGGGGTGGGCGGGTCAGGCGGTGGAGAAGGGTGGCCAAGCCCCGCCTCCCACAGCAGCCCGGGAAGTGGCGTCGCACCTCACACGTGTTGTGCAGCACCAGCGTGTTGGTCCCACCCAGCATTAGCTCCGAGGTATACTCATCCAGCGCGCGCTTGCTGTCGCCCACGTATGGCACGTACTTGATGACCACCTGGGGTGCAGCAGGAATTCGCCCGGGTCCCTGCCACCCCCCTCTGGGAAACCCCGCACCCATGCCCACGCCCCACGCACGCAGTGGTCGGGTTCCTCGCCGGGCATATAGAGCACTGGGTTACTCTGCACCATGTCGTCCACCACGTTGCTCTTGGACACCTCCTTAGAGCGGAACTGCAATGGCGCCGACAGGTTCTGCCCATCATTGTTGCCCAGGTGGTTGTAACTCACGATGGACATGGTCTGTGAGTACAAGTGACGCCCCGGCAGCTGCAGGCCCTGCGGCCCCACAAGCCAGGTGCTGGCAGCCCAGGTCCCCTTCCTGCACTCAGGAGCCCCCCCGGCCCACGCACCTTGAGGCCAGAGCTAATGAGGAAGTCCACGAGCACGGACTTGACTTTGGTCTGGCCAGACTTAAAGTCATCTCCACCCACGAAAACCCGGCGCTGACACGCGAGCTCAAGAGCTCCGGGCACCAGGGTGTTCTGCGGGGACCCATTGAGGAAGGCACAGCCCTCCAGGATGCTGGCGACGGCGAAGAGCGTGGAGGGAGACACCTCCAGGCCAAGCTGTGGACAAGGTGGGCAGTCAGCACGGAACTTGTGTTTGAGACTGGCCCTGCCTGACCCGCTCCACCTGGGCGTGCGCCCACCTCAATGGTGCGCAGCAGGTTCTCGGCCGTGTCGTTGAGACCTGGAACCACCTCACAGAAGCGCTCTGTGTTGGCCGTCCACAGCACGACGACTTTGTCCAGACCCGCGCTAGACCGGAAGTCTCGGATGTCCTTGCGGATCTGCTCCAGCTGTGGGAAGGATGGAGAGGGTGTGGGGAGGGTGGAGAGAGTGTGGGGAGGTTGGTTGTACGTGCCCTCGGACTCAGAACCTGGACCACTCAGTTCCCAGGCTGTGAAGTAGGGACTAGTCTTGTGGGGTCGGGCAAAAATGGGGAACCAAGTAGCGAAGAATAGGTGGCAGGGAGCACGGAATGCGGAATGGGACAGGACCTGCTGCGCGCGCGAGCCCGGGATGAGGTTGTCCGCGCGTGTGCTCTGGTTGGCCGCGATGAACTCGGGGATGTAGACGGAAGGCCGAGGCCGCAGGGCTTCCATGTGTGGCCACAGTTGCTCCTGCAGCTCCCAATCCAGCACCTTCGCGCGCCGCATCGCCTCGGCGAGGTTCATCGACGAGATGTCCCAGCCTGGGGGGCATCCTCACACTAGGCCCTGCCCGGATCCTGGGCCCCTCCAGCCCCCATCTCACATGCCACCCTTCCCCCAGCCCAGGGCTCCGCCCACCATCAAACACGAGGTCGTTGGGTGCCACCATGGGCAGCAGCGCACTGAAGGGCACGAACACCTCCTGGCCCTCGGCGTCCAAGCCCAGGCTCACGGTGCCCGCCTGAGTCAGCGAGCCGTAGTAGTTGGCTTCCTGGGGGGCAGTAGACAAGGCAGGGTGATGAGTGGGCGTGGTGAACGCGCCGCGACCAGGCCTGGGCCCCGCCTAGACTCGCAAGCCCCGCCCCACTTTCGGGCATTTTCAGTTCCGGGCTCTCGGCCAGGACGGAAGCCGCGGCCCCCAAGCCCCTCCCCCGAGGCCTCAGGCACCTTAAACTCCGCCCCTGTAAGACTCCCGAGGAGCCCCCAGTACCTCGCGAAACCTCCTCGGTGTCCGCCCGCAGCCAGGCCCCGCCCCCTGCATTCCCTCCCGCTCCGCAGAGCCTCGCCCCCAGCAGGTCCTTCACCCCCTACAGGTCCCCAGTCCCAAGAATGCCCCTCGCCCCCTACAGACCCCCGCCCCCTACAGGTCCCCAGTCGCGGGAAGGTCCCTCGCCCCCTACAGACCCCCCACCCCTGGAAAGGTCCCTTGCCTCCTGCAGCCCCCTGCCCCGCAGAACCCCGCCCCCTGCAGCCCCCACCCCGCCGGCCCTGCAGAACCCCGCCCCCTGCAGCCCCCTGCCCCCTGCAACCTCCTGCGGCCTGCAGGCTCCCGCCCCCGCCCGCAAGGACTCCACCGAGCCCCCTTGCCCACCGCGCCCCTCCCACCCCCACCTTGCGGCCGCTGCGCGTGGGCCAGGACAGACGCAGTCGGTTGGCCAGCACCGCGGCGGTGAGCGTGGAGCCGTTGTTCCCGCCCCAGCCGACAAGCATGACCCCGAGCCGGGGCACCTGCCGAACGGTCCGGAAGGTGAAGCGCGTGGTCGTGGGGTGCACCTGGAGACAAGCCGCGCAGTGAACCCCGGGTCCCATCCCCTTCTCCCCTCGCGGCAGAGACAGGGTTGGAGACATTGAACAATCTCCCGCTCTCCAGCACGCCCCCTCCCCCGGCTCCCTGGCCCACCTTGAGGACGCCGCCCTCGCGGCTGACGCGCGTCGTCCGGTAGTCGTATTGCGCCTCGATAGCCTCCGGGCCGTAGACCACGTCCGGGCTCTCGACGAAGAACTGGGCGGCGGCCTCCATCGCAGCGGGCTAGGGGCCCGGGGTGAGCAGGGGGTCAGCGGGGACACTAAGTGGCCGGGCCAAGCCGGCCTGGGTCCCCAGGGAGGCCGCCCCCACCCCGAACCACACTCACCGGCACGGAGTCGGCTCAGGCAGCGGCAGCGGACAGCGCGGGCTCTCGGGCGCGCGACCTCCGGAGAAAAGCGCTCCGGCCCCGCCCCCGCCCCCGCCCCGCCCCCGCCCCCGCCCCCGCCTCTCCCGCGAGGAGGGGAGGGGCCCATCGTCTGGAGACCCGGGTTCGAGGCCCGACAACCCGGAGCCACTGTAGCTATCGGGTCCCCGTCTGGCGGAAGTAGCCGGGCGTCCTCGAGCGCTTCGAGTATTGGTTCACCTCGCTCGCTCCACAGACCTCAGGGGCACATGGCCACCTATTCCCCCTTTACAAGAGGATAATGAGGATAAGCAGGAGCTGAGCCACAAGTCAGGGGGTGAAGCTGGGCAGGGAAGCTGGGCCTCCGGGGGAGGGGTTAGAGGTTCTGGGTCAGAGACACTGCAGGGGAAACTGAGGCAGAGGACCAGAACTCCAAAGCCAGAATCTCCTCCGAGCCACGCTGCCACCTACTCCACTTCATGAGCAGCAGCCCCTACCAGGCACTCCCATCTCCTGGCTCCCTGTGCCCGCCCCATCCATCTCAGAGGGGACGAAGTCACTCTGTCCCATGGGGCTCAACCAGGCTGGGGCCTGTTTGGCCTGTTTCCCCACCTGCAGCAGGAGGGCTTGGCAGGGGTGGGTCGGAGTGGGAGGCTGTTCACTGGGAAGGGGAGGGGACAGGCACGAGGGCAGAGCTGAGGCAAGGGAAGAATGAGGCCTGCACAGCAGGGCACCCCCCTCATGTGTGCTGATAAGGGAGCGTGGGAACCCAGCGGGCAGGCCGGGGCAGCTCCCCCAGGAACTTTCCAAAACAAGCGCCTGGAGGCCGGAAAATTTCCACCACTGGAGCTGGCCCAAAAGGTGGATAGTTGGGAATGTTTGCAGGAGACAGGGCCTGACCTTGAAGAATGGGGGCTTAAGACTCTGGGTCCAGGCCTCACCCTGAAGGGGCCTCGGTTTGTGGGAGTTGGAAGTGGACTGGGACCCCCCTCCCCAGTGGGAGGGAACTCTCAGGCAGGGAGGGCCCCTCCAAGGCAGGCTTCCCAGATGAGGGGGCTGCTGGCAAGGGTTTTGAGACATGAAGAGGAGTTCGCTGAAAGAAAACTACAGGCCAAGCCACCTGAGCTTGAAAAAGTGGCAAATGAAAAAGTAGCCACGTGGAAGGCAGTTTGAGGACTAGGGAAGACCCTGAGGGCTGGGGATAGGGAGTATGAAAGAATATTCAGTATTTGTCCCTGTTCTTGGTTAGACATTCAACTCAATCACCAGTAACCACTGATTTAATCAATCACATCTATGCATGAGATGGATGGGGTTCAGAACACAGAACCTCCCCAAGTATGGGGCCTTGGACTGCTGAGCGCTTTGAGCAGGACATCGGAAAGCTCAGAAGTGAGTCTCTCCGACCTTCTCCTGCCCTCCTGCCTCTAGCCCCTTTCTGCCCTGGAAACCATAGAAACCAGAATTCCTCTTCCCCAAGCCAGGTCAGAGAAACTGGAGCCCTTCTCCCCTAAAACAAGCCGCAAAGCCAGCAAAGGGCACCGTCCGCTTGCTCCCTTGAAGACCCTCATTCCGGGAGGGTCATGCCCATACCCTGGAGGAAGAAATGTTACCAGGAAGTCTGGGCAGGCTGGCTCCCCTCCCCCACCCTGTCTGCTCCCTGTAGATCTACGCAGTGTTCCATCTCATTGCTACACATTCTTCATAGAACCTAAGCAGAAAAATAGGCAGTCGACCAGGTGCGGTGGCTCACGCCTGTAATCCCAGCACTTTGGGAGGCCGAGGCGGGTGGATCGCTTGAGCCCAGTTTTAAGACCAGCCCGGGCAACATGGGGAAAACTGTCTCAATAAAAACAAAAAAATTAGCTGGGCTTGGTGGTGCCAGCTTGTGGTCCCAGCTACCTGGGAGGCTCAGGTGGGAGGATCACCTGAGTTCAAGAGGTGGAGGCTGCAATGAGCCATGTTGCCCTCCAGCTTGGGCAACGGAGTAAGACTGTCTCAAAAAAACAAACAATGGGGTTTGGGGGAAATATGGAGGTGCTGGGAGGGTGGCACACCTGGAAAAGGCATAGAAGCTCCATGGCCCACCCCATACCTTGCCCTGTGTGCCTCCTCCATTTGGCCGTGAGCATTTTCCAAAGTTCTGTGAGCTGTGGCAGCAAATTATCAAACCCGAGGTGGGGGTCTTGGGAACTCGCACTTTATCGCCGGCTTGCTGGAAGAACAGGTGGCATCTGACACGGGTGCAGCCCTGTGGGACTGAGCCCCGTAACTTGTGGAGTCCGATACCGTCTCTGGGAATGGAACTGTTGGACATCCTGTTGGTATTGGAAGCTCAGAGAATCAGGGAGCTTGTGCCTCGGGGCAACAAGGGATTCAGGAACCTGTGTAGCTAAGAGACACGAGGAAGTTCCCAAGACCCAGCCACTAGGCAGCTGGCAGGATGTGGCATAGGGACGAGGCTGCTTCCACTCCTGGCAGTTGACAAGGTCAAGGAAGGGGGTCTGGCCCCTCCAGTCAGGCCTGGGTGTGCTGTCTGAGGTGGGTTGTGAGATGTGCCACTGTCCCCCCGCAAACTGTAGGCTCCTTGAAGGCCAGGACGAGGCTCTCTTGGTCACCGCTGTGTTGCAGAGCCCAGATGGAGCTTGGTTCAGGAGGGGCTGCAGGAATGGGGTGCCAGTGGAAAGAGGACAATCTGGTACCCTGGCAGGCAGCAGGAGAGGGGTTGGCAGACCGGAGCTCCTCTCCACCAGGGTGCCCAGGCCATGAGGGTGAGGGCTCTCCTGGGCACGGGGTGGGGGGGACTGGACTGATGGCATCCATGACTCAGGGAGGTCAGGAGACCAACTGTGGCCTCTGCGGGCCGTGGGAGTCACGGCCAGAGTACTGCTGGACAGTCTGCTTAGGGCTGGCAGTGGAGGGCTGGAGGAGGCAGTACCGAGAGCTGGAGGAGGTTGGTGTTGGGCCTGGGATACAGGGACAGAGATGTTACCTTGGGAGAACAGTGTGGCCATGCTGTGCTGGGAGCAGGATACACGCTGCCCCGCTGGGCCATATGACTTCCCCTCCCTCGCCCCTCAGATGCCTGGGTGGCCTCAGAACTTGGGCCAAGGACGCAGGCCAGCAGGGAGGCCAGGCCCCACAGCTGCAGGCCCAGGACCTTTGCCCACGGTCTTATTATTCGTGTTATCCCTTACTAAATGGCTCTTGCTTGTCCTTGGCCAGCAGGATGAGCATTACGTTCTCCATGTCCTCCAGCTCTGGTTCCACCTGCACAGCCACTCCGGCCTAATCATCCCCATCCCCTCTGGCGGCACGAGATGCTCCTGTCCCCGTACAGGAAGAACAGGTAATAACATTACCGTTGCCTGCTGCTTTCATCAGAGGGTGACAGTCACAGCTGGTTCCCCCAACCCCCACCACACTCCTGGCCTCTGGTGCTGCAGGCCAAGGAATCCCAGTGCTGGGTTCAGCCCACCCTGGAGGGTACTGCTGTGCTCACACGCCTGCTGTGGCTCCCCATCCCCCCCGCCCTGGCCCAGCCTGCCCCCTCATGTACAGGGCCCTCTGCTTCAGTCCTCATTCTTGGGCGATGGCTCAGGGAGGCCTGAGCCTCCTTATCTGGTTCCAGTTGGAGCCCCTGAACAACCCTTCCTCATCAACATGGCAGCCCCAGGCCACATCACCTCGAGATGCCACCCCACCCCAACCACAGGACAGGGACAGCCAACACAGAAACCAGGCCAACACCCCACCAAAACACACCACACCCCCACATCTTTACACACACCACACCCATACACCCCCACACCGAACACAACACCCACACTACCCACCCACCACAACCCACACCCAACACACACACACACATACCCCCACACCCAACACATCCACACACTACCCACCCACCACACCCCCACATAACCCCACACCCAACACACCACACACCCCACACCCAACACACCACACACACCCCACACCCAACACAACACCCCCACATAACCCCACACCCAACACACCACACACCCCACACCCAACACAACACCCCCATATAACCCCACACCCAACACACCACACACACCCCACACCCAACACAACACCCCCACATAACCCCACACCCAACACACCACACACCCCCCCACATCCCCAAGCACACCACACACCCACATACCATAACCCACCCACCACACACCCACATAACCCCACACCCCACACTACCCACCCACCACACACATCCACACCTCACCCTACACCCACCCTAACACACACATGCCTACATACACCACACCCAGATACACCACTCACATACCCACCATACACCCACATAGATACACCATACCCACACCACACACATCCACCACACAGCCACACAGATACACAATACCCACACTACACCCCCAGATACAATACACACAACTCAGATACACTACACCCCCGACACACATCAACACCCTAACATCACATCCAGATACACATCCCAATGCACACCCACACCACACACCCAACACACCACATCCACACCCTAACACACACCACACCCCTACAGATACACCACACACCCCAACACACACCACACAGATACACCACACACCAGATACACCACACACCCCAACACACACCCCAGATACACACCCCAACACACACCACACAGATACACCACACCACACAGATACACCACACCCCAACACACACCCCAGATACACCACACCCCAACACACAGCACACAGATAACACACCCCACAGATACACCACACACCCCAACACACACCCCAGATACACCACACCCCAACACACACCCCACACAGATACACCACACACCCCAACACACACCCGATACACCACACCCCAACACACACCACACAGATACACCACACACCCCAACACACACCCCAGATACACACCCCAACACACACCACACACCCCAACACACACCCCAGATACACACCCCAACACACACCACACAGATACACCACACCCCAACACACACCCCAGATACACCACACCCCAACACACAGCACACAGATAAAACACACACCCCACAGATACACCACACACCCCAACACACACCACACAGATACACCACACCCCAACACACACCCCAGATACACCACACCCCAACACACAGCACACAGATAAAACACACACCCCACAGATACACCACACACCCCAACACACACCACACAGATACACCACACACCCCAACACACACCACACAGATACACCACACACCCCAACACACACCACACAGCACACACAGCAGCCAGGCAGCCTGGGCTGCCAGGTTCAGTTCAGTGAAATTTATTGTAGGTGAAAAAGGTCGGCATTCACCTGCTTAGTGTACAAAAAGGACACCAGATCTTTTAAGAAAATATGAGGAGACTGAAGATGCAGATGCCTTTCAATTGTAACATTTTGGCAAAAGTGGAAAGTTCTTGTAAACACCAACCCCATGGCTCAAAATAGTTTTTCTCCACAGTACAACATTAAAAGAAAAAAAATAGTATCAATAAGTTAGACCATATTTAATCAGCTAGAACTTTGTCCACCAACCCCCAAAACAAAACTCTTCTTAGCTTCATAATTCCTTAAAAGGAGAACAAATAACAAAAACAACAACAACAAAAAGGCAAATTCAACTGACAGCCCCTAGGACTGTTCCCAGGGCAGAGGGGCGGGCAGTCCCTCGCTGGGACCTTCTGAAATCGTCCCACCTCACCGGTGTCTGCAGGGCTGCCTGTGAGCGACACAGTGGGGTCCTGCCCACTCAGGTTCCCCCAGAGCCTGGTCGGCCCTTCCCCAGCCCATCCCAGAAGACAAAAACAACAGCAGCTATTGAAACATGAAGGAAATTTCCTCAGAGCTCTGGGAACCCAGGGGTCCCAAAGGAGAGAGATTTGGGTAGGGGTGGGACGCACTGTGGGCCCTCCGCAGTCAGTTCTTTGGAAGCCATCAGGAGGAACTCCCCCACCCCCTGGTTTAGAAAAATAGACACATCTGTATTTTTGCATTTCTGCTCTCCCTGCCTGACTGTTGATGGCAGCAGTGACCCCCTTGTAATCCCTGGGCCCTGATCACAGCCACCCCCACCACCACCTTCCCAAGTCATGGCTTCGTTTGGCCCTAAATGGGAACACTCACCTCAGACCCCACCATGCCCTGGGGGGGCCCCACACACGCACATGCACGCACACACACTTGTGTGGCCCCCCGATGCTTTGGGGGACGCTAGACTAGGCACAGCAACAAAGCAGCAATTGGGGTTAACTGCAGAGCCTGCGCCCCCCCGAGCGGGCAGACCCATCTTCCTGGCTCCCCAGCTCTGCCCATGGGTCCCTGGGGCCCCCACTGGTGCCCAGCCCTCCATCAGCCCCTCCCTGAGTGCAAACCTTGGCGGTGGCTCTGCTAAGACGACCCCAGGACCCATAAGTGGACAGAGGGATGGAGGGAGGCCAGCAGCATGGAGACCACAGGGTCTCAACAGTGTGGAATGGGCAGCAGCAGCAAATGGGAGCCAGAGGACATCGCAGAGTACAATCTGATGCTACTTCGGCGTCTCAACTGGGAGCACAGAAACACTGCATCCCCCGACAGCTGGGGGCCCAAAATAGCAGGGCAGGCCTGGGGGAGCTGAGAGCTCTCTGGCCCCCCTTGGCTCTGAGCAGCTGCTGGGGGGCACCAGCTGAAGTTCTCAAAATAGCCACCCCGGGGCCACCCCGTTTGCTTGCTGGAGCAGAGACCCTGCCTGAGGAGGAGAGGCCAGGGACTAGGGTGCCTGAACACAGAGCCAGAGACCAGCAGAGGCCACCTGCTGGGTCCCCGCCCTCAGAGCTCAGCTGCACCTTCCGACAGCCTCTGTAATACTGCAGGCAGGACCCAGGGCAGTGGCTAGACCCTGGGTGTCCGAGGAGAGGGAGGCACAGGTTTAGAAAAAAGATTCTGCTTCTCTTTTGTACAAAAATAGACTCGAGTCTCATTAGCAGTTGCTAAAAGTGGCTGTCTTTGTATAAAACTAGAAAAGGCAGGCGCACCACCCCGAGGGCCTAGGAGTCTTCTGCGACAGAGGAGGCTGAACCGCGGCTGCAGCCAGGGAGGCAGCACTGGGCTTCCTGGGGAGCCCGTCACAGGCAGGGACTGTTCAGGAGGCGGGAAGGGCCAAGGTGGGCCTGCAGCCCTCCGCCAGGACCAGACATCTGCAGGGGCTCCCCTGAAAGCCGGCAGTGCTGGTTCAGATGAGCATCTTCCTCGGGTTTATTTTTTTAAATAAATCCTCTCTCCCCCACCTTTTGCTCCCCCCACCCTCCCAGATCCTGCCATCGGGGCGGGCGGCTAGGGCCAGGCCTGCAGTTGCCGCTGGTCGTACTCGGCGATGAGCCTCTTGATGTGGGCCAGCTTGCTGTGCAGGTACTCGCAGCGGTGCTTCTCCTGGCTGTAGTTGGTGTTAGTCTGCGGGACAGCACGGTCACACTCAGGACAGAGCTCCCCACTGCGAGCAGGCCAGCGCCCCCCACACCAAAGACCTGGGCTCAGTGCCCAGCAAAGAGGGT
This sequence comes from Callithrix jacchus, assembly GCF_049354715.1. Taxonomy (NCBI): domain Eukaryota; kingdom Metazoa; phylum Chordata; class Mammalia; order Primates; family Cebidae; genus Callithrix; species Callithrix jacchus. The sequence continues at coordinate 17,159,234 of NC_133523.1, forward strand.
TGTGGTCCAAGGTCAGAGTGGGGATTGGTCCTGCGCACGTCCTAAGTTTGTGTGGCTTCGCCAGACACCACGGCTGAAGACTTGGGTGGGGGTGGCGGGGTGACTTTGGACTCAGACCCAAAGGTCCTACCCCCATACCTTGGAGGATGCCAGAAAGGGTCTGGGGGCCACACCAGGGGAGCCTCTGCAGCTCACAGGACAGGCTCAGCTACTCCTGAGTGCGTCAGGGCGGGGAGGCTGTTCCAGGCCTACTCTCCTCCCTCCCGATCCCACGGTCAGTTGGAGCCCATCCCAACACAAGAGACACACACCTTTTTGATTTTTCGATATTCCTGCAAAATCTGCCCTCGAGTAGTCTAGAAGAAAAACAAAATTTTGAAAAAACAAAGTATGCCCCCACCTGCAGGAAACCCAAATTGAGTGGCCCCAGATGCTCTGAGAAGGGTGGGGGCTGGAACAGTGGGGCAGCCTCACGTACAAGGCCAAGTAACGCCCCAGGGGCCCGCAGGAGCAGGAGCTCCGGAGTGGGTGGGGCATGAGGGAAAGGCTTCGGGGCCTCTTGAGGGCAAGAGCAGGTGGGGCACCGCTGTTGTGGGGGGCCTGGGAGGACAAGGAAGTGTGTGTGTGTGTGTGTGTGTTGGGGAGGGTGGTGCGGCAAAGCAGGAGGGAAAGGGAGGCAGAGATGCCCCTAGAACCCCATCATGAATCATCTTTTTTGGAACCGAAAGGGGCCTTGGCCAGGGAGAGAGGCCCCAGCATCTGATGAATCGGGACCCAGCCCTGCAACCAAGTCACCAGTTTTGAAAGGTGGCAGGTGGGGAGGCTGCATCCAAGGCTGTGGCTGAGGATGGAGACTCTATCCACACAGGGCAGCTGGAGGAGCTGTGAGCCCAAGCCAGGGGACCATAGGACTCCTAGTCCCCAGGACCACAGGGACCTGCCACCTCCCCACTGCAGTGGTTGTGGCAGCACAGATGGACCCCAGGGTGCTGGATAGGGCTCAGCTATGGGGTCTCATGAGGGTGTGGCACAGGTACCAAGAGCCCTGTGTCCTGGACTGTGAGAGGACCCTAGGTGCTCAAATGTGTGGGGATCCATGTACCCCGGCTCACCCTGAACCCAAGGAGGTGGGTCACAGCTATCCCACCACAAAGGAGGCTGACAAGTTGGACTGCCTTCGAGGACTCCCATGACAAGGCCCCAGGGCCGGGCCAGAACCATGGGGTTGCCGCATGGGGGGCTTGCAGCACCAGGGGGAGGAGTTGCCTGGGGAAGAGATAGACTCTGGGGCCACCAAGCAGGCCAGGAGGCTGGTGGTGGTATACGTCTGTGAGCCCTGGCCCCCGCTAGAGCTGCGGCATAGTAGGCAGCAGGAGGGCTCTACCTCGTACTCCTCGGAGCCCTGGGTGAGCTGCCGGAGCTGGGCGTCGAGTTGTGTGAACCGCCGCGTGATGCGCTCGATGCGGGCGTGCAGGTCGCGGTACTCGCTGTACTCCGCATTGAAGTCATTCTTGTAGCTCTGGCGCTGCTCCGAAGAAGAGATGGCTGCGTATTTCCTGAGACAGGAGAGAGGGGCCACTGAATGGACGCTGGAAGAACCCAGCCCCACACAGGCGGCGGCCGTCCTGGCCCAGAAGAGGCTGCCATGTTGGGAATTCACATACTCAGACCTGCAGTGGGTTTGCCTCTGCTAACCTGCAGTCTGAGGGAGGGGTCTGAACCCAGAAAAGGGAGGCCTGGTCTACAGGTCCCAGACAAACACTCACAGCAAGTAGTCGGGCGTCTCCGACGTGGACGTGGGAACACTGGAAACGCTGCAGGTTCCGTTCAAACCTACGAGGGCAAATGAGCACCTTCTGAGTCTGCGCCTGTGGCACCAGTCTGCAGGAAGCATGCCAGGATGGGGACATGTGTGAAAAATGCATGCTTTGCTGCTAGAGGGACATGGAGAGATGGCAGATGGGGTGAACATGTGCCGGGTGCAAGGGCTGAGCACCTGGCATCTGGCAACTGTGGGCTGCTGGACCTGGGCATGCCCTCCAGGTGGCGAGAGCTCGGCGTGCACCTGTGTGTCCAGGGCAACGCCCTGCAGGGCACAGACGGCCCAGGCATCAGCATGGCAGGCACATTCTTGTCAAACAGCGGACATGTCAGGGAACTGCAAGGCCAAAGCCTGCACAACCGGTCAGAGCTTCCCCGAGGCCAGGCCTTTGCTGCCTCCACTGACCGCATGTCAAAGGTCACTAAGCTGAAAACAAATGACCCCTGGCCTGACCCAAGTCCCTGGGGCATCCCGGCCTCTGACCAGGCAGGACAAAGACCCAGCCAGCAGGGCTTGCACCTCTGTTGCTGACAAAGTTCCAGGCCCTTGGTGTGCGCCCCACCCAGATCATCCCATCCTTCCCACTGGACGCTGAACTGCAGGCTCCACAAGGCAGCTCCAGGACAGGGCCGGCCAGAGGAGCCTGTGGGCCACCCCAATCAGCCATCCTTGAGTGATGCGTCCACGAAGATGCTCAGCCCTTCAGGAGCCTGTCCAAAGCTGTACAGCTGATGGCTAGATGGGGCCTCAGGCAGCTGTCCTGCTCCTCAGCCCTGTGGTGGGGTGCCTCAGCCACATCAGATAACACCCTTGAGGGTCTGGAAATCGAGGAGGAGGGATAGGAGGACTGAGGTGCCCGCTGCCTGGGAACATGGTCGTCGCCTCATCGCCTCAGACCACAACTAGAATTTAGGGTGTGTTTCCGAGGCTGTCCTGCAGGTGGCCTTCTTTCCGACAGAGAAATGATTTTATGACTTTCAGAAGGATCCTCAGAATACTGTTTTCTTTTTTACAAACAGCATCTTGCTCTGCTACCCAGACTGGAGTTGCAATGGGATGATCGTGGCTCACTACAACCTTGAACTCCTGGGCTCAAGTGATCTTCCTGCCTCAGCCTCCCAAGTAGGTGGGACTATAGGCATATACCACCATCCCTAGCTAATTAAACATTTTTTCTGTGGAGATGGGTTCTCACTATGTTGCCCAGGCTGGTCTCAAACGCCTTACCTCAAGCAACCCTCTGAACTGGCTTTTCAAAGCATTGGGATTACAGGCGTGAACCACCATGGACCTGGCGATTTTTTTTTACTTTTTAGTAGAGATGAGGAGGCTCACCTATATTGCCAGGTTGGCCTTGAACGTCTGGACTTAAGTGATCCTCTTAACTTTGGCCTCCCAAAGTGCTGGGATTACAGGCAGAGCCCACTGTGCCTGGCCCTACTGCGAATTTTCAGGGGCTCTCTGCACTACGCTGAGAGCAGGAGTCTGCCATCTCAGGTTTGCTGAGTCCTTTCTCTCATTCTAACACCTGGGCAGCATCTCTGCTGCCAAATTCCCAAAAATGGACAGAGCTCACTCCCGACAAAGGTCGTAACACTCCAGACTTTGGGCCAGGAGCTGCCTTCAGTATCGCCACCACTCCAACCTGGCTTGTCTTTAAGAGGCTGTGGCCTTCCCAGGGCTACAGCCTGTATTGCATGGGTCTGACCCTGGTCCAGGTTGGAAGGAAGCGACGGCCAAGCCCACACTCCCGCCACACAGCGGCCTCCCTGGGTACTCTACAACAGGTAACTGCCATGTGCCAGGCTGGTCAACATCACCTCCTTTGACACCCCCCACGATCTTCACCTGCTAGGATGACAGATGGGGAAATCAAGGCTCAGGGTTAGCTCAACCTGGTGCTAGTGGGACCTTCAAAGTCCAGCCCCTGGCAAATCTCAGTGGCCCCTTGCTCCCACTCAAGCATTGGCCGAGCTGGTCCCTGCTTCTGGGCCCCGGGAAACACCCCCACAGCAGCTCTTCTCCCCATCTGTCCTCTTAATGGCCCGTGTCTCTCCACTTGCTTGTCTTGGGCAGGAGCTGGAGACAGCTAGGATATGCCCTGTACACGTGGCACCTTCAGGGCCCTGGGTAGGATGGACCACCAGCACCGGGCTTGGCTTCTGGTGCCTCCACTGTCTTTCCTTGGTGCTTGGGACATCTACCTCTGGTTTGCACTTTCTCACCCATGGGAGAGAGGACAGCCCCTGGGCCGGGGGATGAGCTGCCTAGGGGCCGATATGCGCCAGGCCGGAGAGAAAACCACCCTGAGTCCCTAGGCCTGTCTTGGCATCTCGGCACTGGGCATCCAAAGAGGGACACAGCCCAGGGTGGTCTATGGAGTCCAGACCTGGGCACAGGGTCTCACTTCTGCCATGTGAGACAGATCCTGGCCCAGGTCTGGCTATAGGGTGTGGGATGTGTCCTGGGAATCAGGAATCCTGCCCTGAGCATGGCCCTGGTCAGAGAGGCTGCCCAGGGAGTGAGGTCGCCCTCTCCCCGTTGGCCCTCACATGCAATCCCACGTGAGCTGGAAAGCCTAGCACGAGGCAAGGCTGACCCAATCCCGAAAGTTCCCCTTCCTACCCAGTAAGACTCAGCCGCAGCAGCAAGGACCTGCTCTTTAGCCACAGCAGGGGACGGGGGCATGGCCCTCTCAGTACTGAAAAGCCGTAATGAAAGAGGGGCTCCCATCCTCATCCCAGGAATGCCCCCGACTCAGCCTCCTCCTGGAGACACAACCCAAAAGCATGGCAGCTGACACTGCCTGGGCTCCCCTGGGCCAGCTGGCACTGAGAGCAAAGTGGCTGTGTGCAACCGGCCGCCACTGCCACATGTGACCACAGCAGCTCCCACCCTCTGTGGCGGTGGAACAGCCGCTGCACCCTGGCCACTGCTTCTGCTGGTTCCTGTAAATGAGCAGCTGCACAGGCTCCTGGCCACAGTGCTGGGCGGGTGCTACTGCTGCTCGGTGCCAGTGCCTGGGCTGTGCGCTGCCCAGGTCTCCTGACTCCCTGACCCCAGCCTGCCAGGCCCTGTCCCCACAGCAGAAACGTACACTCCACAGCAGCTGTGTGGGGCCTATGGAGGTCCAAGTGTCATCCCTCTCCCTCTCCCTCTCCCACCAGAATCTGCCCCTCCACACCTGCACTGCCTCTCCCTGAATAGGGCTGGTTCGCCTGGGCCCACACTGCCTTCCCTGAGCCCCAGCAGATCTCAGCATGGCCCTGGCTCCCGAGGTTTCCCTGCAGTCAGAGTTGGGGCCTGGACCCATTCCTCTCCGCATGTGCTAGCCCCTTCTATGGCCTCAGCTCCCCAACAGGCACTGGGCCCCAGGCCTCCAGTGCTGGCCTGGCACATTGACTGCATGTGACACCGGGCACTCCAGAGGAGAGGACCAGTGCGGGAATGTAGTGGGCCAGGTGCCAGGCACACAGGGCCAGTCTGTTGGGGCCCTGGGCAACAGAGCCCCCTCCCCTAGCCTCTACAGCTTGAGCCCCCTCAACACCCATGAGAATGAGGTGAACGTGGGGCCAGTGCTGGGAGTCCTGGCAGCGCCATCCTGCCAGGACACCTACCTGGGGCATCTGCTGGGGCTCCGAGGGTGGTGTGTGTAGCGGGTGCACAGTCTGGGGGCTGGGCCCGGGGCCTGTCCTCAGCCGCCCTCTCCTTGTCTTTGTGCTTCTTGGACTTCTTCTTGGGCTTGCTGCGTGAGGGACTGCCATGGGGCCTGCTGGGCTGGGCACAGTCCGTCAGCAGGGGCAGACCAAGGCGTGCAGTGGGGGCTGGGGCAGCCGCCTCCCCGCGCTCACAGTCCCGGCCACTGTGGCCCAGGTCATTGCTGACATCAGCCAGGGGGTCATGGGCCCTCGGGGGCTCCAGTCGCGGGGGCAGGTGGGTGCTGGAGCTGAGGGTGTCTGTGCTGGCTGGCGGGCCCGGGGTGGGCAGCAGGGCCTCACGGCCGTTGGGCATACCCAGCTTCCCGTTGACAGCTGGCTGAGCTCTCTGAGTGAAGTGTGATATCCGGGGTTTCTTGTTGGCTAGGGGGTCGATGAAATCAGGAGGCTGTGGCCGTTTCTGGGGAGGAGCAGAGACCATTTTAGAGGGGACCACAGAGCGGCTGGGCAGCAACAGACAATCCTGTGGCCCAGCCAGAAAATCCGGCGCTGCCTGCAAGGCCCAGGCCGGCCACACGGGGGCACCAGGGCACCAAGCCAGGTCCTTGGTGCTGCTCAGGGTGCCCTCAAACTGAGCCCTTAAGCCTGCTGGGGCCAATGCAGGGGAGGGCAGGGCCCAGCCTGTGCAGGTCAGCCCTGGGGACTGGTCTAAAGCACTGCTATGTTCAGCATGCTTCCCCAGCAACAGCTGTGACGCAGGGACAGGAGGCCCGAGAGACCCCACATCTGAGAGCCGCCCCCATCCCAGGTTCCACATTGTAAACTGGGGTTGCTGTGGCCATATTGGCAGGAATCTGCCCCCAACCCCAACCCGACAGCTTCCCCCTTGATCCCTAGGTGGAGACAGGCAGCTCAGCTCGGAGCAGCTCATGTTCCAAGGAGCTGGTGAGGAAGGTGACAAGGGTGACTGATGCAGCACAGTCACTGCTCAGGACAGTTACCCCAGGCCCGCCCCATTTACCTGCGGGGGTGAGGCAGAGCGCCCACGCTCGCCTGGGGGGCTAGAGGCAGCAGCATCTCCAAGGAGGCTGCCGGTGCTCTGTGGCTGGCACAGCTTCCTGCGAAGGAGAGGCAGGGCTGGGTCAGGTGGTACTGAGGAGGCCTAGAAGCCCCAGCTGTGTATCTACACGGGGCCCCGGAGGAGATGCCTCAAGGAAGGAACCCCCCTACTCTCAAATCCAGAGCAGGGCCAAGGGGGTCACAGGAACCTGGGTATGAGCCCATCCTGCCCCCGGCTTCACCCACTTCCCCACTCACTGTCCCCCTGTGCCCAGAGGAGGGCCAGCACTTTGTGTAGGTGCCTGTTACCGGGGAGACTAGAGACACATGCTGGGGTGCTGGCCCCTGCTTTTAAAGACAGCTGTTCATCCTGCTAAGAACGCTCACTGCAGAAACCGTCCAAAATGCAGAAGAGAACGGAGAGCCTGGCCTAGGATGAGACAGACTTCCTGGGAACCCAGTCACAGTAGGGTGTGGAGGACGGTCAAGTGGCCACCAGCCTGACCACGTGATGCAGCCGGAGAAGGGAAGAAACACCCCAGTGCATGCCCCTTCTCCAGCTCATGTGATCTGGGCGAGGGGAACCCCTCTGCCCCCACCAGCAACCCTGCAGCTTAAGGGTATCCTCTCTGACCCAGCCATCCTCTCCCAGCAGCTGCACATCTCGAGGGAGCCTAGAGCCCCTCCAGGCCCCTCAGAGAGGCTGAAGCCCAGGGCTATGGCAATTCTGCCAGCCAGTGACATCCAGAGACCATCTCCCTGACTGATGGGCTCAGCTGCAGACCACTGTAGCTGTCGCCTCCCTGGTGGCCTGAGAGGAGAGCCATGTGAATATAAACAGAGCTTCCAGTTAAAGACAGAAAACAGAGGACAGGCATTTGCGTCCACTGAAGAGGCAAAGCAGAGACAAAAGGAGGAGCGAGGACACTGGAAAGTGTAGCAGAAGCATGAATGGTGACTGTCGCAGGATCCAGAGAATCCAAGGCCCAGAGCAAGAGGCACTGTGACCTCAGGGGATGACAGGCTGCTGCCAGGCCAACCCCCACAGCCCTGTTGCAGGTCCTCGTCACTGCTGGTGGGGCTGCAGGGCAGTAAGCCTAGGGCTGTCAGGTAGCAAAGAGGCTTGGGCCACTCCTCCAGGCAGCTGGGTGAAGCTACCTGGGCCACAGCTGGATGACAGGATGGCCAGATGTGTGGCCTCAGGAGAAGAAGCAGGGCCCAGGACTAGGCCATATTGGGGATTCAGAGGCCCCAAGCTGTGTAGGAGTGCCCCCAAGGGCTGCACTGCAGCTTCCAGGCAACAAACGTCACACCTTAAAACAGAACAGGAAAATACATTTGAAAAGAGAGACTCCACAAGGAGATGAAAACATTAAAAAATTAATCAACAGGCTGGGCGCAGTGGCCCACGCCTATAATCCCAGCACTTTGGGAGGCAGAGGCGGGCTGATCACCCAAGGTCAGGAATTCGAGACCAGCCTGACCAACATGATGAAACCTCGTCTCTCCTAAAAGTACAAAAAAAAATTAGCTAGGTATGGTGGTGGGCGCCTGAAACCTCAGCTACTTGGCAGGAGAGTCACTTGAACCTGGGAGGCGGAGGCTGCAGTGAGCCGAGATTGCGCCACTGCACTCCAGCCTGGGTGGCATCTTTTTTCTTCAAGACAGAATCTCAAATAAATAAAATAAAATAATTAACAAAAACACCAGTTTTAGTATCCTTGGAAAAGCAACACATTTGAGTAGATGTTTCTTCAAAGCAGCTATACAAGTGGCCAATAAGCACATGAAAAGATGCTCAATGCCACGTGTCTTCAGGGAAATTCAAATCAGAACAAGACACCGGCTACTCTGGGCACACTGCCTATGAGCTGGCGCTGCCCTGCAAGGAGCAGTAACAAACAAACCCACCAAACAGAAAACAAATGAGACACCGCTTCACATACCCGCAAGGATGGCTGAATAAAAACAGAAAATAGGCTGGGTGCGGTGGCTCATGCCTGTAATCCCAGAACTTTGGGAGGCCAAGGTGGGTGAACCACCTGAGGTCAGGAGTCCAAGGCCAGCCTGGCCCAACATGGCGAAATCCTGTCTCTACTAAAAAAAATACAAAAATTAGCCAGGTGTGGTGGCGGGCAGTTGTAACACCAGCTACTTGGGGAGGCTGAGACAGGAGAATCGCTTCAATCTGCAAGGCAGAGACTACAGTGAGCCAAGATCATGCCATGGCACTCTAGCCTGGGTGACAGAGCAAGATTCCATCTCAAAAAACAAAAAACAGAAAATAGCAAGTGTTGAGATGACGTAGAAAAACTGGAACCCACGTGCGCTGTTGGTGGGACTGTGAGAGGATGCACCAGCAGCAGAAAAGGGTTCCAAAGCCAGGCACAGTGGTACACACCTGTAATTCCAGCACGCTGGGAGGCTGAGGCACGGGGTGACCTGACTAATGTCAGATCCCCTGCGGCCCCTTCACAGATGCGCAGTGGGGGCATATTTCAAAGCCTGCAGAATTTCCTCTCTCGTCTACCCGACCCAGCTGACCCTTCACAGATGCGCAGTGGGGGCATATTTCAAAGCCTGCAGAATTTCCTCTCTCGTCTACCCGACCCAGCTGACTACGTGGCTGCAGTTGAGTTCAAAATAACCATTAGACCTCGACTGCCACTGCCTGGGAAGTCCTCAAGAGAAGGGGAAACCCACGTCCACACAAACCCTTGTCCACCCATGTCCACAGCAGCTCTAGTCACAGTTGGCAAAGGGGGAAAACCGCCCAAATGGCCCTCAGTGGGTGCATGGATGACAACATGTGGTCCATCCACACACTGGGATATAATTCAGCCATGAAAAGGAAGCACTGACCTGTTACAAGAATGACCCTTGAATACATGATGCTGAGTGAAAAACGATATGCGTAATGGTTGATATGGCTCAAAATCTTTTTGTTTGTTTGGGCTTGTTTTGAGACAGGTCTTGCTGTATTGCCCAGGCTGGAGTGCAGTGGCACAGTCACAGCTCACTGCAGCCTGAACGTCCTGTGTTCAAGGGATCCTCCCAGCTCAGCCTCTAGAGTAGCTGGGATCACAAGAGCGCACCACCATCCCTGGCTAATTTTTTTTTGTAGAGATGAGGGTCTCACTATGTTGCCCAGGCTTGTCTAGAACTCCTGGGCTCAAACGATCCTCCCACCTAAGCCTCCCAAAGTGCTGAGATTACAGGCATGAGCCACTGCACCCGGTCCTGATTCAACAATCTTCACGGCCACAAGTTTCCACGGATTGCATGTCAGCCACATAGTTACGATTTCATTGATCTGAAATGTCCACCACAGGCAAATCCATAGAGACAGAAAGCAGATTAGTGGTTACCAGGGGCTGGGGTTGTGGGAGGGAATGGAGAGCGACTGCTGATGGGGATAGGGTTTCCTTTTGGGGAAATGAGAATGTTCTGGAACTAGACAGAGGTGGTGGCTGCACAACACTATGAATGTACAAAATGCCACAGAGTTACTCACTTTAAATGAGTGACTTGTGTTACATGAACTGAATCTGAATAAAGCTTTTTTTTTTTTTGAGATGGAGTTTCGCTGTTGTTACCCAGACTGCAGTGCAATGGCACAATCTCGGCTCACCGCAACCTCCACCTTCTGGGTTCAAACAATTCTCCTGCCTCAGCCTCCCGAGTAGCTGGGACTACAGGCACGCACCACCATGCCCAGCTAATTTTTGTATTTTTAGTAGAGACGGGGTTTCACCTTGTTGACCAGGATGGTCTCGATCTCTTGACCTCGTGATCTGCCTGCCTTGGCCTCCCAAAGTGCTGGGATTATAGGCGTGAGCCACCGCGCCCAGCCAAATGTGCTTCTATTTTTTTTTTTTTTGAGACAGAGTTTTGCTCTTGTTACCCAGGCTGGAGTGCAATGGTGCGATCCTGGCTCACCGCAACCTCCGCCTCCTGGGTTCAGGGAATTCTCCTGCCTCAGCCTCCTAAGTAGCTAGGACTACAGGCACGTGCCACCGTGCCCAGCTAATTTTTTGTATTTTTAGTAGAGACAGGGTTTCACCATGTTGACCAGGATGGTCTCAATCTCTTGACCTCGTGATCCACCTGCCTCGGCCTCCCAAAGTGCTGGGATTACAGGTGTGAGCCACTGCACCCGGCAGAACTGTTTTTTTTTTTAAGCATCCTTAGAGTAGGTTAAAAATAATATCCTGAGCCAGGCATGGTGGATGAACTCCAGCAGCCCACCAAGGGCAGGAACACCTGAGGTCAGGAGTTTGAGACCAGTCTGGCCAACATGGTGAAACCCTATCTCTACTAAAATTACCAAAAATTAGCCAAATGTGGTGGCACATGCCTGTAATCCTAGCTACTCAGGAGGCTGAGGCAGGAGAATCACCTGAACCTGGGAGGTGGAGGTTGCAGTGAGCCGAGATTTCACCATTGCATTACAGCCTGGGCAACAAGAGTAAAACTCCATCTCAAAAAAAAAAAAAATGACATCCCAGCCAGGCGTGGTAGCTCATGTCTGTAATGCCAGCACTCTGGGGGACCGAGGCAGTTGGATCACAAGGTCAGGAGTTCAAGACCAATCTGGCCAACATGGTGAAATTCCCTCTACTAAAAACACACAAATTAGCCAGGCATGGTGGCGGGCGCCTGTAATCCCAGCTACTCGGGAGGCTGAGGCAGGAGAATCACATGAACCTGGAAGGCACAGGTTGAAGTGAGCCAAGATCATGCCATTGCCCTCCAGCCTGGGTGAGACAATGAGACTACGTCTCAAAAAAAGAAAAAGCAACACGAAAGACTCTCAGAAACTAGAAATGATAGGCTCCCATGATGGCTCACACCTGTAATCCCAGCGCTTTGAGAGGCTGAGGCAGGCAGATCACTTGAGGTCAGGAGCTCAAGATCAGCCTGGCCAACCTGGTGAAACCCTGTCTCAATGATTGGGCATCAGAGCAACACTCTGTCTCAAAAAAGAAACTACAAATAATAATAGAGACGGGATGAGAAATGTCAGAGAACTCTCCCAAAAGGATAATAAAGAGCAAGAGATGAAAAGCAGGAAGAGAAGGATGAACTCCAGCAGCCCACCAAGGGCAGTCTGAGGTGGCGTGCAGTAGGGTAGTCAGGCCTTTCCACTGCCTCATGCGGGACAGAAAGACGGATGGATGGATGAGGCAAGTTTTCAGCCTGTGAGGTCCGTGGTACCATCCCAGGGTTGGGGTGGGAAGCCTCTGACCTTCGGCATGGAGGAAAAGCACCTTGGACTCTGCAAGCCTAGACACGATCAACCACCGGCTCGGCAAGACCACCGTCTGGGCATGAAGACGTGGCCAGCAGTCTTCCCAGAGCCCTGCCCTCAGAGAGGTGCTCCAGAGCTGGGCTCCTGCGGCACCAGGAAGGAGCAGGAAGCAGGGTGCAGACTCCGGCATGAGGATCACATGAGGGGAGTGGCTCAGGCTGGAGGTGAGGACACTAGGCAGTGTGTGGCTTGGGCAGAGGAATCAGAACTCCCAGGGGGACCTGTAGGACCCCTGGCCCATGGATAGTGATGAGAGGTGATTTGGACACCAAGGACAGCTTGGGGTTGGATGTGAAGAACAAAGATAACATGAGCAGAGAAACCACCCGAGCCACACATGGTGCAAGCTCAGCTGGGGAGGCTCTCGCAGTGACTTGGGCCCCCATCCCCCTCATCTGTCTCATGGCCTGCACCAGGCGAGCCCTGGTGGTAAAACACCTCAAGACCCTGCTTTGATATACCTGAGGCCCTGGTGTCCAAACTCCTATAAATGGGGCTTTCTTGGGGGCGGGGTGCTAAATAAGAAACGAAACAGCTGTGCAGAGGAGAGCTTCAGGTCACCTTCTATGTGGTTATGGTCCAGGACACCAACCCTACCCCTACACACCAGTTGAAGCTTGGGAAGACAATGCCGCTCCCGCTGCTGGCCCAGAGTGAAAGCCAACTGCCAAGGGGCTGGCATGAGCCCAGCAGCTCACTCCGCAGATGGAACATGAGCTTCGAATCAGGGGACCTGGAGGTAGCTCTGGAGCCTGCATCCCAGGGGAACTCCCCGCAGCCCCCAGAGATGCAGCTCAGGCTTCTCCTCATTCCACTAACTCCAAGCAGTTCTCCTTCCAGTGCCCTAAGGGTCTGTGGAACCCAGGGAGGGGGCCAAGGGAGATGACACAGCTACGAGGATGGGGGTGGGTCTTCTGCCAAGACTGTGCCCTCAGGGAGCCTCCCACCAGCCAGGGAAGTGCCCCACAGGCCCCTGACCTCCACTTCCAGGGCAGACAGGCAGGTACTACCCCTCAGGGGAACGGAGTGGACCCCCACTTCTCTCTGCTTTCCAGAGGCAATTACTGCTTTAAACAGCTGAACTTCCAAAAAATAATCACAAATCATAAATACCTCCGAGCCCCTGAGAAATCACTTGTGGACTAATTGGCAGATTGGCCTGCTTCACAGCCTGCACTCCGCAGCCCACATCGGTAGAGAAGGAAACCATTAGCCGTCTGCCTCCTTAACCACTGCTCTCCGGAGCTGCTGCCACTCCTGACCCTGGGTTCCAATTAGCCCCAGAGGATGCATTTAATTAACACTGCTTAATGACGCCTGCCGGGAGTGTTGGTTTGCCTTATTTCTCTACTTCAGGTTCTCGAGAGGCTCTTCTCAAAAAGTCAGTGAACTTCCAAGGCCCTGTGGGCATGCCCAGGTTGTGGAGGGAAGCACGGGGGGGGGGGGGGGGGGGGGGGTGGGAAGCTGGGAACAGCTGAGGAGGGAGGGTTCTGGCAGACTGAGGCCTTTTGTCTAAAGATTCTGGGGTTTGGGCCAGTGACTCATGCCTGCATCCCACTCTGTGGGGGTGGCCTTCCCCCAACCACGAGGGCAGTAGAGAGGATGGCCAGAGAGGCCTACTTGGACCCTCCCATCCTGTTCCCAGGACCTTCCACTTTCAGGACCACACAAGGCCACCCCAGCATCCTCTGGGTAAGCTCTGGCCGCCTTCAGGCGGCTGGGGACATGCTGGGGGATGGGAGGTGGCATTACCGGACAAGCACCCGCTTCAGCAGCTGCTGGTCCCCCTCTGAGTAGCCGGGCCAGTCCTTCTGCACATCCTTGTACATGCAGTCCCGCAACGTGCACGTGCCGTCCTTAGCACTCATGTTGGCCACCTGCAAGACAGCCAGCCATCACTTTGTGGGAAGCCTGAGAGTGGTGGGAGACTAGAGAAAAAAGATCAGATGGCAGGGGCGGGAGGGCGTGCAGAGACAGTGGGAGACAGACCCAGACAGAGGAGAGGAAAGAGGGCCCCCCACTACTGACCTGTGCCGCCTCCCACCCCCAGCTCCTCAGCGTACAGAAGAGACCCTGAGGGTCATGGAGCTAGGTCCAGACTCAATTGTCTTACAGGTGCTGGGGCCAGCTGGCTCCAAAAAAGGGAAGGCTACTCCCTGCAGTCCTGAGACCCCATCACCTGCCCCCTGGCCCCCTACCCTGTTTTCTCTTTTTTCTTTTCTTGATACAAGATCCTGGCTCACTACACCCTGTACCGAAAGCCATCCTCCCACCTCACCTCAAAAGTAGTGGGACCACAGGCGTGCATCACCATACTTCAGTTAATTTTATTTTTTTGTAAGATGGGATCTCACTATGTTTTCCAGGCTTGAGCCCCTGGGCTCAAGTGATCCTCTGACCTTAGCCTCCCAGTGTGCTGGGATTCCAGCCACCAAACCCGGCTCCTGTTTCTTCCAGACTGGAGTGCAGTAGCGTGATCAAGGCTCACTGTAGCCGAAACCTCCTGGGCTCAAGCGATCTTCTCGCCTCTCCCAAGTAGCTGGGCTACAAGCATGTACTATCACACCCAGCTAATTTTACTTTTTGTAGATAGAGGGTCTCAGTATTTTGCCTGGCTGGTCTCAAACTCCTGGCCTCAAGGATACTCCCAATCAGCTTCCCAAAGTGCTGGAAACAGGCGTGAGCCAGCTCCACTCCATTTCGATCACAACTCCTGGGGCAGAGTTGACCATGGCTGGGGATGCTGGGTGAGGGGTACCTCCGGGGCCAGGCCTGAGCCCACCTTCCTTATAACCAGCGTGCCTTGCTGTCGCTGGTTCACAAAAGCTAAGTTCGTCTCCCAGACTGCTGACAAAGATGGATTCAGACCATCTGCCTTAGAGGGACCTGAGGAAGCTCCAGGTCACTGCCCTGAATGGGTGCTGTGTGCTGGCCTGCGGGGTGCTCTGGTCTCCATCTTGCTGCAGACGCGGCAGCCACCGTTTGCTGCATCCAACACAGCTCTGTGTCACAGCATACTTCATGGGGAGCATTTTTAATGGGTGAGTAATATTCCACCTACAAACTGCTGCCAGTTTCTCTGCAGCATAAACAGACATTACTGTGTGCACATTTTCTCACGTTGGCTAGTTTCCTTTGGCGGGATTCCCAGAAGCCAGATTAGTAAGTCAAAGGCTGGATATTTGTATGGCTCTTGACAGCCTTTGCTCAGCATCACCCATCTGTCCACACCCCTGCCCTCGTAGGAAAGGCCTGCGGGTTTCCCTGGGGCCCAGCCAGTCCTAGAGGCGGACTCCTTCCATCTCTGCTGTAGATTTTTCCAGAGGGAGGGCCAAGCACCTTTGAGGGGTACAATTTTGTCACTGCCATTCCTCAGTGTGTCTGCAGGCCTGGTGAGGACTGGAAATGACCAGTCTGGGTGAGGCACATCCCCCTCTGCTAGCCACAGCATCCAGCTGACCCCCATAATTGCTGGGGAGAAGCAGCTGCATAATGAATATAGAAGCAAGCAGACAAGCTGTCCAAGGGAAGTCACAGTGGCATGGGAAGGGACACTGCCCGCAGATGCTGGTCAGGCCTGCTCCCAGGAAATGCTGAATCAAAGTCACCTGGAGAAGCCAGGCCCTAGAACAGGCGTCTCCTGGCCAGGCCAGTGCAGGTCCCACATCTGGTAACTGCATCAAGCTCCCTTCAGCCACCCCTGCTGGCACCAAGCTGGCCCTGGCTCAGGAGCAGGATGGAGGTGGACAAGGGCCAGGCTGATATCCCAACATCCTCCCAGGGAACGTAGAGCACGGTCCCACCAGCTGCACACCTGAGTGGGATGCCTGTGAGGAACTCGGTAAACATAGAAGAATGTCCCTCCAGCTGCTATCCCGGCACATCACAGCATGTGCTTCTGCTGCAGGCACCACCTGTGTTCCCAACATCCCAGTTCTATCACCCTGGAAGGTGCCTCCTCCTTGACCACAGCAGCAATTCGAGGAGACCCATCCCCAGTTCACCACAAGGCTGCATCTGCACAGCCTGGCTGATGTTCTGAAGCCAGTCCAAGTTGTTCTCCTCCCCAGGAACCCTAGGAAGCCAGGGTGGGGCCATAGGAGCCTCCACGGGTGAGGGGTGGTAGAAGGCAGCCAGGGCCATCACACTTGTTCGTTGCAATGCCCAGGGTGTTTCTCAACAGCAGGCTCCACATGCCATTACCACGTTCTGGCTGGCCTAGCCCCCAACCCCAGCTAGGCACACTGCAGGTCACAGACGGAAGCCTGAGGGTTCAAGACATGAAGCCCCTTGCCCAGAGGCACCTCTGGAGAGCGGCAGGCAGCTGATTCATACTGAGGCCCGCCAGACTCTGTCTGGCTTGTATGGGTTCCTTCCCCAGGCCTTGAGTCTACAAATCGTCTATAGCTGAAGCCTGGATCCACTGTGCCAGGCCCAACTGCCCACGTGTTGGCAGATGGTGGAAGGAGAGGGCCTGGGCTCCATGCGGAGCCCACCTCGAAACCCAGGACAGTTAGGGCCATGCCCAGAGACCCATCCATGGCCCCGCTAAGCCTGTTCTCATGCAGGGGGCCCCAGGTCTGAGGCAGGTTCAGAACCTGAGAGAGATCCCAGGAAGGGCTCTTCCCTGCCAGTCCCAATCCCAGCCTCCATGCTCTGGCCCATCCCACCCACACGAGACCATCTGTGGAGATGGCCGGTAAAGACGCAACATCGGGGTGGCACATACCTGCTGGAGGAGGCCATCCAGCGCATCCTTGTCCGCCTGCGTCAGGCCATCCTTCTGCAGCCGCAACAGTAGCTCAGCCTTGCGGTAGGGCCTTAGTGCCAGGAGGTGCAGCACTCGGTCACGGAAGGGCCTCTGGGACACCCCGCTGCCCCCGCTCACGACACTGGTACCACTCTTCCTGATGGCACTCGCCAAGTTGATGGGGGTTGCCCGTTTCCGGGAGGGCACAGCGTCTGTTGCGCCTGGGGCTGGTTTCCGAAACTGAACCTTCTTACCTGCAACAAGGCAAAACAGAACAGTTCTCTATTAGGGAACAAGGAGGGCACTGCCGTGTCCCATGGCCAGCGCCACTGGGTGGGTGCCCAAAGGTTTGAGACTATAGAGAGTGCTGGCAGCAGACACCACGTCAGCCACAGCAGAGCCCTGCTTGCTCCTTGGGCACCCTGGGCGGCTAAGAGCGCCACCTGCTGCCCACAGCTGGCACCTTGCAGTGCACCCAGCCTCAGGAGTGGGAGGTACAGGCAGGAGAACTGTGTCAGAGCCTTCACTGACTACATCACAGGTGACCTTTTAAATCCTGGACAGCAAAAACAGCTGATCACTCTGGTGAGCAGTGTGTGTGTGGTTGGGGGGTTGTTTTGTTTTTGAGACAGGATCCTGCGTTGTCACCAGGCTGGAGTGCAGTGACACAATCATGGCTTCCTGCAGCCTCAAACTCCTGGGCTCCACAATCCCCCCACCTGAGCCTCTGGAGTAGCTGGGACTACAGGTGGGCACCACTATGCCTGGCTATTTTTTTTTTTATTTGTAGAGATGGGGTCTCACTATGCTGCCCAGGCTAGTCTCAAACTCATGGGATCAAAGGACCCTCCTGCCTCAGTCTCCCAAAGTGCTGGGATTATAGGCCACAGCCACCCCACCCAGCCTGAAGTGGGGGCTGTTTGTAAACACTTCTGATGTTAAACCGGGGGTCCCTGAACTGCAAGAGGCAGTCACTCCCAAGCCTGCACTTTGGAGTCATATGCTGGCCTCACAGGGCTGCCATTTTTGTTTTTTAAAAGTGGGATAAAAGGTGTCAGGGCCACTTTCAGCGGCTGCTCTGGAGACCCTGGGGTGCAAGTGGCACCCCAGCCTTAGGCCTGATCAAGCTCTCCTCTGGCAGGCATGGCTGTGCCCAGAGCCCAGGGGAGAACAGGTTCCCCTCTAGCTCCGACGCAGACAGAGACATGGGCAGGGTCTAGCACACTGCTCCCCTGCTCTGTCCTGAATGATGCCCTGGCATCCTCAGGAACAGGGTCGGCCAAGCAAGCTCAACAATGCCTCAAATCGCCAAAAAAGCTCTTTATAACGCCATCCCTCTGACCTTATCCCTCAGAATCTCATCTGTCAAATTAAGCCAGAAAGCCACGCTTTCAGAATGCCCAGGGCCAGCACTCACACCTATGGGGTCTATTAAATGGGGCCCTGATGGCGGGGCCGGACTCACCCCTACAGGGCCAGACTGATCAACAGGGAGGAGCAGCAGCCTGTTGGGGTCGCTGTGAGACAGAGGGACATGCACATTCACATCTTAACAATGTCCCCATCAGAATGTAAACTGTTTCAAAACCCCTCACTGTACCCAAAGTGGTGTGCTAAGACACATTTCTCACCAAGTTTCTATCTCAAGGACCCACAGATTTATTGAAACGTATGTGTATAGGGCCAGGTGCGCTGACTCAGGCCTGTCATCCTGGCACTGTGGGAGACCCAGTCGAGAGAATCATCTGAGCCCAGGAGTCAGAGACCAGCCTGGGCAACATAGCAAGACACCGTCTACACAAAAAATCTAAAAGTTAGCCACGGGTGGTGGCACACACCTGTGGTCCCAGCTACTCTGGAGGCTGAGGTAGGGTCACTTGAGCCCAGGAGTTTGAGGCTGCAGCAAGCTATGATTGCATCACTGCACTCCAGCCTGAGTGACAGATAAAGGTCCTGTCTTTAAGAAAAGAAAAAAAACAAAAAACAAAACACGTGTACAGCTCTCTCTTCAACTGTCCCCATAGCAGCCCTGTGCTTGGGGCTCACAGCCCAGTGCCTCAACTCCATGAACCGGACTCCCTGGCCATGCAACGTCCACCTGGGCCCAGTGCTGACCGGGAGGACCAACCCCTGCACCCACATCTACAGTTTCATTCAGGGGGAATCCCTCTGCCCAGCAGAGGGAAATCACATGCTTTCTTTGGAAGGAGGAGAGAAAGAAATTGAAATCCCCCCGCCTTTTCTCATAGATAAAACTCAAAAGCCATCACGGCTGTCGTCTGCTCTGAACCACCTCCCTCTTCCCTGAAGCCTGGTACCCTACTCCCGCCAGAATGAATTCCCGTGACTCCTGAAGCTCCGTCTGGTCTAAGAGGCAGGACTGTTTACTGCAGCTCTGTAAACAAACAGTACTTTTCTTCCCACTGTCAAGGCCTGTTGGTTTCTCAACTTTGCTGAAACGTTTCCAAGTTGATGCTGAGCAGCCAGAGCCTTCCCACAGTGCTGGGTCACTGGCAACAGGGCCTGCGCGGCTCATTTCCTGCTGTGGTGGCCTTGGGGAGGACAGACAGGTCCCAGAAACGAAATGTGTCTGCCTATTCCCTTATTCATCTGTCTCTGATAGTTGACGTTTTAGGCGAAACTTCAGAGGGCCAAAGGCAAAGCTCTCCCTCTGCCCCCACATGACCTTTCCATGAGCGGTTAAGGATGACAGTCTCTGCAGACCAAGGTCACCAGATACCCCAAGCCGTTCTCCCCTCCCAGTGGGATTCCACACATCCGTCTTTGGGATGGGGCGACACACAGTCCAAGTTACTTAACTGAGTCACTAATGGGGAGAGGGGATTCAGGGAGTCAACCTATGGCAGAAGTGACATGTCATTCAGAGTGTAAGAGCTGGTTGGTCAGACTCCTCGGCTGATTTCTGTGCAGGGCACAGCCAATGCCCAGTCTGGACGGGCCCCAAACACCTCCTGACCCTGGCAGCTGCCCGGCCACCCTGCATCCCTGCCGGCCCCACTGCTCACCCAGGTAGCGGCCTCCAGGCTTGATGACAATAGCACTGCGGCTCCGAGTCTCCTCCTCTGCCTGGGCCATGCTCTGCCGCGCCTTCTGGTAGGATTCGTCAGTGGCGCACACCGTGATCTTGTCCTGGATGCTGCCCAGGCAGTCCAGGTGGACGTCCCCATGACTGTAAGACAAGGCCAGGAGCCGGGGTCAGCAGCTGGGACGATGCAGGGAGCTCCGTTGAGGGCCCGAGCCCCCAGCCCGCCACCTGGCCTAGAAAACAGGTTCTGTCAGCACCGTCTCAGGCAACACGGTTTCAATGGGGCACATCTCCACCCTGGGCCAGAGGTGGCAGGGTGACCTCAAGAGCCGGTGGGGTGCTCTGGGGTGGGGCGGTGCCTCACCTGGAGACATACTGCTGGATGCAGTCGAAGCTGCCCTGGGGGCTGTCGCGGCCGATGTTGGAGAGGTAGAAGGAGAATGTCCGTGCCTCCTCGGGACAGTCAGGCTGGGGGATGGAGATGTGCTGTGTGGAGGGGGAGGGGGTGTCACCGGGAGGTCCTCAGCATGGAGTCAACCACAGGACGGCCCCCGGCCTGTGTCTCCTGCACAAGTCCCCACAGTGCAACCCTCACAATGGGAGTGTGCTGCCCGCTTCTCCTAAAACACACCCCTGTTCTCCTGCCAGTGACAGGAATGGGTGACCAGTGCTCAGCAACACACACCATGCAAAGAGGGGATTCAGGCACCTCTGCGGGTGGGCATGGGGCCAGGGGGCTGTTTTCAGCAGCAACAGCTCTGCTGTCTGAGGAGGACAGTGCTCAGCACCTGCCTGGATGCAGGGCCCCCACCCCAATCATGTGACCCCTGGAAAGTGCCTTGGCTGGACCACGATTCACTTTCCCACCACCACATGGACAGACCTGGCCTTTACCCTATAAGGTAAAATGCAACAAGAAGGGTGTGGGCAGCCACCCACAACTCTGACACTCCTCCGTGGTGACCCTCCTTCTCAACAGCCCCCCTAAAAAGGACATGGACTCCATGTGAGTCTCCATTCGCTGCAGCTGTGAATGAGGTAGGCTTGTGTCCTGGGGGCCTCACAGATCAGAGGCACTGGTCACACCAGCCTGAGTTTGGTTGTGCCCCTGCAGTCCAGCTAAGCAAAGCTCCAGCCCTGCCTGGAGGATGGACAGCTGGGGGCAAATGGGCGGGTGGACGGACTGGGCTGGTCCTGGCCAGGCTCAGTGCAGGGCGGCATTGCATCAGAGGCCATTGCAGTCCAGGCTGACCCCAGAGCCTCTGTCAACAGAGCTGGCTCTTCCTAAAACTAATGCCTGGGCTTTGGCACAAGGTCCTCACAGCTAGGCTGGAAAATGAAGGGTGTCAGATGGTCAACAAGGAGGGGATGACATGGGGGGAGCCCTCAGGCCTTGTTCCCTGGCTGTAGCACCCCCTCGGCACCCAAGCCCTGTCTCCTATTCAGTGACATCATGAGCACAGGAGAGACTGCGGCTCAATCTCCTGCCCCCTCACCCTGCCCTGTGCCTCACCTGTGAGACAGAGACGCCCGGCGGGGCTCCTGAGCCACCGGGCACGTAGAGTCCCACCACTCCCCAGCTCCTGCCACGTGGCCTTGGGTGAGACTTGTCCACTGGGGTAGTATTTGGACCCACAAGGGAAGCCATGGCTGCACCAGTCCCTGCTCCCAAGACAAGAAGAGCTCCTGGGTTCAGCCACTCCAGCAGGAAGAGTCTGGCCTGGGATTCCAGGCATTCTCTGCGCCAGCCAGTTCCTGCACCCAGCCTGCAGACCCTTCTCCAGAGGCCCGTCCTGCTCCTCCCCCAGGCTGAACACTGCTCTGGGAGAAAAGCCATCCTACTGGAGTCTACCCAGTACCCTCTCTCCTCCTCAAACGTGTCCCCCTAGGGCAGGAGCCCTTGTCCTTGTCATGCTGATACAGAAACGCAAGCTATGGAATCCAGGCTCAACCAGCATGATGATGGAGGGCGAGGCCGAAGCCCACTGCAGACCCACCATGCCAGTTAGTCCCCACCTGAACACAAACACGTCTCTATCAGGGTTAGAGAAGGCAGAAACGGTCTGCACTCAGCATCGGAGAAATCACACACACATGGCCTCTGATGATTCACCCTCAGGCAGGGAAACACACACACACCCCCCATCCACACACAAATATAATCACTTCATACACATAGCCACACACACAAACCCTTCCACACACAACCCCCTATAACCACACACACAATCCCCCCACACAACCAGAGACGAACTTACAAACACACACACGAACTCACACACAACCAAACAACCCACAAACACACAATACCCCCAAAGCACCACACATAACCTCCCACGCACGACCCCTCCACACACAAACACAACCCCCACACACTAACACAACCCCTCCACACCCCTCCACACAAACACAACCTGTACACACAACCCACATATGCACACACCCCCACAGCCACATGCACACAAACCCCTACACACAACCAAACACAATCCACACACACACAGCCACATACAACCCACACACAGCTACACAAACACAACCCCCACACACCACAACCCACACACAAATGCAACCCCACACATACACACACACACATTACCACACAAACACAACCCACACAAACACAACCACACACCCCTGAAGCCTCTGCCAGAACCATGTGGATAACCCTGGCTGTCCAGACCTGTTCTGCTCCAACACCACTGAGGAATTTTTCACCCAAAACATACATATGTCACCCTGTTCTGTCTGCACCTCCCTTCCCAGATATCACTTTTTTTTCTTTGAGACAGTCTTGCTCTGTCATCAGCCTGGAGTGCAGAGACGCAATCTCAGCTCACCGCAACCTCTGCCTCCAGGGTTCAAGCAATTCTCCCGCCTCAGCCTCCCGAGCAGCTAGGACTACTGGCAAGAGCCACCACACCAGGCTACTTTTTTATATTTAGTAGAGATGGGGTTTCACCACATTGATCTCCATCTCTTGATCTCGTGAACCACCCGCCCCGGCCTCCCAAAGTGCTGGGATTCCAGGCATGAGCCACCGCACCCAACCCCAAATCTTATTATCATGCATATGAGTAACTGGAAACACACTGCTGGGATGAGGGAACCTCAGGTTTCTGAGGCTCTGCGGTAGCCCGGTGTACAGGTGACATGGTGACCCAGAATGAGCCAGCCAGGGAAGCTGGAGACCACATGCTCAGGTCCCTGCCAGAGTCCAGAGTCTGTCCATCTCTTACCTTTGAAATGCATCCTGGGGCCTGCTGCACCTCCCCACCCGACCCCCCTAAAATCTGCAGGGCCACTTTTACAGTGCGGGTAGGGGGCTGGAAGGTTCTAAAGAGACATATTAAGTTGGGGTAGGGGGTGGAGAGCAAAATGGTTGAGAAAAACGAGGAAAAACGCTGGCTTATCTGGGCAGTTTAGAAAAAAAATAAGGATGGGGTGCAGGGGTTCACGCCTGGAATCCCAATATTTTGGGAGGCCACGGCAGGCAGATTGCTTGAGCCCAGAAGTTCAAGACCAGCCTGGGCAACACAGTGAGGCCCTGTCTCTAACAAAAAAATAAAAATAAATTAGCTGGGTATGGTGGCTCATGCCTGTAGTCCCAGCTACTCAGGAGGCTTGAGCCCCGGAGGTCACGCCTGCAATGAGCCATGACTGCACCGGGCACTCCAGCCTAGGCGAGGGGACATCTCTAAAACAAAAACAGAAATAAGAACATGGGGTGGGTGGCCTCAGGCGCTATCCATACAACACATACAGGAGCCCAAATAATGGACTGACCAGGTTCTCTCTGCCCTGGAAGGTTTTCAGGCCTGAAATCATGTTTTCTACATTATTTTTATTTCCCACCAAACTCTCAGAATAAAATCTGTTGTTCTTTGTATAGAGTCATGACCAAGTGGCCAAATACAACTTCCAGGAGGGAAGCAGCCCCTTTGGCCCAGCGGGAACCTCACCTCCTCAGTGTCAAGCCATGGGCGCTTTTTTTGTTTGTTTTTTTGAGATGGAGTCTTGCCCTGTCGCCCAGGGTGGAATGCAATGGCACGATCTCGGCCAACTCCAGAGATTCTCCTGCCTCAGGCTCCCGAGTAGCTGGAATTACAGCTACGCACCACCAGACCGGGCCAATTTTTTGTATCCTTAGTAGAGACAGGGGTTTCATCATGTTGGCCAGGCTGCTCTTGAACTCCTGACCTTGTGATCTGCCTGCCTCAGCCTCCCGAAGTGCTGGGATGACAGGCCTAAGCCACTGTGCCCGGCCTAAGCCAAGGGCGCTTTCTTAAGCATCTGCTTCCACTCCAGAAGTCAAACACACCATGGCCAGCTGGAGAAGAGCCACGCGCTGTGCCCTCCTAGGGTCCCCGAATGCTCAGCCTCAGCACATGGATGGCTCCCAATTTAGGCATTTTTAGATTGTTTCTAAATTGTCCGTGTCACACACAACACAGCAACATGTACTCCATGTAGCTAAACCTTTGTACCTATTACAAATTACTCCTGAAGAATCAATGCCTAGCTGCCCAGACACTGTTGCAAGGCTGCTGAGAAGCCCTGCCAAATCTCCTTCTAGAAACTGCCACACAGGTCCCACCGTGGTACACCTGGAACATCCCTGAACACCAACTGCTTTTTTTTTTTTTTTTTTTTTTTTCCTATTTTTGACATGAAGTCTCCTTCTGCAGGCTGGACTGCAGTGGTACGGATCTCGGCTCACTGCAACTTCCACCTCCTGGGTTCAAGTGATTCACCTGTCTCAGTCTCCTGAGTAGCTGGGATTACAGGCATGCACCACCACACCTGGCTAATTTTTGTATGTTTAGTAGAGACAGGATTTCACCATGTTGGCCAGGCTGGTCTTGAACTCATGACCTCAAGTGATCCACCCTCCTCAGCCTCCCAAAGTGCTGGGATTACAGGTATGAGCCACTCTGCCTAGTCTTTTACTGGCCTTTCTAGGTTTAAATCCTAGGAGAGCTGAGACCCCATGTCAGCCCCACTCAGTGTCTGAGAAAGGCAAATGCCATGGAGCATGCTGCTCTGGGGCAGGACACAGTATGGCAGGCCCAGCTTTCTCGTCACTAAATGCCATAAAGTGACTCTGACGAATCTGCCTGCACAGGGGAAGGAAGAGGTGCACCTGCCATTGTGAGCGCACCTGCCACACAGGAAAGGAGGCAGCTGGGCGGAGATCAGACCCCCACCCCAGGAGCATGTGGGCCACCCTAGGCTGGCCACGGTGCACCCACATAAGAGGGAGAGGCGCGTGAGGGACTGAGCTCATTCTGGGCTGCAGCAAGGAGGCTGGTTCTCCTGACCTCAAGTTCAACCTGCAGATGCCCCTGAGGTGGACAAAGAGGGTGACGGACAGAGGAAGAAGCATGGCCAAGGTCCCTAAGTCAGAGAGTCTCCAGCTCGAGTCCCATGGACCTTCAGGAAATGGGTCCCTGCATCCCACGCATGACCCTGAACACTGAATCAGCACGTGCACCTGACAACAACCTAAGAGTCATCCCTCCAGCCCCAAGACCTAGAGAGTGAACCGCAGGAGCATGGGTGATGCTGGCTGACTGGATCCATGAAGGAACAAACCTCCAGGGTGCTCCGACAAAGACGAGCCCAGTGCAGGCTCTGGTGGCAGGCTGCTAGCAGCATGGCCCAGGACCAAGAGCCCTGGAGCTAACAGCCCACTGATCAAAGTAAAGCAGCTGGCCAGGTGTGGTGGCGCATGCCTGTAATCCCAGCTACTCAAGTGGCTGAGGCAGAAGAATCACTTGAACCCAGGAGGCAGAGGTTGCAGCGAGCTGAGATCGCGTCGCTGCACTCCAGCCTGGGCAATAAGAGCAAAACTCCATCTAAAGAAAAAAAAAGTGAAGCAGCAGCTTCACCCCACATCGCTGGGCCTGGGGGGCAGAAGTTCTGTCCTCAGTTCGTGCTTGCCTGGGTCCCCAGGAGGCGGGCAGAGACCCTGCAGCAGCCCCAACTCTCTCAGTGACTTGGGCCCCCAATGCTCCAAGTCAAGGCACATGGCACGTGGCATACAAGGACACCACTATGCACTTCTGCCATGGCCAGGCTGCAGTGTGTCATCTGACAACCTCGCTGGGATGGGGGTTGGGGATGAGAGGCTCCCCTGCTGCTCAGGTTGGGGGGATGGGGCATGGGTGCAGGTGGCTGCGGAAGGCACGGAGTGACTGCTGTAGGACACCAGAGGGCGCTATGGGGCTGCTCTGGCAGCAGGCACCGGCTAGCAGGCCCCTGCCCCCAAGCTCTGACCCCTGAGAGAATGTCCTGGGGAAGGTAATGTCCTGGGGAAGGTAAGAAAGAGGTGGCCAAAGGGTGACCATGAGACCCAGCTGGGGCTGATGGAGGTGTGGGATTGTGTCGTCTGGCTAGGCTGCAGTCCCTGGGGAGTCATTACTCTATGACATCCAGTCTAGGAGTACCCTGGAGGTACTCTGTGGACATGGTTACCATCTACAACCCAGATACTGTAAGCAAGTAAAGGAGATGACCCTCAATGGTCCGGGTGGCCCCATCGAATCAGCTCAAGGCCTTAAAAGGGAAACGGGTTTATCAGGAGGAAGAAGAAACTCTGCCTGAGGGCTGCTCCATCAGCTCCCACTGGGGGTGGTCTGTAGCCAGCCCTGAGGATTACAGACTCCCCACCCACAATCATCTGAGCCCACTGCTTGCAATGCATGTCTTTATCAGTACACACAGACATGTGTCTCCTAGAGGCTCCATGTCTCTGCAGAACCCTGGGCATGCCTGGAAGCCCACTGATGATCATGTTGGTATCCCCTCACCCAGCTGTGCAGAGCTCTCAGGCTGTGGACAGAAACTGATTTAGGTACAACATCGTAACTCTAAAAGAAAAACAGGTGCAGTGGTTAACACTGTAATTCTAGCACTCTGGGAGGACAACCTGGGAGGATCATTTGAGCCCAGAAGTTCAAGACCAGCCTGGTAACATAACAAGAGTAGTCTGTCTTTAGAAAAACAAAATAGGCCAGGTAGGGTGGCTCACACCTGTAATCCCAGCACTTTGGGAGGCCAAGGCGGGTGGATCACCTGAGGTCAGGAGTTTGAGACCAGCCTGGCCAACATGGTGAAACCCCGTCTCTACAAAAGTACAAAAATTAGCCGGGCATGGTGGCAGGCACCCGTAAACTCAGCTACTTGGGAGGCTGAAGCAGGAAAACTGCTTGAACCGGGGAGGCTGGGGTTGCAGTGAGCGGAGGTCATGCCACTACACTCCAGCCTGGACCACAGAGCAAGACTCTGTCTGAGCGGGAGAGGGGGACCTGCAATAAAGGCTAGAAAAACATCAAACGGCTCTAAGGTGTATAGGTGGGCTGGGGGAGATGGAGAGTCCCAAGATGGGAGTCAAGGGAGGTAGACTCCTCACTCTTTCTGTCATTCCCAGATTTTTCTATAAGATGATCATTTCGAAGGAAACATATTTCAAAAAAAATGAGGGTGCTGAGTTTCTATGAACCTCTTCCCCAACCAAAATCCAGACAAATGTCCATGGTCCTCGTGTCCCCTAACACAGCAGTCCCCTACCTTTTTGGCACCAAGGACTGGTTTCATGGAAGATAATTTTTCTACGGATGGTGGAAGAGGGGTGGAGAGGCACAAGGGAGGATGGTTTCTGGCTGAAACTGATCTACCTCAGATGAGGCATGAGATTCTCATAAGCAGCAGCAGCCTAGATCCCTGGCATGCACAGTTCACAACAGGGTTCACGCTCCTGTGAGACTCTAGTAGCCCTCCTCTGACAGGAGGCAGAGCTTGGGTGGTCACGCTCGCTCACCTGCAGCTTGCATCCTGCTGTGTGGGCAGTTCCTAACCAGTCCAGGGCCGAGGGTTGGGAACTTCTGCCCTTTCAGACTGGGAGCCAGGTGCACACTGCTGCACGAAGGGGGCACCCTGGGGGTGCTGGGAGAGGAGAGCCGCCCATCGCCCAGGCGGCCTGTGAGGGGCACCAGACCTGGCCTGGTGTGGCCCCAGCCAAGGGGGTATCATGGAGGCCTAGAACATAGCCTTGCATGGAGGCAGACAGAACCCAAAGACTGCTGCAAGCTGCCGCTGTGCCCAGAGAGTAAGGACAGGCCTGAGACTATGCCAGTTCCAAGATTCCAAATATGAATAATTAAGACAAAAACTCACCCCTTGACTTCCTTGAAATCGGATCGATGGCCTCAGTGAAACAGAATCCTACAAAAAAAGAAACAAGAGGTGAGGGAAACGTGAATAAAGACACTGGGAAACTCAAAGTCTCCCTCCCCAGGTCTATAAGGAGCAGGATGAAGATGGTGCTCTCAGGAGAAGGGAAAGGAAATGCACATACTCTGAAAATGACAGGCAAGGTCACTGGAGCAAGGATTTTGGAAGGATCAGTAGGAGTTCCTCAGACGGACAGAGGACTGAGGCCACATGACAGGTAAGAACGAGGCCTCCAGACACAGGCAACAGGCAGCCCCAATGCCAAGGCTGGCGGCAGGCCCAGGATGCAGAGGTGGGGAGTGTGCCATCCTTGGAAGCCACCACCAGCCTGTGACTCCACCCAGAGAGGAGGGCAAGGCTCAAGGTGCCCACAGCCCTGCCAGAAAAGGGAATGGCAGGTCAGGGTTGACCCTGGATCAGGACTCTCCAAAGGCCCCATACAAGCAAAAACAGCCCCCCTCCTCTCCCACAGCCCCACTTGGTCCCCGTGA
The DNA here is from genome assembly GCF_049354715.1 of Callithrix jacchus. Lineage (NCBI taxonomy): Eukaryota > Metazoa > Chordata > Mammalia > Primates > Cebidae > Callithrix > Callithrix jacchus. The sequence goes on from NC_133523.1 coordinate 17,187,604, forward strand.
AACCACCAACCCAGGCTAAGTCCTGTCTCACAAACACCAGCTTTTAACACCCAGGTGGGTGAGCACTGTCTGCCAGAGTGGGTGCGGAGGGGCCACCTTACAGCCTGAGGTGGGAGCCCGAGGCCTGCACAGCTCCACTGCATGGCCTTGGGGCAGCCACACGGCTGCAGGGCAGCTGGTCACTGCGCTTGGAGCAGTGGAATTTCCAAGGAAAAAATAAACGAAAGAGCTCAAAATAAATACTGACGTTTCAGCTATTCAGAGACCAGCCTTCTGGCAGCATCTGAGCAAGAACTGGGATCCAAGGAGGACTACACCTCTGCATCTTCTACCCTCTCCCCTACCTGGGGCCCTAAGCATGCACCTTAGCGTCTCAGATGTCACCCCACGGCATGGCCCTGGTTGGTCGCCATGATCTTCGGCTCCCAAACCCACCCCTGCACCTCCTGGCCCCAGTGCCCCACTCAGGTCCAGCTCACTGAGATGCCCTCCCACCGAGGCCTTGCTTCTGTCTTCAGAGTATCCCTATCCTGGGCTCTATCTCCACTGCTCAGGTCTCATTCCCTCCTACCCTGGCCTGCCCATAGCTCTCCTCAGAGAGCAAAGCGCCACCTGAGTCTGCAGAGGCCTGTCGGAAGACACGGGGTAAGCAGGGCAGCTCTGCTCCTGGGCCAGTATCAGAAACAACATCCACCCCATAGGTCAGCCCAGGGTCCTCCCTCTGGAGCTACTCAGCACCGTTCCAGGACTCTGGCTTGAGCTGGCACAGGGCCCTGACCTTTGGAAGGGGTGGGCTCTCCAACTGCCCACATCCAGTGCCCACTAGCTGGGCATGACAGGAGCTACTAGGAGTAGGGCAAGCTGCCTGGGACGTGAGACATAGCTGGCCTCTCAGCACCCGCTCCATGGTGGCCCTGAGCCACAGGTCTGCTTGGCCAGCTTAGACCATGCAGCCATAGAGACATGACATGCATAGTGCCCGGAGTGGGAGACACCGAGCACCTTACTTTTGTCTACCAGGAGCCTCCTTCCTTGCCAAGACTCCTCAAGGTTTCTGCTGCTTAGGGGAGAACAGAGGGGTGGTGACCCTGCGTCCTAACACCACCCCAGAAACTGCCCCACGCTTCTCAAGCACACCACCCCTCAGCAGGCGCACAGGCCCTCTTCACAGCGAGCATGACTCATGGTGCAAGCCACCACTGTCCATGGCACAACACATCCACAGCCTACTCCCTGTCCTGCTCCAGGACCAGGAAACAGCTGCTGCAGGCACAGGGGCCATCGTCCTGCTGCAACAAGTGGGGCTCGTCCAAAGAAGCTCAGGAAGGGCTGGCCCTGTCCCCCAAAACATGACCCAACCACTAGCCGGAGCTGCTACTGCAGAAAACAGGGGACCTCAGCCTGGCTGGGCCCTTGGAGAAGAAGCACCGTGTGACCTTTGCTTAGAATTTGGTTAAACAGGCTGAGCACGGTGGGTCATGCCTGTAATCCCAGCACTTTGGGAGGCCGAGGCAGGCAGATCATGTGAGGTCAGGAGTTTGAGACCTTGGTCAACACAGTGAAACCCCGTCTCTACTAAAAACACAAAAATTAGCTGGGCGTGGTAGTGGGCACCTGTAATCTCAACTACTCAGGAGGCTGAAGCAGGAGAATCACTCCAACCCAGGAAGTGGAGGTTGTAGTGAGCTGATACTGGGCCACTGCACTCCAGCCTGAGCGACAAGAGTGAGAACTAAAAAAGAATTTGGTTAAACACAGACATGAAAGAGAGACCTGCAGGGACTAATGAAGGTGTAAAAGACACCGGATGCTATTACTCATCGGGGAAATGCAAGCTGTAACCACAGTGATCTAGATTGATGGCCATAAAAATTTTAAAAAGCCATAAAACACCGAGATAGCACTGCACCTATCAGAGCAGCTAATCCAAAAGAGGCTAACAAGAGCAAGTGTTGGCGAGGACCCAGAACCTCTGCCATGGGAGGGAACGGACCCGGCTCAGCCACTGTGGAAGCTACCTGGCAGTTTTCTAAAAGGTTAAATAAAGGGTTACAAACACCCAGCAATTCCACTCCTGAGTATATACCCACAGAAACACACTTATGTACAAAAACTTACACCTGAATGTTTACAGCAGAATTTTTTTTTTTTTTTTTTTTTAAGACGGGGTCTCACCATGTTGGTCAGGCTGGTCTTGAACTCCCGACCTCAGGTGATCCACCCGTCTTGGCCTCCAAAGTGCTTGGATTACAGGCATGAGCCACCACACCCGGCCACAGCAGAATTATTTAGAGTACCCAAAAAGCAGCAATAACCCAAACGTCCATCCACTAGTGGAGAGAGAATCAAACACTGGAATATGGGGGACTTTGCCAAGTCTTTGCCCCCTTCTTTGCCAAGAAGGCTGCACACCACGCCACAGGCTGTATGACTCCATTTCTACACATCTCCAAGAGAGGCAAAACCAGAGACAGAAAGCCGAGCAGTGGGCATCCAGGGCTGGAGGCGGGAGCGGGGAGCAGCTGCAGCCAGGCAAGGGTAGAGGGTCAAAACTCACTGACTATGCACAAGATGGGAACGTTTGAGAGGGTGTTCGCGATACCTTCCAAACTGCCCTCAAGCTCACAGGGGTCGTCTTTGTTGACTCAGAGCACTGGAGCACAACCTTCTCCGACACACACGGCAAGTTCTGGAACAGGTGGAGGAGAGTGCTGTCCATTAACCATTTTCAATGCCCGAGTGAAAGAAAACTGGCGTAAGACGCAGGAACCACATTAAGCAAAGGAAACACCAAGGCAGAATGGCCCTGCCCATGCCACTCAGGGAGCCCCTACAAACTCACAGCACCAATCCTCACAGACCCAGGGAGCACACAACCAAGGCCAGGCGGGAAGGGTGTTCTGGAGGAGGAAGCAGCAGGGGCAGAGCCTGAAGCAGGGACTCAGCGCAGCGGCTACAGAGAGCAGGTGGGGCCCATCTCTGGCGGCCCAAACCTCTGCAGAGGGGTCGGCTCGGGGCTAACGCAAGCACCCTATCTACTGTCCATGTGATACCTCTGCATGTGCAGCTGTGAGCCAGGAATGAGAGCTGAGAAAACAGTGATGATGACGAGGCCAATCAGGGTGACAAGGGACAGGAACCAATTAGGGTGCACAACCCATCCCCCACAGAACTGTGCCAGGGCAGCCCCAGCTGCGCAAGGCTGAGGGTGACAGGACTCAAATGCACTGACCCTCCTGCCCTCCCCATGGCTCCAAGCTCTCTGCAGGCCATGCCATCGAGTGAGGCATGTAGCCATGTTCTCGTAGCTGACTGTCAAGTGGGTCACCTGCAAGACTCCTTTCTTGCCAAGATGCTCATCCCCCAAAGGTATGGAAAGCGAGACTTCATGCCTCAGAGGAGAAGAGCTGAGGGGCCGCAGAGCCAGCCTTTCTCCATGATGCTGGGAGGACTGACCTCAAGTGCCTGTCCCCACGAGAGCTGGCTGTCATGGCCGGGCTCCCAGCCACAGTGGCTCACACTGTATCCCCACCCTCCAGCAGGAGACCAGGCCCTTGTCAACAAAAGATCAATTCACTCCCAACATCACACACACATGAGGGTGACACTCCACATAGGACACATTAACAAACATGGGCACCAAGACTAACTCCTGTCTAAATCATGGCCAGCCCTGTGCAGACCATCGGGCAGAGACCACCTCGTAGATACCCTTCTAGGGCATCTACAAGCAGAACCCTACAGACACGTGAAGCAGTGGGAAAACAAGACCCCTAAGCCAGGGGAAACTGAGTTAGCAGAAAGACGTGGGAAGCACAGAGATGCTGACCGAACAGACAGGGGCTTCGGGACGGCTACTGTGAACTCAGAATGCTCAGTGCCTAAAGGCAAACAGCTGAAGAGGAAGAAGTGCGGGCATCCTGAGAGCCATGAGGGGCTTCCGGAGCTGAGACACAGAGCATCTGGAACGAAATGGCCACTGGAAGTCACAGCAGGCAACGCAGAAGAAAGTGAGCCTGAAGACAGAGCCACAGGAGCCACCAAGGCGAATCCCAGAGAAAAGCCTACAGGAAACGAACACCACCTCAGTGACCTGCGGACAACAGCAGGGGATCCCACATACAAGACACTGGAGTCCCAAGGGCAGGCGGGGGATCTAAGAAAAGAGTGGCCAGAAATTCCATAATGTAACAAACACTATAAACCCACAGACCCAAGAGGCCTTGTCAGCCCCCAGCAGGAAGACAAAGAACCAGGTTGGGGCACATCATGAGCAAATCAGCAGAGCCGTGAAAGTCGCGCCAAGGCGAGTGTCGGCTGAGTCTGAGCCAGTCAAGTTCCTTCACAGAGGGACCAGCCGTCACCCTCTGTGCTCACCGGCCTGGCACAGTGGGGATCCCTGACAGCACGTGGCGCACTGTACCCTCTTCTGGCTACTTCCTCTAGAGCCAACATGCGTGGTGTCATGGCCAAACCCTTGTCAGGAGAGCCCAGTGCCTCGTTACCTTGTCTGTGCAGCAGGACAGAGGGTCAGGAATAGCCGGCAGCACACATGATTTTCCTGTCACCTTAGAAGCTTTGGGGTTGGGCTCAGGCCGAATTTATTAAGTAACGGGGTAACTCAGTAGCACATGACACCTGCAGGGTGCTGCCGCCTCACACTAAGAACACCCAGCAAGGGGTGAGCCATGCCTTAAGCCACCACCTGCCCAGCTTCTCAGAACCTCTGAGGGGTCAGGTCACCCCCACTGCACCCTTCCCTGGGCCCCACACTGGTTGACCAGTGCTCTCAGGCCCTCGAGTGCAGAAACCCATCTTTCATTAGCCAGCATGAGGTGCGGAACTGGGAGCTCCTGAGGGACAAAAGTCACCCTCGCTGCTGTGCTTCAGGCCAAGGCCCCAGGTGGGAGTTGAGGAGCCTGGCAGGGCTGCCACCGCTGGCCTGACACGGTCACTGGGTCAGCTGGGTCACCCTTGGGCAGGTGGGGACTGAGCTGTGCCGAGATTGCGCTTTCCAGACCCGACTGGGCTCCAGACCATGGCTCAGAGGACAGACCTCAACATAGCAGGGCAGTGGTGCCTGGGTCCTGTGGTCACTCAGCCTGGGTACCCACTGAGGCTGCTAAGCACAGACCAAGAGACTCCCACAGGCAGCTCTCCCGAAATGAGGCCATTCCCATAAAGACAGCGGAGGGAGGAATGGGGAGGGCACAGGGCGTTGACAACATCAGGGGCTCCGGCATGGGAGGCTGCGAGAGCCCTGCAGCTGAGACAGGGGAAAGGGTGACAAGGAACCTCTCCAGGGCCAGAGAATCCCCTGATCCTCTCCCCTCCAGCAAAGATACTTCCGGGGATGAAGCAACAGGAAGCTGCTTACAAAATCCCAGTGTTACGAAAACCTCCAGGCCTAGTGACCAGTTTACAGGAAGTGTGGTGGGTGATTCTTCCCCAGGCACGAGGCAAGGTCTGAAGCCATTTCTGGTCCTCACCACTGGGAACGGGGAGAGCCCCCAGCATCTGGTGCAGGGGAGACCAGGTATGCTGCTAAGCACACTGCAGGCAACACAGAACCTCCTGCCCCAAATGTCAAGCAGTGCAGGGGCAGAGAAGACCCAGGCTGACCCTGCCACAGGAAGCAACCATCAGAGCAGAAAGCAGAAAAATCTAAAAAAGACCTGCTCCCATCAACAGATATAAATGGCATGAGGGGGAAAGGATGGAGGGTATAAATTACCACCGGCACAAGATGTGTGTGGATCCCAACTTGACCAGCCGCTGTGGGCAAAGCCAAGCAGAGGCAGGGGTGCAGGGAGCCGGCCATGACGCCACTGGGGCTGCTGCTAACTGGGTCAGACATGCACGCTGCACCCACATTACATTTTTTAAAAAGCAAGTCTTTATCTGCTGCCAATAAATACTGTCATTGGAAAAGTTATGAGTGAAGAAGAAGATATCTAGGATTGTTGGCCAGCTGTGGTGGCTCATGACTGTAATCCCAGCACTTTGGGAGGCCAAGGCAGGTGAATTACTTGAGGTCAGGAGTTCGAGACCAGCCTGACCAACATGGCAAAACCCCATCTCTACTAAAAATAAAAAAATTAGCCAGGCGTGGTGGCATATGCCCAGTTATTTGAGAGGCTGAGGCAGAAGAATTGTTTGAACACGGGAGGCAGAGCTTGCAGTGAGCCGAGATTGCGCCACTGCACTCCAGCCTGAGTGACAGAGTGAGACTCCATCTCAAAAAAAAAAAAAAAAAGATATCTTGGATTGTTTTAAAAACACTCCACCAAAGACAAAAACTAGGGAGAGGGCACAGCAAAGACAGGAGACACACGGATGGACGGGGCCTAATCTGGCCAGGACCCAGGACACCTGCTACCGGCCTGGGGATAATGAGGCCCAAGGCAGTGGGTGCCAAGGCTGCCCCAAGGACACACAATCCTTCCCCCCACCCTCCAGAAGCACACACTCAGCAGGAGTGCCCACTCCACCCAGGCAGCACGTTCTCCCTGTTGTCTACTGAGCAAGGCCTGCCACCCCACCCCCAATACAGGAAATGATGGAAAGGAAGGCATCTGCTCCTTCTTCAGAAGTCCATCTTGCTGACTCTCCCAAGCACCAGCATCAGCACACATGCCCTGATCTTACAGAGCTGGGTCACCCTGCTAAGCCATGAAGTCCCGGGAAGAGCCCTGCCAGTGAGCTCCCCGTAATGGGCCCCCCTTTCCAGTAAAACACAAATGATTGGGAAAGGCTATTCGGGAATCCTCCCTGAGGCTTCCTGGCAGGACTGGAGCGGGACACTGAGGCCACGGAGTGTTTAGAAAGTGACTGAGTGGGGCTGTCTCTGTGAACTACAAAACAAAGAACAATCCACCTAGTGGGCTTGGCTGGCTCAGGGACAAGCCGGGGAACTTGGACAAACACACCATGGCCCTCCCTGGTTGAAGCCTAGGGAGCCAGGCAGCCACGGTCAGGGCAGGGGAGGGGCCAGGACTCAGCAGCTCCTCTGCCAGCCTGGGAGGACAGTGATGTACTCAGCAGGTCGGGTGGGCCTGTAAGAGCAGAAAAGGGACTCCAACTGGCCACAAGCCAAGTGCAATTCAGCGGCCAACACAGCAAGTTTTTTGTCTTTCTTTCTTTCTTTTTTGGAGACAAACTCTGACTCTGTCGCCCAGGCTGGAGTACAGTGGTAAAAACATAGCTCACTGCAGCCTCAACCTTCTGGGCTCAGACGATACCCCACCTCAGCTCCTGAGTAGCTGGGACCACAGGTGCACACCACCACTCCCAGCTAATTTTTCTATTTTCGTAGAGATGGGGTTTCATCACATTGCCCAGGCTGGACTTGAACTCCCGGGTTCAAGCAATTCAACAGACTTGGTCTGCCAAACTGCCAGGATTACAGATGAGAAGCCACCGTGCCCATCCCACAGCAGGTATTTCCATCTACATTCATGAAGGTGCACAGAAAGTTCATGGGAAAGGTATTTTCAGAAATCTTACAGACAAAAAGATGTAGACTGCCCAAAACTGTGGCATCCACACCTTCCAAGCATCTTGCTTGCTTTTCCCAGGTGAGCATGCTGGGCAGGCCACCTTCCCTTCTGCCCAGTTTCCCACATGCCCGCTCAGAGCCTGACCCTCCTCACAACCCCAGCAATCTTGGATCTGTTTTCTGCCCCTACAGTTTTGCCTTTCCAGAAAGACTTATCAATGGAATCATGCAAGATGAGTTTCCCATGGTCCTTGCAACAAATGACAATGTTTTGGTGGCTTAAAACAACCGAAATTGGATCTCTCACGGATTGGGGGCCAGAATTCTGAAATCCAAGTGTCAGCAGGCTCCCTCCTTTTGGGAGCTCTAGGGGAGGACCTTTCCGGGCCTCTTTACCTGCTGGGGCATCCAGGCACTCCCTGGCTTGTGGCTGCAGCACCCTAATCTCTATCCCTGGGGTCATGTGGCCTTCAAGTCCTCTCCTGTCTGCGTCAAATCTGTCCCTCTCTTACCAGGACACTTGTGATGACAAACAGGGCCCACGCAGATAATGCAGGGTAACCTCCCCATCTCAACTTCATCTCATCGGCAAAGGCCCTTTTTCTGCAGAAGGTTACACTCACAGGTTCCTGGAATCTGCTGTGGCCATGATTCAGCCAGCCACCTACTCAGCATCATGCCTTTGAGAGCCATCCTGTGTGCTGCCCTGCTCTGTAAATACGCCACCTTCCGTGTAACCACTTGCAGGATGAAGGACACAAGTTGGTTCCAGTTTGGAGAATTAATGAATCAAGCAGCTATAAACACTCATGGACAGGTTTTTGTGTGAACGTGTTTTCATTTCACTTGGTGAACACCCAGGAGCCTAACTGCTGAGCCATGGAGTAGGTGTCCATTTAATTTAATATGAAACTGCCAGGCTAGCTCCCAAACTGGCTGTACCATTTTGCACTGCTACCAGCGATGAATGACAGCTCCTATTGCTCCCCATCCATGTCAACATTTAGTGCTGTCGGCTTCTTTAAAATGTCAGTCATCCTGGTTGGTACGTGGTGTGGTGACAGCTCACAGACGTTCATGTTGGGGTTTCCCTGCTGATTAAGCACGTTGAGCATCTTTTTACAGGCTAATGTGTCATTCTTCTAGCTTTAGTGGTGAAGCTGTCCAAATCTTTACCCCATTTTTTAAAACTGGGTCATCTTCTTATTGAGTTTTGAGGGTTCTTTATTTTCTCCTAGTCCATGGCTTGTCTTTCCATTCTTTTTTTTTTTTTTTTTTTGAGGTGGAGTCTAGCTGTTGCCCAGGCTGGAGTACAGTGGTTCAATCTTGGCTCACTGCAATCTCTGCCACCTGAGTTCAAGCAATTCTCCTGCCTCAGCCTCCCAAGTAGCTGGGACTCTACAGGCGCGTGCCACCACACCCAGCTAGGTTTTGTATTTTGAGTAGAGACAGGTTTTCACCATGTTAGCCAGGCTGGTCCTAAACCCCTGACCTCAAGTTATCTGCCTGTCTTGGCTTCCCAATGTGCTGCGATCACAGGGGTGAGCCACTGCGCCTCGCCTGTCTTTCCATTCTCTTAACAGTATCTCTCAAAATACAGAAGTTCTTAATTTTGATGAAGTGGAATTTTCCAATTTTTTCTTTTATGGGTTGGTCTTCATTTTGTGTCTTAGTTCCTCCCACCTTTTTGTTTTGTTCTGTTTTTTAGACAGGGCCTCACTCTGTTGCCCAGGGAGTGGGCAGTGGCTCACTGCAGCCATAGTCTCCTGGGGTCAAGCAATCCTCCCAACCTTGCCTCAAATAGCTGGGACTACAGGCATGTGCCACCATGCCTGGCCACATTTTTTTATTTTTTATTTTTAGTTTTTGAGATGGAGTTTCGCTGTTGTTACCCAGGCTGGAGTGCAATGGCAGGATCTTGGCTCACCACAACCTCCGCCTCCTGGGTTCAGGCAATTCTCTTGCCTCAGCCTCCCGAGTAGCTGGGACTACCGGTGCACACCACCATGCCCAGATAATTTTTGTATTTTTAGTAGTGACGGGGTTTCACCATGTTGACCAGGATGGTCTCGATCTCTTGACCTCATGATCCACCCGCCTCAGCCTCCCAAAGTGCTGGGATTATAGGCGTGAGCCACCACGCCCTGCCCACATTTTTTTTTTTTAACTTTTGTAGAGATGAGGGTCTCCCTATGTTGCCCAGGCTGGTCTCAAACTCCTGGGCTCAAGTGATCCCCTTGCCTCAACTTCTCAAAGTGCCAGGATTCTAAATGTGAGCCATCACACTCCCATCTTTTTTTTAAATAGCTCTATTTTAGGAAAATCCTCCAAACTGCCATTCTTTACCAACTCCCCTCTCCCCTTCCAAACAAGCAGCTCTAGGTAACTACTGCGTACACCCCCAGCCACCACAGTCACCAGTGAAGGGTCTCTTAGATTCCTTCATCTGCATGTGTTCCGGATCATGACCACAGATGCTCCCTGGATAGTCCCCGGATGCCACCACCCACCTGGCAGTTGCAGTGCAGGGTTTTTGGACACCATCCAGGCCCTTCTTCCAGAAGGCACTCAGCAGGTGAGTGGAAGGCGGCCTCTGTCATCATGGGAGGCCCCTCAGATGTCTGTCCAGTCCTGCGTCATGGTTAGGGGTGGGGGAGCTGCTTGAACTCCCTGAGCACAGCCTGTCCATAGAAATCACAGCCAAATCACAAGCGAGGACTCGTGGTACCACGGACGGCCAGCCGCCATCACTAACCCACTCCTGTCCTAAACCGCACAGGATTGGGTTCCAGTTGTCACAACCGAGGAAAATGCAGGGCTGCCTAAGGTCACAGCAGACCTCTTCCCAACCTCACAGGAAAACCAAGCTCTGGGGTCCCCATGAGGCTTTCACGATTGACCCCAGGGCAGCAGGATACGACAAACACTTACTATGCAATTCTTCAAGTTATAGTGCTTCTATGCTCCTGTGCCCTGCTTCATCAGTCAGAGAGAAGTCCCCTCCAAGGGAGGGAAGAGTGCCCACCCTGCCTGCACCTCCATGGGTCATGCTCCAGGCATGGCCCAGGCCTGCTTCCAGGAGAGTACATCTCAGAGCCATGCAACCCATGCCTGGCCCTGGCCCTCTGGTCAACACCTTCCTTAACTTTGCCTTTCCCCTTTATTATTCCACCTTTTGCATCTACCTTTCTTCAAACAGGAAAAGAAGCTATCATACGTGGGCACCTGCTGCACACCCCAGGGGCACCTGGACCACAGTGTCAGGCCCCTCTGTCCCCTCCAGCACACTCCACAGTGTCTGAAACAGGGCAAACCTGCAAGTGCCAGTGTGATGGGCACAGAATCCCCTTTGGCAGCCAGGCAGCATGGTGGTTCATGCCTGTAATCCCAGTATTTTGGGAGGCCGAGGCGGGTGTATCACTTGAAGTTAGGAGTTTGAGACCAGCCAGTCCCTACCAGAAATACAAAATTTAGCCGGCGTCATGGTGGGCACCTGAAATCTCAGCTACCTGGGAGGCTGAGGCAGGAAAATCACTTCAACTTGCGAGGGGGAGGTTGCAATGAGCTGAGATCATGCACTCCAGCCGGGGCAACAGAATGAGAATTGGTCGCAAAAAAAAAAAAAAAAAAAAAAAAATTTTTTTTTTTTTTTTAGCCAGGTGTGGTAGTACACACCTGCCATCCCAGGTACTCAGGTGCTGAGGCAGGAGGATCACCTAAGCCCAGGCGATCAAGGCTGCAGTGAGCCACGGCTCCACCTCTGCACTCCAGCAGGGGTGACAGAGCAAGATCCCATCTTCAAGACAAAACAAGATCAGACTCGGTGGCTCATGCCTATAATCCCAGCACTTTGGGAGGCTGAGGCAGGGGGATCATAAAGTCAGGAGTTCAAGACCAGCCTGGCCAACGTAGTGAAACACTGTCTCTACTAAAAATATAAAAATTGGCCGGGCGCAGTAGCATGCCCTTGTAATCCCAGCTACTCTGGAAGCTAAGGCAGAAGAATCACTTGAACCTGGGCAGCAGAGGCTGCAGTGAGCCGAGATCATGCCACTGCACTCCAGCCTGGGTGATAGAATGAGACTCTGTCTCAAAAAAAAGGGTGGGGGACAAGGAAGCACAGGAGGCTTCACAACTTTAGCCATGCGCTCCTCAAGAGGAGTACAAGTGTTTGGTGGGGTTTTCTTTTTAGTCACTCACTAAAACTCACCAATAACAGGTACTGAACTCAGCTTCTGCACCTAGAAACTTAAAACGCGAGGTTTTCAAGAAGCAGCCGTCTCAGCAAACCTGGCCTCTGCCCACGGTCTGCAGCACCAGACAGCTCTTGCTCTCCTCCAGACAGCAGTGACCATGATCTGATCACATCTGACGATGGAAGAAGCTAAGGGGCTGACCTAGCTCACCGGGGTCCTACATGGCACAGCATGGCCTCTCCTTGCCGTGGGTTCCTGACATTTGTTGTCAGAGCCCAGGTCAGGCCTCCGTGGGGGTTGGGTCCCTGAGAATGCAGCTCTGTCTTGCCACTGTGCTTTCTGCTTGGGCAGCTAGGAGGCCTCGTACCCCACTAACCTCCATGGGACTATCTGGAGCACAGCAGACGTGGCCTATGGGCTCTCCTGTCCCCAGGAGGCCCCTCCAGGCCTTCATCTCAACTCCCCTGCAGACAAGACCATGGGTGTTCCCTCGACCTGTCAGTCTCTCATTCCACCTCACTTTTGGGCCCTCCAAGCTCAACTGCCGTTAGAGTGCTACCTCTCTGCTATGCTCCCAAGGCTGCCCGTCCTCAGCCTCACCACAGAGCAGACTGGCCTCTTCTGCCGAGCTCCCACCACACCCAAGCTCTCTAGCTGCCTCCACCTCTCCCCTGAAAACAGCTAACACTCCACTACAGGAGCCCATCTCCTCCCAGGGCCAGGCAGACCAGGGCTGACCCCCAACCCAGGGAAGGCTCATCTTAGAGGCAAGATTCAGGCCCAGCCCAGGGTACTCCATGAGGCCTGGTGGTTGAAGGAGGCGGAGGGTGTCCCTTACCCAAATTCATGCCACATTCACAGTCACTGGGAAAGCCACGGGGATGGAAACAGTAAGGCACTCTCCTTGATGCACCTCGAAGCCCCTCAACCACTATTTCTCCCGGAGGGCATGGCCGCCCCAGCTGACTTTGGCAGGAAGCAACAAGCCCCACAGCACAAACACCCCCAGGCTACCTCCGCTGCAGAGGGGCGACACCTGGGGTGGGAGCCCTGTGACCTGGGAAGGGATCTGGGGAGGGGCTTCTGTGTGAAGCTTAGCTCAGGGCTCCAAGGGCAGTGTCAGACGCTGGCTCAACAGGGTCATGAAGAGAGAAGCTGCTGAGCACCTCGTCCTCAGGCCGCCCAGCCCTGTTTCTAACAGTCTCATACAACAGATCCACCCAAGACATGAGCTGTGACCCAGAGCAGGGGTGTGGTCCTGGGAGTGTCCACCACGGATACGACCCAGGTCAGGAGGAGATGGTAGCTTGCCAAGCTCCTGAAGCACATGCTCAGGATCCAGAAGGACCGTCCGTCCCTCCTGCAGTGGTCAGCCACACTCACCAAGGCTGCCCCTGAGGCCCTCAGAGACCCAGGGGGTTCTGAGAAAGGAGCCTGTCTCTGAACCAGAAACCACGCCCTTTCTCAGGGCCCCTGTGTCCCATCAGCTGCCTGTATGATTCACAGCTCAGCACCAGAGTTGACTCTCACTGCCCTGTCTCATCATGTGCCCACTGCACCCTCTGCAAAGCACCCAAACCTGTCCCAGGAGACAGGGGCACAGATCACAGAAACATAAAAGGCGCTGCGGAGAGAATCTGGCACTCTTCAAGGCATGATCTGTGGCCCCCAACCAGTACTCACTCCAAGGGTGCTCTTAGGTCCTCTTCCCATACACAGTTTGAACCTGCAAGCTGGGAGCTGCCACATCAGGACTTCAGGCATGTGACCTTGCTGGCCACAAACGTGGGCATCTGGTCCTGCCTGCCAACTCACCCACATGTGCCTCTGAAGTCCATCAAAGATGCTGCCAAAACGCTGGTCTCCACCATCAGCTACAGGCCATGCTGCCACCTCTGATGCTTCCACCACCATGGGGGGTAAACCCTAATCACTCAGGAACATGAAGGTCTATCCTGTTCAGATAGACCCTGCCATTCAGACCCGCCACCCACAGGGAGGCCCTGGAGAAAGGAGTAACTGCTTCTGAGCCAATGCCCACATGGGTTAACATTCCCCATAAAAACCCATCAAGGGCTCCAGAGACAGCCCAGAGGCTTCTAGGAATGTTCGAACAAGTCAACCACCCCAGAGAGCCAGGTCACCCCTCAAACAGCCCGGCCCAGTGAGGACAGTGTCCTGAGGTGAGCATCAAAGAGGCACCACAAGAGCCGGGCCTCAGTCTTCCTTCTTGCTTGAGAAGCAGCCGGGCTTGGGGGAAAGGCCCTCAGTGTGGCCATGAGCCACCTTGAGCACTTGGGATATGCTCAGATCCCAGGCTGTGCTATCTCAGGAAAATCCTCCACGTTGCTGGGTCTGACAGAGGCAGCTACATGAAACTAGTGCACTTTTAACTTTTGAGAAAGAACCTGATGTGGCCACAGCCAGGCTGCACTGGCCCCTCAGGGAGGCCCCAGACAGATAAGCACTGCCTGCATCTTCCACTAAGGAACATCGCTGGGATGAAGACCCGTGCAGCTGCCTGATGCTCGGGTTCATCACCAACAGCGCAAGTTGTTCCTCCTGAGAGAAGGAATCAGTCCCTTCAGATCTTCATCCTCCTGAAAGTTGAGCACATGGCTTCTAACAGGCCCAGGTGCTTATCTTTGGAACAACAGGATCTTCTATTACCCAGAAAAACAAAGTAGAGCTTTCCAGGTACAATCTGTACTTTCAGACTCTGAACACTCAGAAGCTGTGCTCAGAACCCAGCTGGCAGGGCCAGCTCTGCCCCATCCAGCCATGGTCACAGCCACCAGAATCCAACCTACCCTGGGAGGGGCCCTGCCCCACTCTGGCCACAAGGCTGGTGAGTGTCCACCGTGGCCCCACCTAGTAATAGCCTTGGCAGTGCAGTGCGGTGTGGTGTGGTGTGGGCATCCTCACGTGGTGGGCCCATCCTGAGAAACATGCCTCAGGGCACCTGGGACCTGGGTCTTATCTCACAAAAGGATCCTCCCTGTTATTGGGTAGGTCATGGGTAAGCGCACACCAAGATCCACCAACTGACTTCTTCCCAGAAAGATGCCTGTACTTCAAACAGCCTGAAAAGAAATATCACCAAACTGGACTCCTCCCCACCAGCAGCAGAGAACCCAGAGTACAGCACCCACGGAGCCCAGAGGAGACCACACAGCAGGAAGTGTGTGGCACTGCCAAGCTGGATGGGAGCTACAGAGGCAGCCTGTGACCAGCAGGGCACGTGCTGGCTAGGGCTGGCCCAGGGCAAGTCCCCAGAAGTCAGAGTACTCAGGATCTGGGGCTCAGGATCCAGCACTCTGGGGTGGAGCTGCATGCTCCCAGCATCCATGGGGTGGGGGGCTGGAACAGAACATGCTCTGCCAGGTGCTCAGCGCCTACACACCCTCAAAAGCCTGATTGCAGGGACCTTCTATGGACAGAGCTGTGCATCTTGAGGACCAACTTCAAGAAAAAGATGGAGGCTGGGGAAGACAGGTGCCTTGGTTAAGGCCACCAGCTCAGTAAGTGGCAGAGCTTAGGCTGAAACACAAGACTCTCCCAAAATGATGAGGCAGTGGCCCGCTGCTATGTCAGGGTGTGTCTTTTCTCTTTCCACATTGACGGGATCGACCTCTTCACAGGCATGGTCCCCAACAGGCTGACCCCCGTCCTGTACTGAAGCTGTGCAGGCATGGATCCCCGCCATCTGCAGACCCACTTTCGTCATCCCGCCTGCAAGGGGTGTGGAGGAGCCTTGCCTGACAGCCTGAGGGAACTGGAGTCTGAAATCTCAGCTGTTTTTTTTTTTTTTTTACAGAACGTTTTGTCACCTGCCTTCAAGTAAAAGCACCCGATTTCAGCTCAAGGTGACAAGGATCAGGTATTTGCCTAGAAGCTGACACACGCCAGAAGGCAGCTGGAGCTCTGCCAAACTTGCTGCAGATCTAGGTCAGGACGGGGTGCAGAGGTGAGCGAGGGGCACTCTAGCACAATTCCAGAAGTTTCAGGAAAATGCTGAAATCAGCCAGGTCAGACAACCACCCCGCTGCAAACAGGTTAGAGAAAGCCATGCAGGCCCTAGCAGACCCTGACTCAGACCTCAGGCTGGCTGCCCGCAGCTGCTCCAATCCCCCTCATGTTAGCCCGTGGCTCCCGCAACCACCACTCACTCCCACTGGGACCTCAAGAGCCCAGGTTCTTGGCTGCTGCCATCCAAGCCCCGAGCTTCTTCCCAGCCAGCTCTGGCACCTTCTGTAGCCTCCTCACAGGGGAATCTTATCCAAGTATCCGTCGGATCATGCCCTGCACACCTCAGGTGCCTAATAAGGCCGGAAGGCTTGGCCCTGCAGCCCCAGCAGCCCACACTGGCCCCTTCATGGTACTCACACTCAGTGCTATGTGACCCCATGCCTACTGCAGTCTAGATCCTCCTGGGATCCACCCGGCTGATGACTCCCCTAAGGCCTCATCAGAGAGGCTTTCTGAATGTGAGGGCTCACTTGGGCCCCGGCCCCTGGCTGTGGACATCTCACTGATTGGGGGGCAAGGTTGGTCACTTCCCACCTAAAGGTAAGTTCCAGAAGAAGGCAGTCCCTCCTGTTTCTGCTGAACCCTGGGGCTAATGGCCTAGGATAACAGAATCAGGGCTCAGACGTGCACTGAGCAGAGATTTAGAGCTGGCCCTGACCATGCTGTGGGGCCTCTGCTGGTGCCTCTGGCCTCAAGCCACCTGCACGTGGGGCTGGCCAGGCCAGGTGAGACACAGCCTTACTTACAAGGCTTACAAGCCGGCTGCATCTGACAGCAGAGTCCTGCTATGGCCTTCTCTCCCTTGGATGCAACATAAAACAATCTCAACTTAGAGAAAATCTGCAGGAACAGTACAAAGAACAGCCATATTCTGTTAAGTTTCCCGCACCTGCCCTGCACCCCTATTACTCACATACTTAGGTACAGCACACACCTGCTTCTTGACCATTTGAGAGCCGAATGGAGACTTTCCCAGACTGTGCCCCTAAATGCAGCATGTTTCCTGAGAGTAAAAATACTCTTCTGGGCTGACACGGCAGGCACCAGCTTCACAAATATGACACTCCAGGCCACCGTCCATCTCCAATGTCATTGTCTGACTTGGAGGCAACCTCACGAGGAGCCAGTCAGCAATGGCGCACTGCACTGAGCTGCCCTCTCATCTGGGCAAGTTTCTTGGCACGGTGACTCACGTCCGTAATCCCAGCACTTTGGGAGACCGAGGTGGGCAAATCACGAGGTCAAGGGATCAAGACCATCCTGACCAACATGGTGAAACCCGTCTCTACTAAAAATACAAACATTAGCCAGGTGTGGTGGCAGGTGCCTGTAATCCCAGCTACTTGGGAGGCTGAGGCAGGAGAATTGCTTGAACCCGGGAGGCAGAGGTTGCAGTGAGCCAAGATCACACCACCGCATTCCAGCCTGGGTGACCGAGCGATATTCCATCTCAAAAAAAAAAAAAAAACCATGAGACCACCAGCCATGCTCCTCTTCCTGCCTTCCTTACTCCCGGGTCAGATGTGATCATGAGGCTTCCTGTGTACATCCTAGGTTTTTTAAATGAACCCTGCTAGGCTGCACCAAAGACTCTTCAAGAGGACCATTTGTCATACCACCTTCACAGCCGCTCCACCAACTGGCTGCTTCTGACATATGAAATCTTTTTTTTTTTTTTTTTTTTGAGACAGAGTTTCACTGTTGTTACCCAGACTGGAGTGCAATGGCACAATCTCGGCTCGCCGCAACCTCCGCCTTCTGAGTTCAAGCAATTCTCCTGCCTCAGCCTCCCGAGTAGCTGGGATTACAGGCGCACACCACCATGCCCAGCTAATTTTTGTATTTGTAGTAGAGACGGGGTTTCACCATGTTGATCAGAATGGTCTCGATGTCTTAACCTCGTGATCCACCCGCCTCGGCCTCCCAAAGTGCTGGGATTACAGGCGTGAGCCCCTGCGCCTGGCCGACATATGAAATCTTGCACACAGCATCCAGTTCTCTCCAGGCAGGACCTGGCGCAGCTTCCTG
This sequence comes from Callithrix jacchus, assembly GCF_049354715.1. Classification (NCBI taxonomy): domain Eukaryota; kingdom Metazoa; phylum Chordata; class Mammalia; order Primates; family Cebidae; genus Callithrix; species Callithrix jacchus. Next base: position 17,205,355 of record NC_133523.1, read on the forward strand.
CCCAGAGATGCCACTCTCACAAAAGGAGAGACGGGAACTGGGAGCTTCCTTCAAGGAAGCAGCTGTGTGTTGGGGCTGATGGAGGGGTGTGTTGGGACCCCTGGGGAGGTTGGCACAACACAGGTGCCCTGCAACCTCTTGGCGAGCCCTACCTGTACCAGGCCCTGGGGCAGCAGGGCAGAGGATGGTCTCAGGCTGGAATATAACATGTAGGTCAAACAGCTTTGGGAACTTTCAGGGACCATACAAAGCTTACTACTTTTCAACTCAAAAACACTGCCTTAGCCTTTTAATACGTCACTAAGGTACGCTGAAGCATACCCAAAACTCTCAAAAATAGCCTAATATGGTTTGAGTGTTTCAAAAACTACCAGCCAGTATGGCACACAGACCACACTTGGGAAAGTGATCACATGGCGGCTGCTTGCCAAATTCAACATGTGACTCCACAGAGCAGAACCTGTAAGGAAGGCAGGCCCACCTACAACCACTGAACTTGGGCCAAAACTGACAGCCAAGAGGCAATGCCATCCCATCCCGAGCGTGGGGGCACACACCTAGGAGAAGAACAAGCAGGCCACGACGTTGTCCTCGCCAGCTGTGCCAGCAGGCAGCAAGTGACACATCTCCAGGGGCTGTGCAGCTTACCTGTACCACAGCGAACCCCACTCCACGCCAAACCACCCGACGGGAAACAGTGGTGAGCACAGCATGGACCACAGAGAGTAACGCAAGTGGGCAAAACCCCCGAGAAGCCACCAGGAAGACCCGGATGAAAGCAAGATACTGTGTGTGCCCAGCACCAACACCCAATTAAGAGGAAACAAAAACCCTGCTGTGTGAGAGGACATGGGAAAGGTCCTGGGATGGACCAGGCCTCTGACAATGAGGTGGACCCTCCAATCTGCCTCACACCTAGAGGGAGCTCTTCCAGGCCAGCCTGGGCCTCAGAGTGAGGGGCCACTGGGAGGAGGGAGCAAGACACTGGTCCACAGCACAGCCAGCTTCAGAGCCAGGTAGATGAGGCGGGGGCCAAGCCAGGGGCCAGCTACTCAGGGGAGTACACAAGGACAACAAGGAGTCACTGGGACAGGATCTGCCCAATCCCAGGCACTTCCCACTGGTCCATCTGATGCACCTGGCTGGGGCCCAAGAAGTAGTGGCACCACATAAAAGCAAAAGAAAGCTGAAACCATCGATCTGGGCAAATTTGGACTCTCCCACAAATGGTCCGTCCTTGGAGAGCATCCCGACATCCTTGGCCTCCAGTTATATATCTGAATGTGGGCAGGAGCAGGGGAGGCAACAAGGGCACCAGTGACCAGGGCAGCCCTTTCCAAAGGAAGGCCCTGAGCAGAGTCAAGAGGAAGAGGAGGAAACACTGGGGCCTGGCCAGCAGGTTCTGGAGCCTTATGAGGGTAATTTGGGCTCAGGAGACATACAAACTGGAACCAGGTGTCACCCCCAGAGAGCCCCCCAGAGGCTGCTGGAGTGCGTCCCACAGAGGCATGAGTAGCACTTGCCGTGGGGACAAGGGGCTTACAGCAAGTAGAAGACGCTCTGAGGCTCTACACTAAGCTGCCCAGGGCCCCACAGCTCTGTGGGGCAGGAGCACCCAGAAGGTTCCCACCACCACAGCCAGATATCCCACTGAGGATGCACACCCCCAGCCCAGCACCCAGAGTTGAATGAAGGCTTCCAGGACAGCAAGGGAGAGACATGACCACCCTAGGGTAGGCCATGGGAACAGCTGTGGATACAGAAAGGCCCCTGGAGCCATAATCTACAGAGAGCACCAACTATGTCTTCTGAGTGGTGGGCAGGCCAGGAGTAGGCCAGGATGGGAGGGAGGTGTCCCAGGTGAAGGCCCAGGCCTGTGTTGACTGTGCCCTTGGTGCTGTGGCAGTGCTGTAGTCAGTGCTGCCAGAACCCAGGAGTGAGCTCACCTAACTCAATTCTACCAACGGGCACCGCCACCAGCCCCATTAGGAGCACTTGTTTACAACTAAAAGGTCCAATGTCCCCAACCACAAAAGTCCCAGTAATCCACATATGGGACTTCCCAAAATATCATCTCTGAGGGAATACAACTGAAGCAGCCCAGGAAGAAACTGTTTAGAAGAGAGGGAGGGCCCAACGACGACGGACACCAGACACCTGCCCACTTGTCACCCTGCAGATGCCAGGAGGGGTGGGAACAGGAGGTGGCAGCATGGGTTAGCATTCTGCAAAGAAACCCAATGACCTTCCTGGTTTTGCTTCTGAGCCAACTTAGGGAAGAAGTTTTGGGCCATCAATGCAGAATCCAGAAGCCCCTGCCTGGGGAAACACAAGGGGCCACCGAGTCAGGTGTGCCAATGCCTGGCAGAGCTTCAGTTACTGACAGGACAAGCCAGTGCTCCAGACAGGCAGCTCAGCACTACCAGCTGCTGCACACCCACTACATGCAGGCGCAGGGCTGGGAGGCACTGCCCTGTAGGGTTCCTGGCCCCTCCCAGAGTGGCTCCCTATCACCTGCTTATTTTATCAAGTGACACTTCACAGCTGGTTTAGTGTGGTATAATAGGAAGCCGGCTTAAAGTGAAAAGAGAATCAGTGCCATGCCAGGCTGGCATCCAGTGCAGGGGCATCCCTGTGAGCATCCACGGTCTGGAGAGTGTCCAGTGGCACAGCCCGCATAGCAGTCAGGGACACAGGTGTCTTTATGGCACTCTGGGAGGGAGCACCCCACCCTGGGGTGATAACTGGGATGAAAAGGAGGTGACAGAGTTTTTCTGTCTTATTTTTGGAAAAGGTATCTGGCAAAGCTGGAGAAGAGCAAGGGAGAAGAGCAGACTCGTGCGAGCAAGGGAGCCCCAGCAAGAGGGGTGTACCTGGCTGGGTTCTGAGGAGCTGAGCTGCCCATACCAGGAATCCAGGGCAGGACATAGGCCCTCCGAGGTGACAAAACAGACAAAACAGGATGCTGTGGGACACACATCCCTCCTCACCCAGCCCCACTACATGTTCATCTAGTAACAGGTCACCAAGCGAGCTGATGTGGCCCCAGACACCAAGACACTCAGAGCTTAGGGGACACACAGAGGCACGACTGCTGGGCACACAGGGGCCATGAGGAGATGTCTGAACAGGGGTGGGAAGGGACGGGACCTGTCACCCTGACCACCTGGCACTGGCAGGAGTGGAGAGTGGGCTGTTCCAAGGCACCTGCCCAGGGCCCAGAAGCACCACCCTTCCTTGGGTCCTGCCGAGCTTCCCTCCTCAGGGAGCCTTCCCAGCTGCAGGCTGGCTGAGGGCCCACAGGGCTATCACTCTTCACTCCTATTCAGAACATACATGGCTAACTAGCAGTCACACCTGAAGGCCTGGCTGCTACCTGGCCAACGTTAAGAACACACACTCTGGCCAGCCACTAGGTCTGATCCCACCCTGGACACCCTGCTTGCTCACGTCCCCCCACCTGATCCAAGGGGCTCACTACAGCCCTGACTCCTCTGCATCCGGGGAGGCCTTGCCTGGTAGCTGTATCATGCAGAGGACCTGCGGGCAGTCATGGTGGGTGCAGGGTCACCTGTGCTGGCACCCCTGCCAAGCACACATCACTTCATTTTGGCCTCCTGGGTCACTTGTGCCAAAAGGCCAGGGACGGCACAGAGAGGCTGGAGGGGTGAGGTTGAGGAGGAGGGGAGGTGGGCAAGGGCATCTGTTAGCCATCTCCCCGAGGGTGTGCTCACTGACGCACAGAGGCCCCTCCTGCTCTGTTTCTTCAGTGCAATCTTGTGATTCTTGCGATCACCCACATCTCAAGACGTATCCTGACTGAAATCCATGACGTGTGGTTCACTTTGCTAAATTTCCCGTTTTCTACAGAGCTCAGCATTCCTCAGCTCCCATCTGAAACTGCCGTGTACATGTGATCCCTGTCACGTTCATCTCTGCCTGGGAGGAAGGGGAAGTGGCTATGAGCTCCAGAATCTGCAGCCTGGGCCCAGTCATCAGAGCAATGATGCTCTCTGTCATTGGTCAGCAGAGGTCAGAACCACCTGTCAGGCCTCAGGAAAACCTGACACCCCCCACAGGGTGGATCAATGGGTTAATAAGTCACAGTGGAAAACTCGAGGCGCGACTTTAAACAAACAGAACTCTCCTGGCTGCATCCCTGCCAAGGCCCGGTGGTGACACTGGCGCATGAGCTGTGTCTCCCCCCACCAACACACCCCATGGGCTGTCATGAGAAACACTGCATATCCCAGAACCCGTCTGCTCTGGGACACTCGCCATGGAGCCCTGCCACCACCTGTCCAGTAGACAGGCCCTGAGGAACACACAGCCCCTGAAGCCCCTGAGCACCCAAGGAGCCAGCTGGCCCAGGGATGTGTGATGTCTGCAGAGGAAGCTCTCAGTCCACGGCTCCAGCAGAGGAAATAACTCTCGCCTTGTGGAGACAACTCAGGCCTTGACTATTCTGGGCTGCCAGGGCTGTGGGAGCAGCAGGTCAAGGCTCAGAACATCTCACCCTCCTGCCATCATGGCCAAATCTCAGGGGCTGAGAAGGATGGGCAACTTCTGGGTGCCAGAGAGCAGTGCCATGCCGGCACATTGGGAAAACAATGGCCCCCACTTCTCTCCGGTCCTCTCCTCTCTCCGCTCCTCCTTGGTATGCTTTCCTCTGCATCCGCCATAGCTCACCCGACGGCAAATGCAACCCTCACTAGTTAGGCTCTGGTAGCAGGACTGAAGATAGCTTCTGCTGTTCTTCTGTGTGCAATTCTTTGTCCTAAGGATGCTGTGGCCAGTCACACCCTCCCACGGGTGAGGGCACCCGGCAGTAAGCCCCAGCCGATGCCATTACTCATCCCACTTCCCAGGCAGGCAGGAAGGCAGGTGTGCCAAGCACTAGGTAGAGCCATAGCGCCTGTGTCACACGCACACGTGCACTCTTCATCTCATCCAGAGTTTCTTACTTTTTGGTGCTTCAAGAGCCCTCCGTAACTCGGGCTCTTCACTATGAGCCACGGGCAGAGCGTTGGGGTTTCTGTGACAGGAAATGGCTGGGCCAGGAAATGGAGCGATGTGTGCTTGACACCCTCCAAGCTGCTTTAAGACACAGCTCCCTGAACCCCCGAACACCCCATGGACAGGAAAGCAAAGTAAGGAGAGTGAATGTGCATGGCAGGAGGGGCTGCAGGCACTGACCTGACCTCCCACCACCAGGATGACCCCATGCTGCAGAGGGAGAAACTAAGGCCCTGAGGGTGGCACCACTGTACGGTCAGGTGCCCCCACCCTGTGTCCTCCTCACATGCCACCCAGCACACATGTGGTCAACACCAGTCAGGTGAAAGATACAGCCTGGGCCCCATGCTGGCCCTCAGCTACCCTTGGGACAACAGTTTCACACCCAGCAACTCTGTGCCTAGGCCCACTGACCCAGCCTCCCTCCAAGCCCTGGATGCCCATGTGTGCCCAGGCTGCTGCCCCTGGGGCCCAGGCCACACCACAGGCAATAGCTGGGTCTGCAGCCTGGCTTGGAACCAGCCCCAGAACAGTCAACGTGGAGACAGCCCTGCTGGCACCGCCCCAGGCCTGGGCCCTGTATCCCGCACCCTCCAGCGACCTGCCTGGAAGGTCCTGCCTGGGCCACCTTCCAGGGGCACCTGCTCCTAAGCCACCTTCCACAGTGGAGGGACAGCTATGCTGCTTCAGAGCAGACCGTGTCAAGTTACCATCTCACCCAGGAGAAAGGGATCCCAAGCTCCTGTGCCTTTGGGGTGCAGCATCAATCCAGATTTCTGCTCAGCTGGGTGCTATGGCTCACACCTGTAATCCCAGCACACTGGAAGGCCAAGGCAGGAAGATCATTTGAGGCCAGGGGTTTGAGACCAGCCTGAGCAACACAGGGAAACTCTGTCTCCACCTAAATAAAAAACTAGCCAGAGGTGGTATATCTATAGTCCCAGCTATTTGGGAAGCTGAGGTACGAGGATCACTTGAGCCCAGGGGCAAAGGCTGCAGTGAGCTATGATCACACCATTGCACTCCAGCCTAGGTGACAGAGCGAGACCCCGTCTGAAAAAAAAACAAAACAAAAGGAGACTTCTGCTCAACAGTATGTGAGCCTCACCTTGCACACCTAGGAGCTTGTTACCTTTCTCAGCTTAGAGATTAGAGGGAACCCTCCCCACAGAGATGCTATGATCAGAGGGCCAGGGACCCTGTCTCATTGATCCTACACTCTAGGCCAGACATCACCTCAGAATCCTTCTCAACACAGCTCTACCTCCTATCTACAAGGACTGGGCCACAAGATGGAAATGATTCCACATCATGGAGTCATGTGGCTCCAGGCACATGGCCCTCAACCAGTGGGACCCTGTGCACAGGTAAGACAGCCAGGGCAGCCTGGAGATAAACTGGACACAGGCCGCCAGCACTGGCTGTCCCCTCCCACTTGCCAGATCTTGTGTGAGCTGAGCACATTTCACTGGAACAAGCAGGCGTCTATGAGCATCCAACTCCAAAAATAGTGCCACCAGGAGAGGAAGGAACACACTCTTCTAGCTGCACCCGGTCCCTGCCCTCAGACACCTCCCTGCATGGTTTGTGCCTGGCCTACGGCAGTTCAAGGGTCACACCCAACTCTGAAGAGGGAGAGATAACATCCCCAGATAAGGAGTGAAAACAGGCCAAGTCTGCTGCCAGAGCCCAGCCACAGACCCACAGTCCCTTGGCAGAGAACTGCCCAGGAAATCTTCCGGAGTCTTTCAGGCCACTGGTATCTAACAAAGAATCTAATCTGCACATGGCACTTGACCCAAGCTAACAAAGTTCTGGAAGGGTCTCCAGGCCTCCCCAGCCCGGAGTGAGCTTGCTCCTGTGGAGGGAGATGCCTGCCTGCTCATGCCCACCACCTCTGCACACCAGGCCAGTCTAAAGCCACCATGATCTGGCTGTTCCTGGTTTACGGTGCACCTCCCTGCTGCAAGGAAGTGGGCCATGTGAGGGCAGGGGCTTCCTACTGGAGAAACACTCCCAGGGGCAGCTGAACCCTCACTGGGTGCAAGCCCTCTGTGTAGGAGACACCAGCCCCGCTGCACAAGCGTGCAACTGAGGCTCAGGGACTGCATTCAGAGTCCAGCTAGCCTCAGAAACAGGTTCTGCAGTCCCCAACACCCATCTGGAGGCAGATGCCTGACCTCCAACGTCCAACTGCATCCCCAGAGATGAGGAGGATGCAGGAGTCTGTGGCTGCCTCCATGCGGCAGCTGCTCCCAACTCCACAAGGGACACACAGGCCAGCTCTTCCCATCCAGGCTGCGCATGACTGTGTTTTGTTTTCAATTCCAAAGGTCACATACAGGTCACAAATAAAGAGGCTGGTTCCCACTGGAAGCTATGTCAGGTTTGATGCAATCCCTGAGAAAAACTCCCAGAAAACCCAGAAACTCCCACATAGGCTGAGAAACATTTTGAGTCTGCATGAGATCAAAACAGGAGTCACAGCTGGGCACGGTGGCTCACACCTGTAATCCTAGCACTTTGGAGGCTAAGGCAGGAGGATCACTTGAGGCCAGGAGTTACAGACTGTAGTGAGCTATGATCACACTCCACTCCAGCCTGTGCAACACAGCAAGACCCTCTCTCTAAAAATTCAAATAAAATAAAATACAAAACAGGAGCCAGCAACCAGGAGGGTTGCCTGTCCCAGAATGGATGCCCTCAGGTTCAAGGTTTGACACCATCTGCACTAACTGTGTGACCTCAAGTTAGCCAGTATCTTCTAGATGTCCCATTAGTGAAGTAAAGGGGCCAGAACAAAAGGACTCTCCAAAGTGTCAACTGGCCCTGGCCAACATCAAGGCTTCACAGGACTGCTTGGCACTGCACAGGCCTGAGCCTGGCCCCAGGACAGTGGCTCCACTAACACACCAAGTCTTCCTGCCACACCCTAGACCAGGGGCCAGCAAGCTTCTTCCACAAAGGGCCATGGTCAGTATTTCAGGCTTTGCGAGTTAAGATAGTTGCAGCCCTGGCTGCCATCACAGGGCAAGAGCAGCCATAAATGACAGGTAAGTTTCAGGGCTGAGTAACCCGATTAAAAAAAAAAGGCAGGTAAGCAAGTAGGCAGCTATGTCCCAATAAAACTTTATTTACAAACACAGGTGGCGGGCCAGACCTGGCCCTTGGGCCACAGTTTACCAACACGCTGCAGTCTCTAAGGCTGCTGCTGAAAAAGATCACACCACAGCTCGCTTTGTCCATGTCCTAACAAGGCAGCAAGCATACCAGAAGGCTTGGTTGTGGGGACAGACAACCATGGCAGTGACCCTAGGCAGAAGCTACAGGCCTCAGTATCCTTGAGGACACGAAAAGAGGCCCTGTGAGTCACCACTACCACTAATTCCATGGGGAAACAGAGCAAACATGAGGTGGACTCAGCCCAGGTTCCCCTCAGGATCTCGGGAACAACATTTCAGAGAAGCTGTGAGCAGCAGGCACCCACCAGGGCCCTTCCCCACAGCAGCCAGGTTGGAGGTCCTGTGAACCAGGCTGCCCTGATGCAATTAAGCAGGCATTCCTATCACCACAGTGCCCCACTGAGACCCTCAGGCCACTCCCTCCAGATGTAGGAGACTACAAGACCCGTAGCAGGAAGCTGAATGTCCCCCCAAAAGTCACTGTTTCCTAAAAGGAGGAAAGGAAAACGGAACTTCCCAACCCAGTTTACCCCGCTCAGGCCTGTGGGAGATGAGGCCACCCCAAGCCCTTTGGGTTCTTGGGGGTGTGACCCTCCCAAAGGAAGGGCAACAAGACAGGGTGGCCCCTTGGCCCACAGGCCCCTCCAATCAGCCTACCCTGGATGGAGGGGCCCGACCTCATGTCTCCAGGGTTAGCACAGATGGAGATATGGGGGCCAAAGCGTTCACATGCACGTGTACGCACGCGCGCACGCGCACACACTCCCCTCCACACCTAGAGGCCTGGGCTCCTTCTGGAATTAGGTGGACTGCACCTGCCCACAGGATTCTAAGAAAATTCTGCTCCTCCTCTTCCTTCCCATCCACCTTCAGCAAATGCCTCAGGGCCAAGCTAAAGGTAAGAGCTAGACCCCCACTCAGCCAGCACCCCGCAGTGGGCTGTACCTGACCTGCAGAGCCTCCAGGCCACTTCTTACCTGGAAGAAAGTTCATTTTCCACAACAGCTACCTCTTAATCTAAAAAGGACACAAAGGGCTAAAACTAGAGATTCTGTACCCATCTAAGCTCTTTCTTTGCCCAGAAAAGGCCCCGAAGCCTCAGTACCTGCAGGGCTCAGATGTGCTGCCAGTGAGAAGCTCAACTGCCCTGGCCAGCCTCACCCACGGCCCTTCCTAACCCTCACTGTTTACAGAAACCTATATCCCAGCCAGGTACGGTGGCCCATGCCTGTAATCCCAGCACTGTGGGAGGCCCAGGTGGGTAGATCACTTGAGACCAGGAATTCAAGGCCAAACTAGCCAACATGGTGAAACCCCGTCTCTACTGAAAATACAAAAAACTTAGCTGGGCGTCGTGGCACACACCTGTAATCTCAGCTACTTGGGAGACTGAAGCATGAGAATCGCTAGAACCTGGAAGTTAGAGGTTGCAGTGAGCCAAGATCGCACCACTGTACTCCAGCCTGGGTGACACAGCAAGGACCCATTTCAAAAACAAGAGAGAGAGAGAGAAATGCACATCCCAACAGGCCAGGCAACCGCACACTGGCTTTGGAGGGCACAGAACCACTGTCATCTCCACTCAGCCCCAGCTTCTCTCACTGCAGTGCCACACTGGGCTCTCCCTGTCCCTTTCTCTCACCTGGGCCCAGGTGATCCTGCTCAAGACCTTCCTCTGTCACCTGCAACCAGGTGATTCCTGAGTCCATCCAGGGGCATCAGAGGCCCTGCAGACCCTATCTCTCACAGAACAGTCACACACATGAGGGTATTTAAATGACTCTGAGACCACCCCACAACCCATTAATATGGCTACCATTAAAAAATAACCAGTGGGGGGCAAGGATGTGGCGAAACCACAAACAACCTTTGTGCACTGTTGATGGGAATGTAAAATGCTGCAGCCGCTGTGGAGAACAATCTGGTAAATCCTCAAAAATTAAACACAGAGTCCAGATGCGGTGGCTCAAGCTTGTAACCCCAGCACTTTGGGAGGCCAAGGTGCGCAGATCACCTTAGGTAAGGAGTTCGAAACCAGCCTGGCCAACATGGTGAAACCCCGTCTCTACCAAAAATACAAAAATTAGCTGGGCATGGTGGTGCGCGCCTGTAGTCCCAGCTACTTGGGAGGCTGAGGCAGGAGAATTGCTTGAACCCAGGAGGCGGAGGTTGCAGTGATCCGAGATTGTCCCATTGCAGTCTAGTCTGGGTAACAACAGCGAAACTCCGTCTCAAAAAAAAAAATACAAAATTTAGCCAGGCGTGGTGGCATGCGCCTGTAGTCCCAGCTACTAGGGAGGCTGAGGCAGAAAAATCACTTGAACCCAGGAGATGGAGGTTGCAATGAGCTGAGATTGCGCCACTGCACTCCAGCCTGGAGACAGAGCAAGACTCCGTCTCAAAAAAAAAAAAAAACAAACCTGGAGGAGGCAGAGGTTGCAGTGAGCCAAGATCGTGCCACTGCACTCTAGTCTGGGCGACAGAGCAAGACTCCATCAAAAAAAAAAAAAAAAAAAAACTCTAAGAGCAGAGTTACAGGAGAAGCTATTTTAAATTTTGGAGGGCTGATCCGAAATGGAAGCACAGAGTGCCGGGACAGAGGAGGGCTTTACCCAGGTCACCTGCTAGGGTGGCCGGCGGGTGAAACAGCGGCAGGCTGAACAGCCGTCCGAAGCAGGAGAGGGCGGGGATGCAGGCCTTATGGACACAGAAGAGGCCAGGCCGACGAAGAGGCCCGGTTTCCCGCCCCTCTGCGGTGACGGGCTCCTGAGTGCGAAAGAAGAAACAAGGAAAATTCCAGTCCCAGCTAACAGATACACACCATTAAAAGAAAACTGGACGAAGCTATTTACTCCTATTGTGGAACATTTGGGACTTCAGATACGCTTTAACTTGAAATCAAGGACTTGCACGGAAACCCGGGATGTTAGTGCTCCGGCAAAGCAGCTGATTTTGTGAAAGCCTTTATTCTTGGCTTCCAGGTGGAGGATGCACTTGCCCTCCTCAGGGTGGATGGCCTCTTCCTAGAGTCTTTTCAAATTACAGATCTTAAACCCTTAAAGGGAGACCATCTATCCAGGGCAACAGGAAGAATTGCTGGCGAAGGAGGAAAAACCAAATTCACCATAGAGAATGTGACACGGCCGTGGATAGTTTTGGCTGATGGGAAAGTTCACATCCTTGGCTCCTTCCAAAACATCAAGATGGCAAGAACTGCCATTTGCAACCTAATCTTGGGGAATCCTGCCAAGGTTTATGGCAATATTCGAGCTGTGGCTATCAGATCAGCAGATGGACTCTGATTTCAAGTCGGAGACTCTGTACCTTGCCTTTGGACCCTGTAGAAGAGTACCTTACGAGTGGCCACAAGAAACCATCTGAAGAATTGCAGTCATTTGAAGCCTCCATCCTTTCTTCCGTTCTCAGCCAGAAGCATAAGCAGAAAAGAAAGGTTTAAGAGCATTCACACTGAATAGGTTTTAGGATAATTTAAATATCAAAAATTGATGATAATATTATACCTACACAGTAGACGTAATTTATCATTTCTTTGAAATCACATGTAGCAGATTGCATAGTTTATAATCCTCTTGGAAACTCCTTGTTTAAACAGCTCTATGTGAATTTATACTTTTATAAATTCTTAACTTCATAAACATTTATAAACATTTCTTCTTTATAAATTGTGATTTAATAGATTATCTTAGAAAAAAACTCTCTGAACGATGACCGCTCCTTAACACTGGGTGATGTGAATAATTTTCTGTGGGGGGACGGGCTGGAGTGCAGTGATGCAATCTTAGCTCACAGCAACCTCTACCTCATGGGTTCAAGTGATCCTCCTACCTTAGCCTCCCTAGTAGATGGGACTACAGGCATTCACCACCACACCCAGCTAATTTTTTGTAGAGATAGAGTTTCACATGTTGGCCAGGCTGGTCTCGAACTCCTGACCTTAAGGGATCTTCCTGCCTCAGCCTCCCAAAGTGCTGGGATTACAGGCATGAGCCACCGTTCCCAGCCTCAATTTGCGAATATCTGAGCGGTCATAAGCAGTTGTTTTGGCTGTATTATACTGTATGAGTCAGTAAGAGCTCATCTTGGAACCTGTTTTGCAGTTTTGAAAACTGAAGAACTACATCACAGGGTTGATGTGAATAAAGTTTTATTTTTAAAATGAGCATTTAAAGAAAGTATACATAACCGATGTTGGATATACAGACGCTTCTCAACTTACGATGGGTTTGTGTCCAGATAAGCCCACTGTGAGTTGAAAATACCAAAAGTTGAACATCATAGCTTAGCCTACCCTAAAAGTGCTCTGAACACTACATTAGCCTACAGTTGGGCAAAACTGTCTAATACAAAGCCTATTTATAATAGTGTTGAATATCTCATGAAATTTCTGAAGATTACACTTTAAGTGAAAAACAGAATGGCTGTGTGGGTACTTGAGGTATGGCTTCCACTGAATCATTCTAAAATTGAAAACTAAGTTAGAACCGTCCTAAGTCTGTTTCCTCTAAGTAGTAAAGGTGAAGTGATAAAAGAATGTTTTTCTCATGCAAAAAACTATGTTCTATAAATGCTGTTCTAGGCCGGGCGCGGTGGCTCACGCCTGTAATCCCAGCACTTTGGGAGGTCGAGGCGGGTGGATCACGAGGTCAAGAGATCGAGACCATCCTGGTCACCACTGTGAAACCCCGTCTCTACTAAAAATACAAAAAATTAGCTAGGCATGGTGGCTCGTGCCTGTAATCCCAGCTACTCAGGAGGCTGAGGCAGGAGAATTGCCTGAACCCAGGAGGCGGAGGTTGCGGTGAGCTGAGATCGCGCCATTGCACTCCAGCCTGGGTAACAGGAGCGAAACTCCGTCTCAAAAAAATAAATAAATAAAAATAAATAAATGCTGTTCTATAAAGGCAGAAATGATTCTGCCTGTTTAAATAGTATATGACTATTTTATGCATTGTAAAACGGAAGCAACTTAATTAAACGTGACTTTGATTAAAAATAAATAAATAAATAAATTTTGGAGGGCTTTGCTTTCCCGGGTCATTTCTGGGTGGATGAGGAAAGCAGCTGACGCCTCCTGCATAGCCAGGGAGAATGAGCCTAACCTCCAGGACATCACCTTCACCTGGGGAAACTGAGGCTAACGGAGGGTGCCAGCAGCCTGCAGCCCCAAGTTGTCAGTGGGAGCAGCTGCACCAATGTGCCTGATTCCCCAATATGCAGTTCTCAGCATCCTTCAAGGGAGATGCCTCCTTGTGAAAACATTTTCACCAAGTATATAAAAAGGGCAGCGACAACAGCCTCTCATGAAGAGCTGAGGCACCCGATGGGCCTAAGGGAAGGACAGGGGTGTTAGATTGGTGCATACACTTGCTGTCTCCCCATCTGAAGACCAGTGAGAAGGACTTACCACAGCCCTCCATCACCAGCAGCTCAATTTCTCCAAGGGGGAGCAAGCCAAGGCAGGCTGAGCCACCTTCCCTGGCCTCAAAATTGCAGCCTCATGCTTCAGGCTCCACTCACAGACACACAGGCATGCCGGGCCGTGGCCTGTGCTAGGTCACCTCACCTCAGCGCTCTGTGTAGCCTCATTATGGGACAGTGGACTGACCTGCATGCACGCAAGGCCTGCAGCATCCAGGCATCCCCAGAACCAAGCAGTGCCAGGAACACGAGAATGCGTGGAGAATACTGTCCAGTCAGGCTCCACAGTGCGCAGAAGGTGCAGCCATTAAAACGTAAAGTGTTCAGGGAAGAAGAGACACAAAATCATAAATCAAGCCACTATGACAACACAGCACACCCAGGCGAGACAGAGGAGGCTGCAAAGGTGTCAACATCGATTGCCTGGAGCGATGAGAACAGACTTGCTACTTTTAGGTACTTTGCAGGCTTTCTACCCTGAATTATACTGCTCATATAGTAAAAAGGAAAAAAAACTTCACAGGTCACTTTTAAAACAGGAGTTCAGTGATTCGAACTCAAAGCCCTATCCCTTGAGAGGGTTGCAAGAGTCACAAACACGTCTGCTGGCCTGGCTGCCTCAGCCAGCACTCCACTTGGCCGGGAAGGTCCAGCTCTGGAGGATATAATTAGCATCAGACTCCAGGGCCCACTGCCAGGTCAGATGGAGGTGGGAGGTCTCTAGTACGCTTTTATCCGGGAGAAACAGTCTCCCTGTGGATGGTTATTTGGACACCAGCTTTTTTCATTAAAAAGCAAAGTGACAAAATAACCACATGTCATGACCATCTCTGTCATTCACTGCACCTGCAGGTCAGAGGCCATTTGGATGCATTGTTCTACATGTCCCTTTGGACTCTGTGGCTGACTACATAGGTGAGATTGAAGACAAGAGATTCAGAGACCCAGGAGAAAATGTGACATCTTAATTCATCAAGGCAGGCCGGGCGCGGTGGCTCACGCCTATAATCCCAGCACTTTGGGAGGCCGAGGCGGGTGGATCACGAAGTCAAGAGATCGAGACCATCCTGGTCAACAAGGTGAAACTCCGTCTCTACTAAAAATATAAAAATTAGCTGGGCATGGTGGCGCGTGCCTGTAGCCCCAGCTACTCAGGAGGCTGAGGCAGGAGAATCGCTTGAACCCAGGAGGTGGAGGTTGCGGTGAGCCGAGGTTGCGGTGAACTGAGATCGCACCATTGCACTCCAGCCTGGGTAACAAGAGCGAAACTCCCTCTCAAAAAAAAAAAAAAAAAAAAAAATATTCATCAAGGCAAAAAGCAAATGGGGAACAAGGCCCTAAAACAAAAGGACACAGTTCGGGCACAGTGGCTCACACCTGTAATCCCAGCACCTTGGCAGGCCAAGGCGGGTAGATCACAAAATCAGGAGATCAAAACCATCCTGGCCAACATGGTGAAACCCCATCTCTACTAAAAATACAAAAATTAGCTGAGTGTGGTGGCACAAGCCTATAATCCCAGCTACTCAGGAGGCTGAGGCAGGAAAATCGCTTGAACCTGGGAGGTGGAGATTGAAGTGAGCCAAGATTGTGCCACTGAACTCCAGCCTGGCAACAGAGACTCCATCTCAAAAAAAACACAAAGGATATAAAAGAGGCCAACCCCCAAAGGCACAGTACCAATCACAAGTCTGTGCCCTGCCAGGTGGTGTCAAACAAGGCTGATACCCCAAGAAGCAGACCTCTGAAAACCAGGGTCTCCTCCCTGGTTAGCTGCTTCAAGCCCAGGGCTACGTGGAGCAGAGAAGCAATCCTGTTTGTCAGGCTGGCGGGCTCCTCCCTCAAGGTCTCCTAGGCGGGATGTCACAATCTGGGTGTGATGTCAAAACTGCTTCAAAGGTGACGAACTCTGGCCTTGGCCATGAGTCAACAGCGGGGTGGGTTTCCGAATGAGCACCGCCTGCTGTTTACACACAGTCACAGCCCCAACAACCAGATGGAAGCACATACAAGGGTCACCGTGCTGAGGGCGGAGCTCAGTCCCTCACACAAACTCTTGCCTGCTTCCTCCGGAGACCATCAGCTGGGGCCCACAGACTCAAGCTAGCTTGTCCTCTTCTAGCACCTTCTTGGAGAACCCACCCAGAACCATCAAATCCTCACCTTGAAACACACAGACCAACCATACCCCAGTGCAGCAGTGGGCCACTCCTGATGCCCCCTGGCAGCCCACCTGCTCCGTCCGGCCCATCCAGTAGCCACAACCCTTCAGAGGTGGCAGAGCCCAGGCCATGACACCTGGGTTCTGGGTTCTTAGCTACTTCCCCGCTGGGAGATCCTGCCTGTCGATTCAGCCTCCTCCCAAGTCTCCACCCATCTCCTCACCTGAGAAATGAGAACTGCTCCCACCACACAGAAGACAAGGAATAAAATGAAGTAACGTGGGATGCACACCCAGCACTGGCTGGGGGAGTGGATGTAGGTGCCCATCACCTTTCCACTTTCCAGCACAGCCAGCAACTGGAGGAATCTGCTCACTCACATCACCAACGTTCGGGCCTCTTGGGACACAGAATGTTGGCATTTAAGTGGGGCTCAGAACCCCAGTGTGACTCCCCTTCAGAACAGTGTCCCCTTTACCTCAAGCCCCTACAACCTCAAACGAGAGCTTGACTCAACACCCAAGAGGCAGCATGGAGCAGTGAGGACAGCCAAGTGCCCTAGGACAGGTGATGCCACCCCTCAGAGCCTCGTCTGTCCCTGTCGTGAAGGAGGACCATAAACTTGCTCTCCTGCAAGCTGGCCAAGATGATGTGCACCCATGGGAAGGGATGGGGGTCTAGTCCAGCACCAAGAGGGGCAGCACTAGCACTAGGTCCTAAAGGCTTTCTCTGAAAAGCAGACAGGGCTGGCAAGAAGCTGCCCTGCTCAAAACCAAGGGGGGTGCCCAGTGGGAAGGGAAAACAAGTCAGGCCTCTTGGGCCCTGCTATCTGAATAGATTGCAGGCTAAAGTAAGGCTCCTCCTGCCACAGGTGCCCAGGATGACATCCACGCAGACCACCCACTTAGCAGGAGAGAGTAGCCTGCAGCACAGTTCCAGGGCCACCCAAAAGAGCCAAGTACTGGTTGCAGGCCTGAGGCCCAGCACCCCTCTACCTCCACTCCCTTTACACCCTTCCCTGGGACAGCATGCCAGCTGTGCCTGTGACCCTTCCGCCAGCAGACTGCAGCTCTGTGTCACCTGCTGGAAGCAGCTATGACCACCTCACCATCACTAATGTTGACCGCCGGCGAGTTCCTCTTGCTAATTTCTGTGCCATCCTCCCTGTTCATGAATTCTGTCTCCTGCCACTAGAATGTATTCCTGATACTAGCTCGTGATATGAGATCTATCTCAGTCACTGGTGGGTATCCTGCCCCCAAGCCATGGGCACTGACCAGAGGCTCAATCATACTGGCTTAGATGAGTGAGCCCGGAGTCTCCCACCGACTCTGCAAACCTCCAGGCAGGGACCAGCCCCCAGGAGCCAGCTCTGGGTATGTTCACTAAGGGCTCAAAGCACAAGAGGGGTCAGGGTTATGCTAGGGGTCAGACCCTCACACCCCCAAACGGAAGAGAATCTCAAACTCAGAAAGGGTCGGGCACCAGGACCCTCAAAGCCCTAAGAGAAGGATCGGGAACTTGAAAGAGCAGGTCAAATGCTGCTGACCCCAGTTCCAAGAAGGTTTTGGAGATGGGAGGGGTCAGGCACTCACCCACGGTCTCAAGAGGCAGGTAGAGCTGAGATTCAAATGGAGAGAGGCTCTAATCCCAGGCCTCATGAAGCTCTTCCTGGGACCTCAATTTTTTCTGAACAGTGTGTTCCTCTCCACCAAGGAGCTTGTAACCCAGGAGAGGTCACCCAGCAACAGCGCCCACCCAAACCCCTGATGATGAACTACAACCCAAGCGCTCCTGGGAGGGTCACTTCCTCAGAGCAGCCAGAGCTTACCTCTCCACAAGGTGAATGACGCTGTCCTGGAAGGAGGGGGTATGTCCATGCTTCCTCTCTCTCCTCTCCCAGAAATTACTCATCAGAGCAAACCAGGAGATCCACAAGAACAGCCACCTCACAACCCATGAAGGTTCTGTTTCATTTTGTTTTCTGACACAGTCTCCCACTGTCACCCAGGCTGGAGAGCAGTGGTACGAGCTCAGTTCACTGCAACCTCCGTCTCCCAGGTTGAAGTGATTCTCCTGCCTCAGTCTCTCAAGTAGCAGAGATTACAAGTGCACACCACCACGACTGGCTGATTTTTTTGTATTTTTAGTAGAGACAGGGTTTCACCATATTGGCCAGGCTGCTCTCAAACTCCTGACCTCAAGAGATCCTCCCGACTTGGGCTCTCTTTTTTTTGGCACATCACACAATTTGATTGTCTGTACCACCTCGGGCTCTCAAAGTGCTGGGATTACAGACGTGAGCCACCATGCCTGGCCATCCCACACAGGTTTTCATATTCAGAGAAAAACTGGGGCTGGTCAAGGTGGCTCATCCCTGTAATCACAGCACTTTGGGAGGCCAACACAGGAGGATCCCTTAAGCCCAGGAGTTCAAGACCAGGTTAGGCAACGGGGAACCCCATCTCTAAAATTTAAAAAAAAAAAATTTTTTTTAATTAAAAGAAAAAGAAAAAAACTGGACCAGACACAGTGGCTCATACCTGGAGTCCCGGCACTCTGGGCAGCTGAGGTGGGAAGATCACTTAAGCCCAGGAGTCTGAGGCTGCAGTGAGCTATGATCACACCACTGCACTCCAGCCTGGGCAACAGAGCAAGCCCCTGTCAAAAAAAAAAAAAAGAGAAAGAAAGAAGAAAATAAAGGAAAGAAAAGAGAAGAAAGATTAAGGTAGACTGACAAGTTAAAAAAAAAAAAAAGAAGCCAGGCCCGGTGGCTCACGCCTGTAATGCCAGCACTTTGGGAGGCCGAGGCAGGCAGATCACGAGGTCAAGAGATCGAGACCATCCTGGTCAACATGGTAAAACCCCGTCTCTACTAAAAATACAAAAATTAGCTGGACATGGTGGTGCGTGCCTGTAATCCCAGCTACTCAGGAGGCTGAGGCAGAACTGCCTGAACCCAGGAGGCAGAGGTTGCAGTGAGCCGAGATCGCGCCATTGCACTGCAGCCTGGGTAACAAGAGTGAAAGTCCGCCTCAAAAAAAAAAGAGAGAGAGAGAGGAGAGAGAGAGAGAAAAACTAGGCCAGGCACAATGGCTCACTCCTGTAATCCCAGCAATTTGGGAGGCCAAGGTGGGTGGATCACGAGGTCAAGAGATTGAGACCATCCTGGCCAACATGGTGAAACCCCGTCTCTACTAAAAATACAAAAATTAGCCAGGCATGGTGGCACGCACCTGTGGTCCCAGCTACTCAGGAGGCTGAGGCAGAAGAATCACTTGAACCCAGGAGGCGGCAGAGGTTGCAGTGAGCTGAGATTGTGCCACTGCACTCCAGCCTGACTCCATCTCAAAAAAAAAAAAGACAAAAGAAAGTTGCCGAGCCACTTAAATTACCAGACAGCTATTTGAGAAAAATCCAAGTTTGAATCACCCCAAAATATAATCCAGTCGGCCAAGTTGCTCTGGGTGGCTTGGAGAAGTTCTAGGGAGCCCCTCCTGGCTGGTCAACACACTGCCCTCCACAGCTGGGCTCTAAGCGAGAGGAGCTTAACAGTCCGCAGTTACCTTCACCCTATCATGAGGAAAACCCAGCTTAGAGGGGGGATGTAAGCAATACCCTAAAGTAAAAATAGCAGCGTGACAGCATGAGGTGGACACACAGGCAGACCTTCTGGACTAAAGCAAGGAAGGGCAGCATCAGAGAGAAGGCGGAGCTTCTGTCCCCAAAGCGCAGAAGACAGCGGTGACCAGGTACCAAGTCCATCGTAGTTACATGACTCACAAGCTCTCCCTCTGCTGTTTCCAGGAAAGCGTGCTTTCCTGCAGGACAAGTCAGAATCGCTCAGGGAAAAAGACCCAGGGCCAGAATTCTACCAGGAAGAGAGGCTCTGACTGGTCATGGGGCAGTGGCTGCTGTCGCTGCCACCATCTCCTCCTCACCTGCAGGGGCGCCTTAGCCTCATCTTGAGGAGTCTTTTTGACAAGGTGAGAACTTGCGCTTCCAAAAAAGATGAAATCTTCATTCTATGAAGGGGAAAACTGAGACACCGGGACAGGGAAGAAACTGCCCAAAGACAGGGGAAGCAGCATCGGACGGGTGGGCACCGGGAGAACGGTGGAAACGAAACAGGGGAAGAAATTCCCGGCTTAGCTAATGGAGCTGAACAAGTTTGGGGCAGGAAGAAAGCCACATTCCTTCCTAGTTAGTCTCCCTCCTCACCCGCCCGCGGCACCCCCCGCCATCCCCAGTATACACAAACACACACACATACAGGGAGAAGGGCTCTCTAAGCCTGAGACTGGACCAACCGCCACTCCCTTTAAGGCTATGAAGCCCCCCATCTCCAGAAAAGGAGTTACAAGGCTTCTAAACCACTTCCCCTGGGGACCTGACCACTGGTCATTTGCAACTTCTGACCCAGCACTGACTGAGGGATCCATGACGCAAACAGAAATGAAAAGGCAGGTTTCTGACCACGGCCCCAGATGCACCCCAAAGTCAGGACCAAGAGAAGATACACAGCAGCCTCCCCTCCCCACCACCGGCCAGGTGTCAAAACCGAAACGCCTCAAACTTCCCCCAGATGGGCCCAAATCGGCCTCTGAGAAGTTCCAGAGTCAGCAGCCAGGTGTGGTAGCTAGAGCTCCCTCCCGTGTGGCAGGGGTCCCCCTACATGTGCCCTGACGAAAACATCAGAGCCGCTCCCCAACAATTCCACTCTGTCCAGAGAGACAGGATCACCTGGGGGTAAGGGGAGCAGAGAGCTGGGGACAAGCTGTCAGTTTCTGCCCAAAACTCGTCGTTCCAGGAATCAAAGTGGCTCAACCTGAGGGGCTCCCTCGGAACGCGTCAAAGCCGGCCCCCAGGTGCAGACAGCCTCCCACCCAGACAGAACAGGCCCCCACAAGTACCCCGCCGACCCCACCTGCCAGGCACCCAGACGACCGCTGCTTCCCAGGACAGTCACCCCCACCAACGGCGCTGCCCGGGGCCCATATGAAAAAGCCCCCAGCTTCCTCCCATCACGGTGCCGGAACCGCGCGGCCCATCAGCCCCTCGCCCCGCCGCCAGGTGCGCACACTGGATCCTTCCCAGGTGGGGGGCGGGCCAGAAAGGCCCCGGACACCGCCAGGTGCGGACACCGACGCCCCCGGGGCCCGGCGCGCGAGTCTGGGCCGCTCAGCAGTCCCGGGCCGCCCGACTGTATCGTCTCCTGGTGCTGAGAAGAAACGCGTT
Organism: Callithrix jacchus; assembly: GCF_049354715.1. Classification (NCBI taxonomy): domain Eukaryota; kingdom Metazoa; phylum Chordata; class Mammalia; order Primates; family Cebidae; genus Callithrix; species Callithrix jacchus. Next base: position 17,226,392 of record NC_133523.1, read on the forward strand.
CTCTCCGCTCCAGACCGGACGGGCGCCCACCCCACGCCCCGCCGGCCCAGGGACCGGTCAGAGCAGCGCCACAGAACCAGCGTCTCCAAGCCCGGACGCCTCAGTGAGGGGAGCGCGAGGCCGGCCCGCGCCCCGACGTCCCCGACCGGCTCGCCGGGCCCCATGCCGCTCACCTGTCTTGCGCTGTAGCTCTCGAAGGCCCTCAGGGCACTGTCGGTGAGCTTCACGTGGAACACTGACACCCTGCTGCCGTCGCTAACCCGCCCGCACGACAGCCCATAGCTCCTAGCCTCCTTCAACGCCGCCATCTTGCGACCATCTCTCCCCCGCGCCCCCTTCCCGGCTCTAGCGCCGCGGCGCCGGCCACGCCCCGCCCCGCCGCCCGCTGACGTGCTGCATTATTCATGAGACGCGGTTGGCCACACCCCCAAGTCCCGCGAAGCCAACAGTTGCCGCCACACCGCCAGGCAGAGCACTACATTATTCAGGAACGTCTCTGACCACGCCCCCTGCGGGCCCCGCAAGGCCCCATAGTCAACGCCCCAATGTGTTGCATATTCATGAGGCACTGACGGCCCCGCCTCCTCAGGCCCTAGAGGCGGCCACTTCCGTGAACGAACTCCGCCGCAACACGCGCACTCCTCCAGGCCCCGCCTCCATAGTATTATACATAACCCTGACTCAGCCGGGCGCGTCGAAGCCCCGCCCCGACAGCCTCTGACGTAATGCATTATTTATGATATCTCTACAGGCTTCCGTCTTTGGCTTCCATGGAAAGCCGCAGAGAGGGCGTGGAGGGGGCGGGGTCGGCGCGAAGCACGTGGGTAGGCCCCGCCGCGGGCCCGGGCTGCTGGGCGTGGTTATGTAAAAGACACGCGCGCGTTGGGCGCTGGGTTGGGCCTACAGGGCATCCCTTAAGGGGGGCGATGGGACTATCCCCAGGGAAGGCGCTGGACCGGTGGTGGAGGAGGAGCTGGTAAACTTTTTTTTCTGAGATGAGTACTTTTAATAGGATAAAAATCCCACATCCTCACAGGCCCTGAGCGACGGTGAAGTCCAGTTTCATTTTCCTGGTTTTTTTTTTTTTTTTTTTTTTTGGAGAGCCTGGCTGTGTTGCCCAGGCTGGAGTGCAATGGCACCATCTTGGGTCATTGCACCCTCGACCTCTTGAAGTCGAACTGATCCTAGTTTTCTGGATCTCCTGAAGTGCTGGGGTTACAGGCAAGAGCCACCTAGCCTAGTGCTCCAGGACAGAGTCTTGCTCAGCTGCCCAGGTTGGAGTGCAATGGCGTTATCTCGGCTCACTGCAACCACCGTCTCCCGGGTTCAAGTGATTCTCATGCCTCAGCCTGGGACTACAGGCACCCGCCATCATGCCCAGCTAATGTTTATATTTTAGTAATGCCAGAGTTTCACAATGTTGGCCAAGCGGTCTCCAACTCCTGACCTCAAATGATCTGCCCGCCTTGCCCTCCCAAAGTGCTGGGATTACAGAGGGAGCTATTACGCCGGCCCTGTTTTTTGTTTTTCTGAGACGGAGCCTCGAGGCTGGAGTACAGTGGCACGATCTCGGCTCACTGCAACCTCCGCCTCTCAAGTTCAAGCGATTCTCCTGCCTTAGCCTCCCTAGTAACTGGGATTACAGGCGCACCCCACCACAGCTGTATAATTTTTGTATTTTTAGTAGAGACAGGGTTTCACCATGTTGCCTAGGCTAGTCTCGATCTCCTGACGTTAAGTGAGCCACCCACCTTAGCCTCCCAAAGTGCTTGGATTACAGTCGTGAGCCACCGCACCCGTCCCCCATGTACAAGTTTTTGTGTAGACAGATGTTTTTCCTTCTTGTGGGTATATACAGCAGATCCGTGAATAATAAGATTTTGTTCAACGTTGTTTCATCATAATGCTCATGCAGAAAAAAATAAAAATGATTTCTAGGCTGGCCACTGTCTGTGTGAGTTTGCATGTTCTCCCTATGTATGCCTGGGTGTTCTCCCAGCACTCTATAGTTTCCATCCATATCCCAAAGAAGGGTGTATTAGATTAAGTAGCAAGTCTCCATAGTCTCATTCTGAGTGAGTGGGTATGTGTGAGTGCCCTTCGATGACACGGCATCCTGTTCAGGATGGTTGCCCACCTGCCACCCTGAGCTGCCAGGCGAGGATCTGGCCATCAGAGACCCTGAACTGGCATAATTGGGTAAATCATTATCTTACTGGGTTTTTTGGGTTTTTTTTGAGATGGAATGTTGCGAAGCCGGGCACGGTGGCTCATGCCTGTAATCCTAGCACTTTGGGAGGCCGAGGTGGCTGTAATCCTAGCACTTTGGGAGGCCAGAGGTCAGGAGTTCAAGACCAGCCTGGCCATCATGGTGAAACCCCATCTTTAAAAAAAAAATGGAGTGTTGCTCTATCGCCCGGGCTGGATTGCAATGTCGCAGTCTCGGCTCATTGCAACCTCTGCCTCCCGGGTTCAAGTAGTTCTCCTGCCTCAGCCTCCCATGTAGCTGGGATTACAGGAGCCCTCCATCATGCCCAGCTAATTTTTTTCTTTTTTTTTTGAGACAGAGTTTCGCTGTTGAAACCCACCGAGATCGCGCCAGACTGGAGTGCAATGGCGCGATCTCGGCTTACCACAACCTCCGCCTCCTGGGTTAAAGCAGTTCTCCTGCCTCAGTCTACTGAGTAGCTGGAACTACAGGTGTGCACCACCATGCCCAGCTAATTTTTTTTTTTTTTTTGAGACGGAGTTTTGCTCTTGGTACCCAGACTGGAGTGCATTGGCGCAATCTCGGCTCACCACAACTTCTGCCTCCTGGATTCAGGCAATTCTCCTGCCTCAGCCTCATGAGTAGCTGGGATTACAGGCACACACCACCGTGCCGAGATAACTTTTTGTATTTTTAGTAGAGACAGGGTTTCACCATGTTGACCAGGATGGTCTCAATCTCTTGACCTCATGATCCACCCGCCTCGGCCTCCCAAAGTGCTAGGATTATAGGCGTGAGCCACCAAGCCCAGCCGCCTGGCTAATTTTTGTATTTTTAGTAGAGATGGGATTTCACCATGTTGGCCAGACTGGTCTGGAACTCCTGACCTCGTGATCCACCCACCTCGGCCTCCCAAAGTGCTGGGATTACAGGCTTGAGCCACCGCGCCCGGCCCTTTTTTTTTTTAAGATGAAGTTTCCCTCTTGTTGCTCAGGCTGGAGTGCAATGGCACAGTCTCAGCTCATCACAACCTCCGCCTCCCTGGGTTCAAGCCATTCTCCTGCCTCTGCCTCCCAAGTAGCTGGGGTTAGGACATGTGCCACCACACCTGGCTAATTTTGTATTTTTAAATAGTGACAGGGTTTCTCAGTGTTGGTCAGGCTGGTCTCAAACTCCCAACCTCAGGTGATCCACCCCTCCCAAAGTGCTGGGATTACAGGCATGAGCCACTGCACCCGGCCTTATCTTACTTGTTTTTATTAATTTGTCTCAAATGTATGTATGGCTCACACTGATTTCAGTGTTTAATATTGGAAGTATTTTGCAGCCTGATGCAATGGTGCATTCCTGTAGTCCCAGATACTCGGGAGGCTGAGGCAGAAGGATCCTTTGAATGTTCAAGACCAGCCTGGGCAATATAGAGAGACTCTCCCAAACCCCTTCATCCCATTTTTTTTTTTTGTTTTGTTTTTTCGAGACGGAGTTTGGCTCTTGTTGCCCAGGCTGGAGTGCAATGGCATGATCTCAGCTCACCGCAACCTCTGCCTCCCAGGTTCAAGTGATTCTCCTGCCTCAGTCTCCCGAGCAGCTGGGACTATGGGTGCATGCCACCACACCCTGCTAATTTTTGTATTTTTCAACAGAGACAGAGTTTCACCATATTAGTCAGGCTGGTCTTGAACTCCTGACCTCGTGATCCACCCACCTCAGCCTCCCAAAGTGCTGGGATTATAGGCCTGAGCCACTGCGCCTAGCCATGTTTGGAGCCTTTAAGAGTTTGGGGCCGGTCGCAGTGGCTCACGCCTGTAATCCCAGCACTTTGGGAGACCAAGACAGGTGGATCACTTGAGGTCAGAAGTTTGAGACCAGCCTGGCTAACATGGTGAAACCCCGTTTTACTAAAAATACAAAAATTACCCATGTATGTGGTGTGCACCTGTAATCCCAGCTACTGGAGAAGCTGAGGCAGGAGAATTTCTTGAACCTGGGAGGCAGAGGTTGCAGTGAGCCGTGATCGCGCGACTGCACTCCAGCCTGGGTGACAGATTGAGACTTAAAAAAAAAAAAAGTTTGGCCTGACATAGTGGCTACTGCCTGTAATCTCAGCATTTAGGGAGGCCAAGTCAGGAAGATGCCTTGAGCCTAGAAGTTCAAGACCAGACTGAATAAGATGATGAGACCCGGCCGGGCATGGTGGCTCACACCTATAATCCCAGCACTTTGGGAGGCCAAGGCGGGTGGATCACAAGGTCAAGAGATCGAGACCATCCTGGTCAACAAGGTGAAACCCCATTCCTACTAAAAATACAAAAATTAGCTGGGCACGGTGGTGCGTGCCTGTAGTCCCAGCTACACGGGAGGCTGAGGCAGGAGAATTGCTTGAACCCAGAAGGCGGAGGTTGCGGTGAGCCGAGATCGTGCCATTGCACTCCAGTCTGGGTAACAACAGCGAAACTCCATCTCAGAAAAAAAAAAAAAAAAAGTTGATTTGTAGAGACCCCAGCTCTACAAAAAAAAATTTTTTTTTTTGAGACAGAGTTTCACTTTTGTTACCCAGGCTGGAGTGCAATGGCTCGATCTCGGCTCACGGCAACCTCCACCTCCTGGGTTCAAGCAATTCTCCTGCCTCAGCCTCCCAAAGTGCTGGGATTACAGGCATGAGCCACTGAGCCCAGTCCAAAAATTTTTACAATTAACCCAGCGTGGTGGTGCATGCCTGTAGTTCCAGTACTTCGGAGGCTGAGGTGGGAGGATCCCTTGAGCCTAGGAGGTTGAGGCTGCAGTGGGCCATGATTGCACTTCAGCCAGGTCAAAAAATAGAGATTTCCCTCCTTAAAAAAACAAAAGTTTGGCCAGGTGAGATGGCTCACACCTGTAATCCCAGGACTTTGGGAGGCCAAGGTGGGCAGATCACTTAAGATCAGAAGTTTGAGACCAACCTCACCAACATGGTGAAACACCGTGTCTACTAAAAATACAAAAATTAGCCAGGTATGGTAGCTCACTCCTATAATTCCAGCTACTCAGAAAGCTGAGGCACAAGAATCACTTGAATCCGGGACGTAGAGATTGCAGTAAGCAGAAATCACACCACTGCACTCCAGCCTGGGTGACAGAGTGAGACACCGTCTCAAAAAAAAAAAAAGTGGTCTGGGCCTGGTGGCTCATACCTGTAAACCCAGAACTTTGGGAGGCCAAGGAGGACAGATCACAAGGTCAAGAGATCGAGACCATCCTGGCCAACATGGTAAAACCCTGTCTCTACTAAAAACATAAAAACTAGTTGAGCACGGTGGCTCACGCCTTTAGTCCCAGCTACTCGGGAGGCTGAGGCAGGAGAATTGCTTAAACCCAGGAGGTGGAGGTTACAGTGAGCCAAGATTGTGCCACTGCACTCCAGTCTGGTGACAGAGCAAGACTCCGTCTCAAAAAGTGTAAATTCAGAAGCTGAGAAACTAAGGCAGGATCACTTGAGCCTGGGAAGTCGACATCCCAGTGAGCTGTCATGGTCATGCCACTGTACTCCAGGGCAACAGTGTGAGGTCCTGTCTCTAACAATAATCATCAGCATAATGCATTAAACTCGAAGTTTAAGCGAAACTTGCTACAATGCTAAGCATTGCTACAATGCTAAGTGAGGATTTACTCTATACCCAGGAGCAGAATTGTTGGATCATACAGTAATTCTACGTTTCACCTTTTGAAGAACTGCCAAACTGTTTTCCACAGGAAATGCACTATTTCGTCAATCTCTCATTCAATAGGTTTACAGGTTTATAGGAAGCCAGAGCTGGAAACTGGCCCTGCCCTGCCCAGGTCACAGGCAACACACCAAATGACTCCCGGCCTCCCAGGTTTCCTGACATAGAATGTTCTTTAATGGCTTTCCTTGTTGTTTTAGTCTATTCACAGACAGGGGTCCCAGGATGAATTTTTGAGAAGAGAGAGGAATGTGAAGTTCAAAGACCTTCTGTCTGTCTCTTTCAGGTGATCTCATTCATTCTGTCCACTGCTCCAGGCCAGCACAACTATTCTTTTTTTTTTTTTTTTTTTTTTGAGACGGAGTTTCGCTCTTGTTACCCAGGCTGGAGTGCAATGGCGCAATCTCGGCTCACCGCAACCTCCGCCTCCTGGGTTAAGGCAATTCTCCTGCCTCAGCCTCCCGAGTAGCTGGGATTACAGGCACGCACCACCATGCCCAGCTAATTTTTTGTATTTTTAGTAGAGACAGGGTTTCACCATGTTGACCAGGATGGTCTCGATCTCTTGACCTTGTGATCCACCCACCTCAGCCTCCCAAAGTGCTGGGATTATAGGCGTGAGCCACTGTGCCCGGCCCTTCTTTTTTTTTTTTTTTTTTTTTTTTGAGAGACCAGGTCTCACTATGTCGCCCAGGCTGGAGTGCAGTGGCTATTCACAGGCGTGATCCCACTACTGATCAGCACAGGAGTTTTGACCTGCTCCATTTCTGACCTAGGCTGGTCGGTTCACCCCTCCTTAGGCAACCTGATGATCCCCCGACCCCGGGAGGTCACCATATTGATGCTGAACTTAGTCTGCAGAACTCCTGGGCTCAAGTGATCCTCCAGCCTCAGCCTCCCGAGGAGTCGGGACTACAGGCATGCGCCACCATGCCCAGAAGCACAACCATTCTTTTACTGCCCAGCTATGAACTGCTCACCCTAAAGGCAACACTAGATACCTAGAATCTTTTTCAGTACTTGACATTAATATCCCCATGTATCAAGGAAGAAACTGAGGCTTGAAGGGGTAAGGCCATAGGCAGGCTGGGATTTGCAGTTGAGTCTTTCTTTTTTCTTCTTTTTCTTTTTTTCCTTGCTCTGTCACCCAAGTTGGAGTGCAGTGGCGTGATCGCAGCTCACTGCAACCTTCACCTCCCGGTTTCAAGCAATTCTCCTGCCTCAGCCTCCCAAATAGCTGGGATTACACATGCACACCAGCATGCCCCACTAATTTTTTTTTTTTTTTTTTTTGAGACAGAGTCTTTTTTTTTTTTCTTTTGGAGACAGAGTCTTCCTCTGTCACCCAGGCTGGAGTGAAGTGTCACAACCTCTGCTCACTGCAACCTCCACCTCCTAGGTTCAAGGGATTCTCCTGTCTCAGCCTCTTGAGTAGCTGGGATTATAGGCACGCACCACCATGTCTGGCTAATTTTTGATTTTTAGTAGAGATGAAGTTTTACCATGTTGGCCAGGCTGGTCTTGAATTCCTGACTTCATGATCCGCCCACCTTGGCCTCCCAAAGTGCTGGGACTACAGGCAGGAGCCACCACGCTTGGCTGGATCTTTGTTTGTTTGTTTGTTGTTGCTGTTTTGAAGATGAGTCTCACTTTGTTGCCCAGGCTGAAGTGCAACATCATGATCTCAGCTCACTGCAACCTCTGCCTCCTGGGTTCAAGCGATTCTCCTGCCTCAGCCTTGAGAGTAGCTGGGACTACAGATGCGTGCCATTGTGCTTGGCTAACTTTTGTAGTCTTTAGTAGAGATGGGTTTTCGCCGTGTTAGGCGGGCTGATCTGGAACTCCTGAGTTCAGGTGATCCACCTGCCTCAGCCTCCCAAAGTGCTGGGATTACAGGCATAAGCCTCCACACCCAGCTATTTATTTCTTTTTAAAGATGAGAGTCTCACTATGTTGCCAAGGCTGGTCTCGAATTCCTGGCCTCCAGCAATGCTCCTCTCCTCCTCAGCCTCCTAAAGCACTGGAATTACAGGCATGAGCCACCACACCTGGCCATGAACTTGGATCTTTTTGACGCAGAGCCCTCTTCATTATCTTCCACCCTGCCTCCAGTACCTGGGGCCCTTTCTGGGTATTTCCTCATTGCACACATTGAGTGAATATGTGATCTGATTTAACGCTTACAGCTTAGCTGTCAGCCCATTCCAGGGCTGAGAAGCCTGAGGTTTAGAAAGACTGCGAGGTCTGACACACTGCTGCAGAGATTACAGCTCCAGGAACCAAGCGCCAAAGCTCTGGATCCTCCACTGGTTTACCTGGGATCAGCCGATCCTACAGGGAGGGTGCTGCTGCTGCCCAGACACCCTGAGCCATCTGCCCACTGTCTGTGCCCAGCTAATCCAGAGGCCAGCAGTTAAATACTGAAGCTGGCACTGCCCAGGAGGGTCATAAAGGGCAGCTGGAACTCAGGACTTCTGTTGTAGAAGATGGGAGGGTGGAGATGGCCAGGCTGCTGAGTGGTGGGCAACATCAGAGAGTCTGGCTTTTTTTTTTTTTTTTTTGAGATGGAGTCTTGCTCTGTCACCCAGGCTCTGGAGTGAGGTGGCATGATCTCAGCTCACTGTGACCTCTGCTCACTGCCACCTCTGCCTCCTAAATTTAAGCAATTCTCCTGCCTCAGTCTCCTGGGTAGCTGGGATTACAGGTGCCCGCCACCATGCCTGGCTAACTTTTGTGGTTTTAGTAGAGACTGGGTTTGGCCATATCGATCAGGCTGGTCTCTAACTCCCGACCTCAGGTGATCTGCCCTCCTTGGCCTCCCAAAGTGCATTACAGGTATGAGCCACCTCACCTGGCCAAGAGAGGAGCTGGCTTGCAAGACCAATCAGCTGGCTCTGTGACCTTGTGAAAGGCACAGCCCTGCTCTGACCCTCTGTGAATTCACTTCAGAAACAAGAAATAGCAACAAAACAGTACTCAGCGGTCAGGCGCAGTGGCTCACACCTGTAATCCCAGCACTTTGGGAGGCCGAGGCGGGAGGATCACCTGAAGTCAGGAGTTTGAGACCAGCTTGACTGACACAGAGAACTCCTGTCTCTACTAAAAAGACAAAATTAGCCAGGTGTGGTGGCACGTGCCTGTAGTCCCAGCTACTCACGAGGCCGAGGCAGGAGAATCGCTTAACCCGGGAGGCGGAGGTTGCGGTGAGCCGAGATCATGCCATTGCACTCCAGCCTGGACAACATGAGCAAAACTCTGTCTCAAAAAAAAAAAAAAAGAAAAAAGAACAGTACTCAGGGCCTAGCAAGGTGTCTCACACCTGTAATCCCAGCACTTTGGGAGGTCATGATAGGAGGATTGCTTGCACCCAGGGGCTTGAGACCAGCCTGGGCAACATGGCAAAGCCCCCCTCTACAAAAAAAATTTAAAAAGTAGCTGGGCATGGTTGAGCATGCCTGTAGTCGCAGCTACTCTGGAGGCTGAGGTGGGAGGATCACTTGAGCCCCTGGAAGGTTGAGGCTGCAGTGAGTTATGGTCACACCGCTGCACTCCAGCCTGAGTGACAAAGTAAAACCCTATCTAGGAACAAAAAGAAAAAAAAAAGGCTGGGCGCTGTGGCTCATGCCTGTAATCCCAGCACTTTGGGAGGCTAAGGTAGGCAAATCACAAGGTCAGGAGTTCGAGACCAACCTGACTAACATGGGGAAAACCCCATCTCTACTAAAAATACAGGTGTGGTGGTGCATGCCTGTAAACCCAGCTACTCAGGAAGCTGAGGCAGGAGAATCACTTGAACCTGGGAGGCAGAGGTTGCAGTTGGTCGAGATTGCACCACTGCACTCCAGCCTGGGGGACAGAGCAAGACTCTGTCTCGGAAAAAAAAAAAGAACAGTTACTCACTTAAAATGCACCAGACTCTGTGCTCAGTGGTTGGCACCCATGACTGCCTCTGGGGAGACATGTAGTGGTTTGAACTCATCTCCTAGGTGGGGAAACTGAGGCTTGGAGAGGTTAACCATGGGCTGTACTACTTGGTCACAAGTATTTCTTGGCTGGGCACAGTGGCTCATGCCTGTAATCCCAGCACTTTGGGAGGCCAAGGTAGGTGGATGATATGAGGTCAGGAGTTCGAGACCAGCCTGGCCAACATGGTGAAACCCAATATCTACTAAAAATACAAAAATTAGCCAGGCGTGGTGTTGGGCACCTGAAGTTCCAGCTACTCAGTAGGCTGAGGCAGGAGAATTGCTTGAATCCAGGAGGTGGAGGTCACAGTGAGCAAAGATCGCACCACTGCACTACAGCCTGGGTGACTCTGTTTCAGAAAAAAAGCATTTCTTGCAACTTCATCAGAGAACATGAACCAGAAAAAAAAAAAAAAAGAATAATGAGGAAAAAAAAGTATTTCTCCACTTCCACTTTACCTTTGATTCCCCAGTGGCTCTCCATGGGACCGCAGGAAAAATATGACAGCATTTATCAGACATTGGCATGCTCTACAGAAGCTTCTTTTTTTTTTTTAAAAAAGACAAGTTCTCACTCTGTTACCCAGGCTGGAGTGCAGTGGCATGATCTCTCGGCTCACTGCAGTCTTGAACTCCTGGGCTCAAATGATCCTCCCACCTCAGACTCTCAAAATGCTAGGATTACAGGCCGTGAGCCACCGCACGGCTATCTGCAGAAATTTTTAAGAACGGCTGGGTGTGGTGGCTCACGCCTGTAATCCCAGCACTTTGGGAAGCCAAGGCAGGTGGATCACTAGAGGTCGGGAGTTCAAGACCACCCTGACCAACATGGTGAAACCTCGTCTCTACTAAAATGCTACAAAATTAGCCAGGCATTGTGGCTCACACCTGTAATCCCAGCTACTTGGGAGGCTGAGGCAGGAGAATTGCTTGAACCTGGGAGGAGTTGGTTGCAGTGAGCCAAGATTACACCATTGCACTCCAGCGAAACTCAATCTCAAAAAAAAAAAAAGGCCGGGCACGCTGGCTCAAGCCTATAATCCCAGCGCTTTGGGAGGCCGAAGTGGGTGGATCGCGAGGTCAAGAGATCGAGACCATCCTGGCCAACATGGTGAAACCCCGTCTCTACTGAAAATACAAAAATTAGCTGGGCATGTTGGTGTGCACCTGTAGTCCCAGCTACTCGGGAGGCTGAGGCAGAATTGCTTGAACCTGGGAGGCGGAGGTTGCAGTGAGCCAAGATTGTGCCACTTCACTCCAGCCTGGCGCCTGGTTACAAAGTGAGACTCTGTCTCAAAAAAAATAATAATAATTAGCTGGGCATGGTGGTGCACACCTGTAGTCCCAGCTACTCGGGGGGCTGAGGTAGGAGAATTGCTTGAACTCAGGAGGCGGAGGTTGCAGTGAGCCGAGATCGCGCTATTGCACTCCAGCCTGGGTAACAAGAGCGAAAGTCCATCTCAAAAAAAAAAGAAATTTTTTTTTTTTTTTTGAAGATGGGGTTTCACCATATTGGTCAGGCTGGTGTTGAACTGCCGACCTCAGGTGATTCTCCTGCCTTGACCTCCAAAGTGCTTGGATTACAAGCGTGAGCCACCATGCCCAGCCAGAAAAAGGAATTTTTAAGAACTAGGTCACCCACGATATTGCAAGTGAGTTAATCATCCTGGGATGCCCCCCTAGACATGGAGTCCACCTGGTGAGCTCTCTGATGGAAGCAGTGGCCCCAGCCTGCCCATTGCCCTGAGTGTGGTCTTAAACATGTCTTCCCCTCTCTGTTCCTCAATTTGCTCATTCAGAAAACAAGAAGTGTTGGCCGGGTGCAGTGGCTCACAGCCAACACTTCCTGTTTTCTAAATCAAAATCCCAGCACTTTGAGAAGCCAAGGCAGGTGGATCACGAGGTCAGGAGTTTGAGACCAGCCTGGCCAAGATGGTGAAACCCCGTCTCTATTAAAAATACAAAAATGCCGGGTGCGGTGGCTCACGCCTGTAATCCCAGCACTTTGGGAGGATCACAAGGTCAGGAAATCGAGACCATCCTGGCCAACATGGTGAAACCCAGTCTCTACTAAAAAATATAAAAATTAGCTGGGGGTGGTGGTACTTGGGAGGCTGAGGCAGGAGAATTGCTTGAGCTGGGGAGGTGTAGGTTGCAGTGAGCTGAGATCACTCCACTGCACTCCAGCCTGGCACTTGGCAACAGAGTGAGACTCTGTCTCAAAAAAACAAATACAAAAATTAGCCAGGCGAGGTGGCTGGTGCCTGTAGTCCCAGCCACTGGGGAGGCTGAGTCAGGAGAATTGCTTGAGCCCAGGAGGCAGAGGTTGCATGAACCAAGATTGAGACATTGCACTCCAGCCTGGGCAACACAGTGAGACTCCATCTCAAAAAAAAACAAAAACAGAAAAAAACAGGGAGAGTAACAGAGCATCCACCTGATTGTCCTGTGAGGATGACATGAGACAAGGACACGTGTAGCTCACCCTGTTGAAGTGCTTCAGAAATGTGAGCTCGCACACACATACAAAATTCCTTCTGCAATGCTCACTTCCAATCCACAGCCCGTGGCCAGCCAGGTTAGGCCCGGCTGAGTCACACTCAAGGCCAAGTACACGGGAGGTGTTAGTCAATGCTTTGGTATGAAAGGAAAAGGCATCCCTGTCGTTCTCCAAATGTAAAAGGTACCACACATGGTCCACCGAGCGTACCTTGCACAGCTATGCCAGCCATGAGGGATGCCCGTTGCCACCCAGAAAAGGCATCCCATGCCTTCAAGACAACTGCAGAGTCACACATTTTGGATGCTCCAGCTCTCCACCTACAGCCAGGTCAGACCTTTGGGGATAAAGTGGCGGAGTGAATGACAACACAAATTTCACCCTCCTAGTCCTGCCATTCAGGGCCTCTCTCCTCCCCGTCCCTGGGTCATGCCATAACTTGCATGTCCTAGAACAGCTCCGGGGCTATTTGGGAGGCTGAGGCAGGAGGATCCTTTGAGTCCAGGAGTTCGAGACCAGCCTGGGCAACATGGAGAAAGCCCGTCTCTTCAAAAAATACAAAAAATTGGCAGAGTATGATGCAGGACTCCAGACATTGGCACCGGCGGTTTCCTTGGCCAGGGAGGATATTTCCTTCCTTTAATAAAGCTTTTCTAACCTGTAATCCCAGCACTCTGGGAGGCCGAGGAGGGCGGATAACTTGAAGTCAGGAGTTCAAGACCAGTCAGGTCAGCATGATGAAACCCCATCTCTACTAAAAATACAAAAATTACCCGGGCATGGTGGCACGCACCTGCAGTCCCAGCTAACAGGAGGCTAAGGCAGGAGAATCACTTGAACCCAGAAAGTGAAGGTTGCAGTGAGCGGAGATTCCCCCCACTGCAGTCTAGCCTGGGTGACAGAGTGAGGCTCTGTCTCAAAAAAAAAAAGTGTCTCAAACAAGTGAGTGAAATATTAACTATCAGTCTCACATTTATTAAGATCTAGGCTAGTGGGCCGGGCGCGGTGGCTCATGCCTGTAATCCCAGCACTTTGGGAGGCCGAGGCAGGTGGATCATGAGGTCAAGAGATCGAGACCATCCTGGTCAACATGGTGAAACCCCGACTCTACTAAAAAGACAAAAAATTAGCTGGCCATGGTGGCGCGCGCCTGTAGTCCCAGCTACTGGGGAGGCTGAGGGAGAATTGCCTGAACCCAGGAGGCAGAGGTTGCAGTGAGCCGAGATCGTGCCATTGCACTCCAGCCTGGGTAACAAGAGCGAAAGTCCGTCTTAAAAAAAAAAAAAAAAAAAGATCTAGACTACTATTCAAGACTACAATACCGAGTGAGAGCAGTGGCGCATGCTTGTAGTCCTTGCTACTTGGGAGACTGAGGTGGGAGGATCACCTGAGCTCAGGAAATCAAGGCTGCAGAGAGCTGCAATTGCGCCACAGCACTCCAGCCTGGGTGACAAAGCAAAAGCCTGTCTCTAAGAACAAAACAAGACTCGGCCGGGCGCGGTGGCTCACACCTGTAATCCCAGCACTTTGGGAGGCCGAGGCAGGCAAATCACCTGAGGTCAGGAATTCGAGACCAACCTGACCAACATGGAAAAACCGTGTCGTTACTAAAAATGCAAAATTAGCTGGGCGTGGTGGTGCATGCCTGTAATCCCAGCTACTCAGGAGGTCAAGGCAGGAGAATCGCTTGAACCCAGGAGGCGAAGGTTGTGGTGAGCTGAGATTTTGCCATTGTACTCCAGCCTGGGCAACAAGAGCGAAACTTTGTCTCAAAAAAAGAAAAAAAGAACCAGAGAGGCATCCAGGTGGTCCAGAGAACAACGCCTGGAAGAGGCAGCTGAGGGGGTGAGGTGGGGGCATAGATGGAGGTCCCAGGTCGGACCACCAACTTCTGCTAGGTGGCTGCGGCAGGCGGCCTCCCCTCCTGGGCTGTAAGGGGATAGATGCAGAGGAGATGACCATGGTGGTCTCTTTTCAGGGACACCCTCATTCCTGGGGTCAAGATGGAACAGTAGGAAGAAGAGGGGCGGGTGCTAGGCTGACAAGAGGCCCCCGTGCTGGCTCTGCCCATCCTGGCTGCACTGATGAGCGGCATTATGGGAGAAGCTCCCAGAGTCTAGAGCCAGATGGGATCAGGGAAGCGCCCAGCATTAACCGTGGCCCTTTCCAATGGCCCTGAAGCCCAGCAGGGTGTGGCTCTGTGGGCTACCCAGCCTCATCCATCTGGAATGCACCAGGTTAGATCTGGCCCCAGGGCCTTTGCACTGGGTGTGCCGCTGCCCAGACCTGGGGCAGGCAGCTCCATGCATGGGCAGACCCTTGCTGTGGTGTAATTAATTTATCAGTGCATGTATACCCGGGGAGAGGTCTTCCAGGGCCCCAGCTGTGCCTCCTCACAGGTCGAATTCAGGCATTCACATCTTCTCCCCTGGATCCCATCTATCTGTTTTCTTTTTTTTTTTTCAAGGTGGAGTTTTGCTCTGTCGCCCAGGCTGCAGTACAGTCCCATGATCTAGGCTCCTCTGCCTCCCGGGTTCAAGCAATTCTCATGCCTCAGCCCCCTGCATAGCCAGGATTACAGGCGCCTGACACCACGCCCAGCTAATTTTCGTTTTTGTTTTCTGAGGTGGAGTTTTACTCTTGTTGTTCAGGCTGCATTAAAGTCCCATGATCTTCGCTCACTGCAACTTCCACCTCCTGGGTTCAAGCGATTCTCCTGCCTCAGCTTCCATTGTAGCTGGAATTACAGGTGCCTGCATGGATCGTCTGCAGGAGGCAGGGGAAGCTGAGAACATGTGGTGGCCAACCTGTCATCACTGGTGCCCTGCCCTGCTGGGACCCTAGGTTGTTTGGGTGCTGGGACAGCTGGGACATGGCGGGGTCCCATCTGCCCCTTTCTGGGCTTAGCAAAGTTGGGGATGCTGACCCCATCCTCCTAGGGAGGTTGCCAAAACCACATCTGGCTAATTCTTTTGTACTTTTAGTAGAGACAGGGTTTCACTATGTTGGCCAACCTGGTCTCGAACTCCTGACCTCAGGTGATCCACCTGCCTCAGCCTCCCAAAATGC
This sequence comes from Callithrix jacchus, assembly GCF_049354715.1. NCBI lineage: Eukaryota > Metazoa > Chordata > Mammalia > Primates > Cebidae > Callithrix > Callithrix jacchus. Next base: position 17,241,836 of record NC_133523.1, read on the forward strand.
TGAGATTACAGGCGTCAGCCACTGTGCCCAGCCTCATTTTTGTATTTTTTGTATTTTAGTAGAGATGGGATTTCACTATGTTGGGCAGGTTGATCAACTTATTTTTTTTTTTGAGACGGAGTTTCGATGTTGTTACCCAGGCTGGAGTGCAATGGCACGAACTCGGCTCACCGCAACTGCCGCCTCCTGGGTTCAGGCAATTCTCCTGCCTCAGCCTCCCAAGTAGCTGGGATTACAGACACGCGCCACCATGCCCAGCTAATTTTTTGTATTTTAATAGAGACGGGGTTTCATCTTGTTGACCAGGATGGTCTCGATCTCTTGACCTCGTGATCCACCTGCCTCAGCCTCCCAAAGTGCTGGGATTACAGGAGTGAGCCACCACGCCCGGCCCTCAACTCTTGACCTCAAGTGATCTGCCCACCTCAGCCTTCCCAAGTGCTGGGATTACAGGCGTGAGCCACCACACTGGCCTTTTTTTTTTTTTAAAGATGGGGTTTCACCATGTTGGTCAGGCTGGTCTTGAACTCCCGACCTTAGGTGATCCACGCCTTGGCCTCCAAAGTGCTTGGATTACAGGTGTGAGCCACCACGCCTGGCCTTTTTTCTTTTTTTAAACAGAGATAGAATCTCACTATGTTGCCCAAGTTGGGCTCAAGTGATCTTCCCACTTTGGCCTCCAAAGGGACTGAAATTAAAGGCCATGCTACTATACCCCGCCTCTTTAAAAAAAAAAAAAAAAGATAAAAACAAACAAACAAAAAAAAGAGAGACCTCACCCTTGTGAGGCCTTCCAGCCCAGGCTGGAGTGCAGTGGTGTGCTCATAGTTCACTGAAGCCTCAAACTCCTGTGCTGAAGCCATTCTCCTACCATCTGTCTTTTCTGAAGTCAGCACATCCACTAGGTAAAGCAGTGACGCCACAGAGCCCACGTGGCAGCCTCAAGTCAGGGCCCATTGGGGTCCCAGATTCCAGGGTGGAGCTGGGCAGGAACACCCCCAGAATGCAGCTGAGTCAGAGCTCAGTGGAGTGTTGTAGAATGCAGGTGGATGTGGGGACAGGGGTGACCACACACAGGGCCAGTCCACTCCCCATGGGTTAGGCCCTCGCTTGTTTAAGGCTGGGCACAGTGGCTCCCACTTGTAATCCCAGCACGTTGGGAGGCCAAGGTGGGTGGATCACAAGATCAGGAGTTCGAGACCAGCCTGGTCAACATAGTGAAACCCCATCTCTTTTTATTTATTTATGTATTTTCTTCGAAATTCTTTTGGGGGCTTTCCAGCCAGAACTGGAAAGCCTGCTAGACAAATTCTAAAAGAGCTGTAACACTAACCCCGTCTCTTAAAAAAAAAAAAAAAAAAAGCCAGACCAACCATTGTTCGCTGTCTTGGTCCCTGGCACCAGCACGGTCACCCCGAAGTGTGTCCCATCCTGTTCAGTGTCCCACACATGAAGTCCCTGACTCTGGTGGCAGAGTGGCTGTTGGAGGTTTGGTTTGTGCCCCGGTGTTGGGCCAGAAACAGACGTTCCTATCCACTCTCTGTGCCAGAAACTTGCAGCTCCAGATAGCATCAGACTCAGAACATTCTAGAATATCCCAGAAAATGGGTGGGTCTCCAACTGCCCCTAATCTAGGGCCTGTTGCAGATTCATGGTCTATCCCAGACCAGTGGAGTGTTGTAGAATGCAGATGGATGTGGGGACAGGGGTGACCGCACACAGGGCCAGTCCACTCCCCGTGGGTTAGGTCCTCACTTGTTTAAGGCACCGCGTTGTAGATTCTTTGGGAGAGCCCCAGGAAAGCACAGCCTTTGGTCCAAGGTTAAAGTTGGGGAAACCGAGGCCAGAGAGGCCTGCATTCCCCTGGGACAGCCAGTGGGCACAGCTCAGGGTGGGCTCGGGAGCGGGTGCCTGTTTGAGCTGCCCGGTGACAAGCTGCATGTCCCTGGCCCCTGGCAGGAAATGGGCTGTTGAGGAAGAAGACGCTGGTCCCAGGGCCACCAGGTTCGAGCCACCCAGTCAAGGGCCAGGTGGTCACCGTGCATCTGCAGACGTCGCTGGAGAACGGCACGCGGGTGCAGGAGGAGCCGGAGCTGGTGTTCACCCTGGGTGACTGCGACGTCATCCAGGTGCGGGCTGGGGCGGGACAGGGCAGGGGCAAGGGGCGCACCTTGCTGGGCCTGGACCTGCCTGACCGCTGGCTGTCCCCACACCCCCCAGGCCCTGGATCTCAGTGTCCCACTCATGGATGTGGGGGAGACGGCCATGGTTACTGCTGACTCCAAGTACTGCTACGGCCCACAAGGCAGGTGAGAGCCGGCCACCCTTAGGGTCTCAGCAGGGGATGGGTAGAGTGGGTGTACCCCTCAGCCTACCCTGTCTACCTGCCCATTTTATAGAAGGAGAAACAGGCTGGGTGAGGTGGCTCACACCTGAAATCCCAGCACTTTGGGAAGTTGAGGTAGGATTGCTTGAGGCCCGCTTTTCCAGACTAGCCTAAGCAATATAGACCCCATCTCCATACAAAAAAATTTAAAAATTACTTGGGTGTAGTGCTAAAAATTAGCTGGGTGTGGTGCATGCCTGTAGTCCCAGCTACTGAGGAGGCTCAGGCAGGAGGATCACTTGAGCCCAGGATTTCAAGGCTGCAGTGAGCCAAGACTGTGCCACCGTACTCCAGCCTGGGCAAGACAGTGAGACCCTTCCCTTTAAAAAGAGGAAAGCAGAGGCTTAGGGAGGGGAACTCACTCATCAGGTCCCATCGCTCCAAGGCGGCAAGTCACTTACGCTGCACTTTACTGAGGAGGGAGTGACAGAGGGCAGAGGATGATAGATCTGGGACTTGAGCCAACCCAGCAGGTTTGGGGGTCACCAGGTCTGAGTGCAGCCCCTGCCTGCCCCCACCGCACTAGCAGGAGCCCATACATCCCCCTGCACGCGGCCCTGTGCCTGGAGGTGACCCTGAAGACAGCTGTGGATGGGCCTGACCTGGAGTTGCTAACGGGGCAGGAGCGCGTGGCCCTGGCCAACCGGAAGCGGGAGTGCGGCAACGCCCACTACCAGCGGGCAGACTTCGTCCTGGCCGCCAACTCCTACAATTGTGCCTGCTACATCACCCTACTTCTCTATGCCTCAGTTTCCCCTCTGCAAAATGAGTCTGTTGTGCCCAGAGAGGAGACTCCCCGCTCCTGCTAGTTCAGCCACATCCACTGTGCTGTGTGACTCCAGATGCATCACACGCTGTCTCTGGCACAGCCCCAGATGGCAGTAGAAGAAAGCTCAGGAGCCCGTGGACTGCTTGGTGGGAGGCTTTATTTCACTGTGGCAGGGAGGGAGCCTGGAGAAGGGGCGGCAGGCGGGGCAGGAGGGCTGGTACTCAGGCGGGGATGAGGCAGGGGAAGGGTTGCCCCCAGGCCTGTTGAGGAGAAACTGAGGCCGGCCCTGGCGGAGACCTAGCCCAGTGGGGTAAGGGGAGGGGGTAACTGGGTCTGAAGGAATGAGGGCCCCCTCCCTCTGGGCTTTCCTCCTGAGGGCCTTAGTCCCTCCTGCTGGCTGGACTGCACGACCCCCAATCCTTGCTCCCCCAACCCGGAGGAGGGGGCCAGACCAGGGAGGGCAGCGGACAGGGAGCCTGGGGGAGTTGGGGAGCGCAGGGCAGGGTCCACGGTGTGCAGAGGGAGTGCTGGCCACCTGGGCGGTCAGTTCCTGGCAGCAATGACCACGGAAAGCGCCACACCCCCCAAGGCAACAGCAGTCGCCCCAAACAGCCACTTCCATGGGATGGACTGTGGATAAAGAAGGGACAGAAGGGTGGAGGGAGGTCGAGACTGGACTCTGGGACCTCAGTTGCCGGCACAGCCCAAGCAGACCTCCCCACAAATCATTGCCTGACCATGCATTTCCCACTTCCTGGCAAACTCCTACTCGTGCAGCAAAACCCAAATCAATTGGCCCGACCTCCAGGACACTGCTTCTGGTGCCCTGGAAGAGCCTCCATTCCCCACCCCGAGCCCTCCAGCTTGAGTTCCACCTTCTACTCCACTCATGATCACATGGGACTGGGGCCTCTCAGTGTCCCCTGCAGCCCCCAAGATGGCCCAGTCTCCAAGGACATCCACGTGTACAGAATAAAATTCCTCTGCTAGGCCCCTACATGCAACCCCTGCCCATCTTCCTGTGCCCCAGCTTACCCAGGCACCCTTGCCAGGGCACTTGGCGGGCAGTCGGCTGGGGTTGCCCAGCATTTTCCGGTACAAGGCGGTCTCCGTGCTCCGCTGCGCCGCATGCTTCTTCACCAACTTCGAGAGCTCTGCGTGGATCGTCTGCAGGAGGCAGGGGAGGCAGAGAACATGCGGCGGCCAACCTGTCATCACTGGCGCTCTCCCCTTCTGGGACCCTAGGTCGTTTGGGTACTGGGACCACTGGACATAGGGGGTCGCATTTGCCCCTTTCTGGGCTTAGCAAAGTCGGGGATGCTGACCCCATCCCCCTAGGAAGCCAGTAGATGGGACAGAGCACAAGGAAGCCAGGAGACAAAAGGTTCTGGAAGGAAGGCTGAGGACACTGGCATGGGCCAGGCTGGCAGTGTGGCTGTCATAAGGGTCTTCACAAGCTGACCAGGGCCCTTCAGGTATCTACCCCCTGCCACCGCTCAGATGGGAACACAACAGAGAGCCACAGCAAGAAAGACCTGGGGCAGACCATGAGAGGGACTTCCCAGCAGAGCAAGTCTCCAGGGTGCCCCTGTCCTGCTCACCTTGTTGGAAGGTTCCAGCTTCAGGGCCGCCCTCAGGATGGGGATGGCCTCACTGTACTCCCCCTGCTGGGCCAGCACCTGTAGGGGAAGAGGGTGGCATCACTCTGGACCCATACCTGGGCCCCACTGTCCTTCAAGAAACCCAGCCCAGGAGGTTGCAGTGATCCAAGATGATGCCACTGCACTCCAGCCTGAGCAAAAGAGCGAGACTGCATCTCACAAACCAACCAACCAGCCTGGGCCAGGTGCAGTGGCTCATGCCTGTAATCCCAGCACTTTGGGAGCCCAAGGTGAGTGGATCACAATGTCAGGAGTTCGAGACCAGCCTGGCCAACATGGTGAAACCCCATCTCTACTAAAATATACAAAAAGTTAGCCGGGCATGGTGCTGGTATTACAGGTGTGAGCCAAAGCACCCAGCCTATTTACATTTTTATTTTAGAGACAGGGTCTCACCACATTCCCCAGAATGGTTTTGAACTTCTAGGCTCAAGCGATCCACCTGCCTCAGTCTCCCAAAGTGCTGAGATTATAGGTATGAGCCACTTTGCCCAGCCCTTGTTTTTATTATTAAAATTTCTGTTGCAATGGAATGCACTATGCTGCCAAGGCTGGTCTTGAATTCCTGGGCTCAAATGATCCTCCTGCCTTGGCCTCCCAAAGTGCTGAGATTGCAGGCATGAGCCACCACAGATGGCCCTGATGTTTCCAAAGCTTTGGCCACAGTGAATGGTTCAGGGCCGGCATGTGACCCAAGCCAGTCAATGAGATCCAGCCTGCACTATGCTGGTGCTGACAGGAGATGAGCTGCTGAAGGGAGACGATGGAGCTGAGTGCGGTGGCTCACGCCTGTAATCCCAGCACTTTGGGCTGGGAGGCTGAGGCAGGCAGATCACTTGAGGTCAGGAGTTCAAGACCAGCCTGGGCAACATGGTGAAACCCTGTCTCTACTAAAAATACAAAAATAAGCTGGATGTACTCGCCTGAACCCAGGAGGCAGAAATTGCAGTGAGCCGAGATCATGCCACTGCACTCCAGCCTGGGCAACAGAGCAAGATGCTGTCTCAAAAAGAAAAAAAGTTGGGGGGTAGAGGATGGTAGTCTAGAACTTTCCCGGGGGGAGGCAAAACATCATGGTCACCCTGAGAGAGGAGCTGGTCCAAGAGACACAGCCTCCTCACAATACCCAGCTATGCCTGAAGCCAGCTAATCCAAACGCGGCAGTTCCATGAGCCATCCATCCCTCCTTTCTGCCTGAATCTGTTTGAGTGGGTTTCTGTCACCTTTAGCCAGCAGGTCCAAACTTGTAAGAAGCTATACAAGCAGCCACTGCCGCTGCCCCTAGGAGGATGCTACCCCCAGGTGGAGCAAAGGCTTCAAAACCAGGACAGCATCTTCTCCCTCTTCATACCTCTCTGCAGAACTCTGCACACAACAGGTGATTCATAAACCCCAGCTGGAGGGAGCCCCGCCTCAGGCTTTTCGCAAACACAGGAGGTGAGCCAGTGTCTGTGCCTCAGTTTCCTTGGTGAACTGCTAAAAGGTACTGAAAGCCCCACTAGGGATGGGACTATGAGGATGAACAGAAAAGGGGGTGAGAACAAAGGTCAAGTCTGTGCAAGCCAGATTCACCCCTATGTTCTGCCAGGATGTTTTTTCTGTTCTTTTGTTTTTGACACAGAGCCTTGCTCTGATGCTGAGGCTGGAGCACAGTGGTGTGATCAAGGCTCACTGCAGCCTGGCCCTCTGGGGCTCAAGCCATCCTCAACCTCCAGAGCAGCTGGGACTACAGGTGCTTGCCCCCACACCCAGCTAATGTTTTCATTTTTTTTGGTGGAGACAGGGGTCTTCCTATGTTGCCTGGGCTTGTCACAAATATCTGGGCTCAAGCGATCCTCCTGCCTTGGCCTCCCAAAGTGCTGGGATCACAGGCATGAGCCATGAGGACTTTTACGGAGTACATACTATGTACCTGGCTATTTGCAAGGCTGGAGATTCAAGAGTGAGCAAGACAGACCAAATCCCCACCTTCAAGTGGGGGAGATGGACGAGAGGCATGTCACCTCCACGGGCTGCCTGTTAGGAACGTCTCAGGCAGTCGTCACTGCCTACGCAAAGGCCCTGAGGTGAAGAGTGCTTGGCCTAGACAGCAGAAAGGGAGAAGGGTGGGTGGGAGTAGAGAAGCAGAAAGTGAGGTGGGAGAGGCGACAGCAGGAGGAAGAAGACCAGAGGACTCAAGGCCCCAAGGGCTGGGACTAGGATTCTGCTTTTACTCTGAGGAAAAAATGGGACCATGTGAGGAGCTTTCAACACTGGGCCAAGCCAGGCACAGTGGCTCATGTGTACAATCCCAGCACATGGGGAGGCCGAGGCGGATCGATTACTTCAGGTCAGGAGTTCAAGACCAGCCTGGCCAACATGATAAAACCCCGTCTCAACTAAAAATACAAAAATTCTCATGCTGTAGGACTGGCCTTAAAACAGAGAGAGAGAGAGAGAGAGAAAAGAAGAGAAAAAAAAAAGAAAAAGAAAAAAACAAACAAAAATTAGCTGGGGGCATAGTGGCAAACGCCTATAGTCCCAGCTACTCGAGAGGCTGAGGCAGGAGAATTGCTTGAACCTGAGAAGCAGAGGCGGAGGTTGCAGTGAGCTGAGATCGCGCCACTGCACTCCAGCCAGGGAGACACAGCGAGACTCTCTTAAAAAACAAACAAACAAACAAAAATTGCACACTGGAGCAAAGGTGGGGAACCCAAGAGTCGAGGACTGAATCTAGCTTCGGCCAATAAATGCTATGCCCTAGACCACACTCCTGCACCCCTGTGCCTTCCTCAAATGCAGGGTTGGGGACCAGCCCCTCTGTCCTGGGCTGGGTGACCCATCCTGGCACCCTGGCATGGCCCACCTTGCCCTTGCGGAAGAGAGCCTTGATGTTGTCCGGCTGGTGCTCCAGTACGAGGCTGCAGGAGCGCAGGGCCGCACGGTAGTGGTCCAGCTTCAGCTGCGAGGCCGCCAGGTTGTTCAGACACTTCACCTTCAACTGCAGGAGCTGTGCCTCCTCCTCGAATGTCATGTCCACTGTTGGGAGACAGTGTCCGCCACGGTGGCTGTCACCACATGAACAGACCCCCGGACCCCCCTTGGAAGCTGCCTTCTACCCCAGGGGAATGCAGGCCTCTCTGGCCTCAGTTTCCCCAACTTTAACCCGAAACCAAGGTCAGTGCTTTCCTGGCGCTCTCCGAGGAATCTACAACATGGAGCCTTAAGCAAGCAAGGGCCTGACCCATGGGGTGTGTGGACTGGTCCTGTGTGCGGTCACCCCTGTCCCCACATCTACCTGCATTCTATAACACTCCACTGGACTGGGATAGAACACGAGTCAGCAACAGGCCCCTAGTTTAGGGTCAGTTGGGGATCTACCCATACTCGGGGATATTCTAGAATGTTCTGAGTCTGAGGATCTCTGGGGCTAAAGCTTCTGGCAATGGAGAGTGGACACCTTTGCAGGGGAGGTGGTGGGGATCTGACCCGGCGGACAGTCACCTTTGGCGCTGGAGGTGATGGCCTTGATGGCGAGATCGTAGGAGTTGGCGGCCAGGACGAAGTCTGCCCGCTGGTAGTGGGCGTTGCCGCACTCCCGCTTCCGGTTGGCCAGGGCCACGCGCTCCTGCCCCGTTAGCATCTCCAGGTCAGGCCCATCCACAGCTGTCTTCAGGGTCACCTCCAGGCACAGGGCCGCGTGCGGGGGGATGTATGGGCTCCTGCTAGTGGGGTGGGGGCAGGCAGGGCTGCACTCAGACCTGGTGATCCCCAAACCTGCTGGGTTGGCTCAAGTCCCAGATCTATCATCCTCCGCCCTCTGTCACTCCCTCCTCAGTAAAGTGCAGCATAAGTGACTTGCCGCCTTGGAGCGATGGGACCTGATGAGTGAGTTCCCCTCCCTAAGCCTCTGCTTTCCTCTTTTTAAAGGGAAGGGTCTCACTGTCTTGCCCAGGCTGGAGTACGGTGGCACAGTCTTGGCTCACTGCAGCCTTGAAATCCTGGGCTCAAGTGATCCTCCTGCCTGAGCCTCCTCAGTAGCTGGGACTACAGGCATGCACCACACCCAGCTAATTTTTAGCACTACACCCAAGTAATTTTTAAATTTTTTTGTATGGAGATGGGGTCTATATTGCTTAGGCTAGTCTGGAAAAGCGGGCCTCAAGCAATCCTACCTCAACTTCCCAAAGTGCTGGGATTTCAGGTGTGAGCCACCTCACCCAGCCTGTTTCTCCTTCTATAAAATGGGCAGGTAGACAGGGTAGGCTGAGGGGTACACCCACTCTACCCATCCCCTGCTGAGACCCTAAGGGTGGCCGGCTCTCACCTGCCTTGTGGGCCGTAGCAGTACTTGGAGTCAGCAGTAACCATGGCCGTCTCCCCCACATCCATGAGTGGGACACTGAGATCCAGGGCCTGGGGGGTGTGGGGACAGCCAGCGGTCAGGCAGGCCCAGGCCCAGCAAGGTGCGCCCCTTGCCCCTGCCCTGTCCCGCCCCAGCCCGCACCTGGATGACGTCGCAGTCACCCAGGGTGAACACCAGCTCCGGCTCCTCCTGCACCCGCGTGCCGTTCTCCAGCGACGTCTGCAGATGCACGGTGACCACCTGGCCCTTGACTGGGTGGCTCGAACCTGGTGGCCCTGGGACCAGCGTCTTCTTCCTCAACAGCCCATTTCCTGCCAGGGGCCAGGGACATGCAGCTTGTCACCGGGCAGCTCAAACAGGCACCCGCTCCCGAGCCCCACCCTGAGCTCTGCCCACTGGCTGTCCCAGGGGAATGCAGGCTTCTCTGGCCTCGGTTTCCCCAACTTTAACCTTGGACCAAAGGCTGTGCTTTCCTGGGGCTCTCCCAAAGAATCTACAACGCGGTGCCTTAAACAAGCGAGGGCCTAACCCACGGGGAGTGGACTGGCCCTGTGTGCGGTCACCCCTGTCCCCACATCCATCTGCATTCTACAACACTCCACTGGTCTGGGATAGACCATGAATCTGCAACAGGCCCTAGATTAGGGGCAGTTGGAGACCCACCCATTTTCTGGGATATTCTAGAATGTTCTGAGTCTGATGCTATCTGGAGCTGCAAGTTTCTGGCACAGAGAGTGGATAGGAACCTCTGTTTCTGGCCCAACACCGGGGCACAAACCAAACCTCCAACAGCCACTCTGCCACCAGAGTCAGGGACTTCATGTGTGGGACACTGAACAGGATGGGACACACTTCGGGGTGACCGTGCTGGTGCCAGGGACCAAGACAGCGAACAATGGTTGGTCTGGCTTTTTTTTTTTTTTTTTTTTTTAAGAGACGGGGTTAGTGTTACAGCTCTTTTAGAATTTGTCTAGCAGGCTTTCCAGTTTTGGCCGCAAAGCCCCCAAAAGAATTTCCAAGAAAATACATAAATAAATAAAAAGAGATGGGGTTTCACTATGTTGACCAGGCTTGGTCTCGAACTCCTGATCTTGTGATCCACCCACCTTGGCCTCCCAACGTGCTGGGATTACAAGCGGGAGCCACTGTGCCCAGTTTTCTTTTTTTTTTTTGAGACGGAGTTTCACTGTTGTTATCCAGACTGGACAGCAATGGCACGATCTCGGCTCACTGCAACCTCCCTCTCCTGGGTTCAAGCAATTCTCCTGCCTCAGCCTCCTGAGTAGCTGGGACTACAGGTGCGCACCACCATGCCCAGCTAATTTCTGTATTTTTAGTAGAGACGGGGTTTCACCATGTTGACCAGGATGGTCTCGATCTCTTGACCTTGTGATCTACCTGCCTCGGCCTCCCAAAGTGCTGGGATTATAGGCATGAGCCACCTCGCCTGGCCTTTTTTTTTTTTAAAGAAAATTGAGGGCTGGGCACAGTGGCTCACACCTGTAATTCCAGCACTTTGGGAGGCCATGGCAGGCAGATCACCTGAGGTCAGGAGTTCAACACCACCGTGGTCAAGATGGTGAAACCTTGTCTCTACTAAAAATACAAAAAGTTGGGGACCACCAGAAGGAGGGACGAACTGGCCCAGGTAGGAAACGGAGCAGGTCAAAAATCCCGTGCTGATCAGTAGTGGGATCATGCCTGTGAATAGCCACTATGCTCCAGCCTGGGCAACAGAGGGAGACCCTGTCTCTAAAAAAATAAAATAATAAATAAATTTATAAATAAATTAGCTGGGCATGGTGGTGGGCACTTTTAATCCCAGCTAATCGGGAGGATGAGGCAGACAATTACTCGAACCTGGGAGGCAGAGGTTGCAGTCAGCTGAGATTGTGCCACTACACTCCAGCCTGGGTGACAGAGCGAGACTGTCTCAAAAAAAAAAAATAGCCAGGTGCAGTGGCTGACACCCGTAATCTTAGCACTTTGGGAGGCCGAGGTGGGTGGATCACCTGATGTCAGGAGTCCAAGACCAGCCTGGCCATCATGGTGAAACCCCATCTTAAAAAACAAACAAACAAAAAATAAAGTCAAACAGAGCTGAACAGCTTATAAACAAAGGCTGCCTCTCGTGCCCCCAGCAATCACAGGAATGACCATAGCCAATACCCTCACAAACACGCCCAGATAACCCCACAGTGACGATCCCCCCATCGTCCCAGAAAAGCACTGGAGTGACTGCTGCCAGCACCACCCCGTCAAAGCAGGAAATGGAGGTGCAGGGGGTAGATAACCCGGCCGGGGACACACAGCCCTGCCCTTCTTTGCAGTGCTACCAAGGTGTCCACAAAACACTATCTTAGCAAAGCAAGGGCTACGTGGGTCTGAGGTGCTCTGCCGTCCCTCCTGTTCCCACGTTTACCTGAGTTCTGTAATACACCACTGGCCTAGAGTATTTCTTTCTTTTTTTTTTTTTTTTGACACAGAGTTTCATTCTTGTTGCCCAGGCTGCAGTGCAATGGCACAATCTTGGTTCATTGCAATCTCCACCTCCTGGGTTCAAGCGATTTTCCTGCCTCAGCCTCCCAAGTAGCTGGGATTATAGGTGTGCACCACCATGCCTATATTTTATTGTATTTTTAGTAGAGACAGGGTTTTGCCATGTTGGCCAGGCTGGTCTTGAACTCCTGACCTCAGGGGATCCACCCACCTCCCAAAGTGCTAGGGTTATAGGCATGAGCTACCACTCATGGCCTGGCCTAGAGTATTTCATGAGTCTGAGTGAACTCTGGCCTAAAGGTTAGCGGCAGGGGTATATCATCCACTTATGTTCTGGAATATTCTAGAATATTCCAAATTTCTGTGCTACTCCCACCTTGTACAAGTCCCTTAACTCATCTGGAAACCACCAAGTTAGGGGATCCCAATGGACCTGTGTCTCGAGGTTTGCAGGCACTAATGGCTGCCTCTCAATCAGATGGCCTCTGGGAAAATCATGTCTCCTCTCAAGAGTTCAGTTTCCAGCTAGGCATAGTGGCTTACACCTGTAATCCCAGCCAAGGCGAATGGATCACTTGAGGTCAGGAGTTTGAGACCAGTCTGACCAACATGGTGAAATCGTGTATCTACTAAAGATACAAAAATTAGCCGGGCACGGAGGCGCATGCCTGTAGTCCCAGCTACTCGGGAGGCTGAGGCAGGAGAATTGCATGAACCCAGGAGGCCGAGGCTGCAGTGAGCCAAGATTGTGCCACTGCACTCCAGCCTAGGTGACAGAGCGAGACTCCACCCCCCCCAAAGAAAAAAAGAGTTCAGTTTCCTTGCCTGAGAAACAGAAGCCCCCATTCTGACCTCAAAAAACGGCTGGCACAATTATAAACACAGTGCCAACCTCATGCTCCCAGTGGGTGTGGGCAGCTCAGCTCTTACAGTATCAGGAGGAAAGAACAGCTTGCCAATCGCTAACATGGCCAGGGAGGCTGTGTGACCTCGGGCAAGCACCTTCGCCTCTCTGAGCCTACCCTTTGCCATCTGTAAAGTGGGGATATAGTAGAAATTACAACACGGTGGTTTTGTTTGTTTATTTGTTTTTCTGTGTGTGTGTGTGTGTGTGTGTTTTTTTTTTTAGAGACGGGGTTTCACCATGTTGGCCAGGCTGGTCTCGAACTCCTGACCTCAAGCAATCCACCTGCCTCGGCCTCCCAAAGTGCTGGGATTACAGGCATGAGACACCCATGCCCTGCCTGTTTGTTGCTTTTGTTTGCTTGCTGTCACCCAGGCTGAAGTGCAATGGCACAACCAGTTCATTGCAACCCCCGCCTCCTGAGTTCAAGCGATTCTCCTGCCTCAGCCTCCCAAGTAGCTGGGCTACAGGTGTCACCACCCACAGCTAAGTTTTACATTTTTAGCAGAGACGGGGTTTCACCATGTTGGCCTCCAATTCCCAACTTCAGGTGATCCGCTGCCTCAGCCTCCAAAAGAGCTGGGATTACAGGTGTGAGCCACGGTGCCCGGTCCACAGTGTTGTTGCAAGGATGAAATGAAATGATATATAGGCCTGGCACAAAAATCAGTGCTCAGGAAATATTACCTGGTGTTATTTTTATTTTTTTAGGAAAGTCTTGCTCTGTCAGCCAGGCTGGAGAGCAATGGCAGTCGTGCTATTTTCAGAAGTAATAAGATTTTTGGCCAGGCATGGTGGCTCACACCTGTAATCCCAGCACTTTGGGAGGCCAAAGGGGGTGGATCACTTCAGGTCAGGAGTTCAAAACCAACCTGGCCAACATGGTGAAACCCCATCTCTGCTAAAAATGCAGAAAAACAGTCCAGGCATAGTGGCTCTCGCCTATAATCCCACCTCGGAGGCTGAGGCGGGCAGATGACGAGGTCAAGAGATCAAGCCCATCCTGGCCAACATGGTGAAACTCCATCTCTACTAAAAATACAAAAATGAGCTGGGCATGGTGGTACACACCTGAAATCCCAGGCAGTTGGGAGGCTGAGGCAGAAGAATTGCTGGAACCTGGGAGGTGGAAGTTGTAGTGAGCCTAGATTGTGCCACTGCACTCCAGCCTGGACACAGAATAAGATTCCATCTCAAAAAAAAATAAAAATAAACAAAAAAAATGAGCCAGGTTCAGTGGTGGGAGCCAGTAATCCCAGCTACTTGAGAAGCTGAGGCAGGAGAATCACTTAAACCTGGAAGGCAGAGGTTACAGTGAGCTGACATCGTACCACAGCTTCCAGCCTGAGTGACAGCAAAACTCCATCTCAAAAAAAAAAAAGTAGTAGTACGATTTTTATCAGTAGCGGTAGTGATATTTAGTAATATTACTGTTTCATCAGTGTCAGTGTGATTGGATGGTATTGCTACGGTATTTTTTGTACAATTAATAGTGGTAATGACATCTTATTTGCATAGGCACCAGCGTTATTTGGTGTACTATACCACCGGCGAGACGACTTCCACAGAATACTAACATTTCCCTTGTTTTCAGTTGCTGTGATGGGGTATGCTAGGCAGAACATGTGTGAGTTCCCCTAGTTTTCTTCCTGTAGGATTTCTCTGAGCATTTACAATATTAGGAGTACTGTGAACCCACCAGAAGGCTGATCTACTTGACCCCAGGACACAATTTTGTTTTTGGAGGTGGGGTCTTGCTGTGTTGCACAGACTGGCAAGCACCCAGGACACATTTTATTTTTTTTTTTGAGATGGAGTTTCGCTCTTGTTGCCCAGGCTGGAGTGCAATGGCACGATCTCAGCTCACCGCTACATCCACCTCCCAGGTTCAAGCGATTCTTCTGCCTCAGCCTCCTAAGTAGTTGGGAGTACAGGCACGCACCACCGTGCCCAGCTCATTTTTTGTGTCTTTAGTAGAGACGGGGTTTCACCATGTTGACCAGGATAGTCTCGATCTCTTGACCTTGTGATCTACCTGCCTCGGCCTCCCAAAGTGCTGGGATTATAGGCGTGAGCCACCATACCTGGCCTAGGACACATTTTTCAGAGTACAAGCCTGTGTCACACAAACACCAAAAAAAGATGCAGTAATAGGGTTAGGAGCTGCCAGCGCCTGGTGTGCTGGCTGTGTGGCTCTGGGCAGGTGACTCAGCCTCTCTGAGCCACAGTTGGCAGATCTGGGAAACAGGGACACGGTATGTTGTGCACCTGTGTGAGTCAATGAATGAGGTACATCACCATGAAGCATCTCCAGTAGTTGCCTCTGGCTGGCGATCATGGTGGTGACCACATGACTTCCAACCCTCACAGCACAGATGAGGAAATGGGGCTCAGGGGACGAGAGGGCCAGGGCCAAGGTCACCCCAATCCACCCTTGCTCCTTACCCAGAATGTCCAGCCACTCTTCCGGGGCTGGGGCCGGGGCAGGCTCGGGCTCCATGGCAGCCAGGAACTCTCGGGCCAGGGCCCCAGGCTGCTCAGCTTCCTCCGCCAGGGGCTGTCCCATGTCCTCCAGCGGTGGCAGCTCACTCAGGTCATCTTCCTCCTCCTCTTCCTCCTCCTCTTCCTCCTCCCCCTCAGCATCCTCAACCCCATCCAGCACCTCAAAGTCCTCAAGCGGTGGGACCCCCGCAGGTGGCGGGGCAGAGGGCTCAGAGGGTTCAGCACAGGACGCCATGCTGCTGGGGGGACGGGAACTGGCCCTGGAAGTGGTGGGGGGGGGCAGAGATGTGGGTAAGACTCCTACACAGTCCCTCAAAGTCCCCACTGTACCCATTTCCCACACTGCCAATCACTTTCTGTGTAACTCAGGGACTCCCAGCCTCAGTTTCCTCACCTGTACAGTGGGTAGAACAACCACCCCAGCTTGTTGGGAGAAATTAACCCAGGCATCAAGCCTTTGGCATCAGGCTCAAACAGTGTTAGCCATTATTAGAGCTAATTATTATTTAACGTTTACAAATACTCCAGGAAGTAGGGAACATTCCCGTCAACATTTTACTGAACAGGAAACAGGCCACAGGGGCAAAGCCATTTACCCAAGGTCACAGAGAAAGCCAATGGCCAAGGGAAGATTTGAACCTGGGGCTTCAGGCCCTGTGGCTTTGCCTGATTATATGCTAAGTCAGGGGTGCTGGGATTTTTGTGGAGAGGACAGCTTTTGAGGACTTAGGGAAGCCATTTTTAGAGCCTCTGGGGCCACTGAGGGAATTGAACCTTTTACTAGGGCCTCCCACCTCCAGCCTCTTCTCCAAACAAGAGACATTTCCCAAGACCACCAACAGTAATCACCCAGAAACCCTGATTATTTTTCCTTTTACGCTCTCAATCTAAAACTATCCCCACAACCCCAACATCAGGGGCCCTGGTCCAAACCCTCCCCTAGGACGAATGCATCCTCCCCTTCACAGGCCTCGGTCCTATCCCCTCAAAGCAGCCTCCTTTCCAGGAGTGGTCGAGGTCCCACCTCGTTCTACAGCCTCTTCCTTGCCCCAGGCCTCCTGAACCAACAACCTAACCCTCTGGCCCTCAGGCCCCAAGCTCAGAAGAGTAGCACAGCCATCAAACCAGCCCACAGCATCCCCTCCTCACCCCTCACCTGCCTGCTCCTCCCGGGCGCGGGCCCCACTTTCTGAGACCCTCCCAGCCCCCACCCCCATAATCCCCCGCGCCCGCACAATTCGGCCTCCCCTCCCACCCCCCACCCCCGCCCCAACTACCACCGCCCCCAGCCCGGGTCAGCTCTCCCCACAGCCGCTCCGTCGCTCCGTAAACACTCTAGTGTCCCCAGACGCCCCCCCTTCTCGATCCCATAACACCCCACGCCCTCCTGACGCCCCACAGCCCGGCCGGGCCCTGCTTCAAGCGCCGACCCAGGCCCCCAACGCCCCACGCCTGTCTGACGCCACCAGTCTGGGGCACCCGACCCCCGCACGCCTCGGGCGCCCCTGGCCCTGCACGCCTGCGTAGGGAAACCCCCATGGGATTTCCCTTCGCCGCCATGACCCCTATAACGGACACCCCAGGCCTGCCTTGCCCCCTCGGGCACCCGCGACCCCCGTGTGCCCCCAGGCTCGCCGCCCCCGCGGCGCCTCGCCCCGCCCATCGGCCGCAGCCCGCTGCGCGCTGGCCCCCGGACCAGCCCAGGCCAGGGCAGCGCCCCAGCCGACAAGGCGCCCCCGGCGCCGCAGGACACTTGCCTCTGGCTCCGGGACCCCCGCCTGGGGTCCTGCGCCCCCCTCCCCGCCCCCAGCCGCGGCCGCCGCGCCTCGGGAACCAGGTTCAGCCGCTCGGCCCCGCCCCTGCCATGCCCATTGGCTGCCGTTGCCGCGACTGCCGCGCCCATTGGCTCGTGCAGACATCCGTCCCGGGCGTTGGCACCTCCCCCTTCCTGCTTGGCTCCGCGGGACGTTCTTAAAGGGACCCGAGCCTCCGGGCCGCTTTGGGCGGGGGCAGGAAACCCCGGGCTGGACCTCAGCACGAGTCAGAGTCGTGCAGCATGTGCGACTCCCCGCTCTCCTCTGAGCTTCATCCTGATCATCTGCGAAATGGGGATAAACACCCCCATCTATGCACTCTCACCTTGGGGGCTGTTGGGGGACAGCACTAAATGCTATTTCCTTAAAGAGTTCCGTTAGGGCAGCTCTGGGGTTACTGATGACCCATCCTGAAGCCCTAGTTACAGAAGAGGACCTGAGGTTCTGAGGGGGAGTGACGTGCCCGAGGGCATACAGAAACCTCCCTCCCATCCCCCACCCAGTTTAATGTCCAGAAGGTTGTGTGGTGCATACAGGAGGCGCTTAATTACGGCAGGGCAGGCGACTGAGCCCGCAGGGCCACTGGGAAGAGTTCATCCCCCACGCACTCTGCTGAAGGATGATAAGATGCCCACAGCCCAGGGAGAAGGCAGCACCTTTGATTAGCTAAGTTTTTGTAGATCTTGTTTTGAAACCGGGGCACTTCTCCCACCTTCACTCAGTTTTTTTTCCTTTCTAGCAGTTAGTCCCATCCAGAATTATCTTGTCGCTTTTTTTGCCTGTGTTTGGAGGGGGCACCTCCCACTCTACTCCATCTGACAGAGATTTTTGCTTGTTTTGTACCTAGCACCTCCCTGAACCATGCCTGGCATCTATAGCTCAATAAATGGATGGATGAATGGATGGGTGGGTGGATGGATGGATGGATGAATGAATGAGTCAGACACTGGCTTTGGGAGGTACCTATCATGGAGGTGGTAACCAGCTTTTTGGAGATAACCTCTCAGATTGGAGTTCCTAGGTGGCCTCCTACAGGAAGCCCTCCCAGACCTCTCCAAGGCAAGACCAGGGGCCTCATTTGGCTGTCTTGGCAAAATGAAGTCGATGAACCTCCACTTCATAACTAGTTTATTTATTTTTATTTATTTATTTTGAGACAGAGTCTCGCTGTCACCAGGCTGGAGTGCAGTGGTGCAATCTCAGCTCACTGCAACCTCTGCTTCCCGGGTTCAAGCAATTCTCCTGCCTCAGCCTCCCGAGTAGCTGGGACTACAGGTGCACACCACCACACACAGCTAGTTTTTGTATTTTTAGAGGCAGGGTTTCACCATGTTGGCCAGGATGGTCTCGCACTCCTGACCTCATGATCCATCCCCCTTGGCCTCCCAAACTAGTTTACCTGTATCACTGACTTTTTTTTTTCTTTTCTTTTCTTTTTTTTTTTTTTGACAGGGCCTTACTTTGAAACCCAGGCTGAAGTGCAGTGGCACAATCTCAGATCACTCAATCTCAGCTCAACCTCCTGGGCTCAAGCGATCCTCCTGCCTCAGCCTTCTGAGAAGCTGGGACAACAGGTGCACCATCATGTACAGCTAATATTTATATTTTTTGTAGAGATGGGGTTTCCCTATGTTTCCCAGACTGGTCTAAAACTCCTGAGCTCGAGCAGTCCTCTAAAGTGTTGGGATTACAGGTGTGAGCCACTGCCTTGCTGACCTCTGC
The DNA here is from genome assembly GCF_049354715.1 of Callithrix jacchus. Lineage (NCBI taxonomy): Eukaryota > Metazoa > Chordata > Mammalia > Primates > Cebidae > Callithrix > Callithrix jacchus. The sequence continues at coordinate 17,260,438 of NC_133523.1, forward strand.
CTTGCCGACCTCTGCCTTGCCCGCTACACTGGAAGAGCCCTAAAGCCTGGGAACGCTTTGCTCTGAGGCTTGCACAGTGCCTGGCACAAAAGGTAGCAGTGGAGTCTCAGGGAAGTCACTGAGGAAGGAAGGAAGGGAGGCTAGACGACCAGAAAAGGTGGTAACACAGCAGAGCTATGTAAGAAATCACCTAGGGCCAGGCGCGGTGGCTCACACCTGTAATCCCAGCACTTTGGGAGGCTGAGGCGGGTGGATCACGAGGTCAAGAGACCGAGACCATCCTGGTCAATGTGGTGAAACCCCGTCTCTACTAAAAATACAAAAAAATTAGCTGGGCATGGTGGCGCATGCCTGTAGTCCCAGCTACTCAGGAGGCTGAGGCAGGAGAATTGCTTGAACCCAGAAGGTGGAGGTTGCGGTGAGACGAGATCGCGCCATTGCACTCCAGCCTGGGTAACAAGAGCGAAACTCCATCTCAAAAAAAGAAAGAAAGAAATCACCTAGGGGGCTGGGCACAGTGGCCCACACCTGTAATCCCAGTACTCTGGGAGGCCAAAGTGGGTGGATCACCTGAGGTCAATTCAAGACGAGCCTGGCCAACGTGGCAAAACCTCATCTCTATTAAAAATGCAAAAATTAGCCTGGCGTGATGGTGTGTACCTGTAGTCCCAGCTACTCGGGAGGCTGAGGCAGGAAAATTACTTGAACCCAGCAGGTGGAGGTTGTGGTGAGCCAAGGTCACGCCACTGCTCTCCAGCCTGGGTGACAAAGTGAGAGCCTTCCTCTACAGAATATTTACTTACTTATTTGAAGATATGGTCTCCCTCTGGCTTTCACATAGAGTGCAGTGAAGCTCTCTGGGCTCACTGCAACCTCTGCCTTCCAGGTTCAAGCAATTCTCCTTCCTCAGCCTCCTGAGTAGCTGGGATTACAGGTGTACAACACCATGCCCAGCTAATTTTCTTTTGTATTTTTTGTAGAGACGGGGTTTTATCATGTTAGGCTGGTTTTGAACTCCTGACCTCGTGATCTGCCCGCCTCAGCCTCCCAAAGTGCTGGAATTACAGGCAGGAGCCACCATGCTCAGCCTCTACAGAAAATTTAAAAATGTAATTCCAGCTAAATGGGAGGCTGAGGTGTGAGGCATCCCTTACCCAGGAGGTCAAGGCCACAGTAAGTTATGATCCAGGATCTGAACTGCATCCTGAGCAACAAGGCAAGACACTGTTTCTAAAATAAGAATAGTAATTACCAGGCCAGGTGCGGTGGCTCAAGCCTGTAATCCCAGCACTTTGGGAGGCCGAGGCGTGTGGATCACGAGGTCAAGAGATCGATACCATCCTGGTCAACATGGTGAAACCCCGTCTCTACTAAAAATACAAAAAATTAGCTGGGCATGGTGGTGCATGCCTGTAGTCCCAGCTGCTTGGGAGGCGGAGGCAGGAGATTTGCCTGAACCCCGGAGGCGGAGGTTGTGGTGAGACGAGATCGCACCATTGCACTCCAGCCTGGGTAACAAGAGTGAAACTCCGTCTCAAAAAAAAAAAAAAAAAAAAGAAGAAGAATTACTATTATAAATAAACAATGAGCTACTAAAATAAACTACAAAATAATACCACCGACAATAATAATAATGGCTAGCACTCATTGAACAGGTATTTGCAGGCAAACATTTTACCTATATTTACTCTTCCCTTATAAAACAAATACTCGGCCAGGCGCAGGGGCTCGCACTTGTAATCCCAGCACTTTGGGAGGCCAAGTGGGCGGATCACCTGAGGTCAGGAGTTGGAGACCAGCCTGGCCAACATGGCCCATCTCTACTAAAAATACAAAGATCAGCCAGATGTGGTGGCGGGCGCCTGTAGTCCCAGCTACTTGGGAGGCTGAGGCGGAAGAATTGCCTGAACCCGGGAGGCGGAGGTTGCGGTGAGCCGAGATGGCACCACTGCACTCCAGCCTGGAGGACAAAGCAAGACTCAATCTCAAAAACAACAACAAATACTCTACTTGGAGGCCACATCATTGGCTGCATGAAGTGTTGCAGTTGTTGTGTCTTCTTGGTGAACTGAAACTTTCTTTTTTTTTTTTTTTTGAGACGGAGTTTTCGCTCTCGTTACCCAGGCTGGAGTGCAATGGCGCGATCTCGGCTCACCGCAACCTCCGCCTCCTGGGTTCAGGCAATTCTCCTGCCTCAGCCTCCTGAGTAGCTGGGATTACAGGCACGCACCACCGTGCCCAGCTAATTTTTTGTATTTTTAGTAGAGACGGGGTTTCACCATGTTGACCAGGATGGTCTCGATCTCTTGACCTCATGATCCACCCGCCTCGGCCTCCCAGAGTGCTGGGATTACAGGTGTGAGCACCGCGCCCAGCCCAAAACTTTCTTTTAAAGTTTTTGAGATGGAGTCTTGCTCACTATAGCCTCTGCCTCTTGGGTTCAAACGATTCTCCTGCCTCAGCCTTCTGAGTAGCTGGGACCACAGGCACCTACCACCACACCTGGCTAATTTTTGTATTTTTAGTAGAGAAGGGGAATTTCACCATGTTGGCCAGGCTGGTCTCGAACTACTGACCTCAGGTGATCCACCTGTCTTGGCCTCTCAAAGTGTGGGGATTGCAGGCGTGAGCCACCTCACCCAGCCGTGTTTTCTTTCTTTCTTTCTGACATGGGGTCTAGCTGTGTGGCCCAGGCTGGAGTGCAGTGGTACATGCAGTTGAGTGCGGTGACTCACTGCCGCCTCAACCACCCAAGCTCAAACAATCCTCCCAGGTCAGCCTCCCCAGTAGCTTCGACTACTGCTGTGTACCACCATACCCAGCTACTTTTTAAATTTTTATTGTTTGTAGAGATGGAGTCTTGCGATGTTGCTCAGGCTGTTCTTGAACTCCTGGGCTCAAGCTGTCCTCTCACCGTAGCCTCGCAAAGTGCTGGAATTACAGGCATGAGTCACCACTCCCGGCTCCATCTTTCTTTTTTAACTGGGGCGTTTGGTCTATTGGTATCTAACGTGATGACGGACATGCCTAGACATAAATCTGCCTTCTGAGGTGGTTTTTCTCTTTCTTACCTGCTCCATCCTCCTTTCTCCTTTATTGCCTTCGTCAGGATTGATAAGACTCTCTTTATCTTCATTTTATTTTATTTTATTTTTATTTTTTGAGGTGCAGTCTTGCTCTGTTGCCCAGGTCGGTTTCAGCTTACTGCAAACTCCGCCTCCCAGATTCAAGTGATTCCCCTGCCTCTGTCTCCTAAATAGCTGCGATTACAGTCAACCACCACCACACCTGGCTAATTTTTGTATTTTTCGTAGAGACAGGGTTTCACCATGTTGGCGAGCCTGGTCTCGAACTCCTGACCTCGTGATCTGCCCGCCTCAGCCTCCCAAAGTGCTGGGATTACAGATGTGAGTCACTGCACCCGGCCCCCACTGAGCTTCTAGTCCAGCCAGGGGAGCTGGATATTAACCAAACAATGACGCAGGTAGGTATTTAAATTGCAACTATGACCAGTACTATGTGCAAAATGAAGGCTGGAGTGGTGGCTCACACTTGTAATCCTCACACTGTGCGAGGCTGAGGCAGAAGAATCCCTTGAGGCTCAGAGTTTGAGACCAACCTGGGCAACACAGTGAAACTCCACCTCTACAAATAATAATAAAATATTAGTGGGCTGGGTGTGGTGGTTCACGCCTGTAATCCCAGCACTTTAGGAGGCCGAGGCGGAAGGATCACCTGAGGTCAGGAGTTCGAGACCAGCCTGACCAACATGGAGAAACCCCATCTCTACTAAAAAAAACCCCCAAAAATTAGCTGGGCGTAGCAGCACATGCCTCTAATTCCAGGAACTCAGGAGGCTGAGGCAGGAGGCTTGAACTGGGGAGGCGAGGTTGCAGTGAGCCAAGATTGCACCATTGCACTCTAGCCTGGGCAACAAGAGCGACACTCCATCTCAAAAAAAAAAAAAAAAAAAAGGCCAGGTACGGTTGCTCATGCCTGTAACCCTAGCACTTTGGGAGACAGAAGAGGGCGGATCATGAGGTCAGGAGTTTGAGACCAGCCTGGCCAATATAGTGAAACCCCGTCTCTACTAAAAATACAAAAATTAGGCTGGGCGAGGTGACTCACACCTATAATCCCAGCACTTTGGGAGGCCGGGACGGGTGGATCACGAGGTCAAGAGATCAAGACCATCCTGGTCAACAAGGTGAAACACCGTCTCTACTAAAAATACAAAAATTAGCTGGGCATGCCGGTGCGCACCTGTAGTCCCAGCTACTCGGGAGGCTGGGGCAGGAGAATTGCTTGAACCCAGGAGGCGGAGGTTGCGTTGAGCCAAGATCGCGCCATTGCACTCCAGCCTGGGTAACAAGAGCGAAACTCTGTCTCAAAACAAAAAACAAACAAAAAAACAAAAATTAGTTGGGCGTGGTGGTGCGCGCCTGTAGTCCCAGCTACCCAGGAGGCTCAGACAGGAGAATCGCTTGAACACAGGAAGCAGAGGTTGCAGTGAGCCAAGATTTCGCCACTGCACTCCAGCCTGGCGACAGAGTGAGACTCCATCTCAAAACGCACACACAAACAAACAAAAAATTAGCCGGGTATGGCGGCACATGCCTGTAGTCCCAGGTACTCAGGAGGCCAAGGCAGAAAAATCGCTTGAACCTGGAAGGCAGAGGTTACAATGAGCCAAGATCGTGCCGCTGCACTCCAGGCTGGGTGACAGAGTGAGAGTCTGTCTCAAAAAATAAAACAAAACAAAACAGAACCCAAAAAACAATTGTTGAACTGAATATTAAGAATTCTAGTCATCATTGACCTCTATCTTTTTCTTTTTTGGGGGGAAGGAGTTTTTTTCTCTTGTTACCCAGGCTGGAGTGCAATGGCGCGATCTCAGCTCACTGCAATCTCCGCCTCCTGGGTTCAGGCAATTCTCCTGCCTCCTAAGTAGCTGGGATTACAGGCACACGCCACCGTGCCCAGCTAATTTTTTGTATTTTTAGTAGAGATGGGGTTTCACCATGTTGACCAGGATGGTCTCAATCTCTTGACCTTGTGATTCACCTACCTCGGCCTCCCAAAGTTCTGGGATTATAGGCATGAGCCACCGCGCCCGGCCTCTTTTTCTTTTTTTTGAGACAGGGTGTCCCTCTATTACCCAGCCTGGAGTACAGTGGTATGATCCTGGCTTACTGCAGCCTTAACTTCCTGGTATAAGGCAATTCTTCCGCCTCAGCCTCCAAGCACCTGGGATTACAGATGTGCACCACCACACCCAGTTAATTTTTTTTTGTATTTTTTTTAGAAACAAAATCTCACTGTTTCCCAGGCTGGCCTTGAACTCTTGGGTTAAAGGAATCCTCCAGCCTCTACCTCCTGGTCATTGACTTTCCAGGCAGCAGAACCTGGGAGTGATATTATCAACAGTTTACTGCCGGCTTACTGTGTACCAAGCCTGGCTGTAAGGATTTTTGCCTGCATGAGTTCATATCGTTAAGCCACTTGCCCAAGGCCATCCAGCTAGGATGTGTCACAGCTGGAATGAAAACTCAGATACGTGCAATTCCAGGGCTCTGAAACAGTCTTTCATGTGCCCAAGAACTTGTGTGTTTATCTTCTAAGCTCTCAACAGTCTTCAGAGGTAGAGGCTGTGATTACACAGACTTGCAATTAACAGAGACCCAGAGAAGTTACACGTGTAATTCATAACATACACACTGTATAGAATCTCAATCACTAATAATTATTACTTGCAATTATTAATTTTATTTATTTATTTATTTATTGAGACGGAGTTTCACTCTTGTTACCCAGGCTGGAGTGCAATGGCGCGATCTCGGCTCACTGCAACCTTCACCTCCTGGGTTCAGGCAGTTCTCCTGCCTCAGCCTCCTGAGTAGGTGGGACACAGGTGCATGCCACCGTGCCCAGCTAATTTTTGTATTTTTAGTAGAGACAGGGTTTCACCATGTTGACCAGGATGGTCTCGATCTCTTGACCTTGTGATCCACCCGCCTCGGCCTCCCAAAGTGCTGGGATTATAGGCGTGAGCCACCGTGCCCAGCCTTAATTTTATTTTTTTAAACCTAATGACAAGTTTCTCAAAAGCAAACATTTATGAAACAATTATTATTCACCTCATTTTGTTCATACATTTAACTTAGATTATCTCTCTTAAAAAAGGCATCCTCAGCCAGGCTCAGCGGCTTATGCCTGTAATCCCAGCACTTTGGGAGGTCAAGGAGGGTGGATTGCAAGGTCAGGAGATTGAGACCTTCCTGGCCAACATGGTGAAACCCTGTCTCTACTAAAAATGCAAATATTAGCTGGGCATGGTGGTGGATGCCTGTAATCCCAGCTATTCCGAAGGCTGAGGCAGAAGAATTGCTTGAACCAGGGAGGCAGAGGATGCAGTGAACCGAGATTGCACATTTTGGGAGGCTGAGGCAGGTGGATCATTGGATCAGGAGATTGAGACTGTCCTGGCCAACATGGTGAAATCCCATCTCTACTAAAAATACAAAAATTAGCTGGGCGTGCTGGCACGTGCCTGTAGTCCCAGCCACTCGGGAGGCTGAGGCAGGAGAATCACTTGAACCAGGGAGGCAGAGGTTGCAGTGAGCCAAGATCGTGCTACTGAACTCCAGCAAGACTCTGTCTCAAGGAAAAAAAAAAAGGCATCCTCATCTCTTTGTGAATTCTTGGTTTTTATTTTTTATTTTTTTGAGACAGAGTGTTGCTCTGTTGCCTGGCTGGAGTGTAGAGGTGTAATCATGGCTCACTGCAGCCTCCACCTCTGGGACTCTGGTGATCGTCCCACCTCAGCCTCCGGAGTAGCTGGGACTACAGCATGTGCCACCATGCCCAGCTACTTTTTTTTTTTTTAAACAGAGTCTTGTTCTATTGCTTAGCTGGAATGCAATGACACGATCTCGGCTCACTGCAGCCTCTGCCTCCCGGGTTCAAGCAATTCTCCTGCCTCAGCCTCACGAGTAGTGGGGATAACAGGCATGTGCCACTGCACCTAGCTAATTTTTGTATTTTCAGTAGACACAGGGTTTCACCATGTTGGCCAGGCTGGTCTCGAACTCCTGACCTCAGGTGAGCCACCCACCTCCGTTTCCCAAAGTGCTAGGATTACAGGCGTGAGCCACCAAGACTGGCCACGTTTGTATTTCGTGTAGAGACAGACTTTTGCGGTGTTTCCCAGTCTGGTCTCAAACTGTCTGCCTTGGCCTCCCAAAGTGCTGGGATTACAGGCATGAACCATTGCACCCAGCTTCATGATTTGTATTTATTTGCAGAATGGGTCTCTCTGTCTCCGAGTCTGGAGTGCAGTGGCTTGATCACAGCTCACTGCGGCTCCTGGGTTTAAGTGATCCTCCCACCTCATCCTTCTGAGGAGCTGAGACTACAGGTTTGTGCCACCAAGCCTGGCTTATTGTTTAGCTGTGCCTGCTGATGGTGGCTCTAGAAGCAGTGACACCCCAGCAGCAATGAGCACATTCAGCACTGAGGTCTTGGTTTCTTTTTTTTTTTTTTTTTTGGAGTTCAAGCAATTCTGCTTCAGCCTCCCGAGTGGAATAGCTGGAAGTACAGGAGCATGCCGCCATGCCCTGGTAATTTTTTTTATTTTAGTGGAGATGTGGTTTCATGTGTTGCCTGGCTGGTCACAAACTCCTGAGCTCAGGCAATCAGCCTGCCTCAGATTCCCTAAGTGCTAGGATTACAGGTGTGAGCCACTGCACTGGCCTTTCTTTTCTTTTTTTTTTTTGAGACAGAGTATCTCTTTGTAGCCCAGGCTGGAGTGCAGTGGCACCATCTTGGCTCATTGCAACCTCTGCCTCCCAGTTTCTTTCTTTTTTTTTTTTTTAATTTTTGTCAGTGTCTGGAGAAAAATCATTTTTTAATTTTTTTTTTCATTTTTATTGGTGCCATGACTCGGATCCTGCCTCCCAGTTTCAAGTGATTCTCCTGCTTCAGGCTCCGGAGTAGCTGGGACTACAGCGCCACCAAGCCCAGCTAAATTTTTGTATTCGTTTTTAGTAGAGACGGGTTTTCACCATGCTGGCCAGGTTGGTCTTGAACTCCTGACCCTATGATCCGCCCACCTTGGTCTCCCAAAGTGCTTGGATTACAGGTGTGAGCCACTGTGACTGGCTGATTTCTCTCTTTTTCTTTTCCTTCCTCCCTCCCTCCCTCCCTCTCCCTTTCTTTCTTAGTTTCTTTCTCTCTCACTTTCTTTCCTTTCTTCCTTTTTCGAGACACTGGCCGATTTACAGGCATGAGCCACTGTAACTGGCCGATTTCTCTCTTTTTTCCTTTCCTTTCCTTCCCTCCCTCCCTCTCTCTCACTCTCTGTTTCTTTTTTCTGTTCTTTTTTCAGACAGTCTCGCTTTTGTTGTCCAGGCTGGAGTACAGTGATATGATTTCAGCTCAATGCAACCTCTGCCTCCCTGGTCCAAGTGATTCTCCTGCCTCAGCCTCCCCAGTAGCTAGGATTACAGGCGCCCACCACCACGCCTGGCTAATTTTTTGTGTTTTTAATAGAGACGGGGTTTCATCATATTGGCTGGGCTGGTCTCAAACTGCTGACCTCAGGTGATCCACCCACCTCAGTTTCCCAAAGTGCTAGGACTAACATGTGAGCCACCGCACCTGGCCTGATCTTGGTTTCTTAATCCTACTCTTTAAGCAAGGAAACCAGGTTCCTTGGAGAAATGGCTGATTCCAGGAATTTTCCACAGCATTGAATTATGTTGTGGTGCCCAAGATAAATAATGCTCTGAGAATGGTGGGGACCTATTCAAAGAACACAGGTGGCTGGGCACGGTGGCTCATGCCTGTAATCCCAACACTTTGGGAGGCCGAGGCAGGCAGATCACCAGAGGTCAGGAGTTTGAGACCAGCCTGAAGAACGTGGAGAAACCCTGTCTCTACTGAAAATACAAAATTAGCCGGGCGTGGTGGCACATGCCTGTAATCCCAGCTACTCGGAAGGCTGAGGCAGGAGAATTACTTGAACCCGGGAGGCGGAGGTTGCAGTGAGCCAAGATCGCGTCACTGTACTCCAACCTGGGCAACAAGAGCAAAACTTCATCTCGAAAAAAAAGGACACAGGCATTTAAAGGGGCAGAAAAAGAAATAATCAATTATAACCCATAGAATAGAATAAAATAAATACAGTTCATAGTGATGTTTTGTTGGTTTTTTTTTCTTTTCTTTTTTTTTTTGGCGGGGGGGGGGAGGCGCTGTTTGTTTTTTGAGACTGGGTCTCACTCTGTTGCCCAGGCTGGAGTGGGACCCTGGCTCACTGCAACTTCTGCCTCCTGGGCTCAAGCAATCCTCCCAAATCAGCCTCCTGAGCAGCTGGGACCATAGATGGGGCCACGGGCCCATTTTATTTTTTTCTTTTTTGTTTTGAGACGGAGTTTCGCTCTTGTGAGGTTCTCGTGAACCTCACAGGTTCACGAGATTCTCCTGCCTCAGCCTCCCAAGTACCTGGGATTACAGGCGCACACCACCACATCATAATGAAACCCTGTCTTTACTAAAAATACAAAAAATACAAATAATTTTTGTATTTTTAGTAGAGACAGGGTTTCATTATGTTGGTCAGACTGGTCTTGAACTCCTGACCTCGTGATCCGCCAGACTGGGCCTACCAAAATGCTGGCATTAGAGGCGTGAGCCATGGCACCGGCGAGATCCTATTTTTTATTGTTATTTTTAAAATTATTTATTTATTTATTTTGAGACGGAGTTTCGCTGTTGTTACCCAGACTGGAGTGCAATGGCGCGATCTCGGCTCACCGCAACCTCCGCCTCCTGGGTTCAGGCAGTTTTCCTGCCTCAGCCTCCCGAGTAGCTGGGATTACAGGCACACGCCACCATGCCCAGCTAATTTTTGTATTTTTAGTAGAGACGGGGTTTCACCATGTTGACCAGGATGGTCTCGATCTCTTGACCTCATGATCCACCCGCCTCGGCCTCCCAAAGTGCTGGGATTATAGGCGTGAGCCACCGCGCCCGGCTGAAACTTCATCTTAAAAACAAACAAACCAAACGAACAAACAAAAATCATTAAGATCATGAAAGACGTGGAGAACCTGACACAAATGGTGGATTGGGTAAGAGACTAAGGAGACATGACTAAATGCAAATGGAAATCCTTTTCCTTTTTTTCTTTTAGTTTTTTAGAGGCGGGGTTTCTCCATGTCAGTCAGGCTGGTCTTGAACTCCCAACCTCAGGTGATCTGACCGCCTCGGCCTCCCAAAGTGCTGGGATTACAAGCGCGAGCCACCGCGCCCGGCCGGAAATCCTTTTTCTTATGGAGTTTCGCTCTTGTCTCTTAGGCTGAGGTGCCGTAGCACCGGCACCACCTCAGCTCTGCTGATTCCCTGCCTGGAAAGCAGGACACGCGGGTCTGGTTTGGCCACAGACCACTGGAGCATTTACGATCTTGGGGACTGTTGCCGCTCTGGGCCCTCAGTCACACCATCTATAAGATGGAACTCTTCTTTGAGCGTTCCCTCTGCCAGGCTGCTCTGAACCCGGGGTTTCGGAAAATACGCAGGCGCAAGCCGAACTGCTTGATTGGCTATTCATTGTGACCACCCGCGAGCTGAAGCTGCGTCTAAGCTCCGCCCTTTCCTGTCGTGACTCCAAGCACGCAAGGGGTTCCAGGATACGTCGCCGCCACGCGCGCTCGCACGATCGGTGCGTGGTGACGTTGCGCCGGCGCGGGCGCCATCCCGGAAGCGCGAGCGAGGCCGCCAGATGTGCAGGTGCCGCCGCTACCGACGCCGGGGCCGAGTTTGGGGTGGGGCTGGGGACTTCAGGGCCGCGGGGAACCGGGCCGGGTCGGGCGCGGCCCCCGGGCTGCGGTGGGGTGGGGTGCGCCGCTGGCCACATCTGGTCACTCCTGCTGCGCACAGGCCTCAGTTTCCCCGTCTGCGCAATGGATACACCTGCGGCGCCGCGGGCTGGATCTGGATCCGGATCAGGTGTATAGAAATAGGAAGTGGGGCCGCCTGTGTTCTGGGTGTGCCGTGTAACCTGGAGCTGGGCGTTGCCCGGCTTGTGCCTCAGTTTCCCCGCATTGTAGGTGACGGGGCGTGAGGGGATATCTGAGCTCCTCCCCACTTGGGGTTTTTCAGAGCTTGGATGGCGGAGTTAAATTATGTTAAATAATCTGGATAGAACCGTTGTCCTGCTCTGCCTCTCCGTGTGAGTTTTGGCAACTGCGCCCACTCTTGTGAGCCTCAGTTTCCCTCGTAGGTGATTGCGTCTGCCTCATAACGGTGATTGAGGATTAAATGAAGTGCTCTACAAGTGTCTGTCCATAATATATTCTTAGAAGCCCTTGGGATGCTCTCTAAATGTTGACTCCTGGGCCCTGTCCCGGTACTCCTTCACACTCCTCTTGGAAAAACAGCCCGTTCTGAGCTCCACTCGTTATCACCGTTGGTTTCAATTCTCACAGACAGCACTGTGAGATCTTCATTCCACCCTTTTCCCATTTTATGGTTGAAAAAACTGATTCAGAAGGGTGAAGTGGCTCTCCTAAGGTTAAACAGCCTACGTTTCTTCAATAAATCCACATTTGGAGTTGGGATCAGAGCCCTTGCTTGGTCAATTTCACTAGGTGGGCCAGACTAGCAGTAATCAGGGAAGGCTTCTTGGGAGAGGAAACTGCAGGGGGAACAAGAGGGAGGTGCCATAAATCAGCCCTCACATCTGGGAGTCAGAGACAGGAAAGATTTCTGTTTTGAAGTAGGGGTGTATCCCAGAAGGTCCCAGTAACTGTGTCCCACTGCCACTAGCTACGGGCTTCCTTCCTTTCCAGGTGTCTTTTTTTTTTTTTTTTTTTTTTGAGACAGAGTTTTGCCCTGTCGCCAGGTGTCAGGCTGGAGTGCAGTGGCATGATCTTGGCTCACTGCAACCTCCGCCTCTCAGGTTCAAGCAATTCTCCTGCCTCAGCCTCCCGAGTAGCTGGGACTACAGGTACACGCCACCATGCCTAGCTAATTTTTATATTTTTAGTAGAGACTGGGTTTCACCATGTTGGCCAGGATGGTCTCAATCTCTTGACCTTGTGATCCACCCGCCTCCCAAAGTGATCCGTGATCAATCTCTTGACCTTGGATCAATCCGTGATCTGAAGTCAATCTCTTGACCTCATGATCCGGCCTCCCAAAGTGCTGGGATTACAGGCGTGAGCTACTGCGCCCCACCTTTTTTTTTTTTTTGAGACGGAATTTCGCTCTTGTTACCCAGGCTGGAGTGCAATGGCGTGATCTTGGCTCACCACAACCTCTGCCTCCTGGGTTCAGGCAATTCTTCTGCCTCAGCCTCCTGAGTAACTGGGAGTACAGGCACGCGCCACCATGCGCAGCTAATTTTTTGTACTTTTTAGTAGAGATGGGGTTTCACCATGTTAACCAGGATGGTCTCGATCTCTTGACCTTGTGATCCACCCGCCTCGGCCTCCCAAAGTGCTGGGATTACAGGCGTGAGCCACCGCACCCAGCTTTTTTTTTTTTTTAATTGAGATGGAGTCTCCCTTTGTTGCCCAGGCTGGAATGCAGTGACTTGATCTCAGCTCACTACAATCTCTGTTTCCAGAGTTCAAGCAATTCTCCTGCCTCAGCCTCCTGAGTTGCTGGGACTATAGGTGCCTGCCATCATACCTGGCTAATTTTTGTATTTTTAGTAGAGACGGGAGTTTTACCATGTTGGCCAGGCTGGTCTTAAACTCCTGACCTCAGGTGCTCTGCCAGCTTCAGCCTCCCAAAGTGCTGGGATTACAGGCGTGAGCACCCAGTCCAGGTATCCTCTTTATACAAGAGCATGCTTCTTTGGGAATGTGGGGACTGTGGGTGTCTCTGCCTGGCATGTCACAGGAGTTCAATAACCATAGTAATTATTGGAGGGGGGTTTCACTGGGTGTGGCATTGTATTTCTAGAAGGTGCTGCAAACCACTGGCCAGCCAGATTCAGATCACAAAGAGATACCCTTGGCCTCCATGATATTTTGGGAAAAAGTATTCATTGCTAACATTTGTCAATGAGTCAATTTCCTAGAAAAAAAAAATCCTTCAGAGGTCATACAGAAATCAGCTGCTGTAAGAAGCCACTGTCCTGTCACTGCTAGATATTGTGCATCTGTTAAGATCCACACATTTGTGAGACCTCTGGGCTGTGGACATTTGTTGTGACTTAGGTTCACTGCTGGGATTGTGACAGTGTCCCAGTTCTTTAGTGTCCCTGATCCTCCATTTTCTCATCTATAAATAAGGATAGCAGTTAGTATGTATGAGCTTGAATAAATAGGAGAGTAGGTTAAGTGAGCTCTGAAACCCTTTATTTTTGGGGGGAATGGAATCTCTGTTGCCCCAGCTGGAGTGCAATGGTGTGGTCTCGGCTCACTGCAACCTCCACCTCCTGGGTTCAGGTGATTTTCCTGCCTCAGCCTCCTGAGCAGCTGGGATTACAGGCGCCTGCCAGCACACCCAGCTAATTTTTGTATTTTTAGTAGAGACGGGGTTTCACCATGTTGGCCAAGCTGGTCTTGAACGCCTGACCTTGCCTCAACCTCCCAAAGTGCTGGGATCACAGGCGTTAGCTATTGTACCTGGCCAACTCTTTTTTTTTTGAGACCGAGTCTCGCACTTGCCTAGGCTGGAGTGCAGTGGCGTAGTCTCAGATCACTGCAGCCTCTGCCTCCTAGGTTCAAGCGATTCTCCTCCCTCAATCTCAGCTCCTCTCCTCTGCCCTCAGCCTCTCCTCTCATGCTTCAGCCTACCCGAGTAACTGGGAGTACAGGTGCCCGTCACCATGCCCGGCTAATTTTTATTTTTTATTTCCAGGCTGGAATGCAGTGGCACAATCTTGGCTCACTGCAACCTCCGACTCCCTGGTTCAAGCGATTCTGCCTCGGCCTCCCAAGTAGCTGGGATTACAGGCACGTGCCACCATGCCCAGCTAATTTTTGTATTTTTAGTAGAGACGGGGTTTCACCATATTGGCAAGGATGGTCTTGATCTCTTGATCCACCTGTCTTGGCCTCCCAAAGCATTGGGATTACAGGCGTGAGCCGTCGCGCCTGGCCACACCTGGCTAATTTTTTTTGTATTTTTAGTAGATACGGGGTTTCACCATGTTGGCCAGGCTGTTTTGAACTCCTGACCTCAAGCAGTCCACCAGCGTCGGCCTCCCAGAGTGCTGGGATTACAGGCGTGAGCCACTGTGCCCGGCCTCTGCAAGCCCTTCTGAGCCAGTAGAAGTGGTTCTCTCTGTTTCTTGGCTATTGAAGTGTGAACCTCAGAGCCAAGCTACATCAAGAGTCTGGATTCTTCCTGAACTCCCTAGGAGGGCCAGTGCTGTAGCCCCTCCTACTCTACTTGCTCCTGGAAGCCCCTGCCTGCCATTACGGTCATCTGTGCCTGCAAAACTGGGAACCACACGGCCATCTGGGTTGCTGGGGCCCACAGCTTGGCTGTGAATGCCTGCAATTCTTGGCTTTAATTTGCTAATAAAAGTGTCATGTCAGAGCTGTTTGAAAAGTTCTGTTGGCCTTCCCCACAAGATTCTGGCAGTGCCTTGCTGTGAGCTAGACTCTGGGTCAGACTCTGGTGACAGACAGGCCTCTGCTCTTTTGGAGCTTACATTGTTGTGGGGGGTGACAAGCAAAGGGGTCACCTGATCCTAGGATAATTTCATGAAGAGGTGAACCAGTGAAACAGTTAAAACTGGCTGGGTACAGTGGCTCATGCCTGTAATCCCAGCACTTTGGGAGGCCGAAGCGAGAGGGTTGTGTGAGCCTAGGAATTTAAGACCAGCCTAGGCAACATAGTGAGACCTTGTCTCTTAACAAACAAAAACAGTAAAGTAGGCTGGGCGCAGTGGCTTAGCACTTTGGGAGGCTGCGGCAGGTGGATCACCTGAGGTCAGGAGTTCAAGACCAGACTGGCCAATGGCCAACATGGTGAAACCGTGTCTCTACTAAAAATATAAAAAATTAGCCAGGCAAGGTGGTGGGCGTCTGTAATCCCAGCTACTTAGGAGGTTGAGGCAGGAGAATTGCTTGATCCTGGGAGGCGGAGGTTGCAGTGAGCTGAGATTGGGCCACTGTACTCCAGCCTGGGTGACAAGAGCAAAACTCCATCTCAAAAACCAAAACAAGACAAAACCAAGATAAAGTAGTAAGAGAAGTGGTAAGAATGACCGGAATAGGGGTAGTCCTCAAGGACCTCTTGGGAGAGGAGACATGGAGGTGACAATTTGCCGAGGCAGCCACACACGTTCAGCTTGTGAGGGTGGCAGGTGTAAAGCAGGGGGTGAGAGGGGAAGCTGGCAGTTCTGTGCTGGTGAAAGGTGCCTGTGGCCTTGGGCTCATGGAAGTGGGAGGTGATGGGATTTGAATGTGTTTGGGTGCGGTTTCCAAATACAACCTCTTGTAGTTTGCCCAATACCTCCACATTCCTGGGGTGGCAAACTTAAGGTTCAGGTGGCATGACTGAGCCAGGGTCACACGTCCGCACTGTAGGATACCACGTGTGGGTTAGATCCCAGCCCATAAGGGTCCCAGCCTGGCTTCTTGGTCCCACCTCCCCTGGTGATGGGTGCAGACCATGCTTTGCTTGTACATTTCAGGCAGTGGAGGAGGAGGAAGAGATGGACCTCCCGGAATCGGCCTCAAGGGTCTTCTGCGGCCGCATTCTGAGCATGGTGAACACAGATGACGTCAACGCCATCATTCTGGCCCAGAAGAACATGTGAGTGGTGGCCGGGGGACCTGCGCGTGGGAAGGAATCCACGGGCTCGCCAACATTTTTGTCTTTCCTGCCCCTACCCGGGGCCCACACTGGTGATAAAACGAAGGAAATGAGCAAGTCTGCGGCTGGCTCCAAAGTAAATTCCTTCCCAGCCCGGAGGCGAGGCCTTGGCACAGGAAGCAGGGCTTCGGGGAGGTTTTGCAGCTGCGGATGGTTGGGCGGGGGCCGCAGGGGCTCCTGTCCTAAGGCCTAGGGGAGGGATAGTTGAGGGACCCGAGGAGCCATATATGGGGGTTTTTTGGGTTTCTTTTTTTTTGAGACAGAGTTTTACACTTGTTGCCCAGGCTGGTGTGAAGTGGCGCCATCTTGGCTCACTGAAAACTCCGCCTCCCGGGTTCAAGCGATTCTCCTGCCTCAGCCTCCCCAGTAGGTGGGATTATAGGCCTGTATCATCATGCACAGCTAATTTTTGTACTTTTAGTAGAGACGGGGTTTCATCATGTTGGTCAGGCTGGTCTTGAACTCCTGGCTTCAGGTGATCCACCGGCCTTGGCCTTCCAAAGTGCTAGGATTACAGGCATGAGCCACGACGCCTGGCCTTTATGCGGGTTTTAAGGAGCTGGTGTGCCGACTTCCTGTTGAAGGAGTGGTCTGCCAGAGCCCACGCTGTTTGCACAATGCCCACGTCTCTTGGAGGGGATAGAAAGGCCTCTTGTCCTCACTGGGGTTTGGTGCTGTGGCCGCTGAAGCCCTGCCCTGTGGGGGAGAAAGGCTGATATGAAGTCTGCCCAGCCCTTTGAATGTGACCCAACATAAATTTCTAAACTTTCCTAAAACATTACGAGATTTTTTTGTTTTTTTTTCCTCTTTCTTTCTTAAGCAATCTTTTATTTATTTATTATTTTGAGATGGAGCCTCATTCTTGTTGCCCAGCCTGGAGTACAATGGTGCAGTCTCAGTTCACTGCAACCTCTGCCTCCCAGATTCAAGCGACTCTCCTGCCTCAGCCTCCCAAGGAGCTGGGATTACAGGCATGCGCCACCACACCCAGCTGATTTTTTATATTTAGTAGAGATGGGGGTTTCACCATATTGGTCAGGTTGGTCTCGAACTCCAGACCTCAGGTGATCCGCCCGCCTCAGCCTCCCAAAGTGCTGGGATTATAGGCGTGAGCCACCGTGCCCAGCCTCTTTCTTAGCTCATAAGCTGTCTATTGTTAGTGTATTTTATGTGTGGCTCAAAACAATTCTTCCAACATGGGCCAGGGAAATGGAAAGACTGGACGCCATTGGGCTGATACAGTCTTGGAGTGGAAGCACAGCCTCCCCACAGCTCTGTTTCTGTGTGTCTGAGCCAAGGCTCTTCCCAGCCTCCATGACACAGCACACACCTGATTTTCTTTTCTTTTTTTTTTTTTTTTCAACTGTACACATTTTATTTACAGTTTTTTACACTGTCTTAATATGAATGGGACTGCTTTTCTACTTGAGCCATTTTTAACCAAAGCAAAATAACCTAAGTAATACAAAGTGTTAAAATACAGCATAAAGATACAAAAACAGACATACTAATTCTAGTTAGGAATGTAATTATGATGTTACATTTTTTATAATCCACAATTATGTTTAGGAAATCACACAAACTTAGATCACTGATTTGAATGAAATGCATATATTTGTAGCAAAGCTTTGTAGTTACAAAAAAAACCAAAAAAATTACCAAAGAATGCACAAAATTAATGTTTATTCCACCTTTGTGTCATATTCCTGGATCCTTCACCAGTATTACATGAGGAAAAAAACAGAAGCAAAACAAATGAAAAACTGAAATCAGAATCACTAATATTATCAAGTAGGGAAACAAATAAATTAAAATCTAGCAGCCATCAGCAAGAGTACAGCAAAGACAATGCTGTAAAAAGAAACAAAGAAAATTGCTAGAAAACTGTATGCATCATAATCTTTCAAAACAGCAAAATATGCTCCTGCATACAATAGAACATCAACAGAATTTTTTTCCTGTAAAGTAGAGAAATGCCAAGTTGTTTTTTGAATATTGTGGATAGGTAAAATGTATGTAATTAATGGTAATTCTACTGAACTATTACAGAGTGGGCCAGGAACACATTTATGGATTCTGGGGATGTGTACTGTAAATCTTTGATTGGGATAGTGGACACTCTAGCCAAAAAAAATATATATATATATATGAACACAGAAGTACAAGACAAAGGCAAATGAGACTTCTCTTATATCTCAGCAACATTTAGATGGAAATCAAATTTAAATGCAGTCCACTCTGCTTTTTGAAGAGGCTTTGGTTCAGCTCCCAAATCTCGATTGCTTGACGCAGTCTCCTATGAGAATACTCAGAAGGTGTCTTCTTAAACAACACACCTATTTTTAGTGGTGGAGCCGCTCTTAGTAGCTGTGTCTGCATGGGACTGATAACCAATCACTCTCTTTGGAGGAAGTCCTAACCTTTCCTTGTATACCCTCCCTATATGTGTAACAGCTTCTCTGTTTTCACATTCAGTAGTTCATATTGCTATCTTATCTCCTTTAGCTCTAACATTAACAACAGCGCCACATACATCGTCACTGTAGTCATCAAAAGATTCTCCAATAAGGCACAGCAGTGTCTCTAGCCAAAAGCGATCGAGGTCACTTCGTCTCTGCTGTTTGTTCAATGTAATTAGCCATCGTCCTCCCCGTTTGTTTTTCTCATCTTCCCACATAGGCTCAATACCATCCTTAAAAAGTGAGTAGTCACAGCCAGGCATTAAATTACTAGACAACTGGATATGGTTGTACAGAGCCCAAAAGTCTTCAACAGTATCAAACTTAGAGATCAGCCGTAGGTTTGCTTGCCAAGTTTTGCTTTTATCATTTTTAAAAAACCAGGGTGCCCATCTGTTCTGCAGAGGATGTTTAATATAGTGTTCTGGATTAGCGACCTCCTGATTAGATTCTGGTTTTTCCTCTTCTGTAGCCGGGGGATTAGGAGTAGGGGTGGTTTCCGGTTCGACAGTCGCCATCTTAGATCGATCTCGATTTTCTTACCTTTTCTCTGAGGCCCAGAGCGGCTGGCTCTGAGGCTCCACAGTATCTGTCTCTCTCCTGGTTTCTTTCTTTTTTTATATTATTTATTTATTTTTTGAGACGGAGTTACGCTCTTGTTACCTAGGCTGGAGTGCAATGGCGCGATCTCGGCTCACTGCAACCTCCGCCTCCTGGGTTCAGACAGTTCTCCTGCCTCAGCCTCCCGAGTAGCTGGGATTACAGGCACGCGCCACCGTGCCTAGCTAATTTTTTGTATTTTTAGTAGAGACAGGGTTTCACCATGTTGACCAGGATGGTCTTGATCTCTTGACCTCGTGATCCACCCGCTTCGGCCTCCCAAAGTGCTGGGATTACAGGTGTGAGCCACTGCGCCTGGCCTTTTTTTTTTTTTTTTTTTGAGACAGAGTCTCACTCTGTCACCCAGGCTGGAGTGCAATGATGCGATCTCGGCTCACTGCAACATCCGCCTCCCAGGTTCAAGCAATTCTCTTGCCTCAGCCTCCCGAGTAGCTGGGATTACAGGCATGTGCTACCGTGCCCAGCTAATTTTTGTATTTTTAGTAGAGATGGGGTTTCAACATCTTGGCCAGGCTGGTCTTGAACTCCTGACCTCGTGATCCACCCGCCTCCCAGAGTGCTGGGATTACGGGCGTGAGCCACCGTGCCTGGCTCTTTTTTTAAAACAGACTCTCACTCCGTTGCCCAGACTGGAGTGCAGTAGTGCAATCTCTGCTTACTGCAACATCTGCCTCCTGGGTTCAAGTGATTCTCCTGCCTCAGCCTCCCGAGTAGCTGGGATTACCGGCACCTGCCACCATGCCCAGCTGATTTTTTTAGTAGAGATGGGATTTCACCATGTTGGCTAGACCTTAAGTGATTTGCCTGCCTCAACCTCCCAAATGCTGGTGTGCTGGTCTCCTGTTTCTTTCTTTTTTTTTTTTTTTTGAGACGGAGTCTTTCACTGTTGCACAGGCTGTAGTGCAGTGTCATGATCTCGGCTCACTGTAATCTCCGCCTTCTGGGTTCAAGCAATTCTCCCATCTCAGCCTCCCTAGTAGCTAGGGCTACAGGTGTGTGCATGCGCCACCATGCCCAGCTAATTTTTTTGTATTTTTAGTAGAGATAGAGTTTCACCACATTGGCCAGGATGGTCTCGATCTCCTGACCTCGTGATCTGCCCGCCTCGGCCTCCCCAAGTGTTGGGATTGTAGGCCTGAGCCACTGAGCCCAGCCTCCTGTTTCTTTAGGTCAGATTCAGACCTGGCTCTGGGGAACTTCCAGACTGAGGGAGGACAAAGCCAGAGACAGACCTTCCTGTCCCTATGGTGTCAGGGATGGGCCAGAGGAACAACCTGGGGCTAATGGAGTTAAAGAGAGTATGATTGAAGGAAGAGTTAGACAAAGCGTGAGAAGGACACACCTGAGTAGGGTTTTGAAGGTTGAACAGGAGTTTGCTAAGTGGCTCAACAAATAGGTAGAACTCTGCATGATAAGCAAACAGCCCATACAAAGGTTGTGAGGCAGGCAAGGGCTTGGCATGAACAGTCAGTTGGGCCAGGTCAGGCAGGGCCCTGAAGCTTGGCAGAGGAGCTCATGCCCTCTCTCCACCCTCAGGCTGGACCGCTTTGAAAAGACCAATGAGATGCTGCTGAACTTCAATAACCTGTCCAGCGCCCGTCTGCAGCAGATGAGCGAGCGCTTCCTGCACCACACCAGGACCCTGGTAGAGATGAAACGGGACCTGGACAGCATCTTCCGCCGGATCAGGTGGGTGCTCGGCCCCAGCTGCCCTCTGCCTCCATCTCCCCATCTTCCCCAGGGAAGATTTGTTTGTTTTACAAGGCTTCATAGCGCACTTAAGTGTCTGGAACTGTTCCAGCCCTGGGATAAAATCTTGAAGTAAATTTACTGATTGATTAATTGATTGAGACAGTCTTGATCTCTGGACCCAGCTGGAGTACAGTGGCGTGATCTTAAGCTCACTGCAACCTCTGCCTCCTGGGTTCAAATGATTCTTGTGCCTCAGTCTCCCGAGTAGCTGGAATTACAAGTGTGCCCCACCGTGCCCTGCTAATTATTTTTTTATTTTTATTTTTTAGATAGAATCTTGCTCTGTTGCCCAGGCTGGAGTTCAGTGGGACAATCTCAGCTCACTGCAACCTCCACCTCCCTGGTTCAAGCAGTTCTTCTGCCTCAGCCTCCCAAGTAGCTGGGACTACAGGCGCGTGCTGCCACGCCCAGCTGATTTTTTGTATTTTAGTAGAGATGGGTTTCACCGTGTTGCCCAGGCTGGTCTCGAACTTCTGATCTCAGGCAGTTCACCCACTTCAGCCTCCCAAAGTGCTGGGATTACAGGTGTGAGCCATTGTGCCCAGCCTAATTTATGTATTTTTTTAAATAAAGGGTTTCACCATGTTGGCCAGGCTCATTTTGAATTTCTGGCCTCAGGTGATCCATCCACCTCGGACTCCCAGTGTTGGGATTACAGGTGTAAGCCATCACACCTGGCCTAATTTTTGTATTTTTTACTAGAGACAGGGTTTCGCCATGTCGGCCAGGCTCATCTGTAACTCCCGGCCTCAGGTGATCTATCTACCTCGACCTTCCAAAGTGCTGAAATCAGAGGTGTGAGCCATCACGCCCAACCTCAAAGTTTAGTTTTCTTTTTTTTTTTTTTTTTTTTTTTTTGAGAGACGGAGTTTCACTCTTGTTACCCAGGCTGGAGTGCAATGGTGATCTCGGCTCACCGCAACCTCCGCCTCCTGGATTCAGGCAATTCTCCTGCCTCAGCCTCCTGAGTAGCTGGGATTACAGGCACGCACCACCATGCCCAGCTAATTTTTTGTATTTTTAGTAGAGACGGGGTTTCACCATGTTGACCAGGATGGTCTCCATCTCTTGACCTCGTGATCCACCCACCTCGGCCTCCCAAAGTGCTGGGATTACAGGCTTGAGCCACCGCACCCGGCTGTTTAGTTTTCAAAAATGTAACATAGTGCTAGACACATAATGAAAAGGCAGGAATGGCTCGGCGCAGTGGCTCACGCCTGTAATCCCAGCACTTTGGGAGGCCAAGGTGGGTGATCGTGAGGTCAGGAGTTTGAGACCAGCCTGACCAACATAGTGAAACCCTGTCTCTACTAAAAATACAAACATTAGCTGGGCAGGGTGGCGCACACCTATAATCCCAGCTACTTGGGAGGCTGAGGCAGGAGAATTCCTTGGACCTGGGAGGCGGAGGTTTCAGGGAGCTGAGATTGCTCAATTGCACTCCAGCCTGGGCAACAGAGGGGGTCTCCAGCTCAAAAAAAAAAAAAAAAGCTATCTGAGTAGCAGAGGCCACACATAAGAAGAGGCCTTGCAGGGCACCCCCAGCCAGTGCCTATGCTCAGAGCATCCAGACTCTAACTTGTTGGGGGTTGGGGCCTAAGCTGGGGCTGGAGGCCGGCTGGTAGGTGACTGCCAGGGCCATGGCTGCTGGGCCGAGCACCTAGAGAGAGTGAAGATGTGAGGTGATTAACAGTGTGGGGGTTCTCACTCCCAACTCCCCTTGCCCTCAGCTGGCAGCAGGGCTCTTGGCTGGCGCCAGGCCCAGCCTGCCTGCTCAGCAGGTTAAGCCCGTGTGCCTTCTCTCCCCTGCAGGACACTGAAAGGAAAACTGGCCCGGCAGCACCCAGAGGCCTTCAGCCGTAAGTGTTGCCAGGGCTCCTGCACGTGAGCATGTCGTGCCCTCCGCCCAGTGGGAGCTTCTGGAAGGCCACCTTGGGGGCTGATACTGAGACTAGGCTATAATGAGCAGTGAGCCTGGGGAGACCTGGGGCGGGGGTGACGGCAGGGGTAGGGATGCTGGCCTGGTCCTTTCGGCAGCTTGCAGAGTGGGTGCTAGGACTGGGGTCTATGCCCTGTGGGGAAGCCGCACCGGGGACTGTGGTTAAGCAGCATGACAATCCTTGTCCCTGTGGGCACTCTGAGCCCCTATCAGCCTGCCATGAGGTAGGGGCTGTGAGTATCCCCATTTCATGGAGAGGGAAACTTAAAGGGCTCTGCAGGTTGAGCCCTGGTTTACCCATCTGTTGAAAAGGCCGACAGCTCTCCATCCCAGGGTCTCCAGCAGCAGTTTATAGAGCAGGGAGCCGGGCTGAGGGGAGGTCAGGTCCTGGCCCAGGTAGCACAGTGAGCCAGGCTCGCCCTCAGGGCTCCTATAGGCCCATCCCCAGAGCCTGTGTCCCCTCCTCACCTCACCTTGAAGGCTCTTTCCTGCCTCAGCCTCAGTTCCCTCCTCTGTAAAATGGGCTAAGTTGGCAGGGCACGGTGGGTCACACCTGTAATCCCATCACTTTGAGAGGCCAAGACAGGGGGATCACCTGAGGTTGGGAGTTTGAGACCAGACTGACCGACATGGGGAATCTTTGTCTCTATTAAAAATACAAAATTAGCGAGGCATGGTGGGGCACACCTGTAATCCCAGCTACTCGGGAGGCTGAGGCAGGAGAATTGATTGAACCTGGGAGGTGGAGGTTGCGGTAAGCTGAGATGGCACCACAGCACTCCAGCCTGGGCAACAAGAGCAAAACTGCATCCTCCCCCCCACCGAAAAAATGGGCCAAGTCATACCCCATGGGGTGGGGGAGCCATCAGGGGTCACACGGACAGTAAGTCCTACGTCACAGTGCTTGGCAAGGTGACAAAACCAACTCTTGGGCCTCCTTTCCCCAGACATCCCGGAGGCATCCTTCCTGGAGGATGAGGATGAAGACCCCATCCCACCCAGCACCACGACCACCATCGCCACCTCAGAGCAGAGCACGGACTCCTGTGACACCAGCCCTGACACCGTCTCACCTTCCCTGAGCCCCGGCTTTGAAGACCTATCCCATGTCCGGCCTGGCTCCCCAGCCATCAATGGGCGCAGCCAGACAGATGATGAGGAGATGGGCGAGTAGCCCTGCTGCTTGGTGCCTTGAGGGTCTCAGGGCAGCAGCATACAAGGTGGCAGCAGGTGACCCTGCCTTGTTCTGTCATCCAGGGTGCCTTTGCTGCCCCATTCTGTCACCCAGGGCTCCTAGGGGGACAGGGCTCTCTCAAAGGGTGTGGATTACTGAGGGGGGTCTTTCATTCTGGCTCCTTCCTTCCTCAGAACACATCTCCTCTGCAAGACCCCTCTGCCATGCCAGGGCACAGCAGGAGTTGTGGGGCTGGGCATGGGAATTTTTCCAGAGCTGAGCTGCTCTGAATAATGCTTAAAAAGGTTCCCAGAGACCAGAGCCAGATGTCCCCCACCCCTAGTCGGGACTTCCTTGAGGCGCACAAGCATGGTCTCGTGTGAGTTCATCCCGCTCACCCCTGCACCCACTAATTCTGCTTTTCCTGCCCCTTCCTCTGTAAAAGTATCAAATACTTTCTCCTCGGTATTGTAAAGAGGTTTCTGAGATAGGTCGAAGGCTCAAGACGAAGGCTGGCGGGCCATCCATTCAGCCCTGAGCATGCTGTGGCCTGTGTCTCAGAACAGAGGTGTGGAACCTGAGGGCCCAGCAGGCCTCTCTGAGGGCCTCCACGGAGCAAATGGAGCCACTCGGGAAAGAATTTAATGGGATATTTTTGTACCCGATGTTTACAGATGCTGTTGGGAAGTTATCAATAAAAAGACACCATTACTAAAAAGGAAAAAGGACCCCTAGCAGTGGCTTCCTCCATCCTTAGGCCAAGCAATCCAGAAGGTGGGCTGGGGGCCCTGCTGGAGGGAGGTGCAGTCAGTTACCACGGAGCTAGAAAGAGACCTGGCCCTTTCTTGGAACCCCCCTGGTGTGAGCTGTCACAGCCTAAGTTCCTGTCACCAGCTACGTCTTCCTGCATGCGGCCCTCAGTGCTGACGGTACGACTGTTACCACTCTCCTTTCATAATTCCTCCTCCAGATCTCAGCACTCCTCCTGATCAGGAAGCCACACAGGATCCCATTCCCCGTCAGACACACTCCCAGGGTTACCTGATCTTCTGAGTACTTAGAAATGAAGTTGTTTCAGCTGGGCGTGGTGTTGCATGCCTGTAATTCCAGCACATTGAGAGGCTAAGGCAGGCGGATCATCTGAGGTCAGGAGTTCGAGACCAGCCTGCCCAACATGGTGAAACCCCGACTCTACTAAAAATACAAAAATTAGCTGGGTGTGGTGGTGCACACCTGTAATCCAGAGGCTGAGGCAGGAGAATCACTTGAACCCGGAAGGCAGAGGTTGCAGTGAGCTGAGATCGCATCATTGCACTACAGCCTGGGCAATAAGAGTGAAACTCTGTCTCAGGAAAAAAAAAAAAATGTTCATGAAGTCATCTTCTCAGACATTGGAGGGTATACTTTTGCCTGTTGTGGTAGTACCTGCAAACATTCAAGGAAATGAACAGGTACCCCTGCCAAGCCTACAGGTAACTTCTTACTCTTTACTCTCCCATCTTCTCTGTGCTCAGCCTTCTCTTGTTTTTTGAGACAGCATCTCTCTCTGTTACCCAGGCTGGATTGCAGTGGCCGGATCATGGCTCACTGCAACCTCAAACCCCTGTGTTCAGGCATTCCTCCTGCCTCCCAAGTAGCTGGGACTACAGGTGTGCGCCACCACACCTGGATAAATTTTAAAAACGGTGGTTTTTGTTTTTTTGTAGAGACAGCATCTTGCTACATTTTCCAGGCTGGTCTTGAATTCCTGGCCTCAAGTAATCTTCCCTCCTTGACCTCCCAAAATGCTGGGATTACAAGTGTGAACCACTGAACTTGCCCTGGCACTTTTTTTTTTGAGACGGAGTCTCACTCTATCGCCCAGGCTGGAGTGCAGTGGTGCGATCTCAGCTCAATGGAACCAATGCCTCCTGGGTTCAAGCTATTCTCTTGCCTCAGCCTCCCCAGTAGCTGGGAACCACAGGTGCACGCCACCACACCCAGCTAATTTTTGTGTTTTTAGTAGAGACGAGGTTTCACCATATTGGCCAGGCTGGTCTCGGACTTCTGACAGGTGATCCACCCGCCTCGGCTTCCGAAAGTGTTGGGATTACAGGCGTGAGCCATCGCACCCAGGCCGCCCCGGCACTTTTTAACCGCCGACAAACCTGGATCCTAGATGGAAACAAGAGACCCTCAGTCCCACCTGGCACATTTTGCCAGGCACCACCACCTTTCCTGGCGAATGCGGTTGTCCCGTCTGCTCTCCCTGCTGCTGTCCTGAAATCCATCGTACACAGTGGCCGAGAGCTTTCTAATAACCGATTCCGGGTGTTAGGTCCCTTCCCAGCCCCAACTCCTGCGTCCTGGACCCGCAGCCCTCTGCCTAATGCCTTTGCTTTAGCAGAAAACATTCTTTACTCCGTTCAAGTAGTCGCTGAGGGCCTGCCAACCGCCCCCGTTTGTCAGTGGCTCAGAGGCAGCGGGCACAAACACCTGGAGAGGTGCGCTAGTCTCCTCACGTGACTCGGCGGGCGGGGCCAACACCCAAAAGCGTGTGGGAGACGCTCACCCACGTGTGCTGCGGCTTCGTTTCCCAGCATCCAAGATGGCGACAGGGCGGGACCCGAAGCGCGGCGCGGATTGTGACGTAACGTCCGGCGTGCTCCGCGCGCAAGCGCTTTCGGCGGCGATTAGCCGGCTTCCGGTTCCGCCGTCCTCTTTTTCTTCAGCGAGGCGACTGAGTTGGTTGGTGGTGGTGGTGGTCCTGTGGGTTCGCGCCGGGCGGAGGTCGGGTGGTGGGGCTGCAGGAGGCCGCAGAGGCCTGGGCGGCAGAAGAGGCGGCCTTGAGCCGGCTCATGCAGGCCAGTCTCGGCGGGGTGGCCGGGCATGGCGCTCGAGGCCGCGGCTCCGAGACCAGGCCGGGGCCCAGGAGGCGAGCGCCGCTCTGGAGAGGAGCCTGCTTGCTCTGCCTGCCTGAGTGACCCCACGAAGCCTCGGGCGGGAACCGGCCCTCGGGACCGGTCCGTGCTAATGAGGGGGGGTTATTGAGCTTGTAGCGTTAACTCTTCCAGTCCCTGCGTCAATCCCTTTAGAAGTACTAAATTTCTCTAGCCGAGTTTTCATAGCCGGCTCCCTTGCGACGTCTGTAAGGAGGAGCCGGTGGTAGCGCCTTTTAGACTCTTTCTATTTTTTCAGGTGGAGCTCGCTCTGTCCCCCAGGTTGGAGTGCAGTGGTGTGATCTCGGCTCACTGCAGCCTCCACCTCCCGGGCTCAAGCGATTCTCCTGCCTCAGCCTCCCAAGTAGCTGGGATTACAGGCGCCCGCCACCACACCCAGCTGTTCTTTTGTGTTTTTAGTAGATACTGGGTTTCACCATGGTGGCCAGGCTGGTCTTGAATTCCTGAATTCAAATGATCCGTCTGCCTTGGCCTCCCAAAGTGCTGGGATTATAGGTGTAAGTCACTACGCCTGGCAGGTTATTTTTTTAAAGTGAACTTTTGGGCCGGGTGCGGTGGCTCATGCCTGTAATCCCAGCACTTTGGGAGGGCGAGGCAGGTGGATCACCTGAGGTTGGGAGTTCGAGACCAGCTTGACTAACATGGTGAAACACCGTCACTACTAAAAATATAAAAGTAGTTGGGCGTGGTGGCGCATGCCTGTAATCCCAGCTCCTCGGGAGGCTGAGGCAGGAGAATCGCTGGAACCCGGGAGGCAGCGGTTGCGGTGAGCTGAGATAGCCTGGGCAACGAGAACCGCCTCAAAAAAAAGTCAACTTTGATATGTAAACAGTGGTTGGCACGTGGTTGGTAGATAAAAGTGCTGACTGTGGTCTGGAGTAAAAGCAAGAAGTGGAGTCTGGAGAAGAAACAGTGTTGGCTGCCACAGCTTGCAGTTAGAGGGGAGGGGGCTGCGACCGGAAGGCATGTGTGTTGTAGAGGATGGCTTCCCATCCAGGATGGCAGCAGGAGCCCTCAGTGAAGGAGACCAGGACCTTGCAGTGTTGGAGAGGACGGGACTGGGCTCAGGGAAGTTGTATCTGATGGTGCCAAAGGGAACTTACTCCAGAGATCCTTCCCCTGCTGAGCCTAAGGAGAATAACCAGTCTGTTCCTGGAGAGCACCGAAGCAGTCAGTAGGGTGGAGGACTTGTGGCCTTTAGTTCCAGGACATGTTTAGGCTGCAGGCCAGGGTGTGTGGGAAGCCTAATAGGACAGGCTTGGAGGAGTGGAAGGAAGACAGGTACTGGGGCAGGAGCAGTTGTGGTCAGTGCAGGCACAGGGATAGCAACTGAGGTGTAGGTACCTGAGCTTGCATCCCCCACACATGCATTGCTCATCCATCTATCCTGCCTCCCTTCAGCAGACGCAGAGATGCAGATCTTTGTGAAGACCCTCACAGGCAAGACCATCACCCTTGAGGTCGAGCCCAGTGACACCATTGAGAATGTCAAAGCCAAAATTCAAGACAAGGAGGGTGAGTGGGACTGGGTGTGGGGGCTCTGGCTATGGACTGGCAGTCCCTCTCTGCTCAGGGGAGTCCCTTCTGTGTGGGTTGGTGCTGGCTTTAGACAGACTTCAGTTTTGCGTTGCTTCTCCATGTGATCTGAAGAATGTTATCTCTACCTCAGCTTGTGTTTTGAGACACTGGGGGTAGTGCTGGAGCTCTCCTGCATGGGGACACTACCAGTAATGTGCTCCACAGAGCCTCTAACTGAGCCTCTCTCCCTTTCAGGTATCCCACCTGACCAGCAGCGTCTGATATTTGCCGGCAAACAGCTAGAGGATGGCCGCACGCTCTCAGACTACAACATCCAGAAAGGTACCAGGGTTGGGGTTGCTGAGCAGGGACCCGAGATCCTCAGGTCCTAGGAAAGGAGCATTGATGGCCTCAGTCAGGGGCTGGGGAAGCAGTTCAAATGACTTATGTTTTGTTTAAAACAATGGGGCTGAATGCAGTGACTCACGCATGTGATCCCAGCACTTTGGGAGGGTGAGATGGGTGGATCACCTGAGGTCAGGATTTTAAGAAAAGCCTGGCCAAAATGGTGAAACACTGTCTCTATTAAAAAAACAAAACTTGTCCGGGCGTGGTGGCTCACATCTGTAATCCCAGCACTTTGGGAGGTGGAGATGGATGGATCATGAGGTCAAGAGATCAAGACCATCCTGGCCAACGTGGTGAAAAGTATAGAAATTAGCCGGGCATGGTGGCATTTGCCTCTAATCCCAGTTACTCCAGGGGCTGAGGCAGGAGAATTGTTTGAACCCAGGAGACCGAGGTTGCAGTGAGCTGAGATTGCACCACTGCACTCCAGCCTGGTGATAGAGTGAGATCCATTTAAAAAAAATCAAAAATTAGTTGGGCATGGTGGCGTGCTCCTGTAATCCCAGCTACTTGGGAGGCAGAGGCCTGAGAATTACTTGAACCCGGTAGGCAGAGGCGGCAGTGAGCAGAGGTCATGCAACTGCATTCCAGTCTGAATCACAGAGTGACTCCGTCTCCAAAAAAAATAAGAGTGAAAAATCATATCACTGCAATAAAGAAATTAGTGTCAGGCTGGGCGCGGTGGCTCACGCCTATAATCCCAGCACTTTGGGAGGCCGAGGCGGGTGGATCACGAGGTCAAGAGATCGAGACCATCCTGGTCAACATGGTGAAACCCCGTCTCTACTAAAAATATAAAAAATTAGCTGGGCATGGTGGTGCGCACTTGTAGTCCCAGCTACTCGGGACTGAGGCAGGAGAATTGCCTGAACCCAGGAGGTGGAGGTTGCGGTCAGCTGAGATCGTGCCATTGCACTCCAGCCTGGGTAACGAGTGAAACCCCGTCTCAAAAAAAAAAAAAGAAATTAGTGTCACTTACAGAGATGGTTTCACCATCTTGACCAGTTTGGACTTGAACTCCTGACCTTGTGAGCCACCTGCTTCAGTCTCCCAAAAGTGTCTTTTTTTTTTTTTTTTTTTTGAGGCAGTCTCACTCTTGCCCAAGCTGGAGTGCAGTGGCGTGATCTCAGTTCACTGCAACCTCTGCCTCCTGGGTTCAAGTGATTCTCCTCTCAGCCTCCCAAGTAGCTGGTACTACAGGAGCCTGACCCCATGCCTGGTTAATTTTTTTTTGTATTTTTAGTAGAGATTTGGTTTCACCATGTTGGCCAGGCTGGTCTCAAACTCCTGACCTCATGATCTGCCTGCCTCAGTCTCCAGAAGTGCTGGGATGACAGGTGTGAGCCACTGTACCTGGCTTGGACGTCAGTGTTTTACCTTACCGGCATCACTTAGAGATTGGCTTCCATGATGGAAAACCCAGATGGACGACTCAGTTGTCATACATGTTTCAGTCTCAGACTCCCCCAGGGCTTGTGGTCAGTGCTGGGATGGAGGTTCTGTGGGGCAGGCCTGACTGGGACGGTGTATCTTCCACATGTAGAACACTCTGGGGACCACGACTTGTTGTCCCCATCACACTTGAGAAAGCCCCAGACTATAGTAGGGCTCTAGAGGCCTGCCCTGTGACTGAGGAGCTAAGGCTGGGCTCAGTCGGGCAGTCGCTGTCCCTCTGGCTATCTCCTACAGAGTCCACCCTGCACCTGGTGCTGCGCCTGCGAGGTGGCATTATTGAGCCTTCCCTCCGCCAGCTTGCCCAGAAATACAACTGCGACAAGATGATCTGCCGCAAGTATGTCTACTTTAGTGCCTGGGGGCTGGGAGGGCTGCTGGGTCACTTTGCCCTCACCTGCCACTCCTGTTCCTTCGCAGGTGCTATGCTCGCCTGCACCCTCGTGCTGTCAACTGCCGCAAGAAGAAATGTGGCCACACCAACAACCTGCGCCCCAAGAAGAAGGTCAAATAAGCCGCTTCCTTCCTGGAAGGGCAGCCTCCTGCCCAAGCCCCATGGCCCTGGAGCCTCAATAAAGTGTCCCTTTGGTTGACTGGAGCAGCAACTGGTGTCCTCATGGCTGGTCTGTCCAGGGAGGTGGCTGGAGAGTGGGCATCTCCCTTAGGGACTCTAATCAGCACTCCATTCTGTGCCACCCATGGGTCCTCTGTCCTAGATTCTGTCACACTGGCAGTGGTCCCTGCCCTATGCCCCTGACTCTGGATTTGTCATCTGTAAAGTTGGAGTAAAAACCTCAGTCCTGTGATTGGTGGGAGTGAGGTTTTTACTGACAGATCCCAGTTTTATTTATTTTTATTTTTGAGACGGAGTTTCGCTCTTGGTACTTAGGCTGGAGTGCAATGGTGCCATCTCGGCTCACCGCAACCTCCGCTTACTGGGTTCAAGCAATTCTGCCTCAGCCTCCTGAGTAGCTGGGACTACAGGCACGTGCCACCATGCCCAGTTAATTTTTGTGTTTTTAGTGGAGACGGGGTTTCACCTTGTTGACCAGGATGGTCTCTTGACCTCATGATCCACCCGCCTCGGCCTCCCAAAGTGCTGGGATTATAGGCGTGAACCACTGTGCCCGGCCAGATCCCAGGCACTTTGAGATGTGCTTCAGGCCTAGGCCCTCAAGAGTCAAGGTGTGGGGAGACAGTACACCCAATGACATACAATGCTGGCCCTCAAATTCTTTTATAGAAATGGGGTCTCACTGTGTTGGCCAGGCTGGTCTTGAACTCCTGACCTCAGGTGATCCACCTGCCTTGGGCTTCCAAAGTGTTGAGATTACAGGTGTAAGCCACTGTGCTTGGCCTTACTACCCCTTTTTTTTTTTTATTTTGTTTTAAAGAGGCAGTATCTTGCTATGTTCCCCAGGAGGATGGTTTTGGACTGGGCTCTCAAGTGGTGTCCTGCCTCAGCCTCCCAAAGTGCTGGGATTATAAGGGTGAGTCGCCGTACTGGGCCCCTGTTTAGTTATGATGAAGGTTCAGTGTCGGTGAGCCAGTGCATGGCCAGTGGTGTATCCTGATAGCCTAGTCCCTTCCCCTTACAGGCTGGTGACTGTCACCAGTACCTGAGCTGGTCCCTCTTCACTAGGTCATCCTACCACCATCTTCCTTCTCTCCCTGGGGAAGCTTTCCAAAGTTCAATCTAGGCCTTGTGTCCTTCCAGCAGAAAGCTCTAAGGCCTTGTTTATACTTGAGGTCATGCTGGCCCCTCCTGTGCCCCAGGCTCAGAGCTATTCTACAAGACACCCAATTCAACTCTGGGCCATTGACAAGGTCCCCATCACTGAATCTTGTCTTCACTCCTGTGATTTTCTGAAGAACCAATGAATCTGTTACTGTCAGTGGAGTTCAGCCACGGCACTCTGAGGCAGTCTCACTGTGGCTGCGGCTGGAGTGCAGTGGCACAGTCATCGCTCGTGGCAGCCTCCCACTCCCTGGGCTCAAGCAATCCTCCCACCTCAGCCTCTAGAGTAGCTGGGACTATAGGCGGGAGCCACCACGCCGGGCTAAGCTTAGGTAGAGATCGGGCCTGCTTAGGTTGCCAGGCTTGCTTCACAATCTTTTTTCTTTTTTTGAGATGGAGTCAGCTCTGTCACCCAGGCTGGAGTGCAGTGGCGTGATTTCAGCTCACTGCAACCTCTGCCTCCCGGGTTCAAGTGATTCTTCTGCCTCAGCCTTCCAAGTAGCTGGGATTACAGACGTCTGTTGTGATGCCCAGCTAATTTTTGTATTTTTAGTAGAGATGGGGTTTTGCCATGTTGGCCAGGCTGGTCTCAAACTCCCGACCTCTGGAGATCTACCTGCCCAGGCCTCTCAGTGCTGGGATTACAGGCGTGAGCCACCGTGCCTGGCCCTACTTCACGCTTTTGAACGTCAAAACCCATGCTCAATACTTCTTTCACGTGGAAGTAGGTGTTGAGATACATACATAGAAAAGAACTCAAGGCTAACAGCTGTGCTGTATTCAGAACTGCACATTCAAGGAAAAACAGGATCAGGCGGGTGCTGGACAGGAACAAGAACGGTGGGTGAAGGATGCAGGGCTTGCTTGGGCGGCCCGCGGTCTTGGCTCCCCTTTCTTCCCCGGGATCTCGGGGTTGGCCGGCCGCAGGGTGGCGATCCGTGGACCTCCCGGCCTGTAGGGGGCGTCGGGTGCAGCGGAAGGGCCTGCTCCGGAGCCTGGTCAGGGCTGCGCAGTCATGATCACCGATGAGGCGGCGGAGCTCACGGTCCTTGCGGTGCCTACTGCTGAGGCGGCCACCGAAGCTGCGGGACGCGAGGAGCCGGCGTGGCCCTGGGTGAGCCCAGGCCCAAGCGGGAACGGGCGAGGGGCGGGCGGCGCAGACCTAGGGGCGCCGGCTTCATGCCCCAGCCGTGCCCCCCTCCCCGCAGAAAGACGCCCCGATCCAGACGCTGGTGCAGCGCATCCACCAGCTGCAGGCTGAGCGCGCGCAGGGCTTCCGCCGACTGGAGGAGTGAGTGCGGGCGCTGGGGGCGCAGGGTTCAGTCCCCGGCCCGCTCCGGGCGTGGACATGGTCTCGGCCGTGTCTGGAGGAGGAGCTGGATCCTCGCGCGGCTGCCTAGTCAGATGGGGCAGGGATTTAGGGGCACCGGGTCCTCACCTTCACAAGAAAGGCCCCACAGCACGTTCCCACTGCCCGACGACCCACTCCTCGTGGCTTCTCTCCTCCCCAAGAGCAGGGGTGGGCCTGTCTCGGCTTCCCTTGCGGGAGTCAGGAAGCGTCTTCTCTGCCAGTTCTCCCCGCTGGGGTCCGGGGACGCCCCCTGGGGGCCTTTCAGGAGGTTAGCGTGGGTGCAGGGCCTGAGAGCCTGGGGCGCGGCCTCAGGGTCCTCACCTGCCGCAGAGGCCACCGCCAGTACCTGCGCAGCAGCCCGGACTACGACTTCGCGCGCTACCGGAGCACAGTGCACGAGGTGACCCAGGCTTTCGCCGCCGCCTCGCGGGAGGTGCTGGCGGTGGAAGCAGAGCTGGCCGGGCCTCGCAGGCAGCCGCTGCTCGCCAGCCACGTGCGCAGCCTACAGCAGTTGGAGCAGACTCGGCTGGGCACGGTGAGACCACCACCCCTTCCCGACCGTGGCTCTAGGATCCTGGCTGATTCCGCCTATGGCGCACCCCTATCTGGGAAATTGGGGTTGGTCCCAGTATCCCATACGGAGACCTCACCCCTTCCTGTCCCACCTCAGTCTTCTATTAAGGGCTTCACTTTGGGGATTCTCGGACCTTGCCCTCTGCTGTTTATCCCCAATTTTTTTTTACAAGTTTCCTCCTTATTCCCAGAGTACTCCCACTTTCTCCCAGCCCCGCCTAAATGCTATTCCAAGATGCCCAGATCCCGCCCCAACAATACTCCACCCACTCTGGTTGTTCTGAGTCTCGGGTCCTGCCCTCAAAGTCCCTTAGATACCGGGGAGAGGGTTCCCAGCCCACACCTCCTCCGTATTATCCCTCCATCACGGCTTTAGTTCTTGGCCTATTTCGCTCTTTGGCTCCGACTACTTAGCCTCGCAACCCGGTGTATGTGGTGGCGGGCATCATATCTACGCAAAACCACGCCCACATCAAGCTCTACACTGGAATTCCCAGGCCATGCCCCCCCCCCCCCCCCCCCCCCCGCCAGCAACCCGTCTCAGCCTTTTTCTTTTTCTCTTTTATTTTTGAGACAGGGTCTCGGTCTTTTGCCCAGGCTAGAGAGCAATGGCTTGATTTCGGCTCAGTGCAACCTCCACCTCCCAGGTTCAAGCGATTCTCCCGCCTCAGCTTCCTGAGTGGCTGGGACTACAGCTGTGTGATGCCACTCCCGGCTAATTTTTTTTTGAGACGGAGTCTTGCTCTGTCACCCAGGCTGAAGTGCAGTAGTGCGATCTAGGCTCACTGCAACCTCTGCCTCCCAGGTTCAAGTGCTTCTCCTGCCTTAGCCTCCTGAGTAGCTGGGATTACAGGCACACACAACCACATCTGGCTAATTACAAAAATTAGTAGAGACGGGGTTTCATCATGTTGTTCAGGATGGTCTCGAATTCCTGACCTCATGATCCGCCCACCTCGGCCTCCCAAAGTGCTGGGATTACAGGCATAAACCACCTCGCCCGGCCTATTTTTGTATTTTTTTAAGTAGAGACGGCGTTTTGCCATATGAGCTAGGCTGGTCTCGAACTCATGGTCTTAAGTGATCCGCCCTCCTCGGTTTCCCATGTGCTAGGGTTTCAGGCATGAGCCACTGCTTCTAGCCTGTTTGGCCTACTTTTATCCCGGGATTATGCTAATAACACCCTGTCCCATCCCTGGGACAATGAGGCCCAGCCTAACCTACCCCTACCACCAATGGAAATGTCACTACTGTTCCCAGGCCACACCCACATGCCCGCTCTGCACTGCCTCTGGCCTGCCCACTCTCTCCCTTCTGCAGAGCCCCTGTAAACTGAATTTGATTTTTCCTACACAAAGCACCACCCGTCGTGGCTCTACCCAGGCACTGCCTTTCTGGGTGCCTCTGTCTTCCTGAACAGCATGGGAGGGCAGGGGGTGGCTTCTGTTAGTGGAGTCATCCTTCAAGTTGCCCATTCCCCCACCAGGTGGCCCTGCTGCAGCTGATGGAGACACCTGAGGTGGTGGAGCAGAAGGATGCGGTACAGATGCACCAGCTGGAAATGAAGTGAGCGCCGCTGCCTAGGCCGCCTGGCTATGCTTATGCCTGGCACGTGCTCCGACCCTGCCAGCAGAGGGACCCTCTGCCTATGCACAGTGGTGTTCTCATCTGGTGTCCCCCAGATGTACACATTCCCCAGAGAGCACAGCTGTGAAATTTCACATCAGCTTTGCTGTGCATTGCCGGGACACTGCTGTATACCTCGACACATGCCAATCCTGCACACGTGGCTGTCAGCTGGAGCTTGGACATTGTTGCCCATGCCCCACCAGGCACACGCCTTCACCCCCAAGGACACACACGCACACACACATTTCAGAGTCATGCTTCATGACTTCCTGATGGTACACACCCCACCAAGATGGCCTTTTCTTCTTTTTTGAGACTGGGTCTCGCTCTGTTGCCCAGGCTGGAGTGCAGTGGCATGATCTCGGCTCACTGCAACCTCCACCTCTACTTCTCAGGTTCAAGCAATTCTCCTGCCTCGGCCTCCTGAGTAGCTTGGAATTACAGGCTAGTTCCACCACACCTGGCTAATTTTTGTATTTTTAGCAGAGATGGGGTTTTACCATGTTGGCCAGGCTGCTCTCAAACTCCTGACCTTGTGATCTGCCCGCTTCGGTCTCCCAAAGTGCTGGGATTACAGGCGTAAGCACCAAGCCGGGCCTTTCTTTTTTTTTTTTTTTTTTTTTTTGGGGCGACGGAGTCTCACTGTTGCTCAGGCTGGAGTGCACCAGTGTGATCTCGGCTCACTGCATCCTCCACCTCCCATCCCCGGT
Organism: Callithrix jacchus; assembly: GCF_049354715.1. Classification (NCBI taxonomy): domain Eukaryota; kingdom Metazoa; phylum Chordata; class Mammalia; order Primates; family Cebidae; genus Callithrix; species Callithrix jacchus. The sequence goes on from NC_133523.1 coordinate 17,296,541, forward strand.
TTAAGCGATTCTCCTGCTTCAGCCTCCCAAGTAAGTTGGATGACAGATACCTGCCACCATGCCCACCTAATTCTTGTATTTTTAGTAGACAGGGTTTCGCCATCTTGGCCAGGCTGGTTCGAACTCCCGACATCAGTGATCTGTCTGCCTTGGCTTCCTAAAGTGCTGGGATTACGGGCATGAGCCACTGCACCCAGCCAAGATGGCCTTTCCTCTCAGCCCACTCTGACCTAATGGGACCACCCCTTCTCCCAAGCACCTACGTGGTCCCTCCTGCGGCTAGTGCTGCCTGGAGGTTTGGCGGCGGGCAGGAGGGCCCGGGGCTCACCACAGCCACAGCCCTCTTGCAGTTTCGAGGCAGCAGCTAATTCGCCCCATCTGGGTTTTATTTATAGTTCCCATCCGCTCTTGTAGGGTAATTAAAACCATGGAGGCGATCAGCGAGGTTCTCCAGGATCTCAGGTTTGATGCGGAATCTGCCGAGTGATGGTGGCTCCCCAGGGACGGAGGAGATGGGAAACGGAACGGATGGCCCCCAGCCCAGCCCTGACTGCCAGCTGGCTGGGGTCGTGCCCCACTGCGCTGCTGACCTTCTGCATTTGAGACACCTCCCACAATAAAGAGCTCTTCCTCTTCAACCAGTCTGCCATCTGTGTCCTGGGGCACTGCAGCCAGTGTGCCTGGAGAGGGGCCCTCACAAGGCCAGGGATTGTGGGTGAAAGACTCTTACCCTCCCCAGAAGCTCAGGCTTTTTGGCTTGAAATAGGGTCTCGCTGCTCTGTCACCCAGACTGGAGTGCGTTAGCAACATCATGGCTCACCGCAGCCTCCACTTCCACGTGCTCAAGCAGTCCTGCCTCAGCCTCCCAAGTAGCTGGTACTACAGGCACATGCCACCATGAGCCCAGTTAATGTTTTTTTAGTATAGATGAGGTCTCCCTTTGTTGCCTATGCTGGTCTCCAACTCGTGGCCTCGAGTGAGGCTCCCAGCTTGGGAGCTCCCCAAGTTCTGGGATTACAGGTGAGCCTTCGTATGCAGCCAAGTAAGGTATTTTGAATCACATTTTCCAAGGGTTCAAAATTAGACCTTAAATCTCATAGCCCCCAGCCCAGGCCAGGCAGGCCCCAAACACCTTCACAGTCACAGCACCTAAATAGCTCATTTATTTAAAAGGACTCTTTCGGAGGGGCCCTGGGTAGGGGGACGTAATGACTCCCCTTCTCACCCCAGCCCTGGCAGGGGTTCTAGGCGACTCAGCCAACCCTCACACACACACGCCCCCACTGGGGTGCACCTGAAGGTGGCCTCATGTGGGAGTCAGAGTTTTAAGGCCGTTGGAGCTCAGTGCTCACCCCAGCTCCTGCTGAGGGGGCTCAGGTGCTCTGAAGTGAGGGTATAGAGGTGGCCCCAGTTTGGGTTTGGCCTCCGCATCTCTGGTGGCAAGGAGGGTGGCCTGAGCCCCTAGAGCTTATCTGGCAGGACCTGTAGGCAGAGGGGAAGGGGAGCTAAGCAGGGAGCTGGGGAGAGGCCCTCACCACAGAGCCACTGAAGAAGCCCCCATTCGGGTCCTGTCCCCACCGCTCTTGGCTGTGTGACTTTGGGCAGGGTTTTGCTCCTCTCTGAACCTTGGCTTCCCCATCTGCGAAGGCAGACTATCTGAGCATCCCATGGTTTGCAGGTAAAGCACTTGGCACGGGGCCAGGATGCAGTAGGCGCCCATGCTGCTAACTAGGGTGGGTATGTTCATTCATTTCAGAGGAGATTCCCCTACGGACATTAGCCTTTAGCCTAAGAACATTCAGGGCATTGAATGTTCTTAGACTAAAGGCAACAATGCCAGTAATATAGTAAGTGCTACGTAAATGCCGATGAATAAAGGAAGAGAACGCATTCCATCTCAGCAACTCAGGTGGGGTTGGCGGATGTGAGGGTGTGAGCAAGACCTGCAGCCACCAAAAGGGGCCCGCCCTTTCTCCCTCCCGCCCACCCATTCGGACCCACCTTACCTCTCGCCGTGCCCCGTCTGCTCGAGGGCAGGATCCCCTCGTCCTGTGCTTGGAAGGAAGGCAGAGGTGTCGTGGGGGCTGTAGACCTGCGTTCACAGCCTGCTTCTTCTCCCTCCCCTGTTGCCTGCGCCCCCCAGCTCCCCGTCCCCGTCCCCACCCCCACGCCCGCGGGTCCCTCCTTCCTACCTGGTTGCGGGTCTTGTGCGACTTCTGCATCCAGGCTCGCCACTGGTCGTAGAGGCGGAAGCTGAGGTTGGAGCAGTACGCGTGCTTCTTGAGCCAGCCCAGGAACTGCTTGAGCTCGCGCCGCACCGGCCCCGAGCTCGGCTCTCCGCCCCGCGGCTCGCACGCCCCGCCGCCCGGGCCCGGGCGCTCTGGTGGTGGGCGGAGCGGCAGTGTCAGGGCGCGCCCGGCAGGGGACGCGCGCGGGCAGGAGAGGGAAGACCCCCGGCGCGGCAGGACCGTGTTCCCCTCGGGGAACCTCCCTCCCTGTTTCTCAGGGACCGGGTCCTCCCTGCGGCCCTGAACAGCAGCCCAGCTGCGCCCCTGGCCCGGCTGCGCCCCTGGGGAGGTGGGGGGGGCGGGGGAAGGAAGGGGCTCCTCCTCCACATCTCCTCCAGGAACCCGATTCCTGTGGCCTGAGCCAGGTGCGAGTGGAGTGGGGGGAGGGGAGGAGAGAGGCCAGGACCGGGAGGATGAGACGCAGAGACAGACAAACAGAGCAGGGGGCTGAAAAAGAGAGAGAGATAAAGAGGCACTGATGAGAGAGAGAGCCGGGGCCAGGGATGAGAGATGAAGGCGCAGGGTGCGTGAAAGCCAAGGGGGTCAACGTAGGAGGGAAGGGCCTGATCGGGGTAGGGCAGAAACCATGGGGACACAGGGACAAAGAGATCAAGACAGAGGCACAGGGGAAGAGTGATAGATGAAGAGAGACAGAGTGCAAGATGACCCCCTGGCACAGTCCCCATCATAGGCCCATGGGACAAGGAGTGGGCCGGGAGGGCCAGGTGGGAGGCCGGCCTGTCGGTCCAGCTGCCGGCTGCAGCCAGCCCCCAGCAGGCCGGCAGATAAGGACATCGGCCTCACGTCATAAATAAAGCCGGGGACCCGCTGACAGGCCCTGGCACGGCCGCGGCCCCCGCCGCCCCTGCTAGCCTCCCCGGCCTCCCTGGCCTCCCCTGCGGTTGCAGCGGCCTGCTGGCAACTGTGCAAGAATCGCAGGTGCCGGGCACGAGCAGGGGCCAAGGCTCAGGCCCCTCCCGGCTGAGCTTGCTCCCGCCCACCCCCAAACCTGGAGGGGCCCGGGATAGGGGCTGCGGAGCTGGCTGGAGCCTGACTCTACCCCTCCCTAGCTCTGGGACCCTCTCTGGGCCTCAGTTTCCCTATCATCTCACGAGCCAGGGTGAGCTTGGGCTTTCTGTGAACTGAGTTCAGACCCATGTGACCTCCTGAAGCCTCCGTGTCCTCACCTGAGAAAAAGCTGTCTCCCTTGCAGAGAAACCCTGGGGTGTCGGGGACCCGACAATGAGTAACTCCACGCCTGCTGCCTGCAGGCACTTGGGTGCCACCCACCATGTGGGCACTTGCCACAAATTATGTCATCCAAGCCTCACAACAGCCCAAGGCAAGTGAGATTCTCGTCCCCACTTTCCAGATGGGGAAACAGAGGCCAGACATTCCAAGTAACAGCTTTCGTTTCATTTCACAAAAGGGAGACTAGAGGTCTGTGGACCCAGAGAAAACCCAAGACAGCAAGAGGAGGCAGACTCAGGCACCTAATCATTCCCATCCCCCTGCTTTGATCAGAAGGGGAAACTGAGGCCCATCAAAGTGAGTTGGCAGCCCATTGCCCTTAGAAGCAGGGGTCTCCGACTCGCTGGCTCTCTTAGGAGGGAGTCTAAATGGGCAGAACAGGCCAGGTGTGGATGGGCAAATGGAGAGAGAGTCCCAAGAAGGGATGGCGGCTGCTGGTGGGGCTGTGGGTCATGCTGTTACATTTTCTAGAGAATTTATTTTTCTAGGGAATCTAGGATATTTTTATGTAAAAACTTCCTGTTTTTGAATTTCTACAAGTAGGTCAAAGGTTTGTTGTTGTTGTTGTTGTTGTTTTCCAAATAACAGAGCAAAAGAAATAGATCGAAGGCCACATTCAGCCTTGGGGGGTTGGGGAGTCACCAGTTTGAGACCTCTACTCTCTTGGAGACAACCAGGAAACCCGTTGAGCGCTATGGCTCACACCTGCAATTCCAGCACTTTGGGAGGCCGAAAGGGGCAGATAACCTGAGGTCAGGAGTTCAAGACCAGCCCGGCCAACATGGTGAAACCCTGTCTGTACTAAAAAATACAAAAATTAGCTGTGCATGGTGGTGCGTGCCTGTAGTCCCAGCTACTCAGGAGACTGAGGGAGGAGAATCGCTTGAACCCGAGAGGTGGAGGTTGCCGAGATCACACCATTGCACTCCAGCCTGGGCCAAAGTAAGACTCTGTCTCAACAAGAACAAACACGGCCAGGCACAGTGGCTCACGTCTATAATCCCAGCACTTTGGGAGGCAGAGGTGGGTGGTTCACCTGAGGTCGGCAGCTGGAGACCAGCCTAGCCAACATGGTGAAACCCCATCACTAAGAAGAAATACAAAAATTAGGCTGGGTGCGGTGCTCACACCTGTAATCTCAGCACTTTGGGAGGCCGAGGTGGATGGATCATGAGGTCAAGAGATTGAGACCATCCTGGTCAACTTGGTGAAACCCCGTCTCTACTAAAAATACAAAAAATTAGCTGGGCATGATGGCGCGTGCCTGTAATCCCAGCTACTCAGGAGGCTGAGGTAGGAGAATCGCCTGAACTCAGGAGGCGGAGGTTGCGGTGAGCCGAGATTGCGCCATTGCACTCCAGCCTGGGTAACAAGAGCAAAATTCCATCTCGAGAGAAAAAAAAAAAAAAAGAAACAAAAATTAGCTATACATGGTGGCGCGTGCCTGTAGTCCCAGCTACTCGGGAGGCTGACGCAGGAGGGTCGCTTGAACCCGGAACGCGGAGGTTGCAGTGAGTGGAGATCACGCCACCGCGTGACAGAACGAGACTGCGCCTCAAAGGAAAAAAAGAAAAGAAGGAAACAGAGGCTCTAGCTGGTTTGGGCCTGGCCCCTGAATCACCCAGCCCTGGGGGGTGGTGCTCACCACTGCGGGGGGTGGAGGCGGCTGTGGGGTGGCTCCACTCACTCCAGATCCCCGCTTTCTTGGAGCCGTAGATGCCAAAGGGGTTGCAGCGCACTTGCACGAAGTACACGGTGCCGGGCTTCAGGCCGGCCAGGCGGCAGGAGGTCTGGTTGCTCACATCGTCCACCACCTGAACAGTGAGAACAGGGTCAGAGCAGGGGGCGGGGCCCGGCAGGAGCGGGGGCGGAGCCAGAGAAGGGGCGGGGCACCTTCCAGTCCACACTGTCCTCCACTCGGTAGCGGATCTGGTATTTGGCTTGAAAGAGGAAATCCTTGAGGGCGGGTGGCGACACCCAGCGCACGCTCAGCTGGTCCTCCAGGCCCCCGACGCGGCTCACGTGCACGTCCGGCGGGGGGTCCGTGGTCACTGCGGGGCGGAGCAGGGCCTGGTCACTGTGATGCGGGTAATCGCTCTCAGGCCCCCCTCAGCCGGGACTGTTTGGGTTGAACTCCCCCCAAGAGAGTGGCCCAGGCCACGTGGCCTAGGTGGCACCTGCCTGTTTTCCTCCTCCTCCCTCTGCCCCCAGCCCCAGGACTGGAGGATTACACGATAAATAATATTGGAGAAACACTCAGCACCTAATTAACGTTAGCTGTTATCACCATTATTATCTGTGACGGGAGAAACAATCCGATCTTCAACTCACTATGGGAAAGTGGACATGGCAGGCTGATGATATTGTTACTATCATGCTTAGGTTCCCTTCTGGGAACCCCCTGCCACTCCCTCCCCACTTCCACCTCCATTCCACTTTCACCAGAATCTTTGATGTGATTTTGCTGGGTGCAGAGAAGCAACCGAGGCTTAGAACCTTCGCCCTGTAGCTTTAGGATGTGGGGAAGAGTGAAGCAGGCTGGTGGGGGCAGGGATGGAAGCTACAACCCCGGGGGTATGTGTGTGTTGAGGGTGCTGAGGATCCTTCTGGGGGCCCCTGAGGGCAGCAGGGTGAGCCCACCTCTCCCTGAGGCCTTGGTGAGGGGCTGAAAGGGTTAAGGCGCAGGCCTGCTTGGGGCTGAGAAACACCCTAATTAGATTAGGCTCAATTCTGCTCACAGATCATCCATTTCCTGCCTCCCGCCCTGCACCCCCCAGCTCCAGGCCTCGGCTTCCTGGGGCGCCTCCCGACCTGGGCGCCCCCTCCCCTCTCCCCAGGGCCCCCTCCAGCACACCTGGGCTGCCGAGCGGGAGGTGGCCAGGCCAGGTGTTTTCCGAGGAGTGGGGGTATCCTGGCTGGATGCTCAGCTACTTACCTACCTCCCCTCCGACCAGCAGGGACAGCCTGGGAGTTGCCGTCATGGCTGGAGGGGCAGGCAGGACCCCAGGAGAAATGAGAAGGTGCAAGGGACCCCTCCGGATGCCTGGTGGGCCAGGCTGGTGCTGAGGGAAGGGACTGGTGGACACTGGGGGCTCACCCACGTCCAGAATATCCAGCGTGAGCACATCGGAGCGTGCCGAGCCCAGGCGGTTGGTGGCCTCCACCCAGATCTCATAGGGTGTAAAGAGAGCCAGGTCCTTGGGGATGTGGCAGGAGTGAGGGCCCACTGTGTGGTACTCCTCACACGTGTTGTCCTGCCCGTACCACCTGCGGGGATGGGAGGGGGACAGGACGAATGAGGGTTCCTTCTGGCCCCCAGATCTCACCATGGCAGCCTTGGGGTGCAGACAGTACATGAGGGCTCAGAGAGGGTCCGCGTTCATCAAGGTCATGCAGCCAGCCTGGGACACACACATGGCCCTCGGGCCACCACCAACCTAAGTTTGTACTTGAGGGAGTAGTTGGTGTGGAGGAAGGTCTCCCCGTGGGCCCCTGGTGTCCAGCGGCAGGTCAAGTCCTTCATGTTCTTGGACCAGCAGCTGATGTTGAAGGGTTTCTCTGGGGGCACTAGGAGAGGGGGAGGGTGCAGGAAGCAGGTTGAGGGTCTGGACCAGCTAAGCCTGGGCCGAGGGGTTGCTACCCGCCCGCCAGGGCCCCACCTTGGAGTGGAAGAAGGGCAGATAGGACCGTCTCAGCCCCGTGCTGAGAGATGCCAGCATGGTTGGTGACACCTGCATGGGCAATGGAGAAGCTGGTGACGCGGTCTCCAGTTCTTTTATTTTTTTCTAGGCAAAGTCTCCCACTGTTGCCCAGGCTGGAGTGCAGTGGCACAATCTCAGCTCACTGCAACCTCCACCTCCTGGGTTCAAGCAATTCTCCTGCCTCAGCCTCCGGAGTAACTGGGATTATAGGCACCTATCAGCATGCCTGTCTAATTTTTGTAATTTTAGTAGAGACAGAGTTTCTGCCATGTTGGCCAGGCTGGTCTCAAACTCCAGACCTCAAATCATCCACCTACCTTGGCCTCCCAAAGGGCTGGATTACAAGCCTGAGCCACACTGAGCCTGACTGGGTCTCCAGGTTCTCATTCCCACCTAGACCTGCATAGCCATGCCAGTTACCCACTGCTTAGCCCCAGGTCAGAAGGCCCACGATTCATGCCTCTCTCCAGAGGGAGATGCCGCTCCCAAGAGCTACCCCTGGGGGGTCCTGGGTGCCCACTTACGGCCAACATAGAGGCAGGAGCCAGCCAGGATGCTGCCGTCTCGGGCGTGGCACACGAGGTTGTCCCCTGACTGCTGCCTGGACCCGTTGAGGTTGGCCAGGGCCAGGGCCAGGGTGGAGGTGTTGAGCACCCGGGAGAGCTCAGGGGGCAGGCGGCGCCCGTTGAGGGTCCAGTAGAGGCCCTCAGCGGTGGCTCCCGGTGGGTCTCCGTGCACTGAACAGGTGGCCTGCAGGGAGGAGCCGATGAGAAGCGTGGGATCCTGGGGGCTGATCACTGCTGTGTCTGGGGTCAAAGAGGAGCACGTGTCAGGCCGGGGCAGGGACCCTCTGAGCCCCGGACCATGCCAGGACCTCCAGGGTGCATGGTGGTCCTGAGAAGCCGCTGTTAATGACAGTCCCCCATTTTACAGATAGAAAAGCTGAGGATTGGTTGGGTTAAATGTCCAGGCCAACACGGGCGGCCAAACTGACAAAGCTGGAGTTGTCCAGGTCTGTCTGACGCCAACAATAGATCCTTCCAAAACTTCATCACTGAGGTGCTCAAGGTTCTGAGGGGTCACACATCTCAGGCATAAAGCTCATTCGGATCCAGTGACTCTTGCTTTGCACATCGGAGTGCAGTGGCGAGATCTTGGCTCACTGCAACCTTTGCCACCTGGGTTCACAATTCTCTTGCCTCAACCTCCCGAGCAGCCGGGATCACAGGTGCCTGCCACCATGCCCAGCCAATTTTGGTAGTTTTAGTAGAGATAGGGTTTCACCATGTTGGCCAGGCTAGTCTTGAACTCCTGACCTCATGATCCACCAGCCTTGGCCTCCAGAAGTGCTGGGATTACAGGCATGAACCACTGTGCCGAGGCTTTTTTTTTTTTTTTTTGAGGCAGAGTCTCAGTCTGTCACCCTGGCTGGAGTGCAATGGTATCATCTCAGCTCACTGCAACCTCCGCCTTCCGAGTAGCTAGGATTACAGGTGCCTGCCACTGCGCCTGGGGAATTTTTGTAATTTTAGTAGAGATGGGGTTTCACCATGTTGGGCAGGGTGATCTTGAACTGACCTCAAGCGATCCACCGGCCTCGGCCTCCCAAAGTGTTGGGAATACAGGAGTGAGCCAATGCGCCCAGCCAGGCTTCGACTTTTATTTTCTTAGCAATAGGGTCTCACTGTTGATCAGGCTGGAGTGCAGTGGCACGATCATAGCTCATTGCAGCCCCAATCTCCTGGGCTCAAGTGATCCTCCCTTATCTCAGCTCCTGAGTAGCTGGGACTACAGGCACGCACCACCGAATGTGGTGGTTTTTAAATATTTATTTAGAGATGAGGTCTCACTAGGTTGCTCAGGCTGGTCTGGTCTTGAACTCCTGGCCTCAAGCTCAAGCGATCCTCCCACCTTGGCTTCCCAAAGTGCTAGGATCACAGGAATGAGCCACTGTGCCTAGCCTTCTTTATTCTTCATTCTCATTTCGTTTTTCTTTTTTGGCAATTAGAAAACGACTGTGGGGTCTTCCTGTGATACTCCCAGAGCTTCACACATAGTAGGTGTTTCTGTTGGGGGAGGGCATTGCTTAAAATGAAAGCCCTGATCCTTACTTGAATGATTAAGAGCACCTTTTTATACATTTTAATTTCGTTAATTCCATTATTTTTTGAGCAGTCTCCCTCTGTCACCCAGGCTGGAATGCAATGGTGCGATCTTGGCTCACCGCAACCTCTGCCTCCTGGATTCAAGGGATTCTCCTGCCTCAGCCTCCTGAGTAGCTGGGATTGCAGGTGCACACCACCACGCCTGGCTAATTTTTGTATTTTTAGTAGAGACGAGGCTTCACCATGTTGGTTGGATGGGTCTTGAACTCCTGAATGTGAGTCTTGAACTCCTGCCTCAGCCTCCCAATGACTGGCGTGGATGACTGGCGTGGGCCACCGCACCCAGCCTACAGGCACAGTTTATTGAGCACTTGTGTTCTGAATACTGTGCTAAGACTTTACCTTCATTTTCTCAGCCAATCCTTCTCATGCTAAGGATAAAAAAAATTGGCTCTGCTGAGGCGGGTGGATCACGAGGTCAAGAGATCGAGACCATCCTGGTCAACATGGTGCAACCCCGTCTCTACTAAAAATACAAAAAATTAGCTGGGCGTGCTGGCGCATGCCTATAATCCCAGCTACTCAGGAGGCTGAAGCAGGAGAATTGCCTGAACCCAGGAGGCGGAGGTTTCGGTGAGCCGAGATTGCACCATTGCACTCCAGCGTGGGTAACAAGAGCGAAATTCCGTCTCAAAAAAAAAAAAAAAAAAAAAAAAGTTGGCTCTGAAAGATGGAGTTCCCTTGCCGCAATGAGGGAAGGCCATCCTAGTTACGCCCAGATTTTCTGGTCTACAGTGTTCTGCTCCACACTGCCTACCTCCGGAACTAAAGGCAGCCCTGGGAAACTGCATGTCCCCAACTCCTATCCAAAAGGACTAGACATCACCGTTCTTTCCCTCAGCGCAGTTTTCTTCATCTGCAAAGTGGGAATGAGAAAGCTCTTTTGTCTCCTGGGCAACTGTGAAAGTGAGAGGGGAAGGGGACTTGATGAACTAGGTGGTGTGGTGTCAGGTGCTGGGCACAGGAGCCCTGGGGACGCCCACAGGTGGTCGATGCCTCCTCTTCTGCTGGCCATCAGGGCAGCTCAGGAGCTCGCCTTCTTGAGACCAGAACCTAAGAGGAATGTGTTTTGTTCATGGGGAAACCAAGGCCCAGAGGAGGCGGGGGTGCCCAGGCCAAGCTTCAGATGCTTCTCTGAGTCCGTTTCCCTATCTGGGAAGTGGGCATCATGTCATCAATATCATGGGGTTGGCTGGGTGTGGTGGCTCATGCCTGTAATCCCAGCACTTTGGGAGGCTGGGGCAGGAGGATCATATGAGGTCAGAAGTTTGAGACCATCCTGGGCAACATGGTGAAACGCTGTCTCTACCAAAAACACAAAAATTAGGCAGACTGTGGGTGGGGGGAGGGTGGTGGCAGGTGCCTGTGGTCTCAGCTACTTGGGAGGTTGAGGCAGGAGGATCGCTGGAGCCTCTGGAGTTGAGGCTGCAGTGAGGCATGATTGCACACTGCCGTCCTGCCTGGGTGACGGTGAGACCCTGTCTCAGAAAAGAAAAAAAAAATCAATTTAAATTTATAAAAAGCAACAAAACAAACCTCATGGGGTCGTTTGAGAGGAAATACTGTTGGAGACAATATTTTCCCATGAGATCTTTAAACCAAGTTGACCCAGATTCAAATGTCCCTAGCTCACTGTGAAAGTCTCAGTGTTTTATTTTGAGACTCTGTCACCCAGGCTGGACTGCAGTGGCACAATCTCAGTTCACTATAACCTCCGTGGCTAATTTTTGTATTTTTAGTAGAGATGGGGGTTTCACCATGTTGCCCAGACTGGTCTCGAACTGCTGACCTCCAGTGATCCACCTGCCTCCGCCTCTCAAAGTGCTGGGATGACAGGCATAAGCCACGGCACCGGCCTCAGTATTTTACTTCTCTGAGTCTCTGGAAAGGGGCCTCTCGTTCTACTCAGAGTGGTTACAAAGATCATCCACCCTTGTTCACTGACTCATCTGATTCATCTGTTCATTCACAGGTATCTATAAAGTGTCAATATCTATGGGCACCGGGCTGATGACCAAAGACCGAGGACTAACGTCCTGCCATTGTGGGCATCAAATCCAAGGAAGCAGCAGGAAAAAGGAACGAATAAATATCGAAGACAATAAATAGGAGAGAAGCCAGAAAAAGAGCAGTGGCAGAAGCTCCAAAGGCCTGTCTGGGGAAGTGACCTTTGAGTAGACACGGGAATAAAGTAGGGGCAGTAGCTGTGACATTATCTAACAGTGTGTCCAGGCAAGTGCCAAGGTCCTGGGGCAGGAGCAGTGGGAAATGAGGCTTGAGAGGTCAGAGACCCTGACCTGCAGGAGGAGGGATTCCAGGGTTCTGAGCAGGGGAGGAACGGACGCGGTGAGATTTGCATTCAAAAGGACTCCCCAGGCGGCTGGGAGAAAGGACTGCAGGAGGTAGGGGCAGCCCATCTCGCAGAGATGGCAGCCAAGGACAGGGTGATCCCGGCCCCCCGGGAGGTCGTCTGAATGCCAGCGGCTGCCCTGCACTTGCCCTCACTGCCCCCGATGGGCGAGGTGGGGTGGACACGGTTCTTGGGCCGGCCCTGATGATTTTCCGGGGCAAACTTGGCTCGAGGGCTGTCTTGCTGGAGCCTGGAATCGCAGTTGCGCTTGGGGCTTGGCCCAGGGCTCGCCGGAGGTCTTCGCGTCCGTGCGAAGGAGCCGGCTGAGCGGGCCAGAGCCGAGGAGGCGGGGGCGGCTGAGGGGGGCGGGGGCCAGGGGGCCGCCCTGGAGGTCCCAGGCAGCCAGCCGCCCGCTAATTCGGAATTCCTTCTGCATGAACTCGGGCGTGCCAGCGTCTCTGCCCTGGCCCACCCACCGCTTCCTGCCTGGGCCCCCCCAGCAGAGTGGGAGGCACGGCCAGGCCTGCCCGGACCCCAGGCCCCTCTCAGCCCTCCTAGAGTGGGTCATGCCCCTCCTGCTCCCCGCACCCACCACCGTGGCCTGGCCAGGAAGGGGCTTTCTGGGGGGTCCTGGCTAGGGGGCACTGCCCCTCTGCCACGCCTGCCTGGCCTGGACTGGCGTGGCTCACTTGCCAGCAGCTGCAGCTGCCCTCCTGGGGCTGGGCGGGGGACACCGGGAGGCCACGGGTGGCGGGGGCAGGGCAAGGCCAGACGGGCCTGGGCAGGCCAGTCTCCCACCCGCTTAGCCCTAGCAGGCAAGGTCAGAAGGACGCTTTCTCCTCCCGTTCGAAACCCCAGTGGGAGAACCTGGGCAATCGACTTCCCCTCTCCAGCTCTCACTTTTCTCTTCCATAAAACGGGAGGAGAAATACATTCTACTTGCTGGGGAGATCAATGAGCTGTGATTGGAATCCAATGTCCAGAGAGCTCAGAAGCCTGCAGTCCCCGGAACTGTAAAGATGACAGGCCCTCCCAGCTCTGGGGTCCCGGGTGGCTTGGCACTCCCTCCCGGCCTCTGAAAACAATGGGGTAAGGCGCTGGGGACAGGGATGCACACATTCCAGGCCAGGCGGGGGAGCAGCTGGGAACAGCCCACTGAGCCTGAGTTGGGGGGGACTTGGCTTGGTTTGGAGGGCCTCCTAGAGGGCTCCCCAAAGCAGATCCCTAGGTTGGGCTTTTCAACAGCCCCGTTTTCACTCCCTGCCTCCCCTCCTTTCCTGAAGAGCTGGGGCCTTTAAAAGTTTTCTCTCTCCTCTTTTCCCAATCTGGAGCCACTGCGGTTATTAAAAAGGAACACCATGTGTTTTAAAAGGGAAAAGTGTGAGATTCTCTGCAACCAGGGCGGAAGGGTGGCCTCCATCCCAGGGTCCCCACGGGGGTCCCCACCTCCCATCCCGCTGGTACCTGCAGACACTTTACGACCCACCCGCCTGCTGGTCAGGTGCTAAGACACACCGTAAGTAGAAACATATTGCCGAGGTGTGAGAATCTTTTATTTAATTTCTTCCCCCTTAAAGGAAAAAACACACTTAACAACCCCCCCACCCCCACACCTTCGCCTGCTGCTCTGACTGGAAAACAAAGCTTGGCGCTCACAGCCTCTGCCCACCACCTGGTAGAGCTGTCAGGGGCCCTGGGAAGGTCCGAGGTAGACCCTCACCTGCTCAGATGCAGGGGAGATGCCACTGCATTCTCAGCAAGTGCCCCCAGAGGATGCCGGGACCCTGCCCCTAACCGGAGGAGCCCTACAGGCAGCCTGCAAATAGCCCAGCTGAGGGTGAGTGAGCCTGGGAGCAGTGTGTGCCCAGAGACCCCCAGGGTGGCCCGTGCGCCTGGATGGGGTGCGTGGAGTGAATGCACGTCTGAGGCGAGTCGTGCCTGCCTCTGTGCCCCTGGGTCGCCTCCCCTGTGGGATGAGTGTGTGACCGTGATTGTGTGTCAGGGATGGAATGTGTGTGCGTCCGCGATGGTGTGCGAATGTACATCTGGGATGCAGTGTGCGCGAGTTTGAGGGCGAGGGTGACGGGCCACAAGCCAGTGTGATTCTTTGTGTCTCTGGGTGTGTCCCAGAGCGGGTCTGGATATAGAGATGTATCCTTGCGGGGGTGTTCCTTGGATGGGGGGCCCCAGAGTGCCTGAGGCCAGAAGTCCTTCCAGGGAGGGGGTCTTGGCTCGTCGGGCAGCGAGTTCCCAGTGGGCCACCTCAAAGTTTGGGCCCGCCGGTGCCCGGACTCACTGGCTCCCGCTCTCTCTCTCCCTCTCACCCACTCCCTCACAAAGATTCCTCTCGCTGGAGGCTCTCTGCCCGACACAGCCTGGCCGAAAACGGTTCTAAGCACCGCCGGCGGCGGGGACTCCGCGGACCCCCGTGCGCCGGGTCCCGCAGTGGGAGGGCGGTGGCGCCGGCCCGTGGAGAGGCAAGTCCCCGGGGAACCGGGAAGCGCGCCAGGAGGCCAGAGCGGCCCCCCTCCAGCCCCGCCCTCCCCGTGGGGCTCATCCCTCCGACCGGGGGGGGGAGCCCCGCTGGGGGCCCGCACCCAGCGCGCCAACCGCGTGCGCCCCCGCCTGGGAGCGGTGCCCCGCAGTCCCCGCAGCTCAGAGTCGGCCGAAGCAGACTCGTGCGCCCGCTACGTCCTAGCGTGCAGAGGGTCCCAGGCCGTGATCCCCAAGCCCCTGGGGGCCTGGCTTGGCGCCCTCGGCCCAGCTGCCCAGGTAAGATGGCCTCGGGCGCGGAAGCAGGACTCTCCCGGCAGGAGACTGCGACGCCGTGCGCCCCGCAGGTAAGGGCGCCCCGAGGGCTGCGCTGGGGGCGCCTTCCTTTGTTCCCGGGCCGTCCAGGTGGCGCCCGCGCCCCCTCCCCCCGCGGCTACCCCCGGGGCGCCCGCCCTCTGCTCTGGCGTGGGGGAAGGAATGGGGCGCTGGGTACTCACGGGCTCCTGATCCGGCTCGCGGCGCCCCGAGGACGCAGAGCAGCAGCAAGGGCAGCAACGGCGGCGGCCGCCGCGCGGATTGGGCGGCGGGGCCCCGGCGGCCGGCGGGCATGGGGCCGGCGCTGCCGGGGGCGCGCGGCGGGCGGCGGCTCAGCGGCAGCGGGGCAGGGCGCGGGACGCAGGCCGGGCGCGGGAGGGCGCGGGCCAGGCCGCCCGCACGTCGCTGGGCGCGGACGCGGAGGCCGGAGCAAGTCTGAGCAGCCGAATTGACAAGGCGCTAATGCGCCGCTGGCCCCGCCCGGCCCCGCCTCCGGCCCGGCCCGGCCCCGGGGGGGCGGTGGGCCCCGCACCGGCCTCCCCGCCGCCCGCCCGCCCGCGGGCACCGCGCGCCCCGCCCGTCCGGCCTCCGCCCCACCGGGAACCGCGCGCGCCCTGTCCCGCGGCCCAGAGCCCCTAATCAACCCCCACCGGCCCAGGACCTCCCTCTCCAACCCCGCGAGCTCCAGGCTTCCCACCTCCAGTCTGGGACCCGGCACCCCCAATCCCGTTTCCATAACCCTGCCCACTTCCCTGCACCCTCCTCTCAGCCCGCTGCCTCTTCAGTGGCCCCTGCGGTCCCCAACCCTGCTCGCTCCTCCATTTCCCCCCTCCACCGCCCAATCTTCTGTCTCTGCCCCCACCCCAGCTCTGGCCCCGCCCCCCCACGGAGCGGTCCCTGAGCCCCGCCTACCCCCAGCTCCAGCCCCTCTGCCTTCCCAGGGGCCTAAAAGTCACCCCCAGCCCCACGCCCTCGGCGCTCGGGTCCCAGCCCTCCCACCTCATCCTGCCTCGGCCCGGGGCTTTGCTGGAAGAAAGGAGAAAAAGCAGGAAGGCACGGAGTCCCTCGCCCTCGCCCCGGCTGCGCTGTCCCCCTCACGCGCGGGATGGGTTTGAGGTTGCTCGGGGCGAGAGCTCCAGCGTGGGCAGACTGGGAGATGTTGTCCCCTGTGGGAGCGGGGACCCAGGCCTGCGCGGGATTCCTGGGAATCCCACCGCGGTAGGAGGGATTCCCAGGAGGAGAGCGTAAGAAGTTCTCCCCCCGCGGGACCTATTCACACCCCACCACGGAAAAATCCACTCAGCGGCCCGCGGGTGGGGTGCGCCACGCGGTGAGTAATCGCTCCGGCGGCCGCCGCCCGCCGACTCCAGGTAACGCCGGCTGCCCGGAGCGACGCATAGTTTGTCTTCCTTCTTTTGCGCAAAGAGCCTTCTCCGTGTTATTATTTTTGGCCATTGCTCGAGTTTCGGGACCCCTCCCGGCCCGGGCGCCTCATCTATCTCCTCCAGGTCCCCACCCGATGAGGGTGCCCAGGAATAAAGAGTTACTGGCCTCCTAGGCTGCTGCGGATGGGGGTGCCTGAAATGAGAGTTAGGGGGTGCAGTTACCCACTTTGGGTCGCAGCCCCGCCCCCAGCTGCAGCGTCCAGGGAAGGGAACGCCTCCAAGTCCCCGTTTTTAGGAGTCCCTTAGAGGCCTGGATTCTCTCCCTAGGTTCTCAACCAGCCAAGGGGGTAAAAGTGACTGAGGGGGGCTCAGGAGCACCCACTTGTCTGCCCAAGAGGAAGCCCCACCCTCTCCTACTTAAATCTCCAGTTCAGACTCCAGACTGTCAAAAACCAAGATTGGGGGATGGGGGCCTATGGGGGACCTGGACGCCCCTGCCCCATCTGAACTCTGGATGGAGAAGAGGGACAAAGAGAGACGCTGCCATTTACCAGGCCTTTTGTGCCTCAGTTTCTTTCACTGCCCAATGGGCACCACCCAGCCTGAGGGCTTCCGTGGGAAGACGCAAGGCAGCAGAAGTCTCTACAACCTTAGCACAGCACTGCAGGATCTCCTGGAGCAGAGGTGACCCCCAGGCCTGCTTGTCCCCTCTGAAACATGGAGCCATTGTCCCACCTGCCAGGGGGCCCAGAGGGTTAAGTGGAGGTGGCAGTTCTTGGCTGGAATCGAGTTTTTAGGATACTCAACACTCCTCCCCCACCGCCCCTGTTTGCAGATGCTCTCTCTGTGGCTACAGACCCCTTACGCACTCCTGGGAGGACTTTAGGCTTCTGGAGCAAAATGTTGATATTTTCCCCCTCCGTTTAAAGGGCTCCCCTATCCATCCAGGTGCTCAGGGCAGAGACCTAGAAGCGCGCGTGACAACTCTCTCCTTCCCTCATCCCTCATGTCCAATTCATCAGCAAATCCTGTTGGCTCTGATTCCAAAACACATCCCATTCTGAGATGCAGACGCTTCTCCCCAACCCATTCAGATCCAGACCCCACAGTCTCCCCCAGGGATGCTTTCCGGCCTCCTCCGGGACTTTCCTGATAACTCTCTGCCTTTCTCTGTACATCAGGCACAGGGAGCTTTTAAAAGAAGAAAAAGCAGATCTTTGCCCTGCCTCCCTCTCCCCATCCTCTCCAATCCTCTTTTTCCCTCTCCTCTTCCCCCTCCTCTCCCTCATTCCACCCCAGCCACTGGAGCCCTGTTTCCCCAAACATACCAGGCTTGTTACTATCAAAGGGCCTCTGCGAATTGGCTGTTCCTTCTGCTGGAATGCTGTTCCCCACATCTTCCCCAGTTAGCCCCCTTCTCTTCCACCAGGTCACAGGTCCAGTGTCACCTCCTCAGAGAGGCCCTCCACCCTTCCCCAGCAGTCTCACTCTCCTTCACGTCGTTTTATTGTTTTTGAAATACAACTCTTCCAAACACTTCATTCATTGTGCAGCAGATTTTCTTTAGACTGTGGGCAGCTGTAGCCCCATTGGACCCCATGCTGGACCCAGTAAGGGCTAAAGGCAAAGCACTCACTAAATATTTGCAAAATGAAAGTATGGAGAATTCTCAGTCCCTCTAAGTAGCAAGAAAACTCAGTCCCAGCAAGTCATGCTGCCCGGGTCCCAGGCTGGCGCGCGCGCTCTGTCTGGCTGTGTAACCCTAGCTGGTAGACTTCCCTCTCTGTTCCTTACCGATAGAAGGGGAAGGACCCTTTCCAGTCCTGCCCAGCCCCATCCTGGAGTGTGACCTCTGCCCTTGGGTGAACTTTACCCCACACCTTTGACTTAAGGGAAGGGGAGTTGACTCCAAGATGCAACTTTCCCAGCCCTCAGGGGCCCCAGCAGTTTAACCCCTTCCTCCCCAGTTCCATCATCTCCTTGAGGACAAAAGGGAGCTCTCCTCAATGGAACTTCTGGCAAATATTGACCCAAGTTCTTGAAGTTGGCTGGGAATGTCTAAAGGGTAGATGGAGGGAGGGCCTTTCCTTGGGCTGGGGGAGGGACCCATCCTGAGTTCTGTACCCTCCACTCAAAGGTCACCTCTGGAGGAGACGTATTAGGTTAGGGGCCCTCCATCCCCAGCTTCCTTGGGATTCCAAGGCACTGAGGGTGCACCAGGGAGGGGCCAGTGGAAATGGGACCTTCAGGGTCCTGTGGGGACCCACAGCCACTGGGAGGAGGGCGGAGCTGCCTTTTCCATTCTGAGAGCCGGGTGCTCAGGGGCCCCCAGTATAGGATTAGCTGCCTGGTGTTCCAGGCGGGTGCTTCCAGGAATTAAGGGACAGTGAGGTTCTGGATGTCTGGTTCAAGGTCTGTGGCCCAGGAAAGTGGGGCCTGGGTGTGCCCTAGGCTTTATAATTTCTGCCCTGGAGGTTGAGCCTGGGGAGCAGGGATGCCTGGGTCCTCAGTTTAATGTACTCTGGACTTCAGGCCCTGGAGACCGGGACTGGGGATTGCAGACCTGCCCCAGGGAGGCCAGATTTCCTGCCTGTCTGCACCCTGAGGAGCCTCTGAAGTCTGGGTCCCAGGAGGACCAGCTGCTTGGGGGAGGAGGGGCAGTCACATCCATCCTTCCTCCCCCAACAACCCTCAGCAACCACCACCGGCGCCATGGTGCCCTGCCTCCTCCCCAGCCTGTACCCTGCTTGGAGGTGGGGGTCAGCAGGGTCGTGATGAGGGCGGCAAGGGACAAAGGGCGCTTGTCCGACGCCTGCTTTGACCTCGGCCGCTGTGGCTTCCCGGACGCCTGGTCTGCCGCTGATTCACGCCCAGGCCGGCCTCAGCGCCCCCCGCGCGCCGCCCCCAGCCAGGCCGCCCCGGGGGGTAGGAAGTGGGGGGGGGGGCGAGGGCGGCGCCGAGTCAACTTTCCCTCTTAAGCCCCGAAGGAATGTCGGCGGATTTCCTGAAACCCGACCCTGGCCGCCCGCCGGCCCGCCCGCCCCTCACCTGGACCGGCTCCCCCGGGAACAGCAGGAGGGGCGCGGGGGCTCACCTTGGGGGCCGGGGTCAAGTCCTCTTTCCGCTCACCCCCCACCCCCAGCGGCCTCGCGCAGCGGAAAGGGGGGTGGGTGGGAGGCAATCGGCCTTTTTCCCTTCTCCCCTCGGGCAACCTGGGCGATCGACCCACTCCTGCAGCCTCAGTTTCCCCTTCTGCAAAAGGGCGCGGGGTGTCCCTCCTCCCTGATGCGCTTTAAGAAATGCTTCTTATACCCAAAGGCCCCCCTCCCATCATTGGCAGGACCCTGCCGGCTTTTCTCTGCGTCTCTCCCTGTCACCTGGACAGAACCACTCTGCAGTCTGAGCCTCATTTTCCTCATCCGTAGAAAAGGGCAACGCCGCCAGTACCTATCTTCTACGGTTGTTGCAAGAAAAAGTGTTTTGTTATGAATGAAGGACAGTAATTGTGGAGGGGTGAGGCGCGCGGCGGGCCTCTGGAATTAACATGTGTGGGCTTGAATCCTGTCTTTGTCAACGCGTCTCGGAGCCTACGTTTCCACCTGTGAAATAGGGGGCAGTATTGGTCATAATGCACAGGA
The DNA here is from genome assembly GCF_049354715.1 of Callithrix jacchus. Taxonomy (NCBI): domain Eukaryota; kingdom Metazoa; phylum Chordata; class Mammalia; order Primates; family Cebidae; genus Callithrix; species Callithrix jacchus. The sequence goes on from NC_133523.1 coordinate 17,316,127, forward strand.
CTGTTTCCCAAGGTGCTGGCGCGCGGGTGGGTTAGAAGCCGGAGTTCCCCTGCTGGATTCTGGCGCAAACTGCGGGCTGGAGGCCCTAGGGTCGCAGCGGCCTAGCCTGGGAGCGGAGGGGAGGGGAGGCAAAGGGAGGGGAGAGGCGGGGCGGGGCGGGGGAGGGGCCGCGCCGGGATCCAGATGTTCGGGGTCCGCCAGGCACAGCCGCGCCTGATTAAGCCACGTGGGGGCCGGCCGGGGGCCTCAGAGATGAAAGCGCGGCCGCAGGCCGTGCGGGGGGCGGGGTCGGGTGCGCCAGGCCCCCACCCGGGACCCCCTCCTCCCGGGCCGGAACCTGAGGCGCCCTCTGACCCGCGGACCCTGCGAGGCTGCCGGGCCGTCTGCGGGGGCGGAGAGTGGGGGGGGGGAGGACGCGCTGGCTGTGGCGCGGCGCTGCAGGCACCTGCGCCAGAGATGCCAGCGAAAACTGGGGCATCTTTGCAGAGGATCTGGGTTTAGAGGGGCACCCCCATTCCCGTACCTGGCGGAGAAGAAGCTGGGTGGACACCCTAACCCGAGATTCGGCTCCTGGGGTACAGCGCATCACCCGAGGGTGTGGTGGTTATGGAAGTCAGAAGTGTCGCTATTTGCCCAGAGTTTTCCCACGAGAATTACAAATTTTAGCAGCTCCCCCTCCCCTTGCTCCTGAGCGTACCTCTGGATCCCCTCCCACTAAGGCCTGGCCCAAGGGGTCCCCAGCCTTGGGGAGATGGGGCCAGATCCTCCAGGTCCGTGGATCTGGGCTGGGCCAAAGGGAGGCAAAGCTGAAGGAGCAAGAGAGGGGCTCACAGGGCTTCCCGGAGGAGGCAAACTGCACAAATTGCCACCTCTCTCTGACCTGGGTGTCCGGCCTCAGCTGCTGGGTCCTGGGGCTCTCACCTTTCTCCCTCTCCGTTCCCCGGTTGGACTCCAGCCCCACCGCCCTCCCTCCTCCTCCTCCACCTACGAGCTCTTCTCCTCAGGGTCCTCGCTGACCCTTGTAGCCTGGACACCCCTTCCTCCTCTTTCCCACGGGGTCGACTCACTCCTTGCCTCCTCCGCCAGGCTCTCTCCAACACCCCTGGCAAATAGCCCCCTCCATCCCATCCCCCTATCTATTTCCTTTTGGCCCCTAGCGCCAGCAGAAATCCTCCGCCCGTGGGCACCAGGGAGATGTCCTGGGACCCCCGCGATGGGACAGACGGTGAGGGCCGCGATGCACCTGCCCCGCCCGACCCGCACCCCGCGGGTGCCGCAGCGCAGCTCCCCCGCCCGCTCTCCGCATCTCCCACCCCTCCTTCCCAGGCTGCTCCGCTCGGGTGACGTCAGCGCTCCGGTCCCCGCCGCAGCCGCTGAATCCTCCGTTCCCGGCCGGAGCCGGAGTCCCCCGCGCCCCCCGCGTTCGGCCCAGCCATGGCTGCAGTGGCGCTGATGCCGCCGCTGCTGCTGCTGCTGCTGGCATCTCCGCCCGCAGCCTCCGCGCCGTCCGCCCGCGACCCCTTCGCCCCCCAGCTCGGGGACACGCAGAACTGCCAGCTGCGGTGCCGCGACCTCGGCCCGCGGCCCTCGCAGGTGAGACGCTTGAGGGGCCAGCTGCCAGCCGGGGTACGCGGGATCTCTCCGAAAGGGGAGGGGTTGGGATGGCTTCTCTTGGATGATAGCAGGAGACTGGGGGAGGGCCCCTGGGGAGGGAGGGGTCGGGAATGGGGATGTCCCTCCAGTGGGGGACGGGCTAGGGGGGGTCCCTCCTATGAGGGAGGGCTTGGAGATGCAGGTCCTTGCGATAAGGGCTGATACCACCTCCTGGGCTCCCTCTGCACTCTGCTGAGCAAGGACCCTCTAGCACCCAACCCCAGATCCCTCAGGCCTGCCGGTCCCCCATCTCACTCCTCCCCCTCCTCCACATCCTCTTCCCTCCCCACTCAGAGCTACCAGCCTCTACTCATACCACCACTTCCCAGGATTCAAGCCTGATCTGAGTGTGACCAAAACCGCCTCCTATGGGCCTCTCCCCGCTCCTCTGAGTCTCTCCCCCGTCCTCTGAGCCTCCCCCATCCTCTAAGCCTGAGCCGCCTCCTATCCTCTAAACCTGCCCCCTCCTCTGAGCCTCCCCCTCCTCCTCCAGGTCTGAGAACCCTTCTCCATCTCTCCCCTCCTCCCTGACGCCTGGGGAGGAAGGCTCATTTCTCTCCACCTTCACCGTCCATTTCTCTTCTCAAGCTCCCTCCCCATCTCCCTCCTCGGAGCCTCCACTGATATCTGGAGCCTCCTCCCAACTCATCCCCATCTGGCTAGATTTGGTGGGAAGTCGGAAAACCCTCCCCTGCCTCTCCTGAAGGCTCCGGTCCACCCCCTCCTGCCCCTCCCCATGTCCTGAGCTCCGTGTCCCCCCCACCCCAGGCGGGGCTGGAGGGCGCCTCCGAGTCTCCCTATGACAGAGCTGTTCTGATCAGCGCTTGCGAGCGTGGCTGCCGCCTCTTCTCCATCTGCCGATTCGTGGCCAGGAGCTCCAAGCCCAATGCCACCCAGACTGAATGTGAAGCAGGTGAGGACCCGCAGGCAGGGTGGGCCAGGGCGGGGAGAGGTGGCCTGGGATGGCCATCCCCAGTCACATCCTCCCACCTCCCACAGCCTGCGTGGAAGCCTATGTGAAGGAGACAGAGCAGCAGGCTTGCAGCCACGGCTGCTGGAGCCAGTCCCCCGAGCCTGAGCCGGAGGAGAAGGTAAGCCTCCTACTGTGGCCTGGGGCCCCTTTTCCTGCGACCTCACCCACTTTGCCCCATGGGAAGTCTTCATTCAGGTCCAGAGGCTCTGCCAGGCTCTGCATTATGTCCCAGGCCTGCAGGGTGACCTCAATCCAGCCTTGGCACATCTCCAGCCTGAGTTGCCATCTCTAACATGCACAGTGCCCCCCATGCCCCACCACCTTTTCAGGAGTAAGTGGCAGAAAACCGCCCTGTTTTATGAAACATCTGTCCTGGTTCAGGCCTGACTTCGACCTGTCCCAAATGTCTTGTGTCACTTGGAGGCACAAGGGACACTGTCACCCCCATTTAGTGCCCGGGGGCAACATCCCAGGTCACAAACATTTAGGGCTGTGCAAGGGGCAAGACTTGAAGCCACCAGGGCTGTGGCCACGCCTCACCTCACTCATCTTAGGCACCCCCAGAGCTGCCAGGTGCTGGTCTAAGCCCTTCCCCTGGGATGAGCTGGTGGTCACTATCACCTTAGAGGGGCTCAGAACCACAGCTCAGGCCAGAGCAGCCTTGCCTCGAAAGCAGGCACACACCGCCTTGTGGAAGAAACAATAACGGCTCATCTGCTGTCGTCCAAGCAGTGCTGCATCAGGGGAAACTGAGGCACAGAAAGTCATGTAGCATAGCCAGAGATCCAGGGATTGGGACTCCCCAGAAAGCCCTTTCCCCGCTTCCCCCATTTTCCTCCACCCCTTCCAGGCTTTTACTTCTGTTCAGAAGAGCTCACTGCACTGTCAGCCCTTCCCATTCAGAGCTCCCTTTTTTTTTGAGATGGAGTCTCGCTCTGTCCCTGTCTGGAGTCTGGATTGCAATGGCGCAATCTTGGCTCACTGCAGCCTCTGCCTCCCAGGTTCAAGCGGTTCTCCTGCCTCAGCCTCCCTTGTAGCTGGGATTACAGGCACCTGCCACTACAATAGCAAATTTTTGGTATTTTTAGGAGAAAGGGGGTTTCGTCATGTTGGCCAGGCTGGTCTTGAACTCCTGACCTCAAGTGATTCTCCCACCTTGGCCTCCCAGAGTGCTGGGATTACAAGTGTGAGCCAGCGCGCCCGGCCATCAGAACTCCGCTTATGCTGTCAAATAAGGATAGTGAAGATGATGAGCTTTTCAGTAATAGGGGCTACTATGTATTGAGTGCCTATGCCATGCCAGGTGCTTGGCAGACATCCTCTAGTTGGAATTTCATGGCTACTCCATGAAGAAAAACAATCATCCCCATTTTAGGGCTCAGAGAGCACAATCCACTTCCCTAAGGGTACAGAGGAAGCCACATGCCACGCTGAGATCTGCGTTCCCTCTAAGAAGTCCTATTGGCCCAAGTCACTTAGCCACATCCAATCCAAGTGAATTCTCCCAGCTCCCCTCCTATTCGTTTATTTATTCATTTATTTATTTGAGATGGAGTCTCGGTCTTTCACCCAGGCTGGAGTGCAGCGATGCGATCTTGACTCACTGAAACCTTTGTGTCCTGGGTTCAAGCAAATCTCATGCCTCAGCCTCTCGAGTAGTTGGGATTACAAACATGTGCCACCACACCCAGCTAATTTTTGTATTTGTAGTAGAGAGGGTTTCACCATGTTGTCCCAGCTGGTCTCAAACTTCTGGCCTCAAGTGATCTGCCTGCCTCGGCCTCCCAAAGCGCTGGGAGCCAGTGCGCCCTGCCCCCTCCCACTCATCGGCCAATCCCTTCTTTGGTGCCACCTTTGTGTCTTGGAACTTTTTTCACCAGAGAAAGGTCCTGGAAGCTCCAAGTGGGGCCCTCTCTTTCCTGGACTTGTTTTCCACCCTCTGCAATGACCTCGTCAGCTCAGCCCAGGGATTTGTCTCCTCCACCTGGACCTATTACTTGCAGACTGACAATGGGAAGGTAGTGGTGTTTCAGGTGAGACCCCCCCCAACAGGGGCCACACCAGAGTGGCAGATGGGCGGGCAGGATGAGACGCTGTGATGCATTGGCTCTTGGCTCATGAGATGCAAAGTCCACAGTGGGTGAGCTTCAGGCATGGCTGGATCCAGGGGCTCAGTGTCTCACTCCATGCCTTGACTGCTTTCTTCTGTGGTGGCTTCATTCCCAGGCATTTACTTCCTCTTGGCAGTAAGGTGGATGTCAGAGGTTCTAGGTTACAGCCCGTCTGGTTTTTTTTTTTTTAGATGGAGTCTCACTCTTGTTGCCCAGGCTGGAGTTCAGTGGTGTGATCTCAGCTCACTGTAACCTCCGCCTCTCAGGTTCAAGCAATTCTCCTGCCTCAGCCTCCCGAGTAGCTGGGATTACAGGCATGCGCCATCATGCCCAACTAATTGTTGTATTTTTAGTAGAGACAGGGTTTTGCTGTGTTGGCCAGGCTGGTCTTGATCTCCTGACCTCAGGGGATCAACCCGCCTTGGCCTCCCAAAGTGCTGGGATTAAAGGCATGAGCCACTGCACCCGGCCCCCTCTGAGTTTTTGTTGTTGTTGTTGTTGTTTTGTTTTGTTTTTTGAAACGGAGTTTCGCTCTTGTTACCCAGGATGGAGTGCAATGGCGCGATCTCGGCTCACCGCAACCTCCGCCTCCTGGGTTCAGGCAATTCTCCTGCCTCAGCCTCCTGAGTAGCTGGGATTACAGCTGTGCGCCACCATGCCTGGCTAATTTTTGTATTTTTAGTAGTGACGGGGTTTCACCATGTTAGCCAGGCTGGTCTCAAACTCCTGACCTCACGCAATCCCTCTGCCTCAGCCTCCTAAAGTGCTGGGATTACAGGTGTGAGCCACCGCGCTTGGCCAACCCTCTGGGATTTTAACTGAGCTGGGATTTACTCTGATTGGCCCTGGCTGGATCATAGACCATCTCTCAGCCAATTCACTGGCTTGGTCTGGATGATGTTCCTACTTCTGGAGCTAAACGATGGGGTTGAGGCAAATGGAAGAGCCTATGAAAGCAGAAAACAGCATCCCTGACACCAAGCCCACAGCCCATGGGATGGTGTCCTCCCTGCCGGCCCCCAGGGGAACTGGGTATCAGTTGGGCGTGGGACATGGCAGTCACAGAGGGCCTGCCTAGGCCCAGGGGTGCTGTCCTCACAGGCTTCTCTGTGCTGTCTTATTCTTGGCTCAGACTCAGCCCGTAGTGGAGAGCCTTGGCTTCCAGGGGGGCCATCTACAGCGCGTGGAGGTGACCTGGCGAGGCTCCCACCCTGAAGCCCTGGAGGTGCACGTGGGTAAGGTGCAACCTAGACTAGTGTTCCTTCCATGGGTGGCCGCACTGCCATGAGGAGTCCGCCTGGCAAACAGACCCGCCAGGATTGGGATCTCCGTCTCTCAAGTCCTGGGTTCCATGGTCCATCCCCTGAGGTTCCGTGGCTCATCTCCCAAGGTTCCATGGCCCATCTCCCAGGGATTGGTGGTCCATCCCCCAAGGTTCCGTGGTCCATCTCCCAGCGTTCTGCAATTCATCTCCCAGGGTTCCATGGTCCATATCCCAAGGTTCCGTAGTCTATCCCTCAGGGTTCCGTGGCCCATCTTCCAGGGATCCGTGGTCCATCCTCCAAGGTTCTGTGCCCCATGTCTCAGGGTTCCATAATCCATCTCCCAGGAATCATTGTCCACCTCCCAAGGTTCTGCGGTCCACCTCCCAGGTTTCTGCAGTCTATATATCAGGATTCCGTGGCCCATCTCTTAGGGATCTGTGGTCCATGTCTCAGGGTTCTGTGGTCCATATCCCAGGGATTTGTTGCCCATTTCCCAGAGTCCCACGGCCCATCTCCCAGGGTTCCGTGGTCCCTCTCTTGGCGTTCTGCAGTCCATCTCCCAGGGTTCCATAGTCTATCTCTCAGGGTTCCATGGTCCCTCTAAGCCTGTGGCATTCTGGTGTCTCTGCCCTGCCTCACCAGCACCCATCTGCAAAGACCCTCCTGAGTTTTATGAGCAAAAGTCGCATTTTTTTCCCAGAGTTGTTTGCATAATTTCCCTTTACAAAATCCTTACACAAACTATGTTAAAAAGAGTCGTGAGACCAAAGCTTTTTTTTTCTGCTCTGCAGCCATGTCACAGTGTTTCACGGTTATAGGGCACTCTCAGATGGTCTTAACTGTAGGCCTCCTGTTACCACGTAAACTCTGCTTTTATTTTACTACACCGTAGTTTGGATATAATCCGTGGCACAAATCTCAGGGTATAAAAAGCAAAGCAACCTTGTAATCATTTAACTATAAGTAACAGGTCTGCCCCTGGCCATCTCTTCCCACAGCCCATCTCCCAGGGTTCCGTGGTCCATCTCCCAGGGTTCCATGGTCCCTCTCTCAGTGTTCTGTGGTCCATCTCCCAGGGTTCCGTGGTCCATCTCCCAGGGTTCCGTGGTCCCTCTCCCAGTGTTCCGTGGTCCCTCTCCCAGGGTTCCGTGGTCCATCTCCCAGGGTTCCGTGGTCCCTCTGCCAGGGTTCAGTGGTCCCTCTCCCAGGGTTCTGTGGTCCATCTCCCAGGGTCCCGTGGTCCCTCTCTCAGTGTTCCGTGGTCCATCTCCCAGGGTTCCATGGTCCATCTCCCAGGGTTCCGTGGTCTCTCAGTGTTCTGTGGTCCATCTCCCAGGGTTCCGTGGTCCATCTCCCAGGGTTCCATGGTCCATCTCCCAGGGTTCCGTGGTCTCTCAGTGTTCTGTGGTCCATCTCCCAGGGTTCCGTGGTTTCTCAGTGTTCTGTGGTCCATCTCCCAGGGTTCCGTGGTTTCTCAGTGTTCTGTGGTCCATCTCCCAGGGTTCCGTGGTCCATCTCCCAGGGTTCCATGGTCCCTCTCAGTGTTCTGTGGTCCATCTCCCAGGGTTCCGTGGTCCATCTCCCAGGGTTCCATGGTCCCTCTCTCAGTGTTCCGTGGTCCATCTCCCAGGGTTCCGTGGTCCATCTCCCAGGGTTCCATGGTCCCTCTCTCAGTGTTCCGTGGTCCATCTCCCAGGGTTCCGTGGTCCATCTCCCAGGGTTCCGTGGTCCCTCTCTCAGTGTTCCGTGGTCCATCTCCCAGGGTTCCGTGGTCCCTCTCTCAGTGTTCTGTGGTCCATCTCCCAGGGTTCCGTGGTCCATCTCCCAGGGTTCCATGGTCCCTCTCTCAGTGTTCTGTGGTCCATCTCCCAGGGTTCCATGGTCCCTCTCTCAGTGTTCTGTGGTCCATCTCCCAGGGCTCCGTGGTCCCTCTCTCAGCATTCTGTGGCCCATCTCCCAGGGCTCTGATCTCCATTCCAGGACTCCATGCCCCAGGTCCTGGCCTCCTGCCTCCTGGTCATGGCTATTATGACCTCTTGGCAAAGAGCTGCTGGTGACTGAGTGGTAGCTGATCTCTCAGACCCCGTAGGTCCCCTGGACAAGGTGAGGAAGGCCAAGATCAGGGTCAAGACCAGCAGCAAGACCAAGGTGGAGTCTGAAGAGCCGCAGGACAATGACTTCCTCAGCTGCATGTCCCGGTGGGTGGCAGGACCCTGGGGGCGGAAGGTGGGACTGGAGGTGTGGGTCTCCCTGGACCCAGCCCAGGGAACTGAGTGGTGCCTGCGGTTGGGGCAGGCGCTCGGGGCTGCCTCGATGGGTCCTGGCCTGCTGCCTCTTCTTGTCCGTGCTGGTGATGCTGTGGCTGAGCTGCTCCACGGTGGTGACTGCGCCTGGCCAGTACCTCAAGTTCCAGGTGGGTGTGATCTGTGAACGGCGCTGCACTGAGGGAGGGGGTGGAAGCAGAGAAAGCTGCTTGCTGGTCCTGACTTGGCCTCCCACTCCCACGGACCTCAGGACCTCAGGCTTTTTTATCCTTCTTTTTGCATATATATATATATATATATAATTTTTTGAAATTTTGAGACAGGGTCTCACTCTTTCACCCAGACTGGAGTGCAGTGGCGTGATCACAGCTCACTGCAGCCTCAGCCTCCCTGGCTCAAGCGATCCTCCTGTGTCAGCCTCCTGAATAGCTGGAGCCACAGGCACGTGCCACCACGCCCAGCTACATTTTGTATTCTTTGTAGAGATGGGAGTCTTGCTATGTTGCCCAGGCTGGTCTTGAACTCCTGGGCTCAAGCGATCCACCCAAAGTGCTGTGATTACAGGCGTGAGCCACCGCCTTGCCCTCCCAAAGTGCTGTGATTACAGGCGTGAGCCACCGCCCTTGGCCAGGATCTCAGACTTGCTGTGAGACTTGGGGCCAGTTTCTTCAGTGGCTTTTGAATTGGCGGGAAGAACATCCACTGTTAGTTGGGGCGACGTGAAGTCAGAGGTGGCCTCACCTCTGTGGTGTTGGCCTTACCTCTGTGGTGTCCAGAGCCTGGGCAACATAGTGAAACGTCGTGTCTACAAATCTTTCAAAATTAGCCTGGCCAGGCACGGTGGCTCACGCCTGTAATCACCGAACTGTGGGAGGCCAAGGTGGGTGGATCACGGTCAGAAGTACGAGGTCATCCTGGCCAACATGGTGAAACCCCGACTCTACTAAAAATACAAAAATTAGCAGGGTATGGTGGTGGGTCCCTGTAATCCCAGCTACTGGGGAGGCTGAGGCAGGAGAATCACTTGAACCCAGGAGTCGAAAGTTGCAGCGAGCTGAGATTGCACAGCTGCACTCCAGCCTGGGTGACAGAGCGAGACTACATCTCAAAAAAAGAAAAAAAATTAGCTGGGCATGAAAGTGCATGTCTGTGATCCCAGCTACTTGGGAAACTGGGGTGGGAGGATCACTTGAACCTGACAGTTCAAGGCTGCAGTGAATTGTGATGGTGCCACTTGCACTCAAACTTGGACAATAGAGTGAGACCCCATCTCAAAAAAAAAAAAAAAAAAAAAAAAGGCCCGGTGTGGTGGCTCACACCTGTAATCCCAGCACTTTGGGAGGCTGAGGCGGGCAGATCACTTGAGGTCAGAAGTTTGAGACCAGCCTGGCCAACATGGTGAAACCCAGCCTCTACTAATAATACAAAATTAGCCAGGTGTGGTGGTGGGCACCTGTAGTCCCAGCTACTTGGGAGGCTGAGGCAGGGGAATCGCTTGAACCTGAGAGACAGAGGTTACGGGTGAGCTGAGATTGCGCCACTGCACTCCAGCCTGGGTAACGAGCGAAACGACTTTGAGAGGCTGAGGCGGGCGGATCACTTGAGGTCAGTAGATCAAGACCAGCCTGGCCAAAATGGTGAAACCCCGTCTCTACTAAAAATACAAAAATTAGCTGGGTGTGGTGGCGCGTGCCTGCAGTCCCAGCTACTCAGGAGACTGAGAAAGGAGAATCACTTGAACCCAGGAGTTGGGGATTGCAGTGAGCCGAGATCACACCACCACACTCCAGCCTGGGCAACAGGGAGAGACTCTGTCTCAGAAAAAAAAAAAAATCAGAGACAGGAAGGAGACTCTTGTCAGGGTTGGGTGCTCAGCCACTCTCCGTCCCTCCACTCCCTCCTCCCCTCTCTTCCTGCAGCCTCTGACCCTGGAGCAGCACAAGGGTTTCATGATCGAGCCAGACTGGCCCCTGTACCCTCCGCCGTCGCACGCCTGTGAGGACAGCCCGCCACCCTACAAGCTGAAGCTGGACCTGACCAAGCTGTAGGCCTCCACTGGCCCCATCATTGCCAATCGCAGGGGCCCTCGGGCCTCACTTGCCCTGAGCCCAGGAGTCCAAGGCCAGGGTGGGACCAGCCTTGGCCTCCTCCACCCCCCAATCCTTCCTCTCCTCCCAGTCCTGACCCTGGCCCCACGGAGTCCTGGGGACACAGTGCCCCAGCTGGGAGGAGGGTGGGATGGGGTGCCAGTTCCTCCTTGTTCCCACTTTCTTGGGGGCTTGCTACTTTTTGTCTTCTATTGTGTGGCTTTCTGAGTGTTTGAACCCCAGTCCCGTGTCGCCTTCCTTGTCCCTTCTCTCTCCCCTCTCTGCAGGGGCTGAGGCCGACAGAGAGCTGCGTTTTGCTAGGGCTTCCCCTTTCTCTCCATCCTGGTCTCCGGAGACCCAGCTTCTGAGAGATGGGGCGTGGGCAGCTCCATCCCCAACAGAGTGTCCCTGGGGCTCGTTCAGGGCTGGGGAGAAATAAACCGTGTATATAAAAGAGTCTCAGGCTGAGCTTGTTCTGCTCTGTTCAGCTGTCTGTCTGCCCTTGGGGTGTGGCCCTTTCTGACACGGGAAAGACCCGGAAACTCTGGTGGCACCAGGGACTCAAAGTAGCTGCCTCTCGGAAGGACACTCCCTCTGCTCCAGCCCAGGTCACACTCCCTGCTAGAGATGTCCCTGGAAAGGTGGCTTGTGGCCAGGGGCAGAGGTTCATGCCTGTAATGTCAGCACTTTAGGAAACCGAGGCAGGAGAATCACCGGAGCCCCGAAGCTGGGGCTACAGGCTCATGTTGCCACGTCCGGATAATTTTATTTATTTATTTACTTTTTATTTTTTTTAGAGACCGGGTTTCACCATGCTGGTCAGGCTGGTCTGAAACTCCTGACCTCGTGATCCACCCGCCTCGGCCTCTCAAAGTGTTGGGATTACAGGCGTGAGCCCGTGTGCCCAGCCCAGTCCACTTTCTTTTGGGAATGGGGCTGTGGCCCACTGGGGACAGTCTCGGGGCATTGCGCAGGGGTCCTCTCGTCTTCCGCCTCCGAGGAGACCAAACAGCCTTCTTCCCTTGGACTCTGTGTTGGAGAGGACCATGCAGGAGGGGAGCCACGCACGCCCTGCCATTCCTGTCTGTTCCACAGACTCCCCCACATTCTTCTGGTAACTCCTCTTTGAGATTCAGTTGACTTGAGCTGGTTTCTGTTGCTCGGAACTAGAGATTGCTGGCTGATACAGGGCCTCGTCCCCTGGGCAGAGCTTGGGATCAGGGGCATGAGGGCCCCAGCCCCCAGGCAATGGGGTGGAAATTCTCAGGGATTCCAGGCTGATGCAGTGACAGCGGGTTGGCAGGCTGGGCAGCAAATGACATAATGCCTAGTAGGGCTGTGCGTAAGACCCTCCAACCTGCCACCCTACCCTGGATTCAAGAGGGTTGATCCACTTGGGTCCTTCCTCTTTCCACTGGAGTCAGACACAGGGACCACTGGCAGGAGAGGAGATGAGGGAGGAGTTAAGGTCTATCCTGGTCTCCTTCGCAGCAGCCCCTGACCCAAGACCACAGCTCGACCAGGCGGCCTTCCCTGGGGATCTTCAAGATCTCTGGAGGGGCCTGGCACGGTGGCTCATGCCTGTAATCCCAGCACCTTAGGAGGCCAAGGAGGGTGGATCACCTGAGGTCAGGAGTTCAAGAGTAGCCTGGCCAACATGGTGAAACCCCATCTCTACAAAAATTAGGTTCGGTGGCTCGTGCCTGTAATCCCAGCACTTTGGGAGGCTGAGGTGGGCGGATCACCTGCGTTCAGGAGTTTGAGACCAGCCTAGGAGACATGGTGAAACCCTGTCTCTACTAAAATACAAAAAGGTAGCCAGGTGTGGCAGCCTGTACCGTCGTCCCAGCTACTCGGGTGGCTGAGGCAGGAGAATTGCTTCAACTCGGGAAGTGGAGGTTGCAGTGAGCCGAAATCACACCACTGGACTCTAGCCTGGGCTACAGAGCAAGACACCATCTAAAAAAATCATAATTTTAAAAAACAATAAATTTAAAATAACAATAATAATAGCTCCTTTAGGCCAGGTGGGATGGCTCACATCTGTAATCCCAGCACTTCTGTAGGCCCAGGTAGGAGGATCAGGAGTTCCTCGAGCCCAGGAGTTCCAGTGAGCTATGATTGTGCCTGGGTGACAGAGTAAGACCATGACTCAAAAAATATGTGTATGGCCCCTTCATTTATTTATTTAGAGAAGGAATCTCCCTCTGTCGCCCAGGCTGAAGTGCAATGGTACGGTCTCGGCTCACCGCAACCTCCACCCTCTGGGTTCAAGTGATTTTCCTGCATCTGCCTTTCAAGTAGCTGGGATTACAGGTGCCCACCACCACATCCGGCTGATTTTTGTGTTTTTAGTGGAGACGGGGTTTTGCTCAAACTCCTAACCTCAGGTGATCCTCCCGCCTCGGCCTCCCAAAGTGCTGGGATTACAGGCGTGAGCCACCGCGCCTGCCCCGAATTTACTTTATTTAGTTTGAGTTGATGTACACGTAAGATTTTTCTAGGTGGGCACTGTGGCTGATAGTTGTAATCCCAGCACTTTGGGAGGCGGAAGCAGGAGGATCACTTGAGCCCGAGTTCGAGACCAGCCTGGGCAACATGGTGAGGCACCTGTTTTTTTTTTGAGACGGAGTTTCGCTCTTGTTACCCAGGCTGGAGTGCAATGGCATGATCTCGGCTCACCGCAACCTCCGCCTCCTGGGTTCAAGCAATTCTCCTGCCTCCGCCTCCCGAGTAGCTGGGACTACAGGCGCGCACCACCATGCCCAGCTAATTTTTGTATTTTTAGTGGAGACGGGGTTTCACCTTGTTGACCAGGATGGTCTCGATCTCTTGACCTCATGATCCACCTGCCTCGGCCTCCCAAAGTGCTGGGATTATAGGCCTGAGCCACCGTGCCCGGCCGTTTTCTTTTTTTTTTTTTTTGAGATGGAGTCTCACTCTGTTGCCCAGGCTGGCACGATTTCGGTTCACTGCAACCTCCACTTCCCAGGTTCAAGCAATTCTCCTGCCTCTGCCTCCTGAGTAGCTGAGATTACAGGCATGTGCCACCATGCCTGGCTAATTTTTGTATTTTTAGTAGAGACGAGGTTCTGCCATGTTGGCCAGGCCAGTCTCAAACTCCTGACCTCAGGTGATCCACCTGCCTCAGTCTCTCAAAGTGCTGGGATTACAGTGTGAGCCACAGTGTCCGGCCAAGGCACCTGTCTTTTTAATTTTATTTTATTTATTTTTATTTTTACTGTTTTTTGAGATGGAGTCTCACTGTGTCACCAGGCTTTCTCTAAAACAATCTTTTAGTCTAGGTGCAGGCAACAAAGTGAAGCCTTATCTCTACCCCGCCCCCCCGCAAAAAAATATATATACACACACATACACACATATATGTATATACACACAAATTAGCCAGGTGTCGTGGTGGGTGCCTGTAGTCCCAGCTACTCCGTAGTACTTGGAAGGTTAAGGCGGAAGAACTGCTTGAGCTCGGGGAGATTGAGACTGCAGTGAGCTGAGATGGCGCCACTGCACTCCAGCCTGGGTGACAGAGTAAGATCCTGTCTCTGACATGACATCACACCAGGCTAATTTTTAAATTTTTTTTTTGTTTTGTTTGGAGACAGAGTCTCTCTGTTCCCCAGGCTGGAGTGCAGTGGCACGATCTTGGCTCATTGCAACCTCCGCCCCTGGGTTCAAGTGATTCTCGTGCCTCAGATTCCCGAGTTGCTGGGACTACAGGCACCCATCATCACGCATGGCTAATATTTTATATTTTTAGTAGAGACGGGGTTTCGCCATGTTTGCCAGGCTGGTCTTGAACTCCTGATCTCAGGCAATCTGCCTACCTCGGCCTTCCAGAGTGCTGAGATTACAGGCTTGAGCCATCTTGCCTCGTCAAAATTTGCCGTTTTCATGAGTTTTGAGTACATCAACTGCATCCACAATGTTGTGCTGCCATCCTTGTCATGGATTTGTTTTATTTGTTTATTATTATTTTTGAGACTGAGTCTTGCTCTGTTCCCCAGGCTGGAGTGCAATGGCGCCATCTTGGCTCACTGCAACCTCCGCCTCCTGGGTTCAGGCAATTCTCCTGCCTCAGCCTCCTTAGTAGCTGGGATTACAGGCACATGCCACCATGCCCAGCTAATTTTTTGTATTTTTAGTAGAGATGGGGTTTCACCATGTTGAACAGGATGGTCTCAATCTCTTGACCTCGTGATCCACCCACCTCGGCCTCCTAAAGTGCTGGGATTACAGGCGTGAGCCACCGCGCCCGGCCCCTATTGCTATTACTTTTGAGACTGAGTCTTGCTCTTTCACCCAGGCTGGAGTACAGTGGTGCGATCTCGGCTCACTGCAGCCTCTGCCTCCCAGGTTCAAGTGATTCTCCTGCCTCAGCCTCCCGAGTAACTGGGATTACAGGCATCCACCACCACGTCCAGCTAATTTTTGTATTTTTAGTAGAGATGGGGTTTCACCCTGTTGGCCAGGCTGGTCTCAAACTCCTGACCTCAAGTGATCTGCCTGCCTCAGCCTCCCAAAGTGCTGGAATTACAGGTGTGAGCCACCGCGCCCGGCCCTTCCGTGGATTTGCATGGCCACTGTCACTGGTCAGCCCAGCTTGAAGGGGACTTCATTTGTACTCACCTGTCTTCCCGCCCAGTCCCAGTTTCTCATCTCAGCTCTATACATCTGGGCTGCATCTTGATTCTTCCCTGTCCTCACCTCACCTCATTCCATCGGCACGGCTTGTCCCCTTGGCCTCCAAAGCATACCTGCAGCCCACAAGCATCTCTTTGTTCCCATGGCAACCACTGAGGTCCAAGCTGCCACCGCCTCTCACCCAACAACGGCCCCCACTGCCTCCTCCCTGTGGGGCTTCCGGCCTCCTCTACAGCTGCCCTCTGTTTCCGTCTTGGGTAAAGCAAATCTGATCCCAGACCTCACCCCTTTCTGGGGTTTACTGTCATGAGGAGCCAAAACATGCCTGGACAGCACAGATTCCCACGACTGGGTCTCACTATTGTCTCCAAGCGCTTCTGTGAGTCTGTGCCCCTCACTCAATCTGCTCCAGGGGACGCATGAGGTTTTCTCTGGATTTCTTGAGCCTACCTTGTTCCTTCCAGCCCCAGGGCCTTTGTACACGCAGTCCCCTCTGCCAGGAGCACATTCTGGTCCTGCTTTGCTAAGTTCGTAGCCACACCAATATCCCGGGATCCCCATGTTTCACTTCCCGTCCATCTTCTCTGCTCTGATGACATTCGTCATTGATTACGACTTATTTGTTGGCCGGGCGCGGTGGCTCACACCTGTAATCCCAGCACTTTGGAAGTCCGAGGTGGGCGGATCACAAGGTCAGGAGTTCGAGACCAGCCTGGCCAATATGGTGAAATCCCATCTCTACTAAAAATACAAAAGTTAGCCGGGCGTGGTGGCGCGCGCCTGCAGTCGCAGCTACTCAGGATGCTGGGGCAGGAGAATCGCTTGAACCTGGGAGGCGGAGGTTGCAGTGAGCAGAGATCATGCCATTGCACTCCAGCCTGGGCAACAGAGCAAGACTCCATCTTAAAAAAGTAAATAAATAAATGGCTGGTTACACTGGCTCATGCCTGTAATCCTAGCACTTTGGGAGGCCAAGGTGGGCAGATTACCTGAGCTCAGGAGTTCATGATCAGCCTGGGCAATACGGTAAAACCCCATCTCTACTAAAATATAAAAAAGTTAGCCAGGCATGGTTGCGGATGCCTGTAGTCCCAGCTACTTGAGAGGTAGGAGAATCACTTGAATCCAGGAGGCGGAGGTTGCAGTGAGCTGAGATCACGCCACTGCGCTCCAGCCTGAGCTACAGAGTGAGACTCTGTCTCAAAATAAATAAATAAATAAATAATAGAGGCCAGGCATGGCGGCTCACACATGTAGTCCCAGAACTTTGGGAGGTTGAGGCAGATGGAAGGCTTGAGGTTAGGAGTTAAAGACCAGCCTGGGCAACATGGTGAAACCCTGTCTACTAAAAATACAAAAGTTATCTGGGCGTGGTGCCTCAGGCCTATAATCCCAGCTACTCAGGAGGCTGAGGCGGGAGAACCTAATTCTCCTGCTTACCTGTGAAGAGCTTTTGATCTTTGCCAGTCTGGCAGCCACCTCTCCTCTGCCATCCCTCCTGCCTTTTGCTCTTAGAGACCAAAATGCGCTTGTCGTCACTGCTTCTAGTGGTGCATCAGTGGTCCAGCCTCAGGGCTTTTCCCAGAGCCTGCCTTCACTTCGCAGTGCGGTCTGGGACTCTGTATGAATCTACCCGGCACCTGCAGTGTTCCTCCTTCCCTCGACTGTTTGATTTTTGTTGTTTCATCTGTCGTC
Organism: Callithrix jacchus; assembly: GCF_049354715.1. NCBI lineage: Eukaryota > Metazoa > Chordata > Mammalia > Primates > Cebidae > Callithrix > Callithrix jacchus. The sequence goes on from NC_133523.1 coordinate 17,332,834, forward strand.
CAGGCTGGAGTGCAGTGGTGCGATCATGGCTCCCTGCAGCCTCAATCTTTCAGGCCCAAGTGATCCTCTGTCCTCAGTCTCCTGAGCAGCTAGGACGACATATGCATGCAACCTCTAGGGCTAATTATTATTATTTTTTTTTATTTTTATTTTTTGAGACGGAGTTCACTCTTGTTACCCAGGCTGGAGTGCAATGGCGCGATCTCGGCTCACCGCAACCTCCGCCTCCTGGGTTCAGGCAATTCTCCTGCCTCAGCCTCCTGAGTAGCTGGGATTATAGGCACGCGCCACCATGCCCAGCTAATTTTTTGTATTTTTAGTAGAGACGGGGTTTCACCATGTTGACCAGGATGGTCTCGATCTCTTGGCCTCGGGATCCACCCGCGTCGGCCTCCCAAAGTGCTGGGATTACAGGCACGTGCCAGCACCCCCGGCTAATTTTTGTATTCTTAGTATAGATGGGTTTCACCATGTTGGCCAGGCTGGTCTCAAAGCCTTGACCTTGTGATCTGCTTGCTTTGGCCTCCCAAAGTGCTGGGATTACAGGCGTGAGCCACCGTACCTGGCTGAGGGATAATTTTTAAAATATTTTCGATAGACAGGATCTCCCTATGTTGCTCAGGCTGGTCTTGAACTCCTGAGCCCAAACCATCTACCCACTTTGGCCTTCCAAAGTACTGGGATTCCAGGTATGAGCCACGGAGTTGGGCCGGCAGAATGTTTTTACGTGTTCTTTTCTCTTTTTTTTTTTTTTGAGATGGAGTTTCAATGTTGTTAGCCAGACTGGAGTGCAATGGCATAATCTCGACTCACCGAAACCTCTGCCTTCTGGGTTCAGGCAATTCTCCTGCCTCAGCCTTCCGAGTAGCTGGGACTACAGGTCGTGCACCACCATGCCCAGCTAATTTTTGTATTTTTACTAGAGAGGGGGTTTCACCTTGTTGACCAGGATGGTCTTGATCTCTTGACCTCGTGATCCACCCGCCTCGGCCTCCCAAAGTGCTGGGATTATAGGCGTGAGCCACCGCGCCCGGCCTTTATGTGTTCTTTTCATAGTTGTGTGTAATTGGTCATTTCTTGAATCCCGTGACCAGCCTAGGGTTGGGCCCAGAGTGGATGCTTCACAAATGTATAATGAGTCATGCCAGGTGGCGTGGGCACATACTGTGAGCTCCGTAGGTGTGTGGAAGTGGGAGGGGAGTCCCCTCCAACCAGGTGGTGAGTGATGGCTGCCTGGAGGAGGTGGCAGTCAAGTTGGGTTTTGAGGGATGAGTATGATCTGGGGAGACGGGAGGAAGTCCCAGGTGGAAGGAAAAGCATCGTGTGTGTGTGTGTGTGTGTGTGTGTGTGTGTGTATCTGTCTGTGCATGTAGATGTGTCAAAGGCATCCCAGGGTGTGTGTGTTTGCCTACAATATCTTCAACCTTTTTTTTTTTTTTTTTTTTTTGAGAACAAGTTTTGCTCTTGTTGCCCAGGCTGGGGTGCAGTGATGCAATCTCGGCTCACTGCAACCTCCACCTCTTGGTTCAAGTGGTTCTTCTATATCAGCCTCCCCAAGTAGCTGGAATTACAGGCGTCTGTCACCACACCCAGCTAATTTTTTGTAGTTTTGTTTTGTGTTTTGAGACAGAGTGTTGCTCTGTTGCCCAGGCTGGAGTGCAGTGGCATGATCTCAGCTCACTGCAACCTCTACCTCCCAGGTTCAAGCTATTCTCCTGCCTCAGCCTCCAAAGTAGCTGGGACTACAGGCATTCACCACCACACCTGGCTCATTTTTTGTATTTTTAATAGAGATGGGGTTTCACCATGTTAGCTAGAATAGTCTTGTTCTCCTGACCTCGTGATCTGCCCACCTTGGCCTCCCAAAGTGCTGGGATTACAGGCGTGAGCCATGGCGCCCAGCCAATTTTTTATATTTTTGGTAGAGATGGGGTTTCACCTGGTTTGGCCAGGCTGATCTTGAACTCCTGACCTCGTGAACTACCTGCTCCAGCCTCCAAAAGTGCTAGGATTACAGGCGTGAGCCATTGTGCCCAGCCTATTTACTTCTTTATGGGTTCATTGTCTGCCTCCTACGCCACGCAAGGCTGGGCTCACTGGGAGGGCAGGGCTGGGTCGGCTGTGACCCCAGCATCCATAAACACAGATCGCAGAGGAATGACCCAACAAGGGTGTGTGGGACAGCTGGGAAAGAACCCCGTGTGCCATGCAGAGTCTTGGCACTGCTCTGCCACATAACCAACCCTTGGCACTACCGAGACTCTCAGGAGAGAGAGAGGCCCCTTTGACTATGTGGCTGAAGACCAGACTCACTGCAACTCTGTCTGTCTCTGAGCTTCAATTTCCTCTTCTGTCCTAGAGCCCTGCCCCTCCTTCTATCTTCTTCCTGAGCTGCACACAGACCTGGTGGTGGGTGGGTGGGTGGCTGGCGTCATGGCAACGGTAGCACAGGGTTTCCACAGCAACCTGGTTCCCTAGTGACAGGCCTGAGTTTTTTTCCCCAGGGTGGCAATCCACCGGGAAGAGATGAGGAGAGGGTGTCCCCAGCATCCAGCAGGCACACAGGGGACATTCTGTAAACATTTGGAGGGCAGGATGTGGACGCATGGTGGCTGTCTTTGCTTGGGGCATGAGGAGGAGGTGTCAGGTCCCTGCTGGGCTCCATGCAGCTCCTGGCCCGTTCTCCCTCCTCAGGGCCCCCACTAAGGCTGTTCCCTCCACCTGGAGGCTGTTCCCTCTTCGCTCCTTCTGGCCAGCTTTTCAACCTGACCTCCTGGCACAGCCCCAGCTTTTATCATGGTGACAATTAAGTGATGGCTTGTTTGCTTGTGTGATGATTGGTTTAATAAATGTTCCCTCTGCCAGATGTGACGCGCTAGGCGTCTCAGTCACAGCTGTGTCCCACACACTGAGGAGGCTGCTCTCAATACATCTTTGTCGACACTCTCCATCCTTGCTCCGCCTTGCCCACTTCTTCCGAGCCAATTCGGCCTCATATGTATCCCTAGAGCTTTTTTCTGGCACTGGGCTCAGGTCCTTCACATTATGTCCTCTCAGAATATTCTGGAACTTTCCACAATGTTCTGGAATGTCCCGGAACATTCTAGAACAGTCTGTCCCCCCACTTTTACTGAGGTTGGGACATCACCTCTTCAGGAAGGCTTTTCCTGATCTCCTGGCGGAAGCAGTGCTCTCCCACCCAACACACACTTGATCACTCTCAGTCCCTTGCCTTCAAGTCAATTATTGTCATCTCAAATGGCCTTGGTCATTGATCAATTGTGTATCTCAGATTTGTCTTTCCCATCAGAGTGTACCTTTCAGAACATCCTGGAACTGACGGTAAGACTCTTGTCAGATGGGCTGACAGTTGAATCCCCAGCAGCCTCTCAACACCCTTGTCCCCAGAGGGGGATCCCAGTTGGTCACCCCCTAGAGGCAGTCCCAGTTCTATCACGTTGGGTGGATTTGGCGTTTTTTTCTGGGGGCATGGGGTCTCACTATGTTGTCAGGACTGGTCTCAAACTCTTGGACTTAAGTGATCCTCCTGTCTCGGCCTCCCAAAGTGCTAGGATTACAGTCTTGAGCCACTGCAACTGGCCTGATTGTTATTCTTTTTTAGTAAATCGGCTTTAATAAGACATAATTTGCATCCTACGGCACACCCATTTTAAATGCCCAGTTCAATAAGTTTTGGCAAATGTTAGCCTCCTAAGATACTCCTATAATGATGATATAGGCTGGTTCGGTGGCTCACATCTGTAATCCCAGCACTTTGGGAGGCTGAGGTGGAAGAATCACTTGAGGCCTGGAGTTCAAGACCAGCCTGAATAATATAGTGAGACACTATCTCTACCAAAATTTATTTTACAAAAAATTTTTTTTTTGAGATGGAGTTGCGCTCTTGTTACCCAGGCTGGAGTGCAATGGCACGATCTCAGCTCACTGCAACCTACGCCTCCTGGGTTCAAGCAATTCTCCTGTCTCAGCCTCCCGGGTAGCTGGGACTACAGGCATGTGCCACCATACGCAGCTAATTTTTGTATTTTTAGTAGAGACGGGGTTTCACCACGTTGACCAGGATGGTCTCGATTTCTTGACCTTGTGATCCACCTGCCTCGGACTCCCAAAGTGCTGGGATTATAGGCATGAGTCACAGCGCCCGGCCTATTTTACAAAATTAGCCAGGTGTACTAGTACACACCTGTGGTCCTAGCTGCTCCAGAGGCTGAGGTACTTGTCCTAGGAGATCGAGGCTGCAGTGAACTATGATTGCACCACTGCACTCCAGCCTGAGTGGCAGAGTGAGACCTTATCTTTAAAAATAAAATAAAATAAAAATAAAAGAGCCTGGTGTGGTGGCTCATGCTTGTAATCTCAGCACTTTAGGAGGCTGAGGTGTACAGATTGCTTGAGCTCAGAAGTTTGAGACCAGCCTGGGCAACGTGGCAAAACCCAACTCTACAAAAAAAATGCAAAAATTAGCTGGGCATGGTGGTGCACGCCTGTGGTCTCAGCTACTTGGGAGACTGAGGTGGGAGGATCACTTGAGCCCAGGAAGTCCAGGCTGCAGTGAACTGAGATTGCACCACTGCACTCCAGCCCCAGGACCAATCTGTGGTGACCGTCCGACAGGGTAGACACTGTCCCCAGCCCAAAACTGCAGGAACTTGAAGTCTTCCCCAGATTTCACTTTCTTCCTCCATAACATCTGGGGGTTGTAACGGAGGCCTTACAACTTGGAGAAGCTCTGACCTGGGGGTGTGAGCCCTGCAGCTGGTCTGGAGCGGAAGAGCAGGTGGTGCAGTCCCTGCCTCTAGTAGACCCATGCCAGCTGTGGGCCAGATGGTGGCCAGGCCTGTGAACGCTGCCTGCTGTGTCCCTGCCTGCAGGCTCCGTCAGACCACAGGTCATCCTTATTGGATGGGGCGTGTGCAGTCACCGGCATGGGCCTTCCAGGTCCCCCACTTGTCTCTGCCCCATCCCAGTGATGGCAGCCACCAGGGCTCAGGCTAAGAGCACTGGCAGAGGTCACTGGCCTCACTCTGTTGGACTCAACATCCCATCTGTTCCATCTCTATTTGGTCCCACCAGCAAAGTGCATCTCAGCTGGGACTACCTCCCACCCCCTCCATGTCCACCACACTGGGATGAGCCCTACCCATTTTTCCTGTGGATTATATGCCTCCTAACTCATGTCCCAAATTCAAGATATTGCCCCCCAATTGTCATACACTGTTAAACAGTCAGACACTGTAACACTGTTGAACTGACACTGTTAAAACCAGTGTCAGCCGAGCATGGTGGCTCACACTGTAATCCTGGCACTTTGGGAGGTCAAAGCGGACAGATCACTTGAGGTCAGGAGTTTGAGACCAGCCTGGCCAACATGGTGAAACCCCATCTCTACTAAAGATGCAAAAATTAGGCCGGGCACAGTGGCTCACGCCTGTAATCCTAGCACTTTGGGAGGCTGAGGTGGGTGGATCACCTGAGGTCAGGAGTTCAAGACCAGCCTGGCCATCATGGTGAAACCCCCATCTTTTAAAAAAAGAAAAAAAAGAAAAAAGGCCAGGCGCGGTGGCTCAAGCCTGTAATCCCAGCACTTTAGGAGGCCGAGGCGGGTGGATCACGAGGTCAAGAGATCGAGACCATCCTGGTCAACATGGTGAAACCCTGTCTCTACTAAAAATACAAAAAATTAGCTGGGCATGGTGGTGCGTGCCTGTAATCCCAGCTACTCGGGAGGCTGAGGCAGGAGAATTGCCTGAACCCAGGAAGCGGAGGCTGTGGTGAGCCGAGATTGTGCCATTGCACTCCAGCCTGGGTAACAAGAGCGAAACTCCGCCTCAAAAAAAAAAAAAGATGCAAAAATTAGGCCAGGAGCAGTGGCTCACACCTGTAATCCCAGCACTTTGGGATGCTGAGGCAAGTGGATCACCTGAGGTCAGGATTTCAAGACCAGCCTGGCCAACATGGTGACACTCTCTCTACTAAAAATACAAAAATTAGCTGGGTGTGATGGCACATGCCTGTAATCCCAGCTACTTGGGAGGCTGAGGCAAGAGAATCGCTTGAACCCGAGGGGGAGGTTGCAGTGAGCTGTGATCACAATGTAATTGCCACTGCTTACAAACCCCTCTCCTTTCTCACTTCATACAGAGGACCCCAAAAATGATCCCCAAAGCCCTCTGTGACCTGAACCCCCTCCTGTTGCCTCCCACCCATTCTCCTCCCCTCTCCTCTCCCTCTTCCTCATTTTTCTTTGACAGGCCACTATCTAGGCACCCCAGGGACATTGCACCAGCTGCCCTGTGCTATGTGATCTGGGAGGACAGATAACACAGAGTGTCCAAAGTACAGTGGGTCTACAGCACACTATGCGTGTGTGCACAGCCAGGAGCCCAGAGAAACTCTTCTTTCTTATCTTCAGCTGTGTGTGTGTCTGACATGTGGGTCAAATCTGGATGTTTATGAAGTGTGCGTGCATATGGACACCATTGACTTCAGATGTTATTCGTGGAGGATGTGTCAGCTGTAGGTCTCTGCTGAGCGAGGTTTGATGCCTGCATGTGGTTCATTTGGAACAGATTCCTGCGGCGGGCTGACCAAGGGCAGGCGAGGGTGTGTGTGTGTGCAGACCTTGCTGGAACATGGGCTGCTCATGCACGTGTGCATTCAACATTTGCAGAGTGCTTACTGTGTATTGGAGAGGTCAGCAGGGCCCTTCAGCACTTGGTATCTGTCAACTTGCACAGGGTCATCTGAGAGCATTTTGTGCAACAATTGAGCACCTACTGTTGCATCAGGCCCTCTGTTGGGGGATGCTGGTTGTGTGTGGTCCAATCTGCAGAAGTCCACCCAAGCAGGCCCTTTTCTTCCTCCTAGGGGTTCTCCAGCCCCATAGCCACCTCCTTCCAGCACTGACTGTAGAGAGGCCTTTGAGCTCCTTCTGGATCCCTGCTCTCTGCCAGACACTGCACAAGTCAGAGTTTTCTGACTTGGAGGTTAAAAGAATAAATGAGCTCCAGGCTATAGAGAGGATCCTGGGAGCTTGAACCCTACCAGGCTTGGGGAGTGAGGGGTGCCCCCAAAATCTCTAGATGCTTTATAGAGGCTTATAGATGCAGGACTTTGAGCCCCGGCTGAAGGTTGGCATGTTGGGATGGCTGGGGTTGGGGACCTGAGGATGTTGGGTCTGGTGGAATGGACTTTAGGGGTGTAAGGTTTGAAGAATCTGCGGGCAGGGATTTGGGGGAGTGGGAGTTGAGATTTGAGTAGAGGATGAGAGATAATTGAATGTGGAGGGTTTTGAAGTGTGAGAAACCAGAACTGGTGTATGAAGCAGAAGGCTTGGGGACCTAAGGGCCGATGATTGGGGTCTGAGGGTGGAGGCTCTGGGAGGGTATGTCAGGGGAGGGGGGACCCATGAGGGACGGGAAGTCTGAGGCTTGGGCATGGGTGAGTTTCGCCCCTAAGAGAGGCATCGGAAGGAGGTAAGACTGGAGTCCGGGTGTGCAGGGCGGGTAGAGAGAGGGTGTGGTTCTCAGAGCTCAGAGACCCATATTTTCATACTCCACCTCGCCCTCCCGCCCACCCTACCCATGGCCCCCTTCCCTGGGTCACCTATCCTGCTCCCACGCCTCAAATTATAACCATGCCCAGCCAACGCCCCGAACACGCCCGCCAGCTCCCCAGGACACTCATAGACTCCTTAACACCTGCACGTGTGCCTCCCACCTCCTCATATCCGCGGCTCTCTTTGCCTGGCCCCACCCCTCATCAGATCAGGCTCCGCCCCCCCCAAGACCCCGCCAATCCCTCTCCCCCTCCACGTACACATCCCTGATCTTCCCCGACCCCCTGGTTGGGAGCTACCAGACCCCACCCCTAGCCCAGACCCCGCCCTTCCGCAGACTAGGCCCTCTCTTCGCTTGACCACGGCCATCCCCAGATTCCTCCCCTCCAGTGCCCAGACCTGTCCCATCCTCAGACCCATCTTCTCCTTTCTATCCCCCCGACCACGCCCCCACCTCATTTAACTCCCACCTAGTCCCTTCTCGGAGCTGGTCCCGCCCTTCATCTTGCGTCCCGCCTCTTCCGCAGGCCCGACCCTTGTCCCGCCTCCTCTTGCCTTGGACCCGCCCATTTTTCAGACCCCGCCCCTTTTCCAGACTCCTCTGCCCAGGGACCAACCTCATCCCGTACCTACTTGTCCTGGCTCCGCTCCGGCCCCGCCTATTTACAGAAAGCACGCCCTCTGAGCCTAGAAGCTCCCCCATTTCAGACTTGGTTCAGCCCCTCACGCCCGGGCCCCGGCCCAATTCCTCACCCCTAGCCCAGGCCCCGCCCTGGGCCCACCCCTCGGCATAACAGGCCCCTCCCATTACCCCAGGCCCGCCCCGCCCCTCCGTAGACCACGCCTCTCCGGTTCCGGGCCCGCCCCAATCCTTGGTTTCTGGTCCAGGCCCCGCCCCTCCGCGGACCTGGCCCCGCCCCGCCCTCGCGTCTCGGTTTCCCGGGCCGGCGCGCGCGGCTCCCGTCACTCGCACGCGCGTCGGCGGGGGGGGAAGATGGCGGAGTCCGGCGGTAGCAGCGGCGGTGCTGGCGGCGGCGGTGCCTTCGGCGCGGGCCCGGGCCCCGAGCGCCCGAACAGGTGAGACCCGGCCCCCAGGATGGACCTGCACCTGTCTTGGAGCCCAGGGCACCTGTGGGGAGTCTTGCGCGTCCTGAGGGGAGGCCTGGCACGGCTCGAGGGTCTTTCGCTGAGAATCTGGACTTACGGGGCCGTGGGATACTGGAGGAGCCGAGCGGGGCTGGGTGCCCCAGGACCTTCAGGCGTCTGCGGGCGGCCCTAGGGACCTGAGAATCCTGGGGGTCTGAAGGGAAACCGAGGGGCTCCTGACTGTGATGGGCCATGGGGCAACCGGGATGCCAAAGGGCCTGGGTGGCAGAGAGGGCCTGAGCAGGGGCCATGGCCAATCCGAGGGTGGTGAGGTATCTTGGGGGCTCTGAGGAAGGGGCTAAGGCCCAAGGCATCCTGGCAGGTGCTGAAGGGCCTCGAGGTGGCTAAAGGTGGTCCTGAGAGCCTGCTGAGGTGCCCTGGGAGGAGTGGAGAGTGTGGGAGGCTCTGGGTGGGGGACTCAGGTGAACCTGGGAGCCTGAGATGGGGAGGCTGAGGGGACCTGGGAGTGCCAGGGCCCCTGAGGGACTGGGCTGGGCCTGGGGAGCCTGAGGTGGGTGAGAGAATCCCACGGGTTTTATAAAGAACATGGAGAGGGTTCTTCTCTGGGGCGCCTCCCTTCCATCTCCATGGGGTCCGAATTCACACCCCCAACAGGCTAAAGGACTTACAGAAAGGTCTTGCCCTCAGACAGGGGGACAGAATCTACCCCTTTGGTCAGAGGGAGGCCCCTTTCCCCATAGCCAAGTCCTGACATGGATTGTTTGAACCCCAAGATTTGCATGACAGTTATCTTCAATAACTAATGATATGTGCGTGCATGCTTTGTATTGGATTGTCAGAAAAAACACCTGCCTTAGGGAGTGTGATCTCCTGCTCTTTTCCTATTGGGCAAATCCAGACCCTCCCACCCTGGCTCCTCCTCTAGCCTGCCACCTGGGTCTGGCCAAGGAGGAAATCCAGGCTTTTTCTTGCTGGTGAACTTCCAGGAGCCAATAATTTCAGTCAACATGAGAAATGATGAAGTTATTTAATACTTATGTGCTGTGGCATTTTGGACCTCTGGTTAGTGCTGGAGGGAATGGCCTGACAGTCTGGCTGTGCGATTTGGGCTTTGGAGGCCTGGTGGAATGGGACGTGCACAGGATGGGTCAGGGAGGGAAAAGGGATGTCTGGGCTAGGGCACAGAGGAGGTAAAGCTCTGCCTGTTCCCGAGGATGCTGAGTGGCACCTTGAGACTTAGGTCTATGGGCAGATTGAGGCAGTGAATCTGGTCTACCAGAGGGGCCATGGGGAACCCAGGAGGTGTGTGTCCAGAGGGGTGACCAGCTTTCTGGGGTAGGTGTGCGGCAAGATTATCCTGCAGTAGGGAGCCAGGAGACGTCAGAGAATTTTCAGAGACATTCAGGGAATGTCTAGGGCTTGATAACTGGGTATGAATTGGCAAGTAAGAGACAGAGAAGAGGGACAGTGGAGTGGGTGCCTTGGGCACTGGAGTGGGATAACGGGGCTGGGGCTCTTTTTTTTTTTTTGAAAGCAGGTCTTGCTCTGTCACCCAGGCACCTAGGCTGGAGTGCAGTGAAGTCATCAAGGCTCACTGCAGCCACAAACTCCTGGACTCAAGTGATCCTCCCACCTCAGCCTTCCAAGTAGCTGGGAGTACAGGTGTGCGCCACCGCACTCGGCTAATTTTTAAATTTTTTGTAAAGACCAGGTCTTGCTCTGTTGTCCAGGCAAGTCTGGAACTCCTGGGCTCAAGCAGTTTTCTTGCCTCAGCCTCACTAAGTGCTGAGATTACAGAGGTGAGCCACATCTGTAAAAAAAAAAAAAAAAAAAAAAAGCATGGCTCTTTTTTCATAAACAGCTTTATTGAGATATAATTAATTGCATGGCATACAATTCATTCATTTTGTTTTTATTTATTTATTTTTGAGACAGAGTCTCGCTTTTTCACCCAGGCTGGAGTGCAGTGGTACGATCTCAGCTCACTGCAACCTCCACCTTCCAGGTTCAAGTGATTCTCCTGCCTCAGCCTACTGAGTAGCTGGGACTACAGGCATGTGCCACCACGCCCAGCTAAGTTTTGTATTCTTTTTTTTTGAGATGGAGTTTCGCTGTTGCTACCCAGACTAGAGTGCAATGGCACGATCTCGGCTCACCGCAACCTCTGCCTTCTGGGTTTAAGCAATTCTCCTGCCTCAGCCTCTTGAGGAGCTGGGACTACATGCAAGCACCACCATGCCCAGCTAATTTTTTGTATTTTTAGTAGAGACGCGGTTTCATCTTGTTGACCAGGATGGTCTCCATCTCTTGACCTCGTGATCCACCTGCCTGGGCCTCCCAAAGTGCTGGGATTATAGGCATGAGCCACCGCGCCCGGCCAATTTTTGTATTCTTAAAGTAGAGATGAGGTTTCACTGTTGGCCAGGCCGGTCTCAAACTCCTGACATCAGGTGATCAGCTCGCCTCCGCCTCCCATCAGAGGAAAATCTTCTGATATCTCCCTGGGATTACAGGTGTGAGCTACCACACCTGTCCAATTCATTCATTTTAACTGATCAGTTAATTAAGTGCCTTTTTTTTTTGAGACAGAATCTTGCTCTGTCCCCCAGGCTGGAGTGTAGTGGCTTGATCTCAGCTTACTGCAACCTTTGCCCCCTGGGTTCTAGCGATTCTCCTGCCTTAGCCTCCTGAGTAGCTGGGACCACAGGTGCATGCTATCACACCTGGCTAATTTTTGTATTTTAGTAGAGATGGGTTTTGCCATGTTGGTCAGGAGTTCAAGACTCCTGACCTCAAGTGCTCTGCCCGCTTCAGCCTCCCAGAGTGCTGGGGTTGCAGATGTGAGCCACTGTGCCTAGCCTAGATCATCAAGTTTCAGGACATTTACTGAGTTGAGGATCCTTCACCACAGTGTAGTTTTTTGGAATGTTTACATCACCCCAAAGAGTTCCCCCCACCAGGCTCGTTTGCAATTAACCCTGCTCCCCCGGCATCCAGCCCCAGGATCTGCTTTCACTCTTTGCAGTTTTGTCTTTTCTAGAAATTTCCTAAGAGTGGAATCAGACATGTGGCCTTTGCATCTGGTTTCTTTCCTTAACATAATGTTTTTGAAGTTCATCTGTGTTGCTGTATCAGAAGTTTGTTCTTTTTCAGTGTGGAGTGAAAATAAACAATCTTGTATGGATGGACACAGTTTGTTTATCCATTAACTGGCTGATGGACTGTTGGGTTGTTTCCATTTTGACAACTGCAAATAAAGTTGCCGTGAACATCTGGGTATGTGTCTCTGTGTAGACATATACCTTCATCCTCTTGGGTAAATACTTGAGTGGAATGACTAGCTCATATGGTAGATGTGTTTAATTTTTTGTTGTTGTTTTTTGAGACAGGGTCTCACTCCATTGCCCAGGCTGGAGTGCAGTGGTACAGTCACGGCTCACTGCAGCCTCGACCTTCTTGGGCTCAGGTGATCCTCCCACCTCAGCCTTCCAAGTAGCTGGTAGGTACTACAGGCCTGTGCCACCACTCCTGGCTATTTTTTGTGTGTTTTCGTTGCGATGGGGTCTTGCCCTGTTGCCCAGGCTGGTCTTGAATTCCTGGGCTCAAGCAGTCTTCCCACCTGAGCCTCCCAAAGTGCTGGGATTACAGGTGTGAGCCACCAGGCCTGGCCATGTTTCAATTTTTTTTTTTTTTTCGAGATGGAGTCTTGCTCTGTTGCCCAGGTTGGAGTGCAGCGGTGCAGTGTCGGCTCACTGCGACCTCCACATCCTGGGCTCAGGCTTCAGCCTCCCAAGTAGCTGAGATTGCAGGGATGTGCCACCATGCCCAGCTACTTTTTGTATTCTTAGTAGAGACGGGGTTTTGCCATGTTGGCCAGACTGGTCTTGAACTCTTGACCTCAGGTCATCGCCCACTTTGGCTTCCCAAAGTGCTGGGATTACAGGCATGAGCCACCACCCTTGGCCATGTTTTAATTTTTAAGACACTGCTAAGCTTGTTCCCAAAGTGGCTGTACCATTTTGCATCCCCACCAGCAATGTTCAAGAGTTCCAGCTCCTCCTCATCCTCACTGACACCTGGTATGGCCAGTCCTTAGTTTTAGCCATTTTAACAGCTGTGCTCGTGTCTTCATTTGGTGTTTTTATTTATTTTTGAGATGAGGTCTTGCTCTGTCGCCCATGCTGGAGTGCAGTGGTACGATCCTAGCTCATTGCACCCTGGAACTCCTGGGTTCAAGCCATCTTCTGGCCTCAGCCTCCAGAGTAAGTGGAGTGTGCACACCACTGTTCCCAGTCTTATTTTTGTTTTAATTTGCAGGTCTCTGAAATGATGTTGGACAGTTTTTCCATGAGCTTCTTAGCTATTCATATATATTTTTCTTTAAACGGAGTCTTGCTCCATCACCTCACCCAGGCTGGAGTGCAGTGGCTCGATGTCGGCTTCCTCCAGCCTCTGCCTTCCGGGTTCAAGCAGTTCTCCTGTCTCAGCCTCCTGAGTAGCTGGGATTATAGGTGCATGCCACCATGCCCAGCCAATTTTGTAGTTTTAGTAGAGATGAGGTTTCACCATGTTGGCCAGGCTGATCTCGAACTCTTGACCTCAGGTGACCCACCCTCCCGGGCCCCCCCACAGTGCTGGGATTACAGGCATGAGCCACTGCACCTGGCCTGTTGTGGTTTTTGTTTGTTTTGTTTTGTTTGAGGCAGAGCCTCACTCTGTTGCCCATGCTGGCATACAGTGTCATAGCTCCTGGGCTCAAGCAATCCTCCTGCTTCAGCCTCCTGAGTAGCTGGGGCAATAGGCATGTACTACCACACCTGACTAGTTTTTAAAAATTGTTTTGGGCTGGGCACAGTGGCTCACGCCTGTAATCCAGCACTTTGGGAGGTTGAGGTAGGTGGATCACTTGAGGTCAGGAGTTTGAGACCAAGCTGGCCAACATGATGAAAACCCATCTCTACTTAAAATACCAAATTATGTAATCCCAGCACTTTGGGAGGCCGAGGCAGGTGGATCCCGAGGTCAAGAGATCGAGACCATCCTGGTCAACATGGTGAAACCCCGTCTCTACTAAAAATACAAAAAATTAGCTGGGCATGGTGGCGTGTGCCTGTAATCCCAGCTACTCGGGAGACTGAGGCAGGAGAATTGCCTGAACCCAGGAGGCGGAGGTTGCGGTGAGCCAAGATCGTGCCATTACACTCTAGCCTGGGTAACAAGAGTGAAACTCCATCTCAAAAATAAATAAATTAATTAATAACTACATAAATTTAATAAATAAATAATTGTTTTATAGAGACAGGGATCTCACTATGTTGCCCAGGCTGGTCTTGAACTCCTGGGCTCAAGTGATCCTCCTGCCATGGCCTCCCAAAGTGCTGGGATTACAGACAGGAACCACTGTGCCCAACCATGTTTTTTCTTTTTTGTTTTTGAGGTAAGATATATGTAACACAAAATTCACCCTCTTTAAGTGAACAATTCAGTGGCATTTAGTACATTCACAGAATTGTGCAGCCATCACTCACTGCCGTCCGGTTCCAAAACGTCTTTGTCTCCACAAAAGGCAACCCCGTCTTCATTAGCAGTGACCCCCCAGCCCCTGGCAGTCACCAATCTGCTGTCTGTCTCTATCCGTTTCCAAGTTTCGTAAATAGAATCAATCGTACACCATGTGACCTTTCACTCAGCATGATGCTTTGGGGGTCATGTGTGTTGTAGCCTAAATCAGCGCTCCATTCTTTTTTATGGCTGAGTAATATTCCACTGTGTGGATGTACCTCAATGTTATTTATCCATTTATCTGTTGATGGACACTTAGATTGGTTCCACCTTTTGTCTATTAGGAATCATGCTGCCATGGGCATCAGTGTACAAGTTTTTGTCTAAACACTCATACCAAGTACCAGCTCAGTCAGTACTCCTACCCAGGTGGCACTGAAGGTATTGAGTGGCAGACACTAGATGGAACAGCAGAGTGGATCTATCCAGGGACCCAGCAGCCCAAGAGCTCAGGGGCTGACGGCATTCCACGCTGAAGGCCCCCAGCAGATTCTCATCCACGTATTTATTTGCTCTTAGACAAGTGAGTCTTATTAATACACAGGTGCTCTACATTTACTAATAACTCAAGAAGCTACCAAGTAGGCAGCTGTTACCCACCCACCACTGATTACAAACTAAAAGGTATCCTCCACAGAGGAGCCATGGGGAAAGGGTAAACAATGTTTCTCGACACACTTGCATTCAGTCCTTGGGGGTACACATCTCGGAGCAGAATTGCTGGGGCGCAGGCTTGTTGTATATTCTCGATCATGCTGGCCACCACCTAACATCATTTGTTGTGTTCCTCTGGAAGTGCCTTGAGGTTGGAGAGCCTGTCTCTCCTGCCTTCATATGTGCCTGGAACATGAATGACACAGAAGCAGGACGTGTCCCAGAGACATGGCTGGGAGAGAGGGAGGAAGGGAGGGATGGGGGTGTGCAAGAGCTTCTTGCTCTCTGAGACTTGTAGTCTGGCAGGTGGGAATTCCCTTGTGGGATCAGCTTGATCTTTTGCCTTTCCAGGGAGGCTTGTGGGGCTGCTGGGGGGCAGTGGGGGCTGCCCTTAGTCTCTGTGGCTGCCTTTCTAGGCTGCCAGGCAATGCCCACATCTGCCGTTTTGTCCCACAAAGGTTTTGTCTTTTGGCCAGGGGCGGGGGGCAGTTCCTGTCTTCCCCTTGGCCCTTCCAGTGGTATCACAAATCAAGAAACTGTCCCCAGGAGGGACTGCCCTCCCCCCCACCCCCCCCAACATTATATAACTTGTTTGTTCCAACTTCTCTCTTCTGCAACCAAGGGGAGAAAAGAAAGAGAAAAGCTTATTCTCCTTCCCTCCTATCTCAAGAGATCAACAAACCCGTTGCCTAGTGGAGGTGGTGGTGAATGACTGAGCGGAACCTCAGGGATGGACGGAGTATGGCCCTGGCTGGGGTGCGCGGAGAGGAGGCGGGGTCCTGCCAAAAAGAAAGAGACGTGGCGGCTGGGACGTTGTGCCTAGGGGTTTCGTTGCCTGCTGAAGGTGTTCGTGGGAAGCTGTGGCTGAGACACTGCCTGGCGGGTTTTTCACAGTAAGCCTGGCTCAAGGCCTTTGCCTGTTGATGCTGTCTCTACACTCTGTTGTCTCCACCAAGCCCAAAGGCCTGGGAAGAGTCCAGCCCCCCAGCTCCTGCGAGGAAGACGTCAGGGAAGAGGTGGCTTTCCAAGGAGGTTCTTGCTCCTTTGGGGAAGTTCTCGTTCCTGTGGCCTCTTGTCCCTTTCTTATTTATTTATTTATTTGGTTTTTTTTTGAGATGGAGTCTTACTCTGTCGTCAGGCTGGAGTGCAGTGGCGCAATCTCGGCTCACTGCAACCTCCGCCTGGGTTCAATCGATTCTTCCGCCTCAGCCTCCCGAGTAGCTGGGACCTCAGGCGTGTGCCACCGCACCTGGCTAATTTTTGTATTTTTAGTAGAGACGGGGTTTCACCATGGCCAGGATGGTCTCGATCTCTTGACCTCGTGATCCGCCCACCTCGGCCTCCCAAAGTGCTGGGATTACAGGTGTGAGCCACTGTGCCCGGCCTCTTATTTATTTTTGAGATGGAGTTTCGTTCTTGTTGCCCAGGCTGGTGTGCAGTGGTGCGATCTTGGCTCACTGCAACCTCCGCCTTCTAGTTTCAAGATTTTCTTCTGCCTCATTATGGGTGCCCTCCACCACAGCCAGCTAATTTATTTTTTTAAAGATGGGGTTTCTCCTTGTTGGTCAGGCAGGTCTCGAACTCCTGACCTCAGGTGATCCACCTGCCTCAGCCTCCCAAAGTGCTGGGATTACAAGCGCGAGCCACCATGCCCGGCACACCCAGCTAATTTTTGTATTTTTAGTAGAGACAGGGTTTCACCATGTTGGCCAGGCTGTTCTCGAACTCCTAACCTCAGGTGATCCACCCGCCTCGGCCTCCCTAACTGCTGGGATTACAGGCGTGAGCCACCTCGCCTGGCCAACAACATTCTTTTCCCATTCTCTGGCAATGGGTATGTTGCCATGACTTCGTGGCTGTGAGTGGGACAGCAGCAGGGGCAGGGGGAGATTGGAGCATGTCCAGTGTGAGCTGGAGAGGCCAGGTCTGGCCAGGAGCAGGCCTGGGAGCAGAAGCCGGGGGGGTCTCAGTAGGGGTGGGGGTAGGTGGGACTGGGCCAGCCCAAGAGGGCCGAACCCAGGCCACTCCATCTGCCCTCACAGCTGAGCCCCTTCTCTGGGAGGGAGGCCACCCTCTCCCTGCCTCCTTGCCAGCAGGTCCTGAGAACTTGGGGAGTGGAATTATTCTGAAAGCACTCACTTCACCCTGAATTGTGCAGTGCGACCGTCACAGCTGGACCATTTCCACCTGGTAGCTGCGACCCCCGGGACGGCCTCCTTGTCATCGGCCATAGTTACCGGGTTTTATTACCCTCCGCCATAATCACACCATCTCCAGGGAGCCTGTGCAAATGTCATCCCGCCTCCCGCTCCGGGATTGCTTTTTATCTTGCCCATCACTCCTCAGGCACTTTAAAAGCGAGACTTTCTCCTCACTCCGGCTCTTTGGCTTATTCCTTTTTCTGATTGTGTGTGTGTGTGTGTGTGTGAGAGAGAGAGAGAGAGAGACCTGCCCTTTGGTTTTAGGAGATGTTTTAGATTTGGGGTCGAGGGGCCCTGGAGGAGGAAGAGAGGAGAGGAGGAAGAGGAGGAGAAAAGGAAGAAGAGGAAGAGAAGAGTAAGAGGAGGAGAAAAAGAGAGGAGGAAGAGGAGGAGGAAAAGAGGAAGAGAGGAGGAAGGAGGAGGAGGAAGAGGGGGAGGAAAAGAGGAAGAGGAGGAGGAAAGGAGGAGGAGAGAACGAGAAGAAAGTTGGAGAACAGGAGAATGAGGAGGAAGAGGAGGATGAGGGGGAAGGAGACAGAAATAATTCAGCGACTTGGGGCCTTGGAGCCTGGAAGAAGGGGTGGGATCTACTGAAGGCACTGTGTGACATTGTGCGGCATGTGTCCCACCATCCCCAGCTCCTTGCTCTGTGGCTGGGATTCGTTAGACACCTTGCTCTCTGTGGAGGGGTGCAGCAGTCGCCTGCATGTCTGCCCGTGCCTGGTGCTGGGAATGCAGGGTCCATGGGATAGATGGGCCCTTCCCATGTGACACCTATGTGCCAGCAGGAGTTAGAGAACATCGTGTGGTCATTTCCGGGCTGGCAGGGCCAGGAGGCCAGGGCAGGGTTTGGGTGAAGGGCATATAGGTCAGTCTTCTGTTTTGAAAGGATCCCTCTGTAGGTTGGGTATGATGGCTCACAACTGTATTCCCAGAACATTGGGAGGCTGAGACGGGTAGATCATTTGAAGTCAGGAGTTTGAGCTCAGCCTGGGCAACATAGCCCTCTACTAAAAATATACAAAATTAGCCGGTCATGGTAGCAGGTGCTTGTAGCCCAGCTGCCCTGGAGGCTGAGGCACAGAATCACTTGAACCCAGGAGGCGGAGGCTGCAGTGAGGAGAAACTGCACTACTGCACTCCAGCGTGGGCGACAGAGTGAGACTCCCTCTCGAGAAAGGCTCCCTCTGGCAAGAGGCAAGGGAGCCTCGGCCAAGGCAGCCCTGGGGGGATGGAGAGGCGCGCACAGGCTTGGGGATGCTTGGAGGTTGAACCTGTGCTGACCGATATTGGTGGCCACCGGGGCAGGCTGAAGATCAAAGTTGTCCTTGGTCCCGCGAGGCTGCACTGCCTGCAACAAGCATCTGATGTGGAGGCGCCACCTGGCCAGGGGGACTCACAGCCCTGCCTGTGTTCCAGAAAAGCCCTTCACGTCTCTCCTTGCCCAGGGTTCGTGCCATCTGGAGCTCCCACAGTCCTCGAGGGCTTCAGGTCTTCCCACCAGCAGGTCCCAGTCCCAGGAACATCCCTCCTCCTGAGAGAAGGCCTGTGTCTCTGCAACTGCCCAGGAGGTCCCCAGGTAGCATCTCTCATGAGTTCCACCTTCGGGCCACAGCCTGGAGCCAGCCCCTCCTGCTGTCTCCTCCCCATCAGCTCAGAGCCACTCTTAGCTCTTCCCCTCCTGGGCATCATCCCCAACTCCAGCCCGCAGGACCCTCTTAAGGCAGGCATCAGACCACCTCACTCTGCCTCCACTGTCATGGGCTCCCTCACTCTCAGAACCAAATCTACTTGTTGATGTGGCCTGCTGGGCCCTGGAGCTTCTGCAGCCCTGATAGCTCTGCTGGGCTCTGAAGCACTCTCGCAGGAATGTCCTGTCCCAGCGATTTGCACGGTTCAAGTGCTGCCTTCTCGGGGCCTGGCCACTGTGTCCGCTGTGGTGCCACCGCCCACCCTGTCGTCATGGTACATTCTCTGTGCTAAAGGACCCATGTTCCTGTAGAAAGTGCGCTCCCTGAGGGCAGGGCTTTATCAGTTCTCTTTCCCGGGTGGCCCGGGCACCAGCACAGCTGCTGGCACAGGGTGAATGCTCTTGAGTACGGATGCAGGGAGTACCCCACCCTGCAGTCTTTGACGCCGCGACCGAGGGGAAGCCTCCTGGCATAGCTCTGCATGCCCAGGCTGGCCAAAGGTCATCCTCCTCTTCCTCTCACTTCATGGAACCAGCAGGGTGTGGGCAGAGCAGCAGAGATTCAGAGGCCGTTGTCAGTAAACCGGCCTGTTACAGAGCCCAGTGCACCGTAGCGTTTGGCGCCCTTAGTGAGTGAGCAGAGCCTCAGCCCTGCGTGTTAAAGCAAAGGCGGCAAACGACAGCCGCTCTCTCCCCATCCAGCTGTCTGAAGTGGAAGTGGGGGCCAAGCCCGCCGGGTCCCCGCTGCCGGCAGCCCCGCCCTCCTCCTCTGGTAGCCGCTCTGCAGCTGTGCGGACCAGCTCTCTTAACACTTGTTAACCCCAGCCTCCAGTCCCTTCCTGCCCCCACCCCGCCCCTTCCACATGTCTCTCCGGAGACGGCCGCGCAGAATTCACAGGACTCGTCTCCAACGGCCGCGCCAGCATTTCGCTCGCATTCCTCCTCTGCAGAGCGGATTTTGGTGCGTGTCCAGCGTGATTTCAGACCCCTCGCCGCGCAGCGAGCGCAGCGCCTGAGCGCTCTGTGTGCACCACCGCGGTGCACGCTGAAAATATTGTGATCCGGGAGGAAGTAACCGGCACCTTGGGGGAATCGCAGACCTTTCCTGCGAGGGCAAGGGCTTCCGGAATTGAACAGGCTGGGCCTGCAGGAGATCTTGAGGGGTGGACCTTCAGGCTTGTAAAGGCCTGGAGGGGAGTCACCCGAGGACCGAGGCTGAACATGTTTACTGACGCCACAACTGTGAAATTCCACAGGGGTCAAAGACGGACTCGGGCGGGAGCGGTCTGGGCTGGATATCCGGAGAGTTGTGCTCTCCACGGGATGTTAGAATTTGAGGCAGTCTGCCGAGGGAGGCAGAGCAGAGAGCCATGTGATCACCCAGATCTTCTGTTACTGGAGCCGAGAGCGGGACATTTTCCCGGAGCGGGGCGGCAGGAGTGTCAAGGTGACCGTGAGGTGACAGACACGTAGGGGAGTCCCACAGAGGACCCCCAAGGCACCCTCTCCGTCGCCATCAGCCTGGGTCAACCTCTCTCTGGAAAACTTCCAGGACTGAAGTTCTATTTGTAAGCACGTGTTCTCCTTGGTGACGTCTGTCCTGTCTCAGAAGGGTTCTCTAGGTCTCTCTCCGCTGGCTCCCCCTCCTCGGGTCCTCGTGGCTCTCTGTCATGTAAGGCAGGGGGTCAGGAGCGCACAAATGTTTACACTCCACGTGAGTCACTTACACAGATGACGGTGATGTTTTCCTCGCCAAGGCTGATGGCATCGGGCCTCTCTGCTGTTCCAGCCTCAGTCACGCCTCCAGTCTGTTGGCATTTAGAGCTGCTGAACTTTTGCGTTGGTCAGGGGCGCGGGCAGCTTGCTGACCTTTTCTGGGAGTCGAGTCGGACAGAGTGGAGCCGTCTGTCTTGTCACAGACAGGCGAGGCTGCGGCTGGGGACGGCCGCCGCCCACTTGGCCTCGGAATGGCCCTCTGCAGGGCTTCCGCGCCCCTCAGTCCCGGTGGGAAGCTCGTGTGCGCTGCAGGGAGAGGCAGCAGCTGGAAAAGTGTTAAGGCCACGGCGGTTTTTCCAGAGGCTTGTCTGGAATGCTGTGGATGCATCCGAGGCGCCTGACATCCGAGGCCCCTCTTGCTGGGGAGAGCCAGAAACCCAAGTCCCTGCCTTCAGTTAAAGACTCAAAGTTCACAGTTAAACTGCAGGGAGGCATCCGGTTTTAGGTACGCTGGGGTGCAAGGTCTGAAGGCTAGACTCTGTGGCTCCCTTCTTTGAAAGCTCATCCATCCTTCTTGTCTGGGTGCTGCCCACCTGGTAGAAAGGGGACCGATGCCACCTTGCCACTCCACTAGCCCCCAACACCACTGGGAAGGTGACTCTTCCTCCTGGTGGCTCCAGCGAAAATCCCAGGGAAGGCTCTGATTGGATCAGAAGGACTGAGTCCCCATCCCAAGATGAATCTCTATTGCCAGGGACTCCGCGGCCTCTGTCCAGGCTGAGTCACCTCCCTGTTTTCAGCCCAGCTATGGGGTCTGCCTGATCTCCACCACTGGGGCTGAGAGTAGAGAACCTGTAGGAGGCTCTTGAGGAAAACAGGGGGCCCTTATGAGAAGAGGGGAGGGATGGTAAGCACCCCAAAAATGAAGGTATTTGTGACAGGCCCCCTCTGATGCTGAAATTTGTGTTGTTTTTGGAAGGCGCTGGGCCAAGCTGTGGAGTGCCTGTATCCGGCCCGGCTCTGCTGGGGATGAGCAGTGCCGTGTGGCAGCCCCATCCCTTCTGGGGCCTCAACACCTTTCCTGCCAGGGGAGGTAGTGGGGTGGGCTGCCTCGCAGCACGTTGCCACCCCGAGATGCTGGAATTTCACTGGGTTTCCAAGTGGTGCTCTGGGGCCGTGCAGGTCATGCACTTACTTGCCTGAAGTGTAGAGTGAAGGGATTTGCTCATTCAAGCGGTCCCTGCTCCCAGCCCAGCGCAGTGGGACCAAGCTGGAGGATGGGCTGTCACAGAAGCAGTCTTACCATAGTGGGAGGGAATGGGAAAGGGAAGCCTCAGGCTGAGACGCCCCCCCCACCATGGGCACCCAGCTGGGCCATGAGGGTGAGGGAGGCCATGGCAGAGAAGGCTCTGAGGTGGAGGCGGAGGTTGCAGTGAGCCGAGATCCTGCCACTGTACTCTGGCCTGGGCAACAGAGCTGGACTCTGTTAAAACATAATAAAGTTGGGGTCCAGCCCAGTGCCGCCACCCAGGAGCTATCTACCTGCCACCTTGCTCACCCACTCACCCTCAAACCCCACCTCCCTGGCCAGCAGCAAGCTGTCTACCTCCACAGCACTCCTCTCATCGTGGCTGTGGCTGGACCACAGTCTTGGGGGTCCCCTTCAGAACAGCAGAACAGCCCCCATGAACCAAGGGAGTACCCACTTTGTGCAAGGCCATCAGCTGGTGTGGTGCAGTTCTGGTTCCTGGCTCTGTTGTTGGCAGGCAATCTGGAAAGGGGGAATGGCTATCATCCCATTTTACAGATGGGGAAGTTGAGGCACAGAGAGGTTCAGGGGCTCATCCAAGGCCACACAGTAACCAAGAGGCAGAGGGACACTAGGTATGACCAACAGAGACCTTCCTTGGCCAGCACACAGGTGCTGGTTGGCCTTTCCGTGGGCTGAGACTGCTCACCAAGGCTCTGCCTGACCTAGAGGGTGGATGTGGAGCTGAACAGCAGGAAGAGCAAGATGGGGGCTCTTCAGGGCTGGCCCAGCACAAAGATGTGGATTTATCTGTCCACCCATCCACCCACCCTTCATCCACCATTCATCTATCTACCACGCACTCACTCCTTCTTACCCACACGTTCACTCCTGTGTCCACCAGTTTACCCACCCACCTGACCATCCATACCCCCACCTGTCCATCTGCCCAACCACCCACCCACCCACCCATCCACCAACCTGCCCCCATCCACCCATCCTTCCATCAGTCCACCCTTCCATCCACCCACCCATCCACCTGCCCTCCATCCATCAACCTACCCATTCACGGCACCAACCCATCCTTCCAACTACCCATCCACTTACCCATCCCCACACCCACTCGCCTTTCCACCCATCCACTTGCC
The DNA here is from genome assembly GCF_049354715.1 of Callithrix jacchus. Lineage (NCBI taxonomy): Eukaryota > Metazoa > Chordata > Mammalia > Primates > Cebidae > Callithrix > Callithrix jacchus. Next base: position 17,355,740 of record NC_133523.1, read on the forward strand.
TTTCCACCCACCCACCCATCCACCTGCCCTCCATGCACCTACCTACCCATCCACTCACCCTTCCATCAGTCCACCCTTCCATCCATCCATCCATCCATCCATCCATCCATCCACTCATCTACTCACCCTTTCATCAGTCCACTCTTCCACCCACCCACTCTTCCATCTATTCACCCACCCATTCATCCACCCATCCATTCACCCAACCACCTTCCCACCTATCCATCCATCCACCTGTCTACCTGTCTGTCACCCATCCACCTGCCTTCCATCCACACATCCATTAACCCATCTACCTACCCATCCACTCGCCCTTCCATCTACCAGCGACACTATCCATCCACTAACCCACCCATCCACCCACCATCCACCAATCCACTCAACCACCATCCACCCATTTACTCACCTACACACCTGTCTATCGACCCATCCACTCGTCGTTTCATCTGCCCATGCATCTATCCACCCATCTGCCCTTCCAGCCATCCAGCCATCCATCCATCCATCAACACACCTATCCCTCCATCTGCCCTTTCATCCACCCATCCGTCTATCCCATCCACCCACTCATCCATCCACCCATCCATTTATCCACCTATCCACCCACTTACCCATTCACCCCTCCATCCACCCACTCACTCATCCATTCACCTGCCCATTTACCCACCTACCCACCCACCCTCCATCCATCTACCATTCGCCCATCCACCCACTCATTTCCCATCCATCTACGTGTCCATCCACCCGTCCAGTTGACAAGCATGACTGAGCTCCAACCATATACCAGGTGTGGTGGGAGCACCAGGACATTGCAGGATGGCTGATGAGCTCTGCCAGCGTGACCTGGCAGGCACTGCCCCTTCATCTGCAGAGTGGGGTTCCCTCTCTCACAGGGTGGCTGGAGGACTAGTCAGGTAAATCCAAATTATTGCTCAGGGCCGGCGCTGAAGAGCCCATCTTGTTCTTCCTGCTGTTCAGCTCCATGTCCATCCTCCCAGCTCAGGCAGAGCCTTGGCGAGCTATCTCAGCCCTCTGTGCCTCAGTCTCCCCATCTGCGTGATGGTCAGGTTCAGGGGCCCATCCCCCTGGGGCTGGGGAGAGGCTGACCAGCACCCGTGTGCTGGCCGAAGAATGTCTCCTTTGGCCAAGCCTAGTGTCCCCCTGCCTGTTTACTGTGTAACTTTGGGCCAGTGTTGGAACTTCTCTGTGCCTCAGCTTCCCCGTCTGTAAGATGGGATGGTAGCAGTGCCCCTTTAGAGACTGCCTGCCAAAAGGTGAGCCAGGAGCCAAGACTGCACAGACTGGGTGCTCCCTCTGTTGGTGTATTCTGATGGGAACGCCCCAGCATTGTCATCTGAACATGAGCCAGGATGGGAGGGGTGCTGTGAAGGCAGAGAGCTTGCGCTGGTCAGGGTGGTGGGGTCTGAACACCCCCTTGGCTTCTGGGCCTTTGTGGGGATGGTGGGACTTCCTTCTTGTTGGCCTTGAGAAGTGGCTGAGTTGGGCAGGTCCAGGGTGAGGGGCGCTGAGCATAGCATCTTTTTGCCCATTGGCTGCAGTCAGAGCCCCACACATCCTAGACTCCCAGTAGCGTTGGTCAGAGGCTGGGTTTAGGGCAGGAGATCACAGCCCAGCCTTGAGAGCACTGGGCTTGTGGTGACCCCTAAGGGCGAGGGGTGGCCACAGGCATCCGTCATCTGCCCACCCATGCCTCCAGCCCCCTTCCTCATCTAGACCACCACTATGCTCCTGAGATGACAGCTTGCAAACCACTGCACCTCTAGCGCCTGTCTTCTGGAAGCTTTAAACAAGGCTGAGGGCAGGGGAGGCCATGTGGCTCATCCTGGCCTCATGCTGGGATTGGTGGGTGAGCTGTTGGTAGAGTGGGGGTGGGCGGGCCTCAGCCTTCTGCTCCCAGCTCTGTGGGGTTCACCTCTCAACCTGCACAACCTGAGAGGACAGTGTCTCCTCCCACTTCACTGTGTCCTTGAGGTCATTGGTGGCGGTCCTTTTTAATTGATCCTTGATTCCAGAGCCTGCCTGCCTGCCCTCCCTGAACTCCTGGTGTGACTCGGGCAGCCTGCTGCCCTCTCTGAGCCTTGGCCTCCCTGGGGGTGCCAGCCCTAGGTGCAGTCTGGTGGCACAGACACCTCCTGCCAGGCACTCCCAGATGCCCTGTCTCCTGTCATTCTGTCCCCAGCCAGCAGGCAGGCACAGACAGGCCGAAGCCAAGAACAGGTAGGGAATGGCTCCGGATCAGGGGGCTGGGAGGAAGGGGAAGCTGAGGGCTTTTTTGCAGGGATCAGAGGGCATCCGTGCAGGACGCTGTGTGAGTTGTGCCAGCTCACTGTGAGTGTCTCCCTCAGTAGCACGGGGCTCTTGGAGGTGACTTGAGGGTGGCTGGGTAGGGAGGCTTCGAGGTTACCACCTGGCCTGCCCAGCACACCTGCCTTCCCAACATTGGGGAGGAGAGGGTCCTGCTAGAAATGATTCATGAGGATGTCGGAGGAAACCAGCATGGCGAGCAGGAGACAGACAGCTGCACCCTGGTGGCCCCACACCGCAGTCTGCCTCCCTGGCTCTGGGTCTCCATCCCTCTGCCTCCCTGGCTCTGGGTCTCTGTCCCTCTGCCTCCCTGGCTCTGGGTCTCTGCCCCTCTGTCTCTGGGTCTCTGTCTCCTTGGCTCTGGGTCTCTGTCCCTCTGTCTCCCTGGCTCTGGGTCTCTGTCCCTCTGTCTCTGGCTTTCTGTCTCCCTGACTCTGGGTCTCTGTCCCTCTGTCCCTGGGTCTCTGTCTCCTTGGCTCTGGGTCTCTGTCCCTCTGTCTCTGGGTCTCCATCCCTCTGTCTCCCTGGCTCTGGGTCTCTGTCCCTCTGTCTCCCTGACTCTGGTTCTCTTTCCCTCTGTCTCTGGGTCTCTGTCTCCTTGGCTCTGGGTCTCTGTTCCTCTGTCTCTGGGTCTCTGTCCCTCTGTCTCTGGGTCTCTGTCTCCCTGGCTCTGGCTCTCTGTCTCCCTGGCTCTGGCTCTCTGTCTCCCTGGCTCTGGATCTCAGTCCCTCTGTCTCTGGGTCTCTATCCCTCTGGCTCTGGCTCTCTGTCCCTCTGTCTCCCTGGCTCTGGGTCTCCGTCCCTCTGTCTCCTTGGCTCTGGCTCTCTGTCCCTCTGTCTCTGGGTCTCTGTCCCTTTGGCTCTGGCTCTCTGTCCCTCTGTCTCTGGGTCTCTGTCTCCCTGGCTCTGAGTCTCTGTCCCTCTATCTCTGGGTCTCTGTCTCCCTGGCTCTGAGTCTCTGTCCCTCTGTCTCTGGGTCTCTGTCCCTCTGGCTCTGACTCTCTGTCTCCCTGGCTCTGGGTCTCTGTCCCTCTGTCTCTGGGTCTCTGTCCCTCTGGCTCTGGCTCTCTGTCTCCCTGGCTCTGGGTCTCTGTCCCTCTGTCTCCCTGGCTCTGGGTCTCTGTCCCTCTGTCTCTGGGTTTTTTGTCTCCCTATCTCTGGGTCTCTATTCCTCTGTCTCTGAGTCTGTGTCTCCCTGTCTTTATCTCCCTCTGTCTCTGGGCCTGTGTTTTCCTGTTTCTGTCTCCCTCTATCTCTGGCTCTCTGTTTCTGAGTCTCTGAGTCTCTGGCTCTGGCTCTCTGTCTCCCTGTCTTCGGGTCACTGTCTCCCTCTGTCTCTGGGTCTCTATCCCTGTCTCTGGGTCTCCGTCCCTCTGTCTCTGGGTCTCTGTCCCTCTGTGAGTCTCTGTCTCCCTAACTCTGGGTCTCTGTTCCTCTGTCTCTGGGTCTGTGTCTCCCTGTCTCTGTCTCCCTCTGTCTCTAGGTCTGTGTCTTCCTGTCTCTGTCTCCCTCTGTCTCTGGGCCTGTGTTTTCCTGTTTCTGTCTCTCTCTGGCTCTGGCTCTCTGTCTCTGGCTCTCTGTCTCCCTGTTTTCGGGTCACTGTCTCCTTCTGTCTCTGGGTCTCTGTCTTCCTGTCTCTGGGTCTCTGTCTCCCCATCTCTGGGTCTCTGTCTCCCCATCTCTGGGTCTCTGTCTCCCTGTCTCTGAGTCTCTGTCTCTGGGTCTCTGTGTCTCTGTCTCCATCTCTGGGTCTCTGTCCCTCTGTTTCTAGCTCTGTCTTCCTGTCTTCATGTCTCTGTCTCTGTGTCTGTGTCTATCTCCTGCCTCTCTGTCTCTGAGTCTCTTGTCTCCCCATCTCTGTCCCTCTGTCCCAGGCTCTGGATCTGTCAGTGGCTGGGCATCCTGGCCTGTGGGACATTGCGGTAGGGCCCTGCGCCGGCTCCTGGGCTCTCCCATTTATCCATCCAGAAGCCATTATCTTTTCTGCACTCCCACCAGAGCCCAGGGAGGCAGAGAACAGCAGGTGCCTTGGAAGGGGCCTTCCCTTTTCAGGAGGGAGGACCCTGGGAAGTAGCCTTCTGCAGCCTGGGGGAGAAGCAGGGTGGCCAGGCCTCAGGGGTGTCTGAGCTGTCCCACGGGAAAGCTTGCTGACGTGAGTGTGGGGGCCGGGGCATGTGAGGGCCAGCATGAGGTTTCAGAACCCATCCTGTGGGCTGGGAGCAGTCCCTGGTGCTGTGAAATGCTGTAGTCACCATGGCAACAGTGCTGGGGGAGCGGCTTCTGTGGACTGGGTGGGACCCTGCCTCTCTGCACCTTTTACCCTCAAGGCACGTGCTCAAGAGCCAGCGAGGACTGCAGCTGCTGGGGGTGGGGCAGGGGCGCTGGGCCACAGTGTTCCCATCTTGGAGAGGGATACTGGGCGCGTGACCGCCTGGGCTGCAGGTGAAGACCTGTGCCTGCTTGGTGAGGTCACAGTGGGTGGGAAGGGTCATGAGAGAAGGTGTCAGTGTGGTTGGAGAGCAGGGTGGTGGCAGTGAGGCTGAGATGTTAGCGGTGGGACACCAGGGTCCCCACGGCTCTGGCGCCGGAGCCCCACACCACCCCCACACCGCCGAGTTGCTGTGACCCCACCCCACCTCCACCTCTGCTTTCCCTCCTTTCTCCGGCTCTCTGTTCCTCTCTCCCTGTATCTCTCCCTCTCTCTCTGGTTGTGTCACCCTCATTCCCTGGGCCTCTGTCTCCCCGTCTCTCTGGGTCTCTGGATCTCTGTCTCCCCCTCTCCCTCTCCCTGGGCCTCTGTTTCTCTGGGTCTCTGTCTCCCTGTCTCTGGGTCTCTGTGCTCCATCTCTGGGTCCCTATCCCTCTCTCTCTGGGTCTCTTTCTTCTTCTCTCTGGGTCCAGTTTTCTCTGTCTGGTCCTGGCTCCCCTCTGGGTCTACCTCCCTCTCTCTAGGTCTGTCTCCCCGAGCCTCTGCCCCCTCTCTCTGGGTCTCAGATAAAGCTTTCAGGATGCTCTGTCTCTCTCTCAGCCTCTGCCCCCCTCTCGCTGGGCCTCTGTCTCCCTCTCCCCAAGCCTCTGCCCCCTCTCTCTCTGGGTCTCAGATAAAGCTCTCAGGATGCTTGTGGTCCAGTTGCCGGCCTGGGACTGGCTGGGACAGGGGCTGGAGGGCGGGCAGTGGCTTCTCCGCCGGCCCTGCCGGCTCCTGCAGTACAGCCTCTTCCCCACCCATGCGCCAGGACCCTGGGGCGGCATCGCTTCGGCCGGGGTGTGAGCCAACCAGCTGTGCTGCGCTGCTGTGCTCCATCGAGCCACATGGACAATAAAACCAAAATTGGCTTTGAAAGTGGAAGTGCTCTCCGCTTTGAGGGGAAGTGAGGGCCTGCGCGTCAGAGTCGTCTGTGAGGGCAATGCCGGCAGACTCCACTCTGGTCTGCGCACAGGGCTCCGTGCGGGGGTGGGAAAGGGTTTTACAAAACCCCAAAGAAATGTTTCCATGAAATTCTTTCTTGTTGTTGCCTTTTTTTTCTTTTTTGGACATTCCAATGAAAAGAGCCGTTCTGGGCCTTTGGATCGCTCCTCGTGGGTTGGCAAGCCGACCATGGGGATGAGGCCAGCCCGGAGCCAGAGGAAAGCTCCCGCCCTGACAGGTGTGTGCCCCTCACTGTTGGCTCCCGAGGCAGCCCCCACCTCCCCTGCTCCTGATCCCCCCATGAGGCTCCATCACTCAGGTGTCTGGCTGCAGCCCCTGTGACTCTGAGCTTCCTGTTACCTCCCCCATGAGGCTGTCCTGCCTCATGGGTTGCCCCAGAGTAGACTCTCAGGCGAGGGTTCAAGGGCCCCATGAAGGACAATGTGGAGGGACAGCACCTACACAGGGGTGTCAGCAACAAGCAGGTGGTCCTGGGGGCAACCCTTGGAGATGTGGGGGAATCTCATAACAGGTGGTCCACCTGGGGGAGTTCCCCCCACCCCAGCTCCCCACATGCCAGTCACAGTGTGTCCCTGCCCAGGGACATCTGAGAGAAGCTGGGGCGGTGTCACCAGCGCAGACCTGGGCATGTCCTCGGGTCCAGCATGACCTGGGCCTGGCTAGGATGCCCGATGTCATTGCTGGGGGGATACAGCAGCAAAGGGGTGTCAGAATTGCCCCTATCCTGGGCCAGGCCCGCAGCGGGGGCGTGTGGCCACTCAGAGGCCAGATTCCGGCAGAGGGTGCAGCCGGGGCAGGCGGCGATGGCCTCTCGAGGCGGCCCTGGCCGGGGCTGCTGACGCATTGGCTCCGATGACTCACGTGCGGGTGACCGTGACTTGAGTGGCCGTCTGTAGACTCGGACAGGCTCAGGGCCACCGCCTTCCTGGGGCCTGTGGCCCCGCCGCGCCGGCCGCCCCCTGTCTGGGCCGGCCTGAGTAATGGGTCCTTCCCCTCCTCCCCGTGGCCGGCTGGAGAGGACCTTAGTCATCGGTCCTGGCCCCGGCCCTCCCTCCTCCTCTGCCTGCCCACCTCCGCCCAGGCTGCATCTCACTTCTCCATCCAGGCTGGGGGACTGCAGCCCCTGCTGGCCTCCTCCCTCCCTAAGTTCCCCGGGAAGGGCTGCAGCAGGATGGGTTTGGCTTCTCAGGATCGGCAGTACAGCGGGTGAGGGTGACAGCAGGGGCTGCAGGGACAGTTGTCCCATCCCTAAGACGAGAGGAAGGGAACAGCTGTGTGGAGCACATCAGACATCACCGGGACACCAGGAGGAGGCCCGGGCAGGACAAGCTGCTTCCCCGCTCATGGGTCCAACATGGGCCCTGCGCCCTGTGACCAGCAGTAGATGAGCCTCACCCAGCATTCTGGGCCTGGGGTGTCCTAACTTCCAGATGGGAACATCGGAATTCTCCAAGTGTGTGATCATCACATGCTAGTGGCAGCCTGGGTCCCAGGGCTCTGCGTTTGCTCATTTGCTCTTCTCATGCTCCAGTGGCCCTGGGGCTGGGGGAGCTGGGCAGTCATTTGCTCCTGCTTTGTAGATGAGGCCTGGTGGTTGAGTGACTGCTGAGTTCCCAGCTAAGCAGAGCTGTCTTGGCCCAGGCTACTGGCCCCTGATGCCTGCTCTGGGATGCCCTGCCGGCCAGCTGGACTGATCCTGCCTCTGGGTTCCGGGCACCCTCCACCTGCTGGGGAACCCAGAGATCTCATGCTTGGAACCCTGGTCACCTCCCTGGTTTCCTGTTCCTCAGTCATCAGAACAGCAGAGGGTGGGACAGGGGCCCCTCTCCTCCCAAGAGGGAGGTCCTCTCTGTCCAGCTTCTCAGTTCTGCAGATACCTTCTGTGCACGCATGGGCAGACGACACGTTGAGTGCAAAGAGCATCCCACTGTGTGTGCTCTCTGCTCCTCCTTCCTCCTGCAGCCGTAATGCCATCCCCTAGATGCAGTGTCTTCGCCGGGATGCGTCAGGATCAGCCTTCTCACCCAGCTGTAGGGCAGCCCTCTCTTGGAAGGTGCTGTGGTTCCACGTACCTCCCCTAAGGATGGTTAGCTTGTTTCTCGTCCGTGGCCCCTAGAGACAGTATTTGGGTATGCTTCAGAAATAGAGTTGTTGGGTAAAGGACATGAGCCTTTAGCGGATTGCTGGGTCTACCCAGCTGCCTTCCTGGGGGTCACCTTGCTTCATAAGCCCCCCGAGCGAGGCCGACTCTTAGGTCCTTCCAGCCAGGTCTGTTTGCTTTCCATGGAACCATCAGCTCACATTATTCATGCATCTTTCGACCTCATTCTGTCGCTCAGGCTGGAGTGCAGTGGCATAAACACAGCTCACTGCAGCCTCCACCTCCTGAGTTCAAATGATCCTCCCACCTCAGCCTCCCAAGTAGCTGGGACCACAGGTGCACGGCAGCATGCCTGGCTAATTTGTATTGATTTCTTGATGCTCTTTATATGTTAAGGTACATGATAAATCCACTTCTAAGGACTGAGTGGTCCCATGATGAAATTACCCCAGTTCAATGTGTTTCTTCTGGTGAAAATGTACACATGCACACCTGCCCCCAAGGGCTTTAGAGGACGCAAAGAAGTCCTCCCATTCCTTCCTACAAATCTCCTTGAACTTCGAAGGAAAAACTAGACCAAAAAAATGGCAAAGGCTGGCAAGGCTCACACATACTTCTGGGACACAAAGTGTCCACAGAAAGGCTGGCAGGGGTCACCTGGAGCCCAATGGCACCCAACCCTTTTACAGCTGCAACACAAAGCTGATTCTAGGTGATCTGACCCCTTTTGGTCCTTATTTCCTGGACTGAGTGCCCATGAGGACAGGACCTACTTTGTCAAGTTCACACTGTGTCCCTGCACACATCGGGAGGGAGGAGGAGTTGGCAAAGGCAGGGAGGCAAGCTGGGGACAAGGAGAGATGTGGACCCCCCAAAGGCCCTCAGAGACACATGCAGGATGTGGCTTTGGCCCCAGGCAGCCTGGGTGTCGGTGAGAGGGCGTGGCATTCATGGGAAGCAACGAGGCACTGCCCCTGGAGATGTCTGGGCAGGTGCCGGACCCTGTGGGGAGCTGGAGAGGGAGCAGCCAGTGTGCCTGTGACATGTTCCTCACGAGCCTTGGAACTGTGGATCTGTCGTGGGTCTTGGGGGAAAAAAAGAGCCCAGACTTGGCTCACAGCAGCAGCCTGGGCAAGTGCAACTGGGGTGGATGTGTGGGGAAGGGAAGAAGGGAGGAGTGGAGGTGGGCGTCCCCTCCACCTGGCAGGGGAAAGGCCATGGGGATAAGCCAGAGTCTCAGGGTGCACCTGGACCGCTTTCCTTCCTTCCCCTCCTCAGCTTTCAGAAGGCTGCATCCCCGCCCTCCCAGGTAAACACCAGGTCGGGCCTTCAGCAGCCCTGGCAGCATGGCTGGCCAGCCCAGATGACTGTGGTATTAGGCTCCGAGTAGCCCGTGTCCTGCCTCTCCAGGGACTTAAAGGCTTTCCACTGAGCACAGGCCCTCACCGGGTCCTCCACGCTGTGTCCTCATCCTCCAGGACGAGGAGCACCTTGAAGGCAGGGCTGGGGCTTGGGCAACTTGCTGTGCCTGTGGTGCCTTGCAGGGCTGTGGTCAGTGCCTGGTCCTGCAGCCCCTCTGCCCAGCAGTTTGCCTTGGTCACCCACCCTTTCCCAAGGGTCTCTGGAAGGGCAGCCTGTGGGAGGTCAAGGCCTCTGGTGAAGCTGCAGTGCTGAGTGAGTGCCCACTGTGCGCCCTGTGTTTGATGTCGGCTCTTTAATGTCCATGGTGGTTTTGGGGCTGGCCGGCATTGGGGCCGAGGAGCCTTCCATCTCCTCCCGCTTTCTTGGAAGGATCAGTACCCGCATTCCTGTCCCTCACTGATGGACAGGCGTGGGTCCCAGAATGGGAGAGCAAATTCCAGAGGGCAGAGGCCATGAGGACAGAGCAGGGTGCTGGGGAGGGTGGCCTCAGCCTGGTGGGGGTGGGGATGGAGGTCCTGGAGGGGACTGACCCTGGAGGTGGCAACAGGGTCCGCCCTGTTTGTGCTCTGAGGAAGAAGTGGTATATCACGGGCTCCTAAGCTACCCATTCATCAGTTTCCCAAATGAAACAGCAGAGTGGGGGGGGGCTGGAGAAGAGGGGCTGGGCGGGTAATAGGGGTGGTGGGGGCTCATATACACTGTGGTGCAGGGGCTGTGGCAGGGCTTGCGTGGGACTCAAGAAGGCTCCTGCATGTTCTTCGGTTTTTTATTTGAGTGAAATTCACATGACATCAGACTGTCTTGAAGTGGACAATTGAGTGGCATTTAGTAGATTCACAGTGGTGTGCAAACGCCACCTCTATCTAGTTCCAGAACATTCTTATCCCTCCAAAAGGAGACCCCACCCCACCAGCAGCCACTCCCCTCCCCTCCCCCAGCTCTTGGTGGCACCCATCTGCTTCTTGTCTGTGGATTCGCCTGTTCTGGGCGTTTCAGGGAGACCCCACCCCACCAGCAGCCACTCCCCTCCCCTCCCCCAGCTCTTGGCGGCACCCATCTGCTTCCTGTCTGTGGATTCGCCTGTTTCGGGCATTTCACGTCAGCAGTCATACACCACACGGCCTTTTGTGTCTGGTTCTTGTACCAAGTGTTGTGTTCGAGGTCGTAGTGTGTGTGTGAACCTCAAGGCCAATGGGCCGTGTCCCCTCCTCTGCTCTCCCTGCAGCACGGCCGACAAGAACGGGGCCCTCAAGTGCACTTTCTCGGCGGCCGGCCACAGCACCAGCCTCCTGCAGGGCCTGGCCACCCTCCGCGCCCAGGGCCAGCTCCTTGATGTCGTGCTGACCATCAACAGAGAGGCCTTTCCTGCACACAAGGTCGTCCTGGCCGCCTGCAGCGACTACTTCAGGTAAGCGCTAGGCACGGGGAGCTGGGAGGGGAGGCCGCCTGTGGGGACAGGGAAGACGGAATCCACCTTCTAAAGGGGGCCTATCTCAGCACCGTCCAGGGACAGCTTCAAGGGAGAATGGCTGGTGTCGGCTCTCAAATGTTTATTTTTTTTTGAGATGGAGTCTCACTCTATTGCTCAGGATGGAGTGCAGTGGCGAGATCTCGGCTCACTGCAACCTCCGCCTCCCAGGTTCAAGTGATTCTCTGCCTCAGCCTCCTGAGTACCTGGGAACACAGGCACCCGCCACCACACCCAGCTAATTTTTTGTATTATTAGTACAGATGGGATTCACCACGTTGGCCAGGCTGGTCTCGAACTCCTGACCTCGTGATCCACCCGCCTCGGCCTCCCAAAGTGCTGGGATTACAGGTGTGAGCCACCGCGCTCGGCCTCTTCTGATTTTAGAGAGGTTAATGTCCAGTAAACCTGCAGATTTTCCCCGGTTTGCATCTTACTCTCTTTGGGCAGACATGCCTGGGGGGATAGTCACTTCTGCCCTGTGGACTGGCAGGGTCTGGCCAGGCTTTTGATCTGTCTTTACTTGACACCTGCTGTATGCCAGGCAGTATTCTAGGCCTTGGGATCCAGCAGGGATGAAAGAGTGAAACCGGCATCAGCCCCTGCCATTAGGGCATCCCCTCAGGACACCTGGAGTGGGACAGCTGGGGGACTGGAGGGGCATCGAAGGCCACAGGGACCCCGTGTCTGCCAACACTGTGTCCTGAGCTCTGTCTGAGGCCCACATGAGTTCTCGCTGTCACCCTGAGCTGTGGGCACTTCCACCATGTGACAGAGAAGTCCATGGTGGGCACATGGGTCTGTCTGTCTGTCCCTGTGCCACGGCTGGGCCAGAAGCGAGAGCACCACAGAACAGGGCTGTGGGGTAGGGGTGCGTTCTCCTTGCCAGCAACAGGGGGCTGTTGCAGGGCTGGGTGGTCTTCCTCCCTGGGTGACCAGCAGACGAGCCTCTTTCCTGCCAGGCAGTGACCCCACCAGAGAGAGCTGGGCCACCCTGGGGCAGTTCCCAGGCCCCAGCCCAGGTGTGCACCTCGCCTGCGCCTTCCCGGAGGCCCGGGCCGCCTGCCCCGTGGGCTCAACAAGGCTGTTGTGGGGGCCGCAGCAGGCGAGCCAACTGGGGCGCCGCTTCTATTTTTATTCTGTATTTGGGGACGGGTGGGCCAGCCCAGCCAGCAATGCCCTTTAAAGGCTCCCCTGCGCTGGCATAGCAGCCGGCAAGGCCTTAAAAGGCAAAGCTCCCTCCTGTCGCCCGAGACCGCCTCTGCCTTCATCGCATCATGCCCGAGGGCCGGCGGGGACCCATGGGGACAAGCAGGGCAGGGTCTGGGGAGCTGGCATCGTGCTGCTCCTGGAGTGCGACGAGACACTGAGGAGAGGCTCGCTGGGCAGATGTCAGTGGGCGGCTCCGAGGCAGCGCCCTGGCCGCTGTCCTTGCCCCTGTTGCCCGGAGCCTGGCCCACGTGAGGTGCAAGACCAGGGGACGGACCTCTGTGGGGCAAATGCCCAAGGGACGTTCCCTCCTCCTCAGGTGGCCATCAGGTGAGGTGCACAGGTGGGAATAAGAGTTATTGTGCCATGCCAGCGCACCTCCTGGGAGGAACCACCCATGCCCCTGGAGCTGGGGTGCTCTCCTCTCTTCTGGGGAGCATCCTAAAAGCGGTAGGGGAACTTCGACCTATAGGCCTGTGCCTCCTCACTGCCCTCCCTCACGAGGTCCTGTGTCCCCTCCCCACTCATGTTAGTTCTGCTTCCCAGAGCAGAGCAGAGCAGTACAAGGGTGGAGCTGGGGTATCACTGGAGGGTGAGGACATAGCTGTTGGGTGGGAGGCACTTCCCCGACCACCTTAGTCTCTGGAGACAGCAGTCACTCCAGCACAGCCTCCTGGTGGGGGTCCCCTCCTGGGGACCCTCGTTACCTTGCCCTCTTCACACGTTAGTTGTTGAGACTCAGGCTGGGTACGTCAGACCTGCCTGCTTAGGTCAGCAAGCGGGCGAGGGCGGAACCGTGGTGCATGGCACCTCTAGAGCGCTGGTCCCGCAGCTCCTGAGCTCAGGTGTCAGGTGGGGCTGCAGATCTGTCCCCAGAGCCACAGGGTGTGTTTTCATCCTGCACTGCCATACCTGGCCCCTTTAACCGCCCCACCACCAGGCACGTGGTGGGCGAGGCTGACCCAGCCTCCACTCCTCCAGCTCTGATGCAATCTAGTCATGAAGGGGCCAAGCAGGGAGCTGCTGTTTATAGGCAGATGCATGGCTTGGGTGGATTCAAAATCTTTTTTTGAAAAAAATTTTTTTTTTTTTTTTGAGATGGAGTTTCGCTCTTGTTACTCAGGCTGGAGTGCAATGGCACGATCTCGGCTCACCGCAACCTCTGCCTCCTGGGTTCAGGCAATTCTCCTGCCTCAGCCTCCTGTTTTGTTTTTTTTTTAGATAGTCTTGCTCTTGTTGCCCAGGCTGGAGTGCAGTGGCAAGATCTTGGCTCACTGCAACCTCCACCTCCCCAGTTCAAGCAATTCTCCTGCCTCAGCCTCCCGAGTAGCTGCAATTACAGGCATGCACCACCACACCTGGCTAATTTGTATTTTTAGTAGAGATGGGGTTTCACCATGTTGGCCAGACTGGTCTCAAACTCCTGACCTCAAGTGATTCACCTGCCTGGGCTTCCCAAATTGCTGGGATTACTGGTGTGAGCTACCGAACCCCACCTTTGCATGTTTTTAATGAGCCTCTGGCCTGCTTTCCTCTTGCTGGCTGTGCCCTGCGTTCTGTGTCCCCGTTCCACTGTTCCCGAGGCTGTTATCATTCCCGGCTGATCACAACGCCTCTCGGCCACTGCAAGCCACAAGGTGTGTTTCCACCTTTTAGGGCCATGTTCACCGGTGGCATGCGGGAGGCGAGCCAGGACATCATCGAGCTGAAGGGCGTGTCGGCCCGCGGCCTGCGGCACATCATCGACTTTGCCTACAGCGCTGAGGTGACCCTGGACCTGGACTGCGTGCAGGATGTGCTGGGTGCTGCTGTGTTCCTGCAGATGCTGCCCGTGGTGGAGCTGTGCGAGGAATTCCTAAAGGCAGCCATGAGTGTGGAGACCTGCCTCAACATCGGCCAGATGGCCACCACCTTCAGCCTGGCCTCGCTGCGGGAGTCAGTGGACGCCTTCACCTTCCAGCACTTCCTGCAGATCGCCGAGGAGGAGGACTTCCTGCGCCTGCCGCTGGAGCGCCTGGTCTTCTTCCTGCAGAGCAACCGGCTGCAGAGCTGCACTGAGATTGACCTGTTCCGAGCTGCGGTCCGCTGGCTGCAGCACGACCCGGCCCGGCGGCCGCGCGCCAGCCACGTGCTCTGCCACATCCGCTTCCCGCTCATGCAGTCCTCCGAGCTGGTGGACAGCGTGCAGACGTTGGACATCATGGTGGAGGATGTGCTGTGCCGCCAGTACCTGCTGGAGGCCTTCAACTACCAGGTGCTGCCCTTCCGGCAGCACGAGATGCAGTCACCGCGCACCGCCGTGCGCTCGGACGTGCCCTCGCTGGTGGCCTTTGGTGGCACGCCCTACACCGACAGCGACCGCTCGGTCAGCAGCAAGGTATACCAGCTGCCCGAGCCAGGCGCCCGCCACTTCCGCGAGCTCACAGAGATGGAGGTCGGCTGCAGCCACACGTGCGTGGCAGTGCTGGACAACTTCGTGTACATGGCCGGAGGCCAGCACCTGCAGTACCGCAGTGGTGAGGGCGCGGTGGACGCCTGCTACCGATACGACCCGCACCTGAACCGCTGGCTGCGCCTGCAGGCCATGCAGGAGAGCCGCATCCAGTTCCAGCTGAACGTGCTGTGCGGCATGGTGTATGCCACGGGTGGCCGCAACCGGGCCGGCAGCCTGGCCTCCGTGGAGCGGTACTGTCCCCGGCGCAACGAGTGGGGCTACGCCTGCTCGCTCAAGCGCCGCACCTGGGGCCATGCTGGGGCCGCCTCCGGGGGCCGCCTGTACATCTCGGGCGGCTACGGCATCTCAGTGGAGGACAAGAAGGCGCTGCACTGTTACGACCCTGTGGCCGACCAGTGGGAGTTCAAGGCGCCCATGAGCGAGCCCCGTGTGCTGCATGCCATGGTGGGCGCTGGCGGCCGCATCTATGCCCTTGGGGGCCGCATGGACCACGTGGACCGCTGCTTCGACGTGCTGACTGTGGAGTACTACGTGCCCGAGACGGATCAGTGGACCAGCGTGAGCCCCATGCGAGCCGGCCAGTCAGAGGCGGGCTGCTGCCTGCTGGAGAGGAAGATCTACATCGTTGGGGGCTACAACTGGCGGCTCAACAACGTCACCGGCATCGTGCAGGTGTACAACATGGACACCGATGAGTGGGAGCGGGACCTGCACTTTCCGGAGTCCTTCGCGGGCATCGCCTGCGCCCCCGTCCTGCTGCCCCGGGCCGGGACCAGGAGGTAGCCCCCCAGATCCCCGGGACCCTGGCCTGACTGCATGCTGTCTCCAAGCCTGGCTTGGCGAGTGCACGTCTGCCTGAGAACCCCAGTGCCCCTCTTTGCCCGGGCTGCCCTCGAAAGGCCTGCCGTGTGGATAAGTGCCCCTTCCAGGGTGGCCTCCCTCCCTCCGTCCTTCCCAAAGCAGATCCTGGCTCCAAGTCCATTTGAGCGAGCCTGCCCACAAAGCGGCCAAGGAGCCAGTTGTGGCAGCAAACTTGTCCCTGGGGCAGCTTCCTCGCCTGCAGACTGGAGGGTGGAATCCCAGGTCTCCAGGGGGTCCCTGTGCGGCTCCGCCTCGCCCCTCACCCCCTCCCAGCCCCGCGGTTTCAGGCATTCAGGTGTGAGCTCATCACCACTGAACCCAAAGTTGGTGGTTCAACTCACCCTCCTTCCAAGTCTCCCGCGCACATGCTTTTAAAATAAACTCGCCCAAAACCTCCACAGCACACAGACCTCAGAAGCAGTGAGAGGCGGCTTGGAAGCCCTTGGTTTGGGGTGGGTGGAGGACCAGTGCACGTGCCTGTCTCTCCTGGGGTGCCCTCCTTCCCCCATCCCGAGCTGCTGAGGGGAGGCTCTGGTCATGCCTCTGTTCCTGTCATCATCTGCCTTAAGGAGGAAAAACCATGTCAGTCCTAGGAATGGTCCTTGAGGACCTTGGGCCTTCATTTGGCACTGAGCATCTTGTGGGGCCTTCACTGGCGGAGACGTCCCGGCCCTCTACATTTGCCCTGTTGGCCGAGCAGTCCCCTTCCTGCAGCTGGAGGGGGACACTGACTTCAGAATTCCACAGTGTCGCCTCCTGCAGGTCAGCTGGGCGGTCTTTATTCTCCTTCCTCCTCTTTTCCCCACTCTGCACCCTGCCACTCCCTGGCCTGCCCTGTTTCCAGGTTGACATTGCTACCGAGCCAGCACTGAGGCCTTTCCTTTCTCTAGGGCTCTGCGGCATCTCTGGCCACATTTGTTTTAATGTCTGAACCTCTAAAGCTCTTCTTTTTAATTTGTTTTACTTTTTATTTGAAGAAGCCGGCCCCGCTGTCTCATAGATGGGATTTGTACTCTTGGGGCAACTTAAAGTGTCTCTCTCGCTGCTCACAGACGATTGATGTCTTGTCGCTGTGACCCACTCACCGTGTAAAGAATTAACCTCCTATCTTAGCAGACGTCGTCTCCTAATATTTCCCTTTATTTAATAAAAATGTTATGGTGAAGAGATGGAGCAGGCCCAGCACTGAGCTTGTGCGGCTGGGGCTGATTGGTCACAGATTCCTTGTGTGTCCTCCGTGTGTCTGGGGGCTTCTCTCCTCCACCTCAGCCTTTTCCAGCCGTGCAGAGGAGCTGGCAGGGGGCTGGGCTTTGGCTCAGGGGCACAGGAGCAGCAGGAAGTGTGGCCAGGACTTTCACCCTGGCACTTTTTTTTTTTTTGAGATGGAGTCTTGCTCTGTTGCCCAGGCTGGAATGCAGTGGCTTGATTGTGGCTCACTGCAACCTCCACCTCCCAGGTTCAAGTGATTCACTTGCCTCAGCCTACCAAGTAGCCAGTATTACAGATGCCCACCACCACACCCAGCGAATTTTTGTATTTTTAGTAGAGACGGGGTTTCACCATCTTGGCCAGGCTGGTCTTGAACTCTTGACCTCAAGTGATCTGCCTGCCTCGGTTTCCCAAAGTGCTGGAGTTACAGGCGTGAGCCACCGTGCCTGGCCCACCTTGGCACTTTGGAAGAGGTTTCAGCCCCCTACTCTCATCGTGGCTGGCCAAACCGTGAACCAGGCTGCCCAGAGTGGGCCACTTACCAGTTGCAGGTTATTGGAGAAAGCCTGATGTTCCCAGAGGGGGGCCCTGGGATTCATACATGCGTAGATCTGCATAAGTTGCTGTGCCTGCATGCCTGGCACTCCTGTGTGGCGGCCATCGGGGCTAGGGTAACACCAGGGGCTGCAGGGGTGGGCAGTTCTAAATTAGGAACGTGGTTGGGAACCTAAAAGAAGCCCACACCGTCAGGGACATCGAAAGGAAAGCCGTGCTCCTCGGGGACTTACCAGAACATTCCAGCCCCTGCCCCCGACCTGAACTCCCCCAGAGAACCCTTCCCCACTGGAGGCACAGCCCCTTCAGGGGGGCAGTGAGAAGCTTTGCCAGCTGCAAGTCCCCTGGATCAGCTCACACCTCAGAACATCTTGTCCCCAACGAGCTGGCAGGGGCGCCGGCCCAGGGTGGGGGTGCTGCCGTATCTAACCGGATCGATTGTGCGTAACTGTCTGGGCCGGTTCATGGAATGTTCTTGGGGCCCCCTGCCCCTCCCTCAGCCTCCCCCCCGCATCCCCCCAAGAAAGGAAAATTATTTTTCGTATTGTAAACTTTAAACACGAAAAAGCTGTTTTTAATTTAGCAGAAACTGGCTTGAATCTTCACTTTGTGAACGTTTGTGTCCTTCAGAGAAAGAACACGCCTGCGCACACTCGCACACGCTCAGGCACACCTGCACACTCATGCCGCAACGCACACGTTCACACAACCGTGCTGCATGCCTGCGCACACTCGCACACGCTCAGGCACACCTGCACACTCATGCCGCAACGCACACGTTCACACAACCGTGCTGCATGCCTGCGCACACTCGCACACGCTCAGGCACACCTGCACACTCATGCCACAACGCACACGTTCACACAACCGTGCTGCATGCCTGCGCACACTCGCACACGCTCAGGCACACCTGCACACTCATGCCGCAACGCACACGTTCACACAACCGTGCTGCATGCCTGCACACCCGCGCTCGCCCGTGCTCACACGTTGCAACGTGTTCACATGCTTGCCCGCACATGGTGAGATGCAAGCTCGCACATATGCCCGCACACACATCTGTGCACGCACCCCTGGACCAGCGTAGCTAACTCTGCCTGGTGGCCCAGAGGGGTCTGGAGCCCGGCAACGCCCCGAGCCTGGGGGAAGCCTGTCTGCTTCCAGACGCCCTGCCTCCTCGCTGAGGCCTGGACGCTGGCCGCAGGAGCCTCCCTCGCACCTGGGCTCGGGCTGTGGGAAAACGCTGTCTCTCGGGATGGTCGGATGCAGGCCCGCAAGAGGGAGGCCAAGTGTGACTTCTGGGGCCTTTCAGCAAGCGAGGGCCAAGGGGGCCTCTGGGGAGCTGTATGAGGTGGGAATCCGCCCCGGACCTGGCCAGCTTGGAAACTCGCCCCTGGCTCCATCTCCGAGGAAGCAGCTCCAGCTCGTCCGTTCTCACGGGCCCTGGAGATTCGCTTTGCACGGTGCAGCCTCGAGGCTCTGCTCTTCCTTGGGGGCGTCTGGCCCTGGATCCCAGTGGCCCAGCGCCTAACACAGAGCATGGCACAGACAGGGCACAGCTCAAATGTTTGTTGCACAAAGGAGAGGTTCTGGGGTGGGAAGGTGAGGGCAGCCTTCTTCACACTAGTGCCTGTGGGCACCTTCTGTGTGCAAACCTCGGGGAAGGAGGGCACGAAGCTGTGCTTCACCCTCAGCAAGGCCCCTGCTGCATCCTCGTCTTCCTGTCACTCTCATTCTGGTGGCCAGCCGGGCAGCCATTCCTGCGTCCTCACCAGCAGAGCCCTGATTTGGTGCCAGCAGCAACGTGCCCAGCCTCCGGGGTTAAGATTCAGCTGAGCCGTTCTTGGCAATGCCTTTTGCCAGGGTTGTTTGCAATCTGGGCATGTTTCCCAGCTCTGGCCAGCAAGCTTGAAGGGGTCGGGTGTTTCTGGACAAGGGAGAGGCCTTGTTGCCCCCTTTCCTCCCTCACTGCTTATGAGAACACAATGCCAGGGGCTTCCGCAGCCATCTTGTGGCCAGGAGGAGCAAGTTAAGAGAGCACACTCACAGGCTGGGTGCGGTGGCTCATGCATGTAATCCCAGAACTTTGGGAGGCTGAGGCAGGGCCATCACTTGAGTCCAGGAGTTCAAGACCAGCCCTAGGGATACAGTGAGACCATCTCTAAAAAAGAAAAAAAAAAATGCTGGCCCTTGTAGCACACATGCCTGTAGTCCCAGCTACTGGGGGAGGCTGAGGTGGGAAAACCGCCTGAGCCCAGGAGCTCTAGGGTGCACGGAGCTGTGGCTGCACCACTGCACTCTTTTTTTGAGCGCACCACTGTTTTTCTGAGCCTGGTTTTCTAGCCTTCTCATCACTTCTGTGAGCTACCAAACAATGTTTTGGGTTTTTTTTTTTTTTTGAGATGGAGTCTCACTCTGTCACCCAGGCTGCAGTGCAGTGGCGCCATGTCAGTTCACTACAGCCTCTGCCTCCCAGGTTCAAATGATTCTCCTGCCTCAGCCTCCCCAGTAGCTGGGATCACAGGTGCATGCCACCATGCCCTAATTTTTGTATTTTTGGTACAGATGAGGTTTTGCCATGTTGGCCAAGCTGTTCACCATGCCCAGCCTTTTACATTTTTTAAAATAGAGACAGAGTCTCACTATTTTGTCCAGGCTGGTTTTGAACTCCTGAGCTCAAACAATACGCCTGCCTTGGCCTCCCAAAGTGCTAGGATTATAGGTGTGAGCCACCGCCTGGCCAAGCAACCAGTTTTGCAGTATACACATCGGCTATTTGAATCATCCAGGCTGCACACAGCAGCTCACGCCCGTAACCCCAGCACTTTGGGAGGCTGTGGCTGGCAGATCACCTGAGGTCAGGAGTTCGAGACCAGCCTGGCCAACAGGGTGAAACCCCGTCTCTACTAAAAATACAAAAATTAGCTGGGTGTGGTGGTGAGTGACTTTAATCCCAGCTACTAAGAAGGCTGAGGCAGGAGACTCACTTGAACCTGGGAGGTGGAGTTTGCAGCGAGCTGAGATTGCACCACTGCACTCCAGCCTGGGCAACAGAGCAAGACTCCATCTCAAAAATAAATAGATAGGTAGATAGTCTAGAGTCAGTTTCTGTTGCTTGCCAGTAAAAGGCCTGACTTACGTAAGATGGGAAAACCCCAGCAACTGTCACATTTACATTATAACTTCGGAACTGCTTGGTGACAAGCATAGCTGGCCATTAGTGTCTTTGGCAGTGCAGACATTATTTCTCATAACAAGAAGGCTGGAGGTCAGAGGTGCTGGGATGTCATGACTGTTGGCCCATGATTTCTGGTGGGGGGAGGGTTGGGTGGGTGGGGCACAACTATGCCTCTTTCTCTTTTTTTTTGTTTAGAGACTGTATTCCCAGCACTCTGGGAGGCTGAGGCAGGTGGATCTCTTGAGCCCATGAGTTGGAGACCAGCAACACACCAAAACCCTGTCTCTACAAAAGAATTGAAAAATCAGCCTGGCGTGGTGGTGTGCACCTGTAGTCCCAGCTGCACGGGAAGGTGAGGTGAGGATGGCTTGAGCCACATAGGTCAAGGCTGCAGTGAGCTGTGATTGTGCCACTGCACTGCAGCCTGGGTAACACAGTAAGACCATGTCTCAATAAAAAAAAAAAAAGAAAACAGTGGAATCCAAAGGGTGAGACAGCTAGGCCTTCAGCTGAAATTATGCCAGAGGACGAAGCTGCCACCACGGCAGAATCCAGACGCCTTCATTGGCACTGCCATCTGCCCTGGGCACTCAGCCACAGCTGCCCCTGGAAAACAGATGGCCCTGCCCTGATGCTGTTTCTCTGTAGCAGGCTTTGTGCCTGCATGGAAACATGCCAGTGGTCCAGCCATACCCCAGCTGTCTGGGGAGTGGGGAGAGTGAGTACATTCGTGTGTATTAGTCAGCCGCTGCTGTGCAACAAACACCCCCAAGTCTCAATGGCATACAGCAGTGAGCATTTGTTTTTCACGTCTGCGAGTCAGCAGAGGGGGCGCCTGCTCTAGGCTGGCCTCGGCTACGCTGCTCTACTTCCCGGGACAAGGATGCAGAGTGGCCCAGAGGCCCTGCTCCATGGGTTCTTGCATCCTGCTGGGACAGCAGCTAGCCAGGGCATGCTTTCCTCCTGCAGGTGTCTGAGGACAAGTGGAATCACGTCAGGCCTCGTAGGGTCTCAATTCCGGACTCACACACTATCACATCTGCCCATAAGTCTTTTTTCTTTTGAGATAGAGTCTCACTCTGTCACCCAGGATGGAGTTCAGTGGCACAATCGTGGCTCACTGCAGCCTCGACACCCTGGGCTCAAGTGATACTCCCACCTCAGCCTCCCAAGTAGCTAGGACTATAGGCACCTGCCACCAAGGGCAGCTTGCTTATTTATTTGAGACAGAGTCTCACTCTGTCACCCAGGCTGGAGTGCAGTGGTGCAATCTCAGCTCACTGCCACCTTCACCTCCCAGGTTCAGGCAGTTCTGCCTCTGCCTCCTAACTGGGATTACAGGTGTGTGCCATCACACCAGGTTAATTTTTTTTTTTTTTTTTTTTTTTTTTGAGACAGAGTTTCGCTCGTTACCCAGGCTGGAGTGCAATGGCGCGATCTCGGCTCACCGCAACCTCTGCCTCCTGGGTTCAAGCAATTCTCCTGCCTCCGCCTCCTGGGTTCAGGCAATTCTCCTGCCTCAGCCTCCTGAGTAGCGGGATTACAGGCACGCACCACCATACCCAGCTAATTTTTAATATTTTTAGTAGAGACGGGGTTTCACCATGTTGACCAGGATGGTCTCGATCTCTTGACCTCGTGATCCACCCACCTCGGCCTCCCAAAGTGCTGGGATTATAGGCGTGAGCCACCGCGCCCAGCCCACTATTTTTGTATTTTTAATAGAGATGGGGTTTCATGTTGGCCAGGCTGGTCTTGAACTTCTGGCCTCCCTCAAGTGATTCACCCACCTTGGCCTCCCAAAGTGCTGGGATTACAGGCATGAAATGAGCCACTATGCCTCACCTGTCCATAAGTCTTTGGCCAAGCAAATGACATGGCTGAGCCCCACATCAGGAGTGGGGAAGTGTCTTCCACTTGGAAGAACTGCAGACGGCAGGGATGCAGGAACAGGTGGGAACCGGGGCCAGTAATTCGATGGGTCACCCTCTTATTAGGAAAGTGACCAATATCCCCCCGTGGGGGGACTCCCCAAACTTGGATGGGGACCCAGATTTTGGCAACCAAAAAGCAAAGCCCGCTCAGCATCTCCTTAGCAGCCACTGCCCCCTGGAGGTCGAGGGATCACTTTTTTGCTTCAGGTGGGTCAGGGCTGTGAGTGTCCCAGGTTCTTGGACAGCAGGACAAGGGTCTGGATATGGGGATGTCAGTGGGGCTTTGGCCAAGTTTCAGGGCATGGGGACTGCAGGTGTCACTGGGAGCCTGCCCCAGTCTCACTGTGTTGCCCAGGCTGGTCTCGAACTCCTGAGCTCAAGCAATCCTCTGGCCTCTGCCTCCCAAAGTGCTGAGAATACAGGCATGAGCCACTGTACTGGCTAGCCAACCAGCTTTGCAACACACACTTCAGCTATCTATGCCTCAGTGCAGGTGGCTGGACCCCTAGACTTGAGCCCTGGGTTCCCTGCCTGTCCAGTTCCAGCCTCTCCCTACCCTCCTTGGCAACCTGCCTCGTTCTACCCTCCACCCACCACTCAAGCCTGGGTGGGAGGACGAGGGGCCTGGGTCCTCCTGTAACCTTATTGTAAGGAGAAGCATTGCTGGTTTCCCTTGGGTCCTTTCCCTCTCTCTTCATGATCAGACCTGGCTTTTGCTTTGCCCTTTAAAACCTCTGTACGATGAGAGCCTCTTTTGGAAGTCAAAGACACACCAGGGATTGTTTTCCTCTTTGCCTCCCAGGTCCAATGGCCCTAATTCACCTCCACACAATGTGGATACCCAAAATCGACTAAGATCCCATATAAGGAAGAGCTAAGAAGCAAAGCATGAAAACTGACATTGCAAAGTAGCGTTTTGCTTTCTTAGCAGTTGCTGAGTGCTTGGATGAAGCAGGCAGTGAGCTAAGTGCTTTCCATGTGTTATCTGTTTAATCTTTCCAAGAGCCTGCTACGAGGAGCCCCATTGTCCACCTTTAGCTGAGAAGGGCATCGAGGCTCAGAGACGGGAAGATACTTTTCCATTGTCACACAGCTTGAGCACTGATAAGTGGTGGACCACGCAGAAACGCTAAGGGTTTTTTTGTTTCTTTTGAGACGGAGTTTTGCTCTTGTTGACCAGGCTGGAGTGCAATGGCATGATCTCTACTCACTGCAACCTCTGCCTCCCAGGTTCATGCAATTCTCCTGCCTCAGCCTCCCGAGTGGCTGGGATTACAGGCGCCAGCCACTGTGCCCAGCTAATGTTGTATTTTTAGTAGAGATGGGGTTTTACTATGTTAGCCAGGCTGGTCTTGAACTTCTGACCTCAGATGATCCACCTGCCCAGCTTCCCAAAGTGCTGGGATTACAGGCGTGAGCCACCATGCCTGGCTAAGAGTTTCTTGACCTCCCAGGTCAAGCGATTCTCCTGTCTTAGCCTCCCGAGTAGCTAGGATTACAGGCGTGGGCCGCTATGCCCAGTTAATTTTTTTTTGAGATGGAGTTTCGCTCTTGTTACCCAGGCTGGAGTGCAATGGCGCAATCTCGGCTCACCGCAACCTCCGCCTCCTGGGTTCAAGCAATTCTCCTGCCTCAGCCTCCCAAGTAGCTGGGACTACAGGTGCGCGCCACCATGCCCAGCTAATTTTTGTATTTTTAGTAGAGATGGGGTTTCACCTTGTTGACCAGGATGGTCTCGATCTCTTGACCTTGTGATCCACCCGCTTCGGCCTCCCAAAGTGCTGAGATTATAGGCGTGAGCCACCGCGCCTGGCCTTTTCTTTTTTCTTTTTGTATTTTTAGTAGAGATGGGGTTTCACCATGTTGGGCAGCCTGGTCTCAAACTCCTGACCTCAGGTGATCTGCCTGCCTCAGTCCCCCAAAGTGCTGGGATTACAGGTCTGGAGGTGGAGGTTGCAGTGAGCCGAGTTCACGCCACTGCACTCCAGCCTGGGTGATAGAGCAAGGCTCTATCTTAAAAACAAACATACAAACAAAAACTCATAGGAAACCAAGTGCGTCTGTGCCCTTTCCACATTACACAGGCACACAGGGAGATCTGGCCAGGCCCTGGCTTCTTTGGGAAAGGTGAATATAATCTCAGCTTGGTCTACAAGGCATCAGATGAGACCCTAGAAACAGCTGCCTTCGGAGGGGGGAGGTTTCAGGTCATGGGAAGAGATGCTGGAGGGCTACTTCAGCTACACCCTTCAGGAGGGTCTCTTGGAGCAGAGGCCTGCAAGTTGAGAAGCAGCCAGCCACGAAAGCATCTTGAAGGAGAGTGATCCAGGCAGAGAGAACAGCAGAGACATCGATGTGGCTGCATGATCGCCAAGCTGGGCATGGGCATGGGGAGCTGCCGGGAGAAGGGTAGATTTTTTTTTTTTTTTTTTTGAGATGGAGTCTCACTCTGTTGCCCAGGCTGGAGTGCAATTGCGCAATCTCCGCTCACTGCAATCTCCGCATCCTGGGTTCAAGCGATTCTCCTGTCTCAGCCTCCCAAGTAGCTGGGATTATAGGCACCTGCCATCATGCACTGCTAATTTTTGTATTTTTTGGTAGAGACGGGTTTTCACTATGTTGGCCAGACTGGTGTCAAACTCCTGACCTCAGGTGATCCGTCTGCCTCGGCTTCCCAAAGTGCTGGGATTACAGGCATGAGCCACTGTGCCCAGCCTTTAGATTTTTTTTTTTTTTAATTGAGACAGAGTTTCGCTCTCGTTACCCAGGCTGGAGTGCAATGGCGTGATCTCGGCTCACCGCAACCTCGGTCTCCTGGGTACAGGCAATTCTCCTGCCTTAGCCTCCTGAGTAGCTGGGATTACAGGCACGCGCCACCATGCCCAGCTAATTTTTTGTATTTTTAGTAGACACAGGGTTTCACCATGTTGACCAGGATGGTCTCAATCTCTTGACCTCGTGATCCACCCGCCTCGGCCTCCCAAAGTGCTGGGATTACAGGCGTGAGCCACCGCATCCGGCCCTAGCCTTTAGATTTTTAAGTGCCATGGGAGTGTGGGATCTGCCCTGCTTTGCAAAGCTTGCGGGGCTGCTGTGAGGAGCAGCATTGGACCACACTGGGTGGCAGCAACTTCCTTTGATGAAGGAAGAAAGTGAAAACCTCAGGGCTGGATTCTGCCCCAATCAATGGACACTGAAGCCTCGCCCTTCTCAGGGCTGGCGGTCAGTGGAGCAAGGAGCGGGGCTTGGGCTGCTGTCTGGCCATTGCACAATGAGGGGGCTGGCTGCTTCCTCTGACTCATCACCAAGGTTTAGGATGGATCAAGTTTCACGGAGGGAGGCCTCGGGGTGAATGGGGGTGAATAGGAAAAACACCAGACTCTCTTCTGCACATGGCCAGATGGCTCCTTGCTGTGACCTCAGAACCCCTGCTAGCCCCCCAAATCTTTTATTTTCCATCTTCCTATGCCTGGAAACTGGCTTAGTGCAGAAATATATAAGTGATCAGGGTAAATGGCATTTATGGGGCACCTCTTAGGAGTGAGGCAGTTGACACATATTAACCTAATTTAAAGCCTGCAGGGCGGACATGGTGACTCATGTCTGTAATCCCAGCACTTTGGGAAGCAGAGGCAGGAGGATCACTTGAGTTCAGGAGATCAAGAGCAACCTGGCCAACATGGTGAAACCATGTCTTTTTTTTTTTTCTTTTTTTGAGACAGAGTTTCGCTCTTGTTACCCAGGCTGGAGTGCAATGGCGTGATCTCGGCTCACCGCAACCTCCGCCTCCTGAGTTCAGGCAATTCTCCTGCCTCAGCTTCCTGAGTAGCTGGGATTACAGGCATGCACTACCATGCCCAGCTAATTTTTTGTATTTTTTTAGTAGTGACGGGGTTTCACCATGTTGACTACGATGGTCTCGATCTCTTGACCTCATGATCCACCCGCCTCGGCCTCCCAAAGTGCTGGGATTATAGGCATGAGCCACTGCGCCCCGCTGAAACCCTGTCTTTAATAAAAATACAGAAATTAGCCAGGCATGGTGGCCTACGCCTGTAGTCACAGCTACTTGGGAGGCTGAGACAGGAGAATTGCTTGAATCTGGAAGGTAGAGGCCGAGATCTTGACACTGCATTCCAGCCTGGGCGACAGAGCGAGACTCCATTTCAAAAAAAAAAAAAAAAAATTAGCTGGGCATCCTTGTGCCCACCTGTAATCTCAGCTACTCGGGAGGCTGAGGTAGAAGGAGAATTGCTTGAACCTGGGAGGCAGAGGTTGCAGTGAGCCAAGATCACACCACTGCACTCCAGCTTGGGTGTGAAACTGTGTCTTGAAGAAGAAAAAAAGATATCTGTAAGTGATTAGGGTAAGTGGCATCATTTAAGGAGCACCTCTTAGGAGCAAGGCAATTGACACTGATTAACTTCACTGAACGTCTACAAAACTCAGTGTGTAGAAGTGGCTGAGGTCAGCTGTGAAGCCTGAGTTGTGGTGCATAAATTGCTAGGGACAGTGGCTGTCCCTGCTCTCTGTCTTTATTTCTTCTCTGACTTCACAGGATGCTGTTAAGAACTAGAAGCCAGCGGGGCGCGGTGGCTCACGCCTGTAATCCCAGCACTTTGGGAGGCCAAGGTGGGCGGATCACGAGGTCAAGAGATTGAGGCCATCCTGGCCAATATGGTGAAGCCTCATCTCTACTAAAAATACAAAAATTAGCTGAGCATGGTGGCGCGTGCCTGTAGTCCCAGCTACTCAGGAGGCTGAGGCAGGAGAATTGCTTGAACTGGGGAGGCGGAGGTTGCAGTGAGCCGGGACCATGCCATTGCACTCCAGCCAGGCGCCTGGTGATGGAGCGAGACTCTGTCTCAAAAAACAAAGAACTAGAAGCCACATATGTAGCAGGCCCAGTCTCAATCTGACTCACAGGAGCTGCAGTCTCAGTCAGTACCAGGAACAGAAAAAGGACTTCAAATAGACTTAAGCAGGCCAGGCATGGTGGTGCACACCTGTAATCTCAGCACTTTGGAAGGCTAACGGGGGGTGGATCACTTGAGCCCAGGAGTTTGAGACCAGGCTGGGCAGCATGGTGAAACCCTGTCTCTACAAAAACCACAAAACATTAGCCAGGCGTGATGGTGCACATCTGTAGTCCCAGCTGTCTGGAAGGTCGAGGTAGGAGGATCCCCTGAGCCTAAGGGTTGGGGCTGCAGTGAGCATGATCACATCACCGCATTCCAGCCTGTGGGACAAAGTGAGACCCTGTCTGAAAAAGCAAACAAACAAGAAAACAAATAGACAAAAAAGGGAACAAATGTTTGGCTCACATAACCGAAAAGGCAGGCGAGTCTACTTCACGCATGGCTGGAGTGCGGTGGTGTGATCTCGGCTCACTGCAACCTCTGTGTCTCGGGTTCAAGCCATTCTGCCTCAGCCTCCCAAGTAGCTAAGTTTTCGGGCATGTGCCAGCATGCCCAACTAAGTTGGTATTTTAAGTAGCGATGGGTTTTCACTGTGTTGGCCAGGCTGGTCTCAAGCTCCTGACCTCAAGTGATCCATTCACCTTGGCCTCCCAAAGCTGGGATTACAGCTGTGAGCCACCGCGCCCAGCCTGGCTCTGTTTTCCTCTGTGTGGGTCAAGTCTTTTGGCCTAGCTGAACTAATTTTTTTTTTTGAAATGAAGTCTCACTCTGTCACCCAAGCTGGAGTGTAATGGCGTGAACTCGGCTCACTGCAACCTGCACCTCCAGTGTTCAAGTGATTCTCCTGCCTTAGCATCCGAGTAGCTGGGATTACAGGTGTGTGCCACCATGCCTGGCAACTTTTTTTGTATTTTTAGTAGAGACGGGGTTTCACCATGTTGGCCAGAATGGTCTCAAACTCCTGACCTCAGGTGATCTGCCTGCCTCTGCCTCCTGAAGTGCAGCTACTTGGGAGGCTGAGGTGGGAGAATCACTTGAACCTGGGAGGCAGGGGTTGCAGTGAGCTGAGTTCCAGCTTGGGCAACAGAGACTCCATCTCAAAAAAAAAGAAAGGAAAAATCCACAAAAATTATCTGGACATCATGGTGCATCCCTGTAATCCCAGCTACTTGGGAAGCTGAGGTAGAAGAATTGCTTGAAATGAAGAGGTGGAGGTTGCAGTGAGCCAAGATTGTGCCACTGTACTCCAGCCTGGGTGACAGAGTGAGACTCCGTCTCAAAAGAAAAATGAGGGCAGTAGAAATGTCCAAGGCACTCCAAATGAAAATCGATGTGTGTGTGTTTGTGTATATACACATTTAACATGGATGTTTTATTACTTTTTGTAAAGCGTGAATCAAAGAATGTTCGGAAAATGTCAGCCTCCCCTCCAGCCATCCCTCCGTCCAATAAAAAGTGTGTCCATTGTGCAATTACAGCCACTGTGAATTTCCCCAGCTGACCTTCCTAGTTTCCACCCAGCCGGTGCTCTGAAATCCCTGCAGCCCCCAGAATATAAACTTTCAATACTGGTGGTTGGGGGGTCCCTCTCTTGAGGAAGGGAGGGTCAGAGTCCCTCCTGCTTCGCTGGCTCACCACCCCGCTATCGGAGAGTCTCTGCTCCTTCCTTCCCTGCTGAGTCTAGATGGGATTTCTGGACCCTTCTGTTAGCACCTTGTTGCAAAATAGAGATCCTTGAACAAGACTGG
The DNA here is from genome assembly GCF_049354715.1 of Callithrix jacchus. Classification (NCBI taxonomy): domain Eukaryota; kingdom Metazoa; phylum Chordata; class Mammalia; order Primates; family Cebidae; genus Callithrix; species Callithrix jacchus. The sequence continues at coordinate 17,384,554 of NC_133523.1, forward strand.
ACTGGAGAAGTATGCAGAGTGAAGGCTGAAGCTCTCTAACTCCACTTCTTTGGGCTCAGGTATCCAGAGAACAGCAACATACCCATTGCAAGGGAATGGGAGAAGAAAGTCGTTGGCCGGGCGCGGTGGCTCACGCCTGTAGTCCCAGCACTTAAGGAGACCGAGGAGGGTGGATCACCTGAGGTTAGGAGATGGAGACCAGCCTGGCCAACACAGTGAAACCCCATCTATACTAAAAATACAAAGATTAGCCGGGCGTGGTAGTGCGTGCCTGTAATCCCAGCTACTCAGGAGGCTGAGGCAGGAGAATTCCTTGAACCCAGGAGGAGGAAGTTGCAGTGAGCGGAGATTTGCCACTGCACTCCAGCCTGGGCAACAAGGGTGAAACTCTGTCTCAAGGAAAAAAAAAGTCACTAAGGGCAACCGCCAGGTTTATGGACTGAGGGGCCAACTGCAGGGTTCAGGTCTTAGCTAAGATAACTTCCCGGTTCCCTGTTCGTGGTGGCTGCAGGAGCCTCCCTCCTTAACGTCCTCCTCTGGCTGGCCACTGGTCTTATTCACATCACATTTATCTCCATCTGAAAAGTTCTTTGTTATTTGTATGTTATCTCTGCCCCTCTCTGACTGTACACTCCATAAGGGCAGGGACCACGTCTGCTTGTTCACGCCTGTACCCCAGGTTGTCTGGCACATACTAGGTGCTCAGTAAATATTCCTTGAATGAATGAATGCATGAATGACCAACGCCCTAGTCTGTTTTCAGAGCTTTTAGTTCAAACCCAAGTTCAACCTCGGGGTGCTACCAACCTTCAGGGGGGTGCCTGGCCCCACCCTTGTGAATTGGGAGGGTCTGGGTCAGGCCGTCTCCCTCTTGGGGGCTCCAGTGCCCCAGCCGGTTCGCGGTCCTTGTCCAACAGCCAGGCGGCCGCTGTCCAGCGGGCCAGGAGGCGGATCACTGCGCCGGCGCTGAAATTTCCACTGGCACCCGGCTACCCTCCCCGCTGGCCCGGCGCGCGCCGCCGGGGAGCGCGCATGCGCCTTCGCCCCCGCGCTGCGCGCCGCTCCTGTGCGCCTGCGCCGCGCTCACAACCACCAGCGCGCTTGCGCACTGCTCGCCGCCCGTGAGCCCAGCCGGCGCTTGCGCGGTGGCGCGGGCGAGTGGGGGGGCGAGGAGGTGGAGGAGGAGGAGGAGGAGGAGGAGGCGGCGGCGAGAAGATGGCGACTTCGAACAATCCGCGGAAATTCAGCGAGAAGATCGCGCTGCACAATCAGAAGCAGGCGGAGGAGACGGCGGCCTTCGAGGAGGTCATGAAGGACCTGAGCCTGACGCGGGCCGCGCGGGTAAGGGGGCTGCCCGCGCCGACCCTTCAGGGCCGGCGGAGGGAGGGAGGGGGCGCGTGTCCGGCGTGTGCACGGGGCGGGTGGGGGGGCGCGCGGCGGGGGCGGGGCGCGCGCGGCGGGGGCGGGGCTTGGCACGGCCCGAGGGGGACAGGTGTCCCCACGCCCCGGGCGTCGTGGGCGGGACAGGTAGCCCCACATCATCCATACCTGATGGGGTACAGGTGCCACACATCACTGCTCCCCGGAGGAGATTGGGGCCTGTACATCATTACTATTAGGAGGGAACAGGTGCCAGGACCTCGTTGCTACCTGCAGGGGACAGGTGTCCCTACATCACTGCTACCCAAGGAGGACAGGTGCCCCACATCATTACTACCTGGAAGGGGCAGGTGCCCCCTCATCATTGCTACATGGGGGTCAGGATGACACAGGTGTATGAGCTGGATGCTTCTTGCAAGCACCATTGGTACCTGGAGGTGAGGGTGCAAGTGCCCCCGCATCCTTGCTACATGGGAGGGACGGATGCCCTCCCATCCTTGCTACCTGAGGGAGACCGGTGTCTCTACATCATTGTTACCTGTGCCTTTACTCCCTGGCTGTTGAAGGGGGAACACATGTCCTCACTTGCAGACCCGAGGTGGAACAGGGATCACTCCCTCTTGGACAGCTGAGAGAATGGTCAGATCCTGTCTCCTGGGGGGGTCTAGAGGGGGGCCAAGAAGGCAGATTGTGCTCAGTTCTGGAACTTGGAGTGGAGACAGCTGCCCCTTCTCCGTGTAGCCCATATGGTGGGGACCAGGTGATGTTCCTCCCAGTGGAACAGGGGACGCTGACCACAGATGGCCCCTGCCCTCTCAGGACCAGGGAGGAGGGCGAGGTCTACCTCAGGTAGCTGGGTGCATTTGTTGCGTGTAGGGACAGGCCAGCTTCTGCCAGGCTTCTGGCTGGCAGAGCAGATACCCTGCAAATCTCACCTGGGAAGTTGCTGTGGGCCAGGAGCAGTGGCTTGATTGGGGCTGGTGTCTGAGCATGGCAAGGCAGCTGAGCTCCTCCAGCCTCAGTTTCTTCCCTTGTCAAGCATTCTAGCAAGACCTTCCTCCTGGGTCAAGGCGGTGAGCACACTTTGCAAAGGTGTTGCTGAATCTCCACGTTGTTCTTGCAGTGTGGTGAGACCTCTCTCCTGTACCCTGGGGCCTTGAGGAGGATTTGGGTGGGCTTTGCAGGCACCCATATTCTGGTTTCTGGATTCGGCCCCTGATGTGATTGGCTCAGGTAGACTTAACCTCAGTCTCCGATTCCTCAGGTAGCGCTTTCAGGTTGCCTTATTTCCTAACTTGTTGTTTGTTCTCTGAGACATTGTAACCTTGTAGACTAGGATTTGTGTCTTCATTTCTCTGTCAGTAATGATTGGGTGCTTGCTGTCAGCCAGATACTGCTTTAGGCATGCACATCTGTCCCTGCAACTCCGAGCAGCTACATTCTTGCTCAGGATGTAGAGAAAGAGATGGCTGGTGGTTGAATGAATGAATGAATGAATGAAAAACAGTAAGAAGATGGCAGTATGCCGTGGCTAACGCCTATAATCCCAACACTTTGAAAGGCTGAGGCAGGCAGAGCACCTGAGGTCAGGAGTTTGAGACCAGCTTGGCCAACATGGTGAAACCCCATCTCTACTAAAAATATGAAAATTAGCTGGGCATGGTGGTAGGCGCCTATAATCCCAGCTACTCGGGAGGCTGAGGCAGGAGAATCACCTGAACCTGGGAGGTGGAGGTTGCAGTGAGCCGAGATCACACCACTGCACTCCAGCCTGGTCGACAAGAGTGAAACTCCGTCTCAAAAACAAAAGAAAAGAAGAAGAAAACGCGCAGCTTGAGCCTCCTTCCACGTGAATATCCCCCGCATATCAGGGCTCCTGAGGCAGGAGTGGCCACTTCTGGTCTCCAGTACATGGTGTGGGCTAGCATGCAGTTGGTGTCAAATGTTTGCAGCGTGACCGAGAGAAATGGGTCACAGTAGTTTCATGGGTGTCATCATGATTGGAAGTTCAGTTTCTGCCTGGGGTTGGACATAGATTATTGTTTGTTGAAAAGATCGCTTTAAAGTAACAGCTTTATTGAGATATGATTCCCACATCATACAATTTACTTGTTTAAAGTGTGTAGTTTGGTGGTTTTTAGTCAATTCACAGAGTTGTGCAACCGTCGCTGTTTTGTAATTCCAGAACATTTTTTGTCCACCCAAAAAGAAACCCCATCCCCATTAACAGTCACTCCCCATTTCCCCTCCCCCAGCCCCTGGCAACCACTGAGTGGTCTTCTGTTGCTGTGGGTTTGCCTATTCTGGGCATTTTGCATAAAAGGAATCATTAACACGTGGCGTTTGTGACGGGCTCATCTCTATAATATCACGGATCAGTGCTTTGTTCCTTTTTATGGTCAAGTAATATTCCATTGTATCGATATGTTGTATTTGTTTATCCACTCAACGATCAATGAATTTAGAAAAAATAGGCCGGGCGCGGTGGCTCACGCCTGTAATCCCAGCACTCGCTGCAGGCCGAGGCGGGTGGATCACGAGGTCAAGAGATCGACACCCTCCTGGTCAACAAGGTGAAACCCCGTCTCTACTAAAAATACAAAAATTAGCTGGGCATGGTGGCGCGTGCCTGTAGTCCCAGCTACTTGTGGGGCTGAGGCAGGAGAATTAGCTGGGCACGGTGGTGCGTGCCTGTAATCCCAGCTACTCGGGAGGCTGAGGCAGGAGAATTGCTTGAACCCAGGAGGCGGAGGTTGCGGTGAGCCGAGATTGTGCCATTGCACTCCATTCTGTGTAACAACAGTGAAACTCTGTCTCAAAAAAAAAAAAAAAAAAAAAGGCTGCGCATGGTGGCTCATGCCTGTAATCCCAGCACTTTGGAAGGCCCAGGTGGGTGGATCACCTGAGGTCAGGAGTTCGAGACCAGCCTGGTCAACATGGTGAAACCCTGTCTCTCCTAAAAATACAAAAATTAGTTGGGCGTGGTGGTGCATGCCTGTAATCCCAGCTACTTGTGGGGCTGAGGCAGGAGAATCACTTGAATCCAGGAGGCAGGGTTTGGGGTGAGCTGAGATCATGCCACTATACTCCAGCTTGGGCAACAGAGTGAGACTCTGTCTCAAAAGAAGGCTGGGAGTGGTGGCTCACGCCCGTGATCCCAGCACTTTGGGAGGCCGAGGCGGGCCGATCACGAGGTCAGGAGATCGAGACCAGCCTGGCCTACATGGTGAAACCCTGTCTCTACTAAAAATACAAAAATTAGCCAGGCGTGGTGGCATGCGCCTGTAATCTCAGCGACTTGGGAGTCTGAGGCAGGAGAATGGCTTGAACCTGGGAAGCAGAGGTTGCAGTGAGCTGAGGTCGTGCCATGGCACTCCAGCCTGGGGGACAAGAGTGAGACTGTCTCAAGGAAAAAAAAAAAGGAAAAGATTCTGAAGATACGCAGATGGCAGTTCTTTCAGCCCTGAAAGATGGTTTTCATTTCCCGTCTTCCTCAGCTCCTGGGGTCAGAGGAGCAGGGGCTCTGGGCAGAGGTGAGCCTGCACTCGATTTTTAGACAAAAAGCGGTGTTCTCTATCTGGGGCAGGGGGACTTCTGTCCCCAGGGGACTCTTGGTGACGTCTGGAGACATTTTGGGTCATTGTGATTAGGGGGTGCTCCTAATCCTGTGGGTGGAGGAGGGGATGCCGCCCAGCACCCTGCAGTGCACTGTATGGCCCCACCATGTGGAGCATCTGGCCCCAGATGTCGGCAGTGCCGAGGCTGAGAAACTCTTTTTTTTTTCTTTTGAGACAGACTCTCGGTCTGTCACCCAGGCTAGCGTGCAGTGGCCCCATATTGGTTCACTGCAGCTTCTGCCTCCTGGGTTCAAGCTGTTCTCCTGCCTCACCCTCCCGAATAGCTGGGATTACAGGTACTTGCCACTACACCTGGCTAATTTTTGTATTTTTCGTAGAGACAGGGTTTCACTGTGTTGCCCAGGTTGGTCTCAAACTCCTGACCTCAAGTGATCCAGCTGCCACGGCCTCCCAAATTGCTGGGATTACAGGTGTGAGCCGCTATGCCCAGCCAAGTCTGAGAAACTTGATTAGAGGTGTCACAGTGACGTGGACCAGGATGTGAGCTTTGCACCTGGGCAGGTAGAGTTCCATCCTTTGCACCCACCTGAATGGCTGTGCCATCTCTGGGCAGGCTGCGAGCAGGGTGGGCAAGCTTATTCCCAGCTTGACTGGCCACTCACAGGTCAAGTGGCATGTCCACAGTGCCCGGAGCAGAATGAACCTACATGATGCAGGCTTCCCTTCTGCCCTCCCTCTGTGGCTGCATCCATGGCACGCTGCCTCCTCAGACTCTAGACACCAGGGGTTGGCCCGCACCTGCAGCCAGGTGAGGCATGGCCCAGTCAGCACCTGCTCCTCTCCTGTGAATTCCAAAGGACGGTATGTCACTCAGGTGTCCGTTCACAGTCACCCCTGGTGATGGTACCTGTTGTGTCTTGTGGCCGTGGAAGGCCAGTCAGCAGATGTGTGGCTAGATGAGGACAAGGACCTCACCAGGGCACAAGCACCCAAGGGGCATGTTGGGTGGGGAGACAGCACATAAAGTCGGGAGACTGTTTGCAGGTCTTGGAGCCTAGGGGTGGGTGTGCGGGTGTTCCCTCCCGTTCTTAGGCTTGGGTCAGCATGACAGGCAGGGAAAGCTGTGGCACTCTGCTGTGTGAGTTTGGGTGGGTTTCTTAACCCCCCTGGGCCATAGAATCCCAACTTGTAAAGTTGGAGCAGTGTGTTCATGCCATCAAACGACAATTTTCATTGCTTGGCATGTCTCGGAGACTGTGGGGTGCTGGGGCTCCTGCATGGTACAGGGCATGCTGGGGCTGTGCTGTTGGGGGGTCAGCATGGTTTTAGGGGGCACGGGAGAAGGTGGCATACGCTGGGAGGGAAGTGGCACAGCCATGTTCTAGGAGCGGCTGGGACAGGGGCAATGTGGCATCCCGGAGAGAAGGGAAGAGCACTCCAGGTTGGGGACAGGCTCGGTCACAGCCCTGCAGCGGGAAGGACTTAGTGAGGTTGAGAATGGGTGGAAAGCAGGGAGGAGGTCAGGTGAGGCTGCAGGGGCTTGGATCTCCCCCAAGGGAGGGGCCCAGGAAACCTCCATGCTTGCTTTTTTTTCTTTTTTTTTTTGTGGTGGGGGCAGAGATTTGCTCTCGTTGCCCAGGCTGGAGTGCAATAGTGTGATCTCAGCTCGCTGCAACCTCCACCTCCCAGGTTCAAGTGATTCTCCTGCCTCAGCCTCCCGAGTAGCTGGGATTACAGGCTTCTGCTGCCATGCCTGGCTAATTTTTATATTTTTAGTAGAGACAGGGTTTCTCTATGTTGGTCAGGCTGGTCTCGGACTCCTGACCTCAGGTGTTCTGCCCACCTCGGCTTCCCACAGTGCTGAGATTACAGGTGTGAGCCACCCCGCCTGGCCCCGCTTGTTTTTGTAACAACTTTATTGAGATGGAATTCCCATGGTATTCTACCACCCAGTGGCTTTTAGTATATTCCCGTTCGCACAGCCAACACCAGGCAACTTGAGAACATTTTGTCCCCACAGAAGGAGACCCCGTCCCCATCAGCAGTGACTCCCTACTCCCCCGTGCCCAGCCCTGGCAGTCGCTAATCTGCTTTGCTTTTTTTTTGGAGACAGAGTCTCAACTCTGTCACCCAAGCTGGAATGCAATAGCATGATCTTGGCTCACTGTGACCTCTGCCTCCTGGGTTCAGGTGATTCTCCTGCCTCAGCCTCCTGAGTACCTGAGATTACAGGCAGTTGCCACCCTGTCAGCTAATTTTTGTATTTTTTAGTAGAGACAGGGTTTTGCCATATTGGGCAGGCTGATCTTGAACTCCTGACCTTAAGTGATCTGCCCACCTCGGCCTCCCAAAGTACTGGGATTACAGGAGTGAGCCACTACCTGGTTACTAATCTGCTTTCTGTCTTTATGGATTTGCCTGCTCTGGGCATTTCATATCAACAGAATTCTATACCGTGAAGCATATCCTGCACCGTGAGGCGTTTTGTGTCTGGCTTCTTTTACTTAGCATGGTGTTTTCAAGGCTCTAACTTGTATCAGTGCTTCATTTCTTTCTTTTCTTTTTCTTTGTTTTTTTTTTTTGAGACAGAGTCTTGCTCTGTCTCCCAGGCTGGAGTGCAGTGGCACCCTCTCAGCTCACTGCAACCTCTGCCTTCCGGGTTCAAGTGATTCTCCTGCCGCAGCCTCCCGAGTAGCTGGGATTACAGGCATGAGCCACCATGCGCTGCTGATTTTTGTTTTTTTTTTTTTGAGACGGAGTCTTGCTCTGTTGCCCAGGCTGGAGTGCAATGGCGTGCTCTCGGCTCACGGTAGCCTCCGCCTCCTGGGTTCAAGTAATTCTCCTGCCTCAGTCTCCCAGGTAGCTGGGATTACAGGTGTGTGCCACAATGCCCAGCTAATTTTTGTATTTTTAAGTAGAGACGGGGTTTCACCTTGTTGGTCAGGCTGGTCTTGAACCCCTGACCTTGTGCTCCGCCCCCCCCCCATCATCCCAAAGTGCTAGGATTACAGGCATGAGCCACCACGCCTGGCTTAATTTTTGTATTTTTGGTGGACACGAGGTTTCTACAAGTTGGCCAGGGTGGTCTTTAAGTCCTGACCTTAGGTGATCCACCAGACTTGGTCTCCCAAAGTGCTGAGATTACAGGCATGAGCCACCGTGCCCGGCCTTCATTTCTTTCTTTCTTTTTTTCTTCTTTTTTATTTATTTCTTAAAATTGATGGCATGGCTAGATGCAGTGGCTCATGCCTATAATCCCAACACTTTGGGAGGCCAAGGGGATGGGTGGATCACCTGAGGTCTGGAGTTCGAGACCAGCCTGACCAACATGGTGAAACCCCATATCTACTAAAAATACCAAAATTAGCTGGGTGTGGTGGTGGGTGCCTATAATCCTAATTACTTGAGAGGCTGAGGCAGGAGAATTGCTTGATCCCAGGAGGCGGAGGTTGCTGTGATCCGAGATTGTGCCACTGCACTCCAGCCTGGGTGACAGAGTGACACTGTCTCAAAAAAAAGAAAATTGATGGCCTTATATATACATAACATTTACCATTTCAACCTTTTTTAAGTATAAAATTCAGTGGCATCGGCCCCATTCCCAGTGTGGTGTACCGTCACCGGCGCGGCCCAGTAAGACTCAGCGTGGTATTCCATGGTGTGGATCTACTCCATTTTGTCCACTCATCTGTCCGTGAACACGGGTTGTTTCCACCTTTGTCTGTTGTGAGTCGTGCTGCCGTGGGCATCTGTGTCCATGTTTTGGGTGGATGTGCCTTCACTTCTCAGAGCATGCGCTGGGGATTGGAGTTGCTGGGTCCTTTGGTAGCTCTCCATTATCCATTCGAGGCTGCTGTGTGTCTTAGGAGGATGGCTGTGGCTCTGGGTGGGATGGGTGCGGTACGAGTGGCCGTTGCAGGCATCCAGGTCAGGGGGAGTGGTGGCTGCACAAGGGAGTGACCGGGAATGGGTCGACTTGGTGGTGTTTCTGTAGCAGAGCCACCCAGACATGTTGGAGGATCAGATATTTTGGGTGAGGGGAAGGGAGGGGGCGTGTCATCTGCCTGCCTGAGGCTCCTCCTTGACTGACATTGAGGACCTCAGGCAGCAGCATTCACATTTGCACAACCAACACCAGTCAACTTGAGGACATTCTGTCCCCTAAAAGGAGACCCCGTCCCCACTGGCAGTTACTCCCTACTCCTCCTCCCCCAGCCATGGCAGCCACTAATCTGCTTTTTTTTCTTTCTTTCTCTCTTTCTCTCGCTCTTTCTTTCTTTCTCTTCTTGCCTGCCTTCCCTTCCTTTTCCTTCTCTCATCTGAACTCTGTCACCCAGGCTGGAATGCAGTAGCACGATCTTGGCTCACTGCAATCTCTGCCTCCTGGGTTCAAGTGATATTCTCCTGCCTCAGCCTCCTGAGTAGCTGAGATTACAGGCAGGTGCCACCACGTCCAGCTAATTTTTATGTTTTAGTAGTGACAGGGTTTTGCCATATTGGGCAGGCCGATCCCGAACTCCTGACCTTAAATGATCCACCCACCTCGGGCTAGAAAATGTCTCCAGGCAAAGCAGTCACGGTGGCACGGCCAGGGCTGAAGGAGGGCACTCTCCTGCTCTTACCTACCCTGTGAAGCTGGTGGCTTTGCAGAGGCTGGAGTAAAACGGGCCCTTGGGCTGCAGGCACAGCACAGCAGTGGCTAGGTTAGCTGCGTGCCGAGCCCGCCCCCAGACCTGGCTTTGGCACCACTTGCTTCTATGCCAGCTGCTTCAGCTGTCTGGTGCCATCCGCAGTCTCCGTACATATGCCGGCCTCCCTGAGCTGCTGTGACCAGAAGGTGGGGCAAGCCACCCTCGTCCTCATCACTCCCCCGGCCCCTCCAAAAAGCGCAGCTGTCTCAGTACTCCCTGGGTTCTGAGCTGCACGCCCCGCAGCAGGCTGAATGGTGGCCCCTAAAAAACATCGGCTTCCTTCCTAGCCCCGTAATCTGTAAATGGGACCTTTATGGGGAAAAAAGGTCTCTGTAGATGTCATTAAGGTAAGGATCTGGAAATGAGATCACCCGGGGGGGTGGCTCTAGATCCAGTGCTACTGTCCTTAGGAGGGAAGAGTGGGCCGAGTGGTGCTGCGGGCCTTAATCCCAGTGCTTTGGGAGGCCGAGGCAGGCGGATTGTTTGCGCCCAGGAGTTTGAGGTTACAATGAGTTACGATCACTGCACCACCACTGCACTCCGGCCTCGGTGACAGGGTGAGATCCTGTCTCAAAAAAGAAAAAGAGGGGAACCAGGCATAGCGGCTCATGCCTGTAATCCCAACATTTTAAGAGGCTGAGGTGGGAGGATAACTTGAAGCCAGGAGTTTGAGACCAGCCTGGGCGACAAAGTGAGAACTTGTCTCTGTGGAAAAAATCTGTATTTCAGATTAGCCGGATGTGGTGGTGTGCGCCTGTAGTCCCAGCCACTGGGGAGGGTGAAGTGGGGGTCGAAAGAGTCCAAGGCTGTAGTGAGCCATGATCGCACCACTGCACTCCAGCTGGGGTGAAAGAGTGAGACCCTTTTCTCCAAAACAAATAAGAGAGAGACAGGAAAGGACACAGAGGCAGAGACTGGAGCGACATGGTCACAGGCCAAGGACTGCTGGGAGGCCCCAGAAGCTGGAAGGGATAGGAAGGGTCTTCTTCTGGAGCCTCTGGAGGGACTGTGACTCTGCCAGTGCCTTTTTTTTTTTTTTTTTCTGAGATGGAGTCTCGCTCTGTCACCCAGGTTGGAGTGCAGTGGTACGATCTCGGCTCACTGCAACCTCCTACTCCCGGGTTCAAGTGATCCTCTTGCCTCAGCCTCCTGAGTAACTGGGATTACAGGTGCCTGCCACCATGCCTCGCTGATTTTTATATTTTTAGTAGAGATGGTTTCACCATGTTGGCCAGGCTGATCTTGAACTCCTGGCCTCAAGTGATCCACCTGCGTCAGTCTCCCAAAGTGCTGGGATTACAGGTGTGAGCCGCTGCGCTGAGCCCAGTGCCTTGACTTTGGACTTTCGGCCTGCTGAATGGTAAGATAATTACTTTCTGTTGTTCATGCTCCTTACTTTGTGGTCATTTGTGACTTTAGCCAGTGGCCAGGACCCCCAGGCCTGCAGAGCCTGCAGCACCAGGTAATCTTGTGGACTCTGCATCAGGACAAGGCTCCGTCTGGACAGGGCTGCAGCTGTCTGCAGATGCACAAGTCCATCCTGCTCGGGCCAGCTCCGAAGGCTCTGTGTGGGGTTACCTCCGCGGCCCGAAGTGGACCCCTTCATTCAGCCCTTTTCAGGAGCGGGGGCCCTTGCTCTGCACTGAATAAGACAGAGGGAGACAGTAGGAGCAGGGCCCGGGGCAGAGGATCGGGACCACAGCTACCTCATGGTCAGGAGCCCAGCGAAGGGCTGGAATGCAAGGAGCTCGGTCTGTGGCATTTAGATTGTGTCCTAAGAGTGGGGGTGGGGAAGGAATGATCAGAGGCTTTTTGGAGAGGAAGTAAAATCGAGGATTCCTCTCCCTACTCAGTACCATTTGGCTGTCCTCTGACCCCAGATTCCTGGTGCTTACTTCAGTCAGGAGGTGACCTCTTTCCCATCTTGCAGATGGGGAGACTGAGACCCATGGTAGTGTCCTAGCTGGGAAGAGTCAGAGCTGGTTTTCAGCCCCAGAGTGCCCATGTGAACATTGCTGTGTCTGAAACCAGGAGTTAAAAAAAAAATGCTGAGTGTGGTGGCTCATGTCTGTGATCCTAGCACTTTGGGAGGCCGAGGTGGGCAGATCACCTGAGGTCAGGAGATTGAGATTGTCCTGGCCAACATGGTGAAACCCCGTCTCTACTAAAAATACAATAATTAGCTGGATGTGGTGGCTGGCGCCTGTAATTTCAGCTACTTGGGAGGCTGAGGCAGGAGAATTGCTTGAACCCAGGAGGCAGAGATTGTAGTGAGCCGAGATCCTGCCACTGCACTCCAGCCTGGTGACAGAGCGGGAACCCCATTTAAAAAAAAAAAAAATTTTTTTTTTTTTTTTTGAGACAGTGTCTTGCTCTGTCACCCAGGCTGGAGCACAGTGGTGTAATCACAGCTCACTGCAGCCTCAAATTCCTGGGCTTAAGCAATCCTCTTGCCTCAGTCTCTTAATAGCTGGGACCACTGGCATGTGCCACCACGCCGGCAAATTTTCTTTTTTTAAATTTTTTAAAAATTATTTTAATTTTTTTGGCAAATTTTCTTATTTTTTGTAGACACAGGGTTTTGCCATGTTGTCCAGGCTGGTCTCAAACTGCAGGGCTCAAGCAATCCACCTGCCTTGGCCTCCCAAAGTGTTGAGATTACCAATGTGAGCCACCATGCCTGGCCTGAAAATTTTAAATATTTATTTATTTATTTATTCCGAGATAGGATCTTGCTCTGTTTCCCAGGCTGGAGTGCAGTGATGTGATTGTGGCTCACACCATCCTTGAACTCCTAGGCTCAAGTGATCCTCCCATGTCAGCCTCTCAAGTAGCTGGGACGCCAGGTGTGCCCTACCATGCCCAGCTAACTTTTTGATTTTTTATTTTTTGTTGAGACCGGGATGTTACTATGTTGCCCAGGCTGATCTTGAACTCCTGGACCAAAGTGACCCTCTTGCCTCAGCCTCCCAAAATGTTGGGATTACAGGCATGAGCCACCACACCTTGTCCCAAAACAAGGAGTTAAAAACATGAACTAGAACCTTGTGCTTGGCAGAGCTCACAAGGCTCCACTGGGTTTCTCTTTGTGTGACTCAGTTGCCTGAACCAAGCTTCTTTCTCCTACAGCCTTGATCTTGGAAGCATCATTTCCTGTCATTAACCCTCATGGTCTTGGAGGCAGTGGCCAAGGGGCATTATCACTGTGAGACCTGAGGTTCTTCCCACATCTGTCAGCTCTAGGCAGAGTACCCACTTTCTCCGTGGCCAGCACAGCGCAAGTTTCTTTTTTTCTTCTCTTTTTTTTTTGAGACAGAGTCTCACTCTGTCACCCAGGCTGGAGTACAGTGGCACGATCTTGCTCACTGCAACCTCTGCCTCCCAGGTTCAAGTGATTCTCTTGCCTTAGCCTCCTGAGTAGCTGGGACTACAGGCGTCTGCCACCATGTGTAGCTAATTTTTTGTGTTTTTAGCTGAGATGGGTTTCACTGTGTTAACCAGGATGGTCTCAGTCTCCTGACCTTGTGATCTTCCCACCTCAGCCTCCCAAAGTGCTGGGATTACAGGCATGAGCCCAGCTTTTTTTTTGACACAGAGTTATACTTTTGTTGCCCAGGCTGGAATGCAGTGGCAGGCTCTCAGCTCACCGCAGCCTCCACTTCCTGGGTTCAAGCAATTCTTCTGCTTTAGCCTCCCAAGTAGCTGGGATTATAGGCATGTGACACCATGCCTGGCTAATTTTGTATTTTTAGTAGAGATGGGGTTTCACCATGTTTGCCAGGCTGGTCTTGAACTCCTGATGTCAAGTGATCCACCCACCTTGGCCTCCCAAAGTGCTGGGATTGCTGACGTGAGCCACCACGCCCGGCCTGGGGATTTCTTTTTAAATGGGCTCTGTAAAATGCCATATAGACAGTGCGGGTGGGCTCTGCCCTGGGAGAGACTGGCCTGAGCCCAGGGTCAGGGAAACATCAAAATCCGCAGCTTATTCCATGCAGAATGGGGGGTTCCCCTGGGGCCGATTCTGCACCTGGGGGTATTTGGCAACTTTTGAGGACATTTGTGGTTGTCATCACAGTGAATGGGGTGCTACTGGCATTGAGTGAGCAGAGACTGAGAATACTGCTCAACACTGCAGCACATGGGATGGCCCCCATGATGGGGAATTATCCAGCCCTGAGTATCAGCAGTGTCACGGACCACAAGCCCTTGGGTCAGGCCCTGCGTGTGCCAGGAGCTGGCAGGTGCAGAGGGGTGGGTGAGGGTCCTGGCTACATGAGATGGAAACCTGGATCCTGCAGTATGTGACTGCCCCAGGCAGCCGGTGGCATCCTCCCAGGTTCACAGAGGGGGAGACCGGCCTGGAGAGCGAAAGTCACAGCGCTGGAGTGGAGCGGCTGGCATCTGACCCAGGTTGGACTAAGCCCACAGTCTATGCGTTTCTGCTGTGTCACACAGTTCTGGAGTTAGCCAGCTGGCCAGGGTGGGCCAGGGTGGGCCAGGATGCTGGAAGCCTGTGTGTGGCGGAAGTACCCCTCAGAGCAGGTGCGGCAGCGGTTGGAGGGCCGGGAGCCAGGCTCTGCCATGTGGAGCTGTGGAAGGTTCCAGTGGGATGGCAACATGAGTGACAGTGGGGGTCCAGGGAGTGGCAGGAGCTGGCCTTTCTGGGATCTGCGCATTTGTGCACAGTGAATTGTCACAGTAACTCATGAGAAAAAGCCTGTTGCCTGCCCCCGTGGGCAGAAATTGAGGCACAGGAGGTCACGTGAGTGATGGTGGGAGGAGGAGCTGGGACTTAAACCTGTGTCTGACTCCAAGGCCCATGGGGAGGCCCTTGTCATATTCCAAGTCTCAGTTCATGTTCACCTGTTGAGGAGCATAGAGGTTGTCCCTGTTTTTTCTCAACCTAAACATTCTTTGCATTTGTCCCAATGCAAGTACTAGGGGAGTGGGGGCCTCTCCAGGGTGCCTGTCTGGGAATGGCCCCAACTCTGTGTCCCTGAGCCCCCTGCAGAGGGAGGAGGGGAGGCAGCTGGAGGTGTGCCACTCATGGAGGATGACTTGGGGCATTTGGGAGGTGATGGTGACAGGGATTATTGGGAGGGTGGGTAGGGGACTCCCAGGCTGCAGAGTGGGAATCAGAATCCCAGGGGTGGGATCGGGGCTAGGAGAGTCCTGTCCTGCCTTTGCCTTGGAGCTCATGGGATGGAACAGCCCCCCACCTTGTTTCTGGTTGGGGTATGTCTCTGACCCCCACCCAGTCCAGCATGTCCCCAGGGTGGAGGTGGGTGCCTTGTTCATCCAGGTGTGGTTGTGGTGCCATTGGCTGGATGGGGGTCCAGGTGTGCAAACAAGGAAGCGCCTCATGCCTCGAGGGCCAGGGGTGCCCGAGAGCCAATGTTTATTTGCCAACTGGAAACGAAGCACGGCTGGGGCCTCTTCCTTGGGGTTCTCACAGGGAGGGATTCGGAAACACTTGGCACCGGGGGGAGGCAGTCCCATTGGTGCCTGACCAGGGCCACACAGTCAGCCTCAGCCCCCTCCTCACTTCCTTCTGGGTAGGTTTAGACCTGGGAGGCCTTTTTTTTTGGAGTGCAGTGGTGTGATCTCAGCTCACTGCAACCTCTACCTCCCGAGTTCAAGTGATCCTCCTGCCTCAACCTCCTGAATAGCTGGGATTTTTACAAATGTGCGTCACCACGCCTGGCTAAGTTTTGCACTTTTGGTAGAGATGGGATTTCACCATGTTGGCCAGGCTGGTCTCCAGCTCCTGACCTCAAGTGATTCTCCCTCCGTGGCCTCCCAAAGTGCTGGGATTATAGGTGTGAGCCAATGCACTTGGCCCAGCCCGGGAGGTCCTGCTGTCTTTGCTGAAGTAGGGGTCACAGAGGTCTCTGCCTCACTGGATCACGCTGAGAAGTGGATGTGAAGGCATGTGGTGTATCTGGAATGGGGCCTGGCATAGATACGCACTGTGTGCTCACTGCTGCCGAGATACTGGAGATGTGGCCACCGTGGACACATGGTATACTCAGTCGGCAGGGGGCAGGCATTTGGCGGGCATCCAGCAGGTGCTTGATGGGGACACAGCAGGCATGCAAGAGGCACTTGGTGCCCACACAGGAAACATCTGGCAGATGTTCAGTAGGTGTTCAGCAGGCGCACGGTGTGTACTTGGCGGGGCGCTCAGCAGGCAGTGTGTACTCTGCAGGTGCTCAGCAGGCGCATGGTGCGTACTCATTAGGCGCCCAATATGTACTCAGCAGGTGCAATGTGTACTCAGCAGGTGCTCAGCAGATAGATGCACAGTGTGTACTCATCAGGCACTCAGCAGGTGCAGTGTGTACTCATCAGGCACTCAGCAGATGCACAGTGTGTACTCATCAGGTGCTCAGCAGATGCACAGTGTGTACTCATCAGGCGCTCAGCAGATGCACAGTGTGTACTCATCAGGCACTCAGCAGGTGCAGTGTGTACTCATCGGGTGCTCAGCAGATGCACAGTATGTACTCATCAGGCGCTCAGCAGGTGCAGTGTGTATTCATCAGGTGCTCAGCAGATGCACAGTGTGTACTCAGTAGGTGCTCAGCAGGTGCAGCGTGTACTTACCAGGCACTTAGCAGGTGCAGTATATACTCAGCAGGTGCTCAGAGGTGCACAGTGTGTATTCAGCAGGCACCTTATTCATGTGCTCAGCAGGTGCACAGTGTGTACTCAGCAGGTGCAGTGTGTGCGCTGCAGGTGCTCCGCAGGTGCACAGTATGTATTTAGCAGGAACTCAGCAGGTGCTCAGAGGTGCACAGTATGTATTTAGCAGGAACTCAGTAGGTGCTCAGAGGTGCACAGTATGTATTTAGCAGGAACTCAGCAGGTGCTCAGAGGTGCACAGTATGTATTTAGCAGGAACTCAGCAGGTGCTCAGCCGGCATCAGCAGGCTCTGGAATCTGACCTCCCTGTGGGCATCCTGTCTCCAGTTCATTCTGCAATCTCCTAGAAGCAGATGCTCTCTAAGAGGGCCAGTACCATGCCACGTGGTCCAACATTTCCACTTCAGTCTTGGGAGTGTTGTGCGGGGTTTTCTTCTCAGTCCCTCCTCCCGGGAACATGTGCCCACTCTTGGGGGGCCCTGAAGTGGGAGAGTAGTTTGTGGTCTTCCCGGAGCTCTGATTTTGCTAAGCAAATCCTGAGCCTGTATACCGGTGTGGAACACAATGTGTTCCAGGGTCAGATCCTTGGGTGCGGGATGGTCCTGGAGCTGCATTGTGGTGCCCACCCAGCCCTCAGAGTGCCTGAGTGAGAAGCCCCAGTGTGGCCCGGTGAGTTCTCCCTGCAGCAGTGAGGGTTTGGACAGGAAAGTCCATTCCTCCAGTCAGTTGGTATATCCTGAGCATTTCCTGTGAGTTGGCCCTGGGGACGCCTTGCAGACCAGGTCAGCTGGAGACCCTGCCCTGCAGAGTGACAGGAAGCCACACCTGTGCCAGCTGGCCCAGCTTGGAGCTGAAGAGAGGAGCCTGGTCTGGCTTGGCTCTGTGGGTGATGCCTTGTGGGCCAGGGTGAGGGGTTGAGGTCTGGTCCCGGGGTGGGGAAGGTTTTGAGCAAGGCAGTGATGTGGGATTTATGCTTTGCAAGGATCCCATTGGCTGGGGACTGGCCTGGGAGGAACGAGGGAGCAGCAGGAGGCCTAGGAGGGACCAGGGCAAGTGTACCCCAAAGATAGTGGGTGCTAGGGCTCCATGATGACCTGGCGCTTGGCAGAGGTGGGCTTATGTCGGACTAAGCTCACCTCGGCAGCTCTTGCACCCATGGATCCTGACCCTGATTCCGCAGGAGGGTTGACAACAGGAGGGTTATGTTAAGTGGCCATGTCTTCCATTTCAGGGAGCCCCACACCTGGGAAAGTCACCTCTACCCCATACAGTAATGGGGCCTCATTTACTACATAAAACTCCCCCCTTCTCTGTACTTGGGTCCTGACACCTCTGCCGGTCCCAGGAGTTTCACCCCGTGGGGTGGGGTTGAAAGGTGGGGTGAGGCCCAGAGGGGCTGAGTCTGCTTGGAAGGGCGGGCCTTCTCCCAGTGAGTGAGCTGACACCCTGTGCCTGTGTCCTAGCCGCCCGGCCCTTATCCACACATTTCATTCTCACATTTGAACAGCCTAGAGACCAGCACAGTGCTCGGGGGCTCCTGGCAAGGGGGCAAAACCTCCCTGAGAACTTCTGCAGGCAGCCCTTCCCTTCCCTTTCCTGCCGGGGTTCTTGCTACAGAGAAGCTCTCTGCCACACCTTTTTTTAAAAAATGAAAATAAAGAAATCATTTATGTTTCAAAACTTTGATTAAAATTGAAAACAGAAACACCAAAGCACTTCCCGTTTCCTCTGCATCTGGCACCACTCACCTGGGTGCAGAGGGTGGGTGGGTGCATGCCAGCTGGTCATTCGCCCGGAAATCTCTGGGAGGAAATATGAGCACAGCCAGGCAGGGCGCCCGGGACTGGTGCTGTGGGGCTGGCTGTCCCTCTGGCTGGGGACGTGGGGAGGCTGAGCGCGTCCACAGACACGCGAGCTGTCTGCCTTCCCGGGCTGCAGGGGCCTATGGAGCCTTGGAGGGGCTCTGTGTCTGCTTCAGCGTCTCTTTCTCAAGTGACTGAAGGCAGAGGCTCCCCACCGTGTGACACCGTTGAGTCCTTTTGCATCTGTGCGCATCCTGCTTCCATCACGATGGGGATCCCTTCTGTCCTCTCAGGCAGGAGGGATTGGTGGCTGTAATTAGGACAGGAGCGGCTCATTAAATCATCACAGAATAAATGCACAGACCCCAGGGATGATTTATGGTCCCAACAGCCTGTCTTTGCGCCCAGGCGACCTCGGCCTCTGTTCGACAAGGAGCCTGCTAATCCCTTCACTGCCGGCTCAGCCAGAGCAGAGGGAAGAGCCTGAAGGTCCCCCGTAGGGGTGGAGGCTGCCTGTTGGCCCCTGCCTCTCCCCCAGCACCGAGCCCCAGAGCTCATCACGATGCTCTTTGCACCTCTGTTGGTTCCTGCCAAACAGTCCCTCCCTTCTGTGCCTGAGTTTCCTGGATGTACAAAGCGGGTGCTCACAGAGCCCCCTTGAGGAGTCGTCGCTTGGATTAGGTGATGCACCCATGCAAAGCGCCTGGCCCTGTGCCCGGCCTGTGGTGGGTGCACACCTCGAAAGATGCCTGCTTGGCTGAGGCCAGCTGTTGAGCTGTTACTCAGGGCAACAGTGAGGGCAGGATCGAACCTCATTCACCTCTGTGCCTTGGCCCAGCGTGTGACAGCTGCCACTCTGTGGCTTCTGGGTTATCTGTTCAGTTTCATCTGTGGGAGTATTTATTGCTGTTAACTTTTACTTATAAGATGGGTTTATTTCTTGAGATCGAGTCTCACTCTGTCACCCAGGAGTGCCGTGGCGCCATCTTGGCTCACTGTAACCTCTGCCTCCCGGGTTCAAGCGATTCCCCTGCCTCAGCTTCCTGAGTAGCTGGGATTACAGGCGCACGTCACCATGCCCAGCCAATTTTATATTTTTTAATTTTTAGTAGAGACGGGGTTTCACCATGTTGGTCAGGCTGGTTTCCAACTCCTGACCTCAAATGATCTGCCCGCCTCGGCCTCCCAAAATGCTGGGATTATAGTCGTGAGCCACCACACCTGGCAGTTTTCTTTTTCTTTCTTTCTTTCTGTCTTTTTTTTTTTTAAGACAAGGTCTGGCTCTGTCGCCCAGGCTGGACTGCAATGGTGTGATCTCGGCTCACTGTAGCCTCAATTTCCTGGGCTTAGGCTGTCCTCCTGCCTCAGCCTCCTGAGTGGCTGAAACCACAGGTGCATACCTCCATGCCTGGCTAATTTTTGATATATATATATTTTTTGTAGAGATAGGAGTCCTGTGTTGCGCACACTGGTCTCAAACTCCTGGGCTCAAGTGATCCTCCTCCTGCCTGGGCCTTCCAAAGTGCTGGCTTGAGCCACCACCCCCAGCCTCTTAGGAAATAGTCTTAGACTTTGTGAAAAGTTTTGGAGATAGTGCAGGGAATCCCCGTAACCCTTCACCCACCTCCTGCATGGCAAACATCACACGTGACCTGGGTGTGACGGCTAGGCTGGGACCTCGAGTTGTCACAGTTCTATTAACTAGACCCCAGGTCATGTTTTCATTTCCCCGGATTGCACCTTCTCTGGGCTGGGGTTGCTTGTTGTATTCATTCATTCATTTATGACTGTAGAGTCTCGCTCTGTCGCCCAGGCTGGAGTGCAGTGGTGCGATCTCAGCTCACTATAACCTCCACCTCCCGGGTTCAAGGGATTCTGGTGTCCTAGCCTCCTAAGTAGCTGAGATTACAGGCATGAGCCACCACACCCAGATAATTTTTGCATTTTTAGTAGACACTGGGTTTTGCCATGTTGACTAGGCTGGTCTCAAACTCCTGACCTCAGGTGATCTGCCTGCCTCAGCGTCCCAAAGTGCTGGGATTACAGACATGAGACACCATGCCTGGCTAATTTTTGAATTTTTAGTAGAGATGGGGGTTTCACTACGTGGGCCAAGCTGGTCTTGAACTCTTGACCTCAGGTGATCTGCCTGCCTTGGCCTCCCAAAATGCTGGGATTGCAGGCGTGGGCCACTGCGCCTGGCCACGTGTTGCATTTAGTCAAAGCGTTTCCGTCGTTTCCTCCAATTCATGAGGGTTCCTCGATGTCTTCTCATAATCTGTGACCCTCAGCGTCTTGAGGAGAGCTTGGCAGGCGTTTTGCGGAACGTCTTTATTGTGGTCTCATGAAGGTTTTCTGGCAACTGGACTGAGATTGTGGGATTTTGGTGGGGATCTCACAGAAGCAAAGTGTTCGTCTTCTTTTTATATTTTTTCTTTTTTTATATTTAAGATGGGGTCTCCCTCTGTTGCCCAGGTTGGAGTGCCGTGCTCACTGCAGCCAGGAATTCCTGGGCTCAGGCAATCCTTCCACCTCAGCCTCGCAAGTAGCTGGGACTACAGGCACACACCATCATGCCTGGCTAAGTTTTAAAATTATTTTGTAGAGAGGGGGGTCTTGCAACGTTGCCCAGGCCCAAGTGATCCACCCTCTTTGGTCCCCCAGAGTGCTAGGATTACAAGTGTGAGCCACTGCGCCTGGCCTTTTTTCCCAGCCTTTTTGTTTTTTAAAACTTAGTGAAATACATGTAACATGTGGCCAGATGCGATAGCTCACACCTGTGAGCCTAGCACTTTGGGAGGTTGAGGCAGGCAGATCACCTGAGGTCAGGAGTTTGAGACCAGCCTGGTCAACATGGCGAAACCCTGTCTCTACTAAAAATGCAAAAATTAGCTGGGTGGGGTGGTAGGTGCCTGTAGTCCCTGCTACTCGGGAGGCTGAGGCAGGAGAATCACTTGAACCCAGGAGGCGGAGGTCGCAGTGAGCCGAGATCGCGCTACTGCACTCCAGCCTGGGTGACAGAGCAAGACCCTGTCTCAAAAACAAACTGAAAACCAAACAAATACACGTAACATGTAAGTTACCGTCTTAACCGTGTTAAGTGTGCAGTTCAGTGGCGTTTACTAAGTGCCCTCATGTTGTTTCACAGTCCTCACCACCGTCTGTCTTCAGAGCTTTTGCATCTTCCCAAACTGAAACTCCGTCCCCATTAGATGCTCACTCACCCACCCTACAGCCCCCACCCTCCTACCCTCCACCCCCTCCCAGCCCCTGGCAACCACCGTCTTATTTCCACCTCTAGAGTTTGAAGACGCTAGGGACCTCATGTAAGTGGAATCATCCAGGATCTGTCCTTTTGTGCCTGGCTTATTTCACTGAGCATAATGTCCTCAAGGTTCGTCCACATTGAAACGTCTTAGAATGGCCTTCCTTTGTAAGGCTGTTGTTCCACTGGATGGATGGGACACATTTGTTTATCTGTTCATCCGTTGACGGACACCTGGCTGGTTTCCACCATTTGGCTATTGTACACAGTGCTGCTGTGAACATCGGTGTCCATCTCTTTGAGTCCCTACTCAAAATTTTTTTGGGTATATTCCCAGACATGGGATTACTGGATCATGTGTAATTGTATGTTTAATTTTTTTTTTTTTGAGACGGAGTCTTGCTCTGTCACCCAGGCTGGAGTGCAGTGGAGCGATCTTGGCTCGCTGACTTCTGCCTCCTGGGTTCAAGCAATTCTCCTGCCTTAGCCTCTCGAGTTGCTGGGATTATAGGTGCGTGACACCCTGCCTGGCTCATTTTTGTGTTTTTAGTGGAGACAGGGTTTCACCATGTTGGCCAGGCTAGTCTCGAATTCCTGACCTTAGGTGACCTGCCTGCCTTGGCCTCCCAAAGTGCTGGGATTACAGATGTGAGCCACCATGCCTGGGCAGTATGTTGAATTTTTTGAGGAACTGCCACACTGTTCTCTGTATTGGCTGTACCATTTTAGGTTCCTACCAACGGTGCACAATTTCTCCGTATCTTCAAAATAGGATTTCAATTTCTCCATATCTTCAAAAACAAACACTTGTTATTTTCTGACTTTTTTTTTTTTTGAGATGGGGTTTTGCCCTTGTTGCCCAGGCTGGAGTGCAGTGGCATGATCTCAGTTCACCGCAACCTCCGCCTACCGGGTTCAAGCAATTCTCCTGCCTCAGCCTCCCAAGTAGCTGGGACTACAGGCATGCACTACCATGCTCAGCTAATTTTGTATTTTTAGTAGAGACGGGGTTTCTTCATGTTGGTCAGGCTGATCCGCCCACCTTGGCCTCCCTAAGCACTGGGATTACAGGTGTGAGCCAGCCACCTTGCCCAGCCATTTTCTGATTTTTTGATAAGTAGCCATACTAACGGCAACTAATATCTACTACTCTTAATATCATTTTTTTTCTGCAAAGAAGGGATGGTAGTTTTGGTTTGCATATCCCTAATGGTGAGTGATATGGAGCATCTTTTTATGTGCTTGTTGGCCATTTGTCTGTCTTTGGAGAAATGTTTATTCAAGTCCTTTGCCCTTTTCTTCTTTTTTTTAGTATATTCATACTTTACCTATTTTTAAATTGGGTTGTTTTTCTTTTTGCATGTGGAGATCCTGTTTTTCCAGAGTTGCTTATTGAAAAGACCATCCTGCCCAGGCTCAGTCACTCATGCCTGTGATCCCAGCACTTTGGGAGACCGAGGCAGGTGGGAGACTGAGGTCAGGAGTTTGAGACCAGCCTGGCCAACATGGTGAAACTCTGTCTCTACTAAAAATACAAAAAAAATGAGCCAGGCGTGGTCAATACAAAAAAAAAATTAGCCAGG